>NC_143013.1:180476991-185276991 GCF_055824585.1 Amblyomma mixtum
ATTCTCTGCCGAGCTCAAATTACTCGGAAAAGATGTAATTATCGGAAGCGAGTAAAAGTTGCACCGAAAACGCAATGTTGGGAGGACCCTTCTCTCCATGTGTTGTATTTCATTTCGATTCTGGCATGTCAACGGTGAGGCACTCGAACGCGAACTCTCAACCCGTTTACGTAGGTTCCCAATTCATAACGGACATGCATTGTACGTGAGAATTTTTAGGAAAATTTCTATTCCTCAATTATGACTGCCCTATCAACCTTTTCGCACAGTTTTCTTTACTGAAGTGCTCTTTGCTGTTTTGGGATATTCTTTATTTTCCTCGACCAATTTACTGGTTGCGATTGACATCGGCGATCCTTCTCAGTAAGGTATTCTGCTTGTAGTCCTTTTAAATCGCTTCGTTGCTGAAAATAATCTCCTCAAACGTGTGGCGCGCATCACATCTTCACATTCAATGCTGTACTGTAATAAATACAACCGAAATCGCAATTTTTACTGCAAATGATTCAGTGAAACGTTATGTATGCGTAGTCATGCATTTCTGAAAACTCCGAGCTCTCTTAAGGACACGATTTTTTAATATTTTATGCGTAGCATATTGCAAGCACTCAGTTCAGCCCTTGGGCGTGGCCGGGCAGCCACCAAACCACGTGACGTCACGTGATTTCGTGACGTCACGTCACGTGGTGACGTGACATCACCAAACCACTTAAAATAAAATTAAAAAAGGAAAATAAAAAAAAAACAAAAAAAACGTCTGAGCATGGTGGCGGTTGCCACCGCCCCGTTTCGAAAGAGGCGCTCCTATCCATCAATCCATCCATCTATCCATACGTCACGGAGGAAAAGCTGCTGAGAAAATGGAGTGCCGCCAAGCAATACCTCGCGCAAAAAGACCGCGCAATATGCAACGCATTCTTGGCTTAACCAAGCTAAGCCTAGACATCTTTTTTTTATGTCTGTGCCTGGTGTAAACATTTGTGAATTTCATTTAGGATTCCATATTAACTGGTTCCCTTTTTAATAAGAAGCGGTAATTACTTCTTAGTATCAAGCTCTAATCCCACGCCAAACGATGTTTTGTGACCATGCAGAGGCTGACCTAAATCAATCCTACAAGCGTCGCTGCAAACCTTCGGATTAAAAGGTTCAGTTTAGAATATTTTTACTTCAGGGCTTGGAGCGATGCGTCTCGAATCGACTGAGGAGAGCCTCGGCGAAATCTGAATCCTTGAATGGCATTCATTCATATTTTCTTTTCAATCTTCTCAAAGTACTTCCAGCTGTGTGAGCGTCACAAAAATATTTATGCACCTTCTGCAAACGTAACGCAGCGCTCGAACACGACAGTTAAGGGTTTCACTTCGCGTTTTAGTCCGGTATTTGACTTTAGCAAATACGCTAGCCCGACGTACCATCCCCGTCACCTACACCCGCTGCCTGCCCAGCTAAGGGAAGCGCACCTTTATTGGAGACACTTCTCCTTGGGGGAAAAAAAAGCCATACATCTGAGCAGTGGGGGCGCCGCGCTTCGGTTTATTCTGCGGCGTTCGAGCTTCACAGCCTAATGCTTCATTGCTTATGGACTACCGAACTTCGAGATGGCTGAAATTGTGTTGTGGTTCTCTTCGTTATTTTTACCAGCAGTCTCCTTCTGTTCAATTTCAAACTTGCGCTTTCAACAATTCTGACTCCACATATGGGATAGAGTTCGGTTTTGCCAATTATTCCTCTCCTGAAAGTTCAAGAAAAAATTATGGCTGTTTCGTCGAGTGTTTTGCAAATAGCGTCACGGACACTGAGCAGACCAGCTTCGTGACCTCTTCGGCTGCCACTGATACCATGCTATTCATGCTTGCACAATTGTGCGTTGCCACGCACCCTATTTTCTTCGGTGTGTTCTCTTTCCTCTTCTTTCCCTCCACTGCATATTTACATGCATGCTAGCCTAGTGTAACTAACATCTTGACGACTGCAGCGATGGCGTAGATATTTGAATGTCAGCATTGTAAGCGGGAGTAGGTATGCATAACACTGCGATCACGTGCACATGTACAAATGGCACGTGCCAAACATGTACAATCGGCACATGTACAGACGGCATGTTATATGTCAGTATTTCCTTGCGCATATTAGCCTGCCTAAGTTGGTAACAGAGCATGGTGCAGACATTGATATAAACACGTTTAAGTCTTTTTGAGGGCAATGGGAAGTACACATAACAGGTGTGCTCACAATATATTTCAACTCATTCTTAGGCCGTTGTCGAGGTCGGGTATGTTCGGTACATGTTTAGTGAAAATTGACGCAACGAAACGATGAACATTCAATAGCAAGCACTGCCTGTCAAGAGCGACAACCTTGCGTCCCTACTGCCTAGATTTGCAGGGTTTCAAAACAAAGGATCTGGAGGCAGCGCTGAGATAAGAAAGCCACTCAAAATGCGTTCTGGGATTTAGCAGAAGCAGCAGCAGCTTTTATTTAACAACGCCCCTGAAGTGTGTTGTCAAACAACGCTGCTGTGTCACTTTCTGTACAACACCTCGAAGAGCTAAACAAAGGAACAAACGCACCCAGGGCGAGGATGGGTGTGGCGAGAGTGTTCTCGTGTGTGATCAGGGAAAACGCCCCAGAGCTAGATAGCTTATTAGGAGTTCCCGCCGGGAAACGAAGCTGCCGTTAATTATAAGATTACTCTCTCCTTCCACTGCGCAGCCTAGTGCCCGGGGTCAGAGGATACGAAAAGAGCAGGGCTTAACGAGATCAGCTGCGTAGATAAGAAATGCGGCACAGAGTGGGTGGAGGAACTGGCACTTAGCGCGTGGTATACACGTCGAAGCAAACAGGCTATAATTCTCTGCCGCTTGGTTAGGCTTAGTAAAACAAAAACGTGTTCTTTTAAATTTTTCTTTACCCTCTTAACAAGGACACTCACGTCTTGGACAGGTTGACAGCAACAACAACGTTAATAACCCTGTTAAAACAGTTTAAACTCTAGATGTTGTTTTACTATTTGCGGTATCAGTACACACGCAGACAGTTTTTATTATCTACAACTTTATACAAAGCACATTGCACTTCAGTTATATTGTCATTTTTAGTCTTCTCTGAGTTGATTCTTCTCTTCACTGATTAAAGCGCCTACGAACGCTTGACTTCGGTTCCTTGCGCACACTTACAGTTTGCTATTTTTCCATACATCGAAAACACTCCGAATGGGCCATTAAATCGCGCTTTGCTTAAATAGCAGCGTGTTCTTATATATGACACTGAAAGTCTATTTTTTAAGATCAAATGGGAAACATGATTTTTAATTTATCGCCGATTTGAGGTTTGTTTAGTCTAAAAGATGGCTTCATAGAATTAAAATATGCACGTGAGGGGCATTCCTTTCCTCGCCTATCCCTGTTTCTCATCCCTGTCTTACTGGGGGGGGGGGTATCTCTTGGCTGTGTGCGTATGCTTGGCAATCTACCGCTGGCTTTCCGAAGTGTAGTTTTATAAGTGTCAGGTTAGCCTCTGAAGGTAAGATATTTTGTTCGTAGTGCTTGTTTTTGTTTTGTTTTTACGAGGTTTAACGTCCCAAAGCGACTCATGTTATAAGAGACGCCGTAGTAAAGGGCTCCGGATATTTCAACCACCTTGGGTTCTTTAACGAGCATCCCCATCGCGCAGTACATGGGCCTCCAGAATTTCACCTCCGTAAAAATTCAACCGCTCGCCCGGGATAAAAACCATGTGTTTCGGGTCAGCAGCCGAACACCATAACCAGCCATCGCGACGCCTTAACGTAATGCAATGGCAGGTGAAAAAACACATGTCTCTGTTCTGCCATTATCGCTTTCACCTTCTGTGAAGCATGGGCATGGGCATGAAGCGTATAACACACTTGTGATAAGATCCATGAAGAGCGAAAAATGAAGAAATAATTAGGCAACAGGAAAAAGAAAAACAACCGGACAAAACAAGGCAACCCATTTTTTTCAATTATCGAAAACGCTTGGTAGACACAGCGCGAACGTCTAAACTCACGAAGAAAAAAAAAATACCCAGAAAGCTTATTGCATGTCAGGACTAGGAGTCCTGCCAGCGGAAAGTGTATTTTAATGTCGGCCTCTGCTCCCACTTCAGTACATTCACGCTTGGCTATACTATTGATGTTTAAGGTCGAGCTTTCAATATCTGTCATATTTTAAGAAGGGACACGCAGTGCGCCTTATTTAGTGAGAGATAATTCATGCTGCTATAATTTCCCACACAAATGACTGCAGCTGTTTGAAATGAGGAAATTAAAAAAAAAAGAGTGGAGACGCTCAACGACACGCTGTAATCTCAACAATAGGTTTTGAACAAACTCGAAAGCAGCAGTTCGGAAAGCGTACCATCCGAAAGTTAAATATGTAAATTGAATAGGTTCTCGTTGTTGTCATTTTTTGTCACTGACCGCTACCCCACTAAAAGAATACACTCAGCGGGTGCCCATGTAAAAGTAAACCTCAGGAGATTAACGAGCTCTGTGCGTGGTGAAAGATCAACGATAGAAGAGGAGAAGCAAGATTCTAGCGGTGCCAAGAAAAGACAGAACAAAAAAGTTAAAAATGAGTGCACCATTTAAGCACTGCTCAACGCCCCAGGATCCGCCGCATATCAATGAGCAGCACTGCATCAGTGCACACTCTCCAATCCGGTGTCCACTTGCTACAAGGTGGGAGAAGATAAGGAGGTTCCCAACCAGCGAAGGAGCAGCGGAAAGCACACAAAGACGTTGGCGGCCACGTCTCCCCGCGCCTCCAAATATGAAGGCCGATGATTAGTATTCACCTCAAGCCCTTCATAAACTTTATCTTGTCACCACTCAGGCGGGAAGGGATGGAGACAATATAGGAAGAGGACACATTATCCTGCTGCACTCAGCCACCTGATATACTGTTTTTTCTTGGTTCTGTCTTTTACTAAATATATTTCTAAAAGTAAATGTTACCAGGAAGGATAGCTTATTCTTTCTTTTTTCTTGCTTTTTTTACCTCTTTAACACATTTGTTAACGCTCTTTTTTGCTGTTATTTACCTTCAGCACCATAAAAGCTCTGTCATATAGAGCACAAAAATATGTATTTATTCGAAATCGGTAACCTGGATACATAGTTACTGCGGTCGCTAGAACTACTAAAACGCTTCCAGGCTTCCAGAATGTGTGAAAGACACACTAGTCACCCTGAATTTCTTGGGTAAATTATGTACTGCAGTTGCAGAAATTTATGGTCCGCAATAATGAAAAGAAAAACACGATTTGCGGCGCTGCCCTCCGGAAAGCTTATGTTCCTTATCGCGTACTCATTACTCTACTCTCGATTCTTCTTGTAATCTCATGCCTCGTGCACTGCATTTCATTCCATTTATTAATACTGTGAGCCCCAACACGGGGCTTAAACAAGAATGGAGCAGAAAACAGCCAAGAATCAACAGTAAACTTAGTAGTGCAAGAACCGACACGTGTTGAAAAACAGATATAGAGAAGTTATTAGAAAATGCCCTCTAAACTGACCCGCAAACAACATTAAGTGCATCACGTCAAAAAAAAAAAAAATGGAAAACAGCTCCTTTCAATAACCGCAAAATGACCCTACCCTTCCAAGCTTGCTTGAAGCTTTGCGTGCGTACAAATTTTATTCCAATTGTTGCGAGTGTATAAGCTGGTTTCTTATCCACCGTATATAAAATAGGTGCACAAAGTATGACATGTTTTAAATTTATTTCTATATTCATTCACATATTTGCCAGCCCTGTTGGGTTTATTGAAGAAGTGGGGGAGCAAAAAAAAACTCAAAGTATTATGATGTATATGTCAACTTTTCACCGTAGCCAGCACGTCGATAACTGAGCGAAGCGTGATTTTGTGGTGCTTTCGGCTCCAAAACTAATTAAAAGCTGTCACCTGGCAGACAATTGCGCCGTTCAACAAAACAAGGGAATAAACTAGAATTGAACATGTCTGTGTAGTCATCAGGATGAATAATCATCAGAATAAAAAAATGGGCCAGCTGGTCTTGGTTACTCAAAAGCATTTTTTCAGCGCAAGAATAGACATGATGGAAGCAAAGAGTCACGAAGGACACACGTTGAGTCCTGCGTGAGTCCAGCGTTTGTCTTGTGTGTGTGTCGCTTTCCTTTTGTGGCATTATTGCTCCTCGTGTGATAGCATCTAAGCAAATGCATGTGCGCTCTTATGATACTCGGCGCATGCGTGCCATACTCGGCGTTGGTATACAGGTATATATACTTGTCATGTCGCTATAAACGGGGCTTTTACATTTGGAGCGGACCTGGGTGGCCAAAGCACTAGCCTCCATCTAGGTGTCGTCCTGCGAACAACACATTGTGTCAGAGTGGGGCGTCCAGGTCATAGTGGACCCTCGGCAAATGTAAGCCTGCTGGGTCTTGCCGGCCGCCAGCATCCCCGTATACCAACCGGATAACAGCAACGGAAAATTTCACAAGAAACGAAGGTTTTGGTTTAGCTCTTTGTGATAAAGCCGCCAGCGAGCTTCAACTTTGGAAAGACGTCAGATATAAGAATTCGATGCCTACCGATTGGCCTTGGGACTTAATGAGCGAACTCAAGAGGCTAGGGTGCATGCATTGCTGTACACGATGGGATGATAGGCACGCAACATATCCAAGACTTTCAGCGTGTGCAAGGAAGACTCGAATCAATACGACGTTGTGAAGAAACTGCTCGATACCCACTTTGTCGCCCCACAGTACTTAGTCTACGAAAGCGTGTGTTTCCATCGCCGCCACCAAAAACCAGGCGGATCTGTAGATCAGTATGTTACCGAGTTACATACGCTCGCCGATAGATGCGCCAGCGGTGAGATGAAAGAGCGGATGATTTTCCACGGCTTTATAGTTAGAATACGGAGTGCAGTGTTGTCGGAAGCACTTCAGATGGGTGCGCCGCTAATTAAAGAAAGTGCCCTCACCAAGGCACGCCTGAAAGAAGCTGTGCAGCGAGAGCAGAAGGATCTTGGCATCATCGTGGACAGGGAAGAGAGTGATTCCCTGACGAGCGCTGAAGTCAACACTGTTCATAGGAGGGCGCCGAACCAGGGACGTCCGGAGCACCAGACGTGTGCCGCTTGTGGTAGGAGTCCTCATTCAAGGTTGTCGTGCCCTGATAGCGGAGTACTGTGCTACGGGTGCCAGCTCCGGGGACGCTTCGCGGCTCACAGACACACAGGATCACGCAACCCGGAGCATGGCCTTCTGAGGTAAGCTTACTCAGTCCTCGGGGTGAGCAGAACAACAACTGTGGGACGTTTTCCGTGGGAGATTTGACTGCGATATCTGCATATGCTCGATTTGATTACATTGCTATTAATTGTGCAGTTGTTTTGACATATGTTTTCACGGAAGACGAGGTAAACTTTCTTCCCATATTGTTTCCAGCCCCAGGCGGTGTCAGGTTGGACTTGAAGAGAAAGTTTACCGCCGACATTCTGTGGAAACGTGCTTAGGTTAGACAGGATGTTTTTGTTGTCGATTCGGTGAGCTATGTGATACTTGGTTTACCCTGCAAAATGAGCCCTATGAATAGTTCGTGAAGTTTGTGGATGAAACGGCAGTTCTTTAGGTAGTGCAGACACGATTTAGTTCCTTGCTCAGTGTTTTTGGGACCATGAAAGACAAATACAGTATTCGTGTACAAGCAGACGCTGTGCTTTATGCCATTCACACTGCTCATCGCATACCCATCCCGTTAAGAGACGGCCTGTAAAAGCGCTGGAAAGAATCGAAAAGAATGGGGTCATTCGTAGACCCCAAGGGCGTACGGAGTGGTGTGTTGGCATATTGAACGTCTTGAAGCCGTCAGGATAGATAAGGATATGCATTGACCTGACTTAGTTGAACAAATCTGTGGAACGCGAAAGCTTTTTGCTCTCCACTCTTGATGAGATACTAGCGTCGCTCAGTGGTGCAGGGAAGTGTTCCAAACCTGGTGCAAACTCTGGTTTCCACCAAGTGAGGATAGCGAAGGAATTTCAGCTGTTAATAACAATATTTACTCCGTTTGGCCGTTATTACTTTGAGCGGCTACCACTTGGCATAACTTCGGCTCCGGTGTATTTTCGAAGACAAATGTGCGAGATTCCTGAGGGAATTCCAGGGGTCATGAACGTAATGGACGAAGTCCTTGCCTTTGTATCTATTCAGAAGGAACAAGACGGGCGTTTGTTTCGCACCTTGGAACGCATGGTCGCAAATGACGTGACCCTAAACAAAAAAAAAAGTGCCAGTTAAGTTAAAAAGAGCTTGGGTTTTCTGGCCGCGTTAGCCAAGATGGTATACGCCCGAATCCAGAGAAAATTCGTGCAGTTGGTGATTTAAAGCCACCTTCGAACGTTGCAGAAATGCGCAGATTTTTAAGTCTTGCTAATCACTGTTCATGATTCATTCCGGAGTTGGCTGAACAAACGACGCCTTAGCGTCAACTGGTGCAAACGAACACGGAGTTGGTCTGGGCAGCGCCTCAGCAGATAGCTTTTGCTACTGTGAAGAGTGCTATTTGCTCAGATGTATGATAAAGTTTCATGCACAACGTCCAACTATTATTCGATTATTTCTGCAGATGCTTCGTCGCACGGCACAGTAGCAGTTTTACTGCAAGTACAGCGGAATTTAGAAAAAGCGGCCAATGGTTTTGTCTCAAGTTCATTGTCGCCAACTGAGATACGCTATGCGCAAATTAAAAAGGAAACTTTAGCTATAACATAGGGCCCAGAAGATCTCGAAAGCTATGTGCGTGTACACCCCATTACGGTAGGAACGGATCACAAACTGATTGTTGCTTTGCTAGGGAAGACGCTACTTGATCTGGTGCGAATCGCATTCGAAGGTTGAGAATGCGGCTAATGTAGTTCAGCTCGTAAGTGAAATATGTCCCGGGAAAAAACGTCTCAATAGCTGATACACTCTCCAGAGCAAAAATCCCAGGCTAAAAGACGAACTTTCTTTCAGTCGATGAAGTCAACCATTACGTTGCCGGCATGCTATCTGAGTTGAGCGAGTCGGAGCGCTTTGGCCTAGTAGGCGAAGAACGGGCGAAGGACGGGACTTTTTGTACGTTGTGTCACTACGTCAGTGAGGGCTGGCCTGGTATACTTTCGTTATCGGCTGTTTTGAGGCCCTATTGGCACGATCTTGCCGTTTTGAGCGTACGTAAAGGAGTCCTCATGCATGGAACTTGCATTGTGGTGCCACACTGTCTTAGAAGCTGAACGTTAAAGCTGCTTCATGAGGGCCACCAGGGTGTTGTAAGGAGCAGGACAAGAAGAAGGGAGTCCATGTGTTGGTCAGATTTAAGCGCTCAGGTCACGGTATTCATTGCCAACTGCCGCATGTGTTCTCTATTTCGCGTCCAGCCGTACAAGCCGATGAGCCCGTCCGAGACGCCTTCTGGGCCATGGCAAAGGGCTTCGGCAGATATCTGCCATGTGGAAGGCTGTGACTACTTGGTCATGGTAGGTTACTTGTCTCGATTTCCAGAATTGTGTCCGCTGACGTCTTGTAGCAGCAATAAGTTATTTGTTATGTTAAGAAGGTGTTTCCTGTTCCGCAAACGCTGGTAAGAGATAACGGTGCTCATTTTTGTAGCCGTGAGTTCAAGCAGTTCGCGAACAATTATGAATTCATCTAGACACCTGCAGGCAAACGCGGAAGTAGAAAGAATGCTGAAAAGAGCTATTCTTAAAATTTGCTGACTTGCATGTGGCTTTGATAGCTTACAGGGACACGTCGGGACCCCCACCCAAAATGCCTGCAGAGCTACACGTGGGGCGGCGGCTTCGCACTACCTTGCGTCTCCACGCAAAGAAACTGGCACCCAAGACGCCCAATCTCAAAGAAGCACGGGACAAAGGTCCAGCTTTCAGGGAGAGTCGCAGGCAAACTTATGATCGCCGACATGCTGCCCGTTACCTTTCTCCGTTGGCGCCAGCTGATTCTGTTTAGTTCAAGGACTGCAGTCGAAAAGGTGTGCAAAGCACCGGCGCTTGTATATTGTTGCTTTGGAGAGCGGGGCTGAGATTGAATGTAACAGGCGAGCGCTAAAGAAGCAAGCGCTACACATAGGTTAGGATTCCATGGATGGGGCGTATGAATTTTTGTCTAGCGTAGACAGTCCCGACTAAAATGGAAACGCCGTTTCTGTTTCTAATGCATGGACTGTTCTAGGCGGTGCTTAAGAGAATGAAAACTTCGTTTCTAATGCACAAACTGTCCCAAACGATCTGTTGCAGCCGCCGCCGCAAACCTATTCGCCTGCGTCTCGGGGGGAATATGTCGTACGTTTTGGTCGAAATGCAAGAAAGCCGGAATGATACGGTATTTCTAGATGTCATTCATGGAGCCGCTTACATTGAATAGTTTTTGTTGTGTCCCCTTATTGCTTTTGTGTGTGTGCGCCCCCGCGTCCTCCTCCTAACGACCACTCAATCCTCCTCCTAACGACCACTCGCATCCTCCTCCTAACGACCGCTTGCCCCTCGTCGCACGCTGTCGCCGGATGCCCCCCCACGGTGCGCCCCCGCACCCTCCTCCTGTTCTGGGAAGCCACTCCCTGCCGTGGACGCTTCTCCACTCCCTCCTTTCTTCGGGCGGCCAGTTCGGCTCCTGCCTCGGTCGACGCTGGTCGCACCCTCATCGGCTTTAAATAAACGAAGTCTTAAAGTACCGTGTGCGTCTTTCGCTGCATTCAACACAGCGACCGGACACGACAGTGGCGACGAGAAAGTGGATTCGACCCGCGCTACGCAACGCTATTGACAAGCCATGGCTACGCGAGGGTTTCCCAATCAGATACCAGAATTCAACGGCTCATCGTGGTCATCGTGGGTTGGACGCCTTCAGTTCTACTTTGAAGCTAACAACATCACAGACCCAGCCTTGAAGAGGGCCAACCTGCTGACGCTGTGCGGGGAGCAGACCTACGATACTGTCTGCGCCCTTATTCAGCCAAGCACACCAGCGGCACTGTCTTACGACGACATCGTATCAGCACTGCAAAAGCACTACGACCCGAGGCCATCAGAGGTCTACAGCCGGGCTCGCTTCCAACGACAAGATCAACTGGGAGGAGAAACTGTGAGCGCCTACGTAGCCGCGCTCAAGAAGCTCGCTGCCGACTGCAATTTTGGAACGCTGTCGACAACAGCTACCGGGCAGGAGGGAGACGCAGCTTCTTCTGCTAACACCACCATGCTTCCCTTGGACGTGATGTTACGCGACAGATTTGTGTGCGGACTGAGTGACGAGTCACTGCAGCAGCGCCTGTTCGCTGAGAAGGACCTCACATTCAGCAAAGCTTACGACATCGCCGTTCGAGCGGAGAGCGCCGGTCACCAGCAGAGAGGGATTCGCCGGAACACCGAGCCGGTACACCAGATAAGCAACCAGGTGCGCAAGCCTTCTGTTGTTGTAAAATCGGTCAAAAAGGCACAACGCTGCTGGCGGTGTGACGACCAACACAACCCCCAGGGATGTCGATTCCAGTCAGCCACGTGTAATTTTTGCCACAAGCGAGGGCATATCGAAAGAGCATGCATTACGAAACGGAGACTTGCCAAGATAAAGTCACCTTCCCAGCCTAATCACAGCGTCAACGCCTCAGAGAATACGCCGCTATCTGATCTCCATGGAACAACATCAGCAACACCATCTGTGTTGTACGACCTGAACACCATGAATCTCGGCACGCGACCGAAGATTTTTACAGAAGTAAGCGTACATCACCAGCTGATTAAGTTCGAGGTGGACTCCGGCGCAGCCTGTACTCTGATCAGTGAGGACACGTTCCGAACTTCATGGCCATCTGACGCACCCGCCCTGCAACAAGACGACACGCACCTGCGAACGTGGTCAGGACAGAATCTGCCACTATTGGGCTCTGCCAACGTGCAGGTTAACTACAACGGCCAGACCCATACGCTACCTCTGCTTGTTGTGAAGGGCACAGGATCAAGCCTTCTAGGGAGAAAATGGTTTTCTCCACTAGGCGTGATGATATGCGGCAAACATCAAAACGCCGATGCGCTAAGCCGTCTGCCACTAGACGCAACTGTTGACGAACCATTTCCACCAGGAGACGTTCTGATGTTCGAAGCACTGCCAGAACCTCCGCTTACAGCAGGCACAGTTGCAGCATCTACGCAGAAGTGCGCAGCTCTCCGGCTAGTTTACACAGCTGTTCAACAAGGCAACGTGCATAAACTCAAAGGGGACAACTTCGACGCTTACCGCAGGCGAGCTACAGAGTTGAGCACCCATCGCGGCTGCATCATATTTGGGTCCCGAGTTGTGATGCCGAGAGAACTACGCGCACAAGCTATGTCTCTCATCCACGCCGGACATCGGGGCATCGTTGCAATGAAAAAGTGTGCCAGAAGCTACATGTGGTGGCCTGGCATTGACAACGACATCGACACAGTGGTGCGAGAATGCAAGCCTTGCCAGAGCAGCCGGAGCGCCCCGCCGAAAGCTCCTGTCCCAGAATGGGAAAAGCCAGACACACCATGGCACACACTGCACATTGATTTTGCAGGACCAATTGAGGGCTGCACTTTCCTTGTGGTCGTAGATGCCTACACAAAGTGGCTTGAGATAAGGCAAATGGGACAGACGACTTCGGCAGCAGTCATTGACAACCTCCGATCACTATTTGCAACGTTCGGCCTGCCGCGCAAGGTAGTGTCGGACAACGGAACACCGTTTGTGTCTGCGGAGATCCTCAAGTTTTATCGCGACAACGGGATCTCATCAGTTACATCGGCCCCCTACCACCCAGCGACAAACGGACAAGCCGAGCGCTACGTAGCCGAGCTAAAACGCGCCCTTGAAAGAGATCAGACAGGCTCGCTGCAGCGCCGCCTTGCGCGCTTTCTCTTCAAGCAGCACACGACGGTTCAGAGCACAACAGGCGAGACCCCCTCGAAAATGATGTTCGAGCGTGAAATGCGAACCCAGCTCACAGCCATCCTCCCCGAGCCAAAGGCAGAGACGTTCCGGGAAGAAAAAGCAATTCCGCGCTGCGGCACGCTTAATGAGGGGCAGCGCGTCCTCGCCCGACAGTTTCTGAAAAAGCCACGCTGGGAGGAAGCTACAATTGTCAGACGCATAGGCCTGCGCTCTTGGCTCGTCAACATACATGGCACAGTAGCACGCCGACATCTCAACCAGCTGCGTAGATTTACGACGCCGTCTGAGAGCTGTCCGCCAGCGGAGAGAACACGTGCACCATTTTCCCACATAGCCTGGCACCTCTTCCCGGAAGAAGAGACTTCGCCCAGGACAGACCCAGGAGACACAGCGAACAACAGCCAGCCTACAAGTGTTTCTCCCCCGAGCGCACAAAGCCAGCGCGCCTCCACGCGTGAGCGCCGACCCCCTGCACGATACCAGGCAACTTTCTAAGGGGGAAGGAAGTGTTGTGTCCCCTTATTGCTTTTGTGTGTGTGCGCCCCCGCGTCCTCCTCCTAACGACCACTCAATCCTCCTCCTAACGACCACTCGCATCCTCCTCCTAACGACCGCTTGCCCCTCGTCGCACGCTGTCGCCGGATGCCCCCCCACGGTGTGCCCCCGCACCCTCCTCCTGTTCTGGGAAGCCACTCCCTGCCGTGGACGCTTCTCCACTCCCTCCTTTCTTCGGGCGGCCAGTTCGGCTCCTGCCTCGGTCGACGCTGGTCGCACCCTCATCGGCTTTAAATAAACGAAGTCTTAAAGTACCGTGTGCGTCTTTCGCTGCATTCAACACAGCGACCGGACACGACAGTTTTTGTATTCTGTTTTGTAGATTGCTGCTGTTTTGTAAATTCCATTCATTGAGCCGCTCATTTTGAATAGTTGTATTTCGTTTTGGTACATTGCTGCTTTAATTCTCTAAACGGGAAAGGGATGATGAGGCCTTATCGCTCCTCCTGTGACAGCATCTATCTCAGCATGTGCACTTGTAGCCTTGTGATGCCGATCGAATGCGCGCCGTACAGGGTGTCTGTACATGTACTTGTCATGTGGCCATAGAAGGGGCTTTTTAGCTTTGACGTAGGCGTGGTGGGTCCAAAGGTCAAGTGCTAATCGAGGTGTCGTCCTGCGAACACCACCTTCTGTGTAATGTTGCTCCCAAAAATATCATTCGCGTGAATAATGACTACAGATATAACTGACACAAACAAAAAGAAGGTTTTTTGTTTTTAGTGCGACAACATTAAAAGCCTCATGAGGAAAAATAAAATGTGCCGTCAGTAATAAAATTTTCCCATTGGCTTGAGGAAAGTGACGTCTCCGGACCGGATGATTTCTTTTGTCTGGAGGGAACTGACGCGGCACGACGGAAAGTGGCATCACTTTTGGTAAAAGGCACCAATAGTTTCGCATACTATTCCATTGTTAAAAAAACAAAGGTAATTAGGTGTGTCAGAATTTTTTCAGATTGGTCGCATAGACTGATAATATATTCGCAAAAGAAGAGTTCAATGGCTTCCCATACCTCACCATTTCTCTTGTATTTTTTCATCTGTTATGCGATCTTGGCTAGATCTCTGGCACTAGTTCAGTTGGAGCGAATATAATCTTAGAAAAAATTCAGTGAAGCCGGCTGAGCATAGAATGGTGGCTGTCACATAACAGCTCCTATCCTAGCTTCACGTTCACTCAAAATGAGGACATAGTTTGGAGGAAAAGAATTTGGCACGAATTGAACTTTGCGCGCTCAACAGTTTTTTTAAGAGCAAAACTAAGAATTTTTTTAATCTCTTCAGTTTTCTGACAAACTTTTACTTGCCAGATGAGCATTTGTTCACGAACTTTCTTTTTCTGGTCTGCTGTGCTCTAGCGCTATTTTTGAGATGTCTGCAGTCGCTACAGTCACGTATCTGCAACCGAGAAAGAGCCCGAAGCAAGATTCACACGATAGCGTTGGATGCAATGCTTCGGGGTGAAACAGCGGACGCGTTCGCCTCTTGCTCCTCGACACCCAGCCGCCGCTGACACAATAACCAAGCCCACAAGCCAACCCACCGGGGGGTACCGAGTCTGAAGCCACATGAATTTTTTCTTTTTCTTTTCCCGCCTTTATGGGTTGACAGCTCCTAGCGCCTCACCATTCTCCCCTGGGAGAGGGGTCATGATCCCGCTCCCCGAATGAAAGTAGCACTGACGCATAAAGGGCGGGACTCCTGAATACCTTTGCGTCCCACCCTCTCTTGCGATCTATGCATGGCGCCTCCATCCGCTCCCCCGCTTTTCCCGCTCCGCATTCTACAATTCCCCCTCCACGTGCGTCGTTTGAAGCACGCGTCCTTTTCGTCGACCCCACGGCCTGTTACCATCACCAGCGGTATCCGCCTAACATGTTTGAAGAAATACGTGAACTACTGCGTAATCTTATGCTGGCCTGATCCTTCTAGGAAGTCACAGTCGCCAAGGTGC
Organism: Amblyomma mixtum; assembly: GCF_055824585.1. Lineage (NCBI taxonomy): Eukaryota > Metazoa > Arthropoda > Arachnida > Ixodida > Ixodidae > Amblyomma > Amblyomma mixtum. The sequence goes on from NC_143013.1 coordinate 180,492,474, forward strand.
TTCTACATTATGAACGCCCGCCCAACAGCCCTTACCTTCATATTAGAGATTTAGTGAAGGCCGCAATTGCATGGCCAAGGCGCTGATAATTCAAGAAAGACTGCTCACCAGCCAAGCTATAGACAGCTATCGTGAAATTCGCGAAATTCGGATATCGTCGATTTAGATCGCACCACCGGCATGTGATTGCTTTTTCTTCTGCTGTTTAAACAATCATCTTTAAGTGCTAAAATAATTCCACTATCAATCTTGCATTGACAACCACAAATTAAGCGAAGAAGAAGTATTAGAAGAAAAACAAAAGGTAAGAAAAAGAGGAAGTGTTCTGTATTATTTGTAAAAGCAATGCGGGGTAAATTGAAACTGAAATTTAACCATCCTCTACGCTCCTTGGTTTCTGTGGCTGTTGGCATCCTTGATGTTACGTTTAACTGTCATGCACAGCTTTATTTTTTTATTTTATTTGGAGATACTGTCAATCCTTTTAGGGATTTTTACAGGAGTGGATTAAGGACCTGTATACATTTGCTCTTACAGCCATACACACCTTTGTACACAACAGTATGCGAAGACCAATACAACAAAAAAAGAGGCAGGCACAAACAAAAAACACAAGATACCATCATTCACGCACGGACGTTGTCACAGATTCACATTTGTTCATGAAAAGGAAAATAAAGACACATTAGTGAAGGCATCACATCGTCGTTGTTGACAGTACAGAATTGCCAGCAAGTTCAACAAATTTGTCAATAGTAGACTGCGAGACCACAGTCTGATCTAAAGAGTTCCACTCACGCACAGCTCGCGGGAAAAACGAAAAACTGTATGTATTATTGTCAAAAAAATATTCTTGGGGTCAGAACTGATGCTTATGACGGGTTTCTCTGGAAGTATTGAAAGAAATGTAGGTATCAGGATTTACTTTAATCATGTTATGCAAGATAAGGTACAAAATCATTCGGCCGCAGGCGGCAATCCGCACACTTCAACTCCATAATCGTTTAGATTCAGCATATGTACTCAGGAAGTACAAGCTTAATTGAGCTTAATTAAGGCGAACAAGGAGAGATGAGGCCGTGCGCAAGATGCCAGGGTTTTATTCCACTTGTACTTTTTTGTACACGTTATCTTCGAACAATGCATAGAACGTTTCTTCTGGTTGCGTGAACTTCAGCGTAGTTTGCAATCATCTCTATCAGGCCAATTCTCCGGTGCTGTCAACGAAATTCCTGAGTAAATTGGAGAGTGAAAGGTGGGGCGTGCCTACTGCTTGTTTTCTCTTTCATAAGAACAGGGCGAGAATTATTTGTTCTGTAATATAAAATGTATTTTTCCCCCTTCTAAATGCTGAGCATGAGCGCAGTAGTGATTCAGGTGACGTATGCTCAAAAAATCCACCCGAAACGACATGCACTGAGGAAGAACGCTGAATTTTTGGCAAAAAACTGTTTGCCTGGCTACGTTGAGCTTTCACCGAGGCAAGCGCTGAAATGCATAAAAGCAAAAGCGCCAAAACAGCAAAAAGGCCAATAAATTTTGTTTCGCCAGTCTCTGTTCAAGGCTACGCTCTCTTTATCCAGAGTTGTACTGGACGAGACAGAACAACGGCCAGTACTAGTACTTGTGGGTTTCTACGTGGACACAGGCCACCACCCACCGCGGGTTCGAGCTTCGCGCGAGCCAAGGGCCCCGATCAGCCGTCACCACACACACACACACTGGGACACCGCTGCGGCGCACTCAACCTCCGCTGGGAGGAGAGCGATTCGCCGCAAAGAAATAGGCCTCCAAGTTCACAAAGGAGACGTTTATTCACATCGTCCTTCAGCAGGTACACACGCACTCAATAGTCACCCCGTCCCGGGGGCGCGCGAGGAGCAAGGCTCCGCTGCGCGCACGAAGCGACTCGAGTAATGCGCACCGCTAGCACGCCGCTGCAGGAGAATGTCCCCGCGGCAGTGCTGTGATCTCTCTCTCGTGTCGACCGTTGGGCCGGTTGCGAGAGAGAGAGTGGGCATTCAACGCAAGGTACGCCTGTCAGAGGTCGCTGGACCCCGCTGGACAGGCTCGAGCCGCTGCAGGTCAGAGGACACGTGCGGGCGGGCTCGAGTAAGCACTGGTCCGAACGGCAAAGGCCGGCACGGACAAAACAGTTGCGTACGCACCTTACGCTGTCTCGGAGGGATCTCTCTCTCTGGGCCCCGCTCGGACGGTCGCGCGGCCGCCCAAAACGGGTCCCGAATTCCCGCCAAAAGGCGCCAATGGCAAAGGCCCTTGGGGAGCCGGGGCGGAGCTGTGGCTAAATGACAGTGATTAGTCACCCAGCCGCCTCTCCACCCCCTGAGGCGGGAGCAAGGGAAAGAGGAGAAACAACGCGGGAGGCCGGCAGCCGCGCAAAGGCGACGGCGGAAAGCCTGGATTCCCACATCCTCCTCTCCTTAAATGCCCTCCTACCCATCGGCAAAGCACGCGGCCAAAATAAAGAAATCAATACACAAAAAAATACGCTACACTTCAGTTCCAAAATAAAGAAATGAATACACAAAAAAAAAACTAGCTACACTTCAGTTCCAGCCAGAACAACGTAAGAAAACAAAGGAAAAAACAAGGCAAACAACACTTGCATACGCTTCAGTAAATCAAAACAGCTTGCAGATTATATACACGGTACACAAGAAGATGTGAATACAACTGTACAACTATGTTACAGGTGGATGCCAGCCTCAAAGTTCTGTGGCGAGGCCCAGTGGGCCTGTCGGCGACTCACCGCTCGCAGACTTCAAGTTGAACAGGTTGGGAGGGCCGACGACTTATGGCGGTCTTCTTTCCGTTGATGTAGGGTGCGTTGATGACGACGGGGCCGCGGCAGAGCACTGATCTCGCACCCTTGGACACGACATCACGTTCGGGCACAAGACAGTTAGTGCACCCCCTTCACGCCGGCTGAAACGGGCGAGGACGTTCGGCGGCGTCCTGATGTGTAACCTTGGCCACAGCGAGGGGTCCTTCTCATCGTCGCGCTCACGCAGAAGCACACGGCACAACTCACAGGCGTCGCCTTGGCTCATCGTTACGCGCGCACACAGCCACAGCCACAAACACGCATACACCGGCCCGTGCGCGGACGCTGGTCGGCGACAACGATCCCCTCATCAGAAGCGTCCAGAGGCGCCGCGGCGAGGGTCAAAGGGTGCACTTTCCGCCCCCCATCGCCCCAAACGCCCCGCCAACTTCCCCTCCATACGGGCCGCACAAAACTCGCACCGCGACACACGGCTCCTTAACGAGCCCACCACCCACAGTCGGGCCGGAAATGAGAAAAGGCTCGCTGTACAAACGACACCTAATCCAATCTATTCCTTCTAGAAGATAAGAGCAAGCACGAGCGGGCTGAAGTTTGCCTATGTACATCTGGGTACGTTAGAACAAAAACAGACGAGCAAGCGGGGAAACGAAAGTGGCTAGAAACTGACTCAAGCAAAACAAATAAATAAATAGATAAACACACAAGGTTGGAACTAAGCATGCTGCAAAAACAACAAAAAAAATAACACACCGTGCTTCGCCTAGGTAGGGCCTGACGAGAAAGCTCGCCAGCTAGCTGAGGCTGCGTGCCTTCGGTTGCGGAAAAGTCCGCCGTCCGGCATTAATCACACCGGTGACCGTCGCCTCAGATTGTACCGGTGCTCCGTACGCTTGCGTTCCGCAGCACCAGTTGTGCCTTTGCGCTTGCCTTTGATACCAATGGGTACCGGCGCAAGCTCGTCAGACCGTGACGCGTAGGCCTTCAGGTCTATGAACCCCTGCTTGCTCCTGGGGAAAGGCCCCATCAAATCGCAGGTGGCCATATGCCACGGACGCACACTGTCAATCGGTTTGATCATTCCAGGCGGCTTGCCGCCCCGTGACTTCACCGCTTGACAGACATGGCAGGAACGGCAATAGCGGAAAATGGCACGCTTCATGCCGGGCCACGTCACCGATTGACTCAGTTTTGCAAAAACTTTGGAGCCACTCAGATGACCGGCCAGTGGTTCGTCATGAGAGAATCGCAAAAGTGCGCCTCTTATACTTTTGGGGATAACCACCTTCAACGGGTCGATGGACTCGTCATCGGTGGCTATTTACTTCAGCACGAGCCCGTCATGGTCCAGCAAATATGAATCCCCGGGGTTCGCCTCGACACACGCTGGCTTCTGCCCCCCTGTGCCCGCTACAATACAAGTAGCGTCACGGCGCTCCGTCTCCCTGAGACCGTCGCTCACCTCGCGACAAAAGGGGTCATTTTGCTGGGCTTTCAGTAGCTCTTACGGCTGAAAACGATTCCAGTCATCCCAGAGGGGAGCATGGTCTCGTCCCCACTCAGGTTTGCAGCCAAAATTTCCGTTCGCGTCGGCACCTCCGAGGCGCTCACGAAGAGCTTTGCCTCTCGTCCGCTTTGCGAAGCGCTGCTCGCCTGGTTAGCGGAATGGGTTAACCCGTTTGCGGGTTCCCCCTCCTTGCCGCCCGGCGGCTCGTCCGCTGTTTCGCCCCCTCCGCCTACAGGCGTCAAGGCGCCGCTGGCGAGTGGGGCACGGGATAGCGCGTCAGCTACCACGTTTGTGCTCCCCTTTCGATACTGCACCGAAAAGTCGTAATGCTGTATCAGGAGTGCCCAGCGCGCCAGCCGACCCGCAGGCTCGCGGAGCCGCATCAGCCAACTGAGCGCACTGTGGTCTGCACCACGAATTGCGTTCCATCAAGGTAGACGTCAAATTTACGCAGTGCAAACACGATGGCGAGGCACTCCTTCTCGCTCACGGAATAATTCCTCTCCGAGGGCAGCAACGAGCGGCTGGCAAAGGCCAGCGGTTGCAGCATGCCATCGAATTCCTGTAGGAGAACTGCTCCTAAACCCAGATCGCTCGCGTCAGTCTGGACTACGAACTGTCTGGTCAGGTCGGGTAGCCTGAGCTGCGCTGTCTCGGCAATGGCTCTAGACAGGAGGCGAAAGGATCGCTCTTGCTCGGGCTCCCGTCGCCACGCGGCAGTCTTTCCCAAGAGCTAGGTCAAGGGTGCCTGCACGCGGGCACAGGACGATAAAAGTTGGCCATTTCCACACAACGGCGCAGGCCGCGTACGTCCTTGGGCGCGGGAAATTCGAGTATGGCTCGAAGTTTCTCCGCATCTGGCTCAATGGAGCCCCGGCCTCAGCGACTGCACCCCTGCCTCAGTGGAGGCTTGGGCGGGCTGCACGAACGAGGGAGGCAAGGCTCCTAGTTCGATGAGCGGCGCGGTTTCCACAGGGAACCGGCCAGCGCCTCGCCGTTCCCAGAGCAGAATTGACTGCTCGCGGGGCACGGCTGCTGCTGTTCGAAACTGCCGGTTGCGGCAGCGTGACACGAACTGCTTTCGCACTGGGCGGAAAGCGTGCACAGCTGAGGCATGTGACCAGCGGATGCACCGCAGGGTGCTTCCGATACAGCTCCAATGGGAGCCACGTGGTCAACATTTTGGGTTGTGTCACCGTAAACCCCAATGGGGGCCGCGGCCAACCACGGTGTCTAGCTATTCGAAGGAACAGCAGCCAGCGGATCAAACGACGCTACAACTCCGTAGGGAGCCGACATGTAGCTGCCGAGTGCCGCGCTGGGGGTGGTAGACACGGTGCGCAAGCGTGATCGTCAAGGCGACCTGCTCGGCTAATGTGCCATCAAAGGCGTAAGCGCCAATGACTTAGCACGTTGGGCGCCAGTTGTGGGTTTCTACGTGGACACAGGCCACCACCCACCGCGGGTTCGAGCTTCGCGCGAGCCAAGGGCCCCGATCAGCCGTCACCACACACACACACACTGGGACACCGCTGCGGCGCACTCAACCTCCGCTGGGAGGAGAGCGATTCGCCGCAAAGAAATAGGCCTCCAAGTTCACAAAGGAGACGTTTATTCACATCGTCCTTCAGCAGGTACACACGCACTCAATAGTCACCCCGTCCCGGGGGCGCGCGAGGAGCAAGGCTCCGCTGCGCGCACGAAGCGACTCGAGTAATGCGCACCGCTAGCACGCCGCTGCAGGAGAATGTCCCCGCGGCAGTGCTGTGATCTCTCTCTCTGTCGGCCGTTGGGCCGGTTGCGAGAGAGAGTGGGCAAACAACGCAATGTACGCCTGTCGGAGGTCGCTGGACCCCGCTGGACAGGCTCGAGCCGCTGCAGGTCAGAGGACACGTGCGGGCGAGCTCGAGTATGCACTGGTCCGAACGGCAAAGGCCGGCACGGACAAAACAGTTGCGTACGCACCTTACGCTGTCTCGGAGGGATCTCTCTCTCTGGGCCCCGCTCGGACGGTCGCGCGGCCGCCCAAAACGGGTCCCGAATTCCCGCCAAAAGGCGCCAATGGCAAAGGCCCTTGGGGAGCCGGGGCGGAGCTGTGGCTAAATGACAGTGATTAGTCACCCAGCCGCCTCTCCACCCCCTGAGGCGGGAGCAAGGGAAAGAGGAGAAACAACGCGGGAGGCCGGCAGCCGCGCAAAGGCGACGGCGGAAAGCCTGGATTCCCACATCACAATAACCGATTTTTGCTGGTATGTTAGTGGAGAAAGAGAAATTGAAAGGTTTTGATCAGAACCGAAGAGACACTTGCAGACGCGCGCAATGCAGAGAAATACACTTATGCCTTTCACCGATGATAACGAACAAAGCAAGCGATTTCTAGTAGCCTTGTTCACATAGCAAAATTTCTTTAATCTTAATTTGGATTTTCGGTATTACCTGCTCTTTTTTAGCCGCAGTACCACCTCGTAAAGAATTTGGGTAATGTTCTTCATGAACCGTGCGCTTAGTTTTTCGTTTTTTTTTTGTTATATCAGTACAGGCGCCCATAAATAGCGTAATCGCGTCGCGAGCACACATTTTATTTTAACTTTTCTTCCCATTCAGGTCATTTATTCCTCTTTATTTCCACTATGACAACACGTACACGCAGTTAATTGTTGTTCCGGCTATTGAATATACTCTGGGCACGCATTAGGAAGCACACAAGCGAAAACAGTTTACCTCTTGGGATACTCTCGCCTTCAGTTTCATTTCCTTACGGTTGTCTTCGCTTCCTAGATGCAGATGTTAAGGCGACGCAAAATAAGAAACTGGGCAGCGGCTTGGAATAATCCTATAGTAGTGGCGGTTATAAGGTAACCAAGCTCGCAAACTGTCAACGGACTAAGCGCCGGGTAGAAAAAAGAAATGCTGTCTATTTTCTCGCCGAGAGATGATTTCCAGGACAAATATATCATATGATAGATCTATGTTCTAAAAGTGGCTGTTAGAGAGTAGGACACTGTAGCCGTGATCGGTTTCGCCCAATAAATATTCGTGTTTTATGCAGTGCTGGGGTACTTTATATTTTGGCTTCAGCACCTCCTTTGGGTCCTATTTCGCGTTCACTCCGGTCGCATAAAGCGCGGGTTTCCGATGACACGATCTCTTCTGTGGTAAGGTCTCAAGCTACCCTACATTGCAAATCATACAGATGTTTGACGGCTCTCGAATTATCAAACCCCATCCACAGGTGCTGGGGCAATCCGGTATGTGCATACTTTGCACCCTGGCAAAAGGGTGCAAAGTATGGCCGTCACATCCACACTACAGGAATGTGACAGTTGTAGTTGCACCCATTTTCCGACTCTTCCACAGTTTATTGATCCTTGAGTGCTTGAAGATACGCTGGTATTTTTTTTTTCATCCGCTCTTAGAGGCAGGCTGAACAGAGCGTACGAAAAGCCTCCAATATTTTGTCTAATTCCGCACCAAAGCTACGGCATTCACAACTGCGAATGTCTTACCGGAACAGGATTTTCACGCCCCATCTGAGAGCGTTACGGTGGAGTTATAATTGTGATGTCTGCGTGATGTCCACGGAGGAGCAGAAATCACCCCGCTAAAGTCGGTTGCTATGCCCGCGGCGTTTCGAAGTATTCGAAAACTCGAGCTCCTTATGTTAATAAGGGGATCTCTGCGGTGTCCTTGCGCATGAATTTTTCAAAAAACATCTTTGCAGCTTTTTTTCTCTGACTTTTCTAATGTATTGGGAGTGTTCATTGGTGCCAGAGTGCAAACATCCTGCGTGTTCTCGGCAAAAGTGCAAAGTTTTTATGAAATATATTGATAATGAAAGCTCCCAAAATTATCGGTTCATGACGTCAAGCACGAAAGCTGTATTTCGAGGCCCATCAAACAACTTTTCGTCAGCAGGTGATATCAGGATATATGAATGTACTGTGGTGGAAAGTTACGATGCTGAATAAATAAAATACACGACATTGGCAAATGCGCCAGTCGCCGGCAATCGAAAGGCTTTGTTTTGTTTTATTTCTCTAAAGGAACTGCTCTCAGAGGGGCTCGCATAGTTCGGGTGGTCGGCGCGACCTTCGACTCGGATTCAGAGCTCACCCGTTCTGCGCGCTTTTAGTCAAATGATAATACGGACTGGTCGAAGACATCGTTAGTATTGGCTATATTCATCCCTCAGAGGCCACACCAAGAGTATGGAGTGATTGGAGCGCTGCTAAGTGTTGGAAAGCTTATCTGGCCCTCTTACGCCCGTTACTATTCTTCAATTTAGATGCATTCACGTTCTTTTCATTTCCCCTCATATCCTTTCAACCTACGGAAATGGTTCGTGAATTCCATTACACACTCTGTACTTATATGTTTATTATTCATGGTTGTGTATGAAGCTAGACGGGCCCACTTGGCTTCAGTGAAACTTCGACAGAGACACTTAAGTCTGCATACGTGTGAGGATGCGAAAACACTGTCTCGTCGTGAGCTTTGCTTCGAGGTCCATTAAATATTCCTGTCTTTGTAATGACGCATCTAATCATTAGCATGCTGTCGTAAGGAAACGCAGGCGTTCGGTTCGCCTTTATTCGTGTAGGAGTAACACGCAAAAACGTTGCTTTCTCCGTGCACTATACTACGTTAACTAACGTTCACAGTTCAATCATGAGTTTAGCTTAAAGACAAACTGGTTTAACCAAAGCAGATTGGTAGCAGATTAGCTTGCGTAAGTGCGCACTGCGCTGACTAACGATCATTGTTTAATGATGGATTCATCGAAATAATGGGGAAAAAGCGTTTAAACTCCCGTTTTTAATTTTTTCTCATTTGGATTCCCTTTCTATCAGCTTACGAATTCTATTAAGGCGGTTTGTCAGGTGTGTTCAATCTCGGCAGTTCCTTGTCAAAGTCGCGAGCTGAACGGCCGTGATCATCGCGCCTATACAAAACTTCTCTTTGCTGCTTGGGTGCAGCATTTTTATCACTGAACTATTGCCTTTAGAGAGTATTTTACGGCTTGCTTGCTTCAGGTCGAAACGCCGTGCCGCAAGAGTGAACTGTACGCACTCCTCACTGTAACCGATTGCATCTGAAGGAAAAAAGGCGTGGAAGCGGCGATTCTGAGAGAACTGCTCTAGCTTGAATCATACTGAAAACTGCCACATCCTAAGTGCTTGGCAGTATTTATATAAACCCAGGACATTTTTTACAGCCGAAATGCTTCCATAAATAATAGCATCTTGCTTATATTCTTCAAACCCACAACTGCCCCCGCGTAATCTTTGCATGTTAGGTTCGGCTAACGCCTTAGAATGGGCGTCCAAGTGAATAATCGGTATGAGTTCACTCTTTTTTATAATTTGCATCCCCCGTGATTTGAACTAAAAGATACAGAGGACAAGAGAAGCAAAGAAGTTCAAAAGAATAAAATGAAAGCATACAATGCATGATGTTAATGTTGGGTGAGATATGAAGGGGGAAAAGGTGAAGGTTGAAATAAAAAAAGGTTACACCCCCAAGCAAATTAAGTAAGAGTGAACACGCAAAATCATCAACAGAGAAGGCGTGCAAGTGAAATTACCAGCAAGAGTGAAACTGCTTTTGAGGTAAGCAATTCGCTGGGTGCTGGTACAAGCATTCTCGCCACTCTGCACTGAAAAAATAAGGTGGATTCACAAGCGAAAAACATGAATGGAAGTTAGAGAGTAGGGAAGGTAGAAGCTGTGAAAGTGATGCTGCTTTGGGACCAGGTTCAAATCCCTGGGCGCTGTCATCCAGGTACTCCGCATTGCTAAATGCTCCTCGGTGGCTAAGTGGTTTTTGCGCTCGCTGCTGACCTGAAAGTTGCGGGTTCGTTCCCTGCTGCGGCCGTCGCATTCATGTGGAGCCGAAATACTATAGTCCCGTGTACTGTGCGATGACAGAGCATGTTAAAGAACCGTAGCGGTCAAAATTATTCGGAGCCCTCCACTACGGCGTACGTTATAGCCTGAGCCACTCTGGGACGTTACACCCAGAGTTCTTATTAAATAAATATAAAACAAATTCACGGCAATATAGTCACGTTTGGTTTGTATCGTGCAAAAAATATTTACGTGAGCAAAATAAGGTATCAAAAAGTTCGCAACATAATCTTAACAAGCACAGAATAAATGCCAAAACTTAAAGACTAGTCGGACCGCAATAATGCATTCAGACAACATTTTGCAATTGAAGGGAACGAGATATATGATAAGAAAAAAAAACTGGGCCATCTTCTAGCACCCGTAGATGCTCTTCAAAGAGAGCTCCGTAAATTCCTTTGAAGGCTCGCTCTGTCGATAGTCTCCGCCGTAGAGGTCACTCCAGGAGGAGAGGCAACATATCGCCCGCATTCAAACCATGACAGCTCCGTAAATATGAGCAGAACGCCGCTGTGTCTTTTCATGTAGACCGGTTTTGTTTATGATGACAAATAGTGCCCGCGAGCCATTTCGCACTTAAAAGATAGAGCAACGATAGTATTCGCTCCTGCGTGCAAACAAACTGTCCTCTTTCTTATTGCAGCTAAGCTTCCGTACTTGGACATGCCATAGATGCTACCAGCAGCACTCTTCCGGCCATATAGGTGAAAGATGTTGCTGATGCAAGCACAGACGTTCGCAATTTCTGCATCGCGGCGCAAAAAAAAAATGTTTGTATCGGTCGCTTCGGTTCGAGGAGCCAGAGCGACGAGGTTCCAACACATATAAAATTTTTCTCCGCGCCGCGCCACTTGTCGTTGAGTTCGCTCAGTCGCTGTCGTGTGAAACAGACTTTACAGGTCCAGGGGGGGGGGGGGGGGGTGTTAAGGTCCTAGTACACGGGCCTGGAAAGACTACTTCCCGACGTGTGTCATCGGGAAACAAGATGCGGTGTCAAGGACGAAGAACGCGGGTCTGGGAGAGATTACTACCAGACGTGGGTCGTCGTTAAGCAAAGACGCGGCGAAGGCTAAGCACCGGCGGAAGCAGCGGCGACTGCGGCGGCGTCCAGTGGCCGAGTATACCACGGGTCGCCGAACGCCGGAGCGGTGCTCACAAGATCAAGCTGTTGCTGCTCATCGAAAGACGGCTTTGTCCGTCGACAGAGGCCTCGTGCTCAGGACATCCGGCGGGGGAATACGAGGACGGTCGTTCACCTGCTGGGAGGGAGCGAGCAGAGGACTTGCCGCAGTGATAAAGGCGACACATCAGTGTTTGTTGATCTACCCCTTCCCCTCCCCCGAGATGCGAGAGAGCGAGAGAGCCCAGCACCGCCTCTGCCGTGGGTGGTTCCACCAGCGTCATCAACTGCCCATCGGATTGGACAGCTTTCTTCGGACTAAATTCCCCAGTCGGGGATCTGGGGAATGCGAACCGTATTTAACGGGATATTTTTTTGGTGACGACAGCACTCCCGTCTCGACTGTAAATATGTGAATAAACCTTCTGTACAGTTTACTCCTCAATGGAGTTCGCCATCGTCCTTCAAAGCCTGAACCTGCTGCCCTGAACGACACCCCCCAACTCCAGGGCCGCTCCGTCCCCAACAACTGGTTGGCAGCGGTTGGATCGACCATGCTTCGTGGTGCTGCTTCTTTGGGTGAGTGCTCGGACTTTGCTTGAGATTTGCCAGGCTTCAAATGTTTGGGTTATAACTTTGAACTGCTGGGAATCAACAGCAAAGCCGGGGCTAGGAGCAGCAAGCATGGATCTCATGACATGGCCGGAGGCGGATTTGCTAGCGCTGTGCGGGGGGTTGGGTGCGGTAGTACAAGAGGAGATGGAGAAAGCTGATATTTGTAAATCGCTTTTGGAAACTGCCGATGAGGAAACAATTGAGTTTACTTGGAGACTCCTCAAACCCGAGCTAAAAAGAATAGAAGAGCAACGGGTAGCGGCAGAGCAAGAGAAACGGGAAATAGAGGAACAGGAGCGGCGGTTGAAAAGAATGCAGCTTAAAGTTGAGATGCTACGAGGCGCAGTCAGGAATGAGGGAAGCGGAACTTCGACGAAAGCGGAGAGTAAGAAGGCAGAGTGCCAAGAAAATGCGCAAGAAGGCAGTCTTAAACTTTGCAAGAAGGCGGAACAGGCAGAGCACAAGCGCATCATGGCAAAAATTGACCAAAGCATTGTCAGGGGAGACTGGGATGTGACGCGATCTCGGCTACGAGCTTTCAAGAGAGGCGAAAGAATTTCAAAATTTCTTGACATATTTGAAAGCATGTGTGAGAAGACTAAATAAGACAATGAGATTTGGAGCTACATGATTGTGTCCCTTTTGCCGCCTCAGCCTGCTAAAGTCGTTCTGAGCCTATCCGATAAAGATATGGATGACTACAGAACAGTAAAGACAGCTCTATTTCGTCACTTCGGAGTTAGGACAGATTGCCTGAATGGCCAGAAGCACTCAAACGCTAGAGGGAAGGAAGCAGGCAGGCACGATGAGGCTTCTGTCCAGAGAAAACCCGCTAAGCATCAGACTGCCGCGGAGTGTAAAGATATCGACGCTGCAAGTAAGAATCAGACGCGTAATCGGCCCGGATGGAAAAGAAACGCGGCAACTTTAGCGAGAGGTTCCGAAGTTGTAATAGAGACCGTTGCTGAGCGGGACCGACGAGACTCTAGGATAGAGGGACCGATGCAAGCGTCTGGTCGAAACAACGGTGAAGCAGGAAACCGGGATCACCTAACACCACAGCGTAAGCTTGAAAAGGCAAGCGAAACAGTCGCCGAGCCGGGTCACCGCGTTGACATGAAACGGAGGTCAGTGCAAGCGTGTGACCGGCAAAGAAGCAAAGCTGAAAAAGGGGAACACCCGACCCGACAGCTTAAGGGAAAGGCACGCCAGACCGTGGCCGAGTTGGACAAGCGCGACGCCACGAGAGAGAAGTTTGTTTTGGCGTCCAAGCGGCACGGGCGTGAGAAGGAAAAGGTAGAGGTGCCCGAATTTAAAGGTTCTAAATGTAAAATCGAGGCTAGACTTAAAAAGTGTGCACAAAACAGTGCAGAGCGGTGTCACCGCAAGGTGTGTGACAGAGATGAGCCAGGCGAGCTCGAAGGCAGTGAAGTAGACGCGCTAACGACAGAGGGCAATACTCAGGGCTATGAGTCGCCTAAGCCAGAGGCAGTGAAACGTCCCGCGGTCGATTGCGTAGAGGTAGTGCGTAGCTGCGACGCCAGCGAGATAGTTCTTCAACCCGGAGAAAAGTGTGCCCTTAGTAGGTATGAGAAACCTAAGGAGCCGGTTGTTGATCCCGAGGTGCACGCGGGAGGCTCGCAGCAAGGAGATAGCGCACCAGCAAGGGAGTGACACTCTCATAGAGCCAATGGGGACGTTTTAAGCATGAAATGCTTTTAGCTCCCGTTGTCGGCAGTGTGGCGACGTCACGCCGAGACCGAGAGCCATCATCCGGGCACTGAAATCCACTCATCCGGGCACTGAAATCCACTCATCCGGGCACTGAATTCCAGTCATCCGAGGACTGAAATCCAGTCATCCGGGCTCTGAAACGAGAACATCCGGGCACCGTACGAGACTTAACGAGATTTAACGAGACTCTCTAAGCCCTCGTACGCGACCGGCATGCAAGCGCCGGTTGGTCTCCAAACGAGACAAAAAATAACTGCTGCCAGTGCCTTCTCAATGTTTATCAAGATATCAGTGGAGCTGTGGGTTTGATAATGCACGGAATTATAATTTCCGATTTCTAATAACGCGTGCAAAAAGCACATAAATGCCACGTTACACTTCGTTCGCATACGTGATCTCTTTGGGGCTTCTCGCACCGAAGCAAAGCCGCGCAGGCGCACAGGGGCCCGGGGGAGAAGCGCTGCGTTCAAAGGGCAAGGCATCGCGCCGAACGGGTGGTGGCGTTCCTCCCTTCCTTTACGGTGCGGTTCGGGTGTCCACCGAGATGGCAGAGAATTACTGCGCCATTTCCTTTCCTCAAAAAACCTTGCGTTCAAATGGCAAGGCATCGCGCTGAACGGGTGGTGGCGTTCCTCCCTTCCTGTACGGTGCGGTTCGGGTGTCCACCGAGATGACATTAGGCACGTAAACATTTCATGCTTACTCTACTCTCGTTTACGGGAGAGGCAGAGATTTTTTTTTTTCGAAGGCGATGGTGGCGGCACCTGGGAGAGGCGGTAAACGCATCAAAAATCCAATATGGCGGCGCGCGTTTAGGCGGCTGGTTGTGGCCGGTTGCTCGCGCTACAGTGCACTGTACTCGCGCGTGCCTGGTGCTGGCGGCCGCTAGCTCGATCCAAGCTTTGTAAATACTGGTGATTAACTGCTCCCGCGCTGCATTAACGCATGATTTCCTAAGTACTTACGGAATCTCCTCACTCGCTTTTGTATTTCGATGTGTCTGTTGATGTAGCATGGTGTATGGTGGCGAGCGGCGTGACTGCTTAGCAGCTGCGCTCGCTCGAGAAGGAAAAGCGTAAATGGTTTTGTACAAATAACAATTTATTAAAAGAACATCAGCAGTGACAATCGATGTTCAAAAAGTGATTTTAGGCATCAGTGACATTGCAGTATCAGTAACAGGCATCCTAAATATCAAAATAAAAAAACGCCACTATGTAAACCTAGAAGACATGAGCGCACAGAGAATATATAGGGGATAAAAAAAGGTATCAAGGCAGGTACAGTATACATAATAAAATGCTACTGACTGAATATAGGTTTGTTGGCGACTTTCTAAGAGATTTAGGTAAACAGCAGGGAAGTAAAACATCTGACATGTATTGAAACGCATCAGTCTGTGACTATGAATAAACACACGCAGAGAAAGGCAGCAAAATTTTCAACCTTTGACTCGTACAGAAGAAATCGCAGTGCGTTGGGCTAGGGACAACATAATATGCTGCAGTGCTAGTTCTCAGTATAAAGACTCCAAGAAAAGCTCACTGTGTGACTCGATGGATGGATGGATGGAAAAAACTTTATTGTCAATAAATTGGTGTTCTTGACCCTTACGGGTCACTGGGCGCCGTGGTCGATCCTTGGTCCAGGATGCCGCACTTGACTGCTGCCATCGTGGCTCGGCGCACAAGGAATCGTTGCGCTTCCTCGTCCTCGCTGGCCAGCAAGTGCTCCCACTGCATCACACTCGGGTTTATTCTTGGCTCTAAGTCTGCCTTAGGGCAGGTCCATGTGATATGTTCTAGTGTAGGTTTACCCTGACACCACGGACATTCGTCTGCATATTGTGTAGGGAAAATCTTGTGTAGTTTGTGAAGGTGTGGGTAGGTACCGGTTTGTAGTCTGCGCCAGTCTACCGCCTCCTCTTTGGTGAGCCTTTTGTGTGGGGCTGGGTAGCGTTTCCGCTGACCCCTGTAATGATCGAGTATATCTGAGTACGTGGGGGTAACTGGGTCAAAGGTGCCTGTGGTGCAAAGTGCTGAGTCTGCTCGGTTGACGTATCCTCGAGCTAACTCGTCTGCTGCCACGTTGCCCCTCATCCCCTCATGTCCCGGAACCCACACTATACTATGTTTAGTGTTTTTGTGTCTTCTCGTCGTGTGTAGAATATGATTGGCGATGCTGTCGATCCTGCCTCTTGTGTAGTTTCTACATGCTTGTTTGGAGTCCGTCACTATAGTGAGGCTGTGTCCTGTTGCGTGCCCGTGCGATATTGCGAGAACAATGGCGGCTTCTTCAGCTGCTTCTATGTTTGGGTTGTTTATCGTTGCGCTGGTTATTTCTTGCCCTCCTTCGTCTACTACAACGGCGATTGTTTTGCGTTGGTATCGGTACTTTGCTGCGTCCGTGTAGACTACGTTGGGATTGTCGCTGAGTTCCCTGGTGAGTGCTCGGACTCTGGCTTGTCGTCTTTCATGATGTAAATTCGGATCCATGTGTCGTGGTATTGGTCTTACCCGGATGTTGTTTCTGTCTTCATTATTAATCTGTTCCTTGTCTCTTTGTGTACCTAGAGGTAGCCGTAATTTCTCCAGTAGGTGTCTTCCCGTTCTGGTTTGAGTGAGTCTGTCTAATTGCGCACTACGTTGCGCTTCTCGTAGTTCGTCGAAGGTGTTTGATACTCCCAGGGCCATTAGTTTTTCGGTTGGTGTGGACATTGGAAGTTTGAGCGCCGTTTTGTACGCTTTGCGTAGTATGGTGTCGATTTGTAGAGTCTCTTGCTTGTTTAGTTCGTGGTAGGGGAGGCTGTACGTAACCCTGCTCGTGACGAGGCTGTCAATGAGTCTTAGGGTGTCCTGTTCTCTCATCCCCTTCTTTCTACTGCTGATTCTTCGCACGATTCTGGCGACTTGCTCTGTTGTATTCTTAATAGAGGCAATGGTTTTGCTACATCGGCCTGTGTTTTGCAGCCACATTCCAAGTACCCTGACTTCCGTTTTCTCAGGTATTGTATCGTTTCCGAGTTTCAGGGTGATTTGGGAGTCGTATTTTCGTGTACCTTTTTTGATTCTTACGTATTCTGATTTTTCTGCTGAGCACGATAATCCTCTGGCCCTGGCGTATTGTTCAGTATGGCCGATGACGCCAATGACGCTGCTGCAGTGCGAATGTCGCCGATGTCGCCGTTTTCGCTTGCGCGGCTGTCCGGGCGTCGTCTGCTTGTCGTTTGCTGCCGCGTTACCCGCGTCGTCATCTTCGCAACTAATTTCTTTGATATCTTATTTTTAATACCTATGGCTGGTTATAATTTAGTCCATAACCATGTTTTTATTATTGATAGTAGTCAAAAAATTTCACTTTTATTAGGCTTAACTGAAGCCGCGTTTACCGCCGATACCAGGATCGCTGCAATCGTTCCGAGCGTGGCGCCACCCACGGCGCGGACGCGCAACTTGCAACATGCCACTGCCCTGGCACCAGTGCCGGAGCAGAAAGAAATTAAAGGCTCTTATCTAGAGTTAGCAGTGCGGACGGTCACTGATGTAAAGAAAGGTGGGGTGATTCCAAAGCCTAAAGGAAGGAACCGCACTGCGTATCAGAGAGTAAGTTCTGATCGTGCGACGCGTGCGGAGAGGTCAAATAACAAACCCCACAAAACTGCCAGGAATTTGTCTTCTAAGGAAGAAAATGGCAGTAAGCCCACAAAAAGGTCGCGACATGCAAAAGTGGCAGAGTCGCGTTGTCGACAAGTGGGGTCGGCTCTCGAAAAAGGAGAGAAGTAAAAGTAAAGAACTCTCGCTGCAGAAATATCAGACCCCACGATCCCCTGAAAATGAGCGGCACGATCCCCAGGCGGAAAAAACGACGTCGAAAGCTATCACGGCAAGTTTGTGGTGCCAGGCTACTGAGAAGGGCGCGGAAAACTCGTTTGCGTCTTCCGTGTCAACAGACGGGTAAGAAGGAGAACACTGCAGCAGGCTCAAAGTGGGAAGGGGGGAAAAGCAATCCCCTCGCCGGAAGACCATTGTTGTGTAGCAGGGTTCGGCACTGCGCGCGCTACCGAGGCTTTCGCAGTGTCTGGACGGGACACAGAGACCGAGACAGTGGTCAGGAAGTGACTAACGCGAGGGGCGACTTCCCTCGTCACGCTTCCGCAGCTAGAGGGAAAGTCAGACGGACGCGGCCCCGAAGGGCGCCATCGTCCTTCCGAGCCGCGACTTGCGTACCTGAACGATACCCCCCCCCCCCCCCCCCCAACACCAGGTTCCCTCCGGCCGCAACAGTGGCAAGCCGCCACTCTCGTTTTGGAGATGCTTGGCCGCATTCTAGCACGGCGTGCGGCCATTATAATGCTTCCGCTGTTGAGAAGCCGGCCGCTTCGCTGCTTAGGAAGCAAGCCTGGTGTCAGTCCAGATCGCGAATAAGTGTCGTGACTTTCATCAAATGCCAACACAAAGCTTGCAATGTTGCGTACAGTCGTCCGCGGACCTGTGAAGAAGAGCAATGAAACGCCGTGCTCCGCTGCGCTTCGCAGCTCTCAACCAATGTTCAGCATGGGCGCCTGGTTTGAGATAGCTCATGTTTGATGCCTAGGCCGTACCATAGGCCTCCAATGCTTTTTCTGGTCACAAAACTCTCGCCAGAGTTTCACATAGGGACAGCGCGCACCGCTAGTGGCGCACCAGTCGGAGAGGGGGTACTATTTGCTGCACGAGCCCTGTTCGCATCTGCTTTTTTCCGGCTAACAGGCTCACATTCTAAAGTTATTTGTGCTCTCTGTGGTATTGGTATTTGGGCTTACCATGGACGCTATTTTACTGGTCATCACCTGAATACTTGGCTGCAGCATCGAGATACCAAAAGCATGGGTGATCGACGGCGGCCGCTAGTAAACGTTGCTAGCGGCTGTTTTGTGACCAACAACGGGCGTACTTTCCGCGTTGCTTTCTATAAATTAGCGATTTTTCAACATAGGTCTAGCATGCGCATTGATTTTCACCGCAACTTGCCTGCAATGTGACTGTCGAAGGTCTATATATGAGTCTTCATATTTATATGGGTGTGGGTTGCGCTTTCTCAGCCGAGTCCTTGCTTTCATCGAAGTCGATTAGACAGTTTACAGCTGGTGTTTACCTTGTGAGAAATTCTGCTATATCATTAATGCTGAAAACAAAACGTTATGCGGAATTTTAAGAACCGACGTGCGCGTTACGGATGCGATCACATGACGAATTCACAGGCAATTTGATGCTGCTATCTCATTTTTTTTTTGCTGAAAATTTCGGAGGTGGCAAAGTCAGCTGCTGAAGACTCCCTACATAGGCCATTTATTTACACTTTGTCACGCTGTGCCGAGCAAGACGCTGGCGAATGCAAGGAAATTTCTAAATTTTTTGTTCAGTGCTCATTTGTCAGCTTTGAGCTACGAAAATGAAGCTGTGAGCGGCCACTGAATAAAATGAAAATGAGCAAGGATAGAAAGCATCGAGCAACATGTAGAAAATAAAACAGCGGCAGGGGCTTACCGCAGTCAAACCGAGTAGACATGCGAAAGCATGTGCTTAGCCTGGTTGGCTCAGCGTTTTGCTTTTCTGAGCGGTCGGCACGTCTGGCGAAGATATTAGATTCAGGGTAAGCTGTGATCCAGGTTAAGCTGATCTTATCTGCTCGTTACGCAGATGGATGTTGATGAAGATGACGATGTGCAGTGCTTAGCGCGAGAGTGTGTTGCAGCTTTAACTCGAGGTGTGATTGGCAGCGGCGGTAGCATAGTGCTCTCGTGCAATGGCCAGCCAGCGCAGCTCATCTGTACGAAACCCAGTCGCTCCAATATTATTTTAATTCTCCACTCTCGAAGTCAGGGAACACCACACTTTGTTGGCTTTGACCCCGTAAAGCAGTGCTTTCGCACTAAACGCCACAAGCAGACTTAATACTACAGCCGACTAAAATACAGCATCGTCACAGATTATTGCTCAAGTACGCTGGTAGGCCTTCGAGTATCCGTCGGGCGGCGCCGCGCCTGAGTTTAAGCTTCTCGAGTTGCCGCGGCATTGCTTCAACGTTGATCCCAATCTACTCAGTGCGAATTCAATTCGTAGACCCAAATGCCTCTCCAAGACACGGATATGCTTGGAGTCCAAGCTAAACCCACCGCTTTCCTGTCTGAGTATCGCCTGCTACCATATTTTACGCTGCTCGGCGTCGTTCGGCAGGCTGAACAGTGAGGCCTTTTCGTGCGTGCCTCCGTAGTCGGAGTGGAAACTCGTCACGCAGCAATTATTCGGCATCACAGGCTTGCGCGGTGCACTGTACTTGTTTGCGAACGAAGGAAACATCAGAAAACTGCTGCTGCCATATCGCCGGCGTCCCATTCTGCTGTGCCATCGCGGGAATACAAACGCTCGCTCACTCACGTCATTGCCAACACAGGACTCTGACCGCCGCCTCGCGCAAGGCGCGGTCAACATGTGAAGCTCGCATGTAGCCTTACGGAGAAGATTCATGACCATAAAAATTGCGAGGACACTTTGGCAACTAAAGTGTTGAGAGGCAAAAGCCGAGGACACTATGCCGTGACGACTTCCGGTGGATGTGAGGCAACACCGTTCCCGTGGCTATATCAATACCCAAATGACACACCTTTCGGGGATCTTAAGTGTTAATTACGCTTAATTACACATTTTTCCATCAAATTCGACACAAATAAGACATTTTTGCGACCATTCTGCGACACTTTTAACAGTGCCGTGACTACTACCGGTGGATGTGGAGACACACCGTCCCCGTGGCTATATCGACGTCCGCGCTATATCGACACAATTTTGACATTTTTACCTATAACTAAGTAACTAATTACTCTACACTAATCAAACTTGTTTTCTAAGTTCATTTTTTCATCTCCTATCTGAAGCATGCATAGGTTTTCTTCTATCTTTCTTAGTTCCCGAGTTACACTCGTGTGACACGCTTTGTTAACAGACGGACGACAGTATGAGCCATAAAAGGCTTTTGCCTTAAAAGATTGAAGGACTATGGCCATACTCAAAGGTGCGCTAACTCAAACCAGGCGCCCCCGCCAGACGGAGCTGGCGCGCTTTGCAGCACAGCAGGGCACGGCAATCCAGGGCTCTAGACAGGTCTGTGGACGACGCTACATACACGCATGGCTTAGTCGCACCGTCCACAGCGTCGCGTCGACTTCCAACTGGTTCGAGTCTTCATCGAATCAGGAGGGAAGATTTTTTATTGCGAATGCAATACTGCGCTAGGTTTTGAGCCTTCAGCCTCGTTCCGGCGGATCCACGTTTGACCTTTAGTTTTACCTCTGTTGTGGTGCCACGCCAGACGGAGAGAAAACTGGGGCCCAACTCAGTTCGTCGCTGCTGACGCAGCGGATCCACGCCGCGCCGCGCAGCAGCTGCGCGCCGCTGCCGAAAGTAGGCGCTCGCTGTGAGGACGTCACGCCAGACGGAGAGAAAACTGGGGCCCCAGCTCGGCTGGTCGCTGCTGTCCCAGCGGATCCACCCCACGCCGCCCAGCAGCTGTGCGCCGCTGCTGCAAGAGGCGCTCGCTGTGTGCAAACCAAGAGTCATTTCTTCACCGATCATCAAAGCGTCTTCATTGGATTGAATAAAGTTAAAACACAGTAACACTTTGTTGTCTCCAGAGTGAATGAAATGTATAGCATAATGATAATGCCATGCAAAACAAATGGGCAAAACGTTGATAAACATAAGCTTTACCAAGAACGCCACCAAGACACACCACCAGCCAAACCAGGCGCAGCCAGGGCTATTGCTTTCGCAACTTACCGGGCTTAACCAAGCTAAGCCTCTGCCAATTTCTTTTCTCTGCTATGCAACATCGTGTCGTCTCTTTTCGTGTTTCTTTTAAAGCATGTGGCCTTGCCATTATACCATTGACCGGTTGTTGCTTAATGTCGGTACCCATTATGTAACGGTGCCTTCGGCCACTTCGTCCTCTCCTTTCGCTTTTTTGGCGGCGCGTCCACTAGATAGCACATTGTGTGCCGAAGAGTATATGTGGAACTTCTCCCTCTCCGCTATTTCACGCGTGCCCGCTACTAAGCGCTCGCGTTTCGTTCATACCGCCGCAGCGCTTGCTCAGGAGGGTTTCTAAGGGTTGCTCTTGCGGTTGTCGAGGTAGAAAAAAAAGTAATGTCATTTTTTCAGCGCGATTTCGGAAATCTACTGGTTCATGCTACTCAGAGACCAGATCAGTTCAGCGAGGGTAAAATTTGCGTCGAGTGCCCAAGAAGTCCGATATCTATTGGTTAAAAGTTGCTTTCACTTTTCCTGTCATTCGTCTTGCGACTTTTGTAAATTTATTTGCGCTTAGTGACGCCTGCCCTATGAAAAATCCTGCGCGTCGATGCTGTGTAAAAATCGTTGGTGAAAATTTCAAAACTAAAGCTGCTTTCGAAGGAAACCTAGGAAGCTGACGCGCGCCGCAAACAACGTTTCGTTCCGCTGACGCAGCAGAGGAGTGATGAAAAGCAAAAGGTAGTAGGATCAAGTGAAAAAATAGTGTCAGCGAAGCTACATTCAGGACCGTCAGCGGCGAACTTTCGCTATATAAGCGATTTTCTCCGGCATTTTTGTTTAAAGCTGATTATTTCCTTTCTTTCCAATTCAATTAATATTTTCATGAACTAATTTGACGTTTCCTCGGCTCTTGCTATAAAGAAATATAAAAAACCTGCGCTTGCCATTCGCCTTGCTCGTGCTTGCCTTTTTATTCATTTGTTTTTCTTTAGGCCAGGAAAGAACAAGGTTTACTACTGACGAGGCTGTCGAAGAAGGGAGTGGACAGGAAATAACATGAAGGCAGAACGACCGCGACAGTCCGTTCCGTCCCTCCGCCTTCGACTGTATGCGTCCGCATTTTATGACTAGCGCTTTTATAACTCCCCCCCCCCCCAAAAAAAAAAAAAAACTACTTGTCACTGACGCCTCTTTGTAGGTTTGCTGCTGCTTTGTAGGATTGCTGTTTCGTAGCTCTTTCTCTCGTCGCATCAGAAAGCACCAGCGAACGTTATATATTCATCTATATAAGCACTTGTATATGTGTACCTATTTGCTTTTTTGCATGTTGAAACCAGAAGTGTTTGCCCAATAAACCTCCCGAGAGCCGCACCTTACAGAGATCAATTTTCCATTTAATTTGGCTGACGCAAATGTTGCGACCGCATCGATGGAAAGAATAAAGCAGCCAATTTCGAAATCTCGAAGCCTTTGCCACTTGCAGCTCGCAACGCATCGCCATTGGCTGCGGCAGCCAATGATCCAGTCGCTCCGTACGGATGCTCGAAAGCCACGACAACGCAACCGAACAAAATTGACCCATTTCAAAGTATCGAGCGGATCCGAAGTGGAGAAGGATAATGGATGCTCCTAGGTTACGGCCCTTGATCTGCTTCTAAATGACCTAGGTGAATTTCTTTTCGCGATACAAAAAAATAGAGCTGGCTGAGTCTACCGCGCCAACAAACAAAGCCTATGCGCACGCTGATACTTATTAAAATAAATTGGTGGAGAATTTTACAGGAGAACTGAGCAATTTTTTCCTGCTTTCTCCGTGTGCTGTGCAATGTCAGTGCACGCTAAAGAACCCCAGGTGGTCGAAATTTCCGGAGCCTTTCACTATGGGGTCCTTCATAGCCTGTGTCAATATGGGACGTTAAGCCCTATCAACCATAAACAATTTCCTGCTGTCTATTTTCATTTTTATAATATTTTCCAGACTTCTCAAGTGTGTATTGATTTATTGCACAACTCAGTATTATTTACTTATTTTGTTTAAGCGCTTCACACCCCCTTGCATCGGCTACATATATTTGTGTATTTTGTTTAAGAGCGCTTTGTTTAATCAGCTTTGCGGCAATATAGTTAATTATAGTGAGAAATAAGATCGTTACTTTCCCATTTTTCTGGGGTCGTATTTTATAGGCTGTGCATTTTACATTGTCTATTTCGTCCTCTAACATTGCTTACCGAGATATACCCGCGGCTTCCAAGCGTCTGTGAGAAGCGACGTGGTCATTGAGTGGTTGACCAGCCCACCTCACCATTGGCGCTATTGGATACGATATACAGCGAATCGTGAGGTGGATCGCTGCGCTCTGTCAGCAGCGGGTAACCGGATCTGACCGCTGGCTGCTATTGGATACGATGTGCTGCCAATGATGAGGTGCGGTCTCCAACCATCCAGTGGCCAGGTTGCTTTCCACTGACGCCTGAAAGGCGCGGTTATGTCTGAGTGACCAATGACAGAGCACCGACTGGATGCGAAGTGGAGAGGGGAAAAAGGACAGCCAGCATAACGCGGGCCCAGGGTTACAGCCATGCTTCTTTGTATTCATGAATGAAAAGCACTCTTGCATAGTTACATATTCTCTTGCCTGGGTCCTTTCACAGGTGTGCGCTAAAAATTTCTTCGTAATCCACATTTGCCAATGTAACGGGCCTATAACCTTCTACGGAGCGCAGTTTTCCTTCAGCAGTAGTTTTCGGAATAAGCTCTCTGTGGTTTTTTGTAAAAGACTGATTAAGGGCTCCTATATCGAGCCCCACCGTGAAGACCCGCAGCAGGAGAGGAGGGAGAATAGATTTAAAAGCCTTGTAAAATTCGCCTGAGTCAGGACCAGGCGTTTTCGAGACAGGTAACTGATTAATTGCATGTTCTACCTCTTCGTGCGTGAAAGAGCCGCTAATAACAGAACAATCATCTTTTAATAAAGGGCTCACTAAGGTGCTGAAATGCGCCGAAATTTCCTATTTGTACTCATCAGGTGAAGTGCTAAACAAATCTGTGTGATAATTCACAAATACGGTCATCATTTCATTTGTACTGGACACTAGTTTGCGATTGGACATCATCCCCGAAATAAACTTTCCAGTCGCATGACGCTCATCAAGCAAAGCCTTGCAGATCACGCTTGGTACGTGCTCAAACCCTCAGCTTTCGTGGCGTTCGGTCTCGTCCGCCACGAAGGCTCAGGGTTCGAGCGTGAATAAAAGCTCATCTAATGAATCCATGTGTCTCATAAATAGAATTAAAAGAAATAAAGAATACCACAAGAAAAGACAAAATAAAAAATAAAAAGAAGAAAATAAACAGAAATAAAAATACAGTTAAAACAAAGTAAAATATGAACAAATGAAAAAAATTAAAAACAACAACACTGCGCTAGGTTTGGAGCCGTCGCGTAGCTCCCGGCGGTGGCCACGGTTGACCTTTAGCCGCACCGAGGTCAAACAGATCAGATGGAGCGCCGTTGCCATAGCAACCGTTAGAGCCGGGCTCCACGCTGCTTACGCAACTTGCCCGCTTTAACCAGAGCTAAACCTCAGCTATTTTTTATCACCGTTCATCCTATTTGCAGCCTCACCGGGCGAAAAGACGCGCAACTATCCTGAGAGCCTGCGCCTGTCTTATGCTTTCTAAGTACCCACGCTGACCGGTGCACCATATTCTCGTATGCTTGCTGTCCTCGCCTCTCTGCATTCCTGCTGACTCACCGTTAGTACCTTCCCTTTGAAATATCGTTGCCCATGAAGGGGTTTAGAAAGTCGTAGTCAGCAAAAAATTATCTGTGCGTGCACAGTGGCCCAAATTCAAAACTACTACACTAACAAACTAACAAACTAATTCGGGAAAAGAATGGGGCCGTTTTCGCAATCCTTGCTCACAAAAGGAAATAAGGACAGGACGTGTATGTCATGTGGTGCTAATTTTATTACCCTGAGCTTCCTTGAGAAACGCGACAAAAGCTAATGCTTCCATTTTCCGCGCCAGATTGCGGAAAACAACTGTTGCCAATCTGTGGACAGGTTTAGTGCTACGGTGTCAAACCCGCCTATTGCTGATTTGGAAGGCGTTCTTGTCTCTCATAGTGCAATATGCTACAGATTCACTCATGTCACCGAGAATGTGCATGCGCAGAATGACCGTAGCAGGTATGAACGGGGACGGGTGCCGATGCTAATAATTCATGCCCTACTCGTTTGTGTCTGTGCTGGATGGGTCGGCACTTGTACTTTTACGTAATCACTCCCACCGCCCTTGCAACACCGCCACAAGTTTGTAATGAGAGCACGTACATTATTTCGAGTGCGGCGGCCAATGTAACACCGTTTAGCCTGGTGATATAATCCAGTGATTTCAGTTTATGGGGAAAAACACCTGTTTAAAACCCTATTTCGCTCTTGGGGAGATGGCTGAGTTGTACAAGGCGTCATTCGAGCTTGCTGGTGGGTTTACTCAGAACCAGGGTGGGGTTGGAGCTTCACACAATAGGGCATTTTTTATCAAGCAGGAATATGGCCACCTGTCGAGCGCGAATTCAGATCAGCGGAAGCGTGAATGTCTGCGCGATTACGGGATGAAGTTGGACTTGAGTTTACTGTGATCGAGAACTGAAAACTATTTTTTTAAAGCGCAATGACAATGCAGTACTTCCGAAAATGGATCCAACCAGAAGCTTCAAGATGCAAGCTGTGCGGTCAGGTGAGAAGAAAGCGAAACACCGCCACTCTGTCTGGCTTGGTGGAGTATAAGAGGTCGCCAGCATGACCGAAGAGTAGAGCGTCACAGTCTACCGACGTGGCCGTAAGCTGGCCTCATCACTTCACGTGTGGGGCTGCCTTCAGTACATGTGGCCGCCGAAAGAATTTATTTTATTTGGCTTTGTTTGTGAGTGCGGCCCTCTCAGAAGGTCTATCTTCCCGCCGATCGAGAAGTAATGTTTAACGCCCCGTGAAATTGCTTTCCTTCTCCTAGTCAGCGGGAAGCAGCAGCGGCGAAGTCAACGTTTGTCTATTTTCTTTATTTACGGTCAGCCCACTTGGCACTGCGATTCCCGCTGCTCGTGCGGCTTTCTTCCGGATCTTTTGTTTCCAGTATTAAGCCCAAGTTTGCGATGAAGAGGGCTCTTCAGTTTTTTTTTTTATATAGATCAACTCATAGGCACAGAGAACGAAATTTAAAAGTACAGTCGCATTATTTAAGTTCAGGCCGTCTATTTTTGTGTTAGTATCTCTACGCAAGGCAAACCTGCCGAAACAGTACATGAACAGAGTGAGAGTGTTTGTATGGTTTAGATTTGAGAAATTGTTTACTGCTGGCGAAAAAGATTGCATTTTTCGGTTTGAGAGTAAGGTACTACTGGCAGAACCGTACCCATCTGACTTCTCACTTTGCCAGAGCAGTTGCGGGCGCCGCAATTGCAAATGTTTTGCACAGCTTGCGCAGTGATACGCTAAAAATTTTATTATTAGATACTTATTAAAGAAAACGTATTTATTTACTCATCACTAGGCAGGACAATCAGTCGACTGCGGACTTTACGCGATAGCGCTAGCTCTTCATTTATTTCTACTTTTACGTACAAGTCAGTTAAAGATCACCACTGAGCCCCAAGTGGCATCGTTTACCCTCCGACTCTGATGATTTCCAAGGTTCCACCGAGCACCTGCTTGCAATGCAACGCCACAAGATAATGTTGGAAATGTATAGGGATATGCGTAAATGAAAAAATATACATTGAAAAGCAAGAACAGACTTAGAGACACGGCGAATAAATGCCGCAATGATGAAGCGCACGGCATTTGGAGAGTATGGCAGGTACAAAGTACTCAGAGTTATTCAGAACGGAATAACTTTGCCAGGGCTTCCTTTAGGGAATATTATGTGTCTAAGGGCATTCAGTCGGGACTAGAAATAAATCACAGTGTGGACAATTAGCACAGCGTGCCCACGGGAAATCCACAAATGAGCCAGTATAATGGGACATCGGCTAGAGTTAGTTCGCAGCACGACAAGGTGATAGTAAAATATATGAAGGACGCCGGCGAAAATTGAAAAATAACAGGTGTGTCAAAGCCATTTATATACACATACAGAAAGAGCGTTCATTCACGGTGGCTGAAATGGACTAGAAAACTGTCGATAATTAAGCAGGAAACAAGGACATATAATTGAAGAGCCTTAAACGACACGTAAAAACGATGAAGAAAAGAACTGGTTTATTTCATTGAAAAAAATCAAACCTTGGACATAAATAGAAATGAGAAAGGGCAGGTCAGGAAGCAATTTTTCTATGCGAACACAGAGGCAGCGCACTAGCCTTTAAAGTTGAAAAATAAATTTAACCAAGATGACACATATCCAGGGAGTGGTAACACTCTCTTCCGGCGAGAGCTCTTTGCGGCGCCCCGGAAACGCTTGAGCAAGAGACTGTACGGCGCCAGGAATAATCGGGTGTCGAGGGCCAATGCTCACTAGGGGCCCGAATGGCGACAACCTGGCCGTCATTTTATTCGCACGCCGACAAGAATTCAATTGGTCAAGAGGGCTGGCGGTAATCTGCTTGAAGTAAACGGGCCCATTTAGAGAGCCGGCAGGAGAAACACCGCAGCTCCTTCCGTTCTTCCCTCCCTCCGGACTAATCGGCCCGCGTTCAGTGACGCTGTGGACTAGGGCGCCACCGCCGAATTAGAATAGCCAGTCCAGAGAGGCTGACGAGACGCAACGGCAGCTGCACACCCCACAAGAGCGACAAAACCATCGGCAAGAGGGAAAAAGACACAAGCCGGCGTGAAGTGCAGGGAAGACCGGTAAAGCCGCCGGCGCCGGCACTGAGAGGGTGATGGACGTGTTCCAGGGTCGAAAGAAGAATGTCCCGAATTGACGGGGAAACGAAGACAGCGATTCAGGGGCGTGAAGAGCAAGGCCCAAGAACACATTGCTGGGCAATAAATCCTCCTGCGCTCCAAACGCCTAAGCCATCGGGGAGGAGCCGATCCTCAGCGAACGAAAAAGGTTAACTCGGCACTCCCTCCATTCTACCTAAGACACCGGTGCCAACACAGCTGCATGTAAGCTTGGGAGCCCCAGCGTCCGCATCATGTACTGGATAATGTATAGTTGCTGAATATATCTTCGTTCCAACTGAGTCTAACGAAGTTCCTTTGCCTCTCCTTCCCATGTGGACCCACGCAGTATAGGGGCCGTCGCACTGTTTGCTTTGATATACTGGACTCGATTCTTTTTAGAGAGATGAGACAAAACATCCGCATTTACACTATTTTTACTCTAAATTGCAGCTTATGCCATATCCTCGGTTATGACCTGCAATTCTTCATGCGAACAGGTATATTTGTGTCTCAGTTATCTGAATTTGTTTCGCGACCAGTCACACTAAATAAACTGATATTTTATTCTATCCTTTCTGCACTTTTGGACCGCTTTGGTGCTCTGCGTCAAAAAACAGAAAATAGGTCGTCGCATTTGGAATACTAACTCTATATTTGCAAATTCCCAAACACCAACACTTTTACTAAGACTGGCCTCGTGCAAAAGCAACAAAAAACCGAATTCTTCATTTATAAGTGCAAGCATCCCAAAAGCACCGCAGCTTTCAAGATAAAAAAATATCGAGTGCAGAGGCCACTTGAAGCTACCCGCATCAGAGGCAACACGGTACTGCACCGCTCGCACTAAACGCACTCTCCATATGAGGAGTTGGAGAATTTTTGATATATAAGGAACAGCAGCATGCTAGCATCAGAGCCTTGATTCGATATCAATATGCCGGATTGTCACCTTATTTATTTCAATCTCTTTGCACTAAACATATTTCTTCTCAGCCAATTTTTCT
This sequence comes from Amblyomma mixtum, assembly GCF_055824585.1. Classification (NCBI taxonomy): domain Eukaryota; kingdom Metazoa; phylum Arthropoda; class Arachnida; order Ixodida; family Ixodidae; genus Amblyomma; species Amblyomma mixtum. The sequence continues at coordinate 180,521,844 of NC_143013.1, forward strand.
TGACGCTTTGATCAGCAGCAGTTTTTTTCTTTTCGCCGCAGATACCACGGCTGCAACCATACATGAAAATTTTGAATTCTGCGACTTATATTGCTCCTCGAAATATTCGATTTTTCCTGTTTGATGGGCCTATTCGCGGCGCTTTACGGTATTTTCATGTCACACGAATAAGACCATGCTTTTTTCAGCCAAACTCGCCCGGCTAGATCACGGCTCATGTCGGATCATCAAGGCAGGTTTAGCGAACGGGTGCGCAAGGTCAAAGAAAATTGTGTTTATTCTGCAGAGCTGGGGCTTTAAAGGGCTAGGCTTACGCATCGTCGAGGACTTAACACCTTCCGAGAAGCCATCACTCACCTTAGTCTACAGAGCAAAGTGGAGCAATGCTGACGCATCAAACATTCCAGCCTTGCAGACTATTCCATCCAGAGAGTTGGCCCGGATCTCAGGATAAATAGCCTATCTTTCATGCTTATACTGCATGTACCGAGAACGAATTCTTGTGAGGTTTTCTCTGTGGATAGCTGTTCTTTCTAGGCCGCCAGCTTTTCCTGATGCAAGAGGGAAGTCTAAAGTAGAATCCGGCAGGTCCAGCCCATTTTGAATGTCAGAGATGCAGGTCCATCCATTATATTAGAGGTTTGCTTGGCATCTTTATCCTACTGAATAATGAGGGTTCCTCGCCCTAGTTACCGGCTGTGCATGATAGCTGCGCATTCAAGTTTAAAGCCTTCCTGGAAGCTACTAATTCTGCGTCTGTGATATTTTTCATTTTTTGTGTTTGCTAGTTTCAAGGCTCTTCCATAGGATGCCAGTATTAACAACTTTGAAAATAACAAGCAGAGCTTCGAAGTGGGAAATAGAGACAACTTTGGAGACCCGTATATGCGAAAGCTTTGACGTCTCCTTGGCACTCATCGCCTCTCTTTGCCTCTCTAACATTTCCTCTTTGTTTGCTAATTTAACTACTTAATGAGCGTAATTATCTTATGCTTTAGTCAAATATCGATTTATTTACTTCGATTACACCTTATTTTATTTTAATCAAGCATTTTGGTTTTTCAAATTTGGCGCTATGGTTGTTTTCCCGTCCACTTACTATATCCAAGCCCAGCCTATTTAACCATCCAATGGTTTTTGCTGTTTATGAATTAATTAACCTCAGTCAATGAAACGTTTTGTTGGATTACTTATCACTCATCAAATATATTTCAATTCACTTTGCTTTCACTCTTTTGCCTATTTTTCAAACTATTTTGCCGTCCACGGCGGTTTCTCGTATACTATATCGACGTCCGCGCTATTTCGGCGTTCATACGACATTTTCGGCTCCAAGTAATTAACTGATCATCCTATGGACAGAAATTCTTTCGCGCAGCATCCTCACATAATCCTCTTTTGATTACATCCACTCGTTCGATGCTACCTCTTCTGAGAACGTCACAACTGCTGCGGACACGTTTTGCGGACGGGTTATGATGACACGACCCCGTCGACATAAGTTCGAAATGCTTCCGCTTGTTGTTCTACACTACTAGTCGAAGCATCCGCGGCAGCTGCAATCATTCAGATGATTGCAGCTGCCGCGGATGCTTTTTTGAAGAACGGTTTTTGAAGAACGCATAATAAGAAAATATAAACCTGTTTTTGTAATATCAAAACATGAGCACTTCATAGCATTTGATCCAGTACGCTTCATCGTAAAAAGCATCGGCAAACCAGAGTTTCAGAAAGCATTACCTAATTTGAATTAAAGTTAAAACCTCTTTCAATGAAAGGATAGAGAAATTTTTTCCGTCGCTTCTCATCTGACAACTCAACAGCGTAGGGAGGAAAGAGCTGAAGCATAATTTTAGGCTTTACGTTTTCGCATCAGTGTGTGAACAGTTAGACTACTTGAAACCCGTAACGTCACATTTCATGAGAGCCAACTCTCCTGTTCCAAAGTTACCATGAAGAAAATCCTTGAGTTCAAGGTTCTGACAGAGTCCCGTTTTCTAGGGATGGTACATGAAAGTAGATGGTACCGACCAAAAAAGAAAGATAATCAAAAGACGTTTTCGCTTTCCCCATGGGATCATTGTTCACAAATATTGCTCCCGTGAACAATGAACAAGGCTCCCGTGGGATGGGCGGGGATGTTATGAATCCCGTGGGGGACTATAAACATCTTTTAAACACCTTTATTTTGGTGGCGTCATTTAGTTTTGTCAAGCAAAGAGCAATCTTAAAGCAGTGCTGTTTATTCTTTAATATTTGCTCACGAATCAATTTACGGTTTGATTTCGTTCACATACTGTAGCGGAAAATCTCTGGTATCATTTCAGAGCGCTCTAGACCGACATTATCCAGATTCGTAGGTGTTGACATGGCTTGGGTTAAACGCCAGCTCAGCGCAAATGGGCTAAAACTGTTACGTCTCTAATGTCCAGTGTCTCAACAAAGTTTCACAATAAGGACAGCTTACGCCGCGTTTTCTCTCCTTTCCACACACATGTTTTCGATGCCTTCAGGTTGAAGCGATGAGACGACGCCTTCTCAAGAGACACATTCACATAGCCCCGCAAGAAGGATTCATCTCCCTCAACCTGGTAGGCAACCACTCTCACTGATTTCAAATAACGGTTTTCCTCACGTTTTTTGCTATGTCTATCAATTACCAAATTTTTGTGTGAAAAACTTCTTGGCTGCTGTGTTTGCAAGCTTGTGAGTTTGGTGCACTGACTCGTCTTTAGAATGCGTCACTTCTGGAAGCTGCGAGCCGTCAAAGACAATGAGGACCCCCAGCAAGCAAGTAATGAATTGCTCATTTCAGGCCACATGAATTTAACGATGCGATGTCAACTTTTCTAAAGAGCGCATTACTCCGAACGATGACAACTGGAAACCAATGTTCTAAGTCGAGTTTCAAGAGAAACCACTGCGAAGCGTGCTTTAGACAATACTTTTGTCGCGCTCTTTCGACTGCATCAGAAGGGCACTTTATAATGTTCTCTGCTTGGAAATATTCGTAAAGTGCTTTAAAAGTGACTGATTGCTTTCTCAAGATTACGCGGAGCTTAATTTTGTTCACATTTTGCTTCTTGTCATGACTCTACAATTCTCCGGCAAAGCTTTCGTCCCACGAACCACACTTCATTCAGGGGGAGGTTGTCACAGAGCTTGATTTCCGTCGTTGTAGACGTTGTTAGCTCGGGGAATTAATGATATTTTTGTCTTTATCAAGCTACAATTTTTTCGATGAAGTATGAAAAAAGTAACTGAACGATTCTAGTCTAGCTTTGAGGAACGAATGTCTATCAACCGAATGCCATAACTGCAGACCCAGTAGGAAATGTAGGGAGCACAAAAACTAAATGCGCTCAGAATCTCTATTCTTCTCTGAGTGAATAAGTGAACCCTATAGTTTGGCCGCAATAGTGTATTGTTTTTTTCATGTGTACGGTCCCTAGTTTGTGATTAACTAGTCACATGTGATCGCCTACAGTGCTCATTACTATACTGTTGTACAAGTGCCTCTGGGAGCTGTGTTGAGCAAGCAGTTTAAAGGGTGTTCGGTGCACGCCATGTTTTCAAACAAGGCGTTTATGTATTCGGTTCTTCTGTTTTCTCCTTTACAGTAAGAAGGGTTGTATAGTTTTATTAGTATAAAAGTTGTTTCTTTTTTTCTGTGCATAGATTAGACAGTTCGAAAATAAGGACACGAGTTAACAACGCAGCAGAACTTCTCACACGCTCATTGAAGTTGCGAACAGACTGCGCCAGCATGTATTTGCTCCTTCGCTATTTGGGTGGTTTGCTTCAAAGCCAAGAAAAAAAAATCATAAGAGCTTGCAAAACCAAAAGAATGTTTCTGAGAAGGGGCTTGCGGTCACGTAGGGGCCTCGTGAGCGCGCGAGAGTTTACAACCCAAGCGTGCCTGACAGCTAGTGTAAAATTTACGGTGGGTAGTTTGCCCCACCTTTAACGCTTTTACCAACGTCAAACTGATAAAAAATCTTGCACACGGAAGGCACCAACCCCACTGCCGCAAACGGCGCTCTTGAGTGCTTAAGCGACGAGAGGTTGAGGCTGAGTGTGAACTGAGGCACGTAAGTCCTTATTTGGCTCAGACAATCAGCTCCTCTAATGTCCCAGTTAGGCGTTGGCCACCAGAATGCGGAAAGTAAAAACAGCGTAACCAAACGCGATGTAGATAAAAAGGATAAATAAAAAATGGCTCACGTACATCCTGAACTTCATTTATCACTGTTAGGGGACGCTTAGCACAATTCCGCAAAATTTTTCTCCGCGGCAAAATCTGGTTGTTTGCTATTTGAAGCTCTGTCGACGTTCGTTCCGCAACGAGAGACGAATTTTTTTGCCGAGGAATTTTGCATTAAATACATTTTTTCCGCCACTCTGTTCAAACTACAATGAGAATGAATTTTTATGGCGCAAAGGCATTTGTGGCCAAATAGCGCCTTGGGGCAATCTTATTCCGTCTACTGAAGGTGGGGTCAACGACCTATTTCCTAAGCATTTCACAATACAGAAGCCGCGCACCAGGCAGGGGAAAAGCTGCACCCATTGTATCACCAGTGGGAACAAGGCGGCGCTGGGGATCGAACCCCGCACCTCACGCACGCCGGGTGGATGATCAGATGACTAGGCCACCGCTGCGGTTCATCTCTCTTCAAACTAGTGACGTTGGTTACGAAACTGAGAGCATTCGGACTCAGTAATCGCCGTCCGGAAGTGGTTTGCATTGTGGTCTAGCCTCAGGCTGTTTTCGACAGACGTCGCTCTCGAACGGTTTCATTTCACCGAGGGAATCAATCAATTCAGGCCAGTTTCAGATTATTTGCAACGTGCATTTGAAGTGAGCTTCGTTGACTAGTTTGCGAAACCCCATTCTTCTGGCGTTGCTCCACATGCTTTACCACCAGCGGTATAATGAGATCTTGCTCGCTTCTAGGGTTTCACGAACGATAAACGGAAAGTTTGAAAGCCCCAATTTTTGGGAAGCTGGAATATGTTCTTTTCTCTTCGATCTTTTTATTTTAGATGTTGTTATGGCTTTTTTCTGTTTTGTATTAGCACAGAATGATTTGCGCTTCTAAGATATCCTGTCAGGCTTGCAAAAGGTACCACCAACTACGGATTTTTTTCGGCTGAACTCGAACGTTGTAGTTGCGCCCTTAAGGCGGGCTTGGTTCGCACTTTCTAATTACTACCACACGACTCCATCTTGCAGTATTAAATATATTTAGCAGCATCGGTTCTGCAATTAGAGGAACTGTTATGAATTTTATCGAAAGCCTTAGCTTTCGCTTCACGGCAAATGTTTTATTTTTGCAAATTATAAGGGATTCAACTGTGCTACTTTTCGCATTAACACGCCCCGTTGACTAGATTAGCGCCATGTCACTGTACTGTCCATCAATGTGTTTTTTTTTTTTTACAGGTGTAGCTAGCGTTCATTCCACGAAGCTCTTTTTAAGAATACCGGAACCAACCTGGAGTTGTAACATCGCATCTTATGTTTAATTAAAGGTATTTCCTGTCTCTGTATTGACCCTCAGTTGATGTGTTTCCCATCCATATCCTTGGCACCAGTACCATCTGGGTTATTATTGCGAAAACATTATATGTTCCATTGCCTCAAAAGCCGTCCGGCGTTGTTCACTACGAGTGGCACAAAATTTCACAATGATGACACCATGCTTTCGCATGACGTCAGGACCATGTGATAGGGACATCTTCATCAAAAAAAGAAAAAACAATGTTTTCGAAGGTGCAGATAATTTGAACCAAGAACCATCAGATTGCCAGGCAAGCACGCAACCCATAGTAAAGTAAGCCAATGTTTGGAAATGAGATTTTTATTATAGGGAAAATGCATACTATTTAAATTGACTGTTTACTAAGCTCCAAGGAGACGCCATGAAACATATTTAAAAAGAATGCGCAACAGAGGTCTAGACGTTACGTCATGTTGAGCACATCACCAAGAGGGAGTGCCAGTCCGGTTTAAAGTTGGATTGTTCATACTTTTCCCTCAGATTAACAATCATTTGGCACGTATGATACTTTGTCGAAACAACTAAATTTCAGCGCCAGTCTATTATTTCAATTTTCCATAGGCTGTGTAGGACAATAAGAAAAAAACATATAGAAGGTTCGCCAGCACATTGCATTCCAGTGAGGTATCGTGTGATATCAGATGTGAAATTAATTCATTTCTCGAGGTCCATTGCAGGACATCGCAGAACAGAATTACATCCTTAGAATTTATGAAGAAATGTTCTGTTATTTCAGCAGCATCACAGAAGCGGCAGTTCACAGATGGCACCAAAATGACTTTTTTTTTCTGAACCCAAGTCTTCACGGCCACTATTTCCTTATGTAGCTTGTAGAAGGAAATCTTATCCTTATGCCAAATTGATCTTTGAACAATGATCTCTAGTGAACGGAGTATGTCCTTACGCAAAACTCATCATTTAACTAAGACCCTTAGTCCAAGCTGCATGTCTTCCGGGTTTCCTTCTCTCGTAACAAGATTTCTTTTTTCTTGCAAGCCTTAATCATCGTCGCTTTTTGAATGTGAATATGCCTATACATCCTACTCGAGTCTGGCATTCTAATTTCAACATATGGCGCAATGAACAGCTTTAGGGTACCTTTAGGTACCTTTAAAAACTGTCGAGGCCCAGCAGTGCCGTTTTACTGCAGTAGTAGCGTGGCTGTCGTTCCAACCAGAACGGCAACGGCTGCAGTCTCCGTCCTCTAGAAGCGTCACCTACCGCCCACGTCTCCATCTCTGCCCCCCCCCCCCCCCCCGCCCAGCTCCCCATCCCTGAATTCGCTTTGTGAGTGATATTCCCCCCAAAAGGAAGGATATGCACCCGGCTTCCTTAAAGCCTGCCGCACCACACACCCACTGCTTTCCTCCACCTGCGCTCGCGGTGCGAACAGTTCGGGGTTGTACGACCACTGGGAAAAAGGCCAAAATAAACAATTTGCCTCGCAGACTTAACCATAGATTAAAACCTAGGTCAGCAAACGATTTGTTTTAAACTCGGTTCTGTTCTTTCTTCTTTTTATTCCTGCTACCCGTGTCCTACTTTTATCCTTGCCTTTTCGGGCGTTGCTGCAATGGTCATACACATCAGGCCGTGCGGATCGCAAGAGCTCCTAGCACAACCCCCCGCCAGGCGTCGAGGAGTGACACGCATCTCCAGGGACGCTACCCTCTCGCGCCAGACTGGTTTCAATGGCGTCGCTGTTGTTTGCTCCAGGAGACCTCTCATGAACCGTAAGACAAACAGCTCCCGCTCAAAAATTGGAAACGCTACTTAACGCTGACCTAGATGAGCCCTGAGCCGTGTTCGCTGCACTCAGTGCGTATTTCATCTGGTGAAGCGAAATCAGCTGTAGATTCTATAGAATAAAAGCAGGGTAAAGGAAGGAAGGATAGAGGAGGAAGAACGAAAAAACAGACAGCCCTGAACAAGCTAGATAAGAAAAGAAATCAACCACTGACTGGTTCCGGTAGACTTCTCGGTTAATCGATAATCGCTTGGGAGGTTTAAATGAACTCCTCGACGCGAAATGAGTCCAAATTAAATCGGCAAACGCGGCACCTTCACGGCTTTCAGAACACACGTTTCATTTCTTGCCGTTCTTCCAGGTGGAAACAGACCGAGGAGAATGATCACTTCACGTCACGCGGAAGACGTCAACTGGAAGGAAGGGTTTCGGGAGCAACTGACGCAGCTGAGCGATTTTCATCGCTCTGTGACTTAGGATGCGGAGGTTTTAAGGGTCCGGGAAAACACTCAACTGGTGCAGACGCTGCAACTGTACTAAACCTGGCTTTGGTGAACGCTTTGCTAAGACAAAAAATGTGCAGTCATTCCCGTTTTATGAAATGGCGGTTTTCAGACTGGCGTTATAAGAATAAAGAGCCCTACCTGCAAAGCACTGCCTCGTATGCGGGAAAGCGTTTTGGTGTACACATATGTGTAACACTGAATACGATAATGTTTTTTCTTGTGTTCTTCATATGATTCTGAATAACGACATGAAATGTGCACCACTTCATGAGGCGGACGACTTACGTGCTATGCACTTGCGAGATTCATGTTTTCTCTCTGCATCGGCGATGCTCGACGTCTTTTCCTTTGTAGTACTATCGAACACGTTCCAACCCAACTAAGAATCCAGTAGCTTGCATGACCTTCATGTTGACCTTGGTCAATCTTGCTACATGAAATAAATATTGCCAGGACTGGTTTTCGAACCCGCGGCGGCCAGAACAGTTCAGCTTCGCTGGCCACTGCACGAGAGCGCTATGCTATTGCTCCAGCCGGCCACAGCGGGTGTTAAACTGCAAGACGCGTTCGCTCTGTGACTTGCACGTCGTCGTCTTCATCAACTTTAATCTGCACGCAAAAGGGTTTGCACGTCATACTCTTTTCGACTATGGTAAAGCGCTACCAGTTTATTCTTTATGTAATGTTTTGTTGGCTGAAAAGTTTATCGAGTGTTCACACTACATACCCTGCTTCTATACGAATGCCAAAGTCTTAATAAGGAGGCCAGCTAGTATCTATACACCTGCTTTGTGAGTAAACTTTGAAACTTGCAAAAATGATAAAAGAAAGAAAATAATGTAAAAATTAGCTGTAAAGGAAAACAAAAAGATAAAGGAAGAAGGTAGCGACCTGAGCAAAAGAAGAGGACAACATGAGCGAAGAAATAAAAATATATGAGTTATGTACACGAGGTAAGGTAGACAGAAACATTTTCATGGTGCATTGGTCAACTGCAGACCGTCGCCTCCTGAGCGGGAAAGACAAGCTGCCTAGGTGCTCGGTCCAGACCGTGAGAATAATGGGATGGATTAAATGCCGCCAGAAGCTAATGTGGTGGGAAGGACGTTGTACACAGACACTTTTTCCTGGCGCATCCATTTTCTTCCGTTTTGCGTTTCGCAGGTCATTTTTCCTTTTAGGTTCACTTTCTACTCCCCACCCGCGCCACCGTCTTAACATTATCGCTAAATCGGCTGAAAATCTAAAAGAGTTGGCCACGCGGCATGCTTTTGGTTGCGGAGTTCACCTTCCGGCATTAGCATTTTTGTTGACCCGGTCAGAATATAGAACGCAACAAAATAAAACTACGCACGCGAGTCTCTCTGGCGTCTGCAGCGTGCAGGTTGCATCAGCAGGGCGTTAAATGTATGACTCTCGAATATCCGTGTTACTATTTCATTTCGCCTTGCGGAGTATGGGAGGTGGGTCGAGTTTGGCGTTTGGTGAGTGGACAGCCCCTCCCCTCCTCTGCCCCTGAGCTAGAGAGGTGTGGTGGGGAGATGGCTGGTGCTTCTCATTTCCGGCTGTCGTAATCACTGCTTCATGAAGGTCGGAATAACTCCGGTAATCTCGAGTACCCTCGAGTAATCTCGCGTCGCGCCACCTGCAGCCAGCGGGTTGAGGGCGTCGTGCGAGCTGCATCCCAGTGGAGAGAGGGTGTGAAGGTGAAGAGCGAGAAACGCGGTAGCGCCCACATGCAGATGCCAGAAAGAAGAGGCGAAGGGTGAAGTCGCTGGGCCAACGTGCAGTGTTGCAAACGGCAGACAATGGGTGAAACCTGTCCTTCGCTAATTCCGAAACCGAACGACCTGGATGGCGTGCTGAAGAGCAGCGCGAATGAAGTGATCGCCAACGTGAGTCAACTGATTGAACGGATATAACTAGGCGGCACGCCGGAGTACAGCGGTGAAGACATTATATGCTTAATCGGTGAACGGGAGGTTGAAACAGATGAAGAGCGACAAACGCGGCACAGCAAGAGGTGGATGACAAAGTCTTCGGAGGAAGGTGCAGTAGAGAGGCGTGTACAAGCGCCGTCAGAGACCTCCGAACAGACGTTACACAGTTCCTGAAATCGCAATGAGCAGCTAAGGCGGCTTATCACAAGAGGAAAGCTGAGGATAGGCTGCAGGAATAGTTTGGATGGAAGTGGAATTTTCAAGCTTAGAAAACTGTAAATGAAGACAAAAAAAAAAGATAGACAAGGCCAAAGAGCTAGTAGTATAAAGTAGAAATTATAGTAAACATGAAAACTTGGGACCAATTCCTTCTGTTCCTCAGCTGCCTGAGCTTCTCGTCGTTGGAGGCCCGTGAGAGGGTGAATTATATTGGTTATTGGCGGTAGGTAGGGCTTCTGTGGGGGTTATGATTCGCCCAAAACAGCTTCACACAGACGATGGAAGCATTCGCACCGAGGGACAAAGTGCTGCAGTAATCGCAGTAATAGAGGCTTTTAGCACAGCGTAAGCCTAGTAGCGCAGACGTATGCCGGTATATTGGACGGCGGCTGCGAACGCGCAGTGGTTCAGCCTGACCCCAACAAGGCTACTAGACGTGCGCAGTAGGCGTCCTGTAAACCGGTGGACACCCACGCTACTGCGTTTCCACTAAGCTAAAATTCTAAATTTTCATCAGTGTAGTATCCATGCTTTGCCACTTGAAAATGGTATTTCTTTCCCCTTTTTGTGAAATTGCGCTACCTTGATCTAGCACGTAGCCCCTTACATTAATTCATTATTTGCCAAGATACTTGTCTTCCTTAACTCCAGGTAATCTTTGGTAGATCTTTCCTTCAAAGCATCCCTAAGGAGCACATGTCAAAATTCATTTTCCTAATTGATGCAGCCTCACGACAAAAGACGACGATAACAATTTTAGTCTGGAACACTACTGTGCAAAGAAAGCAACTTTTGGTTGCGGATTCTTCCGCTATCACGCTTCCTCACGGTTTCAAAAAACAGCGCAGAAAGAGGTGCCGCTGGAGCTAGCGCATTGCTCATCGCTGTTCATAGAAGAAGGACGCATGCGGAAACTAACAACTGATTGCTCTTCGAATAGCTTTGCTTCCCCTGTTGGCAAAATAAAAAAAAATGCGGATGAAGAAATGCTTCAAAATGCGCACGTTACTAACCTGTCGAGGCCAAAAATACTCGCTTTTTAAAATCACAATGTAGGCTCGGCGAAAGGCTGCTGCTGGAGTAAGAGCCCAAGTTATTCTACCGTTCGAAAAATTCTACTGTTAACGTTCTACACTCGATCCCCACTAGCCATCAGTAATATTGAACACAGGCTACTTCCGTCAAAGGTGCCATCATTGATAGTTTTCACACTTTCCTTAAACGCTGACTGCAATAAGTATATTGAAGCATATACAAATGTGTTGTGCGCCGCAGCGGTGTTTAGTTAGGTGTGGCAGTGTTTTAATCCTTGCTTTTTGAGTGCTTCCTTTCCTATAGAGGGTCCGAAGAAAAACAGTTATTTCCGGTCCCGGGGCAATTATGCATGTGACTCGCGAAGCAGAAAAAAGCTGTAAGCGAAAATTTATGAGACTTTAAATATTTGGCGATAGAGCAGTTTGATACTTTCTATACTGCTGCTCTTTTATTGGACATGCAGAAATTTATTCGAACAAAGGTTATCGCTTTTTGAAGAAAATGTACAGTACTCGGCTGAAGTTGTGATTTATGTTCGGAGGTCGACGTGTGGCTGGAAACATGCAGGTGAGCTGTTTTGCACAGTCGCAAGCAAAAAATATTAGCGCAGATCATTGGCGATCAGAATTCGTATATCTCACCACGCGGCGCTGCGGTACGCAGACCTGCCTAACGGGCCGTTTCCATGTTTGCAGCGTAGGGGGGGGGGGGACGGTATGAAGTAAGCTTCATCAAGCGTGCACCGCCCCAGCGTTGAAGTGCCGACCCTACGTGACTATGCTTGCCGCATTTAATTTGACTCGGTTTTCTTGAGCAAAGATGGCTTCTTTGTATTACTATTTTTTATGTCCACGATAGTTTGTCTAAAGGAACTCGCTGGAACAATAGACGATAGCGCTGCTTTTAGCCAGTAATTTTGCTGTCCGTGGCAGTCCGCTGTACCCCCCTAATACTGTAGAATGGGAACGGCCCGGCACTCTCGTTATCAGCCTTTTCGCCACTTCCAGCGCCACGCGTTGTCATTCCGGCGCTCTGGTGTTCCGTCATGTGTGCTAATGTTTTTTTCCTGCGACTGTACTACGAACAATGAGAAGGCTTTTGGGAATGCTCATGTTCACACATCCATTACGCGTGCAGTGTGTTATTCTGCTCCCTGCATTGAGTGCGCAGGAAAGCTTGTCAGCAAAATCGAAAGTGCCGCTCTAAAGAGAAGTGGAAACGTATCTCTGTGAAAATGCCGACACTGGCTGTCTTGCGGGCACACTGCACAAACCAGCCTTCCTGCTTTGCTTTCCTGCATCATCTCCGTCTACTTTCCTTCCCAGTGTCATCTGCAGGTTGTGCGCTCAGGCGACTTAGGTCACTCGCGCTGAAGGAAATGCTCAGTGCAAGGGTCGTTTTTCACCGCAGCTAGTGACTTTGAGTAGTGATTCGATGGAAAAATACTTTTCCTACTTTTGCCTTTTTAGTGTGCGTTGTTTCTCTGGAAAGCGTGATCTCTTTAAGTACTTTGTAAGACCCCTCTTTTCTGACGTGCGTAAGGAGCAATATAAACAAAAAAAACGTAAATAGCACTGCCCGCAGCCTACACTCCCACAATGAGCTTCTGTTTCTGAAGCCCATTGTGCAGCGAGAAAGCCTTCGCTAACATCTGCTGTCAACAAAAGCCACGCCTCCTGTTAGGGCGTTTAAACTTAAAATAAAAGTTGACAGCCAATTATTACTGATGCTGCGGATTTCAGCGGTGGCTGTTATGTTTGTGACAGAGCGGGAGATAACACACACGCGACCTTATGTCCGAAAAAACAGTGACCTAAAGTTTTCTTAAGCTACGCCCGTCACATGTGAAAGATGCAATTCTCAACGGCTTCTTGTTAAACCGAAAATCAAAAAGCCAGCTTATTGCGTTCACAATAATAATATTAATAATATTAGTTTGTTTATTTTCAAAGAACATAATACAGATTCAGGCCTGCTTAAGCCGAAGAAGGCTTAAGGTGCAGTGCCTCGCAGTTGGCGACGACAAAACATGCATATAAACATAATATTTAAAGAAGAGAAAAGGCACATAAGAGGTAGAAACAAACATATCATGGACTACTGCTCAAGAACAGTTTATTTTACAAGTTTCCGGCTTGTTAAAACAAAGGCATCGTCAGGCAAGCTGTTCAAGACCAACGGTACATAGTACGGGGCAAAAGAAAACATTCTCGCGGGCGAAATCTCGTGCTGGAGTATGCAAATGGCAAAATTATTTAGTCCAAATGTATTTTATAACAACTGTTAATTTATACCAAAGATTAAAATCAGGAAGATACAGGTGTTATAAGGCATCCATATTGAAAGGCAAAGACATACAATAGCAGACGGATTCAAGTAAACTTTTCGGAGCACTGTTAATTTTATCACACCAAAAAACTGAGCAGTGAAGAAACAGGTTACACCATGTCGCAATACACTGTGAGCAATAACAATGACAATGTGTTTACGGATAATCAATGGGCATAGAAACTGCATCGGGTACAATAAACATGCTACCTTGCGCAGCTCGGTGCATACATGAGCTAAATGTGTGGTCCATAACATATCCGCATCGAGAAGAATTCCAAAGTATTTGATAGATTATACATATTCAACTAGGTCACATGTGCAATTACAACACGTAGGTAGCTCAGTGAGGTATGTTGCCGGGCTAGTTGGTTTTACATCTTGAAACTTCGAATAAAACCATCTTGGCGCAAATATTTTCACAAGGACAAAAGAGACGAGGAGGCAATGCCTCTCCGTGGTCTCCTCGTCTCTGTTGTCCTCGTGAAATTTTATTCGAAGTTTCAAGACACGTAGGTTAGTAGGCGAAAGCAGGTGTACTAACAGATATTTGTTTATATGTGCTAGGAAAAGAGACAAGCTTAATTTCGGAGCTATTCACCTTAATTAAGTTTTCTTGAAACCATCTCATCACTGGCTGTACGTCATATTGGAGATTCGAGATTTCCAAAACATAGTTTTGATGGTAAATAATTAGTAAGGTGTCTTCTGCATAATGGAAAATCAAGTCGCTTGTCGTCGTCGTCTGGCAGCGTGTGCTTCCTAATTTGGAAAATAGAGATGCTATTGTTGTTCGCGTTTCATCTCCCTCTTTGTGGCATGAACGTTGGGGCCATCATATCGCACTCTTTTTTGTTGAGCTTCGCCGAAGCGTTTAACAAATCGGCCAAGTTTTTCATCGTGCTTACGAGCAGATTACGCCCCCCTGAACAAATTGATTTTCCTGAAGGCCATGTGGTATATAGTCCTGTTTGTTTGAGCACTGTAGGGCAACTAGGTTCTTAGAGACGCTCGAACAGCACGGGTCCACGTCGTAGCCTCAGCGGCAGGCTATTTTTTACTTGTTCTTTTTTTCGGTGCCTTGAGCACGAGCTCCAAGCCATGCGGCGAAGGAGCTGCTATTTTTTCACGGTGATTGCTTGTGCCTGCCCACACCCACACGTCGAGAGCCGTCACCGGACACCTTGGTCGCTGAAAATTCTTGATTTATCCCTCCAGATTAAAGAAATTTATTCCTAAAGGCAGGCGTCGTTGACAATACTGACTTTTTTATTGACTGATCGGAAGGCCGAGAGCACCTTTTGTATAACAGTTTGGGATAGTTATTAAAAAGAAAACGATATTTACAACCGGAGAAATAGTGCGATGCATGCGGCCTCCCGCAAACACTTTCAAGAAAATACATAGCTGTGGCATCCCACATTCAATCCTCTAACTCACATTTCTGTGTGCATATACATATGACTTTATGGTTTTATTGGTGAGAGGAAGAGCGATACCAAGTAGTGCAGCAACTAAGACTATCCTGGGCAGCCAACAAACCTCCACTAGGCAGGCGTTCAAAACTCCGAAGGAAAGGGAAAAAAAAGAGAGCAAACGAAGGAAGATGAATACACGGGAAGAAAGAAGAGGAAACAAGTGAAGAAAAAAGAGGAATAACTCAATAACCCCCTTCATCTTTTATATTCTTCAAAGCGGACGAGACCTTTTTACACTACCCAATAACCTGTTTTATCCTTAGCTCTTTTCGCTTTACTTTCCGTACATACCCGCCATTTTCGCTCCATTTTATTGCCTATCCGCCTGCCCGCCCGCTAACATGCGATTCTTTTCCACTGGGAGCCCTCTGTTTTAGCTCTTTCCCGGCGAACAAGCTGGTGGCATCCAGCGCTACGCTTGAGTGGTCATTTATTTTTAACCACCATGCCGTGCGCGCGATTTCGGCGTCGCTAGACGGTCAAAGACTGCGCTCGCTGGCGGAAGGCCCAGTTCACAGACTTGATCTCTGCACAATTTTTGGTCGCTGGCGATACCAGTAGCGTGGAAAATTGTACCGTCATATAAGCTTGAGGTGTAGTCGAAGCGATCACAGGGGTTTGGACTTAGTAGGTGGAACAGGACGTCCTACAGCTTTTGATATATCATTGAAGTGCACGCGGTATTCAAAACCATATGTTATGCTGCTTGCTGATGTACCTCATAATAACCACAAATGAAGCAAACTCTGTCATCGGATTCATAGTTCATAATTGGGACTTCCGGTAATAATTTTCAGCTGCTAGTGGTGTTGAGGCTCATGGCCAGTGGTAAGCAGTTCAACGTTATTTTGCACCACATAGTGGCCTGTGACAGGAGCTACCTATTACTCATGCAGTTACAAAGATAATATGAAGTTTTGCTTTGCAAAGAATAACAAATTTTTCTTTGCAGGTTTTCATACAGATACTGCTCAAGCAGCAAGAAAGAAGGCGTTTAAGTCTTTGAAATAGGTTAGTGCCAGAAAATACGACCACAAGGCGAGAGAACGACGACACTACACACAAGAGCGCTACTACCAGAGTGTTTGATTTTTCGCTCCAGGGTACATATTTAAAGGTTTGTCAAAACACATGCGCACAACCAAGGGGCTTCAGGATTTTTCATATGAAAAGTTTTGATGTATCCCTCGCTAATCTTGAGTTTATGGCACGGCAAGCAACAAGGAATGAAAAACACCAATAAAGAACACGATGAATCAGTGAAAAAGATAAGGAAGAAGACACAAACAGGACGAATAAAAACATGCCGAGTGCTTTCTTAAACGCTTCTCTAGTAATGCCGGCTCCGCAGTGTATAACATTATCAAAGCATTTATTACACGCTGTTCTCGTTTTTTTATTTGTGTGAAAGGCCTCCAGAAAAATTCAGGATTTTCTACTTGCATTTCTGCCTAGAACCTCAGCTTCTTTAAGCCGTGGAACACATTTTCTCTCTAAAACATGAACTAAATTCGCGAGCTTGTCTTGCACCCTCCATTATTTTGTATGCTCCCTTAAACGATCGTTATGGCAACGCCCCGTTTGCCAGATATAGCACCATTCGCAGGAAAGGGGGACCATGTACACCACTCCTAACGCACATCCGACGCAGGATACTTCATGTTGCGTTTTGCAACCGCGCTCATGATCGCCGCAGGTGCGGGGGGCACAGGCTCGCCCGCCTATTTGGCGCCGAGAACACAAATGGCATGGTGTGCCTGCGGGCCACATTTCTGAGGTTATGCGACACCCTATGTAAATAAGGCACCACTTGAGGCATCGTTTTCTCGCGTTCCGTACAAGCCATTTTTTCTCGGGGACGCAACTTCTTTAGGAGGGTTTCAGCAATAGCCATTAAGATCGAGCAAGGGAAGCCTGCAGCCGAAAGGCGCTGGATCTGATTATCAAAGCTAGCATGCATTACACGTGAGCACGACTTGCGAAGCGGATATTCTAGACAGAGCGAAGCAATAGCTTTTTTTACAGTCTTTGAATGGGTTGAATCATAGGGCAAAGATCTCTTTGAGGGCACGAAGGAAATAAGCGCAACAAGTATGACAAGTATGTTCTTTGCAGAAACTCAGCGTCAGGTCCAAGAAAAGTGTTTCCTTGTTCTTCATATTTTCATGGGCAAACACCAGGCTTTTTCCATGCTTTTTAAACATCCTTAGGACCGGTTGGACGGAGGCTACGAAAATGAAGTCATTCGCGGCATTTAAAAGATTTGAAAACGTGTCACGTATCTAAAAACCATTAAAACAGGGCCACCGATTAAACTGTGATCCAAAAGGCAGTCAATGCAGGCTAAAAAATGATACAAAAAAGTTTCAGTGCTACGGGAGGTATGATGTAGTTTGTAGGTATAACGTCCAGAAGCTGCACGTGACCTCCGACGGATGCCTTTGCGGGGGTGCTCAGAGTCATGTAGATCACTTGAAATTATTCATTGCGCAATGAGGCCACACCACAAAGCAAGCGGTGGGGCCTACTAGTGACGATCTTCCACAGTTACAGCGCGAAAGACAAGACAGCAGAGGACGACAGAACACAGCGCTGTGTTCTGTCGTCCTCTGTTGTCTTTTCTTTCGCGCTGTAACTGTGGAAGTCTCGCTACAAACCAGTGTTTTTTGCACCTCACCTTCAATTAAATGCATCCCCCACTCAGAATTGCACTCAGCAATCATGAGATTAGAAAACACATGCATTACCGGAAAGGCAAGATCGCGGCTGGCTCCTCTATGAGGATACGCCATCTCATTAAAAAAGGGGACAGTTGACGTAATGGAACATAAGAAAACGATGTCTGCACGGTGGTCAACGAAGCAGTTTTGGAAGCAGAAAAAACACACGCGCTTAATAGCTATAAAATTAAACGTCACGGGTTGGCGATGACAGCCACGGATGCCTTATCTTATATGTTTAATGACAACGCTGTAGCGAGCAAAAATTGCGTGCTCAAAAGAATGAAGTGAAAGCGGATATCTTGGAGAGTATCGGGTTTGAAACTCGCTTCAAGGTTGCCTTTTCCTGTCTCTCCGCTTTTTTCGGAACTACATCTTAAACAAGAGAATTTTAGTCGTCGCGATCATTGCATCGTTGTGTAACACGAAGCATGGGATCACCCATTGCAATATGAGCAGGAATGTTCAATACTAAAAGCTTCTCAAATCGCAGCTATTGCTTTACTCCTATTCGAATTGACTCATTGCGTGTTGTTAAAGTCATTCGCTGTCCCCAGCGGAAAAACCGCAGCGTCTGCTTTCATGTTTTATTGTATGTTCATGCCTTACAAAACAGTTTTCGTGCACACAAATCGGACATTGTCTTTCTCGGTGTCCAGACGTTTTTTTTTTTTGTTCTTTTCCATTAGCTGCTGTGCAGGGGATTCTTCAAACGCAACTGCATCACGCTCGTAAATGCAGACGCAACGTTTTCTTTTCTATTTTACCTCAGGAATCAAATATAAATCTACAAGCTCTTCGCACCGTGCCCTCCGCTATGTGTTAACGCTAGCGACGTTCCGATGATCGTAGTCAACTCATGGTATAACGTTACGTGAAAACCAGCACGGCTATACGTAAAATTTAGACTGACGGGTGTAGAATGTTTTATACTGGAAAAGCAAGCGCCTATTTTCCGACTTCTTTAACATATTTTATTAATGCGCCTCCTCATAGCGTGATGTACAGCTTTCAGACAACGGCTGTACATCATTCAATATTCATCATTCGGACGCACACTGACAACCCAGGTCCACTTAAACTTCACACATCGTCCATTTAATTGCGCAACCGCTGGGTACACGTGAATGAAGTCGACACCAGCGCAGTCATTCGTTTTCTTTCAACTCCACTGTGTATTTCAAAATAGATGAAAAAAAATGAGTAAAACACACGGTGCATCTTCAGATCAGATTGAGCATACGGAGAAAACCATCTTATTTGCGAGCACAAATCATGATTATAGTATACATTAAAACTACAAAATACGTACAGGGCTGTGGAGATAGTTATGTGAAGGAAACACCACGTCAGAGATCGCCCAACATTAAGACCCACGTCTACCAAACTCGTAGTTTCGAGCTGCCCCGTGGACTCGTGCGCAAATGGAGTAGGCATGAAATAAAACGCCATATTGTCACCTTTTCGCTTAGAGTACCTCATTCCCTTGCCGGAAAGAAAGCATTATCGATTCCCAGAATTGGTTTTCTCCGAATTACGCCTGCCCGCTCCTGTATGCTTTGCGAGTTTCTTGTGGTGACATCCCCAAAAAAACATCCTGCGCGAAAAGAGCCTCATTTCCACATTCTGTCTCGCTTGTCACCAAAGCTTGGTGACAATGTCGCAGCCTTTTCGAAAAGGAGGTACCTAAAGGAATTTGTTTGGGAATATTGATTTCACTTTCTTTTTTATGTGAAGAGCAGCTCTCCCTCTGCCAACTTTTTTGGCGTTCGGTGATGTTTTTAGCTTTAGAATAAATTTAAATATTGCATCGTATCGCAACCTGCGCTTTGCAATTGGAATAGCGTTGGCGATAAGGGAACGCGAGCTGTCAAAGGAGAAAAAAAAACTGCTCTCGGGGAGGAAAGCTGGGTTAATTGTTCATCGTATTATAAGAAGCTAGTGCTTCAGACAGTGACGCAGGAAGAGAAGAAAGCAGGGTGCGTGCCAAACATCAGCTCATTACTCACTTCGACTAAAGGGACACAAATTGTATTCGGCGGACGATGCGCTAGCAGCGCTAGATTAAAAAAAAGAGCCGTTTTGACCAGGTGGCAGTTTGCTCCTAATGTATGTCTTCTCCTTCTGTAACAAGAAAATCATATTTGTATTTTTTTCTTAACTGCCCACGCTATTTTATGCGTCAGAAAGAAAGAAGGCATGCTGGTATAATTATCCACTTCTCAGCTAGTGTACAAGGCCTCACAGAGGTCACGGTGTAATTGCGTGCCTCGCTTGCGAAGCACACATGAAATATCGAATAGTGGCTCGAACCCACAAGGCTTGCACTGTTTGCCAGGAAATCCACGCTCCGCTAACGAACCAACCGCTGCACAGGGCGCTGGGAGGCGGTTATTCAGGCAGGGTCCCGTCTTCCCGGGATAAAACTTCTCGCAGGAAAGTGAATACGGTAGCAGACACCCGCTCTCCAAGATACAAACTTCCATTCGTGGTTTTTCGAGCAGGCTTAGTCCTTCTCTGCACGCTTTGTGCTGGCTTATGAAGGCTTGGTTCCCGTGCGAAGGGCTGGCATTTTTATATTACAGGAAACCGCTGCTCTTGTTGCCAAGTTAATCCTTTCACTCACTAGGTGCTCATCAGGAGGGCAGAAAATCGAATTCCGCGATTCGGCTTTTACCAAACGACGCTTTTCAGAACTTGTTGCCAAACAAATGCGGCGTTTACAAACACAGTGATTAACACGTAGACCTAGAAAGCGCATAAATTGCTGTAATATTTCCGAAGGCTCACCTATTCTGTCTAAAGCAGGCTGGTTGTAACGGCGCCACTATCAGGGCGCTGCCTCTGCGTTCGAGACCTATTGTTGGAAATTATGAACGGCGTAATATCAAGTGGTCTTTACCGCGCCCGCGTATTTAAGCTATTCTACAGCTGAACGAATCAGTGGCCCTTCAGAGCAACAGTTTCATTCAAGACCCTCGTCTCAACTATTCCACCCTAGACGAGTCGAGAACCTGAACTGGCGAAATGGTGTCAGCATTGTAGAACCGGCGGGTTTAGACAGTTCTTATCTGTGTAAAGCAGACAGATGCTAACGACATCACTTTAAATTTAAATAATACCTGTAATCCGACGTCACTTTAAATAATAACTGTAATCCGAAATTATGGCGGGCGTTTTGATGCGATAGCACAAACTTCTCATCGGCAAAAGAATGCGTCGTTGGTCTTAAAGTTCGCCCTTTGGCTGCAGGATAGTTACGTCATCAGACCAGAAATGACATCCCTTCCAGTAAAGTCATCAGCAGCTAGAAATGTTATCACATTATCAATGCGTAGGGTAATTATATATACAAAGTTTTTTTTTTTCTTTACGAGCATAAGATGAAATAGGTGAGCTCGGCTTACTTACCATGACGACCTGCTACACTGAGAACCGTATCAGATTGCAAAGACATAGCCGGCTTGTGCGACCACTTTCCTATAGCACGTCGCATGCATATTTGCTCGTTGCTTCGTAAGTGTAATATTGTTTCCTGTTAAAGCAAAGTGCCCAGCATTTATGCCTGTTATAAGTAATGTACATCTGCCGTTTAGTCCACCTACCTACCTATGGAGACATGTTGGAGCACTTCCCAGCTACCAGAAGCCGGTATCTCCAGCCCCACAAGGTGTTAAACAGGGAGGAGTCAGTGATATGACGGCAGCTACAAAGAAAATATTATACATGTCTCTTTCTATGCAACAAGATACACTTGCCCGCATACAGGGGCATGGTCCGCTGTACCACACGACATGGGCGTGTCAGAAAATTAATGCAGCACCCATAATCCACAACACCACCCCGGAGCAATGGGAGGGTGCGCTGTCCAGCAGGGAATCGGAAGACCAGCTTTTTATTGCTCAACGGGCTAGCCAGGTGGCAACGGCCGCAGGAGCCCTTGAATGAGGACCCAGCCGCGGGATCTCTGCAATTTTAAAGCGCATCCTTCTCTCTCTCTAACACAATTTTGCCAGTTAGCATCAACAAT
The DNA here is from genome assembly GCF_055824585.1 of Amblyomma mixtum. Classification (NCBI taxonomy): domain Eukaryota; kingdom Metazoa; phylum Arthropoda; class Arachnida; order Ixodida; family Ixodidae; genus Amblyomma; species Amblyomma mixtum. Next base: position 180,543,411 of record NC_143013.1, read on the forward strand.
GATCCGCATTAAACCAGAGCAGTATTATTATTCCCGAAAGTTTCCTGTCCTGCTAGGTTAACAAGAAAGCCGCATTTTAGGCGGCTGCGCTCATATAAGGGATGCTAAATGGAAACTGAGTAGAAACAAGGACACATGAAACACTCATAACTCGATTTTCCAAAAGTTGCGGGCGCCCTATGTGAAATACCCGGTATATTCAATCTCGAACGGCTGCGACTGGGCCTCGGGTCGGGCAGCGTGTTTCCCAGCCGCCGCCTCCCACAGAGCGTGCCACAATACATTCCTTCCATCATAGACCCTGCTTCGCTTAACGACGATCATTTAACACCACAGACGAAAGTAAACAAAAATATAACGAGACGCAAATGGCAGGCGTTGCTTAGGCGATTAGGTATGCCTGCATATCGTTTTCTTTTTGCGTTTTTAAGGGTAGCAAGGCCCTCGTGTATATAGTGTGCGCACCCTTATGCTATAGTTTAAGGGCAATCAGTGTACAAAACAAGTTGTGTCAAAGGAAAGCGAACTATTAGTAGCGTTGAGTTCCATCGACTTCGTTTCTTCCGTCTTCAGGTTCTTGCTGGTAACTTTTTCCAGTGAAGAGGTGTTCAATTGATGGGTTTGGTTTATTAGGGTTTAACGTTCCAAAGCGACTCAAGCTATGAGGGATGCCGTAGTGAAGGGCTCTGGAAATTTTTATCACCTGGGGTTCTTTAAAGTGCACTGACATCGCACAGTACACGGGCCTGTAGAATTTCGCCTCCATCGAAATTCAGGCGCCGCGGCCGGAATCGAACCCGCGTCCTTCGGGCCAGCAGTCGAGCGCCATAACCACTGAGCCACCGCGGTGGGGTCGCTGTTGAATTGAAGGATGTTGTAATGGGGTTCACACACAGTCTGCAGTGGCCGAACTTAAGGGAGGCCTTCGTATTGAAAGCTATCCGGAGCGGCTTCTGATGTGGAAGTTCAGAGTGAATAGAGAATGGAAACAACAAGGACGTGCGCAACGCAAATTGCAGAAGCTTACAAAAAATGCAAAAGATCGGAAATTGTCATTGTGAATAGCGCTTCAAAAAGGAATTGTTTGCGGACTCAGATCTGTGCGCTAGTAATGCTCTGGGCGTTGTTCATCTAGCAGGAAAACTATAGTACAAAAATGCTACCCAAGTCGTTTTTCCACAACTGTTGAAAGAATTTGTACACCTAGTTCCCAGATGTTTCAAATCTGTTGCCTTAGTCCGGCAGACCGACGCCCACTATGTTCGATTCTGGGTATGCAACACCACGAATGCATCTCCAAACAAGTGGAGCTTCTTCAGGTATCATCGAAGCCTGTCGCGACAAGTGTATCTTTCAATCATCGCAATACCCCCGCGGATGTGGAGCGGCCTCAGATATCTACCTTCCATCGCAACTCTTCGATACCGATGTGGTCGAAAAGCTATCTTATAGCTGTTCTTTAGAGGCAGTCAGGTGGCTCTTGTTCATCTTGAAAAATGCACTACGCCTGTCATTAACGGTAAAAGAAGCTTTGATCTCGGTAGGTCAAGACTACAAACTGCGCAAGGAGCGACACATGCTCATGTGTGGCGCCATATCTTTATGCCTCTGAGGAGCTTTATAACCTGGGCCAGAAAACTCCCAAGCTTTTGTTCTTGGTATTTAATATAGCCTTCTTCAGGAAAACGGAAAGGAACAGAGGAGAAGTAGAGGGTTCATAATCACACCTTGAGTTCTCAGATAAGGAGAAAAACCTGAGGGGACAGTTAAGCTCCGCCTTAAGGGTATGTGTCGATACCTTTAATATGTGTGTTAAGAGGCCTGAGGTTCTCCCTGCATTTCAGTACGCCTAGGTTATGTTTACATGCAAATATGTCCGCAATTGGTCATTCTGAACTTTTTTATTTCGTAAATCTTTGAGAGTACTCATATCACACCTGGCGTAGTGTTGTAGCGGTTAATCAATGCGGCACTGCACCGCACGTGGCTACTTCAAGCACAGCCACTGGTGGGGTGGGACTTGTACGACTAAGATTGCTCTTCCCGGGCATCCTTTCCCGACCAATCATTAACCATGTCCCAGTACAGTACCTGACTACACGACTTCCTTCTGTATATATTTCTGCACCTTATATCTTCTGTTTTATTCAAAAAAATTGATTCTGAATTCAACTTCCACCTGCCACAATGGACAGTAGGCTCACAATCCAGTAAATAGGTTGCCACCTACCACGGTGGGCAGGTTGTTGTGATATCTAGAGGTCACTACAGCTGGTTGCCAGGTGGACCACGTGCTTTTTTTGCTCCCAACGCCGCCGCCAACCAGGACGATACCGACCATGCCGGATTTTCTGTAGACCGGGAGCCGCGCAGCTATCGCGTTAAAATCTGGACTTACCGGCTCTCAGAGCACCTCATAGGGAGGCACACATTTTTTGTTTGGCTGTATTCCGGCGAAGAAAACACGATTTGTCCTAGTATTGAGGTTGCTTTCCTCGCCCCTTCATGCTTCCCTAGCTCAACGAACCATAAGCAGATGTCATTTTTGTATTTCTGTGGCATCATGTTTGCTGGTACTTGATAGCAGAATCAGCTACAAAAATCACCTTTTCAAGACATGGGTGGTGAGGAAACCAAGCACCAGTCTTGAGACGAAAACAGTCTCTCCTATTCCGTTTTAAAAAGGACACCATAAGCTTCAAGAATTCTTCAGGTATACCAAGGGTTCCTTTTTTTTATTACATTTCAGTGTATGAAGTAAGATGACGAGATAATTTTGGAGATATGCAAAAATAAATCGAACAGAGTGCAAATGGAGTAAAATAAGGATTTCGGCAGTGGAAGTAAATTGTCGGAGGAAAACGGGCTTCTGTATGGAGACCGGTGTATACAGATAGGAGAAAATGAAGGCCATTTTGGCAAGTGTACTAGCTGCCATAGCACTAATAACTTGCGAAGCGATCGCTATCTGCGAAACTGGCTCATAGAATGCGGCTCCCGCGCAGCCTCACGGTACATACGAGAGCACCCAGAGTCATGTGAGAGCTCTGGAACGATGAATAAAAGGCAGATAACGTAGAGCGAAACGGTGCAATCTTACGGGCCGTCGGTCGCAGCTGGCGCTCCCCGTTTGGAAACGGTCGCTAGGCGCACGGCTCTGAGCGTGACGCTCGGCGGTCTGCTCGACCGTTTCTCTCAAACCACATAAAGCGGCAAACAGAACCTTAATCTACTCCTTTCAGACCTGAGTACTTCACACAGTGTGCTCAGTTTCCTTGACTCACGCTTAACCGACCAAACAGTATAGAAGTGGTCAGGACTGCTATCTACGCCAGGGTAAAGCTGCTTAAAAGACGTGCACTTGCCCCAATCGTTCAGGCGTTCAATATTGCTTAAAACTTTTTTTATATCCTTATGGGTGTATTACTGCTTTAGGCGAATCCTCAAGGGCACACCATCCTCGCCTTTGCTAAACTGCGTCTGATCAAGATACATTCTCTTTCATTCGTAAAAGGCCATGTTAGTATACGCTTGCTATTTAATTTAATAGTGCCGCGAATCTTTGTAGCGTTCGTTTGTAGTATTTGTTTGTTCATGCTTCAAGGCTGCCGACGCGCCGTTTTATCGCTTCGTTTGTGACGCATGACGCGCCTAGATTTATCTCGATTGATCGCATCCGGACGGAGCCGATTTTAGTTTGCGCCAGAAGGTTCTAGTAATTTCCTAAGCTTTATCTCGAATGTTCGCTATCAGCTTTAAAAAGAGCACGGCCGACAGCGGCGGGCAATCTGTTCGACCACCGCCGAGCACGCTTGTTGCTACGACGCCGCCGACTGATTCAGGTCTTTGCGGGCGCAAGTCAGCCCGAATAAAGAGTTGCGTTTCGAAGACATCCTTGGTGTTTTCCTGTTCTCCAGACTGCAGTCACCACTCCGTGACAATAGTATACCGCAGGTAAGGCAAAACTGCAATGCGCCCTAAATGTCTGCCTGTTAGCGGCAGGTTTTTGGCAGACTGCAACTGTTCCAGACCGATGGAATGGCACATGTCATGTAGAGCGTAAGATCTATTTCTTTGTTTAGTGCTTCAAAACATGCGCAAACAAGATCTTGCGCACATGATTTCAACATTTAACTCATGGAGAATAACGTGATTTTTAATACGTATTCAGTTGGACATGTTCGAAAAGATTATTTCATACCAATTGACTCTGAATTGTCCCAGATACCACACAGGAGGGCAGAACAATTATGTTGTCACGCGACAAGGAAACAACAATAAAATCAAGAGATGGCTTAACTGACAGTAAGTAGACAAAGGAGAAAATCCTCAAGTCTAATGTCTGCGTTATAGCAAAAATAATGAGGCGGAATAATGATTGCATATATTAATGTTTACGTTGCGAGAATTGTCGAATTCTAATCATTTTCAAACATAATGATGATGAAAAGAACAACAAAATTGAAGGGTGGCGATAACAATAATCAAGGTCGGGGGGTTATGGCGATATGGCGTTGACAACTGGCACCGATGAGGATGCAGGTGCGTATAGCAGAGATAATACTCCGATGATCAGTATGTTGTGATCTTTTTAGTAAAAAATTGCTCGGACATAGATTTTGAACCAGGATATTTGCCCCATGGTATGTGCGCTTACAGACGTAATGAGGTAGCGGGGCTACAATACTGTGATCACTCTGAAGATTTGGTGAAACCATTGTAATAACTTCGAATTCCGAACAGGTCTAGCATTTCGAGAACCCTCTGAGATATGGCTTTGGCGCGTCGTTGCATGAAGAGAGGAAATAAGCCTTAAAACCAGCTTAAACGCCGATTGATGAGGCGAAAAAAAAAACTGAAGTGTTCAGTTCGGCTCTGATTAATGGTATGTCGCGATCGAAAAAACGGGTTAATTCTCACATTGTCACGTTGGTAATCAGCGGCTGAGGGTCAACAGCGGGTGAACAGACGTGCGCTTCCAGATCGCTTCCACTTTCACACACACACTTCCTCTTCTTCTTGAGAGGCGCTTCCGTCTGCACGAGCGCTGGCGTCAATATATAACAATTAGTCATTTTCTACTTTGCATTAATTGATGAGTGTGGCAGTCCTCGTACAGTCGTCTGCATACCTGTCAACAGCGCTCGAATGGCGCACCAGGGAGAACATCTGCATCATTCCTGAAAGGCCTTGGGCTCGAAACCTGATCTTACCGTGCTAACGCCTTCCGATGACAGTGTTCAACTCCTCATGCCTTTGACAACTTTCTCGGCCCCGGCATACATGAGCACTTTCATAAATGCAGCACAGAGTGCGCCGTTCTAGCGCTCTAGACATGTTTGTGGACGACTGTACCCCTCCTGGCGCAGGGGTGCAGCGATTCAGCGAAGCCGTTTCAGACACAGTGACCGTTAGCGGAATAGATTTTTTATGCGGTATTGTGTTGCGTATGTCTTCCCCCTGATCAGTGTGATCGTCGCTTTTGAAATACTGCCATCGATTTCTGAAGATTCATGACCATCGAGAAATTTAACAGTCACACAGGCTGTAAATGGTGCATAGCGCTTTTTTTTTCAGAAGCTTACCTTCAGGTAACGGACTCGAAACATTCCACAAAATCATTTCTCATTATAAACTCGGTCGTAAGAAATATCGAGCAGCGGATAAACAGCACAGCATAAAAGAGGAAATCATATGGAGAAAATTGCAAACCAGGGTTTCTCCAAATCCTTAACTGCACACTAAATGGCGTTCGGAAGTTTTTAATCATAGATGTGTGCACTGCAATAGCATTTCCGACCCAGTTCACACGGTCTGGACATGCCCTTCCTATAACGACCCGAGTAAAAATTTAGAGTCCTGGGAGACCGTATTACTCAACTACGAAGCAGATAAGCAACGCAAAGTCTTCGGTCTCGCCCCGACCACTGGCGAGCCCCAAGGGATTCCAGCCGGCGGTTAGGCGATTGAGTGAGGGTTTAAGCTAAAAGCTCCTCGCCCGTCATTTTGATGGGTGTGAATAAAAGTTATTTCTCTCTCTGTCACAAGCGCTGTGCTTTCTTCACAACCGGAGCATGAATCGTAGCGGATAGTTGACAATATTATAGTATCAGATGTGCCAGATATACCACAGGGGCTGTTAATGTCAGGAAATGAAATTAAATGTTTATTCGGCCATATTTACAATATGCCCCCGGGGAGAGGCAAAAGGAGGCAGACAATGCATGCCTCCTGACGATGCCAACACCCCGGCAAACACATCAGGACAAAGGTGACAAGACGGGAAATCACATATGCAAAAAAACACAAAAACTTTACAACAAAAGAATAGCATACTTTAAGGTAACCTGCCTAATCTCAAAGAGAAACAAAGAAAGACACTCCTGATATCTTAAAAAAGCAAACATGACACCGTTACGCCCGAACTATCTAACCAGAAAAGTACAGCAGAACTTATACCAGCAAATTGAAAATCTTTTGCAAAATTGACAACAGACAATGAAGTACAAATATGCAATAAATAGAAAAATCCACAACACTGATAAAACAAAAAACAGCAAAAAACAGTGCCAACCCACTCTAATAAACACAAAATTACAATTATAGGAAAAAGCTGTTTCAATTTTTTTTAAAAGCAATAGAACTCGTAGCTTCCTGAGCTATTTCGCTAAAGATTGGTGCGCATTACACAAAGCTGAAATTTGATTATTTACACTTTGCATTCCATAATTTGTTCTGGATCTTATGGTAGATAGAGAAACCGTGCGCCGTTCGTATTTAATGTTTCTAGAAAGATACATATTTCGGAAAGAAGTGAAATCCTCTTTAATTTTGTGAAAAATGTGAATCGCTAAACTAAAGTTGTAGGAGTTAAGGAAACTGCGTGCATGAAAAGTTTTGAAGAGATTTGTTTCATTAGTTGTATTTGGACATAAGGCTCGTAAGGCTCTTTTCTGGTGAGAAAGAATTTCTGTGAGTCAGTTTTATTGCAGGTACCCCATACTAGATTGCAATATACTAGGTGGCAGTGAACCAGAGCAAAATATAATTGTTTTTTAACCTGGAGCATGATTGAGCTATTTTGACTCGGAACGAAAGAGTGGCGTGAATGCCTCCAAATGTCGGTTTTGTTCTAAAAGCCGGCTCCTGCATCTTGTCTTGAACGTAATGACCCCACATATTCTTTACTTTTGTAGAGGTGATTTATCAGGTGCTATTTTATTTCTGCTCCACTCCCCAATGCTAAAGCTGTGAATTTCGAAGATATATTTTCTACCGATTATAGTTTGCCTTAAAGAGTGCCTGTTTGGCGGTTTCATGCCCAATGTAAATGTATTCGCTATCTCAAGTCGCCCAAACCACAGCATTTTCGGCGGAAACGTGCCAAGCATAAAAACCTCGTAAGCTACGTTACCAAGCAAAGTTCGGAGTATCAGGCTACGTCAATGCGTGTACGCTCTAAGAAAAGCGCGCTTCTCTCGCCGAGGGCTGAGGCTTCGACATGCTACGCTTATGTTTGCGCAAAGACTCAGACGCCTCTCCGGGATCCGTCACTCATGTCGATCTGTACTAGGAAACGCCCCAAAGCTCGTTTATCTAATATTGGAGTACTGGGTGCCATTGCTTTTGACGTAGTCGGCCCGCGTCTCAAGAAGCTGAAATGCCCGTCCTTCACCTTTTGGTAGTGTTTGCTGTAAGATGAATACATAATGACGTGCTTGTCTTTGATAAGATTTTCTTTTACCGTCAACAGCTTTTTATGAGCCAGGAGCGAACACTTTAGCAGATTCTGGAAGAGCGCCTCTGGAATTTTGTAAGAGGTGCAGGAACATCCATCATGTTTAGAGCTTGGCGTGGCATCTTTGCCTCTCCCAGACACTGTCCCAGGCCCTAGCAACAAGCTCAGCATGATTGCCTCACACTCACGTTTCAAGGCAACACGCATCTTTTTCTTCTCCTTCTTTTGACATCATACTTCTTTAAAGCTGTTTCATTATGATAGTTATATTAATGCATCATATTGTTGTATTGGTGCGTATTTTATGAAATATTATTCCAACAACTTAGAATAATGCATAAAACAAAGGAAAACCTCAAATTCGTCAGAAATATCAATTTAGTGTTCTAGACTAGCCGCTCGACGCTAGCGTTTCTGGTGGTTTCTGCATCATTTTTTTGTGCAGACGCTTAGTGAGAAATGGTGGACAAGTTAATGCAGATGCTCGAGAACAGCAACGCGCTGCAGCAAAGCAGCTGACGTTCAACAGCGCTAAAAAGTTCTTGTTCGTGTGAAAACATACTAGTAAATTAGGGTTCCAGCAAGCATCGGTTCTTTTAGCTTAATATGCTTGTAAGTACGTATTGTTCATTCGAAGTGCAAAGTGACATGCGTATGATACTGTTCCTTTTAAATTTTCATTGCAGTACAGTAGGCTACATCAAGCAAAAGCGCGAAAGCTTCATTAATTATTGAAAAATTCTCTCCTATTCCTCACCTACAAATATGAAAAACATATATTTTCTCATGAATCATACTAAAGTGCGTATTCTGTCATGGTTTTTACGCGTTGGTTATGCTTTGTTTGCGTAATCTGCAGACGCGAAAAATAACTAATAAAATTCAAAATTTGTGAGAGCGTCAAATTTTATGAAACACCGGCTTTGCGCCGTACGGCAGAAATATCGCATCTTTCGCTGCTTCCAGAGCACCGGTGGAGCCGCGATATAAAGTGACAGCTTTCCCAACGTACCATTTCATTGACACATCCGTCAGCTTCATTTCAAGCTAAGGGGGGGGGGGGGGGATTCTGTTTCTTCAGAGACATGTCCACACAGCCCCAGAAGAAGGTAGCCGTCCACCATAGCTGGAAAAGTAGTGAACGCTTTAATTGTCGTTCATTTTCATCGTCGAAGCCCTCTTTTCTGGGCTTCGACCCCAATACCCCATTACCCCAATATTTTAGTGAACAGAACTTTGGATGTGTTTGCCGGCTTGCAAACATAAGAAACTCCGGCGCATTCAGCCTGCAACACTGTGTGAAGGTACTGGAATCCGTTTTAGCTTATGATGCTCCTCATCACTGCCCTGACTACGCCCACTTCAGTCCCAACGCTTCTGCCATATAGCTCTAATAAACCCTGTCCTGTGCCATCCTCGGTCACCTTACCCAAGCAAACTTTTAATGTCATCCGCCAGCATAGCATTCTTGGGTTCCTTGATGCTGAAGACGATGACTGGGTACCAAATGAAAGGTGCAATGCGTACCGCATAAATTCATCGCTGTGTCGTCTGCTATCCTAAAAAGGACACGTACAGAAAAGGGAGGTACAGGCAACTATTCTTTATTCGAATTTCGCATAAAGCAACTGTGAAGATGTTTGGTTTGGTTTGGTTTATTCGGGTTTAACGTCCCAAAGCGACTGAGGCTATGAGAGACGCCGTAGTGAAGGGCTCCGGAAATTTCGACAACCTGGGGTTCTTTAACGTGCGCTGATGTGGCACAGTTCATAGGCCTCTAAAATTTCGCCTCCATTGAATTTCAATCGCCGTGGCCGGGATCGAACCCGCGTATTTTGGGCTAGCAGCGGAGCGCCGTAACCACTTAGCCACCGCGGCGGGTTGTGAAGATGTATTCTCCAGAAATTTGAACTACCTTTCGTCTCGTGTACGTGACTGCTTCAGCGGCGTACATCATATTTTTCATAGGACTGCATCGTATTAGGGCCCTGCTGTTGCAGTGGTTTCAGAGCAGTTTTAAAGAAAACTTTGACTGGGAAGTTAGGGTACGGGAAGTTTCTCTCTTTTATGAGAACCTTTCTCGTGCTACTTGAGATCCTATTTTAGTCCCCATTTTGTCTGGCTTTGTGCAATGGATTCCTAAGGAAGTTGCCTGCAGACAACGGGGAGTCTTTTTTGTCATGTAGCGGGAACGATTGCGGAAATTATAAAAAAGGTTGATTTTATCGCTTCTGGAGTTGATTTGGGTGTCTGCTTTTCGCAGACCTTGCTTTCTCTTCAAGAATATAAAAAAAACAATTATCTCAAACCAAGTCCACTTTGGGGATGAAATTCTGTGAGTATACGATAAGAATAGACATAGATCCAAGTCGCTGCAGCTTAATTGGAAACATTGTCTGCATCACCTAGCCTTTTTAACGACTGCCAGAGCACTACTGGTTGAAGGCGTTAGAACAGCGAACTTCATTTTATATGTCGCAAAATTTGTTGCAGTGTTTTTTGTGTAATTGCTGATAGAGTGTGGGGAGATGAATGGTTTACTTGGCCATTTGGCGGCACAATTATAAGAAGTCAATTGTGGCGATGTTTTCCGGTACCCAAGATCAAGACGGGAGATCGGCTGGAGCAACAACCACTTCCACTCTGCCACAGGCTGCGTGGAGGGTGGTTTTTAGTGCGCTGGTACTTTGTTGTGTCCCCTTATTGCTTTTGTGTGTGTGCGCCCCTAACGACCACTCGCATCCTCCTCCTAACGACCACTCGCATCCTCCTCCTAACGACCACTTGCCCCTCGTCGCACGCTGTCGCCAGATGCCCCCCCATGGTGCGCCCCCGCTACCTCCTCCTGTTTTGGGAAGCCACTCCCTCCCGTGGACGCTTCTCCGCTCCCTCCTTTCTTCGGGCGGCCAGTTCGGCTCCTGCCTCGGTCGACGCTGGTCGCACCCTCATCGGCTTTAAATAAACGAAGTCTTAAAGTACCGTGTGCGTCTTTCGCTGCATTCAACACAGCGACCGGACACGACAGTGGCGACGAGAAAGTGGATTCGACCCGCGCTACGCAACGCTATTGACAAGCCATGGCTACGCGAGGGTTTCCCAATCAGATACCAGAGTTCAACGGCTCATCGTGGTCATCGTGGGTTGGACGCCTTCAGTTCTACTTTGAAGCTAACAACATCACAGACCCAGCCTTGAAGAGGGCCAACCTGCTGACGCTGTGCGGGGAGCAGACCTACGATACTGTCTGCGCCCTTATTCAGCCAAGCACACCAGCGGCAGTGTCTTACGACGACATCGTAAAAGCGCTGCAAAAGCACTACGACCCAAGGCCATCCGAGGTCTACAGCCGGGCTCGCTTCCAACGACGAGATCAACTGGGAGGAGAAACTGTGACCGCCTACGTAGCCGCGCTCAAGAAACTCGCTGCCGACTGCAATTTTGGAACGCTGTCGACAACAGCTACCGGGCAGGAGGGAGACGCAGCTTCTTCTGCTAACACCACCATGCTTCCCTTGGACGTGATGTTACGCGACAGATTTGTGTGCGGACTGAGTGACGAGTCACTGCAGCAGCGCCTGTTCGCTGAGAAGGACCTCACATTCAGCAAAGCTTACGACATCGCCGTTCGAGCGGAGAGCGCCGGTCACCAGCAGAGAGGGATTCGCCGGAACACCGAGCCGGTACACCAGACAAGCAACCAGGTGCGCAAGCCTTCTGTTGTTGTAAAATCGGTCAAAAAGGCACAACGCTGCTGGCGGTGTGACGACCAACACAACCCCCAGGGATGTCGATTCCAGTCAGCCACGTGTAATTTTTGCCACAAGCGAGGGCATATCGAAAGAGCATGCATTACGAAACGGAGACTTGCCAAGGTAAAGTCACCTTCCCAGCCTAATCACAGCGTCAACGCCTCAGAGAATACGCCGCTATCTGATCTCCATGGAACAACATCAGCAACACCATCTGTGTTGTACGACCTGAACACCATGAATCTCGGCACGCGACCGAAGATTTTTACAGAAGTAAGCGTACATCACCAGCTGATTAAGTTCGAGGTGGACTCCGGCGCAGCCTGTACTCTGATCAGTGAGGACACGTTCCGAACTTCATGGCCATCTGACGCACCCGCCCTGCAACAAGACGACACGCACCTGCGAACGTGGTCAGGACAGAATCTGCCACTATTGGGCTCTGCCAACGTGCAGGTTAACTACAACGGCCAGACCCATACGCTACCTCTGCTTGTTGTGAAGGGCACAGGATCAAGCCTTCTAGGGAGAAACTGGTTTTCTCCACTAGGCGTGATGATATGCGGCATACACCAGACGCCGAGCCAGAACATGGTTGAGCAACTGCAAGAGAAATACGAAAGAGTATTCTCGGAAGAGATTCCAGGAAACGAAGGGCCCCCGGTCACACTGGAGTTGTTGGACAACGCGCAACCCAAATTTCTGAAGGCCAGGCCGGTGCCGTTTGCTCTCCGAGATTCAGTTGAAAAAGAGTTGGACAAACTGGAGCAGCAAGGTGTCATCGAGCCGACGCAGCATTCAGAATGGGCCACACCACTTGTCGTAGTTCGCAAGAAGAACGGAACCATACGCCTCTGCGGAGACTACCGGAGCACCGTCAATCTTGCGACTAAAGCGTCCTCTTACCCGCTACCGACACCTGAAGAAGTATTCAGTGTACTACGTGGCGCAAGAGTCTTCAGCACATTGGACCTCACCCAGGCGTATCAGCAGCTGAAGGTGAGCGAGTCAACTGCTGAATTATTGGCAATTAACACATTGAAAGGCTTGTACAAAGTCAAGCGACTGCCTTTTGGCGTAGCTGCAGCCCCGGCCATATTTCAAAAATTCATGGAGACAGTGCTTCAGGGCATCCCAGGAGTTTGTGTCTACCTTGACGATGTCATCATCAGTGGCACTTCCACTGAAGAGCATGCAGTGCGCCTAGAGCTCGTTCTCGAAAGGCTAGCAAACGCTAATTTGTGCATAAGCAAATCGAAGTGCTGTTTTGCGGTGCCAGAGGTGCAATTTCTGGGACACCGAATTGATGCGGAAGGCATTCACCCTACCGAGGACAAAGTGCGAGCGATCACAGAAGCACGAGCTCCAACAAACAAGCAGGAGCTACAGGCTTTTCTCGGACTCTTGACGTTCTACGACCGGTTCTTGGAACAAAGAGCTACCGTGGCCAACGACTTATACCAACTCCTTCGGAAAGATGTGACATGGACATGGTCGCCACGCCATCAGCAGTCATTCGATGCCCTGAAAGACCTGATTCGAAGATGTACAGTCCTCCGCCACTACGACGAAAGGAAGCCTCTGCTTTTGGCTTGCGACGCATCACCGTACGGAGTCGGCGCGGTTCTATCGCAAACTGACGAGCAAGGAAGGGAAGCTCCCATCGCCTTCGCCTCACGTACGTTGTCGCAAGCAGAACGCAACTACGCGCAACTTGACAAAGAAGGGCTAGCCATCGTCTACGCGGCGACACATTTTCACCAGTACATTGCCGGCCGGAAGGTGACCTTTATAACCGATCACCGACCGCTATTGGGCATTCTGGGACCACAAAGGCCTATGCCACCAACTTTGTCTCCGCGAATGACACGTTGGTGCATCAAACTCTCAGCGTACGACTATGCTCTGGTCTACCGCAATGGGAGTAAACATCAAAACGCCGATGCGCTAAGCCGTCTGCCACTAGACGCAACTGTTGACGAACCATTTCCACCAGGAGACGTTCTGATGTTCGAAGCACTGCCAGAACCTCCGCTTACAGCAGGCACAGTTGCAGCATCTACGCAGAAGTGCGCAGCTCTCCGGCTAGTTTACACAGCTGTTCAACAAGGCAACGTGCATAAACTCAAAGGGGACAACTTCGACGCTTACCGCAGGCGAGCTACAGAGTTGAGCACCCATCGCGGCTGCATCATATTTGGGTCCCGAGTTGTGATGCCGAGAGAACTACGCGCACAAGCTATGTCTCTCATCCACGCCGGACATCGGGGCATCGTTGCAATGAAAAAGTGTGCCAGAAGCTACATGTGGTGGCCTGGAATTGACAACGACATCGAAACAGTGGTGCGAGAATGCAAGCCTTGCCAGAGCAGCCGGAGCGCCCCGCCGAAAGCTCCTGTCCCAGAATGGGAAAAGCCAGACACACCATGGCACACACTGCACATTGATTTTGCAGGACCAATTGAGGGCTGCACTTTCCTTGTGGTCGTAGATGCCTACACAAAGTGGCTTGAGATAAGGCAAATGGGACAGACGACTTCGGCAGCAGTCATTGACAACCTCCGATCACTATTTGCAACGTTCGGCCTGCCGCGCAAGGTAGTGTCGGACAACGGAACACCGTTTGTGTCTGCGGAGATCCTCAAGTTTTATCGCGACAACGGGATCTCATCAGTTACATCGGCCCCCTACCACCCAGCGACAAACGGACAAGCCGAGCGCTACGTAGCCGAGCTAAAACGCGCCCTTGAAAGAGATCAGACAGGCTAGCTGCAGCGCCGCCTTGCGCGCTTTCTCTTCAAGCAGCACACGACGGTTCAGAGCACAACAGGCGAGACCCCCTCGAAAATGATGTTCGAGCGTGAAATGCGTACCCAGCTGACAGCCATCCTCCCCGAGCCAAAGGCAGAGACGTTCCGGGAAGAAAAAGCAATTCCGCGCTGCGGCACGCTTAATGAGGGGCAGCGCGTCCTCGCCCGACAGTTTCTGAAAAAGCCACGCTGGGAGGAAGCTACAATTGTCAGACGCATAGGCCTGCGCTCTTGGCTCGTCAACATACATGGCACAGTAGCACGCCGACATCTCAACCAGCTGCGTAGATTTACGACGCCGTCTGAGAGCTGTCCGCCAGCGGAGAGAACACGTGCACCATCTTCCCACATAGCCTGGCACCTCTTCCCGGAAGAAGAGACTTCGCCCAGGACAGACCTAGGAGACACAGCGAACAACAGCCAGCCTACAAGTGTTTCTCCCCCGAGCGCACAAAGCCAGCGCGCCTCCACGCGTGAGCGCCGACCCCCTGCACGATACCAGACAACTTTCTAAGGGGGAAGGAAGTGTTGTGTCCCCTTATTGCTTTTGTGTGTGTGCGCCCCTAACGACCACTCGCATCCTCCTCCTAACGACCACTCGCATCCTCCTCCTAACGACCACTTGCCCCTCGTCGCACGCTGTCGCCAGATGCCCCCCCATGGTGCGCCCCCGCTACCTCCTCCTGTTTTGGGAAGCCACTCCCTCCCGTGGACGCTTCTCCGCTCCCTCCTTTCTTCGGGCGGCCAGTTCGGCTCCTGCCTCGGTCGACGCTGGTCGCACCCTCATCGGCTTTAAATAAACGAAGTCTTAAAGTACCGTGTGCGTCTTTCGCTGCATTCAACACAGCGACCGGACACGACATACTTATAGTCCCCATTCCCCGCATTTGGGAGATGTGTGTTTGTCTGTGTTTGTTTGTTTGTCTAGAGCTGGTTTTGTGGCAGGCTGCTCACCTGCGCACCGGGTGGTGGACAACCTAACCTACCTTTTGCCACTGCTCACGTGCTCACCGGCTGGCTCACTTGCCAAAGTGTAAGGCAAGAACCGGGGGGCTAATTACGCAGCTCCCCACCTGAGCGCACTGAGCTACGCGGAATGAGCAGCAGCAGTTAGAAGGAGGACGTGATTTGAACGATTCTTGCACAATAGCTAAACGGAAGAAGAAGTTGGGGTGGTAATTATGTGGTAGCCTGGTACCACCTAGTGGTTCGTAGCACCAGCCCACAATTGAGGTCTTGCTAGCGCAAATATCCGCATTTGGCCTAACTACCCAAATCGACTGGCATTTTCTACTTTCATTATAGCTTTCAGGCACAGGACCTGCCGTTCAGAAGTGGTGGGCATTGGGCTTGCTGGTTACCTATCTAGCAGGGACCTTTTGGAATTATTTTGTTCTTCTTAGCTTGCGAATCTTATGTATGTTCCTGAGTCTCTAGAAATAAAAACAATTGACAGTCCGCGTTTACTGCATTCCGTCATTGCGCTATTTCAGATGTGACCTACCCTTCTTTACTGGTGTTCCGTAGAACTTCAAGCACTGTTTTGCTTCACATAGTATTAACCTAATGTAGAACCTGGAGGCGACAAAAATTTTGGCGTATCTCATAACCTGATAGGAAAAGTAGCGTGCAGAATCTGCCAGCACCTAGGTGCTCACAAAATGCTTCCAGTGTTTGCTCAAAACTGAGCAAAACAAGATTGGCTAGTGCAGTGTTTTCCCTAAGCAAATATAACCGTATAGCCTGTTAGTTGCGTTCGTACATTACATTAGTAAACTTAATTGCGTGGCCTGCAGTAACACATGACTGTCAGATAATTTTTAATGGCCTGCGAAACAAAGCATTACTTATTTTTCTACGCTGATTAAATGCAAATAACGATAAATAAACTACCGAAAGTAGGAACTAGTGCAATGTTATCACCCCCTAAGCAGCCTTCGTATATGCGAAGGGTAAAACGATAGCACAGGGAGGTCCGATACCCGTAAGCTCTCCCTTGGCTCCTGTGACTGAATGACATGCACTTGCACTGACATATCACTGGCATGCACTTGCCAATTCAAGTTATCTATCAGTTATAGTGCTTATATACTGCCGCATTATAATTCTTGGGCCTGAGAACCAGAGCTTCAATGATTAGTTTATAAATAAGAAAAAAAATCATTGTAAAACACGTGACCTGGGCAACCGCCACCTGGACTGATTTTAGACAAACGTATGACCTGAGGAGTACTATCAAAAAACGTCATGTGTCTTCGATGTTCGCTGAATCGGTAACTGTCAGTGACAACTTCTGTCAATGTTTGTCGCAAGTCACCAAAAAATTACGTCCTTAGCACCAACATTCAAGCTCTACGTAACTTGGCATTTGAGAACAGAGAGTGAGTCGGTAAACAATCGATCAATCGATCAGTCAATAATTATTTCTAGCGCCCCGGCAGAACCCTCAGGGCTTGGTGCTGCCACACTATAGAAAAAAAGCAATGTGTGTACTTTTTGACCAAGAGAAAAATAGAGAGCACGACGTAAAGTGGAGCTAGGTATAAAGACAATAAAATAAGTTCTTTGGTCCCCAAAGCCTCTACAACAAGGAAAAAGCGTGACAAATATAGAGAAAATATTATGCAAAAGTTTAGAGTAGCTGGGCCCAGCATCTAACCAGAGCATAAAGGCGCGAGTAAAAATAAGAAAGAAACTAAGAAAAAATCAACAAAAACAGTGATCATGCCCACATAATAAAAGCAGCTACAGAAGAACACTTTTTAATTGTTTCACAAACTAGGTTAAACCGCTTTTAAGAATGTCTACATGGTAAGAGTAAGCATTACATGAGGACTGTAGTCTGTCTGTAGGCAGCGCAAGCCATCAGTTATGAAAGGAGGATTTGACCGGGCAATTTTGGTTCGCTACGCAGCTGTTAAAAGGTTTCACCACGCCACAGCAGAAAATGCCACAATGTACAAGTCTGTAAAGGAAGAGAGCTCCTCCCGGGATTCGTGGGAACGGAGTGGGAACAATTGCCAGGAATTATGTGTCACCTCTTGTGTACAATTTCGCGTGACGGAAACGGCGCCTGCAAAAGGACCAAAACTTAATCTGAGCCCTTTCGAAGGGGCCACTCTTGGACTTGCTCGTTTCATTCCAAAGAGTTGTTCCGCATCCAAGAGGAGTGTAGCCGTAGAGATCTATACAACTTTATGAAATTAAGGGGTCCTAGAAACTTTGTTAAGAAGCAGTAAACAGTGCCGAAGCAAAGCCGACCTCTAGAGTAGATCGCCTGTTTCAACCGTGTTCGGCAGAGTTGTGGTTTCGATCTTGTAGCTATACAGCAGCTGCCGAGTTTTCTGACTTTTTATTTGTTTATTTATTTATTTACAGTAACCCTAAAGGCCCTCGTGCGAGGGTATTACATAGGGGGGAGGGGGGGCGATACAAGCATAAAAATATGGCACAGGCATTTGAAACAAAATACACGTAATAATGAATTAAAGCTAGTAATGTACACACTACTGTACACTTACTGACTACTGCTGAGATTTCTGACATTTAATTTCTTACTTTAGCACCAGCGATACAGCGATACGATTTGATTCTGCAGAGCACTGCGGTCCTGAACATTAAACACAAATTAACACATTTAAAGAAAAGCCTTCAAAGCCTACTTAACAAGGCTCATGACTTCAGTTCACTTGGAGAGTGTCGCAGTCCGTCAGTTATTTACGTAACTTAATTATGGCTAGACAACTTCATATGAGATTCTGAATTTCTGTCGCCAGATTATTTAATTGTAAAGAAACGGTGGCACTTTTTAAGAGCGGCGGTGTTGCTGAGTTCATCATAAGGCAATTAATTATTTGTGTTTTCAGAACTTCCGCATAGCCAGTTGTTTTGCCGGAAAAAAAGGTGTCTAGTGTTTGCAAAGTAGTGCTGATGTTATAATCTGTGCTGCTCTGGAAATTTATTTTCACTTATTACAGACTACATTGGATAACAGTGACCTCATAATGAGAAAATTAGCATTGAGGATGAGTTTAATACTCTCTGAATTATTGAATCTTGTGAATTTCAGCTGGTCGCTACAATGCTCTTAGTGACTCAGTAATTGATACGTTTCTTGAATTTGATTTAGCCCGTGCGGTTGTTTGTGAAATATAAGTAAATTCAGTTCTTGACGTTCTGTTAAACAAACATTGGCAGGCTTTAAAATTATTTAAATATTCGGAAGTGCCACCTCATCATGTGAAGTCCATAACTCCAACTTCGCAGCGTGAATATTTTTTGTACAGCAAAATTTTCTCTATGACTGCCATCTCTTCATTAGAAATAACGACGAGGCTTCGTTAATTAAGAGATTAATTAATAAACTTTAAATTAATCAGCTAGCTACTTAGTATATTTTTACATTTAATGGCGTCCGCTGCAGCTGAGAGTTTGTGCTTATGGATGTCGTGTTTTTTTTTCCTTTGAAATGACAATTTTTAAGAACTTTAGAAAGTGTTCATTGAGACACCCAGTATACTTAACGATGTAGTTAGAATATAATTGACGTTATAATTCGCTTGTTTTACAAAAAAAAATGCTGCACACGTCAGCGTGTCCCCAAGCATGGAAAATTGTCCATGCCTGAACGGTGTTCAATGCTCGTGATAAAAAACTAATCCCTAATAACGAACGATCTCACTAATTTTTACCTGATACAAGCTTCTTGAAGATTAGCGAGCACATTTGCTCAGAACTTTAAAAAAAAGTTTCTCCAGAGTGCCAGCACCACTCTGGGTCCTTTTGCTTAACTTCAGGCCAATGACTGTACTTATGCGTGGTATAGTTTCCGCACTCAGTAAGCACAGCCAAATCTACCCCTTTTTTTCCTTGGTTATGAGCAAGCATCTCACGCAGTTTCTCATAAAAATGTTTAGTGTAAACTATGGGCATCAGTTATTACCAGCAAATTATTCGACTGAATAACCGGCTACTTACACATAAGATTAAGCTCGTTACTTTCGATCATGTACAATCATAGCCTGTTGCAGTAACATCAGGTGTGCTTTGAATTTCTGTGTCGGCACCTCCGTTATTTGCAGTTTAGATCATTCATGTGATATCACTAGTTCCAGTGTATGAAAGTTGTTCCATTATGCCTAAGACAGTGTTATTTATCACAACGTTATTATTGTTAGCTCATGATCAACAGAAGTTATGAAAATGTCTTCACTGTTTCCTACTAGGCTACAGATTTCAGGTGAAAATTAGTTTCGCTAAAACGGTTGCGAGGATTGTCACCAACAAAAAGAAGCATCAAGATTTGGTTAATATACTAATGGTAACAAAATGGCCATGTCAGTAAGATTAAATAGCGGGGTGTTGTTTTTTTTTTCAGAAAAAGTAAAAGCCGATACTCAGCATGATCACTTTTACGCACATAGAACTTCACAAACTTGGCTACCCAAAACGCCGTTCAATGAATGCAAACTAACAGCCTGCAGGTCGCTATTGTAGCCGATACTGAAGCGCGCATCAATTGTATGGTTCCGTCATTGCAGCTGTGACGCTGACCATTTAAAGTACCTTTTAAAAGTGGCAGGGTTTTAACCTCATGTAATGTAGGACGTCTACTAAGGCGCTGCATCGCGAACGACTAGCGGTACAGTCCCTGTATAGACCAGGGGCAGCGGTCCGTCCAGAACACGCACGAGATGGGAAGGATGTTTCACTTGTCGTCGTCTTCTTTCTTAAGCGCCAGCCGCCGATGGTTCAGGAGCCGTAGGCCTGTCTTACATTAATTAAACTGAGTGCATTAGCGGTAGCATGTGTTTAGCCTGGTTAGCTCATGGTTTTGCTTTGCTGGGTAATCGGCAACTTCTGGCGACAGTCGCGGCAATATTTATTTTATTTATGGTTTGACCATGGTCACCCTCCATGTCAAGCGTCAAAATTGGTAATCCTGTTAGACCTCGTGAGCCTGTGCATTCGCACTAAAATAGGGGAATCAGATTCACCTACGGCCACTATGATCGCAGCTTGTAATTGTTACCGCACCCTTACATTTCCTCATTGTACTTTTAACACAGGCGCACTGGCGAACCCGTCCTAATGCTGCGAAAACTTTCACCATGCTTCTTTCTTATATCTGTAGTGCGTGTTAAACTGGACGCAAACACTCGTTAAATATTGATCTCTTTACACCGCACATATAGTCTTTAAAATTTGACTTTTTACTGCCACAGCTGAGCTCGAAATAATTAGGCCCTTTCCCATCGCTCATTGAAAATAAAGCCGTTCGCTCTGCACTGCGAAACCAAAACATCAATTGATTTGTTTCAATATTTTACGTTCAATTGAATTCAATTCCTTTTATTTCCTTTTTCAGAGGAGGAGACAGTACAAAAAGACGTGACAACGGGTTGACGCGGATCCTGCCCCCTTAGAAATTGGCAGTCATACAGATTGTACCGTTGCGGTACAATTGTTTGACAGGTCAAGAAAAAAAGATAAAGGAACACACATGTATTAGCAGCCTTTGAGCAGTCACGCAGGTTATTTATATTGTCTTTAGAATCTTCCAAAGAAAACCTTTCTTGCTCCTGCTGTAGGTTACGTATGAGATCACGCTATTTTGTAAATAAATAAGCATTTATGCAGTCAGCAACCAATACTTGCCTTCGATGGTGTTGCCTTAAACCATGTTCTTGCTAAATCTTCTCGTAATGGCGTCAATGACCAAAACTAATGCGTGATTCTAAATTTTAATATTTTAATAGTGTATGAATGGTTTGCGCAGAATATGTGTCAAGATGGCTATTAGGCAGATAAGCAAAGATGTAGTAAGATAGTGAGCTATAGAAAATAAAATAAGAAAAGAATGTCTATTAGAGTTCTTGATTTCTTGCGGACCGTTTTAAAAAAATGGGATAAGATAGGCCGGGTTTGCTGCCGCTCATGCTGCTTTTCCTAACTTCGACGTTTCATCGGCTGTTAGCGCAGAGGCACAAAAAGAAACCTAATGCTCACAATATGATACATATAGCATTGTGAAACAAGGGAAAAAAAAGCCCCGAGAAGCAGAAAGAGAAGAACCGGCTGAAGAAGGAAGGGAACCGATTTACCGAAAATAAACCGAGGTCTCAAAGGTGCAGTGCATGTCCTAGAAGAATTCAGGGCACGTCTAGATAAAAAGCAAATTATAGTAAATGTCCCGAAACCAGTGGTAACCAGGTTTTTTTTTAAGAGTGCGTTGGAGTTTTGAGGACGAAATACGTCGCTGGTATTGTTAGTGACGAAAACAACAGCACAAACCTGAAGGACGAAACTGCCTTCACCAAGGCTTGTCCGCTTTTGAGAAGACAGAAGACAAGTTGGAGTTTTGCTGCGGACGTGAGCGGAAGACAGAGCGACGTACATGAGCAAAAGAAACCAAAAACAAAAAGAAAACAAATTTACGCTGGCTACTTCTACTCCTCCTCGCCTTTATGATTAAAGGAATAAGCGAGGAAACTTGAGCTGTGTCCCCTGCACAACGGCGAAATTGTGTTGTCGACGGCCTCAGCAACACCTTGGCAGGGTGCACGCGACGACGATAATATGCATGATTAGTGAGGACGGTGCCCACGTCAAGATACGTTCGCTAAATATGTTACGGTGTTCGCTAACGGTTCCTGAGAGCCCTTTCTGGCTGACTGACAACGACAGCCTAGTAGCAAATCCAAATTTTCACGTTCGAAAAGAGAAGACTTCATTAGGCTCACATGAGATACACAGACACGCACGCACACAAAAAAAGGCAAAACGCTGAAGCTTGTAGCACAACCATGGAATAAAACATACATCTTTAATTGGACTCTTTTTTTCGAAAAGGTGCAAATGACTACCTAAATACGGTGCGCAAAGACAAACAGAGAGATTAGCGTAAACACGTGATCTCTTTCAATAAATAGCGTACGCAGAATTGTCCAAATGAGGAAGAAAGAAAAGAGACTACAGCACAGAGGAGCAATTTGCAACTTTAATAACAGGACCAAAAGCGAGGTGCCCTTTTATACAGCCGCTGATAAATAGATGTGGTCGACATGAAAGTGCGTGCGCAGAAGCAAAACCAAAACAAAAAAAGGCTTGCCTTGGCAATAAAAACAAATAAACGGCTGATCGCATAAAAAATTACCGAGATTTCATAAAACTATGGAAAGTGAACATCCAGATGTACCGAAAAAATATAAATAACACATGCAAACGGTTCGAAAAGCCTTACGAAACAGAAGAGACGATAAAACATCACGTTAAGAGTGCAAAAATTTTTAAATGACAATTTTTCAAAGACAAAACACTATTTAAAGTTGGTCACAACCCAACCAAGAAACTTGTAGCGTCCCTGATCTTGAGGTGCAGTAATAGTATCAATGCTACCTCTAGGGGGTTTCGAACCCACGGCGGCGCTAACAGATCAACTTCGCTGCCTACTGCACGAGAGCACAGGCTGTCGCCGCCTATCCCGCCTCGTGTTAAACTGCAGCACAATCTTGGGCCGTTCATTGCATATCGTCATCGTCATTAATTTTCATCTACGGCGCGAACAAATCACATCGCCTTAACCATGGTCAGAGATTAACCTGAATCTAATATCACCGCCAGATGTGCAGCTAACCCAGCAAAGCAAAACGACGAACTAGCCAGCCTAAACACATGCTTTCGCACGTCTATTCGGTTTATAAATACTAGCACTTTTTGTTCACGCAGCTTCATGCGTTACGCAAGATATTCCGCACTATGAAGAAGCTCCGGTTGTGTTTGCATGTTTCAAATATACCATTTTAACTATCCTGCCACTTCTGTCAATAATACTTTCATAAAAAATAGAAAAGAAGCGGTTAGCAGTAATCACTCGTGTCAGGTGATCTGAAGAAGCATTCAGTCAGCTGTACACAATCTGAGAAGCAGGAAGCCATAGGAAATGCCAACATTTTATTTCAGATCGCTACAGAAATACAGTTTTCAAAGTTGACCAACGCATCATTATTTGCTAACATTTGGTATCGCAATTTAGAAATGCACTGACTAACAGGAATTGCAGGCGCATGTTTGAAAAGCAGTGTCGGTGGCCGTTTTAATTTCGAAATAGCTTTTCAGCCCATCACGCAATCGCTCTTAAAGTATAGCGCAGTCCGATGACTTCAACAAACGAACAGTGGTATTCGCGTTTGGGTATTGATCTTTCTTTAGTTAGCATCTTATCATCCTACACTGCATCAATGCTTCAACAGAAGAAGCCAGTATTCACATGGTAAAGGCCGCTGCTACGAAAATAAGGAACATTATGTTAGGTAACAACTGAATTCACCATGAGATGATATTGTCGGCAAAACTTTTTGAACTAGATAGTTCACCTCTTCAAGGCGCGGCTTTCTGGCGTCTTTTTTGTCGCTTCTTCATTATCGCCAAGTAATGCATGTGATGTAAAACATGATCTTGGGGGCAAAAAGCGGGCCATTCAAGCTGCGTGCTCCAGACCCGTGGTTTAAGTAGCCCTAATAATTATCATTTGGGAAGTAGTTACTTCATGAAGACAGTAGCACGTATTTTCACGAGAAAAAAAACAAACTATAAAGAATGGCTCTCAGGTAAGGCAGGGACACTCCATTCCTTGCTCTGTAATGGAACACCCTACCTGTCCGGTAAGCACACAAAAAAAGAGGTAGGGAGCCGAGGCTGGGCAAAAGGACGTTTATTCAGTGCAGAGAGACCATCTTGAAGCCCAACGCGCGTCAATGGGACAGAGGCTGCTATAGATTCTGCCTCGACAGGGAGTCTGATTGCACTGAACGACACCTCTGGGAGAGCGGGGTCTCGGGAACGCGGGCGGAGTGCCCAGGTACGATTAGCAACAAAAGAAGGAGGGAGACTGTCGGCTTACACCGTCGGCTTACAGCGAAGCATCCAACAGCCTTATCTTAATGCGTGCTTCTCGGTAGCGAAGGGGAAGAAAAAAACTCTACATAAAAAACAGGCGCGTGTACGAAACAACGCATTCGGCTATGTAGGCCAGGGAGTATCCCCTGATGTGAAACAGAACAAAGCGCTTACAGTGTTGAGGGATACAAGAAAATGATCCGAATACTTAGATATGAAATAAGCTCAGTCTACCCTGCGCAACGAAAGCATGAGTGGCTATTTACTAAACGACGACGTTAGTCCAAGGCACTGTTCTTGCCATTAGAAGGCCTTCTGTGGTATCAGCTTCATGCGTTTCCAGTCAAGCATTCCATGAGAGCAGATCAGGGTCCGTGGCAGCTTGTGAACGCGCCAGTTAGCCTAAATGAACATGCAGTGTCTTCTTTTTCGATTTTCCCGTTTTTCCGTGCTAATGTTGTGGTAGAGACGAAGGCTTCCGTACTGAGGAGTGTTAAGAGGCAGGAAGGAGGAGAAACTGAGATAAAATAATACATGTATGGAAGAAATGACGCAAAGCTCTGCAGCTTTTTTTTTTTTGCGTGGCGGTGAATAACAGAGAACAAAGTGTGTACGCATGGTGACGGCGATAGTGAAGGAAATGCTTTAAAGCAAATGCCAACTTTACGCTTTGTTTCGATCACAGGGTGTAAAACATTGTGGAAACCATAACTTTAAAAGCGTTTTGCCATTATGAAATTTCTGGAAAAAGCCTCGTGTTTTAAGTACACAATCGTTGAAATTGCTTTTTGCTCTCCACAACTGGTCAGTTTCAGTCTAACAAGCTTGAATGCGAACTAGTGGAGCACTAAGTGTGCAGCTATAGGCTACGCAGATACTGCGCACCATGAGCTAAAGTTTTAGAGCTATGCTAACATTTCGCATCCATACGGTCCATTACACCTTTCGGTTCTACAAACAATGCACCCCGTCATGAGTACATTTTGTGAGTAAGAGCCTTTGATTGCGAAGAAATATGCGATTTTCCTAGAAAATTTCATTCGCTTACATAGGCTACGCTGATGCTGCGCATCTTGAGGTGAAGCTTTCGAACCATGCTTACATTTCGCACCCGTACGATCTATTACACCTTTCGGTTCTATGAACAATGCACCCCGTCATGAGTACTGTTTGTGAGTAAAAGGCTTTTAATGCGAACAAACATGCAATTGAGTTCTGTTGGTGAGCAAAAGCCTTTGATTGCGAAGAATATGAGATTTTCCCGGAAATTATGATTGGTTAACAAAGCAAACTTTTTAATTTCTAACACTGTTATTTCGCCAACAGCCACAGAAACCAAGGGGCACAGGGGATTTTTTTTTAAGTTATTTATTTTGTGGTGTTGATCAATTTAGAATATTACTGAATATGTTATCGTTTTTAAAGATAACTGATTAGAAAAGCAGAAGAAAAAACAACCACCTGCCGCCGGTGGGATCCGAACCCACGACCTCCGAATGACGCGTCCGGACGCGTAATTCGGAGGTCGTGGGTTCGGATCCCACCGGCGGCAGGTGGTTGTTTTTTCTTCTGCTTTTCTAATCAGTTATCTTTAAAAACGATAACATATTCAGTAATATTCTAAATTGATCAACACCACAAAATAAATAACTTAAAAAAAATCCCCTGTGCTCCTTGGTTTCTGTGGCTGTTGGCTCCTGTCATATTTATAACGAGCCCCTCATCCCCTTCCCTTGTTTGCTTAACTGTTATTTCGCGTTTTTTAAGCATTCGCATTGCCTGAAACTTTCTGGCATAAAAATCTGCATGCTTCTGGAGAGACCTGCATGAACTGCGACCCGTTTTTAAAATTCTCTGAGATGCACTATTGGCTGGTCAGTGTCACATACCACTCACTACGAGTAAGTTCAATGTTTAGCGGAGTCCTCCAATGTGGAGTAAATTTTTAAGAACGGAGCAATTAGTCAATGGCATCCACCCAAGCGCAGCCATACTGCCACAAAGGAAAGCTATGAAGCTTCCAGAGAAATTTCCTGCTTAAAGAAAAAACCCTGTTCCGGGGTTCGAGTCCGAGGCGAGGACCGGTCAGTGATCAATTCGCTGTCGTCCGACCTAATGCTAACCGCCCCGGTTAGCTCAGTTGGTAGAGCGACTGCTTCGATGGCGAGGTGATCCAGGGTTCGAATCCCGCACCGGGACGAATAATTATTTTACTAAGATTCAATTGAAGCTGTATAGTTTTCAACTGCAGCCGTGCTGCTGTGCGTCGGTGGATGAAAATGAGTAATTGCTCCCTTCATATCGATGACTACCCTGCTTGGAAGAAGCAGGTTATAACTGAGAGGTAGGGACGTGTCTCTTATTTGAGGCTTGTTTGTTTTGCTCTGTTTAATTATCATTCTTAAAATGGCGATTACGCGTCATGGCAGTCTATTTTGTTTTAGCACACCACATTTTAATATAAAGCAACATTCTCAACCGCCGATTACATTCATAAAGCGCTACAACTTGCAGCCCAATTACACATGACGTTGCGCCGTACCTTTAAATCATGACGTAAAATTCAACACTTTACAGAAGAAACAAAGTTCACTAAACGGAAGTTACCTACGGTGACATTGCGACTGAAAAGCGAAGTTAATCTTGTATGTTTGTCTGTTCACTACCGTCCGAGCTCTAAAACGTAAACGCAATTTTTTTTGTTATCAGATCAAAAGTTCGCTCATGGAAAAGGCTGAATCTTAAATTTCTTTGCCAATGCCTCAATTCCCTTTTAGGCTTTTATTTAAGTTCATCCAAGATGAAAGCAAAATATGTTCTCTGCTTCCTTAGCGTAAACTTGAGATGTAGACAATGAATTATGGGATGAGAAACTGCACTGCGCAAGTGTGCCGACAAAAAAAAACACTGCTTGGAGCCGCTTACAATGAAATAAACGCCTCTTAATGATACTATATTCTTTAGAGGGAGGCCCGCGGCTTGTTTTAGGCTTTTTTCAGTGCCTCTTCCAATCCACAGAGGAGAGAGAGTGGTTTCGGCGTGTTTTGTCTTCGTGGTTTGCACGAGTGAGAAAAGAACAAGTTTGGGGTGTGGGCTTCAGAAGTTGTCTCGAGTCCCATTTAAGTGCACACCACCTCATGCACCACAATATTTATTAGAACCGGGAAAGCCCAGCGAATTTACAGATAGCATCAAATTTTTCTTTTACCTCCACGCAAAACTTCTGTGTAATTCCAATTCTTTTGCAGCCTTGCGGCGAAACAATATTTTATCGTTGAGTTAGATCTGAGGATTAAGCTTGATTTTTTCATGTGACTATACTCTTATTTTCATAAAGATATAAAAATATGAGCTGCCAGGCAAGTTGCTATTGGGGATAGCCAGTGCCTAAGTTTTGAATTACACCTTGACTGGAACTGTGTTTCTTTAGTAAGTTCCTGACAATACTCAGCGCCCTGTTGTCCAAACTCGGAAGCACCGATTAGCTACAAAGTCAAAAGCTGGAGAATTACTTTCGTGCCACCACCTGTTTAATGCAATCACGCACCACATACAAAAATATCTCTGGCATATCATTTCGCCTGAAGCCAAGGTAATAAAATATTACGGGGTGCTTCAGTCACCTCAAGAATGCAGTGCGGTAGGAAAGGTCTTACATTTGCTGCAGCTTGCGTTGCAAATTCTGTTTGTGTTTGCGTCAGTTTCTTTGCACTTTGAGGTCCACCGACCGCCATATTCTGATTGTTAGCTGGCGTAGCTGTTATCCGCTATGTTGTGTTTGTGGCGACATTTGCATATATTAGTTTTTATTTCTGATCATTGAATACGGTTCCTCATTTATGTTCTGTTTAGAAACTAGCTTGTTCACAACGCGGAAAGCAGATTGTGATCTTGTGACAAGGTCACGTTACCTTTCTCGACTAATCAATAACTTCTTGACGCATGGCACTGTGAGCAAAATGTTAACAATTTGGTTTCCAGATTGCCACCTGCCGGAATAGCGGGGGGGGGGGGGGGGGGGGACACCGCTTTCGGCTCGGACGTTGGGAAGTTTTGGTGCGGCCACAACACTAATCCTATCGAATTATTATTTCGAACGGCTGGCCTGCAGAATTAAGTAAAGCAAGAGAGTGCTAGCCATATACTTTGAACCAGCCAAGACGCCTTCATATGCCTGTTTAGTGCGGCGCCGGCTTCAAGGAACCTGGTGCTTCCAGTTCGAGTCTATGGTTCCAGCTTTATCGTTAGTATTTATCAATTAAAACTAAAAATTGAGCTCAGTTGGCGAGGAAAATGATGCGCAATTATTCTAGGAGACAAAAAGGGCAAGCTCTTAAATTTGGCGTGCAAGAATTGCTAGAAGACCACACACCGAAGAATGTTTTTCGTCATATCGAAATAAAGTTGGTATTATTAGCTTTAGGACGTCGATTTTCCGCGTAAATAATCTGCTTAGGTTAAGACAAGAAGGTCAATATTATGTTTTTGCGAACAAGGACTCGGGGAGTTGTGGCAGTTCCTTTTTTAAGAAATAACTTTAGGAAGCAGATTTTAATGTGTTGAAAGTATTCAAGCCCTCGAACGTCACGTGAAATATCATACTTATTCCAGCCTTGCCGGCGAAACAAATTGCCAGAATGAAATTCTTCGCCTAAATTACTGGCATACACTAGACGCATCACTGTTGCTGTCAGTCCCACATTTTTAATCAGCATCGGTCAGCTCTTATCTGCGTCAGGACGGCGCCTCAGAGAACTTTTCGTCATGTATAGCTTTTCCTCCAACTGCGGTATCAGAGTGACGCGTTCTTATACGCTACCCTTAGAACTTGTTCTGGCGATCAGTCCAGTATTTTTGCGCTGTGATGTCGAATACACTTCTCGTTTAAGATTTTGAACAGTCTTTCTATTTACCTGATTTTTTCACCTTTTCAGAATAGACGTTGCCTATTCAATCCTCCCGCCTAATCAAAAGGTGTCAGCACTGCTGTCACCGAGCACGACACGCGCTGGAAGAAAACACCAGTCGTGAGACATGATCAGTTATCATGAGAATAATGGCGATATTTACTCTTTTTCATTTAGTGTGCCAGGCGTCCCCGCCAGTGCTTTCAGGCAGTCTTAGTGTGAAAACGAATATTTAAGATAACGCCACCAGGTATCCGAGCACAAAGCCAGTTTCTGCTTTGAAGCATGCTCACTATCATCCTGTGTGTTATGATTAAAAGTCTATTCGAGCGAGTGGTGCTCATTTGACATAAACCTTTCAGAAACAATGCCCACACCCTGGAGGCGAGTGCCGACAAGGGTAAGGCGTAAAGTATGTGACTGCTATCGTCACAGCACACCGTGTGCTCGCGCCAAGTTGGGACCCATCATGTACGCTTTTTCTTTCGCTTATGAATGCGTCTTGGTAGAGAAGGTAGAGAACACGCCATTTTAACGAAATTTCGGGGCAATGTTAGGCTAATTCTGCCAACAATGGGAGGTAAATGGCTTTAATGCTAAATAGTTTTGCTTTTTTATTTGGTGCGAGGAGAAGTAGCTGGTCAGATATTTGTCTCCTCTCACTCGTTACTGTGGGTGCGGCTACTTCCAAACGCAGTCCAATAAAATGAACACAAGTTGCACTCTGTCGATAGTGCCCAGTGATATGTGTCAGATATGCCGCCGGCCCATCGTAGGTAGCAGTATTCTTCCGAAGCGGGAAGCCAAATATATAGTGTGGAGCCGAAAACTGCGTTGGTGAGCTGGGTATATTACCTCAAGCAATTATTTGGGCAAGGAAGGGGCATCGAGACAACGTTGAAATTTGTGGGTATGGTTTGATGGTTTATGGTCTTTAGCGTTCCAAAGCGACTCAGGCTAGGATGGAAGCAATAGTGGATGACTCCGAATGATCTCGACCAAATAGTTTATTGCATTTAAAAAGACAAAACGACCAAATTTGCAGCTTGCTCGAATAAGGTCAGTTGAAAGTCTACGAATAGACGGTTAACAGCATACGCTTTCTCGCATGTATGTGTGTGGTCTTGCGTACTCAACACCATAAATCTTCATTGCAAGAAAAGTCACTACATATCAATGATATTGCGCGATCGAGTGCGCTAACACACGCTTTAGCATCGTTAAACGGAGGAATGAGTAATTTACGCCAGCACCGTAGCAACGCGCCAAACACAGCGTTGGAACGTCTGGGACCGAAAAGTATTATTAGCACGTCATCTGTAGCGTGCTTCAATATGACACACAATTTTGTGATTGACGGTACGAGTCTACATCTAACAGGCATAGTCACTCCTGACGACAGTTCCACTACTCTTGATAACCACTGCCTCCTGACTTGTTTGTAAGCGGAGACAACGCCCATTAGATCGCCTAGAGTTCCTGCTCTACCCGTGTCATTGGTGAACCGGAATGGTGTATTTTTGTTTTAGCCACCTAACCTCATCATGAGGGCGCGAAAAGCTGTGTAAGCTTTCATTTTTTTTGTTGCACAGACCGCAGCGACTGAGTCTGTACCAGCTACGAATCAATATGCGGGAGGGACGGTTCCAATACTCGCGATTTCCGTTCAGTCAGGACTTACAAGAAAAATGTAAACTCATCAGAGCAAAGACAGAAAAATAAAGATGAGAAATTTCGTTTCCCCGACTGCAAATTGGCCTCGTTACTGAGCGGCACGAGTTTCTATGACTTGCTGTTTGTGAAACACTGCGTAAACCTCATAAACTTTCCGGCCTTCTGGAGCCGCAACCTGCTTCCAATGCACGGTTTTATTGTTCTGGCAAGCTTACTTCGGCAGCCATTTCATCCTCCGCTGTCCGCGGCTGACCCTTTTCTTCTAGTGCATTTTTAAGCCAGACGAGAAAGTCCCAAACCGGGGGAGCATCATTTCTCCCTATTTTACTTATCTCATGGATTGCAGAGCACCGCTGACATCCCTAAAAAGAATTGTTGTGTGCTCCTTCTGGTTGAAATTCGATATTCTTTCTTATTTTGTGTGCGCCAAAACCCGACGGCTTCTCTTGAACGTCGCGGAATAAATCGCGGCCATCCTGCTTCCATATCACAGAGAAATAAATAGAAAGTAAGGCATGCAATGTTAACCAGTCAAGTCGCGGTTGACTTCGCTACACGTGAGGCAGGGTGCAATGGTACCGAAATAGATTGTTCAGAGAAATGAAATTTCGCTCCCAAGAACGGAAGCTCTCTGTGTTGTCCAGGCAACACAATAAAACATAGGTATTTTTTCTGAGTCGGGTGAATATTTATTGTCACTCAAGTGTTGGAAGCTTTATGAGTACAGTCGGGGACAAAAGTCTCCCGACCACGTGTTCCTCAAACGAAGTTTATAACTCTACTACAGGCAACGGCTGGAGACTGCACTTGTGGAGATGAAAGAACCAAAATTTAACTTTTACCTCCACAAATGTGGCATCCAGCCGCCGATTAATAGCAGAGCTATCGGCTTCGTTAGAGGAACCCGTGGTCCGGAGACTTTTGTCCCCGACTGTACGTACGCTAGAAACAGCAGTCGCCAAGACGCAAACTTTCCTTCAGATTCCGCTATCATCGTCTCTGCGGACTTCATTTTCGAAGTATTTTACTTTTGCAGCGCTCTGTGGAATATATCAACGGAGCACGCTGGAGTAATAAAAGCCTCGCTTGATCTTGCATTCCAGATAAATTTAGATTTTTTAACGTGATAGCTTCAAGAGTGGTGTCCACCGGAGGAACGGGCGTAGTTTGCGACATCTCCAGTGTTTGCAGAAAAGCCGGATCGGTCCAGAAGGTCGTGATGTCGGATGTGGAGCTGAGGAATGAAAAGTGAATAAAGCATTATAAAACTTTTTATTAGATTGTGGCAAGATGACTAAATTGTCAGCCTGCCTTTCAGCCTTTCAGCCTCTTAGCCTTGAACCACTGTGCCTTGCTTGGGCATTGCTGCATGGTTGATACAGTCATATTGGCCCACGAGGCGATGTTGAGCCATAGTGCTTCTGCTGGGCGCCACATTGGTCCACCCCGGCCGCGCGGAGCAGCTTACGTAGCGAGCACCCGCGTACAGCCACTGCAGCTGCCTCGAGGCAGAAACTACGCAGAAAAGTTTGTGCGACTTGCTTAAAGCGGGGCTTTATATGTATGCCGTGTGGAGTTTCGCACAATATTGAAACTGTGTCCCTGTCTGCGGAGGCAAGGCAAGAGGAGCCACTGACAGAACCAATTAACGCTATCCCGTGGTGCCCTTGAAGCCGGAGGTTAAGCGTCCCCCAAATTTTTATTGTATGCTCTGCAACTTCATGTTAGGTGAAGTGTTCGTAAGGAATCCACATTGCTTCCTATCAGAGGGTAAAGGGCGGTACATAACTCGCAGTTTTTCTTTTTGTTCTCTGAATTAAGTTGTATATAGTGACAAACAGCAAGTCACAAAAGTAGTAAAAATACTTGAATAACAAATGCCAACCAATCTGCATTGCCAATAGGTGGAGATATTCTAGTTGAAAACATTCCAAAGGATCTAACTGAGATGGCGAGTTTCTTCCGTCGCATGTTTTCTCTACAACTAGCGCGAAGGAGAGCACCTGAATTCTGAGGGCTGCGCGATGTTGTTGCTCGATTTCTTTTTGAAAGTTCAACTTCTGCTATAACATTTCCTCCTGTTTTGACTCTCTTAAGCTCACTATGGGCCTCAGGCTATCTACACCTCCCGTTTTACAGCTAGGCTAAACTAGAAGCTGCTCCATGTTTGACCAATTATTGGGTAATATTCAGTTGAGATTGGCTATTACTGACGTGTAGACCAATTGATAAAAGGCAGATTTGGCAGTCAAGAGTAGAGTTATAAATAAATAAAGGAGCCCCAAGAAACCATTTTGATCATTAAGTTGCGGTGCATGAAAAAAGACCGGATGGAATGCATCTTAAGGGACACTGAGGAGAAATTGGAGTTGGCTTGTATCGATAAATTACCCGCTCCTGATTACAAAAACGCCGCTAATACTGACAACAAAGTTCTTGTAACGTAGAAAAGAGCAAGAACCAAAGTACAGGTATCGCCGCCACAGGCCAAACTCGCGAGTACAAGCATGATGACGTCATAGGACAAGATAGTGTTGCTAGAACTAATGGTTCTAGCAACACTGGGACACAAGAAGCTATGAATCACTTACGCTGACAAACGAAGGTTGCGCGGTTGAATACTGAAGTAAGTTTTCTTTTGAAACCAATAGTGCGCTTTTATCACACAAGGAAAACCGACAAAATACAACCTGAATGTTGTAAGCGAAGAAAATCAATATTTTGCGGCGCCACAGGCGGCCAGATGAGTTTCGGTATATTATGGCGCTTCGCGTCTATGCGCTCTGCATGCCCGCATGGTTTCGTTCTTGACGCGCCTCGATTTACAAGCACGGAACAGCAGAGGAACTCCAAGTGCCTCTTCAAATGCTAGTCAACTTTTGAAGGAGCCTGCTAAGGTTGGTAAATGATCGCCACGGTCAATGAAAAACTATGATAGCACGATTTTCGGTTATTGTACAGGGCAGTTTGCAGGGCAGTTTGAAGACCTTTAGTCTTCCTACGCTTGTCCGGCGATACGTTCCCGGTTGTGCCAGTCAACTTCCAACTACTTGACGCTCTGTGGGGCTGAGGTCGCTGAAGTGCACGCCGAAGTTATTAGACACTTTTAGTATACCGTGTACCGTGTTGCCGTTACCGGTACCTGAGTTCCGGGAGCCCGCGCGCACCTAATGCATGTGCAAATCTCCTTGGCGTCGCCAGATGGCGTCACGTACCCGGCAGCTACGCGCGCGCCTGCAGCATCGGGACCAATCAGCGCCTGCTCACCGGCGGTAGGTGGGATCCCGGTACTCCGTAACGGTAACAAGGTACAAAGTATGCTAAAGGTGTCTATTTGCGAGAACTTCGTTGGCGACTTCGAGAACGGGATCCATCGTAACGCTGGAAAAACGCCGGTGCAAACGTAAACGAAGCGACGGTAGCGACGGCCGCAATAGCCAATAGATGCCTTCAAAGTGAGGCCGGCGGTAGCTTTCATTTCGGCTGCTGCTAGGCTGCATCGCTAGCTGCCAGAAACCACGGAGTCTGCGTTACGTTATGTGCACGTCATGTTTCACGTCACTTAGTCCTGTGTCGTCGCAAGAGAGTCCCAAGTTTGAATCAGCGGGGAGGAAAACTTTTTCAACTTCGAATCCAAATTTCTTAGAAATAAATGCTTCTTTCGCTGTCGTCCAAGTGGCAACACAGCCATGAAATGCCGAACTATCGATTTTGCTATAAAAATATTAATAGAGCTCTCCTCACTCTCACTATCATGAGTGAAAAACTACGTTTTAATGAAGCTGTTAATTCTTCATTGAGTGTTTTCTAGTGAGAGCTCTTTAATGGGAAGCTGCACCACGTTTTCAAAATTCCACAATTTCCAAGGATGCATATCTATACTGGCAGTTGGTAAAATAGGCGAAGTTTTTTGCTTTTAGATTGCCTCCAGGGCTCAAGCACTTTTCATCCCTTCACTTACGTTCCGGCGAATGGCAAGTACCAATGACTGCCGTTGAAAGAGAAGACAGCATTTGGTACACTCCACGGCCTCTTTACGAGTTCAACGTGATGCCGTTCGGTCTTTGCAACACGCCCGCCACATTACAAAGGATGATGGATAACATCTTGCGGAAGTTTAAGTGGCAGACATCCCTCTGCCACGCACCTGGCACGCTTACAGCAGGAGTAGACTTTCCTGAATAACGCCGGCCTGCAGCTGAATCTCAAGTACCACTTCGGGGCGAGGAAGTTGCCCATCTTGGGTACATCGTCTCCAAGATATTTATTTATTTATTTATTTATTTATTTATTTATTTATTCATTTATTTATCCAGGTTGCCTCACAGGCTTCAAGAGTTGGAGTATTGTTTGAGTGGGGATTACATAAATATAGGTAATAACAGAACCAGGAATGACATGATTATACAATGCTGATTGACTGTTAGTACTCATTAAACAGTAAGAACATCATTTCCCAATGCTAACTGACTGTTAGTACTCATCATAAAACAATAAGAACATCATTATACAATAGCTATAGACCCATCAGTAATTAGAAGAAAAGCTGGTATTTCGGTCCTAAAAGAAGCTGGATCACGAATATTGACGATGTGTTCGAGAAGACCACTCCAGTGAACAATAGCCTGCGCTCTCCCCAACCCGGTCAAGCTGCATGCTGTGGCGCAACTTCCTAAATTGGTCTGGCTCAAGCATCTTTGAAGCGTCATATGTCTGTGCTTATTTTCAGAGCTTCATCCGCAATTTGGCCCGGATCATTGCTCCCCTGACGACAACGACTTGGAGGAACATTGACGTGTCTGGCTGGTCAGCCGAGTGCGACGAAGCGTTCACAGTCATGTGCCATCTTTTATGCGAAGCATATTAACGTAGGTTTCGGGCCTTCGCGCGACGCCCGGCGGTGGCCACCATTGACCTTGAAGTGAGATCACATGATGTGACGTCACGTGATGACGTCACACCGGCTGCAGATGGGGCCTCATATCGCACCGTCGGACGTCGCCCGGCGGAGGCCTCCACGCTTCGGTTCGCGCCGTCGCGCGCGACGCGGCGGCGGCGCCACCATCGCTGCATGACGTGATATGTGACGTCACGCCAGGGATGAAGCGGCGCGCGCCCGCCGTCGCGTCAGTCTCTGTGCCCGCAACCGCGCCAGCGTCTTTGCGCCGGGCGTGTATGCGGTCAAGATGCCTCCAAACGCTAAGGACGTTAATAATAAGAATGCAAAACGAAGGCTGCTTCGCATCCACTGGGCTTAACCTTGATAAGCCTCCAACTTTTGACTTCGCCTCCAATACTCCGACACTGTGATCAAACAGCACCTACCGAAATACATGCGGACGCGAGTGGCGTTGGCCTCGGAGCTGTGTTGGCTCAGCGAAAAGATGGGTTTGAAGAATGCATAGTTGCTTATGCGAGTCGCGTGCCCACCAAAGGTGAATGTAACTACTCCGTTACGGAGAAGCAATGTCTAGCTATTGTATGGACGCTAACGACATTCCGGACATAACTGCATGGCTGCCAGTTTGACGCCATCACGGACCACCACGCGCTCAGCTATAGGGCGTCTAGTAAAGAACCATCCAGTCACATCGCTCGAAGAGCTCTTCGCCTTTAGGTGTTTGACATCCTCGTCATCTACCGATCTGGCCACAAGCACATGGATGCCGATTCTTTGTCTCGGTCTCTCCTTCCCAGCGACGCTGCCTGCTCCTCGGCGGCAGATCACGCACTCTCGTCTCCTACCATCGCTGATATGCCTGTGGAGAAGCGGAAAGACCCGTGGCTTGCGTCCCTCATCGACGCCGTGTCTACACCTCCGAACATTGCGCCTTGAACTTGACGCTGTTATGCACCGCACTTTTCCCTCAGCAACAGCCT
Organism: Amblyomma mixtum; assembly: GCF_055824585.1. Taxonomy (NCBI): domain Eukaryota; kingdom Metazoa; phylum Arthropoda; class Arachnida; order Ixodida; family Ixodidae; genus Amblyomma; species Amblyomma mixtum. The sequence continues at coordinate 180,580,066 of NC_143013.1, forward strand.
TCTCTACCACTGCAACTACATGCCTGACGGTCGGTGTGAGCTTATCGCGATTACCCGCAATTTGCGACCTGAAACTTGCGCCTGTTGAATTGAATTGAATTGAATTTATTTTTCCAGAACAACTGGAAGGATTTCCAGGCAAAAAGCTGCTTTCGCAGCTTGACTGGGCCCGGAAAACCGTCAGATACAGTGGCTTAGACATTTAAGGTGATTGAAATAAACATAAGCAAGATACAATAAAAGGAGAACAAAAGTACACACTATAGAATACAAAAAATGAAATACACTTAAAATGAAATATACATACATTAAAACAGAATACACACATCAAGTTGTATGAAATGATCAAAAATTTTAGAGAAATGCGCGAAATTGTCTGTGTAGATCATAGTGCACCTAGAGAATCAGAAATACATAATGAGTGCATAAAAAAACAAAAAACATCACATATCAACAAAATACCGTCTCAATTTTTTAAATCTGAAATCTGTGGTATGTTTATATTTGTTGAGTACATGCGGAATATTGTGTTGCAGTGTTTGTAGTTTATAATTAGTCCTAGAATGAGGAACAAACCACGTATCCATGCTGCGGGTGTTAGCTGAGGTATAACATCCGGAAGTCGTACATGTTGTCAATACTGATGATGTGATGCAATGGAAAGAGAATGTTTGTTGGAGATAAGTAGTGTAGATTTGCAATGTGACGAAGGGCTTTCTTTTGGAGGCGCAGAATCATCGCGATATTTGTTTTCGTAGCAATTGCCCATATTAAACTGCAATAATTAATATGAGATTCGAAGAGTGCATAATAAATTTGTCGCTTAACCCTTGAGGGTAGCAGCGTGCGGCATCGTGACAGTGCTCCTGTTGTCGCAGCGAGCTTTTTACAGATGTTATAAACCTGCGCATCCCAGCTAAGATTAGCTGAGAAAACTACTCCCAGAATTTTATGCTCATGCACAATTCCAATCTCATTATCAGCATATCTAAATGCGCATTGAATTTCATGTGGTTTATTTTTTGCCCGGAAGATAATTGCTTTTGTTTTTGCTTCATTAATATTTATCTTGTTGCGCTGCGACCAGAGCAACAGCTTGTCAAGCACATCGTTGCATTTTAATACTAATTTGGGTACACTTTGGCCAGAAAATAACACTGTGCTGTCATCTGCATATATTATGAACTTCGCCGTTTGGTCCTGTGTAACAATATCATTGATATATAAATTAAATAATAAAGGCCCCAGAACACTTCCTTGTGGTACGCCATGAGTAACTGTTAAAAAGTTTGACTGTTCTCTATCGACGCATACGCACTGTTTTCTACCACTGAGATATGACCGAAACAGTTCCAGTGGTATGCCCCGAATTCCTTAGAGTGAAAGCTTATGCAGTAGTATATCATGATTAAGACAATAAAAAGCTTTTGTGAAGTCAATAAATAAACCTAAAGTATAATTGTTGTTTTCTATATTTTCTAGTACATTTTCTTTCAGAGTCAATAAGGCTGTCTCGGTTGATCTATTTTTCCGAAATCCATGTTGAGCATTGGTTAGCACATTATGCTTATCTAGAAAAAGAATTACTCGATCATAAATTAATTTCTCTAGCCCCTTTGAAAATATTGGGAGGACAGATATTCGGCTGTAACTTGAAACCAAATTTTTATTGCCTCCTTTATGAACTGCAGTTAATCTAGCTTTCTTCATGGCAACTGGAAATATGCCCGTTTCAAGGACCAAGTTATAGATATGAGTTAGAACAGGAAGAATATGCTCCAAAACATATTTAACAGGCTTTACTTGGATATTGTTTACATCTAATGCTGCACTGTTATTCAAATGCATAAATTTTGTGTAGACTTCTGATTCATTAGTTGAGTGCAAAAACAAACTTTCAGGAACGCTATGAATAGCCACATCCATACTTACTGGGTTATTTTCTCTTGGTACAGATTTGATAAAATGTTCATTAACATGTTCCGCGAGTGCCTATTCAGTCAATTCGGAGTTGTTAAAAGTTAATCTGTTTGGCTCTATGTTCTTCGTTCCACGACCTACGCCCTTGTTTACTACTTTCCAAACGATATTTGGGCTTTTTCGCGCGATATCAGTGAATAATTCCTGGAAGTACACTTTCTTGGCCCGCCTCAATTCGGCATTCAACCTGTTTCTGGCTGCTTTAAAACTGTCTAGGTCGGCTGCTGAGCGCGTGCGCAGAAATGCATGATAAAGAGCATTCTTCTTTGGGATCGCGCCTAGGTGAGCCCTTGTGACCCACGGTTTCCTTATCTTTTTTGGTTGCTTAAAGCTCCTAAATGGAAAGTGTTTTATGTATATCTGGACGAAGATTTAAATGAATGCGGTATTGGCAACACTTGGATCTCTAATGTGAAGTATGAACGACCAATCATAAATGGAGACATCATGTTTGAATGACTGCAAAGCCAGGTCTGTTATGTACTAGAATGCAATCGGGCAAGAAGCCTCAGTTTTAGCTCTTGTTTCCGAGTTGTAGACCATAAAGACCGAACAGTGGTCACTAATATCTGATGTAATAGTACCAGCGTCGGAAATGACCGTCTATATGTTTATTATCAGTAAATCAAGTACAGACGTGCTAGATTTCGTGACGCGGGTTGGTGTTTCAATTACATTTGTGAAAACAGAGCTATGAAGCGTTGTGATAAGGTCATTTGCAGCAGTATTATGTTGAGAAATGTTAATATTAAAATCACCCCCGCAAATTAGTCTGAGGTTATTAACAAGCATCTAGTGAAGAAGTATGTCAAAGAAGGAATGAAAATTCGAAACATTGCCGTCCGGGGGCCGGTACACAACTGTACCCGCTTCCTGCTTATATTTCAAAGTTAATATTTCAAAATCATTGCATGATTGTGAAAACTCTGGAACTATCTCGTAGTCATGGGCAGAATCAACATATATATCAACACCACCGCCGCGTTTACCAAACTGATTGATAAAAAGTTTCTATACCCTTCCAGGCAAAGCATACTACAGTGCTCATAGTACCAAGTTTTTCTCAACATTATTATCTTAAACTTGAAACTAAATTCATCTAGAAAAGTACTAATGTACTCATCCTTGTTACAAGCAGAACGCGTATTGATATGTAAAACAGGGTTTTGTATGGATAGGTCAAGTTTTATGTTTTGTGGAAAAGCAAACTCATGATAGTGCATTTTCGATAGACCCGGTATCGCTGCTCTCCTCTAAACGTAGCCTAGCAGATCTTTTCAAGGTCCTTTTCATTTTCTATTTGCAGAGCATCAGTGCCGTCAGCCCGCTTTACGAAAATCTTTCCATTAACCGACCAGACCGACTTCCATTGATGCTCCCGTTTCCTTTTGGCAGCCAGACCGAGCAAACGTTTCAAGACTGGGCAAAGGTGTTCATTCACATATATAGGGTACTTCCTTCAAGTCCTACATCGGTGTTTGTGAGGCGCATTTTCATTGCTTTTCTGAGCGTTTCATCGCGTTTCGCTCGTGATTTGAACTGGACTAGAATGTTTGGTGTTTTTCCTTGTCGGGCGGGTAAACGATCACAACTCTCTATGTCAGCTTCAGAAATAGGCTCACTGATGGCCTTCCCAAGTTCGGAAACTATCTCCAGAACACTTTCACTCTCTTTCTGTTCTACACCCTGTATTTCAATGTTCGGCTTTCGCGAGTACACCTCTAGACGAACAAGGCGTTTCTCTAGTTCTACAGTGTTTAGCTCGAGGGTCCCACATTTGGAACGAATCATTTCATTCTCTTCTTCTAGCTTATAGTTATTTTCAATTTCATTTTCCAGTTTTTTCTGGAGCTCCTCGAGTGTTTCGTTCGCATATGTAAGGGCTTTGTTTGTTTCGATCTGCTCAGCTCGTATTTCCCGCATTTCATTCCTTAGACTCCGCTCAACTGATTCTTTCATCGTCTTCATTTCTTGTCGGAGCTCCTCTTTAAGCTTGACAAATTCTGCTCGCAAATCATCGTTCACTTTAGCCAGCTCTTTCGACATCTTTGAACAACAACAGATTTCAACTTGTTTTTAACTTGGCAGTGGGGACAACGTAGTTAATTAATCAAGCAGCAGCAGTACGCTGTAAGCACTAACCTGCAACAGGGCAGAATAGCGGGGTTTAGCCGATGTGAAATCACGTCGTCGCCACTGCCATGTGAAGCTGGGGGCGGTGACGGCTTGGCTTTATAGGTTTCTTCTCGTCGCTCGATGCTATGCGCAGATAGCCAGTGGCACGGACGGTGACGCTTTGCTGTCGATGTAAAGGAAACAGCTTGATTCCGAAGCTCCACGCTATGTCGTCGCTGCAGCACTTGCAATTGTTAGCGAAGCGATCTGCAACAGGGCAGAAGAGCGGGGTTTAGCCGATGCCAAATCACGTCGTCGCCACTGCCCACGCCGACCTTCAGTGTGCGAGCACTGTTCTGCTGAAAACATTTAAAATAATTTCTGAGCGTTACTACTGGCGCGAGATGTACGCCTATGGGCGAAAATACGTCCTATCCTGCATCACCGGCCAGAGGCGAGAGACATTCGCTCCCCGTGTGGCCGGCCTCTTGCAACCACTCCTTGCCCGGCACGTTCTTTCAACCTTGTTGGCGTTGATCTGTACGGCCCGCTTCCTTGTGTTGTCTCTGGGAACCGTTGGTTTATCGTCGGCGTCGATCACCTCACCCGGCATGCTGAAGCAGCCGACCTTCCCGCTGCTACTGCCCGCGAAGTTCCTCTGTTCTTGCGGCAACATTTTGTTTTTCGTCTCGGGGTGCCGCGTGAGCTGCTAAGTGACAGATGTCGCGGTTTCCCTTCCCAAGTCGTTGAAGCCCTGCTTACAGAATGCCGCGTCCTACTTCGGACCACCACTGCCTACAACGCTCAAATCAACGGGCTGTCGGAGCGCTTCAATCAAACTCTCGGAGAAGCGCTGAAGAAGTACGCCGCGGCAGATAGCACCAACTTGGAGGCTGTCTTTTCTTTCGTGACGCACGCGAGATGCAGACAATCACCGCCTTTACCCGTTTCTTCCTGTTGCATCGGCATGAGCTGTCGTCACGATGGACACCATCTTACTTTATACTACTGACGCCTCCGAGTGGACGCCCCTATCAGAAGTTGCAAAGCATGCGGTACAATGTCGTCAGTTGGCGCGTTATTTTACCTTGGAATCCCAAGGCCTCCTATGGATCACCACGATAAAGGTAAAATGCTACATATTCTTCTGGCTCGATCACTCGTTTAGCTCAGGGTTCCAGGCATACCACCGGGATTGCCTTGAAAATTTCGCGCAGTATACCACGGGCCTTATCTCGTCTTCAAGAAAACTTCGCCTGTCAATTTCAACGTGGAGCTGCTGAAGCTCTCTTCAGACTTGAGCCATCCCGGACGTGAAACTGTCTACGTCACCCGCCTGAAGACCTACTACGACCATCTCCTCTTTCCCTCGTCATAGGTCTCCAGGGTGGCTCCTTTTCGTTACCGCACATATTGTAACAAAACATGACGGCCGCGCCTGATGACGCATAGAAAGATGACTGAGAAAGACGAAGTGCCGCACGAGATCGGTTCGGTTGGACTGGCTGTCTATTGCATTGCCTGCCGTACTGGCCGCCGTTATGCGTCGTCCGCCGTGAATTCCACCCAATGTTTTATTTGTGCGCAAACATTCTTTCAGTACATCCATTTTACCTCAGAACATTTATGAAGCCACGATGCATTTTTCATATCCTAACACTCAAAATTTAGGACAATCGAACGCAGTTTCCACATTGAGATCCTTACAGTAACAGTTGAGAAGCATACATAAAAATGTGTCCGCAAAACCATTCGGCGCGTTTAAATTCCAAATCGACGTCGATATCTTCGCCCTTTATAGCGCCATATCCGGGCATGATCCCGGACCCCCGAATCTTTTGGCCATTCTTGTAGGCATCGCCGCTTCTCCCTCTTAATCGACTACGTGACAGTTTTCAAAATTTATGTGCCGTTAAAAGCGACCTTACACGCGATTAGGGAGCCTACAAGATTGCTTGATATCACCGTCTCCACTTGTTGAAAACTTACAGCCCCCTATCGCATTCCCACGTAGCAATAGCCGTCTGAGAGTCATAATGTGGACCTGGAATTGCTGCTCCGGAGGAAATGGGACTATTTATTCTCTACTTTGCTGGTCGGTTCATTGCCCTCATAAAGCTTATTATCTTGAACTTTTCTTATTCTCCCTCTCTCAAACCTCCACACCTCCCCCTCTTTCGCACTAAAATTCCATAAGGTTTAAGCAATTTACGCTCGTACCACAGTGGTTGCTCGTGGAAAGAATAGTGTCTGTCTTATGTGTTGCGTTCTCTCATTGGGGCTTTATGTTATTGTTGTTCGCAAAAGTTTTTGACACCTGACCTCTACATATTCTTGCCGTAAGATGCGCACTATAGCGGTATCTTTCAGTAGATGCGGATAGAAGTCTGAAACGTATCTGAATAGCGTCTACTGGCAGGAAGTTTCTGAAGTACTCAGGCACAAACGTGCTAGTTGCAGTCATATCTAATGGCTTCTTGTCTAAAGACGCAGCCGCCCATTCCAGTTTACTTCCTTTCCACTCTCTGCTGCATAGCACTCTCTATGACGACTCGTATTAAAGACAATGCAATGCTGTTTCGATGACACTCGCAGAATTAAAAAAAAATCAACTGATGAAACTCTTAAAACCCCTTGTGCACTTTAAAAATGGTAAATTCGACGCGCGCGAAAATTCGACCAATAGGTCAGCCGTACCATTCTCCAAAACGACAAATATTGTTCAGTGGTAAAAAGGGAGAGCAGATGACGCGAAGGAATTTATTTATTATATTTGTTCATTTACAAGATACTGCGCATCTTTTTGGTCCAAGCAGGGAGGGCAAAAGTAAATTACAAGAAATGGTTACAGTGCATTGAACAAATACCAGCTTACGTACATACACATATGTTTAAAATTCATGCATGTAGATATAAAAGCACTACGATGTACTTCTTCGTCAGATCTAAAATAATCACAAACGCTAGTTCCAAAAGACCATTTTCAGCGTTTAAAAGACATTGGTAAGGGCCTTTTTGAAGTTAGCACATGCAATAACTTCTTCAGGTAGTGAGTTCCAGTCAATGACTCTCTTAGAAAAAAACGAAAACTTGTTGGAATTTGTTTTTGCCAATTGAGGAGTTAAGCTGTAGATGTGCGTCTGTCGAGTTTTTCGAGCTTATGGTGGAGTAACATAAGGAGTTGCCGAGGTGCCAAACTATCCCTGAATTAAGCAGTGCGAAAATTCTTTTGTTGCTATCTTTCTTCGGATGCTGAGCTTCATCATCGGAGCTTCAGCTGCTATATTTCAAACTTTTTAACACAACTAAACTTCACTCCGATAAATGAAACAGCGACTGACATGAGGTCGCATTGTTGAAGCCCATTATATATACTTCTTCCGAACCTCAAGAAATATCTCGTAGGCCTCACCTCCAGTATCATCAATCACAGGCTGCGACCTACTGCCATCAAAAAACAGCAATGCCAAAAAATGCTCTTCCCTTTCCTGCCTCCTCGGCTTGTTTTTTTTTAATAAGCCCCACTAAACCTACTTAACACGGAAACTACGGGATGCATACATATTTACAGAAGGTCAGTTTGGCCTCTCATGCCGCATGTGCCCGAACTTAGTTGCCTGAATGCCTGATCTAAAGATTTGATTAAAGTGGATGGCTCTGCCTAGCCGGTATTGATAATGAAAATCATAAGGCATGAACACTGGATATCAATAATTCAAACTTGCAATTTTTATTTTTCGGTGCTCCGCCTATATCCAAGACTAAGGTGGTCACTCAATACGAATATCGCAAAAGTAAGCGAAAATCGCGCCAAAATGTTTCGCTCTTTCAGAGAATTACCGGGAAAATAGTTGCACCGGGGCTGGTAAAACGCGTCCTACGCCTATCGTCGTGTCGTGTGGAAAGCTTCGTCGACCTCGAGTTAAAAGTGCTGCCAGTGTGCCCGGTTGTTGCTTGTGCCGCCGCCGCAAACAAAATGACTTCTTCTGTTGTATCCACTGAAAATAAGCCTATCAGACAGCCTCAACGGTTGACGTTCTGTACACACATCGCAAATGAACGATCCAAAGGGGAAAAGCTTCGATCGATTAATATGCAGCTAGAGGACAGTCAGGTTGGTGCCAATTAGAGCTTGAGTCACCCTCTGTTTACTGAAGAAAAAGAAATGTTGTTAAGTGCACGGTAAGAAAAACTCATAATAGTGTTTCCTTGCAGTTCGCTAGGAGGTGAGAAGTGACAGCAATGTGTATTACGTGCATTGTATGTATACACAACAATATGTGTATTTAATTGTGTGTATTGCACAGTTTCACCCTTCTAACTAGACACTCTAGGTAGGTTTACATTGGAGACAGGCCTCAGACGTAATGGCAAGCGAACGAAAGGGAACCATGCACTGTAGCCGCCTGCGCCTCCGGCGGGAGTGAGGGTCACAAGTCTTTAATAAAGGCGTTACTCTAACGACTCCGCCGTCTGCTGCTGTGCGCGGTTCGCTTATTGTGGTGGCTGAGGACTGTTTAACTAAAAATGTACCTACGGTGCTTAGTTTAAACGACAGCATTTACGATCAAATGTAGCGCACGTCGCGCAATGTTGGACTCCGCGGGAAGCTTGTGTGATTCGGAAAAACAGAGCAGAAAGAGCGCCTTTCGAAAGTATTTCCTGCTTCACAACAAACATCTATTCTGAGGTTTTAAAATCATGGTGCCTAAATGGCACCATTTGTCACATTTTTTTGTTCTAAGTAATGCCCACGAGGTAATGAAGAGCCGCCTCCAAAAAAACTGTTTTAAACTAAAGGAATGTTTTGAAAACTTTTGCCTTTGTGTGCTCCTGTAAGTATTGCTCTCATCACCCGCCCCCGCCCCCTCCCCCCCCCCCCCCCCGCCCCATCCCCGGAGGGTTGACTGCAACGCTGTTTTATCGCGGTGTTCTAAAAATACATCACCGTTGAAATGACGCGGCATTCATACTGTAATCTGGTTCTAAAGCACAACCTCTGAGGTTCACGGTTTAAAAATTACTCTGAAAAATTCTATACCACCAATTTGGTCAGCTAGCGACAATAGCGCCCCGCAACTTGCTTACTTCCCAAATAAGTATTGGTCATCGCCGCATTAAGCCGCAGGGAGCAATCGTGCCACTCAGCTGTTAACAATTAAAACTGCGGATGAGGCGATTCTAGGTTCGAATTCTAGCAGGCTAGATCTTTTATATATACAACTGCGTGCAGTGGGTGAATGCGGGTGGTACGAATATCTGAGGTGACACACGTAGCGCGACTGTTTCTCGTGCGGCGCTTTGCTTACGCGGCGAAAATGTATTCACCGGTCGTCAATCTTTGTCCTTTTCAATGTTTTGCTGCACTTCCTCGTCCAAAATACATTTATTAACCTCGACTAGAACAGTAAATTGCACACGCTAATTATGGCGAGACATCTGTTACTAGTACTGTATAAGTGACTTCCTGAACGGTTCTCAAGCCACAACACTCCGTATTTTTGGACAAGGCTCGAATCTTCGGCTTCAAAAGGTAAATGAGGTCTTTATTTAGCTTCGCAGATAAGAAGCAAGCTCACAAGGAATGTTTGGGCGAAATATTTTTTTGGCTGTTCGGACCATTAACAGGAAGAACGTTACTCGATGTAGGCGGAGCATTTCGCTAGGCACGTATCTGCTTTAATGTGCATCTTAATTAGTGCATATTACAACGAAAAAGTAAAGGCCATTACAAGTATCGTTCCGGCAAGTAACTCGGAAGAGATGCCATAAGCACTGCCGTGCTTGCCTCAGCAAATCAAACCGGCATTCCTAGAAAGCTTTTGAATCAAGAACTTTGTTAAACCCAAGGGTAAGAGAAACGTGGTAGAGTAATAAAAGGAAAAACAAAGAATATATTTGTGTTCTTTTGTTGCACTGCACGAGAAGTTTCACCTCGGAGTTGATGTGTAATGATCTTAAAACTGCTACGTCGGTGGCTGTCTCTACCAGCGCTTTTAAAGATTTCTATGTTACCTGTCGGTGACCCTCAAGAGTGCTCACTTCTCGTTACCGTAGCGTCATTGTGACGTAAACTATGGTACAGCGCAAGTGGCACGTAGGAGGTGGTCGAACGGGGTCAGTGGCAGCCATGTGAGAACAACGTTTGATACTAATGCCATTGAGATTTGAGAAACCAAGACCCTTTCTAAGGTGCACTCGATGGGAATGAAAGGAAGCTGAGGTCGGTGCAAATCGCGTTGCGCACCGTGCCGTCATTACAGCTTCTGTGATTCTGCACATAGCATCACTATTTTGTGGAGCGGTCTTCGGACAGCTTCTTGGTTCCCGCACGCGAGCCGGGGGTACGCACGAGTGGAAGATATGACACAGACACGTTTGCAAAAATGACGTGCTGCCGCAGTTATGTAGCAGCGAAGGTACATTGGAACCAGCTTCCGCACTGCATTGCGCAAGATGTGCTCCCGAAGGTTTTCCGTGGAACAAACGCAAATATATAATTTCAGGATTGCTAGTTGCAGTGACTAGAAGTATTACTACAGAAACCTAAACGCAAAAAATATAAACAACAGCACAGAAAAGGGCTGGTAGGGAAACATTATGTAACACACGTGGAACTCGCCTGTTTTTTTTTTTTTTTGTAGCGCGCCAATCCTCAATATCGGAAACATGTCAGACAAAATTTCGCACCACAGCAAAATGATATAAAACAGAGAAGCACACCAGACAGCCAGCGCAAGTGATAAACGTTATTTACTATAAAACAGGTAACGTGTCGAAAGCGCATGCTTTAGTGCCACAGCCACAAGCTAACTACTCTTGGGTAATGCTGTTTCCCAGGAATCGAAAAAAAAGAAAACTTACTATTGGAAGCTCCCTGATGAAGTGTTTAGCTTGACCGCTGGCGACCACGCAGAGCAATACTTAAACCTTCATCGCAATTGATCATACGTTACTGCAGCTTCTTCGAGAAATAATCGAGTGAATGCTTTCTCTTTTTTCTTGGAAGAGGGAGCCTACATTCTCTGACCTCAAGGTACGCCCCATAGGAAGGTATTCTTGTTCTGCTTCCTGTCTTCGCCTCAGATTAATCTGGCTTCTCATCTGTCGTATGACACACCGCTGGCATGGTTCTTTCTGTGTGACCTACATATTCAGCTACCCAGTTTCCGCGCCCATTCGGGGACCGATCCATTATGTAACTTTACGATTTGACGTTAGAAAGCGTTTCAACGGATATCGCTCTAGACTAGGAGAGCATAAATTACTTCTGTACAAAATAAGGCACAGCAGGAAGTGCAGCCTAACTGCTTGCTTCATTTTTAGCCTGCATTTCCTTCTCTCTTCCGCTTCCGTTTCGTTACCTCTGTTCCCATCTAGCATTATAGCCAACAGGGCTATGTCTTCGCTTCGCTCTTTTTCTCAAGCAAAGCGTATGAGATATAACATTGCTAGTTGCATTGCCTAGTATCATAGGCTTACCCATGCGGTCGATGCGTCCACTCCGTTTTGTTTGCATTCCGCTTTGGACAGCTGCAGTACAGACAACAATACACACCACAAGCTAGCGATTGGCTCAGGAGCACAACAGATCTGACCTTGACCCCATCCTCCACCAAAGACGAACATGAGCAACCGACTTGAAACGTGAAGTGATAACTCAGAACGTGATGCAGACCACAATTACGCTCAGACACGAACTGATTCAGTCACTGATAATTTACTGCGGCTAGTTGCGTCTGTTTTCAGTGGAAGTTAAGGGAAAGCGGCAGTCTTGCATGTCGTCACCATTGCGTCAATATATCCTACACTCTGTATAATTTTTCAGCAGCAAAAGAAACATAACATTAAAACAAATAGCTTTTACATTCTCTCGAAAATAGAGCCTTTGAATGGCACTTTTGTGATCTACCACATATGAAATAATGTTTATGCGATGGACGGAGATATAATGCATTTAAAAAGAATATGCACCAATAAAAGGTCCTATAAATTGGTCCTTATTGCAGAACAGTCGAAGTGTTAATATTTGCAAGTGTTCTGTTGCCTTGTTAAGAAATGCGACACATTTTGCTTCTCCTATTTCGAAGGCAAGCGCGATAGCAGGGCTCTTCTCCTACCTGCCACAGATCTGTTCGCTAGTTGCGGTGATGGATATGCGCGGCCGCTTGTGAGAATTTCAACTAACAACACACAAAATAGGTTTGTTCGTGATTGCTTAGTAGATGGAAAAAGTTACGAAGCCCAGCATAAATGTGTGCATCGTGCTGCCGAGGCAGCCTGGTCGGCCCTCCACTTCAGAAGCGACCATGAGAAAGGCCTGGTTGTGATGCTGCAATCTTTGTTCTACACTACACTTTGTTTTATTTCCCTGATGGTGTGCCCAATTTGCCTAGGTGGAGACCGTATGAACGGGTGGCATGATCCAGTCCATCAAACACCGTGTGCCACATAGGGCCCCGGCTGCACTTCCCCGATTCAGCCCAGCAGTAAAATATGACACGTCATACACCCTCTTCACTCTGCGTCACCTGCCGTCTTTCTCCCTCTCTCCATCTTCCATTTTTCACTTTCCCTCTCTTTCTCCTCTGAAAGTGAAGAGAGGGATTCAGTTCTCCAACCGCCAACCGAGGCTTCAGACGAAAGAGCGGATAGTTTTTCTTGAGGGGATCTGTTGCTAACGCCCTGAAATAGTGCCACTGCCTAAGCCGGGAATCTAATCTTCAAACTCATTAACCTTTCAGTCTTCTCTTGCTCGGCCCGTTCTTCTACGGTGCGCCACAGCTGCCATGGTCCATATTAGCAACCTTTGTCTCCGGTCGCCAGTATTAAACCAACATGTGTTTTGCCGGCCGCAAGGCCGCAATTTTATTTGCACTGTCGAAATGAAAGGCGCCCGAGTATTTAAATATCGGTTTGTAGTGAAGAACCACAAGTAGTATAAATGAATCAGTGGGCCTGCTGCTTGCTATGGTCCATGTAACCAGTGCTTGCTTCGAGAAGAATTTATTCTAAGGCCATAAAACTGTCCGCCGTCGATACCGGCCATAAAATTTATTCGCTTGTATCCAGGTAGCATCAATTTTAATCCGAACGTCCGTCCCGATTGCGACACAAAGATATGTTCAAAGTCAGCATTCACTCTCAAATACTGTATCTCGTATACTTCTGTTTGTTACGATTCCATTTATCTGTTGGATTTATTTCTTCCTTCCTCTCATACTGTCATGTGAGGTCACAATATCTGAAGATAAATAAATAAAAATGTTCTGTAACGCTCGTCTGCAAGTAGAATCAGGCATCGCCATTCAGAGGATTCTCTTACTTGACTGCAGCAACTTGCTGGGCTTTCCACTCAAAGCAATTGCATTTGGACAGAGGAAGTCATCCATCTTACCACAAAAAGTTCCACATCCGCAACTATTATGACGGCTTCCTTTTCGCGTGAAATGCCTTCCGTCGCCTCAATGTAATCGTAGTTTGAGACAGCAGTTTTTTCACTGCTTCCACCGGCTTCATAATACATACCTCAGCACATAATGCCCAGCACATAATGTTTGCGCATTATGTGCTCCATTACACATTTTCCTTCGCTGTTTACTTGTCTGAAGAATCCTTTCTTCGAATCATCTATGATTACTTGTTGAAACATACAGTAACTTCTGGAAGAAGCTTTCGCGGAGCTCCTAAGATGCGGTTAACGACATTGTGAGCGAATATCTTAATCTTATTCGCTAAGTTCTTCGGACGTGAAGCCTATTTATCAGCGGGTAGCAAAATAAGAGAGTAGTGCTCAACTAGGAGGATCAAGCTTTTTACCAAAACTAGCATCTGTCGTATTGTCAATAGTGTAAGACCGATGCGATAAAAATTATTTGGAGAGAAAATTACTCATGTACGCATTAGAAGAACGTTTCAGCTTGAAATAAAATAATGTGTTGCCCTAACGACGCGTGCTTGGTACATTGTAAAATGCTCCTGCTTTTAGCACGCATTCAATTATGGGAGCGCTTTTCAGCGATAACTGGTTCCTAATCCAGTTTGATGTACTATGCCACACTGAGATAAAACAAAAAGTGTGCGGACAACGGCAGAACCAAACCACATTGTGCCACCTGGACCGCCAACGACTATCATGCAAGGAGCGGTTTAGCGTTCTCTTTTAATTCTTTTAGTGAAGATTCATTCCTTCCAAGATTTATTCGTATGAAAGATTTTGATCTCATATTAATGTTCAAGATGACGGCAACAAGTTTACCACTCTCCGAAGTTAATTATGCGCACTTCAAAAAGGTAGAAACTTTCCTAGAGATGCATTAACCATAATTGCACTTCAGTGGTCTTAGTGTTTAGTTTCCGGCTTTATTGTTGCTTTGTTTTTCTGTCATGGTATGTTTCTTCTCGCAGTGCGCTATGTCGGATGAATCCATAAAGTTACTCAAAATAAATCGAAAAGTACTGGGGTTTTCTAGCACTGCTTTTGAAGGCTATATGAAGAGAAATTGATAAGAACGCGCTTGGCTTTTTGAATTTCGCTCTCAAACTTTTTGAAAATTCAGCGGCGTGAATAAAAATCTTAAGCAATTTTTTTCTGCTGATAAAACTGTGTTGATTATAATCAAGCAATGAACAAGCATTAGTCTGTGCTATTTTCTCCATTGATACTTTCGGAATCGGAAGAAACTGCTTGCTCTTCTGAAGAGTTCTCCTTATTTTCTTCATACAACTTACTTATGAAAAACCAGCCAAAAAGGCGGGGACAAAGGAGAGACGAGGCACACACAACGACTGGGTCGTTGTGTGTGCCTCGTCTGTCCTTTGTCCCTGTCTTTTTGGCTGGTTTTTCTTAAGTATAATGTACCAACTAACCCAGATTTCAACTCTTCTTCTTCATACAAGTGTTCCAGACTTTACAAGATTATCGATATCCTTTGCTTAATGAAACGCGTGAGATCTAAGCCTAGTTCTTTCTGTAAATTTGAATACATGAATTGAGAAAAGCAAAAACTATCGTGAACATTCCATTCCACTGAAGTGGTTGCAAAATAATTCTCCTGTTGGCTGGATTCAGCGATGAACCAGTTCATGAGTGTAACAAGAAGCGCGCATTTCATGCGTTGCTAATCAATGTAGCGAAACATAATTCTATGGGTTTTGCGGGATCTTCACAATTAAATATTTGAGATGACTGAATGTCTAATGGAACCTGTTAATAATTGCAAAGTCCGACAACAAACTAGCATTTCAGTGACAGGCAAAGCAATTATGCAGAAAAAGTGATCAAGGCTCGTCCGGCAAATGTAGCCTTGCTCTATAGCTAGTTCTGTTATTTTTAAATAACATCGTGCTCGTTCAAACGAACACTTTGATTAATTTCATATAATTTAGCGGCTCCCCAGTCTGCTGGTAGCCTCGAACAAAGCGCTACTATGGATGCTGAGAAAGTGTCAGAGGTTTAGGTTCAATTGTAACGAATACTGAGAAGACCCAAGACAAGGAGTGTTGTGGCTTGTAACTAAATAATAATTAGGTGATTAATATTTCTACGGTATCAGATACATCGCATAGAAATGAAATCCCTGCTTAGCTTAAATAGTTTATTGGTGCTTAACATACTGTTATGATATCCTTCGTTCCCTATAGCACCGTGTTGTAACTGAGGACAACCGGTATTTCGACTTCTATTTAAAAAGCAGGTGTGGGCCAGTTGTTCATTATTGTGCTGTTCCACATATTGACAGTTCAAGTAGGAAGAGTCAAAGCACCGTAATATATAGTATCTTTCTTGCTGTTTTCTGCTAAAGAACAGTGCAAAAAATAATTCAGCATCAGTAGGTTCATTTACTTCTAAGAAAATCTTGAATGCTCGGGTTATTGTGAACTAAGATAAATGATCCTGTAGATGCAGATTGCTATATTCTTTAATCACGATGAACGTAACGTCTCGGATACAAACAAACTTAAGATCTTAATGTATAACACTGACTTTTTAGAGGCATGAAAGGTTGTTCTGTAGTGCATGGAGGAGCAATGCTTCTTAGTTTCTCATTATGCATGCCCACGCTCTCGTTGCCAAAAGTTAGAGCCTTCTTATACTGTATAGAGTTTGCGTAGGTTCCCTCTCACAACGGCATCATCAAAGCCCATCTTGAAGGCTTTGTGTCCGGCATGGGGATGACCCTTGTTCGTTGGGAGCAAACTTTGGCGTTAGAGTTTCCGACACACGTCGTGACGGACGTCTAACAGAGTATCGCCTCAGGAAGGACTGATTTTGCCCCCCCCCCCCCCCCCCTCCTCTTTCGGTAAACAACCAGATCTGCCCTCCAACAAGGCGCCGCCTCTAAAACATGGTACATCTTGCAAGCAGCTTCAAACAGCTCTATTAGCTCGTTTTGTTTGCACAGTTTTTACGCTAGGTCGCTCAATGCAATTAGTTATGCCCTTCTATCTGAAGATGCTTTACAATAAGCGTCCTCGATGCCTTAACATCTGGGTTAACGTACCCAGCTCGACGTTTACAACTAAACATTAATGTTCCGGTCGCTAGCTAAAAATGTGTTCCTGGTCTTGCTCTCAGTTCCTTGAATACTTTTTGTTAATTATCTCATCTGTGGTATGACGATTTTAGCAGCTGTTTCTTTTTATAAAATAAAAAGAGGAGTGCATCGGACTACTTTTACACTGCTCTCTTGTAAATGATCGAAGCGCCAATGTATATTGCAATGAAACAACAACGTACCTAATTCGGTGAGATGCGATAGAAGCATTTTCCGATTTAAACGTCTGATATTAGAGGTAAGACGGACGCAGGAGCGCCGGAGGCTGTTACTAGCTCGTTGAAAATGGGATAGCTTAAAGAATGCGTCCCTGGTCTGAAGCAGTGCAGCCTCTCTGAAGTAACAATTTTTTCTTTTATTATTCTTACCACTTCTGCCTCCTTTTTCATTGTGTGCCTCTTATTTTCTTAGATTGAGCTAGAGATTAAGCGGATGCTACAGATTAAGAATTTCATAGAAAATACTAACGAGAGAATCTAAACGAAGAATATATGGTGATGTATAAGGAACCGTTATTCGTTCATTCATTGCACGCCACGAATCTATGTGCACATGATAATTGTATTTAGCAGCACATGAACGCTGGAATTCATGTTTAATTTCCTGTTCGATTCAATATATGATCCTATCATTTTAGGTGCATGTGTTCTTCGGTATCAAACTACGCGCAAGAGTGTGCGTTAGAAATGCAACCGTCACTAAGGCCCACCTAACACTCCGCAGGTCGAGGAGAACACGGAAGAAACTTTAGCCTCGAAGCACAAAATAGAAATAGAATGGAAATAGGGGAGGATGTGCAGTTTCCGCAAGACTATCTTAGTGATTTCAAGCAACGCACGTCCAAAGAGAGACAGCGCTGGATGCAATATTGATAGATAGAAAATGGATGCAAGCTTGATAGATAGAAGCTTGATATATAGAACACTTAAAAACAACTGCTGACCTGCATTGATAGACTCCCGCATTCTATTGAACAAACGGCTAGTTTCACCTGAAACTGAATATTAGTAGGGCAGTACAGCTAGGAAATAGGAGGTATAAAAACTAGGAAACAGCAAATAATAACGTATAAGTGCAGAAACAATTGCGACAAAATTGATATCATCGTAGTTGCAATGTTTCTTTCACAAATATTTCTTTCGCCGCAAGGCGCTATATTTTATGTCATTTTGAGAACGAGCAATATCCAAATGGCCTCATTTTATGCTTCCGGCAAAAATTTTTCTCCCGGTAAAAGGATGCAGCGTTCTCGCAGAGCTAATTCTACTTTGCACGTTTTTCAGTTTCTGCATTGTCGGCTTTCTTCAGCGCAGCGCCCACGAGGGGAGGAGAGGAGTAACTGCTCCAAAGCTACTGTTTCTTCTAAAAAAAAAAACTGCATGGCGCGCATAAAACCAATGTAGCTTCATAGTAAGCTTCTCAGTGAGCCGTGCTTACTATATATTGACTATCGGTTGCTGAAAATAAAGTGGCACATGGGTCATTTTATATATCTCATGTCATGTGAATTGTTTGCTCATCCTTTTGCTCTGGTACTAGTTTCTGTCGCTCCGGTGTACTTAGTGCTTTTTATTGGCTCATAATGTTTCCTTTGCTTTGAATGACATTTTTTTCTGCTTAAAATGCTCCGAAAAATTGGTGGACAGAGTATTATAGGCTGTCATAGACTGTTACAGAAAAGAAAATCACCAATGTTCATCTTCTTATCAGGCGAAAGACTCTTGCGTGATTATAGGTTTTAGTTATTGGGTATTTTCTCATTATGCGACGAAGCCCGCTATCCGATAAGAAAAGTGGCTAATGTTGCGATGTTACGGTACGGGATTCGTTGCGAGGGGCCCGTTTTAAAAATAAGAGCGTCGGAAACAGTATCAGTGTACAGTTTGTTTCTATTTCATCACTTTTAGGATGCATTTGCAGGATAGGCGAAAAAGTGCGTTCTGCTACAGCGAGAATGACCATAACGCATTCCAGGGAGCACTTTTGCGATATTTTGGCGACACGTACGTGGCAACCTGGTGATTGAGTTCTCTAGTTTGGGTGATCACGGGTGCCCTACGTCTCTTCCATGCTTTAATATGGAACAATATTTATTTCGCAGACGAGAAATCTAGGCACTTGCGCTGACACCCGCGGAACAGTGCACCGATTCTTCTTGCCCTGACAACCATGTGGTGCCCGATGATTGAGTATACATCGGCGGGGCCTTCCCCCATCTCGAAAAGGCACTTCCCAGCGGTGACGATGCGGGCGTGGACGCTGTACTCTCCGTGTTTCACCCAGAACCTGGCACTGAGGGCTTTAATGAACAGGCTGTGTGATTGGGCCATTGATTTGCGTCACGTCTCCGTGACTTTCTCCTGCAGACATACTTGAGTTCAAACGAGCCAGGCGTTTTCGGACGCCGTCGAGGTTCGGAGCAAAAGTTCTTGAAACACCGCAGGTGAAGTCTGGTCGGTCGGAACAGCGTCGTGTGACTGAGCCGGTGGTTTCAGGGGCTTTTTCTTCTTGTTACAGACGCTCCTGCTCCAGTCATCTGTGTGCTCGTTGCCAGCCCATACGTGATTGTGTACGCACGGGCTGACGAAAGCTCCGTGCCCAAACCCCAAAAAAGTGCTAACAACAAGCGCTTCAAACATTCCAGATCGTTTTCTTAAAATAAAACACTCTGAACCTCCAAAGTTTTCTAAATCCAAGTGCAGACACACTTCATCGCCAAAAATGTCAGTTTTGGTTTCATTGCAGAAAGCTTGGCAAATAACTCAGCTATACATACATCGGTACGCGACATGACAAGATTTTGGCTCGGAAAACAAAAGGAGCGAATGTGCTCAACATCGGCATTGAGAATGACCGTGAAAAAATGTGTTCGTTTGATGGCTTCGTTTGAATCTTTCCGCGAATGGGACTTACACATTTGCAATATTATAGCAGAAAAAAGATGAATCCTGAACTTTGTTTAATACACATATATTTGCGCTGCATAAAAATGATGTAGGATTAGTTGTACTGATGTTTACACATGAGGTTCTTTAGACCTGACGTGATTGTGATAATTGAAATTAATCTAGATGTAGTCACACAAAGCAGATTTACGCAATGGGGATACTTTAAGATTGCTTTATGCAGAGAAAATCGAAAAGGAGGTGAGTCCTGGTATTTATAAAGAAGAACTGCGGTTCCAATAGGAGAGAAGTAGCTTTTCAGCTTGCTGAAATCACTATTTTTAGTTGAAACAAATAAACTTGATCTATACCATAAGTGCGCTATACAGGCCACCAAACAAGAACGCAGATTTGTTTCCAGAGGATTTTTACTTTGCGGTTCCAATAAGATTCGGCCAACAGAAATCACGCCCCTTTTCCCACCATTCGCTATGGACGCCACTGACTCTATACCATTTTACCATCTGCGACGCGCAGGGCGTCCGGCTTGGTGTTTCATGGCGTTTGGTCAGCCTGCTGCTCATCGCCGTAGCCACGCCCTACTCGTGCGATAAATTTTTGAAGGCGATAGCTGGGAGCACACGCTATCAGCGGTCATGAAGCACTACAACGTCAAATGGGAGCAGACGTCATCAGCGATCACGAAGCTGCCGTGCCCGCTGACGGGAGAAACCCCCCTACATTGCCGTTCTCGCACCCGTGGTTCCGCCACTCGCTTTCCACTTGTTGCCGCCATTATTCTGCATGGTTTGATCCAAGCACGGGCATTGGACTACGCTCATTCGACAACCTCTCCCAGGGGGAGGGTGTGTTGCACTGCAATGCATTCTGCGTCGAGCCCTAGCTGTGGTCTACAACACACTCCACGTACAGTACAGCGCCGGTCAATGATGAAATTAGCGCGTGGCCTCCCAGAATGAGTGGCGCGTTAGACAGGGTAGTTCGAGCTCAGTAGTGCCACAGCTGGTTGACCCATCGTGTGTGCAACCCCTCCAAGGTTTCTGCACTGAAAAAAAAAATAAATAAAAATTGTGCCCTTCACAAGCGAAAAGTAACTTGTATTACCTTATGGATGCACTGAATTAACGAGCCTGGCATGCCGCGGAATCAAGCTATTTGCTTCACAAAACGTGATGACAATGAATGTCCGACTTGAAGACTTTTGGAAAAACCCTCGAGAAGAATAAACGCTCCAACGTGCGCTCCTGTTGAGAGTAGTTTGCATGCGCCATAAGAAAATGTCATGCACATGCTGAATACCTGCTTCAATATACTATATATTGTAACGGAAAACAGGGCGACAGGTCGCTAACCAGCAGAATGATGATGATGATGATGTCCTCGGGCTGAATGGCACATACCCACGGCGGGGGATTGCAGAATGCAGCAGCCAGCCAGCCAGCGCGAGAAACTTCAACGTCTTCGAAAACACTTCAGCGCCACCTGAGAACACCAGGTGGCATTACTCCCCCTCCCAAAAAAAAGAAAAACGTAAAGGCGGGGTTGCAGTACAGGCAGTGGAAAGAGAAAAAACAAAACAGCACAAGCACACAAAAATGTACAAGGGAGGTGGGCGAAGGTGTCCCACGCGAAAACTAGCGGAACACTGAGCGTGCTATCCATTACCGCGTGAAGTACGGTTTCATGCGGACAACGTGTACAACCTCAGAGCGGGGTGGGCGACGCTGAGGCTGCACAGTCCCGTCAGGAAGAACTTCGTAGGTCACTTCTGTGACGCGGCGCAAAACTCTGTACGGTCCAAAGTAACGGCACATCAGTTTTTCAGACAAGCCTGGGCGGCGTACCAGGGTCCATACCCACACTAGGTCACCCGGATGGTATTCGACGTGCCGATGACGGAGGTTGTAGCGGCGCGCATCCGTGCTCTGCTGCCGCTGAATGTGAATACGGGCAAGTTGACGTGCTTCCTCGGCGCGCTGAGCAAACTGCTCGGCGTCGGGCGTGAGTGGGTGGTCATCAGTGCAGCATGGAAGCATTGCATCCATAATCGTCTGAACGTCACGTCCGAAGACCAGACGAAATGGTGTAAATCGGGTCGTCTCCTGGTTTTGTGCTGCGAGTCTATGTACATTGCGATCATGTCGGCGATCGTTCTGTTGAGTCTCTCTGTGAGCGCGTTCGTCTGTGGGTGATAGGCAGTGGTTTTGCGATGGTTCGTGTGACTGAGCTCGAACACGTCGCGCATGAGCTGTGCCGTAAACGCCGTACCTCGATCAGTGATTACGTGGGACGGTGCGCCATGACGCAGCACGATTTGTTGCATAAAAAACTGGGAGATCTCAGATGACGTACCGCGCTGCACCGCCTTGGTTTCCGCATACCTTGTTAAATAGTCGGTCGCGACTATGACCCATTTATGACCGGCCGATGACAGAGGGAATGGGCCCAGAAGATCGATGCCGACTTGATCAAACGGCGTCCGAGGCGGTTCAATAGGTTGGAGCAAGCCTGCTGGCTTGAGAGGAGGCGCCTTACGACGTTGGCAATCGCGGCAGCCTCTGACGTAACGCTGGACGGCGTGAGAAAGTTTGGGCCAATAATACGCCTGGCGCACGCGTGCGAGTGTGCGGGCAAAGCCCAAGTGGCCGGAGGTGCGCTCGGTCAACAGTGCTGGAGTTTTTCTTAAACAAAATGCCGTTCCGGAGGCAGAAGGCCGGCAGGTTCCTAGAAAATTGGCGGGGTACGACAGAAGCTCCTCCCTCCAGATAATCAATGATAGGTCGCAGGTCTGGGTCAGCTCGCTGTCGGGTCATTAAGTCTGAGTCGCTGACAACTCCAATAAAACCGCTCTCGTCCTCTATGCTATCATCCGCTAACCCGACGGGTGCGCGAGAGAGTGCGTCAGCGTCTTCGTGCGTCTGGCCAGATTTGTGCACAATGGTGTAGTCGAATTCTTGGAGGCGGAGGCTCCATCGGGCTAGGCGCCCCGATGGGTCGCGAAGATTGGCAAGCCAGCACAACGAATGGTGGTCGGTAACTACTTTGAACGGGCGGCCGTAGAGGTACGGACGAAATTTCATGGTTGCCCAGACAACCGCAAGGCAATTCTTTTTCTTTGGTCGAATAGTTTGTTTCAGCGCGAGAAAGCGTGCGGCTTGCATACGCGATGACCCTTTCCACGCCACCTTGGTGTTGGACGAGTACGGCGCCGAGGCCGACGTTGCTCGCGTCGGTGTGGACTTCGGTTTCAGCCTCTTCATCAAAGTGCGCAAGAACAGGGGTTGTTAGCAGTCGTCTGCGCAGCTCGGCAAAAGCCTCCTGCTGCTCAGCAGCCCACACGAACTGTGTATCATTGCGCGTGAGGTGGTACAGGGGTGCGGCAATCTTTGAAAAGTCGGCAGTGAAGCGGCGGTAATATGCGCACAGACCCAAAAAAACGTTGCACACTTTTCTTTGTTGCAGGAACAGGAAAGTTGGCGACGGCAGCAGTTTTCTCGGGGTCGGGCTTAACGCCATCGGCACTGACGAGGTGACCAAAAACTTCAACTCTTTGTACCCAAAGTGCCACTTCTCTGGCTTTAGCGTTAAGTCGGCCGATCGGAGGGCATCTAATACTGTCCTCAGGCGTTCAAGGTGTTCGGCAAAGTTTTCGGAAAATACGACGACATCATCGAGATAAACCAAACAAGTTTGCCATTTTAGTCCAGCGAGAACGGTATCCATCATCCGCTGGAAAGTTGCCGGCGCTGAACATAGCCCAAAAGGTAGCACTTTAAATTCGTACAGTCCGTCGGGTGTCACAAACGCCGTTTTTTCGCGGTCCCGCTCGTCGACCTCTATCTGCCAGTACCCACTCTTCAAATCAATGGAGGAGAAGTACTGGGCGCGACGAAGTGTGTCGAGCTAGTCGTCGATACGAGGCAGCGGGTAGACGTCTTTTTTAGTGATGTTGTTCAGTTTTCGGTAATCCAGGCAGAAGCGGAGTGTCCCATCTTTTTTCTTCACCAGCACGACAGGTGAAGACCAGGGGCTGCTGGAAGGTTGAATTATTCCATCTGAAAGCATCTCCTTCACCTGCGTTTGGATAGCCTCGCGCTCCTTCGGTGAGATACGGTACGGCTGATGATGGATTGGGCGGGCATCGTCGGGCGTAATGATGCGGTGCTTGAGAAGAGCCGTTTGCCGGACTTTCGACGACGAAGCGAAACAGGTAGCGTATTCGAGTAGGAGGGCACGTAGTTCTCGCTGTTAAGTCGCCGAAAGGTCCGGGCTGATGTGAAGGAATGGGCGCACAGGTCTAACAGCTTCGACGCGAAACATTCAGAAACCTCCGCTAAGGGGTCGGCGAATGCGATGGCAATAGCACGAAAAAGGTGCCGGGGCTCGTTAGAGAAGTTAGTCACCAGGAGCTCAGAGCAGCCGTCGCGGAGATGGATGAGACTTCGCGCTGAGCAGATGCCGTGGGTGAGCAAAAGGGACAGGTTGCCTTCTGCGACCGCTGTCCCTTCACGTAGTCCGTCGCAGTGAACACTCACAAAAACACTGGCGCGTGGCGAAATCCAAACGCTCTCGGCGGATATTCGAAGGGCGGCGCGGCGTTGACACTCCTCGGAGTAAACATCAGCTTTCTCGGTAGAAAACGTGACAGTGCGCTTTCGGAGGTCAGTAATAGCTCCATACTCCCGGAGAAAATCAACGCCAAGGATGCAGTCACGGGAGCAGTCAGGTAGAACTAGGCAGATGACAACAAATGTGGAGCTGCGAATTTGGACTCTTGCTGTGCATAGGCCAAGCGGAGTTACGACATGTCCGCCAGCCGTGCGAATCTGGGTGCCGGACCATGGCGTCATTACTTTTTTAAGAAGCGCCGCTAGCTTTCCGCTTAAAATCGAGAAATCAGCGCCAGTGTCCACCAAAGCACTAACATTATAGCCATCGAGAAGCACGGGTATATCCAACGAGAATCGATCTCCGAGTTCAGGTACTGCAGTCGTTGCCTTTAAATCGCGGTCGGTCGCTGTTCGTGTTGTCGGGGGGTCTTGTTCGCATCGATTGCCAACGGCCTCGCCCCCTGAGGTCGCTCTCTTTAGTTTTCCCGGCGGGGACTTGGCGACCGTCTCTGCGCCATCCAGGAGGAGCTTTGGGGCTGTGGCGAAGGTCGGCGTGGTGATGGAGACCGAGACTGCCGCTGGGGAATTGTCGCCATGCGCTGCTGGGCTACGTAGTCCTCGATCTCCCGCGGTCGTTGACCTCTTGGTGGACGGGGCATGTCGATAGGGAACCCCCGCAGCCCAAGCTGTCGATACGGGCACTGGCGATACAGATGACCGTGTTCCCCGCAGTGAAAGCAGAGACGCCGCCGATCTGGAGCACGCCACAGGTCCGTCTTCCGCTGGGGCGATCGTCGATTGTCGATGTAGTACGTGTCGGGGTGTGCGGAAAACAGCGAGCCTTGACTGCACCGAGGAAACTGCGCCGAAGAGGGTGCAGGACGTTGCAAGGCTTCAGCATACGTAGGACGACGGCACTCCGTGGGTAAAGCCGGCGGGTCAACGGACGAGAACGAAGGTCGCAAGGCTCGAACCTCTTCGCGGACGAGGCTAGCGAGAGAGCCGGCCGTCGGCAGGGGAGCACCGAAAAGCGCCTGGAGCTCTTCGCGCACAACGGAGCGGATCAGGTCGCGGAGATCAGGGTTAGCCCCGAAGGCAGGAAGTGGCTCTGTAAGTGAAGCGGCGAGTACCGGCCGGTCGTAGGTGGTTGACCGCCGCAGGAGCATCTTCTCCATCGTGACCGCTTCCGTGAGAAACTCAGCAACAGTCCCAGGTGGACTGCGCACGAGGCTTGCGAAAAGTTGCTCCTTAACGCCGCGCATGAGTTGGTGCACCTTTTTCTCTTCGGGCATGGCAGGGTCAGCTCGCCGGAGGAGCCGAGTCATATCCTCCACGTACATGGCTACAGTCTCATTCGGCATTTGAATGCGAGACTGCAAAGCCCGTTCAGCCCGTTCTCGGCGATCCGTGCTGGTGTAGGTCTCCAGCAGGCGTCGGTGGAACTCGTGCCATGATGTTAGCGCATCTTCTCGGTTCTCGTACCACGTACGTGCACCATCCTCCAGGCTAAAGAAGACGTTTCGAAGATTGGCTGCGTCGTCCCACTGGTTGAACGAGGCCACGCGTTCAAACTCGACCAGCCAGTCTTCGACGTCTTCGAGCTGACTGCCATGGAATGGTTTGGGCAGTCGCGGATTCTGCAAGGTATAGTAGGCTGCAGCTGGCATAACAGGTCGATGGGTGGGTGCTCTTGCAGACTCCAAAATCCCGTGTTCGGGAGGTAGGCCTTGGTTTCTCCGGCTAGCACGGTGCACAGGGGTGTCCACCAGCGAAGGACTGGAGCCCAGGGTGTGCGGAGGAGTATTAGACATATACAGGGATGTTACCCCGCACCTCCACCAAAATATGTAACAGAAAACAGGGCGACAGGTCGCTAACCAGCAGAATGCAGCAGCCAGCCAGCCAGCGCGAGACACTTCAACGTCTTCGAAAACACTTCAGCGCAACCTGAGAACACCAGGTGGCAATATTACAACCATACCGGGTCTCAAAACCAGCAACAGTTTGTCGTGACCAACAATAAAACGATGGCCTCCAACCCCTTCCGCTTGATGCGTTTGATCGCCTTTTGATCGGTGCAAGTGATGAGGTAATGTTGTCGGTCACTGAAAACAACACAAACACACAATGGAGACGATCTTACTCCTCTCAGACATCTAAGCTGGAGTGCGAGCATAACGGGTACACCTATGGAGGTAGGGTGATCGATTTGACCTCACGACCTCCTCGTCTCACAGGTTTGGTTGCCGGCGTGGTAGGGGTTTCAAATATTTTACCCCAGTCTCGTCGCAGAATCTCTAGGTATCTTATAACGCTCTTCTCGATGGATCAGCAGACCGTGGCTCATAGTGGAGGCTGTCAGCCACCTCGTTTCCATGCAGTCCTATATGCTAGGGAACCCACTGAGAGGTAACAGAAAATCCGCTCCTGTGGAGTTGCTCCACCAAACACAGTGAGCGGATAAAAAACCCTTCGAATGAGAAATAATACTCTAACCTTAAAATTGCTGATATAAAGTCCGTCGGAACTGCCACAAGCTAAGCCGAGAAAAAGCTAAGTTTTTTTTTAGGGCGCCCGGATTAGAACCTTGTCAGCGTTTGTGATGGAGTTACAAAAGGTATCGGGGCTGACCAGCTAGCATTCTAGGATGTTATGTGAAACGTCTTGGCGGTCCCTCCGCTAGCCTCATCTACTGAGCGAACTGGAACACGTTGCAGATGATGTTGATAGAGCATTCTCTTCCAAGATGCTGGGGCGTTAACGAACATATTAGCGCAAAACGACCACCCTGGCTATTTCTATTCATTGGATAAGCACGAAAAAGCTATCATCTGAGCGCCTACGGCTTCTAAACTAATTTTGAAGTTCTGCAAGTACTTTAATACTCAGTGTACATGACTGAATTTTGACCACCTGCATTGCCACCCTCTATATAAAGGATGTTATCGCAATCGGCCTGAAGGATATTATTGTTATCCTATTTCTTTTTCCTTAGCTGCAGAGTACTTGCAGTGGGAAGAGTGTGTAAAGTCGACGCTATGACGCAGTGGCAAGTCCTGTTCATGCGTCTTTGCTGGGCCGTAAATTGCAGGCTCGTAGCCGTTTTGGCCCAAGAACCGAAAATATAGGGGCTTGTTTTCTATTGGGACTAAATTGAAAACGCCAGCAATTAGCCCTTCCAGTTGAATATTTGCCTTCTTCGCAGGGTCGCGACCCATTTTTGCGTAAGTCGCCTCGTCCCGGAGAAGCATCGGTGCGATGAGGATGTAGTCCAACCGGTTCAAAATGACGGTTGAATTACCTTTCTCAGCAGGGAGGATGACGACGTACTAGTTCCCTTAGAGCCTTTTAAGGCATGCATTTCAGGGAGAGTCAAATGTTCTGTCTCTTTCTTGAAGCGTTTGCAAAGTTCCCTGCTCATGTAGTGCTCACTTAAAGGGTGTCCTACAAAGAGAAACAATTTACTAAGTATCTGAGCCATATTTTTGGTTGCTCATATCGTCATGTATAGTCGTTGTCACTACTTTGTTCAAAACCATGAAAAACAACGCGTTAACATGCGAAAAAATCAACCTTTAGTCCACATGCCAACAGAATGAATTCGATGACTGCCTGTTCTAGAATAAAGGAGTGTCAAATATTGACCCACAATAACAGGAAGGAGTGATCATTCTCCTGGCGTCTAAAATCAGTTTACACTGAGCAAAAGTAGCGGGACTATATTTATCCCGTTCCTGGGCTGAGCTGAGTCGCCGTCTTCAGTGTAACCGAGCGAAACCATAAATAAATAATTAAGTAAATAAATAAATAAATAAAACAGACTGCGCCCGGCGCACCGTGGTCTTATTGAACTAATACTGTTACTGGACTAATAACCACACTCATGCGCGCTATGTGCTGCACCTCGTTATTTTCATCAACTAATACTACTATCGAACTAATATACGTGCCAAAGACACAGACACACGTGCCAAAGACACAGCAAAGCACACATTGAGCCTACAGAGACTGAGAGCACTAGGCTTACGCCCTAGCCGATCACGCCTCCTGATAAGCGCAATACACTTTCGCGTTGTGCGTTGTACATCGTCGTCTTATTCTGTAATGCTACTATCCAATAATATCGTCACCAAACGTGCCAACGACCCAGAAAGCAAAACAATGACCTTACAGAGCCTGAGATACCGACAGAGCTGGCACTCCATTTCCGCATGAGTGAGAATCGTAATCGTCCTTAGAAGTTTTTTCACGACTATAAGCAGTATATTTTCCAGCGACTGCCTGCTGTCCGGCGTGCAGGGGCTCAACTCGTCTAGACGGGCTTCATATTTTGGAGGCGATGGAGTGGCAAATCTTCGCTCTGTAGTCACGGTGTCTACTAGACGGTCGCCTGAGCAGGTATTTCGATTTGTGGTTTTCACAGCACCAGTATGGTTCCCATTCTTTTAAGGGTAAACCGGAGTATAGAAAACGATATAGTCACCTGCGATTCTGATTGTTATAGCTTGGCGGAGGCTGGCGCTGCTTCCTGTTTGGCAACGACGTGCGACAGCTGTCGTAATAAAACTAATATAATAATTCTTCGCATTGATGCGTTATTCATAATATTTATTAGAATAATTTGTAATCATTCTTAAGCAAGAAGATTAACACACACAAATAAGAACAAATAAGCCAAAACCGGGAAAGAACAAATGAGAAAACAAACCAATAAAAAATCGCAAACGGACATGCAGTCCGTTCTCTGTTTACTTTGGTTTTACTACTTTTCTTAATCGCGGGCCTCGCTGAAGGCCTTTGTTTAATTGCAATAGAGAGGGAGTTTATGCAGCTCAGATAACTTAATTACAGCCTGCAGAAGGATGTGAGGTGCTTTACATAGAGAGCAGGTTATACACAAAGAAATGTGAAACACGCCATGAGTGAACGCGGAGAGAAGTAAAAAAAAAAATGAATGGGCACTTAAAATAATTACGGGTGGTGAATGCGAAAGCATTTTTTGCTAGTCGTGCGTTGTACTGCGCCTCTAGTGAGGGTGTCTGACTTGAAGCCCTTTGACCTAAAGATCTTTGTTCTAAAGGTATCTTACATAAATGGCTTTGGCCTGATGGACTTTACCGCAAACGCCTTTTGCCTAAAGGCCTTCATCGTAATGCCTTTACCCTCAAGATCTTCACCCTAAACGCCTTTCATATAAAGGCCTTTATTATAAAGCCCTTTAACTTAAATGCCTTTATCACTGTCATTATCATTAGAGACCATCACCGTTATTTGGTAAAATCCTTTATCATTCCAGAACTGCCTTTATCACTTACTGCTACCATCTCATCTCTTGCTTCTACCATTTCTCGCTTCATTGCCTATGATCTCCCATTAATACCCTAGGCTGCACTGCCGGGCAGATGTGAAACCCTGACGACGTCATGATGTTTTCTGTTGTTTTTTTTTCGGCGGGGGGGGGGGGGGGGTACTTTTTTTCGACATCGAGTTTTACTGCTGATGAGCCAGATAACACTTCCCATTAATAACACCGATTTGTAAGCCTGAAATTGCCTTCCGCAAAGCGCCAGCCTGCAACACGAGCAAGAACGCAGTATCGCCCTTCCTATAGAGAAGAAATGAGTGGCTGGATGCGCGCTGGCACAATTGTTGCAACAGGGAACGTCTTTAAAGCATAGCACAGATACTCGCATCGCTCCCAATGACCCTCTCTTCACTCCAAAAGGACATATTGATCGCGGCCAGTGGAACCAAAGGACTTATACAGCCTCCGAATGGACAACTCGGACAGAAGGCGCCGCAAGTGATCCATGAAACGAGTTTTATCTGGAGGCTCTCGATCTGTCGCAATCATCGGCGACGGCTTCGGTCGAGTGGATATGTTCGTCGGAAACGCTGTCATGCTATTTGCACCGATACAACATATCGAAGTGCCTGTTATAGCTTGCAATCTATGACGTTCATTTTACGGCTTGGAAGCTAGCAAGCTTTGACCCATCCCAGCCCGAGCTCTGTTCAATCCCTTGTGCACGGTCGGAGGAGATGGGATGTAGCCGTGCTACGCATTATGGTTTTCCTATCAAATTTTTATCTTGTTTTAGACGAGCGATGGACCGGAGCTTTTGAATTCTCGTCGAATTGTCACATAGTGTTTGATTTATTGCGTCAGAATAAAAGCCAAGGAAATTTGCATGTTTATTTTTATTTATTGCAAATACTACAGCTCGCAAAAGCGTTCAAGGAGGAGGAGATCACTTATGTCACACAAGTGATGATAAGTGAGAGATCAGATGTCAAGCCAAAAAAGGAAAATACGATGATATTTGCCAGGAACAAAAAACACAGAAGGGACAACTTCATGCCACGTACGGTGCATTTTATATATCTGTACACGTACCTACCCACAATGAAGAATTCAACGATGCTGGCACGTAACTTGTTCCCCTTTGATCCACAGCACTTCAGAAAACTTTGCTTTTGAATGCATTCATAGCACACTTATTATTTTATTCATTTTGCAGTACTGATCGTGTGGTCTGTAAATGAGGTTGCGACAAATACCGCTGGATGCTTGTCTTGATTGTTTAAAAATTGTTTATATACGTCATTTTTAACCAGAACTGTTTTCTACGCACAAATAAGGATTAAAAAGTGAATCGTTTTTTGAAAAAAAAAAAGGAGTCAGCTTAAAAGGTAAGGTTAACAATTCTTGACGCATTTTTCTGTACACATTCTAGCATATCTGAAAAATAAGTGAATGGGGGCACTGCACTACAGATGCCTTTTCAAAAATGGGTGTAATTTCAGTCAAATAGAATACTTTTTTTTTTACAATTCAGGCAGCTGTATTAAAATTTCTTTTACAGCAATTAAGCGTTCTGCATGCTCATGGTAGAAGATACTCCACGTGCGACGTCCACTTAAGGCGACTTGACAAGTATACGCTAATATATTAAGACATTTTTTCGGAAAATCACGCTATTTATTGAGCATTGGTTAGAAACTTGAGTACGCTTTCCTGGGAATGATGCAAACTAGCATGTAGAAGTACTCACGGATATCTGGCATTTAGAGGAACAGCCCTAAATTGATCCCAATTTGAGCTGACCTGAGGGTTTTGAATGCCATCATATATCCTACAATCAGCAGAAAGCCCATTTTTGCAGGTAATATTCAAAACAATATCATTTATATAAATAAGTTAGAGCAAAGGTGCAAGAACTGGCCGCCACGGTAAACGAGAGTACACAGTGACATATCAGAAGGACAGCAAATAATCGAAACACAGTGCATGCGGCCATCAAGAAGGAAGCGAGTCAAGCCCAGAGGCTTGTATGTATCATACACAGCCAAAGGCTTTTCTAAAATCAATAATTTTCCTTTAAAATTAATAACCAGCGTCCACTGAAGAAAACAGGTCATCAATAAAATAAAATCTGAACAGAGCAGAAGAAGCTAGTTTTATAGCTTAGTGGACCTGCTGTACAATACTTATATTGGTCAAGGTGTCATATGACTGCTTTGTAACTTATATAATAAAGCATTTGGCAGCATACAGTTACTAAAAGGATTGGACCGTAAATATCAACATAATTCTGTAGCCAATTTAGGCACTAAATAACGTCTTAGGAACATTGGAAACGAGAAAGCAGCTGGTGAGAATCAGGTAACAGCAGACTCGTTGAAGGACGGAGGAGAGATTGTGGTAGAAAAACTAGCCATTCTGTATACGCAATTACCTGTGACCTCGATCGTCCCAGAAGCTCGGAAGAATGCTAACATTATCTTAATTCATAAGAAAGCAGTGGTCAAAGCCTTGAAAAATTACGGACCAATCAGATTATTGTCCGTTCCCTACAAAGTATTTACTAAGGTAATCGCTGGTAGAGAATGAGGTGATAGCAAAATGCGCAGAATGTAACCGACCCCTATATACAGGCTTCATTGATTAGGAGAAAGCAATTGACTCAGTGAAAACCTTAGCTCTCATGTAGGCATTGCGAAATCTGGGTGTAGAAGAGTTATGTGCAAATATTGTAAGATATCTACAACTTCTGCACAGCTACCATAGCCCTTCACAAATTCAGCAATAAAATTCAAATAAGGAAGTGCGTCAGGCAAGGAGACACGATCTCGCCAATGCTATTTACCCCCTTTTTATAGGACGTATTCCGAGGTCGGTATTGAGAACAGTAGGGGATAAGTATTAATGAAGAATGCTTAAGTAATCTGCGATTCGCTGACGGCATTGCCTTGATAGGCGACTCAGGAGATCAACTGCAAAGGAGATCAATGAGTTAGGCAAGCAGAGCAGAACGGCTGGTCTAAAAATTAACACGCAGAAAACTGAAGTAACATTCAACAGTCTCGAATCGTAACATCAGTTCACAATTGGTAGCGATGTGCTAAAAGTGGAGAGGGAATATGTCTACTTAGGGCAGGTAGTGACTGCTGATCCGGATCATAATTGGGAGATAACCAGCAGAATAAGAACGGGGTGGAGCGCACATGGTAGGTTCTCTCAGAGAATGAGTGGCAGTTCACCAATATCCCTCAAGAGAAAACTGCACAGCAGCAGTATATTACCGGCACTCAATTATGGGGCAATGGGGCAGAAACGAGAATGCTAAAGAAAAGAGTTCAGCTTAAATTAAGGACAACCCAGTGAGCTAAGGAAACAAATATGATAGGAGTAATGTTGAGAGAAGGAAAGCGATCAGAGTGGGCGAGGAAATAAACTCAAGCTATTGACATCCAAGCCGAAATGAAGAGAGAGAAATGGGCTTGAGCACGACAGTTCATGCGAAGGCCATCATCATCAGCCTGGTAAGGCTGATGATGATGATTATGACGGTTCCACGCCGGGTAAGCTGCAACAATATATAACCTAAGTACATTAATTGCCGTTGGCGCAGGAAATCGCAACCACGTTGTGAATTGCAAGCAATAATTTTATAGCAATAACCATCGTATAAAATAACAGGGACAATCGCTGAAGAAATGTAGCTCATAATTTCCGCTAACAATTACTCATTGCCACAAGTTATTGGAGGACGTAGTTAAGAGTAAATTCATATAAAAATGATCAAAATTAATGGCCTAGATTTATTGTTTAGTTGGTGTACAACACCAGTAATTTTTTTTTATATTGCACATGTTGGGTAATAAAGCTGTTGTTCTGGGTATATGTCAATCTTTTTGCGATGTGTTTTCAAGTGATATGTTTGTCCTTTTCTACTTTTTCTATATTATTCCCAGTCCTGCACGGGCTGGAGGCTGGCCTGTATTATATATAAATAAGAAATATAAGAATTCCCATCGAAAATACGAGATTAAGTACACATGCGAGCTTAAGAAAGATAACGTTTTTACTGCATCCTTACTTCCCTCTTCTTCAAGTATTATTTCCCGAGTTCTACTACGAATGCGAGATTTCCTATTGGTAGTAGGTTTTCCGTCTTCGCTACGCTGAATGAGTTCGGGACATCGGTAAGTAAAGCAATAGGCAGCGCTACTACAGGATCTGTCTTGCCGGGAAGGGAGCGATTTTTACGCTATGTGGCACACAAGTGTTGCCATAGCTTATGCCATAAAGAAATACAAATTATTCCTCAATACAAGGAACGTGCATAGGATCACAGACGGAACGGTAACGACCGAGATCTGCAGCCGTGGTTTCTCTGTTGCTGCGTCACATACGCAGAAATTTGCTAGTACATACAATTTAAAAAATAATGTAGAATAGCCTTTTTCTATTATTAGTAGCAGGCTTCAGTATCTAAGATACGCCACTGCTCTTATGGCTGCTATTATCATTATCTGTTATCTTCGCTAAGACGAAAAAGCTGCTCCTAAACTTTATCGCTGAAGGTAAAAGCAGTCAAAAGAGCGCCACAATCTTTCTTTCTGACAGGAATTTTAGCTTAAATCCAAGCAGTTCCAGCAAAGATGAAGGTGGCCTGCACATATATAAGCTACCGCAATGAACACCAGCTTAAAAAGATAGTAGCATCTTTGGATTTTGTTCTCTTGTACTGCTGTAATAGAAGCTGGGCGCGTATTTTAAGTTCCACAAATACGACGAGGAACCAATGCATTTTTCAGATATCGCACGCGAATTAATTGTTTTTAATATCAGCATGCCGTGAGTTCTTAACCAAAGTTTGGCACAGCAAAGCATCTCTCATGCTTTCTTTAATATATAAGTAGATTCACCTCTTTAGAATATGCGAATACCGCTTGAATAACATTACGCATATTCAGACCCGCAGTCTTCCGGGACAACTACAGTGCAGAGCTTATGCAGAGATGTTAGTTCATTGAATAGCCTGCTTCTAGCTTACACCTTTATTCACACAGTGAAAATGCGTGTGGAAGAACAGCCGGGTTGCCTTTGCAAGGAAGACAAAAATAATAGTCTTACAGGTAGCCTCCGCGGACTCCATTATTAGTGCGGACAGTACGTAAAAATGTCGTTTTTGTTGTACGGAAATTACAATAAATCAATACAGTGCAGCCAAATTGCCCGCCTTTCCCACCACACCTACCGGTAAATGCCTCAGGCTGAGCACATTTGTCGTTCCCCTGCTTTACTCTGCTTAGCTTAGTGTGTTCAGCATGTTTAAAAGTGAGATTTTGTTTTGTATCTTCAAGAAGAAAATAGTGGTGTGAACTGAAGCGCAAAGCATTTACGGAGCAAGCATCGCTTACGGTCGCCTAGCTACCATGCCTACAATACAACGCGAAGTGTGCGGAGGTTTGCTTAGCTCCCGCGCAAAGATGGCGCGTAAAGTAGCGCGGCTCCCCGACGCCCCCCAGCCACCAAGCCAAAGCCTGATCGAAATCCCTAGGGAGATCAACGGGGCGGCCACAAAGCTAGCATGCATTGCCTTTCTTAGCCTGCTTTCCCCACGCCTTTCATCTCCGGGAGATTTCGTAGCTGCTTGCGCCTACTCTCACCTAAAATCCCCGTCCCCACCGACCCCGCTGGGGCCCATTTCAGTACCACGGCCGCCGGAGGTCGAGCTTTCGTGGTCCTACCTTTTCTATACCCGCAGTTTCTCTCGGCTGGTGCTCCCGGCATAAAAAAACGTCTAGTTAAGTACAGTGCCGCACAGACGCGAATATAAGCACCCGCCGTCTTGAACGTTCTTCGACATGAGAGGGTCGTGTTTCTCCTTTTCACTGTATGCACTTTTCTGGCAAAATCTTCTTGCCAACATGATACTGGGATTGCCGTCCTCATGAAATCACTTATTCATACAGCAAAGCCATATGCCCTGTTTCCGGCGCTCATATAACCGATGTCGCACAAGACATATTAAATCGCGTCATTATGCTATATCATCAAACAAGGATGTTCCATGATGTACTGTTCCCGTTCACATGAAGAACTAAATATCGCCCGCATGACCTCGACTCGGTAACAGTCACTACCTGACCGAAGTGGTTTTCACAAAACAGCTATCGCCAGCGCCATGTTTTTGTGATCTTGAACCTCCTTGTAGATGCAGATCTCTGCGCAAGGCTTACTGAAATAGCTCTCTCTGGAGCAGACAGCGGAAGTTCTGTGACAACACGCCAACGCACACCCAACTTCCTCTTCTTCAAATTAGCTATACCTCATAAAAATGTTGAGTACCAAATACTACATGCAGCGGAGGCACTCCTCTCTAGAGGTTCCAAATAACCTCAAAATTCCTTATTTGGCTCGTCTAGGCCCAAGCTTTGCGTCTAAATATTAGGCAGTATTAAAACGAATAACGTGGAAGTTGAACTTTACAACATTTCCTTTGAGAGAAGTGCGAATTTCTTCCAGTTAAGGAACCTGCCTCAGGCATATTCCAGAAACACTTGCGTCTAATACCCAACAATTCTGGACAAACCAGTTTTGAGCGAAAAACCGTTCGTGAAGGCAATGTTTGCTAAGCTTATGATATGAAAGATTCTTTAGTAATTCAAGCAAGAGATCCCCGAGATTCATAAATTCACGCATCGAAGCCCCCATGCCTGGAAAAAGAGCGTTTTCAAGATAACTTTCGCCTTCCCACCACCCTCTCACTTGGCCGTATTGCGTTCTGCTGAGCTGTGTTATTTCTTGATAGCAGATATTTCAGGTCACCTGTGGTAATCATTTTTATGATGCCTCCTGTCGCAGAACCCATGCCCGGACAACAGCTTCTTCATATTCACATTTCCTCTCTCACCACCTTTTACACTGGCAACTTGCTCCCCTCACCAGAACTTCCTCCTCGGAGGGACGACTCTATTTACCCGCCGTCGTTGATGTAGTCACTGCCGACACTAAGACAAGTCTTGCTGTCTAAATGAGCTGAATGAAGCCATCCACTAAGCCATTTTTCTCTTTCTTTTCTGCTTTTCATCTTGGTGACTTTTCTAATTCATGCCCTTTAGTTCCATAGCTTGTTAAGTGATTCTAAATATGAACAGTGCACGGATATAAGGAGCAGTTCATGAGAAAGTGACACTGGTTTCTTTCGTGTGATGTGCTGCTTTTTGATCATATTTTGTAATGGCTACTAATATAGAACGTCATATTAAAGCACAGCTATTCAAGAAATATGTTTACTCCTCGTCAAAAGTAGGAAGGAACCCAACTTGGCACGAACAAATGGCCGTTCGCCTGTTATCGTGTCCTGAATGAGAGTACTTCTACTTTGCCAATTTGGTTGCAGAGGCGGCTGACCACTACATTGACTTTCTTTTATTTTAAAGAACAATTACTCGGTGGAATAATATGCGAAATTTATTGCGAAAGAACTAAAAAGTTTCCGATATGCAGCTTTGTACCGCCGGATAACAGTCAAAATGCTGACTGCACACCTGATTGGCTGGGCGTATTAGTCTAGTTAGCACTAATTGGCCCTTAACCATGACGCTCGTTTTACATTCTGAAGCAGAGGCACGACTCTCCCGAAATGTTGTCTAAAAATGGGAAATAGGCAGGGCATTAATTTTTGGTTGTGCCATTAGAGAAAAATAAGGCAGCTGTATGGCTCTGCCCCAGCCTAATTAGCTTTCGAGATGAAAAAAATGAGGACTATTCAGAATGAAACTGTGTGCCGAAAATAATCATCGTGCCCTGTGTTCTGTACCGGCGTCTGTGCTCAGAAAAGGAAACTAATCAAATGTTCTGGCTAGAAAGATTGTTTCTGACGTCTTATGCGCCCCTAAAGTAGAACAGTTTGAGCAAGTATGGGTTTAATAAATTAACCGCGAATGCAGATTTCGCAAAGGTGATTTTTTTTAAAGAAAGTAAGTTATTGGACGGCAAGAAGCCTTTGCTTTCGAAAGCTTTGCACGCTTCGATGGGAGGGGAAAATGCGTGAGCGTTATGAACGCAGTGAATCAAAAACATTCATTCCGGTAGCTTGAATTCGCTTGATATGTTTTCTTTTTGAGGACATGCTTCGTACTTTGGAAACATCAGGGCGAGGCGGCAAAACGCATCCGCCGAATTATGCCGCCAGAAAAGAAACAGGCAAGCAAATTCATTCAATCAGCACATTACTTTGAGCGAATTCGCATGATAGTTTCCAACGTAAAAGAGCAAGAAACGTTTGAACAATTGCGTAAATTATATTTGCTGCCGCAGCCTGCTGCGCACGTAAGATGTTTACGTTTCTGGAATGTTTGCTTGTTTTAGGAGTAGGCGAATTCAACAAAAAAACAAAAGACGGATAAATATAGGTCCATGCGCAAAAGGTGCAGAACTGATTAGGGCACTTGGGCAATCGGCTCCCAGCTCATGCGGCATTTGAAAAATTGCTTGGAATTCTTACACCAATGGAAAATATATTACCAAAGCATAACTTTCCCTCAATGCTATCGTGAAATTTGATATTGAGTTCCGCAAGCAAACTAATAACTGCGCGCCGACGATGGTTGATAGACTTTATTTATGTCAGAAAGAGAGTGTCATTCTCTGAAATACTCGTTAGATACGTCCAACAATTTAATCAAGAAAACACATCACTGATTTTATTGACCATGTTCACATGCGGGTAAACGCTGCTTCGTGATTATTTTAAGTGGAGACAAAGACAAATTTCGACTCCTTCATGGCGATCGGAGATGCAATACATAAGACGGTAACATCAATTTTCCACCACTGCCAAAATAAACTCTCAAGGCTTACAACAAAACAGGAGAAATTCGCAAACAATCATTTCGGTACCACTAAACGCGCGTAACCAGAAAATACGCAGGTATTTTTTGTACGGAAATGCAACCTGATGGGGGACGGTGGTAATCTGAGTTATTCACTTCAGTCTAATACGCTGTGGGGCTGTATAGGTTTTAATTAAATACTCGCACAACCGAGTGCATTGAGGCTTATAGCTTGACTCTATGGCTAGGGTTTATTCCTTGGTGTGAAATTATTTTGAAGGGCACTTTATTGAATCAACGCTTTGCGAAAGTGTGAGAATTTTCACGATAGTCAGTTCTACACTTGTTTGTGTACAGCTGCACAGTATCTGCTTCTGTTCATGAACACTTCTGAATGCGTCGCTGATTCCCTATGTACTGCAGGCAAGCAGCCGCCAATTTTCTGTCCCAATTAGCGGCCGGTGCGTGTACGCTGCAAGAATTATCCAGCAAAACCCAGTACACCAGTTCGCTCATCCGACTGACTTACTTTATCTGACACTGATTTTGTGCAGTACGCCTACATCAGCTCCCTTAAGTGGCCATAACTCCTAATGCTTAATGCAGTACAATTTTCAAAAATTAGGCAGAGCTTAACTTTCTACAAAGAGAAAAGATGGACACAGTGCTAGCACAGAATTGAGCATCTTTATTTATGTCGCGCTATCAACAGGCAGAAGCGAGCAAAACCAAGCTGCATTTAGGATTGACGACATGCGATAAAATATAGTAGGATATAAACGAATTGTAGAAGAAAATTATTGAAGAAAAGCCCCTCCATTTTTCTCTAGTAACTGTAACAGCTAAGACAGAGTCTTTGTTCATGCACGTGGTTTCTTCGGATGAATCCAAAACGCTTCAACGGTTGTCCACGTGCATTGGTCTTTGTTTGTTCAGTGTAGTAGTACGGCTGAAATCAGGGATGCCTGTTGAGTATGCTACCATTTCAACAAATACCAACTAGGTCAACAAAGTACCCTTTTTTAGGGCTCGTAAGTAATGAAGAAACAGTGTCCGAGACTAATGTCTTTCTCTGTAGTACCTTACAGATATCATGGATGGGCGGCGAAGGGTTATGTACACGCTAGTTTTTGAGACATTTCTCACTTCCACCCTTGCCCACTAGCAACATCCAGTTGCTAATGCGTCCATGTTATTGTGTTCTGGGGTGTACATGTGGCTACGTTCGGCATGCTTTGCAGTTCGGCGTGGATTTTAGGCTGGAAAGGTGCGGCTTCCTAAAAGCGAACAGTTGACATAATCATGCACTCTTAGTTTGGTAATGAACGAGAAAGTATGGCAGCGCTAGATCTTACTCGAGAAGCGGAATAAAAATTTGAAAAGAAACGCTAAGCATGAACCTTTGTTTACAATCGAACCTGACGACAAAAGCATTTAACATGTTTAAACAACATGAGTTTAATATAACGCACATACACAAACGCACGCATGCCTAAATGCGCTAGCGCTATGTCCTTCCAGAAGTAGGGAATAGTTTCCCTGGCTTTTAAGCCGGTTGTTGTTGCCCAGAGCTCTAATACCGACGTTAAGGGTGAAGAAAAGTATGAACCAACTTCTTATACTTTTAGGCCTCACTAAAAGTCACGAAAGTAGGGAGCCTCTTGTGCCGGGCTTAAAAATGTTACTAGGTAAGGGAGGGAGCTTACTCATTCTTAGCTTTTATTTACGCCACTAATCCTATTAAGCTTGCAAAGAGTGCTCTTTCCTGACCTCTATTCCCGTGAAACCGGGCTGAGGGAAAAGGTAATCTTCTAATTAACGGCCGCGCTGGATCCCAACACACGCTGCTAATAAGTTATCTTGCTTCTCTCTCCCACTCGATCCTCTGCCAGTGCCTTCTCCTCTTTGTTGCGTTTTCCGCTTTGCTTGGCGTGTTCGAGGTTTACTTCATACTAGTGACCCCGAAGTAAAGTGCCGACTTCACGCTTGTGCGCCACTTATTAAAAAGAGCAGCGTTTCTTAAAGCTGAATTTTGACTCTGTGCATTTTTCAGTGTATCACATTTATTTCTTCATTTTCTGCTGCAGAACTTACGATTGGTTTGTCTAGGACATAAGCAGAGTGCATGTCAGAAAGAACAATGGACAAGATTGCAGCAACTGAAAAATTGAAATATCCTCTTAGGCACAACCGAGTTCTAACCTTTTGGAAAACTGAAGTTTAAAGTCAAGCGTATTCATTTTCGTTTTCAAAATGCAGGCTAGTTTAGCCGCTAATTCTCATATGAATCACGGAACATGGAATTTTACCGTGCATGCCTTGGTCATTTCCTAGCCTTATGATATTTACGCCGAAGCCTAGTATCTGCCGCAGTTATCTAAAACTATCTTCCTCACTCTGCGGACCCTATACGAAAGCCCTCCGGTCTCAATACTGCAGTAATAGGCATTGAGTGGAGAGGAATACGAGTTGAGGGCAGTATATAACTCCTGCAATTGATAGGTTATGTAGCAGACGCCAAAGTGGATCACTTTTTTTTTTGTGCGCTGTTACCAAAACCCCCAATCTCAGATTTTGCAGATGCATGTTTGTCCGAGCCTCTCGAATGTCGCCCACCTACAACAGGGGCATCCTGGCAGCCATTATGCCAGCTATGCAGATAGCTGTTGTCGATTCTCTCCTGTTTTGTCCGTGTTTTGTGCGCTGTTGTGAATAATGAATATGCAGAACACTTCATGGCAAAACACTCTGCGGTCACGAATGGGTATCGAACCCACGGCGGCGAGAACAGATCAGCTGCGCTGGTAACTGCATTAGACCAGCTTGTCATAGCCGCATAGGGCAGATAGTGGCCGGTGATCCGGATAATGAGAGGGAAATAACTAGATGAATAAGAATGGGGTGGAACGCGTATGACAGGTTCTCTCAGATCATGAATGCCAGTTTACCAGTATCCCTCAAGAGAAAAGTATACAACAGCTGTATCTTTCACTGTGCGGCAGAAACGCGGGGGCTAACGAATAGGCTTCACAATAAGTTCAACACAGCGAGTTATGGAAAGAAAAATGGCAGGCGTAACGTTAAAAGATGGGAAGCGTGCAGAGTGGGCGAGGGAACAAATGTGGGTTAAGGACATCCTAGTTGAAATCAGGGGAAGAATTGGGCTTGGGCAGGGCATGCAATCAGTAGCTAAGATAACCATTGGTCTTTAAGGGTAATGGAGTGGATTCCAAGAGAAGGCAAGCCTAGCATGTAGCGGAGGAAAGTTATGTGGGCAGATGAGATTAAGTTTACGGGGCTGCGGCGGCTGCAAATGTCAATGGACAGGTTTAATTCGAGAGACATGAGAAATGTATTTGCCCTGCAGTGGGCGTAGTCAGGCTGATGATGATTATGTCAGCATCGCAGCAGAATATCCGCGTGTGTAAGTGAGGGTTCATCACGCATTAATTTAGATGTCATTGTCTTCATCAACTCCTGCCTGTGCGCAATGACTCCCGAACACAACGCTATGGCATCTACCTGTTACCCAAACCTCAATCCGGGATCGAAACAAGTGAAAACCGGAGCCCTAGGGCACATAATTCCCATTTGGCCTAACCGCGCTAAATTATCCGCCATTTTGTTTGCATGCGCATATTCAGGCTACACACTGTGCGTGCGCAGGAGCCTATCGTGAAAGCGGTGTTAATTCTCTACGGCAGGGCCATTTCTCTTTTCTTAATGTAGCTAAAGTATCAACAGTGTTGTGTCATAATAGTTTGACTGTTACTAGTTCAGCGCTCGGGTGGTACCTAGTCACGCATTTTGTTCGGTCGAGGCTTAAGGCGTTTAGTGCTTTTTGCTGGTGGAGGTGACATTGTAATGAAAATTGCAGGGATACTCTTAATTATCCCTCTCTGTGAACCGTGCTCGGGAAAGTAAAGGAATAATTTCATATCGTTTGCTGAGCCTTTCTCTCTCCACGGGGCTCATCTGGGATCAACACTGCTGGTTGTCGTCATGCTAATCGTTTTTGTCATTTTTAGCCTTGGTTTCCTCTCCTAATGTTTCTTGTGCGTCACAGAAATTTCAAAAAACAAAACTGTCGTGCTGCGTAACACGCCAAGCAATTACCACCAGCATTTATTACCAGACTTCTTTGCGAGGGGAAACGAGAATAAATATAGTTAGATATTATTTTTTAAATCTGTATATACAGATAATCACACAGAAAGCCTAAAGGCACGATGATATTGCAAGCACAATCTATCCTCACAATGCGCCTGATTTAGTTGATGTGTAAAAAGATGAGTGTAGGCGAATGGGACGGCACGGATTTTACATATTAATATGCGGGAGTAAAATTTCAGTGCTTGAAATGATAATGGTGTGCGCCTGCTCCAAACCTGCGCCGGCGTCTTTTTTCCCCGGTGGACGCAGACTTGGTCGGATAAGGCGCTCCGGACCAGTGTGGTTGTTGAAGCTGCGTTTCGGTCTTCCCGAACAAGTTTACCTCGCTGAGTGCTATCTCGCTAATCTATTGCAGCGATTGCCCGGGCGCAACGTAAACCTACAGCTTGCTTGAACGATGATATGCTCGTGATAGTGAAAAGCGATCTCCGACAGAGGGAACAATACTTTCAGGTTCAGTATGTGCTCTGTGGAACGTATAGGTTAACCGTTTATAGTAAAGTTTGCGAAAAAAAAAAATGATTTCGGAGTGCACGTGCCACCTTTGGCGTTTTTCAAAGCGGTCTTCTGTCTTGGTGACGTTTGTTATCACTTGTTTAGTACAGCTAACATGCTAATAAATTTTGGAATCAAGAGCTCTGGTCTTGGCCTCACAGCAGTGGCTCAGCAGGTTCATGCGGTCGCAGGGTCGCCAGATTGATCCGAAACGCTCAGCTTGTATTTCTATTGTGACGCGATGCATATCCTACCAGGGGTCTTAGATTTTCTAGAGGTAAACGTTGAGACACCAGTTTTTTCATCTTGCAGAACAAGGAGGGCAAAGATTGCAACAACGTAATAGATTCTGTATTGTGCAATTTTTAACGCGCATGTGAGACAGCTTGCAAGCAAAATAAACAACACAGCTCAAGACAAACTGATACATACATGATACAGCACACTCTCGTTGTTTATGCGACATAGCTGCGAACTTAAACGTTTGTTGTATTTTTTCCCCTAATTTCAGCTTGAAAAAGGACTAGTCTAATTTTGTGTTAGATGGTTGTATTT
Organism: Amblyomma mixtum; assembly: GCF_055824585.1. Classification (NCBI taxonomy): domain Eukaryota; kingdom Metazoa; phylum Arthropoda; class Arachnida; order Ixodida; family Ixodidae; genus Amblyomma; species Amblyomma mixtum. The sequence continues at coordinate 180,623,587 of NC_143013.1, forward strand.
TTTAGTTGATGCCGGATATCAGTCAAAAATATATTAGCACATTTTGCGCATCACAAACTGCTTGCATTAGGGGCAAGGTGGCTCATTGAAATTCGTTCCTTTTGATCTACCTCTTGTTGCTTGTTGTTTCTTTCCTTCTTTCTCGCAGAGAAAGTCTCAGACTGAAGCGAAAAACCAAAAGCTGAACCTGCAGAGCGATACAGTAAAGGCGTGCGCCGTTCCATTCAAAACAGAAGAGAAAATATTAGAGTGTATAAAACACATAAGAACAAGTACATATCAAGGTTCTTGTCGCGAATGTAAAGGCCTTCTGAGAAATTGATGTATAACAAAAATAAAACAACACTCAAACTTCATTTACCATCGTCAACGGTGATATGAAAATATAAAGAAATTCGCAACCATTTCGTACACTTTCAAAAAGCACTGCACGTCAGCAGTCTTGGTACCAGCAAGAAAAGTAAGTTACGGCAGTTTTACAATGTGACGACAAAAGAAATTGAAATGAGGTTAAAAATTAACTAAAATTTTGTTTCTTCTACGTCTTCTCTTTCCTGCAGAGCTCTTCTCTCCAAGTTCCTCCGCATTCTTCACTTCCTATCGTGCAAGAATAAAAAAATCAGAATAAACTTAAAAACAGTGAATACAAGCTATATTTTTCGCTGATCTTGAACGCCTGGAGTGCTGTGAGGTACCTGCATTATATGAAAAATGAAATGCAAAGACATTTCTGCACTTCTCATCTTTCCTTACCTGTTTATGTATCTCGTGTTGATCATTTAGGGTCTTGTGTATTATAGTACTGGCTGTAATAATTATATTGCTCAGTAAACATTAGAGTGTGCTCGATAAAAGAAGAATAGCTAAACGATTTATTTCGAGCTTTATGCATGACATGTGTCTAGTATTTTGGAGGCTAGGGCCGAAATATTTGAAAGGATGGTTATGAGAAAAACTACTGACAACAAATCGATAAAAGCTGATTTAGCCCTCTCGACCCGCAAAAACCTGCTGCATCTATTGCGACGGAATATGCAGGCCAGCCGGTTAGTTTCGGCGATCGCACCCGATGCGAATGGATTTATTGGAAAAGATATGCTCGTGAATGCAGCCGCCAATTTTCATCATGGCGGGTCCGCAGCGATTGTACTTGTGTCCACGTCGCTGTCAATTCTGAATAGGAGGCTGGCAGACAAGCAGCCATGGGCGACAGTAGTCGCTGATATGTGCTGAGAGCCATCAACGGAGCTCCCAGAAAGCAGGGTTCGGAGCACTTTCCTCACATTTGCGTCGGTCTCTCAGTCCAAGTCGTATTGGTTGATACGGACGCTAATTTGCCGGTTTTTCTCTCAGTCCAAGTCGTATTGGTTGATACGGACGCTAATTTGCCGGTTTTTCTCTCAGTGCTGACCCTTGCCTGCGTTGGCCATCACCAGAATTTCTTTTTGCTTGGCTGGTTTTGTTATGAGCATTTATTCCTCAACAATTTCCATCTAGTAGTAAACGGCGCTCATACTTCTGTAATGCTTTCCTTGTTCCTTTCCTTGCATTTTAGAGCGCAGCTCTTTGGCGTCCGTTCCTGGGTTTCGCGTCGTCGTCGGCGTTGTCGTCGGCCTCGTAACCAGCTCCGCCCCCCTTTCATCCCCCCAGCGCTAGCAGCGACCGACTGATACCGCTGGATGCCGCTGACGCCGCTAGAGAGTCAAGATAACGTGACTGCATAGAACACCGTCGCCGCCATGCAGAAAGAGGAGGAAAGGGTCCCCCCCCCCCCCCTGTTCTTGTGTGGCGGATAGGGTGCTCTTCAGTTGCCGACGCGCCGGTTATTTCACGTAGGCGTGAAAGAAGAAAGAGAGGCCGTAATGAAGAAAATGAAAATTGTATTTGAGGAAAGGAAATTACGCATTAACTGTGTCGCATATCTCAGTAGACACTAGTCGAAAATTGTATTTGACGAAAGAAAGTTGCGAGAACTGTTAGTGCAGTCTTTGTTAAAGGAATACGTGTGAAAAATAAAAAAAAAATTCTGTGATAGCGCATACATGTGTTGCTCGATTTCTTTGCCTCAATCTATCGAAAAGGTGAAACAGCTTATTTGCTGCGCTCAAATTTCGCATTAGGAAGTAACGTAATCGTCGGTAATTTTTTTGCTACGCCGAAGAGACAAAAATTGTCCTTTCTTGTCCTGAATTTTTGTTTATAGATTATTTAAATATTCGGGATAAATCAACACGCTGGTTGTTCCTTAGGAGGCTCCTAATGCCATCAGATTAAAAGAGATTACCTAAAACACCAAAATTTTTCTGTGTCCGCCATTTCGTACTGTTTTTTTTCTGAGGAAGAGAAACGACATTTAGCAAGCGTCCCATGCGCAATCGTTTGGGACAGTATTTTTCAGCTATGCTGTTAGTTTCTTCCGCGCCCGCAGGCGTCGAATAGCCGTCTTTACACCAAATGAAGAGCCGTTGGCGTGCAGCAAAAAAAAAAAAAAGGCTTACGGTGTTGAGCCTCTCTTTCGCACTTTTTTTGTTGCCTATCATGGGAGTGAGATGCTATTTCCAAGAGCAATCATTGTGCTCCATTGCACGTTTTTTGCAGTTTTTTTCTCTGTGTTTCAGGCCACAGACCGAAGCGAAGGGATAAGCTTCGGGCCCCCTTCAAAAAGATAAATGGTCCAGCCATGGGGCTTTCCTTTCCGGAGTCGTAACACGCGTGCCGCGATGAACATGTATCTAGCGCGGTCGGCGCGGTAAGCTTGTCGTTTTTGGAGCGCCCTTTCCCTTAAACTAAAGCAGCGTGCCCTGTCCTGCGTGAACATTTTTTTCTGCAGAAATAGAGAAAAATAGTGCACAGAGAAAGAAGCAGAAGGCTCGTTGTTCTTAGCTGTGTGCTAGTTGGGGTTCGGCTCACGCTTCTGAAACAGGGCGCTGCTTCTTTGCGTACAAAGGTTTCTAAAGTGCTTACCTTATAGTCGAGAGCCTTCGGCTTTTAGCCATGGAATGTACAATCGCAAGTAGATTGTGAAGGAATAATTTTATTTTTTGAACGGCAGTAGTAACAATCTGTGCCTTGAAAAAAAAAAGAAACTTTTCGATATCCAAGCAACAAGCCGACACGTCTTGAAGCATTAAACCTTTCTAATGGAACCGCTGCATGGGAAGTATTTTCTTTTCCTCGATGCACAGGGAGTGTAGAAATGAGGTGTTGCATACGCAAGTAGAAACAACAAGTAGTTCGACGTTTAACATGAAGATCGTGTATTACAGTTGAACCGATCGTTTATCATTAACAGACGAATTGGTTAGCCGCGGGCGCTTAAAAAAAACCTATATGGATATCCTATCATAGAGTGTGGACGTGGAATACAAATGGTGGGACGGAGTCCTACCGTACATAATCATCGCCTACAACACTGTCGTTCAAGAAATATCCGGCATGAGAGCTTTCTGGCTTCCCATTGGCCGTCTACAACACTGCTTGGTGCCATGCAGCCTAACGACGACCATGATATCTGAAACGTCACATCGTTGCTGCGACTCGCGGTTTCCGGAAAAATTGCTCGCTTATGCACCAATAAAAATCCGTTTCTGGCGCAGATCGATGGAATGTTCGGCCCCCTTACAAAAATGAGTGTTGAGTTTCTGATGTCGTGTTCATGCATCGCTTGTAACACATTAGAAAGTCACCACGAAGTCATGCCTATCAGGAATAAAAACTCAGCAGAGACTCTTTTGCAATAATAGAGAAGATTTCCTTATGTCATTGGCGATCAGCCACTCAAGTGACTTTTCTCGCCGTCAACCAGCACGCTAAATATACCGCAAAAAAATTAAGATGTGATTCCACACGAATTTCTCTCATGGCATTACACATCAAAAACTCTTATGTTGTATTCATGCATTCCTTTGTGCCACATACAAAGGCATGCATGAAATAAATGGAGCAAGCGGCGGAGGAATTGGGGGGGGGGGTGCTTTTATGAGAGTGTTGACAGTCTGGAAAGAGAGGTTGGGGATTTTCTAGTGAAGTTTTTTTTGAAAAAAAAAAAACATTATGCTTGCTGAGAGCTATTTAAGCTTTACACGAAAAATTCGACTCTTTTTTTGTTCTTTATTGTTCTAATGAGTGGCGGTTACCTTTGGTCGTTATCCGATGCGATGAACGTATCGCGCGATGTCATTACTACGAGTTACTAAACAAAATGCTACCATCAACAGTGAAAAGAAGCACTTTCTTTTTGTCTGCAAAGTGCATAATATAGGCTCGATGACACGGTGATACAGCAACGAACAACGTAATATGAAAGGCTCGCTCAATCGCTGGCTCCATTAGTGCGTCAAGCTACGAGCGTAAGCGCACGCTGTTTTCGATATAACTACGAACTGCTCAAAAAGGAGCACAGAAAGAAAAAAAAACAAGTGACAAGAACGCGGTGCACCAATGTGCAAGATAAAAAAAGAAGACAACGCAGTCTCTCGATCTTCAATCACCTCATCATGTGTGTTTACGTTATTTAAATGTTTAGCTTCATTAAAGATGTGTGTGTCACTACCATGCTCGCAGGTCGTGAAGCTACCTAGAGCATGATTCCAGTAGTTTGTGCCCTGAAGCGCAGTTTTGCACAAAGGCGAGATCTGTACCAAGGATTAGGAGCCCTAACATAGTAACAGGACACCTGTCATTCTGAGACTTGCAGTTTCCCAAGCGATTTGATACGGCCACTGCTGTGTACGTCAAGGCTCGGAATACGCTAGCACGCCGAACAGGCCTGAAAGTACATTCTCAACAAAGTTGTTTTCTCATGCGAGCATGTAGGTGCTGCTGCTACATTTACAGCAATGGAAAGAGCAGGAAATAACGGCGGCCACATATATCATATCAGATAAATTGCTATACTAGCATGTGGTGGCGTGGTGTGCTATGCCTGTGAAGGCATGCGTTTTTGCTAAGGAGAGGCTTGCTCCATGGACGGTGAAGTTCCGTCTTTTCCTTTTGTTACAGTTTTGTTTGCTTTTCTTTTTTGTTAGAGTTGTTTTCACTGTCCTCCAATATTGTTCCGAAGAGCAAAATATCTCAAGCACCATTACCCATAGAAATAAATGAGAATGTTTTAGTCAGTTTTCCATTCACGAGAAAACTGTTTGTTTTTAGTATCAGAAGACAGGCGTCCGTAATTTGGCAGATCGTTCATTAGCTGCTTCCTAATTCTTGCATTGCCTTTTGAGATCACGTTTTTATGCGCACTTATTCACTAAATTCAAAGAACTAGCTCTTTTCACCCTTCTTGCACCTGATAACAGGTGAAAGACAAATGCGCGTTTGTTTGAAAAGTCGTTTCACTAATGTTCATTTTGCTAATTTCAAAGTGCACTGTGCAGAAGTGGAAGCGTGAGACATTTCCTGAATTAAGCGCCTCCTTTCATTCTCTGCAAAAGATGGGAGCCATGCCTAGCACTCCGAGTACGCGGCGGTCGTGCGTTGTCGACAAGGACGTCTCCTGTTTTTATTCTTCTGTTTTTCCGGGTAATTATTCCCTTTACACGTTGACGAAATACGAAAGCTCTCAATTTTCGCTGGCTTTGCATGTCAGCTGTTTCCCTTCCAGCTTGCAAAACTGTTTTTTGAGGAAATAAAAAATGGCGCAGTGGTTCTCACATCTCCGTGATCACCCGAGCAGCACCATGAGGGAACGGAAGGAAGGTGGGATTGAATGAATGAACACAGAAAAAGGTGCCGTAGTGGAGGGCTCCGGAATAATTTCGACAACCTGGCTGCCTCCAAATTTGGCTTTCAGCATCTTCTGTTACACTTCATCATGTCTGAATTTCTATTTCCCCCTGCTCATACGCAGCGGAAGATTCCTGGCTGCATTGCGGACACTTCTAGATGTTCCGCCGCGGCTTTGCCTTGCAAATATATAACGCCTTTTTTCGCCTTATGATGCACAGTCTATCGTTCTTGTGGAGTTACAGCTTAGCTTTTTGTTGGCATGCCTAGACATTTAAAAATGCATGCTCGTCCTGCAATCCTAAAGGGCCCCGCACCTCTATGTCTTGGCTGCTATAAAGCTTGCTAGAGTGACTATTCTACGACACAAGCTTGAAGATAAAACAAAAAGGCCATGCATCCGGCCAGCGCCTGCGTGATTCTTGCAAAAGTGTTAATTACCCTAGTTCACTGCAGTCAGTTATCAAAGTCACGCATAAGTCACATCTGTCTTACTAACTGTGGGCGTCCTGTACCTGATTCCTATAAACTATGGTAAAAACGTGTTGGCCACGCCGGTACGTGACTCAGTGAAAGAACAATGGAGCACAACAACGGTGTGTACACAGCTGGGAAGGGTCATCTTGGAGTGCAGTGTCCCAAGTCGAACATTCTTTCCCGTGCACCAACGTTTGATGAATGCACCGTTCTCGCTGGGAATGCGCAACAAATTACCCGTGAAACTGTCGAAGCCAAAAACGTTGCTAGATTAGGGCATGACTGCCGCACCACTCTGCCGATTGTTTTCGTCCAACGTGGTTTGGAATATTTTACATTTGAATGGAACTGTATAGTACCCTTGGTTTGTTTTTTAGGTCACGTATTTATTTCTTCGAAGTCGCCTGGATGATTCAGTGGCTATGGCGCTCGGCTGCTGTCACGATCCCGGCCACCGTGGTTAAATTTCATGGAGGCGACGTTCTAGTAAGTGCACGTTAGAGAACCCCTATGGCGTCCCTCGTAGCCTTAGTCGCTTCGGGCATTAAACACCCAAATACCAAACCAATATTTAATTCGTTGATTACGAATGCCTCGCTCTCATCGCTATTACCTTGGCAGGCTTTTTAGTTGTCACCTTTACAGCCCTTTTCTTATCGTCTCTTCGGGCGTTGTACTTGTCTTGCCACTTCTACCTTTTTGTTTGTCTAGTTGTCGTCGTTTACAGTTCTTACCGCTCTTCATCTCATCCTTGATCCTTTCTGTATCTGGCCTTGGGCCTGAAATGCCCGTTCCCATCCTTTTTGTTCCCGCGGCATTATTGCGCCTTCATATTGCCTCTTTCCGGAATAAAATGATCAGTTGAAGCCACTGCGTAGGTCCCTGTCTCTTCTACCTCGGTGTCTTCTTGCGCTGTACTTTCACTCCGTACAAGCTACCACGTCGGAATCAGTAAACTTCAGTAACTCTGTAGAAAGTACAACTTTAAGAACCGTTTGCAGAAAAAGTGTCAGTTTTTAAAACGTTTACTGGTCTTCACTAGTAGGAAAGAAAATGCGAAAGGTACATGGCATGTTTTCTCCTGCGCTCTTCTCATCTCCTATCAGGCGCGCAGTTTCTTCTTTCAGGTGAAATACCCGACCTGGGGTTTCCTCCAAAATATATCCAGGACAATTCAATGCTACATGTAAGCACTGTGACGGATGTGAGACCATGGTACACATTATCTCTACATGCCCAAGTTATAAAGACAAGACAGGCACACAAGGCTCATGGGAGGCTGTGATGTATAACCCAGACCCAGAAGACCAAAGAAACATCGTCAGTCAAGCTTTGGCTACCACCGAGTACCAAGAGGGTACGGCTGACGCCTAGCGGGGGGGAGGGGGGGGGGGAAGAAAAAAAAATCCGGTGACCATCCCACTGACACTTAAATGAAGTTTTTCCATCCATCTCTCAGATGTGGTTATTCTGAAACTTTTTGTTGGCTTTTGCTTCGCGGCTCGGAAAACTCGCGTAAAGTTCTTTCGGTCAAATATTTGGACATGTTGGTTACAGAGTGCATATGCAGTCACGGGCTGCGTCCGAAAGAGCGCGACACTAGGTGTCCTTAAATGGGCTACACGATTAAGGGCGCCTTTTGTGCAAACATAGCAGCGAAAATCAGTTCCTAATACAAAACCATACTTTGCGGCATCTAGCTCATCCTGAGGTTAACAGAAATTGTGTTTATCACGTGCGAACTGAAAATGAACACCAGATATTCATCGATGTAGTGTGTGGGTGCCGACCAAGGAATGCCTGCCATCGAACGGAGATCTCCAAATTACCGTTTTAGACGCAGCGGGCAGATTCAATGTAAAAATGTTCACTTATATTGTCAATGACGAAAGGAACATTCATCGCAATTTTTGGTCGGAGATATATTGAAATGCCAATATTGCTTAGAATGAACCTGTGATCTTGCCAAATCAAAACAAATCGGCGTAACCTTTTTCTACTTTTGTCTGCACACCGACACAATCATTCACTTCTACGCCGTAGGTGTTCCTTCAGGAAAGATTTTATTTCATGAAAACATAAAAATTATGACTTAGGAAAAAAAGTTATGAAACTGTGAATATTTGCCAAATAATAAAAATCTATATCCACTTCAGCAAAAAAAAAAAAAAAAACTATAGACAATCAATGCTAGTGATGCCGCATGTTAAGCATTGGCATTATGATCCCCTCGGAAGGAGCCGCGGCTGCGGCTGACGGGTTTGGACCACGTGGAGCAGGTGTCGTGATCCAGTCAGGCAATCAACGTACGACACAACATACCGTACTACCCATCTAATCCAGCATTTTCAGTGCGACTTGCCGTAGCCGCTCTCCTCTCTCACCAACCTGCCGTCCGTCGCCTCCAAAGATCTCTTCGTCTTCCTTCTCCCTCCCTGTCTCCATTGGAAGCGGACAGGGAAATTTCTTTCTCTCCCTTTTCCCTCCTGCTGATCCTTCAAACAGATGGATGGACTGAAAGATTTTTCCTCACTTGGAGTTTCTAGTTTTTCGCATCAAAAATATGATTGGATTAAACTTGGAGAAATTTTATGCGCTACCCGGAGAAGTATGCTGCGCATTCATCGCTGAATCGGTGCACAAAAACCAAACATAAAAAGATAGGAATCGAGATCACTGTGTAAAATTTCTGCTCTGTGCATTCTATTCGAAGTAAATGTAAGCTGAGGCGTGAGTGCTGTTCTGCGAGCTTCGACAGCCAGGAGGCTATGCAGACGCACTCCGATCGCATCTTCTTCATGAAGCGCCTGAAGCGGTGGCCGGCAGCCAAACTTCCTGAGGGGAGCTGAAGCTAATGAAGGGTAAACAGTTGTCCGACGACCCCCCGCTCAGTCCTTAGGGAAGAACCTCGATGGGCGCTTGATAGTGGGAGCCTAACGACCGATATATAAGAAAGGAAAAGCTATCAGTCAAGTTGAATGACCCCGGAGACACGAGCATCGGGCTCTTTAGGAAGAGTGAGAACATGCCAGTGCAAGCGAGCCGGCGCTTGTGGACTTAGGAATCTGTAGCAGAAGAGGAGGAAAAGAATAGGGCTATGAGAATCGCAAGGAAAGAGTGAGCGGCTGGCCTAAGTGGCCTCAGGACGTTGCGGGTGCTTAGGGAAAGCTTTCGTCTCCTGCTTGATCGAGTTTGAGTCGCTACTGGCGTGCAACCTTTCGTGAGAGGTCAGTGTCAATTCCCAGGAGGTAAAAAACATTATTCTTGGCAACGGATAAATGATGTAGCAAGGAAAGGCGTCGAAAAATTATTTGTTCAATCTATCCAAAAGCTGAAACAGCAGATGAGCTGCGCTTAAATTTCGCTTTAGGAAGTAACTTAATCATCGGCAATTCTTTCATGTCTCGCACCAAAACGACATCCAAATCGGTAGAAACAGAATCGCAGATTTCCACATGGTCAGTCAATCAGCTCTGCCCACTGTCTCGATCCTCCCGCATACGATTAACAAAGAGGTTTAACAAAAACAAACTGGTAAATAATTATTGTCCAAACTGGGGGAAAAGATTATTATTTATTCAGAGCCTCTGTATTCACATGACGCCTCAGACAGTGCATTTATTTACCTACCAAATCTGCAGTCCACATATGCTCATCTTCGTATTCTTGGCATCAGGGAGCAAATACTTTGCTTTGGGCTCATCAGTAACCCTCGGTACCGTTAAGTGCCATGACGGTAGCAGCTGACTGCTGCGAGGAAGCCATAATAGTGCTCAGTTGCTCTGCAGCGACAAGTGACTAGACATCCTAGGTTGTTTGCCACATAAAAAACATCATTTTCACGCACTAAAGAGCTATACGAAGGCTGTGTGTTTCCCGACCTTTTTTCGATCTCTTTACAGCAGTGTGCAGAGTAATATGCCTCTTGGAGTGGTTCCTGGCTCTAAATTTTCAAGCCTAAAACCTCAGCAAATATGGAGTCGGCGTGCGAGTGAAATAAAGCGCATTTTTTCTTGCACGCAAGCGGGGTCCTTCGTGAGCAGACATCAAGCTTGAAAAGATTTCCCGAAATTGAGCCCGTTTTTTTAGGGGAGCTTTTACGTCTGAAGCTATTTGCGATGCTCAATTTGAAATATCGAGAAGCATTAAGGCTTCATCTCTGAAAACACTAAATGTATAAAGGCGAATTTCTAGGCAGCAACGCTGAAGGAAATTTTGACACGAGCGTTGACGGAATTACGTTGCACATTACACATGCCTACGTTCGGCATGGCAGCCATTCGTGCATACAGATCGACTAACAATGGAAAAATAAGTGATCAAATTCTCTGCTTAGTTATTTAGGCTATTACTGCTCAAAAAAAAAAGATGGCGATTTGCCGTTGTTCGTGTATGTGTCCTGATGCAGGTTTCAGTGTGCTGACGTCTGTCCCTTTTTAGAGATATTTGATTTCACTTAAACATTTCGGACAAAAAGGTAATGGTTGAACATCTGAAGGCGTGGCTTCCGTGTTAGCCTTGAAATTTTACGATTCTCGCTGCGTTATTTTCTTTCGGTGCTACGATGAACATTTTCGCCTACGGCGGCAGTCATAACCCGATCACTCATTCCTTGTAACCTTGTTAAGGGAGACACAGCTCCTTTTATCGCCAACAATTGCCTTTTTACCACGCCATTACAGAAGATATGTGAAAGGCTTCAAACTTCGTGCCGTTTTCGTTGAAAGCCTTATTCAGCGCCTCCCGATAAAAAGATGGCCAACAGGCAAATTGCCCCTTAATCCTTCTTATTCCTTTTATTTTTTATTTGTACATGAACGAAGACTGCTTCCCAGCTCGAGTTCGAGTAATTGCATGCTGGGATTAGTTTTGATGCACCTCATTTGCGCTACAAACGAATTTTCTTACATATAGACAGGAGAAAATTAAGCATATATGATACTATTGTGCATTCTTTGCTTTTTATTTTTGTGACCTTCCTTTTCTCTTTACGTGTTGCATTACTTGCTGCTTCCATGTAATATATTCGTAAGGGGTATAGCGTATGGTAATATATAATTAAATTACCAAGCAGCATAGGTAATCGGCCCAGTATTGGTAACTTATTGGCAGGCGGGTCTTACAAAGTACCACAAGGAAACCATTCATTTCTAATATTGGGCCCATTGCATGTGCTGCCTGGATAATGACACCGACCACCTACTGCTTCCAGCCCCTTAAGTATTTATAGCTCGCTTATTGCAAGGCCCCAATGGAAGATAACAGCTCCTCAAGCCATACGGAAAGATATAAAATATATTGTTTAGCGAATGCTGCGCTTTTCAAAGTCCTAGCTTCAGAGTCAGCTCCAAAAAAAGAGTGAGACATCTCTCGAAAACAGACGTGAATAAAAAAATGTGTTCAGAAACGTAGCATTGAAAAAAAATGTGCGCATGTGGGCCTTTGAACAGGATATTCTGAGGAGGATGAAAAGAAAAACTGAAGAAAGATTTGAAAGGCTTCATGTACCTGTCTGCTTTAGCGGTACTTTTAAAGAGAACGAAGCCTCACATAGAGCACCGTTCTATTCACGCGCTCCTGAAAGGAACTTGTGGTAGATGCTAAAAAACATGAAGAAACTAAGGTAATAATGCAGGATTAGTATGGACAAGAATTTTCTTTCTCTTTATGTGCTCCTGTTCATCGTTGCCTTTCTATGAGCTAGGAGCACTATTAACACTGAAAAAGAGCCAGCTTCTCTCGGTGCCTTTTAAGAATCCCCAGAATTTCTACCTTGTATACTGCAAGAGCATTTCGATGAAGCCTCCCAAGCTAGAAGAGGGAAGTCGCTATTGGCTGCTTTTTAATATATGGCTTGTACCCCCAGGTATAATTTACCTCTGGTTCATATTCAAAAGAGCAAGCAATGATTTTGATGTGCAGGTAACATGGAAAAGTTAGTTTACAAGGGTTGGTTTTAGTTTGAACTGTTTTTGACGTTGATACCGAGGGCGCCCATTCATCTTGAAGACCAGCGCCAAGGCGACAAAGGACCAGCGATAGAGAAGACGACACGCCACTGACTAACTGAAGGTTTAATGAAAAAATCAGGCAATAAATAAGGTAAAATGCGCGAAACACTAAACAAAACACAGAAAAACATCAAAAATTATTCTGCAGAGGATAGGCACCTGTCAAGGAACGTTATCTCGCTTCCCTGTAAAGGAACGGACGGTTTCGCCACGCACAAATGTCAGGTTGAAGGAGCATGAAAATTCTCTTCGCAATCAAAAAAACTTCCGTCTTCTAATCGCGTGCTGCACTGCCGCGAATGCAAAGAACATGACCATCCTTGCCTGCCCGACTTGCGTAATACATCGATAGCATAGAAAAGTACTAACCAGATATTGAGGGAAATTTTTGAACCATATTGCATCGCAAAAAACTCGGACACGTACACCGCAAAACCGTCCGTTGCTTTACAGGGAAACAAGATGCCGTTTCTTGATCACTGCCCTTCCTCTGCAGAGTAACCCTTGATGTTTTTCTGCCTTTTGTTTCGTTTTTCGCGCGTTTTCGCCTTAATTATTCCCCGAGATTTTCATTAAACCTTCAGTTGTTAGCGTCCGTGTCATGGACGAATACACCAGCGAGAAGCCGCTTGTCATCATTAACTTCAATATTGCTGAAATATATTGTTTTATTCTATTTATCGCTCATACTTGGATGCCTGTGCTTTTTTGATATTGCATCCATTCGTGGGATTTTCTTGCCACACACCACTTTTGTCATCTACCACCTCCAAGTTTGTAACTTGTACGCAGCACAGCCTTTTTTCGCTAAGGGTACGCTTACATGATTATTTCGCCCGGTAGCACGCTAAAGGGGAAATAAAATGACTGGAACCATTTAGAGACATATAGGTAAGCGCTTGACACCGGCAACCGCCGAATGGTGTTTACACAATGAAAAAGAAAGAACAAACATGGACGCCATATTTCGTGAAATGTACTGCACTCGCTAGTCTTTTTCGTGCAGAAAGAAAAGCCACAAGGAACCAACGACACCAACAGCAAGAAAAGAATTTCGCACGTCGAACTCAGAAATGAAGCGTTATCTTCATGGAAAGACGTGACAGCAATATAACGGAAAGGGGAGGGAAAAATTATATGCTACTGCCTCTATAATATCTTCTGTCGCATACACTTAGGCCTTTCAAGCATCGCGATCGCGAGAGCCGTGTTACGCCACAAAAGAAACCAATGTATGCATAAGTATAGAGGAGTAATCTCACGCGAACAGAGTGGGAAGCCCCTGCGGTCCTCTGCAGCTCGGCTGCCGAGTATGATATTTTTATTAGTCTATTTCGCGCCGTGCTGTTCCTGTCATATACGAGCAAAAATGATTGCAAGTAGAAGCGCAAAAAGACGGAACGCTCTTAAGAAGTGAAAATCTAGGATATTAAGCGAACATGTCGGAGACAAAGCCTTTTGACTAGCGATGCCGTACAGCGCTCTAGTCCCAGTAAGGCTTTGCAGATATTTTATTTTTACACTACGCCTCATTGCTGTCTTGTCAACGCCAGACACACCACCGCGCGCAGACTTGAAATGGTGAAGCGAAAACAATGTTAGCGCGTCGCGTGTGCTTTAACTGCATACTTTTCCTTTGAAAGGACCTTTTGTTTTTCATCTATTCCAAGCCATTTTCTACACGACTTCATTGTGCGTGCCTGTTTAACACCAGAGGCGTCTGTGAACGGAAAGAGATAAGAACACAGCTTTTTTAATGCCAATAAGCTCAACGGTCGTAGAGGATGTCTTCTTATGCAGCCTGTAAGAAAGAAAAATGGCTTGTTGAGTGCACATAAAGACAACGAGAAGGAGTCGCTTGCGTAGCAGAACCGTCAGTGAAGATGTGGGTATGCTGCATATATTCCGCGGTTAAGTACACGAGAGTAGTTTGCAGCAGAGTTGCCTGTGGCATACGGCTCTTTGCCAACTGGCGACTGATTTTTATTTGAATGAAGAGGCATCGTTCGTAGCTTCAGGCCGTCATTTGGACTTTGCATAGAGATTGATATGACGGTTTGAAGCTCAGTCCCGAGTTTGCGCTTGTTGTGCACACTTCTCGTGATTGTGTTTAAGTGCTTAGTGCCCTTTCTTGATCGTGAGGTGAGCTTTAAGAGAAACAAACCTTCTCAAGTTGAATTTTTCCTTTTCCTGCAGGCACCAAGCATGTTGCTGATGATCACGTAAAATGAGAATGTCACGGTTACATTATACAAAATAAAAAACTGCCCTCAATACCATCGCCTCTCGAAAGCTGGCGTTTGTTTCTCTGCTTGGCAGGACTTTCAGTGGCGCGAATTTGTTGCAGCGAGAGTCTCGACAGAGTCTCACTAATGGGTTGGCTTTCGTCGGTTTCCCATTCCCCTGACATGTCCGACTTACACCTTGCGCACGAAGCACTGTGTTACTTTTCACCTAAGGCACTTCCACCCCATCACCCAGGTCAGAAGCCATCCAGACCGAATAGCTTTCTGCTTGCCGATTCAATTAGGGCTCTTTTGTCGTCGTCGAAGCACTTCTTCTCGGCCGCTGCACCACTCCGAAGTTCGAACTAACAAACCAACAGGTGTATCTGGCAGCTTGCGCCTTTTGTTAAGTGCGTGTCTAACATCACACCAACATGAGAACACTAGCGTGCTATTTAGTATAGAAATTTGCTGTTTTTCGCTTGAAGCGCCGTTGTACATTCGCCTTTTTCACCTCCCGCCCAGCGGGCGGTTGATCGAACCGCACGGAGCGGGCAGCCGGAACCTGCTTTCACCTAGACTTAGTTCAACTTCAACTTCTGTGTGGTCGTGCGGGCCCCACTGGACGGTCGGATAGTGGCTGCTGGCTGCCGCCTTCTCGCTTTTGAAACGACAAAGTTGGCGGTCCGCGAAGCGAATTGGGAACCGGAACCTCTGTGCTAATGGCTGTGCCATGCTTCATATAATATCAGCCGCATGTTATTCTTACGAGTCCTAAAGGGAAACTGCATTGGTTTTAGAAATCAACGAGATTAAGTGGGTCGAATCTGTGAAACTTGCAGGTAAAGCATGCGAAGTCTTTTTGGCCTAGCGCTTGAAATAGTGAAGTAATCGCCTATTAAAATCTGGACGCCCTTGAAGCTTCTCCGCAGCGCACAACGCCAAGTGGGGGGGGGGGGGGGGGGGGGGCGCATGATGACATCATCGAAGGTATCGGTTTATTTCCAACGCACAAACGCCTGCTGTGAAGAAAAAAAACCAACGCCACCGAAGGCAAACCCTGCCGAGAGTTGTTTGGCAGCGTCTAACGAGTCAGGGCAAGGTGTGGCTGATGACAGCGGTAATTTGAAATCATACCTTCCGTGTCATCAAGCTGAATTTTTCTGCAATCCTCCAGTGCATTGAGGAGAAGCGCTAAATTCAATCGTTGATTACGCCACTATTTTAAATATTAGTGCAAAAACACTTGGCATGCTGTACCTACAGCCTATATAGATTTGAAACCTAGAATATTCGCGAAATTCTCAAAAAAGTGCGGCAGCTGCGCTTTAAGAGCAACCGCAAACTTCGGTCAAGAACCAATATTGAGTGAAAGTTGCACCAGCTTGATTTGTGTAATCATCTTGAGTGACTGGACACCTGCTGTCAGACGTAGCTAATCATATGATTCTTGTGTCACAGTTTTTTTTTCTAGAAATTTTCTAGATTGCTTTCAGTGTTCTAGTTGTTGCGAGGATCTCCATGTACAGCGCCGAGTAATAGCTGCTCACAGGGAATTTCCCCTGCCTGCAGTGAAGGCTAAGCCCAGCGGCAAACGTCTGTTTAGGGCTTGATTACAGAGCTTCTGCTTTCTCATCGTCAGTGTATGTTGCACCCAAAAAAAACCATATGTAACACATTTTAAAAGATGAAAAGCGTCTAAAAAGCTGAAATCTCGTCCCGCTTTTTAAGACATGTGTGTGGCTAAATACTTACCTCATTGCACAAAAGTGCAAATGCACGTATACAAGAACGAAAAAATTGCCGCTTACTAACTTGTTAGTAGACGTCATCATTAGCATCTTAACTACGCTCTCCGCATGACAAACAACTCACCCTTATCTCTACAATTTTGCCCACGACCTGTTCAGCCCGCGTGATCTTCTGCACACGTCCCCTCTGTAGTGCTACTAAGTTTGTCTTCTCTTGGAATCCATTTAGTCCGTTACTGTGAACAATCATCTGTTATCCTGCCTTCGCAATACATGCCCTTCTTTTGCCCTTTGTTCGTCCTGATTTCTACTAGAATGACATTATTTCGAGTTTGACCCCTGACGCACTCCGGCTTCTTCCTCTCTATATATGTTGCACCAACCACACGGCAAACATCTAGAAACGCTTCAGAATCATTCACTTTCAAACTGCGGTCTCCGCCAGCATCACGAGGAGTTTCATTAGCTTCTTTCTTTTGCACGTCAGTTGTTTACTCTAATTTCTGTCTATAAGGGTGTTCAGATATTATTGTTCTTTCCGTTATGGATTACAAATTAAGGTTCGGCTTGAATCTGTCAATTTGGCTGACAACAAGTATGAGCAGCAGCAGAGACTTTCTGTGATTTCTATTCATAAGCAAATAGTTATAGGTTTGATATAACATTTCCCAGTTCTTCAGTCTCAGACTTCGGCTGTACTCGAGGCGAAATCGTTCATAATACAATTTGATAACAAGAATATCATAATAATTTTGGAAAATATTAGTAATATTTAGCACCAGAATTAATTGCGTACAATGATTATGTTTTCGAGCCTATGGGTAAGAATCAATAAATAACACACCAACCCAAAGTTTCAGACACAACACTGGCACCCCATTTGATAATATTTTGCCAAATTATTCTCACAAACCAATGCATTTGTTACTTTGTACAACTTTGTTACAACTGCATTGTTATTTATCACGGATCTCTTTCATGTCACCCATAGTTTATCTTTCAATATATCCTACCAGTCGTTGTGTTGTTCTCGAAAGAATGTTTTGACAAAATAAAATTCAGAGAAGTCATCGCCAATACAGATTGGGCAGAAATAACTCTTAAGATGAAGCGCGGTCTTGTTATGGTTATCCAGAAATTGCCTGGGTAATCTTATTTTTGCTAAAAACATTTGGAAAAAGATTATCAGGATCAAATGATAAAATGACAGCCTTTCGAGTTAACATTGCCGAAATGTTGCAAATAACCCAGCAACACACTTTCGCTTTTGCCGAAAACTGTGCAAAGAACCGATGCCTAGAATCTTATATTGCAAATTATAGGCACTTTTAAGAACCAATAGAATATTCTCAACACTTTTTTTAAGAAATTAAGGTACTAAAAAACCGCTAGCTCAGATTCAGCACGATGAATGTAGTTTACGCAGGCTTACTGACATCGATGTAAGTTCTAGGTCGTCTTTTTCTACTCCTGTGAGACATCCAGCGGGTTTAAGATTCACATCACATTCATTTGTTTTTGTCAAATTGACAGCAGCCGAAATCCGTACTGCAGTTCTCTTTCTCCAAGTTTGATGAAGAGGTGTCGATGGAATTCATGCCATGAATAAATTTTTTATTGACCTTATTGATTATGTGTTTTAATATATTGTGAACTTTTAATTTAGCACAGGCCATTTTCCCAGAATGACACATAGCAAAACAATGCAGCTTCCAGATAACGGTGAGATAAGATTTTTATATAACCTAAGCCCTATTTCAATATTCGCATTTCTTTGGCTAAATTGATGAGGATATAAGCAACAAGCGCGCTTCGGTTCAGTTTACAAATTCTGATAAGTCACAGCCGCAGAGATTTTTTTCCCTCATCAATTTTCAAATAACCTTGGCTTAATTTTTGTTATACAGTACATCAAACATGACATCAGCAAAACCTTTTGGATGGATATTAACTGATTTACAGAAGGCGTTGACTATTTTAGTTATGGTATCCCATTTGATGAGACTCATGATAAAGTAAAAAAGCCCCCTGTGATATTATTGCGCGTTTACTTATTTTGTTGAGAACACAACCATGTACGGGAGGCTTATTTTTTTACTCTAAAGCTGACATTACTGGGTCCCCTGATGATCCCATTTTTCTGTTAACGTTATTCGGAATAACAATGGTGCGGGTAAGCTTCTGGAGGGCGCAGATTGGTTTGGTCTGCCGCTACGTGTGCTTCTGGTAGAGAGAGTGGAGTTGCTTGGAAATCTGCTGGAGTTTATAGGGCTCGAAGAGTGCAGGTGGGCTTGTAGGCGGTGCTCTCATGACCTTCTGTTAGGCAGAGGCTTTTAGAGGGCAGAGGCAGGTTCTAGGTAGTGCTGCTGGAGGAGAAGGTGGCTACAGGCGTCTAGAGGGTGCAAATGTTTGGTGCTTTTGGATACACCCGAACCCAGTGCGAGAGACTTGCAGTTTAGTGTACGGAGTATTGTGGTGCGGTGATGTCATAGCAGAAAAATGTGTTTGTATAAGTCGAAGGGGGCTTATTGCCTAATCTTTAGAGTACGCTATGCACCGGTAAACCAAAATGCACAGGCTGGTACGCGGACTGAAGAAGTGCATACTAATAAAATTATTTTAGAGCAATTTTTTCGAAAATAAACTGGAACTCATGGGAGAAAAGAACCAATAGGAAATGGACTGCCAAATAGACGTCATGCTTGCATCTCGACAAACACGTACGATCAGAACATCAAAAGGCACAATGTGGTTCGGTAAAACGTGAACACATTTGACTTACAAAACGAAAGAACTATTGGATGTCCAGTGTCACGGGAAAACATGAATTGCGTGAAGCTATCTGTTGGACGTACATATTAACTAAACCAATGCCGCCAGCGCTTACACCCTGATAAATTCGCGCTACAAGGCACACACACACAACAACACAAACGGACGAAGCGCGTCCGTTTGTGTTTTCGTGTGTGTGTGCGTTGTAGCGCGAATTTATCAGTAAGAAGCACCAACTAGCCCCCGATCTTGCATTGTTATCGCTTGCATGTCGGAATATGTTCACTATTGTTCAAGAATATGTTCATGAATATTCAAGATACCAATCCCACACAAAATTGGCAAAAAATCTGAAAACGCTGCATATACTGTCTTCTAAAAAGAATAATTTGGACCACATATTAAATTTTGTTAGCGACAAACAGATTATTTGCGGTCACAGTCGAGAAACCATGGACTACAAAAATCTCAGAACAGCGCTGGAGAGTAGGCACTGTGTTTCCACTAATGTGCACTATGCTTACAGGCACTCCAAGGGACGCCAAGATATTTTGGTAGCCTACATGTCTATTGCATACCGGCCTCTTCAGCAGGTGTCGCTCCACAAATTCCAAAGAAGATACCGTAACTCTTAGAATGATTAATTCAATTTCCTGACACTGAACCAATGTCCTCCGTGAAACAAATAACCTCATCCATGCATGGCATATAAGCGCAGAAAAACACGAGGTCATCTGCATAACATAATACTTTCATTTCCTGACCCATAATACGGCCACCACTGACGGCTCTACACTTTATAGCATTTATGCAAAAGTCATGTGCATAAGCTGCTCCCTACAGTTCGTGGCCCATAATACGTAGAATTTGAGATCGACCCATTTACTTGACCTCTTAAAACATGGTTAAAGAAGAATGGCATTTTAGCGTCTACGATGAAGTGCTCCCTTTGTGATGTTCCTCAAACGGCTGAGCATTGTTTCCCCATTTGCAAGATACAAAACTCTTCTGGGACGTTTTGCCCAGGGCATCGGAAATAAGACCTAACTTTACACCGTATTCTGTAAGTTATTCCGCTGCACTGCCACTTGTTGATGAATCCTTAGAGGGGTTCTTTCTAACTGGACTACACAGCCTATGGAAAACAAATATGATGGGCCGGCATTGTGAATCAGTTGTTCTCAGAAAAACCACTTCAGCAGAGTGATTGTTCATCTACAGGCCGTGTATAAGACAGTATATGAACCGCAGTGGCACTCACTCTTAGTTGTATGTTCTGCATTGCCTTTTTTAGAAATGCTAGCTTGGTTTTGTGTGTCGTATTATGCGTCATGTTGAGTTGCCCCTGTTTTTCTGATGGTTTGTACATAGTTAATGCGTGTCGAACATTACGCACTGTAATAAATACCCTGGTTAAAAAAAAAGTGACGATCGGGTAGAGCTTTAGTGCAGTGGCCAGCGAAGCTGATCCGTTCGCGCCAGCCCGGGTTATTTCGAAAAGAAACTATTTTCTTTCTTTTTTTATGATGTAGGTACTGGCCATGACGTCATGAGGTCACGTGGGGGTTTCAGTCAGTTTTTGTGGATGGTCAGTCAACGTCAGATTTTCTTACTGACGACCCATTTAAAGCTTCTCGCAGTAGTATGGTCACAAAAAAATTGGTACAGCTCACGGCCTGCCCTACTAATCGCTCGGATATGCTGGCAATCGCCTGTGCAGTAAAGGTACACGCTGACACGAGAAATTGTTCAGGTTAAAAGTTGTATTGGGCGTTTCCTTTCCGTTTGGTCGCTGACACCATCTCGTGAGAGCTGCCGTTGGCAGCACTAATCGGTGGCGTTGTTTGAAAACTTCATAATGAAGACGGCTCCCACTGGACAGGAAGTACTTTGCGGAATAAGACGAATAATATTTATTAGCAGTGCGTTTAACTTCCAATAGGATGCGGGCTTCTTTTTAGGGCTTCCTAAAGTTATTGCAGCCTGCAGCTCTCTGTGCGTGTACCCACGTTTATCACGCTCTGCGGCGTCTTGGGAGCTAGGGATAGCAGAAGAAACTGTAATTAATACTAGAAAGCCCAGTCTACGGCCATTTTGCTGCTTCGCTATAAGAGTTGACACTGGAGCGTCAGCGAAGAAACTTAGCGGCACACATAACGTAGCTGCCGCTCGAGAAAAAACAAGAGCACATTCTTCTTTGTAAAATGCGTCAGTTAAAATGGCTCGAAAATTGAGGGTGGCCCGAACGCATTCCTCTGCTTGCCAAGCTCTGAAGATCGGATTTCTCTTTTGGAGCGCTCCAGTATTTTGCATCTACAGGGTGAGATGCTTGGAAGGCAGCGAAGACATCCCGCACCACATCCCACTTCTTCCCCATTTTAGTTGCCAATATTTCTACACAACCTGCACAATCCAATCCCCGCGCCACGTCGAAGCGTCTCAATGCAGATCGTGATTCCCGTCATAATCACCACTGTCTGCGCGAAAAGTGCGAACCTTATCCTTTGTTTTGTTGCATATCCAGTTACTCGGTTTCTCCTTATAATACCTCTCTTTTGTTCGATTCGTGTTTTAAGAGTGGTTTCTTCTTTTGTGGCTAGAGGCGACGTTATGGTATTTCATCTTTTCTTTGTAATCCTTTGGAATAGTCACTTACGTCACTTCTTTGTTCCCTTATTCTGGGTTGTCTTCAATCTGGGCAGAATCCGCGAGCAATTTTCGCAGTTTAGAGCCAATCTGCCTTTTTTGTCGCATTTTCAACTTTTCACTTCCTATTACGGTGCTGTAATAGTGATTAAGCGTAGAAAGTTGGGCTAGTTGGTTGGTAGTACTATTATGATACATTCCAGCGGCTAAAAAGACACGGACGAAGGTAGACGAGACAGGACGAACGCCGGACTTCAACTGAGGTTTATTTCACAAACAGCGATAATATACAAAAGGGGGCGCAAGGAAAAGTAATCCGTGACAAGATTAACCCATAATCAAAAAAGTGCAGAAGGCTCCTTTGCCATGCCACTCATGTTTTCCACATCGGCGCACCTGCTATCTATCGCCTACCTGGCTGAATCCACCCGTTTGCCTTCAGGTAATCTATTTCTTTTTTGTTTAGCGCCACAGAAGGGCTGCTGACGCAGTTTTCTTTGTCATTGAAAATACTGAACGCTTCAAAAATTTCTCGGCTCTTTTGAGTCTTAAATCTGCGCATCACACTTGTCCTTTCTAAAAACGCCTTACATGCTGGCTTGTGTGAGCAACGGCGAATGTGGTCGGCTAGGTGACCTCCGCCAGATAACGAATGGGCTGTCCGGCGATGCTCTAGCAAGCGTTCGTGGCAGACGGTATATCGGACAGACGGGACGCTGCCTCAACGAACGCTTGCTAGAGCATCGCCGGACAGCCCATTCGTTATCTGGCGGAGGTCACCTAGCCGACCACATTCGCCGTTGCTCACACAAGCCAGCATGTAAGGCGTTTTTAGAAAGGACAAGTGTGATGCGCAGATTTAAGACTCAAAAGAGCCGAGAAATTTTTGAAGCGTTCAGTATTTTCAATGACAAAGAAAACTGCGTCAGCAGCCCTTCTGTGGCGCTAAACAAAAAAGAAATAGATTACCTGAAGGCAAACGGGTGGATTCAGCCAGGTAGGCGATAGATAGCAGGTGCGCCGATGTGGAAAACATGAGTGGCATGGCAAAGGAGCCTTCTGCACTTTTTTGATTATGGGTTAATCTTGTCACGGATTACTTTTCCTTGCGCCCCCTTTTGTATATTATCGCTGTTTGTGAAATAAACCTCAGTTGAAGTCCGGCGTTCGTCCTGTCTCGTCTACCTTCGTCCGTGTCTTTTTAGCCGCTGGAATGTATCATAATAGTACTGTAATAGTGACTCATGCATTGTGGAGCGCCTCAAATCATTGAATATTTCCCTGGCGGTAACACACCGGAATAACTAACTGCTTGTCATATTACGACTTGACGACTGTTGGAAGCGGTTATTTCTGTCAAAACATGTTTCGAGACATGCCTGCGGGCAAGACCACTACGTCTGATAGAAAAATAATTTCAAGGATGCTGTCTTTTTTTGTCACTAAATCTATATTTTTTTCTCGTCGATCAGAGTGAAACAGAATACGAATGCGAGCCCTACATTTAATTTATGTTAGGCTCCCAAGTACGTCTATATTACCTTATTCGCCTTGAAATACCCTCTTATGAAGCACAACTATCGAATGCTTAGGGGTTTTGAGTCCCCAAACTGGAATTAAAATATGAGCAATGATAACAAAGTACTGCCGTAGTTTTAATTATTAGGTACTTAGTGCATTTTCTGCATTCTAACATCAAGGTTATTATTATATTACGCGCGTTTTACACCAAAGGGTAGCACAAATGCGATAAATAACTTATCAGTGTTTTCGTGTTATTAGTGCATAAAGAGAAACTAAGGCGCGCTTCTGGATCTATCACGCCTTATTCGCCTAGGAAGATCTCGTTAAAAAGACATCTATAGAATGCACAAGTAATCTGAGACGATGTACTTGCTTCGAAATAAGGTTACCTCGAGTTATAACACTGCACTGCATTTTATGTGATCATTCATTTAAAACTGTTTGTGCAATATCCTTAATTTGGCATATCTTTGTGCAAAGCATCTTGGTGCAGGCAAGACCACTGCGTTTCACAGCAAAGTAATTTCAAAGATGTTGTCGTTTCTCTTTACTAAATCAATATTTTTCTTCTCGTTGATCAGTGTCGAACAGAATACGAATACGAGGCTTACATGTAATTTATATTAGGCTCCCAAGTATGTCTATTTAATCTTATTTCTTTTGAAATAACTTGCTATGAAGCACAACTACCAAATGCTTAGGAGTTTTGACTCCACAAACTGGAATTAAAATATAGCGATGGAAGTGGGGAACGACAGGCCTCCTTTGGAACCCGCAGGTTCGGCGGCAGCCACCCAGAGGAAGCCCTTCTACCGATGGAGCGAAGCAAGCAGCCAGGCCAACATGCTGTACTCATCTCGAAGCGAAGACTCCGCGGCGGACGACGGGTTCGTCCTAGTGATGAGCAAGAAAGCCAAGAGGAGATTGCGTAAGAGTGAGGACTCGGCCTCATCAACTACATCTACACATCCATCACGACACGTAATGGATCGGCACATACGGTCCTGTTTGCGTCTGAAACGTTCACCGAAAACCTCAACCCGCTGAACAGGCAAGCTACGTCGATGATCTTCGAGGCTCGTGGCCCGCGAATGATCGAGGACGTCAGGATCAACAGCCGAAGGGACCTCCTTACCATTGATGTAAAGGAGCGGAGCGCCTTGGAGAGTCTAGCCACAATCAAGAAGAATAGACATCCCCGCTCCCTTATTCTTGAAAACATTGGCACAACCGCTGGCGTCATTTACGACGTCGATGCGACCATCTATGACTCAGACTCATTAAACCAGTGACGAACAGCATCGCAATAGCCAAAGGTCAGCGCCTTGGCAAGTCAAGATGCGTCAAGCTCGCTTTGAGGGCGACTTATTCCATCGCATGTGAAGGTTCGCCACTTTCAACACACAGTTCGCCCATTCGTCCCGAAAATTCTTCAGTGCCGGAAGTGCATGAAAATTGGGCATGTGAGCGGTGTTTGTCGTAATGCCATAGCGTGTCCGCGCTGCTGTGAGCCACAAGAGCTACCACTGCCACAGCCGCACTCGACCTCGGAGTCTGAGCAGGCGCCACGTTCGCACTGTCCTACGCTTGCAGCTGAGCGAGCCCAAGGCCGAGATCCGCGGCCCCCACAAGGTGGGGTACTTAGCCCAACGCTCTTAAACCTTTCGCTTGTCGGCCTTATCGATGTACTAGCACAGTCTGCGCAACTCTCAGTCTATGTGGACGACATCTGTATCTGGGCATCAGGAGTTACAAAGCCACAAGTTAGAGCAAGGCTTCAAAAGGCGGCCAGCATTCCTACGGCATACCTCCGCCTGCAAGGCCTGCAGATTTATACTTAAAAATTGTTCCCTTGTTGCCTTCACACGCAAGGGCATGTCTCATTACCCCTTATGTATAAATGGCTCAACAATACCCTGCGAAAGAAGCCTTCACTTCCTTGGAGTAATCATTGATAGTAACCTATCATGGAGCCCACATGTGTCGTATATGAATACGCGACTTACGTCGATCGTTCTTGTTCTATTCTTTCTTGGAGGGAAGTCGTCGGGCGCATCAGTGCAGTCGATGCTCCGCATTATTCATGAGATTTATTTCTGTGCACTTGGAAACTTGAAGAAAACGAACTTACGATGTTTACAAAGCATTCAAGCTCAAGCTCTCCGGACGCGCCTAGGACTGCCCAAATGCGCGTCTACAGCCGTGGCCGTAATCATCGCCCAGGAAAATCCAGTGACTACCTATATAACAATCGATGCCTTGAGAGTGCATATTCGACACCTCTCTCGGATTACTGTTCACAGTCTTATCAGTCTCCCTGCTAACCGCCAGCGTGCATCCTTTGCGAAAATTATTGATGCCCATCGGGACTTTTTACCATCACAATTTACATCAGCCTCTAGACCATCCTCTCCATTATGGAATCTGCAACAACCTTGTGTGCTTCTATCCATAACAGACATCAAAAAGAAGGCTGCTTTATCATCAGCAGTATTAAAACAGATCCCTCTTCAATATTTACATGAGAAGCACGGGCACCGACTGCACGTATACACCGATGGCTCAGTGACACCCTCCAGTTCCTGGGGCTCCGTGGTCATCCCCATAAGGACAATAGTTAAGAAAGTATAAACATCACATCACGCCAGGGTTCATAGAATTGTGCAGAACGAACTGCTGTTCGCGTTGTCATTTAATTTATTAGTGAAGAAACATCCCAATAATGGCCTGTTTTCACTGATTCAAAAGGAGCCCTCCAAGCCTTATAATCAGCTCTTTGTAATGGATCCCACCAACAACCGGTCGCGTAAATAAGACAGCTACACCACACTGCCATTAATAAAGGGCACGATATTATCTACCAATGGCTGCCAGGACGCAGCGGGATCCTCGGCAACCACTGCTCGGACGAGACCGCGCAAACTGCCCACCACAAGGGCGAGGGCGCGACCCCTATATCCCGCGCACTGCCAGCTCTTCGTCGTCTTGTACGTGGTACGCTTCCCGTGGTTCTGACCATAGAAAAATCGTCTCTTGCGTCTCCTCCGTTGGCCTAGCGGGAAGACTCAGTCTCCCAGCACTGCTTGCTCGTCTTCGTCTTCTACGTAGCAAAAACTGTGCTTTCGCAATTATTCGCATGAAGTAAACATTCTCTAGTATTTCCCTTCGTAGCGGGTGTGTAAACCAGGACGTCTCAGGGCACCTGACCAAAGGCAGTAGTTTTGATCCATCCAGGGGCTTGAGTTCTCTGCGCTTGGAATCTTTCCGACATTGATGGCAACAAAAATACGACACGTCGATGTATGAACACTAATAGGCATATATATTATGCGAAGCATATTACTAGAGGTACACTACAGCCCTTCGCCGTGGTTACGCGCCGTGCACACCACGTGGTACAGTGACGTCACACCACGTGACATACCACGTGACACATGACGTCACGACAGAGGAAGACGGGGGTCCACCTCGCGCCGTCGCTGTGGTTGCACGCCGTGCAGACCACGTGGTACAGTGACGTCGCACCACGTGACATACCACGTGACACATGACGTCACGAGAGATCGCCGACACGCGCTGGGAGAGGGAGAACGATGCCATCGCACAGACGCCGGAATGTCCTCGAGCGGCATTACCGCGCATTTCGAACGCGCGTTCACACTCGGTGTAGGTGAAACGCTCGCTCCACCGGGCAGGCAGACGCGGCTTCCGTGGCAATCCAGGCGCTCACCCAACGCGCGTCTCGGGGTTAGTCGGCGTTCCGCTTTTGCAATGCCGTTGTCTTCCCCCACGACGAAGGCTTCTAGTGGTTGTATTAAAATGACCAAGTATTCAACCAAGGAAAGTCATGTATTACCAAGCCTAGCCACCAATATGCTTCGCATCTGACTAGGCTTAACCTTAGCTAAGCCTCAGCCATTTTTTTGATAGCATCTTGACGCGGCAATTTTCGGAGCGAGAATGCAAACGTATCATTCTTCAAGGGAAAGCCTTAGTCGAGATCACCAACGGGATGTAGGAGTATAAACGTGACTTTACACAAAAAGTAACAACTTTTGTCTCCCTCGAATAATCACAGCTCTAGGGCCCTGCTAAATTTGATAAAAATTTTTGGTCTCAGTTGTTCATGGTAACATACGGGAAACATGCGTGCTGTTCGGAGTGAGTGTTAGTTTACGTTTCTCAGTGTTACAGCTTGGTGCGCAGCAAGTATATGACCAGCACAGAGTCAGTTGCGATACTGTGCTTTTACAGGCGATTTCAAACTGCAGCCAGTTCATTGGGATGACCAGATTTGCCTGGTGTTCTATGGGGCAAACAATTTTAGTAAAGCTCTTCCTCAAAAGTGGATTAAACATGAAACTATCTGAGGAGGTGCGTAGCGCATTTAAGGTAGCTGGTAAATTTCCATGGCTGCTTTTCGGCATAGACTAATTGTGTCTGGCTGCGGAAGGTGCCCTTTTCTTCGGTCGCTCCTGTTCCTCGACGTCTGCATCGTGTTTAGTCTCCCCGATTGCTTCGCGGTCTGTCGAGGCGGAGTTTTTTTTTTCAGTCGTAATTTAATATATTTTATTTACCTGCCTTTACTGATTTGAGTACTGTAAAGAGCATCCGCTATCGTTTCACACAATAAATTTTTCTTTTTGCTTGAAAAGGCCACTCTATGAATACCCTTTACGCAGCATGTGGTGCCGTTTCTTTTCTGTCAGCGTCCGTTTAGTCGCAATAAACCTTAACCCCACCTTTCATTACATCCTCCAGTCGGGTCCTGTCGGGCGTTAATTTGTGACCAAATATAGTCGGTAAAGTGACGGATATACCGAATACAACACACTCAAATATTGTTCTCGTGAGCCTCTCGGTGCCCGTAACATTCCCTAAACTTCAAAGGAATTCAGAGAAAATTAGCTATGACGAAAAATTTCAGATAACGTCTGAACGGTGTCCTGTACATCGGCTAAGTTAAAATAGAAGGTCGTCGCATGTGCAGAATTATTGATTTAGGGCCTTCGCTGTGTTGTCATGGGCCCAGAACCCAACATCTTTTGGCTTCCCGGATGCTTGGAAGTTGCTTCATACTGGAGGGGCTCCAAATGTACGGCAAGGTCATATTAAATTCAGGGAAGAACTGGAAAGTCGCGGACCTTGCGGAAATGATGACACTAAGCCGGGATAAAACTACTTGGATTCCAGCAGAGCTCATAGTTGATGACTTTCCATAATCTCCTCTTTGTGCCGCGTACACACACCCAGCTACTTATCCCCCAGTGACCACAGCCCCATCATCGATGCAAATGCGTTAGGCGCATACGCACATAACATTATGAAGATTGCCGCCGCTTCGGCCACGCAGGAGATGATGGTGTGGTGGCAGACGCTTGCAAGCTGCAGCATTCTGCCCAGCCTCCGGAGGTCGCTTTATGGAAAGAAATCATTAATGCTATGAAAAGCCTTAACACCACTCGTAATCTTACAGCCGCCACTATCGTACAGCCTTCCAAGGGTTTAGAAGAGGCTGGTAGTGTAAAGCAAAGTCCTCACTCGGAATCTCACAGAAAAGTAGTGATAAGAGCCAAATTTTTACCATGCATTTAAGCTCGTTTGTTTAAACTACGGTCATGGGATCGGCAGTTTTTGTGCTTTATCTCAGCTGTCTCAGAAGTCGCAGAGTTATCTCAGATGTCTTTGTTTTAAAGAAACGTATATTTGAGCACACCGAAAAAAAATAAACTGTCTTGAGGGCGTCAACTGCCTCTCAGTATAAAAATAACGGGGACACAGTGGTGCTGACATAAAAGTCCCGGCGTTCAGCTTCCGCGAATCGACACTCTCAGCAGTACGTGACTGGGTTGCCAATCTCGTTTTGGCCGTTTTATTTCGGCGCAACCGTAGCTCAGTTATGCTTCTTGGTTTTGCTAAAGTGCAAAAAGTGACATTAAACGAGAAATTTTGGTCGCTACTGCGTAGAATTCGCAGAAGTGGTTTTGCCGCCCGCTTTATTGCGAAAATTTTGGGCTGTCATGGACCATGTCGTAAAAAAAAACACAATTAAAGCCCAACAGTACAAAGGCGTGTAGCCCATCTTCTCACCTAGAGGCTGGCGGAGCACCGCGCTTCATAGTTTGAGTTTTTCGTTTTATTCTAGACCTTCATTCAAACCTGTTTTCTGAGCATCTACAAGATACAGCACGCTGAGCAAGTGCGATATGAAATTGTATTTCAAGTTGCCATTTACTTGTCTAAATTGCATTAGCCTGTCATGCTTGATAGCTATGAAACGCAACGTAGACTTTACTTTCAGTGAAAAGAACGTATGATAACATCTTCTGGCACCCACGTCGTTCATAGAATTGACCCTCTCCTTCAACGGGAATACTCCGCTTCTCAATCTGGTCTCCAGACGAGCATTTGTCGCAGCTATTATTCACTACGGCGTCTCCTTTAGGCCAAATGGAGCTGAAATTGCATAGTCAGTGCTCGTCTATCGGGCTGCCAGGATTTTGAAAAACGGAATCTTGTTGCTTCACGACATCAGAAGCATCAAAACATAACAGCCTAAGAAGGCTAGCTAAGAGCACGTTGTCAGGACGGCGTCCTTTGCACTATCATATTCGACGTGGATGTTCCAAAGGCGCAAGCAAGTGTAATCCAGCGATACTTATCTGCAGCCCACACCAAGATGTAAACTTTATTAGATAAGTGGAGAACTGACCACTGGGTATTTGCCGCAAGCATTCAGTAGTGCGGTTACGTCGAGGTCTTCTACGAGCTCATTTACAGGCTGAGGTCTGTAAATCTGCAGTTGGTTACGTCACATTTCATAACTATTGGGCCGTCTAGTCTCGGCTTTGGTACGTGGAACGGGTACTGCGTCGCAGACTGGTGTCATGGATATGTCGTTCTACGTCGGGCGGCGTCTTCTCGTCTGGAGATCCGTGTAGCTAGATGGCGGTGGTGAAGTGTCCTAACGCATTTAAGGGCCTTGTACTTTTCTCAGTACAGCAGCCGCACGAGCAGAGGTTACTGTGTCTAGTTTCTTTAAAGGAGAATTGGCTGGTCTGTACCGGCTGTACAGGCGAGGAAACGGAGATGGGAAGAAGCAGCGTTACGCCGGTTCTCTATGCGAAACTGAACCCATGGTATCCCACGGGCTGTGTCCAAGCAGCTGACGGAGAGGATCTGGGGAACCCTATAAGGTCAATTTTTTTTTCTCTGAAGCTGCTGCGTCCAATAGGCAAAGCCGCCGCAGTGGTAGCACAGTGGACCCCGCTTTGCTGTTCTCTAGACATGAATTCTAAGACAGCTGGGATGCTGCACAATATTCGGTCGGGCAGGCGGAGCACGATGAGAGTACACAGCCGATCACTCTTGTCTAGAGTGCTCGAGCGGTGTGCTGGCGAGCAAATTAAGGAAAGTCTTCTAGCAGCTGCTTTGCAGGGGGTAAGGCGCTGGCGCCTGTGTGGTGCACATGTCTATCAGGCTTCTCTCCAGCGCAAGTGTTATCAGTGACGGTCAATGCCTTCTTTGGAATTTCGCATTATTTACACCGGATGAGACCGCTCGAGCGCTCTAGACAAGTGTGATCGACTTTGTACGGTTGCATGTGCTTCGTAACGCGGCATTGGCGGGGGTACGAAACTGCGTGCAGTCCCGCAACAGTGTACCAATTTAAATCGAGTTCAGTAACACTGACTTCAAGTTGGCCTCTCTCGAAAAATTGGCAAGGGTAATCACAAAGACATCACTCTAACTGGATACGCTGCATTATAAGCTAAAAAAAAACTAATATGTGTCGCCATCACAAAACCATTTCGCAAGAACATGGCTTGCGTCAGCAGTGGCCTTTTGAAGCCAATTCCAGAGGCTGCACCACACCGTCGCCTCCACAACGGAGGCAACAAGTCGTTTTCCGTATGAACACCTCGAATTCGTGCCGACTGACGGGAAGATTTTGAAATTCGATTACCTCCGTAATAAATGCGTCTGTGGCTGCGGAGTGACTAGGACAATGCCTGCGGCTGCAGAATATCTGTGGCTGCGGAGTGGCTAGGAGAAGCCGCCATTAATAATGCCATTCATAAGCAGCCATTCATAACGGGGCACTTATTGCGTACAAAATGGATTTAGAAATCTTCCTGCCGATCAATTCAAGCTTGTAACGCTTGAGTCATGCCTCCGTGATATTCGCGGGTGGCGATCGTTTGAAAGTGAATGCCGGTGTTGTCTCACCTTCGTGACCTGCACGCCAGAACCTTTCTATTCCACCGCATTTTTATTACAAAAACAGATAATGCTGGTGACATCTGTAATTAATTTTTCTGAGTTTTCTAGCTTTTAAAAGCTCAGTTTGCAAGCGAATGCCTAGTCAAGTTGTGCCTGTGATTGTAACGACACTAATTCTTGAATATTTATTCACTTCAGGTTTTCGCCAGTGTTGTTTTAAAAAATTCGCTTGGATAGAAAAGTGACGTTGACTGCGAAAGACATAAAAAGTGACCATACAAGAATAACAGAAGAATAATTTATAAAACCAACACTACTTTGCCCTGACTCCATTTTTGGACATTCCATTGCGATGTGCTTTCCTTCAAAGACTGTTTGGGGGTCTGATACTGTAAAGCGGAAAATTCTTGCGTGGAATCATGCAAGCTGTGCTTGTGTATAGGCATGTTTGACAACAGTGGAGTTCACACTACCCTTTAAGGTATTTTTATCCTTGTGTAGACGAGTGTTTACGCGTCGCTCAGTCGGGCTGGTGTATCGAGCTACAGGCGTAAGTTGGTAGAACTGTACACTAGCGTGGATTTTTATGATAAGTTTTAATGCGAAAGCAATACTGCTAGCACTTTTCTGCCGTCGGTGGAGATCGTTCCTTCGCTCCGGCGCAGCTGCGGCGGACGACGACGTGACAGCGTGACGTCACGACCAGAGGAGAGCAGGGGCCCCAACTCGTCTCTTCGGCCGTAGTCGTTCCTTCGCTCGGCGCGGCGGCTACCACGTGACGACCTCCTCGGCCCGCTGCGTGAGGGCGCTCGCTAGGAGAGGATTAATTAATTATTTAATTAATTAAAATAATTTATTAAATTAATTTTACTTAATGCCGAAGAAGAATCTATGAGTAGTGCGGAACGATATAATCACAAGAGAAGAAAACGCCGTGTGGTAGAAACACCGGAACAGAAAGAAGAGCGGCTTGCTAAAAGAAGATTGCAGTATACAGCCAAGATGAAAGAGCAGAGCATTGTGGTGATTCGAGAGGGTGACATGGTGGCTCAGCGACGTGAAGAACAAGCGATAACAGTTGGCGAGTTCCGAGTCTGCTACGCGTGAATTCGAGAAACAAAATTACCAGCAGAACCAAGCGCAGCCAGGTGTTATTGCTTTCGCAATCAGCCAGGCTTAACCGAGCTAAGCCTTCCGACAATTTTTTCTTTCCAATTTTAGACAGCAGTTTTGGTAGTAAAGATTCAGTTGAGAGCGAAAGCTTCTTCTGTACTTCTCTGATTCTCTAGTTCTCTGTCGTCTTCACTGGCCAGATCAATAAATCGATAACAAGTTGCCCAGATCGCGCTACTTCTAAGTGGTATCTTGTGTGCTCTAGAGTGTCAACCTTGAACTTCTGTGAAGCTCAAACTGCTACCGTAAATTTACGTCCAGCCCCAACAACTCGTGTTTAGATAATACAGAGCTATTGACTATTCGAACTTGTGAGTGCGAGGAGCTGCAAATTAGAACCGCCCTCACAACCACCCAATCAAGACAGCGTACCAGCATGTCTCTCTCTTAAGCGCGAGGGGTGAAGCTTCAATCAAGGAGCCAGTTGAAATACTTTTTTTAAATTCTAAAATGTGGCATCTAACTTGCGAAGCAACACATAAGCTTTCGGAGATGCCGTACTGGTGGGCACCCGATTATTTTTCCACCTGGAGCTCTTTGCATTGCGCTGTTATTGCATGCATATCGGTGTTTTTTTTTATTTCGCCATAATTCAAGTACGACTGCAGTGGCCACGACTGAACCCGAGACCTTGGGATCAGCAGCTGAACGGAAAAGACAGTGAGCCTCCGCTGCTAAAGAACATAGAACTTTGATAACATCTTCTCCAATATGAAAGCAGCTGGTTTCCGAACCCTGACTCAATTAAAAAATTGTGCAGGTTATATGATGACTGATCCAGCAATTTCAAAGGCTCATTCCTCGTCAGCGTACGCCCTTCGTTTGTGACGTAATACTAGCGAATGTTTCGTGTCGCAATTTGTTAAAACTAGAAGTTTCTTGCAGAGACATCAAAACACGCGAAGCATGTCTTGCTCGGACCGCTTTCTGCGATAACCGACGTTCACAGCTCTGCCTTCTGCGAACTGCGTTGTGTACCGGCGTTGTCTTATGTGGGCTGCAGCGTGTCGCTAAAGAAAAACAAAGAGCGCCCTTCAGAAAGGACGGTTGGTTGGTTCGATGGAATTTATATCGTATATGCATGAAGAAAACATGCCAGATGAGAAGTTCGGACAAGTTTGAATGGAACATAGGTGGGAGTTTGGTAGTCAAGAATGGGGAAAGAGTTGGTGCCACCTTTTTAGCGTAGCCCCTTCAATGTTTGCTGAAGAAACATTGCCCTCGTTGAGGCCGCCTGGCGCTATTGTCATACGGGAAATCGAACGCAAAACGTGTAAGGAGTCCTGACGAGAAACGAGAGTATTGACGTATCTTGGAGATGCGGAAAACATGGTTTGAGAAACTGAGCGGATAGCAGACTGAAAATATATTCCGTTATGTTCGAACAATACCATGCAAGGTAAATGTTTACTATTTTTAAAGCACAAGACAGAGCACAGATTCAAGCACATGGCTGTGGAGAACGTGTTTAAAGTTTACTCCGAGCGTGCTCGCTTTGAGAATACCTTCGCGTTTATCCTACACCCCCGCTATAACCGTACTGCACTAATTTAGCTAGCTGCATGGTATAAAATCATGTGGCCAGATAATCGGTTATTCAAATTTGTCGCCGTTGATATTTACTCTAAATGCCCAGTCACCGTTGTAAAAGTTGGAGACACACTTAATATCTGCCAAAGGGGTCTGCCAACAAATCGTTTCCAACAAATTTGTCTGCCCACAAATCGTTCCTTAATGCTGCAGGTACTAGCCAAGACTTTGACATGCGTTCTTCAAAAAGAATTAGGGCCCCACAAGCGCATTTATGCTAGAAATTGCAAATAGAAGCTGTCGCTCTCAACCCCTCCCTGTGGCAGCGACTGTCATATTGAAGCAGCCTAAGTCACTTCATAAACCGACAGGGCGGTCGTCTGCTACAAAACTGCCGCACGAACGATCGGTGCGGAGCAGAGTACGCGCCTACTTGAGCCCAGCAGTGAAGCCTCAAAGATCGGGCAGGAGCTAAAGAGAACAGGGTAGGACACGGGCCTTTGCTGCCTTTGTCACCATGTTGTGGCTTCCTTCCTTCACCCCTCCACAGCTCTAGCCCCAACAACAAAAAACCCACTCCCCTACGCTCACGATGCCCATTGCGCAGTGTTCAGTTGTTCAGTCGCGAGCAAGCACGTGACAGTCAGTTTATGTAGTCATGAATTGCAAGCACGCACGTTTTGCCTGACTGTCACATATTTAAGGAAAACTTTTAAAATTCGATTGCAAATTACTCTCAGGAACAAATGAATTCATATTTTTCCCAGTTGTTCCAGAATGCATTTGAACAAAATGCAATCGTTTGAAAAATGGTGTCGCGACCCCCTTAAGGGTCTCACGTGATAGCGTCAATGGGTCGCTGGCATGCCCGTAAATGCAGAATGGCGCTTTCTAGACTTTAAATTAATGGATCGCGAGGAGTCCTCATACAACTGCTGGCTGAATGGTGCAGCGGTCAAGCGATGCGGCACTGCTGCGTTAGGTGTCTGTTTCTAATATACCCACCTGTAGTGCATGTTAGACTCAGGTTGCTCTTCACAAGTTACTGTCAAACTCATGCGCGGCGCCACCCTACTGAAAAAATGTATGAGAAATGAACGAGAATTCTAGGAGTTGTATGTGTTATGAATGAGATATCTACGAGATGGGGCGATTTGTACAAGAATTCTATGATGTCTCGTAAAGCTTTTATGATGCCTCGTACAACTGTACAACATCTCTACGTTGTCTCGTTCTTATGCACCACGTCTCGTACATATGAACGAGACATCTTAGAGATCTCGTTCAATTATCGCGTTAAAACTTGTAGCCGTCATACACGGTCTCGTACAGCAGACTGAACCTTGTAGGGCTCGTACGCAGCGTCGTAAAGACGTCATACAGCTGGCGTAAAATCGCACTGGCGTCATACATTGCCTTTTATTGAAGGCTATCATATAGGCCTCATCCACAAAGACCGTAGAGGATCTCACTTGTCACTCGGAAGGCCTGGGTGTGCAGTTACAAAAACGTCTAATAATCGCACTGGGCATGAAAAAATAGAATGCATCGATCGATCACTTGTGCAGCTGATGTTAAGGTAACCAAACTGCGTGGCTATATGCAACACCACTAAATTCGTACCTATAGTTTGTTCGTCCTTAATCTGTTGAATGTATAATTTCACAGGCAAAATTTCACAACAATTTCATTCAAGTTTGCTAAAGACACTGAATAAATATATAAAGTTGAAAATTATAATCAGTTAATCAGTCAAATATGGCAAGTGATCATAAAGTATTGCATTGACTCCGTCTTATTAATCATGAAAAGATATGCGGAAAATGTGTGTTTATTACGTCTTAAAAAATCACATACATGGTAACAGTAGAAAATTTGTTTACTTACATATAAGAGAAACACATCAAATATTATTTACAGAAGACAATACATAAAATAACAATGATAACATCAAGAAGCAGATATACCCCACAGCACTGCAGAGGGACAAAAAAATTAAGGGTGCACTTTGTTGACCTACTAAAGTGCGGCGAGGCGAAACCCTTAAGCGCGGTGTTGCTACTTGTGTCACTGATGTGTGGTTAAGATGTAAGCTTCGCCTCCAATAGTGGAACACGTCAGCGTCTTGCAACGTTGCCAGGGAATCCACAGAATGCCATCGCCCATTCGGCTCTACCCCTTGCTTGTCGGTAAATTAGTCTTTGAAAAAAAGGAAATGTATTTGTCTGGAATATCTCGGACACCTTAACCTAGCCTAAAGGAAGGCAGGAAGATGGGAGTGAACGAGGACACCTTATTCACTAGACGTGCCTTTGTTCATTCCAAACCATCGAACTGGCATGGCGGAGTGGTTAGCGTGCTCGTCTTGCGCTGCGGAGACTCTGGTTCGATTCCCCAACTCGGTCAATTTCCTACTTGGTTTTATTTATCTTTCTGGCCTGACTAGAAATGTTAATTAGGCTAATTGGTTAATTAACTGAACTCAGACCCTCTTACTTGGAGCATCACTATACCATCCCTTTAATTGGTTGCATGGTTACTAGCCAAAGTACAATTAGCCCCGTTTGAAATTCGCGCTCTGTGACGTCATGACCACTTCGACCAATTGAAAAGCGTGACATTTCTGTCAACAACTCCTCCTTACAGCGATGAGGCATTAAAGGCTTCCGCCTTAAAAATCAACCTAGCTGTTATCAATGCTACAACAAAACAAACCAAAATAAGAAAACATTCATGATAGTGTTAGTGATGACCGAAAAAGGGAAGGGGGAGCGGGTAAGAATACCCACGCACACACAATTTTTGGGGAATAAAAACGGATAATATATTGTGGTTACAATTCAAGTTCGCGCACTTCAAAAGGGTTCGCACTGTCTTGCACGCACGTCCGCTCAGATCGCTCGCGCACCACACACTCTCGCTGCGCTTTTTGCCGCCGACGCTGATGAGTCGACGCGCCGCACTCGCGAAAACATAAAGCATCACAAACACAAACGGCGTCCTGACGGCACCGGGATGAAATGGAAGAGGATAGGCAGGAGATGCGGTATGCACTCCGGACCGACCAACGCACCGAGCCACATTCACGTGAGCGCCACTCGAGGCAGGCGATGCGGTGTGCACTCTGGACCGACCGGCGCACTGAGCCAGATTCACGTGAGCCTCTTGAGTCGAGGGGACGACTGCCGCCGTCTCGACGGGAGTAGGCGCCGATGAGAAATTGCGTCGTATGATCGCTTACATTCGGACATCCTGACAGAATTTAACGTCCTCGTTAAAACCAACGAATAAAAGCTTAGAACGAACAGAAACAGTACGCACACGTAAAAAATATTTAACTGACGGGAACATCAGTCAGCAGAAGTTGCCTGCATGCTCAAACGATTCGTAAAATGCTGTTTATCTCTTCACCGCTCGCTTGCGTGTTGAACGCCTCGGAAGCGGTATACTGTCCGCCTCAGTCCCATTCTCTTCTTCCTCAGCTGACAACTCATCGTCTTCGAGACAATCTTGAGATGTTGTCGACGTCCAGCCTTTTAGCTGCGAAATGTGAGCTGTGGTCGCAAAACGGGTGCTCTTGCCCTGATCAAGCTCGGTCACCCTATACGTGTCTGACGGTAAGACCTGAGTGACCAACAAAGGCCCTCTGTAGTTCGGCTGAGCCTTCGTCGGCTTCCCTGTCTGATCAGGCGCTCTGGTCATGAATACGATGTCGCCGGCACTGAAGAGACGCGCTGGGAAGTGTCTGTGGTCGTAGGCTGTCTTGCCCTTCTTCTGTTCGGCGAGAATGCGCTGCCGAGCACGAGTTCGCATTTCTTTGAGATTCCCGGACCGGGAGTCGTCGCTGCTCACAATTCTTTTCAGCGCGGCGCCGTAAAAGTTCGGCTGGTATCTGTACAGCATCTCGAACGGTGTTTTCCCAGATGTCTTGTTAACGGAATTATTGATGTCGCGCTCTGCCTTGCCAAGGTTTGCGTCCCAGTCGCGCTGGCTTGGGTCGTCCATTGAAGTCGTAAGGACCGGCAGAATGGTTCTATTCACTCTCTCCACGAGGCCGTTTGCCTGTGGGTGGCGTGTCGAGTTGAGCACATGGTGTATGGATCGCGCAGTGCAAAATTCTTCGAAGGCGCGCGATGTGAAACAACTGCCTCTATCGGTAATAATAGTTCATGGAAGGCCCCTTTCAAGGACGAACTCTTCCAGTGCACGGAGCACGTGCTTCGTTGAAGTGTCGCGTGTAGCGATGAGTCTCACGAATCTTGTGAGGTTGTCAATGAATACAAGTAGATACTGGTTGCGCTTCTTGCTTGGGACGAACGGCCCCATGTGATCCATGTGTATTGCCTCGAACGGTCGTTTACCTGGTGGGATCGGATGTAGAAGACCAGCTCATCTGCCGGCATGCGCTTTGTTGTAAATACACTGGAAACATTGAGAAATATGCTTCCGGATGTAATTCCTCATTCACGGGAACCAAAAGTTCTCTTGAAGTTTGGAGACTGTCTTGTCGACTGCGAAATGTCCCATCAAACCATGAGACTGTACCACAAATGCCTTTCTCGTGCACTTGGGTAGTACGAACTAGAACACTGTTCTTCCGTCTTGTTCGAGTTCTCTCACTAGCCTGCCTTCTCTAAGGCTGTAGTCTTTTACTTTCGCCTTCTCTTCTTTGGTACGTGCGCTCCCAGGCTTCTCCAGAACGGTTATAAGTTCTCGCAGTTCTTCATCTCCTCTCTGAAGAACATTTACTTGATCGGCGAGGTCACATGTAATACACACTTCAAACCTGTCTTCAAGCAGGGAGTCCATTTTCAGGACGGCCGTGCATCCAAGCTCGCTCAAATTGTTGGCGAAACACTCCCGATACTCGTTTAGGAGGCAAAGAAGCTCACCCTTCTGCTCTGTGGTCACTGAGGGCCCCACCTCCACCTGTTGCTCCTCAATTGGTTGGCGATCTGCTCTCACACAGAGAATCTCTGGCTCGTCCACTCGGCGATCAAGCTCTTCAGGTACACCAACAACATCCTCTGTTACGCGCCCGAATGGCTGTCCTTTTCTGATAACCACTTCTTGGTCTCCGCTCGTAAAAACCGGCACGGTGATTTCCCCATCTTTCATTTCAAGAAGATTTTCGTTCCCAAAGGTACCATGCAAAACCGGCCCGGAAAGGTCAGATGCCATCGACAGTGAGATCCAGTTGATTGTGTTAGGGTGCAGGACACTCTTGTCAGTAGTCTGCACACGCAATTTCGACTCATTCACCGGCTCTAAATGGCAGAATGGGCATTCTTGCTGACGCCAAAAGCGGAGGCAACCACCAAGCCTTCCGTAAGCTATGTATGGCAGTTCTGCCCACGATTAAATCGAGTGACAAAGCATCGTCCGGGACAACAAAAATTGGAATGTTCTTGCCTGTGACGCCGTCGATTTGCAGGTCGGCGTAACACTTTCCAATCGCTCTTGCGGACGGGGTGCCTTGGCTGCCGAAACCGTAGAGCGCTGTGGAATCTTTTGTCAGCACTGCGCCGCAGCGTGCCACCGCCGACGCGCGCAAGAGGCACCCGGAGCTCCCGTTAGCAATCATGCCGACGAGTTCCGTGGTCCCATTCCATGTCACTTGCTTGAGTAGAGCTCCCGGAACGATTTTCTCCTCTTCGGAGTCAGTAACTGCATTGGTCTCGTTGCTTTTAGTTTTTTCAGAACAGTGACGCTGAGTGTGCCCGCTTTTTCCGCAACGTAAACATCGCATCTGGACAGTCGCGGGAGATGTGCCCGAATAGGCCGCAGTTGTAGCACTTCATCTCGCCTTTATCGTTCATCAGGGGTGGTCTCCAGTCCTTGCTCGGCCACTGGTAGGTGCTCTTCCGTGCAGGAAGTCTTGTTGGGCTACTCGTGGTGGTCGCGCCGAAAGGCCTCTTCTTGTGCGTACTGCCGAATCTCTGCTCCCGCTCACGATCAATGCGCTCAAACTCCATGATGTCGTGGAGGAGATCGTCGTCGTCTTCGTGGGTGCGTCCTAGTAGCATCTTACAAAGTTGCCTTCAACGTAAGCCAGTCAACACTTGCTCACGGGTGTCGCAGAAGTCGAGATTTGCCTCCCGACAGAGGCGAACCTTCGAGTGGAAGTATGTCGTCGTGCTCTCGTTGCGCTGCTGCACGCGCTCCTGCATCTCTTTCTCCACCTTTCTGCCGCTCGGGTCTGTCCACAGAAGGTGCGGCGGAAGTGGTATGAGAAACTTTCCCAAGACGTGGACACCTCGACGCGTGAACGCAGCCAGTCCTTGGCAGGTCCAACGAGGTGGCATTTGGCCGTTTCTAACCGAAACTCTTCTGGCCAGCGGTGCAAGGTCGCCGTCATTTGGATGTTTTTGAGCCACTCCTTAGCCGATGCTGCGTCTCCACCTCCCTCGAAGTCCGCGATGTTCTTACTCAGGTCATGCATCATATGATAGCTGGGTGTTGCCGCGCTTAGAGTTCCTGATGGAAGGACGAGTCGCTCCAATAGGCTTGTCAGAAGCCGGTCCTTTTCACGCATTGCGCTCAGCAGCTCCGTCACAGTAACGCTCTCGCTCGCCCTAGCGCCATCCTGGGCGTCGCTGGTGTCCACTCCTTCTCCAGGTGTATCGCTCATGATTCGCTCTGTGCACACGCCCAAGTCACTGAATTCGCACTCTTCTCCGGTTCTTGTTGGCTTTGATCCCACTTCTGATATGTTAGTGATGACCGAAAAAGGGAAGGGGGAGCGGGTAAGAATACCCACGCACACACAATTTTTGGGGAATAAAAACGGATATATTGTGGTTACAATTCAAGTTCGCGCACTTCAAAAGGGTTCGCACTGTCTTACACGCACGTCCGCTCAGATCGCTCGCGCACCACACACTCTCGCTGCGCTTCTTGCCGCCGACGCTGATGAGTCGACGCGCTGCACTCGCGAAAACACAAAGCATCACAAACACAAACGGCGTCCTGACGGCGCCGGGATGAAATGGAAGAGGATAGGCAGGAGGACCGACCAACGCACCGAGCCACATTCACGTGAGCGCCACTCGAGGCAGGCGATGCGGTGTGCACTCTGGACCGACCGGCGCACCGAGCCAGATTCACGTGAGCCTCTTGAGTCGAGGGGACGACTGCCGCCGTCTCGACGGGGGTAGGCGCCGATGAGAAATTGCGTCGTACGATGGCTTACAATAGTGCATCTCTCACTGAGCAGCACTGTCCTCTAGAACCTTGACAGGTAGCTAGAGGAGCCCCATCAACACATCAAGCAAGACTCCATATATGCAGTTTGGGCTAATTACAATATACTGTTAATTAAAGCAGTGACAAGGATTTACTGCTGGATTCTCTGCAGAGCAAGTCAAACAGCGGATACAAGTAAACAACAAAATAAAACGAGGTTAATATGGATGAAATGACATCACATAAAACAAGGAACTTGCACATTCTTGCCCATTCTTACGTGTTTTGTACAGTTTCCGCTGTTTTCACGATTGTGACTCCTTAAAACCATATTCCTCGCTTAATCACGCTCAATAATGTTCGGCAGTGTACAAACATAACATCGTCCTTCAGTCTTCATATCAATGAACAAACACGGCGTTGCAATATCTGAGGGCCTGAGCACAGCACACGTTGTAACAGGGGAGCGGACGCACTCTCTAATGTGTGGAGGAAATTCTACACCGCTCTGCTCCACAACTAACTTCTGACAAATGAGAAGAACTGTCTCAGAAGGTTCAACATCTGGTTCAAGCACATGCAGGATGTGGCGAACAAGCAAAAAATCCCCATACGAAGCCAGTACAGCAGAGGAGTCGCTTTTTTTTGCCTTTCTGTACTGCTCACTGTTGATTATAGTGCCTTCGAAGCTGATTCTGTGATACTCATTTATGATGCTGATCGGCACACTCAAAGTGTTGTACACCACATGTAGCTCCTGTGGCGTCAGAGACCCCTTTACTGGTGCACCAAAGAGACACACGTCACCAACCCGAAGAGCTTTTTTGGTAGTCCCATTGGCCACCAAGCTAGAGCAGAAAGACATAACCTTTTCTGGCATAGAAAGCATCTGGAGTGCTAGCTCTAATTCCTGCTTAATGATTACTCTCTCTATGATTTGAGATGGGCCCCCCTTTGCAGCATTAACCATTTTTGTCACTTTACCATTGCCACTTTCGAACGGAAAAGCTGAATGAGCCCATAGTGGTCCGAGATTTTTGACACTTGAAGTGAGGTGCAAAAGTTGATGAAGGTTGACTGTCATAAAGCGGGCCCCATACAGTTCTTCTGCTTTTGAGACATACGCTGTCAGCAGATTTTCTGAAAAAGAAAAGTGATGTAGCTATAGTAAATAAAATAATAAAAGTAAACAAATTCATGCTCATGTCCTCTGTCACATATAAGGTGTTCAAAAGAAATATATAAAATAGCTGCTCAAATGAGTTACTTAAGCTCTTTATGTAATTATGAAAAAAGCTTTCAATTTTCTTGTTGTCTTAATGCACATGAAGGCCAATGTAATCGAACAATGAACATCCATAGACTCGTGCACAATCGGCGAAATTAATTTTCAGACTTTGAAGATCGCATCTGCGTACCTAAGAAACAGGTAAATTTCAGCACCTTGTTTCACTTTCACTGCACGCATTTTATGAAAATAAAAGCATGTAGTAATCATGCTTCCTTTGGAAAAGTGGGATGGGTCCAATTTACCTGCACGCTGAAGACGTGCTGTTGATATCTCCATCATCAGCAAAGAGTAGATTCCTTCCATCAACAGAGCTGCATGTTTCCAAAATCGTGGCTGCAAAACTCCAAGCGTTACTGGGAGCCAGTAGAACAGCAGCCAGTGTTTCCATTCACTGGCCTTCCAGAAACACCGGTTAACCAGGGATCTCGGAAGCCGTGTGAAGCTGTGAGGTGGCCGGATACTCAAAAGTCTCTTGTCCAAAGTGGCTACGGTTGATGGAGTGCCTGCAAAAAATAGCGAATAATATGCACCTACGAGCAAGCCATATAATTAAGCATGAACCATTGCATTAGGAAAAACTACATTACAGCGTGCTGTTACACAAAGTACGTGCTGCTGACAGTGTCATGCGCATGTGGCATTTTAAGGTCTCGGCTTCACATGATCTGTACGTTGCATATAACATTGCTTCTTTTCATCGAAACAAAGGTGCTAATGGGGAATGGCAACGGCAAGCCAGTCGCAGTACAGCTAGGTACCAGCCTGAGAGTCGCTCCCCCCGTAAAACTGTGTGTACACTGCGATACCGTAGTATCATGAAAATAGCTTGAAAAGAAATAAAACAAATGATGCTGTGATACCGTCCAATCACGAATTGAGGTTGGTAAGTGGAATACTCACCGATGTAGAAAGGCTCATGAGAATTCGTCGAGTCCAGCCAATACTCTGTCATCTGCCTGGCAACGCCAAGCAAGACACAATGCATGTACTCCACTGCCAGGCCATTGACGACGTCAAAATTTTTCAAATTGATCAGAGGCGATGGCCCCTTCAGACCATTCACATGTACACCATATTCAAGGGCCCGGTCCATATCCTGAAGCACACCGGCTGCCGTCCTTGGGTTCTTTATGGTAACCTCACGGTAACACCGAGCACCTGAAATCATGCACTTGAAATTAGTTCTGGAACGAACTTTGATAAGAAAATTTGAAAGTAAAAACTGAAACAAAAAAGGTGGCGATATGCATACCGTGACACAAAATCAAGCCATCATTGTAAACGGCTATGGCTAACAAGAGACATTAATCTATTGTTTAATTATATGGACTATTGATATGCTATATAATCAATAGCATAAGTAAAAATGTTGCTGTGTGAATATTTGCATGTATTTCTAACAGTTACCTTAATGATTTTAACAAAATCGATGCGAATTCTTGATGCGGCATATTATGGTTTTGCTGCCAAATACACATGTCTTTTTGTCCTTAAAGCATTTCATAAAAGCACTTGTGTACCACGATAAGTGGGGGCCTGCATGGTTGATGTTTAGACAGTGATGTATGATATCATGCAAGTAAGACCTCTCATTATAGTTAAACAATGAAAATCATACCTTGAACCATTTCTCCGCATGTTTCACACCATGGGCAACCAAACCTTCCGTTGAATTGGACGTAGTTGGCCACTGCAGCACGATCAGGAGCATCCAGTGTGCAGCAAATCACGTGGACAGTTGACCTTATAGTTTCTTGGCCACATGTCCACAAAAGCGTCCCAACGGATGTAATAGCTTCGACAAATTTGTCAATGAAGACACCCATATTTGGATGCTTCGCCACATCCTTCTTTTTTC
Organism: Amblyomma mixtum; assembly: GCF_055824585.1. NCBI lineage: Eukaryota > Metazoa > Arthropoda > Arachnida > Ixodida > Ixodidae > Amblyomma > Amblyomma mixtum. Next base: position 180,667,980 of record NC_143013.1, read on the forward strand.
TTCTTGGCCTCTTTCTTTCAATGGCAGGGCATATCTGTTTGAGCTTGACGGGGGCTGAAAGGAACACGCCAACTTTGTACCTACTTGCTACGTTCTTTAGTCCGTGGGAGACGCGGTGAACATATGGCAAAACGGCAAATTTCTTCTTTTCAGGCTGGACGTCTGTCGTAAGCGGAGTGGCCTGACGCTTTAATGACTGAATTAAACGAGAACACGCCCCTGCTATCATCTGGTCTTGATATCCAGCAAACTTAACCCTAGACAACTGGGTCTGGAAGCTATCTTGAATGGCGTGATGACAGGATTTGGTCAAAACACTTCGCAAGCAAGAACTGATTATGCTATTTTTTACCAATTTGGAATGACCGGAGTGAGAATTAAGAAGTGTCTTTGACGACCTCGGGTTATACTTCCAGCAAACATGGTTCTGCTCGAAATGCAGCCGCAGGTCTAAAAACTGCAGTTCGTCGTTAACTGGTGCCTCAAAAGTGAACTGTAACCCCGACCCACACTCCCTGAACACATTTAGAATGTCAACCATTCGAGCCGGAAAACGCCCACGTTCTACAAAAATAAGATAGTCATCGACATATCTGACGGTCTTGAGATGTAGGCCAGACAGGTTCTTTTCCAGATCCCTGTCAACGTACAACAGAAAAATGTCACTTAAGACAGGGGCGACGCTGGACCCGATGCACACTCCTGATTTCTGCGCAAATAGCTTACCTTGCCACCCTATGAAAGTGGAATGCAAATAAAACCGTAGCAATTCTAGGAAGTTTTCCACAGACATCCCGCATTGTGTTACGAACGCCACTTCGTCATTATCTTCTGTAATGTACCTTTTCACAAGCTTTAACAGGCAGTCATGTGGAAGGCTATAATACAGGTCTGTGACATGGCCCCTGTCTTAAGTGACATTTTTCTGTTGTACGTTGACAGGGATCTGGAAAAGAACCTGTCTGGCCTACATCTCAAGACCGTCAGATATGTCGATGACTATCTTATTTTTGTAGAACGTGGGCGTTTTCCGGCTCGAATGGTTGACATTCTAAAAGTGTTCAGGGAGTGTGGGTCGGGGTTACAGTTCACTTTTGAGGCACCAGTTAACGACGAACTGCAGTTTTTAGACCTGCGGCTGCATTTCGAGCAGAACCATGTTTGCTGGAAGTATAACCCGAGGTCGTCAAAGACACTTCTTAATTCTTACTCCGGTCATTCCAAATTGGTAAAAAATAGCATAATCAGTTCCTGCTTGCGAAGTGCTTTGACCAAATCCTGTCATCACGCCATTCAAGATAGCTTCCAGACCCAGTTGTCTAGGGTTAAGTTTGCTGGATATCAAGACCAGATGATAGCAGGGGCGTGTTCTCGTTTAATTCAGTCATTAAAGCGTCAGGCCACTCCGCTTACGACAGACGTCCAGCCTGAAAAGAAGAAATTTGCCGTTTTGCCATATGTTCACCGCGTCTCCCACGGACTAAAGAACGTAGCAAGTAGGTACAAAGTTGGCGTGTTCCTTTCAGCCCCCGTCAAGCTCAAACAGATATGCCCTGCCATTGAAAGAAAGAGGCCAAGAAGAAAAAAGAAGGATGTGGCGTTGCGCACAGGGATAAGTTTGTGGCCTGTAAAACATGTGTTGTATACAGTGTGCCTCTTTCCTGTGGATCGCGTTACATTGGTCAGACAGGGCGTTGCCTTAACAAGCGCCTGCAAGAGCACAGGAACAACTTAAACAACGGTGATGACCTTTCACATTTGATCAAACATTGTCTAGAATGTAAAGTCATGAAAAAGAAAAAATGCACTGCAATATTCAATCAAACACGTGTACTATACACCCACAGTGATCTGACGACACGAGAAGTTGTCGAGGCTTTTCACATCGCAGGGGATCAACTGAATTGCGTCAGCAAACCATCTGTTTTCCTCTGCGATAGGGAGATGAATTTTCTCGGGAGCACCTGACGAATGTTGCGTTTCATGGTTTTTAGTTTTTTTATGTTGTTTTTTCCCGTTGATTGTTTCTTCATATAAGAAGGTTTCAGTGAATAAACCTTTTAGTTGCGAGTCAGCGCTCGTCCTGTGTCCCTTCTTTTCTTGTCCCTTGTAGTTCGCGCTGTTCAAATCATGAAGTCATTAGGTCTCCTGATAAACAACCAGTTCAATTCTTTTTTCGTGGCAACAAAGTTTTGAAACATAGGAGTCAGTGCCCGAGCATTGAAAATGGCTTGTAGATGAGAGGAATACCTTAGTTTCGAAGCACACGCAGGAGCTGCCTGCTAGTCCCTTTTTACACATATGAATAGCTGCATGCAGCTTTGGTGCCGATGATGATTGCTGTTCTTTCAAAGCGATGGAGGAAGTAGCAGGAGAAACCGGACCACAGCAGGATGGAACCTGCCTGTCATGCTGTGCAAATGAAGCTTTTATTATACCACTTCGGCTGCTGAATTCTGGATTTTCTCTTTTTTTTTAGCCTGTGTTCTGTAGTGCAGGTAGTCTTGGACCAAGAAGAGCCATCAAAACCTGAAGGCATTGAATATAGTTGCTGTCACTGTGTGTAGTGTATATGTAGATTTTACTATCAGAAATGCTTTCATGGCTCATGCACCCACGTGTAACGATAATGCAGTCGGTGCGCGTTCTTGTGTGTGACGCTCGTCATTGCTGCTTGCATGTTTTGTCATTTCCCCTCTCCCATAGTTACGTGTAGCCTTCTTGCTTGCTTAAATGAAGCTTTCACTGTTTCTTCTCTCCTCTGGCTTCATAAGAAGTAGGACTCTTGCCCTTATTTCGCTGCCTCTTATTTTAGTTTAACAGCAGCTGTGGAGGCTGACTGGCGATCATAATTAGTGCTGCTCCGAGTAGACATGAAGAGGCCATATTGTGAACTTTATTTTGGTTAGAGGTCTCGAGCCCTAAGACCTCAACCCTTGGTAACTCCTCTGCTTATGTAACGCCCTCTTTGGCACACCCGTTTCTTTTGTCCGCAACTTGTTGCATGCACTCCCATCCATATGCTCAAATTGTCGCTGATGCGCTCACTGCATTCTTTTGACCTGAAGGCTAATGAGTAATTTCATGCTAATTGTGGTGCAAAGTTTACTTCAGTACGCCCATGCTAGACTCAAGAGTGAGCTGCTGGTCATGTTGGCAAATTTTCTTCCTGTTTGTAAGCATTGAAAGAGGATATGCGGCTTTGATTTCTACTAAAATGTGTAATAAATTGCAGACACTCCAGCCAGCAGCTGCTGGAGGCGACACCATTTCAAAGGCTCCACTCTTCGTGGCTGTGGATGGAAAGGCAAGCTCAATTTTACACTTTACAACAAACTGCTTTTCACTTATATTTGTCTGGGTGATGATAATCCTGAATAGACACCAAATTTTAGTTGCATATTTTCTCCTTTTTATTAATGTTTAAGACATCTCAATAGATGAAAAACAGCTGGTATTTCCCAACAACTAAATACTTTATAATTGACATTCTTTGAAAAGCCAAATAATGGCTATAATGTCAAATGTCAGTGTAGTTCACGAGGTATACAAGAAGCTTAAATTTAAAAATGTGCCTTAATTAAAAAAAGGGGGGGGGGACTGGTTTTAAAAGGCCGCTGCGATGTTTTCTTCGGTGCCTATTAATCACATTAAATTGAATCAGCATGCGTTCCAGAGAACCGTGTAAAAAGAATTATTCAAATCAAAGCATGCAAATGAGTTATTACTTTGAAAATTCAAAATAAAGAGATGAGATGAAAACTCATTTCGCTCGCCTGTTTCACCCACCCAGTACTGAGATAAGGCGCTACCAATTGGAACTGTGCCTAGTAGGCAGTGGAAGCTTGCATGCAATTTTTGCTATGCTGGTGCAGCCCACATCTGAGCATTTGGAGGGCAGGGCAGAGCCCAACAAAAGAAGCTCCTAGATGTTTCTTTGTTGGTAAGATTGAAGGTGTCCCTCTCCACCTATTATCCCCACCCTCGCCTCCCGTCCTGTCTGCCCTTTCTCCACATTTTTGGGAAAGGTGTGTGGACCGGCTTTTTTTTCCTGCCTTGGACTTCGCGAGTCGAAATATGACGAAAATGTTATTTTCGCAAATTTTTGGCTCTCGAAACCTATGTCCCCCCTCACATGCTCAGGTGGGAACTGAAATGTTTTTAGAGCGTGTAAATGGCCGACACTGGTGCATTTGACAACAGCTTTAGCATTGCCCTTTTTTTCTTCAGCAAAATGGAAGGTCAAGAAAAAAAGTGTGATGTGTAGGCGAGCACTGTGCACCTAATGCAACGCTATTAAAGCATTCTCATTTGTGACTTGGTAAAGCGCTGCTAACTTTATGCTGCCTGCTCTGCCCATGACAGACTACAGTTGAATGGTGGTTCTGAGGTTAGTGGCAGTGGCTGCTTTTATCAGTCAGCAAAACGTAGCTGTCTTGGGCAGTAGTGTGAACAAGAAGCTTGGCAGATTTCTCGAATAAAGATAAGAAAATGATGCTCTCTCTAACCTCCTCTTTTCTCACAGCGCTCAGTTAGAACTGAGTACATTCACTGAGTTGGAGTTTTCAATTGAGTTCACTAAAATGTTTTGCTTCTTTTGTTAGGTCCACATTGGCGATAACTTTTTCATAGACGCTGAGAGATGGAAATGGATGTGCGCGGCAAGTACAGACTCCCAGTTTGCCCGAGAAATCATGCGCTACTTCTGGGATTCAGTGACGCTGAAGAACAGGAGCGTTACTGGAAGAGCTTGCCAATACAAGCTGAAAGACGGGGCCCAGGCAAAGCCAGCACTGACGCCCGAAAAGCTCAAAGCAGTGCGGAGTGAGTAGGCTTACATTGCTTAAATGAAATCTCAATGTGATTCAACGAATTGTAAAGGCTTGAATATGTCAAGCTTTCAGCTAAACCATGTCAAGTTCTTTTTTCCGTCGCTGAAATCTTGAATGGTAACGTAATTGCCTTCCTGCTTTGTTCTTTAAAACAGTGTTATCAGTCTCTTTTGCTATTTTTAATTTACTAGTAGCCTTTCAGCACTACATTATGGCACCCGCTGTGTATAAACAAAAAAAATGGGGACTCAGGCAACTACTATGTGTGAACTTGGATGTTTTCGCCATGAGCACAGAATATGGCATATGTTCACATGCACAGTGATGTGATTGCTGCGCCAAACTGTGCCAAAAGGCATAGCCTGCTACATGCTGCTACATTATGCCAAATTACAAGAAGTCTGCGCCAGGCCTGCACCGGAACTCCGTATTTCCATGGGAACAAAATTCTCGGGAGCTGCGTTTTATCCCTCGTGAACATATGTATGCTGGCCTGGTGCCCGTTGCTTCCCAGAGTCATGAAAACAGGAGCGAAATAGGCCTGCAGCACGCAGGGATTTACTCTGGTCATCCTGCGGCGGGGAGGGTACGCTGGGTATGCGCATGGCACAAACATTCACAATTGGTGCCGGCCATGAATTCCATGTCATTGCTCGGCATAGTCAACTGCACGCAACTTCAGTTTTGCATCGTCATGTTGAGTGAGAACAGTAAGAACAGTGCACGATGCGCGCAAAGTCATACAGGTGCCTCGCATGCGACGCTAAAATTGGAACTCTCGAGAAAGTGACTGTACTGGTGCAGCGGCGGCACTTCACGCCGCCGCTTTAGTATACTGCCGCATTCATCTGATTGATGCTAGATTACTTGTTCATAGCTGCAGGGTAACATTTTAAATAGTTTTAGCGTAGTGCGATTCGCATCATCATCATCAGCCTGACTACACCCACTGCAGGGCAAAGGCCTCTCCCATGTCTCTCTCCATTTAACCCTGTCCTTTGCTAGTAGCCGCCACTGTATCCCCGCAAACTTCTTAATCTCATCCGCCCACCTAACTTTCTGCCGTCCCCTGCTACGTTTGCTTTCTCTTGGAATCCACACCGTTACCCTTAAGGACCAGCGGTTATTTTGCCTTCGCATTACATGCCCTGCCCAAGCTCACTTCTTCCTCTTGATTTCAACAAGGATGTCATTAACCCGCATTTGTTCCCTCACCCACTCCGCCCTCTTCCGATCTCTTAAGGTTACACCTATCATTTTCCTTTCCATAGCTCGCTGCATTGTTCTTAACTTAAGCTGAACCCTCTTTGTTACGTGGAGGCGATTCGCATACTGCTACCGTAAACCGTGCCCGCGTTGAGCTATCTGCACGTGCTTTGATCGCCTTGAAGAGCGCACATCGGCCATTGCGCAGGCATAGTTTTGTCTGCGACTCATCTGCGAAGCGGACCATGCTGTGGTAAAACTATCTGATAACTCGATTGTTTTCTTTTACACATTGTTTTTCTTTTCAAACATAGCTGCTAGGAACAGCAAAATATGGTGTGCGGTGACGCGTGACACTTTGTCCTATGTGAGTTGCACCGAGCTGCTCCATAGTGGCTTCGGCCATCTTATCACTGCATGTATGTATAGGCACACTAGGTTCATTCAAGAGGCAGAATAAAGGACGTCAGGACAGCATTGAGATGTCGTGCAGACTGGGTTATTTTTCGCTCCAAGGGAACAACATAAGTGGGAAGGAGGAAACAAGCGAGAGAGAGAGGCACGGTTCCCTTTCATCGCGTCCCCCACATATGAATCCAGTGATGGACCCGAAGTGTCTTTTTTAGAAGTGAATAATAAAAGTGTTGTACTTTCAAGGCAGGCGTTCTTGGCATTTTCAGTGATTGCATCAATTTAACTTCTTTCTGCATCCATCTGTAGGATGTCTAATTTCTGTGCAGCAGTCATTCCTAACAGAATTAATTGTTTTGAATAGCCAGTATATGTTAACTAGCAAGCCTGCTTGCTATTTAGAATTGGAACAAAACTTCATTTTGTCATGCTTACAAAGGGCACATTGTGCTGAAGACCACCGATTCAATGTGTGATTAACAGTGGCTTGTGTTTATCTGCTTTTTTGCGAAGGACAGAATTTTGCCACTTTTCTTTTTCAGCTGCATTTCGAGATTTCTTGTCCTTCAATCACAGTGACTTGAATCGGTTTTCTGATTTGTATTTTTTTTTCTTTGTAGGGGCTTATGGTGCATATGTGCAGGGACACCCGAATGAAAAGCGCAGTGAGGACGAGAGGATAAAGTTCCTGAACAAACATCTGGCCTCATTGCTACGCGACATGCATTAATAAAGGATGTCCGCGAAAGCATTGCAGTCCTTCAAGCTGAGCTTTACAGCACCATCCTTTTTACGCATGCGTGGTGCAGCAACATTATGATGCATATTTTGAAGACATTTTTTAAATTTTTTTTTATTATTATTTACAAAATACTGCGGACACTGAGTCCAAGCAGGGTGGGCGAACAAGTCAATCAAACAGCAAAAAACGCAACAGTTAAAAAAAGAACAACACAATACAGCAATAATTGGTTACAACTCATGAGACAATGGTTTAACTAGCTGATTCCAATCTGTTATTGTGCGTGGAAAGAACGAAAACTTGTCTGTTCTAGCGAATATAGGGGTTAGAGAAGTGGAATGGTGTTGACGAGTTTGTCTGGTTGGTGCCGGCGTTAAGTATGATGAGGGATCCAAACCAAGTTTGTTATGTAATAAGAGAAATAAATTCTAACCTAAGCTTTCTTCTCTAATGTTCAAGTAGTTCAATTTTATGAATCTTGAATGCAAATACCAACAGGTTAATGTGGATTCACAAGGCAGACCATTGCCCGTGGTGCAGGCATTGTGACATTTCTCTTTTTCATGGGCTTCATGCATGGCCAACATTGCTGGTGAGCGTAGCAGGGTGAAAGATTATGTCTATCTTTTGCCCTGCTATGCTCACCAATATCGTTCCCTACAGAACAATGTTTTCCTGTGCAGGAACAAATTATGTAGATAGGAGGCCTTGCGTCTTTTTTTAAAGTACATTCTGGACATGGACGGTAGTCCCCAGATGGTGACAGCACGAGTGACTATTTGTGTTGATAGGTTAGTGTCTGATTATATGATTTTGTTATTGTAAGTGTCGTTACGGTGGAGCAATTGCCAGCAGCAACCACAAGGCTAATCCCACCTGAAGCTTACATCTCAACTCATGTCCAGATTGTGATGCCTGGTCGATGGGTAATTAAATTGTGGTACCGTGATCCAAGCATTATGATTCTTGTAGTACATCATGAAAATAAGTCTGAAACTAATAACATATCTTTCTCATATTACCCTTTAGTTTTATGACTTGGAATTATGCCATCATGCCTCGAGTATGCATTGCACACCTTCTAGCTGTACGACCTCGTTGACTACACGACCTCTTACGGTGTACGACCTCTTAAGGTGTACGACCTCGTAGAGTGTACGTCCTCATAGGGTGTACGTCCTCGTAGGGTGTACGTCCTCGTAGGGTGTACGTCCACGTGGGGTGTACGTCCTCATAAGGTGTACGTCCTCATAGGGTGTACGCAGCAATAATTGCGTACAGAATTCTCATACATATCTTGTACATTTTTTTTCAATAGGGCATGATGGGAAGGTGGTAATTGCGTTCATTTTCGTTTGATTGATTTCACTGCCACCTGCCACGCGGGGCAGGTTCCTCACAGCCCGAAGACCACCGTGGCAGATAGGCTAACTGCTTTTCAAACCACGTAACGCTGACGGCGAGTTCTCAGCTGAACGTGACTCTTAATGCTCTCGAATCGTTGTTGTGTGCTTTGAGCAGCATTCATCGCAAAAGTCTCCTCTTTAGTGTGCGCGTTTTTCGGTTCTTTTGTTTTCAGGAGACTTTGCTCCGGTTTGTGGTCACAATACGGCAAGCTCAGAGTCAAGATGCGTGCACCGTGCTTTTAAACCTCATAGGCTTCTACAGGTAGCTTCATACGGAGTGTTTCCTTCGACAACTGTATGATGGCTGATGTGCTCACCAAGGCAGTGCTATTGCACTTTGCGGTATCTACAGGACGAGTGTCGAGTGAATCGGCAAATTGTGCGATTGCAGATATCACCTCAAGCTCAAAAAAAAAAACCCTGCATTAGTGCATAGCACTAATGGCCACCCAACATGAGCGGATCAGATGCAGCGGTAATGCAGTCACGTGTATTAGTGCAGGACAGGCAGAGCGTGCAAACAAACTTGGCCTTTTAATCACATCATCAGCGGAAATTACATCTACCTGGCTTTCGTCAATAGATGATTTACCAAGCGGCGCTGAGCTTCTCAGCGCTGTTGGCTGTTGACCGCCCGACGTGCTGGCAGCCATTGCCTCACACGATTCTTACACGCAGTATTTATTATGCTGGTTGTTCTTGTAGTAACTTAGCACGTAGCAAAGCGCTCAGTAACCTGGCGTTGGCCCAGTACCTGATCACCTCTTTCTGGTGCTCATGATGCGATAGCGTTAAGGGCCCCGTGCGCAGGAAAAGACGACACCGTCGTTCTCGTCGGAGGCATGATTGAAAAATCCACAGAGAAGCTACCTATTTAGTAAAGCTACCTATTTAGCAAGCTACGTATTTAGTAGTGGTTACGTGACCTTGCAAAATTATCACAGCCTGCCTACGGATTGTCAACATACTGCCTGCCATGGCAGGTGACAGGTAAATTAATGATTGGTCGTGAAAGGTTACTAGGCAGGAGCAATCTGGGTCTTATAAGCTCTGCTGGTGACAGCACCTGCCATCGCAGGGCTGTCGCGCATCGCTTAACGGCTGCAGCACTGCGCCTGGCGTCTCATCAGGACTCCCAGCGATCTATGAAGAATGAATTCCTCATATATGGGCATTAAACCATTGACGGCACTGCGTGATACCTTCAGGTTGACCTTAAGTGTCCCCGACAGTTCTTTAAAGCACACCTGATCTTGTAAAAACGCTTGCACTTTGCTCTGGTGGTATCGAGGAATATCTTCAGTTCCTTTCAGCGGAGCATGATTAGAATATGTTTCACAGCATACTGCAGAGAGCGAATCGATATTCCTTATGAAACTGGGTTGCATCAGTAAGACCAGTTGACAATCGAACATAATGCTAGTGGCCTGGGCGCTTAGGTCAAACATGCACAAAGTTGTTGCTCCTTACCCTGCGGATCACGTACAGTGCAAAATCTTTTCGTACGTCTCGAAACAGCCGTTTCTTCTCCTGCGGAAGTGCACGACAGCCAGGATAACTTAAAGCGTATTCCATTCGGCTATCTGGGGCTCAAAAATAGTGTTTGAGTGGGTTATTTGGATCTATATCTTGAGTTCTGATTGCGTCGCGGTGGATTTCTTGCTCGTTCGCGAGTTCAGAGAGCAAGTGCGGATCACCGATAGCAGCACACCATTAGACTATTGGTAGGAAGAAAGAATTCGTAAAGCGTTGTCTCCCAGATGCAGATAAGAAACTGTGGGCAGTATTAGAGGAAGGAGTCTTTTTTTCATTATGACAAGCGAAATATTCTGGTCAGTCCCACGTTAATCAAAACAGGGCACCAACTGGGCCGCTGACCACCTCGTGGAAAATAGCCATTGATTGCAACTGCAAATGCTCTTGTGATTTAGAAAAAAACATTCTGGGTGCTTGTTGCTGCTCTGAAACTAAAGGAATCGTAACTTTTTATCTGAAAAGCTTATTCCAAAAGAAGTATAAACGTCGCAAGAAGTATTTATTTCTGTGTAAAGCCCAGTGGCAATTGAGTTAGCATTATGATAAGCTCATGATGGCGAAAAAAGTGTTGCAGCTGACATAGGCATATGAAATTCTTTACCGCAGATGTTGGTCGCAATGTAAAAAATGCAACTGGAACCACGTGATAGGTGAGTGGACGTATGGAAGGCATAACAGTATGACAGTGACTAAAGTACTCAAAAATAGTTTACATTCTAGAATTCAACGAGTGGAAATGTCAATTGTGTTTATCGAATATTCGAAAAAATTAACACAACGAGGAAAAGAACCGTACCTTACAAGCAGACACTGAAAAAGCAGCGCACATACAATACTTAAGAATATGGGATTTATAAATAATTAGCAAACCTGTTTTAACCTAGATTGGCACTTGCGGATGGCAAATTTTAAAGTGTTGGCCGAAATAATGGAATTATTTGCTGTAATGATTTTCAATTTTCAGAATTACGAGAGCATGTTGGTAAGAAAATAGAGTATTACTGGCATTAGACGAGCATGATGAAGAGAGGATGGGGATTATGATGCTATTACAACGGGAACAGAACGTATTTGCAGTCAACGCGTGAGATGAAAAATATTTTCGGTGGTAAATAGAAAGGCTTGGTGCCAATGATGAACTCAGGCGATTATTCGAACAGCTTGCTTTTGGTGATGACACTGACATGAAAGATGGCTGACTTGAATTACACCAGATAACGATTAGTGATTAAGATTACTATGAAAGAAGCAACATGAAATGACCGAAAATATTTCGAAAAGGTTACCGCGTTTCAGCGAGTATCCCTATATTAAATTCGACTTGTTTCGAGATTGATTTACAGCCAAAATTAAATTTCATACGTTAGTGAAGTGCCACTCGAAGAAAATTCAGCTAAGATGACCTTCTCATGCGGCTTTATAGGTAAAGTTGATGAACGTTATCACGCTGCTTTTGTTAGAAATAAAAACAATTTGGTTAGTTTTAGCTGGGCCTCTTTTCAAAAAGTTAATTTTGCACGAGTTCACTAAATTTCAAAGGTCAGCATTAATTTCGGAAGGGCCGATTTGGTTATATCTGAAGGAAAATAGTGTGGTGGAGTTAACGTACCGTATGCAGTTAGAGTTGCTAGTATCCTTTCTTGCTAGTATCCTGTCCAGCTGCCATGCGCACCCAGCATCTACTGCGGACTGCGTAATGACATTTCTGAGATTTTTGCTCATCACTTGAACGGCAAAGTATTCGCCATCGTATTTCACGCAATATCTATTTTGCAGCGATATTCTTTATGCTCCTCCTTTCCGTCTCAGAGCTGGCTCTTTGGCGGGCTTCTACTTTGCTGGATTTATAGTTTCAATTCTAAAATGTAGGCTAATTCCGTACGTCATCACTCTATGGTCCCTACGGTGACCATTCCTAGCACCTCCTCAAGCAACGCGATGCCAAGATGCATGCACAATACGGTCTGTTTCATTTGAATCGGCGCAGTCTGGGCTCTTTGATTTCCAATCCCGGTTCTCCCGTTTGTGGAATAAAGCAATCTTGATCTGTTAATTTATTCTCTCTGCTAGCTTTACGAGTAATTCCCCCTACTAATCCCCAAACTCTTGCCATAGTGACACAGTCCTGGGTCGGCTTCCTCCTTGACGTCTACTTTGCCGCTGAAGTCGCTGAGCAGTATAGTGAATTGCGAGATTGCTTTACTTATTACTGATTCTACGTCTTCGTAGAGCCTTTCCACCATATCGCAATCATGACTAGACGGAGGCCTTTGCAACCTTCAGTTTCGTACCTCGTATCAGGTATTTGACAATACTTGCTTCTATACCAATATTGAAGAGGAATGCCAACCCTGCTCTCTCTTGTCCGCTAAACCACGATAGCATAGCACGTGCCCTCCCTTTAAGTATTTCATTACTGCGGGAGAGCAGGCAGCGTCAGGGTGCTGTGCGTTAAAAATATTTTTATTCATAAACTTTAAAATTTTTTCTTGAGCCCAAAGTAGGGCAGCTGACAGAAATTTCTTTTAGTGTTAAAAAAACAGATACGCATGTGCCGACGAAGGGTAAACACCACCTTTTTACAAAATGTCCGAGACTGCTACAAACATTCACAAAAGTAATAAATATATCCTGGCAGAAAGCAGCAGCATAAAAATGTAGAATTACATTTTTTAGTGCGTATTTTTACTTAAGAAAAGAGTACTCAAAATTGCAGAACTTTTCATTCAAAACGTTCCCAGCAAAAAAAAAAAGAAATCAATTGATCGCGCGCAGTGGTTTGGGCAACTTCGAATTGCAGTGCGAAGGTCGACCCAGGGACGTCATGTAGAAAACTGGGTCCGCTACACTGCTGTCGGTCCGGTGACAAGCATCGCAATCCCGGTACCTTCACAGAGGCCCGGGAAGCAGTGAATCGCCCCGGCAACGCTGGAAACAAGTTACACACGGGAACCCGTCGAGAGTCCTTCGAGAGGATTGCTCCGTCGAATGTCTGATATAAAATGAGAAAAATGGACGTCATATTTTCACACAAAGCTGTCACTTGCACGTAGAGAATCAGGTGTTGATACTATAAAATTTTGAGAATGCCGCCATTGCTGAGCAGGCTCCGTCCGAGGCATGGACGTCAGCTTCAGCTCGATGCTTTCTGCAGTAGCTCTTTCCTGACAGGTTAAGGGCGAAGTTTGAAAATACTACCTCATATGGCTGGCGAAAAAAGAAATCATTAACTGAAGCAGAGTACTCTTGCAACTGACCGCAGAGCGTTATTGAGCAGAATGGCTCCATATAAACGAGGATCGAGCGTTTCACGCCATCGTTGAAATTTAGTTATTTGAATAAAGGCGGCAAGCAAGGAGTTAACTCAGCATGAGTTTCACTTCTTGCAACCTCCTTAAGCGCTCTGAAATCGCATTTCATACTCGATAGCTGGCACACCAGTGCTGCTAGGCTAGCCTCTAAAGATAAGATAAGATCAATCTTTGCCTTTTAATAATAATAGCATTGCAATTTTAAACCCTGTTAGGCTTCGTTTCTAACGGTGGCCTGTCCGAAGTCCGGGATACTTAGCGTCATCTGGTCTGTGAAAGGCTGACCGCTTACACAGCCACTTTCTTTGCAGTCAATGGAGAGTGCGTGCCGAGCGGCGAAGCGACGTAGAGAATCAATATTTAAACTCTATTGAAACTGCGAGTCGAAGCTCGTAAAAGAAAATTAATTGGGAACTGAGCTCCAGTTCATGAAATAAAAGGTATTGAACGAATAGCTGACAGGCTGCCATGGTCAGTAACGAATAGCATTTAAACGACCTGATAACGTACCAGAGAAGGTTTTTTTTCCGAAATAGAATCCTAGCTCTACACGTGGTGTGCATTAATGTGAAAATAATTACCGCCACGCTTAGGCAGAAGTAATAAGGAGGACGCCAATACATAATGCAAAAATAGCGCACACGGAACACAAGCGACGGACAGGAAACGACGTTCCTTGTGTTCCCTGTGCGCTATTTTTACATCATGAATGTAATCCAACTTGCCCGACTTTCGGCTTTGCTGAACGCCAATACCTCAGTTTGCTTCACCTTGTATTACGTAGATAAACGCAAGCAAGCGCAGCAGCTTTTCTCCACTTTGCAAACACTGCGGAAATACAAAGCGCATATTTTACGTTTAGCGTACGCCGTCGTTTATGCCAGTTGATGCTTAATTAAAGGCAGCTCGTCATTTCTGCCACAGTGTGTCTTTACGTGATGTGCATCTATATATAAGTTCACTAGTTAACTAGCATGCCTCAATGTTCTCCTTCGCGGAGTAGACATTTTTTGTTACCTCTGTGCAGAATGCGAAGGAGCATGCGCAAAACTGTGAGTTCCAGGTGATCTACAGTGACCAAGATTCAAGGCAAGGAAAAGTCGTTCTTCGGTACTTTAACAGATAGAAATGCTGAATGCAAAAGTTCTGCATGTATATATCTAGAATGTCTAGCAAACAGAGCTCAAACCGCACTTTCTAGCATGTTTACTTAGCCGGAACCAAACAAACAACGCTATTCTTCAGACGCGTTAAAGTGCCTATTTTGTTTAAGTTTGCATGGTTACGACGAATCAGGCTCATTCATTTAAATAACTGCAGATCACATTGTGCAGTTATTATCCCAGGTTTACTTGAAGACAAATTGTGGAAAGCCACTGCTATTTCGCAGAAACGCATGAGAGTAACCGATATTTTCCGGACATGAAACCCTTAAAGCTATAAAAATATGCAAATAAATGCAAGTAGTATTAAATAATTTTCCATTTCACGGCCAGTTCTTTTTATAGCTGTGCAGAAAGGTATGGGTTTCCAAGTTACGCTTCCTCACCCTAGCGAGAAAAAAAAAAGCTTCGTGTGGGCCTTTATTTTCTGGTCCTTCATCTGTTCGACTAAATTCCTCTTAAGTATATACACGACCTGGCCCATATTACGATTCAGTATAGTACAGAGACAAGACTCCGGTTTGATTAGGTCAATTTTCTGGACTCCACCACGAAGTATCTCGCCCACATACTTACCAGTGAGAATAACAAAGCCACAAGAAAGACGCTGCATCAAGGATGATGTTTTGTTTCCTGCAATCAATGAACGTTGTCACCTGTCCTTTTCCATGTCACGAAGCCAAGTGTAACATTAGATGCATCGAATGGCATTAAATCAGTGCAGCAGCCTAATGTTCGTGAGGATGCTGCTAATCGTATAACTAGGGGTGATAGCACAGACTCAAGAGAACAATGGTTGTAGAAGGCACCATTAGGCAGGAAAAAAAGGTTGTATAAGGAATAGTGCGTGCCGCCAGAATTCGGCATCAACGAGGATCCGGCAGAAAGCAAGTATATTGGATATGCATGAAGAGAGCATCAATTGTAAAAGGTATCTCACAGTAATGTATTACCGCGCAAGGCAAGGGACCTTCAAGGTCGGAGCTCATCATCTTTGTGAAAACGGGGAAGCAGAGCGACAGCACCTGGCCACTAACTGCATATGTCCTGATAAGCTGAATTACAAAAAGGGAGCGGAGAGACATTGCAACGAACAAAGGAAACAACAATACGTGTTCTATTCGCTACCTTAGTTATGTGTCTTGCTGAGGAATATTGAAGGGATCCTGCCAACAGCGGTTACCCACAAAAAACCTGCAATTAGCAAGCTTGGAAAGGCAACAACGTACTGGCTGAGGACAGGAAGAAAGAGTGTCAGTTTAATTTGAAACCTAAATTAAAATAAAAAACGTACTAAACCACAAAAAACATCCGTAAAATTAGTTTCTAATGTAAGGTATGGTTTATTCGGATGGGCTTTTTAACGGGAGCAGGGCCAACATCAGTCCGAGGTCGGCTAGTCGAGCCAGGAGCGTGCACCAGGCGATGGCCATGCGGCTCGCTTCTAGGCCCGTCGTCTTTTTTGCACTAAGAACTTCTATGTAGGAAATTAATAGACAAAGATCTGTAATGCATGTTATGTGAAAAATCACCTGTAAAAGTGAACAACACCCTGTTCCAGGTACAAATTCAAATTCTCATTATTTCAGCATCATATAGACCGATACTGAGGGCAGTACACTAAAAACCACACAAACTGCTTGACGAGGTCCACGGCCCCATAGCCTGGCATAGGCTTACAAAGCAACAAATCGTATACAGTGATTTAACTCACAGAGAGTGAGCGTGTGTGAGCAGATGAAGACAAAGAAAATTGAAAAAGTTGAAACTTAGAAAAACACTAAAGGGCACAGAGAAAACCAGTTTATACAACACTGTTTAAATAACGAGGTATAAGGAAACGTAGCATTGCTTTCCATATTTTGTTATAGTGAGTGGAACTTCCCACTTTTGCAACATCCGAGTAGTACTCGCTTTTCTCCGTTTTGCCAGCTGGAAGACTATAGTAAAGAAGCCACTATAACACTTACTGCCCATTTTATAGCACTTAAGGAGAGTTGTTTTAAGAAGCTGGAATATTGGAGCTAAGCTGAGGTCTCTAAAGGGGAGTTCGGCAAGGCACCCCTGTGGGGAATTTCTTGCTGCAAAAAGTGTTTTTTTTTTCAATCCTGTAAATTTGTTAATGTTGGTTCCAGTGGCGGACAGCGACACTAAATGGCAATGATTAATGCCGGCCTTGAAAAAACTGTTATAAGTTAAGAGTTTGATGCTTCTCTATAATTAATACTGGAAATTGTTGAGTAGGACTTTCCTGTGACACCCAACTAGCCCTTTTTGTTAATGATCTTAGCTCTCATCTTGACCTAAACATTCCCGTTGACACGCTCTTCCTTGACTTTGAAAAAGCTTTTGATAAGGTTCCCCACAAAAGATTACTACTAAAACTTTCACGTCTTAACCTTACCCCCTTGGTGTTAAAATGGCTACAAAATTTTTTTACCAACAGAGAGCAATTTGTCTACGCCAACAAATCATCGTCACCTCTTTCCCCCGTTACTTCAGGTGTACCACAAGGCACAGTGCTTGGACCCTTGCTTTTTCTAATCTACATTAACGATCTTCCCTCTAACGTCAACTCGAACATCCGATTATTTGCCGACGACTGTGTAATCTACCGCCCTATTACCAGCAGAACTGACTCTGACACCCTCCAAACTGATCTAACCCAAATCGAAACTTGGTGCAAGCATTGGCTAATGTCCCTTAATATTACTAAAACATGCATGCTTTCTTTTCATCGCAGGCAATCCTATATTCCCTCAAAATATGTTCTTTTCGGTTCTGAAGCATCATCTGTTCTTTCCTGTAAGTATCTTGGCATCACCTTAACTCATACCCTAACATGGTCTTCGCATATCACGAACATCCCTAATGACGCTGACCGCACCCTTGGCTTCCTACGTCGAAATCTTCGTTTTAATACCCCTTCTATCAAATTATTAGCTTAAAAACATTCGTCCGACCTAAACTAGAATTCGCGTCAGCAGTATGGGATCCTCATCAATCTAACCTTTCTATAATCCTTGAAAAAGTTCAAAACCGCGCTATCCGTTTTATTTATTGTGACTACTCTTACTATACTAGCGTGTCCTCTTTAAAATCCAGAGCATCCTTGCCTAACCTTGAAACTAGAAGAAAAATATCTCGGCTATGCCTATTCCACAAATTCTATCATTCACCTTTAGGATCATCTATCATATCAACAGCTCATCGTCCTTCTAGCCGCAACAACCACATCAAGACCGTATACCCACCCGCTGCAAGAACAACATCTCATTTCCGTTCTTTTTTTGTCATATCTTCTCGGGACTGGAACGATCTGCCGCCGGAAGCCGTACTCGTCGTCAACTGCATCGACTTCAAGAAAAAGATTGAGGCCATCCTTTAGTAATCAGTAATCTTTATGTATCCTGTAATCTTTATGTATCCTGATCTTTATGTACTCTGTAATCTTTATATAATCTGCATGTAATCCGCCCATCCCTCATGTAATGCCCCACAACCGGGGCCTTTGAGGTAATAAATAAATAAATAAATATTCGAAAAATCATAGGCGCGACCAAACGTATGTATATATTACTGGTCATGTTCTTCAAAGAAAATCTGAAGACAACTAAGTTGAAAAAAAAAGTTCTAGTTGTGATATTTCGTATTTCAATTCTAAATGTGTTTATTCGGTTTTTCGGATGGCACAGCACGGCATACTTTTTGTTGTATTAAAGTCAAAAGAGTTAGCAGTGTTCTGTATGGAAGTCTTGCTGCCACAAGGTAAGCTTCGTTAATCACGTTAGCAGGATCTCGCCATTTTGTTATCTATCCAGTATCTCGACTCTTCTGTTATCTCTTTCAGCGTGTTAAAGCGCAAGCCAGTTCCTAAACCTACTTCACTTAAAGCAACGAATCAGACAACATTCAAATAAAAGACAGAGGGGAGAATGTAACTTTCTTCTTCGGTAGTACATATCAGGAGGACTTGTTGCGGAACAGTTTAAAGTAAACCGGTGCTGCGAGCAAGTTTGCTGTGGCACAGGCTTCCAGCAATTCTCTAGTAAGTCTGGCACTTGTAGCAGCCTTCAACGCAAAAAAAAAATTGCCTCTGACAATCTGAAAAACCATAAATAACCGATTCATTTGATCGTTTATTAATGACGAAGACACTCATAAAGTTTACTCAGAAGACACTCAAAGACAAGCAAACCGCATTACCACAAACGCGGTCCGTTCGCATCTTCAGTTTTTCTTAGTCTACAACATTATTGTGGATGCGCTGCTCCTTTTTTTACGGTGATGGAAATGGACGAACCTCGACATCCGGTGGAGCCCGGTTGCTCATTTGCTGCCGACCTAAGGAAACGTTTCAGCCAATAGAGCGATGCAAGCACTAAGGCCACGGTGCTGTGCTCGATCAACAGCGATTAGTCCGCAACGGCCGACAGCTTCATCAGAGTCCTGAGCAACAAGGCTCAACCAAGATTGCGCAGAGGTGATGACTCGTTGTCAACGGGTACGTCCACAATCACCACGGAGTGAGCAGCGCTGGTACATACAGTGCTGTATGTGTCAGGGACTCCCACCGATAATATTATCTACATCAAAAGGTAATCCACGTCTGCGTTCCTAGAGGTTCGCGCCCCGGGAGCGATTAAAGGCGTGAGGGTGAACCGCTATAAGAACGTCATCAGTGATTTGACAGTCAAGTACGCTTGCTCGTGAGATCTCATCTGAAGTATGCATCCATCCTTTCGCTTCCCTTCAACGATATTTGACCGATTGCATTCAGTGACTGGAAAAAAAAGGAGTTAATTTCATTGTGCACGACTATGCACACCTGTTTTAAGTAACAAGCATGGAACACGTTTTAAATTCATTGCGCTCTCGTCATTTAAGCAAACAATATCATGAAATAGCTTCCTTTTGCGAACGTTTTCCCAGTGCTGACTACTATAGAGTATCACGTTAGGAAAATCATTTCAAGATTAACGCTAATTTTACACTCAACTATGAGTTTAAATATCCCCCAGACCTTGCATTTCAGATTTGAACAACCTGCCCAGAGAGGTAGCTGCATCCCCTGACCACTAGTGTCGTGCCTAAAGGCCTGAAAGGTTTCTTTACTAGCAATTGTTTTGTCACTGTTATGAGCCATTTATTTGCAAGGTGTTTTTATA
Source organism: Amblyomma mixtum (assembly GCF_055824585.1). Classification (NCBI taxonomy): domain Eukaryota; kingdom Metazoa; phylum Arthropoda; class Arachnida; order Ixodida; family Ixodidae; genus Amblyomma; species Amblyomma mixtum. Next base: position 180,687,755 of record NC_143013.1, read on the forward strand.
TGTACGATGTTGACTGCGATGAAGTGTTTTGCGCGTCCACGAAATATTATCATATTAACTTTTCTGGTTGTGTAAGCAAATTTATTCGCAGGTTCTTCTACATCTATACTGATTGTTAAGTATGTGTATAGATCGCGCATGCAACAACTGACATGATTCTGTTTTATTTCCTTCTCCTTTATATAATGCCGCTAAGGGCACGGAAAAAATTGAATGATATTTTTTATTATGAATGCTCTCTGTAGTCTTTGTAAGAAGTCTTGACAGTGAAAGCGCTCAAAAAGACAAGGACGACAAAAAAGGAAAGACATACAAAGCGCTTACTTTCAACTGATTTTATTTCATGCGAAAAACAACTTTATACTCATAGTAATCACTTGCGCATGCTTACAAGAACATTACCAACGAGTGATAGCTGGCACGTTCTTTCAGATAACCGGCATGCCCGATGTAAGATAGGACATCTCTTTATCCGACAACAAAATTGACGGAGCGCTTACGCAATCATCGCCCGCTCGTGCTATCTCAAGAGCCTCCACAATCTCTCTCGTTATTTGACATCTACTTTTAAAAAGTACCTTACACCTGTGAAAATCGGGACGGCAACCTTCCTTGCTTTTCTTGCTTTTCCATTTGCACTTCAGACAATGGATACTCAAGTGCCCACCTCTTTTGTTTTCCACGTTGTAACTATGCTCTCCTAACCTCTCGTTTATGCATCTTCCCGTCTGTCCTATATAACATTTGCCACATGTCAAGGGCACCCTATATACGACGCCTTCAACGCATCTGACGAATGGCTTTTGGTGCCTGATTGTGCAAGCAGCCTTTCCCTGGTTTCCAGAAGTGCTTTTCTTGCATAGGGCGCTCAACTTATTCGGGGCTGAAAACAAAACGTTTACATTTACCCTGTTGCCAAGTTTTCTCAGGTTATGATTGCGTAAGCGTTCCGTCAATTTTGTTGTCGGATAAAGAGATGTCCTATCTTACATCGGGCATGCCGGTTATCTGAAAGAACGTGCCAGCTATCACTCGTTGGTAATGTTCTTGTAAGCATGCGCAAGTGATTACTATGAGTATAAAGTTGTTTTTCGCATGAAATAAAATCAGTTGAAAGTAAGCGCTTTGTATGTCTTTCCTTTTCTGTCGTCCTTGTCTTTTTGAGCGCTTTCACTGTCAAGATGGAAAACCAACTCGCCCACTCAATTCCATTATTCTTGGTAAGAAGGAAATAATTAAAGGAATAAAAGAAAGAAGGAAAGAAAGGAAACATTATCCAACCCAAGAAATCTTTGGTGCAATATTTCGCGAAATGCCATTTGCGTGTATTTCCTTATCGCGCAGTATCAAACGCTGTACAGGGTGAGATGCTGCGTTTGAGAAGAGCTGAGAGCGAGATACGGCATGCGGGGACGCCGACAGCTCCTATGCTCCATAAGACGGAACCTAAATTCAATGTTACCATGTGACTTGAAAAATGGGCCCATTAGATGAAGGCATTGGTGTGGGCTACGATGAAAACAGTTTGCTTGCAACAGAACTATAAGCGATCAACTGCTGTTTAAAATGCCTTTTATTTAGCTCCTTTTACGCACTGAGCGAATTTTTCACTACACGCCGCGGTAAACTGCTCCTGCTTTTAATTATCAATACTGGCTGGCCATTCGATAAACCGATCGTCGAGGCCGTGCGCTCTAAGGGCGTTGTTCATCGTTTGAATGAAATTTATTGCCGTTTCTTATTTCGCACACATACCAGAGTGATTTCCTTATGTATTGGAAATAGCGCTAATCACGCAGTTATGTTTACTTCCCTGACCATGTCAAAACTGGGAAGCGGGGAAAATAGGAAGATAGCATTTCTTGCTCTGATGGAGAAAGGAAAGCCTATTGCTCAAGCATATTTTACTGTGCCTAGATTTTCCTACCAGGGCTATGACCTGAACTCTTGGCCATGCTTTTTTTGGGGACACGAAGGTGTCTGCTGTGAGCCATGACCTCTATCAAGTCTGTACGAGTCCGTTTCTTAGTTTTCAAATGTGTGGCGACTGTAAGGTGCAGAATAAAAGACATTCGGTGCAAAATATGCTATACGCTTGTACTATACGCTCCTCTGTCTCTCTCTGGGAGTTAGCCGCCGCGGTGGCTCAGTGGCTATGGTGCTCGGCTGCTGACCCAAAAGACGCGGGTTCGATCCCGGTCGCGGCGGCTAGAATTTCTTTGGAGGAGAAATTCTGGAGGCCCGTGCACTGTGCGATGTCAGTGCACGTTAAAGAACCCCAGGTGGTCGAAATTTCCGGAGCCCTCCACTACGGCGTCTCTCATAGCCTTAGTCGCTTTGGGACGTTAAACCCCACGAAACCAAACCAATCTCTCTGGGAGCACTGACCTGAGCTGTTCCTATCGGTGCAGCACGGCTCCATAAACCTCCGCTGCTTGTTGATAACACCGAGAGCATGGAGCGGCAAACAAAAAAGACTAGCCCGAGCTTTTTCTTCGGCTTGTTTAAACCACTGTGGATAATTAACAAGCGGGTAATGACATACGCTTTGTTTACATTCTGCATGGGTCGAAGCTGCCGTCGATATTCCAATGAGCGACATGCGTCCAGGCCATCAAGCACAAATCACGCACTAAAAATACCCTTGTTTGCATAAATGAATTGTTTTAACGTCGATGGGACATACTCTCGGCAGCTAGGAAAAACGCAACGAAACCATCAGATATCTTCTGAGACAATGCTGCGCAAACAGTTGATATTTCCTTGCTGTTTACTTTGATGCTTTAACTCTTTTGAAAGCTTTAACTCCAAGCTGAGGCTTCACACACGCGACAGGATTTTTAAAAAGGCGAAGGTGGGAGGGTGAGCACAACTCTACCTAGTGGGGGTTAAGAAGCATGGAGAAGTGGCTGGCGGGGGACCAGCGGTACTCACTGGGGGCAGGTTGTTTTCCCACTGCGAACTTTAATTCGATTCTGTCGTCGCTTTGTTGTTCAGCTGCTACATGAGCTGCTTGAAGCAAGTGGAAACCTTATAAAGGGTGGAGATGGGTAGGTAGACTATTAGTGGCATTTCTGGGGGGCAAATTGGGGGGGGGGGGGGGGGCGGGATAGTTTTGGTGGGTGATTCTGGGCTAGGGCTGTTATGAGTGAGTGGGCAGCGCCCAAGCAAGGGGGGCGCTTTGGGAAGTGGCTGTTGTATGGTGATTGTAGAGGGTAGGGCTTCTCGCTACGGCTCGAGGCTTGATTCAACAGACATCAGGTTCCCTGGAGTGGGTTAGGTAGCACTGTTTTCGCACTAGACCTCACATATCGGGTTTCAATTCGTTGTGCGTTTCGGGAAGAGATAAATTCAGCGGGATCACGTAATAGCAAGAGCAGGGAAAAGAATGAAGGACAAGCGCAAAAAACTTCTTACACTTTTCTTATTTCTTGGGAGAAGAAGGCAATGTATTGAGAGACATAAAAAGAAAACGAAAGCGCAAAGTACCTCGCGGTCCTGAAAGCGTGGTCGTTTCTCCATCGGCAAACTGTCCACTAGGTGAAATTTTCACAGTGAGAGAGAAAGGAGCCACGGGTCTGTGAAACGCGCACCATCAAACTTAGATTTAAGCTAAGGTATAGAGGGTGCAGTTCGACACAACGCCTCTATTTGCTCTTGTCTGTGTTGTGCGCTTACGCTTGTCAACTCGACGAGCGCTGCGAAGATCACGACGCCATGCAAGGTTCTCTAAAAAAAGGAAGAGGTCTCTCCTGTCCCGCTAATGTATCGTGGGAGTGATCGGAAAATGCTAAAAGTAAAATAAACAGAAACAAGGTGGAGAATCGAAAATGTATTTGGCAAAATAAAGTAGTTCAAACCTTGGAAGAAGTGAAGGAAGAGATGAAAGGCGACAGTTAAGCTGCATCACTAGTGTTTCGAGCCAGTGGAACAGGCCAGCGCTCACAAACATTTGTTGAGTTTTTCAGCAATAGTTTATGATCAAATGTTTAGGAAGATCTCACACTTTGGAGTTCGTTTGTAACAAGACAGTAATAACTCAGTGCCATCCACCCAAGCGTAGCAATAAATCTACAAAAGAAATCTATACAGCTTCCACCGAATTTAGCAGTTAACAAAAAAAAAAACTGGTACGATTGGGTGAATGCTATTAATTACTCCCTTATTAGAAATTTTAGTACACCTTTAAGGATCTTCTAAACATTTGACCAACATTGTTCCCACTTAAGATTTGTTGATCAATTCGCTCTCGCCCTACCATATGCAAGCCATCCCAGTTAGCCCAGTTGGTAGAGCCGCGGCTCCGGTGAAGCGGTGGTCGAGGTTCGAACCAGATATCAGGACGCATTTTTAACTACAAAGTTTCTGTAGAAGCTGTGAACTTTTCCTTTGTAGCCGTATGGCTGCGCCACAAATCAGTAATTACTACTTATTAGTAATAGTTTATGTTCTTAAAATGGTCCTCCGTTCATTCCTGTTCTCGTTGCGAAAGTGGAAGATGGACAGTTAGCTCGATTACATGAATGACCTCTTAAAAAAGAATTTGAACTTGAAACTGCCGATGAGTACAGGCATGCGATATCAATTAGCGAGCAATGGAAAAAATAAGCGCAATCCGTCTGTGACACGGAGAGTTTCGTGAAATTCTCCCTGCAATCCGATTCCTTTACATGTGATTCTCAGTTTAATACTTATCCATATTGAGGGAACTTCTCCCTTCAGGGGCATCTGCGAGCCATGGTATTGCCCAACGAGTAGCATACCCCATTCAGTAGAGAACACCGTTTGTTCAGGCCTAACAAACCGAAACTACATTATAAAAGAAAAAGATGGACTAGCACCCCCTCCAAACAAGGTACTATCAGCATGAAATGAAACGCGAACAAGATAACTGAACCAAGGACTGCAAAATTAGCAGCTCTTAGCCAGGGGAAGCTGAATACTAGCTCCTGCTATTTTAATTTCGAAGGAACGAAGACTCTTCTTTAGAAGTGTTATTCAACCGCGCTTGTATTTGCAATTCAGGAATTAATACGTTGGTGTTTTTGTGTTGCCACCTCAGTTTACTTGTTCGCGTTTCATTCGTTGCTGATAGTACAGCGCTAACATTAGCGCCACACCACGGTAGCGTCCGAACTCCTTAAACTATAACGGCCCCCCAGCCGATCTAAATGAAACACTATTGAAGAAGCAGCTACATCCGCAAGCGTGCTCCAACGCTAACAGACTATTCGGCTGACCTGCCAATAAAAAAAACACGTATAGCACGCACATATCAATAAACAAGACACTGTCCGCTCCAACAAATTACGCCACAATACTCGAAGCTCAACCCATAACAACTGACGGGGTTGCTGGCGTCGCAGCCAATCACGCAGGGAGCCTGCCTTGCATTGCTGGCAGACTGCAGTGCCGGAGCCGCTCCCGAAGAACTCTAACCATGAACGCCTCGCCAGCTGCTGGTCCGCGCCGCGCAACCAAGATGGCTCCGGCAGTGCTTCAGCTCTGGTCTCTATACTGGGATGCATCTGCTGCACAATCGGAGTGCCGTGCACCCCACAAGCGGTACGAAAAATTGTTTTACAGAGATCTTGAAGTACCTTGCCTGTTCCTGGTTCACGTTTTTCCACACGTTTGGACAGCAGAATAATGTATCAAAACGGGTAAGACAAATGCCTGCATTGCTTGCTGTGGAAACTTTCTTCTTTAAACTGCATGCCAGCGGTGTGCCCGTAAAAAATGGATGGCGGAGAATGAAATTTTTGCTCCATGAGGTATCAGTTGTCTTTTGTTCAGAAAGTAGGAGTCTTTTCAAATTGTATATATCGGTAGTTCGCACGGCATATTATTTTCGCACTTTATTCATCGCACTTTCACGAAAGATTTATATTTCCACGGTATCCGGTTCTTGACAGTTCAGAATGATTATGGTGCGGTGTGTGATATGCCTGTGGAATTGGGTTTACGTAGAAGGTGGACACGCCGAATCCCTGCCCGACATGCTGTTGTTCACGTGAAAGATGTTCGCCAGTAGTCTGGCTATATTTTTCGCTCAATCAGTGAGGCCTTTAATAAACAGCCATGTAAACCTGAATTGATAAGTGCGCTGGATAGTAACAAACCTGAATATTTATATTAAGACCAGTTGTCTACAAGCGAGCTCACCTTTCCAATTAGTACAGTGTAAATTTTGTGTTGTGGAATATAGGCAATAACAAAAAATATTGCTGCGGTGGCGTCGTGCTGTAATTCGGTTGTCAGCCAAACTGACCTGCTCGTGCAGCCGTGAGTTCAAAACTTACACCGCGGCCATGAAAATTTTTGTTTTAGTTTCCTTTAATGGAGGTCCGACAGTTGTCAGAAAAAAAGATTGGTTAAATTAGTGAGTTGATTCTTACTGCTACTGGGCTAACTGAATGTGGTTCGAGTTGGCCTGAATCGTCGATTCGTAGAAGCGGCAGTCTCACTCTGACGAAGGTGAAATGCAGAACGCGCATTGTACATCGCTGTAGATTACAGAGCCCCACGTAATCGAAAGTTTCACCCAACAACTACACGCAGCTCTCATAGTCCACCTGCAGCTCCGGGGAGTTATACACCACAGTCTCCACCACGGCACGTCGTGGACTATTTAATACTACATCAAACCGTACTATACGTAGCATATCATGGAGGCATATGGCCTGTGAATTTCCGGTCACATAAGTTGGATTCACAGAGCAGTGGTCTCTGCCGCTCTTTAAGCCAGGGTTAAAAGTAAAATTGCCACAGTTTTTCAAGTCTTTTTGTTTTTGGTAACAAGCAGTCCGCTGAGAGAACGTGCAATAATGGCAGCCAAATAGCTTTAATTTAAGTTAATGGCGTTCCATTGTTAGTCCTAGATACACAGTTTGTTTCTGTTTTTATTCATTACATCTTCATTTCTCCGCACTTGCGAAGAGCTGCATTTGTTTACTTCAATTATCTCTAAATGAGCTCGTTTAAGGATATGCGCAGGAGAGATGGGTCGCAAATGTTCCATGATTTATATACCCATGGAACACAGGCATTGCTAACCACCTTATTATCTTCTTTAAAAGGGTGCTCTTTCTCATGCGCATTAATGTTTGAAAGAGCTAAGGAAAGGAAATTGTGTAGTCAGAAACTTCACTTTCCTGAGCAGCACAGTGCTGCTGTCCCAAGCAGCGGCTTGGACGTTACTCTTCGTATACTTTCTCGTCATATAGTAAATGCTGAAGGAAGTGAAACCCTCTGGTCGTTCTGTGCAGTGAGCCAGAAAAAGGCGAACAAAAAAAATCCCACAAATTTGCACTCTCGTGAGTGGTTTTGTTTTTGTTCACCGTGGGAACAACCCGACAACTACAAAAATTTGAGAATTCAAGTGGAGAAAAAATGGGTACTACTTATGGCGTACATGACGGAAGCCAACAGCCACCGAAATCAAGGAGAATAGGGTATGTATCCTTTTTTTAATTTGTAGTTTTTCATGATTGGGAGAATAAAAGTAGAACAAAAACAACCACACGCCGCTTGTGGGATCAGAACCCACGGCCTCGGAGTTATGAAAATTTATGAGGTGCGCTTAAGTCTCCTTAAGTGTCGAAATGTGACAGCTGTGCGTGGTCCGCCACCTGCGCCATCTGCTGTCCCAGCACCGCACATTGCGAGGGGGTTTTCAGTGGGCGCCGCACGATGGCGCTACGACTGCTCACCGAGCATGTGGATGAAAGTTACCGGAAACGCAGGAAATATGGTGCTCGCTAGATAGCGACATCTGTAGTAAACATGCTCATAATTACTCATGTGGGCCTCAGTACATATCTAGAAGATACGTTTTTCAGAACTGTGCTTTCACTAGACGCTCTTTTATTCAGCTTGAAACGTCGATGATGATAATGATGACGAAGAAACTTTATTTTCGCCAGAAGAAGACCCTTGCCCCTCCGGGTCCGCACGCAGGCGTCCGGGGGATGCGTCGTGGGGCAGCGTCCCCATCTCGCAAGCCAGCGGCCCTGTTTCGATTCGCACCTAGACCCCAATTCTCTTATTCTTTTCTATGATTGACAGTTCCAGCGGACGCTTTTGCGGACATCCGCTTTCTAATGTTTCGGTCTACGCCATTCATTAGCCAGAAAAGGTTTTCGCCTTAAAGAAAAAACTTCACGGCTCATTGAAGGATGCATAGCATATCTTCCTTTTTCCACGTTATCACTTTCGATTTATATTTGTTTCCTGTAAGCATTCCATTTACCACTGGCCAGCATACGCATGCAATCTCCCGCCGAGCAGGCGCCAAGTCACTCTCAGCGGTGACTTTTTGTTTTTATAGTTTCACCCGTATTTGCAACCGTGAGGCCTACCGAAGCATCGCACTTATGTAGCTTGCTTTTGGAGGCTGCCCAAAGCACTCACCACCCTCGCGTTTAGAGATGCGAATCAGTGTTTTGACTTTATTTTCAGCTATGGTACCGAGGGGCATCCATGTGTTTTTCTTCATTTCGCTTGTGTGTGTCCGCGCGCTTATTCCCCAAACAATGCGCACTTTGCCCGTTACCAAGCAGTTCACTGTCGAAGGCTTTGGTACTAGGCGAATATACTTCTTTTCTTCTCTTCACAAGAGCGCAAAGAACAGCACAAAAAGAACGGGAATTTCCGATCACACTGGGCCTTCTTTATTCTGCGCTGTTCCTTTTCAATTGCCCTGTTAACCGCTATGGTATCCGCATTTTCATTCCTTTTACCAAATATACAAAATAACGCAACTAGGGTGTAACAAATTTCAACTGCTACCTCCCTCCGTCTTTTGACAGCACCCTTTACTATTATGCCATAATTAATCCTCCCCGCTTAATTCGAGATATATCAGATTGTTTTGAAGCACATCATATTCAAATTGCTATAAAATTGCATTATTTCTACCTTAATATGGCGGTATTCTGCGATAACTGCGCACAGTAGTGATTGAGTGCGGCACATGCAGCAATAAGCTTACATAACACACATCATGTAAGAACTGTGATATTTGAAAAAAACAATCAAATACAAACATTTTTGGCCAACAAAAGATATAAAAATATAACTCTGTTGTATGCGAAGAAGTGGGCAATATGCATTGAAACAAGATAACAGCGTTATGACAGGTTGAATTTCACTGACATCTGCCAAGGCTCGAATGTCCTTTCCCAAAACATTTTTTTCTTTTTGTTAATACTTTCGCCTTCACCGAAATTCGACCACCGCGACCGAGATGGCACCGGCCTCTTTCGGGCCGGAAGTCGAACGCCGCCATAACCACTGAGCCACCGCGGTGGCAGAGCTATTCGGAGATCTTGTTCAAGTGTCCTTGCCTCTTTCTGGTACAGGTCTTTTACAGGTTGGTCTTTTACAAGTCTTTTACAGGTCTTTGAGCTCTTTTGTAGAGTAACACATGTATCAAAACGTGTTTTACAAATACCTGTACAGCTTGCAGTGAAAATTCGCTTCCTTAAACTGCATGTCCGGATTCTACCCGTAAAGGCATGGATTGCGGAGAAGAAAATATTTGTATAATGAGGTGTCGATTTTTTTTTTGTAAAGGAAGCTGTTGAGTGTTGAAATTGTATTGATAGGTTGTTGGGATGGCGATTTGGTATTGCACGTTTTGCAGCGAACTTTGACGAAAGAACCCTATGATATACAGTTCTTGGCAGTTGAGAATGATTTTCGTGGGGCGTGTGATATGCTCACGCTATAAGGGTTTAAAACAGCATGTGGAAAGGCTGAATACCTTTCAGGCATGCTCACATTCATATCGAAGATATTCGCCCAAACTATGGTGATTTTGTTCGCCAAATCTTAGAGGTCTTGAAAACCCAGCCGTGTGCAACTGAGTGGATAAGTGCACTGCAGAAAGTGACTAATTTTATTCATTTATAGCTAGGCCTGCTGTGCGCAAAACTGACATGCTTTTTTTTTTCTATTAGAGCAGTATTTTTTTTGTCTAATATGGGCAGTAATGTTAAAAATTCGGTGGTGGTCTAATCTAGTGGCCAGCGAAGCTGATCTCTTCGTGCAGCGGTGGGTTCGAAACCCACTCACGGCCACGAAATTTTTTATTTTAGTCTTTTTTAACTCAGATCAAGCAGGTTTGAGAAAAACGTAGTTGAAATCGGTGCGTAGGCCTCTTAGCGCTAGCGCGTTAAAAAACTTTCGGCTGGGCTAAGGGAGTGTGGCTCGACTTGGCCTGGATCATCGCTTCCCTTAAGAGGCAGCCTGACTGTCACGAAGATGAAATGGAGAAGGCACCTGTGCTGCGGATATCCTTGCACGTTACAGAGCCCTAGGTTGTCGAAATTTTCCCCCTACCACTACGTGCGCCTCTCAAAGCCCCCTTGCGGCTCCATGGCGTTACACACCACCGAGTGCACTAGCGCACATCACGCAATACTATCTGATACCACAGCAAGCCTACCATACTATAGAGTGGAGGCACATTGGCCTGGGAATTGCCTGTCACATAGGTTGGATTCACAAAGAAGCGGTCCCTGCCACAATTTAATCTTGGGTGCAACGCTAAACTACTATGCTTTTTTCTAGTCATTTTGTTTTTTCGAGCAGCATACCACTGCAACAACGTGCAATAGTGGCAGCCGAATAGATTTCATTCAAGTTATTGAAAGGCCTCACCTGTGCTCCATTGTTAGCCCTACAGCCACAGTTTGTTTCTCTTTCTATTCGTTCCATATTTACTGCTCAGCACTAGTGTACGAGCCTTATTTCTATATCTGTTTATACCAGTTTTTTCTAAAAAAGCTGGTATAATATTATTCGCGCGACAGATGGGTTGCACATTTTGCTTGAGTTTAATAAGCCCATGGAACACAGACACCACTAAACTCATTATCTTCATTAAATAGGTGTGGTTTTAGATGCGCATGAATTTGTTAAAAAAGCTATCGAAAGAAAATTGTGCAGTAAGAACCCACACTTTCCGGAATAGCGCAGTGCCAAAGAAGCGGCCCGGTCGTTACTGGTTGTATATTTTCTCGTGGTATATTTTGCGCTGAAATAAATAAGCTGTCCCATCTGTTTGTTCACTGAGCACCAAAAGGCTAATGAAAAATGCTTCAGCTGCTAGAGGAAAACTTTTTGAGTGCTTTCACTCACCACGCCAACACCCCGAGAACTACAAAATGAACAAGTCTTCTCAGCACACATAAGAATGCATAGCGTATATATCTTTTCTTTCTCGTCGTTATCAGATGCAATGTTTTTTTTTTTTTTTTTTTCCTGTAAGCTTTCTTTTACCACTAGCCGGCATACTCATGCGATCTGCCGGCGCACAGGCGCCAATTCCATCTCAGTGATGACTTTTTTTTCTACTTTCTGCCGTATTTGCATACGCGAGGTCTGCCGAAGCGTCGCATTTCCGTGGCATACATTTGGAGGTTGCCACAAGCACTCCCCACACACGCATTCAGGGATGTGGACCAGCGTTTCTACTTTACTTTCACCTGTGCTTTTCTTTATTTCAGTTCAATATGTGGGCATGCATTTATTCCCCAAACAATATCGCACCTTCTATTTTGCCCACTAGGAAGCAGCTCATTGTGGAAAGCATTGGCATTTCGGGAGTATAGTTCCTTCACCCCGCCTTATAAACAAAAATAGCAGTACAAAAAGCAGGAAGGTTTCAGATGACACAAGCACTTCTTTCTTCCTTCTGCGCGCTCTTGTCGATTATGTTTTAACTTGCCTTTTTAGCTGCCTTGGTATTCAAATTTTTCTCGCCTTGAATGAGAAGTAGAAAATAACGGAACTGGGCCGTCACTAATTGTAATTGTCACCTCCTTCCTGTTGTTTACACAGCTGTAAACCCCGAGGCCATAATTAATCAGCCCCGCACAATTAATATCACTTAGTGTGAAGGAAGTCATATTCATATATCTATTAAAGAACCTTATTTATACCTTTATATAAAAAGTAGTATTCTGAGCCGCTTGCGCACTATAGGAATTGAGGGCGGCACAGGCAGCTAAGCTCACATAACACTGCGACATCGTGTAAGAACTGTGACAAGCCCCTTGTCACATAATCACTTTTGGCCACATAAAAATAAATATTGCTTCTGCTGAATGCGGAGAAGTGCGCAATGTACAGTGAAACAATTGAACAGCTTAATGACAGAGTAAATTTCCCCGACTTTTGAAAATCACGACAGTCTTTTGCCAAAACATTTACTTTTTATTCCTTCGTTTGCCGTTTCCACAAAGTTTATTTTCTGCCTATCTTCTGTTAATTTATTTCATTTTTAGTGAAATGCTGATAGTACGGTAAATACTGTTTTGCGCCCATTTCAGCATTACTGTAATAATCAATTATTTTCTCTGTGGTATAGGTGGAATTGTGCATTTTTAATAACGGACCTGGCTGTACTTTATAGAGCTTTCCTTTTTCTTTTCGGCAAATAAATCCACCGCCCTTTTTGGAACAAGATCGTTGCGATAACTTTGCAAAGCATTCGGCCTGTCGCGGCAATTTCAACCAGCCGCTGCATGGCTGAGTGTTGATGGCGCTCTGCTGCTGACTAGAAACACGCCGGTTCGATCAGGGCCCCAGCAGTCGCATTTTGTTGGAGGTGACAAGCTAGAAGCCCTTGTACAGTGCAATGTCAGTGCAAATTAAAGCACCCCACGTGATGGAAATTATCCAGAGCAGTCCACTACGGCATCTCTTATAACCCTGATCACTTTGGGGCCTTAATTCCCATAAAAGCAAATGTTCAGTTGTACCCTCCCGTGCAGTGCAGAGAAAGTTGTTTCCAAGTTGATTACAATAAAAAAATTTCCTTTAGCAGATCAATCATGTTTTGCTTCCTATTTAGAAGACTCGCTGCAATCTTTAGACTCTGAAGATAGGGATACTCTCTGGGTAAATTTCAAGTCTCTTTTCCACTACTTCCTCCACAGCTTCGATCCAGATGATAAAAAGAAAGTAGGCAGGATGAACCCGTGGATAACAAGAGAAATAATCCACATTAAGCATAAGCCTAAACGGTGCCCTAGACAGAACCGCCCCGCGACTTCCATCATTAGCAGTCTACAAGCTACCCTCTCGACCAAGTTACGTGAATCAAGAGAGCGATACTTTAGCTAGACGTGCACCCATCTCGTTTGTGAAAATCCTAGTAAATTTTGCCAGTTCCTCTCGAACAAAACAGATCGAAAATCTTATAAAATATTCGCAAGTGACATCCCCGTAACAGATAAACAGGAGATTGCAGATGCTTTCAATACGTAATTCCAAAGTGGATTTACCAAACCTAATGAGGCGCTCCACATTAAATCCCACGCTGACTCTCACAGGAGCATAACTCTTAGCACAGAAGGAATACCAGAACTAATTTGGCGCTTAGATTCAAAAAGATCACCTGGTCCCGATATCACTCCCACTGCTTTTATTACGAAAGCAATACTACGCTAGGTTTTGAGCCGTCAGCGTGGTCCCGGCGCTAACCACGTTTGAACATTAGACGACCCCCGTAGTGACGTCACACGGAGCGGAGGAAAAACGAGACCAGCTCGGCTCGTCGGCGCGGTCCCAGGGTAACCACGGCGCTCAGCCCACCTTCTGCGCGCCGCAGCCGCGAGGAGGTGCTCGCTGTTGTGACGTCACACCAAGCGGAGAGAAAACTGGAGACCAGCACGGCTCCTCGGCGCGGTCCCAGGGTAACCACGCCGCGCCGCGCACCTGTGCTGCGCGCCGCAGCCGCGAGGAGGCGCTCGTTGTGGTGACGTCCCACCAAGCGGAGAGAAAACTAAAAACCAGCTCGGCTCGTCGCCGCGGTCCCAGGGTAACCGCGCCGCGCAGCTGGGCTGCGCGCCGCAGCCTCGAGGAGGCGCTCGCTGTGGTCACACCAAGCAGAGAGAAAACTGGAGACCAGCTCGGCTCGTCGGCGTGGTCCCAGGGTAACCACGCCGCGCCGCGCACCTGTGCTGCGGGCCGCAGCCGCGAGGAGGCGCTCGCTGTGGTGACATCACACTAAGCGGAGAGAAAACTGGAGACCAGCTCAGCTCGACGCCGCAGTCCCAGGGTAACCACGCTGCTGCTGCTCTCTCTCTCTCCTTCCCTTTCTCTCTTTGAGAGAATATTACGTGTGGATGTGTATATATAAGGTGTTTCGACCAAGGCCTCGTTTGCTTCCGCAACCTACCGGGCTTAACCAAGCTAAGCCTCTGCCAATTTTTTAAAACATACGCTCAAATATTAGCCAAGTTCTTGATGATTATATTTCATAAGTATCTTCAGTTGGGTATTGCGCCCGACGAATAGAAAATCTCTCGCATTGTTCTCGTTTTTGAAAGTAGCAGCCGAATCAAAGTTGGCGTTTTCGGCCGTGAGCTTTTCGCCACCTTCGCCATATCTAGCATCTCCGGCTCTTCTTGGAGGGCAAGCAATATTGCGTCCTGACGGATGACAAGCCCCCTGGGGCATTTTTTCTATATGAACTCTACGAAGCGCGTCGCACGACAGCTTCGTCAACTGGCTTACATCTCTACGTCACCACAGATATCCACTGCGTGAAAGGCACTCACAACGAGGCTGCTGGCGCTGTTTCTCAAATTTTCAACATCAGCAATTCTTCATAAGCAATAGACTACAACCGTCTGGACCGCGCGCAGAATGAACACCCTGAGCTGCAAGCGTTTTGTGACCATCTCCTTTCCCTCTGTATGCAGCTCGTACCCAACTTATTTGTGTCCGGATCACTCTGGTGCGACAGGTCAAAGGCCCTACGTCGCCCTTTCATTACGGATGGCTTTTGTCTTGCTTTTTACACTACTTTAACGGCATCTGCCACCGTAGCAACCGAACCACGGAGCGCATCGTCACTCAGCGGTACGTCTGTCCAGTGAACCCGGTGGTCCTTCCTTTGCTGTCCGCTAAAGTGACCAGCGACATGATGACTCCCACACAGCCTTTCTTGCCGCCTAGTTGTTGCTTTGACCACATTCATCTCGATATGGCTGGACGGCTTCCTCCGTTCTACGTCTGGGGGTGCGTCCTTACCTTGACGGACTGCTTTACCCATTAGCCCGAAGCAATTCTCATTCCCGACACCTCTTCGGAAGCAGCAGCACAGGCCTTCGTCTCAAAATGAGTTTCGCACTTCGGAAGCCCTGGCGGAGTCACTTGAATGATCTCTTTGAATGAGCTCTCTTCCGCACCCTCAGCCATATGCTTGCTATCAAGCGCAGCCGTAACACCGCACCCTCTCTCAGCGCCGATGTAATTGCCGAGCACCTCCATCGGCAGGCTGCCCTCACTGCCCGTGTGGAGGGATAGCACTGGGTCGGAAACCTTCATATGGTGTTTCTATGTCTACGAGTCGTCCTGCGTAGCGGCCTTGGCTTCTGCGTGGCCGAACACGCCCTTGCAGCATCCCTACCGCTTTCCGAAATTTTCGTTCTTACTTCGACTCCTTCATCCTAACCCCAGCAGTACGTACAACACCTACAGGACTGCGCACAGCATCTCCGCCCTTCCCCACCTTGATCTTTTGACCGGTGTATTTTTGGGAATGACGACCGTGCGTCAAAGACGCAAGTCTTTCTAATGCGGGACGCTGTAAAGGCACCTTTTACACCCGCCCATGACAGCCCGTGCCGTACTGTTCTTCTGTTCGGTGCTCCGGAGCCAACAAAACAGCTAATGGCTTGGCTCTTAGGTTCTACAGCATTGTCAAAGGAAATGTTCCTTGAGTTTAGCCCATCCCCGCAGGGAGGCGTCTGCAGCATGCAGACGTTGGTGAGTGGCGACACCACGGGGTTAACCCGAGCATCCGCAGGGACATCCCCGCAGGGGGATGATGGTGAACAATGCGTCACCACGGACCCGAGCATCCGCGCTTAGCCGTGCGTGGCATCGCCGTGTCTGGGGAAAAGGGGATCCTGGTGGTTGAGCCGATGCCGAGCGTTTGGACCCTTATGGCCCCTCGGCGGAGGCAACACACCACTTTGGCCCCAGCTTCCTGTAGGCGGCACCTCCGGCCTGACCCGACCGGGGGAAATCGGCAGTCGCCTTTTCCTATCCTTCCCTCTATCTTTCACTTTCCTATTTCCTTTCTTACAACTCTCCTGTATCCTCCTCTCTTCTTCGGTTTTTCCTCTTTTTCCTGGCGGCGAGGGTTAACCGTGTGTGACCAACTACCCTGAGTTGAGTCATATTAGGTTATAGTTAAGGTGTACAGCTGGCGTGGGCAGGACTTTCTTTCAAGTTCCTGTCGCGTCCCCTTGTTGGACTCCATGGTGGGTGGCTGGCACCATGACCGAAAAACATCAATTTTTATGGCTCCCCCCCTTTCCAAACCTGATCGCTCTCTTAAAAGAGTGCGGAACGAAGCAGAGAACTTTTTTTCCAAAAAGAAACCAACATTTGCCAAATTCCATGTCATCCACAGTGAAGTTCAAGATAAACAGGCCAGAATTCTATCCCCCTTCATGGTATCGAAGTGCTTAACAGAAGCTTTGGGCCCCGGCTACAAAGTATCCAAAATGACCATTGGCGATTTATTGCTGGAACTCCGAGAAAATGTCCAAACCACCAAACTCTGTAACATAGTGTCTATTGGGGACACACCTGTCTCCATTACTGCACACCGATCACTCAATACTGTCCGTGGCGTCATCTCAGAAAATGATTTTCTACACCTTACCGAGAAAGAAATGCTGGAAGGGCTTTCCGAGCAAAATGTCATTGATGTATATCGAATCAAGATCCGCAAGGACAACAAAGAAATAGATACCAAACACCTAGTCCTGACTTAACACATGCACATTGCCCGAAACCATCGACGTTGGATACCTCAAAGTAAATGTAAGACACTACATCCCTAACCCCCGAAGGTGCTTTAATTGTCAACGGTTTGGCCACGGATCGCAGAGTTGCCGCGGCCACAAAACTTGCGCGAAATGCGCGTCGAAGGACCACCATTCTGAGGAATGCGACGCAGCTCTACGCTGCGCTAATTGTGAAGGAGACCATGCTGCGTACTCCAGGGCGTGTCCGTCCTGGAAGAAGGAAAAGGAAATCATCACCATAAAGACAAAGGAAAACATTTCATTCAAAGAAGCCAGAAGGCGTTTTGCACTGACAAATACATTCTCTTTCACAGCCAAACCAAACTGTGCTGACGTGGCGCGCAGGGGCGGTGCACCACGCAGCACTCCGGCATCTGCCGCGGCCACTCCCACCGCGCCTGTGGTAGTGCCATCAACGCCCCAGGCAGAGACAGCCAAGGCTGCTCTGCCAACTCCAAGCCAGGGAGTGCCGGCCCATGGGCCAGCATCCCGCAGGACTTCCCCCCGTCGGGGGAGGCCTGACACCAACACACCCGCGGCTTCGCGGTCCTCCAGCACCTCTGGTGAGGTGATGGACACAACTACCACTCCGCCCACTTTGCAGCGGCGGACCGGCTCTCACGAGCGAAGATAGAACCCCGGTAACGGGCCCAGAACAGTAAATTCCTTCAGTTCCATTCCCACCCAAAAAAAACAAACATGATATTTGCAATTCAATGGAACTGTAGAGGAATGTTGAGGAACTACAGTGATATAACACATATTCTAGGGTCCGTGATGCCTCTAGCTCTATGTCTCCAGGAGACCAATCTTGGTCCACAACATTCAAATATCTTAAAACATTATACAACTTTTAGGCGTGATCGCGAGAATGCAAGTAGACTCTCGGGAGGCGTCGCAATCATCATCCAAAGCGGCGTCCCGGCTCAAGAAATAAAACTGAAAACAAAACTTGAGGCGGTTGCGGTTAGCGTCATCAGCTACAAAACAATTACAATATGTTCTTTATATCTTCCCCCACACATCACATTAACATGCCAAGATCTAGAAGACCTGATCGATGAACTGCCGGAGCCATTTCTGGTAGTTGGCGACTTTAACGCTCACTCTCCGTTTTGGGGAAGCGAACGCTGTGACTCTAGAGGCCAAACAATCGAACATTTTATACTTTCGAATAATGTCTGTCTTTTAAATACGGGAAAAGCCACATATTGCTGTCCAAGCTCAGCAAAAATGAGCTCTCTCGATTTAGCTTTCGCATCACCATTACTTTTTAACGATTTTAAATGGGATGTTTTAAATGACCCCATGGGCAGCGATCACTTACCTACCGTCATCAGGCTCTCATCGTCCACTCCAATCATCCCCACAAGGCCACGGCGCTGGAAACTTCAGCTCGCCGACTGGTCACTTTTTACA
The DNA here is from genome assembly GCF_055824585.1 of Amblyomma mixtum. NCBI lineage: Eukaryota > Metazoa > Arthropoda > Arachnida > Ixodida > Ixodidae > Amblyomma > Amblyomma mixtum. The sequence goes on from NC_143013.1 coordinate 180,706,012, forward strand.
AAAAGTGCCACTCTGGAAAAGGAATTTTGTGACGACCTTAGCACAGATGAAATGAATGAGAAGTTTACTGAATGCATAATATCGGCCGCAACACTCGCTATACCACAAACAACAGGACTTGCACAAAAGAAACATAAAGTGTGGTGGACACAAGAATGCACATTAGCAAAAAAACAACAAAACAAAGCCTGGAGCGCTCTGCGTCGATATCCCATTGCAGAGAACTTACTTACCTTTAAGAAGGCAAAAGCCAGAGCGCGGTATGTCCGAAGAAATGCAGAAAAAACCTCTTGGCAGAAATATGTCTCCTCAATAAATAGTTCAATAACATCAAAGAAAATGTGGGAAAAAGTTCGTAAATTTACTGGTGACCATACCCCTTTCACACTTCCTCTCTTGACAGCACCCGGGACACAAACATCTTTAGAAGAACAGGCCAACATATTGGGCGAGCATTTTGCTGAGATCTCAAGTTCATCCAACTACACAAACACATTTCAGAAACACAAAGCAATAGCTGAAAAACAAAAATTCCCATCCGGAGCAGGTATACATGAGGATTACAACCAGCCTCTCACACTGCAAGAATTAAATAAGGTATTATCTTCTGGAAAAAAGACAGCACCAGGACCAGACAACGTGCATTACGCTATGCTTGCCCATCTCTCGGAGGCTGCTGTAGAGGCACTGTTAAAATTCTTTAATAAAATCTGGATAACTGGAAATATACCTGACGAGTGGAAAAAAGCAGTCATAATACCTTTTCTCAAACCCGGAAAACCACCAACAAGTCCTAGCAGTTACAGACCAATAGCCCTCACCAGCTGCATTGCTAAATCGTTCGAAAGTGTAATAAACATTAGACTGACCTTCGTACTTGAATCTCGACAACTACTAGATAAACACCAATGTGGGTTTAAGAAAACATGCTCCACCACAGATCATCTTGTCCGCCTAGAAAACACCATCCGGGAGGCGTTCATCCACAAGCAGCACTGTATTGGGGTCTTCTTCGACTTGGAGAAGGCCTACGATACTACGTGGAAGTTCGGCATCCTCCGTGACCTAGCAGAGCTAGGTATCCGCGGCAGGATGTTGAACTGCTTGAACGACTTCCTGGCTAACCGCACATTCCGAGTCCGCCTAGGAGGAACTCTCTCCATGACTTTCACCCAAGAGAACGGCGTACCCCAGGGGTGCATTCTAAGCACGACATTCTTCATAGTAAAAATGAATTCTTTAGCTAAAGTAATACCCAAGTCCATAATGTATTCAGTTTATGTAGATGACCTACAAATAGCATGCACGTCCTCTAGCATATCAACCTGTGAGAGACAAATACAAATCACACTAAATAAACTAGGTGTTTGGGCAGACAGAAATGGGTTTAAATTTTCTCCTCAAAAAACAGTAGCTGTTCTTTTTTCATTGCGACGAGGCCTACAGATCGATCCCAATCTATACTTGAATCACACTGCGCTACCAATTAAACAAGAACACAAATTTTTAGGCGTAACTTTCGACAAGAAACTCACATTTCTACCACACATTAACAACCTTAAAAAGAAAGCTTCTCAAGCCCTCAATATCTTAAAAGTGCTCTCACGGAAGCGGTGGGGGTCCGATAGAGCAAGCCTTTTACAAATATATCGCTCTCTGGTGCGCTCCAAGCTGGACTACGGGTGCATAATATATGGTTCGGCAAGAGCATCCTACTTAAAAAGATTAGACCCCATTCATAATCTTGGTCTGCGCCTATCATCTGGAGCATACAGAACATCACCAGTAGCCAGCCTTTACGTCGAAACTAATGAAGCCGCTCTTGAGGATCGAAGAATTGCCCTTACATGCTCATATGTCTTAAAAATCCGTTCTCTTCCGAAACATCTCTGCCATCCAGTTGTCACCAAGTGCCCATCTAAAAGATTATTCATCAACAAACCACATTCTATCAGACCATTACTGCTGCGCTTTGAAGATAAATGTGAAGAGCTAATAGTACTAGATGCCCTACCGAATATTGCACAAAGGAATGAATATTTACCACCATGGTACAGCCTGCCTTCAGTATGTGACCTCACAATGACACATTTAGATAAAAAGCAAACGCCAAATGAGTACATATTACAGGAATTCTTTGCACTACAAGAAAAGTATGACACTTACATTGAATTTTATACCGATGGCTCAAAAACAGAAAGTCACGTTGGAAGTGCAGTAATCCAAGGAAAAAACAAACAGATAATGCGACTACCAGAATGCGCATCGGTTTTTACTGCTGAGTGTTATGCCATCTTTGTAGCTGTGGAAAAAATAGTAAGAGAGAATATCAAAAATAGCATCATTTACACCGATTCCCTGAGTATGCTCAAAGCACTGCACTCCAGAAATGCTCCTGAACCCATAATAGGTAACATCATACATAACATTGTTAAAATCACAAAACAAAACCATAACATTAAATTCTGCTGGGTTCCTAGCCATGTTGGAATCGTAGGTAATGAGAAAGCAGATGTATGCGCTGCACAAGCCCGGAATGGCCCAATAAAGCAAGTGAACATACCGCACAGGGATTGCTTAAAGTTTATCAACAGTAAACTCAGAAATAAGTGGCAGGCCGCATGGAAAGATCACGTAAACAACAAATTACATTCTGTGAAGCCAATTTTAGGGGAATGGCAATCATGTAGGCATCAAGAACGTTTTACCGAAGTTATTTTATGTCGGCTCCGCATTGGACACACCCACCTCACGCACAACTTTCTGCTAGCCAAACAAAACAAACCTCTCTGTGAAATGTGTGGTGCTGAACTCACAGTGAACCACATTTTAATTTCATGCATAAAACTAGAAGAACTAAGAAAGAAATAATTCACAACATTTTACAGGGAAAGCATCCCATTACACCCCATGCTACTCTTAGGTGATCAAGCACTGGTTGACATTTCATGTATTTTTAGGTTTCTCAAGGAAGCCAACGTTTTAAACAAACTCTAAGTATTTTTAAAAAAGCTTCACCATTAACAAAAACTCTAACCTTGTGTTTGGCGCATCATAGCCTCAGTTGCTTTTGCGCCATAAAAATCAATATAACTATTGAGTTTAGCCCAGTCGGCCTTGTGCCCGTGTCCCGCTGCAAAAGATTTTATGTGAGCTAGCTTATTTCATTTCTCTTCTTTTCAGCGTTTTTTTTTTGCCTCCACTTCATGTAGCCGTGGTTTTTTGTAGAGTGCGCAAGAGCTTGACATGTTTGCCATAAAACAATGTACGTTAAAAAATACAGCCACTAAATTTTTCGCACTGCACTTCTGCGCTGAACAAGTTCAGATTTTTCTACCAACAAAACCACTGAAAAAAGAATGCTGTAACGATTTCATTTTCACTTCACTTTCCTTATTTATTGTAAGTTTTCTGTTGCTACGCCCCAACAGTGCTGCACTGCGAGGGATGCGTCTTGCGAAGGCAAACAGTAGCCTTAATCACAAAAAAAAATGCCTGCACTTCGCCGATAAAATTTCGCCCCGCCCCAGAGGATCTTCGTTTTGTCTACCTGCGGCTATGCTTCCCGAATGATTCTGTCAACAAAACTGTTTCCAGCCCGTGTTAGAAAAGGAAAAAAAAACTGGGTCTTCGCCCACGACTAGACTCGAATTTGGTCAGATCTTGTTTGTCCTCGTCTGTGCAGCGGTTTTGTTTGTTCGTCTTCCAGATGCCGGAAATAGCCGCCTCTGGCTTTTCCCAGTATCATGCATTTACACTGGTTGAAGTCTTCACTCATATACCTTCATGATTTCAGCTGCGGCATGTCCATATATTGTGAAAGAAATTCGACAACCAGCCGGACAACATATGAGGGTGCCTAACGGACTGGCTTACATTCTTGTGGAAATGAGCAGTTATTAGTCGCACACAAAAATGTCGCACAGTGCTTCTTTCGACGCCAGTGCAAAGACTATACGCGTTCACGTGCCGTTGGTAGGCGCATAGGCGTGTGGCCTAAGTAGTCAATAAGAGCCACGACGGGACAAATACTGTATAAAATAGTAACCGACACCCAAACCTCGAAGGTGGAACACGAGCATTTGGGCATCATTGCAACGAACGGCTTAAGGTTGTGCATGTTCGGTTGTTTACAGACTTTCAAATGCGTTACCGGCGTCAGTGGTGATTGTCAGCTTAACTGGTTTATTCATCAGTAACCTAATAAAAACCAAGAAAGCTACCAGGCGGCATTGACATGCACAACATATTTACGCTGAGTATAATTATCATTAAATTTATGGACTTGGAGACTTCGTTTTTGTGCCCGTTTCGCCATGATTTAGGGGACGTCTGGTACGCGATATTCGAGAATAGGAGCTAAAAGGGCTGCACATCAATTGCGGTAATAAGCCGGCTCGAGGTCGCGCTGAAACGAAGCGCACATTCGATAAAATCAAATATACATCGGATATTTCTCCGAAAGCATTGCAAGTACTAAGGAATGTGTAGGTTAATCATATTTTAAAAACAGCTGCTCTGCGTGCATGCGGATCGCAGGTGAAGGTAACACCCTCTGCTTCCGGGTTGCCGTAGCAGCTTGCTATGCAACACGCACAGTATTGCTACGCTTTATTGCATCTGGGTAAGAAGAAAAAATCTGATGGAAAAGAAGTTTTATCCTCTGGACGTACATTGCCTTCTCTTTTCGAACTGAAGGCACCTTTTCTAGCTGATTAAATATAAAGTGAAGAATTGAGTCACTATTTTATTGGTAAACCTTTATGCCCCTGAGTGTTCTTTTCTATAACTTCTGCAACTTTATCGATTACCTCAAAGCACCCCACACGTAGTTTTTTTCATGCCTTACTTCTAATTCATTTCTGCTATTTTCATCAGTCTTTTCGATTCGCTGTTGCGAAGCGTTTCAATGGAGGCGAAACACAAAAGGAGGCCATGTGCCGTGCGATGTTAGTGCACGTTAAAAATCCCCAGGTGATCCACATTATTCGGGAGCGCTGCATTAAGGCACCTCTTTCTCTCTTTTTTGTTCTACTCCCACCTTCATCCCTCAGCACGAAGCGTGGTTGGGGTGTTCCCCAAAATGAGCAAGTTACTTCAACGTTTCTATTTTAAAAGCCCACTCATTTTCATTTCTGGCAACAAATAATCACCGTCATTGAAACACTTTACTAACCCAACCGAGGAGTCAGGAGCAGGCGGGCTCTGGGGCCCCTGCTTGGTTCCACTGGACTCAAGCGTTTATGTTTCTGCAGTCCATAACACTGGCAGCCTGGTCAGTAGCGATGGGCTGGACGAAGCGGTCCTCGGAGCGCAGCAGGGTCACACAGTCCTCGCCGGTCTTGAGGGAGAGGATCCGCCAGGCAATGATAATGGGAACTGATGGTATAAGCGAGACGTTTAGGGCAGATGGTATAGGATGCACTAGGGAAAAGGTGGTTACAGAAACATTGGCAGGAGAGGGAAGGATATCTGTTCGTAATTTGCGAAAAAGGGTTGCCTCTCGATTGCTAAGGGATTTGTGCGGTGTAGGGTATAGCTGACGCGGGATCTTGAAGACCTGCGTCAGCTCACTGAAAGTGTGCGCACTCTTTTGTAAATACCGGGTGGCAGTGCGCCGGAGCCCGGTTTAAAGAATGGCGGGATCAGAGGTTGACAGCCTCGTTTTCATGTTTTCCGGTGAGCGCGGGCACCCAAATTAGGTCCATGTGACTGGCGGGAGTGCAGCAGGCGAGTCCAGCATGCAAAAAGCAGGGACGACGTGGATTCGTCCTAGTGAGAAATTTTGGACTGCAGTTTTTGAACGCCTCCACAGTCGCTGGCCTTCAGGGAATAAGAGGAGTTAGCGCGGATGGCAACGTGGCATCAGCATATGGCTTGTAGGTGAGAAAAACTTGAGAAAACACTTAACTCTCTCCTTACGGGGAGAAAATGACAGTTTTTCTGGTTTCAGTGCCTTTTTGCTTCTGCTAAACCATCGCATTTAACATTTATTGCAACAGACAGAAACAAAAGTAAATGAATGTGCTTTTAGGCATATAAATTGAATAACGAATTGCATGTTGCAACATCAAATTTTATTCGTCAGAACCAAGATTTAAGGCAAAATTGCACAAAACTTGTAAATATACGCCTGCACCATAAAAGGACACCATGTTAAAATTTCTCTCAAATAAAGAAAACGCTTGGCAATCTATTGGCCACAAATTGCGAAAAACTCAAATTTCTATCTTGCTTAGTTTTCTAGCTACAAAAAATTATAACTGGAAACAACAAAGTTGGGTCCTGGAGCGCCGGTTGCCGGTGTTTCAAGATGGTTTCCATCGTCGCCTATGTCGGAACTAAATTCCGACGAAAAGGCAGTATCTGCGGACTTTCTGCTGCTCGAATGACCGGTAAAATAAATCACCGACAAAGCGGCGGCTAGAGATTTGCGACGTTTTAAAACACGTGTCTCAGATGTGGACGCTGGCAAGCGATTTTGACTCCACCACAACTTCGAAGCGAGTTCAAAAAGTATCGCCACTCTGTAAAAAGGAGCTGCGTCGAAAAAGAAACTTCATTGGTGTAATTACAAGCAGAATGATTTAGCGTGCCTGTAAGCGGCATGGAAGGTTCTGATATGAATTGCCGAATTCATACTTAGCGGGCAATGAGCGTGCTGACCCTTACTCGAGTTTTCACAGCGCGTTAAAATAATAAAACCTGCCCGCGGGAAAAATAAAAACTACATCGGTAACTAAATTTCGGTTCTTTGACTACAACTAGATAAGCAGCAGCGTCCTAAGCTACGCGGAAGGTTCCGAAATCGGAGCGCGAGATCACTGTTAACGGGTTACGATGAGCAATGTGCGTGCTACGGAACGAGTGCCTTAATGGTACGGCATGTTAGCTTAACGTGCTAATGCCCATATATGCAGAGTTGCTCATTCTGGACTGCACATTCCTTGGGTTAATGCAAAGCACTTCTGGCGCGGTGGTGCAGCGCTTAAGTCTTGCGCCACTGCCCTACGATGGCAGCGCTGCTACCGGTGGGGCTTGTGCGAGCAAGCTCTTGAGAACAGTCATTGCCCCTTGCAACGGTGGGCCGCGTCGTCACAATCTGGTGGGCAGGTTGTGATGACACCACAAGGTTACGCAACCTAATTGATGCACCTAATCCTAGGCTGCTTCTCTGGGGATTTTTCGCTCACGTTCAGCGACGCCTACACCGACGGCGTCTCCAAATTTTCTGCGACACGAGGTCCCCAACTCTGTCGCGTTAAAAATAGATCCCGGAAAGATTTATGACACACATTTACGTTAACGCTTTCCTGAATAATCCGCTGCTTGCAGACACCGATGCCGTTGTCAGTCTCAAGAGGCCTCCGCAACACAAACATGTGATGTGTGTGGCGCGGACAGCCGTTGGTTGTTTGCTAGTGTTCTGTGTTTTACCGCTCCACATTCTCTCATATTTATTTCGGCTGATTTGAATAGTCAGCGAGTGAAATATACATTTTAGTTATCAGAATTTTGGAAACGCAACCATACTCGCACGGAGGTTTAAAAAATTCTCCCATTTCTCGCCAAACGTCGGGTATTGTTGAAAATATTGTTACGTAGTGGTGACTGCAGTCCGGCGAACAGGAACACAGCGAGGATGTCTTCGAAACGAAACTGTTTATTCGGGCTGACTTGCGCCCGCAAAGAACTGAATCACTCGGCGGCGGCGTAGCAACAAGCGTCCTCGGCGGTCGCCGGACAGAAAGACCGCCGCTGTCGGCCGTGCTCTTTTTAAAGCTGATAGCGAACCTTCCAGATAAAGCTTTAGAAGTTAGTAGAACATTCTGGCGCAAACTAGAAAACGGCTGCGTCCGGTTGAGATCAATCGAGATAATCCTAGGCGCGTCTTGCGTCGCAAACGAAGCGATAAAGCAGCGTGGCGGCTGCCTTGAAGCATGAACAAATTAAAACAACAAACAAACCCTACACAGATTCGCGTCATTACTCCCCTCTCAAAGAAGCATCGATTCGATGCTTTAGAACATAATGCGGCTATCAACAATCAAAAACAGATTGTGTAAAAATAAACACCGAATGTGGAAACACGGCGCCCTTTAGCGTGCATTATACGGCTTTAGGCGTACGACAAGGACTACTTCTGGTCGTACGCGGCGTCCCTGGGATGCAGTCATTTGGTCAGGGACGACTTCATAGTCCAATTCACCTAGCCGACGAAGAACCTTGTATGGGCCGAAATAGCGTCGCAAAAGCTTTTCACTCAATCCTCAGCGGCGAATGGGCGTCCAAACGCAGACTCGGTCTCCGGGCTTGTATTCCGCGTTGCGTCTTCGTAGGTTGTAGCGTGTGGCGTCGGTCCGCTGCTGGTCTTTTATCCGGAGCTTTTCTTGATGGCGACGTAGTTTTGAAGGTGGTTTGCGTCGTGGTCGAGGTTGTTGTATGCGTCGTCGGTGTAGTAGGTGCGGCGTCTTGATACGGCGTGGTCGCCGGAGGATCTTCCTCGTTTCCTCGGCAAGCAACCTGACCTCCACAGGTTGCTTTGTTTAGTTTCCCCTACGGGGGCTAGGGGACCTTCCTCGGACAGCCGCGGCGTAGGTGCGGCTCGGTGATGAAAAACGTGCGGTGGACGGCGACGGGGAGCGGAAAAGATGGCTTGACGACACGTACTCCCCTCTGCGCAGGTAGTCGTCGATTTCCCGTGGTCGCTGGCCGGAGAACGGTCGTGGGGCGTCGGTGGCAAAACCACGCAGGCCGATGCGTCTGTACGGGCAGTGGCGAAGTACATGACCGGCCTCGCCGCAATGGAAGCACAGCGGGCGGTTGTTGGAAGTCCTCCAGGCGTCGCACTTCCTGGGGCTTGGGCGTCGGTCGTAGGCTGGGCGGGCGGGGGCAGGGGGACGGCGTTCGGGAACAGCTGGTTCACGTCGAAGAGGCGGAAAGCGGCTCTCGCGATTTGGCTGAGGACTGCGTAGTGCGGCAGCGTAGGTTAATGCTGGAGAATCATCAGGAGGCGGAGATGACGGGGTGCCCAGCGCATGCTGCACTTCTTCACGTACGATTTCCTCAAGCGTCGCGACTTGAGGCTGGTTGAAAGATGGTAGCAGGCGACGCAGCTCTTCCCGTACAATTTCGCGGATAACATCCCGCAGGTTGCCTCCGAATGCTGCGCCGTCCGAGAGGGCAGTCGAGGTCACTTGGGGCTGTCGAGGAAAATGACGGGCTCGTGCTTCCAAGGTTCTCTCAATGGCGGCTGCTTCAGTGGCGAATTCAGCGACCGTCGTCGGTGGGTTGCGGGTCAGACCGCCGAAAAGTGCCTCTTTAGCACCACGCATCAAAAACTGCACCTTCTTCTCCTCCGTAATGCCAGGATCGACACGTTGAAAAAGGCGCTTCATGTCTTCTACGTATGCGGTCACAGTCTCATTCGGGTGTTGGATGCGTGATTCTAGAAGCAGCTGAGCTGTTTCTTTGCGTACGACACTGGTAAACGTACCCAGGAGCTTCTTCTTGAAGGTCGCCCAGGTCGTGAGAGAAGATTCGTGGTTTTCAAACCACGTTCTGGCAGGGCCGTCCAATGTGAAGTAAACATTTTGGAGCTTAGAGCTGTCGTCCCAGGCGTTCAGTGCTGCCACACGGTCGTACATGTCCAGCCAGTTTTCTACATCTTCGTGTGGTTCTCCACGAAACATCGGTGGCTTCCGGGGCTGGCGAAGCACGACAGGCGTTGCCTGTGCACCAGGTTCCATCGTGAGGGGCATAGCTGGATAGCAGATCAGCACCACCACCAGATGTCACGTAGTGGTGACTGCAGTCCGGCGAACAGGAACACAGCGAGGATGTCTTCGAAACGAAACTCTTTATTCGGGCTGACTTGCGCCCGCAAAGAACTGAATCACTCGGCGGCGGCGTAGCAACAAGCGTCCTCGGCGGTCGTCGGACAGAAAGACCGCCGCTGTCGGCCGTGCTCTTTTTAGAGCTGATAGCGAACCTTCCAGATAAAGCTTTAGAAGTTACTAGAACATTCTGGCGCAAAGTAGAAACCGGCTCCGTCCGGTTGAGATCAATCGAGATAATTCTAGGCCCGTCTTGCGTCACAAACGAAGCGGTAAAGCGGCGTGCCGGCAGCCTTGAAGCATAAAGAAATAAAAACAACAAACAAACCCTACACAGATTCGCGGCAATATTCAAAGCGCTTCGCAAACTCACGTGACCTGAACTGAACCTTGACGTACCAGCCTTCGCCTGGCACTTGTAATCGACACCAAACGTACATGAAAAAAGAAATTCAAGTAACTATTTGTCAGATCTGGGCAAACTCAATGCAATACAACAAAAACAACATAGGCGCACTCCACCTCAACTGATGCACAATTCGCGCGCAACTATCTTAAATTTCTATTAAAAAATCACTACTTATTGCGTTAACTATTATAAACAAGCTTGTCTACAGCAAAAAAAAATGTTTTTCGCGCCGCGGCCGTCACTTAAGACTGCAAAAGCGAGCAAAACGTAGTTTTACTAACAATGTTTTTCAAAAATTAACTACTGCAGGAATTCAACTTTCATAAAAAAATAACAACTCCATAATTTTGTACTTTCTTCTTTTTTATCTTTACAAAAGCAAAGCAAATTCATTCGATTTGATGCTGTATATGAAACAGCATTGTCTTTTATTTCTATGAAAAAGTTTCATTTATATGCTCAAAACGTCATTCAAACAACTTTTCTAAGTTCCCCATAATACAGAGAAGCCGGTAAAAATGCTTCTTGATCAAGAAACGACATGCATATCGGGAAAAAAATTGTAAATGCCAAGTTGGTTTCTTTTTATGTCGACGCTTTGTTATTAAACAAAACGTGTACAGAAAAACACACTAGCTAAGCATGATTAGCGATTAAACACCGAAAACTGTACTTTTTTTATATATACAGAGTTCTCCCAAGCCTCAAGTCTAGACCATACGATGGTGCTGGCAAGGTGGAAGAGACGACGCTTTGACTTCTGCAGTAGGAAAAATGAATTTAACGACGCACCGCTATTAAACTGAGGGCTTTCTTTGACTTACTGATTGTATAGTTAAATATGCTACGTTTTTGAGCGTATAGCGGTCATTAGTGCACAATGGGCGTAAAGGACCAAACCACTCGCTTTTGAAGGCCGTTTGTATTAGAACAGCGCATAAGATCCCGCCCGGTAGAGAATTCTCGCTTTGGCTGGGGCGTCAGTGAAAGATACGCAGCATGCCCAAGCTTGCTTCGTGTAAGAGCCGTCTTCAGCCCCAATTCTAGGCAAAAAGGATACTTCGGTCCCTCACTTGAGTAAATATGGTGTTAGCGATAGCCCCGGTTGGAGAGTGTGGCCGCGTCCTTTATTCACTGTCCCACGAGAAAATGTGGGAACAAGAGGCAGTCGCAGAAAAAAAAACAGACATGCTGGGTTAGAGGTTACAACAATGGTATGCTATTTGTGTCACCTCTACTAACCCGTATGTAGCGCTCGAGACAACCGCGCGGAGAAAACCAAAATAAACATGGGAGACCGCGATATAAAGCGGGCATCGTCTTGGAAATCGCTTCACGGCCGCAGACAGTTACCCGCCTCGCAAATTGGTTACGAAGAAACGTTGCGATCAATCTTTCATGATCATTATGATGTTGAGGAGCTCGAAGTAAAAGTACGTCGGTAGCATAGGAGAAAGTAGGCGGAGCACTTATAGCGCTTCCTATGAAAACTTCCATCCCGCATCCTTTCATTCATGGCCTAATGTCTCAGTCATACATATACCACTTGAGTGCCTTGCGTATCCCGACGAGCGTGCCTACATCATTATGAACATTGATAGAAGATCTCTCCAGTGCCTCTAGCAATGGACAGTCTTTTGCCTACCTTAGGCAACAGAGACATGCAATGAACTTTTTCTTTGCATACTGAAATATCATTGGACATCTTGACACGCTTTAATTTCACCTTGCTTATTAGCCTCATGCCTTCTTCACGCAGTTTACTTTGTTTGCACGTCTGTCAGATTTTGTATTTCATCATTTCGTATATGTTATATCGTTACTTGCCGATGCAGTTTACTACGAATTTAATGGTCACATTTTATCTTCTCTTTTCATTTCTTTTATTTTATCTTTTCAGCACCGCTCTAATTCCATCTTTATCTTCCAAATTTCCTTCCACATGCAGAGAAGCATGCCAGCGATTTTTAAACGCTGGCTAAATAATTTGATTTTTCTTTGAATGGTTTCTCTCTCTCTGTTCCACAATCATTCGATCATCGGCGGAGTGTGAAAATCGCAGCGCTAGTTTTTGTTGCTGTTGTATCCCCCCCCCCCCCCTCACGTAACTAAAATTGTCGCCAGTATCGGAACACGTTTTATTGGTATGCACACATCATTTGCGTCGCTATTCGTTCCGAAGCTCAACCATATCATTCTCGTGCAATGTTCAGCCGACTTGAAAATTTCCAGCTCACCATTTCTTTTTGAAGCTGCACATCAGGCATAAAATATACTCGATGCCAGCAACGCCTGATACATGTGAGGGCACGACAACGGAACTAATGACACAGACACATAGAGTTCAGATATATTCGTAGGACCTATTTCCCCCGAGGGTGTTCTTACTGCAAAACTCAGCAACGTTAACGGCCAGTGATATAACTAAATTGTTTATAGGTTAAGAAAGACATGCACGAACGAGGACTACAATCGCGGATTAAATAAATGCCCCCATTCAAGTTCTGAACCGTGTCATACTGCCTGCGGCCGTCGCCTGAAAAACTCCTTTTGCTGGCTCCAAGAGCGCATTAATAGGAGGCACGTGCACGCAGGGCAGCAGTGTTGGGCACTTCGAGGGGCAGTCAGACTTTTTTGAACCCGATAGCACGCACATGTACTGAAAATTTCAGTGTAGCTGTAGTTTTCGTTCCTGTATTTCTTTGCTTGACTTGCCCACTACGACTGTTTTTCATTCTTGAGGTAGTAGTGCATATCTGTTCCAAGACCTTCGAAAAATGCGTTAGCTTCATGCTCACATTGTAGAATTCGACTCTATATCGCATGTGAGGGGCAAAAACGAGCCCTAAGTCATGCACTGTCAAGCGCTATCGGAGAGGTACCCGTGTCTTTACAGCGAGAACTTGTAGTGCATGTCTTATTTCTTTCAATTTAGGTCGACATCCATGCGAAAGTTCATTAGCCCTCCACATGGTCGGTAAATGTTGGCCAATAGCCAAAGATTTGCTTCGTGGGCTGCGCGTCTACAAAACGGCGGTTTGTCAACCTTCAATGACCACAGCTGTAGTCAACGAATATAGCATCAGTCCCTACAAAGAAGGGCACTGTATGCAGAGTGTAATCTCTCTCACTGTTCTGATTGCGTCCATGTTTTCTTTTTCAATGTGAAAAGGAAGGGTTTGCTGCAACAGGAAAAAGAATATCCCCTCCCGCTCAGTTTCTACCTTCGACTTGAACTGTAGAAATTATTTTGACGTTCTACTTTAGGAGACCAGTTATTTTTTGTTATTGGTCAATATTTCAAAGAAGGCGAAGGCCCAAATTTCCCGAGTACTGACATCAACATGTACGCTATAAAACCGCACAGTATTGAAGTTCGACTAGCCTTTCATTGCACTCTCTTTTCAAAGATAAAATTGCCGCGGTCAAAAGCGGATATGCATATTTCATAACAAGGGTATCAACAACGCATTGTATTGTGCAACACATTAAGATATACGTGAGGGCACAGAAGTTACTATATTTTTCCGTCCACTATCGAAATGGGTTCTTTTGTCGTAATAGGCCTAAATGGTTCCTTCGCGGAAGGAAATACGGGCAAGGGCTGCAGCCAAGGACGCCCATTCTTACCAGCGTAGCCAGGCCGGGCAGTGATAATAACGCAAAAGGAATCAATAGGCCTGTGCAGCAGTTCAAAGAGGGCATTCACAGAGAACGTTAAAGTCTAAGCACAGGAAGCTGAAGAATAAGGAGAGAGGCTCACTGTTCACTCAGGCTGTAAAGGTACTTCTTTTTACGGCGCTTTGGTAGCGTATTGCGTATTTTTACGAAGCTATACGTTTTTCCGTGGTGAGTGGTGGCGTTTAATGTCCGTGAAATTGGCTTTCTTCTTCCGGGCTTCACGCAGTAGAAATGTCAATATCCTTATAGGCCTACCTTTCTTTATTTACGGCGATCGCACCTGGCTCTGCAACGACCGGTAAGTTTGATTGTCTTAAATTTCAGCTTCCCTTCCAGCCGGTCCCTATTCTCCAATTTCTTTATTGCCGACCCATAGAAAAAAAGAAAATGTGAAAGATTGCGTTATCAAAAATCCGGCATGGTTCAACGTAGACTCACAGCCGCCAGTTCTGTGCAACACCAGGCAGGTCGCACAGCTCAAGCTCCAAAGCATGAGTAATAGAAGAAGTCGTTCTTGAAAGAAATATACTTATTAGTTTTCTTTTGTTTCGTGCGAACAAGCTAAGTGCCAGTTTCAGCGCTCACTTTGCTGTCTCATGTTTTGTTCTTTCTTTATTTAAGTCTTACTTTCCTCAGCGCCGTTTCATAATAAACAATGTCAGTGAAATCGCATAACTCCCTACATTATTTCTGTTCTCCTCGCTGAATAAGCCTACAAAAGTAATGAAAAATCCCACCTGCTTACAGGAGGTATTCAGAGGCCTGGATTGGGAGGAGTGTGGAAAAGGAGTTGATGGGAAATATCTCAAAAATCTCCGATTCTCTGACGATATTGATTAGCTAAGTTACTCACGGAAGGAACTGCAAAGCATGATTAATGACTTAAATGACTTAAAACTGCTGGCGTATATTGCTCCCCCTCCCCCCTCGCTTTAGTTCCCAACATTTCTTCGCTGCCTCAGTATTTATTTATTTATATACCCACATGGCCTGAAGGCATTACAGAGGGAAGTGGGAGGACATACATTTGGTAACATATGATGTAGCAAGAAAAGCTATAGCTGGTGCAAGGCGTCAAAAAAGAGAAAAAGAAAGGAAATCAGTTAACATTAGCAAGGCAAAAAAATTAACGATGTTTTAGCCTGAAAAACTCTTGTTATGGTGTTCGTTGAACGTTTTTTGGTAATTTGAAGCTACCATCTTGAGGCTACCGCTTCTCACTCGGTTAATCAAAAGCTAAACCATCACCGTGTTTAGGATCCTCGGCGAGCCCAACGTCAATCACATGATCGAATTTTGGTTGACTTTCACGTGACCTTGGCGGTACCAGCTTGTTCTTGACTTGACCTTGAAAGGAGCTTGACCTTAACCTTGGCCTGTTCCATTGCTTGACCATTGGTCTGACCATTGACTATCCACCGGTTCTCCAAACTTATGAACTCAAGATTTGGCCTTGGCCGAGCTTGGAAGGCCATCGGCAACACACAACAACTTTAGCCCGAGACCTCTAGTAGGGAAGCTACCGCTTCAAAAGGACACTTCTGTGGCGAAAAATTGGAGCGAGAACAAAAAAAAATGGCTGAGGCTTATCTTGGTTAAGCCTGGAGAATGCGAAGCATCATCGTGTCGCGTAATTTGGAGGCGCACAACCACACCGACGGCGCGAGGTGGGCCCCCGTTTCTCCACTGCCGTGACGTCATCGTGGCACGTGGTGTGACGTCATGTATCACGTGATTTGGAGGCGCACAACCACAGCGACGGCGCGAGGTGGGCTCCCGTTTCTCCACTGTCGTGACGTCATCGTGTCACGTGGTGTGCCGTCATGTATCACGTGATTTGGAGGCGCACAACCACAGCGACGGCACGAGGTGGGCCCCCGTTTCTCTACTGTCGTGACGTCATCGTGTCACGTGGTGTGACGTCATGTATCACGTGATTTGGAGGCGCATAACCACGGTGAAGGGCTGAAGTGGTAGCTAAAGTTGTATGCTTCGCATAATAATTACGAGGAACTTTAGCGGCTAAAGTGGTGAAAGGCGAAAGCCTGAGTGCTGCATTCTGCTACGCGATTGTTCACTGCACATTTTGTGGGTGCATTAACTGCCAATTAATGACGCTTAAGCTTCGCCTTTAGAAGTGGAACGCGACAGTGTGTTGTAGCGCTGCCACGGAGTCCAAGGAACGCCACCACCCATTCGGCGCGATGCGTTGCCCTTTGAACGCAACGCTTTTTGAGGAAAGGAAATGGGGCTGTAATTCTCTGTCATCTCGCTGGACACCTGAGCCGCACCGTACAGGAAGGGAGGAAGTGTGAGTGAAAGAAGAAAGAGGGGCGTAATGAAGAAAGTGAAAATTGCATTTGAGGGAAGGAAAGTACGCAGTAACTTTTTCACATATCTCAGTAGACACTAGTCGAAAATTGTATTTGAGGAAAGGAAGTTGCGCAGTAACTGCCTCACATATTTCGGTGGACACCCTTCAAAATTCGCGCGTTGTGACGTCACGACAATTTGGACCAATCTGAAACGCGGACAAATACGCCTTGCTCGTCGGTAAATTCGTTTTTGAGGAAAGGAAATGTATCTGTTCTCATATCTCGGTGGACACCTATACCTCGCCGCAACGGGAAGGGAGGAAGATGGGAGTGAACAAAGACACCGTATTCACTAGACGCACCTTTGTTCATTCCAAACCATCGAGCTGTCATGGCGGAGCAGCACTGAACCAAACAGTGCTGCTCCGCCATGCCAGCTCGATGGTTTGGAATGAAGGAATCGTTAAGAAGGGGAATGGCTTTTCGTGGGAAATCTGGAAGTTAAACGACAAACTACTTCAGGACGAATTTTATAACCGAGCTGTAAGGGAAGAAATAGCAAAAATAGAACCAAGTAGCAACATGAGGATTTGGCAGCAGTGGGAGCTCACTAAAGAAACCTTAAGATTAAAAGCCATAGAAAGAGCCACCTGTATACGTCATGAGGAAAAAAAACAGGAAATGGAGCTAAAGGCACTGCTTCAGAAGATGATAAAACAGGAATGCCGAGCGCCTGGAAAATGGATAGAAGACAAAAGAAAAACCAAACAAAAGCTAGAGCTTATCGAAGAACGTTATCGGGGAGCATTGGTGAGGGCAAGAGCAGAAGACATGGCTGCAGGGGAAGCGTCAACGAAACGAGCGCTTGGTTTAGAAAAGGCCCGTGCCGAAAGAAATCACATTAACGAAATAGAATGGGGAGGTGTTTTAAAAACGGACATCGACCACATAAAAGCAGCTTTTTTCGAGTATTACTAGGCGCTCTTCGCATCGCATCAGGTAGATGCTATCACATTTAAGGAGGCGTTTCTAGCCGAGATGCCGCGTCTGGACGACGAAACTAAATAAAGATTAGAGCAGGAGATAACTCAAGGGGAAGTTGAGCAAGCAATAGACAGTTTGAACCCAGGTAAGTCCCCTGGACCCGACGGGTTCAGCGCGGCATTCTACAAAGAATATAAACTCGAAATTTCCCCGGTCTTGAAGGTTATCTTTAATGAAGCCTTTAAAATAAAAGCCCTGCCTCCATCCCATGGTTCGTCCCATACTGTACTGACTCCCAAAACGGACGACATAGACAGATTACGATTGGTAACAGCATACCGACCGATAGCAGTCACGGACGTCGAGTACAAAATTTACATGCAGGTTCTGGCGCGAAGGTTGCAGACCGTGATTCATTACTTAGTTGGTCCGCATCAGACCTGCGGGATTAAAGGGCGGTCTATTTTTACAAATATTCACGTTGCGCGCAGTGTCTTAGAATGTTGTGATGACACTAGTGGTCAGGTGGCAATTCTCCAGATAGATTTAGAAAAGGCATCTGACTGCGTCGCCCACGAAATTTTGTTTGCAGTATTGGGCCATGTTAATGTTGGTTCTGTTTTCGCGAGGGTGTGGCCCTGGCGTACCGGAAGTGCACGACGAGATTGATCGTTAACAAGAGTCTGGGGGCCCCCATTAGCGTGCAGCGTTCGGTGCGCCAGGGGTGTCCCCTCAGCCCCCTTTTGTTTTGTATTTATGTGGAGACCCTTTGTTTGAAGATACTGAAAAAACAGGAGTATAAACGGATTCAGTTTGCAAGCAGCCGAAGTTAAGCTCTTAGCGTACGCTCATGACTAGGGCCCGGAAATTTAGGCATTTGCCTAAACATGCCTATAAACGCCTAAACAGTAAATTTTTGCGCTTGCCTGCCTTTCTGTCATTTTTTTAGGAAATACTACCTATTTAACCGCATTTTTTGCCTATAAATGCCTAAATCCGGCACTTTGGTCCTCGGTGCCGTTTTTCAATTCTGAGACCTCAGCCGTGTGCTGTACACTACCCCATACTTACAACTATCTAAACATGACATAAACACTTTGGATGCTTTGATTTGCAAGGCATTCAAGGTAGCACTTCACCTTCCCCTCAACACACCCACAGACAGATTACTAGGTCTGGGCCTCCACAATGCGATCGGGGAACTGGTGGAGGCCCACCGACAGGCCCAATACATCAGGCTCACACAAACCTCCACAGGTCGGTATATCCTGGACACCCTCGGAATCAAAATACCGGCCAACGACCCAACCCTCTTCGCCATCCCCCGATCCCTTCACCGAGAGCTCCTCATTAGGCCGCTCCAGAGGAATATGCACCCGTCCCACCATGAGCAGCGCCGCAGAGCCCGTGCGAAGGCACTCCACCGAGCGTACGGCCCCCAACCGGACGCCGTATGGGTGGACGCTGCCTGCACGGGTGATGAAGCGACAGCAGCTGTGGTGGACTCCTCTTTTTCCGCCCTCCTCACACTACCTCTCCCTCCAGACACCTCCCCAGAAGCTGCAGAGGAAGCCGCCATTGCACTTGCTATCACCCGCACGGAAGCCCGGTACTTTTTAAGCGATTCTAAAACTGCGATTCTAAATTTTGCTCGAGGCCGAGTCCATGTCCCTGCTTTTGGCATACTGGACTCGCCGGATGCACCCCCGCCCCGCCAAGTGGAGCTGATATGGGTGCCCGCGCACTCCGGGAATCCCGGAAACGAGGCCGCCAACCTTTTAGCCCGAGGTTCTTTAAACCGGGCTCAGGTGGCCTCTGATCGGGGATTCACGAAGGAGCGCATGCACTCATTCAGTGAGCTGACCCAGGCGCACAGAGCCTTCGCCAGCTCTGCCCCCCGCCTCACCCCTCCCTAAATAACAAACACGTAACACTCTGGCGCAGACTACAGACACACACACTCCCTTCACCCCTTAACCTAGCCCATTATCATCCCTCCTTCCCCACTCCAGCATGCACTCTATGCCCAGAACCCTTCGCCTCTTCCCTCCACATCATTTCCCTCTGCCCGGCGGACCCTCCCCCGCGGGACCTAGAAAACCTCAAGACCTGGGAGGACTGGGAGACCCTGCTGCGCTCGGAGGACCCGGCCGTGCAGACCATCGCCACCGGCCGTGCTGCCAGTGTTATGGACCTTCAGAACATAAACACTTGAGTGCAGTGGGGTCGTGCGGGGACCCTGGGGCTTGCCCCGAATTCCTGTAAAATAAAGTTTTCTCTCTCTCTGGTGAAATGCGCGCGCCGATGCACGCACAAAAGGCGCGTGCTCGCCGAACGCTTTCCTCGAATAGTGACTTGAACGCAGTGCAACGAACTGTTTATCTCGAAGTGTAGCAAGAGACGAGTTTGGAAAGAGACCTGACATACATTAGTGCAAACTTCTCAAAATTGACTGAAAGGATGAGAAAGTTGGAAAAGGCTGGACTCTCAATAGATCAATCTTTGAAGGTAGTGGCAGAAGTACCACCAGCCGGAAAGGGTGCTACTGCTTCTACGAAGATGCAACAATTGGTAGAAAGAAATAGATGTTTAGAAACAATTTCCCAAATCAGTGACTTTCTACGCGGGGACGATACAGCCACATCACCTGAAGGCCTAAGCCTTTATCAACTCTCATGCTTTAGGTTCGCGCCACTAACTTCATGTGATGTCAAAAGAAGCCTTTTAAAGTACAAAGCTATGCTTAGCGAAAAGCGAAGGAGCTTCAAGTTCGAAAACCTGACAATGCGCTTTATTGCTTCAGTTGAGGACTGCGTACGCTCCGTGCTTTGACTTACAAATCTTAATTGTACACACACATGAATAAAGAGTATTATTCAAAGCGCCTATGTTTGCTTTATAGCGCCTATTTCAATATTTTTTAGAGCCTAGATGCCTGCCTATTTCGGGGTTCTTTAGTGCCTAAATTTCCAGGCCCTACTGATGACATTGCAGTGTTTGCCGTGGACGAAGGAGGCATAAGCGAGGCAGTTAAATGTGTACGCGATTTCAGCCAAGCTACGGAAAGCGGGGTTAACTGGTCGAAGTTTCTCGGGCTGTGGCATGGCGGTTGGGCGTCTACGCCTGAACGGTTCGCCAGTGTGCCTTGGACGACGACACCAGATAAGTACTTGGGCGTTCCGCTCGATGCGTACCGTGACAGCGAACAGTATTGGACAGGGCAGGTCAAAGAGATACGGGAGAGAGCGGATAAGTGGAAAGGGACGACCTTGTCAATTTTTGCCACAGCCACTGTTTGCAACCTGTTCTTCATCAGCAGGCTCTGGTACGTCATGCGGGTGTTGCACTGTTCACGGTTAAGCATTCAAAAGCTGCACAGAATTTTCGCCGTCTTCATCTGGTCATCTGACTGGGAGCGCTGCAGCCGGACCAACCTGTTCAGACGGGTACAGGAAGGTGGGCTGGGACTGGGTCATTTGTTTCTTCGGCAGCTGGTGAATCGTTTCTTGTTTTTTAGGGACACAAGAGACCCGTTTTTGCGCACCGTATGCCAAGTTCGGCTGCGGCGCCTGCTGCCGGAGTACGTAGTCGGAACTGGTGAAGTTTACAGTAGGTTCAGCGGTTTTTACCGGGAAATTGTTGCCAGTGTAAGGTTTCTTACCGCGCGGTTTTCGAATGACTTTCTGTCCACTGTGAAACGAAAGAAACTGTACCGTGCTTTGTGCGATGTAGTTTTCCTCGTGCCCTTGTACAGGGCCTTGTACAGTGGAGGCCCAGGCAAAGATGTTTTAAAGAGAGTGAAAAAATGCAGGTGCCGCCAGGAACAAAAACCTTCTTTTTTAAGCTGCACACCGGAACCTTACCGGTTAAAACTTTTTAGAGGGAAAGGAATTCTTTTTACCCTGAGGATCTCACTGTTTGATTTGCAGGAAGCCGGAAACAATAGACTGTAGCGCCCGGCGACGCTATAAAGCGCAGGCGTTGGGATCGGCGTTCCCGCGACAAAAGAAAATAAAGAACGACAGCGCGTGCTCGGAGCGCACGCCCGGCACGCGCAGTCCGGAACTAGAAGCCTGCCACGCTGGTCGTCTCTGTCTGGTGCTCCGCTGCCACCCCGCAAAACCCTCAACAGTGGTGACCTGGCGAACCGTGCCTTCTATCTCAGCTGCGTTCCAGCATGGCGTACTGGCAGCACCCAAGTTTCGACCCGCCGCTCCCGGCGTTCCGGCCTGCAGGCGTCGGCGGGTGGTTCGCCCAACTGGAGGCTGCGATGTATACCTGAACGGCATCACCATCCAGCCGTTCAAACACGAAGTCCTTTGTGACATCCTCCCGGCCGACCTCCTGCGTCGGCTCACCTACTCTGCTTTCGGCGGCCGGCCATACGATGAGCTGCGTGTGGCCGTCTTGGCGTACTTCGGCGCCTACTACGTTCCGCCGCCGCTCTACGACGCAGCGGACCCGTTTTCGCCGCCGCCAGCCTCTGGCCCTGCACCGGCCTCGCTCGCGCCCACGCAACCTTCATCAGCATCCGGCCCGCCTCAGCAGCCCCTCGCCGCATCGCCGCCACTCCCGTCCAGCGTCTCCAGCCCGGCTGTCTCTCTCGACGCCACACCAGGTGGGATCCGCACGAGCTCCGCCTCGCGTCCTGCTCCCACTGCTATCCGACCCGCGTCTCTGGCGCTGCCTCCTGGCGCTTCAGTGGCGTTGTCGCCAGAGCCTCCTGCAGCCAAGGACGCCTCTGCGGCAGCAGCCGTGCCGGGGCTTCCGGAATCTCCATCTACCTCGTCACTACCGCCAACAGCTCTGCAGGCCTCTGCTGTGAGGTTGAAGCCGCTGCCCGCTGATGCTAAAGAGCCCTCGACCACGACCAAGCCTGCTTGTCACACTCCCAGCCCCTCAGAAGGTCCGCAGAGCACTAATCGTCATCAGGAGCAGGGTGAGAAGGCCAACCCGGTGACAGCAGTAACAGGCATGGCGGTTGCCACCAGCCCCACTTTGCCTGAAAAGGTTCCTGACCCGGTGTCAGCGCTTTCTCTCAAGCCCGACCAGTCGACTGATGTGGGCCCTTCTTGCTCCCCGCCGGTGTTTGCGTCTTCAAAGCAGCTTGACACCGCTAGCTGGGCCGCCACCTCATGCCCATTCCCGGTGAGCCCATCTGTCCTTCCTATCGCGAGACGCGCCTGCAAGCCCCATCAGAGCCCTGTCGCTCACAATGCGCAACCCGCACCGCTTACCATGGCTCTCTGGGCATCTGCCAGCTTCGCAAGTGACTCTGCCTCCGCGACAGACGACACAGCCACCGAAGGTGGTGGCCTGCTTGCGGCATGGACGCGTTTGGGCGGGCCCCATCCAGCACTGCCTGTGGTCGGAGCACCAGCGCCTCCCGTTCCTTTCGATGCTCATGTGCCGGACTTCTGCCCTACTTCTCCAACTAGTGCTACCAGTATCGAGTCGGCCATGGCTTTCCCGCCAGATGGCAGCCACCCGTTGCTCACTCCGCCTACGCCTGCCTTGAAGTTGCTTCGCCGCCTCGAGCACCATCTGCCACACCCTCTGGGGCAACGCACTGCAAACGCTCGAGAGACTGGCCGCCGGTGTATCTTCAGGCTATCCTCGAGCGCACTGTCAGCCCTACCAGTTGCCGTCAATACTTGTTTCCGGCCATCCCGTCGACGTTTCCTGGGTGACTTTTCATGTCGGCTGCCGCTGTCATCACCATCCCCTTCCTGCATCATTCGCCCCTTGCGCAGCAGCCAGGCTCGTCCACCTGAGCCAGCGCACTCCACCCGACTGCTCTTCCCGGCCTCTGACCTGAACTTACCGGACCTTGTAGCGACCCCGTGGGGACACTGTTACTCTAGCTGCCTGCTTGCCTGCCGTGGCTACTCCCTCTCTGCCCCGTCGGCACGTACATTCCGACGTTCCGTCTAGGCGGGGGGCCCTGTAGCGCCCGGCGACGCTATAAAGCGCAGGCGCTGGGATCGGCGTTCCCGCGACAAAAGAAAATAAAGAACGACAGCGCGTGCTCGGAGCGCACGCCCGGCACGCGCAGTCCGGAACTAGAAGCCTGCCACGCTGGTCGTCTCTGTCTGGTGCTCCGCTGCGACCCCGCAAAACCTCAACAAGACCATGTTTTTTTACACTGTTGGGAAGGGGTTTATTTTTGGGATGTGTTGCAGCGAACCTTAAAGAAAGAATTTCCGCTAGACCCGTACGGCATTCGGTACTTATCTGTTGAAAATGAGGATGGGGTGCCTTTCGACTTAATAATGCTGACAGGCCTCCACTGTATATGGCGCTCCAGAATGGCAGGCTACCATTGTGACCGAGACGCAAGACCTGCCAGGATTTACTTTCGCGGAAATATGGACATGTTTCTGGCCATTCAGAAGGCCGCTGCGGACCCTCCGGAGTGCCTCTTAAAACTAGAGCCGCTCTGTGCATTGCCTGATTTTTAATTAGACGAAGCCAGATTCATGCTGGCTGACCACGAGTCGTATGTACATAGCGTTTATTGTGTTTTGTTGATTGTTTGTTTTGTCCAATTTTCTTTGCAAAAGCCAGGGAATAAAGAAAAAAAAGCTGGCATGGCGGAGTGGTAGCGTGCTCGACTCGCACTCCGGAGACCGGGGTTCGATTCCCAAGCTCGGCCAATTACCTACACTGTTTTATTTATTTATCTCGTCTTACCAGAAAGGTTAAGTAGAGTAATTGGTTAAGTAAGCAATTAAATAAACTAAGTCAAACTCACTTAAAGCATCACTATACGATCCCTTTAATTGGTTGCATGGTTAGTAGCCAAAGTACGATTGGCCCCGTTTGAAATTCGCGCACTGTGACGTCACGACCGTTTCGACCAATTGAAAAGCGTGACATTTCTGTCGACACCTCCTGCTTACAACGATGAGGCATTAAAGGCTTCCGCCTTAATACAAGGGAACTTTAAATTACATATGGTAGTCGTAAAAGTATGAAAGTCAATAATGTCGACTGCATAGCTGGGTAGACGGTTCCAACCCTCGGAAGTAATGAATACAGATGAATAAAAACAATGTTTGGTATGACATGAAGGAATCCCTACTTTATGGCGATGATAAATGCGGCCTGAAACACATGTAGAGGGCGTTAGCCGGCTTGTTAGGACAGGATTCTTATGGCGGAAGAAAAACGATGATATGGAAAGTGATGGAGTGTGCGGAGAAGGCGTCTGAGGAAGGCACGCTCGCGGGAGCTCATGAGAATTGTGCCGCTTTGTTTCGTGTTGTGTTCCAACCAACACCTCTAGCTCCGCGCTATGAATTGAATCTCTGATTGTAGCTTTCGCCCTCAAGCAGCACCGTCATATTGCGAGCCGAAACTGTGCCAAATTTCTCGCGCATTTGGAGACGGCTCATGAAATACAATATGGGCGTTCGAAAGATTCTCAAGCAGACCTCTATTATACTGTGCTCCCTAGGCTCTAATCACGCAATGTAAAGCAGAGGAGAAACGCTGGAGACGTGCGGAGAGAGAACAAACACAAAATCTGAGAAAAGTTTAAACTTTTTCTCTATTCACTGGCAATTTGTGAACTCCAGCATGTGAAGATATCACAAAGTGCATATTTGCACACGGCGACATATAAGGCTGATGTCGAGCAGCCAGCGGCCTTCTTTTCTACTTCACTTGAACACGCACATATGCCGTCGTGCCTGGCTGCCCAGAGAAGTAATACACAAAGAATCGCAGTCTGCGCTTAATAACGGAACAAAAAAATGTCGGTAGAAAGTAGCAACGTGGCAAGTAGTATTGAACATTTTATCCTTCTGATTTCTTGTGGAGCACCGCCGGTGGGCAACAATTTTGGTGTACAGAATTTTTGAAAACGCTCAGATAAGAATATTTCAGGAGCAATCGCTCGAGAAGGAATGAAGCTATCGCCTGAAAAGGAAACCTCAACACCTAGTTCCCCAGTGTCTCTAATATTACCTACCGGCAATTCTTGGAGACGTGGCTATAAGTTTCCCTAAGGCTTAGTAAATGCACAGGTGTATATGACAGGCGGCATTATCCTTGCAGTGGCTGTGCATACCATTGGCATTCAGCGCGAATCCTGCCCTTATTGTCTGCAAACGTTGCATGCATTGAATCGGAAAGTACAGTATTTTTTTTCTCTCCAGTTGAGCGATTACTCCAGAACTGTTTCTCACGAAGCTGGTACATAATTTTGATTTGATTTGATTTATTTGTTTCCCTTCTGATACAGAAAGAGGAGCAAGAGCATAACACGAAACGTCTGACGATGGCTCTTGCCCCGCATACAGTTTGACACAAACAGTCATTTAACATAGATTTATGCGAAAAGTCCCACACCAAGATCATCATCATCATAATCAGCCTGGCTACTCCCACTGCAGGTCAAAGGCCTCTCCCATGTTTCTCCAATTAAGACTGTCCTTTGTCAGTTGCGGCCACCGCATCCCCGCAAACGTCTTAGTCTAAATATGCATATATTGCGTCAACATTCTATTCGGCCAAGGCAGACCACGAAACTCATTGCCCGCCGGTGGTGGTCGAGGAAGAATTATCGAAGCTGAAATGCTGTGTGGGAAGCGTTAGCCTTCTCCATAGGTTTGTTATAACGAACCTCTTGTTAATGAAAATCTTGTTAATGACTTACCGGCTAGAGTTCAGCAAGATCTGTTTAGGCTCATTGTCCATTACATCTTCAGGATAAAATATTGCCGCAATGTATGGATATTTACCTCGCCTTTGACCAATATCTAGTGTCCTGAGAAAGACAGAACGTAAAGGTGCTTTTGCATTTACTTGGCAGTTTTTTTGCTCTACACGCATACATGAACTCTATATTCGCATATAGTCGTGGCTGCATAGAAAAAGTAACCGAACTCGCAATAATAATCGAAATGCGGAGAGCGAGTGAACTGAGAGAGCAGAAACAAGGCGAGAAAAGCCGGATACACCTTCCTCTAATTACATTTAATTTTTAGCCTCTGTTCAGGCCTTCCTCATTTCCGAGGCCTCGCGAAAAGCACGAGGCTGTGATACGGGGAGAATCATCCTTAATAGTTTTTTGCGCTGCTCTCGAACGTTTTTGTTCTTCGTTCCCTAGTTTTTCCTGCTTGGTTCCAACACGCACTTTTATTGCTTTTTGACCCATAGTTAGTATAAGATTCTCTTTTTCGGCGCTTAGACAACAACATGTTCGTTTGGAGGAGGCACAATAGTGCCTCGTCCGAACGTTTGCTTGCCTTAGTTTTACCTTTGTTGTCTATTTCCTTTTTTTTTTCGCTTGACTTGGGTTGTCTATCAATAGGCTGTATATACAAGAACAGTTTCTCGTATTTTAAACCTCGGATGTTCTCTGTTTTTCTACTCATATACGTTAAACATTCCCGCTCTGGGTTCATCACTGCAAGAACTGAGTCCACTCTGTTTCCATTTGAAAGTGTCTCTTCTGTTTCGGTGCTGGTGCATTGTGCCCGTTTATTTGATCCTAGTGTATAAATACGCTTAATCGCATGTGTGTGCCTGTCCGTTCCTCTGCCAGTTAGCGCTTTCCAAAACCGTATGATCAAATACCAGCCAGCCCCAGTAGTAGGTCTTCATACAAATGTGCATCACAGATATTTCATTAGGGGGGGGGGAGGGCGAGGGGAATGAAAAAAATATAAATAAACGCAGTTGCGAAGTTTAAAGTATTCTCAGTGCCAGAACACTTTTAATTTTTGAAAGGCGGACTTCTGTCTGCTCACGGAATCAAATTGATTGGATATATCATCAAGGAATAATTCATTTTTGTTGTTCTCGGCTGCCCTTTAACGAGTCAACAGTAAGCAAGAGTTTTGATTTGGAAGGCATGCATTTTGGGCGAGTTGGTGCTGCATACGTTTTTGAAAATAATTGTGCACACACAAGACAAGACGTGCGCACAAGACAGGACATGTCCCGTCTTGTGTGTGCACAACTTTAAAAAAAAACTGATTTGTCTGAAAGAGCACGCAATTTTTCTATTTTAAATTACTTAAAGTGTGAGTTTTTGAAAAAATTTATCTTGCTGTGAATGTCGATCAAATACTGTGTATTATGCTCTAGATATTTATGGGAGATTGTGTGAGTACGAAGACTTGCATACTATTTCAAAAAATTTAACAGTGACGGCATACTTGAGAGATAAATAAGGGTTCCGCAGAAGATGTATGCTTCACAGCAAATACTACATGAGAAGAGAACACACAAACCCATAAGTGTAATGATGGAAAGAAATTTAGAGCAAGAGCTTAGAACTAATATAACGGTATCATAGACTCATGAGGCCGTTCACCAACACGTTCGTTAGCGTACATCACTAAGAACTGGCTGTAGCTTCAACTGCAGCTCACTCCCTCGCAAGACTAACTCATTCACTCACTCACTCATTCAACTACTGACACCTTCAGACAAGCACTCATTTATTAAAACTACAAAACAGTGCATAGTCTGTTTCTTCCTACGCACCCAATTTGAATCTTATCTGCTTTCGTCTCTTGTATGAGAAATTTAGTAATGTTTAGGGTCGGTGACCTAAAAGTTAAGGCGCAGCGAATCAGTTGTTACGGGTAAAAAAAGATGCAAATCAAATAGAAATAAAAGTTGATCCACGCAAAACCGTAAAGCAGAACAATACTTGGGCAAAAAGAAACGCAAATGATGAAATCAATCAAATTGCGGTTGATTGCATAGCGCGATAAAAAATGGCCTCCCATCTCTGGGCATCAGCGTTTTGTGCATAAGTGTAGGGACTGCAGGATGGAGCAAAGCGGTTGGTGTGAATACTGATGACCCTTCGCCGATGACTGGGCAACACAAAAAAAACGCCTGGCAACGGTTTTCCGTGCCTGCCACAGCGCCAATGAAGAATGGAAGCCTCTTCTTCCTCTCACCCGGTTTGAAATGTGCTTCCCAGATTGGCTAGTGCGCGATAACTGAGCGCCGGTCTTTTATGAACAACGAACTATCGTCCTGTGCAGAGCTTGAGGACTATGCTCTCGTCGATCACGTTCCCTTATTTACGCACTTTCTTGCCATCGGCACCATGCCCGGCTTCTTCGAAAATTCTTTTATCGCAAATAGCTATCTATTTCGCTGCGAGAACGCACCAGTGATCTACGGGGCCTACGCTGTCTCCATTTGATCAAGAAACAATTTATTGCTATACAGGATAGAAACAATCTGCCGTGATTGGTGGAACTTATTCTAGAAAGTAGGAATAAAACCGACGACCTCTTATTTACTAAAAGCACTCTAGGCTTTCGTGTCTTTACTTCTACCGCGCACTAGTTATTTGATATTTTCTGAAAACATGGAACCATGACCTCTTTATAATGTCAGCGCAGGTCTTAGCTGCCCGTTCCTAAGTTTCGCCTCGTAGTCGTCGTCAGCGGCGCTGTCAGCGGAATACGTCAACGGACAGGTGGCGTGTTGGCACGTAGCAGGGGAGCGAAACGCCGCCCGCAGAGGCGGGAGTGGAGGAATGGACAAGCGGGTGGTGGCTGAAACAGGAAGATCCCGTACGATGGCTAGGAACGTAACACGTCACCTGCCAGTGCTGGCAGGTGATATGCGAAGAGCTGCGCTCAATTTTCGCACTACCGGCTATCGTAATCGTTTGGAAAATTTCACCGCGAAAGCACTACTTAACTAGCAATCCAAAAAAATATTGGTCTCTGAAGCCTCGATCTATGACCCTTGATGTTTGTTTGTATCAGTGCGAAACCGCTCTTCCCCTCCAGCACCACAAAATATATAGGTGGAAATCTAAAGGAAGCCTCTCAGGTACCTGCAGAAAGAAAAAAATTGCGAGGGCACATTCGCAACTAAAGCGTTGAGAGGCGAAAACCGAAGACACCATGCCGTGTCGACTTCCGTTGAATGTGACGTCACACAATTCCTGTTGCTATATCGATACTGATATTATACATTTTTCGGGGATCTGAAGTGTCAATTACGCTTAATAACACATTTTTCCATATAATTTAAAAAATCCGAAGTTTTTCTGACCATTCTGTGACAATTTTCACTATGCCGTGACGACTTCCAGTGGATGGGGCGTCTATATCGACTATATAGTGGGGATGGGCGATATCGACTTCCGCGCTATTTGGACGCAATTTTGACAATTTTCACTATAATTAATCTATAGTCATCAAACTTGGCCTCTAGGTTAATTTTTTCGTCTTCTATCTGAAGCAGCCACTCGTTTTCTATCTTTTTTAGTTCCCGAGCTAACACGAGTTAAACACTGCCGAAGTTCTGACACCCGCTGCTAACGGATGGCATTACGAGCCATTAAAGGCTTTCGCCATAAGACAAATACTGCCGTGACAGGATTTCCAACCCTCCGCGACGCGAATAGATAAGCGCCTGAGCTGCTCACGCCATCTCACGCCTGGTGTCTAAGTGTGGCACTCTCGCACTGCGCATTGTCCGTCTTGGTCTTCATCAATTTTCGCCCATGCGAAAAAGCTCTATAAGCCTCCTGGGCTGCGAGGCTGGCTTGCAGAATCATTTCCTTCCTTTGTAAAAAATTGTCAAAAAAAGCTGCGACCAGGTGACACGGGAATTTATCGGTAGACAGAGAGCATCTGACGAGGCTCTCCTGGTGCTTTAACATAACAAAGGTGTCTTCAAAGAGCTTATAATTTTCGACGAGGACTGAACTGAGCTGACGTAATGTAAACTAGTGAACATAAGGACTTGTTCAGGCCATCTGAGTAAGTAAAAAATTCTCATTCAGAAACAACTTGAAATGTCTCTCAATATCCTGCCATTTATCAGGCGATTCGCTGCTTTAAAGAACTAGCTTGGAAAGTGCTTGAAAACAATATGTTCCGGGACTTTCCAACACGAGCATCAAAAGGAGCCCTGGATATAGTTTGCTACACTAAGTTTGACACCTTATTTATTAATAGGTACCACTTTAGGTGCTTTCCAAGCTCTCGGAATTTCTGATTTCCACCAACTTTTCTTATATATGACATGGTACTTCCCACATCATCCTACACATCTGTAGAGGAACGTGTTCGGTAAGTCATCGGAACCTGTAGCGTTCTTAGTGTTTACGTTAAACTTGACCGAAAAGACATCTTCCTCAGTGATAATGAGATTTGCTATCCCAAATCTAATCTCTTCAAGTACACTGACTTGATGACTGTAAGGAAGATATAAGGAAGAAAAGTATAGCCATTGAAAGTAGTAGCTATTCAGTACTTGTCAAATTCAACCAGGCCATTTGTATTTAATTACTTACAGGACTGTCTTTCGGAGGTCAATGCCCGCAAAATTTGGTTGAGTCAGTTTTAAGATAATTGTATATGCGGATGTGAAAAAACGGATATTTGGACAGTGCAACCTTTGAACACACCTCACTGCCCATGAGTTGAAGCTTACGTTTACTATTTTCACTGCCTGAGCGTGACAGACGTTTAATGCGGTGCTTGAAATGTGGTTGTCACGCGTGATGCATGCGTTTTAACTTGTTTGCTCAATGTGTTTTTTCGGTACTTATCTGCTAATACTCTTATGTATGGTGCTCTTGAAAAATAGCCACAATTAATTACCACTGTTGAGCTAGCTGCTTGTTTGCGCATTAAGCTGTCAAATTTGTATTCTAAAAACGGTGTATGGATTATGATAGTGTAACGTACCAAAGCTACTCAGGCTATGAGGGGCGCCGTAGTGAAGGCCTGGTGGTCATTAACGTGCACGGACATCGCACAGAACACGGGTCACTGGAATTTTGCGTCCATAGAAATTCGACCACCGCGGCCAGGACCAAACCAGCGTCTTTCGGGTCAGCAGCTGAGCGCCATAACCACTGAGCCCTGGCGGGAGCATTGTCCTAAAAATCTGGATTTCTTTCGTCATCAGCATTTTTAAAGTTGAACATATTATAGTTTTTTGTATCGGTGAGGTCCTAAAGCTGCTCTTGAAGAAAAAAAAACAGTTTTTTGGCAGATATTACCAATATGGCATCCATTGAGTAACCTATTTCATCATTTTTTCAAACATTAAGACGCGATAAAATAGAGAACTGTTGTTGGAAGTCGTGCGTGTGGGCGTATCTACAAATTGCTTTAAATTAAGGGAGAGAACAATGTGTAGCTGCAATTCTGAATGGCGACAGGACCACGACATTTGCAGTGTGTTCCAGTGAGTTTTTGGAACGTTAAAGCCTTCACACAGGATAATATGAGTGTTACGCTTGCAGTGAACCGACATGAAATCGTACGAAAATTCTAGCACCGAGAGATCAGCATTTGGTAGCCTCTAGACTGCACCAATCAGTCACTACGAGCGCATAAATGAACAAGTTTCATAACCATTTAAGCATTTGTGCTATGACATATCACTGTGTACGCGATTCCTTCCTTCAGTACATTGGCGACACCGCCACCTCTTGAGTCCCGGTCACGGCGAATTATTTCATGTGAGTTTGGCACAATCCCTTCATTGGAAATTCCATCGTGTATCTATGTTTCAGAAAGCGCGTCGACATCAGGATCATATGCGATAAAAAGCACTTCAAGATCATCTGTTTTGTTTTTATTCTTCTCGCATTAATGGCCATTACAGAGACTTTTTCATCTCGGGGGGAGGCGTCACCATCCTTTCCGCATTGTGACTTTGGGAAATTTTCGCGTAACAAGAGATGAAATTTGATGCAAAGATACCAGAGTGTTCTAAGCGCCACCGCATCCATAAAATTTACCATTAATTCTTGCTTTATCAAAGTATAGCAAAACCTTTTCGCCCTGTTCCGTTTTCTTTTGGTAGTCCAATTATTTTTTTTTTCGCAAGGCTATAACACAAGGTGAAATGTCCTCCGATATGCTGCAATTTGAGCTTTTATGTTTGCTGGAATTTTTTGTAATTTTCGCTTTGTCTCTCCCATCATCAGAGGAGAGGAAATATCAGAGGAGGGCATTTCTTTTCTGCGGCCCTTCAAAGGCGGTGGATACGCTCAATAAAAACGTCGGAAACTTCCAACTTGTACTACAGAATATCATCAGAAAATATCTTTTGCAGTATCTCAAGTTTTTCTTCACTGCACTCATCAAATCCATAGTTTTACCTGCGCCGATTCTCTATGTCGTCTATTTTTAGGAGTAGGTAATCGATTTCTTTTTGCAGCGTGTCTACCTTTTCAGTTTATTTTAGCACCGCAGTCGAAAGATCAGAGAATTTGCTATTAGTAGAATTCAGCTTCTCCGCAGTTCCATTTCTATGACCGCTAACTGTCCCTTTCAGTTCCTTCGTATCCTCCATAAACACCTTAAGCGTCTATACTGTGGATGGTCGGGAATTGGTCGCCACATCGCCATAAGAGTCCAAAAAGTTGATAAAGCTGTAGTACGGGTAGGTAATCAGTGCAAACACTCGCCATGAGCACAGCACAAGCAGGATGCATACATAGTTACTTTTATAGCAGTTCACAGGACGATCGTCATTCACCTGGCGAGGAAACAAAAACTGGTTTCTCGAACACATGTTCCCGATGCTTGCAGCACGCCCACTGTCGAGGACCTGGGATGATGTACCCTTCATAGCGTTCTCGCAAGGCAATGCTGCGACTCTGGCACTAAAAAACCATTGCAGTGGGTGTCCCTGATGAGCATTCCCTGGCCAGTTGTCCTGCATTCAAAAGAAACTTTGAGCAAAACCAAATGTCGCTCCATCACATCCGCCATGAAATCATCGAGGCATGGTTCAGTTTACGTCACAGCACTTTTGAAGGAAGCACGGGCTGCACCAGAAAGAAAAACGCGGTTGTCAGTAGAATGTTTGTGATGCTTGCAGCGTAGTTAAAATGCAGCAGTATGTCTGTAGAGACTAACTTGAATTTGCTTCTAGGGTCCTTTTAACTTCTACTTAAAACAGGAGAGCCTTGACTTTCTGAAAAAAGAGGAAGCTGTAAGGCAAAATCACAGAACACCAATATTGCACAGGAGAAACAACAAATAACCGATAAAGCAACCATATGCAGTACAGAAACTTCTAAGCTGAAACATGCAATTTAGATTTGGAAGCTTAGGGAAGCATAAACACTGATGCATCCGCAGACTAGCATGTACCAAGTTATTCATTCAGGCTGCTGCGGAATTAGATTCTGGACATTGCAATCCGAAGCGGGTCTGTATTGAACGGTGCCAAAATATATCACGCCGGAGGAGGCGACAGCAACCCTGCGGGATTGCGACGAGTTGTCTTCGGCTCCAAAGGAAGGAGAGGGAGTAGGCATCAACCCAGCCGCGCAGTAGGCGGTAATCAACTGGCACAAACGAGCCTCATGCTATGCAAACACCGCACTTCGTCCTGCGCGTAGTACAGAGACGGACAAGGAATACCGAATGCACCGCACGCAATCGCTGTCGTACAGAAGCGTGCAGTGCATACTCGCCCTGTTTTGGCACAGTGTTGACGCCCTTCTCTGCTGCTATTCAACCGGCGAGTTCGGAAATAGCCTCTGATGAGAAAGAGAGAACAAAGCTTTATGCTGGCTTAAAATCAAAGGACTGAAAAATTGCGTAAATAGGAAACATCGACAGCAGAAGTGAAGTGAATTCAGCTCAACCGTGTTACATATCGCTAGAGGAATACGTTTTTCTGACCAGCACCGCAGAAGCTCATCGCAAGCCCGTCTGCCTTGGAGACTACTGGCAATCGCAAACCAGCGCAATCTGCCTACCGTCAGTATTTAACAGGGCGTAAATCGAAAGGAATATTTTTAATAGTGTTTCCGAGAGAGGAAGAAAGTGTGGCGAAGTACTTGTTAACATGTTGCTGATGATGGTGTACTCTCCCAATGCGTTGCAAAATTTGACTTATAATCTTCTTTCTGTGCTCGTATTCATTAGTTCTGACGAACAAAGAAATCTATAAGCGTGCAGCCAACGTTTAAATTCCCCTGGACATTACAGATATACCGCGGCAGCTTCTACGTGGTCCTAGCCGCATAAGCTGAAAGATTTTGTGCATATTTTCTGGGCTGGACTCCTGGTGCTCAGCATCTGAGGACAAGGTCTGAGATTCGAGGCACGCAGCACTCGATGCATTTCTATTATAAAAGCCGAACGAAAAAAAATGCCGTTACACTTTGCCATTCCAAGGCACGCTAAGGTACCCCATACGGCATGAATTTCTCTATAAACCTAGATTACAGCCGGCCCGCGGGCAGGCTTCAAAGGATAGTTCCCATACACAGCAGTTGTACAATATAACGACGTTCCAACAACGTGGTTCTATGGTATTTTCTATTAGACGACCCAACTAGAAGAACTATCCATACCTAAAACATTATCCGTGAAAGCTATCGCTTAACTCACAGGTTGTTTGAGAGGGCATGGAAGCGCTGCAATGACGCACAGCAACCAGACACCTTTCTGCTTTCTCGTGCAGGTAGGCTCCGTACCTTCGCTTTATTCGAAAAGGTCGAACTATGTTTGTCTGATGCTGCTTTCTTGCCCACAAGTGTCGTTGTCATTGAGCTGCGAATGTGTTCTTGTTGCAAAGTTGCTACTCATGAGTGGCGAGGTCGAGTCGAACCCTGGTCCCTGCAAAGATTATTCGAGTAAACAATATGAAGAATTGGTTTTGCTGATAAAGTCGCTGCATAAAAAATGGGCGCCAAACATGATGAAGTTAAGTCCTCCCTGAACGAACTAGGGCAAGCCCAGACCTCTCTCGAGCAGCACGTTGCAGACATGCATAAAAGACTTTCGGTAGTAGAAACTTTTTTGCAGACTTCCGAGGACCATGCTACCCAAAGCGTTACCCCTCAAATCGCTGCATTAACCGATCGCCTAGATGATTTCGAGAACCGTTCCAGAAGAGAAAACCTAATCTTTCATGGCCTTCCTGATGATGCCTCCGAACCATGGCCGAAATCCGAAAAACAAATTTGCTCCCTTTGGAATACTGCAGTGGATTTAGAGCTTGGCTCGAGCGACGAGCGCATAATTCGCGCCAATATGCTAGGAAAATTTGTTTCTGAGAAGTTCCGACCAATTCTTGTGAAATTCTTGTCATCCAAGTTCAGGGAGAGCATCCTAGCCGCGAAAAGAAAGATCGAAGATTCTAAATTGTCTGTTAATGCAGACTTTTGAAAAGCGAAAAGACTTTTGTAAAGCGTAAAAAGTTGTATGACATTGGAAACACCAGCGGAAACGAATTTTCCATAGGCCACAACAAACTTCATATGAACAGTAAATGCTATTTGTACTCATCGGCATCTAATAACGCCTGCGAGCTACCCTTAAGGAATGACCCCGTTACGGCGCGTGTGAGCTCTAGTTCCGAAGCCTCGACAGACACGTCGTTATCCTTAAAAAGCCCAAACTTCGAATGTATTGCAATGCAACTACTCGTTTTTTATTTTCAAACGTTAGAGGTATCCTTAACAAGCATGAAGCTCTGTTTACATGGCCCTTTAGACTGAAACTTGGCTCTCTGATCAAGTAGGCAGTTCAGAACTGTTTGATTGTGAAAAGAAATGCTGTATTTATCGCTGTGACCGGGAAGGCAAATGTGGGGGCGGAGTTTTTATCGCTGTGAATGCTGATCTTTTTCGAGTGCGATTGTGCTTAGCTCTTCCCTGGGTATTTTTGAACCATGAGAATATTCTTTTTTGCTTGTGCTATAGACCATCAAACGCCTCCTTAGAATTTTGCACTGAACTGCACGATGTTTTACACGACTTGATGTCACGTTTTCCACGCCACCCACTTTTCCTGCTTGGTGTCTTTAATTTACCGAAAATCGACTGGTCACAGCCCACTCCGATAATCTAGGGTGCGTCCGGCGAGAGCGCAACTTTGGTGAATTTATGCCTTGACTTCGGTTTTACACAACTTTTATCGCAGCCAAGCAGAATTCGTCCCAGTTCAGCGAATCTACTTGACTTAATCCTAGCAACGGCGCCCGGTCTCGTGCACTCAATCACATATTTTCTAGGCCTCAGTGACCACTGCTTTATCCACTTTACAATATCAGCTAACCGCACACAACATCCAACTTACGAATCTAAAAGAATCAGAGAGTATGACAAAGCCAATTATTCAGCAATTAATCAAGAACTTGAAATTTTTGTCAATACTTATGTGCAAGGTTTCTTCAGCCGTACAGTCGAAGAAAATTGGGTTCTATTTAGGAAGAAAATTATGACATTAATTAATAAGTGTGTACCATTATATAGACTGTCAAGCAAGAAACGGTCCCCTTGGTTCACAACTTCTTTTCAGAGACTACTTAACAGAAAAAAAACTCTTCTGTAAAGCCAAGCTAGGCAACAACCCATTACATTGGCTTGCATACCGCGACGTTCTTTCACAGTATCGTGCAGCCCTTAAACGAGCAAATAAATCATTCCTCAATGACACCCTTCTTTCCCTTCTTTCTAGTAGCCCTTCAAAATTTTTGTCGGTTATCAATCCGCCCAAGAAAAATGCCATACTCTTGCTGACGATAAAGGTCGGGTGATCCCCAGTAACGAATGTTGTATTGTACTCAATGATATCTTTACTAAGCCATTTTCAGATGTCACGAATGCTCTAACTCTCAAGCTACGCACTCGTACATTTTTTGCCAGTGGATCCTGTCGTCATAGATTCAGTCGTAGTAATGAAATTGATAAACGGTTTGAAGATTTCGTCTTCTTGTGGCGTTGATGAGGCTAATTCAAAATTTTTCAAGAAAACTAGTATATTCATCAGTCATTTTGGGCAGCATTTTTCAACAGTCCCTACAACACTGCATTTTGCCTCAGGACTGGATGGTTGGTAAGGTGGTTCCGCTTTTAAAATCCGGTAATACTCATCCGTTCTTAATTATAGACAAAGCACATTAACAAGCATCCCGTGAAAAATAATAGAGCGTATAATCTACTCTAACCTCCTAACATTTCTCGAATTAAACTCATTTTTTACTCCTGTTCAACACGGTTTTCGCAGACTACTCGTGTGAAGCACAGCTATTATCTCTTACTAACAGCATACTCTCGACCATGGATCAATAATTGATTGAATTTTCCTCGCTTTTGCAAAATCCTTCGACAAAGTCCCCCATAACCTACTCCTTCTGAAATTAAGCATTCTGAACATTGACCCCTGAATCCTAAAATGGATAGAGTGTTTCCTCTCTAATCGCTCCCAGTTTGTTGCAGCTAACAATTTTACTTCATCTACTTCTGTAAAATCCGGTGTCCCACAAGGCTCTGTTTTGGCCCCGTTGTTGTTCCTAATATATATTAATGACCTTCCTGACTGTGTTTCTTCATCCATAAAGCTTTATGCCGATGACTGTGTTCTTTATCGTGAAATCACAAATGCTCATGATAACATACTCCTGCAGTTCGACCTTGACGCTATCTCACACTGGTGTAACGATTGGCTTATGAGCTTAAATGCTAGTAAATGCAAAATCATTACAATATCCCGTCGTACCAACATGCCTATACTTTACTGCTACAGAATTAACTCTGTAGCTCTAGAAAATGTCACATCCTATAACTATCTCGGAGTTTGCATAACAACTTTTCATGGCATGTTCATGTGAAATATATTAGGAACAATGCTAATCGCATTCTCGGTTATCTTCGTAGGAACTTTTCTCAAGCACCAAATCATCTCAAAGTAATTTTGTATCAAACATTAATTCAACCAAAACTAGAATATGCCTCCGCAATATGACTCAGCTCTTTGCCCGTTAACCGACGACATCGAAGCAATCCAAAATCGATCAGTGTGCGCTTCAATCTGTCTAATTATGCCCGTACTGCAAGTGTTTCGTTAATGAAGTCACAACTAGGTCTACCGAACTTACACATTCGAAGGAAGGTGCCCCGTTTGTGCCTGTTTCAAAAAATTTATTTTAATAACCCTTTACCGAAAAGTGAACTCTTTTCTGAACCTACTTACGTATCAACGCGTGTCGATCACACATATAAAGTTCGCGTACACTGGCGTACAAATCTTTTTTCTGACTCTTTCTTGCCAAAAACTATAACACATTGGAACCACCTGCCACCTTCCATTGCCTATATTCAGGATCCTATGGCATTCAAAGACGCACTAAAAACTTTTTGGCTATCTAGCCTACTTATTTCGTGTTTTTTCTTATCACTTGTTTGGTGTGCTGAGAGCATTTGGTTTCTTTTCTTAAGGCCTGCACCATATGTTTGAGTATTTATTTATTTCCAAATACTGCAGGCAGCAGCGCTACCCAAGCAGGAGCGGGTGTACGCGTGTGCTTTCTTATCTCTTTTGTTCAATTTGTTTGTTGGAATTGTGTTCAACCCCTGTAACCACCCCCTCTGTAACGCCTCATAGGCTTTGGTGGTAAATAAATAAATAAATAAATAATATGCAGGCTGCGTCACGTCCAAAGCAATTACCAGCTTGCCAACTGATGCGATTTTTGACTCAGGATGCAGAACAGCTTGTATGCGGCTTTCAGCATGCCTGTTATGCCTGTTTGAAGCGCTCTAGCAGTGCTAGGGGGCGCTATGCAATGAACAATTGAAGTGCGTAATTATCAGGCTTCACAAATAATTATTGCGCAGCCGCATCAGCATAAGAAATGCAGAAGGGCACGCGCTTCTTAAAGAGCAATTGCACTATAGCTCGGCTTGAGTTATTCAGCAGCAAAGAGCTTCACAAAAACGGTGTCAAGAGTCTACGTTGTTGGTACCTAAGAATGGGATGCAAACATCATTTCTCCCAAACATTATGTGGTCATCAGTTGTTCTGCACTTCAGTGAGCGCCTGAGTGCGGTTGAAATTCGACAAGGGAACTGCCTTGGTGCTTTCCTTTATTCATGGGATCTCTGAGTCCGACCTCTCTATTTTAGTCACCTCGCAGCATCTCTCCAGGAGTCATGCTTTTTTACGAATACATAAGGACAGCGCTAAAGGCAGGGGAATGGTCAGTTGCGCCTGCAATTCTCTTTTGACATAGGGATCAACAACGCACATAACTACAATGAGTGATCCCTGCCTGCCTTGATGGAGGACGTTCGTCGTACATGTCAAACAGCCAACAAATGGCGATCGGTGCGGTCAGCCACATGTGTTTCCTTCCATGTGCATCTGTAGTGCTGCGAAGATAGTGAGCACTCGAAAGTAAGAACAATTCAGACTATATTTGAAGTGAGGCTTACAGAAAACTACACTTATTGTATATTGACTTGTGCAGCAAAAAAAAAAAAAACTGTGGCGGTTTTCGACAGAGCAAGTTGTCCCGGCGGAAAATTGCCTTGTTTGAGGGCCTGTTCATGTTTTGCCTGCTATTT
Organism: Amblyomma mixtum; assembly: GCF_055824585.1. Taxonomy (NCBI): domain Eukaryota; kingdom Metazoa; phylum Arthropoda; class Arachnida; order Ixodida; family Ixodidae; genus Amblyomma; species Amblyomma mixtum. The sequence continues at coordinate 180,745,564 of NC_143013.1, forward strand.
ATTTGTTTACAGAAAAAACAGCTTGCAAAGTAGGCCATATCTTAGTGAAGCAGCGCAACGGCACAAGGCCAAGGGAAGAAGAGGACAAACACATCGCTGTGTTTGTCCTCTTCTTCCCTTGGCCTTGTGCCGTTGCGCTGCTTCACTAAGATATGTCAGACCAACTCGCCCACCAGTTCATGTCATAAAGTAGGCCATCGCTGCTAGCGCCATGTCGAGGAAGAAAACGGTGGCGCCCAGGAGCAATGCTCGTTTATCTTCGCAGAGATTACTGTAGTGCTTGGCTAATGCCTGCTGTGACGTCACAATTGTGCAACAGTGTTGGTGAGCAGTTCAGTATGTAGTAGCTTTTGTCCGGCACTGGAACAAGTTTCAGAGTAATGTAAACTGAATTAAATACGTCGGTTGGGGAAAACGCAGCGTGCGCAGGGTTTGACTGTTGCTGTTATTCTAAGCGGCAGGAATTCAGCAGGAATGATATGGACACAAATGCGGGTTCGAAATGTTCTTGCTAAAATTAAGAGGAGAGAATCGGCGTGATCAGAGCATGTATTATGAATGAGAGGTGCTATACTGCCGCTTAAGGCAATACAGTGAATTCCAAGAGAGCGTGAGCGCAACAGGCAGGGCAGAGTCGACTGGGAGATGAGTCTGGGAAGTTAGCTGGCTCTGGACAGGAGGGAAAAGCGCAAGGAAATGCGTAAATTTAACTTCATTAGTGCGCTACTCACGGGAAAGAACTAAACACAAAAACCACACACAAATACAGGGCGCAAATAATCAGCTGATTTTAATGCTCTGGAAACTTATCTTATATGAACGGTTCAAAGAGAAAAATATATGACAGAACAATCAAGCATGGTGGCGTCAGGGTCCTGAGTTACCTTCTTTTCATCTCTGGTATACATTCATGGCCATGCGCGGCGATTCTGGGTGTTTTCATGACGTAAAGAAGTACACTTTTCTCTTCTTCGGCGTGACTGACGGGTCACTTACGCGCGTGTCATCGAAGTCTGGCATCGTAAAAAAGGCTTCAAACAGCTCCTTTTTCATGTTATCCGGCGACCGAGCGATTCGAGCAGTGTTGTGAAAGAATGGCTTGCTCTTGTCGCATCTAAAGCAGTGAGTCGCAAGGTTGCCTGGTGCCGTTAACAAGCCGAATAATCTACGGGACTCCGGGAGCCGTTCATTCAAGCATAGCCCCGTCTGGCCGACGCATGCCCGGCCACATGACAGCGGAATTTTGTGCACCACTCAGGAAGAGCAGAGGACTAACTTTGCCACATGCTTTACCCCACATGTGCTCTCATAGCACCTTGGTTTCAGGTTTTTTATCTTTGCACACAAACCCATGAGTTCCTGTCGTGCAGAAAACACCACTGCAACATCATGCCATTCAGCAACTTTCTGTAGCCTATGGGAGACGACGTGCATGTAAAGCAAAACCACTGGCAGCTTATCTTCTATTTCTTTCTTAGTCCTTTGTTTTCCTTTCACGAGTGTATTGAGGAAATCGCCAGCCACTGAAACTAGCATTTGCGTTGGGTAGCCCGCTGCTTTCAGCCGTTCAACTTACAGGTTGATGCTGTCACTGACCTTGTGATGACAAGACTTTCTCACTTCCTTAGTGAAACAAGTAATCGCAATGCTGCGCTTGAAATGCTTCGAGTGCGCTGAATCGAAAGGCAAAAGTCCCTTCTCGCTTCTGAATTTGAAGCATGAAAAGAAGTGTGGCCCTTCTGAGATGTAAATCTCTAGGTACTGCAGATTTCCATCCTTCGGGAGTTCATCCGTGAGCTCTAGTCCGGAATGCGCTCCTTCAAGCTGGTCCAATGTGTAGTGTAGTGTTGGAGAAAGGGCTTCGAAGTTAGATGTCTCCTACCATGTGTCCTGCCATGTTCGTTTCTTTTCCCTGGCTGCAATAGTGGGTTGTCCCAGTGAGTCTTGTGTGTTCATGCGCATGCCCGGAAATGGCGTTGTGCTGTGGCTATGATTTCTGAGATCAGGCTTCTTTTTCTCGAGCCGTCTCGAAAAATTTCATGCTTTGCCAATGTTTACTTCATGCCAATCAGCGCATGGTGCTTGTACACGACCACTGGGAAAGACTAAAACGGTAAGCTCTCATAAAAGTTCATGAGCTAGTTCCCGAGCTTGCTGGTCGGGACGTTAGCAATGCGCATGCCGTATTTCGGCAATACGCGCGACAGTGCCACGCCGATTTCTTCGATGTAGGGGATGGCTGCACGTGCGTGGATTGTCATGTTATTTTGTATTCTGGGCTGCAATATACGCTTCTTAGTTTTGAAGATGAAATATCTTGAGTGCCTGCTGCAGGTTCGCTCTCGGTAGGTCGTTCGTAATTCGCTTTTCAATGCATCGCCATCCGAACAGACGCGATATGGCTTAGTGGCCTGAGCATCCGCCAAAGGCCAACGATCGAGCCATCAGGACGCGCCAAACGGTGAGTGGCAGAGGAACGGTGTCTGCACATGTAAGCGGCGTCTCGGGTCAGTAGGTAGGGTCGTTCATGGCGTCGGTTCCAGTTCCTCGTGTCGGATGGTCGGGGCGGGGCACAGGGCGGGGGTGCAACGCCGAGGTATGCTTGGTCTGAAAGGCTGGGGCACGGCTGGGCGACGTAGGTCCAGAACTCACGGCCGAAGACTACGGCTGACGCAGAACGCCGAAGCTCAAGGACCCGGATTCCGACGATCACCCAGCCCCTTCACCAAATGTTACGTGACGGACAGCCGAAGAATCAGAAGAGATGAGTGGTGGCAGTAAGATTATTTTAATGGCCGCTGGCCTATGGCGAGCGCTCCATCCCACGCAACTGCCAGCTCCGTCTACATCGCCACAGTATCTTTCCAACTGACCCTGTCCTGTGCCAGCTGCGGCTACTTTATCCCAGCAGATTTCTGTATCTCACCTGCTAACCTAACTCTCTGCCACCTCCTCCACCGCTTGCGTTCTTTTGATATGCGCTCCATTGCCGTTAATGAACATTGGTCATTTTGCCTTCGCATCAGGTGTCCTGCCCAAGCCGGTTTTTTCTTCTAGATTTCGACTAGTTTGTCATTAACGCGCGTTAATTCTATGAACCACACTGCCCTCTTTCTGCCTCTTAACCTTACAGCTTTCATTTTATTTTCCAAAGCTCGCTGTGTTGTGCACAATTTAAATTCAACCGTGTTCGTTAGCATTCACATTTCAGCCCCATAGCTGAGTCCCGGTAAAATGCAGCTGTCATATACTTTCTCTTGAGAAATATTAGTAAACTGCCATTCATGATCTCAGAGAACCCGTAAAATCCGCCCCACACCATTTACTGTTCTTCGAGTAGAATCATTACATTAACATAACAATTTGCTCTAGCCACCCTTTTGCAACGGAGGGTGCCAGAAACAGTGACTTCTTTCAGCAAGCAGGTTAATATGTTCTACAAGAGTGCGGTGAGGGGCTAGTTGGTGCGACATTATGAGAACAAAAAATAACTGTGAAAAAGGACGTGACAAGAGAAAGAGAACCACACGGGACGAGTGTGGTTCTCTTTCTCTTGTCCGGTTCTTTTGCGCAGTTATTTTTTGTTCTCATAATGTTAATATGTCCTTCCAAAAGCGGTTCATTTGCCTTTGTAAAATTTAAAGTCCACCGCAAGCAGCCCGTGCTTTCGAACATCTATTATCGCTAAGCTACAAAACACCTGTCTTCCCTCTTCGACTGAGCGGATGCTAGCCAAGGCTTCTATAGATTCAGAATTTTTTTACTTCCTTGTGTGGCAGCCTTTTCATGAACACATCGCTTTCTTCACATCTTCACTGACGTGCTCTGTGGTGGCTGACACGTAATATCCAATTTCTATGAATTTCGTGACATTATGAGACGAATATTTAATTAAGCATGTAGACGTTTCTATAAACGCCCATGTCCTTTATTATCAGGTTTCCCCTTTTCGAATTGTCTTGAGTAATCATCAGTTAAATGTTTAACTTCTTTTTACTCCTTGGCATCCGTCTTTCCTCGTCTCAACTACTCGCGAAGCCCTAAACAGCGAACACTGGTTGTATCCTTTGCACTGTCGTGAAAACCTACCCTTAGCAAAAGCTAATACGTTTGGAATATACGGAGGTCTATTTAAAATGTATTTTAAACATATTTTGTATTCATGAATGCACTAAAAATATGTAGGAAATACGTTTCTGAAATTTCATGCTTGGTATTCGAAATATATTTTTAAAATGTGCCAAAAATACCTCACTTACAGCATACTTCGAGCACTTTTCAAATACATGAAAAAATATGCATGCAGTTTTAGCATCTTGTCAGTGTATTAAAAGTGTATTTTCGGAAATATGAAATTAATTCATCGAAAGTATACTTCAATTCTAGAAAACGGGCAGCCCTTGTAAACGTATATGTATGCAGTTTTAGCATCTTGTCAATGTATTAAAAGTGAACTTTCGTAAATATGAAATTAATTCATCCGAAATATATTTCAATCCTAACAAACGGGCAGTCCTTTTAAACGTCTTTGCACACTTCTAGCTGCCATGAACAGTCGAGTGCTCGAAATCGTGTTTCGGGAAATGGCATTTGCGTGTCGTCAATGTATTTGAAGTGTACTTCCGTAAATACGTAATTAATTCGTCCAAAGAACACTGAAATTCTAGCAAATTGCAGTCCGCATTAGCATATTTGCAGCGCACTACAAGCTGTCGTTGAACAATCTAATGCTCAAAATCGAGTTTCGGGACATCGCATTTTGGTGCTGGCCATCTATTTAAAGTGTACTTTCGTAATAATAATAATAATACTTTATTCACACCAAAGAAACAATACAAGACGCGGACGCGCCAAAGCCTCAATTGGGCTTGTAGGGCGCCGTCCGGCAGCAGCAACAACCTCTGTTACCAAATCAATTCTTTGTTTTGTGTACATTAAAACATATGCACTAGAGCTGTTCAAGCTCGGCAATTAATCCGTCTGAAGTATATTTAAATTCTAACAAATGGGTTGTCCACGTAAACATATTTGCATTACACTTCATGCTACCGTGGAACAATCTAGGGCTCGAAATGACGTTTCAGCGAAGAGTGAAAACTTTCCCTTTCTTGTCATCCTTTCGTTTATGGTAACTTCTAGCAGGAAGGTGATCACCACTTATACCCCTGCTACACGGGCGCTTCGAAGGCCTTCCAGCCGAATGTCATCTAACGATGCTACATGTGTTCTGTCTAAGGGAGTGCTTGAAGATAATATTACGCCAATGAATACTAACCGCGTCAGCATGAAATTTCCCCGGGAGTGCGCCGATGAGGACGACTGCACTCATACTGTTGTTTACATCGCTTGCTTACATAACATAAAACGCAATCTGCGCTTTGGTTCTAATAAACAATCTGTTTTCTTTTTTACTGGTTGTACTCGTGATTGTTTACGCAGTGCTACAATGTGTGGGAAGCGATGATGCGATCGCACGCCTGAGAAAGCCGGGTTGTTGGCATCGCGCAGGACTGGCGCTTCTCGCTTCTTGTCCCGGCTTTCTCCGACGTGACCAGTACTTTTTTTTAAACTACTTTATCCAGAAGTATGTATGGCGACTGTTCGCTTTAACTGAAACGGCCTAACTTGTTATCCACAAGCTAGCGACGGCGACGACTGCTGCTGGCCGTAAAGCACGGCTCGGCAGTCTGGGTCACACCGGCGATTCCCGTTCATCGTACGCGTGCCCTGCGATGTAAGCAATAGTTGATTTCAGGTCAATGTTGCCAAAACTACACCTGGTGACCATTTGCATTCGCTAAAGCTTGTGATTCGCTCTTCACAACCGCCGAAATCACAGATCCAACCCTGCGAACTCGCTGGGCCTAGTCGTCGCGGAAGGGAACAGAGCCGTCGTCGATTGAAACTGATTTGGCAAGCGCTTATCGCTGGTGAGTGTTCAGGTATGCACACGTGAAATATAGCCGTTCGTTTCGCTCATTTAGAAGCGCGAGCATGCACACACCGCCGCCTCATCACCGTGCTCTCGCTTAGCCGCCGACAAGGCTGACCGTCCGCCGACCGGATTCGTCGGTGTCGTTGGCCTGAACAACGTGTCCCTCTAGAATCATATTATAGTAAACTAGATATTTCACTATAATTACATGCTGTTGTTCAGCGTGATATATACTGTCGTTGTCGGACTAGTGTGACCGCCGTCGTCGTCGTCGCTGTACACTGAAAACGAGCTGAGGCTTTCGAATGCGTTTCGAAAGTGTCGTGCAGCACCGCGGCAGTCCATCGAGTCCGAATGTCATTCCTATTCTTGAATGCCATTCCACTCAATGTCATTCGAACATTTCCGTGTGAGAACGTGATAGCATTATACCAGCAAAAGCGCCTTGGGTACTTCAGGGTCCGAATAAGCCAGCGGAAAGGACCCCGTGTGGCAGGGCAGACCGGCTCCCTTACACGCCCATGTATCTGTTGGTTGACAGTTCGACTCCTGACCTGTGCCTGACGCAAGTTTCAACTAGCAATTCCGTTCTCAATTAATCCCAGATTCGAACGCGACCAGTAGGGTACTTCTGCGATAATTTGGAAGCCCACAGTATTTGCGCAAAAAAAGGTATCACCGTGCAAAATAGTGCGTCGCTTTCGCTGGGTATATATACGGCAAGCCAAGTATAGCGCTTGTCGTAGGATTTGTTGTTTGCTGTGTCGCTGTCGTCTTGGTATGCTGTATGTAGGTATCTGCCGTTCCCATTCAATCACGTGACCTTATAATATCAGACTCCTGTTGATTAATGATAAATACCCGTGTACGATTTGTTCTCCAGTTGATGAATTAACCCGTGTCATTCCATGGAGCCGCCCAGTAGACTCTTTTTTAAGCCCGAGTAAACACATTTTTAATGTATTAAATGTATATTTTTAGTATATTTCTAATGTATATTTTTATGATATTTTTAATGCATTATAAATATGCTAAGCGGGCAAAAATGTACTTTTCACGTATTTTTAAGAACGTTTAAAATATTATTCCTAGTATACTTAGAAAGCATTCGTATTGCAGTTTAAGCATAGGGACAAAAAAATGCGAAATAAATATGAAACTAATACAATACGTTTGAAATGCATTTTTAGCACATCCTCTTTTCGCTAAGGGTAGCGATCCATATACCCTGCAGGAAACAGAAATTAAAAAAAAAAGTGTACAGAGGTCACATTCGGTGAACCTTAATCCTATGGTATACACACAAGGATCGACGCGGGATCTTTTTATCCCGGCACAAACTTTCCAGATCAATTTGTTCACCCCACCATGGGGAGGAAGTAAAGCCAATGCCAATGCGCCTTTATTTTCTTTTCTAGGCAACGACGAAGAATGTGCACAGCAGTACAGTAGCGTTTGCGTTTCCTGTCTGCACGAATGTTCAGCCTTTGGCGAGCGGGCCTTATCACGCGGGCTTTATCACGCGAGCCTTTACGTCAATTGAATTCCATTCAAACCTTTTCTCCCGCCTTCCTCTGCCCCTTAGCTCACTTGATCATCTTGCGTGGCCGGCGATTTCTCTTCTATGAAGACGCACTCCCCGCCAGCTCTTTTTTCACTGCATCTTCTGTACTTTTTGCGGTGCGCTTCCAAAGCTCCAAAGTTGGGCAACGTACCAAGGCAGGGTCAAGCGTATAACCATGCAACCCCCTCACTGTGCCTGCGTAGAGAATCCTGTTACCACTGTGGCTTTTTTTTCTTGCCAGCTCCCACCTGTGTGTTTGTTAGAGAAGCCGCTTTGCAAGACAGCTCTTGCAGTGTGTCCCACTGTAGGAATAGTCCTCGGTTAGCCCCACTGTTCTCTTTAACACCCCAAAAGTGAATACGCATTATGCCATCTAAGAGCACAGCTCGTATACCAGTCTGTTCTGCGTTGAACGACAAGCGTAACCAAGCAAACAAGAGCATCGGAGGTTAAAAGAGAGTAAGCGCAGAGGGTAGCAGAACAAATACGGTGATAGCGAAGAGAGCGCAAGGAGGCAGGTGGAGAAAGAGGGAACGGCGGTAGCGTAAAGAGAAGAGTAGCTCGCGCCGTCGTGTGCTTGCAGATGAAGTGAGCGATAAGGTATGCATCGCTCGCCATAGATGGCGCAAGTATGAGACGGTTGGCAACTGTGGAGCTTGCGCTAGTACACTATTCAAGGTTTTAATTTGACTGCTTGATTGCCGCCAACTTACTGGTGGCTGTAAGCCAAACCTAAAAGTACGAACCTGCGATTCTCAGCGCCATCTTGGGCTGTGGGTGGTGGTGTAAAACGTTTATTGGTACTATTTACAAAGACGTATTGCTTGAGCTGGGCCTCAAGGGACCGGCCCTAACAATCACTAGGAGGGATGTGCGGCGTCGACGCAGCTGGTACTGCTGTGCTTGTGAACGCTGCCTGTCAGTGTTCTTGCGCTGTTCTCGGAATAAGAATACGGCCAGCTTTCTGTATATATAAGCCAACAAACCAGATCTTCCGAGAGAAAGTAATCATTGCGGCGCGGAGGAAGCAGTTGCAAGCATCAGCAGCGGCGAACCACCGCCGAAGGGCCGCGCTCCGCTTACTACCGAGATGCCTGTGTTTTATCTTTTGTTGAGCCCATTTTTCGAGTTCTCAATTGCAGCTGCAACTGCGGTAGCAATTGCTGAAAAAGCACAGCGAAGGAACCGCATGCGCAGTCCATCGCACGATGTAGGTGTACTACGACTCCCGCAGTAAACCTGCGTCGAACACTGATCATCGCGCAGTGCGACCTAGCTGTTTCATGATTATAGTTCCCGATGGTATCGATCACGGCTTAAAAGTGAGCTACTTTCATATCGCATGAAAGAATTTGAACTAAACAAGGTCACATTACATGTGTATCGTTTACCGCCGTTAAAGAGGTTTGTCGTCCCTTTTCCCGGCAGACTTATAGCCATTCGTCGTGCTTTAAGCCCTGCGCTATGTCAGAACTGAGAGACTAATTCCCCTTGTTCATCTCGTGGTTTCACTATGCGCTGGCGGGCATTTTTGCATCCTGTCCTCATCGAATTCGATGATCGCGTTGAGTGACAGCCGCAGCAAGTCTGCCATTCAACGGACGTCAACGTGAAACGGACGCTGGGGTTGGGCACCGAGATGAAGTTACCAGCTTTGAAGTATACTGTGGAAAGAATCACTAGTGTTGAAATGTTCCGTGTTTTGTCTTGCCTATCAAGTTATTGCTACATTAACTGCACGAGCGCCCTTCTTTATTTCCTTTTTTCCGAATGGCTCATCATACACACATCTGCTCGAATCCGTCAAATTGGTAGATGACGTAAAGGAGTGGCCCAGAGATTTCCAATGCCGATATTGTTCACATATATTTATTACAGCGTATAAACCGATTTTGCGTTTCCGGAATTCCCACAATGCGTTCGGTTGAGGTCTTGGTGCGGCACCATGGTCGTACCAGTGATAACCACGTCAAATTTAACACAAAACAGAACTAAATTTACCATCGCTCTTGCGACATGCCCTCAGTAATACCACGGTAAAGAATGTAACCTGATAAACAATGCGCGACACGACAAAAGAAGAAAAATAACTTTCCCTGCGCTTTCATCCAAGCCTCATCATGGTTACTAGATATTCTTCCATTCACAAGCCAACCACAAAAAGGGTTGAACGTATTCGAGAGTTCGTAACTGGTACGAAGATTTTCCGATTTTCGCGAGGCGTATATTAGCAATTCGAGGTCGGCGGGGAAAGCGGTGCAGCAAAACATGTCGCAGACACATTCGGACTGTCACTGCATGCTTCCCGTAGACGCTGTCGGTGATGAACTTTTCTTTGATCATTTTCGGTCCACAATCAAGCAAGGCTGTCGCGGCTACTTCGCTATTCGGCTTAAAGTAGAATAGAGGTGCACCTGGTGAATGCGTTGTGGCCCTTGACTTGCGATGGCTTGTAAAAAATATCTACTGGCGCGTGCATAGTTAATTATCACTATGCTAATTAGCAACTAGGTAAAGCCGGAACCACATGAAGCGTTTTTCGCGAGCGAAAAATGTGATGCGCGCCGAACGGCCGCGTTGCCGCCGGCGCGCGAGCACCCGCACGCGAAAAATGAAGCGGCGGTTTAGCGCCGCGTTTTCCGTAAAGCCAGCTCTGCCGAGAAAACAACAAAGTTCCGCTAAAAAGCACACGGCAGATGCGCGGCATCGTGCCCCATACACGTCACTGACCTCCACACACGCATGCACGAAAAGCCCAACGCGTGCACGGCAGACACGAGGCAAACATTCAATCACGCGCACACTAAAAGTCCAAATACAGCACCGCAGACGCGAGGCAAACGTGCTCACTCACGCGCACAGCAGAAAATCCAAAGAAAGCACTGCAGACATGAGGAACGTGAGTAGTAGTAGTGGTTTTTATTTCGCATTGAATATGGAAGGCAAACGCGGTTTTACACGAGGCAAACGCGCTCGAACAAGACGAAGCAAGGAGCGCTTCGGGAGTCCACTCCCGGGAAACCGGGCGACCTGTCCCCGAACAGTGGCGCCCCCACCGAAAATAGCGGCCGCGACTGTAAACTCCGCGAGGACATGCTCACCCATTGTCGGCGACTCGACGTGGCTGCCCGCACCTCGCTTTGCGCTTTGCATCAAGCTACATCAAGCGGCCGTGGCACAGCCATCTGTTGGAAAACCAAAAAACCAAAATGACACGTGACTCCCCGTTAATTGGTGGAGCCGGTCGTGACGTCAGTGGACGCGCCGCGCGAGGCGTTTTTTTTCTAGTCCGCGTAGAATCACGCGGCGGCGCGATTTCGTGGTGATTATGTTGGGCACGCGTCAGAACGAAGCGCGCGTCCCACCACCAACGCGGCATTCGCGCCCGTAATCGCGGCATGCGGTTCCAGCTTAATGAAGCCCAATTCGATTTCTGAGGTGGTTCGTTATACTTCAACGGTTTGATGCTTGTGTATGTATGATGTATCGATCCGTAAGGTGTGATTCCGGCGTCACTAATCGGAGGAAAAGAGAGGGGAATAAACCCGCCGCGGAGTCGGCGAGTGTACTGACACGCGGTGGTGAGATACTTTTGTCACATTAGGTCACCGTTGTCTGGCGGAAAGTTTCTATCTTTCGCGTAGTCTGCCGAGGGGCGCTGCGATCCCGTTCGTCTGAGCACAAATCAGTCATCACTCCCCCCCCCCCCTGGTCGGGGTTGCAGATAGCGGCTGTTGATAGCGGCGGCGGTCTGATAATGCTATCGCGTTCTACTCTTAAAGGATAATCTTAAACGTCCACTAAGTTTGTGTAGTCCTCAATGCTCCTATTTATTTTTGGTTTCAATTTCCCACGATTCAATGCCGAAAAAAATGGTGTACCAACTATGCAGTGCCTTTTGTGCCAGGCCTGCTCCTGAAAGAAGCTTTTTGTGCTTTTATAAAAAACAATGAAACGGACTGCTGAGGCGCTCTGAGGGTAAACTGACACGTATTTTCATGACATTCGGGAGCACTAGGTCACGCTCTGAATAACAAAAACATAACCGCGACTCGAAGTATTGATAGACTATTGCACAGCGGCTACTGTGTTTTCATTGCATCCTCTCAGGACCGGCCTCTGATGGTAAAATAAAGGTGATGTTGATGTTGTTGCTTTTGATATTAGATTTCTTCCAGAGGCATACGAATGCATGAGGGAGATATTTACTACAATGACTGCAGCATCGGACGCGAGCCGAGAGAAAATCGTTGCGACTACACACGGCTGTGACGTCCGATACCACGTTGTATATTTATATCGTCGTTCGTGTGCCTATGATTAATTATAGAGCCATCAGCAGGCGCTCAGAACGTCGGACATATTACAGGGTAAGTGAATGTGGACATTTCTTCTCCACATCGCGCAAATCACGAAACTGTCCCCGTGACTGACGCCATTGTTTAAGAATTAATTAGTACAAAATAATGTTGAGAAGCCGGAATAATTTTCCGCTCCTTTTTTGGTCAATCGCGGCGTCGGTCGTGACAAGGCGGCAATATTTTCTGCAGAGCAGCTTTTCTTACACCCTATATAAAAATGCGTTTTTGTGAATTCAATAAATAGCGGGCAGTTAACATGAAGAGCCACGACGAGAAGACAGACTTCTTCAGCATTTCCCTACTTGCGTGAAACTTAGTTGCATTCCTCGGCGTTCACTGGCGGTAAACCAATTTGTTTGGTGGCCAGAGTATGGATGATGAAGTTTTTTATGTCACCTTCAAATGAGCAGAGCAGCAACTTTACCGGCAGGCTGTCAAGACAGAAAAGTCTGCCTTAGCCCGAGGATTTGGTGCAGCAATCAGACTGGAACACCGTCATCTCCTGGAGGACATCATTTCTACAGTGTCAGTGTTTGCACCCGGAATAATATCCGGAGCATGTCCTTCCGAATCATTTCTGGTTTGTTCTACATTTTTCCTTTTTGGTACAACTCCTGTGCTAGCGATAGTACCGAAGGAAGCTTTTGGAGAAAACGGCTGGTGGCCCTTGCCTTGCACTTTCCCTCCTGGAGGTGATTGTTTTTATTCTTTTGTGCAGTCTGCTCCATCTGTAAAAGCGCGCCTGTGAGTTTTCCCCACGCGCCATTTTTTTTTTACGACACTTGTCAGGATGTGACAACCATATGCATGCCTGCTCTTCATGTTCTTGTCGAATATCAACAACGGTCTTCTCCATAGATGTAAAAAATTATATTCGATGCATATATCCTGCTAAGAATACTGTCTGTAAAGAAGCCTTCTCGTTAAGCAAAACAATGAAGCTGGAATTAGTTTCATAACGAGAATTTATAACGATAGTTCCATAGATTTTCCGTAAATCTGAATAAGGTACCGGAGATGGACTGAGGATTACTCAACATCGATTAAAAAAAAAGTGCTGTTAGTTTTCTGATTTTCGTCAACTCTAAGACCGCCTGTGCAGAATGAAGACATCATATACACGCTCTCTTAAGTGTCTCAGAGAATGAGTGAACTCTTTCGAATAAGAGTAATTTAACACAGTTAAAATTCTAATAAGAGTAATTTAACACAGTTAAAATTCTATCAGTGAAAAAGCATTTATCCGGTAGTTCAGAGCGTAGCAAAATCTTCTCTTGCCGATCCGCAAGTTCAGGGCCCGGAAAAAGGAGTAAATCGCACCAACATCTACAACTGGAAGTCGATCCAGCGGTATGGCGACCACATCAGCTTCAGAGGCCACTACGTGAGACCCCTAAGCTCTCACCGTTATTTTTTTTGTTTGTTTATTGCGTGCAAATCAATCCTGCTCAGCTACCAAAAGATTACGCGCGCACATACTATTCCGCAATGAAGAGACACATTATCTGGTCTTTGTACACTGTACTCCACCAGCACGTCAAAATTACGGGAGACGAACACTTGCGTCAGGTACTGGCAGCCATTCAGGCGGCCGGTCCTGCGCAGCACAAACTACCCCTACCAGGGGCACTGTTCAAGCTTCAATATACTAGAATCCATGAAACCAAGGTAAGGCTCCCGATACACGGGCACAGGCTGTCGGTGCAGTCTAGCACACCTCGCATTGGTTGGTTGCCCTCAAATAAAGATAGCGCATACCCACTACGTTGGAGTGGCCAAGACAATTGCGTTGAATTGCTGGAAATAGGAGCGTGTAGAGGGGAAAAGAGTCGCAATTGGGTATAGGCTGAAAGAGTGAATCACGCAACGACAGGGCACCTGTTAACTAGGAGATCGAAGACGGGACAATGGCTTTATGTGCACATTCGAATACAGTGCATGTAATTTTTAAGGTTGGCACTCACTGACTGAGAGCGGGCAGCGGGGTGAGTTTAAAGTGCACCACACACTCGCACTGTCCATTGCAGAGCGTCCTCTTCGTAAACTTCCATGTGCCCCGTCCCGTGGCACTGCGCGCTCATTGTCTTCTACGTAGCACAAACGCGTGTTTTCGCACTGATTTGAAAGTAGTAAACATTCTCTTCGGACTTTTTACGTCATGCATTGCCAGAAATATACAGAAGTGCATAAAACACCAAAATCTACAAAATGTTAGCACTAATTTACTTCAGTGGGAGTCTCAAAAGCACTAGCTTGCGTGGTTCCTGCGATGAAAGTTGGCACAGTGGTCCTTTATTTCGTGTTAATCGTTTTCGAATAAATAGAAAACACGAGGTGATCTCACAACTAGGAAAATTCGACTTCATTTTTTTAGTCGGCCAGTGACAACATAGATGAAGGCCCGCTAAGATGTAATTATTGAATGGCATTATCGAAGCATAACACTTGCAAAAAATTCATCGAAAAAGTGTACAAAGATGCCTACTCTTCATGCACTCAGGAGACAGACGCGACATGGTTAGCACGGGACTCACTTAAGATTGATATATTGCACATAGCTCTTTCATAGTTAATGGTTACAGCCGCACTTCTACCTTACGAAAGGCACACCCTCGTGTGGACAATTATAACGAATTGACTGATGCACCTGCAGCCTCAGTTATATAGGTTGTCCCTGAATTCTGCTCCTCTAAAATATCCCCTGTAATAAAAGAGCCGAACAACTTCTTCAAGCAAGGCCAGCTGAATAAAAAAAAAATCCATTTCCGAGCTTGTGATACCTTCCTGCATTTTACAGCAGCCTTTCCAGTTCCCATAAGGGGCTGTTCTGCACAGCCGCAATCATTGCAAACAAATTTAATACAAAATTAGCCTCGGCTATTCCTTTCCCATTAACTTTTAGGCTATTTTCTTTAGCGTGCACAGTATTGCAAAGCACACGCTGCGAAGTAAGTTCATACGCGATGCCTTTCATTGTAGTCTCTATACCAACCAAGTTTCGGTCACGTCCTCTTTAAACGAACCCCATCTCCCGTCAGCCTGAGGTGCCTAATGTCTTGTAGTACTTGCTGTTGGTAATAGGCGCTCTTTTTGTCTCTGTGTCTTCCTGTGTTTGTTCCTTCCGCCTTTGAAAAATTTTATTTAAAAATTTTAAGGTTTCCGAGCACGGAATCCCGAACACCGCCTTAGAGCATATGGATGTAGCTATAGTGTAACCAGCAAGTTTTTCACGCCGGTAAAGAAGAGCGCGAAAATTTCCTGCCTTAGGGAAATAAACTTGTATGCCATGAATTTTCTTCCGTGCACGTGAGTAAACTGACAAACGCGTGGAATCCATTGAAGCGAGTGCTGCGCGGGAATAGAAAGTTTTGGTTTCAAGAAGAAACTAATGGTTTATTTGTCGGCGAAAAAAAGAGTGCGCGTTTTGCATTCCGGATATTTGATAGTCCCGGATATTTGATATTTGATGATCCCTTGCAGAAGAATCACGAAATCAGCACAGTGTGTTTGGAATTCCCACTCCTTCCAAGGTAGCGGGCACCCAAACTTTTTCTTTTATTTGTTCATATCTGTGTGAGTGTATTACAGGTACAGGGATAGATCACAAATCTTATCCTTGTTTTTAGCTCTCTATCATTATGCCTAGGCACGGTGTCCGCTTCCCGCCTAAAGTAAAATAGAGCCGCTTCTTGACGCAGAATTAGAAAGCTCCGGTTGTGCAAGCTTGTGCCCGCCCTAAGCAAAACCGGAGAGTAGTACAGGTACCAGCGGATCCATAAGGAGAAAATAAGAATTCTCTAGGGAAAGCTTGAGTTTTTTGGCTCACCCTAAGAAGGAAACGATTGCTAGCGGTTTCGTACAGCTTTTTATTTGTCTGTATAAATGAAAAGACCAAGCACAGGAGACAAAAGAAATTTCATGTATTTCGTTACCTGAGTTGCACATACTAACTCCGTTTATATGTGCACCCGTGCAAGTTTTTCTTTTTTTTTGCCACGTACAACAAGAAGCGTTCTTTTCCCTCCACGGCGGTGGACAATGGTCAGGTAATGCTCCCTTTAGTATCTTCGTTCCGCGTCTTACTATCAGTAATTTCTGTCTATAAGTTATAAAAGCACTGGAAAGATGATTTACGACAATATTTTCTGGGGAGCCGGCGCTGAAGACTATTCCGCTCACATTCACCTGAAAATATTTTCCTCCAAGTTCGTCACCTGTGACTAAGTTTGTTGAATGCACAGCGAAATCGTCCCCGGAAATGCGCCCGAACAGAAGTAAATACCCTGGCAGTCATTGAAGGAGAAGTATTTTAAACGTCTTTGTGGCAGATCTCCCATTATTTTGACAGAAGCTTTCCATCCCCTTCTAACGCTCGCAGATTGCTTTGATTGCAGGCACTCCCGCACTTGCTCTGCAACCTGTGGAACCCTCCATTTTCTCGGCCAATTGCTCTTCAATTACTTCTTTTTTTTACAGCACAAGCTTTTACTGAGGCGTTACACTCAAGTTGTTGGAAATCACGTTTTTGATCACGTGATTACTAACGTGCTGAAAACTGCACGCGCACAGAAACGATGCCAAAGGCGTACGAGGGTGTGTGAAGGAGACGAAGTGTGGTCGCATTTGAAGCGCCCTTGGGAAGACTAGACAACAGCAATAGTTTCGTTGGCGAACTGATAAAACTCACTTTTGATCCTATGCCTTAAAGTTTACTTGAATGATGAGCTTGCAGAACCTCGTCGTGAACGTGCCTTTGAACGCTCGCGTCGACGTGACGAAGACCCTAGGTACGTTTCCGCGATTTATTAATTTCTGTATTTCTGTTAAATACACTGCAGTCCCATCTCGGGCCCATAGAGTAGTGATGATAGAAAAGAAAAGTTATAAAATTTGCATTAATTACATGGAAAGCACATGACACAAAGTCTTATTTGCAGCCAAGACAATTTTCTCGTCATCTGGTTTGGATAATTTAAAGAGTCGTCGAGTGCCAGCCACGACGGTTGCATGCAGGCTTTTAACACAGACTTCCACGCCAAACCATTGGGCTTTGCCTGATCGATCCACGATGTTTCTAAAAGAATATCTGGTTCTCAAATATGCTGCAGAAGGAATCGGTGGCTGCGTGCTTAACCGCCAGGATCATTATTAAAACTAAGGCAAGCCGGGTTTAAGCACACGCGTTGCGCTGAAATGCCATTCAGCGTTGACGTATGCCTGGAATTTCGTTTTTCCATTTCAACACTACGTCTAAAAAATTTATCTCACCTCCGCTGTGACGCAAATGAAGTCAAGCAATATGGCGTAACACTGATGAATCCGCGGAGACATGTATTACAGTCCCTATATATAAAGAAACAGCCGTAGTGTCAAGGTTTTCTTGCGCAAGACCACAAAAAATGACTTCTGGAAAGACTCGGTGGTTTCTTTCATAATAAGCAGGAGACTTTCGCAAACATAAGAACAGGAAGGTAACAAAGAGCCAAGAGAGGATTCAAATGCCATCCGCCAAAGTAAAGCACCGCTTTGCCTTTGGGCAACTCAACGCTATGCAAAGAGGGCCCATTTCCTTGGTGACGAAAATGTTTAGAGCGCTCTTAAGTAACTCCTCTTCAATGCAGATAACGCTTCAGTTTGTGACGCGATTCTTTTTTTTTTGGCTATAGAGCAATGAAGTTGGCCTCGCCTTCTTGCAAAACACTGAGAGAGTGGTGATGAGGCGCATGGCGGCACATTTGTCGTTCTCTAAACGGGAGCTTCGGGGGGGGGGGGGGGGGGGGGGGGTATAAATTTCAAAGGCATGCTCGAGCACCGCATCTTGCGACATAAAACACGGCCGCCGCTCGGAATATTTAAGACACGATAGGAATAAAATCTTCTTTCCTTTTATGGCTGAGCCATAAAAACCTTCGAAGTACGCATGCTGCTTCTCATTCCTTATATAATGTGGACCGGCAGTAATGGCGGTCCACTTCTCATGTTCAATTTTCCTTTACTCTGTTATTTTTTTCAGTTTAGACTGAGACACCTGCCGCGGTGGCTCAGTGGTTATGGAACTCGGCTGCTGACCCAAAAGACGCGGGTTCGATCCCAGCCGCGGCGGTCGAATTTCGATTGAGGCGAGATACTAGAGGCTCGTGTACAGTTTGATGTCAGATCACGTTAAAGCACCCCAGATGGTCGAAATTTCCGGAGACCTTCACTACGGCGTCCCTCATAGCCTCAGTCGCTTTGGGACGTTACAAGCCCATAAACTAAACCAAAATCTGGAAGAAAAAACGTACTATAGTGGGCTTTTACGTTATCGAACAGTGGAATCTCGGTGATAAGATTTTCGCGGAAAAAATTAAAATGTATTATCTGAAAATCGCATTATCCAAAACAGGCTCCAAAAAATAACGAATAACACGTACTGGCACGGAACTTCTTTTTATTAAAGTACTTTAAAATAAGCGACACTTTGTGATGGACTTTGTTTTTCGATGCACTGCGAGAACCTTTTTTCGAGATTCTAGAGGCCCGGGCTGCTGTGCGATGTCAGTGCACGTTAAAGAACCCCAGGGGGTCGAAATTTCCGGAGCCCTCCACTAAGGCGTCTCTCATAGCTTGAGTTGCTTTGGTATGTTAAACCACCGTGAATCAAACGTACTCCTGTACCTCTAATTTTAGGTTATTTATTGGAGTGAAGTATTCCACTTCGTATACATTTTGACCTATGTCATCTTTAGTACTATGTGTCTGATTTTCATTCTGATTCTGCATCGCTTCAAAAATTAAGTTCGTGTCTCTCCTAGCATTTCCCTAAGCTATGCCTGGTCTTAATAACACACTTTACGCCCGTTTTAAAGGGGCAGGCGGTAAGTGCTCGCCCCACTCCCGAGAGTGTAGGCTACAGCGCTGGCGGCTAAGATGAACCCATGGGTGGATATTAAAAGAGGCAGGCGATTGACGCAAGGAGGAAAATCTCCCGGAGGAAAAGCGAGAATGTGCCACTGAGTGCCAAAGACGAGCGCAATTTGTGTTGATAAGGCGAAACCAGCTGAGAGTGTGCGTCGGGTCACGCGTTGACGTGAGGCAACTGACAAATAAAAGCCGCCACGCACGGCGGCCGGCAGCATCGCGAGCTTTTTGTGTTTGCCCTCCTCTATAGGAGCGGCGCTGAGGATAAACGCTGATGCAAATACCTAAGCAATCTCCGATCTGCCGAAGACAGGGGCCTGCGAAGCAAATGAAGGGTCGAGCTCTAACATATCTTCGAGGACCTAGGCAGAAAAAGTATGTTGTAGAGTGAGTTCTAAGAAGAGGGACATCCCCTGCACCATTAGGGTGTCACGGGCTTTGTGGCTTTAAACCCCCATAAACCGCGAAAGAAACTATTTAAAGGAAAATAAGCGGTTTAACGTTAAGAAACAACGACAAAGAAAAGAGTAAGGAAAAAAACGCGCAATAATGATATGTAAGTGAAAATCAAGAAGAATAAACGGGCCTAGCCAGGTTATGTATGCGAAGCCAAGATAACAGGTGGTCCAATAAGATAAGGAGCTGGGTTACAAGAGAAGGCAACCTTAGCGGGGGCGGTAGAAAATCAGGTGAGCGGGTGAGATCAGGAAGTTTGCAAGGATAAATTGGTCGCAGCTGGCACAGAACCAGACTAGTCAAGGAGGTATTAAGAGGCCTTTGTACTGCAGTTTACGTAATTAGCCTGAAGATGGTGACGATGCCTCGATGCCTCGAGAGACCATTTCCATGCAGGACCGGTACTGCTGCTGCACAAGCGTTACCACGTGCTCAACTCGAAAAAAATAAGCCATATATAAACAACAGCGTGACAGACGGGACAATAAGCTCTAAAAGCACCGCCGAGTGGCGGCGCTTGCTCACGATGTGCAGCGCCATCTGTGGAAGAAAACTAAAAACTGGGACGTTGGTCTCGGCACGCACTACTTTTACCGCGCTTCCTTGCACACGAGCTTTTTTGCACTTGCGCGCTGTCGCGATGTATCGCCTGCATTGCGCCTTCAAGAACATCGTTCAGACTGACGCGCACTTCATCAGTGCAAACATAATTAAAGGAGAGATGCTGAACGCCTACGGTGTGGACGAGACGGTCGCCGACGAATGGGCCCATTTGACTGTAAAATGCGTATCTCAAGTCAGTGATAACGACGTGCTGTACGACGTGTACCTAGGTGTAAGTGCGCTGTTTAATTATATTCTCTAAATATGCAAGGTGCTATTAACTCTATGAAATTAAGCGAGGCATTCGTTGATCGTACTTGTCGGTTGATGCATGTGATGCACAGGTTGATCCACTCAATTGAGGCAAATATGTAACCAACAGTCTCTTGCGTCCAAGCAACAGCTGGAGAACACTGTTGCAACACTTGCAAGCGCGACGTGCGGGTCGCCTTCTAGTTTGAAGCGAAAACTTACGGGTATGACGCTGTTCGGGTGCTTTCGATAGTTCCGACTCCTTTGGATGCGTCTCCTGAAGTCGTGCTCTGTTCTTTAAAGTGCTATTCGCACTACACTACGACGGCGAGGAGGATGTCGTGGAGGTTTTGATGTGCACCGCGGTCATACAAGCGTCATGATGATAGGGCGAGCTCCTCGGGACCGGCCCACCGGCGCCAGGAAAATGCTCTAATATTGTTTGTTCGCGTTTATAACAAGCCCTGGAGTAGAGGAATGTTGAAAATGAATCATTTTTCGGGCTCCTTGGTCAATAGCGAGTTGCTGATAGAAGTGATAATTGCGATACAAGTAGATTTCTTTCCACAGCGGCTTTGCTCTTGCCCAAAGCGACTCACCTGGAGTCTGCTAGCTCCGCTGCTGAAAGGGTCGCGGAAACCGACCATGCATTTATTATATTATGAGACAAGGTTCACACTAAAATGAGATGAGAGTGACACCTTTCTTACAGCGCTGGGTAGTTAAAAAGCGCCCTCAGCTGCGGCATCAATGTGAAATGGTTAGGCTTAGCGACGACTGCTTAGCGACGCCCGATGGAAAGCGCGGGGTGTGGCGTCATGCAGAGGGCGCAGCGAGCGGTCAATCGTGGGGCTTTTTCAAACGCAGGAGCGGTGGCCGCGTGGCCACCGCGACGATCCGAAGTTGCTGGAGAATCGAGGTACAGGCTTTGTAAAAAGTTTAGAGCCCAGGGGGTTTGCTTCAAAGCACTATTGTGGCGCTCCTGTAGCACTCATGGAAGTCCTACGCATCGGATGGAGGAGGACGAAAAATATTCTTACCTTCAGGAGATTTGAGACGCTGAGCGCGCACTACGAGCAAAACAGCGTGGCCCAGAAGCAAACCCCCTGGGCGCTAAACTTGCGACAAAGGCTGTACGTGGTGTGACGTCACACAGTGGGCGCGGCGAGCGCCCAACGGCAGGAGCGGTGGCCGCGTGGTGACCGCGACGAGCCGAGTAGCTGGAAAATCGAGGGTCGTGGTGTGACGTCAGAGCGCGGTGCCGGTGAAGAGACGAAAACCTGGGGTAATGTAGCTATCGCTACAAAAGCTCACAGTCACACAGGCAGAATCAATGGGGTGCAAGAGCAAGTAGAAGTAGCTATGAAGACGTTTCAAAATCTATTCCGACACAACCTATTCGGACAGAGTTTGTAACTGTGCCGTTGTCCGAGATACTGCAACGTTCACACGGCATTAACACCCTCTGGCCATTCTAAGCGGCAGGACGAGTGTCCTTCTGCCGACATGGCTCCATTTCAGTAACGCGCAGGCTGTCGACGATTTCAAGAAACGTGACCGTAACCAGTGCGCTAAGATATTGAAAAGTTTGAACTATGTTTAACTACAGTGGCTATAAGCAAGCAGACCACCTCATTCAGCCAGCGTAAAATAGACGTTATGGAGCTTGTCACAACAGGGTAATAATTCTGACATTGGACAAGACAACAATCTGCGCCATTCAAACAGAAATGGCGAACTACGAGCTTCCTTAAAGGAGCCTGGACGCACATTCTCAGTAGATTGTTTTGCCTGTTGCTTGCATAGAATGAGATAGAGCGACGCTATTAGGAGTGGTCGTACCGCGTATATTCCGGATTTTAATACTTTAATTAACTCGCACAAACAAATTCGTGGCGCTTATATGTCCCCACACAGAGGAGGTATTCAGCACTGGATTAGACACCATAGGGCGGAAGCTTGATGATAGGACAAACAGTAATTATACTGCAAAATGTGTTAATATATGAATATACTTTTTGCCATATTTTTGGGTTTTGTATTAGAAAAACAAAACCAACTCGTTTACTTTCGTAAAAGCACTTCAAAGGACGCAAAAAAAAACACCACCAAAAGCTTATGCTATTCTTCTGCGTCGAAGGACTTTGCACCACTCGGTACACATCTATGAAATAGGAAACAGCACTTAGCTACTATGTATCTGAGAACGGCATGGCGGAATCGAACTGATCGAGCCAATGCATTCTACAAGTGTTCGTTTCAGTCCCAAGGAACGACACAAAAAAAAAAGGCGTTCGTTTCACATTTACGAGTGCGCATCGGCAGCTTGAGGAGCTGGGCGCGGCCGCCAGAAGGCGCCACGTTCCCGTCATCAGCCCACCTTGGCAGGGCGCGGTACGCGGGGCGGTAGGGGCACGCGCTATACTAAAAAATATCCGGCACTCGAGTTTGATTAATTCAGGCGAAGTCCCTTCTGCGCCATCGACGTGACGATGAAGCATCGCTGGTCCAGCTGGGCGCCTACATGGTCGTTGTAAGCATGGAAACGACGCTGCCAGGCTTAACAACAATGAGTTAGAGCGGACAGGCAACCATGATGTGCAAACTTCCGCGACGTGCTCAGAGAGGCTGTTTTGATTGGTCCCCGTCCAATGTCGTCACGGGAAGAGCGAAATGGCAATGGGAAGCACCGCCAAAATCTAGCTGAGGGGAGCATTTTTTGTGTATTTCGAACTGTCTTCATTGCATTGAATAACTCCCGTTCCTATGCAATATTCCTGTAGTTCTTTTTGAGTCAGCATCAGCGTGATACAAAGAATTCACGTGATGTTTAGGCGCCATCTCTTCAAGGAGTGTTTCGCAGTCCTTTTAACATCAACGCGAGGCGGGGAAACATGCCTTGGAGCTTGTTTTCTATGGACAATGCGGTCGATTTCGGCGCTTAAGCCCAACGGACCCACAAACAGCTGATGTTGAAAGCATGTCAGCCTGTTGCCACTAGTGTCATTGCTGTCATCAAAACGAACATTTACTTATAGATGACGAAATCTTTGTCCCATAAAAGCGCGAGAAAATTAATTACGAACGAGGTTAACCATGAAACACTGCATTGCGGGCGGCGTTTACATGCGGTCCAATTTTGGTACAGCTACCTTGTAGTGCACGTTGTAAATGTAAGGGTCTGATTTTGCTCGGAACTTGTTCCAAATTTCACAGAACTGCCTGAACTTGGACTATCAGATGAAGTTTGCATCACAGGCATGCCAAATTTCTTTTGAAAAAGTGCCGTAGCAACTCACAGATGAAGAGCTGCAGAGAAGGCAGAGATCAAAGCGGCAGGCTAGCGTGTGTCCGCAAACAACTGTACGGATCTTTCCGTTGATCTTGGGAGTTGTTACATTCAGGCTGGGGAATTCTCGAGGTAGCGGGCCGCCTCCTGGTTGAAGCGTGCTTGCAAGGTCAAAGATACCTGCTCAGTCGGTGTTTAGAACCCGCGAACTTCGCGTCAGTCAATGCTTTACTGGTGAACAGAGACGATGCTTTTTTCTCCGTACAAAACTCTGACCTTATCTTGTCGCGTTGATTTTTTCAGTGCAGTACCACTAATACCAGCCCTCACTGATTTCGTTGCTGACCTTTGGTTCCACCGGTTGCCTATTTGGCCCACCAGACCAGGTGACCTCGTGAGGTCATCACAACATCCCCACTGGATGGTGACAAAACTGTCCAACGTGGCAGGTGGCAGACAAATTAGTGACTGGTAGCGACAGGCTGCTCTGAAAGAGTAACCTGGGTCTCACCAGCCCCATTGGTGGCAGAGCCTGTCATCGCAGGGCACTGGCGCATCGCTCAACTTCGCCAGGAGTGGTACGATGACTCCCAGGTATCTAAGAATGTAAAGTATACAAGAATAATCTTGCAGACATCTTATTAACCAATTAATATATCGCGTCAGAACCTTAAGGCGTAGTTAAGCTCCATATCTAGGTTTTCTTTTGAGAAGCGCAACTTTTATTTACGTTCGATATACCAGGTTTTTCAGGGAAGACCGGCCAATAGTATTTTTAAATGGGTTTTTCAGGCGAATAGAAGCATTTTGCTCATAGCATTGCTGGTGCTGGCAGACACCAATAAACAGGTGAATTATGTTAAATAGTAAAATGATTAACTGAATTCTAATAGTTAAATTTTTAACTTCTCTCTAACGCGGCCGATTGAACTTTGCGATTATTGGCCAGCCCTTAGTAATAACCCTATAACTTTTTAGAATTCGGAAAAAGCAATTACCCTCGCTGCTGTGGCTCAACTAATTTGCGCCATATCTCGGACCGTTCAAACTCCCCTTCCCGCATGGAGCGATGAGCAACGGCAATAAAATCGCGTCACTCCATGACGCAGGCAACGCGCGACAATCTCTGCCGCGCCTGCCCTGGAGCAGCGAAGTGGCGAGGAGCGGGGACGACCGTAGAAGAAATAAAATATGCAGTCTCCTGTCGTGAAGAGTCAATGAAAGCAATAAATTCAGTGCAGGAAATGGACAACCCTTTTTATTACGGCTCATGGGTGGCGGTATACGCACTCGGGTACAGATCAGCGGCAAAGGTCGTTAGTAGCGCCTGAAGAATAATTTTGGCAAGAAACGCCCGTAATCGCGAAAACAGACAGCTGTCGTGAGTACAATTTCTGCGGCGAGAAGCAGTGCTGAGAACGAAAAATTCCTGAGGTATGCTTGGAAAAGCGCCTATATTAAACACAGCTTACTGTCGTGCTTGGTAGTACTGTTTAGGGCAGTACACTGTATTATCCGTCATGGCCAATATTTGACAAAATATGCGTTCCCCTCAATCGCCAACTACTAGCGGCAGTTTAAGCTGTGTTTTGCGACAGCTTGTTTACTGCCGTACTTTCTGGACTATCCATATCTGAAGGCTGAAATCTGCCGTGTTGCAGACAATGTAAGTACGATGTAAGTTTAAGGTCTTTTGCAAGAGCCGAAAAACATGGCATGGCCGCCAAATTGAAAAAAAAAAGCAACGGAGCCCAACAGCGCCTGGAATATTTTCCATGCTAACATTGCAAACTTAGTTCCGATATGCAAGCACTTTCATTATGCAGGCAAATGCTTCCAGCGGTAAATTAAGTAGGCGCTATTTAGTGCCTGGGTTTGCGAACACAAACTCAAAATCTCACTGAGGAACACCATGAGCGGCAAAATAACATTAGCACAGTCGTAGTCCTTCTTGATGAACAGTTCCAGTGGCTTCGAAAAGATCTTTCCTGGCAACGTTCGAGCTCAGTGTTGTCCAGCGCGAGCAAGGAGTAAAGTCGAAACGGGCAGCTGTGAATTTTCAGGTGGATGAAAAAAGTGCTCGGATATGGGCTGCTTCCCTATAGTATCTAAAGGAAATCTTAGATGCTTCTGCGAAAATGCCTATTTAAATCTTATTTTCAGCCGCCATTCGGCACTGATATATACCAAATGTGGAATTTCTAAACAAAAACTTTTATTTCAGCCGAAATTTGCCCCTTTAGACTAGGCAGTGGGTGCGGACTATGGTCAGAAAAATGCGGCATAGGAGTTGTCCTTTTACCTTTTAAGGCGGAAGCCTTTAATGCCTCATCGTTGTAAGCAGTAGTTGTCGACAGAAATGTCACGCTTTTCAATTGGTCGAAATGTTCGTTACGTCGCAGTGCGCGAATTTCAAACGGGGCCAATTGTACTTTGGCTAGTAACCATGCAACTAATTAAAGGGATCGTATAGTGATGCTCCAAGTGCGACTGAGTTTAGTTAATTGCTTAATTAGCCAATTAGCCTAATTAGCCTTTATAGTCCGACCAGGTAAATAAAACCGAGGAGGAAATTGGTCGAGTTGGGGAATCGATCCAGGGTCTCCGGAGTGCGAGACGAGCACGATAGCTACTCCGCCATGCCAGCTTTATCTTTTGGAATGAACTTGAGGCGCGTCTAGTGAATACGGTGTCTTCGTTCACTCCCATCTTCCTCCCTTCCCTTTACGGCGAGGTTCTGGTGTCCACCGAGACATCCGAGACTAGATACATTTCCTTTCCTTAGAAACCAATTTAAGGACGATCAAGGTGTAGAGCCGAATGGGCGATGGCGTTCTGTAGACTCCCTGGCAGCGTTGCAAGACGCTGCCGCGTTCCAGGCGAAGCTTAACATAACCACACATCACTGACACCAGCAGCAACACCGCGCTTAAGGCTTCCGCCTCACTGCACTTTAGGTCAACAAAGTGCCCCCCTGAATTTTTCATGCTTTTTCCGCCGTGTTTCCAGGTATGTGTGGAGTAGAAGCGCTATTGGAAACTTCTTCCCTGTCCATTGTGGCTCGAACTGTTACAAAGGCGCTAAGCGTCCGCCTTTCAGAAAAGATCCATGCTCACTGTCTTAATGGCCATGTTGTTAGGCTGCAACACCCCTTACCTCTGTCAGATTCACACCGTCCTCCCCTGTACCTGTCTCTCGTTCACAAATTGTCTTTCGGACATCTGTTCTGACCTTCTGAAGTAAAAGTATACGCAACGCGAAAACAGGGACAGAAGAGAAGGTACAAACAACAGGACTGGTGCTGACCGCCAGTCCTGTTGTTTGTCTTCTCTTCTATCCCTGTTTTTTTTTTTTTTTGCACTGCGTGTACTTTTACTCATGATGAGCCACCGACTAGCCCATACGAAGATTTTGATAGATTTATTTATTTTATTTTATTTATACATACTACAGCGCAATTTGTATGCGCTATGGCAGGAGTGGGAAAAACACAAAATGCAAGGAAACAAAATGCAGCAAAATGTACAAAGTGAGAAATACAAAAAGTTAAAATCACAAATGATATATCAAACAAGAAAATAACTGTTAACAACAGGGTAAGAATACACAGCTATTATGCGTCTTCAATGGCAGTTACAAAGTTTTGAAATGGACGAGAACGATTCTGTTCTGTTCTGACTTGAGTGAACCTGTTAACAACTGTTATCTTTGGCGGCAGAGTCTTCAAGTGAACTTACTTTCGACGTAACGCAAAACAGATGAGGAGCACTTAAAGTTTTTCCCCAAATATCCTGCTCGCCACCAGCCTCAGCGGGGCCGACACTTAAATAGTCATTTTGTCCGGGATTCCACCTCTAAAGAGCAAATGACCTCAAGTAGTCCTTTCTTATTTTTCTCTCTATCTCGAACACTGGAAGCAAATTGGCAGCTTCTTTACAGATACGTGCTCAAGCACTTCAAGCTCCGTTTTTTCCATTAAGGCTTCTTTCCTTTCTCGCTCTCCTAAGCAAAAAAATAAAGCCAGCATACCTTCTACTTTTCTTAGTATTCTTTTGCGTTCTCTTTCCGATTGCCTGTCGGTAATATTGTCGAGTTTCTGATACTTATCGCGGTGAAACCATTACAGCAGCGGGAGGCGATCAGCCGGTGGCTCCGAGACCAAAATAGCCGGAAAGCAATTTCTTTAGCGGAAGCGAGCACAAGTTGGGCCAGAGAAGCGATAAGACGTTGCGAAGTTTCCTTTACCTTTATCGGTTCAAGTTTAATTTTCGCGTCTACCTCACGAAGGCTTAGGAACATTCCAGTGGGCCTTGGCCGTTCGTTCATTGGAGTCCAAAGTCTTTGCAGTTTGAAATCATCGATGTATGGTATCTGTAGAGCCACTGAGCTTAAGACCGCCACGCAGCAGCCGAAATATATGCGTTCCTGCCGCCCTGCAGGCTGTTAGTCGACGCGGTTGACACGGTCGCGCCGACGAGTGCCCGCGCCGAAGAGCTTGCCGGGTACGCGTTACGTGAGTTACGGCGCGCCGGCAGTCTCGCCTCGGTCCCTTTGAAGGATCCCCGCCGCGAGAAACCCTAAACGGCACTGGCACCGCACTGCTTTTTGGGGGAGCGCTCCTTTTTCTTTTGCTTGTGCGTGTGTGCGCCGCCTCCGCGTATTCACCGTGAGGGAAACGGCGCCGAGACGGTTTTTCTTTTAGCCGTGTGCTTCTGTTACCGCTGGCTGGCGCCGCTTCGAGGAACAGGGCAAATGACGGTTCTGTTTGTGTTTTTGTGTGTATTCCTGCCTCTTTTTGTGAGCGCAGTCAGACTTCCCGAGGGGAAGATGCTCTGTTACGGTTTCGTTGCGTTTTGCTTGTGTTGTATCTTATATCGGTCACGTGCACAGTGAGCCCGCCTAAATACACGGCCACAGGCAACTGTTACGTCACGAAAGGGCCGGCCCAATCAGCGATGAGCTGAGGGGGTTAAGAGGAGAGGTTGGTGGGAATCTGGGGGTTCTCGCCAGGGGCTTTTGGCCGGGAGAGCTCTGGCGGCTCCACTCTGTTGTTGCTCTCCCTTTGTTTCGATTCTGTCTACACTGTACCATCAGGTTAATCTCATGTGTATAAAGTTTTTTTTTGTTTCTACAAAGCAAATCTTCGTCATCGTCCTTCGCGCTAATTAATGCCAATCACAAGACCGGGTCGTAACGACAACGAGACGGCCTGACCTCGCTAAGCAACAGCAAGCGAGGAGAAGAAAAAGAGAGAAAAGAACCCCAACTGTATCTTTTTCTGTTTCTTTAACTTAGAGCAGTTTTTGTTTCGTGAATGGAATACAGGATAAAATGTTTTTGGTGTGGTATCGTGGGCTTCAATGCTGAGAACTGATGGCAGCCGGTGCACATTTGTTCTTCAAGGAACCGAGTACGCCAAAGAGCAGCCGACAGTGTTCATAGGACAGACATGAAATCTGCAGTCTCTTAACGTGGATTTTACACATAAGCAATAAATGCAGAGCATGAAAGCAATAGCTCTGTTACGCCTCATGGAGGTTGTACACGCTCTCGGGTAATGGTCAAGTCTTTTGGATTCCGAAGAGACCCCCGCTTTCGCCCGCTACGGTTCCTTGGTCTGGCCAGCGTGCGTGTCGTCCCTGACTGCCTCCACCATTAGCTGCTGTTTCTTTTAGCTGGACAGCACGCTGGGCTACGTTCACCGCGTTAGGCCGCTTCATTTATTAATACTGAACCCCCCTCTTATCTCTCCTCTTTCATTTCGCTGTTTGAAGCGCCTGGCCTTCGCCCACTATTAAGGCGGTGGTGGTAAAAATTTAAGGAGCGCTTAATTGTATTACGTGTTTGCAATGCGTTCGTACCAGGAGGTTTCGTGCATTCTGCAGCGAATTGTGTAGCTGCGGAGTCTCTGGGTGGAGTTTGACTATTTGTTGAATGCTACAGTGGCGAGCTCGAAGTGCAAAACCCACCTTGGCCTCCGGTGGTAGTGAGTGCGACTGCCTTTGCCTGCTGGTTACTTGCCGGTTTTCTCTATAGGGTGCAAGCCATCGTTAGGCCATGGGCTCGACTTCCCAGAGTACATGGCTTGGGAAACAAGCCTGTGCCTTCAAATACATTTTCTCTTGAAGCTTCTTCCCGTGGCAGCCACTATCCTGCCTCTCCCTTCTCTCCGCCGCGAGTGGAGAGGGGGTTTTCCCCTCTACACTCTGCCACTTGACAACCCTGTCAGGTGGCCCTTCCGCGTACTGAAGATTACATACGCCAACAATGGAGGGTGCTCACAATGGGGCTTTCAGTACTGACTCATTAATCTTTTTTTTCACTACCACCACAAGAGCGGACTAGGGGAAGGGCCCCTGGATGGTGAAGAATATTGCAAGCACCCAGCCACGTGGTCTAAAGGATCCAGAAACGAAGGGTCCTTCTTTAAGCCGCCGCTGAAGGAAATCCTACTCGGTGCTGTGTTGATCTAAATAAATTGATCCTTAGTTTTCTTTATGACAACATCTCTTGTGTTAATTTCATTATTTTAGAGCATTAGCTCTTATTAGCCTATTCCTCAACATTGAGCCACCGCCACCATCGTCCGCAGAGCCACATTCCTCCTGTTCCGGTTGGCAGGTAGAAAAGAGGAAAGAGATCAATCTCCTTGTCTATTTTTAGGAGAGATGAGGGGAGAAGACAAATAGGAGAAGAAAGAAAGACAAAGGGTGGAAGCGATGCAAAATTTGCAAAACATTGGATGTTTTCCTCTAAAAAGCACCCAGTTTCAATGCTTTGACTTAGAAGTCAATCAAAGCGAAATGAACAAGCATATAAACTAACACTGACTGATACACATAAAAAGAGTAAATAGAAAAACCAATCCAGAAGAAAAATTGTTAAAAAGAAAAATGTAGAAAAAACTAGAAAACTAGACCAAAATATGACTGCGAATCGTAGAAAAAGATGGAAAATCACTAAAGAAAAAAACCATACTTTAAATCTTGTGCACAAAAAGTTTCAAGTTAAGGTTACTAAGGATCACATTGAAAAATAGAGTTGCACTGCGATGATGCTTTCAGTTACAAAAGAAAACCTTGAATGACCAAGGCTCAACTGTCAACACACGAACCAGCTCCTAAATGTATAAATACCCGTGCAGAGGTCCAGCGAGCATAGAAGAGCTGTAAAATGTCGTGTGGACATTAATCTGTGAAGATAAAGACTAGAAAACATGGTGACATAACCCTAGCAGAGACTGTCATCGGAGTTCCACAAAGTTCATACAAATCAGCAAAGCGCTGGAGGAGGCGCCACTGCACTTGCGCATTTTATTTGAGTCATGTAATTTATTTCCGGATTTTTTTTAGGTAAGAATTGTCACCAAGACATACTTATTCGTGTGGAATGAAAATTTACTGCCGCTGTTGAGAAAAAGTGCTGGATAAAATCGTTACACCCCGTCACCAGTCTGCTTCAGCACACTAGAGACTGGCTTCATAGCATTGCGCCATGTGGGAAGCAGGTTCCTTTTCAGGGCAGAACGGCTGTATCAGTAGATAGTGGTACCAGATCTCTGTAATATATTGTAGACACAAGGGAAATGGCGTCATAGTGTATTCAACCCTGTTGCAACCTATGTTGCACACAAAATTAGAGCAGCATTAGAATGTACAAAGCAATACTTCGTGGCTGACAGTAGTTGATGTTTTGGCCCATTTTCTTGAGGTACTCAGCATCAAAAATAAAACCGCAGTATCTGACATCATCCGGAAGCTGACACTCTGAGCACTCAAAAACAAAAATACAGCTGTTGTCAACCTGGCAGAACCCAGCGAGACGGGCGAGAGCTCTGTTAGGGTAAGCACATTCCACACGATTTTATGTAGCGAACGGCGCGTAAAGCGATTTTCGGCAATTGCGAGAGTACCGTCGGCTACGTATATGCAGCTGTGGCATGGCGCAGCAAGTCACGAGATTCGTTAGTTGCAAGGCAAGCGGGTGCCGTCGGCTCAACGCGCGCAGAGGTGGCGAGTCGTGGCGAGACCCGTAGCATGGCGTCAGAGCCAAGCCTCCGCTCCTCCTTGTTTTGATGAGGAGCGGAGCTGAAACTGAAGCTGAAGATCATAGCCATATGAGCTTCAGCTTTGTATGGGAAGGGTAGAACTATCGCTTTAAAACATATCGCGACGGCGAAAAAAGCGACACCGAGATGGCTAGCAAGACTGCGAATTAGGGAGTTTCCATGCGCACGAAAGTTTCGAACTGCGCTTTTGAATCTCGTACCAAAATTAACCTCTAAGTGGGAGAGTTACAGGTCACTTCAAAATTGAAAGTTGACTTCTTAGACCACATAAATGAGAGTTCAACAATTTGGAAAGTTCGGAAAGTTCATTCATATATCACTCAAAGAACGTGCAATATCTACATGTCACCGATGACCCGCAATTAATGGGCGCGAAAGAAGTTAAGGTGGAAACATCAGCCGCAACGCGGAATCTAATAAGCTTTGATTGCATTTCCAAGATATGTTGTCGCGGAGTAGAGATCCCTGCCCGTGTGCTCTTAAAGCATTTAACTTTACTTTAGCCATCGCAAACTTTTCCTCCGGATTTTCAGTGCGCTGCAGAGAAAATCGGCAGATACAATGGTAGCATGTTCTAAATATTGGCAATATTGATTTCACAACAGGTCGTCATAAAGGCTTGTTTCAATTCCATGTTTTGTGGTGTCTACAACCACTAAGACCTGAACTTTGGTTGGTTTTGCAGTCAGAAATCAGTGCGCTTGATATTCAGCTGTGGTCAGCCAAACGCTGACACAGCCGCCTGTGCCAATGCATATATTTTTTGCGTGTTTCAGTTGCTGGAAAATTTTACTGCCTTCATTACATAATAACCTCGGGTTGGGTTCGGGAGCAACCACTGACACATTCTGCACCCTGAGGAGAGCCAGTCATAACATACGCTTTATTTCTGGCTTTGGAGGAGGGCAACCACAGCAGATTGAAAATTTAAATTGCTGTAAGAAAAACCGCACAAAAAAAGCCAGTTCGAACTAAAGTAGCACCGTGAAAAAGTCAGAAACAAGCATGAAGTGACTACAGCTCCATGGTATCAGTCCTTTGGACGACATCTTGATTGCAACGAGCAAAGCGGCAACTGGAACAAAGAACAGGGTACATCGGCAGAGCAGAAAGGCTTGCAGTGGTAGGCGGCTCAGGCGGTGTGTTCGTGGAAGACACCCGAGAGACAGATAACTAATTGGGAGCACCTCCCGTTATGAAGATGTCCGTTAATTAGAAGATTAATTGCTCCCTCCAACTCACAGTCCCTAGAGAATGCGGATCAGGAATGAGCAGATTAAGCAGGCTTAACGCGATTGGCGGCGTGGAAAAAAAGTTAGGAACGGGAATGCGCCGTCGCTAGCACTTTCTTTCACAGAAACGCAGCAAATACGCGACATATATGTAGTTTCTGCTCCGGCTTAACAAACATTGGAACATATTCTTCTTTCCTTGGCCATTAACAACGGTACCCTTATAGTGGGAAAAATTGCAGAATTAGAAAACTGGAAAACAATTTGATCCGGTTGTTGGAGGGTTGTTGCGTTAGAGAATTTCGGGATGTATCAATATTTGTGAGTGCCTGTTACGTCTAAGTAAGTTCGAGTGCTACGGACTATATATGTTAAACAAAATCTGTGCGCCGAACGGAATGTTCTAACCTAAACATCTTTCCTCTGTATTTTATCCAGTTTTTTTTTTAGCGTTAGCTCAGAGTAAATTTAATTTCACCCTGGTTTGCGGAAGTAGGTTGTCCGCAGACAAACCGACATCTGCTCTCCTTCAAAATCATTCGCGCCTGTAGATGGCACTGAAAGTGTGGAAAATCGGCCAGACAAAAGACAAGGTATTACGAGGACTGCGAAGCAGAGGAATGTTGGCAATGATGCCACAGGTGACCGCAAAGTATCCCTTTTCTGCAAAAATAATAACTTCCCTCTCCCAATTCCATCTTTTCCTAGCAGGGGCTGACACATATTCTTTTTTTGTTCAGTCCCTAATTAATTTCTTGAGCCTCCTCTCACTTCTCCGCGCTGTCATAACTTGGCTAAAAAAAAATCAGTTTCCTAAATTTCCCTCCAACCACACCAACTAGCCCTGAACATTACCGATACGGGGTCGCAACCATACGGCGAGATTTTTATGCGAAGCATGTTGCTAGAGCTACCACTCACGCCGTCGCCGTGGGACCCCCTCGTGACACCGTGACGTCACACCACGTGACACCGTGACGTCACACCACGTGACACCGTGACGTCACACCACGTGACATCGGATGAGAGAGCCGGCCTCCACCTCGCGCCGTCGCCGTGGGACCCCTAGCCGTCACACCCGCGCATTCCCGCGCATTTCGAACGCGCGTTCACACTCGGTGTAGGTGAAATGCTCGCTCCACCGGGCAGGCAGACGCGGCTTCCGTGGCAATCCAGGCGCTCACCCAACGCGCGTCTCGGGGTTAGTCGGCGTTCCGCTGTAGCCATGCCGTTGTCTTCCCCCACGACGAAGGCTTCTAGTGGTTGTATTAAAATGACCAAGTATTCAACCAAGGAAAGCCATGTATTACCAAGCCTAGCCACTAATATGCTTCGCATTCCCCAGGCTTAGCCAAGCTGAGCCTCAGGAATTTTTTTGCTGCTTTGTGATCTGAGCTAGTGATACCGTGTTTTCTCGTTCAATAGGAAACTCAGAGTACATATCGATGTCAAGCGGTGGGCAGCGATTGCTTAAAAACTTTGCGTGCTCGCTGAAGTACAGAACATGCCTGGCGTACACACAAAAAAAACTGAGAAAGCGAATGCCTGAACACACTATCACCTGTAAGTGCTGAGTGCACAAGCATGCAGGTCTGAATTGTTTTAGTAGTCAGCCTACAATTAAGCAATAACGTTCATGCCATTCCAAATACCCAACTCAAACACGAAGCTTAGTACCACACATTAATACTTGATTACTTCCACAACATACTGCATTAATGCTTGAGGATTACGACGCAAATGCCGGAGATGAATGCAGGATTTCAATACAAGCTCTGTGCATGGGAAACACAGGCAAAAAGTGCTACCAGCTTCGTAAATTCACAGTCGTATACACGCAGCATAAAAGTAGCGGCAGCGTTGTCACACAGAAAATTGGCTCCTGGTTCGGCTCGGTACCTATGGAATCAGATATGCTATCAATAAATATGATTAGAACGAGATACAATGGAATCTCTACGAATCAAAGTGTACAACAGCGAGCATTTTACAAAACCTAGCGCGCCTATTGAGATAATCAGTATATGCCTGCATTGCCTCTATGCAATAAATTGCATCCAAATTTATTTCCGGCTGAAAGATATACAGGATCCTAAAATGCGCGAATACAAATGTCAAATCAGTGTATATAAGTACTTTTTTTTTCCAAAAAGCATCCGTAGTTAGAACAATCTGCTGGAAGAAATTGTCCCCGCATAGCAATCCCATTTTAACAATGCTCCGGAGGTTATATTTAATTGTATTGTAACATGTGCCGTGAATTTAGCCTACATAATGAGGCAATTGCAATTTTAACATCCATTTTTTTGCGAATACTCTCTTGCGAATGTGCATTTAGTAGGGTTTACATCCAGAGTTTTGAGAATAACTTGTGAATGTTCTTTATGTTTTTATTATTTTCTCTCATAGCGTTGGGGTTCGTGTACTAGCCTTGCACTTGTGCGGCATTTTTTAAACCTTCCTCAACCTTAACGCCTTCATTTTAAGGGCGCTACAGACACCACAAAAAAAAATAAAAGAATAATAACAGAGGAACACAAGTTTATTTCGTAAATTCTGGAAAGCGCTTCTAATTTCAGTAAATTTTTTTTTGTCGAACTGCAAGAAGTTATTTCCTTGTTTTCTTTCTCACACATTAAATTTGGGGTGTCAGTAGTGCATAACATTAAACATGTGAAAATATCGCAAATATCTTTTGGCAAAAACCTTACCGTGGTAACTGGGCTTTAACTCAACACTGTTGCTTATATGTGTGGTTTATTTTCGCAGTGATACACTAAAAAACAGTAAACCAAGCGATGGAAGTGCATTTTATCATTATTAATTGGCGCGTTTTTCACACGCTGGCTAAAATCTCTACTTTAATAAACAGCCTGTCGCTCTCTGTTTAAGTGTTATCAACGATTGCGTGCACGCAATAGCAGTTTTGGGAGCGCAAGTCAACGTCACGTTTCATAAGAGGTCTGAGAGAAAAAAAAAACTAAGGCGAGCTACGTTAAATCAGTGTCAAGCTTCGGAAGAATTCTTTAAATGCACCATGAACTAGGACCACATTGCCTTTCGTCTTCATCATATCGATTCTTAGCGCAGGCATGCATTTATTCGTTTCCGTTTGCTTGTAAAATGCCTGATCGCGGCCAAGGCAGCAAACCTAAAACCAGTGTTAATGAGCGTACTGCCTGCTGTTCCAGCTGTGATATGTGGGGATATCGGTTCGGACTTCAGCTTTGCTCAACGAATGTGGCGTCATGGCCCGCTAACCGCAGTCGCACCCATGCTACGGTATGGGGGCAGTAGTTTGCGATGGTATGGGAGCTGTGGTATGGGGAAAGTTTGGGCTAGTTGGAGAATATTGTAATGCCCCACTGTAATGCCTCACGGCGCTGTGGGTACTGTAATAAATAAATAAATAAATAAATATTCATGGGGAACAAAGCGCGCAAACTGTACTGTACAAGCAAGAGAAGGCACCACACGCGCTGAGGTTTGTTATTATAAAATTTCCATGGTGCTTAACGTATCATTAAGAGTACAATAGGATAGGATTAAAGATATCTGACAGGTTCTCTTTCATTGATTCATAGATGGCGGGAGATCCTGATAAGAGTACTGGCGGAGTGGCGTACGGGTTAAGTGATGCGCCACTGTTGTATGACTTTGTTTGAAAACCCACCGGTAGGGATTGTAAGACCCAGGTAGTCTTCTTGAGGTCCATAAGGCCCAATTTTGTAGAGTTGTTCTGGAGTATGTGAGTCCCTCTACTAATGAACTGGTGCGCAGTGCCACAGTAGGCAGGTGGTTTTTGCATTTAATTTATTTGAATTAATTTCACTGCCACCTTCCTACCGTCGCAGTGGGGCCACCTGATTTTCCGTGGGAAGAACGGATGCCGACTTCAACCGAGATCATGACCTGTAACGCTCTGCGGCATCCGTGACACGTGACGGTCACTAACACTCGCTTCGGTGCCCGGATACAGAAGAACGTCTACAATGCTTCGCCTGAAATTCATGTATTCGTCGTAATGGTGTTACAGTAGCTACCTCTGCTTCCCCCACGAGAGAGCTAATAGCCCCCTCTAGGTTGATAACTTTGCGCCACCGCCCGCTACGTGATGGTCAGCTTAGAGGGACGGAGAGGGAAACCGGTTTTCCACAGGCAGCAAACAATTTCGTAAGCAGTCTTGTCTTTCTTTGTTGTCTTATTTCGAATTCTGCTGGTAAGGTTTTTAAAAATATGGCTTTGACAAAAATAGTCCGCCCGCCTGTTTCTTTCCCACTAGCCTAGTCAGGGGGTTGCATGTTGTCTTGTGGCTATGGGCTTCTTACAGTTAAGCTTGTCCTCAAAGAAAATACATGTGCGGAAAGGACTATCATGTAAAAGCATTCTGTAGGAAAAGACAGATTTGAAGTCTCATTCATCATCATCCTGTTCTTTTAAGCTCGAAAAACTAAGAACACCGCCGCCGATACAAAGGCGTTTTTTCCTAGTGGTATAAGATGCACAGTTTAAAATTAGCACACTGCCTTTTTTGTTCTTTCCCCAGCTGATTATGACAGCTTCCCGTTCCTGTTCCGAGACTTGACGCGCCCGCCTGGCTTAGGGCAGATTAGTGTGCTGCAGACGCGCAAGCGCAAGTGTTTAAGATCGTATTCTGCAATTTGAATGCTTTAAATTCTACTAAAATCTGTACGGTCTCTGAATAGCATTCCTATTTTGTAAACTCCTTGCCTGATTGCTTAACTGAGTAGATATATTTTTTTGCAGTAAAAAAAAGCTTAGTGTAATTTTCAGTTACCTACGACAACGGAAGTCGCAAAGCTGCTGTTCTTACAATAACAATAGTGCACGGCATTACATGGTGGATCCATACACAATATCTAGAATATATAATATGTGATAACAACGTTGAAATTCGGGCTTGTTGGTTCATACTTCGGAGCAATAGCGCAAACAGGACAAAGGACCAAGAACGAGTAGACACACACGAATAGAGCTGTGTGTGTCTACTCGTTCTTGGTCCCTGGTACTGTTTGCGCTATTGCTCCGAAGTATAATATGTGAGCTGTTTTTTTCCTGATATGTTGCTTTTCTTGTCAAGTTTCAGAAGCTCGAATGAACTCATTTTGTGCAGCTGTGCGTTCATTTGGCGTTCAACCAAAATTATAAAAAAAGAAACGGCAACACGCATAAATGAACACAATGTCACTTTCTCCTCTAATGCATTGTATTGTTTTCCCGCGCTGCGGCTTTGCCCGCAAACTTAGCTTCTTACTTTCGAATAAGTGTGGAAAAATTACTACACACCCAGATCAAATGTTAGCGTCAGACAGACTTACAAGTCATTGTGTAAGCATACAGAGAGCTGCTATAAGTTGAAACTAGGAATGCTGTGAGCCAGTTGATAATATATAACAGTATTAAATAACCTCAGAACACACTGAACGTAGCACTAGACATCACAGCTGGTTTCTGTATTTTTTTTTATTTCTTCAAGCGTACAGAGCAGCCAGCAAACATATTTGAAGAAGAGTATATGCTTGGGCTCGTAGGTTCTTGATTTTGGGATAAAATGTGGCGTCAGAAAAGGCAATAACTGAAAAAGACGGACGAACAGAGCGCTAACTACACATAGTGATTTATTGCACAGAGGAAGGGTGGTTTTATATCATCGGATCACAGTTGCACCTTCAGTACACTGAACTACCAAAGCATATCACCCAGATACGCAACCTCAGTTGGAAACAGCGCGTCAGAAGGGCTACTTGCACATTCATTATGCAACAGTGTCGGAATGATAGACTTCGGAAGTATGGATATGACGTAGAGAACTTCTGTAGCAAATGTCTGTCAGCCCACTTCTGTGTTTGTCAATGCAAACCCCTTCTCAAAAAATATGCAGTTTCAAAAATCCACAAAAACCAGCTAGCATGCGAAATAATTGAGGCTGAATGGACTTCAGCTTTGGATAGTTACTGTGTCAGTAGCTCTTCTGTGACGTTGTTTCCAAGGAGTTCGCGTATCTGGGTGACATGCTTTGCTAGCTCAACGTACTGATTGGCCGCCCCAATGGTTATGGCGCATGGCTGCTGATCAGAAAGACGCGAATTCGATCGTGGCCGCGCCGGTTGAATTTCGGTGAAGGCGAAATTCTAGAGGCCCGTGTGCTGCGCAATGTCAGTGGACGTTAAAGAACCCCAGGCGCTAGAAATTTCCGGAGCCCTTCACTACGGCATCTCTCATAGCCTGACCTGAGTTGCTTTGGGACATTAAACGGCAATAAAACCAAAAAAACCTTATGGCCTGAGTCACTTTGAGACGTTATACCCCCATGAGCCAAGCTAATCAATGTACTGTTGGTGCAATTCTGATACGATGGTATATATAAAACTGCCCTTCCTGTGTACAGTAAATCATTGTTGGAAGTTAGCTCTGTGTGTATCCGTCTTTCTCAGCCGTTCTCTTTTTTTGCGCTACGTTTCTTCCCTGTATTTGAAGAATTCTTTTCCGAGCCCGCAGAGCAACAATGCGACCCACGAACGACAAAAAACAATGAGCAGACGGTACAGGCGCTGATTTGCAGCTTATAGAAATTGTGATGACTCACCATCGTTTATACCAGTCGCTTAGCAATCGTTTTTTTTCTTTTTGTCTGAATAGTGACGTCACAGGTGCCTTTCCGAAAATTCAAATTTTCGCCTTCCAATTCTTCGCATGAGGCGCTGACGCATGTGTGGCCTGTCTTTTATATGAAAAAAGTCACTGTAATTTTCCGCTCCCCATTGTCACTCACACTTTTCAGAAGCTCTATTTCAAGTGCTGTTAGAAAGTATCGTGACCCCACCGCATGGTGGTGTGTTAGGTTTCTTCCTTACCCGTTCTATACTGCTAAGGCGTGCTGCCTTGCTCGCTCGTTGTATCACCGGGCCTTGCAGCCGATGTGCTCCATCTTGCACTCTATGGCTCTACTGCAGCTGACGTAATTCGGTGTTTTACGGAGCATCCCTTTCGCTTCTGTTTCGTCTTTATCGGGAAGATGTTGGACAGCATAGCGGAAGTGGAGATGACGCTGACATACACTATTCAGCTACTATCGTCAATTTATGCGGCACACAGTGAATATTAATAATGACTTAAATTTTTTTTCCGTTTCCTTGTGGCTTTCAGGGTTGAGGGGACGCATCAGCCCACTAGCAAGCGTTTCAACAAAATGACTATTTCTCGTCTCTAGAAAGGCTGGCTAGTGCACTGTGGATCTGCCAGGACCAAAGTTCGTTTTGCGTTGTGTAGGAATATAGACGAGAAAAACGATAAGTAGAGCAGCTAGAAGAGTGACGCAACGAAGAACTAAACGCATCTTAAGGTTACCAAAAGAAAACCATGTCGCCTAATTGCAGAAATCAGTGATGCGGCGTTCGTGTGGCCCACAAATAAGGGACCTTTAGGCTGAATGATTCCAGGAAATTATTTCCCACAGGCAATAGAGGAAAGTTGACAGCTAGACTAGCTAGCCGCCCACAGAGCCAAGCTGAATGACAACCTCATCAACGGAGCATAATAAAAGGAATGAAAGCTACCACAAAGCAGGAATAAGTAAAAAGAAAGAGCGACTTTTCTGAAATCTCAGGCAATGTCTTAGTTCGTTTCAGGTGCCAACGACCCTAGTTTCGCTCGGTGCAACTGCTTTGACTCATTCTCTTATTTAATACGTTTTTTCTTCTGTATTTACTTAGTTGCCTTTTTTTTGCTTATAACGACGCTAGCATTCACTGCAACAGCCGTAAGTCCCTCTAGCGCGAAGGCATTATGGTAAAATCATATTGAAGGGGGAAAACAAAACACACATTGCGGAAGAAACAAAACAATGCTCGAAGTTGATCGGGCTTTTCCGCCGGTTGCCAATCTTGCTGCTCCTTCCGAGTTTCTCACTCACCACCAACAACACTCCCTTTGTTCTGCCTTGCAGGCGACGTTGATGTGCACCGCATTTCTGTGAATAGGGGCAGGGAAAAAACGGCCCCATACACGGCAGCTCTCAATCGCTTGCTGGTGTTGGCAGTGGACACGGCACAAAACAAAGGCGCTTCAAGAGTTTCCCTTTGCTTTCGCTTTTACATGTTGTTTTTCAGAGAGTTCAAGTGATCTCAGCCCCCACCCTCCCCACGCAATTCAAACACGTCGGAAACAAATTGCCAAAAATAGAAGCGCTATGCTGCTCCGCAATAAGAGAGCATGGTGAGAATTTTCTATCTTCTCTGACGATCGGGTGTTCATAAATTGTTTCATCTTCCCTTGTTTGGCTGTGTCTTTCTCATTTATCTTTTGGTCTCTGGTCCCCTAGAAAAGAGAGATGTTGTCCTTTGTGCGGCAGCAGCTGTTACGATTGGAACTGAGGCTTCTATAGATAAAATACGACAGCAATATCAACAGGGGGAACATTCTTTGGGTGGAAAATTTTCTCTTCTTTATCTCATATCTTTTGTCGGGACCTGGACATGGTAAACAGTCCAAGAAAGGTAGCGTTCCGAATGGCTATCAGCTGCTACGAAGCTGTACAAAAAATATTTTGACCTTTCCTCTGTCGCTATGTTCACGTGGTACTATGGGGTTGACGTAGCAAGAAACATGAGGGCCGTTAATCGATCCAGCGAGTAACCGCTGAAATCATGAATATTTGTGTTTTTTTCATAAATAAATAATTTCGGACGCGTGGCTCGCATCCTTCGAGCAATACTGATACTTACTTTACTTGATTGAGAGCAATACTGATACTTACTACAATACTTTTAATACTGATATAATTTTAGACTCATCTCAAAATGGCCATCGTAGCACTACTACTAGGAGTTCAGGAGAAGCGTATATTTTTTGTTTCTTTTCGTTTTTCACAAAAGTGCCCACGGCTACATGGTCTATCACATTATACGGGCCAATATTTTCCTTCCTGCATTAAGAGGACAGTTTTTTTAGAAAGTAAGGTTGGCATTCGTCCTTTCATCCAAAATGTAGCTGACTGGAACTTGATTTAGCTAAAATTTATTAATCTTGCCGTATGAGACTAATTGGTCATAATATGAGAAAGAAAGCCTTAAAGTCAGAAAAGTGAAAACAAATGACTCAAAATGAATGCAAGGATACCCAGTCAACCAGCAAAAGAAAAGTTAGAAGTTTTACGATCGAAATTTACGCCTTTAAAGACGCCGCTTTTACAGATCAGCTGGAGCCAATCTTCATAAATTACCAATTTTCACCACGTCTTCTGTCGTTCTGTGAAGAGAAGAAACGCCCTTAACAAGAATGGTGTTTAGCATCTCATTACCATCTCAAAAGAGAAAAGGTTGTGGAAAACGAACCGTAAATAGAACAAAATTATAGGCACCCTAGAACGCCTGAATGTTTTTTTGTCCCTTAAAGGCATTCGCATTACTGAGCCCAAAATATCGTATATACGCGTGTAAGGGCCGCCCTTGAGTAAGTGCTGCTTCCCTCAACTTGGTAGCCGATGATTTGCAGTAAGTAGAGTTGCCGAAGAGCAGCTTCAGTCGCGTGCTTTTAATCTTTCTCGCGTGACCCTTTTCATGTAGAACTACAAGGTAAAAGATATGTGCCTCCGATACACGACGAGTCGCTCCGTGTAAACTCTTCCGGTAAATGCTACTAAAAGAGGCTTCGTCATTACATTAATACAGCCTCGGCGCTGTAGAATTTTTGGGCGGTAGGCACTTTCGCCATAAAGCATGCAAACGTTATTACAACGTTTGCCCGCTGATGAAAAACCAGACTCTAGTGCAACCGTGCCAGCACCACACTTATTTGCAGCCCCGGGAATTTTTGCAGGCGCACAGCGACTGCGAACAGGTAGCGCTGCGCCTGCTTCGGTGATATTGGGCCTGATCAACTTGCACATTCATGTCACAGCGCAAAGGGCTTTGGAGTGGGCCGCCGCTTCTCATAAAATATCCGATATTGTTACCATTTTACCGTGAATACATTTTCCCCGCCGTAAAATTTAAGTGCGACTGATTTCTGCAGCGGCGACGCCCGTGCGCTGCCGCTTCTTGGTCACGCATGAAGGACATGCGTGACCAAAAGCATTTAGTAATTTTCTTGAGTTTTTTATTCTTTGTATTTTCAGCAATCAATCAGGCCAAAAGAAATTGTGGCTAGCGTTATATTCTGTTATACTGGTCTCGGTCAGTGTCCAGGTGCATTTTGCCCTCGTTCCTACCCCACCGGCTGTTTCCGACGATTATAGTTTTGTTTATTTCTCGACCTTTCTACGTATGGCAGGGCGCTGATGTCCCATTACCGCCTCCCGGATAAGATTTAGCGCACATAACGTGACACAAGCCTCATAAAAGTGACCACGACACCTTTCAGTCTACGCTTCCCGCGGGCGAGAGCTGTCAGGAAGGTGATTTAACTGCTTGTGATGGTGTGAACAGCGCTAAAAAACAAAATGTGGGGCAAGTCGGTGGCTCATACTGCATTGAATCCCGCTAAACTGCTTTCAAGAAGAAAGATCATAAGCATTGAAGTAACAATTGTAGAGGTGAAATGCGCACTGGAAATATTTTTACTGCTAGAAAAAGTGCTCATTTATGCCCATACGATGATGTGAGATGGGGTGTAACAGGATCGCAAACAAAAAAAAATGTAAAAGAAAAGAACCAACACTGCATTCTTCTCCGGTGATGACTGAGATAACCCAAGCCATCCAAATTTGGATCAACTGCTGCACTACTTAGACAGCTTTCTTTCCTGGCCAACCTTATCTCGTGCTTCAATCAGTTCTTTTTCAATTTTAGTGTTTGCATGAGTTATGAAAATGGTCTCACTGTAGCAAAACTTCCACTTTTTGCGATGATTACGATGGGTAGCCAGGTCGCCAGGGTGAGGATCTGTTTAGACGTGTGTGTGTGTGTGTGTGTTCTTTTAGTCTTCTATTAATATAGGGCCCGTTTGCCCTATGTTATGGATACACGGAAACCTATCTACTGAAGAATGCGCACAGCTTTTTCACTGACGCAATAATGATATAACAGAGTGTGTTTGGTTTTGGTTTTGTGGGGTTTAACGTCCCAAAGCGACTAAGGCTTTGAGAGACGCCGTAGTGAAGGGCTCCGGAAATTTCGACCACCTGGGGTTCTTTAACGTGCACTGACATCGCACAGTACACGGGCCTCTAGAATTTCTCCTCCAAAGAAATTCTAGCCGCCGTGGCCGGGATCGAACCCGCG
Organism: Amblyomma mixtum; assembly: GCF_055824585.1. Classification (NCBI taxonomy): domain Eukaryota; kingdom Metazoa; phylum Arthropoda; class Arachnida; order Ixodida; family Ixodidae; genus Amblyomma; species Amblyomma mixtum. The sequence goes on from NC_143013.1 coordinate 180,789,464, forward strand.
TCTTTAGGGTCAGCAGCCGAGCACCATAGCCACTGAGCCACCGCGGCGGCACAGAGTGTGTTGTTAGTGTTTTTTAATTCTTTTTTTGCCTGGTAGCAGAATGGTTGAACGTTTTTCAAAGCTTGTTGTGGCATTTTGTTTCCCTTGTGCGCCGACTTGTAATTTTGGAGGCGGCAGCCTCTGAATAAGTCATCCCTCAGTTACGCTCATCATTTAGTCGTGCCTTTCTGTGTATCGTACTTCTTTTGCTTATTCTATCCCGGCCGCGGGGGATGAATTTCCTGTGCGCTGTGCGATGTCAGTGCACGTTAAAGAAACCCAGGTGGTCGAAATTTCAGGATCCCTTCACTACGGCGTCCCTCATAACATTAGTGCCTTTGGGACGTTGAACCCCAATAAACCAATCTTTTGCTCAAATTTTCATGGTATTGCAACAAACAAATCAACTAGCCTAATAACAACTCTTGCGCTTTGTATCGCCGGCAGAATTACGGTGGCATACTTTACCCACACTAGTATAATCGTTCCTTTGTGTGATTTTTGTCTTTCGTATTGTAGCCGGTCAAGCATAATCGTCTGCACAACGGTGAACAAGACCAGTACCAGAACGTCACTACAGCCCCGCATTCTTTTTCTCTTCAAATCTAAGACCCGCAGTACTTCATTTAGACTCCGCCACCTCTACATCCTGATAACCCTGCTGCCTTCTTAGCGCTAGAGTTCTGCTCATGTACCCAACACGCCTGGAAACCTACACATCACTATGCGTAGCGCCTCCGTTAGGATAGGGTTCGCGAACGCCTCGCACCACCGTTTTCCTCTGGAGGCAGTGCGGATCCAGAGGTGTATGCGGCTTGCCACCAATCCAAGCGTGTCCGGCCACGGCTCACGTCCACGCTCAGGTTCTACGTCATTTACCGTTTACTTCACAGCGTACGATGTCGCTGGCAAGTGCTTTTGTTGTTTTGTTACGTCTTATCGTTTTCTGCTTTTCGCTAACAAGATAAACTGCGTTATCGTCGTTACAAATGCAAAACTCTCTGTCCTGCAAAAGAAATACCTTTCAGCGGCCCATAGTGATGTTTGATTTTTTGTTGAGTGAGTTCCACAGGCGTCACTACGTCCGTGCAGCCAGTTTTTCACCGAGTAGTATTGTTATTCTTTATTTAGAACTCAGCTGAGCTGCTTGCTTAATTTCGAGTTTTCGTCACGTGGTTTCTGCGTACAGTAGCACCTTGCGAGACCCCATCGCTGGTGTAACGAGGAGAAATGCTAATACTGTGCTACTTAAAAATCGCCGCTTAGCAGCGGTGTCAAGCAATAGTTGAGAGAAGAACAATTCAAATGTCGCTCCGTTTTCAAAGTTCATTCTTGCATGTTACTACTTATGCCTCATCAGCGAAGAAAACATCTTGTGACTTGCTGTATACATACAGTGGGTCATGCATGGTAATATTAACTGTAGTTACCGGTGCGGTGGTTGCCACGTTTGTGCGTTCAAAATGTCATTCTTCGGTGGGCGTGTGCTCATTACGGCCGCTGTTGATAGCCTTGAGAAAAATATTTTAAAGCAGCGCTGATGGCCTGGAAAACTCAATACTGCTTTTCACATTAATACTATCGTTTCAATGTTTATGTACAAGAAACTTTCTGCGTTATCAGAAATAAAACCACTGTTGTACTCGACATGAAGAGCGGTATACCCGCCTGAGTAAACGTGTTTCTTTATTCTGAGAAAAAATTGTCCCACGAGGGAAGCCTAAATGGTGCTCGTTGATTTTGCAGATGGATTGCGCGGTAATTGCGCTTCAGTGCTGAACAACTCTCGATGGAGGTCCTTGAAGGACGTGGTAAAAATCTTTTGCAGTTGAGCCTTGCTAAGCACAAAATATTCTCCAAAGCAGAATGTTTTGCAGATGAACGCTACCGCCATGAACCTGAAAGCGGAATTGAGGTTTTCACTGACCCAGGGAGCCCTGTTATGCGCGTGTTCAACTTTTTCATCGTGGGTGCCATTATACTCAATATACGCCGGGGGCCTATGCTGTAGTGCCTCGTTTCTGCAGTAATGTAGCCAACACCAACGCGTATTGATCCAGTGCCTTGTTTCTGCCACAACCTTGTCCACGGCAACGCATGCATGAAGCGCACATCTCTCTGTCGCTACCGCCACATTAGGACAGGATGTGCACTGCACAGCGCGTGTGTATGTTGAAGTTTAACACGAGGCGCGTTCGGCTGCGACCATTGTGTAATGTGTAACTGCAATATTCATGGATTCACTGATTTGCGCAATGAAGTCAAAGTGTTTACATAAGCCGACGGCGTTCCTTTTTCCTGCTTCGACAAAGGCGGCATTGACGCAACTGTGACTACAGTAGATCGAGTTGGTATCATTTCTAACGCTCAGATGAATTTCTCTGAAAGTTTGAGCCTGTGGATTGGTTCTTGGGGCTCAACGCTGCTCCGTTATGCCGAAACAGAAATATCCTGTGTGCCCCCAGATATCCGGGCATTGCACTGCATGCTTTTAAGTCATGTGGACATTACTGGAAGGAGCGAGTTCCGGCCGTGGAGCGGCACGCTCAGAGCGTTGTCCCACATCGCCTTTCGATTGTTGATCGCGTTCAGGCGTGCAACATCTTTCTGGCAACAAAAATCTATTAGGTACTCCAGGTCTTTCACTGCGCTAAACATTACATCCAAAGTTTCCATCGATTATTTGTGACTTTTATTTGTGGATCTACTTTCGAGCCGATGCGGCGTGATAATTTTTTCAGGCCTGTTCGCGCAGGAGGATTGGGCTTCGTTGACCTGTATTTGACGCAGTTTGTTACCCATTTCTTTATTTTTCGCGACTATTCCGAAACAATTATTTGTACATTCTTGCAGTTTAATTTCATGGCCCTCTTTCTAAACTTAGTGATTTCTTCAAATTTTACTGAGCACCCCGTCTTTATTAGGCTTTATGCAAGAAGTTCGCGCATCTCTGAGGTTTCTGACCGTTCGATTCTCTAACGAGTATTATTTTCTATTTCGCGCAAGGGTCTGTGCAGAGATTTGAAAACGATGCTCTTTCCGCCGCCATTGTATCACTCTGCGTACTTTGCCTTCATGGGTCATGATGTGTTAAAGCACGTGTGCAAGATGTCGCTTCCTCCATGCATTAAAACGTTTTTCTATAAATTACACACCTAAGCACTCCCAGTTAGAACTTCTCTCCATAGGAAGAACATTTCTGTGCCTTCTGTTAAATGTCGTCTCTGCAAAGTACCTGAACCAATTGAGCACACTGTTTTATAAACTGCAAGGATGCGATTTTGTTTTTGGATGTGCTAACAAAGGACACTAAAGAAGAACTTCGTTTTAAATTCCTACAGGGTACTTAAACCTTGTGGCCACTCAACCTGTTTGCGAAACCTATTACATGCTTTTTTCTCATTGGACTTTATAGCTTGATAAAACGCGCATTTTATACCGCAATGCTGAACCTCTTCTTTCAAACCAGAAGTCATTTAGCCGAATGACTCTCCAGCTCAGGGACATCTATGATGAAAGAGACTTTCTACGCACTGTTTTCCGCTGTTGATTCGGTGTCTATCTTTGCCGCCCTTTACGTTGTGTTGTCTTCAGTCAACCTGATGCAGTGCAGCCACTAGCTAAGGTATCTGTAAATAATCTGTGCCGCCGCGGTGGCTGAGCGGTAATGGTGCTCGGCTGCTGGCCCAAAAGACGCGGGTTCGATCCCGGCCGCGGCGGCTAGAATTTCTTTGGAGGAGAAATTCTAGAGGCCCGTGTACTGTGCGATGTCAGTGCACGTTAAAGAACCCCAGGTGGTCGAAATTTCCGGAGCCCTCCACTACGGCGTCTCTCATAGCCTTAGTCGCTTTGGGACGTTAAACCCCATAAACCAAACCAAACCAAATAATCTGTATATAGCCCCTTCTGTACATGCATAACCTCCTATAGTGAATCCCATATCGGAAAAAAAATTGCGGCAATATCCAATTGCTCTCGCGCAGTCGCCTGCAAAGCTGTTGTGTTCGCGCCGCAGCGGGTTCGAATCCCATTCATGTATATTTATTAGATTTCTTTTTGTTCCTTTCACTTGGCACAAATCCACAAACACCGAAAGCATAAAAACATCCCAAAATCTTGTGTTGGGTTGACCCCCCGAAAAAATACTTTAGGTATAAAACCTTTACGTTCCAAAAGAAGCGAGCAGAACATTTGAACGTCTAATCGTGAATGAGCGGCTCATGACTGCTCATAACGTGCACATGTAAAGCAAGAGATTTTAAGAAATTGCAACCGCACTTTATGACACTCTTTTCGAAAGAAGTATATTAAAAAAAAATTGGTGACCTTTTTCACAAGCCGCATACCTACGAAACCGTTTCTCTCACCGCTGCATTCACCTCCTTCCTTTCAACTGCGGCGTGTCGCTTAGCTGGAACGCTGGTGTATGGCATATTCTTCTATCTCATTTTCCTTTCACCAAGTAAGCCGCTAATTATTGCGGGACAGCAGGCCCGGACATTCTGTGCCTTTAAAAGTGCAGTCTAGGTGTCAAAAACTAATTGGGTTCTCAACAGTGTTTGAGATTGCTAAATTAGGGATGCACAATGAATATATACTTGGCTAAAGGTTGCCTTTTAATGCATCCAGGTGCAGGTAGCTTCCTCCTGCCCAAAATTTGGGTCCCTTGCTTTCCTTAGATATTGTAACATTTATTTACTCTTTCATTAGGCTGCCGAACTAGTCTAATAAGTGCTGCCTCTCTTCTTGTTCGAGGGATGCTCTTCCCAGCTGAGTTTCGTACTGTTGTAACTTCTTGATTACTGAGACGTGTAGGCCGATATGATCGTCTGGTTTCAGATATGCAGTAGTGGCTGCTCACGCGCCTCTCAACAAACATTTAATTTTTTTTTTAATTAGAGAGCATTAGAGGGGTTGTGGCGAGAAATCGTGATGTGTGCGTAATGCATTCAAAGGGGAAAAACACAATAATAGCCGAAGAAACGAAACGAAAAAATGAGATCAAGAGGGAAAGTAAAGGCGGTCGTGCTCTTCGGAAGCAGCGTGCGAGAGGGCGCGCCGAAGAACCGAAGAGCGCAGAAAGAGGAGAAACGAGAGAAACGAGATATGAGCTGGGAGATCGCATCGGGCTGAGAGAGAAAGAGAGAGATCTGAAGAGTCGAAAAAGATGAGAGACCAGAGGTCGGCAGCAGCAGAATGTCACTGCTTATGGGGACGATTTATGCTGTAGCATACTCGTCGGATCGACGACCGATTGTGGCGTAATTTTTTTATTTACTTGCATGCGATGGCAAGCTAGTCGGGACAGAATGCATAATACTTATTCTCATTCAGGCATCAAGCGCTACTACGTTAACCTCAGCAACATTCGGACTATGTGCTTTCAATGATATTTAGTTTTTGTTACGGAATAAATTCGTAAGCCATGCTAGGTTGCCTCATAATGATCATTTTCGATTCCCTGTATGCACTTCGTACTACTTGAAGACCTTTCGCCCTAATGGTCTCATGACGATTATTTTCCATTCAGTGCTTTTTTTGGTAAACACTGTGTGCAGCATGCATAGTATAGCACTCACGCTCTGTTTTACAAGGCGTGACTTACGTCCATTAGGTGCGATGACGTCTATAGCAAAAGTGTGTCTGCCAGCGCGATATAGGGGAACTGTATGTCTATCGCGTGACGTCTGCCTGCATATATCATTCATTACAGCCACTAATCAATGCGGCGTGCGCTTATTATTTATATACGCACTCGTTCTTTCTTCGGAATTCCAAGCTTCAGTTTTGTTTGGATACAATTTAGAGTTGCGCCCTCGAATAGAGAAATGAATGTGCTTTTTCAAAGGAATTCCCTAAGTTGCAGTAAATTTGTAATAAAAGAGCGAAGGCATATGGCTGTGAAAAGCTGTACAGCTTTCAAAGAAAGTTTGCAGTTAAGAAGAGATGGTCCTGGTGATGCAATCTATTTCGGAACCACCGCATATCTAGGTTAGTGTTTTGACATCCTCAGCTAGCAAGGAAGGCTAGCAGGTAAAGCAGGCCGAGGCCGTATCCATCAACAGCGGAATGCGCGTACGGTATTAGTCCAATGCATGTTTATGCGGGAATCCCCCTAGGGGGAATAAATTTGCAAAAGGGGAGCAGTTATTCAATAGTGTCCACCCATGTTCAACCATACGAATAATGTGTAATCCCTCCATTATTACAACCTTAGTCTATCTTGGGGGATTCCCCTTAAGACACCATGAATTAATACCGTTACCAGTTAGAGCTGTTCAGATTCGGAGTCGCTCTGCCAGCTGCTAGCTTCCCTGCTTAGCTCAGGTGGTAAAGAGATTGCCCCGTGTAAGCGGCAATCGCGGGTTCAATCCTCAGGGGAGGACGAATTTTTCTCCAAGTGTGAAGTCTCCGTAAAGGCTGCACTCCCTCCCTTTCCATCCGTGTGGCTGCGCGTGATTACATGCTAATGAGTAATCACTCCCTTATTGCTGTATATGAATCTTTTTTCTTTCGCATTTCAGTAATAAGAAGCGTCAACAACGTTCTGATGCTTCGCTAGCTTAATGGCGTTCGCTGCATTCGTAAATATACTGGAACGGATTTTGTGGGATTAAAGCTGCTTTGAACGGAGGTAAAATCGCATTTTTGTTCATTAAGTAGGCTTTGAGAACCAAAGAAAATGGAATATAACGGGTTTTTGCACCACAGGCATTAAAAATCAGGTTGTTTTGACATGCTTTCAGGTTCCGTAAAAAATACGCAGGTAGCACCGAACATTAGAATTTTGCCGTAGCACTCGTTGGGCAATTTTATCGCTAGCTGATTGTTGGCGGTTTCAAAAAAAAGGCTGAAATTTAAAACAAAATGCACTGAAGAAAAGTTCTTCGTAAGTTTTACCTGTAACTGCCTGTTTCACCTGTAATTTCATCACAACATAAAGAAAAATCTTAGTATAATGGACGAGAGGGCATACCACTAATGTCAATAAAGAAAAGCAACCTAAAATCCATACAGATCCTATAAAAATGAACTAGTATGTTCTTAGAAAATATACCCATATCTCCATCGTTTAGATTACTCCGCAAGAGTTTTCTTTCTAATTTTATATCGAGCATCCGCAGTATTAAACGCGGACATAGGCCGCTCACACGTGCACGCGGCGTTGGCTCAAAGAAGTTAAGCACCTCTCAAAACTGTGGTAGATAAAGGAAATAGAGATAACGATTGTAATTAAAACCATTGCATTGTGCGAGGCACTACTAATCGGTGATTTGTTCAAGTTGAGACATTTTTAGCAATCTTGTAACAGCCTACGGTGATGCTGCATCACTGTGATATACTAGTATCTTTACCAGTGGCCTAAAAGCGTACAAACCTTTTATCGCCTCTGTTCGAATTATATACTTCGTTCCTTAAACGAAATATTCATCGCGCACTTTGATCCCATTTGAAAGAGCAGTAGGCAAAGCTGATGAACATGCTGAGTTTTCTGCATGAAACAAAGAAATACGTTTTGAAATTCGTGGACCCTATGCGATATCACAAAAATACTGAATAAATTCGAAGCAGCGTCCAAACTAATTTGGGGCTATCCAGCTGAACTACAGAAAGTGGGACAGCAACACGAGAGCATAGTGCTCGTCCGAAACGTGATGGTGTCTAGTGTAATGGAGAGGAAAAGAAAGACGGAAAGATCCTTGAAGAGCAGCTTCGAGGAAAATTGCATAGCTCAATGCAGTTCAAAGGGTTTTAACTGCGCATACAGACGGCGCCGGTAGGGCTGTTTCTGCCTGTTACATTATGCATCATGTTGTATAATAGTGCTCTAAAGGAAAAACACGTAAGACGAGCACGTAAGGGAGAGAAAGACAGGACGGGCGCTGTCTCTCCCATAACTGTTTGTCTTTTGCACTGTTGCTAAGTAACGAATCACGAACCCGCCCGGCTAGCTATCGTGTTTACACAAGGCACCTAGTCGAATTGGAGATCCCCGTGTTTACCGAAAAAGGGGTTCAGAACATCCTTGCTTCCTCACACGGGTAAGCCTTTCAGTCTCACAACGTGTATAGAAATCTCTATCGCAGGATAATTTTCCAGACGAACAAGGCTGGTCCTCCACCCCCTCCCTCCCTCCCTCCCTCCCTCCCTCCCTCCCTCCCTCCCTCCCTCCCTCCCTCCCTCCCTCCATCCGTCCCTCCCTCCCTCCCTCCCTCCCTCCCTCCCTCCCTCCCTCCCTCTGTGCGAGACAAAGTTTTCGCAACTGGCCTCTGTGTGCCATGTAGGAGATGAATGCGCGACACACTCAAGAGAGTATTAGAAGGTGCTAGTTTTCAGGCACGAAGCGCGTGCGTACGCATAATTAGGCAAGTTAATAGAAGCATTACCCCTCGTTGCACTCCTGAACAGTCTTTCAAGCTTATAAAAGTCGACCGTATACACTGTGACGCTAACTTCGTTTGCATCCCAGAATTTGAGTCGTGTATCCTTGAACGATATTCTCTCTATATTAAATCGGCACTAATTTATCAGAGATTCCAAGAAACCTGGCTTATATGTTTGTATCCGAGGAACAAAATCTGAACAGTGCTTAATTTTTCTTCAGTATTAACTTCCACAGTAGCCGCGAGAAAAACAGTTCATGGTGGCGTGTTTTAAATATTCTCGACTGTGGTGCAATAAATACGTTTTGCTTACATTTTAGGTTTACTACAAGGGTACGTTATTCAGAGATTCTCTTTTTTTCTTCGTGTCTTAATTATGCAAGGTAGCTCACATACTCTTGTGCTCATTTCCCTATGAAGAATAGGTTGCAATATTAGAAGAGCCACGAGGTATTGCTTGGTGGCTAATTGTCTTTATACTGCCACTGCGATAGAGCTAAGAAGTAGGTGTTTTCTACTAAATCAAATAGAGTGACGCATCAAGTCAGGAAAGGCTGTTTCTATTTTGGAGTTGGCGAGGAAAAGATCCTTTCTTTTTATGCTTTCGCAAAATACTTTGACCTTGTGAAAACTCTCTTAAAGAATAGGGCGCACAGTAATCAACAAAAACTACGATATTTTAAGTTTTTTTATAGATATTCTAAATATAACAGTTATAACAACCTATTTGCTATTTCAGAATATGTTATGATACAATCATGGCCCCTTCTTCTGTCAGAATTTGCCATCCGTCTGTACGAAATTTTTATTAATTTGCGGTCATTTTCAGGTGACGTATTCTGCGGTTACATGTATTACTCCATATTTTTATAAGCAATTGCGGAGTGCGAGGTTAACATAATGTCATCAAGACTGTTAAAATGTCAGTTATCCGCGATCAGAACTGTAGTATCAAACACCGCCAACTTTCATGGATTTCACATTTGCGCAGTCTGTGCGTTAACAAATTTTGAAGAGGTGTAGGTTCAGAGGAGATTTGGTTTTTCTGTCTCCGCAGCAGACACGACAGAACAACCAAAAAGTATTTCGAGAAAAATCTCGTTCGCTAAAGCCTTAAAGACTGATTACTGACTGCTCCCGACATTTCTCAAGATTTGGTCCTGTGATCCGGCTTTGCAGTAACTCCAGGGACTGCAACGCGCCATGCGCATTGTGCTGAACATTAACGACAGGCCACCCAGCTCTTGCGCGGCGCACATGCGGAAATATTGGATTTTCAGGATCACCTAGAGAAAGAAACACTCGATGTTGATACGTCTGTAGACAGGAGTGATTTCATTGCACGAATGAAGTTTTTGTCGTGCAGCAATTATGGGATGCGTGGCATACGGCGCCCTAAATGCAATTTATATGAACCAAGGTACAAACCTCCCACGCTAAAGAGGCCGTGAAACACAATTTCAGTCGATTCTTTTTCATCTGGTTGCATAGAGTGACTTATAGTGACGATATTACCATCGGTATTACCGCGCATATTCCGGTTTTTAATATCTTAATTCGCTAGCAAACACAAATTCATGGAGCTGATGGTGTCACCAAACAGTGGCGGTTTTTAGCAGGATAATGCATCATTTGGTGGGAGTTTGATGAATAGACTAACAGTAAATATACTGCAAATTATGGTGATAAATGAAAATGTGTTTTGTGACGTTTTTTAGAGTTATATTAGATCAACGAAACCAACACGTTTGTCTTAGGTAAAAGCACTGCAAAGCAAGTGAAACAAAAACAACAGAAGCTCTGGCTATTGTTTTGCATGGAAGAACTGCACCTCTCACTACACGTCTATGACCTAGCGTAGAGCACTTATGGCTGCTCTCAACTTATCTCAGAACGACTTGGCGGAATCGATTTGAGCCATCCATTGAATTCTACAAGCGTTCGTTTCGGTCTCAAGGAAGGACGCAAAGAAGCCATTCATTTCCCATTTACCTGTGCGCATTGTCGGCTTGTGCAGGATCGCCGGAAGGTGGCACCTGATTGCGCCACATTCCCGTCAACAGCGCGCCCGCCATGCTCGCTGTGACCAATCAGCGCGTTCGTAGTGGAGGGCGACGGTACGCGAAAGCGGCAGGCGCTATGCTAAAAACATCTGTTGTAGTGTCTTGCGAAGGTCGTCACTCTGTTGTAGCAGTATCTCCCGCTCGAGTTCGGAAAAGTGAGGGAAGACCATTGATCTATGTTCCGTTCTGGGCATGTGACATGACGGTATTTCATTAATGATAGGATAGGTCGTCACGCACCTGTATACTCCTCGCAGCGAGCGACAGAATTAAAAACCAAGAAGAAAATGACGAGACCAGAAACGAAATTGTGTGAATACGGGGACACACATGGGTGGTAGGGAACAGAGGCCAAGAGGATAGCATGAGGATACATTACTTTCCGAGCATTCGACCTGACCGTGGAACTTGCGCCAGCACCCAAGGAGTACACGGTCATACTAGACAACTATAGAGCCAGAATTATACGATATACCCCCCCCCCCCCACACACACACACAAATCTGAGCATATCAGCAGAGACGGAGCTGCACGTGGAGACAATTACTGACAGGCTCTTGCGCAAATCAACACATACTAAACAAAATGCTCCCTGTAATATAAGAGCACAAATGTCCCTGGCGTGACGAAAAACCCACAGTATATCACATCACATGGGCCTGTCAAAACAGAGACGTGGTCACCAAAACATGAAACTCGAGTGCGGAGCGATCGGAGACTCTCCTGTCAAGCGACCGCTTTGAAGACCAACAAGGGCTGGTACAGCGAGCTCAACGGGTGCCAGTGGCCATCGGAGCCCCGGACTGAGGGCAGCAGACCATTGATTAGAAATGCACGAGGTCGACAGAGAAGACTCCTAAAGATACAGCCAAGGAGAGAACATCTGTGAAGATGCCCTAAAACCACAGAAAGAAGCACTAGAGTACAATAAAGTTTGTCCTTCCTTCCTTCCTTCCTTCCTTCCTTCCTTCCTTCCTTCCTTCCTTCCTTCCTTCCTTCCTTCCTTCCTTCCTTCCTTCCTTCCTTCCTTCCTTCCTTCCTTCCTTCCTTCCTTCCTTCCTTCCTTCCTTCCTTCCTTCCTTCCTTCCTTCCTTCCTTCCTTCCTTCCTTCCTTCCTTCCTTCCTTCCTTCCTTCCTTCCTTCCTTCCTTCCTTCCTTCCTTCCTTCCTTCCTTCCTTCCTTCCTTCCTTCCTTCCTTCCTTCCTTCCTTCCTTCCTTCCTTCCTTCCTTCCTTCCTTCCTTCCTTCCTTCCTTCCTTCCTTCCTTCCTTCCTTCCTTCCTTCCTTCCTTCCTTCCTTCCTTCCTTCCTTCCTTCCTTCCTTCCTTCCTTCCTTCCTTCCTTCCTTCCTTCCTTCCTTCCTTCCTTCCTTCGGAATTTACGCGCATTGTTATGCGCGTAAATTCCCCACAGACACTGCAGCATATGAGGCAAGCTTCACGCCTCCTTGCCTTTTCTGGTTGCAGAGACAACAGAATAAGTAAAGCCATGATGAACTCTTGCTTGGGAATTTTTTTAGTAATATATATTTTAGGGATGTCAATGTATCTGCGCAGTAGCGGATGAATACGTCCTCTCTGGCTTTGTTCTGACTTGCTGTGAATGCCACTATTCTCATTCGTTTGCCAAACACAAAATTTCAATTTCCGCTACCACCACCGAGATCGGTGTGTGCCTTTTCCTATTGGCCATTTCAGTGCCGGACTCTCGGTATTTTTTTTTGAAGCACTCGCATACAAACAAGAAGTTAGTAACACCACATTTCCATATTCCGCAGAATATATCCCGCTTAAGCCTTTCGAGACATTGTGGCCAGTTAGGGATGTTCTGCTCTTCAGTCACCCTCCAATATATGGCGGACATTTTTGCTCAGTTTCTTTTTGATTGTGGAGATTTTGGTTACCTTTCTGATGACTATACTGGGCAGCAGCCTTTCTTGGTAGTCAAGGCAAGGCTTCAGGGGCGGAGCGTTCGTAACTGTATCATTCCGACAAATATTTTTTTTCTTTACTCGCGACGCGCAAGGATGCCCGGCGAGGTGTTTTCTGCGCGGAGGACTCACTCCGTCGCTGGCTCCGCAGATGCCATTTCTGAGAGTTCTTTTAACAAGACGTGCCTAAAAAAATCATTCTTAGAAAGATAACTGCTATTTCCTCCACTTTTTAGCATTGAAAATGGAAATTTGTGTTAGAGATTTAGGTACCTTAAATAACGAATATTGACAGTATATCATGTTTTAGGAGAAGATTAACAGCTGCAAGAAGGGATTGTATCCGCGTCGTAGGTAGAGTTGGGTGTGTCACTACGTAGCTTGCGCCCCATTGCCAGAAAAACTTGCCGCGAAGTGTGCTTGATGATTCGTAGCAAAGAAAAACGGAAAACGGTCAAACGTTTATGACACAGACCAGCTCATGGATGTTCTAGTATTCATGACTGGAACTTAGTGTGCGCAATTTTCACCTATGGTAGTCCATTCATCTAAATAGCTGTTGAAACTAGTCGCGAAATAAACTCTGTACACGCTCTTAGTCTGAAGGCCATAAAATCAAATGTTTACGTTACACTACCTTGTCACTGCGTTAAACTGGGCATGATGTTGGAGTCCCAACAAACGCAGGTATTTCTATGCTGATGGCCAGATAAGTATCACCGACTGTGTTCGCGACCATTACTGTTAGCTTGTCGGAGTGCTGTACACCGGGCGGGACCCGTGCTAGCACAATGAAACGTTCGTCTTATGTTATCCTTTGGTGGGGTTGAGCACGAATATATTGCCAGAACTCGATGAAGGTTCCTTCACTAGTTCATGCGAGAGATGACCGGCAGCAGGACTTCGTGGGAACAAAAAAGAAAATGGAGCGTAAACAGTACTTCGCCGACCCGCTTCTCCCTTGAAGGAAGAACATCGGAGGGTGCTTGATACTGGCAGCCCAAACACCAAGGGGAAAGATAGGAGAAGCTCGAGATCTAGTTCAGTCGCCCCGGAGGCACGTCGCGAGGGGCCTTCAGGGAGTCTGGGGAAATGACAGCACAACTGGGCTGCCTCATGTGAACGGCTGAATATACAAGCAAATAGGAACAAAAACGAAGGAGAAAGAGCAGGGAGCTAAGGAAGTGAAGGAGCGGCGGGGCTAAATGCCCGAGGACGCGGTACAAAGAGGGTAGGAATGGAACGCTCTGAAGGCCTGCCTGATTGAGATTATGCCGCTGGTCTAGTATGCTGTTTTCTGGGTAGGCACGATCCGTCTTGAAGAGGTATACTTGATAATTGCATGCAACGAATGCGTTAGGCAGTAAGAAGAGCCACGGAGGGTTTGCTACTGAGCAGAAAGAGGGTCCAGATGACCAATCCAAAGGCCTTTTCTGCATGTCGGCGCCTGTCAGCTTACAGAGGACCTGTTACTCTCACGCCTCCTGCAATTGTTTCGAGCGTTGTATGCTTGAGAAGCTTCCTTGAAGCGCTCCTTGAAGCGCGACGAAGGGAAGAAAAGAGTTTTTTTACTGGACGATATTTTATCGGGAAGAGACACGCTGCGCCCATTTTTCCCTCTCAAGAAGACCTAATTTAGTTGGGAATTAGTTTATAAGCAGGAGCTGATGTGTAACACAGCGCTTCGCAATCGAAGCTTGGACACCCCTTGTTGAGGTAAGGAACGTTAACGCAGACTGTGGGTTCGGTGGGCACCTTTCCCACGGACATAAAGGTGGTCAAAACCAAAATTGAAATTAAGTTAGGAAAAGAGACAATTCTTCATTGTGATTATTCAGAAGGGGCCTAGTATTCTGCACATAAAAGACAAAAATATACCATGCACCGATGTAAGCAAGTTTAAGGCGGGTTAAAAATTAGAACATCGCACCTCCCAGCATTAAGCCTAGGACAGGAAAACCAGCACTTTCCTTACAATAAAGCGATGAGTTTGCGAAGATATTCTAGTTTTTCGTTACAAAAGAAGTAAAAGCTCATTTTATCTCACTAACATACGTAATCACACGTTTTTCGGGTTCATCAAGGCAGTGCAGTTCAAAAACTACGCATGTCAGCTCGCACTGTAATGAATTTAAGGTGCAGATGTAATTTACAGAATATTTAACAGCGTTGAACGACTTTAGTTTCAAGTGCATTACGGCGAGGAGTTTGGCAAACGCTTTTGGTGAAAGATCTCTTTGTGAGATCAGGATGCTCCTATTTCGAAGTCGTTTGTGCCAAAGAGTTAGCAGTAGTAGTAGAAGACCTTTATTCGGCCATAATTTACAGGCCGGGCATGTCGACCGCGTGGGCGACCAGAAGTCGCTGTTCTTCCTCCCCTTCCGCGCCAAGCCAGTCGAGCCAGGTGGTGATGGATAGAGAGGGTGGGGGGAAGGAACCCGACTGCTAAGCAACCAGGCAATAGAAGAGGCAATGGCCCAGGTCCGCATAGATACAGGGGCAGTTGGGACAGGAAGTGTCCGATCGATAGCGATAGAGATAGCGATTTATTTGGATGTGCCGAAGAAGGCGAGCCTCTTGCACCGTGAGTGATGGATGAGGGGGAGGGTAAAGGCGTTTGTCGAGGTGGAGCTCGAGGTATACCTATTTTATGGTGCGGCGAAGGGTCAGTCTCCCACCGCCCTCCGAGGGCTTGGGCCAGGAGATCAACGGTGCCCGGAAAAGTGTGTAGCGGGAGAGCTATACTGCAGCTTCGAAGGGCAGCATTCATAGAGAACCGAGCGCTAGGCCTGGAGGCCGATTATATCAGCCAACTGCTTGAGCCGCTAACCGCTGGGAATGAACTGCGCGACCTCCCGTAGCCGGAGCTAGCGGTCATTCTCTAAGCCATGGCTCTGAAATGCGTACCCTAGCTACACATGCGCTGGAGGAAAGAGGCTGAGATAAAAAAGCCTGCATAAGTGAGCATGCTGCGTCTTTTGCGAGAAAAGAATTTCCGATTAGACTTCGGAGAAACGTGGAGTTTCCGCAGCTGGAACTTCAGAAACAGAAAAAAAGCTTAGTGAGAACCGAAACTAAGACAAATCGAATATTTACAACCACTCAAAACTGCTATCTTCAAAGCGCGGAAAGCGTTCGGCTGAGCGTCAACTCCGTAATAGATAAGGGAATAGTAGTGAAACATAAAAAATGCCGGCGGTTTAGCATTGCTAAGCGCGAAACATTGAGCAAAATCATAGTTTTTTGCAGCTGGGCACCACCTCCACGTACCTGAAAGCTTCATTGAAGTATCCACTGACCCAGGGAGTTAGTTATGGGAGTCATCAACTTTTTCATCTTCAATGCCAGTTTACCCAAATGTGCGTCTCTGCCCCATGCTCCAGGGCCACGCTACTGCAGCACTGTTGTCAACGCCAACGCGTATCGCTCCACTGCTGCATTTCTGCCGCAGCGTTATCAACATGAACGCATGCAGCGCACATATCTGTGTAATTGCCACCACATAGCTCAAAGTGGTAGTATGAGCTTGATAGTAGTATTAGTTGAGTACAAAAGGATGTGCAGTGCACAGCGTGAGATTATTTTGCAGTTTAACATGAGGCGTGTTCGGCTGCAGCGATAGCCTGGTGCTTTCGAGCTGTGGCCAGAGAAGCTCACCTGTTCTCACCTGCGAGGGTTCGAATGCCTGTCGCAGATATTTATTTGACTTCTTTTTGTTTACTTTTTAACTTAGCAAAAACCGACAAGCATCGCAGATTTTACTTAGCACGAAACCACAAAGAAGTGACCATCTTGTTCGGGGTTTACCTATGGAAACTGTGCTTTCGCACTAATAAACTCCAAAGCTGAAGTTAGGACAACGGTGCAGCGCCTCGTTG
This sequence comes from Amblyomma mixtum, assembly GCF_055824585.1. Classification (NCBI taxonomy): domain Eukaryota; kingdom Metazoa; phylum Arthropoda; class Arachnida; order Ixodida; family Ixodidae; genus Amblyomma; species Amblyomma mixtum. The sequence continues at coordinate 180,805,756 of NC_143013.1, forward strand.
ATAGAGCAACGTGAGTGACTTGCCGAGGTCGTGGCTCCGGATTTCAACAGCTACTTGTGGCTACTTTATCTTCCAATTTCTAATCAGCTCCCTTTAACGTAAAAAAAAATTATTGCGCTGCTAATTGTCTATTTAACAACACCACAAGTTAAAACAAAAATAGAGGAAGAAATTCTCTATGCATTCGTTGGTTTCGATGACTGTTCGCTTTCTTCATTCATTGCTGAATAGACTGTCGGCACCGGAAGTGCAGCCGGCTGAATCAACAGACACAGATGGGGACCTGCTGTATTGAATCACTCAATGTCCAAATGAAACAAACGTTTTTTGCTTTTGTAAAAATTGTTCATGTAAATAAACTTTATTCGTACCGAAAGTTTTATTTGAAGTCCGCAAAGTCTTAACTTGTATCACGCCGGCTACAAGCCGTATATATCTGCGAAACTAATAGTTATCTATTTCAGTAAAATGCATTATTGGGCTAGTTGGTCCACTGCATTCTCAGAGATATTTTAGCGCACAAAAATACGATACGTGAAGAAAAGAAAAACAGGAAGCGATCTTTTCTGTCCATGTCTTCACGTGTCGTTTTTTTGTGCACTAAAAGAACTCTGAATTACCTACTTGTTTAAATTGCTTTAATTAATAAATAAGTGAGCAATACGATTGTTACCATTGATTGCCTTTATATCGGACGAGGTCACAGCCCATGGCCAGTCCACCCGAGCCGTCCTGTGGTCGTCTCGTGTGTCGAACCGACATCGGAAAAGAAACCGTTACTCACTCGCTTATGCCGAGAAACACGAAACTCGAACGCGGCGGTGGTTTGAGAGTCTTTCCCCTTTTGTCGGCGCATTCCCCTGCTCCCCTTCGGCGGCACTCCTCACGCTTTTCCACGACGTAAGCTAGCTGCGTCGTGACGCCGGAGGAACGAGCGGATGAACTTGTGTGCGCGACCAGAGGTGCCGGCGCGCTCCACTTCTCGTAAGGGCACTTTATGGGAGACGATGTCGAATATCATACAGAGGTCGACAGACATGAGGACGCGAGGGTGCCAGTCGCGCCGCTGCCGCAACAGTAGGACTTTCTTGACAAGAGGTAAGTTGTCTTCCGTGCCCATGCTTTGCAGGAACTTTGTCTTGCCTGGATGCAACTTTCCTCTGGTTTCAAACAGTTAAGTCGTGCGCGTGAAGATAATACACTCGCTTAGCTTCCATGTCGCCGACGGCAAGGTGACCATCCTCAGGGAGTACGATGTTTTGGCCGCATTTAGGATGAGAGTCGCTGCTGAGCGTTCGACAAGTTTGGAACGATCGGCAACTTCTTCCATACAACGGAATGCAACCGTCGCAAGAAAAAAATTAGGGGACAGTTAAGTTCCGCCTTCACGGTAAGACTCGATAGCGTAATGAGTTATTTCCCATACAAGCAGAAAGTCATTCTATGCTTTACATTCATAATCCCTGGGAGTTCTCATGCCCATCCTGGCGTAGTGGTGCAAAGATTAAGCGATGCGTCACAGTCCTTCGATGGGAGGTGCTCTGTGAGGTGAGCCTTGTGCGCCCCCGGTTGCTGTTCCCGAGCGACCAATCATTAATTTAACTGCCACCTGCCACGGTGGGCATTTCGCTCACTATTCTGTAGGCAGGTTGTGATGACGCCATAAGGACGCGTGACCTACACGGCCCATTTACCTCCTTGGTTGCTCTCTGTGCACCACCTGCTAGAGCCATTCCCGTGATTTTTCGCTCACAACGCCTATGCTGAAAACGCAACCATTTCCTGGGCAACGGTTTCTCGAACGCTATCTCGTTAAAACCTACTTTAGTGATATAGTGCACACGGTACTACCGCGGAAAAGAAAAGTGTCATGCTGTCTTTTAACAGGAAGAGCCTTCAGCATGCAGGAAGCCCCGTAACAGTGCTGAGGATACTCGTTGACAGCACTGGCTCGGTATAAATATGGATCGACCCCCGATCGATATGTGGTCGGATTAGGCCACCGGATTATACCGAGGAGAGAACCGTGTAGCCCTTCCAGGGCGGTGATAGACTCGCGTCTCACTTTCGCCGAGGAGTCGAGGTTTGTGTATCGCCTGTAACCCAGCTTTCCGGTTCCTCCTCCCTTTAGCTTAACAGCCACCCTCTCTAAGAAACCTACCTTCACTCGCTCAATTTTCAAGAGCTTATAGTGCAATGTAGTTCTGAAAACGAGCACCTGAATAGCAAAAAATGGTTGTGGTTTGACCAATGGCCATCCCGAGTAGAATTTCAGAAACAACGGTGCGGCAAACCAGCGGCGGCGGCATCTGAGGGGGTACTTTGTCTAAAGTGCATAGAGGTGAAAGCGTTTTCGTCACCCCTTTGGCTGCCTCTGTGGCACTGGTGACGTCAGCCATAATTAAGTACTAATTACTAAGTAAGGACAAATTACTAATCAATATATAATTACTGATTAATTACTAAAACCTAATTAATTCCTAATTAATAGCTCTTAAGCTTCGCCTTTAGGAGTGGAACCCGAATGCGTGTTGTAGCGCTGCCATAGACTGCATAGAACGCCACCACCCGTTCGTCGCGATGTCTTGCCCTTTGAATGCTACGCTTTTTGAGTAAAAGACATGGTGCAGTAATTCTCAGTACTCTCGGATGACCCCTGAACCGGACCGTACAGGAAGAGAGGAAGTCGGAGTGAAAGAAGAAAGAGAAAGAGGGGTCGTAATGAAGAAAATGAAAATTGTATTTGAGGAAAGGCAATTACTCAGTAACTTTCTCACATGTTTGGGTGGACACCCGTCATCAATCCATATCGTTACACTGCCAAGTAGTAGTAGTAGTAGAAAACTTTTATTGAGATCTTTTAAGAGATTCGAGGATTCGAAGCCTCCGTCGTCTTTCGTGGCGCCGGCGACTTGAGGCTTCTCTTCAGCAAGGTTGGGCCCCTAGTCCAGGGCTCCACTGAGTAGCGCTGCATCAGTAGCGTGCCGCACTAAGGCCCTTTGGGCCGCGAGCTCGCTGCTGGTGAGCCGGCTCTCCCATTGCTCCGCACTCGGGAATTCGTGTTCGTGGAATGCTTTATTTCGTTCGCACTCCCATGTGATGTGGTATAGTGTGGGTGTGTCGCCGCACCAGGGGCAGTTTGCTCTGTATTGTGTTGGTGACATCTTGTTATAGATGCACAAGTTGGGGAAGGAGTTTGTTTGTAGCCTACGCCAGCCGACTGCTTCCTCCCTCGTGAGGGCTTTGTGTGGTGGTGGGTACTTGAATCTAGTCCCCCTGTATAGTTGTAATGTCTCTGTGTATCCCCCCTCGCATGCTAGTAGCTGAAGCTCCAGAACATCTGACATGCCTGCTCGGTATGTAAGCCCTCGAGCTAGGCTGTCTGCTCTTTCGTTCCGCGCTACGCCTGCGTGGCCTGGGACCCAGATTATGTGTTGTATGGGTGTCTTCTCAGCAGAGGCTGCTGCCCCACTGATTATCCTGAGGGCCATGCCGCTAATTCTGCCCTTCGTATAGTTTTTACACGTGTCTTTCGAGTCTGTTAAGATGTTTAGGGATCGGCCTTTCCTATAGCCTTCTGCTACCGCCAGCGCGACGGCAATTTCCTCGGCCTCCGTTATGCCCACGACCTCCACTGAGGCGCATGTGGCCATGTCTCCTGTGCTATTAACTACCACCGTAGCGGCTAAGCGCTTCCCTGCATGTACGTACATGGAGGCGTCCGTATAGACTGTGTTCTCTGATCGGCCTAGCCTCCTTTCTATCTGCTCGGCCCTTGCTTTTCGTCTGTCCTCGTGTAGGTTAGGATCCATGTTTTTAGACAGGGGTCCTACATTAAAGGTCTTTCTAAGGTCGTCCGGTACGTCCGCGTATCTGTCTACCAGTCCGCACGTGTTCCGACCCAACCTTCTCAGGAGCGCCCTTCCCGTAGAGGAGCCTCTGAGTCTGATGAGTTGTGCCCCCAATTGAGCCTCGGCAAGCTCGTCGAAGGTATTGCTGATTCCGAGTTGGAGTAGCTTCTCGTTTGATGCGTTTCTGGGCAGGTGTAGAGCAATCTTGTATGCCTTCCTGAGAATACAGTCGGCTTGCTCTCGCTCCGCCTTTGTTGTTGCGTGGTAGGGCAAGGAGTACATAACTCTGCTAACGAGTAGGCTGCTGACGAGTTTGAGGGTATCTTCTTCTTTCATCCTGTACCTTCTCTGAGAGACTCTACTGATCATTCTGCCAACCTGCTCCGCGGCTCTTCTCAGCAGGCTGATGGTATGGCTGCATTTTCGGCTGCTCTGCAGCCACATGCCTAGGATTCGTACCATGTTCTGTTCTTGGATCAGTTGCCCCTCTAGAACTACTTCCAGCGAGGCTTTGGTAGGATTTCTTCCGATCCTGATGATTTCCGACTTCTCCGTCGAACATCTCAGGCCTCTCTCCCTGACGTAGGTCTCTACGCAGGTCGCAGCTTCTTGTAGTCTGTCTTGCTTCTCCCCTAACGATCCTTGGGTGACCCACACCGTGATGTCGTCGGCATACATCGCGTGTTGGATGCCCGGGATTTCCTTGAGTCGTCTTGCTAGCCCGATCATCGCCATATTGAACAGGACGGGCGATATCACGGAGTCTTGGGATGTTCCTTTGCAAGGCGTGGTGAAGACGTCGCTTCTCAGCTCGCCTAGTCCCACGGTCGCTGTTCTGTCGCTCAGGAAGGCCCTGATGTAGTCGTGGGTTCTTCCCCCGCAGTTGGTGTTGTTGATGCCTTCCATGATGGCGGCGTGGCTCACGTTGTCGAAGGCTCCCTTTATGTCGAGGGCCATGACAACGTTTTCGCCATTTCTCGGCATTTTCTCGAGTAGTTCCTCCTTGAGTTGGAGTAGTACGTCCTGCGAAAACAGGTGGGCTGTGAACCCGTACATGCTGTCTGGGTACAGTTGGTTCTTCTCTAGGTGCGACTGGATCCTTTTTGTGATTACTTTCTCGTACATCTTGCCCAGGCACGACGTGAGGGAGATCGGCCTGAGGTTCTCGACCTGGAGTTTCTTGCCTGGCTTCGGGATCATTACCACTACCGCGTGTTTCCACTCGGCCGGCACTGTTCCTTCTTGCCAGAGCTTGTTGAAGTAGGCTGTGAGCTGATCTATGGCTCCATCGCTGAGGTTTCTTATGAGCGAGTTCTTGATTCTGTCCGCCCCCGCTGCTGTGTTTTTTGTTGCCGACCTGATCGCCTCGAGGACTTCCTCTCTCGTTATGGGCCGATCCATGGTTGGATTCTCTTCGCCCTGGTACTCTTCTTGGTAGCTTTCGACCTGGTCTCTGCCGTAGCATTTGACCCGGACTTCCTCGAGTAGCTGTTCGTCCGTGCCCGTGTACTGGTGCACCAGCCTCTGAATCGATTTGCCGCTTTCTGATTTGTTCTTGCTCGGGTCCATGAGGGACTTGAGGATCTGCCACGTCCTGGCCGTGCTGAGGGTGCCATTCAGCGCGTTGCTGAATTGCTGCCATCCTTGCCTAGCCAGCTGCGTTGCATACTCATCCGCTTGTTTAGTTATTTCGGCTATTTTAATCTTTAGCTTCCTATTGAACTTCTGTCTTTTCCAATGTTTGGTGAGCCCGCGTCTCGCCTCCCATAGCTTGAGGAGCCGCTTGTCCACCTCCGGAATTTGTTCGGTTCTATCCACCTCTTTAGTATAGAGTTCTTGGATCTGTCTGAGTTGCTGGGTCCACTCCTCCGCAGATACAATGTCGCCCTTGATCTGCTTGCAGTGTGCTCTGAAGGCGTCCCAGTCCGTTAGGCGGACCTTGCCTATTTTCCGCTTGATATTGTTTGCGGTTGTGCTGATCCTTATTATGTGGTGGTCGCTTCCAAGGTTCTCTAGCAGGTTCTCCCATTCTGCTTGTCTGGCGCCCCTTACGAAGGTTAAGCCAGGGCACGTGTCTGGACTGACGCTGTTCCCCTGTCTAGTTGGGTGGTGTTCGTCGGTTAGCAATTCGCACTCTGCCTGTTCTGCTGCAGCGCAAATGCCACGTCCCTTCTTGTCGTCTTTATTGTAGCCCCACCTCGGGCTCTTGGCGTTGAAATCACCTGCTATTACTAGGGTGTTGTTCCCCGCTAACTTTCTCGCCTCCGTAAAGAGCCTAATAAAGTCCCCATCTTTCTGTCTGGGCGGGCTGTATAGGTTTATAATATAAGTGCTTTTAGATCGTGCTTTCTTTTTGGGGATTATCTCCGTGATCACGTGTTCGATCCGGGTGTCCTCTATTTCGTTATGTGCTATGGCTACTACTTGTTTGCTAATGAGAGTGGCCGTACGGCCATTTTCCTGACACGTGTAGCCCCTAAGCATAGGGGTGCAGTTTGTTTCCTGTAGCATAAATACGTCTGGTGGGGTCCCTCTGGCATAGTTGAATTGCTGCAGAAGGCCTTATTTTTGCCTGTACCCCCTGCAGTTCCACTGCCACATCTCTAATTGTTGGAGGCGTTCTGCCATGATGGGTTACCATTGTTTGCGTTGGGGGTTTCTGTGCCGAACCTGCGTTCGTAAGTAGTCTGTCTCTAGCATCATTTGTTATTCTCTGTGTGTTTTGGCTCTTGATGTTTCGACCGAGGAACTCAAGGCAAGCCTCAGAGTTCGCACGCAAGGCGTGAAGATCCTAACAGCCAGAATGCTCGGGAGATCCAGCACGGCCGTCATCACCTTCGACGGCCCCACCCTCCCGAAGCAAGTTCTCTACCACAGCGGAGAATTTTGGTGCTACCCGTACCGGCCCACGAGGCAGGTATGCTACACTCGCGGCCAACAGGGGCACCGAATGGACGTCTGCCCGAATCCGGAGACTACGGCCTGCAGGCAGTGCGGACTCCAGAACCCGGCGGCAGACCACCAATGCACACCCAAATGCCTGCTGTGTGCCGGCGACCTCGTGGCGGGCACGAGAGACTGCAAACAGCGACTCAAGTCGGCGAGCGAGCTGCGGTGGGGCCCCCTGCAGCAGCAACGCCGTAGCCGGGGCCGCAGCCGGGGAAGAAAACCATGGTTTCGTGACGAGAGTCAGGAGTCGGGCCGGAGCAGCCGCGGGGGCAGCCGTAACCGGAGCCAGAGCCAGGGATCCGAAAGGGACGAGTCCTTCCCACCCTTGGGCGGCAACGGCAAGCAACAGCAGAAGCAGACGCAAGGGCAGCAACAGCAAAAGAAGAAGAGCGGCGGCGTTAAGGTGAGCTGGGGAGACGGCCCTCCCAAATCACTCTTTGCTCCGCAATCGAACACAAACAACACACAAACCGCACGCGAGAAACAGCTAGCGGAGGAAAATAAGACACTTAAACGTGAACTTGAGCAGCTTAGGAAGCAGCTAAGCGAGGTTATCAGAGAACTACGTGAATCGAGGACAGGCTATGCACCGCCTAGGACTCAGACCCCACCGCCTAGGGCGATGGAGACGGGGCAACAACACCACGAGGGAGGAACCTCCAACGATGAGCTTAAAACCTTCATGATGAACATGCAGAGGCAGATGCAAGAGCAGATGCAGCAGTTAAAAAGCGAAATGCAGCAGGGACAACAAAAGTTTGCCCTGTTAGAACAGAATGTCAGGACACACTGCCAAGAAAACATCGGCTGACAACCATGGAGAGAACATGCGTCGTCAGGAGGCACAACGCACGACACGTCGGCAACAGCGGCATGCGGATGCATAATCCTTTCGTCTATCTTCTGCAGCTGATTGCCACGACGCTGGTGATATCGACGCCACACCACAGCCCTGGCCTCATGACGCATACCGTACTACAGCAGCAGACGAAACACTTTTGCTTCTTGCGGCCTGTGACAGCGGTGGTCAACGACGCCTTCGGCTGCCTACGAGAGACGTCAACGACGGTGTGCATCGACGGGCCCTCCAGCTCTCGCCAGATGGCGCACTGGAGCCCATTCTGCATAAAGCGAGGACAGATCAGCGCGAACATCATTGGGCACGGCGGCAACAGCGGCATGCGGATGCATAATCCTTTCGTCTATCTTCTGCAGCTGATTGCCACGACGCTGGTGATATCGACGCCACACCACAGCCCTGGCCTCATGACGCAGACCGTACTACAGCAGCAGACGAACCACTTTTGCTGCTTGCGGCCTGTGGCAGCGGTGGTCAACGACACCTTCGGCTGCCTACGAGAGACGTCAACGACGGTGTGCATCGACGGGCCCTCCAGCTCTCGCCAGATGGCGCACTGGAGCCCATTCTGCATAAAGCGAGGACAGATCAGAGCGAACATCATTGCGCACGGCGGCAACAGCGGCATGCGGATGCATAATCCTTTCGTCTATCTTCTGCAGCTGATTGCCACGACGCTGGTGATATAGACGCCACACCACAGCCCTGGCCTCATGACGCAGACCGTACTACAGCAGCAGACGAACCACTTTTGCTGCTTGCGGCCTGTGACAGCGGTGGTCAACGACACCTTCGGCTGCCTACGAGAGACGTCAACGACGGTGTGCATCGACGGGCCCTCCAGCTCTCGCCAGATGGCGCACTGGAGCCCATTCTGCATAAAGCGAGGACAGATCAGCGCGAACATCATTGGGCACGGCGGCAACAGCGGCATGCGGATGCATAATCCTTTCGTCTATCTTCTGCAGCTGATTGCCACGACGCTGGTGATATCGACGCCACACCACAGCCCTGGCCTCATGACGCTGACCGTACTACAGCAGCAGACGAACCACTTTTGCTGCTTGCGGCCTGTGACAGCGGTGGTCAACGACATCTTCGGCTGCCTACGAGAGACGTCAACGACGGTGTGCATCGACGGGCCCTCCAGCTCTCGCCAGATGGCGCACTGGAGCCCATTCTGCATAAAGCGAGGACAGATCAGCGCGAACATCATTGGGCACGGCCGCAACAGCGGCATGAGGATGCATAATCCTTTCGTCTATCTTGTGCAGGTAAGAAGACGTTACGGCAAATGTCTTCGCTCAAATGATCCGTTTCTTCTTGTGCTGCCGTGGCCAACGCAGCTATGTCCTTTACTGTGTGATCTGGCAATGCACGTGGCGGAATCGCTTTTGTTGGCCGGGGACATCGAAACGAACCCCTGTCCAGATATCGCTCAGATTTCCAACCAGCTAGGGGCGATTGCCTGAGAAATAAAAAAACATCAAAGGAGAACGACTAGCTTCAATTGAAGCTAAATTGGAAAACATGGCTGCCCTTGACAGGAAAATATTGGACTGCATAGACCAGGCCACCAACATGGAGAAAGTCGTTACCTCGCTTGAACTAAAACTGGATGACTTGGAAAACCGATCGGGGTGGAGTAAGCTTTTGAGTATACCGCATTACAGAAGATCCTGATGTAAAGAGTTAGTTCTTAGAACAGATTTTTAACGAAGACATTGCTAGGGACATCCTTAGCAAAGATATTTAATGAAGACATTGCTAGGGACATCCTTAAAATTGAACCTGTCATCATTGAACGCATGCATAGGTTGGGAAAACCTTCAGCTGAAAAAACCACGCCTGTAAAACTAAAACTTCTTGACTATCGTGAAAAGACTCTTGTGCTAAAAAACTCTAGTAAACTCAAAGGTAGCGAATATGCGATCAGTGAAGATTTCTCAGCCCGAATACGCGACATAAGGAAAAAGTTGTGGACTAGTCCGAAAGCAATGAAAGATTCCGGCGCAAAGGTTGCACTAGTGTTCGATAAAATATGCATAAACGGTGAAATGTTCCATTGGGATGAAGAAAACAACTGCCGAGTACCCGCAAAGATACAGACAAACGTGACAACTAACTTGTGTCCCGAGACAAACGCGAGCACAAGCCAAAAAAACGAACATGGCAAAGCACCAAACCTACGCCCCGTCATCCCCCAAAATTAAACAAATAACTTTTGAAAACGTAAATGCGCGGAGTATTCTCAATAAACTTGAGTCACTAGTATCTCTTCTTATCGCCCTCGAACCTGACTCCATAGCGATTACTGAAACTTGGCTTACTGGCGATATCAATGACAAAGAAATAGCCACTCGAAAGTATGCTATGCAAAAAGTATGCAAAGACAGGTTAACACGTGGAGAAGGTGTGGCTATATTAATAAATAAAAATATTCCCTTCGTAATCTTACCAGAAGTTGAGGGTGCCGAGGGACTCTTTTTGTAAATTGATATTTGGAGCGAACACTGTCACTGTTGGTTGTGTTTACCACAGCCCCTCGGCAGATCAGCCCGCATTGGTCTCGCTGTATGAATATATGCAACAACATGTTCAAAGATCCAGACTGATCCTTCTTGGGCACTTAAACCTACCAGATATAGATTGGCAAAGTTTGTCGTATCGCTCCTTATGTTCTGAAACTCTTTTTGATATTATGCTTAGTTTTGACCTGTTCCAAATTACCAAAGAGCCCACACGTGCTCAAGGCAGTGCATCTAACATTCTTGACCTCATCTTCCTCAGCAATCACTTTGCGATCGATCAAACCAGCTTAGCAGTCCTCGATGGCATATCAGATCATAAACTAACATTGTGCACCACACCCATTCAAGCAACAGCAGTTCGTACTATCTCGAAAACTACTTACCCAGACTTCACAAACGCTGATGATTCAAGCATAGGTAATTATCTAATTTTGAAGTACGAATCGTTTGAAGAACTCGCTAATTCTCAAGGTACGAATATAGATACCCTATGGGAATGCTTCAAGGCTATTGTATCACACGACATCAAAAACTTTGTACCATTGAAAACCAAATGAACAAATACACGGAATCCATCAATAACACGTGATGTAATTCATGGGAAACGCAAAGTAAAATGACTAAGGAAATCACTAAAAACAAAAAATGACTCAAGTAAAACATAAGCTTACGAACGCCATCCGTGAAATGAAGGGAAAAATTAAGGCAGCAAAAACAAATTACTTCTCAGTTACGCTTCCTAATTTTTTGAAACATTCCCCTGGAAAATTTTGGAAATACCTCAGCCCCAAAACACAAAAAGACACCTTCAATTTGCAAGGAAAAAATCACAACTTTGCAAACTCCTTAAACACGTACTTTTAATCTGTATTCACAGATGGTTGTGGCCGCACACCGGAGATCATTCACCGCAATCAGACACCGCTAGACATGCCAACAATAACTGAGACAGGCGTGCTCAACCTATTATTATCAATAGATACAAAAAAGCAAATGGTCCTGATAATATTCCAAACACTTTTTTGCAAAGATATGATGAAGTAAACGCGAAATATTTACACTTAATGTTCACTAAATCCTTATAAACCTGTAGTCTAGCTAATGAATGGAAAATAACCAAAGTTATTCCTGTACACAAAACAGGAAGCAAAGATGAAGTTTCAAATTACAGACCAATCTCACTAACGTGCACGGTAGGTAAATTATTAGAACACATTATACTAAAACATATCACCAGTTATGTTGAGCAAGAGAACATATTATCGCCTGTCCAGCATGGATTTCGGAGGGGATTTTCAACTATCACCAAACTACTGGAACTAACACATAATTTATTCCAGAGCATTAACAACCAAAAGCAAGTTGACTTGATTGCACTAGATTTTTCCAAGGCGTTTGTTAGAGTAAGCCATAAAAAACTAATTAGCAAACTAAGATCAACTTTAGGTAACGGCTCTATTATCAATTGGATCGAGGACTAGTTAACTAACCGATCTCAGTATGTTCTAGTTAACAATGAAATTTCTTCTACTGCGCTCGGTACGTCGAGAGTACCCCAAGGGTGCGTCCTTGCTCCACTTTTATTTCTTATCTTCATTAATGATCTGCCCTCTAACATACAAGTTAAAATGATACTTTTTGCCGATGACTGCATCCTTTACAACGAAATTAACACTGTAAAAGACCACGATGATTTGAACAGCGCCCTTCATGATGTGGTAATATGGTGTCACAAATGGCAAATGGAAATGAACATTAAAAAAAAAACAGCCTTCTTATCTGTAAGCCGTAAAAAACAAAGATCCGAATATGTGTACAGCATCAACAGCATACTGCTCACCCGAGTTCAAGAACAAAAATACCTTGGATTAATCATTTCAGATGATCTAAGATGGGAGTCACATATTAACAGTATAGTACATCTCCTTTAAAACGATTGTTCTTTCCTAGAAGACGGCTCCGAGAAGCGCCACTGGAGACCAAACTGTTAGCATATAACACAATTATACGATCAGTTCTCGAATACGGAAGCACAATTTGGTTACCCTATACACAACAGCTCATTAACAAACTAGAAGGAGTGCAGCGAAAGGCAATTAGATTTATCTTTAACAAATACAGGACCAGTGATTCACCACCCAAACTACTAAAACAAGCATGTATTCTTACTTTAGGGAAACGCGCCAAACTAGCATGACTACAATTATTGTTCCAGTTAGTACATAACACTTTAAACATAGATGCTTCGTTATATATATCTGTAGATGAACCCAGACCATCCCGGCATAAACACCCATTAACCCTTAGAGAGTACGCATTCCGAACCTACTGTTTCAGATATTCATTTTCCCCGCTTGCCATAAAAGAATGGAATAGTTTGAACCCCTCTATCACTACTAATACATCTTTGCAGGAATTTGTAACGCTGGTAGAAGAACAGTTGCGCGATAATTAAAACATGATTAGACAAGTACAACAGACCACTCGTATCACTGCGTATACAACAGCATCTGTATGAACACATTACTTACAATGTATAAAATTGCACCCTTTTCTGTGAAAACGGCTATCTCGTTTTGTGTTTTATTTTCTGTTATCTGTATTTTTTCCCATACTCATGTAATTATTTGTAACCAACAGTGTTTTTAATGTATTCTATTTCATTTGTATTCGATTTGTACCTTTTTATTATGTGCCTATCCTGTAAAAATCCCAATGGGATTGACAGTATCTGAAATAAATAAAAAATAAATAAATAATTATATCTGAAGCGCTCCAAACACAAGGCTTCAGTTGTTTACACGCTGCTTACATCTGAACAGCTAGCGAGAGAAAAATTTCGTCGCCGACTGGAACGCATGGGCTTAATGCGCAGCTTTCCTCCTAAAGTCAGTGTTTTAACTCTATGTTGTCAGCTAAGTTTTAGTTGAGAGTCTAGCGTGAGAGAAAGCCGCGACCGTCGTTTTTTCTCGCACGGTGATATAGTTTCGACGTCCTCACGGCCTTTGCACTTTCCACCTGCGCCGCCAAAGCCCACGGGGAGATTTACAGAGTCTCGCGGGAATGGCGGGCTTCAGACATGTCACATGTGGAAGATCGAGCTTAGGTTAATGGCACCAGTATACACGTATATGCACTAGTTAGAAAGGCACTTCCAAATGCTTATCATCTCCGTTAGCTTAAACGGGATGACCCGTGGTGTGAACACGAGTTGGGAACGAGGCCCTGCTACGCATTTCTCAACGTTGAAAATAACCATGCCGTCTTCTTCCATCTTCTTGTCATCAACATCTCAGCTGCATTTTACCCCCCAAAGTGCACACGACGCAAGTTTACTGTAAGAAGTCTCGGTCTTTATGTTAAACTAGTACAGTCTAAAATACTGCATCCCGGAAAACAAAGAAAAAAATAGGTACGCTGATCAGCCTTCGTCCTTGTTCGCCCGTGGTCCTGTTATTCCTGCTGCGGTTATCCTCTGCGAAGTGTATAAAAACATTCCCAATTGGCTGCATCGGTTTTCCTTCTCATTCGATTTTTAAAAACTCACGGCCTGTTCCAGTAACGCAGACACGTATAGGTGTTTCATGACAGCTTTTCGTGAAGTTCCTTCAGGCTGATATCAGCTCCTCGACTACAGCAAAAGAGAATTGATAACGACCCGTTGAAGTATGCTTCTGAAAAGTAGCCAGTCTGGCCAGTCGGATGCGCCATGCATGGAAGTTTAGCTCGCCAGATAAAAAGCCGTAGCGGGTTAATGTAGCCAGACCGAGCAGACGTGCGAATGCATGTTTTTATTCTTCAGTTGCAGGGGACACTTCAACGCCTTCATAAGGGTACGACGCAATAACTATAATTTGTCAGAATCGGTAATTCTCTGCTTAACTTTCATAGACGGCGGCGAGTCCTCGTATCGCTACCAGCCCAGTGACGCAGCGGTTAAGCGATGCGCCATTGCACTGGCAGGTGGCTGTTTCTGCCACAGCCACCGGTAGAGATTGTGCGGCCATAACACTCTTCCCGACCAACTTCTCCCGGAGCTGGCGCGATTCTTGTCAGAAATTACCCAAGCTTCCTCCCATTGGATGCAGCATGCGTGGCCCTCCGAACTTACCCGATCTTACCCGAGTAACTCGGGTAAGCGGCGTCGCTGTTGCTATGAAAAGGCACAAGAAAGAGCGATCGCACGACTGAAAAGATTTTTTGTCTGTGTTCATTAGGCATGAATGCTTTTGCACTATTAAAAAAGCGCAGAAACAAACGACGATATGTTTACGTAAAAACTAAGTCTTGTAAATGGCTTGAGCGAATAAAACATGCATGCTGCTTGCCGCGTGCATATTTTCAGCGCCTAGCTTTTAGCGCCCTAGGAATCGCGAGAACATAAGAACAGGTGCGGTGGCGCTGAAGGCTCAATTTTGATACACGTCAGCTTCGCCTATATCAAGCATATTGAACAAATTTCCCCGGAGGAGATTGAAGAATAGGCATCGTGTGATATCGAAATTGGCTTCCGCACCTCCTTCCCAATGTTTTGCCTGCCCCCTTTTGCATTTTTGCCGCCAAGCTGCTTCCTCAAACCGCAAGCAATTAGACAAAAAAGGCTCCATTTTCCAAGCGAAATTTGGAGAAGCTCACCGGCATAGCTTACAATCTATTCCATTGAAAGAGATGTTATTTGCTGCTAGGTAAACAGGGACCCAAAACAAGCATAAAAACTGTCATGAAGTTCTCACAATATTATTCCGCATTTCCATAAGGCGAATGACTAATACCCACAGAAAGGTACGTCCCACAATATTATTCCGCATTTCTACTTGCCAAATGACTAATATCCAAAAACAGGTCCGCAGGCAGAATTAGCTGGGGTACATACGCGCTTACACTTCGCGCGGCCGCTGCTTCGTGCATAATGACGGACTAAAATGTGCTGGGGCTTTAATCTACTTAAACCGAGTAGACGTGCGAAAGCATGCGTTCATTCTTCGCCTCTGCCTTCTGACATCTGCGTGTGCCCGGAACTGCGTTTCTATCTCTTCATCTTCGCACCCTCTCTCCACTCGGCGGAAGCTAGCGCGACTCTCTCCCTTTGGCTATAACGGTCCCGACGCTCTTCCGAACTTAGCCGAGTTTCCTCCCTTTTCCTGCAGCTTTGGCTACGCTCCTCCTAAGCCAAGTTAACGCGAATTACTGAAAGGCTTCACACAAGATTTTTGGTTGCATTTGACCACGTTAAGTAGCGCTTCCGCACCAAAATAAGGTGATTAGCTTCACCAAAAACTTTTCCAGGCACACCGAGTTAGTGAATGTCATCTCACCTGTAGTGCGTGCATGCGTGCGTTGATGTGTGTGCGTGCGCGCGCGTGCGCACGTGTGTGTGTGTGTGCATGCATGTGTGCCCGTGTATGTGTGTGCGTGTGTGTTTGTGTGTGAGTGTGTGTGTGCGCGCGAGCGCGTGTGTGCTCGCGCGCGTGTGTTTTTGTGTCTGTGTGTTTGTGCGAATATGTTTGCTTTTGTGGGTGCACGTGTGTGTTTGTATGTTTGTGCGTGCGGGCGGGCGGGCGTGTGTGTGTGTGCGTGCGTGCTTGTATGCGCGTGTGCGTGGGCTTGTCAGTGCACACCTCAATCTCGCTTTGAGGTCTGTGGCGATGGTGTCCGCCTGTGAAAAAACTGCTTTCGCACAATATTTCGGCTTACGAATGCTAAACCACCAGCTCTTTTTTGTAAACAGAATGCAGATTGCGTCTCCACCCTTTTTCGAATACAAATTCGCTATGAACGACTACTAATCAAGCAGTTCAGAAACATCGTGGAAAATTAAAAAACAAAAAACGGTTTTTCAGATCAGAAGAAAAAATGCCGAGTTGTTTTTTCATCCAGGAGGCAAAGTGCAATCGTCACCGATTGGGCAGAGTTCGTGGCTGGTTGTCCGAGGATCATTTTCACAGCTTCGTGAACTATTTCCTGCTTTGCTACTCTTTCCTAAAATCTGTTTTGTCTATAAACGGTTTGTTCAGTTAACGCCACATTTGTCTAGGCTGGTATGGCTTTGCTGTTATTGGGCAGCTCTGTCGTTTTTGTTTCATATATAGAACTTTTTAAACGAATCAGCTAGGTTCACCTTTTCGCAATAACGCCCTTCTTCATTTCTTGTGGCGCGCTACTGAATGCGATGATTGAAACTGATATTTTTATTTTTTTTTTCATAATCATTCACGTTGCACCCACCACTTTTTATTCACGCTCCTCTGATATCTTTTTTTGTGCATGCCTTTCGCGGTGACAATCTAAGGGGCGGGTCCAAAGCAATCCTCGGAAATATGTTCCGACAGCGAAAGCAGACGTACAAAGAATCGAAGCGTATGCTGACACTGTTGTCAAGTTAAGAAGCGCCCGTTGCGTCGCAATTACTTGAAATTTCAAAATTTGTAACTGCATTTTCTAGTATGATAGGGCGTTTTGTTTCCTGTCAGTGCGACCGTTATTTCCCATGACATTCACTTTCAACTTTCATTTTAAGTCTACAATTATCTTTGAAACGGTTAATATAAAACACAAAAAGGTAAAAACATGATTTAGTTTCCGCAGTGAAGACGAAGGAAATATGAACAACTGGTTTCGGCACTTTTTGTGCGAGACAAGCGTCCGCTGTGAAAACCACATCCGGTGAATAGGCATTAAGGTCGATGCTCGATCGGGAGCAGTTTTTTTTTCCCCGAGCAGAAGAATGCTAGCGTACGAAAATTTACAGCATGATTACTATTAATGGTGATGCTCCATTAGGTCCTGGTTGATTTCAGTTACTGAATAAAGAAGGGGTTGGATGTATATTTTTGTTACGCTGTTTTCATAATAAAAACGTGTTTTATAGCTGGATCTTGAAGATTCTTGTAAATGGTGTGCTTCTGCTTCGCTAAATACCACTGTTTATACTACAGGGCGCCGAAGCCTCAGTTCTGGCATTACTAGGAGTGCGGGAGCAGCGCACAACCAGTGTCGGCATGTCTAGGGGCCTATCACTGTTTGTTCTGCAGCTACTCGGCCATTCTCTTTCTTTGCCGCGTGCAAGATGATGTGAAAGCGCTACTTTCTTTTTTTTTAAGTTCAAAGCCACGCGCCACGTGGGAGCAGCCGAGGGATTTAGAAAAGCTTGTCAGGAATAACCGGCAATATTGAACGCTGCCTTTACGATTGCGACTGCTGAATGTCGTAATCGCCCTATGAGTTTTTCATAACTGTGCTGTAACAAAGCATTATCCACGATTGTAATCGGGAACCTTCACATATTCCTTCATTCGATCATTCACGCTGCTGTCTACGTGCCCAAACACTGTACGGCTAACGCTTTGCGACGTCTTCCGACCGCGCACAGCATCTGATGACAAGATAGCTGGCGTGATGGGCGAGGCACGGCTTCTTTGCATGATGTTGTCATGTGATCGTTTTTGGCACACGGTCGCCAGTAAATCTGCAGGGGAACCGCTGACAGCTACACTGTCAGAACGTGAATCAATTGGAGGATCAATAGTTACAGTGTAGAGTGTACATCTTGAGTGATGCAATATGCGGGATGATTACCCTTGTGTTCTATCCGCCGAAAAACTTCAAAAAGCGGTCCATATATGCGAACGCTGCACCCGTTGCTCCATATATGGCAACTTTTTTTTATATCTCTTACAAAGGACAGACACCATCTAAACCCAGCATTTTTGTCAGGTTCCTTGTTGATGAGAAAGAAAGATAGAGCTTGGACTCCAATTATTGAGCATAAATTTCATAATCTTCTCTTCCGAGGTTTTGGAAAACAGGCAAGCTTTGTCAAATGCAGGCGGCTTAATTTCAACATGTCAGGCAGTGCGGACGTCACCGGATCGTGCATCTTTCATCGTCCTTTAAATGTGAAGATCACATTGGCTAGCATCACTGTTGAAATATCATCACACTTAAACAAAGCTTAGCTCTAGGCAGAATGGCAAGAATATCAGCCGTTCTCGGCCCAGAGGCTTGCCGAAATCGCTAGGCTTATTCCAGCAGTTCACAATTAAAATGTAGGCCATGATGGCCTTCGATCGACGTTTATTTGAAGAAAAACACGCGCTAAAAAACCATAAAATACAATTCATAGCATTATCGAGCACAAAAAAAAAGGCAATTTGGTGCTTTCTGCCTCCGAAGCCATGGAGATAGCGCCATCGGACAAAGCCTTCCTTCGGATCATCATCCCTCCCGGGCAGTTCATGAACTCACGCCATTTCACCCACTTTATCCCCTCCTTCGCGCGTCTACTCCGCACTGCGCACGTCCACTACGCCCTGATGTCCGTCGATAGGAGCTTCAAGCGCCCATATCTTGTTTCACACTTCGCCAGTCCCGGCTCGAAATGCGATGCGGAATTTGCCGCTGGGACGGTAGTGCGACAATTTTTCCCGAAATCATCGGTGGAAGAGACGCATTATTACATAAGGCCATATAACCGCTTTATTTACTTTTTTCTTCGTGATCACTTTTACGCGGCGACAGCAAAAGGATGCTCGAGAGAGTTCTGATAGGTAGTAAATGACTTTCACAGCTCAGGGCTTATAATAAACAGAGTTCTTTGCGTGTGTAGCACATTCCTTGTTGGGATTACATGGTCCTTTGAGCACTCGTTTTATTCAGAACGTTTCACATCTATTCTGACTCAACCTGGGGTTAGTTAGTTGATCGTTGTGATTATACGTGCCATGTAAAATTACAAAACAGGAGGAGTAGACAGTGACGGAAAAAGCGAAGCAAATTTACTACAGTTTAAAGAAGCCAAGCAAGCTCCTTCTGATCAGCTTCTTGTAAGCAGAAATAAAGTTGTGAGAAGCGCTCTTCAAAAATGAGTTCTCGCCTTGTGTGGTCCAGGCTCATTTCTGTCCACGTGTTATTTAATTATAATTATGGCCTACATTCAGTATTTAACCTTTATATCTGAGGTCTATCTAGTTATACAGGTCACACATACCAAAATATCTGGAAAGGGCTGTAGGTTAGGCATATATTTCAAGCGTTTCTTGTTTCTCAGTTTCCTGTATTTTTCTTTCATTTCTTTAATTCGATCTTGGTTCCTTCTTCCATTGCTTTCCTTTGTCCTTCCTTTATCTTTAATTCTGGCCTCCGCTCCTTTTCAGACGGTTTAAAAAATCGTTTCTTTTCCCAGGTTTCTAACCTCTTTTGATAGAAACGCTGGCTTTGCAAAATTGCGTGTTTATTAAATACATTTACGACATATCTGGCGTTAGAAATACGGCCTCATAACGCACCTATCGGTCGCATAAAGCAAGAGAATAATGTTTTTGCTTTAGCAGTTTTCTCCAAGTGTCCTGGCTGCGGCGGCTGAATTTCGATGAAGGCGAAATTCTAGAGCCCCGTGTACTGTGCGATGTCACTGCACGTTAATGAACACCAGATGGTCGAAATGTCCGGAGCCCTCCACTACGGCGTCTCTCATAGCCTGAGTCGCTTTGGGACGTTAAACCCCAATAAACCAAACCAAACCAAACCTTTGTACAAAAACTATATAACAAAAACCTGGATACATTAGGCTATTACTAAAGCATTCAACGAGAGCCGTCAATTGTTGCAGATATATCACTGCAGCGGCAGTTACATCGCTCTGACGCTCCCTGCCCTCTCGCTGTAGCGTGGCGCTTCTAGCACGACCCTCGTCCGAGACGGCAAATTGTAAGTACGCCCTCTTTGTGTTCTCACCAGTCTGGTCTCGCTACGAGACCGCCTCCGTCACCCGCCGTACCTTGGAACCCTTCCCATTGGTGGAGCAGCGCTCTCCCAAGTCCCTCGTCTTTAAGGCTTTTTGCGCTTTTGCTGCTTTCCGAGTTCCTTCCGAAACAGTTCTGTTTCGCCTAGTTAGCACTACGGCCGAAAGTTCCTCGAAACTGCGGCGCATGAAGTCTGCGGCGCATGAAGCCACGTTAAGCCTCTGCGTGCAAAGCCTCCAACCTCCAGAATTTCCGCCCACCGCAAGCAAAGGATCTTCCCGCCAACCCATTCCAACACTTCGCCAGATCGGTCGTTTGGATCAGTGTTAAACTCTATGCACGTCATCTACGCAAAGGCACAGCGTGTGCTTCATGTAACAGCTCATGTAATAAAAGTATTTCGCTATTTTTTGTTGAATAATGGATTTGTTGCGGCGATGGCATCGACAGCGGTGCTAATAAAGAAAATGAAACTTGTAGCGCGGCATCGCTCGCACAAAGAAAAAAAATGGCAAAGGCTCAGCTTGGTTAAGCCCGGAAATTGCGAAAGCAACTTCATCCGTTTCTTCAGCCCGCATCCGCCGTGTCTACCGCCGCTCTGCGCCGACGGTTGTTGTTGTTGTTGTGACTGGGAGAAGGATGAAAAGTAAATGCACGGGTCTGCCTACTGGCTCGAGCCGAGCCACCACCTCTTCATCTGTTTCTTCAGCGCGCCGGCGTTTCCTGGCTGCTGCATTTCGTTGGAGCTTTGCCTTATACACATCACCCGACATACCGAGGTAGCTCCACCACGGCAACTGGGAGCAACCGAGCTGCTCCCCCACCTTTATCCCCCTGATGTGACGTCATGGTAACGTGCACCCTCTCGCGGCAGCAGCGCAGTGCGTCGTGGCAGCTCCGCCGCGCCCATGCTAACCGCACGAGCTGGGGCCCTGTCTCTCTCGGTCTGGCGTGACGTCACCATAGGGGTCAGCTAAAGGTCAATGGTGGAATCGCCACGACCATGAAAGTGAGGGCAGTATTGCTTTCGCAATAAAAAACAGATTCGGCAACCGGCAGTGCTAGCTGCGTCGAAAGCCCGATCTCCCAGCTCACCAACCGCGGCTATCGGGCCCTCTTCAAATATATGTGGATCAACTTCTAGATATTTATGCCTTTCTACACATAAGGCGAAAACTTTGTTAGATCGGTTGCTGTTTGTCGTTTTCCCGCTTCTGGATTTTTAACTTCAATTTTTAAGGATTTTCATTCAGGAGGCGCACGCGTTTCAAAGGAGGTGCTCTCCTTGCAGGGGGAGCACCTCCGACGCTCGCATCTCTCAAGATGCTACGGCAGCCAGGGAAGGCCAGTGCTGGGGCTGCAGCTTTGCAATTAAGGTGAAGAAACAGGAAAAACGACGATTAGGCCAGTGCGAGGTTATTAAAGCCCGGGTAACAGCCAATGATTGTGGGCAGCGAGGCAGTGATGCCTGCAATAAATGGCCCTAAAAAAGATGGTTTTGAACTGATAAGCCATGGCAAGCAGCGCGCAGTTTTCATGCATGTGATCTTCCCACCACTACAGAGTGGAGCTGGCCAAAGAGTCTTACCCCCTGCATCATGGTTCGAAGTGATTGTCTCCTGGGAACAGCTGTGATATGCAGGCACTTCACATCTCAAGGGGCTCTTCACGTTTCTGTCTTAGATAAGGGTAACAATGCGTTGCTGCTAATTAATAAAGATCATCAGTGTTCAAGTCCGACTTCTTCATGCTTACATCCAAACACTTGTGCCATCATAGTTGCCCCTACTTGGTGTTCGGTGAACGTCCTCCTCAGCCACTTGCAGTATCGAGGTGCTATACACGTGTGGAGCAACATCCCCCTCATTAGCTCATCAGCAAAAATTATGGAGAGCACTGAAGACCACTTAAGTGCTTTGAACACGAAAGAATTGTTTTTCATCTTCGTTTCCTTCTAATTTTTTATCTTCTTTTCAAATCACACACCTACTCATTAGCATACAGCCGTAAGGCAGCGCAGATACTAGTATCTCCTTTGTGCACAAATTTGTGGCAAACAATGGTTTTGTGGCTTATAGGTTGTCTGAAAGGCCTGGGCTCTATTCCCCGCACCTTCGAAAGAAACTTAATTTTTCTTTGTTATCACGGCGACATAATCTTAGATTTCTGGGGCCACTGCTGCTGGTCAATGCCGGCGCCGGCGTTCGATGCCGATGCGCCATATAATAGTTGCGCATTATATGAACTGTCATTGAAACCCACGAAATCTACTGTATCGATATTTTATGCTAGACACTGAGCGCTGGGGAAAATAACCTTTTGGCCTACGGAGCACCGTACCTTCAAGGAGTCTGGAATGCCTGGACATGGTTTTGGTATAAGCCGCTTTAGCATGCCCCTAAAGTCTGCGCTAAGGACCGACGCTCTAAGACGTGCAATGGCACTCACCACTTCTGGGCTTGCAAAGCGAACTTTGCGTCATCTGTGGCGCTGACGATCCAGCAATCTGCAGAGGACACATCTTTCTTGCCAGTGGGCTGCGTAGTTCAAAGGCATTCATATTTGACATAAAAGTAGCCGCTGCCATGAAAAACCTGCCTTAAAGTGATCAGCTTCATGCATTCGCATTTGCTGTTCCTGTCTTTTCTGGAGAGAGTGCTGATGCTGGTGAGCTAGATGGAAACAGCCATGCTCAACAATGAAGAAAGGCCTAATCAGCTTCACCACCACCTTCTACCCTAATTAAATGTGACCTGAATACGCGCCTAGTCACATCCTTTACTTTCGCCGCAAAGCAGTATGGTACTGAAAACAACATAGCCAGAAACCTAGATATCTCCAAGCCACTCTATGTGTTCTTTGTCGCCTTGCGAACGTATTTTAGTGATGTCACCTGGCTTCTTCAAAAGCTGCGTTCAGGTCGTGCTGTCTATTGAGTCTGTGATTGTTGCTTTCACGGCAAACTTTATTTTCTTTTATTACGGCTACTATGACTCCGCACGGCCCCTCTGACGATATCGAAGGGGCCTTGATTATGCATATAAAGGTGTGCCGGGATAAATATTCCGCTGTACCATTACTGAAACTTTTTTAAAAGAGAAACCAAATGTAATCTTTCCCCTGTAAGAGTCTGTTCTAGAGATTAACACATCACATAAATATATAGCGCATAAAAACAGCTGGAAGAGCATTCCCCAAACAGAAGCGCCGACTTATGGGTTTATATGCCGTGAAACTCCAGAGATTTCGCTAGACGTAAACCATCTTTGCTAGGTCGACATTCAAGTCGCTGCAGTAGAAGTGGAAAGCTCTCTTTGTGTAATCCGTGTAGTTCTCGTGGAGAGAGATGGCATTGGATGCGCTTTTGCAGCTAGTTTGTGAACGCAGCCGAGCTTCCCGAATTATCTTTAATGACTTAGTGGAAGCTATTGTAACTAGGTCTCTAGGAACTCGTATTTTTGAGAACGGTGACAAGCAGACATCATTCACACTTTGGACCTGTGGGTTCGTAGTGATGGAAGTCCCTTTTTTTCCTGCTCAAGCATCAGCCACAGCCTGACACTGCATTTTTGTGGCATTCAGGTCAAGTGGAAGACGTATCTGAATGCTCAGGGAGCCACAGTTTATAAATTTTTGTTCGCTGCCGATTTTCATTCTCGTTGTTCACGAACCAGCAATGTATTGCACTGGGATGGGTACAGGTACACCAAAGAGCACGTATGAGCATCTAGATAATGCGTCTGGAGACATAATTGGTAAAATTATTTCAAGGAAATTGGTTCAAGAAAACATACACTGACCAAGGCAAAGAAGAAAAGAAAAAAATTCCCGCAGCTTCGACGGCAAACTTGCCCGACCATTTCCCGGCTTCAGATCTGAAGGTGACGGACCTCTGCGCTGCGCGGAGGAGGCCGCCTCCTCGTCTGCGTGAAGGATGACCGTGTCTTGAAGTCGGCTTTTAACACGCTTAACTCTGCCATGCGAAGCCACGTGAAGAACTTGCGGATGTTCCAATGGAATTCCTTTTGCGTTAGCTCGTTTGTCTCCTTTCCGTTCGTAAATTAAAGGCGAGTCATTGGAGTTTAGATAGTGAATCTCATCCTTTGAATTTATTTATTACATAGACCTGCACAGCCCGAAGGCATTATTACCAGGGGGGGGGGGGGGACACACGGGGGGACACACACAATAACTTCTATTTGTTTGGCCGAAAGTACGACAGGAAATCAAAAATACTATGACACAACTAATAATAGAGGAGGAAGAGCATGCACTGAAGGAGGACAACTCAGCTCCAATAAGTAGAATGACACTAATGAAAAGAAAGACACGCGCAAGAGAACGGCGCGCCATGTCACACATCACATACGAATACGCGGAACTGGTCTTCCGTTCACCATTCAGTAACGCCGGCTGGGAGCCTGTTCAACTCACTGATCGTCCGTGGAAAGAAAGAGGTTTTGGTAAATATCTGCTTTACATTTAATTTTTCTGAGTCGCTCGCTTTGCGCAGCCAAAAGCCTTTTGTGTGCGTGGTTGACGAATTTGCGGGCGCAGGTGCAGGCATTAATGCCACCACACTGTAGTAGGGTCGGCCACTAAAGGTGATTCTCCCACTGACGACAGCTTCATATGAGTTCTGCCACAGAAGGCCATGCGAAGAGTGAGTAGAATTGAAGATTCCTCCTCGTTGAGCACATCCACGACCTCCTCGGAGAGAGGACCACCGGCACATACTGTCCTGTTGTGACACTCCTGCCGATAAACCCAACCACATAAAAAGGCAAACCACGTCTTTGTTCCTTGAGTGTCGCGTCCCAGGAGCGATTAAAGATGTGAGGGTGAGTCGCTATAGAATTTTCGTCGACACTCTTGTCAGGGACCGGCCGGAAAGCTCCTGAAAATTTGAGCAACATAAAAATAATTTACAGGACGCTTCGAACGTTCCGAATGGTTACTGTGGTACGCCTTCCTACCTTCTCGCCAAACCCTCCATCTTCCACGGCAATAATTCTAAGGTTCGGGATTTCTGCGCTTTCGGCACACCCTCCTCAGTCCACGGCGAACACCTTCCAATCGGTCGCCGTGGTATCCGCCTTTTGGCTACGCCTTCCTACGTTCTTGCCGTAAAGCCTGTTTACATTGTATTCCTCCTCGTCCTTCAGCGGTAACTATCCTCCTGCTGATTTCCATGGCAACCACCGACCAGTAGCGTCTTCTTACGCTCTAGCCAAACTCTCCTCCTTGCACTGTAAACATACTTTGGTTGGGGATTTCTGCGCTCTCCGATACCAGCCTCCTTCCATGGTGACCCCACTCAGGATAGCTTCCATGGTAACCTTCCATCGGTTGAGTATTTTCACACCCATGTTATAGCTTCCTTCTTGCACGGTAAAAACCCTCTGGGTGGTTTCCATGTCAACGCTTTCTCCGGTAATTCTGACGACTACGACATACTACCACCTAGTACTACTAGTACTACGAGTCGAAACCCAGTAGCGAGGCATAACATCTATCGCTGTAAAAACTCAGCGACTTCAGCGTTCATTTTCGTGTCGCTGTGGGCAGCGGCATGACGACCGGTGCCATTTGCGACGTCGATGTATCCTTCTGAGACTCCGACCTGTCCCTTTTTATCCTACCAGCTACAAACCACGTTGCAATACTGCATGCTTAGGCTCTAGGCGGTACGAAATCCGTCAAAGTAATTTTCCAAGGGTACAGGTTTCTGGTTTACTTGCGCGAAGGTTCGGCATTTAAAATGCGTGATTAATCCTTTCCCCTCAGAGCCCCTCCAGTGCTGGAAATCAATGAGGATCGGACACGCGGTTAGTGCGTGCTATTTCTCCATAGTGGGACCAAGCTGTTCTAAACCGCACTACGGCGACGACTGACTGCCTGACAACAACCCTCAAGTGTGCCAATGGTAGTGATCCTCATGACGCTGCCCCAAAAAACTGTCGCCGCCTGAAAATGGAACCGGCGATACTTAAATATCGGACAAGAAACGATTCCACACAAAGAGAGACCGACGCTATGGTTCGACGACGTCTACACACTCGTCGAAAGTCTTCTAAGAGCGCCGTGGCCAATGGGAAGGATGGTCCAGATATATCTGCAACTCGTCCTCCACCTCCACATGGCGCTCTAGAGGACAGGAGCAATATGAATGTCGAAGCAGGAACTCTTGTGGCCAATGTGCCTGGCTCATCCTTACCGGAGCTACGCACAACTGATGTGGTCATGCTGGCACTGCGAACAAGAAGGTCGAAAGCCTATTTGTAATCAAGCACAAGGCTAAAAAATTACTTGGCCGCCGCAACCAAAGCGCTGCACTCCCTCAATGTCCTGAGCTGATCGTAGACAGGATCAAGACCGGTCCATATTGAAGACGGGAAAGATATTGCAATCCCGAAGACGCTTATCAACATTTTGTGTGTGCTACTTTATAGCCTGCACACCAGAGATGGAAAAAACGCACAGAACATGCCGGATGTGTACAATCCGGTCCTTAAAGCTCTTTACTAGTCGACACAATGGCTTCTCCAACGTCATCATTCCACGAAAAAGGTGGGATGTCTAACTTTATTATCCACATTAATAACCGGAACGGGAAGAAGTCTGGTTTTGCGGTGGAATGTTTGTGCTTAGTGACCGCCATGTATTTGGCTGCGAAAGACAGGCGCAGTGCTGAGCTCAGGTCGCTACACTCGGGAATGCTCCAGGTGTGGAGTCCTCATCTGCGGCGTCCTGTGACTTTCAAAGCTTATACCTCTGCTTGTTCGGCTTCCTAATGACCATTATTCTCTTTCCCTTTTCGGCTGTTGTCCGCCCCCCTTCCTCCCCCGGCGCCCCCACTTGCAGGCAAGCGATCTGGAACACCTTTCAGGCTAAACTACCCCGCCTCTCCACTACCTCACGCCTATTCCTCTTTTTTTTTTCTGAATTAAGCCCTGTCTTTGTACAGCTTCGCTCCCCTTTGTCACTAATGGCCCGTTCGCTGTCATGGCATTGCAGAGAGCCTCAGGTGCCTGAAGAGGTCGATGTACAACTGATCCCGATGGCGTCGCGAAAGAAGTCCGCATAAACTCCCTCTCGACCACAGGAAGGCGCTCCTGCGTCACTTCAATCAAGTATGGGAGACTGGCGAAGTTCCGCTGTCTGGGAAAGTGGCTTTCGTTGTTCTGGTGCTCATCCTGGCAGATAGATGTCTTTGGTGGCTCGCTATTAGCCTCTGTCAACTATCTGACATTAACTTGGCAGTACCTGCTATTCTTTCTGGTTTTCTGTACAATACCTATCTGATAAATGAGATTAGCCCATGAAGAACATTTTCGAAAGATGCGAGAGATGTTATATCGACACAATTTTCGTTTTCAGGCAAATGACTACAGAAACAAGAACCCTGAACGCGGAAGGACGCACTCTTGGTCCATCGATGGGCTGAGCTGGGAGACTCATCGATCGCTTGGGCGACGGGCTCCGAGTGTGCTCGCCTCATCTTTCCGAACAAACACAGAAAATGACCTCCTGCTTCGTTGCGAGTTGGTGTGCGCTCTCAGATGGGCACGCGGACCGATATTGTTTAGGTGTTTTGGAAGGGAAGCACCTCGGCTCAGTCCCCTTGCATCGATTGAAAGCAGCTCAACGGAGAATCATGTTGGCGCTTCTTTCGACTCATGCGACCTTCTGTTTACTGAAAAAACACCGTGCTCGAATGAATGTACGAAACGCTCGTGCTAATGGTAAAAGATAAAACCTTTTCGGGGATTGGTTCGCAAGCGCACATGTCATTTTTCAATTTCCATGGAAGAAAAGAATAACATGACACCCTGTGGCCATCATAGGGCGTCACACCGAAGCTGAATCGTGGGGGAGCTGATCACTTGCGTTAAAGCAGTTGCCGTTTTATTATTATTTTGCGCTAAAGCTACTGGGTGTATTTAATCCGCAGCACTGGGTGTATTTAATCCGACTGGCACAATGTGCTGCACCACATTGTGAGCTCAAAAAAAAATTTGCCTTGCGTGAAGTGCAGTTTGCACAATGTTTCAGGATGATTGTATTATCGTTCGCAACACAAGCTGTCTTAAGGAAAAGGTTCATAAGAATAAACAATTACCTAGCTGTTGATGAGCGATCGTTCCAACAGTGCCACCCTCTGGACTATATTATGCGTGTCTATCGAGACAGGGGATCTTAAGAAATGCCACCTGCACCTGAGGCACAGGCGTCATACCTCAACATTAAGACAGTGAAGGCGTGGTTGTCTTCTAAGCGAAATCAAGTTCCTTGCGCATGTATCGGCGTAGGAACACCTTAATTTTTTTAATTGATTTTGCAATGAAATGCGGAATTCATGCATCTGTGCCAGTCGATAATTAGGGCAGGATGTCTGTTGTATGTGCATATTGTTTTGTCGTGGCGGTAAATTATTTCTGATGAATTCTTATGCACCAGTCAAAACAATTTTAAACTTAGAAATTCAGATGCATTTGGATGTATGTCTTTCAATCTAATTTTGTTAAAACCAAAAATGAATCAATCTGTCCAACGAAATCTCTCTGGTTTCATCTAACTCCATGGAACTTCGTGATCAGATGTATTTTAAGCCTTCTTAGAGAACGAATCGGAAGGCGCTGAACAAAATTTGATATCTTAATGGCTGCAGAAATGTTAAATTATAATTATTTCTAAAATGTAAACAAGTCCCTGACGAGGCGCTGGTACATGTTCTATTTCAGTAATACATGCAAACAAAACACGAGGGACAACCTGCACCCGCCGCGGTAGCTCAGTGGTTAAGGCGCTCGTCTACCGAGCCTGAGTACCCGGGTTCGAACGCGATTGCGGCGGCCGCATTTCGATGGCGGCGGAACGCAAAAGGTGCCCGTGTGCTGCGCGACGTCAGTGCACGTTCAAGATCCCCAGGTGGTCGAAATCTTTCAGGAGACCTTCACTACGGCACCTATTTCTCTCTTCTTTCACTCCCATGTTCCTCTCTTCCCTTACGGTGCGGTTCAGATGTCCACCAAGATATGTGACACAGATACTGCGCCATTTCCTTACCTCAAAAACTAGTTTACCAATTTACTTACAATCTACACTTGGCATGCATGTGTAGATTACCACAAGTTGAAAAAAGTGGCTACCTTTATTTGAGAAGTTTTAATAACTGAATGGGCCAAAACAAATTGAATACCGGTATCGCCGCCGCCGACTGCTTACAAATGGAAATAGAGTTGATGTAAGTGCACTTTTTCTTTCCTTTGCTGATCACTGTCGCTAGGTTAGACCGTCACTAGCTTCTAATCGGGGATCAATGAGTCGCTTTCGGCTTTGTCGTCGAAAGCTTGAGTGGATCTGCAGTAAAAATATGGCCTATTTTTATGCGCTGTTTCGTCAGCAGTGAACAGTGAGTCGAAATCGGAAAAGTCACAAGGAACCATGTAGTCAAGTGTTAAAACAAATAATTCGATGGTGTTATCATCAGTCACCTTTAAGGACTCAATCCCGGTAAAACGCCATTGTTGTCACCTTCAAGGTAGGTCCAAAATGAATTCCTGTGTTCCTTTCCTGTCCACCAAAACAATGCGTGCCAGGCATAGAAGATATGTTGGTCGGCATGAAGTAGTGGTTGATAATGTGCCCACTGCAGTCGTGTGGTAAACACGAGCAAAAGAGGCGAAGAGAGATAACAAAGAAGGGGCCAAAGGTAACCCTGAAACTTTCAGCAATAGCAGCACTGGAAGCCCTGAATTAGGGTAACACTTAGATTTATGTGATTAGAGACCTCAGCTCCTGCTGGACAAGAATGTTTTTGTCATGTTTCTAACTCGAGAGAGGAGACATGAAAGGCATATAGTTAGGTAGGCAATGACCGATTGCCTACCATTCTTTTGGGATGGAAGATAGAAGGAGTTAAAGAGAAATGTGTATGAGAGTTATGTTCAGTTACTAATCAGAATACAGCCTGTCCTTAACGTCCCTCGTGAAATATAAAAAAAAAAGCTTGCAAAATATCTTACAGTCTGGATCTCAAGCCTGTGGGTTTTAAAAGAATGTCCAACCTTCTTTACTTTATGCTTGTTTAAGTACTCTTCATTTTCTTGCTCATTTATTATTATAACACCTTGATGATAAAAATAACGGCTGCCACAGGGTGCAACATGCTCCTTCGCTTTCCTGCTGAACAAGTCGACCTGGGTGACGCAAAGAACTGTAATCTTGGAGCGCAACGCCGCACTGCATAGGCTTCAAAGTTAGGTGCCGAGACGAATATTATTGAGATTGGCAAATGAGAGATACAGCCCAACGGAGACCGAAAGGAAGGTTACGAAATGTAAAATATAGTTCCATGGGAGAACCTGAGGAAAAAATAAGTTTACGAACTTTCTGCTTATATGAGTCAGACCGTTGGGTTTTGAAGGACAGGCCTTCATTGGAGCAATAAGATCCTAAGAAAGATTTGAAAGGCTTCATCTTTTGCACTCTGCAAGGACGTTTTTAATAATATAAAAGGAAAGCCTGACACCGGGTCCTTTTCTGTTGATGCGGTGCTAAGGAAATTCATAGGATACACTAAAAAAAATGCATAGGGGATTTGAGATCTTGGAAAGTAACACCGCAAGAGAACAATATTATTTTCCTTCAACATGTCCTCCCTTGAAATTTTTTCTATATAGCCTTTGCCATCCGACAAACTAAGTGCCCAAAAAACAGTGCAAAAGTAAAGAACTTCTGAACAATAAAAATCTAAGAAATCAAAATATTATAAAAAGCCTCAAGCTTTTCATCCGGACTAGTTAACAGACATAAAGGGTAAATAATTTGAAGCCTGAACCACGGAAGCTGACCTTGAGAGTTGCTAGTTTCATGTTGCTTTGCGTGGAGGATATATTTCACCGCTTTCTGTCTACACGGGGACACTTAGGTTTTGATATCCGGGTAAAATGAGAGTAAAGTTCTCGATTGTAATGAAAAATTCATGAAAATTAATTTAAGGATCTCCCCTCTCTGAACGAATAGTTACACGTCTCCTTTACTGCTCATTCGGTAGTGGAATTGGTATGTAGCAAACCATTGCTAAACAAGCCAACGTACTAGACTAACTCGTTCCTTTTGCCGGCTTAAGGTGCCGGCTAACAGTGATGCCCCTGAGAGCGCTGTAATAATGCTCGAAGCGTGAGTAGGGTGCAAATGGCGCTGCACTTCGCGCGTTCATTAAAGCGTCTCCGCGCACTCGCGCACCTACCGCGAGCGCTGCTTGGGAGCTTCCCCTGAGAGCTATTTGGCATGCGCAATAGGTGAGAGTGCCGGTACATAACGGTGCCGGATGGGACAGAGAACTCGCGAAGTACCTCTTCCGGTTTCTCCTTACAGGAGTAGCAGCACAGAACCGAGTTCTTTGTTTAGACAGCGTAATACGCGCAGAGAAATAACGTAGGCTAGGGTGCTAGCAGCATAGATCGCAAAAATTGTCATAGCACAGATGCCTCAAACACATGGTCTTTCTCTCTCTCTCACACACTTACACACAAACACATATACAAGTGAAAAACAAGAGGGCACTGGCAGACTGTTGTGTTCCCAAAAACACGACTGTCAGAGTTTAAGAAGAATACAGCGCGAGGATATATCTGAGGAGATGGTAGGCTGCGGGATAATTTACAGGTCGAAGCCGCACGTGGGCTATGAAAGGCGGCCAAGAGGAAAGCTCCATATCTACATTGGATTCCTAGTTTCAGTAATAGCAGACTTCACTCACAAGGAATAGCCCATGGGCGTTCTTGAAAGTCCGCACAGTCGAAATGGGGCCACTATGGCTAGAAGTGTCTGTATGATTTGACCTCAGCAGCGGCACGCAAAAGCCACGCAGACTATGTTCCAGGATACAAATATCAAATACACGAAAAGGGGAACGTGGAGGTATATTGCTGTCTGGAGCGGCAGCTGCCATGTGGATTTTCTAAGCTTTCTTTGGCACCGTGGGTGGACAGCGAGTCAGCAACATGGTAGCCTTCCTTATTGAGGCAGAAAGATAGAAAGATGACATTCCAGTAAGAGTTTTGAAACTGAGCCGGTAAATTGTGAAGTGACCGAAATGTTTCGGACAAAAACTTCACCTAACAATTGCGCTCCCTTTGACAATTGTCACTTGCTGTGAATTTCTTTTTATGCGAAGCATATTACTAGAGGTACACTACAGCCCTTCGCCGTGGTTACGCGCCGTGCACACCACGTGGTACAGTGACGTCACACCACGTGACATACCACGTGACACACGACGTCACGACAGAGGAAGACGGAGGTACACTACAGCCCTTCGCTGTGGTTACGCGCCGTGCACACCACGTGGTACAGTGACGTCACACCACGTGACATACCACGTGACACATGACGTCACGACAGAGGAAGACGGAGGTACACTACAGCCCTTCGCCGTGGTTACACGCCGTGTACACCACGTGGTACAGTGACGTCACACCACGTGACATACCACGTGACACATGACGTCACGACAGAGGAAGATGGGGGTCCACCTCGCGCCGTCGCTGTGGTTGCACGCCGTGCAGACCACGTGGTACAGTGACGTCACACCACGTGACATACCACGTGACACATGACGTCACGACAGATCGCCGTCACGCGCTGGGAGAGGGAGAACGATGCCATCGCACAGACACCGGAATGTCCTCGAGCGGCATTCCCGCGCATTTCGAACGCGCGTTCACACTCGGTGTAGGTGAAACTCTCGCTCCACCGGGCAGGCGGACGCGGCTTCCGTAGAAATCCAGACGGCCACCCAACGCGCGTCTCGGGGTTAGTCGGCGTTCCGCTGTAGCCATGCCGTTGTCTTCCCCCACGACGAAGGCTTCTAGTGGTTGTATTAAAATGACCAAGTATTCAACCATGGAAAGCCATGTATTACCAAGCCTAGCCGTCAATATGCTTCGCATCTGACCAGGGTTAACCAAGTTAAGCCTCGGTCATTTTTTTCCAGCCGTTTGGTATTATTCCATGCCTCACAATATTTTAAACTATCGTTCGCCACTGTAAGAAGTTTTAAGTCAGTAATGCCTTTCAGC
Organism: Amblyomma mixtum; assembly: GCF_055824585.1. Classification (NCBI taxonomy): domain Eukaryota; kingdom Metazoa; phylum Arthropoda; class Arachnida; order Ixodida; family Ixodidae; genus Amblyomma; species Amblyomma mixtum. The sequence goes on from NC_143013.1 coordinate 180,838,774, forward strand.
AGCCCCGTTTCGAAATCTGCTCAGGAAGGGCTAGTTTCAAGTATAATTTTCTTGAACATCACTTTTAGTAATGAGGCAACTGGTAAATATTGTATAATAGTGTTATGAAGATATTAAATGGAGTGGACACCTTTTGATGCGTAGCCAAGTTCTGGTTTTAAAGTTCGTCATGCGCTCGCATCCAGTTGTTAAGGCTGCCTCTGAGGGCCACTGAGTGAGTTTTTCACCACATGTGCCAGGCGACTCTATAGTATTGCAAGATACTGTAATGAACATATTGATAGGGAGGGCCTATCGTTATGATAAGAAGCAAAATTTTGCCCGCCAGGTCGTGCTTTTAAACTTTGCCCTGCGCTCGCACCGAGCAGGAAAGGCGCTCTAGATAACCAGTGGGATGTGTTTTCACAATAAACAGCAGAAGACAAGTGTCCCGACGAGGGTTCGGGCGATATTTGGATTATTATGCGCAACTGTACGTTATGCAGAAAATAAGGTTCATAATCAACTTCCCTTCCCTGAGAAGAGCTTGCCCACAGTTTTTGGTTAAGAAAGTGATTGCAATAAGTGAATGAGCCAAAAATAAATAAATTGTATTAACGGTAACAGTCAGAGCACGTGTGTCTTCTTCAGGCCCTGCTCCTCCTTTTTTTTCCTGTTTTTTTAATCTTGTTTTTACATCACGAACTATCTTGACCAATATTTCAGGCTGCTCTGTGATGTGATCGCGCGATAAAGAACACCCGCTGGCGTAAATTCGAAGCCGCGCACTACAGCGTCCCTTATACTACATGCGTTGATTCTGGACGTTACACCCTAGAGTTTGGTGTGTTTTTTCTCTTCAAAGGGGTCAAGCGGCTTCAGAAAGAGGCCGCTTTGCAAGGCATCGGCGCCCCCTCTCGTCAATGCAAATTACTGACAAGACCATTAAGAGTGGTGGGGCTCATTTTTTCCTTTCTTTCTGTGCTTGGCTTGTTTAAAGCAATGAATCCATTTGGCCACGCACGTGGAGAGAAACTGTTGCCCCGAACGGTGATCGATATTGGATGGCCACTGGTCGTTAGTCGTAAAAATCGTATGCTGTCACTGGTCTTTTAGTCTTTGCAGCCAAGTTGTTTGTTCTTATTTGTTTCAAACACAATCTTTTCTACACCTCTAGCGTTTTTGTTTCCAAGGAAAATATTGAGCGCCCGGCAAGGCTGCTAGACGACACGTGGAAGCTGGGATAAAGATAAGCACTTACCGGTGTCGTCGGGAAAGGGCGGAATAATCGCCTTACGTGGAGCCCGAGTCTGCATTTGCAGGTCCGCTGTCGGGACTTCCACAACCATGGTGTCATTTTCTTTTGATTTAGGAACACAAAGGTCTGTGCAGCCCGCCCTCGCTTCGAAGTGCTTTGTTTACGGTATCGACGCTGGCGGCTGTTTTTACGTTTAAGACGTGGGTCTCGATGATCGCACAGTTGCAAAAAATTACTTCTCACATAAATTCAGAGTGAGTTGTAAACATTTTCCGCGCACTCGATACTTCTTTATACATTTTGTTTTTATTTTATGGTTCTACCCACTTGCGTTTAACTTCTCAGGTGTTATTTGTACCTTACGTTGGTTATAATTTCGTGGAATCAATCTTTCTTTTGAAAGCCAGCGTTAAGCATCAAATTCTCAATAAAAATGCACATTAGAGGTAGTCGCAAGATAAGTCAGCAAGACAATGATGGGAGACTTGCTATCCAGCTCACATATCTGTGCTTTAAATATTTCTTGTTGCGTTCACTAGTTTGCATAAAAAAAAACTTATCTTCAAAATTAAGGTGGTTAAATTTACCTGAAACTGAGAAATTAGAGATACTCGCAGCGGAAACTGAGAAAATAGGGAGAGTTCGCAATGTAAACAATTGTGTACAAAGCGTCCTAGCATCGCACTAATACTAACCATTCACAGGCTTTGAGACCTGCTCTGAAAGTGTTCGCTGCACTCACAAGCACAGTAAAGGGATAATGCTTTCATTTTTCAAGTCATCTGCAGCCGCTGTCAAACCAAAGTGCCTTTCACGCGAAACGGGAAGGAATGTACCGAGGCATCAAAAATGAGCATTGTGAGTTGAATGCTGCCAGGATGCCAACCAGTATGTCGCCTTATATTCTACTCTGGGGCGTTTAGAGGACTCGAATATTAAGATTTTTTTTTTCTGAAAACAATAGTTCTGAGAACAAATGCAGCATTTGCTATCGCAGCTCGTTCACTTCGTCGTCTTTGTATTGAAGGAGAAACTTCACGCGGAATCCCTGTCACAAGTGATGATAAGGCAACTAAGTGCACCACGGCAAGACGAAGCAAGCTTGGCAGCGTTCATAACTGCCAAAAAAAATCGCGTGCTGAAGAAACGTCGCCCATTGAAACGGGCTAACCGGTAGGCGAAGAGAGCGAATTTAATATGGCATTTCACTGTACCGTGGGAAAAAGTTCTATTCCACTTATGCGCTGCCTCCACTACGGTTCTAATCGTCCTAACAGCAGTCCGTATGATCAAAAGCTTAGCACAGAATTTGAAAGCTCCCTTTGTCGCCCCGAGAACTGATCCTGTCAAACAACTAGGCATACAAGAAACAGTGCAGTCACTTTCACGTCAGAGAGTCTCCGTGGCGTCTGGTTTGCTCGTAATAGACTGCTCCTCTGTCATTTGACAATATCGCCGAAAAAAAGGAAATATATAGTGTTCAGCATTTCAGAGCAAGCTACGTTTATGGTCTTCTACTGTGGTTTAGTACAGCACAACTTCTCCAGCCAAATATTTATTTTTGTGCTTAACCAGGAAAGCTGTCTCAATTGCTCGCCTGGAGTGATTACCCCCATCAAAGTATTAGTGAAGGTAACTTTTCGTACCTGATCTTGCGGACATAACGCGCGAAATGATGATGGGCTTCATGACCAGGTTCATTCTAGGCGTCTTGGGCCTCGCTACTAACTTATATGCTGCATTGAAACAATTCGAAAATGACGATCTTCTGTGTTTGTTAGGATTATTATGCTTGTTTCATGAGGAGTGTGTGATAAATAATTTCCTGCGATAATAGAATTATCTTCAGTGATCACTCTTTTTTCAGAACCAACGGCCAAAGAAACTGCTCTGTAGCGCAGCGGCACGAATTAGAATTAACTGAACTTCAATCCGGAAATACGATTCGTCCGAATACCGCCCGGGAGTCGTGGCCAACCTGAGGCCGATCATGAAGCGTTGCAGCCTGAACTATGTAACTTTTTTTTCCGATGCCATAGTCGATACGACCACAGCTACAGCCTCTAGGGCTTTGCCTTTTTCGTTACATTCGATATGCGCTTTCAAATGCTGGTCGCCGGTAGAGCTGCCGTTGAACGTGCATTGGAGCCGCAAGGGAAGAGGGAGAAAGGCTCGAGAGTGTCGCCAATGGCAGCTGTATGTAGGTGCACATGAAAATGAGGCGGTGGTCACGCCGTCCGAACGCTTCGCTGGGTCTTGTTAGAAGGGCGCCTACGCAGCTAACCTCAAGTTCGACCTATACGAGACACCGTGGCGCGGCAGGTGCGGAAAGGCAGCTGCGGCATTTGGTGAAAGACGTGCGGCGGCCATTCGCTTCCAGGTTTGCACAGGGCTTTGCATCTATGAAATCTCACCCTCGGCGAGAATTGAGTGGTGCAGTCCAGAGGGGCGTGCTCTCAGGCTAGTTGGTAATACATTAAGGAAAGAAACTAGCGCGTAGAACAAAGAAAAAGGACGACGGAGGAGCCACACGAGGCGATTAACGAGCCCTACTAACGAGCCTGCAATGAAGAGAATATAACGAAAAACCTGAGCATGCGCAAGGACGGTCAGCAGTGCAGGCACACACATCACGCGACCGTATTTTGAGGTGGCAAAAAGGAATTTCTATAAACGCACAGAATCATAAATCTGCAAAGAAGTGTAACTGGCGCAGCGATCAGATAGACGTTTGATAAGGAACGCCTCTAGAAGAAGCCGAGCCTCTTCACTGACACTCCTGACCCCAATCTTCGTGTTTTCAAATCAGTAATAGGACACCGCTGAAATATGTTCCAGTTTTCTGAAAAAAAGCGCAGTATCCGCAAGCGTTACGTAAAGGAAACGCACACGCTCCTGAGGTATGCCAGAAGGCAGTGTACTGGCACGCAATCATCACGCGACTTCTGTTTTCTCAAGTGCTCACATGGTTTTTTGAGCGTTTCGCTTGTAGCATGGGCCTGGTATTTTTTGCGTTAAACGTTCCTTGTCACACATTCTCTTTCTGCCCACCATTTTACTGGTATGCGGGCCACTGTCCATCCCCACAGTAGTGAAGCAGTTACATACTCACCTCGTTTCTATTTCCTGCCATCCAATTTTTTATTGCTTTAAAGCGCTCGATACACATTAGTCACTTTGAAAACACAATGACCGCGCACATATGCTGACAGCGCGCTGACAGCGTGACGTGCGTGAAGAAGACGTGCTGACAGCGTGGAGATTCCGAACAGACTAATTTTATTCTCCACCAAACAGGAGCCAATTCGAAAGGAGAGCTCCGAGGCAACGAGAGAGAGAAAGGGAGAGCAGCAACGAGACGTTTTCGTGATCCGGACCACTCAGCTGTGAGGCATCTCACGTTATCGACGAGCGGCGCGGATGCGCGAGGCATCTCGTGTGTCCAACCCATGGTGACGCCGGCGCGTCGCGTCGCCTCCTCTCCTCATGGTCCACATAACCGTGCGTGTTTGGGTGTTTCAAGATTAGAAGCGGGCAGAGGCGAAGGCTCGTTCGCCAGCCAAAAACCTTGGTCAATACGCGTGTGCAGTCGTCACTACACATGAGTCATCCAAAAATTCACTGCAGCTTTCCTGCTTTTTATTTCTATCTCGCACCTAATGTCGGCGAAAAGGTACAATACATTTTTTATGCTCCAGTTAGGAATATTTTCTTCTTCTATATTTTATTGCAGTGACGAACGTACGCATGTAGCACGCGTTTGTACAGAAGTTTACCAAAACAAATTTTCAAGGCTTTTTTAGACGCGTTAAAACAAGCTCTCTCGTATTTGGTCTTTGCTTTCGTATCAGTCTGCTGAAAAAACTGTACAACTCTTCCCGGTGCCCCTATCTAGAGATCAACCTTTCAGCCTTTCAGTAGCTCACATTTTGAAGAAGCGTAGCTTTATGGGCCAGTTCGTGCATGATTATGCGAAAAAGCTGCAGAAAAAGACGCGCACACAAGAGGAAGCAGTGACCGTCGTACTTTGTACGCCTTCCTCTTGTGTACGGGCCTTTTTCTACTCGCTCATATTTTCAATTTTATGATTTTTCTCTCTCTTTTCAAACTGTTTCTCAGTAAACTTAGGTGACTGCGCAAGAGTAACGAGACCGGGGAGAGATCATTTAGGGACATCCTCTACCGGATCGACCTTTGGGTACACTTCGTACCTATATACCTCAATGTTGCACCTCCTAACAGTCGATGCCGTCGCCTTCACGTCACTCCTCTTTTTCTTAGGCTACGAGAACGGTAATAGATGAGTTACTTGTCCTCAGACCCGTGCCTGAACTTTCGGAATAGCGTGTTTCCTGACAAGAACTTCTTTTAGCTTCGTGTTTCTGCCAGAAAGAAAACTTCACAGAGCAAAGGACATTTTCCCGTGCATGTTTTCTTTTTCCTTGATCCATTACCTCTCGGCTGTAAATTTTACCGGGTTGTGATGTACAGTGCGGAACGCTTACGATGGGCTACAGTTATAGGTTAGTTCCGTTAGCCTGGGCTGACATGGCTCATTAAAGAACATAGCCTAGGAAATAAGAAGGAGAGGTTTGAAATAATTTACTAAAAGGAATTTTGTCCTGAACCCTACGTAAACATAAAGATCCCAAGACTACGTAAGAAAAAAAATCAGTTTTCCTAGACGACGAACATCAGATCACAGGAAATGTTATTTTACGGAGGGCAAGGCTAGGGGAGATTGGACGTGACCAGAAGGAGTAGTCTGTGAATGCGCAGGAGTGTGAGTCAGTATACCGATGACGACAGGGTAGTCCTCGTCTGAAGTTCTTCGCTGAATTCCTTTGCACGAGTACGGTTTCTGCCTTGTGCTGTCTTTAATACGCAAGCGTCGCACGGAATATCGTTTTTAGCAGGAATAGTTTCTAAATATTTCAAATAAAGACAGAAGCAAGCAGGTATTTTTGACTCTTATAAAATCGCGAACAATAAAACAGTGTGAATCGTTAATGCGGAGCATACAGAAGCAAGAAGGACGATCCGCATCCAGTGCTGACAGTATTTTCGAGTGTCTGCACTTTCGTGATAATAACTTTATATAATTATATATTTCACTACAAGTGTGTCATAAATTTTAACATTTACAAGGTCGTCACTAGAATGCGCATCAACCGCCAAATCTGTCATAGATACAAAAAAAACAACCGGCAGCCTTTCTTTATATGCACTCATAATTGGCCGCACGGCATTTCATTTTAGTGAGAGAAAAACAGTGGCTTGCTCGCGACTCCTTTCAAGAAAACGGGAAGAAAAAAATGGGAGCTCAAAATAAGCCCAAGTCACGCTCCAGTTTCCCCAGCCTTAGGTCACGTTCAGACACAAAGCTAAATGTTTGAGAAGTAATCCGCGTCTGGACACAGAAAAAAAAAAAAAACGGGAGAGCATTATTTTTTTTAATCGTTTTTTACTTTCCCTGTGCATTGAACCCAGCAAAGCGTGTTTGAATAATCCAGGAGTCAAACGATCGGAAATGAGTACGCCGGGTTAAAAACAAAAAATCGGTTCGATTGAAGCTGGTAGATTTGACAATTGGGAACAAAGGAACCAGAGCGTTAACGCTGATGTCTCAAAGACATCAAAATATGTAAAATAGAGGCTTGAGATTTCAAAACAGGAAGGTCATACTCGGGCTGAGCAACTGATAACGCGGAATACCCGCCAGTCACGAAACGGCACTCGTAAAGGGAACGGAACAAAGGGGAAATAAGCAATAGACCCTAGCTCGTGAATACACGGCCGTCTAGAAGACTATTCGGCATGCAAAAAAAAAACAAAAAAAAAGCTAGGGGCCTAGGGAAGAGTTGAGAAGTTCGAATCTTCATTTCGAAAACAAACAACGAAGGAGCGGGAAGGATGAGCCTTTTTTTTTTTTTGTAACTGTCACGACTTTGCAAACCCTACATTTAAGGCAAGAAAAACAAAGAGAAAGTTAGCAACGCAGAGTAATGAGCAAGTTCTTAAGAACGCTAGCACAGCGCACCCGAACCTGCAGCACTTTCTGGTCTCTTCTTCCCTAGTCATAGTGCCGGTCCACTGTTTTAGGCTTACGATTAATTATAAGCGGTACAACTGTTCACCAGAGCAGCTATCAGCCAACAAGTCAAAACTGGACTAACCTTTATAGGTGCAGCCGCGCCAATAAAAGACAGAAGGCTTTCGCCGAGGAAGATTATGAAAAAGGTCGACCTTAGCTTTACAACTACCGGGCATCAGTCCAGCAGTCCGTGTCAAGTACGAAAGATAGAAAGAGACCGAGTTCCTGTGGGACAACTGCACTTACACACTCTTTTCATTGTTCCATTTTTTTTTCTCTGTCTATTTCGTTCCCCATGTTTTCTACGCAAGGCACTGAGCTTCGCTGGAACGCCATGCTGCTACTTCAGCGTGAATGCTTTATGCGGACGATATATCAAAGTGGAAGAAATGAGAACGAGGGTAGGGAAATAGGGCGGAGGAAAAGTAAAAGATTACTTCAACTTGAGCAATGGACTTTTCCTCAACTTCAGCTTTCCCTACCCCGTCCCCGACAACGGTGTTTTCAGTCGGCTACGCTGCGCAAACGTCGCAGTGGAGCCCGTCGACGTAAATAAGGACAGGAAAACAGAAGGGCGCGAAAGTTGCAAACTCCAGTGCTCTGGAACGTGGAGAATTGACGCGTCACGCTCACAGAAAAAAAAGACTCGTCAATGGTTGTTGTTCTGCAATGTGATTGTTTTTGTTCATTCTTCCTTTCAGTTCTCTCTCACGCTCTTCGATACGACCGGAGGAAGTGACCTGAAAGAGCAACGCCACTCTCTTTAAGAGCACGAAATGCATTGTAGAAAAGTTTTTTCCTGGAACTGAGGCTAGTTTTTTTGTGTCCTTTCATTTCTTTTTAGGTTTTCTTGTTCCATCTCATATTTTCTAATTTTTGCTACGCCCCGGCACAGAGGAAGCCGACGACTCATTGTGTGATTGCAATGAATCTGTGTATTGGTGTATTCTTAGGAATGTAACGAAAAGGTGCCAACTGCGAGCCGTGCCTGCGGTGCCAGAATTTTTTTCTTCTTCTTCTTCACCCTCTTGGGGTGACACTGTTCCCTTTCTGCCTTATACTCTCAAGCACCATTCCTGAATGGCTGTCTTTCTTACAGTGCTGGCCGTGAAATTTTAACCTTCGTTTAGAAGGAATGCGTTCTTTATGAGCCATTGTTCGCGCTCCACTGTTATACTCGGGATGCAAAATGAATGAGACGCATTAGGAGAAGCACGTGCCGAACGAGCGCCTATTATGAAGTAGTAGCGTACATGAAAATCTCTTCTCTAAGGAAACTTCATTAATGATCTTGGCAGCGATTACCTATTACATTATTGTGCTCCTGATTTATTAAGAACATATTTCTGGGACTTCCCGAAAACTTGTAGAGTCGGCGACTTCTCCTGCAAGCTGCTCAATGCTCATCAAGCCACTTGAAATCACGAAGAAATGTCGTTGAATCAAAGGATGTTCCCAAGAGTTATGGGGCAACAATAGGTCTTGTAGCCAGATCTGGATCGCACTATGGTATGGGACTCTCTTATGGGTCTTCTCGTGACTTCTATATTGTCATTTTTTTTTCCTCCAGGAGAGAACAGATCACGCACAGACTTTAATTTTGGCATGTAAGGACCAAACTGCGAAATTTCCTGAATAGCGAGCCATATTTTGGGTTTTGTGTGTATTTTATCCCATTCATAAAATATTTTATGTAATAACTATTTGGTGACTAATGCGATGTTTGCTTCGTGACGTGAATAAAGGGGTCATTACAATATTGCTCCTTTATGACGATCTACAGCTTACTGCACTTCATTTATTTCATTATTTTCCTTATGGGAGTGGGCGGCACAGGCTCTGTTTTTCGTTTCTTCACACTAATAACAAAAGTTGCAATAATCTCGTTCCACTATTAGGACCTGGCGTCATCCCTGTAAACATCAGGGATTTACCTTCTAAAGTGAACGCATATCTTTCCACACGAGAGCCGTATTTCATCTTTTCCTTTTTCCAGATGAGTGTTTTGAACTCTCTAACTTCAGCTGCCTGTTTCTAGTATTTGCTTTCATAAAGCAAAACAAAAACGCATAATGGAGCGAAGGTTTAGGTTGCTCTTGCTGATGGAAATCAGTTGGTTCAGCCAGCGGCGCCTATTTAAGAAAAAAGTAAAAGAACTCGTTACCCTCTTCACTTCCCTTCGTTTGTAGAGGGACCGCGTAGAAAATGAATGTTATTAGCAGATACAAGATAAAATGAAAGGAGAAGATATTGTTAGATTAGGCGATCCATGCACTGATATGCACATAAGGAAGGAAGAAGAAGAAGCTCGTAGGTTTTGGAGAAGACGACAGTCGAGTAGTGTCGGCTGGTGCCTGCAGTTAACGCCTGTTGTTTGGAAGCCTTGTCTTCCGTGTCCGCTCTATGCAATCCCAAGCGGAACTACCCCGTAACACCGTAATAGCCACGGCAGCTGTCGTCGAAGATTGAAAAACGTGAGCTTCGGTTAGCGGAAATATATAGTATTGTGAGAGGACAGGAAGGGCGAGAAAAAAAGGCGGAGCGATGAAAGTAGAGGGCGCCAAGAAGAAACACTTCTAGCTATTGTCAGCACAAGTTACCGCTGGAGAAGCAGAAAAAAAAACAGCGGAACCTTGCTCTTGATACATACAGTCGCTGCGGAAGGAAGCTTCTACTGAGCCACTTGGTAGCTCATCTCCCTAGAGAAGTTTGTTTGTTTGTTTGTTTATGGGGTTAACGTCCCAAAGCGACTAAGGGTATGAGAGACGCCGTAGTGGAGGGCTCCGGAAATTTCGACCACCTGGGGTTCTTTTACGTGCACTGACATCGCACAGTACACGGGCCTCTAGAATTTCTCCTCCAAAGAAATTCAACCGCCGCGGCCGGGATCGAACCCTAGAGAAGTGAGGCAGGACACTACTGTCACCTTCATATTATTGGCACCACAAAAGGAAATGGTGCAGTTCACCGCAAACACAGCACGAGAAAAACAGCAGAGACGCTTGGCATTCCGTCCTATGTTAACACTATTCGGCACGAGGCTACTCTTACATCGGGCATAAATATTTTTGCCTGAGAGATGTTTCTCTCCACCAGCTCTTACTCACTGAAATTTATGTGCTTATACTGGGCTTTGAATAAATCATGCAGCGAGGACAGAAAAAAAAAATGAAGCAACATTGCAAAGCAATTCTGGCGCACGAAGAATTTGGGCTGCCAAATACACTCTATAATATAAGTCGGCACGCAGAGCTATACGTTGGGCCGTCTGAGGCAATTTTTTTTCCTCCCTTCAGTAACGGACTTCCACTACGAACTCGACGTAAAGGTTACAGCAGCGGGACACGAGTCGTTCAGCGAGCGTCGTCGGCGCATCTCTAATTTCCCACGAGAGGAGTTAAAAGGGGCCCCGGGGCAGTAAACTGGACTCCCACTACGAGAGGCAATAACTCGGGACTCCTTACGGGCAAGGGAACAGGTCGTGCTGACGACTGGCTTTGGCTTCCTGCTGAGTACAGGCAAATCCGATGTGCCGAGATATTGGTGGAACGAGCGTCTCTTTATTCTTTCCTATCTAAGCTTTCGTACTGAACGTTACAATAGTGTTCAACTTGAGTATATAACCCCTGCTGCATAGCTATGCTCAGCCGGCTCTCAGCACACCCAACAGTATCTTTTGGCCGCACATTGCTGTACGAATTTCAAGGCAGGTTCAACTGCTGTCGGACTGTCAAAGACATTTGTCTTCGAATGAAGATGGCCATGCCAGCTGAGCGTGTTAAGCAAAAAAAGAAATGTTGCGGTGGTGGGAGAGGGAAGCGGCCGACGGGGTTATTGTTTGGTATGTGCCCGGTGATCTACGGGCCGGGCAGATAACTAGAGCGCTACTGTTATCTCCCCGGCACCAGTTGTGTCCTATTTTCGTGCTTGTCAAGTGGGATATTAGTTCCGCGGGCTGAAACGGCGTTTCTATAGATACATTTGGCGCTTTGTAATTCTACTTCCGTGTTGGCAGGAATTAGCATATTCACATTTCCACTTATTTTCTAAAACATTACGATCTTATCATAGATGAATACCAAAACAAGCCCAGAGGTGTATTCGTGCAGCCAATAAAACTATATGCAATTAAGGATGGCGTAACTAGAGCGAAAATAAAGCAGAAATATTTGCATGTGTTAGAGAATTTATTCCGAAGTTTTTTGGATATTCTATGCCTGGTTCTTCTTCTTACCTACGCAAGACAGGTTCACGTCAAAAATATCGTCTCAGACAACAACACTAAAATTAGACCTTCTGATACAGTTTTCAAAGCGGTTTTTTGTTTCAATGACGCAAGAAATTTTATGCCTGCGTTGATATTTTGCAATAACGATACCATGCGTTACTTAACTGCAAAATATAATTCCAGTAATGAGATTTGTAAGTTACAACATGCGGCTGGCACTTGCAGAGGAAACAACGCTGCGCAGCTAAGTACCTTTATAACGTATATATAGCTGACCCAAAAACCAAGGCCTCGTAATGTTTCGAAAATAAAAAATATATATTTTATGTAATTGATATGCGATATCCAAGCACAAGCATTTTTTTTCTCCTCAATGGTTATTTCTGTCGATGCTTTTCTGTATGCACTGTGTCTGTTTTCATGATCCCATGTCATACCGGCTCGCCGTCATGTATTTCAGGAAGCGTTGGACTTCATATTTCTCCTTTTCATCGTCGATGAAGCGCCTACCGGGCAAACGCACTTTTAACTTCGGGTACAGTTTGTAGTAACTAGGCGTCAAGTCCGCGCTGTACGGTGAGCGGGTGATGATGAACCATCCAAACTCTGGCATGAGACCTACGCTTTCACCGGCGACGTGGCGGCGGGTGTGGTCTTGGAGGAAGCTTACGCCCTTGCTGTTCTGTTCTACGGCTGTGAATCAGCCGTCCTATTTGCTTAATGTCTATCAATATCTGTCAACGTTTGCAGTGGTCCGAGGAGCCACGAAGGCGACCAGCAGTACCACCTTTCGATCGCAAAACACAGTCAGCATCACTGTGCCAGAAGGCTTTGAATTTTTCAATTTTCAGTGCATAGGCGAAGAAAGAAGCCACCACTCACATGATTGCTGTTTGGCCTGAGGCATGAAGTGAAACCCCACATTTCGCCAGCAGCAACAATGGCGCCCAAATTCTTATCCTTTTCGTGTCCATAGCGCAGAAGATACTCGCTGGAAAGGCGAACGCGTTGTTGTTGGTGGCCGGCTGTGACCGTTCGTGGAATGTGTCTTTCGCGCAACTTTCTTTATTCCGTTTCCGGTCAAAACCTTATGTATTTGGCTTTTTTTTCACTGCAGCTTCTCTTGGGCCATGCAAGTTATCCGTGAAATTCCTATCAATGGAGAGCACAAAGTTGGGCTAGTTGGTTGATATGCATACTGAAAACATTTCGCAGAAACACGAGGACAAAGCAGGGACAAGACAAGTACAAGCGCTCCCACCAATGGCGCTGGGAGAAACCTGTGCAACGGAAGTGCAGAGATCATCGAGAATAATTCTCCGACCTTGACGCAAGGTTTGTTCAACCCACGAGACTGTCTTGTCGAAAATCCATGTCCTCCTTTTTCTTTATTGGAGGCGCATTTCAGAGCGACCAGCAGAGAACTGCCTACACCACTTGCGGAAATTTCTGACGCCAACGCACGTCGCTGTACACAGGTTCAACAACTGTCAATTAGTTTATATTGGTTGAACGGACGGTGTTCAAACAAAGAACACCTGCAGAAACTTCTCAAGTAGCTGCAGCGGCGAGCAGGAGCTCCATCACAAACGGCTGCCGGCCCAAGACTGAGCGTGCTAGCAGGCTTAACGAAGGCGTGTTCGGGAGTGAGGGAAGTAACGAACAAAGTAGCGTGGGCAACAGCCGCGCCAATAGTTTTTTTTTTTTGGCCGGAGCGCTTTGGAAACCTTACATTCGGGATTTCTCCTTAATTACTGATCGCACTTTGCACCCATCCCCTAATTTTCGCTTGTTCTAATCTCACGTTAATGTTTTAGAAACAAATTCATTCTCAATTATTGCCGCCCCTTTTTGAAATAATAAGTTGAGAAAAAAATAGGCACTACGCTGTTGTACTCGCTAAATTTTTTCACTAATTTGAAAGCCCATAGAGACCTCTGCTTGTCGGTGTCTTAAGTGGAGTTAATACTACCTGTGGTATAAGACGGCCATTAAGTGCAGACAACTTTTCAATGGCCGAGGGTAATACCTGTAGTAGACCATTCTTAGTCAAATGTTTAGGCAAGTACCCCAAGGTAGTGCAGGTTTGTAATAGAGGAGTGATTACGCATTCCCATCCACCCACGAACGTCAAGTGGAAGATGTATAGCTTTATTATTGCCATCCACCCACGAACGTTCTGTGGGAGATGTATAGCTTGTTATTTAGCCATATAACTGCCCTTGCTTCGATTCCACTGAGCAATTAGTCCCTTACTGCACCGCTCTTAAAATGTGAGCCCTGATCGCTTTCTTAAATATGCCCGCTGCCTGCAGCTTCGTCTAGATACCTTTGACACGGTGCATAGTATCGTGACAGCGGAGGAATGCAAAGTAAGGGAGGGGTATGGGGCTGGTATCGGGGCGGCAAGTGCTCTCTAGACATTTGTTCTCCCTGGCGTACGTGCCACTGGTTGCACGCCTTTCTCTTGCATATGGGAATCGGAACCTGACCTCATAAGAATGCTTCTCTCCGGGTGCCAGTGCGGAAGCTCCCTAAGCAGGGAATTTTTGTGCGGTACCAACAATGATTTTCGCAACTCTTTGTCGAGTGGGCTTTCACCCCACTGGTTCTACCTTTAATAAAAGTTGCGACAATGATTATTCTGAAAATATGTTTGGTTTGGTTTGCATGGTAGAGAGAGGGTGTGGTAGATGGTCCTTGGCGATCACAAAATGAACAAGGGAGGGGAAAACCTCAGGTTGCTTGAGCCAACGTTTTGACAAGGGGACTTGTCTTCGTCTGGGCAAAGCGTTCATCATTGGCAGGGATTAAATAGGGCATTCGCTGCGAGGAGGAAGGCCCCAGGGGTGGGAAAGGAAAGTGGTGTGAGAGGGGATGCGTGTGTCACAAAATTCGGCGCATTTTTGAAGCAAACAAAGAAAAACAGCGCCGCGCGGACGCGTCTCGCCGGCACGAGACGAACGGGAGAGGAGGAAACCCCCGCGGAGCGCCTAGCCTGTGTGCGTGTGCTCTCTCTCTCCGCCACCACCGCTCACCGACGCGGCGTGCACCGAGGAAATGAGTCATCCGTGCGGAAGATTTCTCTAGAACATCCGAGTCGCTTCTCCGGCTGACCGGGGGAAGAGGGGGAAGCCTTGCGTGCGCTAAGACATGTCCCTCTCCTCTGCACTCGGACGTCGGCGACGCCGCCACGACGGCGCCACGCTAGAACACGTTGGAACCTTCGCGAAACGACTCCTGACTCTGACCAATGGGGACGCGCGGCCGGCGAGAGAAAGAAAGGGAAACTACACTGGAGATGCTGCGTGTATGTGCGCGCCTACTTTGGCGCGTAGAACAAACAGACGTGAGAGCGAGCCTATAAAAGAAGGACGCTGACAGCTATCAGTCAGTCCGGACCGCCGTTTAAGCTTCATCGAAGCGCGCCCGTTCGACTCCCGGGAAAACACCACTCGGCCAGCATCGGACCAACGAGGCAACGTTCGCCAGTCTGCGGGACGGCGTCGTCGTGGAACTCTGGTCGTCGGACTGCCGCAGTGCCCGGTGAACAAACTGTGTTTTGTTTGTTTACCTCTCTCTCTTGTGTTAGTGCACTTTAGGTGCAATATTGCCTTTGTATTGCATTCTCTCTCGAGTTTAACTTTGCACGAGCTGCATTGTTTCTGTTAATCACTTTGTATGTGTCTGTACTAGTGATTGTGAAATCCTCTGTATCGTCTCTTTGCTGTATAAACTTTGTTTTGTTTGTGAACCTTTGGCTCCGAACCATTCTCTGGCTTGCGACCAGCGAAAGCTGGGCACTGAACGCCCAAAAACCTCTTGTCACTTAGTAGCTGGTCTCCGCTGAGCTTGCCACGCTGAGTCGAGGGCATTTCCTTCGAGTCCGAGACCGCTACCCCCACACGCTCTAAGGGTGTCTGGGAACTTCCCACGTAAAAGTGCGCGAAGTCTGGGTGACAGCGTGTAAGGAAGGGGAGGGAGGTGAATCTTGATTCGTTAAGCTGAAATAGTGGAAAAAAATTATATCCGGGGGGTGTGTAATGAACAAAGGCTTTGAAGGGGCTGCGACGGGGGGGAGGCGCTGGGTGAACCTGTAAACCTCAGATAAGAGGATTACTTAGCGACTAAACAAACACATTTTCTTTTTTGTGGCTTTAAAAAATGCGGCTAAACCATAACTATTCCATTGATATGTAATAGCGAACAGAGTGGCTATTGAAATGGTCTGGAAAAAGGACGTTGTTGAAATATTATAGTGACTCTCTCGTTCTTACAGCAGGACCTACCTTGGAATTAATGAAAAGAAAAGTAATATGATGGCGGGAATGCATAACAGTCCAGGGCGCTCCGTGCATCACCAAGTTTTTGAAATGATTTTTATTATCGTAAAGCACGAGGTTAATGAGTATTTTCTGCGCTCGGTTATAAAAACCAATAAATGAAAGAGAACTCAAAGTCCGTGTTACTCCATTGTGCCTGAAGTGAATGACTCTCATCAAATTCTAAACAAGTTCTCTTGAAATCTGCAACCCAAGCAGTGGAATACCATAGAAAGCGAGCGCGCAAAAGCATACATTAGTTGAAATCTGATGGTCGTCTCTGCGCAGGAAATTTCTACTTCACCTGATGTGGGCAAGAACACCCGACCAGGTGGGCACCGTAACGATGTGGTTTCCGGTGATTTTCAGATGGCGCACTTTCCAGCTTTCCGATGGACGATGTACGCGGCGCACTAAACTTGAAAGGGTCTCTTGGAGCGGCGGCTTTTTCAGTTCATATATTTATTTGACGACAGAGTTTGAATACAGTAGCTTGCTGTGCTCTTTTTCAAAGTTGTTTTGTACATCTCGTCCCCGCGGGCATCTTCCTGGTATCAAAACACAAAGCGAGGGGAAACATTTTTTCCAGCAGCCGTCGTCGTATGGCCCAACGAATCACAGACGCTCTTGGATCATAGTAAAAGCGGCCGCCATTCATAAAGCAAAAGTCAAAGTGCTATTACCTGTCTGTCTTCGTCATTCTGACCTGCGGCTTTCCACTCAGTTCGCTTCTATTTCCTCGTTCGCACAACACACATAATGTCATATGTAGTGCGCCTCTCAAGAAACCTTGTTTATCTTTCTCCGCGTTCCCTTCCAGGTCATAGACGCAGCTCCTAAGAATAAAACTTGCCAAGATGGTTGTGATCGCTGGTATAGCAGCGCGGAAGATGAGGGCAAAGGACAAAGCAGCTATAGTGGTATCTGGTTCTTCGTCTGACCTCGTTTTATACGCCGTGATACTCTGCGGCTTCCCGTCGTCACTTGCACGCATGAATGGCAATGAGCCACGTACTCGCTCAGGCGCACCCTCGTTTGCGCCCTTCTGGAATGCGGTCGCCTTCCGCCAAAACAATTTTAATCGCTGTGTGTGCGTACTTTTCATAATAGTTTCATTTAAGATCGCGTAAGGCTGATCATTTCCGCTCGAAGTCCTCATGCCTTGTAAACGAAACTTTGCGCAACCGAATCTTCAAAGGTGATGTTTTCTCATCATTCCTTCAAATCGTTTTTTTTTCTTCCTTACTTCCTTCTTGCCTTCCTTCCTTCCTTTCTTCCTTCTTACCTTCATTCCATTCTTCCTTCTTCCTTTCTTTCCTTCTTTCTTTCTCGCTCTCTGTCTTTCTTCTTTTCATCTATCGTTCGCTCGTTCATTCTTTTTCCTCCTTTATTTATCCCTTTCGTTCTCCTTGTTCTTTGTTTCTTTCGTCAGCGCTTTCCTTCTTTCTCTCTCTCCCTCTCTTCTTGTTTAAACGAGGTTTATTGCCTCAGGGCATCAATGGTCGATAGTGTGATGAAGGATGCAGTATTGATTAAAGTAATTCTTCTTTCATGCCTTTCTTCCTTGATTCTTCCTTCAATTTAGAGCGCAGCTCTTTGGCGCACATTTCTGCGTTTCACGACGTAGCCATCGCCGTCGCCGTTGTCCGTTGTAACCAGCAGTGGACACCTTAGTCGCGCTTTGAGCTGCGAAACCAATGGAGCGGGAGCTTGCAAAGCAGAAGGAAGGCGCATATCTGCCCTCTTGGAACAGTGGGTACCTCACTCGTGCTTTAAGCAATGTGGCGGTAGTGACAGATGTGGGCTGCATGCGTTGCCATTGACAACGTTGTGCCAGAAACCCGGCGCTGAAGGCATCGGCCATCGGCGTTCATTGCCATTGGTGCTGACAACGTTTTACACTCCGGTAGTTTTAAGGAAGTGCGCATAAATGGCTCCCTGGGTCAATTCGGCTGCTTGCGTTCGCGCTGACAACGGTGAGTGAACTCTCGCGATCAACCATTAACTGCCGCCTGCCAGGGTTGCGGGGTGGCATGATGGGTGGGGACTTTAATGACATGAGTGAAAACTGCGCGAGAGAAGCACGAAGGCGAAACGAAGAAGGGACAGGAAAGCGCGCTGAACTGACAACTGAATTTTATTGAGCGAAACCCGTACAAGCCCTGGGCCTCGTCAAGCTTACAAAAGCAGCTTTTAGCCCAGGTGTCCCACCAGAATTTTCTTTTTTCTGGAAATAAACTGAAACTGAAACTGAAAACTGATATATAGGAAGGCAGTGGCAAAGATAATCAAGCATTCAACGTCACATGGTGTAAAGAGCCATAAAAGCGACAAAAACATAACAGGGTGAAAAAGCTAAAAGTCAACCGAGTCTCAGAAAGGAGGATAAAGAATGGAAAAAAAAGTACAGAACAAAACAGCTGATGAGCTGCGCTCAATTTTCGCATTGCAAAGTAACGTAATCGCGGGCGTTTTCTTTTTTCTTCTTCAATCTTGGATTTTCTGCCTTCCTGCCTTTCTTTTCTACCTCATTATTCCCTCTTCCTCTCTGAATTGATTACCTTTTTCCATTTTCATGTATGCCAGTGTGCACAGGAACGATGAGAGAGGCGATTGGCTATTAATTTCCCCAGACAAATACAGTTGCATTGATTAGTCATTGCTGATATTGTAATAAACAGTACACCGTGCAGTTGAAAACGCGTTCGGGAAATTCGCTGAAGAGTACCTCAGGAAAACCAAGTATACAAAAGAGGCGCTAAAACCTCTCTGCTTAAATGTAAGAAAAGGTCGCTTTCACTGCTCCGCATACATACAGCGCAATCTTATTGCTTTATGCTCCTATCTTCTTTTCATTAACACTCCTTTCGATGTCATCTGCAGACTCTGAGTTCTTAGGAACTGGATGTGAGCCAGGTTCGCAAAGAGGGAAGCCCTTGTGGTTCTTTTAAGCGCAACGGCAGGTCCAGTAGTTGTCAGCATAGGATCTTCTGCAAAGAACATGTGTGGTAATTTTGCCTTGTTTTCCTGCTGTTGCAAGGAATCCTCGGGTCCCCTCTTCATAAGCAACCTTTCTTGGCAGCTTGGCAGAAGTAATCTGTATCTGGCAGCGCTAAGGGTCATTGAAACGACTGACTTCAACAAAAGGAACATCCTCATTTTCCCAGTAATAAAAAATATGAAAAACTGCATGCTTTAAGAACACTATAATTTGCGTACGGCCAGGACACTTTACATGGGACAGTGTTTAGAGCTTTTTTTTTTCAGGCCCGTCAACACAGGGACCTCACGCATTTTGAGCAAGAAAAGTGTGGCACCGCTCCTGTTTTCAAACTGAGAAGGGTCGCGTGTCCTTGTGCATCGCTGTGCTATGGTCGTGCCATTCGATGTGGCATTAGAATCATCCTCATGTCAATGCAATGATTGTTGCGGTAATTCTACGTTTAGTGGGTTTTGGGTTTAATGGTAGGCATCGTATGACCACTGGAACTAGAGAATGAGTGTTTTATTTAAATACTGTTTATTTTGCTCGTGGTTTTACCCATCGATGAGCGACAAAGCGGCAAAGTGCCGACGTATTGCTTGAATGCTGCTTTTGCGCATAGTGGGATTTTTTATATTTCAGTTTCGCCTCCTTATATGTTCACTGTAATCACTGCACGACTACTGCCTCTGTCAGAAGTTTTTGATGTTACTACGCGCGCAACAAATGCCGCCATTTTTTAAATCTTTCTACTATTTGTTCATTTGTATTTAGGGCATTCATTGGGAAGATTAAACCACAAGCTTTCCATTGGAAGTGACAAGAGTGGCATCTATCTGGAAAACAAACGCAAATGTATAAAAATATAAAAAAAACTTAGGCCAGGTGATGGCGTCCGCTTTCATTATAGTTAAGTGTCCACTAGGCGGGATTTATTTAAGTTCATAAAGATATGTTTACTGAACCACATTTCTGTCCCGACTCAGACATGTCAAGGTAGAGAAATCGGTGAATTGAAGGAAAAAAAACACCGTGTAGTGAGGTTTCGTTGCAATGGTTGAAAACCTAGCGTAGTTTCCGTGTACGCAAAATGCAGCAGGCGTCAAAGTAACCGAGGCATTTACTTTTGCAAGTGAAAACCCTTATTCTATTTGTTATTATTTTCATACATCAACGATGCTCGCCACGCACTTTAATAAATTTCTGCCGTTAAAACGCAAATTTTAAACAAACATGATTCGTATTTCACTTCAAAATTTCAGAACAATTAATCGGTAAAAGATTTCCAACTGCACACCGAATAATCGTTTCTAGTGACACCTGCCGCGAAACACCAGGAGACGTCGCCTTGAACTACGTTTTGGACTTCTCAATACACTTCCACAAAGAGCTCGGCTTTCTGTTCGAAGCATTTCCACTCCCGGGAGAAAGGCGACATGCATCTATTTACCGCGCAGAGATGCCACACCAATTTAAACAAAAAACTCTTTATTCTGGACGCTGCAAAAAAAAAAATGAAAAAGACGGTATCTAATTCTAGTAATATCAGGGCTGGCTGTGCAGGGAACCATACAGTGCACGACATCTAAGCTTTGCCCGTATTTGTCTCGTCCAAGCCCCTGCCTTAGCCCGTTTATATCATTCGAACCAAGCATCGTGCATGACAGCCTTCGAAGCCTGAAGAAACGCCGCCATCAGTACCTCATCCTTCGGTTCAAGAGCTCGCCGTTAGCGTTGACATTTTAAAGCGCAAAAACTAACTGGCAAGAGAAAAATGAATTGCCCGATATACAGCACGTTAGGACAAACGGAACGAGATTATGCGGAGACGGCCGCGTGGTCCAAGGCATCGGAGAACAAAGCCGATCCGTTGGAACCGAAGAGGTTCCAATTCCGCTCAGGTTTCACGCTTTTTTCTGGGAAACATTATTTGGGTCCAAAAGTTTAGAGATTTTCAGATAAATATGCACTTCGAATATTGGGACCGTACTGACGTATATACGGATGGATCAGTAACCTCTACTAGTTCTGCTTGCGCTGTGGTCGTTCCTGCGCGACAGCCTCAAATTCACCACCAAATTTCGCATCGCACTACCTCTACTGGAGCAGAGTTGGCCGCACTTCTTGCGGCGGTACAGTGTATCTCACAACAATCACCTCAAAAATGGGCTGTTTTCTGTGATTCAAAAGCTGCCCTCAGTGTCTTCAGTCTGCTTTGAGACATAGCGACCATGAGCAACTTGTAGCGGAGATACGATATCTGCACCACCAGGCAATCGAACAAGATCATGAAATCATCTTCCAGTGGGTACCAGGCCATAGCGGCATTGTTGGTAACGCCTTAGCTGACGATGCTGCTCGATCGGCTCACGATACAACCAACTCTGTCCGCATACCACTGACAAGAGCTGACGCAGCAAGTTACCTTCAACTGCTCGCCCGAAACCTGGCTGTAACGTCGTGGTCTGCCCCTGGAGGTCGGACACCCCGCTCGCATCACTTCAACCTCTTGCTCCAACATCATATACCATTCGGCCTCCCCCGCGGTGATACTACGCTGTTGTGCCGCCTGTGGCTGGGAGTGGCGGTCACAAACGCCTATTCCCATCTCATCGCAATATCAGACTCTCCAGCGTGTGACCAGTGCGGTTGTAACGAAACGATCAGCCACCTCCTCTGTGACTGCCCTCGTTTTGAGCGAGAGCGCGGTTTCCTAACTGCTTCTCTGCTCCGCTTAGACTCGCGTCCTTTAACAGAGTCCAACGTTCTGGGGCCTTGGACACAACCTTCCACACAACGGAAAGCGGTGAAAGCGCTCTTGAATTTCTTAAGGGACTCGGTGTTGCATTCCCGCCTATAATCTTTAAGTTTTCAGTGCGCGCCCTCTGTCCCGCTGACATAGTGGTCGCTGGACACTTAGAAAACTCATTTCCTTGCTGCTCTTTTTCCTTTTTTCCCCTTTGTTCGCCTCCACAAGTGTGGGGCAGCCAAATGGGCACTACCTGGTCAACCTCGCTGCCTTTCCGCTTTTTCTCTCTCTCTCTCCCTCTCTCAGATAAATATGGCATCGTGTTCAGGTTCGGCTTCATGTTCAGCCTTGGGTCTCCATAGTTTGCGGACGATTGCCGTCACTTCAGTTACCCGAGTATGCCAGCTATAAAATTTTTTGGATAATATTGTCGCATTCAAGAGGTAAATTTGTAATTGAGCACTGCAGTGCACCAGGCACCAATACACCACTGAGATGTAAATCGCACTTCCAACATCTCTGTGCTTTCTTTTTATGCACTTTAGAGAATTCTAATGCGGAAAGTAAATAACTTTAGAATGTCTTCATTTTGAGGCTTTTCCGATAACTTGAAAGGCAGAATACATATGAAAATCAAATGGAACTTTAATCATGTTTAGTGTCCACACATGAGCCCTAGATAGTAATGTTTTCTATTTGAGTCTTTATATGTTAAATTCGAGTATGCTAGCACTGGAATCACAACCCGCTAACAGGCAGTTTTTGGTTCGTGTTTGATACAAAAACATTTCCTCGCCGGCTGGTATTTGTAACAGGATAGTTAAGGCTTCCCATAAACAATGGCAAGCGTTCCAACGCTGCAGCCTCCGACAATCTCTGGTATTTTAGATAGGAAATTTCCTGCCCCCCCCCCTTCCTCCCGAAAACAGAGAGAAAAAACTGCGAGCTTTTAGCAGTTCCAGATTGTTCAGCCTGTCCCCTTCACTTATCAGACGGCCTGGAAGTAGTTGCAGAATAATGTTCGGGGCGGTTTTGGGTAGCGAATCACGGATGTGGCAACAAGCTCGAAATGCTTGCGAGACTAACCAGCCCTGCAAAACATGCTCATAACGGCTTTCAGAATTGCTTTGATTCCTTTGTTTGCAGGATGAGATGATATACAGCAGCCGCTGGTGGGGTTAATCGAATAAGTGAAGTCGTGACTCCGTAGAGTTCGCAAAATTTTAGTCCTGAAGCTATTAGACAGAAAAATTGAGGAAGGAAGAGAAGGAATTATTCTTCTGGTTTGCTTCTAACCACTTATTTTCACATTCACTGCTTCACGTTTCAAAGATGTGGCTAGAATACTCACAACCTCGAGCAAAACATGATTTAAGAAGTTAAGGGCTAATTAATTCGCAGTCAATTAAGCTAAATTGCAGGACTAATTAGCCCCGCATACATTGTAACGTGCTCTGTTGCGCCAATACGTGCGCAAAAACTATGCATTTCATTTTTACATTTACTGCGGCTTCAACACTAGGCGAAAATTTCATTCATACCGAAGGAATAATACCTAGTGCGCTTTATTTGTAACCTCAATTATTCGTCAGGAAAGGGCTGATATATATGTTTTTGTTCACTTATTTCACGAAACTGGGCCTAACATACTGTGTGCGGAGCTCCCACCATTGCCTCAAGCGCATCAGCGCAGCGCACCATGTTACTAAAACAGGAAATCGAGAACTGAGCCCTCAACGGCGTATCTCACGTACAGCTTTTGCACCTTCAGACCTGGTTCATTGCAATGCAGTCTGGTAAAACAATGGCAGCCTCCCTTTCACTCCCACCCCACAAAAAGTAGGAAACAAACACCACTTATTGAGAGGACCTTGCGTAACGATAAAAGTGCAAATATGATGAACCAATAGTGCGCCATAAGAAGGACAGAATGAAAAGAGAGATTGTGCATTGGTCACATGTTTAGGGGAATCCGTCAAGGTGGAGTAGATTTGTAATAAGGGAGTAATTACTCATTGGCATCCACCCGAGAGCAGCCATACGGTTACAAAGGAAAGCTATACAGCTTTCTCAGAAACTTCGTAGTTAAAGAAAAATTCGTCCTGGTCGGGGGTTCGAACCCGCGACCACCGCTTCACCGGAGCAGTCGCTCCGGTGAAGCGGTTCTCAGAAACTACAAAGTTTCTGAGAAAGCTGTATAGCTTTCCTTTGTAGCCGTATGGCTGCGCTCGGGTGGATGTCAATGAGTAATTACTCCCTTGTTACAAACTACTCCACCTTGGGGGATTGCCCCAATCATGTGACCAATACAGTTCCCACTTCGAGTTATTGATCAATTCGCTTTCGCCCTATCTTAAGCTTACCATTCCGGTTAGCTCAGTTGGCTGCCCAATGTGACCGCTACTTTTCGCTCTGTACCTGGAGCCACTTTACCGAAATGCAATAAATAACAGCTGTATTCGTGGTTTCGAACTGGAAGCATGTGAAATTAAAGTATTGGCTTATGCCGATGATGTGGCAGTTTTCTGTAGCGACCACAGTAGCATAGAAAATGCGATGTCGGTTGTTCGTAGATTTTGTGATGTAACCAATAGCGTTGTTAACCTGGACAAGTGTGCGGGCCTTTGGCATGGGAATTGGGCATCAGCGCCTTTGTTTCATGCAGGTGTAAAATGGTCACATGTTCCTTCCAAATACCTAGGTGTACCTCTTGACAAGTATCGAAATAACGATGACTTTTGGAAGGAGAAAATTCAAGAACTCTCCACGCGTGCACAGAAATGGTCGGGAACGGAACTGTCTGTATTCACGCCCGCAAACATATGCAATGTATATCTGGTTTCAAAAGTGTGTTATTTGTTGCAGGTCCTTTCATACTCTAGACTTAGCATTCAAAAGTTTCATCATCTCTTCGCAGTTTTTGTTTGGCAGTCCTCATGAGAGAGGACTAAATGTGATAATTTATTTCTGCGTTTTAGAAATGGGGGTCTTTCCTTGCCACACTTGTACCTGAGGCAGGTGGTGTCAAGATTTCTGTTTCTTCGAGATCAACGCGACCCTTTTCTTCGGACGTTTATTCAAGTGAGGCTTTCTTCGGCTTTGCCAAACTATGTTATTTCCAGTGTGGACGGGATGAGATACAGTGCAAGTAGGTTTATGAAAGAAGTGGTCTTTGCTTTCCGGTTTCTTAATGCTCGCTTCAGTTTGGAATATCTTTCTAATGTCATGCGTAAGAAATTGTTAAAAGATTTGCTGGACTCTATCTTTCCGGAGCCAATCTATCGATCTCTGTATAGTGGAGGCCAAGCAGGAAATGTTTTAAAAAGAGTACAAAAAATGGTGGTGCCAGCGGGTGTGAAGACGTTTTTCTTCAAGTTACACACTGGGACGTTGCCGGTTAAAACATGGATGGAGGAGAAGGGATTGTTTCTACCATGGGGTGCTCACTGCTTGTTGTGTCATAAACCAGAGTCAATAGAACACGTGTTTATTGATTGCTGGGATGCGCTGCGCTTTTGGGACGTGTTCCAGCGTACAATTAAGAAAGATTTACCCTTGACGCCGTATGGGATACGATTCCTGGACGTTAAGCCGGATCTTTATAAATATGATGTAATTTTCCTGCTTGACCTGCACAGTATTTGGCGAAGCAGGATGGCTGTACGACACTGTGATGAAGATGCGCGTTCTGTCCGCGATTACTTCAAAGAAAACATATTTAAGCTACGTGAAGTGTACAAGGAGCTATGTTTTGGAGATGAAGTTATCGAGTTGATGGGAGAGTTGTGTTCCCTGATACAGTTTTGATTTTCTCACGCGAGTGAAATACATGTCCGCTCTTGATGGTTGAGAGTGCAGAGCGACTGCTCCGGTGAAGCGGTGGTCCCGTGTTCAAACCCCGGACCAGGACGAATTTTTCTTTAACTACGAAGTTTCTCAGAAAGCTGTATAGCTTTCCTTTGCAGCCGTATGGCTGCGCTCGGGTGGATGTCAATGAGTAATTACTCCCTTATTACAGATTGTGCATATTTCATAGATCGTCGATGGTAGAATATTTGCATTTGATTGTGTTTGTTTTTTCAGGCATATCATCTCATTTTTTGTTTCGAAACACTGAGCTCTCCTTGTGCAGGAATTTACTCCGGCGTTTTTTGATCATTCGGTTTGTGCATGATGCCGACAAAAAAATGAAAGGAGAGAAAAGACGCTTAAAATAAAATGCGGCGCTCTCAAGTCAAAAATAACATTTTGAGTTTACCTAGCGCAAATTATCGAACATAACGACCACCAATGAGCAACACAAAAATGCCAAATGCAGCTACAGCCTCATGCTAATCTGAACATGTATTTCAAGCGGATCACATGAAGGTCCGTATTCATATTAGTTTATACCCAGGGCATGTAACAAGAATGCCTTTGTGAGAGGGTAAAAAACCCTCACGAGTTTCTTCTTTCTTTTATTACAAAAATTACTGTTGAGTCACTTTCTCTGGGATAAGCTGAGCAGCGGTCGCCACTGTAATATGTAAAAGGTTCTAAGTCCAGCCTTGAACTGTGTGCCTTTGCATATTAGTAATGCCTTGAACACCCCCTCCTCTCTCCCTCCTGACAAACGATCATTCAGAAGTGTTACCAGCTGAGAGGGAGCCGCCAAAGAAGTGCAGTAGTCTGAGGAGGGCGGGGGAGGGGGGGGGGCGCTCTCATTAGAGAGAGACATCTGCAGCCAAGTGGCCTGTAGTGAGGTCACGTTGCTTGATGCTGTCTTGTTATAAATGTGGCTCCGGTCGGTACGTTTTCATTCTCATTTCTTCGGAACAGGGAATGCGGAAACTTTTCCGTCCTTTATTTTTATGAGCGGCGCACATTCCTTCTGAAAAGTGCTGGAAGAAACGAGTCCTCGTGCACTACAACGATTCCTTCTTATCTAATAGCCTAGCTTTGCTCCATGACCTGTTCCAGGATAGGCTGCTAAAGTTATATTTGCTAAAGGAATGAAGGTTCATGTGCTTATGGGGCCACTTCTGAAAGGGCAGCAGAAAAATTTCATCCGACATGAAAAATGAAATTATAATGCTCAGAATGTGCTCAATAGTCATTCCCAAAAAGGGGGATAAAGAAGGCCAAACAAGCGACATTAGGCTTGACGATGAAACTGGACGGGGTGTGCATAAGGCTACCTAAATGCTATTAGAAAGAATGGACAAGATTTGCATTTAAACTCATCGACAAGAACGATTGCATGCGGCACGTACAAAAAGTACTTCATATTCCAGCCCAGAGTTTCCGTCAAGAAATTTCATAACGGTAAAGTGCGTTCCTGGAGGGCTTACTACTGCAGTGTCATTCGTGCAGTGGCGAATGCACGAGCTGTTTTATCGTGACAGCATTTGGACACTGGCCTGCGCCTATGCTTGGCCATTCATCACAACGAATCACAAATGCCGAGGTTGAAGGTAAGTTTTTTTTTTGACAAAAATGTTTTTATGATTAGCTAGAGCCATCATTAGGTTCAGCAAAGCCATCGTTAGAGATACTATGCTGTTGCGCGTTGAGTGCAGTTGAGCAGAGTTACACCCGAAAGGGCGACGAAAGCTTGAGTGTGCGCGGACGCCAGCAGGTGGGCAAGGTGTTCCATGTATCGATGCCTGAAGAAGTCCACTTTTCCCAACACGGGCCAAGACCGATGATCCTCGCCCCTAGATGCAGAATGTGGCGCCAACCCACGCGTGCCGCTCTGTGCCGGTTCGTGTCTTCGCAGTGGACTACTGAGCGGAGGATACCCGAGTTTCTTGCATTTCCTTGCATTCCTAACCAGATTTTCCTTTCACTTCTGTCTAACCTCCTCTCTGCACACGGCAGTGATAGTAGCGCAGTCGGTGCCAGCCGAGAGGGCAGTTCGCCTTTCTGTTCTCACAGCCACTTCCAGGAAGTACTGCTTGCTCCATTCTGCACCATTGGCCTAACAGTATTGCAAACAACGGACGGGAGGACCTTCTACGCTACGGCTTCCCAGAGGCCCTTATTACTGGTTGCACTTTTAGCCCACACAACGCTGCCATTCCTGTTACTGTTCATTGGGAGAGATTGTAAACCAAAGCCAGTATTGCCCAGGCAAATCAAAGCCTCGAGGGATGTGCGTACCAGAGCGTCAACGATCTTTTAATTTTTCCAAATTGGGTGACGTGATCTGTGTTGAAAGCGTTTCGGAGTGTACAAGGGGCTGGAAAAGAGGAAGCAGTACATCAATTTGAAAAAAAGCAGCGCACCCTTGAGACACCGAGTGAGCAAGTTAGGACGACACAGTGTTGTGTCGTCGTATCTTGCTCATTCGATGTCTTTAGGGTGCGCTGATTTTTTAATATGAACTACCAACTAGCCTGTTTGACCACTCTTGCTCGGTACAACTATCATTGCCGGTTTTTTCGCGCTGAGGCAGAGCGACAAGCTCAAAATTCTTTACTGCATCAAATTACTGTTACTTTCTCATGTCCGGCGACCCGACCTCCGCATCACCCGCGTCCGCTATATTTCTCCCTCCGTCCGCAGATGTAGGCCGGTCAGCTATTTAGCTGCGCCTATGTCAAACGCGAAGTACGTACCGAGGTTGCTTACGCAGGCAGCGCTTAATTGTAAGGTGCCATTGGGAGTCCACATAAGCAGCACATATGTAGCCCACCAGCGCTCTTCTATATAAGAGTACCCATATACGTATTTCGGAAACGCACATGATAACCTCAAAAATTGAGTGAACCTCAATGACAACACCACTAAGGATGCCCAGCAAGAAGGAACTCAACTCTTGGAATTATTACCCTTTTATATTTGATGCAGCAGTGTCTGAGAGCTTTTAATGCGAAGAGCACGTACCTATCATCCAGGTCCCTGCTACAATAATTCACTCAGACAAGACATGATTATGTGGCGTTCAGTGGTTTGAGTAACTGATGTAGCAGCTGAAAAACAGGCTTCACAATTTTCGCTCATTATATGGTAAACCAAAGCTTATTGAATGTAACGCATTCCTCTCTTGCCAAAAAGAATTGCGTAAAGAAAAAGAGACTCATAAAATAATTGTTCTCTTCGTACCCTGATATGTTTTGTTGCAGCTGACTTCTTGCAGTTAATATGAATAACACTGGTAAAAAAATTCCGTGAATATGCGCCGTTTAATTTGCAAAAGACAATTTTAACCGAGATTAATTGAGATCATAAGCCGCGCACGCTTTATAATTTCTCTTCGCGCAATTTTCTAACAAAGAGTAGTAAACTGTACTCGGCTCAGGTGCCAAAATTTTGCGCTAGTATATTGCGACCTTTGTGCACAGCATACAGATACGCTTAAGCAGCTAATACGTCAAGGACACTATTAAGTTAGTAAAAGCAAACAGTGCAGTGTAATGTTATCCTTCGAGGTATTCATATTTTCATTTCAACATGCGAACTCAAAAAATCCACACCGCTGACAGATGGGTTTCATAACGAGATCATGTCAGGATAGGAAGGTATTATAGAGGCCCTAGGAGGATCAAACATCAGCTAAATTCTAACCCAGAAATCTACTCATCAGCGAGAAAAAGAGAAAAGAACGATTGTAAAGAAAAAAAAAGCAATTTTGTCCCAAAGAAAATAGCACGCCTTAAAAATTATTCTCCTGTCAAACGCGGTGGTCTTACACGGAGATATGCCTGGAAAAATGTTCTCACAGCAACAAAAGCTGACGACAGTCGTGACACCGTAACGTGACCGGCTAATAACCCTCCCGAACGATGTTAGCGCTCTGGAGATAATAAATATTACAGGGGGGCGCGAAATTAGTTCATTATTGTTACAACATCCTAAAGAAAAAACTTAAATCAGGCAAAAAAAAAAACGAGATACAAAAAGGAAAGTCGCGTTTGATCTAAACTGAAAAACTCCTGGCTTACATCTTGCTGAGGAGAATGGCAATCCAAGAATAAGTCACCAAAAAAGATAAATACGCTGTTTTGTCTTCGGCTTGGAAAATTCTCTTGGGATGACAAAAATAAAGAGATTATTGCAGCGCAGTCAGTTTCACAAGAACGGGAAGAAACTCTTGCAAAAAAGACGAACGTAAAATAACAAACAACTGTAAAAGAAAGCTGTCTTACACGGGGCGAAACCAAAGAAGGAATAAGGTGCACTGCCTTTGCGCGAGGGCGCTGTGGGTCACGATGCGAATCGAAATGCGTATGGGGGTGCTTCGACGGGGCGTGGGGAGTGACACCGCTGATATATCCGAAATGAAATAAGGCGGGGAGCAGGAATGCTTTTGCGGTATCTATTCACTTCTTTTGCAGAGCTTACTACTCCAGGCACAGCGGATGCAGCACGGTCAAACAGCAATATTGGCGACGACTGAAATATCAGGCACGTCATGAGCCCCTCGTCACTGTACGAAAGCTTAAAATCGTGAGATTTAAAAATTGTTATTTTCTTCTTGAGCCGTGGCCGCCGTAGATGTTTTCGGCTGTTTCGTAGATGTTCGTAGATGTTTCGGACGTTTGCGGATGTCAATCGGCCTTTCAAAAGTTCACTTTTTAAGCAATATACGGAAATGCCTGTAAACGTCGTTTACCTAATAACACACCGCATTTCAATCATTCTATATTTTGTTCCTCTCAAAACAGCCGCACAGATTGTTGCAGTCCACTTTTCAGGCTGAGCACAGATGCAGGCTCTAATAAAGTTATGTCGTGAGGAAAAGCCACCTGCCTCGTATGCACTGCGTTTCGTAAAAAAAAAGACAATAAGTTATTCATGGCATTTACTGATTTAACTATCGGCAGCTTGATCTGTCATCGCGATGAGGTTTTCTTGCGTTGCGCTATTTACCCAGTGTTGATTCCTCTGACCAAAAGATCTGAGCTACCGAACTGACGCCAAACCCCGGGGCGATTTTTAATCCTTCGGAAATTCGTCGTTTAAGCCGGTGTCTCAAGCAAACAGGTCAAAATCGAGTTGTTCCAAGCATTCAGTAACGAAGGACAAAGTCCGCATCTAGTTTTCGTCATTTTCGTATTTCCGCATGGTTTTGTGTAAACAAATTAACAATAAATGCAGATAAGAGTAAATATCTAGTATTCCACTGGAGGAGCACAAACAATCGCAATGATGTGATTAACATGTCATTAAAAAACCGTAGGATTCAGCAGGTGTCTTCTTGCAAATAGCTCGGCGTCACCTTTAATCAACAACTGCAATGGCTAGAACACATCGAATAGGTGTGTAAAAAGGTAGCTTTCTTCTGCTTCGCACT
This sequence comes from Amblyomma mixtum, assembly GCF_055824585.1. Lineage (NCBI taxonomy): Eukaryota > Metazoa > Arthropoda > Arachnida > Ixodida > Ixodidae > Amblyomma > Amblyomma mixtum. The sequence continues at coordinate 180,869,664 of NC_143013.1, forward strand.
GAGTAGCCAAAGCAGTATTTTTCGTACGACGTATTCCGTTCCTTGTACATTTCGCTATTTCACAGTCACATTAGCTACTGCTGCGAATCGTGGGGCCAAACATAAAAAACCTATTTAGTTCCTCTAGACAGGCTACAGAAGAGAGCATTGCAGGTTAAATCAAAATAAATAGCTTTCAGTAGCGGATGCTTACATTCCTTAAATATCACGCTTTGCTTTTGTGTTCTATAGCTCTCAATCTTGTTGGAAAGAAGTATGTATTGGATGTTTATAAATCACTCATTTTCTGTATTAGACATTCACGGCACTCCAGAAAACCAGTAAAGTTGGGCGAGTTGATACGTACTTCACATCGCTGCAATGGTGCATGAGGCGACGTAATAAATCAAAGGCACAGCAGAACGACATGCATAAACTACTGGAAAGGGGGCATTCTTATAATGCAGCTGCTGTAAACTGCATCAAAAAATGTTGTTTCATGAAAACAGAACATGCAACAACTGTCTCTTGGATATAAAAGGATTCACCAGTATCAAAGAATAGAAAAAAAATATCAAGCAAAAAGAAATTACTCAGTGCACCCTTATAGAGTCTTAGTACGATACATGTCTCAGACCCGCAAGAAACTGCTAATTTCTTGCTACTCGGCTGCTGTACGAAGAGGGAAGGATTCTCTATTTGACTTTCTATTTGCTTTGGCAGCATCGACTTGAGATTTGTCACAAGTTCATTCGCCCACAACTTTGGCTGGTGCACTGATTTGGAGACACGCGGAAGCGACCATTACCCAATCCTCATATCGGCTTTCCATGCGCAGAGGAACCCAAAGAAATTCCTTACAAAATCTACAGACTGGGACGCATACAAGGGCGCTGTAAGCAGAGGAATTACTGCGGCAACTCGCAATGAGGAATTAGCATCAACAATGGCGTATTGCCTGAGAGCGAGTACACAAATTACAACTAAAAATGATAGCCTACCTTCAAATGATGACACATTTCAAAGGCTCTGCGCTATACGCCGGTGAGCTGAAAGGAAAGCTCTGCGCACAAAAAGCCTCGATGACCTACGTGCATGCCGACGGGCACAACGTCACATTCGACGCTATATGGATAAACTCAGTCGGCAAAAGTGGCGTGACTTTTGTTCTACGCTGGATGTGCGCCAACCAGTAACCAATATTTGGCGGATAGTTACAGGTATGCGCACGCCACCTCAACAACTCCACCCCTTCGCTGCACTCTCCCTTCACGAACAAAAATCTATAAAAGAAGTCTCAGAAGAATACTGCAGGCTACTGTCGGCAGGGTCAGGGCATTCGACACTCTCCGCAAATGGTCAATCAGGCATCCCAAAGGCGGCAGTGCCAGCGTTAGACCTGCCTTTCACAATGGAAGAACTATCCACAGCTATCGCGGAGACAAATAGACACACGTCTCCGGGTCATGATGAAGTGACCTATGAAGCCATTGCAAAGCTACCCCACACCTCCCGTCTTCGACTCCTGGAGTATTACAATTCTTCCTGGATGACTGCTGAGGTCCCCACGGAATGGAAGCTGGCGAAAATTGTGCCTGTTTTGAAACCCTGTAAGCAGCCAACAAGCTACGCATCATTCCGGCCCATTGCCCTACTGAGCTGCGTAGGTAAGTTTATGGAGCGCATGATCTGCAAACGCATAACTTGGTTCCTAGAAAGCCGAAATGAGTTCCCCAAGAAATGAACGGGTTCCGTCAAAACAGGTCTGCGACTGACAATATCATCTCCCTCGTCTCATCAATTGAGGAGTACCTTCATGCTGGGTACATCCCGACAGCCGTTTTCCTAGACATCAAGGCCGCCTTTGACTCTGTCTTTCACCATGCAATACTCGCCGCCTTTGCCAGTCTTGGCCTTGGAGGAAAGGTATACAAATGGATTGGGCATTATTTGAAAGAACGGCAAATTTTATGACCACTCCAAACGGTCCAACACGCTTTCACGCAGTAGAGAGGGGCGTACCACAGGGAGCGGTGCTCAGCCCTATCCTGTTCAATATTGCCCTTATACACATAAGAAGAAACCTTCCGCGAGGGGTCCGTATAACAATGTATGCTGATGATATCTGCATCTGGACCGCATCACGTTCGCGCTATATCACCCAGCAACGTCTACAGAGAGCGCTATTGCATATTTCGATGTACCTGGCTTCCAGAGGTCTTCGTCTCTCGCCAGAAACGAGTGTTGCAATGGCGTTTACAAGAAAAACGATGACCCGATATCCGCTGCTCCTAGGCGGACGATCGCTACCATATGTACAATCTCAGCGATTCCTGGGTGTTGTAATGGACTATAATCTGTCATGGACACCTCAGATCAAAAACTCCGCGAGAGGATCACTGCAGCATCGCAAGTGTTTAGGTTCATGGCGGGAACAAGGTGGGGTAGCAACTGCCGATCAATGCTTCTGCTTGAGAAAGCCTACGTTGAAGGAACCTTGCGCTACTGTCTACCAGTGTTTCAAAGATTATCTACATCAAGCAATAAGTCTCTCGTTGCCGCACGGAACAACTGCCTGCGAATATGCCTTGGCCTCCCAAAGGGTTCCTCTGCATCAGGAACAGTAGCGGAGGCAGGATGTCTCCCACTAGAGGTGATTGCCGCCCAGGAAACTATGCGTGCCCATCTCCACCATGTTCTTCAAGGGAAGAAGCACTTCCTGCACCGTGTCCACCTAACTCACAGCAACTCTAGCTTTGGCCAGGCAGTGCAGCTCCTGCCCATCCCTACTATTAATCAGCCACAGAAACTACTACCTCTGACCTTTCCTCCATGGACACTCTCTCCTCTAAAGGTGAAGAATTTTGTTCCAGGTGTGAATGCAAAGAGCCGCATGCCACAGGCAGCTCTTCTGCAAACTACTCTCGCCTACTTAACGGAGGAATATAGGCAGCACACCCATATCTTCACCGATGGTTCAACTACTAAAGAAACCTCTTCATGTGGCCTTTATGTGCCCTCAATAGGCCATGCCCTTTCTTAACCGGCTGCAGCGGAGGACATCCTCTACGACAGCTGAGCTTCACGGCATTAAGGAAGCTGTTTCTTACATCCTGCGCCGAACCGCCGACCGTTGGGTTATCTTCACCGATTCGAAAGCATCTCTTCAGATCCTGGCCAACCTGCTGAAGAAAACGAATCACCAGCCAGTTTCCCTGGACATCGGATATCTACATCATTTAGCTATTGCCGCAGGCCACTGCATAACATTTCAGTGGGTACCTGCTCACTGTGGCATTCAGGCTAATGAAAAAGCAGATGAAGCGGCCCGTAAGGGCCACCAACATCGGAGATACATTAGAACTTTTTTTACGAAATCTGATGCGTCCCAGGTGGCCAAAAGTTTCGCTTCCGAAGAAATATATCGGCTTTGGAGTTTGCCGACATATCAGTACCAATTTCTTCACTCAATCGACCCACATCTTAGATCAAGACTCTCACCCAGAATTCCTCGACATCTGGAAACACTTTATCATCGACTTCGTCTTAATGCTGCATATACAAACGGCTTACGATACCGTTTTAGACAAATGGACAGTCCGCACTGTGACAACTGTGCCGCGATAGAAACTGTGGAGCATATCTTGCTTGAGTGCCCTGCATATGCCAACGAGCGTGCGTACTATGAACATTGCATGCAGAAGCTCTGCTCAGTGCCCCTTACAATGGACAACGTTTTAGGTCCCTTAGCCTGCCTTAGGCAACAGAGACTTGCAATGACTTTTCTGTTCACATATTTAAAAGACATTGGACATCTTGTAAAGCTTTAAACTCACTTGCACGTCACCTTCATGCATTCTTCATGCAGTGAACTTCGTCAGCCCATTTGACGGACTATGCACTCCATCACTCCATAGGTTACATCAATTCTCGCCATTGCATCCTTAGTACCCATTTCATGGCCGCATTTTATCTTCGTTTTTTTTTACCTCTTCCACTCTGCTCTCCTTCTGTCTTTATCTCCCAAATTCCCCTCCCTACGCAGAGTAGCATGCCAGCGATTTTTAAGCGCCGGCTAAATTCTCTGCTCTTCATTAAAGAGTCTCTCTCTCTCTCTCTCTCTCTATTTGACTTCCTAGTTTCAGTTTCAAAAAGTGCTGGCATCAGTATGTCCCCTCGGCTGTCTGGATAAATTCCAATCTACACAGCATGTTTTTATTTCCAAGAGAGATCTGAATATTTTCGCCTTGGAAGAATATATTCTGATCTGGAAGACGGCATTTTTGTCGAGGAATCTATCTGAATGGCAAAAATATCTTCGTTGTTGGTTGGACACGTCACTAGAGCATAGAAAGCTTTTCCCGAGGCGTCTGGATCTCGAATATAAAATCGAATGTTCCTGCAACGCTGCGATTTTGGTTCCTGCCAGAACCTTGGCAGATTTCTTTTTTTTTGCTTCTGTATTTATCCTCAAAAAAAGTGAAGCTGCGGTTAAAATGTGAAGTGGAGCTTCAAGTTGAACAAAATAAGCAGTGCCCTGATTCCCAAACACTGCGATATGCGAGGCACGCCGAAAGGCCGCCTGTAGACTAGAATGGGCAAACGCTGAATTAGCCGTAGGCACAGCGTGACGGCGTGGAGAAGGAAAGTAATTTCACGCGGCGTTAAACTTTTCCCTCCTAGGGATTGCGGGCGCTGCGAGGCGACATCGCACCCAAATAAAACAAAGGCACATAAAGATTGTTTTTTTTTTTCCTTTTTAGCAACTCACTGGCTTCTCGCCTGGCTTACGCTGCGCATTCAGAGGCCAGCAGCTTTGGAATCTTAAGCGTCGCTGTTTTTTATATTGACGCATGAAATTTGTGTTCCTTTCGATCTCATTTTATATAAAATGCAAGCCAAGCTACCCGAATATCATTGAGTTGCATTTTCAAAAATATGCCATTCGCCTGGGAACAGCAATCAGCGATAAGGTCGCGCCAGGGATCCTTCTTTTAACACTGAGTATTGAAACTTCGGGGAAGTGTGAAACCTGACAAAAAGGTGTCCGGGAGATTGTTTCTTTTTGGCAAAGTAGTGTCGAAGGCTAAAACATTAGCTTGTTTTTCTTCTGGAGGAAAAACGTTGTGCGAGTTGGTTCCATTCCATATTTCTAGAGCGTGAAAGGCGAACACAAAAGAAAACGAGGCCATACAGACGCGGCTTTTGTATCGCCTCGCATTGTTTTGTCTAGGTCTTTGACGCTGTATAAATATTGAACCGTTTTTCTTGCGCCTACACAAAGTAGGAGGGCGGGATTGGTGATGCACTGTGGAAAGACCTTCTAATGGTTATTTAGAGTCAACGCAAGCGAGTGTCTTCGATAATGAAAGTAATGATGAAAGGTTTGGTTTAGTTTGGTTTATGGGGTTTAACGTCCCAAAGCGACTAAGGCTATGAGAGACGCCGTAGTGGAGGGCTCCGGAAATTTCGACCGCCTGGGGTTCTTTAACGTGCACTGACATCGCACAGTACACGGGCCTCGAGAATTTCTCCTCCAAAGAAATTCTAGCCGCCGTGGCCGGGATCGAACCCGCGATGAAAGGAGCTACACGCTAGGTGTAAGTGGGGAAGTTAGGCAGAAAGCGAAAATAAATGTTCATGTGAAGTAGCATACAACTTATTACACACTATGGCATTATTAGGTATCTTTACTTAAAATCTCCGTAACGGAGCTTTTTGTTTAGAAGTTGTACTCGATAGAGAGCAATAAGTCAATTAGTCTGAGGTGTTATGAGGAACAGAAAGAAGAAAAGCAAAACTTAAAAAATTTTGTCGAAACAGTTGTGTAATAAGGAAGTAATTACTCATTGACATCCATCCATTGACAATTACCCATTGTATAACTTTTCTTTGTAGCCGTATGGCTGTGCTCGGGTGGATGTCAATGAGTAATTACTCCCTTATTACAAATCTACTCCACCTTGGGGGATTCCCCTAAACATTTGACCGAAACAGTTGTGCCTCACTGCAACCAAATAACAACGCACCATCAAATAGTTGCCCATGCATATAGACATACATACAGCCATAATCGCTAAATAATTGGAGATTCCGACAATCCCTTTCCTTTCCTCGGTCGCCGCGAAACGCCTTGCGTTGTCGTTGCGCGCTTCGTCAGTCGAGCAGAGCGTCGGGCATGTCCGCCTGGTACGCCACCGATAAGCGGATCGCTCGCCGCTGCAGCGCGCGCGGCGCTGGCTACGCCGCCGCCGATGCAGCATCACATAGTTGCCCAAGCATATAGACATAGATACGGTCATAATCGATAAATAATTTGTGATTCCGACAATGTGCTTCTATCATCCAGGAGCAAATAGCATGAGAAAAAAGGGGACGACAGCGGGTCTCCTAGTTCTCAAAAAGACACTATTTGACAATGTCTGCGAAAAAAGAATGGCTGACACTTGTGTAAAACGAAGCAAAGGAAATGATTACTGCAAAGGTTCAAGGTTCAAGGTTCGTTTATTGCATGCTTATAATACGAGAATAAAAAACTGCTGTGAGAACATTTATATAAATGAATATACAGACAGCAGATGCAAAAATTATAAATATGTTGGCATCAGTAAAGAGGAGTGAGCGAGATATGAGAAAGAATGCGAACACCTTTTTGAATGAAAAAAGATTACACACCTTAAAGCGTACAGAACAAAACAGAACCAAAATAATAGAATGATAAATGTCAAAACATGTACCGTTTACCATAAGATATACTATTAGGGGGATTGTAAAAATTGACTAAGAGCGCATTTTAAGGCACCGATATTTGATGATTGCTTAATGGTAACAGATAATGAGTTTCATAAAGTGCTAGCGGAGAAACAAACTGTATGTTTACTATAATTAGTGTTACGTTTAGGGACTAAGAAGTTATTGTGATTACCAAAATGTGCGTCATTGCGACGCGGAATTTGGTCACTGGTAGTTAGAAAAAAAGGAAGTAGCTCTCTAAGAGATTTGTACATAAGGGTGCATAATTTGTATTCGATTATTCTGGGCACAAACAAAATATTGGGTGATAGGAGCAGGCGAGACGCATTTACAGAGTAGTGACAGTAAGTGATAAAGCGAATTGCTTGGTTTTGGATAGTTTGCAGAGATGATACATGCGGATGGTATGTGTTTGGCCAAGATGAAATGCAATACTGAATGTGGGAGTGGATGAACGAATAATGGAGGGAAATGAGAAGGGGACATGGAAATACGGACGAACTTTAATTAGTCCTCTAATACTATACGCATTTTTTTGGAAATAGATGTAATGTGGGTCTGAAATTTAAGATATTTGTCCAGTACTACACCTAGAAAGGATACATGATCAGCTAAAAGTAACTAAATGTATCGACAAATTCGTGTGTGGATTATTATCATTGCGGCGAGAAAGACCATCTATCGTAGCGGTTCAAATATGACGTTAAGGAAAATATGTGCTGTATTACTGCCACTCTTATTGATGCACGCCATCCCCTAGACGGCCATGACCGAGAAGTGGAGCCGATACAACGGTAAAATCACGACCCTAGCATGACGGCAGCAGAGTGAAACCAAAGTAGAAAAATTGGCGACGACACTTTGACTCCGCCTTAAGGGTACAGCACTCATGGCGTCGTTTGCAGCGGTTAAGCGGTGCTCCACTCTCCAGCGATGGGAGGTGCTGCCAGTAGTGGGGCTTGCACGAAATGATTGCTTGTCCCGGGCAAGCTCTCGCGGCCAATCATTAATCTGCCACCGTGGGTTACTTCTCCGGGAGTTTTTCGTGGATTTATCGCTCACAGTGAACGACACGGACTCCGACTACGACATCGATGCCGATGACGATGACAACGCCTGCTTTTCTGTGGCACGATCTCTTTAAAGCAATCGCGTGAATAAAGCAAATAATCTGAGAAACACCGTTAGAAAACTTTAATGAGAACCACAGCGAAGGACGGACGAAGGAAGGATTTCAGGTTTCCCAGTAAAAGGAGCTCGATATATAATTCCTCCTTCCCCATGCATCCGTTTGCGGCTTCATTTCCTCAACTCAATACTTCTCACTGTCTGGACCGAATACTTTCTTTATTTCCTTCTTTCTTCTTTTCTTACCTTCTGCCCTTCTTTCATTTCCTTTTTTTTCGCTTCCATGCGTACTTTCCGTTTCCCTCCTAGTTTTTTCTCTCATTTCTATTCTCACGTTTCTAAATGTTTCCACTAGAATCAAAGATAAAGAAGCTTACTGGTTTTTTGAAGAAGGCTAAGGCTTTTCCTGACAAGCAAGATGTTCACTTTGTGTACTAGATAAAATTCTCAGCCATCGAAAATATTACAAAAGTTAAGTAAAGAAGAAAAGAATATAGGAAGACGTCTCTGATAGAGACAGACAACCTAATTCATGTTAGCACAAATCAGAACAAATACCTTGATAGTGAAATCGTGCACATGATATAATGTTATTACAGAAGGATATGAAGACCACGAAAAAAAACACTATCGAGGTCATTGTAGAGTATAGAATAACACATACCTACATATACCAGCTCGCATTACCCGCAGCCTGCTTGTTCTCGGAGCATCGGTCTGGGAAGCGTCTATTCAGCAATCAAAACTGGCCCGGCGCCGAATGTTCTGCGTTTCTGCGCATAGCCCAAGACCGGTTTAGTCGTCTTCCAGCCTCTGCACCAGTTAATTGCCTCCAAGGTCGCTTTTAAATCTCTCATCGAAAATCACATCGCGGTGAAAATGGCTCGGCCGTGTCCCCTCGTCCCAAGTTCCTCCCCTGCGCTTCACGTCTTCCGTGTGAAGTGAAATGAACCGTCTTCACGAGCGCTTCCTTCCGGAAGTACCTCAATAGAGAAGCTTGGTTTTTGAAGAACGTGAACCCACCGAGCTTCCCGATCTAATTAGGACTGCTTTCGCATCGGGGCGTTGTTTTAGACGCTCCAAGTATTATCGATTACTAGAGGAAAATCCGCGAGCAAACTAGTTATTGATATTTCTATTTTTGCACACTTCGCTCAACACTGTGTTCTTCTTTCTGCTTCCGCTTTTATGCATGTGTCCTTTGCTCTTGTTTTTGCAGCATTTTCAGCGTCTACAAATTTTCAACACCATGCGCTGCTTGCTAGTTCCCCAAAAATTTTTTTAAAGAGTAGTTTTTCCTTTGAATCGGCTGGAATTCTTTGTTTCATGATTTTCTTGGCCTACTCTTCGTTTCCTGGTGGAAAGGCAGCAAATGGTGATATAATGGCCCCGATTACTTGATATTTGTGATTTTGTGTTCTTTGTTTATCGCTGCCGCCAAGCGGCTTTATTACTTCCTCTTGCTGCACGAGACGTCACGAGATCACTGTGGGACAATCAAGATTAAGGGTGACAACTTCTGCAATTTTCTAGATTGTTGTTGGTGGTAGACGTCGAAATTGCATTCAAGTGGTTCATAATATTGCCACGAATCATTGTAGCGTCCGTTCGTTCGCGCAAGGCCGCAGAAAGGGGGTGTTATCATTTTTGTTCCTGACGCGAGAAGCGACCGGACTAATCTCGATTGTTCACAGCCATCAACAGCTTCTCCTACGTGTTTCTAGATTACTCTAGATGATCTCGACATTTTATCTCGAAGTTTCCTAGCTGGCTTTAAATTGAACGATGCCACGAGCAGCGGGCATTCGTAGTTCGACGACCGCCGAGCACGCCTGTTGCTTACGCCGCCGCCGAGTGATTCAGTTCTTTTGAGGGCGCAAGTCAGCCCAAATAAAGAGCTTCGTTTGAAAGTCTTCCCTGCTGTCTTCCTGACCGCTGGACTGCCGTCACTACAACGTGACATCTGGTGGAGGTGCGGGGTAGCCTTTCATGTACCGGACACCCCTAGCAAGTCGCGACGCCAGCCCTTCGAGTCATTCATCGGAGGACTTGACTCCAGTCTACCACGCAGCCTCTTGGAGCCTCCAGCCATGACTTACGCCGCAGCAGTGCGCCGTCCTGCACCTTGACGACGGCACCTAAGCCCCTATCGCCATTAGCCAGCTGCGCTGGAGCGCCGCCCTCTCGCCCCAACTCGCCCGTCCTACGAGCGTCGTACACGGCCTAGGAAATGCGACGAGTGAAGAACACCCGACCAGCGCCGCCAACTATGCTTCCACTGCGGAGAAGCCGGTGACATTCTCCGGTACTGCTCATACAGGAGAATGGGCATCCGAGGATTTTCTTACGACGCCCCATGACCCCGACCTGGCCTGCGACCAGCCGCAATCGAAGAGTTCTTGCGTCGGGAAGAATACTCATCGCCGAGCCGCCTATCTCGTTCTCCGTCGCCATCGTCACCGCGCTATGTATCTCCTAGCCGAGGCTACGCAGTGCGTGGACGCTCCCCCGGCCCCGAGGGTCAAACTGAATAAAGCAGCCTCTGGAGGTGAGGTTGCTTCTGAGCGCAAGAACTAAGACCGTCCATCGACGAAAACACAAGACTATGCCTCAACTACGACGACGGCCCCTACGACGACGGCCCCTACGACGACGACCCCTACGACGACGACGACCCCTACGACGACGACGACCCCTACGACGACGACGACCCCTACGACGACGACGACCCCTACGACGACGACGACCCCTACGACGACGACGACCCCTACGACGACGACGACCCCTACGACGACGACGACCCCTACGACGACGACGACCCCTACGACGACGACGACAACTACGACGACGACACAGCCAGACTTGAAGCTTTCGCGCTGCCCTTAAACCTTATTACGAACGCTAAAGGACTCGAAGTTCGCATTCTCTGTGTTTATTTTCATTTTAAAGCATCGAGACGATGCTTCTTTGCGAAGGGGGTAATGCCACGAATCATTGTAGCGTCCGTTCGTTCGCGCAAGGCCGCAGAAAGGGGGTGTTATCATTTTTGTTCCTGACGCGAGAAGCGACCGGACTAATCTCGATTGTTCACAGCCATCAACAGCTTCGCCTACGTGTTTCTAGATTACTCTAGATGATCTCGACCTTTTATCTCGAAGTTTCCTAGCTGGCTTTAAATTGAACGATGCCACGAGCAGCGGGCATTCGTAGTTCGACGACCGCCGAGCACGCCTGTTGCTTACGCCGCCGCCGAGTGATTCAGTTCTTTTGAGGGCGCAAGTCAGCCCAAATAAAGAGCTTCGTTTGAAAGTCTTCCCTGCTGTCTTCCTGACCGCTGGACTGCCGTCACTACAACGTGACAATATGCAGTCACACCTCTTCCACTGCATGTGAAGACTCCTGTAGTCTCATGTTATACAAGGTATATATGAATGAATGAATGAATGAATGAATGAATGAATGAATGAATGAATGAAAAACGTTATTGTTCGCCAAATGATAGGTTAGGGGGATGAGGATCTTCGGGAGGTGGTCACCATTGGCGGTGGGCGGCGGGAGGTGGTCACCAGGTGGTCCAGTAGCTCTTTGGCCGCCAATGAAGCTTGAATACTCTATTGTACGCTCGTAGTTTGATGGCTGTTTGTGCTCTTGCATTGGAAAAAGATGTCAGAGACTTGTGACGGAAAACGGCAATTACTTTTTTTTGTCTAACTGTTTATTTGCTCTCCCTTCATACTCTCTAAAACCCACAAATATCATTTCGACAAGTACAAAACGTTCAGCGAAGTCTTACAGGAATCGTGGCATTTTGAATTCGACGCGCATGAGATGCGCAAACAGTGAATCAAATTCTCAGTACCATAACTCATATGTCTCCCTTAAGGCGAGAGGAAAGTAATGCAAAAAATCATCACATACTTTAGGAAGCAAAGCAAAAGACTTCCTGAGTGAGAAGTGTGGAGCCAAACATGCTCACAAGCAACTCCCCGGTCGCCACGGAATGCTGAACGGAGAGAATTTAGGCAGTAATAGTTGGCTGTCTGGGCACTCCGAAGACAAAAAAGAGGTCAGCAAATCGCTAAATAGATAATGGTCCACCAAATCCTCCTCCCCCTCCCCCCCCAAAAAAAAAGAAATCATAGGAGCTACAGTGGCTGTTTTTCTGTCATATAGAAGAAAAATATAGATAACGTGATATTATTCTTGCCTATTATTTAAATAACTTAATTAACAAAATATTGCCAGCCTGGCACGAGCTCTAGTAAAATTAGTGAAAAAGGAGGAAAAGTGTAAAGCATAAATATCCCACCGAATTAAATTTACTCTTTTGCAGTGTAAATAAAGTATTGTTAACTCGGCACATTTACGCACCAATTGCACGCAGCAGCATTAACAACAATGCAAAAGGAAAAACTGTATATAAAGATGTGCTGGCATTAAACAAAAGGAGAATAATAAAAAGAAAATGGATTTCGCTGTTAATTCCTGGTTTTTGAAACAGGCCTGTCTCTTATTCTGCAAGATGGACTGCAGCCGTCTCGGAAGCCATTACTCTCTGATAAAGTTCAAGATTCATTCAGTATTTTAATTCATTTGCCCTGGCAAAGGAAGATATTAAATGAAGCTAATGAGTATCTCGTGTCTGCTTTGTAATGAGCGGCGTTCATTACGGACAGGGGTCAAAAGCTAGTTTGTTGTTAAATAAAAGGTAGAAAAGGTAGTTTATGCGTAGAAACTTGCCCCTGGATTTTAAAATATGCACTTTTTTGAAAGCCATAAAAGCATATATGGAATCGGTGAGACCGTACCTCGACGGAATGGTTTAACAGAGCGCACAAAGAAAACACTCACCAACATGCCTTCCATGTACAGCGTTTGCGCAAAGTAATCGAGCAGCCACGCCAACTGCCGGAGCATAGTTGCATCAGTGCGTAGGTGAAGCATTGTCGGGAATCGGGCAATCCTCTGCGGCTGCGAGTCTCAACTGGCGGACTACAGCCTCAGCCTCACTGAGTATGACAGCGTTCCCAGCGCGCGGAACAACTCGCCGCACGTGCCACCTGCTGACTTGTTATAATCGAAGGAACTACAGCGAGGACAATGGACTAATTCATTTAGTTTACACATACATTCGGGCAGCAGAAGGCAGTGCCTGGGGCCGCAGCGGCCAAGCGGCGGCATCATGGCTACTTTGTTACTCTTGGAAAAGACGGTACGTCAGCTCTAACCAAAAGAACTGGGACTGTGCTCTGCCGCTCAGCGCATGCGCACCCAGCACCGCCAGACATGACACCACATGCTGCAGTAAATTCTTCATCTGTTATGAGCAGTACCCCCGGCACACTGTCGACACCATCCTCTTATTCTTCGCCGACGACGATCCGTGGATAGTGGAGACTTCCCGCCGGTTGAAGAGGCGCGCAGGCCTGCCTGTTTGAAGGCTATACTGTATTGCTTCCAAAATTCGCTCTAAAGCTCCACAGGACGGCCACCATCGCCATATCATCTACCTCTGTAGTGAATCAATCGTGCTAAAGCAGCCAATCAGAAAGCGTGAATCATTGATAAAGGACCATGCAATGCATCACTTATATAGGAAGGGCGTAGGGTAAAATTCGACGCAATGCGTTTCAATCAGTTGTAGTACATCGGGCTTTGCGCGAATGCGTGCATAGCGGAATAGCGGGTCCTGAGTGCGCATGTGGGGAACGCTAACACGGAAATAGCGCTGGCGTACGCAAGTCACTTTCTGAACTTAGCTTTGCGGCGGCAGAGGCTTCTGCGCACTAAGCGTGAAAACAGGGCGGCGTCCTTCCAAGCGAGAGCCGCCCGCTTGAGACGAATAAGGAGACCTTGCCGTTCTGGTTGGCACCTTGCGGGTAGCTACTGGCGTTACTGCCTTTCGCAATGACGAACCTTGGTTCGACGATAAAGCTAAAGCGGCAATTCAGTCCAGTTTTAGAGGTACAGTCTCGGTTCTGCTGCGCTCAAGCTTAATGGGGCTTCCCGCTGCGCTGCAACCGTGTCACATCAACCGGAATGGAACATAAATACATTTGAAGCTGTTTGCACGGTGCTTTATGTGTTTTAATAATTTAACACAGCAAATATTAGTAAACTTTCATGAGCATTTCAAGCATTGTATGTCATCTAATAGAAAATATTCTTGGTCGTGTGGTTTGTAGTTCGTATATCCCTAACTGAATGGCGCCCCATAGCCTTTCTTTTTTCACATATTCTTATTCGCCGAGACCAATTCATGCGCAGGCGGAAATGATCATTACTGTATAGATAGGCTGTTACAGACTCCGATATATATTCTTATGGATAATTATAGGTTGTGGCAACTATTTGAAAAGCGCCTCCTGTCTCCATGTAATGTACAGCTCGTCTAGCCTTTTCTGTAGGCTAGGCTATAACTCTCAGTGGGCATAAGTAACTTACAGCACGATAAAGTAATTTTCCTTACCTCCACTATCACGGCAACGTTATACCACCACTCGATTTTGCTTTCTTCTCTTGGGTTATTTTTTCAGGGAGATTCTGGGTGCTATTACAGCGGTTGGTCGGCTGTATGCGCTGTGGGCAGCTGCTGTTTACAGTCGTGGTCTGAGTGTCCGTGAGCACTGCGCCTAGAAGCTGCTGCTTTGTGGTGCCTACACGCCGTGCTTTCGACAGTGAATTGAACATTTGTACCACGGTCACAGCTTAGTCTTTTACGGTTTTTTTGATTTGTGAAGGCGCTGCCTTAGAAGATAAGCTGCCTGCATTGCTTCAGTATTTGTGAAAAAAAAAATGCGCGAAAGCTTTGAAAATAGAAAAAGACATTAATAAGTGAAGACACACAGCACAAGTTACCACAAGATGGGTCTAAATTTGACAACGATTATCCTAGTGCTTGGCATCATTTTTCATGGCAACTGCCTTTCCTTTTTTTTGGCAGGGAAATGGTACGAACAGTAAAGAGAAATTTGTTGCTCACAATCACAAGAATCAGAGCGCTGTCTTTACTTGTCAAGCTTAGTTAATACATTAGACTGCATTTAAGAGGCATTTATTATCAAGTTCTATTCACACATTCTTGTTTCTTTGTCTACACCGGCACTTGAAGGAGATGACCCTTAAGAAGTGAAGCGAATGGCTGAACGAAAGAGTTGGACAAAAGTACATTAGTATACAATGGGAGGAGCTAATATATAGTAAGAAATCAGAGGTGGCCGAAATAAAGGTCGAAAAAAGAAATTTAAAAAAGAAGAAACTGCACTGCCAAGCAAAGAGGAAAAGAATATCACTCAAAATCATAAAGCACGCAAAATCATAACAAGTAGCCGCTCCTGCTGAATTCTTCACTGCGTCAATTAAGCAGTATTTTCGAAATTCTGTACCAAGGAAATTACATGCTCTGGAGCCGGAAAAAAGAAAAAATAAAGCGCGCAGTAATGCAGGCAGAAATTTTGGCCGCGATGCTGCGGATACATCAAGAGCAAATATGGGTAGGCCATGCGAGGCAGTGATTCCCTCTCTATCAATATAGCAGAAATATGCTCCCATTATATCTGCGTACGTTTGTATTCTGCACAAAATAATCAAGCGAGAAGAGCAAGGCATCGAAAAGGGAAGAAATAATAATCAGTGGAGGCAAAAATTAATTGTAAAATCTAAAGCTTGTGCTGCAATACCTACGCGTCTCTCGACAGCATTTACAGTTAAAGGAAGAGAGAAAACAAACTACTGATGAGAACTGATGACTTTCTAAGGTAGGTAAAGTGGTGTGGTGACATCTTTAAGGGAACTATTTTCAAGGCCACTCTTTCCGAAGTGTCTGGCGTTAAACTCGTTCCGGTATGGATGCGAACAAATTACTTGGATTGCTGTCGTGAATAGCCGAAAAGTAAGAAAACAATGCGTATTTTTGTATTTTGTAAACTGCTTTTTTTTCAGCGGATAATGCCCCGGACAGATTTTCATATTAATTACAAGAGTAGCGACAGAATTCACTCTTGTTCTGGCTTCTTTCATTTTGGAGTACCTGTAGGCACTTGAATATATGATATGTGTCCCCGAGCATTCTCTGGGCCCTCTTTGGCCAGAAGGTTATGTGCCTTTATGCATGCTCGGCACCCTTATTGCGATCGCGTGCAGCCACGTATTGCTGCACTTTCCCAGCATCCGGTCACTTCGTGATAGGACATCAAACCCACGTCGAATTCCGTTTTGCGGATACGTTTCGCGAAGTCTGAATAATATCGCTGCAGTGCTACTGTCGTGAACCACATGTAGGTGGTTCATGTGTACAACTATCGTGAAAGTTTAAACCAGAGCGCACGCAGCCTCCAGTCGCTTGCCGAGAAGAATCAGGCGTACGTGATAGACTTTTTTTTCTCTCTCTTAGATAAGGCTATGTCTTCTTCTTTCAGGATGATCGAAAACACACGACCGCTACATAACAGCGTTTCCAGCAGGTGCATATTTCAGGTGTGTACTATACTGAAACACCACACTCAACCACTTCCTCCTGTTCTTTTTTTCACTTTTTCGCACCTCGACCGCTTGGCGCGTCACAGTGCGCCCAAGGATGCATGCCAGTTTTCTTGTTCTTCCGTATTTCATGCCGCGAGTGCTATGAAACACTTGGGTTTTGCGCTCAGAGGGCCGACTTGCGTTTCCAATAGCCCTTGCGACTACAGCGGTAGAAAGAAAAAAAAACACCTAGCATGGTAAAGTCAGCAAGTGCCAGGTCACTCGTAGCCGACATCTCCGACCAATACGGCGATGGCGAAATTTGCGTCAAGCTCCCAGTGAGCCTCGTTTCCTGCGTATACACATTATCGTCCTCCTTCGTAAGAATTTTGTTTCGTTAGTTGCTTCACTTTTTACTATTTCATTGGATTCACGGACGCCGGTGCGGTGGAAAAGTAAACCGTCCAGAAATCTTCACAGAATGGATGGCAAACGAACGCTACTTTCACTGGCAGAAAATGATGTGGAAGGGCAAGCGAATCTCTAAGAATGTTTTCACTCCGTTGACTGACACCAGAGCGGCATGATGCGAACATAAAATTAAAGCGGAAAATTTTAAGCACAAAGTGTCAACGACGCCACGCTTGGAACGGGAAGAGGTGGCGATCCGCTGTGCCAGAGGTGTTGCGCGGCATTTTTGTGTTGAGGTTCTGAGCTTCCCCTTTTTTTTGTCACTTCTACTATTCTTTTCGTGAGAACGATTCCCGTCGCCTCGGTTCTTAGCTCCAATAAAAAAAAATAAAGAAAACTGCGCTTGCCAATCGAGCGGCAGTGGGCGCAGAGGACTTCGCTTCCTACGAATAAGGTTTACTGCTCTGTGCTCCTATGTTGTTTCTTGCTTTTTAAAGCCTCGCAAACAACAGCTTAGGTTAATCTTCTGATCACAGTGCTATCAAGACGTAACCGAAAGCGACGGGGGAAAATGCAAGTTCGGAACGAGAGATGTAGTCTTTCACCTATCTTTGCTTTTGATTGGGTTAATCTGACTTTGTGCATCGAAAAGGAGAACGTCATGTTTGAAACTATCGAATGGAAGAGTGCAGGACACTTGTCCGTACACCACCGGGAGCTACTCTCGCTGAGACGGTATGTGAAGATGCATAACTTGTTGGGCTAGTTCGAAAGCATGCTTTCAGAGGAACCAGCGCAAAAAAAATAACAGCAGACGGGAAAGAAGAACGACGAAACGCACAGAGGCGCTGATACAGAGGCGCTGAAGTGTTCCCTCTTGGCCGTTCTTCGTCACATTGCTTCATATATTTCCTTGATATGTAATAGGAAACAGCTGGGTAGTTTATGCACGCTTGTTGCCATACTTTTTATATCTTCAGTCACTGACCTTTTAAAAAAATGGTGTTGCGCTTCTCATGCATTATTGTAGCTGACAAAAAACTGTATATATACCTTCGAACAGTTTTGCCACAACAAAGTTTTAATATCAACGCCTCTGTCCGTGTCGTCCTTCTTCTTTCTTGTCCGTGCTCCTTTTTTGCGCTGGTTCCTCATAAAGCATGTAAAGATGGGTCCGCATAAAAGAAGAAGAAACGTTCTATTCAGACAGGAAGGAAATATTTCGAGCCAAACGCGCGAAGCGGAGGGAGAAACACCTGAGGGGGAAAAGAAAAGTGTTCATTAAAGAGTTCAGGTAGGGGCTATGGTGCAGCGGATCAGGTGGCGCAGCGAGTAGTCGGCATAGTGCGGTTCCGAGCTCACACGGAGGCTTGCCTGCACACTAACACTAAGTAGAGGAATAACGCATCATCCTCATCATCAACCTGACTAGGCCCACTACAGGGCAAGGACCTCTTCCATGTCTCTCCAATTAACCCTGTCATTCGGCAGCTGCGGCCACTATATCCCCGCAAACTTCTTCAACTCATCTGCCCACCTAACTTTCTGCCGCCCCCTGTTACACTTGCCTTCTCTTGGAATCGACTGCGTTACCCTTAAGGACAAGTGGTTATGTTTCCTTCGTATTACACGTCCTTCCCAAACACATTTCTTCCTCTTGATTTCTACTACAATGTCCTTATCGCGCATTTGTTCCCTCGCCCACCCTGCTAGCTCCCGGTCTCTTAACGTTACTCCTATCATTTTTTATTTACACAGCTCGCTGCGTGGTCCTTAATTTAAGCTGAACCCTGTTCGTTAGCCTCCATGTTTCTGCCCGATGAGTGATTACCGGTAAGGTACAGGTGTTCTATATTTTTCCCTTGACGGATATTGAGAAATTGCAACTCATTATTTGAAAGAACCTGCCATATGCGATCCACTCCATTCTTATTCTACTTATTTTCTCTCACAATCCGGATCAGTGGTCACTACATACCCTAAGTAGACTTCTTCCCTTACCACTTCCAGCACCTCGCTACGAGCTGCGAACTGCTGTTCATTACTATGGTCACTTAGTTTTCTGCATGTTAATTTTTAGCCCCACCGTTCTGCTCTGCCCGCCTAACTCAGTGATCATGCTTTGCAGTTTATGTCCCGAGTGATTTAGCAAGGCAATGTCATCACCGAATCGCAAATTACTTAAGTGGTCCATGAACTCTTATCCCCCTCTATTCCCATTTCAGGCCCCGGAATACCTCCTGCAAATAGGCGGTGAATAGCATTGGCGAGATCGCGTCTCCCAGCCTGACGCCCTTCCTTATTGGAATTTGATTGCTGACTGTATGGAGGACTATGGTAGTTGTGCAGCGCCTATAGATATCTCCCAGTATTTTCAGATAACGCCCTGGTAAACCACGATTCCGCAATTCTCCATGAGTGCTGTGGTTTCTACTGAGTCAAATGCTATCTCATAATCAGTGAATGCTCTAAACAGGGATTTCTTGTATTCTGCGGTTTCTATATCACCTCACTGATATGTAAACCTGTTATATTGTGGAATATCCTTTACGAAAGCCTGCCTGATTGTTTGGTTGATTGAAGTGTCAGGTGACCGTAGCTCTATTAGCGATTAACTTAGTAAAAACCTTGCAGGCAACGGACAGTAAGCTGATCGCTGCGCAATTTTTCAAGTCCTTCTCGTCCACTTTCTTTCGAATTAGGATAATCTTAGCAATCTTTCAAGATACAGGTACGCTTGGCGTTATAAAGGGTTGCGTGTGCGGGGTGGCTATTTTTTCTAACACAATCTCCCCTTCGTCCTTCAGCAATCGGCTCTTACCTGATCCTCACCAGCTGCGTTTCCCCATTGCATTGCTCCTAAGGCTTTCTTTGCTCACTCTTTCGCTATTGATGGGATGACGCATTGCTGTGCTCTAGGGTCTCTCATTAAATTTGTGATTACATTGGCTTCTGTATAGATTTGTGTAGAACTCGTCGGCAACCGTAATTATCTTATCCATATTAATAATGACATTGCACTCCTGCTCTCTTAACGCATGTACATCTGGCTTTTACCTATGCCTAGCTTCCTCTTCACCGCTTTTAGCTACCTCCGTTCTTTAGAGCATGGTCGATTCTCTCATATTAGACTTCCTTATGTCGGCTGCCTTGCTCTTATTTATCAAAGTCGATAGCTCTGCTAGTCCTATTCCGTCAGCAGCGTTAGAAGCCCTCATGAATTCGCGTTTCTTAATCAGACTTTTCGTCTCCTGGTATATCGTGCTGGTTCGCTGTCGGACCATCCTACCGACTACTTCTGCGGAGCGCGCCGTAATGATAGCCATGAGATTATCGTTCAATGCTTGAACATTAAGATCGTCTGCCTCACTGAAAGCCGAATATCTATTTTGTAGCGAGATCAAGAATTCCTGTACATTCCCACTTACAGCTAACTACTTAATGCGCTTCCGCTTCACTAGTTTCTTCCGCTCCCTCTTCAAATCTAGGCTAATTCGAGACCTTACAATTCTGTTGTCGCTACAATGAGCCTTTCTGAGGAGCTCCACATACTGCACGCTGCCAGGGAAAGCGCATAGTGTGATGTTTAGTTCATTTTCAGTACCACCATTGGGGCTCCGTAGTGTGATTTTGTTTTGTTCATTGTCGATTCCACGTCTGATTAGAAGGTTTAAACAATCTGGTCATCGTGGCAGGATGTAGGCGCGTAGGCCTGCATCACCTTCAGCTTATGCCTCCTATTGAGCCTAATTACAATAGCTGCCACCCTCTCGTTAAAGCTATACAACTCCTGTATGTTGCCAGCTATATTGTGATTAATGAAATATCCTACACCTAATTCTCGTCCGTCTGCTAATCCGTGATAGCGCTGTGTGTGCACAGGACACGTGGTAGGGGTGACAATGCGTTCATTCGCCACTAACTCGTTAGGGTTCCACATGCAGTTCGTCACTTTGCTGGACACGTCTCCCGTGCGAAGCTACAGCGGTGTCACCGGTGAAGTATTTATCGGCATCGACTTTCGACCATGGTGGCGTGTGCTATTTTCTCTGCATGGATAGCGAAGTCCCTACAATGAGCGAATGGCCAGCGGCATCGTCACCGCCAGTCCCATCAGGAGACTAGAAAAGCGCTGTGCTTCGTTCCCTTTTCTGTCCGTCCTTGTTTCGTGTGCGCTGCTAACACCTACATCATGAAAAACCAACTAGCCCAAGAAAAGATGAAATGACAAAGTCACACATAAAGTCTAATACAGTGTGTTCAAAGAGAAGTATGATTTTTTATATTCTTACACATTTGTGGCGCCATTTATGAAAGCCTTTACTAGCGTCCAGAAAGAAGGCGTCCAGAAAGAAGGCCAATCTACGGACACCTAGGCATATTGCCGACTGACTGCCGGCCTAGCCATCGAGCTCGACCTAGCTCGTCACCTCTCCGCCGGGAACTGAGCTCCCAGGGACCTGCAAAGATGGAGTAGGCCGTGGAAGGCGAGAAAATATCAGCGTCGGAGCTCGAGGACGGAAAATGGGAAACCATTCTTCGGTACCGCGACCGACAACGAGGCCTGAAGAATAAAGGGCCCGCATCAACCGACGACGAGCCTGCGCAGGGGCACGGCCAAGGCAAGTCTAATTCCAATTTTCCATCGCGAAAGAACGGGAAAAAGCTACTTGCACTCAGCAAGAAAGCACTTCTCCCGCGCTTACCGACCGATGACTACAAAACCGTCTGCCGACCACAAGGTTGGAATCTGAGGGGCTTTGCGCCCGGACTACTACTCTTCTGCGCCTGCGAGGTGGCCAGGCTGCCGTATGATACGGTGAAGAATGAAGACATTATCAGAGTCAATACGGCCAACAACACTTTCACGCTATGCACGCCCGATCGTCAACGGGCGACTGCATACGCCAAGATTGAAAAATTGAACCTCCAAGGTCAAACCTACAACGTTACGTCGTACGTGGCGGCGCCCGAAGACTCGGTAAAAGGGGTCATTTACAACGCCTACGCGGGAGACTCGCCCGAAGTGGTTCGCCAAGGCTTCGGAAACAGAAACGAAGGAATAGAAGTTGTGGATGCCCGAAGGATCGGACAGTCCAGAACAATACAAATCACCTTTTTTGGAAAGAAGCTACCCAGCCAAGTAATCTATCAGTGCGGCGTCTTTCGGGTCCACCCCTTCAGGGAGCAACATGAAGTATGCTACAACTGCAGGAGGGTAGGACACCGGGCCGACGTCTGCTGCAAACCTACAACGAACCTTTGCCGCCGCTGCGGAGAAAATCACTCGCCTCCACCCGAGGGAGAACAGCCAACCTGCCAACCCGTCTGCATCGTCTGCAACGGGGGCCACAACTCAGGCAGCCGGAACTGTAAATTCCGGCTGATAAACAAGAACAAACAAGGAACGCCCCATGGCAACCAGGCACCCAAGCAAGGGGACAACAACTCATCACTACACGGACACCAATCTAGGCCCAGGAAGAAGGAACAGGGTGCTACCGGAAAAGGAGGCAGCCACAGCCGGAACAACTCCAGCTCCTTCCCGCCCCTGGGGAACCCTGCAGGGAACGACAAGAGAAGCTCGAGCCGCGGACGCAGCGATAGCCGCTCCAACAAAAAGGTGAGCTGGCCAGCAGAGGCCTCCCAATCTATTGACGCTCGAGAGAAGGAGTTTCAGATACACCTACAATCCCGAGACAGAGAAATTGCCAGCCTTAAAAAAGAGTTGGCTGACATTAAACGCCTGTTACAAGCGCATCAGGTACAGAATGCCACTGCGGCTAGAACGCCACCCACCGCGTCCCAGGCTTCGACCAATAATGCGATGGAAACAGACGCCATTTGCCACACTCCCTCCACCGCGTCCCAGTCTTCGGCCCATAACGCGACGGACACAGACGCCAGAATAGCAACTAAAAGAGCGCTTCCTACAAAAGAAGGCGAGGAATCCAAACGAAAGGCCGAGGCTTCAGAAGCCGACACCCCGCAGCCGTCGAAAGCGCCTACCAAACTCAGGGCAGACATCAATACTCTGTCAGAGAGAACTAGCGCTATATCAACAGAACAAGCAACCTTCCAAGGCCTCGTTACTACCAAATTTGCAGAGATAGATATTCGCTTTGCAACACTAGAGGGACAGGTATCCCAAATAGCCACGTGCATGCAGCAAATAATGGATAGGCTTACAACTATCGAGGCCCGCCTACCCCCCATCTTGGATCTGTCCACGATGCCACAACCATCTATAACCCAACATGGCACCACGCGAAAAATTTGAAATTTGGCAATGGAACTGCAGAGGCTTCCGCCGCAAGCGGGCCCACATGCAGCTCCACATCCAACAAGCACCGTCTGTTACAACCCCAGACGTGATTGCATTGCAAGAAGCTAGCGGCAGGGATACACTGCCAGGCTATAAAGCATATCTGCCACCTCATTATGATACTAGTAACGCAGCCGGCTCCTTCACAGCCACTCTGGTGCATAGAAATATCACCGCAATTCAACATTTTATAAATGATTCGGAAGAAGATTACACCCTACTTGAAATAGTACCAAGGCAAAAAGGAGACTCAAATCTCTTCATCCTTAATGTATACAACCCACCCAGAAACAAAGGCAATGGACTCCCACACTTGTTGATAAACACAGTAAAGCTGGCTGCTAGGGCTCAACTAATAATTGTGGGAGACTTCAACGCTCAACACCCAGCATGGGGATATACCAAAGCAACTCCGAAAGGGAACCTGCTCTGGCAAATCATACAGTCACTAGGGCTCACAACGCTAAACAACCCGAGCGACCACACACGCATGGGTAACAGTGTATGTGTCGACACATCTCCAGACTTATCCCTCTCTAAAAACGTCAAGGACGCAAAGTGGGTCAACACCGGGCAAAACCTTGGTAGTGATCACTTCATCCTTAGCATCACCTTCCCCACGACAAAACATAAAAACAAAGCAAAAGAAATACGAACCACGGATTGGGACAAGTTCAGGCAACTTCGCGACAAAACAGCTCCAAAGGAGATCTCTAACCTTAGCGACTGGGTTATCTCCCTGAATGAGGATGTCAGCTCCACTAGCGTTGTGGTGCCAGTTGAGAACGAGGATCAGATTGCAGACTCAAAACTGTTACACCTGTGGCAGGCACAAAAAGGCCTCCAAAAACGCTGGAAGAAGCAAAAACACAACAAGCGACTACGCAAAAAGATCGCTGAAATCGAGAGGCGAATCGAGGAACATACACTTACTCTCCAAAAACAACAATGGAACCAAATATGTGAAAGCGTCAAGGGGCAGCTCGGAAATAAGAAGACATGGCATCTTCTAAGACACCTGCTCGACCCAGAACAAACACGTCCCGTGCAACAAAGTCAACTGTGCAGACTCATACATAAATATGAGGGTACAACTGAAGCCCTAATCAAAGAGCTAGCAGAACGTTATCTAAACACGGATGATGGTACCACTCAACCAGACTACCGGGGGACTCCTAATCCAAATTTAGACGCAGACATCACAGACGCAGAGGTCTGGTACGCAATTGGAAAACTGCGGACAACATCTGCGGCAGGACCAGACAAAGTAACAAAATAAGACTGTCAGGAACTTAGACGCAACGTCGATCGCGGCGGTTACAGACCTTATGAACAAATACTGGCATGCAGGCAACATACCACCAGAGTGGAAACACGCGAAAACCACTTTTATTCCTAAAGCGGGTAAGAAACTCAGCACTGAGAATCTACGCCCAATTTCATTAACATCATGCCTAGGCAAACTCATGGAGCATGTCATCCTCAATAGGCTCCAAAACTATGCGGAGGACATGAACCTCCTATCTGAAACAATGTTAGGATTCAGGGCCCAACTATCTACCCAGGACATACTCTTGCAGCTTAACAAGGACATAATTGAAGCTGACGAGGGAACAGGAACGAAAGCAATATTGGGTTTAGACCTTGTTAAAGCTTTCGACAACGTCACCCACAAAGCCATTTTGACAAACTTGTCAGAAATCAACCCCGGAGAAAGGACGTACAACTACATCCGATCCTTCCTCACTAACAGAACAGCAGTAATAACGGTCGGAACAATAGAGTCGTCCCCAATCACACTAGGAAGTAAAGGAACGCCACAGGGCTCCGTCCTGTCCCCTTTCCTTTTTAACCTCTCCCTCATCAAAATTCCCCCCAAACTGGCACAAATACCAGACCTACATCACACGTTCTATGCAGATGACATCACACTTTGGGTAACCAAAGGATGCGAAGGCTACATAGAAGACACACTCCAAGCAGCAGTGGACATCATTGAGGCATGCGCATGGGAATCCGGCCTCACTTGTTCTGAGCAAAAATCTGAACTCTTCGTGATCCGTCGTAAACAAAGAGGTAGGCGTACCACGACATCCCCCCCGCAAATAAACGTCTATGTTAATGGACGATCTGTCAAAGAGGTACAGACCATGAGAATACTGGGGTTGTATTTACAAACAAATGGAAAGAATACTGACACACTCACTAAGCTAAAACGTACGGTAGAAGCGACGGCGCGATTAATCCGCCGCATAGCTAACCGCAGACAAGGGGTGAGGGAAAGAGATTTATGCCGACTAGTGCAGGCCTTTGCGCTAAGCAGGATACTATATGCCACCCCTTATCTCAAATTTTCGAAAGCAGAAAAGGACAAATTGGATAGTATGATACGGCAGGCCTATAAGGCTGCGTTAGGACTCCCACTAAATGCCTCAACTGAAAGGCGTATGAGGTTAGGAATACATAACACCTACAATGAACTGAAAGAAGCCCATTTAATGGCTCAAACAGCGCGATTAGCCAATTCCAGAACTGGCAGGAGTATTCTTACCAGGCTTGGAATTAACTTTCAACCTACCAATAACGATGCTAAAGTAGACTTACCCCGCGACTATAGGACGGCCCTACTAATCAAACCACTCCCCAAAAACATGCACCCCTTACACCATGAGGGTAGAAGACAAGCAAGAGCCAAAGCTTTACATAACAAATACAGACAGTGCGCTGGAACACTGTATGTAGATGCGGCAGAATACAAAAATACCAATGCCTTTGCAATTGTGGTTGTGAACGAGAATGGTGACCACATCGTCTCGGCGACAATCAAAACGAAATCCTCTGAAACGGCAGAAGAGGCGGCTATAGCCCTCGCCCTAGCGCATACCCAAGGGAGCATCATCTTCAGCGATTCCAAAATGGGTATCAATAATTTCGCTAAAGGGCGAATTACAAACACCTCCCTTAGAATCCTTAACGCAACCAAATTCTCACCAAATTATTCCGAGTTGATATGGGTCCCAGCCCATTCGGGGAATCCGGGGAACGAGGCAGCCCACAATAAAGCCCGAGGTTTCGTCGACCGGGCAGTGGATGAGTCTGGCTCCCTGAATTTCACGAAGGACTCCATGATCACATATCATGATCTCACCAATCATTTTAAATTAGAGAGGAGAATTTTCCCCCCTCCAGACAAAAGACTTACTAAAGAATAAGAGGTTATGTGGCGCCGTCTACAGACGAGATCGATACGCACCCCATCACTCCTCGCGCACATTTATCCAGATCTTTACAACCCAAACTGCAAACACTGTGGCCAACGTGCTACCTACGATCACATCCTGTGGGACTGCAAAATAGAGCCACCTCCGGGTGATCTAGTTACAGCTCCTTCTCTCGAGCGGTGGGAGACCGTGCTGGCTAGCTCTGACCCCAGAACGCAAGTTTTGGCGGTGGAGTGGGCTGACAAAGTCGTCGAGGGCTATGTACTCTCGACCACTTAACGCGACCTCTTGCCAAGCTCTTCCCGGCGAAAAAATGTTTTACAATCAAAAAGAAGGCATCGTCCGGAGTTTAAGTAGCCATGGTTCACCAGGAAAATACTGGCGACATCATAAATCCTTGCACCCGTGTATCAAACATAGGAATAGATGATAGTTGTCAAAGGTGCCGAGATTATTGGAAATTACTTCACAAAATATTTTCAGTCTGCCTTCATCCCCGAGCCAGCCACAAGTCTTTTAGCTTTGCCCTCTTAAAAAAGATACTGACTTCAATCTTAAATGCCGAGAACATAACAATTTTGTGGCAAGCCTTATTCCCAGAAAACGATCCCAGCCGGTTCGCTCGAGATATAGCCATGTCTGGAAGGGAAATGTCAGATGCATCGACAGTTTGCCCCGAACTCAAGTTTCCGAGTCTGCCTAAGTTTCTAGCATTATCAGAGACTCCGTGAAAGAGCAGGCTATCCTTTCTTAATCAATCTTCGAGGTCGTCAAGGCGGTAAATAAGGACACTATCCTCATTTCTGTCTGCTTCCTAGACTGCTCCCTCGATTTGAGCCGTAGGTGGACATTGCTAAAAATTATAAATGAAAGATTCTACCTTGGTAAATTTTGTCATCAAATCAGACTCGGTTTGAGCGAGCGCCTCTGTATTTCTTTAAGATCACCTAAAGCACTCGTAACTTCTGCGTGTTTCGCGTCAAATATGGATGATAGGTTGTTTACGGTTGCAAGCATTTCGTTATACTCAGTGTTGGAATAATTGGGAGGTCCCGGATTCACCTCAACATCGCCACAAACCTGTAATGGTTTCTGGACTAGTACACGAAAGCAGCAAAAGATAAGCAGAAAGCAAAGACTGTTCGATCACTCGAGAAAAAGTGACGCTTGTTTGCCAAGCTGCATGGAGCAAAGAAACCGGTATGTGAGGGATGAACGCACTCTCGTCGCTACCTGGTGCACTGAAGGCGGAATCCGTATCCTTGGTGCGTTTCTAGTTTCATTTCAATTATCTCCCGTTATGTCGGGCGGGCAACAGAGAGCTGTTCAGGGTTTGCTTCTATTATAACTAATATTACCGCTCATCCTGCCAAGCCAGCTGAAATATTGGGTTATGCGCAGATTACAGAGTGATTTACCCCTCTATTCAAAATATATCAAATTTCTCTGGTTTTCACTCTAACCTTCATCCCGTCGAAGCCGGGCGGAAAATATGGCTATTATATTCAAATACTAGGAAATCATATCTTGTCTCTTTTCTTCGCAGGAAGTATTGCCAGATCATAAAGTACACTTTTTGGCTCTGGCATCCTTTCCGCAACCACTAGCAGACACTCGGGAATGAACTTGTAGCGACCCGCGCGGACGACAGTGGAAGTGGCCGAAGACGAAGAAGAGGGGCCAGCACGCGCTGGAGAAAGCTGGCTCTGGCTGGCTCGCGTAAGAGAGAATGCTTGGACCTCAGCCTCGGCCGGACGCTGCCACCGGCGCTCTGCCGCTGTCATCTCTTCGGCAGCCGTAAATAAACGTGGCCGCGGTCGCCTCCTGGGCAACCTCCACGTCGACCTCTAGAACGTAGTGACCCGGAGAACCGCCCCTTCTACACCTGCGGCTTTCTATGATGGCGTACTGGCATGACCCAGGCTTTCACCCGCCGCTTCCAGCGTTCCGGTCCCAGGACGCTGGCGGGTGGTTCGCTCAGTACGAGGCTGCACTGTACACGAACGGCGTCACTATCCAGCCGTTCAAACACGCAGTCCTCTGCGATATCATCCTGCCCGGCCTTCTGCGGCGACTCGCCTGCTCTGCCTTGAGCTGCCGGCCATATGGTGAACTGCATGCGGCCGTCTTGGCGGTCGTACGACGCAGAGGACCCACTTTCTCCGCCTCCAGCCTTCGGCCCTGAACCGGCCTTGCTAGCGCCCACGCAGCCTTCATCAGAACTCGATGCGCCACAGCAGCCCCTCGCCGCCTCGCTGCCACTCCTGCCCAGCGTCTCCGGCCTGGCCGTCCGTGTCGACAATACACCAGGTGGGCTCAACACAGGCTTTGGAGCCCGTCCTGCCCCACAGTTATCGTCTGCGCACGCGTCTTTGAACCTGCCTCCTTGCACTTGTTCCTTGCCGCCTGCGACACCGTCGAACGATTCCCCTGCTGCGGCTCAGTGCAAGAGTTTCAACCCAGACACAAATTGTGCCTAATCACCACGACATCGCCCTTCATTGACATCGTCGACACAGCCACCTGCAGCCAAGCAAGACTCCGCGGCAGCAGCCGTGTCGTGGCTTCCGGCACCACCGTCTCCCTCTTCACTGCCACCAACTGCTCCACAGGCCTCTGCAGCAGCGTCGACGCCGCTGCCTCCTGATTCTAAAGAGCTCTCATCAAAGACCAATCCTGCTAGCCACCACACCAGCCCCTACAAAGGTGGGCACCACACTGGACATCCCACGAAAGAGCATACGACGGCCAAACCGGTAACAGCAGCCCCATGCCTGGCAATTGTTGCTGGCGCTACTTTTCCTGAAACGGATCCTGAACCGGCGCCAGCGCCTGACCTCAAGCACGACCAGACCACAGATATGGGCCCTTCTCGCTCCCCACCGGTGTTAGCATCTCTACAGAAGCCTGACAACACTGGCTCGGCCAGCACCCCGCACCCTCTCGCCCGCAGCAACTTCAGTTTCCACCTACGCTGCAGCTTGATCAGCCGCTATCTTGGGGATTTCTAGGCTGACCAGGCCAGCTCATGTGCCCCCGGTTGCTGCCACGGAGCGGAGGGCGCCTTGGACTGCCGCTACCTCGCCGGCGTTCCCTTTCATGAACAGATCAGCGCCTGTGGCAAGGGCGCAACTCGTGCGGCCGTCCGTCACGTTAACGCCAATCAGTGAACGGCTGTCTGTGAGCCTATCCCAGCAGCCACTTGCAGTCCACCACAGCCATTCATCCACCTTGTACCTCGCTGCGCCTCCCGTGGCCGCCCACCTTGGTACCGGGCAGCTTCGCCCAGCAACAGTTGTGCGATTATCACAACCCGCAGGACGCCTCGTTCCTTCTGCTGCGCCGTCCATAACGCGCCAGCCATTTATTGCTGCCCCACGACCAGCGACGCTGGGTCCACATGGCAGGCCTTCCCAGAAACCTCACCTGCCACTACGTGCCCCTCGCCGCCCTCCGAAAGTTGGGCCGCTGCGCCTCAGCCTGGGCCTTTCACCTGAGCCACTTCTTCGGACCCCAGATGCTCTGCACGATTATTTTGACGCATTGGGCAGTAGTTTGAGGCAACCCCTTCCTACATCACTGATGAGCATACCTGTTTTCCATACCGACTTATCGTCTAGTGGGGGAGTCCAGTAGAGAGCCGCGCGGCCGACAGTGGAAAAATGACGAAGAGGAAGAAGAGTGGCCAGCACGCTCAGGAGAACGCTTGCACGCGCAGAAGGGAACACTTGGACCTCGGTCTCGGCCGGACGCCGCCGCCGCTGCTCTGCCCTTATCGTCTCTTCGGCAGCCTTCAAATAAACGTGGCCACGGTCGCCTCCTGGGCGACCTCCACATAGACCTCTACAAACTCTGCTTGCAACTCTACAAACCTCTACACCGATGGACCATCCACGCAACTAATCAGACCCGTTATGCCAGCCACATTGTCGGTTATTCTTGCCGCAACGTTCAATGAGCCCATCCTTCCGTAGAATTGCAATCCTACTGCGCCTTTCTTCCAACGAAACTCTACCATGCATGTGCTGAAGAGACACAGAAAGAGACAGACAGACAAACGCTCTTCAATGTGTCTCTTCCTGTGTCCGTTTACAATTTTAGCGCTTGAGAAATGGTGCGTGCTCTAGCGGAAACCCCAAAATGCTGATCACATTAACCATTATAAACACTTATTCAAATGCGTACGGACCTTTCCTCTTGTTTAATTACTCATTCCTATTAGTACGTGTCAAATCTAAGCCCAAGCGGACGTCTCCAACCTTTATATCGACTAAATTTGTCCGTCTGTTGATTTTCCGAAAATGGACATTGACTCCGCTCATAGCTCCACTTATTTTGCCAGTCTAACGCCCTCCTGCAACGTCATAGATAACGCGATCACACACCTACCTTCGGCCTGGTCGTCGGCTCATTTTCTCATTTTTGCACGAAACGCGTCCGAATGAAATGAGCTTTACGTTGCTGCTCCCATTCATCGCAACCCTAACCACTTCAAGTGCTTCACTGAACAATTGTTCTATCATTTGAGACTCTGACCCCTTATTTAAAGATCCTTCAGATGGGCACTCCATGAAGTGAAAATAAAAAGCTTACAAAGTAAAGAAATTTGTTCGCTTCTTTTGTTTTGTTGATCTAATATAAGCAAAATAATGGCCTCCTTGCGCGTACGCACCTGTATGCCTGAGCTAACTGTGTCAGGGGTTCTAAAAAAATTTCAACTGCTTTTCTGCCCATAGTTGTGGAATAATCAATCCAAGATTAAATGATGGAACACAATACTCATCGACAGTCGGAATTGCACACGATGGGATGGAGGTATACAAACAAGTGCCAGTTTGACAAATCTCAATACCTACAACAGTCACTGAGACAAGACCCTTCTTGCATGTCAGACCCGCCGCGGTGGCTCAGTGGTTACGGCGCTCGGCTGCTGACCCGAAAGACGCGGGTTCGATCCCGGCCGCGGCAGCTGAATTTCTTGAAGGCGAAATTCTAGAGGCCCGTGTGCTGTGCGATGTCAGTGCACGTTAAAAAACCCCAGGTGGTCGAAATTTCCGGAGCCCTTCACTACGGCGTCTCTCATAGCCTCAGTCGCTTTGGGACATTAAACCCCACTAAACCAAACCAAACCAAACCTTCTTGCATGTTACTAGATAACTTAATTCCCTTATTTCCCTGTACTGTCAAAGTGTGCTCTTTCCGTGTGTCTGAAAACTGCAAACCGAAAAACGCTTTATCATGTAGCGCTGACAACATGCCATACTAAAGAGGCCGAAGAAACACGCCAATAATGAAATCCTTGTTTAAGGTTGTACCGGATCGTATCGGCGTTATGCATTACAGGGTTTTTTTTCTTCTCTTTGCATCGCAGGAACTATGAACACTTCCGTTTTTTTTTTTATTGAGAAAACTGCAATCTACGAGGCGCTTGGCTGCACGGATGATTGAATTTGTGAAAAATGAAGAAAAGGTACTTTTTCTCGCATCCAACAAATCCGATGATGATTAATAGCACGCACGTTGACAAAAGATTTAGAGCCTAAGAGACTGGAGTGCCTGAGAACTCACTTGAATACATGTACACAGGATAAATTGGTACTTATATTTCACGAGAATCGATCATTTTACCTCCTGATCTAAACTACCGCCTTGTATTATATCCGAAAGTTGGCAGTAAGCTCACGAGAGGCTTCTAAATCACTTCCGAATGGCCTAGGAAGAACCTGACTGATTGATGGTGCGGTGTTCTGGAAAAGCTTTTCTTCCGGATACTGCTGTTTTTGAGTGTGATGCGTAAAAAGTATAGACTAGGTTTCAATATTAGCCGCCGCTTTATGTCATCACTGTCGAAAAGGCTTCAGAAAGGATCATTCTCGAAGTCACGTGGCTCGGCTTGCTTTCAAGTTGAAACCACAGGTTTTTAAGGGTATACATTCCGAAAACGCCGCATACAGCAAGTTACCTCGGCCGAGAAAGTTATTATTTTTTTTTGTCAGGAGGAAGCTGGCGCTCGCAGTCACTTTGGGCACTGACTCTGCTCCCGAGCAGTCTATTTTAGAAATGAAGCTAAAAAATTATTAAATTTAAAGACCTAGAAGTTATTAAAGAGCATTATAAGTGTGAAGCAATAATAAAGATAGCAACCCGCAGAATATATTAGACTTGCATCTTTGAACTAATGAACATTATCATCTAAAAAAATGCCGCGAAAATTTTTCATGAGCCGCCAAATCCATGGCGCATCTTGGTGTCCGAGTAACATTGTGATAAGAGCAACACAATAATTTTCCACGTTTCAAGCTCAAAAAGCGGATGAGGAAATATTTGCAAGTTTCAGATAAAAAAGTTGAGTTAAAATTGGTATGCTGAAGGTTGACAACTTTGAGAGCAACTTTAGTGCATTTTTGTTGCTTCTGGAACATAACCGAAATAACTTGCCTACATCTACAACATGTAATAAACTGTTGAAAAGCTTTTACAACACTCACACATGCTATTGTGAAATCTAATTATTAGCAGAAAATTTAGCATACATGAAAGCGCTGTTTTTCGTCATCCAACGCTCAGTCATCCACCTCGGGTTACGCGGGACAGTGAAGAAAGAAAGGAGAAGTAGGAGCGAGGATAGAGTGCAGTGACGGAAGTGTTTGGTGATGTAACGGAAGCCCACTAGGATATTCGAAGTTCTGTGAAAACTTCGGCGTTAGTTTCAAGAGCAGTGGTGTTGGGCTTCATTGCCAAATATATTTAAATTAATTCATACGCTCTATTCCTTTGGTATGGTACAGTCATAAAAAGAGACATTGTTTATTAGCCCTCTTCCTCTGCACTAGAGAAAAGCTGTAATTCTCTATGATCCTGCAAATTTCACATTTTTTTTAATGTAACAGCAAGAGAATGGCCATCAAAGCGAAAACTGGATTACCCTCTTTCTGCATACCAGCTACCAAACGTCCTCATTTCCCCCTCCCCCTCTAACTATAGGGCAAAACAGGAAGACGCCGGAGGATGAATAATTTATTATTTTAAAATGAGTATGAAAAAATGACCCAGACAACTGCAGGCCTACATGCAAGGTAGCTTCGGAAGAACTACTGGGCGAAATGAGGCTTGTGGGAGCTACTGCTTCTCGAAACCTCGGGAAGAGAAACGTGAGTCGCATGCGCCTTACTTTGACTCCGTTTGAAAAAGCCGCCTATTGACACAGTGCCGCATTGTTTAACCGCTGCGCCATTGATCCAGTACTGGCCCAAAATTGGTCACGATCTATTAATGTGACACATTTTATGTAGTTTGGAAGTCGGTAATGGCATAAAATCGGAATTGGAATGGCTAGGGGAATGAAAGTCATTGAGAATTGAATTTGAATAGAGTTTAATTTGAAATACATGAGTGAGCGCAAAAAAGTCTATCCAATTTCTCCGCATAAACCTAATTGATTGTCCCTAAAATATCTTAGCCGCCGCGGTGGCTTAGTGGTTATGTCACCCGGCTGCTGACCCGCAAGACGCAGGTTCGGTCCCGGCCGCGTCGGTCGAATTTCTGTGGGGGCGAAACTCTAGAGGCCCGTGTGCTATGCGATATCAGTGCATGTTAAAGAACCCCAGGTGGTCGAAATTTCCGCAGCCCTCCACTACGGCGTCCCTCATAGCCTGAGTCGCTTTGGGACGTTAAACCCCCATAAACGATAAATTTAAACTTTCTTAATATTATCCTTTCTCTCGATGTACCTAGTGCTCACCCGCGATACAGTAGTGGTGCGGGAGAGGCCTATTTTCTTATTCATTTAATACGCCTCCATCTACTAGTTGTACCTAGTGCTCAGACAAAGCCAGACACATGGTGCAAAAGTGTACATGAAATTTACGCTTTTTTATATCTTGTTTAAGGTGTACAGTGCCATTTGAAATTTTGTAAAATATTCCGCTAACTCTCAGGTCATTGCATATTTGATAGACTGGAAACTGTGCTGGTGAGGTACCAGGGACACAACTTTTTCTTTTTGTTCCCTGCCATGAGAGACAATTGTTCGAGCGTTCGCTTACTCCAAAATTTCTTCTCATGCATGACTGAAGGGTTCCTCTGAAAAGGACAGAATGGCGCCAAATTTTCTTGACAGGCCGCGTATCTCAAAAGGGATTCCTAACATTAAATTTAGGATAATATGCAAAATTCGATAGAAATCGTGGAGCCGACCGCTCTAAACTGTAAGCAGAGATGTTCTATATACTACATTACTTTTTTCCAGCAAAATAACGATGTAGTTGCAGTGTGAGCATCGTACACTTCGATTTCCTAATGGTTTCTTTGGTAGCCGTTGCACCCGAGTTCACCTCTAAATTACATTATGTGCAACTGACTAGGCGCGAACATTCCACCAATTCAAATCTGATGTCCCCCATTGTTCTCCTGGAGAGTCAGGGTGGAAACATTAATAAAGAGAAAAAAAGAATCTAAGCTGCCGTGGGTGGCTCTGTTACAAAAGCCCACAGTTACCTGTAATTTTGAGTGCACAGCGAACAAGAATAATTTGGTGCCCGGGCAAAGGGAG
This sequence comes from Amblyomma mixtum, assembly GCF_055824585.1. Lineage (NCBI taxonomy): Eukaryota > Metazoa > Arthropoda > Arachnida > Ixodida > Ixodidae > Amblyomma > Amblyomma mixtum. The sequence continues at coordinate 180,904,492 of NC_143013.1, forward strand.
GGAGAGGCGGTGGTCCCACGACTCCCATGGGGAGTCGCGGATGCGCCGTTCCCAGCCAACGACAACAGCGTGTCTTTCCCCGTCGTCATTTCACCCTATAACCAAAATATTTTAGCCTTTCATGAAAATCCGGGAACGTGTAAACGCCAGCCCCATCCCCTCCCCATAAAAGAAAAAGTAATGTAAGACATATAAAGTGTTCTATTGTTATTTCTCGGCTTTACTCTACGTGTTTATTAAATAGACCCGAGAGCAGAGCACAGTAGTTATGCGTCGGTACAAGGCCTGACAGTAACAACCTCTAAATAAGCCTATATACTGAAATGACCGCTGCGTTAAAGTGCTGGACTATCTGTATACAATAAGTATCCATTCCTGATTCTTCTGACTAAATGATCGCTTGCTGTAAGCGATCGCCTTGCAAACGCCCAGACAACGAATGCTGCCCCTTCGTTGGAAACGTGAACGCGAGTATCTGTTGAAACTGTAAGAGGCAGGCAAACACAGATTTCCTTAGTATTCGCAATACACATGGCCTCTATTCTCTTCTTTTCCCAATCCCTACCATTATTTCCTATGTAGCTTGCAATTGGTACGCTGACCCCCGCCCTTCTTCCTACACGCACACACAGACGTCCTAAAAACCCTCCCTACTTTGATCCGGGTCCAGCGAACTTCATTGCAAGCTTTTCTAACCTTCCCTCGCTGTCCTTCGGCAGCCCCTATCAAGTGCCCCCCGAAAGGTTTCCCTCAAGGAAGGCCGGTGGGTGGTGGAAGTACTGTTTACACTCCGTTCGCTTCGCTCGCACCACGACGCCCGGCTGCCGGTCACCGCCTGGGGGGGATTCCCGACGGAGATGGTATCGAAATGGAGCCTGCTTAGAGTCGCGGCTTTCCAAGCTTGCCGAACACCACTGAAGACGAAGATTGAACAAATGCTCGACTGATTATATCGCTCGTAGAAACACAGACTCCTATTTTCCTGAGCGATTCAGTGCTAGATTCGTATCGTATTTCTATTGAAGGCATCTTAAAATCCTTCGAGATTTTCATCCCGACTTTTCGTGTAGACAGCCCTCTAGTTTATTGGAGCGTGATAGAGCTTTGAGAAAAGAGCGCTGCAGGTTCAGTCATAGTACCATTACTAACCCACTCTGATCGCAGACCGTTTAAAATCAGGGAGCATAAAATCTACGTGTCCAGGATCTCCCAGTGAACAATGAACACCCCTGTTGAAGGCTGATGGGCGACTAGAGTAAACTGGACCAGTAAATAGATTCTCCTTTCCTATGTAGCAAAATAAACCTCAGTGAGCATGGTCGGCCAGTAGCACACAGATCAACGGCAAAAGGTAGGTCCTGTCTTTTATTAGGGCCAATGCAACTCCAAGGAAGGTGGATGACGGGTCCAAAATGAGAGTTTGGGAAGTTCAAGTTTTAATTCTCAGTTTCATCGTGCATGAAAGTGAAGGAAACTAAAGGATCCCAAACAAGAATGCCGCCTTTACTTGTTAGCCATCGCTTGAACGGACGTCTTTATTCTGAGAACAACCGGGCACGGAGCGGCTGCTCCCGGGAACAGAGGCGATAGATTACCGTGATTCATATGTGCAGAATAAAGAGGCGACATTTCGATCCCTCTGCTCGCAATACATGGGAATACCGATCTTCATCCATTGTTTTTTATCCTCGAGGACTTCAAAATGCCGACTCCTTGAGCCGAGCACTGAGTCCAGCATTGATTTCTACGTTCAGGCTTAGTAGGGAGATTCAGCGCTGCAGCTACGTAGGTGTGCAATATCTGGCAAGCACGCACAAGGACCCGACATTCAGACCTGGCAACAATGCGCCGAGAGTCTTCCGCCACATATCTTTACGGTGCACAGTCGTGAGGCCAAGAGGGCGTTGTTATGTCGCTCGGCAGCTGACGACGACGAGGATGCTGCAGCTAGTGCTTGGGGTGACTTGGTTTTGGTGCGCCTTCTGACTGCGGCCTGTCGCGCCTGCTGCTGAGCTAACTCTCCCGTAATTTACAAGATGGGGAAAATCAAAATTCACGCTTGATTTTTTCTTGCAAGGATGCTGAGAAAGCAACCTCGATAAGTTGGAAGAGCAATAGCTAATATACAAAGGCACCTAGCGGTCTCGGTTGCAGCCGGTGAAGTTGAAATTTTCTGCCCCCGTGAACCTGTAAAGGAAATAAGACGTACTCAGCAAAGCAGAAGACGACCGAGAGGGCGAAACCCGTCGCAAGTGAACTCGAAATGGGTGGCGCGCTTTGTATCTTTTGTATAGAATAAACGAGGCTTGCCACTGGGTAATAGCAGAATACAACAATTCTAGCTTCGGTTGCATTGATAGTGCTGAAATTATAACCAGTAAAAAATTTGCTAAATATGTCACTATTTCGCACTCACTTCTCATAGGTGTGTTCCTTCAAGCATGACTTGAACGCGCAGCCTGCCTCCTGCGATGCAAGTTCAGTGGGTCAAAAGCGCGCAAACCAATGTGAACGATAACAATATGAAAAGATATAGGACGCAATAAGGGGCCATCTATAAAGTAGCTGAGGCTTCTCGAAGAGAATGAGATTCTATGATACTATGTTTTTATACATGTGGTGATATCGGTATATTTATATGGTACATATTATCCAGGGCTATGTCAAAGCGAAAGATGATAAAGAAAACAAGCTGCAAAAACGAAAAGAAACGGGCAATACGCAATAGGAAAATAAAAATGGTTTAATACCCAAGTACGAATAAGCCAAACAATAACAAGTTTTCAGCTCAAAACCTGCAGAGGGAATACATGACTGGAACCGCGCAAGAGAAGCGTACACAAATAGTGAGACATTTTAAGGCGGTAATTTGAGAAAAAAAAAAGAACTTCCGCAACTGCATTACACATTACAATATAAGAACACCAGTACTAATCACGGCTCTCTCGAATTCACAATTTATTATGCGTGAAATTTCACTTCTATATAAAAATGTCACAATTACGACAGGACGTAGCCTGCGGTCCTAATTATCAATGCTCCAAGCTTAAACTGTGCAAAAAGCGCCATATACTGACCGTTGCCCCCTAGTATAGTTATCCAACGCCGATTCCGTAAATCAGAGGGAGGAAGCAATCAGCAGTTATTCACGCTCACATTGTCCGCAGGGCCAAAGATTGCGCCAGGAAAGCAGTCGTCGGTGTTTAAACAAAGTATCCGTTATCGGTTAAATGTTTGCCCATTGCGTACCACATAAAACGCGTTCTTCTTTACAAAATGGTAAAATGGCTCCGACTCGTTTCGCTTTATACGCAGTATTTTTTAAACTAGACGCAAGGAACTGGTTTTACGCACCTCAGCGGCACGATGACTGTAGAGAATGAATTAGGTGATGTTTGCGGCAGGCTTTGTCTTGCATTCTCTTTTTTTTTATGCTCTCACTTGCTGCCACAACAGAAACAAAATACGGCGTGAAGGGTGGGGGAAAACACTGGAAGGGACACTTAAGCTCCGTCTAAATTCTGCGACGCAATAGCTTCAGTGGATGAATGCGCATATTTGCACGATTGGTTATTCCCTGCTTTATATTCACAGATCACTAGAAGCCTTCATACCAATCCTGGCGCAATCGTGCTGCGGTTAAGCGTTGCGCCACTATCCTGCGTTGAGAGGCGCTGCCATCGGTCGGTGGGGCACAAGCCCCACCTGTTGGACTTTCACCCATGCCACGGCCTATTTTTCGCTCACAACGCCGACGACGTCAATGACGGCGGTGTTTCTCTGGAACGGGTGCCTAAACGCTATCGCGTTAGTTAGAGTGCCGAATTCCTACCCTTGCGAAATGAGTGAGTGAGTGAGTGAGTGAGAGAAAGAGAGAGTGAGTGAGTGAGTGAGTGTGGTAGCGAGTGAGAGATTGAGTGAGTGAGTGAGTGAGTGAGAGATTGAGAGATTGAGTGAGTGAGAGATTGTGTGAGTGAGAGATTGAGAGATTGAGTGAGTGAGAGATTGAGTGAGTGAGAGATTGAGTGAGTGAGAGATTGAATGAGTGAGTGAGTAAGTGAGTGAGTGAGTGAGTGAGGTAGTGAGTGAGAGATTGAGTGAGTGAGTGAGTGAGTGAGAGATTGAGGGAGTGAGAGATTGAGAGATTGAGTGAGTGAGTGAGAGATTGAGTGAGTGAGTGAGTGAGTGAGTGAGTGAGTGAGTGAGTGAGTGAGTGAGTGAGTGAGTGAGTGAGTGAAATGGCAGCACGTTCGGCAATGTCTAACTGACGCCTTGTTTTCTAGTTTGCGGATAGATAGTTTTTACTCAAAAGTGAATTTATGTTAGATCCCCGATTCATATTCTAAGGCGCCATTCTTAATGCGATACCAGAATCTTAGGCAGATAAATTGATAAGGTATAAATAATTCTATGAATGAACCAGAAAGTCAATCAGTGAATTAATAAGCCCCTTTGTCTGGGCGCTCGGTCCATAACAGCAGTTAAAGGAATAAATTTGCGCAAAGGGATTGAAGAAGAAAAAACGAAGGAGACGTGAGGACCGAACAGAGCGTAAACTTCCAACTGGTTTTTATGCCTGAGACAACCGCTGCTTATATACCAATGCGAAATCTGTTGTCACAGGCAAGACAGGTAAACACGTGCGCGCTCAACCAGCAAAAACCGCTTCCAAGTAATGAGGAAAAATTGCCCCTGTGTCGTCTTATCCAGCAAATCAAACAAAAAAAAATCCGGTGCACCAGGACGGCTGCAGAAAAAAGAAGTGAGGCCAAGCCAACGAACAGATACACACACATGCGAAACTGTGCGTGCGTAGACCGCTCAACACACACTTACACAGAGACACGCAGACGTAAAAACGTATCCCATGAGAAAGACAGGTGATATCTAAAACCATAACAACAAAGAAAAGAAAGCAACTAAAGCCGATAAAAACATCGAAAAGGCTACACAGATGAAATGGTTTCCCTGGGCAAAAATCGGATCAGTCGGAAAAGCAGTTAACATGCAGATCTAAAACAGGCAATGCGGCAAGTCAGATATGTCCTTCTATAAAGGCTCTTTCTTTACTGAGTAGTTTAGTTTAGTTTAGTTTATGGGGTTTAACGTCCCAAAGCGACTAAGGCTATGAGAGACGCCGTAGTGGAGGGCTCCGGAAATTTCGACCACCTGGGGTTCTTTAACGTGCACTGACATCGCACAGTACACGGGCCTCGAATTTCTCCTCCAAAGAAATTCAACCGCCACGGTCGGGATCGAACCCGCGTCTTTCGGGACAGCAGCCGAGCACCATAGCCACTGAGCCACCGCGGCGGCCGCTTTACTTTACTGAGTAGTGTCAAGGATGTTGAAATAACACATTTTTCACCAGATTACGCTATAAGAAATGCCTCTACTATTTCCGTCTGCATTTTCGGTTTGGCACATGCAAGAATAGTACTGCCCCCGCACACAGGTTTGCATTTCTGGGACACTATATGGTCATTCAGTTTTCCATTCTTGTAGTTTTCCGCATTACACCTGTGTTCAATGATTCGATCATTGACACATTTACCTGTCTGTCTAATGTATGTGCACCCACAATTGTGTCGGAAACGGGTACATGGCAGGACGCAGGGAGCGAGTTCCTGCAGCACCAGCCGAAGTGCCTGCCACTGGAGGATTCCTTCCTGGTGAGAAGTTCTAATTAAGCAGTAGAAGCTCTCAAAAGCATCTCTTCAGCAAATACAGGCTTTTCTGTGGACGTGTCAGATCTTTGTTACTCTGATCCGTAAGGGCAGCTCCGAGAACCCGTCCGACAGAAGATTGAGCACGCCAAAGAAATTTGCTTCCAGAGCTCCTCAGGTGTAAGCCCCGTTAACTTCATCACCCTCCTAGAGTTCTACTTAAACTCCACGGCTATATTTTTCAATAAGAAACACTGTCCAAAAATAAGAGATTTGATAGGATCCTCTCTGGCACCTGTTCTATGTGACCTCTACTTGACCGCCATGGACAAGCAAGTCTCCGACCACCTTACAGCACTGGGTGTTCTGAAGTCCTGAGGTGCGTCAATGACGGCCTTCTCATACTTCAAGTGATGCCTGGCTGCGACTTTAATGCTCTTGTATCCAGCATTGTGGATATGTTTACTGCCGAAGCAAAAGTTTACATGGGAGATACCACAGAATCAAGAGATTCCGTTCCCCGATTTATTAATCACCTTCAGTTAATCCGGTTGCTGCCCTTGCTAGAAATTTAATCCACGCAGGAGGAAAAGCCTTACGGATTATCAAAGCACTCACTGATTATCGAACCTGGAATTATTACGGGTCTTTTTCAAGGCGCACTCGCCAGGAGCAGTTCGCACAACATGAAGAACAGCTGTCTATAGCAGATTAATTGTCTCGAAAAAGCATTATTTCCCTCCACCGTCATCAAGAGTGTTACAGCAAGTCTACAGCAAAAAGCAAAAAAAAAATGGCAGTAAGAAAGCGTCAAGTGTGCCTCGGCCAAGACAGCAGGTTCAAGGGATTCCTTATCTGCACAAAATCAAGCATAAGCCAAAGAATATTGCCAACAGTATTGACGTGAAGGTGTTCTTCTCCGCACCTACTAAACTCTCAAGCATATGCACAGTGCTAATCAAGAAACGTGGAGAATGTGCAAAGGACCATGGAACTAGGTTCATCGCAAGTTCCGCCAACGTGGTGTACAGCCTGCCTCTCACTTGTGGGTGCACATATATTGGAGAGACGGGTCGATGTGTCAATGGTCGAATCATTGAATACAGGCGGAATGCGGATAAATACAAGAGTGGTAAACTTTGTGACCATATAGTGTCTCAGAAATGCAAAACTGTGAACTGTTCAAATGAAGCCCATTGTAGTTGCAACTCTTACTTGGCTTATCTTACTTTCAGTACAGCTGGGGAACTAAGCCAAGCCAAAAAAGAATGATCGTGCCAAGCCAAGAGAGAGAAAGAAGAAGATGAGAAACAAAAAAAAAAGATGTACAAGAGAGGATGAAGACAGATCAAGAGCAGATAAAGAACAGAAGATGAGCGGAAGAAAATGGAGGAAGGCCGTGGTGTAGAGAGCAATGGAAAGAAGAGAAAGGAGACAAGGAGAAGAAGCGGAGAAAAGGAAAGGGAAGGAAGTGGGGGGACACGACGGCCCCTTCTGTCTTCCCGCGTTGACACGAAATTTAACACATCCTTGATCACTTCATGAAGTACGTTACAGCTCAGTAGGCGAAAAGGCTGCACCTTAATTCCCCAGTGAAATATCTCCGTCGTACGGTTGCAGTGTCACCTCTACTTTGCCGTGCGTTCCTTATCTTACCACGGTACGCATTTTGAAAGTAATTGCCTGCATATTTTAGGCATATTTCAAAAGCGCAATTATGTTTGGCCATGTTAACTACCAACTAGCCCAATTTGAAACCCTCTTAATATTTTAGCCGCAACGGAAGACCAGAACAGGGGCATCTTGCTGTTGGAAATATATTTATTATCAAGGCGAAAAGAAAGGCCAATAGTTACGGAAGTCTAGATTTGTACTCAATGGATATCAGCTCATTCAAGATGTCAAACATATCAGGCCTCTGACGTCACGTCTCGATGCCTTGGAAGTTGTTCCAACATTTTCTTTACTTCCGGGTCTGAAACGCGCTGGGAGCGAGTATACATGAGAGCTCATCTGAGAAGTCCAAGCAATATTCAAGACGGCATACTGTGAGTATACTGTAAACAATGAATGGAAAGTATGAGAAGCATTTTTTCTAATTGCCATGCACAGTCTGCGCAATTTCAATTCATGCTCAAAGTACACACAAAAATCAATTTGGGTGGTAACGTTGATGCAACTACTTTTTTTATACTGCTTGTAGTTGCTCTTGCAATCCGTCGTTTTTTTCAGCTTCGCACTGGAGAAGGAAAAAATACATCTGATAAAGCGGTTGCATCAGGAACTTTTAATGCCTGAAGTCTGCTTAACATGCATATTTCATAATCTTGTTGAACGTGCCACGGCACCGATGATTTACCAAGGAGTTTTTTTTCCTTATCCGGATCTAAAAGATGAAACGGCCTGCATTTGGCATGGTGCTTATAAGGCTGGGCATTCTACAGCTGACAACTGAATCCCCGCAAAGGGCAATGAAGCTATTTCGAAGGCTTTCTTTGCAACAGCGGATTCTCCGATAATAAAGTAAAATGAAGGGGTGGATTTCGATATTTTTATAAGAGCTTTGGTGTTTCCACACATCCTTTTCCTTCCCGCAGAAAGCAGCGCTCACAGAGGAAATCTACGCTAGTCAGTTTTTAGCAAAAAGATACTTCAGAAAGGCAAATAAAACACACTTACCTCAGCGGTCGCGTCCGGCGCAGGTTTATAGGGAGACGCGTGTTACGACTCCCGAAGGTAAGGCCCATGGCTGGACGATTTACCGCTTGGGAAGGAGAGCCCGAAGCTAATCCCTTCCTTTTGGTCAGTGGCCCGAAAAAAAAAAACTAAGAAAAGGGACAACGGTATCCGATGATATCGCCTTGGAATGAGCGTTCGAATCCTTGTGGGAGGCAGACACAAAAAAGAAACACAAGCTGGACGCCGTAAGTCTTTATTTGCGGCGAGCCAACGGCTCCTTTTCCGGTGTAAAGAAGCCAATGCGACGCTCCACGGGCGTGGAAAAACGAAGCTCGGGTGCGTGGAGGTGTGGAACGCATCACGACATCCAACAGAGAGGAGAGCGGGAGAAAAAATATCGTGCGAAAAAGGGACTGTGTGGGAGACATCCTGAAAGCGATCTGTCTTTGTTAAGCAGAACAGCGTGAAATGGTGGGCAGAGGCTATTATGTGGTGTCTAACCCTCTTTTTTTTTTACTTTACCGTACCAGAAAATGTCTAGTGCTTCACTGGCGGGATGCTCTGTTTGGAGGTTCTTCACTTTAATGCTACGACTACTTTGCTAAGCAGTGTAGTTTTAGTATGCTTCGCTCTATTCCTGACGTGTGAAGCGAGCGGCTAGAAATTGCACGATATTGGAGGCGATTGTTCCGCTGCGAAAAGAGCAATACAAAAGCGCGCAGAAACTTTATTTTTGCATGCTGGCGCACTTCTGCCATTACGCTAAGAAAGAAGAATGAATGTTGCAGCATTAACCTAAACAGTATTTCTTAAGTTTCATAACTTTTATTTCACCTCCCCTTTAATGTACAGCCTAGTAGGGCGGTAAAGCTATTCTTAAATGATCAAATGGGATATTTGCATCTCGAATCTCCCAATTGTATTCTATCTACTCTTTTTATGTTATTACTTTTCTGCCGTTAATACGTCTGTACTGTGTTTTTGCTTCACTCGAGTAAGGAATGCAAGACATGAAGTATCTTAACAAATCATCTAGCGCCGTAAAGAAGCACGTAAACTCACGGCAGGAAGCAGATTCATAATGTGCAGCTGATGTTCTTGGTCAGCTGCTTATATGATATGACAACATTTTTAATAAACGCCAAAAATACAGTGATTCACACACCAATTCAATATGCACTGCGACTTTTTTCTGCCACCGACGAAAAAAATAACAGCCAGACTTTTTGGCCGCAGGTAATAAAGGAGGTACGCTGGCACACACATCATAGCTTTTTATATATATATCTTCAGCCAAAACGGCATTAAATTGATTCGTTATTCTGTGTTTAAATTTCCATTTTTTTAATAATCAAGCCATACAAACATCCCTCCGGAATACGAACTCTCACCTGTGCACTTACAATTTGCTTCCAGCGTCATCATCATAATCATCATTAGCCTGAATGCGCGCACTTCAGGGCAAATAACACTCATCAATTTTCTCGTTTGCAAACTGTGCCCACTGTGTCGCCGTAAACTTCATTAATCTCATCTGCCGACCTAACTTCCTGCCGCCCCCTGCTATGCTTGCCTTCTCTTGGAATCCACCCTGTTACCCTTAAAGAACAGCGGTTATATTTCCTTCGCATTACATGCCCTGCTAAAGCCCATTTCTTCCTCTTGATTTCAACTTAGATGTCTTTAACCCGCGTTGGTTCCCCCACCAATTCCTCCCACTTCCGGTCTCTTAACGTTACACGTATCATTTTTCTTTCCATAGCTCTCTGCGTTGTCCTTAACATAATTGTGATGGCCAGCACGAAATTCGACACGGGACAGAAAGAAAAGACAACACGTGCGCTGACTTAAGCGGAACCCTTTTTGTTATCCTTCACGTTTCCGCCCCATAGTTGAGTAGTGGTAAGATAAAAGTGTCGCATATTTTTCTCTTGGGGGTTACTGTTATATTGTCATTCTTGATCTGAGAGAACCTGCCATATGTGCACTACACCATTCCTATTTTTCTAATTATCTCCCTCTCATGATCCGGATCAGCGGCCACTACCTGCCCTAAGCAGACGTATTCCGTTACCACTTCCAGCAGCTCGCGAATAATTGCGAACTGCTGTTCGCTTGCTAGGCTGTTGAACATTACTTTTGGTTTTCTGCATGTTAATATTTAGATCCGCCACTCTGCCCTGCCTGTCCAACACACTGATCATGTTTTGCAGTTCATCTCCTGGGTGACACAGCAAGGCAATGTCAACTGCGAATCACTGATTATTTAGGTACACTCCTTTAACATTTATCCCCAACTGTTCTGACTCCAGGCGTCGGAAAACCTCCTGTAAGCAGGCAGTAAATAGCATTGGCGAGGTCGTGTCTTCCTGCCTGACGCCCTTCCTCATAACAATTTTAGGTGCTGACTTTATGGAGGAACATCGTAGCTGCGCAGTTGCTATAGATGTCTTCCAGTATTTTCATATAAGGCTCTTCTACACCACGATTTCGCAATGCCTGCATGACTGCCCAGGTTTCCGCTGAGTGAAATGCTTTCTCGTAGTCAATGAAGGCTATAAATAGGGGTTGGTTATATTCGGCGATTTCCCCTATCAGCTGATTGATAGCGTGAATATGATCTATTGTGAAATATTCTTTACGAAAGCCTGCCTGATGATTTGGCTGATTGAAGTCTAAGGTTGCCCTGACTCTATTAGCGATTACTTTAGTAAATAGCGTGTAGGCAACGGACAGTAAGCTCATCTGTCTATAATTTTTCAAGTCCGTGGCGTCCCCTTTCTTAGGAATTAAGATAATATAAGCATTCTTCCAAACTACTGGTACGCTCGTAGTCATAAATGATTGAGTATACAGGGTGGCTAGCGCTTTTGAAGGTCAATGTAATCATTGCGAATTTGTTCTGAACCTGATGCAACCATTGGTTTGGCTATACATGGAAGTTTTTACTCATTCTTATATTTTTAACTAAGCTTCAACTCTTTCAGGAGGAATTCCCGTTACACAATTGAATTTGAGAAGCCCCTATTTCTTTTCCTGCAATGGTTGCTGCAACCCCCTTCCTGGCGTCTTTTTTTCCCGCACGACGCCAATATTGCCGAAAAAAAAGAGAAAAAAAAACTTGAACAGAAAGTAGACAACAATGTAAGATGAACTTCGTTGAGGTTGAATGTGATTCATCTAAATAGGTCGGAACGTGCAAAATATGCAAATATATATTGTACCCATGCCTCGTGCACATAAAAAAGAACACTTTTGTTTATTGAATAGCGCAATATGGACAAGCCTCGCTGTAACGTAAAAATCGGAGGAGACTGACAATTGAGGTTTCGCTTGTAAAGCCAGGAACGCAAATGAGACTAGTGTTTTATGGACAATCATTTGTTTTGTTTCATCTCCTTTATTTTCTCAGTCCAGCGGAAGCACTAAGGAGGTGCGCGTGTAAGGTACCATTTCTTTATTATGATCTGGCCGCTCCTTGTTGATCAAGGAGAAAAAATATTCTTTCGATCGCGTTTTCCTCAAAATTCTCAGAAGAATTGTTTTGCACTGAATCTCTATTAAAATACCGTCTGAGCAATACTGCACAACGCGAGGACTTTAGGCGCACAAGGCGAATTTCGCTGTATCACTCACTGCACAGAGATAGACACGGCGTTGTTGGTTTCAAGCTCTGGTAGCACGTTAGGTGCAATGAAGTTAAAAAGAATCAACAAACTTTGCCGACGACGTGGCAGAGCCCACTGCAGAGACCCTTGAAGCATACCAAATATTGCGAGCGCCCTATGGAAAAGAAAACAAAAAAAACTACTCGATCCCAAATCTTGCTCTCAATAAAGCTGTGCGTTTTTACAGAGCTCACATTGAGCTCGAAAATGTTAATTGACACTGCACAAATCTCTTTTCACCTTATACACGAGGATGGGCTCGTTCGCGACCGTGGAATCTGCGGATGACGCTGAGTAGACAGCAGACAATCATGTTTGGAAACACAAAGCCACGGCTCCAAAAATCCACCGAGTAGATGCGCACTGCGTACATGGGACGCTGTCGTAGCTTCGATGGGAACACACACCCATGCCATTTCTAAAATTAAAATTTCCCTCACGGAACGGTCATCAACACACAGCATTCTGGTCGCGCCATTGCCACTTTGCTCTGTTTAGTTTACTCAATGAGTCCGGCGATGTGTAAGGCTACATCGTGCATCTATTATTAGCGTGCTTGACATTTCTGGCAAGCGAGACTCTCTTTCTGGAAGCAGCAAGTTTAGAAATATGCGCAAGTATATTTATGAACTTTTCGACTCGCAAATAAATCTAAGATAAAACATCGATGGGAATTACGGGACTGCTACTCATCCGAACGCCCTTGGCTTCTATCCAAATTTTGCGAATGCACGAAGCAATCGAAAATTGGGAAACAAAAAGAAAAAACAGGAATACGTCTTTTGGTTGTGTTGCAGCCATGGTTTTCGCATTCGAAACAAGCTGAAACTAAAGGCTGGCACAGAGAGCAAGAAATGTATCTGCTGGCTATTTTTCTTTCAATAAACGTCTGTATATGAATAATAGAAGCGTAGCGGGGTTCTAATTGTTATTTTTGCACATATGCAAAAATACAGGGTAGCATAACTTTATGACGGACGGTCTTAAAGAAAGATATCTTTGTAGGGAGGTGTTTACTGCTACTAATCACCGTAAGGGTTTTAGGTTGTAATGCAAGGGTGATACGGGTACAGGGGTGAAGTAGGGAACTTATATTGGTGGGCACCCGTGCAGCCAATAGCCATCTCAAGCGCTTCTTGCAATTTCTGTGGGAGAATACAATTCATGATAAATAGTGTTTGGAAGTCTACAGAATGCTATGGCGCTTGTTTTGCAAGAAGAAACCTCCGCTACGTACTTTTTTCAGTATGTACCCAACTCTGTTCGAAAAAGCATGGTAGTCCTTGTTTTGGAACAAGAATGACTGTAATACACCATCTCTATTTAATTTCTTGTCATTAACGTTGCTTTCTGCGGTAACTCGTTGAATCTCGTCACAACGAGGGCATGGCGATCCTTGAGACTGCCAAACATTCGATGGAACCATCACAAGAAAATTACTAACTGCTCTAGCCACACGTTGGCAAGGAAATGGGCTAGAAACAGTTACCTCTATGTCGATGGTATATATAATATCACCCTCAGAAAACAGCCGACTTCTCTTTGCATAATTTGAAATCAGAGATAAGAAGCTAGTTCATTGCAAGATGTGTTAGCGCTGGGCTTCGACATACTTGAGATAAAGCGAACCAGAATTTTAAAGCAGCGGCTTTTGTGATTGAAATGAACCAATTGAACTAAAGAGTGGACTCCACAGTTGCGCAAAATCCGTTACGAGAATTCATGGTAAAGGTCTTTTCTTTAAGGGGTAAGGGGGGGGGTAGTGGGATTGCCGCCCTCTGTAAAGGTCTCACGGCGCGTGATGAGCAACGTGCTATCCCGCTTGCACCTCGCTTCCCTGCGATGAATAGACCGCAGCAGAAGCGCTAAGTTTTTGCTTCCCTTCGAAAAGTGCTTCTGGTGATAGCCGAGCCAGGTCGTATATAGCGGACATTCTTTTAAATCATCTAATTACTAACGACCATGACGAAGCCTATTTCAAAAATTTATACCATGCTTCTTTTCATTCTCTGAATCTGTTAGGAAATGATGGAGCCTCCCTTCTTTGAGCTTACTTGTTATGCGACATGTAACCGATTTGTGTAAAAGAGGTCATGGGTGGCCTATCAGGCTTTCTGTGCACTACGCATTTCACGATATATGCCCTTATTTTACTGCCAGGCATACGCACCTGTCCTAGCCTTCTCCGCAGAGTGATTGCCATTCTCGACACAGTCCCTGTGTTCTCTTCTCCAAGGAAATCAACCTGTGCCGAGATAAGCTATATCACAGAGTACTGAAGGAAAATATATTCGCGAAGCTACTACATTCTGCTAACATGTTTTATTCTACAGGTATTGTGCTGTGCACGTTCTGTTTTTCTCGAATGGAACACGATCAGAACAAACGGTGTGGTCCTGAGGCTGTCGTTGGTCCAGCTGCAGAAATTGAGACTGAGCTAAATATTAATACATTCCGTTCCTGTTCTCGAGTTCTTCACTCACAGTTTCTAAGTTTTGCTCTTCGTTCGACGGGTTAAGTATAGAAAAGAAGCAAGAAGAAAGATATTGTTACAGGTTCTATTTACAAATACTATTTACAAGGCAGGTCGAGAAGAGCCCATGCGAGAAGAGCATGGGCTCACGGTAGTGCTGCCAAGCGGGCGTTGCTGCGCCGGTCGGACGTGCGTCGGCTTCCTTGGGCATTTGCACGGGCAACGGTGGCAATCCGGCGATTCTTCGGCTGCAGCGGTTGCGAGAGGGGTCCGTGGTGATCGACCCCGCACCTCCACCACACTGTTACAGGTTCTATTTACAAATACTATTTACAAGGCAGGTCGAGAAGAGCCTGGTGCGCCGGCGGCAGGATACTGGACTTTCTCTTCTTCTTCCAGCCGCCGCACGTCTTCTTTGTTCCTCAGAGCCCATGCGCAGCACGTGACAATATGTTTGTTGATATCATAAGCAGGAATATTCAGGAAATTCTTCGTTCCTTCACAAAGGTATCACCGTAAAGCTGTGAGAATAGGCTTGTAGAAGGAGGTGGAGGGTCAGCTATATAAAATGTACTGACGAAGCCCCAGTATGAGTTGGCATGCACGTTAACAAGTTACTAAGGACCGTACTGACCATTCAGAAGTTCATACCCCAAGATTCTTGAATGCTAAACAAGCAGACGTTTAGGGTGATATTCATGTATTCCGGACCACTTGTATTTTATTGGTTTATGAGGCACCTGTCAGCACTCTTCCTTTCACTCTTTCCTTCTTGTTTTCTTTCACCTAAGTCATAAAATCCGCTGCTTTAACATTCTGGCACGCTTACTCTCACGCGTGTTAAAGCCTAGAATTAACACATTTACAAAGCACTAGCTAGTTGTCTTAGAGTTCAGGTATTTTAAAGAGAATTATACTGTTTTCAGGGGGCAATATTAAGCTCCTTGACAAAGAAGTAGCTGTTCCTAGCACCTTCCCTTGGCAATGAGTTGCTAGAGCAATGAGTAACTTTGGTCTAATAATCCCATTCAATATTTGACAATCTCATGGATCGCCATGCCCTCGTTATGACTAGAATTAACCAGATGGCACAGAAAGGGATCTGAAAAAACGTACAATTACATGGAGATGTTATATTACGCTCATCCTTGTCCCAAAACTGGGACTACTTTGGTTTTTTAATCAAAGTCGGGTACATACTGACAAAATTAAGTAGTGGTGGTTTCTCCATGCAAAACAAGTGACATAGCTTTCTGTATACTTCCAAAGACTGTTTATTAAGAATTGTATTCTTCCACACAAATGGCAAGCAACGCTTGAAAATGTTAATGGCGGCACCGGTACCCCAAAAAATAAGCTGCACACTTCACACATGCACCCGAATCACACTTGCATTGGAACGTGCAACCCTTACGATGAACAGGCTTTTTTAGCAGGGAACTCCTCTTTATATGGATATTTGTTAAGGCGGTCTGTCATAAAGTAGTTCTAGCCTGTATTTATTGCTTATATTGAAAAATAACATAAGGACACAGCCATATTAAATTTATTTATATACAGGCGCTGACTGTAAGAAAAATTGCCAGCAGATACATTTCTTGCCCTCTGTACCCGCCTTCGAGCTTCAGCATGTTTCGAATGCAGAACCATGACTACAACGCAACCACATAACGTCTGTGTCGTCTTTCTTTTTGTTGCCAACTCTTTCAATTTTTTTTCCAGATTATCAAAACTTGGGTTGAAGCCAAACGCGTTCGGACGAGTAACAGTCCTGCAATTACCACCAGCGCTTTATCTAACACTCATTTGCGAGTGGAACACTTCATAAATCTAATTATGCATATATCCCAAAACCCTGCTCTGTCCTGGAAAAGGGTCTGGCTTGCCAGAAAAATCAACCACGCTAATAATAGATGCACGATGTACCGTTGCACAACGCCGGGCGGAATCAATAAACAGAACAGCGCAAAGTGGCAATGGCGCGACCCGAATTGTGTATGTTGATGTCCGTTCCGGGAGCGGAATCTCAATTTCAGAAATGGCAGGGGTGTGTGCTCCCATTAAAAAAACAACGTCCGCTGTGCGCAATGCGCATCTACTTGGTGGATTTTTGGAGCCGTGGTTTTGTGTTTCCAAACATGCTTATTTGCTGTCTGTACTCACTCTCATCCACGGAAGGGATTCCTAGGCCGTGCGTGAGCACACGCGTCCGCGAGTGGGAGGTGAAAACAGGTTCGCCCGGTATTTATTAGTATTTTTTGCGCTCAAACTCATAACTTCATTTTGAGGAAATATTGGGATAGAGTAAAAACTTTTTTTTTCATTCAAAGGTGTATGTTTCTTTATGGTGCGACCATGTGTATTAAGGGTGTGAACTACATCTCGAAATCTCGTTGTCTATTTTAACTGCACTGCAGCTAACGTACTACAGAATCTTGCAACCAAGAACGCCCCGCTCTGCCCCATCGCAGTGACAGAGAGAAATGTGGCTAGCGCACCTGAGGTCGCCGCGTTGTTCTGTACCACTCGGGCTGCATTCCTATGGCGGCGCTTGCAAAGACCAGTCATGTTTTGAGAAATTCGATCCGAACGCGATTGGAAGGCTAATTTTTCACCTCATTTAACAAAAACCGCGAACATCCTTATCAAAAAATATTGCCTGACACGTGTAGCTTTGTAACACTTGTGGGGGATAGATTGCAAAGAAAAAAAAAGAGGCGAAACTAAACCAGGAAGTGACATATAAAACGCTTCTGTCACTTGCGTTCCCGTCTTGAAAATTGAAACGTTCGTTGTCAGTTCTCCTCTGCTTCTTACCTCACTGTGAGACTTGTCCGAGTTCGTATTCAGTAAGTGCAAGTTTTTTTTTTTTTACGCGTACGATACATGGAAGTAAAATAGATTTGAGTATTTTACACGTTCCGAACTACTTTGATTAATGGCATTGAAGCTCGCCAAGTCTCTTTTCAATGTTTTCTGCTTTCTGTCATGGTTTAGTTTTGTTTTTCTTGCCTTTTCGACACTATAAACGTCCGGAAAGTGGCGCAGTAACAACTGCATGAAAAAAAATTACCGACGATTACGTTACTTCCTAATGCGAAATTTGAGCGCAGCAAATAAGCTGTTTCACCTTTTCGATAGATTGAGGCAAAGAAATCGAGCAACACATGTATGCGCTATCACAGAATTTTTTTTTATTTTTCACACGTATTCGCAATTTCGGCTCGGGCGGTGCACATATACAGATCCGCCGCCACCGATCTGGCTCTCTGATTGCCACCGCACAGGGGTTGCATTGGAGGAGGAGCGAAGAAAGGAATTAAGTTCGAGCCGGCGCTTTGACAACCGGAGACTCGCAGGAAGAGGGGGGAGGGGGGCGGCGTGTACACCCAGCGGCAAACGATGGGGGCAGAAGCGCGCGCAGCAAGCGGACAACACGATAAAGGGAGGAGGGAAGAGATAGCAGCGACTGACTGATGCCGCTGACGCCGATAGCGCTGGGGGGATGAAAGGGGGGCGGAGCTGGTTACGAGGCCGACGACAACGCCGACGCCGACGACGACGCGAAACCCAGGAGCGGACGCCAAAGAGCTGCGCTCTAAAAGATAAGGGCCTCTCAATTGATCTTGGATCTGGAAGGCCTTCTGAAAGAATTCAAGGGCAGGTAAAAATAAACCAACTCGTAAAAATATTCAATTATATGGTAACCAACCGATGCATCAGCCTCTAAATAAATTCTTAACGATCACATCTTGCTCCAAAACGCTCAGAGTATGTGGACTCTTCGGGTTATAGCGTCAGAAAGTTAGCGCGAATTGTTTCCGCCCCAAGTTTAAAAACATGAAGACACAGCAAAACATCCTTATGATGTTTGGAAACACAGTCTTATGATGAAAACAAGAAGCTGCAAGCTCCCACCACCTTCCTTCAACTTTTATTGAAGCCCTGTCACCTCCCGCGACTTCTCCGCGTCCCCACTCTCTAAGTTCCTTCTTGTAACTTCATTAGTGAACAGATTAAAAATTTCACATTGGTGGACGTCTTCTCTAAGTAAGTTGTTTTTATCGACTTGCAGTGTTGCGAGGCTCCTCAAAAAAATATGCAATGAGGAGTAAACACATTTTTACGGCACTCATCTTCCTCTCCAATTGATGCCAGTCGTGCCGCTTCTCTGAGCGATTCTCTGCGAGCTGATTCTCTGCCGACTCTGTGAGAGCTGCCGGCATATTTTTTTTTAGCGAAAAGAGACTGAAAGTTCGGTTGCAACCTGTAACACAAAGCTCTCGAGGTTGAAGGAGGCGGCACGAAGCATGGCAAAACATTTGTGAATTGTGGCACGGCTGCCTTCTACTGTACTGCGCTGGAGAACAGACGCGTCTAACTAGGCACGATGCGTCTTTGTCTCATTTACCGCCCACAGAATGACCCCCTATCAATCAAAAATACATAAATATTCAACTCGCCCGATCCCTGGACTTTATGCAAGCGTTGTAAATCATTACAGCATCAAGATTTTAGGCCACAGATGGAGGAGAGTCGGGCTTCTGCTTTTTTAGGCGTAACCTTGTCAAGGAACCGGTGATGCTTGATTCGCTGCCTCAGTGAAACTTCAGTTACTTTCTGCAATTTAGAGGGGCAATTTTTACTCTGTTTTGCTTGACTTACGTGCAAACGCGAGTTACAAGCCGTTTTTTTGTAAGAGATTTTTTTTTGTCCCTAGAGATTCTATGCGTCTACACAAGATTTCATCTCTGCCTATATAACCTTGTCTTCTTTGCGTCTTTTTTCTTTGCGCATTTTCTCGTTATCAAAAGCCATAAGCAAACTCGCTGAGCAACAAACGCTGCTAAGCTACGCAAAAGCGTTCTTCGATTACCACTCCTTTCCAGTCCACTTCTCCAGGCTTAGGGTTCCGCTGCGCCTTTCGCAGAGACTCTGCAGATAGAGTGGGCCAAAATCACCACTCCCTTCTCCTGCAGAGGTAAGCAAACCCTGGATGCTTCGTGCTTCAACCGCACTTTGTTCGCGCATTCTTCTGCTCTCACCAATACCGTTTTCTGCTCACGATAACCCCCATACCCCTTTTTCCTCTGGCTACCACCCCCGGTTACACCAACTATTACTGCGGCTACTACTACAGTGCTCCGACGGCGCTTAACACACACAACGTGGCCTTAACAGCTGTAGCCTTACAATAGCTGCGGACACTATAAGCAATATGCTGGACGTCAAAATAAGTGTTGCCCTGCAATAAACCTATGAAAAATGAGGGTGCTGTTGCGGGCTAGTTTGTTAAACATTGCTTGAAAGGGAACGGAGCACACACAGGACAGAGGAACGTACAACACTGGCGCTGAATTACAACTGAATAAACGTCAGTTGTAAGTCAGCGCCTGTGTTGTAGATTATTCTGCCCTGTGTTTACGTTGTTCCCTTGCAAGCAACGTTTAACCTACTAGCCCGGAAGAGCACCCTCGTGAACGTCATTCATTTTACAACGAGCGCTTTCCCTTCAGTATGTTGTCGCATCGAGGTGTCTGTGCCAGTCTTCTGATCACCGCCACATGCAAAGCTAGCCTTTTCTCGTATTGCTTCAAGAATTCATACCTGCCACCAGGCATAGCTATGATTTTGGGACCATTTTCACCCTCCCAGTAACGCCGCCTGCTACTGTGTATGCTTTTCAGCTCAAAAGCTGGAAGGCAAGTTAGTCTTGCCTGCCAAAAATTTCCTGCTCATGGCTTGCGCTAGAGCAGACCCCCCCCGGTCGCTATGAGCAGCGCTATCTTCAAGAGCTCAAGAAGGCGGGTCGGACATCTGTGTTCACCTAGAGGCAGATACTAGCTGCCACCCCTAAGGAAGGCGCGCCCACCAGCCAGTACTCAAAATGTTGGAACATTAGGAAACCCAATCGTACCTAACCACGTTGGGAATGTGTTCAGCCTGGGCCCAAAGTTTTAGTTTCCGGCACGGTTGGACAAAACCAACCTCCTGAGCACCGTCCTAACTACAGCCTCAAAAGCCAAAGCAGAGGACACCAGCGTTGGCATACACCTGGGCGTCAATGCTCTGCCCGAAGGGCCTTGCACGAGCGAAGCAATCAACGCCACCAAGGCTGCATCTCCACGGCGAGAAAGTGAGTCACATCTTCTTCTCTCTGGCAAGGAAGGCGGATTCGTCGTAGTAGCCAATGGAACGTGATCCCAAAAGGCCAAACGTTCACTACGAGAGAATTTTCAGGAAGTCAAGGAAGAACCCTAAATAAGGAAAAAGGGGAAGCTGAAACATTGTGCCGAAGAGCAGCCTTGGAAAAGTTGGCGTCAGGATTGCAAGGGGCTGTCCTCGAATGCTTTCGTTTTTGCAAAAACCCACAAAAAAGGTTTTCCCTTCCGTGTAATCGCCTCCGAGCGAGGCATCTGGCAGCGAATTGTGGGCGCTTACTTGCAAAAATCGATGTCGGCGGTCGCAATTGGTGACTCATTCCTCATCAGAAACCCTGAAGTAGTATCACTCTACCTGTAGCAAGAGCACCCTGAATGTTTGGACGTTTTTTCTATAGATTTCAAAGACCTCTACTACTCTCTGCCGCAACCAGTGAAGCAATAAAACAACGCGGAACTACTCGCTTTCAAAACAGCTGTGGCCTCAGTGCCAGCTTGTTGCTCGACCTGCTGCAGCTCTACCTTCAGTTTTCTGCAGTCTACTTTGATCGGAGCGTTTACGAGCAAAAGTATGGCGTGTACGTAGGGTCCTGCTCAGCACCTGGGCTAAGCGACCTGTTGCTGGCCAAATATGATAGGAGAGTACTGCCAAATCCTAACAACTAACGGGCCGTGAAGGTCATGCGGTATGTGGTTGATTGTCTTATCCTTTTCAACCTGAACGCCAGCAACCAGCTCGCAACACCGGAAAGCATCATAGGCCTGTTTAAGTCTCAACTAACAGGTCTCTCCTTAACTTTAGAACTTCGGGCAAGCAATCAATTCACGCTCCTTGTTATGACCCCCAGAATCACCGCAGATTACATCTGCTGGAGATGCGCGCCACGCTCCATG
The DNA here is from genome assembly GCF_055824585.1 of Amblyomma mixtum. Classification (NCBI taxonomy): domain Eukaryota; kingdom Metazoa; phylum Arthropoda; class Arachnida; order Ixodida; family Ixodidae; genus Amblyomma; species Amblyomma mixtum. The sequence goes on from NC_143013.1 coordinate 180,926,033, forward strand.
AAGAGCCTCCTGCCCTTTTCGTCAGCGCACGCGAAACTAGTGAAACGCAGTATTGCCACATCATCTCTAAGGAACGCACTTTTAAGATTGTGCTTTCACTGCATCCCGACCAGCTTCCAGGAGCAAGTCGGACGGCTGATAGACGCGGTGTTCCCCATGTCGCTCCTCGCTAGCTTGGCAGAAAAATTACTGCGAGAGCTTCGCCATTCCAGTCGCGCCAACAGCACCGCCTATGGGTCAAGAACCGCGGTAATTCCCTGTGTACACGAGGCAAGCCACATACTCAAATAAAATAGCTGGGAAGCACGGTATACGCAAAGCTATTTCGGTGCCCAACAAATTAGGAGGCGTCTGTAAGAGTCAATCAAGAAGATCTGCCGAGGAGCGCGTGCAAAATGAAGCACAAGGCACCGCATTTAAAACTCTGTGTGACCTGGGCTGTATATGAGATACCGCTATCGTGTGGCGCATCTTACATTGGACAAACATTATGGTGCATCAACGAGTGCCTGATGGAACTCTCGACGTCACTGAAGACAAGCATAGGCAGCAGCTTGCCCATTCACTGCAAAAAATGCTCTTGCGTGCCAGCCCTCGACAAGACAAAGATATTGAAAACATATTACGGAAAGCGCACACGTGAGACACATGAAGACACGTGCGTCAGCAGTCCGTCCATCAACCTATTATCGAAAGAGACTGCCTGTCTGAGAAAAGTTATCCTATCCTGGCGAAGGATGGGGTTAATTGGAGAGACATGGGAAAGGCCTTTGTCATGCAGTGGGCGTAGTCAATTTAATTAGAACTCTAATCTTGGCGAGTTGGTTCATGGCTTGAAAGGGGTTCGTACTTGCGCAAAAGCCGGGACGAAAACGAGGAAACAGAAACGACATGTACAATGCGCATTGTACATGTCGTGTGCGTTTCCTCGTTTTTGCCCCGTCTTTTGCGCAAGTACGTACCCCTTTCAAGCTTTGAAGCAGTCGGGATATGATATCTCTTAGAACACTTTTTTTTTTACCCAACCGCATGCCCATTATCCATCGTTCACCTGAATCTTGTTTTCATTTTGTCATGTCACTCTTCGCACAGGCATCGTTTTCTGCTACACATTTTTATAGCTTTTAAGAAATTATCGATTTAATGCAGTCTTTACACCATCCCCGGCGTTGACTCAGCTGATAGCTTGCCTGGAGACTACTTAGTGCTTGTGCACCACCGTTCGAATAAACTTCCGTTGTAAGTCAGCATCTGGGTTGTACGTTTTTCTGTCCAGTGATGCGCAGTGCATCTCAAGGCATAGAAAACATTCAGTATTCTCGAGGCTAAAGCGTTAGTATTCGAAAGCAAGCTAAGGAAGGAAGCTATTCACAGCTTATCTAGAAAAACCGGTTCGACCATACCAATATGAAATTACAGTTAGACTATATTTAATGTGAGAGAAGGACCAGCATAACCGGCCATCCTTTGGCGAACTCATCTCAGACCGACGGTGCCAAGGAAGCCATTTACTGGCAAAGAAGATTGCTCGGTTGCCACTGTTCATCCCGCGGGCCTCGCTGTCAGAACTTGTGTGTCTGATTCACTGTCGATTCTGAATGCATGGTTGACATAAGCGACAGCAGTCGGCGCTCTCTATTGGCAGCCACCAGCGGAGCTGCCGAAAAGCAGGGCGCTTGGAGCACTTTCCTCGCATCAGTGCTGTCCTCCCTGTCTGAGCGTTAAAGATTGACATTGACATTGATTTGCCACCTTCGTCTAGAGTGGCGTCGTGTCAGCATTATCGGCTGTCACCAAATTTTGTTTTTGATTGTCTGCATTTGTTCCGCTCTTTCATGCGTTCTAGCGTTCCTATATAGCATGTTCTGGCTCATAAAATGGTTTCCTTCGTCCTTTCTTTTTCTTTCCCTTTACACTGAGTAGAGGTGAAATGTTTATTTTGGCTGTAGCGCTTTTATATTGTTAAATATTAGCATTAGGCAAAGATTGCATTTAAGATCAGGCGTGGTATTTTGTAATCCCTTGATATGACAGATGAAAGACAACGGGAAGAGATAAATACACCATCTAGCCTACCATAAGCTTCAAGAAAAGAATCGAACAACGCCACGAAAACGTGAGCAGGAACAATGAAAAGTATTACCGGCTAGAGAGGAATCACATGCGTGGCACATTAAAACTTCAAAAAAGAGGTCTTTATGCCTTCGATTCGGGAAACGACTGTTTTAGTATTCTGCCTCTCTACTGTAAATATTCCAGTTTTACATTTTGCTTTTCAGTTCACTTCGCGTTTTATTTGACGCTGGCAGTGCCACTACCACAACAGGTACACTTTTCTCATCAACTGATCTTCCGCACCAGTGGCTAAAATTTGCAAAGATTTCCTTCGACGACAGGGTACACCGGTAAATTTCACCCCCTGAAACTAAGGCAATTCCAAAAGTAGGGTCAATTTTTTAGCAACGACTTCACACATTATGCGAGTAAATGCGATATCCATCTCTGGAAGATCAGCTTTCTCTTTCCATGCTTCTTAATGGCAATATTTTGTCATTATTGTCTTCAAATATGCTGTCCTCGTAAATTTCCGCTTTGCACTTACCACATCAGCAACGTGTATACACAAAAATGTAAGTAGAAGACCTAAACACAGTACAGAAACATACACTAAGCGGACATTGTTTCCAGCATAGGAAAAATATTTTAAAAGAAACCGCCATCGTCTGCGTCGTTAACCATAAGCGAAAAATCCACGAAAAATCTTCTTAGAACCAAACTAAGAGGCAGGTGGGCCACCTAGGCAACATGACTTTTTGGTGTTGTCAAAACCTGCCCACTGGAATGTGAGCGCACTGCGCATCGTGGCAGTTGGTAGTTAATGTTTATCGTGAGAAGTTGAGTGCAAAGCGCAACCTGGATTTCACAACTCACACCGGTCCCAGCATCTGCCTTCGCAGGGCAGCGGCGCATTGCTTAACCGCTGCGGAACAGCACAGGAACGGTATGAGGAGTCCTATGGATGGCACCCAAACTCGGATTGACATTCCAGGGTATTACGAAATGCTTGAGAGCAGAGTGAGGCTCGTCACGGATGATTGTGTTCTGCGAGCAAACCCAGCAGGAAGAGACGAATGGCTCCGCTCTTTTTGTGAACGTGAAAGCATGGCAATAGCGGATCCTGAGGTAAAGCATGGGTAGCCGATTGCATGAATGAAGGTATTAAGTCGCACTAGTTACCGTGAAAGCAGGCAGCCGACCCTCCCGATAACCGAGACATAGCCATCATGAGACTTAACAAGCTCATATGTCGACATTCGAGCAACGGTCACCAGCTGGATATTTGCGACAAGACGATAAGAGAATACTTCACTGCGCACATGCAAATGTGATTGGCAGCCTTGGTACAAATCCCGCAAAGGTTTGCTACTTGCAGCACAAAGAAATCAGAGAACACGCCCTGACTGCAAAGTTGAGTGTAGTATTTGATGCACCTTGGCATGCCATCGGATGCAGTTCTTTTAATGACTGTCTTGAAAAAGGGGATAATTTGTATCAAGCCCTCGTGAAGTTTCAGCTGCCCTTTCGGACAGAGCGCATCACCCTGAGAGCCGACATCGAAAAGGCTTTATCACAGATCTCCATTCGAGAGGACGATCGCGCTGCATTTCGCTTACTTTGGTTAAGAGAAGGCGCCATATCCAAGTATTCTGAAAATGACCTGCAAGATTAAAGAATGGCACGCGTGGCGTTTGAAGCAACCTGCAGTCTGTTTTTACTAACTGGGACCATTGTTTACCACTTCAAATAAGCACTCACCGACAAAGCTGGGACTGCCAGAATGCTACCCGAACTGTTTCATGTCGATGACCTCATAAGTGGTGCGGACACAGACGAAGAACCCCTCCATCTGTGTTGCGAGGCTCAAGACCTTAAGCAAGAAGAGGCAACACCCTTCGGAAATGGACTACGAACTCGCACAGTTTAATAGAAGTCTTGGAGCATGAAAAACAGTCAGCTGGCAAAGACATGGTCGTCCTCGGAGAGACGTGAGTCAAAGTTCTCGGCATCGCTTGGCATGCCGAAGAAGACAATTTCAGCTTTTCAATATCGAATCCACTGTACCCTAAAAGCAATGTCGGGCACAAAGCGGTTCGCTTTACAAGAAGTTTGCAGAACTGTCGACCCCCCGTGTTTTCTTAGCCTTTTTACTATCTCCATGCGAATCAAAGTCGGGTCACGTGGCGTCGCGTGGGATGAGGATCTCCCCTGAGACATTCTGAACGAATGGCATGTGTGGGTGCGACAGCTACAGGAAATACAAAGACTTTCAATCACGTGCTACATAGGTGGCGGATGCAAGCTACGTAGCGTACTAGAAGTACACGTATTTTCTGATGCAAGCCCACAAGGGTATGGTGCAGCGATCTACATAATGACGACCACTCTCAGAGAAGCACACTTGCTGCTCACGACGTCCCGTGTGGCCTCACTTAAGAGGACGACCTTGCCTCGCTTAGAAATGCTGGGAGCACTGATAGGTTCAGGTTACTCAACTATGTATTGAGCAGCTGCCCGAGTTTTAAGGTCGACAACGGCTTGTGGACGGACTCTAGAATCACTCTGGGCTGGATACCAGGCGACACATTCAAATGAAAGTCATTTATCAGTAACAGGGCAACAGAAATTCGAGAAGGAATTAATCAATTGCAATGTAAATATTGTCACGGACCGGAAAATCATGCACACCTCCTGACTCGTGGAGTGTCCAGTGAAAAGATATTGTTCATCCCCATATGATGGCACGGACTCGAGTGGCTTCAAGGACCAGCAGATCAATGGCGGCTGCAACCGATGAGTACTCTCGACAGCGAAGAATGCATCAGCAGTGAGGTGGTTGTGGTTCATACTGCTGCTCCTTGGGGGGTTGTGAGTTCGGTGATCGATTACAAACGTTATAGTACGATACGGCGGCTCCTCTGGGTCACGGCAGGAATATTTCAATTTCTCAAACGATGCCGACGCAGAATTACAGAAACTGGTCCGCTCACAGCTGTAGAGTTATTATATGGCGAGCGACACTGGATCCTATGCGTTCAAAAGGAAGCCTTGCATGCAGAGATCAGCAGCTTTACCAAGGCAGCTCTGTCTGACAAGAAATCCCGTACATGGAATCTTAACCCCTTCTTAGGTAGCCTAGGCGTCCTTTTAATTCGTGGATGTACGTCAGCCATAACGTCAGTAGGAGAGCGCAAGGACCCTTCCATCCTTCCTCACCTCATAACTTTTCGGAGCTGCTTACGGATAGAGCACATTGCCAGGTGCTGCACGGTAGCGTCCGCGATACTTTGAGACAATTACGAGAGCGTTACTGGATTTGCCGAGCGAGAACGTTAGTGAGGTGAGTGACTCGGAGCTGCTTTTTATGCCAAACACCCACGAACAGATCAGGCAGAGCTCCCGCTGCGCCCATTTCCTGGTCACTGTCTTCCTTCAACGAACCCCTTTCAGGTCATTGGCATTGATTTCGCCGGAACACTTTTCTTTATAGTGCATAATCTGCTTATCAACTGAACAGCATGGAGAAACCGTGTCGAAATGAGGAGACATGTGAAGCACAGCACACATTACTAACAGCTGTAGCTTTTTTAATGAATGAAGGAATAGCAACCCAGCGCGAATTGCAATGAAAGTATTGTGCTTTTTCTGACACACTGTTTCTGTAACACACAGTAATCACTTCAACAATAAAAAAATTGCCTTCAAAATTGTGGCAATTCTTCGACATGCATTGTTATTATTAAACACTTCCTGGAAGAATCCAAGTCTGGCGCGTATCTATGCTCGTATTTTGTGACGTTTTTTCACTCTTTCATCTGGCATCTAGACAATAGCAGCACTGTGCTCAGTTAGTGATCTGGGGTACATAAACCATTTTCATCACTATTAGAGATTGCCCATATGCCTCCTGCTGATCGTGTCAATTCACGTGTCAATTCTATAGTTTTGATTAGATTTAGATGTTAGATTTTCACAGGAGATGGGACGCTCAATCACAGTAGCGGCGGCCTCATTTCTAAGAAGAAAAAATTCAAGAACACGAGTTAAATTTTATTTATTCTACGTCCGTTATGCAACGTCATGTTGTTGAACCTAATCGAGAGCCGTTCCCTGTTTGCTTCTGAGTAAACTGTGTATGTTTCACGTTGAGAAACAAAAATATATTTAGTGTCAATTCTTGGCTTTCTGTGTATCACGCGGCAGAAATAAATAAAGATAAATATGTGTTCCTGACAATTTATTTTCATATCCAATGCTAAAATAAATTTCCTGCAACTTCCTTGCATTCCTAACTGAAACTAACTACGGGCTCATATACAACCGAGAGTAAGCGCCGCATGGATTCGTGAGCAACTATAGCAAGAAACCTCAGCAATTAAACACCTTAATGTTCCCGGCACGTCTCCTTTGAAAGACCGCATTGTCCCATAGTAACGCGAATAAAATGAGAGAAAAAGGCTTTTCGGCACTAGTCCCGTTATGCAAAAAAAATGACACAAAAAACAACGTTTGTTGTTTTCCTTCAGACGTGAGCAGAAAAAGTGTTTGAGAGATGTGTTTCGCTGCTTTTAGCCCTGATTGCGGTTTAGGCAGTTGTCAGACTTAAATCCACAAGCATTCCTGTCAGATACTGCGGCTTTCCTTAGTAGATAAGCTTCATTTTGCACCATGTCACCCACCCCACATTGCTACAAAAAATAGAAAGAAGAAAGAGGTCCCTAGATGCTTTCCGGTATTTCTTTGCCGCTGAGCTTAGAAGAGGCACAACGAGAAAAGATAAACAGTAAGACTTCAGCGCTTGGAAGCGCATAGGATTGTGTTTGAGGGAGCAGCTTTCTCTAGTATGATCTTTTTCCTCGCCGTGGGACTCCGTTTCACGCACCATGAAGATTCGAGACCCGAAGAACGAATCAGTATGCCAAGTCACGGATGAATTTGCAGATTGGTCCTCGTAGGAAGAACTCAGCGCCCAGAATTACCTCTGTGCAAAACGAAGTCCCGAGCTCCAAAAACTTCGAACAAGTCCCTAGCGTTAAAATCGTTACTGAACTTTTAAGCTCCCCTTCTTGTGTGTCGAAGTTTATTTTAACTTAAAGGGGCTGCGAAACACTGCCTGGGGGAATACCGGCTATACTTCAGGTGGGTTCTTTATGTCACACAGATGCTGACTTAAAAGAATTACAGGAATCTATGCACAGGAACGGGAGTTATTCAGTGAAGAAATTTCAAAATACAAGCAAACAAAACGCTGCCCTCAACTCGATTTTGGCGGGGCTTCCCACTCCTATTTCGCTCTCCCAATGACGGCACGTGGCGCAACCAATCAAAACAGCCAGCCAGAGCACGTCGCGGAAGTTCGTACTCCATGGTTGCCTGCTCTCTGTGAGACTGGCAGCGTTGTTTCCGTGCCAGAGCGCCCCTGGTGGTGTATTTTTATTTTACTTGCCTTGCAGGGCTTTTATCTAAGACAAACAAATTGTCTTTGTTGATATAATATAAAACGCAGAAAGGTGACAAAATGTTTCTCTCTTTATTCACACAATTTGCAGTATATTTACTGTTTGTCCGGTCATCAAGCTCGCGCCAGGTGATGTCATATCAGCTGCTAAAAACCCGCCACTGTGTGGCGACACCATCAGAGCCATGAAGTTGTTTTTGGGGGGACATTAAAATATTAAAAACGGAATATACGCGGTGTTACCGACGCTAATAGCACCATTATAACTCACTGTATGCAATCAACAGGCAAAACAGTTAACTAAGATTGTGTTTCTGGGCCCCTTTAAGAAGAGGACGCCAAGAAAAGCGCTTACAAACCTGCTGAAATACTCGCTACAAAAGTTGTAGCATTTTTTTTGCATGCTGGAATGCAGTCGAACCGATAATGTATGGTGAAATCGTTTTGGCACAAAAAAAACAACGATATTGTCAATCTATTTAATAATTCTGTTTCAGTCAGTTTTCAGCAGCGATATATTTGGTGGCGACATTGACAGTTCAGTTTTCCCAATGCAGTTCTGAATGGACAACCTATTCATCACAAGGGAAGGCGTCTTTCGGCATTTGCTTACTTTGGACCCAAGAAATCATATGCTCTAGATTACATACCGACGGCATTCCTTCAGCGGTACGCTGAATGTATGTCGTATTATCTGCAGCTTGTATCGGAAAAATCTTTGCGGAATCATCAAGTTTCGCAGGACTGGCGGAGTGCGACCGTTCTTTTGATAGTTAAATTAGGATAGCGATCTGTAAATAACCGTAGACCAGTTCAACTCACTTCACATCTTCCATGCTTTTTAAACAAACGATACCCATTTCGACATGCTCTCCGGCCTGGTCTTTCGACAGTGACAAACGTAGTAGAAACTGTCCATGACTTTAGCAGAACTAGAAACGAACGCCGGCAGGCAAGGTAGATAATGCATGCAAGTACTTTGTGACCTCATTTGATAAAGTTCCACATTATAAATAACTTTATTAATTTGGGAAGGCTAGGAATTAGTGAAGGTGCGTTATTGGAGATTGAGAGATACTTGAAAATCAATTTCAACGCGTGAACCAGATAAAGCGTATGCGAAAAGTTGGTAGTTCTGTCTGGAGTGGAGCAAGGCTTCGTTTGGGCTCGTTATTGTTTTTATTATATAATAATGATATACCTGACATCACTAACCCAACTGTAATGATTAAACTTTTTGCCAACGATAGTTAATTGAACCCCTGTAGCTTGTCTGGAAGAACACATTAAAATAAATAAATTCCTACAGACATTAAATTTGTTGGGGCCTAAGCAGTGCTTCGGATATCAACTAAAAGAATTTCAATGCTCACATGTTACCAGACAGCAGAATCCTATGAGATTTCAATATAATATAAAGAAAATGCCTTGGCTGAGGTATGCAGCTTTAGGTATTTGGGGCTGACAATAACACATAATCTAGATTGGTGCATTCACATTGAAAATATCTATTCAAAAGCTTTTAGAAGCTTTGTTATCACAGGTTCTAGTTGCCAAACGCAACCAAAAAAATTAAGTTGGTATCCTACAAAACGTTTATGAGCCAATTCTGGAATGTGCATATGCGGTATGGAACCCCTACCACAACAGTATAATAAGAAGATCAAAAGAATACAGAGGATTTCAGCATGTTTTATATGCTCCGCGTATGGCCGTACTGAGTCGTTCACAGATATAATACAGCAGTGTTGACTAGAACTCCTGGAAATTAGAAGAATAAAGAACCAATTGAACCTTTTTTTTTGTAGGCAATGGAATGGACATCAAATATAAATAAAGAACGTTCTGTGAGACCGCCTCTAAAACTAGGTTCACGAAAAAGCTACGATAGAGCAGTACAACCTAATAATACACATATATATGTGTACCGGTATTCCTTTTTGCCAATGTTATTGCAATATGAAATAAACGGTCTAGGGTGTCCTGGAGGATACCGACGTGAAAAAATTTCAAGTCTCGATATCTTTCTTCTGAATTGGGGTGAAAATTTCGAATTCTGCTTCATGAATGTACTTTTTTGGAATGTGGCTGCCATGATTTGGTATTTCTTTCCTTACCTCTAGCGGCCCTGAATGGAGGGTTAACAACATGAACAAAAAAATAAATACCTTTAATAGAAAGACCACTTTGTGTTCACGATAACCAATATTTGCTACAAGAGAGAGTTCTATTTTCCGCGTATTCTTTTACCGAACACCAAATTGCAACATTGAATTTTGAAAGAAAAAGTGTATTGTAATTATGCATTTCAATATTTCAATGGCCACCGGTAAATAGCATTTACATTCAATGAAGACACCAGCTGCTTTTGCTATCTGTGTGGTCATGTGGTTAGAACATGTGTCCTGACATAATTGTAGGAAAGTAGACGCGAAGAGATTTTAACCGAATATAAAATTCCATGTCGGAGTCACCTAGGCTAATTTTTTTAAAGGTGCAGAGGCTGCTTTTCTTGTAGTGAAAATAGTTCCTTTCGTTAGTATCAATTAACCTTTAAAGAATTTATTAATATCCAAGCGGCAATTTGAGGGGTGTTAGGCATAGCAACTTGAAGGAGATCATGGGAACGACAGCCAAAAAAATAGAGTTGTAACATGTCAATACCTTAAGTGGTAGGCGATACAAGTGGTATTGGTAGTATCATGCGGGGAAAATTATATAAAGAACCAGTTATGCTTCCTTGCGGGTCACCGGCTTTTAGTGGCTGCTAAGCCGATAAACTGTGCTGCAGAGAAACGCACTGCTTTTGGTTTATAAGGTAGAATTTTTCTAGTTCAAAAAGTTTTCCACATCTGCCATATATTAATTTCGAGTTTTTTAAAACAAAATAATGCGCTTTAAGTGATCAGATTCCCTTGAGAAATCTATATACACGCCTGAAATTATGCACATTCCTTAAATTGTTTTCAGAATTAATTATTTGCCAGTTAGAAAGCAAATTCTATGAACCATTCTTTTCCAAATCGAGTTAGATTACACTAAGTGGATAATTTAGTATATAGTCTCTAAGTAATCCTTTCTTGTAACAGCGCGGGAAACGTACCTTCACTGAAAAGAGCTCTTTCAATGCCTACTGGCAACAATATCTGAAGTGTTGAGTTTCACTAGCCATCACTCACTAGCCATTGGCGAGGATTGTCAAGCGGTCGTAATGACTGCTTTTTTTTTGCCGCCCTCAGTTTTTGTAAAAAATAGCTGAAATAACGTGATTGATTGATTGATTGATTCCAATCTATCTCCGCTTCTCTCTCTACTCTGCCCTCGTTAGCCTTTAAACTATAAAAAATTATATGTAATGTCCGCTCGGAACATGCTCACCAGAGACATGATTTGAAGGAATCGTACTCACCTGTATACAAAGAAAATGACGTGCCGCTGATGCCGGATGGATGTTGCGTATTTCCTAATGTACGGGTCCTGCAAGGCCAGTCGCGCCACAGCCCTGGGATGAAATACAACAAGATTTCATTGCATTTCATGGAAGCGTTGTGTGCAGCTTCGGAAATTTTGAAGAGGTACAGAATCACAGGAAGTGTGTTTTTCAATCTTCACCGGGACATTCCAGATTGACCAACAGAATGGTAGAGAAAGACGTAGTTCACACGGGCCGAAGAAAACTCTGAACTGTTTTTTTATGGACAATTCCGAAGGTTTGGAACAGGTATCAGGCTGAGCAGTGGCTCGTTGGACTGTGAGGCATCGTTTACAATGAGCTGAACTAAACGCCGAGCGCCGAACTCGAAACCCACCCAACAGCGAAAAGAGATGGCCTGCCAGTATGAGACAGGGAAAGGAACACTTGGTGTGGACAGGTGACCAATGGAAAAGAATGATTTCTTTAGAGTAATCGATTTGTTTTTATTGTGTGGGAATGGTCGGATCGATTGCATACGTAGCATCGAACACACTTCATATGAACCTCGTTATCAACTTTTCGCGCTTGCAATAACATCAGGAAGCTCGAAATCTACAAAGAGATTGTTCTGATGATTTCTCAATAAATTTAGACGCATGCTTCTGTACTTAAATTTTGTCTTCGCTATGTAACTTGAAGGCAGGAACGTAACACCATGGAGCTGTTTCTCTCCTTGTAGAGTTGGTCTCCTTCACCGCATTCAGTGCATCATGAGGCAATAAGTTTATATCAGGGAATTCTTGAAAATGTTATGCTTCTTCAGGCTTGCAAAAAATGTGCGCTTTGATGATGTGTTCAAAGAGAACGACGACCACCCCAAGCACTTTTCCACCCTAGTGGGAAATGCAGTGGCCAAGTAGTCCTGCTGGCATTAACTGAACGCAACATGTTTGTTCGGGTTTCGTGCGTAGTGCGAATAAAGAAAGGCCAGTTGCACCTGCAATAAATTCGAACACCTGCTGTAAGAATGGGGAAACACAGTCTATAGACGTTCGCTGATAGCTTATTGGACTCCATGCCTCGTCAGTGCCAAACAGTGATGTACGTAGAAGGCTAGGGTGCCAGATACAGACAGCATTAGGTTACTGTGAAAGGAATTCCTCAGACTGGCGCGTCATTTTTTAATAAAAACCCATATCATTGCGGCTACCTTTAGGGAGACCAGAATGCAGTTCAGTAAAATTTTTGTGGGATGAAATTGCGTCTCAACATGGTGCTAAATATTGGTTGCTATTGTGAAAACAGCCATTTTATCTTCTCATAAAGCTTCTGCGCCAGACTGTGCGCGCAAATACTAACACATATACAAAATAAAAATCATATATTTTGTTAACTACTGTATACACTGCATATATTTCTGAAGAGAGGATGTGAATGGGTAATGCTGCGTGGAGCAGGTGGAGGGTGGACGCGTGCTTTCGCCGGTGGATGCCTAGAGGCGCACTCATTAGAGAGTGGCAACAGAAACTAGGCGTTTTTGCGCGAAGTAAAACTATTCACATTTAAAAACGAACCCAACTCGAAATGACAATCAAAACAATTGCCGTAGAATCTGACACAGGAGAGGTGAGATTAACCTGTTTGGCACGTTCTGGCCGCCGTTGTGATCTCTTTGCTCTCTCCTGTTCTTTGTCCTGGTGCAATGATTTGCAGAGATTGCGCAACAGAGCAAGCTGCTGAGCACTGGCGGGCGCAGGCCAGTGGCACCAGGAGGAGAGAGAGCAATGTATTAATCGACATTAAATTCGAGGTTTCGTGTAACAATGTTTTTGACTGTTCAGTCAACTGCTGAATTCATTGTCATCTGCACATGAGCGTAAGCTGCTGGAATTATGTTTCATGAGTAACCCATGAGCTTGCAACAATGTCAGAAAGCTCCAAATCCACAAAGAGATGGTTCTGATGATTTCTCAATAAATTTAGACGCATGCTTCTATACTTAAATTTTGTCTTTGCTATGTAACTTGCAATTCCTTTCTATCCCACACTTTATTTATTCATCCGTTTATAGAAGAGTAAAGAACCATTACTTGGTCCTCAAGTTATTGCATGACGTAGGAAGTTCTCCGCCACAGCTTTGCTATTGTCCTGAACTTTTTTCATCATAAAATACACGAGACAAGTCAGGCAGATATGGAAGAGACAGTGGCCTTTCTTAGCATAAATTATATGCTGACTGAATCACATACGTCAGTGTTAACGCCCGTGGGGCGCTGTTGCTTACGACTCTGATACTAGGATTAATGTTTGATTAAATTCCGATTCGTCTGTACTGTTTCTGAGGCCGGCTGGACTTTTTCTTTAACCGCGAGCAAGGGTTTTGATAAAAAAAGATACTTTTCACTCGCATTATCTGCAGCTAGAAGCATGCCAAGTCGTCTCGATTGGTACTTGGGGGCTGGATGCCGACTATCTTACGTTGACTCTTCAGAGCGAACCTGGGCAAAAGTTAGCCATGGACGCAGTCTTCGAGGTTGGTCAAGTACATTCCATTCATGGGAAGAATGACCCTAAGTAGCCACCATTATTTTCAGCTAGCCAACATTTTTCACGGAGAGCTGTCAAGAACGCTATAGGCACTAGAGAAATTCACTGCAAAGAAGACCGTGCCATCGATCAGTGTTCTCCGCCCACAGCCTGTGGTGAGTGAAGAAAAGTCATTGGCATATTTGCTTTGAAAGTAGACATCAAATTGGAGACAGGTCTTGAGAACAATAAATGAAAAGCAGCTTTTTTCTTATGCAATATTAATCAGAAAAATGCGCTCTATTACAGTCCTCGGAGAGCACATTGGTCATCCGATTATCCTTCAGTTTACCTGCCACTAATAATCTAAGAATATTTCGTAGCAGTCGTAATTGGTCCTCCAATGCGTGACAAATATCTAGAGCTACTTTTCTGAAAGCTCCTAAAGATATCCGTCATCCGTACTACTAAGCGCATTGGAGTGTGAAGATCGCTGCTCAAACAAAAACAGAACTGCATCAAATCGCCAGTGTGCCTGTAAGAAAGAGCTGGGATTGCCAAAAAAATAAAAAACGCTTAATTGAAAACTGCAATCTCTAAAAACGGTTTCTATGAAACCTGAAATGTAAGACGCGGTGAGAAGTAGCGCTGACAATAATACCTCTTTTAGGGTTTGCTCGCGTAGAAAGCCAAAGCATAGTGTGAATCGAAAACCAGAGAATGAAGTCTCTGAGCTTCACTGAAATCCAACACTAGCAAAGAATATCCACTTTGGGGACAATTGACTGCGAATAAGTCTTATCGGAAACACTGACTTATAGTTGATCTATTCTCACTAATCTTGTGTAGCTCAGCTTTTTTTTTTTTAGGCTTCCTTGCCAGAGAATTTGAAACCTTAAACTTAAGTATCATAAACCATGACTTCGGTTGCGGGGAACAATTATATATAAAATAATTATGCGTTAAAGACAAGCTCTTGATAGATGTTGCTGTCAAGACACCTTATTTGTAAGCAAAGTGGTTGGAATAAACACGCTTTCGTAAAAATGTTACAGCGCTAAGCGTTTGTGAGCAGGCTCCCGTTTTGAACGCAGAGCGTTCACAGTCGAGCACTTTAGGTGACGCTGCTATTGCGAACGACACCTTTCACGCAGTCTTTATGAACCCTTATTTAAAGCGTCGCCATCTGTTCCCATTGCACTCACTCAGTGATGACGCTGATGAATGTTTCAGACCATGAGGGCATCTGCGGAAAAAGTGTGCCATGGCACAAGGTGTTCGCCTCTACTCAAGGTTGGGTCAGAGATCAATTTTCTTGGCATTTCTCTCTAGAGACCCCCAGCACGAGACGAGAGGAAAGGTCGTACGCATTGTATTTCAGGTGGCTGCCCGACGTAACTGGTGATAAAATTGCACACCTCCGGAACGCGAGGTGGATGCTCAGACAGCTAGTCCACCATTATGAGGCCCATACCTACTACTTAGCGAGCTGCGTGGTGGCGGCACAGCTCTTTCTTTATATAAGGCCAAACCTTCTGAAGTGAGTGCGGTTTACACCACAAATAGCTACTGGAAACAGTGTGCACAAGTGGGCGATGGCCGAGCGTTATAAGCAGTTACGGGAACTACCAGCACTGCCCGCACTGCCCGGCTAACACTTTTCGAGAATGTTTTTTTTATCTTATGTATGAATAGATTTCGGACTTCAGTTCAGCACTATGCTGGGATTTTCTGGCTATGTTCAAGTGAAGATAGCTAGAATTACAGCTAAAAGTATTTCTTTCTCATGCCAGCAGAGGGTTGAGTTACATACCGCCTTTGTGAAAAATTTGGAGCCCAGGGGGTTTGCTTCTGAAGCACACTGTCTGGTTCGTAATGCATCTCCAGCACTCCAAATTCGATGACGGTAAGAAGATTTCTGGCCCTGCCTCCTCCAATGGGTAGGACTACCACGAATGATACAGGAGTCCCAATGCGAGGCTTAGAAGCAAACCCCCTGGGCTGTAAACTTTTGACAAAGACTGTACGTCACAACTACGGACATTCCAAACACATTAACTAAGACCGGAAAGTGTTTGGAAAATAGCTGTTCTCCTAAAATTCTAATACTATTGCAGTCGATGTTGCGGATGGAGGGAGTTTCAGCAGCAGTGCAGAAACGTGTTCAATTATATCAAATTTCCGGAATCCTGCAACTACATTCCGCTTCCAACGGTCGTTTTGAAGTCGTCTTGAGAATTTTCCACACCGGTAATTTTTGTGCTGTTATCATTCCTTCAGAATTTTTCTTTTGTTTTTATGCGAAGCATACTACTTTAGCTTCCACTTCAGCCCTTCACCGTGGTTATGCGCCTCCAAATCACGTGATACATGACGTCACACCACGTGATACGATGACGTCACGACAGTAGAGAAACGGGGGCCCACCTCGCGCCGTCGCTGTGGTTGTGCGCCTCCAAATCACGTGATACATGACGTCACACCACGTGACACGATGACGTCACGACAGTGGAGAAACGGGGGCCCACCTCGCGCCGTCGCTGTGGTTGTGCGCCTCCAAATCACGTGATACATGACGTCACACCACGTGACACGATGACGTCACGACAGTGGAGAAACGGGGGCCCACCTCGCGCCGTCGCTGTGGTTGTGCGCCTCCAAATTACGCGACACGATGATGCTTCGCATTCTCCAGGCTTAACCAAGTTAAGCCTCAGCCATTTTCTTTTTGACTATTGAATCTAAATTGGAATCTAAAATTCTCCTGAAGAATTCCTATTTCTATCTCCTACCGATTTAAAAGCCATGAATGATATTTTTCACCGCAATTTTTGTGTTTTTACGATGCATTTTTCCTTTTATAGTTTCGGCGAGATGGTGAGGAATGGCTGCTTTAACGATGACTTACAAACGGTTGTAATCAATCAAGAGAGCCAAAACAGCCGTCGGAATGAAAATTTATAGCCATCGTTTCGTACAGTGCGGTGAATGTTCATCATGTTTAAAACATCAGATGGGCAATAAGTACATATTGAAACGTCATTCGCTAAAACACTAGTATCTTGCGCCGTTTAGTTAATGTAACCCTTAAGATCGAACTTTATTGCTTACCGTGGAGGTTGAGGTTCCTGAATATTGTCGTCAGGCAACCACTCGTTCTTCTTGATGGCAACTGCTGGCTTTGGTGTCCATCACAATAATTGGGGCAAATGCACGTGGGCATAGGTCAGTGTGGTTGGAAATTGCGATGTGGCTCCTCAAGCAACATTCAAAAATAATATGAAGTTGCCTCACACTGAACGCTTCAGGCACTTGCATTTAAGGCACCTCCTTAAGCCCTTCAATCAAATCATATCGTTTGCTTGCTTTCGGAATTTTATTTCTACATCGCTTTAACGGGATACGCAAAAAAAAGACGAATAGATTTCTTAGCATTTTCTCGGCAACAGCGATAGCAAATGCAACTTTCGTTTTGATTTGCAACATAGATGCCATTTCTTCTTCCGTACCTTTCTGGAATGAGCCTTGTCAGGTGGTGTTCAAAATGTCAGTTTACCATTAGGTCAACAGGTGATTCACACCGCTACACATAATTTTCGCATGGTACGCACGTGCATCTCTGTAGTTCCGCACTTAGTTACGTGTGGACTCACGTGGTGTAAAAGCGGATATTAGAGCAATACATTCCGAACCTGCCTTATAATTGGGTGATGTCCATGCGACACTGACATTACGCGCATCCCTTTTACTTTTGCATGGCGTCTACAGCATCGTGTTATACAGCATCGTGGTATCCGTGTCATTGATGTAAATGTGCTTGGGCGGAAAAACTCCACGGTGTCGTTGACGTGGTGGTCTCAGTAGCCTTACCAATATTTACAGCGCACAGAATATTGGGCTCAGTCACGGCAGATAACCGTCAGGAGTATCGCTTACATCATTTAATTATCGACGCCCACTAACTGAACATAGGGCCTTAGCGGATGAAGGGCACTTTTTCAGCGGGCCTTTGTGCTGGCCTTCAATAAACGCTTTTTCATTCACCTCCTCCTGTCCACAGGCACTCAGCGGGCTACTTTCTTGGCGGCGGGGACACAAGTTGTCGCCGTGGACTTCCCGTTGCTGCCGTCATATGTAACCGACGAGTCGTTGAATTAGAACGACGGGCTAGTTGCTCTTGGAACGTAGAATCCATTTTTTTTTTCAGCGCGTTCGCCCTGCGTGTGTCTCCTTTCTTTGTCCTGTATATTTCGCGCTGAGAAAATGCATTCTTCGTACCAATGAGCCTTTCGTAAAAGTCCTCAATCAAATCGTCAAGGTGGTTTCAGTTTCTATGAGTATACGATTACCTCCAGCTTGGAGTCGTGACTAAAACGCGGGGGGTGAGGATGCAATAGAGAGCCTGGAACGTCGTTCACACCTATTACCTGCGGGTCGGTGGTCAGCGTGCAACATTTGACCGCAGAGTTATGCATTGGGTCTGCAGGCTGTACGCGCCACAGGCCACTTCAGGGCGTACCACGCAAGCCTTCTATGGTCGCCGTTCTATGCGTTCATGGCCACCCTGGAGACGGCTCTGCACTTCTTTGTCGGTGTTGCAGAGAGGCCAACTCCATTTTGGCATGTCCTGTGCACTGTTGTACTCCGATGCAGCTGCTGAGCCCCACAGACAGTGCTGACGCATCGCTCGACACCTCGACCCGGCTGAACCAACGCGTGGCACCTCTGGCTACGCTGACGCAGAGCTGGCACCTTCTTTCTGGCAGTCGCAGCTCCGGGCCCCATCTGGCAGGCGGACCCAATCTTAGTAACTGGTGAAGACGACATGGACGCTGGTCACATCGCCTGGACTGAAGAGAGGGTGACGTAAACAAAAGCAATGTTACCAAATTGAACGTGATGTTAGAAGCGGCCATCGCAAGTTACGTCGACAAACCGCTAGTTACGAACTGGAAGTGGCCTCGCTGAAGCAAATTGGATCCCAAAACACCTCAATTATGACGCCATTCTGATGTTCGGATTGGGGTGCAAATGAATAAGGCTGAGCGCTCTCCTAGAGAGGAAATGGGCTATCATCATTATCCGTAGCTATCGCCGTGGGGAAGTGCCACCTTTCTTGTGGGTTGGAGAGAAGAAGAACTCAGTCGCATTGCAAAATTCTAATCTGTCGGACGAGCCCGTAGCCCGAGCAGCTTGGGCAGCCATGCCCCGCTGTGGTCTGTGAACACTTTCAGCAGCTTCATTTCAGCGAGAAAGAAAGCAGGAAAGAGAGCAAAAGCGCCGTCTGTGTTCCCCTATCTATCTGCGGACAGCTAAAAGGTGGCCTACCGCATCCTTCTACCTCTCCAGAGCGTTCTGCGGCTAATGCATGCCGCTAAGCATAGCTCTGCAAATTTTACGAAACACACATTAGTCTCTTAGGTTTCGCTTTATTTATCTTTAACACGACTGCGGAACATAAAATCTTATTTTTAAACCACCTGGGCTTTAGCAGCACCAAGAAAAACCTATAAGTGACAATTTGGGTGGTTGAGTTCGGCGCGACATTTTATGCCTCCGCCCAACAAATTTTCTTGCACTTTCACTTGTAAAAGCATTTAAGAGGAATTAAAATCTGGTTTGCTTCTCAGTCGCCTCGTCAGGCCCAGATTGCTTAGAAAATATTTTTTCTCTGCAGGACACTGTACCACATATCATATTGAAGCGGGTAGACGACGACGACAAAGAGCGCTGGCACGAGTGGGAAGAGTAGAAGACGACAACGAAGTTCTAACTGTGTTCTCGGTGCCGCTCGCAGCTGTTCATTGCTATTTGTAAATATTTGTAATTATATGCTTTCCCGCAACATATTTGGTGGAGGTGCGGATTTCCCCTACGTCTACTGACGACGGAGCTCCGAAGCGGCCGCCAGTTGCTTTCACTCATCATGACTCAAGACGCCTCCCAGCAAACCTCATCCCCGGCCATGACATCACTCGTTCTTTCTCCCCCTCGTGACCCTGGGACATTTTCCGGTACCGACAACACTGGCGTCGATTACTTGATCAACATGTATGAACGAGTGAGTACCTACAACCGCTGGGATCCGACCCTTATGCTCGCAAATGTAATATTCTATCTAAAAGACACCGCCCGGGTCTGGTATGAGACCCACGAAGACCATCTGACCAGCTGGGACGTATGCAAAGAGAAACTCCGCGAATTGTTTGGACGGCCGCTCGGCCGAACGCTTGCCGCTAAGAAGGACCTCGCCTCCCGAGCTCAAACATCTACGGAGTCCTATGTGTGGTACATCCAAGATGTGCTTGCCCTCTGTCACAAAGTTGACGCCAACATGCCCGAGTCTGACAAAGTCGGCCACGTGTTAAAGGGCATCGCCGACGATGCCTTCAACTTGCTCGTATACAAGAACTGCACTACAGTCGACGGAATTATTAAGGAATGTCGACGCTTCGAGGACGCCAAAAGCAAGCGTATTAGCCAGCCGTACACACGCCTCCCCAACACGGCTGCGACTTCCTCATGTGAAGACCTGCGACACCGAGAAACTCCAGCGCCCCCAGAAAATGTGACCCGCATCATCCGACGCGAGCTCGAAGCTATGTCCCCTGCCCCTCTGCATCAACATGATGGCGACAACCGCTTGCCTGTCATCTCTCAGGTACAAGCTGTCGTCCGCCAAGAGCTTGCAAACCTTGGTTTCCGGCCCGTCAGCCCTGTACGGTCTTCACCACCACCCGAAATCACTGCGATTGCTCCTGGACGACCTTCGTACTTCACGTCGGCGAAACCCTAACGACTGGCGGACAACCGACGACAGGCCCATTTGTTTCCACTGCCACCGCATCGGCCACATCTCCCGCCACTGTCGAAATTATTGGTCCCGTCGCAGCACATACCGTCCTCTCAGCTCCTACCGCGACGACGAACAGCCCAGCCACTACACGCCCCCTCCAGCCCAGCACAGTGCTACAGTCGACGGCCAGATTCCCCGCACCAGCCGCTCCCCGTCCCCCCTGCGTCGACAGTCTCGTTCACCCCAACGCCGTCGCTCCTCTCCTGGCCCCTACGGACGCTTGCAAGCGGACAACTAGACGCTGCAGTGTCTGGAGGTGATGCTGCAGTACAGTCCCAGTCCCAAAGTCCTCGATTAGCCCTTCGCGCGCACCATAATTTGCTTGCCATTCATGTCGATGGAGTGCCTGTGAGAGCCCTGATCGATACAGGCGCGCACGTATTCGTCATGAGTTCCACCCTCCGACGCCGCCTCCGAAAAGTACTGACCCCTGCACCCAAAGCCGTTCTCCGCGTTGTCGACGGCGGAACGCCTCCTGTTGTTGGACTATGCACAGCCCGTGGGACCATATCCGGCCGCCATACATCCGTTCTGTTCTCTGTTCTGGACCAGAGCCCTCATGACGTCATTCTTGGCCTCGACTTCCTGTCTGAGCATTCAGCCCTCATTGACTGCGCCATTAATGTTGTTCAGCTTGACCTTCCTCTTTCTGCTTAGTCGCCGTCCCCAGTTATACACCGTCTTTGTGCTGTCGACTTTGTCCGTCTACCGCCTCAAGCCGCAACTTATATTTCTTTCTCATCTGTTCCCCCTGTACCTGATGGTCACTACGTAGTCACTCCGGAACTTGACGTCGCCCTGACGCGCAGCATTGCGCTTCCACACACTGTATTTACAATGTCGGCCAACCGAGCGTACGTTCCGGTCCTGAACTTTGGTTCATCCATCCAACCGCTCCCGCAAGGCATGTCACTCGCCACGCTGTGCCCTGCTGCCGAATGTGTGATATCAGTGGTGGACAGCTGCTAACCTTCCACTCAGCAATGCCGGTTGCCTGCGGCCCCATCAACAGAGAACCCACCGGACGACTACGCCGACATGATCGCTTCTGACCTACCGCCGATGCAAGCTCGCGATCTTAGGTACCTCTTATCATCTTTCCGCGACAACTTCGACTTTGATAGCCGTGTTTTGGCTCGGACCTATGTGGTGACGCATCAAATAAACACCGGTGATTCCGCTCCTCTCCGCAGACGTCCGTACCGAGTGTCCAGCGCCGAACGCACCGTCATAAATCACGAAGTGGACAAGATGCTCGCAAAAGACATCATCGAGCCCTCGTCAAGTCCTTGGGCTTCACCAGTCGTCCTGGTGAAAAAGAAGGACGGCAGCTGGCGCTTCTCCGTTGATTATCGGCACCTCAACCGCATCACAAAAAAAGACGTATATCAACTCCCAAGGATCGATGATGCATTAGATTGCCTCCACGGCGCCAAATATTTCTCTTCAATTGATATTCGATCGGGGTACTGGCACATTGCCGTTGATGAAAAGGACCGCGAGAAGACCGCCTTCGTGACGCCTGATGGCTTATACCAGTTTAAAGTCATGCCGTTCGGCCTCTGTAACGTCCCGGCTACCTTCGAACGAATGATGGGCTCCCTTCTTCGCGGCTTTAAATGGTCCACTTGCCTCTGTTACCTAGACGATGTTGTGGTTTTCTCGCCTACTTTTGCCACGCACCTCGAGCGCCTCTCCAATATTCTGACAGTGTTTCGTAACGTCGGACTTCAGCTGAACTCATCGAAATGCAAGTTCGGTCGTCGCCAACTCACTATCCTCGGACACCTCGTTGACGCTTCTGGTGTACGCCCAGATCCCATCAAAATTCAAGCTGTAAAGGACTTTCCTCTTCCAAGGTCGTCGAAAGATGTGCGCTGCTTTGTCAGCTTGTGCTCGTATTTTCGCCGTTTTATCAAAGATTTCGCCGGCATCGCTCGTCCCCTCACCGATCTTCTGAAGAACGACACACCCTTTACCTGGGGCCCTGCTCAAGAGAACTCATTTTCATCCCTCGTTCATTTGCTGACCACTCCGCCCATCTTAGCACATTTTGACCGGTCGTCTCACAGAGGTTCGCACCGACGCCTCCGGATATGGCATCGGCGCCGTGCTAGCCCAATGTCAACAGGGTCAAGATCGAGTCATCGCTTATGCCAGCCGCCTACTATCAGCCGCAGAGCAAAATTACACCATTACTGAGCGCGAGTGTCTTGCCCTTGTCTGGGCCGTAGCTAAATTCAGACCCTACCTGTTCGGCCATTCATTCGCTGTCGTCACTGATCATCACGCTCTCATTTGGCTGTCTTCACTAAAAGATCCCACCGGTCGCCTTGGTCGCTGGGCTTTGTGCCTCCAAGAATATTCATACTCCGTCGTGTACAAGTCAGGGCGCCATCACCAGGACGCTGACTGTTTATCCCGATACCCTGTGGAACCACATGACCTAGAGGCCGCTGAGACGCTGCCCTGCCTCTTAGCTATCTCTGATCTCGCCGATATTGCCAACGAACAGCGCCACGACTCATCTTTACGACCTATCTTTGATGGCATACGTTCTGCAAACCGATCTCCTTCTCTGAACCTTTATGTGCTCCAGAACGGCATTTTGTATCGCCGAAACCTACGCTCCGATGGCCCGACGCTCCTGCTCGGGATACCCCAACGTCTACGCTCTTCTGTCCTTGAAGAACTGCACGATCTGCTGACAGCCGGTCACCTTGGCGTGTCCCGCACGTACGCTCGGGTGCGGCATCGCTTCTTTTGGCCTGGTTTCTATAGTTCCGTCAAGCGTTACGTGGCCGCTTGCGACCTGTGTCATCGTCGCAAAAGGCCCTCCACTTTGCCTGCGGTCTTCTGCAACCTCCGGAGCCTTTTCACCGTGTTGGCCTCGACCTTCTTGGCCCTTTTCTGACGTCCCTCTCTGGCAACAAGTGGATCGCTGTCGCAACTGATTATACGATTCGGTACGCCATCACGCGTGCTTTGCCGTCCAGCTGCGCTACCGATGTCGCCGATTTTCTTCTGCAAGACGTCATCCTTCACCACGGCGCCCCTCGTCAACTGCTCACCGACCGCGGTCGTTATGTTCTATCCAGAGTAGTTCACGACATTCTTCGTTCGTGTGACACGCAGCACCAGCTCGCGAAACTTACCACCCAAAAACCAATGGGCTTACGGAAAGGTTCAACCGCACGCTCACCGATATGTTAGCGATGTACGTATCGCCAGACCACCGAGATTGGGACGCAGCCTTGCCTTATGTGACATTTGCATATAACTCTTCCCTTCATGACAGAACAGGCTATTCTCCTTTCTACCTTTTGTTTGGTAGGCATCCCACCTTGCCTTTGGACACACTCATGCCGCCTTCTTCAGTCCCCACCACTGCTTACGCTCGGGACGCCATCTCCCAGGCCACGCTGGCGCGCCAAGTAGCACGTAGTAGGCTCCAAGCCTCTCAAGTTTCCCCGAAGTCAGCCTACGACCGCTGTCACCAGGCCGTCGAATATACCCCAGGATCACTCGTCCTTCTCTGGACGCCCTCTCGCAGCGTCGGTCTCTCCGAGAAGCTCCTTTCGCACTACCGTGGCCCTTACCGTGTCGTGCGCCGTGTTACCGACGTGAACTATGAAATTGCTCCCCTTGAAACCTCGCCATCGTCCTCTGGCGCCACCACCGACATCGTCCATGTCTGTCGCCTTAAACCTTATCACAACGCTCATACGTCGCCGCCCTAACGCCGAGACGGCGTTTCAGCAGCCGGGGGTCCTGATGCGGGTAGACGACGACGACAAAGAGCGCTGGCACGAGTGGGAAGAGTAGAAGACGACAACGAAGTTCGGACTGTGTTCTTGGTGCCGCTCGCAGCTGTTCTTTGCTATTTGTAAATATTTGTAAATATATTAGTTTGTAAATATATTTGTAAATATGATTAGTTTGGACACGTGGCAGTTTGCGATTGTGTTTACTGGTGTTCTCGGTTACAAATTTTCTGCCTTTATGCACTTGCCGATAAAAACCACCTTACTGACTTTTTAAGCAAATTACGTCTTTTTTTTACTTGGTGGTACAAGGAGCTCTTCGGAAAATTTTGCGTAGATGCCGCGAAGTCCTACCGGAGTCTAAGCAATATGGAAGAGATGTGGCAGAACGTTCATGAGAGGTGCCGTGGTGCTTCGTGCGGGAAGTGTACATGGGTGTAAGAGTTAAATGATGTCATAGACTTGAAGTGACGGGTGGTATGCATGGCAACTGTGTATGTGATTAGACATTACTCATTACATAGGCCAGTGAAGTCCCGAAAACCGAATGCAAAGTCATCTCTTGAAATAGCATTAACCCAAAACCATAACGCATATCACCAGAGCGGAAGTTCGCCACACTCTGGCATCAAGTGGCGCTTTGCTGTCGCATCACACCGTGAATCAAATTAAGTATCCTGAAATCTTTTCTAGGCAGTAGCCATGTGAGAAGTGTGGGAGATTTGCTGGTGTCCTAGACACGTGCGGAAATGTGCAGCTACTGGCCGCGGTCGGTCGTCTGTGCTGGAACGCGTGTCATCTGCGGCTACTTATGCAGCAGTTTTCGCTTCTTGATGCGCATGAACTCCTGCATGGCTTGCGTCCTGGCAGTATATGACGCCGTTTGTGTTCGACCAGACGGTTCTACCCTGCAAATTTGCTTAATTCACTGTATGATAAGCGTTCGAAATGAATGCTCTACCACTGCTCCCGAGGTCAGCTCCCGAGGTCAGCTCACGTCTCTGACCAATGGCATGTTATGCTCCCGGTGTCCTCTCGATGTGCGTGGGCTGCAGGCCTTGGGCGTCCACTGCGTGCATCATTGTCCTGCACGAGCCAGGCCTCGCGGGGAGAGATAACCACCTAGAAAGTTTGCACCTTTCCGTTGAAGTTAGAATACATTCATCCAGAATTCTTTCGGAGATCGGAGCACCTATACGAAGATCGGACATTGCGACACAGCTTCGTAGCTGCTAAGAGCACTGTTGGGAGCAGTCACTCTGCATTAATGCACGCGTAGTCAGATGAGGTGTAAGTGTGATATGAGCGCCTGATTAGTTCCTTGTTACTGCCAGCTGCGGCCTAGTGTGGTAGACAGGAAATAGGTGCGCACCTTGAGGTAGAGGCTTTGCGACATGAAATAGCTTGTACTTATATCTCTGGGACAAAGACTTCCATGCCTTGTAGCTCCGCCTTAAAGGGGCCCAGAAACACAATCTTAGTTGACTGTTTTGCCTGTAGATCGCATAGAGTGAGTTACAATGGTGCTATTAGCGTCGGTAATACCGCATATATTTCGGTTTTTAATATTTTAATGTCCTCCCAAAAACAAAATCATGGCGGGTTTTAGCAGCGGATATCAAATCAACTGGCGTGAGCTTGATGATTGACAACCAGTAAATATACTGAAAATTGTGTGAATAAATAGAGACATATTTTGTTGCCTGTTCGTGTTTTATATTAAATCAACAAAAACACCTTGTTTGTCTTAGATAAAAGCCCTGCAAAGCAAGTAAAATAAAAATACACCCCCAGGGGCTCTGGCATAGAAACGACGCTGCCAGACTCAGCAAGAACGAGTTACAGAGAGCAGGCAACCAAGGAGTGCAAACTTCCGCGCCGTGCCCGGGCAGGCGGTTTTGATTGGTTGCGCAAGGTGCCGTCATTGGGAGAGCGAGATAGGAGTCGGAAGCCCCGCCAAAATCGAGTTGAGGGCAGCGTTTTGTTTGCTTCTATTTTGAAATTTATGCATTGAATAACTTCCTTTCCTGCGCATCAATTCCTGTAATTCTTTTTAAGTCAGCATTTGTGTGACATAAAGAATCCACCTGAAGTATAGCCGGTATCCCCCCCAAGCAGTGTTTCGCAGCCCCTTTAAAGGCATGACGCCGTAGCGTTAACGGGTCCCTTCAACAGTCTGGGGTTGTTTTTTCGTGTCACTGCGCGGACATGAATGCTGTTCTTTCTTCCACGATCACATAACGCTCAACCTAATTTTCAAAGTGAGATGCACTAGCATTACAGGTATCCCCGGCGCTAGTAATCATTCCCTGTTCTCTTTGTCCTGTCGACTTGCCCTTATATGCGGAACTGATCGTTTGTAGAGGAAAAAATAAAATATCGGACACAATTCGTGGTCAAATAGCTGGGTTTCAAACGAATATTTGTATTACACGTAAGCGAGAGCTAAAACATAGCATGAGGAGCTTTACTGGGTGTGGTTCGTAACTGGGCGTGGCTCGTGTAAACCAGAGGAACGGCTCGAAGCCAAACAAGGAAAGGACAACCGTCAGCGCTGTGTTTTGTCCCTTACTTGTGTGGCTTCCAGCCGGTGTACCGGTTAACAAGAAGCATGTCAGACCAACTCGCCCACCACTTCATGCTGTGGTTTACTGGGCAAGACACTTAACTTTTTGACTTAACGTTGCGTGACGATCTCTGCGTGCAGATACAGCGAGCATGAAAACAAACTTCATATCTTGATCTGACAACGCTTCTTGTTCAGGGTTCATTCACAAAGATATTTATTTTTATAAGGCTTTTTATCATTTAGGACTAGGTGCACCTCCTCTGTACTGACCCTTCTCTTTACGCTTAGGTTGTTGATACTTATGATTTGTAAACACCCCTAGCGGATTCTGCTGGCTAGGAGCAAAGGCTACGGATTTTTTTCTCGTGCTCTTTCGTTACCCGCGAGCCGAAGCTACATTTATGTGTGTGCCTCTATACTGAAGTTGAACTGCAATTATAGAGGCTTTTTCGAAACTGGTACACTGTCATATTTTTCTTTACGACAAATTCTACTCTGTTCTCAGACGCAATGGCTTCTTATTTTTCACTGCGCACAGTAAGTACCTAAGTACAGGACATACATTCCGCTTCTCTAACACACAACAAATTAAAACGCGGAAATGCGGTTTCAACACGCTAAAGGTTAGTACCGTTTAGGATACTTTTTGCGCCGTAATTATGAAAAATACACATTCAGATACTTCCGATTGTTTCTTTGTAGCTATAGTATCTTCAGCAATTTCTAAAATTGTAACAATAAACACTTAATATAAATTTTGTTTTTAATTATTTGCAGCATGCTAACTCACCTGGCATATACTTGCAAAATAGTCAACAAGTATGTTTCATACCACATGAAGTATTCAATGCAGACACATTGCATACTAGTCGGAAAAAAATATTTTGTCTTGCGAAGCAGGATATATTTGGAAGATTCTCATCCAACAGGTATTTAGCTTTACCCTATATAGAGGCTGTGGAATGCCGGGCTCAATTTTCGCGCAGTAGCTTTCTGAAAACAAGCAAAAACTGTATTTGACGATTAACCTTTCGGGTAAGAACCAGTTACATAATTTCTCGCCAGGATTTGTAAAAAAAAACTTAGTGTGAATAAGTTTTAAAGCTAGTTTTTACTCTGCATCGTCCCCTTTGAATCTCTACCATCTTTCTTTATTTCCACTTCTTTTTTTTTGGTTAACATCTTTCAGCAATATTTCCTAAGGCCATTTCTTGGCAATATTTATAGAGGCGCAAGTTGTTTTCGCTGTTTACTACATTAAATCAATGCGAAACTCTCCAAAGTATCCAGAATTGGTTTTTTTTTACGAGAGCTTGAGGGTCCTAAAATGAGAATGTCGTAAAAGACGAAACTACCCATCTCAAAGTGGTCAACTCTTCCTCGACTCAATATACAAAATTGGGCACGTAAGGATCATAAAGGGAGAGGGTTCTATACGGGATGAGTATAGCCACTCGCGTAGGGATCGTAAAAGACTCGGCCCCCCCTCCACGAGAAACAGCTGGTCAGCCGCGGAAGTGGCGTCCTGGACTCTGTCATAAAAAAAAAAACCGGCACCGAAAAACCATACCTTAAAACTAAACAAGTTTTTACAATCAATGTGCTAAACGTTTTAGGTAAGAATATTTTATGGCCTACGCGCATGTCTTTCTCTTTTTCCTGTCAAAGGAGTGACTCTTTTTCTGAAGAATTTTTCGTACTCGTTTAAATTTAACATTTTCTTTCTTGTGCCGTTTCGCATACAGTTGGTGCAGACCCCTTGAACTCACTTGTTCAATGCTTTCAGTCGAGTGACGAGCTTCTGAGTTTTTCAAATAAAAATTTTCAAGGGACTTGCTCAGTGGTTCGTATTTATATCTTCCTCTCGCTTCACAGACCAAGAAAGGGGCTTTGTTTCCAGGATCCCTATTAGCGATTTGGTCAAAGTTCCTAGTTTAAGTGGTACTGCGAGCAGCACTCGGTTCGGTGATGTCGATCTGATTTGCCAAGGCACTCGCCACTTGCTGCTTCTTTCACATTTAGTCTGGCGCTGCCCGTGATGCGGCGAACTCTGCAAAGTTGGTGAATTTTTCTGTATCTTTCCTTTGTTTCTTTTTTCCTTCCATATCAGATTTCCCTTCTCTTCTATCAATTCAAAAGTAACCCCTCTTTTCTATCTTCAAATATTATTTCGTGCGAACGGCGGGAAACTTGCGTTCCAAGCTGGCATTTTTCTCCTGTCCACTCGTTTCCTGTCCATCCGTGGTGGCCCAACTGAAGGATGAGGATTCTTGATAGTAAATAGGGGTATTTGATCTAATTCGTAGGACGGCAAACTGAATAAATATGATCTCAGGTTGACGCTTCTTTTTTTTTCCGCTGAAGAAAACCTAACGTTTTATTTCTGTGAGAACACCGCGAACAGTCATTACATAAATAATAATTAAATAATGCGCAGAAAGGCTGTCATATAAAACCAAATGATCTGGCTATACCGCTTCCTTAAAAGGCAATGTGCCAAGAGAGAGCACTTATTCGTCCGCTGATTTCGCTTTCTGCAGAGCAGGTATTAGCTGCATCATAAAATGCTCTGATCAAATGCGAACGCAGCATTCTGGTCCAGTGGATGATACAAGCTTCTTTTCCAGAGGCTAAGTCCGCCTCAATCTTTGTTTAAAGGAAAAGATGTATAGGTCTCAATTTGACACTGATACTTCTTTTTTCACTGTCTTCCTATATCAACAATAAGAACGGCCCTGCAGACTTTTGATTCACGTCATAAAAAAGAAAGCTAAAATGCTTTATTAGGTCACATATAGTCAGTAACAATGAGAGACAGCAGATAGTACACAACGCTGAAGTGCTTGAAGCGGACAGAACCTCGATAGTTGGAGCGATAGAGTAAGCAAAATTTCAGCTGACGAGAAAGTTTTGGTGAATCACAAGCATCAGATAGCGAAAGCCACCAATCAAAACAAAGAAAAAAGGAAAAACAGAAGCGTAGAGCTACGTAAGGACGCGGAAAAAAAAAAAACAAGCGTTTGTTTGCCGAGCAAACTGCTTCGGTAATGGAGAGTTGTTGGGCACGCGTGGAAAAGCTCCCTACGGCTCCAGAGAACCCTAATTAAATCGGCAGACTCGACGCCTTAGCCGCTTAAGCACTAATGGCTTCCTTCCTCGCTTTGGAAATGGTTCTGAGGTAAGGGTCGCATCACTTCACACAGAAGGCGTCGGTTGAAAGGGAGGGTGTCAGTAACGGGCAAATGAGGTCGAACAATTTTTACCGGAGTCTGATTTTTAAATGGGAGCTTTTAAGAAACCTTTGAGGATGCGTAAAACAGGAATTACGAAATCCTCACGAAAGTTTAGAGGTGCGTGTGCTCAAAGATGAATAATAAAGTGTCTGGTTCACACTATGAAACGCCGACTCAGGGAAGCGTGCCTAATTAAATGACACTTATTTCTGGCGTATTAAAAATTAGGAGCCTATTAGCACAGCATATATTTGGTGTCGGTCAAGAAGTGTATGCTAATCTACTGTGAGGTCTGAGTTTCGTTAATAATGCGTGATCACAAAAGGGGACATGTCGCGGTCGTGGCAGGTGGCAGTTAAATTATTGATTGATCAACATAGGTTGCCCGGCAAGAGCAACCTGGGTCTTTAAGCACCCTTCGTCACCACCGATGGCTGCACCTGAGATCGAAGCATCGCTTAACAGGTGCACCATGGCGCCAGGAGTGGTTTCAAGGCTCCCAGGAATCCATGAATGTAGAGAATGACACACCGTTAAATTAAATGAAGAGACCAAAGATGTCAAGAACGAAAACCAAAATGAATAGCGTGAAATACACATTCCAAGTTTTTTTTTGTACATGCATGTCTACTGCGTTGGTGTTTTGTCCTAAAATACACGTTTATTGGGTGAACAACACAGTTGACGCTCTTGTACCCCAAATTCTGTACATAGATGCGCATTGCGTCAATGTTGTTATTATTTGCCTTCTTTGTGAATGCTTGGGCTGCTGTTTCTCTTTTTTTGAATTTACCTGCATTGATGCGCTGTGTTACTTATCAACGCCCTCACTGTAATGCCAAATCGCACTGTGGGTAAAATATAAATAAATAAAATAAATTAATTAAACAGATATCGGTGTGGTGTGATTGAGCGTTGTTCGTAACGGCGACGACTCACGCATTTCTGTCGTTTGTCCCAAGCGAGTGCCATTGGCTTTCTTTAACAATACTGGAATACTGATTTTCTTTCTTCACTTGATTCTTTAACTTACCCTTATTGACATTTACTACCTAAATGTAATGTTTACTACCTTCGACTATCTGTTTTATTAAGGCGATAAATTAACGGTGCTATTCTCCTGAATGGGTTATCTCTGATTTTTCTCCCCTGACGCGAAGCTTTGAAACTTGTTCCTGTCTTCTATGGATGAAGGCGCACTTTTTGTGTTAGCGTAACCAGTGCTCTACTAACAAAGCCTGTCACAACAATTTGCCTTACGATGTGAGGGGACCTGGAGTGGCCATTCTGCCTAACCGAAGTGAAATCACCTTTATCCAAAGCAGCATTGCTAGAAGACACAAACAGAAGGCGGGCACGCACGCACGCCCGCGCCCGCATGCGCACACGCACGCACGCACGCGCGCACGCACACACACGCACACACGCACTCACGCACACACGCACACACACGCACACACGCACTCACGCACACACGCACACATGCACGCACACGCACGCACACACGCACGCACACACACATACACACACGCACACGCGCGCGCACGCACTCGCACGCACACGCACACACGCACGCACACACACGCACGCACACACACACACACGCACGCACACAGACAGTCCACAATCTGTTCAGTCATATTTTCCTTTGTTGCCCTCACCTCCCCCATCAAAAGTGACTTTTCTTTCGCTAGAAGTGATGGATGTGTGCTGCTCACCCATTTGTTTTTACAATCAAAACATTGTTTTAATCTAGATCACTTCCCGTGCTCTTTGTTGTCGATTTCGATCAGTTATGACTGTATTTTGATAACAAGGTTCAAACATCCAATTCCGCCATTCAATGGAGAGGTTCCTGTACTCTTGACTTCTTAAGATCCTCTTGTGCTCAGTGCGGCGGTCAGTGAAACATCGCCCGTTTGACACACATACGTTTTCGCGCACGTCCGAGGAGTACGGTTCATTACTTGTGCGCATGCGACGGTGCGGACTGTGTTTCTTCTTTCAGCCTTTGATTTCTACTCCGGAAGACGTTGTCATTTTAGGTCTTTCCGGCTACTTAACCGGCGCCAAGAAGAACGACCTTTGTTTTTACCCTAGAAGCAATTCTGAACAAATTGTGGGACATTCTATGGATGTAAGAAGTCACGACCATGCTTTTCTTTACTCTATTTGAAGCTTTGATGGTTGCCTTTTTGCCTAACTTGTTATTTTTGTTCATTTTGATTTATTTATTTGTTCGTTCGGACAACATAAAGGTATTACCCACGAAGGAAGATAAACCTTCTAAACGGGTCTTCACCTCGCGTGGGTACAGCAGCAGGAGCGTTGCGACAGTCTGCAACGGAAAAACGCTAACTTCGACAGTATTAGCACAACAGTAAAAAAATAAATAATCAGTCTGATTAATAAACAAAAATAAGTGTAGTGATCTACACTGAATTGCATAGAATATTTGTGAAGAAATCAGTAAAGAAGAGTTATTCTAATATACATCAAAGCGACAAGAACATTTGATCTTTTAGCATACCTTCAGCCACCGAGACCACTGCCTTTGGAAAGACATCCCACATCCTACACTCTTCTCGCTTGCCCCCTAAAACTTTCATTCTACCTAAAACTTTCACATGGGCATAATATTTCCGGTGCTTTGAATCGCCCTCTCTTAGAACGCGCCGAACTGAAAGGTACCAGGCATCTGTTGCCTCGAAGCTGGAACATCTAACGTGCTTCAGCTGCAGAGAGTAAACACATGCCTAGAACAACCAAACTCTGCGTTCCGGAGCTCCCAAAGCCGCTGCAACCAAGAAGGCAAAAAATTACGATGAAATTCTATCAGTTTAACAGCCCTTGTTTACATCCAGACCATTTTTATCCAAATCTAATCGCTAGTTATTGCGTGTTACGCCCGAAACTCGCTCAGAGCGTGTTCTAGACATGCGTTTTGCCCTCTGTACAAGCTTTTGTATAAGAACCGAATGGTGCTATCAGTCGTTGTTTCATATGCGATGGTAAGCAGATTCGTGGGATCATTAAAAACAGCATATAACTATAAAGCCACAGAATCATAGTTGCCTTCACGAAAGTTTAAAAGCGCCAATATCATCAACGAATTTCAACACAATTTGCGTCTTCTACATTGCCTTGGTTCTGCAATCCGTCAGCCAATAGACGGTCACAATGAGCAAAAAGATTATCATTTAATACAGCCGTGATGCATGGGCCTATACCTAATCCCACCTTCTCACGATAAGTGACGTCATAAGCAATATTTTTCACACGGTATGAAACCTGATACATATACAGGATGACGACTCGCCTTTTTGCTTCGTGTGCAGTGCTTCCAAGAAAAAGTCAGCCATCATTTCGTAGGTTTAAAGGTTTTACATCGCATCAAAAAGATTTTAACATGAAGAACGTCGAGCTTGTCTTCTTCCCTCCAAGCAAACTGATGTTCATACTTGGGGATGTAAATGAAATCGAAACGCAAGGCAATCGCCGTTCATGCGGTCGCTAGCATAAATAAGTTCTTGTGCGTTGCAAAACAGGACTTATCTGCCGCATTACTTTGTATGTGTGCCAGTTACATAGTATATGCTTGTCGCTGCCTTAATTTTAGATTCAAGGACCATTCATGATTCCTGGGAAACATCACCGCTACTGACGAGTGCAGGTCACTGAAAAAGGTGCGAACTTTGTCAAGAAAGGAAGCCCTATTTTGGAAAAACTTGTCCACTTGCCACGTGAAAAGAAAGGGTCTGCAGAGAGATCATGAACGCGTTCTTTAATGCCAACACACGCGTTTTGTCAGCACGTTTTCAATAATACTGTCACCAAGTGAGGTGGCGTTTGTTGGCAAACAGTTCACACAGATGGTAATGGAAAAAATTGACACCAGTGCTCAGTAATGCTTTCCGTTTCTCTTAATGTGGCCATTTTTTTAAATAAAACTTCAGGTCATACTTTCGCCACGAACAGTCGTAATCTCGTTTCGTCCCTGTCCCTGCTCAGCGCATTGAAACAGCAGATCAGTGCAATAAAAACAAACCTCTTTAGTTGCCTTGCTATGCATGTGCATCTGACGAGGTTCGGAGAAGGAACACTTTTATTTTTTATTTCGGGGGATAAAATTTGATGCGGGGGCACATTCGTTCCATTATTACGCAGAAAATAGGGGTGCAGGGCTTTGGTTCTGAAAATGGTTGAAATGCACTGAAACTTCCCGAACCAGAAACGGCAAATATCAAATTTTTTGACGTTTAGTATTAAATGCGCAAAGAAATATCCATGTGTTAAAACTTGAAAATGAGAATACAGTTCTCAGTTCCAGTGGGCGTCATCAGGTCGACGGGCGCTGCAAGCGGCCGTCTTGGGAAAAAATATTTAATAAGATCTCTGTTACTGTGCCCTAAAAACTGGTCATCGTTTCTCGTACCGAGGTACCTGAAGTTAATCGTTGGTGCAATATATTTTCACGGAACCAAGGCAGGAGACACCGTTCGCCAGCAGCGCTAATAGAATCAGCTCTCAGGGCGCGTGAGCCAACTCTCAACTCTTTGTCTTCTAATGCCACCTGGGGCCACCTGGTGGCATTATTCCCCTCCCGAAAGAAGAAAAGGAATACGGAAAACCCCTACGACACCAGGAGCTAACTGAAGGAAGTAGGGGAACAACAAGCAAAGGGGCAAAATGACAGGGGGAAAGCGGGCCTCTGCGAAAAAAACAAAAACCGAAACAACTGTGGAAGCGCTGTCGCTGCGTGAAAAAGGGCTTCATACGCAGTACGTGCACTACTTCTGGCTGGGGTCGACTGCGCGCACTGTGCACAGAACCGTCGGGCAGAACTTCATAAGTCCCAACTGTTATGTGACGCAACACGCTGTAGGGGCCAAAGTAGCGGCATAGGAGTTTTTCCGACATGCCTGGGCGACGGATAGTGGTCCATACCCACACTTGGTCGTCCGGCTGGTACTCGACGTGGCGGTGTCGCTGGTTGTAGCGGCGTGCATCTGTGCCCTGTTGCCTCCTGGTGTGCATGCGGGCGAGTTGGCGGGCTTCCTCCGCGTTTTGGAGAAATTCTTCGGCGTGTCGCGTGAGCGCCCGGTCATCAGCAGTGCATGGAAACATGACATCCAACATGGTGTGCACATCGCGCCCATAAACAAGGCGAAATGGCGTAAAGTGAGTGGTTTCTTGTACGACCGTATTGTACGCGAAAGTCAGGTATGGAAGGATCTCGTCCCAAGTCATATGCTGGACGTCTGCGTACATAGCGATCATGTCTGCTATAGTTTTGTTGAGTCCCTAGGTGAGCCCATTGGACTGCAGGTGGTAGGCAGTAGTCTTGCGATGGCTGGCATGACTCAACTTGAATACCTCGTGCGTGAGCTGCGCTGTGAAAGCCTTCCCCGATTAGTGATTACGCTGGACGGGGCGCCGTGTCGCAGAACAATGCGATGCATGAAGAACTGTGCAATTTCAGGCGATGTGAAAAAACATTATTATTTATGTTAATTAGATTGTTTAGGGATTTTTAGTAGCAATATTTGGATACTAGCCAAGATTTCATTTTAGGCTGGATTTTCTGCGCAGTAAAGAATAAAAGAAAATTACTGCAGAAACAGCGAGACAACTATTCATTTCTTTAGGCCTGTCATACTTCGATTTGTGTCGGTAACTAAACTCCTTTCCCAGTCATTGCAGGTCTGCAATTTAATATGTTTTCTCTCAGAGAAGAGTTTGTTATCTGTGTGGAAGAGAGGAAGCAACGCTGTCCCCAACGCATTTTAGTCTACCTCTCTCTGGTGTGAGACTGGGATTATGAGTAAATTTTTAACATCTAGCAGCAGAGAAGGCAGAGGAAAGAATTTATTGTTCTGTAAAATGCTAATTTTGCAAAGGTTGTACTCTTCCGTAACTTTTCTTGATGCCACCGCTTCCTTTCATGCTCACGTGACAGCTCTTTGATAGCGATACGACATCCCTCGACGTTTTCCAACGTGCGTTACGCTGACCTTCCGCCCGGGCTCCATGATCGACTCGCCATTCTCTTATAGAGTTTTAGTTCTTTTTCGACCTTCCTCTGGCTGCCTTGGGCCGTACGATTGTAGTTTTGCGGACAGTCATCTCCGGTAGACAGTCCTCTTTGCACCAGTGCCCATATCACTTCGCTCCCTCTGGGCACCGAGACTGAGCACCGAGCATTTTGGTCGGGGCATCGTACAGCCCTCCCACATTCCGCTGGTATCACGGGTTGTGTTGGTGAAAAAGAGAAGTGGTGCCGCCGGTCATCTATTGGCGACTGCCGGTTCAACAAGATCGCGAGCAAGAATCTCTACCCTCGCACGGATCGATGACACCGTGGAGTTGCAAATTGTCGAGTTTTCTGCTCGTTGGATTCGCATTCTGCCTATGGCAGGTGCCGATGGATGACGCCGATGGCTCAAAAACTGCCTTTTTGACCACTTATATGAGTTCAACGCCATGCCGTGTGGCCTTTCCAACTCCCGGCTGGTTTGCAACGACTGCTGGACACTATCCACAACTGACTCAAGTGCCAGACCTTACTTCTCATCTTATTCGACTGAAGGACGTCCAGAGTTTCTAACTGACGCGTCGCTTCAGGTTAATTTGAAAAAGTGCCGGTATTGATCCCGAAAAGTAGCAGTTTCAGTCCGCGTCCTTCGTAAAGATGGTAATATTCCGGACCCTACCGAACTTCTTGCAGTTTCCGCAGCTTTGCAGCTTTGGTGCCCCCGGCTTGTGCTTTGGCCGCTTCTAGTTTAGTTAAGAAGAAGTATTTTACTTTCTGTCATGGGCGAGTATTGTTAATCGCACCTTAATCTGGGCAGATCTTCACTGAAGACTTCATTCGCAGTCTAGACCCTTTGTTTGATGTGAGGAAAGGAAAGACGCATGACTAGCTCACTTGTCGCATGACACTTGAACCGCGCGTTGAGGAGAAGGAAAAATTAGATTAGTTTTTAAAATTTTTTTTTTAATTTTATTAAAAACGAAACATCAGTTGGACACTAGGAGATTGGAAGACGTTGCTTCGTGTATGACCTCGGTGGATCGCTCAAGGTCTCGTGTTGAACATCCCGGTCCTAGCTGAGCAGAACCGCGTGCAACTGATCAAAGGTGGTGAGTTGAAGCTCTGACTAATGTGAGCAAAAAAAAAAAGCTGTAGATAGCAACTGACGCTTTTAGTCGGCGTTTGCATTTTTACGCGAGAGGTTGTGTCTTGAAAAAATAAAAAGCACCTGGTTTCCCCCCAACGCAACTCCCTGATTGTTCAAGAGGCTCGTGCGCCAACAGCACCGCGGTATTTGAAAATCTCAGGACTGAAAGGTTCGGGTACTTTCGAATCGATTATCAAGTGGGCATATACTAACACAACACACACACTCTTACACCTTAATACAAGTATATATCCCAATTATTCAACACCATAATCCGCACGAAACCACCTAAATCCCCCCCCCCCCCCAATAATTCCAACTAGTTGATGTTAATCCACGTTTATAAATTTTCTCGGGCAGGCCTGCTTTCCATATAGGAGTGTCCCTTAAAATATTTGAGGTAGGCGAACGTCTAAGCGCTACAAGTGAGGGGCGGCAGTCGGTTTACGAAGGACCTTGCAGCTGCCGTACAACCAGGAAATTACCACTGTGAATTTTATGGCTGCCACTGTAAGGATACGTTCATCTTTTATTCACCGGTTGTAACAGCTACATGTTGTTATGATATTTTTACTCTTGAAGCAAGGCACAGATTTTGATTCGCGCCTCAACGAAGCAAGTTAAAAGGCGATGTAAAGCTCCTCATGCTTTTCATAATGTGTTTTGTGGAAACTGGGAACAAAAAAAAAGGATAAACTCTGCTGTTGAACAAAGTAACTGTGTAGCGAGGGAAAGCACAGTTGTATTCGACAGCTTAAGGTTTCCGAATTGCGTTATAAAAAAGCAGCGACAAAACCACCGTTTAAGATTCTGTGCCACGGCATCCGAAATTTTCTTTTACTGTTATTTTTTCAAGCAAAACAGAAGATAAAATGGGCTGCTGTAGCAAAAAAAAATAAATTTTTCAGAACCATAATACATTCCTGGTCACGTTCAGCTGCTATTTCTGCCTTTTCAAAGCTCAATAAAAAGCTGTGGCCTCGGTGACTCTGCGTAACAGAATTTTTAGATGCAAAGTCTCAGCGGATACAATCGGCCGTCAATTTTTTCCTTTGCTTGGTGAGCTCTAGTAAGCACAGCTTTTAAATAGGTGTGCAAAAAAAACAGCCATGTAGAACAAAAGTGACTGAGCACTTATGCCATCTTAAATGCTGTAAGATCTCAAATTGGGAAATAAGGAGGGACATAACTTTCGTAAAGACAGATACGCGCACTGGAAGTCGATCAGATCTTTAGAGCTGGACTTGTTAACTTTAGATTTTGTTCTGTTTATTTCGTTTAACCTCTGAAAGCGACCCAGGCTATGAGGGAAGACGTAGTTGACGGCTCCATATAATTGCTGCCACCGGTGTTTTTTTAGCGTGCACTGGCATCGCACAATACACGCGACTTTAGCTTTTTTGCCTCCATCGAAATGCGACCACGTCGGCCGGGATCGAACCGGAGTCTTTCCGGTTAGGAGCCGAGCACCATAACTAATGAGCCACCGCGGCGGCTCATATCACCCTTTGGTTGTCCTATGGTTCTCTTCTGGATATGAAGGCAGCACTGCAAAATGCCTTCAAACGGCCGAGATGTTTGTCACGCAGATTCACGTTTCACGCACATTCACGCAGACGTTAGCCTTCGGATTCACGGACACACCTACAAGTCAACCGGCGCTATCTGCCTAAAATAAATAAAAAAACACTCAATTGAGGAGCGGCGCTCGTACGAGTCCTTGGTTTCTGAATCTATCCCGACTGCGATCACACCATCACTACTATACGCACGTCCATCCATAACATTGACCGCATTATTCGCCCCTAGCAGGGCGCCGCCTGAGGAAGGCACTACTCATTTCGTGAGAGCCCTCACCATCAACCGCACGCAATATGACCGGCCATATCCCCAACTCACAAGCACTACGCTGAATCAGGTCGACGTCCTGGTCCGCACAATCTGGATGACTGCTCTCCGCCTTCCAATGTGCACCTCAGCGGCCCACCTGCTCGCGCTCAGCATTCCAACATCTTTTGAAAAACTCCGTGAAGCCGTTCTTACCACGCAACGCACTCGTCTGCTCACTACCTCAAAACGCGCAGAAATTCTCCGCATCACTGGCTAACCAAGGCCTCCCAGAGCGCCGTCCTCACGCGTTTACTCTCCAATACCATACACACCCCTCTTCACCTTGATTCAGTCGCCCGCCTTAAAATGAAATTCCAATGGCCAGTACAAATGTACGTCTTCGACATCTTCGCAAATAGTATGAACAGCGATAAGGTAGAAACTTGTGCCTGTTGGTTCTGACCTAAAACCATCGCTGTAGCGCGGCACACGACAAAGACACAGAACGAGTGTACACAGAGAGCACTAACTTCTAACCACTTCAATGTGAAGAAACGATTCTATATATACATGCTGCACTGCCGTGGTATCACCAGACATACGTTATATCATCGAGCCTGAATAAATGCCAATTCTTTTTGGGACAGTTTAACAGAGGAGATCCTAGCGCTGGCACTTCCTAATCAATCTGTCTTATCTGCTTCAATTATTTCCGGTGTGCGCTGATCCTTGTTTTTACCAATTAGAACTGTCTTCCCATAGAGAGGTGCATACCCATGGTACCCACTACAATGCACAAATAGCAACACTTGTTCAGTTTAGTTCTTCACAATGCGCTTGTGCTCTCGGAGGCGATCGTTGAAAGATCTACCAGTCTGTCCCGCATACCATTTCCAACACGATAGCGGAATCTGATACACCACATCCTTTTACATTCAGCAACGGGTACTCTGTGCTTCATTTTGCACATCATAGGCACGTGACTTTCTTTTCGTTAACTCTGGATGTGCAAGTTAGCGCTGTGCGTCATCTCGTTCTGTGCCCATTTATTTATTTATTTATTACCTCAAAGGCCCCGGTTGTGGGGCATTACATGAGGGATGGGCGGATTACATGCAGGTTATATAAAGATTACAGAGTACATAAAGATCAGGATACATAAAGATTAGAGTCGTTGGCTACAACGATGGCCTTAAGTATGAACAGGACACCACAACCATCCACGCGCATATTGCCTCCTTTGCCCACCCACAAACATATGCCTGCGTCGCAGTAAATTGCCCGAACACTCAGTACCTGGTCATTGGGATAGAGTGTGGTGCGTTTAGCTGTTGTCATGTATGCCTGCTGCGCATGCGCCGGCCGTTAAGCGTGGACGCCACGGGAAGGAGGGCTCTGGATGGCACTTTCGCGTCTCTTGTTACTCCTACGCAGAGACCAATTCCTGAGTAACTACTCTGTGGCTTAGTCTCTAGGAATTCAGGGTTCCATTAAATTTCAGAGGCGGCAACAAACCCTACTTTTTAGTGGCTACGGCAGGGACCGACATTTACTGATTGCGCTTTCTTTTGAAATAATTGATGTGGTACATAGAAGGATGAAAATGACAATTATTAACATATGACAGTGTTTTTTTCTGCATTCTGCAATTGGGTAATTAAGCAATTAACTAAGCTCAATCCCACTTACTTGGAGCATCACTATATGGTCCCTTCCATGGTTACTAGCCAAAGTACAATTGGCCCCGTTTGAAAGTGGCGCACTGTGACGTCACGACCGTTTCGACCAACTGAAAAGCGTGACATTCTCTGTCGACAACTCCTGCTTACAACGATGAGACATTAAAGGCTTTCGCCTTAAAATTAGGCATCACACCATTAGCAAGAGCACAGGCAGGAGGTTGGCGGATACTTGGGATGGGTAGTAGCGTGTTTCATGCGTCCCTAAGCACCCGGATTGGGTACCTTTCATTGGTAGTAGCATCGTTCGGAGTATATCAGTATTCCATATTTCTAGATGGACACAAAACGCGGTCTGAACAATAAAACAATTCGAACAATTCCCACTATCTTGCTTTGCATTATGTGATCATGAGACTCCGATGTTATATCCTGGAATATTTGCCGTCCTTTGGTGAAGGATGATGTCTCTTTGGCTCTGCCTTTGTGTGGAAATTATTGTGGTAAAGCACCCTTAATCGATACTTTCGAAAGTTTTTTTTTTTAGGTACTGTAGGAAATGCCGTACATGAAGATCACAGACTGGAATGTACTGAACTTGTATTAGCGCTGGACATTTATAGTGCCTATTTTACGTCTCGTGCAACGCTCTGAACTCAAGCCTGGCTCGAGTTCACAAGGATAGTTTCAGCGCACAGCTCTATTGCAGATAACTAATATTGACTAAATCTTATTTTACATTGCCTGTTTCGCACAATGATGTCACATGACGAGACGTCTCTGTGAAATTTTGTTGCAGCATGTGCACCGACGGAGCTGTGTCCTCCATCCATTGAAGTCGCAGGGTTGAAAAACGAATTCCGGATTCCGCAAATGATTGCACAATAACCAAAATACTTGGTTTTGGAGCGAAAGATTCCCCGTTTCTGCATTTCGGTCATTCCGCGTAGAAGACAATGCAACGAAGAACCAATCACTCAGACTCACTACCCTATAAACGAGATATAATCAGCAATGGAACTCGTCTCCAACGCACTGAAACTTTCGAACGCCATGAATTCACGCGCTCCAGAATCCACCTTAATCATCTGAATATGCAGATGACACCAACTCGAGAGCTCCCTTTTCTACCCAAGTGCTCTTCGTGGCGGAGGACAGCTGGGGCTTGAGTCCGAAAAGTGTTTAAGCGCATGAGCCTTCCGTCTTTGGACAGCAGGTGCACAGAGGCTGCCAGAACTAAACGGAAGGCGCGACCGCGTGGTAAACCCTGTCGCATCGCTTTCTAACGCCGACTCGCATGACTCGTTAGCATGGTCACCAGGCAGCCAAGCGCTTCATCAGCAGACCCTTATATTGTGCGTGCACTGATCACTTTCCGAGGCTCGAATGGGTGCTTATTGCTTTTAAATGGCAAAATCAATGAATTGTTAGGCGCTGACTGCGATGCGTTGAAGAGCGGTTTGCGTCGTTTGAAGCGGGTCGGCAGCTGGCGCGTGCGGCCTCGGCCAATGAGCACAAGCAGCCGTCAATGACTTACATGCAATTATGCTGCCATACGAGTGGCTTTTCGCGCGGCGTGGTTTCATATCTTCGGCTGAAGTCGATACGATCATACTGTCTTCTCTTTCGCCAGAAGCCGCCCTCGGGTACGGCATGCTTCATTCGTTCGTGCTGTTAAATCTTGCGTTAAATGTGGACTTTAATGTTACGTAATGTGCAGGAAGTTTTCCGAATTTACACTGTTTGGTCGTTATTCCAGCGAGGCTGGACCACTTATTTTAGACACTGAAAGAAACTACCGGTATTGGCAGCGGAACGGAGAAGGAAGTTTGAAGAACAATAGCCCATTTAAGGACAAACATCGCAACAAGAAACGACTCCGAATAAAATGTAGCTAGTCTGCCATATCTGTGCTCTTAAATTCACGAATTATCAGGTCAAAGGGAAGAATATGGTTGCAGAATGGCAAACACAATAGCAAGAGGGGCTTACGCTCTCTCAAAAATAATTTTTTTGAGCAGGCGCTCGGGGAAAAACTCCATCCACTATGCCGATCAATTCCTGGATATAAATATTCGGATCAACAAAACGCCGCGCAGTACATAATATTTACTCGCTCACAGCGCATTCCTACGTAATTACTGCCAACATCGAATTAAGGGTACTATTCTTGAGTGCGGTTTCTGCCCGAGGAAAAACAAAAACAAAGCCCTTTGAGCTGAGCGCAAGAAAAAAAAACAGCGCCCTACGCGACACGCCTCTCATGGCAGCTTCATGCCTTAACTATTCATTTAAGGCAGGCTGTTCATAGCAGCTTGCGCTGTGCTCATTACGGAGGCCCCACGCGCCAGCAGCCGACACGCTGTTCAAACGCGTAGCAGGTAGCGCCAAAAAAAACCCTGGTGTTGCAATTTGAAAGTAACAAGCACTCGTTCAAGCCCCCGAAAGTGATCGCTGCACGCGGAAGATAAGGGCTGGCTGATAGCGCGCGTTGCTTCCTGCCGATCGAGCTAATCAGTTATAAAAGCCGGCGTTGGAAAGCACTGC
Organism: Amblyomma mixtum; assembly: GCF_055824585.1. Taxonomy (NCBI): domain Eukaryota; kingdom Metazoa; phylum Arthropoda; class Arachnida; order Ixodida; family Ixodidae; genus Amblyomma; species Amblyomma mixtum. The sequence goes on from NC_143013.1 coordinate 180,969,149, forward strand.
GAAACGGTTCGCCTCGCTGTCGCGCCAACAGTTTACTTCTGACAGCACCTGTGCGCGTTGTGCTGACGTGCCTCCATGGCTTAGGTCCACCTGTGCCTCAGTCATACGAAAAAAGGGCTTGGAGACTTTGGCCTTAGGGAACATTGAGGGAAAATCCGAAGCTGGCCAGCATGGTGTATTACTGTAATGTAAAAACAGAGATGATACTGTCATTGAGACCGCGCTGTTTAAAAGCTAGAGAGAGGAAAAAAAAACACGAAATACCTAGGCTGCTACCACTACCACCAGTCGTTAGTGCAAGAAAGCTCCAGTGATTCAGACTTTGTTGTGGACTTCTAAGGCAAGTCTACGTACCAAATTATTTCCACAAGATGATCACGGAGTCCTTTTCGTTCTCGACGTCATAAGTTTGAGCATAGGGGCAGGAAAGAAGTTGTTTTAAAATTCAATTTTTCCGTTTGAATTTCTTCCTTTATGGTACGTAAACATTCAATAAGTCGCAAAGAGGGATATACTTGGTTTGTACTGAAATTAAAACAAGATCCAACGACAAAAGCCTTACTGCAGCAGGTGTACTTCGGCCCCTTTGTTGAACGAATCGCGCGGTCTTAGACTGCCTGGCGCAGCGGTGCTGAGGAGCAGCATTGCGTATATCGGGACGAGGGAACGGGCGTGCACACCCAGTATTTATTTATCTTATTAATTTGTTTACCTATTTATATATTTACTTATTTAAATATTTATTGATCTGCCCTCAGGGCCTCAGGCTTTACAGATGGGAGTGGCTATACTAAACAACAATGAAAAAGAAATGAAGTGAAACGTTACTGAAAAAGTTTCTGCTGATCATACCATGTTAGCGAAAGATTATATAATATTACATCACAGCGAGACATTATAAAAACAATATTATCCTACTCGTACACTAAATGTCATATCACTAAAAATTTATAATACAATAAATAATATTGTTAAACTGGACCGAACGGCGAAGTTCATAATATATGCAGATGACAGCAAGGTCTTATTTTCTGATCAAGTATATCCAAATTTGTAATAAAATGCAACGATCTGCTTGACACGCTCTTGCTCTGGTCGCAGCGCAGCAAGATAAATATTAATGCAGCAAAAACAAAAGCAATTATCTTCCGGGCAAAAAACAAACCACTTGAAATTCAACGCGCAGTTAGATATGCTGATAATAAGATTGGAATTGTGCATGAGCACAAAATTCTGGGAGTTGTTTTCTCAGCTAATCGCAGCTGGGATACGTAGGTTTTTAACATCTGTAAAAGCTCGCTGCGACAACAGAAGCACTGTCACGATGCCGCAGGCTGCTACCCTAATATGATAAGCGACAAATTTATTATGCACTCTTCGAATCTCATATTAACTATTGCAGCTTAATATGGGCAACCACTGCGCAAACAAATATAGCGAAGATTCTGCGTCTCCATAAGAAAACCCTTAGTCACATCGCAAACCTACACAACTTCTCCCCAACAAACGTTCTCTTTCCATTGTATCACATCATCAGCATTGACCACATATATGACTTCCGGATGCTACATTTGTTTTCTTTTTCTAATAGTTCTTACAAGGCCTTTATTACTGAAACAGCGTCCTTAAAAACTAAACATACCTCTGCTAATACCCGCAGCACGGATACTTGGTTTTTTCCTCATTTTAGGACTAATTATGATCCAAACACTGCAACACAATCTTCCGCTCCGCATGTATTCAACAAATATGAACACACCACAACTTTCACATTCAAACAATTGCGTTGATATTCTGTTGATATGTGATGTGTCTAGGTGTCTAGTGAGTGTCTAGGTGCACCATGATATACAGAGAGAATTTTGTGCATTTCTCTAAAATTTTGATCATTTCATAGAGCTTGGTGTGTATATTCTGCTTTAATGTATGTATATTTCATTGTAAGTGCATTTCATTGTTTGTATGCTATAGTGTTGAAGATTTGCGGGGTCGCAGCGGAGCACCAGAGCAAGATGACCAGCGTGGCAGGCTTCTAGTTCCGAACTGCCCGTGCCGGGCGTGCGCTCCGAGCACGCGCTGTTCACTTTTATTTTCTTCTATCGCGGGAACGCCGATCTCAGCGCTTGCGCTTTATAGCGTCGCCGGGCGCTATGTATAGAGTGTACTTTTGTTCTCCTTTTGTTGTATCTTTCTTGTGTTTATTTCCATCGCCTTATATGTCGAAGCCACTTTATCTAACGGTTTTCCGGGGCCAATCAAGCTGCTTGGAAATCCTTCCAGTTGTTCTGGAGAAATAAATTCAATTCAATTCAATATTAGCTAAACAGTTTCGAAAAACAGTTCCTCATTTTTGATAGACACAATATCAGCAGGAAGGCGGTTCATTCGCGAGATGTATAAGCGGGATATATGACTGAAAAAATTTGCGTTACAACGAACTATACTAGATTTGTGAATTTTATCAACGTGATGGGAGCGATAGATAGGTTCAAAATTCAATTCAGCATGCAGCAGGAGATGGCGGAAAGTTTATGTAATGATGCTAAGCAAGAAATTTTATTTCTAGGCGCTAAAGACGAAAGCTAAAGGCTGCTTTTTATGTTGATATGCTGGCTGTTCGGCTGTAACTAGAAAGGATGAAGCGACTGGAATTAATTTGAACAAATTCAAGAGAATAGGTTAGGGTGACATGGCCAGGATCCCATACTGATGACGCGCTTTCGAGTTTCGGGTGTGTAATAGTCATACAAAGCAGCAATATAAGGGAAGATAGAGCACTCGAAAAATTATGCCGGAGGTCGTCATCATCATCATCATCATCATCAGCCTGACTACGCCCACTGCAGGGCAAAGGCCTCTGCCATGTCTCTCCAATTAACCCTGTCCTCAGCCAGCCGCGGCCACCTTATTCCCGCAAATTTCTTAATCTGATCCACCCACCTAATTTTCTGCCGCCCCCTGCTACGCTTGCCTTCTCTTGGAATCTACTCCGTTACCCTTAAGGACCAGTGGTTTACTTGCCTTCACATTACATGCCGTGCCCAAGCCCACTTGTTCCTCTTGATTTCAACTAGGATATCATTAACGCACGTTTGTTCTCTCATCCACTCCGCCCGCTTCCGATCTCTTAACGTTACACCTATTATTTTTCTTTCCATAGCTCGCTGCCGGAGGTAATCTCTTCTAATCCAGGCATTACGCGGCTAAAGCGCGCGTTGTTGATTGGCTTTTCTGCTTCTAGTAAAGCAACCACTGCGAAACAAGTTATACGGCCAACTTTTGAGAGCGTTTTGTTTCATGTCCTATCTGCATTTTTCTGGCTCGGGATTTGTGCAAACACGCAATGTTCCATGCAGGACGCTAGTCCCTGCTTGCGTTTGCGAGTAGCGTCTCGAGAGCATTTATTTTAACTAAATTAGTGCCCCATAACGAGAGTCCTCTGCAATTAGTTTTCCGTAACTAACGGTTTCAACCTGTTTCGCGGAGAAGCTACGCCGCTTAACTGAAATAGATTCCTCTTTTAAGACATCACCGGCACCATATGAAGGGGATAAACAGAATTCGTCCCAAATTCCTGCGTCTCCGATGAATAACAGCCGACCTTAGGCGCGTCTTGTTTGCACGAATCAAAACAGCCTAGCAGGGAAGGTCTCTCCATCAACAGGAATTGTGGGCGTGTTCTTGCCCTTGCACGCTCTCTCATTTTCTTCGTCTATCGATCGAGTAGCGCCGGCAACCCGACGCTCACGCGATATCCTTAAAAAGATGATTGTCTGTACTTGATGTACTATCAGCTTCAAATGAAACTCGAACAAAACACCTGGAACGCGAGTACAAACAATCAAGCCTATTAGCGGCTGGAGATGAAACACAGGCGTGGCCTATTAACACTTCAGAAGAGCGGTCTTTTCGCCTTCGGTGGCAAAATCAACTGCTCTTGTAATTTGCCTCCCTAGTATAATATCTGCGAGTTGTGCTGTTTCCGTTTCAGTTCCCTTGTTCGCGTTTCATTTGACGCTGATAGTACTGCCGTGTCCCTTCAAAGGCCTTCATGAACCAGGCTTGGTGCCTGAGCTGTCAGGCATAATTCATTAGGCAGCAAATATGCTTAGTAGTTTTTATTTGAGGCGCTCTACGGCATCAGTGGCGAACATTCTCACAATATACAAAATACCTGGTGCAACTCTTGCTGAGAACAAAAATATTTAAAAATACAACCTACTAGACTCCCGCATGGATATTTACGTTGCTAATGAACTAATCTTCTTCGCGGCCTTCGCCAAAAGAGCTGGCTGAATTTTTTCGCTTGAGGAATATGACGGCACGTAGCACGTGGGCCACACTTGGTGCCTATAAGAGCGAGTTTTTCGCAGCATAAATAGATAAAATCAAGTCTTTTTATACTGACGAGCCTTGGCCTCCATAAGCTTTCTTGTTTATTTTTTTTTCTGCCATCATACACTTTGCAGATGGCGACGTAATCCTTTATCATACACCATGCAGAGGGCACCGTAACCGTCACATGCAGAGGGCGCCGTAAGTCGGTATTCTGCGCAAAAAAAGAGAGAAAGAGTGGCGTATTTGGGAACGACATGATGCGCCAGAATAATAAGCGTATGCAATCAATGTTCAGTGGTAGCCCCATTATACGTGCTTAATCAAACTGTTTGCTTCTCGTGCTACCATGTTGCGCGCTTTCACCGTTTGCACAAACACCATTGAAACGATAAGCTATGTCAACTAGTAGCCTCATTCTTCTCTTTTCTGTCTGTCGAGGAGGGGCATTGGGTGTGCGCACTGCTCTATTTACCGCAAGGTGTTGTATGGTGTCCAGAAGCAATACACGAACTATACAAGATACACATAGTTCCGGACTCGGAGTTGAATTGCTTCGTTTCGCATCAGGCAAGGGGAAAATTGGCAGAAATATGTGTCAGTTACCGGCTGCTCCTAACTCCTAATTAGAGAGCAGCGAATTCTGCTTCCTCCATACTCTTGAGGGGACCAAACGAACTTCGAACGCTTAACAAGCTGAGATCTGTGCTAGCGCCTAAAGAAAGGTTCATTTCTTCGTTCTTGTGACAAAGCAGCATGATGATCAATGCCACGTTATCAATTCCGTGCCCTGAGAGCAATTAGAACTGCCGTAGCCATGAGCAGCGCCGCAGCACTTCCAGAGATAATCAGCACGGCAGCTCTGGCAAGCGTACGCTGACTCATTCCCAATTAAAAGTGGTGCGGGCTTTGATTGCCCTCGTCCCGGAGAAGTTTGATAGCATTGCGGAGACAGCTACGGCTCTTGCGTTTGTTTTTGCTTTTCTCTTATTGCCAATTTAATTCTATTTATTTATGTCTCATAAGCAGCTTCTTAGTTCCTGCAATCTGTTCGGGTGAAAAATTACTTTTTTTTGTCTCCCTCGAGCAGAATAGCCTCATATTTTTTTTCAGTTACTGTACTGGTACGAACACTGTATAGCGCCGAGAAAGCTTCGGTAGGCGCAATAAACCAACAAACTCTATTCTAAAGCAATTTCAGATACCATAAACCCTGAACTCCCATTTCCTTGCTTGTTTCGTTTGTTGCCATAGCGCATATAACTGCGCTGCAGTATGTATAAATAAATAACACTAATGATACAATGCCTCCTTCGCGTCGAGGTGCTGCGAAACTTATGGCCAGTGTATCCTAGTCAACTGTAGAGCCTAACCAACTCTTAAAAAAACGTCCCCTTCTTGTATAGGAAAAGAAAGTGTCTCACTCGTTTTCGTGAAGAATTATTGGCTAACTAAATTTTAATTTAGTTTAGCTTATCGGGATTTAACGTCCCAAAGCAACTCAGGCTATGAGGGATGCCGGAAATATCGACCACTTGGGGTTCTTTAACTTGCACTTACACGGCACATTACACGGACTTCTAGAATTAGGCCTCCATCAAAATTCAACCTCAGCAACCAGCATCGAGCCGGCATCTTTGGGGCCAGGAGCCGACTGCCACATCCACTGAACCACCGTAAACTAAATTTTAAAATTTTGGAAATCAAGGCATTGCTGTTCGGAAATAGATATTTTCGAGGGTGTAAAACTTTTTCGAGAAACAAGCAAATTTAAAAACGTTTGAGGGTTTTAACAGAGTTGAAGGCAGTAGACGTGCGAAAGCATGTCTTCAGGCTGGTTGGCTGTTTGTTTTGCTTTTCTAGTTCGTCGTGAGACGGTTAGACTTTGAGAAGCAGTACTTTCGCTCTAAAATTGAGGGAGTGGTCACACAGCTCCCTTACTTTGCTACCTACAACACTCATCCCCTTCCGTTTGCTTTCCATAAAAGGCGCGGGTGTCAGAAAATGTTCTCTTCAAGTACGTTCGAAGTGCCATTCGGCGCAGTGCAGAGGTTGAACTGGAATGTCCCAAGGATGGCAAGAGGCTCTCAATGACGGCTGCACAAATTAGGAGAACAAGCTTGAGACAAAGAGTGGCAGATCATGGATCATGGACTCGTAACCCTACAGAGAGGCGGTGGAGGAGGGGGGGGGGGGGGGGGGGGCGGAGGGACAGTGGGCGCTACTGCGGACAAATATTTTTTCCCTTTCTGCTGGTATTTAGATGTTGAACGAGTGTGCAGATGGAGCGTGAAACAGAATAATGCGTAGGCAGGGAGGTTAACGAGGCCGTGCCCGGTTTGCTACCCTACAGGAGGCGAGGGGGATGAAGGAAATGGAACGAAGAGGTTAGTGAAATGGAGCACAGTATGGTATGCTTCCGTGACAACAGAGCATGTACACAGGGAGTCGGCAGTCTCCTACTCAGCACAGTGTCATTTAACTAGTTAAGGGCGCACTCATTGGTTATCTTCAGAATATTCGCCTTCGTTAATGGGGATTTAGATGAGCCGACCAGATCTCTACCACGTGAAGAAAGCGGGACTCCTCTGCTCAACCCTGACCGGCCTGCGGTGAGTCCACTGCCGCCAGGTAGTGAACTGAATTACAAACGTCGGCGCTTATTTCACACTCTATGACGCTGCTAAAATATGCCACCACAGAAGAAAGGACCGCACACAAGGGCTCACTATCAACTAAATTTTATTGATGGACGGCGCACACCTTATCTAAGGCGAGGAACAGAGGCGGAAAGGTGAGCGAGCAATCTGCAATGATAACAGCACGCGCAGGCAGGCAACAATACATAAAAATACTCAAACGTTAGCTGTTTCTAAAATGTCGCCCTCAGCAGCGAAGAGTGATAATCAGGGAGTGCTGATGCAAATAGAATGCTTCCACGCTGATACGCGCAGTTTTATCGGCAGTCTTACCTAGAATCCTCGTCTCATCCAAACAGAGCCACGCATCCTCTGCATCTACGTGCGCAACCAAATGTGCGTACTCGTCCTTTAAAAAAAATTCGGGCATATTTCCCCTGCCGTACCCTGCTTCCGACCCTGCTTCAGAAACTGATGATAGGAGCACAATGAATGGGTGGCGATCTTTGGAAGGCCGATAAGCATCTGGTAGTACCCTATTTACCCAAGATGTCACACAACATCAAGAAATTAGCCAACAGGCATGCTGTGTCGTTGTTTTTTCGGCAAACAATCTTTGAAAGTTATGCCCACTTGTTTGCGGCTCTAAAAAAACGAGGATGTCAAATACGACATGGCACTCCGCTCGTGAAGTGTTCAACAGGATGGTATATGCCATTTCCATGACATGTGGAAAGCTTTATGCCGGCGAAAGCGACCGTTCCATCGATGAACAATTGGGGGAGCATGCCCTAGATTTAAGTGAGTTAAAGAAAGTTTGTTACCTTTAAGATTTAGGTTTTGAGGATTTTTCAGAGTGCTCGTTTGGAGCCGAACCGCGACCTTTATCGCCAGCTAGCTACACGGATGCAAGCCGACTTTGCAGTGTGTGCATGATTTTCGGTGCGCCCGTAGTCCACAGGGAACTGAGGTGCACATCTGGCATTGTACTTGTCCCACTGCTTGCTTTGTGCGCGCATGCGTTTGAAGTTTTCTTCGTTGTTCTTTTGAGGAGTATGCGAGACTGGTTTGCGTTTTGGAGTTGGTTTTGGAAAGCTTTTTATACTGCATGTGCTAGACACGCGTACACTATAACTGCACTTACGGCGTCCCCAAGCATGGTCGTCTATTAGTAGCACGGACGTCCTTGTCGCCTTCAATGCTTCAAGTGCTACGGCAAATGCAGCGAGACAACACTTTCGCGTGGCATTCATGTTGAGAATCTCCACAGCGGAGCTATCGAAACCGTCAATGCAACGTAAGCATGGCTAGTTGAAAAGTACGTACTGTGGTGCGCACTGGTCACCCGCGTGCGTGCTAGAGGTCAACGTCTAGACAGACTCACAGGCACGTTGCCGCATGACATCTCAACTGGCTGACCATTCGCGATCCGGACCGCTTGTCTGGAGATGAGAATCCTATCTCCTCCCGGAGATATTTGTTGGTGGTTAAACCGATGGCAGGCGCTGAGTAGGGGTGGAAGTGTCGCTTCGCACTCGCAGCGCTCAGATATTTAACCTTCTGTGATTTCGGCAGAAAAGCACACGTGATATAAAAGCGTTGGGTCGTAGCGGGCACACCATGTATTAGCTTCTGTTGCAGGAACGAGTGGAGTTTGTGCGGACGGCGTTGGTAGCCTCAGGGGTCAGTCCATGCAGCCAAAGTAGTGCTGCGATAACGCACGCCTAAATAGTGCGCAGCGTTGGCTCTTACCAGTGGAATTGGTTTAATGCGCGCAACGTTGACCACTCAACCGGCACTGTCAGCAAAATTTTACACAGCGATGCCATTGCACACTCCTTGGAAGTGGAAAAGAACGCTGTCATCTTTCTCCCGTGTTGGACCCCTGCCACAAATTGCTCGCGATCGCCGTGGTGTATGGCTGACTCAGAGACAAGAGGTAAATTTCCGAATCGTTGCAACATGGCTGAAATTTAGGGTGTGCGCTGGCCTATGCAATGAAACGCCGCACGAACTGCAGCTTTTGTTCGGACGCAGTTGCGGCTGTCGTATGAAATTTGTTGCTCAGTACTGACCGTCTGGCCTGAATGACAACGGCACATGCTGAAATAGTGGGTGATAACGCGGCACCGTAAATACGTGGGCACGTTCAGTATACTATGCGTGGAGTAAGGGCAGTGCCATCTGCATGAGGGGAAGCATCCACACTTGAGCTTTCTTCGCGATCCCCGGTGTACTACACGTGTCCCACAGGCATCTTAAAGGCGACAGAGTTTGTGTTGCTTCGGAGACCAGCGGTGCCATACCGTCAAGAGAGCGTGCAGTTATGCGAGATTCAGCATAAGGTAAATTAATATGTTTCCTAGAACCGACATCATACGTGTTTTTTGCATGTTTGACTTGCATGAAAGGCGATTTTAGAATTAGATTGCCTCGGGTAGCTCATCAGAAGGCACATTTTGCGACGCGAACCTAATACATTCGAAGTGCAGCAATCAAGGGTCCCATAACCAAATCCAAAAAAAAAGAAGCAAGGAAAGCCTATAGCGGTGGTTTTTAATGCTAAAGCAGTATGTGGCTCATCGGCAATGCAACCCGGTGGCACTGGCCAGCAGCAGAAGGCCAAAAACCCCCCAAATGACGTCACCGTCGTCTCGCAGGATGTCAGCAGTAGGCCTTAGGATAGTCAGCTTTGCAGGAAAAAAAAAAAAGAACTTTTCACAAGGTGCAGGGTACTGAGCCAAGCATCTTCGGAACACGAGGCGATCACAAAAACTATAGGCTACAAAACCACGTTGGTTCTTTTGGAATGAACGTGAACCTAGCATATACGTTTCCTTACGACTGTATACTAATGAGTGGGTCCGTCGTTACAAAGGAAGGAATATTGAACAAACCTCGCAACAGTGCTCACTATGAGCCAACGCTGTCACATACAGACCATATTGCAGTTTTTAGAGCCCTCCGTAATTTTTGAATAAAGAAAAAGGAAACAAGAAGAGCTGATATCATCATGAGCCGAAGTGATTGTTTAGGTGAACAGTGCAGCTTACCTGTTCAATGCCAGGAAAAAAAATTGCGTACCGCACTTAATTATGCTTCAAGGAGGACAAAGGAAATTGTGTACTCAAACCAAAGCTTCCTCTGCGCTTAGAGACCATCGCACAACGACAAAACTCTTGTGAAAAATTTGCAACTTAGTTGTATGCCGGCTTTTCTCCAAACACGGCAGGGTGCCGTAGCCCCAAGATTAAAGGTGACCTACATCCGGCACTACTTAAACTAATAGAAGACGTCGTTTGGACTCGCTCCCGAGCGCAGCACTCGAGCGTGCCTCGACGCAAGTTTTCGGCAAGAAGAAAGATGGGGTTCATTACCATACCGTTCCTTCTTTAAAGAACTGGCTTCCTTTCTGGCCGAACATCAGCCTCGCACACGCTTCTTCAATATTGCTCTTGCCAGAGGCCAGTTAGTAAAGCCTTTTAAGCAAAGTGACCAAAAAAGAACCATCTAGGTTAATATTTTCATGTGTTGTCCTGAGAACAAAAAAAAATGAGGCTACTCTGATTTTTGGTTTAGGGAGTTTATCGACCCAAAGCGACTCAGCCTATGAGCGACGGAATGGCGCAGGGCTCTGGATGATTTTGGTCATTTGGGGTTTTTTAGCCCGCACTGATATCAAACAGAATATGGGCCTCTCAGATTTCGCCTCCATTGCAACGCCCTCTGAAGGCAGCATTATTACCATCCTGTGACTGGTGAATAGACCATAGGAGCAGGTACGAGCTAGTGCGGGCGTCTGCTCTAGAACGTTCCCTCAAGAACGGTTCGGCTGATCGAAACAGTCAGCACTACTGTGTCATTTTACCAAAATAATTCAAGACAAAACGTAAATACGAAGGTTAACATTCATACACACGGTTGCCCTTTGTTCTGATATGGCCAGAAAATAAATGGCTCATAAAAATGTATTAAGTACAGTTATATTCAGGCGCGAATAAAAAAAAATCGACTTGGTCGCCGAAGGATTTAATGTTTGCTTAAATTTTTTTCATTGCAGGGCATCCTGGCAATCTGTTATTCCAAGAAAAAGGGAAGCTTTCAATCTAATGAAACAACTTCATAAGGAATATTTTTTACTGTCCTTGCTTTTTATTCTTAAAATTAGAGGTCAGCAGGTTCCCACCACAAATACAGGCGTAAACCCATGCCACCAATATAAGAGCTTCCGTTCGAATGAAGCTCTAAGCAACAGGAATAACAGTAAATGCTCACCACAAACCTCCGGTAATCACATTTAACATGTATTGAAAATAACATATTTAATACAACTAAAAATGGTGTCTAAGAGTGATGATGGTTTTCGCAGCCAGGGTATATCCTTTTACCACTATTCCCTGTCTTCACTTCACTTCACCTTATTACCTTAAATACCCTACTTCGAGGGTGTTACATAAGGAGTGGGAGTACAAATATTGATTGAATTTGATTGCGTACATGATATTTATGAAGTACATATTTCAATTGGTAACAAAACTTGATTGGCAGGTGATGGCATCAACGTCGTGGGGAAGGCCATTCCAATCTTCTGCAGTGCGAAGAAAAAAGGATGCGAAAACTGTGACGGTGCGGGCGCGTTAGCATGAAAATTGCAGTGGAGGGCCGGTGCGATGAGATATGCGAGCTGGCAGTGTGCTGTTGGGTGGTTGGCCGAGGGAACTGTAAAAAAAAAAAACTTATGAAAAAGACAGCGAGTAGCAATGCAACTTTGATGGGCAAGAGTTGATAAACCTGATTGTCGTTTAAGTGACGATACAATGATGTCGTACGAATAGGTAGAATGAATGAACCGTGCGCCACGATTTTGGACAGATTCTAGTGAACTGATGAGATATGCTTGTTGCGGGATCCATATAGAAGATGCGCATTCTAGCTTTGGTCGGATGAGTGACTGGTGTGCGAGAAGTTTAATACATTCAGGGGCGTGCCGTAGATGACGTTTCAAAAAACCCAACGACCGGTTAGCTGATGCGACGATGTTCGTTACGTGAGAGCGCGAGGAGAGATCCTGGCACAAGGTGACGCCTAGGTACTTGTATGATTATACAGATTCTAGTGGAATGTTTGCAACCGAGTAGGTGCAAACGTGGGGGTTCCGCCGGCGGTGAAAAGATATGAGTTTGCGTTTATTAGGATTAAGCGACATTAGCCAGTAATCGCAGAAGGCATCCAAATTTCAAATCAATTTCAAATCAATTTATTTAGCATTTCTTTCAATACGGAAATAAATGCAAGGATAAGAACAAAAAGCTGCTTCTCGAGCAGCTTGACAACGGTTCTTACCCCTTGTTTTCTCTTGGCAACGGATAACAGCAGAAATAATACAAAGCTGCGGTTAAAATTGTACGAAGATAAGAGCATGTAGTATACATAGAAACTGTAAACACAAAATATATAGTAAACACAAAATACATAATATACATAGTAATTCCAAACAAAAATGCTGCATATTAGTAAAAAGTAATAATACTGGTTCAATGTAACTGATAGACATGGATTCAATAAGACGAATACTAATACTTAATCACCAATATTTTGCACACTGAAGAACATCTAACGGCGAAATTGATATATGGCTATACAGGACTAAAAACATTTCCTGCTACATTTGCAGGCATAGAAGCACAGACCACAGTTTTACCACAGACAGTGTAATGCAGCCACCATTAAAAATACGTGCACAAAAGGCTGCAATAATAAAACAAGATTTCAAAACATTGACGTTACCTCCCTAAATTGTGAGTGAACAAACACTTAAGGTGTTGTTTCGATAGTGTGTGGATGTCCGTGTTTGAATTATGATAGTTGTTAAGTAAAGTAGGCATAATGTATTGTAGTCTGTTGTGACCATGATTCGTGCGGGAAAACGGCACCAACCATACTTCTCTTGTTCTTATATTGTACGGCACCTCGGGTGGTTTTGTTAAATTGCATAATCGTAGAAAAGGCATCCGATTAAATTTCAGGGAATATTTGTATTTTAATAGGGCATTCAGCTCGTACATATGTGTCACAGGAACAACACCAAGTAAGGGGAACAGGTCACTTGTGTGAGCGTCGTATGGAACATCTGCTATGTGACGGAGAGCTCTTTTCTGTAAAAGAAGGAGTTTGTTGATGTTCGTTAGTGATGTAGTTCCCCATACAAGATTACAATAGTTTAGGGGAGGATTGAAAAAAGCATTATAAAGTAGCAGCTTTATTTTGAGTGGAAGAACTTGTCTAAATCGGCAAAATATCCCGCAAGCCCTGGCCAGACATTTAATCACACAGCCTACATGGATATCCCAGATCAAGTTCTCGTGAAAGGTGACACCGAGCGTTTTCACTTCCTTTGTTATTTCTATCTTCTCAGATCCTAAATAGAGATTAAGATTACGGTCAACAAATTTTTGTGATGGCGAGAAAATGACAGCCTTTGTTTTTTTATTGTTTATTGCTAAAGAATTAATTTTGCTCCATTCTGACAATTTATTCAGGGTAATATTTCCAAATTTCTCGAGTTCCGTCGTATCGTCACATTGAATGAAAAAGCTCGTGTCATCTGCATAAATTACCAAAGAGGCTTCTGGGGATACCCGTGTTATATCATTAATGTATATATTGAAGAGTACCGGTCCGAGGACACTGCCCTGTGGTACTCCGCATGCTATGCTTCGTAATGTGGACTGCTCTTCTCCGATAGAAACGCATTGTTTTCTGTTTTCTAAATAAGATCTTAGGAGAGCAAGGACAATGCCACGAAAACCGTAGTGCTCTAATTTAGCGAAAAGAGTTTGATGATTAATTCTGTCGAAAGCCTTTGAAAAGTCAACGTAAACACCTAATGTTATTTTTCTTTCTTCGAATCCTTTGATAATGAAATCTTTTTGGGTTAGAAGAGCCAGTTCCGTAGACATATTTTGGCGGAAACCAAACTGGCGCTCTGACAAAACATTATGCTTATTACAAAATGACATAATCCTTTTACAGATGACTTTTTCAAATCCCTTTGAGATAACTGGCAGCACCGAAACTGGGCGGTAGTTCTAAAGCTCATTTTTGTTTCCAGATTTGTACAGGACAGTCACTTTAGCCCTCTGCATGTTCAATGGAAAGACACCAGTGGCTAGACACACATTGAAAATATGGGCAATAACGTCTACCAGGAGGTCGACAACAAACTTAATAGGCCTGATTTCCAGCCCGTCTATATCTCGTGCTTTGCTGTTTTTGCAGGACATAAAAACTTAGTGAATTTCCTGTGGTGTAATAGGTTCAAAAAAAGCAGAGTTTGCATTAGGTGCACCTAAAAAGAGTTTTGCATGTTCATTATAGTTGCTATTTGCAAGAGTTGTGAAGTATTCGTTAAAATTAGATGCTAATTGCGTACCAGTTAATTGCTGATCGTTGATTGTGATTTTCAGACTATCATTCTGTTTTGTGCCTGGTTTCAATAAATGATTTATTTCACGCCATATGAGGTCACTGCGGCCAGATGCCTCATTAAAAACATGTTCGTAGTAATCTTTCTTAGATTTCCGCAAGAACTTCGTCACTTTATTTCTGTATTTTTTAAAAGCAGAAAAGTCTGCAGGATTTCGAGTTTTCACGAAATGAAAGTACATTTCATCTTTTTCGCGTATCATTTCGAGGCACTCATCTGTGAGCCATGGCTTGCGAATTTTTTTTTTTTTAACTCTTTACTCTTTTCACATGAAAACAACTATCGTAAACATTCTTAAGAACAGTCATAAACGTGTCATATGCTAGATTTCCATCTGTGCATTCATATACAGAGGTCCAGTTTGTGCATTCCACCCGACTTCGAAAAAGATTGAGAGTTTTCAGGTTAATATTTCGTGTAAGAAAAGACATTGGGGGATTGGCACAGTTTTTCAAAACACCATTTTGTTTGCAGATCAGATAAATTGGCAAATGATCACTTAGCTGTGCAGCAACGACACCTGATTTGGCGCACTCCGTTGTTTTGTTTGTGATAAGCAAGTCAAGAAGACTTTCAGAACAGGAGGTGATGCGTGTGGGTTCTGTTATGACGTTACTGCAGTGAAAGGAATCTAGAAGTGTTTGAAACTCATGGGAGCTGGAAGTATCTTCAAGAAAATTTATGTTACAGTCGCCACCAATAATGAGATTCAATTGATTGGAACATGTAAAGCTTAATAACTTATCTAGAAACGTGAAAAAGAGGTCAGGTTTACCGTCCGGTGGGCGGTATATAACGGAAAAAACTGTGTTTTGACTTTGTAGTGTTAACACTTCATAATCAGCTGTCATAGCAGAGAATTCGGAGAGCATATTGCAAGTAAGGCGGTTGGAGACAAGTTGCAGTTCGCCGCCACCTCGGCGTCGGCATCTGTTTAAGTAGAAGCTGTTGAAGCCATCCATGCTAAGTACGTCTTCTTGTGAAGTGTACCAGGTTTCTGTTACCATGATGACGTCAAATTTGAAACTAAAGCTGTCAAAGAAAGCTGTCAGTTCGTCATTCTTATTTTTTGCAGACTGCGCATTGCAGTGCAAAAAACTAAGATGGCCATTTTTGTTTGGGAGTGTGACATCGCGTGTTGCGGTCATCGCGAAAATCGGTAAGATAAGCTAGCACATTTGAGGGTGGCACTTCAAGATATCTTTGCTAAGTCAGCTTCGCATGCGATTGGGACGACAGTGGAAGTTTCTGTTTTCCGCGCAAAAATCTTACCGCCCTTCGACCAGGCAAATTTCCAGCCCATTTCCTTTTTCTTTCTGATAGTTTCTCCGAGCAGTTTTTTCAGTTGCGGGCACAGGTGCTCATTTACAAACACTGATTGGGTGGGGGAAAATCCCAAGTCTTCAGTCGTGAACCTCGTCTTTTTTGACTTCTCGACAACCGCATCCCGTTTTGCTCTGCGGTTGAAAGCCACAACAATGTTTTGGCCCTCAGATGGATTCCATGCACGTACGCGATGGCATGCCTCAACATCCTCCTGTGTTATTGGCTCACCAAGAGTGTCGCCAACTTTGCCAATTATATCAATCAAGTTTTCATTTTTGTTTAGTGATATTCCCTTGATTTCTATATTTCTGTTCCTTGAATACTGGTCTTGGGCAGTGATCTTCAAAGCATTTTCTTGCACTTGTTTTTTCAGAGCTTCAATTTCTTGCATCAGTAACTTGTTAGACGCTTGTAGCTCAGAGTTTTCCCTCTTCACATCACTACACTCGGTCTTGAGGGTTTCAAACTCGTCGTTTATAAATTCCAGGCTACTTTTCAGCTCCCTAATTTCTTTCCGAAGTTCGCGCTTAAAACTTTCTATCTCGGTCCCCATACCCAAAATCGGAAACTGATTGCAAAAAGGTATTAAAAAAAAGCAAAATGAAAGCAGCACCATACAACATAAAGATCAGTAGGCAGCAGTAGGCAGTGGTGGCAGAAGTAAAAACAAAAATCGGCAAGTCAACAGCAAAAAGTAAAAACACACTGGCAGCGGATTTGCAGCAGAGGGGATAAAAAGAAAAGCGACAACTGCTCGCAATGTGCCAAAAACAATACTACCAACCTGTAAAAAGGTAGAAACAGACGAGGAATCAGGCCACGTCCCTCCGTCGCTGCCACCGCTGCCAGACTATATTAATCCACTATATTAATGTCGTTCTGGAGCTTTGATTCGTCAGTTCACGTCCGAAAAGAAAGATTCACATTATACGGAGCTGAAAACGCCCGCTGACTTCAAAGGCTTACCAGCACGGAGGTGGCATTGCCTTTAAAGGAACGCACTGTGCTTGTTAACCTTCATTCGGGAGGCACAATTAACAATGTCGAAGATCGCGAAGCGCCAGGAGATAATGGGCAGACAAGAAGGTTGCCCCTTCGGATTTTTCTGAACCCTATAAAAATGTCTTTCGCGCGCCGTTTTATTGGTTCCTTTCGCGCGCTGCTCACAATCGAAATTTCTAAATTACATTACTTGTGGGTTACTTCTGCTTACGCTGCATAACAAACCAGCAGTTTGGGAAGAGGACGACAAAACGCGAGAATAATTTGGAAATAATCGTCAGCATTTCTTATACACTGGTATCTAAATAATTACTCCCAAATTGCTCTGCCGTCCTACCATTACGCCCCAAAAATATGAAAACCTCTGGTGGACAGGAACATATACAAATTTATTCATTGTTGAAACTTCACAATTTTTCATTTTTCTCCACGTCGACACTCTGAGACAGTGCACGGCGCGAAATGACACGCCTTTCTAAAATTAACATAATTAATTATTTGCAATGAATGACCATGAAGTCAGGCGCTTGGAGGTGCTGGGAATTTTCGCTAGAGTGACTTCAATTTTCTGCTGCTCTCTTTTCTCTTTCAGTTTTTATCTCCTCACTCCTTTCCCACCGTGTAGGGCAGCAAACTGATTATTCTTCTTCTTCTCCACCTCTTTATAATGGAACATACCAACGTGGGGGGATTGGCCAAGGTATAGTGGTATACATAAGGAAATTTTCAAATGATTACTACAAAATATCGGAGCCAAACGGGAATTTCCGGTTAACCTCCCTGCCATTCAGCTTCTATCTCCTCCTCCTTCGCTGGCCTATCCAGATGACTTACGCATCACTCAGGGCCAACCAAGCTCCCTTTAGTTCCACGGCCCACTACAGACTACACAGTTTTATGCCGGACTGTGCATGTAGCGTGGCCACGCAGTGTTGTTGAATTTCCGGCATTCATTGCTGCTCCGGCGACGCCGCCAGCGTCTTTGACGTTGTTGACAGCGAGCGAAAAATGTATGAAACATCCGCAGAGAAGCAAACTATGGTTCCCGTGGGCCACGTAACCTTGAGGCGACATCACAATCTGCCCCACCAGATTGTGAACAAACTGAGCACCGTGGCAGGTGGCAGTTAACTTAATGATTGGTCACGAGAGGTTGCTAGGGAAGAGCAACATGGGCCGCACAAGCTCCACCAATAGCAGCGTCTTGCATTGCAGAGTAGTGGTGCATCGCTTAAGCGCTGTACCACTTTGCCTGGAGTGATATGATTGCTCCCAAGAATGTATCAAAGTAGAGAAGGACCAGTTTTGCATACGCCGGCATTAACTGTTGAAGGCTGCCCCTTCATATACTTAAGGCGGAGCTAAGTGTCCACTTCAATTCTTTTCCTGTTTTAGTGCAAGACTTGTTACTGTTTCGGTCAGATGAGTAGAACCCACAAGCTATCTTTTTATTTATTTGTAGCGCGTGAAGACAAGGTTTTGAATAATGTTACATGGCGGCCAGCTGAAGGAGGAGGAGGAGGAGGTAGAAGAGGAAAGGCAGGGAGATTAACCTGAATAATAATTGGCTTGCTACCCTACACGGGGGAAAGGGGGTGAGGGGATAGA
This sequence comes from Amblyomma mixtum, assembly GCF_055824585.1. Classification (NCBI taxonomy): domain Eukaryota; kingdom Metazoa; phylum Arthropoda; class Arachnida; order Ixodida; family Ixodidae; genus Amblyomma; species Amblyomma mixtum. The sequence goes on from NC_143013.1 coordinate 180,987,545, forward strand.
AAAATGGGAGAGAAAGGGGATTAACAGAAAATTGAAGACACTCTAAAAAGTCAGCGTTCGGTGAAGTCGCAACCTATCGTGCAGGCCAGAAGTACGCAAGAAGGTTAGCAGTGCCTTGGAGGCTTTCACCGCCGACGATCGCCGCGGCCAGTAGCCGAGAATCTTCATTTCAGTCAGTGGGCGTGGATCTAGGCTGTCCAGCGCACGGCTGAGGGATTGCCTTTCGGTGCTGTAGGCAGGGCAGTCACAAAGAGTGTGGCATCGCAAAGAATGTGGAATTTGGCAAGATTAATTGCATCCTATGCCGCCACAGGCACACACGTCCGCCTGGAGTTAAAATATTAATTTACAATGCATTTATATTGCCACATATAACTTATTCTCTCGTGGTCTGGGAACAACAACCAAGCAAAACCAAATGAAAATTCTAATGGCGCAAAAACGAGCAATCAGATTAAAAGCAAATGTGCCGCGGTGTACTCATACGGGTCCCCACTTTGCAAGGTTCAGTATCATGAAAATCTGAGAGTTATTCCCATTCAAGTTAATCTCTATGTATAAAAATGCTGTTTCAACTAAGAATGATTTCCTCTTATCAAGTTTCAACCTCCCTCGTTCGATTCCATCTTATAACACACGGAACAAAATGTCATGGTCCGTAGCTTTCTGCGGCACTACATACGGTAAGCAGTCACTGACATATAGTCTACCACATTACCTCCATATTCTGCACAAGAACAACACCATACTTGAAAAGACTGCACGGCATAAATTAATAACACTAATTCCTTTGTTTGAGTGTGCATAATTTTGACATCATGATTAGAACATATATATATAGCTTTGTGTATCTTCTGTCTACTTGACTTGTATCTCGGTTCATTTAAATGCGTTTCCTCTACATAAAAATTTTGAGCAGTTTCTTTTTGTCAAATAATAATAATAGAGGCATAACATCATGCAAATGTTAATGTATATTATTTTGTGGCTGCATTTCTTTTGTGCTTGTGAGTGCGCTCTCCCACTGCTGTTGTGATTAGCTCCTAGGCTATACCACCGGCAGAAGGCATCTTTTTGCCTTGCATCCTCTCTCCTCTGTTACTAATGTAACCTTGTGAGAGTTAATAAAGATGTATGTATGTAATGTGAGTTATAGTTTCACCATACCCGCAGATGGCACATGCAGAGCTACCAGCCATACCAATTAAGAAAGAGTAATGGTTGGTGAAAGCTACACCAATCCAGAGGCGACACAGCAAAGTTTCTTCACGTCGTGGTAGGCCTGATGGAAGCCGGAGCTTCAGATCTACGTTCAAGGATTTTAGACGTGAATTGCAGAATTGGCCGAAATTCCACGCGGCAAGCGTCATGTCCCGCGCAAGTGCGCGAAGCCTGCCCGCTGCGTCTGATCTCGAAAGGGGGATGGACACAAAATCGCCATCGTGGTGAACAGTTCGTGCGACCTCATCCGCGCGGTGATTGCCTGCTATGCCGCTGTGCGCTGGTAGCCATTGGTAGATAATGTCATGCCCTTTGTTGGTGGCACAGTGATGTAGTTGTCGAATTTCTGCGACCAGTTGTTCAAGGGCTCCACGGCGAAGAGCAGCTTGTAAGCCTTGGAGGGCAGGTTTGGAGTCGGTGAAAATAGAGCACCGCTGAGGGGGCTGCTGACTGATGTGTTCAATGGCGGCATGAAGAGCGGTGAGACGTTATGAACAATGGACAAGAGATGATTTAATGGCCGTTGGCCTAGCGCGAGCGCTGCGTCCCGCGCCACTGCCAGCTTCGTCTTCTTCGTAACAATATGATTGAAGGGCAGACCAAACAGTGTTTGCGTCATTTTTCTATGTGTTATCAAATAGCTCTTCCTGCTTGCCGGTTATTCTCCGAAGCTAAGGTTATCAAGACTTTTTAACCAGTTTCTGCCTCCCACTATCCCTCAAATTACTTACTGTTGTGTGTCGGGTGCCCTTGGGAACACCGAAGAGTTTGCTGGAACCGGCGCTGCTTGCGTCTGTCTTTAGCTGCCTTCATAATTTTTGCGCGTTAGTCAGCATTCACTGCTTTTATCTTGATTTTACACCGTCCTAGAGAAGGAGAAAACGCCGCTATAGTTACAGAGGAAGCTATAGAACTATTACAATTACTTTACCCTCCATAGCATCAAAAGAACTCTAGTTTGGGCTAGTTGGTTCATGATTCAACAGGAAAATGGCGCAAAAGACGTGGACAAAAGAGACCCAACTTACAACTGAATTACAAGCGCCAACTTACAACTTACTAGCGCCAACTTACAACTGAATTTTATTTCGCACCAAACCTGCCTTTATGTAGGCCAACACGCCCTAACATCCGTGTAATCACGCGCAGGCAGTAGAAAAGATCACAGTAAGATATCTAGCATATGAAGCGCAATAACAACCACGTAACATACTATCATAGCTAAACCCTCCCCCCCCCCAAAAAAAAAAAAAAACAACAAAAGTATAGCAAACAACACTAAAACGGTCATGGCCAAGCAACTCTTCAACACCAAAAACGATACACACTCATGAGTGTGTATCGTTGTTGTTGTTGGTCATCTGTGTGTTGTTGGTCATCTGGTATCACTCATGAGTGTGTATCGTTTTTGGTGTTGAAGAGTTGCTTGGCCATGACCGTTTTAGTGTTGTTTGCTATACTTTTGTTGGTTTTTTTTTTTTTTGGGGGGGGGGGGGAGGGTTTAGCTATGATAGTATGTTACGTGGTTGTTATTGCGCTTCATATGCTAGATATCTTACTGTGATCTTTTCTACTGCCTGTGCGTGATTACACGGATGTTAGGGCGTGTTGGCCTACATAAAGGCAGGTTTGGTGCGAAATAAAATTCAGTTGTAAGTTGGCGCTGGTCCTGTCGTGTTTGTCTCTTTTGTCCACGTCTTTTGCGCCATTTTCCTGTTGAATGTTGGATAGCATCAAAGCATGGCGTCTTGCCTCACGTGACGCCTGCTGCTAAAATATTTCTTTTTTAATGTCCAGTGGTTCAATAACTCGAACCCCTACCATAAGGCAAGACCAATAAAGAAATGTAATACTAAACTATTCTGGTAATCTAGAAGGACAGTCTGTTTTAGCTGTAGTTCCGAATCATGTTGTGCGCAAAATTTCGTCCCTTTCCAGCTAGTTTCTCTTCATCCAGGGCTCACATCGGAAGTTTTCTTTTTCTATAGAAGGCACGCTGTGATGAAGCCTAAAGTTAGATCAGCAATTCTAAACGCTGGGCTATTTGATTTACCATAATTAATTAGCAGCGCTCTAGAAAAACGCAGGGGCATAAAGAGAGGAGCGCTATTTAAAGCGAGTATTTGCAGACATGCTCTCGGCCATACCCCTAATATATCCAGTCTTTAATATAGCTGTCATATAAGCATTGCTGGGCGCTGATAAGAAAGTGTTTTGCTTCTCTCGTGTAGTGTTTCTCCGCACTTTTCTCCAACTAAAACATAGCCTCAGGGTAATGAAGAACTGATAAGCTGCAATCCTACACCAAGGCATCCTTTACATTCATGAATCCCGGTGGAAGAAAAAAGTGGAATTAAAATTGATGGAAAATTATCGGGACAGAACAGAATTGTCAAAATCACATTACATTGATGGCTGCGTTATGTTAACGTTACAATCAAAGGTTAAAGGTCACCAACAGCCGAGCACCGACGAATGCTATAAACACAATATTGGGCATACTGTTGGCGACAACGTGGTGGATGAGCTTCAATGGAGAAATTTCTGAAGAGTGGAGAAATGAATTTCCTGGTTTTTACAAGCCGCAGCAGATATGGGCTATGCTGGCTATCTGCATTCCTCCCAGCCTCCATTGTAAGTGAGAGCGTTCAAATGAGGTTTGAGAATAGCACAATGAAAAGCATAATTTTTAAACTTCCATCGTTTTTTTGATACATTGCTACAGCGGAACTCTTGACCTCAATGAGGTGAAACTGCCCTTGCTCCACAAAGAGTATACTGACCGCACCAACCTACCCATGGATGTCGCGTTCTCGTCGATTAGTTTAGCATGTGCCGTGGTCATACAGGCTATAAAGGTCGCTAGTAGGTAGGAAATTTCGCACAAGGCATCCTCAATATAGTTCGAACTGCCCGCTCTTCGCAGGGCTCCTCAGTAGAAAAGGCAGCGAAGACCTCAGAGGTCAGCTGCGCTCTGCGATTCGAATTTTGCTCTGTTTGTCTCATACCTGCCTTTCACCATGGAGACCGTCGGCAACTATTGTATATATAAGACAAATTAAAAATGCTGCAATCGAAGAAAGTCACAACTTCGTTTTCTTTTTTTCCACGAAGATACCGTGGCAGTGCTGGCAACACCTCTGCTAAGAATTTTGGTCGTGTGGCCCGCGAAAGTTCGCACATTGTCCCAATTCCACGGAGAAAAACTGACACTGCGCTCACCTGAGTGCATCTGTGTGCTCTACAACTTTGGTGGCATGAGCTTTTTCTCAGCGTTCGGGAAGCCGTTTCGGCACCGTTGAAGTTGCCACTTTGGCAGCAACCTTCTAAGAGGAGAGCCATCAAAGAGCTTTCCAAAAATTTTAAGAGCTCGAGATCTGATGCTTTTCAAGTCTCCCACTGAGCGTCCAGCGCTCTCAATATGTGATGGCCCCCAGAGGGCCCGTTCCCTAATGTGCTTTTGTAATTCTTTGCAATCATATCTGTTGCATTTCACCTGAGTTTCAGTTACTTTCTCACTATGACCTTTAGTATCATCATCAGCACTTCTCTCTCTTCTCTGAACCTGCACTACACATTGAGCGTGCGCCCGTTCGTTCCCTTCATCCGGAAAGCGGACACTACAGAATGGCGATGAGGACTCAGCGAAGTTCGTGTTCCGAGAACCGCGCTTTCGGAATGATATCTGTCGGAGCATTCCCCCCCCCCCCCCCCCCCCCCGTTTTTGCCTACGCCAGGCGAGCCTGCAGCGCTTTGGAAGCGATAAAAGCTCGTTTTCCTGGACGTTCTGGAAGAGGTCCGAGACGATGAGCAACAGCCGTAGCGTCGCAAGTAAAACCTTGTCAACTCCCTTGGTGTAGAAGGCCAGCATGTGTTGCCCCGCCTTGGTGCATCGCGTAGCACCACTGCTCCTTGGGCAAACGCGAGGTCAAGTACTGACGAGGACTCCTTCAATGCTGACGTCCTTACACTGGATGCTCACTTCACAACAGGGGCAAATGACCTGTAGGAACGTCACCGGTTCCGCCAGAGCAGACAACTACCCCGTGAGACTTTTCAAGATTGAGTGAACGGTCTTCGACAACTTCCCGCTACATGCAATTTTTCAACTGCAAATTACAGCATTATCCTTGACCAGCTACTTGGGGGAACAACCTCGCAAAAGATACGAGAGCGCCGACTGTACGAGGAATGCTCCCTCAATCTTTAATGCGCAGGAGCCCTTGCAAAGAAGATCGAGCAAGCAGAAAAGCAATTCAAATGATTTTTAACACAAGCTCTTCACTTATATTCATTCAAGAAACAAAAAACAGCGACATTAAGCCCCTCGCGCTGAACGTGCTACCTCTGTAGTTCAGCATCACACCTTGCATATTTCACTTCATATCTAGCGAAACCTCGGCTATAGAAAGGTTGGACATTAGCAAGCGCCTGCAAGTCAAACAAAAATAAACATGGTTATAACAGTGCCTTGGCAAAGAGCTGAGAACGGCAACGACATCACAAAGTTAAATGTGAGCGATCAGCCCACCGAAATAAATTCGTTCCCAGTTATCATAGAAAGAGCCTTTTCTCTAATTGTTGATACTAGAGCTTCAGTCTCTTTGGTGAGCGAACAACATTACGGCCGACTCTTCGCGGATGTTTACGCACTGTGCTCGTCTGCTGCACCCTCCATAACTACTCCGAGAATAGAAAAGGTTTGGTTTGGTTTGGTTTTTTGGGGTTTAACGTTCCAAAGCGACTGAGGCTATGAGAGACGCCGTAGTGAAGGGCTCCGGAAATTTCGACCACCCATCGTCGGATACTTCATATGTGAAATGACTTATATCGAAGCCACCACCGGTGTTCTTCTCTATATCACAACTAAAGGCACGTGTTTGCACCGGCTCGACGTCATGCGCAGCCTTGATATAGACATTTTCGGTTGATCTTGAGCTGGCGCAACGTACGCATGAGAACTCACGCCTCTCGCTCTCCACCGAGCAGCAGGATCATTCTTCACACTTCTTCACCATGTACGTGGGCTCGCATAAAAACTTCGTGCATCACATCCAGCGTCGCTCGTCCGTACCACCTGTTTCTGCTAACTACGGCGCCTGCCCCTGACTCTGCGAGGGCGTGAGAGCGAGGAGCTGCGCCGTCTGCAGTCGCTGGGGGTAATAGAACCCGTGACCATGACGAAATGGTTCTCCACCGTAGCACTGTTGGGCAAGAAAAGATGGCTCGCTGAGTTCGTGTGTGGACCTCTGAGAGGCCCACAAAACTATCGTCGCCGACACGTTTTCTCTCGTCCACACGAAAGAACTTCTACATCATCTCGCGGGTGTCAAATATTTTTCTAAACATGACTTAACTTTCCTGCACTACTAAGCTCAACTTACACATGGGAGTCGCGACTTAACAACCTTTACTAAGCATGATAGATTGTTTCGATTCAAAAGAGCATACATTGGCCGGAACTCTGCTACAGCGGCTTTCCACGGCTTTCCAAAGAATGATACAGCGGCTGTTTAAAGACTGCAGAGGTGTGCTCTGTTACATTGACGACATAATCATCTGGAGAAAGACACGTGAAGAGCACGCTGAAAATTTGGAACATGTCCTAAAATGTACCAGCGCTTCAAGATTGAAGCTATATGATGGGTTCAGTTTTGCTGTTCGTGGACTGTACTTTTTGCGACATGTCGTTAGCAGGAAAGGTTAGTCTCCATTGCCATCCAAAGTAGACGCTGTTGTCAAACCGCCTGACCTTATGATCTCACAGCCTCTAGTTCTTTCCTGCTACTTGAAGGCTACTAGTCCCGTTTCATATCACGATTTGGCTGATCTGGTGGAACCGTTGCGAAAGCTTCTGCGATCGATCAAAATTTCGCTTGGAGTGAGTTAGCTCAACGTAGTTTTGAGCTCGTCAAAAGGGCCATACCAGCTAGTCCTGTCATTGAGATGTTCAATCAAGATTTAGATATCATCATCACTACTGATGCTTCGGACAAAGGGTTGCGTGGTGTTTCTCAACAACGTAATGGTGAAGAAATGCGCATGGTTGCATTCGCATCACGCATCCTGCATATAAGGTTAATTTTTGTCCTTCGAACTTCTTGATAGCCATCACTGTGGTTTGAAAAAGGGATGATCCACTACAGAACACTTAGTTCGTGTCGAAAACGCTGCTCGGGAAGCATTTTGAACGGGTATGTACTTGCGTGATGAAGACAGGACACAACAGAGGAACACAGACGACTTATACAGAGCGCAACTTCCAACTGGTTTATTTTCGTAGAAGGCAGATGCATTTATACCGGCGCTGGGCAATCACGATTAACAAGCAAATATACGCACTGTTCATGTCAGCATCTCGCAGACAAGTGGGCCACCAGATAGCAAAACCTGTAAAGTTGGTATCCTTCAATACAATAATCAAATACAAGAAAAGACCACGACACAGACAAACGGAAAGATGATGCATGAGGTGAACGATGTACATAGCATAAAAACATCTCTTAGCAAAAGCAGTGTCAAAGTAAAGAAAACAATAAAGTGGTCAATGTGTAAAATTTGCCCGTCGTAGCAAGAGCAGGGTCAAAAAGTACGAAACAACGAGAAGCCGAAAGGCCAGTAACATGGTAAAACCGATGGAGGAAGGCTGATTAACGAAACACCAGTCGAAGGCTAGGCCAACAAAAGCCACCAAGAAAACTAAGGTAAGGCAAACAATTCACACGTGAAACGCTCAGCGCACCGTGAAGTACAACCATCTGTACAGCATCATAAAAAAATGTTCTCGAGCAAAAGATAGAGACAGAGAGAAAAACCTTTAATGAAATGCAAAGAATTCAGCCGGCGTTTAAAAATCACTGACATGCTACTCTGCATGGGAAAGGGGATTTTGGATAAAGAGATGGAAGGAGAGAAGTGCAGAAAAGGTAAAAAAAAAGAAAATGAAAAGGGGACAAGATGAAATGCAGCCATTGCCATTAAAGACGTATTATGGTGCATGGGCGAGTAATGGTGTTACGTATGCAATGATAAAGTGCAGCCTTTGTCAAAAGTTTGGAGCCCAGGGGGTTTGCTTCTGAAACACACTGTCTGGTTCTTAATGCATCTCCAGCGCTCAAAATTTTCTGAAGGTAAGAAGATTTCTGGTCCTGCCTCCTCCAATGTGTAGGACTTCCATGAATGACACAGGAGTCCCACTGCGATGCTTAGAAGCGAACCCCCTGGGCTCTAAACTTTTGACAAAGACTGTACGTAGTCCGAAAATTGGGCTCACAAACTTGACTGTGTGAAGAATGAGTGCCGGTAACAATCAAGGTGAAATTATAGCTTTTCTAGAGGTCCAATGTCATTTAGATATGAAAACAAAAATTTCGTTTCATGTCTTTGTTGCCTAAGGCATGCTAAGGGACCCAAAACATTGTTAATTGTTAGAGGCACTGGGGGGAGCTTCTCTATGCAACGTCCATGGTGCGCACGCTCGCGAACATACGCAGGACACTCAAGCAGGACATGCTCCCCAATTTCGATCGAGCCGCAGTTGTCGCAGAGCGGAGTGTTTGTTCGTCCGAAACGATGTCGCATGCCGTTTGCAAATGCTGCGTTCAGGTGGAGTCGGTGGTAAACTGTTTCCAGATGGCGAGAAATTCTGTTTGGGAGCCTTGATCTGAGATGTGGGTCGATGTAGTAAAGAAACCGGTAGTGATGTGTCGGTAAGCTCCAGAGCCGACACATTTCTTCGGAAGCAAATCTTTTAGCCATTTCAGATGCAGGTGATTTCGGGAAGAAAGTCCGAATGTATCTGCGATGTTCGTTACCCTTACGGGTCGCTTTATCTGCTTTTTCGTTGGCCAGAATGCCACAATGTGCTGGTATTCATTGAAATGTTATGCAATTGTCTGGTACAATAGCTAAATGATGTAGATGCCCGATGTCAAGGGAAAAAGGCTGATGATTGTTTTTCGTTAGCTGGTTGGGCAGTATCTTTATATATGCTTTGGAGTCGGTAAAAATAACCCAGCTGGCGGGAGTTTGGTTAGGTTATAAAAAAAAAGATTCTTTAATGCCGCGAAGCTCAGTTGTCGTACAGAATGTCTTCCGCTGCAGCCGGTAACAAACAACATGGCTTGTAGAGGGCACATAAAGGCCACAAGGAGGGGTTGGTTGCGTAGTTGAACCGTCGGTGAACATTTGGGTTAGTTGCATATATTCTTCGGTTAAGTACGCGAGAGCACCTTGCAGAAGCGCAGCCTGTGGCGCGCGTACCGGGCTGTGGTAAGCGCTGCCTCAAATGAATAAGAGCTATTTATTTTTGGCCACAAACCAGGAAGAGAGTCGCCTCCCAGAAAATGCCTTCCGTAGGAAGACACGCGTTGTAACGCGCGCGTCTGGTACTTAGAGCCGGGTTTTCCCCTAGAGAGCCGTATAAGAACGCCCTTACACTCCACTCTCCCACGTATTATCGTGCTCTCAGTGTACGGTGTAACAACATGCGTCGTAAACTTAACATGAATGCAGGCAGTCTTGAAGGCGGGGTAACGGCTTCAAAAAAAGATGTCTGTTGCTGACAGAAAAAAAGGACCATCATATGTATTTTGGCTCTCCTAGGTGCGCTCCACCGCGCCCAATAAATAGCCCAGAGAGCTTTTATGTTCTACTTTTACAGGGCTTCTGTTTTGAAACCTACAGCGGTACAAAACATTTTAAGAACGGCGAGAACGCTGATGTTATGCTTTCAACTTGTCTAACCATTATAACTACGGTGCTGTTGTCAATACAGCGAAGGTGTGTACACGCCCGCTGTTGTGACAGTGATCGTACCAGCCAAGCCATCAGACTATACGGCACACGCTGAAGGAAAAAAAAAAGTTAAAAGTGTTTTCATAAGGCCCTGGACTTCTTCAGGCAAAGCTGGTATTAAAAAACACGTTTAAGCACTCGTTTTGCAAAATATTACAACCATAACTTTTTCGCTGCTTTTAATAGGCATTCGCCAATAGCGCCTGGTGATTCCTAGAAAACGTCACCCACAAAACCCACACCTGTGGGCGGCTTTTTAATACTAACAATGAAAGAAGGCAAATACAAAGTTAAACATCCTATTTCCTAAATTGAAGACAGACAACCTCGATGAAATTATGCACCTGCATTTCAGAAGAAGTGCGGCCTTAGGAACCGTTATTTTTCATAGTCGCTGTGCCATCAGTCAAATGTGATGCCCTTTTAGCGCCCCTCGCGGCACGCTCATGCCGCAGGCCACATCTCGTCCGGCATGCGGCGGCCGTTGATGATTAAGCGCTTGACGCCAGGTCTCGCAGCGGGAGCGAAGCGGTTGCATGAGCATTGTGTTACCCAACAGTGTCGAGGCTGGTTTCTAGTTCTGTTCTCACTTGCTTGGCGACTCGCCTTGGAACACGCAGCACTATCCGGGTGTACCATAAGATGCCGCCGGCATTTCCGAACGGCATCAGATTATTAGCCCCAGCGAAATTTATTAGGGAGCCATTATTCATAATATGCTTTCTCTTCACGCTTTTCAAAATACATACCCTGTTTTCTTGCTCAAAATTCTTTTTTATGTGAACTATATCAGCGTGACTGCACTTCAAAGCTTGTTTAGTAATTTGGACACCTCTCATTATTTGACTTCTGCTGCAGTCGTGTCTTCTTGTGGACGCTGGAGTTGATAACCATGTATAAAGTAACCGTTCTGTTATAGCCAGCTCTCATTATTGCTGCGCTCCCTGTTTTACTCGGTGTGTGAAGAAGCCTTTTACAGGGATTAATTATGTAGCATTGCCGCTACGATGAAGGAACGCGATCAGGAATTTGCTGTTTGGAAGAGTTCGAAAACCTGCACGCTTTTAGCCGTCTACGGAAATGTGAGCGCCGTTCATATTTGTGTTCTTGATGAGCTGCATGTTTCCTACAATTGTTTTTTGACCTGAGCTGCCCCCTCGGGCTCTCCTTTCCTCATAACAACTGCTTGCCTTGACGGCGGTTTACACCTGTGTCAAAATGAGTAAATTCTAGCCATAAAACTGGCGCACACCTTTTTGAGCAGCTGTACAAATGCGGGTAGTGCACACAGTTGCCAAATGGCAGTTTTATATAAACAAAAGCACGAAACAGAGCAACGTTGCTGTGTGAACCAGGAATGCCTTCAGCAAAACCTTGGGTTTCACGACTATGCGACGTGCCTGCAAATTTAGAACCATTCCTCAACAAGTTACATCTTTGTGACAAACCGTCCTTCGGTTAAAGGCGGAAATTTATTTAATTTGAAGATAGTCATTACCCCTGATATGCGCATAAATTCTTTAGCTCACTTCTTTTTTTTAACGCGATCCGTAGCATAAATCATGCAATTTGTAAACTGTAAAGAGCTTTACGACAAGGGCACATTTGTTTCAAACGCAGTTAAATTTTTTTTTCCTAATTACCTCTCTTTGGTATCTTTGCTTCTATTAAAAAAGCGCTACTTACACAACGGAACACACATGCTAACCATTGGAATTTTCTTTTGTCAGCCCATAAACTAAAAATCCTCGAGCAGTGGTGTCCAGAAAACCACTTAAAAATATTCTGCGCCTGATTGATTAGTCGCGCGAAGATTTTGTGCTTTTTACGATAGACTTAGTTAGTGGCTGAAACGTACCACAACCCTCACTATTCCGCAGTTGATTAGCGGCAGATGTGTGAATCCGAAAGGCTCCGATAAACTGCAGGGCTGGAAAGTTCGTGCAATTTGTGGCTTGCCTGCACTTTCCAGTGAAAAGCAGCATTCTTGACGGAAGTAATATTTTAGGAACAGCATGAGCCAGAGGCCTCCTATAAATCACTACAGGTAAAGCCGGCATATGTAAAATGATGGAAACTATGACTATAAGAAAATGTTGTCCCTGTGATAAGAACGAATGAGATCTAAATTTGGTTTCCTTTCATGTTAGATATTTCATATTACGGTCAAATCAGAGGTTCCATTTAGTTTGGTTTATGGGGTTTAAGGTCCCAAAGCAACTGAGGCTATTGGAGGCGCAGTAAGGACGGCAGTGGATAATTTAAACCACCTAGGGTTCTTCAACGTGCACTGACGTGGCGGAGTGCACGGTCGCCTTGCGCTTCGCCTCCCTTGAAATGCTGTCACTGCAGCCGGGATCGAAGCCGTGTCCCTTGGCTCAGTAGTCGAGCGCAGTGACCACTTAGACACCACACCGGGGCACTGAGGAGAGAGCCTTTTCTCCGATATTTTTTTTTGCGCATTGCGATCTTTTTGTTTCTTTTTTTTTTCAAAATTGCTTAGCAACAATAGGAATATCGCATGTTTTGCCTCTATTGCATTTCGTTCGAATCTTTCATGTATCTTTGAAAGATGGATGATCTTCTTTGATTTCATTTTCGAGTTTTCTTTTTGTAGTGACCACAAGTGATTTACCGCGAGCAGAAAAGACGCGGACAGGAAAACGCAGAAAAGTGCTCTACAACAGCCTCGAAATATGTTCATGCGTTTTTTCGTAAGCAGAGACACCGGTTAGAAAAAGAAAATCTTAGTACAAAGCATATAGAATATTTTTTACTTCTTAAACTGTGCAACCTAAGGTTCGGAGGAACGAAATCGCCAATCCTGTCTGTTCTGACACTAGCATTCGGGAAATAAAAATGCGTTTCTTTAGCGCTCAACATTTAGCGTTCAAGCCTCAAAGGTGCTTCAAACAAGAACGCGTGTGTGTTCATGAAAAAGCCAAACAGCCCGTCTCAAATTCCTTCCGCACGCTAGTCACCCATGGTTCCACTGGGGTCCATGTGCTCGTCTGTACACATTTTTCTTGCTGGCGTGGCATAGTACTTTAACCTGCATTACGAGATAATTTGAAACAAGAGGACTGTCGAGAAAAAAAAGTATTAACTGTGTACCGGAGTAGCTTATGAGGCCCGCTAAAACGGTCGTTGCATCAATTTGTTCCTTTTCCTGGCCCCGCGTCGCCGTGGACTAGATAGAAGGGCGTTTATCTGTCCAGGTAATTTGTTTTTTACATCTAAATAACTTAGGTGGTGCAACTACATACTTATCACTGTATCTTTTGTTTGAATTTCAGGAAACAAAACCACTTATCAAATAAACCACGTTCAGCTGCTCCCAGACTGGCTTCAACAGCGAAGAACAGGGTTCGAGGTACGAGCAACGCACTCTCCGGAATACTCCTTAAGCGCGTAATAAAACCTAAGCACGACTTTCCGCACTAGTTATTCGACCTCTCAGAAGTAATCCTTGTAAAGTTAGTGTAAGGAACAATGACCGAAGCAAAGAAACTGACGTAAAACATAAACATCTCGAACTGCTGCTCGCGCAGTATATCTGATCCCACAGAAATATAAAGCCAGATGAAAAACAAAGAAAAAATGCCTCGCGAAACCCCGGAGACTGAGACACTCGAAGGGCTTACGCGCGAAATAGTATCCATTTTTATAGCGACGGCCATGGCGATTTCACTTGCAAGACAGATGACTTCCTTCTTCCGTCCAGAGGGCACCGAACGGAAAGGCGAGCTTCTTGACGGAGCGTGAAACAACGAGAAGAAACGATTCAGAGGCGATGCCTAGTGTTAGTTGCACGCATCTGTTAAAAAAAGTAAGTTGACGCCCCGCCTATCGTTTAAACCTAGGCTTAAGTTTTAACCGGGAGTGAAAATCGCACCTAGCGTTCCGAATAAAAAAACTGATGCTTCTTCCCGAAAGACAGCGAAATCTGTGGGAGCTATGGATGTTTGCCATGACATCAATATAGTGTAGCAAGAGTTTAGCCCCCAGAGGTATACTGGTGGCTACAATGAGTTTTATGGAAGATGGCTCCTTAGTGGGTTCGAATACCTGGCAGTCTTTATATATAACTAAATCTCAATTCAAAGAGGTCCTAAATAAGCTACCTCTGTTGCCGGCACCTCACCCGCTAACTACTTCCCAGCAGCAAGGGAGCGTGACCTCATCCACAAGGTTGTGTTTATGCTATTATCATGTGTTGTAGAGATGATAGGCCACCACAAAAGAACAGACAGTTGCCGTGTTCGACGATGAGATTCCCGACACAGAGGGAGACGCTTCTTTTTATTTATTCGTTCACCACTTACCAGAGACAGTCGTTTTATGATTGGTTTCTTATTTATAAGGGTTTAACGTCCCAAAAAAGACTCAGGCTATGAGGGTCGCCGTAGAAGACGGCCCCGGAAATTTCATCCACCTGGTGTTCTTTAAGGCGAAATGACATCGCACAGTACACGGGCCTCTAGAATTTCGCCTCCACTGAAAATCGACCGCCGCGGCCGGGATCGAAATCTCGAATTCTTTCGGTTCAGCAGCCGAGCGCCATAGCCACTGAGTCACCACGGAAGCTGCAGCCGCTTTTTGATTGTTAGTCGGTAAGGCAGAACTAATATGTAACTACCGAGGTCTTCAGAGCATCCAAGAGTTTTTAATCTAATCTGCAATCTCATCAGTTTTCGCAGAAACATGTAGTGTAGTTCGACAAACCAGCACCGCTAGAGCTCACGACGATTTGAATGTGCTGACATGCGAAGCGAATAAACTGCTCGGATACTGGACCCAATAGTGAGCACGATCTCGTTAAACGAGCCCGAAAAGGTGTATGGAGAAGATGCGAAAAGCAACGGTTGTCATTGATCGCGGGGGGGGGGGGGGTCCATAAATGAATCACAAGCTACAAATTTCCCCACAGAACAGCACACTCTTGCGCCCTCCTTTACTTTGTGGGGCAGCAAAAGTTGCTTAACGATATGTGCCCGGAAGTGCAAATAGTTTTGCTTCAAGATAAACTAAAACGAGATAAACAAATGGAACAAGCAAGTAACTGTTAAAAGGAACAGTATATGTATAATTCCACCGTGCTTCCTTTCACAGCTATTAAGAGAAAAGCTCCAATTTTTTTTATCTCCATGCAAATACAAAGATAGGATTACGAAGATGGGCTGATGCGACCTGCACAAAACAACCCCTCCTGTACACATCTGCGGAGCAGCTGAAATAACTTGCCCCCTAGTCTCGGTGTCCAAGTGAAGGACCGAGCCATTGGGAAGTGCAACAACACTTTCAACTACTTGTAGTGGGCCTTCCCTCTTGCTCGCTTCTCAAGTGGAGAGGAGATGCAGCTGTAGTGGACAGCACGGCCGACACTTCTCTGTTCGGCCACCTACCTCTTGTCAACAGCTACGCAGTCACGAACAAGCTTCTCTGGCGTGCTTCGAGGGGAAGTGCTCGTAGCCCGCAACACAGACCCACAGTCGCGTCTTCAGAGAACACAAGTGGCTCGTAGGAGAGGAGCCGTGCTGCCGTGCTTCACCGTCAGTTTGCGACAAACAAACATAGGGTATCGCGTAAGAGGAGGAAAAGCGGCGCCATTCTCTCTCTTGCGGCGTCCTCCAAAGTGAAACGACCTCTTCGTGTATATTAATTTAGCATATCTACGCAGCAGTACTAGTGCATATTCCCTGCTTTTTAAGGGATTGCTTCTTATACCTGTAGCTGATCACACAGCGCAACTATTACGCGCCGCTCTCATTTTCTGTACTTTCTGAGTGATACTGAGCTTGCGTAGTTGGTCTCAACATTTGCTGTTCCGTATTTTTATACCAGTATATATCAATTATGTATAGATTGCAAAACTTTTTCAAAATTCTAACTCTTGATTATGTTTGGAATGGGTCACAGTAGTGCGAAACATTTAGTGATGTACCCGTGCACTATGATCGCAGTTTAAAATATAGCACGCAAGTTATTACAAATAACATATAAAGAAATACATAATCAAGTTTTCTTGCCTTTTTTGCTGTGTGCACTGTTATGTTTGCTTTTTATTTTCAGTTTCCTTGTTTTTGGAAACGGTTTTTTTTCTTTTAGACTCGTATTTTCATCAATAATTTAAGCCAACTCTTTTCGCATCACTTCCTCAGGCGGCGTGCTGGCGGGTCTAGTAACTCAGCAGCCAATGGAAAGCCCTCCTTACTTACCTAATTTTAGGAGAAAATCAATTTGCGTCACCATAATTTCTGCAGTTGAACTAAAATTATCAGCGATGGCCGGGAATTATTTCGGACCCCACAACTAAGGAAACCACTTTTTGTGAAAAAAAGAAGACCTCGATGCGATGCCAAGCTTTGGAACCCAGGTGGAAGGAAAGTTATTCCAGGTGCCAAAGAAGGAAAGGCACTCGGGATAGTTTTTTTTCGGTGAGGCACCCATGAATTTCTTGACTATTCGTGACAATTTGAAAAAATAATGGCTCGGAGCAGCCCGTGCGTCTCGCCGCATGGTGGCAACATTTCAAAAACATTTTTTTCGTGTTCGCTTTCAACACGCCGGTACATCGAGTGACTTAAATATATCTGCACGGGCATGAATTCGCCGCTCCTCATGGCAGTGAGCACCCACGTTACTTTTTCTACTCCATTATAAAATAGGTACTGGAACTGTTTAAACAATTTTCCACTGTACGCGCGAACTGGCACACACAAATACAGCTTCTTCCCATGTATCATCAAGTGCTGGAACTCCCTGCCCGCTGAAATTCGTTCACTTCCATTTCCGCAATTTTTGGCTGCTACTGCACGTCACTGCCACCCTGTTTTGTTCATCTGATATTGTATTTTGTTTTTACTTTTCATGTATGCGCGCTTGTGTTTAAAAATACGTATACGCTTTTCCATGAATTCCATATCCCTGCTCCTGCCATAGCCCCTGCGGAGCTTCAGCAGAAATGAATAAATAAATAAGTAAACAATAAAATATGCCATAAATACACTTTTTCCTACCATGCTCAACGAAATCAAAGTAGCGCAATCCATGGTTCACTGGGAGATCATCCGCATAAAGCGCCAAATAAAAAGGTCACCACAGAAACAAGAGAAGGTGGCGGAACTGTCGAATGTCAAGATGTCGCTCAAAGCTGCGTTACTGGGGTCGAACAACGTTCCTCAGCAATACGCTGGCGAATTTTCTCAAACGGTCGCCGCAATAGTTTTGATAGTATTTTTCCGATAAGAAGAACAAATTCCAACAGATAAAGGATTGCGAAGAAGTCGTTACAGATAAAACTGATATTGCGAGCATGTTTAATAATTCTTTCCAATCGTTATTCAGCATTTATAAGACGGACAATGAGAGTGATTATTTAGTGTCCATCTTGCAGTAAATAATGCAAGGGGTACACATCAATAGGGAGGGCGTTATTCAGCAGCTGCGAACTTTTGATGTGAATAAGTCTTGCGGTACCGACGAGATACCGACGGAATTCCTTGAACGCTATGCTGAATGGATGTCATATTAGTTGCAACTTTTATCTGAAAGGTATCTGGGTGAGCATTCCTTATCTCATGACTGGCGCTATGATATTGTTATTCCGGCTTTAAAAGTGGTAATCGACGAGCACTTGAAAATAAGTATAGACTAGTTTCACTTCCGCTTGTCGCAAGGTCTTTGAATATAAAATATCAAAGGACATTCTACATTTTTTGGAAAAAAAAGAATTTGTTCTGTCCATTAGAGGATGGTTTCCGGGCTGGCCTTTCAACAGTCACACAAACGGTTGAAGCCGTTCATGACTTTTGTAAGGCTATAGATGAACGTTGAACTGGTATTTATGTAAAACGCGCCACAATCAAAGAACGCTGCGAGTCTTCACACCAATACCAGCGAGTGGCGCAGCGGTTAAGCGATGCTTCACTGCACTAGCGGTAGGCTGTTGCATATACAACCATGGGTGAGGTACGTTCGTTATACCGAGGTTGCTCTTCCCGGGCAATGCGGATAAAGAATGGCTGCCGCAAGGCACGTTTTTTTAAGCCCCGCGTTCATCGAGCGACTGTATATTTTGGCATATATCCCTGCTACTGTCTGAATTATTTTCTTCTCAATCATTGCCATATTTGCTGAGTCCCTGTGGGTCCTGCGTCTGCCTCCTCTTCTCTCCAAGTAGAGGAGAGGACGATTTGCAGATAGCAAGTCGCGAAAAAGAAAAGTCCCTAAACAGTGCCTGCCACGGTTGGCAAGTGGAGATTTCACACAAACGACGATTCCGACGCCTGGCGCCGGACAGCTTTCGACGGCATGACGCTCTTATTCCAATAACATTAAAAATACGCGAGTAGTATTGAGAATGGCCGTTCTGAGCATATAGTTCAAAGAGCGCAGAAGTGCTCACTGTGTGCCACATATCCCATATAAGGGTCGTCAAAGACCCAGATATGGAAAAGATCGCCTCCTGTCGAGTTTACTTCCGCTGTTCCCGTTCACACTCAAAGTTCACCTGTAGACTATGCTCGGTCTGGACCTGCTGTTAATCGGCTTCCCGTTCAACGGAGCGCACGGCACGATCTGATCTGTGGTGAGAATGGCCTTCACCCTGTTGAAAGCGGCATGAGGAGAGAGTTACTTCCCACTTCTGCGAAACTGCTGGATGAGTGCAGGTGCTGCGCGCTCTAGCATCACGTCGCGCTTGATTCCGACGTTGCGCCTGCTGCTGGGCGCTGTGCAGCTGCTGTTCCTCCTCCTCGTTGACGTTCTCTGCGCTTTCCCTCTTAAGCACTCCTCAGGCCGGTTACGCTTCCAAGGAAGCACAACCGCCCTGAGCGGGGCCTGACCTTCTTGGGCGCGGCCATCCGGGTGGTTAGCATTGTGAACACCAACGTCGGCGGCGCACCCTTAACCTCCGCTTGGAGAAGGCTTCCTACAGCACCTCCCACCCTAAATGATGCACTACCCATCATCGAACACATCTCAACAGAGGAGAGTTCAAACCACAAAAATGTTGGAAGTTAACAGCTCGATTGATGCGGCGGAAAGGCGATAGCCTGCTTCTTTCATTCGCCAGTCTGTGGCAGTTCTGATTATATTTCAATTGTAAGTTCACTTCTTACTCCCAATATTTTCAATTCTGGCTCTATGGCAAATTTCGATTACACAACTACGCGAAATATGTCACATAGTAAGATCACGGCGAGTCGTGGCTCTGCTACGTGCGCACAGTGGCGCTGCGGTTAAACTATGCGCCAGTGGATGTTGGCAGGTGGATGGCAGGTGGATGTTGCCAACAGAGCCGCCTGTGAGGCTTGTGTGGTCCAGGTTGGTCTTGCTGAGAAATGCAAGAAGGGAAGAGTTTTGGGGGTTTGACATAGTTAAACCAAGTAGAGATAAGGAACCAGATGTTGATTCTTCAATTGCAGGGGTCACTTAAGCTCCGCCTTAATGCTATGCCGCCATAGGTTTACTGGGTTAATGCCCAGACATGCAGATTTGGTCATTCTGTACTAAATATTTAAAGACCACGACGAGTCATCATAACACAGCCAGCGCATTGGCGCAGCGTGTAAAGCCACTGCGCGGGCAGGTGGCTATTTGAATCACAGCCACCGGTAGGGGTTGTGCGACCCCTGTGGCACTTTTCGAGCAATCTGTCGCGACCAGTAAATAATTTAACCACCTAAGAGCGTTGCTTGTGATGACGCCACAAGGTTACGTGATCTATGTGGCGTGACGCCCTCCTTCCCTTTGATACTGCTGGCATGACGCTTCTCCGAACTTACCTGAGCTTACTCGGGTGTCCCCAGGTTAGTTCGGAGCACATGACAAGACAGCAGAAGATGACAAAATTCTTGCTAGGGGTTGGTTCGTCTGTAGTAGTTCTTTCGCTCTAATAGCTCTAGTGAGTTTCATTTTCGCAGATACACTTCTTTGGTAGGCTGTATATTTTACACGCAGGCCTGGTTTTGTCTGAAATATTTTCTTCTCAATAATTCCATTTTTTTAGTCGTTCTTCGACCACTGTATCCCTCCTCTCCTCTAAAAGTGCAGAGGAAGAGGGAGAAGAGAGGCAGAGGAGAGGGAGACGGCAGACGGCAGATAGGCGGAAGGTAAACAACTTGACAACGCCCACTGCTGGCAAAGGTCTCTCCCATGTCACTTCAATTTACCCTGTTCTTTGCCAGCAGCGACCCCCTTATCCCAGCTAACTTCTTGATCTAATCCAGCCGCCAAACTTTCTGCCGCCCACTGCTCCGCTTCTCTTCTATTTAAATCCACTCCGTTGACTTCAGGAACCCGCGATTATCTTGCCTTCGCATTACATACCCTGCCCAAGCCCACATCTTTACCTTGATTTCGACTAGGATGTCGTTAACGCGCGTTTCTTCCCTCACCCACTCTGGCCACTTCTGGTCTCTTAACGTTACACCCATCATTTTCCTTTCCATAGCTCGCTGTGTTGTGCATGCACATCTAAGCAACAAAGACCTATAAGATAGGCAACAAACAGCACAGCACTAAGTGTGAGTACCACTCCGGTTCATACTCGGTCGGGGCGTACAAAGGTTTTACGTCTACAATCATTCTACAGAAATGGCCTTTAGCAGAAACAACATATTCACAATATCGGTCTATCAGGTGTGTTTTCCATAGGCTGCGTAATACACTTAAAAATAACATATCTACAGGTTCATCGCGAAATGTTAGTGCAGTGAGAAATGTTACAGAATGCGCAGTGAAACGTCTTTTTTCCATGGTCGGTTGCATAATGTCTCAGAAAAGTATTGCATCCTTACAAAAAACGAAGTAATGCTCATTCGTTTCAGGAGCATCACAAAGGTGACGGTTTACCGTAGACTCGAAACTACCATTTTTCTCTAGCCATGTATTAACCGATAATGTCTCAGTGTGTAGCTTAAAGGAAAATGTTCTTCTACATGGCGAAAGTGGTATTTTACGTACTCTCTGAGTACACCATGCCGCAGTAAACCAAAATACACAGAGCAATACAATTGTGAAGGAAATTGTATACAGATTAAGTCCTTATAAAACCGTTTCCCCGAGAACGAAAAAAGGAACTCATGGGAAAAACGAACAGGTAGGAAGCAAACAGACAAATGCACCTCATGCATGAATCCCCACAAACACTGACGATCAGAAATATTAGAAGAGAGAGTGGCGCTTAGTAAAGCATTAACTAAATTTACTTGCAAAAATGCATGCTCTATTGGGAGTGTAGTGGCCCCTAAAAACGTGAAACCTGAAGCCATCTGACTGACATAGCCGAGGCCTTATGTCCACCTTACGCGTGACGTAATGTGTAGCTCAATGGCGTAAATTTGGTTTCTGAGAGCTCGAATGCCTATGGCAATTACCCTCGTGATCTATCGTGAGGTAGAAAGGAAGATTGTGAAGGCTTTCGGGATGTAATGGGCCGTTTGCTGGTATGCATAAACATAGGGAGCAAATGCAGAGACAGATAAGAGAAAAGAAAAGCCTAGAGTGAAATAAAGCTACATGCTGCGCTTTCCCCCGCTCTGCGCTCCTTCACCAAAAAGGCAGCATTCAAGCTTCTAGGCTCGGTAGCGAGAGAAGTTAAAAGTCTAATTGCCATGCGTCACCAAAGTTACGAATGAACTCGGTTCCAGGAATTAGATCAGCAATTAGTTTGCTTCTTCGGCCAGACAGAATGCTCAATAATTGCTTTAATTCCTAGGTCATGCAGAAAGGGTAAAACTAGCGGAGTGCCACGTGTAGAAGGGAGGTCAAAAATCAAAGAAGGCAAAAAACGGAAACACAAGAACAGGGACAACCTAATACAGGCCTTCCTTCATCTCAGGGGAAGCAGTCTTCTGATTTCCAGCAAAAAGAGAACTTGGTACATCGCACTGATTGACGAGTGAGCGGCAGTAATGAGAGATTGATTGCGATGAAGTCTTACGTAAAAGTGTGCGCCTTCGCCAGCGATCAGGTTAAACGCTCACTGCCACACGGACGTTGCGAGAGGAAGCAGCCTGCTACCTCACTTCCCACGGGTTCTGTGAGACGAGCGTAATTAGCTTGCGACTTTGGCACTATCGCTCATTCCTTCCCCGCTTTTTTTCCTTTATCTTTAAACGTATTTATCACTGATCAGAGTCTAAGTTTTCTTACTTTGTTTTGTTGCATGTTCGGTTTGCTCTAAACTTTTTAAGGAAGCCTCTCTGAGTTTAACAATTTCACCTTCCATGATCGCTGTGCATGATCACATCATTTTTTTACTTTCATTTTACATGCCCGTTCTTTCTCCCAACTGATGTGTAACGAACCGACACTTTCTCCTGGCAAATCTCCCTGTATTTGCATCCCTTATTTTTTGCTGTACAGACGTATGCGATATGCGTGCGCAAGCTTCAGCGCTGTTACATCTGTGTGACAGCATTCCCTTTTTGCGCATGTCTCCCTGCCACGTCCTGCGCTCGGACGTGGCCCCGCCACTACTGGTGTGGGAGACAAGGAGCTCTCCCGAGACCCTGCCAAGAAACAGCTGCGCTGTGCGCAGGAGTCACCGATGATTGTGTAATGACTGCACGCGGCCCAGAGCCATTTGCACCCTCCTCACGTTCTGTTTATACAAGTTGCGTGAGAAGAACAGGAATCTTGGTTCTCGCAGTTCCGATGGCTTATGTATCTAAGGGCTTTCTCGCACACCCTCTGTCGTCACCCTTCCAGCACGCTTTATGTGGATCTTGCTCTATAGGCGGGTGTGCTCCGTAACGATGTTATGGTTGGTAGTGGCGCTGGTGCGCACTGTGAACGTTGCGTTACTTCACACATACGCACCGACTTTGCCAAATGTATTAACTGGACCACTGGATTTTTTTTTATCTTGGCCGTGTATTGGAGCACCCGCGGTACAGCTTAAGCTTTAAATATGTGTTAGGTAGAAAGAAAAGTCGTCGTCCGCTTTAGGGATTTTTTTTTTCTTTAGAGGGGCCGTAATGGTTGTACTATAGGAGCAGAAGCAAACCCTGTCGCCTGGATACTTTTGGTAAACGCGGTACGCCGCCGTGCTGAGTTGTAAAAGGATCAAACACGATATATGGAGGTCGTGAGTGCCAATCTGTCTGACGGCACGCGGCTCTCTTGCGTTCTAACTTTTGTAAATTAATCACGTCAGTAGAAATCATTGATAAATGTTTCCCGTTTAATTACACCCCCATGAAACAATGTTATATGGCAATGCCGCCATATTAACTAATTCAACGACGGCCTCTCTCCATAAAAATGGTAGCCTGAAAGCTTGGACTGATAGCAATTCTAGCTACTAAATATTCGCGCTAATACAACACGTGAAACAAACCTCCCGTTACCTCTTTGTCCGCATAGGGAGATATCAGGAAGTTTACCTCGAAATTCTTTACAGAGACAGTCTATTGCCGGTGGCGGGTGCAAAAATATGGACACAATATTACCGCTCTTTCACCATTTTACAGTAGTCTGTGAAGAACTTTTGGTTTTGGGAAAATATATATATTTAAAATTCGGATAGAGAGTCAGGCCAGAGCATGTGGTTGCACCGTGCTGCTTTAAAACTTGCGGCTGTGCAAGTAGTGAGACTACGTTTTCTGGTGTGCACGAACTAGACTTCAAGAATAGGACTGAGCGCACTGAATAATGCTATTTTTTCTGGACGAAACTTCAGGCGCCTTATTTGGTTTCTTTTCCTGCTACTCACCGTCCCATGCACGTTTCATCCGGTTTTATCATTACCTGTTCTAATATTTCAAAAAGGGGAATGCTACGATGCTGTTAGTGGCGTTAAACTCAGCAGAGCTGCTGCTGGTGAAAGCGGTTGCTATTGCTTGTCTTCTCGATGGCGGTGGCGCGCTTTAGCGGTTCGGGAATTTCAGAAAAAAATGCGCACTCGAGGCGGTTAAACAAAAGCTGCAATAAATTATAGTTCAGGAACTACCAAGACCACAATGGATTCCCTCTGGACAACTGTGTAAATAGAACCCGATCGAAAAAGATTTCGCGGTGTTGATTAATTCACGCGCAGAAAACATGCAGAACTTGAACGGAACCAAAACATCTTCGTTCGCGCTGGTATTACTGGCTGTCCCTTTTCTTTTCACGCTGGGCTTTAACAATGTTCTTGCCTGACAAGTCTTCCAAGTGTGACAAATTGTTATGCGGAGGCACGCATGGCAACGATTACTGCGTGTGTTGAGACGCTGCTCGCCGGCACAATACTCAAATTGTTAATGTTTAAACTCTGTTTAGTTGCTCACCGCACGACTCAGAAATAACAGGAATCGCAAAAGACACTTTCACCGTGCCCAAACTGTAGCGGGTAACGTTGCTCTTGCGGGAAAACTCGACATGCACACAGCATGCAAGCAAAACTTCTGCCCACACACTCCTGTCGTGCTGGAACCTTTCATGTTCTCTGCGGAGAGAATGAAATGGCGCAATTATGCTATCGCCACAATGCCTTCGGACCTTCTTTACAAAACTGTGCGCTTTTCCTACAGGACCGAGATCTGTGAAGTCATTTAACCAGTGCTAGCAGTTCCTGACGCAAAATAATTTGCGTAAGTAAAGGACTCAACGTGTTTACACACACTGCGCAATTTTTTGTACCGCTTGACCAAGCCGTCGGACGAAAGAACTCCCCTGCTTAGCACGTTCCTTTCCTTTCACATTCTTCTAGCTATTGATAAATCATAGTCTTCAAAACATAATGTGTAACCACTGGAGCCTCCGAGTCATGTTAAAGAAGGAAGTTGTATGGCCAGTACAGGGACCGGACAATTGGCAAGCTCACGAGGAGCGCGTACTTAATCATACAGGTAAATAGTTTTCGTGCTCTGCACCGTTTGTTGCCAAACCAAACGAAATGTACATCTTTTTTCGTTTGTGTAGCAGCCATTTATGCGTCTTGGTCGGTACGCAGTGTGCATTGTAAACACACAGTCCACGCAATAGGCGTATTGCCGTCAATTCGCACCCAGTGAATTGCTCGGAGTCTTTCCGTGTTTGTTAACTGCCCAATTCAGGCCAAAACCGCATCATTACTGGCATCAGTGGTTCTTTTGTGCTCTGAAGTGCATTCTTGGTTTGGCGAACATATGACTACCTGAGCGGCGAGAAACGCCAACCTGACTTCCCGTAATCCCCCTTCAATCGACCGAACAAGTTCCGTTTCAGGTGCTCCTTAGCCGATGCAGCTACAAAACAAAGCATCATCCGTTGCAGCTATATGGCAGCCTTTGTGGTGCTCACCACGAGGGAATAATTCATCCTGTGTGTTTCGGTGGCATACAGCTGCAGACATCCACAACAGGAGCGCTGCGTCGAAGCGATCGATAAAGCTTCCGACTCGATACGTCGATAGCCGTAGAGGGCGTGTTTGTCCGCCCGGTGCTTCTGTTTTTCCGGTCATTTTTATGAATGTGGCACGTCTGGCAGCGCACCTTATATCTTAACGTTGTAGTTTTTTATTCATTTACGATATGTGGCGCACAAATAGGTGTAGTAGGAAAATCTGAAGTGAACTAGGGTTTGGTTTAGTGAAATGAGAACGGTATGATATTTTTTTAATTATTGCAGCTCTACCTGTGTTATTTGTTATGATCAGCCAGCAAAGGAGTCGATGTGTCCCGTACGTATTAATCTTGCGTCTAAACTGCGAGCTTCGAATCTACGGTTCGTAGACAAGCAAAAAAAATGTTCTTGTCATAACCAACCATAAACTGATGTCCTTGGCATGTAGGGTTACTTGGGCTGTTAGAAATAATACGGACTAGGTTTGTTAACGCAAAAGCCTTAAAGGCCCCGTCATCCAGAAAATCCGACGTCCGCGTTGTCGGCATCTTGAGCGAACATCGTTGTAGGTCCATAGCCGTACAGTGCGCCTTTCTGGTTGTGCTGGGAGCGCAACATAGGAGGCAGGTGGGCCACCTGGGTCACGTGACACTGCGGCGTCACCGCAAGCTGCTCACCGGACTGTGAGCAAACAGCGCACCGTGGCAGGTGTCAGATAAGTTAACAATTTGTCGCTTGGGAAGAGCAACGTTGCCGACATAAGGCGCTAGGGAACACCTAGGGAACACCAATGTACCACTGCACCAGGAGGGGTATGAGGACTCCCAGGGATCTATGAACGTAGAGAATGCCATTCTGTATATATGACAATAAACACATCACGGTATCGCGTCCTGCCTTTATGGCGGAGCTGTAGTGTCACCTCCAATTTTTGTGTTACTTGCTCTTTTTTATGGTTATGCGTTCTTCCGTCTGTTTGATAAAGAAGGTGAAACCTCCTTTTTTTTTTCTTTAGCACATAGCATATGCATTTCGTGCGCTTGGTCATGCTAGCTACAGCGAGAGTATTGATGGCATATGCGAGCGAGGTTTTGTTGGGCAAGATATGATGCAAAATTTTAAATGACGCAAAATTTTCTCCCGTATTTTCCGCTATGTCTTTAAAAGTTTGCAAGCTAGCTTCAAGCTAGTGCGACATCGTTAATCACTTAATGGCATAAGTGTAAAAGAGGGGGAAATTGCTTGCGCGTCCGAGTTGTGTTGCTTGAAGTATAAAAGGCATGTGGAACGCTTCATAAATTTACGGAAGCTCTGCGCATGAGGCCAGAAATTAATATCCTTTGACATTTTTATTCACTACGACTGCCTCCCAACGGCTGGGTACTATGCAGTGCACATAAAGATCGTAATAAAATCAATCTGTGCACGCGTGAGCTCCCAGCAATTGGATATGCCTGTAACCAGCACTTTTTATTTTGCATGAGTAAAAAGGCTAACGTAAATAGCTGGTACCCTCGCCAGTTTGTGAAGATGCCTTGAAAGGCACCTTTATTTAAAAAGGTCCTTTTGTTCTTGGTCCCCTTTTTAAGCAGAATATCATCAAAGCTTCTGCATCGTAAACATTTTGAGGGAATTAAATACCCAGAAAGGCTAAATGAGATAACATAACTAAGTAATGGTGGCATTTCCTGGCTTCAAAAGCAACTCCTGTGTTATGAAAACCACCTGCTCTTTCGTACTGCATGTGCGCTTCCTCTGGGGCATGACTTTATCAGCCAGGCACCATTGAGGTATACTAGAAAGCACACATGTAAGACATTAAAAGCACCCGTCGTTGAAGTAGACGAGATGGTGACACCATCGCGCT
This sequence comes from Amblyomma mixtum, assembly GCF_055824585.1. NCBI lineage: Eukaryota > Metazoa > Arthropoda > Arachnida > Ixodida > Ixodidae > Amblyomma > Amblyomma mixtum. Next base: position 181,014,744 of record NC_143013.1, read on the forward strand.
AGCAAAAATTTCTGCTCTTATAGGTGGACCACATACGGCAATTTCCACGTGAGAAGAACCACAGCATGGCGTAAGACAAGTGCCCCGAGATGAGGACGCTCATATCGGCGAGCAACACTGCAGTCTTCTCCGTCACGTGCAAAACCGGCGTGAATGGCGCATAAATTGACGGAAACGATAGCACAGGCTTTGAACCGGGCGAACCGGCATGCGTTTAAAATTTTTCCGAGTAGGTGGGAGAAGTTTCGGAAATGTCGCTTTAAAAAATGACGACGCCGACCTTGGCTCCCTTGTAAGAGGCGCTAAATGGCTTTTCTGAGCCAGTGTATTCCTACGTCTCTGGCTCGTACTGCTGTGTCCAAACAATATCCTGGTTTCAAAGACCGAAATATTTGCCGTGAACGTTTAAAAAAGCGTGAAGAGTTCAAAAAGTGTAGGACGTAAAATTTTCAAGGTCTGGAGTTTCTGGAAGAACATTATACGTCTGATCTGCTAAATAGCATTTTTTAAGAAGAGATAGACTTCTCGTTGAATTGCGGTCTGCCATACACCTTAAAGGAATAAAAAAAGTTCACTACTCCGTGTAGCAGAGTGCTTATATCACATTAGTATTGACAAGACCATCATTGTTGAGTAGATATGGTCAGGACTGTTGCTTTTCGTACCGTCATCGCTAAGCCCATAACCGCACTGCATAGATTTGAAGTTTTCTTCCGTCTGTAGAGGTCATTCATGTGTAAAGTCCGAAAGAACTAATTTTGCGTTCTCCTTACTGTCTGTCGTTAAGGAAATTGCGCGAAATATGCAATCACCATATATAAGAAAAATATCATTACTTGCGTTTTTACCGATCGACTTCTGAAAACAAACATTTCGTATTTCCTGTCAAAAAATTGGTTTATTTGCTGTTGACAAAAACCGCATGGTAATCTTGAAGCTACCCACTCACAAGCTGCTCTTTTGTTACGATGAAAAACGGTTCTTTTTAAAAACAAACGCACTTTGTTTTCTAAGCGTCCTGGCTTAGCTGCATCAAAACAAAATGCGCGCGTGCTAACTTTTCTCATTTTTGAATATACGAGAACATATAAAAAACTCCTCGATCCTTTCTCCAATTTTAAACAACTTTTTAGAGCTTTTTTTCCAGTTAAAACCATTTTTCAAATAAGTTCGATGCCGCACACTTTATTAAGTTATCTTCCACCTCCCTTTGGCAGTCGGTATCTTAATCTTTGCATTTTCCTCTCTCTTGTAACACGCTCTATAGTTTGTCTCGTCACACCTCGCGCGCATTTCCCCCAATATTTGCCCTATTATTCTCGTATTCTAGGCAACTTTCAGCGGTGCAAAAAGCGCGCATTTTCCTCTAGACCCTCATCTCTTGTCTTCATCTTTACAGTGAACTCAACGACAAAATAGGAATAGGCACTGAATTATGAGCAGCAGTCCATATTATCCAACTCAGTGTAGAAAATTATGAATACATGTGGCTTCGTGGCAGTGACGTTCGGCTGCTCAGTTCAAGTACGAGGAATTTTATTCCTGCCAGAGAAGGCGCATTTTCTTTGAAGGGAAATGAAACAATTCCCGTGTGTACTCCGATGCCATTACAATTTTATATCAGTCTGGACGTAAAAATTAATCTGGAGACGCCAAGAGTGATGCCTTTCACAGCGTATGCGCGCACACAGAATATGTGCAGCTCTCCGCCACACCATAGCAATTAGAACGTGTATTAGTAAATCTAAAACGGCCTTTTTACTAAAAGGAGATGAGGATGACTAACAGCTTTGTGTCAAGAAACGGGCAATTTTATTCACACTTGGGCATGCTGTGAAGAGAAAATTGGCAACATCTTTTGTGGAAACGCGTCTTAAAGAAATAAAAGTTCATTCAGGGGCGCTTTTTTAAATGCAACGATTGCCGTAGGCACAATGAGTAATTACTCCCTTATTAGGCACTATCGATGAGGGACTTTTGTAATGGTAAACCAGCCGAAGTGGTGACATGCACCTAAACGTTGTTCAACTAAATATAAGCGTTCATAAAAGGAAAGTCTAGAGAGCCGCATGTCCAACAATTTCGGACAAAAATATTGAAAATTGTAAAACTAAGATAATACTGCGGAAACATCGAAGTCAATAGTCTAATCTACTGATCTGTAGCAAAATCTTTCTAATAAAGTGTTTCCATCGATGACATCGGACAGTTAAGACTCCTATTGAAAACCAATAAGGAACGCCTTTGACGATAGCAAAACGTTAATAGAAAAAAAATGAAAACTGCCGTCGGGTGATCTGCGGATATATTGACTATTACAGCGAAATATTACATTACCCTATTGAAAAAACTCTGCGTGAGTTTGCACGAGAACAGTGATTTTTGTACGATCACGTTCATTTTGCACACAAATGCGCAGAAATTGTGCGTTACCTGTACGCATTCTGTGCGTCCTGTGAGTACATATGCGCGTACTGTGAGCTGATAGACGTTCACGCACACTCTTTGCGCGTAAAAAATCGTGGACTCTCGTGGAGAACTCTCTGTACGTGGACATCTGCGTGCTGAGAGGGGGCTTGCCGAAGCTGTGCGTGCTTATGTGCATACTGAGCAAGCTCAGTGAGGCTGCGTGTGGCCATGTGTGCGTTTGCTTGCTTAGTAGCAACTTGTCGAGACTGTAAAGGCCCATTTAGGGTGAAAGCAAACAAAGTTCGAGCATTCAGTTAATGATTACTTCTCAATAATGAGCAATAAGCTCACATTTTGCTGTTTTATAATTTTCGTCTTGGCGTAAGTACCCTTAATCATTTTCAACTTCAGCAAACAAATAACCAAAAAATTATCTTTTAGTGCAAAATGGTTTCCTTCGATACTGCAGGGACCTGTACATGACAACATGCACACTGAGCAAGAACTTGTCAACATTGCAAGTTCATAGTAAAATAATGTAAAAAACAAGCTGCTAATGACTCTTACAGCATCCTTCAGTTCTTCCTTTAACCAATTCTGAAAGTTACAGATATCTGATAGATGCATGATGAAAGCCATCCAGAGCACTTATGTTGTTGCCCGTCATGCAGACAGCCATATTTCGAAATCAGAAGCAACACAACCATTTGTTGCTTGCACTCGAAAGGAGTCAATCAATGGAATAACTCTGAAAGGGCAACAGTGTTTGTTAGGTGCAACAAACAAGCTTGGGGATATAATCAGGTTCAATCAAACATGACGTGCAGAAAGCGAATTGTGAGCTGTAACAGGAATGTTACGAGGCAATTTCCAAAACCATTTCCAAAGCAATTTCCAAAGTCATTAGCATAAATTTACATACACGTAAAAAGGCCATGTAAGCCTACACGAAAAGACAGTTTTGAATTCACAGTTGGTGTCAAAAGTTCAGAAATTAGTGCCCTCTCTCAAATTCAGTGACAAATCACAGATCGATTAATTAATTCCCAGTATGGCTCCAGAACAAATCCAATGAATCTCAAATGTGCGAAGTATATATACCACACATGTTGCCTGATTAGCACCAGCATTGCATGATGCATGACGAAGTATCACGCTCTTCATTCTTCTTCAATCTGTTTTGAAATTTGCACTACCACAAACACCATCTGGATGCGCTATTATTCCGTCATATTGCTGAGAGTCACATTCGGAGACCAAGAGCAACACAACAGTGTGCTGCACATGAGTGGATATAATGCACTGGGACAACTGTGCGCAGTAAGGAACGCTTGTAAGGCGTCAGGTATTTGCTTGGGGAATGTAATCGAGTTCAGTCATGTTTCATGTGTAGAAAGGAAGATAAAAGTTGTAGCAGAACTATGAAATCCAACATCCAATACTGAACTTCCCCAGGTGATCTACACACACATAAAAAGCACGAAAGGATAAGCTCAGCGGTACTGTTAAGTTTGATGCCCTTTGAGGTTTGACTTGCGCGTCTGTATGCAACCATCAGATACCATTTTGAAGTTACCAGAATGCCCAAAACAACTTTGTTGAACTGTTCTACTCTAAACTGAAATACTTTTCCTTAAAACATTTTTTTTGCGACATGCTGTGTAGCTAATTATAAAATAAAGAAAAGAAGCTGATAAAATTTTCTCATCTCAAACGTACTGATAAGTACACAAATCTGAGTGCTTTCAAGAGAGGTGACGCACCCGGTATTCAGTGTCCAGAAGCATACATAATGCTGCAGAATCCTATAGCAAGAAAATTTCTTTTAGTTGACAGATGGCTATGTCTGGTTACAAAGTCAATACCAAGTAAGGCACATATCCTAACCTGCAATTACATGAAGCTGCACGTGCTTCATAGGCTGTAACTCCGCCAATAACTGCTACATATTTCCCACCTCTAGCACGAGTGCGGAATCAATATACAGCATGGAAACAGAAGTTTTGTTGCTTTAGCTTCTTTACTATGCTGTTTAGGCAAGGGACGAGTTGAAATATTTGCATGGGCAGTTCTGGATTGAAGTAACGTAAAAAACATCCGCACTCCTTTCTGCTGAAGCGACTGGTGGACCACTTTTGCATGTCGCATCTCGTATGACTTGCTAAGGGTCCAGACTGACACACGCACTTCGTCAAACCTTCACACAAAACACTCTTCGCTTTTGCTATAAGCTCCGGCCACAGGCAGTAAGTGTCCCGTCACCGTTCACATCGCAAAAGAAGGCAGCGCTCGCAGGCGGTCAGTTTGAGCTGACAGCGACAGGTGTTGCAGGCACACCGCCGACTAAGTTTCCAAGGAAGCCACACTGTAGAAGGGCGCCGTCTTGTAATCGAAACACACCACAGAAACAATGGCCACTGTCGCTGCTTATGAGCCAGGCATTTTTGCAACGAAGTTAGCAGTGCAATAGGCCGAAAGGTTCGGCTCATCAAACGACGGCACCGCACTGCTGACCTCATTATCGTTGTCGACCAGACATCCATAGCACATATGCCCCGACGGATCGCTTAATTGGGAGCTGCTACTACTCTTCGATGAGAGCGCGCCCACCGGCAGCACACACCGGTAATCCTTCTTCTTTTGCGATTCCAGCACAGTAACAGCGGCGCGCAAGACAGCCCAGCAGCAGCACGAGAAAACAAGCGAAGCTCACGGCGGTGATCTCAGAAACCATGCAGCATGTCGGATAGGCTTTGGATTTGACGAGCTAGACCATGCCCACTCACGCACGCACGCACGCACGAATGTACCGACACGCATATTAATGCGTCCATGCGTCACAAATTTCTCAAGTTTTTAATGCTAATATGTGCACAAGAACTTAATTATTTTTGTAACGAAAGTTTCATTTGGTTTTAGTTCTTTGCTATCGCACTGCCCAAAAGCATAGAGCCCGAAAGAGACGACCCGGAGGAATGCCTGGAGGCGATGCCTTTCTAAACGGGCCGAAGGAAGCCGGAACTGGCCGAAGCGCTAGCCAACGAACGCAGCGTCTGGGGAGGGACAGCATGGCGGTCAGCGTTACTACGTTTGTCGTGGTCCTTTGTGGTGCCGAGGGCGTGAACGATCGCTGGCATGAGCATTTGTCACTCTTCCGATATGTGATGTGCCGACAGCAGCGAAATTCGCTGGTGCGATGTACGAAAACGTGGTAAGGTGCTGAGTAAACCTGTGTTTATAGCGTGCGTCAGCGGGCTCGACGGATAGCGCGTCGTCCTTTGCGCGCCTTCACTGGAAACGCTATGCTGACGGTGGGGCTCATTTCCTCCATGGCGGAGCAGCTGGTGGGAGACCACTACCCGGGTGACATCTCGCATCTTGGGGGTAAGTTAATTTTCTTCGAACCTGTTCATTATTTCAAAGCCTTTGCGCACAACTGGCCACGTCAACACAGCTAGTACAGAGACGCGAAGACGCAGTGCCTATCGCGGCAGCACGCAGCGCTGAAAGGTTGTTTGCTGGCGGCACACGGGCATGAATGCGCGTGTAGTGTCAGTGGTCACACGGTCATGGTCAGTATTCCATGCAAATATGCAGAGCTGATCCGATCGCGGGGTGCACGATATCGGCGCCGTACTGCCGCCGTACTGCCATTCATCTCTCGCCGAGAATGGAATATGTGCCCGCGAATAGATCTTCGGCCCGGGCTTTACATTCTCGCCGCATGTTACGCTGTAATTGAAGTAACAGCGCTCGAGCAGTTTAACTACGTAGACTGCGATTCAGCTGTATGCGTTTGGATTGAGCTTCCTCCTCTTTCACTTGTATTTCACTTGTACTTTTATAAATTGTGTATTTAAGGTACGAAGCTCCATATGATCCAGCTGCGTTCGTACTTATAGCCGAGCCAGTGTAGTCGAGCCTTGAATAGCAGAACGGTGAGATAAAAACAAATTGCTCTGAAGTTTCTCGCCTCTATTTTGGCATTCGCTTTTTCATACTTTGGCTCGGAGCTGAAATGGTACAAACAACTGCAAAATGCACACAGGTGCCCTAGCTCCATTTGCCCTAAATCCCGAAGTTGCAGTGAAATTTAAGGGTAATTGAGCCTTTAATATGTTCGAAGAATAAACTTGATTGTTTCATGATTATAACCAATGGCGCAAATAAATCGGACTTTGACCTAAATATGCTGAGGTACCTCTTCAATACCTTATTTGATGTTAAAGGAAAAAGTGTGGTTTTTCTGCAATTGGCACTATTAATTCATCATACCTGTGAGAATGTGAAATCAGTGCTAATCATGCCAGATTTCAAATTGAGGGACGCATGCAGAATTTGAAGCAAACCAGCCTTCTACTGAAAATATCGTTCTGCTGTGGTCTGTTCTTTTGAATGGTGGCATGTATTGTAGAAACGATGCTGGATATCGATATGCAAGTGATCTCTCGTCTGAGGCTAAGTTGTGAATGACTGCCGTGGTTATGAATTTCTTGTTGCCTGGCCCACTTCGAAATGTGGTTAAACAGTTGTGTTCCATTCTGCGACCGGCTCCTTTTTGTGCCTTGCACTTTGCCTTACATGCTTGATTCTAGTCCATTTTTTGCACTGTGCTGCTGTTAAATCTGTCTTTTTACCTTGCAGCAATCTCCACATAGCTTTACCAGCAATGCCTCTTCCAAGCTCTCCAGTATGGCTGTGCCAGCCTTTCACTTGGTGCTAGGATGCCCAGCAAGCAAGCAAGCAGGCTTTTGAGGTAAGCACTGAAGACATCTTCCGACACAAGTAGCTTTTATTTTCCTAGTCCACTGCTACTTGTGTGACTCCTCGTTATGTTGATTTTCGCAAGTTAGGTTGCCTATTAAGGGCTCTCTTTTGTTTTTCACCTGCTGCTGTGGCCTACTGCATTGGTGTTCGGCTACTGAGCCCAAAGACGCGGGATTGAATTGTGGTGGCTTCGTTTCGACAAGGCGAAATGCATATTTGCTCGTGTGTTATGCAATGTCAGTGCATGTTAAAGAATCTTTGGTGGTCGAAATTTATGCACAGCCCTTCTCTATGAATGGAGCTATTGTTCAACTTTGAGGCATTAAAGGGACACTGATGGCAAGCTGAAGTTGACCTGTGATGATGAAGTTCCGCATCCTAACCACAAAGACGACACTTTTTCTGAAAGTGGAGCTTTATAAGCCAGAGAAAGCAAAACATACAATTTTCATCAGCACCGGCTGATTTCGGAAGTAAATTGCGATGCGCTGACTCCGGTTTTTTTTTGGCACAGATTCCAGAGGCTAGGCTGAACTGCCATTCACCTCAGAACGGTTATCATGGAGTCCTTTGTGCAGACTTCATGAGTTCAAACCGAGTGGCGGGAAAATTTTTAAATGTAATTTTTGCGCCAATCATTGTGTTGATGGCCTTTGCACTGCTGTTAAAAACCGGGATAGCAGTATGGTATCCCATAAAACTAGGTTCAGGACTTGCAGGAAGTGGTTTATCACATTCCGCTAGCTTGTGCAAGAAACTACTTCAGGGATATGTGCAGGTGTCTTTAATGTGTTCCTGAGTGAGCACTAACTCGTTAGGGGGAAGGCAGCTTCTAATCTGGCACTACAGTGCCAATGTCGTGAGTGTAAATCGTAAGATGACCCATCAGTATGTACGCCTGATTTCTGTGACACTTCAGTGGTGTATAGAAGTGGTAAACAAATCTGTAAGGTATTTGATGCATATCTCCAAGGCAACGGCTGTATGAGTAGCGAAGCCATTAGTCAATCTTCAACGGAAAGAATTTTCTCTTTTAGATGACGTGCTTGTATATCAGTGACAGTTATTTGTTGTCCTGCCTTTCGCTGGTGTGAGCCATGTGTGGCGCATCTTCATGCGAGCCTTCTTTTCCTTTACAAAAAATTCAATTGATAGTCCAACCTGTTTTCTTCTCTTTTCCTGTGTTGCATCTTTTGGCTGGTTTTAAATCTGTAACTGAGCTCAGACCGTGATAATTACAGCCGGTAAACAGGGCTACTGAATGTGAGCTTGGCATACATGCGTACTGTATGTGTGAAAGTGCAGTTTACAATATTCAGAAATGCTTAATAGCCTTACAAGAATCTAAAATTTTGTTGGAATTCCTATTTGTTCTCTGTTCAAGTGTCGAGAGTTTTTCCGCTTCGTCGTGTGATTAGAGCCACTTTGGTACTTAAGCTGAAATCTTTTCTTTAGCCTGCATGTTTCTCACTTTTGGGACAGAAACGTGGAGGCTAATGAAGAGAGTTCAGCTTAAAAGAGTATAGACACCTAATCTTGGTGGCATGTTTTCTTCTCTATAATGATGCGGAAGACACTACTATGCATGAATCACCATCTGGTATTCGTGTGAGACAGCTAAATAATTTATAATCAACTTTTTCTGCCATCCTGTTTCGGTGAACAATTTGACTATGGCTATGACATCAAAGAGAGCTTATAGGTCACGTGAGGCGTGGAAAAACTGCACTTATAATCGCTGCTTCATCGTTTTAATTCCCTACAGCGCTGACGCCAGCATTCCTTAAGAGCCAGAAGTACCAATTGTATTGAAGTTTTTCATGCCTCACGTCACCAATAACCTCGCTTTGACGTCACAGCCATCATTCAGCTGTCGAAACCGAAACAAATACAGCAGGAGAAAGAAATTTGATTATAAATTATTTAGCGGTCATAGGAGGATGCCATGTGGTAATCCGTGTATAATACTTTATGCCTTATTACAAAGAAAAAAACACGTGCCAAACGATAAGGACAGCAAAGTGAGCTATGGAAAGAAAAATGATAAGTGTAACATTAAGAGACCAAAAGGGGGCGGAGTGGGTGAGGGAACAAATGCGGGTTAATGACATGCTACTTGAAATTAAGAGGAAGAAATGGGCCTGGGCGGGGCTTGTAATGGGAAGACAACATAACCGCTGGTCCTTAAGGGTAATGGAGTGGATTCCAAAAGAATGCAAGCATAGCAGGGGGCGGCAGAAAGTTAGATGGGCGGATGAGATGAAGTTCGCGGGGATATGGTGGCCACATCTAGCAAAGGACAGGGTTAATGTGGAGACATGGGTGAGTCCTTTGCCCTGCAGTGGGCCTTGTCAGGCTGATGATGATGGTATGTGTCGCACCTGCTGCTTCGTGCTATCAGCTGGCCCATGCTTGGCTGACCAGACTAGCCAAATTTGTGATGTGGGTTTTCTATTGCACCTGCATTTGTGTACACAGAGGACTTGAATGGTAGCAGGCGATGCTGTGCATGTGTTCACGCCACAGCACACATGAGCCACAATGAAAGCTTCTCTGCCTTTAGTAAGACAGCTGCGTCAGTCTGGGGCATAACGTATCCCAGTGCTAGAGTATGAGTAAATTGCTCTGGAATTTTAATCTGGTATCAGGTAGCATAGCGCAAAAGAAGGCTAGCGCGGCTGCCTAATATTCTCTTGGGCAGCTGTGTTGGATTTTCAATGCCTGTTAGTGTAATCCGTGAAAGTTCACTGTAACCCATTCGTTTCGATGTAAATTAGGAAGTCCTTAGAGCCCTGTACTTTTTATTGATAATAACAAGGTAATGCAGTAATTCAATTGTACCTGTTCTCTTTCAACACAGTAAAGTGCTGCTGGGTCGAGATCACAGTTTTACTTTGTAGGTGTGCTCAGGCTGTCATCATCATCATCAGCAGCCGCAGCAGCCTGACTACGCCCACTGCAGGGCAAAGCCTCTCCCATGTCTCTCCAATTTTGTCTGTCCTTTGCCACTTGCGGCCACTGTATCCCCACAAACTTCTTAATCTCATCCACCCACCATTTTTTCCTGTGTGTGTGTCTTCTTCGCCATTCTGAAATTCAATCATACAAATGGATTGATGCACGTAGTGTCAGGTGCGTAATGTGATACCACCAGCTCACCCCAAGCTGTGCTCAGATTTGCCTCATTGCTGCAGGAGCAATAAGGCAGGCTTGAGGCTGAGTGGTGCAAAAACATGATTTTTCAAGAATGTCTTTGTGGAAATTGCAATTAATCATGTGAATTTGCTTTCATTTTAGGAGCTGCACACAAGCTTTGCGCCTTTCCATGCTGATCATGCTGGCCAGGTACGCTTATGGTTACATTACTAGGTTGTTTTCATAATGGCAGTTGTGGATTTCTGTGTGGTTTTAAAACATAAATTGTATAAGTATTTGCCCTGCCACAAAAGTATAGTGGTGCATTCAAGGCCAGTGTTACAAAGGGATGTTTTGATTGCTGCAAGAACTTGAAGGCCCCTGTGTGGTCACTGTGGAAGGCCCCCTCCCTACTTAGGAATTGCTATTTGGGTTACTCAGTCATTTGGCAGAGGAATAGTGTATAGAGATAAGGGATGGAAGAATGCTTCCAACTAAAGAAAAAAATCCAGCAAGCAGTCATAGAAGCAGAAGTACAAAAATGGCAAGGCTTTCTCTAATTTACATCAAATCTTTTTCACTTAGACTTCTTATTGCATAGAACGGCTGATGCTTGGCTTACACACATATTTTCTTTAGGTATGCAGTAGGTCTCACATTCTTGTATGATATGGTCACGGTGCCAAAAAATGATGGTGGTGTTAGAAAACTCGGAATATAGAGGAATTTTATTGCTGACCTTATGGAGAACTATGGTAGCTGTGCAGTCGTTATAAATATCTTCCAATATTTTCACATAACACTCTTCTACACCCTGATTCCACAATGCCTGCATGAAAGCTGTGGTTCCACCGAGTCAATTGCTGTCTGGTAGTCAATGAAGGCTATATATTGGGGTTGGTTATATTCTGCCCATTTCTCTATCACCTGATTGATTGCATGAATGTGGTCTCTTGTTGAGTATCCTTTACGAAAGCCTGCCTGATCATTTGGTTGATTGAATTCGAAGGTTGTCCTGACTCTATTAGTGATTACCTTAGTAAATACTTTGTAGACAATGGATAGTAAGCTGATCGGTCTGTAAATCTTCAAGTCCTTGACATCTTCTTTCTTATGAGTTAAAATAATGTTCGCATTCTTCCAAGCTCCTGATACGCTCGTGGTCACGAGGCAAGCGTGTACAGGGTGGCTAGTTTCTCTAGCACAATCTCTATTCCGTCCTTCAACAAATCTGCTGTTACCTGATCCTCACCAGCTGCTTTACCCCTTTGCATTGCTCCTGAGGCTTTCTTTACTTCCTCCCTCGTTACTGGCGGGATGTCCCATTGCTATGCTCTACTGCCTCTCTCCGTAACGTTCTGATTACATTCACTACTGTAGCGATTTGTGCAGAACTCTTCGGCTACTTTAACTATCTTATCCATATTGCTTATGACATTGCCCTCTTTGTCTTTTAGCGCATAAATCTGGTTTTTACCTGTGATTAGTTTTCTCTTCACTGATTTTAGGCTACCTCCATGCTTTAGAGCATGCTAGGTTTTCTCCATGTTAAACTTTCTTATGTTGGCTACCTTGCACTTATAAATAACTTCGATAGCTCTCCTAGTTCTATCTCTGAAGTTAGACGTCCTCATGCTTTGGCGTTTCTTCATCAGACCTTTCGTCTCCTGAGATACCTTGCAGGTATCCTCTCGAATGATCTGACCACCTACTTCTGCAGCACGCTCCAATGAATTTAAATATGTATTTAAAGATAACAGTTAAGGTGGGAGATTGAGCTTCGAGATTTGCACTTCAACTTGGGAGTTATGCCACTGCTACACAGAATACTTGATCGCCGTAGAGATATTTCATCATCTCGCACCAAGCTGCTATGGCGCCACTGTCACAGTTGATAATTTTGCTGGGAAGCTGTTGTAGCGCTCACACAGTTTTGAAAAGGTGGTATTCATTGTATTTGTGCTATTGGCAACAGTGATAATATGCTTGCTGCAGTGTTTTGTGGCTAGCCTTCTTTTTTTTTTAGTGAAATAAGTTGTACATTTCATGTTGAGCATTCTTTCAGCGATTAAATTGCTTTGATTTTATTCCTTAGTGTATAGTTGCGAGTGCTCCATGTCTGAGTGCAAATTTCTACCACTGAAAAGCCTTCAAAATCTTAATAGATGTCCACACTGTTCTAGGGACTCAGTGGCTATTGGAAATGCCCATTTAGCTGTCTTCAAGTGCCGTTGAGTTAATAGCCATTTGAAAGCCTTCAAAATGCCTGTGTGACACGGTTATTAGATTTTGTGCAGGTTTGATGCTGAGCAGTCTGCGTGCTTGAGTCGGGTTTTCCAGTGTCTGTATTTCAAACCTGAAACTTTTCGAAATCATCATTGGTTCATTAATGGAAGAAGTACTTGTGCCCTTTTCTGTAATTTCCAGAAAACAGATTAACTGAATTTTTTTGCATATACTCCTACCTTTTTGCAGGTGCTGCATAGTGAGAACCTGTATCAAGACGCCAACCTGCTGGACTTGGAGAAACTGAAGAAATTGTTTAGCCACTGTGTGGCACCCATCATGAGGGATGTGGCATTAATAAAGCCAGTTAAGGTGACCTTATCTATGTCCTTTTGCAAGCATGCTACACACATGAGAGCCATCCCACGAAGCACCGTTTCTGCAAAGCTTGTTATCTCACAACATGCATGCTGAATGAGGCAGTGACAGACAGATGAGGAGGCCTTAATGCAGTACATTAGCGTACCGTGTTGAGCAGTGATGTAGGAGCCTTGCAGCCATGCAAGGTATTATCGGTATCATGATGGTAACTCCATTAGACACTGTCTAGTGCTCTGTGAGCCAGACTCGGCTCTTGAACATTCTGGGACTCACCCTTGGCTCTCGGACATTCTGGAAGCCTCACCCGGCTTGCGCATATTACGCGAGGATGTCTCCTGCTGTACGAGCCTTACGCGGCTTGCGCACTTATGTGAGAGATGTCTCGCGTTTGCGAGCTTGCTCGGCTTGCGCAAATTATGTGAAATATGTCTCGCGTTCTGCGACCTCGTTCAATCGTCGCATTTTGCGTGGCAATAAACACGCAAAGATAGGCACGCAGAATTCACGCTCAATATTTTCAATAGGGTAGCCTTACAAAAAAAGCTTTGATAAAAGATTTTCCCACTAAAAAATGCTTTTGTACATTATTGCTGGGTATGCTCGAAGTGTGGAATAAGAAAAGCGAAGTACGAGGAAATATATCGAAACGCTAGTCTGAAAAAGAAATTGAGCTTTGGCGTTGCTCAGCTCTCTCGCCTGAGCGGTTATCCTTAAGGGAAAACGCGGTTGAAAGCCGAGGCGCAAGGAAATCATTTTGCACGCTCCGTCCCTCAAGATCCTCCCGCGAGAAAGTCCGTACCTGTTGACGGTAGGGGCTTATCATTTTTTTTTTCGCTAGATTTCTTTACCGCACTTCGAGTTTTTTGTCCTAATGTCAGACTACGCCTGCAGACCATCAACAACAGTGAATTTATATGCATGCTTGTATTCGAACAGAAGCCGCTATTTTTTGGCTAGAAACATTTTCGGAATGCAGGCTTGTCATATCCACGATAAAAAAAAATGTTTCTTTAATCCAGTCTGAAGAAAATGTTTTCGCTCACTTGAGTTCATGTGATGACTTTTTTTTGCGCATTGAGTGCCAACTGGAAAAATACTCACAGGAAAGTTTTAATGCCTCGTGTCAGCGAGACATCTAAAGATATTTTCTATTTCAGTGCCTACTATTTAACGAGAGATTTTTTCAACATTTCGAGATTTTTTTTTTTTAAGTTGTGAGACTGTAAACAGCCAGCGCCGCACTGCGGCTGGAATAGCCTCACGAGGTAACGGATGAAGAAGAGGAAAAACGGTACTGGAACGTTGCACGTAGAGATCATGCCGGGGAGAACGGGAAGAACGCGGTAGGCGACGGACGTCTGCCATATTTGCTGATCCCCGGCTTCCCAGGCTTGGGCCTCAGCCGCAGGTGTAACGTTAAGAGATCGGAAGAGGGCGGAGTGGGCGAGGGAACAAACGCGGGTTAAACATCCCATTTGAAATCAAGAGGAACACATGGACTTGGGCGGGGCATGTAAATAAATAATGATGCACAGTTTCATGCTGATGTATTCAATGCTTGTGAATAGTGATGTTTTTCTATGAAATTTTTATACCCTCTCTGTAAGGACCCTCACACGAGGGTTGACAGTATTGTTAAATAAATAAATAAATAAATAAATAAATAAATGCGAAGGCAAGATAACCGCTGTTCCTTATGGGTAACGGAGTGGATTCTAAGAGAAGGTAAATGTAGCAAGGGACGCCAGAAAGTTAGGTGGGCGGACGAGATTAAGAAATGTGCGGGGATACAGCGGCGGCAACTGACCAAGGACAAGGTTAATTGGAGAGACATGTGAGAGGCCTTTGCCCTGCAGTGGGTGTAGCCAGGCTGATGATGATGATGACAGAGCTCATACTACTGGTCATATGAGACAACTGCTGCACTGACACTAGATTCTTTCCTGAACCAAACAGCTTCGTGAAAATTCTAAAAACCACAGTTTCCTAAGAGACCTTTTCCAAGAAGCGGCGGACACCTCAAATGTGCCCTGAGTGAATGGATTAAAGTGAGAGTGAAAGACAAAAGAGAGAAAGGAGGAGATTGCACAGCACAAGGGCTTCTGCGTTTCGCTTCCACCAAAACGCGGCCGCCACACCCGGGTGCAAACTCACGAACTCCGGCTTAGTAGCCGAGCGCCCTATATACTGAGCCACCGCGCCAGGTTCACAAGAGGTACGAAGCACCCGTTCTGTAGTTTATTGAAATTCCATCAGTGAACTGAGCTATTTTACCGAACCTGTAACGGCGTTCAATGCAGCTGCGTCGCTTTGACTATGTGTTACCGTAAACCTGAAAACACAAAAATTCCTCCTCGATACTTTAAGAATCACCATTTTGCTTAATAGTGTTTTTTTTGTTCACCTTGATTAAGAAAAAAAGAACAGTAAAGAACAGATTATAAACGCTTATTTTTATGCATGTGTGGCGATGACAGCTTCTAAAATTCGTAAAGCGTAAACATGAAAAATAACGAGAACTAGTGAACTACTACGAAAAAAGTGCCTAGGTTTCCCCTGCCAATGTTACAAAAGCATTGTAGAGCTTAGCTATTATTGGCACTCCTGTGAGTTTCACTATGTGTGTCTTAAACTGTGCGTAGCCCAAAAAGATTCTAGACGAAAGACGCTTATCGACCACCCCCAGTAGTATCGATGGGATTGTTGGTTGCATTAGTTGAGCGAACAGCTACAAAGCCCAAAGACCGTTATATGGGGCTAACTTTTATGCATCAAACGTGTTTGTACTTATAATTAGGAGTGTTCTCAGCAGTATTACTCCGCTATGCGCTTCTGAAACACTTCTGAAATCCGAAAATGGCAGCGTCACACACTGCGGTCCTAACTTCGTTTGCATTTTGGAAATATCTTGCCATGAAAAGTATTACTATCGCCAAATGCAGAGTAGGTTTTGTGAGCTGGGGATTGTGAGCTGGGGATCAACATCGCAATTCAAGAGCCGAACGCTGAATCATATTTCCTCTGTGTTTTTCTTCTAGCGAGCAGAACGTTACTTGTTGTTTTGTATGAATAATAGTTCGGCAACGTGCAGAAAAATCGCTTTTTCTTTTTTTTATCATGCCGGAGTCAGTGGAATCATAATATTTTCTTTTCTTATTTTCCTTATTTCCTTCGTTGTTTGTTCGAGCTGCTACTGTCTTGTTCTACACATCTGTATCCCTTTATTGATGTCGTTTCAACCGAAAGAGAGAGAGATTGATAAAGAGGAAGAGAGAAGGCAGGGATGTTAACCAGAAGGGCGTTCCGGTTGGCTACCCTCCACTGCGGAAGAGGAATGACGGGATGGTGAAGGAAACGAGGAAGGCACGGGGGGCACAGCTACAATTTATCCCTCTTGCCAATCGCTCTCAGGAAGCAAAACAGCGCCTTGTAGGCCTCGAGGGCAGTGGAAAGCTGTAGCCACGGTCCCAGGGCGAGGATCAAGGCGGAGTAATAAAAGGGTTACAAAGTAATTATTAGTATACCATTGCCGTTTTACTGAAGTTAATATGAAGGTAAAAATGACAAGATATGTTTAGTGCAGCAGATGAGGAAAGCCTAACACAGCTACGAACGGTTCTGTATAAAAAGTGTCTGGGTGCACGAATCCTGTCGGTGCCGCTAATCATGAACAGATAAACGCGCTGAAGAAGGGTCGGCCCACTGAAAATGCCTTGAGCAGTAAAAACTATCTCGGAACGAGTTCTCATGGAGCTTAGCGTAGACCGTTTCACTAGAGAGCCATACACTTCCCCCTTAATGCACCCCTCTGCGCAGCGTATAATGGTCTAGCTGCATCGGGTAGCGCCGCCGGCCAGAACAGTTTGTCACAAAAGCCCAAGAAAATGCACCTTTCAAACACAGGCCAGGGTTTGAAAGACGATAGCTTTTTTGCTCTCAGAGAAAAAGAGTGCTATCAGATGGGCAATGGCTCTCTTCCGTGCTGTTCGTTCTAAAGAACATAAAAAAAAGGATGCTTTTTTAACTCCTGCTTTTAAGTGGGCCCCGCTGTACAGGGTTGGTGTTCACAACATGGATGGGGTTTATGCCATGTGCGGAAAGCGCATGACACCCTCTCGAACTGATTTCTTCCGCTCCTTAAGGGTACGTAATGGAACAATGCAAATCAAACATTCAAGACCTTTCGCGCCTTTTCGCGTGTGTGGCAATGAAATATCACAATGATGAATTTGCTGCATATGCACTAAAACTAAGATAGCATGCACTAAATGTCGGTGCTAAAGGCGTTAAAACCATCTGGTCGCGGTTGGCTAACAAATTGTGAGAAGCACACATCATACTTTGTACACAGCCGTGCCGTTTCTTGCTCTCTATGATCCTTTCGCTTAATACAGTGCTGCTCTTGAAGAACTATACCAGCGATCGTCCAACGTCACAATACTGGCACGCTCGCTATTTGAGCACTTAAAAGGACAACATAGTGGGTGGTTACGAATGACACATTTTGCTACCAAACAGAATTAAAATTGCTGTTGTGCACCGCAAATAGCTCCATAAAAAACTGAGGTATCAATTACATGCAGGATGTCTGGGAATGCAGAAGGATTTATCAACAAACAACAGCTTAGTAGCAATGCTCTCTCGTGGGAAGGTGCAAACACCATTCAGGCAACAATCTGCTCATGCTTCTGAGGCCTCGCCAATTTACTAGATCATATGTTATTTTAGGCTACTGGTTACAGTAGAGATGCCTTTGGAACTCAAAACCAGCCTCATGAGGAGGCCACGTTTGCTTCGTGCGAATGCTTAAATTTTGCCCAACCATTGCTTCTCACTGGAATGCTATCTTGGTTCAAAATGGCTGGACTTGTTTAATAAAAATTTTTAGATGGCGTTCGTACAGCTGTGATATATCTCATCAGTCTGAAAACTCAAAAGGTGAATTGTCACGGCCCGTAAAACTAATTAAGGATAGACTCCCCAAGATTGGTCAGTCGCGTCTATTAAGCGCTAGTGGCGGCGCCATGGTTCATCGCTGATATTGACCACGACCCCAACTACTCCGCAGTCAGTTTCTTTGAGGCAGATAAGCGAAGCCTAAGGTTCATAAACTGCATCTCTGGAAAGTTTACGCAAGTTTCTTGCTGGGTTAAACTTTCCTGTCATGAGTGGCGGACCGCATGGGGCAGATAATTGGTGCGTAACACTAAACAGAGGGTATAACTGCAAGCCGGTTCAGCCTGAGAAGCCAGCATATTTAAAATGAATGGAACTGTTCGCACAGGACGCCAATGGTGTCTGAATCAGATGTCACAAATATGCAGACGGCCTTGGTCTATATTAGGTTACCTTACATATGAGACTTTTCAAACTGCGGTTAAAACCTATACTCAATAATAAATTCAGTCTAGTCTGTGGGGCACGTAACTATGTTTACATTTAGTCTCGCTGTCCTAGTCAACGCCAGAGCTGTCGCGACGTGCACTGAATCACTGAGACTGCTCGTTGTGGCTCTTCATACTTGCTCCCTTCTGAACTGGGGAGCCGATGCGGCTGTCGTGGACACCGCAATCTACACTTCACGGTCTGGCCCCTTACCGCTCGCTAGTGGCTACGCCGTCGCAAACAAGCTTCTTTTTTCTGCTTCGGGTCTCAATTGACAGCAGCCCGCAAAAGAGATCCAAGCCCGCCTCTACAGAAAAGACCAGTGACCTGTTCGCGCGGAATCATGTTGTCGTGCTTGAATGTCAGTACCAGTGAGACAAAACAAGAAGACAGCGACTTTGTTCCTTGTGTTATAGAACTATAGAAAGGTGCACAATCTTTTTACACCTTTATTGTTAATGCGTCTGAGCTTCAGCTGTATATATCTTCATTTCTTGTTAAAACAACGGCCATTTTATGCGAAGTAGGCAATATGAGCGCTGCCATTATCACGCTGTTCATGTAGTGTATCTTTTGTATAAAGCCTGAGCTTGCGTCTTTGGTCCTACAGCTTTTTTTCAGTTTATTTAATTTCCATCAGTAGGTAGTATGAACGAGCCAAGGTTTTGGTCATTAATACCAACTCCTAAACTGCTTGGAAATCCTCACAGTACTAGCAAATAAGTAATCCAGATATGTACTCTAACGGCAATGTTAGAAAAATGAACATATGTGTAACGTACGTTAACAAGAAATATGTAATGAAGTCAGGGTATTTCACTAGATCTTTTTAGTATTGTTACCGTTGTATTTGTCGTAGTTTTTATGATTTATTTTCGGCAAAATATTTTTCTCTTTCGGACTAGCCTTCAGCATTTATCTTTTTGAGGGAAATCTTTTCGCATCGCTTCCTGACACTAGCGGCTCACTGCATCCCTAACTCAGCTCTGAATGAAAACTCGTTCCAAAAACAAAAAACAAAATTTCTCAGATCAGACTTACAGCTTTTTAATTTAAGAAATCAAAAAAATTGTTTTCGTAAGCAAGTTTTCCAGCATTGAACTGAAATTATGAGCTACTCTCGCTGCTTTATTCTTGATCCTGGCCCCCGCAAAGTTAATTTGGCCGCCTTAGCAAAAAGCTAGAAAAAAGGCCGTGCCCAGTTTGTGTCCAGAAGCAAAAAAGCTTCGTAATAAGCATGTATAAGATTAGTCGGTGCAGAAAGAATTGAATACTCCAAGGATTTATGAGTATTTTTTTACACGAAAAAAAAAAACAATTGTGCATGTCCACTGGCCTCAATCGGGCATATACCAATTTTTCCTCATATTGGGAACTTTTTATTGATAGAAGTAAGCGTGAACAGCAGTGAAATCAAATAAAAAGATGAATGATAGCTAACGCACCACCAAATGCTAGACGTAAAATCCCCTGAAATAGCAATCGAAGGTCGTCTTCCGGGATACCTCGAAGCTGTTGAGGGTATCGAGGTGATCCATCGCAATATTTAACAGTTCTCAGTAAAATATATTCACCAAGCAAAATAACAAAGACAAGAGTGAAAGCAATGAACACAAACGGCATGCCTAAGGGTAGGCATGTAAAACGCATGAAGGGGCACAGGATGGATCAGTATATACGTCTCACTCCCTTGAGTACCGACTTCTTGCCCGTCGTCTTGGGTGCACAACGGTATGTCTTAGTCACAGCCTCGAGCCGGCTCTGTTCCCCGTCATGAAAGGGGCTCCGTATCCGTCGATGCAGAAGGACAGCCTCAGTGCAGTATATCGCCTTCGTGAGGCAGAGCCATTTCTCATTGATTTCTTTTTGTGTCTTTGTGTCAAACCGATATAAATATCACTACTAAGCACGACAAGGCTCCCCCTGCCTTGCTCACATTGTCTGTGTTTTCAAGGAGTAGAGTCTTGAGTTGGCTTGTTGGAAGAAACCCATCTTCCTGCCCTTGGTCTACCGTAGGCTCCTAAACACAGCAAGTTGCTCTGCATTTTTTGAGTGTTGGATTTTGAAGTGAAGTGAACTTTTGGTGATAATACTGCGCCATAGGCGATTATACCAATAACTCTGCTAAGGCAGAGTCGGAATGAATCGTGCACTAATGAGTTTCTACTTGGTATGTTTATAGACTTCTTTGAGTGCGTATAATCACTAGGAGTTACCCTTATAACAATTTAACGCGAAATACTAATATAGAATACATTGGCTCAAACGTAACCTCAGTTATCGGTGTACTTAAGCGGTTTAGGGACGTTCTTCTAGAAAGAGTAAAAATATTGCTTTAGAACGCGTCAATACTTTCTCATTTTCAGTGGTGCACTACAGTTTGGGGCACAACAGTCTCAACTAATCTTCTTAAGATGCGTTTGCTTCAGAATAAACGTGTGCGATGCATTGCAAATATCTCATCCACTTCTCTTACAAGAACTATTTTTATAAAGTATCATATTCTTAAAACATCTTCTTGATATTCTCACAGATTTCTGTTATCTTAAAAATATGAATTGAAACACGTTGATAATCTCATCAATTTATTTGCACACCTTAAGGAAAACACCAGCTGCCGTGATACAATACCGAGAAATCTCGTTTATCCAAAAACGAAGAGCCTACGATATGAATCTCTCTCTATGTCATAACGTTTCAGTTCTGGTAGACAGACTAAGTTTGAACAATTTTGACTGGACATAGAGATCACAACCCGTAATTGAGGATTACTGTCAGAAACATTTGGCCAATCATGGTTAGTCGCTAAGCGGCGTCCACTCATGTCAGCTCAAGAAAACGGCTCGCGCTAGTCTTTTGCCTCACTAATGCAATACGCGTTTCTAAACGTGACTCCGGATTTAAAAGAAAGCAATATTTTCTACTTTGTTAGGCAGTAATCTATCCTTCACCGTATAAATCCAACAACGGCTCAGCTACTCTTAATACGAACAATTCAGTGAAACACTGACCCTGCGTTGGCACTGCTGTTCGACGTTACTAGCACGTGCTTAGGATACGTCGGGTGCATCCACCGTCCAGGCAGGAGAACGGGATAGCTACACCGCACGCTTTCCTCTTCTGAATGCGACACTTATGAGCATACGCGGTGCTCATCTGGCGACAATGTTCAGTTTCACCGGAAAGCCTAGTGACTATGCGCTCTTCGTCACGTACAGCTGGAGTTCGTTCCTGGCACTTCTCGCACTCACGAGCTCGCCTAATATTGGAGGATGACTGCGCGTGCCACGTTTGCCATGGCGATGAAGCTGCACAGACCGGCAGGTCTCCGCTTTGAGGCTGAGAGACAGCGAAGCGGCCATGGGCGCGAAAAGTGGGCACGGTCTAGTTACGTTATATAGCTGCAACACCGCCGCCTGCACACACGCTCATTTGACAAGCCTACCAGTAACAGCCGAGCCCTGCGTGACCTACTCTCTCAGCCGCAAACACGACGGAGTGGCCACGGGATCACAAGAAGCGTTTAACCTGAATTGTAGCTACATTTTTTAAATGCCGTTCCGTATGAGCCACCTATAACCGCTCTTCGCTATGAGGAGCCCACACACGTAGCGATTAGAGAAAACGGCCAGTGAACACGAAAAACCATGGCCAGTAGTTCAGCCTCAAACATAGAAGTTTTTCAATACTGTTAGCTGGACTTGGCCGCAATAACGCGCCTAAGGTTGTTAGAGCTTTTATTTCCTCTTTTACTTCCTCTAATGCTTCCTTGAGTTGCTCGCATTGTGTACAAGAATTAATGAACTGCACAGAGCCCACTGTGGGGTTCTTGATTATACAGCACATACCTCCTCAGCCGCAGCACATGACAGGCCCCAAAATGAGACCTTTCTTTAGTGGTGACATCCTGCATTCCACGTTGTGCTTTTTATGTGGTACACTTTAACAGAAAACAACTGTCGCGCCTATGTTTACCATTAGTATGAAGAAGCGGCATATCATATGCCACTAACAGTTAAAGAAATAACTGCCACTAACCTGAAGGCAACGAAGAGTGATCAGCGCTAGCTGCTTTCCCAAATTATTAATGCAAGGATATCGCTATGGAGAAAAGCAACAGCTGGTTATATTGTAAGAGGGTTACTGTGAGTGCTTTATAGCGCGAGAATTGTACTGTAGGCAGTGGCTTCATGCTCTGGTCGCGCAGCACGTTTGCAAGCGACGAGCGAAAGTCGTCCGCCTTATGTTCAGCCTGCCGCGCGTACGTTCCCATTGCGCCCCGCATAAGTGCAGCTTTCGAAGACCGACAGCGTGCCTCGACTGTGTCTATGACTTTCCGCAAATGCGCAACTGTGCGACGTCGCTGCTGGTGTTTTTCACATGACTGCAGTTGCCGCATTTGCTAGTCTTACGCAGTCCATCTGAGTCACGCTACCCAATGTAGGCGCTAACCACTCCTTGGGAACACTTGTATGCTTGCGCGCAGGCCTCGCCGCTTGGGGATACGCGTAATCTCTCACCTCTACATACTTTCCTTGAGCTGCTCTAGTGCCCTTCCCATACTGCATTTCGTTGCTCTTCCCCCTCCTCTACGTAAGAGAGTTGGAGGTGGGGGCAACATGCGGGCCGAGGGGCGACTATGACGACGCGAAACCAAGGAACTTGGCTAATACAGTCAATGTTCTAATACTCGCTGTAGTTATAGTATTGCTTGTATATTCTGAAGTAAAATAGCCGTATCGCAGCAACCGCAGTCACATACCAACGATGTAATAGAAAGCAATGCTGTGACTGGGTTATCGCCAATTAGTGGACATATTCTGGCGCGAAGTCTTTCCGACTAGCGACTTCCCACAACATAATAACGAAGGATTGGAACCAATTAGAACAAGACAGGTGTATTTGAGCTTAGAAAGACCTCCTGAAATCATCTAAATGTCACTAAAGTGGCTCCGGGGGGAAAATTTCTCCCTCTTGTTAATGCGTTTTCTTACGCAGTTTCATGATGTTGGCACACTGGAAAGTTTAGGATGTCAAAAGTGAGGGCTTGTGGAAGATTACCGTCGCATGCCAGGACCATTCGTTTAAATATGCCTTCGGTTCAGAACGAACTTTGTTAGGAAAACCATTCCTCCTTGGTATTGCATATCCGGAAACTCCTTCGGGAAATTCTAAAAAAAAAAAAATCTGCGAGTCTCGCAGAACAAGAACTGCAAAAAGCACGGATGTACGAAATTAAAAGCATGAGGTGGCATCGAAATTAACAAGAAATAGTGGCAGTACCCGCTTATAGCAGCAGTGTCATCTTGAGGCTTGGAAACCGAAGTGCGCATTGCTGCTTAGGAATCTCGACAGCAAGGCGTGAGCAAAGTACTACTCAGGACAGACACTGAAATTGACAACCTGTCTCTAAACTTCTTAGTCACGCACGAAGTCTTCGTGAAGGCAGCCCAAATGGTCGGAAATGGTCCGCCAGGTGATGAAGTGGACAAAGCAGAAGACGCACAAAAGTGCCCTAGGAGAGGTGACGAAAGGCGGAAGTGGCACTTTTAGAACGACGCTGTCGACATTGGTTTTCGAGCAAATGCCGGAAAAAGGCTTTTTGAAACCTTAACTCTTTTGTATTACATGTTGTGTTCCAGTGTCGGCACTCGGTACAAAAGATCCCTTGGTTTGAGCGACACAAATTTTAGGTGTGTACAAGAGAAGTTGCTAATGCTGTTGTTTTTGTTACGTGACACATTACTAGCGCTTGTTGTGGGTGTTTATTCGGCCGTACTGAGTTCCTGCGTTAAATGTTTTAATAACACGTATTGAGTGCAGAACGCTGTCACCGCAGTTTCGGAAGTATCGACGTTTGTTCAAGCATCCTTTTTCGCGAGCGAGGATGCGTCTCGAGCGATAAAATTTATGGCGGAAGGAGTGATAGGTGTACGTTAGTCATGCAGTCTCCCAGCCACTCTGAGGAAAAAGAACTCTGGTCTGTGGTTAGTTGGGCGTTTTTTTCTGTCCTGGGGAACTTAGGAAGGTCTCAAAGGGAAGGAAAGTAGCAAAGTCCTTAATTTGAAAGCCATGGAAAAAGAGCTTCATTCGTAAAGATCGCTTATATGGTGTTTCTTCACACGATTAGGAAAGATAATTCCGTGTGGGGTAATAAAGAAACGAACTTTCTCCTCGTAGCTCCGGCTTTCTTAACCTCAAGACTAAGTTCGGTAGACATAGAAGATTTAACCAACTTACACGAGCCGAACTTAAAGTGGTTGTGATGATGCCCGTGCGTACCATATGCTGGAAACAAAGAAGCAAGAAAACGTTTGGTTTTGTTGCAAGAAAAATATTTTTAACCTCAGTTCAAATACTTATTTTAACTTCGAAGCTGCCCACGCGCTAACTGCTTTCCAGGGACGAAACACGATGCCTGCTTCCTAGATCATTTTTGCTTTGCTTTCATTTGTGCTGGTGTAGGACCAGTGAGAACGAGTGTGCGTACCGAGCCTTGGTATTTTTTTTTATTACGCGAGACTAAATACGAAAAACATAGAGGCAACATTAAAAATATATACTGAGGTAACCAGGGCTAACTACACTCACATCTGATTAGTTCAAATGCCAGGCACTTCTCTGATAACTGTAGACATCATAACCGTCGCATTACTCGCTCTCATTGAAACTGTCACGAAAATTTTTTTGCTCATGAAAGTTCGCGCGCGTTTTCTTCAGGATGTGACTTCTCGGCCTGTACATATTCTATCCGTGCTGCAAGCGGAAATAGGGAACACATTTTTCTTTTACCCATGTCAGCTTTTCCTAATTAGTGTGAGTCGGTAGTGAAGTTAATACAAATTTGGAAAGGACGTAGAATAAAGAAAAAATTGTAAAAAGCCCCGGACGCCACCTCAACATCCCTGAGCCAAAAACAAACAAAATGTTTAAAAAAATGTAAAGGGAGATCTTCCCTGAAAGCAAGCAGTAAGGAGTAAGTGGTTTATTTGACATAAAATGAATACTTGCCTTTAGAGCTGTCAGTTTGATTTAAAAGAACTTTACCCAATATTTTCCTGCGGAATATCTTTGGGAATTTAAAAAGAGCCTTTAGATGTCC
Organism: Amblyomma mixtum; assembly: GCF_055824585.1. Taxonomy (NCBI): domain Eukaryota; kingdom Metazoa; phylum Arthropoda; class Arachnida; order Ixodida; family Ixodidae; genus Amblyomma; species Amblyomma mixtum. The sequence continues at coordinate 181,040,149 of NC_143013.1, forward strand.
TGGCTTTTAAAAGTCGCGTTTGCTAGCGGCACATGGTCTGTGATAGTTCTCTCATTTGGTATCAGAGAAGGCAGAGCAAAGGGCACCTAATTACTAGTCGATAAAAAAAAGAAGCTCTCCTGCAAGCATACGACAAAAAAAAATGCAGGCGGTCAGTGCAATTGATGCGGCTCAGTATGCGTAAGTAGTAGTATTCCTACCGGACGGAGCAGCCGCTGCCGCTGGCGGGTTCAGGCCAGTGGCGTGATCCAGTCTGCAATCAACGGCTCACAAGTACACCCGCTCCACTCTTCTGATCCAATCCAGCAATCCCAGCCCAGTGTGGAATGCCGCACCCCTCCCCACTCTCCCCATCCCGTCACCTCCTGCCCAGTCATCGTCTTCGCTCTCCCACTCTCCCTGCCCTATCCTTTCTCCGAAAGTGGAGACGAGATTACCCTCCTTCAATTTTGCCAACTGTCAATCGGTGCTACACACGGATGGTCGGACAGTTTTGCAAAATGGTTGTCCTAATGCTAATGCATTGAAAAGAAGACGTAAACAATCTAAGGCTCAGGGAATCTATTACAAAAAGCGAAGCGCATGAAAGTGTACCGCGCAACTTTTTCCCGACCCGAAAGTTTTGCAGGACCACAGAACAGACTTGGGATATGAGGGGCTCTCCGTTGTGTTGTGTGGCATCAATAAATGTGAAAGAAGGAATTTCCACGTTGAAGGCCCGTTGAAGTGGCTTTACAGCGCCTAGTCTCTATCGGCACAGTTTCGACACAGAACGCCATGAACCACCAAAAAGCGCGGAATTACATCCTCTAAACCTAATATATTGTTTTTAGGCTACGCTGCTTGTATTTTCTAGGTGTCCGTTTCACACGTTAGACTCGGATGTGGACACCACAAAATCGCATGCGTCGACTGCTCCCTTAATCCTATATTATTTGGTTGCATAGAGACACGAGATACCTTTGAGGGACAAAAAGTGTTAGCGCAGGCGTCGCAGTGTCTGACAGCCCTCCCACGCTCGGCGCTCACCAGAATAGACTACTGCCTAAAATGGGGCTTAACCCTAGGAGACACGTGCCAACTGAAGCTTTCTATATAGGGTGTGGACTTTGTGGTTTGGGGGGGGGGGGGGGGGGGGGTAACGTTTCAAAGCGGCTCAGGCTATGAGGTACACCGTAGTGAAGGGCTCCTGAAATTTCGACCACCTGGGGTTCCTTAACGAGCGCTGACATCGCACAGTACACGGTCTGGACATTGGCCTAAGTAGAGGACATGTGGTGGTGTTTACGACAATCGATGCATTGATTTTCTTCCCTTCTGCGCTCTATGGCAGGGCGAACCACCTACAATGTAAGTCCTTTTGTATGTCATTTTAACTTGATTTCGATTTTTGCACACATTGTCCTTTCTTTTTGGTAGAAAATAGTCACAACTGCCCTTCGCGTCCAATTATATTTTGTCCACGTCCAAGTCAACATCAGCTATAAAGGCAAAAGAGCTTATTTAAGGCCAGTTGGTTCCCATTCAAGGTAAAAGCAGCGCTAAAAAGACGTGGACGAAAAGGCGTTTGGACGGCATTGGCCGTTTAGCCTCTGTCGGTTCTTTTTTGCTCGAATGCAATGTGTAGCTCTGTAATTTCGCAGTGTTGGGCAGCATTTCTTACCCGATAATTTATTGTCTTCATCGCCATATAACACTGCAGGACATCATAGATCCAGGACGTCCTTTAGAACACGTCCCGTGAAAGATCATACCTCAAAGAATTTGCAAAGTAAAATTAAAATTTTTAATTTCCTTCAAGCATTTAGTGATCTGGTATCCAAACAATATTCCATTGAATCTGCTATTCAAGAAACATTCATCATTTGGCTCTTGATAGGTAATAAGTAAAATAAATTCATTTTGTCAGTATCATCTCTAGGACTCTCTCTCCATATGATGTGCGTGGACTTAAGTTTGCTTTCTTTTTCGCGCTCTGTAGTATTCTCAATTTCAGCGACAATAATATACGGGAGAGTAGCACCTACATGGCCATGCTTAAGATCTCAGTAAAGTTCAATTTTCACATTTACTGACGCTCAGCTAATCACGTCGCTGCTTATAATCTATTTTTTCCAGCGGATTAAGACGAAATGGGAGCAGCGAAAATAGCTCTTTCCGGTCCCTTCAAGAAACCTGCATGTAAGTCAGCAACGCTCAGTAGTGGTGGGCTTTCTGCTCCTCTTATTCTCTGCCTCCTCTTACTGTCCACTCCCCTTTCCTCAATTGGTTCTGCGCGGCGCGCAATGGATATCCCTCCCCCCCCCCCCCTTCTATAAAGCCCATAATCGTTTTTGCTATTTCATCTTAAAAAAATTCATTCTGCACCAGATTTATTCAGTGGGAACGTGTTCAAATTTAAATCGTTTGGCAACCATCGATCGCCAGGGAGGTAATATATGGTCTGCAATATATTGAGGCAGATTCCTGCTAGTACAGAACCTTTCTGCGTAATTTTTCCCTATGAGAATTGATATAAAGTTCAATGAAGAGGAAACAACTATTACATCAATAAATGACACTTTTCCCTAACGCTTCTATCCTACGGGCGCATCACTTTTCAACTCATTTAGTTTTCTCTTTTCGTCTACTTCTGAGAGGCGGCGTGCCAAAGATGTTCTACGCTTAGCGTCGACGCAGTGACAACGAGTTTTACTAGAGCAAGGTTCCATTTTTCAATGCCAGCGGCTTGCTAATGCGGCAAAAGGTACGAAGTGGACCACAGTTAACGCAAACGATTCTGCGCGTGGTCCTGCAGGTGCCTTGTTCAGCCTATGTATAATGGTGTAAAAATGACCAGGTGACAGTCTGTTAAATGCCTGATGCGCGTCTACGAAATCTATCAGATTCGCTCACCTTTCAACACTTTGTTCACATATACAAGACTTTGCTTTTTGATACAATTATTCGTAGCTATTCTTTCGGCGATCGTTTTATGTTGCTGAAAGCAACGCTAGTGGCTTCTAAAGTACAGAGACGACATCGAGGACTTTATCCTGGACTCGCAAAGCGCCCCCGATACCTGGCCGGGCCAAGCTGGAGCGGCTTGTAAACGACGGTCGTGATATTGCTTCTAGCTTGGGAACACTCTCTGTCTTCTAGAAGGTACCTGAGGGCGTCGAAAATCAAACAGACATAGAACGAACTACTGAGCTGCACTCTAGACATATTGCGTTATGAAGAAAAACTTAAACACTTTCAAACAGCCTTTGTAATAATTTTACTAACCGATTCTCTTTCGCTCGCCTCTTCTATTTACGAAAAATCCCTATTGAGATAAAGTTTGCCTAAATAAATACGTTTCTTTCGTTCACAACATGAAGTCAGCTGTTGTTATTTTCGCAAATAATTCTGAAAAATCATCAAGGTCTTTCGGAAATGGTTACTTGTCACGTGCGAACAAAATAAGCACTAGACAGGCCAAGCAAGTGCTAATAATTCTCTAAAGTATAGATAACTCATGAAACCATAATAAACTGATATAAAACTAGCACAATCACAATTTCAAGTCGCGCGCTCTCAAGCACTCTGTTTTTGAAACATCACGGCCATAGTTTCGCTAGGCCACATAAAAACGGAACGCACTTCTTTCGATTTCAATGGGGCCGAAGTAATTTCAAGGCAGAACATTGTAACTGCTAGGCGTAGCATTGTAGTAAAAAAAAATCAAACATTTCGCGGTGATCGCCGTTGTGTGGACAGCGTCTGAAAGGGATAAGAGTACAAGCTGTGCTGAATGGCAGAGCTCCTCCACTAGAAAACTTTAGGGGCATCTTAGGGGAAAAATTCACGAACTCAAGAAGCGTCGCGCCGCATTGAATGATAGAAAGGTATGTTGTGCAACGCAAAAAGGGTACATACTTGAACGAAGCTACAGTAAAACGCGCTGCTTACATGCGAGCCCAACTACCTGTACCTCTTAGCAGCCGGCACAGCTGACACTGACGGAGGCGGCATGCCGCCACCTGAGTGCCTGCTCGCTGTTCCCTGAGGCTGCCCTTCGCTCACCCCGCGTTCACACTCGTGTGCAGGGAGCCCCTTCGCATCGCCAGCCATGGTGGTCTGCAGGGACCCCGCCAGGATGCTGCCCTTGCACTTTGTACACTCCTTGCACTTCGCACTTGCGCTTTGTAGCATTCTGTTTTCGAAGCTAGGCACTCGTGCCCCGCTGTCCAGATTCATGGCAACTGCTGGCCAGCCAAAAGCGCTTGCTTGATATATTGATAAATGCAAGCAAATATAGGCACCACCGACGAAAGGTAACACGATGGAGCTCGAGTGCCACCACAAGACATGTGATCGTATGCAGCCACCTACAATGCGTCTTTTCTAGATGTGGATGTGCAAGGCTAATGCAAGGAAAATTATCCGCGACCTTTTCGTTCCTAGCGCAATATGCTAGGTAAGCCTTTTCACGGATGTTGCTATTAACTATGCAAGTTACCTTCGCCACCTGATCGATCCATATCATTATTGAATAAAACATGCAAGAGGTAGGAGACCTGTACTCAGCGAAAATTGGTGACTTTATGGGCCTCGTAGCAGTACACCTCTTTACTAAAGGTTCGCAGAGAAGCGCGAACTCAAATTCTTCACGTTCATACTCTTCACATGCAGCTGCATGTGGCGATACCTGATTGTCGGTATCTACAACATCGACATGAAGAAATTAAAACAATAGGTGCCCGACATCGCATCCGAGGCCCTTGTTCTAAAAACGAACCCTGAGAAGCCAGAAACGATATTGATGTCGTCTCCACTCACTGTTGCATTATCAAGAGAATAACAACTTTTTACAGCCATTTCTGCGACCACAACACCAGGCATCAGTTACAGCAGCCTTTCACGGTACAGCTGGATGTTCGTGCCGATGTTAAAAGTGCGCAGAATGTTTCTGTTCGGATTTTCGAGCTTGGAATGCACATAACTTTTGTCACTAACACCCGTATTCACTTAACGTGGCACCGTTATGTTAAGGTTGCAAGAGCCGCAATATACAGTATTCTCGTTAAAACAGACTTTATCTAGACAGGCATTGCGTTCATATCCCAACGATATTCTTCTTTGGTCAAGGTATACTCGTACCTCAGCGGTCTTCAGCTAATTTCTCCTGTATTTACGGCGCAAAACACCACATACGTAGCGCAAACACGTACATTCAGTGAGTTTTCACACAACGTTGATGCTTCATACAATTTTTTTTGCGGTTATATTTCTTATATAAATGTTCATGGAAGAAGAGAGAGAGAACAAGGTAGTCGCACTGGCCACTTTGTGATTTCTGCATTGTCGCTATTTTATTGAGTGGTCCAGTGTTTACCTCTACATGCTGGGCAGAATAAATTTCTTCCTTGGTATTGCTTATCTCATTTAAAGCATAAAGTATTATATCAGTGACTACGATTAATGGGAAATGGGGCTAATAAGTTCGTTGATAGCGCGTACGTGGCTGCAGTGTTGGGAGCTTTTGTGGGCAGTAGAGTTTTAGCCAGCGCAGGAACTTGTAAGTTCAACGTTGGAAAGAAACGGATTCTTGTCGTTGAATGTCCAAAATGTGGTAAACTACGCAGCTGAATCCGTCACATGTCGCACTAATCAAATCTTAAAGTACTGCATTCAGAGGTCAGTGCGATGAGCGCATAGGACAAAAAAAATCATACAAAAGAAAAAATTGCGCGCTCGAACAAGATGCTCTATGAATGCATCTGCGTGTATTCTTCCTTTTTCCCCTTTAAAAGCCAGGCACCGCTGCTGGGAAGAAAACTCGGCTAGGCTCTCTTTCATTTCTTCGTTTGATAGCGAAGGGGAAGAAAATGACTGGCTAAAAAAAAAGAGCAGGCTGTTTTCGCACTGCCCGAAACGCCTTTCGGGACTTTGGTAAGGGAACGACATGGTGCGGCCAGCGGGTTTCGCTCCGAAGCAAAGTCGCTGCAGCAACCAACGAGGCACGTCGCTCCTACCCTCAAAGGCTGCTGAGGCGAAAAGAGAAAAGAAAATAATGAGGAGAACCCACAAAAGCCTCTGCTATTCACGCGAAATACACGGAAAGCACTGTGCATTTTTCTTTTGTTTCGTTTTTTTTTTCCTATGGGGTTCAAATAACTTTGCTCAGGGATTTCTTTTCATACCATCGTGAGCTCATATGTATATAGAAAAAGCCTTGCTCGGAACTTCAACCACTTTCTTTAACGAGTTTTTTACTCCCGTTTCGCTGTGAATCGATGAGGCGCTTTCTTCTAGTTGCTTACGAGCGAGCCTACAGTCCTGAGTTCTTAAGGCAAAAACTATCAAAGGGAAACATTGGGCACCAATTTTATTCATGTTTTCAATAAATAAGCAACAATAATGGACTGGGGAATATTTTGTTGTTTTCTTCAGGGAGTGCTTACGTATATAGGTCCTGACTCATGGTAAATTATTTCTTAACTGCCAATGGTTGATACTGCACTAGTAAGCACACCGTACACGCTGAATTGTGGTCAAGCACGCTTCAACCTATCAGCTGAAGCTCAGGTCATTTTTTTTTGTAAGGTTCACTAAAGGAAGTGAAATTCTATCCAAACTTCAATCTGGGTGTAAGTGGATCATTGTTCCAACTAAATTTAGAAGCTTATTGCCGCGACGGAGTCCGACACTGGAGTACACGCAAGTACATTCACACTATAATCTGAAAAATATTATGTGCTGCACCTTACAGCGCAGGCCCCTTAAACAAGCTTAGCATCAACCTGACCAAAAGTCTCATCAGTGTGTGCCGCTGGTTTGTCGGCAAGCCCAATCACTCAAGCAGTTAAGCGTCCTTGCATCGGGTATTTACGGCGTTCTGAACGCCAATGATCCGGCATTCAGCGGCAGCACTCAATGGAGCTCAGCATTGTGCAAGAAGCTCAGTTTTTGCATAGTTCTGAATTTTTCGGTCAAAATATTCTTTCTTAGGCTACTCTTAAAGTCAGATGATATATTGTAAGGCGACACAAAAATGCCTACTTAACAACAAACATGTACAGCACAGTCGCTGTACATAAAATTTACACTGAGAGCCAGCAAGTAGATTGATGCCGCTTGTCACTCACTGCTACTGTCTCACAAGTTCATCCTCAACCGTACGTTAACATCTAATCTAAAGCGTGCCGCGCACAATGAAGCATGGATAACGTTTTGAGCGCCATATGATTAGGTAAGGGTGTGGTACTACTGCATGCTTGCTTGAGCCCAGCACGTCCCGCTTTATTACTGCGTCATACTACAAGGTTTGCTTCAGGAATGCGCAAACAAGCTTCGGTGACCGTGCACAGCCTGCGCAACATTTGTCGAACATGCTTGCATGTTTGTATGTACATATCCGAAGAGCGAAGTATGCTTTCGTATCTTTAACTCCTTACTTATCTTTCTTTTTTCAGCAGCTTAGCTTCTGGTGCACACAAAGCCCTGGTGTCATAACTAGCCGGAAAGCACTTCTTGAACTTCCCTTTGCACCGCCCCAGTGAGACCTTTTTTACAGCTATTGACGTAGAACGGTGATTCTTTTGCTGACAACTTCACACTGGTGTTGAGCGGTTCATAGGGGGTTCACATTCAATTTAAAAAACGGAGCATCTTGTGCAGGCGCGAAAGACTAAAAAAAAAGAAACAAGGATAACGCTCTTTCGTCCGTCTCTTGTTGTCTATGTCGCGTCTGTCTTCTATGCATAGATTTCACCAACTTGCGTAACGTTCAGCGTTAATGAGTGCCTAGTAGCTGAAGATAATTGCGTGCTTTCTACTAGCACGAAAACTGCGTCTGGCTGGGCGACTTCCTTAGCAAGAAGGTGCACGACGGCTACTTGAGCAATGATTTCGCACTACGATAGCCCGTGCACCACGGCTGTAGTCAAGCCGTACACAGCCATTGGGATATAAAGCAAAGAAGAGCGCTTTTTACCCATTTATTGTTTACTTCCTCTCAAGGCCGTAACAATACAGAGAGGAATGAAGGAGTCATTACTCACTGACACCAACCCAAGCGCAGCCACAAGGCTAAAAACGAAAACTAAAAAGAGAAACTTCGCGGTTAAAGAGAAGGTAATGCTTGTCTGGGGTTCGAACCAGGGACCACCGCTTCGCAGATAGAGGGACTGCTCCGGAGAAGCGGTGGTTGCGTGTTCGAACCTCCGACCAGGACAAATTTTTCTTTAACAATGAAGTTTCTTAGTAAGCTTTTTTACTGTATATGGACAATAACATATGTAACAGGAGTCGAGGAGATTTTCTTGAATGTATCGCATATGTAATATGAAAAGCAACGAAATGTTCAACGGTCTTGCAAGGCAACAGAAGTTCACAACTGGTAGCGAGGTGCTGGAAGCGGTAAGGGAGTAAGTCTACTTAGGCCAGGTAGCGGCCCATGATTCGGATCACGAGAGATAACTAACTAGAATAAGAATGATGCGGAGCGCATATGGCACGTTCTCTCAGATTATAAATGGCAGTTTAGCAATATCCGTCAACAGAAAGAAATACAACAGCTATATCTTACCCGTACTCACCTATGGGGCAGAAACGTGGAGGCTAACGAAAAGGGTACAGCTTAAGTTAAGGACAACACAGCGACCTAGGGAAAGAAAAATGATAGGTGTAGCGTTAAGAGCGGGTGAAGTAACAAACACGGGTTAATTACATCAAATACAACCTAGTTGAAATCAAGAGGCAGAAATGGGCTCTAGTAGAAAACGTAATGCGAAGGCAAGAAACCACTTGTCTTTAAGGGTAACAGGGCCAGCTTAAAAAAGGCCAGCTTAGCAGGAGGTGGCAGAAAGTTAGGTGGGCGGATGAGATTAAGAAGTTTGCGGGGTTATGGTGGCCGCAGCCGGCAAAGGAGAGGCTTAACTGAAGAGACATGGGAGAGGCCTTTGCCCTGCAGTGGTCGTAGTCAGGCTGATGATGATCAAATGCGCGAAATTTGTTGTTTTTCTGCCTCAACTAATTTTCGCCCAGTATTGTAAGCATACTAATAATGAGTCATATTTACCCATTTTGGGTAAAAAAGTGCTTCCTGATAATATAAACGTTGACCCGCAGCTGATGTTGTTTCGTTTCTTATATCGTTGCTATCTAAGTAGCCGAAAGAACAGTCACCAAGTGAGTGGCGTAAAACATAACACAGAAAGGAAAGTCTTGTCGCCAACTGAATAGGAGCGTAGATACTGGAGAGAGGGGAGGAGGGAGTTTTGACTTAATCGTTAGTGACAGATAATGAAGTAGAGTGATCAGGGCACGGATTATGCTACCACGTTGCAAAATAGTGAGTGAGTGCTCCGTCTATTGCAGGACTTAAACCGGATCGCGATGATGAGGGTTGGCGCTGGTAGTTTGAACTAAACGTAGCCAAGGAGCGCGCGCTAATTCTCGCTTGTTGGGCTTCTCCACACTGCATGCAATCAATGAAATTTTAGTACAGATAGTATTCAGTGTAGAGCGGACGGCGGCATCGTTTTTCTCCTCTTTATTATCCTTGGATTGTAGCACCTTGTATTGATTAGCACCTCTTATCGAGTGCGAGATGGATGTTTTTAATAAGTCTTTCTGGGGACAATTTCAACAAACGCAACCATTTCGGTGCGCTCGAATCGTGAAGCTATCGAGGCGTATATTTTTTTATGCACGCTTTTTAGAATAGTCCGTATTCACCACGAAACAATGTGATCTGGAGTCATTTTAAAACCACACAACCAATCTGGCCAGAGGGGGCCGTACGCTCGCGCTGTGGAATGTGGGGTGGCAGATGGTGAGGGGTTGAAAATCGCTGTCACGGTCGCCATGCCTGAAGCAGTGGAAGGAGGATACATGGCACAGCCTGGAAAAGCGCGATCTTTATGTGTGAAGAAGCAATGACGCCTTGAATAAGCGTTTCAAATATCAAGAAACGCGCACATGCCAACCATGCACTTTTTTAAAGATGTGGTTAAACTGCATTCTGCTGTTTATTTTCTTCTTCACCAAAACCTTCTTATCCCTTCGCAATATCACGCGGGCAAAGGTCAATAGCCAGTTAAGTAACCATAGATAAAGACGCTGCTGTCCGCAAAGTTCCTGGCGGGCTTCTTCAGAAGCAATGGTTGGCTCATTATCCACACCCTATCTATATTCACCTGCCCTTTACTTTATCATTCCGCTGTTTAGCGTCATAATCTATATGTACCTCGACAATGAATCCTGATCCTTGAATAGCGGGCAAAGCCAAGTAGCGCGAGTGAACACACGAAAGCTACGACTGATCCTCGATCAAGAAGGCCGAGGCAAATATGGCGCACTATGTTCAGCCCCTTCCTCCGCCACCTGCTCCTATCTCCATGCTTTTACTTCTCTTCGGGTGCGGATTTATTCCATCACCGACGACCTCCTATTTGTGCTGGAATGCCTCCACAGCCCATGTGAACCATTCGCCCATGTCTGAGGGGTCGTTGAACTTGATTAATGACATTTCTTATCGTCCGTTTCGGCCTGCGGGCATTCCCTATCAGGCACTCTGCGGCACTATTCATCAAAAAAAGAGCAAGGGCACACAAAAGCACTGTTCACACACCACTTGCTTCTGCTTTTCACAATCATCTCTATTGCCCGTCACCGCCCGAAGGCGTTGAAGGGAGTGGTATCGAAGTGGCGCCTTCATCGAACCGGTGCTTGTGGCAGGTCCTCCTCTCGTGAAGGACTTATCGTGAAGGACTTAAGAGCCGTAATCGTTTAATCACTGATGCCCACCACAGCATTACACTTAAACGTCGAACTTTGAACTCTGTTAACTGTCACGTCTGCTCCTCTGGGTGGAAGACTATGACCAAGGGCTGCCGACTTTGCTTTAACCAACGTTGTTTAGCCGTTTACTATTAAGTTTGCATTTTATGACCTTAATTTTTTTCCTGTAACTACTACGTATACATGTCTTTCTGTTGCTGCAGGGAAGCAAAGAGTAATGAATGCAAATTTGTCTCTTAGCATAAGGTCTTAAACTGTTCCGAGGTTTTCATTTATGGTATTCCGACACAATCATCGCATCACATAACAAACTGCGATGCAGACGGAAGAAACTAATGTAAAAAGATTCGATTTTTGACCTTACAATATGAGTGAAGGAAATATATTTAATTTTAATTCCTGCTGCAACCAGGGTGCGAGCAAGAATGGAGACAATATATGTTGGCGTAATCCAAGGAGAGAGCCACATTACAACTTGCACAACTGGAAGAGGTGCTATGGTGTCTTTGTTTTTTTTTCGTACTGTATAGAGATGGTTGGAAAATTCAGGCAGTTGAAAAAACGCTGATGAGGGGTGCGCGTGTTGCTTCGATCAGTACGCGCGTTCATGCGTCGTGTTTTTCACTAAACGCTGCAGTTGTGTGTTCCGCCTGTCTCTTGCCAGTTGCTTGTGTTTGATCTCCCTAGGCTAAGAAATACCATTCTAAACGAATCAAGGTTGAGAGCAAAAGCCAGAGAAACCATAACAATAACTACTCACGCAGCGATATTTCGCAGGTAGATCAAGCACAAGATAACAAAATAACGGGAATAAAAGCCGCGTTCAGTATCTTTGAAAGGCTACCGACGGAAGTGAGGCAGAAATAGACTGCCGATGGAATTTAGTCCCTGATCATGAGTACATTTAGGCTACAGAGAAAAGTGGTTGCAAAAGTGTGATTTGCTAAGTTTTGCACATAACGTTCAAATCTCTCAATATTTCAAGACGTAAGGGAAGCCTTCAATTATAATCATCACTTTATTGTTCTGATTGTTTTGTTTCCGTTCTTGTTTTGAGTGCTAGAAAGTATCAAAACTTTCTCCCTGTGCAACACTCTACTCTAAAATAAACGACATAAGGACATGTACCATTTTTTTTAGGTATTCTAACGCAGTGGTTTCCACGTGGTGTTTTTCTTTCGGTTGACAAACATCAAGCCCAGTTTTAGGAAATTGCGTGCCAAACATTCGTTTGGCTATTAACCATGGGCAGTGAAGCTCAAGCCTGCAACATAAATCGAGGGTAATACTTTTCGTGTACCGCAGCAGTATAAGAAAACGGGAACTCTGGAAATGTTCCAGAAGAAAACTCATAGGCCCAGCATCCGGAACTCGCCAAAATGTAACGGAGGCGGCTTCGCCTGCCTCCTAGATGCGCAATATGGAAATAGCGCGTTGCCGACGTCTCATGCGGAAATGTAGGCGAAGGGAAGCCGGAGAAGCCGTCAGGAGAACCGGGGCCGATATGCAAAGGAAGCTAGCGGTCTCAGAGAGAGCCGATGAAATTGAAAGTTCGTGTGTTTGCAGAAAGGATGAAAGAAAGAGGGGTGTTAAACAAGGCCGAACAAAGTGAACAGTAGGAGTCGAGGTCGATAGCGTCCGTCGAGGGAGCATGCAGAGTGAAAGGTAGTGTTTCGAAGTTTTTTTGCGAGAGGCAGATGCATTTTATTTTTTCAGCGCATTCTTTTGTTTGCAGTTGTTCTTGCGTCACATTGTGTCTTACATTGTTCTGAGAAGAAAAGCAGATAAATAGAACATAATTTTTTCGCACAGAGCACACATTTCCGTTTGCCTGTCTTGTTTTTACAAGCTAAGAAGAGAGGACAGGAGAAGTGTAGCCCGGATTCTCATAATCTGAAGTGCTTCTGGAGAAACTCTAGCCTTAGAACGTTGCTACAGAGTATACAGAATATACAGGTCGAAGCAAAGGCAGCATAGCGCAATAAAAAATAGCACTTTTTGTGCGACTTGGTTTTACACAATAACTCATCGTCTTCATCTTCAGCAGCATGACTGCTCCCACTGCTTGGCAAAGGCCGCCTCTCCCCTGTCTCCCCAATTAACCACGTCCTTTGCCGGCTGCGGCCACCGAATTCCCGCAAACTTTTTAATCTCATCCACCTACCTAACATTCAGCCGGTCCCTGCGACATTTGCTATCTCTTGGAATCCACTCCGTTACCCTTAGGGACCAGTGGTTATCTTGCCTTCGCATTACATGCCCTGCCCAAGCCCATTTCTTCCTCTTGATTTCAACTTGGATGTCATTAACCCGCGTTTTTTCTCTCATCCACTTTGCCCGCTTCTGGTTTTTTAACGTTTTTTATTCCATAGCTTGCTGCGTTGTCCTGAACATAAGCTCAACCATTTTTGTTAGCCTCCACGTTTTTGCCCCGTAAGTGAGCACCGGGAAGATACAGCTGTTACAGAGTTTCCTCTTGAGGGATAATGTTGAACTGCTATTCTTCATTTGAGAGAACCTGCCAAATGCGCTGCACCAATTCGTATTCTTCTAGTTATTTCCCTCTCATGATCCGGATCGCTTCCGAAAAATCATCGCGCACTTAAACAACATATGCTTACTAGTCAGCGCACAAGTTTTATTTTGTTCCAGATATATCACTACAGCAAACTAGGAACTTGCGGGAGACTATTTTTGTGCACTGAAATTGAAGGGCTTTAGTTAGCGGCATATACATAGCCTTCAAGCTACCCACCGCAGGATTGAAAGTAAATAAGCATTTTGTATGCATTGTCTGCGCAATGCGCATTTCTCTTCCCCACTGTACATAGACGGCTTCCATAAAAGTGAAAAGTGTGCGATCCATCTAGACAGCCTTCTTTTTCGCAGTAAAAAATATTTAACGTCTTTTAACTTCCAGAAAACACTACCATTCCTGCAGCGGGACATATTTCTTATTTTCTAATTTTTGCTGATATCCTGCCGAAGTTTTCGGCACGAATGTCTTGCGATACTGCACTTCTTTAAAAAAACCTAGAACATACATTTAATATTTAAACAAAAGGAATCAAATAAAGTTTTTGGACGCCAGAAAACAAGAACAGGCTCCTACACTGCGCTGATAACTTTCAGTTTTTTCTGAAAGGACGAAAAAACATGTTGCATGGTAGCGCGTTGTTGTTAGTTACTCGCTCAGCCTTGAGAAAAATACTGCTAAAAATCATATAGGCGATGAGAAACCGGGAAAGATGCACACTGCAAACTAATTTTCTTCGGTACGAAACAGTGACTTACGTCGTTTATGCGTTTCTCTGAACCCTACTTTGTCTACTGCACAAAATAATCAAACCCTCACTTCCACAGTAATTTCCTTTATACCTAACAAAAAAAAAATGGAGGGGACGGTTCTGCTCCGTCTTAGCGGTCGGACGGGGTAGAGTTAACGAGTTAATGCCCGTATATACAGAATTGATGAATCTCTGTTTAACGTTCATATATCGCTGAGACTCCTCATACCATTCCTGGCTCAGTGGTTCAGCGGTTAAGCGGTGCGCCACTGCCCTGCCCTGGCAGCTGCCGACACTGGAGGGGCTTGGGCGATAGCTGTTGCAGAACAACCTCACGAAACTAATCGTTAACTTAACTACCGCCTGCAATGGTGGTCATTTTGCTCACAGCCCAGTTGGTAGATTGTGAGGACACCACAAGGGCATGTGACCGAGATGGCCAACCTAGGTTGCTTTTCTGGGGACTTACGGTGGCGAGGCCGCGAACGCCTATTCCGGACAATTTTTTCGGCCTGGATGTACTGACCGTTTCTCGTTAAAAAACGTCGCCCTATATTCGTGCCACCTGTCCGCGGCTTTTGTTCATCTATTTTTTTTGCCATAAATTGCTAGTGTGGCTTGTGTAACGCCTAAGAAATGCACAGGGTCGTCCACTCTTAGTTAGAATGCGCTAGCGCGTGGCCGCACTCTTCAGAGGGCCACCGCATGCGACACAGTCGCTCATCGCAGCAAAGTGGCGCAGGAGAAGGTGTACCTGACGCGGTGCTTCGCGTCATCTGCCACTTCGCTTCGATGCGCAGCCGTTTCGGAAGCAATGACCCTCCAAAGAGCACGGCCATGCGTTAGCGCATTCTAACTAAGAGTGGACGACCCTGTACCTCAGGTGGGAAGGGGGTTAGATTTGTACTTACTCTCTTTATTTCATCGAAATATACTGCTACCTCAAATTACCTTCAACAAAACTGCTCGTTGGGCGACTGTGCCTTTCCCCGCTCGTTGGAGGGATGTCAAAGACCACTCCGGGGACGCGTATACAAAACGGAGTAGCAAGGCACTTCAAGCCGTCGGGAGCACTGTTCCCTGCGTGCATCTTCTAACGTAACAGAGATGCAAATCCCTAAGGGGCTAAAAAAGACCCATCTACTAAGGGTACCTTTTCGGGAAATTTTCTAAATTGTTTTAGACCCTGCGAATGTCGGTTCACAAAATTCTGTCTCACGTCTTTCGTGCAGATATCTTCTCACGTGGCATGTCCTTAATCTTTTGCCGCACCTCCTCAGACGCCGTAGTCGGCACTAGTGTTGCGAACGCAGCTTTCTTTATCTTCCTCGGCCTGACTGTTCAACGTGTCTTGGACCGAGTGTACGCAAAACCTCGCTAAGGCGCCTTGCAACAGAAATGTGAAATGTCCCTTCTTACCGTCTTTGAAATTGTGGAGTAATAAGAGAAGATATCCTTTCGAGGTCTCGAGAGCACGCTCCAGCATACGTGATCTGGTGTAAAGGTCATTTCAATATCTAAACATAGCGATTTTTTGCGGTCTTGTAATGGTAACGTCCCTTCCACGACTCTAACGCATAAATCTTCTTCCACGCTAAGTGAAAGCTCTGCCCTAACCCTGCAACCGTTTTACGTCACAGTCAACCGTTATCAATATTGAGCTACTTCGGTGCCGACTTCCTTTCCATTCGTCCCTGTAATAAGCTCTATTTCGAACCTCCGGCTTCCAGGCACACCAGAGTTAATGTTCCAACACTACTTCATTCAGCCATCGCAGGCCACAATTTTGTTTGAACACTCCCCTCATCTACGAGGCTTATCTTCCAGCTTACTTGTCAGCTCGTGCCGTTTACAGAATGTGCGCTTTGAGGTCGAGCATATGAGCAGATTGTGCTCATCGAAGCGAGTTTCTAAATTCAGGAGACATGGGCACGTCTGCGTTTATTTTCGCTCATGGACACTCTTTTAAATCGGTACTGTCAGGCCATATTGTGGCGGAAGATAGGGCGAGAGGTCGGTGTCCAGTAGAACACGGCAGACAGTCAGCGCGCGACACTTCAACATCTTCCTCTTCAAGCGCCACCTGAAAACGCCAGATGGCATTACTCCCCCTCCCAAAAAACGAAAAATATAAAAGCAGGGCTAGAGCAAGAGCAATGGAAGGGGGGAAAATGATCAGCACAAGCGCAGAAAAATGTACTAGGGAGGTGGGCGAAGATGTCCCACGTGATAACTAGCGGAACACTGAGTGTACTGGCCATCACCGCGTGAAGTACGGTTTCATGCGGACTGCGTGCACAACCTCAGAGAGGGATGGGCGACGCTGAGCCTGCACAGTCCCGACAGGAAGGACATCGTAGGTCACTTCTGGGACGAGGCGCCAAACTCTGTAAGGTCCAAAGTAACGGCACTTCAGTTTTTCAGGCAAGCCTGGGTGGCGTACCGGGGTCCACGCCGAAACTTGGTCACCGGGACCTTATTCGACGTGCCAATGACGGAGATTTTAGCGGCGCGCATCCGTGCTCTGTTGCCGCTGATTGTGAATACGGGCAAGTTCACGTGCTTCCTCGGCGCGCTGAGCGAACTGCACGGCGTCTGGCGTGAGTTGGTGGTCATCAGTCCAGCATGGAAGCATTGCAATCAGCATCGTCTGAATGTCATGTCCGTAGACCTGACGAAATGGCGTAAACCGGGTCGTCTTCGTCTCGCTGTGAGCCCGTTCGTCTGTGGGTGATAGGCAGTGGCTTTGCGGTGGCTCGTGTGACTGTGCTCGAGGACGTCACGCATGAGCTGTGCCGTAAACGCCGTACCTCGATCATTGATTACGTGGGACGGTGCGTCATGACGCAGGACGATTTGTTGCATAAAAAACTGGGCGATCTCAGATGACGTGCCGCGCTGCACCGACTTAGTTTCCGCACACTTTGTTAAATAGTCTGTCGCGACTATAATTCATTTATGACCGGCCGATGACACAAGGAATGGGCCCATAAGATCGATGTCCACTTGATCAAACGGCGTCGGAGGCGGTTCAATAGGTTGGAGCACATCTGGCTTCTGAGGAGGCGCCTTACGGCGTTGGCACTCGCGACAGCCTATGACGTAACGTTGGACGACATGAGAAAGTTTGGGCAATAATACGCCTGGCGCACGCGTGCAAGTGTGCGGGCAAAGCCCAAGTTGCCCGAGGTGGGCTCATTATGACAGGCAAGAAGGATATCGTTGCCAAGGTCTGCCTGAACGACGAGGAGTTGCGCTTGGTCTACAGTGCTGGAGTTTTTCTTAAAATTTCCGTTCCGGAGGCAGAAGGCCGGCACGTTCCTAGAAAATTGTCGACGTACGTTTGTAGAGTAGCAAACCGATTACTCTTTCGGTTAACATCCCTGCTTTTCCTCTTCTGCATCCTCCTCCTGTCGATGTATGTCAGAAGCTCCGCCCTCCACATAATCAATGATTGGTAACAGGTCTGGGTCAGCTCTTTGTTGGGTCATTAAGCCGAAGTCGGTGACAACTCCAAGAAAACCACTCTCATTCTCTATGCTATCATCGGCTAACCCGACAGGTGCGCGAGAGAGTGCATCAGCGTCTTCGTGCGTCTAGACATATTTGTGCGCAATAGTGTAGTCGAATTCTTGGAGGTGGAGGCTCCATCGGGCTAGGCGCCCGGATGGGTAGCGAAGATTGGCCAGCCAGCACAAAGAATGGTAGTCGGTAACTACTTTGAACGGAGGGCCGTAGAGCTAAGGACGAAATTTCATGGTTGCCCACAAAACTGCGCGGCATTCCTTTTCTGTGGTCAGATAGTTTGTTTCCGCGCGAGAAAGCGTGCGGCTTGAATACGCGATGACAATTTCCACGCCACCTTAGTGTTGGACGAGTACGGCGCCGAAGCGGACGTTGCTGGCGTCGGTGTGGACTTCGGTTTCAGCCTCTTCATCAAAGTGCACAAGAACAGGGGTTCTTAGCAGTCATCTGCGCAGCTCGGCAAAAGTCTCCTGTTGCTCGGCGGCCCACACAAACTGTACATCATCGCGCGTAAGGTGGTACAGGGGTGCGACAATCTTTGAAAAGTCGCGATGAAGCGGCGGTGATATGCGCACAGATCCAAAAAGCGTTGCACACTTTTCTTTGTTGTAAGAACAGGAAAGTCGGCAACAGCAGCAGTTTTCTCGGGGTCGGGCTTAACGCCATTGGCACTCACAAGGTGACCGAGAAACTTAAACTCTTTGTACCCAAAATGGCACTTCTCGGGCTTGAACGTTAAGTCGGCCGATCGTAGGGCAACTAATACTGTCCTCAGGCTTTTAAGGTGTTCGGAAAAAATTTCGGAAAATACGACGACATGTTCGAGATAAACCAAACAAGTTTGCCATTTCAGTCCGCTGGAAAGTTGCCGGCGCTGAACGGCTGGCTAACCGGCCGGGGGTCACTAAAGCCGTTTTTTCGCGGTCCAGCTCGCCGACCTCTATCTGCCAGTACCCACTCTTTCAATCAATTGAGGAGAAGTACTGGGCGCGACGAAGTCTGTCGAGCCAGTCGTCGATACGAGGCAGCGGGTAGACGTCTTTTTTAGTGATGTTGTTTAGTTTTCGATAATCATTGCAGAAGCGGAGTGTCCCATCTTTTTTCTTCACCAGCACGACAGTTGACGACCAGGGGCTGCTGGAATATTGAATGATTCCGGCTGAAAGAATCTCCTTCTCCTGTGTTTGGATCGCCTCACGCTCCTTAGGTGAGATACGGTACGGCTGCTGACGGATATGGCGGGCATCATCGGGCGTGATGATGCAGTGCTTCAGAAGCGCCGTTTGCTGGACTTTCAATGAAGAAGTGAAACAGGTAGCGTATTCGAGTAGGATGGCAAGTAGTTCTCGCTGTTGAATCACTCAAAGGTCCGGACTGATTTCAAGAGCGTCAGGGATGGGCGCACAGGTCTAACAGCTTCGAACGCGAAACGTTCACATATCTCTGCTAAGGGGTCGGCGAATGCGATGGCAGTAGCACGAGAAAGGTGCCGGGGCTCGTTAGTGAAGTTAGCCACCAGAAGCTCAGACCAGCCGTCGCGGAGATGGATGAGACTTCGCGCTGAACAGATGCCGTGGGTGAGCAAACGGGACATGTCTCAGGCCATATTTTTAAACATCCCAATATGTTTATCGGAACCGCAGGCAGCTTCGCTAAGGACAAAACGAAAGCAACGACAACGCTAAGGTATACACCCGAATTGCATTACGTGGGTAGAAACACAATCGCTAACAATGAGGATAGGCAGAAAAATACAGCTATTTTTCACAAAGAAAGAGCAAAGCGAGAAGACAGGACTGGCGCTCCAATGCTGCGTCCCAGCCGCTGGTGCTTCGACTGTGGTGTTTGAAATCAGCATTCACCTGCATACGCTCGCAAACCATACGACTACAGCGTCCGCACTAGATCAGTGCAACCTGATCAGCAGTGGGAAGCAGCAAGTTCTTCGGCGGGACGTTTCTCTTGTTATGTGGGTCGTTTTTCAGAACCAATAGGCATGTTCACAGTCATAACGGTACTGAAGGACAGAGTAGTGTTCAGACCACGCGAAATGCATTGTAGGGTTTTGTTTTAAGGTTTTTCCTCTGTCCTTCGTCAGCCCATTTGTCGGACTATGCACTCCATCATTCCATAGGTTACATCAATACTCGCCGTTGCATCCTCAGTACCCATTTCATGGCTGCATTTTATCTTCGTTTTTTATAAACCTTTTCCACACTGCTCTCCATCTATCTTTATCTCCCGAATTCCCCTCCCTACGCAGAGTAGCATGAAAGCGATTTTTAAACACCGGCTAAATTCTCTGAATTTCATTGAAGAGTTTCTCTCTCTCTCTGTGTCCTTCGTTCACTGCCCGCTCTGCCCACATCCCCTAAACAACACGCATCCGCATCACCGTCCGATGAATGATTTCGATAACAATAAGGCAATTCCTGTGTAAAAATAAACAGCACCGACGTTTTGTAAGTGTGTAGTGCATAGTATATGACCACATATGGGAAGCGCTGAGGACATTCATAGATAGGTAGGAGTGTAGGTCAGCTACGTGCGCTCAAAGGCAGGGGAGAAAACTCTGGTAGACGAAACAGATACCCTCTATATTTATTTGATGAAAAGTAGCTGAATCAGAACAAATGTGTAACGTAAAAAGTATACATACGGCGAGATCCGGTTACGATCTAAAGGCAAAGGAAAACGTTGCGAAATGTTGAGGAGTTAATTGCGGCAATATTTACATTTGCCACCGATAAGTGACGCTACAATTCTGCCATTCTATAAATTGGCTCTGCAGCGCATCCCATCTGTAACACAATTGGCATCAAAATTTTTCTTTATAATTACAGTTACCTGCCTTTCTCTACATTTTTCAGACAACCGCACTGCAATGTATTATCTATGTTTTTCATCTTTCACTCACTACTTCCCCAATCTATTATCTTTTGAGCCCACTTCAGATGGGTATCAATCTAGGTGCAAGCTCACTTGCAGAATGGAGCAGTATTCATGCATGGCAGGCGTACACTACACAGTGCCATGTGCAATGTACAATACCGAAATTAATACAGGAGTAGGACGATAGGACATGCAAGTTATCCAGCTGAGTTCGGAAGAACAAGAGATTTAATGAGCAGCACAAGAAAGCGATATTCTTAAATAAAACATATATGGACGTCTATGGTCGCTTCCGAATAATTTGCGCACCGATTAAGGACATGTTCTATATATTCAGCATTATCCTTCATTTTGGTTTCACATTATCACAGAAAAACGAAGTTCGTCAAGTCCTTAGATATATTTTGTAACCAGGATGTAGCCTCCAGTAGACGCTGCATCGAATAGGCTTCTTTAGCCCGCTTGTTGCTTTCACTATGCTCTATGATGCAATAATTTTTAACTACAACAACTAAGAGGCGTTACAACCTGCTTTTAGAAGGCTTTTAGTTCTTTAATTCTTTTGAATGGAATTTTACAAACTATTTCGGTCCCTAGCCAACAGCCAGTGTAGCATCCAAAACAAGAATGAACATTGAGGTCATAACAGACCACATCCTTATAAATTAGTAATATGAAGTAACGTTCGATGCCTGATGTCTGATGAAGGCTGATGCCTGACTATTGGCAAGACACAGTTAAATTGGTAAAAGCAGAAAACAAAAGATGTTGAGGGCTTACAGGAAGCTACTCATGTTTCGTGGCTCGCGATTACCACTTTTGAAAACGTGCGATATTTCTGAATATAGGCCTCTGTACGAAGTAACAAACAAAGTGTGAGCGCTATTCGCTATTTTATTATGTCCTCAATTCTAGAAACGGCCTCGCACAAAAAAATATATATAAAAACCAAGGTATACATTCAGACCTCAGAGAGCTCAGGGAATGCGCTTGCAGTACGGATGTATTTAGAAAAAGTTTGTTCACGATGACAATGCATGAATGGAATAGGTTCATAATGACAAATGCCTTTTTTTCCTTTTCATTATTTGGCAAAGATTTGGGAAACATTGCTTCGCGAACAATATAGAACCTTATTACTGAAACTTTTCTGTGCTCTATCATAGTTCCTGGTTACTGTGGTATTGAAAAGTAAAAATGTTGCGGGTAAAGAATGCCCCGCAGGTCATCTGCAACATGCACGTGATTGAGAGCTGTGACTCCACGGTTTCTCGAACATCCGCAGGGACTTCCCCGTAGGGGATTGTTGGTGAGCAGTGCGTCACCGGGGACCCGAGCACCTACGCTTAGCCGTGCGTGGCAGCGCCGTGTGGGCCTAGGAGCAACTCTCTACATGGCTATCATCCAAAGAACGGTGTAACCCAGGCGTGTATACTAAGTAGAATAGTCTTCATTGTAAAAACGAGTTCTCGAAATAAATTAATGTCCAGTTCATAATATATTCCGTTTAAGTTGATGAGCTGCCAATAGCATGCACTTCCTCCAGCATATCTTCCTGTGAGGGAAAAAAAACAAATGACACTGAATAAATTGGCTACTTGGGCGCACTGAAATGAAGTTAAGTTTTCTCCTGAAAAAAAAAAACAGTACTTTGCGAAAACTTAGCGGGTGCGGTGAGCATACCTTTAGCAAATCCATTGCTCTCTGGTGCGCCCCAAGCAGGGCTACCAGCGCGTAGTATATAGTTCAGCAAGATCATCCTATGTGAAACGATTAGAATCTGTTCATAATCTTGGTCTGCGTCTATCATCTGGACCCTACAGAACTTATCCGGTAGCCAGCCTTTATTTTGAAGCAAATGAGCCCGCTCTAGGGAATAGACGAGTCACACTTACATGCGCATACCTCCTAAAAATTTGTCCCTCCCGGAACACCTCTGCCATACCATTGTCACCAAGCGCCCATACAAAAGATTATTCCGCAACTAAAAATAATTTATCAGGCTCTTAGTAAAGAGACTTCGAAGATAAATGGTAAGATTTAGCTATAGAGTTGCTCTACCTAGCATTGCAATGTGACAAGCCCATTTGCGACCATTGTACACATTCCCTGCTGTATCACATTAGCATGTTTACACAAAAATAACACGCCAATGAAGCACATATTACAAGACTTCTACGTACTGTAAACAAAATTATATCACACCTGCTGTGAATTTTACACTCATGGCTTCACAACAGAAATGCATTTTGGAAGTGCAGTATTTCAAGGCAAAAGTGAAAAAAATGATGCGAATGCAACATTGTGAGTCAGTTTTTACTGATGAATGCTCTGCCATCTTTGTGACTGTGCAGCAAATAGTAAAAGAGGACATTAAAAATAGTATCATCTATACTGATTCGCTGAGTATGCTTACAGCGCTTCACTGCAGAAATGCTACTGGACAATAAACATCATGCATTATATTGTCACATAGTGGTGACTGCAGTTCGGAGACCAGGAAGACAGCGAAAATGGCTTCTAAACAAAACTCTTTATTTGGGCTGACTTGCACTCACAAAGAACTGAATCAGCCGGCGGCGCCGTAGCAACAAGCGTGATCGGCGGTCGTCGATCCAAATGCCCGCCGCTCTGGGCCGCGCTCATTTCAAAGCTGATAGTGAACTTTCGAGATGAAGCGTACAAAATTACTAGAACATTCTGTAATGATCTAATATCGGCTCCACCTGGACGCGATAAATCGAGAAAAATCTGGTCGCTTTTTGCATCACAGAGTGATAAGCGGTGCGCTAACAGATTTGGGGTATGAACAAACAAACGCTACAAAGATTCGCGGCAATATAGTTAAATTGACAACGCAAAAACATTACATTAAATTCTGCTGGCTCTCTAGCCGTATAAGAATTGCGGGTAATGAAAAAACAAATGCATGCACTGCAAATGCACGATCTGGTAAAATACAACACGCGAACATACAGTATAGGGATTGTTTAAAGTTAATATATTATGTAGACATCAAGCGCGTTTTCACATAAGTTATCTTATGTCGCCTGCGCATTGTAAACACACCCATTACACGCAAGTTGTCCACTAATTTCGACCGCCTGGCGCTCTTCTGCGTGCACTGACATCGCATAGCACACGGGCGCCTCTTGTGTTTCGCCTCCATCAAAACGCGGCCGCCGCGGTAGGGTTCGAACCCGGGTACTCCGGATGGTAGACGCAAATAACTTAAGGAACTTGAATTCCAAGTGTAGCGAATTCCAGTTATACCGTATTCACACACTGCGGGGGTTCTTTGAAGTTTATGATAACTTTTATTGTGGTTTCAACAAACAATAATATAGCATTCAAGAAGTCTTGATAAATAGAAAGTCAGAGATTTAAGGCTTTGGGTCAGATGACATTAAGGGCAGTATCAACTTGCTGGCTGCATTATTACCTGCAATGTATATGATTTTGTGGTCCAAAATTTTACTTGTATCCTTGCGGAAACCAATCTGGCAGCGAGTTCTTAGATTTCGTTTTGTGTTGCAAACGTGCTGTTTTCATTACAAAAAGAAAAATGATAAAAATTGGCTGGTGGTTTAGCATCTCTAATCCCGAAATATGCTGCGAAAGAGTTTTTCGCAAGTGGACACCACCACTACGTATCGAGATGTCGACTGGCAGAGAGAGACAGTTACGCGCGTCTTCAACTTTTTCATCGTCAATAGGAATCTAATAAATGTACGCCGGCAGCCTATGCTCCAGTGCCGTTAGTCTGAAGCAACGTTGTCAACGTCAACGCATGCAAGGCAAATCTCTCGGTCACTACTGACGCATAGCTCAAAGCACGGATGTTATTGCTAATGATTAATTCGATGGGCACAAACACCGAACAAAATCGTCCATTGTCTGTTCGCTTTGTCTGTTCGCATAGCGTAAGCGCTCGGTCCCGCGGCACTGCAAGCTCTACGTCGTCTTCTACGTCACAACAACCCAGTGATTCTGACCGAAGAAGAGAGAACATGTAACTTGATGAAAGGAAAGCAGGAGATGTCGACGGGCGGCTACGTGATCCTGGCCAGATACTCTACACAGGGGAAGGGGAAAAGAGAAAATAAAAGGAGATTGAGGTTGGTAGTGGGGAGTGCTAATGTTATAATGCAATGATTCAAGATAAAGAACGAATTCATGAATGTATTCATGGGGAATTCAACATAATTAAATAAAGATAATGAATATTTTAAATTTATGAGATAAGGTGCAGATCTTGAAAAAAGCTGGCGAACTTGAAAATCCCGAGTTGCGTTTCACCGATGACCTTTCTTACAATGTGAGCGATGTTCACAAAAAGACCAGGGAGACCTCTTGTCAATTTTGGGACAATGGTTCTGCTGTAAGACTGAGCTGTGATCACGCCTTCATCAATAGGGTTCACTTCACTTCACTTTATTTTCCTTAAAGACCCTTTTCCAGGGTGTTACATAAGGGGTGGGGTTTACAAAATGCAGGAATCAACAGTGCTTGAAAATGATGGGTTCGCTGTTACTAGGATCATATCTCTAACTGAATGATGAAATATTCCAGACATTTTTTGTCGGTCCTCTGTCGTTCCTTCTGTTACCAACCGTGCCGGTGCCAACAACCATACCGTCTCACCGTGATCGCATGTTTGACCAGCTTCCAGTTCGCCTGATCGACTTCGCTCACTGAATATCAATGTACGGACTATCGCCAATAGATTTCCTGCTTCCTTGACTATTTTTGACTTGTACTGTCCTGACGTAGTTGCCGTCACAGAAACGTGGCTCCATGCGGTAGCAAAGGGGGTGGCGTCGCTGTTCTGCTTCGATCACACCTTAAGTTGACAGTTATTTCTGCTCCTGTAGATACACAATCGGTCTGATAGAGACTTTATTGGAAAAAAATGCTTTTTTTTGCAATCGGCGCTTTCTATCGCCTCTTAAGAACATCGGTAGACTCGCTAAAAGCAGTCTAAACATTCATGCACAAGCGCAACCTCATTCTTTTCAAATTTATCTTCCTTGATGATTTCAACGCGCCGGACACTCTTTGGCCCTCTCTACTTAGGTGCGGTCATGATGCCGCTTTGGACAGGGAGCTGATAAATTCAAGCCTGAATTTTGCGCTTGGTCAGATTGTTGCCAAGCCTACCACGCAGAGGGCTGTTTGGGACCTTGTATTTGTTAGCTCCAACCGTGCCGTGAATTGTTACAATTGCGAAGTGGTAAAGGGCATTTATAATCGTAAGGCTGCTTTTGTTTCTGTTCCCTGCTTTGTTCCTAAGCGATCCTTTGTTTTCACCACATTTCGCGGCTTAAGTCATTCTGACGGCACCTCCGTTATAGATCATTGGCTTTTGGCTTCGACACGTTGAAGACCTGACGTAAGGAGTTACGTGGACATTCTTGTGGCCTATGTTAAAGGTATTGTCACGTAGTGCATCGAACGATTCATTCCATGAAAACAAAATAGCGAAATAATCACATCCTTTAGATGAACAAAGACGTATTACATATGTCGCGTCGTGTTCGCAGGCTTAGACGATTGAAGGGTTTCCATAACCCCGCAAACGTTGTTAGATGCACTGAGACAAATGAGTAACTACGTGCAAAAAACAAATCATTAAAACACTTTTTTAGAGCATGCAGCTACCAAATTAGTTGAAAAAGTAATCGCCATAAGTTCTTGTGTTCAATTCTGCCAAGTGATAGCTGTTGTACTATCAGCGTCACTTGAAACGCGAACCAGCCAAATGAAACGCGAACAGCACAACTCGCAGATATTATACTAAGGAGGCGAAATACATGAGCAGTTGATTTTCCCATCGAAGCCGAAAAGACCGCTCTTCTGAAATGTTAATATCCCACGCCTGTATTTCATCTCCAGCCTCAAATATGCTTAATTTTTTGTGCTCGCGTTCCAGTTGTTTCCTTCGCGTTTCATTTGACGCTGATAGTACGTCTTTAAGCATGAGCAGTGGAACGACTCGGCATCCTTTTGTAATTTCGAACCGCTTCAACACATACTTTCAATCAGTTTTCACTCGTGATAATTATGTGATAATAGTGATAATGGGATTATAACAAAAGTGATACTAGTGTGATAACAATAATTAAGTGATAATCGTGATAATTATGTGCTTAGATAAGGGCTTTCTCAAGCACTGTCCGAGTCACTCCATTGATAATATTTACATAATACAGAAGGAGTCTTAAAACTCATATTACATCTTGATACAAAGAAAAGGGAAGGAACTGATAGTATCCCACACTTTTTCTTGTTCGGTATACCTTATGGACTTCACGTCATCTTATTCCTATGTTCAGTAAAATACTACCTTCCGTATAGTCTTTTCATCAGTGAAGATGGCCAAGGTGCTTCCATTACTTAAGTCATGAAATAAGCAGTATCTTCTAATTATGGGTCGATAACTCTAATTCCTTATTCATGCAAAATACTACAGCACTTAATATAGAGTCACAATTTCCAGAGTCAAATATTTTTCTCTCTAATATTCAGTGCTGATAAAGATGTGATTTTAGCGCAACACAACTTATCGAGTTCAAGCATGATATATCTTATAACCTGGATAAAAGATTTAAAATTGACGCCAGATTCAAAAATTTTTCAAAGGATTTTGACACCGTGATTCAACTCAAATCAGGTAAGATTTGTTTTTCAACATTGGTACAGTGCAGAGGGCTTCCCTGATAAAAAGCAGTGAACAAAGCGTGACAAGGTCAGGGAGTCATTTTGACAGCAGCGACTATATATACGGAGTAAAATAGTTCAAATACAAGTGAATATTGCACTATGCGCTCCATCAACGTAATTAAGCTACTAAAGAGAAAATCAGGATTACAGTAAAACTGCGCTACAAACGAATTGAAATAGTACTTCAAAGCGTTGTACATGTGCGATCCCGATGAGAAGGAAACAACGTACTCACTCCGTAAGTCCAGTCGCACAATTTCCGCAAC
The DNA here is from genome assembly GCF_055824585.1 of Amblyomma mixtum. NCBI lineage: Eukaryota > Metazoa > Arthropoda > Arachnida > Ixodida > Ixodidae > Amblyomma > Amblyomma mixtum. Next base: position 181,067,612 of record NC_143013.1, read on the forward strand.
AAAATACAAACTGAGTTCTAAAAGAATTTCCCAGCAGCAAATAGATACGTCGCGCAATGCAGCATGAGTTAGGTTATTGGAACCAGAAAAATGTGTCTCCCCCTTGTTTAGCAGAAATGTTAGATTTTGCGTTAATGTTTGTAGAACATAATTTGTGCGCGGCCGCGGCACAAAACGTTCGTCAGATGATTTGGTTCGATATGTTCGAGTGTGCAACGCAAAAGTACAAAATTTCTTCAAGAACTGCTGGTAAAACACGCTTCAAAACTTCAGCAGGTATGGTAGTGGGAAATTTTAAATTTCTTGTATACTAAATTTATGGTGTGGTTTGCTGGGGTTTAAAACTCCGAAGCAACTCAGGCTGTGAGGGGCGCCGTAGTGAAGGGCTCGAGAAATTTCGACTACCTGGGTTTTTTTAACGTGCACTGACATCGCATAGCACACGAGCCTCTAGAATTTTGCCTCCATCGTAATTTGACCACCGCAGCGGGGATCAAACCAGCGTCTTTCTGGTCAGCAGCCGAGCGCCATTACCACAGAGCCAGCGCGGCGGCCGTATGCTAACTTGAACTGAGCAAACAGATCAATAGTGTGCTGAGAGCATGAAACATTAGAAGAGCAATAGAAAGCTTTCTTTTCGAGCATGTGTAGTATAGTTACTTTCTTTTTCTAGTCGTGGCCAAATTAACATGCAATAGTTATATTGGGGCCTAAAGACGGAGTGCAAAATTAGAATTTAAATGTGTGTTCAAATATGTCTTGAAATCGATGTATTAAGCAAAGAACAGAAGGGAGCTCTTTTACAAGTTACCGTATATGAGCATCACAACCCCAGTTATGCGGTGTGACAGTATCAGTCATAAATTTTGCGCTACTTTCCTATATAGTCTGTAGAGCTGTCCAAGCGCAGCCCGCCGAACAAACTTACTGCTTTGTTTTTTGAAACAAACAGTATAGCTTTTAATTTTTTAGGGTTTTTTCCTGGGCCGTTCTTCTCGACCAATTAAGCAACTTGCAGACTGTGTCAATGGCGGCAGGCAAGGGGTTTGATTGATTATCTGGTATCAAAAACTAGCTGGTACCACCAGCGTACACAACGAATTTGGAGGAGTGAAACCTCATGGACTTTTTTCTGGCACAGAGAACCGCAAAAAAGGCAATTTGTGAATCTAAAAATCAAACTGCAAAAGAAAATGCGAGAATGGCCTTGAAATAGAAAACTTTATAAAACAAATATGGAATGTAGTGAGGCCGAACTTCTTCGTAATCGAAACAAACGAGTGAATTGAGGTAAGTATTTTCTCTTAAAGTTGCTATAAATCGAGAATTTTCAGAGTGCGTAAATGAACAACCAGAGTGGAGGTCGGTCACATTAAAAAGACACCTTGTGCTTAGCAAGATAAATCACGCAATAATTTGAAACTTGAACTGGACTTTCAACGGATGTTTGGAACAAAAGTGAAGCGACACTTGAGCACCGATTGTACTACCTGGTCTGTAGTTTCCCTGCGTGGCCTACAACATGGAACAAAGCCACTATTCCATGTCGCCGCTGCACCTCGTACAAGTAGCAAGCGACCTCTCATCGGTCGAACCGCTGTGCATAATGAGCGTCACGCGCGGATAAATTTCTTTCTGCCGACATACTCGATAAAAATGTGGGCGAGGTAAGAGTGTTCGTGGAACATCAGTTCAGGGCAAGTTGTAAAAGTTTCAGAGAGTTAGTTTTTTTTTTCAATGACCCAATCGATTTACACTCCCCAATGGACATAGATGACCTGCGAGATTAAATCACCTGTGTCTACAATCGAATAGAATTCTGTAGCTGCACAGCGCTGTTCTAAACACATCCTTTCGCAGTAGACAGCAAGTTACCAAAATAAATGTGACCGACATCATGCTGAGGTACACAAGAGAAGAAAAAAAGGCACAGTTTAAGTGATGCACATTTTCTCAAAATGTATGAGATCATGGCCGCAATCATATTAAATGTAAAATATTTTGAGCATTTAGCTGTGTTTTGCTTCCTGAAAGAAAAACTACGGTTGTAATGTTTTCCCCAGGATTCTCTTGTTTTTTTTTTCTTCTGGTCCGCCATTGCAGTGGTGCGAAATAGACGGCTCATTACCTTTTTTTTATCAATCGATCACCCGTCGCTAGGTTTACAATGAATTCACATTCATGTCAACATCCAACGAAACTTGTGGTTACAGCATTTCAACTCCAAAGTTATAAAACTTTGTAATCCTTCGTGTTTAGCTCCTAGCTATGCACGGTAAGAGATATAGTTGCCTCATAACGCATAAAATGCGCATCTTCGGCATTTCTACCCCAATATAGCCATCTGGTCGTTTCATCACATAGCCCTTGTGAGGAAAGGCACATTTTTACGATAAAATAACGATACAATCGCACGCTTACTACGCCTTTAGACACTGTACCAGCTTTCAGAATATTAACGCTGCCCCGAAACGCAGCCATTGATTGGGTAGCATTTGACCACGAGTCCGGTCGGGTCCTTCTATACAAGTTTTTTTTTTCCAACACTCCGGAGTCAAGATCGACCCGTGCATATACCTAGACCTCGACGTCTGCTTATTGACAGCCTATTTTCAAGATTGTACGGGCCACTAAGAATGGTCACCTCTATATTGCAAATCGGCTCTATAAATATGTTCGCTCTAGCACAGTCCGTTTTACACGGCGCTTAAACTAGCCCCACTGGCGGAAAAAAAAACTACCACGTATAGTGTTCTTTTCACGAGTACTGCTAAACAGTTGTCATCATACTCTGAACATTAGCAGCAATGCACAAGCGAGCACTACGCACTCCTTTGATCAAGTATATTTTATGTCACTGCCGGGCTCTGCGATATGGCGCTAGCGGCAGTTTTTCTTCTCAGTTAACGATGTGTTTACTGTAAACAGCCAGACGGCAGCCGGGAACCGTGTTCCGTCAATAAACAAATGTTCCGTCAATAAACACCTGAGTTGTTAGTAAGCGCTTGTCCTGTCTACCTCGTTTCTTTTGCGTCGTGTCTTTTGCGCAATAAACCCAGAATGCTCAGGCACCAACTGGCCTGCAAAAACATACTCGAAAGTTATATCTCTAGTTCTGCAGGCGTTCCTTTCCTCTATTCCTTATACCCGTCGCAACTTGTTCCCATCATTGCCCATGTGGCTTGCAAGTCCAGAGAACTTGGGTTCTGTGTCCGAAAAAAGGTGCTTCCTGGCGAAGTTATAGCACTGTTTGGCGGCTGCACACCTTCGCCCGGGCACGGAAGGAGAGTGTGCAAAATATTGCGCTCGGAGTGCCAGATGCAGTGCCGTCTGTACAAAGAATTTCTGTGGATTCGGCTACAAGAGTGCACGCAGCCTTCCAGTGCTTCATCGCAATGGTGCCAATTCTGCGTGGTGATCAACAGTACTACAGAATTCCTGTGGCAACGAACACTTCCCTTCCTTCGACGGTGCGTACCAAAAGTGAACGCTGGGCCTGGGAACAATGTCCACACGTTGGGGAACGTGTCACTTCCAAAACAGACCCAGCAGGTACTCAGCCTCGGACCAAAGTTCGCCACCGAACCTCGGAAGTCTCTAGCTGAACTACTGGAAATGGTCAGGCAAGTCTCGCGACGTTCAGGGGCTGAAGCCGAGAGGTGTGTCCCCGAAGGCGTTGACTTCCTCCAACGTCACAGGTCGTCAACTAGGACCCTACCTGTTGAAAAGACCATTCGGTACCTGAAGGATAATGCCTTGAATATCGTACCGGCCGATAAGGAGGGAGGCTTCTGTGTCCTGGAAAAAACGATATATCTTCAGAAGGCTTCAGAAGCGATCGCTACAAATTTCAAAGAGTGTAAAAAGCTTTCACTCGCGAAAGTTTAGACTAAGGCAATGAAGTTTATCGAGAAGTTAAAGCTGGATGGGCTAGTGCACTCTGTAGAGAAAGCTGAGAAGTTATCCTTAAGCATGTTCTTCAGTGGCAAGACACACAAGGATGCGTGCCCTTTCGGAGTGATTGTTTCCGAAAAGGGGTCCCGGCAGCAAGCCATAGCCAGCTTCTTGCAGGAGAAGTTAAGTGTTTTAGACATTAACGATCCCTTTAGGGTAAAAAAATTCGGACGAAATAATTGAGATTTTAAAATCAAATAACAGCAAACGCATGTCAGCCCTGTCACTATATATAAAGGACTTGTATTCTTCCATACCTCACGATTGTCTCTTAAAAAATGTCCGCGATTGTATTGAGAGCCATGGTGCAACAGCCTTCCAAAATAATGCAGATTTGTCGGTTGACAACTTCGTCGAACTGTTAACAATGTACCTGACTTCCATGTATGCGCAGTGGAAAGATATGAAATTCATTCAGAAACAAGGAGTATGCATTGGATCGTGCCTAGCACCATGTCTTAGTGACATCTTTTTAGCGACACGAAACAAGAAGCTGCATGACTGCCTTCGCGACACAAACGTTTTAAAGATTTCTAGATTTATTGATGATTTCAATGTGTTCGTGGATTGTGACCAAGAATCTCTTTTCGGCTAGTGTACATAAGCATCTAACGACGTTTGCAGAGTGCCTAGCACCATTAGAATTGACGCACGAGTTACCGGAAAATAATTTCATCAGGTTTTTAGATATAGGGCTTCTTTTTTTAAGTGAACACGTATGTTGGGCCTTTGAGCCCAAAGGCAACAAGCCCCTGCTTCCCTTCAGCTCGGCACACTCCAAAGCCGTAAAACGAGGCATTGTGAAATCGTGCCTTTCCAACGCTCTGAGAAAGTCCTGCCTGCATTTGGTAGGACGCAGCTTTGACATCCAGTTGCAGCGCCTTTCGAGCGCAGTCTGCCAGCCGGCCTTGATGGCATCAACTGCCGAGAACCTGCTGAAGAAACGCGCCAGCATACCCGATCAAATTGACCGGAAGAAAGTGGCGATTATTCCGTACATTCACGGAATCTCGCATAATATTAAGAAGCTCGGTGCTAGGGCTGGTGTTAGAGTGGTTTTTAACGCTCCAGAAAAACTCTCCAGGATTTGCAAGAGAGTGAATGCGGAGGATGCGGCCGTCGCTTGTTCGAAGCGGCACCAGCAGCGATTCGTGGCCTGTAAAAAAGCGTTGTGTACTCGATACCGCTTGCCTGTGGTAAGCAGTACATTGGCCAAACTGGCAGGTGCCTTAATGAAAGGCTGAGGAAGCACGCAAGAGATGTCAAGAACAAGTCAGGTACCAAAATGATTGACCATATTCGGAATTGCCGCAACTGTACTCCCGCGCTCGAAAAAACATCAGTACTGCGCTGGTACAAGACACAACTTGGAAGAGAGATAATTGAGGCTAATGAGATAGGAAAATCGCGTAACTCGTGTGTCAGCAATCCTTCAATTTTGCTCTCAAAAAAAGAAATCAGTTATTTTGCCTAGAATTAGAGCTCGAAACATGCATTCACTCGTGCGATGATGGGATCTGTGCTGATCTGATATATATGTATGCGAAGTCTCTTCTTTCCCTCTTCTTGTTTGATAAGAGCAGCTGCTGTATTTAAGCAAATTTTCCGTCAATAAACACCTTAGTTGTTAGTAAGCGCTTGTCCTGTCTACCTCGTTTCTTTTGCGTCGTGTCTTTTGCGCAATAAACCCAGAATGCTCAGGCACCAACTGGCCTGCAAAAACATACTCGAAAGTTATATCTCTAGTTCTGCAGGCGTTCTTTTCCTCTATTCCTTATACCCGTCGCAACTTGTTCCCATCATTGCCCATGTGGCTTGCAAGTCCAGAGAACTTGGGTTATGTATCCGAAAAAAGGTGCTTCCTGGCGAAGTTATAGCACTGTTTGGCGGCTGCACACCTTCGCCCGGGCACGGAAGGAGAGTGTGCAAAATATTGCGCTCGGAGTACCAGATGCAGTGCCGTCTGTACAAAGAATTTCTGTGGATTCGGCTACAAGAGTGCACGCAGCCTTCCAGTGCTTCATCGCAATGGTGCCAATTCCGCGTGGTGATCAACAGTACTACAGAATTCCTGTGGCAACGAACACTTTCCTTCCTTCGACGGTGCGTACCAAAAGTGAACGCTGGGCCTGGGAACAATGTCCACACGTTGGGGAACGTGTCACTTCCGAAACAGACCCAGCAGGTACTCAGCCTCGGACCAAAGTTCGCCACCGAACCTCGGAAGTCTCTAGCTGAACTACTGGAAATGGTCAGGCAAGTCTCGCGACGTTCAGGGGCTGAAGCCGAGAGGTGTGTCTCCGAAGGCGTTGACTTCCTCCAACGTCACAGGTCGTCAACTAGGACCCTACCTGTTGAAAAGACCATTCGGTACCTGAAGGATAATGCCTTGAATATCGTACCGGCCGATAAGGAATGAGGCTTCTGTGTCCTGGAAAAAACGATATATCTTCAGAAGGCTTCAGAAGCGATCGCTACAAATTTCAAAGAGTGTAAAAAGCTTTCACTCGCGAAAGTTTAGACTAAGGCAATGAAGTTTATCGAGAAGTTAAAGCTGGATGGGCTAGTGCACTCTGTAGAGAAAGCTGAGAAGTTATCCTTAAGCATGTTCTTCAGTGGCAAGACACACAAGGATGCGTGCCCTTTCGGAGTGATTGTTTCCGAAAAGGGGTCCCGGCAGCAAGCCATAGCCAGCTTCTTGCAGGAGAAGTTAAGTCTTTTAGACATTAACGATCCCTTTAGGGTAAAAAAATTCGGACGAAATAATTGAGATTTTAAAATCAAATAACAGCAAACGCATGTCAGCCCTGTCACTATATATAAAGGACTTGTATTCTTCCATACCTCACGATTGTCTCTTAAAAAATGTCCGCGATTGTATTGAGAGCCATGGTGCAACAGCCTTCCAAAATAATGCAGATTTGTCGGTTGACAACTTCGTCGAACTGTTAACAATGTAAATGACTTCCATGCATGCGCAGTGGAAAGATATGAAATTCATTCAGAAACAAGGAGTATGCATTGGATCGTGCCTAGCACCATGTCTTAGTGACATCTTTTTAGCGACACGAGACAAGAAGCTGCATGACTGCCTTCGCGACACTAACGTTTTAAAGATTTCTAGATTTATTGATGATTTCAATGTGTTCGTGGATTGTGACCAAGAATCTTTTTTCGGCTAGTGTACTTAAGCATCTAACGACGTTTGCAGAGTGCCTAGCACCATTAGAATTGACGCACGAGTTACCGGAAAATAATTTCATCAGGTTTTTATATATAGGGCTTCTTTTTTTAAGTGAACACGTATGTTGGGCCTTTGAGCCCAGAGGCAACAAGCCCCTGCTTCCCTTCAGCTCGGCACACTCCAAAGCCGTAAAACGAGGCATTGTGAAATCGTGCCTTTCCAACGCTCTGAGCAAGTAATGCCTGCATTTGGTAGGACGCAGCTTTGACATCCAGTTGCAGCGCCTTTCGAGCGCAGGCTGCCAGCCGGCCTTGATGGCATCAACTGCCGAGAACCTGCTGAAGAAACCCGACAGCATACCCGATCAAATTGACCGGAAGAAAGTGGCGATTATTCCGTACATTCACGGAATCTCGCATAATATTAAGAAGCTCGGTGCTAGGGCTGGTGTTAGAGTGGTTTTTAACGCTCCAGAAAAACTCTCCAGGATTTGCAAGAGAGTGAATGCGGAGGATGCGGCCGTCGCTTGTTCGAAGCGGCACCAGCAGCGATTCGTGGCCTGTAAAAAAGCGTTGTGTACTCGATACCGCTTGCCTGTGGTAAGCAGTACATTGGCCAAACTGGCAGGTGCCTTAATGAAAGGCTGAGGAAGCACGCAAGAGATGTCAAGAACAAGTCAGGTACCAAAATTATTGACCATATTCGGAATTGCCGCAACTGCACTCCCGCGCTCGAAAAAACATCAGTACTGCGCTGGTACAAGACACAACTTGGAAGAGAGATAATTGAGGCTAATGAGATAGGAAAATAGCGTAACTCGTGTGTCAGCAATCCTTCAATTTTGCCCTCAAAAAAAGAAATCAGTTATTTTGCCTAGAACTAGAGCTCGAAACATGCATTCACTCGTGCGATGATGGGATCTGTGCTGATCTGATATATATGTATGCGAAGTCTCTTCTTTCCCTCTTCTTGTTTGATAAGAGCAGCTGCTGTATTTAAGCAAATTTTCCGTCAATAAACACCTGAGTTGTTATTAAACGCTTGTCCTGTATACCTCGTTTCTTTTGTGTCGTGTCTTTTGCGCAAAAAACCCAGAAAGTATTTATTTCATTTCCAAGATAGACCAAGATCATCCTCATTCAGAATCTTGTTTATTTCTTGCCATTTTCTGCTTCACGTGACTAACTTTGGAGACTTCTTCACATACCGGCATTTTCCAGGTTATGTGGCCAATACCGCTATCGCACGAAAACAGAGAAAAGAAAGTCGCAGAGCAACAGTGCCACCAAAACAGTTGCAGCCAACCTCTTCAATAATTTCTTCGTTAACCATTGGCGCTAAACAGCAAGAAAGGGTCGCTGCTCAGTGCAAGGAAGTTGTGAACGTCTGTCCATAATATCATACGAAATGGACTTTCGGATGGAAAGAAGAAAAATCACAAGAACACTCAGAAACAATGCACTAGGATGAAAATTACTAGGCGCAAGGCAGCTAGATGGGTGGGACAGTTTCGATTTTCAAGCCCTTCGGCTCCTTATATGTTGCATATGAAACTCTACGAAGAATATTTTGTTCCTTATTTTTCCTTTTTGGAGTAAGCTGATACTTTTGAATGCATACAAAACAGGCAGGTGTGCCTGCTGCCTGAAGTGCGCTATTCGTTGTAGAAGAAGAGCGAGTTGGGCTGGTTGGTATCGCTCCATTACAAAACAACAGCGCGAAAAAGGATGGGGACGAAATTAAAGATGACACAACGAGCGCTGACTTTTAACTAACTTTATCTGACTTGAAATGTAGTTTATAAACACATTCCTGAACACAAGCAGTCAGTGGATTGTATGTTGTTTGTTATCTTTGACTGTACACTCTATCTTCCTTTTCCTTGTGTGTGGGAGGCAGTGTGCAAAGTGTGCTACTTACCAAATGGAGCTGCAGGCTTGTTGAACTGAACTTTCTGCGATCAAAAGGCCCGCTGAAGAGAGCTCCTGCGGCACGAAGAGAACCCTATTCAAAACGCCAGGTACTTCCTGGGTTGAGATGGATGACTTCCTACTACCGGGTCTGTGTGGACGTGTCTGAGACGAAAGCACTACGACCTTCTCTCTTCGCATGGGAGAAATCAGACGAATGCGCCTGAAGAGAGAAAAAAAACAGAAACAGCAGCGAATTGAAGTTCTTGCCGGAGGGTGCAGAGCCATTTTAAAGTAAGCCCTGCTAACGCCTTTCAAGTTGGGCGCCGTCTTCCTTGCACGTAAGGAATTTATTGGAGCAATTTTAGGCGTCCGCAGCAAAGGGAAAACAAAGCACACCTGCCGCTCAGCAAGCATTGAAAGAAGGGCGCCTTTTTATGATCAATAGTCACGTATATCTGTATTTATTCGCAGCAGCATAACAGCAGAATGGATTTTTGCGTTAAAGATTGATGTTGTGGGGATTTTTCCATTATCTACCAGATCAAATTTTTATAAAGATATAATAAGAACGTCCTACATTTACAATAGGTCACTTTAAACGCACAATATGTGCAATGATATTAGATCAAAAGGATGCTGCTAGCTACAGAGCTTATATACAAAAGTGCTTCCTGACGATGAAATGTGTTTCCCGTGGTTCGGTCGCACTACGCCAAATTCCGTAATTTGCTTTGGTCTTGGCACATATATATTTACTTTTGCATTCTCTTTCAGTGGGTGTTCGCACCAAAAGTGGCGTAGGCACTTCGTGTGAGCAAGAACTGGGACGACGCATGCTTAAAGCAGGGAGTGCACAACATCGGCTCGACCTTTCTTTCAACTTCATTAGAGTTTTTGCTTTTGCCACCGGTTTAAGGTGCTTGTACTCTGTTTGAAGAGTATGAAACAACCAATAAAGACGATATCCGGTGAAAAAAACGAAAAAAAACTTTATGCAGGGGGCCGCAAGAGTCCGCAAATAGCCAAATCGGGGACGCAGACGCTGACAGCGCCGTGCCGCCGCGATTGACCTCGTCCTGCGTTAAAATATGGCCACTCATTTCCGGGATTTATTTTTTCCGGAAATCTGAGGGTAGAAATGGGGCAATATTTTCACAGCTAGAATTAGGCTTCAAATTTTCTTGTTCAGGAGCTATCTTTACCACTGCCTTCCTATATATTGTGCGAGTTTCGCTCAATAAAATTCAGTTGTCAGTTCAGCGCTCTTTCCTGTCCCTTCTTCGTTTCGCCATAGTCCTTCAATGCTCTTTTCTGGTCACGAAACTCCCGCCTCAGTTTCATATAGGGTCAGCGCTGGCCGCTAGAGGCGCCGCTGGGCACTGGAGGGCACGGAGCTGCGGCGGAGCAGCCTGCCCGCCCCAGCCGGCTTTGCATCACGCGAGGTATTTTCACTCGATTACTCGAAAATTTCAGCGACAGTCGGTTTAGCTTTCCTTATATTACGAATTTTAATCCGGAAGGAAATGGGAAGGAAATGATGACGCAGCAACGTACAGATACTTCTCTGAAGCAGACGATTTGTGTAGAAATGCGCAGCTTCTTGTTTATTCTCAAAATGGCCCTGTTACAGTTTTGAACGTGATGGAGCACACTAACGCCTACGAGCACACTAAAGCTAACGGTATTGCTAGAAAAAAGCGATACGCGCTACAAGGACAGTTGCTTGTCGCCTGCCTTCGCATCGTTGTTTTCGATCTCAAATCTTGAAGCGCGTAACCGCTAGCTTGCAGTTGGAGAAATACGAGCAGAAACATGACCGCAGTCCCCATTCAACACCTCCCAACTCTGGTCTGACAGCTCAAGCGTGAGTCCGCTTTCAAGACGCGTATATATAGCCGGTGCTTTTGAATTTAGAAGGCAGCTTTCTTGTGAGAACTGGGGCAGCGCGATGCCCGTCCGGGCTCGAAAATAAGCATATGATGGCTTGCTCAACGGGCTTCTTATTTTGCCCTTTTTTGTCGCAGTTTTAAGAGTAGCAAGCATGACCGTGATGGCTTGATCAACGAAAGACTCTCTGGTCGCGGCTGCATATATGTGACACATAAGGGACGCGGGCTAAGTTTCATCGTGTGATTTTTGCTTTAATTCAGCTTACGGGTATGTAAGGGCTCTATCATTTTTGGCTGTCGTGTATTAATGCACTAAATCAGCATTCGTGGTCGTTGCAAACATGCGAGGCAATGAGAGTTTCAGCGCATTTGTTTTTTAATTCACGACAATTTTTTTAAAACTTAATACTTCCTGAACTGATTACAGCTGACACTGTTGTCAGCTTGTCATTAGGAGCCTTTTCATTAGGAGAAACATGAGAGCTGCAGCCTTTGCAGAGCTGCTGCTTTGCGGCACGAAGCTGGCGCTTCAATGATTGTATTTCAACGGAAGTTATACAGCCGACGACTTGATATGTTTGGCAGGCCGCGTCCTAGGTCCGGTCCCGACCGCTGTCGCTCGTCGAAAGTGCTGCCACTGCAAAAAGATTAAAATGCTGGTTGAAACTAATCCTCCCGAACTCGTGACAGGAAGCCACGGATTTTCAGACACAGTAAGCAAACAAAAAACAAGGCTACAAGCAATGCTTACCGTCAATGCAGTCAACCGCGGGTGCAGGATCAGTCACAGACGAGCTCGCATCGGCGGCATCTTGAGACGGCAGGCTGGAACACGATAACTCGCGGCGTCGTTTCACCTGTTTCCGAGCTACTGGCGACCGCCTACGTGGTTTACACTTTGTGAAATAGCCTGGAAGGCCTTCAAAAATACTTGGAATAGCGTCAGGGTGGAGCGCCCGCCTCCCCCGCTGCAATGATACCGCGTCGCCGTTCAAAGCGAATTCCTCGACACGAATTATGTCCGCAGCGTGAAAGTGCTTTTCGCAAACACGCGCATATTTAGAATCAAAACTGAAGTCACCAGTCTCCCACTTTTCCGACAGCTCCTTGTCAGCAAGGAAGCGAAACAACGAGACCTTCTCTGTCACGCCTTTGTAGCCGGACCGGCACCCTGGTACGCAACAAGTGTTCGGCATGGTGTCACGCACACGAGTTACATGATGTCAACGCACAACACAGCAGCAGGCGGTGAAATTCGCTCTCTGATAACCACCGGCGACGCTTTCTGACCGGTCGCGACAGCGCTGAGCTCGCCGAATGATGCCCTTCAGTGCCCCGTGGCGCCGCGGCGCGGCAGGCGCGGGCGGTATATGAACCTTTCTCATAGAGTTACGGAGGAGTTTCGTGACCAGAAAAAAAGCATTGAAGGACTATGGTTTCGCCTACGGGCTTCTTATTCCCAATGCTTCACTTTTTCCTTCCATAATTCCGGTTTTATCGGGGCATACCTTTAAGCCTAAGACAATTTTATATAAGTGGTCATTTTTCTGCTAAGCACAAAATTGTCTTTTTTTTGGACATTTTTTGCAGCAATAAATTTCACTGCCAGATCGCACTGCAAAACGTTTCTAAGACAGATATTTCCTTTTTTTCGTTTATTACAATTCTTCTGCCACTTATCATCGTGGGCGAAATAACACTCCCCTCCAAGTTCCGACCCCGTGCCACTCTGCATAGGAGCGCCATCTGACAGAGTAATACTGGTGTCGAAACGGGCCCATTGCGTCTGTGTGGACACAAGAAGTATTTTGTCAGGTGGCGCCGCCACACGGAGTGGCACAGCCCGGTACCAGGAGGTGGTGTGTTAGTTTTTACCCCGATGGTACATCATCATCTGCTGTGCAGCACTCGAGCGTGCGTAGACGGCGTCTCTACCTTTGTTAGTACACTATGAAAAGAGTCATCCAACGTCTCGGTGATCGATGTTTTACAGCGCAGAAGTGTTGGAGCAGGATGTTATTAGTAATCAAGGGTTCGACAGAATCCTGTCTGGCGAGGGAGAGGCATAGTGGTGAAATAAAACGTACACTCGCCAAAAGATGGTTTATAAAAAAAAAAAAAAACTTTGACGTTTCGGGACCCGTACGGGTCCCTTGTTCACAATGAATGATGGACGGAATGGGCCGCTTCTTATATGCGCACTTGACAACGCAGTGAGTGGGCGTAGTTATCCGGGAGATTACCCTTCGTCCTGTTCATGACATGATCCGTGGTCTGTATATAAAAAGATTCTAAAAGCAGTCGTGACGATGTGGGTTTCATGGTATCTAATATTGTGGCGTTCTCCCAGTCAATGGTGTGGTTCTTTTCTTGAGCATGCTCTGCCAGCGGGTTCGATGAGGTGCGACATTTGTTGACGTCGTTCTTATGTTCTCTTAATCTTCTTCTGAAATCGCCTGATTCGCCAATGTATGATGCATCGCAGTTTTTGCAGGGGATTTTGTACGCCACTCCGGGGAAACGTGTGCGCTCCAGACGATCTTTCACGTGACAGAGCTGTTGTTTCAGCTTGTTGGACGGCACGTGCGCAATGCGCACGTCGTATTTCGAAAATATCCGTGCCAGAGCCTCACTTGTCCCCCGGGCGTAAGGAATGCTCGCGCGCTTCTGTTGTCCGATGAGTCGGGGTTCGGCAGGTTGCAGAGAGCGGCGTTGTTCGTTGTGCAGCAGATGTCGAGGATAGCCATTCCTCTCGAGGTCGGCGCGGACTTTATTCTGCTCGGAACAGCGCAGACCGGGATTGGAGCAAAGACGAGTTGCACGGTTGTATAGAGCGGACGCGACGGAATGTTTGTGGCCAATGGGGTGGGCGGACTGAAAATCCAAGTACTTCCCAGTGTGTGTGGGCTTCCGGAAAACAGTAGTGGCAAGACCATCGGGAGTGCGGAGAACAAGGACATCAAGAAAAGCAATCCTTTCGGAAACTTCTTCTTCCATTCTGAATTGAATTTTGGGTTGAAAAGAATTTGGGTGGTCCAGAAACGGTTTGGCGTCCTTGCGGGGAATTATACAGAAACAATCGTCCACATACCGCAAGAAGAGCTTCGGACGAGTATGGAACGATTGCAGGGCCGAATTTTCAATAGACTCCAGAGCGAGGTTGGCACAGGTTACGGATACCGACGCACCCATAGCCGTGCCAAAGATTTGCCTTTAGAACTCGTTGTTGAAAGTGAAATATGTGTTCTGCAAACAGAATTTCAGGAGACGGCATAGATCAGCTGTTTCAAAAGGCGTTCGGGATGGCAGTGATGCGTCTTCTTCCAGTACCCGCTCGCAGCATTCGACAGCGAACTGAACAGGGACGCATGTGAACATGGATTTCACATCAAAAGAAACCATGATGTCATCGTCGTCAACCGCCACAACCTTAAGCTTGGTAACAAAATCAGCCGAATCTTTCACATAAGTCAGCGTTCTTCCAACGAGGGGCCTGAGGACTTGATGCAGATACTTGGACATGTTATGCAATGGCGAACGCGTGAAATCAACAATAGGCCTGAGAGGCACGTCCGGTTTATGAATCTTCGGTAAGCCGTAGATAGCTGGTGCTGAGCCGTTGTGGCAGAACAATTTGTAGTAAATGTACTTCTTTGAAGGAGGGACAAACTTGAACACATCGGTTATTTATTTATTTATTTATTTATTTATCATCATACCCACAGCGCCATTGGCTGGCATTACAGTGGGGGGGTAGAAGAAAAAGTACACAAATGCCACCGCGTGCAGGTGGTTACAAAAAAAAAGATAACAATGAGATAGAAAGAACACGGAATTATTATACACAAAAAAATGTCACAGCATGGAAGAAAATGAATCATTTGATAATATGGACACTACTTCCTCAGGCAGCTTCTTCCATTCCGAAACCGTTTTGGGGAAAAAAGACATTTTAAAAAGGTCAGTCCGGCACCTGTATTCTTTAACTTTAAGTGAATGATCTCTACGTAAAGACACGTAATCAGGGTTGGCTATATATTTGGTTCTGTCTATTCCAGTTCTAGAATGAAATATATTATGAAATAATTTTAAACGCAGTACTTTCCTACGTTTTTGAAGTGAGTCCCAACCCAAAGATTTTTTCGCGCTCGTTACACTAAAATATCGCCCATAGTTATTGAAAACAAAACGAACGGCCAAATTCTGAACTCTTTCTAGCTTTTGAACGTCAAGCAAGGTTTTCGGATCCCAGACTGTGCAAGCATACTCAAGTATGCTTCTAACGTTTGTATTATACAGCAGTTCTTTAGTCTTTAAAGGGAAAAGTTTAGCGTTACGTCGCAGGAAACCTAAAACACGACAGGCTTTGGCAGTAACGAAATGCACGTGACGATGCCAAGACATTGAACTTGTTAAATATACACCAAGATATTTAAATTTCAACACTGAAAGCAGCCTGCTATTATTTATGTTATAAGTGAAAATATGGGGAACCTTCTTTTTAGTGAAACACATATGTACAGATTTTTGTAAGTTAATATGCATTCTCCAGTTCTCACACCACTGGGCCACTTTACACAAATCCTGTTGTAATGCATCGCAGTCACTTTGATCGTTAATAATTCTATACAATGCACAATCGTCCGCAAAAAGACGCATGTATGAAGAAATACCTGAAAAGATGTCATTCATGTAAATTATGAACAGTAATGGGCCCAAGACGGATCCCTGAGGCACCCCTGATGTTACAGCCACCTCATGCGATTGTTTCCCGTTGACAACAACACATTGACGCCTAACGCTCAAATATTCCTTTATCCACCTAATAACGTTCTCATTTATGTTGTACCAGTATAATTTTTGTATTAATAAGGAATGTGATACAACGTCAAAGGCCTTCTTAAAATCTAGAAAAATACAGTCAACAGAATATCCCTTATCTAAAGCACTTGACAGGTCATGTACAAATTCGGTAAGCTGGGTGACACACGAGTAACCACTGCGAAAGCCATGTTGATTAGTATTTTAGTATTTAATGATTAGTACATGATTCATAATACTAGTATAAAACACATGCTCTAAAACTTTGCATAATACACTGGTCAAGGACACTGGTCGATAATTTGAAACAACATTCCTAGGTTCCGATTTATGTATAGGTACAACATTAGCAAGCCTCCATTCATCAGGCAAGGAGCCTTCCTGTAATGACTTTGTGAAAAGAATTTGAAGGTACCTTGACAACGCAAAAGCGCAAGAAGAGAGCAGGATCGTGGGTAAGCCGTCCGGACCGGTGGCACTGTTATCTTTTAAGCGTTCTAAGAGCGACACAATTCCTCGCTGATCAAATTCAATGTTCTCCATGGGTTCCGTACAGTTCAAGGCAAGGCGAAAATCGGCAGGGCTATTGCTGTCCTCAGCAGAAAAAAACTGAGCTGAAAAACGTGTTAAAGCACTTGGCTTTCTCCAGATTATCATGAACGATACTTCCGTTGTGATCGAGTGGCGGGATAGACAATTCATCCTTTCTGTTTTTTTTTATGTACTGCCAAAATTCTTTAGGGCGATCCTGGATACGCATGTCGAAAGACTGAAAGTAGGTAAATTTAGCCTCTTTGACCGAAGCATTCATATCCTTTGTAATCTTTTTTAACTGATCCATGTTATCTTCCGACGGATTTCTTTTGAAGCGCGCATATAGTTGTTACCTCTTTTCAACGACTCTGCGCAGCGCTTTTGTGAACCATGGCTTGCTTTTGCTGCGACGTTTCGTCATCACCCATGACGGCACATGCTGCTCACGCAAATCAAAAAGTTTGGCTGTCAGTGTGCGCCACAGCTCATCAACGCTGAGTGAATCAGACAATGTTTCGTACACATCGACATAGGATTCAAGTGCCCAGGCTATCTCGGGGAAATTTGCCTTTCGGTAGCTGTAAATGCGCCGATTGCCACAGTCTTCAAGTTTAACATACTGAAAGTTCATTTCCGCTAAAACACAACTGTGATCACTGATACCGGGCACTACAAGGGTAGAACAAGCTGCCGATGGTTGGTTAGTGAATAATAAATCCAAAACATTGTTGCCACGGGTTGGCTGAAGCACTAATTGGGATAAGCTGAATGAATTGCACAGATTTAACAATTCTTTGCCTACTGCGGAATTGGCTCTAGACGGAAGACATCCTGAGCTCCAGTCTAACTCAGGAATGTTAAAGTCACCTCCAACAACTAAACAGTCAGTTTTAACAGTTTCAATCATATCAGTTAGGTCGCTGATGGGTTCAAGCTGATTTCCAGGTGGCCTGTAAAACGAGCAAACTGATAGTAATTTACCATTTAAAAGTCTAATTTGAGCCCATACTGCCTCACATGTCCCAACATCAATTTCCATCTTACGAGAACTAACTAAGACGTCCACCAGTATAAATACGCCTCCTCCGTGCCTGTCTCGATCTTTTCGATAGCTGATATAGTTACTCGGAAAAACTTCGCTATCGCTAACATCCCCATCCAGCCATGATTCACATCCGATCACAACGGAAGGTCTCGCCATGTCAATTAGACCATGTAGCTTGTCCACTTTATTCTTAATACTTCTGCAGTTTAGTACTAGAATCGACAAAACAGAGTGATCCGGCTTAACTTGTCAAGAGGCTCGAACTACCTGCCCCTGAGATTCGTCGTAAATGTACTTGACATTATTCAAGTAAAGGACATCGTATTTCAGATGTGCTTTACCATTGGGTCCCTTGCGAGGTTTGGCGTAGTCCCATAGCATTTTCCTCTTGTTTCGTACTGGTTCAGAGAAGTCCTCTGAAATGCTAGTAGAACTTCCTTTCAATTTCTTCGCATTTGACAGAACAGCCTCTTTCTCTTTGAATGAACTAAAATTAACAATTATTGGGCGAGTTCCTTCTGAACGGAACCGTCCGAGGCGATGGGCTCTTTCGATTCTGGGGTCTATTCCCAGAGTATATCTACACAAATCTAGGACAAGTTTTTCAGAAATTGGTTGTGACTCGCGTTCATCCTCGTCCTTAATTCCATAAAAGAGCAGATTGCACCGTCGAGATCGATTTTCAAGATCGTCCACTTTCTTCATCAGAGTCTGCCACTCGGAACGCTGTCTTTCACTACTCGCCCTACAGTCCTCGACAGCGGCCCTCATTTCCTCAAGACCTGCAATCTTTGCTTCTAAATTGGCCATACGGGCATTCAGATCCGACATAGCTGTTTTGTTTTCATCCTGATAACTCTCGATAGTTGCAAGTTTTTCCTTAATTTCTGTCTGGCCTTGCAAAAGCTGCTGCAGGATTGCATCGCTAGGTCCTGGGTTAACTTCTATGTCGCCGCACAAAACCAGAAGCAAAAGGTAAAACGCAGCTCTTCGAAATAAAGAAAAACGACACCTTCTGCGTAACATGGGTCTGTGTGCTACAGAATGAGAAGAAACGCATGCATACAATACAGGGGGTGGAACCGGCAAAGCATACACTAAACATATATTGAAATATGTGTCACTAACCTGCGTGAAAAGCAGTAAATGCGTGAGCGGCAACGCCATTTCGGTATCGCCGGTTCCACGCCCCAACGATGAAGTGACGATTCCCGCCTTTTGTAGAGTGTAGTGGCACGGGCTGTAAAACCATGGTGGGTTGACTGGCACCGCACAATGTCCAAAATCGGCTCCGAGGCACACACAATCGTTGAAGTCGACCGTGGTTAGCACAGGTGAAAGCTTGGTGAAGGAACCAGTATCCAGCGTAGACGAATCATGCACAGCAGACAATTCCTCGGCATGAAAGCAGTGACTTGAATAACCAGCGATGAATACCTGCGTGAAAAGCAGTAAATGCGTGAGCGGCAACGCCATTTCGGTATCGCCGGTTCCACGCCCCAACGATGAAGTGACGATTCCCGCCTTTTGTAGAGTGTAGTGGCACGGGCTGTAAAACCATGGTGGGTTGACTGGCACCGCACAATGTCCAAAATCGGCTGCGAGGCACACACAATCGTTGAAGTCGACCGTGGTTAGCACAGGTGAAAGCTTGGTGAAGGAACCAGTATCCAGCGTAGACGAATCATGCACAGCAGACAATTCCTCGGCATGAAAGCAGTGACTTGAATAACCAGCGATGAATACCTGCGTGAAAAGCAGTAAATGCGTGAGCGGCAACGCCATTTCGGTATCGCCGGTTCCACGCCCCAGTTTTTGAAGCTCTGCTTCTACTTTTTTCGTGGGATCCCGGAACCGGGATCCCACGAAAAAAGTAGAAGCAGAGCTTCAAAAACTGCTAACCGATGTGTTCAAGTTTGTCCCTCCTTCAAAGAAGTACATTTACTACAAATTGTTATGCCACAACGGCTCAGCACCAGCTATCTACGGCTTACCGAAGATTCATAAACCGGACGTGCCTCTCAGGCCTATTGTTGATTTCACGCGTTCGCCATTGCATAACCTGTCCAAGTATCTGCATCAAGTCCTCAGGCCCCTCGTTGGAAGAACGCTGACTTATGTGAAAGATTCGGCTGATTTTGTTACCAAGCTTAAGGTTGTGGCGGTTGACGACGATGACATCATGGTTTCTTTTGATGTGAAATCCATGTTCACATGCGTCCCTGTTCAGTTCGCTGTCGAATGTTGCGAGCGGGTACTGGAAGAAGACGCATCACTGCCATCCCGAACGCCTTTTGAAACAGCTCATCTATGCCGTCTCATGAAATTCTGTTTGCAGAACACATATTTCACTTTCAACAACGAGTTCTACAGGCAAATCTTTGGCACGGCTATGGGTGCGTCGGTATCCGTAACCTGTGCCAACCTCGCTCTGGAGTCTATTGAAAATTCGGCCCTGCAATCGTTCCATACTCGTCCGAAGCTCTTCTTGCGGTATGTGGACGATTGTTTCTGTATAATTCCCCGCAAGGACGCCAAACCGTTTCTGGACCACCTAAATTCTTTTCAACCCAAAATTCAATTCACAATGGAAGAAGAAGTTTCCGAAAGGATTGCTTTTCTTGATGTCCTTGTTCTCCGCACTCCCGATGGTCTTGCCACTACTGTTTTCCGGAAGCCCACACACATTAGGAAGTACTTGGATTTTCAGTCCGCCCACCCCATTGGCCACAAACGTTCCGTCGCGTCCGCTCTATACAACCGTGCAACTCGTCTTTGCTCCAATCCCGGTCTGCGCTGTTCCGAGCAGAATAAAGTCCGCGCCGACCTCGAGAGGAATGGCTATCCTCGACATCTGCTGCACAACGAACAACGCCGCTCTCTGCAACCTGCCGAATGCCGACTCATCGGACAACAGAAGCGCGCGAACATTCCTTACGCCCGGGGGACAAGTGAGGCTCTGGCACGGATATTTTCGAAATACGACGTGCGCATTGCGCACGTGCCGTCCAGCAAGCTGAAACAACAGCTCTGTCACGTGAAAGATCGTCTGGTGCGCACACGTTTCCCCGGAGTGGTGTACAAAATCCCCTGCAAAAACTGCGATGCATCATACATTGGCGAATCAGGCGATTTCAGAAGAAGATTAAGAGAACATAAGAACGACGTCAACAAATGTCGCACCTCATCGAACCCGCTGGCAGAGCATGCTCAAGAAAAGAACCACACCATTGACTGGGAGAACGCCACAATATTAGATACCATGAAACCCACATCGTCACGACTGCTTTTAGAATCTTTTTATATACAGACCACGGATCATGTCATTAACAGGACGAAGGGTAATCTCCCGGATAACTACGCCCACTCACTGCGTTGTCAAGTGCGCATATAAGAAGCCGCCCAGTCCGTCCATCATTCATTGTGAACAAGGGATCCGTACGGGTCCCGAAACGTCAAACTAAGTTTTTTTTTTTATAAACCATCTTTTGGCGAGTGTACGTTTTATTTCACCAGGATGTTATTAGGGTACGTACTACTTGATAGTGACAGCAATAGGAAGCCTAATCCGTACCCATGTTTGGGCTTCTCATGCTCAGAGTTTACCCTTTGATCTTGGCTTCAAATCATGCACCATCGGAAACGAAAGCGGTAAATGAAGTTTAAAATGATCCCTGGACTAAGCTCACACCTTAGGAATATGCACAAGACATCCGCTAATTTTCGTGCGCTGCATTCAGCTTTGTACACAGCAGACCCTAGTTAGTAGGAAGCTCATTTTCGGGTGCAAATCGGGTTTGAACTTGATTTTTAAGAAATCCCTTCGAGGTGAAAGAATCTGGTAAAATTTGGTTTCAGCTGAAAACGAAGGCCCTTATTCGTTATTGACGTAGTCTGAGTTAAGCTTAAGCTTCTTTTTCTTCAGAACCCAACACCTGGTAGGATTGAATTTTTGTGCAGCGCGAGAAAAAGAGCCCTAATTGGTATTTTTTACCTATCTTTAACGCATAATCGAAAGTTAGTAGTTTCGCATCATGATATTGCCGCCCGTCGTACGCTTCACACTAGAAGCCGCCGCAATCCCCACCGTCCCACGCATCTGAATCTTAGGAGTGCGCATCCATTAGGAGTGTGCATCCATATTTCACCAATATCGGCCCGTCATTAGCTGCTCAACTTCCTGAATCGCAACAACAATATATTGCATCCAGTCCAGTTCTCAATACTTTTGGAATGTTTGAGATCGAACCCGATGAAATTACATCCATTATTCTCAGCTTACCTGGTAATAAATCTACCGGACTGGATGGAATTTACCCACGCTTGCTTAAGGACAACACTGATATCTTGGTACCCATATTATGCAAACTTTTTAATCATTCATTAAAATGTGCAAAATACCCCTCCGTACTAAAGATTGCCAAAGTTGTCCCGGTATACAAGGATGGAGACCGATCCAACCCGTCAAGCTACAGACCCATTTCTGTCCTAAGTGTTATTAATAATATTTACGAAAAGATTCTATCTAACAATATTTGCAAATTTTTAGAAAAGTATAACTTACTCTGTCAACAGCAACATGGATTTCGAAAACACTATTCAACGGCTTCTGCAGTCCTAAGTTTGACTCAGTTAATTAATACAGCATTACATGATAACAAACTGGCCGCCGTTGTATTTGTTGATTTAAAGAAAGCATTTGATACCGTGGATCACGCTATTATGCTCAACAAGTTAAACCATTATGGATTCCGCGGTGAAGTCTACCGCTTACTTTCCAGTTACATTGAAAACCGTCAACAAGCTGTAATTATGAATAACATTATATCATGCCTTCAATATTTAAAGACAGGGGTTCCTCAAGGATCTGTTTTAGGGCCCATGTTATTTTCATTATATTTGAATGACTTGCCGAAGGTCCTAAGTTGCTCGGATATTTTAATGTATGCAGATGACACTGCGATCATAGTTACAGCTGACAACCATGAGGATCTAGAAGCAAAAACAAACACTGAATTGGAAAAAATTTCAAGCTGGTTTTTTACCAACAAGCTAACAATTAATTCAAGCAAAACCAAATATATAGTATTTAGCTCAAGAGGAAAAGTCATCCACAGCAACCAAATTAACATTTTTATTAATGGCCACTCACTTGAACGAACACACTCATTTAAGTATCTTGGAGTCATTCTAGATGAACATCTTCACTGGAAAAATCAGATTAACGCCGTCTGTTCGAAGTTGGCCTCAGGCTGTTACGCCTTACTACAGGCCCGCGATTGTTTTAACACACAAACACTGCGTACCCTTTATTTTGCACTTATTAATAGTCATTTAACATACTGTATAGAATCATGGGGTTTGACATACAATACTTACCTTGATCCTATCCGGCGATTACAAAAACGGGCTATCCGAATTGTAACACAAAGCAAGTATACCGAGCCAAGTAAACCACTTTTCCAGTTATTAAATATCCTTCCTTTTGACCTTTTGCGCTCTTTAAAGATAGCGGTGTGTGTAAACAACATAGTCAAATATAATCAACCTTTCAATGCCTCCCTGTTTCGCTCATCTTCTCGACTCACAAGAAACCTTACACATAGTAACTTTAATCTACCACCGAATCATAACGTTTACAGCGAAAGATTGGTGCAGTTTTCTGGAGCCAAGGTTTGGAATGCTTTACCCCCAGAAATAAAACAGTCTCATGAAACAAATAGAGCATTGCGAACATACTTTATGAGCCTTATTTGACATATGTGACAATTGTCTTCGGTTTGTGTCTGTTGTACCATGTTGTTCATGAAAGATTTTGTTTATTTTATTTTTTCCTTGTTGTATGATGTATTTGGGTCTTTCGCCGTGATTTTTGTGCTTTTCATTTTTCACAAGTGCTGTGTCATTGCCTTCATATATTTTGTTTCTGAACCCCACACTAGCCTCTGGCTATGGGTTCAGTCAGTGTTTTGGTAATTTGTATGGCAAAAGTAGAAATAAAATGAATGAATGAATGAATGAATGAATGAATGAAAGACAGACGGGGTAGATACAGTCTTCCACTTCTCAGCCACACATCGACGTAAATCATGCTAATCAACCGCGTCCCTAACAGATGTCACGAGATAAAAGAACATGTAATATTGTCACGCGTGGTTCAGTACGTCAGGCACGGTTGGGTACGTCAATGTAGGCGACTGCAGCGCACGTCGGTTGCAGCCCAAAAGTGGAGCATTCGCTTGCCGGACACTTCAGCTTCTTTCTTTTTAACGCGAGCTCGCGCGCATTCTGCGCTCTCGTGTTTCCAGGAGAACGATGACGACGAATGGACGGTGTCATTATTCCCCGGGAAAAAGAGGCATCGTCCCGATGCTGAGAGTGACTGAAGTTGTCGGAGGGACAAAACAGGATTAGTGGGCAGGTCTACCGCTCATCATAAAGTTTCAAGCGGACCACGTGAACCACTTCAGTGCACAGAGACTGTCGGGACTTCTGAAATCCATCGGGAATGACCTCGTAGTTGAGGTCGCCCAATGACCTGATCACGCGGTATGGTCCGAAGTAGCGATGGAGGAGTTTTTCGCTGAGTCCTCGTCGCCGAATGGGGAACCACACCCACACACGGTCGCCGGGCGCATAATGGGCGTCATGACGGCGCCGATTGTAGCGGTCTGCATCTCGAAGTTGTTGGTCCTGAATTCATACATTGGCCACTTGGCGAGCCGCTTCGGCGCGTTCCCAGGAGGTGTAGGTATCAATGTGAAGGCTAGAGTCATCCAGATGTGGTAACATTGCGTCGAGCGTCGTCGTCACTGCGCGGCCGTAAACGAGGCGGAATGGGGACCTCTGCGTTGTTTCAAGCATTGCCGTATTGTAGGCGAAGGTGACATAAGGAAGCACTTCGTCCCACGTTTTGTGTTCAATATTGACGTACATGGAGATCATGTCAGAAAGGGTTCGGTTCAGTCTTTCAGTCAACCCGTTCGTCTGAGGGTGGTACGAAGTTGTTCGGCGGTGGTCGGTATGAATATAAACCAAGATCTCCTGCAGCAGCTCAGCCATGAACGCAGGGCATCTGTCAGTGATCAGCACTTCAGGTGCCCCATGGCGGAGTACGATCTCATGCACGAAGAACTTGGCCACTTCTAAAACGGTGCCGCTAGGTAGAGCTGACGTTTCTGCATAGCGGGTAAGGTAGTCCGTTGCGACGATTACCCATTTGTTGCCAGAGTTCGAACGTGGGAAGGGACCCAGCATGTCCATTCCTATTTGTTGGAAGGGCCATGTGGGTGGTTTAATGGGCACCATGAACCAAACTTGTTTGGTTGACGGCATCTTGCGACGCTGACAGGCTCGGCACGTTCTGACGTACTGAGTGACATCAGCACAGAGACGAGGCCAGTAGTACTTCTCTTGGATTTGGACTAGCGTACGTGCTATGCCCAAATGTCCAGAAGTGGGTTCGGAATAGGAGGCTTGGAGGATTTCATTGCGCAGGCTAGCCGGTACGACGATTAGGTATTGCGTATTGTTCGGAGCGAAATTTTTCTTGACCAGAAGACCATCGCGGATGCGTAGAGATGACAACACGCGCCTGAAAGCGCACGCGCGGGGCGTTCGTGTTGCTACCGTTGAGAAATTCGATGAAATCGTGAAGTTCGAGGTCGGCGCATTGTTGGTTAGTGAGGCAGGAGGTGCTGAGAGCGCTCAGTAAGTTTTCGTCATCATTACAGGCGTCGGTAGAAGGATCTACTTGGACGCGGTAAAGATAGTCGGCGTAAGAGTGGTTCCGCCCGGATTTGTACACGACAGTCATATCGTATTCCTGGAGCCGCAGACTCCATCGGACGAGGCGAGCGGACGGGTCTTTGAGGCGTGCGAGCCAGCATAAGGTATGATGATCGGTTACCACCTTAAAATTTTTGCCGTAAAGGTACGGTCGTAATTTCGAAGTAGCCCGTACAATGGCAAGGCATTCTTTCTGGGTAGTAGAATAGCTTGATTCGGCTGGCGACAAACACTGACTTGCGCAAGCGATGACCCGTTCTTGACCTGCTTGGATCTGGACAAGGACAGCACATAAGCTGATGCTGCTGGCATCAGTACGGAGCTCCGTGTCGGCGTTTACGTCGAAGTGAGCCAGAACGGGAGGCGCCTGAAGGAGGCTTTGAAGGCCGCGGAATGCATTTTCTTGAGCTGCTCCCCATCTGAAAGGTGTGTCCGTCTGGGTTAGCTGCGTCAGCATCTCGGCAAAGCTAGCAAAATCTTTTACGAAGCGACGGTAATGCGCGCACAATCCAAGAAAACGGCTCACTTTGCCATGAACTCGTCATCAGTGACATGCTCTACGCTTCTACCTATATCCCGCTGACGCCCAGCGAACCGGATAATCTCCAAATCCTCCTCTGCAATGCCGAGGAACAAGCGTCAGGTCTGCCACCGCAGACATCCACAAGCAAGCTGGTATCCCTAGGCGAATGACTATGCCTTACGCTGAATTGCAGTATGTTCGCCAATTGAAGGCAGTCTAAAAATAGTGCCTAGGGTACAGTCCTATTGCTCTGCCCTGAAAATGTTCACAGCATGGTCGTGGCTGGCCAATAGGAGCACCGGACTTTGAGAACATTTTTAGACGGCCGTAGATTCAGTGTTCCGTAATTCGGGCCCTGCTCAAGAGCTTCCGCGGAAACCAGCGCGCGCACGCTGTTGGCCGAGATTGCACAAACCGTGTCCCACACGACAGCTCACGATCCAACAGTACAGAGCTACCATTCTTGAATCCCCACTGGCTTCAACAACCGACCTTTGCCCTGCCACACAAACACCTGTCGCGGGGGGAAGCGGTAGCACGGAGAGAACTCCAAGCCAACCCACCCGCATCTTAGCGTTCTTCACATAAGAGACCGCACACTCTACCCGAACAAATGATTTATCTACGACCTACATCTTACCCCATGCCACTCCGCTTGTGTTTGCCCGAAACTGATTACAGTGGGTGGTCGCGCTGTCCAGCAGTAGCCTGGCACCTGGCAGGCCAGCAAGATCAAAGAGCATAGGTCCCCGAGGCTGAGGTCTCCTCCTGGCACTGAGCACATCCTTTTGAGCCAATTTCTTTAACCACCACCAGCATCGCAGCATTCATTTTTCATAAGTTTGTGATCTCCTCATGCATCGCTGCTGCATCGAATGCGGCATGCTATGAATGTTGGCTGTCTCAAGCGCCGAGACCTCTTAGTTAATTAAAGTTGTCATTATGTTGGTAATAAAAAAATTGAGGGGACACTTAAGAACCGCCTTCAGAGTGCAATAGTGCAATTGGTTATTTCCCATATATGCACAACGTCATTTTCTACTGGCGACTGGTTGACTGATTTTTGATGAAAGGAAATGACGCAGTAACTATATCGCATATCTCGGTGCACACTCTAACCACGCCGCAAGGGGAGGAAAAAAGGAGGTAGTGAATGTCGAATGAATGACAGAGGTGTCGTAGTGGAGGTATCCGGGCATAATTTAGACCCCCGGGAATCTTTAACGTGCACTGACATTGCACAGCACACGGGTGCCTTTTCCGTTTTGCCTCCATCGAAACCCGGCCGCTGAGGTCGGGTTCGAACCCGGGTACTCCGGCTCACTAGACGAGTGCATTAAGCACTGCGTCACCAAGGCTGGTGGTTGGCCTACCTAGTATTGAGAAGTTATAAGGGACATTTAAAGCTACAAAGCACCTGAGAACGACGAACGGAATATTATATTCTTTTTGCGGCTTTTGCCGCATTTCAATGAATAGAGTATTTCTCTGGCTTCGTTTGTCCTGTGTTGGTAAAGCAAAACACGGAAAAGTCGGGAACATGACGTGAAACACACGGTGCTAAAAGAAGCATTGTAAGGTTGTCTTTCTGGCGCTGTGTGTTCCGGGAAGAAAGGCAGAACAACAAGCTATGTCCACCGTCAGAGACACGTGTGTGCAGGCCGCTTCCATGGGGTGGAGGCGCCAGCTGCGGCAGACGGCAGGGGTGGTTGAGATTTTTTTCTTTGCTGTTGCAACTATGCATGTGTGTGCGTCAGCTTCTGCTGACCTGGCGTATGAAGGCGGACGCTCTCGGGTGTACCATATGGCTGCGTGGGAGTCGCGTTCTCAGAGCCAATTGCGGCTGATAACGACCGCCTGGGGAAGGGTATGTGTGCAGACAGCCACTTCTTTGGTCAAAATGGCTGTCGTTCTCTTCGATCAGCTTGCCGCCTATCTGGAACCAGTAGCAATTTTTGTTCCGACAATTTGCTCGTGCTGCCTAAAGCCTCTGTGATGATATTGACACATGTTTCTATTGATTTTTTTTAGTTATCTTAAATCTGCCCTCTTCAGTTTTAATTTCTTGATATGTCATAAAACGAGTCATTGTGATACGCGAAGAGCCCTTCAGGCGTATGACGCCATTGTGGACAGTTCAGAGCCCTTATTGTTCTTTTCGAATGGTGTAGTAATTTATTACAACCGTATTTTTTTTACAGTAAAAGCGTTCTTCTTATAGCAGGAAGTTTCGAGCGGATGTTCAAGCAGTGTTGACATCTCAGAAAAAGCAAAAAGACAGTGCTCACATTGGGGCACATTGACAAAGGGAAAGCGCGGTGCGAAGCTAGAAATGGGCGTATTCTCGTGAATGCCCTTCGTTTGTCGAGAAACCAACCAAACGTTGGTTTATTGGTTTATTGGGTTTCAACATCCCAAAGTAACTCAGGCTATGAGAGACGCCGCAGTGAAGGGCTCCGGAAATTTCGACCACCTGCTAACATAAAATGTTCTACTTCCCAATGGGCACTGATAGAGTGGCCGAAGTGAAAATTACTTCACAAGGACAAACGAGCTTACCGCTTTGTGTGATGCTTCACCTTGAAGATACCCTTGGTCAAGACATAAATAACTGAATAGATAAAATAAATATGGCCGCGACTGGGATTTCAATCGCCACTACCACGAGCAGATCCCGTTCGCTGGTCACTGCACGAGAGCACTCAGCTATCGTCGCAGTCGATCACACCTCGTGTTAAACGGCAGCACACTCTCGCACTGCACACTGCACATAGCTTCTTCATAACGTGATAATACTATCAAAATAATAGTCACGCTTTAAGGATGTGGTGGCAGCGACAGAGAGATCTGTGATCCATTCGTTGGTATAGAAACTGTCATAGTAGCACGGCACAACAGAAGTATGCGTTAACGATGGCAACACTGCTGCAGAAAGGCGTCAGTTCAGCACAGGCCACCGGCGTACCTTGGGTAAATTATCATTGGTGACGACAAAGTTGAAGACGGGCATAACTGGCTCCTTCGGTCACTGGACACCTCAATCGCGCTTTCGAGTATGTGGCGGTCTGCAAAAAACTGTGCTTCCCCAGAATGTTTCGCGCTTAGCAATGTTAAACCACCAGCCAGTTTTTCCTTGTTAACCAAAAATTTCAGTTACCCTTATACACACCGAAAAAAAAAACCCTCAATGTTGCCGCGAAGCTTTGCAGTGTTTGTTTCCCACGGTTGTAATTTTCAAAGTCGCCCTCACGCGGTGTTATCATTTTCTTTCTCTTGATAGTGGGAGCCAGATTTCTCTGGACAGGCTTCAGCTGAGCACGGCTTATTCTACGGTATCCAAAGCTCTCTGAGGCTTTTAGACCCCTTATCTGAAAATTCCTTTCTCACCCTTAAATATTGCTCCGACGAGTGTGACGGTGATTTTCAACTTCGGCGACCGCCAGGAGTATGCGAAATCTGCAAATATCGTCGCCGCAGAGCTGCTTGCGGGACCAGACTAGCCGAATAAGCGCTTTCACTCCAGTCTTCTGTACGCCGCGTACTCCCGTGTCCATAATGTCATCTCAGCTATGTGGCAGGGCAGTCCCGGTTAACGGAGGTACTGAACTCAACGCTCTCTTGCCCTATAGGGACAGGAACACGGTACATTTTAAAAAGAACAGACAAGTGATTACATTTTCCAAAGATAGGCAGCTAGGTACCGTTCTCGGCCACTGTGGAATCGATTAAGAGCGACGACAGAAGAATGGGTGCGCCCGTTCATTTTATTTAAACAAGCGCGTGGTGAATTCGGTTCAAAAAATTGCTGAGGCTCAGCTTGGCTAAGCCTGGGGAATGCGAAACATATTAGGACTTAGCTTGGTTTACCTTGGTTATGTTGTAGCTAGATTAATCCACGACAACACCAGAATGTCATTCATCATAGTTTATTTTTTGCAAACCAATGAATACGCTCTTGTGATCTGTAAAGCTGTGACTCTTAGTTTGTACATCAGTTATTCGGTATAGTCTTCCTCCATTTCTATACAGAACCAAGTCCAAACTGCTACCCCGGGCCCGGGCCCGGGGGAGAAGCGCTGCGTTCAAAGGGCAAGGCATCGCGCCGAACGGGTGGTGGCGTTCCTCCCTTCCTTTGTGCTGTTCGGGTGTCCTCCGAGATGACATTAGGCCCGTAAACATTTCATGCTTACTGTACTCTCAGTTACGGAAGAGGCAGAGATTTTTGTCCTGATCGTTTGGAAGTCAATAAACTTATCTTTATAGCATGAGACACAAGGACATGCAAGTGGTTGTATTAGAAACAACGCTCTTCCAGCCGGTGCTCTCGTTCTTCGGAGGATTCCATGGCGCGCCTTTGTCGTCTATAGGCATTCCGACGCTCCAAACGAGTCGACATACTACTACACTCACTACCGTCCACACTGATTGAAGCACAGTTTAACTCTTGCACCAGAGTCGATACGCCACTGTCCGCACTGGTTGAAACACAGTTCGACGGCGCGAGGTGGAGGCCGGCTCTCTCATCCGATGTCACGTGGTGTGACGTCACGGTGTCACGTGGTGTGACGGCTAGGGGTCCCGCAGCGACGGCGCGAGGTGGAGGCCGGCTGTCTCATCCGATGTCACGTGGTGTGACGTCACGGTGTCACGTGGTATGACGTCACGGTGTCACGTAGTGTGACGTCACGGTGTCACGTGGGGGTCCCACGGCGACGGCGTGAGTGGTAGCTCTAGCAATATGCTTCGCATAAAAGAGGGCGACTGCAAGACACCCGTGCCGGAAGATGTTTGGAAGCTTAAAGAGAAAGCACAGCTCTCTTGGAGATGTGTTCGAGGCATTGTCAAAACGATGTAAAGACTGGTCATTACAACCCTTGACGAGAAGACGGCTGCTGGATCGGAGGCTAGGGGTACCAAAATCTTTACAGATATTTTTTAAAAAGATATTGGTAGCTTTTCTTGACAAGAGACTTCCTGTGAGAGGAATACACACATTACACAGGTAGTGCACAGAATCGAGGTAGCAAGTCGTTTCGCTTTTAGCAAGATCCGAAAGGAGACTCTTGAGTAAATTTATTGTTTTTGCTTCGGGTGAGGATCTTTTCTACTCTGAGTTTGGATACATGCTTGCTACATCCATTTTTCTTAATCGTTCTGCTTCTTCCAGACTGGCATTCTATACGAGGACTCTTCTTACTTTATTCTGGTGTAAACTGCATCTGGCGCGATCTGAAAGACCACTCAACGGGATACGCACTGTTTGCGGTCACAGAACTGAAATACTATTTTGTGTTAGAATTCGAACGTAGCTTTAGCCTGATGGAATCGATGGAAGAAGCTTGCATATTCTTGAGTGGTTAAAAATGAGCTCTAAATCTCTGCGGGGACGGCAGGGAAAGAAAACGGGGCTCTGCTTTACTTTTCTTTTTTTCACCTACTGAAAATTAGGCTCGACTGTTCGTTCAATTTATAAATGTTTAAGCATTCTCTAATGAATCTTTAATTTTAAATCATTCGTCGGGAGCTCGAAATCCTAATAATGCCAGTACGTGACCTGTGGAGCAATTGACGACATCATAAATAGAAATCGACATAAACCATAAGTAAAGTGAGACTTCTGGTGGTAAAACACTCATATTTTGCACCTTTCTAAGTAATTCACTTTAAAAGCACTCGTGTAATTTTATTGGAGGCGGTCAGTTCAGGAAGGAGATTTCAGGCTCGTGATATGTTCGACACAAAACGTTCGGTACCTGAACATTTCTGCAAGGATCTGGTGGTCGGGCTTCCAATTGCAGAGAATAAAACTACAGAGAATGTTACTACATTCGAATCGGAGCTAAAGCACGGCTTTTTGCAACGTAGAAGACGACGGTGAGCAGGCAGTGCCGCGGTACGGAGTGAATGGAAGTTGATGAAGACGACCCTCTGCAATTCACAGCGCGAGTGTGCTGCAGATTAGCACGAGGCATATTGGATGCGGCAATAGCCTAGTCATGAAGTTACCTGTATTCTTTCAGGTTAAATTCATGACTATACTTACGAACTTAGTAGTTCCTTCTAGTTTTACTGAACGCTCCTGTTTACGAGGCTTTATTCAGGAAGTTTATGCCTCCGTGTGGTTCTTGACAGTTTGGTTTTCAAATGAGCACTTATATTCTGTATCGCGCTAAAATCTGTACAAGGATTTGATAACGACGCTCCTCCCACCCCTACTGTATCGTTCTGTCTTGTTTGGGCCTACGGGTTATGATGTTGTAAAGCGAGTACGTAAAATACTAATTTCTCCTTGCATCAAAACATTTTTCTATAAATTGCGCACCGAAACTCTGCCTGTCAACACGTGGCTCGATAGGAAAAACATTTTTTGTGTGTCCAGTAAACTAGAGCCACTTGTGCAATGTGCCTGAAACAGTTGAACATTGTTTTACAGACTGCAAAGGCGCGATTTTCTTTTGGGATGTGCTGTAGAGGATGCGAAGAAAGATTTTGTCCTAAATTCCTGCAGTGTGCGCTTTCTTGCTGTTTCCCAACCTGAATCGACAAACTATGTCATTATTCTTCTCATTGGGTTTCATAGCCTTTGGAAAACGCCCATGCAAGACCGCATAGTCGAACCTGTTGTTTCGCGCAGATTTCATTTTAGCCGAATGTTGATGCAGGTAACGAACATTTACGAAGGATTGGTCTTTTTCCCGGATGCGTTTCCTCTCCTGATGCGCTGTATATCATTGTGCTCGGTGCGAGATCACTAGATATGGCCCTCTTTTCCGTCAATAGTTTTTTGCACACGCAGGCACGCACGCACGCACGCACACGCACGCACGCACACACACACACACACACACACACACACACACACACACACACACACACACACACGCGCGCGCGCGCGCGCTCGCACGCACTCAGGTTGAACTCCCAGTAATAGATATTGATTCAGTTTCTTTTTCAGTCTTTCCTGGTTGGACCTCTAACTCACCTGAAGGTCTCATTTACACAGTCCGGAATTGAAGCCCGAGCTCTTCCCGTGGTGAAGCTTTCGCTTCACTACTTCCCGGGAAAAGCTCGGGCTTCAATTCCGGACTGTGTAAATGAGACCACGCTAACTAAACACTGACAGTTTTTAAACAAAAATTCGCCAGAGACAAAAGTCGTCACGACTGCTTACGTGTGTGAAGGCGTAGGGGATATTCAATATTCCGCAAGTGCGATTTCCCACATAACAATGTTGCCCAAAAAAAAATGGCTGACCATGCATTTCCAGCTGAAACAAAGGAAGCAAGGCTAGTTTTTTGTTTGATTCTTCCAAAATACGTTTTTTACATTCTATCCCCACCGTTAGCGCCTGTCTTGTAGCCCACGTAGTTTGTTTATAGCGAAGTCGGCCATCTTGTTTATGGCAACATAGTTATGTGGAAAAGCGCACTTGGGGAATTTTGAATATCCCTTCAGCTCGCAATTATATCTCTGCATGGCTCTATATACCGCCTCCGCGACGCAGCTGCGCCCCTTCTCACCTGCGCTCTAACTTCGTGATGGCAGTCGCCGCAGTATAACGGCCAGCGCTCCGCCTTATGGGTAGGACACGAGGGCTAATGCGTTAATTCCCTAATATGCAGAATCGGTCTTTCTCTACTAAACACTTAACATTGACAGATCACTGCGAGTCACCATGTCACTGCTGACGCACTCACACGCGCCCGCAGAGACGGGTTTTCGCTTTTAAGGTATGTCTTAAAGTCGGTTAACATTCAATCCCCATTCTGGTTGCTCCTCGGCTGTCACAGAAAAAAACTAGACACGTGTAGGCGCGACTGACGCTTAGAAGAGAGAAAGAGAAACCTGTGCCCAGCCACCTGAGGAAAGAGAACCTCCATGACTATATTTCGAATTAATCACTCTTTTTTTCCTCTCCCTTCCTTTCTCTCTCTCTCTCTCTCTCTCCAATCCAACTCCTGCCTTTTTTTCCCTCCCTGTCCTCCTTGCGGTAGACTCCGCGGTGTTGCTCTCCGTGTGCTTTTGTTTTGCCTTTACTATGTACACGTGAATAGCAACCTTTACCTGCCGATTCTTGGCCGATCCCGCAGGGTGGGTATGTGCCATTTTTTCAAAGGCTAACAACAACAACAACATGACAAACGGAGTTGCCTTCAGCAAAGAAAACAGAGGAACCGTACCCCCCCCCCCCCATTTCTGCTGCGTGCCAACCCGAAGAAAATAACCATTTTCGCAGGGCATTAGAGATTACCACTTGCACGGGGAGAAGATATGCATCTTAAAAAAGCATCGCCCACAAACAACGCCGAATAAAATAAATGCTCCTCTCTCCCCAGACCGTGCAGTTTGTCTCTCTACTTACTAGTGGTATCCCTTTGTCTCAACGTGAACCTTCTCTTGAACGCATTTCGCTTATTAGTGTGCAGCGGTCCTAAGTTTTTATTATTAAATACTTTCTTCTGCCTTTCTCGGCGTACTCACTGGAGTACCCTTCCGAAATGAACCAATCGCAGCACCCGGGAAGTCTAGAGCGTCACGTAAAAGTGGAATACACGCAGACACGTACAGTCTTTGTCAAAAGTAACCAGGCTCCATGGTTTGCTTCTCATTCGTAGAACAGAGCCCTCACGGCTTCCTTAAAGATTGAAAAGACCTTTGAAGGTGAGTACAGGGGTTCTTCTTACCATACAGGGATTTAGAGCTTGATGGCTGGTATAATAGCTTTAATATACAACTGATAAGAAAAAAAAAGGTGCAGCCTGGTTATTTTTGAAAAAGACTGTACAAGCGCAAAAAAAAAAACGTTGACAAACAAAGTCTTGGACAACACAGCGACTTTCATTCCGAATTCTGGTAACTGACACGAATAAGGTGAATTCCTTTCTGGCCACGGTTGTTTCATTGCTTTAATTGGTAAAAATACGTAAACGGGCAAATACTATCCAAGAAGGATGAAAGCAGCCCAATGTGTTGTGCCTTGATTCAGTAATGCTCTGTGTATAGCTTTGCTATCGAACCGTAGCACGAGGCCAAGTTTTTGGCATGAAAGTTAGACTTAGGTCCTTTAATGCGTGCTAATGGAATCAAGCAGTCTTTGGCGCACATCAGAAATACACGCCAAAATTGCCAGGGGTGCGTCCTGAAGATTCTGTCCCCGATAGTACTTCAAAAGGATAAGGCAGGTGGAATCTCTAAAGGTTGTTGGGTCTCTTTCCGAAAGCTGACACCAAAAATAGAATGAATTAGGTTAGCTTCATCGATCGATGGATGGCTTTTACTAACGTCTCCTTTGAAACGATAAGGTGGCTTGCACAACCTTTCAAAATAGTTTTGAACACTGAGCAAATTTATTTGCTACTTTCCAGCTGTGCTTCACATCGTTTTCCTTCTCCTTTCTAACAGACTTTCGTCGTGTGTTGTACACTATGTTATTTGGATGCCTGTAACGATTCGCAGTAGCTCTACCTTCTCTTATGACGCCACCAATTTTCTAGTCTTCTTCCTCGTCAGTAAGGCTGATTTATATCAATACCCATAGCAGCCACACACTGAGAAAGGCTGGCCATATCCGTCTTAACTTGACGCAGACTATTAAAATGTATCAAAACATATTTATTGTACTGAACACTTCACCCGCAGGCTACGAAAATATTTTCTCCCTGCTCATGCTTACTTACAGATTGCTTCTTTGTCGTTTTTCTTCTTCTGATGCACTAGAGAGATGACATGAAAAAAAAATGGCGAAATAGTGTGCGTACTTCGTTGATGTGAAAACGTGAGAGGAAATTAATGGTTTAGTTCGAAATTTCCCTAGACCCCATGCCTGCGGGAACACACACAAAGAAAGGTCGTAGCATTGCCGCACGGCAAAATATCATTTCGCGCCATTCGTGTTAATTCCATTGGTTTCCCTTTTTGTGCCACTTTTATGAATACCACCGCTAGTAATTCGAATTTCCTGGCAATGTATAGAAAATTATGCGAATAAGAAAGGGCATACGACTTTAGGGTAGCTATGCTGATGCAATATTTGTTGATCTTAACAACGCACTTGACTCGCTTATTTATGCCATTTTATTTCCTGAACTAGAGAGAACGGGCATTGTAGGTCTCGCATTAACCCTTATTAGAAGCTACTTATCTGAAAGAAAACAAGCGGTTTTTATCTCTAACGTGCTTTTTTCACCGTAATTACAGGCGTCCAGCAAGGTTTCATACTTAACTGCTTTTATTCTTGGTTTACATTAATGACTGGCCCGACAGCCTCACTAACTCACACGCCTTTCTTTACGCGGACGATGTCACCATTCTAATCATTGTTAAATCATTAAATTCTTTAATTACGAAACTTAGCATTGATATTAATAATGTTCTTCTCTTCTATCGTCATATTTCCCAGAGTATAAATACCTCCAAGACAACTTGCATCGTCTTAACTTCAGGTTATGGGGCTGCGCCACAAATTCCTGTAATCAGCATTCCTGATAATACCACACAAGCGGGCCAACGATGGTACATTTCATAGGGTTGTCTTTAATTCCCATTTAATTCACAGAACATATTGTGACGAAGACGAAGCTGGCAGTAGCGCGGGACGGAGCGCTCGCGCTAGGCCAGCGGTCATTAAATCATCTTTTGGTCATCGCTCATTCCGTCGCATTCTTCAGCTGGCTGCCACGTAACATTTGGGGTCAGGTGCTTGGTCACGTTCGGCACCCTGGTCCTGGAGCTTCGGCGCCCTGTGTGAGCCGTGGTCGTCAGCCGTGAGTCCTTGGCCAGCGTCGCCCAGCTTGCCCCAGCCATTTTGATCCCAGCCGATCTCGCAGTTGCTCCCCCCTCCCCGTCCTCGGCCCCGACTATCCGACACGAGGAACGGGACCCAACGCAATGACCGAACTCACCTGCCGACCCCATCGACCCGAGACGCTGCACAAACGTGAATACACCGTCCCCCTGCCCCTGCCGTTCGGCGCGTCCTGGGGCCTAGGCCGTCGGCTCCTGGTAACCTGCGTCCCGGAAGCGTCAAGAACCGGTGCTCATTCTCTTATCTTTGTGATCGTGACGGCCAGCACTGCACCATTTTCTACTTGCTGTTCAACCCTCCTCTCAAGACCATCACTATTTCGCGTGCCTCTGTCAACGATCGGGACGATCACTCGGTGGCCCCGGGTAGTGTGGCGAAGACAAAGTTGGGAGTGGCGAAGGATGGAGCGCTCTCGCTAGGCCGGCGGCCATTAAATCATCTCTTGTTCATCGGTCATCGCGCCTCATTCTTCGGCTGGATTCCAACTAACAATATAGCGCGCATGAAAGAAAAATATGTGCATGGCATCCCTGTACTACTAAAGTGCGGCCTTATTTATCATTCATTCATAGCCGCATTACCTATTGCAAATCTTCATGGGGAAATACTTATGAAACCCACCTAGCTTCTTTACACCAGTTGAAAACAAGCCATCTGTATCAAAACATTCATGCCACACTGTCGCAGTGCACTTCAACCTCTTCGTAAGCATCGCATTTGCCAATTCACTCCATGATGAAATTCAAACTTTGGAAGCGAAAAGCTTCACTACGAGGGCACAGAGGCAAGCTTCGCGTGAGCCGGGGTACAGATTTGTCAGTTCTGCACATGCACGAAACCGAGTGACTACACGCGCGGCACTGGTGGCCACAGCCGTCGCCGCCGACTCCGTCGCCTGACCTTTCGCCGCAGCCGCGCGCTACTGCGCATGTGCGCCGCCGCTACCGCTGCGCACGCTACTCCTCCTCGGCTCTTCGCCACCGTTTGACCTTAAGGTGCAGCCTCGCGCTCCTGGGCTATAAATGCGCTTCTCAGAGTACAAGCGCTCGCACTCGCCATGGAAGGAGAAGCACCTAGACGTGGCTGTAGAAAATCTACCGATCCAGAAATGCTAGCGTGGAAGTTGGTCGAAAAGCAGTGAAGAAATGAAAAGCGCAAGGCTAAAAATATGGCCGAAACGCCAGAAAATCGGGCTTAACGCCTCTCAAACCAAGCGTAACTAAAGGTTTTCGCTTGTATATCCACGCTTATTCAGGGCTGAGCCACTGCCAAATTGCATTTGTTGTTTTTACAACTCTCAAGAATCTTTCACCAATCAACTCGTTTCACACTTGCGATGTCATAACCAGCAATTCATCTAGATTTGCCATGAATAACAACTACTTGCTGACATCAGAGCATACTAATTGTGGCAAACAAAGCAGTATTTCTTCTGCATTGTTAGTCTGGAACCAGTTTCCTACTGACATTAAACGTTAGCCATAGGTGACCATTCATATTTTATGGCCTTACCGGAATTTTTCGCTGATACTTTACACCGCATGCTATACAGGTCTGACTTTTCATATTTCTGTTCGTAATAATTTTTCTGTCCCTCCACTGAGAACTGTTGTTTTCTTGATTGCATTTCAATTGTTATCAGTCACAGTAGGAATTCCCGATACAGCCTTCATGCTCTTGGACCTCCTTCGGTATATTCATTGATGACCGTTTATGCGTTTATGCCACTAAATAAAAATCTTCGTCTTCTAAAAAAATTTAATGTCTACATTTATGCTAATGCTCTTTCAATATTAAGCTCCCTGTTTGCGTCAGGCGCCCTTCGTATTCTATATTAGAGGAACGATCCGCCGCAATACACGGTATCTTGCTGTTAACGCTGTAGTATATTCATCGATTCTCATGCGGCGCTACAGTCGTAGTCACTGTGCCAAACTCGCTTGTCTTGTGTCCTTCATAAACTGTGTTGACAATTTTAGAATGTATGAATCGAAAGTAGATATGGCGTCTTGGACCCTTTACACCACGCCTGCTTTACAAAGATATCTGATCTTACATAAATTCTTGTGTTATAGACTGCATTTCTGGGATCAACACTGCCGTGCCAGTGGGCTCCCAGACGCGCGGTCACATAACGAGCCGTAATGCTTTCAGCGCAATGACGAATTTCGCTTTTCTGCCTGCCTTGAGGGCACCTTTTTATTGATA
Source organism: Amblyomma mixtum (assembly GCF_055824585.1). Classification (NCBI taxonomy): domain Eukaryota; kingdom Metazoa; phylum Arthropoda; class Arachnida; order Ixodida; family Ixodidae; genus Amblyomma; species Amblyomma mixtum. The sequence goes on from NC_143013.1 coordinate 181,106,275, forward strand.
AACCCAAACTTGACAACGAAAAAGTGGTTTCATGCTTCCCTTCGCAGCTCGCGGCCTCTTTAGGGGAACGACATCCTAATTCCAATGACGCAAGAGCCTCTACGATTCAGTATTTGAATTTCTCTTGAAGTTAAAATCACCATTAAAATATAGAAGAAGTTGGTAAGATGTAGGCTGAGCTTCAAGGTAAAAATGCAAAATAGAATCCAAAACCCAAAATTCAATGGTGCAGGTATCTCTGCTTCGAATAGGTTGTGACAAGACAGCCAAGCTGCAGTGACAAGGTGACAAGCGAGTGAGAATATGGAAATGCGGTTCTTCCGGCGCAGGCATCCCCTTTGCAGATGCGACCAGAGGAAATGCGGAAAGCGTAAAAGAGGTAGCAAGCGTGAGCCGAAGAGAGGCAACTTCGGGAATTGAGAAAGTTTCCGTTTCGGCGTTGAAAGTACTCTAAGCGTATACGCGATAGCAGAGCGTTCTATTCGGCGCATATTTCATGTGCAGACGGCTCTATGGGGCACCGTTTCGTGCTTATTGGGAAAAAGTTGTGTTGAGCTTTGGATGGGCTCTTTTGTGGCTTTTCTGCGATGTACATATTAGTCTCCTGGTATGGTATATTTTCAATATCTTTTAAAGTCTTGATTTCCTATCTGAAGTAACACGGTTCCTCCTCTATATACATTGTAATATGAAGCGTCTACCTTTTCTTTCTCGCTTTTATCTGTGGTCTTCAAGAGCGATAATGTGAAGGTTAAAGTAAACTCCTTTGTTGCCGCCGCTTACGTATATCTGATCTTTGCACGAATAAAGGGGCTTTAAAAGCCTGCCTTCTCAGTGATGTATCTCCACAATAAAACAACTGCACTCTGAGCTATCCGGTTACGTTAGAATGAAAGACTGAAAAACAAATTTGTGCTTCTTCAGCAAGTACCAAAGTTTTTTCTACCTGTGCGGCGCAATATTGGCCCTTCTTTGAAACCCGCTAACTTGTTCCCGGCAACGGAGCTTCGCATGCATTGGTACAGTGGGTGAGCGCGGTGTAGACAGCTGGTGTCGCTACGGTGGAGCATTTGTGGAGCATTTTCAGCGAGAATCCGCCAGGCTGATCTCACCTATAGCTTCATACTACCTCAGCCAGAATCTTTCTATATAGTGCCAGCGTGTTTACACCTGCTATGTCACTGAGTTGCAATTGCCGGGGAACTGCTTGAGCATTTTTCGAGAGGAAATAAACGTTACTCTAAAAATTGGCCAAAAACAACTGTGATATATTGTATTGTCACGACCAGAGGAGCCGTGAAGGTAAGCGTCGGGAAGAACCCAAGACTGGGAGCCTTCTTTTAATTATAGAGCCAGCTTCCACGACACCGAAGAGAACAAGCGCGCCGCGAGAGCCCACCACCGCTTCGTCGTTGTCTTCGATTCAGCGCGGAGGCCCCGCGTCGTGTTAGGCGCTTGGCATTATCCCCCCCCCCCCCCCTGCGAAAGCAAACATCGTCTCGATGTGAAATGGGATATGTAAAGTGAGAGGAGGAGGACCAAAAACAAGAATAGGGGTGAGGTGAACTATACAATGTGCACTAGATGAGATGCGGCGAGAGTCAAGTTCACACGTGGGGTAAGGGGAAAAAGGTAAGAAACACAGCGTGAACACAGCGCTCAGTCACGCGAAAAGTACGGCTTTAAGCGCACTACACGCACGATTTCAGGCCGTTGATGCTGAGCGCCGACGATCACAGTTCCATGAGGGACAACTTCGTAGTTGACGCTGTTCAGGCGGCGCAGGACTCTGTACGGTCCAAAATACCTATTTATAAGCTTTTCGCACAATCCGTTGCGGCGCACGGGTGTCCACACCCACACGTGGTCGCCCGGCTCGTAGTGCACGTCCCTGTGCCGAAGGTTATAGTGTCGGGCATCGGCGGATTGCTGGTCCTTGATATGCAAGCGGGCCAGCTGACGGGCCTGCTCTGCTTGTTCCACGAAGTGGCCTGCTTCAGGGGGGAGCTCTGCGTCGCCGTACGGCAGCATGGCATCGAGCATCATGCGGACCTCTCTGCCATACACGAGACGGAACGGGCTGAACTGGGTGGTTTCCTGCGTCCGGGTATTATATGCGAAGGTGACGTACGGCAAGACCTCATCCCAGGCTATGTGTTCAACGTCGACGTACATCGATATTCGAGATCATGTCCGCCAATGTTTTGTTGAGCCGTTCCGTTAGACCATTGGTTTGGGGATGATACGCTGTTTGTCGATGAGCAGTATGGCTAAGCGTTAAGATGTCTCTTAGGAGTCGGGCTGTAAACGCCTTGCCTCGGTCAGTAATGATGGCCGATGGGGTGCCGTGTCTAAGCACGATGTTGTGCATAAAGAAGTGGGCAACTTCGGCGGTAGCACCTCGCGCAAGGGCCTTCGTTTCAGCGTAGCGGGTCAAGTAGTCTGTGGCGACTACGATCCACTTGTGGCCGGTCGACGAGAGAGGAAATGGCCCTAAAAGGTCCATGCCGACTTTGTCGAATGGTATTTGTGGCGGCTCAGTTCAGTTCAGTTCAGTTCATTTATTTTCAACTCGAGGTTGAAGGCCCCCAGGCGTAAAAGCTGTTCTACGACAGCTTGAAAGGTGCCTGGGGGCCCATACAAAGCAGCAGTGGTTACAAACTAAATTACAGTGTAAGTACACATCTTCCTACAATCATTAGAACAACTATACAGTACAATTATTAACAAAACAATCGTTGTTAATGAGAATTTCAGGTGATCGGCGTACGGCCTCAATTCTTGCTGAACATCACAAAACATAGCGGAATTGACATACAATACAAAGTTAGCATGGTTATTTTACACAGGTTGTTTAGTGGGTTACAAAATACTGTCGCATTTGTTTTTTACTGTAGGTCTCGAAATATACATCCTTCTTTTCATAATCGTTCAGAAGAAATGGAAGCAGGTACTGTAGGGACTGACAGAGATAATCGGTGCGGCGGTGTGGTACAAACCATCTGTCACAACTGCGAGTACGACCATCGCTTTTTTGTTTACGTAAACTTGCGGTGTTCTTTAAAAACGTTTGAAGGGCATTATTTGCATAAAAGAAAGTGTGCAGTAAGCGAAATTCTAGATAATGTTTTGCTTTTATTATTTTATACCTCACAAACAATTCTTCTGTCGGATGGTAGTACGATACATTACCAATATTACGAAGAGCTTTTTTCTGTAGAAGGAAAATTGCGTTAATGTTACTAATCGTTGTTGTTCCCCAAACAAGCGAGCAACCTGGACTGCTTCGATGAACTGAAGCAGTCCAGGAGGCTTGACCGCGGGTTTTTTCCGCCGCTGGCATTGCCGGCATGTCCGGACATAATGCTTGACACTTGAAGTTAGGTTGGGCCAGTAATAGTTCTTCTGGATTCGGGATAAGGTGCGTGTAACTTCAAGGTGGCCGGAAGTCGGTTCATTATGGCAGGCAAGGAGGACTTCATCCCGTAGATCAGACGGTACGACGAGCAGGTAAGTTGTCGGACTTGAAGTAGAGTTCTTTTTATAAAGCACCCCTCTCCGCAGGCAGAACGATGATAGTCCACGAGCTAGGTATCGTGGTATTTCACGGCGCCCACCTTCGAGATGTTCGATGAGCAGTCGCAGTTGGGCGTCGGCACGCTGTCTGGAAACGAGCTCAGACGTGCTGACCGCTCCAAGAAAGCTATCATCATCGGAGGTGTCTTCTGGAGGAGGTTCGACAGGAGCGTGTGACAAGCTGTCAGCGTCGGTGCGCTTCCGGCCTGACTTGTAGGTGACGGTGAAATTGAATTCCTGCAGGTTTAATGCCCAACGTGCTAGGCGGCCGCAGGGGTCCTTTAAATTTTTCAGCCAGCACAGCGAGTGGTGGTCGGTGACGATACAAAACGGTCTACCATACAGGTATGGGCGGAACTTAGCGGCGGCCCAGACTACCGCCAAACATTCTTTTTCCTTAGTAGAGAAGTTCAACTCAGCGCGCGACAGTGCGCGGCTGGCGTAGGAAATTACTTTGTCGTCACCATTTTGCCGCTGTACTAGAACGGAGCCAAGACCGACGTTGCTCGCATCCGTGTACACCTCCGTGTCGGCATCTTCGTCTAAATGTGCCAGGATGGGCAGCGATTGGAGTCGGCGTCGTAACTCGTCGAAGGCAGTCTGCTGTTCGTTGCCCCAGGAAAATGACGTGTTATCACGGGTGAGGAGCGTCAGAGGGTTGGCGAGCTGGGAAAGTTCCTAATGAAGCGGCGATTGTAGGAGCACAGGCCCAGAAAACGTCTGACTGCTTTTTTGTGGGCGGGAACCGGAAAGGCAGCAACGGCAGCAAGCTTCTCTAGGTCAGCGCGGATTCCGTCAACACTAATGACGTGCCCGAGGAACTTCAATTCGGTGAACCCAAATTGGCATTTTTCTGGTTTGAGGGAGAAGTTAGCGGATCGAACAGCTTCGAGGACAGTCCTGAGGCGGTGCAGATGTTCCGTGAACGTTGCGGAAACAATGATGACATCATCAAGATAAACAAGACAGGTCTGCCACTTCAAACCTGTGAGAACGGTGTAAATCATTCTTTGAAACGTGGCAGGAGCACAGCAGAGCCGGAATGGGAGGACACAAAATTCATACAGCCCGTCCGGTGGGATGAAGGCGGTTTTCTCACGGTCCCTCTCATCAACATCTATCTGACAATAAGCACTTCTGAGGTCGACCTAAGAGAAGTACTTGGCTTGAAGAAATCGGTCGAGGGAGTCGTCCATACGCGGGAGCGGGTACACGTCTTTCTTGGTTACACTGTTAAGCTTCCTGTAGTCGACGCAGAATCGTAGTGTCCCGTCTTTCTTTTTCACGAGGACGACAGGAGACGACCACGGACTGCTCGACGGTTGGATGATGCCGTCTGTGAGCATCTCTTCGACCTGTGTTTGAATAGCAGCTCGCGCACGAGGGGACACACGATAGAGCTGCTGATGGATGGGTCGGGCTCCTTCATGCGTTATAATGCGGTGTTTAACAATCGAAGTTTGGCGCACTTTAGACGACGACGTGAAACACACACCAAACTCCCGCAAGAGGTCCTGGAGTTGCCTCTTTTCAGTGGGTGGAAGGCCTGGATTTACACCTAGGTTGGTGACCGCTTCGTCGTCAGCACCAGGTGTGTCCTCCTCACAAGCAAAGCATTCGGCCACTTCCTGCACATGGTCGACGTAAGCGATGGCTGTGCCACGAAACAGATGTCGATGCTGATTGCAGAAGTTGGTGACAAGGACCTCTGTACAACCGTCATGAAAGGATCCAAGGCCCCGTGCCACCGCAACCCCCTTAGTGAGTACGAGGGAGACATTAGGCTCAACTACCCGGAGTCCCCTATGTGGCTCATCGCAGGTAACTCTAGCGAGAATGCTGGCACGTGGTGGCACCGTAACGTTATCGTCGGCGACTCGCAGGGCGGACCGAGAACCCTGGTGCGCAGGTTCTTCTGTGGCCATGGCGGCAGAAAACGTCAAGCGATTCGGCAGGTCTATGATAGCACCGTGCTCGCGAAGAAAGTCGATGCCAAGGATGACATCGCGAGAACATTCGCGCAGAACAAGAAAAGTGGCAACGAATGTGCAGCCACGAACTGTAACCAGGGCCCCCACACGTACCGAGTTGTGCGACAAGATGTCCGCCTGCCGTACGTATGTCGGGACCATCCCAGGGTGTCGTCACTTTTTTCAGGGCCGTCGCAAGCCGTCCGCTAAGGATAGAGTAATCTGCGCCCGTATCTACCAACGCGCTGACCTCCTTTGTGTCGACGAGAACAGGGGTGTCCAAGGAGACCCTGCCTTCAGCGCGGCCCGTCGATGGCTGTTGTGGATGACTCTGTCGGTGCGGGGGCGGAGGATGGTCGGCGACTGGGGTTGCGTTTTCGGAGCGCTTCAAGCGGCGCGTTGGGGGATAGGATAGGATAACTTTATTTGGCTCTAGCACAAGTGTTGTTTTTTTATGTGGTCAGATGAGTCCATCCGCAACGGTCGGTTGCCCCTATTCCAGGGCTCCGCTGGATGCTGCCGTCAGCTGAGCTCACCGTATCAAACCGATCTGGTCATCGCGGCAGTCGCTGGAGAGCAGACCCTCCCATTGCTCCACACTTGGGTTTTGTATAACTGGGACGATGTCGACTTTTTGACATGCCCATGTGATGTGATACAGTGCAGGTTTTTCATGGCACCACGGACAATTGTGTGCGTAAAGTGTGGGGTGAATTTTACTTAGTGTGTTTAGATTTGGATATGACCCCGTTTGAAGTTGTCTCCATGTGACAGCCTCTTCTTTGTTTAAAGATTTGTGCGGTGGTGGGTACCGCATCCTGCTGCCTTTGTAGTTGTTGAGTATGGCCGAGTATTCCTGAGGTACTGGAAGGGATTCCTCAAGGTCGTTGACGTTGGATGCTCGGTAGTTAGTATATCCTCGAGCTATCCTGTCTGCCTCTTGGTTTCCTGTCTGCCTTTTGGTTTCCTGCCACCCCCGTGTGCCCCGGTACCCAGATGATCTTATGTTTGATCGGCTTGTGTGGTTTTGCATGTGTTTGTTGCGTCTTGCAGTCTACAGAGCGGAGTATGCGGAGCGCTCTGTGACCGACTCTTCCGCAAAGATAGTTGCGGCAGGCTGCTTGTGAATCAGTAAGAATTGTCAGTGACCGCCCAGTCCGATAGCCCTCCGCTGCCGCTAGAGCGACGGCCGCTTCTTCAGCCTCAGCTATCGTGCAGTCTTGCAGTGAGGCGCTGGTAATCTCGTGTAATTCCGAGTTGATTACAGTTGCCACTGCGTTGTTGGTGCCTTGTCACCTAGTCATGGCATATGTGGCAGCGTCGACATACACAGTTGTATCCTGGGATGCGTGTGTTTTCTGTAAGCGGTTGGCCCTTGCCTCTCTTCGGTCTTTGTGGAGGTTCGGGTCCATGTTTCTTGCTATTGGTGCCACCCTGAGCGTGCTGCGGTACTCATCGGGGATCGTTTTAGTTCTCAATATTTCTCGAATTTGTTCGGTGGAGCCCAGTTTCTTTAAAAGAACTCTGCCTGTGGGGGTCTGCTGTAGTCTGCGCATTTGGGCAACATGCTGCGCTTCCCGTAATTCCTCGAACGTGTTGTGCAGTCCCAAGGCTAAGAGCTTTTCAGTTGAGGTGTTATGGGGTAGTCGAAGCGCGGTTTTATACGCTTTGCGTAAAATCGCGTCCGCCTGTTGTATTTCACTTTTGATATGATTGTAGTACGGGAGACTGTATGTCGCCCGGCTGACCACTAGGCTCCTGACCAGCTTGAGTGTGTATTCTTCTCGCATGCCATGACGTCTGTGTGAGATGCGCGTAATCATGCGGGCCACTTGGAGTGTAGATGCCTTTAATAACGCAAGGTTGTGAGTACAGCGTTGATTTGACTGCATCCACATCCCTAGTACCCGTATGAGTGTCTTCTCTGGTATTGGTTCTCCTTCGAGGTGAACTTGTAGTCGAAGTTCTTTACTGGTAGGGACTGTTCGGTTCTGTTTTCCTATCCAAACCTGTAAGAGCTCAGATTTTTCGGTCGCGCATGCTAGCCCTTTTGCTTTGACATAGTTTTCAACGCAGGTGGCTGCTTCTTGTAGCCTATCCTCTTTCTCGCCGAGTGAGCCAGTGTTAGTCCATATTGTGATGTCGTCGGCATAAATGGCATGGTGGATGTCGTCAATTTCTTTTAGTTGCTTCGCCATTCCGATCATGGCCACGTTGAATAGCGTGGGTGAAATGACCGACCCTTGAGGTGTTCCCTTATTAGGCGTTCGAAACTTCTCGGACCGAAGTTCTCCTATACCGATGGTTGCAGTTCTGTTGGATAGACATGCTTTGACGAAGCTGTGAATCCTGCGCCCGCAGTTCAGGTTGTCCAGGCCTGTAAGGATTGCTTCGTGGCTCACATTGTCAAAAGCCCCTTTGATGTCTAGGGCCATTATCACATTTTTTCCGTCCCCAGGAACGTTCCGAAGTACACCTTCATATAATTGGAGGAGTACGTCTTGAGCTGATAATTTTGCTCTGAAGCCGAACATGCTGTGAGGGATCAGTTCGTTGTCTTCCATGTAGTTTTGAAGTCTCTGCGTTACCACTCGCACGTATAGTTTTCCCAGGCATGACGTAAGCGAGATCGGCCTGAGGTTTTCTATCTGCAGTTTCTTGCCTGGCTTGGGTATCATCACCACTTCAGCATGTTTCCACTCCTCGGGGACAGTTTCAGCTTCCCAATGTTTGTTGAGGAATTCTGTCAGTTCAGCGACCAGCGCATCGCTGAGGTTGCGGATGAATGCGTTGTTTATTTTATCCGCTCCCGCGGCCGTATTTCTGGTGGTGTTTCGCATGGCCGCGTAGACCTCTTCTCGTGTGATGGGTCTGTCCAGATTAGTGTTATCGTCTCCCCGGTGCTCCCCTGTATAGGTCCGCGGGTTCGTGCTGCCATAGCATTTGGCGCGCAATCTGTCGAGGAGTTCTGAGTCAGTGACCTCGAACTGGTGAATGAACCGGTATATGGATTTATTGTTTTCAGCTTTTGTCTTAGTCGGATCGAGGAGCGCTCTAAGGATACGCCAAGTCCGTGTCGTGCTTAGCATACCACTAAGAGAATCGCTGAATTGTTGCCAATTTTGTTTTGCCAGCTGTGTGGCGTATTCCTCTGCTTTCGCTGTAATTTCGGCGATTTTAAGCTTCAGTTTCCTGTTATGTTTTTGTTTTTTTTCCATCTCCTGGTGAGACTGCGCCTAGCATCCCAAAGCTTGACCAGCCGACCGACCACCTCGGGTGTTTCCGCTGTTCGGTTAATGGTTTTGGTGTACTTGTCTTGCGTATCCCTTAGCTTGCTTCCCCGTTCCTCTAACGACTGTATGCCATTCTCGGTAAGGTTGCTGTCGCATGCTTCGCGGAACGCATTCCAGTCCGTGATTTTTGCCGCGCCCAACTGGCGGCTCAGCCTGTCTGATGTTACTTGCGTCTTGAGTGTGAAGTGGTCGCTGCCTAAATTTTCCAATAGGTTCTCCCATTGTGTTTGTCCGAGTCCTCTTACGAATGTGAGGTCGGGGCAGGTGTCGATGCTGACGCTATTTCCAATTCTGGTAGGGGTTGCTGGGTACGTGAGTAGGTTGCAGTTGAAGTTATCTGCAACCTCGGCTAGCGTTTTGCCTTTAATGGTGGCCTTTTGGTATCCCCAGCTCTTGTCCATGTCGTTGAAATCCCCCAAGATGATTAGCGTGTTGTTTTTCGCTAGTCTGTGGACACCGTGAAAAAGTTCAAAAAATTTTGCTTTTCTTTGCTTCGGGGGGCTGTACATTTTGACGATTAATACATTTCCCCCCTTTCCTTTTCTTTTTCGGTACGATCTCTACAATCACATGCACAATGTCAGTGTCGGGTATGCTGTCGTGATTGATGGCTATGACTGCCTTGCTCACTAAGATGGCTGTCTTTCCCGTCATGTGGCTGTCGTAGCATGTGTATCCCGTGAGAGTGGGTGTCGCGCCCGTTTCTTGAAGTGCGATAACGTCAGGTGGTGTTAGCTGCGTCTGAATGAATTGTTTGATGAGGCTTTGTTTCTTGCGATAGCCTCTGCAGTTCCATTGCCATATGTCTAAGATGTCTTGTTTGCTGTGGTTCGTGTTAGCCATGATTGAGGTTCTTGAGCTTGTGCAATTGCCCGTTCCCTGGGATGTAGATGGATTGGCGAGTGCTGCTAACGCAGGGCGGTTGTAGGCCTTTTCCTTAATGTTCTCTGTGTGTTTTTGTTTGCGGAAGGCACTCCGTAGCTCCGCTAGTTGTCCTTGTACCTGATGCATCGTCTGTTGCATCATTTGTTGAATCATGTGTTGCATCATCTGTTGTATTTCCGCTTTGAAGTTTGAGCGTTCCTCATCGCTCATCTGCAGCGAGGAGTTGGTTTGTGTAGCGTTCGACAGCGAGTGGCAGTTGGATTTTAGGTCTTGAACTACCTTTGTGAGTTCCGCAATTTGGCGTTCCAACTCATTCTGTTTAACGCGAGGAAGTTCTAGTTCGCGCTTAAGTGCTGCTTTCTCTGCGTCTCCATGTTCAAGGTCACGGTTGTTTGCGTTGTTTGTATTGGTGTTGAGTTTGTTACCAGTCCCACCCGAATGTGGAGCAAACCCGGGAGCATCGGCTCTCCAGCTCAACTTGTTGCTGCTTTTCTGGGCGTACCCGGTGTCTTTCGTTCTTCCGGTGCTGGTTCCCGGCATTAGTCCCCGCAGGGGGTGGCAGGGGGGGGGGGGGGGAAATGAATGGAACCGCGAGCGATGCCGTGATGAGCGGGATCCAGAGCGGCTCCGTGATGTCTCTCCCTCCGAGCTGAACCACCGCGGCCGTCTGCTGCGGTCACCGCGGCTGCGGCGTCTGCTGTCGCGTCCGCCGCTGTTGCTGGCGTTTTCACCTGTAGCGTTGCTGAGGGCGGTCTTGGTTTGCTGCCTTCTCACTTTCTTGAGTCGTTCGCGGCAGTCCTTCGACCCGGTAGGGTGGGCCTCACCACAAATCACGCACTTTGGAGTGTAGGAACGTCCAGTCGGCGGGTTTTGCGTCCCGCACTGGCTACACGCGCGCACATTAGGTGTGGGGCACACGTCGGAGCGGTGGCCTTGCTGGAAACACACATAACACACTTGTCTCGTGGGGCGGTACGGGTAGCATGCCGTCTCGCCCCCGTAGTAGATAACATATTTTGGGACAATGGGACCGTCAAAGGTGATGACGGCCGTCTTGGTTTTTCTTAACATCCGGGCGCTGAGTATGGTGACTCCTTGGGTGCGCACTCGTAAATGGGCCTTGAGTTCTTCCGGTGTCGTCCCGAGATCAGTTCCATGTATCATGCCACGTTGGACATCGTCCGGCGCGGCCACGTAGGTGTTCATCTCAAATGCGCGTCCCGCAAAGGTGAGGCTCGTAATGCGTCTCACGAGTTGGGCAGCTGATTCATGTGGGGTTATTACGATAATGATGTTAGATCCTGGCCGGAGCCGTATGATGAAATCTTCGTATTTGCATTGGTGGTTGCACGCTGCGACTACAGCGCGGGCTACCTGGTGGGTGTGAAGCTGTCTGACAGCAAGTCCTTTCTTCGGTCGAATGATAATTTTGAAATCGTTCTTAGGGAGCGGAGGCAGCCTGTGCCTTGGCTGGTGTCCTGTTCCTTGTCCGTTGGCGTTTCTTCCGGCGGCGGCTGGCCCTCCGTCGGTCGGGGTGAGTTGAGTTGAGTTGTCTTCGCCAGAGTTGTTTTGGGTGGTCGAATTGTTCCCCGCAGCGATCCGTCTTCTTTTCCTCTGGAGTTTCTTCTGTCGTTTGGACAATGCAAATTCCCAGCTGGCGTCGTTGTTGTAAGGGTTGGGGGCCTCCTGCGTGGCGGACGCCGCGTCAGCGTTGCTCACCGGGCTCTCGGAGTCAGTGCTGTTTATTTATTTATTATTTATTACAGATACCTGCAGCGCCCAAGGGCATTATTGCAGGTTGGGAAACACAATAACGTCTGCTCATTAGGCCGAAAGATACACGTAATAACAGAAATATAATCACACAACTAATAGATGAAAAAAAAACATGCACTGAAGGAAGACAACCACGCTGCAGAAATAAAATAACACTAATGAAATGAAAAAGCCACGCGCAAGACAACTGCGCGCCACGTCACACATCAGATAAAAATGCGCGGAATTGACCTTCCGTGCAGCACTCAGTGACGCCGGCTGGTAGCCTGTTCCACTCATTGATCGTCCGTGCAAAGAACGAGGTTTTATAAACATCTGTGCCACACTTAATCTCTCGGATCTTCCACTGATGATCAACTCGTCTAGAAAAAAAATGAGGTTGAAGCAGATACCGGTCTTTGTCAATGCTCAGCTTTCCAAAATAGATGCGATGCATGATTTGTAATCTCAAATGTTTCCTACGGTTAGCTAAAGATCCCCAGCCAAGGTGGTTTTTAAGAGACGTGACACTAGTTCAGAAGCTGTAATTATTGGACACAAATCTCGCAGCATTATTTTGGACGCGCTCGAGCATATCACATAAGTAAGCAAACTGGGGGTCCCATACAGGACAGGCGTATTCAAGAATTGGTCGGATGTAAGTGAAATACAGGAGTTGTTTGACATTAGACGGTGCTTTATTGAAATTTCTTTTTAAGAAATTAAGCATTCTGGAGGCTTTGGATGTAGTGTACTCAACCTGCCTCGTCCATGTTAGGTTAGATGAATAATAAACGCCGAGGTACTTGAATTCAAGTACTTTTTGCAAGGGAACATTATGTAGTGAGTAATTTGTTTGTAATGGGGAACGCTTTCGAGTGAAAGAGACAAATTGCCATTTTGTGGCATTCAAAGACATTTGCCATTTTAATTTTAAAGTTAAAGTTTAACTGGAGTTAAAATCGTTTCGTTTCATTTTGTTTTATCGGGTTTAATGTCCGAAAGTGACTCGGACTATGAGGGACGCCGTAGTGGAGGGCTCCAGATAATTTCGACCACCTGGAGTTCTTTAGAGAGCACAGAGATCCCACAGTACACGGGCTTCTAGCATTTCGCCTACATCGAAACTGGAGCGCCCCGGCCGGCATCGAACCCGCGTCTTTCGGGCCAGTAGCCTGGCATCATAAGCCTTCAGCCACCGTGGCGACTGCCAGTTATTAAGTCACTTACTAAAATCAAGGAACCACTGCTGAAGTTTGGGCAGATTAAACAAGAAATAAAGGCACAAAATGACTTTTCTCGTCGTATCAAATACTTCTCAGAGTGCAAACAATCTCAGACGGACTATATTTGGATGTTTTCGTTTCAGTAATCAAAGTAGTCGTACTTTCTATTTTTCACCTGCTTTTTCCCTCAAGTGTGCAATATGCCTCGGGGTTTCTTGCCACCGCTAGCATCTCTCTGGTACCGCCAGTCGTGTGTTTCCGGTCCAAATGCCGACTGAAGACAGCTCTTTGGCCCCGTTCGATATCAGCCTCGGAAGACAAAGGTGCTGCACGGAATGCTACCAGCTCATACTCTGCAGCGTCGGTGTTGTGCCCCTTAGCCAGTGTTTCATACCAATATATCAGTCAACACCGGAGCGCCGATTCGCGCTCCAGTGGAAAGATGTGACCGCCTGTTATTGGCGCGGGGCAGCGATCCGTATGCTCCCTAGCTGTGGTTATCGACGCATGCAACTGGATAGTTTCGCACACTGCCAGACTTTGCTGCATATTGTGGCGGCGTATGATTCGGCTACCGAAAAGGGCACTCAGTAACCTCATCTTGGAAGCTATCTCTTAGGCGCTGTCATGCAGTCTGTTTTCTTGCCTTTGTTTTCTCTCTATTTCTCTCTCTCTCACACACACACACACGCACACACACGCACACACACGCGCACACACGCGCACGCACACACACGCGCACACACACACACACACGCACACGCGCACACACGCACACACGCACACACGCACGCACGCACGCACGCACGCGCGCACACGCGCACACGCGCACACGCGCGCACGCACACACACACACACAACACACACACACAGACACACACACGCGCACACGCGCACGCGCGCACACGCGCACACGCGCACCTTGCGCTATCTTCGCATATATAACTTCATACGGAGTAAAAGAGGAGCAGGTTTCCGCATGAAAACTCCTTCTAGTTATAAGGACAACTATAGTCGGATACAACTTAAGTCTGCAGTGAAGCTCCTCCCGCATTCAGCCTCCGCGCACAGAATTCCTCCACGACGAAAAAGTAGTCCGCTGGTTAAACGTTTCTTGTCACGTAAATAAAAAGCTTACCACTAGAAAAAGATTATGAGCTCTATAATTTTGACACCTGGATTGTTCGATATAGTCAAATATTAGAACGCTCCTTTCGCTTACTGTTGCGATTGGCCAGCAGAGTAATACAGAACGCCGCGGACCGCGGCCCAGTGTTAGCAGCTGCTGTTTTTTAAGTTGTATCCTACTATAACTCACTCAGTTTGCTTGATATTCCTTGCAAAATAATGATACCCTCAAACCAAATAAGCGCTTATACGCACGTGAGATCTCTCAATGAATCAGTTTTCTACCATGCCGAGCACCTGTTTCCCAGAATCGGGATGTCGTGTTCCCATCACGGTTTATGCGAGCGCCATGGTACCATCAAAAATCACCCCTGTGTTCAGGTTTGTCCAGTCTTTCAAGAAGTATCAAATGCAAAAATATCGCAGGGTTTGCCATTAAACCTAAGCTGGCAAGAGGTATTAATGGTACACACTCTGCACTAGGCACGAAAAGATAACGATCTCGAAAAGTCTATGATGCGTAGCCGTACGGCGAGTTGCGACATTAAAACCGAATGCAGAAGTGGGCTAGTCCCACGTATGCACACATGGTGTCACGCAGGGTAGGTATCTGCAGAGTTTTCTATATTATTTTAAGTTGTCTTCCTTCTCTTCCTGGTTCAGGTGTCCACCCATAGTACGATACTGATCACGCCATTTCTTTGACAAAGTGCTGACAAACTACGCAGCAAATGAGCAAAAGCACAGAGCCATAGATGCTGTATTGCACTTAGATTCGTTCTTTTGTCCGCTCGGAGGAAACTCAACAGATATCGAGAGTATCACCAAGGTCAATCCGCAGGGAAAAGCATACATCGGATAAGAATAAACAATAAGTAGAGGATAAAACCGCCATTGAGTTTGTGATGTCCAATTGCAAGCTACCTCGGAACTATTTATAATTGCTTAAGAAGAACTGCAAAAATAGAATCGAGTCCAGAAATTAGTGTAGAGGGTTCACGTCACAAAGCTATATCCAATAAAGTTTTTTTTTTTTTTTGCTTTTATGGCTACTTAAGTGGTTCAATAAAATCCATCGAAGCTTGACTCCACATATTCGTTATCTTCGCTGGACCTTTTTCAAGTCACAGGGGGACACTGCTTTCTTTCTGGTGTTGGTGAAACAGGGTACATGTTTTATGCCTTTTCATATTTACTTTTAAGAAACCCTTCGAAATTTTCATCATAACCTTTCCACCAATGATAAAGTCGCTCACTTGCAATTTCGGTTTACTTGGGCTTTGCAGAAGCTGCGTGGTGCCAAATATCTGGATGTTTTAACTACTGTCTTCTCGCGATTGTGCCTTTTGGCCTCAAAAAGAAGTTTATCAGGGTGGATGTTTGGGCGAGTTGGTTGCTCATGATGAAAAACTGTAGCGCTCGAGACGAGGACACAACGAAGACGACAACGCATGCGCTAACTTTCAACTGAATCTTTATTTAATGCACAAACAGTTTTTAAATACTGCGCAAGCATCAAAATATCTTCCCACTTGTCGTCTTCGTTGTGTCCTCGTCTCGAGCGCTACAGTTTTTCATCAAGATGTTTATGTTGATGATGCTTCTGTTATGTTATAAGTAATGCACATATGCTTATTTTATCGACAGCATATTGACCAGCCTGTCATGATAAGGAATGTTTGTTGCCAATCAGCCGCATTAGCAACATGAAAAATTTCAGCCTATAAGAAGAAATCTAATTCGTCAGTCAGCCCGAACGATTAGCAGGAGTGAACAAGGATCTTTGTTGCCCAAAAAAACACCAACACAGCAGCCGGAGAAGACGGGGCCAAGCAAGTTTTCTTTTGGGCAATATCGACCGGACATTCGTATCGATTGCTGGGGTGGTGTGCGCATGCGCGGCGCTGACGAAGCGCGGCCGACGCTGTTGTCACCGAGTTCTGAGCAAGTTGCGTGCAAACAGCTGCAGTATTGATGCACACAAAACAATGATGTATTCGGTTTGGTTCGTTGAACATTAGTTCGGCTGAGGGATGAGGCTACTGTTACCGCAACAAGCGAAAGGTATGCCCACTCCCCTCAAGAAGCTGCGGAGTGAAAGTTCCCAACCTTCTTCCCGTGCCTGATTAGATACCGGTTCGACCTCCACAGGCAGGCGCCCTTGCTATTGAAATGTGAGCAGCATTGCGTGCATCATTTCGTTCCTAAGAATTTATTTATAAATATACCATCCATAATAATAAAATTTTTACATTATTCACCATTTTGATTGATAAAAACAGGCCCACACGCGAGTAAGCGTAATGTGAGAAGAAAAGAAAACAGCAAGGAATGAAAAAAATTTCAAAACCATAATACAGCTCGGTAATTATTACACACCAAAAAATTCAGAATCTACAGAAGGAGGCCCTGCAAAGAAAATAATAACACCAAAGCAAAGCATAGCGTGCAATGCAGGAGCAAAATAACGCAATGACAAAATAAATGAGGGGCAAATAATCAAACCATCAACGTCATAAACATTGGGTTATTTACAGAAATCACAGCATCAAAGTTTTCTCTCCTCAAAGCTATAGTACGGGTCATTGGTACTCTTGCATCAGTAAATTACACTGTACGCTGTATTAAACGCTCAGTAATTGCACAGCTACATAACATTTTTCTTTCATTGCGCACTCCTAAACCAATAGAATGCCTGAAATAAAATATTACTTTCCCAGCGCAACGACTGCTCTCACTTGGTTGTGCACTATCACTCGCTCTCCCGTCTGAGAACTCATACACCAATACGGCGACAATTAGAGGAATGCATTTTTTGCGTACCGAATGGTTAGGTTCCCTTGAAATCCTTTTCAAAGGAAGGCAAGGTTGAAGTCGCAACGATAAATGATGGTTGCACGTTCCTTAATGTCAATAAGTTACACCTATACAAAGCCCCCCCCCCCCTCCCCCCTCCCGCCCTGAAAACCAAAACCCTCTGTAAAAGTACTGTCATCTAAGAGTACAAGAGATAAAACTAATTACACCGTGCACAATACCCGACTGATGAAGCGAGCAAAGCTCTTCCATTATATCTATAAAGCTGGAGCTCCTCTTTGCTGAAAATAAGAGCGAAAGTATTCACTTCGAATATAACACAACTTGTGACAACGATAATCACTTCGCCTTCTACGGTTTTTTTATTGTTACGTTCACAACATTATATTTGCGTAGCAGCTCCGCCGCAGTGGCTCAGTGGTTGCGGCGCTCGGCTGCTGACCCGAAAGACGCGGGCTCGATCCCGGCCGCACCAGTTGAATTTCTTTGCAGGAGAAATTCTAGAGGCCCGTGTACTGTGCGATATCAGTGCACGTTAAAGAAGCCCAGGCGGTCGAAATTTCCGGAGCCCTTCACTACGACGTCCCTCATAGCCTGAGTTGCGTTGGGACGTTAAACCCCAATAAACCAACCTATATTTGTGTATCAAAGCATGCATATTTCAAAAACTTGAGGGGACACCTAAACTCCCTTTAAGGGTGTAATGTGACAGGGTTGATGGCTTCCTTCAGCGGGCTGGGGTCCTCTTTACATTGCATTCCGCGGTCATCGAAATTGAAATTTTTTCATTTAGTTTTGTCTTTTATGTTACTTTATTTACTTTGGATTGTGTAATTTTTGTTTATTCAACTTTTATTCATCGCAAGGAAGACAGGCACAAAAGGCAACCCTTTAACTAGGTCCATCGCATGTGCCTCGGTGGCCTAAACGTAGCCTGTCTGATTCCTCCAGGGTTCGATTCAAATCTCATCCTAATTTTCATTTCAGCCCAAATAATTCACATAACATTCTTAGATGTCTCAAAAAAGTTTGCTTTATGCTCTAACCTTACAACCACAAGTTTCGACAATGGTTACAAATTTCGTTCTTGCTCCACAAAGGTTGCCGGCGATTGGTATTTTGATCTTGCACCCCGAGGTTGCCAGCGAAACTTCAATATAACGCTGTCGCATTATACACACAGATATATGATACGCTCCATGGGCGCAACGAGAGTGTAAAAGCAAAGAAAAGTTTCGAAATGGAATCGTATGGCGTACATCCATTTAAGGTCCTGGCCGGTATAACACAGCGTTTTTTTTTTAATAATCTCATTGAGTGCCAAATGACTAGAAGACCTCAGTGATCGAATGCTTGATGCCAAACCCAAGAGCAGAATAAAATTCAATCAAAAGTGAGCCGACGCTTATACAGCGATCAGCAGCTACACTTTTTTTGCAAATTTCTTCTCATTGCTTTCCTCCATTAAAAAAAGAGCGCGCATTTGAAAGAGCCGGATTGTAGATGTCTTACGGAATATTTGGACGTTACGCCTTCCGCTTTGAGTTCAGTATATGATAGGGAACTGCTGAGAACACTTTTGCCACTATGTACAGTAAAAAAATTCTGCCCGTTTGTTTTCTCCATTCCGCTCTCTAAAAGTTTTAGCTTTGTCATTCAGTTCCACGAAATGTAAAAAACAAACGGCTTCTACTAAGATCGTTCAAAAGACGTTAAAAATACCTTCTGCTGCGACGTATAGCTAGAAATGCCAGATCCAGCACCGCTCTTACACCCTTTGAGTCTCAGTGACACCTCTAGCAGCCGCTGTTGTACCTGCTTCAACCTTGCTGCAGAAGGTTTAAGACCCGTAAAAGTATTGAAGCGCAACGCTGTAAGTACAGTAAGTTTGTTCTGCCTCAGGTAGGATAGAAAAGTTTGGGATGTTACGGATAAGCATAGCACCATGTTCTCTTTCATGATTTGACTCATATTTTTCTTCAGGTTCTGAGAATGTTGGCCTCACTATGCGAGAAATGGCAGCTGAAATCATTTCACGCTTAAGAGAAGATGAAATTAAGTAGTTGTTGGCATAATTCCAGGATTAACATTAATTCCTACCTTCTCTCGGTGGATTGCATGCTTCTATTGTCCTCGCAGAAAAATGTATAGAAATCAATTTTCTGTTCTAACTTTATTTTCTCCAATCTCTTGCGTCCGAGGAATTCCACATGTAATACACGAGTTTCTTCACTGGAGCTTAAACGGGGGGTATATAGGATGCTGTAGGGAGAGAAGTTGTGGAATTATCCTCTTTAACTCGCATTTTACATGTGCCATTTAGAGTATTAATATCCTTCTCACCAAATTTGGTTTGGTTTATGGGGTTTAACGTCCCAAAGCGACTAAGGCTATGAGAGACGCCGTAGTGGAGGGCTACGGAAGTTTCGACCACCTGGGGTTCTTTAACGTGCACTGACATCGCACAGTACACGGGCCTCTAGAATTTCTCCTCCAAAGAAATTCGACCGCCGTGGCCGGGATCGAACCCGCGTCTTTCGGGTCAGCAGCCGAGCACCATAACCGCTGAGCCACCCCGGCGGCGTTCACCAAATTTCAGTAGAGTCATTCAAACACCTTAGGTCCTCAGCAAGGAACAGAATGACAGCTGGCGTTTTCAGTTTTCAGTCTGTGCATTGCTGCAGTTAGCGACATTTTGGTGTTAAAATCAAATTTGATCCCTTTCTAGAATGCAACGCATTTAGGTCGTTACTTAACTTACTGTATTAGTGTTATCTACACTTACACAAGACACCTATCTTCGAATTATTCTTTCCGCTGCCAGATGGCGTTCTTCAGATGTTTAACAGCAGGTACAATCAGTGTATTTTCCTGCTGTGTTCCTTTTAGAATTTATATACAATATGCTTCCCATTTTGAAAACAATTGTGCGTGATGGTTGCATATTTCCGCAGCAGCGGCTTTTATTATGACGATCGCCTCTCAAGAGCAAACAAAATAGTTTTTAAATTGCCAGCATTTCTTTCCAGCCAACCGTTCGCTTCTTATCTCTGTGGAGCAAATCTGATCTTTCGAAAACGTTGCTTGGCAAAATCGCTTGCAGTTGTAGTTGCCCGTTAGACAGATGCATCTGAAAAAAAAAAGAAAAAGCTGTGCTCTTCACTTGAGGCTTCTTCATTGCGCAGGGCCCAACCGCAGGTCCCAACTCCTCACTCTAGTCTAAGGTTACGTCTGATGAATCGAATATATGCCGCAAAAAAACTTGCTGCTAAAAAAGAAAGTTCTTTTCGTGCTGTCAGTGCGAAATGAAAGGGGGGAACTATTTTCCAGGCACTGTCGTCAGGAATACGAGAGAGAATCTGTCGTAAAAAAAATTGCCGACAATTACGTCACTTTCTAATACGACATTTCAGCGCAGCTCACGAGCTCTTTCAGCTTTACGATAGATTGAGGCAAATAATTCGAGCAAAACATGTATGTACAATTAGAGACAACTTATTTTTCACACATTTTCCTTCTTCGAGGAACATTATACTAACAGTTCTTGATTATCACGAAAGAAGCTTTGTGGTCGGAGGGTAAAAACGTGTAAAAACGGAGTGTAAAATGATCGGACTGTAAAACGTTGTCAACGCCAACGCCAATGAACACAACAAACACCGACGGCCTATGGCTTCAGCCCCGCGTTTCTGGCACAACGTTGTCAATGCCTGTAGCCCACACCTCTCACGTTCACACATTCATCACAGGTATAACAACAGCGTTCCCACATTCTTGTCTTTGTACGCTTCCAGACTACAGTCAGCGCATAACATTACTCTAATTAGTATCTGACTGCAAAGCATGTCGAGTTCAGTCTTCTAAATACCACATTACTAAGCTTTAAATTAAGCTAACACCGCACGCACACACCCTTCTCCCTTGTAACTCGAGCTAGTCAAAGTGCCTACATGGCCTAGTCGGTAGCCAGCCTGGCTCGAGATCCAAGGTTATTCAGTTGGAACCACTAGTAGATTTATGAATCTCTTCTACCGGTGAAATAAATAATTTATATGCTTATGTAGCTTTAGGGAGGCGGTGACCTTTAGTTAACCTTGCAATCCCTCTTTTCAAGATACACTAATTCCAGACATACACGCGTGACAAAGGTTTTTAGGCACATCAGTGCCACCGGGACGATGCCAGTTTTCCGCAGAGCGGCAGCCTGAACGCTGTGGAGTTCAAAAGAGGCTGTGTAACTATACATTATGTACACATCCATAGTTGGTCACACAGCTAGCAGGACAGCTTTCTTTATTATTGGATTCATTAATTTATTAATAACTACCTCAGTGTTTATAGGAATCATTATAGAGAGGATAGGGAGGGGAGCATGCGCGTATCGAGAAGGAAATAGAAACAAAGCTGAAGTGTTTGACTACGTCGAAAAGAAAATACAAAGAAATGGAACACAACTGCAGATAAATGCGCACATGAAGATCGAAACAAAAACATAAAGGGGAATGACCATGGTGGGCAGCTTCCCCACGGATCGGTGAGCAGGTTCCAACATGCCATAGTGGGAAGGTGCTGTTGACGTGACCTAGGTGGAAGGAAGGTGTCTGCTTCTATAGGGATTTTTCGCTCACGCCTCCACCGCTGGCGGCGACGACACCGGATTTTCCGATGAACGGGACTCTTAACGTTGTCGCTTTATTAAACGTTAACTCGGTAGAAAATGAGCTTTCGATGCAGGCGTGAAACTTATTTACACTACGTTTGTTAGTCCTCTGTCGAAAATAGGCTGGTCTCTCTGATGGCGGCAGGTCTCATGCTGAAAACTTCAGAACAAGCACGCTATTAAACGTGAAGTTGTTCATGAGCACATTTTTTCTTCGCATATCACTAGATCCACCTATGGTAATCGAATTATCGGCAAATCCCTCCTGGAGACACTGGCAGTTTTGTGCTACGTATTGTCAAAATAGCATCCTATTGGTTTTTTGCGGCAGTCTTAACAACTCGGAGTTAGCGCAGGACAATCTTTAAAAGCAAGATTGTTCAGCACATGGGAAGGTCAGGCCGTAGTTGATGTCAAGACGGCGCGAAAAGAACAAGGATGAGAGAGGCACAAGAACACAACAGGACAGAGGAGATAGCGTTTTGAAGCGAGAAGCTTTTAAAGCGAAAAGCTTCACTAGGCTCGTCAACATTGCGCTTCAAGTGAGCCGGAGGCCAGATTTGCCACTTTTGCGCATGCGCTAAGCCTAGCGACGTCACGCACGGCGCAGATGGTCGCCGTCGCAGCCGGCGCCGCTGACTCCGTCGCCTGACCTTTCGCCGCCGCGCGCTACTACGCATGGGCGCCACTGCTTCTCCTCCTCGCCATCGTTTGACCTTTCGCCGCAGGCGTTCGTAGTGCACATTTGAAAGGAGGGGTATATAAGGCGCGCTTGCCCATAGAACAGGCGCAGACACCCGCCATGGAAGGAGAAGAAGAAGCAACAGTCGGACGGCGCAGAAACACCGATCCAGAAGGGATAGCTTGGGAGTGGGCTGAAAAGCAGCGAGAGCTTTTTGTTTGGAGATATCCAGGTTAACCTCAGCTAAGCCACAGCCAATTTTTTGTGCCTCTCTCGTCCTTGTTTCTTTCGCGCCGTCCTGGCATCAACTACAGCTAAGAACCAACTAGCCCAAACCAAAGTGCTTCTTGAGGTCAGCCTTCCCATTTATGTGTTCATAAGAAAGTAAACAATAATCCATAACTGCCCCTCTCACCACTTCGCCCACTTTAGCGGGCACTCCCAGACACCCTTAGATAGTGGAGGGTAGCGGTCTCGGTCACAAAGGAGATGCCCTCGACTCAGCGTGCCAAGCTCAGCCAGAGACCAGCTACTAAGTGACGAGAGGCTTTTGGCCGTTTGGTGCGCAGCTTCCGCCGGTCGCAAGCCAGAGAATGGGTCGGAGCCAAAGGTTTACAAACAAAACAATCTTCATACAGCAAAGAGTCTATACCGGGGATTTCTAATCAATCGTAATAACTCGTACAAAGTAATTTCCAATACAATGCAACTCATGCAAATGAGCAGTAGAGACAGATTACAATACAATAAAGATATTGCACTTAAGGTGAACTATGACAAGAGAGTGGCAAACGAGCAAATCTAATTTGTTCACAGCGCACTGCGACAGTCTGACGACCAGAGGTTCAGGACAGGGCTGTCCCGCAGGTAAGCACATGATGCCTAGTTCCTCCGTGGCTGTATGAGTGGTGCTGTCCCGAGAGTCGAGCGGGAGCGCTTCTCTGAAGCTTAAACGGCGACTGGGCTGACAGTCAGGTGTCAACGCCCTTCATACATAGGCGCGCACCACGTCTGTTCGTTCTTCGCGCAAAGGCAGGCGTGCTCATTCACAGTATCAGTAGTGCTTTTTCCCTTCTTCTTGCGCTGGGCGCGCGTCCCCATTGGTCAGGCACGGAGACTGGCTTCGAGATGCTTTGTGATCTTTCTTGTGCGGCGGCGCCGCTGGCTCGCGAGTGAAGAGAGAGAGGGCATCACTTAGCTCACTGAAGGCTGCGCCCTCTCCGTCAACATTGAGTGGAAACTAAAATCGACGACATGCATTCACGTAATTCCCTTGGCGTCGCACCGGTGAGCGCTGGTGGAGAGGGCAGCAACACACACAAGGCTAGGCGCTCTCCGGGGTTTCCTTCTCCCCTCTTCTCACGACCCGCGCTGGTAAGTCCTTGCGGCGCTGTTTTTTTTTTTTCAAAACTGCGCTGAATTTCGCTACAGCCCGCACTCAAAAATAATGTTCATAAAAGGTGGGCTCGGTGCCACTCGCAACATGTTATTAATAAGAATTGTTATGAACAGGCCACGGCGCGCTGCCACAGCACATTAGCTTTGAAGGGATGATCAACACACAGGAAGATATAAGACGCTGACTTAATCAGCGGGGTCTTCAGCGCGAGGTTGAAATAGGAGATCTTTTGAAAAAGGAAAAAAAAAACAGGATAATTTTTTCTGGAAACAAAGAGGAATCGCAGTTTTGATGTTAATATTAGTCACGCTGCCGGAGTGATCGTAGCTATTACGAATAAATAGAAACAATCCATTTTATGCGCCTTCAAGGATGTTAGTTAGAGTAACCCGATGCAGGTGACTTAGACTTGCCTGTTATTGGCAGTGGAGCAAAGGAAAGTTGCCTTTAAGCTACCCAAGCTTGCAGTTAGCTATCGACGTAATATGCTTTATGTGTTGTTTCGGTGAGAGTTTTTTGGTAATGTCACAAATAGGTGGTTGTTAGACGCTACCGGGTCATTAAGAGCATTATTTAGTAGGGCAAGTGGAATGATTACGGGAAACTTTCTTATTTGCATAGAAAAATTTTTGGCTCCGTTATCCTAATCGTTCGCCAGGTAGCGAAGCTGCTCTGGTCATGCTGTACTGTTAATATTTGGTTGCAATTTTGAATCTTCCCGGATCATAAGCAAATTGACGACTGGAACTTCATACTTGATTAGAAACGTCGCTATTGTAAGTTCGAAATAAATTGGCTGTGGCTTAGCTAAGCTTAAGCCTGGATATCTTGAAGCGAAAAGCTCTCGCTGCTTTTCAGCCAGTTTTCAAGCTGCCACTTCTGGATAGGTTGGTTGGTTGGTTGGTTGGCCTCAAGTAGAATGGCACATACCCACTACGGGGGAGTGGCCAAGACACAGGCGGTGAACTGTTGGAAGGTGTTCCTGCGCCGTCCGACTGTTGCTTCTTCCTCTCCTTCCATGGAGAGTGTCTGCGCCTGTTCTAGAGGCAAGCGCGCCTTATATACCCCTCCTTTCAAATGCTTACTGCGAACGGCTGCGGCGAAATGTCAAACGGTAGCGAGGAGGAGAAGCGGCGGCGCACATGCGCAGTAGCGCGCGGCGGCGGCGAAATGTCACGCGACGGAGTCAGGGCGTAGGCGGCGACAGCGGCCACCTGCGACGTGCGTGACGTCGCTCTGTTTCGCGCATGCGCAGAGGTGGCAAATCTGGTCTCCGGCTCACGCGAAGCGCGGTGTTGACTAGCCTGGTGTAGCTTTTCGCTTCAAAACCATGGCCTGTTAAACAGAGCCTTGAGGTACTCATGAACCGACTGGTGCTTCGGAAGAGTCACTATTGTTAGCGCGAACGTTCTGTGCAGTGGTGTAGCCAGAAATTTTGTTCAGGAGGAGGGGTCTCAAGTTGCAGCCCGGCCTTCTCATAGAAGTTGTGGAGGGACAAAAGCAAGAATAATAACTGCATTGCCGTATGGAAAATGTCACTGTCTATTAGATAACGCTACGAAGTGTCTAGAGAAGTGAAAGTTGCATCTTTAAAAACATAATAATGCATTCGTATGTCTTAAAAACCGTGGCAGACATAACTGATAACAATTGTTCCATAATTTTGCGTGTTTACTAAGGAAAGAAACTACCACACGAAGTCTAGAACTATATCAATCCGAAACCAGGAAAGCAGTTCATGCCGCTGATATGAAAAACGTAAAGGCCATAAAATTAGCAACTATAGAGGAGAAATATTTTACTAAATTTTGTCGTTCAAGAACCTTTAATTTTTTGTACGTATGCCACGGCCAAGAAAAAATCTCAACGACGCTGTCCTTCGAGTGTACTGAGCAGCAGCAGCTCTCACCGGTCATATATTGCGAGTAATTGCACAGAAATTTTGGTGGAAAAAGCGAGCACATGTATAAACGAGGAGCTGTGCAAAATATGCCTTTGAGCTGCAAAGATAAAACGGAGTATTAAAAATGCTAAGATACAACTTGATAAAGGACAAAGGAGTGTCAATGGAAACAGAGTCACTGTAAATATACACAAAACGTCGCAAGAATACATATAAATACACGTACAACTCCATTAAATCTACGCATCTAAGCGAAAGTCACTCTACGTATTTCGTCAAATAAGGCAATAAACATCTTGCGCAATCGCAGATCGTAAACTTTACACATGGATAGAAAGACGATCTAGGCAAGAATAAAGCTATGATAGCTGAAGTCGCGATATGTACTTGGGCCTTGCGGCGGTCGCGACAGCGCCATGTAGTTAGAATAATGGAGGAACAATGAAGAAATCAATAAGAAAGTACGTATTTTTTAACTGCCTCAACGGCGACAATTATTCTGCACCCATAATTACATAAAGGCATTCCTTTGCTTCAAAGAAAAAGTAAAAGCAGTTAGCTAAAAAGGAAAGAGAAGGGCAAACGAAAGCCACTATTGATGCCGCGAGTTGAAATAACCAATATCCGAGTGCATATGTTAGGAAACGCCGAGCGAGCAGGGCTTTCAATAAGCAACGTCATCAAGATCAGCTACTGATGACCGCAAAATTTTCGTATTCGCATGGTAATTTTGATCATGATGCTAACTGATGCTTGCGTTACGTGACTCCATGTGCATGGGCGTTCCGCGAAATCCAACCGGAGTTAGGAATGTTGGTGCCAACATGTGTTTTCTAGTCTGAAAAAGACTTTGTAGGTGACAAAATCCAGAATGACTTCTGGCGCCGGTAGTTGTTTTGGTCAGCGGTGCGTGACAGTTCGAAAAATTTCAGGGGGGGGGGGGGGGGCAGGTGGCTGAAGCCCCCCCCCCCCCCCCCCTGGCTACTCCCCTGGTACTGTGCAAGGTTAGAAGCAACTCTCGAATCCAGCAAGAACTAGATTCACCAACCAGTGATACAGGTGAAGTTAGAAGCAATAGCTAAAGGAGAAAGAAGTAGCATTCAATGGACGAGCTAACCTCGATAAAATGAACTGCATTTTTACGTCATTTCCTTGGGTGGCGTCTTTGCAGGTTTCATGTTTGTGCTCTCGTAACAGCCCTCGCAAAAAGCAAATGCTCTTGCCTTTTAATGCGAGAGCATTGCTTGGTTCGTTGACAAACCCCTCTCTCCCCCCCCCCCCCCCCCCTGTCATCTGAAAGCTGTGTCAGAAGCATGGCCCGCGAATGGCATTATCACCTGTCCTGGCTCTCACAAAGCAGGGGTAGACCGAGTAAGGCAAGACAACTTCCGCGATCAATAGAAGCAGATTTGGAGGCTCCCCTCCTCCTTCCTTCAGTGGTATACAATGCCCTTTCAGCTGGATAACTAAGCAGAGTGCCCTAAAAATTGGGTTGCTCTGGGCAAGAGGTAACCGCCGTGAAAGACTTCATATGGTACATGACCACAGTAGCATGTCGGCTCCGTGAGATACACTAGGAAATACTATCATCCAAAGTTGAATCGCTCGCGCCTACGCCAGGCGAGATAGAAAATCGTGGCTGGAGGTGGCAGTTCGCTGCCGACGAAGTACGCAACCACTGCAAAGTCCCACAACGTGCGAAGCGAGCTGCGGCAGCGAAAAAACATCAACTGCGAAGTCCCCGACAACTGAGCTACACAATAAGCGACAAATATAAGTGCTCCGGCATTTGAACAGCGTAACAATTGCTTAGGTGCCCCCATAATTTTGCGCAATTGTATCTGGTAATTGTTTTTGATATCCTCTGCATATAACAATGCTGAAGGCAAACTCAGACCATGTGTTTGTAAAGCGAAGTTTCCTACGGTTGCTATAGCAGTGTTGACAGGAACAAGTGCGTTCAAGTGTATTCACCTTGGCAAGAAAGTTTTGTAGCTCAGGCTATGGGCACGGCTGAAGGCTGCTTATCATGTGACTTAGTTTTTAATTGTGAAGCTATACAATCCCGCTACACTTTCTGTTTTTACTTTTTCTCTTGTCAGAATAAGTAACAACGACCGCTGTCGACCAATAAAGAGTACATAATCAAAAGCTAAGAATGCTTGATGCGAGGATCGCAATGGCTCCACCGGATTATTTTCGACCAGGAGGGTTTCAATCACGTCGATAGAAATCGCCTTTGCCAGCTTTTTTCATTTTTTCTCACTCGAATCGTCGGCGGAGCGGCCACCTTCGAACTTGGGACATTGTACCTAAATGGCATACAGGGCAGCTGCAACCAATTTTTTCTAATTAGTAAATAATGTTTGCATGGCACTTTCTGGTCTAGGTGATATTACTCGGCAGCTACAGAGTTGTTTATTGCTTAGAACTTTGGATTTAAAAATGAAGCCTTCATTCTTTCGACACCCCGTTTAAACTCGTGACGTCAATACTAAAAGAGACTCCGTGATTACTGTCCAAAAGCGTACGGTAGTGTGGCCTAGTCAAAGGTATCCGCGACACAAATATCTTCGTACCACCCCAGTTTACTAGCGAAAACAGCTGTTGGTGACGATATCCGTATTTTGCTTGTTAAAGTTTTGTAGTTTATGTAAGCCATATTTTCATTGAATGTAACCTCTCGGTATTTAAATAGAGTTATTACGCTGATGCAGTCCAAGCTAGCTTTGTCTTCAGTGCCCATATATTCGCTGAACGCTGTACAAACTAGGCAAGCGCGGTAATTTGAATTCAAGCCCAAGCATCTACCCTCGCAGATTCACATTGTGAGAAAAAATTTAAGTATCAGTACCACTCCTTCAGGAAAATACGCGCGATGAACCTGCCGTTTGTGCCTTGTTGCGTCTCACCATCGGGCGTCTCATCATCGAGTGTCTCGTCATCAAGCTCCTTGTCGAGACTCTTTGTTTGTACATAATGTAATTTAATTGTATAAAGTTCTTCTCCTTGTCTTTCCCGCATCCTCGTCTCCGACCTCCCTCATTCCCTCTCCGGCCCGACCATGCTACGTGATCCGCAACAGTCGGTAAAAATTGAAAAAAAATAATTAGAGGGAACGAGCGGGAGGCTAACAGCTGAAATTATTCAGAACACAAACAATCTGTTTCTACTGCTCTCA
Organism: Amblyomma mixtum; assembly: GCF_055824585.1. NCBI lineage: Eukaryota > Metazoa > Arthropoda > Arachnida > Ixodida > Ixodidae > Amblyomma > Amblyomma mixtum. The sequence continues at coordinate 181,134,750 of NC_143013.1, forward strand.
GAGGCAACATGAGATCAAAGATGGCGTCTCTGGATATAGCGTTGCCGCTACGCTGAATTCTGAGCGTTATAGGTATACGAAAGCCCTGGCATATTTGGACACATGATATAAAAAAATAAAAGCAAGGAGAGTTTCTAATCCATGTGGGTCTACATATGAGCACATGGGGGAGGGACAAATGCACAAGGCCGCGAAGTATAGGAGGGCGCTTAAGAATGGTGGTCCCCCAAAGATTAAAACGTGAAATAAAGAGTGCGTCTTGAACTTCAGCGGTTATCGCTACGAATTCTGGTAGAAAAAAAAACGGCGAAATCACCCTGAGCAAGCTAGCTGTCTTGTTTTTTTTTTTTTGATCGCTGAGTTCTTTCCCTCAAAAAATACTGCGAAATCACCCTGAGCAAGCTAGCTGTTTTTTTTTTATCGCTGCGTTTTGACCCTCCTTGGAATATGCCTCAAGGGAGGAAAGGGGGGTGGGGGGGGGGGGGACCGTGAATGCTTCCTTGCGTTTTTTTTTCTTTTATGAAAGTGCTCGGCATGTATTGTAAAGAAAAAGAGTCTCAAATGAATTTTTTTTATAGTTTTGACTTGCGTATTTCTTTTGTACTCGGACGGATCGAAAGCAGCGCAACTTCTCGGGGCACAAAAAATACAGAAGCTTTACGGGCCCTTTACTCGAAAGAGAAAAACAACAAAGCCTGGTGATTGTGAGAGCAGAGTTCTCGTCACTGCATAGAGGCTTCTAAAAGAGATATAGGAAGCGTCTGGGGTGCATTTCGGGTACGCCAAGAGGCAAGCTCGTGAAATAGAAAAGACATACAAACGAAAAAACAGGCCACTGAGCGTAGCCACCCGGAAAAAAGACGAGTTTAAAGTTTCTCTCTCAAGCTTCCTTCTCCAAGTTTCTTTCTTTCCGCTTTCGTTTGTTCTGCGCTCAGAAAACTACGGCTTCGCTCTTTTCAGATGAATAAATACGGGAAGAGTGAGCTGTAAATTCAAACTGAACCTTTCCCTGACCACGTTCCTCTAGAAGCGATGAAAACAACTTAAAATAGTGAAGGATAGCAAGATCTATAAAAGAAGTGATGCAAAAGAGAAGCTGAGAACAACACTCAATATGTGAACCGCATCCTTTCAGCGCTCTCGGACCACCTATGAAGCGCGTCTTGAAAATCAGGAAAAGCAACAGCAACTAACGCTGGCTCCTAGATGTAGATGCTCTCTTGATAAAATTTCGCGAAAGGCAGCACGGACGCTCTTTCCAACCTCTATATTTGCTTTCAGTTGCTTCGATTTCCTAAAAACTCTGCCCCTTTTTTCTGTTCTTTGTTTTTAAACTTTGCGGTCCTATTGGTTTGTACTTTCCTTGCTCTTTGACTTGTGCAAAGTAGACAACCTGAAAGTGTATGCCATTTATAACAGTGAGTGTGACTTTGCGTTCTGCTCAAGTGCAATCCTACAGTGTGACTTCATTATTCATTGATATTTCTTGTGCTTCTTCGATGCCCTTCCTGACCATACTATAGGTACAATGCTCCCACTGCTGTACGGAAAAGATGCACTTGTCCTTTGAATGAAACCTTCTTGAGTTTCCTCATTTCTCATTCATCATCCTCATCATTCATCATCCATCATTCATCATTCATCATTCATCATTCATTCATCATTCATCATTCATCATCCTACCGCAAAAATTTTTCATGTACCTTGGAAGGTGCGTTCCTCTACCACTACGAGCGGACGTACGCCACATGCGCTCCGCAGTTTTTGGGCTTTTTGGCCCGGTCAACTAAGCGGAACTGCCAAAATTTTGGTGGGAGGCGACGCACCACCACCGACGAGGACACCATTTTCAAACCGGTGGGCCCAATATTTTTGGATTTATCCGGTCTTGAAGATCAACCACGTGGACGCATGAGCTAAGCCAACGCTAGGCCTAGCGACTAGGCTTCACGGGCGGCGACTTCCGCGGACTCCTCGACCTCGGCAGGCGACGGAGGCAGCGGAAAGATGGCCCAGACGCAAGACATCCATGCCAGACATGAATTTTTGGCAAACCGAATTATGGAGACCCAAGAAAGAATGGAGGAAGACCAACGAGACGCCACCGCCGGGGGATCCCACGTACAGGGCCCGACGGTGAACACCCAAATCCCGGGAGGCAGCACCCTAACAAAAACAGCGCAGGCGAGTCGCAAATACGATTCGGACTCCGACTGGACAGTAGCCATGTCGCAACGGCGGCACAAGAAAATACGGAAGAGCCAGGAAGCGACGGCAGGCCACGTGACGGGGGATCCGAGCCCCTCAAGCGGAGGGAAAAGCACAGGCGACAAACAAAGCACAACCAAGCAAGGCGAGAGGGAAGGAGCGCCGAAGATGAGACTCCCTCCCCTACCGAAAGAAGATTTAAAGGTGATCCTGAGGCCAAAGGGACTAGCAGTGCGAGAGCTGCAAACACACCAAGTGGCGCGAGCGGTGGTTGCAGCCACCGGGCATGGATGCAAGGCAGAAGACCTTATAATCCGGCTGCGCAACGGCTCAAACATCATAATCGTCAGCACGAATAAGGAAGAGACAGCCAAACAAGTCAGAAACATAGCGCAGCTCAACTTCGGTGGAAGAAGCTACCAAGTCACGGCACACGTGGCGGCGCCGGAGGGAACGCTACGGGGAGTCATCCACGGGGTAGACCCGGGAACCCCAGAAGAAGAATTAAAGGCCAACCTAAGGACAAGAACGCGCGGAGTGAAGATTTTGGCGGCACGAATGCTAGGGAGATCCAGCACAGCAGTCATTACCTTCAGCGGCCCAATCCTTCCCAAGCAAGTCCTGCTCTACGGGGGAGAGATGTGGTGCCACCCATATAGACCAACGAGGCAGATATGCTACAACTGCTACCAGCAAGGGCACCGAGCAGATGTATGCCCAAACCCGGAAAGCAAGGCGTGCAGTCAATGCGGCCAAGCAAATCCGGAGACGCAACACCAATGCGTACCGAAGTGCCTCGTGTGCAAGGGCTCCCACGTCACAGGAGCAAGGGAATGCACACAGCGACTAAAATCATTCGGAGAGCTACGAGCCTGGGGTCAGCAGCAACGCGGCCGCAGCCAAGGCAGAAATGGAGGACGACGACCACGCTGGTTCCGGAACGAGGACCAGGAGAAACAACCTGACTACGGAAGCGAGTCCAGGGGACGCAGCAACAGCCGCAGCCGGGACCGGAGCCAGAGCCGGGGACGAGGCGAGGCGAGCCAGACCACGGCCAGCCAGCAGCAAACGCAGCAGAAGAAAAGCGGCGGAGTTAAGGTAAGCTGGGGAGGCGGCTCTCCCAAAATACTTTTTGCTCCGCACGAGGAAAACAACACAACAGACACCAAGGCAGAAAACGAAAGCCTAAGAGCAGAAATCAACAACATAAGAAAGGAGAATAGGCAGCTAAGAAAGCAGATCAGCGAATTAATCGCAGAACTACAGGAGATACGGAGAACAGGTTTCTCACCAGTGAGAACGGCAACACCACCACCACAAACTATAGAGAACCCACAAAACATGGGGGAGACCAACACGGCAGGGGAAGACCTAAAAACACTCATGCTGCAAATGCAACAACAAATGCAGCAACAAATGCAACAACTAAGCCAGAAGATAGCTTTGCAAGACCAGAGCTTCCGTAATTACGTTAAAAATCAAACAACACAGAGAACACTAAACGACGCCAGAGACCGCCTCTTTAATGAGCGGAGGTTCGGTACAGAAACCCAAGGGAACAATAGTAGCTTCAACACAGCAACATGGCAGGAGGACAACAACTAGAGATTTGGCAATGGAACTGCAGGGGCTACAGGCGCAAGCAGGGGCTCCTGCAGCAATTCATTAGCACTAGGGGAACCCCACCAGACCTAATCTTATTACAAGAAACAAACTGTACCCCAACCCTAAGAGGCTACTCATGCCAGGAAAAAGGGAAAACAGCAACACTCATTAGCGACAAAATAACAGCAATAAATCATGGGGAAATAGCAGACACACAGCTAGAACACGTGATAACTGAAATAATTCCCAAAAGGAAAAGGAAAGCAAAAAGCACCTTTGTTATAAACATATATAGCCCACCTAAAAACAGGGGAGACTTCATCAAGCTTTTCGCGGAGGCAAAGAAACTTGCAGGGCAGAACACCCTAGTTATAGCAGGAGACTTCAACGCGAAAAGCCCGCAATGGGGCAGCAAAAAAGAGGACTTAAAAGGGCGGAGCATATGTACAGCAGCAGAAAACACAGGCTGCGAGCTACTTACGGATGAGAGCCAACCCACAAGGCAAGGCAACAGCGTAAGCGTAGACACGTGTCCCGACCTAACCTTTGTCAGAGGAGCTAAACAAGCAGAGTGGGAAAACACACAGGAGAACCTAGGCAGCGACCACTTTATAATCAGAGTGGCCATTGAAGCCGAAAGCATCAGAAGGAAAATAGGCAAGGCAAGACTGACAGACTGGGACGCTTTCCGCACCCACTGTAAAAGCATCAAAGGCGACATCACGTCTTTAGAAGAATGGAGCCAACAACTTAAACAAATAAGAGATACATATACCAAAGAAGTTAACCGCACAGAACAGGCACCAGAGGTAGACAAACGACTCCTCGGCCTATGGGAGGCAAGGAAAAGCCTAACCAAACGCTGGAAGAAACAGAAGCTTAACAGGAAACTAAAAAAGAAGATAGCAGAAATCACCCAGCGAGCGGAAGAATACGCAACACAACTGGCTAGACAGGATGGCAACAATTCAGCACAACACTGAATGGCACCCTAGGCACGGCCAGAACGTGGCAAATACTAAGGAAGCTCATGGACCCATCGAAGAACAAAGCAGAAAGTAACAAATCGATACAAAGACTGATCTACCAATACGAAGGGACGGAGGAGCAGCTAATCCAAGCAGTAAAAGAGAAATGCTACGGAAAAGAACAGGTGAAAGCCTACCAAGGAGAATACCAAGGGAAAGAAAACCAGGACATGGACAAACCGATAACAAGAGAAGAAGTTATTCAAGTCATAAGGGCAACGACAAAGAACACGGCAGCGGGGGCGGACAAGATCCAGAACTCGTTGATAAGAAATCTCAGCGATGAAGCGGTAGAACAGCTCACAAAATACTTAAACAAACTCTGGGAAGAGGGAACGGTTCCGAAAGAGTGGAAACACGCGGAAGTCGTTATGATACCCAAACCAGGCAAAAAACTGCAGATAGAAAATCTCAGACCTATCTCGCTAACATCGTGTCTGGGCAAGCTTTTCGAAAGAATCATCACTAAAAGAATACAAAGACACCTAGAACACGGAGGATGGTACCCCAACACAATGTTCGGCTTCAGGGAACATCTATCGACCCAAGACGTGCTGCTTCAGCTCAAAGAAGAAGTACTAGAAACAATACCAAGCAAAGGGGAAAACGTAGTCATGGCCGTGGACATCAAAGGGGCCTTCGACAACGTATCCCACGCAGCAATCATGGAAGCCATCAACGCCACCAACTGCGGAAAGAAAACACACGACTACGTGAGAAGCTTCCTCACAAACAGAACTGCAACGGTGGGTTTGGGAGACCTACGAAGCGAGGTCTTTCAAACACCATGCAGGGGAACTCCACAGGGCTCAGTGATATCACCAGTGCTCTTCAACATATCAATGATCATCCTAGCCAAAGAGCTCAGCCAGATACAAGGAATCAGACACGCATTGTATGCGGATGACATCACCATATGGACCAGCGAAGGCTCGCTAGGAAGCAAAGAAGAAAGTCTACAAGCGGCAGCCACCTGCATTGAAGGATACATGAAGAAGAGGGGACTAAGGTGTTCCACCGAAAAGTCCGAACTTCTCAGAGTAGGAAGGCACCCTACAGAGGCTAACCTCGAGGTGAAACTAGAAGGGCAGAACATACCGGAACAAAGAATGATAAGAATACTCGGTATGTGGCTGCAAGGTAGCAGGAAATGCAGCCACACACTCAGCCTGCTACGCAAAGCGGCGGAGCAAGTAGGCCGAATGATAAATAGAGTAGCCAGCAAAAGGCATGGCATGAAGGAAGAAGACACAATCAGACTGGTGAACAGCCTGATAGTCAGTCGAATAACATACTCACTACCATACCACGTAACCATCAAAGCTGAAAGAGAGCAAGCAGAAGCTATCCTTCGCAAAGCGTACAAGATAGCCTTACATCTACCAAGGAACACGTCCAACGAGAAGCTAATGCAACTAGGGCTAAACAACACTTTTGAAGAGCTGAGTGAATGCCAAATAAAGGCACAACTTCAAAGACTCAGCGACACAAGAACCGGACGAGCACTTCTGACTAGGTTGGGTCGGGAGACGGAGAACCATCACAACAACAGGGCAAACATACCAGACGCACTAAGAAGAAACATAAGCGTACAACCCATCCCCCGCAACATGGACCCAAACCTCCATGCCAGCAGGAGGAGAGCCAGAGCAGAATACTATGAAAAAACAATAGGGCACAGGGACAGCACGGTATACACCGACGCTTCCCCGTACTATGGTGAACGAGGAAATAAAATGGTGGCGGTAGTCGTCAACCACCAGGGAGAACACATAACGAGCCTCACGGCCAGGGCATCAAGTGTAGCAGAGGCGGAGGAGATAGCGATAGCCCTAGCAATGAGGGAGGGGGATAGAAAGGGGAGACCCTTGAATATTTTAACAGACTCACAAGAAGCGTGTCGAAACTACACAAAAGGAAGGGTAGGCAAAACGACACTCAGGATCCTCAGCGAGGGGACACCATCGGGGAGGAGAGAGAAACATAACATAATTTGGATACCAGGCCACGCGGGGGTCTGGGGCAACGGAAGGGCGGACGAACTAGCTCGAGGGCTCACTATCCGAGCTGGGGGGTCACAAGCCCCGGAGGAGCTCTGGACTAGCCTAGGGGCTGGGTACTCTGAAACACTAAGTTTATACAGGGGGCTAAGATACAAATACCCCCCACCACACAAAGAGCTAAGCAAGGAAGAAGCCGCAAAATGGCGGAAGCTACAGACAGGCTCCTTCCCCAACTTATATATGCTAAGCAAGATGTTCCCGACACAATACCGCGCCACATGCCCTTGGTGCGAAGCGAGGCCAACACTATACCACATAACATGGGAATGCGCCAGAAACATCGTTCCACAAACACGACACACCAAGTGCGGAGCAATGGGAGAGCCGGCTCACCAGCTGCGAGCTAGAGGCCCAAAGGGCACTCATAGCACACGCAAGCGAGGTGGCCAGACTCAGTGGAGCCCTGGACTAGGGGACCACCCAAGGCTAGGAGGCAACCTCAAGACTTGAAGAGAAGACTTGAAGAAGACCTCCGCCGCAGGCTAAATCTTATAAATCAATAAAGTTTCTACTCACTCACTCACTCAGTTTCCTCATTTCTCCTGACAGTTCCTAATGGTTATTTAAGAACATTTAAAGTCAAATCAAGCAATTAATAGAAGATTACATCTAGCCCAGAGACTGTCATTCGGCGTCCTTTTATATTTTCTGCACGGTGTACCATCAAAACGGTGCAGAAAACACACACCAGGTTGTTCAATAGCTTTGTTAAATGTAACGAGGGTATCATTTCCTTTGTTTTTCAGGAATAGTGCGGTGTCGTGCAGAAAGACACACGCTAAAAAAGGAAACAAAAATGGATGGTGTTGAAGGTGTATACCTTCAACACCATCCATTTTTTCTTTGACTTAAAGGCGGCAATCTAGCTGAAAGCGAGTATTCAGACGCATTCCCACTTTCTGAAATGATGTCCAGAGTTTGTCTAACAACGGAAAATACCCGACCTTGGAACGAGCGGTCAGCAGACGGAAGCTGAATGGGCGAAAGGTGATGTAGTTTTGTGTCTGTGATGACAAAAGACGCCCTAAAGCCCCAAAACTCTTTAGCAGAACCCAATGGGAACCAATGCTACGGTTATTTAGAGGGCCACTGTTCCACTACATCCAGCGCGAAGGACGTCAAAAGTTGTCGGAGAATGTATAGCGACCTTAACGAATTTAGTGGCGTAGATGAGACCCATGGAATGGTGGTGGTTGCCTCTTGCCGCCTACAATGAGGGTCGGTGTAGAGCCCTCGTCGTGCCTGCAACTGCTTCTTAGAGTAAGAAAAGGTAAAAAAAGCGCCATTTCCTTTTTCTACAGGTTTGCTTCCCTCCGCAATACACAAAAGTATTGTACAAAATGTTGAGCAACAGCCACAATATCAGAGATGTCGAAAAAGTAATTAGAGCCCGAGGTTTTGACGCTGGTGGACCAGCCGCTATTAGAAGCTTTTCTTTTTTTATCGTGTTTGTGGTGACCGCAGAAACACAGTTCAATTTCTCGGTAAACTCTTCATTCCGTCCAGAAAGTTAGTTGCATTTTACTGTAAATTTTAGAGAAACGATTACGGTCGGTAGAGTACATAATGAGTGCTTTTTTTCAATTAGCAGAACATTTGCAGGTCAATCACGGTGGCATTCCAGAGGTAAAACTTGATGATAAAGAAAAAAATACTATTCTTCAATGAAGACTCTCAAAGAAAAATACTACGCAGCCACTCACATCTACCGTCCTATAATTATCGCGTTAAACACTTCTGAGCAGCTCGTTCCCGAAATTGTAGCAGTACTTTGCTTCTAAATCAGCTTCACAGGTTCTCGATGTTTCAGCTTGCCCAAGTTCCGAAAACACTTTTTTTCTTCAATTATCAGCATTTTTCCTCGCACGACTGGCTAGTTTGGTAGCTTTGTGATCGTCCTGCACTCATGAATACTGGATATCGTACAAAGAGCTGCGACATCGCTATTGAGCACTTAGGCAGAATGGCTGGTTTACGTGCCCAAGAAAGAAGCCTCCCTTTATATGCTTGGGACTGTGAATCAGAGTAGCGCAGAATTCTTCTGCATGATTTTCTTCTCTTTAATCTGGTAAACGCAGCTGCGACATTACGTTGTCTACCGGCACTAAATACTCTCGAACATAACGTCTGAATTTCTTCTGCAGCCTCTTTTATTTCACTCGTTGCCTTTCAGCTCACCTAAAGAGCGATTTGCAGTCATATTATGCCGGTACAGAATTCGACAGAATTCCTCGGTAGGTGATACCGTCCGTTGATTCTAATGGTGCTCAACCACTCGCCATGTCATTAGGCTGCAGTTGAGGAGAAATCTCTCATGCATGATCGAAAGCAAAATGCGCGCAGACCGATTAGAAAACATAAGAGGTACACAGCAGAAAAAGACATGAACATGCCATTCTTAGTTGTTATAGCATGGAAAGTGGATCAAATGGCAGATGAACGCACTGCACTACCTCTTTGGCTGCGTTAATTTCTAGCGCTCCTGAATATTTCAGAGCGTCATAGGCTGTAATAAAACTGCCTGTTCGTCAATGGACTCAAACCCTCATTGTACATTAGGTATCTCAGACATATACTGAGAGTTGTGGCAGTGGAAGAGTGTCTTTAAGATTCAAAATGTTGACTCGAAAATTATTGGTCGGCACATGTCCCTTCTGTGCATACTATAAGTCGTAAAATTACAAGCAATTTTTTTCCATGAAAAAGCGCTTACGAAAGGCGAAGCAGAAGCAGGAACACCCAAACACAAAACCTCCTCAAAATCTCCCAAAAATGACCCATCTGGACATCTGGAATCTCCTCAGGAGGTGCTCATTTTTCCCGAACACATCTAAAAAACGTCCCCACAACTAGCAATGTCCAAAAAGTTGTGCGTCCCATGGAAAGCCCCAAAAGGTTAATGCTCGATTTCTCGGCTCTAGTTCAATAAAATTATTCCTCCTTTTTCATGCAGCCTGCAGGCATCCAAGCGCACATATGTGCCAAATTTCAGGTGGATACTTACGTTACAGGTGGTGTAATCCACCTTTCCACTGGTCTGAATGCGTGCTGCTGGCTCGGCCGTTCTGCACTTATCCGTTTACATAAAATGTCCTAGCATTTTTCACACAAAGGAAATATGAACTGAAAAAGTCACCCTATTTGGCCTATATAAGAGCAAATAGCAGCGCCATACAGAAGTAATTTCAGTTTTCTAGCTGTGCTCTCAGCACGAATTGCATCCTGTCGTCCATGCCGGCGACCGCACCATACACCACCACAATCAAAATGCATTCATGTTTCAGTCAAAAAAAAACAATACAGACCGAATTGAAAGTCCGTGCCGAACAAAACTTACGTTCAACGGCGCAAATCTGAATGAATACAAATAGCAGACGCAAACGTATGCACCATTTAATACACAGTGTACATACACTACGGCGCCATGCATATTGTCACGTTGTAGTGACGACAGTCCAGCGTTCAGGAAGACAGCAACAAAGACTTTCAAACGAGGCTCTTTATTTGGGCTGACTTGCGCCCTCAAAAGAACTGAATCACTTGGCGGCGGCGTAAGCAACAGGCGTGCTCGGCGGTCGTCGAACTACGAATGTCCGTCGCTCGCGGCATCGCTCAATTTAAAGCCGGCAAGGAAACTTCCAGATAACAGGTCAAGATCATCTACGGTAATCTGGAAAAACCTAGATGCAGCCTTTCATGGCTGCGAACAATCGAGATTAGTCTGGTCGCTTCTCGCGTCACGAACAAAAGTGTAACAACCCTTTCCTGCAGCCTTGAGCGTGAACGAACAAACACTACAATGATACGTGGCATTACCCCCCTTCCAAAGAAGCATCGCCTCGATGCTTTAAAATGAAATTAAACACGGAGAATGCTTCGAGAACCTAGAGTCCTTTAGCGTTCCTAATAAGGTGTAAGGGCAGCGGTAAAAGCTTCAAGTCTGGCCGTGTCGTCGTCGTCGTCGGTGTTGTCGTCGGTGTTGTCGTAGTTTTTGTCGTCGTATTTGTCGTCGTAGTAGTCGTCGTCGTCGTCGTAGGGGTCGTCGTCGTCGTCGTAGGGGTCGTCGTCGTCGTAGGGGTCGTCGTCGTCGTAGGGGTCGTCGTCGTCGTAGGGGTCGTCGTCGTCGTAGGGGTCGTCGTCGTCGTAGGGGGCATGGTCTTCTGTTTTCGTCGATGGAGGATCTTAGTTCTTGCGCTCAGAAGCAACCTCACCTCCAGAGGCTGCTTTATTCAGTTTAACCTTCGGGGGCTGGGGAAGCGTCCACGCACTGCGTAGCCTCGGCTAGGAGATACTTAGCGCGGTGACGATGGCGACGGAGAACGCGATAGGCGGCTCGGCGATGAGTATCCTTCCCAACGCAAAAAATCCTCGATTTCGGCTGGTCGCTGGCCGGGTCGGGGTCGTGGGGCGTCGTAAGGGAACCCTCGGATGCCCATTCTCCTGTATGGGCAGTACCGGAGAATGTGACCGGCTTCTCCGCAGTGGAAGCATTGTGGGCGGCGCTGGTCGGGTGTTCTCCACTCGACGCATTTCCTCGGCCGTGTACGACGCTCGTAGGACGGGCGAGTTGGGGCGAGAGGGCGGCGCTCCAGCGCAGCTGGCTAAGGGCGGTAGGGGCTTGGGTCCCGTCGTCGAGGTACAGGACGGCGCACTGCTGCGACGTAAGTCATGCTGGAGGCTCCAGAGGCTGCGTGGTAGACTGGAGTCAGGACTTCCGGCGAATAACTCAAAGGGCTGGCGTCACGACTTGCAGGGGTTGTCCGGTACTTGGAAGGCTACCGAGCACCTCCACCAGATGTCACGTTGTAGTGACGACAGTCCAGCGTTCAGGAAGATAGCAACAAAGACTTTCAAACGAGGCTCTTTATTTGGGCTGACTTGCGCCTTCAAAAGAACTGAATCACTCGGCGGCGGCGTAAGCAACAGGCGTGCTCGGCGGTCGTCGAACTACGAATGTCCGTCGCTCGCGGCATCGCTCAATTTAAAGCCGGCAAGGAAACTTCCAGATAACAGGTCAAGATCATCTACGGTAATCTGGAAAAACCTAGATGCAGCCTTTCATGGCTGCGAACAATCGAGATTAGTCTGGTCGCTTCTCGCGTCACGAACAAAAGTGTAACAACCCTTACCTGCAGCCTTGAGCGTGAACGAACAAACACTACAATGATACGTGGCAATATGACCACTTTTTTCTCCAGCCCTGAGAAATCTCCAATATGAAGCAAGTAAAACAGAATACAGGCTGAAAGTTGATGCACCTTAAACGAGCATTCTAAGGGCTACAAAAGCAGATTGCACACGCAAAAGCAAACGTATGTAAAGAGCCACTTGGGTGACAAAAGAAAAGACGAGATGGGCGTACGCTGCAGACACGCAGTTTCAGGTCACGGATTTTCTGAAACCCCCCTCACGCTTAGAGACTCGGAGCAAGCTTCAGCGACGTTAGCGACGTGTTATCAAAACAGAAAAAAAATATTAGTTCTACTAGGCGAAAATAAAAAAAGTGCGAAAAGGGCCTGCAGTATGCTTAAATAAATAAATAAATTAAATAATTAATTAAAATAAACCAACATACCTTGACGACATGTCCTACGGAAACCCAGGGATGAAATACAAGGCTGCAACAGCTGGAACCATAAATTAAACGCAGGCTTCTGTCCTGCGCCTTCTCACAGCACAGCGAGCGCTCAAACATACGCGTTACACCCTCGTAACGATCCTGGGAGTTTTATTTTCTTGTGAGTAAGTGTGGGGATAAGACTGCTTGGAGCCAGGCGGGAAGGTGAACGTGGTCAGGTACTACGTGCGGTGGCGCGCTGCATCCATGGTGCGGCAGACCGCGCATGCGGCACAGCCCAGCTTGGGAGTCGAGATCAAGGCACGATTAATCCAGTGGGAGAGAGTCAATATAACCACGCGAACACTGCACAAACTATACCGCTGCGGCAGGATGGCTGCGCGGTGGCGAAGTAGGTAGAGCAGGCTAATCCATGGGCACTCGAAGAAAGAGAGTGGTAGGTCTCCGAAGGTCCTTCCCGCCTCAGATCGTAGTAGACGGCCACGCTGCCACCACCAACGTGCTGCAGTCGTCGGAGGCGCTGAGGAATGAAGGGTGCGTGCGAGGAGTCACCTATTGCCACGAACTCCGCTGCCGCGAACGCCGCCTCGAACAGCGGCATCAGTAGGGCCGTGGAGCTGCGCAAAGGACTTGCGATGCGCCGCCGCGGCATCAGCTCCAAAAGGAATGGTGTGGGCACGCCGAGGTGCGCGGGAAAACTGCCGTGAATGCGTAGCTACGAAGTCCACGACAGCCCAGTTGGCGCAGTGACGAGAGCAAGAACTGCCGCGCGCTGGGGCTTGTGTGCTCGAACGTCTCGGGCAGCGCGAATAAGCGCGCGCAAAATGGCGTCCGTCCAGCGAGGAAGCCGGGCGAGCGACGGGAGGCCATTACCGCACTTCTGCTAGACAGCGGCGCAGCGAGGAGTGCCGAGAGTCGGAGACGCCTGGAGGGACCACCACACAATGTTGAAGTTGGGCGGAAGCTGGGAAAACGCTAGAAGACGGGAAAGCTCCGCCGCTGCCGGCGGCGCGATGAAAATGCAGACCGCCGCCGCCTGCCTGCAGCATGGAGCCGACGGCCCACGTGCGAGAAACGCATGCGCCGAGAGAGATGCGGGGTTTACCGTTTCCTTCGGCTGTTCAAATGAAACTGCTATTTCATCTCTCAAAACGGCGAGTGCAAGAGCAAAACCTTCTCTCCCGCAGTTGTGGCGTGAGGGAGAGAGAAAAGAGAGCGAGCTGCCAATTTTTATTTCTTGTTGAAAACCATTGGTCCCGAAAACGTTATACCCAGTTACCTTTCTGGGACCAAAATGCATTAATTCTTTTTTGTTACTGCTTAAAACTCTCGAAAGAACGTTTCTAGACCTTTAGTGGGAGCACTGCCTTTTTTCTTGTGTTTCTATGTCTTGCCTCTATGGTCTGGAAACGTTTGATAAATGCTGTACTGGGACTGGGACATTCCATCCTTTTTTGGAGTTTCTGAGGAGGTTTTGTGTTTGTTGGGACAACACGATGCTAAAAACTATGTTTTATTGCACGGCCGTGACAAATATACCTCCGCCACGCAAGGGGTGGGAGATCGCATAAACAAAATGGAAACAGCCGAGCATATACATGAACCAGCCGTACCACCGCGGTAGAAAATTTTCTTGAACAAATCTGTGCAGATGGGACTCGCATGCGTTGCTGATGAGTTTAATGTTCGCGGCCTTACCGATTGTTTTAGTGCGTTGATCGGTGTACTGCACCTCGACCACATCTAGAATGTTGACATTGTCCCACTGCGGTGTATCCGGTCAAGCTGCAGCCTGCACTTAGACCCTGCGCTTAAAACATTTCGGTGAAGGGCAGCATACGACCAGTTTACATCATGAGGCTGTTAACATCGTGTGACTGAACATAACTGCTACTAACAATTTGAAGATCTCTGACATCACAACGCGAAGACGTCATGAAAGCAACCATGAAACGCTAGTAAGTAAGCAAGAAATAACAGCGGCAGTGATGAACACTTCAGTTCGAAAGATCAAAGAGGTATTTGACTCGATCACGTATTATCATTTCCCATCGTTCTTCTGCCGCAGCTAATTGTGACCGGGACAATGGCGGTCGAATTACTTAATTTGTGGGATTTTCTGAGAGACCAACCAAAAGTGTGCTCCAAATTGCCCATGTTTGTTCGGGCATTTCGGCAATCTCTTAGGAAGTTCTGGTACCATGGCTTCTGGAAATTTAAGCTGAGAACTAAATTACAACCACTCTTTTTCATCTCTCGCTAATGGAAGCATCTGTGATAAAGTCACCGATACGTTTAACAGCACTTCAAGAAGCTGTGGCGAAACTTAATCAACAAGAGATATTTTTGTCTCCTATAAAACACACCAGGAACATGTATTTTCCAGTGAAATTGCAAAGTGATTACTTGCTGACAGCTGGTGACTGCGGGAGGAATACATGATAAATACGAAGGGGAACTTCATGTATGAGAAACCTACGAGCTTAAAGGGATCGAGTGTGTGAAACTTGCAGGTAACCGGGAATGCAAGATGGTGAATTCTTGCCTGACTATGAGCTATATTATGCGGCGCGAGACACGGGATGTTTTATAACAAAGGTGCCTTTAGGCAAGTGAAGAGAAGTGTGACTGTGGAGTTGGAAAGAACAGCTAAAACGAAGGCAGAAAGGAAGAAACAAGGAACGAGAGAGAGCAAAAGAAAGAAAGGAAGAAGGAAAGAGAAATAAATAGCGAAAGAGACAAGAAAAGCTACGAAAGTGGAAAGAAAGAAGGAAATAAAGAGAGGAAAAGAAAGGAGGAAGAGAAACAAGGAAACGACAAAGGATGGAAGGAAAGAGAGAGAAATAAGGAAAGGAAGAAAGAGAGAAACAATGAACTACAAATAAAAAAGGAGAGAAAAATTGGAGAAAAGAAAAAAGATTAGGAAAGAAAATGAAGCAAAGGAAAAAAGTAAGGAAGAAAGAAGGAAAAGGAAGAAGGAAGGAACGAGAGAACGATAGGAAGAAAGGGAAAAGAAAAGAATGCAGGAAAGAAGGAAGGGAAGAAAGAAAAGAAGAAAGAGGAACGAAAAAAATAAGCAGGCCAAACGAAGAGTTCAATTTTTGCACATTAGGAATACAAATCTATTACTCGCTGCTAAGCAAAAAAAAAACCTTTTTTTTTTTAAGTTTGCACTTCGAAGGTAGGTCGATAGACTAATGAGTGCACTGAAAGGGGCCGAGGTGTTAGTGAAGAACCTATCCGGTTACTGAATTAATTCTAGTTTAGCCTTCTAGGTGTGGCAGCAACGCAAACATAAAGCATTTTTGTCAAGTTAAACTACAAAGGAAATTAAAAAAAGAGATCTTGACGGCAATCCGCGTTCCGACCCGCAACACGTGCCAATAACCAAAGAGCAGAGTTTCGTGTGAGGCTATAAAGACTGATTCTTTTGATACTTTTCTCCCTCCACACCTTTCTTCCCTTTCTTATTTGATCAAGAGGCTGCCTTCCTCGCAACGGCGCGTAGCCGCCTCAGGGCGATTGTGAGATGCGGACGCCATATAAAAGGGAGAAAATCTTAAAAGAAGGTTTGGGGTATCGGGCGGAGTAAAAATAAAACAATGCTTCCGCTTACACAAGCGCTCTTTTCCTAGCTGCGCCACTTCCCGCCCTGCCCCCGACAACACTCTGTTCATTCGCCCAGGCTGCACCAGTGTGCCACTATAGTAGGGCAGCTCACTAAAGTAAAGAGGGATATAAAAAAAAAATCCCACGACACACGGCAGATCTCGAACGCTGACCTGCCTGAGCAATCGACGCGGCACACAACAAATGCTCGCCAATGGTTCCTACCCTTCTGTGTGATGCCTATAGTTTATCGCCTACTCTGAGTTCCCCCTCGCGCTATTCAACACGACCGGAACAAATGACGCAAAAGAGGAACCACGCACTATTCGCCAGCAGGAAATGCATTTTGCGTGCAAGCATTTGCTTGGGTCTGTTTTCTTCACTTGGCATTGCGCTTTTGTTGCTACAGCGCAGCACGGAGACAAACGCTTTGTATGATGACGTTCACGCTGTGTACGGGTGAACTGTTCGTAGTGCAAGACAAAAGCATCAACTCAGCACCACTGAACGCGGCGAGCCAGGTTTCGTTTGTCGTCTTTTTTCATCCTCTCGTGGGCGACGCAGTTTGTTACGTGCCATGTTTTGTGTACACGAAGACACACAACAGAGGCAGAGCCTTGAATGGTCCTGTGTTTTGAGGGGTGACGCCAGCAATATTTCGGCCCTCGTTGGCAACGAAACTGTTTTGCGTGCGTCGTTATGCTCCTCTGACTCCAGTAATGACGAAGGAAAAACGTGACTTGCTTGGAGAAATACAGTGGCGAATGAGAGAGTTCTGCCTAACAGTGGCGAAAGTTTTTATATGTGTTTTGCGAAACCTTCCGGGATCTGGTTCGCAGTAGTTAGCAGTTATAACATCTTGTTTCCGGTTTTTCTTACTGGCAAATTTCTTTCGCACTCTTGAAGACTGGTAGCGTTTGCGGTTTTTTTCGCTAACTACTAACGATATTTAAAAATGAAAAGCATTGTCAGAGGCTCAAATGAGCTTCTTGAGGCAATGTCGTAAAAATACATCTTGCAACAAAGTGCGAACAGCTATGAGGTTTGATAATTTTATATATATCCTCTAGTGAGCTCTGTAAACTATTGTGTCTTTTAGTTGCCAAAAACGCATTCTCCACATCTCTGTAATTTGATGCATCAACATGAAATCACGAAATTTGTATTTTAAACACAAGAACTTGTTGTGTGGCCGACTATGCGGCGGCTCAGTGGCTTTCGGCTGCTGAGCGCAATGTCAAGCGCTCCCTGCTGGCCGCAGCGGCCGTATTTCAATGCAGGCGGGAAAGGAAGCCGCCCAAGTATAATACTTCAGGGATTCTAAAATAATCCGCAGTCCTCCGCAATGGCACCCATTATAGCCCATGTTCCACTTCGAGACGTGAAACCAGGAACTGAAGAGTATTTATTTAAGAATTTCTTTTTGTGTTATCTTCACTGGCTAAATAAAATGCGGCCCATCATGAGGCATTGGTAACTGTGAAAAGCCTGTGTGGGCGCGTGGTGATGATGATGAATTTTTTATGGCGCACGAACATCTGCGACCAAACAGCGCCATAGCACAAGGTTTTTAATTAGCCCAAATGTATTTGCTTGTACACGTGACTAAAAAAATAAATATAGTATGGCCACCTATTTTCCGCTGTTTTGCATTTGTTATTTAAGCTTGCATAAGGGGAGATTCTCACGCTGTTTTTTTTTCTACGCTCGCATTTGTAATAGAACTAGAGGTAATGTCGCTTCACAATTACGATTGGGCCTTAATTTCTTTACACTATGCATTATAGTGGTAAGGAAAATGAAAACTCTTTCCCAGGGTGTTTCACTTGGTATTTCAACGTAAAGTAGAGCAAAAGAAAAGCAAAACGTATGTACACAAGCAAATGCCCAAACTAGACGGGAATCATATATAAAGCAAAGAATTCATACAGCCACATTCAGGCGGAAAAGGGACAAGACGAAACCTATGATTAGGGAACAGAAGCACAAGTTGACTATAGGGCTCCAAATACTTCTCTTCGGGCGAAGTAAATATAAAAAATATCCTTTCTAAGAGATTCAAGTGACGTACTTTTCTTGAGCATGGTAAATAGAGTGGGGTGATTGCTTAGAGAGTCACAGATATTATGTCAGTTTCTGCGTACCATAATTTGTGCGTACCTTTTCTCTTGTGTAAGTTTCATATGGCATTCTGTAGGGATGTTCCTTGTGTAGGCGTTTCCAGTAAAGGGCAACAGAATTAATCATAATTTCGTTAGGAATGGTTAAACCTAATCAACTTTTTATAACATTGGAAACACTAAACACTGAATGCTGGTTGAAAAGTGGAGCAGAGTGGCACAGTTAACGTGCGTTTTCGATAAAGCTCCAGCTTTCTTTGTAGAATATGCATATTTTCTATATTTATTTCTTGTCGTTCCCACGCAAGAAGGGAATAATTGATTCTAGAATAGTCCGTGGTATAGTAGAGCTGCTTTTTAACCAGGAAGGCGAAAGTTTCCGTATTTTATAAATGAGCTCTATAGCCCACGAGATCTCTGATCGGAGGCTGTGCATGCGAATAGGCCGATTTAGGTTCTGACGTAAGAAAACTCCGAGGAATTTATGCAATGTTACTAGTTCGAGCGTCTGATTCTGGTATTTTAGTATGATTTGTTTTTCGATACGCTTTTTACAAGGGCGAGAAATTTAGTTCCTAGTTTTCTTCGTATTCGATTGATATTCGTTTATCCGAAGCCATCGGGAACGATCTGTTCGCCATATGTTTGCTTCAGTTGAAGAACATCGGTCTTTTCTATTCAAAAATGCATTCCTGTCGTCAGCGTATAGAGTTAAGTCTGGTGTAGGGGGTGCATTGAGGATATCGTTTATGCAAATAGGAAACAACATCGGGACAAGTATGTATCCCTGGGGCACATCATATCCTATATTGCCTGTGCTTGACTGAGCCAGGTGGATGCACACATACTGAACCGTATTTGTTCAACAACTTTGGTTGCTTCAAATGGTATTCCTATAACTCAGTAATCAGGCAACTTTTACAACAGAATATTATGCTTCATAGAATGAAATGCCTTCTTCAAATCGATAAATACTCCTGCTGTACATTACTGCTCTTCAAAATATTCACCGATTTTCTTTTACATTTACCGGTGCATCTACCGCACTGTTTCGTTTTGGAAACCATACTTCTTGGCCATGATATGAGATTTTTCTCACAAAAATGTAAGAGCCGTGCATTGATTGAATATCAAAAAAACTTAAATGGGGTTAAACTTAAAGAGTCATTGTGGTCGCTTGCTTTGTGAATTAGAGACACTTTTGCTATTTTTATTTTGTTGGTTAAAATTTCGATGCTTAGAATTAAATTGCATATTTGAGTGAGTGTTCGAATGATTACTTGAGAAAGTGACTTTATGAGCTCCGATTTTATTCCGTCCTCCCCACACGCACTCCTATTCTTCATGTTGAGTAGTAGGGTTTTAACTTCAGATTCCGTGGTAGAGACCCAAAAGAGCGAATAGTTGACGGACACTGCGAACGTGCGGCGGTCATAACCACTCAGCGAGTAACTATCGGAAGCCCCTGATTCTAAAAAGTGACCTTTACATCTGTTTTTCAAGCATTTCTCTTGAGCATGGTGTGCCGTCAACTATGTGTTCAGAAAAGCACTCGCAGTATGCCCTACTTTTCGAGGGTTCTTAAAATCATTGGCAGACTTGTGTTCATAATAAGTATTTCGCACCTTCTTGATATCAAGCCCTAATTTATATCAAAATTCTTAAGACTAAGCGAGATATTTTATTCGTTTAGTGTTAATCGAGATGCAAAAAGCTTATCGCGTTGTATCATTTTTTTTAAAGAATGGCGTCAGTCGAAGGTTTTCGGCATTTTTAATTTTTCCTACAATCTACGAGAGGAAATGTCCTATCGTGTAGGTTCTTAACAGTGTTTTCGTATGCGTCATGTGCTGTAACAAGGGCGGCCACTGGAAAAGGAGGTCTCCAATCTGAGTTAGCTTTTTCGTCTTTGACATTATTTCTCTATTATTAAAAGTCTGTACAGTATGCCCGCAGGAGCAGGCACATATTGTTGTGAAGGTTCAGTAGTAAAAAAATAAAAAAGGGCTAGTGGTCGCTAACACATAATATTAGTAAACCGGCTTCCACTTAATTCGGTTTGGTTTGGTTTATGGGGTTTAACGTCCCAAAGCGACTGAGGCTATGAGAGACGCCGTAGTGAAGGGCTCCGGAAATTTCGACCACCTGGGGTTTTTTAACGTGCACTGACATCGCACAGTACACGGGCCTCTAGAATTTCTCCTCCAAAGAAATTCCAGCCGCCGTGGCCGGGATCGAACCCGCGTCTTTCGGGTCAGCAGCCGAGCACCGTAGCCACTGAGCCACCGCGGCGGCATCCCCACATAATTCGTATGAGACATGGTTAGACACAGGTAGAGCAAAGTTTCGGATGTACTTGTCATCTTTATCGGTCTGTAAGTTACAGTTTCGTGTACACGAAAGAAATTATGTCGACAAAATTTTGAGCTTTTGAGTCTGGGGATATTAAATATACAGTAAAATCTTCAGCAAGAATAACAGGCAGAGATAATTAACTGCGATGTTCAAGCATGTCACCAAGGAATTTAAAAAATTCTGTTATTTTGTCCGAGGCTGGTTCATATAAAACTGTAAGCATGGGGCTCATCCACACAATCATTAAACATTGGTAATGAGAATTTCTTGCAAAGAATTAAGGAAAAATCTGAAAAATAAATGAGTTTTTTATATGTAGAACCGCATCACATTCTGTAGCTTTTTTTTTTTTTTCATGTAGAGAAGCACATCTATACACTGCGAAATTTACTGTGCTGCCATTATTGCAGGGCTAAGATTTTGTGATGGCCTGCACGTCAAACTGAAGGTCTAAATTGCTTAAAATTGGTCGATTGAATCGCCCATAATTTTCACACTTTGCACATTGAGATGGGGCAAAGAATGTTGCTTTGTGTGTCGAGCCCTGAAGCGTGTTGAGAATCTATATAGTGATATCGACACTTCACGGGATAGTTGAGACCCCTTTTATCGATCGGACAGCAATTGCTCATCAGCTCTTTCAATGCGTTATCGTATCTTTCGTACATCCTCCCTTTGACATATTCTGATTACCCCGGCGCGAATGGTACGGCACGCGAACATCTTTCCATTATTTGTCCAGCAAGCGTCTGTGTTCTGAGATATGGTTCTCTAAAATTTCAACTCATTCCGCATAATTACGCGTTCGAGACCGCGCTATTCTGCATGGAACTGCTCCCCGGTGTGACGCAGCTGTGGAGCGAACGGCATGAATTGCTTTTCGCTCTTGGCCATCAGTGTGGCATCGCTGCGCTTGACTTCATGCGAAGTCTAAAGCGGCACCACGGCTTATCACCCGCACTAATAGCAATCCAATAAAGAAGTAGTGCTTGCCTCACATCGCCCGCGCAGTCATTCTTCGGTTTCGCTAGCCAAAAGCTAAATATTTGGCCAAGAACGAAAACTAATCACCGTCGCCTGTAGGTCTACATTCTTGTAAGCTGGCGCACCATATGCAACAGCAGCGTCACACCAGGGGGGAACTTCAGTCCGAGTGCTGCGCTCTGGCATGCGTAATTGACGGAATGGACTTAAATTTAAGACGTGAATATCTCAGGATAAAGGGGCGTAGGTCAAATTATACAAAATAGAATAGTCATCAAATGCCACTTTCTGTATGCTCTCAATATAAACATACATACCACTACAGTGAACAAAAAGTTAATTTTCTCTTTTACTTAATGACTGATATTACGATGGCAGTTATCTTCAAAGTTTACATACGTCTGGTCGCATCTCATGTACGAAAACAACTTTGTGAAGTGGTCTTTGGATTTGTTTTAAAAGTCCTGAAAGTACAACTTTGAACACCACAAAACTCTCGTAGATGAATAGCTACGAGGACACGCATTTTAGTCATCTGAGAGAAAAAAAAAAATTAAGGTGCTCCAAACCCCACACGTCAAAAAATTTTTGTGAGAAAATGATTAATGCTCTTAGTCTAAAGCCGAGTATATCAGCAAGAGATATAATACTTGCGCCATGGAAGAGTACCCTCCATGCCCCAATCAGGAGATCATCCCTGTACAGAAATAGTGGCAGCCAGTAGTCACACTGACTGCTAATTTGCCTGGCTTTTGCTTCAAGCTGTCATTGCAGATGAAGTGAATTGGTGACCTGCAGATTATTCTGCTTTACTGCAACCAAGTAAATAGAGAACCGGTGCCCAATACAGCCTTTCTCTCTTGAGCTAAGTACTCTAGGGGAAGTTGGCTAGCCCACCCGTGGTGGCGGCCTTGCAATCAAGACCCCTAATGCGCTCACGTGACAACGTTGGAAGGAATGTCCCCAGTCCGAAGAGAAGGAGCATCACCCGCACTTCCCCTGCATAACTGCATCCACAGTGGCCGGCGAAAGGAAGCCCGAGTGAATGCTCCGAAGAAATCGCTTAGTAAAATCCCTGCTGGACTCCGCAATGCATCCCCTTTGTCCCCCCTTCCCCCCTCCCCCTCGTGCCAGCAGAGTTCCATGCAACCTCACTCCCACTGAATTAGGATAGCCGATGAGGCCCCCCGGAAAGGAAAGGACCCCATCTAGGATCCAGACCTAACGCCAGTGAAGCTGCGCCCGCGTTGAGGGTGCGATCCGGCATACCTTCGCGCCTTGCTTAGTTTAATTAGTATTTGCCTCTTTCCCCCTTTCCACTTATTCTACTTGCGACGCACGTCTTTTGGAAGCGCATTCTTTATGCGTCACCTCCACCGCTTCTTCAATCGCGGATTCTAAAAAATCAAGTACGGGTAATAGGCAACTGTCCCGATTAAAACTGCAATTTGTTTTGAAATACAAATCAAGCTTTATCTGGTTGGAGGCTTAGGTGCCGTTATTGCCGCTTGTGCCGTTTATACGTCCATTTATTGCACCAAGGAATGCAAAAGGAAAAGCCGAGGCCAATATTGTACCGCCATAAACGTGAAAGAAAGGCGAACAAATGGGATCCTGGTTGGCTAACGCATGGCCTAGATAGCTTTAGAAAGGGTACACATTTTTTTATTTTTTTTTGCACTGTAGGAAGGCTAAGTTATTACAGGGGTAGTAGGGGGTAGGGTATCTGTTAGGCAGATGCAAGGTTCCGTATGTTCGTGAATGAGAGCTAACAGTTGTCTTCGGAAAGAGAAAGCCCAGCAGGTTTCTTCGTTAAAGACATTCCGAGTGTGTTTCGCATGCCTTTCTCTTACCAATCTCACTAATTGTGACTTCATCTCAGACGAATGCTCTCCGCTCGTTCTCTAATGTACTTCGTTAGTGACTGCGATATTGCAACTAGCGTGGAAAGCACAAGGACAGCGACAAAAGGAACCGACGGGACAACACGCTAGACTTAAACTTACGTTTTAATGCACACAGAACAGATTTTTACACTTGTGTTCGGCGCATGCTCAGGAAACTGTACCCCCGCCCCCTTCTCTTTATCACGAGGCAGGTTGTCATAACAAGGAGTAAACATTTAAAACAAATTGACGCCAAGTTTTTTGACACGTAGATTATATCTTTTTTCGTGAGGGCTACTGAAGGTGTGCTCACGCACTTGTCCCCTGCCTTTTCAATGCAAAATGCTTCAAATATCTCCCTATCACCCTGCCTATGAAGCCGCCTCAGCACTCTCGTGTGGCTAAAGAGTGGAACGCATTTTTCTTCATTACCGCCTGTTGTTTTTACTTTGCATTTGCGGCAATGTGCGGCCAAATGGCCCCCCGCCATCAGAGCTGCGACTGTAGTCTGGTGTTTTCGTAGCCTTTCGTTCAGACACTGTCCTGTTTGGCCAATATAACATTTACCACAGGTCAGTGGGATAAGATACACCACACCGATGATGCAGTTCACAAACCGCGTGGCGTGTTTTGTTGCGCAGGTTTTTGCCTGCTAAGCATTGTTGACCATTCGGCGCATCCTAGACAGCTTTTGTGGGGCTGTCAAAACGAAAGGGATGCCGCACTTTCCCGCGGCATCCCTTTTTCGGCATCCCTGTCGTTTTGACAGCCCCACAAAAGCTGTCTAGGATGCGCCGAATGGTCAACAATGCTTAGCAGGCAAAAACCTGCGCAACAAAACACGCCACGCGGTTTGTGAACTGCATCATCGGTGTGGTGTATCTTATCCCACTGACCTGTGGTAAATGTTATATTGGCCAAACAGGACAGTGTCTGAACGAAAGGCTACGAAAACACCAGACTACAGTCGCAGCTCTGATGGCGGGGGGCCATTTGGCCGCACATTGCCGCAAATGCAAAGTAAAAACAACAGGCGGTAATGAAGAAAAATGCGTTCCACTCTTTCGCCACACGAGAGTGCTGAGGCGGC
The DNA here is from genome assembly GCF_055824585.1 of Amblyomma mixtum. Lineage (NCBI taxonomy): Eukaryota > Metazoa > Arthropoda > Arachnida > Ixodida > Ixodidae > Amblyomma > Amblyomma mixtum. The sequence continues at coordinate 181,159,276 of NC_143013.1, forward strand.
TTCATAGGCAGGGTGATAGGGAGATATTTGAAGCATTTTGCATTGATAAGGCAGGGGACAAGTGCGTGAGCACACCCTCAGTAGCCCTCACGAAAAAAGAGATAATCTATCTGTCAAAAAACTTGCGCGTCTATTTGGTTTAAATGTTTACTCTTTGTTATGACAACCTGCCTCGTGATAAAGAGAAGGGGGCGGGGGTACTGTCTTCTGAGCATGGGCCGAATACAAGTGTAAAAATCTGTTCTGTGTGCATTAAAACGTAAGTCGAAGTCTAGCGTGCTGCCCCGTCGGTTCTTTTTGTCGCTGTCCTTGTGCTTTCCACGCTAGTTGCCATGTCGCAGTCACTAACGAATTCACGCCAACCAGCCCAACTGTCTTCCATGATCTAATGTACTTGTCCGCGGAACTCCCCGAGCTGCCTAAGCGGCCACTGTACATGCGTTTCACGAACGGCTTCACAAATAATTTTATGGTATGAAGTCGTCTATTTGCAATGTTTTCTGAAAGCAAAAGGGGATGATCAATTTTTGCGACAATCAACTCCATTCGCGTTTTCTAACATTTACATCAAACCAATAGCAAAGAAAGAAATGACATGAGTCGGCGAATGGAGCTGTTACGGAATGCCCTGAAAAGCGGACTTTTTTCTCACAATTTAGTGAATCCGTCCGGCTTATATTAGTGGAAGAACTCGGGAGGGGTTGAAGCGAGAAGTAATAGCGTGGCGATAATACATTGATACTCCAAGCGGTAAAAGTCTGACCAAACTTTCAAATGGTTAAAACCGACATAAAGCACGCTGTCGTTTAGTTCATTCTGCGCTGTTCTATTATAAATGAATGAAAGCTTATAGTTCGTTCACTAAGCTAAAGAAATGGCGCTTGAAAAAACCCGAACTAATTCTTTTGAAACCTGCAGCCATAACCGAGGAATATATCACACATGCCCTTACACACATGCTTCCGTTGGAGTGTTCTTTTACAGTCTCCGTCCAGAATCTGCCAAACCAGCCATGGGAAGCCATGGGTGCAGTACCACCCGGACACCCTAGCGATGGAGTTTGCGTTATGTTTCCGTTGGCTTCTCCGCTGATTGGACGATGGGACGAGATAAGTTACATGGGTCAAGTACAGCAGGGCTTTCATAGTTTATATATTTATTTCAAGATTGGTTGGTTGGTTTATGACGTTTAACGTCCCAAAGCAACTGAGGCTATGAGGAACGCCGTAGTTAAGGGCTCCGGAAATTTCGACCACCTGGGATTCTCTGACAAGCACTGACATCACACAGTACACGAGCCTCTAGAATTTCGCCTCCATTGAAATTCGACAGCCGCGACCGGGATCGAAACCGTGTCTTTCGGGTCAGCAGCCGAGTACCATAACCACTCAGCCACCGCGGCGGCTCTTATTTCATGATTGGATTAGAATATTTGGACATGGCGATGCTATTTGCCCCTGTGTTTTTATAACTCCAGCGGTCGCATGCTCTTTCCTACTGTCAAAATACGAAGCAGGGGAGAAGCCTACTTTGCGGCACCCCTCCGACACACTAAAGGCCAGATCAGAGTCCCTTCGAGGGCATAGTATAAAGGAAGGGCCAAAAGAAAAATCAAGACAGGAAATATTGTATCTGCTGTCTCGTTTCATCGCTTTCGGCTGGCGGCTTTCCTCCCCACTTGTTACCACTCCCTCCATCCTACAACCCTCAGACCGTCAAGCCCGACGCCACGCTCCCGAGCAGCACGGTTTATCCCTCTCCACTTCCCCTTTCCTGTCGTGGATATTGTACTCATCCCCTGCGCGCGTGTCTGGCGATGACTCACGTCGGAGCTGGGTGGCCCGCGGTCGCGCCCCACTCGAACGCGGACGCTTCCCCGCGCAAAAGATTGGTCATTTTAAGGGCTTTGGCTTTCATTATGTTTCTCGGTTCGGTATATTAGTGGCTTTCTTCGTTAAACGTCCACTATGCTAGGAAAACCAATGCCGGTTATCAAAGGAAACGCTTTCTCTTTCTGCCTTCCTTTAGGTATTTCTTTGTTTCTTTTACTTTTCCTTTTCATTTTGGTACTTTGATCTTTTCTTTTTTTTTATTCCTCTCTAAATTGCGTTCTTTCTTTTCTTCGTTATTTCTTTAGTATTGCTGTGCCCTCCTATTTTTGGTTTTCATTTTCCCGCTAGATAGTTCAAGACAAGAGTTTGGAGTCACAAGCAGAAGTACACAGTTAACGCATTTATTGACCAACCGCGTTTCAACTTCCCACTAGCAGGCGGGTTCGTTCCCTAGACACCTTTTGTGTATCCCGCCGTCTTTGTCAGTGCAATTTTCTACAGTCTAGGTGTTTATTATTTTCATAATCTTTTTTTTTCTAGTTGCAGTTGTTTCGCTTGGTTGCCTTTCTGCTGTGGTTGTGTATGATATTGCTCAGGGTGCAAAAATGCCGGTAAGAAGAGAAGCCATTTAATTACCGCACAAAGGTATACTCTCTGAATTTTGTTGCTTTGTAGGTTGAAGACAGAATGGTCGTCCCTTTTCTAGAAGAGGAAGCAAGTGGTTGGATGGGAGAGCGAGCAGACAGAGGCAGTGCGATTGGCCAGCCGCTGTCCATCTGCTATTAAAAGTATAACCTTCGGTTAACAAGTTCCTATAGGTCACATATAGAGGTAATAACGAGCACCAGCCGTTACCTTACCGGCTCAGAGTGGGCTTAAAAGCTACCCTGGAAAATTAAATGTGCCCCCTTAAAAAATAACAGTTGCCGAAAGTTTTCGTAAGAAAAAAAAAACTGGATGCTACTGCTCTGCAAACAAACTGCGCAAGTTTTTTGTGTATGTTCCTGCTTCATTACAGTTCCTTTTGCTGTCACCCGCAGACTTTGCGATCACGAGAACTCACAACCGCCGGTGAAGAGGGTCCCAAGTGAATGCAGCCTCCGCGGCCCTTGTAACCGCTCCGCCGGGTACAGTAACTGTGAGCTGGGGCGCTTTCGTACCGAATGAAGCCTCAGACTCTGTCTCTTCGATCGCGGCTTGTGTCCACAGTGTCTGACAAGTGATCTGTACCTGACAGGTCAATAGGGTAACTGCAGTGTTTGGCCTCAACAACTGCAGCATCGTCATTTCCCCGTACACTACAAAAAAAAAAAAACAGTGTTCTTCCACGACTCTACTGTTTAGATCTACTTGTTTTCTTGGAGCAAAGTAAGTACCGCTGAGGCACCATTAAGGGTAAAGTGTTTGTAAATTTTCTTATTCCCGTCAGGGCAGTGACCTCAAGTAACCTTTAACAAAATCACAGATGCGTTTTTTTTTTCTGCTATCTAACCGCCGAGGATGGCGTTCACTGGTATAGGTCAAGTGTGCACTGAACATTCGCACCATTGTGCTATGCTCGTACGATGACTTTTGTTATACGTATGGCACTTGATTGAAATGACCCTCAGATCCCTGCACAGATGTGGTGAGCTCGTTTACCGCGCGGTGTCTTTTTTTAACCCGATGCCGCTGCAAGTACTTCGACTACTAATGGTAAGAGTTTTTATAGCAATGCTTTTTTTTTTTTAAATAATACACATGGTTTTACTCTTAAATAAGACTAAGTGGCAAGGTGTGGCAGGTGTACTTGATTGCTGGGACTGCTGATAAATTGGTTGCTTCGAATTCTACTCGTATCGATTTTTGTGGTGCATATTTACTGCAGCCACCAGAATAGCTTTCGTAGCAGAAACTGGGTTGACGTGCCAGCTCTTTGTACTCCGATTCGTTTGATATATTTTCGTTATAGTTTGAGGCATTTGGAAATGCTGCATGAATTACTGCTTCAGTTTCGGATATGTGCTTGCTAAGTTCTTTCCTAGAGTTGATAAGCCTACACTATAGGCTGTCTCGGAGGCTCTGCTGGCAAGTCCTTCGCAGTCAGCGCACACACGAAGCGGTGTCTATCTCGCTGAATGCTGAGGGAGTCTGCAGCAGTAGTGAAGGTTCCGAGGTAGCGAAGCACTTGGTAGGTGGCACGGGGAGGTGGGCCAGGCTCCGTCCGGGTCTCGATAGTACTAGTCTTCGGAGTGGAACGTGTTCGCCTGCGCTCGGACCTCTCCTGCCGCAAGTCCTTCCTTCGCTTCAAAGCGGAATGAGAGGGGTAGACCTTTTTGACCTTCACCACGAACCGGAGTGCGGGGGAGTCGTAGCGTACCAAGCTTGCCCCTTTTAACCCCTCGTGAAGGGTCGTCGTTCTCATCCCTCTCTCACCGGCTGCCGTGGGTCTGTCGACGTGGCAGTTTCTCTCCCCCGCCCTCCAGCGTGGTTCAATCAACGTTGAAGTCTCCTCCTTGAAGCGGCTCAGCACAAATGCTTCGCAGTCCTGGTGTGACACGGCATTCGCTGACGTGGCGCTCCCCACGGAGGTCCCGGAATGCGGGTGGGCCCCACAGAGGGGTTGATCACGCACACGTAGGTTCCGCTGGTCGCAATGCTGTGCCATACCGTAGTGTACTATACCGTCTGTACCTACCGAGCCCTAGCGAAGCAGGCGGAACGCGTTGCACCATGCTATATACTATACAATACCGTACCGTACTAAGCACACTGACACCATACTTAACCATGTCATAGCATTGCATTCCATACCGTACCACACAAAACCATTTCGTCTGCGGAATATAAAGTATTATTATTATTAGTAGTAGCATTCTTATTATTACTCTTATCATGGATCTCTTTTACAGAGATTCTTTGGGCTCACAGGTTGGCTCGCAAAAACGGCCAGGAATGGCGACGCCGGTGTTTGTTCTTACACCTTTCCTAGCCTCTAAAATGTCGATTCTCAGTGCAAGTAGCGTATTCTTCATGATATGCCGGCAATGTATTGAGACTAAATTAAATTTGTTCTCAACGTCTTCTTTAGTACGGCGCGGATGAACGAGGGAACACTCTAGCACTCCTCGTGGTCCATTTGAAGTTGGTCTCATCCTATCCGACAGGATATGGGCCATTCAGCTCGAATCACGGGAAGCGAGTTTCTTGTTAACAAAACAATATATATGCTTTTTTTAACCAGATCATGCCAAAGGAATGAGGCATGTTCGTTATCGAAGAATGTTGGTTATGGAAGTAGGTTTTGTTCGCTGCAGGGCAATGACAATATCCGGATGGGACAATAGGAGATTTAATTAGACTATTTTGTTTTAAGAAGGAACGCGGCCTATTCTTAGTCTCTGCCTTTTGGTGGGAACTTTCGCCTGAGGGCCCAGGTCTCATGTCTAGAAACCGCAGAGCTCCCGACCAGGCCAGTGAGAGGAACCGTCGGTCGGATCAGTGGGTCGCTCGCTTGACCGAGCGTGGACGGCCGCCTAGATGGTGTTATTTTTTTCTTTTTGCTTTCCCACTTGAGGACCCTCTCCTCTTTTCCAATGCGTTCCAGGGACCGTTGCATGTTTTTAGTTTTTCCCAGACAACGGGAATAGAGAGTGTAGGGTCCTAAAACATATACTACATGCAAAGCACACAATTTTTTTTTACTCATCAGGGAGAAGTACTCAAGCAAAATGTTGAAGAGAAAAAAGCATTCTGACGCACGGACAGGAGCCGTCTCGCTCAAAATTAGTGTCCTGTCAAATGTGGTGGTCTTCCCCACAGGCCTGCCGGGAACATTTTTTGACAGCAATAAAGCTTACAGCGGGCGTAATATCCTAGCGCGACGGGCGAATATTTTTGCGGATGTCTCGCCATGAGACAGGTAATAAATAAAATGAGGCAGAGCAAAGTGAGCGCACTAATATTGCAGTATAGCAGCAACAAGTAGTACGTGATGAAACATGCAACATAAAGCCGGATTGCTTTAAAATTAGGAATCCACTTTTTTCCAGCCCAGGTGGAAGACAGATCAAGAATAAGATATCACAAAAGTTAACTACGCTGAGATGCCTGGTATCGATAAGCTGGCCTGGGAAGAGGAAAAGATGAGATGAAATTCCACATTCTCAATTTTATCATAAGGAGATGAAACTGCTTATAAAAGCAGAAGCCCGACAACAAAAAAAGATAATATAAACTGATGTGAGCTTTATACGGAAATGAAACTTGAGAATGTATTGGCAAAAACGCCCATTTAAAAGTCGCTGCCTGATCGCGATGCGTACCGAACTCCGCACTTACCGTGCATTTTTGCCAGGTTCATTCATGGGGAAAGAAAATATGTGCATCAGTTTTTAAACTCAAAGCATTCTTTTCCTTTATTTTGTTTCTGTTTGCGACTAGAATTTCCTTTTAATGTTATTTGTACTTGTACTTTGCAAACATTGTCTTGTCTATAGGGCGCTAATGAAAGAAAAAGCTCCTGATGCAGCTGTTGCGGGAGAGACATTTACTGCGCCAATGTATTTTTGCTTCGATATTTTTAGATTACGCATTAATGTTTCTCAGTGTCGAAAATTGATCCCCTCGCCTGGTGCTCTTCCAGAACTCTCCGACAATGATTTTCTGCTCAGGCTGAAAAACACGAACAGCTTACGGTTTCCCAATGTGCTGATGTTGTGCCTGCTGTGGCTTAGTTACGAATCCTAAACAGCATAACGGAAGGTTTTCTGAGATCGCTAGCAAAAAGATCTCTGTTTCACACACGGAACATCAACTGCGACTGTACGAAATCGAAACTGAACGAGGTGGCGCTATTTTTTTTTCGTTGTATGGCCATATCTCTGTCTTTCTGCAGAAATAAACGCTACCAAAAGGGTGGACCACTTTATCGGCTAACAAAGAAAGTAGCACCTTTAAAAGAACGGCTCAGGAATTGCTAACAAAGTCCGGATCTCGCAACAGACATGTTACAACTCCCGTTGTGCAAGTCCCGACGGCTGCGATATTTTATCGCTTCCCCGAGGACTGCGAAACCTATCTCTTCGTTACGACCAATGTCCTCGAAATAAAAGGAAAAAGCGCACTCAGCAGTGCATCACCACACAACGACTACAACTTGGAAGGAGCGTCATTATTCTGATGCCAGGCAGGAATGAAGGAAAATAAAAATAAAACGCACAGCTTAAACATCACAAGTCAACTTGCGCAGCGCCAACGGCCCCTCGTCCGGCGTTAAAGCACCAGTTTAACGCTGCACGTGCCTAATAAAAAAAGCATGTGTGCGGAAAGCCTATGAGAACAGAGAATAGAGAACAACGGTAAGGGAAAAGAACCATTTCAGTTATAACCAGGTAAAGGACGCACTGTGAAAGTGGTATATCATTTTAAGGAGACACTGAGGAGAGCACTATTAATATTTTTTTTTTATAGGAAAATCCGATAGTTCGGCATGTCATGGCTTTGTTGCCACTTGGCCGGCAGCGAAAGATGCATTTATTTCTAATAAATTTGGATTCGAAGTAGAAAACGTTTTTCCCGCCGCTCTGCCTCAAACTTGGGATTCTGCTATGACGACACAGGACTAAGTGACGTGAAACATGACGTGCGCATTACGTACCGCAGACTCCGTGATTTTTGGCGGCCAGCAGTGCGGCCTAGCAGCAGCCGAAAAGAAAGCTACCGCCGGCCGCACGTTGAAGGCATCTATCGGCTATTACGGCCGTCGCTACAGTCGCTTCGATTACGTTTGCACTGGCGTTTTGCCAGCGTTACGACGGATCTCGTTCTCGAAGTCGTCAACGAAGTTCTCGCAAATAGACACCTTTAGCATACCGTGTACCTTGTTACCGCTAGCGGAATACCGGGAGCCCGCCTACCGCCGGAAAACAGGCGCTGATTGGTCCCGATGATTCAGGAGCGCGCGTAGCTGCCGGGCACGTGGCGCCATCTGGCGACGTCAAGGAGATTTGCGCATGCATTGGCTGCGCCTCAAGGATTTGTGGCTTCCCGGGTCCTAGAGTTGCTAGAACCATTGGTTCTAGCAACACTGCTTTGTCCTATGACGTCATCACGCTTGTACTTGCTAGTTTGGCCAGTGGCGGCGATACCTGTATTTTGGTTCTTGCTCTTTTATACGTTACAAGAGCTTTGTTGTCAGTATGAGTGGCGTTTTTGTAATCAGGAGCTGGTATTCTGTCGATACAAGCCAACTTCATTTTCTCCTCAGTGTCCCTTTAAGAAAAAACATACGTAACATCCGGGAAAAAATTCTGTTAGGAGGTGCCTATAAGCTTCCATTCATTTCTTTTTCCTCCATAAACAAAGGCGGTTCGCTGTTATGACAGGTACCTCCCATTACTGGCTTTTGTGGTAGCGTTTGATTCGCACAAAATTGTGTTTTAAACGTTCAGACAAGACATCCTTGTTTTTTGGTAAATAGTTAAGCTTTAGTAAGAAAGCTTTCTTGGGGCAGGTACAAATTTTTCCCTCTTTTAAAGATCGGATATATCAATTTTATTTATTCATTTAGTATATAATATTGGCCCAATTACGACCAAGACAAGAGTGCGTACAATCATCGAATTTGGGTAAACGCCAGCCGGTACAAAGAAACAGGCAGAGCAGTCAATATAATCAATAAAATAGAGTTGATAAAATACAATCAATAAATTTGCAATGAAACATGCACGACTGCTTTAAATATTTACAAAGAAGGGCAACAACCTTCTCTTGGGATTGTGCAGCCACAACATGGTTTGGAAGGATATTTCAGCCCGATACTTAGACAGCAAAAGAGGAGTATTCAAAACATTCTTTTAAAATTCTTTTTAACTGGACATGTTCACTTTGTCTATTGCGAGTCACACGTGTCTTTGCTTTGTTAATTCAGCCGTCGGTATCGACAGAAAATGAAGCGTAACACTCGTCTTATTACCTGCTAAAGCTTAGAGACAGATTTTTTGTGGTATGGGTTCCATATTTCGCATGGGTACTCGAGTACAGGCCGTACAAGCATCTTGTACGCTGTCAGTTTTCTGTCCGTAGGAGCCTCTTTTAGGACGCGTCTGATGTAACCTAATCTTTTGTTTTCCTTAGCGACAATGTTAGCTTGTTTTGTCCAGCTATGGTTTGATGTGGTGGTCACGCCGCGATACTTGTGATCAGGCGCACTGGAAAGCGGGCCACCTTGCAAGGTATACACATAGTTCAAGGGCTCAGGCTAGTAAGTACTCGTAATTACCATGTGAACTATTTTATGGCGGCAAGCTGGTATGACAGGGGCATACAAAGCTGTCCCAACATCTGCAAAAATGCATTGACCGCAACGGCGATTATGTGGACAAGTAGAAGAATGGTCTGCTTTTAAAGTGGTTTGTACATTGCTTAAAATAAACATTTCTTTCGTTTTATAAAAGATCAGGAGACCTTAATTTTGGGACCACCCTCGTAATGGCCCTACACTTTCTGGTGAATCCTGAATCAAGTCATTGATGTATATCAGATACAAGAGAGGGCCAAGCACTGACCCCTGTGGCACACCTTAGCTAACTTTGTAAAAATCTCACCTCTCATCTTCAATGGCAACTTACAGTCTGCGATTGCGAAATTCTCTATCCATTGATCTAAGTTATTTTCCAAAACAATTTTTACCCTATTTAATAGTGTAGGTAATCGGCGTGTAATTAAGAGGCATTTCATAAAATAGTTACACCCCAAACCCTCAGCTACCACGGCACGTTGTAACCAAGCAGACATATTTCTCTCACGCAAGGGCGTCCACAGACATAATTCGAATGACAGAAAGCGTGGCTTCAAGTGCCGCCGGCACCACAAAGCGATAGTCATTGGGTGCGAGATAATGCTCTCGGCATGTTTACGGCGGCCGACATAGTTGGTGCACAGCTCATTAGACTGCTTTTCATCGTCGCGCAGACAGTGCGCTCGTTACGGCCATTTCTCCGCTTTTTGCTCGTGGTTGCGGCCTCGCACATCCTCCACCGCGCATTGCAGTTTTCTTGTCGTCAGAATCCGAAATGATGCTCTAAGCGGCCTCAACTCTCCCGCTTTGCGAGTTTGGTCCGAAGGCTGCCGATCTAACGACCTAACAATAGCCTCCAAAAGCCTTTTCTTGCGGGCCGAAATTGACACATCGTAGTTTCGCACCAGGGATCCTTGCATATCGCATTACATTGTCGTAATCATGGCACACCTTCCAATTAAGCTACACTACCACATTCAGTCGACAAGAAACTAGCCCTAACGGTGCCCGTGATGTTAGCTAGAATGAAAGAATGAAATGTTAGCTAGAAGGACGCCGTCTAAATTTTCCGGCCTGAAGTTACAATGTAATACGAGCGTGGTTAATCTTCCCACCAGTCGCCTAAACAAACCTTAGAGTTTCTTGTGCCTGGACAATACACTCCAACTGTGCGCGTAAGCAGGCCGCACTTCGAGAAAGTTGAGGAGTCATTTTTGCCCCGAAAGCGAACAGTTATGCATATCACGGAAGGTGAGGCCTAAAAGAAATGTAGGAGAGGCAGTTACTTATGAATAAGATGATCCTTAAAACCAAGCTTTATCGATGTCCCCTTCATTGCAGTTTAGTTGGAAACTACCTACGCCTAGTGCCTGCCCTCTATGCAGACCACCTGATGTAAATTAAAACTGGTTGTAACGCCCACAGAAGTGGAAAAATCTGGGATATCTGGTAAATCCTACATCATAGACGTGTCAGCGGTACATTCAAAGCGTCTCTTAAAAACCTAGAGACGAACACGACGCCGCACGGAAAGCAGAAATCGAACAATCTAGGCGCAAGCTAAGTTTTTTAGGGCTGTGTTATAGGTACTACGCTAGGGACGTTCCTTTTCCCCCAGATTCAGTTTGGGAAATTTTCACCGCAGCGGACCACCTCTAGAATCTCGCGAGCTTACGTGCTCAGCAGCACTTGCTCAGTCGGAGACGATATTCCGCATATTGCGCGCTGGTGGAATGCATGCTGCTGCGAATGGGCAAAGTTTTTTCACTGTAACAAAGTGTGCGCTCCTCATGCTTTAACCTGGGCTCCTCCTTGGTACAGCGGTGGCCGGTTGTTGGCCCAAAGTGGTGGATTATTGTTCTCGATTTTCTTGCTATGTATAGCGGCACTTCGCCGGCTGTTCCTGCTGCTCTCAGCGGCTGGGAACGCCTAACCCTACTTTAAAACATAGTTAATAATTTCCCGAGCACTATCGCACTGAGTAGACCATAGAGTTTCTTACTATTACCTAGAGGGAAAGCTGGCAAGCCGTCTACGGGAGTTTGCATGGAGAACCCACGTGACCACCTCAGCCACCATGGGCGCTCAAAGCATCATGGGGCGGTGAGCTACTTGTTGCGGAACTGCAACCTTTGGCCAAAAAATAATCAAGAAATAAAGCTGTTTGATAACTACAAACGTCCTAACATTGAAAATCTTGTCTAATGATTGCAACAAACGAGCAGAAAAGCATTTAAGTGCAAAATTTGCCCAAAATAAGAGACGACTCGCTCTCCTATTGGCCAAGTAATGAACACTATAAAAACGAATATTTCGTAATTAACAAGCGCACTTTTAAAAGTATATATGTTTTCAAAAAAAAATGTTGTTGCTTAGACATTTTAAGAGGTTTTTTAATGGCATTTCAGAAGAGTAAAACCTTTTATTGGCGTCGTGTGTCGTCGCGTTTTCACTACTATGGTTTTTGCACACTGCGGTCGCGCGAAAGTCGTCTGCGCACACACGAACAACGTTTTTGAAATGAAACGTCTGAGTAGTACCCATGTAGTACCACTCTGTGTTCCCGAAAAACTACGACTGTCCCGCAACAAGTAGCTCACCGCCCCATGATGCTTTGGGCGTCCATGGTGGCTGAAGTGCAGCGCCGCCAGCTTTCCCTCTAGGTAATAGTAAGAAACTCTATGGAGTAGACCGTTGACGAGCTACATCCCAACAGCAGGTTGCAATTTGTGCTGCCATTTGTGCTGCTTATTGTAGTGCATAATCATGCTGCATTACTGCAATAGACAGAAGACAGACAGCCTGAGTCTGAGCCTGTGAGTGAGCGCATGAGGGAATGAATGAAGGAGAAAATGAAGGAGTATGTGAATGAGAACGGATGTATGTGAGGGAGGGAGTGAATTACTGCTCTGGTATCTGGGAAGTTTAGTTAGTTATTGATTGAGTATGTGTGCAAGTGTGAGACGTTTTGTGTAATGAAGTACCAAAGGAATCAGTTTTTAAGGGACAGTGTGTGCGACAAGGTTTGCGTGTAAGTAAATGAGCGCAACAGTAAGTGTGGAAGTGAGTTAATAAGAGAGGTTTTCAGCGCGTGTTGGCGTGAGTTCGTGATCGCATTTTAGAGCTATCCTTGCAGTGGCACAGCTCCATCAGTTTGGCTAAGCCATTTTCTGTGCACTGAGCCCCCAAATTAGGAATCGAAGAAAGAACTTCATTATGAAACACGGCTTTCATGAAACAAAAAAGCAGGGTTGTTAAGACAGAACACTCTATCTTTCAGTTCGGACAAAAGAAAAAAATCGTCCTCCGATTCGCGAATTTTATTCGTTTTGGGCTCTGCTTGTTGCGTCGCTTTGGTTGTTTCCGTATTTACAGTTCCGTTTTGGATGGTTGCTGCTCACTGGGCTTTGTGTTTGTTTTCTGTTGAATTCCCTCACAAACACTTGCTACTTGCATTAGGTTTCATCAGCTTTGTTTTTGCTTTGTTTTAGGCAACTGAAGAATGAAATGGATTTCACTTAAGAATGCCACTCGGAATAGAAGTACACACTTCACTGCTAGCACAAGTATTGCGCGCGTGAATGTTATTTGATTTCGCGTCCGCCTAAAGTTGTCTGAACTCTTTACGGAAGTTACGGCCTGTCCCATGTGAAGTATTTTCGCTGACATCATGAAACGCTTCTTCAGTTCTCACGGCACTATGGGTTGAAAGTACGCTTTATGCAGTTGGTGTTTCTTACAGCGCACATGATTCCGCGATTATGTACAGACGTTACTTAAACCTTATGCTTTTATTGCTTGGGAAAAGCGGTTTTGCGTCTTTTCTTAATAATATGGGTCAAGCAACACCTCACGTTTTCAGTATTTGGTGTGATCTGGTGTAGATACGGTGAAATCAACGCATCCAAGCGAAAAAAGTGCTCCAATCAGACCTTTATTGCTATGAAACCATTACTTTTAACACTAATAAACAAATTTCTTCGACCACATACTATCTGCAAACAACGCACATTAAAAAAATTGGAAGGGACAATCAAGCTCCGTCTTAACACGATAGCGAGACGTGTTAATTCCCATATATGCAGAAGGTCATTCTCTACATTCACATATCCCGGGGAGTCCACATAGCTTGACAGTTTGAGCAAGTACTTCTATTGCGGCGTATTAGCTTTAGAGGTTATTGTGCTTACCTTTGAAGGCCGGAAAAATTAGTTGTTAGTTGTCAGAGCAAATTCCAGGTCAGGGGGTGACACGCAAGAAGCAAAATACTATGAAATTATGCCTCAACTTAAAGCCTGCCGTTTTAATTTTAGTCCAGTTGGTGTTAGCTCGCCAGGACCTATTTTTTATATTTATTGGTTGAGGACAAATTTAATTTTATTGCTTCTGGTGTCCCGTTTTGAAAAATGTCTCATTAGGATAGTCTCCTTGTTATAGAAACTCACGATTTCTTCTCTCGAGGGAAACACCCGCAAGGTAAGACTGAACAGGTGCTGGCTCATGGCCTTACAGCATCTACCACACACATACGCACCAGCGCCCACACAAGCAGCTCACTCCACTCAGGGCGAGTTTGGAGACAGCAGCACATAAGCCTTCGGTCATTAGACTAGGGAAGCTCTGAAAAGTTGTACGAACATTGTACGAACAATGTTCATGGCAAAGTGCCAGGTTCATGTGTCTGGTCGGCTTAGTTTTGGTCATGAAAAAAGAAATAAATTACAGATCCAAAATCATACGTTTTGGTTCTAAATTTTGCTTGCTTTCTGTTGTTACCATTCTCGTAGTATTTCGAATTTCTAATGTTTTTTTCGTGATGTGAGCATTTTCGATCTTCAGCGATAAAGGCGATATCACCGTGGTGCATTGTCCAGAGGCGCGAAAGCTCCTAACGGCCAGAAAAGCCACCCGCCATGAGTGTCCGAAACATTATTTGGGACGAAAGTTTCCTTTTTTAAGCCCGGAACGTAGCGTCTGTTTACATATCGCATGCTGTGGTGAACGATAATTTTTTCTACAACAATACGTGATATATTCTTTGATTGCCCAATAGTGTGAGCCATTAAATAGTGCTTATTGCTTCGTGAAGGTTTCCCAGGAGGATGTTTTCTATTTTTATTTCGGATTTTTTTTTCGCGGACACTTGTGGTAGTGTGGCTCAAAACCTCGCTACTGCCTCGAGATCAAAACACGTCAGTATAAGATTCGTGTCTTTAAAATGGTTTCATGTTTTCCTTCTAGAAAAGTTGTTACATTATTGCACACCTTCTAATTTTTTTTCATAATCTTCACAGCGGCCACCACGCTACCTATTCTCCATTTCATAGTCTGCTTTAGACCTTGTTTTTTAGTTTTTCAATCGTGTTGGCTGCTAGTATTGACCAGTGACATTGAAAGTGACTTGGAGAGACCGGCCAAAAGTTCTGAAAACATGAAAGCTTGGGGTCGAACTGTAATCGCGGATCACCAGACTCAGCCATAACACACATAAATACCCAGTCTATTACGGGCTCCTCCACTAAAGGTACCAAGTTTTCGTCGTCACGTGGACCTCTCTTTCCCTCGTTCCGTCTCCAGGAGGGGCAGCCAAAAGGGAAAACTTCTTATAGGTACGTGCCCAAGCTTTCTTGTTGCCTTCTTTATTATGTTTTTCGTTCTCTGCGTTTCGTACGACGAAAACATGCAGTGCGCAGTTCCTACGTGCGTTCGCCATTCCTTCCCCCCGGAATGCCATTACCTCACGGCGTTAGATTTTACGCGTTTCGTAAATGCACGGCGGTGGAAGCATTAGAAGCGACAAGAAACGATTTCTCGGTGGCTCCTGTCTGGGCAGAAATGACCCGGAAAAGAATTTAATTAGTGCAAGTGAGCCCAGATTGCGCGGGAAAGGCGCTAAGGCGGAACGAAGCTTATTTCCCCGTCGTCGATTGCATTTTAATACTGGCGCCCACCGCACGAAGCCTTAAGATCATGGAAGCGAACATCGACGAGGCTTGCCGAGAGTGCGAACGTGCAAAGGAAAGCGATTTAATTATCTTGTTTGGGGTAAGTGCGCACCGCGTATAAATTTGGGTTTAGGACCGCCAAAACTTTTGAATTCCAAGTCTGGCGCTTGAAACGACCTGCGACAAATGCCATACTTTTGAAAACAAGAATATGATACCTATGTTCACTCGCGCCAAACTATACAGGCCCCTTCACGACTATTTCTGTGTACGCGACGACACTTACTGAAAACTTTCTTTCATCTTGATCGAGGGGAACACCTAGGTATTAGGGCGTCAAATGTGACCATATTAGTCATGCCTGAAACCTAGGTTCTTATACCCAGTTACCATGCTAAAGGCGCTCAGGTTTCTCCACATTAACAACTTTATTTGTTGCCATAAAAAGCCCGCGAACAACCGACATCGCGTGTTCTATTCTACTCTGGTCGCTACAAAACTAAAAAATGCCCACATCTGCATGAGCCAGTATTTCATTTCCATAGGTTTCACGTTCAAAAACACTATTAGTGCTGTTATTAATTACATACACACAAATTGGCTCTAAATAAAGAGCTAAGTGTAAAGGTGAGAATGGGCAGCCCTCACGTACAGATGCCCTAACCGCAATAATGTCTGCAAAATGTCCGTTAACCATATTTTTGGTGCAGGCAGTATGTGCCACTTTACCGCCTTTTAATATCACCTCTTTAACACGGGCGTGTTCCAGGATCTCAAACGAATTGTCGTTGCGGACACAGTCAAAGGCATTTTCTAAATCGGTTTCAAACACAGTGAATCGCCTAGAATCGGCTTCAAAACACTAATATACTCCGACGGATGTGAACATTAGTGAAGCAGGTCTGCCTCCGAATCCCGTACGTCTTGTGGGAAGATCCATAACATTCACCAGAAGATCCATAACTAACTGCAAAAGTTTCGCTTAAACTTGCATTAAAAGTCTGTGATCAACATTAGTAGTATGCGTTAATGACTGGTAGCCAATAAACAGATAAGAAAATATTTATCGACCAGTAGCCACTTAAGTACGTAAGTGGGAAAGGCATGCTTGGAAAATACCTTTTCTAAATGACTCTACGCAAACTTTCTTCATACCGGCAGCGAAGAAGCACGAACGAAAAGAAAAGGAACGCGCGAGCAGCTCTCTAAAACCTTGTGGTATCGATAGCCGAAAGCTGTGCTTTAATACCGCTGATAAGATCAGTATATATTCCCAAAGATATATTTTCCTCCTTATTCAATTCTACCAGCATATGCTTAGGTTCTTTGGACCAGCTAATTGAGCGTGTTTAATTTCTGCGGACTTTTCGATAGCCCACATTTTAGCACTGATTTTAAACTGCTCCCACTTTCTCCTCAACTTTTCTCATTACTCTGAATTTTCCAATCCCGTTCTTTGTGTAAAACACGTATCATCCTTCATATAATACACTGAGATTCAACAGATGCCAAGGAAATTTTGACTAGGGTGTCACGTCCTTCCAAGTGGTGAATATCACAAAGCAGTGATCGTTAAGTGGAACTGGTTCGACCACGAAGTTATCGCAAATCACCTCGAGCTCAACGGAAACGTAATCACTGTCAAGTCTAGCATTGCTACGCACTTGGAAATGTGCAAGTTGACGTCTCATTCTTCCCTTTGGAAACTGGGCGACGTCTTGGAAAGAATACTTGGAGCGTTTTCTTTCAAGAAAACAACACCTTCGCTGTGCACAAGCGCTAAACTTCACTTGTCGTATGCACTAAGAACACAATCTAAATCCCTGAAAAGAATTTGAAGTTTCTTGGATTCGACATACCCACACAATTCCTGCAAAATCAAAGAAGTTAGGGCGGTTTCTTTGGAGCATGTACATAGATTACCCTTACCATTTTTTTAACGCACAGCACGTCATATAGCCCAAATCTACGCCTCGTCCAACTCAACGCCGTTTCCTCCACGATCCCACTATTGTCTCTTATTGGCCGAATACAACCCGCTGAGGTCCCCACTGCATGACTGCGTACAAGTTATGCTGTGATATGAGCGGCGCAAAAATAGCGTCTGTTTCTGGCACTGCAAGAATGTGAAGAATGTGTGTCATGCAGCAGACTCCTTAGCTTACATTGCTTACGTCTACCTACTATAGTCAACGGACTTTTAACGCTCTGCATTTAAGTGTGAGTCAAGAAATGTCGTGTTAAAAGCCTGAGCAGACTCCTTACTTGCTTTGCGAAAGCTTATATGCGGAAGCATGTTTTTTTTTAATTTTTTTCCCACTTCGTTCAGTCTGAAAACCCTGGGTTCAATTCCCCGCACCTTCGGAAAATATTTATAGGGCGCTGGCCCTAAGGCTTCGAATATGGAAACACCAGTTGTCTGTTTAAGTGCTGAAGTGTCGTGATGCCATTCGTGCACTGTCTGTCGCACCGGATTAGGAAAATTGCAAGTATATATGGCGTTAGAGTCAAGATTTCTGCTCTGAAAAAGGTATCGGGGTTATGGCTTCTGATATGAAGGAAGTCACAGCGTGACTGAGTCAGAAGAAGGGGGGTTGTGGTGTCAAGCACATTTCACCGTATGTTGATTGCAAGGTAGAAGCAGTATACAGCGTTCATGTCTCACGCGGTAGGAGATATGTAAGACAGAGTGGACGGTGTCTGAATGCACGGCTTATGGAACATGCGAGTGGCCTTGATATGGGTGAGCAGTTTGGTGGAACATTGTCGAAACTGCAGCAACGTAAAGAGAAAAAAATGAATGCTCTCCGTTACATTCCAGAACAAGTGTTCTGCTTCGTTACCGACATCGACTAACAAGAGAGACAATGGAAGCATTTTTCATATCAAAATAAGAAACTTCTTGTGTTAGCGATCCATCGGTTAGCCTTTAGATTTTTTAGATGCACGGATGACGAATGCAATGTAACACTTGCCGGTGCCTAGGGTGACACGTGAGTGCTTTGGGTTGGTGATAAACCCTTCAGTTGAGAGTAAGCGCTAGCGCACGTAATCAAAGCATTTCGCCAAATAAGCTAAATCGGCCGTACTTATTTCTTTGCTGGTTTGCACGTCTCGATCAACTTTTGAGATGTTTAAGCAGAGATTGCGGAGGGAGTCTGTTTGAGGGATAGGGGCTTCGTCAAAAGATATGTCAGGAACCGGAAGTTTGGGCTTTCAGTACGAGCAGTGTGGATTTGTTCGGTGAGCCGATGATTCCACAGTTTCTTAAATAGGTGATGGCGCAGTGTGCGGCCTCCTGGAGGGCATTTTGTTTTTGTTCTGGCAAACCGCCTAGAATCTGCATTGCTATATCATCGACACATAGGGCATGTCGAGTGCCTTAATTTTATTCCACCAGTTTCAGCATAGCGATAGTAAACGGGAAGGGCGATGTAACAAACATCGCGGGGTGCCATTTTACGCTGCCTGCAATTTGTCCGCTTCCAGATTTCTCTGGCTGTGGAAAGCAGCGAAGAGGGAAAATAAAAAATAGGGGGCGAAACAAATGAAAGCGAATTAATTGGACAATAGCAGGGCCACGAAACAGCGAACAACATGAAAGTCGAGATAAGAGGCGCGTCCTAAACGACATCAATGTCCTTCAATTAATAGTCAAAGACACCATTGGAATGCAATGTAGCTACGGTTAAAACCAAGAAAGTTGGTTTGGTTTGGTTTGGTTTATCGGGTTTAACGTCCCAAAGCGACTAAGGCTATGAGAGACGCTGTAGTGGAGGGCTCCGGAAATTTAGACCACCTGGGGTTCTTTAACGTGCACTGACATCGCACAGTACACGGGCCTCTAGAATTTCTCCTCCAAAGAAATTCAGCCGCCACGGCCGGGATCGAACCCGCGTCTTTCGGGTCAGCAGCCGAGCACCATAACCAATGAGCCACCGCGGCGGCCAAGAAAGTTGTTTTCTTTAATTGTGCAAATCCGCTCTTTTGCAGAGAGCTTACAGGGTTCATGGTTGGAGTATGTTTACTAGTCTATCTTTTAAGGCAGAAAAGCGGCTGCAGCCTACGCTTTTTGTTCTCAGGCGAATAAACCACACAAAATACGCGAAACACATCCATGGGGCAGAAAAATAACAAGTTTTACAACGGGATTACTAGAAGAAACATGGCAGGAGGGGGGGGGGGAGGTGTCCTCGGACCGGAATGCTTCCGCCTTTCTTTTCCGCGATCAGTGGCGCAAGAAGTATATAATTCGGCGTTATTTTGGAATATTCTTGCTCTTGTAGGTCTCACAGAGAAAAACACAGTATTTACATAAAATCGATCACTCTCATTGAGGCGATCTGCGTGATTATCTAGAGATCAAACGCTAAAAAAATTATGACTGTAAACTTAGTGTGATGCCACACTATTGTAGTCTCGCTATAAGAGGATTAGGGTCGGAGAAAACGGCTGGCCAATAAAACTAGGAATAATGCCAGTCTGGTCCCAGGTGTCCCTTGACGTACAGTGCACAGCCTGAATACGCATATCGAATTCATGCCATAAAATGCGATGGTGATGGACTTAAACCGGAAAACACAAATTCTTTCTTTTTTTTTAATACATATGCTGTTGCAACATCTTTTAGCGCCGAAATCAGTAAGCTCCACATTCAACACGGGGGCATCAGCACTATGGCTGCAATACCAGCTGTCCTCAGGTGGATATTACTTGAGGGGTTTAGTTGGTTCTAATTGTTGCTCAATCTGCACTTTCACTCACTGTGCTGGCATTCTGGACAAGCCGATAAAAAACCATGCAGAGTTAATACAGCCGCTTATAGTACCATTTTTCACTTACAACATTAACAAATGGGCAAGAAAAGGAGATAGAAAAGTAAAAGTTAGATCGGAAGGAAGGCGCAATAAAAAGACGATGTCTCGAAAGAAGCGATTTTTTGAAAAAAACAGCAGACAAGCATTAACTAAACACAGCTCCAAGATGTTACCTACGGACAGCATGTGGAGTATGCGAAGCAAAGAAAAATGCTTCACACTGGGCTGGCGGAGAGTGTTCAGGCGGTGTCATCAGCGGAAGCACCTCAGAGCAGCACAACTTATTAGCAGCGCCTGTCTGGAGTCCGTAATCCAGGCCGCCATTAATTAGAAGATTACCGTTCCCTCCATACTTCCACACAGCTCTCGAGGAGGCCTGCTCAGAAGAGCAGATTCAGTGGACTTAGCAGGATTAGCAGTTTAGATAAGAATTTGGGAAATGGGTGGTGTCAGGGTTTGTCGATTCTTTTACAGGCAGGCAAGGACACTCCAGATATTTATCTCACACTGCTGGTGTTGCTCAGTAGTTATGGTGCTTGGCTGCTGACCCGAAAGACACCTGTTCGATCTCGGCCGCGGTGGTCGCATTTCGATGGCGGCGAAATGCTAGAGTTCTATGTACTGTCATTGCGCGTTCAACGATCCCGGTGCTCAAATTGATCCGAAGCCCTCCAGAACGGCATTCATAACAGCCTCAGTGGCTTTGGGACGTTCAACCGTTTGAACCTAAACCACACCGCGGGTGGTGCTAACAGACAATAAGAACTTTGTTTTCTTTTTTTGAGGCCTGGGGGGGTTCTCGTGTCCTCGGTAACAGCCGCAGTAGGAACGATCCAAGTACATTAATCACTAGTTTCAAATGCCCGCGAGCTAGTGTAATTCGGTGTACGGGCACTTGCATGTGTTGGTGTTGTCTTTGAGCCCACTCCTTCAGCAGGTAAATAAAATGCGTCGGCTGTTCTCCTTTTAGTTATACACCGTACCGAACCCTATTGTTAAAGCATGCTAGAATGCAAATGGGGCCAATATTTCTTGTCTTTTTGGAATCTTAGCGTGACGAAAGAAGACGGCGGGCGTAGACAGCCTTACCCTGAACTGTAAGTTGCTAGGGCAAGTTGTTAGAGCGTAAATTCATCAGGTGCGAAACGTAAAGGTAGGTACGTTTTATCTAACCTTTTGTCGCTGGTGTTAATCCATCTATCGAACTCGAAACTTAGAGCCTCCTACGCGAGAGTATTATTTAATTGCTTCCACACGGCGTGGGTCGCAATGAAAACAGCTTAATTCTGGCTTGTAGCACAAACTTACAATAATAAGAAACTGAACGCATTAGAAAAGGTGGAAAATGAATCGTGAGGGCAGGGACTCAGGATTTCGTTGGCTCAACCGCAGCGTAAGATCAGTGGCACGGCTCTCATCGCAGGGAACACCCGCTGAAGAAATAATATAATCGAGAGGTACTTACATGTCTGTTACAGTCTGGTTCAATAATGGCCCACTAAATTAGGCTTGCTTCGGCGAGTGTACTTTAAGAGAGCCGAAGAAAATGCGGACACAACGAACCTTAGAATGCAACTCCGATTGCGTACATCAAAGAAATTAGGAAAACATGCGTGATTCTTGTGTTCATATATAAAGTATCTAAAAATTTTATTCCACACCTAATGAATACACCTGATCTGAAGCGTCAGGCTCGGAGCCTCAATACATTTGGTGTTCCGAACAGTTAAGGTATAAACCGTACTACATGAAAAAAAAGCAGAACTGCCTTAGTAACTTTGCCATTCCCTGGGTTTATCTAGGAATGCATTAAACAGCCACATTCAAACCTGTCTTTATCCGCAAGTTTTTCTCCGTCCGTCCGTCCATCTATTCATCTGCACCACGAAGAAATTACTATCGCCAACAGCGTAACTATGCATGCCGTGTCAGAGATAGAAGAAAGTTGGCTGATATTGACGAAAAAAAAAAGTTTCAAAAACTATCGCTGCCGTGTAGAGGTAGAAGAAAGTTGGCTAATATTGACGCAAAAAAAAATTTCAAAAAATAAACGCGCGTCGCGGCTATCACGTTCCCGCAAGGGTTTGCGGCCAGCATACAACCGCAATACTTCCCTGTAATCTGCACACAAGTCAGAGAAATTTGTGCAAAGGGACACCTGCTGATGTATCGAAAAGAATGTAATGAGCGCGATAATTACAACAGTGTCACTGTGAGTTGGCTTTAAGTTCGTATGCTGCAAAGCACAAGAGAAAGGCAAAGAATTATGAAAGGACTACGAAAGAAGGAAAAATTACCCGACACGTGTCTCAGGGCTTGGTAGGAAAGACGCATTCGAACTGAATGACAGTGAAAATAATCTTGAAGAAACTAAGGTTTCAAACTGGATGTTTTTGAAGGAAAAGTGGAAAAGCGAAAAAACAATGAGTGAGACATCTCAAAATAAGAAAGGCTTACATTAGAAAAAAATTTAAAACGCAGAAGGCCAACGATTATAAGATCAAGAATTAAAAAAAAAAGAGAGGTCGAACGCTTGCACATGCACTAGCATAAAAGGGATTGCTCTTCGTCAGACATCGAAAACAAAACAAAGGTACTAAGTAAACCACTACAACATATCATTTAGGAAAATTACAAATTCGATTAAAGCTGGCCGAAAAATTACCGAACGAAGAATAAAGCTATTTGTAAAATAAACAAAACGAGTACCATGCAGGCAACTCTCCATAGAGAAACGGGGTGGGTTGTGTGCAGCCTCAGAAATAATAAAATCCATGGCTAGTATAAAGAGAAAAATATTCCACAAACGCTAAAAGAAAGCTGGTAGTTCAGCTAGCTAACCACCCACAAACCCTAGCCAAGTACAAAGCCCCACGCTCGGCCATCATCCAACGAATTGAGGCTTTCACGTAGCAGCAACAATAGAAAAAGGAAGTACTTTGTGAAAACGCATGCAACGCCTTTCTGCGTGCCAAATGCCAATGAATCCAATTTCCAGGCAGGAAGCTGCTCTGACTAATTCTCTTCGCTCTTATATTTTCTCTGCATTAATTTCGCACCGTCTTTTTTTAGTTGCCCCGAAGCTACCACAACCGGCAATACCACAGGGGTACCCTAGCCCAAAATGATCGGAGCGGGAATCGTTCAGGATGGGAGTTAGCGCAGAATTCCCCCCTCAAAAATGAAGTAAGGCTGGAGCTTGAGAACGTGTCGCTCCCCCTTATCTTTCCGCACGCTCTTACTCCCACTCACCTCCCGTAACAATGCTTTTGTTTGCCTTGACAGACGCATCACTGAAGTTCAGCGCATTGGTACCAATAGGAGCATGAATAATAAGAGCGGCGAAAAAATAACGGCTTCCGAATGCAAATAATAGTTCGTGATCGACAGGGCACAAAACGCGGATTCGCGTATTTTCATCTCTTTAGGTTCTGCAGGCTTCGACACAGTGATTTTCCCATTAGCAATACAACAAGGTTCGAAGAAATGACCAAAAAATCAATCAATACGCTGTGAGGCCCCAATTATGTATGAGGGGAAGTTTCATTTCTTTTTGCTCTCATGTGTTCGAAATCTATTTGCGATTCATTTTGTTCTCTGAAGAACTTTTTTTTGTCAGTTGTGCCCTCCAGATGGGAGAGCTTAGACTTGCAGTGGTGAGACCCACTACTTTCCGAACTGAAATCGTCGACGAATAAATAAAGACCATCCATCAAGTAGGAATCAAGCTAGGAAAATCAAATTCCTTTTATTTTTATTTTCGGCAGCTCAGATGAACTGCGGCTTTATGTGAGCAATGCGTTATCCTTTTTCCGCTGCCGTGTAAGTGAAGCAACTTATTTCGGATCAGAATCCTTAATGGCTCGGCTACAAAGCTGTGGCAGTAATATCTCGGGCTCATCCCCAATAAAGCGTTCAATAAAGCGATCTTCGCGTAGTAGTTCGTTGAATAAGGAAGATGCGTCACGGATGTGAAATTATACAGTAAGCCAACGAGTGAACAGATTGGTGACGCTGCACTGACTTAAGCGGCCTTGTTTTCAGGAAAAATGCCTAAGCTGTTGCAGCCCTTGTTCTGTTCAGAACAGACCCTATTCTAATTGACACCTTTTTTTTTTGCTGTTAACTTCTGTGGAGCCGACTTCAAATTTGCAGATGTTTTTGCTGAATGGGAAAAAAACAAAGCAACTGAAGCAGGCACGCACGCAGGAACTATGAAATGAATAAGTTTCTAAGAATTGGTATCATGATTTCCTCTTCCATTTAAAAACAGTTCCATCAGTTCTGGTACGTCAACAATTTTATTTTCATCTTTTCATAGGTTAAGTACACTCTCTTATGATCACTCCCATGTATGTACGAAAAGCGGCTCTTGTCATTCCTACTCAATGACCAGCTTTTGTATGTTGGCTTTACTATTACATTGGTCTTTTTATGTTTAGGTTTTGTTTTCTGTGCTTCTTATGTTCTATGTAAAAGGATATTTTTTATCTTCTTGAGCCCCGTTTACTTCGTTAAAATTAATTTTTTGCACCCATGAATAGTGGCCATCGCAGCGCTACTTCATTTTGATGAGGTGCAACGCATAGTTTTTTTTGTTTTAGTATTCGGGATTAACTATTACAAGCAGTCTGTTTAACTCACTGCCTGTACCTCAGGGAAATGGTTCCAACGACTAGGGCTGCCAGGTTTAATTGGGGATCGGTGGCGTTCTTAGCATTTCTCTTTCCTGAAACATTTCTTGAAACTAGCGCTCTTCAATCCGCTTCAAGACGTAGGGCTTCGTTTAAATGTGTAGTCAGTACGAATTTCTTGTGGGTGCAAGCGTACCCCAGCCGCGTATGAAAGACGATTTGCAGAATTATGCTATAGTGCCAAAATATCGTAAGGTCAGCCAGCATAAATCCTTCCGGGCTACTGCACAATAATCAAGAAGTAAGTTCAGAAAAGTAGCGATGTGAAGATGGGCGGTGAAAGCAGCATAGTGCAATGTCTTTTCGTACCCATGTTGGAGGCCGAATGCATACACCTAAAAAGCAGAGATTCGAGGCGGATGAAATGGCACATATCCAAGATGAGTGAACGCCGCTAAACAAGACGCGATACACATAGAGTGTCAGCAGATGCACAATGTGCACACGGAAAGTAGATATTGGTGCATTTCATAAAGAAATAAATGTATTGTCACGGAGCAGAAGACAGCGAAGTAGGCAGTGGTGCGGCACGGAGGGCTCCCGCTCGGCTCACCCCCATTAAATCAAGAAATAACTTATGTCATGTCGTTTTCAATATTCTGAATCTTGCGCAGTCACCATCCCGTCAGTGAACGTAGTTCATTTAGCACTACGGCTTGGTCTTGGAGTACAATGTTGTCGCCCTACAAGAAATGCTTCGTCGTACTCGAGCGTCGAATAGGTGATCTAATTAGATAAGTATCATATGCAAAAAAACGTTTTTCTAGCCCAGGGAGCAATACTCGTTCATTCGACGCAAGAATAATGGACCATGCAATCAGCAGGCGCGTCCGTTTCTTCGCAAAACCATTAAAACCCACTCTCAGAACCCTGCCACCACTCCACCCCAAAATACCTCATGCTTCTATGAGTAGGGAAATTTTTTGCTTGGAAGGTATGCAACCACCTAGTGCTGATTGTACAAATATAAAGTCCCAAACACAGCCGCAGGCCATTTCATCCGACTGTTGGTTAGTGTGCACGATCTTATGAAGTGCTCCTAAAAATTATGAAATATGGTAGCATGCAGGATCCGCATTTTTCTCCGACAACAAAGGAAATACAATTTCCAAATCTCAACACTAACCTCTGGTTGTCGGCGGAGAACGTTCATTTCATCCTCAACTCATTTATCTGATTTAGAAAGACACCAAAGTGCGACTAGCATCTCAGGTAGTCGCTGAGATGCTAGTCGCATGCAGAGAAGTAGCTCGAGGATGCGGTAGACCAGAAAAAGGAGGCGAGATGACTGCAGTTAAATTCACAACTGAAGATGTATTCGAAGAAAGAAGACCAGAGTTCCAACAAAGCCAATTGAAGCGCATGCAGGATCCTCACCTAAACAGAGTTAGTTTCCATTCTGCTATGTTTTTGTATGTATGTCAGTTGCTAATATAACGCTCATCGTGCTTGCTCATGTTTCTGGTGGCCAGAAACAGGAGAAAGGTCGATGAGCTGAACAGTAGCAAATGAAATGGAGTGCGGCAAGAATAAGGTGTGGCCCAGCATTCTCGCAGCAGTTTTCAAAGAACAGAAAGCAGCTAGAGTCACGCACATCGCACCCACCCCTTAGCTCGCGAAAGGGGACACGTCATGACGTGGTAAGGAATGTCACGTTGACAGAATGCGCACCCGTCCGCACCGTGAATGCTCGAAATACCCCCCCCCCCCCCCCCCTTCCGCGGAGCGCGACTTCAAATCCCAAGCCAAATCCAGGGGGGAATACCCTGCGTGAAGCCACATGGTGGTTGCTTTTTCCTTTTCTTCTTCCTGCCTGCGTTAATCCCCAGCCGGCACGCGACCGTGCTGTTCTCTGCGGAGCAGGGCGCCTGATTCCCCGTTCCGATGGGGAAGAGTTTCCTGTATGTTGGGTTGGAAGCCACGTGCGTTAGAGGGCCATGCCCATGCATGAAAGCGAAGCTCTTTAATACCTTTCCGCCTTGCTCTCTTTTTTTTTATCTCCTACATGACATCACCGCCGCTGCCACCTCCACACCCCATCTGCTTAATCGTTTCAACATACGCCTGTCGTTTCAACATAGGCCTTAATCGTTTCAACATACGCTCGTTGGGATGCTCGGCTGCTGAGCTTGAGAACGCTTGCAGCGTTTCGAAGAAGGCAAATTTTTTATTTAGTTTTTATTTGGCTTTATACATGTCCTCGCCATAACCAAGGCAACCTACAAGGACGGTGGGCGCTACAAGAAGAGCGCTAAAATAGAAGCGTAAAGGTTAATGACGCAGTGCACATAGTTTGCAAAAAAAAAATGATAATGGAAAGCAATTATATTAGAAACAGCCACCTAATGTCAGATGCCAGTAAATATAACTACAATGCACACTGTAAAAAAAATCATGACTAAAAAGCTGGAAAAAAATCACAATCTGTTTATTTGTGCTTCTACAGCCACAGAAGTCTGTTGATATACCATGGCCAGTGCTTGTAGAATAAAAAAGAGCTTGCAATCTCAAGCTATAGTCCATAACGGCACTTAGATAAAAATTGCTGATAGCATTTCAGGCCAATTATTGTCACCCCACTGTACCGGCAATGAAAAACAATATCTCTCTTTTCCTTGCCCATGGCCAAAGAAAATTTTGAACATGACGAAGCAGGAGAATGGCAATAAAGAATTCTTCCTCCCAATTCGACCATCATAAACCACACGCACCAGTTAATGCTACACTCGCTCTATTTGCGACAATGTTGCAGCTGTAATATAATTAAAAGTATAGGACCAAATTCTATGCCCGCCGTCTTTTAAGGCTGCGAGCCACGTGCAGAATGCAACAATATTGTTCGCCATTTTTTTTGAAGCCTGAAATAGCAACAAATACTGGCAAGGCCGTGTCCCAGTAAAAGGCACACGGACACAAACATCCAGTTGGTGGCTAAATGCGACTCCAAGATAGCAAACTCATGCAACTCGGACTGATTGAATTCGAGGCCAGGATATCCAAAAACGTTAGGCTGAAGCGCTTTCGTGTCAATGGCATATTCTACGTCCTTCTCAATTCATGAATGCGGTTGATTTGAGAGACTTCGACCACAACACACATATCATCTTGCAAAAGCAGACGTTAAGGTTAATTTTTAAAACCGCAAAAAATAAATAAAGAAATACCATGAGAGCGGTCTCCGCCATGCGGATCAGCCGAATAACACAGCATAATAACAGCCCACTTTCACAAAGGTGGCAATTAGCCTGAAAACTGCGAATGATTAAACAAAGGAGCTGGAAGAGGCGCTCATAATACGCCACATCCTTTGAATCAAAAACTACGGATACCATCACTAACAATCGGTAAACTAGGCTTCAATCCTCTTATTGAAGCAGTTACCTCCTCTCTCGTTACTGCGCTTGAAGCGAGATATTCATGACTAGGAACCAGAAAAAGGAATTGCGGCTAAAGCAAGGAATGAGATTTCTTTTGAAAGCAATGAAAACGTTCAGCCAAAATGGCAGCATCGTGCAGTGCAGGAGACGAATGCAGTTCACGGGCGCTATGCAGGACGCCCCAAGTTTGGCGAAACTCGGAATCTCCTCGAGCTCTGGCGGCGTCCTCAGGTTGCATGGGGGGCGGAGCTTCCCTTGTGACGTGTCCTGGCGTATGACGCGCGTGATTTAAAAAGAGCTATGGTATTGAAGGTTGGCTTTCCGTAGTTACGTGTGAACACAGCGGACGCAGCGCCTACGGCGGCGGTGGAGGATCGGCGGAGAGCAGTCTCTTTCTGTTGAGATGGTTGCAGCTTGTTTTGTTTTAGCGATAGATATACTCAAGTTCGGTATTTCATTTACAACGGCCTCTTTTGCAGCATGCATTGTTGCCAAATAAATATATGCAAGAAAAACCAAAATCCCGCAGCATGAAGTAGGTGTGCATGAAATAATTTCACCGTTCCAATTCCAAATGCCAGAACAAGTTCGCTAACCTGTGATTAACACATGTACAATATTTCAACCCTTCTTTGCACTCCTGGGGAAAAATCGGAACCCTAGGACTCATGCATATGAATAACGACTCATCTTTAACTCCTCTAAAAAATCATGTCACAACGCGCCATATCGTTGCTTCATTTTTCGCGCACATAAGCATTGAAGAAAGTGCTCCTTCCGATAGCTGGCAAAGCGATGCCTAGCACTCTACTGTACCTTTTGTCTTGTTCTTTTTTGCGCATGTGTTTTCTTCGAGCGTCATCACAAGTGTTGCTGCTCATATCTGCTCTCCATACAGCATATCTACCATGTACTGCTTAACTTATTTTGATGCTGTTCTTTTGATCATGAACTGTTCATTTTGTAACTTCATCTGAACGCCAAGAGTGTATTTTTATTATCTTTTGTTTGTACCCCTCCTGCTTTGGCCGCCGAAAGGCAGCCGGCAGTATTGGACAAATAAAAATAAAAAATAAAAATATTTCGACTACGGGAAACGAAATACGGCCATCATCATCATGAAAGACATGAGAGCGCAAAACGGCAACACGGCTGAACAGGGAATGCATATCTCTGTGAGGTGCATGTCTGCGATTAAGAACATGGATAAGCGCAAAGGCTATATAAACGTTATTTGAATAAATCCTGTTGAAAGTGCAGCGCTCTTCCTGTTTGCTTACTCGTCCGTGTTGCCGTTTAGCGCTCTCATGTCTTTCATGAATACGCACCAACAAGCCCAGTTTCAAGTACTTCTTATCCATCTTCATCAGCATGACTACGCCCACTGCATGGCAAAGGCCTCTCCTATGTCTCTCCAATTAACCCTCTCCTTCTAATTCTTGTCACTGGAGGTTAATTAAAGTATACCTAGAGCCCACCTTGTAATGCGGGATTTGGGGTAGCCATCGCTGAAGGCTAGGTCGCTTTTCCACATTTTTAACCCCTTAGAGCTCAAGCGCGGAACATGTATCTACATTACGCAAAACAGCGACGCGTAGAATAGTAGGGCAGTTGAGCAATTCATCTGAAGTCAAAAATCTCAAGCTCAGCTTCTAGCTGTTTTTGTTATGTCTACCCTCAGGCAGTCTTTTCGTGGACGGCAAACTTTTTTCACAGAATAACTATGTCTGAGCACACCACCTGATGGCAAATTAAAGGACTTGGAGAGGAAAGCCAGCAAGCTAAGCTGCTGTGTGAAAAATCGGAAGATTGAAGAATTGAAGCAGGTGCATGCACACACACAAAAAAAACACACAAATTAACAACGTGACACGTATCTAAACACGTCTAAAAAAAGTCCTATGAATGCCAACGAACAACATGGCTAAAAAAATGACGATGAAATAGGAAAGTCATAAAAAAAGAAACATTAAAACCAACAACGCGATGAAAGCCGCGAACATTCATCATACCACCGAAAACCGTGACATGAGGAAAGATAAAGTTTCGGGCGAGTGTCACGGGTTCTTCATGCGTATGCGCACCACTCCCTCCTTCCTCTTTCCTATATAAGGCGCGGATCGGCCATCTGACAAAAAAGTTGATAGTCAGCGCGTCGTGCGTCTTCTGTGTGCCTTCATTCTCGTCCGTTGTATTCCAGCGCTGTGTTTCAAAAGAATGCTGGTCAGGCCTGCTCTATGCCTCGTTATGCATCCTTAGCTACTATAATTTGTCGAAAGAGCTATGGCTTCGTGTTTTCGTTCCTCACAAGGATTGTACTACTAGATATGCTAGGGAGTTCCGCTAAACAGCTTAGAAGCAAACCTTTTGGGCGGTATACCACTGATGGGGCCTAAGAAAGAAACGTCATCTCTGAGGAAGCTGAGCATCATTGTGGAGAACACACAACGCATCGGCAGTGTTTTTTTTTCTTTTTGTCTCGTACTGCGATGGCATAAAACTCTATATTCAGCATTGTAACCACGTAGCACACAGAGAAAAAGCTTTCAGAACGTTAAAGCAACTGCTCGGTTAGGGTTAGCCACGGAAGAAGACGATGACGAAGCGGTGCTGTGGTGCATACGTCATTCATCAAAACCATCAAATCACAGAACCCAGACAGTCAAGCATTGTCGTGCTGGCGTCGAAAAAAACAAAGCGGTTGAAGAAACAATGCACCGCGTGTGCACTGTTTGCCTTGGAATGTGGACAGATAGATGGTGCCCTAAGCTCGAAACACGCCTTTTACACGCACGAAAAAGGCTAGGCGAGCGGATTTAGCCGGTTGTGTACACAGAAAGAGGTCAAGTCACGGCAATACGATTTGCGTTGTTGCGTTGATAGCAATAAGCGGTGCTGGCTTTTTGCATTGCGCAGTCCTGTGTAGTTGAAAAGAGGACGTGCCAGGTGTAGGGAGCACTTTTGTACTGCGTACTTCAGAAGACGGCGTACCCTCAGACGCAGAGCGTGCCTAAAGGTGATCAACACAAGAACATGAGTGAATATGAAGGGAGGCAACTGCACAAAGTTTCATTGTAACCTAAACGGCGTACTTTTTCAGGCGTGCACGAACGCTTACTTCTACACCACACACGCATAATGCAGCAAATGTCGTTTAAACTGAACTACGATAAAGCAACTCACAAGTCTATTCTGAAGAAAGGAAGGGAATCTGTGGGCACAATAAAAATAAAATTCAAGAAAGTTTGGATTATAGAAAGATACTGACAGGGACACGTAAAAAGCTACACATAAAGCTTGGCTTTTCAACCAAGATCAATTTACATAGGACATAGGTAGCGAAGGCGGAGCTCCAGTGTGGTCTGTAACCAAGCGCGACCGACATCAGGAACGCTGCGGAACTGAGGCGCCAAAATGAAGTGTGCGGACAAAAATAAAGAAGAGAACGATAATTGGCTATACATTTGTAAAGTATAACGATTTAAGACACAATTTTAATTACTCGTTCAAAAATGGTTTTAGTATGTGCATTTGGCTGGAAAGTACGGCGCTTTTTCAGTAAAGTATTATGTATGCGTTCGGGTTCCCTCACAGTGGCGGGCAGCGGCTCTAATGCCGTTCACCTTGACTATTCTGTGGCTTGCTTGCAGCCATACCTGCTTGCTTGCCCTTGCCGGCGTACCTCGTCATCTCGTGGCTATGTTGCCTGTGGCTGCTTTCTTTCTCTCAGCGTTAATTCCAAGCGCTTTGTTCGTTTTTGTCCCCGTGCTATACTCTCGTCGGCTGCGTGTGGGCATACGCAGAACCATATGCAGTTCTGCTCGTATGGTTTTGATGCTGCTGCCTTCGGAAAGACGGTGTGGTTCGATACGAGGAGCGCACAGCACGCGGTGACTGGTGCTACGTAGGATAGTGTCAGAGTGAGAAATATTCTGCTGGCGTCACACTGCAACGGTAGGGTTTTACAGCCGCTTTGGTACTATGGTATGCTCTGTCCACTGAGTGTCTATACGAGCCAAAAATGTCTGTTGTGCAATATGTTCAAAAAAGCAGTCCCAATTGCATCAGGAAAATGCAGCGCAATTTACAACAGTGTTACGCCATTTATGCACTGTAGACAGCTAGCTGGTTCTCTGCTATTGCAAAGTGTAAAGCTATTATTAGTTCAGTATTAGGTCAGCAACCTCTTGTTGTGTGGCTATTCTGAGATTTGTGCGCTATGGATTTCAACTAATAAATTGACTTTGGTTAAATATTTCCGCTGTTGTCTCTTTATATGGGAGTTAAACTCGATAGCCACAAGTCTGTCACAACACATTGCTCACAAACTCGGCTACTCAAGAAGAGCTCTCAAACGAGGAAGTGAGGCTATAACTTTTCCACTCAGGCAGAGAGTCAAATAGTGTGGGCTTTTGGTACTTTAACACCTTGAACTTCAGTGCGACGAGCGAGACGAAGGCGAACGAAAAAGACGCGATGAGCGCTGACTGCTAAAAATGGCGTCGGCAGTCACCGCCCGTGGTGTCTTCTTTAGAATTCGTCTTTGTCTCCTGTGTTGCACTGAACCTCGACGCGTTCGATGATTTACTTATCCCGCTGGCCATGGCGTCATGGATTTTTTTTTCTGAAATTATGACGCCATAATACAATTGTGCGCACACTTCGAAGAGGGCGCTGGCGGCGCGCCGTAAGCCGCCATGTTTTGGGCTCATGGGCTTTTATTGAAGCAGCACTCCCACTCTACATCGCTCTTGATTGAACTGCGTAGACTGGTGTGGGTCAAGGAATACAACAGTGCCGGGATTTTACTGTGTAAAGCGTTTGTCATACGGATATGCTCACAAAGATTCACCAGGTAGGTTCAACAATGATATGGAATTTGAAATTATTGCAAGGCTAAGCAATGCATTATTTTCCATTGTAGTCTGATTTTTCCCCGCGAACACCATCAATTTGCCGTAGGGGTTGGCGAAAAAGCGACGTTTTCAACTTTTGGAAATCATGAGTGTTTTTTCTATACCTGGCAGTTTCACATTTGCTGACCTCGATGTATACATGGTGGCGTATTATTCTGCTGTATTTTTGGGGCTTGTGTGTGATATTAAGTCGGCGATCATCAGAAAATTTGTGTCACTTCGCATCACTCTCCCGTACTTCTGATGAAAACAGCACCATCATAAACAACACTATGACTAACAGAAATCACAGAAGCGCAAACAGCTGCGCTCATCAAACCTATTATTGAGAAAGTATAACCAAAGAGGCTTTTGTTCCTTCCATTTTTTTGTTTCCATTTTTTTAAGAGGCAAACCGAAATAAAAACCAACAGTTTCACTTTACTCAGATTCAAACGTGTCACAGCTTAACCTCGCTGTCACCGTTGGCCCGTACTTACAAATTTTTTTTTGTCGACTTTGGGTTGCTACTCCAATACGATTCCTTTCAAAAACCTACTCTTTTTGACTAATTTTGAGTTCTTGCCCTAATATGATTCCTGTGTGTGAACAGAATCTAGACCACCGGAAAATTCCGAACTTCAGCAGTAATGTCATTTCATGTCTGCCAATCGACCCATTCTAGTAAGCCGCTCTCGAGCACCTCAATCTCTCTTTCAGCAACCTTAACCGTTCGGGCTCACTGACTTCTAGAAAAAGGACGCTGCGTGTCGTTGACCTCTCCGGTGCGATGATTTCCAAAGTTACTCTAAGGCAGGTTGGCGACCAGCAAGATCTTGTCAGAAAATAAACTGATCATCATCGGGGAGCAACCGTTCATTGGTCTCGGCAACCTGACTCACCTGGACCTCGCCCCAGATTCATTCTTCCCCTTGAAAAGGGCGGCTCTTCAATCGCTGAATACCTTGGAGATTTCAGGCTTGAGAGACTGCAGCCTGAAAGGATTTCCGGTGCCGCAATTAATGGGCCCGGCGCTTCTCAGCCACTCTTATGATAAACCGCATTCAATCAAAACTGGCCGCATTATACCTTCGCACAACGCTATCCTCAAGATGCTCAAGGGTAGAAGTGAAGGCGCAGTATTTAATTTCAACGTGCGTACTTTTCGCAGAGAAGGTGGCTGCCTTGGGAGCATGCCACTTTGTATCGATCACTTGGTTGAGCGGAAAATACGAGTTGGGTGTGCCGTTTTCGCGCGGTTTTCGGTATTTCTATTTTTCTATTAATTACGATCATGCGCCTTTCGAAGCAATCCTATTGGAAAAACAGCTGTCTATGCGAAATACAACAAACATACTTAAGAAGATTTTGGTGCTGAAACAAAACCCAGCATTGCATCTCATGATGAAAAAAAACAGCAGATCGATTAGAGAGAATCACCTAGGCTAATATCATTGCACGGCATAATAATAAGCTGAAAACTAAAAATGTAAAATGTAATAATGGTTAATGAAAAGAAACATTGAAACGCTGTTGGCACTGCTTTAACACGCACTCATATTCCAAAGAGGAGAAATTCCCCGCTATTTGTTTACGGACGGACACAGACACACGGCCCGGCACTGGCACTGACTCGAGCTGTGTTTATGGAAGTGCTCCCTGGCATTTTTTTTTCAGCAAAGGCTAACACCACAAGCGCACCATGTGGCCAAGCAAAGAAAACAGCAAAAAAAAATGCACAGTCCCGTAAGTTGTGCTGCGAAACGGGGCTCATCTATCGGCTATAATTCGGCAACTTTCTATCATCGGCTTGAAGGAAGAAAGAGAGGTCACTGCTGAATGCCCTTCCTCTCACATGCTGAAATATGCGTCTGAAAGCTCACGTGCTACTTCATCTTTGCTGATATACTTCACTTCGCGGCTCATTTGCAGCACTGTGGAAAATGCGGCGAGCTGAACCGATGAGAAAGGTGAGCCCTGCTTAACTATGTCCCTGCGACCTCGTCATCCATGGCTGGTGGCTCAATCAGCGGGAAGGAAAGGGCGACAACGTATCGCCGCTGCGCGGAGCTGACAGCGCAAACTCAGAGGGCGCCATGTTTATGAATGGCGGCCAAGCACTTAGCATCAACTCCGTTGTGCTATGATAATGCTGACTTTTTCTGCTAATTCAACAAGCGAGTAAAACATAAGTTGTGCATTTAAAACACCAGTGTGAACCAAACCACTTTCTTAATTAGCGCAGTAATGACGTGAAAAACATTTTAAAAACGTTTAAATATTCAAGGAAATAATATGGCTGGATTCCTAAAATGTTCATTGAACGGGAGTGCACAGCTTCTACAATACCGCAAAAGACTTGCGACATGGAGTATATGCAGTATTCTGACTTCGTCCAGTCGAGGTTCAGATGTTCTGATTTCATATTGGAGATAGTGGGAGAGCAGATTCCAGTCTGACGCGTTTTGTGACTATCTCTCGTGTTTCGTGGTGCGTTCAATAACACAATGCCCCGTTTGGCTATCATGCTCCCTAGCGCATGGCAGAGACCTCACAAACGACTCCTGTGCGAACTCAATGCTTTGCGAGCTCTTTTTCACCGCAAGCGGCCTTTCTCCAGCAAAGTGATTACGCACGTGAGCAACATCTCCGCCACCGTTTCTGCATCACACACCCTGCAGAATAGGGGACGAGTTCGCTGCTTGCGTGTCCTTTTGAAGAAGGGCGTTGTCTTCACCAACGAAGCAACAGTTTAGAAGTGGACGATTCGGTACAGTGCAACCCCGCACCTACGTGCACATGGTCGCCACACGTACAGGCTCCAAGGGGAAACATTCGCTCTGGTGCACGAGCTTTTCTGACTTGGATATTACGCGGATTATGTTCAGGGACGACAATGTACTGCGCGACATGCGTGTCCACAGATTGGTCGCGAACACCTCCTCCTTTGGATAAACGAAGCCAGTAATTCTCTTAACTATTGCCCAAATTAAGGTCAAGAAGCAGTTGCGAAATGATTTGTAATGCCGCAACCTGCCGCATTCCTTTACCTCGGAGAAAATCTGTAGTTGCGACTGGTTACCGCAAGAGGGGCACGCAATCTGATAGCCAGGAGGATTAACAGGTTCTGGTTATTTGTTTAATACGATTTGGTTTAGGTTTATGGGGTTTAACGTCCCAAAGCGACTAAGGCTATGAGAGACGCCGTAGTGGAGGGCTCCGGAAATTTCGACCACCTGGGGTTCTTTAACGTGCACTGACATCGCACAGTACACGGGCCTCGAATTTCTCCTCCAGAGAAATTCAACCGCCGCGGCCGGGATCGAACCCGCGTCTTTCGGGACAGCAGCCGAATACGTGTGGAATGGTATTAGACACTCTAGGCTGTACATTTAGTGCAGTTACTTCAGGTTTGATGATATTTAACGACTCCACTGATACGATTATTAGGAAACAAGGGCATGAGATATCCAGGTTGGTCTAATATAAATATCTTGAGGTGTTCGTAAACAAAAGACAGATATTTGAAAAGAGACGCCGAGCTGTAAAAAAGATTGTGATTGACGTTTCGGCTTCCGGGAGGACAGATATGAGCACAAAAATATAAAAAAGACTTCTAGGATGAAGAGCCGAAGAGGTGCCGCCTTAAGGAAGCGTAGATAATTACGTAGTCAGAACAGCTGTTAAGTACGGAGAGTTATTTTAAAACGAATAATGGTGAAGGAATAACCTTTGTAAATGTGGTTTTGTTTAAATAAAAGTATTTGAATTTGTTCCTCACGGCAGAAGTTAACTCGGTCATAAAAATAAATCAGTGAACTGCTGCCAGGTTAGGAATTCGTGCCGTCGGCAAAACCAAAAACGAGGCACTACCAGGGGACATGGGGTGGGGTTCATTTAAAGCGCCGGAAGTTCGGACTAAAACATTGTGTAAAGAACGCCAGAGAAACTGAACGTCAACATGCGGTGAGCTAGGCTTTTTGAATATTTCTGCTGAAGCAGCATTTATTCACAGTGAAGGTAGTGGACTAAGAACCAACCATTAAATATACAAGGAACCAGGACGGAGAAATAAGGAGCTTTAAACAGTAGGTTAAAAATGGAGAAGTTAAGAAGTCATTGCTTCAACACAAAAAGTGCAATTTAGCGCAAGTAAAGAAAGCGAAAATGCAAATCACACGCAATAATTCTTAGATGAGTCAAGAAGAAGCACCCTACTCTCTGATGCGGGATAAGGGTGCTTTTGAACGCTAAGTTACATAAAAAAAACTTAACCAAGATGGCACATATGCAGTGTGATCTAAATCAGCAGAAAAAATGGGCATATTTTACAAGAATGTGCAGTATTGATCCAGGTACTCTTCCTGTTACTCTTCCTGAGGCTCTGGGGTATATAGATTACACAGGTACCGGGAATTAATCTGAGGCAGACGTTAGCAAAAATCGATTGAAAATCTGCTCGTTCAAATGCAGGGTGGTGATGCAGCGACACTAGTTCAGTGATAAAAAATGGTCAAACAAAAATGTTAATAGAATTTGTTTTAAAAAAATTGCCAATTTATAGATAATATCATTAGTTTTATCAGATTTATTGAGACAAATAAAAGAAAAAATTCCTAGCCAAGGGGCGCAGCTATCTTCGTCTGTGAGTCTGTCCATTCTGTCCACTGCGTGGCCTCCACCGTTGACTTCACGGCATATATTAGCCAGCTTCCTTGGTGCAGGAAAGGCTACAAGGATGGTTCCACCAAACGAAAAAGGAACGTGCTACACTGAGAAACAGGAATACCAGGAGGTTAAATACGGAGGAGGGCTCCAGTGTATGACGCTGCTCAGCTTCAGTACTTCTGGTGATGTTCAAAATTTATGTTCCTCAGAGAGTCCAGGATTTTTTTCGCACAGTGCGATACGAAACGTTCGTCCCTGCTGAAATGTTCGCGGGGAATTCTTGTGGAGAGTACAAAGGACATCACTTCTTTTTTTTCGTCTACTTATTTCAGCTGTCGCCTTGAGGGCCTGGCATTTTGGGCACCCCAAAAATAAAGCTACTTGTGCTATTTTTAACAACCTGCGTAGTGCGTTTAATTTGAAAATCCTTGTTTTGGTTACAAATACGCATACCACACGTAAAGCAAATAATGAACTTTGCGTCCATGGTGATTATATCTGATACAGAAACAAAGTAGTACGAAAAAACGTCAGTATAGCAAAAAAAAAAGCAAAATTCAAAGTTGCCTACGAAGGGATGCCGGTTAAGGGTTTTTTTTCTATGCATTATTTCCAAAAAAATCACATTAGAAGAATTGGAGAAACCATTTTTTCCTGTTCCCGCCTTTTTATTACTCCCCGATGCGTTAACTCCCAAGGCGGAAAGCCCCCACCAAAAGAATCGCCTAACTTGTCGCTTTAGGTACGCCAAAAGAGTAAATAAAAAAAAGACGAACAGGCAGCCGAAAAATGAGCCTGCATTCATTCAAACGAACC
Organism: Amblyomma mixtum; assembly: GCF_055824585.1. Taxonomy (NCBI): domain Eukaryota; kingdom Metazoa; phylum Arthropoda; class Arachnida; order Ixodida; family Ixodidae; genus Amblyomma; species Amblyomma mixtum. Next base: position 181,197,599 of record NC_143013.1, read on the forward strand.
GTAGCTGTGGCCCGCTCCCACTTGGAGGCCGAGCGTCCAATTTCGCTTTTTACTTTTCAGGTCACGTTCTCCCCGTCATTTTACGTCAAAGGCGAGGAGAGGGTGAGACAACGGAAGGCGAGTTGGAGAATTTCAGTATTGGAATACTCCGCCCCCCCGCACGCAGCGACTGAGCGAGACTGGGTCGATCACCATTCTTCAACATTTTCCACATCGCGCCGCTTATATTTTTTTTGTCTTTTTCACTGGTCTTCACCTTCCCTCGTCATTTTGGTGCAGCGGAAACAATATTAGAGGCGTGCGTGTGTTTCTTCTTACTAGTTATTTTACGGAAGTAGTGCTTGGGGATTGCTGTCACGGCCCCATCGTGTTCCACGCCCCCCTCATTCCTGGTTTCCCAGGCAAACTTCTCCGTGTGCAGGAGCAATGAAGAAATGCAGCAAATAAAGAACATTGAAAGGGACAGAAAAACCCGAGGCAGAAATGATTGACAGGAAGGTGGGCGTGTTGTCTCGCGGGAAATTAGGCCCATTGGCCACTTGTCACGTTTTCTGCGATCGCGGTACTGACTGCTTTCTGGTAGCTTCGAAGCACGGAGTGCTGATGCGACAGCATCTTTGTTCCGATGCCCAGACTTGGTTCGGTATATGCGGCTATAGCTCTATGGGCCATGCGCGACTCGCTGTCGGCGTATTTCACGTGCTGTCCTGTATATGGTACCAGCTTTTCTGTATCCACGGTTTGTTCTGCTTTATTAGTCACTGTCGAGAACCACATCTGTATTCTATTTCTTGTCTCGCATTTCAGCTTTCTTGATTTCATTTAACTGCAATGAACATTCTCATATCTATTCTAGTTATATTTTGTATTAATATTGTTGATATATTTTGTAAGTGATGTATGTACTTTGCTGTGTCTCCCGAGTCACCACCCGAGCTCGTATTTCCTTTCGTCTTTTGTGTTGAATTCCTTCCTTCACCAGCGATTTCTGTCCCGCTGTACAGACTTCAGAAGACACTCTTGGCGACGTTTGCTACATGTCCTACGCAGTACTATATTCCTCTCCTACTAACAATAACGAAGTATTCGTTCAATAGCGTCAGATTCGTTCTTTTTTCATGCGCTGGCTTTTTTCGTTGCGTCCCTTTTTCTTTACGCCATTTTTTCGCCTTCATTTGGGTTCACTAGTCGTTCGATTCATGACAAGACCCTAGCTTCACTTACAGCAGTTTGAATTGCTTCCGAACACAGATGATTGCTTGGCCTTACAGGAAACGACTCTCGAAAGGCTTGGAGTGGCTGCACTGAATACCAATGCACTTTCTCAGACTAACAGGCGGGGAAACATTCCGACAGCTCGCTGGTTCCCCGAGGTTCTGCACTCTCCACGCGTCGCACTTAATCATCAGCCTGTGACGTACCCCGCCAATGACGGCTCACCGGCACAGAGTGATGGCTTGGATAGAGTCGGTTCCGCTTGTACGGTTAGCGGCTCTAGCAAGCTGAGCAGAAGCGTACCAGTATTCCCTCCACGTCAAATACAGTTCCTTTCTCTGCGAAGTACCTCCTCCGCCCTACCTGTCCTCTCTCTCGCATCCTTTTCCTGCTCTTCTCCATTCTCTTTCTTAATTTCGTGGCGAAGACAGGATTTGCCTCTTGTGATTTATGAGTGGACACGTTCCTCCTATATGCATGCATTCCGGTTTTCTTAGTCTCTTTTTAGATGTTATTCAGAGACCTTAAACATGCAGGTCACAATTTTTTCTTTGTATTTGAGATAAGCACAGTTTGGTAACGCTGTGAAATAGTTCAAAGAGATATAAGGGTATCCCAGCCAAGCACGTCGCTTTTTCTAACGATAAAAGAGTGGAATAACGAGGTTGTGTTTAATTTTTGCACGTCACCGCAACATACATGATGACGGGACTATAGTAGCACACCCTTTGCATTTGTTGTTTCAGGCATTTAAGCGCAGATCAAGTCGCACTGAAACCCCTGAAACTCTGAAGGATGTAGACAATGTAGATGTAGATGTAGATGTAGATTAGTTGATATCGGAAGCCAGTTTCCTTCCGCTTGATTTATAAGCAAGCTGTACCGATGACATGCAATAAAAAGGCCGCGGAAGCGTGAGATGTTTTCAACCACATGTATCCGCGATCGGATACCGGCATTACCATCCCGTCTATTCTTAGAGTTCTGTTCATTCTTATAGGTTAGAACAGCAGTGGTGGCCCTAGTTTTCGGAAAGCAGAAAAAACGTTCGCGAGGCCGCTGCCCCGGTCGCAGCTCAGCCAAGTCACCAGGTACCTGCAGCACTTATAAGCAATTAGTTTTTGTCCCCGTCTACTATACCTTCGCTGTCTGCTGTACTTCAATGCACAAATAGCTTCCACTTTTTTCAACCTGCGTGCCTGCTGTTCGCTAGCGAGGTGCTAGGTGCTAGCACTACTTTGAGCATTCATCGGCTTATAATCTTAGTATTCTAAATTCTTTAAGCTGAGATTTGGTTAGGAGAGAAGTGTTTTCACATTGTTTCTGCTCCCTTTAGCAGCGCATTCTTCTAGGTGCCATTCTTTAGTAATAATTCCAAGGCGGCACTCAGCGGCTATCTTCTTCGGCGCATCCTTATTGTTTTCCAGTACTTCCAGGAACTTCAAAATGCACTCGACTTCCTTCAAGACCCACCCATGGTTTTGCAGAACTAACAGCAAAAAAAAAAAAAGAAATAGCAGACACTGAAACGCCGCTAAGAACGTGGCAATTCACAGAGCAAAGAACACAGATAAAGATCAAGAGGCTGGGAAAATACAAAACACCGAAACCCTTCAGAGATAAGTGGCCTTCACTGCACAACGAGGGTTGGCTTTCGTAGACAGGAAAGAGAGAAAGGCTGCGTGGGGGAACGATCCCAAATGTAAGTAAAGATGGAGCACTGGCCGAACAATACAGGGTTCACCTTTGTTCAGGGCAATAAGAGCGAGTGTTCAGGTGATCCAGTGTTCTTTATGCTGAGCTCGGGGCTATACCAGAGGCGAAAGTCATTAATCAGATGAAAGCGTAAGAGCCGATGCTTGGTGAGCTCGATGCCTGTTTTCGATATTAGAAGAGGCGAGCGGTCTCAAGCTACGATAACCCATTTAGTCTGCCGTTAGGAATAGTCTGTTGTCATGACGACGTGTCAGCTGAAATGCGCGGGGAAAACGGTAATCAGTTCCAGCTATCTTAGCGTTCTCAGTGGAATTAAAAGGGACGAAAATAAACTAATTCCGCTGAGAAGGAAGCGGTCCTTCCAACGGCATCGTATATCATACATTCCCTATTGAACAAAAAAGACTATCAAACTATTTAAACAGCTTACATACGACCAGAAATTTTAGTTAGCGGGGATATGTTTTTAAGCCGCATTACTTCCCGCTCAGAGCTCACAACGAGGTATTGCAATCTCCCGTTCGTCTTCATCATCAGCCTGCAGGGCGAAGACCTCGCCCATGTCTTTCCAATTAATCCTGTCCTATGTCAGCTGCGGCCACGGTATTCCCGCAAACTTCTTATACCCTTAACTGCGCTCAAGGTAACAGCGGTTTTCGCTAACTGTGGCTACTGCTGTCAAACCGCGGTTACGCCGCTAACCACGATTTTCGTGAACCGATCTTGGCGACCTCGGTTTGCGTCGTTAACCGAGAAAATGGCGGCGTATGTGGACGGAAAGTACCCGTAGGCATCCGAGTGTGAAAAGCACTCAAGCTGGTCCGCTCCAAGAACGTTCTTTTTAGCACTACATCATGTTTCAAAAGCAATCCATTTAAACAGGCAGTGCATAAAGTGCGCTCAGATGGCGCTTTTATGCAGCCATGGAGTGTCATCTGACGGCGGAGCAATAGCCTACTGCAGCAACGTCCCGCGGTGATCAAGCTACCGCCGTTACATTCTACCGCCGTTACAATAAAAAAGGTCCGGACCCTGCCGCATCGTTAAAGTAGGCTATAAGTTCGCAACGCGCGCAGCACGGATTCGTCGAGCTTATCGCAATGGTGCCGCCTGCGAACGCGGCCGACGACGGCGCTCTGGTGTGCTATACTCCGCAGTCGCCGCTAGGCCAAATTTGTTTCGAATCGAAGCCGCATTGGACTGCGCTTTTGCGTTGACCAGCGCTATAGTAAATGATTTGCTCATGGCTCTGCCTTACTGACAACCTCATTGCGTTATATTAAAAGCAAGATGTACGATCGATTTCTGCGACGCCTTAGCAGCGGAGCAGGCACGCAAGCCGATCGTGTCAGCCGAAATGCAACGGCGGCAGCTGTTACGCACCTCTGAACATCAAACTAGTTTGTATCGCAGTTATTACTCCTACCAGTAACTCGGTACAGGTCAGCGATCCTCAAGGATGATTCATTTTTGTCATTCCTTTAACCCAGGGCTTATTATTTACGAGAACAAGCAAGCTAAGCACGTTTTCCCTGAAGATGGCGCCAGGGATCCTCCTAAGAGATGTTGCCCTGGCCCGAACTATGGCACTCAGGCTTGCTGGAGGCGCAGCGATTATAGGGTGGTTGAGGCAGTGCTGCCACCGGACGGTGCCGTCGAGCGACAGTGTGGACACTGTGTTGCCAGATGTTTCCAGATGTCGCTTCGGTCCGGATTACCGCGTCACTTCGTTCGTTGCATCGTAACCGAGAACGGTGGCGAGCCGTGTGACAACGGCGAATCGGGATCCGATATACCCGCAGTTAAGTTCGGTAACCGCGGTTAAGCATAACCGCAGTTAGACTACCGTGTGACTAGGGTAATGATCTCATCCGCCCACTTAACTTCCAGCCGCCCCCTAGTAGGCTTGTGATAAACACATAATAATATTCCACTAAAGTGCCTGTCACAAACGTTAAGCATAGCAAAAAGAATTGTCATATATTTTGTATCGCTAAAGGCTATAGAAATGGCTTTGAATTTTGTGCCCCTCAGAGGCCATCAAGGCTCACATCTGAAATAAACTGCAAAAATAAATGAACTGAATGCCAGAGAGAGGAAACATGGGAAGATTTAAAATAGAGGTTTTATTGTGTGCCTTTACACGAACGATTATTTCAAAATAAAGTATTCTATAAGAGTGTGCTTGCTGGCGTCTAATAGTCGGCTATTTAGGTAGGAAATAGAAGACATGTAAATATACTACTTTACACTTAACTGCAGTTTTTGTAGCGAAGGTAGCGAGGGCGGCTATGCTGAAGAAATGTCAGTTTTTGAGGAAGAGAACCAGAAGGCTAGCGCAACTACACAGTCGCTCACTTAAGCACTGGCAACTGATTCCTGCCGAAATTCATGATGCAAAGTAATACAACCAGTGTGCTGTCGACTTTCGCAAATGGCTCCTTAGTGATGAGATGAAACAGGAGCGATGTTGCTCCTCCACTTGTTTAACATTTTTACGACCCAGCGCTCGCTATTATATGAGCCCATAACAAATTATCATGGATTCTATGACAAGTTTATACATTTTTTGGCCAAGTCCATAGGTTGGAGAATGTTTACAGAGTAAACGTGCCTGGCCAGCTTGAAAAAAAGAACTCGAAAATGGATCCCCCATTGCTCCATCAAAAGGCCCGTATTTGAAGATGTCCGAGATGGCATTCGAGGACTCCACCGGGATGAAAGAAGTGTGATGTTTTCTTATGCTTGACTATGAGAAGGAAACTGGTTTAGACTATTTCAAAGGAAAGCTCAGCTTTTTTAGAATTTCATGCGTCTTTGATGGCACCTGAGATGATAGTTCCATCAACAAAATTTGAACCCACACATTTCTGTAGGAATCTATTTAGTGAGGGTGGGTGATTTATTGACAGTTGTTATTGTTATTATTTAAATTGATCATTAAGCGCCCCGCCGCGGTGGCTCAGTGGTTATGGCGCTCGGATGCTGACCCGAAAGACGCGGGTTCGATCCCGGCCGCAGCGGCTGAATTTCGATGAAGGCGAAATTCTAGAGGCCTGTGTGCTGTGCGATGTCAGTGCACGTTAAAGAACCCCAGGTGGTCGAAATTTCCGGAGCCCTTCACTGCGGCGTCTCTCATAGCCTTAGTCGCTTTGGGACGTTAAACCCCATAAACCAACCTAAACCAACCGTTTCTTTAAATATCGGTTATGTTTATTTCGTTGCTGTTTGCTCTGCGGCTTTTGTGAAGCTCTAGCATCCATGATGCTTCTAGAAGCTCCTAAGACGAACGCACAGATTGTGAACTTTTGCAAACGCATAAACCGAACACGGTACCTTGCTCTGGAAAACTTGCGTCGTTCTGAACCTTGAAGCGTGGTTGACCTCCTCAGCTCAGTACGTCCACTGAAGTGCAAGCCTCTGCCACGGACCTCCAATTAGCCCTATCCAGCGCCAGAGGAAGCCACCCTATGACCGCTAATTTCCCTGCCCTCATCTCCTCTCATGGCGCTGTACAGCCATAGCTTCGTGTTTTATCTTATGAAAGTAACACGGGTTCTCTTTCTTTCGTATTAAATGTCTCGGCCTTTCATATTTCGTCTTCTTGATGGCAGCTTCTGTATCATTATCCCCTATTTGTTACCCAATACATACGCTGTCATCTTCTGCCTGGCGTTAACAGTAATAATTTTTCTTTACTAGGCTCTTTTGGCTGCTCAACATGCCATTTCATGCTCTTTCTATTACCTCCTTTGAATAAGCATTGTCAAACAATTGTAGCTTGCAGCTTATTTGAGAGTGCTCGATGTCAGTGCACGCTGAAGAACTCGAGGTGTACTATAGATCTTTTGCCCTCGGCTACGGCTTCCACCATGAATCATATTCATTTTTGGGATGTTAAACCTCACTTGCCATATCAAGGCAACCCGGTGTCGATCACGTTTTGCGCCAAAGTACTAAGCCTGCTCCGCTGATATCTTTGGATGGCTGGGCAGACTGATGGCCATGTGCTATGCGCTGAGCCACGCTTCCGCCTGCTTGTGGTCTCAAGAGCCTTGTCTTGCTTGAGCGAAGACAACGATTCCTCAGCTCCTTATACTCTATGTGCACACCTTCTCCCTTCTGTCGGGCTACAAGTCACTGCCGTCCTTCCATTTATGGCAGATGTCCAGTTTGCCGTAGGAAAACCCCAGAAAACTAGCAGCTTCAACGTTGCGAGATAGCTGCCGATCCAGGGTATACTGCCTTTACTTTGTAACTGCGGGCATTGACTCAGTTTTTTCTTGTGCATGCTAGAAACAAAAGCACGACATAGAGCAGCGAACCGTAGCACTAACTGCAAACGTGTAGCACGCTTTTACCGTCGAGGCGAAAAAAAAAATGAGCCAAGGCGCCCCTCACCTATATAAGGGTAACCTCACAACGGTCACTATACGGAAGAAACGTAAAAGCACTGTAACAGTTGTTCCAAGAACGCCAGCCGGCGCGAGCATTCCAGCGTGAATACGAAGTGGAGAGATGAGAAGACTGTGAGAAGTAAAAGCCCTTCTCCAATCAAACTTCCTCAAGGTAGTGAAAAGCAAAAAATGGGGATGGATTTCCACCATGTTCTGCAAAGAAATATTCTGGATTCCGCGGCTTACAAGGCTGCGTTTTTAACGGCTAGCGAAAGCAATACCTATCACTGATCGCGCTTTGCACACGTGTATTTCTTTTTACGCTTGCTACGCAAGCCTTGAAGGCGTTAAGCACATGCTGTCAAAATTGCTGAAAAGTATCTTCTGGCGGGCTAGTTGTTTTGAATCATTCATAATTAAAACTGCGCGAACAAGAGCAAGGACACAAAAACAAGGTGTGTTTTCTGGTTTCTTACTCGTGTCCTTGTTTTTGTTCGCGCAGTTTTAAATATGAATGAGTCAAAATTGCATCAGGACTTACCTTTCATTAGACGTCCTATTGCGCTCTTTGGATTGTCGCTTCGAGAGAGGTTAGATTGGGCTAAAGAAAAAACAAACGCCCTGCTGCACCGTCTTGTGACGCAACGGGCTGTCGCTGTTACAACAGCACCAACGGCCTTCAAAGAAGAGATCATTTTCTGCTAACATCGATAGGGTGGCGTTGCCCTCCAAGCTCCCCCTTTCCTCGCCTCAAGACCCGAACTCTCCCAGCGCTTTCTTTGTAATCGATATGTCTCATGCAATAGCTCGTTTTCCTTCCGAGCGTCATCAATAACTCATTGATCAGAACAACAAACCTTCCTCAGGAAATAGCTAAGTGACGTTTGTTTCCCATTGCATCAGGCTTACACGTGCATAAAAAGACATACGATCGCTGCACTCAGCACTAAAAGATCACAAATGATTCAGCTTCTGAAGTAATTCAGTGAAGAAGAGGGCTTGATGGGCAGAGAGAAGCAGCTATAGACCCCTTCTGCCAAATGGGCAGTTCATGGCCAGTCGGGACGGTCACACTGCCCTCACCGGCGCACCCCGGGCACCAGTCTGCAATCGACTCAAACAACCGCTCTTCTCGGGACACGGAGCCGGGCGCTCCGCCGTAGTGCGAAACAGCTTGCACGACGCCATAGGCGGCTTTCCTCGCACTTGGTGCCGCAAGCTTCGGCGCAGTGCATCAGACCGTGTGGGGGCACTGTACGGTCATCCATATATATATACACGAGAATCAACAGGCCGAGCACGTTGTACCGTATTTTGCATAGAGTACACGGCATGTTCACAGCAGGAATGAGCAGCCGATCGTACAGGTGCGAGTGCGACAGCGTTGGCAAACCCCAGCCGTCCGCGAAGCCAAGTGCGAGCGTGACCGACTACACGGCCAAAGCGAGCGCCGTTGACAGCTGCTCGATGAATTATTCGTCCCAAGCCATAAGCTTTACTGTCGTCATGTTTCTTGTGTGTCTGCAAACAAACGTCGAAGAGACACCGACGAGAGATGGAAGTTTCGCTACATCGACATCATAAATCACTGTTACGACGCGGACGCTGATTTCACTGGAAATGGAGCTTTCAAGAGCTCTAACTTCAAACAAGCAAACTACCGATACCGCTATTACCATGCAATTTTTGGCGAAAACTGCGGTGTATCTAAGCACATTAATTCGTGGATTCAGGAGACCAGGCTTCACCGCCAGTAACTCCTAAACAATAATCACTCAATCGTTTTAAGTGGGGAACTTACGATGCTGAATCGAATGGCGGAAATTTTTTAGACGCAGTATTCTCAGGTAAACTTCTCCTATTCGGCCGGATAAATGGAAAAGTGCTCAGAAAGACCCATAGAACCGCTTTTTAGTAATAAGCATAATTTGATCGGGTTGTCTTGAGTGCCCCTTTAAATTTTATAAAAAGGCACAGCAGATGCTTGTTCCTGTTGAGTCCGAAGCTAAAGCTCTGCAGATTAGCTGAGATGGCGCGAACATTTTGAAACGCATTGATCTTGCAGTTCGCGCAAAATGCCAAGCTGAGACCCAGATAGCGATGATAATTCTTCCAGCGGAGTTTTTATTTCTTGTTTAGGTAGTGGCGTCGACTGAGAAGTTAAAGCCTTCTACACTATAACACCATCACTGCCTAGTAATGTGTAAATAAGTCTATCAGTCTGTTATTTTTTTATATTTGTAATGTTATGATTGTTACATATACCCATTTAAATATGTAATTTCTGTAAGTATTTTCTCCGCGCAGTGGTGTTCGCCGAAAACAACGAAATCCGGACCCGACGAAAGTGAGCTTATCTCCTCCTATTTCATCAGAGTTCAGATATGATGATAATTCTCACACAATAAAAAAAACAAGAACTTTCCGCTTAGTTTGTGACTGGGAAAAAAAAAGAACAATGAACGCAGCGTTCCCAGAGCATGTCGTGACACTTTCAATGCGAGAGGCAGGTCGTTGCATAGAAGTACGCCTGCGGAGACGCATGCACAGAGCTTGTGAGAAACTCGGGTCATTTGCGCTTACAGCCAGTCAGCTGACGTAAATCACTGGCAGGCGAACAACAGTTCTTACCGTAGATCACAGAATCCGTCTCTCAGAACGCCTCACGAGATCGGTGAGTGCATTTGGCGTCATATGCAAGGCCGGTAGTAGTAAAGAAGTGCAAGAAAGCAAATAAAGAAAGGAAGACGCCGATCCGCACCGCCGTTTGTAGCAGATGGCGCCTCCGACTTTGTCAGCGGGTGCGACGCGCACAAACAGCCTGGAGAAAGAGAGAACGCTCCCACCTTGCTAGACAGCTGTCTCTCTGCACCGGCTGAAAAGAGACAGGGAAAGTAACCTATGTTTCTTTATTCCCCGATGTTTGTCCGAAGTGTTTGACTTCGCCGAGTTGCTCTGAACTTCCAGAAGAGTATAGTGGTTACCATTCTTGCTGTATTTTCTACAAAGAAAGGAAGTTAAATTAAGGCGAAAGTCATGAAAAAAATCTATCCCATTTTTGAAGTTCCCCTAACGAATGGACGAATTTAGGGCTGTAATTTTGTCCGTCTTAATTTTCTCACTCGAATATAATGATACCACTCCGAATTTTCACTCTGAAAGACAATTTTCAAAAACTTTAAATATAAACTTCTTTAACGATTTGATAGCAATTAATACAGGTGCACGCAAAACTTCCTCAGCATTACAAAATTTCTAAAAATAGGCATTTATAAGTAAAAGAGCGCTTCTTCGGCACAGCATTGTGAGCCGTGTAGTACATCAGAGAACACCTATGGCATGCTCAGAATTTATTTATTTCGCCGAGTTACGTGCACTGGCGATGTTGCTTTGCCTACAAGTTACCAAAAAGCGCATGTACTGGCATTTTGGCGCCATGTAGCCAAAATCTGCTGGGCACGGCGGAGAGGGTAACCACGTTTTTGAAATTTTAAAAATTGATATGGCTATTACTTAATGGCAGGCTACACACCTCTCAGTAATTAAAGAGACTGGTAGTAATAGTCAAAACTTGACAATTCAATATTAGTTAACCAGCCTGATAGTCAGCCCGCCTTAGCAATATTCTGGTGTGCTACGTCGCTCACAATGCTATGCCGAAAAAAAGCGCTTTTCTAATTCAAAGAGCTTATTTTTAAGAACTGTGTGAAGTCTTGCGTGAAACATCTTGAATGCGGCTGTATGTTTCCAAGTGGGCTAAAGAATTTTTTAGTCTACGAGAATGCAGCGATACTGATCTTGTGGGGAATTCGGGTTGTTAACATACGCTGTATTAGCCTAACTCTTCTGGTTGCGGGTTGTTTGTGCAGTTGTTCCGCCGGCATGCCCCAATCTTGAGCAAAAACTTAAGCAACTGAATTTATGGGTACTGTCAGCAACAAATGCGCTTCAAACACGAGAATAAAAATTAGATCTGAGCCAGCAGGAGCTAAATATTAACGCTGAAGGTTATTTTTTTTTAAAGGCGCGAAGACTGGCCTTCAGGAAAGTTATTATACATCGCTTGTTTTTGTTCTCCCGGAGCCAATATGTTGGTGTTTTACTTTGGAATTTCAATTCTCTGGTTCCCTTTCATTCCTTTCTGGTAGCACATGGGTACTTTCAAGGAGATTAGCATTGACGTTTTTGGTTGCAGGGATTCCAATCACGGCCATTTGCCCGACGCGCTTCAGTTGCTTCCATGCAAATACTTTTTACAAGTTCCAGGTTACACTTATGAGGATACCAGATTCTGAAAAGCCAATATCTGCCTCCACGCCTTCGACTCGAGTCCTTCTAGAATGCGTAAACATCAAGTGCCTATGCTCTATCTGTATCATTGCTTCCGTTCTTTGATAGTAATCTGCCCATCTGTACCGCCGCAGTAGCTAAATGGTTGAGTTCGAGGTATCAAGGTCGAATTCCTGCTGCGCCAACCACATTTTGATAGAAACAAAATATAAAACCATGCGTGTGCTGCTCGAGATTGGAGAGTGGTAGTGAGAGCAAATTTTCCAAAATAAACAAGCAGCCCTTCCCAGGAAGCCTCCGAAATTAAATGTGAAGCCACAGGACGTTGAACCCGACGTTCAGTCACAACTTCCTTTTCCAACGTAAATGCTTTCTTTCACATCACTTTCTGAGCATTGTGTAAATTTAGCGGTCGCGTTAGCTCAGTGGTTATGGTGCTCGGCTGCTCACCCGAAAGGCGCGGCTTCGATCCAAGCCGCGGAGGTTACATTTCGATAAAGGCAAAGTGCTGGAGAGTCGTGTACTGTGCGATGTCGGTGCGCCTTAAACATTGCGTCTCATTTCACTCTTCCCACAGGCATCATTCCTTGTTAAAACTTTTTATAGTTTGTAAAATTTTATTTCTTTTATACGGGCCTTTACACCACCCCTGACATTGACTCATCTGACAGCTTGCCACGAGACTACTTAAAGTGTGTGCAGCATTCGAATAAACTTTCGTTTTAAGTCAGTGCCTAAGTTGTACGTTCCTCGGTCCTGTGTTTGCGCTGTTCCCTTTCAAGCAATGTTTAACCGACTAGCCCGCAACAGCACCCTCGAGCACGTTTTCAAATTACCCAGAACCATCTACTACGGCGTCCCTCATAGCCGGAGTGGCTTTGGGTTGATAATTTCGATAAAACCAAACGATGAGCCTAATAGGATGGAAATTCTTTCTTTATATTGCGAAAGCAATACTGTTCACAGTTTGAGCCCTTCAGCGTAGCGCGGCGGTGGAGACGTTTGACCTTTAGCGTGACCTTATACGTGACGTCATACTAGCTGCTAAAAACCAGGGCCCCAGCTCAGTTCATAGAGGCGCTGCGGTAGGAGTGACGTCACATCATCTGTGGAAGAGAAGGGCCCTAACTCGTGCCGTCGGCGGAGAGCGGCGGTAGACACGGCGGGCGGTGAGCTTCTCGTTTCTCCCGCTAGGAGCGCTGTGGTCGGAGTGACGTCATACCAGTTGTATAAACAGAGCTCCAGCTCCTGCCGTCGGCGCAGGGAGGGTGGTGGAGTGATCGCGGCTTCGGCCGCTTATCTTATTTTTCAGCAGCGTCCGCTTCGGCGGACGCGGTTTTTGCTGCGACGCGCGCCTTTTCTTTTCTATTCTATTTCCTATGACCTTTTAATTCTCCTCTATCTGCACGCGGCAGCGGTGGTGGCTCGGCTCGAGCCAGTAGGCAGGCCCGTGCAATTTCCTTTTCATCCTTCTCCCAGTCACAACAATCACAACAACGTCGGCGCAGAGCGGCGGTAGACGCGACGGGCGGTGAGCCTCTCGCTTCTCCCGCTAGGAGCGCTGCGGTCGGAGTGACGTCATACCAGTGGTATAAACAGAGCTCCAGCTCGTGCCGTCGGCGCAGAGCGGCGGTAAACAAGGCGGATGCGGGCTGAAGAAACGGATGAAGTTGCTTTCGCAATTTCCGGGCTTAACCAAGCTGAGCCTCTGCCAATTTTTTTCCTGTGTGTTGCATGTCTCATGTGGAGAATCGCACTGAATGAGTGACTGCAGTGATTCTGTTGATGAGAATGATCTGATCGCCCAGTTACAGGAACATTAAATTTTAAAGTCCTTCCAAAAAAGTATCGCTGTATTGTAACTGGCAGGATCCTGCAGAGAATTAGGAGCTCTTGGAATTTAAAATTTATGGCCACCCGGCCAATAAAACTCACCTGTACAGCACAACGGCTAGTGCGTGGTAAAATAATAAGCCGGTCAAAAAAACAGGCACTGGGGCTAGTTTGCATTTCACTTTGGAACAAAAACAGAGCTTCATAGCACGAAAATATAAGAGGCAGAGGCAAGAAGCAGGACCAAGGCGCTAAGTCCTGTTGAGGCTGTGTCTTTCCTATGTCCTTTTTCTTTTTGTACAATTTAGCGTTCTTTTAATCGGCACAAGAAGCTGGAAAAAAGGTAGTGGTGCGGCGTATGCCTTGACGGACGGACGGTCCCACTTACTGCGACGATAAGATTACAGCGTGCATAGCACAAGATGGGCAGTGAGATCGCAACTGGTACGAGATAATTACAAGACACGTGTATTCACGGTGGCGGCAACGTTTCGAAAACAGTGCGCTCACGACATTCTAGAGCTCAGGAGCCGCATCTCAAGGCGCGTGTGGCCTTTTCGTTTGACAGGCCACACTGCCTAACCGTTGCGTACGGAACGCCTTTAAAATTTGATGTGACGAGACTGCGCGTGCATGAATGCTGCCCATTGACGTCAGCCTACAAAACCAAAGCACTCCACAGTGTGGCGTCTACGTCGTAAGGGAACCGCCTGTATCTCTGCGTGCACTGAGCTCTTCCCGTTTCTCAGAAAGGATTTCGCATTTTGTAGCGCAGGGTCAGTGGCCGCAAAGGAAACGAAAAGATGAACTTTAATGGTCCCCAAGTGGTCGAAATTTCTGTAGCCCTTTACTACGGCGTCCCTCATTGCATGAGTCACTTTGGGACGTTAAATCCGCATACACCATAAAACACATCTTGCTAAGGTAGACATGTCGGAGCTAGTGCCGCATTCTTGATTCAAGAAGGCACGAAGTGTGTCTTTGTATTTGTGTTCCAGCAAGAAGGGTGCAACCTCTTCGGTCGTAGGACGTTGGACTGTACAGGGGCGGAATTCTGGCACGCGCAGCTTAAAAGGTTGGTTGCAACTGATCCAGCGCGCGTACCGGTGGACGCGTCCACAAACTGGACCTGCAAATGAGTCTTTAGACTATGTGGCTAACTTACTGTTGCGTGCCCTGACACGCTTGAATCAGCAAGCGCATTATCTTATTTAGATGTTCACTGGTTTGACAGGAAAAGAGCGTCATTCCGAATTGATCCGGCGCTCTCGAATTAAAGGGGCCATGATCCATCAAATGGTCTACTAAAAAATATTATTTTTACGTTGAAGTTACGAGGCACGACGTTATTATGCGTATTTAAAAAAGATGTAGGCCTCTACGCGTGAATCGGAGCTAAAAAATTCAGGGGCACTCTGTTGACCGAAAGTGCGGTGAGGCGAAAGCCTTAAGCGCAGTGTTGTTGCTTGTGTCACTGATGTGTGGTTAAGATGTTAAGCTTCGCCTCTAAGAGTGGAACGCGACAGCGTCTTGCAACGCTACCAGGGACTCCACAGAACGCCATCGCCCGTTCGGTTTTACGCCTTGCTTGTCGGTAAGTCGGTTTTTGAGGAAAGGGAATGTATCTGTCTCGCATACCTCGGTGGTACTTGAACCTCGCCGTAACGGGAAGGGAGGAAGATGGGAGTGAACACCTTATTCACCAGATGCGCTTTTGTTCATTCCAAACCGTCGAGCTGGCATGGCGGAGTGGTAGCGTGCTCGTCTCGCACTCCGGATACCGGGGTTCGATTCCCGAGCTCGACCAGTTTCATTCTCGGTTTTATTTATTTATCTGACCTGACTAGAAAAGTTAATTAGGCTAATCAGGTAATTAAGCAATTAAATCAACTAATTCCCACTTACTTCGAGCATCACTATACGATCCCTGTAATTCGTTGGATGGTTACTAGCCAAAGTACAATTGACCCCGTTTGAAATTCGCGCGCTGTGACGTCACGACCATTTCGACCAATTGAAAAGCGTGACATTTCTGTCGACAACTTCTGCTTACAACGATGAGGCATTAAAAGCTTCCGCCTTAAAATTTCAATTTGAAGTTATCGGCTCTAAGCCTCTCGCCCAGGCAGCGATGGCCATTTTGAACTAGCCTGAGTGACGTCAGACTGGCGTCGTCTCCTACAAACGAGTGCACGCGCCTACTCAAGTCCGGTCGTGGCACATTGTGGTGAAGTCGCTGCAAAGAAAAGGGAAGAACACAGGCGTTTGTTGCCTTTGTCCCTCTCCACCTTGCACCTTTCGCCCTACCGCACCCCAAGGCTGAAAACAACACTCACTCCCCCACGCTCATTACCCACAGTTCAGTTGTTCAGTTGCCAGCAAGCACGTCACTGTCGGTCTACGTCGTCACGAACCGCGAGCGTTCCAGTGTTGCCTGATCTCCACACGGTACAGGACAACTTTTAAAAATTCAATTACCAATTACTCGCTGCACCAAACAAGCACATATTTTGTCCATTTGTTCCGATGCCCCGGAGAGCGAACAACATGCAATAAAGAGCAGGAGTCTTAAAAATGGTGTCATGACTCCTTTAAGCGACTTAGATGTGGCCACCATTTTATCTAACGAAGTAACCAGCGCCAGTTTCGTTTCACGAAAACCAGCCATGCTGCGAATGAAAAATTCGCCTTTATTTAAAAAGCATTCAGTCATTTTTGTGCCTTTTAACACACATATGCAATAGTCTCACGAGTACCTGGACATTACAGAATAATCTTGTTGGCCATATCTTTTGTTTCGATAGGTAACCTCCGAAATGCGGCGGTCAGAGCTCAGTTCTCCTCGTCTGCAGTCCTTGAGGAGATCGACGGAACTGTCGACTCCAGCCAGTCTCGAGCCAGCTTTCAGCGTTAGCGCAGTGTTTGGGCGGCACCAGTGCCGCAGCTGTTGGCACAACTTGCTGGGAGTCAGACGGGAAAGAGTGAGCTGTCATGCGGCGGCTTCATAAGCGCTACGGGAGAAATCGATGAACCCTCGTGGTCGATAAAGCAGGGAGGCGAGACTTCTTCACCGGCGTCTCCTTAGCCTTTCTGATTGCTGTTTATGCTTCGTGGAAGAACAATCGTTGGGCTGCGCTAATTGTTCGGCCAGTGTCCCTGGTTGTATGCGTCTAGGCGCCTAATAACTCAAAGGAGAGGGTGATTAACGATGATCTTGTTCGAATGCTGAGTGAGGGACCGACAGAGAAGCCGTAAAAAAGACCTGCAAACTGTCGTTCGGAGAGTGCTACTTTTTATTCGCAAATCGATCGGCGCGCAAACACTGATTCTTTATTAAAATCTACAAAATGATCTATAAATGTAGTGAGAAATGATTGCTCTCGTCGCAGGGGGATGATTCCCGCTCATCTGAAACTTGCATTCGCTATATGTTAATTTTTTTGAAGGAAAAGTGACATACTGCTCTACACAGACTGATTGTTCAAAGTTGGCTATACGTATTTTTTGGAGTAAAACTAATGTATGGCACTACGCTACTTTGTAGCTTTGTGGATTCACACTGCAACACTTTGAAATGAAACGGCTATAACCATCAACTTGCGGCTGGTCAAATATCATGTGGATGCACCAAACCGCTGATATTCCACTGTTGAAGTAATGCATCA
Organism: Amblyomma mixtum; assembly: GCF_055824585.1. Taxonomy (NCBI): domain Eukaryota; kingdom Metazoa; phylum Arthropoda; class Arachnida; order Ixodida; family Ixodidae; genus Amblyomma; species Amblyomma mixtum. Next base: position 181,214,715 of record NC_143013.1, read on the forward strand.
GTCAAGCATCATTTAATCTTTCCCTACATATTTCGAAAACATTTAAAAACAAACAAAAAATTTGAATTAGGAGAGCTGTATCAAACGGAAGCTTTCGGTCAAGTTCATGAAATGATTATTGATTATTGACGTGTCTAGCTTTGCAGTGTTTTTATTTCAAAATATTAAGAAATGTGTTGAAAAAGAGTTGTCAAGACGTGAGCAAAAAAATTCAAAGATGCTCACGAAGTTATTCTGCAGGATGCGAGACCAAAAGGCCGGTTGGTTGAGTGAAATGCCGACGAACTTCGATACTCTCTAGAATTACTAATAAAAAAATGACATTGGCGGCAAAAATTGTCTCAACGGCAAGAATTTGACGGAACTTCAACTATCCGCTCTAGCATTGATGGAAGCCGTTTTTTTATTACTAGTGGAAAGCGTGTTGGGTGTGTACATCCAAAGTACTTGGCGAACGTTAAAAATTATCCGCGCACTCTTGAAACTTTTACGAATCTTCGGTAATATTTCTTCATTTATTTTCCAAATTATTTTTTGCAACTGAGATCCGGTTTTTTTTAAGTGTCTAATGAGACAATATTTGCCACATATACAAACGCCCTAAAAAAATGACAGTCTCCTCTTTCGATACGTAAATTAATTCTGACGTGCCCAGACCGACAGAAAAGTTGAGAAAACGATGTCTTGTTGCCTTGAAAAGGTTTTAATGGAAAGGAGGTACACTGACTCGTTTGTGCAGATGGCTGCCGACAATACTTTTCGCGAACATCATCTTAGTTTTTAGACGAAACGAGTAAAGAAATCATGATACGGACATTCCGTACACACCAGGGCCTTGTATTACTCCAGGGCCTTCTGGAGTTCTCCTGCGTCCGCAATTAATTGCGTTTCATCTAAATAACGTATAATTCCTTCTTGGATCGTCGGATCTCCAATGAACTTGAATATTCGAAACCACTCGTTATTTCAGCTAGCACGTCTGCGTGTCATTTTCTTCAATTCAAAAAACCTTTTTTTTTTTCAAGTCTTACCTGCCGACTGTGGAGTACGTGGCGAATACTTCGTCAGATTTTCTACAGTCAGCACGTGCCTGAAAACTCCACCAAAGATTTCAATCGCTGGCCTCCTTTCTTCTTGAAATGTTTAACCTTCCAGCTGCATAAGCAACCCAATTACTCTTGTTCCAGAAAAAAAATGAAAAAGAAACGTCTGCAGGCTTTCGCTCTGCTGAATGTTACTCAGACAGAAATGAGTGTGACGCCATTTTTTGCCGGAGATCTTTTTGGCGTGTTGGGATGCGGTAAAAGCTTCACGCGAACATTAGACGAATGGAGGGCTACATTTTGTTTTTGTGACTTAAGCATTAAAACATGCATTGCTTAATGTGCTAGAAGCTACGATTTCGATTGACTTCACATGCGAAGCAGAATACTATTCGTAACAACATGCACATTACTGATGCAAAACAAACAATGACAAACATTCCAAGCGGCGCCGAAGGAAGCATCTTAAGATTTTTTGCTTTAATTGTTGGTCCACACTGTGCTAACAGTCATGGCGTTCAAACATCTGGAACGCAGTCGAATTTCCAGCCTGGAAATCTTCATTGAACCGGCACTGTTGCGGTGTCGACTTTCACGGTGAAAGAACGTGGGGAGAAATCCCGCACAAGTGGCACCACTCCTCAGAAGGCCAGCCACGAAAACATTCTCCTTAGTAATTCAGTATAAAGAAACATGTGAGAAAATCATGTGGGGGCAAAGGGCAGCGAGGCAACAAGGAAACGCAGGTCACGCAGGACTCAATTAGCATTGGGTACCAGAGATAAGGGTGAGGGCAACAAAGGCACGGTGCAGTACGGGTCGGATGTAAAGAGACGAATAGGTAGCCGACATTGTTTGCAAACCCACCCGAGAAGAGCAGGGAAGTGGAGGAGAGGAGAAAGAAAACACTGTGAAAAAAAAATCTATGGAAGAGGGAAAGGGGCACGTACGAAACTCTCTTCCAAGCTATGGCACCGGCTCGAACACGGAATGCGCGGGATGTGCACCAAGAATTCTTTTCTGCAGTATATTTCTGTTATTGAGAGTAAAGATACAGGAAAAAGAAAATTGGCGCCATTTACTTGGAGCACACATGTTTATTATCTCACCGCTCTCACATCAGCTTTGTACTATGACCATAAAAGGCGTTGTTGTGAAACCCAGGCTGTTTTGATTACTTGCATGGCAGTGATGCTTAGTTGCAATCCGTCAATTTGTCTATCCCTGGAAAAAAACGACTTTTCCAGTCTCACGAAACGTATCAGCTGACGCTGCAACTTTGACGAAACCCGCCAGTGCAGTTCTTTCCAAGTAGGCAGTTTCATACATTTTTCATCCAATGCCGCATTTGTCCAATCGTTGACTGCATCTTTAGAACGGGGTAGGAATCCTATAGTTATATGTTTCCCTATCATCAATACTAAAAGAGATTTTTGAAAGCTATCATTAGCATTCACCTCAGTGGCCATACCATCCGAAAAAGAGAGCCCATGCAACGTTTTCTGTGTGCGCTCCTACATTCTTAGACTAAGCGTATCTGCATTACACTCGCAAAATAAATTCCCAACGCTCTAGGTACGTTGCGTTTTACTTGGTGCCGCCAAGAACTAAGAGGAAAGCCAGCCTTCAGTTGCCCTATACAGTTGTCACCTTGGCACCAACCCATCTCAGACTCGCTGAACTCTCACTAAGGTGCCAGCTTTCACCGCGTTTCCTTCTCTTCCGACACATCCCTCCGACGCCTTTGGCATCAACTTCCTTGCAGCGCTTCCCGTGCGAGACACTTCGGGATCTCGTTTACCCCGGAAGCAGAAAGCCATCCATCTCAGCCAGAAGAGCAGCCGTGCTCCCTGATTTAATTAGGGCTCCGTCTTCTCGTCGACCACGTCCTTATACTCGGCTTCTCGATTACCCGGAAGTTCGAGTCAACAAACCCGCCTCTGCGCTTGGCATCTGCCGCTCTTTGTAAGCTGACTCCCTAAGAATGAGTACAAGCGAAGAGAGATTGTTGTTTGCTTGTCCAGTGAACCGGAATATGTGCTTCTTCTGTTACTCCATTAAAGCTGCACCGTGTGACTAAAAGTTTGCACAGCCGCTTTTTATTCTAGAAACCACATTTGTAAGTCGTGCTGAAAGTTCTGACTCAGCGCTCGATACAGATTCCATAGCAGTGTGCGGTTTTTACCCCACAGTGTATTTCAGCAAGCTGTACCTGCAGCGCTCTTACTTTCATGTTATTTTAAAAGTGAGAGATCCAAGAGAGCCTTTCTCTGGGGGTTAAGTCTTCGGAGACGTAGTTTGTCATAACTGCAAAGGGTGGCTTTTATCTCCAATCCCGAAACGTTGTTCGCCAGGTTTTCATGCGACATAAAAGGGCCGAAAAGTAAGCGCTCTCGAAACATGGTCACCTGTGTGCAGGCGGTCAAAGAAAATCAGTGAGTTTCGATCGTCATATCAAATTTATTTTTGTCAATACTATTCGAGATTAACTTGCCTCTAAAATATGCCCTTAAATTCCCGAATAATTTCAAGAAATGTACATCCAAGAATGAACCTGATGATGAGTAATTTAAACGAAGAAACACAACATATTCTTTTGTGCTTCCTTGCCTCTCCTATTGTATTCTCTGTTTTCTTTATCTTTCATACGTATTTAGGTTACAATCAGAAACTGAGCTCTCAATGAACACCACATTTTTTACTTGATGCGTTAGAGAAATAATTATTTCTATTATAATGTATTTTTTGATATATAAAAAAAAGGCAGGACAATGATATTTTTTGTTATTTTTTTATGCTTCAAAGCCGCGTTGGTATGGAGCATTACATAAGGAATGGGCGTGACAGTTAAACAGCAACGTTGTTGCTAGCGTTCTTAAAATGAATGGCGTTGATATGATGCACGGTGCCCTATGGTAGAACATTGCAGACAGAGTATATCATGATGAAAAAAAATCGGGAATGATCAGTACTTCTTTCGATAGGGGCGTAGACTGCTTTATGGTGATTGATACTGGTGGAGAGGCCATGACCAGCTGATACGACTGTGAATCATTTTGTGAATTTTACAACATTTTTGCTTGTTTAACGCAGAGCCATACACTGTGCAGTAGCGCTTGCAAAGATACTGACCACTGCGTCTGCGGCAAGCTAACGCTGAGGAAACCTCAATTAAAACCGGCAGCTTTTTTCATTGCTCTTTTCGTTCAGAAGGTTTCCCGCGGGTGGGGGAAGTGGGGGCGACAGCTTCATTGGTGCAATCTTTTTAATAGCTGCCACTCTAGTTTTTCCCACCAGTTTCAATTTCCTGGTTCAAAGTTGAGGGGAACCCCCATGGTCAAGTAAATTCTTAATAGCCATATGGCTGCGCTTAGGTGGATGCCAATGAGTAATTACTTCCTTATATCATTTTGCTCTACTTGCTTGTCAAATTCCGTGAGCGGCTGCTAATATGACTGGCATGGTTTGTTAGTTTCTTAAAACTTAACAGTAGCATTTTTTTTTGGAAGATTACCTCAGTCCTCTTCGTGGATACTGCACCGCTGTCAGCCTAAACCTGCTGGGCGAATACAGGGGGTCCAGAACGGGTTGTCAACAGAAATACTTTATGCACAGCGAAAAAGGATCATCAAACATGCCTTCACTTTTGCCACTTCCCTTTGTTGCCTATCGCCTGGCAATATATTCGTCATGTTACGCTATAGCACAACTAATAGGGTACATAACTGAGCTGCTTGTAGAGCTCAGCAAACTGGTGAGCAAATTTGTTCTTGTCGTATACTTAATGAAAGCGCGTTGCTAATTTTTAAATAAAAATATCAGGAACCATACCTACATTTTGAAAGATGTCAAGATTGTTTCGCTTTCCTTACAGCAGAATAAACAAGCCAGGGTGAGAGAGGCCTGTCCTTCAAGCGTTTGAAAAAAACAAAGCATCGGTGTGCATGATCGATTTTTCGCAACGTGAATTTGGTTATTAAGAAATCTTGGGAACACCCTTCCTTCTAACGCGGACCGCTAACCAAACATAACATTCAATTTCTATATGGTGCTATAATTTCAGCAGCCGCCGTTTTCACACCTACCATGTTTAACGGTGCGGCAATCAGTTCACCGCGGGGCAGGGGAAGCATGGAAATTGTTCTCACCGCATTTTAAGTAAATGCTTAATGCTCCGTACACATCGTCGCCACAGCATTTTCATAGATGAGCAAGAATCAAGCGTTGAACGCGCTTAATACTACTTTTATGTTGCCCCTAAATGCCTACTTTTGATGTTAGTGCATGTACATACTTTATCAGTTGCTGTATAAAAAATGCCTAATCTTGCAATGAAACTGCAGTGCTGTTGCGCTTTCGATTTTCGTTCTCTTTCGGATTCATTTCGGTTATGAGTACTCACACATAGCAACATTAGACGACCTCATCAATTGGCTGTGGTCAACATTGTATTAGCACCTGCTTTGTAAGCAGTGTCAACCAGGTCAGCCGAAAATAGCGAGACCATTTTCGTGCCGCTGTCGTCTCCTGTTATTCCAACACGGCGGAAGCTTGCAGCACCGTTTCGCTGGTACTTATTTAATTATTTATTTGAATACCTTCAGGGCCCCAGTGGGGCGTTACAGAAGGGAGTGGATAAAAAAGTAAAGACAATGCAGCAAAATGCCAACAAAAATTAAATGGATTTAATACAGCAAAGAAAGAAAAAACGTAAGCTTGAACAAAATACAATTCAGTTTAGGTAACAAAACAGCCTAGCCAAACACATAGTTTTCCGCGGCATTTTTAAATAAACAGATGTAAGAAATATCAGCAGCCAAGGTGGGCAGGTGCTTCCAATCGCTCGCCGTCTTGGGTATAAACGAGTAAACTGCCGAATGACGCCGCGTTTCGGACAGTTTATCAAGTGAACCCATGGTTCTCCCACACCTTTTTTGGCGGTGCACCTCTAACTATTACCTTCCTTTAAGCCCTATTTGCGCATGATCTTCACAAAATGACAATTGGCGATGCTCTGGCAGAAGCACACCACTTTGCAAATCTGTGATTCGTAACAGGCGTAAATTGAATTTTATTGGAATCATTGCATTTGCCCGAAAATGAAGAAACGTTATTCTGCGGCCATCAGACTAGTCACCGTCACACATCTCTCATTTGAGCCTCTGTTTCTTTCACAGCGTCCCATTAAGTCTAGGATGATGCGCGTGTGTTAGTAAAAAAACATATTGCCCTCGTATGGTATTATTGCCAGAATACATAGCTGTTCAAGCTCTAGACTAGGTTGGTCAGTGTATGGTTGGTAAAAGATTTGATTGTATGTCTTATATAAGGAATATTCATTTTTTCTCTAAGATTCTTACCGAAAAGAAGCACAAAAGCCTGCTGGACAGAGGTATTGCAATAATAACGTGCTATCAGAGTCTGCCCTACCCTCAGTATGAAGCAACCTTTTAAACAAATACGAGATGAAATGGGCCTCTGCAAAACAACGGATATCAAAGGACACTTTGTTGAACAATGCTTAGCAAGGAAACTTGAAGCAGATAGCAAGACAAGGGCCTTTTTTCTATACTCGAACCCTATGGAGGCGCTTAAGAGGAATACTTAGCCTACTTCATGAGCAATTCGCTCAAAGTACTCTAACCATCTGGTGTAGAAGACAAGTCATTGCCACTTTATAGGGATACAGCACACGCGCTTAGTTGTCCTCCCTCTATTGTCCCTTCGTTGTCCTTTGTCTTGGTTTTTCGCGTTAATTTCTTCACATATTGCATCACCAACTAGGCCGACGTCACTCCCCTCTGCACATACACAAAGCCGCACTTCTGCTGAAGACGTGCTACCCGCAGGTGGACCATATCGGCTCCCTCAGGCATGACCTTCACCCTACTTGGGAAGAACTAAGGAAATATTTCAATGATATCATCAAAGTTATCGCTCCATTAAAGACTGTGTTCCTGAAAGCGCCTCCTGTGTCAACTTGTTAAAAAGCAGTTCCCGGAACTGCATCTCCTGCACGTTCCTTTTAAAAGGCAAGAACCATTAAAAAGCGGTGGGCTTCAGACACTGTTGTAGTCAATCACTCCGCTTCTAGCAGTTGTTGCAGCCAATGTTCGATGAAGCTTTCGGTACAGGAATGACTCGGCAGGAGACGGAGTAGCGTGAGCAGGTGGGTGATCACGAGAGGGCTGTACAAGTTTATTTATATTATTTATAGTACTCTGTGGTACATGAAGGTAGCAGAAGGCACAAGAAGGTACATGAGATACCTGAGCATAAGCAGGCGATGATTTTATAGCCTCCCATGTCCCTAGCGCCTCAACTGGGGAATATCGGCACTGTATAAGTGCCCAGTCGGGGATCCCTGGAGCAGATGAGTGTTGCCGCCCACCGCACCTTTTCTCTATCGCAGCGAATCCGGTGGAGATGATGATGATGCCCCCGTGACGCATCACTTCTTGCCGCGACGATGATTCATGACGAGCTGAGAAAAATTCAGAAGAGCAAGTCTCCGGAACAGTTGGTAATTCATTTGCCAACACTCTAACCGATATGTCCTCTGTGATTCAGGAATAATTTACTCTGTGTCAGTGCGATGTGGGGAAGAGGTACATCGGTCAAACGGCAAGGTGCATCAATTTCAGACTCCAAGAACATCAAAATAATGTTAAAATTACAGCCATTTCTGGGCACCTGGCTAAGCGGTGTAAAGAATGCAAAATTGGAGAAAACGCCCCTGAAGGATACAGCACCCGTGACTTTAATCGTTGCACCACTACTGGCCGAGGGCGAGGTAGGTTGACGAGGGAAATCGTCGAAGCCCTCAAAATCCACCATGCCGGTCAACAATGAGTCAGTGCTCCGTCCCTATCCTTGTCAAAAAAAAAGCTGGATTTTCTGGGTGATTTCGCAAACACCTAAGGTTTCTAGTGTGCCACACACAGTTGAATATATCACAGAATTCTCGTTGGTACTGTTTTTATCCTGCTTTTAGTTCCACCACCCTTTTTCGGCACGTTTTTAAAGCTGTTGCCTGCTTTACTTTTTTATATTTTTTATGTTGTCACCAGTATAATCTGATCACTGTCCTCCATATTTTTACCATTCGCCGCCCTTTTGGTTATTTTGTCATTGTTTCTTGTTTATGTTACCAACATGACCACTGTTTTGCTGCCCTTTACATCGTCTTTTTATCGCTTATAACTTTCTTTTGTTCCCTGATGTGTTTTTTTTTCTTCTTGTGGCACGACAATACTGATTTCCGGTTATCGCTGGAAGCCCTGTTACCCACCCTCTCAAGTTTTCTATTTTAGCTTCCTTCCACTAGAATAAAATTTCAGTTGTGAGTCAGCGCTCGTATGTGTGTCGTTTCTTCGTGTGTCTTCTGTGCTTCTTCTTGCTGTTTCTTCCTTTTAATTCAAGAAAATTCCCTGAAGCCGCACCTTGACCCCTGAATTTCTATTTCTTGGAAGTTCATCCCTCCGAGGAAGTCAGCCTCTTCTGTCGGTAGCAAGCGCGGGAAAAGAGGGCTTACTTCGGCCGCCGTCGTCGTACTCGGTCAAGGAGAGACGGGGCGTCCGTCTTCCATTCCGCTGTCCGGCTGGCGCCGCCCCGAGCAATCCTGGGCGCACCGCCGAAATTCGCCTTCCGGCAAATGGCGGCTGGTCACCTTTCTTCCCGCAGCAAGAAGAAAAGATGCGCTCTGCTGCCGCCGCCTAGGCAATAGTTACGTCGGGAGTCGACAGAGCCACATATCTTTCCTGACTCAGCGTCAGTCCCTGGCAGAGTCCGCTGGCCAATCCACTGAGGCTGGAGGTCGATGCCCGTTCATAACACCAACTACATAGCACTCCCTCTGCATAGGTTGCAGCGTACTTATTAAAGGTGCACTGAAGAGGATTCTGAACTTGTCTTTTTGCCGCGGGAACTCGATCTACACGTTCCTAGCATTCTTAGAAACTGCGACTTATTGCCCTCTGTGGCCGATTTTCTTAATTAAATCGAATTAACTTCCGGCTCCCGCCTTTATTTTTTGAATTCTCCGCGTACGGTAGGCGGAGTCGACCAACGCGTGAAGTGCCTTTCAGCCAGCTCCGTGGAGGCTTTGCTTTCGCTTTCTTTTGTTTTTTAGGTTTCCATGAATAAATAGTCTCATTAGCAGATAATATAGCCGCTAAATAAGCCCGCAGAAATAAAAATACGCGCGGACTATTTGCTACTACGGACTACTACGTATTACTCCGCCGATGGCAGAGCGGAAAGCCGCCACGGGACTGGGTGAAAGGCGCTCCACGCGTTGGTCGACTCCGCCCACCGTACGCGGGAGAATTAAAGAAAAGGCGCGAGCCGGACGTTAATTCGATTTAATTACGGAAATCGGCCACAAAGGGCAATAAATCGAAGTTTCTAAGTAAGCTCGGACCGTGTAGATCGAGTTCCCGCGGCAAAAAGACAAGTTCACATTCCTCTTCAGAACACCTTTAATGCTCGAGCATCGTATATGTGCAAAATAGAAATCTCTTATTGCTACACGAATGAAGATGTTCAGCTAATATGCCTGATACTTCTGAAATAAAGATAGTTGCAGTAATTTTTATGTACACTGCTTCTTGTCAACGTGCTTATTGTTCGCTTGCAGTTTTGCAGCATTACCGGCCTAATTCTTAATGCTCAACATAGAACAGGTGTTATTTTAATAAACACCTCGACAGTTTTAAGCGATTTGATCTGATTTTTATTGCTTCTTGTCAGGCTCGTCAAAAGTGCATGTAAAATTTTTGGTAACATCATTTCCTCCAAAGATTTCTTGCGCAGAAAGTTTCCACCCTTATGCCATGCTAAAGCATGTGAATCTTCGTCATATATGTTCCCGGACAAAAAAGCTGCCAATAAGGTTCACACTTTTTTCATCGTCAAAAGTAGTCCTTCCTTTGCATTCTTTTTTCGGAAGATATGGTCCGAATATGTTCAAATCTGAAATAACTTGTACTTCTTCTAAAATTTGTCATCTTTCCCCGTTGCCTGCGTAAAATATACTTTGTACGCCTATTTTTGATAGCTAAAACTTGCTTTTCTGAAGTTTCAAACAATCTGGCCACGAGAAAGTGTACTGGTATGTGGTGCACGTTTCTATGCGGTTTATTTTCAAACGTACGACACCTTCCCGGAAGCACAGTAGCAAAATTGTTTGTTGGTTGCAAATAATTGTGGCCACTTGAGAATCGTCTTGGCAGATATGCACCGCATTTAATCAGACTCGAAGGCTGGCTGCCCGACATCGGCCTTTATAGTAAAAAATTCAAGGAGGAACTTTGCTGACCTAAAGTGCGGTGAGGCGCAAGCCTTAAGCGGAGTGTTGCTGCTTGTGTCACTGATGTGTGGTTAAGATGTTCAGCTTCGCCTGTAAGAGTGGAACGCGACAGCGTCTTGCAACGCTGCCTGGGAGTCCACAGAACGCGGTCGCCCGTTCGGCTCTACGCTTTGTATGTCAGACAGTAAATTGGTTTTTGAGGAAAGGAAATGTGTCTCTCTCTCGCACGTCTCTGTGGACACCTGAACCTCGCGTAAGGGAAGGGAGGAGCTCGTCTCGCACTCCGGAGACCTTGGTTCGATTCCCTAACTCGACCAATTTCCTTCTCGGTTTTATTTATTTCTCTGGTCGGACTAGAAAGGTTAATTAGGCTAATAGGTTAATTAATGAAAGTAACGGAACTCAGTCCCACTTATTTGGAGCATCACTATAACATTCCTATAATTGGTTGCTTGGTCACTAGCCAAAGTGCATTGGCCCCATTGGAACTTCGCGCACTGTGACCTCACACCCATTTCGACCAATTGAAAAGCGTGACATTTCTGTTGACAACTCCTGCTTACAACGATGAGACATTAAACGCTTCCCCCCTAATATGCGATTACAGTCCCGCTCTGAAGCGCCACTCGTGATGGTTACCAAAACGGCAAGTAACCTGGACAGGCAATAAATTTTTCGATAGAACCTTCCGCGTCCGGAAAAATTTTAGACCTTCTTCCTAAGCTGGAAAGGACAAAGGGGGGCCGTATAATTTTAGTTTTTATTGAAGAATAAGAAACGAAATAATAAAATTGTACGAGACACCTGCCATGTTAAGAAGCGCAGTTACGGCAGATATGTGCCATTTTAAAGAAGAATCATAGTAATCTTTCATTTCATTTCATTTTATTACCTGAAAGGACACTTAAAAGGGGTGTTACATAATGGGTGGCAAGAATAAAAGCGCAAATTCACAATGACAGGAAAGTTTATACATTATAAGTGAAAAGACTTGGGCAAGTGATGATGGCAACGTTGTTTGGAAGGCTGTTCCAATCTGCGGCTGCAAGAGGAAAGAAGGAATTAGAAAAAGTGACGGTGCGTGATCGTGGACGGGCAACTTGTAGGCGATGGCTTGTGCGGTGAGATATGCGTGCGGGTGGAAGAATATAAGGTGCGATGTGCATAGGGCTGTGGAAGAAATTGTGAAATAAAGACATGCTGGCAATGCTACGGCGGTGCGATAAGGGCGATAATCCGGATGCTGTTTTTAAGGACGAAACACTGATGTCATAAGATTAGGATCAATGAATGAAACGAGAAGGGCGATTCTGAACAGATTCGAAGGCATTGATGAGATATGCTTGATGAGGATTCCAGAGGGGCGAAGAAAATTCTAGTTTGGACCTGACTAATGACTTGTAAGCTAATAACTTGACATGATGAGGAGCATGATGAAGATGGCGCTTTAGGAAACCAAATGTCTTGTTTGCTAACGATATTATATTAGTAACATGCAGGCTCCAAGAAAGATCGCTAGAAATAGTTATGCCTAGATACTTGTATGACTGAACTAGTTGTACGGGTACATCAGATATTACGTAAGAGAATGTTAAAGGATTACGGCGACGGCTAATGGACAAAAGATTACACTTACGTGGGTTAAGTTTCATTATCCATTTATTACACCACTCCTGAACGGCATTGAGATCATTTTGAAGAGAAGATTGGTCAGCGGTGGTGAGAATAGCACGATGAAGTACACAGTCGTCAGCGAACATGCGTATGTTAGATGTTACATTTGAATGCAGATCATTAATGTATATAAGAAACAGTAGCGGGCCAAGCACAGATCCCTGTGGGACGCCCGACGTTGCTAAGAATGAGTTAGAGTTCTTATTGCTAACGGAGACAAACTGCAAACAATTAGTCAAAAATTCTTCAATCCACTTCAAAATATGGGTTTGCAAATTTAATCGAGAAAGTTTTATCAGCAGGCGTTTATGGGGTACTTTATCAAAGGCTTTGGCAAAATCTAGAAAAATGATATCAGTCTGTAGATTAGAATCAAGGTTATCATGCAGATCATAAATGAATGTTGCAAGTTGGGTCTCGCAGGAGTAACGCCGGCGAAACCCGTGCTGAGCAGGATGGAAAAAGTTGATCGAATCAAGGATTGTCATGAAGTGGGTATAGATGACGTGTTCCATGATTTTGCAGGGAATACTAGTTAGAGAGATGGGGCGGTAATTAAGCGGCGAGTTCTTGTTACCTGATTTGTAGACTGGAACGACCTTTCCATTTTTCCAGTCTATGGGCAGTTGACCTATGAAGAGTGACTGAGCGAATAACAAGCACAACAGAGATGAACATATATCTTTGGTATTGGTTGGTTGGTTGGTTGGTTGGTTTATTGGGTTTAACGTCCCAAAGCGACTGAGGCTATGAGAGGCGCCGTAGTGGAGGGCTCCGGAAATTTCGACCACCTGGGGTTCTTTAACGTGCACTGACATCGCACAGTACACGGGCCTCTAGAATTTCTCCTCCAAAGAAATTCCAGCCGCCGCGGCCGGGATCGAACCCGCGTCTTTTGAGTCAGCAGCCGAGCACCATAACCACTGAGCCACCGCGGCGGCATATCTTTGGTATTAATCAGTATTTTAGCGTTGATATTGTCAATTCCAGCAGAGGATGATATTTTAATGTTTTCTATTAGTAACAAAATTCCTGTCGAAGAAAATATAAGAGGAGGCATAGTATCTTGAATAACTGGGGGGTTTGGAGGAAATTCGGCACTATTTCATTAGTAAATACGGTTGAAAAGGCTGTGCTGAACATGTTTGCGCATTAAGTTCCAGAGACAGTTGCACCCGAAGCATCGGTGAGGGAAACAGTGCGTGTGTGCTGGGGGTTAATGACTTGCCAGAACCTACGGGGGTTAGTTGACAACATTTAAGGCAGATCGGAGTTAAAAAAGTGCGTTTGGCTTCTAGAATACTTGATAAATGAGTTTTTTCGGTTGCATAATATTTGTTTCAAGCGTTCTGACTAGGAAGCAACTTGGCTGATCGGAAAAGACGCTTCTTTTTATTTTCAAGATGTTTGAGTGTATTTGTGCACCATGGGTTTTGAGGGTTATTTCGTATATTTATGTTTGGAATAAACCTGTCGACCAAATATTCGATTTTCCTCTTAAACAAGGACCAGTTATCATGGATGGATCTTTGATGAAAGCTGGATTGAAATCCTGAAGGGTATCATCGAAAGCATACCCTTCAGTTGATCATTCTTAAGTTTAAGCACCTACCTATTTTCTTTTACTATTATTAGGAATTTTACAAAATGGTTCTGTAGGTGCATGCAGGTGACCGTGAACAAATTTTATAAGTATAGTCGCCTATCTTTACGTTAAGCTATCAGGTTTAATCAGCATTACAGCGGCATTGGTTGCCAGTAGAAATTTTCAAGTGAAATGAGCCGTAAAAGATTAATTTTTGTGCTCATTGAACAAACCTTAAATAAATTGACTCCAGATTCCTCTAATTGTGCGCGTCGCCTACCTGCTGTGATTAATAAATGCAAAACAAATTCTTTCTTTACGGCTGTTCACAATATGAAGGCTTACCTTTCCTTCAGGGCACTGTTAACTTTCGATCTTGGTATTGTCCAGTTGCTTGGCAAGTCATGCCTATGACCATGAAATCGATAATCGCATGAACTTTAGGTGGCAAGATCGATGACAGAACAAAAAGGCCGTGACATTATTTCCTCTCTCGACGCTATAGTCACAGCTTTTCCGACGCTTGAACTCCCATTCTAATCGGGCTGCAGTTCTTGCGCAGATATTTCTTCCTCACTTTACCCATTTTTCTCTTTTTGCATTAAAAGTATTGTTCTACGCATACGTCCCCAATCATCAAAGACTGCATCTTTTGCTGTGAACTTCATTTTTTTCTTTCGTTTTTCCCAAAGGAGATAATTTAACACAGTCACTTCCTGAAAGCACTGTAGTTACTTTTTTCCTCGTATATGCTTCTACCTGACGAGGATAAATTTCTTGTGTTCGTGAATTCTCTCCGCGGACGTCATTTTAAAATGGGAAGTAGCGGGTCGCTGACTCTCGTTTATGGAGGAATAGCTCGGAATGGAACATAAGTAGCGAAATGGAGAACAAATTAAAAGGCAAAAGAGCAAGTGTGAAACGCCGCTTCTTCCCATGTCTTTTTTTTTTCCGGATGAATTCCATTATCTCTCACACCAACATTTAGGCACGGAGCGAGAACTACCAAATGATTTACATTGCTTGCGAAATTGTAGAGTATTTAGCATTATATAAGCGGAACGTTCAGTTTGGCGAGTTGGTAAAGATGGTTTCTTGCAAAACAGGGCGAACTGCGACGGACACAAACAAGTAGGAGAGGGGACGAGCGCTGACTCTCAAGCATCAGAAAATCATCGGTTAGTCTTCTTGATAAAGAGGCGGCTTTTCTTAGCACTCTTTGAGCGTCGCTTGCATCTCTTCTGCTGTTTTATCGCTTTTAGTGTAACATGTGATGTACTTTGTGTTAAGCACCAGGTGGTGCCAACAAATATTTATGAGATTCAGTGCTAGTCCCGCGTCTTTCTTGTTCTTCTCCGTAGTAGATCGCGCTGTTTTAGACGAATAGTATTATATGGCACTCTTTAAAAAGCATCTGTACACTCGCATGCCCGCTCACTGGTGCTGTGCAGCGCAGGCGTCATCTGCATCAACTCCCATCCATGCGTAATGGATTCAGAACACACAGCTGTCGCAGCGTCCTCTCAGTGCGTTAAGCGGTTCCAAAATTTCATGGTGCTATGGTGCGCTACCACTAAGGTCCCCACTCAGGAGTTTCGCCAATCTTTGCCTGAAACCTTATCTTGGAACCCTACCCTCCAACCAAAAGCTAAATCAGGCGTAACGTGCTAAAGCACATACTTCGCATTTGACCATGTAAACAAAACCAGGTCTAATTTAATTAGACTAATTTTGGTCGCTACTCTATGTAAAGCGAAAACGAGATGACCGGCTCTACAGATCCGAAGTTCACCTTCAGGAAATCCATGTGTTCTGTCCGATCACATATCTTGCAAAGAAACGCTGTGCGAGCCGGGGAAAATCGCTAGTTGCCTCTGGCACCGAAACGTGGTCGCGCTACCCGAGGGGGGTGGGGGGGGATCTCTACAGCGTACCAGAGCAATCAGTTCTGCTGAATTAGCATGAATATGTTTAATGAATAAAGCGAGTATATGAACACATAGAGCCGCTTCAACCGTTTGGTACTGAGCGTCTCATCCGACCTGATGTGCTTCCACTACGCCCCAAACGCGGTGCGCTGTATTCGGCGCGGCGCGTACCCCTGCCATTTTCCAAATTGAAATTATTGTCGCGTAATGAGCTGCAACAGACAGCAGCGATTATTATTTGCTTTTTTTTCTTGTGTACATTTTACCAGTTGGGGCTGTGTACACTGGAAATGCGTCGCCGTTACTCGCGCCCATGCGCTGTCTCCACAAAGCGGGGCCGCTTTTCTGGATGCTGTTCACTTATTTTCATAGTAGGAAGTTTTTCTTTTTATATCTCTCTTCGTGTCATAAATCTCTGCTATAAAACGCGTTGATGATGATTCGAGAAGGGTTGCACCACGCAACATACATGGCGTTCTTTTCAATTTCGCTAATGCACCACGAAATTCTTCCGAGCTCAGATGGAACAAAGAAGAAAACAACGATGACGAAACCAACAAGAGCACCATATCTTTCCTGGGGGCTGGCTTGCGTGCGCCTGCAAGCTGAACAGGCGGCAGCTGAGCAGGGGTCCGTTTCCGCAGGACTGAAACCCACGGGCTCACATTTTCTAATCCTAGGAGCGTCAATGTGGTAAATGCGAAAATTAGGGGATATTTGAAAGCTGCAGGGATGAAAGAACAGGGAAAGAATAACGGGAGATAATTAAGCAACGGCTTTAGGGTACGAGGCAGTAGCATTAATAGGTCGCTTCATCAGCCTATGGTTTTCTGTGCATATCTTTTCCTAGACACGCAGGCAGTTCTTTTCTTTTTTTTTTGGAATTTTTTTATTTGTTCTTACTACAAGGCAGAGAAGACCTCCCTTTTACCTATCCAAACTGCGTTTCCACAGTGGTCGAGGGGTAGCACGCCGGCTCAGGACCAAAGAGCCGCGGTTCGCGTCCCGGCTGGTCATTTCTTTTTCTGCGCAGTTGCTTTTCTTTTTTAAGAGGCACTACGTAATGGAGATGGAATAACGTCGCGACCCTGTCCACCAGCGAGTAATTGTGCAGCAGAGTCGTCGTCATTGTTCTTCTGTGGATTGTTGTCCGGTGTGATGTCAGACCCCACAAAACATCATGTGAACTGTCACGTCCACGCCAATCAGGATTCCGTAAGATGGTTGTGAGGTCACAGTCTATTTCAGCCAATTGAAAACTATCGTTCCATAGACAATGGGGTCCGCGTCGAAGAGGAAGTCCAACGCCAAATGATCAATATAAACTAGAACAGCTGCTCAATCCCTCCTGAAGAAGGAGGCCTCATGTCTGATGTTTGTTCCAACAAGAATTTGAGCAATTAGAGATTTGCTGAATCTTATTTGGAGGCTGAGACTAGTGCATCGGATGGTAGGTAATTAGGTAAATACAGACTCGCATTGTTTTATTGCGAAAGCGATACTGCGCCAGGTGTCGCCTCTTTGCGGTACCGCAGCCTACCCTTCACGGTCGGTGGTAGATCATGTGACTAATACTGACGTCATACCAGAGCGAGAGATGAGGCACCAAGTCGGCTCCTCAGTGCGCCGCAGCTAGACTTCGCGGTCGATCGACTGTTGGCGGCTGGTCATGTGAATACTGACGTCATGCCAGAGCGAGAGATGGGGCACCAAGTCGGCTCTTCAGCGCGCCGCAGCTAGAACTTCGCGGCACACGGACTGTAGTAATGTGCACTACCCATAAGCGGAACACATAGCGTAGCCAAGGGGATATTATTGCGAAATCAATACTGCTAGCACTTTTCTGCCGTCGGTGGAGATCGTTCCTTCTCTCTGGCGCAGCTGCGGCGCACGACCACGTGACAAGGTGACGTCACGACCAGAGGAGAGCAGGGGCCCCAAATCGTCTCTTCGGCCGTAGTCGTTCCTTCGCTCGGCGCGGCGGCTACCACGTGACGGCCTCGTCGGCCCGCCGCGTGAGGCGCTCGCTAGGAGAGGATAAACGGGGCGCCGCAGGCGCGCTCCGCTGAGTCATGTCTGAGGAGTTGTACAAGGTGTCACTGGAGCGACGTGCTGCGCGCAAACGCCGGCGCCGTGCCGAAGAGACAGATGAAGAAAGGCAAGAGCGGTTGGCTAAGCAACGCGCCTATGCCGGCCGCAGAATGGCGAGCCCGGCGGCGTTCTACAAGTTCAGTGAGCGAGAGTAGTTTCATGGACTCTCTGAATGCCGAAGAATCGTCTATGATTAGTGCAGAACGATATAATGACTACTATGTAATTACCAGTGTTCAGACCAAGAGTCATTACTTTACGGACCACCAAAGTGTGTTCATTGGAATAAACAAACAGTAGAAACCATGTTGTGTCCAGAGTAAATCCTTTAGTTGCAGAAAAGGCGAAGCCATGCCAAACCACCCGCAGAGCCAAGCGCAGCCAGGGAGCCATTGCTTTCGCAATCACTCAGGCTTAACTAGAGCTAAGCCACAGCTAATTTTTGCTTTCGCAATTCCCTAGGCTTAACCAATTTCTGAAGCAATTTTTTAAGTACTTTGTTTCCATTCAGTAATCTTGTAGCGTTACTTAAATAAAGAAACGGTTTGTTTCGTTGGGCATTTTGTATGCATGCAGTGTTATCGCAGATATTGGCCAATCTTTTAACCCAAACCAGATATAAGTTAGAAATATCAGTTGGCCTCATACGCACATTCAAGATTAATAAGGTTCTAGATGTCTACAGTGTCTTTTGACAATAAAAAAGCAGTCAGTATAGAACATGTGGAGGTGGCCTGCCAGGTTCATCTACCTGATTCCGTAAGCCATTCCGTGAACCGGATATTGTACGGATCATGTAGAACAGTGCCATAAAATAAGACCTGGTGGGTCTTGTCTGCCTGACGGGCTTTATTCTCTTTCGTGCCGTTCTGTAAGACGAACATATAAGCTAGTTACTATAAGAATGATGACGCCTTTCTGTCACTCTTTGTTGTGCTTATCTTGCAATTTGGTCCCTTGGAAAATTGCCGCATCTTCAAAGCAAGAAGTAGAAACCTTTCTTACAGAGACGGTAGCTCTTAAAACAAAATACCAGGCCATTATCAACTCTCCTAAAAAGATAAATCTTAACCTCACTCGGTCTTCATGGAGACCATGTCTTTAGCAGCAGCAGCATCAGCAGCAAGAAGGAAGGATAAGCTTTTCTCAAAAAACGACACCTCTTCAAACAATGTAGAGGACAATTTGCACAACTATTACGAAAAACATTTACCCTCACTCGGTCCTCTTGGACACCTTGTGATGAATAGTGAAGAGATAAAAGCATAAGCATTGAGCAAACATTCAGACATATATTGCCGCACAAAAAAAAGCATCGACAAAAAATTTGAGACAGTACACCCCAATAACTCGGAGCCGCGTCAAATAAATTATGACGTGAAGTATTAGTCTGTTACCGGCGAATAAGTTCCGCCAGGACACGTTGTTTCGCATTTATGAGCTAGGCACGGTCTGCGCGTACCTCAGCTTCATATTGTGATCAGACCAGAAGAAAAGCGTCTAGCTCTTTACAGCTCCCTCGTGAGCTGTTTCCAGCCGAACAACGAACTCTATGTATATGAAGAAAAGAGTTTCTTATCGCGATACTACCATAACGCCCGGCGATCCTCGTTTCAACAGCCGCGGAATTATGCTGTCTCTTCTTGCTTTGCTATGGCGTTATGAAATTCTGTATTTATGTGCCTTTTAGCGAGTGAGGTTGAACTGTGTTGCAGGTCAGTTGTGCTTTGTTAAGTACAACGCTTATTTCAACCACTGTGCACAAAGAAATATTAAGGCACGGGCAGAAGTAACGTGAAACTTGGTATTATTTCGCTGTGAATCGTTAACAGTCGGCTCGGACTTCACAACAGAAGTCCCGTGTGCACCGTTTTTCACTTTAGGAAAAATATTACTTGTAACCCTTTAACTCTAATCCTGAATGACCCATATTTGCTTTAAGTTTCAAACTTCAAGTATTTGGTTTTTGTCTTCGGATAAGCACTGGAAACAACCAATTAAAAATGCTTGTTCTAAATTAGCGTACCGCTTTCATATCTTATGAAGGGCAAGACCATGTTTTCATGCACCGGCTTTGCGTAAATTTTATTTCTCTTTTGTGTATTTGCTTGTGCTGCTGCCTATAGACACGTTGGGCAGTACCTATAAATCTTATTTAGAATCAGTTCTTCGCATGCAGAAACATCCCGTTAGTACTCTAACCATCGCGAAAGGATCTGTCCGCAGCTGGCTACTCTTTCACTAAATGCGAATGCTACTACCCGTCTCAAATGCATGCAAACTAAAGATTCCTCAAATAATAAACTTACTAGGTAAAAAATAGGATCTCTTGCTTCTTGCATTATTTAGGTCACCGATAAGTAAAACAAGAGCGCAAATAATAATAGATTATTTATCTTTCCGCAATGCCACAAAACTTACGGTCAAAGGCTGCAGGAATACAATGGTGCCCACATATAGGATGAGTTTCCCGATGACATCAAACTGACATAGTTTTCCCCTTTTGTTGAAACATAATTTTCTTGACTTCCTGGGTTGATGGCATTGAATACTTTTGCTTTGGAGATTGCGCATTTGCAAACTTAGTTTCTGTACTTTGCCTTACACTTATCATCTTCTGCACCTTATTTCTAAATTTGGGGCATTTTTTTTGCTAGGATTCATTTGTTCAAATATCTTAAGGGCCCGTGCGGGCATTAAATAGAAGAGAAAAACAACAGTGCACGACACACTAAGAAGTACAAAGGTCGCATCAGTAGACACCAAATTGAAACCCACGTCACGCATTCAAAAAACATAAAGACAAAAGGCACCAAACGCTGATGTTAGTTCCAGTGGATTTCTTTCACAAGAAATTCAGAAAAATAGAAGGGTGAAGACTGCAGCTCAAGGGAACTGTTCATGCCGGCTTTAAATTTATCTTGATCGCTGGCAGACGCAATTGTACGAGAGAGCTGATCCCGTCGACGAATGGCGAGGATAAGGGAGTGAAAAAGGTTTTAGTTCTAGCAAAGGTCGGTTAGATTATCAAATGATGATCAACGCATGGAAAAACGTAGCAGGCCGATGTGGTACGGCATATAGCCAAGGAAGAATGACTCTGATACAGTTACAGTTTCCTTCTTCTTTCGGGCGAATGTAAGTTGTGAAGAGGGGTTTATTGAAAACCTCGAAGGACTGGCAGCGAAACGGTGGCACAGGCTGATCGAGTAGCGGAGGCACCAGAACAGAACCAAGACCGAGCTCGAGCTCTCCACGCGCGCGGCCGGCGGTATCGGAGGACGCACAAATCGCTTCGTCGTCGTTGGTGCGGACGCACTGTCTTCTTCATTGCAGTTGATATATTTTTTATTTGTGTTGCGGATGGCGTGTGCGAGTAATTCGTTGGTATAAACCAGCCGCCTTTATTGCGCACAGGCTCTGCTTTCGTTACTAAACATACTCGATGTGGGTTGCAAATCAAGGACGCGTATTCCACTTTCGAGCGCATTAATGAATAGTTCTGTGTTGTGTTTTGTTGTGCTGGGTTGCTGGGTTTCATGGCACATAGGCAGCTACGGCCATCATGCGGCAAAAGGATTTTAATATGTCTGCCTGTTGTTCGGAAGTTTAAAGATTATCTTGTAATACTAAAGCAGCTTTAAGACGTTTGCATCGTTTAGGAATGAAGCAAGGGTTTTTGACTAGTGAATTTTCTCCTTGGAGTAATCAAGGGTGTAATGGGATATGCTGGCCATAGAAGTAAGAGTAACGCTTTTTTCTAAGTTCATTAAGTTTTCTACAAGATCTTAATATGTAGTTAGGGGTGACCATCTCTCCGCAGTGGGCGCATGTAGGTTTGTCTTTCTTTGCAAGAAGAAAGTGATGTCTCAAGAGCATGTGTAGCATACGAAGGCGACATAAATTACTTCAATGAAACCCTCTTGATGACTGCATGTCATCCATTTTTCTATAACTGGCTTTACTATGCGTAACTTGATATTCACTTCATTATCCGATGCTGCCTGTCATTTTTCTCTTAGTTTTTTTTCGTACGAATTTTATAGTATCGTTATGCGGAATTTTCACTTCCCGTATTTTAGCATTACAGATAGCTACGGCACACGCATCGGCACTTTCGTTACCACAGGTTGCTACGTACCTTCGTACCTAGCAGAATTTATTTTTAAGCCTTTGTGTTTGGACCGGTACTAATTTATGGACTATGTTTCGCATTAATGCTTTGTTGCATTTTTGGGAGGTAGTGATGTAATTACGTAAAGGGAATATGTATAAATTATACTATTTCAGTTTGTTCTTTAGTATTTTTTCTACAGCTAGGGAAGCAGCGTAACATTCGGTGGTAGAAACCCACGCACACAGAGGCAACCTTACTATTTTTCTTGTTTGTCTTCTCCTACAGCACAGCCAACGTAACAGGTTGTTTTGGAGCCATCTGTATGAAGTACTGGATGATCTTTGCATTTCATGTTTAGTGCTAAGAACTCTTTTATAATGTGTTCATGAGGTGTTTGTGTTTTACAAAAGTGTGTTAATGTTGGGTCACATGCAGCAGGGAAGTTGTACCAAGGAGGCAATGGGACATATCTCTCTGTAATATCAGTGAGTGCATCGAGTGTGCCGAGTTCCTGGTACTGCTCTTCAAAAAGGGGTATGGGTTGTCTGATGGCCTGAGGTTTGTTGTTAACCAGTGTTCCGAGGGGCATTTTGTAACTAATGGGTAAGAAATGTGTTCCGGTAACAAATGGATTTTAAGAATATACGAACATGTAAGCAAGGTCCTTCTGTTAGCTAGTGGCGGTTCATTTGTTTGTACATAGAGACCACTCCCAGGTGACGCCCTGTATGGCCCGCTTGAAAGAAGCAACCCTAGGTTATGTACTGGATCCAGTCGTTTAAGGTATTATGGTCTTGCTGAACCATACACCACACACCAGTAATTTAGACAGGAGCGCACTAGTGCACGATAGACATGGAGAAGACGTATCCTGTAAGATCCCCGGTGTCTTCGTGAGAGCACTTTAAGTACGTTGAAAGCTGTAGATGCTTTGACTTTCCAGTAGGGAGGAATGTCAGCTTCTTGTCGATTGTTACAGCTAAAAACTTTTATTCTTGTTTTATTGGGAGAGCGGTTTCCTTTAAGTGCAGGGTGGGATCGGGCTGCAGGCCTCTCCTGAAACAGAAAAGGACGGCAACTGTTTTGTGGGAAAAACCTAAGTCAATTTTTCACTGCCCAATTACCAAGTTTGTTTAATTGACTTCTACCTGTCTTCCACATGTACGGTGATAAGCTGGTTGAGGTTTATTTAGTTTTGAGGTCATCGACATAAACTGAGTACATAACAGACATTGGCATTACTTTGACGATGGAATTCATTTTTACAATGAAAAGTGTCATGCTTAAAATGCATCCCTCAGGTGCACCGTTCTCCGGAGTGAAGTTCCTCGAGAGGGTTGAACCGAGGCGGACTTGAAATGTGCGGTTCGACAAAAAATCTTTCAGGCACTTTAATATTCTGCCGCGAATGCCCAGATCTGCGAGGTCGCCGAGAATCCCAACCCAACAGGTGATATTACAACCTTTTTTCCGTATTAAAGAAAACTGTTAGACGGCGTTGTGTATGCATGAATGCTTCTCGGACAGTGTTTTCAAGGAGGAGAAGATGGTCCACTGTTGAACAAGCTTTTCTGAAGCCGCACTGGTGGAGGTCAAGCAGTTCGCGAGATTTCAGAATTTGCATTCACGTATATATTTACTTTGCTTTGCACTGAATTGGCAAGGCAGCTGCTAAGACTAATTAGCCTGCAACTAGTTGGAGAGGTTGGGAGTTTTCCAGGTTTTGAGGAATGGTACAATAACTGCCTTTTTCCAAGCCTCGGACATTTTCACCGATACCCAGATTTTGTTAGAAAATTTTGTTAGACAGCAGGTTCTCACAATGGGCTAGCGTTTGATTATGTACCTGGTCAGTGCCTGGTGCAGCGTGTTTACCGTTACTTAGAACTCTACGAAGGTCATGAACTGTAATCTAACTATTAGGGAGCTCGTTAGAGTAACCACTCGCTGGAAACCTTTGTTGTCTGCGTTGTTTTGATACTTTAAAGAAGAGTCAGTGTAGTGCAGTGTTCTAGAAACATGAGAGAAGTGCTCCCTAATTTTGTCGGCCTGTTCGCGAATACTTGTTTGTGCATCAGGTGGTGTCTGGAACGGAACTGCAAAAGGGGAGAAGTTGCCATCAAGTTTGCGAACTTGCTTCTACATATTTTTTTTGATGTAGTGGAACTGTTTATGGAAGATACATAATTTTTTCGATGAAGCTTTGCCATGAAGTTTTCTCAGCATTACGCCAGATATATCGAGCCTTCGCTCTCGCCTTTTTAAAATTGATTACGTTTTCCTGTGTACGATATCGACGGAAAATTCCCCAGGCTTTGTTCCGCCTTCTTTTTGCTTCTCTAATTTCTCATAAATGTCAGGCCTTTAGTTCTTTCGCACCACTCCCAAAGTCCGGGAATGGCTAGGTGAGCAGCGGCATTGATGCATTCTGTGAAAATCTCATTTACTGCGTCAGCATCGAGGCCGTCCAAAATGCTTTCTCCAAAGCGGCATTATCTCGGAAGAGCACCCAGTCAGCCATGGCCAACTTCCAACACCGTGGTTCGGTTAAGGTGACTGTTGAATAGGATGTTACATGGGTAATGACGGGAACATGATAGCCCCTATGGGGGTTGTCAAGACCATTCCCTTTTGAAACTGTAAACACACTTGGTGAACAAAAAGATAAATCTAGGCAGCTCATTTTCTCACTGCTTGGAGTGCAGTAAGTGGGTTTGCCTGCGTTCAGGAGGCAGACATTGTTGCAGAGAATAAAGTCTTCTGAAGTCTGGCCTCTGGCGTCTGTTTGTTCGCGTCCCTAAAAAGAGGAGTGAGCATTAAAGCCCCCTACAAAAATTTTTGGCTCCGATAGTTTTAAAAAAGTGTTTCTAAAGATCGTGTCTCCCTGCCTGACACCTTTCCGTACAAAAGTTAGCGCAAAACGCAAGTCACTCACAAGAAAGGTGGACAGGACAACGCGTTACTGACAACTCATCCTTTATTGGAAAGAAACACGTAATATATAGGCACACCGTCACACCACCTATCAGCTGCAGCAAACGTCAGAATGCTGTAAAGGGTCATAAAAGCGATAAAAGACACAAAGACTAAAAACACGACGTGGCTAAAAACGATAAAAAGCGGCGAACGAACCTTAAAAGCATGACACGAGGTGTATAGGGCCAAAGAAACATGACTGAATGGAATCCAACAAGATGATAACAAAATGATATTGTATAAAAAACGTAACAAATGCAGTAAAAAAAACCACGTCAAGCAAGAAAAACCTGATAAAAAGGCCTGTGCACTGAACACTTAAGATTACATTGAGGGAAAAAAAAACACCTGTACACATGCTCGTACTCAGGAAAACCTTTATAAAAAGCACTCTTCAGTTTTGTACAAGAAGACAGAAGCATCGCTAACAGCATTTTCGCCCTTTTTTCTGATCAAAAAAGGTTCTATTAATTCGCGGGACACTCGATCATGGCCTCTACCTAAAACAACGGTTTTTTCAAGAATGGCCCGGCAAGAGTTTAGTTCACAGTCCTTGCAGTGAAGAGGCAGATTCGAACCTGTTCCTGTCCCCATCGAAGGTTCATGCTCCCTCAACCTTTCATTCAGGCAACGCCCCGTTTGTCCAACATACACTTTTCCACATGTGAGTGGGATCTGATATACAACCTTTTCACTGCATTCCACGTACCTACGGGTATGTCTGGTTCCACAGGCTTTTTCTCCTCTTTTTTCCGAATTGACACGAGGACACAACGAGGCTAGCTTACAGGGAGCGGAGAACACTACTGGAACCTTAAATTTAGATGCAACTTTTTTTAGATTATGGGCAACGCGGTGAGAGTAGGGAACCACTTCTGGCTTAATTTTGTCCTCAACAAGCTTAGGCTGCTTCCGTTCCACGCCTTTTATGCTATGAAGAAGGAATTCCACCACACTTGGCAGGATAGTCTGTGGGAAGCCTGCATCCTGAAGCCTTACCATCTGAAACTGGAAGCTCATTTCCATGGTATGGCAACAGGACTTCGCAACGGCGGCCTTTAAACCTGACATGGCACACACGTTCACAGTCTTAGAGTGCGCCGATTTATAAGACAAGAATCCCTTCTGGGCACGTGGGTGGTACACCCAGCACATCCGCTCATTAGTTATAGAAAGTTCCAGGTCTAAAAACTGTAATTTATCACCTTCCGGTTGCTCCTGTGTAAGTTCCAATCCTTCTCCGTTCTCACTAAAAATTCTTAAAATCTCGTTAACTGTGCCTAAGTAGGGCTGTGTGTCCTGTTTACTTAGAAGGATTAAAAAATCATCGACGTACAGAGGGCAAAACGCATGTCTAGAACACGTTCTGAGCCTATTTCGGGCTGATCACGCGATAACTAGCTATAAGATTCGGTTAAAAATGGTCTGGATGTAAACATGGGCATCTCATAGAATTTAATCGTCAATGTTTGCCTTCTTGGTCGCAGCGGCTTTGGGAGCGGCGGAACACACAGTTTGGTTGTTCTAGGCATGTGTTTTGCCCTCTGTACCTGAAAACCTTCAATACCTTATCTTTATCTAACTGCTGATTCACACATCGATCAATCATTGAAAGGAAAATATTGCTCAGAATATATAGGGGTTGGTTATATGGGGTTTGGTTATATTCTGCGCATTTCTCTATCACCTGATTGATAGTGTGAATGTGGTCTATTGTCAAGTATCCTTTACGAAAGCCTGCCTGATCATTTGGTTGACTAAAGTCCAAGGTTGTCCTGACTCTATTAGCGATTACCTTAGTAAATACCTTGCAGGCAACGGACAATAAGCTTATTGGCCTGTAATTCTTCAAATCCTTGACGTCTCCTTTCTTATGAATTAAGATAATGTTAGCGTTCTTCAAAGCTTCTGGTACTCTCGAGGTCACAAGGCAATGCGTATACAGGGTGGCTAGTTTTTGTAGCACAATCTCTCCTCCCTCTTTCAACAAATCTGCTGTTACCTGATCCTCACCAGCTGCTTTCCCTCTTTGCATTGCTTCTAAGGCTTTATTTACTTCCTCCTTCGTTACTGGCAGGGATGTCCCATTGCTTTGTTCTACTGCCTCCCTCAGTAACTTGATGATTACATTCGCTACTGTATATATTTGTGCAGAACTCTTCGGATAATTCAACTATCTTATCCATATTGTTGATGACATTGCCCTGTTCGTCTTTTAGCGTATACATCTGGTTTTTATCTACGCCCAGTTTTCTCCTGACTGATTCTAAGCTACCTCCGTTCCTTAGAGCATGCTCCATTTTCTCCATGTTAAACTTTCTTATGTCGGCTACCTTGCGCTTATTTATTAACTTCGATAGCTCTGCTAGTTCTATCCTGTCTGTGGAGTTAGACGTCCTCATGCTTTGGCGTTTCTTAATCAGTTCTTTAGTCTCCCTAGATATCTTACTGGTATCCTGTAGAACCATCCTACCACCTACTTCCGCGACGCTCTCTGTAACGATAGCTGTGAGATTATCATTCATTGCTTCAACACTACGGTCGTCTTTTCAGTTAAAGCGGAAAATATGTTCTGCAGCGACATTCTGAATACCTCTACTTTCCTTCTTAATGCTAACTCGTTAATAGCCTTTCGCTTCACCAGTTTCCTCCGTTCCCTCTTCAAATCTAAGCTAATACGAGACCTTACCATTCTGTGGTCGCTACAACGGAACTTACCGAGGACCTCCACATCCTCTACGATGCCAGGGTGTGCACACAGTATGAAGTCTTTTTCATTTTTAGTCTCACCATTGGGGCTCTTCCACGTCCACTTCCTGTTTGCTCGTTTGCGGAAGAAGGTATTCATAATCCGTAAATTATTTCTATCTGCGAACTCTACTAATAACTCTCCCCTACTGTTCCTAGAATCTATCCCATAGTCACCTACCGCCTTGTCTCCAGCCTGCTTTTTAACTACCTCTGCATTAAAGTCACCCATCAGTACAATGTGCTGTGATTTTACTTTGGTCATTGCCGATTCCACATCCTCATAGAAGCTTTCAACTATCTGGTCATCATGGCTTGATGTAGGCGCGTAGGCCTGCACCACCTTTAGCTTGTACCTCTTATTAAGCCTAATTATGATAGCTGCCACTGTCTCGTTAATACTATAAAACTCATCGATGTTGCCAGCTATATTCTGATTTATGAGGAATCCAACACCTAGTTCTCGCCTATCTCCTAATCCACGATAGCA
Source organism: Amblyomma mixtum (assembly GCF_055824585.1). NCBI lineage: Eukaryota > Metazoa > Arthropoda > Arachnida > Ixodida > Ixodidae > Amblyomma > Amblyomma mixtum. The sequence goes on from NC_143013.1 coordinate 181,242,677, forward strand.
CAGTACATGCCCTCCCTTTATTACTGCATACGCCTCATCTCTCCTCCTAACCTCACTAAGCCCTATGACATCCCTAGATTAGCTCCTAGATTAGCCTCCAGTAAAAGGGCGAGTTGAGCGAGTTGGTACATACTTGGAGAAAACAGAGCAGCAACAGGGACAAGAGAGAAGACGGGACAGGCGCTGACTAGCAAGTCAAGATTTATGACAAGAAACACAAAAAATATATTCTCTTAACAACCAGGAGCACGCATGATATGCACCAACACTGATAAGATGTCAACTTCAGTTATGATGGTCAAGATATAATAGTTCACTCTCATGAACCAGGAAGGATGGGGATGGGTGTGTCGCGGTTTCTGTGAATATAAAATGCCTCGCTGATTTCCTTAATTACTACAAGGCTCTGCAGGAGGCGTGGAGGTGTTAGGACGACATTATTTGTAGTGCAACGCTAGGTTTGACGAAGGGGCCCCTTCTTGGTACACTGAAACTAGACAAGCTGCTGTTTAGCGGGAGAAAGGCTTTGAGACTAAATTCCGCACGGAAATCAGCGAATCTGGTCGTAAATTAGAAAGTGTCGATATTATCCTTATTATCCACCTACATCATCGTCACCTCTTACTGGTGGTCTTGTAGATCGCATTTTCAGATTTCAGGTACCGATGCCTTATCTTTTGTTGAAGGCAGCCTAGTTCTTTATCTGCCAATTAAAAATATGTTTCCTCACATTACCCTGCCTCTCGCTACCAAATAAAAAACTTACCTCCCTTTGTTTCCATTGTACTACAAGGGAACTGTAGCTTTTCCCAACTGCTTCGCAGGAAAGGAAAACAAAAGAAGGCATCGCAATCATCGCTTCAGGCGAAGCTTAATCCTGAGGTAAACACACGCGCTTCTCCACGGGATCTTCCCTGTCTCCCCAAACTTTCCGAATCTATGAGATCATCAGTCGGTGGCAGCCTGGAAAGCCATCCCCGCTGCTTCCTGATTCCGCTTTTCTTATTTCCACCCACCGATTTGGGTTCCCCTAGCGTTGACATTTTCAGCCAGCGTGGGGGCTTAGGCCGCCGGTGTAGACCTTGACGTCGCACCCCGCCGCCCATTCAATTTGATTGATGCGTTCTTCCCAAGCCTTTCTGCCGTCCCCAGGTCTCCCCTTCCCGTGTTGCCTCCGGCGCTTTACCAGCGGTGAAAGCGCTGTGTTCGTCAGCGATGTTTTGCAACTGTACCTTCCATACCCTTTGATGGGTAGAGAATGTATTCGTACTGAAATCACTAATTCAATGGTAACTGGTCTTGTGTACAGAAACCGCGTCATTGCCCTGGCATTTTTCTCTCCAGAGCTCCATACTTGAGTCGGTTGTAAACGGTGATATCATCTAATGAGGCATGGTGTGGTGAGTTAAATTTTAGAAGCAGCTTTCCTTTCAGACTCTGGTTGGAGTCCATATTCACGATTATAATCTAATCAACAAAAAAATCTCTGCCTCTCCCGTAACCGAGAGTAGAGTAAGCACGAAATGCAGGACGATGCAGAAGCGTACGCGGACAGGACCAGACGCAGGCCTGACAAGAATGTATATGCAGCGCGATCTAAACTGTCTAAAGTGCGTAGAGGCGAGTGTTTTCCGCACCACTTTGCCTATGTGACACTGGTGACGTCACCACTAAATTACGTCACACATAATTGATGACGAAGTAACGACAAATTACTAATTAGTGACTAATTACCGATTAATGACTAAATACTAATTAACTGCTAATTAATGGCGCTTAAGCTTCGCCTTTAAGAGTGGAACGCGACAGCTTGTAGCGCTGCCAGGCAGTCCACGGAACGCCACCACCAGTTCGGCGCGATGCCTTCCCCTTGGAACGCAACGCTTTTTGAGGAAAGGAAATGGCGCAGTAATTCTCTGTCATCTCGGTGGACACCCGAACCGCAACGTACAGGAAGGGAGGAACGCCACGACACGTTCGGCGTAAAGCTACCGGCGCTTGTATACCGGTCCTGTAGGAGGGCTTAGAGAGTCTCGTTAAATCTCGTTAAATGTCGTACGGTGCCCGGATGCTCTCGTTTCAGTGCCCGGATGAGTGGAATTCAGTGCCCGAATGTTGGCTCTCGGTCTCGGCGTGACGTCACCACACTGCCGGCAACGGGAGCTAAAAGCATTTCATGCTTAAAAGGGGGACTGCAGAAGAACTGAGGATTGGGCGACTTGTTGGTGATCCATCGTAAAAAACCGGCGCTTAAAAACACGGACAGAGGACAAGGTGAAAGTACCGTCAGTCTGTTTCACCTTGTCCTCTGTCCGTGTGCTTAAGCGCCGGTTTATTACCTTGAAAGAGGGGGACATCAGACATTATGCAGTATTGGTGACCAATCACATCTCTAACATGCCTTCAGTCTAGCCGGTAGCCACCGCCGCTGGCAAGAGTGGAAGCCAGATATTGCGAGTATAAAGGTTGAATGAACCGCTACATTTTACCTGCACGGAACATTGGTGCCTGAAATATATCTGTAACTGAATGCAAAATGACGGCGTCTATTAAAAAGGAGGGCAAAATAAAAACGAAGCCATGTCGTCGGTCTGGCCTTATTTGGCTGTATAATTAAGGCAGTTACGGCGCGGACGGTGAAAAAGAGCAAATTTTTTTCACCTATATGCTAATACTGGTCTACTAGATCATACGATCTTGGGAACATAACGGAAGGAGTAGCGTAAAAGCGAAGGATAAGACTGCTGCGTTTTCATCCCGGTTCAAGCTGTTATATTGATGAGTGCTCCAATATGCCGTTTTTATTGTAATCTTTAGGTCAAGGTTTAAAACCTACTCATATGGTCGGGAAGAAAAGCAGAGGCGGCTGTGATAGACTGAGGCGCTAGCAAAAAATAATTACAGGGCGCATGATATTCCGGTTCCTATTTCACTACAGCCAATGGTTGCAGACATTGTTTTAACTAAGTGCTTCATTTTATAGTACTTTTTTTTACCGGCATTTTTAACTTGTTTTGAACCGAATGAATGGCGACGGGAAATGGATGGCACAGAGATGCGACGGAAACGAGTGTGAGTTAACAGTGAGTGGCCTTTTTTGCCGACCAGTCATTATTTCACCCTCAGATTCAGTCCCTCTGCGCGATGTATTACTTCCATAAAAGCTTTCCCGGGTTGTGTGTGATATCAGTTTTTGGTGAATTTCTTGCATCCGGAAGCGATATGCATGACTGTTATCGATATCGGTGTGTGACACCAACAACACTCGTCATGGTCTCAAAACTTCATACACTTATCACAAGGACATTAAACTCAATCTGAAATGTGCTCTCTTAAGGCTTCCGACAGTCAGCTCAGCATATCTACCTGTAAAGAAAGTAATCACGCGACGTGAATTCTGAGCCCTTTGTGTAAGATAGTCAGGTACAAGAAAAGTGGACGAAGTGATTAATGATCTAAATGTCAATTTCAATTCTTGAAGTTCTTTTTCTACGCTGGGCTTCCATGTGAAGGATACACCTACAAGAAAACGATCGTTATGTACGCTCTAACACAAACATTGGCTCTCTACTAAATGATCTGGAATGAAACGATTATATCATCCTGTTCATTTTATTTCGTTGCGTATAACGAAAACACCTCCAAGTTCATTCGGAAATCACAATTTTCTAGCTCTAACAAAGACTAATTCTTCTAGGAGCACCCTGCTAGATATCCATTGACTCTCTCCACTGCCATCATCGTTCAACGTATGCCTTCACCGATATTGCCCATTTTTTTTCTATACGACGCTATTCTTCACCATGGTGCTCCAAGTCAATTGCTCACTAATATTGACTGCTAATTTCTGTTAGGTGTGATCACAGATATCCTGCACTCGTCTTACATAGAACACATACTGACCAAAACCTGTCACCATCAGTACAGATCCAACTACTGCGGAATAAAGGCGTCTCCCAGATATTTCCAATTAACCCTATCCTGTGCCAGGTCTCGCCCGCTATACCCAAAATATTCCTTATCTCCTTCGTATACGTTACATTCTGACCCATCCTGCTCCGGTTTCCTTTTCTTGGCATCCAGTTAGTTAGCCTTAACGAACTTCAAGTATCTAGCCTTCTCATCGCATGCCTTGCCCATGCCGATTCCTTTTTCTCGGTAAGGACTAGTATGTCATCAACTCGAATTTGTTCCCTTGCCCACTCCACCCGCATCCTGTCTCTTAACGCTGCACCTATCATTTTCTTTTCCATACCTCGCTGCGTGGTTCCAACTTCGAGTTCAGCCCTTTCCGTTCGCCTTCATGTCTCTGCCCCTTAGGCGAGTACGGGTAAGACACACCTGTTGTGTTCTTTCCTCGAGAGCAATACTTGTAAACTGCCATTCATGAACTTATAGTATCTTCCAAATACACTCACACCCCTTCAGCATCTTATCCTCAAACAAATGGACTTACTGAACCCTTCAACCGCGCATTCACAAATACGCCTTCTATGACATCTCCGAGACGTACTACGTCTCCACGAGTGCCCTTGATTACTAAAAGGATCTGTCTTGTATTTATTTATGCATTTAATTCTTCTCGCCAGACAGCCTATTTTTGCTTTTCAACTTCTTTTTCGACCGGCGGCTTTCGTTATCATTGCAGAATTTGCAACCGCCATCTAGCAACTCGATCACACAGTACGCTCAGAGTGCCATCACCCAAGGCGACTTGGCACACCAACATCCTCTCTGCGTCTCAAGACCTCCACCATAGCAAAGTCCAGCTGTCTTCAGAGACGTTCGTTATCCACTGGCGCCCCTCTTGGCACCCTGGAGTCTGCAAGAAACTCTTCTCCTCGTCCAATAACCCTTACCGCATCTTCCATCTGGTAAGAGCTGTCACATATTAGATTGAGTTGCTGAATTGCTGGCGTAATTTGACTGCGCCTTTACTCATGTTGTTCACGTTGTCCGGCTGATATGGTACATTGCACCTGATCTGCTTTCAGGTTAGCTCTAGCTCGGTCCTTTTGCCGCCTGATGTAGACACACTGTGGAAAAACCGCTTGCCCCTTGTTCTTTGGCTCTCGGCGGTGTGCGACTTAATATATCTGCAAGCCTCTTATGTAAATATGTCTATACGTGTCATTATGACCCATATGCGTGAATGCTGTCCCTGGAGCAACTTCGAGATGTGGAGCCACAGAATCCACGTATGGAAAGCATGAAACCTCAGGATCATAAAAGAATATTTCTCCGCAACGCCCATACTGGCAAGAAATGATATTTGTAGCGTCAAACTGGCAGCGCTTCTGGATGTTTGCGGCGACACTGGGATGTTGTTGCCCAGTCTCTAACGCCTTCGTTTTCCCCGCTCGTGTCTTCTGATATGTTGTTCTTGTTTCTTCTCCAATTGCTTGTTCTGAACCTCAGGCTCGTGTTCCTTCTTTAAATAACCTATGTGAGCGTGCCAAATTTGAGCTCATTTTTAGGCGTTTGATATCTGTCGAACACTTGTAAAATTAGTCTCTTCAGCCTTGGGAAAGTGTGCAAGCTCCTGAACGTGAATAAAAATATTTTAGAGTTCAGGTGCGCGCCTAATGCCAGCATTAAATTTGCAGACACCCGTCTGGAAGTTTTATAACCTTTCTAATACTTTTTTCTGTCAATAATTTCTAGCATCTTCTGAAGAAGTGGTGAGAGGTTCTGCTGTGTTGTATGCACACAAATATTATTGAGTATAACGTGGCGTCCATGTTCTCGATTTCATCCTCAAAACCTCAGCTACTACCCCCAGAGAACGGTTGGAAAGGTTTAAACCGAAAAGGGAATTTGGCGCGGGAACGCTCTCCCGGAAACACTGTTGCGCTTAAGGGAAGGCAACCAAACGACGAATATTACTTGTTCACAATTAAAAGAGCTCAAGTTATATTGCTTATCTATACTGGCGACACGAAGCACGGAAATGCATCCCAGTGTTAGCCGCAGCAGTCCATACATCGGCAATCAGTAACCGTTTTATAACGCGTTCTCAATGCGACCGTATATTATAATAATACAATCAAGAGTACAGTAAGGCAGAATGGTTATTTCACTTGTCGCAGCTTTAAAATGTGAAAGTACAAACTTCTCTAAATACTCAAAAACTGCACCGATAGTGTGACCTGACCAAAACATTCAAATCCAACAGCATTGTTTTGTTTCAGTAGAGAGCCATCTATGACGATGCATTCTTGTGGTGCAGTTGTTTAATAGAACCAGAGCCTCTCATTCGAACCACTAATCTTATACACATCAACGAAGTGGCGTGGGCAGTTTTTCCTCACAAATTTGTTTTTGTCCGAAGGGATAGTGCGAGTCATTATTTCATAGCTTATCGCTAAAACATGAATTTTAATGATGAAGACAATTTTCTCTCGTCAACAGTTAGTGCTGGCATGCAATATGTGCCCTAATTAAGGTCGTGTAAATCGTCAAGGAATGAAAGTTCAAGCGGTGGTCTTTAATTAATAAAGAAAAGGCAGTGTATAGCATACTATACTTCATTTTCATCATAGTGAACCTAGCCACCAACACCACTCTTTATCCGGTATCATTGAATTTTTGAATTAATTAGATGAGTCAAACGTCTCTGTTGTCCTAGGTACTTCACTGCGGTGGCGAATTTTCCATGCTAGAAATTGCGACTCCCACACAGCGCATTGAGTATAGCTGCGAAATGCATATTTATGCATGTTGGTTCTACTTAGCCAACAGTCGACTGCCTCTGACAGAAACAAGACAACCGCACACTTATGGAGCTCTGGATTTCAGAAGTAATTACGAAAAGTACGGTAGGACGCACCCATGTAACTGCATAGCAACAAGCCAGATTGTTTGTTATATATAAAAATATGAATTTTTTTCTGCCAGAAATGCAGGTGCAAGGGAGGAAAGCATGAGTATTATGACATTTCTTTCCTCGGCAGCTAAATAAATCGAGGAAGTGCTTAGATCCCACAAAATTTTGGTCTGCACGGATTGATGTAAACAAAAAATGGCAAGTTTTTGTTTGACTGACAAGAAAGCGAAAAACTTTCACGGACGTTATCATGAAATATGATGCGAGAAAGATGCATAGCATTTGGATTCGCCCTCGATGATTCCTTTCCTCTGATGACTGCTTTTAATCTAAATCTAAACCAGTACCTCGCACAAGCGACCGAGCTTTTTTGGATGGCTATTGTGGACGGAATTGTTTCGTTAGTGGTTGGTACTTCTGAAGAGTGAATGTGGGGAGGATAGGGTAGGTAGGGTGTAGAAGTGGGTCTATGATGGTGGTGGCTGGGTGGGCGCCATTGGGTAAGACGGTGCGTTGGCGAGGTTGCTTGCTGATAATACTTATGGGATGCAGCTTGCTTTCTCAGTGCACATTTGCGGCTCATTTGTGCCCCACGGTTTGGTTCCGCTGCTTCTTGAGCTTGCACTGGGTGGAATGCTGGTTGAGGATGGAAGTAAACGCAATCAGTACGTACCTTCCCATACGTTATGCATCGCCGGAGCACTGCGTTTCCGTGGTGTGCAAGCTGAAGACAGTTCATGCTAGGTGAAAGACGCTTGAGTGCTGCAAAGCCCAACCCTGAGAGTCTTATTATAGCTACCTGATGCGGCCTAAGTATTCATTAAAAAACAGCTTGTATTAAAAGCAATCGTCGCTAAAAAATTTTTCCGGAGCATTAAGTGTGAAAATCAAGCCTGGTGGCTACCCTTGCAATTCGAATGTTAAACATGTAACTCCATCCTCTCGTATAAGAATATAGCTGCATCGATTTCACCCTGGTGCTAAACTTTACCAGAAATCAGAAAACCTGTCCTGGAAGAGATCTGCATCGCAAGTATAGCAACATTCCTTAAAAAGGGCTCAGTACAGCTGATCGATGAAACTCACGACGCACACTAAGAAGAAATTTAATTAGCAAGTAGAGTTGGGTCACGTGATCAAGGCTAAGCGTCGTGGGCTTTTCTTTTATCTGTTAACTTTCTGGCATCTATATATGAAATATTAGCGGTAGCAGCCGGCCTATACGAGCCGCGCGCGCTCTCACTGCCAGCCACCAATTCTCAGTCGGACACGAGACGCCGCATGGTTCGCAGCTATCAAGAAACTTCAGCTGCTCAGGAACAGCCTACTCTTTTGGCAGAAACTTGTGCATTCCTTTTGTTTAGCTTGGTCTTTAATTTTATTTCCCTTTTAATTGAGCATTGTTCATAATGTGATACTTTGGGCCACCTTAGGGACTGGTTATTTGACATAGCGATGCCACACAGCCCAGCAGAGACGGAACACAGTCAGAAACACGGACGAGCTCACGTCTGCGTTTATCGCGGTGTGCTGTCTCTGCCACGCTGTATCACGTCGCTAGGTCTGCATTGCCCGACCAAACGCTGGCTCTCACTGCCGGAGAAATTTGGTTGCCGAAGTACCGGGCGGCACACGTATTCCCATCCAAAGTATTGGTCTTCGCGGCTCGGATAAATTTCGATTAATTAGAATTATCCAAGCCTAACTGGATTGAGTGAGTACATGGATTGCTTAAGCCATAAAACAGCATGTATTAATCCGATAGTGTAACGACCCCGTGTCGCGGGAAAATCGGCGTCGTTGGCTGTGAGCGATTGCTCCACGAACCTGGGGTAGGTCGGCCACTTAGGTCACGGGATCTTGTAAGGTTTTCACAACCTGCCCAGTGCGCTTTGAGGAAAGTGTCGACCGTGTCAGCTGGGATTTAAAATATTGATTGATCGCGAGAGATTATTCGGGAAGAGAAACCAGGCTATCAATTTTCACTGGTGGCAGCACCTGCCATCGCACGGCAGTGGCACATCGCTTAATGGCTGCATCACTGCGTCAGGAATGAATGTAAAGTAGAGAATTACTGATTCCGCATGTATACGGCAGCTCCCCATAATTACGGCAGTAATGGCGGTGAAGTGTCGGACTACTGAGTGAGCGTGTCAATGTGCAAGTGCCGATTGTGAGTGCTGATTGTGAGTGAATCATCAATTCAATTTTTTATACAGGTACTGAATATGACAAGCTATTCAGCGCGTGAATGACCCTCTAAGCACCGGAAGAATATAGGGAGTGACTGCGTTTACACTAAAGGTTATTTTTCCAGAACTACGTCTACCTTACTCCGTTCGCATTCCTTATTCAGATTCTGTGCACTGAACTATCGATTTAGAGAGCTAATCATTCCGCAATAACAATGTCTTGGGAGAAAAAACGGATAGAAGAAAAACCATGGCTGCTAGCATAACTGCGTGGGTGTTCTTGGTATATACAGAAGAACAACTTGTTAGATATTTCAGATGGCCCCTGTTAACGACGACCTGCTGTCTACATCCTTGCTTCTCGGTCCACTTATTTTTCTCATGGGCTCCTATTTCTTCATTTCACATTTTGGTGCTCTACTCGAAGCATATAATATTGTTTTCATACCTTTCTATACCCTTGCATGATTTGAGCTTTTATCACTTTTGCGCCACTCTTCTCGGTTGTTGATGTATAGTTGAGATACTGCGTACGTAGCAAAGAAATGCTGATGGTGAATGGAAATGTTTACACTCTTTGGGAGTGCATATGGAGGTTGCGCACACGAGCATAGCTTAGTTCAGGCCAGGTGAGTGTTTCCTGCTTGGTTCGTGTGGCTGCACGCGTGCTCCTTTCCATGCAGCTGTGGTGGAGTTGTGTAAGCACTTCTTAGCCCTCATTGCGCTATGTGTGCAGTGCCCCTAGGAGTTGTTTATTTGCAAGCTATACAGAGAACCGAGAGTTTTTGTGCCCGCCATTTGTGTAATTTTAGTCTCCTGGCCTTCAAGTACCAAACGTTGCATTTATATTCGATTTTTTTTTCTAGAACATTCAAAATACTCTATTTATCTCGATGTTTCGTGTTAACTGTTAGCCACTACAATGATCTTACCGACTCTTTCGCGAATACAGTTCGAGTTACGAGAAAGATCGGAAAATACACCTACTGATAATAGCAAGTTGCAAGTCTCATTGTTATGGCCCTCACACCGTAGATTTCCCATTCTTTTAGTAGCTAACTTGTAAACACATTCATAAAAATATAAATGCATGTATTTAGTTTTCATGCTTCCATTATGGAAAAAATCATTGATTTATAAATTCAGCTTAAAAACAAAATATCGCAGCAATATAAACATATTAACCTGTATTAACCATGTATTATGTAAACACATGTAAATGAGAGGAGGTCACCTCGTATAAACACCTCTGCTCCATGAAGGCGGATTGATGGTTTTCTGCGAAAACTAAAAAATTCACCCAGAGTGGAACGGCAGCAGTGAAATAAAAGTGTTATAACGCTTCCATGGGCACAGTGTTGCGGCCCGTTGGGGAACCTACACTCGCGCGTTCCTGTAGTGGCGAACAATGGCTGCAATCTCTTACCATCGGCGCGAAACGTCGAGGTTCGAAGTCGGTGACTGTGCTTCACGCAGACTTCTAGTTAAGCCTGGTAAACAACAGATGCACCCACGGCCTATGGTACTGTCTGCAGACCGGCCCTAGCCAGGGCTGCCTTATCTGTCGACTTGCAGTTCTACTCTACCTGCAGCGAAATCGCTATCGCTTCCGGAAAGCTATTCCTTTCCGACAAAACAGTTCCCAGAGTGCGCCGGTGGCGCCTTGCGGTGGGCAGCTTACCAGGACAGCACGAGTGGATGCGGATTGGACCGTAGATAATGAACTACTTTCTCCAGCTAGGAACCCGGTGAGGTCAATTTCTGTTTAAGCAGCCCAACGGCTTTGCAGAGCGTGCTTACTCCTCGCCGTTTTCTTAAGTGCTTTCGCATACAAGTATTAGTTGCTGTAAACTTGTAAAATAATCCGTACAATCTTTTCAAGCACCCTCCGGCTCTCGCTTCTCCGTCTCCGGCCGCACAGTTGCAGATCCCATCCCGTCGGCGCAACCTGGGCCACAGCAGGAGGAAGTTTTCGAGGAAGAAGCGCTCTTCTTCAGCGTAAGATTGTTTGCTTCTGGGCTCATTTCCCTGAGGACGCAGCTCTAATTTGATGTTCAGGGCTGTTGTGTAACTTCAAATGAACTAACGCGCCTGCTGCAGAGACACAAACTTTAAAACTCTAGAAATGTATAGCTTCTTGAAGGGATGCTGTATTATCAACAGCTTTTTTGGAAAGAAAGGAAGAATGTCCTTGTTTAAGGTAGAGACTTCCCACAAGAGTCAAAATATGCAAATTACAGACGTAAGAAATTGGGAATAAGAAGCACCTGCAAGCGCAAAAGCACTTGACAGGTCTCCTCAAGGTTTATGCACAGCAAGTGATATACAAGCCTTCAGTTATTCAGTGAGGCGCCTTGCATTGTCTTTCCCTCCAAAGTTAACGTAAGAAGTTGACCCCGTTATAGCGCAGTAAGCAGCCTGCCTTCGGGAAAGCAAAATTAAAAAACAAAAGAATGGATTGGACATACCATGCCCGTTAAATTTCTAGCTTTCGGTGGTGCTTTCAGTGCGTTAGCACTTGCAGTGGGCGATTTCGTATTTAGCGTTTGTGTGTGTTATTTGTTGATTTTTCTGAAGCATGCTGTGTGGCAGACACTAGACAAACGGATAATACATAATGGCGGATTTACTCTGTGTGCGTGTGTGTGTGCGTGTGTGTTTGCGTGCGCGCGCGCGCGCGTGTGTGTGTGTGTGTGTGTGCGTGCGTGCGTGCACGCGTGCGTGTGTGTGTGTGTGCGTGCGTGTGTGTGCGCGCGCGTGCGTGCGTGCGCGTGTGTGTGTGTGTGTGCGCGTGCGCGTGCGTGCGTGCGCGTGTTCGTGTGCGTGCGTGTGTGTGCGTGCGTGTGTGCGTGCGTGTGTGTGTGCGTGTGTGCGTGTATGTGTGTGCGCGCGCGCGCGCGCGTGTGTGTGTGTGTGTGTGTGTGTGTGTGTGTGTGTGTGTGTGTGTGTGCACAAGAGCAGTGGTGCGTCCCTTTACAGCTGCACTACTGCGCCAGGAGTGCTAAAGGACTCCCAGTGTTCTATGAATACAATGAGATGTTAACCAATTCCATATGTATATCAGAACAACAGCCATCTGTGAATACTGAATATGAACGGAACTGCAGTGAAAACCAAACTGCCAACGCCCCTAACTACGAAAATCGACTATCAGTCTGTTTTCTATGCTTGCTCATTATCTCTAGATTTTTTTCTGCACTCCTGTGGGTGGTCCTTATATTTTTGCGCATCTGAACATGACCTCTGTATTCGTAGGCTGGCGATAAGAAATCTATAAATCATCCCGACAGAGTTGACACCTTCAAGGATAAGAACTTTCCCTGCAATGCATTTAAGAATGACAAATTCTGGTAACGAACGTATAAAACCTCACCTTGTTTAACAATGCGCACATTTCCGGAATTTTTTTTATACTTGTGAAAGCTGTTTATTTTACAATTTTATTCAGGGGGAGTTCATCACGAGTGGTTGAACTTGCGCGCCGCCTGCAGAAGCTATTATAAGTCAGTTTTTGCGTAGCTGGACAGTCGTACTCAAATACGGTCACGCATTGCCGTTGCTACCGTTGCCAGGACTACCTAGCCACATTTTCTGTACGGTGCCAGTTGACATTTTTACCGTGTGTACCGTAATGCATGGCTAAAACCCTATTGATGTTTACGTTTATTGATTCATTATAAGTATTAGAGATCGGTCACCAATACAACAAGGGGTTATAAGTAAAGGAATCAAGAAAAATAAACATACGCTGAGAATTATTTTGTGCCCTTCGAAGCACGACATCTTCGGTAATTTTAATTCTGGAAACTTGAACTCTTTACACCTACTTTCTCCTGCGATTGTTGAAATACGTGTTCATTTCTTTGTTTAATTTCGTGCGCAGTGGTGGCGCTCTGCCGTTTCTATCAGCCGCAGTTAACTTTCGAACTTTTCCTTTGCTTGGTATTTGTCTCGTCACATGCTGTGATTTTGCCGGCAAATTCATCGAGTGAACTTTCGAGATCGCGCAAGATTGATGACAACCCCGAAATATCGTGTCGCAATATTCCCGCCCGGCGTGAGGCTCAGCCGGTCCCGGCACTTAAACTGTCATTTAGGCCAGGCTGCACCTTCCAGCGACATTGGCTTCGTCATTACACGCGAGCCGTTTTTTGTCGCTCTCTTTCCCTTCCACAAATGACAGAAAATTGGCAGTTCTTCCATGGATATGCGCGCAACCTTTCATGACTGCATCTTTTAACTTTACTTTCTTTTGTCCCTTCATTGTTCCCTAAAGGCGAGTGACGCAATAACGTGCATTTTCTACATGCATCACAGATTTCTTACGCCTCCATGCCATTCCCTCAGGACAGGAAATTTGTCGAGTTCATGAAGGGACGTTGGCACACCGATTAAAACACGAGATGTGATGCTGATTCTCTGCCGGGCTCAAATTACTCGGAAAAGATATAATTATCGAAAGCGAGTAAAAGTTGCACCGAAAACGCAATGTTGGAAGGACCCTTCTCTCCATGTGTTGTATTTCATTTCAATTCTGGCATGTCAACGGTAAGGCACTCGAACGCGATCTCTCAACCCGTTTACGTAGGTTCCCAATTCATAACGGACATGCATTGCACGTGAGAATTTTAGAAAAATTTCTATTCCTCAGTTATGACTGTCCTATCAACCTTTTAGCACAGTTTTCTTTACTGAAGTGCGCTTTGCTGTTTTGGGATATTCTTTATTTTCCCCGACCAAATTACTGGTTACGATTGACTTCGGCGATCCTTCGCAGTAGGGTATTCTGCTCGTAGTCCTTCTAATTCGCTTCGTTGCTGAAAATAATCTCGTCAAAGGTGTGGCGCGGATCACATCTTCACATTCAGTGCTGTAATAAACACAACCGAAATCGCAATTTTTACTGCAACTATTCCGTGAAACGTTATGTATGTATAGTCATGCATTTCTGGGAACTCCGAGCTCTCTTAAGGAGACGACATTTTAATATTTTTATGCCTGTGCCGGGTGTAAACATTTGTGAATTTCACTTAGCATTCCATATTAACTGGTTTCCTTTTTAATAATAAGTGGTAATTACTTCTTAATATCAAGCTCTAATCCCACTCCGAACGATGTTTTGTGACCATGCAGAGGCTGACCTAAATCAATCCTACAAGCGTCGCTGCAAAGCTTCGGGTAAAAGGGTTCAGTTTAGAATCCTTTTACTTCAGGACTTGAAGCGATGCTTCTCGAATTGACTGAGGAGAGCCTCTGCCAATTCTGAATCCTTGAATGGAATCCATTCATATTTTCTTTTCAATCTTCTCAAAGTACTTCCAGCTGTGTGAGCGTCACAAAAATATTTATGCACCTTCTGCAAACGTAACGCAGAGCTCGAACACTGCTGTTAAGGGTTGCACTTCGCGTTTAAGTCCGGTATTTGACTTTAGCAAATCCGCCAGCCCGACGTACCATCCCCGTCACTTACACCCGCTGCCTGCCCAGCTAGAGGAAGCGCACCGTTATTGGAGACACTTTTCCCTGGGGAAAAAAAAACCGTCCATCTTAGCAGTGAGGGCGCCGCGCTTTGGTTTATTCAGCTGCGTTCGAGCTTCACAGCCCCGGTTTTCATTGCTTATTGACTACGAAACTTCGAGATAACTGAAATTGTGTTGTCGTTCTCTTTGTTGTTTTTACTAGGAACCCCTTCTGTTCAATTTTCAACCCGCCCTTTCAACAATTCTGACTGTGCATTTGGGTTTTGCAATTATTCCTCTGCTGAACGTTCATGAAAAAAATTATGTCTATTTCGTCGAATGTTTTGCAAATAGCGTCACGGACACTGAGCAGCGCAGCTTCGCGACTTCTTCGGCTGCTACTGATATCGTGTTATTCATGCCTGCACAATTGTGTGTTGCCACGCACCTTATTTTCTTCGGTGTGTTCTCTTTCTTCTTCTTTTCCTTCACTGCCTATTTACATGCATGCTAGCCTAATGTAACTAACATCTAGACGACTGCAGCGATGACGTAGATATTTGAATGTCAGCATTGTAAGCGGGAGTAGGTATGCATAACACTGCGAGCACGTGCACATGTACAAATGGCACGTGCACAAACATGTAAAATCGGCACGTGTACAAACGGCATGTTATATGTCAGTATTTCCACGCGTATATTAGCATGCCTAAGTTGGTAACATAGCATGGTGCAAACATTGATATAAACACGTTTAAGTCTTTTTGAGGGCAATCGAAAGTACACATAACAGGTGCGCTCACAATATATTTCAACTCATTCTTAGGCCATTGTCGAGGTCGGGTATGTTCGGTACTGAAAACTAACGCAACAAAACGATGAACATTCAATAGCAAGCACTGCCTGTCAAGAGCGACAACCTTGCGTCCCTACTGCCTAGATTTGCAGGGTTCCAAAACAAAGGATCTGGAGGCAGCGCTGAGATAAGAAAGCCACCCAAAATGCGTTCTGGGATTTAGCAGAAGCAGCAGCCGCTTTCATTTAACAACGCCCCTGAAGTGTGTTGTCAAAAAATGCTGCTGTGTCACTTTCTGAACAACATCTCGAAGCGTTAAACAAAGGAACAAACGCACCCAGGGAGAGGATGGGTCTGGCGAGAGTGTTCTCGTGTGTGATCAGGGAAAACACCCCAGAGCTAGATAGCTTATTAAGAGTTCCCGCCGGGAAACGAAGCAGCCGTTAATTATAAGATTACTCTCTCCTTCCACAACGCAGCCTAGTGCCCGGCGTCGGAGGGCACGAAAAGAGCAGGGCTTAACGAGATCAGCTGCGTAGATAAGAAATTCGGCAGAGAGTGCGTGGAAGAGCAGGCACTTAGCGCGTGGTGTACACGTCGAAGCAAACAGGCTATAATTCTCTGCCCCTTGGTTAGGCTTAGTAAAACAAAAACGTGTTCTTTTAAATTTTTCTTTATCCTCTAAACAAGGACACTCATGTCTTGGGCAGGTTGACAACAACAACCACGTTAAAAACCCTGTTAAAACAGTTTAAACTCTAGATGTTGTTTTATTATTAGCGGAATTACGTCTTTATTTCTACAACTTTATACAAAGCACATTGCACTTCAGTTATATTGTCATTTTAGTCTTCTCTCAGTTCACTGATTAAAGCCTCTACGAACGCTTGACTTCTGTTCCCTGCGCACACTTACAGTTTGCCATTTTTCTATACATCAAAACGCACCGAATGGCCCATTACATCGCGCTTTGCTTAAATAGCAGCGTGTTCTTATATATGACGCTGAAAGTCTATTTTTTAAGATCATATGGGAGACATAATTTTTAATTTATCGCCGATTTTAGGTTTGTTTAGTCTAAAAGATGGCTTCATAGAATTAAAATATGCACGTGAGGGGCATTCCTTTCCTCTCCTATCCCTGTTTCCCATCCCCGTCTTACAAGTGGGGGGAGGGGGGGGGTATCTCTTGGCTGTGTGCGTATGTTTGGCAATGTAACGCTGGCTTTCCGAAATGTAGTATTATAAGTGTCAGATTAGCCTCTGAAGGTAAGATATTTTATTGTAGTGCTTGTTTTTGTTTTGTTTTTACAAGGCTTAACGTCCCAAAGCGACTAACGTTATAAGAGACGCCGTAGTGAAGGGCTCCGGAAATTTCAACCACCTTGGGTTCTTTAACGAGCATCCCCATCGCACAGTACACGGGCCTCTAGAATTTCACCTCCATCAAAATTCAACCGCGCGCCCGGGATAGAAACCATGTGTTTCGGGTCAGCAGCCGAACACCATAACCAGCCATTGCGACGCCTTACCGTAATGCAATGGCAGGTGAGAAAGCACATGTCTCTGTTCTCCCATTATCACTTTCACCTTCTATGAAGCATGGGCATGGGCATGAAGCGTATAACACACTTGTGATAAGATCGATGAAGAGCGAAAAATGAAGAAATAATTAGGAAACAGGAAAAAGAAAAACAACCGAAAAAAACAAGGCAACCCATTTTGTCTATTATCGAAAACGCTTGGTAGACACAGCGCGATCGTCTGAACTCACGAAGAGAAAAAAATATCCAAAATGCTTATTGCATGGCAGGACTAGGAGTCCTGCCAGCGGAAAGTGTATTTCAATGTCGGCCTCCGCTCCCACTTGAGTACATTCACGCTTGGCTACACTATTGATGTTTAAGGTCTAGCTTTCAATACCTGCCATATTTATGAAGGGACACGCAGTGCGCCTCATTTAGTGAGAGATAATTCATGCTGCCATAATTTCCCACCCAAATGACTGCAGCTGTTTGAAATTAGGAAATTAAAATAAAACAGTGGAGACGCTCAACGACACGCTGTGATCTCAACAATAGATTTTGAACAAACTTGAGAGCAGCAGTTCGGAAAGCGTATCATCCGAAAGTTAAATATATATTGTAAATTGAATAGGTTCTCGGTGCTGTCATTTTTTGTTACTGACCGCTACCCCACTAAAAGAATGCACTCTGCGGGTGCCCATGTAAAAATAAACCGCAGAAGATTAACGAGCTGTGTGCGTGCTGAAAGATCGACGTTCAAAGAGGAGAAGCAAGATTCTAGCGGTGCCAAGAAAAGATAGGCCAAAAAAGTTAAGAACGAGCGCACTATTTAAGCACTGCTCGACGCCCCAGGATCCTCCGCATATGAATGAGCAGCACTGCATCAGTGCACACTGTCCAAGCCGGTGTGCACTTGCTACAAGGTGGGAGAAGATAAGGACGTTCCCAACCAGCGAAGGAGCAGCGGAAAGGACACAAAGACTTTGGCGGGCACGTCTTCTCGCCCCTCCAAATATGAAGGCTGATGATCAGTATTCACCTCAAGCCCTTATTAAACTCTATCTTGTCACCACTCGGGCGCGAAGGGATGGAGACAATATAGGAAGAGGACACATTATCCTGCGGCACTCAGCCTCCTGACATACTGCTGTTTCTTGGTTCTGTCTTTTATTAAATATATTTCTAGGAGTAAATGTTGCCAGGAAGGATAGCATATTCTTTTTTTCTCCCTTTTTTACCTCTTTAACACATTTGCTAAAGCTCTTTTTGTTGTTATTTACCTTCAGCAACAGAAAAGCTCTGTCATATAGAGTACAAAAATATGTATTTAATCGAAATCGGTAACCTGGATACATAGTTATTGCGGTTTCTAGAACCACTAAAACGCTTCCAGGCTTTGAGAATGTGTGAAAGACACACTAGTCACCTTGAATATATTGGGTAAATTATATACTGCAGTTGCAGGAATTTAGTTTCCGCGATAATGAAAAGAAAAACACGATTTCCGGCGCGGCCCTCTGGAAAGCTTATGTTCCTTATTGCGTACTCATTACTCTACTCTCGATTCTCCTCGAATAATCTCATGCCGCGTGCATCACATTTTCTTTCATTTATTAATAATGTAAGCCTCAACATGGGGCTTAAACAGGAATGGAACAGAAAACAGCCAAGAATAAACAGTAAAATCAGTAGTTCAAGAGCAGACACGTGTTGAAAAACAGATATACAGAAGCTATTATAAAGTGCTCTCTAAACAGCCTCACTAACGAAATTAAGTACATCACATCAGAAAAAACGAAAACTTTTTTCAATCACCGCAAAATGACCCTACCCTTCCAGGCTTACTTGAAGCGGCACTTGCGTACAAGTTTTATTCCAACTGTTGCGAATGTTTTAGCTGTTTTCTTTTCCACCGTATATAAAATAGGTGAACAAGGTATGATATGTTGTAAATTCATTTATATATTCACATATATTGAAGCCCATTTGAGGCTATTCAAGAAGTGGAGGAGCGAAAAGCACATAGTAGTGTGATGTACATGTAAAGTTTTCACCGTAGCCAGCGCGCTGCTGACTGAGCGAAGCGTGATCTTGTGGTGCTTTGGACTCCCGAACTAATAAAAAACTGCCACCTGGCAGAAAATACTATCGTTCAAGAAAACAAGGCAAGAAACTAGAATTGAACATGTCTGTATGTGTGTGAATAATGATTAGAATAGAAAAATTGCCCAGTTGATTTCGGTCAATCAAAGGCACTTTTCCAGCGCAAGAAAAGGCAAGGTGGAGGCAGAGAGACACGCAAGACATGCGTTGAGTCCTGCCGGAGTCCAGCGTTTGTCTTGCATGTGTCTCTTTGTTATTATGGCATTATCTCTCCTCGTGTGATAGCATCAATCTTAGCAAATGCGTGTGCGCTCTTGAGATGCCCGCCGCATGCGTGCCATACTCCGTGTCTGTATATATACTTGTTATGTGGCATTAAAAGAGGCTTTTGCCTTTGGCCTCGGCCTGGGGAGGGGCAGCGCACAAGTCTCCAACGAGGTGTCGTCCTGCGAGCAACACATGGTGTCAGAAGTGGGGCGTCCAGGTTATAGTGGACCCACGGCAGATGTAAGGCTGCTGGCTGTTGCGGGCCGCCAGCATAATCGTATCCCACCTGACAACGGGAAATCTCGCAAGAAACGAAGGTTTCAAGGTATTTTCTCAGCCCTTTATGATGCAACCGCCTGTGAGCTTCAAATTTGACAAAACGTCAGATACAAGAATTCGTTTCCTACCGACTGGCTATGGGACTTAAGGAGCGAACTTAATAAGGTCAGCCGCATACGTTGCTGTACACAATGAGACGATAGGCACGCAACATTTCCAAGACTTTCAGCTTGTGCAAGGAAGACGCGAATAAATACGACGTTGTGAACAAACTGCTCCATACCCATTTTGTCGCCACACAGGACTTAGCCTACGGAAGCGCGTGTTTCCATCGTCACCACCAAAAACCAGGTGAGTCTGCAGATCAGTTTGTTACCAAGTTACATACGCTGGCCGATATATGTGACAACAGGGAGGTGAAAGAGCGGATGATTTTCCACCGCTTTGTAGTTAGAATACGGAACGCAGTGTTGTAGGAAGCTCTTTAAATGGGTGCGACGCTAATTCAAGAAAGTGTCCTCACCAAGGCACGCCTGAAAGAAGCTGTGCAGCGACAGCAGAAGGATCTTGACAGCATCGTGGACAGGTAAGAGAGTGATTCCCTGACGAGCGCTGAAGTCATCACTGTTCATAGGAGGGAGCCGAACCATAGACGTCCGGAGCTCCAGACGTGTGGCGCTTGTGGTAGGGGTCCTCATTCTAGGTCGTCGTCCCCTGATAGCGGAGCACTGTGCTACGCGTGCCAGCTCCTGGGACGTTTCGCGGCTCACGGACACACAGGATCACGCAACCCGGAGCATGGCCTTCTGAGGTAGGCTTCGTCAGTCCTCGGGGTGAGCAGGAGAACAGCAACTGTGGGACGTTTTCCGTGTGAGATTTGACTGCGAGATATGCAAATGCTCGCTTTGATTAGATTGCTATCAAATGTGCAGTTGTTTTGGCCTATTTTTTCTCGGTAGCCGAGATAAAATTTGTTCCATTGTCGTTTCAAACGCAGCGAAGGTACTACAGCCAACTGATGTTATTCTCATGGGCCCACGCAGTGACAGGTTGGACTTGAAGGGAAGGTTTACCGCCGAAATTCTGTGGAAACATGCTTCAGTTAGGTTGTTTTCGTTGTCGATTCGGTGAGCTATGTGATTCTTGGCTTACCAGCAAAATGAGCCCTACAAATAGTTCGTTGAGTTTTGGATGACACGGCAGTTCTTTAGGTAGTGCAGACACGATTTAGTTCCTTGTTGAGAGTTTTTGGGACCATAACAGGCGAATACTGTATTAGTGTTAAAGCAGACGCTGTGTCTTATGCCATCCACACTGCCCATCGCATACCCATCCCGCTACGAGACGGCCTGTAAAAGCGCTGGAAAAGATGGAAAAGAATGGGGTCATTCGTAGAGCTCAATGGCGTACGGAGTGGTCTGTTGGTATATAGAACGTCTTGAAGCCGTCAGGAGAGATAAGAGTACGCACTGAGCTGGCTCACCTGAACAAATCTGCGGAACGCGAAAGCTTTTTTCTCTCCACTCTAGATGACACGCTCGGGTCGCTCAGTGGTGCAGTGAAGTTTTCCAAACTTGGTGCAAACTCTGGTTTCCACCAAGTGAGATTAGCGAAGGAATTTAAGCTGTTAAGAACAATATTTACTCCCTTTCGCCGTTATTGCTTCGAGCGGCTGCCATTTGGCATAACTCCAGCTCCGGGGTAGTTTCGAAGACAAATAAGCGAGATTCCTGAGGGAATTGCAGGGGTCATGAACATAATGAACGATGTCCTTATCTTTGTCTCTATTCAGAAGGAACACGACAGGCGTTTGTTTCGCACCTTGGAACGCATGGTCGCAAAGGATGTGATCCTAAACAAAGAAAAGTGCCAGTTCAGTTTAAAAGAGCTTGGGTTTTCTGGGGTGCCGTGTTAGCTAAGATGGTATACGCCCGAATCCAGCAAAAATTCGTGCAGTTGGTGATTTAAAGCCACCATCGAACGTTGCAGAAAAGCGCAGATTTTTAATTCTTGCTAATCATTTTTGATGATTCATTCCGGAGTTGGCTGAACAAATGACGCCTGAGCGTCAACTGGTGCAAACGAACACGGAGTTGGCCTGGGCAGCGCCTCAGCAGATACCTTTTGCTACTGTGAAGAGTGTTAGTTGCTCAGATGGGTGTATGACTAAGTTTGATGGACAAGGTCCAACGATTATTCGATTATTTCTGCAGATGCTTCGTCGTACGGCACAGGAGCAGTTTTACTGCAAGTACAGCGGAATTAAAAAAAAAGCGGCCAATGGTTTTGTCTCAAGTTCATTGTCGCCAACTGAGATACGCTATGCGCAAATTGCAAAGGAAACTTTAGCTATAACATAGGGCCCAGAAGATCTCGAAAGCTATGTGCGTGGAAGCCCATTACGGTAGGAACGGATCACAAACCGATTGTTGCTTTGCTAGGGAAGACGCTACTTGATCTGGTGCGCCTCGCATTCGAAGGTTGAGAATGCGGCTAATGTAGTTCAGCGCTTAGGTGAAATATGTCCCGGGTAAAAACCTCTCAATAGTTGATACACTCTCCAGAGCACAAATCTCAGGCTAAAAGACGAACTTTCTTTCAGTCGATGAAGTCAACCATTAAGTTGCCGGCATGCTATCTGAGTTGAGCGAGTCGGAGCGCTTCGGCCTAGTAGGCGAAGAACGGGCGAAGGACGGGACTTTTTGTACGTTGTGTCACTACGTCCGTGAGGGCTGGCCTGGTATACTTTCGTTATCGGCTGTTTTGAGGCCCTATTGGCACGATCTTGCCGTTTTGAGCGTACGTAAAGGAGTCCTCATGCATGGAACTCGCATTGTGGTGCCATACTGTCTTAGAAGCTGAACGTTAAAGCTGCTTCATGAGGGCCACCAGGGTGTTGTAAGGAGCAGGACAAGAAGAAGGGAGTCCATGTGTTGGTCAGATTTAAGCGCTCAGGTCACGGTATTCATTGCCAACTGCCGCATGTGTTCTCTATTTCGCGTCCAGCCGTGCAAGCCGATGAGCCCGTCCGAGACGCCTTCTGGGCCATGGCAAAGGGCTTCGGCAGATATCTGCCATGTGGAAGGCTGTGACTACTTGGTCATGGTAGGTTACTTGTCTCGATTTCCAGAATTGTGTCCGCTGACGTCTTGTAGCAGCACTTAAGTTATTTGTTACGTTAAGAAGGTGTTTCCTGTTCCGCAAATGCTGGTAAGAGATAACGGTGCTCATTTTTGTAGCCGTGAGTTCAAGCAGTTCGCGAACGATTATGAATTCATCTAGACACCTGCAGGCAAACGAGGAAGTAGAAAGAATGCTGAAAAGAGCTATTCCTAGAATTTGCTGACTTACACGTGGCTTTGATAGCTTACAGGGACACGTCGGGACCCCCACCCAAAATGCCTGCAGAGCTACACGTGGGGCGGCGGCTTCGCACTACCTTGCGAATCCACGCAAAGAAACTGGCACCCAAGACGCCCAATCTCAAAGAAGCACGGGACAAAGATCCAGCTTTCAGGGAGAGTCGCAGGTAAACTTATGATCGCCGACATGCTGCCCGTTACCTTTCTCCGTTGGCGCCAGCTGATTCTGTTTAGTTCAAGGACTGCAGGCGAAAAGGTGTGCAAAGCACCGGCGCTTGTATATTGTTGCTTTGGAGAGCGGGGCTGAGATTGAATGTAACAGGCGAGCACTAAAGAAGCAAGCGCTGCACATAGGTTAGGATTCCAGGGATGGGGCGTATGAATTTTTGTCTAGCGTAGACAGTCCCGACTAAAATGGAAACTCCGTTTCCGTTTCTAATGCATGGACTGTTCTAGGCGATGCTTAAGAGAATGGAAACTTCGTTTCTAATGCACAAACTGTCCCAAACGATCCGTTGCAGCCGCCGCCGGAGACCTATTCGCCTGCGTCTCGGGGGGAATATATGTCGTACGTTTTTGTCGAAATGCAAGAAAGCCGGAATGATACGGTATTTCTGGATGTCACTCATGGAGCCGCTTACATTGAATTGTTTTTGTATTCTGTTTTGTAGATTGCTGCTGTTTTGTAAATTCCATTCATTGAGCCGCTCATTTTGAATAGTTGTATTGCGTTTTGGTACATTGCTGCTTTAATTCTCTAAACGGGAAAGGAATGATTAGGGCTTATCGCTCCTCCTGTGACAGCATCTATCTTAGCATGTGCACTTGTAGCCTTGTGATCCCCAGCGAATGCGCGCCGTACAGAGTGTCTGTATATGTACTTCTCATGTGGCAATAGAAGGGGCTTTTTCCCTTTGACGTGGGCGTGGTGGGGCCAAAGGTCAAGTCCTAATCGAGGTGTCGTCCTGCGAACACCACCTTCTGTGTAATGTTGCTCCCAAAAATATCATTCGCGTGAATAATGACTACAGATATAAATCACACAAACAAAAACAAAAGGCTTTTTGTTTTTAGTGCGACAACATTAAAAGCCTCATGAGGAAAAATTAAATGTGCCTCAGTAATAAAATTTGCCCATTGGCTTGAGCAAGTGACGTCTCCGGACCGGATAATTTCTATTGGCTGGAGGGAACTGACGCGGCACTACGGAAAGTGCCATCACTTTTGGTAAAAGGCACCGATAGTTTCGCATACTATTCCATTGTTAAAAAAAACAAAGGTAATTAGGTGTGTCAGAATTTTTTCACATAGGTCGCATAACTGATGATATATTCGCAAAAAAAGAGTTCAATGGCTTCCCATACCTCACCATTTCTCTTGTATTTTTTCATCTGTTATGCGATCTTGGTTAGATCTCTGGCACTACTTCAGTTGGAGCGAATATAACCTTACAGAAGACTCTGTGAAGCCGGCTGAGCAGAGAATGGTGGCTGTCAGATAACAGCTCCGACCCTAGCTTTACGTTCGATCAAAATGAGGACATAGTTTAGAGGAAAAGAATTTGGCACGAATTGAACTTTGCGCGCTCAACAGTTTTTTTAAGAGGAAAGCTAAGAATTTTTTTAATCTCCTCTGTTTTCTGACAAAATTTTGCTTCCCAAATGAGCACTTGTACACGAACTTTCTCTTTCTGGTCCGCTGTGCTCTCGCACTATTTTTGAGAAGCCTGCAGCCGCTACAGTCACGCATCTGCAACCGCGAAAGAGCCCGAAGCAAGATGCACACGTTAGCGTTGGATGCAATGCTTCGGGGTGAAACAGCGGACGCGTTCGCCTCTTGCTCCTCGACACCCGGCCCCCGCTGACACAATAACCAAGCCCACAAGCCAAAGCCCCGGGGGGTACCGGGTCTGAAGCCGCATGAATTTTTTCTTTTTCTTTTCCCGCCTTTATGTGTTGACAGCTCCTACGCCTCGCCATTCTCCCCTGGGAGAGCGGTCATGATCCCGCTCCCCGAATGAAAATAGCATTGGCGCATAAAGGGCGGGACTCCTGAATACCTTTCCGCCCCACCCTCTCTTGCCATCTATGCATGGCGACTCCATCCGCTCCCCCGCTTTTCTCGCTTCGCATTCTCCAGTTCCCCCTCCATGTGCGTCTTTTGAAGCACGCGCCCTTTTCGTCGGCCCCGCGGCCTGTTACCATCCCCAGCGGTAGTTGCCTGAGGTGTTTGAATAAATACGTGCGCTACTGCGTAATCTTATGCTAGCGTGAGCCTTCTTGGAAGACGCAGTCGCAAAGGTATAAGCACGTTATGAACGTCCGGTGAACAGCCCTAACCTTCATATTAGCGATTTACTGAAGGCCGCAATACGATGGCCAAGGCGCTAATGATTCAAGAACTACTCACCAGTCAAGCTATAGACAGCTATCGTGAAATTCGCGAAATTCGAAGGTCGTCGATTTAGATCGCACCACCGGCATGTGATTGCTTCTTGTTCTGCTTTTTAAACAATGATCTTTAAGTGCTAAAATAATTCCATTATTATTCTTGCATTGACAACCACAAATTAAGCGAAAAAGAAGTATTAGAAGAAAAAGAAAGATAGGAAAAAGAGAAAGTGTTATGAGAAAGAGAAAGATATGTAAAAGCAATGCGGAGTAAATTGAAACTTAAATTTAACTATCCTCTACGCTCATTGGTTTCTGTGGCTGTTCGCATCCTTGATGTTACGTTTAACTGTCACGCACAGCTTTATTTTTTAAATTTTATTTGGAGATACTGTCAATCCTTTTAGGGATTTTTACAGGAGTGGATTAAGGACCTGTATACATTTGCTCTTACAGCCATACACACCTTTGTACACAACAGTATGCGAAGACCAATACAACAAAAAATGAGGCAGGCACAAAAAAAACACTTAAGATACCATCATTCACACACGGACGTTATCACAGATTTTTATTTGCGCATGAAAAGAAAAATAAAGACACATTAGTGAAGGCATCACATCCTCGTTGTTGACAGTACAGAATTGCCAGCAAGTTCAACAAATTTGCAAATAGTAGACTGCGAGACCACACTCTGATCTAAAGAGTTTCACTCACGCACAGCTCGCGGGAAAAACGAAAAACTGTATGTATTATTGGCACAAAAATATTCTTCGGGTGTGAACTGATGCTTATGACGGGTTTCTCTGGAAGTATTGAAAGAAATGTAGGCATCAGGATTTACTTTAATCATGTTATGCAAGGTAAGGTACAAAATCATTCGGGCGCAGGCGGCAATGCGCACACTTCAACTCCATAATCGTTTAGATTCAGCATATGTAGTCAGGAAGTACAACCTTAATTGAGCTTAATTAAGGCGAACAAGGAGAAATGAGGCAGTGCGCAAGATGCCAGGGCTTTATTCCACTTGTACTTTTTTGTACACGTTATCTTCGAACAATACATTGAAATTTTCTTCTGGTTACGTGAACTTCAGCGCAGTTTGCAATCATCTCTATCAGGCCAATTCTCCTGTGCTGTCAACGAAATTCCTGAGTAATTTGGAGAGTGAAAGGTGGGGCGTGCCTACTGCTTGTTTTCTCTTTGAAAAAAACAGGGCGAAAATTATTTGTTCTGTAATATAAAATGTATTTTTCCCCCTTCTAAATGCTGAGCATGAGCGCAGTAGTGACTCAGGTGACGTATGCTCAAAAAATCCGCTAGAAACGACATGCACTGAGTAAGCACGCTGAATTTTTGGCAAAAAACTGTTTCCCTGGCTACGTTCAGCCTTCACCGAGGCATGCGCTGAAATGCATAAAAGCAAAAGCGCCAAAACAGCAAAAAGGCCAAAACATTTTTTTTTTCGCCAGTCTCTGTTCAAGGCTACGCTCTCTTTATCCAGAGTTGTACTCGACGAGATAGAACAACGGCCAGTACTAGTACAAAAACCCATCTTTGCGGGTATATTAATGAAGGAAGAGAAATTGAAAGGTTTTGATCAGAACAAAAGAGACGCTTCGAGAGCGCGCAATGCAGAGAAAAACACTTATGCCTTTCACCGATGATAACGAACAAAGCAAGCGATTTCTAGTAGCCTTGTTCACATAGCAAACTTTCTTTAATCTTGATTTGGATTTTCAGTATTACCTGCTCTTTTCTATCCGCAGTACCTCCTCGTAAAGAATTTGGGTTATGTTCGTCTTCAAAAACCGTGCCCTTAGTTTTTCGTTTTTTTTTTTATATCAGTACAGGCGCCCATAAATAGAGTAATCGCGTCGCGAGCACACATTTTATTTTAACTTTTCTTCCCATTCAGGTCACTTTATTGCTCTTTATTTACACTATGACAACACGTACACGCAGTTCATTGTTATTCCGGCAATTTAATATACTCTGGGTACGCATTATGAAGCACACAAGCGAAACCAGTTTACCTCTTGGGATACTCTCGCCTTCAATTTCATTGCCTTACGGTTGTCTTCCCTTCCTAGATGCAGATGTTAAGGCGACGAAAAATAAGAAAATGGGCAGCAGCTTAGAATAATCCTGTAGTAGTGGCGGTTATAAGGTAAGCAAGCTCGCAAACTGTCAACGGACTAAGCCCCGGGTAGAAAAAAGAACTGCTGTCTATTTTCTCGCCGAGAAATGATTTGCAGGACAAATATATCATAGGATAGATCTATGTTCCAAAAGTGGCTGTTAGAGAGTAGGACATTGTAGCCGTGATCGGTTTCGCCCAATATATATTCCTGTTTTATGCAGTGCTGGATTACTTTATCTTTTGGCTTCAGCACCTCCTTTGGGTCCTATTTCGCGTTCACTCCGGTCGCATAAAGCGCGGCTTTCCGATGACTCGATCTCTTCTGTGGTAAGGTCTCAAGCTACCCTACATTGCAAATCATACAGATGTTTGACGGCTCTCGAATTATCAAACCCCATCCACAGGTGCTGGGGCAATCCGGTATATGCATACTTTGCACCCTAGCAAAAGGGTGCAAAGTATGGCCGTCACATCCACACTACAGGAATGTGATAGTTGTAGTTGCACACATTTTCCGACTCTTGCACAGTTTATTGATCCTTGAGTGCTTGAAGATACTCTGGTATTTTTTTTTCATCCGCTCTTAGAGGCAGGCTGAACAGAGCGTGCGAAAAGCCTCCAATATTTTGTCTAATTCCGCAACCGAGTTACGGCATTCACAACTGCGAATGTCTTACCCAAACGTGATTGTCACGCCCCATCTGAGCGCGTTTACGGTGGAGTTATAATTGTGATGTCTGCGTGATGTCCACCGAGGAGCAGAAATCACCCCGCTAAAGTCAGTTGCTGTGCCCGCGGCGTTTCGAAGTATTCGAAAACTCGAGCCCCTTATGTTAATAAGGGGCTCTCTGCGGTGTCATTGCGCCTGAATTTAAAAAAAAAACATCTTTGCAGCTTTTTTTTCTGACTGTTCTAATGTATTGGGAGTGTTCATTGGTGCCAGAGTGCAAACATCCTGCGTGTTCTCAGCAAAAGTGCAAAGTTTTTATGAAATATATTGATAATGAAAGCTCACAAAATTATCGGTTGATGGTCAAGCACGAAAGCTGTATTTCGAGGCCTATCAAACAACTTTTTGTCAGCAGGTGATATCATGATATATGGATGTACTCTGGCGGAAAGGTACGATGCAGAATAAATAAAATACACGACATCGGCAAATGCGCCAGTCGCCGGCAATCGAAAGGCTTTGTTTTGTATTATTTCTCTAAAGGAACTGCTCTCAGAGGGGCTCGCATAGTTCGGGTGGTCGGCGTGACCTTCGACTCGGATTAAGAGCTCAGCCGTTCTGCGCGCTTTTCGTCAAAGGATCATACGGACTGGTTGAAGACATCGTTAGTATTGGCTATATTCATCCCTCAAAGGCCACACCACGAGTATGGAGTGATTGGAGCGCTGCTAAGTGTTGGAAAGCTTATCTGGCCCTCTTACGCCCTTTAATATTCTTCAGTTTAGATGTACTCACGTTCTTTTCATTTCCCCTCATATCTTTTTAACCTACGGAAATGGTTCGTGAATTCCATTACACACTCTGTGCTTATATGTTTATTATTCATGGTTGTGTATGAAGCTAGACGGGCCCACTTGGCTTCAGTGAAACTTCGACAGAGACACTTAAGTCTGCATACGTGTGAGGATGCGAAAACATTGTCTCGTCGTGAGCTTTGCTGCGAGGTTCATTAAATATTCCTTTCTTTGTAATGCCGCATCTAATCATTAGCATACAGTCGTAAGGAAACGCAGGCGTTCGGTTCGCCTTTATTCGCGTAGGAGTAACACGCAAAAACGTTACTTTCGCCGTGTACTGTGCTACGTTGACTTACGTTCACATTTCAAGCGTGTTTAGCTTAAAGACAAACTGTTTTAACCAACAGAGATTGGTAGCAGCTTGGTTTGCTTAAGTGCGCACTGCGCTGACTAACGATCATTGTTTAATGATGGATTCATCGAACTAATGGGGAATACGCGTTTAAACTCCCGTTTTGTATTTTTTGCTAATTTGGATTCCCTTTAGATGAGTTTCAGAACTCTATTAAGGCGGTTTTTCAGATGTATTCATTCTGGGCAGTTCCTTATCAAAGTCGCGAGCTGAGCGGCCGTGATCATCGCGCCTATACAAAACTTCTCTTTGCTGCTTGGGTGCAGCATTTTTATCACTGAACTATTGCCTTTAGAGAGTATTTTACGGCTTGCTTGCTTCAGGTCGAAAAGCCGTTCCGCAAGAGTGAACTGTATGCACTCCTCTTCTCGCTGTAACCGATCTGCATCTGAAGGGAAAAGGCGCGGAAGGAAGAGAAATATTTTCTGAGAAGCACAAGGGACAAACACAGCGGCGATTCTGAGAGAACTGCTCTAGCTTCAATCATACTGAAAACTGCCACATTATAAGTGCTTGGCAGTATTTATATAAACCCAGGACATTTTTTGCAGCCAAAATTCTTCCATAAATAATAGCATCTTGCTTATATTGTTCAAACCCACAACTGTCTCCGCATAATCTTTGCATGTTAGGTTCGGCTAACGCCTTAGAGTGCGCGTCCAAGTGAATAGTCGGTATGAATTCACTCTTTTTTTATAATTTGCATCCCCTGTGATTTTAAGTAAAAGATACAGAGGACAAGAGAAGCAAAGAAGTTCAAAAGAATAAAATGAAAGCAAACAATGTAGGATGTTAATGTTGGGTGAGATATGAGGGGGGCACAGGTGAAATTTGAAATAAAAAAAAAGATTATACCCCCAAGCAAATAAAGTAAGAGTGAACACGCAAAATCATCAACAGAGAAGGCGTGCAAGTGAAATCATCAGCAACAGTGAAACTGCTTTTGAGGTAAGGAATTCGCTGGGTGCTGGTAGAAGCGTTCTCGCCACTCTGCACTGAAAAAAATGAGATGGATTCACAAGAGTAAAAACAGGAATGGAAGTTAGAGAGTAGTGCAGGTAGAAGCTGTGAAAGTAATGCTGCTTTGGGAACAAGTTCAAATCCGTGAGCGCTGTCATCCAGGCAGTTCGCATTGCTAAAGCCTCCTCGGTGGCTCAGTGGTTTTTGCGCTCGCTGCTGACCTGAAAGTTGCGGGTTCGTTCCCTGCTGCGGCCGTCGCATTCATATGGAGCCGAAATACTATAGTCCCGTGTACTGTGATATGACAGAGCATGTTAAAGAACCGTAGAGGACAAAATTATTCGGAGCCCTCCACTACGGCGTGCGTTATAGCCTGAGCCACTCTGGGACGTTAAACCCAGAGTTCCTATTAAATAAATATAAAACAAATTCACGGCAATGTATTCACATTTGGTTTGTATCGTGCAATAAAATATTTACGTGAGCGAAATAAGGTATCAAAAAGTTCGCAACATAATCTTAACAAGCACAGAATAAATGCCAAAACTTAGACTAGTCGGGCCGCAATACTGCATTCAGACAACATTTTGCAATTGAAGTGAACGAGATATATGAAAAGAAAAAAAAAACTGGGCCAGCTTCTAGCACCCGTAGATGCTCTTCAAGGAGAGCTCCGGAAATTCCTTTGAAGGCTTGCTCGGTCGATAGTCTCCGCCGTAGAGGTCACTCCAGGAGGAGAGGCAACATAT
The DNA here is from genome assembly GCF_055824585.1 of Amblyomma mixtum. Taxonomy (NCBI): domain Eukaryota; kingdom Metazoa; phylum Arthropoda; class Arachnida; order Ixodida; family Ixodidae; genus Amblyomma; species Amblyomma mixtum. Next base: position 181,273,607 of record NC_143013.1, read on the forward strand.
TGCCCGTATGCAAACCATGATTGCTCAGTAAATATTAGCAAAACGCCACCGTGTCTTTTGATGTAGACCGGTTTGGTTTGTGATGTCAATTAGTGCCCGCGAGCCATTTCCCACTTAAATTATAGAGCAACGACAGTATTCGCTCCTGCGTGCAAACAGACTGTCCTCTTTCTTATTGGAGCTACGCTTCCGTACTTGGACATGCCATACATGCTGCCAGCCGCACTCTTCGGCCCATCTAGGTGAAGGATGTTTCTGATGTAGGCACAGACGCTCGAAATTTCTGCATCGCGGCGCAAAAATATTGTTTGTGTCGGTCGCGTCGGTTCGAGGAGCCAGAGTGACGAGGTTCCAACATGTATAAAATTTTTCTCCGCGCCGCGCCACTTGTCGTTGAGTTCGCTCAGTCGCTGTCGTGTGAAAGACTTCACAGGTTCAGGGAGGCAAGCCGCCACTCTCGTTTTCGACGTGCTTGGCCGCATTCTAGCACTGCGTGCGGCCATATCTAATGCTTCCGCTGTTGAGAAGCCGGCCGCTTCGCTGCTTAGGAAGCAAGCCTGGTGTCAGTCCAGATCGCGAATAAGTGTCCTGACTTTCATCAAATGCCAACAAAAAGTTTTCAATGTTGCGTACAGTCGTCCGCGGACCTGTCAAGGGCACTGGAACGCCGCGCTCCGCTGCACTTTGCAGCTCTCAACCAATGTTCAGCCGGGGCGCCTGGTTTGAGATAGCTCATGTTTGATGCCTAGGCCATACCATAGGCCTCCAATGCTTTTTCTGGTCACAAAACTCTCGCCAGAGTTTCACATAGGGACAGCGCGCACCGCTAGTGGCGCAGCAGTCGGAGAGGGGGTACGATTGCCTGCGCGAGCCCTGTTCGCAGTTTCTGTTTTCCGGCTGACCGGCTCACATTCTCATGTTATTTGTGCTCTGTGCGCATTGGTATTTGGGCTTACCATGGACACTACTTTACTGGTCATCACCTGAATGCTTGGCTGCAGCATCAATATACCAAAAGCATGGGTGATCGACGGCGGCCGCTAGTAAACGTTGCTAGCGGCTGTTTTGTGACCAACAACGGGCGTAGTTTCCACGTTGCTTTCTATAAATTAGCGATTTTTCAACATAGGTCTAGCATGCGCATTGATCTTTACCGCAACTTGCCTGCAATGTGACTGTCGAAGGTCTATATATGAGTCTTCATATTTATATCGGCCTGGGTTGCGCTTTCTCAGCCGAGTCCTTGCTTTCATCGAAGTCGATTAGACAGTTTACAGCTGGCGTATACCTTGTGAGAAATTCTGCAATATCATTAATGCTGAAAACAAGACGTTATGGCGGCATTTTAAGAACCGACGTGCGCGTTACGGAAGCGATCACATGACGAATGCACAGGCAATTTGATGCTGCTATCTCATTTTTTTTTTGGCTGACACTTTCGGAGGTGGCAAAGTCAGCTGCTGAAGACTCCCAACATAGGCCATTTATTTACACTTTGTCACGCTGTGCCGAGGAAGACGCTGGCGAATGCAAGGAAATTTCTAAATTTTTTGTTCAGTGCTCATTTGGCAGCTTTGAGCTACGAAAATGAAGCTGTGAGCGGCCACTGAATAAAATGAAAATGAGCAAGGATAGAAAGCATCGAGCAACATGTAGAAAATAAAACAGCGGTAGGGGCTTACCGCAGTTAAACCGAGTAGACATGCGAAAATATGTGCTTAGCCTGGTTGGCTCAGCGCTTTGCTTTTCTGAGGCGTCGGCACGTCTGGCGAAGATATTAGATTCAGGTTAAGCTGTGATCGAGGTTAAGCTGACCTTATCTGCTCCTTACGCAGATGGAAGTTGATGAAGATGACGATGTGCAGTGCTCAGCGCGAGAGTGTGTTGCAGCTTTAACTCGAGGTGTGATTGGCTGCGGCGGTAGCATAGTGCTCTCGTGCAATGGCCAGCCAGCGCAGCTGATCTGTTCGAAACCCAGTCGCTCCAATATTATTTTATTTCTGCACTCAAGTCAGGGAACACCACACTTTGTTGGGTTTGATCCCGTAAAGCAGTGCTTTTGCGCTAAACGCTACAAGCAGACTTAAGACTACAGCCGAGTAAAATACAACATCGTCACAGATTATTGCTCACGTACGCTGGTAGGCCTTCGCAATATCCGTCGGACGGCGCCGGACCTGAGTTTCAGCTTCTCGAGTTGCCGCGGCATTGCTTCAACGTTGATCACAATCTACTCTGTGCGAATTAAATTCCTGGACCCAAATGCCTCTCCAAGACACGGATATGCTTGGAGTCCAAGTTAAACCCACCGCTTTCCTGTCTGAGTATCGGCTGCTACCATATTTTACGCGTCTCGGCATCGCTCGGCACGCAGAACAGTGAGACCTTCTCCTGCGTACCTCCGTAGTTGGAGTGGAATCTCGTCACGCAGCAATTATTCGGCATCACAGGCTTGCGCGGTGCACTGTACTTGTTTGCGAATGAAGGAAAAATCAGAAAACTGCTCCTGCCATATCGCCGGCGTCCCATTCTGCCTGCGCTCTCGCGGGCATACAAACGGTCGCTCACTCACGTCACTGCCAACACAGGACTCTGATTGCCGCCTCTCGCGGAAGGCACGGTCAACATATGAAGCTCGTCCATAGCGTTAGGGAGAACTTTTATGGCCATGAAAATTGCGAGGACACTTTGGCAACTAAAGTGTTGAAAGGCGAAAGCCGAGGACACTATGCCATGACGACTTCCGGTGGATGTGACGCTACACCGTTCCCGTGGCTATATAAATACCCAAATATACACCTTTCGGGGATCTTAAGTGTTAATTACGCTCAATTATACATTTTTTCATCTAATTTAACACATATGCGACGTTTCTGTGACCATTCTGCGACACTTTTAACAGTGCCGTGAATACTTCCGGTGGATGCGGAGACATACCGTCCCCGTGAATATATCGACGTCCGCGCTATTTCGACGCAATTTTGACATTTTTGCCTATAATTAAGTAACTAATAACTCTACACTAACTTGTTTTCTATGTTAATTTTTTCATCCTCTATCTGAAGCAAGCATACGTTTTTTTCTTATCTTTCTTAGTTCCCGAGTTACACGCGTGTGACACGCTTTGTTAATAGACGGACGACAGTATGAGCCATTAAAGGCTTTCAGCATAAAAGATTGAAGGACTATGGCCATACTCAAAGGTGAGCTCACTCAAACCAGGCGCCCCTGCCAGACGGGGCTGGCGAGCTTCGCAGCACAGCAGGGCACGGCATTCTAGGGCTCTAGACAGGTCTGTGGACGACGGTACATACAAGCATCGCTTAGTCGCACCGTGCACTGCGTCGCATCGACTTCCATCTCGTTCGAGGCTTCAGCGAATCAGGAGGGAAGATTTTTTTTTTCTCTGCTATGCAACATCATGTTGTCTCTTTTCGTGTTCGTTTAAAGCACGTGGCCTTGCCATTATACCATTACCCGGTTGTTGCTTAATCTTGGTACCATTATGTAACTGCGCCTTCGGCCACTTCGTCTTCTCCTTTCGCTTTTTTTTTTGGCAGCGCGTCCACTAGACACCACATTGTGTGCCGAAGACTATATGCGGAACTTCTCCCTCTCCGCTATTTAACGCGTGCCCGCTACTAAGCGCTCGCGTTTCCGTTCATACCGCCGCCGCGCTTGCTCAGGAGGGTTTCTGAGGGTTGCTCTTGCGGTTTTGGAGGTAGAAAAAAAAAGTGTCATTTTTCAGCGTGATTTCGCAAAGCTACTGGTCGCATGCAACTCAGAGACCAGATCAGTTCAGCGAGGGTAAAATTTGCGTCGAGTGCCCAAGAAGTCACATATCCATTGGTTCAAAGTTGCTTTCACTTTTCCTGTCATTTGTCTTGCGACTTTTGTAAATTTATTTGCGCTTAGTGACGCCTGCCCTATGGAAAATCCTGCGCGTCGATGCTGTGAAAAAATCGTTGGTGAAAAATTTCAAAACCAAAACTGCTTTCGAAAAAAAACCTAGGAAGCGGACGCGCGCCGCAAACAACGTTTCGTTCCGCTGACACGGCAGAGAAGGTAGTAGGGTGAAGTGCAAAAATAGTGTCAGCGAAGCTACATTCAGGACCCTCGGCGGCGAACTTTCGCTATATAAGCGATTTTCTCCGGCATTTTCGTTTAAAGCTGATTATTTTCTTTCTTCCCAATTCAATTAATATTTTCATAACTAACTTGACGTTTCCTCGGCTCTTGCTATAAAAAAAATATAAACAAAACCTGCGCTTGCCATTCGCCTTGCTCACTGCTCCGTGCTTGCCTTTTATTGATTTGTTTTTCTTTACGCCTGGAAAGAACAAGTTTCCCTACTCTTGTGATGACGCGGCTGTCGAAGAAGGGAGTGGACAGGAAATAACATAAAGGCAGAACGACCGCGACAGTCCTTTCAGTCCCTCCGCCTTTGACTGTATGCGTCCTCATTTTATGACTAGCGCTTTTGACTTCCCCCCAAAAACTACTTGTCACTGACGTCTCTATGTAGGCTACTGCTTTCGGTATTGCTGTTTCGTAGCTCTTCCTTTCGTCGCGTCAGAAAGCACCAGTGAACGTTGTATATTCTTCTGTATGAGCTCTTGTATATAGGTACCTGTTTGTTTGCTTTTTTGCATGCTGAAACCAGAAGAAGTGATTGCCAATAAACCTCCCGAGAGCCACACTTTATAAAGATCAATCTTCCATTTCATATGGCTGACGTAAATGTGGCGACCGCATCGATGGAAAGAATAAAGCAGCCAATCCAGAAACCTCAAGGCCTTTGCCACTTGCAGCACGCAAAGCATCGCCATTGGCTGCGGCAGCCAATGATCCGGTCGCTCCGTACGGATGCTCGAAAGCCGCGACAACCCTACCGAACAAAAGTGCATATTGAAAAAATTGGGCAGAAAAAACGAGGAAGAAGCAAAGACAAGACCAGGACGAGCGCTAACTGAAGGTTTATTCCGAAACACATGCACATATAAACAGGAAAAAAAAACAAAAACAAAACTAATCATACCAATCTGACATCAAGAACATCACATGTCACCCCCTGCGTACCCGAGTGATTTTGCCAAAAAGCAGAATTCCCTATCAGAGAAGCGGACGGAAGACTAGCTGACGCATGTATCTCCGCTGATACGCATATGAAATGCTTCCATGAGTTCCCGCACAAGTTGGTCTCTATGCCTAAACAGAATTGTTGTTTTTTCAAAGAGCGGTTTACACTGCCGCTTGTTATCACCGGCATTACAAGTGCGGCAATGTTTTGGGATGTTGTCAAGGGAATCTCCCCTGAGTAATCTTCGGTGTTCACCTAATCTTTCGTTGAGACATCGCCCTGTTTGGCCGATGTACGCCGAACCACAAGATAGCGGCAGCTTATACACAACTCCCCTGGCGCAAGGAACGAACGGGGCTGTATGCTTGATACTGCACTCATTTTTTCTTCCTTTCCTTCTGCCGCCTCCTTCCTTCCGGCTGCTCACCTGGGAACAGATTAAAGCCAACTTTCTAGGGGCGGAAAACACAACAGGGACGTTGTAGCGTCCGGCTACGTTCTTCAGCCCATGCACCAACCTGTGTACGTATGGTATAACGGCGACCCTTCGCCGGTCTGTTTCCCGGAGTTTGGGCTTCGAACCTGCCTTGATCCACCTTGACAACCTCCCGCAGGCTTCCACGATTGTTTTCGGGGGGTATCCGCTCTGTCTCAGCCTTTCGAATTGAGACGCAACACTTTCGTTCATGACATGTGGGCACGACTTAAAGACGGCCGCCTTAAGACATGAAGTGACTATCTCATTCTTTATGACCTTGGAATGGCCTCCCAAAACATTGCCGCACTTGTAATGCCGGTGATAAGAAGCGGCAGTGTAAACCGCTCTTTGGAAAAACAACAATTCTGTTTAGGCATAGAGACCAACTTGTGCGGGAACTCATGGAAACATTTCATATGCGTATCAGCGGAGATACATGCGTCAGCCTGACTTCCGTCCGCTTCTCTGATAGGGAGTTCTGCTTTTTGGCAAAATCACTCGGGTACGCAGGGGGTGACATGTGATGTTCTTGATGTCAGATTGGTATGACTGGTTTTGTTTTTGTTTTTTCCTGTTTATATCTGCATGTGTTTCGGAATAAATCTTCAGTATAGCGCTCGTCCTGGTCTTGTCTTTGCTTCGTCCTCGTTTTTTCTGCGCTATTTTTTCAGTATGCATATCAACCAACTTGCCCAACTTTCTGCTCTCCTAAGCGAACAAAAGTGACCCATTTCAAAGTAGCGAGCGGATCCGAAGTGGAGAAGGATAATGGATGCTAGCAGGTTACGGCCCTTGATCTGCTTCTAAATGACCTCGGTGAACTTCTTTCCGCGATACAAAAAAAAATAGAGCTGGCTGAGTCTACCGCGCCAACAAACAAAGCCTATGCGCACGCTAATACTTATTACAATAAATTGCTGGAGAACTTTATAGGAGAACTGAGCAATTTTTTCCTGCTTTCTCCGTGTGCTGTGCAATGTCAGTGCATGCAAAAGAATCCCAGGTGGTCGAAATTTCTGGAGCCTTTCACTATGGGGTCCTTCATAGCCTGTGTCAATTTGGGACGTTAAACCCTTTAAACCATAAACAATTTCCTGCTATCTATTTTCACTTTTATAATATTGTTACGTGGCGGCCAGCCGAAGAATGAGGCGTGGTGAACGATGGAGAAGAGATGATTTAATGGCCGCTGGCCTAGCGCGAGCGCTCCGTCCCGCGCCACTGCCAGCTTCGTCTTCGTCACACTACCCGGGGCCTCCGAGCGATCGTCCCGATCGGTGACGAACAGACGGCGAAATGGCGATGTCTTGAGTGGGGGGTTGAACAAAGGATGTAGAAGATGGTGCAGTGCTGGCCGCCACGATGAGAAAGATGAGAGAATGAGTCCCGGTCCACGTAGCATCCGGGCCGTAGGGTGCCAGGAGCTGACGGCCGAGGTTTATGGATGCACCGAACGGCAGAGGCAGGGGGACGGTGTCTTCATGTTTGGGTCTTGGGTCAGTGGGGTCTTGGGTCGGTGGGGTCTTGGGTCCGTCGGGTCTTGGGTCGTCGTGTCGTGTGGTCCGGGCGGGGGACGGGGCTGGGGTGAGCGTCGAGGTCGGTTCAGGTCGGGCGGGCTGGGGCACGGACGTGCGGCGCTGACCAGGTACTCACGGCCGACGTCCACGGCAGGCCCAGGACGCCGAAGCTCCGCGACCAAGATGGCGATGAAGGGACCCCAGCACCTTACACCAAATGTTACGTGGCGGCCAGCCGAAGAATGAGGCGTGGTGAACGATGGAGGAGAGATGATTTAATAGCCGCTGGCCTAGCGCGAGCGCTCCGTCCCGCGCCACTGCCAGCTTCGTCTTCGTCACAATATTTTCCAGACTTCTCAAGTGTGTATTGATTTATTGCACAACTCAGTATTATTTACTTATTTTGTTTAAGCACTTCACACCCCCTTGCATCGGCTACATATATTTGTGTGTTTTGTTTAAGAGCGCTTTGTTTAATCAGCTTTGCGGCGATATAGTTAAGTATAGTGACAAATAAGATCGTTACTTTCCCATTTTTCTGGGGTCGTATTCTATAGGCTGTGCATTTTACATTGTCTATTTCGTCCTCTAACATTGCTTACCGAGATATACCCGCGGCTTTCAAGCATCTGTGAGAAGCGACCTAGTCACTGAGTGGTTGACCAGCGCACCTCACCACTGGCGCTAGTGGATACGATGTGCTGCCAATGGTGAGGTGCGGTCTCCAACCATCCAGTGGCCAGGTTGCTATCCACTGACGCCTGAAAGGCGCGGTTATGTCTGAGCGACCAATGACAGAGCACCGAATGGATGCGAAGTGGAGAGGGGAAAATAGACAGCCAGCATAACGCAGGCCCAGGGGTAAAGCCATGCTTCTTTCTATTGATGAATGAAAAGCACTCTTGCATAGTTACATATTCTCTTGCCTGGGTCCTTTCACAGGTGTGAGCTCAAAATTTCTCCGCGCAAGCATCTGCACATGTAAAAGAACATAACGATCAATCTGCCCTTCTCTGCACCTGTGCTTACGAGCTGCACGTGTCCACCTGTACGACTGCGGCAGGTCGGGAAACAGGCCAGCATCCCGTAAACAGCTCGCACTGTTAATGAGGTACTCTTCAAGTCTTCTATGGTAACACAAGAAAACCCGTGTGTTTATACAAGAGTAGATTATCTTTGGCTTCTTTGCTAGCTCCGTCAAGACAACCGCCACGACCATGGACGTTTGCTATGAATAAATAGCAACAGTAATATGCATTCACGTGCATTTCATAGCATTTACTGCATGCAATATTTCTTTACTGATTTCTTTTCTAAATGCTTTTGTGACAATCTGTTCGCAAGCCAGGCAGCGCTTTCTTTGACCATTAACGTTCCTGCCTTTATTACTCATGCATCCTTACTCAGGAGTCATTCGGCGTGCCCGTTACTCGGTCTGAGTTGCCGTTCAAGTTTATGTAAAACGTATGCAAGTAAACAGATGCGACAGTCTGCAAACGCCTCTGATCGAGCACGCTGCTTTTTGGCTCATCTATGTACCCGTCGGGCTGCGTTTTTTTTATTAAGACTTGGCCAACAACCTGCTTTAAAGTGAGGTTTCTTGACGCGCATAACTCCCCGACTGCGAATCATTACTTTAGTTTAACTTCAGCTCTTTTGTCCGGAATAATCGCGTAGAAAATCAAGGCAAATACGTGCCCTGTTTTCTAGATGCGTGAAAAGCGAGTGACAACCAGGTGATGAATGTGGAATGCGCTCTGGAAATCCTCGCATTTTCTCGCTAAAAATCCCGTGGGTCTTCTTGTTTTTTAACCCGTTGCTCGCTACTGTAGTCCTGCCCACGATTCTATGACTAAAGACACAGCTGCATGTCTTTCTTGTTATCCTTCTTTGGTAATGCAGAACTCGGGCTTTATCGCAAAAAGAAACCAAATCAGAAAGAAAGCAAGAGTGAAACTCGAAAACGATGTTCGCGATCTGGATAACAAGATCAAGATTCTTTTTTCTTCCCTGAGTTGAAACAACAGAAGCTTCGGATGCATCTGAATCCGTTATTCAAAGCACGAAGGATTCTGAAACGCTCAATGCGCAGCATTCCGTGAGCATATTTGAATTCATCGCACGGTATGCATTTTCTCCTCTTACCACGGAACGTTCCGGAAATCAGGCGAATCTTCGACAAGTTAAAGGTACAAGCCGCCATTCAAGATACGCTGTTCGGTTCACACTTATTCGTATGCATTATGGCTGGTCTTGCTCCTGCTTAGTCTCTATAATAATGAGAAGCGAAGGTGAGGGGGGGAAGGAGATGGGGCTTACAAGCCCTTTGAAAATCGTCCGCTTTGTTTGATTATGATCTGAAAGAAGCTATTCAGAACTCTTGAACACTGGAGCATGCAGGATTCTTAGTGGAAGTACACGATCTATCATGCATTTTCTTCTACACTCGAAAATAAACAAAAAATATATGGAAGCTGCGTATAGCACCTTTCATCAGAGAGGAAAATCGAAGCATCGAATGTCACAGAACTCCTCCTGCGCCAAATCTGGCCTTTAAATTAAGGCGAGGAAGCGGGGAAAATGAATATCCTGGCGACGCGTTTGGGAACCGTTGCTCCCTGGGTACTTTTCTGTGCTTTATAATTTTCTGCTTATTTTTCCTTATTTTGTTCATTTTGGGCAGAAATCTCATGACAGCAACCCTAAGATCTCAGTACGGTGATTGGTCATTATTATACCGCTTTATAAGCAAAGAAATTTCTAAACATCACTATGTCTTTCCTTAAATGCAAGAACTTTGCTTGATCAAAATCACATTGTATGCAACCGCGAGACCCGGCTGGTTATTTGCTCGTTTTCTTTATGACTTTTAGGTCTATATGCATATCCGCTCGAAGTCTGACAATAGCCTTTAATATGTAGAGGTCCATGTGGAGCCACGTCTATTTGAAGGCTGCCGAAGAGCTTATAGCGGCAGAGCAGCAGAGCGGCAGAGCGGCGGCGGCAGCGTCCAGCTGGAAGCAAAGTCCAAGCGTTCTCTCTAGCACATGCCACTCGTTTCGTCCTTTTCGGGATTCCGCCACTGCCGGGCGCGCGGCGTCGCTACAAACACTTAGCTGCAGACTCCAGGGCTGCAGACTGAATCCAGTCATCGCGACCGCTTTTCAATACAGGTCAAATGCAAAACGAGCACTTGTACTGTGCGATGTGGGTCGATGTGAGTGGAGGTTAGAAAGCCCCGCTGGGGTCAAAATTAATCCAAACACTTGCACTACGGCGTCTCTTACATTCCACGTTTTGCTTCGGGAGGTTAAACGGCACATATTATACATATGATATATTATAATAATGACCGTAAAAATGATCTTTATGATTGGTGCATAATTGAATCACTTATTTCAACACAATTAGGAATCAAAGGGTGTTTTTCTCCGGCACCTGTTGGCCAATTACAGTAATATTGTAGTAATAAAAAAGATTAACTATGTCGCACTTCAGGACAATATTGTGATCATAGCCTACTATCTTAAAGGACAGCCAATAGCCTCTACAGGCATGCACTTCAAGTGTCCAAGCACATCTTGAGAAATATATCTCTTCTGCGGTACTCAGATGAGCATTGCAGGGCTAAAATTCCTTTCCAATTATGGGTTTGGTAAAGCCGGCAACCATGTAATGAGAGTATATCAGTAATGACTTATTTGTTTTCTGCAACATATTTCTGACATATTTCTAGAGACAGATAGGGGAGAACACAGTTCAAGGCACGTGCGTAGAAACTCGAATGTGGCAAAACGAGAACAGGTGATTCCGCAGATACTGTGGCATATCTAAAAACTGACATTCTTTTTTATATATCATGATCGACGGGGTGCTAACACATGCACTCCCACTTTTACATATTCGGTGCGCTTCTATCAATTCGCATGCGATCGTGTCTTTACTTTTGCAGATTATACTTGTTTCCAGAAGTTTTGCTCCACATGCCTACTTTTTTCCTTCTTCTTGTTTCCAGCAATCCTTGCAGTGAAGTGGTAGATTTGACCCAGTCCCATTCTTTAATGACAGAGTGTGTTCTCTCAAACGGTCATTAATACATCGCCCCGTTTGGCGGATGTAAGTTTTTCCACATGTCAGTGGGATGCTATACAAAACTCCAACCGCACAATCTACAAAAGGATTAGCATGTTTCGTTTGGCAAACTGTTTTGTTGTCCTTATCCGGGTTAGTCATTCGGCACAATGCGGCGAGTTTTCTGGGGGCAGAAAAAACCACTGGCACCTTGTACTTGGAAGCAACATGCTTAAGATTATGTGCAACTTTATGCGAATACGGGATCACTACTGGTCTAATTTTCTTTTCAGAGGTTCCACTTTCGTCCCTTTTTTCGTTCAGTACTTTCTTCACCTTTTTTAGCAAAGCTTCGCTGACGGAGCTACAGATCGAAAGTGGGAAGCTCGCCAGATTTAGGTTCTGAATCTGGGCGTCGAAGCTTTCCTGTGCTTTGTGGCAACACGACTTCTTTAGAGAGGATTCCAGGCACATCATGGTGACGGCGCGCTTTACCATTTTCGAATGCGTTGAGCTGTACGGCAACAGTTCCTTGCGGGCACAGGGGCAATACTTTCAGCATACGCTTTCGTAAGTAAGGGTGATCTGAATATAAAAAAACTGTAAACTATTTCCCTTCGGGAGCTCATAGGTAAAATCTAAGCATCCAGGGTGATATTTAAAATCAGTTAAAACTTTATCCACGACCCGAAAGAAATCGTGTTGCCACAAAGCGCAGGAAAGCTTCGACGCCCAGATTCAGAAGCTAAATCAGGCGGGCTTCCCACCTTCGGTCTTGACCTCCGTCAGTGAAGCTTTGCTAAAAAAGGTGAAGAAAGTACGGAAAGAAAAAAGAGACGAAAGTGGAACCTCTGAAAAGAAAATTAGACCAGTAGTGATCCCGTATTCGCATAAAGTTGCACATAATCTTAAGCATGTTGCTTCCAAGTACAAGGTGCCAGTTGTTTTTTCTGCCCCCAGGAAACTCGCCGCATTGTGCTGAATGAGTAACCCGGATAAGGACATGAAAACAGTTTGCCAAACGAAACATGCTAATCCTTTTGTAGATTGTGCGGTTGGAGTTTTGTATAGCATCCCACTGACATGTGGAAAAACTTACATCCGCCAAGCGGGGCGATGTATTAATGACCGTTTCAGAGAACACAGTCTGTCATTAAAGAATGGGACTGGGTCAAATCTATCGCTTCACTGTAAGGATTGCTGGAAAGAAGAAGAAGGAAAAATGAAGGCATGTGGAGCAAAACTTCTGGAAACAAGTGTAATCTGCAAAAGTAAAGACACGATCGCATGCGAATTGATAGAAGCGCACCGAATATGTAAAAGTGGGAGTGCATGTGTTAGCACCCCGTCGATCATGATATATAAAAAAGAATGTCAGTTTTTAGATATGGCATAGTATCTGCGGAATCACCTGTTCTTGTTTTGCCACATTCGAGTTTCTACGCACCTGCTTTCAACTGTGTTCTCCCCTATCTGTCTTGCACCCCCCCCCCCCTTTGTGTTTGATATATACGCGGCGGTTTATGAAGACAGTAAAGTGTTGCAAGTTAGCGCCTGTCCTGTCGTTTTTCCTCCTTCTTTGTGTCGTCTTGTTGCACTTTTATTCTTGCCAGGATTTTTGTTGCCCATTTTGCTGCCCATTGCGTGCTACCGGGCAGTCTGGAACTACAAGACAAGCTTACAAAGAGAAGCGAACTTGACGCAGTGACCATGACGACTGGGTGAGAGGAACAACCACCGGGGAAGATACCACAAGATTAACTGGACGGTATAACGCCGTTCCTACAGCACTTGCCCCATCCATACTGGTGCGGTACTTCGTACTCGTGGGAGTGAATTTCTTTTTTGTAGAACAAAATGCGATGGAATAATTTTTGTAGACACTACTGTACGTCTTCCCCTGGCGCATGATATCAAGAACGCATAGCACAATTCGGCAAGATGCTCACAGAAATATCTGCATGATAGTAGAATAAAGACAGATGCCCCTTTCAGTTTTCTGCGCCAATGTTTTGGAAAGAAAACCGAATGCTTTGAAATGGCTTTCTCAAATTGAACAATAAAGTGATCGCCAGTGGAAGCGAGGGGATATGATAAACGAATATATTACCACTCTAAGCATTTACTGCGTTTTTTGTTTGCGTTGAAGTAAGCCATGTAGGAAGGAAAACTGCATATGAAGATTCCATTTGCACTGCCGTAAATTACCGATGCTGTTGCCTCATTTTTATGATATAATCCGTCCAGTTCATCGCACAAAAGGAGAAATATCTCAGCCAGACAGAGAAAATGAATGAAAACAGAGCCAGTTTTCCAGCTCATCAGATCAGACAGTCATACTTTTTACCAACAGATGGCACCATCATATCAGTTTGAATGAAGATCAGGTTGTCTTAGAAGGTGGCAGTGTTTGGCATGACCAGGAAGACGATATTTATGTAACTGGCGAGAGCAGTGTAGAAAACATTTCACATCTTCCGACACATATTAAACGTGTGCATGTAGACAAGATGAGTACGTACTCAGCCTTTCTAAAGCTCTAGGCTGTAAGCATGCTGAAACCAAAATTAAGCAAGGGAACCGTAGAGTACTGCTGGCGACAAAGCATAGTGGCAACATTGGAATAACCTTTACAGAAATTAAAATAATATACTTTAGCAAAAGAAACGATATAGCATAGAAGAGTAAAGAGGAAGTATAAGCACTGTAGGAAGGTGAAAAAAAAATGGTTACTCTTGTGTAACAAGACATTCAGCGAGAACATTTTTTTAACCCATTGCATCGTAAAGCGCGCTTGACGTGACTTTGCTGTCGCAGTGTTCGGCGCGCTAAGCCTGACGCGTTTTCATGTGGCACTGCAATCACTTCGTGCGTGACGTCACTGCATAGTGACCGATTTCCATGGCGCGAATCCTCGAACGGCTACGCCACGGAACCGAGAAACGTGCACTTAGCTGCCCTTATTCAAAAAGAAGTGCGAAATAAATAAGATGACAACTTAAAGTCGGTACTGAAGACGACGCTCGCAGCTGCCTTTATTCAGAGGTGTTGCGAATAAAATCAACGAAGCCATTTAAGAAACGTTTTTATTGCGTAAGCATTACTGCGCCAGGTTTCGAGCCGTCGCGTAGCTCCCGGCGGTGGCCACGGTTGACCTTTAGCCGCAGCGCGGTCAAACAGATGAAGCGCCGTTACCATAGCAACCGTTGCAGCCGCGCTCCACCAGGCTGCAGGACCGCTAATAATTAAAAAAACTGTGTCGAGGCTCGGAACCCAACTAGGGCCTTTAGAACTTGAGGCGGAGACGCTACCACTCCGCCACGAAGGCTCTTTTTTCTTTCTTTAATGGTATTTATTTACATGGTTTTGTACAGAAAGGATATATATACATATGTGTGTGTGTATACACACACACACACACACACACACAAAACTATTTACAGAGAACCTAGGCAGGCACTACGTGGCACAAACACGATAGTAAACATACCAGAACTAAAAGGCCGGTAAGGATACACAGCGCATCAGGAGAGGAAACAAATCCGGTAAAAAGTCCAATTATTTGTTGTTGTGCATCGTGTATCTGCCAAGCTGTACACCCTCTCTTTCCCCTGTTTGCGTTACGTCGATGGCTCGAGCGATAGCCATTCTACTCTGCTGTTTCGCTATACCGGGTGTTTTTTTTTAGAAGGTCCAAAATTTTTAAAGAAAGATAAATTCCTTTATATTTATTTTAACCCTGGGGCTATACTGAGGGCTACGGCGGACACCAGGTTAGAGGCAAACTACTTTAATTAGTTCGCTGATTAACTGAATACGTAAATTACCTTTTATCATTTTTATTTTAGGGGATATGTTGTATTAGCAGAATTGGAGACCGTCTTCCAAACAGTCCAGCCAAGAAAAAAGATTTTCATGAAAAAAGTTTTTGCGCGCGTAGCGAAGCGAGAAAAAGTCACCCTGGTAGGCAGCTTCACACTGTAACACAGCGTCCGTGAGCGCTTGTGACGTAGCTCGCTCCGCCCTGCACTTTGTGTCAATGTGTTTTTGTTCCAGCGCGGCATTCCGTGAGGCCGCGGAGCGAAGCGAGATAAGCAGCGATAGTCAGGCCACCAGTCCGGGACGCGTGACGCAAAGCCCAGGGCGGAGTGAACTACGTCGGAGGCGCTACCGCCGCTGCGTTACGGTGTGAAGATGCCTACCAGGGTGACTTTTTCGCGCCTCGTAACGTGCGTGAAAAATTTTTAATTAAAATTGTTTTTTTCTCGGTTGGACTTTTTAGAGGACGATCTCCAATTCTGCGAATACAACATATCCCCTAAAACAAAAATTAAAAAAGTTAATTAACATATTTAGTTAATCAGCGAACTAATTAAAGCAGTTTTCCTCTTGCCTGGCGCCCGCCGTAGCCTCCAGTATAGCCCCAGTGCTAAAATAAATCTAAAGCAATTTACCTTTTTTTTTAAATTTTGGACCTTCTAAAAAAAACACCCGGTATATTGCCCTGTGCTGCCAGAATAAACGGCTCATTCCTCGCCAGCCGTGTCTGCGTCTGCTTGCCTCCGGATGGGCGCTGGCGGTACAACATTTGTAAATGTCCTTTACCTGCAGCAACATTCGGCTAAAATGAATTCTGGGCGAAACAGGTTCAACGTTGCGGTCTTGCATGCGCGTTTTCCAAAGTTCAATGAGAAGAATCATATGATAGGGTTTCGAGTCAGGTTGGGAAACAACAAGGTAGCGCACACTGTAGGAACTCAGGAGAAAATCTTTCTGCAGCGTCCTTTGCAACACCTCCGAAAACAAAATCGCGTCTTTGCAGTCTATAAGTCAATGTTGAACTGTTTCAGGCACATTGCACAAGCGACAGTTTACAGAAGACACAAAAATGTTTTTCCTATCGAGCCACGTGTTGACAGGTAGAGTTTCGGTGTGTAATTTCGGCGTCCTCCCCAGCCCAACTCACGCGAATTGACTGGGCAGTATTTCGAAAACATATAGAGGAGACAAGCAAAGAAGCCCTCACTGGCAGGCTGGAGCACACTATAGCTAGTGCTATGAACGTTGCGAGAAGCCACATCACATCCTCACGAATACGCAGTGATTTTGATATTGAACTAGAACGCCTGCGTGCTCTTCGGCGGCGAGCAGAAAAGCGATACAGACGAACCAAGTGCTTAAATGATCTACGGGAGGCGAGACGTACGCAGAAAAAAATCAAACGAAGAATGGATCAGCTGGCGAACCAGTGCTGGAGGTCCTTTTGTCAGCACTTCGATCCCCGCAAGCCCATGTCCCTCATATGGCGTACTGTGCGGGGCCTCCGTACGCTTCCGCAGCAAAGACAACCCTTCTATGCGTTGGCTGTCTATAAAGATCGACAGCAGTCTGAGGTAGCAACGGACTACTGCAGGAAAATTGCTGGTGTACCAACTGCTTTGAGTTCCCGGCGTGTTCCTCCTGCCTCACGGGTCTCAGCCATGGATGTCCTTTTTTCTCGCGAGGAACTCGACGCTGCTCTTGCAGGATGTCGGCGTTCGTCTTCACCAGGGCCAGATGGAATCACATATGCTGCGCTGTCCCACCTTGGCCACGACGCGCGAGAAGAGCTCCCCAAACGTTACAACGACTCTTGGCTCGACGGTGCTGTTCCTCAAGAATGGAAATCGAGTCGATTGATACCCTTACTAAAACCAGGGAAATCTCCACTCGAGCTCTCATCGTATAGGCCAATAGCTTTGGCCAGTTGCGTAGGAAAGGTCATGGAGAAAATGATTTTGCCGCGCCTTGAGTGGTACCTCGAACACTACAAAATATACCCCGACGATATGGCCGGCTTCAGGCGGGGTCGCTCTTCTATTGACAACGTCGTTGATCTTGTATCCACGGTTCAACAACAGAAGCGCTTGAAACGTTTGTCAGTGGCACTCTTTCTGGATGTAAAAGGTGCCTACGACAACGTGACCCATGAGGCCATCCTTGATGCGCTGGAAACTGTGGGCATCGGTGGTCGGATTTTTGCGTGGATAGAGAGCTATCTGTCGAAAAGAAAATTTTTTATCCAATGTGAAGATGGCCCGACGCCTGCGCATTACACGTACCGTGGCGTGCCTCAGGGCGGTGTCCTTAGCCCTACATTTTTTAATCTGACTCTCATCGCCCTCCCTGAGAACCTCCCCAACACCGTCCAGGTGTGTATGTACGCCGATTACATCTGCATTTGGGCCTCCTCTGTGACGCGTCCCCAGGTGCATGCAAGACTTCAGCGGGCAGCATCGATCACTTCTTCCTATCCCCAGAAGCAAGGTCTCATCGTTTCACCGGAAAAGTGCGCGCTATTGGCATTTACACGTAAATGTATGATTCCATATCCGGTACGAATCGACGGTCAAGTCATTTCTTACAGCAAAACTCATCGTTTCCTAGGGATCCTGATCGACCGCAATTTATCATGGAGCCCGCATTGCACTCTACTGAAAAAAAGCTAACATCTATCGCTCATTTACTCCGATTTCTAGGTGGAAAATCATGGGGCTCGTCGGTTCAGTCAATGCTGGAGTTGTACAGAGCTCTATTTGTCGCATGCTTGCGGTACAGTACACCTGTACTCTCAAACACGTGCAAAACTAACATGCGTGCCCGCCAGTCAGTACAGGGTCAGGCCCTTCGCACATGCCTAGGTCTCCCTCGGAGCGCATCAACACTGGGTAGCATTGCACTCGCCAAAGACCACCCGATCTCTACTTATATTGTCCTAGACTGCTTGCGAATGCACATACGTCATATCTCAAGGATTCCAGAGCATCACCTTGCGCCTCTGCCACTGCAGAGACCACATTCTGCATTTGCAAAGGTGATAACGACGCAACAGTCGTCGATACCACAACAGTTCACCCCGGCAGCACTACCTCCCTCTCCTCTGTGGTGTATGCGGCTCCCATGTGTGCGCCTTGTTGTTCCGGGGATAGCGAAGAAGTCAAATTTATCGACGCCAGCCATTAAGCAACTGACACTGTCCATGCTCCACTTCGAATATTCGGACCGTACTCACGTCTATACGGATGGATCAGTAACCTCTACTAGTTCCGCTTGCGCTGTGGTCGTTCCTGCGCGACAGACTCAAATTCACCAGCAAATTTCGCATCGGACTACCTCTACTGGAGCAGAGTTGGCCGCACTTCTTGCGGCGTTACAGTATATCTCACAACAATCACCTCAAAAATGGGCTGTTTTCTGTGATTCAAAAGCTGCCCTACAATGTCTTCAATCTGCCTTGAGACATAGCGACCATGAACAACTTACAGCGGAGATACGATATCTGCACCACCAGGCAATCGAACAACATCATGAAATCATCTTCCAGTGGGTACCAGGCCACAGCGGCATTGTTGGTAACGCCTTAGCTGACGATGCTGCTCGATCGGCTCACGATACAACCAACACTGTCCGCATACCACTGACAATAGCTGACGCAGCAAGACACCTTCAACTGCTCGCCCGAAACCTGACTGTAACGTCGTGGTCTGCCCCTGGAGGTTGGACACCCCGCTCGCATCACTTCAACCTCTTGCTCCAACATCATATACCATTCGGCCTCCCCCGCGGTGATACTACGCTGTTGTGCCGCCTGTGGCTGGGAGTGGCGTTCACAAACGCCTATTCCCATCTCATCGCAATGGCTGACTCTCCTGAGTGTGACCAGTGCGGTTGTGACGAAACGATCAGCCACCTCCTGTGTGACTGCCCTCGTTTTGAGCGAGAGCGCGGTTTCCTAAGTGCTTCTCTGCTCCGCTTGGACTCGCGTCCTTTAGCAGATTCTAACGCTCTGGGGGCCTTGGACACAACCTTCCAGACAACGGAAAGCGGTGAAAGCGCTCCTGACTTTCTTAAGGGACTCGGAGTTGCATTCCCGCCTATAATCTTTATGTTTTCAGTGCGCGCCCTCTGTCTCTGTGACATAGTGGTCGCTAGACACTTAGACAACTCATTTCCTTGCCGCTCTTTTTCCTTTTTTCCCCTTTGTCCCCCTCCCCAAGTGTAGGGTAGCCAACTGGGCATCGCCTGGTTAACCTCCCTGCCTTTCCGTCCTTTTCTCTCGCTCTCTCTCTCTCTCTCTCTATAGAAAAATGTTTTGGTGATAGGAGAAATTGGCATTTTACGCACGCGCTTTAAAACATCATGACCCATCAGCCCAAAGTAGACATAACGATACAGTGGGGGCGGGAAGAGCGTGGATATGAAATCCCAAAAACACACGGAGGCATAAACTTCCTGCTTAAAGCCTAGCAAACGGGGGCGTTCAGTATAATTGGAAGAAACTACTAAATTAACCTGCAAGAATACTCTAATAATCTGAGGGGAAAAACCACGAAAAAAGGAGAAACGGGCAACCAACTCTCACATATAGGTGCTCTAGGCCCAGTCCTCATGCAGTAATAGGCCTGAAAGGTTATCACGCCGCATGGGCTCAAATTTGGAAGACCAAATAAACGTCGCAAATAAACGATGGAAACGCTGTATGTAATCCTAAGGAAAGTAATATACAGCGCAAAAAAGAGGGACAGCAGAGAAGACACAAACAACAGGACTGCTGTTTGTGTCTTCTCTGCTGTCCCTGTTTTTTGCGCTGTATATTACTGTCCTTAAGTTGAGCCACCGACTAGCCTATATCAAAATTATGAACGGCTGTATGTAAAATCTGGCACCATGAAAAACCTAGAGTACGTAATAAATCCTTGTTGCCAAAGAAGTGTTGCAAGCCTGGGCTCCACCAAAAATTGAAAGCCGATGCGGTACAAACGTCTGAGCATAAAGCTCAACGGCCGGAACGCGCTCTCTTCAGTAATGTGCACTTGATTTGTAGGCATGAAGTGGAACATCAAGA
This sequence comes from Amblyomma mixtum, assembly GCF_055824585.1. NCBI lineage: Eukaryota > Metazoa > Arthropoda > Arachnida > Ixodida > Ixodidae > Amblyomma > Amblyomma mixtum. The sequence goes on from NC_143013.1 coordinate 181,293,637, forward strand.
TTTTAGGAGGCACACAAGACCATTCTATTCAAGCGTACAGGGGCGGAGTTGTGCCCGATGAACCAAACCATAGACCAGAACTTTTGGAGCGATTCATTCGAGCACCAGAAACGATGCCAAATCGATCTGAAGTGGACAACACATCATCAATGCTGGGCTTGTCAATGCTGAAAAATGCAAGATCGTCAGCATATACTACCAATTTGACATCTGTACTCAAAACAGAGAACTCATGGATGTTGCTGTTACGCAAAACACTCAAACAAAGCGGTTCCTGTTAAAGAGCAAAAAGCAGAGCAGGCATCGGGCAGCCTTGCTTCGCGGAAGAGCGGAGTGGAACAGTGTTCGAGAGCTGGCCATTAATGATCAATCGTGTTGAATAGTTGCTGTAGCAAAGTTGCACCCCCTTAAGTACAGTAGAGCCCAGGTTTGCTCGCTCTAAAAGTGAAAACAGAAATGAATGGTGAACGTGGTCAAATGCTTTTGCAAGGTCCATCTGAAGCAGAGCAAGCTGCTCATGGCACCTGGAAGAATATTCAAGAATTGTACGCGCAGTGTGAACATTACTTTGAATGAAGGGGCCTCTCAAACTGCATGTGTGGTGAGATCCAGTGAGTACCGGCATTGCGAATTGCAGGCGATTTGACAAGACTTTAGGAAAAATTTTGTAATCCACATTTTCCAATGTAATGGCCCTATAACCTTCTACGGAGCGCAGTTTTCCTTCATCAGTAGTTTTCGGAATAAGCTCTCTGTGGTTTTTTGTAAAAGACTGAGTAAGGGCTCCTATATCGAGCCCCACCGTGAAGACCCGAAGCAGGAGAGGAGTGAGAATAGATTTAAAAGCCTTGTAAAATTCGCCTGAAATTCCATCAGGACCAGGCGTTTTCGAGACAGGTAACTGATTAATTGCATGTTCCACCTCTTCCTGCGTGAAAGAGCCGCTATTAACAGAACAATCATCTTCTAATAAAGGGCTCACTAAGGTGCTGAAATGCGCCAAAATTCCCTATTTGTGCTCATCAGGTGAAGTGCTAAACAAATATGTGTAATAATCCACAAATATGGTCATCATTTCATTTGTACTGGACACTAGTTTGCGATTGGACATCATCCCCGAAGTAAACTTTCCAGTCGAATGAAGCTCATCACGCAAAACCTGTCGTGTCGGGTGGTCACATTGCAGATCACGCTTGGTACGTGCTCAAATCATGAGCCTTCGTGGCGTTCTGTCTCGTCCGCCACGAAGGCTCAGGGTTCGAGCCTGAATAAAAGCTCAACGTGAAACATTCCAAGATTCTGGACAATCTACAGGGTACTCACTGCGGAAAGCGCACCTTTAATTACATCAAGGCTTTCTTGCAAGATAGGCAAGCGCACATCAGGATTGGCGACAAGAGGTCCGAGGCGATACCCATGGGCACCAGGGGGACGCCTCAGGGAGCAATCCTTTCTCCACTGCTCTTCAACGTTGCCCTCATGCATCTGCCGAAACAACTTAATGCCATAAGGGGAATCCGCCACGCCCTATACGCGGATGACATAACCATATGGACAACGGAGGGAAACATGGGACAGATGGAGGAGGCCCGCCAAGAGGCTGCCACTACGGTTCAAAAGTGTGCAGAACAATGCGGACTGCGCTGTTCCCCGGACAAGTCGCAGCTCCTCGTCTTGCGAGGGAAGGGGGATACAGCATCGCTGGAAATCTCGGTCCATGATACACCTATTCCCGAGGTGGAAACAATACGGATTTTGGGGCTGCTAATTAACAACAAGGGTGTGAACGCAGCAGCGATCACCAAGCTCTGAACGGTGTGCGAACAAGTCATCCGTATGATATCTCGGATCACAAGCAAGAAAAACGGCATGCAAGAACAGGATACCGTTAGACTAATACAGGCCTTTGTCATCTGCAGGATAGTGTACGTGGCCCCGTACCTTCGTTTGAGGAAGACCGGTCTAAACCACCTGGACGTTATCATTCGAACGGCTTATAAGAAGGCACTCGGCCTACCCATGAAAGCATCTACGGAGCGTCTACTAAAACTAGGGGTACACAACACGGCTGATGAATTGGTTAGCGCCCATCTTACAAGCCAGGTAGTGCGACTGGCCACAACTACGACCGGCCGCAGGGTCTTAGAAGATTTAAACATTAGCTTTCCGCAGCAAGTGGCTGGGAGACAAGATATACCTAAAGAGTGGAAGAGCAAATTCCTTACGCTTCCGCTTCCCAAAAACATGCACCAGGAGCATCATCATGCTAGACGAGTGGCGAGGAGCAAGAAGATGAACGAGTGCTATTCAACAAAAGAAGGAACCTGCTTCGTGGACGCTGCGGGTCCTGTATAAGGAATATCAACAATCTCAGTGGTGCACCAAATGCAAGTCGTGGACGGGCTTTCAGTTCGTAACGGGGATACACAGGCTATGGAGGAAGTAGCGATAGCCCTAGCCGCAACACACTCCGAATCTAAATACATAGTTACAGATTCCCAGGCGGCTTATAGAAACTATATGCGTGGCAGAATCACGCCGCTAGCCTGCAAAATTCTTAGTCAATGTAGGACTTCATCTGAACGGAAGGAATTAATATGGGTACCAGGTCACCAGGGAGTTGAAGGAAACTAGCGCGCACACGCTTCGGCCCGAGCTTTTTTTCCCCGGCATCCTTCAACGTCCTCCCTTCCTGATTCTGGCTCCCCCTCTCCGCTAACGACATATTCAGAAATATTGCAACATTTGCGCCTTGAAAGGCAGACACTCCCGAGGGCCGCTAAGGGTCTCAGTAAATCAGAGGATTGTCACCTTCGCAGGCTACAAACTGTCTTTCAATAACCCAGCTACGCTTCACGCCATTGAGCCCTAGTCCTTTTCGGCACAGTGCAAATTTTGTGGCCAGAAGGCAAACTTGTACAACATGGTATGGGCTTGTCAGAAAAATGACAGCATTGAGATCATAAATCAGCCAACGCGGGAGGGCTGGGAGGCGTCCCTGTCCAGCTCGGACCTCGAGGAACAACGAGCCCTCGTCGCCAGAGCACGGGCAGCGGCTTTTACCAACGGCGTCCCGGACTAGGGACCCGATCAGCCTTCCCTTCAACTAAAGCATTGTGGCTTTAATAAACGTTTTCATCATCATCATCTAATGAATCCATGTGTCTCATAAATAGAATTAAAAAAATAAAAATACCACTAAGAAAAGACAAAATAAAAAATAAAAAGAAGAAAAGAAACAGAAATAAAATACAGTTAAAACAAAGTAAAATATGAAAAAAAATAAAAAATTAAAAACAAAAATAATGCGCTAGGTTTCGAGCCGTCGCGTAGCTCCCGGCGGTGGCCACGGTTGACCTGTAGCCGCAGCGAGGTCAAACAGATGGAGTGCCGTTGCCATACGAACCGTTTCAGCCGGGCTCCACGCTGCTTACGCAACTTGCCCGCTTTAACCAGAGCTAAACCTCAGCTATTTCTTATCACCGCACATCCTATTTGCAGCCTCACCGGACGAAAAGACGCGCAACTATCCTGAGAGCCTGCGCCTGTCTTATGCTTTCTAAGTACCCACGCTGACCGGTGCACCATATTCCCGTATGCTTGCTATTCACGCCTCACTGCATTCCTGCTGATTTGCCGTTAGTACTTTCTCTTTGAAATATTGTTATCCGGGGTTTAGAAAGTCGTTGTCAGCAAGAAATTCATCTGGGCGTGCACAGTGGCCCAAATTCAAAACTAATGCACTCCGTGACTAACAAACTAATTCGGGAAAGGGATGGGGCCATTTTCGCAATCCTTGCTCACAAAAGGAAATAAGGACAGGACGTGTATGTCATGTGGTGCTAATTTTATTAGCCTAAGCTTCCTTGGTAAATGCGACAAAAGCTAATGCTTCCATTTTCCCCGCCGGATTGTGGAAAACAACTGTTGCCAATCTGTGGACAGGTTTAGTGCTACGGTGTGAAACCCGCCTATTGCTGATTTGGAAGGCGTTCTTGGCTTTCATAGTACAATATGCTACAGATTCACTAATGTCACCGAGAATTTGCATGCGCAGAATGACCGTAGCAGGCATGAAGGGGGACGGGTGCCGATGCTAATAATTCATGCCCTACTCTTTTGTGCCTGTGCTTGATGGCCCGGCACTTGTTCTTTTACGTAATCACTACCACCGCCCTTACAACACCACCACAAGTTCGTAATGAGAGCATTTACATTATTTCGAGTGCGGCGGCCAATGTAACACCGTTTGGCCTGCCGATATAATCTAGTGATTTCAGCTTATGGGTGAAAAACACCTGTTAAAAACCCTATTTCGCTCTTGGGGCGATGGCTGAGTTGTACAAGGCGTCAGTCGAGCTTGCTAGTGGGTTTATGCAGACCTGCGTTGGGGTTCGAGCTTCACACAATAAGGGATTTTTTTATAAAGCAGGAATATGACCACCTGTCAAGGGCCAGTTCACATCAGCGGAAGCATGAACGTCTGCGCGAATTCGGGATTAAGTTGGACCTGAGTTTGCCGAGATTGAGAACTGATCTTTTAAAGCACAATGACAATTCATAATTTCCGAAAATAGATCCCTCCAGAAGCTTCAAGAGGCTAGCTGTGCGGTCAGGTGAGAAGAAAGCGAAACACCGCCACTCTCTCTGGCTTGGTGGAGTAGAAGAGGTCGCCAGCATGACCGAAGAGTGGAGCGTCACAGTCTACCGACGTGGCCGTAGGCTGGCCTCATCACTTCACGTGTGGGGCTGCCTTCAGATGTGCCCTCGGAAAAATTCATTTTATTTGGCTTTGTTTGTGAGTGCGGCCCTTTTAGAAGGTCTATCTTCCCGCCGCTCGAGAAGTAATGCTTAACGCCCCGTGAAATTGCTTTCCTTCTCCAAGTCAGCAGGAAGCAGCAGCGGCGAAGTCAACGTTTGTCTATTTCCTTTATGTACGGTCAGGCCACCTGGCACTGCGATTCCCGCTGCTCGTGCAGCTTTGTTCCGGATCTTTTGTTTTCAGTATTAAGCCCAAGTTTGCGATGAAAAGGGCTCTTAAGTTTTTTTTTTCTTTATAGAGCAACTCATAGGCAAAGAGAACGAAATTTAAAAGCACAGCTGGTAAGAAAAGTAGGCGGTCGCATTGTTTAGGTTCAGGCCCTCTATTTTTGTGTTGCACTCGATACGCAAGGCAAACCTGCCGAAACAGTAAATGAACCGAGTGAGAGCATTTGTATGGTTTAGATTCGCGAAATTGTTTACTGCTGGCGAAAAAGATTGCATTTTACGGTTTGAGAGTAAGGTACTAGTGGAGGAGCCGTTCCCACCTGACTTCGCACTTTGCCCAAGCAGTTGCGCGGTCAGCGATAGCAAGTGTTTTGCGCAGCTTGCTCAGTGAAACACTAAGAATTGTATTATTGGGTACTCGTCAAAGAAATCGAATTAATTACTGCTCACTATGCAGGACGGTCAGTCGACTGCGGCCTTTGCGCAATAGCGCTAGCTCTTCGTTTATTTCTGCTTTGCGTACAGGTAAGTTACGCACCACCAGGGTGCACCAAGTGGCATCATTTACCCTCTGATTCCGATGATTTCCAAGGCTTTACCGAGCACGTGCTTGCAATGCAACTTCATGAGATAATGATGCAAAGGTGTAGGGGCATCCGTGCACGAAGGCCAAAAATAGATGGAAAAGCAGGAACAGACTGATAGCGAGACACGGCGAACACATGCTGCAATAATTAAGCGCACGCCATTTGGGGAGTATAGCAGGTACAATGTGCTGATAGTTATTTCGTACGGAATAACTTTGTTAGGGCTTCCTTTCGGGAGTGTTCTGTGCCTAAGGGCACTTAGTCGGTGGTAGAAATAAATCACAGTGTGGACGATTAGCACAACGTGCCCACTGGAAATCTACAAATGAGGCAGTATAATGAAACTTGTGCTAGAGTTAGTTCGCAGTACGGCAAGCACAGATTAAAATATTATATGAAGGACGACTGCAAAAATTGGACAATAACAGGCGTGACTCGGTCATTTATGTACATATTATATACATACGGAGCTCTCGCGCTAGGCCAGCAGCCATTAAATCATCTCTTATCCATCGTTCATCACGCCTCATTCATCGACTGGCCGCCACGTTGCATTTTGTGTGAGGTGCTGGGGTCCCTTCATCGCCATCCTGGTCCAGGAGCTTTGGCGTCCTGCGCCTGCCGTGGACGTCGGCAGTGAGTACCTGGTACGCCTCGCACGGCCGAGCCCCAGCGCGCCCGACCTGAACCGACCTCGCCGCTCACCCCAGCCCCGTCCTCCGCCCGGAACACCAGACACGACGAACCGACGACGTTGCCGCGACTAGAATGACCCGACCGACCCAAGACCCTGCCCACACGTAAGGACAGAGCCACCCTGCCCCTACCGTTCGGGGCGTCCAAGGACCCCGGCCGTCAGCTCCTGGCACCCTACGACCCGGATGCTTCATAGACCGGGGCTCATTTGCTCATCTCTCATCGTGGCCGCCAGCACTTCACCACCTTGCCATTTCTTTTCTGCCCTGGAAACCATCCCCGAATCGCGCATCCCTTCGTTCATGTCTTCTTCAGTTTACGATCTGGACGATCGCTCGGTGGCCCCGGATAATGTTACGAAGAAGATGAAGCTGGCAGTGGCACGGGACGGAGCGCTGGCGCTAGGCCAGCGGCCATTAAATCATCTCTTATCCATCATTAGTAGTTTTAGTATAGCGTACGCAGACATACGCAAAGGCATAGCGTACGCTATAAAATAGCGTCAGTCGTACTGGGCATGCGCCAAACGCTATTTCAAACCGATGGCTTACGTACGTTCGCGTTACGTACGCTATTTTTCGAATTTAGCGTGCGTGCTCTTTTCAGCAGCAGATCTTTTTTGGCTTTTCGCCCCAGTTACCAAGGCATCAACGACACATATGGCAATTTTGAATTCGTCTTCTAATATTGTGCGTTAAAATATTCGATGTTTCCTGTTTGATGGGCCGATTCGTGGTGCTTTACGGATTTTGTATGTCACAAAGATAAGACCATGCCTTTTTCAGCCAAACTCGCCCGGCTAGACAACGGCTTATGTTGGATCATCCAGGCAGGTTTGGCGGACGGGTGCTCAAGGTCAAAGGAAATTGTGTTTATTCTGCAGAGAGCTGGGGTTTAAAGGGCTAGGCTTACGCGTCGTCGAGGACTTAACACCTTCCGAGAAACCATCACTCACCTCAGTCTACAGAGCAGAGTGAAGCAATGCTGACGCATAAAACATTCCAGCCTTGCAGGCTATTCCATCCAGAGAGTTGGCCAGGATCTCAGGATAAATAGCGTATCTTTCATGCTTATATTGCGTGTACAGAAGAACGAATTGCTGCTAGGTTTTCTCTGTGGATAAGTCTTCTTTTTAGGCCGCCAGCTTTTCCTGATCCAACCGGGAAGTCTAACGTAGAATGCGTAAGGTCGAGCTCATCCTGAATGTTTGAATGTTTTTAGAGATGCAGGTGCATCCATCATATTAGAGCTTGGCGTGGAATCTTTAGCCTCCGGAATAATAAGCGTTCCTGGTTCTAGTTACCGGCTGTGCATGATAGCGGCGCTTTCAAGTTTCATGCCCACCTGGATGCTATTGACCGTGCGTCTGTGATCTTTTTTTCTTTTTTTGTGTGTTTTTGAAGGCTCTTACAAAGTATGCAAGTATTAACAAGGTTGAAAAAAACAAGCAGAGCTTCGAAGTGGGAAGTAGAGACCACTGTGGTAGCTCGCATTGGGAGAATCCGAAAGCATTGACGCCTTCTCGGCACTAGTCGCCTCTTTATGCCTCTATTTATCATATTATCTTAGTTTGTTATTTTAACTACTTAATTAGCACAATTATAATTTGCTTTCATTAAAGGTCAATTTATTTACTTTGTTGATACCTTCTTTTATCTAAATCAACCATTTTGGTTTTTCAAATTTGGCGCTATAGTTGCTTTCCAGTCCACTAACTATATCACCGGCCAGCCTATTCAACCATCCGATGGTTTTCCTTATAAATAATTAACTAATTAGTCTATGTCAATGAAACTTTTTGTTCGATTATATTCGCTCATCAAATACATTACAATTCATTTCAAGCTTTACTTTCTCTTTTTTGCCTATTTTTGCACTATTTTGCAGTCCACTATAGCGATGTTCGCGCTATTTCCACGTTTTTTCGACATTTACGGCTCTAAGTAATTAACTAATCATCCTATCAACATATTTTCTTTTTGCACAGCATCGCCACATCATCCTCATTTGAATACAACCCCTCGTTTGATGCTACCTTTTCTGAGAACGTCACAACTGCGGCGGACACGTTTTGCGGACGCGCTTTGTTGACACGACTGCGTCGTTATAGATTAAAAATGCTTTCTCTTTAATGAATACAAGCCGGATTTCTACGCAGCACGTGGAAGCATGCGCGACAGCTGCTATCATTCAGATGCATTTTCTACACCGGTTTTTGAAAGAACGCATAATAAGGAAATATAAACCAGTTTATGCAGTGTCAAAACACAAGCACCTAATAGCATGTGATCCAGTATACGCTTGGTTGTAAGAAGCATTGGAAAGGCAGAGTTTCAAAAAGCGTTAGCTAATTTGAGTGAATGTTAAAATCGGTTTGAATGAAAGGATAGAGGAAGTAACTCCGTCGCTTCTCATCTGACAACTTAGCAGCGTAGGGAGGAAAGGGTTGAAGAGTAATTTTAGGCTTTACGCTTTCCGATCAGTGTACGATCAGTTAGACTAATTTAAACCCGTAACGTCCCGTTTGATAAGAGCCAACTCTCCTGTTCTAAAGTTACCAAGAAGAAAATACATGAAGTCAAGGTTCTGACATAATCCCGTCTGTTCGGGATGGTACATGAATGTAGATGGTACAGATCAAAAAAGAAAGATGATCAAAAGACGTTTTCGCTTTCCTATGGGATCTTTGTTGACAAATATTACTCCCGTGTGCAATTAACTAGGCTCCCCGGGGGGAGAGGGGGGGGGAATGTTTTGGCTCCCGTGGGGAACTGTAAAAATCTTTCCAACACCTTTATTTTGGTCGGCGTCACTTACTTTCGTCAAGTAAAGAGCAATCTATAATGCAGTGCTGCTTATTCTCAAATATTTGCTAACGAATCCATTTACGGTTCAATTTATTTCACAAACTGGAGCGGAAAATCTCTGATATCATTTCAGAGCGCTCTAAGCAGACAGTGTTCAGTTTCAGATATGGTGACATGGCTTGGGTTAAACGGCAGCTCAGCGCGACTGGGCTGAAACTGTTACGTCTCTAATGTCCAGTGTGTCAACAAAGTTTCAAAATAACGGCAGCTTACGCCGCGTTCTCTCTCCTTTCCTCACACATGTTTTCGATGCCTTCAGGCTGAAGCGATGAGACGACGCCTTCTCAAGAGACACATTCACATAGCCCCGCAAGAAGGATCCATCCCCCTCAACGTGGTGGGGAACCACTCTGATTTCAAATAACGTTTTCCTCACGTTTTTCGCTATGTCTATCAATTACCAAATTTTCGTGTAATTAAACCTCTTGGCTCCTGTCTTTGCAAGCTTGTGAGTTTGGTGCACTGACTCGTCTTTAGAATGCGTCACTTCTGAAAGCTGCAAGCCGTCACAGACAATGAGGACCCTCAGCAAGCAAGTAATGAATTGCTTACTTCAGGCCTCATGAATTTAACGATGCGATGTCAACTTTTCTAAAGAGCCCATTACTACGAACGGTGACAACAGGAAACCAACGATCTAAGTCGAGTTTCAAGAGAAACCACTGCGAAACGTGCTTTTGACAATACTTTTGTCTTGCTCTTTCGACTGCATCAGAAGGGCACTTTATAATGTTCTCAGCTTGGAAATATTCTTAAAGAGTGATTTAAATGCGCTTCGAGAGAACCTTTAAAAATGACTGATTGCTTTCTCGAGATTACGCGGAGCTTAATTTCGTTCAAATTTTGCTCCGTCTCATGACTCTACAATTCTCCGGCAAAGCTTTCGTCCCGCGAGCCACACTTCATTCACGGGAAGGTTGTCACACAGCTTGATTTCCGTCTTTGTAGACGTCGTTAGCTCGCGGAATTAGTGATATTTTTGTCTTTATCAAGCTACAATTTTTTCGGTGAACCATGAAAAAAATAACTGAACGATACTAGTCTAGCTTTGAGGAACGAACATCTATCAACCGAATGCCATAACTGCAAACCCAGTAGGAAATGTAGGGAGCACAAATACTAAATGCGCTCAGAATTTCTATTCTTCTCTGAGTGAATGAGTGAACCATATAGTACGGCCGCAATAGTGTATTGTTTTCTTCATGTGTACGGTCTCTAGTTTGGGATTAACTAGTCACTTATGATCGCCTACTGTGCTCATTACTATACTGTTGTACAAGTGCCTCTGGGAGTTGTGGTGAGCAAGCAGTTTAAAGGCTGTCCGGTGCACGCCATGTTTTCAAACAAGGCGTTGATATATTTGGTTTTTCTGTTTTCTGCTTTACAGTAAGAATGGTTGTATAGTTTTATTAGTACAAAAGTTGTTTCTTTTTTTGTATATAGATTACGCAGTTAGAAAATAAGGACACGAGTTAACATCGCAGCAGAACTTCTCACACGCTCATTGAAGTTGTGAACAGACTGCACCAGCATATATTTGCTCCTTCGCTATATGGATGGTTTGCTTCAAAGCTAAGAAAAAAATATCATAAGAGCTTGCAAAACCAAAAGAATGTTTCTGAGTAGGGGCTGGCGGTCACGTAGGGGCCTCGTGAGTGCGCGAGAGTTTGCAACCCTAGCGTGCCTGACACCTAGTCTAAAATTTATAGCGGGTAGTTTGCCCCAACTTTAGCGCTTTTACCTACGTCAAACTGATAAAAAATCCTGCACACGGAAGGCACCAACCCCACTGCCGCAAACGGCGCTCTTGAGTGCTTAAGCGACGAGAGGTTGAAGCTGAGTGTGAACTGAGGCACGTAAGTCCTTATTTGGCTCAGACAATCAGCTCCCCTAATGTCCCAGTTAGGCGCTGCCCGCCAGAATGCGGAAAGTAAAAGCAGCGTAACGAAACGCAATGTAGATACAATGAATAAATAAAAAATGGCTCACGTACATCCTGAACTTCATTTATCACTGTTAGAAGACGCTTTACACAATTCCGCAAAATTTTTCTCCACGGCAAAATCCAATTGTATGCTATTTGAAGCTCGGAAAAAAGCTCGGAAAGGAAAAAATTCCTCTCTCGTTGCGGAACGAACGTCGACAGAGCTTCAAATAGCATACAATTGGATTTTGCCGTGGAGAAAAATTTTGCGGAATTGTGCTAAGCGTCTTCTTCCACGGCAAAATTTTTCTCCATGGCAAAATCCGATTGTATGCTATTTGAAGCTCGGAAAAAAGCTCGGAAAGGAAAAAATTCCTCTCTCGTTGCGGAACGAACGTCGACAGAGCTTCAAATAGCATACAATCGGATTTTGCCGTGGAGAAAAATTTTGCGGAATTGTGCTAAGCGTCTTCTTCCACGGCAAAATTTTTCTCCACGGCAAAATCCGATTGTATGCTATTTGAAGCTCGGAAAAAAGCTCGGAAAGGAAAAAATTCCTCTCTCGTTGCGGAACGAACGTCGACAGAGCTTCAAATAGCATACAATCGGAATTTGCCGTGGAGAAAAATTTTGCGGAATTGTGCTAAGCGTCTTCTTCCATGGCAAAATTTTTCTCCACGGCAAAATCCGATTGTATGCTATTTGAAGCTCTGTCGACGTTCGTTCCGCAACGAGAGAGGAATTTTTTTGCTGAGAAATTTCGCATTAAATACATTTTTTCCACCACTCTGTTCAAACTAGTTGACCAAATGTTTAGGGGAATCCCCCAAGGTGGAGCAAATTTGTAATAAGGGAGTAATTCCCCTAAACATTTGATCAACACTGTTCACACTTCGAGTTATTGATCAATTCGCTCTCGCCCTACCATAAGCTTGCCGTCCCGGTTAGCTCAGTTGGTAGAGCGACTGCTCCGGTGAAGCGGTGGTCCTTGGTTCGAACCCCGGACCAGGACGAATTTTTCTTTAACTGCGAAGTTTCTGAGAAAGCTGTATAGCTTTCCTTTGTAGCCGTGTGGTTCTGTTCAAACTGTAATGACAATAAATTTTTATGGCGCAAAGGCATTTGTGGCCAAATAGCGCCTTGGGGCAATCTTATTTCGTCTACTGAAGGTGGGGTCAACGACCCATTTCTTAAGCATTTCACAATAAAGAAGCCGAGCACCAGACAGGGGAAAGGCTGCACCCATTGCATCATCAGTGGGTACAAGGTGGCGCTGGGGATCGAACCCTGCACCTCTCGCATGCGAGGCGTATGCTCAAACGACTAGGCCACCGCTGCGGTTCATCCCTCTTCAAACTAGTGACGTTGGTTACGAAACTGAGTGCATTCGGGCTCAGTAATCGCGGTCTGGAAGTGGTTTGCATTGTGGTCTAGTCTCAGGCTGTTTTCGACAGACGTCGCTCTCGAACGGCTTCATTTCACCGAGGGAATCAATCAATTCAGGCCAGTTTCAGATTATTTGCAACGTGCATTTGAAATGAGCTTTGTTTACTTGTTGTCGAAACCCCATTCTTCTGGCGTTGACCCACATGTTTTACCACCAGCGGTATAATGAGATCTTGCTCGTTTCTATTGTTTCACGCATGATAAACGGATAGTTTCAAAGCCCCAACTTTTGGCAAGCTGGAAGATGTTCTTTTCTCTTCGATCTTTTTATTTTAGATGTTGTTATGGCTTTTTTCTGTTTTGTATTAGCATAGCATGACTTGCGCTTCTAAGATATCCTGTCAGGCTTGCAAAAGGTACCACCAACTACGGATTTTTTTCGGCTGAACTCGAACGTTGAAGTTGCGCCCTCAAGGCGGGCTTGGTTCGCACTTTCTAATTACTACCACACGACTCTATCTTGCAGTCTTAAAGATATTTAGCAGCACCGGTTCTGCAATTAGAGGAACTGTTATGAATTTTATCGAGTGCCTTCGCTTTCCCTTCCCGCAAATGTTTTACTTTTGTAAATTATAAGGGATTCAACTGTGCTACTTTTCGCATTAACACGCCCCGTTGACTAGCTTAGCGCCTGTCACTGTATTGTCCATCAATGTGTATTTTTTTACAGGTGTAAAAAAAGCGTAGCGTTCATTCCACGAAGCTCTTTTTAAGAATCCCGGAACCAACCTGGAGTTGTAACATCGCATCTTAAGTTTAATTAAAGGTATTTCCTGTCTCTCTATTGACCCTCAGTTGATGTGTTTCCCATCCATATCCTTGGCACAAGTACCATCTGGGTTATTATTCCGAAAACATTTTATGTTTCATTGCCTCAAATGCCGTCCGGCGTTGTTCACTACCAGGGGCACAAAATTTCACAGTGACGACACCATGCTCTCGCATGACGTCAGGACCATATGATAGCGACGTCTTCACAAAAAAAAGAAAAAACAGTTTTTTCGAAGGTGCAGATAATTTGAACCAAGAACGATAAGATTGCCACGCAAGCACAAAACCCATAGGAAAGTAAGACGATGTTTGGAAACGAGATTTTTATTACATTGAAAATAGATACTATTGAAATTGACTGTTTACTAAGCTTCAAGGAAAAGCCATGAAACATATTTTAAAAAGATAGAGCAACAGAGCGCTAGACGTTAGGTCATGTTGAGCACATTACGAAGAGGGAGTTCCACTCCGGTTTAAAGTTCGACTGTTCATACATTTCGCTCAGATTTACAGTAATTTTTTCACGTTCGATACTTTGTCGTAACAACTTATTTGCAGCGGCAGTCTATTATTTCAATTTTCCGTAGGCTGTGTAGCACAATAAGAAAAAAACATATAGAAGGTTCGCCAGCACATTGCATTCCAGTGAGGTATCGTGTGATATCAGAAGTGAAATGAATTAATTTTTCGAGGTTCATTGCAGGACATCGCTGAACAGAATTACATCCTTACAATTTACTAAGAAATGTTCTTTTATTTCAGCAGCATCATAGAAGCGGCAGTTCAGAGATGACACAAAAATGCCTTTTTTTCTGAACCCAAGTCTTCACGGCCACTATTTCCTTATGTAGCTTGTAGAAGGAAATCTTATTCCTATGCCAAATTGACCTTTTAACAATGATCTGTAGTGAACGCAGTATGTTCTCACGCAAAACTCATAATTTAACTAAGACCCTTACTCAACGCTGCATGTCATTCGGGTTTCCTTCTCTCGTTACGAGGTTTTTTTTCTTGCAAGCCTTCCTCATGGTCGCTTTTTGAACAAACGTAGACTACTAGGTGGTGATGAAGGTATTGGCGAGACGACTCCAGGCTGTAATCCAGGATTTAATCGGCCCCCATCAAACATTTGGTATTAAAAACAGGACGATACACACGAACATTCATGTGGCCAGGAGTGTTTTAGAACATTGTGATAGCGAATTCCTGCAGGTAGCCATGCTGCAGATCGATCTCGCTAAGGCATTTGACAGGGTGCCACATGACATCCTCTTTGATTTGTTGGACTATGACGGTGTTGGTAAAGTTATACGCGATGGTGTAAAAATGGCGTACAGAAACTGCACCACAAATCTTGTCATAAATGGTGAACTGTCGCGCCGTATAGATGTACGCTTATCTGTACGCCAAGGTTGTCCATTGTCGCCGCTGTTGTTCACACTGTTCCTTGAACCACTCTGCCAGAACATTTTGCAGAATGAAGAAATACGCGGTTTTGGCTTCCACACGTGTGAAGTTCGCGGGCTTGCTTACGCGGATGACGTTGCCTTTTTTGCATCGGACAGGGAAAGCATTACGGCTGTACTGAAAATAACACAGGATTTTTGTGCCCAGAGTGGGAGCATGTTAAACATAGATAAGTAAATTGGTTTGTGGCATGGCGCATGGAACATGACTCCAGATGTATTTGAAAATGTTCACTGGTCTACTACACCGAGCACATATCTTGGGGTGCCTCTTGATTGCTATCGTGAAAGCGATTCGGTCTGGAGCAAGAAGGGCGGTGAAATGAGAGAGATGACATCTAAATGGTGTGGGCGCGACCTTTCAGTGTTCGCGCGTGCCACGGTATGCAATGTTTTTCTAGCAGAAGAGATAATGTACATGTTGCAGGTGTTGTACTGCACACGGGTGAAAATACAGAAGTTCCATCGCATCTTTGCGACATTTATATGGCAGTCCAGTTGGGAGAGAACCTCCCGAACGAATCTTTTTCGGCGAGTCGCCGAGGGGGGTCTGTCCCTCTCTCACTTGTTTTTAAGCCAAGTGGTCATGCGCTTCATGTTTCTCCGCGAAAGAAGAAACCCTTTCCTCCAGTGTTTTGTTCAGTTTATGTTGCCAAATGCACTCCCAGAATTTGTAATCTCCTCTGCCGGAGGTGGTCGCTACAGTGTGTCCCGTTACCTCCGTGAGGTTGTCGCATCTTATCGATTCCTTGTCACCCGTTTTTCCAGAGAATATTTGTCAACTGTGCAGAAAAGGCAACTTAAGAAAGACTTATTACACGTCCTTTTTCCCGCTCCCTTGTATCGGTCGGCCTTTGGGGCCTCACCGGGACAAAATGTGTTAAAGAGGGTAAGAAGAATGTAGGTAACGCCTTCAGCAAAAACTTTCTTCTTTCAGCTGCACACAGGAACCTTACCTGTTAAAAGCTGGTTACATGAAAGAGACATATACGTCCCGTAGGGCACCCATTGCCTTCTGTGTAGGAAGGAGGAAACAATTGACCATGTTTTTGTCGACTGTAATAATGCAATCTTCTTTTGGGACGTGTTGCAGCCAACCATAAAGAAAGATTTGCTGCTCACTCCGCACGGCATTAGGTTTCTGCCTGTCGAAGACGATGGAGCTCCATATGACACCATTTTTCTGCTTGGCTTGCATGCAGTGTGGCGTAGTGCCATGGCATATCGCCATTGCGATCCTGGAGCCAGATCTGTGTATCAATATTTTGTTGAGAGTGTCCTGAAAGTTTATGGTGTGTTAAAAGACCGAGGTTTTGACGAAGAAATTGTATCCCTTTTCCAGAATCTATCCCAACTGAAGAAGTTGGAATGGTCGCTGGAAGCGAGGAGTGCTGTAGCCATGTAAATAGCCATGTAAATAGTCACATATGTTGTAATGCACTGTATCCCAAGCCTTTGAAGGCAATAAAGAAAAAAAAAAGAATGTGAATGTGCCTATACATTATTCATGGGTGTAGTATTATAATCTCTCTGGTTTAATGAACAGCTTTAGGGTACCATTAAAAAACTTTCGATGCCCACCAGTGCCGCTTTACCGGACTAGCAGCGCGACTGCCGTTCCAACCAGAACGACAACGGCTGTAGTCTCCGTCCTCTAGAAGCGTCACCTACTGCACGCCTCTCCACCTCAGCACCCGCCCCCCCTTCCCCCACCGGGAGCCAGGTCAGCCGGGTTCACCCACCGCCCAGCTCCCCATCCTTGCATTAGCTTTGTGAGTGCATTCCCCCCAAAAGGAAGAATATGCATCCGGCTTACTTTAAAACCTCCAGCACCGAGCACGCACTGCTTTACTCCACCTTCGCTCGCGGTGCGAACAGTTCGGGGATGTCAGACCACGTGGAAAAAGGCCGAAATAAACAATTTGCCTCGCAGACTTAACCACAGATTAAAACCTAGGTCAGCAATGGATTTGTTTTAAACTCGGCTCCTCAGGGAGGTCGGCCTGTGGTGGAACCGCGACGGGGACTATGTGAAGTGGACTATGGACAATCACTTCACCAGCAGCCTATACGAGTGCCTCGCCGAAACTGGTCTACACTCCTTCTTTTAACTTTCTGTAACCTACATTCCACTCCCCCTTTTCTCAACTTATGCCTCAAGGCAGACTTCTCGAATAAAAAAAAAAACTCGGTTCTGTTCTTGCTTCTGTTATGCGAAGCATACTAAAATAGCCCAACCCAGCTCCTCGAGCGCGGCGGTGTCGTTACCATTGACCTTTCGTGACCTCCATGTCATACCACGTGATGCGTGACGTCACAGCAGATGAGAAACGGGGCCCCAGCTCGCGCCGTCGCGCGAGGCGTCGCGACCAAGGAGGACCACGTGATGCGTGACGTAACGACATAGGAGAAACGGGGCCCCAGCTCGCGCCGTCGCGCGAGGCGTCGTGACCAAGGATGACCACGTGGTGCGTGACGTCACAGCAGATGAGAAACGGGGCCCCAGCTCGCGCCGTCGCGCGAGGCGTCGCGACCAAGGAGGACCACGTGATGCGTGACGTAACGACATAGGAGAAACGGGGCCCTAGCTCGCGCCGTCGCGCGAGGCGTCGCGACCAATGTGTTTCCTGCTTCTGCCGCTAGGTGCGCTGTAGTGAACACGTGATGCTGGAGCGGCGGTATACAAGGGGGTGCGCCTGCCTCTGCTAGGCGTACACGGGATAGAGATGCCTCCTGGAGACAGGGCTGCTCGTTGGAATGAGAAGCAAAAGTTGCGGCGTGCTACAGAGACTGATGAAGAGCGTGAAGAACGTTGTCTTGTGGCGATATTGAAGCAAATCCTGGTCCAACTGAAAAAGAGATGCTATCGGAGTTACTAGCAGGCCAGGGTAAGATTACTTCAACAATGGAGGGCCTACAGGCATCACAGAACAAGATAGAAGACAAGCTTTCTTCTTTAACTGAGCGGATTGACGGTATTGAGAGACAGTTATCCGGCCTAAATGTCTTAGCCACGAAGATGAAGGATATGGAATCTACCATATCAGAACTTCAGGGGCAGCTTACTTTAGTTAGAAACCAGATGGATGACCTAGAAAACAGAGGTAGAAGAAATAACCTTATCATTTACGGTATAGAGGAGGACAGCATTGAGTCTAACCATGAACGGGAAGAGAAAGTAACAAACGGCGTTTTTCAGGAAAAGCTGGGTTTAACGGTAAGTGGCGTCGAAAGATGCCATAGAATGGGTAAAAAGGAAGCAAGCAAGGTGCGACCTGTCATTTTAAAACTCCTCGATTTCCGTGAAAAAATGTCCATATTACAATCATGTCATAAGCTCAAAGACTCCGGCATATCAATAGCTGAGGATTATTCAAAACGAGTTCGAGAAATACGTAAACAATTATGAAAAAGCTGTAAAGAAGAGAGAGACGAAGGAGCCAAAGCAAAGTTATTATTCGATAAACTAAGCGTTGATAACGTCCTATTTGGTTGGGACGAAGCGAAAGGTTCTCGCTTCAGGCTTAAAAAGAAATCAAACTGACTTCTCACCAATAAACCTCGGACCCTGAAAATATTAAATGTTAATTGCAGGAGTGTTCTAAACAAGACTGCTGAGTTGGAGGCTCTTTTGCTTTTGCACGATCCAGAAATTGCGGTTTTGACTGAGACTTGGCTTAACGACACAGTATTTGACAGTGAGTTTGTACCCATTGGCTACAGTTCGTACAGAAAAGACCGTGATGGTAGAGGTGGAGGCGTTAGCATACTCTTTAAGTCAACCTTGCGAATTTTCCCAATGTCTGATATACCTAATGTAGAGTGTATTTTTTGTAAAGCATACTATGGAAATGTTAGATACGTTATTGCAGCAATGTATAGGCCCCCTAGTTCTACCGTTTCCGTTCTAGACGACCTCAAACAATATTTGTACACGAATGTCAAACTTGGTGATCGTATTATACTGTCAGGTGATTTTAATTTACCTAATATAGACTGGTCGACGTTCTCACTTGAAAAACATGACGCTTTAGGTGAAGCAATGTTGGACATTGCTTTTTCCTTTGATTTATTGCAAATTGTGGAACAAAGCACAAGAATTCAGGGCAGTTCTCAGTCAGTCCTTGACCTATTTTTTGTCAGCGGATCAATAGGCGCAGATACAAATTACGAAATAGTACCTGGAATTTCGGACCACGAAGCTGTCCTACTCACCATTGCTGATGCCGTCTTGGATAGCAAGCCTAAATATCCATCTTACCCAAACTTTTCTCGAGCCGATGATGTATCAATCATTGACATACTTTCGCTTAACTTCGATGCCTTTTCAGATAGCACGGATGATGTGCATTCGCTTTGGTGCAGGTTTAAAAAATTAGTAAAAGAGTGCATTGACCGTTTTGTCCCGCTGATAACTAAAAAGAAAAACGGTAGGAACCCCTGGATCTCCCGTGAGACGTTACGACTCCAAAGGCAATTGAAGCGTCTTAAGAAAAGATTAAAAATCCATGCTGCACAGGCGGTCAAAAAAAAGATTGACGAAATTTCCTCCCGCCTTAAAAATCAAGTATACAGGGTGTTTTTTTTAGAAGGTCCAAAATTTTTAAAAAAAGGTAAACTGCTTTAGATTTATTTTAGCGCTGGGGCTATACTGGAGGCTACGGCGGGCGCCAGGCAAGAGGAAAACTGTTTTAATTAGTTCGCTGATTAACTAACTATGTTAATTAACTTTTCTAATTTTTGTTTTAGGGGATATGTTGTATTCGCAGAATTGGAGATCGTCCTCTAAACAGTCCAACCAAGAAAAAACAATTTTAATTAAAAATTTTTCACGCACGTTACGAGGCGCGAAAAAGTCACTCTGGTAGGCATCTTCACACCGTAACGCAGCGGCGGGAGCGCCTCTGACGTAGTTCACTCCGCCCTGCGCTTTGCGTCAAGCGTCCCGGACTGGCGGCCTGCGCTATCGCTGCTTATCTCGCTTCGCTCCGCGGCCTCACGGAATGCCGCGCTGGAACAAAAACGCATTGACACAAAGTGCAGGGCGGAGCGAGCGCTCACAGACGCTGTGTTACAGTGTGAAGCTGCCTACCAGGGAGACTTTTTCTCGCTTCGTTACGCGCGCAAAAAATTTTTTCATGAAAATCTTTTTTCTTGGCTGGACTGTTTAGAAGATTATCTCCAATTCTGCTAATACAACATATCCCCTAAAATAAAAATTATAAAAGTTAATTAACGTAATCAGTTAATCAGCGAACTAATTAAAGTAGTTTGCCTCTTACCTGGTGTCCGCCGTAGCCCTCAGTATAGCCCCAGGGTTAAAATAAATCTAAAGGAATTTACCTTTCTTTAAAAATTTTGGACCTTCTAAAAAAAAACACCCTGTATGCCGATAAACAACGCTACTATGGTGAATCACTGCCCAGTTTCATAACTACAGCTCCAGAAAAGTTTTGGCGTTCTATTTCTCCGACTTCCAAGGAATGTGATGTATTTCATGTTGATGGTAAAGATGTGTGCGATGGCAAGGTAATAGCAAATGCATTTAATAAACATTTTAAGTCCGTCTTTACTAAAGATAATGGCGTAATGCCGTCTTTCGAATTACCTACGTCACCTATACCCGATGTTAAAATAAGTGAAACAGGAATACTAAACATGCTTTTAAATTTGGACATTAAAAAGTCCTGCGGTCCGGACAACATTCCAAACACATTTTTAAAGCGGTATGCAGAATGGGCCTCAAAATACCTGCACGTTCTGTTCACGAGATCATTGTGCGAGGGACAAGTGCCGAGCGACTGGAGGACTGCCAGAGTGAAGCTACTACATAAGGCAGGAAAAAAGCAGTGCATTCAAAATTACCGCCCAATTTCTTTAACATCTACGGTATGTGAACTTTTGGAACACATAATTCATAATCATATCTCAGAATTCTTGGAGAAATATAATATACTTACGAAGCATCAACATGGTTTCCGAAAAGGCTACTCTACAAATATCCAATTGGTTCTAACAGTGCATGACTTTGCTAAAGCAATTAACAATGGGAAACAAATAGACGCTGTTTTTATGGATTTTTCAAAGGCTTTCGACAAGGTGTCTCATAAAAAGTTACTTCACAAATTAGGTGCAATACTGAAAAATTCTCAACTAATTAACTGGCTTGCGGCTTATCTTGAGAACAGAGAACAATTTGTTGTTTTTAATGACCACCATTCAGAACGACTTTCAGTTGGCTCTGGCGTCCCGCAGGGCTCGGTGCTTGGGCCTCTTTTGTTTCTTTTGTTCATTAATGATGTACTGCATGGCATTCCCGTTAAGGTTAAACTTTATGCTGACGACTGTGTATTGTACTCAGAAATAGAGAACGCCGCTGACCAGGAACTGCTGAACAATGCCTTAGGACAAGTTGTTGCCTGGTGCAAAGCTTGGCAAATGTCAATTAATTTTCAAAAAACAGTTTTTATGACCATTACACGCAAAAAGCACAAGCTTAAATATCCATATGCTACTAACGACATATTTCTCTCCGAAGTAACACACTACAAGTATCTAGGACTCTGGATCACTAATGATCTCACTTGGACTAAGCACCTTGAATATGTAGTAGCTAATGCTAACCGCATATTATTCTTCTTGAGGAGGGCTTTGAGACTTTCCACCCCTTCTGTCCGTCTGCTCGCATACAAAAGTGTAATTCTGCCGATACTAGACTATGCATGTGTAATTTGGGACCCTTTCACCAACACTAACATCACCAAGATGGAAATGGTGCAAAGAAAAGCAGTTCGCTTCATATATAATAGCTTTGGACGTACATCAGTAACCTAACTACTAATGAAAGCAAACCTGCCACCATTAACGCAAAGAAACCGTGTATCACGACTAAAATTCCTCTTTCAACTTATTAACGGTCATTATAAAACCGACCTCACGGGAATAGTTAGTTTTTCATCTGGGTATTCTACAAGGCAGAGACACAGTCGCACAATAACCGCCTTTAGCACCCATAATAACTATTTTAAGTATTCTTTCTTTCCCCGAACAGTAACTGAATGGAATCTACTAACCAATGATCAAATTTCAAAATCATCACTGTCGGCATTTGTTTTAGGTACTGTTTAGAAACGTGTTGTCTTTAACTGTTTATACGCTCCATGGATCTAATTTGTATTGTATGCTTTGTCTGTGTTGTTGTTTTCATTATGTATTTAGTGTATCCTACCCTGCTAAAATCCCCAGAGGGGATTGCAGTATTGATAAATAAATAAATAAACGTCTAGCCAAGCGGCGTGCTCGATATGGAACTCGGGGACAATATGCTTCGCATCTGACTAGGCTTAACCTAAGCTAAGCCTCAGCCATTTTTTTCTTCCTGCTACCCGTGTCCTACTTTCATCTTTGCTGCTAAGTTCGGTGAACTTTCTGCGGTGACATCCAGCCTCCAGCACAGTGCATGGAACCGCGGACGCACGGCGCGACGCGCGCCGGTGGCTGCTGCTGTTGCTGGCGCGCCGTCGCCAGAACGCTTGTTCTCTCTTTGGGCGTTCTGCAGTGCAGGTTTGAACGCCTGCAGTCGTCGTGTTTGTTGCCACTGGACACTGGACCCCTCAGCGACAGCCTTTCCTTTTTCTTATAGTAAGGAATCTTCGGCGGTGATTGCTCCCGTGGCATACGTGCGTCTCGTATGCACGTGTGGGGGGGGGGGGGGGGAAACGAAGAGGAAGGCGGAGGTTCGGAACGCGGCGAGTTTAGTGCTTTTTGTGTGCGTGCTCGGAAATTCTCCTTTCCTAGGTATTTGATTGGTTCGCATCCTTTCCCCAGTATTTGATTGGTTGCTGTCCCCGCCAAGGGCGGAGACAGAAGGCTTAAAAGGGTACGCTCCCGGTTAAGTGGGGCTGATTTTGTGTAATAACGTTTCAGTCAGGTTGTAAATAGTTTTTCCCTTGCTTGTTTCTTCTCGTTTATTTTGTGTAAATAAATAGTTAACCTTCTTGTACAGCCATCGAGTAACGTGACTGTTTGCGTCTCGGAACCATCTATTCATCATCATCAAGTGTTTCCTCTCGTCACCACCTGAAGAGGAAACCCAACTGGCGCAGTCCAGACAGGATCTCAACTGGCGTAGACGATGACAGGATTCCAACTCTTGCCTTTTCGGGTGTTGCTACAATGGTCATACACATCAGGCCGTGCGGATCGCAAGAGCTCCAAGCACAACCCCCCGCCGGACGTCGAGGAGTAGTGACACGCATCTCTAGGGGAGCTACCCTCTCGCGCCAGACTGGTTGCAATGGCGTCGCTGTTGTTTGCTCCAGGAGACCTCTCATGTACCGTGAGACAAACAGCCCTCGCTCAAAAATTGGAAACGCTACATAACGCTGACCTAGATGAGCCCTGAGCCGTGTCCGCTGCACTCAGTGCGTATTTCACCAGGCGAAGCGAAATCAGCTGTAGATTCTATAGAAGAAAAGCAGGATAAAGGAAGGAAGGATAGAGGAGCAACAACGAAAAAACAGACAGCCCTGAACAAGCTAGGTCAGAAAAGAAATCAACCACTGACTGGTTCCGGTAGACGTCTCGGTTAATCGATAATCGCTTGGGAGGTTTGAAAGAACTCCTCGACGCGAATGAAGTCCAAATTAAATCGGCAAAC
The DNA here is from genome assembly GCF_055824585.1 of Amblyomma mixtum. Classification (NCBI taxonomy): domain Eukaryota; kingdom Metazoa; phylum Arthropoda; class Arachnida; order Ixodida; family Ixodidae; genus Amblyomma; species Amblyomma mixtum. The sequence goes on from NC_143013.1 coordinate 181,317,042, forward strand.
GCGGCACCTTCACGGCTTTCAGAGCACACGCTTGTTTTCTTATCGTTCTTCCAGGTGGAAATGTATCGACCAGAATGATCACTTCACCTCACGCGGAAGACGTCAACTGGTAGATAGTGTTTCGGGAGCAGCTTACGCAGCTGAGCGATTTTCATCGCTTTGTGACTTTTGATACAGAGGTTTTAAGGGTCCGGAAAAACAATTGGTGCAGACGCTGAAAATGGACTAAATATGGCTTGTGCGCACGCGTTGCCACGGGAAAAATGTGCACTAATGCCCGTTTGTTTGATGAAATGGCGGTCTTCAGACCGGTGTTATAGAATAAACAGCCCTACCTACAAAGCACTGCCTCGTATGCGGAAAATGCATTTTGGTGCATACAAATGTGTTTCGTTGCATGTCCTAACAATGAAGTGTTTGCTTGGTGTTCTTCATATGATTCTGCAATAACAACATGAAATTGCTTGAATTGAAGACGGGACGTGCGCCCGTCCCGTCTTCTTTCTTGTGATTGTCTCATGTGCGCATCCCATCTTTCTAAAGCAATATGAACCAACTTGCCCAACAACGCATCCTACTGAACAACATGAAATGTGCACAATTTCATGAGGCGACGACTGATGCGGTATGCCCTTGCGAGATTGGTGTTTCCTATCTGCATCGGCGATGCGCTACGTCTTTTCCTTTGTAATAATAGCAAAAGGACTAAACACGTGCCGGCCCAACGTAGAATCAGTACTTTGCATGACCTTGTGGTTAACGTGGTCAATCTGCCGAAATTAAATATTGCCGCGACTGGGATTCGAACCCGCGGCGGCGAGAACAGATCCGCTTCGCTCGCCACTGCATGAGAGCACTGTGCTATCGCTGCAGTCGGCCATAGCGTCTGTTTGATGATGATGATGATGTCCTCGGGCTGAATGGCACATACCCACGGCGGGGGATTGTCCAGGGTGCATAGCGGATACAAACGCACTCATGTACAGGGAATGGAGTATATTTAAATCTAAAATTTTGGGACGCAGAGCTAGAATTTGTACAAAACAAAAAATACGCTCTGTGACTTGCACGTCGTCGTCTTCATCAACTTTAATCTGCACGCAAAAGGATTTCCACGTCATACTCGGTTAAACTATGTTATAACGCTACCAGTTTATTCTTTATGTAATATTTTGTTGGCTGAAAAGTTTATAGAATATTCACACTATATATTCTGCTTCTATACGAATGCCAAAGTCTTAATAAGGAAGCCAGCTACTATCCATACGCCTGCTCTTTTCAGTAAACTTTGAGATCTACAAAAACGATAAAAGAAAGAAAAGAGTAAAAATTAGCAGGAAAGGAAAACAAAAATATAAACGAAGAAGGTAGAGACCTGAGCAAAAGAAGAAGACAACATGAACGCAGAAATAAAAATGCAGCAGTTATGTAGATGAGGTAAGGTAGACAGAAACATTTTTTCATGGTGCATTGGTCAACTGCGGAGCATCGCCTCCTGAGCGGGAAAGACTAGCTGCTTACGCGCTCGGTCCGGACAGTGAGAATAATAGGATGGATTAAATGCCGCCATCTGATGTGGTGGGAAGGGGGTTGTGGAGATGCACTTTTTCCTGACACATCCATTTTCTTCCGTTTCGCAGGTCATTTTTCCGTTTACATTCACTTTATACCCCCCACCCGCGCCACCGTCTTAACCTTATCGCTAAATCGGCTCAAAATCAAAAAGAGTTGGCCACGCGGCATGCTTTTGCTCGCGGAGTTCACCTCCCGGCATTAGCATTTTTGTTTACCTGGTCAGAATATAGAAGGCAACAAAATAAAACTACGCACGCGAGTCTCTCTGGCGTCTCTAGCGTGCAGGTTGCTTCAGCAGGGCGTTCAATGTATGACTCTCGAATATCCGCGTTACGGAGGATGGCAGGTGGGTTGAGTTTGGCATTTGGTGAGTGGACAGCCTCTCCCCACCTCTCCTGCTTAGCTAGAGGGGTGTGGTGGAGAGATGGCTGGTGCTTCTCATGGGCGGCTGGCGTATCACTGCTTCATGAAGCTCGGAATAACTCCGGTAAGCTCGAGTACGCTCGAGTAAGCTCACGTCGCACCACCTGCAGCCAGCGGGTTGAGGGCGTCGTGCGAGCTGCATCCGGGTGGAGAGAGGGCGTGAAGGTGAAGAGCGAGAAACGGGGTTGCGCCCACATGCAGATGCCGGAAAGAAGAGGCGAAGGATGAATTTGCCGGGGCAATGTGAAACGCTGCAAGCGGTAGATAATGGGTGAAACCTGTCCTTCACTAATCCCGAAACCGAACGACCTGGACGGCGAGCTGAAGAGCAGCCCGAAAGAAGAGATCGCCAACGTGAGTCAGTCGTTCCAACGGATATAAATAGGCAGCAAGCCGAAGTAGAGCGGTGAAGACAGCATATGCCTAATTGGTAAACCGGAGGTTGAAACAGATGAGGAGCGAGAAACGCGGCGCAACAAGAGGTGAATGACAGTCTTCGGAGGAAGGTGCAGTAGAGAGGCGTGTACAAGTGCCATCAGAGACCTCCGAACAGACGTTACACAGTTCCTCAAATTGCAAGAGAAGCTAAGGCGGCTTATCACAAGAGGAAAGCTGAGGATAGGTTGCAGGAATAGATTGGGTGCAAATGGAATTTTCAAGCTTAGAAAACATTAAATAAAGGCAAAAAAGCTACAGAAGGTGACACGAGCTAGCGAAAAAAAGTAGCAATTATAGTGTACCGGGTGTTTTTTTTTAGAAGGTCCAAAATTTAAAAAAAAGAAGGTAAATTGCTTTAGATTTATTTTAGCACTGGGGCTACACTGGAGGCTACGGCGGGCGCCAGGCAAGAGGAAAACTGCTTTAATTAGTTCTCTGATTAACTAAATATGTTAATTTTCTTTTCTAATTTTTGTTTTAGGGGATATGTTGTATTCGTAGAATTGGAGATCGTCCTCTAAGCAGTCCAACCGAGAAAAAACAATTTTCATTAAAAATTTTTCGCGTACGTTACGAGGCGCGAAAAAGTCACCCTTGTAGGCATCTTCACACCGTAACGCACCGGCGTAGCGCCTCTGACATAGTTCAACAGGAAAATGGCGCAAAAGACGTGGACAAAAGAGACAAACACGACAGGACCATCGTGTTTGTCTCTTTTGTCCACGTCTTTTGCGCCATTTTCCTGTTGAATCATGAACCAACTAGCCTAAACTAGAGTTCTTCCTGACATAGTTCACTCCGCCCTGCGCTTTGCGTCACGCGTCCCGGACTGGCGGCCTGCGCTATCACTGCTTATCTCGCTTCGCTCCGCGGGCTCACGGAATGCCGCGCTGGAACAAAAACGCATTGACACAAAGTGCAGGGCGGAGCGAGTTACGTCACAGGCGCTCACAGACGCTGTGTTACAGTGTGAAGCTGCCTACCAGGGTGACTTTTTCTCGCTTCATTACGCGCGCAAAAAATTTTTTCATGAAAATCTTTTTTCTTGGCTGGACTGTTTGGAAGACGATCTCCAATTCTGCTAATACAACATATCCCCTAAAATAAAAATTATAAAAGTTAATTAAGGTATTCAGTTAATCAGCAAAAAAATTAAAGTAGTTTGCCTCTTACCTGGTGTCCACCGTAGCCCTCAGTATAGCCCCAGGGTTAAAATAAATCTAAAGGAATTTACCATTCTTTAAAAATTTCGGACCTTCTAAAAAAAACACCCGGTAAGGTAGAGATGCAAATCGGGGACCAATTTTTACTGTTCCTCAGATGCGTGGGCTTCTCGTCGGTTGAGGCCGTGGGGAGGGTGAATTATATTGGCGGTGGGTAGCGCTTCTGCAGGGGTTATGATTCGCCCGAAACGACTTCACACAGACGACTGAAGCATTCGCGCCGAGGGGAAAAGTGCTGCTATCGCAGTAATAGAGGCTTTTAGCACAGCGAAAGCCTAGTAGCGCAGACATATTGTAACGTACTTGCTGACGAAGGGGGGCTTTATCAGCAGGCACGAAAGTGAAGGCCAGGCAAGCTGGGGCAACAACAGCGACAGACTCCACACGGCGCGAGCCCTACTTCGTCGTCGTCGCCCTACTTCGTATGCGCCACCTGGCAAGACTAGGTGGCATTATTCCCCCCTTATGAAGAAAAAAAAAAAGAGCGCTGTCGTTGTCGACGTAAGGGTGAAACAAAAAATAAACAAAAAAACAAGCAAACTGCCGCAACTGAAGCGCGCGAAAACATCAGCACGGTTGCGTCACCGTGTATAGTACGGCTTAAGCCGCACAACGTGCACAATGTCAGAGTCGGGCTGTCGGCGTCGCGGTTGCACAGCACCGTCCGGAACCACTTCATAGTTAACCTCACTCACACGCCGTACCACTCTGTAAGGGCCAAAATAGCGGGAGAGCAGTTTCTCACACAAGCCTTGGCGACGAACAGGAGTCCACACCCAGACTTGGTCACCGGGTTTGTAGTCAACCTGTCGGTGGCGAAGGTTGTAACGGCGCGCATCCGAGCTCTGCTGTTGCCCGATGTGCACGCGGGCCAGCTGACGGGCTTCTTCAGTACGTTGGGCAAACTGTTGGGCGTCTGGGGCGAGTTGGTCATCCTCTGGGCACGGGAGCATGGCATCAAGCATGCTCTGGACTTCACGTCCGTACACAAGGCGAAACGAGGAGAAGCGCGTAGTTTCCTGCAGGGCGGTGTTGTAGGCAAAGGTGACATACGGCAGGACCTCATCCCAAGTTTTGTGTTGGACATCTACGTACATGGACAACATGTCCGCAAGGGTCCTGTTTAATCTTTCGGTCAAGCCATTGCTCTGCGGATGGTAGGCCGTGGTCTTGCGGTGTGTTGTGCAGCTCAGCCGAAAGATGTGGTCGATTAGTTGCGCTGTAAACGCCGTCCCTCAGTCTGTAATCACGTGCGAAGGAGCGCCATGTCGCAGGACGATGTTGTGCATGAAAAACTCTGCGACTTCTGAAGCTGTGCCACGAGGGATCGCCTTGGTCTCGGCGTAGCGAGTCAAATAGTCGGTAGCAACTATTATCCACTTATTGCCGCCCTGCGACAAGGGGAAACGGCCGAGGAGGTCCATGCCGATCTGGTCGAACGGTGCGCGAGGGGCAGTAACGGGCTTGAGAAAACCCGCCGGCTTAAGTGGGGGCGTTTTCCGGCGCTGGCTTCTCGGCAGCTTTTAACGTATCGTTTGACAACAGCAGAAAGTCCAGGCCAGTAATACATGTTCCGCACTCTGGCGAGCGTACGTGAAAAGCCCAAGTGGCCAGACGTGGGCTCATCGTGGCAGGCGAAAAACACGTCAGACCGGAGGTCGGCTGGAATGACGAGAAGGTAAGGTCTATCGTTGCCTCTCGAGTTCTTCTTGTACAAGAGACCTTGCCGCAAACAGAAGAAGCCAAGACGTCGAGAGAAGTGGCGAGGTATAGCCGTATCACTACCTTAAAGGGCGTCAATGAGAGGGCGAAGGTCCGAGTCCGCCCTCTGCCGAGTCAGTAGGTCGGAGGCGGTGAGAGTACCAAGGAAGCCGCTGTCGTCATCGGGCGCTGCGTCGGCAGCATCAACTGGTGCACGCGACAGTGTGTCGGCGTCTTCGTGTCTGCGGCCGGACTTGTAGACAATAGTAATGTCAAATTCCTGGAGCCGTAAGCTCCAGCGTGCCAGGCGTCCAGATGGGTCTCGCAAATTTGCCAGCCAGCATAGGCAGTGGTGATCGGTGACCACTTTGAATGGGCGGCCGTAAAGATAAGGGCGAAACTTCATGGTGGCCCACACGACCGCAAGACATTCTTTTTCAGACGTGGAGTAATTGCTCTCGGCGCGGGAGACAGTACGGCTAGCATAGGCGATAACCCTCTCAAGGCCCTCTTGGTGTTGAAGAAGGACCGCGCCAAAACCGATGTTACTGGCGTCGGTGTGGACCTCGGTATCGGCATCTTCGTCGAAGTGCGCAAGAACGGGAGGTGTTTGAAGGCGCTGGCGGAGCGTAGAGAAAGCGGTCTGTTGCTCAGTGGTCCAGACAAAGGAGGTGGTATTCCTGGTGAGGCGCGTCAACGGCTCAGCAATCGTGGAAAAGTCCGCAATAAAGCGCCGATAATACGCACAGAGACCCAGGAAGCGCTGGACAGCTTTCTTGTCGGTCGGAACGGGAAAACGTGCGACGGCGGCAGTCTTTTCGGGGTCCAGCCGCACTCCCTCAGCGTTTACAACGTGACCAAGAAATTTGAGCTCTTCGTAACCAAAATGACACTTCTGGGGCTTCAGGGTAAGGTCTGCCGAGCGGAGGGCTTCGAGGACAGCCCGCAGGCGCAGGAGATGTTGGTCAAATGTTTCCGAAAAAACTACGACGTCGTCCAAGTAAACAAGACAGCTTTGCCACTTGAGGCCTGTGAGGACGGTGTCCATCATCCGTTGGAACGTAGCCGGGGCGGAGCACAAACCGAAAGGAAGCACTTTAAATTCATAGAGGCCATCTGGAGTCACAAAGGCGGTTTTTTCGCGGTCCCGTTCGTCTACTTCAATTTGCCAATAGCCGCTTTTTAAGTCAATGGATGAGAAGTACTTAGCGCGCCGTAATCTATCCAGCGAGTCGTCAATGCGCGGCAACGGGTAGACGTCCTTTTTAGTCACACTGTTCAGTTTGCGATAGTCGACACAAAACAGGAGAGTGCCGTCCTTCTTAACAAGGACTACAGGTGAAGACCACGGGCTTTGGGAAGGTTGAACAACGCCATCGTCAAGCATTTCCTGAACCTGAGTTTGGATAACCGCCCGTTCTTTAGCAGAAACACGATAAGGCTGCTGTCGTATAGGGCGAGCGTCGTCATAGGTGATGATGCGGTGCTGCGTGATGGGTGTTTGACGAACCTTCGAGGAGGAAGCGAAGCACGACTTGTATTCCTTCAGCAGCTGTTCCAAAGCCAGGCGTTGCTCCCGAGACAGGTGGCAGTTTATGTCGACGTTTTCAAGGGAAGGTTCGTCAGTGCCGGCTGCCGCGGACGCAAAACAAACGGGAATATCGGTAACAGGTTCCGCAGAAGCGATAGCAGTACCTGCAAAAAGGTGCCGGTACTCATTAGAAAAATTAGTGACCAGGACCGCAGACCAGCCACCACGAAGCATCAGTAGACTGCGAGCGGCGCAGATGCCTTGAGTAAGCAGGAGTGAACGGTTAGACTCGGCGACTGCTTCTGCGTCATGCAAGTCGTTGCAAGTGACTTCAACCAAAACACTGCTCCGTGGCGGCAACGTGACACTGTCTGCAGAAACACGAAGGGCGGCACTGCGGTGGCAAGTTTCGGCGAGGTGGGTCGCTTTACTGGTCGAAAAGGTGATGATTCGTTGGCGGAGGTCGATGACAGCACCATACTCCCGCAGAAAGTCAATGCCGATAATAAGATCGCGGGAGCAATTGCACAGAACTACACAACTGACGACGAACGTAGATCCCTGAATCTGAACCCGAGCCGTGCAAATACCCTTTGGAGTAACGAGATGACCACCGGCAGTACGGAGATGCACTACAGAACAAGGCATAAGCACTTTTTTTAGAAGAGTCGCCAATTTATCACTCATAATTGAATAGTCGGCCCCGGTGTCCACTAATGCACTGACTCTGTGACCGTCGAGAAGAACAGGTATGTCCTAGGAAACGCAGCAGTCTCGGTCAGATGACGGTGCTATCTGTTCACGGTCGGAGCGTAGCGGCGACGACGGGAGATCTTCAGCGCAGCGACTCCCAGCGACCTCGCCCCCGAAGGTCGCTGGTCTCAGTTTTCCCGGCGAGGGCTTGGCGAGCGACCCTGTACTGCTCGCGAGGAGCTGTGCGGGTTCGGGGAAGAGCGTCTCGGAGAAGATGAGCGCGGCTGATGCGGCGCACGGGCTGAAAGTCGCTGTTCCGCGAGGAAGTCTTCAATGGCTGGAGGCCGGTGGCCAAACCGGGGTCTGGGCGAATCGGCTCGAAATCCCTGCAGACCGAGGCGTCGATAAGAGCAACTGCGGTAGAGATGGCCTGGTTCTCCGCAGTGAAAACAGAGTCGCCGGTTGTCAGATGTGCGCCAGACATCGGCCTTCCGCAAGTGCGCTCGGCGATCGTCGAAATACGGGACTGGTGGAACTGGGGACAGCGGTGCAGGAGGCGTTACTGGAATCGGCGTTGGCGAAGCTGCAGCCCGGCGTCTCGCAACTTCGGCATAGGTGGGGCGGCTGTAGTCTCCCGGCAGAGGTGGTGTTTCGACGGTAGGACCCCTGAACGCCTGTTGCATCTCCTCGCGAACAAGAGCGGAAATCGAGCCAAGTGCAGACTGCGAAGGGCTGCAAAACTTGAGGACCTCTTCAAGCACGATTGTGCGAATCAGTTCGCGCAAATCGTCAGGGTGGCTCCCGGCGGTGGCAAACGATTCGGTGACTGCAGCAGCATGCACGGGCCGGTTGTAAATCGCAGAACGTTGTTGAAGCACCTTTTCCATCGTCGCGGCCTCGGCAAGGAATGCAGCGACGGTCGATGGTGGGCTGCGCACGAGGCCTGCAAAGAGCTGTTCTTTGACGCCACGCATCAAATGCCGGACTTTCTTTTCTTCTGGCATGGCCGGATCAGCTCTTCTAAAGAGGCGCATCATGTCCTCGACGTACATCTGAACGCTTTCGTTCGGCAGCTGGATGCGGGATTGTAGCGCACGCTCAGCTCGTTCGCGACGATCAGCGCTTGTGTAGGCCTCCAGCAGCCGACGACGGAACTCATGCCACGAGATTAGAACGTCCTCTCGGTTCTCAAACCAGGTGCGAGCACTATCCTCGAGGCTGAAGTAAACGTTCCGGAGTTTGGCTGCGTCGTCCCATTGGTTAAACGCAGCTACGCGTTCAAAGTGAAGGAGCCAGTCCACCACATCCTCAAAAAGTTCCCCACGGAACGTCTTGGGAATCCGCGGAGTCTGCAAGGTGTAGTGGGATGGCGCGGCAGCAGCGGTTTGCAGAGGAGGAAGAGCGGTTGTCGCCATGGCGCCGCTCTCTAGTGGTCCAACCTCCGATGGCAGTCCCTGGATCCTCCGGCTGAAGCGATGTACCGGGGTGTCAAGCGGTACAGGGCTGGCTCGACGGCTGCCTGGAGGGGTCTCTTGCATGGGCTCACGGGTACCCCGCACCTCTACCAGACTGTAACGTACTTGCTGACGAAGGGGGGCTTTATTAGCAGGCACGAAAGTGAAGGCCAGGCAAGCTGGGGCAACAACAGCGACAGACTCCACACGGCGCGAGCCCTACTTCGTCGTCGTCGCCCTACTTCGTATGCGCCACCTGGCAAGACTAGGTGGTAATATGCCGCGGTAAATTGGAGGGCGGCTGCGAAGGCGCAGTGGTTCAGCTGGACCCCATCAAGACTACTGCACGTGCGCAGTAGGCGTTCGGTAAACCTGTGGACATCCACGCTACTGCGTCTCCACTAAGCTAAACGTATAATTGTTTCTTCATTGTAATGTGCATGCATTCCTACTTGACAATGGTATTTATTTCCCCTTTCTGCAAAATTGCCCGACATTTATCTAGCATGTCGCCTCTTACATTATTTTATAATTTCCCAAGATTCTTGTCTTCCTTAACTCCAGGTAATCTTTGGGAGATCTTTCCTTCAAAGCATCACTAAGGAGCACATGTCAAAATCCCTTTTCCTAATAGATCCAGACTCACGAGAAAAGTCGACAATAACAATTTTAGTCTCGAACACTGCTGTGCAAAGAAAGTGACTTTTGGTTGCGGATTCTTCCGGTATCACACTTCCTCACTGTTTCCACAGACAGCGCAGAGAGAGGTGTCGCTGGGGCTAGCACATTCCTCTTCGAATAGCTTGGCTTCCCCTGTTGGCAAAATAAAAAAAAAATGCGGATGAAGAAATGTTTCTAAATGTGCATATTACTAACCTGTCGAGACCAAAAATTCTCGCTTCTTAAAAGCACAGTGTAGGCTAGGCGAAAAGCTGCTGCTGGAGTAAGAGCCCAAGTATTTATATCCTTCGAAAAATTCTACTGTTAACGTTCTATGCTCGATCCCCACTAGACATCAGTAATATTGAACACAGACTACTTCCGTCAAAGGTGCCTTCTTTGATAGTTTGCACACTTTCCTTATACGCTGACTGCAATAAGTATATGGAAGCATATACAAATGTCTTGTGCGCCGCAACGGTGTTTAGATAAGTGTGCCAGCGTTTTACTGCTTGTTTTTTCAGTGGTTCCTATAGAGGGTCCGACAAAAACGGTTATTTTCGGTCCCGGGGCAATTTTGCACGTAAATCGCGAAGCAGAAAAAAGCTATGAGCGAAAATTTTTGAGAGGTTATCTATTTGGCGATAGAGCAGTTTGATACTTTCTATACTGCTGCTCTTTTATTGTACATGCAGATTTTTATTCGAACGAAGGTTATTGCTTTTTGAAGGAAACATACAGTGCTCGGATGAAGCTGTGATTTATGTTAGGCAGTCTACCTGTGGCTGGAAACGTGCAGGTGAGCTGTTTTGTACAGTCGCGAGCAAAAAATATTAGCACAGATCATTGGCGATCAGAATTCGTATACCTCACCACGCGGTGCTGCGGTACGCAGACCTGCCTGACGGGCAGTTTCCATGTTTGCAGCGTATGGGGGGGGGGGGGGGGGGGGGACGGCATGAAGTAAGCTTTATCAAGCGTGCACCACCCCAGCGTTGAAGTGCCGATCCTACGTGACTGTGCTTGCCGCATTTAATTTGACTCTGTTATCATGAGCAAAGATGGCCTCTTTTTATTACTATTTTTTATGTCCACGATGGTTTGTCAAAAGGAACTCGCTGGAACAATAGACGATAGCGCTGCTTTTAGCCAGTAATTTTGCTGTCCGTGGCAGTCCGCTGAACCCCCCTAATACTGTAGAATGAGAACGGCTCGGCACTCTCGTTATCAGCCTTTTCGCCACTTGCAGCGCCACGCGTTGTCATTCCGGCGCTCTGGTGTTCCGTCATGTGTGCTAATCTTTTTTGCCCGCGACTGTACCACGAACAGTGACAAGGCTATTCGGAATGTTCTTGTTCACATGTTAGTTACGCGTGCTGTGTGTCATTCTGCTCCCTGCATTGAGTGCACAGGAAAGCTTGTCAGCAAAATCTAAAAAGCCGCTCTAAAGAGAAGTGGAAACGTACCTCTGTGAAAATGCCGACACTGGCTGCCTTGAAGGCACACTGCACAAACAAGCCTTCATGCTTTGCTTTTCTGCTTCATCTCCGTCTTCTTTCCTTCCCAGTGTCATCTGCAGATTGTGCGCTGAGGCGACTTAGATCACTCGCGGTGAAGGAAATGCTCAGTGAACGGGGCGTTCTTCACCGCAGCCTGTGACTTTGAGTGGCGGTTCGATGGAAAAATACTTTGTCTGCTTTTGCCATTTTAGTGTGTTTGGTTTCCCTGGAAAGCGTGATCTCTTTAAGAGGCCTGTAAGACGTCTCTTTTCTGACATGCGTAAGGAGCAATATAAACAAAAAAAAACGTAAATAGCACTGCCCGCAGCCTACACTCCTACAATGAGCTTCTGTTTCTGAAGCCCATTGTGCAGCGAGAGCGCCTTCGCAAACATCTGTTGTCAACAAAAGGCACGCCTTCTGTTAGGGCGTTTCAACTCAAAATAAAAGTTGACAGCCAATTATTACTGATGCTGCGGATTTCAGCGGCGGCTGTTATGTTTGTGTGTGTTTGTTTGTGAGGTCGCGTGTGTGAGATAACACACACGCGACCTTATGTCTGAAAAAGCAGTCACCTAAAGTTTTCTTAAGCTACGCCCGTCACATGTGAAAGATGCAATTCTAAAGGGCATCTTGTTAAACCGAAAATCAAAAGCCCACGTACTGCGTTCACAATAATAATATTAATAACATTAGTTTGTTAATTTTCAAAGAACATAATACAGATTCAGGCCTTCTTGAGCCAAAGAAGGCTTGAGGGGCAGTGCCTGGCAGTTGGTGACGACAAAACATCCATATAAACATAATATTTAGAGAAGAAAAAAAGCACATAAGAGGGAGAAAAAAACACATCATGGACTACTGCTCAAGAACAGTTCATTTTACAAGTTTCCGGCTTGTTAAAACAAAGGCATCGTCAGGCAGACTGTTGATTACCAACGGTACATACTATGATCGTACACGTTCTCAGTGCCTGGTCCACCTACGGGGCAAAAGAAAACGTTCTCGCGGGCGAGGTTCTCGTGCTGGAGTATACATGTGACATGACAAAATTATTTAGTCCAAATATATTTTATAACAACTGTTCTTTTATAGAGAAGATGAAAATTAGGAAGATGCAGGTGTTTGTAGACATCCGTATTCAAAGGCAAAAACGTACGATAACAGACGGATTCTAGTAAACTTTTCAGAACACTGTTATTTTTATCGCACCAAAAAACTGAGCAGTGAAGAAACAGGTTACACCATGTCGCAATACACTGTGAGCAAGAACAATGACAATGTGTTTACGGATAATCAATGGGCATAGAAATTTAATCGGGTACAATAAACATGCTACCTTGCGCAGCTCGGTGCATACATGAGCTAAATGTGTGCTCCATAACATATCAGCATCGAGAAGAATTCCAAAGTATTTGATAGATTATACATATTCAACTAGGGCACATGTGCAATTACAACACGTAGATAGCTCAGTGAGGTATGTTGCCGGGCTAGTTGGTTTTACATCTTGAAACTTCGAATAAAACCATCTTGGCGCAAATATTTTCACAAGGACAAAAGAGACCAGGAGGCAATGCCTCTCCGTGGTCTCCTCGTCTCTGTTGTCCTCGTGAAATTTTATTCGAAGTTTCAAGACACGTGCGTTAGTATACGAAAGCAGGTGTACTAACAGATATTTGTTTATATGTGCTAGGAAAAGAGACAAGCTTAATTTCGGAGCTATTAACCTTAGTTAAGTTTTCATGCAACCATCTCATGACTGGCTGTACGTCATGTTGGAGATTCGAGATTGCCAAATTATAGTTTTGACGGTGAGTAATTAGTAGGGTGTCTTCTGCATACTGGAAATCCAAGTCACTTGTCGTCGTCGTCTGGCAGCGTGTGCTTCCCAAGTGGGAAAATAGAGGTGGTATTGCTGTTCACGTTTCATCTCCCTCTTCCTGGCATTAACGTTGGGGGCATCATTTCGCGGCCCTTTTGTTTGAGCTTCGTCGAAACGTTTAACAATTCGGCCAAGTTTTCCATCGTGCTTACGAGCAGATTACGCGTCCTGAACAAATTGATTTTCCTGAAGGCCATATAGTATATACTCTTGTTTGCTTGAGCACTGTAGGGCAACTAGGTTCTTAGAGACGCTCGAACAGCACGGGTCCACGTCGTAGCCTGAGCGGCAGACTATTTTTTACTTGTTCTTTTTTTCGGTGCCATGAGCACGAGCTCCAAGCCTTGCGGCGAACATCACGGTGATTGCTTGTGCCTGCCCACACCCACACGTCGAGAGCCGACACCGGACACCGTGGTCGCAGAAAATTCTTGATTTTTCCCTCCAGATTAAAGAAATTTATTCCTACAGGCAGGCGTCGTTGACAAGACTGACTTATTGTTCACTGATCGGAAGGCCGAGAGCACCTTCTGTATTACAGTTTTGGATCGTTACTAAAAAAGAAACGGTATTTACAACCGGAGAAAATAATGCCATGCATGCGGCCTCCTGCAAAAACTTTCAAGAAAATACATAGCCGCGGCATCCCACATTAAGCCCTCCAGCTTACATTTTACATTTCTGTGTGCACATACGTATGACTTTAAGGTTTTATTGGCGACAGGAAGAGCGATATCAAGTAGTGCAGCGACTAAGACAATCCTGAGCAGCCAACAAACCTCCACTGGGAAGGCGTTCAAAACTCCGAAGAAAAGCAAACGAAGGAAGATGAAGACACGGGAAGAAAGAAGAGGAAAAAATGAAGGAAAAAAGAGAGGAATAACTCAATTAGCGCAGATAAATTCCGGGTCCGTTTTCTTGGCTAGAAGGAGCGGCCAGTAGATTCTTCGCAGTTCAGTAATATTTCTTTTCTTGCACTACTTAACCCACCCCCTTCACCTTTTATATTATTCAAAGCAGACGCAACATTTTTACACTACCCAATAACCTGTTTTATCTTCAGCTCTTTTCGCTTTACTTTCCATACATACCCGCCATTTTTGCTCCATTTTATTGCCTATCCGCCTGCCCGCCCGCTAACATGCGATTCTTTCTCACTGGCAGCTCTCAGTTTTCGCTATTTCCAGGCGATCAAGCTGGTGTCATCTAGCGCTACGACTGGGTGGTCATTTATTTTTAACCACTATGCCGTGCGCCCAATTTCGGCGTCGCTAGACGGTCAAAGACTGCGCTGGTGGGAAGGCCCAGTTCACATACGTGATATTTGGACAATGTTTCGTCACTGGCGATACCAGTACCATGGAAAGCTGTACTGTCATATAAGCTTGAGGTGTAGTCAAAGCGATCACAGGGGTTTAGACTTAGTAGGTGAAACAGGACGTCCTACATCCTTTGATATATCATTGAAGGGCATGCGGTATTCAATACCGTATGTTATGCTGCATACTGATCACTAATTAAGCAAACTATGTCATCGGATTCATACTTCATAATTGGGTCTGCCGATAATAATTTTCAGCTGCTAGTGGGGTAGAGGCTCATGGCCAGCGGTAAGCAGTTCAACGTTATTTTGCACCACATAGTGGCCTGTGAAGGGAGCTACCTATTACTTACAGAATTTCAAATCTATTATGATATTTTGCTTTGCAAAGAATAACAAATTTTTCTTCTCTGCGGTTTTCATACAGATATTACACAAAGAGGAAGAAAGAAGGCGTTTAAGTCTGTGAAATACGTTAGCGCCAGAAAAAACGAACACAAGGCGAGAGAACGACGACACGACACAGAAGAGCACTACTACAAGCTGTTTTTTTTTCGCTTCAGGGTACACTTTTAAAAGGCTTCTCAAAACGCATGAGCACAAGTATGGTGGTCCAACATTTTCTCATATCAAATGTTTTGATGTATCCCTCGCTAATCGTGAGTTTATGGCACGGCAAGCAACAACTAATGAAAAACTTTAGTAATGAACACGAGGAATTAGTGAAAAGAATAAGGAAGAGCATTTCTTAGGGCATTTTTTAGGGCATGTCGCTTCTCGAGAAATGCCCGCTCCGCAGAGTATAACGTTATCGAAGCATTTATTACACACTGTTCTCGTTTTTTATTTATTTGAAAGGCCTCCAGCAAAATTATATATTTTCTATTTGCATTTCTGCCTAGAACCTTAGCTTCTTTAAGCCGTGGCGCACATTTGCACTCTAAAACATACGGAACTAAATTCACAACCTTGTCTTGCATTATCAAGTTTTTTGTACGCTCCCTAAAACGACCGTTAAGGCAACGCGTCGTGTGCCCGATATATCCCCTTCCGCAGGAAAGGGCGATCATGTACACCACTCCTACCGCACATCCGACGTAAGCTAGGTCATGTTGCGTTTTGAAACCACGCTCATGATCACCGCAGATGCGGGGGCAAAGCTCCGCCAGCTTATTTGGCACCGAGAACATAAGTGGCACGTTATGCCTGCCGGCCACTTTTTTGAAGTTATGCGCACCTTATGTAAATAAGGCATCACCTGAGGCATCGTCTTCGCGCGTTCCGTACAAGCCATTTTCTGTCGAGGACGTGACTTCTTCGGGTTTCAGCAATAACCATTAAGATCGAACAAGGGAAGCCTGCAGCCAAAAGGCGGTTGACCAGATTATCAAAGTTAGCATGCATTAGGTTTGGGCACGACTTGCGAAGCGCGCATTCCAGACAGAGCAAAGCGATAGCTCTTGTTGGTGTTGAATGGTGAATGGTGTTGAGTCATAGGGCAAGATCTCTTTGATGGCACGCGGGAAATAAGCCCAACAAGTATGTGCTTTGCACCAACTCAGCCTCACGTCCAAGAAAAGTATTTCGTTGTTCTTCGTAATTTCAGGGTTGAAGACCATGCCTTTACCATGCTTTTTAAACGTCCTTAGGATATATTGGACGGAGGCTGCGAAACTGGAGTCCTTGAATTAAAAAATCGTCTAACTCTCTAAAAATCTTTAAAACAGGGCCACCGATCAAAGCTTGATCCAAAAGGTGATCAATGCAGGCTAAACAAAATGTGACACAAAAAACTTTCAGTGCTACGTGAGGTATGATGTAGTTTTTGGATATAACGTCCAGAAGCTGCACGTGGCCTAGGACGTATGCCGTAGCGGGGGTGCTCAAAGTCATGTGTACTCTAAGATAGATAAAAAAGAGTAAAACACACGGTGCGTTGTCATATCAGATTGAGCATACGGAGAAAACCATTTTATTTTCAGGCAGAAATCACTATCATAGTACATACTAAATCTACAAAATACGCATAGGGATGTGGAGATATGTATGCCAAGGAAACACCACGTCAGAGATACCCAACAGTAATACCCACATATAGCAAACTCGTAGTTTCGGGTCGCCGCGTTGCTTCGTTCGCAAATAGAGAAGACATGGAATAAAACGCCATATTGTCACCTTTTTGCTTAGAGTCCCCCATTTTTGTGCCGGAAAGAAAGTATTATCGATTCCCAGCATTGGTTTTCTCCGAATTACGCCTGCCAGCTCCTGTATGCTTTCGGCGTTTCTTGTGGTGACATCCCCAAAAAACATCCTGCGCGAAAAGAGCCTCATTTCCATTTTCTGTCTCGCTTGTCACCAAAGCTTGGTGACAATGTCGCAGCCTTTTTTGAAAAGAAGGTACCTAAAGGAATTTGTTTGGGAATATTGATTTCACTTCTTTTTTATGTGAAGAGCAGCTGTCCCTCTGGCAAGTTTTTTTGCATTTGGGTGATGTTCTTAGCTTTAGAATAAATTTAAATGTTGCATCGTATCGCCTCCAGCTCTTTGCATTTAGAATAGCGTTGGCGAAAAGAGAACGCGAGCTGTCAAATGAGAAAACAAACTGCTTTCGGGGAGGAAAGCTGGGTTAACTGTTCATCGTATTATAAGAAGCTAGCGCTTCAGACAGTGATGCAGGAAGAGAAGAAAGCAGGGTGCGTGCTAAACATCAGCTCAATATTCACTTGGACTAAAGGGACACAAATTCTATTCGGCGGACGATGCGCTCGCAGCGCTACATTAGAGAAAGAGCCGTTTTGACCAGGTGGCAGTTTGCTCCTAATGTATGTCTTCTCCTTCTGTAACAAGAAAATCATATTTGTAATTTTTTCTTACCTGCCCACGCTATTTTATGTGTCAGCAAGAAAGAAGTCATGCTGATATAATTATCCTCTTCTCAGCTAGTGTACAAGGCCTCACAGAGGTCACGGTGTAATTCCGTGCCTCGCTTGCGAAGCACACACGAAATATCGAATAGTGGCTCGAACCCACAAGGCTTGCACTGTTTGCCAGGAAATCCACCCTCCGCTAACGAAGCAACCGCTGCACAGGGCTCTGGGAGGCGGTCATTCAGGCAGGGTCCCGATTTCCAGATATAACACTTCTCGCGGGAAAGTGAATACGATAGCAAGCACCCACTCTCCAAGATACAAACTTGCATTCGTGGTTTATCGAGCAGAGTCCTTCTCTGCATGCTTTGTGCTGGCTTGTGAAGGCTTAGTTCCCGTGTGAAGGGCTGGCATTTTTATATTATAGGAAACCGCTGCTCTTGTTGCCAAGTTGATCCTTTCACTCACTAGGTGCTCATCAGGAGGGTAGGAAATCGAAATCCGCGATTCGGCTTTTACCCAACGGCGCTTTTCAGAACTTGTTGCCAAACAAATGCGGCGTTTACAAACACAGTGATTCACATGTAGACCTAGAAAGCGCATAAATTGCTGTAATATTTCCGAAGGCTCACCTATTCTGTCTAAAGCAGGCTGACATAACTACACCAGCGAAAGAACGAGACACGAGGAGCAGAACACAGGACAACGCTGGACTAACAACTGAAGTTTACTCGAGAAAAGGCCAACCTAGGTCACGAGAAGACGCATGCGTATCAGACACACCAAACAAAACAAACAGATACATAAGTGGCAAATCACCGAGGAGTGGATACACGCTCCAACACTGGCAAACAACAAAATACAGATAATATGTCTATCAATCTTACACGCGCAAACTTCTGCTTAGGAAATTAACTTCCTTGCTAGTGAGATGCAAGGACGGTGCACTGATGTATGTGTCACTGCCTTGCAGCCTAATATGAAAGGCCTCCAGGATTTCCCTCTCCTACCTGTTTTTCCCTTTTCCGATAACAGAAATGTTGTTGAAACCTGGAACACATTTTTTACAACTCCTGCAGTGTTGGGAGAGTATTTTGATCTGACGAATTTTTCAGAGAATTATTATGTTCGCGTGCCCGGTCATTCACACATCTGCCAGTTTGGCCCGTGTACACTCTACCACATGCCAGGGGTATCTTGTAAACGACCCGAGTCGAACAAGCAACGAACTTGTTAGCATGCTTAACAGTGCAGCTCTTGGGCTTCTTCCCCTCACTGGCCTTCGCAATTCGTGTACATAAACCAGACATCTTACAAGGTGCCGAGAACACTACCGTCACGCCGTGCCGTTGTGCCACTTTCTTCAGGTTATGCGACACACCGCGAAGATAGGGCACCATTTCAATTTTCCTCCCATTCTGTCTAGCACTTCCGCAGCCCCTTGCGTTCTGGTTTTGAATCTTCTGCAGCATCGACTCACCAACTGTAGTCAGCACATCATCCGGATAACCCGCATCGCTAAGGCGACGTACTTGCTGATGAAAGCTCTCATTCACTGCAGCTGAACGAATGAGTCGATGCTGCAGAAGATTAGAAACCAGAACGCACGGGGCTCCGGAAGTGCTAGACTGAATGGGAGGAAAGTTGAAGTGGTGCCCTATCTTCACGGTGTGTCGCATAACCTGAAGAAAGTGGCACAACAGCACGGCGTGACGGTAGTGTTCTCGGCACCTTGTAAGATGTCTGGTTTATATGCACGAATTGCGAAGGCCAGTGAGGGGAAGAAGCCCAAGAGCTGCACTGTTAAGCATGCTAACAAGTTCGTTGCTTGTTCGACTCGGGTCGTTTACAAGATACCCCTGTCATGTGGTAGAGTGTACACGGGCCAAACTGGCAGATGTGTGAATGACCGGGCGCGCGAACATAATAATTCTCTGAAAAATTCGTCAGATCAAAATACTCTCCCACGTCACTGCAGGAGTTGTAAAAAATGTGTTCCAGGTTTTAACAACATTTCTGTTATCGGAAAAGGGGAAAACAGGGAGGATACGGAAATCCTTGAGGCCTTTCATATAAGGCTGCAAGGCAGTGACACATGCATCAGGGCACCGTCCTTGCATCTCATTAGCAAGGAAGTTAATTTCCTAAACAGAAGTGTGCGCGTGCAAGATTGATAGACATATTATCTGTATTTTGTTGTTTGCCAGTGTTGGAGCGTGTATCCACTCCTCGGTGATCTGCCACTTATGTATCTGTGTGTTTTGTTTGGTGTGTCTGATACGCATGCGTCTTCTGGTGACCTAGGTTGGCCGTTTCTCGAGCAAACTTCAGTTGTTAGTCCAGCGTTGTCCTGTGTTCTTCTCCTCGTGTCTCGTTCTTTCGCTGGTGAAGTTATGTCTGATGTACACCAACTAGCCCACATGGGTACCTTGTTAAAGCAGGCTGGTTGTAACGGCGCCACTCTCAGGGCGCTGCCTCTGCGTTCCAGACCTATTGTTCGAAATTATGAACGGCGTAATAAACAAGTGGACTGTACCGCGCCCGCGGATTTAAGCTATTCTACAGCTGAACGAATCGGTGACCCTTCAGAGCAACAGTTTGATTCAAGACCCTTGTCTCAACTATTCAACCCTAGACGAGTCGACAACCTGAACTGGCGAAATGGCGTCAACATTGTAGAACCTGTGGGTTTACACAGTTCTTATCTGTGTAAAGCAGGCAGATGGTAACGACGTCACTTTAAATTTAAATAATACCTATAATCCGACGTCACTTTAAATAATACCTATAATCCGAAATTATGACGGGCGTTTTAATGCGATAGCACAAACTTCTCATCGGCAAAAGAATGCGTCGTTGGTCTTAAAGTTCGTCCTTTGGCTGCAGGAAAGTTACGTCCTCAGACCAGAAATGACATCCCTTTCGCTAAAGTCATCAGCACCTAGTAATGCTCCCGCATTATGAACGCATAGGGTAATTAGATATCCAAATGATTTTTTTTTCTTCTTTACGAGCATAAGATGAAATAGGTGAGCTCGGCTTACTGACCATGACGACCTGCCACACTGATAACCGTATGAGATGGCAAAGACATAGCCGGCTTGTGCGACCACTTTCCTACAGCACGTCGCATGCATATTTGCTCGTTGCTTCGTAAGTGTAATATTGTTCCCTGTTAAAGCACAATGTCCAGCATTTATGCCTGTTATAAGTAATGTACATCTGCCGTTTAGTCCACCTACCTACCTATGCAGCCATGTTGGAGCACTTCCCAGCTACCAGAAGCCGGTTTCCCCCACCCCACAAGGAGTTAATCATGGAAGAGTCAGTGATATGGCGGCAGCTACAATTAAATTATTATACATGTCTCTTTCTATGCAACAAGATACACTTGACCGCATACAGGGGCATGGTCCGCTCTACCACACCACATGGGCGTGTCAGAAAGTAAATGCAGCACCCATAATCCACAACGCCACCCCGGAGCAATGGGAGGGTGCGCTGTCCAGTAGGGAATCGGAAGACCAGCTTTTTATTGCTCAACGGGCTAGCCAGGTGGCAACGGCTGCAGGAGCCCTTTAATGAGGACCCAGCCGCGGGATCTCTGCAATTTTAAAGCGCATCAAGTGTGCTCTCTCCTTCTCTCTCTCTAACACACTTTTGCCAGTTAGCATCAACAATGATCCGCATTAAACCAGAGCAGTATTATTATTCCAGAAAGTTTCGTGTCCTGCTAGGTTAACAAGAAAGCAGCATTTTAGGCGGCTGCGCTCATATAAGGGATACTACATGGAAACTGAGTAGAAACAAGGACACATGAAACACTCATGTCTCGATTTTCCAATAATTGCGGGCGCCCTATGTGAAACACCCAGTATATTCAATCTCGAACGGCTGCGACTAGGCCTAGGGTCGGGCAGCGTGTTTCCCAGCCGCCTCCTCCCACAGAGCGTGTCACAATACATTCCTTCCATCGTAGACCCTGCTTCGCTTAACGACGATCATTTAACACCACAGGCGAAAGTAAACAAAAATATAACGAGACGCAAATGGCAGGCGTTCCTTAGGCGATAAGCTATGCCTGCATATCGTTTTCTTTTTGCGTTTTTCAGGGCAGCAAGGTCCTCGTGTATATAGTTTAAGGGCAATCACTGTACAAAACAAGTTATCTCAAAGGAAAGCGAACTATTAGCAGCGTTGAGCTCCATCGACTTCGTTTCTTCAGTCTTCAGGTTCTTGCTGGTAATTTTTTCCAATGAAGAGCTGTTGAATTGATTGGTTTGGTTTATTAGGGTTTAACGTTCCTAAGCGACTCAAGCTATGAGGGACGCCGTAGTGAAGGGCTCTGCAAATTTTGACCACCTGGGGTTCTTTAACGTGCACTGACATCGCACAGTACACGGGGCTGTAGAATTTCACCTCCATCGAAATTCAGGCGCCGCGGCCGGGATCGATCCCGCGTCCTTCGGGCCAGCAGTCGAGCGCCATAACCACTGAGCCACCGCGGTGGGGTCGCTGTTGAATTGAAGGATGTTGTAGTGGGGTTCACACACAGACTGCAGTGGCCGAACTTAAGGGAGGCCTTCGTATTGAAAGCTATTCGGAGCGGCTTCTGATGTGGAAGTTCAGAGTGAATAGAGAATGGAAACAAGGACGTGCGCAACGCAAATTGCAGAAGCTTACAAAAAATGCAAAAGATCGGAAATTCTCATTGTGAATAGCGCTTCAAAAAGGAATTGTTTGCGGACTCAGATCTGTGCGCTAGTAATGCTCTGGGCGTTGTTCATCTAGCAGCAAGACTATAGTACAAAAATGCTACCCAAGTTGTTTTTCCAGAACTGTTGTTGTACACCTAGTTCCCAGATGTTTCAAATCTGTTGCCTTAGTCCGGCAGACCGACGCCCACGTTGTTCGATTCTGGGTATGCAACACCACGAATGCATCTCCAAACAAGTGGACCTTCTTCAGGTATCATCGAAGCCTGTCGCGACAAGTGTATCTTTCAATCATCGCAATACCCCCGCGCATGTGGAGTGGCCTCAGATATCTACCTTCCATCGCAACTCTTCGATACTGATGTGGTCGAAAAGCTATCTTATAGCTGTTCTTTAGAGGCAGTCAGGTGGCTCTTGTTCATCTTGAAAAATGCACTACGCCTGTCATTAACGGTAAAAGAAGCTTTGAGCTAGGTAGGTCAAGACTATAAACTGCGCAAGGAGCGACACATGTTCATGTGTGGCGCCATATCTTTATGCCTCTGAGGAGCTTTATAACCTGGGCAAGAAAACTCCCAAGCTTTTGTTCTTGGTATTTAATATAGCCTTCTTCACGAAAACGGAAAGGAACAGAGGAGAAGTAGAGGGTTCATAATCACACCTTCAGTTCTCAGATAAGGAGAAAAAACCTGAGGGGACAATTAAGCTCCGCCTGAAGGGCCTAGTAACAACCACATGCTGCCAGTGGGAAAACTCGGGCACGTGCGGCATGTGGTTGTTTTTTCTTCTGCTTTTCTAATCAATTAGCTTTAAGCAATAATACATTCAGTAATATTCTAAATTGATCAACAGCACAAAAATAAATTAATTAATTAAAAAAAATCCCCTGTGCCCTTTGGTTTCTGTGGCTGTTGGCTTCTGTCATATTTATAACGAGCGCCTCATTCCCCTTCCCTTGTTTGCTTAATCAGTGTATGAAGTAAGATGACTAGACAGCTTTCGATATAAGCAAAAATAAAGTGGACACAGTGCAAATGGAGTAAAATAAAGATTTTCGGCAGTAGAATTAAATTGTCGGAGGAAAACGGGCGTCTGTGTGCAGACCGGGGTATAGAGATAGCAGAAAATGACGGCCATTTTGGCAAGTATACTAGCTCCCTTAGCACAAATCACTTGCAAAGCGAACATTATCTGCGTAACTGGGTCATAGATTGCGGCCACCGCACAGCCTCACGGTACATACGAGAGCACCCAGAATCATATGAGAGCTCTGGAACGCCGAATAAAACGCAGATAACGTAGAGCGAAACGGTGCAATCTTATGGGCCGTCGGTCGCATCTGGCGCTCCACGTTTGGAAACGGTCGCTAGGCGCACGGCTCTGAGGGTGAGGCTCGGCGGTCTGCTCGATCGTTTCTGTCAAACCACATAAAGCGGCAAACAGAACCTTGATCTACTCCTTTCAGACCTGGGTACTTCACACAGGGTGTTCCGTTTCTTTGACTCGCACTTAACCGACCCAACAGTATAGAAGTGGTCAGGTCTGTTATCTACCCCAGGATAAAGCTCCATAAAAGACGTGCACTTGCCCCAATCGTTGAGGCGTTCAATATTGCTTAAAACTTTTTTATATGCTTCTGGGTGTATCTCTGCTTTAGGCGAATCCTCAAGGGCAGGCCATCGTCACTTTTACTAAACTGTGTCTGATAAAGATACATTCCCTTTCGTTTGTAAAAGGCCATGTTAGTAAACGCTCGCCATTTAATTTAATAGTATACTGCAGGTAAGGCAAAAATCCAATGTGCCCTAAATGTCTGCCTGTTAGCGGCAGGTTTTCGGCAGACTGCAACTATTCTAGACCGATGGAATGGCACATGTCATGTAGAGCGTAAGATCTATTTATTTGTTTAGTGCTTCAATACAAGTGCAAACAAGATCTTGCGCACATGATTTCAAGACTTCACTCATGCAGAATAACGTGATTTCTAATACGTATTCAGTTGGACATGTTCGAATAGATAATTTCATACCAGTTGACTCAGAATCGTCCCAGTTACCACACAGGAGGGCAGAACAATTCTGTCGTCACGCGACAAAGAAACAACAATAAAATCAAGAGATAGCTTAGGTCACAGTAAGTAGACGAAGGAGAAAATCCTCAAATCCAATCTCTGCGTTATAGCAAGGATAAGACCTCACTCAGGTAGTAAGTTCAGAAAATGAGGCGGAATAATGATTGCCTATATTAATGTCTACGTTGCATGAATTGTCGAATTCTAATCATTTTCAAACATAATGATGATGAAAAGAACAACAAAAATGAAGGGTGGTGATAACAATAATCAAGGTGGGGGGGTTATGGCGATATGGTGTTGACAATTGCCACCGATGAGGATGCAGGTGCGTATAGCATGGGTAATACTCTGATGATCAGTATGCTGGGATCTTTTTAGTAAAAAATTGCTCGGACATAGATCTTTAACCAGGATATTTGCCCTATGATATGTGCGCTTACAGACGAAATGAGGTAGCGGGGCAACAATACAGTGATCACTCTGAAGATTTGGTGAAACCATTGTAATACCTTACAATTCCGAACAGCTCTAGCATTTCGAGAACCCTCTGACGTATGGCTTTGGCGCATCGTTGCAAGAAGAGAGAAAATAAGCCTTACAAACCAGTTTAAACGCCGATTGATGAGGCGAAAAAAAAAAACTGGAGTGTTCAGTTCGGTTCTGATTAATGTTATGTCGCGATAGAAAAAACGGGTTAATTCTCATATACAACAATTAGCCATTTTCTACTTTACATTAATTGTTGAGTGTGGCAGTCCTCGTACAGTCGTCTGCATACCTGTCCACAGCGCTCGAATGGCGCATCAGAGAGAACATCTACATCATTCCTGAAAGGGCTAGGGCTCAAAACATCTTACCGTGCTAACGCCTTCCGATGACAGTGTTTAACTCCTCATGCCTTTGACAGCTTTCTCGGCCTCAACATACATGAGCACTTTCATAAATGCAGCACAGAGCGCTCCGTTCTTAGCGGTCTAGACCGGTTTGTGGACGACTGTACCCCACCTGGCGCAGGGTGCAGCGATTCAGCGATGCCGTTTCAGACACAGAGACCTTTAGCGGAATAGATTTTTTATGCGGTATTGTATTGCGTATGTCTTCCCCCTGATCAGTGTGATCGTCGCTTTTGAAATACTGCCATTGATTTCTAAAGATTCATGACCATCGAGAAATTTAACAGTCATACAGGGTGTAAATGGTGCATAACGTTTTTTTTTTTTTCAGAAGCCTACCTCCAGGTTACGGACTCGAAACATTCCACAAAATCATTTCTCATTATAAGCTCGGTCGTAAGAAATATCGAGCAGCGGATAAACAGCACAGCAGAAAAGAGGAAATCATATGGAGAAAATTGCAAACCAGGGTGTTTCCAAACCCTTAACTGTACATTAAATGGCGTTCGGAAGTTTTTAATCATAGATATGTGCACTGCACTAGCATTGCCGACCCAGTCCACATGGTCTGGATCTGCCCTTCCTGTAACGACCCGAGTAAAAATTTAGAGTCCTGGGAGACCGTATTACTCAACTACGAAGCAGATAAGCAACGCAAAGTCTTCGGTCTCGCCCCGACCACTGTCGAGTCCCAAGGGATTCCAGCCGGCGGTTAGGCGATTGAGTGCGGGTTTAAGCTAAAAGCTCCTCGCCCGTCATTTTTGATGAGTGTGAATAAAAGTTATTTCTCTCTCTGTCACAAGCGCTGTGCTTTCTTCACAACTGGAGCATGAATCGTCGCGGATAGTTGAAAATATTATAGTATCAGATGTGCCAGATATACTACAGGGGCTGTTACTGTCAGGAAATGAAATGAAATGTTTATTCGGCCATATTTACAATATGCCCCCGGGGAGAGGCAAAAGAAGGCAGACAATGCATGCCTCCTGACGAGGCCAACACCCCGGCAAACACATCAGGACAGAGGTTACAAGACGGCAAAGCACATATGCAAAAAAAAAACTTTACAACAAAAGAATAGCATACTTTAAGGTAACCTGCCTAATCTCAAAGAGAAACAAAGAAAGACACTCCTGATATCTTAAAAAAACAAACATGACACCGTTACGCCCGAACTATCTAACCAGAAAAGTACAGCACAACTTCTACCAGCAAATTTAAAATCTATTGCAAAATTGACAACAGACAATGAAGTACAAATATGCAATAAATAGAAAAATCCACAACACTGATAAAACAAAAAACAGCAAAAAAAAGTGCCAACCCACTCTAATAAACACAAAATTACAAATATAGGAAAAAGCAGTTTCAATTTCTTTTTAAAAGCAATAGAACTCGTAGCTTCCTGAGCTATTTCCACTAAAGATTGGTGCGCATTACACAAAGCTGCCATTTGATTATTTACACTTTGCATTCCATAATTTGTTCTGGATCTTATGGTAGATTGAGAAACCGTGCGCAGTTCGTATTTAATGTTTCTAGAAAGATACATATTTCGGAGAGAAGTGCAATCCTCTTTAATTTTATGAAAAATGTGAATCGCTAAATTAAAGTTGTAGGAGTTAAGAAAACTGCGTGCATGAAAAGTTTTGAAGAGATTTGTTTCATTAGTTGTATTTGGACATAAGGCTCGTAAGGCTCTTTTCTGGAGAGAAAGAATTTCTGTGAGCCAGTTTTATTGCAGGTACCCCATACTAGATTGCAATATACTAGGTGGCAGTGAACCAGAGCAAAATATAATTGTTTTTTAACATGGAGCATGATTGAGCTAGTTAGACTCGGAACGAAAGAGTGGCGTGAATGCCTCCAAATGTCGGTTTTGTTCTAAAAGCTGGCTCCAGCATCTTGTCTTGAACGTAATGACCCTACATATTCTTTACTTTTGTAGAGGTGATTTATCAGGTGCTATTTTATTTCTTCTCCACTCACCAATGCTAAAGCTGGGAATTTCGAAGCTATATTTTCTACCGATTATAGTTTGCCCTAAAGAGTGCCTGTTTGGCGGTTTCATGCCCAATGTAAATATATTCGCTATCTCAAGTCCCCCAAACCACAGCATTTTCGGTGGAAACGTGCCAAGCATAAAAACCTCGTAAGCTACGTTACCAAGCAAAGTTCGGCGTATCAGGCTACGTCAAAGCGTGTACGCTCTAAGAAAAGCGCGCTTCTCTCGCCGAGGGCTGAGGCTTCGACATGCTATGCTTATGTTTGCGCAAAGACTCAGACGCCTCTCCGGGATCCATCACTCATGTCGATCTGTACTAGGAAACGCCCCAAAGCTCGTTTATCTAATATTCGAGTACTGGGTGCCATTGCTTTTGACGTAGTCGGCCCGCGTCTCAAGAAGCTGAAATGCCCGTCCTTCACCTTTTGGTAGTGTTTGCTGTAAGATGAAAACATAATGACGTGCTTGTCTTTGATAAGATTTTCTTTTACCGTCAACAGCTTTTTATGAGCCAGAGCGAACACTTTAGCAGATTCTGGAAGAGCGCCTCTGGAATTTTGTAAGAGGTGCAGGAACATCCATCATGTTTAGAGCTTGGCGTGGGATCTTTGCCTCTCCCAGACACTGATCCCTGGCCCTAGCAACGAGCTCAGCATGATTGCCTCAACCTCACGTTTCAAGGCAACACGCATCCTTTTCTTCTCCTTCTTTTGACATCATACAGCTTTCAAGCTGTTTCATAATGATATTGTTATATTAATGCATCATATTGTCGTACTGGTGCGTATGTTATGAAATATTATTCCAACAACTTAGAATAATGCATAAAACAAAAGAAAACTACAAATTCGTCAGAAATATCAATTTAGTGTTCCAGACTAGCTGCTCGACGCTGGCGTTTCTGGTGGTTTTTGGATCATTTTTTGTGCAGACGCTTAGTGAGAAATGATGGACAAGTTAATGCAGATGATCTAGAACAGCGACGCCCTGCAGGAAAGCAGCTGACGTTCAACAGCGCTAAAAGGTTCTTGTTCGTGTGAAAATATACTATTAAATTAGGGTTCCAGCAAGCATCGGTCCTTTTAGCTTAATATGCTTGTAAGTACATATTGTTCATTCGAAGTGCAAAGTGACATGCGTATGATACTGTTTCTTTTCAATTGTCGTTGCAGTACAGTAGGCTACATCAAGCAAAAGCGCGAAAGCTTCATTAATTATTGAAAAATTCTCTCCTGTTCCTCATCTATAAATATGAAAAAACATATATTTTCTCATGAATCATACTAAAGTGCGTATTCTGTCATGATTTTTACGCGTTGGTTGTGCTTTGTTTGCGTAATGTGCAGACGCTCAAAATAACTAATAAAATTCAAAATTTGTGAGAGCGTCAAAATTTTCCGAAACACCGGCTTTGCGCCGTACGGCAGAAATATCGCAGCTTTCGCTGCTTCCAGAGCTCGATTAAAGTGACAGCTTTCCCAACGTACCATTTCATTGACACATCCGTCAGCTTCGTTTCGAGCTAAGCGGGGGTGGGGGAACTGTTTTTTCAGAGACATGTTCACACAGCCCCAGAAGAAGGTATTCGTCCACCATAGCTGGAAAAGTAGTGAACGCTTTACTTATGGTTCATTTTCATCGTCAAAACCCTCTTTTCTGGGCCTCTCAGTTACCCCAAAATTTTAGTGAACAGAACTTCTGATGTCTTTGTCAGCTTGCAAAACTTAAAAAACGGCGGCAAATTCAGCCTGAAACACTGAATGAAGCTACTGGAATCCGTTTCAGCTTATGACGCTCCTCATCACTGCCCGGACTGCGCCCACTTCAGTCCCAACGCTTCTACCATATAGCTCCAATAAACCCTGTCCTGTGCCATCCTCTGTCACCTTACCCCCAGCAAAATTTTAACGTCATCCGCCAGCTGAGCATTCTTGGGTTCCTTGATGCTGAAGATGATGACTGGGTACCAAATGAAAGGTGCAATGCGTACCGCATAAATTCATCGCTGTGTCGTCTGCTATCCTAAAAAGGAGACGAACAGAAAAGGGAGGTACAGGCAACTATTCTTTATTCGAATTTCACACAAAGCAACTGTGAAGATGTTTGGTTTGGTTTAGTTTATACGGGTTTAATGTCCCAAAGCGACTGAGGCTATGAGAGACGCCGTAGTGAAGGGCTCCGGTAATTTCTACCACCTGGGGTTCTTTCACGTGCACTGACATCACAGAGTACATGGGCCTCTAGAATTTCGCCTCCATTGAAATTAAATCGCCGTGGCCGGGATCGAACCCGCGTATTTCGGGCTAGTAGCGGAGCGCCGTAAGCACTGAGCCACCGCGGCGGGTTGTGAAGATGTATTCTCCTGAAATTTGAACTACCTTTTGTCTTGTGTACGTGACTGCTTCAGCGGCGCACATCATATTTTTCATAGGACTGCATCGTATTAGGGCCTTGCTGTTGCAGTGGTTTCAGAGCAGTTTTAAAGAAAACTTTGACTGGGAAGTTAGGGTACGGGTAGGTTCTCTCTTTTATGACAATCTTTCTCGTGACAAAGACTCGTGCTACGGCGAGTCTTTTTTGCCATGTAGCGTGAACGATTGCGGAAATTATAGAAGAGGTTGATTCCATCGCTTCTGGAGTGGATTTTGGTGTCTGCTTTTCGAAGACCTTGCTTTCTCTTGAAGAATATATATAAAAAAACAATTATCTCAAGCCAAGTCCACTTTGGGGATGAAATTCTGTGAGTATACGATAAGAATAGACATAGATCCAAGTCGCTGCAGCTTAATTGGAAACATTGTCTGCATCACCTAGCCTTTTTAACGACTGCCAGAGCGCAACTGGTTGAAGGCGTTAGAACGGCGAGCTTCATTTTATGTCGCAAAAGTTGTTGCAGTGTTTTTTGTGTAATTGCTGATAGAGTGTGGTGAGATGAATGGTTTACTTGGCCATTTGGCGGCACAATTATAAGAAGTCAATTGTGGCGGCGTTTACTGTTACCAAAGAGCAAGACGGGAGATCGGCTGGAGCAACAACCACTTCCACTCTGCCACGGGCTGCGTGTAGGGTAATTTTTTAGTGCGCTGGTACTTATAGTTCCAATTCCCCGCATTTGGTATATGTGTGTTTGTCTGTGTTTGTTTGTTTGTCTACAGCTGGTTTTGTGGTAGGCTGCTCACCTGCGCACCGGGTGGTGGACAACCCGCCTTGTGCCACTGCTCATCTGCCCTCCGGCTGGCTCACTTGCCAAAGTGTAGCCGGCGGTAACCAGGCAAGAACCGGGGGGCTAATTACGCAGCTCCCCACCTAAGCGCACTGAGCTACGCGGAATGAGCAGCAGCGGTTAGGAGGAGGACGTGATTTGAGCTATGCTTGCACAGTAGCTAAACGGAAGATGAAGTTGGGGTGGTTATTAGGCGGTAGCCTGGTACCACCTAGTGGTTCGTAGCCCCAACCCACAATTGAGGCCTTGCTAGCGCAAATATCCGCATTTGGCCTAAGTACCCAAATCGACTTCCATTTTCTGCTTCTATTTTAGCTTTCAGGCACAGGT
This sequence comes from Amblyomma mixtum, assembly GCF_055824585.1. NCBI lineage: Eukaryota > Metazoa > Arthropoda > Arachnida > Ixodida > Ixodidae > Amblyomma > Amblyomma mixtum. Next base: position 181,347,552 of record NC_143013.1, read on the forward strand.
TACCTATCTATCAGGAACCTTTTGGAATTATTTTGTTCTTCTTAGCTTGGAATCCTATATATGTTCCTGAGTTTCTAGAAGTAAAAACAATTCACAGTCCGCGCTTACTGCATTCCGTCATTGCGCTATTTCATACGTGACCTACCATTCTTTACTGGAGTTCATTAGAACGTCAAGCACTGTTTTGCTTGACATAGTATTCACCTAATGTAGAATCTGGAGGTGACAAAAATTTTAGCGTATCTCATAACCTGATAGGAAAAGTAGCGTGCAGAATCTGACAGCACCTAGGTGCTCACAAAATGCTTCCAGTGTTTGCTCAAAAGTGAGCAAAACAAAATTGGCTAGTGCAGTGCTTTCCCTAAGCAAATATAACCGTATGGCCTGCTAGTTGCGTTAGTACATTACATTAGTGTAAATAATTGCGGGGCCTGCAGTAACACATGACTGTCGGATAATTTTTAATGGCCTACGAAACAAAGCATTACTTATTTTTCTCGCTGATTAAATGCAAATAACAATAAACTACCGAAAGTAGGAACTAGTGCAATGTTATCACCCCCTAAGCAGCCTTCGTATATGCGAAGGGCAAAACGATAGCACAGGGAGGTCCGATACCCGTAAGCTCTCCCTTGCCTCATGTGACTGAATGACACGCACTTGCACTGACACATCACTGGCATGCACTTGCCAATTCAAGTTGTCTATCAATTATAGTGCTTATATAATGCCGCATTATAATTCTTGGGCCTTAGAATCATAGCTTCAATGATAAGTTTGCTAAATAAGGAAAAAAAAACAATGTAAAACACGTGAACTGGGCAACCGGCACCGGGACTGTGTTTAGACAAACGTATGACCTGATGAGTACTATCAAAAAACGTCATGTCTCTTCGTTGTTCGCTGAATTGGTAACTATCAGTGACAGCTTTTGTCAATGTTTGTCGCACGTCACCAAAAAATTACGTCCGTAGTACCAACATGCAATCTCTGAGTAACTTGGCCTTTGAGAACAGAGAGTGAGTCGGTAAACAATCGATCAATCGATCAGTCAATAATTATTTCTAGCGCCCCGGCAGAACCCTCATGTCTTGGTGCTGGCACACTATAGAAAAATTCAATGTGTGTATTTTTTACGGAGAGAAAAATAGAGAGCACGACGTACAGTGGAGCTAGCTATAAAGACGATAAAATAAGTTCTTAAGTCCCCAAAGCCTCTACAACAAGGAAAACGCGTGACAAATATAGAGAAAATATATTGCAAAACTGCAGAGTATCTGGGCCCAGCACATGACCAGAGCATAAATAAAGGCGCGAGTAAAAATAAGAAAGAAACTAAGAAAAAATCAACAAAAACAGTGATCATGCCCACATAATAAAATCAGCTACAGAAGCACACTTTTTAATTGTTTCACAAACCAGGTTAAACCGCTTTTAAGAATGTCTACATGGTAAGAGTAAGCATTACATGAGGACTGTAGTCTGTCTGTAGGCAGCGCAAGCCATCAGTTATGAAAGGAGGATTTGACCGGGCAATTTTGGTTCGCTACGCAGCTGTTAAAAGGTTTCACCACGCCACAGAAGAAAATGCCACAATGTACAAGTCTGTAAAGGAAGAGAGCTCCTCCCGGGATTCGTGGGAACGGAGTGGGAACAATTGCCAGGAATTATGTGTCACCTCTTGTGTACAATTTCGCGTGACAGAAACGGCGCCTGCAAAAGGACCAAAACTTAATCTGAGCCCTTTCGAAGAGGACACTCTTGGACTTGCTGGTTTCATTCCAAAGAGTTGTTCCGCATCCAAGAGGAGTGTAGCCGTAGAGATCTTTACAACTTTATGAAATTAAGGGGTCCTAGAAACTTTGTTAAGAAGCAGTAAACAGTGCCGAAGCAAAGCCGACCTCTAGAGTAGATCGCCTGTTTCAACCGTGTTCGGCAGAGTTGTGGTTTCGATCTTGTAGCTATACAGCAGCTGCCGAGTTTTCTGACTTTTTATTTATTTATTTATTTATTTATTTACAATACCCCTAAAGGCCCTCGTGCGAGAGTATTAGATAGGGGGGAGGGGGGGGGGGCGATACAAGCATAAAAATATGGCGCAGGCATTTGAAACAAAATACACGTAATAATGAATTAAAGCTAGTAATGTACACACTACTGTACACTTACTGACTACTGCTGAGATTTCTGACATTTAGTTTCTTACTTTAGCACCAGCGATACAGCGATACGATTTGATCCTGCGGAGCACTGCGGTCCTGAACATTAAACGCAAATTAACACATTTAAAGAAAAATCTTCAAAGCCTACTTAACAAGGCTCATGACTTCAGTTCACTTGGAGAGTGTCGAAGTCCGTCAGTTATTTACGTAACTTAATTATGGCTAAACAACTTCATATGAGATTCTAAATTTCTCTCGCCAAATTGTTTAACTGTAAAGAAACGGCGGCACTTTTTAAGAGCGACGGTGTTGCTGTGTTCATCATAAGGCAATTAATTATTTGTGTTTTCAGAACTTCCGCATACCCCGTTGTTTTGCCGGAAAAAAGGTGTCTGGTGTTTGCAAAGTAGTGGCGATGTTATAATCTGTGCTGCTCTGGAAATTTATTTTCACTCATTACAGACTACATTTGGTAACAGTGCCCTCATAATGAGAAAATTAGCATTGGCGATGGGTTTAATACTCTCTGAATCATGGAATCTTGTAAATTTCAGCTGGTCGCTACAATGCTCATTGTGACTCAGTAATTGATACGTTTCTTGAATTCGATTTAGCCCGTGCGGATGTTTGTGAAACCTAAGTAAATTCGGTTCTTGACGTTCTGTTAAACAAACATTGTCAGGGTTTCAAATTACTTAAATATGCGGAAGTGTCACCTCATCATGTGAAGTCCATAACTCCAACTTCGCAGCGTGAATATTTTTTGTACAGCAAAATTTTCTCTATGACTGCCGTCTCCTCATTAGAAATAAGGACGAGGCTTCGTTAATTAAGAGGTTAATTAATAAGTTTTGAATTAATCAGCTTGCTACTTAGCATATCTTTCATATTTGATGGCGTCCGCTGCAGCTGAGAGTTTGTGCTTATGGATGTCGTGTTTTTTTTCTTGGAAATAACAATTTTTAAGAACTTTAGAAAGTGTTCATTGAGACACCCAGTATCCTTAACGATGTAGTTAGAATATAATTGACATTATAATTCGCTTGTTTTACAAAAAAAAGCTGCACACGTCAGCCTGTCCCCAAGCATGGAAAATTGTCCATGCCTGAACGGTGTTCAATTCTCGTGATAAAAAACTTATCCCTAATAACGAACGATCTCACTAGTTTTTACCTGATACAAGCTTCTTGAATATTAGCGAGCACATTGCTCAGAACTTAAAAAAAAAAGTTTCTCCATAGTGCCAGCACCACTCTGGGTCCTTTTTCTTAACTTCAGGCCGATGACTGAACTTATGCGTGGTATATATAGTTTCCGCACTCAGTAAGCACAGCCAAATCGACCCCTTTTTTCTTTGGTTATGAGCAAGCATCTCACATGGTTTCTTATAAGAATTTTAATGTAAACTATGGGCACCATTTATTACCAGCAAATTATTCGACTGAATAACCGGCTACTTACACATAAGATTAAGTTCGTTACTTTCGATCATGTAGAATCATAGCCTGTTGCAGTAACACCAGGTGTGGTTTGAATTTCTGTGTCGGAACCTCCGTTATTTGCAGTTTAGATCATTCATGTGATATCACCAGTTCCAGTGTATGAAAGTTGTTCCATTATGCCTAAGGCAGTGTTATTTATCACAACGTTATCGTTAGCTCATGATCAACAGAAGTTATAAAAATGTCTGCACTGTTTCCTACTAGACTACAGATTTCAAGTGAAAATTAGTTTCCATAAAACAGTTGCGAGGATTGTCACCAACAAAAAGAAGCATCAAGATTTGGTTAATATATTAATGGTAACAAAATAGCCATTTCAGTAAGACTAAATAGCGGGATGTTGTTGTTCTTTTCAGAAAAATTAAAAGCGCATACTCAGCATAATCACATTTCCGGACATAGCACTTCACAAACTTTGATACCAAAAACGCAGTTCAAACAATGTAAACTAACAGCCGGCGAATCGTTACTCTAGCCGATACTGAAGTGCGCATCAATTGTCTGGTTCCGTCATTGCAGCTGCGACGTTGACCATTTAAAGTAACTGAAAACTGACAGGGTTCTTACCTCGTGTAATCTACGACGTCTTCCAAGGCGCTGCGTCGCGAGCGACTAGCCGAACAGTCCAGGTACAGACCAGAGGCAGCGATCAGCCCAGAGCACGCACGAGCATGGGAAGGATGTTTCACTTGTCGTCCTTCTTAAGCGCCAGCCGCCGATGGTTCAGGAGCCGAAGTTTTACTAGTTAAACTGAGCGCATTAGCGGTAGCATGTGTTTAGCCTGGTTAGCTCATGGTTTTGCTTTGCTGGGTAATCGGCACTTCTGGCGACAGTAGCGGCAATATTTATTTTATTTATGGTTTGACCATGGCCACGCTTCGTGTCAAGCGTCAAAATTGGTAATCCTGTTAGTCCTCGTGAGCCTGTTAATTCGCACTAAAATAGAGGAATCAGATTCCCCTACGGCCACTATGATCGCGGCTTGTAATTGTTACCGCACCCTTACATTTCGTCATTGTACATTTAACACAGGTGCACAGGCGAACCCGTCCTAATGCTGCGAAAACTTTCACCATGCTTCTCTCTTATATATGTAGTGCGTGTTAAACTGGACGGAAACACTCATTAAATATTGATCTCTTCACGCCACACATATAGTCTGCCCACTCGGATTGCATGCGGCTCCGATACCTCGATAGATGTTTGCATCACGAACACGTATTGCAGCCATGTCACTTCTGGAGTTATAATCAATGATATTAGTGATCACATGCCAATTTTTTGCCTCACTTCTTGACCAATAGAAAGCGACTTACGTCCTAGAAAGTTTACGTCCCGTGTAATCAACCAGGAGGGCCTTCAGAGATTTAGAGCACTTATCGACCTAGAATCGTGGGAAGATGTATATGAAGCAACCAACGCCAATCTGGCCTATAACGCCTTCTTGAAGAAGTTTTCTAGATGTTACAACGCGGCCTTCCCTTTGCAGGAGTATGAAGCAAGGAGCAAGAAAATAAAGAAGCCATGGATCACTCGTGAATTATATAAGAGGATAACGCAAAAGAACAAAAAATACCACGAATTTATAAGATGCAAAGATACAAGCGTACTTGTGGAGTTCAAGAAGCTTAGAAATCAATTAAATTCCGATTTAAGAAAGGCCAAGAACACATATTTTGAAAATAGGTTCATGAATGTACAAAATGATTCGAGGAAAGTATGGGACATCGTCAACGAAGTAATGGGTAGAAAGCGCCACCAACAAGACATAATAGACATTTACAAAGACGGCGTTCGAGTTCTCGTAACGGAAGTTGCTGAAGAAATGAACAGACATTTCATTACCATATGCTCGTGTGAAGAGGCTCGTGATGAAATATGCAGTCTGGTATCAGAGCAGCAACTCGAATCTATTATGCTTGTACCAACGACACCTACTGAAATATATAACATAATTCAAAGTCTGTCGAATAGTGTCGCTGCTGGAGTCGATGGCATAAAAGTCCCACCCATAAAATATGTTGCAAATACACTTAGCCTGATATTGAGTGATATTATAAATAAGATGCTTCAGTCTGGAGAATTTCCCGAGCAACTAAAAATTGCTAAAATAACTCCTGTGTATAAGGGTGGCGGAGAAACCGATGTTAACAACTACAGGCCTATTTCGGTTCTACCAGTGTTTTCAAAAATATTCCAACGTGCCATATATGTCAGGCTGTCGAGCTTCTTTGAAAAACATCATATATTTAGCAGTGCTCAGTATGGGTTTTAGAAGAATAAGTCTGCAGAACAGGCACTAATCAATATAAAAGATAAAATAATTGAAAACAGTGAAGACAAGCACCTCACACTTGGTCTGTTTCTAGACTTAAGGAAAGCTTTTGAAACAGTACAGCACAATATACTGCTTAATAAATTACAAACATATGGAATAAGAGGAGTCCCACTGGCATTGATCAGAACATATCTTCACAGCCGGTATCAGTGTGTATCTGCTAACGAAATGTTATCTAGCAGATTGACAGTTCTGAATGGCGTTCCCAAGGGATCCATTTTAGGGCCGCTGCTATTCCTGGTGTACATTAATGATATAACAAGAATACCCAGTTCCCCTGAATTAATAATGTACGCCGATGATACAAATGTGTTCTTCAAGGCCCAGTCAAATGAATTCCTGGAAGAAGCAGTTAACACTTACCTTTCTAATCTCTCTACATGGTTACGAATGAATCGGCTAGGACTAAATACTAGTAAAACTAAATATGTCGTTTTTAAGCCAATCAATAAAAAAGACTCCTATGCAATGAATATAAAGTTTGAAAACACGCTGATCAGCCAAGTAAGTGACCAAAAATTTCTGGGAGTCTGGTTGTCTGAGGATCCTTCATGGACGTGCCATATTCTTAAGCTCACCACTGATCTCTCCCGAGTAGTGGGTAGCATATGCAGAATACAGAGTCTATTACCAACGTTGCAGAAAATAAAATTGTATCACTCTTTATTCTACTCCAGGTTATGTTATGGCATCTTATCATGGGGCACAACGACATATTCTAACTACAACAGGTTATTGGTCCTACAAAAAAGAATGTTAAGAATGTGCGAAAACTTCCATGGAAACATCAGAAACTTACCCACACAACCACTTTTCACAAAATATTCTATGCTCCGGGCCGACCAGGTGTACTATTTCAAGTTACTTCTATGGATTCATAAATACAAACTCTATCCAACTTCCTCAGGTAATTCATCTCGCTATTCGATCCGAAACCCTACATTTAGACTACCAGCTATAAGAACAAACTATGGACGACAAACATTAAACTTTCAAACAATTAAGATGTCGAACAGAACCGATTTCAATGTAGATTTCTACAAAAGATTTCCTTTTTCAAAAAAGAGTGTAAAAATGTTTTGGTTTCAAGCGGTTTTTCCTTTGCTTTGTAAATACATTGTGTGTTTTTGCATGCGTATTATCAACTAGAAAGAAGGAAGTCAAATAGAAAAAAAAATATTTTGTGCTTTCTCTGTTCCAAAGTTCATTATTTTAGCCTTGCTACTACCGTATTTTTATGCATTTATTTACATTTCATTACCAGATGTGCAAATGTTTTGTTTGATTCACAAGTGCAGTGCCGCTTGCCGAAATGTATTAATATTTTTTTTTTGTGCTGAATTTGTACTGGGGGGCCGAGGCCCCGTCAGGCGTTGTTACGCCTTTAGCTTCGGCCCCCCCTTAGACACGTTCTAAGAAACAAATAAGGGAAAAAAAATTGACGTTTTCCTGTCACAGCTGAGCCTGAAATAGTTAGGCCCTTTCCCATCGCTCATTGAAAATAAAGCCGTTCGCTCTGCACTGCGAAACCAAAACATCAATTGATTTATTTCAATATTTTCCGTTCAATTGAATTCAATTCCTTTTATTTCCTTTTTCAGAGGAGGAGACAGTACAAAAAGACGTGACAATGGCTTGACACGGGTCCTGCCCCCTTACAAATTGGCAGTCATGCAGATACCGTTGCGGTACAATTGTTTGACAGGTCAAGAAATAAAAATAAAGGAACACACAAGTATTAGCAACCTTTGAGCAGTCACGCAGGTTATTTATATTGTCTTTAGAATCTTCCAAAGAAAACCTTTTTTGCTCCTGCTATACGTTACGTATGAGATCACGCTATTTGTAAAGCATTTATGCACTCGGCAACCAGTATTTGCCTTCGATGGTGTTGCCGTAAACCATGTTCTTGCAAAATCTTCTCGTAATGGCGTCAATGACCAGAACTAAAGCGTGATTCTATATTTTAATATTTTAATAGTGTATGAATGGTTTGCGCAGAATATGTGTCAAGATGGCTATTAGGCAGATAAGCAAATATGTAGTAAGATAGTGAATTATAGAAAATAAAATAAGAAAAGAACGTCTATAAGAGTTCTTGCTTTCTTGCGGACTGTTTTAAAAAAATGGGATAAGATAGGCCGGGTTTGCTGCCGCTCATGCTGCTTTTACTAACTGCGACGTTTCATCTGCTGTTAGCGCAGAGGCACAAAATGCGACCTAAAACTCACAATATGATACATATAGCATTGCGAAACAAGCAAAAAAAATAAAGCCCCGAGAAGCAGAAAGAGAAGAACCGGCTGAAGAAGGAAGGGAACCGATTTACCGAAAATAAACCGAGGTCTCAAAGGTGCAGTGCATGCCCTAGAAGAATTCAGGCCACGTCTAGATAAAAAGCAAATTATAGTAAATGTCCCGAAACCAGTGGTAACCAGGTTTTCTTTTTTTACGAGTGCGTTGGAGTTTTGAGGAACAAATACGTCGCTCGTCTTGTTAGTGACTAAAACAACAGCACAAACCTGAAGGACGAAACTGCCTTCACCAAGGCTTGTCCGCCTTTGAGAAGACAGAAGACGAGTTTTTTGCCGCGGACGTGAGCGGAAGACAGAGTGACGTACATGAGCAAAAGAAACCAAAAACAAAAAGAAAACAAATTTACGCTGGCTACTTCTACTCCTCCTCGCCTTTATGGTTAGAGGAATAAGCGAGGAAACTGGAGCTGTGTCCCGTGCACAACGGCGAAATTGTGTTGACGACGGCCTCAGCAACACTTTGGCAGGGTGCACGCGGCGCGATAATATGCATGATAAGTGAGGACGGTGGCCACGTCAAGATACGTTCGCTAAATATTTACGGTATTCGCTAACGGTTCCTGAGAGCCCTTTCTGGCTGACTGACAACGACAGCCTAGTAGAGAAACCAAATTTTCACGTTCGAAAAGAAAAGACAGGTACGAACAAGACTTCATTAGGCTAACACGAGATCACAGACACGCACGCACAAAAAAAAGGCAAAACGCTGAAGCTTGTAGGACAACCCTAGAATAAAACATACATCTTTTATTTATTTATTTATTTATTTATTTATTTATTTATTTATTTATTTATTTATTTATTTATTTATTTATTTATTTATTTATTTATTTATTTATTTCATTACCCTCAGAGCCAGAGGGCATTACAGAGGGGAGTGGATTACACATGAAAGTGAAACAAAAAATTCAGCTGTAAATACACTTAATAGTTAGACATAAATGAAGCCCAAAGAAAAAAAACGAACAAACAGGTTACGTCAAAACCAGTAAAAAATTAGCAGCGCATATCGCAGAATGAAAACAACAACAAAAAGCAACAACATACAATAAAAACAAACAACAAGAGAAATCACGTTCAAAAGGCATGCGCGCATATAAAACAAGTGGAACAACCGTAAAAAGAAAAAAAAAGATGACAGTGTTAAGGATTCCCGAGTTTATGACAGCAGCAGGTTGGTTAAAGCAGATTCAACCATAGAATTATCAGAAATTTCGACGATAGATCCGGGAAGGTGATTCCAGCTTACTGACGTACTTGGGATGAATGAATTGTGATAATGGTTGGTTTGGCACGAAGGGATACCAACCTTATGACGATGGTCAATGCGATGTGAAATGTAAAAGGATGGTAACATCATTTTATTCTTAAGAATGGGATTATCGTAATAAATCTTATGGAACAGGCGAAGACAGTATATTTTCTTACGTTGTGACAGCAGGACTCTTGGACTCTTTTTTTCGAAGAGGTGCAAATCACTACCAAAACACGGTGCGCAAAGACATCAACAGAGAGATTAGCGTAGACACGTGATCTCTTTCAATAAATAGCGTACGCAGAGTTGTCCAACCGAGGAAGAAACAAAAGAGGCTACAGCACAGAGCACCAATTTGCAACTTTAATAACAGGACCAGAAGCGAGGCGCCCTTTTATACAGCCGCTGATAAACAGATGTGGTCTACATGAAAGTGCGTGTGCAGAAGCAAAACCAAAACAAAAAAAGGGCTTGCCTTGTCAATAAAAACGAATCAACGGCTGATCGCATAAAAATTACCGAGATTAGATAAAACTATGAAAAGTGAACATCGACATGGACCGATAATTCATGAATAACACATGGAAACGGTTCGAAAAGCCATAGGAAACAGAAGAGAAGAGAAAACACCACGTTAAGGCTGCGAAAAATTTTAAATAATTTTCTAAAGAAGCCAACAGCCACAGAAACCAAGGGGCACAGGAGATTTTTTTTTAAGAAGCATAAGAGGGTTCTCACACAGCTTCCACCCTCGCCGTTCGATGACGTTCTACGTCACATCAGCGGTAATTAAGGACGTGCTACGTCTGCCGCTTAAGAACGTGGGTGGCGCTGGTGACCACTCCCAAGGTTAGGTTATTTGTAAACATAAATACCCCCGAAAAGCAGAAGATCTGACAGCCGTCGCCGTAGCTCAGCGGTAGAGCACCGGACGCGTAATTCGGAGGTCGTGGGTTCGGATCCCACCGGCGGCATGTGGTTGTTTTTTCTTCTGCTTTTCTAATCAATTAGCTTTAAGCGATAACATGTTCAGTAATATAAATTGATCAACACCACAAAGTAAATAAATGAATTTAAAAAAAATCCCCTGTGCACCTTGTTTTCTGTGGCTGTTGGCTTCTCTCATATTTATAACGAGTCCCTCATTCTCCTTTCCTTGTCTGCTGAATTTTCTACACAGAGAGAGAGAGAGAGAGGGAAAGGCAGGGAAATTTTAAATAACAATTTTCTAAAGAAAAAGCACTATGTCAAGGGGTTCACAACCCAACCAAGAATCTTGTGACGTCCGTGATCTTGAGGTGCACTAATAATATAATTGCTCCCTCTAGGGGGTTTCGAACCCACGTCGGCGCGAACAGATCAACTTCGCTGGCTACTGCACGAGAGCACATGCTGTCGCCGCCTATCCGGCCTCGTTTTAAACTGCAACACAATCTTGAGCTATGCATTGCATATCGTCATCTTCACTAATTTCCATCTGCGGCGCGAACAAATCCCATCGCCTTAACCTCGGTCAGAGATTAACCTGAATCTAATATGACCGCCTGATGTGCCGCTAACCCAGCAAAGCAAACCGATGAACTAGCCGGTCTAAGCACATGCGTCCGCACGTCTATTCGGTTTAACTGCTTTAAATCCTATCACTTTTTGTTCACGCAGCTTCATGCGTTACGCAAGATATTCCGCACTATTAAGAAGCTCCGGTAGTGTTTGCATGTTTCAAATATACCATTTTAACTATCCTGCCACTTCTGTCAATAATACTTTCATAAATAAAAGAAAAGAAGCGGTTAGCAGTAATCACTCGTGTCAGGTGATCTGAAGAAGCATTCAGTCAGCTGTACACAATCTGAGAAGTGAGAAACCATTGGAAATGCCAAGATTTGATTTCAGATCGCTACGGAAATACAGGTGTCAAAGTTGAGCGACGCATAATTATTTGCTAACATTTGTCAGCGCAATTTTAGAGATGCACAGACTAACAGGAATTGCAGGCGCATGTTTCAAAAGCAGTGTGGGTGGCCGTTTCAATTTCGAAATAATTTTTTTCAGCCCATCACCCCATCGCTCTTAAAGTATAGCGCAGTCCAATGACTTCAACAAACGAACAGTGGTATTCGTGTTTTGGTATTTTTTTTTAGTTAGCATCTTACCACCCTACACTGCAATGAGGCTTCAAAAGAAGAAAGCAGTATTCACATGGGAAAGGCCGCTGCTACAAAAGTAAGGAACATTATGTTAGGAAACAACTAAATTCACCATTAGATGTTACTGTCGGCAAAACGTTTTGAACAAGATAATTCAACTCTTCAAGGCCCGGCTTTCTGGCGTGTTTTTTGTCGCTTCCTCATTATCGCGACCCAATGCATTTCAAGAAAAACATGATCTTGGGGTCAAAAAGCGGGCCATGCAAACTGCGTGCTCCAGACCCGTGGCTTAAGTAGCCCTAATAATTATCATTTGGGAAGTAGTCACTTCGCGAAGACAGTAGCACTTTTTTCACGAAAAAAAAACAAACTGTCAAGAATGGCTCTCAGGTAAGGCAGGGACACTCCATTCCTTGCTCTGTAATGGAACACCCTACCTGTCCGGTAAGCACACAAAAAAAGACGTAGGGAGCCGAGGCTGGGCAAAGGACGTTTATTCAGTGCAGAGAGACCATCTTGAAGCCCAACGCGCGTCAATGGGACAGAGGCTGCTATAGATTCTGCCTCGACAGGGAGTCTGATTGGACTGAGCGACACCTCTGGGAGAGCAGGGTCTCGGGAACGCGGGCGGAGTGCCCAGGTACGATTAGCAACAAAAGAAGGAGGGAGACTGTCGGCTTACACCGTCGGCTTACACCGAAGCATCCAACAGCCTTACCTTAATGCGTGCTTCTCGGTACCGAAAGGGAAGAAAAAACTCTACATAAAAAAGAGGCGCGTGTACGAAACAACGCATTCGGCTATTCCCAAAGCATTCGGGAGTATCCCTTGATGTGAAACATAGAACAAATCGCTTACAGTGTTCAGGGATAGAAAAAATTACCCGAAAACTTAGATATGAAACAAGCTAAGCTACCCTGCGCCACGAAAGCATGAGTGGCTATTTACTAAACGGCAACATTAGTCCAAGGCATTGTTCTTTCCATTAGAAGGCCTTCTGTGGTATCAGCTTCATGCGTTTCCAGATGCAGATCAGGGTCCGTGGCAGCTTGCGAACGCGCCAGTTAGCCTAAATGAACATGCAGTGTCTTTTTCTATTTTCCCGTTTTTCTGTGGAAATGTTGTGGTCAAAACAAAGGCTTCCGTACTGAGGCGCGTTAAGAGGCAGGAAGGAGGAGAAACTGAGATAAAATAATATGGAAGAAATAGCGCAAAGCTCTGCAGCTTATTTTTTTTGCGTGGTGGTGAATAACAAAGAACAAAGTCTGTACGCACGGTGAAGGCGGTAGTGAAGGAAATGTTTTAAAGCACATGCCAACTTTATGCTTCGTTTCGGCCACAGGGTGTAAAACATTGTGAAAATCATAGTTTTAAAAGCGTTTTGCCATTATGACATTTCTGGAAAAAGCCTCGTGTTTCAAGTACACAATCGTTCAAATTGCTCTTTGCTCTCTACAACTGGTCAGTTTCAGTCAAACAAGCTTAAACAGGAACTAGTGGAGCACTAAGTGTGCAGCTATAGGCTACACAGATACTGCGCATCATGAGCTAAATTTTTAGATCTATGCTTACATTTCGCATCCATACGGTCTATTACACCTTTCGGTTCTACAAACAATGCACCCCGTCATGAGTACAGTTTGTGAGTAAGAGCCTTTGATTGCGAAGAAATATGCGATTTTCTAGAAAATTTGATTCGCTTACATAGGCTTGAATGCGAATAAACATGGAATTGAGTCCTCTTGGTGAGCAAAAGCCTTTTATTGCGAAGAATATGATTTTCCCGGAAATGATGATTTGTTTACTAAGGAAACTTATTTAATTTCTAACACTGTTATTTCGTGTTTTTTAAGCATTCGCATTGCCTGAAACTCTCTGGCATGAAAATCTGTATGCTTCTAGAGAGACATGCATGAACTGCGACCCGTTTTTTAAATTCTCTGAGATGCACTATTGGCTGGTTAGTGTTACATACCACTCACTACGAGTAAGTTCAATGTTTAGGGGAGTCCTCCAATGTGGAGTAAAGTTTTAAGAACGGAGCAAGTAGTCAATGGCATCCACCCAAGCGCAGCCATACAGCCACAAAATAAAGCTTCCACAGAAACTTCCTGCTTAACGAAAAAAACCCGCTCCAGGGCTCGAGTCCGAGGCGAGGACCGGTCAGTGATCAATTCGCTCTCCTCCGACCTAATGCTAACCGCCCCGGTTACCTCTGTTGGTAGAGCGACTGCTTCGATGGCGCGGTGGTCCAGGGCTCGAATCCCGCACCGGGACGAATAATTCTTTAACTACTAAGATTCAATTGAAGCTGTATAGTTTTCCACTGCAGCCGTGCTGCTGTGCGTCGGTAGATGCAAATGAGTAATTGCTTCCTTCATATCGATGACTACCCTGCTCGGAAGAAGCAGGCTATAGCTGAGAGTTAGAGACGTGTATCTTATTTGAGGACTGTTTGTTTTGCTCTGTTTAATTATCATTCTTAAAATGGCGATTACACGTCATAGCAGTCTATTTTGTTTTAGCACACCTCATTTTAATATAAAGCAACTTTCTCAACCACCGATTAATTCATAAAGCGCTACAACTTGCAGCCCAATTACACATGACGTTGCGACGTTCCTTTACATCATGACGTAAAATTAAACACTTCACAGAAGAAACTAAGTTCACTAAACGGAAGTTACCTACGGCGACATTGTGACTGAAAAGTGAAGTTAATCTTGTATGTTTGTCTGTACACTACCGTCCGAGCTCTAAAACGTAAACGCAAATTTTTTTTGATATCAGATCAAAAGTTCGCTCATGGAGAAGGCTGAATTTTAAATTTCTTTGCCAATGCCTCAATTCTCCCTTAGGCTTTTATTTAAGCTCATCGAAGATGAAAGCAAAATATGTTCTCTGCTTCCTTAGCGTAAACTTGCGATGTAGACAATGAATTATGGGATGAGAAACTACACTGCGCAAGTGTGCCGACAAAAAAAAAACACTGCTTGGAGCCCCTTACAATGAAATAAACTCCTCTTAAAGATGCTATATTCTATAGAAGAAGGCCCATGTCTTGTTTTAGGTTTTTTCCAGTGCCTCTTCCAATCCACAGAGGAGAGAGAGTGGTTTCGACGTGTTTTGTCTTCGTGGCTTGCACGAGTGAGAAAAGATCAAGTTTGGGGTGTGGGCTTCAGAAGTTGTCTCGAGACTAATTTAAGTGCAGCCGCCGCGGTGGCTCAGTGGCTATGATGCTCGGCTGCTGACCCAAAAGACGCGGGTTCAATCCCGGCCGCGGCGGCTGAATTTCTTTGGAGGAGAAATTCGAGGCCCGTGTACTGTGCGATGTCAGTGCACGCTAAAGAACCCCAGGTGGTGGAAATTTCCGAAGCCCTCCACTACGGCGTCTCTCATAGCCTTAGTCGCTTTGGGACGTTAAACCCCATAAACAAACAAACAAACCATTTAAGTGCACACCACCTCATGCACCACAATATTTATTAGAACCGGGAAAGCCCAGCCAATTTACAGATAGCATCACATGTTTCTTTTACCTCCACACAAAACTTCTGTGTAATTCCGATTCTTTTGCAGCGTTGCGGTGAACCAATATTTTATCGTTGAGTTAGATCTGAGGATAAAGCTTGATTTTTTCATGTGACTAAACTTTTATTTTCACAAAGATAAAAAAATATGTGCTGCCAGGCAAGTTGCTATTGGGGATAGTCAGTGCCTAAGTTTTGAATTACACCTTGACTGGAAATGTGTTTCTTTAGTGAGTTTCTGACAATATTCAGCGCCTTGTTGTCGAAACTCGGAAGCACCGATTAGCTACAAAATCAAAAGGTAGAGACTTACTTTCGAGCCACCACCTGTTTAATGCAATCACGCACCACATACAAAAAATATCTGTGGTATATCATTTCGCCTGAAGCCAAGGTAATAAAGTATTACGGGGTGCTTCAGTCACCTCAAGAATGCAGTGTGGTAGCAAAGGTTTTACATTTGCTTCAGGTTGTGTTGCAAATTCTGTTTGTGTTTGCGTCAGTTTCTTTGCACTTTGAGGTCCACCGACCGCCATATTCTGATTGTTAGCTGGCGTAGCTGTTATCCGCTATGTTGTGTTTGTGGCGACATTTGCATATATTAGTTTTTTTTCTGATCATTGAATACTTTTCCTTATCTATGTTTCTGCTTAGAAACTAGCTTGTTCACCACGCAAGAAGCAGATTGTGATCATGTGACAAGGTCACGTTACCTTTCTCGACTAATCAATAACTTCTTGGCACCTGCCACTGTGAGCATAATGTTAACAATTTGGTTTCCAGATTGCCACCGGCCGGAAGGGACCACAACTCTAATCCTATCGAATTATTATTTCGAGCGGCTGGCCTGAAGAATTAAGTAAAGCTAAAGAGTGCTAGCCATCTACTTTGAACCAGCCTAGACGCCTTCATATGCCTGTTTATTGCGGTGCCGGATTCGAGGAACCTGGTGCTTCCAGTTCGAGTCTATGGTTCCAGCTTTATCGTTAGCATTTATCAATTAAAACTAAAAATTGAACTGAGTTTGTGAGGAAAAATGACGCGCAATTATTCGAGGCGATAAAAAGGGCAATCTCATAAATTTCGCTTGCAAGAATTGCCAGACACCGAAGAATGTTTTTCGGAATATCGAAATAAAGTTGGTATTATTAGCTCTAGGACGTCGATTTTCCGCGTAAATAATCTGCTTAGGTTAAGACAGGAACGTCAACATTATGTTATCCCAAACAAGGACTCGGGGAGTTGTGGCAGTTCCTTCCTTAAGAAATAACTTTAGGAAGCAGATTTTAATGTGTGTAAAGTAAAGAAGCCCTCGAACGTCACGTGAGATATCATGCTTATTCTAGCCTTGTCGGCGAAACAAATTGCCAGAATGAAATTCTTCGCCTAAATTATTGGCAAACACTATACGCATCACTGTTGCTGTCAGTCCCACATTTTTAATCAGCATCTGTCAGCTCTTATCTGCGTCAGGACGGCGTCCACAGAACTTTTCGTCATGTATAGATTTTCCTCCAACTGCGGTATCAGTGACGCGTTCTTATACGCTACCCTTAGCGCTTGCTCTGGCGATCAGTCCAATGTTTTTGCGCTGTGATGTCGAATACACATCTCGTTTAAGATTTTGAGCAGTCTTTCTATTTACCTGATTTTTTCACCTTTTCAGAATAGATGTTGGCTATTCAATCATCCCGCCTAATCAAACGGTGTCAGCACTGCTGTCACCGAGCACGACACGCGTTGGAAGAAAAAACGAGTCGTGAGACATGATCAGTTATCATGAGAATAATGGCGATATTTGCTCTTTTTCATTTAGTGTGCCAGGCGTCGCCGCCAGTGCTTTCAGGCAGTCTCAGTATGAAAACGAATATTTAAGATAACGCCACCAGGTATCCGAGCACAAAGCCAGTTTCTGCTGTGAAGCATGTTCACTACCATCCTGTGTGTTATGATTAAAAGTCTATTCGAGCGAGTGGTGCTCATTTGACATAAACCTTTCCGAAACAATGCCCACACCCTGGAGGCGAGTGCCGACAAGGGTAAGGCGTAAAGTATATGACTGCTATCGTCACAGCACACCATGTGCTAGCGCAAAGTTGGGAGCCATCATGAACGCTTTTTCTTTCGCTTATGAATGCATCTCGGGAGAGAACTCGCCACTGTAACGAAATTTCGGGGCAATGTTAGACTTATTCTGCCAACAATGGGAGGTAAATGGCTTTAATGCTAAAAAGTTTTGCTTTTTTTATTTGGTGCGAGAAGTATTGGGTCAGATATTTGTCTCCTCTGACTCGTTACTGTGGGTGCGGCTACTTCCAAGCGCACTCCGATAAAATGAACACAAGTTGCACTCTGTCGATAGTACCCAGTGATATGTGTCACATATGCCGCCGGTCATCGTAGGTAGCAGTCTTCTTCAGAAGCGGAAAGCCAAATATATAGTATGGAGCCGAAAGCTGCGTTGGTGACCTGGGTATAGTACCTCAAGCAATTATTTGGGCAAGGAAGGGGCATCGAGACAACGTTGAAATTTGTAGGTATGGTTTGATGGTTTATGGGCTTTAGCGTTCCAAAGCGACTCAGGATAGGATGGAAGCAATAGTGGATGACTCTTAATAATCTCGACCACATGGGTTCTTTAACGCGCTCTGACGCTGAAGAGCAAACGAGCTCCTAGCGTTAAGCTTCCATCGAAATGCGACCGCCGCGGCTCCTATAGAATCCGCGTCATTTGGGTGGACAGCCGAGAACCATAACCCCGGAGCCTCCGCGGTTGGTTGTGGGTTTGGCGTCAACTTTGGAGTATAGCGCTTCTGAGGAATACCTCGATTTCGCGGCCAATGTAACATTAAGCAGTGAATTACCTTCAGTTAGGCGGCATTACCAGATATTCGGCGGATAACCGTGATGGGAGGCGTGCGGAACAGTCTATATAGGCGCATGCGATGAAGCTGCAGGGTATTAGCTTGCATGATTTCCGGGGTTGAGCATTGCCGAAGTATGACAGCATAACAGTATGTGGTCGCAAAATTATGTGGATAACGGCAGCAAAATAGTTTATTGCATTTCAAAAGACAGAACACCAAATTCGCAGCTTGCTCGAATAAGGTCAGTTGAAAGTCTACGAATAGACGGTTAACAGCATACGCTTTCTCGCGCGCATGTGTGTGGTCTTGCGTACTCAACACCATGTATCTTCATTGCAAGAAAAGTCACTACATATCATTGATAATGCGCGATCGAGTAGGCTAACACACACTTTAGCATCGTTAAACGGCGTATTGAGTAATTTACGCCTACACAGTAGCAACGCGCCAAACACAGCGTTGGAATGTCTGGGACCGAAAAGTATTATTAGCACGTCGTCTGTAGCGTGCTTTAATATGACACACAATTTCGTGATTGACGGTACGAGTCTACATCTAACATGCATAGTCACTCCTGACGACGATAACCACTGCCTCCTGACTTGTTAGTAAGCAGAGACAACGCTCATTAGACCGCCTAGAATTCCGGCTCTACCCGTGTCATTGGCGAACAGGAATAGTGTATTTTTATTTTAGCCACCTAACTTCATCATGAGGGCGCGAAAAGCTCTATAGCGAGCATACTAGTTTTCATTTTTTTTTGTTACACAGACCGCAGAGACTGAGTCTGTACCAGCTACGAATCAATATGCGGGAGGGACGGTTCCAATACTCGCGATTTCCGTTCAGTCAGGACTTACAAGAAAAAATGTAAACTGAGCAGAGCAAAGAAAGAAAAATGAAGATGAGAAATTTCGTTACCCCGACTGCAAATTGGCCTCGTTACTGAGCGGCACGAGTTTCTATGACTTGCGGTTTGTGGAACACTGCGTAAACCTCATAAACTTTCCGGCCTCCTGGAACCGCAACCTGCTTCCAACGCGCGGTTTTATTGTTCTGGCAAGCTTACTTCGGCGGCCATTTTATCCTCCGCTGTCCGCGGCTGACCCTTTTCTTCTTGTGCATTTTTAAGCTAGACGAGAAAGCCCCAATCCGGGGGAGCATCATTTCTCCCTATTTTACTTATCTCATGGATTGCAGAGCACCGCTGACATCCCTAAAAAGAATTGTTGCGTGCTCCTTCTGGTTGAAATTCGATATTCTTTCTTATTTTGTGTGCGCCAAAACCCGACGGCTACTCTTGAACATCGTAAAATAAATCGCGACCATCATAATTCCATATCATAGAGAAATAAATGGAAAGAAAGGCATGGAGGTAAACCAGTCATGTCGCGGTTGACTTCGCTACACGTGAGGCAGGGTACAATGGTACCGAAATGGATTGTTCAGAGAACTGAAATTTCGCTTCGCAGAACGGAACTTCTCTGTGTTGTCCAGGCAACACACTAAAACATAGGTATTTTTCTAATTCGGGTGAATATTCATTGCCACTCAGGAGCTGGAAGCTTTATGAGTAGGTACGCTAGAAACAGCAGTCGCTAAGACGCGATCTTTCCTTCAGATTCCGCTATCATCGTCTCTGCGGACTTTATTTTCGAAGTATTTTACTCTTGCAGCGCCCTGTGGAATATATCAACGGAGCACGCTGGGGTAATAAAAGCGTCGCTTGATCTTGCATTCCAGATAAATTTACATTTTTAACGTGATAGCGTCAAGAGTGGCGTCCACCGGAGGAAACGGCGTAGTTTGCTACATCTCCAGTGTTTGCGGAAAAGCCGGACTGGTCCAGAAGGTCGTGATGTCGGATGTGGAGCTGAGGAATGAAAAGTGAATAAAAGTTTATAAAACTTTTTATTAGATTGTGGCAAGATGACTAAATTGTCAGCCTGCCTTTCAGCCTTTCACTCTCGAACCACTGAGCTTTGCTTGGGCATTGCTGCATGGTTGATACAGTCATATTGGTCCACGAGGTGATGTTGAGCCATAGTGCTTCTGCTGGGCGCCACCGTGGTCCACCCCGGCCGCGCGGAGCAGCACAAGTAGCGAACACCCGCGTACAGCCACTGCAGCTTCTTCGGGGCAGAAACTACGCAGGAAGGTTTGTGCGGCTTTATATTTCTGTGGTGCGGACCTTCCCGCAACGTTGAAACTGTGTCCCTGTCTGCGCAGGCAAGGCAAGAGGAGCCACTGACTGCACCGATTAACAATATCCCGTGGTGCCCTTGAAGCCGGAGCTTAAGCGTCCCCAAAATTTTTATTGAGTGCTCTGCAACTTTATGTTAGGTGAAGTATTCGTAACGAATCCACATTGCTTCCTATAGAGGGCAAAGGGCGGCAAATAATTCGCGGTTATTTTTATTCTCTGCATTAATTTGTGTATAGTGACAAAAAACACGTCATAAAAGTACTAAAGCTACTTGAATTACAAATGCCAATCATTCTTTATCGCCAATACGAGGAGAAATTCTAGTGGGAAACATTGCAAAGGATCTAACGCAGATGATGATTTCCTTCTGTCGCATGTTTTCTCTCCAAGTAGCGCGAAGGAGGGCACCTGAATTCAGGAGGCTGCGCGATGTTGTTACTCGATTTCTTTTTGACAGTTCAACTTTTGCTACAACGTTTCCTCTTGTTTTGACTTTCTCAATCTTTCTCTGAGTCTCAGGCTATCTAGACCTCCCATTTTACAGCTATGCTAAACTAGAAGCTGCTCCTTGTTTGACGAATCATTAGGTAATATTCAGCTGAGATTGATTATTATTGGCGCATGGACCCATTGATAAAATGCAGGTTTCGTGTCAAGGGTAATGTTTTAGAGAAACGAGCCCCAAGAAACCATTTTGATCTCTCAATCGCGGTTCATGAAAGAGGAGCGAATGGAATCCACCTGAATTAATGTCACTGTCATGAGGGAAAAGCTACTTTTCAATGAAGCTGCCAATTCTTCTTCCCTGAGTATATTCAAGAGCCTTTTAAAGGGAAGCTGCACCACTTTGCGAAAATTCCGCAATTTTCAACGATTCATATCTTTATTGGCAGTGGGTAAAAATGGCGAAGTTTAGTGCTTTTAGATGGCCTCCAAGGCGCCGAATACTTTTCATACCTTGAATTACTTCCCGGCTACTGGCAAGTACTGATGGCTTTGTTACACCCGACGCTACTGGCAACTGGTTACGTTCCGGCTACTGGCAAGTACCGACAGCATTTGTTACACCCGACGGCCTATATACAAGTTCGAAGTGATGCCGTTCGGTCTGTGCAACGCGCCCGTCACATTCGAAAGGGTGATGGATAACATCTTGCGGAAGTTCAACTGGCAGACCTGCCCCTTCAACGCACCTCGCACGCCTACAGGAGGTTTCGGCTGCCTGACTAACGCCAGCCTGCAGCTGAATCTCAAGTGTCCCTTCGGGGCGAGGAAGTTTACTATATTGGGTACATCGTCTCCAAGGTAGGCGTTCTCCCGGACCCGGCCAAGCTGCGTGCTGTGGCGCAGCTAGCTTCCGAAACCGGTTTGGCTCACGCAACTTCGAAGCTTCATCGGTCTGTGTTGTTATTTTCGGAGCTTCATGCGCAATTTCGCCCCGATCATTGTGCCCCTGACGAAAACTACTTGGAGGAACATTGACGTGCCTGGCTGGACAGCCGAGTGCGATGAAGCGTTCACAACTATTTGCCACCCTTTGACTTCACCGCTAACACTCCCACACTATAACCCAACAGCACTTAAGTACATGCGGACGCGAGTGGTGTTGGCCTCGGAGCTGTGTTGGCTAAGCGAAAAGATGGGTTTGAAGAATGCGTAGTTACGCATGCGAGTCGCGTGCTCACCAAAGCTGAATGTAACTACTCCGTTACGGAGAAGCAATGTCTAGCTATTGAATGGACGCTAACGAAATTCCGGACATAACTGCATGGCTGGCAGTGTGACGTCCTCACGGACAACCACACACTCTGCTGGCGGTCGTCTGTTAAAGACCCGTCTGGTCTACTCGCTCGATGGGCGCTTCGCCTACACGAGTTTGTCATCCGTGTCATCTACAGATCTGGCCGCAAGCGCATGGACGCCGAAGCTTTGTCTCGGTCTCCCCTTCCCATCGACGCTGCCTGCTTTTCGGTGACAGATCACGCACTCTCGTCTCACAACATAGCTGATACGCCTGTGGCCATCATCGACGCCGTGTCTACATCTCCGAACGTTGCGCCTTGAACTTGACGCCGTTATGCACCGCACTATGCCCTCAGCGACAACTTTCTCCACCACCGCAACTACATGCCTGACGGTCTCGCGATTCCCCGCAATTTATGACCTGAAACTTGCGCCTCTTTCCACGCTGGCCCTCAGTGTGCGAGCACTGGTCCGCTGAAAACACTTAAAATAATTTCTGAGCGTTACTACTGGCGCCGGATGTACTCCTATGGGCGAAAACACGTCCTATCGTGCATTACCGGCCAGAGGCGAGAGACATTCGCTCCCCGTGTGGTCGGCCTATTGCAACCACTCCTTGCCCAGCACGTTCTTTCAACCTTATTGGCGTTGATATGTACGGCCCGCTTCTTTGTGTTGCCTCTGGGAACCATTGTTTTATCGTCCGCGTCGAATACCTCACCCGGCATGCCGAGACAGCCGCCCTTCCCGCTGCTCCTGCCCGCGAAGTTCCTCTGTTCCTGCGGCATCATTTTGTTCTTCGTCACAGGGTGCCGCGTGAGCTGCTAAGTGACAGAGGTCAAGGTTTCCCTTCCCTAGTCGTTGAAGCTCAGCTTACAGAATGCCGCGTCCTACTTCGGACCACCACTGCCTACAAGCCACAAATCAACGGGCTGACAGAGCGCTTCAATCAAACTCTCGGAGAAGTGCTGTAGAAGTACGCCGCGGCAGATAACACCAACTTGGACGCTGTCTTTTCTTTCGTGACGCACGCGAGATGCAGACAATCACCGGCTTTACCCGTTTCTTCCTTTCGCATGGGCATGAGCTATCGTCACGGTGGACACCATCTTACTTTATACTGCTGACGCCTCCGAGTGGACGCCCTTGTTAGAAGTTGCAAAGCATGCGGTACAATGTCGTCAGTTGGCGCGTTCTTTTACCTTGGAATCCCAAGGCCTCCAAAGGATCGCCACGATAAAGGTAAGATGCAACATATTCTTCCGGCTTGACCACTCGTTTGTCTGATGGTTCCAGGCATACCACCGGGATTGTCTTGAAAATTTCGCGCAGTATTCCACGGGCCTTATCTCGTCGTCCAGAAAACTTCACCTGTCAATTTGATCGTGGCGCCGCTGAAGCCCTCTTCAGACTTGATGATCCCGGACGTCAAACTGTCTACGTCAGCCGCCTGAAGACCTACTTCGACCATCTCATCTTTCCCTCGTCATAGGTCGCCAGGGTGGCTCCTCTTCGTTACCGCGGAAATTGTAACAAAACATGACGGCCACGCCTGACGACGTATAGGAAGATGTCTGAGAAAGACGAAGTGCCGCACGACATCGATTCGGTTGGACTGGCTGTCTACTGCGTTGCTTGCCGTACTGGCCGCCATTATGCGTCACCCACCGTGAATTCCACCCAATGTTTTTTTTCTGCACAAAAATTCTTTCAGTATATCCATTTTACCTCAGAACATTATGAAGCCACGATGCATTTTTCGTTCCCTGACACTCAAAATTTAGGACAATCGAACGCAGTTTCCACATTGAGATCCTTATAGTAACAGTTGTGAAGCATACATAAAAATGTGTGCACAAAATCATTCGGCGCGTTTAAATTCCAAATCGACCTCGATATCTTCGCCCTTTATAGCGCCATATCCGGGCATGATCCCGGATCCCCGAATCTTTTGGCCATTCTTGTAGGCATCGCCGCTTCTCCCTCTTAATCGACTACGTGACAGTTTTCAAAATTTATGTGCCGTTAAAAGCGACCTTACACGCGATTAGGGAGCCTACAAGAT
The DNA here is from genome assembly GCF_055824585.1 of Amblyomma mixtum. Lineage (NCBI taxonomy): Eukaryota > Metazoa > Arthropoda > Arachnida > Ixodida > Ixodidae > Amblyomma > Amblyomma mixtum. Next base: position 181,371,682 of record NC_143013.1, read on the forward strand.
TGCTTGATATCACCGTCTCCACTTGTTGAAAACTTACAGCCCCCTATCGCATTCCCACGTAGCAATAGCCGTCTGAGAGTCATAATGTGGACCAGGAATTGCTGCTCCGGCGAAAATGGGACCATTTATTCTCTACTTTGTTGGTCGGTTCATTGCCCTCTTAAAGCCCATTATCTAGAACTTTTCTTATTCTCCCTCTCTCAAACCTCCACACCTCCCGCTCTTTCCGCACTAAAATTCCATAAGGTTTAAGCAATTTACGCCCGTACCACAGTGGTTGCTCGTGGAAAGAATAGTGTCGGTCTTATGTGTAGCGCTCTCTCATTGGGGCTCTATGTCATTGTTGTTAGCAAAAGTTTTTGACACCTGACCTCTTCATATTCTTGCCGTAAGGTGCGCACTATAGCGATATCTTTCAGTAGATGCGGATAGAAGTCTGAAACGTATCTCAATAGCGTCTACTGGCAGGAAGTTTCTGAGGTACTCCCGCACAAACGTGCTAGTTGCAGTCATTTCTAATGGCTTCTTGTTTAAAGACGCAGCTGCCCATTCCAGTTTACTTTACTTCCCTTCCACTCTCTGCTGCATAGCACTCTCTATGACGACTCGTATTAATGACAATGTAATGCTATTCGATGACACTCGCAGAATTAAAAAAAAAATCAACTGATGAAACTCTTAAACCCCCTTGTGCACTTAAAAATGGTAACTTCGACGCGCGCGAAAATTCGACCAATAGGTCAGCCGTACCATTCTCCAAAACGACAAATATTGTTCAGTGGTAAAAAGGGAGAGCTGATGACGCGAAGGAATTTATTTATTATATTTGTTCGTTTACAAGATACTGCGGATTTTTTTGGTCCAAGCAGGGAGGGCAAAAGTAAATTACAAGAAATGGTTACAGTGCATTGAACAAATACCAGCTTACGCACATACACATATGTTTAAAATTCATGCATGTAGATATAAAAGCACTACGAGGTACTTCTTCGTCAGATCTAAAATAATCACAAATGCTAGTTCCATAAGGGCATTTTCAGTGCTTAAAAGACATTGGTAATTGCCTTTTTGAAGTTAGCATACGCAAAAACTTCTTTAGGTAGTGAGTTCCAGCCAATGACTCTCTTAGAAAAAAATAAAAACTTGTTGGAATTTGTTTTTGCCAATTGAGGAGTTAAGCTGTAGATGTGCGTCTGTCGAGTTTTTCGAGCTTATGGTGGAGTAACATAAGGAGTTGCCGAGGTGCCAAACTATCCCTGAATTAAGCAGTGCGAAAATTCTTTTGTTGCTATCTTTCTTCGGATGCTGAGCTTCATCATCGGAGCTTCAGCTGCGATATTTCAAGCTTTTTAACACAACTAAACTTCACTCCGATAAATGAAACAGCGACTGACATGAGGTCGCATTGTTCAAGCCCATTATATATACTTCTTCCGAACTTCAAGAAATAACTCGTAGACCTCACCTCCAGTATTATCAATCACAGGCTGGGACCTACTGCCATCAGCAAACAGCAATGCCAAAAAATGCTCTTTCCCTTTCTGCCTCCTCGGCTTTTTTTTAATAAAACCCACTAAGCCTACTTAACACGCAAACTACAGGATGCATACATATAGACAGAAGGTTAGTTTGGCCTCTCATGCAGCATGTGCCCGAACTTAGCTGCTTGAATGCCTGATCTAAAGATTCGAGTAAAGTGGATGGCTCTGCCTAGCGGGTATTGATAATGAAAATCATAAGGTATGAACACTGGTTATCAATAATTCAGACTTGCAATTTTTATTCTTCCGTGCTCCACCTATATACAAGGCTAAGGTGGTTACTCAATACGAATATCGCAAAAGTAAGCGAAAATTGCGCCAAAATGTTTCGCTCTTTCAGAGAATTACCGGGAAAATTGTAGCACCGGGGCTGGTGAAACGCGCCCTACGCCTATCGACTTGTCGTGTGGAAAGCTTCGTCGACCCCGTTGTGAAAATGCTGCCAGTGTGCCCGGTTGATGCTTGTGCGGCCGCCGCAAACAAAATGTCTTCTTCCGTTGTAGCCAGTAACAATAACCCTAACAGACAGCCTGAACGGTTGACGTTCTGTAGAGACATCGCAAATGAACCATCCAAAGGGGAAAAACTTCGATCAATTATAAGCAGCTAGAGGACAGTCAGGTTGGTGCCAATTAGAGCTTGAGTCTCCGTCTGTTTACTGAAGAAACAGAAATGTTGTTAAGTGCACGGTAAGAAAAACTCATAATAGTGTTTCCTTGCAGTTCGCTTGGAGGTGAGAAGTGACAGTAATGTGTATTACGTGCATTGTATGTATACACAACAATATGTGTATTCAATTGCGTGTATTGCACAGTTTCGCCCTTCTAACTAGGCACTCTAGGTAGGTTTACATTGGAGATTGGCCTCAGACGTAATGGCAAGCGAACGAAAGAGAACAATGCACTATAGCCGCCTCCGCCTCCGGCGGGAGTGAGGGTCACCAGTCTTTAAAGGGACGCTGCGAAGAAATTGAAGTCGGCCTGTATCGACAGAATACCAGCTCCTGATTACAAAAATGCCACTCATACTCACAACGAAGCTCTTGTAACGTAGAAAAGAGCAAGAACCAAAATACAGGTATCGCCGTCACAGGCCATACTCGCAAGTAGAAGCGTGATGACGTCACAGGACAAAACAGTGGTTCTAGCAACACTAGGACACCAGAAGCCATGAATCACTGAGGCGACGCCAATGCATGCGCAAAACTAATTGACGTCGCCAGATGGCGCCACGTACCCGGCAGCTACGCGCGCGCCTGCAGCATCGGGACCAATCAGCGCCTGCTCACCGGTGCTAGGCGGGCTCCCGGTATTCCGCTAACGGTACCAAGGTACCTACACTGTATGCTAAAGGTGTCTATCTGCGAGAACTTCGTTGACGACTTCGAGAGCGGGATTCATCGTAACGCTGGAAAAACTCCGGTGCAAACGTAAACGAAGCGACGGTAGCGACGGCCGCAATAGCCGATAGATGCCTTCAACGTGCGGCCGGCGGTAGCTTTCTTTTCGGCTGCTGCTAGGCCGCACTACTGGCCGCCAGAAATCACGGAGTCCGCGTTACGTCAGGTGCCCGTCATGTTTCATGTCACTTAGCCCTTTGTCGTCATAAGAGAATCCCAAGTTTGAATCAGAGCAGCGGGAAAAACTTTTTCAACTTCGAATCGAAATTTCTTAGAAATAAATGCATCTTTCGCTGCCGGCCAAGGGGCAACAAAGCCATGAAATGTTGAACTATCGGATTTTGCTTTAAAAAAATTATTAATAGAGCTCTCCTCACTGTCCCTTTAATCAAGGCGTTACTCTAATGACTCCGCCGTCTGCTGCTGTGCGCGGTTCGCTTATTGTGGTGATTGAGGACTGTCTTAACTAAAAAGGTACCTAGGGTGCTTAGTTTGAACGACAGCATTTACGATCAAATGTAGCGCACGTAGCACAATGTTGGACTCCGCGGGAAGCATGTGTGATTCGGAAAAAACAGAGCAGAAAGAGCGCCTTCCGAAAGTATTTCCTCCTTCACAACACACATTTATTCTGACGTTTTAAAAACATGGTGCCTAAATGGTACCATTTGTCACATTTTTTTCTTCTAAGTAATGCCCATGAGGTAACGAAGAGCCGCCTCCAAGAAACTGTTTTAAACTAGAAGAATGTTCTGAAAACGTTTGCCTTTGTGTGTTCGTGTATGTACTGCTCCCATCACTCGCCTCCCCCCCCCCCCCCCCCCCCCCCCCCCCCGTGAGGGTTGACCACAACGCTGTTCTAAAAATACATCACCGTTGAAATGACGCGGCATTCATGCTGTTATCTGGTCCTAAAGCAGAACCTCTGATGTTCACCGTGAAATTTAAAATTTACTTTGAAAAATTCTATACCCCCAATTTGGTCAGATAGCGACAACAGCGCCCCCGCAACTTGCTTACTTCACAAATAAGTGTTGGTCACCGCCGCATTAAGCCACAGGGAGCAATCATGCCACTCAGCGGTTAACAATTAAGCTGCGGATGAGGCGATTCTAGGTTCGAATCCTAGCAGGCTAGATCTTTTATATATACAACTGCGTGCAGTGGGTGAATGCGGGTGGTGAGAATATGTGAGGTGACACAAATAGCGCGACTGTTTCTCGTGCGGCGCTTTGATTACGTGGTGAAAATGTATGCACCGGTCTTCCTTCTTTGTCCTTCTCAATGTTTTGCTGCAGTTCCCCGTCCAAAATACATTTATTAACCTCGACTAGAAGAGTAAATTGCACTCGCTAAGTATGGCGAGACATCTGTTACTAGTACTGAATAAGTGACTTCCTGAACGGTGCTCAAGCCACAACACTCCGTATACTTGGACAAGGCTCGAATCTTCGGCTTGGAAAGGTAAATGGGGTCTTTATTTAGCTTCACAGATAAGAAAGAAGCAAGCTCACAAGGAATGTTTGGGCGAAAGATTTTTTTGGCAGTTCGGACCATTAACTTATCCCCACATGAAGAAGGTTACTCGTAGTAGGCGGAGCATTTCGCTAGACACGTATCTGCTTTAATGTGCATCTTAATTAGTGCATCTTACAACGAAAAAGTAAAGTCCATTCCAAGTATCGTTCCGGCAAGTAACTCGGAAGAGATGCCATAAGCACTGCCGTGCTTGCCTCAGCAAATCAAACCGGCATTCCTGGAAAGCTTTTGAATCAAGAACTTTGTTAAACCCAAGTGTAAGAGAAACGTGGTAGAGTAATGCAAGGAGAAACAAAGAATATATTTGTGTGCTCTTGTATGCACTGCACGACAAGTTTCACCTCGCAGTTGATGTGTAATGCTCTTAAAACTGCTACGTCGGCGGCTGTCTCTACCAGCGCTTTTTAAGATATCTGTGTTACCTGTCGGCGACCCTCGAGAGTGCTCACTTCTCGTCACCATAGCGTCATTGTGACGTAAAATGTGGTACAGCAAAAGTGGCACGTAGGAGGTGGTCGAACGGGGTCAGTGGCAGCCATGTGAGAACCAACGTTTGATACCAATACCATTGAGATTTCAGAAACCAAGACCCTCGCTAAGCTGCACTCGACGGGCATGAAAGGAAGCTGAGGTCGGTGCAAATCGCTTTGCGCACCATGCCGTCATTACTGCTTCTGTGATTCTGCACATAACATCACTGTTTTGTGGAGCGGTCTTCAGACAGCTTCTTGGTTCCCGCACGTGAGCCGGGGGCACGCACGAGTGGAGGATATAACACAGACACGTTTGTAAAAACGACGTGCTGCCCGCAGTTATGTTGCAGCGAAGGCACATTGGAACCAGCTTCCGCACTGCAGTGCGCAAGATGTGCTCCGGAAGGTTTTCCGTGGAACAAACGCAAATATACAGTTTGAGGAGTGTCAGTTGGAGTGACTGGAAGTACTACTACAGATACCTAAACGCGAAAAATACAAACAAAAGCACATAAAAGGGCCGGTAGAGACACATTATGTAACACACGTGGAACTCGCCTTTTTTTTGTAGCGCCCCAATCCTCAATCCCGGAAACATGTCCCACAAAATTTCGCACCACAGCAAAATGGTATAAAAGAGAGAAACACACCAGACAGCCAGCGCCAGTGGTAAAAGTTTAGTATAAAACAGGTAACGTGTCGAAAGCGCATGCTTTAGTGCCACGGCCACAAACTAACTACTCTTTCGCAATGCTGTTTCCCAGGAATCGAAAAAAAAAAGAAAACTTGCTATTGGAAGCTCCCTGATAAAGTGTTTAGCTTGACCGCTGGCGACCACGCAAGGACTACTTAAACCTTCATCGCAATCAACCATACATTACTGCAGCTAATTAGAGAAATAATCGAGTGTAATTAATTCTCTTTTTTATTGGAAGAGGGAGCCTACGTTCTCTGACGTGAAGGTACGCCCCATAGAAAGATATCCATGTTCTGCTTCCTGCCTTCGCCTTAGATTAATCTGGCTTCTCATCTGACGCATGACACACCACTGGCATGGTTCTTTCTGCGTGACCTACATTTTCAGCTACCCAGTTTCCGCGCGCATTTCGGGGACCGATCCATTGTGTAACTTTACGAGTGGACGTTAGACAGCGTTTTAACTGATACCGCTCTCGACCAGGAGAACATAAATTACTTCTGTACAAAATAAGGCACAGCAGGAAGGGCAGCTCAGCTTTTTGCTTCATTTTAAGCCAAATTTCCTTCTCTCTTCCGCTTTCGTTTCGTTACCCTGTTCCCATCTAGCATTATAGCCAACAGGGCAATCTCTTCGCTTCCATCTTTTTCTCAAGCAAAGCATATGAGATATAACATTGCTTGTTGTATTGCCTAGTATCATAGGCTTACCTATGCGGTCGATGCGTCCACTCCGTTCTGTTTGCATTTTGCATTAGACAGCTGCAGTACAGACAACATTACACGGCACAAGCTAGCGATCGGCTCGGGAGCACAACAGATCTGTCCTTGACCCCATCCTCCACCAAAGACGAACATGAGCAACCGACTTGAAACGTGAAGTGATAACTCAGAACGTGATGCAGAGCACAATTCCCCTCCGACACGAACTGATTCAGTCATTGATAACTTACTGCGGCTAGTTGTGTCTCTTTTCAGTGGAAGTTAAGTGAAAGCGGCAGTCTTGCATGTGGTCACCATTGCGTCAATATATCGTATACTCTGTATAATTTTTCAGCAGCAAAAGAAACATAACATTAAAACAAATAGCCTTTACACTTTCTCCAAAACAGAGCCTTTCAATAGCGCTTTTGTGATCTAACACTTATGAAAAAATGAATGTTTAAGCGATGGACGGAGATATAATGCATTTAAAAAGAATATGGACTAATAAAAGGGCCTATAAATTGGTCCTTATTGCACAACGGTCGAAGTGTTAATATTCGCAAGTGTTCTGTTGTCTTGTTAAGAAATGCGACACATTTTGCTTCTCCTATTTCGAAGGCAAGTGCGATAGCAGGGCTCTTCTCTTACCTGCCACAGGTCTGTTCGCTAGTTGCGGTGATGGATAATCGCGGCCTCTTGTGAGAATTTCAACTAACAACACAGAGGATAAGTTTGTTCGTGATTGCTTAGTAGATGAAAAATGTTACGAAGCCCAGCATAAATGTGTGCATCGTGCTGCCGAGGCAGCCTGGTCGGCCCTCCACTACAGAAGCGACCATGAGAAAGGCCTGGTTGTGATGCTGCATACTGTGTTCTACAATACACTTTGTTTTATTTCCCTGATGGTGTGCACAATTTTCCTGTTCAGCCGATACCCTACCAGCATTGTAGCCTTCCATTGGTTGTCTCTCCTTAACCGGTATCAGCTTCACTTTCACGGCCCCTAAAACCCAAAACTTCTTGAAGGCCGACCATATCTCTTTGAAACTTAAATTTTCGGATTTAGTCTTTCATAACATGCTGAAGATGCTTTAAACTGGTCCAGAAAGCTCAAAGATATCTTTGGCTTCATGCTTATTTCTATACTTCCTCTTTCTAAGGCAACGTGATCCAGCCTCATAAAGCAGGGCACTCCTTCCTCTATCGTCATATAGCGTTTCCTTCCGCATTTCACCCTTCCAGATATTTAACAAGCAATCACTCTTTTCGTTCCATTTTTGGCTCCAGCTTGCAGTTTCGCTTTCGGCAGTTGTTTATGTCCTTGATAACTTTCCTTCTTTTTTGTTATTGGCTGTGCAGCCTCTCCTAAGGAAATCTAGTTCCTTACTCCACCGCGTGTCTAGGTTTTTACTGCACACATAGGTGAAAAATTCGGGTCCCGACTTGATTTATATAGTTTTCTTAGCTGCAACTGAAATGGTAGTTTTGATAACTGCTTCCCGTACCTTAAATCACGGCTAAATAATATTCCTTTCTACAGCTTTATTTGTAGCCAGGACAGCAGCTTGGGCATGTTGGTTATTCATTTGTGACGGAACAGCGCAAAACAATGGGTCAAGAGACAAGCGCTGACTTACAACTGGTTTTTATTGTGCCACCTGAACCCCCAACGACTATCATGCACGGAACATTTGTAGCGTTCTCTATTAATTCTTTTAGTGAAGAGTCATTCCTTCTAAGATTATTTCGTAGGAAAGATTTTTATCTCATATTAATGTTCAGGATGACGGCAACAAGTTTACTACTCTCCGAAGTTAATTATGCGCACTTCAAAAAGGTAGAAACTTTCCTAGAGATGCATTAAACATAACTGCACTTCAGTGGCCATAGTGTTTAGTTTCCGGCTTTATTGTTGCTTTGTTTTTCTGTCATGGTGTGTTTCTTCTCTCAGTGCGCTATGCTGGATGAATCCAAAAAGGTTACTCAAAATGAAATCGGAAAATACTGGGGTTTTCCAGCATTGCTTTTGAAGGCCATATTTAGAGAAATTGATAAGAACGCGTTTGGCTTTTCGAATTTTGCTCTCAAACTTTTTCAAAACTTCGCAGCGAGAATTTAAAACTTGAAGCAATTTTTTTTGCTGATAAAACTGTGTTGATTATAATCAAGCAATGAACAAGCATTAGTCTGTCCCATTTTCTCCATTGATACTTTCGGAATCAGAAGAAACTGCTTGTTCTTGTGAAGAGTTCTCCTTATTTTCTTCATACAAGTGTTCCAGACTTTACAAGATTATCGATATCCTTTGCTTAATGAAACGCGTGAGATCTGAGCCTAGTTCTTTCTGTTAATTTGAATACATGCATTGAGAAAAGCAAAAACTATCGTGAACATTTCATAGCGAGAGGTTATTTCATTATGCCGCCCATATTCCTTGCACTGAAGTGGTCGCGAAATAATTCTCGATGGGGCTGGATTCAGCGCTGAACCAGTTCATAAGTGTAACAAGAAGCGCGCAGTTCATGCGTTTCTAATCAATGTAGCGAAACATATTTGTATGGGTTTTGCGGGACCATAACACTTCAACATTTGAGATGACTGAATGTCTAATGGAACCTTTTAATAATTGCAAGGTCCGACAACAAATTAGCATTTCAGTGAGAGGCAGAGCAATTATGCAGAAAAAGTGATGAAGGCTCGTCCGGCAAATGTAGCCTTGCTCTATAGCTAGTTATGTTATGTTTAAATAACATCGTGCTGGTTCAAAAGAACACTTTGATTAATTTTAGATAATTTAGCGGCTCCCCAGTCTGCCGGTAGCCTCGAACAAAGCACTACTAGGGATGCTGAGAAAGTGTCGGAGGTTTAGGTTCAATTGTAACGAATACTGAGAAGACCCAAGGCAAGGAGTGTTGTGGCTTGTAGCTATATAATAATTAGGTGATTAATATTTCTACGGTATGAGATACATCGCATAGAAATGAAATCCCTGCTTAGCCTAAATAGTTTATTGGCGCCTAAAATACTGTTATGATTCCCTTTGTTTCCTATAGCACCGTGTTGTAACCATGGACAACCGGTATTTCTACTTCTATTTAAAAAGCAGGTGTGGGCCAGTTGTTCATTATTGTGCTGTTCCACATATTCACAGTTCAAGTAGGAAGAGTCAAAGCACCGTAATATATAGTATCTTTCTTGCTGTTTTCTGCTAAAGAACAGTGCAAAAAATAATTCAGCATCAGTAGGTATATTTACTTCTAAGAAAATCTTGAATGCTCGGGTTATTGTGAACTAAGATAAATGATCCCGTAGATGCAGATTGCAACATTTTTTTAATCGCGATGAACGTAACGTCTCGGATACGAACGAACCTCGGATCTCATTGTATAACACTGAATTTTTAGACACATGAAAGATTGTTCTGAAGTGCCTGGAGAAGCAATGCTTCTTTGCATCTCATTATGTATATCCACGCTCTTGTAGCCAAAGTTTAGCACCCTCTTATACAGTCCAGAGTTTGTCTAGGTTCCCGCTCACAACGGCCTCATCAAAGCCCATCTTGAAGGCTTTGTGTCCAGCATGGGGATGACCCTTGTTCGTCGGGAGCAAACTTCGGCACACGTCGTGACATCTAACGGAGTATCGCCTCAGGAAAGACTGATTTTGCCTCCCCCCTCCTCTTTCGGTAAACAACCAGATCTACTCCTAACAAGGCGCCGCCTCTAAAACATGGTACATCTTGCAAGCAGCTCCAAAAAGCTATATTAGCGCCTTTTGTTTGCACAATGTTTACGCTAGGTCGCTCAATACAATTAGCTATGCGCTTATATCTGAATCTGTTTTACAATAAGCGTCCTTGATGCGTTATCCTCTGAGTTGACGTAACCATACCACGTTTACAACTAATAATTAATGTTCAGGTCGTTAGCTTAAATTGTGTTCCTACTCTTGTTCTCAGTTTCTTGAATATTTTTTGTTAATTATCTCACCTTTTGTATGACAATTTCAAAAGCTGCTTTTTTCTATGAGAAAAGAAAGAAGCGCATCGGAATGCCTTTACACTGCTCTCCTGCCTAAAATCGAAGCGGCAATGTATATTCCAGTGAAACAATAAGGTAGCTAATTTATACAGGTATAAAATAAAAATTAACCTTGTATAGATATTGATCGCTTCAGTGCACTTTGTAGCGAATATTGTTTAATATTTCTTTGAAGAGTGGTTTATCGCCCGCTGGTGAACCCTGACATGATTACAGCCCCTGTTATGTTTGTTTGTTCGTTTGTTTGTTTTTTGTTATGCATGTTCACATTACTTTGGTCGTTGTAAACCAATATGTCCCCGCTAATGTAATTCCTTAGGGCCTTTAAGGAAACAATAGAAGAAATGAAATGAAATGAAATTTGGTGAGGTGCAATAGAAAAGTTTTGCGATTAAAACATCTTATATTAGAGGTCAGAGTGACGCAGGTGCCCCGGAGGCTGTTACTAGCGCGTTGAAAATGGGTTAGCTTCAAGAATGCGCCCCTGATCTCCTGAAGCAGTACAGCTTGTATGAATTCAAAATTTTTGCTATTATTATTCTTACCACTTCTGCCTCCTATGTTTATTGCGTGCTTCTTCTTTTTTTTTAGAATGAGCTTCTTAGACCTGTTTGAACGCTCTGTGTTCGCGACTAAGGGTGAGGATGCTACAGATTAAGAATTTCATAGAAAATACTAACGAGAGAATCTAAACAAAGCATATGTGGTGACGTATAAGGAACCCTTATTTGTTCATTCATTGCACGCCATGAATTTATGTGCAGATGATAATTGTGTTTAGCAGCGCATGAATGCTGGAATTCGTGTTTGATTTCCTGTTTGCTTAAATATATAATCCTAAAACTTATGGTGCATGTGTTCTTTGGGATGAAACTACGCGCAAGAGTGTGCGCTAGAAACGCAACCGTCACCGAGACCCACTTAAAATACCGCAGGTCGATGATAACACGAAAGAAACTTTAGCCTTGAAGCTGGAAGTGGGAAGCGAATGGAAACAGGGGGGGGATGTGCAATTTGTTTAAGACTATCTTACTGAATTAAAGCAACACACATCCAAAAAGACGCGCTGGATGCAGCGCTGGATGCAATCTTCATAGATAGAAGCTTGATATATAGAACACTGAAAAACAACTGTTGGCCTGCGTTGATAAACTTCCGCGTTCTATTTAACAAGCGGCTAGTTTCACCTCAAACGGATTATCAGTAAGGCAGAACAGCCAGGAAATATGAGCTATAAAATCTAGGAAACAGCGAACAATTACGTGTCAGTTCAGACCAAATTGCGACAAAATTGATATCATTGCAGTTTCAATGTTTCTTTCCCAAATATTTCTTTCGCCGCAATGGGTTATGTTTTATGTTATTTTGAGACCGAGAAAAGTCCAAATGGTCTCATTTCATGCTTACGGCAAAAATTTTGCTCCAGGTAAAAGGATGTAGCGTTCCCGCAGAGCTAATTAAACTTGTTCAAGTTTTTCAGTTTCTTTATTGTTGGCTTTCTTGAGCGCCGCACCCACGGGGGGAGGAGGGGGGATAATTCCTACAAATCTGCTGTTTCTTATAACAAGCACTGTGCACGGCGGGCAGAAAAACAATGTAGTGTCACAGGAAGCTTCTCAGTTAGCCGTGCTTACTGCAGATTTGCTCTCGGTTGCGCTTACTACAGTGGCACACTAGTCATTTTATAAATATGATGACGAGTTATTGTTTGCTGTTCCTTTACTCTTGAGCTAGTTGGTCTCGCACTGGTGTACCTAGTGATTTTTATTGGCTCATAACATTTCTTATGCTTTGCATTGGATATTTTCTGCTTAAAATGCCCTGAAAAATTGGTAGGCAGAGTATTGTAGGCTGTCATACACTGTTATAGAAAAGAAAATCACGGATATTCATCTGCTTATGAGGCGAAAGACTGTTGCGTGATTATAGATTTTAGTTATTTGGTGTTTTCCCTTTATGCGATGAAGCCCGCTTTCCGATTCGAGAAGTGGCCAATGTAGCAATGTTACAATACGGGATTGGTTGCGGAGGACCTGTTGTAAACATAAGAAGGTCGGACACAATATCTGTGTAGAGTTTGTTTCTATTTCATAACTTCCAAGATGTGCAGGGTCTGTTCTGAAAGTAGTAGGACTGGTTTTTTCCTTGGCGAACGGGTGGACGAGAGGTGGTCAGCGCGTGCAGGGTCGTTGAAGGGGGATATTGGGAATGCTGAGGAAAATCGGCAGTCGGCTCTCCGCCGTTGAAGAGAGGAGGTCGCTTGTACTGTGAACCCCTGTCGAAACGTCTCGTCACGCTGAATAATGCAGCGTTTACTGGATCAGCGATACGGGATCAAATTTTGAGTAAATCTTGGTAAAACGGGCCAAGAGGCTAACAACATGATTAAGGAGGCCTACGGTGACGCTTCCATGGGTAGATCAGGTGTTTTTTGAGTGGCACAAGCTTTTCCGAGAAGGTAAGGAAAGAGTGGAGCAAGACGACCGCTCCAGACGCCCTTCGACCAGCAAGACCAACGAAAATGTGTAGCGAGTGAAACATTTACTTAACAGTGATCGTAGAATGAGTATCAGAATGATTGCTGATGACTTGAGCATTTCTCAAACCCAAGTTTTTGAGATCGCGACAGAAAACTTATCCATGAGGAAAGCGTGCGCGAAGTTGGTGCCGGGAGTGTTGTCAGAGGAGGAAAAGACCAACCGGTAGAATCTTCTTCATCGTGTGAATGAGGACCCCCATTTTTTGCCCAGCTCAAGGCGGCAACGCTGCCTCAGCCCCCCTAGAGCCTTGACTTGGCCCCGCCAGACTTTCTTCTATTCCCGAGAATAAAATCGACGCTCGAGGGGAAACATCACGGATCGGTATAGGTGGTTCAACAGGCCCTGACGAGGGAGCTAAACAGCATTCCGGTCCAGGCGTTCCTGGAGGCGTACGAAAACTGTAAAACTCATTGGCAGCAGCGTGTAGGTGAGGAAGGGTGCTACCTTGAAAAATTGTAATCGTTTGCACTTTTCTCTTGAATAAATTTTGTTTAAAAAAATTAGTCCTACTACTTTCAGAACAGACCATGTATTTGCAGGATAGGCGAAAAAGTGCGTTCTGCTACAGCGAAAATGACCATAAGGCATTCCAGGGAGCACTTTTGCGATACGTTAGCGACACGTACGTGGCAACGCTAGTGATTGCGTTCTCTAGTTTCGCTGATCACGGGTCACCTACGTCTTGCAAACTTTTAGTGCGGAAAACACGGACGCAAAGAGTAGACGACACGAGCGCTCGTGTCATCTACTCTTTCTGTACGTGTTCTTCGCGCAAAAATTTTGCAAGATGTATTTCAACCAACTCGCCCATATGCAGTACTGTTCAACTAAGTCTCTTCCATGCTTTATTATGGAACAATATTTATTTCGGAAACGAGAAATCTACGCACTTGCGCAGACACCCGCGGAACAGTGCGCGGATTCTTCTTGCCCTAGCAACCATTTGGTGCCCGATGATTCAGTCCCCACAGGCGGGGCCTTCACCCATCTCGAAATGGCACTCCCCAGCGGTGACGATGCGGGCGTGGACGCTGTACTCTCGGTGTTTCACCGAGAACCGGGCACTGAGGGCTTTAATGAAGAGGCTGCGTGACTGGGCCATTTATTCGCGTCACGTCTCCGTGACTTTCTCCTGAGAACGAGCTTGAGTCCAAACGAGCCAGGCGTTTTCGGATGCGTCAAGGTTTGGAGCTAAAGCTTTAGAAATGCCGCGGGTGAAGTCTGATCGGTCGGACCAGCGTCCTGCTGACTTAGCCGGTGGTTTTAGGGGATTTTTTCTTTTTGTTGCGGACGCTCGTGCTCCAGTCGTGTGTGTGTTCGCTGTCAGCCCATATGCCTGCGACTGATAATCACGTGCAGACGAAAGCTGCAGGTCCAAAAAAAAAAAATGCTAACAACTAGCGCTTCGAAAATTCTGTATCCTCTTTCTTAAATTAAAACACTCTGATGCTCCAAGGTTTTCTGATTCCGAGTGCACACACACTTCCTCGCCAAAATTGTCAGTTTTGGTTCCATTGCAGATAGCTTGGCAAAGAACTCGGCTATACATACATCGGGACTCGAAATGACCAGATTTTGGCTCGGAAAACAGAAGGAGCGTATGTGCTCAACAACGGCACTGAAAATGATCTTGCAAAAATGTGTCAGTTGACTTCGTTTGAATCGTTCCGCGATTGGGACTTACATGTTTCCAATACTATAGCTGAAAAGTAATTAAAACCGAAATTTGGTTTAATACACATAAATTTGCGCTGCATAAATATGAATTAGGATCAGTTGTGAGTATATTTACGCATGAGGCTGTTTAGTATTGAAAGAATTGTGATAACAGAAATTAATCTGGATGTAGTAAGACAAAGTAGATTTGCGGTTTGTGGGTGCTCTCAGATTGCTTTATGCACAGAAAATGGAAATGAAGAGGAGTCCTGGTATTTATAAAGAATAATTGGGGTTCCAATAGGATAGAAGCAGCTTTTCATCTTACCGAAGTTATCATTTTTACCTTAAACAAAATAAATTTGACCTACATCGTGTATGCGATACACAGGCCACTAAACATGAACGCAAATTTGTTCCCAGAGGAAATAAAGTCGGTGTTAAGAAAATACATGAATGAGCAGTAGCTGGTATTGGTAGGACACTTGAATATTGACATAATGCAAGTAGCAATGAAGACTGCTACGGATTCTCTCAATTTACGAGCGGCAAGCAATTAACGAATACACAAGTGAGGAATAGTTGGGCTTAAGTAAAGCCAAATAATGCATCGATCATATTGTCAGCCGGCTGAGGAAGCAACAGTACACAAGCGGCATAATTTATTTATTTATTTTACTTAATTTTCAAGTTAAGGTCAAACTAGCAGATCATTACTTCATATCGCTTGCAGTTATCTCTCATAATTGCAGTAAGGATTTTGAAACAGGAATAAGAAAAAAATCACTAACACCAAAGTTGACATGCAATGAAAAACTGATTGCAATTTTCTTTTAGTTGTAGACCACGTCAGCTTATACATCAAGTTTATTTAAACCTTCGAGAGAATATACACAAAATTCACTAAAATTGCAGTAGTTAAACTATGGAGTCCTCATAAAAATGAATTATGTGGGAAATCACTGAGGTGTGCTGCTGAGAGACAAAGCATGGCAGAGATGCAGAAAAGAACCCGACAAGAAAAAAACACAAAGCACAATTACGAACATTACGAAACGCTTTGAAGGCTAAGTTACGCCAGCAAAAAAAAAAAGAAAATACATGATGAGCCCAACAGCAGGAAGCAAGAATGACGTGAAAAAAGCGCCGTCTACGGCGAACAACTTGATGGGCAGATGCAAAAAATCTAGAGACGATTATACCGTAAAAAGAAATTGGCGGAAAGAAAACATTTAAACGTTCTGGTGTAAGTTTATCGAAACCGTCATACCTTAAGCACAGAAGCTGAAAGACACAAACGGGGGCCAAGAATTTGACTACGAACCGAAACGCGCATGTGTGCACTCAGCATATCTTCCAGAGAGGCAGTAGTGAATAGTTGGGCCACATTAAGAAGTATGAAATGTTTAAGCCAGCAGGCTTTGATAAAATTCGCCCGCGGGAATTGTACTCCAATTCTAAAAGAATCAAACATGACTTCTAAAGATGATCAATGGAATTCTCGGAACAGAAATAATACAAAGAGAAATTAAAATACAAACGTTCGGACCTATATAAAAACGGAAAGAAAAGTGAGATAAAATTATAGGCCAATCGCGACATTATCTAAAATAGCGCACATAATTGAAAAGTAAGCGGTCTCAGTAATGCAATAATTAGGCGCAAACTATTCGCTGAATAATTTTGAACACTTTGGGCACAAAAAGACAAAAAACACAATTTCTTTGATAGAGGAATTCTCTGATGATATTAGTACATCAATGGAAAATGACAATGAAGTCTTAGCTTTATTTTTAGACCGAGAAAAGGCATTTGACACAGCAGAACCCAATTTGCTACTCAATATATGAAAGAAGCTAGGATTCTGGGGTTCATTTTACCAGTTATTTTCTAAGTTCTTTTTTCGGAACGACTACAATGTGTCAATTTAGAGGATAGCTATATTGAACTCAAGTTAGTAGAGAATGGTGTGCCCCAAGGAACCACAGTAGAGCCAACACTATGTAATATATAGGTTTTTTGATCTCGGCCTACTACCACTAAAATCTAAAATTTTTCAATACGCAGATGGACACTGCTATAGCATTTGAAATTCGTGAAGTAAGACGAGATTTCAAATCCTTCAACAAGGCATTTCAGCGATTGTAGATTGGTTCGCACGCAGTTCAATTTTTATAAACTACCAAAAAATTAAAATAATATGCTTTAGGATTCCTCGTACCTACCGTAACCTTCAGGAACATATATTTGCATAAGTAGAAGTTAAAGCATCCCTTTGCCAACCGTTAGAGTTTCAGCCAGCGGTGAGGTATTTAGGAATATTTATAGACCAGCGCTTTACCTGGAATAAACATGTCGGGTGTGTTTGCGGGAAGCAAAGGGCAGTAGGGTCCGTAATGTATAATCTGCGAGAAAAAACTTGCATCAATCTATGAATTACCATATGGAAGGTATTAGTAGAATTAGTAGTTGGATATGGGATCAGGTCATACGGTACATATTCTGACCACATAGAGCAAGCTATTAATCACATAGGCAAAAGAATTGCGAATGCTTTAACATATGAAACAGAAGTGGAACATGTAGGCAGGCAAGAAAACTAGTATTATTGGTATACTTTCTGTGCAGGACCTTTTCAAGTATACAGTGCTGACAGGCTACTATTATTCAAATGCTTTTAAAGAATTTGCTAAAAAGGGCGTAACATTACGAAAAACAGAAAAATATGTTACACCGAGAAATTTCGCAAACTATGGAAAGAAAACCAGAAATCATTATGTACCTTACATTTTAATCAACTTACCCAAACACTATGGTTCTTAGAATGAAGGTGTAAATAGATGAGAGAATTCTAAAAATGGTCCAGGAGTGGAATTAGCCGGACCAGTTGCTTCATGACACATTCAAGTAACAGCGCAACAGACGCGACAATACGGAAAAGACACAGCAATCATGTCTTGCGTCTCTTCTATATTTTCCCGTCTGTCCCGGTGTTGTATATATTTGTGAAAAAAATGAATTTCAACTCGGTTGTATGATTTTTTTTTTGTGTCATTTGCTTAGTGCAAAACTGCGTTTTTTCTTTTGTGTTGATGTTACTTTCCTCCCTATTGCTGTATGATGCCTCTTCTCCCCCTCTAAAGATGCTTCACGTGCTGCCTGGTCAACTAAGAAGCACTACGTCGTAGAATGACGAGAAAACTTTTGTGTACAGTTTAATGGGAATAAACATTGATTTGATTTGATTATCGCCAAGAACAGTGGAGGCGCGATGACTGCTGCAAAGCATAAATCCGGCTGTACTGAACAGACAGTAGCATGTCTGTGATTGCGCATAGGAAGAGAATTTTCTATGCTCACGTAATGCATGGTAATGCAGGCTCGCGAACCGTTTAGGCACACGTGGCGGTATTAATTTCTGTGTTTTTCTGGAAACGGCCACTCGGGAACAAGACGACGTGCGCACAAAGATATATTTTGTGCCGGAATGCAACCATTTTTCCCTATGTTAACGAAACACTCACCGCGCGCCGACAGCAACTGGCTGCAACTTTTTGGGATTAATGTGAAGAACGACAGAAAAATGACAGCAGCTCCCGTTATTCTGCACAACAGTCTCATATCGATGTATATAGCGTGTTTTTTGTGATATAATAGCTTGCTTTCTCAATACGCACGGAGATAATAGCTAGCCACTACTCCGCGTGTCGAGAGTAAGTGCGAGCTGGCGTCATGACTTTTTCTGTGTTTGCTTGTGCCACACTTTACGCCAAGAAATGGTTTTGCTAGAACCGAGCAACAATGCTAACTTCCATTCAAACACCTCGGTTTCTGAAGAACATTCTTCTCGATGTAGGAGCTCTGAACCATAAAATCTTATATCGCTGAATGTTTCTAAGATTCTGCATATCCGAGCATTCTATTACGTACTGAAGACAAATATATTACTGTCATTCGATACATTTTGAAATAATACCTGGCCTTTCTGAAAGCATTTCCCTCAGAGTAGCTCCAGTTACTATGTAGCGGGTAGTTTTGTAGAGCTGAAAGAACAATTAGTTTCTTTTGCCAAGAAACCCGAGCCCAACTTTTGTAGAAGCTCATGAGCCCGATCGCGGTTTGGTCCCTGAGGCGCTCGCAGAAATTCCAGTCTGCTTCCGGAATGCATTACGCAGGCCTTCGCAATAATATTTTATTTTTACTTATTTGCCCGAATAGCTAAGGGCTAACAACTACACAGTTAGAAATTCATGAAGGAACCAACAAACAAACAAAACTAGAACAATCAGCATACATTTACAATGTTTAGAGCTTGGTGAATAGTGAGGCGGAAAAAAGAAATTCAAAATTTTCCCTCCTGGCTGGTAAAGGGAGCTTGCTTTGGGGATACCAAAAATAGTTCCTGAATACAGTATATTGAAAGGGAGGTGCAGCTTGTCCAGCTCCAACATGTGCGGCAAAGAACCGCGGGCTGAAGCAAAAGTGGTTCCTACGCCAGTCCCTCTATTGTAGGTGTGGAGAGAACGCAGTCTAACAAAGCGGTGGCACTCTATCCCTCTTAATGCTGCCATTGCGTGTAACGTTCGCTCGCGAAGTCAGCGGCAACAGCTGGCTCTGGGGGTGATCACACTCTTCCTTTTCCTGTCGTTTTCTCGGACACTATTGACCGCTGCCGAGTTCGCGTGGCATGCCGGATACCCACGACTGTCTCGTGAGGCTGTCTGGGGAGACGGGTTCGGTGCTATACTGCTAGGAGAGGTGGTTCGCCTTTCGACTGACTTCTCTGAGAGGAATCTGCCTTCAGGAAGAAAGCACAAATTTCTTACGCTTGCTCCCGATGTGTACAGGGAGGCGTACGTCACAGCAATGACTGCTTTCCCCTGCAGAGTAAGGGTAAGGTGGGGTTTGGAAGCGCTGTGCTTAGCTTTTTTTTTCGTCAGTTTCAAACACTGCAAACAACTGCTTCGTTTGTGCTCATTATATTGCCGAAAACCTATATATATTCCCGCGAATCTTTGTAGCGTTTCTTTGTAGTGATTGTTTGTTCATGCTTCAAGGCTGCCGACATGCCGCTTCATCGCTTCGTTTTTGACGCAAGACGCGCCTAGATTTAACTCGATTAATCGCATCCAGGCGGAGCTGATTCTACTTTGCGCCAGAATGTTCTAGTAACTTCCCAGCGCTATCTCGAATGTTCGCTATCAGCGTTAAAAAGAGCACGGCCAGCAGCGGCGGACATCCTGTTCGACGACCGCCGAGCACGGTTGTTGCTACGCCGCCGCCGAGTGACTCAGTTCTTTGCAGGCGCATGTCAGCCCGAATAAAGAGTTTCGTTTCGAAGACATTCTCGCTGTGTTCCTGTTCGCCGGACTTCAGTCACCACTACGTGACATCTGGTGGAGGTGCTGACCGGCTATCCAGCTATGCCCCTCGCAATGGAATCTGGTGTACAGCCAACGCCCGTGGGGCTTCGACAGCTCTATGAGCCTCCGTCTTTCCGTGGAGAACCACACGAGGATGTAGAAGTGTAGAAGCGCTGAACGCCTGGGACGACAGCACCAAGCTATGAAACGTTTACTTTGCATTGGATGGCACTGCGAGAACGTGGTTTGAAAACCACGAATCTTCCCTCACGACCTGAGCGACCTTCAAGAAGCAGTTAGTGCGTACGTTTACTAGCATCGTAGGGAAGGAAAGAGCGGAGCTCCTGCTGCAGTCACGAATTCAGCTCCCAAACGAGACCGTGGCTGTGTATGTGGAAGAAATCAAACACGTTTTCACGCGCTCCAACCCTGACATGACTGAGGAAAAGAAGCTCAACTTTCTGATGCGTGGCGTAAAGGAAGAACTGTTCACAGGTTTGATCCGAGATCCTCCAAGAACCGTCGCCGAGTTTTAGTTGAAGCTTCCACCATTGAAAATACCTTTGACGCCAGGACCCGTCACTACAATCTACCACTTCAAGTGCTCACGGCAAGCCCCCCAGAAGATACCCTTGCAAGCGGGGATAAGCTGCTAGGAACTACAATAAAACTTGGGTTGGGCCTAGTTGGAACATGATGTTGTGAAGGTGTAGGTTGCGCAACCAAAGGACGAACCACGAAGAAAGACACAGAGACACACACAAGCACACTAACAACTGTGCGCTTGTTAGTTGTTAGTGCGCTTGTGTGTGTCTCTGTGTCTTTCTTCGTGGTTCGTCCCTTGGTTGCGCAACCTACACCTTCACAACATAAGATGCTAGATTTGATACGCGAAATTGTTCGCGAAGAACTTCGTCGTCTACTGCCATCCCCAGCACAGCAGACGCAGCAGACTCAGGTGGCGTCGCTCACGGACATCATCCGCGAAGAAGTACAGCATGCACTTGGCTCCCCGTCACAGACGACACCAACGGAAGCTGAAGCCATGAACTACGCCACCGCACTGCGCAGTCCTGCGTCCCGACGAGACGGACCAAGCCTTCTTCGACAGTCACCAGCTCTACAAGAACGACGACCCCTTGCTCCCGCCCGCCCACCTTACGAGCGGGGCAACGGAACTAGGAAATGCGACCAGTGGAGGACTTCCGACAACCGCCCACTCTGTTTCCATTGTGGTCATGGCGGGCACATACTTCGCCACTGCCCGTACAGACGCATCGGTCTGCGAGGTTTCGCCATCGACGCCCCACGGCCGCTCCCCGGCCAGCGACCACGGGAAATCGACGACTACCTATGCAGAGGGGAGTACGTGCCTTCAAGCCGCCTTTCCCGCTCACCGTCGCCGTCCCGCGCACGCTTTGCATCACCGGGCCGCAGCTACGCCGCGGCTCTCCGAAGAAGGTCCCCTAGCCCCCGTAGCGGAAACTAAGCAAAGCAACCTGTGGAGGTCAGGTTGCTTGCCGAGGAAACGACAAAGATCCTCCAGCGACCGCACTGTATGAAGACGCCGCACCCGCTACGCCGACGCCGCATACAACGACAACCTCGACCACGACGCGAACCACCTTCAAAACGATGCCGCCATCAAGAAAAGCTTCGACCACACGCCCCACCCACGATTCACCTACCCGACAAAGCCGTGACACGACGCCGAAGACGACGTGCAACGCCAGGGTCAGGACATCCGAATTAGAAGTCATTATTGACGGCCGGAAAGTCACCGCTCTAGTCGACACAGGAGCCGATTATTCGGTAATGAATGGACCATTCGCTGCGCAGCTGAGGAAAGTGACGACCGCTTGGGATGGCCCAAAAATTCGCACCGTAGAGGGCCACCTCATTAAGCCATTAGGACGATGCGCAGCGCGAGTGACTCTCAAGAGACATACCTATCCCGCGACCTTTGTACTGCTACGGCAATGTTCCCGCGAAGTGATCTTAGGCATGGATTTTCTTAATGAGCATCAGGCGATCACCGACCTGCGATCCAAGATGATCACGCTTTCCACGGACGAGGCCATCCCGCCGACGAAGACTCCGGAACATCACGTTTCACTTAGTGTCCTGGAGGAACAAGTGTGTGTCCCACTCGGCTCAAGCGTCATCGTCACCCTAGGCGCCAAGGAAGAGAGTGACACTGAAGCCATTATCGAGGGGTACATGAAGTTAGTTCTCGACCGAGGAATAGGCATCGCCAGAGGCATCGCATATTTCCGCAAAGGACAAGCCGAAGTACTGCTGACTAACTTTAGCGAACAATACCGGCACATTAACAAAGGAACGAGAATTGCTTTCCTCGATGAAATATGCAACGTACGAGACTTCTTCGCCCTCTCCGACCCATCCGCAGAAGATTCGCCTGACGAAGATAACTCGCCCACATTCGACATAAACCCAGCCCTGCCCCGGAATAGACAAGACCAGATCCGCAATCTCCTTCGAAGCTACAGCGAGTGCTTTTGTCATCACCGAAGGTCCGACAAACGCCGATTGCCAAGCATCGCATTATAGACGACCAGCACGCCTGACCACTCCGCCAAAGCCCCTACCGAGTGTCGACGCGAGACCGACAAGCCATACGGGACCAAGTGGAAGAAATGCTTCGCGACGACGTCATCCAAGCTTCAAACAGCCCCTAGGCTGCACCAGTTGTTCTAGTGAGAAAGAAAGACGGCACACTTCGATTCTGCATTTATTACCCCCGCTTGAACAACATCACAAAGAAGGACGTCTACCCCCTACCCCGCATCGACGACACATTGAACCGGCTCTGAAACGCTAAGTATTTCACATCGATGGACCTCCAGAGCGGCTGTGGCAAATTGAGGTCGATGAAAGAGATCGCGAGAAGACCGCATTCATCACTCCAGATGCCATCTTCGAGTTCAAGGTGATGCCGTTTGGTATATGTTCCGCACCAGCTACATTTCAGCGAGTAATGGATACAGTGCTGGAATGCCTGAAGTGGCAGATTTGCCTGGTATATTTAGATGACGTCGTTGTCTTCGCCTCGAACTTTGAGGAGCACCTAAAAAGGCTTCCAACAGTGGTAGACGCAATCAAATCGTCCGGCCTAACGTTGAAAGCAGAGAAGTGCCACTTTGCCTACGAAGAGTTGATTCTTCTAGGCCGCATTGTTAACAAGGAGAGAGTACGCCCTGACCCGCAGAAAACAGCTGCTATCGCAATGTTTCCGCCACCGGCCGATAAGAAAGCTGTGCGCAGACTCCTCGGACTGTGTCAAGAACTTTTCGCGCATCGCCGAGCCACTGACCCAACTGACAAAGACAGACGTGCCATTTAAAGCCTTCAAGGAACTTCAGCGTCGTTTACAGTCCCAAGCGATCCTCGCGCACTTCGATGAAAACGCCGAGACTGAAATTCACAGCGACGCAAGTAGTGTGGGCCTAGGCCTGTCATCGTTCAGAAAGTCGATGGAGTGGAGAAGGTCATCGCGTACGCTAGCCGTTCCCTGTCCAAAGCCAAAGCTAATTATTCGACAGCTGAGAAGGAGTGCCTTGCCATCGACTGGGCTACGTCGAAATTCGGCCCCTACCTGTACGGCCGACCGTTCAAGGTGGTCAGCGATCACCGCGCACTGTGCTGGCTCGCCAGTTTGAAGGACCCCTACGGCGGCTGCGCTCGATGGAGCCTGCGGCTCCAGGAGTTTGATGTAATCGTCGTTTACAAGTCCGGACGGGAGCACTCTGACGCCGACTGCCTGCCAGGAGCCCCTGTAGATGCACCACCGCTGGACAATGCTGAGCACGCCTTCCTGGGACACATACATCAGCTCCAGCTCTTTTGTACAACTGCAACGCGTGGACCCCGACATAAAATGCCTCATCGAATACTTGGCACGAAAGGTTTCTTCGCCTCCTGCCACGTTCAAGCGAGGATTGTCTTCGTTCTGTTTACAGAACGATGTCCTCGTGAAGAAGAACTTTAAAGTGAACAAGGCAGCCTACCTCCTTGTTGTAACTGTAAGTCTGCGCGGAGAAGCTCTTCAGGCCTCACACGACGAGCCGACAGCTGGACATATTGGGTTTTCTCGCACCCTCCGCCGCATTCTAGACAAGTATTAGTGGCCCCGACTGTCTGCTGATGTCGCACATTGTGTAAAAATCTGCCGAGATTGTCAGCTACGAAAGACCCCTCCAACGCGACCAGCAGGATTTCTGAACCCCATTGAACCCCCATCAAGGCCCTTTCAGCAGATCGGCATGGACTTGCTTGGCCCTTTCACGAAATCATCATCTGGAAATAAGTGGATAATTATAGCGTCCGACTACCTGACCCGCTACAACGAGGCAAAAGCCCTACCGAACGGAACAGCAGCAGAAGTCGCCAAATTTTTCGTGGAGAACATCATTCTGCGACACGGCGCCCCCGATGTTCTCATCACTGACAGAGGAACAGCATTCACAGCGGAATTGACGCAAGCCATCCTCCATCACAGCCAAACCAGCCACCGGAGAACAACTGCATGTCACCCGGAAACCAACGGACTGACCGAGCGCCTCAACAAAACCATAGCTGATATGCTCGCCATGTATGTCGATGCCGAACACAAGACCTGGGACGTCATCTTGGCTTACGTAGTCTTCGCCTACAACACCGCAGTGCAGGAGACCAGCCAGATGACGCCTTTTAGGCTCGTCCATAGCAGAGAGCTCACGATCACGCTAGACGCCATGCTGCCGAACGTTAGCGAGGAAGATAACGTTGACGTCGCCGCCTACGTTCAACGCGCAGAAGCCCCAAGACGTGCCCAATTAAGGATCAAAGACAAGCAGCGGACCGATGCCAGGCGCTACAACCTACGAAGACGCAACGCGGAATACAAGCCAGGATGCCGAGTATGGGTTTGGACGCCCATTCGCCGCTGAAGATTGAGGGAAAAGCTTTAGCGCCGCCATTTCGGCCCGTACAAGGTTGTTCGTCGGCTAGGTGAATTGGACTACGAAGTCGTCCCTAACCAAATGACTGCATCCTAGCGACGCCGCGTACGACAAGAATTAGTTCATGTCGTATGCCTAAAGCCCTATTATGCACGCTAAAGGACGCCGTGCTTCCACATTCGGTGTTTATTTTTGCACAATCCGTTTTTCATTGTTTATAGCCGCATTACGTTCTAAAGCATCGAGTCGATGCTTCTTTGAGAGGGGAGTAATGCCGCGAGTCTTTGTAGCGTTTCTTTGTAGTCTTAATTTGTTAATGCTTCAAGGCTGCAGGCACGCCGCTTGATCGCTTCGTTTTTCACGCAAGACGCGCCTAGATTTATCTCGATTGATCGCATTCAGACAGAATCGATTCTACTTTGCGCCAGAATGTTCTAGTAACTTCCCAAGCTTTATCGCGAATGTTCGCTATCAGCGTTAAAAAGAGCACGGCCGACAGCGGCGGGCATTCTGTTCGACGACCGCCGAGCAGGCTTGTTGCTACGCCGCCGCCGAGTGATTCAGTTCTTTGCGGGCGCAAGTCAGCCCGAATAAAGGTTTTCGTTTCGAAGACGTTCTCGCTGTGTTCCTGTTCGGCGGACTGCAGTCACCACTACGTGAAAATATGAATTATAATAAATTGGAAGACAAACGCTCACAGCCACCAAGACAGATTTTCGTTACCTTCTACGTAACCCTCTAAGGTGAGGAAATTGTTGTGTCAGCTAAGCATTCAGGTAATTATGAGGCAGCATGCAATAAACCTTAGCTGCTGACTAGAATACAGACACATGCCTACTTGTAAACGTTCCGAGAAGGAAAGGGTGGCGCCAAGTAAAAGGCTTTTAGTTTATTGCCGATACCAATTCGTAAACATGAAAAAACAAAACTCTTTGTTGCAAGAAGTTGGGGGTAACCTCGTTCTTAGCTTGGCATTCTATTTCCAACTTTTACATTGAATTTTTACCATGGTTCCGGATTGTATCCTTCAAGGAAGATAGCTTTATTTTCAGCTGCAATAAGAGTAGGTGTCTACTTTTGGTTGGTTGGTTGGTTGGTTGGTTGGTTGGTTGGTTGGTTGGTTGGTTGGTTGGTTGGTTGGTTGGTTGGTTGGTTGGTTGGTTGGTTGGTTGGTTGGTTGGTTGGTTGGTTGGTTGGTTGGTTGGTTGGTTGGTTGGTTGGTTGGTTGGTTGGTTGGTTGTGGTTGTGGTTGTGGTTGGGGTTGGGGTTGTGGTTGTGGTTGTGGTTGGGGTTGTGGTTGGGGTTGTGGTTGTGGTTGTGGTTGGGGTTGGGGTTGTGGTTGTGGTTGTGGTTGGGGTTGTGGTTGTGGTTGGGGTTGTGGTTGTGGTTGGGGTTGTGGTTGTGGTTGGGGTTGTGGTTGTGGTTGGGGTTGTGGTTGTGGTTGGGGTTCTGGTTGTGGTTGGGGTTGTGGTTGTGGTTGGGGTTGTGGTTGTGGTTGGGGTTGTGGTTGTGGTTGGTTGTGGTTGTGGTTGGTTGTGGTTGTGGTTGGTTGTGGTTGGTTGGTTGTGGTTGGTTGGTTGGTTGGTTGGTTGTGGTTGGTTGGTTGTGGTTGGTTGGTTGTGGTCGGTCGGTCGGTCGGTCGGTCGGTCGGTCGGTCGGTCGGTCGGTCGGTCGGTCGGTCGGTCGGTCGGTCGGTCGGTCGGTCGGTCGGTCGGTCGGTCGGTCGGTCGGTCGGTCGGTCGGTCGGTCGGTCGGTCGGTCGGTCGGTCGGTCGGTCGGTCGGTCGGTCGGTCGGTCGGTCGGTCGGTCGGTCGGTCGGTCGGTCGGTCGGTCGGTCGGTCGGTCGGTCGGTCGGTCGGTCGGTCGGTCGGTCGGTCGGTCGGTCGGTCGGTCGGTCGGTCGGTCGGTCGGTCGGTCGGTCGGTCGGTCGGTCGGTCGGTCGGTCGGTCGGTCGGTCGGTCGGTCGGTCGGTCGGTCGGTCGGTCGGTCGGTCGGTCGGTCGGTCGGTCGGTCGGTCGGTCGGTCGGTCGGTCGGTCGGTCGGTCGGTCGGTCGGTCGGTCGGTTAGCGCAACACGACCGCCCTGAATATTTCTATGCATTGAGTAAGCACGAAAAAGCTATCATTTGAATGCCTACGGATTCTCAACTCACTCTGAAGTTCTGCGAGTACTTTGATACTTTCTATCCCTGACTGAATTTTGATCACCTGCATTGCCAGCCTGTAATACAGGGTGTCCCAGCTAACTTGGACTAAGATTTATGAAGAAAAAACTAAGCGTTCTGAAACCGCGTGGATGTTGGTAAGGCTTATCTGGAGTTACAGTACCGTTTTTGCGCTCGGACTATTTGGTTTTGGTTTTATGGGGTTTAACGTCCCAAAGCGACTAAGGCTATGAGAGACGCTGTAGTGGAGGGCTCCGGAAATTTCGACCACCTGGGGTTCTTTAACGTGCACTGACAACGCACGGTACACGGGCCTCTAGAATCTCTCCTCGAAAGAAATACAACCGCCGCGGCCGGGATCGAACCCGCGTCTTTCGGGTCAGCAGCCGAGCACCATAACCACTGAGCCACCGCGGCGGCACTCGTACTATTTGAATAATTAGTCGAGATAAATAAATTACCTTCTTAAATATGGCTTGTAACGTTCAGGCGTCAATAGGAAAGTTGTGGAGCTCCACAAATATTGTCCAACCCAGGCACTTCCAACGAGGTAGACTTATAGTGGCCGTTTTTATTCGGGAAAAACTAAAGCCCGCGGAGTTTAAAAATTACAACGTGACAGCGCGCTCCTTGCGCCCGGATGCGCCGCGATTACAGCGCTCTCATCCGTGCTTTGTAAAAAACATCACTGGCTTCGCACCTTTCGTGCTGCTCAAGACAGGACTTCGCGTTGCGCTTGGTTCCAAGATAAGCGCCAGTGGGTTCGGGCGGCAATTGAAAACAAGCGCAGCTCCTGCTTTTCAGCGTAATTCATACCACGTTATCAGGCTTGTTATATGCTTCTTTGCTTGTTGGGACCTTGTTTTCAAACTCGTGAGTGTCATGGTTTCTCCGCATGCATTCTGCTAACGTGAGAGCGCAATTTTCGCCGCAGAAACGGGAGCCGTTCTTTCTTACAACTGCCACCCGTACCCACAGGCGCTTATCTTGGAACCAAGCACAATGTGAGGCTCTGTCTTGGGTAGCCCGAAAGACGCGAAGCGCGTAATGTTTTTTACAAAGCACGGATGAGAGCGCTGTAACCCCGGCGCATTCGGGCGCACAGAGCGCGCTGT
This sequence comes from Amblyomma mixtum, assembly GCF_055824585.1. Classification (NCBI taxonomy): domain Eukaryota; kingdom Metazoa; phylum Arthropoda; class Arachnida; order Ixodida; family Ixodidae; genus Amblyomma; species Amblyomma mixtum. Next base: position 181,399,874 of record NC_143013.1, read on the forward strand.
CACGTGGTATTTTTTAAACTCCGCGGGCTTTCGTTTTTGCAGAATAAAGACAGTCACGTTAAAGTCTATCGCTTTAGAAATGCCTGGGTTGGACAATATTTGTGGAGCTCCACAACTTTCCCATTGACGTCTGAACGTTTCAAGCTATATTTAAAAAGTTAATTTATTCATCTCGTCTAATTATTCAAATAGTAGGAGCGAAAAAATGGTACTGTGACTTTAGATAGCGCCTAACAACATCCACGCGGTTGCAGTTGGGAAGGACGCTTAGTTTTTTTTTTTAATCTTGGTCCAAGTTAGCTGGGACACACTGTATAAGATGTTATCGCAATCGGTATGAAGGATAATATTTTTATCCTATTTCTTTTTCGTCACCGGTGGAGCGCTTGCTGTGAGAAGAACGTAAAATCGACGCTATGACGTAGTGGCACGTGCTCTTTATGCGCCTTTGCTGGGTCGTAAATTGCAGGCTCCTAGCCATTTGGCCCAGGAACCGGAAATATGGGGGTTTGTTGTCTAGTGGAACTAAATTGAAGACGCCAGCAAGTAGCCTTCAAGTTGAATATCCGCCTTTTTTGCAGGGTCGCGATTCATTTTTACGTAAGTCGCCTCGTCCCGGAGAAGCATCAGCGTCATGAGAATGAAGTCTGACTGGTTCAAAACGAGGCTGAATTACCTTTAGCAGCAGGGATGACGGCGAGATACTGGTTCTCTTAGAACCTTTTAAGAAGTGTGTTTCAAGGGGAGTGAAAGGTTCTGTCTCCTCCCTGAAGCGCTTGGAAAGAGCTCTGCTCATGTACTGCTCACTTAAAGGGTGTCCTACAAAGTGAAACAATTTACTAAGTGTCTCAGCCATATTTTGGGTTACCCATATCGGCATGTATAATCATTGTTACTACTTTGTTCGAAAACGTTAAAACAAAACGTTAAAATGTGAAAAATAACCTTTCGTCCACATGCCGACAGAACGGATGCAATGACTGCGTGCTCTAGAATAAAGGAGCGTAAAATTTTGCCAAACAATAATAGGAAGGAGTGCTCATTCTCCTTGCGCCTAAAATCATTTTACACTGAGCAGAACTAGCGGGAGTGTATTTGTTCCGTTCCTGGGCTGAGCCGAGTCGCCGCCGCCAGTGTAGCCGATCGAAACCATAAGTAAATAAATAAAACAAACTTTGCCGCGTTTTCTATCCGAATCAGCGCGCCGCGAACAGATCAGCTTCGCTGGCCAATGCGCGAGAGCACTATGCTATCGCCGCGACCGGTCATGCCTCGTGTTGAACCGCAACGCACATTTCAATTTCTATTTCAATTTCAATTTATTTCCCAGAAGGTTCTGGTCGGCTGACTGGGCTAAAAGCTGTGCGTAAACAGCTTGACGAGGCCCCAGCCAGCCGTTACAAGGCATAAGAGCACACATTAAAAGAATACATCGAGAAGCAAATAGTTGATACAACAATGAAACAAAAGAGTATCATGGAGTCAAGTAAATGCAGTGAACATATAGATATATTAAGAGGACACCAAAAATATCAATTCGGCAAGTAACACTAACTGCAAGGAAATATGCATACAATCAATTCAACAAATGACATATTGACATAAATGACATAAATGACATTCGTGCTGTGCACTGCGCATCGTGGTCTTCCTGAACTGCTACCGGACTAATATGCACATTAACGCGCGCTGTGCATTGCACCTCGTTATTTTCATCAACTAATACTACTATCGAACTAATATCTTTGACATAAGGGCCAAAGACACAGCAAAGCAACACAATGAGCCTACAGAGACTGAGAGCACTGGGTTTACGCCCCAGCCGATCACTCCTCATGATAAGCGGCAACTAACTCTCGCGCCATGCATTGCACACCGTCGTCTTCTTGAACTAATGCTGCTATCGAGTTAATATCGTCAACGGACGTGCCAACGACCCAGAAAGCGAAACAAAGACGACCTTAAAGGGCCTGGGACACCAACAGAGGTGGCACTCCATTTTCGCATGAGTGCGAAACATAATCGTCCTCGGAAATTTTTCAACGGCTATACACTATATATTTTCCATTGACTGCCTGCTATCCGGCGTACAGGGGCTGAACTCGTCTAAACGGGTTTCGTGTATTGGAGGCGGTGGCTCGGTGGAGTGGCTAATCTTCGTTCGGTAGTCATGGTGTCTACTGGATGGTCGCGTGAGCAGGTATCTCGACTTGTGGTTTTCACAGCCACGATGTCGCTGACGGCAGCTGAATTGATACGCAGTGAAAAGCAATCCTCTCTTCGCGTGCGGTTCAAGGCACCAGTATAGTTCCCATTGTTTTAAGGGCGAACAGGATTACAAAAAAGAATATATGCACCTGCGATTCCGATTGTTCTCGCTTGGCGGAGGCTGGCGCTGCTTCCTGGTCGCCAGCGACATGCGACATCTGTCGTAATAAAATTCATAAAATAATACTTCGCACTTAGGCGTTCTTAATAAGATTTAATGGAGGAATTTTTATTCAATCCTAAGCAAGATGATTAACTCTTCGATATGAACCAACTTGCCCAACAACGCATCCTGCTGAACACACAAGTAAGAACAAATAAGCCAAACAGGGAAAGAACAAATGAGAAAACGAACCAATGAAAAATCGGAAACGGACATGCAGTGGGTGCTGTGTTTACTTTGGTCTTGCTACTTTTCTTAATCGCGGGCATCGATGAAGGCATTTGTTGAATTTTGATAGAGGGGGAGTTTATGCAGCACAGATACCTTAATTACACCATGCAGAAGGATGCGTGGTGCTTTTCATTCAGCGCAGGTTACACGCAAAGAAATCTAAAACAGGCGGTCAGTGAACGCGGAGAGGGGTAAGTAAAATGAATGAATTTGCACTTAAAATATTTACGGGTGCTCAGCGCGAAAGCAATTTTTGCTGGTCGTGAGCTCTACTGCGCCCCTAATAAGGCCGTCTGACATGAAGGCCTTTGGCCTAAAGGTGTTTGTTTCATAGGTATCTTACCTAAATGACTTTGACTTAAAGGCATTTATTGTAAGGCCTTTATCTTCAAGATCTTCACGCTAAACGCCTTTCACCTAGAGGCCTTAATTATGAGGCCCTTTAACTTAAATACCTTAATAATTGCCGTTTTCATTGTAGACCGTCCCCGTTATTTAGTAAAATCCTTCATCTTTCCAGAACTTCCACTATCACTAAATACTACCATCTGATCTCTTGTTTCTACCGTCTCTTGCTTCATTGCCCGCGATCACCCATCAATACACTAGGCTACACTGCTGAGGTGACTTGAAACCCTGACGACGTCATGAGATTTTTTTAGGGGGGAGGGGGACTTTTTGTTCGACATCGAGTCTTGCTGCTGATGAGCCAGATAATACTTCCCGTTAGTAACGCCTACTTGTAAGACTGAAATTGCCTTCCGCAAAGCGCCAGGCTGTAACACGACCAAGAACGCAGTATCGCGCTTCCTGTGGAGAAGGAATGAATGGCTGGATGAGCGCTGACACAATTCTTGTTGCAACAGGGAACGTCCTTAAAGCATAGCACATATACTCACACCGCTCCCAATGGCCCTCTTTTCGCTCCAAAAGGGCATATTGATCGCGGCCAGTGGGATCAAAGAACTTATACAGCCTCCGAATGGACAACTCGGACACAAGGCGCAGCAAGTGATCCATGAAACGAGTTTTATCTGGAGGCTCTCGATCTGTCGCAATCATCGGCGACTGTTTCGGTCGGGTGGATATGTTCGTCGCAAACGCTGTCATGCTGTTTGCACCGATAGAACATATGGAAGTGCCTGTTATAGCTTGCAATCTATGACGTTCATTTTACGGCTTGTAAGCTAGCATGCTTTGACCCATCCCAGCCTGAGCTCTGTTCAATCCCTTGTGCACGGTCGGAGGAGATGGGTTGTAGCCGTGCGACGCATTATGGTCTTCCTATAAAATGTTTATGATGTTTTAGAGAGATGAACAAGTGCTTTAAATTCTCGTCGAATTGTCACATAGTATTTTATTTATTGCGTTAGAATAAGAGCCAAGGCAGTTAGTGTGTTTATTTTTTATTTATTGGAAATCCTACAGTGCACTCAAGTGTTCAAAGAGGAGGAGATTACTTATGCCACATAAGTGATGATAATTGAAAGATCACATCTCAAGCCAAAAGGAAAAATACGATGACATTTGCCAAGAACGAAAACGCAGAAGGGAACAAATGCACGCCACGCACGTCGCACTTCATGTATCAGTACACGTACAGTCGCGGGTGAAAAAGAATAGCACAAATGACGGAACCCCAGAGCGCCGGAATGACAGCGCGTGGCGCTGCGGGTGGCGAAGAGGCTGAAAACGAGAGTGCCGGGCCGCTCCCATTCTACAGTATTAGGGGGGTTCAGCGGACTGCCAAGGACAGCAAAATTACTGGCTAAAAGCAGCGTCATCGTCTATTGTTCCCGCTAGTTCCTTTTGACAAACCATCGTGGACATTAAAAAAACAGTAATAGAAAGAAGCCATCTTTGCTCATGATAACCGAGCCAAAATAAATGCCCCAAGCACAGTCACGTAGGGCCGGCACTTCAACGCTCGGGCGGTGCACGCTTGATAAAGCTTACTTCCTGCCGTCCCCCCCCCCCCCCCCCCCCCCAGGCTGAAAATATGGAAACGGCCCGTTAGGGAGGTCTGTGTACCGCAGCGCCGCGCGGTGAGACATACGAATTCTGATCGCCAGTGATCTGTGCTAATCTTTTTTACCCGCGACTGTACCTACCCACAATGAAGCACTCAACCATGCTACTACGTAACTTGTTTCCGTCGTTCAACCACAGCACTTCACAAAACTTTGCTTTTGAATGCATTCATCGAAAATTTATTATTTTATTGATTTTTCATTACTGATCATGTAGTCTGTAAAAGAGGTTGCGACAAATACCGCTGGCTGCTTGTCTTCATCGTTTAAAAAATAGTTCCTATACTTCATCTTCAACCGGACCCGCCGCGGTGGCTCAGTGGTTACGGGACTCGGCTGGTGGCCCGAAAGACGCGTATTCGATCACGGCTGCGGCGGCCGAATTTTGATGGAGGCAAAATTGTAGAGGCCCGTGTAATTAATAGACTATCGGAATACGTAGAAGAAAAGGAGTACTTCCCCTCCAATATGATAGGCTGCAGGCCGGGTCTCTCAACGCAAGACGCTATGCTACGAATCAAGAAAAGTCTGTTGGATCGCCCCACACGAGACACCAAGGCGCTGCTGGGACTCGACGTGGAACAAGCTTTTGACAACATCCAGCATCAAGCCATTCTCAAAGCCATATCTGACCACAATCTCGGAACACGCTTCTACCGCTACGTCAAGGCATTTCTGGAAGATCGAACGGCCACTCTCCGGATAGGCGAGCACGTCTCGGAGAGCTTTGAACTGGGCGATAAGGGAACACCACAAGGCTCAGTACTTTCACCATTCTTATTTAACTTGGCGATGACAAAGCTTTCTCGCGCACTGGGTGAAATTGTTGGTGTGGAGCACACCATATACGCAGACGATGTCACCATCTGGAGCACCGATGGGAGCGATGCGGAATTAGAAGCTGGCATGCAAGAAGCCATCACGGTTACCGAGGCCCATCTCGCCCCAATGGGACTTCGCTGCTCTTCCAGAAAATCGGAGCTGCTCATTTACCACCCCCCAAGACCAGGGCGCCCGTCCAACGACTGGCGCAGACACCCTCCGCCGCGTCCCTCCGGTTTCCCCCGCTACTCCACATATCGAGTTCAGGGATCAATTATTCACGTACAACGAGCTCACTAAACACTTTTATCTAGGCAGACGAGCGTTTCCCCTCCCGGATAAGAAATTAACCCGCAGCCAGTCGGTCACGTTACGCTTGCTCCAAACGAACGCATACCCCAACCCCTGGCGCATGAAGCACATCGACCCAGATTACGACGGACAACATGTGCGTGACCAGTGCAGTGAACGTGTAGACTTGACCCATATGCTGTGTGGTTGTGCATCAAGTGACACCTACGCCCAGAACAAGGAACATTGGGACAAAGTACTAAAGAGTGCTTCACTTCACGACCAGCTTCGGGCTGTCCAGGAGGCCCGCGCGGCGGCGGAGAGCTTCGGGCTCTCTGTGCCAACGTGGGAGCTGCCCTATACACCTGGCGCCTAGCCGAGTGTCCTTCAGGACCCCTACTGTGGGAAATAAAGTTTTACCACCACCACCGTGTAGTATGCGATGTCAGTGCACGTTAAGGAAGCCCAGGTGGTAAAATTTTCCAGAGCCCTTCACTACGGTGGCCCTCATTGCCTGAGTCGCTTTGGGACTTTAAACCCTAATTATAAAGCGATAATTTTTTTAACCAGAAGTGTTTTCTACGCGTAAATAATAGTTAGCAGGTGCGTCGTTTCTTAAAAAAAGAGTCAGCTTCAAAAGTCATGTTAACAAATCTTGACGCGTTGTTTTGGACGCATTCAAGCATATCCAAACAATAAAAGTGATTAAGGCACTATACTACAAATGCCTATTCAAAAATAGGTGTTATTTCAGTGAAAAAGAATATTTTTTTTTACACTTCAGGGAGCTGCATTAAAATTTCTGTTATAGCAATTAAGCGTTCTGACCGCTTATGGTAAGATATACTCCACCTGAGACGTCCACTTAAAGCGACTTCAGAACTGAGCGCTAGTATATTAAGACATTTTTTTCGGAAAAGAACGCTCTTTAATGTGCATTGGTTTTAAACTTGAGTACGCTTTCCAGAGAATGATGCAAGAAAGCATGTAAAAGTACTCACGGATATCTGGCATTTAGGGGATCAGGCATAAATTGACCCTAATTTGAGCTGAAGAGAGGGTTTAAATGCCATCACAAATCCTACAATCATTCGCAGAGAGCCCAACTTTGCAGGTAATATTCAAAACACTCTCATTTATATAAATCAGTTAGAGCAAAGGTGCAAGAACTGTCCACCACGGTGAACCAGAGTACACAGTGACAAAATCAGAGTTAAAGCCAACAATCAAAACTCAGTGCACGCGGCCATCAAGAATGAAGCTATTCAAGCACAGAGGCATAAACGGCAGTGTGTATCATACACAACTAAAGGCCTTCTAAAATCAATAAATATACGTTCAAATTAATAACCAATGTCGGCTGAAGAAAACAAGCCATCACTAAATAAAAGTCGGAATAGAGCAGGAGAACCTAGTTTTATAGCCTAGTGGACCTGCTGTAAAATACTTATATTGGTCAAGCTGTTATATGACTGCTTTGTATATTATATGATAAAGCGTTAGGCAGCATACAGTTGTCCAAAGAATTGGTCTGTAAATATCAACAGAATTTTGGAGCCAATTTAGGTACTAAAGAACGTCTTAGGGGCAATGAAAAGGGGGTAAGCAGCTAGTGAGAATCAGGTAGCAGCAGACTCTTTGAAGGACGGAGGGTAGGTTGTGCTAGAAAAACTAGCCACCCTGTATGCGCAATGACCTGTGACCTCGATCGTCCCAGAAGCTTGGAAGAATGTTAATACTATTGTAATTCATAAGAGAGCAGAGGTCGAGGACTTGAAATTTAAATTACGGACCAATCGGCTTATTCGTTGCCTACAAAGTATTTATTAAGGTAATCGCCAATAGAATCAGGACAACTTTAGAATGAATCAACCAAATAATCAGGCAGGCTTTCGTAGGATACTCGACAATATACAATATTCACACTATCTATGAGGTTATAAAGAAATGCACAGAATGTAACCGACCCCTATATATGGGCTTCATTGAATAGGAGAAAGCAATTGACTAAGTGGAAATCTCAGTTGCCATGCAGGCATTGCGTAATCAAGGTGTACAAAAGAAAGTTATGCGCAAATATTGGAAGATATCTGCAATGAGTGCACAGCTACCATAGTCCTTCAAAAATTCAGCAATAAAATTCCAATAAGGAAGTTCGTCAGGCAGGGAGACACGATCTCGCTAATGCTATTAACCCCCTTTTTATAGGACCTATTCCGAGGTCTGGACTGGGAACAGTTGGGGATAAGAATTAATGAAGAATACTTAAGTAACCTGCGATTCGCTGGTGGCTTTGCCTTGATAGGCCACTCAGGAGATAACTGCAAAGCATGATCAATTAGTCAGACAGGCAGAGCAGAAGGGTTGGTCCAAAAATTAACATGCTGAAAACTAAAGTAACGTTAAACAGTCTCGCAAAGCAGCATCAATTCACAATGGACAGGTGCTGGAAGTGGTAAAGGAATACGTCTACTTAGGGCAGGTAGTGACTGCTGATCCGGATCATGAGAGGGAAATAACCAGAAGAATAAGAATGGGGTGGAGCGCACATGGCAGGTTCTCTCAGATCATGAACGGAAGTTTACCGTTATCTCTCAAGAGAAAACTGCACAGCAGCTATATATTACCGGCAGTCAACAATGCGGCAATAGGACAGAAACGAGAATGCTAAAGAAAAGCGTGCAGCTTAAATTAAGGACAGCCCAGCGAGCTACGGACACAAAAATGATAGGAGTAACGTTGACAGGTAGGAAGCGCTCAGATTGGGCGAGGAAATAAACGCGGGCTATTGACATCAAAGCCGAAATAAAGAGGGAGAAATGGGCTTGGGCCGGACATTTAATGCGAAGGCCACATAGCCGCTTCTCCTTAAGGTTGACGGAGTGGATTCCAAGAGAAGAGAAGCATAGCGGGAAAGGACAGGTGACGGGAAAGGACAGGTTTAGGAGAGAGTTTGGAAAGGGATTTGTCTTGAAGTGGGCCTAGCAAGGCTGACGATGATGATGACGGGTCCACGTTTGGTGATTTGCAACAATATATAACCAAAGTACATTAATGGCCGTTGGCGCTGAAAATCGCAACCATGTCGTGAATTGCACGCAATTATTTTATAGCAATAACAACCATCGTATAAAATAACAGAGACAATCGCTAATGAAATGGAGCTTATAATTTCCGCTTACAATTACTCATTGCCAAAAATTATCGGAGGGCGTAGTTGGGAGTACATTCATATAAATAATGATTAAAATCAATGGCGTAGATTTTTTTGATTAGCTGGTACGTAAAGCCTGACATTTTTTTCTTTTATATCGCACATGTTGAACAATGAACCTCGTGTTCGCGGTATGTGTCAATCTTTTTGCGACGTGTTTTGCAAGTGATATGTTTGTTCCTTTGTACTTTTTCTGTATTATCCCCAGTCCTGCACGGGCTGGAGGCTGGCTTGTATTAAATACAAATAAAACATATAAGAATTCCTACCGAAAATACGAGATTAAGTACATATGCGTGCTTAAGAAAGATAACGTTTTTACTGCACCCTTACTTCCCTCTTCTTTAAATATTATTTCACAGATTCCTTCTATGAATGCGAGATTTACTAATGGTAGTAGGTTTTCCGTCTCCGCTACGCTTAAGGAGTTCGGGACTTCGGTAAGTAAAGCAATACAGAGCTCTACTTCAGGACAGTTCTTGCCAGGAAGAGAGTGATCTTTACGCTCTGTGGCGCACAAGTGCTGCCATAGCCTATTCCATAAAGAATTATCAGTAAGCTACTAAAAAGTACCATTTCATTGTCTAGCCATGTACTGTATCTAATTTTTGCGCAATCCTTAGATACCGGGGTTGTCCCTGACGATTGGAAGAAAGCTGAAATTACACCCATATTTAAAGCGGATGACCGCACGTGCCCTAACAACTATCGTCCCATTTCCCTTACTAGTATACCGCCTAAACTACTTGAGCACATTATTTTTTCCAATCTTATGACCCACATAGAATCAATGAACTTTTTCTATCCGAATCAACATGGCTGCCGGAAGCAGCTCTCATGTGAGACCCAGCTCGCCGAATTCACCCACGACATTCTACAATACTTAGATAATCTTGTCCAGATCGACGCTATCTTTCTCGACTTTTCAAAAGCATTTGATCGTGTTTCCCATAATCTTCTTTTTTTTAAGTTGTCATCGCTCGGCATTCCACGAACTTTGCTCTCCTGGCTAGAACACTTCCTTAAAGAACGTAAGCTGTTCACCTGTGTTAATAACTGTCGCTCAGCTTTTACCGACGTAACATCCGGCGTACCTCAAGGTGCAGGCTTATCACCTCTTTTTTTCCTCATCTACATCAATGACCTACCGATCAACATAAAATCCACGCTACGTTTATTCGCAGATGTCTGCGTAATTTACAGCCCCATCCATGGCGCTAGCGCAATTGCCCCTCTTCAACAGGATCTAACCACTATCTCAACGTGGTGTGACAAATGACACATGCCTCTTAATCTAAATAAATGCCAATCCATATCATTCTCCCGCAAAAACACAGTTATTGATAGCACTTACAACATAAAATCGGTCGCCGTCACCAGAACATCATCTTATAAATACCTACGAGTACACATAACATCATCACTGTCATGGACAACGCGCATTCAGACCATCTGTTCCAAAGCATCACGCACACTTGGTTTTCTCCGGCGCAATCTAAAATCTGCATCACCTGAAGTAAAAAAGTTGGCATACATAACATTCGTACATACATCCTAAATTGGAGTACGCGTCATCTGTCTGATATCCATCACAATTGTATCTGATCTGAGATCTTGAAGCCATTCAAAATCGCGCCGCCCGTTTCATTACATCCCAGTACTCAAGAAATACCAGCGTAACATTACTAAAATGATCCCTCGGCCTTCATACGCTAGCAACTCGCCGTGTTATTTCCCCTCTATGCCTCTTTCACTCTTTCTTTTATCGCTCACCAAGACATTTGTTGCTGCAGCCACCCCCACGTACGTCATCCCGCCTAAACCATGGTAACCAAATCGCACGCATTAAAACCCGCACCTCCGCAATGAGCAGTTCATTTTTTCCCGACGCCATAGTCCTCTCGAATGGCCTTCCCAACAATATAATAACATGCTCCGATCGCCACCTTTTCCGCGAGAAACTGGCTAATCACTTCTCATAAACATATTCATACTGCGACACCGAAGTGCCAACTGTTCCTTGTTTTCTTTTTGAATGTTTATTTCTTGCTTTTAGTTTGTATATTAATGTACTCTTTTTGTACCCTGTGTATTTTCCCCCATTTCCTTTCTTTTGTGTTTTCTGCCACTACCCTCAAAACTGTATGTACGCCCCCTCTTATGTAATGCCTTCGGACCTTGAAGGGACAAATAAATAAAATAAATGAAAATGCGAATTATTCCCCAATACAATGAACGTGCAGCCGTAACAGTGACGACTGGAATCTGCAGTCGTGATTTCTCTGGGAGATATAAAGTGAGACCAGAGCACTACACAACTTGGGGTTTCACTGGTCATTGCCCCAGGCAGCCATCTTCGTCTACGCTCATACAGCTAAGACAGGCTAAGGAGGCAGCCTTGCAGAGGAAACATTGAAGATGGGAATTAAAGAGGGACTTCTGGTTTCGCTTTCGGCTCGTTCAAAGGTCGAAGGTATCTTTCATGCTTGTCAGGTTATGCCCACAAAACTTACAGGATCATAAAACATCTTGAAAACGTAGCAGTACGAAAAAACGAGGACAAAATAGACACAGGTACGACAGGACATATGCTGCACATCCAACTGGAACCAAAGCTTAAGTAGAGTGCGCTACTATCGTCCCCGTGGCAATCAATCGCAATGGTCCAAAAGCGCTGCTACGTTTTCAAGATGGATCAATACCAACTGGCCCAAACTTTGGTGCTTTTGTCATAAAACATGCACGACAGGACAAAAGCCGATTATCGTTATCGTTAGACTTAGCGTTAGAAATGTCTCCTGCTTGTGCCATATCTCTGTACATTTCGCAACGCACAATCAAATAACTAAGCGTCTTGTTTGTACTGATTATACATAGCAAACCCTACAGTTAGCGATGTAGGCTCAGAATACATCTCGTCCGAGAGCTATTGGAAAGCACCGACTCGTCATTTCGACATCTCCTTCAAAGGTCCTAACAAAGACGCCGACGGCAACATCTGTAGCGTTGTATCTGTGAATGGTTGAAAAATAAGCCAGTGACTACTAGAAAGTATACGGTTGAATTTTGTGTTAACCGTTATTCGTCTGAATCAGGGATGAACTTGGCGATCATTATGTTGCTGCTGAATCTCGCTGCAAAGTAATTCCGACATTGTTCAAGGAGCAAAATCTCTCAGGGCTATAATAGTTTTAGAACGTGCTGATGCGTCACATGCGCAGAAGTTTGTTCGCACAAACAGTTTAAAAATAATGTAGAATAGCTTTTTTTTCTATTATTAGTACCAGGCTTCAGTATCTAAGATACGCCACTGCTATTATGACTGCTATTATCATTAGCCTTTGTTGTCTTCGCTAAGACAAAAACACTGCTTCTGAACTTTATTGCTGAACGTAAAGCAGCCAAAAGAGCGTCACAGTCTTTGTTTCCGACAGGAACTTTATCTGGAATCCAAGCAATTCGAGCAATGATGAAGGTGGCCCGCATATATTTATGGTGCCCGCACAGAACATCTGTTAAACAAGATAGTTGCACCTTTGGATTTGTTTTCTTGTACTGTTGTAATAGAAGCTGGGCGCGTATTTTAAGTTCCACAAATACGACGTAGAACCAATGCAGGTTTGAGACGGCGCAGGCGAATTAATTATTTTTAATATCAGCATATTGTGAGTTCCTGATCAATGTTTGGCACAGCAAAGCTTCTATAATGCTTTCTTAAATGTATAACAAGTAGCTTCGCCGCTTAGGGATATACGAATACTGTTGGAATAGCATTACACATAATCAAGCCCGCAGCCTCCCTTGAAAGTTATAGTGCAGAGCTCATGCATAGATGTCAGTTCATTCCATAGCCTGCATCTAGCGTACACCTATATCCACACTGAAACTGCGTGGTGACGAACAGCCGGGTTGTCTCTGCAAGAAAGAAAAAATAATAGTCTTCCATGTCCGTTCCGCTGACTCCATTACTGCTGGGGACAGTAAGTAAAAACTTTGTCTTCGCTGTGGGGAAATTAGAGTAAATCAATATAGTGCAACCAAATTGTCCGCCTTTCCTTCCACCCCTTCCAGCAAATACTTGAAGCTGAGCACATTTGCCGTTCCCCGGCTTTGCTCTTCTTAGCTTAGTGTGTTCCGCATGTTGAAAAGTGAGATTTGGTTTTGCGTATCCAAGAAGAAAATAGTGCTGTGAATTCAAGCGCAAAGCGTTTACGGAGCAAGCATCACTTACTGTCGCCTAGCTTCCATGCACAAAAGCAGCGCTAAAGCACCCGGAACCCACTTTCCATGTCTACAATACAACGCGTGGTGCGCGGAGGTTTGCTTAGCTCCTGCGAAAAGATCGCGCGTAAAGTAGCGCGGCATCACGACGCCCCCCAGCCACCAAACCAAACCCTCATCGAAATCCCCAAGGAGATCAACGGGGCGGCCACAAAGCTGGCATGCATTTCCTTTGTCAGCCTGCCTTCCCCACGCCTTTCATCTCTGGGAGATTCCGTAGTGGCTCGCGCCTACTCTCACCTAGAATACCCGTCCCCACCCGACCCCGCTGGGGCCCATTTCAGTACCACGACCGCCGGAGGTCGAGCTTTCGTGGCCCTACGTTCTCTTTTCCCGCAGTTCCTCTCGGCTGGTCCTCCCGGCATAAAAAAACTCCGAGTTAAGTACAGTGCCGCACAGACGCGAATATAAGCACCCACCGTCTTGAATGTTCTTCGACATGAGAGGGTCGTGTTTCTCCTTTTCGCTCTATGCGCTCTTCTAGCAAAATCTTCTTGCCATCATGATATTGGGATTGCCGTCCTCATGAAATCACTTTGTCATACAGAAAAGCCATATGACCTGTTTCCGGCACTCATATGACCGATGTTGCACACTACATATTAAATCGCGTCATTCTGCTATATCATCAAGCAAGGATGTTCCATGATGTAGTGCTCCCGTTCACATGTTGAACTAAGTATCGCCCACATGACCTTGACTCGGTAACAGTCACTACATGGACGAAGCGGTTTTCACAAAACAGCTATCGCCAGCGCCATGTTTTTGTGACTTTGAACCTCCTTGTAGATGCAGATCTCTGCGCAAGGCTAACTAAAATAGCTCTCTCTGGAGCGGACAGTGGAACTCTGTCACAACACGCCAACGCACACTCAATTTCCTCTTCTTCAAATTAGCTATACCTCATAAAAATGTTGAGTACCAAATACTACATGCAACGGAGGCACTTCTCTCTAGAGGTTCCAAATAACCTTATTTGGCTCGTCTAGGCCCAAGCTTTGCGTCTAAATATTAAGCAGTGTTAAAACGAATAACGTGGAAGTTGAACTTTACAAGATTTCCTTTGAGAGAAGTGCGAATTTCTTCCAGTTCAGGAACCTGCCTCAGGCATATTCCAGAAACTCTTGCGTCTAATACCCAACAATTTTGGACAAACCAGTTTTGAGCGAAAAACTGTTCGTGAAGGCAATGTTTGCTAAGCTTATCATATGAAAGATTCTTTAGTAATTCAAGCAAGAGATCCCCGAGATTCATAAATTCACGCATTGAAGCCCCCATGCCTGGAAAAAGAGCGTTTTCAAGATAACTTTCGCCTTCCCACCACCCTCTCACTTGGCCGTATTGCGCTCTACTGAGCTGTGTTATTTCTTGATTGCAGATATTTCAGGTCAGCTGTGGTAATCATTTTTATGATGCCACCTGTCGCAGAACCCATGCCCGGACAACAATTTCTTCATGTTCACATTCCCTCTCTCACTACCTTTCCCACTGGCAGCTTGCTCCCCTCCCCAGAACTTCCTCCTCGGAGGGACGACTCTATTTACCCGCCGTCGTTGATGTAGTCACTGCCGACACTAAGACAAGCCTTGCTGTCTAAACCAGCTGAATGAAGCCCCTCCATTCAGCCATTTTTCTCTTTCTTTTCTGCTTTTCATCTTGGTGTCTTTTCTAATTCATGCCCTTTTGTTCCATAGCATGTTAAGTGTTCCTAAATATCAACAGTGCACGGATATAAGGAGCAGTTCATGAGCAAGTGACACTGGTTTGTTTCGTGTGATGTGCTGCTTTTTGACCATATTTTGTAATGGCTTCTAATATAGAACGTCATATTAAAGTACAGCAATTCAAGAAATATGTTTACTCCTCGTCAAAAGTAGGAAGGAACCCAACTTGGCACGAACAAATGGCCGTTCGCGTGTTATCGTGTCCTGAATGACAGTACTTCTACTTTGCCAATTTGGTTGCAGAGGCGGCTGATCACTACATTGAATTTCTTTTATTTTAAAGAACAATTACTCGGTGGAATAATATGCGAAATTTATTGCGTAAGAACTAAAAAGTTTCCGAAATGCAGCTTTGTACCGCCGGATAACAGTCAAAATGCTGATTGCACACCTGATTGGCTGTGCGTATTAGTCTAGTTAGCACTAATTAGCCCTTAACCAAGACGCTTGCTTTACATTCTGAAGCACAGGCACGACTCACCCGAAATGTTGTCTAAAAATGGGAAATAGGCAGGGCATTAATTTTTAGTTGTGCCATTAGAGAAAAATAAGGTAGTTGTTTGGCTCTGCTCCAGCCTAATTAGCTTTCGAGATGAAAAAAATGAGGACTATTCAGAATGAAACAGTGTGCCGAAAATAATCATCGTGTCCTGTGGTCTGTACCGGCGTCTGCGCTCAGAAAAGGAAACTAATCAAATGTTCTGGCTAGAAAGATTGTTTATGACGTCTTATGCGCCCCTAAAGTAGAACAGTTTGAGCAAGTATGGGTTTAATAAATTAACCGCGAATGCAGATTTCGCAAAGGTGATCTTTTTTTAAAGAAAGCCAGTTATTGGACGGCTGGAAGCCTTGACTTTCGAAAGCTTTGCACGCTTCGATGGGAGTGGAAAATGCGTGAGCGTTATGAACGCAGTGAATCAAAAACATTCATTCCGGCAGCTTGAATTCGCTTGGCATGTTTTCTTTTTGAGGACATGCTTCGTACATTGGAAACATCAGGGCGAGGCGGCAAAACGCAACCACCCAACTATGCCGCCAGAAAAGAAACAGGCAAGCAAATTCATTCTATCAGTACATTACTTTGAGCGAATTCGCATGATGGTTTCCAACGTAAAATAGCAAGAAACGTTTGAACAATTCCGTAAATTATTGTTGCTGCCACTGCTTGCTGCGTACGTAGGATGTTTATGTTTCTGGAATGGTTGCTGGTTTTATGAGTAGGGGAATTCAAAAAAAAAGACGGATAAACATAGGTCCATGCGCAAAAGATACAAAACTGATTAGGGCACTTGGGCAATCGGCTCCCAGTTCATGCGGCATTTGAAAAATTGCTTGGAATTGTTACACCGATGGAAAATATATTACCAAAGCCTACTTTCCCTCGTTGCTATCGTGAAATTTGATATTGAGTTATGCAAGCAAACTAATAACTGCGCGCCGACGATGGTTGATAGACTTTATTTATGTCAGAAAGAGAGCGTCATTCTCTGAAATACTCGTTAGATACGTCCAATAATTCAATCAAGAAAACACTGCACTGAATTTATTGACCATGTTCAAATGCGGGTAAACGCGGCTTCCTGATTATTTTAATTGGAGACAAAGACAAATTTCGACTCCTTCATGACGATCGGAGATGTAATACATAAGACGGTAACATCAATTTTCCACCATTGTCAAAATAAACACCCAAGGCTTACAACACAAAAGGAGTAATTCGCAAACAATCATTTCGGTACCACTAAACGCGCGTAACCCGAAAATCCGCAGGGAAGAGATGCAGTGGATTTTGGTAAGATTTAAGCCTTCTGAGAGGCTTAGCTGAGTTTCTTCGTACTTTGCACTCATGTGTATGTTTGTATGGAAATGAAACCTGATAGATGACGGTGATAACCTGAATTATTCACTTCAGTCTAATACGCTGTGGGACTGTATAGGTATTAATTAAATACTCGCACAACCGACTGCATTGAGGCTTATAGCTTGACTCTATGGCTAGGGTTTATTCCTTGGTGTGAAATTATTTTGAAAGGCACTTTATTGAATGAACGACTTGCGAAAGTGCGAGAATTTTCACGATAGTGAGTTCTACACTCGTTTGTGTACACACAAACAAGTGTGACCACTGTGTTTGTGCACAGTATCTTTTTCTGTTCATGAATACTTCTGAATGCATGGCTGATTCTCTATGTACTGCAGGCAACCAGCCGCCAATTTTCTGTCCCAATTAGCTTCCGCTGCGTGTACGCTGCAAGTATTCTCCAGCAAAATCCAGTACACGAGTTCGCTAATCCGACTGATATCTGACACTGATTTTGTTCAGTACGCCTACAATCAGCTCTCTTAATTGGCCGTAACTGCTAATGCTTAACGCAGTGCGACTTACACCTAGTAGGCAGAGCTTAACTTAGTACAAAGAGAAAAGACGGACACAGTGCTAGCACAGAATTGAGCATTTTTATTTATGTCGCGCTATCAACAGGCAGAAGCGAGCACAACCAAGCTGCATTTAGGATTGACGCTGTGCGATAAAATATAGTAGGATATAAACGAATTGTAGAAGAAAATTATTGAAGAAAAGCCCCTCCATTTTTCTGTAGTAACTGTAACAGCTAAGACAGAGTCTTTGTTCATGCACGTGGTTTCTTCGGATGAATCCGAAACGCTTGGAAGGTTGTCCACGTGCTCTGGACTTTGTTTGTTCAGTGTAGTAAAGCGGCTGAAATTAGGGATGCATGTTGAGTATGTTACCATTTAAACAAATACCAACTAGGTCAACAAAGTACCCTTTTGTAGGGCTCGTAAGTAATGAAGAAACAGTGTCCGAGACTAATGTCTTTCTTTGTAGTACCTTACAGATATCATAGATGTTCGGCGAAGGGTTATGTACACGCTAGTTTTTGAGATATTTCTCACTTCCATCCTTGCGCACTAGCAACATCTCTTCGTTAATGAGTCAAGATTGTTGTGTTTTGCGGTGTCCATGTGTCTACGTTCAGCATGCTTTGTAGGTCAGCGTGGATTTTAGGCTGGAAAGCTGCGGCTGCCGAAAAGGCGAACAGTTGACATCGTCTTGCACTCTTAGTTTGGCACTGAACGAAAAAGTACGGCAGCGCTAGCTCTTATTCGGGAAGAGAAATAAAAAGTAAAAAAAAAAATGCTAAGCAAGAACCTGCGTTTACAATCGACCTGGTGACAAAAACATTTATTTAACATGATTAAACAACATGAGTTTAATATAACGTAGATACACAAACGCACACATGCCTAAATGCGCTAGCGCTATGTCCTTCCAGAAGTAGGGAATAAAGAGTTTCCCTGGCTTTTAAGCCGGTTGTTGTTGTCCAGAGCTCTAATACCGATGTTAAGGGTGAAGAAAAGTATGAACCAACTTCTTATACTTTTAAGCCTCACTAAAAGTCACGAAAGCAGAGAGCATCTTGTGCCGGGCTTAAAAATGTTACTAGGTAAGGGAGGGGGCTTACTCATTCTTATCTTTTATCTACGCCACTAATCCTATTAAGCTTGCAAAGAGTGCTCTTTCCTGACCTCTATTCCCGTGAAACTGGGCTGAGGGAAAAGTTAATCTTCTAATTAACAGCCGCGCTGGATCCCAACACCCGCTGCTAATAAGTTATCTTGCTTCTCTCTCCCACTCGATCCTCTGCCAGTGCCTTCTCCTCTTTGTTGCGTTTTCCGCTTTGCTTGGCGTGTTCGAGGTTTATTTGATACTAGTGATCCCGAAGTAAAGTGCTCACTTCACGCTTGTGCGCCACTTACTAAAAAGAGCAGCGTTTCTTAAAGCTGAATTTTGACTTTGTGCCTGTTTCAGAGTATCACATTTATTTCTTCATTTCCTGTTGCTCCCTTCCTGTAAAACTGACAATGAAGAGGAGGCTATGAGTTCCTTTTCTGACGCTGCAGAACTTGCGATTGGTTTGTCTAGGACATAAGCGGAGTGTATGTCGGAAAGAACAACGGACAAGATTGCAGCAACTGAAAAATTGATATATCCGCTTAGCCACAACCGAGTTCTAACCTTTTGGATAACTGAAGTTTAAAGTCGAGCGTATTCATTTTCGTTTTCGAAATGCAGGCTAGTTTAGCCGCTAATTCTCGTATGCATCACGGAACATGGAATTTTACCGTGCATGCCTTGGTGATTTCCTAGCCTGATGACATTTACTCTGAAGCCTAGAATCTACCGCAGTTATCTAAAACTGTATCTTCCCCACTCTGGGGACCCTATACGAAAGCCCTCCGGTCTCAATACTTCAGTAATAGGCATTGAGTGGAGAGGAATACGAGTTGGAGGCAGTAGATAACTCCTGCAATTGAGAGGTTAGGTAGCAGACGCCAAAGTGTATCTTTTTGTTTTTGTGCGCTGTTACCAAAACCCCCAATCTCAGATTTTGCAGATGCATGTTTGTCCGAGCCTCTCGAATGTCGCCCACCTACAACAGGGGCATCCTGGCAGCCATTATGCCAGCTATGCAGATAGCTGTTGTCGATTCTCTCCTGTTTTATGCGTGTTTCGTGCGCTGTTGTGAATAATGAATATGCAGAACACTTCATGGCAAAACACTCTGCGGTCACGAATGGGTATCGAACCCACGGCGGCGAGAACAGATCAGCTGCGCTGGTAACTGCATTAGACCAGCTTTTCATAGCCGCATAGGGCAGATAGTGGCCGCTGATCCGGATAATGAGAGGGAAATAACTAGATGAATAAGAATGGGGTGGAACGCGTATGACAGGTTCTCTCAGATCATGAATACCAATTTACCAATATCCCTCAAGAGAAAAGTATACAACAGCTGTATGTTTCACTCTGCGGCAGAAACGCGGGGGCTAACGAATAGGCTTCACAATAATTTAAAGCGAGTTATGGAAAGAAAAATGACAGGTATAACGTTAAAAGATAGGAAGCGTGCAGAGCGGGCGAGGGAATAAACGTGAGTTAATGACATCGTAGTGGAAATCAGGGGAAGAAGTGGGCTTGGGCAGGACATTCAATCAGAAGCTAAGATAACCATTGGTCTTTAAGGGTAATGGAGGGATTACAAGAGAAGGCAAGAGTAGCATGGAGCGGAAGAAAGTTATGTGGACAGATGAGATTAAGCTTACGGGGCTGCGGTGGCCGCAGCTGTCAAAGGACAGGGTTAATTCGAGAGACATGGGAGAGGCCTTTGCCCTGCAGTGGGTGTAGTCAGGCTGATGATTATTATGTCCGCATCGCAGCAGAATATCCGCGTGTTTAAGTGAGAGTTTATCACGCATTAATTTAGATGTCATCGTCTTCATCCACTCCTGCCTGTGCGCAATGAGTCCTGAACACAACGCTATCGCATCTACCTATCAGGCAAACCTCAATCCGGGATAGAAACAAGTGAAAACCGGAGCCCTAGGGCACATAATTCGCATTTGGCCTAACCGCGCTAAATTATCCGCCATTTTTTTGCGTGTGCATATTCAGGCTACACACTGTGCGTGCGCAGGAGCCTATCGTGAAAGCGGTGATAATTCTCTACGGCAGGGCCATTTCTCATTTCTTAATGTCGCTAAAGTATCAATAGTGTTGTGTCATAATAGCTTGACTGTTACTAGTTCAGCGCTCGGGTGGTACCCAGTCACGCATTTTGTTTGGTCGAGGCGTAAGCCGTTTAGTGCTTTTTACTGGTGGAGGTGACATTGTAATGAAAATTGCAGGGATACCCTTAATTATCCCTCTTTGTGAAGCGTGCTCGAGAAAGAACAGGAATAATTGCATATCGTTTGCTGAGCCTTTCTCTGTCCACGGGGATGATCTGGGATCAACACTGATGGTTGTCGTCATGCTAATCGTTTTTGTCATTTTTAGCCTTGGTTTCCTCTCCTAATGTTTCTTGTGCGTCACAGAAATTTCAAAAAACAAAACTGTCGTACTACGCAACACGCCAAGCAATTACCACCAGCGTTTATTCCCACACTTTTTTGCGAGGGGAAATGAGAATAAATATAGTTAGATATTATTTTTTAAATGTGTATATACAGATAATCACATAGAAAGCCTAAAGGCACGCTGATATTAAAAGCACAATTTATCCTTACAATGCACCTGATTTAGTTGATGTGTAAAAAGATGAGTGTAGGCGAATGGGTTGGCACGGATTTTACATTTTAATATGAGGGAGTAAAATTTCAGTTTTTGAAATGATAATCGTGTTCGCCTGCTCCAAACCTGCGCCGGCGTCTTTTTTCCCCGGTGGACGCAGACTTGGTCGGATAAGCCGCTCTGGACCAGTATGGTAGTTGAAGCTGCGTGTCTGTCTTCCCGAACAAGTTTATCTCGCTGAGTGCTCTCTCGCTAATCAAGTGAAGCGATTGCTCAGGCCCAACGTAAAGCTGCAGCTTGGTTGAACGAAGATATGCTCGTGATATTGGTGAAAAGCGATCACCGACAGAGGCACAATACTTTCAGGTTCAGTATGTGCTCTGTAGAACGTATAGGTTAACCGTTTATAGTAAAGTTTTCGAAAAAAATGATTTCCGAGCGCACGTGCCACCTTTGGGGTTTTTCAAAGCGGTCTTCTGTCTTGGTGACGTTGGCTATCACTTGTTTAGTACAGCTAACATACTAAGAAATTTTGGAATCAAAAGCTTTGGTCTTGGCCTCATAGCAGTGGCTCAGAATGTTCTTGCGGTTGTAGGGTCGCAAGATTGATCCGAAACGCTAAGCTTGTATTTCTATTGTGGCGCGATGCATATCCTACCAGGGGTGTTAGATTTTCTAGAAGTAAAAGTTGAGACAGCAGTTTTTTCAGCTGCATAACAAGGAGGGCAATGATTACAACAACGTAATAGTTTCTGTATTGTGCAATTTTTAACGCGCGTGTGAGACAGCTTGCAAGCAAAATAAACAACACAGCACAAGACAAACAACTGATACATACAACACAGTCTCGTTGTTTATGCGACATAGGTGCGGACTGAAACGTTTGTTGTATTTCTTCCCCTAATTTCAGCTTGAAAAAAATTAGCCTAATTTTGTGTTAGGTGGTTCTTTTTTTTAGTTGATGCCGGATATCACTCAACAATATATTAGCACATTTTGCACATCACAAACTGCTTGCATTAAGGACAAGGTGGCTTAGTGAAGTTCGTTCGTTTTGATCTACCTCTTGTTGCTTATTTATTCTTTACTTTTTTCTCGCAGAGAAAGTCTCAGATTGAAGCCAAAAACCAAAAGCTGAACCTGCAGTGCGATACAGTAAAGGCGTGCGCCGATCCATTAAAAAAAAAAGAAAATATTAGTGTATAAAACACAGAAGAAAAAGTACATATCAAGGATCTTGCCCGGAATGGCCTTCTGAGAAATTGATGTGTAACAAAAATAAAAGCACACTCAAACTTCATTTACCATCGTCAACGATGATATGAAACTATAAAGAAATTCGCAATAATTTCGTACACTTTTAAAAAGCACTGCACGTCAGGAGACTTGCTAACAGCTTGAAAAGGAAGTTACGGCCAATTTTAAGATGTGACGACAAAAGAAATTCAAATCAGGTGAAAAAACAACTAAAATTTTGTTTCTCCTACGTCTTCTCCTTCCTGCAGAGCTCTTCTCTCCAAGTTCGTCCGCATTCTTCACTTCCTATCGTGCAACTTTAAAAATATTTAAAAGCAGTGAATACAAGCTATATTTTTAGCTGATCTTGAACGCCCGGAGTGCTGTCAGGTACCTGCATTATATGAGAAATGAAATGCAATGGCATTTCTGCACTTCTCATCTTTCCTTAGCTGTTTATGTCTCTCGTGTTGATCATTTAGGGTCTTGCATACTATAGTACTGGCTTTAATAATTATATTGGTGAGTAAAGATTAGAGTTCGTGCTCGATGAAGGAATAACAGCTAAAAGATTTATTTAGAGCTTTATGCAGGAGATATGTCTAGTATTCTGGAGGTTAGGGCCGAAATATTTGAGAGGATGGTTATGAGAAAAACTACTGACAATAAATCAATAAAAGCCGATTTAGGTTTGGTTTGGTTTATGGGGTTTAACGTCCCAAAGCGACTAAGGCTATGAGAGACGCTTTAGCCCTCTCGACCCGCAAAAACCTGCTGCATCTATTGCGAGAGAGGATGCAGGCCACCCGGTTAGTTTCGGCGATCGCACCCGATGCGAAGGCATTTATTGGAAAAGATAGGCTGGTGAATGCAGCTGCCAGTTTTCATCTTGGCGGGTCCGCAGCTATTGTACTTATGTCGACGTCGCTGTCAATTCTGAATAGGAGGCTGACAGACAAACAGCCATGGGCGACAACAGTCGCTGATATGTGCTGAGAGCCATCAACGGAGCTCACAGAAAGCATGGAGTTCGGAGCACATTCCTCACATTTTCGTCGGTCTCTCAGTTCAAGTCGTATTGGTTGATACGGACGCTAATCTGCCGGTTTTTCTCTGAGTGCTGACCCTTACCTGCGTTCGCCTTCTCCGGAATTTCTTTTTGCTTGGCTGGTTTTGCCATGAGCATTTCTTCCTCAACAATTTCCATCCAGTAGAAAACGACGCTCATACTTAGGTAATGCTTTCCTTGTTCCTTTCCCTGCATTCTTCGCTACATCGAAGAGATGAAAAATTGTCTCTTTTCCTGTCCTGAATTGTCCTGAATTTTTGTTTATAGATTCTTTATATATTGGGGATAAATCAAAACGCTGGTTGTTCCTTAGGAGGCTCCTAATGCCATCGGATTAAAAGAGATTGCCTAAAAGACCAAAATTTTTCCGTGTCCGCCATTTGGTACTGCTTTTTTTCTGAGAAAAAGAAACGAATTTTAGCAAGCGTCCCATGCGCAATCGTTTGGGACAGTATTTTTCAGTTATGCTGTTAGTTTCTTCCGCGCCCGCAGACGTCGAATAGCCGTCTTTACACCAAATGAAGAGCCATTGCCGTGCAGCAAAAAAAAAGGGGGGCTTACGGTTTTGAGCCTCTGTTCTGCACTTTTTTTGTTCCCTGCCTATCATGGGAGTGAGATGCTATTTCCAAGAGCAACCATTGTGCGTCATTGCACTTTTTTTGCAGTTTTTTTCTCTGTGTTTCAGGCCACCGACCGAAGCGAAGGGATAAGCTTCGGGCCCCTACCGAAAAGATAAATGGTCCAGCCATGGGGCCTTCCTTTCCGGAGTCGTAACACGCGTGCCGCGTTGAACATGCGTCTAGCGCGGCCGGCGCGGTAAGCTGGTCGTTTTTGGAGCGCCTTTTCCCTTGAACTCCAGCAGCGTGCCCTGTCCTGCGTGAACATTTTTTCCTGCAGAAATCCACAGAAAGTGTGCGCAGAGAAAGAAGCCGAAGGCTCGTTGTGCTTAGCTGTGTGCTAGTTGGGATTCGGCTCACGCCTGTGAAACAGGGCGCTGCTTCCTTGTGTGCAAATGTTTCTAAAGTGCTTACCTTATGCTCGAGATCCTTCGGCTTTTAGCCATGGAATGTACAATCGCAAGTACATTGTGAAGGAATAATTCCATTTTTGGAACGCTAGTAGTAACAATCTGTGCCATGAAAAAAAAAAGAAACTTTTCGATGTCCAAGCACCAAGCCGACACGCCTTGAAGCATTAAACCTTTGTAATGGAACCACCGCGTGGGAAGTATTTTCTTTTCCTCGATGCACAGGGAGTGTAGAAATGAGGTGTTGCATACGCAAGTACAAACAACAAGTAGTTCGACGTCGAACATGAAGATCGTGCATTACAGTTGAACCGATCGTTTATCATTAACAGACGAATTGGTTAGCCGCGGGCGCTTAAAAAAAACCTATATGGATATCCTATCATAGAGTGTGGACGTGGAATACAAATGGTGGGACGGAGTCCAACCGTACATAATCATCGCCTACAACACTGTCGTTCTAGAAATATCCGGCATGAGAGCTTTCTGGCTTCCCGTTGGCCGTCTACAACACTGCTTGGTGCCATGCAGCCTAACGACGACCATGATATCTGAAACGTCACATCGTTGCTGCGACTCGCGGTTTCCGGACAAATTGCTCGCTTATGCACCAATAAAAATCTGTTTCTGGCGCAGATCGATGGAATGTTCGGCCCCCTTACAAAAATGAGTGTTGAGTTTCTGATGTCGTGTTCATGCATCGCTTGTAACACATTAGAAAGTCACCACGAAGTCATGCCTATCAGGAATAAAAACTCAGCAGAGACTCTTTTGCAATAATAGAGAAGATTTCCTTATGTCATTGGCGATCAGCCACTCAAGTGACTTTTCTCGCCGTCAACCAGCACGCTAAATATACCGCAAAAAAATTAAGATGTGATTCCACACGAATTTCTCTCATGGCATTACACATCAAAAACTCTTATGTTGTCTTCATGCATTCCTTTGTGCCACATACAAAGGCATGCATGAAATAAATGGAGCAAGCGGCGGAGGAATTGGGGGGGGGGGGGGGCTTCTACTTTATGCTTTTATGAGAGTGTTGACAGTCTGGAAAGAGAGGTTGGGGATTTTCTAGTGAAGTTTTTTTTTGAAAAAAAGAAACATTATGCTTGCTGAGAGCTATTTAAGCTTTACACGAAAAATTCGACTCTTTTTTTGTTCTTTATTGTTCTGATGAGTGGCGGTTACCTTTGGTCGTTATCCGATGCGATGAACGTATTGCGCGATGTCATTACTACGAGTTACTAAACAAAATGCTACCATCAACAGTGAAAAGAAGCACTTTCTTTTTGTCTGCAAAGTGCATAATATAGGCTCGATGACACGGTGATACAGTAACGAACAACGTAATATGAAAGGCTCGCTCAATCGCTGGCTCCATTAGTGCGTCAAGCTACGAGCGTAAGCGCACGCTGTTTTCGATATAACTACGAACTGCTCAAAAAGGAGCACAGCAAGAAAAAAAAAACAAGTGACAAGCACGCGGTGCACCAATGTGCAAGATAAAAAAAGAAGACAACGCAATCTCTCGATCTTCAATCACCTCATCATGTGTGTTTACGTTATTTAAATGTTTAGCTTCATTAAAGACGTGTGTGTCACTACCATGCTCGCAGGTCGTGAAGCTACCTAGAGCATGATTCCAGTAGTTTGTGCCCTGAAGCGCAGTTTTGCACAAAGGCGAGATCTGTACCAAGGATTAGGAGCCCTAACATAGTAACAGGACACCTGTCATTCTGAGACTTGCAGTTTCCCAAGCGATTTGATACGGCCACTGCTGTGTACGTCAAGGCTCGGAATACGCTAGCACGCCGAACAGGCCTGAAAGTACATTCTCAACAAAGTTGTTTTCCCATGCGAGCATGTAGGTGCTGCTGCTACATTTACACTCAATGGAAAGAGCAGGAAATAACGGCGGCCACATATATCATATCAGATAAATTGCTATACTAGCGTGTGGTGGCGTGGTGTGCTATGCCTGTGAAGGCATGCGTTTTTGCTAAGGAGAGGCTTGCTCCATGGACGGCGAAGTTCCGTCTTTTCCTTTTGTTACAGTTTTGTTTGCTTTTCTTTTTTGTTAGAGTTGTTTTCACTGTCCTCCAATATTGTTCCGAAGAGCAAAATATCTCAAGCATAATTACCCATAGAAATAAATGAGAATGTTTTAGTCAGTTTTCCATTCACGAGAAAACTTTTTTTGTTTTTGGTATCAGAAGACAGGCGTCCGTAATTTGGCAGATCGTTCATTAGCTGCTTCCTAATTCTTGCATTGCCTTTTGAGATCACGTTTTTATGCGCACTTATTCACTAAATTCAAAGAACTAGCTCTTTTCACCCTTCTTGCACCTGATAACAGGTGAAAGACAAATGCGCGTTTGTTTGAAAAGTCGTTTCACTAATGTTGATTTTGCTAATTTCAAAGTGCACTGTGCAGAAGTGGAAGCGTGAGACCTTTTTAAGCGCCTCCTTTCATTCTCTGCAAAAGATGGGAGCCATGCCTTGCACTCCGAGTACGCGGCGGTCGTGCGTTGTCGACAAGGACGTCTCCTGTTTTTATTCTTCTGTTTTTCCGGGTAATTATTCCCTTTACACGTTGACGAAATACGAAAGCTCTCAATTTTCGCTGGCTTTGCATGTCAGCTGTTTCCCTTCCAGCTTGCAAAACTGTTTTTTGAGGAAATAAAAAATGGCGCAGTGGTTCTCACATCTCCGTGATCACCCGAACAGCACCATGAGGGAACGGAAGGAAGGTGGGATTGAATGAATGAAGACAGAAAAAGGTGCCGTAGTGTAGGGCTCCGGAATAATTTCGACAACCTGGCTGCCTCCAAATTTGGCTTTCAGCATCTTCTGTCGCACTTCATCATGTCTGAATTTCTATTTCCCCCTGCTCATACGCAGCGGAAGATTCCTGGCTGCATTGCGGACACTTCTAGATGTTCCGCCGCGGCTTTGCCTTGCAAATATATAACGCCTTTTTTCGCCTTATGATGCACAGTCTATCGTTCTTGTGGAGTTACAGCTTAGCTTTTTGTTGGCATGCCTAGACATTTAAAAATGCATGCTCGTCCTGCAATCCTAAAGGGCCCCGCACCTTTATGTCTTGGCTGCTATAAAGCTTGCTAGAGTGACTATTCTACGACACAAGCTTGAAGATAAAACAAAAAGGCCATGCATCCGGCCAGCGCCTGCGTGATTCTTGCAAAAGTGTTAATTACCCTAGTTCACTGCAGTCAGTTATCAAAGTTACGCATAAGTCACATCTGTCTTACTAACTGTGGGCGTCCTGTACCTGATTCCTATAAACTATGGTAAAAACGTGTTGGCCACGCCGGTACGTGACTGAGTGAAAGAACAATGGAGCACAACAACGGTGTGTACACAGCTGGGAAGGGTCATCTTGGAGTGCAGCGTCCCAAGTCGAACATTCTTTCCCGTACACCAACGTTTGATGAATGCACCGTTCTCGCTGGGAATGCGCAGCAAATTACCCGTGAAACTGTCGAAGCCAAAAACGTTGCTAGATTAGGGCATGACTGCCGCACCACTGTGCCGATTGTTTTCGTCCAACGCGGTTTGGAATATTTTACATTTGAATGGAACTGTATAGTACCCTTGGTTTGTTTTTTTAGGTCACGTATTTATTTCTTTGAAGTCGCCTGGGTGATTCAGTGGCTATGGCGCTCGGCTGCTGTCACGATCCCGGCCACCGTGGTTAAATTTCATGGAGGCGACGTTCTAGTAAGTGCACGTTAGAGAACCCCAGGTGGCCAAAATTTCTGAAGCCCTTCACTATGGCGTCCCTCGTAGCCTTAGTCGCTTCGGGCATTAAACACCCAAATACCAAACCAATATTTAATTCGTTGATTACGAATGCCTCGCTCTCATCGCTATTACCTTGGCAGGCTTTTTAGTTGTCACCTTTACAGCCCTTTTCTTATCGTCTCTACGGGCGTTGTACTTGTCTTGCCACTTCTACCTTTTTGTTAGTCTAGTTGTCGTCGTTTACAGTTCTTACCGCTCTTCATCTCATCCTTGATCCTTTCTGTATCTGGCCTTGGGCCTGAAATGCCCGTTCCCATCCTTTTTGTTCCCGCGGCATTATTGCGCCTTCATATTGCCTCTTTCCGGAATAAAATGATCAGTTGAAGCCACTGCGTAGGTCCCTGTCTCTTCTACCTCGGTGTCTTCTTGCGCTGTACTTTCACTCCGTACAAGCTACCACGTCGGAATCAGTAAACTTCAGTAACTCTGTAAAAAGTACAACTTTAAGAACCTGTTGCAGAAAAAGTGTCAGTTTTTAAAACGTTTACTGGCCATCACTAGCAGGAAAGAAAATGCGAAAGGTACATGGCATGTTTTCTCCTGCGCTCTTCTCATCTCCTATCAGGCGCGCAGTTTCTTCTCTCAGGTGAAATTCCCGACCTAGGGTTTCCTCCAAAATATATCCAGGACAATTCAATGCTACATGTAAGCACTGTGACGGATGGGTGACCATGGTACACATTATCTGTACATGCCCAAGTTATAGAGACAAGACAGATACACAAGGCTCATGGGAGGCTGTGATGTATAACCCAGACCAAGAAGACCAAAGAAACATCGTCAGTCAAGCTTTGGCTACCACCGAGTCCCAAGCGGGTACTGCTGACGCCTAGCGGAGGGGGGGGGGGGGGGGGGGGGGTGGGAAGAAAAAAAATCCGGCGACCATCTCACTGACACTTAAATGAAGTTTTTCCATCCATCTCTCAGATGAGGTTATTCTAAAACATTTTGTTGGCTTTTGCTTAGCGGCTCGGAAAACTCGCGTAAAGTTCTTTCGGTCAAATATTTGGACATGTTGGCTACAGAGTGCATGTGCAGTCATGGGCTGCGTCCGAAAGAGCGCGACACTAGGTGTCCTTAAAAGGGCTACACGATTAAGGGCGCCTTTTGTGCAAACATAGCAGCGAAAATCAGTTCCTAATACAAAACCATACTTTGCGGCATCTAGCTCATCCTGAGGTTAACAGAAATTGTGTTTATCACGGGCGAAGTGAATATGAACACGAGATATTCATCGATGTAGTGTGTGGGTGCCGACTAAGGAATGCTTGCCATAGAACGGAGATCTCCAAATTACCGTTTTAGACGCAGCGGGCAGATTCAATGTAAAAATGTTCATTTATATTGTCAATGACGAAAGGAACATTCATCGCAATTTTTGGTCGGAGATATATTGAAATGCAAATATTGCTTAGAATGAACCTGTGATCTTGCCAAATGAAAACAAATAGGCGTAAGCTTCGTCTACTTTTGTCTGCACACAGACGCAATCATTCACTTCTACGCGGTAGGTGTTCCTTCAGGAAAGATTTTATTTCATGAAAACACAAAAGTTATGACTTAGGAAAAGAAGTTATGAAACTGTGAATATTTGCCAAATAATAAAAATCTATATCCACTTCAGCAAAAAAAAACTATAGACAATCAATGCTAGTGATGCCGCATGTTAAGCATTGGCATTATGATCCCCTCGGAAGGAGCAGCGGCTGCGGCTGACGGGTTTGGACCACGTGGACCAGGTGTCGTGATCCAGTCCGGCAATAAACGTACGACACAACATACTATTCACCGTACTACCCATCCAATCCAGCATTTTCAGTGCGACTTGCCGTAGCCGCTATCTTCTCTTATCAACCTGCCGTCCGTCACCTCCAAAGATCTCTTCGTCTTCCTTCTCCCTCCCTGTCTCCATTGGAAGCGGACAGGGAAATTTCTTTCTCTCTCTTTTCCCACCTGCTGATCCTTCAAACAGATGGACGGACGGAAAGATTTTTCCTGACTTGGAGCTTCTAGTTTTTCCCATCAAAACTATGATTGGATTAAACTTGGAGAAATTTTATGCGCTACCCGGTGAAGTATGCTGTGTATTCACCGCTGAATCGGTGCACAAAAACCAAACATAAACAAATAGAAATCGAGATCACTGTGTAAAATTTCTGCTCTGTGCATTCTATTCGAAGTAAATGTAACCTGAGGCGTGAGGGCTGTTCTGCGAGCGTCGACAGCCAGGACGCTATGCAGACGCACTCCGATCGCATCTTCTTCAAGAAGCGCCTGAAGCGGTGGCCGGCAGCCAAACTTCCTGAGGGAGCTGAAGCTAATGAAGGGTAAACAGTTGTCCGACGGCCCCCCGCTCGGTCCTTAGGGAAGACCCTCGATGGGCGCTTGATCGTGGGAGCATAGCGACCGATAGTGAAGAAAGGAAAAGCTATCAGTCAAGTTGAATGACCCCGGAGAAACGAGCGTCGTGCTCTTTAGGAAGAGTGAGAACATGCCAGTGCAAGCGAGCCGGCGCTTGTGGACGTAGGAATCTGCAGCAGAAGAGGAGGAAAAGAATAGGGCTATGAGAATCGCAAGGAAAGAGTGAGCGGCTGGCCTAAGTGGCCTCAGGACGTTGCGGCTGCTTAGGGAAAGCTCTCGTGTCCTGCCTGATCGAGTTTGAGTCGCTACAGGCGTGCAACCTTTCGTGAGAGGTCAGTGTCAATTGCCAGGAGGCAAAAAAGATTATTCCTGGCAACGGATATATGATGTAGCAAGGAAAAGCGGCGAAATATTATTCGTTCAATCGATCGAAAAGCTGAAACAGCAGATGAGCTGCGCTCAAATTTCGCGTTAGGAAGTAACGTAATTATTGGCAATTTTTTCATGTCTCGCTCCAAAACGACATCCAAATCGGTAGAAACACATATCGCCGAATTCCACATGGTCAGTTAGTCAGCTCTGCCCACGGTCTCCCTCCTCCCGCATACGATTAACAAAGAGGTTTAACAAAAAAAACAAAATGGTAAATAAATATTGTTTAAACTGGGGGAAAAGATTATTATTTATTCAGAGCCTCTGTATTCACATGACGCCTCAGACAGTGCATTTATTTACCTGCCAAATCTGCAGTCCACATATGCTCATCTTCGTATTCTTGGCATGAGGGAGCAAATACTTTGCTTTGGGCTCATCAGTAACCCTCTGTACCGTTAAGTGCCATGACGGTAGCAGCTGACTGCTGCGAGGAAGCCATAACAGTGCTCAGTTGCTCTGCAGCGACAAGTGACTAGACATCCTAGGTTGTTTGCCACATAAAAAACCTCATTTTCACGCACTAAAGAGCTATACGAAGGCTGTGTGTTTCCCGACCTTTTTTCGATCTCTTTACAGCAGTGTGCAGAGTAATATGCCTCTTGGAGTGGTTCCTGGCTCTAAATTTTCAAGCCTAAAACAACAGCAAATATGGAGTCTGCGTGCGAATGAAGTAAAGCGCATTTTTTCTTGCACGCAAGCGGGGTCCTTCGTGAGCAGATATCAAGCTTGACAAGATTTCCCGAAATCGAGCCCGTTTTTTTTAGGGGAGCTTTTACGTCTGAAGCTATTTGCGATGCTCAATTTGAAATATCGAGAAGCATTAAGGCTTCATCTCTGAAAACACTAAATGTATAAAGGCGAATCTCTGGGCAGCAACGCTGAAGGAAATTTTGACACGAGCGTTGACGGAATTACCTTGCACATTACACATGCATACGTTCAGCATGGCAGCCATTCGTGCATACAGATCGACTAACAATGGAAAAATAAGTGATCAAATTCTCTGCTTAGTTATTTAGGCTATTACTGCTCAAAAAAGAAAGGGATAGCGATTTGCCGTTGTTCGTGTATGTGTCCTGATGCAGGTTTCAGTGTGCTGACGTCTGTCCCTTTCTAGAGTATATTTGATTTCCCTTAAACATTTCGGACAAAAAGGTAATGGTTGAACATCTGAACGCGTGGCTTCCGTGTTAGCCTTGAAATTTTACGATTCTCGCTGCGTTATTTTCTTTCGGTGCTACGATGAACATTTTCGCCTACGGCGGCAGTCATAACCCGATCACTCATTCCTTGTAACCTTGTTAAGGGAGACACAGCTCCTTTTATCGCCAACAATTGCCTTTTTGCCGCGCCATTACAGAAGATATGTGAAAGGCTTCAAACTTCGCGCCGTTTTCGTTGAAAGCCTTATTCAGCGCCTCCCGAAAAAAGATGGCCAACCGGCAAATTGCCCCTTAATCCTTCTTATTCCTTTTATTTTGCATTTGTACATGAAGAAAGACTGCTTCCCAGCTCTTGTTGGAGTAATTGCATGCTGGGATTAGTTTTGATGCACCTCATTTGCGCTACAAAGGAATTTCCTTACATATAGACAGGAGAAAATTAAGCATATATGATACTATTGTGCATTCTTTGCTTTTTATTTTTGTGGCCTTCCTTTTCTCTTTACGTGTTGCATTACTTCCTGCTTCCATGTAATATATTCGTAAGGGGTATAGCGTATGGCAATAAATAATTAAATTACCAAGCAGCATAGGTAATCGGCCCAGTATTGGTAACTTATTGGCAGGCAGGTCTTACAAAGGACCACAAGGAAACCATTCATTTCTAAAATTGGGCCCATTGCATGTGCTGCCTGGATAATGACACCGACCACCTTCTGCTTCCAGCCCCTTAAGTATTTATAGCTCGCTTATTGCAAGGCCCCAATGGAAGATAACACCCTACTGAAAAATCCGGTATGAATTTTAAACCGGAACCGCATACCGGGTTATTGTACAGGATTTGCGATACCGGATTACTGGAATATCCTGTATAAAACAGGACAGTCCTGTATAATACAGGACTCTCCTGTTTTGTACAGGATACTCCAGTATCGCAAATCCTGTACAATAACCCGGTATGCGGTTCCGGTTTAAAATTCATACCGGAATACAGGACAGTCCTGTATTAAACAGGCTAGGCCCGTATTATACAGGAGGACCCTGTATCACAGGACAAAGGCAGAATAAAAAGCTTCAAATATATCCCACTTGGACTAAATCTGCCCAAAAACTGGGGCCATAAGTGTACATGCCAAATGCTGAAATATACAGAGCCTCAGAAACTGGTAATCTGCGATTATCAGCAACTCGCATTGCAGTCGATGTGCCATTGTGTTATTTGCTCCCACCTTTTACCAAAGTATTGGTAGCTTGGTGAATATTACAATGCATCAAAAACTCCAAAAGATGTTTATTTTTTCCGCATGTCTTGAACCAGATCACTAAGGTAATAATTTAACTCATTGCGACGATCTACCGGCGCTGGGGTCTCTACAGGGTGCTGGCCAATGAAGTAGTCAAAAGCACCTGCAGAAAAGAAAATATGGTTGGTAGTACATATTGCCCCCAGCTTATCATTTAATTGCGCACTGACACACAACATAATGCATTGAGCACTGTGACATGCAACTTACGGCCAATGGCTTGTAGCTTTTCAGGGGTCATTGGCTTTCTGCCCACTGTGGAGGCTTCTGACTTCAGGTTCCGATGGCAAGCTTGCCCTGTAACGCCCCTTTCCAGGAGTTGTGGAGTCGTCTAAAGGCTGCGTCTTTACAGAAACGCGAATCTTTGGGTGCCACCATAACTGCTGCGCACGTTGCCGAAGGAATAAAAATTCCATTCCCGAGGTGGACCTGTATGCAATAACAAATGCATACCCCAGTAGCACAAACGGGGCTCTGAATTGCGGGCCCCCGTGGGCCCCGACAAGCCACAGACAAGCCAGGCGTCTCAAGACGCCAGGCCCTGAGCATGGCAATGCTCAGTATCGTGAATGCACCTACCGCCTTCCATATTTGAATCAATAATGTATTGCAAATCTGCGTCGTAACATTGTTGGTGTGTAAACAGGTTGCTCAGACGATTGCGATGCTTGCGTGGTCATCCTCCATTATTTACGGCGCATACCGCAGCATCGATGCGATGCGTGATGTTTGTTCAATGTCTTGAGCCGCTCCCCCTCAGGACGCTTATCAATGATTGCTCTCGCACGTATACACCATGTGCCTCTGTAAAGAAATAATACAAACTATAAAACTAATTTTAGCCGTGCTATCATGAAGGACAAGCAATTTCGGTATGTAACTGAAAGAAAATTTTGCGCTATTTCGTCCCTCTACGCTGTGCAGTCTACAAAGTTTTAGTTAAAAAGACACTGAACAGTTAGAACGTTTCTGTTGACGCCGAGCATATAACCGAGACGGAGGCAGTACTTAAAGAACAAAGTGATTTAAAATGCGTACTTACGTCCTAGCAGCACGACGTCGCCGTCATAAAATCCGCCTTCCACCGGTCAAATGTTCACAACCGGCCTCCACCGGTCAAATGTTCACCACTCACTTCTTTCGGAGCGAAGTCATTCATCACTGAGACAAGGATGATAGGGTTCCACCATATTTGCACTGGACGTACGCATGAAAGGCGATGTCATCTTTGATCATGGATTGATCAAGGCAACACGAAGAAAGTCGCAAAAAATTGTATAACACAAATTCAACGCCAACGAGCGAGTGCCAGCGTGTTTTCCCAGCTACCTTCATCGCTTGACGCTCAACCCAGCCGCAGGAGAGAAGTAAAAACCTGTTCCAAACAAACGCAGGAAAGGCGGGGGGGGGGGGGGGGGGGGGGGCACTTTTGCAAAAAGTCACCGCGACGCGGCCGGGGACAGTGAACAAGTAGAATCGGAACCTCCTCGCCACTTCATGGAAGTCGCGGGAAGCGTGGTCGGGAGGGCGGCTTAAAATGTTCGGTCGTGGGTTGACAGACACAGAGGAGCCCAAGGGGAAGGAACAAAGCCCGATAGAAAGACCAGGAATGCGCAGGTTTTTTTTGTTGTGACGGACCCAGGAAAAGCAGAGAAGGCGTTGATGAGAGAAAAAAAAAAGCTTTACAAAATTTGCGTAAAGACGGGTTACTCGCGTAAGGTTTCTACAGGTGGTTTTTGTTTTTATTTTGTTCTCTCGAGCGCTGTATCTTCTAGCTAGCACGAAGCGTCGCCCTTAAGGGAACACCGCAAGCTGCCGGCTCCGTTGATATCTTGTTCGTCGATAGAAATGTTCTGGGCGATTTGTGATTAGTATGCCTTCCTGATAAAGTGAAGGGTGGGGCCGCTCGGGATGGCACTTGGACAAGTTGCGTTATCAATGGGCAATCACTTGACGAAGAAGAAGTGCAAAGAATTCCTGCACGAAAACCAAGAATTTTCTTTCTTCATCGATGCGTCGCTACAGACTGCCGCTAGCGAACAGCTGCTGCAATGAACGCGACAGTAACAAACCTTTTGGAGCCTCTGGCGCAGTCACCGGAGGCTCGCCATGTTTATCAGCCAGTCGTGAAGTTCTGCACTGTGAAATCCAGAGTAATCTGCGCAGGACTTACGAAGGCTGCTGGCGGATATATACTAGCCGTGTGCCCGCACACAGCCGCCTTGACTTTGTCAGGGTGCTGCACGGGAAGCCAATATGGCGGTTGCCCTCAAATCACCAAATCATGAACAAACTGCATGTTTTGCCACTGCGAAGCTCACGCTTAGCCCTTTTCTTTTCCTAGCCCTTTCAACAAAGCCGCGTATGTGTTGATTATCGCACTTATGCGCGCGCTGCCCCCACCTTTCCCCTAAAAAATATCTGCTGGCGTACAACAGTCAATCTGCAGACAAAGCACCAAAACCGCGGCACATATCGCTCTGAATACAGGCTGGTATGTCCGGTTTGAGCTCCGTACCGGACTAGTCTGTCCGGTTTGAGCTCCGTACCGGACTGGTCTGTCCAGTTTGAGCTTCGAACCGGGAATGGACTGTCCGGTATGAGCTCCGTACCGGAGCGGTCTGTCCGGTTTGGGATCGATACCGGACCGGTATGAACCGGTATAGCCATCAAACCGGACGGGTCTCGCCGGTATGAGAGTGATACCGGACCGGTATGAAACCGATATGTTCCGGTAAAATCCGGTTTGCCGCGATACCGGATTTTTCAATAGGGCAGCTCCTGAAGCCATACGGAAAGATATAAAATATATTGTTTAGCGAATGCTGCGCTTTTCAAAGTCCCAGCTTCAGAGTCAGCTCCAAAAAAAGAGTGAGACATCTCTCGAAAACAGACGTGAATAAAAAAATTTGTTGAGAAACGTAGCATTGAAAAAAATGTGCGCATGTGGGCCTTTTAACAGGATATTCTGAGGAGGATGAAAAGAAAAACTGAAGAAAGATTTGAAAGGCTTCATGTACCTGTCTGCTTTAGCGGTACTTTTAAAGAGAACGAAGCCTCACATAGAGCACCGTTCTATTCACGCACTCCTGAAAGGAACTTGTGGTAGATGCTAAAAAACATGAAGAAACTAAGGTAATAATGCAGGATTAGTATGGACAAGAATTTTCTTTCTCTTTATGTGCTCCTGTTCATCTTTGCCTTTCTATGAGCTAGGAGCACTATTAACACTGAAAAAGAGCCAGCTTCTCTCGGTGCCTTTTAAGAAGCCCCAGAATTTCTACCTTGTATACTGCAAGAGCATTTCGATGAAGCCTCCCAAGCTAGAAGAGGGAAGTCGCTATTGGCTGCTTTTTAATATATGGCTTGTACCCCCCCCCCCCCCCGGTATAATTTACCTCTGGTTCATATTGAAAAGAGCAAGCAATGCTTTTTATGTGCAGGTAACATGGAAACGTTAGTTTACAAGGGTTGGTTTTAGTTTGAACTGTTTTTGACGTTGATATCGAGGTCGTCCATTCATCTTGAAGACCAGCGCCAAGGCGACAAAGGACCAGCGATAGAGAAGACGACACGCCACTGACTAACTGAAGGTTTAATGAAAAAATCAGGCAATAAATAAGGTAAAATGCGCGAAACACGAAACAAAACACAGGAAAACATCAAACATTATTCTGCAGAGGATAGGCACCTGTCAAGGAACGTTATCTCGCTTCCCTGTAAAGCAACGGACGGTTTCGCCACGCACAAATGTCAGGTTGAAGGAGCATGAAAATTCTCTTCGCAATCAAAAAAAACTTCCTTCTTCTAATCGCGTGCTGCACTACCGCGAATGCAAAGAACATGACCATCCTTGCCTGCCCGACTTGCGTAATACATCGATAGCATAGAACAGTACTAACCAGATATTGAGGGAAATTTTTGAACCATATTGCATCGCAAAAAACTCGGACATGTGCACCGCAAAACCGTCCGTTGCTTTACAGGGAAACAAGATGCCGTTTCTTGATCACTGCCCTTCCTCTGCAGAGTAACCCTTGATGATTTTCTGCGTTTTGTTTCGTTTTTCGCGCGTTTTCGCCTTAATTATTCCCCGAGATTTTCATTAAACCTTCAGTTGTTAGCGTCCGTGTCATGGACGAATACACCAGCGAGAAGCCGCTTGTCATCATTAACTTCAATATTGCTGAAATATATTGTTTTATTCTATTTATCGCTCATACTTGGATGCCTGTGCTTTTTCGATATTGCATCTATTCGTGGGATTTTCTTGCCACACACCACTTTTGTCATCTACCACCTCCAAGTTTGTAACTTGTACGCAGCACAGCCTTTTTTCGCTAAGGGTACGCTTACAGGATTATTTCGCCCGGTAGCACGCTAAAGGGGAAATAAAATGACTGGAACCATTTAGAGACATATAGGTAAGCGCTTGACACCGGCAACCGCCGAATGGTGTTTACACAATGAAAAAGAAAGAACAAACATGGACGCCATATTTCGTGAAATGTACTGCACTCGCTAGTCTTTTTCGTGCAGAAAGAAAAGCCACAAGGAACCAACGACACCAACAGCAAGAAAAGAATTTCGCACGTCGAACTCAGAAATGAAGCGTTATCTTCATGGAAAGACGTGACAGCAATATAACCGAAAGGGGAGGGAAAAATTATATGCTACTGCCTTTATAATATCTTCTGTCACATCCACTTAGGCCTTTCAAGCATCGCGATCGCGAGAGCCGTGTTACGCCACAAAAGAAACCAATGTATGCATAAGTATAGAGGAGTAATATC
Organism: Amblyomma mixtum; assembly: GCF_055824585.1. NCBI lineage: Eukaryota > Metazoa > Arthropoda > Arachnida > Ixodida > Ixodidae > Amblyomma > Amblyomma mixtum. Next base: position 181,438,208 of record NC_143013.1, read on the forward strand.
ACGCGAACAGAGTGGGAAGCCCCTGCGGTCCTCTGCAGCTCGGCTGCCGAGTATGATATTTTTATTAGTCTATTTCGCGCTGTGCTGTTCCTGTCATATACGAGCAAAAATGATTGCAAGTAGAAGCGCAAAAAGACGGAACGCTCTTAAGAAGTGAAAATCTAGGATATTAAGCGAACATGTCGGAGACAAAGCCTTTTGACTAGCGATGCCGTACAGCGCTCTAGTCCCAGTAAGGCTTTGCAGATATTTTATTTTTACACTACGCCTCATTGCTGTTTTGTCAACGCCAGACACACCACCGCGCGCAGACTTGAAATGGTGAAGCGAAAACAATGTTAGCGCGTCGCGTGTGCTTTAACTGCATACTTTTCCTTTGAAAGGACCTTTTCTTTTTCATCTATTCCAAGCCATTTTCTACACGACTTCTTTGTGCGTGCCTGTTTAACACCAGAGGCGTCTGTGAACGGAAAGAGATAAGAACACAGCTTTTTTAATGCCAATAAGCTCAACGGTCGTAGAGGATGTCTTCTTATGCAGCCTGTAAGAAAGAAAAATGGCTTGTTGAGTGCACATAAAGACAACGAGAAGGAGTCGCTTGCGTAGCAGAACCGTCAGTGAAGATGCGGGTATGCTGCATATATTCCGCGGTTAAGTACACGAGAGTAGTTTGCAGCAGAGTTGCCTGAGGCATGCGGCTCTTTGCCAACTGGCGACTGATTTTTATTTGAATGAAGAGGCATCGTTCGTAGCTTCAGGCCGTCATTTGCACTTTGCATAGAGATTGATATGACGGTTTGCAGCTCAGTCCCGAGTTTGCGCTTATTGTGCACACTTCTCGTCGTTGTGGTTAAGTGCTTAGTACCCTTTGTTGATCGTGAGGTGAGCTCTAAGAGAAACAAACCTTCTCAAGTTGAATTTCTGCTTTTTCTATAGTCACCAAGGATGTTGCTGATGAGCACGTAAAATGAGAATGTCACAGTTACATAATACAAAATAAAAAACTGGCCTCAATACCATCGCCTCTCGAAAGCTGGCGTTTGTTTCTCTGCTTGGCAGGGCTTTCAGTGGCGCGAATTTGTTGCAGCGAGAGTCTCGACAGAGTCTTACTAATGGGTTGGCGTTCGTCGGTTTCCCCTCCCCCTGACATGTCCGACTTACACCTTGCGCACGAAGCACTGTGTTACTTTTCACCTGAGGCACTTGCGCTCCATCACCCAGGTGAAAAGCCATCCAGACCGAATAGCTTTCTGCTTCCCGATTCAATTAGGGCTCTCTTGTCGTCCTCGAAGCTCTTCTTCTTGGCCACTGCATCGCTCCGCTCTGAAGTTCTAACTTGCAAATCAACAGGTGCATCTGGCAGCTTGCGCCTTTTGTAAAGTGCGTGTCTAACATCACACCAACATGAGAACACTAGCGTGCTATTTAGTACAGAAATTTGCTGTTTTTCGCTTGAAGCGCCGTTGTACATTCGCTTTTTTCGCCTCCCGCCCAGCGGGCGGTTGATCGAACCGCACGGAGCGGGCAGCCGGAACCTGCTTTCACCTAGACTTAGTTCAACTTGAACTTCTGTGTGGTCGTGCGAGCCCCACTGGACGGTCGGATAGTGGCTGCCGCCTTCTCGATTTTGACAGGACAAAGTTGGCGGTCCGCGAGGTGAATTGGGAACCGGAACCTCTGTGCTAATGGCTGTGCCATGTTTCATATAATATCAGCCGCATGTTATTCTTGCGCGTCTTAAAGGGAAACTGCATCGGTTTTAGAAATCAACAAGCTTAAGAGGATCGAATCTGTGAAATTTGCAGGCAAAGCATGAGAAGTCTTTTTGGCCTAGCGCTTGAAATAGCGAAGTAATCGCCTATTAAAATCCGGACGCCCTTGAAGCTTCTCCGCAGCGCACAATGCCAAGAGGGGGGGGGGGGGGGGGGCGCATGATGACGTCATTGAAGGTATCGGTCTATTTCCAACGCACAAACGCCTGCTGTGAAGAAAAAAAAACAACGCCACCGAAGGTAAACCCTGCCGAGAGTTGTTTGGCAGCGTCTAACCAGTCAGGGCAGGATGTGGCTGATGACAGCGGTAATTTGAAATCACACCTTCCATGACATCAAGCTGAATTTTCCTGCAATACTCCGGTGTATTGAGGAGACGCGCAAAATTCAATCGTTGATTACGCCACTATTTTAAATGCTAGTGCAAAAACACTTGGCATGCTTTACCTACAGCCTATATAGATTTTAATCCTAGAATATCGCGAAATTCTCAAAAATGTGCTGCAGCTGCCCTTTAAGAGCGACCGCAAACTTCGGTCAAGAACCAATAATGAGTGAAAGTTGCACCAGCCTGATTTGTGTAATCATATTGAGTGACTTCGCACCTGCTGTCAGACCTAGCTAATCATGTGATTCTTGTGTCACAGTCTTTTTTTCTAGAAATTTTCTAGATTGTTTCCAGTGTTCTAGTTGTTGCGAGGATCTCCATGTACAGCGCCGAGTAATAGCTGCTCACAGGGAATTTCCCCTGCCTGCAGTGAAGGCCAAGCCCAGCGGCAAACGTCTGTTTAGGGAACGTGATTACAGAGCGACTGCTTTCTCATCGTCAGTGTATTTTGCTCTTAAAAAAACCATATGTAACACATTTTAAAAGCTGAAAATCCTCTAAAAAGCTTAAATCTCGTCCCCCTTTTTAATACATGTGTGTGGCTAAATACTTACCTCTTTGCACATAAGTGCAAATGCACGTATACAACAACGAAAAAATTGGCGCTTACTACCATGTTAGTAGACGTCATAATTAGCATCTTAACTACGCCCTCCGCATGACAAACACCTCAACCTTGTCTCTACAATTTTGCCCACGATCTATTCGGCCCGCCTGATATTCTGCCCACGTCCCCTCTGTACTGCTACTAAGTTTGTCTTCTCTTGGAATCCATTTAGTCCGTTACTGTGAACAATCATCTGTTATCCTGCCTTCGCAATACATGCCCTTCTTCTTGCCCTTTGTTCTTCCTGATTTCTACTAGAATGACATTATTTCGCGTTTGTTCCCTGACCCACTCTGGCTTCTTCCTCTTTGTACATGCTACACCAACAACACGGCAAACTTCAAGAAACGCTTCAGAATCATTCACTTTCAAACTGCAGTCTGCGCCAGCATCACGAGGAGTTTCATTCACTTCTTTCTTTTGCACTTTAGTTGTTTACTCTAATTTCTGTCTCTAAGACATGGCTGAGTAATTCTGAAGAAGTATTTGCATGACTTCCCCACATACAGTAGTGAATACTTGCAACGTAACTAATGCAATCAAGGGTGTTAAGATATTACCGTTCTTTCCGTTATGGATTACAAAATAAGGTTCGGCTTGAACCTGTCAACTTGGCTCAGAACAAGTATGAGCTGCAGTAGAGACTTTCTGTGATTTCTATTGATAAGCAAATAGTTATTGGTTTCATATAACATTTCCCAGTTCTTCAGTCCCAGTCTTCGGCTGTACTCGAGACGAAATCGTTCATAAAACAACATCGCTTCCGCTTTAAGTAACTGGGATCAAATCGATGCAATATTTATAGATTACTCCAAAGCATTTGACATGGTCTGCCATAATAAGCTTCTTCGTAAACTACTCACCATATTTGACGGTAATAAGTTACTGGACTGGATAACAGACTACTTATACTTAAGATCCCAGTTCGTCACTTTTAACCATGCACAGTCATCGTCAGTCTCTGTAACTTCAGGTGTGCCCCAAGGATCGGTGCTTGGGCCTCTACTTTTTATAATTTTTATTAATGATGTAGCTAATGTTACTAATGACACCGCAGTGAAGTTACGCCTATATGCCGATGACAGTGTGCTTTACCGCAACGGTGCTAACGCCGATAATCAACAGGAACTAAACAAAGTGTTTCCATTGTTCTGTGAATAGAGTAATGCATGGCAAATGAAAATTAATTTCACTAAAACAGTTGCAATGACCTTCGGTAACAAAAATAATCCGCTGCATTTCGCTTACAGTAATAACGGTAACTGCTTGACCCATGTCAGCGAGTTCAGATACCTGGGCGTTATATTTTCGCATAACTTAAAATGGAATGCTCACATAAATAACATATCTGGGAAAGCACTTCGCAAACTTGGCTATCTCAAACGAACCTTAAAAAATGCCACGAAGGAATGTAAATTAACTGCTTACAAATCACTTGTTCGACCCATCCTGGAGTACGCCTCAATTGTCTGGTCACCTCATTGCGAGCGCGACATTGACCGCTTAAAATCAGTTAAAAAAAAAGCAATACGATTCATCGTCGGCCGGTACGATCGCAAGTTTTCACCTTCTTCCCATATGCACAGCTTATCTTTACAAACTTTAGAACATAGGTGCACACGTGAACGCATCATTATGCTGCACATGAGCGTTCACACGTCATCTGGCATTCAGGCACCCTTCTCATTTGTGTCCTCAAGCGCACGTGCAACCCGACGGAACCACCCATTAAACATTGTTCCCTTCAAACCACATATAGATTGTTTTAAATTTTCTTTTTTCCCTCTAACTGTTGAAATTTGGAATGGATTGGACGGCTCAATTCGTTTATTGTCAATTGAAGAGTTTGTTGTTCAGTTGCCTGACAATTTGACCTGTTGATCTGTTTTTAATACTTCTGTATAATCTGGTTCTATGCTACCCATGTTATTTGTTTTTACTCATGTATTTACCCACTCCTGCTATGTCTCTCCTCAGAGACAGCAGTATTTGTAAATAAAAATAATAATAAATAACAATAAAAAATGTGATAAAAAGAATATCATAATGATTTTGGAAAATATTAGTAATATTTAGCACCAAAATTAATTGAGTACAATGATTTTGTTTTCGAGTATATGGTTAAGAATCAATAAATAACACACCAACCCAAAGCTTCAGGCAAAACACTGGCACCCCAATTGATAAGATTTTGGCAAATTATTGTCACAAACCAATGCATTTGTTACTTGCACATTTATTACGGATCTCTTTCAAGTCACCCATAGTTTATCTTCCAATATATCCTACCAGTCGTTTTGTTGTTCTCGAAAGAATGTTTTGAAAAAATAAAATTCAGAGAAGTCATCCCCAATACAGATTGGGCAGAAATAACTCTGAAGATGACGCGCAGTCTTGTTATGGTTATCCGGAAATTGCCTAGGCAATCTTATTGTTGCTAAAAACATTTGGAAACAGAGTATCCGGATCAAATGGGAAAATGACATCCTTTCGAGTTAACATTGCCGAAATGTTGCAAATAACCCAGCAACACACTTTCGCTTTTGCCGAAAACTGTTCAAAGAACCGATTCCTAGAATTGTATATTGCAAATTATTGTCACTTTTAAGAAGCAATGGAATATTCTCAAACACTTTTCAGAATAAAGGTACTAAAAAACCGCTAGCTCAGATTCAGCAGAACGGATCTAGTTTACGCAGGCATACTGACATCGATGTAAGATTTAGGTCTTCTTTTTCTACTCCTGTGAGACATCCAGCGGGTTTCAGATTCACATCACATTCATTTGTCTTTGTCAAATTGACAGCAGCCGAAATCCGTACTACAGTTCTCTTTCTCCAAGTTTGATGAAGAGGTGTTGATGGAATTCATGCCATGAATAAATTTTTTATTGACCTTATTGATTATGTGGTTTAATATATTGTGAACTTCTAATTTAGTACAGGCCATTTTCCCAGGAATTGACACGTAGCAAAACAATGCAGCTTCCAGATAACGGTGAGAGAAGATTTTTATATAACCTAAGCCCTATTTCAATATTCTCATTTTTTTGGCTAAATTGATGAGGATATAAGCAGCAAGCGCGCTTCGATTCAGTTTACAAATTCTGATAAGTCACAGCCGCAGAGCTTTGTTTCCCTCATCAGTTTTCAAATAACCTTGGCTAAATTTTTGTTATACAATACATCAAACATGAAATCAGCAAAACCTTTTGAATGGATATTAACTTATTTACCGAAGGCGTTGGACTGTTTTAGTTATGATATCCCATTTTATGGGACTCGTGATAAAGTAAAAAAAACCCTGTGATATTATTGCGCGTTTACTTATTTTGTTGACAACACAACCATGCATGGGAGGCTTATTTTCTGACTCTAAAGCCAACATTACTGGGTGCTCTGATGATCCCATTTTTCTGTTAACGTCATTGGGAATAGCATTGGTGCGGGTAGGCTTCTGGAGGGTGCAGATTGGTTTGGTCTGCCGCTGCGTGTGCTTCTGGTAGAGAGAGTGGAGTTGCTTGGGAATCTGCTGGAGTTTGGAGGGTGTGAAAAGTGCAGGTGGGCTTGTAGGCGCTGCTGTCATGACCTTCGGTTAGACAGAGGCTTTTAGAGGGCAGCGGCAGGTTCTAGGTTGTGCTGCTGGAGGAGTAGGTGGCTGCAGGCGTCTAGAGGGTGCAAATGTTTGGTGCTTCTGGGGACCGGAGTTGTGTGCATAGGTGAATAGTGGAGTCCTCTCACTGGCTTTAAGTGGGCGCAGCTTAGAGAAGGATGAAAGCGAGTGAGGGCTTCTCTTCTCTCATCGGCACCTGCTCACTGGAGGCCTTCTGGGGGGTAGAGATGGGTTGAAATTGAAGGCGGTCAGCTGGTAGGGGCGATGCTAGACAGGCAGGCTTCATAATTTTCCTACCAAATAGCGATGGAGGTTTGTTTCCTTTGCCGTCGCAGGCTCTCGCCAGCATATTGCTGAATGACACTGCTACAACTGTCGAAATGAAGAATACAATGCTCTATGATCAGTGCGCGCCAAAGTAAATGCGCCCTCTGTGGTCATATTATTGAGGAAGTGCAGTGTTCACAGCTGTATACTCTCAGAACACGAATGATGTTTTTATGCTGCTGCCTTAAGGCCTGGAAGTTAACTTCATATTTTATCACTTAGATCAAACCAACAGAATATTTAGCAAATCCTGTAAAAAAAAACATCATTATCAGTCTGATGACGCCCACAGCAGGGCAAAGGCCTTTCCCATGTCTCTCCAATTAACCCTGTCCTTTGCCAGCTGCAGCCATCGTACCCCCGCAAACTTCTTAATCTCATCCGGCCACTAACTTTCCGGCGCCCCCTGCTACGCTTGCCTCTTCTTAAAATCCCCTGCCGTTACCCTAAAGAACCAGCGGTTGTCTTGCTTTCGCATTAGCTATCCTGCCCAAGGACACTTTCTCTTTATTTCGAGCGCGATGTAATTAACCCGGGTTTATTCCTTCGCCCACTCTGGTGCTTGTGGTCTCAACGTTACAAGGATCATTTTTCTTTCCATAGCTTGCTGCGTTGTCCTTAACTTAAACTCAACCCTTCCCGTTATCCTCCACGTTTGTGTCCCGTTGGTGAGTACGGGTAAGATGCAGCTGTTGCATCGTTTTCTCTTGAGGAATATTACGCAAGAAACATATAACTAGTTACTCATTGTGAATGTGAAAGCATGCACGCAGGCTTTTCTGCTGCGGCTATGGTGTGAAAATTCAGCACAGTGGCCAGTAAAGCTGAGCTGTTCGCGCACCCCGAAAAAAAGTTGACGAAGACGACAATACCGGAACCCAGTGTTAGAGACTTGCAGTTAATTGTGCGGAGTATTGTGGTGCGGTGATAGCATAGTAGAAAAGTGTGTTTGTATAAGTGGAGAGGCACATTTTGCCTAATCTTTTGAGTACACTATGTCCCGGTAAACCAAAATGCACAAGCTGGAACATGGGCTGAAGAAGAGCATACAAATAAAATTCTTGTACAGCAGTTTTTTCGACTCTCAAAATCGGAACTCAAGGAAGAAAAGAGCAAATAAGAAACGAACAGCCAAATAGACGTCATGCTTGAATCCTGAGAAACACCTATGATCAGAACAATAAAAGGCATAATGTGCTTAAGTAAAACATAAACTCAATTGACTTGCAAAATGAAAGAACTATTGGATGTGTAGTGTCACGGGAAAACATAAAAAGTGAAGCTATCTGTTGGACGTACAGGTGAACTAAACCACTACCGCCAGCGCTTACACGCCGAAATATGTTGTCACGCCCCATATATTAAAACTATCAATCTCACATGAAATTGACAAAATCTCTGAAAACACTGAATGCTAACAATCACACATCTTCCATCTCCCCTGTTACCTGCGGAGTACCACAAGGCACGGTTCTAGGGCCTCTGTTATTTTTTATTTACATCAACGACCTCCCAAGTAATCTATTGTTGAGGTATTAGCGGAGGTCGCAGCGGAGCACCACAGAGAGACGACCAGCATGGCAGGCTTCTAGTTCCGAACTGCCCGTGCCGGGCGTGCGCGCCCAGCACGCGCTGTTCATCTTTATTTTCCTCTAGCGCGGGAACGCCGATCTCAGCGCCGGCGCTTTATAGCGTCGCCGGGCGCTACAGGGCCCCCCGCCTAGACGGAACGTCGAAATGTGGACTCGGTGGAAGAGAGGAGGGAATGAGTGTCCAGTAAGTTCATGTCAGGGTCCGGGAAGAGCCGTCGGGTGGAGGACGCGGGCTCAGGTGGACGAGCCTGGCTGCTGCGCAACGGGCGAATGATGCAGGGTAGCGAGCTGACAATGGACATGGGGGCAGGGGAGGCCATGGTCAGGCCGTCACCGGCTGTAGTGCTGCCCGCTGACACAAGTGTCAGCGATGTTGGAGTGTTGCGGCTGATGTCCATGGGGATCTGACGCACCGTGTACTTGATCACAAGCACAGGAGCGGCCCAAACGGCTCCATGGACTGACATCAGATGTGGTGGGACCGTCGACACAACGGTGACAGCTGTGACGATGCCGGAGCAAGTTGCTGGGCTCAATCCAAGGTGCTTGGATGAAACGGGAGTGACAGTCCGGAGCACCTCGCCAGTGTCGATGCGCGTGTGGGCATGATCAGCTGTGGGTGTCTGCAAGAAGGTTGTGGCAGTGACAGGCCGTGTAGTTGAGACTGCTACATCAGACGGCTGGCGGACAGCAAGTGGGTGGACAGTTGCCGCACTACTCGGTGTGGGTAACTTGATCATTCGGTGCTGAAGGTTGCTCAAGTCAGGCACCAAAACAGGCGCTTGCTGCGACAGTGTCGAGTTGCCAGGGTCAGACGCCGAGAAGTGGGTGACAGTACCGAGGGTTTGGCGCGTGGCCCCTTGGGCAGGCGGTGTGGCTGCCTGGGTAGTGGAATTGGTATCTGACAGATGCTGTGGTGGCGGCTTCAACCTCACAGCAGAGGCCTGCAGAGCTGTTGACGGTAGTGACGAGGTAGGTGGAGATGCCGGAAGCCTCGGCACGGCTGCTGCCGCAGAGTCGTCCTTGGCTGCAGGAGGCTCTGGCGACAACGCCACTGAAGCGCAAAGAGGCAGGGCCAGAGACGCGGGTACGATAGGAGTGGGAGAAGGACGCGAGGCGAAGCTCGTGCGGATCCCACCTGGTGTGGCGTCGAGAGAGGCAGCCGGGCTGGAGACGCTGGACGGGAGTGGCAGCGATGCGGCGAGGGGCTGCTGAGGCGGGCCGGGTTCTGATGAAGGCTGCGTGGGCGCGAGCGAGGCCGGTCCAGGGACAGAGGCTGGCGGCGGCGAAAACGGGTCCGCTGCGTCGTAGAGCGGCGGCGGAACGTAGTAGGCGCCGAAGTCCGCCAAGACGGCCGCACGCAGCTCATCGTATGGCCGGCCGCCGAAAGCAGAGTAGGTGAGCCGACGCAGGAGGTCGTCCGGGAGGATGTCACAAAGGACTTCGTGTTTGAACGGCTGGATGGTGATGCCGTTCATGTACATCGCAGCCTCCAGTTGGGCGAACCACCCGCCGACGCCTGCAGGCCGGAACGCCGGGAGCGGCGGGTCGAAACTTGGGTGCTGCCAGTACGCCATGCTGGAACGCCGCTGCGATAGAAGGCACGGTTCGCCAGGTCACCACTGTTGAGGTATTAGCGGAGGTCGCAGCGGAGCACCACAGAGAGACGACCAGCGTGGCAGGCTTCTAGTTCCGAACTGCCCGTGCCGGGCGTGCGCGCCCAGCACGCGCTGTTCATCTTTATTTTCCTCTAGCGCGGGAACGCCGATCTCAGCGCCGGCGCTTTATAGCGTCGCCGGGCGCTACACTATCTTCCACCGTTCGCTTGTTCGCCGACGGCTGCGTCATCTACCAGAGCATCATTAGTAACAGAGAGACTTACCAGCTGCAGTGCGACATAAAACTTGTGGAAAAGTGGTGCGCAAAATAACTTATGTCTTTAAACGTTAATAAAACAACGCTAGTATCATTTCATCGTCGTCAATCGTATCCTACTCCTAACTACAACCTTCGTGGTTCCACGATATCACACGCATCTTCATATAAATAATTAGGTATTAGCCTAACACAAGATTTCTCTTCGACCACCCAGATAATGAACATAACCAACAAAGCTGACCGTGTTCTTGGTTATCTAAAGCGTAACTTGCGTTAGGCACCTGCTTCCGTAAAACTGTCCGCCTATTCAACTCTTGTCCGTCCTAAACTTCATTATTCATGCTCAATCTGGGACCCCCCACACATTAACCTAGCCAAAACCCTTGAGTCCGTCCAGAGCCGCGCGATAAGATTAGTATATTCTGATTATTAGTATCATACAAGCGTAACAGCATTGAAAATAAAACCTAACATCTCCAGCCTTGAATCCCGTCGAAGAATAGCCAGACTCTGCCTTTTCCACAGGTTTTATCATTGGCATTTGAGTCATTCCGTTATCACCTCTGCATACCGCCTTTCACTTCGCATCAGTCATCCGAAAGCTGTTCATACACCTCGAGCATCTACTTCTGCGCACCTGAAATCATTCTTCGCCCAGACCGCTAGAGGCTGGAACGACCTCCCCGCTGAAGCTTTCATCCATCCTGGCCTGGAATACTTCAAATCATTCATCACTGATTTATTCAAATGACATGTATGCCCACCCCTCATATAATGCCCCCAGTCAGCCGTTGAGGTACAAATAAATAAATATACTCTCTAGTGCAATGAATAATTTGATCCACGTATTAAATTTTGGTGGCGAGAAATAGATTACTTGCGGCCACAATCGAGAGACCATAGGCTACAAAAATCTCAGAACAGCGCTGGAGAGTAGGCACGCTGTATTTTCAGTAATGTGCACTATGCTTACAGGCCCTCAAAGAGGGGCCAATATATTTTGGTAGCCTATGTGTCCATTGCATATTGGAACCTTCAGTAGGTGTCGATCCACAGATTATAAAGAAGATACGGCAAATATTAGAACGATTAATCCGATCCCCTGACACTGAACCAAACTCCTCTGTTAAACAACTAACCTCATCAATACATGACATATTAGCGCAGAAAAACATGAGGTCATCTGTATAAGATACTTTAATTTCATGACGCATGATACCGCAGCCACTGACGGCTCTACAGTTTATAGCATTAATGCAAAAGTGATGTGCATAAGCTGATACTTACAGTTCGTGGCCCATAATACGTAGAATTTGAGATATACGCATTTATTTTGCCTCTTAAGACATGGTTAAAGAAGAATGGCATTTTCGCGTCTATGGTAAAGTGCTGCCTTTGTGATCTTCCTCAAATGACTGATCATTGTTTCCCCATTTACAAGATGCAAAACTCTTCTGAGACATCTGGCCGAGGACATCGCAAAAAAGACCTAATTTGACATCGTATTCTGTAAGTTATTGCACGGGACTACACAGCCTATGGAAAACAAGCATGATAGACCGACATTGTGAATAAGTTGTTTCCAGAAAAGACCACTCCAGCAGAGTTACTGTTCATCTACGGGAATTGTATAAGACTGGGTACGAACCGGTGTGGCACTCACTCTTAGTTCTATGTCCTGCATTGACTTTTTTTAATGTTCGGTTGCTTTTGTGTGCCGTTTTATGCGTCGTGTGGGTTTTTCCGTTTTTCTCATGATTTTACACATAGTTCCAGTAAAGATCAGGTTCTTCTTCTTCTTCTTTGCACCACAGGTGCACCGCCAGAGACGGTTGGTAACTCGAACTGAAGCTCTTCGCACCAGGGGTGCCACGTCAGAGACGCTCTTGTGATCAGTTGACACGCAGGGATAAAAAAAGGCAATAACTGAGGTTTATGTACAGATATTTACAGCGTACAGAAGTTTAGACACTCGAGACAAATTAACGGCACAAGGACAAACAACAAAAAGGGCGGAACTGGCTAATACTAGGGGAAGCCCCTACTCGGCGTTGCCGAAGATGCGTTGCATCTCACCTTAGCACAGAACCCCGCTTACGGCTCCGGGGCCCCGTTTTAAAGCCCTAAAGGCCCGGCCCACATTCCGTAGCTTCCAATCATGTTGTGCTGTTAACATGATTGGTTCTTCAAGGGCATGGCCAGCCCTCCGGCTTCAACAAGGTAAACCACCCTATCTACCACTACATAAACATAAAAACAAACACAAATACACATTCGTGCCAGCACGTGTGCGAATCGGTACCGCGGGTGGGGGGACACCCGTACTTGCCGGCGCGTTCGAGAGCGGCCGCGTTCCGAGAAAGGAGACGCTTCGCTTTGAGCGCTCCCAGCCGCGTCCCGATGACCCGGAGTACACTGACGATCCCTTACACGCCCTTCCCAAGATTCTACAATGGGCTCAAATGCCACTTTTAGAATTATAACAAAGGGATCGGTACGGGTCACAAAACCACCCTGTGGGTGACATGCCGCAGCTACACTGGCACAAACAAAACCAAAAGCAAAATACAAAATGCACACACAACATAAGCAAATTCCACAAATACACACGGTGGCATGCCTGCCGTGCGCCGTAACACGGCGTCCGAATTGGTGGGTTGCACCCAGTTCACCACCTCCAAGTAGACACCCTCGTCCTGCTCGCGAACGAGCACACGCACACACACAGACACTCGCGTAATCGTCATGTGGAAGTGGCGAGGGGAGTCCCCTCCCGCTCCGCCGCCAGCGGAGCACTGCTGTCGAGAACCCAGCAATCATTACTTACGCGTGACAAGGCGTCAGCGTTGGTGTGTTCGCTACCCTTTCGGTGTTGCACAACCACATTATACCGCTGGAGCGCGAGCGCCCAGCGCGTCAACTTCGCGCCGTGTGGTGTGCTAAGCGTAAGGTACGCAAGAGGATTGTGGTCGGAGACGACCGTGACAGGTGCACCGAAGAGCCAGTGATCAAACTTATTAAGTCCCCAAATCACCGCAAATGCCTCCCTCTCGATGGTAGACCAACGGGTCTGCGCCGGGGTGAACTTGTGACTCGCAAACGCGATCGGCCGTTCCGAGCCGTCCTCCGCTCGTTGTGAAAGGCAGGCTCCCGCGGCAAAGGCAGACGCGTCCGTGTACAACCAGTATGGTCCTTTGGGGTCCGGCGTAGCTAAGGCTACCGCTTCGCAGAGCGCCGTTTTGAGCTGTCGAAATGCATCCTCGGCTTTTTGCGACCATGGAATGTTATTTGGAATCCTCTTCCCGGTGAGTTCTGTCAATGGCCTTGCCACCTCAGCATAGTTCGGTACGTAGCTGCGGTAATACCCGCACAGTCCCAGAACACTGCGAAGTTCCCGTTTCGTTGCGGGTGCTTTCAACCCTCTTATCGCTGCCAGTTTCTCTGGGTCAGGAGCGTGCCGCCCCGAACCAACAATGTGCCCTAGGTAACGAATGGACTTTCGCGCTATTTGGCACTTCTCTAACTTTACCTTGAGATTTACCTGTCCAAGCGTCTTGAACACTTCTCTAAGGTGGCGTACATGCTCTTCGAGCGTCTCACTAAACACTGCGATATCGTCGAGGTATGCACAGCAGTACTCAGAGTGCGGGAGCAATAGCTCGTTCATGACCCTCTGGAATGTCTGCGCGGCGTTTTTGAGCCCAAACGGCATGACCTTCCACGCAAACTGCCCCCGGTGACACACGAAAGCGGTAAGAAGCTGAGCTGATGGAGCTAGTGGCACCTGCCAATACCCCCTCCGAAGGTCCAGCAGGGTTATATATTTCGCTCTGCCTACTTTCATGATCAGCTCCTGTTGCAGTGCCATCGGGTAGGCGTCAGCTATAGTCCCGGCGTTCAACCTGCGGAAATCTACGCACATTCTGAGAGTACCGTCTTTCTTAGGCACGCAGACCAGCGGATGTGCACACGGGCTCTCGCAAGGAAAGATTAAACCCCTTTTCAGGAGCTCGTCCACCTGTTTGCCCACCTCGGCTGTTAGGCTCGCAGGTACGCGGTAAGGATAGGGACCCTTTGGCGTGAACCCCTCCTGAAGCACAATTTCATGTTCTTTCACCGATGCCACCCCCGGCCGTTCACTGAAAAGCTCCTCGTGTTCCTCGAACGCTGCCAGAATTTTGTCTCGCTCATGCTGTGACAAATGGGCAACCGCGTCTCGTGGTAGGCGAGCATCCGCGGACCGTGCCGTTGTCTGTCGGGGTGCGTATTCTACCTCTCCGAACGCGCTGTCTCCCTCGAACATTACGCCCACGTTCATGACCCGGCTCACATAGGGACGCATTCTGCTTGCGTGCACTAGTTTCCGGCCGCCGTCCGGCATTTGTACGAAATAAGAGTGCTCTCGGTACTTTTCAACGACGCTGCCTGGCCCCTTCCACTTAGGAAACATTTTGCCTGGGCGCTGTTCATCAAATATTAAGACTGCCTCCCCTTTCCCGAAGTCTTTGGCGGTCGCTCGTCGGTTGAATTGCGTGGCGTACGCATTTTGCTGCCTCAAGCTTACTGCCTTCGCGACTTCAGCCGCCCGTTCCAGACGCCCTTTCAGGTCTAGCATGTACTGAGCCGGGGAAGGCCCCAACCTTACTGGGGACTCACTTTCTCCTGTCCATGCGTTCTTTAGTATGTTGAGTGGGCCGTTCGGCTGCCTTCCATAAAACATCTCAAAAGGCGCCACCCCAGTCGTATCATGAGGTACCTCTCTGTATGCCCACAGCAAAAAGGGTACAAACTTGTCCCAGTTCTTCCCCTCTTTCTGGATAACATGGTACAACATGTTTTTGAACGTCTTATTCCAGCGTTCTACAGCTCCATTACTCTCCGGGTGACCCGGTGTCGAAAACCGAGGGGAGCACCCCAGCTTCTTTAAAAACTCCTGGGTGAGTTCCGCGGTGAAATTGGTTCCGCAGTCTGACGATATTACCTCGGGGATGCCTGTCCTGCTGAACACCGTGAGAAGGGCGTCGCAGGTGGCTTTAGCACTGAGGGAACGAAGACAGACGACCTCCGGCCAGCGCGTGCACAGGTCAATAACGCATAGTGCGTACCTGTGGCTTCTACCTGAGGCTGGTTCCAGCGGCCCGATGATGTCGACGTTTACCCGCTGAAACGGATATTGTGGCCTCACCAACGGCTCTATGGGCACGCTGTCTGCCCGACGCAGATCCGATCTCGTTTGGCAATTATGACAGCTATTACAATACCGCCTGACCTCGTCTTCTACGCCTGGCCAATAAAAGCTGGCTTTAATTCTGGACTTCGTTTTCCTGAACCCCAGATGCCCTCCCCAATTTGACTCGTGTGCCAACTGCAGTACTTCTCCACGGTGGCATTCCGGCAACACCAATTGCATCACTGCCTGGCCCAGAAGCTTATCTTTGTGATACAGGACCCCATCTACCGTTGTCATGCCCTTCTTTCCTGCCCTGGCGTCTCTCCACGCTCCCTGCAAGGTCGCGTCACTCCGCTGGCTCTCCCGGAACGTTTCCGACGCGCTTCTCTCTCCCACCGCGGGAGCTTCTTTGTCGCTGCTGTCCAAGCTCACGCCCTCGTCACCCTCGCTTTGCATTGCCACCTGGGCGACATCGGCCTGTTTCTTTCCGTCTGCCACTACGGTTTCTAGCGGGTGTTCCCGACACACCTCTTTGTAGTTACCATCCTGCTCCTCTTTGTCGGCAACGATCCCCCTGATCTCCCCCTCCTGTTTAAGCGCCTCCCAGGTTTCCGCTGAGAGCAAACAGTTCGTCTGGGACACCAGCTTGTCTGTTAAAGCGCATAAGACCGGCACGGCCTCGCGGATGTCGGCGAAGGCGCCCGCGTTTCGCTTTAACGTAAGGGGTAGTGTGCTGTCCCGAGTCCAGTTTGAATTTCCCGCCCGGGCGCCAACTTCATCTGCGAACACTGGACTTCTCTCCTCCCCGCTCTTTCTCTTCCTTCTCCCCGTGCGCCTTCGCTCTCGCCCGCGTGCTTTCTCCCTCTTTACACCTCCCTCCGGAGGTGTCATGTTACGTAACTCGTGACTCTTTCCTTCCTTCTACCGCGCTGCACGACTGCGGCAGCACCGCGTTTTTACAAGTTGTAAATGCCTGGATAAATGTTCGATTTTCCTTGTGTTTGCGACCTGTCATCTATCTGAGGAGTGGCCGCAGCCCCAACGCGTGCCACGGAATCAGAATAGTAAAAACGCGATGAACGTCGAGTCGGTGTCTCGCGCGCTCTTCGAAAGCACCTAGGCTCCGCTGGCTGGCTCCGCTCTTCAGAAGTTCCGTTTTTGCATCGCAGCCACGGACGACATGGCGTCACAGGACCGCAAGTCGCCCGCTGCTCAAGTGAGTCCGGACCAGTCTCATTTTGCATGCTCTGAGAACACAGCAAGCTATGTGCAGTCACGGCATTTGTCGCGCTCAGCTCGTTCGGAGCGTTCGGCCGTCTCGACAACGCCAAGCATGCTGGCCGCCAGAGCAAGAGCGGAGGCCGCGGCGGCGCGAGTACAGGCTTCTCTCAAGAGGAAACAAGCCGCGGTGAAACTGGAAAAGGCCAGATTGGAAGAACAAGAGAAAAGTGCGGCTGCGGTAATCGAACGCAAGAAAGCCGAGCTGGACACAGAGTTACAAGTCATGCAGTTGGAAAGAGAAGCGGCCACCGCGGAAGCGCAAGCGGACGTCCTGGAGGCTGCCGTAGATCAGCACGGCGGGGAGCATCACATCTGTCGGACTGTCTCCGAGGCATCCGAAGACCGCGCTCAACGTACCTTTGACTACGTGCTTGACCAGGCTCACGTGCGCATCGGCTCGCGCCAGCAATCGCAGCAGCATGACGGCGGGGAGCATTACGTCTGTCAGAACGCTAATGAAGCACCTGAAGACCGCGCTCCATGCACACCAAGCGCTCGCAGCCAAGGCATCACGCAGAACATTGCTCGTCATCCGGGAGATGAAGCTAACGCCCCTGAACTGACCGCCATGGCAAAGTATCTGATTCGGCGCGACCTTGTGAGTACCTCCCTTACGAAGTTCGACGACTGCCCTGAAAACTACCGGTCGTGGAAATCTACGTTCAAGGGAATGACTCAGACTCTCGAAGTCACGGCAAGCGAGGAACTTGACCTTCTCGTGAAATGGCTTGGGACCGAATCGTCAACCTACGCGAAGAGGCTGCGTTCCGTGCACGTCGACAGCCCAGAGGCCGGGTTAAAGGTAGTTTGGGAAAGACTTGAGGAATGCTATGGTCGCCCAGAAATTATAGAAGAGGCCATCTTTCGAAGAATTTCGAACTTCCCCAGACTGACCGACAAAAACACCCAGAAATTGAGAGAGCTGGGAGACCTCCTTCTTGAAGTTGAGGCAGCAAAATGTGACCCTCACCTGACTGGGCTCTCCTATCTCGACACCGCAAGAGGGGTAAACCCCATTGTAGAAAAGCTGCCCCAGCGCTTGCAAGACATGTGGATCGCGAAAGGCTCCAAGTACAAACAGAATCATCAGGTCGCCTTTCCCCCTTTCTCGTTCTTTGCCAGCTTTATCAGGGACCAAGCGAAAACGAGAAACGATCCTAGCTTCAAACTCAGCTCCGCAAGCAGCACCCCTTCAAGGCTCACGAGAGCAGACAGATGGGCATCGGATGGAAGCCCGAGAAGAGCACCCATCTCAGTGCAAATGACGGACGTGGAAGCAAGCACTGACCATCCGCCCTCAAACGCATTAAAGTGGCATGATGCAACCAAGTATTGTCCTCTGCACAGGAAGCCTCACCCCCTCCGGAAGTGTCGCGCATTCAGGGAAAAGCCGCTGGATGAACGAAAATGTTTGCTGAAAAAGTTTGGGATATGCTACAGGTGCTGCGCTTCGACAGACCACTTTGCAAGAGACTGCAAAACAGTTCTCAAATGTGACGATTGTGGTAGCGATCGGCATGCCACGGCGCTTCATGCTGGAAATGCCAGCCACAGGCCTCCTGTAGCTCAGAACGATGCTGAAGATGCAATTCTAGACAAGGATTTTGCACTTCAGGTGTCATCCAAGTGCACAGAGGTCTGCGGTCAAAGCAACGGTGTCAAATCCTGCTCTAAGATCTGCTTGGTGAAAGTCAGTCATCCGACTCAGCCTCACAAGACTGCAAAAATGTATGCCATCTTAGACGACCAGAGTAACAGGTCCCTTGCAAGAACAGAGTTCTTCGACATTTTCGGACTCAATGGTCACAGTTCCCCCTACACACTAAAGACATGTGCTGGAACTAAGGAGGCAATAGGAAGAAGAGCGTTTGGCTTTCTCATAGAAGACATACATGGCTCCGTGAAGCTTCCGTTGCCAACGCTTATCGAATGCAACGAAATGCCTAACAACAGGACCGAGATCCCAACACCGGAAGTGGCATTGCATCACCCTCATCTCAGAGCTGTTGCTAAATTCATTCCTTGTTTGGACCCTGAGGCCAAGATTCTACTTCTCCTCGGGAGAGACATCCTCAGAATACACAAGGTTCGACAACAGCGCAACGGACCGGCTGATGCGCCATTTGCTCAGAAACTGGATTTGGGATGGGTCATCGTAGGAAATGTCTGCATAAGTCGAAGTCGCACACCGGACTGTGTCAGCAACCTCAAAACAAACGTCCTCGAAAATGGACGTCCCTCCCTTTTCGAGCCATGTGAGAACCATTTCTTGGTCAAGGAGAAGCTCACTGCCATGCAGCGGTCGACACAATGCTTCCAACCAGCTCAGCACGCTGCTAGGAAACACAGCTATGACGATGAGATCGCTGAAACGCTGTTCCAGACAATGGAGGATGACAACAGACCTTCCCTTTCTGTCGAGGACAGGAAGTTCTTGAAGCTGATGGACGACGAGTTCTCAAAGGACGAATCCAACAGTTGGATAGCGCCTCTCCCCTTTCGTTCTCCAAGGCCATGGCTTCCGAATAACAAGTGCTTGGCCGAGTCACGCCTCACTGCTGTCCAACGGACCTTGAAGAGAAAACCAGAACTGATGGAACAGTTCACGGCCTTCATGGACAAGATGTTCAAAAACGGCCATGCCGAGGAAGCTCCACCAGTTCGAGAAGGAGAAGAGTGTTGGTACCTCCCCATCTTTGGTGTTTGCCACCCACGAAAACCCGGCGAAACACGAGTTGTATTCGACTCCAGTGCACAGTTCAAAGGCGTGTCTTTAAACAGTGTGCTGCTTACCGGTCCAGACTTGATCAACAGCCTGCTCGGAGTGCTCATCCGATTCCGGAAGGAACCCGTGGCCATAACTGTGGACATAAAGCACATGTTCTACTGCTTCCTGGTACGAGACGACCACCGAAATTATCTGAGATTTCTGTGGTTCCGCAACAACAACATCTACAGTGACGTGGTGGAGTATCGAATGAAGGTTCATGTGTTTGGAAATAGTCCTTCACCAGCAGTTGCAACCTATGGGCTGCGGAGAACAGCACGAGAAGGAGAGGAAGAATTTGGCAGCGACGTCAGGCAGTTCATCGAGAGGGATTTCTATGTGGACGATGGGTTGAAGTCTCTTTCTACAGACAAGGAAGCCATCAGCCTGATACTCCGCACACAGCAGATGTTGGCCGCGTCAAACCTCAAGCTCCACAAAATAGCCTCTAACTGCCCTGCAGTGTTGGAAGCATTTCCAGAAAAAGACCGTGCCAAGGATTTGAAGGATCTTGACTTGTGCAATGGCACGCCGCCAATCCAACGCAGTCTGGGAGTTTCTTGGAACCTGAAGAAGGATGTCTTCACATTTACGACTCCAATCCAAGAGAAGCCATTCACTCGACGCGGTGTCTTGTCAGTGGTGAATAGCCTGTACGACCCACTTAGGTTTGTTGCTCCAGTCATCGTTCAAGGGAAGTCCCTCCTCCGAGAGCTGGTCGTTGGGACATGCGACTGGGACTGTCCACTTCCTGAAGACAAGAGGGCCGCGTGGGAGACGTGGAAAGACTCCTTGCAATTGCTCGAGCAGCTGGACATACCTCGCACCTATTCCCCTGCCTCACTCACTACCGCACAGCGCAAGGAACTGCACATATTCTCCGACGCATCAACCAAGGCTGTGGCTGCAGTGGCATACCTCAGAGTGACATATCCAGATGGTGCGTGCCATGTCGGGTTCGTCATAGGAAAGGCTAAGCTAGCACCACATCCGGAACACACCATCCCAAGGCTTGAACTGTGCGGCGCGGTGTTGGCAGTGGAGCTAGCAGAGCTCGTCAGTCGTGAAATAGATATGGAGCTTGATGCTGTAAATTTCTACACTGACAGCAAGGTGGTCCTAGGTTACATACATAATGAGACTCGGAGGTTTTATGTGTATGTCAGTAACAGGGTCGAACGCATCAGGAGCTCTACACGGCCAGAGCAATGGCACTACGTTCCTTCAGACGTGAACCCTGCGGACCTCGGAACAAGGTCTGTGCCAGCAGCCCAAATGGCAGGATCGGCCTGGCTGACAGGCCCGGAGTTTTTGTATCATCAAGAACACTGCTCGCGGGTATTGAAGGGCAAGTTCGACTTGGTCGATGCTGATTCTGACACGGAGGTGCGGCCCCAGGCAAACGTTCTCGCAACCAGTGTAGACGTGCAAGAACTCGGCAGCAGGCGGTTCGAGCGCTTCTCGAGTTGGATTAAGCTGACTCGCGCAGTTGCAATGCTCGTGCAGCTGGTGAGCAAATTTCGGGGCACCTCTCACAACGTGTCAGACTGCCCGCATAACAGCTCATCTCGACAACTAGGACCTTCTACAGAACACCTAGCCCGAGCGAAGGCAGTCATTATTCTGTCTGTCCAGAAAGAAGCCTTTTCAGAAGAGTTGAAAAGCTTGCAACGAGGAAAGCGACTTCCGAAGTCAAGCCCTCTGTGGAGACTGGACTCATGGGTTGATTCCGACGGTCTTTTGAGAATTGGTGGCCGACTAGACAGAGCAAACCATTTCGACCAGCTAGAGCGGAAGCCCATCATCTTGCCAGGACGACATCACGTCACCACCCTGATTGTGCGGCATTACCACGAGCTGGTAAAACATCAAGGCCGCCATTTCACTGAGGGAGCAGTCAGGGCAGCTGGGTTCTGGATCGTCGGAGCTAAGCGTAGCATCGCCTCATACATACACAGTTGTGTTACGTGTTGCAAGCTCAGAGGAAGGCAGCTGCAGCAGAAGATGGCAGACCTGCCTGCAGAAAGGCTAAGCACCGAGCCGCGTTTCACTTATGTCGGATTAGATGTATTTGGCCCGTGGCAAGTCGCTTCTCGTCGGACCAGAGGCGGCGAGGCCAACAGCAAAAGGTGGGCCGTGCTCTTCACTTGCATGAGTATCCGCGCTGTTCACATCGAAGTGATCGAGAGCATGGACACCTCAAGTTTTATTAATGCTCTCCGGAGATTCTTCGCCATAAGGGGCCCGGCAAAGCAGCTGAGGTCCGATTGTGGTACGAACTTTGTTGGAGCGTGCTCAGAACTAAAACTGGACACCAGTGGCCCAGACCACGAGAAGCTAGGAACATTCCTGTCAGACCAAGGATGCACTTGGGTATTCAACCCCCCTCATGCTTCTCACATGGGAGGAGTGTGGGAAAGAATGATAGGAGTCACACGGCGAATTTTGGACTCCATGCTTCTTGAGAGTACCTCTCGTCGCCTTACTCACGAAGTATTGGTAACCTTCTTGGCGGAAGTCTCGGGGATCATAAATTCCCGACCCCTCGTTCCTGTCTCAACGGACCCCGAGTGCTGGGAAGTGCTGACTCCTTCAACACTCCTGACCCAGAAAGTCGGCGGCAACACAGTGCCACCAGCCTTCGGTGAAAAGAATGTGTATCGGCGACAGTGGCGGCAGGTTCAGTGGCTGGCCGACACCTTTTGGTGCCGTTGGCGACGCGAGTTCCTTACCACCCTGCAGAGTCGTCGGAAGTGGCAGGGGACAACTCGGAATCTCAAGGCAGGTGACCTCGTGCTCCTGAGAGACAGCCAGATTCATCGCAACGAGTGGCCCATGGGACTCATTGTGAACGCCATCGCGAGCGCGGACGGCAGGGTGCGAAAGGTCGAGATCAAGACGGCGACACGGGGAGTGATTAAGACGTTTCTCCGTCCTGTGACTGAGACAGTCCTGCTTATTCCGTGTGAGGACTGAACACATCACATAGTGGTTATATGTATAACCAGACGGGGAGTGTGCTGTCCCGAGTCCAGTTTGAATTTCCCGCCCGGGCGCCAACTTCATCTGCGAACACTGGACTTCTCTCCTCCCCGCTCTTTCTCTTCATTCTCCCCGTGCGCCTTCCCTCTCGCCCGCGTGCTTTCTCCCTCTTTACACCTCCCTCCGGAGGTGTCATGTTACGTAACTCGTGACTCTTTCCTTCCTTCTACCGCGCTGCACGACTGCGGCAGCACCGCGTTTTTACAAGTTGTAAATGCCTGGATAAATGTTCGATTTTCCTTGTGTTTGCGACCTGTCATCTATCTGAGGAGTGGCCGCAGCCCCAACGCGTGCCACGGAATCAGAATAGGTAGGATTGCCAGCTTTGCCTGCACCTTTTCTCCAAATGCGGAGACCAGATTGATTGTTCCGTGTGGCTTGACCAGTTCAGGCGGCACTACACTCTCCCGAACTACCGTGATGTCAGCTCCGGTGGCTAGAATGGCCTCAATATCCCCATCTCGACAAGTTAGCGTAATTAGCTCGCGCTGGTGTTGTGCCGCTGAGTCCTCCTGCATTGCAACACGTGCTGAGAGGCCGTTCCCCTTATCGTTAGGCGCGTTTGCTGCATCCTTCCTTTTCGCGTGCGGGCAGTTCGCTCTTTGGTGCCCCGTTTCTCCGCAGGAGAAACAACCTCTATGGTGTGACCTTGCCTGTGGTGCCTGTGATCTCCCTGTATCGTATCTATGCGGATCCTTAGCCAGCTTTTTAGCACCTGCCTTTTGAGCGTCCGTTCTTTTCTGCTCTACCCTCTTATCCGCACTATTTTTCCCTTCCGCGTCCTCGAAGGTCTGCAGTAGTGCGGCCAGTTCGGTTGCCTTCCGCCACCCGTTTCCTTCTTGCAGCGTAACGTACTTCAGTGCTGCATCTGAGAGGTTATTCTTTAGCTGGTCCGCCACTAACAGCTCCAGCAACTGCTCAAAGGTGCTGACGTTGCGCGCGTCTAAATAGAAGCGTAAGTAGCTGTGGAGACGCGTCGTATACGCTCTCCATCCTTCGGTGCTCCGTTTCCTCGCGCCTTTAAATCTACTGAGGTACTCTCCCGCGGAGAGTTTCAGCTCCTCCAGTACCGATTTCTTCACCGCTTCGTAGTCCCTGTGCTGAGATGGCGCTAAGCGGGTCGACAGAAACTGTACTTTATCTGCAACGAGCGGGAAAATAATTTGACCCCACCGTTCTTTCGGCACTTCATATGCATTTAGTGCGTTCTCCGCCGCCTCGAACCACACTGGCACTTCTGCGTCGCTTGGAAATTTTGGGAGTATTCCCGCAAGCAATTTTGAGTAATGCCTTAGCTCGCTGTGGCTAGCATGCCTCTCAACGACCTTGTAGTCCTCTCCAGCGCTTCCTCGCTGTCTCAGCTGAGCAAGCTCAAGTTCCAGCTTTGCCAGCTGACACTTCTTCTCTAACACCAGCAGGTCGTCCTGCACTTTTCCATTTCTTTCCTCGACCCGTGGCATCTCCGGCGTCTCCCCCTCGCTCGTCTCGTTTCCGACGACCCCCGTGTCATCTGCGTCGTCCATCTCCCTTGCTTTCTGCTTATCGGGGTTTAAATGGGCGAAGCGCGTATCCATGCCACCTACCCAAGCTTAGCTGGACAGCAATGCTCACGCCAGCACGAAGCAAGAAGAGACTCACCCTTTGGTGCCGATGGCGTCACGCCCGTTGCTGTCGTCTCGCTTGTGCTTGGTGGTGGTCCAGTTGCTGCTCTCTTTTCCGGCCGGCTGCCTTGCGTCGCTGGTCCGCTGCCGTGGCCCTTGCCGTTGTCTCTCCGCAGGTCCTTTTTCGAACGCTGCTGTTGCCTTTATCCCGCGTTCAATTTCTTCTTCCTGCGCCGTCTTCCGATGGCCGCAGGATCCTCGTCGACTGCGCCAGTAAAGATCAGGTTCTTCTTCTTCTTTGCACCACAGGTGCACCGCCAGAGACGGTTGGTAACTCGAACTGAAGCTCTTCGCACCAGGGGTGCCACGTCAGAGACGCTCTTGTGATCAGTTGACACGCAGGGATAAAAAAAGGCAATAACTGAGGTTTATGTACAGATATTTACAGCGTACAGAAGTTTCGACACTCGAGACAAATTAACGGCACAAGGACAAACAACAAAAAGGGCGGAACTGGCTAATACTAGGGGAAGCCCCTACCCGGCGTTGCCGAAGATGCGTTGCATCTCACCTTAGCACAGAACCCCGCTTACGGCTCCGGGGCCCCGTTTTAAAGCCCTAAAGGCCCGGCCCACATTCCGTAGCTTCCAATCATGTTGTGCTGTTAACATGATTGGTTCTTCAAGGGCATGGCCAGCCCTCCGGCTTCAACAAGGTAAACCACCCTATCTACCACTACATAAACATAAAAACAAACACAAATATACATTCGTGCCAGCACGTGTGCGAATCGGTACCGCGGGTGGGGGGACACCCGTACTTGCCGGCGCGTTCGAGAGCGGCCGCGTTCCGAGAAAGGAGACGCTTCGCTTTGAGCGCTCCCAGCCGCGTCCCGATGACCCGGAGTACACTAACGATCCCTTACAGTTCCTATATATAGAACATTACATCACTGTAATACATAACATGTTGAAAAAAAAAAGCAGTGATGGCGTAGTTCTTTAGTGCAGTGGCCAGCGGAGCTGATCCCTTCGCGCCTGCCCGGGTTCGAAACCAACTT
This sequence comes from Amblyomma mixtum, assembly GCF_055824585.1. Taxonomy (NCBI): domain Eukaryota; kingdom Metazoa; phylum Arthropoda; class Arachnida; order Ixodida; family Ixodidae; genus Amblyomma; species Amblyomma mixtum. The sequence goes on from NC_143013.1 coordinate 181,463,305, forward strand.
CAGAAAAACATATCTTCTTTCTTTGGTAGTAAGGTGGAAAGTGGGGCGAGTTGAATCTTATTCATGTTGAAATTAGCGCCAAAAACTAGGACCAAAGTAGGAGAGAAGACACAACACGAGCGCTTTTTCGCAACTAAAACTTTAATGGAAGAACACATGACATATATACCCATCTCCTAAAGTAAACGTGTGATGGTATAGAGGAAAAAAAATTCCTGTTTCAGTTTCTCGTTATGAAAGAAAATGCTGTGGAAAAGACTGAGGCGTGAAATATTCCTGCGAACTGCGAGGTTAGTCAGACCAAGTTTAGTTTTCATTAAAGAAGCACTAGCCGTGCGAGAATAATAATTTATGTTAGGCTCCGAAGTATGTCTATATTATCTTGTTCCTCTTGAAATACCTTGCTATGAAGCACAACTATCGAATGCTTAGGGCTTTTGACTCCACAAACTGGAATTAAAATATAGCGATGGAGGTGGGGGACGATAGGCCTCCTTTGGAAACCGGAGGGTCGGCGGCAGCCGCCAAAAGAAAGCCATTCTACCAATGGAGGGAAGCAAGCAGCCAGGTCAACATGCTGTACTCAGTTGCAAGCAAAGACTCCTCGGCGGACGACGGGTTCGTCCTAGTGATGAGCAAGAAAGCCGAGAGGAGATTGCGTGAGAGTGAGGACTCGGCCTCATCATCTACCGCCATCAACTACCGCCATCACGACGCGTGGTGGATCAGCACATACGGTTTTGTTTGCGCCTGAAACATTCACCGACAGCCTCAACATGCTGAAGAGGCAAGCTACGTCGATTATCTTTGAGGCTCGTGGCCCGGGAATGATCAAGGACGTCAGGATCAACAGCCGAAGGAACCTCCTTGTCATTGATGTAAAGGAGACGAGCGCCTTGGAGAGTCTAGCCACAATTAAGAACACTGGAGACATTCCCGCTCTCTTGTTCTTGAAAACATTTGAATAACCCCTGGCGTCAATTCCGACGTCGATGCGACCATCTCTGACTCAGACCTACCGATACTCATTAAACCAGCGACGAACAGCACCGCAATAACCAAAGGTCAGCAGCGCCTTGGCAAGTCAAGAAGCGTCAAGCTCACCTTTAAGGGCGACTTATTCCATCGCATGTGAAAGTTGGCCACTTTCGACATGCTGTTCGCCCATTCGTACCGAAACTTCTTCAGTGCCGGAAGTGCATGAAAATTGGGCGTGCAAGAGGTGTTTGCAATAAGACCATAGCCTGTCCGCGCTGCTGTGAGCCACATAAAGCCACGACGACACAGCCGCATTCGACCTCGGTGTCTGAGCAGGCGCCACGTTGCTACTGTCCTCGCCTACACTGAGCGAGCCCAAGGCCGAGATCCGTGGGTCGCCACAGGGTGTGGGGTACGTAGCCCAACGCTCTTCAACCTTTCGCTTGTCGCCCTTATCGGGGTACTAGCACAGTCTGCGCAGCTCTCACTCTATGTGGATGACATCAGTATCTGGGCATCAGGAGTTACGCGGCCACAATTAGAGCATCATCTTCATCATCATTTATTGTCCCTTAAAAGCCCCTATCGGGGTATTACATAAAGGGGAAGTGCATACAAAGTTGATGTAAAAAACAAAGGTCACAAAAATATAGCAATAAAATATAGGAACATAAAGAGAAGCAAAGGACGCGATAGTTAAAACGGTGCAGGTAAAAAATGCCTTTAGGCCACAAGCACCATACACGTCGGTGAAAGGTTAAGGCAGAAAAACTGAACACAGGAAAAAGGATTTCATATAAACACAAATCGAAGAAAAAAACATGTCAACCCAGGTGATCTAACAACATCGCCTTAAACCTTGTCGCATCGTGCACATTTCTTAGTGAGTCGGGCAGAAGGTTTCATTCTTCAATTGCGATGGGAAAGAAGGACTTGTTAAAAACATTGGTGGAGCCATGAAGTCGTTGGAGGCTATTTGAATTAAAAAGGCAGCGCGATGTGCGAAAGGGAGGTGATATAAGGGAACCACGGAGATAGGGGAAATTGAAGTATAACTTATGGAAGAAACAGAGGCGCGCAACTTTTCGTCTGAGAGCGCTAAGGAAGTGAGGTCAAGTGATGATTTAATGGAGCTTACGCTGGAATGAAAGTCATAAAGAGCAAGGATTCAAAAGGCGGCCAGAATTCTTACGGCCTACCTCCGCCTGCAAGGCCTGCACATTTCTACTTCTTGCCATCACACGCAAGGGCATGGCTCATTACCCGGTATGCATAAATGGCTCAACAATACCCGTCGAAAGAAGCCTTCGCTTTCTTGGAGTAATCATTGATCGCAACCTATCATGGAGCTCACATGTGTTGTATATGAAAAGGTGACTTACATCGATCGTTCTTGTTCTATTCTTTCTTGGAGGGAAGTCGTCGGGCGCATCAGTGCAGTCGATGCTCCGAAATATTCATGAGATTCCTTCGGTCGTTTCTGTGCACTTGGAAACTTGAGGAAAACGAACATACGATGTTTACAAAGCATTGAAGCTCAAGCTCTCCGGACATGCCTAGGACTGCCGAAATGCGTGTCTACAGCGGAGACCGTACTCATCGCCCAGGAAAATCAAGTGGCTACCTATATAACAATCGGCGCCTTCAGATCGCATATTTGACACCTCTCTCGGATTCCCGTTCACAATCTTATCAGTCTCCCTGCTAACCGGCAGTGTGCATCCTTTGCGAAAATTATTGATGCTCAACGGGACATTGTACCATCACAATTTACATCAGCCTCTAGACCATCCACTCCATTATGGAATCTGCACCAACCTTGTGTGCTTCTTTCCATAACAGGCATCGAAAAGAAGCCTGCTTTATCGCCAGCAGTACTAAAACAGACCACTCTTCAATATTTGCATGAGAACCACGGGCACCGACTGCACGTATGCACCGATGGCTCAGTGACCCCCTCCAGTTCCTGGGGCTCTGTGGTCATCCCCGTAAGGCCAATAGTTAAGAAAGTGAAAACATCACATCACGCCAGACTTCATCGAATTCTGCAGTACTAACTGCTATTCGCGTTTCCAATGAACATATTAGTGGAGAAACATCCCAACAATGGTCTGTTTTCACTGATTCAAAAGCAGCCCTCCAAGCCTTACCATCAGCTCTTCGTAATGGGTCCCATGAAGAACTAACTGGTTGCGGAAATCCGAGAGCTACTCCACACTGCCATCAATAAAGGGCACGATATTATCTACCAATGGCTGCCAGGACACAGCGGAATCACCGGCAACCACTGCTCGGACAAGGAAGCGTGTACTGCTCACCACAAGGGCGAGGGCGGGAGCCCTCTATCTCGCGGCACTGTCAGCTCTTGTCGTCTTGTACGTGGCACGCTTCCCGTGGTTCCGACCAGAGAAAAATCGTCTCTTGCCTCTTCTCCGCTGGCCTAGCGCGAACACTCAGTCTCCCAGCACTGCTTGCTCGTCTTCGTCTTCTACGTAGCAAAAACTGTGCTTTCGCACTTATTCGTATTAAGTAATCATTCTCTAGTATTTCCCTTCGTAGCGGGTATGTAAACCAGCACATCTCAGGACACCTGACCAAAGGCAGTAGTTTTGATCCATCCAGGGGCTTGAGTTCTCTGTGCTTGGAATCTTTCCAAAATTGATGGCAACAAAAATACCACACTTCCATGTATGAACACTAATAGGCATATATATTTTGATAGGATTTTGACGCGGCAATTTTCGGAGCGAGAATGCAAGCGTATCATTCTTCAAGGGAAAGGCCTGGTCCAGATCACCAACGGGATGTAGGAGTATAAAAGTGACTTTACACAAAAGTAACAACTCTTGTCTCCTCCGAATAATCACAGCTCTAGGGCCCTGCTAAATTTGATAAAAAATTTCGGTCTCAGTTGTTCATGGTAACATACGGGAAACATCCGTGCTGTTCGGAGTGAGTGTTAGTTTACGTTTCTGTGTGTTACAGCTTGGTGCGCGGCAAGTATATGAGCAGCACAGAGTCAGTTGCGATACTGTGCTTTTACAGGCGATTTCATACTGCAGGCAGTTCATTGGGGTGACCAGATTTGCTTGGTGTTCGATGGGGAAAACAATTTTAGTAAAGCTCTTCCTCAAAAGTGGATTAAGCATGAAACTATTTGAGGAAGTGCGTAGCGCATTTAAGGTAGCTGGTAAATTTTCATGGCTGCTTTTCGGCATAGGCTCATTGTGTCTGGCTGCGGAACGTGCCCTTTTACCCGGTCGCTCCTGTTCCTCGACGTCGGCATCGTGTGCAGTCTCCGTGATTGCTTCGCGGTCTGTCGAGGCGGAATTTTTTTTTCAGTTGTAATTTAATATATTTTCATTTACCTGCCTTTACTGATCTTAGTACTGTTGAGAGCATCCGCTATCATTGTACACAATAAATTTTTCTTTTTGCTTGAAGAGGCGGCTCTATGAATACCTTTCACGCAGCATGTGGTGCCGTTTCTTTTCTCTCGGCGTCCGTTTATTTCCAATCAACCTTAATCCCACCTCTCATTACATCCTCCAGTCGGGTCCTGTCAGGCGTTAATTTGTGACCAAATATAGTCGGTAAAGTGACGGATATACCGAATACAGCGCACTAAAATATTGTTCTCGCGAGCCTTTCGCTGCCCGTAAAGTTCCCTAAGCTTCAAAGGTGACGGGTGGTCCGTACTGAATTCAGAGAAAATTAGGTATAACGAAAAATTTCAGATAACGCCTGAACGGTGTCCTGTACATCGGCGAAGTTAAAATAAAAGGCCGTCGCATGTGCAGAATTATTGATATAGGGCCTTCGCTGTGTTGTCATGGGCCGGAACCCAACAACATCTTTTGGCTTCCCGGATGCTTAGAAGTTGCTTCATACTGGAGGGGCTTCAAATGCACGGCAAGGTCATATGAAATTCAAAGAAGAACTGGAAAGTCGCGGACCTTGCGGAAATGATGACGCTAAGCCGGGATAAAACTACTTGGATTCCTGCAGAGCTGAGAGTTGACGACATTCCATAATCTCCTCTTTGTGCCACGTACACACCCAGGTACTTATCCCCCAGTGACCACAGCCCCATCATCGATGCAACTGCGTTAGGCGCATACGCACAGAACATTATGAGGATTGCCGCCGCTTCGGCCACTCAGGAGATGATGGTGTGGTGGCAGACGCTTGCAAGCTGCAGCATTCTGCCCAGCCTCCGGAGGTTGCTTTAGGGAAAGAATTCATTAATGCTATGAAAGACCTTAACACCACTCGTAGTCTTACCGCTGCCACTATCGTACAGCCTTCCAAGGGTGCAGAATAGGCTGGTAGTGTAAAGCGAAGTCCTCACTCGGAATCTCACAGAAAAGTAGTGATAAGAGCAAAATTTTTACCATTAGTTTAAGCTCGTTTGTTTAAACTACGGTCATGTGTTCGGCAGTTTTTGGTGCTTTATCTCAGTTGTCTCAGATGTCTTTGTTTTAAAGAAACGTATATTTGAGCACAGCGAGAAAAAAAAATAAACTGTCTTGATGGCGTCCACTGCCTCTCAGTATAAAAAGAACGTGGACACAGTGGTGCTGACATAAAAGTCCCGGCGTTCAGCTTCCGCGAATCGACACTTTCAGCAGTACGTGACTGGGTTGCCAATCTCGTTTTGGCCATTTTATTTCGGCCCGACCGCAGCTCAGTTATGCTTCTTGGTTTTGCTAGAGTGCAAAAAGTGACATTAAATGAGAAATTTTGGTCGCCATTGCGTAGAATTCGCAGAAGTGGTTTTGCCGCCCGCTTTGTTGCGCAAATTTTGGGCTGTCATGGACCCTGTCGTCAAAACAAAAAAACACAATTCAAGCCCAAGAGTACAAAGGCGTGTAGCCCATCTTCTCACCTTAAGGCTGGCGGAGCATCGCGCTTCATATTTTGAGTTTTTCGTTTTATTCTAGACCTTCATTCAAACCTGTTTTCTGAGCATCTACAAAATCCAGCACGCTGAGCAAGTGCGATATGAAATCCTATTTCAAGTTGCCATTTACTGGCCTAAATTGCGTTAACCTATCATGCTTGATAGCTATGAAACGCAACTTAGACCTCAGTTTCAGCGAAAAGAACGTATGATAATATTGCCGCGTATCATTGTAGTGTTTGTTCGTTCACGCTCAAGGCTGCAGGAAAGGGCTGTTATCATTTTTGTTCGTGACGCGAGAAGCGACCAGTCTAATCTCGATTGATCGCAGCCATGAAAGGCTGCATCTAGGTTTTTCCAGATTACTGTAGATGATCTTGTCCTGCTATCTGGAAGTTTCTTTGCCGGCTTTAAATTGAGCGATGCCGCGAGCGGCGGGCATTCGTAGATCGACGATTGACGAGCACGCTTGTTGCTTACGCCGCCACCGAGTGATTCAGTTCTTTTCGCGGGCGCAAGTCAGCCCTAATAAAGAGCTTCGTTTGCAAGTATTTCTGGGGCCCGATTCTCGATATTCGCCAATCCGCCATGAGCGGGGCGTACCCGTGACGTGTGAATCGGGGCGGTCCGAAAATGCGTAACAGCAGAATGTAATGACGACATTGAAGAATAAAGAAAAAAGTATGACAAAAAAATAAACGGTGTCGTCTGCTACTTGGCGCCAAGTACAAGAAACACCGCCGAGTTGCGGCGCGAAGGGGAGTTAGCAAAGTAGCGCCGTAGAGATGGACGGTGAATTGCGTTGCGGCGGCGGTCTCGGCGTACTCGCCGCACAGTGATGGTGCTGAATGCGACGCTAAAGACCCTGTGGTCGGTCGTCACGGAAATAAGAGTTTAGCGGTAATTGTGCTGCATGAAGCGCACGCTTATTGCCCGAAGCCATCGCGTAGCGTGTCGCGTCTCCGTACTTGTGAGATGCGATCAGCGTCACGGGGAGAGGAATTGGCGGAGAAACGGCTGGCTCTCGATCGTAACCTCAACGCGTCAGTGGCGTTGGAAAGCTTTACCTCACCGCGTCACTTCTTGAGGTGCATAGACCTTAACGCTACCCTTGGTTACGTTTGCAAGCGGCCGCGCACGAAACGCGACTGCGAATCGCGTCAAGTGCAACGCTATGAGCGCGTACGTCTTATTATCAAAAGCGTCAAATGCGAAAGCAAAATAGGGAGATATTGTTTCCCGCCAGTACTTAAAGAAAAACAGACAAAGCTAAAAGTCCACTGTCAACAGAAGCATGTATTTCACAGTGTTGGCGTTTCACTTAATCTCAATAGGACATGGCACTCATCTTTTGCTTTGTGGACATTAACTAAGCCTGCCTGCAAGCAGACTTCACGGACTTTATATAAAAGCACCTCACGAATGCATGGCATAGAGTGGCAGGTACATAATTTCATTCAAATAAAAAAAGGCTTTCAATAATGCTATTTGATTTCAATGTTTGAAAAGGCCCTCAATCTCGTTAATTCTGTCTAACAATGAGCACACAGCACTTACCAAGGGCATATAGGCAGGTACACCACTCGTGTGATGCAAGTACGCACCAAAATGTGAGAGGTGAAACAAAATTTGTCATGCCCATCCCTACAATTCCTTTGCTGTAGGACAACAGTAATGCATCCACAGCAGCACCAGGCAGCTCCTTTCAATGCAGCAAGATTCCTTGTAAGAGGGCAATGTGTGATGTCAAGAAAGGTGAAGTCGGCTGGAAAAAGATATCTTCACATATGCTACTCAACATTGGGGAACGGGACGAATATAGAGGGGGATAATGAAGGTGGAGTGTGATGCCACATCACAAACAGGTAATGCAGTGTGCAAGACACTTGCTTTATTTGCTTCATGCAAGTTATCGGTTTGGTTTATTGGGGTTTAACGTCCCAAAGCGACTCAGGCTATGAGAGACGCCGTTGTGAAGGGCTCCGGAAATTTCGACCACCTGGGGTTCTTTAACGTGCGTGCAAGTTATTATCATATCATGCACATACACGCGTATTATCTAGTGCGCATGTCATATTAAGCCTGAACATGGCTCTGGGTCAGGTCAAGGAGCTGAAGGAGAATAAAAACAACGGTGAGTTAAGAAGGAAGAACAGCAACACAACAAGAAAAGCACAAGCATGCACAGCAGCAAGATAACACACAAAGGGGGCAAGAAATGCAAGGCTAACATGACCCACAGTATTTGAGGGAGGCAGCATCACAGACAAGCAGTGGTATTCTGGCAGAAGGTCCATTAATGCAGCATGATAACACTGGATGATGTGGATTGGTTTTGGCAAGCCCTGTGCACGCCACGAGCAATCTACAAGAGGCCTCAGTCATGTTTCTAGCCTGATGTGCAAGTGCATGACTTTCCCTCTGTGCACACTCCTGACCACATACATATCAGGGCCATTGTTGGTTTTCTTTGAGGGGTGGATCACAATGCCGTTAGGCAACATTTACACCATACACTGATGCAATAAAGACCCTGTGATGCCACTATTGCGCACTGCAGGAGAGTAATGCTCAATGAAATGCGTTCACTCTCAAAGTACTTTCCTTTACTGTGAACTAAAATAGACAACCCTCTATGTACACTCAAAATATGATATCTACAGTTCAGTGAAGGGCACCATACCAGATGTAGGTGCTGAAATGTCGGCAAATGTCTGAAAGGACACTGAGGACTAATCGAAGTAGCTCTGCAACAGTAGATTACCACATTCCAATAACAAAGGGCCTACCTGTACTGAGAACAAAGCTTGTGTACAGCTCAGAGATTATTTGTTCAAAGAAGCAGTTCAAAATTACCATGGTGAAGTGCGTTGGCAGGAAGGCTATTACAGCCCTTGGTTGGTAATAACTTTATTAGTCCCACTTCAGTAGATCAGGTGAGGGTTAGTGAAGGGGTGTTGAAGAGGTCGGCGACGGCCCTCAGGCCACTTTAGGTGACCAGGCACTGTTTGGCTGCAGCAACCTTCAAGGCCCAGGCCATGATGCAAAGCTGAAGCTCTGCCTGTGAGCTGCGCAGAGAAGCCTCCCATCGCTCCTGTGATTCCACCCCTTGGAAAGGAGGTTTCGGTTTGTTTGGGCAAGCCTGATATGAGCGTTTAAAATCCGCTCTGGTGCTCGAGCATAAGTGACAGGTTGGAGATTTCTCCCCTCTATGTATGTATTACACTCCACTGCATGAAAAAAAACAAAACAGAACACTTAAAATGCCTAGTGGTGTGTGCACATGGAGGGTAAATTGTTTTTTTGAGCATGATTAAGGCAGCTTGAAAAATGGTAAGCAAGTCTGATTCAGAGTTTCCACGAGGAGAGTGTTAAATAAATGAACAGAAGCTATTCACCACCAATATAATGATAGAACAGGTTGCAAAATGTTGATGAAATTGGAGTCATTGCAAGTGCCTGTGCATAAAATTTAAGCTCCCTGAAAAATTACCGTCTTGTACAGCTTTGCTGGCTAATTTCTCTGAAAGTTCTAGCAGAAGTATGAAACCAAACCAAGTCAGGTGGAAACAGGCTGCTATTCTTTTTTCACACTATAAGAATAATTTTTTTTTCCAACTACCACCAGGTAATATTATTAGTGCTGTATGGTATGTGATGGCATCGCAATTAGTGCTAAGAAGTTATTGGGTGCCATGTGCAGCCAGAAAAGAAAGGTACGGAAAGCCTGCACACACCACTGTCAAGGAGAGAGGCTGCCATTCAGCAGAAAACCCAGTGTTATCCAGCCGGCATTGCGTCAAAAGACAAGCTTCACGCGTGGATGTCCACAGTGAAAGTCACTGAAAAGAGGATTTGTAATCTGAATCAAACGTCAGCACACGTCTGAAACTACTTCACTTTATAAAATAATAGATTTTACGTACAGAAAATTAATAAATTTCTTTCTGCCTTGAAACCCATGACCCCTGGATCGCCAGCCAGGCACGCTACCAACTAGACCGTGTAGGCACATTGACTTTGCTGAGGTACAAAGGGGGGGGGGGGAGTGATGTGTGGGTGCTGTTGGCTTAATTTGAAGCCTAGCATTGTAATTATTGCAGTGAACTAGAGATGTGCCAATTAGTGAGAAACTAATTACAATAACATTATGTAGGTGAACTGCAGTGTGGAAGAGTTCAAAGACAAGAATTAGGAACCTGTGTTGAAGCAACTGTGATAAATGTGTGAACACGAATGAAGAACAGTGACTGTGTGTGTGAAGAGAAACCGCTGCAGGGAGCCATGAACACTGTCGTGTCATACCCATGAATGCTGGGCTTAAGTGTGCCCCTACATTTCTGGGGAGCGAGACAAGTTGCATTGCCTCTTAGGTGTTGCAATTTGCTCAAAAAAAGTGAGCTGTCTTTTACATGCAGAGTGAGAAGTTTGTGGAAGCCATTATTGGCAAAATAATTTATTTCCATCACTGAACTTCATGCATCCTAGAATTAATTATGCAGCCTAACTGCAAATCATTACCTAGTGCAACAATACACATTGACGAATGTGTCTCATCTACACAGATAAGAATTTTTTTGGGACAGGCCCGTCTTTCATAACCGTTTGACGGTAGTATACATGCACATTAGTGTTGCCTAGTTCGCAAACTTAAGTAGCTAGCAGTCGCCTTTGCTAAACAGAAAAATGGCAGCACGTACACTGATATGGTCCAGTCACACTAAGGGTTCAGGGGGTGAGCAGGTTGTCTCAGATTTTTCATAAAATGACCAAACAGCATCCCCAATTTGCATGAAGCAAAACGCAAGGGAACATGTCAATGAAAATGGGATCTAACAGAGTTTCACTGGGAGGAAAGGAGGGCAGTGATCTTCCAATGCATGCATTCAAGGTTGATGGCCCAGCACAGAAAAAGAACACAGACCACAAATCCTGGAAAGAGAAAAAGATCCCAAACCTGGGAAGACCGCCTGAGTAACCCAGAAAGATCAACAAAGTTTACTACTACTACTACGACTATTATGATCCATTTCCAGTAGAATTATTGAACCAGATTATGCCCTTCCAGCTACAAAATGCCATTTGGAGCTTTATTATTGAAACACAAATTACGTCCAGCTGCATAATTTATACCTCCATTTACCTTCAACTGAAATAATGTACAATTTCTAGGTTTTCGTCACAGGTACAAATTTGAGCTAGAAGATGGGAATGGGTAGACGTGTGAAGACGCTGGCCAGGCCTTGCATTTTCATCTGGGAAAATGACCATGAAACAATTACGTGACTTCTCCTTCAGGAAAAATAGTTCACTGCTGTATAGCTACTTCCAGCATGTGAAAGAGGCAGTCGAAAGCAAGCACACAGAGGCAACCAGATGCCATGAGACAAAGCATGTTGCGATCTTATCACACAAACAGTGCCACACAAGGCATGTTGCACCCTGAAGAACAGATGTAAATGACTAGAGGCATAGCGACCATGCTGTATGTTGAGGATGTTGTGGACTGCTGGCTCTCAACAAACACCAAAGCAAACAGATAAGCACTAGTGAAAGCATGTGCAGTGAACACCCTGGTGCTAGAAGGAAAACATTTTGGTGCTTTCCTGTCCTTCACTGAACTTAAGCACCAAATAAAATGTGCGTTGTGTACAAGCAGAACACGTAGGGAGGCACCACACGAAGGGATGGCACTTCTTCACAATCACTAAAGCATGTGTTGAAGCACGCACTCAGCAAGTTGGCAGACGGTAGGCTGAAAACACTTGGGGCACTTCCTGACTCACACAAAACTGCAGCACCAGACAAAAATGATTTCTACTGTCATGGATATCACCAATATGGTCCTATTCAAAGAACAGCACCAAAATGATGAAGACTTCATCAGCTTCCTGGCAGTATGCTATCAAACTTGAAGCAGAGCAAATGTATGCTGATTACTTGTGGCATAGCTACACGTGACAATCACGGCAGTGAGTGCAATTCTCGAAAGCAGCTGCTGATCATGCACTTCCTGTCTGTCAGGTAGAATCCAAATGGTGCTGTGTCCTCCTCCTTGCTGTAGATGTTGGTGCTCCTTCTGTTATCACCACCTGCCAGTGGTGTCATGGTCCTGCAGCTGAGTGTGGATGAATATGTTGTGTTGCACAGTGCAAGCTCCGCTGACCTTTGCAGAGAACTCTTGACCATGGCGTACCATGACCATGACACCTTTGCAGACACCTCATGTAATCGTTCAGGAACCCGGTATCACCACCCAGCTAGGCAGCCAGTCCAGCCGAGGGGTGAGCGAAGATGAATCTGGCATCATGGCTCCCGAGCACACGAGACCCCACGGTGAGAGTAGTCCACCACATCTGCATAAGATGCAAACCATCACCTGCACATTAATCAACGCTGTGCACTGAAATCTTCCAACGAGCTAGACATTGCGTTTCCAAATATGAGAAATTGTTGAAGCCTCAAGTTCAACTATTGTCTAGTTTTACGTACAAATGTAAAATACGCTGACTGCAAAATCATTCATTAGTATCAAAACGAAGTGTTGCCATATAGCTAGAGGTACTTGATGACACATTTCCCAAACTGATGGATACAAATAATTAATACACACTTTTTATACTCAAGAAAACCACCACAGAATGCACTGCAAGGAAGGGCACAAGTTCAACTGTTTATGACTACCAAGAGTTTTTTAGTATATGCATGCTTTTTCATTTTGCACCAATTGAAATGAGGCTACCTTGACATTGCGGTCACTAAGAGAAATCCAAAGCCAGAGAACAACACTGCGTGTCACCCACACCTATCTCCACTGTCACCTGAAAAGTACAGACATGATTAATTTACATGTGGTTCTATTTACACTGTTCTTCCTTGCTCAATAAACTATATATAAATGCAGACAGATATCATTAGCCGCATGCAATCTTACTGCAGGCAAACATGCTATCCCTTCATGCCTGCCACAGCACACTAAGCACGTGCTCACCAGTTTAACGATTTCCATGCGGGCAGCACATGGAGAGAGACTGCACATAAATGGGTCATGGATGGATCCCGCACAGATTCTTGTGAGCTGGAACCTTCACCGGCAGGAACACCACACCTGTAAATAAAATGTACAAGACTCATATATATTTGTTTTCCGTGTGCCCTTAGAGAAATAATTTTTCCACCCTCCTACGGTAATTTCCACGTGACTGCTGCGTAACTGATGATGTAACACTGTTATGAAAATTTCAGCTTGAACAGCGAAATCACTTTAGTGTGCTTCATTAATAATGCTTAAGACAGGTTATAGTATTCTTTTACGGTGTCACGCATTTTGTTTTTTTCACACTGAAGTAAACGACGCCTTTCAGCTGATTTCACCGATGCTGCCTTTCACATTCATCAACACCAAACACAAAGAAATCGATCAACGTACTAGCATGCTAGGCTTTGTTTTCTCAACTTGGCGCTGTGTGCAAAAACTGAAACACAGTATGAAAAAAGCAACGCGAAGTGCCGAATACAAATTTCGGATTCTTGTTTTAAAGTCATCTCCAGCATGCATGCGAAAGGAATGAGAATGATGCTACACACACACGGATGTCTCGTCAAGAAGCCCGACACATTCCTGGAGTTTGTTGCTCGGCCGCGCGAACACCTCTCGTGTCATCCGCTCATCACGCGAGGCAAAGCCCATCCGTTCAGCGACGTTTCACAGCTGGCGATCGTCCCTCAGAGCTCGACAGTTCGGCACTGCTTCTCGCCGCAATGCATCCTTGCATAGCCACCACATATATGCCTCGTCAGATGATTGCACAGACGAGCTGTCTAGTCAGAGACAACACGAAAGCATCGCGGTGACCTCGAAAGTCGCTCACCTTTCCCACTTCTAGGGTTTAACAAACGACGAATGAATGCAAGGAGCAGCAAATCGCAGCGCCGGCACCGCCATTCGAGCAATTTTCGCGCTTCACTAACCGCACGGACGGATGATTTCTCACCGCGAGCGAAGGGTTTGCAACGGGAGAGCAGTTAGCGCCCACATGCGGCTGTACGCTTAAGCCTTCACTATTAACGCTCTCGAGGGTTGCTTATTTCAGATGAGCTCTTACAACGCGATATCATTACATTGTGCAATCAAAACAAGACTTTTGTAAGCTTAGTTTTGTCTTGAAATAAATACCCGTTAAAATGCGGCTACCTAACGCCGTATAAATCAGCATTTCACTTACTCATTTGCATGATTCGGGTACCTTTCGCCCGCCGAAATGATGGCGGCGAATTTCAGCCATTTTTTGCAATGGCGGCACAACGTAAACGTGATGAAACGTCATTCTGACATCACTCCAAAATGTGTGCCTATCACGTGATTTACGTGATATTGTTCCAACCAATCAGATTTTAGGAAGTTGCCATTTCCGGTGTGCAGCTATTTTCTCCGAATTGGCAAGTCGAGCGCAAGTGCTCTCGCACGGACCGCTTGTAGCTTCTTTTCCCTTCACAATCACATATATGTACCAGCCGGGCACCAAGAATAGCGCTACGAAAATGCATTTTCAATGCCACGTCAAATCGACGTCACCGCGAAAAGTGCTCGCGTAACCGACCCTGATTGACACGCCCATTGACGGCGATTGACACTTCTGACAGCCAATCAGAGAGGCAATATGGCGCCGACAGGCGAATGTGAATATCGAGAATAGGGCCCCTGGTGTCTTCCTGACCGCTGGACTGCCGTCACTACAACGTGACATCTGGTGGAGGTGCGGGGTAGCCTTCCATGTACCGGACACCCCTTACAAGCCGTGACGCCAGCCCTCTGAGTCATCAACCGCAGGACCTGAGTCCAGTCCACCGCGCTAGCCGACGCCTGCAAGGGGACGCACCAGAGTTCGGGAATCTGCCGGACCCTACCCGGAAGCGGAAACCAGCCGAAACGTGTACCATTAGCTTGCCCCAGACGACGGCTCCAATCATTCTCCGCGAGCCCCGGGTGCCACCAACCTTCGACGCTTCGCCTGGCGCCGACCCCGAAGAATGGCTGGAGCAGTTCGACCGTGCGGCTATCTTCAACAACTGGGACGATGCCACGAAACTTAGGTACGTCTTCTTCGCCTTGGAGGGACCAGCAAAAGTCTGGTTTGAGAATGAGGAAGCTAACCTCGCGAACTGGGAAACCTTCAAGGAGCAGCTTCTAAAGACCTTCACGAACGTCGTGCGAAAGGAGAGAGCCAAGCAGCTCCTACAGTCTCGCATACAACACCCAATCGAGACCGTTGCTGTGTACACTGAGGAAATGAAGCGTCTCTTCCGGCGTGCCAACGCGAGCATGAAGGAAGAAGAGAAGGTGAAGTTGCTTATGCGAGGAGTTAAAGAGCAACTATTTGCCGGCCTCGTTCGCAACCCACCGAAAACCGTCACGGAATTCGTAGAAGAGGCATCCACAATGGAGAAAACTCTAGACGCCCGAGCCCGCCAGTATGACCGCCAGCAGCGCTTTTTGTCAGCAAGCTGCATGGATACCGCTAACAACGATAACCTGCGGGAGGTTATACGTGAAGTTGTGCGAGAGGAGCTCCGACGATTGCTGCCAACGGGAACGTAGCCGCAACTTTCATCGCTCACTGACGTCATCCGGGACGAGGTTCAACAGGCCTTGGGTGTGACGCCGACACCCACGCAGCCTCTGCAGCCCCGAGCCATGACTTACGCCGCAGCTGCGCGCCGTCCTGCACCTCGACGACGGGACCCAAGCCCCTATCGCCCTCAGCCAGCTGCGTTGGACCGCCGCCGACTCGCCCCATTCCGCCCGTCCTACGAGCGACGCGCGCAGCCGAGGAAATGCGACGAGTGGAGAACTCCCGACCAGCGCCGCCCACTATGCTTCCACTGTGGCGAAGCCGGTCACGTCCTCCGGCACTGCCCATACAGAAGACTGGGCATCCGAGGGTTCTCTTACGATGACCCCGACCCGGCCAGCGACCAGCCGAAATCGAGGAGTTTTTACGTCGGCAAGAATACTCATCGCCGAGCCGCCTATCACGTTCCCCGTCGCCATCGTCCCCGCGCTTTGTATATCCTAGCCGAGGTTACGCCGTGCGTGGACGCTCCCCCAGCCCCCGAAGGTTAAACTAAATAAAGCAGCCTCTGGAGGTGAGGTTGCTTCTAAGCGAAATGACAAAGATCCTCCATCGACGAGTACTCAAGGCCATGGCTCAACTACAACGACAACACGAGGGGAGTCGCCGAAATCCGAAATGGCCAAGCCCAGGTGTTGCTAACCAACTTCACGGAAGAATACCGGCATCTAAACAAAGGTACGACGATCGCTTTCCTCGACGATCTGGCAGACATCAGAGACGTATTTGCCCTACCCGACCAACCCGCAGAACCATCTGACTAAGGCCATCAACCCACGTTCGACATCAACCCGGCATTACCCCGGAGCAGACAAGACCAAATACGCAGTCTTCTTCAAAGGTACACCGATTGCTTCTCATCAGCATCGAATGTGCGACGAACCCGGCTTGCCAAGCCCCGCATTTTCACAGACGAACACGCGCAACCACTGCGACAGAGCCCCTACCGCGTATCGCCACTAGAACGCCAAGCTATCCGCAAGCAAGTTGCGAAATGATCCCAGGAATCTCCGATCACCAGGCCGTGTTCCTTACCTTATCTGATGCCGCTATTGACAGGCATCCAAAGCAGTCATGTTTTCCTAACTTCTCACGCGCTGATGACACAACAATAATCGATACCTTATCCTTTTATTTTGATAGTTTTTCGAAGTCTACCGCAAATGTAGACGATCTGTGGATTTCTTTCAAGGATCTGGTTATGATGTGTATTAACCGTTTTGTGCCAAGCATTGTTAAAAAGACAAAACGTGACAATCCCTGGATTTCCCGCACTTCAATACAAATGCGTAGAAAATTAAAAAAGTTGAAAAAGAAAAGGCAAGCAGTTGTCCAACCTGAAGGCCTGCTGGATAAAATTTCCGCTCTGTCAAGTCAACTACGAGGACAAGTAGCACTTGATAAAGAAAATTATTTTGGCGATTTGTTGCCTAATTTTATAACTAGCTCACCTGAAAAATTTTGGCGTACAATCTCAGCAGTACCTAGGTATTCTCATGCATTTGAAATCAATGGCACATTAACACATGACGGAAAGGTAATATCAACCGCCTTTAACGAATACTTCAAATCCGTTTTTACTAAGGATAATGGCATACAACCTGTGTTCGAAACATGCTTACCTCCGATGCCTGATCTTGTCATCAGTGAACAGGGTATAACTAAAATGCTTTTGAATTTTAACGTAAAAACATCCCTTGGGCCTGATAAAATACCCAATGCATTCCTAACGAGGTATGCAGAATGGGTGTCCAAGTATTTGTTCATAATTTTTTCTAGGTCTCTAAACGAAGGACAGGTTCCGGGCGACTGGAGGACAGCCAGAGTCCAACCAATTCATAAAAATGGAAACAAACAGTACATTAATAATTACCGACCGATTTCATTAACATCGACAGTTTGCAAAATTATGGAACACATAATACACACCCACATTTCCCATTTTCTTGAACAACACAATTTTATTACAAATTTCCAACACGGATTCCGGAAAGGTTATTCTACTTTTACCCAATTAGTTCAGACTATACACGATTTTGCGAATGCTATTAACAATAGTAGCCAAACAGATGCCATTTTTATGGATTTCGCCAAAGCATTTGATAAGGTCTCTCACAAAAAACTGCTTTCCAAAATTAATAGCACACTCAGAAATAACAAAATCATTAATTGGATTTCAGCATATTTGAATAACCGTCAGCAATATGTCTCTTTTGGGGAACATTCCTCTCAAACTGTTTTTGTTGACTCTGGCGTCCCTCAGGGCTCAGTGCTTGGGCCACTCTTGTTTATCATTTACATTAACGACATCGTGAAAGACATTCCTGTTAATATTAAACTATATGCGGATGATTGTGTGCTATACTCCGAAATTAAAAACTTGTCAGATCAGGTAAAACTTAATGAGGCTTTTCAGAAAATTAATGCCTGGTGTGATGCATGGCAGATGCCTATCAACTTTCAAAAAACCGTGTATATGAGAATCACGCACAAGAAAACTCCACTGATGTTCCAATATTCATTTGATAACAACATTCTTTCCGAAGTCTCACACTACAAATATCTAGGGCTATAGATAACTAACAACCTTGACTGGACTAAACACATTGATCAAACTGTATATAATGCAAACCTTAAACTTTTCTTTCTTAGGCGTGCATTGAGACTTTCCACACCCCGAGTTCGGCTTTTAGCGTATAAATCGATTGTCCTTCCAATACTAGATTATGCGGCAATAATCTGGGATCCATTCACCAAAACAAACGTAAATAAAATTGAAAAATACAAAAGAAAGCAGTACGTTTTCTTTACAATAGCTATGGACGCACATCAGTAAGTGACCTCTTAAACAGGGCTGCTTTAATATCTATAACCGAAAGGAATCGCGTTGCTCGACTAAAGTTCTTATACCAATTGGTCAAAGGTCATTTTAAAATTAACATTGATGGACTAATATCCTTCTCTTCAGGTTATTCTACAAGACAACGTCACAATCTTACAATCACCCCTTTCACCCAGCGTAATAACTGCTTTAAATATTCTTTTTTTCCGCGAACAGTAACGGAGTGGAATCAACTTACTAACGACAAAGTCCTACAGCTATCTGTAACATCATTCATCGGCAACCTCAGTACACAATAATGTCCTCTGTCATGCATTCCCGTTTCCCATTTTTTATGACCTGACTTTAATATTGTGATCGTTTTGGTGCTCTTTCTTCATTTAATTAATCCCCTGTTGACCATGTTCACTGATGACTTGATAGTAGTGTATTTATATGCCCCAAACCTTATTGTACTTTTTTGCTGTGTTACGTCATTGAGCCTTTCATTTTTGCTGTTGTGTTTTTGTTGCTTATTATTAATTTGTGGCCTTTGTACTTTTTTTTTCTTAATATTTGTACTTACCTATTTTCTGTATGCTCACCCTGCGAAAACCCCTTCCTGGGTTTGCAGTATTAATAAATAAATAAATAAAAATAAATGCTTCGTGACGACGTCATACAGCCATCCAGGAGCCCCTCGGCAGCACCGGTCGTCCTAGTGAAAAAGAAAGACGGCATCCTTCGCTTTTGCGTCGATTACCGCCGCCTGAACAACATTACGAAGAAGGATATCTACCCCCTCCCCCGCATCGACGATACACTGGACCGGCTGTGCAACGCTAAGTACTTCTCATCGATGGACCTGAAGAGCGGCTACTGGCAAATTGAAGTCGACGAAAGAGATCGCGAGAAGACTGCGTTCATCACGCCAGACGGACTCTTCGAGTTCAAGGTGATGCCATTCGGCCTCTGCTCTGCCCCAGCGACGTTCCAGCGAGTAATGGATACGGTGCTCGCAGGCTTGAAGTGGCTGATTTGCCTAGTCTACTTAGGTGACGTTGTTGTCTTCTCCTCAAGCTTTGAAGACCACCTCAGAAGGCTTCGGATAGTGCT
The DNA here is from genome assembly GCF_055824585.1 of Amblyomma mixtum. Lineage (NCBI taxonomy): Eukaryota > Metazoa > Arthropoda > Arachnida > Ixodida > Ixodidae > Amblyomma > Amblyomma mixtum. The sequence goes on from NC_143013.1 coordinate 181,482,755, forward strand.
GGAAACGATCAAGTCTTCAGGCCTGACACTGAAACCAGAGAAGTGCCACTTCGCCTACGAGGAGCTGCTGTTCCTTGGTCACGTCGTAAGCAAGGAAGGAGTTCGCCCAGACCCCCAGAAGACGGCTGCGATCGCAGAGTTTCCACAGCCTAATGACAAGAAGGCTATACGCAGATTCCTTGGATTGTGCGCTTATTACCGACGATTCGTCAAGAACTTTTCGCGCATCGCTGGACCTTTGACTCAACTTACCAAGGCTGACGTGCCTTTTAAATGGGAAAGGCCACAAGAGGACGCTTTCAACGAGCTGAAGCGCCGCTTACAGTCCCCTCCTGTGCTCGGGCACTTTGATGAAAACGCCGAAACCGAAGTTCATACCGATGCAAGCGGGGTGGGCTTAGGAGCGGTCCTCGTTCAGAAAAATGGCAGACAGGAGAAAGTTATCGCGTACGCTAGCCATTCACTGTCGAGAGCCGAAGCCAACTATTCGACGACAAAGAAAGAATGTCTCGCCATTATTTGGGCCACGTCCAAATTTCGCCCCTACCTATACGGACGACCATTCAAGGTTGTGAGCGATCACCATGCTCTGTGCTGGCTGGCCAATTTGAAAGATCCATCCGGCCGCCTTGCTCGTTGGAGCCTGCGTCTTCAAGAATTCGACATAACTGTAGTCTACAAATCTGGCCGCAAGCATTCCGATGCAGACTGCTTGTCACGAGCTCCTGTCGACGCAGCACCCGAAGAGGAAGACGACGACGCTTTCTTAGGACCGATAAGCGCCAGCAGTTTCGCGCAGCAGCAGCACTCGGATCCTGACTTGCAAATCCTAGTTGATTATCTGAAAGGCAAGACCGCATCGCCTCCCCGAGGGTTCAAGCGGCAACTGTCGTCCTTCGTCCTTCACAATAATGTCCTCCTGAAGAACTTCGCGCCGAACAGGACAGTGCATCTTCTTGTCGTGCCCAAAAATCTTAGGCAAGAAATTATGCAGGCTTGTCATGATGACCCGACTGCAGGACATCTCGGGATTGCTCGCACGTTGCACCGCATCCAGGAGAAGTACTATTGGCCACGGCTAGCTACCGACGTTTCCCATTACGTGAAAACGTGCCGTGAGTGTCAGCGACGCAAAACGCCTCCGACTAGACCAACCGGACTCCTGAACCCCATACCACCGCCAACTAAGCCCTTTCAGCAAATAGGAAGGGACCTCCTCGGCCCCTTTCCGGCCTCTTCATCAGGAAACAAGTGTATCATCGTGGCCACCGACTACATGACCCGCTACGCCGAAGCAAAAGCGTTGCCTAGTGGTACCGCAACAGAAGTCGCAAAATTTTTTGTCGAACAAATTCTCCTGCGACACGGCGCCCCGGAAGTGCTCATCACAGACAGAGGAACGGCGTTTACAGCGGAGCTGACGCAAGCCATTTTAAACTACAGCCAGACAAGCCATCGGAGGACCACTGCCTATCATCCACAAACCAACGGACTCACAGAGCGTTTGAACAAGACCATCGCAGACATGCTCTCCATGTACTACATCGACGCCGAACACAAGACGTGGGACTCCATTCTGCCCTACGTGATCTTCGCTTATAATACTGCCGTCCAGGAGACAACCAGGTTTACCCCATTCCAGCTGGTATACGGCAGGAAGCCCACGACAACACTCGACGCAATGCTCCCGCACGTTTCCGACGAAGACAACCTCGACGTCGCCGCCTACCTTCATCGCGCCGAGGAAGCCCGAAGACTTGCGCGGCTTCGCATTCAAGACCAGCAGCACACCAAAGCCCGACGCTACAATCTGCGCCGACGAGACACGCATTACAAGCCAGGTGATCGGGTTTGGATATGGACGTCAGTTCGTCGCCGTGGATTGAGCGAATAGTTGCTGCGACGCTACTTTGGCCCGTACAGGGTTCTCCGTCGGATCGGTCACCTCGGCTATGAAGTCATCCCCGACGCCACAACAGCATCTCAGCGACGCCGCCCACGCCCGGAAGTCGTACATGTCGTACGCCTGAAGCCATATTATGAACGCTAAAGGACTCGAAGTTTCATTTTCCGTGCTTATTTTCATTTTAAAGCATCGAGACGATGCTTCTTTGGAAGGGGGGTAATGCCGCGTATCATTGTAGTGTTTGTTCGTTCACGCTCAAGGCTGCAGGACAGGGCTGTTATCATTTTTGTTCGTGACGCGAGAAGCGACCAGTCTAATCTCGATTGATTGCAGCCATGAAAGGCTGTATCTAGGTTTTTCCAGATTACTGTAGATGATCTTGTCCTGCTATCTGGAAGTTTCTTTGCCGGCTTTAAATTGAGCGATGCCGCGAGCGGCGGGCATTCGTAGATGGACGATTGACGAGCACGCTTGTTGCTTACGCCGCCACAGAGTGATTCAGTTCTTTTCGCGGGCGCAAGTCAGCCCTAATAAAGAGCTTCGTTTGCAAGTATTCCTGGTGTCTTCCTCACCGCTGGACTGCCGTCACTACAACGTGACAATATCTTCTGTCACTCACGTCGTTCATAGAATTGGGCCTTGCCATCAACGGGAATGCTCCGCTTCTCAATCTGGTCTCCGGACGAGCACTTGTCGCAGCTATTATTCACTACGGCGTCTCGTTTAGGCCAAAAGGAGCTGAAATTGCATAGTCAGTGCTCGTCTCTGGGGCTGCCATGATTTTGAAAAACGGAATCTTGTTGTTTCACGGCATCAGAAGCATCACAACATAACATCACCAGAAGGCTAGCTAAGAGCACGTTGTCAGGATGGCGTCCTTTGCACCATCACATTCGACGTGCACGTTCCAAAGGCGCAAGCAAGTGTAATCCAGCGATACTTATCTGTAGCCCACCACAAGATGTAAACTTTATTAGATAAGTGGAGAACTGACCACTGGGTAACACAATCTGGCGGGCTAGTTGGTGGGAATGCATACGATACCACTGGGTATACCACTGGGTATTTGCCGCAAGCATTCAGTAGTGCGGTTACGTAGAGGTCTTCTACGAGGTCATTTACAGGCTGAGGTCTGTAAATCTGCACTGGTTAGGTCACATTGCATAACTATTGGGCCGCTCAGTCTCGGCTTTGGTATGTCGAACGAGTGCTGCGTCGCAGACTGGTGTCAAGGATATGTCGTTCTACGTCGGGCGTCGTCTTCTCGTCCGGAGATCCGTGTAGCTCGATGGCAGTGGTGAAGTGTCCTAATGCATTTAAGGGTCTTGTACCTTTCTCAGTACAGCAGCCGCACAAGCAGGGGCTACTGTGTCTAGTTTCTTTAAAGGAGAATTGGCTGGTCTGTACCGGCTGTACAGGCGAGGAAACGTACGCCGGTTCTCTATGCGAAACTTACCCCGTTGTACCCCACGGGCTCTGTTCAAGCAGCTGACGGAGAGGATCTGGGGAAACCTATAAGGTTCATTTTTTTTTTCTCTGAAGCTGCTGCGTCCAATGGGCAAAGCTTCGCCGCAGTGGTAGCACAGTGGACCCCGCTTTGCGGTTCTCTAGACAGACCCCAGCTACGACAGTTGCGGTGCTGTACAATATTCGGTCGGGCAGGCGGAGCACGATGAGAGTACAGAGTCGATCAAACTTGTCTAGAGTGCTCGAGCGGTGTTCTGGCGAGCAAATTAAGGTAAATCTTCTAGCAGCGGCTTTGGTGGGGGTAAGGCGCTGGCGCCTGTGTGGTGCACATGTCTATCAGGCCTATCTCCAGCGCAAGTATTATCAGTGAAAGTCAATGCCTTCTTTAGAATTTCGCATTATTTACACCGAACGGCACCGCTCGAGCGCTCTAGACAAGTGTGATCGACTCTGTACGGTTGCATGTGCTTCGTAACGCGGCATTGGCGGTGGTACGAAACTGCGTGCAGTGCCGCAACAGAGTACCAATTTAAATCGAGTTCAGTAACACTGACTTCAAGTTGGCCTCTCGAAAAATTAGCAAGGGTAATCACAAAGACATCACTCTAACTGGATACGCTGCATTATAAGCTAAAAAAAACTAATATAAGTGTCGCCATCACAAAACCATTTCACAAGAACATGGCTTGCGTCAGCAGTGACCTTTTGAAGCCAATTCCAGAGGCTGCACCACACCGTCAATGCCTCCACAACGGAGGCAAGAGGACGTTTTCCGTATGAACACCTCGAATTCGTGCCGACCGACGGGAAGATTTTGAAATTCAATTATCTCCCCATTAAATGCGTCTGTGGCTGCGGAGTGACTAGGAGAAGCCGCCATTAATAATGCCATTCATAACGGGGCACATATTGCGTTCAAAATGGATTTAGAAATCTTCCTGCCGATCGATTCAAGCTTGTAGCTCATGAGTCATGCCTCCGTGATCTTCGCGTGTGGCGATCGTTTGAAAGTGAATGCCGGTGTTGTCTCACCTTCGTGATCTGCACGCCAGAATCTTTCTTATTACACCGCATTTTTATTGCAAAAACAGATAATGGTGGCGACATCTGTAATTAATTTTTCTGAGTTTTCTAGCTTATAAAAGCTCAGTTTGCAAGCGAATGCCTAGTGAAGTTGTGCCTGTGATTGTAACACGACAAATTCTTGAATATTTAATCACTTCAGGTTTTCGCCAGTGTTGTTTTAAAATTTCGCTTGGATAGAAAAGTGACATTGACTGCGAAAGACATAAAAAGTGACCATACAAAAATAACAGAAGAATAAATAAAACCAACACTACTTTGCCCTGACTGCATTTTTGGACATTCCATTGCGATGTGCTTTCCTTCAAATACTGCTTGGGGGTCTGATACTGCAAAGTGGAAAATTCTTGCGTGGAATCATGCGAGCTGTGCTCGTGTATAGAGATTATAGAGAAAGAGCGGTTTTAGTGGAGTTCGCACTACCCTTTAAGGTATTTTTATCCTTGTGTAGACGAGTGTTTACGCGTCGCTCAGTCGGGCTGGTGTATCGAGCTACAGGCGTAAGTTGGTCGAACTGTACACTTGCGTTGATTTTTATGATAAGTTTTAATGCGAAAGCAATAGTGCTAGCACTTTTTTGCCGTCGGTGGAGGTCATTCCTTCGCTTCGGCGCAGCTGCGACGCACGACCACGTGACAGCGTGACGTCACGACCAGAAGAGAGCAGGGGCTCCAACTCGTCTCTTCGGCCGTAGTCGTTCCTTCGCTCGGCGCGGCGGCTACCACGTGACGGCCTCCTCGGCCCGCCGCGTGAAGGCGCTCGCTAGGAGAGGATTAATTAATTAATTTAATCAATTAAATTAATAAATTCATTTTACTTAATGCCGAAGAAGAATGTATGAGTAGTGCGGAGCGATATAATCACAAGAGAAGAAAACGCCGTGCGGAAGAAACGCCGGAACAGAAAGAAGAGCGGCTTGCTAAAAGAAGATTGCAGTATACAGCCAAGAAGAAAGAGCAGAGCATTGTGGTGATTCGAGACGCTGACATGGTGGCTCAGCGACGTGAAGAACAAGCGATAACAGTTAGCGAGTTCAAGTCTGCTACGCGTGAATTCGAGAAACGAAACTACCAGCAGAACCAAGCGCAGCCAGGTGTTATTGCTCTCGCAATCAGCCTGGCTTAACCGCGCTAAGCCTTCAGGCAATTCTTTCTTTCCAATTTTAGGCAGCAGCTTTGGTAGTAAAGGTTCAGTTGAGAGCGAAAGTTTCTTCTGTACTTCTCTGGTTCTCTAGTTCTCTGTCGTCTTCACTGGCCAGATCAATAAATCGATAACAAGTTGCCCAGATCGCGCTACTTCTAAGTGGTATCTTGTGTGCTCTAGAGTGTCAACCTTGAACTTCTGTGAAGCTCAAACTGCTACCTTAAATTTACGTCCAGCCCCAACAACTCGTGTTTAGATAATACAGAGCTATTGACTATTCGAACTTTTGAGTGTGAGGAGCTGTAAATTAGAACCGTCCTCACAACCACCCAATCAAGACAGCGTACCAGTATGTCTCTCGCTTAAGCGCGAGGGGTGAAGCTTCAATCAAGGAGCCAGTTGAAATACTTTTTTTAAATTTTAAAATGTGGCATCTAACTTACGAAGCAACACATAAGCTTTCGGAGATGCCGTACTGGTGGGCACCCGATTATTTTGACCACCTGGAGCTCTTTGCATTCCGCTGTTATTGCATGCATATCGGTGTTTTTTTTATTTCGCCATAATTCAAGTACGACTGCAGTGGCCACGACTGAACCCGAGACCTTGGGATCAGCAGCTGAACGGAAAAGACAGTGAGCCTCCGCTGCTAAAGAACATAGAACTTTGATAACATCTTCTCCAATATGAAAGCAGCTGGTTTCCGAACCCTGACTCAATTAAAAAAATTTTCAGGTTATATGATGACTGATCCAGCAATTTCAAAGGCTCATTCCTCGTCAGCGTACGCCCTTCGTTTGTGACGTAATACTAGCGAATGTTTCGTGTCGCAATTTGTTAAAACTAGAAGTTTCTTGCAGAGCCATCAAAACACTCGAAGCATGTCTTGCTCTGACCGCTTTCTGCGATAACCGACGTTCACAGCTCTGCCTTCTGCGAACTGCGTTGTGTACCGGCGTTGTCTTATGTGGGCTGCAGCGTGTCGCTAAAGAAAAACAAAGAGCGCCCTTCAGAAAGGACGGTTGGTTGGTTCGATGGAATTTATATCGTATATGCATGAAGAAAACATGCCAGATGAGAAGTTCGGACAAGTTTGAATGGAACATAGGTGGGAGTTTGGCAGTCAAGAATGGGGAAAGAGTTGAGTGCCACCTTTTTAGCGTAGTCCCTTCAATGTTTGCTGAAGAAACATTGCCCTCGTGGAGGCCGCCTGGCGCTGTTGTCATGCAGGAAATCGAACGCAAAACGTGTAAGGAGTCCTGACGAGAAACGAGAGTATTCACGTACCTTGGAGATGCGGAAAACATGGTTTGAGAAACTGAGCGGATACCAGACTGAAAATATATTGCGTTATGTTCGAACAATAGCATGCAAGGTAAATGTTTACTATTTTTAGAGTACAAGATAGAGCGCAGATTCAAGCACATGGCTGTGAAGAACGTGTTTAAAGTTGACTCCGAGCGCGCTCGCTTTGAAAATACCTTCGCGTTTATCCTACACCTTGACGACTCCCCGCTATAACCGTACTGCACTAATCTAGCTAGCTGCATGGTATAAAATCATGTGGCCAGATAATCGGTTATTCAAATTTGTCGCCCTTGATATTTACTCAAAATGCCCAGTCACCGCTGTAAGAGTTGGAGACACACTTAATATCTGCCTTAAGGGGGGTCATGACATGGTCTGCAAACAAATCGTTGCTTAATGATGCAGGTACTAGGCAAGACCTTGACATGCGTTCTTCAAAAAGAATTAGGGCCCCATATGCGCATTTGTGCTAGAAATTGCAAATAGAAGCTGTCGCTCTTAACCCCTCCCTCTGGCAGCGACGGTCGTATTGAAGCAGCCTAAGTCACTTCATAAACCGACAGGGCGGTCGTCTGCTACAAAACTGCCGCACGAACGATCGGTGCGGAGCAGAGTACGCGCCTACTCGAGTCCAGCAGTGAAGCCTCAAAGATCGGGCAGGAGCTAAAGAGAACAGGGTAGGACACGGGCCTTTGCTGCCTTTGTCACCATGTTGTGGCTTCCATCCTTCACCCCTCCACACCTCTAGCCCCAACAACAAAAAACCCACTCCCCTACGCTCACTATGCCCATTGCGCAGTGTTCAGTTGTTCAGTCGCGAGCAAGCACGTGACAGTCAGTCTATGTAGTCATGAATTGCAAGCACGCAAGTTTTGCCTGACTGTCGCACATTTAAGGAAAACTTTTAAAATTCGATTGCAAATTACTCTCAGAGACAAGTTAATTCATATTTTGCCCAGTTGTTCCAGAATGCATTTGAACGAAATGCAATAAACAGCTTGAGTTTGAAAAATGGTGTCGCGACCCCTTAAGGGTCTGACGTGATAGCGGTAATAGGTCGCTGGCATGCTCGTAAATGCAGAATGGCGCTTTCTAGACTTTAAATTAATGGATCGCGAGGAGTCCTCATAGAACTCATAGAACTGCTGGCTGAATGGTGCAGCGTTCAAGCGATGCGGCACTGCCGCGTTAGGTGTCTGTTTCTAACATGCCCACCTGTAGGGCATGTTAGACTCAGGTTGCTCTTCACAAGTTACTGCCAAACTCATGCGCGGCGCCATGATGGGCAGGTGGTAATTGCGTTCAATTTCTTTTGATTGATTTCACTGCTTCCTGGCACGCGGGGCAGGTTTCCCACAACCCGAAGCCCACCGTGGCAGATAGGCCGACAGCTTTTCAAAACACTTAACGCTTTCGGCGAGTTCTCAGCTGAACGTGACTCTTAACGCTCTCGAATTCGATCTTCCTGTTGTGTGCTTTGAGCAGCATTCATCGCAAAGGTCTCCTCTTTAGCGCGCGCGTTTTTCGGTTCTTTTGTTTTCAGGAGACTTTGCTCCGGTTTGTAGTCACAATACGGCAAGCTCAGAGTCAAGATGCGTGCACCGTGCTTTTAAACCTCATAGGCTTCTACAGGAAGCTTCATACGGAGTGCTTCCTTCGCCAACTGTATGATGGCTGATGTGCTCACCGAGGCAGCGCTATTGCACTTTGCGGTATCTACAGGTCGAGTGTCGAGTGAATCGGCAAATTGTGCTGTTGCGGATATCACCTCAAGCTGAAAAAAAAAAAAACCCTGCAGTAGTGCATAGCACTAATGGCCACCCAACATGAGCGGAGCAGATGCAGCGATAATGCAGTCACGTTTATTAGTGCAGGAAAGGCAGAGCGTGCAAACTAACTTGGCACTTTAATGACATCATCTGCGCAAATCACATCTACCTGGATTTCGTAAATAGCTGATTTACCAAGCGCCGCTGAGCTTCTCAGCGCTGTTGGCTGTTGACCGCCCGACGTGCTGGCAGCCATTGCCTCACACGATTCTTACACGCAGTATTTCTTCATGCTGGTTGTTCTTATAGTAACCTAGCACGTAGAAAAGCGCTCAGGAACCTGGCGTTGGCCCAGTACTTCATCACCTCTTTCTGGTGCTCATGATGCGATGGCGTTAAGGACCCCGTCCGCAGGAAAACACGACACCGTCGTTCTCGTCGGAGGCATGATTGAAAAATCCACAGAGAAGCTACCTAGCTGGGACACCTTGGTTACGTGACCTTGCAAAATTATCACAGCCTGCCTACGGATTGTCAATATACTGCCTGCCATGGCAGGTGAAAGGTAAATTAATGATTGGTCGAGAAAGTTTACTCGGCAGGAGCAACCTGGGTCTTATAAGCTCTGCTAGTGACAGCACCTGTCATCGCAGGGATTTCGCGCATCGCTTAACGGCTGCACCACTGCGCCTGGCGTCTCATCAGGACTCCCAGCGATCTATGAAGAATGAATTCCTCATATATGGGCATTAAACCATTGACGGTACTGCGTGAAACCTTCAGGTTGACCTTAAGTGTCCCCTACAGTTCTTTAAAGCACACCTGATATTGTAAAAACGCTTGCACTTTGCTCTAATGGTATCGAGGAATATCTTCAGTTCCTTTCAGCGGAGCATGATTAGAATATGTTTCACAGCATACTGCAGGAAGCGAATCGATATTCCTTATGAAACTGGGTTGCATCGGTACGACCAGTTGACAATCGAACATGATGCTAGTGGCCTGGGCGCTTAGGTCGAACATGCACAAAGTTGTTGCTCGTTACCCTGTGGATCACGTACAGTGCAAAATATTTTCGTACATCTTGAAACAGCCGTTTCTTCGCCTGCGGAAGTGCACGACAGCCAGGATAACTTAAAGCGTATTCCATTCGGCTATCTAGGGCACGAAAATAGTGTTTGAGTGGGTTATTTGGATTCATATCTTGAGTTCTGATTGCATCGCGGTGGATTTCTTGCTCGTTCACGAGTTCAGAGAGCAAGTGCGGATCACCGATAGCAGCACACTCTTAGACTATTAGTAGGAAGAAAGAATTTTTAAAGCGTTGTCTCCCAGATGCAGATAAGAAACTGTGGGCAGTATTAGAGGAAGGAGTCATTTTTTCATTATGACAAGCCAAATATTCTGGTCAGTCCCACGTTAATCAAAACAGGGCACCAACTGGGCCGCTGACCACCTCGTGGAAAATGGCCATTGATTGCAACTGCAAATGCTCTTGTGATTTAGAAAAAAACATTCTGGGTGCTTGTTGCTGCTCTGAAACTAAAGGAATCGTAACTTTTTATCTGAAAAGCTTATTCCAAAAGAAGTATAAACGTCGCAAGAAGTATTTATTTCTGTGTAAAGCCCAGTGGCAATTGAGTTAGCATTATGATAAGCTCATGATGGCGAAAAAAGTGTTGCAGCTGACATAGGTATATGAAATTCTTTAGCGCAGATGTTGGTCGCAATGTAAAAAATGCAACTAGAACCACGTGATAGGTTAGCGGATGTATGGAAGGCATAACAGTATGACAGTGACTAAAGTACTGAAAACTAGTTTACATTCTAGAATTCAACGAGTGGAAATGTCAATTGTGTTTATCGAATATTCGAAAAAATAAACACAACGAGGAAAAGAACCGTACCTTACAAGCAGACACTGAAAAAGCAGCGCACATAAAATACTTAAGAATATGGGATTTATAAATAATTAGCAAACCTGTTTTAACCTAGATTGGCACTTGCGGATGGCAAATTTTAAAGTGTTGGCCGAAATTATTGGAATTATTTGCTGTAATGATTTTCAATTTTCAGAATTACGAGAGCATGTTGGTAAGAAAATAGAGTATTACTGGCATTAGACGAGCATGATGAAGAGAGGATGGGGATTATGATGCTATTACAACGGGAACAGAACGTATTTGCAGTCAACGCGTGAGATGAAAAATATTGTCGGTGGTAAATAGAAAGGCTTGGTGCCAATGATGAACTCAGGTGATTATTCGAACAGCTTGCTTTTGGTGATGACACTGACATGAAAGATGGCTGACTTAAATTACACCAGATAACGATTAGTGATTAAGATTACTATGAAAGAAGCAACATGAAATGACCGAAAATATTTCGAAAAGGTTACCGCGTTTCAGCGAGTATCCCTATATTAAATTCGACTTGTTTCGAGATTGATTTACAGCCAAAATTAAATTTCATACGTTAGTGAAGTGCCACTCGAAGAAAATTCAGCTAACATGACCTTCTCATGCGGCTTTATAGGTAAACTTGATGAACGTTATCACGCTGCTTTTGTTAGAAATAAAAACAATTTGGTTAGTTTTAGCTGGGCCTCTTTTCAAAAAGTTAATTTTGCACGAGTTCACTAAATTTCGAAGGTCAGCATTAATTTCGGAAGGACCGATTTGGTTATATCTGAAGGAAAATAGTGCGGTGGAGTTAACGTACCGTATGCAGTTAGAGTTGCTAGTATCCTTTCTTGCCAGGATCCTGTCCAGCTGCCATGCGCACCCAGCATCTACTGCGGACTGCGTAATGACATTTCTGAGATTTTTACTCATCATTTGAACGGCAAAGTATTCGCCATCGTATTTCACGCAATATCTGTTTTGCAGCGATATTCTTTATGCTCCTCCTTTCCGTCTCTGAGCTGGCTCTTTGGCGGGCTTCTACTTTGCTGGATTTATTGTTTCAATTCTAAAATGTAGGCTAATTCCGTACGTCATCACTCTATGGTCCCTACGGTGACCATTCCTAGCACCTCCTCAAGCAACACGATGCCAAGATGCATGCACAATACGGTCTGTTTCATTTGAATCTTCGCAGTCTGGGCTCTTTGATTTCCACTCCCGGTTCTCCCGTTTGTGGAATAAAACAATCTTGATCTGTTAATTTATTCTCTCTGCTAGCTTTACGAGTAATTCCCCCTACTAATCCCCAAACTCTTGCCATAGTGACACACTCCTGGGTCGGCTTCCTCCTTGACGTCTACTTTGCCGCTGAAGTCGCTGAGCAGTATAGTGAATTGCGAGATTGCTTTACTTATTACTGATTCTACGTCTTCGTAGAGCCTTTCCACCATATCGCAATCATGACTAGACGGAGGCCTTTGCAACCTTCAGTTTCGTACCTCGTATCAGGTTTTTGACAATACTTGCTTCTATACCAATATTGAAGAGGAATGCCAACCCTGCTCTCTCTTGTCCGCTAAACCACAATAGCATAGTACGTGCCCTCCCTATAAGTATTTCATTACTGCGGGAGAGCAGGCAGCGTCAGGGTGCTGTGCGTTAAAAATATTTTTATTCATAAACTTTAAAATTCTTTCTTGAGCCCAAAGTAGGGCAGCTGACAGAAATTTCTTTTAGTGTTAAAAAAACAAATACACATGTGCCGACGAAGGGTAAAAATCATCTTTTTACAAAATGTCCGAGACTGCTACAAACATTCAGAAAAGTAATTAATATATCCTGGCAGAAAGCAGCAGCATAAAAATGTAGAATTACGTTTTTTTAGTGCGTATTGTTGTTTAAGAAACGAGCACTCAAAACTGCAGAAATTTTCAGGCCAAATGTTCCAAGCAAAAAAAAGAAATCAATTGATCGCGCGCAGTGGTTTGGGCAACTTCTGATTGCAGTGCGAAGGTCGACCCAGGGACGTCTTCTAGAAAACTGGCTCCGCTACACTGCTGTCGGTCCGGTGACAAGCATCGCAATCCCGGTACCTTCACAGAGGCGCGGGAAGCAGTGAATCGCCCCGGCAACGCTGACAAGTTACACACGGGAACCCGTCGATAGTCCTTAGAGAGGATTTCTCCGCCCAGTGTCTGATATAAAATGAGAAACATGGACGTCATATTTTCACACAAAGCTGTCACTTACACGCAGAGAATTAGGTGTTGATACTATAAAATTTTGAAAATGCTGCCGTTGGTGAGCAGGCTCCGTCTGAGGTGTCGACGTCAGCTTCAGCTCGATGCTTTCTGCAGTAGCTCTTTGCTGACAGGCTAAGGGCGAAGTTTGAAAATACCACCTTATACGGCTGGCGAAAAAGAAATCATTAACTGAAGCAGAGTACTCTTGCAACTGACCGCACAGCGTTATTGAGCAGAATGGCTCCATATAAACGAGGATCGAGCGTGTTACGCCATCGTTGAAATTTAATTATTTGAATAAAGGCGGCAAGCAAGGAGTTAACTCAGCATGAGCTTCACTTCTTGCAGCCTCTTTAAGCCCTCTGAAATCGGATTTCATACTCGATAGCTGGCACACCAGTGCTGCTAGGCTAGTCTCTAACAATAAGATAAGATCAATATTTGCCTTTTAATAATAATAAGATTTCAGCTTTAAGCCCTATTAGGTTTCGTTTCTAATTGTGGCCTGTCCGAAGCCAGGGGATACTTTCCGTCAACTGGTCTGTGAAAGGTCTGACCGCTGACCGCTTACATAGCCGTTTTCTTTGTAGTCAATGGAGATTGCGAGCCGAGCGGCGAAGCGACGTAGAGAATCAATATTTAAACTTTATTGAAACTGCGCGTCGAAGCTCGTAAAAGAAAATTAATTGGGAACTGAGCTCCAGTTCATGAAATAAAAGGTATTGAACGAATAGCTGACAGGCTGCCATGGTCAGTAACGAATAGCATTTAAACGACCTGATAACGTACTAGAGAAGGTTTTTTTTCCGAAATAGAATCCTAGCTCTACACGTGGTGTGCATTAATGTGAAAATAATTACCGCCACGCTTAGGCAGAAGTAATAAGGAGGACGCCAATACATAATGCAAAAATAGCGCACACGGAACACAAGGGACGGACAGGAAACGACGTTCCTTGTGTTCCCTGTGCGCTATTTTTGCATCATGAACGTTATCCAACTTGCCCAACTTTCGGCTTTGCTGAACGCCAATACCTCAGTTTGCTTCACCTTGTATTGCGTATATAAACGCAAGCAAGCGCAGCAGCTTTTCTCCACTTTGCATACACTGCTGAAAGACCAAGCGCATATTTTACGTTTAGCGTACGCCGTCGTTTATGCCAGTTGATGCTAAATTAAAGGCAGCTCGTCATTTCTGCCACAGTGTGTCTTTACGTGATATGCATCCATGTATAAGTTCGCTAGTTAACTAGCATGCCTCAGTGTTCTCCTTCGAGCAGTAGACATTTTTTGTTACCTCTGTGCAGAATGGGAAGGAGCCTGCGCAAAACTGTGAGTTCCAGGTGATCTACAGTGGCCTAGATTCAGGGCAGGGAAAAGTCGTTATTCAGTACTTTAACAGATAGAAATGCTGAATGCAAAATTTCTGCATGTATATATCTAGAATGTCTAGCAAACAGAGCTCAAACCGTACTTTCTGGCTTGTTTAGTTCGCCGGAACCAAACGCACAACGCTATTCTTCAGACGCGTTAAAGTGCCTATTTTCTTCAAGTTTGGTTACGACGAATCAGGCTCATTCATTTAAATATCTACAGATCACATTTTGTAGTTATTACCCCAGGTTTACTTGAAGACAAATTGTGGAAAGCCACTGCTATTTCGCAGAAACGCATGAGAGTAATCAATATTTTCCTGACATGAAACGCTTAAAGCTATAAAAATATGGAAAGAAATGCAAGTAGTATTAAATAATTTTCCATTTCACAGCCAGTTCTCGTTATGGCTATGCAGAAAGGTATGGGTTTTCAAGTTACGCTTCCTCACTCTAGCGAGAATGGGCTTCATGTGTGGGCTTTTATTTTCTGGTCCTTCATCTGTTCGACTAAATTCCTCTCAAGTATATACACGACCTGGCCCATATTACGATTCAATATAGTACATAGACAAGACTCCGGTTTGATTAGGTCAATTTTCTGGACTCCACCTCGAAGTATCTCGCCCACATACTTACCAGTGAGAATAACAAGGCCACAAGAAAGACGCTGCATCAAGGATGATGTTTCGTTTCCTGCAATAAATGAACGTTGTCACCTGTCCTTTTCCATGTCACGAAGCAAAGTGAAACATTAAATGGATCGAATGGCATTAGAGCAGCAGCCTAATGTTCGTGAGGATGCTGCTAATCGTATAACTAGGGGTGATAGCATAGACTCAAGAGAACAATGGCTGTAGAAGGCACCATTAGGCAGGAAAAAAAGGTTGTATAAGGAATAGTGCGTGCCGCCAGAATTCGGCATCAACGAGGATCCGGCAGAAAGCAAGTATATTGGATATGCATGGAGAGAGCATCAATTGTAAAAAGGTATCTCATAGTAATGTATTACCGCGCAAGGCAAGGGGCCTTCAAGGTCAGAGCTCATCAACTTTATGAAAACGGGGAACCAGAGCGACAGCACCTGGCCACTAATTGCATATGTCCTGATAAGCTGAATTATAAAGAGGGATCGGAGAGACATTGCAACGAACAAAGGAAACAACAATACGTGTTCTATTCGCTACCTTAGTTTTGTGTCTTGCTGAGGAATATTGAAGGGGTTCCTGCCAACAGCGGTTACCTACAAAAAACCTGCATTTAGCTATCTTGGAAAGGCAACAACGTACTGGTTGAGAACAGGAATAAAGAGTGTCAGTTTCCTTTGAAACTTAAATTAAAATAAAAAACGTACTAAACCACAAAAACACCTGTAAAATTTGTTGCTAATATAAGGTATGGTTTATTCGGATGGGCTTTTTAACGGGAGCAGGGCCAACAGCAGTCCGAGGTCAGCTAGTAAAGCCAGGAGCGTGCACCAGACAATGGCCATGCGGCTCGCGCGTATGCCCGTCGTCTTTTTTATACGAAGAACTTCTAAGTAGGAAATTAATAGACAAAGATCTGCAATGCATGTTATGTGAAAAATCGCCTGTAAAAGGGAACAACACCCTGTTCCAGGTACAAATTCAAATTCGCATTATTTCATCATCATATAGACCGATACTGAGGGCAGTACACTAAAAACCACACAAACTGCTTGACGAGGTCCACGGCCCCATAGCCTGGCATAGGCTTACAAAGCAACAAATCGTATACAGTGATTGAACTCACAGAGAGTGAGCGCGTGCGAGCAGATTAAGACAAAAAAATTGCAAAAGTTAAAACTTACAAAACATTAAAGTGTGCAGAGAAAACCAGCTTATAAAACACTGTTTAAATAACGAGGTATAAGGAAACGTAGCATTGCTTTCCATATTTTTTTATAGTGCATGAAACTTCCCACTTTTGCAACATCCGAGAAGTACTCGCTTTTCTCCGTTTTGCCAGCTGGAAGACTGTAGTAAAGAAGGCACTATAACACTTACTGCCCACATTTTATAGCACTTAAGAAGAGTTGTTTTAAGAAGCTGAAATATTGGAGCTAAGCTGAGGTCTCCAAAGGGGAGTTCGGCATGGCACCCCTGTGGAGAATTTCTTGCTGCAAAAAGTGCTTTTTTCAATCCTGTAAGATTGTTAGTGTTGGTTCCAGTGGCGGACTGCGACACTAAATGGCAATGATTAATGCCGTCCTTGAACAAACTCTTGTAAGTTAAGAGTTTGATGCTTCTTTCTTCTTTCTCTTTATTTGTTCCTTTCCATTACAGAAAGCCGGAGCGAAAGCTAAAGGCTGCAGTGCCTGACAAAGGCTTTCGCTCCGGATGACGTTCAGCGAGCAGGTAAAGAGCACACAATCTTTGGTCACATATAGATTTGCGCCATGCATGAACACATAAATACTTACAAAATAGACTAACATAGAATTGCTGATTGCTTTGCAATAACAGAACATCTGACTATAATATATTGAAAGCAAGACATGTCGTTATAAGAAACATTACTAAAGAAGATCGGTTATACCAAAAACAGGCATACATATTCAGGTACAACAAAAAAAAAGAAACCGCACAAAATTACACAAATACAAAGTCATGCTTGAGCAATAGGGGTTTTAGAAAAAGTTTCGACATTGGTTTCGTAAAATTTACTAATTCATCAACACGATTCAACAACAAAGGTATCTGGAAGTCTGTATGTTGCCAGCCATATTTTGTTCTTGTAATAGGTGTCCTTCTGTGTACTTTGCGGAGAGAATACTGTGAACATGGATCATGATTTGTTGTAGTGTAGAGCTTGTTGTTCTTTATACACTGCAAGAGCTTCAAGTAATAGACTTGGTTTCCTTTGATTCATGAATGCTTTATAAAGAGCGGACTTGTGGCAAGAAGTAGAGGCTTGCCATAAAAGTTTTAAAACATTCTCAGAGTTTTCTTCTGCAATAAAATTAATTGGCTACAATTTTGACCGGTTGTTGTTCCCCAGACCGATGCACAGTATGAGAGACGAGAGTAGAATAGAGAGTAATACAGCATTTTTTTAGCCAAAGCGGAACAAGGTTTTTAACCTTTTACTAACAGCCAACTCCTTGACTTAGTTCCCTTGCTAGATGCTCGACATGTGTTTTCCAGGATAAGCTACTTTCAAACCATTCTCCCAAAAATTTTTGCGTCGTTACCTGATCTAATGGGTTATCGCGGAAACGTGTGATGATTTTACTATATAGAGGCTTATTAATTGGTGAAAAGATGACATATTTAGTTTTTTGGCAATTAACCGTAGCTTATTAGTATCTAGCCAGAGGGACAATAAGTTGAGGTAGTTATTCACTGCATCCTGAAGTGGAGTGAGCGATCTGCCAGAGAAAAATATATTTGTATCATATGCGAACATGATTAATTTTGGCGAATTTGGTATACTGCATATGTCAGTGATGTACATATTGAACAGTATCGGTACAAGGATTGACCCTTGTGGCAGGCCATAGAGCACCTTCATTACCGACGAAGATGCATTATTTATTGTAACATATTGAGATCGATTAGTTAAATAACTTCTCATTAGGTCTAATGCAACATCTCGTACTCCGCAGTCGTACATCTTGGTTAATAATATCTCATGGTCCACCGATTCAAAGGCCTTTTGAAGATCCAGAAATATTCCAATTGTATACAGTCTATGTTCTATATTATGTATTATTTCATTTTCTATGTTCATAATGCCTGTTCAGTTGACTTGTTTTTTTTTGGAATCCGTATTGCGCCTCATTGATTATTTTATGCTTGCTTATAAAGCCTTCTAGTCTCACGTTTGTGACACCTTCAAAGACTTTTGAGAGTACGGGGAGCAATGACATGGGGCGGAAATTATTGGCTGTATAATCACTCCCACCTTTATGAACTGGGCAGGCTCTTGCTATTTTGAGTTCATCTGGAAATATCCCAGTCTGAAACATGCTGTTAATAACATTTCTTAGGACGCCAGAGATGAGATTGTAAATATATTTAATAGGAATTGGCTTAATATCATCGAAGCCAGCTGCTGTGTTATTATTGAGATTTCCTATCAGTTTCTCAAATTCTAGCGGTGTAGTTCGTGGCATTGCTAATGAGTTCAGTATCGCTGGTTTAGGAATAACTAGGCCTGGTCCAGGGGGGCAAGTTGACGTGTACTTTCCACTGTGTATGAAATGGTTATTCAGAGTATCGGCAGCTATACAGTCAATAAGGTTTCCTTGTGACGAGGAAACATGGGTGATCCAGGTATGAGCACTGCAGTGTGTAAGGTTCTTTGCCAGATTTTCCTAGGGTTGTAAGAAACACGTGTGAATAACTTTTCGTAGTAGTCTAACTTTGCGCGCTTGATATCTTTATCAAGTCAGTTGCGATATTTCTTGAATTCTATGAGTTGACTCACCTCGCGTGTTTTATAAACGACTTGTATAATGTATGCTTGTGTTTGATCTGATCTAGGAGCGCTGCATCTATCCACGGTTTCCTTATTTTCTTTTTGTACTGCATGTTTCTTGGGGTTAAGGGAAATGCTGTACTATAGCACTGTTTTATTTTTTTTTTCAGCGAAAAGACTGTACGCAATGTTCGGATTCAATACATTGATAACAAATTCCCAATTGGTGTCCTCTATCAGACGACGAAACTTTTTTAGTGAATCCCAAGATATGGTACGATAAGAAGTGACAAGTGTATTAATTTTGGCTTTGTGTACCGATGGTATTGAACGAAAAATTGGGAGATGGTCACTTATGTCAAGTGAAAATACACCTGATGAACCATGCTGCTCATCCACGTTTGTGATGCAGACGTCTAACAATGTGGCACTCTGCTCGGTAATACGCGTGGCTAAGGAGATAAGATTCACACATGCGTAGGAATTCATGATATTGCCAAGTGCTCTAGCGTTCACGTCGTCTGCCAACATGTTTACATTCATGCCACCCATCATTACGAACTTCACCCCTGTGTTGCTTAGATAGTTTAACATGTCATCGGCAAAAGAAAATAAATTTGTTTTGTTTCCGCACGGTGGCCGGTATATCACTGCAAC
Organism: Amblyomma mixtum; assembly: GCF_055824585.1. Taxonomy (NCBI): domain Eukaryota; kingdom Metazoa; phylum Arthropoda; class Arachnida; order Ixodida; family Ixodidae; genus Amblyomma; species Amblyomma mixtum. Next base: position 181,502,050 of record NC_143013.1, read on the forward strand.
GATGATTGATTTCAACCTAATGGTCAAACACTCGACGTTTTGCTCGATAAAGGAAAATTCAGGAATCACTTCATGATAGACGTAAATAGCGACGCCGCCACCACGACCCGAAGTTCGGGGAAGGCCATAATAGATATAGTTATTAAGTTGCGGCGGGCAATCATTTTCTGTTAACCAAGTTTTTGAGATAAGCACAACGTCAAACTGGAATGCAACGTTTTCAAGTAGATCAAGTAATATGCCGTTTTGTTTCTCATACTGCGCATATTCAGGTGCAATATTGAAAAGCTCCCGTTAAAGTTTCCAAATGCATCATTAAAAGAAACATAGTCATAGTATTTGCACTTCGTATCAGTAGATGTGGTTGTGGTTACCTGTCCATCCTTTTCAATTTTCTTAGTTTTTTTGCCAGTTTTAACCAGCACGGCTGATATAAGTGGTCATGCTATCTAGCTCGTCGGAAGAATAAATGAGCAGGACTGGAGACGTCTCATTCTGTCTGGCAAATATTTTTCCTCCTTTCGTCAATACAAATTTCCACTTTACCTCTTTCTTCTTCTTGTTGGCGGCGCCAAGAAGCTGTTTGCCGAGCCTAGTTAGGTGTTCGTTAACGAACACAAGATGAGAGTCATCAAAGCCAAGCCTTTTGGTGTCCAATCTAATCTTTTTTGCCTTGGCGAGCAAGGTGTTCTTTTTGCTTCTCTGGACGAAACGAACAATTATGTTAGACTCATCATGCTTGGTAGTTGGGACTCTGTGGCATATGTCAATGTCACGCTCGTCAACGTCTTCTCCTGCAAGGCGCCCGATTTCCTTTATGATTGCTACTGGCTCACCTTCAAGAGGGACTCCTTTCACTTCGATATTATTGGAACGCTGGTATTGTTCCAGCTCTTCAAGCCTTCGAGCGAGTTTAGCATTTTGGCTCCTGAGGTCCCTGTTTTGTTGAACGATACCGCGAATTTCTACTCTCAGAGTTTTCAAAACACTCAGCTCTTGCCTTACTTCTTTGAGCTCCTCCAGTTCTAGTCTAATGGCTTCGAGCTCTTCTTTCAGTTCACTGCAAGAACATGAAGTCTGAGTGCAGTCCTCATTCTCAGCAGCTCTCGTGTTACTTCTCGTACCCTTTGTCATTCTGAGTGTAGATCAAAGCGCACGCACGCACGCACGCGCACGCGCACGCACACGCACACGCACACGCACACGCACACACACACGCACACACACACACACACACACACACACACGAGTATTCGTTCAGCACACACAAGAGCAGTCGTTCGGCAGTAGTGCACGAGTTGGCCGTATGTCTTAAGTTAGTAAGTATGTAACTATGCTCACCTGTAAGAGCAGATTTCTTTAGATGCGTGCCTTACGTGCACTGCCGCTGAACTGCTGGCTCCGCTCGTCCGATCGCAGCTTATGAAGCCTACTGTTGACGCCCCCTTGAGGCGCAGAACAGCTGCGCAGTCTTGTGCGGGAAAATGCTGATGCAGTCGGTGGTGGTCGGTAGACAGCAGACTTGCACGTGGCGGCCGTAGGTACTGTGGTCCATGAAACAGAGTTGTCGTCTAAGAGCAGATTTCTTTAGATGCCTGCCTTGTGTGCACTACCTATAATTAATACTGGAATATGTTGAGTAGGTCTCATATTGTCACGTTGGTAATCGGCGGCTGAGGGTCCACAGCGGGTCAACAGACGTGCGCTTCCAGATCACTTTCACTTTCACACCCACACTTCCTCTTCTTCTTGAGAGGCCCTTCCTTCTGCACGAGCGCTGGCGTCATTAGCCCCCCTCCTGCGAAGGCATCGACCCGATGCCTCCACGAACGCAGGGGTGGTCTCGAGGAGAGTCAGTGCTCCCTTGCGTAGTAGGGCTTCAGGCGAACGACGTGGACCACCTCGGGGCGGGGGTGGCGGCGAGATTGTTGGGGCTCGTGAGGGACGACTTCATAATTCAGGGCTCCAAGGCGTCGCACAATTCGGTAAGGACCGAAATAGCGGCGCAAGAGCTTTTCACTTAGGCCGCGTCGTCGGATTGGGGACCAAACCCAGACGAGGTAACCCGGGAGGTATTCAACAAGCCGCCTCCGTAGGTTGTAGCGTTGCGCGTCCTGGCCCTGTTGATCTTGAATGCGAAGCCGTGCAAGTTGGCGGGCAGCTTCGGCGCGCTGTAAGAAGGATGCAACGTCGTCATTTCGGTGGTCTTTGTCATGGGGCAGCATGGCATCCAGTGTTGTCGTCACCTGACGGCCATAAACGAGGCTAAACGGCGTCATGTTGGTGGTTTCCTGTACGGCTGTATTATACGCGAACGTGACATAGGGCAGGACGTCGTCCCAGGGTTTATGTTCCACGTCCACGTACATGGAAAGCATGTCTGTAAGCGTCTTGTTTAGACGTTCCGTCAGTCCGTTAGTTTGGGGATGATAGGAAGTCGTCCTACGGTGACTGGTGTGACTAAAAACTAGAATATGGTGCAAGAGCTCAGAGGAGAAGGCAGCACCTCTGTCCGTAATCAAAACGTGTGGTGCTCCATGACGTAAGACGATTTGATGCACAAAGAACTGGGCTACTTCGAGGGCGGTGCTACTCGGAAGGGATGCTGTCTCTGCATAACGCGTGAGATAATCAGTGGCTACGATTATCCACCTTTTCCCGGAGCCTGATGTAGGGAAAGGTCCCAGCAAGTCCATGCCGACTTGTTGAAATGCTTGCGAAGGTGGCTCAACGGGCTTGAGGAATCCGGCTGGCTTCACGGGCGGGACCTTACGGCGCTGGCAATCCCGGCAAGTGCGGACGTAGTGTGCAACGTCATGACCCAGGCGCGGCCAGTAGTACTTCTCTTGAATTCTGGCTTGTGTTCTAGTAATCCCAAGGTGGCCGGAAGCTGGTTCGTCATGGCAGGCGTGAAGAATTTCATTGTGTAGGGACACGGGGACGACCAGCAAGTACGGCCTAGTGTTGGCAGCGAAGTTCTTCTTAAAGAGAACACCGTTACGTATGCAGAGAGACGACAAAGAGCGCCTGAAGGCTTTAGGAACTGTGCTGCTGGCTCCTTCCAGATAACGAATGACGTCACGAAGATCGGGGTCGGCGCGTTGATGCTCGGCGAAATCGTTGGTATGGACGGCACTCAGGAATATTTCTTCGTCCTCAGCAGCATCATCCGGAGCTGGTTGCACGGGAGCACGAGATAAACAGTCTGCGTCTGCATGTGTGTGACCGCATTTGTAGATGACGGTGATATCGAACTCTTGAAGTCGAAGGCTCCATCGAGCTAGGCGGCCGGAAGGATCCTTGAGATTGGTCAGACAGCATAGGGCGTGATGATCGGTCACTACTTTGAAGGATCGGCCGTAAAGGTATGGTCTGAACTTGGAAACTGCCCACACGATGGCGAGGCATTTCTTTCACCTGTGTGGTAATAGCCTCACGTTCTTTGGTAGACACTCGATAAGGTGACTGTCGGAGTGGCGGAACATTTTCGTCTGTAATAATGCGATGTTTCGCAAGATGCGTCCGCCCGACGCGTGGCGAGGACGCGAAGGCACCACGGTAGCGACTGAGCAGTTCCCGTACTTTGTCGCGCTGGTCGGGCGGCAAGGTTGTGTTAATATCGTACTTAACACCAGCAAGTCCGTCGGGCTCAGTTGTTGAAGCAGATGTGAAACTGTGCACACACCTATTTTCACTAAGAGTGTCAATATACGCCACAGTCGTTCCCTTGTTAAGATGTTGGTGTTCGTTGCTGAAGTTGGTGAGAAGAACGTTGACCTTACTATCTTCAAGGAAAACAACCGCCCTGGCGACGGAAATTCCTCGGTCCAGTAGCAGCAGCTGCTTGCTTTCGACGACACCCTCAATTTCCCGTATGTGCTTTGAGCCGACGGTTATCATCACTCTGGAACGTGGAGGCACGGTCACGTGTTCGTCCAGAATGTGCAGCGCCGCAGGGAGAACACTATCCACGGATATGGCCTTCTCGGTCGAGAACTTGACGGACTGCGATAGCAGATCAATAACTGCACCGTTTTCGGCCAGAAAGTCTATACCGAGTATGACGTCCCGGGAGCACTCGGCTAACACTACGAACGTTGCCAAGAATGTTTCGCCTTGCACGGTTACCCTCGACGTGCACGTTCCCGTAGGTGTAATTAAATGTCCGCCTGCAGTACGCATATGTGGGCCATCCCAAGCGGTTGTGACCTTTTTTAGTGCTGCGGCGAATTGTCCACTAAGTACTGAATAATCGGCACCAGTATCCACCAGCGCGGTAACATCGGCGCCGTCAACCAAAATCTCCAAGTCGGCAGTTGGTGGTGTCTTACTTTGGGGATGTCGAGGCGTTCGGTCTCGGCTACGGTGCGTCGAAGGAGTTCGGCATCGAGGAAAGGCGTCGTGGCCATGGAGGGGTGCGTCAGGACATCGGCTAGTTTTGAGGTACGTGGGCTCAAAAATCTTCGGGACGGCTACGGAATTCGTTGTTGGTTGAGAACTGTCTTGCGGCGATGGAGGATCTTGTACACTTTGTCGTTGACCAGCCGCACCTCCAGAGGCTGCTGTATCTAGTTTCCCCTACGGGGACTCGGAGACTGGCCTCGCCCTGGGGAACTGTAGCGACGCGGCGATGAAGATCGAGAGAAACGGCGCTGTACGGAGTCCGCTTGCGAGATGTAGTCCGCGATCTCCTGCGGTCGTTCTCCATACATCGGACGATGACACCCGACGGGGAATCCTCGAAGGCCCATCTCCCTGTATGGGCAGCGACGATAAACATGTCCAGCCTCACCGTAATGGTAGCACAGTGGCTGATTGCTGGCGCTCTCCAGACATCCGTTCTGCGGCGTCCTAGCCGCTGTGGAGAATTCGGCTGGGGAGGTGGAGTTCGTGCAGCGGCGGAGGCAGGTGTGTCGTAACGTCGGTTCGGCTGCGATGGAATAAAACGGCGTGTGACGGCGGCGTAGCTGAGATTCGGCGGCTGAGGCTGCACAGGGCCGGCAACAGGTAGTGCTGTACAAGTGCCTAGAGCTTGCTGCACCTCCTCACGGACAACGTCAGCAAGAGTGCTAGGCTGAGGTTTTTCCTTGTCCGGAAAGAGCTTTGCCAGTTCCTCCCTCACAATACATCGTATCATCTCACGCAAGGAGTCTCCCGTCTTCACCGTGGCGTCCTCCACAGTGGCCGTGAGCATCGACGCTGTTGTACGGTCGTACTGCCGGGCCCTCATGTCCAAAGACTTTTCGATGGTGCTCGCCTCCTTCACGAAGTCAGCTACAGTGACTGGAGGACTTCGAACCAGGCCGGCGAACAGCTGCTCCTTGACACCTTTCATAAGGAAGCTCACCTTCCTCTCCTCCGACATGTTTGGGTCGGCACGCCGGAACAGCCTCTTCATTTCCTCAGCATACACCGTCACACTCTCGCTGCGGAGTTGATGTCTGGCTTTTAAAAGCAGGTCGGCCTTCTCCCTGCGCGACGTGCTCTCCTTGAAAGTTTGGAGGAACTCTGTCTTGAACGTATTCCACATTCCAAGGCCAGATTCATTGTTCAGAAACCAGGTCCTCGCGTAGTCGTCAAGGGCGAAATAAACGTGCCGCATCTTGCAGTCAGCGCCCCAACCATTGTAGATGGCCACCCGGTCATACTGGTCCAGCCAGTCTTCGGCGTCCTCGTGTGGTTGACCGCGAGAAAGGGGGTGGCTCTCGCTGGTGGTGGAGCAGGACCGGCGACACTGTAGCTGGAGGATTCATCGTTATAGCACCTACCCTCCGTGAACAATGCGAAACAGGGAGCAGTCCAAATTCGGGAGGTAAGCCCTGTAATCGGGGACTGCCCTGGTGGACTGGCGTGTCTACCTTCGGTATTTGTACGGGGCTCGAATTGCGGCTTGAAGGGGGCGTACGGTGCATTAACGACGTACCCAGCACCTCCACCAGATGTCACGTTGGTAATCGGCGGCTGAGGGTCCACAGCGGGTCAACAGACGTGCGGTTCCAGATCACTTTCACTTTCACACCCACACTTCCTCTTCTTCTTGAGAGGCGCTTCCTTCTGCACGAGCGCTGGCGTCAATATTCGCAAAATCATAGGTGCAACCAAACGTATGTATATATTCCGGGTCATGTTCTGCAAAGAAAATCTCAAGACAACTAATTTGAAAAAAAAGTTCTAGTTGAGATGTTCCGTATTTCAATTCTAAATTAGTGTTTATTCGGTTTTTCGGATGGCACAGCACGGCATACTTTTTGTTGTATTGAAGTCAAGAGAGTTAGCAGTCTTCTATATGGAAGTCTTGCTACCACAAGGTTAGCTTGGTTAATCACGTTAGCAGGATCTCGCCATTTTGTTATCTATCCAGTATCTCGTCTCTTCTGGTATCTCTTTCAGCGTGTTGAAGCGCAAGCCAGTTCCTAAACCTACTTCACTTAGAGCAACGAATCAGACATTCAAATAAAAGACAGAGGGGAGAATGTAACTCCCTTTTTCGGCAGTACATACTAGGAGGACTTGTTGCGGAACAGTTTAAAGTAAACCGGTGCTGCGAGTAACAGTTTGCTGTGGCGCAGGCTTCCAGCAATTCTCCAGTAAGTCTGGCACTTGGAGCAGCCTTCAACGCAAAAAAATGCCTCTGATAATCTGAAAAACCATAAATAACCGATTCATTTCATCGTTTCAGAATGACGAAGACACTCATAAAATTTACTCAGAAGACACTCAAAGACAAGCAAACCGCATTACTACAAACGCGGTCCGTTCGCATCTTCAGTTTTTCCTTGTCTACAACATTATCGTGGATGCGCTGCTCCTTTTTTTACGGTGATGGAAATGGACGCAGCTCTACATCCTGTGGAGCCCGGTCGCTTATTTGCTGCCGACCTAAGGAAACGTCTCAGCCAATAGAGCGATGCAAGCACTAAGGCCACGGTGCTGTGCTCGATCAACAGCGATTAGTCCGCAACGGCCGACAGCTTCATCAGAGTCCTGAACAACAAGGCCAAACTAAGATTGCGCAGAGGTGATGACTCGTCGTCAACTGGTACGTACACAATCACCATGGAGAGAGCAGCGCAGGTACATAGTCCTGTATGTGTCAGGGACTCCCACCGATAATATTACAAAAGGTAATCCACGTCTGCGTTCCTAGAGGTTCGCGCCCCGGGAGCGATTAAAGGCGTGAGGGTGAACCGCTATAAGAACGTCATCAGTGATTTGACAGTCAAGAACGCTTGCTCGTGAGATCTCATCTGAAGTATGCGTCCAACATTTCGCTTCCCTTCAACGATATTTGACCGATTGCATTCAGTGACTGGAAAAAAAGAAGTTAATTTCATTGTGCACGACTATGCACACCTGTTTTAAGTAACAAGCATGGAACACATTTTAAATTCATTGCGCTCTCCTCATTTAAGGAAACAATATCATGAAATAGCTTCCTTTTGCGAACGTTTTCCCAGCGCAGACTACCATCGAGTGTCACGTTAGGAAAATCATTTCAAGATTAACGCTAATTTTACACTCAACTATGAGTTTAAATATCTCCCAGACCTTGCATTTGAGATTTGAACAACCTGCCCAGAGAGGTAGCTGCATCCCCTGACCACTTGTGTCGTTGTTAAAGGCCTGAGAGGTTTCTTTACTATCAATTGTTTTGTCACTGTTATGAGCAATTTGTTTGAATGGTGTTTTTATATGTACGATGTTGACTGCGATTAAGTGTTTTGCGCGTCCACGAAATATTATCATATTAACTTTTCTGGTTGTGTAAGCAAATTTATTCGCAGTTTCTTCTACATCTATACTGATTGTTAAGTATGTGTATAGATCGCGCATGCAGCAACTGACATGATTCTGTTCTATTTCCTCCTCATTTATGTAATGCCGCTAAGGGCACGGAAAAAAATTGAATGATATTTTATTTTTATGAATGCTCTCTGTAGTCTTTGTAAGAAGGAAATAATTTAAGGAAGAAAAGAAAGAAGGAAAGAAAGGAAACATTATCCAACCTAAGAAATCTTTGGTGCAATATTTCGCGAAATGCCATTTGCGTGTATTTCCTTATCGTGCAGTATCAAACGCTGTACAGGGTGAGATACTGCGTTTGAGAAGAGCTGAGAGCGAGGTACGGCATGCGGGGACGCCGACAGCTCCTATGCTCCATAAGACGCAACCTAAATTCAATGTTACCATGTGACTTGAAAAATGGGCCCATTAGATGAAGGCATTGGTGTGGGCTACGATGAAAACAGTTTGCTTGCAACAGAACTATAAGCGATAGACTGCTGTTTAAAATGCCTTTTATTTAGCTCCTTTTACGCACTGAGCGGATTTTTCACTACACGCCGCGGTAAACTGCTCCTGCCTTTAATTATCAATACTGGCTGGCCATTCGATAAACCGATCGTCGAGGCCGTGCGCTCTAAGGGCGTTGTTCATCGTTTGAATGAAATTTATTGCAGTTTCGTATTTCGCACACATAGCAGAGTGATTTCCTTATGTTTTGGAAATAGCGCTAACCACGCAGTTATGTTTACTTCCCTGACCATGTCAAAACTGGGAAGCGGGGAAAATAGTAAGATAGCATTTCTTGCTCTGATGGAGAAAGGAAAGCCTATTGCTCAAGCATATTTTACTGTGCCTAGATTTTCCTACCAGGGCTATGACCTGAACTCTTGACCATGCTTTTTTTGGGGACACGAAGGTGTCTGCTGTGAGCCATGACCTCTATCAAGTCTGTACGAGTCCGTTTCTTAGTTTTCAAATGTGTGGCGACTGTAAGGTGCAGAATAAAAGACATTCGGTGCAAAATATGCTATAGGCTTGTACTATACGCTCCTCTGTCTCTCTCTGGGAGCACTGACCTGAGCTATTCCTATCGGTGCAGCACGGCTCCATAAACCTCCGCTGCTTGTTGATAACACCGAGAGCATGGAGCGGCAAACAAAAAAGACTAGCCCGAGCTTTTTCTTCGGCTTGTTTAAACCACTGTGGATAATTAACAAGCGGGTAATGACATACGCTTTCTTTACATTCTGCATGGGTCGAAGCTGCCGTCGATATTCCAATGAGCGACATGCGTCCAGGCCATCAAGCACAAATCACGCACTAAAAATACCCTTGTTTGCATAAATGAACTGTTTTAACGTCGATGGGACATACTCTCGGCAGTTAGGAAAAACGCAACGAAACCATCAGATATCTTCTGAGACAATTGTGCGCAAACAGTTGATTTTTCCTTGCTGTTTACTTTGATGCTTTAACTCTTTTGAAAGCTTTAACTCCAAGCTGAGGCTTCACACACGCGACAAGATTTTTAAAAAGGCGAAGGTGGGAGGGTGAGCACAACTCTACCTAGTGGGGGTTAAGAAGCATGGAGAAGTGGCTGGCGGGGGACCAGCGGTACTCACTGGGGGCAGGTTGTTTTCCCACTGCGAACTTTAATTCGATTCTGTCGTCGCTTTGTTATTCAGCTGCTACATGAGCTGCTTGAAGCAAGTGGAAACCTTATAAAGGGTGGAGATGGGTAGGTAGACTATTAGTGGCATTTCTGGGGGGCAAATTGGGGGGGGGGGGGGCGGGATAGTTTTGGTGGGTGATTCTGGGCTAGGGCTGTTATGAGTGAGTGGGCAGCGCCCAAGCAAGGGGGGCGCTTTGGGAAGTGGCTGTTGTATGGTGATTGTAGAGGGTAGGGCTTCTCGCTACGGCTCGAGGCTTGATTCAACAGACATCAGGTTCCCTGGAGTGGGTTAGGTAGTACTGTTTTCGCACTAGACCTCACATATCGGGTTTCAATTAGTTGTGCGTTTCGGGAAGAGATAAATTCAGCGGGATCACGTAATAGCAAGAGCAGGGAAAAGAATGAAGGACAAGCGCAAAAAACTTCTTACACTTTTCTTATTTCTTGGGAGAAGAAGGCAATGTATTGAGAGACATAAAAAGAAAACGAAAGCGCAAAGTACCTCGCGGTCCTGAAAGCGTGGTCGTTTCTCCATCGGCAAACTGTCCACTAGGTGAAATTTTCACAGTGAGAGAGAAAGGAGCCACGGGTCTGTGAAACGCGCACCATCCAACTTAGATTTAAGCGCAGGTATAGCGGGTGCAGTTCGACACAACGCCTCTATTTGCTTTTGTCTGTGTTGTGCGCTTGCGCATGTCAACTCGAAGAGTGCTGCGAAGATAACGACGCCATGCAAGGTTCTCTGAAAAAGAGAAGAGGTCTCTCCTGTCCCGCTAATGTATCGTGGGAGTGATCGGAAAAGGCTAAAAGTAAAAGAAACAGAAACAAGGTGGAGAATCGAAAATGTATTTGGCAAAATAAAGTAGTTCAAACCTTGGAAGAAGTGAAGGAAGAGTTGAAAGGCGACAGTTAAGCTGCATCACTTGTGTTTAGAGCCAGTGGAACAGGCCAGCGCTCACAAGCATTTGTTGAGTTTTTCAGCAATAGTTTATGATCAAATGTTTAGGAAGATCTCACAATTTGGAGTTCATTTGTAACAAGACAGTAATAACTCAGTGCCATCCACCCAAGCGTAGCAATAAATCTACAAAAGAAAGCTATAGAGCTTCCACCGAATTTAGCAGTTAACAAAAAAAAACGGGCGCGCTTAGGCGGATGCTATTGAGTAATTACTCTCTTATTACTAATTTACTCCACCGTTAAGGATTCTTCTAATCATTTGACCAACACTGTTCCCCCTTAAGAGTTTTTGACCAATTCGCTCTCGCCGTACCATATGCTAGCCATCCCAGTTAGCCCAGTTGGTAGAGCGGCGGATACGGTGAAGCGATGGTCCCACGTTCGAACCAAATACCACGACGCATTTTTAACTACGAAGTTTCTATGGAAGCTGTGTACTTTTCCTTTGTAGCTGTATGGCTGCGCCGAAAGTCAGTAATTACTACTTATTAGCAATAGCTTATGTTCTTAAAATGGTCCTTCGTTCAATCTTGTTCTCTTTACGAAAGTGGAAGATGGACAGTTAGCTTGGTTGCAAGAATGGCCTCTTGAGAAGAAATTTGAACTTGAAACTGGCGATAAGTAGAGACATGAGATAACCAATTAGCAAGGAGAATAAAAAATAAGCGCAGGTTGTCTGTGGCATGGCGATTTTCGTGAAGTTCCCTATGCAACCCGATCCCTTTGCGTGTGATTATCAATTTAACACTTATTCAGAGTGAGGGATCTTGCCCCTTCAGGGCGTTTGCGAACCATGGTATTGCCCAACGAGTAGCACATCACATGCAGTAAAGAACACCGTTTGTTAAGGCATAACAAGCCGACGCTACAATATAAAAGAAAAGAGATGCACCTGCGCCCTCTGAAACAAGGTACAGAGCTCACATTAGCGTCACACCACAGTAGCGTCTGAATTCCTTAAACTATAACGGTCCGCCAGCCGATCTACATTAAACACTACTGAGGAAGCAGCTACATCCGCAAGCGCCCTCCAACGCTGACAGACTATTCGGCTCACCTGGCAAGAAAAGAACACATATAGCAGGCACAGATCAATGAACAAAACGCTGTCCACTGCAACAAATTACGCCACAACACTCGAAGCTCAACGCATAACAAATGACGGCGCTGCTGGCGTGGCAGCCACTTATGCAGGGAACCTGTCGCGCTGCCGGTAGACCGCTGTGTCGTATCCTTAAAGAAGGGCGCTCCCGAAGAACTCGAACCATGAATGCCTCTCCAGCGGCTGCTCCGCGCCGCGCTACCACGAAGGCGCGGGCAGTGCTTCCACGCTGGTCTCTATACTCGGATGCACCTGCAAGCACACGAATGACGATGGATGACGTGTGCTCGGACCGCTAAGTCATATGGGCCGCGCCATCGGAGTGCCGGGCGCCCGCACAAGCGTTAGCAAAAATACGCTTACAGAGATTTTGAAGTACCCTTGCCTGTTCCTGGTTTAGGCTTTTTCACTCTTTTGGAAAGCGGAATAATATATCTAAACGTGTAACACAAATGCATGCACTGCTTGCTGTGGAAACTTTCCTCTTTAAACTTCATGTCAGAGTTGTGCCCGTAAAGGCGTGGATGGCGGAGAAGGAATTTTTTGCTTCATGAGGTATCGGTTGTGTTTTGTGCAGAAAGTCGGAGTATTTTAAATTGCATTTATATATTGTTGGTGCGGCGTTTTCTTTTCGCATGTTATTCAGCTCACTGTCATGAAAGATTTATATTCCCACGGTATCAAGTTCTCCACAGTTCACAATGATTATGGTGTGCTGTGTGATATGCCTGTCCAATTGGGTTTACATTGCACGTGGAGACGCCGAATGCCGGCCCGACATGCTGATGTTCACGTGAAAGATATTCGCCAGTAGTTTGGTTACACTGTTCGCCAAATCTTTGAGGTCTTTAATAAAAAGCATGCGCACCTGAATGCAAAAGTGCACTACATAGGCACAAATTTTAATTATTTATATTGCGACGAGTTGTCTACAAATTAGCTCACCTTTTCAAATACTACAGTTTAAACATTGTGTTGTGGAATATAGGCAATAACAAATTATATTGCTGCGGTGGCGTTGTGATCTAATTCAGTTGCCAGCGAAACTCATGTGCTCGCGCAGCCGTGGGTTGAAAACCTACACGCGTCCACGAAAAGTTTCAGCTTAGTTTGCTTTAATAGAGGTGAAGCAGTTTTCAGAACAAGATCGGCGAAATCAGTGAGTTGGTCCTTACTGCTACTGGACTAGACAGTGTGGTTCGAGTTGGCCTGAAGCGTCGATTCGTAGTAGCGGCAGTCTCACTCTGGTGAAGGTGAAATGCAGAACGCGAGTTTTCTGCGCATATCCCTGCGCTTTACAGAGCCCCACTTAATCGAAAGTTTCCCCCAACAACTACACGCGGTTCTAATAGCCCGCCTGCAGCTCCGGGGAGTTACACACCACAGTCTCCACTACGGCACGTCATGCAGCACTGTTCAATATTACACTAAACGTACCGTACTATACCGTAGCACATCTTGGAGGCACATGGCCTGCGAATTGCCGGTCACATAAACAAGGGTGAAACGTTAAATTAGTACGGTTTTTCTAGCCTTTTTGTTTTTTAGTCGTAAGCAGTCCGCTGAAAGAACGTGCATAATAGCCTCCAAATACATTTCATTTAAGTTAATGAAAGGCGTCACTTGCTTTCCAGCGTTAGACCCAGAGACGCAATTTGTTCCTGTTTTTATTCCTTACGTCTTTATTTTTCAGCAATTTTGCATAGCTGTATTTCTTTATTTTAATTCTGTTAAAAGACCCGGTTTAAAGATATGCGCAGTACACATAGAGACTTTGCTAACCGTATTATCTTCCTTAAAAAATGCTCTTTCTGATGCGCATTACTGTTTGAAAAAGCTAACGCAAGCAAATTGTGTAGTGAGAAACCTCATTTTTCTGAACAACACAGTGCTGCTTTCCCAAGCAGCGGCTTGGGCGTTACTCTTTGTATGCTTTCTCGTCATATAGTAAATGCTGAAGAAAATTAAACCATCTGGTCGTTCTGTACAGTGAGATAGAAAAAGACAAATAAAAAAATCTAACACATTTGTTGATGGTACTCTCGTGAATGGGTTTCTTCACCGTGGGAACAACTCGACAACTACAAAAATTTGAGAACACAAGTGAAGGAAAAAGAGGTGCTCCTTTTGGCATAAGTGACGGAAGCCAACAGCCACCGAGATCAAGGAGCATAGGGGTTGTATTCTTTTTTTAATTTGTAGTTTTTCATCATTGAGAAAATAAAAGGAGAAGAAAAACAACCACATGCCGCTGATGGGATCAGAACCCATGGCCTCTGAGTTATGAAATTTTACAAGGTGCGCTTCAGTCTCTTTTCGTGGGCAAATGTGAAAGCTGTGCGCGTTCCGCCACCTGCGCCATCTGCTGTCCCAGCACCGTAAAGCCGCCGCGGTGGCTTAGTTGTTATGGCGCTCCGCTACTGAGCCGAAGGATGCGGGTTCGATCTCGGCCGCGGCGGTCGAATTTCGATGGAGGCGAAATTCTGGAGGCCCGTGTACTGTGCGATGTCAGTGCACGCTAAAGAACCCCAGGTGATCCCTCAGGTGGTCCCTCATAGCCTGAGTAGCTTTGCGACGTTAAAACCCACAAACCAATCCATTGCAAGGAGTCAGTGGGTGCCGCGTGATGGCGCTACGACTGCACGCCGAGCACGCGGATGAAATTACCGGAAACGGAGGGAATTTGATACTCGCTAGATTGCTATGTGTGTGTAATAAACATGCTCATAATTACTCATGTAGGCCTTAGTACATATCTCGCAGATACGTTTTTAAGAACTGTGCATTCACTAGACGCTCGTTTATTCAGCTTCAAACGTCGATGTGTCGTGGAGAATCAATGTTTTAAAAAAATATTGTCAAGGAGTAGGAGCAGCGTTCCCCTGTCGCAAGCCGGCCGCCCTGTAACGATTCGCACCTAGATCACAATTCTCTTATTCTATTGGTACGATTGACAGTTCGAGCGGACGTATTTGCGGACAGCCTCTTTCTACAGCTTTGGTCCACGCCACTTACGAGCGAGGAGAGGCTTTTGCTTTAAAGGAAACAAGATTTATCGGCTCATTACGGATGCATAGCATATAATTTTGAGTCGAAAAACAGCGCGAAAGGGACGTAAGACAAAGAAGAAGGAAACGACACGGACGAGCGCTGACTCACAACTAATTTCGTTGAACTAACACTAGACTTTTCTTTAGCTCAACTAGTTTCTCAACCTACGCGCGACCTTAACATATTAGACCTTGTTCTCACATCGGCTCCAGACAATATAAGCCCGATCTCCCTCACGGATGGTTTCAGTGATCACAAACTGCTTCATTTCACTCTAAAAATGCCGTCACACCATGGCAGACCACCTCAGAAATATATCTTCGACTATAACAGAGCAAACTACGATGCCATTAACCTCGGCTTAAAAACCTTCTGTGATTCCTTTCTGCAATCCTTTAGTAGTCAACCTGTTAACGAAAACTGGCGTCAGTTAAAAGATGAACTTACGCAGCTAATAAACACCTATATGCCCCTAATATCTTTCCGTGCTAACTCATCTAAGGCGTGGTACCAAAGGAACCTTCGTACGTTGATGAACAAAACAACACGTCTTTTTAAAACAGCTAAGCGGCTCAAAACACCCGCGTCATGGGAAAACCATAAAAACGCTGATAAAGAATACTGCGCGGCAATACGGAAAGCTAGGCATAAGTTCATGGCTCACGATCTGCAATCCCTCCTTAAGAACAATCCAAAAAAATTTTTGAAAACATTATCACCTTCCCAAACTTCTTCAGATTTTACGTTGATTGATGAGGCTGGAGACCCCATTGCTCAAGACGAACGCCCTCAGACTTTCAATAACGTTTTTGCCAATATGTTCACGAAGGAAGACTATTCCAATATTCCATCGGCACCAGAATATGACTATGACTACATGAGCCCAATAGACGTTACTGTTGATGGCGTTGCGACATTGATTAACAATCTGAAATTAAGTACTTCATGTGGTATTGACGGGATTAATTCAAAAATTTTGAAACAGCGTGGCTCATTCCAGCGTCATACTCACTCATATATTTCGGCAATCACTTTCAACAGGCGAGATACCATACGAGTGGCAAATTGGAAAAGTTATTCCCATTTTCAAATCCGGTGACCGAACTGACGTTGCTAACTATCGCCCAATATCTATGACATGTATATCTTGCAAACTTCTCGAACACATCATTGCATCTAACACGGCATTGCATTTAGAAGGCAACGGTTTCTTCTTTTCAAAAAAAGGGTTCAGAAAAGGGTTATCATGTGAAACACAACTACTCGAATTTACTAATGCGCTGCTTCACGGTATGGAAGAAAATCTCCAAATCGACTGTATATTCTTAGACTATGCTAAAGCCTTTGACCGCGTTCCACACTGTTGTTTAATAGCGAAACTCTCATCCTTGCGTCTCGATTCATTAACAATTTCTTGGATAAGAAACTTTTTATCATTTCGTAAACAATTCACTTCTATTGATAACCATTCATCCACTTTAATTGATGTAACATCAGGCGTACCGCAAGGTAGTGTAATAGGCCCGCTACTTTTTCTGATTTACATCAATGACTTCCCATTAGGCATTACCTCAACACTCAGAATGTTTGCAGACGATTGCGTTATTTATCGCAAAATCCGCTCCTTTAATGACCACATCGCCCTTCAAGAAGATCTACATCGCATTAATAACTGGTGCGCATCAAGGCAAATGTCCCTTAACACTGATAAATTCCAGTTAATGACATTTAGCCGTAAACGGTCTAATTATCTTTTCACTTACTCCCTTAACAACAGTCCAGTCACTCTTGCGTCATCATACAAGTACCTTGGCGTCCACTTTTTATCTAATCTCTCATGGAAAACCCACATAGAAAAAATTACTGCCAAAGCTAGCCGTACATTAGGCTATTTAAAACGTAACCTCAGAGGTGCGCCTTCTTCCACACGGCAGCTGGCATATCAGACATTCGTCCGCCCTCAACTTGAATACGCATCTTCCATTTGGTCACCGCACCAACAGTACTTAATTAATTCCCTAGAGCGTGTACAAAATTGTGCCGCTCGCTTCATTTCTCGCAACTATTGCCGACATTCTAGTATAACTAACATTAAGACTTCGCTATCCCTTCCATCTTTAGAATCTCGCAGAACAATAGCTCTTATCTGCCTCTTCCATAAAATTGTTTACAGCCATCATTCCTTCACACTACCCCTTTCAAAACCGGCCCGCACATCTCACCGATTGCATAATCACCTCAGTTTTAAACGCCTTTCGGGGAGGACCACTGCATTCAACTCATCAGCCCTGCCCCGTGCAATCATTTATTGGAATGGTCTTCCTGACAACATTGTTCACATCGCAGATTATGTTATTTTCAAAGAAAAAATAAGTAGCATTTTGTTCTGAAGTGTGCTTTTTCCTGAAGTGTGTTCTGTAGTGTGTTTTTCAACTTAGTTTTTCAATTTAGTTCTATTTTCTGGTTGGTTGTTTGTTACTATAGTATAACGATGTTAAAATAACCATGTTCTACCTGCTTCTTTTTCCCACCCCAGTTATGTAACCCCCCATCACATAATACTCCAGTCGGAGCCCGTGAGGTATTTGAATAAATAAATTTTTTATTCAGAAAAAAACAGTCATTTATAGTTAAAAAAGTCACATGACCTGACGTCATTCGCGCACATGCCCAGAGTACAACAGTCTAAGAACTATATCATGAGTCTAGATTAAAACCTCACAACGCGATTTCAGAACACTGTGATAAACCAAAAAAACACGAGACAGCCAGAAAACAAAAAAACAAAAGCACTAAAAACAAAACAAAAATCACGTGTTGTCAAGAAATGCGACCTCTTTATCGACCATCAATAAGGAAGGCTGACTGACGTATTCATCCCGTCTTTTCCGAATATGATATGCCTCAATGAGCTCCCTTGTCGTCTCATCTCTATGGCGAAATAAAATACGTGTGTGCGCGACTAAAGGTCTGTATACTTTCTTATTTTGATTCTTGCAAGCTTTGCAGTGCCCTTTTAGATGCGAATAGTTTAAATTCGAGAGTGAAGGAAGATGCTCCCTAAGTGGAATATTGATACATCGGCCGGTCTGTCCTATATATACTTTTTTACATGAAAGATGAAGTTCATACACAACTGAACATGCGCACTCTACACATGTTGATCTATGGAAAACCAAACAACGAAATGGGCTAATTCTTGATATGTTGTCATGGCGGTTCCCTATCATGCGACAAAGCCCCCCCAACTTGATAGGAAACCGCCATGACAACATATCAAGAATTAGCCCATTTCGTTGTTTGGTTTTCCATAGATCAAGATGTGTAGAGTGGCCAGCGAAGCTGATCTGATCGCGCCGCCGCGGGTTCGAAACCCACTCACGGCCACGAAATGTTCAATTTTAGTCTATTTTGATTCAGATCAAGCAGGTTTGAGACAAAGAGACAAACTTTCGGCTTGGCTAAGAGACTTTGGTTAGACTTGGCCTGAACCATCGCTTCCCTTAAGCGGGAGCCTGACTGTCACAAAAGTGAAATGCAGAACGCACCTGTTCTGCGGATATCCTTGCACGTTACCGAGCCCCTTGGTGGTAGAAATATTCCCCCGGCCACTACGTGCGCCTCTCATAGCCCACATGCAGCTCCATGGCGTTTCACACAACAGAGTGCACTAGGGCACATCATACAATGCTATATAATAAATACGACAGTAAGCCTACCATACTCTGCAGCGGAGGCACGTGGGCCTGGGAATTGCCTGTCACATAAGTTGGATGCACAAAGCAGCGGTCTCTGCCACAACTTAATCTTGAAAAAAAACGCGAAATTACTAAGCTTTTTCAAGGCGGTTCGTTTTTTGGAGCAGCAGTCTACTGCAACAACGTGCAATAATAACAGCCGAATAGCTTTCATTTAAGTTAATGAAAGATCTCAAGTGCGCTCCATTGCTAGCAGTGCTGTAATAGTTTGTTTCTATTTTTTATTTTTTACGTATATACTGTTCGGCACTAGTGTAAGAGCTTTATTTTTTTATTAATTTATATCGGTTCGCCCTAAAAAAGCTGGTACAATATTACCCATAGGACAGATGGGCTGCTGATGTTGCATGAGTTTAATAAGCGCATGGAACACAGACACCTCTAACCTCATTATCTTCCTCAAAAAGGTGCGCTTTTGGATGCGCATGAATTTGTAATAAAACTACCGAAAGAAAATAATGTACGAATAACCCACACTTTCCGGAATAGCACAGTGCTGTAGGTCGAAGAAGCAGCTCAGGCGTTACTCGTTGTACATTTTCTTGTGATATATTTACGCTGAAAGAAATAAAGCTCGCCCGACTTTTTTCCAGTGGGCAGTAAAAAGACAAAAACTGCCTCAGCTTCTAGTGTAAAATTTTTTTGAATGCTCGTCCTCAGCATGCTAACACCCTGAGAACTACAAAACGAACAAGCCTTCTCGGCACACATAAGAATGCAGCGCGTATCTACCTTTTCTTTTTCATCGTTATCAGATTCAATATATTTTTGTTTCATGTAAGCTTTCTGTTTACCACTAGCACGCATACGCATGCAACCTGCCGGCGTACAGGCGCCAATTCCATCTCAGTGGTGACTTTTTTCCCTACTTTCGCCCGTATTTGCATACGTGAGGTCTGTCGGAGCGTCGCATTTCCGTGGCGTACATTTGGAGGCTGCCAAAAGCGCTCCCCACACACGCATTCAGGGATGTGGACCAGCGTTTCTACTTTATTTCCAGCTGTGCTTTTCTTTATTTCAGCTCAATATGTGGGCATGCATTTATTCCCCAAACAATACCGCACCTTCTATTTTGCCCACTACGAAGAAGCTCATTGTGGAAAGCATTGGCATTTCGGGAGTACAGTTCCTTCACCCCTTCTGATAACAAAAAAAAGCAGTACAAAAAGCACGAAGGTTTCAGATGACACAAGCACTTCTTTCTTCCTTCTGCGCGCTCTTGTCGATTATGTTTTAACTTACCTTTTAGCTGCCTTGGTATTCAAATTCCCCCCCCCCCCTTGTATGAGAAGTAGAAAATAACGAAACTGGGCCGTCACTAATTGTAATTGTCACCTCCTTACTGTTGTTTACCCAGCTGTAAACCCCGAGGCCATAATTAATCAGCTCCGCCTAATTAATGATATCACTTAGTGTGAAGAAAGTCATATTCATATATCTATTAAAGAACCTTATTTATACCTTCATATTAAAAGTAGTATTCTGTGCCGCTTGCGCACTATAGGAATTTAGGGCGGCACAAGCAGCTAAGCTCACATAACACTGCGACATCGTGTAAGAACTGCGACATGCCACATGTCACATAATCTCTTTTTGGCCACATAAAAATAAATATTACTTCTGCTGAATACGGAGAAGTGCGCAATATACAGTGAAACAAGTGAACAGCTTAATGATAGAGAAAATTTCCCTGACTTATAAAAATAACGACAGCCTTTTGCCAAAACATTTACTTTTTATTTTTTCGTTTGCCGTTTCCACTGAGTTTATTTTCAGCCTATCTTCTGTTAACTTATTTCATTGTTAGTGAAATGCTGATAGTACTGCAACTACTGTTTTGCGCCCATTTCAGCATTACAGTAATAATTAATTATTTTCTTTGTGGTATAGGTGGAATTGTGCATTTTTAATACCGAATCTGGCTCTACTTAATAGAGCTTTCCTTTTTCTTTTCGGCAAATAAATCCATCGGCCTTTTTGGAACAAGATCGTTGCGATAACTTTGCAAAGCATTCGGCGTGTCGCGGCACTCTCGGCCAGCCGCTGCATGACTTAGTGTTTATGGCGCTCTGCTGCTGACTAGAAACAGGCGGGTTCGATCCCGGCCCCAGCGTCGCATTTTGGTGGAGGTGACAAGCTAGAAGCCCTTGTACAGTGCGATGCCAGTGCACTTTATAGTACCCCAGGTGATGGAAATTATCCAGAGCAGTCCACTACGGCATCCCTTATAGCCCTGATCGCTTTGAGGCCTTAATTCCCATAAAAGCAAATGTTCAGTTGTACCCTCCCGTGCAGTGCAGAGAAAGTTGCTTCCAAGTTGATTACAGTAAAAAAATTTGCTTTAGCAGATTATTCATGTTTTGCTTCCTATTTAGAAGACTGGCTAAAATCATTAGACTCTGGAGATGCGGATACTCTTTGGGCAAATTTCAAGTCTCTTTTCCACAATTTCCTCCACAGCTTCGTCCCAGATGATAAAAAGAAAGTAGGCAAGATGAACCCGTGGATAACAAGAAAAATAATCCACATTAAGCATAAGCCTAAACGGTGCCCTAGACAGAACCGCCCCGCGACTTCCATCATTAGCAGCCTACAAGCTACCCTCTCGACTAAGTTACGTGAATCAAGAGAGCGATACTTTAGCTAGACGTTCACCCATCTCGTTAGTGAAAATCCTAGTAAATTTTGGCATTTTCTCTCGAACAAAACAGATCGAAAATCTTATAAAATAGTCGCGAGCGACATCCCCGTAGCAGATAAACAGGAGATTTCAGACGCTTTCAGTACGTACTTCCAAAGTGTATTTACCAAACCTAATGAGGCGCTCCACATTAAATCCCACGCTCACTCTCACAGTAGCATAACTCTTAGCACAGAAGGAATACCGGAACTACTTTTGCGCTTAGATCCAAAAAGATCACCCGGTCCCAATATCATTCCCACTGCTTTTATTACGGAAGCAATACTACACTAGGTTTCGAGCCGTCAGCGTGGTCGCGGCGGTAACCACGTTTGACTTTTAGCCGACCCCCGTAGTGACGTCACACCGAGCGGAGGAAAAACGAGACCGGCTCGGCTCGTCGGCGCGGTCCCAGGGTAACGACGGCGCTCAGCGCACCTGCTGCGCGCCGCAGCCGCCAGGAGGCGCTCGCTGTGGTGACGTCACACCAAGCGGAGAGAAAACTGGAGTAGAGTGTACTAGAATAGGTTGAGTGCCGCGACCCGCGCCGACGCGCATGCTTTCGAATGACGCTCCGCGCGCGGAAAGCTATGCGGGGGCGCTGCGGTCGAGGTGGATTGGGAAGCGCCGGCCGCGCCGGGTCCCACTCGGAGAGATGTGCTGATGGTGGCGTGAGTGCAAAGCGTTGTTTGTTGTGTTTTGCAATGAAATTCTTCACTGAGATTCACTGAGCGTGGCTGAGATTGCGAGGTGTTTAATATGCCGAAGGACCGGCATCGGCACTCCTACGCGCCTGGCTGTCGCACCGGTTACGCTGGTGTGGAAGCCACTCGGAAACTCTCCTTGTTCAGCGTGCCAAAGCACGAAGCCCGTAAGAGGCTGTGGGAAAAAAATCTACATCGCGCCCACAAGCCGTTGGATAGCAAATGTGCTGTATGTGAACTGCATTTCGAGGACCGCCATATTCTCCGTGAGTACGTGCACATTGTGGGCGGGAAAGAAGTGTGGAGTGCCGGCGCTCGCAAGTGATGCAGTGCCTTTAATACTGCCAAATGCCCCTAAATACCTAAGCTAGGCGGTCCCGGTCGAACGTGCACCTCGCAAATGGGAAGCGTCTACAAAGCTGCAGGGTGCAAGGTGAAAAAAAAGGAGGGAAGAGAGCCCATGCTCGACAACAGCTTTACAAGATGAACAATTGCGGCTCGCCAAGCATTGATGAGGATAATTTGAATCATCTTAAGACTCCGTCAGCCAAGTGGTCATTACACCATTTCGAAAACTTCGAAGGCACCGTATATGCGCTCACACACCTGGAGGCGTGCACTGGAACAGTGCGCTCGGACAGAGCGGTTCTTTTCAGCCTCAGTCAAAAGAAGGATGTCTCCTTCAAGGCATTTCTCGGAGGGAAACAGGTTTCCGAAGGAACTGTAAGAACTGTGCTTGAAGCAGAAGAAGCCCTCCTTCATGCCTCAAGTTTAATTACATATTCTGGTGCCATTTTTGCGTCAACAATTTTGACAGAGGATCTTACAAAATCACTCCTGCAAAAAACAGATGTCAAGCAGGGAAGTTTATACAGCAAAAAGTGCATGGTGACAACAACAACAGAGGGTATATATTGCTTCATCATCTTTATTGTCAGTTGCATGGATTTGGGCATTATTTTCATGTAATGCTAAAGAGGGGGCTCGCTACAGGCTAAAAATCTAAAAGCTGCAAACATTCTCTGTTGTCAAAGAGCTCGAATCATTCTTTTACAGTGTCTTTACTGCCCAGGGATAGAAGCACAGGTTCAGTCATTTCATTACCTATTCCTTGCTTGCAGCATATTTGTTGACTAACAATATTGTGACTGCACATTCTTTCTAGGAATGCCCTGCATGTCCTGTCGCTACCTGCGAAAAGCTCTTCTTACAAGAATCTCCTGGCCGAAGAATCAACGTGTCAAAAAGACCAAGACCGCTGCGCAGAAGCTAAGGTCCACTTTACAAAAGCACCGGCGGCTGTCCAAGAAGGTGTTCAGCCTAAAGGGGCAAATTGAAAGAATGAGATCTAAGAATGCCACTATGGAAGAAGATGTACTGAGGGAGAAACTGGCCATACAGTGTGCCGAAACTGTTAATGCGACCGTCGTGTCGGCTGCTAGGTTCGACGGAACGCTTGTTCTTGCTTGAGTTTCCACAGCTTACACAAAGCAAATAAAAACTTGCATTCGCAACATGACGACGGCATCGATTCAGACTTGTCTAGGTGATCGCCGCGGTCGAAACAAGTTCGGAGCAGCGATTGCGCAGCGCGTAATCCGTCCCAGCAGCAGACGCTCCGAGCAAGCAATTCTCTCGGCAGTATTTCGTTACAATTGGGAGGCACTTAAATTGTCTTCGCGCACAAGCAGTCTGTTATTTAAAGGATGCTGATGCAAATCTCTGTCCGTACTGAGTGAACAGCGTAACCAGCCGCCGGAGTACCACCAAAGCGTGCGGCGATCCGCAACTCCGCAAGCAGGCGACAGCCAGCCGACCAAGCCAGGTCACTCGCAGCGCCCTCTGCCCTTTCCGCGCGCCGCGCCGCTGTGGTCGGGCCACTCAACCTATTCTAGTACACTCTAACTGGAGACCAGCTCAGCTCGTCGGCGCGGTCCCAGGGTTACCACGCCGCGCCGCGCACCTGTGCTGCGCGCCGCAGCCGCGAGGAGGCCCTCGCTGTGGTGACGTCCCACCAAGCGGAGAGAAAACTGGAGACCAGCTCGGCTCGACGGCGCGGTCTCAGGGTAACCACGCCGCGCCGCGCACCTGTGCTGCGCGCCGCAGCCGCGACGAGGCGCTCGCTGTGGTGACGTCCCACCGAGCGGAGAGAAAACTGGAGACCAGCTCGGCTCGTCGGTGCGGTCCCACGGTAACCACGGCGCTCAGCGCACCTGCTGCGCGCAGCAGCCGCGAGGAGGCGCTCGCTGCGGTGACGTCCCACCAAGCGGAGAGAAAACTGGAGACCAGCTCGGCTTGTCGGCGCGGTCCCACGGTAACCACGGCGCTCAGCGCACCTGCTGCGCGCCGCAGCAGCGAGGAGGCGCTCGCTGTGGTGACGTCCCACCAAGCGGAGAGAAAACTGGAGACCAGCTCGGCTTGTCGGCGCGGTCCCACGGTAACCACGGCGCTCAGCGCACCTGCTGCGCGCCGCAGCCGCGAGGAGGCGCTCGCTTTGGTGACGTCCCACCAAGCGGAGAGAAAACTGGAGACCAGCTTGGCTCGTCACTACAGTCCCAGGGTAACCACGCCGCTGCTGCTCTCTCTCCTCTTCCCTTCCTCTCTCTGAGAGAAGATTACGTGTGGATGTGTATATATAAGGTGTTTCAACCAAGGCCTCGTTTGCTTTCGCAACCTACCTGGCTTAACCAAGCTAAGCCTCTGCCAATTTTTTAAAACATGCGCTCAAATATTAGCGAAGTTCTTGATGATTATATTTCATAAGTCTCTTCAATTGGGTATTGCGCCGGACGAATATAAAATATCTCGCATTGTTCTCGTTTTTGAAAGTAGGAGCCAAATCAAAGTTCGCGTTATTGGCCGTGAGCTTTTCGCCACCTTCGCCATATCTAGCACCTCCGGCGCTTCTTGGAGGGCAAGCAATATTACGTCCTGACGGATGAGAAGCCCCTGGGGCATTTTTTCTATTTGAACTCTACCAAGCACGTCGCACGACAGCTTCGTCAACTGGCTTACATCTCTACGTCACCACAGATATCCACTGCGTGAAAGGCACTCAGAACGAGGCTGCTGGCGCTGTTTCTCAAATTTTCAACATCAGCTGTTCTTCATAAGCAATAGACTACAACCGTCTGGAGCGCGCGCAGAATGAAGACCCTGAGCTGCAAGCTTTCTGTGCCCATCTCTCTTCCCTCCGTCTGCAGCTCGTACCTAACCTATTTTGGTCCGGATCACTCTGGTGCGACACGTCAAAGGCTCTAAGTCTCCCTTTCATTCCGGATGGCTTTTGTCGTCCTTTTTCCACTACCTTAACGGCATCTGCCACCGTATCAACCGAACCACGCAGCGCATCGTCACTCAGCGGTACGTCTGTCCAAGCATTAACACCGATGTTCTCCAGTGAACCCGGTGGTCCTTCCCTTGCTGTCCGCCAAAGTGACGAGCGACATGATGACTCCCGCATATCCTTTCTTGCCGCCTAGCTGTCGCTTTGACCACATTCATCTCGATATGGTTGGACGGCTTCCTCCGTTCCACGTCTGCGGGTACGTCCTTGCCTTGACTGACTGCTTTACCCATTAGCCCGAAGCAATGCTCATTCCCGACATTTCTTCGGAAGCAGCTGCACAGGCCTTCATCTCAAAATGGGTTTCGTACTTCGGAAGCCCTGGTGGAGTCACTTGAATGATCTCTTTGGATGAGCGCTCTTCTGCGCCCTCAGCCACGTGCTTGGCACCGAGCACAGCCGTATCACCACACCCTCTCTCTGCGTCGATGTAATTGCCGAGAGCCTCTATCGGCATCTCAAAGCTGTCCTCACTGCACGTAGGGAGGGATAGCACTGGGTCGGAGACCTTCATGTGGTGCATCTCAGTCTAGGAGCCGTCCTGCATAGCGGCTTTGGCTTCTGCGTGGCCGAACACGCCTTTGCAGCATCCCTACCGCTTTCTGAAATTTTGTTTCTTACTTCGAGTCCTTCATCCTAACCCCAGCAGTACGTGCAACACCTACAGGACTGCACACAGCACCTCCGTCCTGTTTCCACCTCGATCTTTTGACCGGTGTATTTTTTGTAATGACGACCCGGCGTCAAAGACGCAAGTCTTTCTAATGCGAGACGCTGTAAAGGCACCTTTTACACCCGCCCATGACAGCCCGTGCCGTACTCTTCTGTTCGGTGCTCCGGAGCCAACCACACAGCTCATGGCTTGGCTCCCAGGTTCTAGAGCATTGTCAAAGGAAATGTTCATCGAGTTTACCCCAGTCGACCTTGTGCCCGTGTCCCGCAGCAAAAGATTTTATATGAGCTAGCTTATTTCATTTCTCTTCTTTTCAGCGTTTTTTGCCTCCACTTCATGTAGCCGTGGTTTTTTGTAGAGTGCCCAAGAGCTTGACGAGTTTGCCATAAAACAATTAAAAAATACAGCCACTAAATTTCTCGCATTGCACTTCTGCGCCGAACAAGTTCAGATTTTTCAAGCAACAAAACCACTGGAAAAAGAATGCCTTAACGATTTCAATTTCACTTCACTTTACTTTTTTATTGTCAGTTTCCTGTTGCTACGCCCCAACAGTGCTGCACTGCGAGGGATTCCTCTTGCGAAGGCAAACAGTAGCCTTAATCACAAAAAAAAAAATGCCTGCACTTCGCCGATAAAATTTCGCCCCGCCCCAGAGGATCTCCCTTTTGTCGTCCTGCGGCTATGCTTCCCAAATGCTTCTGTCAACAAAACTGTTTCCAGCGCGTGTTGGAAAAGGAAAAAAAAATAACTAAGTCTTCGCTCACGACTAGACTCGAATTTGGCCAGATCGTGTTTGTCCTCGCCTGTGCAGCGGTTTTGTTTGTTCGTCTTCCAGAATGCCGAAATAGCCGCCCCTGGATTTTCCCAGTATCATGCATTTACACTGGTTGAAGTCTTCACTCATATACCTTCATGATTTCAGCTGCGGCATATCCATATATTGTGAAAGAAATTCGACAACCAGCCGGACAACATGTGAGAGGGCCTAACGGACTGGCTTAAATTTTTGAGGAAATGAGCAGTTATTAGTCGCACACAAAGAATCTCGCACAGTGCTTCTTTCGATGCCAGTGCAGACTATACGCGTTCACGTGCCGTTGGTAGGCGCATAGGCGTGTGGACTAAATAGTCAATAAGCGCCACGACAGCACAAATACCATATAAAATAGTAACCGACACCCAAAACTCGAAGGTGGAACACGAGCATTTGGGATCATTGCAACGAACGGTTGTGCATGTTCAGTTGTTTACAGACTTTCAAATTCGTTACTGGCGTCAGTGATGATCGTGAGTTTAACTGGTTAATTCATCAGTAACTTTATAGAAAAACAAGAAAGCTACCAGAGAGTATTGACGCTCACAACATATTTACGCTGAGTATAATTATCATTCAATTTATGGACTTGGAGACTTCGTTTTTGTGCCCGCTTCGCCATGATTTAGGGAACGTCTGCTACGCGATATTCGAGAATAGGAGCTAAAAGGGCTGCACATCAATTGCGGAAATAAGCCGGCTCGAGGTCGCGCTGAAACGAAGCGCACATTCGATAAAATCAAATATACATCGGATATTTCCCCGAAAGCATTGCAAGTACTAAGGAATGCGTAGGTTAATCATATCTTAAAAACAGCTATTCGACATGCATGCGGATCGCAGGTGAAGGTGACACCTCAGGCTTCCTTGTTGCCGTAGCGACTTGGTATGTAGCACGCACAGTATTGCTACGATTTATTGCATCTGGATAAGAAGAAAAATTCTGATGGAAAAGAATTTTTTCTTCTGGACGTACATTGCCTTCTCTTTTCGAACTGAAGGCACCTTTTCTAGCTGATTAAAAATAAAGTGAAGAATTGAGTCACACTATTTTATTGGTAAACCTTTAAGCCCCTGAGTGTTCTTTTCTTTAACATCTGCAACTTTATCGATTGCCTCAAAGCACCCCACACGTAGTTTTTTTTTCATGCCTTACTTCTAATTCATTTCTGCTATTTTCATCAGTCGTTTCGATTCACTGTAGCGAAGCGTTTCAAAGGAGGCGAAACACAAAAAGAACCCATGTGACGTGCGATATCACTGTACATTAAAAATCCCCAGGTGATCCAAATTATTCGGGAGCGCTGCATTAAGGCACTTCTTTCTTTCTTTCTTGTTCTACTCCCACCTTCATCTATCGGCACGCGGCGTGGTTGGGGTGTTCCCCAAAATGAGCAAGTTACTTCAACGTTTCTATTTTAAAAGTCCACTCATTTTCATTTCTGGCAACAAATAATCACCGTCATTGAAACACTTTACTAACCCAACCGTGGAGTCAGGAGCAGGCGGGCTCTGGGGCCCCTGCTTGGATCCACTGGACTCAAGCGTTTATGTTTCTGCAGTCCATAACACTGGCAGCCTGGTCAGTATAGCGATGGTCTGGACGAAGGGGTCCTCGGAGCGCAGCAGGGTCACCCAGTCCTCGCCGGTCTTGAGGTGCTCTAAGCCCTGAGGGGGAGGATTCGCCAGGCAATGAGAATGGGAACTGATGGTATAAGCGAGACGTTTAGGGCAGATGGTATAGGATGAACTAAGGAAAAGCTGATGATAGAAACATTGGCAGGAGAGGGAAGGTTATCTGTTCGTAATTTGCGAAAAAGGGTTGCATCTCGATTGCCAAGGGATTTGTGCGGTGTAGGGTATAGCTGACGCGGGATCTTGAAAGCCTGCGTCAGCTCACTGAAAGTGTGCGCACTTTTTTTCAGTACCGGGTGGCAGTGCGCCGGAGCCCGGTCTAAAGAAGGGCGGAATC
The DNA here is from genome assembly GCF_055824585.1 of Amblyomma mixtum. Taxonomy (NCBI): domain Eukaryota; kingdom Metazoa; phylum Arthropoda; class Arachnida; order Ixodida; family Ixodidae; genus Amblyomma; species Amblyomma mixtum. The sequence goes on from NC_143013.1 coordinate 181,530,570, forward strand.
AGAGGTTGACAGCCTCGTTTTCATGTTTTCCGGTGTGCACGGGCACCCAAATTAGGCCCACGTGACGGGGTGGGTGTTCAGCAGGGGAGTCCAGCATGCAAAAAGCAGGGACGTGGATTCGTCCTAGTGAGAAATTTTGTATTGCAGTTTTTGAACGCCTCCACAGTCGCTGGCCTTCAGGGAATAAAGAGGAGTTAGGGCGGATGGCAACGTGGCATCAGCGTATGGCTTGTAGGTGAGAAAAACTTGAGGAGACACTTAACTCTCTCCTTACAGGGAGAAAATGACAGTTTTTGTGGTTTCAGTGCCTTTTGCTTCTGCAAAACCACTGCATTTAAAATTTATTGCAATAGACCGAAACAAAGGTAAATGAATGCGCTTTTAGGCATATAAATTGAATCACGAATTGGATGTTGCAACATCAAATTTTATTCCTCAGAACCAAGATTTAAGGCAAAATTGCACAAAACGTTTAAATATACGCTTGCAACATAAAAGGACACCATGTTAAAATTTCTCTGAAATAAAGAAAACGCTTGGCAATCTATTGACCACAAATTGCGAAAAAATCAGATTTCTATCTTGCTTAGTTTTCTAGCTACAAAAAAAAAACTGGAAACAACAAAGTTGGATCCTGGAGCGCCGGCTGCGGTGTTTCAAGATGGTTTCCATCGTCGCCTATGTCGGATCTAAATTTCGACGAAAAGGCAGTATCTGCTGACTTCCTGTTGCTCGAATGACCGTTAAAATAAATCGCCGACAAAGCGGCGGCTAGAGATTTGCGACGTTTTAAAACACTCTCAGATGAGAACGCTGCCGAGCGATTTTGACTCCACTATAACTCCGGAGCGAGTTCAAAAAATATCGCCAACTGTATCGAAAAAGAAACTTCATTGGTGTAATTACAAGTAGAATGATTTAGCGTGCCTGTAAGCGGCATGGAAGGTTCCGATATGAATTGCCGAATTCATAGTTAGCGGGCAATGAGCATGCTGCCCCTTATTCGCTTTTTCACAGCGCGTTAAAAAAAAAAAACCTGCCCGCGGGATAAATAAAAACTACATCGGTAACTAAATTTCGGTTATTTCACTACAAACTAGATAAGCAGCAGCGTCCTAAGCTACGCGGAAGGTTCCGAAATCGGAGTGCGAGATCACTGTTAACGGGTTACGATGAGCAATGTGCGTGCTACGGAACGAGTGCCTTAATGGTACGGCATGATAGCTTAAGGGCTAATGCCCATATATGCAGAGTTGCTCTTTCTGGACTGCACATTCCTTGGGTTAATGCAAAGCACACCTGGCGCGGTGGTGCAGCGCTTAAGTCTTGCGCCACTGCCCTGCGATGGCAGCGCTGCTACCGGTGGGGCTTATGCGAGCAAGCTCTTGGGAACAGTCATTAATTTAGCTACCACTTGCCACGGTGGGCCGCGTCGTCACAATCTGGTGGACAGGTTGTGATTACACCACAAGGTTACGCAACCTAATTCATGCACCTCCCTCCTAGGCTGTTTCTCTGGTGATTTGTCGCTCACGGTCAGCGACGCCTGCACACCGACGGCGTCTCCTAATTTTCTGCGACACGAGGTCCCCAACTCCATCGCATTAACAATAGATCCCGGAAAGATTCATGACACATATTTACGTTAACTCTTTCCTGAATATTCCGCTGCTTGCAGACACCGATGCCGTTGTCGGTCTCAAGAGCCCTCCGCAACACAAACATGTGATGTGTGTGGCGCAGACAGCCATTGATTGTTTGCTAGTGTTCTGTGTTTTACCGCTCCACATTCTCATATTTCTTTCGGCTGATTTGGATAGTCAGCGAGTGAAATATACATTTTAGTTATCAGAATTTTGGAAACGCAATCATACTCGCACGGAGGTTTAAAAAATTCTGCCATTTCTTGCCAAACGTCGGGTATTGTTGAAAATATTCAAAGCGCTTCGGAAAATCACGTGGCCTAAACTATGCCTTGACGTACCAGCCATCGCCTGGCACTTTGAATTGACACCAAACGTACATGAGAACAGAAATTCAATTAACTATTTGTCGGTTCTGGGCAAACACAACGCATCAAAGGAAAAAGAAAAAAAGGGGCACTCCACCTTAACTCATCCACACTTCGCGCGCAACTATCTTAATTTTCCTTTAAAAAGTCACCACTTATTACATTAATTATGATAAGAAAACTTGTCTTCAGCACAAAAAAAAGGATTTTGTGCCATGGCCGCCACTTACAGTGCAAAAGGGAGCAAAACCTAGTCTTAGTAACAATTTTTACAAAAATTAACTTTTTAAGCATGTAAATGAAACTTTTCGATATAACTAAAAAAACAATGAAGTTTTACATGCAGCAGCAAATCAATTGAATTTGTTGTGTTTTTTTAAAGATAAAGCACAGAGGAACGTACAACATTATGGAGTTTTGAATTTCTTATGAAAGTTAAATTCCTACAATAGTCATTCAAACTATTTTTCTCAGTTCTCTAGAATACAGACACGTAATGCATGTCGGGAAAAGGAATTGTAAATGCCAAGTTGGATTGTTTTCATGTCGACGCTTTGTTATTAAACAAAACGTATACAGAAAAACACACAGGCTAGGCATGATTAGCGATTAAACGCGGGCAGAATTACGCACGGCCGAAAAACACCGATACGAAGAACTGTGAGAACTGTACTTTTTTTTTTTTCAAATAAAGAGTTCTCCCAAGCCTCACGTTTAAAGCATACGATTTTGATGGCAAAGTGGAAGAGACGAGGCTTTGACTTCTGCAGTAGGAAAAAGGAGTTTAATGAAGCACCACTATTAAATTGACGGCTTTCTTTGACTTACTGACTGTATAGTTAAATATGCTACGTTGTTGAGCCTACAGCTGTCATTAGTACGCAATGGGTGTAAAGGACCAAACCGCTCGCTCGTGAAGGCCATTTGTATTACAACAGTGCGTAAGCTCCCGCCCAGTAGAGAATTCTCGCTTAGGCTGAGGCGTCAGTGAACTCTACGCAGAATGCCACAGCTTGCTTCGTGTAAGAGGCGCCTTCAGCTAAATTCTAGGAAAAAAAGGATACTTCGGTCCCTCGCTTGAGTAAATGTGGTGTAAGCGAGAGCCCTGGTTTTGCAGTATGGCCGCATCCTTCATTCCGTGTCCCACGCGAGAACGTCGGAACAAGAGCCAGTCGCAGAAAAAAACAGACGTCCTGGGTTAGAGGTTACAACAATGCTATGCTATTTTTGTCACCTCTACTAACACGTACGTTGCGCTTGAGACGACCGTGCGGAGAAAACCGAAATAAACATGGGAGACTGCGATATAAAGCGGGAATCGTGTCGGAAATCGCTTCACGGCAGTCCGTTACCGCCTCGCAAATCGGTTACGACGAAGCGTTGCGATCAGTCTGTAATGATCATTATGTTGTTGCGGAGCTCGAAGCAGAAGTTCGTCGGTGGCAATAGGAGAAAGTAGGCGGAGCACTTATAAGGCTTCAACTGAAAAACATCCATCCCGCACCATCTGATTCATCTCCTAATGTCTCAGTTATACATATACTACTTGAGTGCCTTGCATATCCCGACGAGCATTCACACTTCATTATGAATATTGCATGAAGAAGTACTCTCCAGTGCCTCTAGCAATAGACAGTCTTTTGCCTGCCTTAGGCAACAGAGACATGCAATGAACTTTTTGTTTGCATACTGAATTGTCATTAGACATCTTGACATGCTTTAATTTCATCTTGCATGTTAGCCTCATGCATTCTTCACGCAGTTAACTTTGTTCGCCCGTCTGTCGGATTTTGCATTTCATCATTTCGTGTATCTTACATCGTTACTGGCCGAGGCACTTTAGTACGCATTTAATGGTCGCGTTTTATCTTCTCTGCTTATTTCTTTTATTTTACTTTTTCAGCACCGCTCTCCTTCCGTCTTTATCTTCTAAATTTCCTTCCCCATGCCGAACAGCATGCCTGCGATTTTTAAACGCTGGCTATAATTTACTTTTTCTTTAAATGGTTTCTCTCGCTCCTTGCCACAGTCATTCGATCATCGGCGGAGTGTGGAAATCGCAGCGTTCGTTCTTGTTGCTGCTGTATCTCCCCCCCTCCCCTCCCCCCCTCACGTAACTAAAATCGTCGCCAGCATCGGAACACGTTTTATTGGTGTGCACATATAATTTCCGTTGCGATTCGTCCCGAAGCTCAATCATATCGCTCCCATGCAATGTTGAGCTTGCTTCCAAATTTCCAGCGCACCATTTCTTTTCGAAGCTGCACATCAGGAATACAAAATACTCGATGCCAACAACGCCTGATACACATCAGGGCACGACAACGGAACTAATGACACAGGCACAGAGTTCAGATATGTTCGTAGGACCTATTTCCCCCGAGGGTGTTCCTACTGCAAAACTCATCAACGTTAACGGCCAGTGATATAATTAAATCGTTTATACGTTAAGAATGACATGCACGAACGAGCACTACAATCGCGTATTAAATAACTGAACCCCCATTCAAGTTCAGAACCGTGTCATACTGCATGCGGCCGTCTCCTGAAGAACTCCTTTTGCTGGCTCCAGGAGCGCATAAATAGGAGGCGCCTGCATGAAGGGCAGCAGCGTTGGGCACTTCGAGGGGTAGTCAGACTCTTTTGAACCCGATAGCGCGCATGTGTAGTGAACATTTCAGTGCAGCTGTAGTTTTCGTTCCTGTATTTCTTTGCTTGACTTGCACACTACGACTGTTTTTCATTCTTGAAGTAGTAGTGCATATCTGTTCCAAGACCTCCGAAAAATGCGTTAGCTTCGTGCTCACAATATAGAATGCGACTCTATATCGCATGTCAGGAGCAAAAACGAGCCCTAGGTCATGCACTGTCAAGCGCTATCGAAGAGGTACCCTTGTCTTTACAGCGAGAACTTGTAGTACATGTCTTATTTCTTTCAATTCAGGTCGACATTCATGCGAATATTCATTTGCTCTCCACGCGGTCGATACATGTTGGCCAATAGCCAAAGACTTGCGTCGTGGGCTTTGCGTCTCCAAACGGCGGTTTGTCAACCTTCAATGACCACAGCTGTAGTCAACGACACAGCTGGAGTCAACGAATATAGCCCTACAGACAAGGGCACTCTATGCAGATTGCAGTGTCTCTCACTGTTCTGATTGGGGTATCAAGCAACAAACTCTTCCTCTATTGCGTCCGTGTTATTTTTTTTCAATGTGACAAGAAATGGTATTCTGTTTCATTGCTGCAATAGGAGAAAAGTTTCGCTAGCGATCAGTTTCTACCTTCGACTTGAACTGCAGAAATGCTTGTGACATTCTGCTTCAGGAGACCACTTATTATACGTTATTAGTCAACATTTCGAAGAGGCAAAAGCTCAAATTTCTCGAGTACTGACATCAACATTTACGCTAAAAAAGCACACAGGATTGAAGTTCGACTAGCCTTTCATTGCACTCTCTTTTCAGAGATAAAAGTGCCGCGGTCGAAAGCGGAGATGCACCTTTCATAACAAGGGTATCAACGGCGCATTCGATTGTGCAACACAATGAGATATACGTGAGTCCACAGAAGGTACTATATTTTCCGTTCACTATCGAAATGGGTTCTTTTGACGTAATAGGCCTAAATGGTTACTTCGCGGAAGGAAATACGGGCAAGAACTGCCCCAAGAGCGCCCATTCTTACCAGCGTAGCCAGGCCGGGCAGTGGTAATAACCCAAAAGGGATCAATAGGCCTGTGCAGCAGTCCAAAGAGGGCATTCACAAAGAACGTTAAAGTCTAAGCACAGGAAGCTGAAGAATAAGGAGAGAGGCTCACTGTTCACTCAGGCTGTAAAGGTTCTTCTTTTTACAGCGCTTTGGTAGCGTATTGCGTATTTTTACGAAGTTATACATTTATCCGCGTTGAGAGGTGGCGATTAATGTCCCGTGAAATTGGTTTTCTTCTTGCAGGCGTCACGCAGTAGAAATGTCAATATCCTTATAGGCCTACCTTTCTTTATTTACGGCGACCGCACCTGGCCCTGCAACGAAAGGTAAGTTTGATTGTCTTAAACTTCAGCTTCCGTTCTAGCCGGTTCCTATTCTCCAATTTCTTTACTGCCGACCCATAAAAAAAAAAACAAAATGTGAACCTAGATTGCGTTATCAAAAACCCGGCATGGTTCAACGTAGACTCACAGCCGCCAATTATGTGCAACACCAGGCAGGTCACACAGCTCAAGCTCCAAAGTTTGAGTAATAGAAGAAGTCGTTCTTCAAAGAAATATCCTTATTAGTTTTCTTTTGTTTCGTGTGAACAAGAGAAGTTCCAGGTTCAGCGCTCACTTTACAGTCTCATGTTTTGTTCCTTTTTCATTTCAGTCTTACTTTCCTCAGCGCCGTTTCATAATAAAAAAATGTGAGTAAAATCGCATAACTCCCTACATTATTTCTGTTCTGCTCGCTGAATAAGCCTACAAAAGTAACGAACAATCCCAGCTGCTTACAGGAGGTATTAAAAGGCCTGGATTGGGAGGAGTGTGGAAAAGGAGTTGATGGGAAATATCTCAAAAATCTGCGATTCTCTGACGATATTGCTTAGCTAAGTTACTCACGGAAGGAACTGCAAAGCATGATTAATGACTTAAATGACTTAAAACAGCTGACGTATATTGCTCCCCCTCCCCCTCACTTTAGTTCTCAGCATTTTTTCGTTGCCTCAGTATTTATTTATTTATATACCCAGATGGCCTGAAGGCATTACAGAGGAAAGTTGACATACATTTGGTAACATATGATGTAGCAAGAAGAGCTATAGCTGGTGTAAGGCGGCAAAAAAAGAGAAAAACAAAGGAAATCAGTTAACATTAGCAAGTCAAAAAAATTAACGATGGTTTAGAATGGAAAAGTCTTGTTATGGTGTTCGTTGAACGTTTCTTTGGTAATTTGCAGGCTAAACCATTTTGAAGCTACCGCTTCTGACTCGGTTAAACGAAAGCTAAACCATCGTTTTTTTTTGTCCTAGGCACGCCGGCACTCCTTCCGTCTTGTACTTAGTGAAAGATGGCGTTACGTCACGGCCTATCGCGTAAGCGCCGTGTTTAGGATCCTCGGCGAGACCAACGTCAATCACATGATCGAATTTTGGTTGACTTTGACGTGACCTTGGCGGTACCAGCTTGTTCTTGACTTGACCTTGAACAGAGCTTGCCCTTAACCTTGGCCTTTTCCATTGCTTGACCATTGGTCTGACCATTGACCATCCACCGGTTCTCTAAACTTATAAATTGAAGATTTCGCCTTGGCCGAGCTTGGAAGGTCATCGGCAACACACAGCAATCTCAGCCCAAAACCTCTAGTAGGGAAGCTACCGCTTCAAAAGGACACTTTTGTGGCGAAAAATTAGAGCGAGAACAAATACAAGGGAAGTTCAAATTACATATGGTAGTCGTAAAAGTATGAAAGTCAATAATGTCGACTGCATATCTGGGTAGGCTGTTCCAACCTTCGGAAGTGATGAAGACAGATGAATAAAAACAATGTTTGGTATGACATGAAGGAACCCCTACTTCATGGCGATGATCAATGCGGCCTGAAACACATGTAGAGGGCGTTAGCCGGCTTGTCAGGACAGGATTGTTATGGCGGAAGAAAAACGGTAATATGGAAAGTGATGGAGTGTGCGGAGAAGGCGTCTGAGGAAGGCACGCTCGCGGGAGCTCATGAGAATTGTGCTGCTTTCTTTCGTCTTGTGTTGCAACCAACACCTCTAGCTCCGCGCTTAGAATTGAATCTCTGATTGTAGTTTTCTCCCTCAAGCAGCACCGTCATATTTCGAGCCAAAACAGTGCCAACTTTTTGTGGCACTTGGAGGCGGCTCATGAAATACAATGTGGGTGTCCGAGAGATCCTCAAGCCGACCACTATTACACTGTGCTCCCTCGGCTCTAATCACGCAATGTAAAGCAGAGAAGAAACGCTGGAGACGCGCGCAGAGAGAACAAACAAAAATTTGACAAAATTTTAAACTTTTTTCTCTGTTCACTGGCAGTTTGTGAACTCCATCGTGTGATGATATCCAAAGTGCATATTCGCACACGGCTACATATAATGCTGATGTCGAGCAACCAGCGGCCTTGTTTTTTACTTCACTTGAACACGCGCATATGCCGTCGGGCCTGGCTGCCCAAAGAAGCAAAACACAAAGAATCGTGGTCTGCGCTTAATAAGGCAACAAAAAATTGTTGGTGCAAAGTAGCAATGTGCACAAGTAGTATTGAACATTTGATCCTTCTGATTTCTTGTGGAGCACCGCCGGTGGGCAAAATTTTCGTCTACAGAATTTTTGAGAACGCTCTGAGCAATCGCTCGAGAAGGAATGAAGCTACGGCTTGAAAAGAAAACCGTAACACCTAGTTCCCCAGTGTCTCTAATATTACCTACCGGCAATTCCTCGAGACGTGTCTATATGTTTCCCTAAGGCTTAGTAAATGCACAGATGTATATGTACAGGCTGCATTATCCTTGCAGTGGCTTTGTGTACAATTGGCATTAAGCGCGAATCCTGCCCTTATTGTCTGCAAACGTTGCATGCATTGAATCGTAAAGTACAGTATTTGTTTCCTCTCCAGTGAAGTGATTACTGGAGAACTGTTTCTCACGAAGCTGGTACACAGTTTCATCATCACCATCATCCTGACTACTCCCACAGCAGGGTAAAGGCCTTTCCAATGTTTCACCAATTAAGACTGTCCTTTGCCAGTTGCGGCCACCGTATCCCGGCAAACGTCTTAATCTAAATATGCATACATTTCGTCAATATTCTATTCTGCAAAGGCTGACCACGAAATTCATTGCACGCCCGTGGTGGTCGAGGAAGAATTATCGAAGCTGAAATGATCAGTGTAAAGCGTCAGCCTTCTCCACAGGTTTGTTATTACGAACCTTGACTATCCTAAAACTTTAAGGCAGCTCGAGAAAATCTTGCTAATGACTTACCGGCTAGTCTTCACCAAGATGTGTTTAGGCTCATTATTCATTACTTCTTCAGGATAAAATATTTACGCAATGTATCCATATTTACCTCGCCTTTGACTAATAGCTAGTGTCCTGAGAAAGACAGAACGTAAGGGTGCTTTTGCATTTACTTGGCTTTTTTTTTTGCTCTACACGCATACATGAACCCTATATTAGCAGATAGTTGTCGCTGCATAGAAAAAGTAACCGAACTCGCAATAATAATCGAAATAGGGAGAGCGAGTGAACTGAAAGAACAGAAACAAGGCGAGAAAAGCCGGATACATCTTCCTCTATTACATTTAATTTTTATCCTCTGTTCAGGCATTCCTCATTTCCGAGGCCTCGCGAAAAGCACGAGGCTGTGATAAGGGGAGAATCATCCTTAATAGTTTTTTGTGCTGCTCTCGAACGTTTTTGTTCTTCGTTCCCTTGTTTTTCCTGCTTGGTTCCAACACGCACTTTTATTGCTTTTTGACCCATGGTTAGTATAAGATTCTCTTTTTTGGCGCTTAGACAACAACATATTCGTTTGGAGGAGGCAATAGTGCCTCGTCCGAACGTTTGCTTGCCTTAGTTTTATATTTGTTTTCTATTTCCTTCTTTTTCGCTTGACTTCGGTTGTCTATCAATAGGCTGTATATACAAGAACAGTTTCTCGTATTTTAAGCCTCGGATGTTCTCTGTTTTTCTACTCATATACGTTAAACATTCCCGCTCTGGGTTCATCACTGCAAGAACTGAGTCCACTCTGTTTCCATTTGAAAGTGTCTCTTCTGTTTCGGTGCTGGTGCATTGTGCCCGTTCATTTGATCCTAGTGTACAAATACGCTTAATCGCATGTGTGTGCCTGTCCGTTCCTCTGCCAGTTAGCGCTTTCCAAAACCGTATGATCAAATACCAGCCAGCCCCAGTAGTAGGTCTTCATACAAATGTGCATCACAGATATTTCATTAGGGGGGGGGGGGGGGGGGGGGGGGGGGGGCAAGGGGAATGAAAAAAATATAAATAAACGCAGTTGCGAAGTTTAAAGTATTCTCAGTGCCAGAACACTTTTAATTTTTGAAAGGCGGACTTCTGTCTGCTGACGGAATCAAATTGATTGGATATATCATCAAGGAATAATTCATTTTTGTTGTTCTCGGCTGCCCTTTAACGAGTCAACAGTAAGCAAGAGTTTTGATTTGGAAGGCATGCATTTTGGGCGAGTTGGTGCTGCATACGTTTTTGAAAATAATTGTGCACACACAAGACAAGACGTGTGCACAAGACAGGACATGTCCCGTCTTGTGTGTGCACAACTTTAAAAAAAAAACTGATTTGTCTGAATGAGCACGCAATTTTTCTATTTTAGATAACTTAAAGTGTGAGTTTTTGAAAAAATTTATCTTGCTGTGAATGTCGATCAAATACTGTGTATTATGCTCTAGATATTTATGGGAGATTGTGTGAGTACGCAGACTTGCATACTAATTCAAAAAATTTAACAGTGACGGCATACTTGAGAGATAAATAAGGGTTCCGCAGAAGACGTATGCTTCACAGCAAATACTACATGAGAAGAGAACACACAAACCCATAAGTGTAATGATGGAAAGAAATTTAGAGCAAGAGCTTAGAACTAATATAACGGTATCATAGACTCATGAGGCCGTTCACCAACGCATTCGTTAGCGTACATCACTAAGAACTGGCTGTAGCTTCAACTGCAGCTCACTCCCTCGCAAGACTAACTCATTCACTCACTCACTCATTCAACTACTGACACCTTCAGACAAGCACTCATTTATTAAAACTACAAAATAGTGCAAAGTCTGTTTCTTCCTACGCACCCAATTTGAATCTTATCTGCTTTCGTCTCTTGTATGAGAAATTTAGTAATGTTTAGGGTCAGTGACCTAAAAGTTAAGGCGCAGCGAATCATTTGTTACGGGTAAAAAAAGATGCAAATCAAATAGAAATAAAAGTTGATCCACGCAAAACTGTAAAGCAGAGCAATACTTGGGCAAAAAGAAACGCAAGTGATGAAATCAATCAAATTGCGGTTGATTGCATAGCGCGATAAAAAATGGCCTCCCATCTCTGGGCTTCTGCGTTTTGTGCATAAGTGTAGGGACTGCAGCATAGAGCAAAGCGGTTGGTTTGAATACTGATGACCCTTCGCAGATGACCGGGAAACACAAAAAAAAACGCCTGCCAACGGTTTTCCGTGCCTGCCACAGCGCCAATGAAGAATGGAAGCCTCTTCTTTTTCTCACCCCGTTTGAAATGTGCTTTCCAGATTGGCTAGTGCGCGATAACTGAGCGCTGGTCTTTTTTGAACAACGAAATATCGTTCTGTGCAGAGCTTGAGAACTATGCTCTCATCGATCACGTTCCCTTATTTACGCACTTTCTTGCCATCGGCACCATGCCCGGCTTGTTCGAAAATTCTTTTATCGCAAATAGCTATCTATTTCGCTGCGAGAATGCACCAGTGATCTATGGGGCCTACGCTGTCTCCAGTTGATGAAGAAAACAATTTATTGCTAAGCAGGATAGAAACGATCTGCCGTGATGGGTGGAACTTATTCTAGAAAGTAGGAACAAAACCGACGACCTCTTATTTACTAAAAGTACTCCAGGCTTTCGTGTCCTTACTTCTACCGCGCACTAGTTATTTGATATTTGCTGAAAACATGGAACCATGACCTCTTTATAATGCAGCGCAGGTCTTAGCTGCCCGTTCCTACGTTTCGCCTCGTAGTCGTCGTCGGCGGCGCTGTCAGCGGAATACGTCAACGGACAGGTGACGTGTTGGCACGTAGCAGGGGAGCGAAACGCCGCCCGCAGAGGCGGGAGTGGAGGAATGGACAAGCGGCAGGTGGCTGAAACGGGAGGATCCCGTACGATGGCTAGGAACGTAACACGTCACCTGCCAGTGCTGGCAGTTGATATGCGAAGAGCTGCGCTCAATTTTCGCACTACCGGCTATCGTAATCGTCTGGAAAATTTCACCGCGAAAGCACTACTTAACTAGCAATCCAAAAAAATATTGGTCTCTGAAGCCTTGATCTATGACCCTTGATGTTTGTCTGTATCAGTGCGAAACCGCTCTTCCCCTCCAGCACCACAAAATATATAGGTGGAAATCTAAAGGAAGCCTCTCAGATACCTGCAGAAAGAAAAAAATTGCGAGGGCACATTCGCAACTAAAGCGTTGAGAGGCGAAAGCCGAAGACACCATGCCGTGACGACTTCCGTTGAATGTGATGTCACACAATTCCTGTTGCTATATCGATACTTATATTATACATCTTTCGGGGATCTGAAGTGTTAATTACGCTTAATAGCATATTTTTCCATATAATTTAAAACATCCGAAGTTTTTGCGACCATTCTGTGACAATTTTCACTATGCCGTGACGACTTCCAGTGGATGTGGCGTCACACCGCTCCCGTGGCTATATCGACTGCCGCGATATTTCGACGCAATTTTGACAATTTTCACTATAATTAATCTATAGTCATCAAACATGGCCTCTAGGTTCATTTTTTCGTCTTCTATCTGAAGCAGCTATTCGTTTTCTTTTTTAGTTCCCGAGCTAACACGAGTTAAACGCTGCCGAAGGTGTGACACCCGCTGCTAACGGATGGCAGTACGAGCCATTAAAGGCTTTCGCCTTAAGACAAATACTGCCGCGACAGGATTTCCAACCCTCCGCGACGCGAACAGATAAGCGCCTGAGCTGCTCATGCCATCTCACGCCTGGTATTTAAGTGTGGCACTCTCGCACTGCGCATTGCCCGTCTTGGTCTTCATCAATTTTCGCCCGTGCGAAAAAGCTCTATAAGCCTCCTGGGCTACGACGCTGGCTTGCGGAATCATTTCCTTCCTTTGAGAAAAATTGTCAAAAAAAAGCTGCGACCAGGTGACACGGGAATGTGTCGGTAGACAGAGAGCATCTGACGAGATTGTCTTTGTGCTTTAACATAACAGAGGTGTATTCACAGAGCTTCTAATCTGCGATGAGGACTTAACTGAGCTGACGTAATGTAAACTAGTGAATATAAGGACTTGTTCAGACCATTTGAGTAAGTCAAAAATTCTCATTCAGAAACAACTTGAAATGTCTCTCAATATCCTGACATTTATCAGGCGATTCGCTGCTTTAAAGAACTAGCTTGGAAACTGCTTGAAAACAATATGTTCCGGGACTTTCCAACATGAGCATAAAAAGGAGCCCTGGATATAGTTTGCTACGCTAAGTTTGACACCTTATTTATTAATACATACCACTTTAGGTGCTTTCCAAGCTGTCGGAATTTCTGATTTCCACCAACTTTTCTTATATATGACATGATACTTCCCACATCATCCTGCACATCTGTAGAGAAACGTGTTCGGTAAGTCATCGGGACCTGTAGCGTTCTTAGTGTTGACGTTAAGCTGGACCAAAAAGACAGCTTCCTCAGTGATAATTAGATTTTCTATCACTAGTCTAATCCCTTCAAGTACAGTGACTTGATGACTGTAAGGAAGATATAAGGAAGAAAAGCATAGCCATTGAAAGTAGTAGCTATTCAGTACTTGTCAAATTCAACCGGGCCATTAGTATTTAATTACTTACAGGACTGTTTTTCGGAGTTCAATGCCCACAAAATTTGCTTGAGTCAGTTTAAGATAATTGTATATGCGGATGTGAAAAAACGGATATTTTGACAGTGTAACCTTTGAACGCACCTCACTGCGCATGAATTGAAGCTTACGTTTACTATTTTCACTGCCTCAGCGTGACAGACGTTTAATGCGGTCCTTGAAATGTAGATGTCACGCGTGATGCATGCGTTTTGACTTGGCTGCTCACTGCGTTTTTTCGGTACGTATCTGTTAATACTCTTATGTATGGTGCTCTTGAAAAATAGCCACAATTAATTACTACTGTTGAGCTAGCTGCTTGTTTGCGCATTAAGCTGTCAAAGTTAAGCTGGCAGTTTGGCAGCAGCGCACCGTCGAGACCACATCACGAATCTTATCTGCCTTTTGCAGCCCGGAAAGAAGCGGAAAGAAGTCCCGGAAGGTAGCGCCGCTTCAGCAACGCCTGTTGTCGACACCAACGGCGATCCCGGCAGAGGGCTACAAGCATCGGCTGCGCAGCTATAAAGGACGGCGTAACCAACGCCCCTCCGCAGTTTGGCAGCAGCGCACCGTCGAGACCACATCACGAATCTTATCTGCCTTTTGCAGGTGAGGCATTTTTGTTAACTTTAGTGCCCGTGTATTTATGTGGAAATTGTGCGCTGCTGCCAAACAATCCTGACTGATGTGTTGAATGTGGTGTAGCTAAAAAAAAAAAAAAAGCTGTAAAATGGGAAAAGACGACCGCGATACTGCAAAAGCAATCGAAGACCTGCGGCGTGAGCTAAGAGCTGAATTGAGAGCTATAAAGGATAGCCTACAAGGAATGACAGAGCTCAAAAATGAAATTCAGCAAGTACTGAAAGAGAACTGTGAACTGAAAGCAGAAAATGACAAACTCGTACGCAGGCTTGATGAGCGCGAGCAGTATCAGCGCTCCAACAACCTTGAGATCAAGGGCGTTCCACTGGATGGTGAACCACTATCTATTGTGAAAAAAATAGGTGTCATTGTTGGAGAGGAAATTACTGAACATGACATTGACATATGCCATCGTGTACCCACTGCACGCCATGATGAATCAAACATTGTTGTTCGGCTTGTCCGCAGAACTAAGAGGAATGCAATACTTAGTAAGGCCAAGAAAGTCAAGACAGATGCAAAAGAACTCGGTTTTGAAACCTCCTCTCCTGTCTACGTAAACGATCACCTGACAAGGCTTGGTAAACAGTTGCTTGGTGCGGCGATTAAGAGGAAGAAGGAGGTGCGATGGAAGTTTGTCTGCACCGCAGGATGCAAGGTTTTCGCGCGAAAGGATGAGGGCTCTTCGGTCGTCAGGATCAGTTGCATGAATGATCTCGAGAAGATGACAGCAGACGAGGAGTAGACAGACTGTCCTACATTTCTGCCTGGCACACATCCAAGATGGACACAGACATAA
The DNA here is from genome assembly GCF_055824585.1 of Amblyomma mixtum. Taxonomy (NCBI): domain Eukaryota; kingdom Metazoa; phylum Arthropoda; class Arachnida; order Ixodida; family Ixodidae; genus Amblyomma; species Amblyomma mixtum. The sequence continues at coordinate 181,545,639 of NC_143013.1, forward strand.
ACTGTGAATACCATACTCTTGACTCTTTTAATACATTCCTAGACAGCCCGCAAAATCGCCTGACAGTATTACATATAAATGCTCGCAGTATTCGCAATAAGCAAGATAAACTGCATGACCTGTTATCATCATTCTCATTTCCACTAGATGTTCTACTTTTCTCTGAAACCTGGCTTTCATTGGGCGAGTCTCCACCGCAATTTGAACAATACAGGTATAACGGCTTAGTTCGTTCAAAAAATAAGGGAGGTGGTGTGGCCGTGTACGTGCTGCAGTCACAAAAACATGAGGTCATATCGCAGTTTTCAACTGTTACAAATGATGTTGAATGCCTCACGGTGCGCTTAGATGGAGCTGTGATTGTAGTAGTCTATAGGCCACCAGCAGGAAACAAATTACACTTTTTTGAGCACATTGAAGCTGTTCTTCATTATCTCAGTAGTGCAGGGCTTCCCTTTGCAATCACGGGTGATGTGAATATTGACATGCTTTCTGACAACCCACCGTCAAGGCAACTGAACGAACTGATAAATTCTTCTGCATGTGTGAACCTTATTACAAAAGCGACCCGACTCACGGCAGACTCGGCCACGCTACTCGATATCTGTATAAGTAATATGCATCCCCCCGGCATTCTTTCTGGGTTATTATCAGTAGATATAAGTGACCACCTACCAACGTTTTGTTCCATTCCACTTGCGCACTTTAAAAATAAAGAAAGAGAAATTAAAGAGTTGCGCATTATAAATGAACGTGCTCTGGAAATCTTTCGCTGTCTTATCAGTACCACCGACTGGATACCTGTTCTAAGTGAAAAAGACCCGAACAAGGCGTATGACGTGTTTTTCGATAAACTTATATGGTGCTACGATCAGTCTTTTCCAGTAAAGACACAGAAGCGGCACAGTAAAAAAATAAGGAAACCATGGATCAGCAAAGCTATATTGAAAATGATAAATAGAAAGAATAAGATGTACCACGCCTTCGTTAAAAGTCGTGACCCGACAGAATTCACTGGCTACAAGAAATATAGAAATATGGTTAACTCGCTGGTAAAACAAGCAAGAACTCAGTATTATGAACAGCTATTTTCTGAAATAAGAAGCAATCCCCGAAAAATATGGAATGAAGTTAGAAATCTAACCAATCAACAGAAACCGTGTGTAGACTTTCATATTACAACACCTAATGGCATTTTGTCTGGCTGTGCAGCAGCAATCGCCATGAATAACTACTTTGTTTCTTGGTCTGAAAGTACCGATCCTAACACAAAACAGAAAAATAACCCCGCTACTTGTTGCGCTGACCTTGCAAATTCGATCATGTTCACTCCTGTGACACCGGCTGAAGTGAAAGGAATAATTAATACTCTAAAAAACAATACAGCTGCTGGCTATGACGGCATTTCATGTGGACCAATAAAGTATGTAGCTGATGTAATATCTATTCCTCTGGCTCATATCATTAATTGTATGTTCGAGATCGGTGTGTTTCCAGATCGATTAAAGATAGCACGCGTAACTCCGATTTTTAAGGGTGGGAACAGCTATGCTTTGAATAACTACCGACCAATTTCAGTCCTGGCGATCCTGTCTAAACTTTTTGAAAATACAATAAACGTCAGGATACAAAACTTTTTCGATAAATATCATGTAATCAGTCATATGCAGTATGGATTTCAAAAAAACAAATCTACAGAATCAGCCCTGCTTAACATAAAGAATGAGATAATAACAAATTTTGAACAAAGACAATATACGCTTGGATTATTTTTAGATCTACGCAAAGCATTTGATTCTGTGTGTCACGATGTCCTCCTAGTTAAACTGAACAGGTATGGGATCCGCGGAATACCACTAGAATTAATAAAAAGCTATCTGTCAAACCGGTATCAATATGTCAGTTTTAATAAATATACATCTCCAGTTCTGCGAGTTAAAAGAGGCGTTCCACAGGGATCCATTCTCGGGCCCTTGCTGTTCATAACATACATAAATGATTTATGCTCTATCCCTTATACCCCAAAACTAATCATGTATGCAGATGATACCAACGTCTTTTTCTCTAGCCATTCGCTCCCGGAAATTGAACTTGCTGTCAATAACTATTTGCTCCACTTGTCTACTTGGTTAAGCACAAATAAATTATGCTTGAACATTGAGAAAACCAAATACATATTGTTTGCACCCCTAAACAAGCCTAGGAATTCTGCCATAGATATTCTGTTTGATGGTAAAGGAATAGCTCAAGTCAAAGCCCAGAAATTTTTAGGTGTGTGGTTTGAGGAAAGCTTATCATGGAATTCTCATGTCAACAGCCTCATAGCTGACCTTAGTAGAACAATTGGCTGCTTCTTTAAGATTTTCCCACTCATCCCTCAATGGTTACGGACTGTTCTTTATTACTCACTCTTTTATTCCAAGCTTTCCTACTGTGCTTTAGTCTGGGGTACTACTACAAGTCACAACTACACAAGATTAATTAGCCTGCAAAAAAAAGTGTTAAGAATGTTTGAGCAATATCACGGCCCACCGGAATTACTGCGTACAAGACCGCTTTTTCTGAAATATAAAATGTTAAAGGCCAATCAAGTTTATTATTTCAAATTATTTCAGTACATAAAAAAAGCGAAGCTTTACAGTGTACGAAACTCTAGTGCAGCTCCTGCATACTCACTTCGTAGGGAAACATTACGGCCACCCAAAGTAAGGACGAATTATGGGCGACAACTTATTGAATATCAAACAGCTAACCTTCTGAACAAAATACAAGAATTAACAGATCTGAGTGCTAATGTCTCCAAGAACACGCTTAAAGCTCTGCTGCTCGAAAATAACTTAGAATTCAATTAATCTGTGATGTTTCTGTCCATAGTTTCATTTTCTGGGAGTGCATTATCGTTTTGAACCTTGCTGTTGCTATTATGATTGCTATGTGTTGCTATTATGATTTTGCTATCATGTTGCTAAACTTGCAACAACCATGTTTCAGAATTGTGTACTTGCTTGTGCTTCTTTGTACTAAGTATTCTGTGTTGGTATGAACGGTCTATTGTTTGCTACATACGCGTTTTTTTTTTCTTTTTTTTCTCGCATAATTTATTTACCCTTTTTTTCCCTCAGTGCTGTGACTTTTTTCTTATTTCCCCCCGAAGACCTTGGTGTGGAACTTTTTGTGTAAAACTATGTTAAATGACTGTTTGTGCCAAACTGTATGCGGGGCAAGAGCCACCGTCAGGCGTTCCGCCTTTTGCTCTTGCTCCTCTTTCTGTATCAGAAAGGAAACAAATAAATCAAATCAAAATCAAATAAAAAAAAATCAAATTTCTATTCTAAAAGGTGTATGGATTATGGGAGTTTAACGTACCAAAGCTACTCAGGCTATGAGGGACGCCGTAGTGAAGGCCTGGAGGTCATTAACGTGCCCTGATATCGCACAGAACACGGGTCACTGGAATTTTGCGTCCATAGTAATTCGACCACCGTGGCCAGGACCAAACCAGCGTCTTTCGGGTCAGTATTTTAGCGCCAAAACCACTGAACCATGGTGGGAGCATTGTCCTAAAAATCTGGATTGCTTTCGTCATCAGCATTTTTAAAGTTGAACATCTTATAGTTTTTTGTATCGGTGAGGTCATAAAGTTGCTCTTGAAGAAAAAAACCAGTTTTTTTGGCAGATATTCCCGATATGGCATCCACTGAGTAACCTGTTTCATCATTTTTTCAAACATTAAGACGCGATAAAATAGCGAACTGTTGTTGGAAGTCGTGCGTGTGGGCATATCTACAAATTGCTTTAAATTAAGACAGAACAATGTGTAGCTGCAATTCTGAATGGCGACAGGACTACGACACTTGAAATGTGTTCCATTTAGTTTTTGGAGCGTTAAAGTCTCCACAAAGGAGAATATGAGTGTAACGCTTGCTGTGAACCGACATGAAATCGTACAAAAATTCTAGCACCGAGACATCAGCATTTGGTAGCCTATAGACTGCATCAATCAGATACTACGAGCGCATAAATGAACAAGTTTCCAAACCACTTAAGCATTTGTGCTATGACATATCGGTGTGTACGGGTTGCTTCCTTTAGTACATTAGCGACACCGCCACCTCTTGAGTCCCGGTCACGGCGAATTATTTCATGTGAGTTTGGCACAACCACTTCATTGGAAATTCCATCGTGTAGCCATGTTTCAGAAAGCGCGTTGACATCAGGATCATATGCGATAAAAAGCACTTCAAGATCATCTGTTTTGTTTTTATTCTTCTCGCTTTAATGGCCATTACACAGGTTTTTTCATCTCGGGGGGAGGCGTCACCAGCCTTTCCGCATTGTGATTTTGGGAAATTTCCGTGTAAGACGAGATGAAATTTGATGCAAAGATACCAGTGTGTCCTGAGTGTCACCGCATTCATAAAATTTACCATTAATTCGAGCTTTATCAAAGTATAGCAAAACCTTTTCGTCGTGTTCCGTTTTCTTTTGGTAGTCCAATTATTTTTTTTTCGCATGGCTATAACACAAGGTGAAATGTCCTCCGATATGCTGCAATTTGAGCTTTTATGTTTGCTGCAATTATTGGTAATTTTCGCTTTGTCTCTCTCATCATCAGAGGAGAGGATATATCAGAGGACGGCATTTCTCTTCTGCGGCCCTTCTAAGGCGGTGGATACGCTCAATAAAAACGTCGGAAACTTCCAACTTGTACTACAGAATATAATCAGAAAATATCTTTTGCAGTATCTCAAGTTTTTCTACACTGGACTCATCAAATCCATAAACAATTAGCTTGTTTTACCTGCTCCGATTCTCTAAGTCGTCTATTTTTAGGAGTAGGTAATCGATTTCTTTTTGCAGCGTGTCTACCTTTGCTGTTTATTTTAGCACCGCAGTCGAAAGATCAGAGAATTTGCTATTAGTAGAATTCAGCTTCTCCGCAGTTCCATTTCTATGACCGCTAACTGTCCCTTTCAGTTCCTTCGTATCCTCCATAAACACCTTAAGCGTCTATACTGTGGATGGTCGGGAATTGGTCGCCACATCGCCATAAGAGTCCAAAAAGTTGATAAAGCTGTAGTACGGGTATGTAATCAGTGCAAACACTCGCCATGAGCACAGCACAAGCAGGATGCATACATAGTTACTTTTATAGCAGTTCACAGGACGATCGTCACTCACCTGGCGAGGAAACAAAAACTGGTTTCTCGAACACATGTTCCCGATGCTTGCAGCACGCCCACTGTCGAGGACCTGGGATGATGTACCCTTAATAGCGTTCTCGCAAGGCAATTCTGCGACTCTGTCACTAAAAAACCATTGCAGTGGGTGTCCCTGATGACCATTCCCTGGCCAGTTGTCCTGCATTCAAAAGAAACTTTGAGCAAAAGCAAATGTCGCTCCATCACATCCGCCATGAAATCATCGAGGCATGGTTCAGTTTACGTCACAGCACTTTTGAAGGAAGCACGGGCTGCACCAGAAAGAAAAACGCGGTCGTCAGTAGAATGTTTCTGATGCTTGCAGCGTAGTTAAAATGCAGCAGTATGTCTGTAGAGGTTAACTTGAATTTGCTTTTAGGGTCCTTTTAACTTCTACTTAAAACAGGAGAGCCTTGACTTTCTGAAAAAAGAGGAAGCTGTAAGGCAAAATCACAGAACACCAATATTGCACAGGAGAAACAACAAATAACCGATAAAGCATCCATATGCCGTACAGAAACTTCTAAGCTGAAACATGCAATTTAGCTTTGGAAGCTTAGGGACGCATAAACACTGATGCATCCGCAGACCAGCATGTACCAAGTTATTCATTCAGGCTGCTGCGGAATTAGATTCTGGACATAGCAATCCGAAGCGGGTCTGTATTGAACGGTGCCAAAATATATCGCGCCGGAGGAAGCAACAGCAACCCTGCGGGATTGCGACGAGTTGTCTTCGGTTCCAAAGGAAGGTGAGGGAGTAGGCATCAACCCAGCCGCGCAGTAGGCGCCAATCACAACTGGCACAAACGAGCCTCATGCTATGCAAACACCGCAGTTCGTCCTGCGCGTAGTGCAGAGACGGACAAGGAATGCCGAATGCACCGCACGCAATCGCTGTCGTGCAGAAGCGTGCAGTGCATACTCGCCCTGTTTTGGCACAGCGTTGACGCCCTTCTCTGCTGCTATTCAACCGGCGAGTTCGGAAATAGCCTCTGATGAGACAGAGAGAACAAAGCTTTATGCTGGCTTAAAATCAAAGGACTGAAAAATTGCGTAAATAGGAAACATCGACAGTAGAAGTGAATGCACGCACCCTTTCAGCCCAGCCTTGTTACATATCGCTAGAGGAATGCGTTTTTCTGACATGCACCGCAGAAGCTCATCGCAAGCTCGTCTGCCTTGGAGACTACTGGCGATCGCAAACCAGCGCAATCTGCTTACCGTCAGTATTTAACAGGGCGTAAATCGAAACGAATATTTTTTCCTAGCGTTTCTGAGAGAGGAAGAAAGTGTGGCGAAATACTTGTTAACATGTTGCTTATGATGGTGTACTCTCCCAATGCGTTGCAAAATTTGACTTATAATCTTCTTTCTGTGCTCGTATTCATTAGTTCTGACGAACAAAGAAATCTGTAAGCGTGCAGCCAACGTTAAAATTCCACTAGACATTACAGATATACCACGACACCTACTACGTGGCCGTAGACGCATAAGCTTAAAGATTTTGTGCATATTTTCTAGGCTGGACTCCTGGTGCTCAGCATCTGAGGGCAAGGTCTGAGATTCGAGTCACGCAGCACTCGATGCATTTCTATTATAAAAGCCGAACGAAAAAAAATGCCGTTACACTTTGCCATTCCACGGCACGCTAAGGTACCCCATAAGGCATGAATTTCTCTATAAACCTAGATTACAGCCAGCCCGCGGGCAGGCTTCAAACGATAGTTCCCATACACAGCAGTTGTACAATACAACGACGTTTCAAGAAGGTGGTTTTATGGTATTTTCTATTTGACGACCCTACTAGAACAACTATCCATACCTAAAACATTATCCGTGAAAGCTATCGCTTAACTCACAGGTTGTTTGAGAGGGCATGGAGGCGCTGCAATGACGCACAGCAACCAGACACCTTTCTGCTTTCTCGTGCAGGTAGGCTCCGTACCTTCGCTTTATTCGAAAAGGTCGAACTATGTTTCTCTGATGCTGGGTTCTTGCCAACAAGTGTCGTTGTCATTGATTTGCGAATGTGTTCTTGTTGCAAAGTTGCTACTCATGAGTGGCGAGGTCGAGTCAAACCCTGGTCCCTACAAAGATGAGTCGAGTAAACAAGATGAAGAATTGGTTTTGCTGATAAAGTCGCTGCATAAAAAAATGGGCGCCAAACATGATGAAGTTACGTCCTCCCTGAACGAACTAGGGCAATCCCAGACCTCTCGAGCAGCACGTTGCAGACATGCATAGCAGACTTTCGGTAGTAGAAAATTCTTTGCAGACTTACGAGGACTATACTACCCAAAGTGTTACCCCTCAAATCGCTGCATTAACCGATCTCCTAGATGATTTCGAGAACCATTCCAGAAGAGAAAACCTAATCTTTCGTGGCTTTCCTGATGATGCCTCCGAACCCTGGCCAAAATCCGAAAAACAAATTTGCTGCCTTTGGAATACTGCAATGGATTTAGAGCTTGGCTCGAGCGACGAGCGCATATTTCGCGCCAATAGGCTAGGAAAATTTGTTTCTGAGAAGTTCCGACCAATTATTGGGAAATTCTTGTCATCTAAGTTCAGGGAGAGCATTCTAGCCGCGAAAAGAAAGATCGAAGATTATAAATTGTCTGCTAACGAAGACTTTTGAAAAGCAAAAAGACTTTTGTAAAGCGTAAAAAGTTGTATGACATTTGAAACGCCAGCGGGAACGAATTTTCCATAGGCCACAACAAACTTCATATGAACAGTAAATGCTATTTGTACTCATCGGCTTCTGATAACGTCTGCGAGCTACCTTTAAGCAATGACCCCGTTACGGCACGCCTGAGCTCTAGTTCCGAAGCATCGAAAAACACGTCGTTATCCCAAAAAAAGCTCATACTTCGAATGTATTGCAATGCAACTACTCGTTTTTATTTTCAAACGTTAGAGGTATCCTTAACAAGCATGAAGCTCTGTTTACATTGCCCCTTAGACTGAAACTTGGGTCTCTGATCAAGTAGGCAGTTCAGAACTGTTTGATTGTGAATGGAAATACTGTATTTATCGCTTTGACCGGGAAGGCAAATGTGGGGGCGGAATTTTTATCGCTGTGAATGCTGGTCTTTTTCGAGTGCGATTGTGCTTAGCTCTTCCCTGGGTGTTTTTGAACCATGAGAATATTCTTTTTTGCTTGTGCTATAGACCACCAAACGCCTCCTTAGAATTTTGCAGTGAACTTCACGATGTTTTACACGACTTGACGTCACGTTTTCCACTCCACCCACTTTTCCTGCTTGGTGTCTTTAATTTACCGAAAATCGACTGGTCACAGCCCACTCCGATAATCAAGGGTGCGTCCGGCGAGAGCGCAACATTGGTGAATTTATGCCTTGACTTCGGTTTTACACAACTTTTATCGCAGCCAAGCAGAATTGGTCCCAGTTCAGCGAATCTACTTGACTTAATCCTAACAACGGCGCCTGGTCTCGTGCACTCAATCACATATTTTCTAGGCCTGAGTGACCACTGCTTTATCCACTTTACGATATCAGCTAACCACACACAACATCCAACTTACGAATCTAAAAGAATCAGAGAGTATGACAAAGCCAATTATTCAGCAATTAATCAAGAACTTGAAAATTTTGTCAATACTTATATCCAAGGTTTCTTCAGCCGCACAGTCGAAGAAAATTGGGTTCTATTCAGGAACAAAATTATGACATTAATTAATAAGTATGTACCATTATATAGACTGTCAAGCAAGAAACGGTCCCCTTGGTTCACAACTTCTTTGCAGAGACTACTTAACAAAAAAAAAACTCTTCTGTAAAGCCAAGCTAGGCAACAACCCATTACATTGGCTTGCATACCGCGACGTTCTTTCACAGTGTCGTGCAGCCCATAAACGAGCAAAAAAATCATTCCTCAATGAAAACCTTCCTTCCCTTCTTTCTAGTAGCCCTTCAAAATTTTGGTCGGTTATCAATCCGCCCAAGAAAAATGCCATAGCACTTGCTGGCGATAAAGGTCGGGTGATCCCCACTAACCAATGCTGTATTGTACTCAATGATATCTTTACTAAGCCATTTTCAGATGTCACGAATGCTCTAACACTCAAGCTACGCACTCTTACATTTTCTGCCAGTGGATCCTGTCGTCATAGATTCAGTCGGAGTAATGAAATTGATAAACTGTTTGAAGATTTCGTCTTCTTGTGGCGTTGATGAGGCTAATTCAAATTTTTTAAAGAAAACTGCAGTATATTCATCAGTCATTTTGGCCTGGATTTTTCAACAGTCCCTACAACACTGCATTTTGCCTCAGGACTGGAAGGTTGGCACGGTGGTTCCGCTTTTCAAATCCGGTAATACTCATGCGCTCTTAATTTCAGACGAAGCACATTAACGAGCATCCCGTGAAAATTAATAGAGCATATAATCTACTCTAACCTCCTAAAATTTCTCGAATTGAACTCATTTTTTACTCCTGTTCAACACAGTTTTCGCAAACACTACTCGTGTGAAGCACAGCTATTATCTCTTACTAACAGCATACTCTCGACCATGGATCAATAATTGATTGCATTTTCCTCGCTTTGCAAAATCCTTCGACAAAGTCCCCCATAACCTGCTCCTTCTAAAATTAAGCATTCTGAACATTTACCCCTGAATCATAAAATGGATTGAGTGTTTCCTCTTTAATCGCTCCCAGTTTGTTGCAGCTAACAATTCTACTTCATCTACTTCTGTAAAATCCGGTGTCCCACAAGACTCTGTTTTGGCCCCGTTGTTGTTCCTAATATATATTAATGACCTTCCTGACTGTGTTCCCTCATCCATAAAGCTTTATGCCGATGACTGTGTTCTTTATCGTGAAATCACAAATGCTCATGATAACATACTCCTGCAGTTCGACCTTGACGCTATCTCACAGTGGTGTAACGATTGGCTTATGACCTTAAATGCTAGTAAATGCAAAATAATGACAATATCCCGTCGTACCAACATGCCTATACTTTACTGCTACAGAATTAACTCTGTAGTTCTAGAAAATGTCACATCCTATAACTATCTCGGAGTTTGCATAACAACTTTTCATGGCATGTTCATGCGAAATATATTACGAACAATGCTAATCGCACTCTCGGTTATCTTCGTAGGAACTTTTCTCAAGCACCAGATCATCTCAAAGTAATTTGGATCAAACATTAATTCAACCAAAACTAGAATATGCCTCCGCAATATGACTCAGCTCTTTGCCCATTAACCGACGACATCGAAGCAATCCAAAATCGATGAGTGTGCGCTTCCATCTGTCTAATTATGCCCGTACTGCAAGTGTTTCCTTAATGAAGTCACAACTATGTCTACCGAACTTACACATTCGAAGGAAGGTGCCCCGTTTGTGCCTGTTTCAAAAAATTTATTTTAATAACCCTTTACCGAAAAGTGAACTCTTTTCTGAACATACTTTCGTATCAACGCGTGTCGATCACACATATAAAGTTCGCGCCCCACACTGGCGTACAAATCTTTTTTCTCACTCTTTCTTGCCAAAAACTATAACGGATTGGAACCACCTGCCACCTTCCATTGCCTATATTCAGGATCCTATGGCATTCAAAGACGCGCTAAAAAATTTCTTGGCTATCTAGCCTGCTTATTTCGTGTTTTTTTCTTATCACTTGTTTGGTGAGCTGAGAGCATTTGATTGCTTTTCTTAAGCTGTGCACCATATGTTTGAGTATTTATTTATTTCCAAATACTGCAGGCAGCAGCGCTACCCAAGCAGGAGCGCGTGTACGCGTGTGCTTTCTTATCTCTTTTGTTCAATTTGTTTGTTGGAATTGTGTTCAACCCCTGTAACCACCCCCTCTGTAACGCCTCATAGGCTTTGGGGGTAAATAAATAAATAAATAAATAATATGCAGGCTGCGTCACGTCCAAAGCAATTACCAGCTTGCCAACTGATACGCTTTGTGACTCAGGATGCAGAACAGCTTGTATGCTGCTTTCAGCATGCCTGTTATGCCTGTTTGAAGCGCTCTAGCAGTGCTAGGGGGCGCTATGCAAAGAACAATTTAAATGCGCAATTATCGGGCTTCACAAATAATTCTTGCGCAGCCGCATCAGCGTAAGAAATGCAGAAGGGCACGCGCTTCTTAAAGAGCAGTTGCACTATAGCTCGGCTTGAGTTATTCAGCAGAAAAGAGCTTCAGAAAAACGGTGTCAAGAGTCTACGTTGTTGGTACCTAAGAATGGGATGCAAACATCATTTCACCCAAACATTATGTGGTCATCGGTTGTTCTGCACTTCAGTGAGAGCCTGACTGCGGTTGAAATTCGACAAGGGGAACTGCCTTTGTGCTTTCCTTTATTCATGGGATCTGTGAGTCCGAACTCTCTATTTTAGTCACCTCGCAGCATCTCTCCAGGAGTCATGCTTTTTTACGAATACATAAGGACAGCGCTAAAGGCAGGGGAATAGTCAGTTGCGCCTGCAATTATCTTTTGACACCGGGATCAACAACGCACGTAACTGCAATGACTAGTGATCCCTGCCTGCCTGGATGGAGGACGTTCGTCGTACATGTCAAACAGCCAACAAATGGCGATCGCTGCGGTGAGCCACATGTGTTTCCTTCCATGCTCAATGCAGTATCTGTAGTGCAGCGAAGATAGTGAGCACTCGAAAGTAAGAACAATTCAGACTATGCTTGAAGTGAGGCTTACAGGTAACTACACTTACCGTATATTGACTTGTGCAGCAAAAAAAAACTGTGGCGGTTTTCGACAGAGCAAGTTGTCCCGGCGGCAAATTGCCTTGTTTGAGGGCCTGTTCATGTTTTGCCTGCTATTTCTTTGTTTACAGAAAAAACTGCTTGCAAAGTAAGTCATCGCTGCTAGCGCCATGTCGAGGAAGAAAACGGTGGCGCCCAGGAGCAATGCTCGTTGATCTTCGCAGAGATTACTGTAGTGCTTGGCTAATGCCTGCTGTGACGTCACAATTGTGCAACAGTGTGCGTGGGCAATTCATTACGTAGGAGCTTTTGTCCGGCACTGGAACAAGTTTCAGCGTAATGTAAACTGAATTAAATACGTCGGTTGGGGAAAACGCAGCGTGCGCAGGGTTTGACTGTTGCTGTTATTCTAAGCGGCAGGAATTCAGCAGGAATGATATGGACCCAAATGCGGGTTCGAAATGTTCTTGCTAAAATTAAGAGGAGAGAATCGGCGTGAGCAGAGCATGTATTATGAATGAGAGGTGCTGTACTGCCGCTTAAGGCAATGCAGTGAATTCCAAGAGAGCGTGAGTGCAACAGGCAGGGCAGAGTCGACTGGGAGATGAGTCTGGGAAGTTAGCTGGCTCTGGACAGGAGGGAAAAGCGCAAGGAAATGCGTAAATTTAACTTCATTAGTGCGCTACTCAGGGGAAAGAACAATACTAAACACAAAAACCACACACAAAGACAGGGCGCAAACAATCAGCTGATTTTAATGCTCTGGAAACTTATTTTATATGAACGCTTCAAAGAGAAAAATATATTGCAGAACAATCAAGCATGGTGGCGTCAGGGAGCTGAGTTACCTTCTTTTCATCTCTGGTATACATACATTGCCATGCGCGGCGATTCTGGGTGTTTTCATGTCGTAAATAAGTACACCTTTCTCTTCTTCGGCGTGACTGATGGGTCACTTACGCACGGGTCATCGAAGTCTGGCATCGTAAAAAAAGGCTTCAAACAGCTCCCTTTTCATGTTATTCGGCGACCGAACGATTCGAGCAGTGTTGTGAATGAATGGCTTGCTCTTGTCGCATCTAAAGCAGCGAGTCGTAAGGTAGCCTGGCGCCGTTAGCAAGCCGAATAATCTACGGGACTCCGGGAGCCGTTCATTCAAGCATAGCCCCGTCTGGCCGACATATGCCCGGCCACATGACAGCGGAATTTTGTGCACAACTCAGGAAGAGCAGGGGACTAACTTTGCCACATGCTTTACCCTACATGTGTTCACATGGCACTTTGGTTTCAGGTCTTTTACATTTGCACGCAAACCCATGAGTTCCTGTCGTGCAGAAAACACCACTGCAACAACATGCCATTCAGCAACTTTCTGTAGCCTATGGGAGACGACGTGCATGTAAAGCAAAACCACTGGCAGCTTATCTTCTATTTCTTTCTTAGTCCTTTGTTTTCCTTTCACGAGTGTATTGAGGAAATCGCCAGCCACTGAAACTAGCGTTTGCTTTGGGTAGCCCGCTGCTTTCAGCCATTCAACTTACAGGTTGATGCTGTCACTGACCTTCTGATGACAAGACTTTCTCACTTCCTTAGTGAAACAAGAAATCGCAATGCTACGCTTGAAATGCTTCGAGTGCGCTGAATCGAAAGGCAAAAGTCCCTTCTCGCTTCTGCATTTGAAGCATGAAAAGAAGTGTGGCCCTTCTGAGATGTAAATCTCTAGGTACTGCAGATTTCCATCCTTCGGGAGTTCATCCGTGAGCTCGAGTGCGGAATGCGCTCCTTCAAGCTGGTCCAATTTGTAGTGTAGTGCTGGAGAAGGGGCTTCGAAGTTAGATGTCTCCTACCATGTGTCCTGCCATGTTCGTTTCTTTTCCCTGGCTGCAATAGTGGGTTCTCCCAGTCAGTCTTGTATGTTCATGCGCATGCTCGGAAATGGCGTTGTGCTGTGGCTATGATTTCTGAGATCAGGCTTCTTTTTCTTGAGCCGTCTCGAAAAATTTCATGTTTTGCCAATGTTTACTTCATGCCGATCAGCGCATAGTTCTTGTACACGACCACTGGGAAAGACTTAAACGGTAAGCTCTCATAAAAGTTCATGAGCTGGTTCCCGAGCTTGCTGGTCGGTACGTTAGCAATGCGCATGTCGTATTTCGGCAATACGCGCGACAGTGCCACGCCGATTTCTTCGATGTAGGAGATGGCTGCACGGGCGTGGATTTTCGTGTTATTTTGTATTCTGGGCTGCAATATACGCTTCTTAGTTATGAAGGCGAAATATCGTGAGTGCCTGCTGCAGGTTCGCTCTCGGTAGGTCGTTCGTAATTCGCTTTTCAATGCATCGTCATTCGAACAGACGCGATATGGCTTAGTGGCCTGAGCATCCGCCAAATGCCAACGACCGAGCCATCAGGACGCGCCAAACGGTGAGTGGCAGAGGAACGGTGTCTGCACATGTAAGCGGCGTCTCGGGTCAGTAGGTAGGGTCGTTCATGGCGTCGGTTCCAGTTCCTCGTGTCGGATGGTCGGGGCGGGGCACAGGGCGGGGGTGCAACGCCGAGGTATGCTTGGTCTGAAAGGCTGGGGCACGGCCGGGCGACGTAGGTCCAGAACTCACGGCCGAAGACTACGGCTGATGCAGAACGCCGAAGCTCAAGGACCCGGATTCCGACAATCACCCAGCCCCTTCACCAAATGTTACGTGACGGCCAGCCGAAGAATCAGAAGAGATGATTGGTGGCAGTGAGATGATTTTAATGGGGCCTATCGCGAGCCCTCCATCCCAAGCAACTGCCAGCTCCGTGTACATCGCCACAATATCTCTCCAACTGACCCTGTCCTGTGCCAGCTGCGGCTACTTTATCCCTTTTACCCTTTTATTGGTCCTCTCAAAATAGAGGTAAAAAAGCATAAATGAAAGAGAGAGGATGCCTGGACCAGAAATGCTTTGCCAGGCTTAACGCCAATTCAAAATAAATGAAAAATAAGTAAATGTTCCAAAGAAGAAAAATAAAGTTAAGCGAAAAACAGATCATTAAAAAAATAAAAAGCAAAGAAAACAAAAGTCTCGTCACAACAAAAGTTAGACGCAGGCAGATAGCCAAAGCACAGCGTGCAGTCCGCGGAATAAATAATAGCAATAAAAAAAGAGAAAACCCAAGTCACTGCAAAGTCATTGTCACCGTAACAGTCGAAGAAAGCACTGAGCGCCGGACACAAAATAAAAATCAGAAAAATAAAAACATAATCAAGACAAAAGAAAAAAACCGAAGTCACAGTCACACAGTCAAGACAGAGTCGCAGTCACACAGTCAAGGACGCAGTCGCAGTCACAGTCACGCCACGACAAAGCCACCTATGCTCAAGAAAGGAGCATGGGGCGCTCCGCTGTGCAAAGCTTGGGGAAGAGAGAAATCAGCATGAATAATTTGGAATTTTACTACTTACGAGGTGAACCATTTGCAGGAGAAGAGCACAAGCAGCAGGGTTTCGGAGATGGGAGGGGTAAACAGATGGTGTGATGTCCGATGAGCAAAGAGATTTTATACGAGAAACTAAAGAAGCAGTAACGGAACAGTCCCGGAAGTAATGACGGATATTTTCACATAACAATCCACAGGAACAAGTTGAAGACGGAGACAGGCCAAATCTTTTAAAATAGAACGGAAATCTACCATGCCCAGTAAGTAAAGTTATTAGAGGATTCCTGGGTAGACGAATAAGGGGAATATTAAGTGTATCAGGGATCCAGTTGAATAGTTCAGTGCCACCATTATTCTCGCGCCAAAAAATGCTCAATAAAGGAAGTGAAGAATGATGCAAACGGGAACGCACGCAACGGCGTGAAAGGGTAGAAAGATGTAAACTTCCAAACTGGCCGGCACTACCAGCAGCTTGGTCTGCTAACTCATTTCCAAAAATTCCGGAATGACCCCGGATATGAAATAAAAGAAATGGGGCTAAAGAAGACAAACGATAGAGATCTTTCTTAATTGCAATAATAGTCGGATTGTAAGAAGTAACTGAAGACAGCGCAGAAAGCAGAGATAGAGAATCAGTGTAAAAATGAATAGGCATAGAGGGAGGGTTGTGAATAGAATAAACAACAGCAGAATGAAAGGCTACAAGCTCAGTGGCGTAGGCGCTAGAGGGTGGTTCTAAATAGAGACGATGTACATGGACAATATTTTGTGTTGAGCTAAGAACAACAAATGCAGCACCGCTTGCGTTCTTTTGATATGCGCTCCATTGCCGTTAGTGAACATTGGTCATTTTGCCTTCGCATCAGGTGTCCTGCCCAAGCCGGTTTTTTCTTCTAGATTTCGACTAGTATGTCATTAACTCGCGTTAATTCTATGAACCAGTCTGCCCTATTCCTGTCTCTTAACCACATAGCGTTCATTTTACTTTCCAAAGCTCGCTGTGTTATGCACAATTTAAATTCAACCGTGTTCGTTAGCATTCACATTTCAGCCCCATAGGTGAGTCCCGGTAAAATGCTGCTGTCATATACTTTCCCTTCAGAAATATTAGTAAACTGCCATTCATGATCTCAGAGAACCCGTCAAATGCGCCCCACACCATCTACTGTTCTTCGAGTAGAATCATTACATTAACATAACCATTTGCTCTAGCCACCCTTCTGCAACGGCGGGTGCCAGAAACAGTGACTTCTTTCAGCAAGCAGGTTAATATGTTCTAGAAGAGTGCGGTGAGGGGCTAGTTGGTACGACATTATGAGAACAAAAAATAACTGCGCAAAAGGACGGGACAAGAGAAAGAGAACCACACGGGACAAGTGTGGTTCTCTTTCTCTTGTCCCGTTCTTTCGCGCAGTTATTTTTTGTTCTCATAATGTTAATATGTCCTTCCAAAAGCGGTTCATTTGCCTTTGTAAAATTTAAAGTCCACTGCACTGCAAGCTGCCCGTGCTTTCGAACATCTATTATCGCTAAGCTACAAAACACCTGTCTTCCCTCTTCGACTGAGCGGATGCTAGCCAAGGCTTCTATAGATTCAGAATTTTTTTACTTCCTTGTGTGGCGGCCTTCTCATGAACACATCGCTTTCTTCACATCTTCACTGGCATGCTCTGTGGTGGCTAACAAGTAATATCCAATTTCTATGAATTTCGTGACATTATGAGACGAATATTTAATGAAGCATGTAGACGTTTCTCTACAACGCCCTGGTCCTTTATTATCAGATTTCCCCTTCTCGAATTGTCTTGAGTAATCATCAGTTAAACGTTTAACTTCTTTTTACTCCTTGGCATCCGTCTTTTCTCGTCTCAACTACTCGCGAAGCCCTAAACAGCGAACACTGGTTGTATTCTTTGCACTATCATGAAAACCTAGCGATCCATATACCCTCCAGGAAACAGAAATGAAAAAAAAAATAGTGTACAGAGGTCACATTCGGTGAACCTTAATCCTATGGTATACACACAAGGATCGACGCGGGATCTTTCCATCCCGGCACAAACTTTCCAGACCAATTTGTTCACCCCACCATGGGGAGGAAGTAAAGCCAATGCCAATGCGCCTTTATTTTCTTTTCTAGGCAATGACGAAGAATGTGCACAGCAGTAGCGTTCGCGTTTCCTGTCTGCACGAATGTTCAGCCTTTGCCGAGCGGGCCTTATCACGCGAGCTTTTACGTCAATTGAATTCCATTCAAACCTTTTCTCCCGCCTTCCTCTGCCCCTTAGCTCCCTTGATCATCTTGCTTGCCCGGCGATTTCTCTTCTATGAAGACGGACTCCCCGCCAGCTCTTTTTTCACTGCATCTTCTGTACTTTTTGCGGTGCGCTTCCAACGCTCCAACGTTAGGCAACGTACGAAGGCAGGGTCAAGCGTATAACCATGCAACCCCCTCACTGTGCCTGCGTAGAGAATCCTGTTACCACTGCGGCTTTTTTGTCTTGCCAGCTCCCACCTCTGTGTTTGTTAGAGAAGCCGCTTTGCAAGACAGCTCTTGCAGTGTGTCCCACTGTAGGAAGATTCCTCGGTTAGCCCCACTGTTCTCTTTAACACTCCAAAAGTGAATACGCATTATGCCATCTAAGAGCACAGCTCGTATACAAGTCTGTTCTGCGTTGAACGGCAAGCGTAACCAAGCAAACAAGAGCATCGGAGGTTAAAAAAGAGTAAGCGCGAGGGCAGGAGACTAAATACGGCGATAGCGAAGAGAGCGCAAGGAGGCAGGTGGAGAAAGAGGGAACGGCGGTAGCGCAAAGAGAAGAGTAGCTCGCGCCGTCGTGCGCTTGCAGATGAAGTGAACGATAAGGTATGTATCGCTCGCCATAGATGGCGCAAGTATGAGACGATTGGCAACTGTGGAGCTTGCGCTAGTACACTATTCAAGGTTTTAATTTCACTGCTTGGTTGCCGCCAACTTTCCTGGTGGCTGTAAGCCAAACCTAAAAGTACGAACCTGCGATTCTGAGCGCCCTCTTGGGCTGTGGGTGGTGCTTTAAAACGTTTATTGGTACTATTTACAAAGAGGTATTGCTTGAGCTGGGCCTGAAGGGACCGGCCCTAACAATCACTAGGAGGGATGTGCGGCGTCGACGCAGCTGCTACTGCTGTGCTTCTGAACGCTGCACGTCAGTGTGGTGTCTTGCGCTGTTCTCGGAATGAGAATACAGCTAGCTTTCTGTATATATGAGCCAACAAACCAGATCTTCCGAAAGAAAGTAATCATTGCGGCGTGGCGGAAGCAGTTGCAAGCATCAGCAGAGGCGAACAGCCGCCGAAGGGCCGCGCTCCGCTTACTACCGGGATACCTGTGTTTTATATTTTCTTGAGCCCATTATTCGAGTTCTCAATTGCAGCTGCAACTGCGATAGCAATTGGTGAAAAAGCACAGCGAAGGAACCGCATGCGCAGTCCATCGCATGATATAGGTGTTCTACGGCTCCCGCAGTAAACCTGCATCGAGCGCTGATCATCGCGCAGTGTGACCTGTATGTTTCCGGATGGTATCTGTCACGGATTAAAAGTGAGCTGCTTTCATATCGCATCAAAGAATTTGAAGTAAACGCGGGCACGTCACATGCGTATCGTTTACCGCAAAAAAAGATATTTGTCGTCCCTTTCCCCGGTGGTCTTATAGCCATTCGTCGTGCTTTACGTCCTGCGCTATGTCAGCACTGAGCGGCTAATTCACCTCGTTCATCTCGCGGTATTGAA
The DNA here is from genome assembly GCF_055824585.1 of Amblyomma mixtum. Classification (NCBI taxonomy): domain Eukaryota; kingdom Metazoa; phylum Arthropoda; class Arachnida; order Ixodida; family Ixodidae; genus Amblyomma; species Amblyomma mixtum. The sequence continues at coordinate 181,564,750 of NC_143013.1, forward strand.
TATACGCTGACGGGCATTTTTGCGCCTCGTCCTCATCGAATTCGATTATCGCGTTGAGTGACAGCCGCAGGAAGCCTCCCATTTAACGGACGTTGGCGTGAAACGGGCGCTGGGATTGGACACCGAGATCAAGTTACGAACGTTGACGTATACTGTGGAAACAATCACTAGTGCTGAGATGTTACTTGTTTTGTCTTGCCTATAAAGTTATTGCTACATTAACTGCACGAGCGCCCTTCTTTATTTCCTTTTTTCCGGATGGCTCATCGTACACACATCTGCTGGAAGCCGTCGAATTTGTAGATGACGTAAAGAAGTGGCCCAGAGATTTCCAATGCCAATATTGTTCGCATATTTTTATTGCAACGTACAAACCGATTTTGCGTTTCCGGAATTCCCACAATGCGTTGCTTTGAAGTCTTGGTGCGGCACCATGATCGTACCAGTGATAACCGTATCAAATTTAGCACAAAACGGAACTAAATTTACCATCGCTCTTACGGCATGCCCTCAGTAATACCGCGATATAGAATGTAACCTGATAAACAATGCGAGACACGATAAAAGCAGAAAAATAACTTTCCATGCGCCTTTATCCAAGGCTCAACATGGCTGCTAGATATTCTTCTATTCACAAGCTGTCCACAAAAAGGGTTTAACATATCCGAGAGTTCGTAACTGGTACGAAGATTTTCCAATTTTCACAAGGCGTATATTAGCAATTTAGTTCGATGTCGGCGGGGAAATCAGTGCAGCAAAACATGTCGCAGACGCATTAGGACTTTCACTGCATGCTTGCCGTAGACGCTGTCGGCGATGAACTTTCTTTGATTATTTTCGTACTCAACAATCAAGCAAGGCTGCCGCGGCGACTTCGCTGTTCGGCTTAAAGTGGAATAGAGGTACACCTGGTGAATGCCCTTGTGGCCCTTGACTTGCGACGGTTTGTAAAAAAATATCTACTAACGCGTGCAAAGTTATTATGAGTATGCTAATTAGAAATTAGGTAAAGCCAGAACCACATGGAGCGTTTTTCGCGAGCGAAAAACGTGACGCGCGGCGAACGGCTGCGTTGCCGCCGACGCTCGAGCACTCACACGAGAAAAAGGGAGCGGCGCTGTCGCGCCCACGGTGGTCGGGCCTCGTTTTCCGTAAAGCCAGCTCTGGCGAGAAAACAGCAAAGTTCCGCTAAAAAGGCTCCGCCGAAATACGCGGAGAGCAGAGAAATCTGTTGGCAAACCAAAAAATGGCTGAGGCTTAGCTAAGGTTAAGCCTAGTCAGATGCGAAGCATATTGATGGCTAGGCTTAGTAATATCGGTCGTTCTTTCTCAAGTCGCTGCCGTCGCTCTTCAGAAGTTTCCCGGGCACGCCTATTCCGTTTCGTAGCATTCCAGCGTTCCGAACTTGTAGAACTACTGACGGACTCGGTGGCAGCACTAGTGGAAGCATTGCTGACAAGTTCCTCGCTTTGTTCTTCAGTTGTTGTAGAACGTTGTCGCCGAGCCGCATATTGAGCACGCCGCTTAGCCAGACGTTCATCCCGCTCTTCATCGGTCTCTGTAGCACGCTGAAGCTTTCGCTTCTCGTTCAAATCAGCCCTGCTTCTGGGCGGCATCCCAACACCTGGCCGCCTCGTAAGTGCCCGGAGAGCGAGGCAAGCTCAGCTTTATACCGCTGCTGTAGCGTCACGTGGTCAGCTGCAGCGCCTCTGATGTGGAGCCTCCACCGCCGCGGCCGACCGCGCGAGCCGGCAGCCCATCTCTCCTCTGCTCTGACGTCATGGTGTCACGTGGTCAGCCGCCGCGGCTCTGATGTGGAGCCTCCAACGCCGCGGCCGACCGCGCGAGCCGGCAGCCCATCACTCCTCTGCTGTGACGTCATGTTGTCACGTGGTGTCACGTGGTCACGCTAAAGGTCAATGGTAGCTCCACCGCCGCGCTCGACGGGCTGTAGTGTAGCTCTAGTAATATGCTTCGCATAAAAACAAAAATTGCACGTGACTGCACGCTGATTGGTGGACGCCGGCTGTGACGCCAGTGGACGCGCCGCACGAGACTTTTTTTTTCTACTCCGCGTAGAAACACGCTGGCGGCGCGATTTCCTGCTGACTATGCTGGGCACGCTTCAGAAAGAAGCGCGCGTCCCATCATCCTCGCGGCATTCGCGCCCGTAGTCACAGCATGCGGTTCCAGCTTAATGAAGCCAAATTCGATTTCTGAGATGGTTCATTATACTTCAAGGGTTTGATGCTTGTGTATGTATGATATACCGATCCGTAAGGTGTGATTTCGGCGTCACTAATCGGGGGAAAAGAGAGGGTAATAAACCCGCCGCGGAGTCGGCGAATGTGCTGACACGTGGTGGTGAGATACGTTTGTGACATTAGGTCACCGTTGTCTGGCGGAAAGTTTCCATCCTTCGCGTAGCCTGCCGAGGGGCTCTGCGATCCCATTCGTCTCAGCACAAAGCAGAGTCATCACACCCCCTTGGTCGGGGTTGCAGATAGCGGCGGTTGATAGCAGATAGCGGCGGTTGCAGATAGCGGCGGTCTGATAACGCTATCGCGTTCTACTCTTAAAGGCTAATCTTAAATGTTCACTAAGTTTGTTTAATCCTCAATGCTCATATTTATTTTTGGTTTCAATTTTGCACGATTCAGTGCCAAAAAATGTTCCACCAACTGTGCATCGCCTTTTGTGCCAGGCCGGCTCATGGAAAAAGCTTTTTCTGCTTTTAGAAGAAATAAACCGACTTCTGAGGCGCTCTGAGGGTAAACTGACACGTATTTTCATGACATTTGGGAGCACTAAGTCACGCTCTGAATAACAAAAACATAACCGCGACTCGAAGTATTGATAGACTATTGCACAGCGGCTACTCTGTGTTCGTTGCTTCCCCTCAGGACCGGCGTCTGATGGCAAAATAAAGGTGATGTTGATGTTGTTGCTTTTGGTATTAGATTTCTTCCAGAGGCATACGAATGCATGAAGTTGATATTTACTGCAATGATTGCAGCATCGGAGACGAGCAGAGCGAAAATCGTTGCGACAACACACGGCTGTGACGTCAGACACGACATTCTATATTTATATCGTCGTTCGTGTGGGTACGAATAATTATAGAACCATCAGCAGGTGCTCAGAACGTCCGACATAATACGGGTTAAGTGATGTGGAAATTTCTTCGCTACATCACGAAAATCACGGAACTGTCCCAGTGACTGACGCCATTGTTTAAGAATTAATTAGTTGAAAATAATATTGAGAAGCCGAAATAATTTTACCCTCTTTTTTTGGTGAATGGCGGCGTCGGTGGTGACAAGGCGGCAATATTTTCTGCATAGCAGCTTTCCTTAGACCCTAGATAAAAATGCGTTTTTGTGAATTGAATAAATAGCGGGCAGTAAACACGAAGAGCCACTACGAGAAGACAGCCTTCTTCAGGTTTTCCTACTTGCGTGAAACTTGGTTGCATTCCTCGGCGTGCGTTTGCGGTAAACAAATTTGTTTGGTGGTCAGCGCATGGATGATGTAGTTTTTTATGAGACGTTTAAATGAGCAGAGCAGAAACTTTACCGCCAGGCCGTCAAGACAGAGAAGTCTGCCTTAGCCCGAGGATCCGGTGCAGCAATCTGAATGGAATACGGATCATCTCCTGGAGGACATCATTTCCCCAGTGTAAGTGTTTGAAGCCGGAATAATATCCGGAGCATTTCTTTCCGAATCAATTCTGCTTTGTTCGACATTTTTTTTTTCTTTTTTGGTGCAACTCCTGTGCTAGCGGTAGTACCGAAGGAAGCTTTTGAGGAAAAGGGCTGTCGGCACTTGCCTAGCAGCGGCCATAGTTTCCCTCCTGATGACGAATGTTTTCATGATCTTTTGTGCAGTTTGTTCCATCTGTAAAAGCTCGCCTGTCAGTGTGCCCCATGCAACATTTTTTTTGCACGACACTTGTCAGGAAGTGACACGCATATGCATGCCTGCTCTTCATGTTCGTATGGAATATCAACAACGGTCTTGTCCATAGATGTAAAAAATTATATTCGATGCATATATCCCACTTAGAATAATATCTTTAAAGAAGCTTCCTACCCGTCTTCTCGTTGAACAAAAAATGAAACTAGAACTAGTTTCATTAAGCGAATTTATAACGAGAGTTCCTTAGGTTTTCTGTAAATCTGAATTAGCTACGAGAGATGAACTGAGGAATACCCAACATTAATTAAAAAAAAACTCCTTGCTGTTAGTTTTCAGATGTGTGTCAACTCGAAGACCGCCTGTGAACAATGAAGACAGCATATCCATGCTCTATTAAATGTCTCAGAGAATGAGCGTAGTGTCTCCAGTAAGACCAATTTAACATTTAAGACCAATTTAAGTTCAAATTCTATTAGCGCGAAAGTACTCATTCGGAGATTCAGAGCTTACCCAAATCGTCTCTTGCCGATCCGCAAGTTCAGAGCCCACAAAAAAAAAATCACGCCAATATCCACAGCTGGAATTCGAACCCGCGGTAGGGCGAACACATCAGCTTCCGATGCCACTGCGCGAGACCACTGAGCTCTCACCGGAGTTTTTTTTTCTTTGTTTATTGCGTGGAAGTCAACGCTGCTGAGCTACCATAAGATTTACGTACACACATACTATTCCGGAATGAAGACGCATGTTCTCATGTCTTCGTACACTGCACTGCGCGTGTACGCCAAAACTGCGGGAGTCATACACTTGCGTCAAGTACTGGCAGCCATTCAGGCGGCCGGTCCTGCGCAGCATAAACCATCGTACCAGGGGCACTGTTCAAAGTTCAATACACTAAAATCCATGAAACCAAGGTAAGGCTCCCGATGCACGCGCACAGGCTGTCGCTGCAACCGAACACACTTCGTATTGGCTGGTTAGCCTCAATTAAAGGTAGGGCATACCCACTAAGGGTGAGTAGCCAAGACAACTGCGCTGAATTGCTGGAATCTGGAACGTTTAGAGGGGGGAAAAGAGTAGCAATTGGGTATAGGCTGAGAGATCGCACGACACAAAGACAGGGCACCTGTGAACTAGGAGATCGAAGACGGGACAATGTCTTTATGTGCAAATTTGAATCAGCGCATGTAATAATTTAAGTTTGCACTGACTGAGAGCGGGCAGCGGGGTGCGTGTTAAACTGCTCGATATATCGCGCTGTGCAGAGCGTCCCCTTCGTAAACTTCCATGTGCCCCGTCCCGTGGCACTGGGCACGCATCGTCTTCTACGTAGCACATATCCGTGTTTTCGCACTGATTTGAATGTAGTGAACATTCTCTGTTCACTTTTTCCGTCACTTACTGCCAAAAAGATACACAAGTGCATAAAACACCACTATCTATAAAATTTCAGCACTAATTGACTTTGGGCGGAGTCTCAAAAGCACTAGCTTGCGTTGTGCCTGCAATGAAAGGGGGCGCAGTGGTCCTTTCGTTTCGTGTTAATCGTTTTCGAATAAATAAAAAAAAACACGAAGTGATCTCACAAATAGGAAAAATCGACTGCATTTTTTATAATGCTGTGAAATCATAGATGGAAGCTTCCTGAGATTTAATTATTCATTGGTATTATCGAGCATAATTCTTCGAAAAAATTCGTGCACAAAGCGTATAGAAATGTTTACTCGTCGTGCACTCAGGAGACTGACGTGGCATAGCACGGGACTCACGTAAGACGGATATATCGCACATGAATCTTTCTTAGTTAAGGGTTACAGCCGCACTTCTACCTAAGGCAAGGCAAACCCTCGTCTTGACCATTATAACGCATTCACTGATTCACCTGCATCCTCAAATACATAGATTATCCCTGAATTCTGCTCCTATAAAATAACCCGTGTAGTGAAAGAGCCGAACAACTTCTATTAGAGAAGCTAGCTAAAACAAATTCCATTTCCGAGCATATGATACAATCCTGCATACAGCAGCAGTCTTTCCAGTCCCCATAGGAGGCTGTTATGCACAACTGGAATCTTTGCTACAACGTAAATATATTTAAATTAGCATGGGCTATTCCTTTTCCATGAACTTCCAGGCTGTTTTCATGAGCATGCACAGTAATTAAACGCGCACGCTGCGAAGTAAGTTCATACGCGATGCCTTTCAGTCTAGTCTCTGTACCCACTACATTTTGGTCACGTCCTCTTTAAACGAAACCCATCTCCCGTCGGCCTTAGGTGCCCATGGTTTAGAAGCACGGAACCCTGAACACCGCCCTGAGCATATGCGTGCAGCTATAGTGTTACCAGCAACTTTTTCCCGCCGGTAAAGAAGACCGCGAAAATTTCCTGCCTGAAGGAAATAAATTTTTACACCATGAATTTTCTTCAATGTACGTGAGTAAACTGACAAATGTGTGGAATCCATTGAAGCGAGTGCTCCGCGGGAATCGAAAGTTTTGGTTTCAAGAAGAAACTAATGGTTTAGTGGTCGGCGAAGAAAAAAGGGTGCACGTTTTGTATTCCGGATATTTGATAGTCTTCTTCTTGCAGAAGAATCACGAAATCAGCACAGTGTGTGTGTGGAATTCCTACACCTTCCAAGATAGCGGACACTAATACTTTTTTTATTTTTTTTATATCTGTGTGAGTGTATTACAGGTACAGGGATAGAACACAAATCTTATCCTTGTTTTCAGTTCTCTGTCATTATGCCTAGGCAGGGTGCCCGCTTCCGCCCTCAAGTAAAATAGATCCGCTTTTTGACGCAGAAATAGAAAGCTCCGGCTGTGCAAGCTTGTGCTCGCCCTAAGCCAAACCGGAGAGTAGTACAGGTACCATCCGAACCATAAGGAGAAAATAAGACTTCTCTAGGGAAAGCTTGAGTTTTTTTACTCACCCTAAGAAGGAAACCATTGCCAGCGGTTTCGTAAAGCTTTTTTTTTGTCTGTATAAAGGAAAAGACCTAGCACAGGAGACAGAAGAAATTTCATGTATTTCGTTACCTGACTTTCACATACTAACGCCATTTATATGTGCACCCGTGTAAGTTTTTCTTTTTTTTTTACCACGTACAACAAGAAGCCTTCTTCTCCCTCCACGGCGACGGACAATGGTCAGGTAATGCTCCCTTTAGTATCCTTCTTTCCGCGTCTTATTATCAGTAACTAATTTCTGTCTATGTGTTATGACACCTGGAAGATGATTTACGACAACATTTTCTCGGGGAGTGGGCGTTCAAGACTATTCCGCTCACATTCACCTCAAAATATTTTTCTCCCAAATCGTCACCTGTGACCAAGTTTGTTGAATGCATAGCCAAATCGTTCCCGCAATTGCGCCCGAACAGAAGTAAATACCCTGTCGGCCATTAAAGGAGAAGTATTTTGAACGTCTTTGTGGCAGATCTGCTCATTATTTTGACAGGATCTTTCCATCCCCTTCTAACGCTCGCAGATTTCTTTAATTTCAGGCACTCCCGCACGTGCTCTGCAACCTGTGGATCCCTTCATTTTCTCGGCCAATTGCTCTTCAATTACTCCTTTTTTTTACAGCACAAGCTTTTCTTGAGGCGTTACACTCAAGTTGTTGGAAATAACTTTTCTGATCACGTGACCACTAACGTGCTGAAAACTGCACGCTCACAGAAACGATGCCAAAGGCGTACGAGGGTGTGTGAAGGAGACGAAGCGTGGTCGCATTTGAAGCGCCCTTGGGAAGACTAGACAACAGCAATAGTTTCGTTGGCGAACTGAGAAAACTCACTTTTGATCCTATGCTTTGAAGTTTACTTGAATGATGAGCTTGCAGAACCTCGTCGTGAGTGTGCCTTTGAACGCTCGCGTCGACGTGACGAAGGCCCTAGGTACGTTTCCGCGATTTATTAATTTCTGTATTTCTGTTAAATACACTGCAGTCCCATTTCGGGCCCATATAGTAGTGATGATAGGAAAGAAAAGTTATAAAATATGCATTAATTACATGGAAAGCACATGGCACAAAGAATGATTTGCAGCCAAGACAAGTTTCTCGTCATCTGGTTTGGATCATTTAAAGAGTCGTCGAGAGCCAGCCACGACGGTTGCATGCAGGCTTTTAACACAGACTTCCACGCCAAACCACTGGGCTTTGCCTGATCGATCCACGATGTTTCTAAAAGAACATCTGGTTCTGAAATATGCTGCAGAAGGAATCGGTGGCTGCGTGCTTAACCGCCAGGATCATTATTAAAACTAAGGCAAGCCGGGGTTAAGCACACGCTTTGCTCTGAAATGCCATTCAGCGTTGACGTATACCTGGAATTTCGTTTTTCCCTTTCAACACTACGTCTAAAAAACTTCTCTCACCTCTGCTGTGACGCAAATGAAGTCAAGCAATATGGCGCAACACTGAGGAATCCGCAGAGACATGCATTACAGTCCCTATACATAAAGAAACAGCCGTAGTGTCAAGGTTTTCTTGCACAAGACCGCAAGAAATGACTTCTGGAAAGACTCGGTGGCTTCTTTCATAATAAGCAGGAGACTTTCTCAAACATAAGAACAGGAAGGTAACAAAGAGCCAAGAGAGGATTCAAATGCCATCCGCCAAAGTAAAGCACCGCTTTGCCTTTGGGCAACTGAGCGCTATGCAAAGAGGGCCCATTTCCTTGGTGACGAAAATGTTTAGAGCGCTCTTAAGTAACTCCTCTTCAATGCAGATAACGCTTCAGATTGTGACGCGTTTCTTTTTTTTTTTATATAGAGCAATGACGTTGGCCTCGCCTTCTTGCAAAACACTGAGAGAGTGGTGATGAGGCGCATGGCGACACATTTGTCCTTCTCTAAACGGGAGCTTCGGAGGGGGTATAAATTTCAAAGGCATGCTCGAGCACCGCATCTTGCGACATAAAACACGGCCGCCGCTCGGAATATTTAAGAGACGATAGGAATAAAAGCTTCTTTCCTTTTATGGCTGAGCCATAAAAACGTTCGAAGTACGCATGCTGCTTCACATTCCTTATATAATGTACGCGTGTGCCACTAATGCCGGTCCACTTCTCATGTTCAATTTTCCTTTACTCTGTTAGTTTTTCAGTATAGACTGAGACACCTGCCGCGGTGGCTCAGTTGTTATGGCGCTCGGCTGCTGACCCGAAAGACGCGGGTTCGATCCCGGCCGCAACGTTCGAATTGCGATTGAGGCGAGATTCTAGAGGCCCGTGTGCTGTGCGATGTCAGTGCACGTTACAGAACCCCATGTGGTCAACATTTCCGGCGCAGTTCACTACGGCGTCCATCTCATAGCTTGAGTCGGTTTGGGATGTTAAAATAGCGTGAATCAAACGTACTCCTGGGCCTCGATTTTTATGGTACTTATTTGCGTGAAATCTCCAACTTCGTATACATTTCGACCTGTCAGCTTTAGTACTGTGTGTCTGATTTTCATTCTCATTCCGCATCGCTTGGGAAGCTAAGTTCCTTGCTCTCATAGCAGTTCCCCAAACTATGCCTGGTCTTAACAAAGCACTTTACGCCCGTTTTAAAGCCGCAGGCGGTAAGTGCTCGCTCAACACGCGAGAGTGTGGCCTAGGGCGCTGGCGGCAAAGATAGACTGGTGGGTGGATATCAAAAGAGGCAGGCGGTTGAGGGAAGGAGGAAAATCTCGCGGAGGAAAAGCGAGAATGTGCCGTTGAGTGCCAAACAAGCGTAATGTGTGCTGATAAACGAAACAAGTTGAGGGTATGCATCGGGTCATGCGTTGAAATGAAGCAACCGACAAATCAAAACCTCAACGCACGGAACCCGGCAGCATCTTGTGCTTTTGTTGTGTTTGCTCTCCACTTTATCAGCGGCGCTGAGGATAAAAGCTGATGCAAATACCTAAGCAATCCCCGGTTTGCCGAAGACAGGGGCCTGCGAAGCAATTGAGGGGTCGAACTGCAACATATCTTCGAGGACCTAGACAGGGAGAATAGGTTGTAGTGTGAGGTCTAAGAAGAAAGACATCACCTGCACCACTAGATTATCACTGGCTTTGTGACGTTAAACCCCCATAAACAACGAAAGAAACTACAGGTAAAGGAAAACAATAGGTGTCATGTTAACAAACAGCAAGAAAGAAAAGAGTAAGGGAAAAAACGCGCGGTAATGATGTATTAGTGAAAATCAAGAAGAATAAATGGGCCTAACCAGGTTATGTATGCAAAGGCAAGATAACTGGTGGTCCAATGAGATAAAGTGAATTCCAGCGGCGGTAGAAAATCAGGTGAGCGGTTGAGGTTAGGAAGTTTGCGGGGATAAAGTGGCCGCAGCTGGCACAGGAAAAGGCTAATCAAGGAGGTATAGAAGAGGCCTTTGTACTGCAGTTACGTAATTAGTCTGATGATGATGATGATGACTGCAGCGGCTCATGCCTCGAGTGACCGTTTCCAGGCAGGCAGGCTGGCTGGCTGGGCTGCATGGCATTTCTCTCTCAGACGTGAAGAGAGCCGGCCATAACCGATCCTTCTCAACTCGGAAAAAATAAGTCATATATAAAGAACAGCGCGACAAACGGGACATTAGGCTCTCAAAGTATCGCCGATTGGCGCTGCTGCGCTTGATGTGCAGTGCCATCTCTGGAAGAAAAGTAAAAACTGGGGCGTTGATCGCTACGCGCGCTGCTTTCAAAGACGCTTATTTGCACACGCGCTTTCTTGCACTTGAGCGCGCTGTCGCGATGTGCTATCGTCTGCATTGCGACTTCAAGAAGGTCGTCCAGTCTGACGCGCACTTCAGCAGTGGAAACCTAATTAAAGGGTAGAAGCTGGTTACTCACGTCTACTATCAGCACGAGCCGGTCGACGACAAGGAGGCCCATCTAACTGTAAAATGCCTGTCTAAAATTTCTGATAACGACGTACTGTACGACGTGTACCTAGAGGTATGTCCGTTGTTTAATTATATGCTCGAAATATGCAAGGTATTATCAACTCTGTGAATTAAAGGGAGGCACTCGTTGATCGTACTTTTCGGTTGTTGCACGCGATGCATAGGGGAAGTCACTAAATTTCGAGCCGCAAAGATGCGACCAGCAGTCGCTTGCGACCAGGCAACAGCTCGAAAACACCGTTGCAGCACTTGCAAGCGTGACCTGCGGGTCGCCTTCTCGTTTCAAGCGAAAACTATCGGGTATGACGTTGTTCGCTTTCTTTCGAGAGTTGCCACTCCTTTGGATGCGTCGCCTGCATTCGCGCTCGGTCTTCTGAAGTGCTGTTCACAATGCGCTACGTCGACCAGGAGGAAGACGTGGAGGTTTGATGTGTACCGCGGCGATAGAAGCGTCATGATGACAGGGCGCGCTTCTCAGGACCGGCGCGCCGGCGTCAGGAAAATGGGCTAATATTGTTTTCTTGCATTCATACCAAGTCCTGGAGTAGAGGAATGTTGAAAATGAATCATTTTTCAGAATACCGAGTTGTTGATAGAAGTTATAATTGCGATACAAGCAAATTTCTTTCCCTGCCTCTTTGCTCTTGCCCAATGCGGCTCACCTGGCGTCTGCTATCTCCGCTGCTGAAGGCGGCGCGGAAATCGGCCATACATTTATTATATTATCACACAAGGTTCACAGTAAAGCGGTGATGAGAGTGGCGCCTTTCTTACAGCGCTGGGCAGCTCCGAAGCTCCCTCAGCTGCGGCATCTATGTGAAACGGTTAGGCTCAGCGATGACTACGGCAGTCAGGGAGCAGCCCAGTTCGATCGTCAGCCGGCACGTCCGCGGTCGGCGTCGTTGCTGAAATCTCGACTCGCTCGCTGATTCGTTCAGTTGGTTTGCGACTCCCAGTCGCAAGGCTAAAAAATAGAACAGCGAGACACTGACCTACGACTGCCGCTTTTCGAAGAAAGCAGTCAGCGTGAATGGGCACACGCGAGTATGCGGACCCGCTTGCTGTGTCTTGAGGGAAATGAACTTTAAACTCTGTGAGCCCAGGCGTACTGCTCCTCTAATTTATTTTAGTTTTTGAGCCATGTTTGTACTTGATTTCTGCGAGAATATTAGCTTTACACTCGTAAGAACGCGCGGATGTGGCGTTCCATATGAGTGGGGCTGAGCCACAGGCTCTGTGCAAGCATCACAGCATCACGACACAACACTTCGTACTACCTCCGTTTTGCTTAGGCGCGATCGCTTCCGTCGGCGCGAAGATTACGCCTAGCGCAACTCGCCCATCGCACCTCCACACAAAGCTAGCACAGCGGCTGCTCCGGCGGCGCCCTAACTTTCCACGGTTCGCCGCTGCGCTACTGGCGTCGCGCCCCGAACTTCAGCTTGGGTTCCCTATAAGAAAGAGACATATACTCTAGCTCTGACTAGCAAATGAAAGAAATTTTATTGCAGCGACGGAAATATATACCCCGGGCCTCGCCCGCAGCATAAAAACATATAAACATGAAAACGTTAAAACCAAGCAGCAAGTTTCTCCGCGTTCTTAGCAATCAAGAAAGCTTATCTCTTTTCAACTTCATAGAAGGTGTGCCGGCGCACTTCGTTCCTCTTTTTCTAACCTCTCACCTAAACTCCAGTTTTAGTCGTAGTTCGTCGGCACATCGTTCTCGACAAACCCGATGTCACGAACGCCAGCACAGCTTCCGCGCCGAAAGAACGGGCAGCAAGCCGCAAGCTTCGTGGTGAACGCGCCTTGGATGTGTGCTGCGTTGTTCGCCGCTCACAGCGTGATTCCTGCCCAACTGCGCCCGAACGAGACGAGCGGGAGGCGCTGCCGTCGCACACTATCTGTTGCGGCCGTGGCGTACATTGCGAGGACGAGATTTAGACGGGTGCCGTCTGATGGCATTACATGCGCGCCAACGAAGAACAGAAGTAGCGTGCTTCTGGGATTTTTCGCTCATGGCCAACGCCACCGGCGACGACGACGACACCGGCTTTTCTGCGACACGAGGCCCTTAACGCTGTCGCTTAAAAATTTATTACGAACGAGGGGTGCCGTAAGACACAGCCTTGTAGGCGGCGTTTACATGCGGCCCAATTTTAACATTGCTAACTTGTAGTGCACGTTGTATAAGGAAAGCGCCTGATTTTGATTGGAACTTGTTCCAAATACACACAGGCATGTCAAAGTTCTTTTTAAAAGGTGCCGTAGCAACTCACAGATGAAAAGCCGCCAAGAAGGCAAAGACCAGAGCGGCAGGCCGGAGTAAGTCCGCTATCAACTGCAGGGGTGGTTCCGTGGTTTTTGGGAGTTTTACATTCAGGTTGGGGAATTGCCGCGATAGCGGGGCGACTCATTGTTGGATCGCGCTTTCAAGCTCAACGACACCTGCTCATTCGGGGTCGAGAACCCGCGAGTTTTGCGTGAGTCGGTGCTGTACTGATGAACTGAGACGGCGCTTTTTGCTTCGTACAAAACTCTGAACCTCTCATGTCGCGCTGCTTTTTTTTTTTTAGTGGAGTAGTACTAAGACCTCCACTCACCGATTTCGCCACTGACGTTTGGTTGCACCGGTTGCCTATGTCGCCCACCAGACCAGGTGACCTCGAGAGGTCATCACAACATCCCCACTGGATCGTGAGCAAACTGCCCAACGCGGCAGGTGGCGGACAAATTAGTGACTGGTAGCGACACGTTGCTCTTTCCGAGCAACCTGGGTCTCACCAGCCCCTTTGGTGGCAGAAGCTGTCATCGCAGGGCAGTGGCGCATCGCTCAACTCCGCCAAGAGTGGTACGATGACTCCCAGGTATCTACGAATGTAAAGTAGGCGATGATGAATCCTGCAGGCATCGTATTAACCCATTAACATATCGCGTCATGCCCTTGAAGCGTAGTTTAAGCTTCCCCTTCAGGTTTTATTTTGAGAAGCACAACTTTTTTTTACAGTCGACATACCACGTCTTTCAGGGAAGAGCGGCCAATAATTTTTAACCATGGGGTTTTTAGGCAATGAGAAGCATTTTGGTGCATACCATTACTGGTGCTGGCGGCCACTAAACCGGTTATGTTAAATACTAAAGTGATTAACAAAATTCTAATAGTAAAATATTTAACTGCTACCTACACGCTCCCGATTGCAATTAGCGATATGTGGCCGGCCTTGGTAATAGCCGTATCACTTTTAGAATTTCGAAAAAGCGGTTACCCTCGCGGCTTTAGCTCAACTAATTTGGAACATATCTCGGGCCATTCGAAAAACCCCTCGGCCACATGGAGCGCGGAGCAACTGCAATCAAATTGCTTCCCTCCATGACGCAGGTACAGCGCGACAATCTGTGCCCCGCCCGCACTGCAGCATCGAAGTGGCGAGAAGCGGGAAGGACGACAGAAGAAATGAAATTTACAGTCTCTGTCATGAAGAGTCGATGCAAGCAACAAATGCAAGGAAGGAAATGGACAACCCTTTTTTATTACGGCTCATCGGTGGCGGTATACGCACTCGGGTACAGTTCAGCGGCTAAGGTCGTTAGTAGCGTCTGAGGAAAAATTTCGCCAAGAAAAGCCCCTAATCGCGAAAACAGACAGCTGTCATGAGTATAATTGCTTCGGAGAGAAGCAGTGCTGTGAACGCAAATATCCTGAGGTATGCTTAGAAAACAGCCTGTATTAAACATCGCATATTGTCGTGCGCGGTAATACTATGTATGGCAGTACATTATATTATCCGTCATGGCCAATATTTGACACAGTACGCGTTCCCCTCTATCGTCAAGCACTGGCGGTTGTTTAAGCGGTGTTTTGCGACAGCTTTCTTACTACCGTATTTTGTGGACTATGCGCACTTGAAGGCTGAAATCTGCCGTTTTGCACAACATGCACAATTTAAGGTTTTTTGCAAGAGCATGGCCGGCAAAGTAAAAAAAGAAACCAACGGTGCTTAACGGCGCCACCGATATTTCCATGCTAATTAACATTGCAAACTTAGTACCGATACGCTAGCACTTGCATTATGCAGGCAAATGCTTCCAGCGGTAAATCAAGTACGCGCTCTTTAGTGCCTGGATTTGCGAACACAAGCTCAAAGCCTCGATGAGAAACACCCGGAGCGGCGAAATAACACGAGGACAGCCGTAGTCCTTCTTGATGAATAGTTGCAATAGCTCTGAGAAGACGAAATACTTTCCTTGCAACGTTCGAGCTCAGTGTACTCAAGCGTGAGCAAGCAGTAAAGCCGAAACGGGCAGCGATGAAATTTTGGTGGATGAAAAAAGTACAGGGATATGGGCTTCGTCCTTAAAACATCCAAAGGAAATCTGGGATGCTTCATTAAAACATCTGCGAGCATTCTTATTGAAATTGTTGAAGATTTGCGGGGTCGCAGCGGAGCACCAGAGCAAGATGACCAGCGTGGCAGGCTTCTAGTTCCGAACTGCCCGTGCCGGGCGTGCGCTCCGAGCACGCGCTGTCGATCTTTATTTTTTTCTATCGCGGGAACGCCGATCTCCGCGCCTGCGCTTTATAGCGTCGCCGGGCGCTATAAAATCTTATGTTCAGCCTGCCATTCGTCACTGCGGTCTATACACCAAATGTGGAATATCTAAACAAAAACTTTTTATTTCAGCCAAAATTCGGTCCTTCCAACTAGGCATTGCGTGCGCACTGTAGTCTGGAAAATGTGGTATATGAGGGGCCCTTTTACGTTTCCATGCTTTTTTCGCCGCGTTTTCAGGTATGTGTATTGTCAAAGTGCTATTGGAAACGTTTTCTCTGACCATTGTGGCTTTAACTGTTGCAAAGGAGCTAAGCGTCTGTCATTCAGCATCGATCCATGCTAGCTGTCTTAATGGTCATGTTGTTAGGGCACAACACCCCTTACATCTCTCACATTCGCATTGTCCGCCGCTGTACCTCGTCTCCCGCTCACAATTCGTGTTTCGAACATCTGTTCTGACCTTCTTAAGCAAAAGTATACGCAGCGCAAAAACAGGGACAGAAGAGAAGACACAAACAACAGGACTGGTGCTGACCGCCAGTCCTGTTGTTTGTGTCTTCTGTTATGTCCCTGTTTTCTTTTTTGGGCATCGTAAACTTTTACTTAAGATGAGGCACCGACTAGCCCATACCAAAATTTTGATTGCTTTTTATCTGCTCTGACTTTAATAAGCCTGTTAACAACAGTTATCTTTGGCGGCAGAGTCTTCAAATGAACTTACTTCCGAGGTAATGCAAAACAGACGAGGAGCACTTAAAGTTTTTCTCCAAATATCCCCGCTCGCCACCAGCCTCAGCGGGGCCGACACTTAAATACTCATTTTGTCCGGGGTTCCACCTCTAAAGAGCCAATGACCTCGAGTAGCCCTTTCTTATTTTTCTCTCTGTCTCGAACACTGGAAGCAAATTGGCAGCTTCTTTACAGATACGTGCTCAACCACTTCAAGCTCCGTTTTTTCCATTAAGGCTTCTTTCCTTTCTCGCCCTCCTAAGCAAAAAAATAAAGCCAACGTACTTTCTACGTTTCTTCGCATTCCTTTGCGTTCTCTTTCCGATTGCCTGTCGGTAAATTTGTCGAGTTTCTGATACTTATCGCGGTGAAACCATTACAGCAGCGGGAGGCGATCAGCCGGTGGCTCCGAGACCAAATTACCCGGAAAGCAATTTCTTTAGCGGAAGCGAGCACAAGTTGGGCCACAAAGACGATAAGACGTTGCGAAGTTTCCTTTACCTTTATCGGTTCAAGTTTAATTTTCGCATCTACCTCACGAAGGCTGAGCAACACTCCAGTGGGCCTTGGCCGTTCGTTCATTGGAGTCCAATGTCTTTGCAGTTTGAAGTCGTCGATGCATAGTATTTTTTCTGTTTCGTTAACTTAGAGCAGTCATTGCGTCTTGAATGTAAAACAGGATTAAATGTTTTTGGTGTACTACTGTGGGCTTCAAGGTTTGAGACTGGTGGCAGCCGGTGCGCATTTGTTATTCAAGGAACCGAGTACGCCAAACAGCAGCCGACAGTGTTCATAGGACAGACATGAAATCTGCTGTCTCTTAACGTGGATTTTACATGTAAGCAATAAATGCAGAGCAGGTAAGAAATAGCTCTATTACGCCTCATGCAGGTTGTACACGCTCTAGGGTAATGGTCAAGTCTTTTGGATTCCAAAGGGAGCCCCGCTTTCGCCCGCTACGGTTCCTTGGTCTGGGAAACGTGCGTGTCGTCCCTGACTGCCTCCACCATTAGCTGCTGCTTCCTTTAGCTGGACAGCACGCTGGGCTACGTTCACCGCGTTAGGCCGCTTCATTTCTTAATACTGAACACCCCGCCTAACTCTCCTCTTTCATTTCGCTGTTTGAAGCGCCTGGCCCTCTCTCACTGTTCAGATGGTGGTAGTAAAAATTTAAGGACCGCTTAATTATATTTCGTGTTGGCAATGCGTTAGTACCAGGAGCTTTCGTGCATTATGCAGCGAATTGTCTAGCTGCGAAGTCTCTGGGTGGAGTTTGACTATTTCTTGAATGCTACAGTGGCGAGTTGGAAGTGCAAAACCCACCTTGGCCTCCGGTGGTAGTGAGTGCGACTGCCTCTGCCTGCTGGTTACTTGCCGGTTTTCTCTATAGGGTGCAAGCCATCGTTCGGCCATGTGCTTGACTTCCCAAAGTACATGTCTTGGGAAACGAGCCTTCGCCTTCAAATCCATTTTCTTGTGAAGCTTCTTCATGTTGCAGCCACTATCCAGCCTCTCCCTTTTCTCCGCTGCGAGTGGAGAGGGGGTTTTCTTCTCTACACTCTGCCCCCTGATAATCTTGTCAGGTGGCCCTTCCGTGTACTGAAGATTACATAGGCTAACAACGGAGGGTACTCACAATGGGGCTTTCAGTGCTGACGCATTACATTTTTTTTCCCTACCACCACAAGAGCGGACAAGGGGAAGGGCCCCTAAATGGTGAAGAATATTGCAAGCACCCAGCCACATGGTCTAAAGGATCGAGAAACGAAGGATCCTTCTTTGAGCCGCCGCTGAAGGAAATTCACTCGGTGCTGTGTTGATCTAAATAAATTGATCCTTAATTTTCTTTATGACAACATCTCTTGTGTTAATTTCATTATTTTAGAGCATTAGCTCTTATTAGCGCATTCTTCAACATTGCGCCACCGCCATCATCGTCCACAGAGCCACATTCCTCCTGTTCCGGTTGGCAGGTAGAAAAGAGGAAAGAGATAAATCTCCTTGTCCATTTTTAGGAGAGATGAGGGGAGAAGACAAATAGGAGAAGAAAGAAGGACAAAGGGTGGAAGCGATGCAGAAATATGCAAAACATTGGATGTTTTCCTCTATAAAGCACCCAGTTTCAATGCTTTGACTTAGAAGTCAATCAAAGCGAAACGAACAAGCATATCTACTAACACTGACTGTTACACATAGAAAGAGTAAATAGAAAAACCAATCTAGAAGAAAATTGTTAAAAAGAAAAATCTACAAAAATCTAGACAAATAGACCAAAATATGACTTCGAAGCGTAGAAAAAGATGGAAAATCACTAAAGAAAAAAACTATACTTTAAATCTTGTGCACAAAAAGTTTCAAGTTAAGGTTACTAAGGATCACATAGAAAAATAGAGTTGCACTGCGATGATGCTTTCAGTTACAAAAGAAAGCCGTGAATAACCAAGGCTCAAGTGTCAACACACGAACCAGCTCCTAAATGTAGAAATATCCGTGCAGAGGTCCAGCGAGCATAGAAGAGCTGTAAAATGTCGTGTGGGCATTAATCTGTGAAGAAAAAGACTAGAAAACATGGTGACATAAGCCTAGCAGAGACTGTCATTGGAGTTCCACAAAGTTCATACAAATCAGCAAGGCGCTGGAGGAGGCACCACTGCACCTGCGTATTTTATTTGAGTCATGCAATTTATTTCCAGATTTTTTTTGCTAAGAATCGGCACCAAGACATACTTATTCGTGTGGAATAAAAATTTACTGCCGCTGTTGAGAAAAAGTGCTGGATAACATCTTTACACCCCGTCACCAGTCTGCTTCAGCGCATTAGATGACTGGCTTCACAGCATTGCGCCATGTGGGAAGCAGGTTCTTTTAAGGGAGAACGGCTGTATCAGTAGATATTGGTACCGAATCTCAGCAATATATTATAGACACAAGGCAAATGGCGCCATAGTGTATTCAACCCTGTTGCATCTTATGTTGCACACAAAATTAGTACAGCATTAGAACGTACAAAAAATACTTCGTGGCTGACAGTAGTTGATGTTTTGGGCCATTTTTTTGAGGTACTCAGCGTCAAAACCAAAACCGCAGTATCTGACATCATCTGGAAGCTGTCACTCTGAGCACTAAAAAAAATATAGCTGTTGTCAACCTGGCAGAACCCAGCAAGACGGGCGAGAGCTCTGTTAGGTGAAGCACATTCCACACGATTTTATGTAGCAAACGGTGGGTCATGCGATTTTCGGCAATTGCGAGAGTACCGTCGGCTACGCATATGCAGCTGTGGCATGGCGCAGCAAGTTACGGGATTCGTTAGTTGCAAGGCGAGCGGGCGCCGTCGGCTCAACGCGCGCATAGGTGGCGAGGCTTTGCGAGTCCCATGGCATAGCGTCAGAGCCAAGCCTCCGCTCCTCCTTGTTTTGAGGAGGAGCGGAGCTGAAGCTGAAGATCATAGCCATATGACCTTCAGTTTTGTATGGGAAGGGTAGAACTCTCGCTCTAAAATATATCGCTACTGCGAAAAAAGCGACACGGAGATGGCTAGCAAGACTGTGCACATAAGGGAGTTTCCATGCGCACGAAAGTTTCGAACCGCGCTTTTGAGTCTCGTACCAAAATTAACCTCTAGGTGGGAGAGTTACAGGTCACTTCAAAACTGAAAGTTGACTTCTTAGACCACATAAATGAGAGTTCAACAACTTGGAAAGTTCATTCATATATCACTCAAAGAGCGTGTAATATCTACATGTCACCGATGAACCGCAATTAATGGGCGTGAAAGAAGTTAAGATGAAAACATCAGCCGCAAACGCGGAATCTAATACGCTTTGATTGCATTTCCAAGATAAGTTGTCGCGGAGTATAGACCCCTGCCCGTGTGTCCTTAAAGCATTTAACTTTACTTTAGCCATCGCAAACTTTTCCTCCAGATTTTCAGTGCGCTGCAGAGAAAATCGGCAGACATAATGGTAGCATGTTCTAAATATTGGGAATATTGATTTCACAACAGGTCATCATAAAGGCTTGTTTCAATTCCAGGTTTTGTGTTGTCTACAACCACTAAGACCTGAACTTTGCTTGGTTTTGCACTCGGAAATCAGTGCGCTTGATATTCAGCTGTGGTCAGCCAAACGCTAAGACAGCCGCCTGTGCCAATGCATACATTCTTTTCGGGTTTCAGTTGCTGCAAAATTTTGCTGCCTTCATTACGTAATAACCTCGGCTTGGGTGCGGGAGCAACCACTGACACGTTCTGGAGCCTGAGGAGAGCCAGTCATAACATACGCTTTATTTCTGGCTTTGGAGGAGGGCAACCACAGCAAATAGAAAATTTAAATTGATGTAAGAAATACCGCACAAAAAAAAGCCAGTTGGAACTAAAGTAGCACCGTGAAAAAGTCAGAAACAAGCATGAAGTGACTACGCCTCCATACTATCAGTCCTTTGGCCGACATCTTGAATGCAACGAGCAAAGCGGCAACTGGAAGAAAGAACAGGAGACATCGGCAGGGCAGAAAGGCTTGCAGTGGAAGGCTGCTCTGGCGGTGTGTTCGTGGAAAACACCCGAGAGACAGATAACTAATTAGGAGCACCTCCCGTTATGAAGATAGGCGTTAATTAGAAGATTAATTGCTCCCTCCAACTCACAGTCTCTGGAGAATGCGGATCAGGAATGAGCAGATCAAGCAGGCTTAACGCGATTGGCAGCGTGGAAAACAAGTTGGGAACGGGAATGCGCCGTCGCTAGCGCTTTCTTTCACAGACACGCAGCAAATACGCGACATATATGTAGTTTCTGCTCGGGCTTAACAAACATTGTAACATAGTCTTCTTTACTTGGCCATTAACAAGGGTACACTTATGGGGGGAAAAATTGCAGAATTAGAAAACTGGAAAACAATTTGATCCGGTTGTTGGAAGGTTGTTGCGTTAGAGAATTTCGGGATGTATCAATATTTCTGACTGCCTGTTACGTCTAAGTACGTTCGAGTGCTACGGACTAAATCAGTTAAACAAAATCTGTTCGCCGAACGGAATGTTCTAACCTGAACATCTTTCCTCTATTTTCTCCAGTTTTATTTTTTGGAGCGTTAGTTCAGAGTAAATATCACCCTGGTTTGCGGAAGTAGGTTGTCCGCAGACAAATCGACATCTACTCTCCTTCAAAATCATTCGCGCCTGTAGATGGCATTCAAAGTCGGTAAAATCAGCCAGACAAAAGACAAGATATTACGAGGACTGTGAAGCAGAGGAAGACCAATGATGCCACAGGTGACCGCAAAGTATCCCTTTTCTGCAAAAATAAAAAATTCCCTCTCCCAATTCCATCTTTTCCTAGCAGGGGCTGAGAAATATTTTTTTTTGTTCAGTCCATAATTAATTTCTTGAGCCTCCTCTCTCTTCTCCGCGCTGCCATAACTTGGCTAAAAAAATCATTTTCCTAAATTTCCCTCTAACCACACCAACTAGCTCTGAACATTACCGATACGGGGTCGCAACGATACGGCGAGTCTTTTTTGCTGCTTTGTGATCTGAGCTAGTGGTACCGTGTTTTCTCGTTCGATAGGAAACTAAGAGTACATATCGATGTCAAGCGGTGGGCAGCAGCGATTGCTTAAAAGCTTTGTGTGCTCGCTGAAGTACAGAACATGCCTGGCGTACACACACAAAGAACTGAGAAAGCGAATGCCTGAACACACTATGAACTATAAATGCTGAGTGCACAAGCATGCAAGTCTGAATTGTCTCAGTAGTCAGCCTACAATTAAGCAATAACGTTCATGCCATTCCAGATACCCAACTCGAAACACGAAGCTTAGTACCACACATTAATACTTGATTACTTCCACAACATACTGCATTGATGCTTAAGGTTTGCGACGCAAATGCCGGAAATGAATGCAGGATTTGAATACAAGCTCTGTGGATGGGAAACTCAAGCGAAAAGTGCTACCAGCTTCGTAAATTCGCTGTCGTATACATGCAGCATAAAAGTAGCGGCAGCACTGTCACACAGCAAATTGGCTCCTAGTTCGGCTAGGTACCTATGGAATCAGATATGCTATCAATATATATGATTAGAACGAGATACAATGGCATCTCTACGAATCAAAGTGCAGAACAGCGAGCATTTTACAAAACCAAGCGCGCCTATTGAGGAATCAGAAGATATGCCTGCATTGCCTATATGCAATAAATTGCATCCAAATTATTTCCGGCTGAAAGATATACAGGATCCTAAAATGCGCGAATACAAATGTCAAATCAGTGTATATAAGTACTCTTTTTTTTTCCGAAAAGCATCCGTAGTTACAACAATCTGCTGGAAGAAATTGTCCCCACATAGCAATCCCATTTTAACAATGCTCCAGATGTTCTATTTAATTGTATTGTAACATTTGCCGTGTATTTAGCCTACATAATTAGGCAATTGCAATTTTAACATCCATTTTTTTGCGAATACTGTCTTGCGAATGTGCATTTTGTAGGGTTTATATCCAGAGTTTTGAGAATAACTTGTGAATGTTCTTTATGTTTTTATTATTTCCTCTCATAGCGTTGGGGTTCGTGTACTAGTCTTGCACTTCTGCGGCATTTTTTAAACCTTCCTCCACCATTAACGCCTTCATTTTAAGGGCGCTGCAGACACCACAAAAAATAAAAGAATAATAACAGAGCAACACAAGTTTCTTTCAAAAATTCTGGAAAGCGCTTCTAATTTCAGTACATTTTTTTTGTCCAACTGCAAGAAGAAGTTATTTCCTTGTTTTCTTTCTCACACATTAAATTTGGGGTGTCAGTAGTGCATAACATTAAAACGTGTGAAAATATCGCAAATATCTCTTGGCAAAAACCTTACCGTGGTAACTGGGCTTTAACTCAACACTGTTGCTTATCTGTGTGGTTTCTTTTCGCAGTGACACACAAAAAAGCAGTAAACCAAGCGATGGAAGTGCATTTTATCATTATTAATTGGCGCGTTTTTCACACGCTGGCTAAAATCTCTACTTTAATAAAAAGCCTGTCGCTCTCTCTTTAAGTGTTATCGAGAACTGCGTGCACGCAATAGCAGTTTTGAGAGCGCAAGTCAACGTCACGTTTCATAAGAGGTGTGAGAGAAAAAGAAACTAAGGCGAGCTACGTTAAATCAGTGTCAAGCTTCTGAAGAATTCTTTAAATGCACCATGAACTAGGACCACATTGCCGTTCGTCTTCATCATATCGATTCTTAGCGCAGGCATGCATTTATTCGTCTTCCGTTTGCTTGTTAAATGCCTGATCGCGGCCAAGGCAGCAAACCTAAAACCAGTGTTAATGAGCGTACTGCCTGTTGTTCCAGCTGTGGTATGTGGGAATATCGGCTCGGTCTTCAGCCTTGCTCCACGAATGTGACGTCATGGCCCGCTAACCGCGGTCGCACCCATGCTACAGTATGGGGGCAGTAGTTTGCGATGGCATGGGAGCTGTGGTATGGGGAAAGTTTGGGCTAGTTGGCGAATATTCATGTGGAACAAAGCACGCAAACTGTACTGTGCAAGCAAGAGAAGGCACCACACGCTATGATTTTTGTTATTATAAAAATTTCCATGGTGCTTAACCTATCATTAAGAGTACAATAGGATAGGATTAAAGATATCTGACACGTTCTCTTTCATAGATTCATAGATGGTGGGAGGTCCTGAAAAGAGTGCGGGAGGTCCTGATAAGAGTACTGGCGGAGTGACGTAGGGGTTAAGTGATACGCCACTGTTGTATGGCTTTGTTTGAAAAGCCACCGGTAGAGATTTTAAGACCCAGATGGCCTTCGTGAGGTACATAAGGCCCACTTTTGTAGAGTTGTTCTGGAGTATGTCAGTCCCTCTTTTTATAAACTGGTGCGCAGTGCCACAGTAGGCAGGAGGTAATTGCATTCAATATATTTGAATTAATTTCACTGCCACCTTCCTACCGTCGCAGTGGCCCCGTGGCAAGAACGGATGCCGACATTAACCGAGATCATGACCTGTGACGCTCCGCGGCATCCCAGGCGCCTGCCGCGCTAGGCGAGGACACGTGACAGTCACTAACACTCGCTTCGGTGCCCGGATACAGAAGAACATCTACAGTGCTTTGCCTGAAATTCATGTATTCGTCGTAATGGTGTTACAGTAGCTACTTCTGCTTCCCACACGAGCGAGCTAATAGCCCCCTCTAGGTTGATAACTTTGCGTCACCGCCCGCTACGTGATGGTCGACTTAGAGGGACGGAGAGGGAAACCGGTTTTCCACAGGCAGCAAACAATTTCGTAAGCAATCTTGTCTTTCTTTGTTATCTTATTTCGAATTCTGCTTGTAAGGTTTTTAAAAATATTGCTTTTACAAAAATAGTCCGCCCGCCTGTTTCTTTCCCGTTAGCCTAGTCAGGGTGTTGCATGTTGTCTTGTGGCTGTGGGCTTCTTACAGTCAAGCTTGTCCTCAAAGAAAATACATGTGCGGAAAGGACTACCAGGTAAAAGCATTCTGTTAGTTAGTTAGTTATATTGATTTTAATGGCGCAAAAGCAACTGAGGCTATGATGCGCCAAACACAAGGTTGGAGTTTTTGTTAAAGGTGAAGCTTTTTATACTTAGAGTTTGTTTAAAACGCTGGCTTCTTTGAGAAACCTTAAAATACATGAGATGTCAACCAGTGCACGATCGCCTAAAAGTAGCATGGGGTGTAATGGAAGTCTTTCCCTATAAAATGTTGTAAAATATTTATTTCTTAGTTCTTCTAGTTTGACACATGAAATTAAAATGTCGTTCACTGTGAGTTCGGCACCACACATTTCACAGAGAGGTTTGTTTTGTTTGGTTAGCAGAAAGCTGTGCGTGAGGTGGGTGTGTCCAATGCGGAGCCGACATAAAATAACTTCGGTAAAACGTTCTTGATGCCTACATGACTGCCATTCCCCTAAAATTGGCTTCACATAATGTAGTTTGTTGTTTACGTGCTCTTGCCATGCAGCCTGCCACTTATTTTTGAGTTTACTGTATATAAATTTTAAACAATCCCTGTGCGGTATGTTCACTTGCTTTATTTGGCCATTCCGGGCTTGTGCAGCGCATACATCTGCTTTCTCATTACCTAAAATTCCAACATGGCTAGGAACCCAGCAGAATTTAATGTTATGCTTTTGTTTTGTGATTTTAACTATGTTATGTATGATGTTTCCTATTATAGGTTCAGCTGCATTTCTGGAGTGCAGTGCTTTAAGCATACTCAGGGAATCGGTGTAAATGATGCTATTTTTGATATTCTCTCTTACTATTTTTTCTACAGCTACAAAGATGGCATAACACTCAGCAGTAAAAACCGATGTGCATTCTGGTAGTCGCATTACCTGTTTATTTTTCCTTGGATTACTGCACTTCCAACGTGACTTTCTGTTTTTGAGCCATCGGTATAAAATTCAATGTAGGTGTCATACTTTTCTTGTAGTGCAAGGAATTCCTGTAATATGTACTCATTTGGCGTTTGCTTTTTATCTAAATGTGTCATTGTGAGGTCACATACTGAAGGCAGACTGTACCATGGTGGTAAATGTTCATTCCTTTGTGCAATATGCGGTAGGGCATCTAGTACTGTTAGCTCTTCACATTTATCTTCAAAGCGCAGTAGTAATGGCCTGATAGAATGTGGTTTGTTGATGAATAATATTTTAGATAGGCACTTGGTGACAATAGGATGGCAGAGATGTTTCGGAAGAGAACAGATTTTTAAGACATATGAGCATGTAAGGGCGATTCTTCGGTCCTCAAGAGCGGCTTCATTAGTTTCAACGTAAAGGCTAACTACTGGTGATGTTCTGTATGCTCCAGATGATAGGCGCAGACCAAGATTATGAATGGGGTCTAATCTTTTTAGGTAGAATGCTCTTGCCGAACCATATACTATGCACCCGTAGTCCAGCTTGGAGCGCACCAGAGAGCGATATATTTGTAAAAGGCTTGCTCTATCAGACCCCCACCGCTTCCGTGAGAGAACTTTTAAGATATTGAGGGCTTGAGAAGCTTTCTTTTTAAGGTTGTTAATGTGTGGTAGAAATGTGAGTTTCTTGTCGAAAGTTAGGCCTAAAAATTTGTGTTCTTGTTTAATTGGTAGCGCAGTGTGATTCAGGTACAGATTGGGATCGACCTGTAGGCCTCGTCGCAATGAAAAAAGAACAGCTACTGTTTTTTGAGGAGAAAATTTAAACCAATTTCTGTCTGCCCAAGCACCTAGTTTATTTAGTGTGATTTGTATTTGTCTCTCACAGGTTGATATGCTAGAGGACGTGCATGCTATTTGTAGGTCATCTACATAAACTGAATAGATTATGGACTTGGGTATTACTTTAGCTAAGGAATTCATTTTTACTATGAATTTACTATGAATGGGGTACGCCGTTCTCTTGGGTGAAAGTCATGGAGAGAGTTGCTCCTAGGCGGACTCGGAATGTGCGGTTAGCCAGGAAGTCGTTCAAGCAGTTCAACATCCTGCCGCGGATACCTAGCTCTGCTAGGTCACGGAGGATGCCGAACTTCCACGTAGTATCGTAGGCCTTCTCCAAGTCGAAGAAGACCCCAATACAGTGCTGCTTGTGAATGAACGCCTCCCGGATGGTGTTTTCTAGACGGACAAGGTGATCTGTGGTCGAGCATGCTTTTTTAAACCCACATTGGTGTGTATCTAATAGTTGCCGAGATTCAAGTATGAAGGTCAACCTAATGTTTATTACACTTTCGAAAGATTTAGCAATGCAGCTGGTGAGGGCTATTGGTCTGTAACTGCTAGGACTTGTTGGTGGTTTTCCGGGTTTAAGAAAAGGTATTAAGACTGCTTTTTTCCACTCGTTAGGTATATTTCCAGTTATCCAGATTTTATTAAAGAATTTTAACAGTGCCTCTACAGCAGCCTCGGAGAGATGTGCAAGCATAGCGTAATGCACGTTGTCTGGTCCTGGTGCTGTCTTTTTTCCAGAAGATAATACTTTATTTAATTCTTGTAGTGTGAGAGGCTGGTTATAATCCTCATGTACACCTGCTCCAGATGGAAATTTTTGTTTTTCAGCTATTGCTTTGTGTTTCTGAAATGTGTTTGTGTAGTTGGATGAGCTTGAGATCTCAGCAAAATGCTCGCCAAGTATGTTCACTGTAAAAAATAAAACACCTGTAAAGGAGTTTCCAGGTGTCTATAACTCGCACCCTTGCACCCGGCCCAGAAAGGAGTTTTGTGACTTGAATACATCTTAAAGGTGGGGTGTTTAAGGAAAGAACCAGCCCGAAAATGATAAAATTTGACCCAAAGGTGCTGAGGTGTATCACACACTTTACCACCGAGCCACAGGCGTTTTACGCTTCTTACACCCCTACACCCTTCAGGAAAAAAGCATGCAATGGGTTCATAATTTGTCCCCACTTTTATTACTTTTCTTAAGCGTTCTTTAAATTTACCATTATAATGCCTAAGTAATGCAATATACCTGTATTACTGGAGCTCTTCATAGCAGTAAACAGGCGGTGTGCACCTAAGAAAAACGTTTATTGACAAACAAATCACAAAACTGCAGAAATGTGGAAAATTTTTATTAGAACAAAACACATCCATAAAACAAGGCACAAGAAGCTTCTCCAATGAATTCCTTACTGCCATCCAAAGAACTAAAAATTTTAAGGTACAACAGCACCATACCTGCTTTTATTGGGCTTATGGTGCTGCAAGAATAAGGTTCCATAGCACTTACTCTACCTCCCAAATTTTTCAGAGCAAACAGAATGAAAAATTCATCCTTGTGCAGCCTTATATACCAGCCTGAAGAAGGCTTGAACTGTGACGCTAACTCCCAGGAATAAGCAAAAAGCAAACTTAAGGCAACTTATGCTGAACACCCATATTCCTGACATTATGGCGCAGTTGTGGAGTGAGCCGCAGTGGTAAGCCTGCTGAGTAGCCATCCTCCATCGACGAACAGGTTCTCAGCCACCTCAGGATTGTCTTCGGTGAACAGCATACATGGTGCGAGTCTGCATTTTAGACAAAAACAGTAAAATATTTCACACCAGTTTACACTGTTCAATGTTGCTGATAAATTCCAACATATTGCTCATTAACAATGTGTTTTATTATGCATGCTAACGCTAACAGAAAGAAGAAAATCTGCCCATGTGGCGAGCAAGCACCAGCTGTTATTTTTTGAAACATTCCAAAGAGGCCACTGTGGTTTAGAAAAAATAGCTCTAAACGGCATTATACAAACAATGTTTTAGCTAAAAAGCTAGATGTTATGAAATAGAACAAAGGTGGTCAGGTCGTGCAATTAATTCTGCACGAACTGCTACAAGCTAGTGCAACCCACTGGCCTGTATGGAGGGTAAACTGACTATAAAAGGCACAAAACACCATGACAACAAAGACGGAAATAGCGCACTTGAAAATGCTTTACAATAAACCGAACAAGTAATGTGCAAAATTCACTGTAACAACAGAAAGCACAGTATCTGATCAAAGTCAGCAACACAACCCCTTCCATGAGAGTGGTCAGCTGCAACTAATGCAAAGCATGCATTCATTAATATATCAAGCAAGTGACATCTTGAAAGGCAGGCAACAGTGCTAAGTTAACATATCTCCCATGTCTGCAGCCAGTAAACTCAAAAATCCATCAAGAAAGATTTGCACAAGGCCACTAAACTACAAGAAAAGGAGCTGGGCCAGTTGGTGCATGAATCTTTGCAAAACCACGCAGGATAACAGGACACAGACAAGACAGGTGCAGTGATAACTGAGGAATTTATTGTTTAGTTTGCAATGAATACAGAAAGCATCATCCAAATTACAAAGAAGGAAAGTCATGGAATCGTCATTTTGTCAAATCTGTCGTGATTATTTATCCAGGTAGTCAATTTCTTTTTCCTTAGAGTTAGTGATGATGTGCTTAAACAGGTTGAACAATTCTTATGTACCATACACATCTCTTACATTTCCTCAGAATTTTACATTGTCGAAAGTGTGATACACACTCACAGTCCGATATGTGTCTTGGTAGCTTGCTACGATATCCTTTCTCAGTATTGCCGACATGTTGCATTACATAAATGTTAACATGCTGACCTTATTTCCCAACACAGGACGCTCCGCGTGGCGGATAGATCTTGTAAACTAAGCCACTGTCGCATGTCGTGAATTTGTTTCTGTGCTTAGTCTTATGCTGGGCTGTTTTTGAAGAACCTTTGCTAGGAGCATTGCATACTACATTCAGCTACTTTCTGTGAAAAAGCAAATGAAGCCACTGCAAAGAACTTCCACAAGCTGCAAAAGAAGGTCAAGCCAACAACTTGACCAAAGTAGGGCTGGTTGTGAAGAAGAGTGAGGGCCTATGCCTGAATGCCTTCTTTATGGCAAAAACACGGAACGATAACTGGCCTTTCAGAGTAATTGTCTCTGAACAAGGATCGTGGCAGCAACCCTTAGTGCAGTATCTGCAAGAATTGCTCTCCTAGCTCACCATGGAAGACCTTTTCCTGGTAATGAAGCCAGAAGTGTCCGCATTCCTCTTGAACAGCCGTCCAGAAGGAGTGTCTTCTCATTGTCATCAAGGACTAACATTACACGCTGCCACATTCCACCTTGTTTGAGACGGTAAGAGAAGGCATTGATTCAATGGGAGCAGCCTGATTCCAGAACCAATGCAGAATTAATGCTGATAGATTCCTCGAGTTGCTAACCATCTGTTATTTTAGTTTAATTATCTGCACATACAGTGGCAAGGATTATGCACCAGTTCCTGCGTTGCACTAATTCTCATTGTCCTGCTAGCCTGTCAAGATAGCGAACTATTAAAAAGCTTTGCTTATCACCAATTTGATAATGACCTCCCAAATTTTGGACGACTTCCTAGTAATCCACAAGCTTCATAAACAAGGGCAACACAACGGCATTGTTCACATATTCAAGACCTTCTCCGAAGTCCTTGCTGGAGGTACAGCTTCTCGATTTATGGCTGCACATCAGAGGCCCATATGTACTGGTGTTATGTCCCACAGTCGAAAAAGAGACTGTTGCTACTGGCACACTAAAAAATGTCTCAAACGGATTGTGTATTGACTGTCAGTAGGAAAGCGTTGAGGCCCAACTGACATAGTTACCTGAAGCTGGTTTCCCGGATGACCTCGTCTGCAGCCTTGGCTTGAAGATAATGAAAAAAATTTGCTGATCCACCCCAACGAGGCTTCAGAAAGAACGGAAGTTAGCTGTGACGGCATATGTGCATGGTATCAGCCACGCGCAAGATAAAGTGGTAAGGCGAGCTGGTGTGAACTTAGTAAACAAGGTGCCTAAGTCACTGTCGCATGCTGCGGATTTGACAGCCTTCTTTTATACCAGGCTGTCTTTGAAGCACCCTAGCTGGGCGTGTTGCATACTAAGTTCACACCAGCCTGCCTGACCACTTTTTTTAGTGCGTGGCTGATACCATGCACCTATGACCTTAATCACCGTGTTGCCCACTACCCTCCCAGCTTCCACGTACTCCCCTGGCTCCCTGCGCACCATGTGGGCCTGGGTGAGAAGCTGCTGCCTCGTTACGTGGGTCCTTACCGCGTCTTCTCTTCCGGCAACTGAGCAATGTGACCTATGAAATCACGTCCCTGCACTCCCGCACTGTTCCCCCGGCCCACTCCACAAAGCTCGCGCACGTCACCTGTCTTAAGCCCTACCATTCACACCACCTTAGGGCGCCCAGGGGCTGTGCTTCCTTCCGCGAGGCGGAGGGGGTAGTGCTACAGTGCAAGTTGCAAGGCGAAGAGGACGTTGTTTTGACACTGGGCAGTTGACGACAACAGGCACGCTGCAGCTAGCGCTCGGAGTGACTTGGTTTGGGGTGCCTTCTGAGTGCAACCCGTCGCGCCTGCTGCTGAGCTAAACCCCATAGTAATATGCTATGACAGCTACGTTCCGTTCTTTCTGAAGCCTTTTACAGGTAGACAGGCAAATTTCTTTATCCTGAAGCCAAGGCTGCAGATGAGGTCATCTGGGAAATCAGCTTCAGGTAGCCATGTCAGGTGGGCCTCAAGGAATTCTTGCTGACAGTCAATACACGAGCTATTTAGGATATTTTTCAGCGCGCCAGTAGCAACAGCCTTTTTTTCGACCTTGGGAAGTAACGCAAGCACATATGGGTCTCTACAAAGTACAGCCATAGATCGGGAAGCTGTACCTCCAGTGGCATTTCTTTGGTCAGCTCAAAGTTAGCAAGAACTTTGGAGAAGGTCTTGAAGATGTCAACAATGACTTTGTGTTACCCTTGGTAATGAAGCTTGTGGGTTACTAAGAAGTCGTCCACAAATCGGAAGGTCATTATCAAACTGGCGCCATGCACAGCTTTTTAATAGTTGGCTATCTTTACAGGCTAGCTGCACAATGAGAATTAGTGCAACGCTGGAACTGGTGCATACTCCCTGCCACTGTGTGCACACATCATTAAACTTTACATAGGTAGAACGGAAGTAGATGGTTAGCAACTCGAGGAATCTATCCGCATTAATTCTGCACAGGTTCTGGAATTGTACTGCTCCCACTGAATTAATGCCTTCTCTTATCGTCTCAAACAAGGCAGCATTTAGCAGCGTGCAGTCTAAGTCCTTGATCAGAATGAGATGACAACTCTTCTGTACAGCTGTTCGAGAGGAATGCGGACACTTCTGGCTTCTTCACCAGGAAGAGGTCTCCCACGGTGAACAAGGAGAGCAATTCTTGCAGATACTGCCCTAAGGGTTGCTGCCTTGATCCTTGTTCAGCGACAATTACTCTGAAAGGCCAGTTATTGTTCCGTGTTTTTGCAATAGCGAAGGCATTCAGGCATAGGCCATCACTTTTCGTCATAGCCAGACCTAATTTGGATAAGTTGTTGGCTTTACACAAGTTTTTAGGTTTCGTTCTTCCCTGTTTGGCGCTTAACCTTCTTTTGCAGCTTGCGGAAGTTCTTTGTGATGGATTCATTTGCTTTTTTTGCAGAAAGTAGCTGAACGTAGTATGCAACGCGCCAACACAAGATGAAGCACCGAAACAAATTCACAACATGCGGCTATGGCTTCGCTTACGAGATCCCTCTCTCATGCGGAGCGTCGTATGTTGGGAAATAAGGTCAGCGTGTCAACATTTGTCTAATAGAACAAGTCGGCAATACTGAGACAGGATACAGTAGCAAACTAGCAAGACATGTGTCGAACTGTGAGTGCACCCCCCACTTTCGATGATGTAAAATTCTTAGGAAATATAATTAACAGCTCATGCCGAGATATAAGAGACGTGCATGACACATAAGAATTGTTCAACCTATGGAAGCACATCATCACTAACGCCAACGAAAAAAGAAATTGACTATCTGGATAAATAAGCCCAACAGATTTGACCAAATGATGATTCCATGACTTTCCTTCTTTTGTATTTTGGATCATATTTCCTGTATTTATAGTGAGCAAAGCGATAAATTCCTCAATTGTTAGTCAGCGCAGTACCTGTGTGTTCCTGTCAGTGCCCTGTTACCCTGCACGCTGCTTTGCCTAGACTAATATACTATCACACATTAAGAGATGAAGTCTACATCTGGAAAAAGACCACAAGGGGTTCCAAGCTGTTTCCTTTCTGGTTCGCGTTTCCTTTCTTAGAGGCATACATGCACCATGTAGTGAACAAAAGTACAAAGTAGATAAATAGAATTGATCATCTTGCAAATATCACTACTGTAAAATGGTGTTAACAAATGGCCACATTGATCCTTAGGACAGATCCGCATTTCATCTGTCATTACATATGAAACATGAAACTATGAAGCAGCCAGGTGAATGAATACATTTTTCCCAGAAATTTACCAAAGGTACACACAGTGATACCATTCCAGTGGATCAGTTGAGTATGCTGCTCAGGAGCAGCAGTATTCATATGGGGTGAATGCTAGCAGCAAAAAATATTGGCAATGCAATACAAGTTTGCATACAAGATGCGAAATAAACGGCATGATATGGAACCATTCCAATTATGCAAGCAGAAAAAATTGCATTCAACCTACACTGCAATATTAATTGAGCTACAAAAATATTATAAAGGCTTCTTCAAATCAGCGCACAGTTGGCATTTATATGCCATTGGGTCATTCCATGCCAACTGTTCCAGGCTTAGCACTGAATCTTCTATTTCTTTAAAAAAATTCATGGCTTATTGCATTACCTAGGCAAACATTATCCCAGCTTGTTTTAGGCGGAGTAATTTTTTCCCGTCGTGGCCGCCATTTCATGTTTGAAAGTGATAGCCAAACCTAACCTTGCAAAAAAATTTGTAAAAAGAAACGTTCTTACGCAGGACTATGAAGTTTCTGTTATATAAATTAAAGGTATTCCATATCCAATGCAGTAAATTGAACTTATTTTGTTTTAAATAAAACATGTAATAAGTACAAAATATAAAAATTTGAAATCTTTTATCAAATTTCATGTTCTCACAGTAGTTATTCTATTTTCTAAGCTGTCGAGAAGGCAAATGTGATAAAAATGTTTCATAGAGCAAAACATGTAAGGCAAGACAGCGAAAGGATTCTAAAGTCAAGAGAATTTGCTTTTTGTGACATATTCAGTAGTCTACTACATAATGAGGTGATCTTAATTAAATTATGAAAGATAGAAATTTAAACAGTACCATTTAATGGCATTTATTTTTAGTTTATTTGGGGCTCTTTTTTTTTTAAGCGAGAAAACAATCTTACAAGTTGAGTCCCTGCGTTCAACATCGACACTGCTCAGTGCTTCCTTTTCACTCCAGCACACTTTGCCACCAGCTGTAAATTACACAAAACCAGCACTCCGCTGCACGAATACAATGGTGTGCTGGTCTTCGATGCCAGCAGCTTCGGCAATAAAGAAATCTGCTGAAGGATAGATTTACAAAAAGTAAAAATGAAGGGGCCACATGGCAGAACGGCTCTCGTTCCTCGACACAGGGAAGCACTGTTTGTGGTATGACCAATCAGAGTTAAAACCTCTACTACCATGAAAATTACTTAAACTTTTCAGTGGAATAGACTTTTTCACCTGATCACATGGGAAGAGCGCTTATGACGGCATTGGTGGAAGTGTGAGGCCCCCTGCAGCAACAGAAAGCATTCAGAGGCCATAGAAAGGTTAAATACTGATCCTCTATAAGCTGTTTACATGGGCGGAGAAAACCATTAAGAGTGTCGTAGCTATCTGGGTGCTCCAACAAATGATTCAAGAAAACAAAGGTGAACTCACTAGGCGGTTTACAAGAGTGCTACCATTAAAATAAGCATTTTTCACCACATCAAGCCTTTTTTATCTCTCTCAATGGTGCACTCTGGACATAAGTCATGCTCGAGTTCAAACTGACACAATGTGAGCGAACATGCCAGCAGACACGTCAAAACCAAAATTTGAGGAGCATCCACATGGAGCACCGTGCAGCGAAGCTTTGTGTCTCCTTGATGCCGGCTCTAGCGTGCACCGCAGTGTCGAGCAACAAGCCAGCAATGCTGGGGTTGAAGGTAGAGACTCAAATTGCGAAATTATTTTCACGCCTAAAACGAAAATTGCTCCAATTAAAATTTTAGAAATGTCACAGCCATTAGAAAATAAATGAGGCCAACCTCACTGAGCCACTGGCGGCTGAATATGCCTCAAAAATATTTTTTTTCAGCTGACTGACATGCCTTGCATTTTTTTCATCTCTGAAACACTTTTATCACATTCTTTGCCTTTTGGATAACCCAGAAAAATAGTTGAAATGACTGTTAAGAGAACATAAATTGAATAAAAAATATCAATTTCCAATATTTTTGTACCTTCTTTCATGTTTTATACATGAGTCCAATTTATTGGATATAAAAGCACGTCCTTTATTTATATGAAAAAGTTTCAGTCATGCATAAAGTGTTTATTTTTAACAAGTTTTTTGTAAGACTTAGCTTTGCTATTGCTTGTAAACATAAGACTGTGGCAACAACACGAAACTTTTTTTCTGCCAAGAACATGCTTTAAAAATCTTTGTCATGGTAATAAAATAAGCCATGATTTTTTTGTTTCTGTAGGAAATCAAGTGCAGTCGAGTACAAAAGTCTGGATAACGTGGCGTGGAATCACCTTATTCAGTATTGCACAGCAACACAATACACAGCCTACTTATCACCAGCCATATAGCAGCTTCCATATAGGTCAATAAATTGGCTGGGCTGTAAGAGGCTTCTGTAACACTAGAAAAATTACAATTACAAGTTACAAAGAGGACACCAATCTGAATCTTTACATTGTGCAGATGTATAACCGTGACACTGAGAACTCCCACTCCCCTACGCACTTGGATGGTGGTATTGTTCCTGCCAGTCTACCAAATATAGTCCCCGCAATATAATGAGTCTAGCATTTTGCCCTCTGTAGACGTGAGCAGGAAAGGAGACTTAATGCAGGTAATAACAAACATAAGCATCCTAAGAGTTTGGTAAGCTTGCAAAATTTAAGCTTGTTCGGTTCCAAAAGCATGCAATAGCAACCTGAATGGTCATTCATTCAAACCATGCGAATGCAATGGGTAAAATGGCTCCACAATGTAAAAGGTTACTTTCTTGAGCTAGTCGGTACATGTTTGTCAGCATGAAGGGCACAGCATGACTATAATGGTATGAAAGAACAAGACAGACTAGGCGCTGACTCAAGACTGACGATCTTAATTGCTGCCACACAATAAACAGGTGAAAAAAGAGCATAAACATTTTTTTTCGCGACAGTTTGCCAGCTTGCAAAACATGTGGCACTGCATTAAAGATTGACTGCGAAAGGCAAAAATGCTGGTGAATAAAAACAAAAAAAAATGTTTAAAATGTAGAAGAAACTGTTACCCTGCCGTCTAAGCTGCTGAGGTAGCCTATACTCCGTCTCACAAGATGTTTGCAGCACTACGAAAGGTAGAGCTCTCTCGTCCAATCAGGATGGCGCGCACTAAATTAGTGTGTTCCTACGCGCCTGTGGCTCAATCCACCTGATGTCCAGGTGGCTTCTTTCTACCTCTAGCAGGTGGCACTTGATGTCTTTTTATTCTATTTTGGTTTGTTTTTGGACAGGCAGACGCCCGTTCCAAAGGGACTAGCCCCACTTTTTTTTTTGTCGCAACCTGTTCTGATCAGTTCCTCTGTTGTCGCGAAGCCACCTGCTTCGCCTGCTTGGGGAAATAGCGCACTGTCGATGTAGAGCACACAGGAGACACAACAGACTCGACCGACGCCATGTTGGAAAGTGGCAACGCATCACTACCTCGCAGCAGGCCTCCGCAGAGCTGTGTCCGTACGGGCTTTGTCTGGTAATATCACCAGTGATTGAAACACTCCCTACCATTTAAATATACCTGTCCAAACCATGTTTTTAGTTGCAATGCTTATTGTTTTGATTAATAGTCATACGCTCCTCAAATATTCGAGGGACTATTTTCTGCGTTTCTGCAGTCCTGATTGGACGAGAGAGCTCTACCTTCCGTAGTGCTGCAAACATCTTGTGAGACGAAGTATAGTTCTTTGCATCTGAGCACAACAGAATGTTTGCAGATGCATTTCTCTTGCTCCTGACGGATAAAACGCATCAACAACAATCTCCCGCGTGTGCTGGTCCTTATGCGTGTACAGTATGGTTGTACGGCTGAAAGCAGAGGTGCAGTTTTCACACGACAGCCAATATTTGACCATATTGCTTTCAGGAGGTGGTTTTAAGGGGCTCTTGTGTTCGCTCAGACAGTCGTTTAGACATGTTCTGTTTGACTGATAGAGCACGTTCCGCGGGATAGCTCACTTCTGTGCGTCACATTTTTGGGGCACTTGTACATAAGAGAATTCTCGGTTCTTTTCGCATTCTGCAGGTGGCAACCCTTCGCGGTTGACACTCTTGCGGAGACATTGCAATTTGCTTGGAGCAGAGAATACTACTCGCACACCAGGCCTAGCTCCTATTCTTTTCAAATTGTGAGACACTCGTGGAAAGGACGCGTTCACAAGCACAAGTACACAGGACTGTGTACTTCTCCTGTTTGTGAACACATACTTTTTGAGAGGAGGAGATTAAGACATTATGTGGTAGCGCACTTTTTATCACCAAATGCTAGTACCAAGTTCGCAGGGATATGGTAGCCGCAGCTGGCAAAGGACTGCCTTTGCCCTGCAGTGGGTGTAATCAGGATGATGATGATGACGAGAAAACTACGTTTAACGACACTCAAACTGGTTTGCAATAACCCCATGCTGACAACGAACTAGCAAGGATGTACAAATAAATGAGGGCATGGTTAGGCTATGGTGGTGAAATAAAACGTACACTCGCCAAAAGATGGTTTATAAAAAAAAACTTAGTTTGACGTTTCGGGACCCGTACGGGTCCCTTGTTCACAATGAATGATGGAGGGAATGGGCCGCTTCTTATATGCGCACTTGACAACGCAGTGAGTGGGCGTAGTTATCCGGGAGATTACCCTTCGTCCTGTTAATGACATGATCCGTGGTGTGTATATAAAAAGATTCTAAAAGCAGTCGTGACGATGTGGGTTTCATGGTATCTAATATTGTGGCGTTCTCCCAATCAATGGTGTGGTTCTTTTCTTGAGCATGCTCTGCCAGCGGGTTCGATGAGGTGCGACATTTGTTGACGTCGTTTTCATGTTCTCTTAATCTTCTTCTGAAATCGCCTGATTCGCCAATGTATGATGCATCGCAGTTTTTGCAGGGGATTTTGTACACCACTCCGGGGAAACGTACGGGTCCCAAAACGTCAAACTAAGTTTTTTTATAAACCATCTTTTGGCGAGTGTACGTTTTATTTCACCACTATGCCTCTCCCTCGCCAGACAGGATTCTGTCGAACCCTTGATTATGGTTAGGATATGTACCCTGTTTCATGAAGCAGCCTGATGAAGGAAAGAAGGGAAAATGGCCCAAAAAAGAACCTAGCATACAACATAAAAAGAATCTTGCAGCAAGAACTAAAACACACCTTTGCTTCCATACTGCTCGTGAATATTTGCCAGCGGCAACAAGGTGCAAGCTGTGGCTGTGGACTCCCATGTGGATGTAGATGTTTCCCCTGCAGACATCCATTTAATACCAACACGATTAGAGGCCGCCAAAATTCAGAAATTAGGTTACTACGGCCAAACAATGAAGCTTTTAAAAATTTGAAAAAGCAAGCTAAATATACCTAGCTGGCACAGCACTGGATTCTTTAATCTGGATGCCGTTCTAAAAACAATTAAAAACCAAAATAGATAGCAGCGTCAACAAATTTATGCAAAAACATGGCCTGATGCACAAACGATCAGTGGTCAGCGCCTGCAGCACACAAAATTGAAAGCTTATCTCAGACGTCACGCTGACGCAACGCATTTTACGCACAGATACGGAATATACCTTACGCACGGGCGGAAAAATTACCACGTGCAGATAAACCGTAGGACAAGGAATTTGACGAAATAGCGTTAAACGGCTTTAAATTTGACAGAACACACATACTAGAGCTCTTAAGTAGCATGAGGCAGTACTCTGCAACATTCGTTTCGTCAAAACAAAAACAGCTCTGAGTAGAATCATTCTCGGCGAACTCTGTTCAGTGCTGCTTCTCTTCCTGGATACATGGAAAGAGCTGCCTGTCTGCAGATCTTGGCACTTTGGTACTAGAAGCGGCAAGTCTTGAGGCCGCTCTTCCATAAAATATGCTTTGAATAATGAACACCAGCATGCATGAAGACATAGTATTGCTTACCATTCGAGGCAGGTGTGTAGTCGTGCCGAGCTGATGAAGTACGTCTCCAAGTCACGGCAACGCCAGTTTTTCATTAACGCCGACTTCAGGACGTTTCTACATTACAAAATGCATTCTGGTGCATAAACACGCGCACATTATAACTTCGCCCGTGATTTCTGATATCAAACCTTTAAAACGTGAGCGAGCGCCGGCCTTTCTGCCAATCTACAACAAAGAAACGCATTCGGCAGAGCCTCCAAAGTGTGCTTCTGTTCCGATACGTGAGATACGAGTACTTGGACAGCAGTGAACGAACCTACGCACTACTCCAGTTATATATGCACAAAAAACACTTCAGTTCAACGCGGTACCTCGAAAAACGCGGTCGAAAACGCAGTTCACGTCAACTGCTGAAATCCGCACACCACGACCGACGCCACACCGTACACAACAGGCAGGAAAAAATCAACAAAGGCCCGACGGTACCGATGGCCGCCTAGCGGCGGAAATGTAGTTTCACTTTCAGTTTTACTTTCAGTTTTGAATTCAGTTTATTGGGTTTTTTACAGTGCGTACGGAAGCTAGAATGTATTTGCAGCATCGGAACAGCAAACGCAACGATTGCCAACCGTTACCAGTTACGGAAAATGCGAAGTGATTAAATTAGATATATTTCTTCGTATTCAAAAGTTACCATGAATTGGCCCCCTTGCCGTTTCTTTCTTTTTACGTTCACTCCAGCGGCTGCATTTCGATGGTGGCGAAATATATATAAAAAAGTGTAGCCTATATCGTCGTCGAAAGTGGAGGGAGCATGAAATGTATGGCAGTCACGGCGTAGCATATTTTGGGACGGCACCCCCACCGTCAAGCGACACCTTTCAGGGCATTCGTGGTGAGGAGGCTCAGAGAGGTAGAAGATGAGCGGGAGGGCGCTATGTTATGATGGATAGGCATAATGCTCCAAGGCCTGTGGCATTCCTTTTCATAAACTTAAATTAATCAACAAAACGCAGCGGTGATTGAGAGCAACACATAAGGCCGAATGCCGACTGCAAGGTCTGATCGCGACAGATTTTTCTGCGGTCCAGTAGACCTTCAGCTCCCTTGGCGCTCTCATGGGCCCGCA
This sequence comes from Amblyomma mixtum, assembly GCF_055824585.1. NCBI lineage: Eukaryota > Metazoa > Arthropoda > Arachnida > Ixodida > Ixodidae > Amblyomma > Amblyomma mixtum. The sequence goes on from NC_143013.1 coordinate 181,604,743, forward strand.
CAGCGTGCTTCCACTCGCGGCGCGCCTGTTACGAGATCAGCGGGAGGATCGAAATGTTCGCTTAAGGTTCTAAAAGTTCTAGCTCATGTTCTCTGTCCTGTGCGCTGCTGTGCGTAGACGATGTTCGCTAGTTTGTCCAGAACGGAAACTGGAAGCACTAAATGCCTAAATTGTCCGTGTGTTGTGCGAATGTCAGTGCACGTTAAAGGACCCACGATTGCCGAAAATGGTATGGAGTCCTCCACTACGGTGTCTCCGATAGCTCAGGTTTAGCTTTCAGACATTAAACGCTGTATACCGCAGATTTAACTTTTTTGTAATGGGTTTGCACAGGTACCTTCTGCTACTCGCTCAGTTTTGGAGAGCTACGTACGTCGGGGCAAAATAAAATTTTTGTTTTCTTCCCTTTGCTCTTTGAGCTTCTCAAGCTCTTCTGGGACCCTAATTAATTTCAGGTCTCCATCATTACCTTTCTTCCAGTTGACACAGAGGTTACTTCAAGAAATTGCTAATTTTGGTCTTGTTTTTTGCGCGTAGTTTCGTGCGTAAAGTAGAATGATTTCGCGCTGACAGTACTCCGTTTGAAAAATATGCAGGGTGTTTCACGCAACTTGAACCAAGGATTTAAAAAAAGCGGTACACCGCAGCCAGCTGAAACCAACGATGCATTGTTCGCCATCATGTGGCGCTCCTCAGAATATTTTGTATTGCGCTTAATTAATTAACTAAGATGAATTATGCAATTTTTCATATATTCACTTTAATGCCAAGACCATTACGTTAGGTTGTAGAGCAGGTTTATAAACAACGAATACAGTTTATTGTAGCATCGTATCTCCTACGGGGTCCTTTTTTCCGGCATTTAAAGAAAGCCAACGAAATATGAAAAGATACCACGTGACTACGCTCGTGCGCTACCAAATTGCAACGCTCTCAACGGCTTTTTCGAGCAAACTGAGCATGGAAACTGAGTGTGCCCGCTGACCGTGGCGAAGTGAGCAGGCAGCACTTTCCGCAGCGGCGCGGCGGCCGTAATAAAATCAATAACTGTTTTTTTTTTTTCAGCTGGGAGTGAACCAATATTTTTCTCGCCGCTGCATGTATGTTCTCGGGTGCGAAAGATGTAAACCATGCCTCAAAGTGCAATCCTCAAAAGCGCATACTATCGCCCCCGTCAGAGCGTTTGTACTACCTTCATAATTAGTTAAGTTGGGATCGCAATGTGGAATGTTGCCTTAACAATCGCGTCGATGCATCAGTGAAACGTGGATAAAATGCCGAAAACGCATGTTACTGCTTCACACGTGCACGTGTTGTTGTCACAGTAACCACGCCAACACATTTTGTCCCATAAAACGCACGAGCTACAGCTATATTTTATGTTTTTTACAGTTCCCTTCCCCAATTAGTCCGGCATGCATAACTGAGGTGAAGCCAGCTTTACATTTTTTAAAGGAACACCCTTGCCTGCACTGGCGGGTATTTTGACCATATGCACCCGCCCCTAAAATGCTAGGTTGCAGACGGGTGCAGGACGGGTGCACGAGTAACAGAAACTCCTATTTTGTCGGGTGCGAGGGTGTGTTTGTCAGTATGTTCCCTTTAAAGGTGTGAAATTTTTTACAGTGATGTTGGCCTGTTCTTCTAAAGATGTTTGTGTCCCGGGTGCTGTCAAGAGAGGAAGTGTGAAAGGGGTATGGTCACCAGTAAATTTACGAACTTTTTCCGACATTTTCTTTGATGTTATTGAACTATTTATTGAGGAGACATATTTCTGCCAAGAGGTTTTCTCTGCATTTCTTCGCACATAGCACGCTCTGGCTTTTGCCTTCTTAAAGGTGCAGTGGAATATCGACGCAGAGCGCTCCAGGCTTTGTTTTGTTGTTTTTTTGCTAATGTGCATTCTTTTGTCCACCACGCTTTGTGTTTCTTTTGTGCAAGTCCTGTTGTTTGTGGTATAGCGAGTGTTGCGGCCGATATTATGCATTCAGTAAACTTCTCATTAATTTCATCTGTGCTAAGGTCGTCACAAAATTCCTTTTCCAGAGTGGCACTTTTTGTAAAAAGTGACCAGTCGGCGAGCTGGAGTTTCCAGCGCAGTGGCCTTGTGGGGATGATTGGAGTGGATGGACGATGAGAGCCTGATGACGGTAGGTAAGTGATTGCTGCCCATGGGGTCATTTAAAACATCGCATTTAAAATCGTTAAAAAGTAATGGTGATGCGAAAGCTAAATCGAGAGAGCTCATTTTTCTGAGCTTGAACAGCAATATGTGGCTTTTTTCGTATTTAAAAGACAGACATTATTCGAAAGTATAAAATCTTCGATTGTTTGGCCTCTAGAGTCACAGCGTTCGCTCCCCCAAAACAGAGTGAGCGTTAAAATCGCCAACTACCAGAAATGGCTCCGCCAGTTCATCGATCAGGCCTTCTAGATCTTAGCATGTTAATGTGATGTGTGGGGGAAGATATACAGAACATATTATAATTGTTTTGTAGCTGATGACGCTAACCGCAACCGCCTCAAGTTTTGTTTTCAGTTTGATTTTTTGAGCCGGGACGCCGCTTTGGATGATGATTGCGACGCCTCCCGAGAGTCTATTTGCATGTTCGCGATCACGCCTAAAAGTTGTATAATGTTTTAAGATATTTGAATGTTGTGGACCAAGATTGGTCTCCTGGAGACATAGGGCTAGAGGCATCACTGACCCTAGAATATGAGTTATATCACTGTAGTTCCTCAACATTCCTCTACAGTTCCATTGTATTATGAAAGCCATCTTAGTTTTGTGTTTGTACTGATTGAAAACACTAGATCAAGTTGTTTATGGCCCCGTGACTCGGGGCCTGTCTCTTTCTGACCGATCCAGGGAGCTCCGCCGACCATCCGACGTGGACGGCGAGGGGCTGCCCGGGGTCGTGTCCATCGCCTCTGCAGAGGCACTAGACGACCGTGCCGGAGGCACATTGATTTTCGAATTTGACCTCGACCTGTGGGCAGAGGTCTTTGGGCCCGCCGACCCGCGGGTCTGCGTCCCCTTCTGTGGGGTAGGCGGAGTAGCGTGAGCTAGTCCACCAGACGGCGCGGATGGCCCCGCCACAGGCTCACTACGTGTGGCCCGGACAGGTGCAGAAGCCTGGTGTGGTGCGCCGCGCCCACGCACCACATCGGCGAAGTTTGTTTTTGCAGTGAAGGAGAATTTGTTTGTTTGAGAGTATTGCCTTCTTGCTTCTTTGAAAGAAATGTTTTGCGTAGTCTTGAGAGTAATGATTTCTTTCTCTTTCTTCCAGGACGGACAAGCCGTGGAGTAGGCAGCATGGTCGCCTTCACAGTTTGCACACCGTGGGTTAGCAACACATTCTTCGGATTGGTAGTCCTTCGAAGAGCATTTTGCGCAAGTTTTGCGGCCGCGACAACTCTGTGAGCCGTGGCCAAATCTCTGGCCATCAACATCGGAGATACATTCGAACTTTTTTTACGAAATCTGATGCGTCCCAGGTGGCCAAAAGTTTTGCTTCCGAAGAAATGTATCGGCTTTGGAGTTTGCCGACATATCAGTACCAATTTCTTCACCCAATCGACCCACATCTTAGATCAAGACTCTCACCCAGAATTCCTCGACATCTGGAAACACTTTATCATCGACTTCGTCTTAATGCTGCATATACAAACGGCTTACGATACCGTTTTAGACAAATGGACAGTCCGCACTGTGACAACTGTGCCGCGATAGAAACTGTAGAGCATATCTTGCTTGAGTGCCCTGCATATGCTAACGAGCGTGCGTACTACGCACATTGCATGCAGAAGCTCTGCTCAGTGCCCCTTACAATGGACAAAGTTTTAGGTCCCTTAGCCTGCCTTAGGCAACAGAGACTTGAAATGACTTTTCTATTCACATATTTAAAAGACATTGGATATCTCGATAAGCTTTAAATTCACTTGCACGTCACCTTCATGCATTCTTCATGCAGTGAACTTCGTCAGCCCATTTGACGGACTATGCACTCCATCACTCCATAGGTTACATCAATACTCGCCATTGCATCCTTAGTACCCATTTCATGGCCGCATTTTATCTTCGTTTTTTTTTTACCTCTTCCACTCTGCTCTCCTTCTGTCTTTATCCCAAATTCCCCTCCCTACGCAGAGTAGCATGCCAGTGATTTTTAAACGCCGGCTAAATTCTCTGCTCTTCATTAAAGAGTCTCTCTCTCTCTCTCTGGCAGTTGAAACATCTGCGTGGGTTGGGAATATACGGTCTTACATTTATTTTCAGGTAGCCTACTTCAATGGATTCGGATAATGTGCTCATGTTGAATGTCAAGATCAGGTGTTTGGTGTCCACTTCTTTGCCATCCTTCCGGATCTTGATCCGGTGGACATCTATCACTTCTTGGTCAGTAAGTCCTTCGAGCATTTCCTTTTCAGAAAGGTGGACAAAATCTATTTAAGAGATGACGCCTCGTACAGTATTCAGAGACCGATGTGGGGTCACAGAGACAGGGATGTCCCCAATGGATACAATTGTTGCAACTTTTGGGTGTTGTATGCTGTCGCGCAGTTCAAGAAGTAAGTCGCCACTGGCCATTTTTGACACCTTGTAGCCAAGGCCTAAGGCATCTGTCAAGCGTTTTGAGACTTGGAATGGGGATATTATCCTTGCTTGCGTTTCTTCTGCTTTGCTGTGGATGACGTGAAATTTTGGAAATGATACTTTTCTTTTTTGAAAAAAGTCGTCTGCTTCGGTCCGCCCTCTCTTGAGAGAGCGATCAAGATTTGAAAGGGGGGGGGGGGGAGCCATAAAAAATTCTAGTTTTTCGGTCATGGTGCCAGCCACCCACCATGGAGCCCAACAGGGGGACGCGACAGGAACTTGCACGCAAGTCCTGCCCACGCCAGCTGTACACCTCAACTATAACCTAATATGACTCAACTCAGGGTAGTTGGTCACACACGGTTAACCCTCGCCGCCAGGAAAAAGAGGAAAAAACGAAGAAGAGAGGAGGATACAGGAAAGTTGTAAGAAAGGAAATAGGAAAGTGAAAGATAGAGGGGAGGACAGGAAAAGGCGACTGCCGATTTCCCCCGGTCGGGTCAGGCCGGAGGTGCCGTCTACAGGAAGCTGGGGCCAAAGTGGTGTGTTGCCTCCGCCGAGGGGCCTTAAGAGTCCAAACACTCGGCATTGGCTCAACCACCAGGATCCCCTTTTCCCCGGACACGGCGATGCCACGCACGGCTAAGCGCGGATGCTCGGGTCCGTGGTGACGCATTGTTCACCATCATCCCCCTGCGGGGATGTCCCTGCGGATGCTCGGGTTAACCTCGTGGTGTCGCCACTCACCAACGTCTGCATGCTGCAGACGCCTCCCTGCGGGGGAAAAGGATTCTGTAGGAAAAGACATATGTTCGCTTCTGAATGCTACGTTTTAGATTCGGCGCGTCCTTAATGCTGATGCCCTAATTTTATATCACACTGTGTAAATGATCGGACTGTGAACGCCACGAGTTATCTTTTGATTGTGCGATAGTCTTCGGTGTTTTCCGAAAATATCTGCGCTGCAAAATGCCCAGCCTTGTTTATATGATTTCACCCTCACCAAGTGAAACCTTTTTCCTTTACGAGCCGATATTATAGCGAAGAGTTGAAATGTAGCCAAAATATTTCATTTGCCTTGCTGAGAAAAAATAGAGAGTACGGGACTCAAAAGCAGCTCACTTGGTTCTTGTGTTTGCAGTCTCATTCATCATCACCCTGTTTTTTAAGCTCGAAAAACTAAGAACACCGCCGCCGATACAAAGGCGTTTTTTCCTAGTAGTATTAGATGCACAGTTTAAAATTAGCACACTGCCTTTTTCGTTCTTTCCCCAGCTGATCATGACAGCTTCCCGTTCCTGTTCCGAGACTTGACGCGCCCGCCTGGCTTAGGGCAGATTAGTGTGCTGCAGACGCACAAACGCAAGTGTTTAAGATCGTATTCTGCGATTTGAATGCTTTAAATTGTACTAAAATCTGTGCGGTCTCTGAATAGCATTCTTATTTTGTAAACTGCTTGCCTGACTGCTCCACTGAGTAGATATATTTTTTGAGTAAAATAAAGCTTAGTGTAATTTTCAGTTACCTACGACAACGGAAGTCGCAAAGCTTCTGTTCTTACAATAACAATAGTGCACGGCTTTACATGGTGGATCCATACACAGTATCTAGAATATATAATATGTGAGCTGTTTTTTTTTCCTGATATGTTGCTTTTCTTGTCAAGTTTCAGAAGCTGGAATGAACTCATTTTGTGCAGCAGTGCGTTCATTTGGCGTTCAACAAAAATTATTTAAAAAAAACAGCAACACGCATAAATGAACACAATGTCCCTTTCTCCTCTAATGCATTGTATTGTTTTTACGCGCTGCGGTTTTGCCCGCAAACTTAGCTTCTTAGTTTCGAATAAGTGTGGAAAAATCACTACACACCCAGATCAAATGTTAGCGTCAGACAGACTTACTAGCCATTGTGTAAGCATACAGAGAGCTGCTATAAGTTGAAACTAGGAATGCTGTGAGCCAGTTGATAATATATAACATGATTAAATAACCTCAGAACAAACTGAACTTAGTACTAGACATGACAGCTGGTTTCTGTAATTTTTTTTATTTCTTCAAGCGTACAGAGCAGCCAGCAAAAATATTTGAAGAAGGGTATATGCTTGGGCTCGTAGGTTCTTGATTTCGGGATAAAATGTGGCGTCAAAAAAGACAATGACTGAAAAAGACGGACGCGCACAGCGCTAACTACAAACAGTGATTTATTGCACAGAGGAAGGGTGGTTTTATATCATCGGATCACAGTTGCACCTTCAGTACACTGAGCTACCAAAGCATATGACCCAGATACGCAACCTTAGTTGGAAACAGCGCGACAGAAGGGCTACTTACACATTCATTATGCAACAGTGTTTGAATGATAGACTTCGGAAGTATGAATATGACGTAGAGAACTTGTGTAGCAAAGGTCTGTCAGCCCACTTCTGTGTTTGTCAATGCATACCCCTTCTCAAAAAATATGTAGTTTCAAAAATCCACAAAAGCCAGCTGGCATGCGAAATAATTGAGCCTGAATGGACTTCAGCTTTGGATAATTACTGTGTCAGTAGCTCTTCTGTGACGTTGTTTCCAAGGAATTTGCGTATCTGCGTGACATGCTTTGCTAGCTCAACGTACTGATGGGCCGCCCCAATAGTTATGGCGCTGAGCTGCTGATCAGAAAGACGCGAATTCGATCGTGGTCGCGGCGGTCGAATTTCGATGAAGGCGAAATTCTAGAGGCCCGTGTGCTGTGTGGTGTCAGTGGACGTTGAAGAACCCCAGGCGCTAGAAATTTCCGGAGCCCTTCACTACGGCGTTCCTCATAGCCTGACCTGAGTTGCTTTGGGACATTGAACGCCAATAAAACAAAAAAAAACCTCATGGCCTTAGTCACTTTGGGACGTTGTACCCCCATGAGCCAAGCTAATCAATTATGATACGATGGTATATATAAAATTGCGCTTCCTGTGTACAGTAAATCATTGTTGGAAGTTAGCCCTGTGTGTATCCGTCTTTCTCAGTCGTTCTCTCTTTTTGCGCTATGTTTATTCCCTGTATTTGAAGAATTCTTTTGAGAGCCCGCTGAGCAACAAGCGACCCACGAACGACAAAAAACAATGAGCAGCTTATTTACAGCTTATAGCTGTAATATATGCTGTAAATAAGCTTACGCGCTGATTTACAGCTTATAGAAATTGTGATGACTTACCATCGTTTATACCAGTCGCTTAGCAATCGTATTTTTTTGTTTTTGTCTGAACAGTGACGTCACAGGTGCCTTTCCGAAAATTCAAATTTTCGCCTTCCAATACTTCGCATAAGGCGCTGACGCATGCGTGGCCTGTCTTTTATATGAAAAAAGTCACTAATTTTCCGTTCCCCATTGCCACTCACACATTTCAGAAGCTCTATTTCAAGTGCTCTTTGAAAGTATCGTAACCCCACCCCATGGTGGTGTGTCAGGTTTCTTCCTTACCCGTTCTGTACTGCTAAGGCGTGCTGCCTTGCTCGCTCGTTGTATCACCGGGCATTGTAGCCGATGTGCTCCATCTTCAACTTCATGCCTCTACTGCAGCTGACGTAATTCGGTGTTTTATGGAGCCTACCTTTCGCTTCTGTTTCGTCTTCATCGGGAAGACGTTGGACAGCATAGCGCAAGTGGAGATAACGCTGACATACACTATTCAGCTACTATCGTCAATTTATGCGGCACACAGTGAATATAAGTAATGACTTGAAAGTTTTTTTTTCCGTTTCCTTGTGACTTTCAGGGTTGTGCGGACGCCTGAGCCCACTAGCTAGCGTTTCAACAAAATGACTATTCCTCGTCTGTAGAAAGGCTGGCTAGTGCACTGTGGATCTGTCAGGACCAAAGTTCGTTTCGCGTTGCATAGGAATATAGACAAGACGACAAGTAGTGCAGATAGAACAGTGACGCAACGAAGAATGGAAGGAATCTTAAGGTTACCAAAAGAAAACCACGTCGCCTAATTGTATAAATCAGTGATGCGGCGTTGGCGTGGCCCACAAATAAGAGACCTTTAGGCTGAATGATTTCAGGAAAATATTTCCCACAGGCAATAGAGGAAAGTTGACAGCTCGACTAGCTAGCCGCCCACATAGTCAAGCTGAATGACAACCTCATCAACGGAGCATAATAAAAGGAATGAAAGCTACCACAAAGCAGGAATAACTAAAAAGAAAGAACGACTTTTCTGCAATCTCATGCAATGTCTTAGTTCGTGCCAGGTGCCAACGACACTAGTCTCCCTCGGTGCAACTGCTTTGACTCATTCTCTTATTTAACACGTTTTTTTTTCTATTTACTTAGTTGCCTCTTTTTGCTTATAAGGACGGTAGCATTCCCTGCAACAGCCGTCAGTCCCTCTAGCCCGAAGGCACAATGGTAAAATTATATTGAAGGGGAAAAACTGAACACACATTGAGAAAGCAGCAAAACATTGCTCGAGGTTGATCGGGCTTTTCTGTCGGTTGCCAATCTTGCTGCTCCTTCCGAGTTTCTCACTCACCACCAACAACACTCCCTTTGTTCTGCCTTGCAGGCGACGTTGAAGTGCACCGCATTTCTGTGAATAGGGGCAGGGAAAAAACGGCCCCATACACGGCAGCTCTCAATCGCTTGCTGGTGTTGGCAGTGGACGTTGCACAAAACAAAGGCGCTTCAAGGGTTTCCCTTTGCTTTCGCTTTTACATGTTGTTTTTCAGAGAGTTCAAGTGATCTCAGCCCCCACCCTCCCCACGCAATTCAAAACACGTCGGAAACAAATTGCCAAAAATAGAAGCGCTATGCTGCTCCGCAAAGGGGAGAGCATGGTGAGAATTTTCTGTGTTCTCTGACGATCGGGTGTTCATAAATTGTTTCATCTTCCCTTGTTTGGCTGTGTCTTTCTCATTTATCTTTTGGTCTCTGGTCCCCTAGAAAAGATAGATGTTGTCCTTTGTGCGGTAGCAGCTGTTACGATTGGAACTGAGGCTTCTATAGATAAAATACGACAGCAATATCAACAGGGGGAACATTCTTTGGGTGGAAAATTTTCTCTTCTTTATCTCATATCCTTTGTCGGGACCTGGGCATGGTCCCGGGCATGGACAGTCCAAGAAAGGTAGCGTTCCGAATGGCTATCAGCTGCTACGAAGCTGTACAAAAAATATTTTGACCTTTCCTCTGTCGCTATGTTCACGTGGTACTATGGGGTTGACGTAGCAAGAAACATGAGGGCCGTTAATCGATCCAGCGAGTAACCGCTGAAATCATGAATATTTGTGTTTTTTTCATAAATAAATAATTTCGGACGCGTGGCTCGCATCCTTCGAGCAATACTGATACTTACTTTACTTGATTGCGAGCAATACTGATACTTACTACAATACTTTTAATACTGATATAATTTTAGACTCATCTCAAAATGGCCATCGTAGCACTACTACTAGGAGTTCAGGAGAAGCGTATATTTTTTGTTTCTTTTCGTTTTTCACAAAAGTGCCCACGGCTACATGGTCTATCACATCATACGGGCCAATATTTTCCTACCTGCATTATGAGGACAGTTTTTTTAGAAACTAAGGTTGGCATTCGTCCTTTCATCCAAAATGTAGCTGACTGGAACTGGTTTTAGCTAAAATTTATTAATCTTGCCGCATGAGACTAATTGGTCAAAATCTGAGAAAGAAAGCCTTAAAGTCAGAAAAGTGAAAACAAATGACTCAAAATGAATGCAAGGATACCCAGTCAACCAGCAAAAGAAAAGTGAGAAGTTTTACGATCGAAATTTACGCCTTTAAAGACGCCGCTTTTACAGATCAGCTGGAGCCAATCTTCATAAATTACCAATTTTCACCACGTCTTCTGTCGTTCTATGAAGAGAAGAAACGCCCTTAACAAGAATGGTGTTTAGCATCTCATTATCTTCTCAAAAGAGAAAAGGTTGTGGAAAACAAACCGTAAATAGAACAAAATTATAGGCACCCTAGAACACCTGAATGTTGTTTTGTCCCTTAAAGGCATTCGCATTGCTGAGCCCAAAATATCGTATATACGCGTGTAAGGGCCGCCCTTGAGTAAGTGCTGCTTCCCTCAACTTGGTAGCCGATAATTTCCAGTAAGTAGAGTTGCCGAAGAGCAGCTTCAGTCGCGTGCTTTTAATCTTTCTCGCGTGACCCTTTTCATATAGAACTACAAGGTAAAAGATATGTGCCTCCGATACACGACGAGTCGCTCCGTGTAAACTCTTCCGGTAAATGCTACTAAAAGAGGCTTCGTCATTACATTAATACAGCTTCGGCGCTGTAGAATTTTTGGGCGGTAGGCACTTTCGACATAAAGCATGCAAACGTTATTACAACGTTTGCCAGCTGATGAAAAACCAGACTCTAGTGCAGCCGTGCCAGCACCACACTTATTTGCAGCCCCGGGAATCTTTGCAGTCGCACAGCGACTGCGAACAGGTAGCGCTGCGCCTGCTTCGGTGATATTGGGCCTGATCAACTTGCACATTCATGTCACAGCGCAAAGGGCTTTGGAGTGGGCCGCCGCTTCTCATAAAATATCCGATATTGTTACCATTTTACCGTCAATACATTTTCCCCGCCGTAAAATTTAAGTGCGACTGATTTCTGCAGCGCCGACGCCCGTGCGCTGCCGCTTCTTGGTCACGCATGAAGGACATGCGTGACCAAAAGCATTTAGTAATTTTCTTCAGTTTTTTATTCTTTGCATTTTCAGCAATCAATCAGGCCAAAAGAAATTGTGGCTAGCGTTATATTCTGTTCTACTGATCTCGGTCAGTGTCCAGGTGCATTTTGCCCTCGTTCCTACCCCACCGGCTGTTTCCGACGATTATAGTTTTGTTTATTTCTCGACCTTTCTACGTATGGCAGGGCGCTGATGTCCCATTACCGCCTCCCGGATAAGATTTAGCGCACATAACGTGACACAAGCCTCATAAAAGTGACCACGACACCTTTCAGTCTACGCTTCCCGCGGGCGAGAGCTGTCAGGAAGGTGATTTAACTGCTTGTGATGGTGTGAACAGCGCTAAAAAACAAAATGTGGGGCAAGTCGGTTGCTCATTCTGCATTGAATCCCGCTAAACTGCTTTCAAGAAGAAAGATCATAAGCATTGAAGTAACGATTGTAGAGGTGAAATGCGCACTAGAAATATTTTTACTGCTAGAAAAAGTGCTCATTTATGCCCATACGATGATGTGAGATGGGGTGTAACAGGATCGCAAACAAAAAAAAAATGTAAAAGAAAAGAACCAACAGTGCATTCTTCTCCGGTGATGACTGAGATAACCCAAGCCATCCAAATTTGGATCAACTGCTGCACTACTTATACAGCTTTCTTTCCTGGCCAACCTTATCTCGTGCTTCAATCAGTTCTTTTTCAATTTTAGTGTTTGCATGAGTTATGAAAATGGTCTCACTGTAGCAAAACTTGCACTTTTTGCAATGATTACGATGGGTAGCCAGGTCGCCAGGGTGAGGATCTGTTTAGACGTGTGTGTGTGTGTGTGTGTGTGTGTGTGTGTGTGTGTGTGTGTGTGTGTGTTCTTTTAGTCTTCTATTAATATAGGGCCCGTTTGCCCTATGTTATGGATACACGGAAACCTATCTACTGAAGAATGCGCACAGCTTTTTCACTGACGCAATAATGATATAACAGAGTGTGTTTGGTTTTGGTTTTGTGGGGTTTAACGTCCCAAAGCGACTAAGGCTTTGGAGACGCCGTAGTGAAGGGCTCCGGAAATTTCGACCACCTGGGGTTCTTTAACGTGCACTGACATCGCACAGTACACGGGCCTCTAGAATTTCTGCTCCAAACAAATTCTAGCCGCCGCGGCCGGGATCGAACCCGCGTCTTTAGGGTCAGCAGCCGAGCACCATAGCCACTGAGCCACCGCGGCGGCACAGAGTGTGTTGTTAGTGTTTTTTAATTCTTTTTTTGCATGATAGCAGAATGGTTGAACGTTTTTCAAAGCTTGTTGAGGCATTTTGTTTCCCTTGTGCGCCGACTTGTAATTTTGGAGGCGGCAGCCTCTGAATAAGTCATCCCTCAGTTACGCTCATCATTTAGTCGTGCCTTTCTGTGTATCGTACTTCTTTTGCTTATTCTATCCCGGGCGCGGGGGATGAATTTCCTGTGCGCTGTGCGATGTCAGTGCACGTTAAAGAAACCCAGGTGGTCGAAATTTCAGGATCCCTTCACTACGGCGTCCCTCATAACATTAGTGCCTTTGGGACGTTGAACCCCAATAAATCAATCTTTTGCTCAAATTTTCATGGTATTGCAACAAACAAATCAACTAGCCTAATAAAAACTCTTGCGCTTTGTATCGCCGGCAGAATTACGGTGGCATACTTTACCCACACTAGTATAATCGTTCCTTTGTGTGATTTTTTTTTTCGTATTATAGCCGGTCAAGCATAATCGTCTGCACAACGGTGAACAAGACCAGTACCAGAACATCACTACAGCCCCGCATTCTTTTTCTCCTCAAATCTAAGACTCGCAGTACTTCATTTAGACTCCGCCACCTCTACATCCTGATAACCCTGCTGCCTTCTAAGCGCTAGAGTTCTGCTCATGTACCCAACACGCCTGGAAACCTACACATCACTATGCGTAGCGCCTCCGTTAGGATAGGGTTCGCGAACGCCTCGCACCACCGTTTTCCTCTGGAGGCAGTGCGGATCCAGAGGTGTATGCGGCTTGCCACCAATCCAAGCGTGTCCGGCCACTGCCCACTTCCACGGTCAGGTTCGTCGTCATTTACCGTTTACTTCACAGCGTACGATGTCGCTGGCAAGTGCTTTTGTTGTTTTGTTACGTCTTATCGTTTTCTGCTCTTCGCTAACAAGATAAACTGCGTTTTCGTCGTTACAAATGCAATACTCTCTGTCCAGCAAAAGAAATACCTTTCAGCGGCCCATAGTGATGTTTGATTTTTTTGTTGAGTGAGTTCCACAGGCTTCACTACGCCCGTGCAGCCAGTTTTTCACCGAGTAGTATTGTTATTCTTTATTTAGAACTCAGCTGAGCTGCTTGCTTAATTTCGCGTTTTTGTCACCTGGTTTCTGCGTACAGTAGCACCTTGCGAGACCCCATCGCTGGTGTAACGAGGAGAAATGCTAATACTGTGCTACTTAAAAATCGCCGCTTAGCAGCGGTGTCAAGCAATAGTTGAGAGAAGAACAATTCAAATGTCGCTCCGTTTTCAAAGTTCATTCTTGCATGTTACTACTTATGCCTCATCAGCGAAGAAAACATCTTGTGACTTGCTGTATACATACAGTGGGTCATGCATGGTAATATTAACTGTAGTTACCGGTGCGGTGGTTGCCACGTTTGTGCGTTCAAAATGTCATTCTTCGGTGGGCGTGTGCTCATTACGGCCGCTGTTGATAGCCTTGAGAAAAATATTTTGATGCAGCGCTGATGGCTTGGAAAACTCAATACTGCTTTTCAGATTAATACTATCGTTTCAATGTTTATGTACAAGAAACTTTCTGCGTTATCAGAAATAAAACCACTGCTGTACTCGACATGAAGAGCGGTATACCCACCTGAGTAAACGTGTTTCTTTATTGTGAGAAAAAATTGTCCCACGAGGAAAGCCTAAATGGTGCTCGTTGATTTTGCAGATGGATTGCGCGGTAATTGCGCTTCAGTGCTGAACAACTCTCGATGGAGGTCCTTGAAGGACGTGGTAAAAATCTTTTGCAGTTGAGCCTTGCTAAGCACAAAATATTCTCCAAAGCAGAATGTTTTGCAGATGAACGCTACCGCCATGAACCTGAAAGCGGAATTGAGGTTTTCACTGACCCAGGGAGCCCTGTTATGCGCGTGTTCAACTTTTTCATCGTGGGTGCCATTATACTCAATGTACGCCGGGGGCCTATGCTGTAATGCCTCGTTTCTGCAGTAATGTAGCCAACACCAACGCGGATTGATCCAGTGCCTTGTTTCTGCCACAACCTTGTCCACGGCAACGCATGCATGAAGCGCACATCTCTCTGTCGCTACCGCCACATTAGGACAGGATGTGCACTGCACAGCGCGTGTGTATGTTGAAGTTTAACACGAGGCGCGTTCGGCTGCGACGATTGTGTAATGTGTAACTGCAATATTCATGGATTCACTGATTTGCGCAATGAAGTCAAAGTGTTTACATAAGCCGACGGCGTTCCTTTTTCCTGCTTCGACAAATGCGGCATTGACACAACTGTGACTACAGTAGATCGAGTTGGTATCATTTCTAACGCTCAGATGAATTTCTCTGAAAGTTTGTTGCCTGTGGATTGGTTCTTGGGGCTCAACGCTGCTCCGTTATGCCGAAACAGAAATATCCTGTGTGCCCCCAGATATCCGGGCATTGCACTGCATGCTTTTATGTCATGTGGACATTACTGGAAGGAGCGAGTTCCGGCCGTGGATCGGCACGCTCAGAGCGTTGTCCCACATCGCCTCTCGATTGTTGATCGCGTTCAGGCGTGCAACATCTTTCTGGCAACAAAAATCTATTAGGTACTCCAGGTCTTTCACTGCGCTAAACATTACATCCAAAGTTTTCATCGATTATTTGTGACTTTTATTTGTAGATCTACTTTCGAGCCGATGCGACGTGATAATTTTTTCAGGCCTGTTCGCGCAGGAGGATTGGGCTTCGTTGACTTGTATTTGACGCAGTTTGTTACCCATTTCTTTATTTTTCGCGACTATTCCGAAACAATTATTTGAACATTCTTGCAGTTTAATTTCATGGCCCTCTTTCTAAACTTAGTGATTTCTTCAAATTTTACTGAGCACCCCGTCTTTATTAGGCTTTATGCAAGAAGTTCGCGCATCTCTGAGGTTTCTGACCGTTCGATTTTCTAACGAGTATTATTTTCTATTTCGCGCAAGGGTCTGTACAGAGATTTGAAAACGATGCTCTTTCCGCCGCCATTGTATCACTCTGCGTACTTTGCCTTCATGGGTCATGATGTGTTAAAGCACGTGTGCAAGACGTCGCTTCCTCCATGCATTAAAACGTTTTTCTATAAATTACACACCTAAGCACTCCCAGTTAGAACTTCTCTCCATAGGAAGAACATTTCTGTGCCTTCTGTTAAATGTCGTCTCTGCAAAGTACCTGAACCAATTGAGCACACTGTTTTATAAACTGCAAGGATGCGATTTTGTTTTTGGATGTGCTAACAAAGGACACTAAAGAAGAACTTCGTTTTAAATTCCTACAGGGTACTTAAACCTTGTGGCCACTCAACCTGTTTGCGAAACCTATTACATGCTTTTTTTTCATTGGACTTTATAGCTTGATAAAACGCGCATTTTATACCGCAATGCTGAACCTCTTCTTTCAAACCAGAAGTCATTTAGCCGAATGACTCTCCAGCTCATGGACATCTATGATGAAATAGACTTTCTACGCACTGTTTTCCGCTGTTGATTCGGTGTCTATTTTTGCCGCCCTTTACGTTGTGTTGTCTTCAGTCAACCTGATGCAGTGCAGCCACTAGCTAAGGTATCTGTAAATAATCTGTATATAGCCCCTTCTGTACATGCATAACCTCCTATAGTGAATCCCATATCGGAAAAAAAAAATTGCGGCAATATCCAATTGCTCTCGCGCAGTCGCCTGCAAAGCTGTTGTGCTCGCGCCGCAGCGGGTTCGAATCCCATTCATGTATATTTATTAGATTTCTTTTTGTTCCTTTCACTTGGCACAAATCCACAAACACCGAAAGCATAAAAACATCCCAAAATCTTGTGTTGGGTTGACCCCCCGAAAAAATACTTTAGGTATAAAACCTTTACGTTCCAAAAGAAGCGAGCAGAACATTTGAACGTCTAATCGTGAATGAGCGGCTCATGACTGCTCATAACGTGCACATGTAAAGCAAGAGATTTTAAGAAATTGCAACCGCACTTTATGACACTCTTTTCGAAAGAAGTATATTAAAAAAAAAATTGGTGACATTTTTCACAAGCCGCATAGCTACGAAACCGTTTCTCTCACCGCTGCATTCACCTCCTTCCTTTCAACTGCGGCGTGTCGCTTAGCTGGAACGCTGGTGTATGGCATATTCTTCTATCTCATTTTCCTTTCACCAAGTAAGCCGCTAATTATAGCGGGACAGCAGGCCCGGACATTCTGTTCCTTTAAAAGTGCAGTCTAGGTGTCAAAAACTAATTGGGTTCTCAACAGTGTTTGAGATTGCTAAATTAGGGATGCACAATGAATATATACTAGGCTAAAGGTTGCCTTTTAATGCATCCAGGTGCAGGTTGCTTCCTCCTGCCCAAAATTTTGGTCGCTTGCTTTCCTTAGATATTGTAACATTTATTTACTCTTTCATTAGGCTGCCGAACTAGTCTAATAAGTGCTGCCTCTCTTCTGGTTCGAGGGATGCTCTTCCCACCTGAGTTTCGTACTGTTGTAACTTCTTGATTACTGAGACGTGTAGGCCGATATGATCGTCTGGTTTCAGATATGCAGTAGTGGCTGCTCACGCGCCTCTCAACAAACATTTAATTTTTTTTAATAAGAGAGCATTAGAGGGGTTGTGGCGAGAAATCGTGATGTGTGCGTAATGCATTCAAAGGGGAAAAACACAATAATAGCCGAAGAAACGAAACGAAAAAATGAGATCAAGAGGGAAAGTAAAGGCGCTTGTGCTCTTCGGAAGCAGCGTGCGAGAGGGCGCGCCGGAGAACCGAAGAGCGCAGAAAGAGGAGAAACGAGAGATACGAGATATGAGCTGGGAGATCGCATCGGGCTGAGAGAGAAAGAGAGAGATCTGAAGAGTCGAAAAAGATGAGAGACCAGAGGTCGGCAGCAGCAGAATGTCACTGCGTATGGGTACGATTTATGCTCTAGCATCCTCGACGGATCGACGACCGATTGTGGCGTAATTTTTTTATTTACTTGCATGCGGTGGCAAGCTAGTCGGGACAGAATGCATAATACTTATTCTCATTCAGGCATCAAGCGCTACTACGTTAACCTCAGCAACATTCGGACTATGTGCTTTCAATGATATTTAGTTTTTGTTACGGAATAAATTCGTAAGCCATGCTAGGTTGCCTCATAATGATCATTTTCGATTCCCTGTATGCACTTCGTACTACTTGAAGACCTTTCGCCCTAATGGTCTCATGACGATTATTTTCCATTCAGTGCTTTTTTTGGTAAACACTGTGTGCAGCATGCATAGTATAGCACTCACGCTCTGTTTTACAAGGCGTGACTTACGTCCATTAGGTGCGATGACGTCTATAGCAAAAGTGTGTCTGCCAGCGCGATATAGGGGAACTGTATGTCTATCGCGTGACGTCTGCCTGCATATATCATTCATTACAGCCACTAATCAATGCGGCGTGCGCTTATTATTTATATACGCACTCGTTCTTTCTTCGGAATTCCAAGCTTCAGTTTTGTTTGGATACAATTTAGAGTTGCGCCCTCGAATAGAGAAATGAATGTGCTTTTTCAAAGGAATTCCCTAAGTTGCAGTAAATTTGTAATAAAAGAGCGAAGCCATATGGCTGTGAAAAGCTGTACAGCTTTCAAAGAAAGTTTGCAGTTGAAGAAGAGATGGTCCTGGTGAGGCAATCTATTTCGGAACCACCGCATATCTAGGTTAGTGTTTTGACATCCTCAGCTAGCAAGGAAGGCCAGCAGGTAAAGCAGGCCGAGGCCGTATCCATCAACAGCGGAATGCGCGTACGGTATTAGTCCAATGCATGGTTATGCGGGAATCCCCCTAGGGGGAATAAATTTGCAAAAGGGGAGCAGTTATTCAATAGTGTCCACCCATGTTCAACCATACGAATAATGTGTAATCCCTCCATTATTACAAACTTAGTCTATCTTGGGGGATTCCCCTTAAGACACCGTGAATTAATACCGTTACCAGTTAGAGCTGTTCAGATTCGGAGTCGCTCTGCCAGCTGCTAGCTTCCCTGCTCAGCTCAGGTGGTAAAGAGATTGCCCCGTGTAAGCGGCAATCGCGGGTTCAATCCTCAGGGGAGGACGAATTTTTCTCCAAGTGTGAAGTCTCCGTAAAGGCTGCACTCCCTCCCTTTCCATCCGTGTCGCTGCGCGTGATTACATGCTAATGAGTAATCACTCCCTTATTGCTGTATATGAATCTTTTTTCTTTCGCATTTCAGTAATAAGAAGCGTCAACAACGTTCTGATGCTTCGCTAGCTTAATAGCGTTCGCTGCATTCGTAAATATACTGGAACGGATTTTGTGGGATTAAAGCTGCTTTGAACGGAGGTAAAATCGCATTTTTGTTCATTAAGTAGGCTTTGAGAACCAAAGAAAATGGAATATAACGGGTTTTTGCACCACAGGCATTAAAAATCAGGTTGTTTTGACATGCTTTCAGGTTCCGTAAAAAATACCCAGGTAGCACCGAACATTAGAATTTTGCCGTAGCACTCGTTGGGCAATTTTATCGCTAGCTGATTGTTGGCGGTTTCAAAAAGAAGGCTGAAATTTAAAACAAAATGCACTGAAGAAAAGTTCTTCGTAAGTTTTACCTGTAACTGCCTGTTTCACCTGTAATTTCATCAGAACATAAAGAAAAATCTTAGTATAATGGACGAGAGGGCATACCACTAATGTCAATAAAGAAAAGCAACCTAAAATCCATACAGATCCTATAAAAATGAACTAGTATGTTCTTAGAAAATATACCCATATCTCCATCGTTTAGATTACTCCGCAAGAGTTTTCTTTCTAATTTTATATCGAGCATCCGTAGTATTAAACGCGGACATAGGCCGCTCACACGTGCACGCGGCGTTGGCTCAAAGAAGTTAAGCACCTCTAAAAACTGTGGTAGATAAAGGAAATAGAGATAACGATTGTAATGAAAACCATTGCATTGTGCGAGGCACTACTAATCGGTGATTTGTTCAAGCTGAGACATTTTTAGCAATCTTGTAACAGCCTACGGTGATGCTGCCTCACTGTGATATACAAGTATCTTTACCAGTGGCCTAAAAGCGTACAAACCTTTTATCGCCTCTGTTCGAATGATATACTTCGTTCCTTAAACGAAATATTCATCGCGCACTTTGATCCCATTTGAAAGAGCAGTAGGCAAAGCTGATGAACATGCTGAGTTTTCTGCATGAAACAAAGAAATACGTTTTGAAATTCGTGGACCCTATGCGATATCACGAAAATACTGAATAAATTCGAAGCAGCGTTCAAACTAATTTGGGGCTATCCAGCTGAACTACAGAAAGTGGGACAGCAACATGAGAGCATAGTGCTCGTCCGAAACGTGATGGTGTCTAGTGTAATGAAGAGGAAAAGAAAGACGGAATGATCCTTGAAGAGTAGCTTCGAGGAAAATTGCATAGCTCAATGCAGTCCAAAGGGTTTTAACTGCGCATACAGGCGGCGCTGGTAGGGCTGTTTCTTCCTGTTACATTGTGCATCATGTTTTATAATAGTGCTGTAAAGGAAGAACACGAAAGACGAACACGTAAGGAAGAGAAAGACAGGATGGGCGCTGTCTCTCCCGTAACTTTTTGTCTTTTGCACTGTTGCTAAGTAACGAATCACGAACCCGCCCGGCTAGCTATCATGCTTATACAAGGCACCTAGTCGGATTGGAGATCCCCGTGTTTACCGAAAAAGGGGTTCAGAACATCCATGCTTCCTCAGACGGGTAAGCCTTTCAGTCTCACAACATGTATAGAAATCTCTATCGCAGGAGAATTTTCCAGACGGACAAGGCTGGTCCTCCGCCCCCTCCCTCCCTCTGTGACTGAGTGAGTGAGTGAGTGAGTGGATTGAAGAGGGAAAGGGGGGAGGGCACGAACCTATATACTGGGGGCAGACCACCACGCCCATTGCCAGCGTGCCGATAGTGGTAGGGGGGAGGGGGAGAAAAGAGAGGATAGAAGAGGAGAGCGCCGCCGCATAGTGTGTCGTATGACACTCCCTCCCTCTGTGCGAGACAAAGTTTTCACAACTGGCCTGTGTGTGTCATGTAGGAGATGGATGCGCGACACACTCAAGAGAGTATTAGAAGGTGCTAGTTTTCAGGCACGAAGCGCGTGCGTACGCATAATTAGGCAAGTTCATAGAAGCATTACCCCTCGTTGCACTCCTGAACAGTCTTTAAAAGTTAAAAAAGTCGACCGTATAGACTGTGACGCTAACTTTGTTTCCATCCTAGTATTTGAGTCGTGTATCCTTGAACAATATTCTCTCTATATATCGGCACTAATTTATCTGAGATTCCAAGAAACCTGGCTTATAAGTTTGTATCCGAGGAACAAAATCTGAACAATGCTTAATTTTTCTTCAGTATTAACTTCCACAGTAGCCGCGAGAAAAACAGCTCATGGTGGCGTGTTTTAACTATTCTCGCCTGTGGTGCAATAAATACGTTTTGCTTACATTTTAGGTTTACTGCAAGGGTAAGTTATTCAGAGATTGTCTTGTTATCTTCGTGCCTTAATTATGCAAGGAAGCTCACATACTCTTGTGCTCGTTTCCCTATGAAGAATAGGTTGCAATATCAGGACAGTTACGAGGTACTGCGGGGTGGCTAATTGTCTTTATACTGCCACTGCGATAGAGCTAAGAAGTAGGTGTTTTCTACTATATCAAATAGAGTGACGCATCAAGTCAGGAAAGGCTCTTTCTATTTTGGAGTTGGCGAGGAAAAGATGCTTTCTTTTTATGCTTTCGCAAAATAATTTGACCATGTGAACACTATCTTAAAGAATAGGGCGCACAGTAATGAACAAAAACTACGATATTTTAAGTTTTTTATAGATATTCTAAATATAACAGATATAAAAACCTATTTGCTATTTCAAAATATGTTATGATACAATCATGCCCCCTTCTTCTGACAGAATTTGCCATCCATCTGTACGAAATTTTTATTAATTTGCGGTCATTTTCAGGTGACGTATTCTGCGGTTACATTGATTACTCCATATTTTTATAAGCAGTTGCGGAGTTCGAGGTTAACATAATGTCATCAAGACTGTTAAAATGTCAGTTATCCGCGACCAGAACTGTTGTACCAATCACCACCAACTTTCACTGGATTTCACATTTCCGCAGTCTGTGCGTTAACAAATTTTGAAGAGATGTAGGTTCAGAGGAGATTTGGTTTTTCTGTCTCCGCAGCAGACACGCCAGAACAACCAAAAAGTATTTCGAGAAAAATCTCGTTCGCTGAAGCCTTAAAGACTGATTACTGAGTGCTCCCGACATTTCTTTGGTCCTGTGATCCGGCTTTACAGTCGACTTGCGCTCTGTCTCGTCTTTCTTTCTTCTCCTGTGTGTGTGTGTGTGTGTGCGTATGGTTTGGCGCCTTTGAATTTAATTATGAATAACTACCAACTAGTCCAACAACAAGTTCTTCTAAGATTTACAGTAACTCCAGGGACTGCAATGCGCCATGCGCATTGTGCTGAACATTAACGACAGGGCACCCAGCTCTTGCGCGGCCCACATGCGGAAATATTAGATTTTCAGGATCACCTAGAGAAAGGAACACTCGATGTGGATACGTCAGTGGATAGGAGTGATTTCATTGCATGAATGGAAGTTCTTGTCGTGCAGCAATTATGGGATGCGTGGTATCGGCGCCCTAAAAGCAATTTATATGAACCGAGGTACAAACCTCCCACGCTAAAGGGGCCGTGAAACACAATTTCAGTCAATTCTTTTTCATTTGGTTGCATAGAGTGAGTTACAGTGACGATATTATCATCGGTCTTACCGAGCGTATTCCGGTTTTTAATATCTTAATTCGCTAGCAAAGACAAAGTCATGGAGATGCTGGTGTCACCAAACAGTGGCGGTTTTTAGCAGGATAATGCATCATTTGGTGGGAGTTTGATGAATAGACTAACAGTAAATATACTGCAAATTATGCTCATAAATGAAAATGTGTTTTGTGACGTTTTTGCCTGTTATATTAGATCAATAACACCAACACGTTTGTCTTACTTAAAAGCACTGCAAAGCAAGTAAAACACAAAACAACAGAAGCTCCGGCTATTGTTTTGCATGGAAGGACTGCACCTATCTCTACACGTCTATGACCTAGCGCAGAGCACTTACGGCTGCTCTCAACTTATCTGAGAACGACTTGGCGGAATCGATTTGACCGATCCATTGATTTCTACAAGCGTTCGTTTCGGTCACAAGGAAGGACGCAAAGAAGCTATTCATTTCACATTTACCTGTGCGCATCGTCCGCTTGTGCAGGATCGCCGGAAGGTGGCACCTGATGGCGCCACATTCCCGTCAACAGCGCGCCCGCCCTGCTCGCTGTGACCAATCAGCGCGTTTTTAGTGGAGGGCGACGGTACGCGAAAGCGGTAGGTGCTATGCTAAAAACATCTGCTGTAGTGTCTCGCGCAGGCCGTCACTCTCTCGCATTAATACCTCCCGCTAGAGTTCGGAAAAGCCAGGGAAGGCCATTGATCTATGTTCCGTTCTGGGCATGTGACTTGACGGTATTTCATTAATGGCAGGATAGGTCGTCACGCACCTGTATACTCCTCGCAGCGAGCGACAGAATTAAAAACCAAGAAGAAAATGACGAGACCACACACAAAATTGTGTGAATACGGGGACACACATGGGTGGTAGGGAACAGAGGCCTAGAGGACAGCATGAGGATACATTAATTTCCGAGCATGCGACCGGACCGTGGAACTCGCGCCAGCACCCAATGAGTACTCGGTCATACTAGAAAACTATAGAGCCAGAATTATACGATATACCCCCCCCCCCCACACACACACAAATCTCAGCATATCAGCAGAGAGGGAGCTGCACATGGAGACAATTACTGACAGGCTCGTGCCCAAATCAACACATGCTAAACAACATGCCCCCTATAATATAAGAGCACAAATGTCCCTGGCGTGACGAAAAACCCACAGTATATCACATTACATGGGCCTGTCAACATGAAACATGAAACTCGAGTGCAGAGCGATCGGAGACTCTCCTGTCAAGCGACCACTGTGAAGACCAACTAGGTCTGGTACAGCGAGCCCAACGGGTTGCAGTGGCCATCGGAGCCCCGGACGGAGGGCAGCAGACCATTGATTAGAAATGCACGAGGTCGACAGAGAAGACTCCTAAAGATACAGCCAAGGATAGAACATCTCTGAAGATGCCCTAAAACCACAGAAAGAAGCACTAGAGTACAATAAAGTTTGTCCTTCCTTCCTTCCTTCCTTCCTTCCTTCCTTCCTTCCTTCCTTCCTTCCTTCCTTCCTTCCTTCCTTCCTTCCTTCCTTCCTTCCTTCCTTCCTTCCTTCCTTCCTTCCGTCCTTCCTTCCTTCCTTCCTTCCTTCCTTCCTTCCTTCCTTTGATGCATTCAACAGAACGCTGGTTGTGTTCGATGCAACGCTGGGTAACTTACAGGCAAAGCTGCCGGCCGGGAAAGGTAACTATAAAATATTAAAACGAGCGTTGCGTCATATCACCGGAGATATCGCTCGACATTCGGTTCTGCACCGCTGAACCCCTTTAAGTTCTTTTTCTAACAGCTGAAATTTCCGCGGCTGCCCTCTGGACTCAGCGCAGCCTTAGGGAGCGCCATTTTTCTTCGTATCTGCGTAGGTGTGCTAGTGAACTGAACTAAACGTACTCGTTTCGTTTTGTCGGTGAACAATTAGTGCATACTAATGATTTTGATAACGTATATTTTTGGCAATCTCTGCGTTGCAGTCGAAATTCTTAGCGAGTTTCGTAATTAACAATATCTGTTCGAACATGAAGCGACAGCGCTGTGTCGTCGTATCTTGCTCTGTCCGTGTGTTTAAGGGTACGCTGTTTTTTGAAGTTATGAAGCTGTGGTCGCCCATGCCGAGGGGGACGTACCCAGTGCACCGTGGTCTGGTGATCCACAATCGCGATACAACTGATTTCACGCAACAACTTTGAAATCGAAGCCCAGTACAATGCGGAAGTGCCTTCGCAGACCCGGATAACAAGGCATTTTTATATATTTTGTACAATGTCGTACGAGACGTAACTTTTTGAGGAGTTGCGAACAGAGCGTAATAGTAACCATTTCCAGATGAAAAAGTTCATTCAAATGTAATGCTTTCTATATATTGCTTTCATTTTCACTCATACCACTGAATGTGTGGCGGTTTATATTGTTTTCAGGTCAAAATAGTTTTTCCTGAATCGGTACTACATTATATTATAATTTTATCTCAGTGAACAAACCCGTCCTCTTTAAAACGCCGTCACCACTTGGCAGCCTGGCTTCGCCACCGGAAAGCTTAGCAAGTAATAGTAAAGTAATACAAGCTGAAGAAATAATTAAAGCCGTATTAAAGTTCGAAAGGTTTCCCTAAGAAGTCATTTTAACTCTGAGAAAGAAAAGCTTCCATTCTTTGTGCAAAGAACAAAGGCATAAGGTGCAGAATTATCGAAATAAAATGCTAAATAACGGACATAACGCGTACCCAGTGGTCAGGACTAACGAAAAAATAAAGTCAGTTGAACCATAGAAAAATCCCGTCTCAAACTTTGAAGACTAAGGCGGCTGAAGTTCACCCACGCGACAAGGAAACGATTATTACAGCTGAGAACATTGCAGTTTCGCTGGTAAGATGGATTACTTCTTTATTCTGGGAGGAAAGGCTTCGAAGGGAAAGCCGAATTCCTTGCGGAAGTGTACTGAAAAGAAGCCGGTGAAAGGCAACGTCTTGTGCTACTTGAAGACGGGCGATGCAGCAAATTTACTTCTGTATTTCGTTTTACATTTCATAGCCTTGCAAGAGGCTTTGGAAAATGAGGACAAAGAAATCTGAACACACACAGCAGTCGAAAAAAAACCAAAAACATAAGAGGTACAATGATTGATTAACCGGGCCCTATGGCGTTGTCCCATACTTCAACGTTTTTTGTTTGCAATCGGAAGTCAACTGCTTTTCTTTCATTTGGGTTACAAATTGGCGTTACTTAGAAAGAAGACAACAAAGTAAGCAGTAGTTATCTGTGGTTGACGACAGAAAGAGATTAGAAGAAATATAAAGAATTGTTTGGTTTGGTTTATGGGGTTTAACGTCCCAAAGCGACTAAGGCCATGAGAGACGCCGTAGTGGAGGGCTCCGGAAATTTCGACCACCTGGGGTTCTTTAACGTGCCCTGACATCGCACAGTACACGGGCCTCTAGAATTTCTCCTCCAAAGAAATTCCAGCCGCCGCGGCCGGGATCGAACCCGCGTCCTTTGGGTCAGCAGCCGAGCACCATAGCCACTGAGCCACCGCGGCGGTGGTGAAATATAAAGAATGTTGAAGCTAAACTAGCGCTGGTGGCTAAAGGACATGCCATATAGGTGGGCTCCAAATTCATTTATTCTCCCTGCGGTTCTTTAACTGACATCTAAAATTTATTGCACAGGCGCCTTTCATTTCGCCTGTACCTAACGAAATACCGTTTCTACGTCCGGCATCACGGATGTTAATCGATTCTTTGAAGCCGATGATCGAAATCACTCTTTCACGGCAATCGTTGGCGTTGGAATGTTGTGCATGACCGCGTTGTTATAAACGGTTAATTTTACCATAGAACACATGGTGAAGCTAACGGTGCTAGGGTTGTTCATTGTTATATCCGATACATTGTTCTAACCGGTATTTCTATAAGTGGGTTTGACTGTGTATGTGACACCAATAATATTCTGTTAACATGCAATTGCAACACCGCTACCCACGATGTGACCACTCTTCTGCGGACCAAACACATGACGGTTTCATCAGAAGCAGTGTCTAAATCATAGTGTTTAACGCGCAAAGTTGGCTCGCAATTCTCAAGGACGTTTGATATCGATATGCTCGACCTAAGCGTTCTAATCGGGCTCTGCAGTTGTTTTCTGCTAGTGCATAACAAAAAATTGAAATTCGAAAGGGGGGAGAGGGCCACCGCACCACCTTGCCCTCCTTTTTCCGGACACCTATGGACTGAGGTAAATCATAAACGCCCGTGCGCTGTGCGGCGTCAGCGCGCGTTCAGAAGCCCAGGTAGTCTAAATTACGCCGGAGACCGCTCAGCTTGGAAAATCTGCAGTTTTTCAGATATCTCAATTCGGATTAGGATGTACAGTTAGACCGAGCAGCACATCTTACCCGAATCTTTAGTCATGCACTCAAATAGCTATGGCAAGCGAATTTTTTGTCACAATGGTTGTGGTATTTATTCTTTTGTGTTTGGTTTCACGTTATCCTGCATTGTATTTTCAGTATTGTGTTTTTTCACCTCCAACTTTGTTGTACTGCTTATCTAAAAATTCTCACCTTTCCCTTCTATTGCAGTGCGGAAAAAAATACGCTGCGGGTAATGTGATATATAAAACACACATAAATAAAGGGCATGGTAGAGAGAGGGTGTGGTTGATGGTCCTTTGCGATCACAAAAATGAACAAGGGAGGGGAAAACCTCAGGTTGCTTGAGCCAACGTTTCGACAAGGGGACCTGTCTTCGTCTGGGCAAAGCGTTAATTATTGGCAGGGATTAAATAGGGCCTTCGCTCCGAGGAGGAAGGCCTCTTTTTTTCTCCTAATCCCCTACTATCAGTTCTCGGAAACCATGACATTCCTGTTACCCCCTCCGCCCCACCTTTTTGGCTTTCTCTGAACTCGAGCCATTCCCCCCCCCCCCCCCCCCCCCCTGCCTTGTCCTTCCTTGGAAATGCCCCTCCTTCCGGTGCCAGCCTATGTTGTTTGCCTTCTTCTCATTTCCCTGTACCACGCTGACTAATCCTCTTATCTGAGTTTTTCAGGTCCTACAGTGCCTCCCCCCGTCGCAGCCCCTTCAAAGCCTTTGTTCATTACACACCCCCCGGATATAAGTTTTTCCACTATTGCAGCTTAACGAATCAAGGTTCACCTCCCTCCCCTTCCTGACACGCATCCCCTCTCACACCACTTTCCTTCCCCACCCCCGGGGCCTTCCTCCTCGGAGCGAAGGCCCTATTTAATCCCTGCCAATGATGAACGCTTTGCCCAGACGAAGACAAGTCCCCTTGTCGAAACGTTGGCTCAAGCAAACTGAGGTTTTCCCCTCCCTTGTTCATTTTTGTGATCATTAATAAAGTGGAGTATTCCTGTTCAAATGTATTTCAATGACAACTGAAGGCGAAAGAGAGCCAGTGGTCGCAACATAACTTGAACGCGGACGTTTGCAGAGCATTACATCAGTGCTTCTTCGAAAATATGAAGACGAAATATAATGGAACAATAACGGCAACAGACTCACTGAAAACAACACGGTATGATAGGGCCATTCGCCACGTCTACACTAGGAGAGTCCACTTAAGAACTATCAAATACGTGCCCTGCGTCAGTATGCGCAGAAGGTTAATCTAAATTCTAGAAACCGGACATCAAGACAGTACAACGACACCGATATTATCAATAAAAATGGTTGGCCATTTTACATTGGTAAGCACGCAGAATTTAGCCACAGCACAATTTTTTTCAGGTGGACACCACCGCCACGTGCCTGAAAGCAAGATTAAGGTTTCTGCTGATCCAGGCACATGATATGCGTGTCTTAAACTTTTTTGTTGTCAATGCCAATTTACCCTATGTATGCTGACGGCCTTTCCCCAGTGCCGCGTATCTAGAGCGATGTTTTCAACGCCATCGCGTATTGCTCGAGTGCCGTGTTTCTGCCACAACGTTGCCCACTCCAACGCGTGCAACACACACCTGTTTTTCCCACCTGGGGCATAGATCAAAGCGCCAATATCATTTTGACAGTATTATTAGCTCATGAAGAAGACGCTATGCACTGCGCAGCGCGAGAGTGTGTTCCAGTTTAACGCAAGGCGTGTTCGGCTGGGGATAGCGCATACAAAGCTAGTTAGCAGGGATGCTCAGATAATTGGATGGGAGCTGTCTAGAAAATAAGAAACTTGCAAGTAACTGTCTCGCATATAAATGGGTCAAACCTAGCCCGCCAACGGAAACACGCATGAACAGGTTATCGCGCCACGTCGGCTATATACTAGAGGACCATATTAACCCCGCAAATCTTCGGTGAAAGCTTTGGATGTAGTGTTTCGCGCAATGGAGCACCTGCACCTGTGAACGTCCTTCCCAACTTAGTGGTCTCATCTAGTTTTATCGAGCGGCCGATGTTATTTGGCTTTATGAAGGAAGGTTACAACTGAGCGTTTTCTGGGAGTCCACTTTGTTATGAGTACTTATTCTTTGTTTCACGTAATATTTTATATAAAGGGTTGATATCTATGTTCTTTCCACCTCCATTGGATCGATCTCTGTACTCTAATTGTATTGTCACGATGTGCAGAGACGAGTTCGTAAAATGCCGATTGAACCTTGTACTAACAAGTTTTTTTCTGAACACTATGCCGAAATCGTACTTGTTAAAATGTGGCTTCACGAAAAAATATTTCTATTTCTGCTGTTAATTGTCGCCTATGTGATGTACCTGAAACCATCGAACACAGTTTTATTGGCAGCAATGAAGCGATACTATTTTGGGACATTCTGCAAAGGACACTAACGAATGACTTTGTTTTGAATTCTCACAGTGTGTGTTACCTAATGGCCACCCAACATGACCACCAATCCTTTGACATGATTTTCCTGCTGGGACTGCACAGCCTGTGGAAAACGCGCATGTTGGACCGGCATGCTCAGCCTGTCGTCTCCTCCAGCACACATATCGGCCAGATGGTGCGCCAGCTGAGAGACACCTACGAAGACAGTGACTACCAACCGGACTGGTTCCCGTTATTGACGCCTTGCCTTTCCTTGTCACCATTTTAGTTAAGTTGCGTTGGTTTATATAAAACAAATCCTGGTCTTTCTATATCTTTTGATTGCTTGCTAATGGTGGCGCTGAAAAGCATTTTCTTGTGACCTGTATTGCCCTCCCTGCTTAGTCTTCAATGACTGCGGTATATTTTTTAAATAAATTAAATAAATGAATAAGACGTGTGTTTTTGTTGTAAGGTATTGTATTTCCATTCAGCTTGCTGGGCCACCAGCTGATTACTTTGTAAATAATGTATAAATTCTTTACTAATTATAAACGCATATAATAAATACTGTCACGTTGTAGTGAGGGCAATCCAACAGTCAGGAAAACAGCAGCAAGCCTCGCAAACGAAGCTCTTTATTTGAGCTGACTTGCGCCCGCAAAAGAACTGAATCACTCGGCGGCGGCGTAAGCAAAAACGTGCTCGTCAGTCGTCGAACTACGAATGCCCGCTGCTCGCGGCATCGTTCAATTTAAAGCCGACAAAGAAATTTCGAGATGACAGGTCGAGACCATCTAGAGTAATCTGGAAACACGTAGATGCAGCTTCTCGCGTCAGGAACAAAAAGCATAACACCCCTTTCCTGCTGCCTTGCGCGAACGAACGGGCACTACAATGATACGTGGCATTACCCCCCTCCCAAAGAAGCACCGTCTCCATGCTTTAAAAGGAAAATAAACACGGAGAATGCAAACTTCGAGCCCTTTAGCGTTCATAATATGGCTTCAGGCGTACGACATGTACGACTTCCGGGTGTGTGCAGCGTCGATGAGATGCTGTCGTGCCGTCGGGGATGACTTCATAGTCGAGGTCACCGATGCGACGGAGAACCCTGTACGGGCCAAAGTAGCGTCGCGGTAGCTTTTCACTCAATCCACGGCGGCGAACTGGCGTCACAATCCAAACACGATCACCTGGCTTGTAATGCGTGTCTCGTCGGCGCAGATTGTAGCGTCGGGCGTCGGTGTGCTGCTGGTCTTGAATGCGAAGCTGCGCAAGTCTTCGGGCTTCCTCGGCGCGATGAAGGTAGGCGGCGACGTCGAGGTTATCTTCGTCGGAAACGTGCGGGAGCATTGCGTCGAGTGTTGTCGTGGGCTTCCTGCCGTATACCAGCTGGAATGGGGTGAACCTGGTTGCCTCCTGGAGGCAGTATTGTAGGCGAAGATCACGTAGGGCAGAATGGAGTCCCACGTCTTGTGTTCGGCGTCGATGTACGTGGAGATCATGTCTGCGATGGCTTGTTCAGACGCTCTGTGAGTCCGTTCGTTTGCGGATGATAGGCAGTCGTCCTCCGATGGCTTGTCTGGCTGTAGTTTAAAATGACTTGCGTCAGCTCCGCTGTGAACACCGTTCCTCTGTCTGTGATGAGCACTTCGGGGGCGCCGTGTCGCAGGAGATTTGTTCGACAAAAAATTTTGCAACATCTCTTGCGGTACCACTAGGCAACGCTTTTGCTTCGGCGTAGCGGGTCATATGGTCCGTGGCCACGATGATCCTCTTGTTACCTGATGAGGAAGTCGGAAAGGGGCCGAGGTGGTCCATCCCCATTTGCTGAAAGGGCTTAGTTGGCGGTGGTATGGGGTTCAGGAGTCCGGCTGGTCTAGTCGGAGGCGTTTTGCGTCTGTGACACTCACGGCACGTTTTCACGTAATGGGAAACGTCGGTAGCTAGCCGCGGCCAATAGTACTTCTCCTGTATACGGTGCAACGTGCGAGCAATCCCGAGATGCCCTGCAGTCGGCTCATCATGATATGCCTGCATAATTTCATGCCTGAGATTTTTTGGCACGACAAGAAGATGCAATGTCCTGTTGGGCGCGAAGTTCTTTTTCAGGAGGACATTATTGTGAAAGACGAAGGACGACAGTTGGCGCTTGAACCATCGGGGAGGCGATGCGGTCTTGCCTTTCAGATAATCAACTACGCTTTGCAACTCAGTATCCGAGCGCTGCTGCTGCGCGAAACTGCTGGCGCTTAACGGTCCTAAGAAAGCGTCGCCGTCTTCCTCTTCCGGTGCTGCGTCGACGGGGGCTCGCGACAAGCAGTCTGCGTCGGAATGCTTGCGGCCAGATTTGTAGACCACAGTTATGTCGAATTCTTGAAGGCGCAGGCTCCAACGAGCGAGGCGGCCGGAGGGATCTTTGAAATTGTCTAGCCAGCACAGAGCATGGTGATCGCTCACAACCTTGAATGGTCGTCCGTACATGTAGGGGCGAAATTTCGACGTGGCCCAAATAATGGCGAGACATTCTTTCTCGGTGGTCGAATAGTTGGCCTCGGCTTGCGACTGTGAACGGCTAGCGTACGCGATAACTTTCCCCTGTCTTCCATTTTTCTGAACGAGGACCGCTCCTAAGCCCATACTGCTTGCGTCGGTATGAATTTCTGTTTCGGCGTTTTCATCAAAGTGCCCGAGCACAGGACGGAACTGTAAGCGGCGCTTCAGCTCTTTGAAAGCTTCCGCTTGTGGCGTTCCCCATTTAAAAGACACGTCAGCCTTGGTAAGTTCGGTCAAAGGTTCAGCGATGCGCGAAAAGTTCTTCACGAATCGCTGGTAATAAGCGCACATTCCAAGGAATCAGCGTAGAGTT
Organism: Amblyomma mixtum; assembly: GCF_055824585.1. NCBI lineage: Eukaryota > Metazoa > Arthropoda > Arachnida > Ixodida > Ixodidae > Amblyomma > Amblyomma mixtum. The sequence continues at coordinate 181,636,755 of NC_143013.1, forward strand.
TTCTTGTCATTAGGCTGTGGAAACTCTGCGATCGAAGCCGTCTTCTGAGGGTCTGGGCGAACTCCATCTTTGCTTACGACATGACCAAGGAACAGCAGCTCCTCGTAGGCGAAGTGGCACTTCTCTGGTTTCAGTGTTAGTCCTGGAGACTTGATTGTTTCCAGCACTATCTGAAGCTTCCGATATGGTCTTCAAAGCTTGAGGAGAAGACAACAACGTCATCTAAGTAGACTAAACAAATTTGCCACTTCAAGCCTGCGAGAACCGTATCCATTACTCGCTGGAACGTCGCTGGGGCAGAGCAGAGGCCGAATGGCATCACCTTGAACACGAACTGTCCGTCTGGTGTGATGAACGCAATCATCTCGTGATCTCTTTCGTCGACTTCAATTTGGCAGTAGCGGCTCTTCAGGTCCATCGATGAGAACTACTTAGGGTTGCACAGACGGTCCAATGTATCGTCGATGCGGGGGAGGGGATAGACATCTTTCTTCGTAATGCTGTTCAGGCGGCGGTAATCGACGCAAAAGCGAAGGGTGCCGTCTTTCTTTTTCACTAGGACGACTGGTGCTGCCCAGGGGCTCCTCGATGGCTGGATGACGTCGTCACGAAGCATGTCCTCAACTTGCTTGCGGATAGCTTGGCGTTCTAGCGGCGATACGCGGTAGGGGCGCTGTCGCAGTGGTCGGGCGTGTTCGTCTGTGACAATGCGGCGCTTAGCAAGCCGGGTTCGTCGCACATTCGATACTATTGAGAAGCAATCGCTATACTTTTGAAGAAGATTGCGTATTTGGTCTTGTCTTCTCCGTGGTAATGCTCGTTTGATATCAAACGTTGGTTGACGGCCTAGGTCAGATGGTTCTACGGGTTGGTCGGGTAGGGCAAATATGTCTCTGACGTCTGCCAGCTCGTCGAGGAAAGCGATCGTCGTACCTTTGTTTAGATGCCGGTATTCTTCGGTGAAGTTGGTTAGCAACACCTGGGCTTGGCCATGTCGGATTTCGGCGACTCCTCTTGCGACCCCCAATCCTCGATCCAGGAGTAACTGGGTGTTCCCCTCGATGACGCCTTCGGCATTTTCGATGTCTCCAGTACCTATGCAGGCGAGCACACTTGATCGGGGCGGCACGCTCAATGCTTCGTCGAGTGCGTTTAAGGCAACGTGATGAGTCGCGCTCGTCGCAACAGGTATGGCTTTGTCCGTGGAAAGCTTGATCGACTTAGATCGAAGGTCGATGATCGCTCCATGTTCATTCAGGAAGTCCATCCCCAAAATCACGTCTCGCGAGCACTGCTGTAGGATCAGAAAGGTTGTCGCAAAGGTTCTCCCGTTTACAGTAACTCTCGCGGTGCAGCGTCCTGACGGCGTAATCAGGTTGCCACCTGCGGTGCGGATCAGCGGGCCATCCCAAGTTGGTGTTACCTTTCTGAGTCGGACAGCCAGTGGTCCACTCATGACGGAGTAGTCAGCTCCGGTGTACACCAAGGCAGTAACCGCGTGATCGTCGACTCTAACTTCAAGGTCACTTGTTCTCGTTTTCGTATTGCACGTTGTCTTCGGTGTACGATCTCAGTTTTGTCCGGCAGTGAGACTGCGGCGGGCGTATTCCGACGTTACTTCTCTGGGCGGTGGTATAAGGTTCAAGTATGGCCGCGTCGTCGTCGTCGTCGGTGTTGTCGTCGTAGTTGAGGCATGGTCTTGCGTTTTCGTCGATGGAGGATCTTTGTTCTTGCGCTCAGAAGCAACCTCACCTCCAGAGGCTGCTTTATTCCGTTTAACCTTCAGGGGCTGGGGGAGCGTCCACGCATCGCGTAACCTCGGCTAGGAGATACAAAGCGCGGTGAAGATGGCGACGGGGAACGTGATAGGCGGCTCGGCGATGAGCATCCTTGCCGACGCAAAAACTCCTCGATTTCGGCTGGTCGCTGGCTGGGTCGGGGTCGTGGAGCGTTGTAAGAGAACCCTTGGATGCCCAGTGTTCTGTATGGACAGTGCCGGAGGACGTGGCCAGCTTCGCCGCAGTGGAAGCATAGAGGGCGGCGCTGGTCGGGTGCTCTACACTCGTCGCATTTCCTCGGCCCTGTGCGACGCTCGTAGGACGGTCGGGTTGGGGCGATAGGGCGGCGGTCCAGCGCAGCTGGCTGAGGGCGATAGGGGCTTGGGTCCCGCCTTCGAGGTGGGGGACGGCGCACTGCTGCGGCGTATGTCATGGCTGGAGGCTCCAGAGGCTGCGTGGTGGTCGGTGTCACACACAAGCCCTGTTGCACCTCGTCCCGGATTACGTTGGTGAGCGAAGTGAGCTGCGGCTGCGTTCCTGTTGGCAGCAAACGTCGGAGCTCTTCTCGCACAATTTCATGTATAACCTCCCACAGGTTATCGATGTTAGCGGTATCCTTGCATCTTGCTGACAAAAAGCGCTGCTGGCGGTCATACTGGCGGGCTCTGGCATCAAGTGTTTTTTCCATGGTGGATGCCTCTTCGACGAGTTCCGCGACGGTTTTGGGTGGGTTCCGTACGAGGCCCGCAAAGAGTTGTTCTTTGACTCCTCGCATAAGCAACTTCACCTTCTCTTATTCCTTCAAGTTTGCGTCGGCACGCCGGAAGAGACGCTTCATCTCCTCAGTGTACATACACTACAACGGTCTCGTTTGGGTGTTGTATGCGAGACTGAAGGAGCTGCTGGGCTCTCTCTTTTCGCACGACGTCTGTGAAGGTCTTGAGAAGCTTCTCCTTGACGGTTTCCCAGTTCGTCAGGCTAGCTTTCTCATTCTCTGTCATGTGTCATTCTCTGTTCTCTCCAAGGCGAAAAAAACGTACCTAAGTTTAGTGGCATCGTCCCAGTTGTTGAAGAAAGGGCGGGGAAAGGTACCTTTCCCCGCCCTTTTGGCTTCTTTTTCATAGTTTTTGTGAATGTTACCTGCCTGACCACTGTTACGCGGCTCTTTACACCGTCTTTTTATCGCCTATAACTTTATTTTGTTCCCTGTTGTGTTTTTGTGTCATCTTGTGACGCGACCACACTGATTGCCGGTTATCGCTGAGCAGCCCTGTTACCCACCCCCTCATGTTTTCCCTTTAAGGGTCTTTACATCAGAATAAACTTTCAGTTGTGAGTCAGCGCTCGTGTGTGTGTCATTTCTTCGTGTGTCCGTGTTTCGTCGCGCTGTTTCTTCCTTTAAATGCATTACCAACTAGCCTGGAACATTGCTCTTCTGCCATTTCATACCATTTCGGCAATTTCGCTTTAGTTCGCCTGAGTTTCATCTCTTAAGAATTTTATGTATTACATTTGCTGCGTTTACACTTTGCCTTACTTCACGTTCAGGTGAATTTAAGAACTGGTAGGAAAATCGGGGGAATGTTTCCAGCGGAAGATATTTTCTGCTTAAGATAGAGATCACGACCACGCCAGAGCACACAACCAACTTTGAGCACTGAACATAAAGGAAGAGAACGGCACAAACGATGCCAGCGCGGAAATATTTTCCTCCACATCACTTTTGAGCCTTTTCATATAGGACAGTGACTACCGCTGCTACTTTACCAAGGTTCCACGTATCACACCTTTTGGAGAGAGCTTCGATAAAGATTCCGAGATGAGGCTGGTTCGAGGACCCTAACAGAGCATCGCCTTGTCGCCCTGTCCGACAAAGGGTTCGCACTAAAGTTCCGTCATTGTTCAAAAAATTACTAATGCTAACTTATGACAGCGTTCAGGCTGCAAAATGTTACCGTGTCAGCCGAGCATTAATAGTAATAAAAAGTGAACGTTTCATTTCGTGTATCGCATCGCGCTGTTCGCCCCTTTGCGCCATTCCAGTACAGGTAAGCGATATGCTTTGCTGGGCACCTCAATCGTATTGAGGTGCTTAATAGCCCAATGAAGCTCACAGGCTTCGATAGGCAACTTTTCCTCTATTCAAAACTCCTTTTTCACTTCCCGATGTCAAGTTGCCAACGAATGTGACATGTTGAACCACTTAGGAGTGCATACGGTGTCTTATGGAGCTGACCCTAGCGATATTGTGAAGATTTACCTGAGATTAATATGGACGCTTCATTGCTTTGCTTTTATTAAGAATGGCATTCTAATATATTGAAGCTTAAAAAGAGTTTCCTAATAATTGCTCTTTTAACATGGAGCTTTAGGTGTTGATGGTGGCCAGCTTTTGTAACCGTCAGTCTTACTTCAAATTTATGGTGGAGCGCCAAGAAGACATGCACGAACACGTACAACGAAGGTTATTCGACAAGTTCCTCAGCGTGGTGTTCATTAATCACGGCGAACTGCTACCATAGTGGAAAAAATATACTTTACCATTGTCGCATCGAATATCAGTGTACAAGATTGCAGGATTTCCTTTCAACGCTGCTGGCGCACATGAGCGGAACGATTATTTTTAATTTGTTTCGTAACAGTTACAACGCGTGTTTTATGGTGTGAGAAATGTGTTGGGATGGTATCAAGCGTTCTGTCGTGCAGTGCGTTTGCAGTCAGCGTACCGAGAGCATTCGCGAGGACAGATATTATTCTTTTTGGCCGACATGTTTTCCTTTGTTTCACTCAATGCATCTGTTTATCTGACCTCACGTTATTGGCCCCTATCTCCTACAACCGTTCTACTTTCAGGAAATAGAACGTTCTTGCGGGCTGGTTGGTTCATTGCAGAAAAGATTAGTGCTGCGCGAATGAGACAGGGCAGGAGGTTTCGAATAAACAGTTGGAAGTCTACGCCTGTGTTGTCATCTGTGTTCCTTGTTTTCCAGTGTTCCTAGTTCTCCTGTCCTGTCCCATTCGCGCAGTTCTAATCTTTCCTAATTTCAGGGCACGAGTATCTTCATCGGCTACATCCATGGACCTCCCGCAATACGGATGATGTGCGACATTCCTAGTTTAAAGGATTGAAACCCCGAAGTAACTGGAGGCTATGAGAACGCCACAGCGGAATGCTCCATATTATTTCGACCACGTGTGGTTGTTTGACGTGCACGGACATTAATCAGTACATTGCCCTCTAGCACATTTCAAGTGTCGTCTTTATGATAACTTTTGAAACACAGCGCTGGCGGACAACGGAAGAGAATGAAGACGCACAGAAGACACACAATGTGCTGCGTGTGTGTCTTCATTCTCGTCCGTTGTCCGCCAGCGTTGTGTTTCAAAAGAATGCCTTACCCACTCGCCCAGCATCATACCTTGCTCAAGCTTATGATAACTGCTGCGGCTACTACTGCTGAGATGGCAGGATGCCGCGTCATGTAATTTTAGGATCTTTTTTTGAAAGGCGTTTCAAGGTGTTTTCGCCGTCTTTATCAGACCAGGACCCCACTCGATGTCTGTGAAGCTGGCGCGAGACATCGGCTATATGCACGGGGTGGTCACGTGATTGCATTAACCTTTTGATAATTAACAAAACAAAACAATGCCGACTTGGGCTAGTCGAATGTAGCAACAGAGCAAACACTAGGGTGCCTTTTCAGTAACTTTTGTACTTACAGCTAAAGGTCTTGACGCTCAACAGAAAGCCGAAACTGCGGTATTTATGTTATGGTATGTTGGGTTCGTCGTACGAAAGCAGCACTTGCGGTTTTTGAACATGCACGCACATCAATATGCCTCACGGGCTCGTCAGCGTTTAGCTTTGTGCTAAATGTGGCCGTCGCTGCCGACATTCGATCCGGTGTCCTTGAACTTATTAGCCGAACGCCATAGCAAATGAGTTAGCACGGCCCGTGAGCTGGCTGCCATTTCCTTTCGTGCATTGAAGCCATTATTTATCAGTAGACTCATGTAACTTTGCACGTCAATACTTCACAACTTCTAGCAGCTTCCGCTAGCTACAGTCTCGGTTCGTTAAAAGTATACCCTTCAACCGCTTAAGGCCGATTCACACGACGGACCGTTCGTCCGCGGCCCGCGCAGTACGTGTGCATACGTCAGCACTTTGAGAGGCGCGCTAGATGCATGGATGGATGGCGGCCGACAGCGCGCCTCTCAAAGTGCTGACGTATGCACACGTACTGCGCGGGCCGCGGACGAACGGTCCGTCGTGTGAATCGGCCATTACAGAACGACCTGCTACCACCTAGGTAAAAAAATGCTCGACAGTAGTCATAACAGCATGGCTAAACGCGGAGTATAATGCAGCACCACTAGTTACGATGGACACTTAAGGTCCTTATGTGCTAAAGGCATTTCACCTTAAGGCCTTTACATCAAGTCATTTGGACTGAAGGCCTTTACGATAAGGCTTCAACTTAAACGCCTTCAACCAAAAGGCAGCGCTGTGTGTGTCTCTCCTGTCTGCGCCTGTGCAGTTCGCGCTTTTTTTAAGAAGCTTGGACCACCAACTAGCCCGCACGTCTACTCTTGTAAGCATTTACCATGAAGGCGTTCACCATAAATTCCTTTGCCGTAAAGGCCATTCACCCAAAGGAAGTTTTCTTACAGGCCTTTACCACAAATGTCTTTGACTTAAAGACCTTTATCCTTAAAGCATATTGTAGCGTACTTGTTGACGAAGGGGGCTTTAATACCAGGCACGAAGACAAACAAGGCCAGTCAAGCAACGTTACTAGATTACCTCGGCAGTTTGCAAACTCCGCTGCAATTCGGCGGCCGAACGTGGCCCCATTCGGCTCCCTTTCGTGAGGTGGCGCTTTCGACGCTGTTGGCCCGCTCCGGCCGGTCTCCCGTCACACGAACTATCGCTATGAGACGAGCGCGCCGCGTTTCACGCCATTTTACGCCAGTAATTCGTGTTTAACGAAGATATTTCCAAGATAGCGCACAAATGTTATTCTGAATATGCAACTACAGCGGCATTAAGGCTGCGCGAACGGTCCTGTGTGGCATAGGTACGATCAGGATGTCTGAATCATAAGCTATTTCGATGAGACATCTGGTTCTTGGTGGGGTATAGTTTTTTGTTCCATTAACTTCCCTACAAACTAAATCACTATTTGCATACGGCGAGCCGTGACACGGTAAATAAGTCGCATGTTGCCGAAAATATCGAAACCTAAGGTCAAGTACCATCGGTTTGAAGCAAGACAGTGAACGATGCATACGTGATTTTTACAGGGAGATGCAGGACTACCACCATGAAACTTCGACTTATTAAGATCATAAAACGAGAAAAATGACGGTAACAGCACTGGTCAGACTGAAAGCAGTTTATTCAATTTATTCAATTCATATAGGAAAAAATAAATACATCTTAATGGGGGCCACTTTTAATGGGCCAAAAAGTTACAAGAGACGTGCTTTTACTAGAGACAAGAGACGTGCTAGAGAAAAAGTGTTCTTTTAGCAATAACACAGTTCAGTATCTGACAAGAGAATGCCGACACGTGCTGAGCTCCACCCAAGCGAGCAAGGCTGCACTTCTCTAACTCTTTCAGCCCTTTCCATGTTTGCAGCCTTGGCGATGGTCAGTGTGAATTGTGGTCGCACATTACGTAGAACGCTTATCTTGACTTGGTTTGGGAGCCGACAGGTCGACAGGTTGGCCGCACCGACTCACGGACGCATAGTTCGGGTGCACCGAGGCTGTAGCGCTTCTGTTGAGTTGCAGCCGGAGCCAACGCCGCACGAGGTGCGTCGCTCGAAAGGCATTTATATAAATCTGGCAAGGACACAGAGGACCAGCGACCAACTTGCAGCGCAGTTTAACCAAAGAAAGAAACGCCCGGCACGAAAACGCTTCGCCGTAGTTTTCGCGGACGTGGTCAGCGCGGCTACTGTATCGAGAAGCCGGTCAAACAGCGACGAGAGCGTCCCCGCTCGGCTGTACAGGCAAGGGCGACATCTGCGGCGTCGGAGTTTGCAAACTGAAAAAGCAATCTAGTAACGTTGAGGCAAGCTGGGGCAGCAAAGGCGACAGATTCCTCACGGCGCGAGCCCTACTTCGTCGTCGTCGTCAGCTATGCACCACCTGGCAATACTAGGTGGCATTATTCCCCCCTTAGGAAGAAAAAAAAAAGCGCTGTCGCTGTCGACATAAGGGTAAAAAAAAACAAAAAAAAAACCAAAGTGTCTCAACTGACGGGAGCGAAATCATCACCACGGTTGCATCACCGTGTATAGTACTGCTTAAGCCGCACAACGTGCACAATGTCAGAATCGCGCCGTCGGCGACGCGGTTGCGCCGCACCGTCCAGAACCACTTCATAGGTAACGTCACTCACACGCCGTACCACTCGGTAAGGGCCAAAATAGCGGCAGAGCAGTTTCTCACACAAGCCTTGGCGACGAACAGGAGTCTACACTCAGACTTGGTCACCGGGTTTGTAGTCAACCTGTCGGTGGCGAAGGTTGTAACGGCGCGCATCAGCGCTCTGCTGTTGCCCGGTGTGCATGCCGGCCACTTTACGGGCTTATTCAGCACGTTGGGCAAATTGTTGGGCGTCTGGGGCAAGTTGGTCATCCTCTGGGCACGGGCGCATGGCATCAAGCATGCTCTGGACTTCGCGTTCGTACACAAGGGGAAACGGGGTGAAGCGCGTAGTTTCCTGCAGGGCGGTGTTGTAGGCAAAGGTGGCATACGGCAGGACCTCATCCCAAGTTTTGTGTTGGACATCTACGTACATGGACAACTTGTCCCCAAGGGTCCTGTTCAATCGTTCAGTCAAGCCATTGCTCTGCGGATGGTAGGCTTGCGGTGCGTTGTGCAGCTCAGCCGGAAAATTTGGCCGATTAGCTGCGCAGTAAACGCCGCCCCTCTGTCGGTAATCACGTGCGAAGGTGCGCCATGTCGGTAGACGATGTTGTAAATGAAAAACTCCGCGACTTTGGAGGCTATGCCACGAGGAATTGTCTTGGTCTCGGCGTAGCGCGTCAAATAGTCGATAGCAACTATGATCCACTTATTGCCGGCCTGCGACAAAGGGAAAGGGCCGAGGAGGTCCATGCCGATTTGGTCGAACGGAGCGCGAGAGGCTGTAACGGGCTTGAGAAACCCCAACGGCTTAATTGGTGGCGTCTTCCGGCGCTGGCATTCTCGGCAGCTTCTGACGTAGTGTTTGACAGTAGCAGCAGCGTTTGACTTCTGAGGCTTCAGGGTAAGGTCTGCCGAGCGGAGGGCTTCGAGGACAGCCCGCAGGCGCTGGAGATGTTGGTAAAACGTTTCCGAAAAAACGACGACGCCGTCGACGTAAACAAGACAGCTTTTCCACTTGAGGCCTGTGAGGACGGTGTCCATCATCCGTTGGAACGTAGCCGAGGTGGAGCACAAACCGAAAGGAAGCACTTTAAATTCATAGAGGCCATCTGGAGTCACAAAGGCGTATCTTTCGCGGTCCATTTCGTCTACTTCAATTTGCCAATAGCCGCTCTTAAAGTCAATGAATGAGAAGTACGTAGCGCGCCGTAACCTATCGAGCGATTCGTCAATGCGCGGCAACGGGTAGACGTCCTTTTTGGTCACAGTGTTCAGTTTGCGATAGTCGACACAAAACCGGAGAGTGCCTTCCTTCTTCCTAAAAAGGACTACAGGTGAAGACCTTGGGCTTTGGGAAGGTTGAAAAACGCCATCGTCAAGCATTTCCTGAACTTGAGTTTGGTTAACCGCCCGTTGTTTAGCAAGAACACGATAAGGCTGCTGTCGTATAAGACGAGCGTCGTCAAAGGTGATGATGCGGTGCTGCCTGATGGGTGTTTAACGAACCTTCGAGGAGGAAGCGAAGCACGACTTGTATTCCTTCAGCAGCTGTTCCAAAGCCAGGCGTTGCTCCCGAGACAGGTGGCAGTTTGTCGACGTTTTCAAGGGAAGGTTCGTCAGTGCCGGCTGCCGCGGACGCAAAACAAGCGGGAAAATCGATAACAGGTTCGGCAGAAGCGACATCAGTTGGTGCAAAAAGGTGCCGGTACTCATCAGAAAAATTAGTGACCAGGACCGCAGACCGGCCACCATGAAGCGTCAGTAGACTGCGAGCGGCGCAGATGCCTTGAGTAAGCAGGAGTGAACGGTTAGCCTCGGCGACTGCTTCGGCGTCATGCAAATCGTTGCAAGTGACTTCAACAAAAACACTGCTCCCTGGCGGAAACGTCACACTCTCTCCAGAAACACGAAGGGCGGCACTGCGGTGGCAAGATTCGGCGAGGTGGGCCGCTTTACTGGTCGAAAAGGTGGTGATTCTTTGGCGGAGGTCGATGACAGCACAATACTCCTGCAGAATGCCGATAATGAGATCGCGGGAGCAGTTGCACAGAACTGCACAAGTGACGACGAACGTAGATCCGTGAATCTGAACGCGAGCCGTGCAAATACCCTTTGGAGTAACGAGATGACCACCGGCAGTACGGAGATGCACTACACAACAAGGATTAAGCACTTTTTGTTAGAAGAGTCGCCAATTTATCACTCATAATTGAATAGTCAGCCCCGGTGTCCACTAATGCACTGTCTGTGATTGGCGAGAAGAACAGGTATGTCCAAAGAAACGGAGCTGTCTAGGTCGGATGACGGTGCTATCTGTTAACGGTCGGAGCGTACCGGCGGCGGCGGGAGGTCTTCAGCGCAGCGACTCCCAGCGACCTCGCCCCCGAAGGTCGCTGGTCTCAGTTTTCCCGGTGAGGGCTGGGCGAGTGACCCTGTGCCGCTCGCGAGGAGCTGTGCTGGTTCGGGGAAGAGTGCCTCGGAGAAGATGAGCGCAGCTGATGCGGCGCACGGGCGGTAATTCGCTGTTCCGCGAGGAAGTTTCAATGGCAGGGAGCCGGTGGCCAAACTGGGGTCCGCGCGAATCGGCTCGAAAGATCTGCAGACCAAGGCGTCGATAACAGCAATTGCGGTAGAGATGGCCAGGTTCCCCGCAGTGAAAGTAGTGTGGCCGGTTGTCAGGTGTGCGCCAGACATCGGCCTTCTGCAAGGGCGCTCGGCGATTGTCGAAATACGGCACTGGTGGAACTGAGGACTGGAGTACAGGAGGTGTTACTGGAATCGGCGGTGGCGAAGCTGCAGCCGGGCGCCTCGCAACTTCGGCATAGGTGGGACGGCTGTAGTCTCTCGGCGGAGGTGGTGTTTCGACGGTAGGTCCCCTGAACGCCTGTTGCACCTCCTCGCGAACATGAGCGGAAATCGAACCAAGCGCAGACTGCGAAGGGCTGCAAAATTTGAGGACCTCTTCACGCACAATGGTGCGAATCAGTTCGCGCAAATCGTCAGGGTGGCTCGCGGCGGTGGAAAACGATTCGGTGACTGCAGCAGCATACACGGGCCGGTTGTAAGTCGCAGAACGTTGTTGAAGAACCTTTTCCATCGCCGCGGCCTCTGCAAGGAATGCAGCAACGGTCGATAGTGGGCTGCGCATGAGGCCTGCGAAGAGCTGTTCTTTGACGCCACGCATCGAATGGCGGAATTTCTTTTCTTCGGGCTTTGCCCGATCAGCTCTTCTGAAGAGGCGCGTCATGTCCTCGACGTACACCTGAACGCTTTCGTTCGGCAGCTGGTTGCGAGATTGTAGTGCACGCTCAGCTCGTTCGCGACGATCTACGCTTCTGTAGGCCTCCATCACCCGACGACGGAACTCATGCCAACAGATTAAAACGCCCTCTCGCTTTTCAAACCAGGGTCGAGCACCATCCTCGAGGCTGAAGTAAACGTTCCGGAGTTTGGCTGCGTTGTCCCATTGGTTAAACGCAGCTACGCGTTCAAAGTGAAGGCGCCAGTCCTCCACATTCTCAAAAAGTTCCCCAAGGAACGTCTTGGGAATCCGCGGAGTCTGCAAGGTGTAGTGGGTTGGCGCGGCAGCGGCGGTTTTCAGAGGAGGAGGAGCGGCTGTCTCTATGGCGCCGCTCTCTAATGGTCCAACCTCCGAAGGCAGTCCCTGGATCCTCCGACTGAAGCAATGTACCGGGTTGCCAAGCGGTACAGGGCTGGCGCGCCGGCTGCCTGGAGGGGTCTCTTGCATGGGCTCACGAGTACCCGGCACACTGCACCAGACTGTAGCGTACTTTTGACGAAGGGAGCTTTAATACTAGGCACGAAGACAGACAAGGCCAGGCAAGCTGGGGACGCAAAGGTTGGTTGGTTGGTTGGCCTCAAGTAGAATGGCACATACCCACTACGGGGGAGTGGCCAAGACAAAGGCGGTGAACTGTTGGAATGATTAGGAGCTTTAGAGGAAAAGGAGAATTAATAGGGTATAGGCTGACAGATTGGACGACGCAACGAAAGGGGTCCTGTTAGATGGGAGATCGAAGATGGGACGACGGCTTTGTGTGCAAATTTGAATGCATCATATGGAATGGTTCAATTTTGTATTGACTGAAAGAGAGACAGAAAAAAATAAAAAATAAAATAAAATAAAAATATAATAATAATAATAATATTAATAATAAATGAACTGTTTGATAATCAGAAAAATGAAAACAAATAGAAAAATAAATAAATAAAATTTACATTAGCATGGGAGTCGCTGTGTTTCTACAAGAAATTTTTGAACTGCACAGCGCGCACTCCTGTTGCTTCGTCCAAGCGAAGTAGCGCCAAAGGAAAGAACAACCTCAGTGGTCACAGGCAGACCCAGCTGGTGAAACGGAATTTCTAATAGGCGCCTCCTCAAAGAAGAGAATCGGCGGCAGAACAGCAGGTAGTGATCCACTGTCTCAGGCTCGGCACAAAATGGGCACAGTGGAGAAACCGCGACAGATTCCTCACGGCGCGAGCCCTACTTCGTCGTCGTCGTCAGCTATGCGCCACCTGGCAATACTAGGTGGCAATATACCTGGAAGGCCTTCACCAGGGGCACCCGTCCCCTACATGAACGCCTGTCACAGAGGCTTCAGAGACGCACGTATGTATGAGATCAGAAAAGGCGCCTAGAAGAGCTGCGACCCTAATAGTAGTGCAGTCGGAGCAGTAGTGTGTGGTGGTTGATGGTGTTGGCCTCAGTTGTACTGGTATGAAGCCGTGATCGGTGATATAGGCGACGGCTTCGTGTTGACTTTCGAAACAATAACTGACATATCCAAAATGTATTAAACCTCTTTTTGGGCTAATTGGTGCATACTTTAACTAGAGAAAAAATCTGGCGCCATACCATGCACACCACAAGAGAAGGGCTTGTGTGTCGTCTTTGTTCTTCTCTTGTGGTGTGCATGGTTTGGAGCTAGTTTTTTTTTCTCTAATTCAAATATCGAAAGTACATAGTGGGCTACAAAGGTGGAAATACGTGATTCGTAGCGAAAGTTAAGAGAATGAAACACATGCTTCGAAGCGAAGGATTAAAAATAGTCCTATCTAAGGAACATTATGTCGCTGAGGATTCGGCGTGCGCAAAGGAAGAAGAAGGAGTCCGAGCTTGACATCAGAGGGTCCCAAAGACATTCGGTGCAAAATTGCTGCAGCTGGCATGGCTTCCATATGGAGCGAGTCCCATCTGCCTTCCGAGTACGCTCAGGAAACCACAGATGCCTACGTGCTCGCCAAGAACGGCTACACGCTTGGCGCCGAGATCGGGTCTGGGTCGTACTCCACGGTCTGGTAAGCAAACTAGGGCTCCTACTCTACATGGCCACCCTTGCGCGCAATCTAGGGAAGCTAGAATGTTCGAGCATCGTGAAGCAATGTGTAACAGATGCTCACGGCAGCTAAACCATGCGCACAAGCAGTGAGAGCAGTCATCTGAAAGTGCCGTTTGAGGAGTCCTATTTGCCAGGCGGCATATATGCATCTGGACGCCCCCGCGTATTTCTACAATTGACTCAAAATTATATTTCAGGAGAAGCTATTAACCTGGATTACAGGGCGGGCAGTGTTAACATATAGTCCAGGTCACTCGGGATTTTGGCAGGCGCATTACTTGTTAAAAAGAGATTTGTTTTGTTTGAAAGATTATGCGGTCATCGCAATTACTTGGCATCTAACATATACGCCTTACAACTCACTTTCTCATCACATCTCTTCTTAGGCACCCTTACTATTTTTTTAATCAGCTTGCACGTAATACAATATTTCTTCTCCTTCGCAGCACTATTCAAGCACAAAATATGCTACAGAAAAAAATAATCATAAAAAAATATTTTTGGGATATTCCAAACCATAGGTACAAATTTCAGTCTCGAAAACTTTTAGCTTACTAATCTTCTTCCTAACTTCTTACTGCCCTGGAAAAGAATCTTCTTCAACATTTTTCTGGGCGCTGTACACATTTAGTCGCCTGTATTTTGCTCTCGACTGCGGGCTCTTTCTCTGTGCTGTATTTATAACTTGATGTCCCTTCGGCGCTTATCTATAACAAACATGAATTTGCGCATATCCCTGTGTGTGCGTTTTATCAAACTGTCAACATTTACCGCATCTCATCAGTTGCGTGACTGCACTGCAGACACTGTCTGCATACCGTTCCCTTCAGAGTCGACAGAAAGACCTCCATTCCTGAAATCAAACGACACGTTCTCTGATTATATGAGACCAACAATGCAGTGAGCTGTAAAAACCTTGGAGTGGTGGAATTTATTCGGAAACCCTCCATTGCGGCGTCGTACTTAGCCCACACGTGACTTAACCCTTTGAAGGTTTTTGCTGTATATGTACGGCGGCGGTTTGCTGTCCAGCAAGGTCTTTGCCGTACGGGTACGGTTTCGATCTTCCGTTTGAAATTTTGCGCCAATAGAACAATGCGTGCTCACTGGGGGGTGCTGCCACCTCTTAGGACTTACAAGAAGTGTTTGAATTTTGTGCTGCCTTCTTACGGAGATAAGCAGAACTTATGTCTAGCTTTAGCGCGGCGGCACAGACTGCGGCAACACCCCATTTGTAGTTTTGGTTTCGCCGCGTGATCGCAACGGAGTCGCGCGAAATTTGAGTTTTCTTTTTGTCAGCACTATCTTGCAGGGGCTGCCGAAGTTGATTTCTATCTTTATTGGCGCTGCTCTTAGCTTGCTTATCACCGTTGCTCGCGAGGTATTCTCGCCCTCTGTGGCAACGCGCCTACGCGATTTCGATTCCGCCGCGGGATCGCAACGGAGTCGCGCGAAACGTGTTTTCTCTTTGTGGGCACTGTTTTGCAGAGGCGGCGAAAGTTGATTTCTATCTTTATTGGTGCTGCTCTTAGCTTGCTTATCACCATTGCTATTCTATTCTATTGAACATTTTCCAGTTCTCAGTGATGCTGTCACCAAAGTACTGATCCTAATTTTTTTTGCGATTTATTCTCGATTATATACATTTTGTAGATTCAAGATCCGCAATAAAGTAATTTGACCACCTGGGACAGTTTTCTTCAAAATAATTCGACCCTCAAAGGGTTAAGCACGCAAAAAAAGCACAGCTTCCTAAGAATATATATCTGGCGGAGATATAAACCCGTTTTAGCTGTGCACAGTCAGAAAATGTCCGAGGTAGGAACTTTTCCACAGCGCATTTGGACCCTTTGTTGTGGGGTATGTATTTACTTGTTGCGCTTTAATGAGACCAATATGCAGTTATTAAGTAAAACAAAAGTGCAAACACTTAGGGTTTTATCGATGTTTCCGCTACACAATAAATTAATAATCTCTACTTGCACGCTGTACTGTGTGCTCTCCGTTGAAGATATTCAGGATTGAGTCGCTGGCCAGTTCATGCCGCTCGTGATTAGGCAGTTGCGTAGAACGTGTCTTTCACTTAGAGTTTGCCAGAAAATGGCGCGTCCCTTGCTTTCTGCGCAGGATGGTCGAGAAAGACAACCTCGCGTACGCCTGCAAGATAGTCAACATGGCCAAGACGTCCTCCGATTACCGGACGAGGTTCCTGCCCCGAGAGATAAACATCATGGCACGGCTCCGCCACCCCAACATCACGCGAGTTTTCCAGATGATATGTGAAGCGAAGAAAGTCTTCATCGTTATGGAGCTTGCGACGGGGGGCGACCTCTTGTCCAAAATTCAGGTAACCCATCGCGCGTTCCTGCCATAGCGATCGTGGTGAAATCCCGTGGGCCCTTTCCCATTCATCTTTTCGTGTTCTGCTTTTGTACGCCAATTCAAGCTAGAAGCCAGCATGGTGGGATGTGTAAGAGAGGGGTGGCCAGTCAAGTGCAATAGCCCGGATTGACTCGCAGGGACCGTTGCGTTTTTGCGAAGAGTGATCTAACATGACAAGTGTTCTCAGCTTGCTGCAAACTTGTAGTATTAGAACAAATAAAAAGCCGACAGTCGCAAACAGGTCGAACATTATGGTTTCTCAAAAAAAAAAAGGTAGGGCTCTGTACTAGCCGATCGCGCGCACTTAAACTCCAACTCGCCATCAGAACAAATTGACTGCAGATCGTATTGTGTCTATTACCTAATAAACTTACCTTCGGAACAGTTTGTTGGCTGATCATTCATTGTGAAGAGCCACTGCGGTGCACTCTATGCTTTCGTTATAACATCACATCCCATTTTCCATTGTGATGTTAGTGCTGCAGAAACTGTTTCGAGCGGTACTTATCAAGACATTTCTTATAAAATTTGAGGCACTGTCACAGTATCTTGTTCCCGGCATTGAAGAGTTGTTCTAGGACAGCCAGCATTAAAATGAGTAAATCTGCAAAGCACAGCAAACTAGTCGATTCGGATGCCCTGGCTGCAACTACGACCACAAGTTGAATTTTCAAATAACTTCAGTTTTCACTGCAGTTTACTTAATTGATTGCACGACTAGGATGGTATAAGCGAAACCTGCACACCGCATCTTCTCACAGCGCTCCCAACGCAGTTTACAACAGCTAATTTTGTCCTTGCAGTCGTTTTTTACCGCAACTTTCAGCACTGAAAAACTTCATGTTACAGGATATTGCAAAAAGAATCAGAGGAGTACTAATTGCAATAGAACAGAGTGCACTGTCAAAAAACAGATATAAAGACATAAATGAGGAATAGCATTTAGAATGAGATACAGAAAGAAGAAATTGCCCGATGATTACGCTCCTCGGTAATGCGATTTTTGAGCGCAGCTGCTGCGGTACCCGAACCGTAGGCGACCGCGTACGGAACACGCTGTGCCGAACGGAGGCGGCTCTGGGTATCCTCTGGGGCAGCGCGTACAGCGTTCAGAAAAAAATTTATTTACATATGTATAAATGCGAAGGTTTCTGGATACATTGACATTTACAAGAAGACATGACATTAAGCACGTAAGGCAAGCCGATTACAGACGTGCCATAAACATATTTGAGTAGCTAACAGGAATTTCACGTGGGTGATAAAAAACAGGATACTATACCTATTGACAGAATAGTGAAAAAACAATAATCTGACACAGTAGAAAAGGCCTTAGCGCCAGTTTGGCTTAAAAGCCAGAACAAGACGACACATTGTTCCGCCACCGATGAGCCTGCCCTCAGCGCTCTCAAAGCGTGCGGTACTCGGGTGCCATCTCTAGCGAGCGACGCATATCTCCCCGGTGACGTAGGTAGCAACCAGACTACTGCACGCGCTGTTTTGGTACCAGGGGCCGCACGATCTTTCCTCCTCGCGATCTTTTCGCTATCGCTGTCTTTCATCCTCCATTAGCTCCGCGATTTTGAACGCAGTTTGATTTTGCGATCACTGAGAGAAAGTTAGGACAAATTTGCGCACGCAATCGTCTCACTTGGGAATGGCAGTATGTCGTTTTACACGATGCTGATAGTGAAATTTTATGGCTTGCGGGCGTCAGTGGCCAAAGCGAGCCATGACACAATATTTCTTCTTTTAGTAAAAATTGGGTCAGAGACCCATTTCCCAAGCATTTCACCTGAAAGCTTGTGCCCGTTGTAACACCGGTCGGTACTGTGCGGCACTGGTGATTGAACCCCGCGCCTCCCTCATGCGAGGCGGATGCTCACACGACTAGGTCACCGCTGCGGTTCTTTTACACAATGATATGCCGTTAAATGTAAGGGTTGCTGGGCTATCTGTCTGCAAATGCATCCACCATAGTGGGTTTTGTACAGGTGGTTGTTTTAACCCTTTGTGGCAGAAAACGTTGTGAGCATTGCACGCTGCCTATTAAAGGTGGCATAGTAATACCTATTACCTTCTTATGAGATATAACAATTTTTTTGATGTCTAATGTTAAAAGTTCTCGATGAAAAAAAAAATTAGAAATTATGCGTCCCACTTGCCTGTGAAAGCACCTGATAAAGTGTGTCATATGTGTCCACTCACCACTGGAGAACAACAGCTTCACAAAAAAAGCGCTTTTATTGTCTGATGTGAACTTAGTATAGGCATGCAAAGAACAAATGAGACAATATTCAAGAACCTACTTTCTATTACATCACAAAATTGTCAAGAAATGTTCATCCACTCGCTGTGGACATACAGTCAACAGTCACGCGCATGCCTGTAGCTGGCTACTTCCCGTTTTGAAAATGCAGACGCAAACTACACAAAGAGCCTCTCTACATAATTTGCATGTGGATCGCGTTCTCAGTTTTCTTGTTATGTTGTCCGCAACCTGAACTTCAAGACATATTAATAATGGAAAACACCAACTAAATAAAAAGCTAGAAAGCTGAGATTTACATGTTGCCCAAATTTTTGAGGCAGCAGTACGGGCAGGAAAGAAAAAGGCAATATAAAAAAGAAATTTAGGAACTCTTTAGTAAGAAATAAACATTTTGACAATACTCGTGATGTAGCAGCTGTAAAGGCACCAAGATACTTCTTAAAACGCGTGCAGCTCGCAAGCGAGTGATTCGTTTCAGATACGGGTATGTCGTGCCACCTGGTGATAGGTGGCAAGACAAGAGGAAAGGGATTCTTTACAAATCCACGAGGTGGCGGCACAAACAAGAAAGCGTTGTTCGAAGCACGGGAAGCTAAGAGTAAAATGCTATATGAAGAACGCCTGAAGAAGTTGGACGATAAAAGGTGGGCAGCTAAGGTATTTAAATACTTATACAGAAAGAGCGTTAACTCACAGTGGCGGAAAAGAACTAAAAAAATTACCAGTAAGTATGCCGGTCATGAGGACGGAGAAAGAAAGAGCATTAAACGACAGGTCAAAAACGCGGAAGTTAAAAATTGGATTAATTCAATGGAAAAGAAGCATAGTGTAGAACACTATCGATACTGGAAAAGGCAGATCAGGAAAGAATTTTTCTATGATAACTCAAGAGGCAGTGCCCTACTCTTTGAAGCTAGGTCAGGGTGTCTTAGAAGGCGCAGCTACAAAAAAAAAACAACGAAGATGATCACACATGTCCAGAGTGTGGTAGATCTGTGGAAACAATTCAACACCTCATACTCAAATGTGATAGTATCGATCCGGATGTCGATGCAGGCACAGTCACCCTTCCTGAAGCCCTAGGGTTGAAAGATAACAATGGTAAAGTAACTAAATCTGCAGTGGAAGTTAGCAAAAAGCGATTGGAGGACTGGTGGCTGAAAACAGAGATATGACATATGGTTAGAAGTGTAGGAAATCGTAGTGAAAGAAGATGGCGAATCTTAATGAGAATTAACAACAGAGTTGAACAAAAATAATGAAAGAAAAGCTGAGCATGGTGGCAATTGGCACGACCCCGTTTCAAAGGGGACGCTCTTAACCATCCACCCATCCATTTGGTGGAGTGGTTTTAACTTTTAAACTCACAGCTCATAATATGGCAATGAAAAAAGTTGGAATGTTTTTTGACCCGCTATATGTAAACGCGTTTACGAGGTAATTACTAGACAGCCGACGCAAACTGAGCGTGACCTTCCCGCGTGCCCCCGCCGTACTTAGTTCTCAATTTCCCACCTTACGCTTCCGCCCTTTCTCTTCCAGCACAACCTTTCCCTCTGCCGTTCCGTTCTCTATCTCCCTTCATTATGGAAGTATTTTCGTCTTTCGCCGTGTTCTTTTTGCTTGCGGCGCTGGTTACGCCGAAAATGACAACAATGCGCAAGCCATGAGCGGGCACCTAAGAGCTGAGCTCAAAAGTAGTGTGGATAAACCTGGTTTGAGGGAACACTTATATCGGGTTCTGTTGTAAGTCTTGAAAGCTTTCCCGCTTTTTTTGGAGTGTTTAAATTGAGTAAGCTGCCGAAGACGCGCTAAAGTTCACCAGTAAACGAAAACGTCTTGTTCTCTTCCCAGAGCGCAGGTCGCCTTGACGAAAGGACAGCTCACCACATATTCGTCCAACTTGCATCTGCTGTGGCCTACCTCCACCGTCGTAACATTGCACACCGCGACCTGAAATGCGACAACGTGCTCCTGACACCCCAGCTCGTTGTCAAGCTCGCCGATTTCAGCTTCAGTCGCTACTGCAGTACGTTTTCGGGCTCTCTTTGTTGGGCGCATAAGAGAACTACTATTAAGCATTGAAAAGCGCGAAATTTCTCGAAGCACTCGATTTTCTGTGAATCAACGCACAAATGCACAAAACACTTTTTGCAAAAGAACCTTTTCCAAAAAGATCAAAAGTAGCTCGTGGCAAATTTTTTCTGCATCTTTTATTTTGGAGGGGGTGTCGATGCGACCTCTACATCTTGCTCACTGGCTGTAGAGCCTTTGCTCTCACTTTGCGGTACTCTCTCCGGCAGCTTGTAGCCCTCATCACAATCTAACCCATCCAAGTTTTCATCCTCGCTTCCACTTGGGTACTTGAAAGTAATTGCGTGGGTTTTCTTGTCTGTCAGGCGCTCCCAGCATATCTAGAAAGCGTTTTTTGATATCAATATATCCACTGATGTCGTATCTGGACAACGTCTATGAATGTTTCTTTCATGAAAATAAACCACACGCCACTGTTACTCAGACATAAGCGTTAAAAGAAATCATAATTTTTATGCATTTCTCTGGAAGGTCAGACGTCAGGATCCTGGGTGTTTCAAACGTGTATGTAAGCCGAACGAGCTGAAATGCTTGACAAAATGCAGTTCTAGAAACATGAAACTGCACAAGTGCATTCGCTAAGCTTCCAGTAACAGGCTGTCGGTGTTCTCAACAACGCAATGCCTATGTTGAGGTGGGCGAATCAGAAGAACGAGCCACATTTACTGCCTTGGCGGTTTGCCTCCGAAGTCTATGATCTGGGCGTTCAAAATGTTGTTCTGCGGTACCCGTGACGTGATCTATTGACAGCGACTACGAGCCCCAATTGCCACATGTGAGGCAGCTAGGAGCATTGTGTTTTTCAGCGTGTTTTCTACTTTAATAATGCGATAAAACTGCCGTGTTTGTAGCATTTGGGATACAAAGATTTACACTATTCGCTTATAGCGGGTTATTATAGGCATGCGATGTTATTGAAGCAAGCTTGTACTTATAAGATCTTTTCAAATATACGGTCAATACGCTGCAACGGCACTTAACCACTTTAAAATGACGCCACCTTGAGTCCCAATATGCCGAGGATTTCTTCTTTGCTGACTGCTGCAATGAACTCTGCAAACATGCATTATTGTTGTCTTCGCCACATAAATGGCTCTCCCGCCACTACAAAAAAAAATTCCTCTTTACAGGGCCGCCTCTAAAGATATCGCTAAATGCTACACAAAACGCAGTTACGTTAAGAATGTCGGCCGTTACGCTATATTTAAAATGACTAGGAGGATTTGTGCAGAATATTTCTTACCTTGCGCACTTCAGGAATAAAATGAGTTAACGGATTCATGTCTGGATGAATGTGATCCCCTCAAACTTACAGAGCTGTTGCTATGGGCCCTTGGTGATTAAAGTATATTGTTGCGAAAGCAACACTACGCGAGTCGCTGAGCCATTTCGCGGAGCTGAGGCAAGGCCATACTAAGCATGCGCGAGGAGCAGTGACGTCACACGGCGCACAGCTGGCGCACCGCCACCGTCGCTTCGCAGATGGCTCAGAGGTGCCGCCGCCGCACCCGCCAGTTGCGCATGCGAAGTACCAGCGCATACCTAGCGTGCCAGGGCCGCCGCCGCGCGCTCTCCATCGCCTCTCTCTCTGCTCGTTGGTTTCGTAATCCTCCAGGTTTAACCAGGGCTAAACCACTGCCAATTTTTACATTACTTACAAGCCTCTTTTAACTATGCTTGATATTTGTCCACGTCTCTTACGTGTTTGTTCTGATTGCCCATCCGCCCGTTATATATTATCCCTTAAAGGGTTCCGAAATTGATTAAGTAATGCTGAAAGGGATGATAAAGAAATGTATGTAGTTTTCTTCATCTGGCAGATACTCGAGTAACTGCCGCGCAAGCACGAGCGCGGGAAGGGTGGGCCGGCACCGCTGTACTTCCCTCTCCCCTCTGCCTTGTGTTTCGCAGACGACCCAGTGGAACGCAAGAAGATGGTGTTCAGCGAGACGTACTGCGGCAGTGAGGCCTACGCCCCACCTGAGGTACTGCAGGGTGTGCCGTACTACCCTAAGCAGGCCGACATGTGGAGCCTGGGCATCATCCTCTACGTCATGATGACTGGGGCGCTGCCCTTCCAGGACGGAAACATCGTCCGCCAGGTGCGATGCCCAGCGGTTGGCGGCTGACAGACAGCAGTCGACCTCTAAATGCGTGACAACGGTTGATTCACGAACGCAGAAAAAAATTTGTCGATCATGAGGCTTAGTGTCCTTTCAACGGAGAAAAATCCTGATCCTTTCACATACGCCTTGCGGCCGAACGCACAGCGGATATAATCGTAAACGGTGCTAGCTGTGCAATTTGGGGATCTGCATTTCGCAATCAGCATCCTAAATACTCCAAAAACTTAGATAATCAGAGGACGGCTAGTGTACCTTATTGCTATTATCCGCACTGCCCGTATCGATATATTGAATATTTACAGCTGCCGTTGCTGAACCTCTCAAAAAGTTTATTGTTTGAGAAACATTTGGACTGGAAGTAATTTTATAATAGAAGTGATTATTTGGCGATAATTTTCATTTTCGACAACAAATACAGTAGCTCACAGTACGAGAACCTCCTGCGGCGAAGTATAAATTGATATAAGCCACAAAACGCAGACGCCATTTGCAAACATTTGTATGACTTCATGGGAGGCGTTCTCCGCACCGTAAAAACCCTAATCCACTCATTTTATTGCCGCAGTCGACGGGGAACTTTATAGACCTGAAGAATTTGAGCCGTTTGGCGTTTTGTATTCATTATATTAAAATGTTTGGGAGTCTCAAAGCTAATTTAATTACACAGATCTGCATTAAATAGTGGCTGACCAAAGTGCGACAATTTTTAATTTTGTATTTTGAGTTTGAGCATTCCGAAGGGATGAACATAGTCTGTGAGGCATGCCACAGTTGATGGCTTCATATTTATTTAGACCACGCTGGTTCTATACCGTGCGCTGATATTGGACCGCAGAAGGAATTTCGCCACGCGTCTTCCGCGGTCGTAATTGTACTCTGGTCCTCCGGCTCAGTAAGCGAGCTTTCTAACCGCAGTGTCACCACGACAGTCCGCAAGAAAGCATCAACGCTGAAGCCGATGTTACGTTGGAAGGCCAAAATACTCGTTGCAAAGTTCCCTCTCCCCTCCAGATGTGCTCCTAAGCCCACTACAGTCATGTGGCGCAAAGGAACGCGCCCTTTAAGTTTCCTTGCGGCCGGACAAATCTGCAGTATAAGTTAACCTCTGACCCTAGCGCTTTCTTTGTTAACTAAATTTCGTTCGTGTGAAGTTTCGATCTACACTGAGGCTGCAAAGCACTAGTATAATTTTTACTATGGTGATTGGCAATGACGATTAATAAGATTGCTGGCCTGAAATCTGAGGCATCATATGTACTCCAGAACGAAAACTTATGCTCACACCTGGAGCCTGCTTCAAACGTAGGTCCTGTCGCCGCGGTGGCGCAGTGCTTATCACACTCGGCTTCCGGCCCGAAAGACGCGTGTTCGATTTCGGCCACGGCGGCGGCGCATTTCAATGGAGGCGAAATGCTAGAGGCTCGTGTACTGTGCGATGTCAGTTGACGTCAAAGAACCCCAGATGGTCGAAATTTTCCGAGGCTCTCCACTAAGGCGTCCTTTATAGCCTGAGTTGATTTGAGACTTTAGGCCCCATTAATAAAACCAAACGTAAACTCCATAACTGTTTTGTTTATAACAATTGACTCTTAAATTGCAAAGTGTACCTTGTAAATTTGCAAGGGACACTTGATCACAACCTAATGTTCTAATGTTCTGCCATATGATCGCATACATTTATTCGTTATACTTTATCGTTCAGAATATCTTCGCGTGTGGCCTGCCAAGACCTCATTGTGGGCTGTTCACGCTGAAGGCCCACCACATGCTGTAGCTCTCTGGACGTCCGTCTAAATCCTAGCTGACGTTACAGTTCCGCAATAGAAGCGACCATGGATATTACACGAGGGTACAGATCTGCGCTTCTAGATTAGGATCCCTGGCTCATTTGCCATGTCACCTCCTTAAAGTATTATTTTGCGATAGCAGAAAAGCCTGTACCTGAAGGGGGAAGAGCACTTTAGGTAGCCTCGCAATAACATTTGGAAGGGGTTTTTGTTTGTTCTGGTGTGAAATCTATGAAAAGAGATCACCATCTGCATTGTAAATACTCGTGATCTCAGCGAAAAATGAAGAATCAAGCTCTTTCGTACCTCTGTCCTGCTCATTCCTTGTGACTAGTTTTCTGCCTTTTCGTGCCTAAAATGGTAGCTTAAAGATGGTGGTGGTGATGCGGCTGTTTCCTTTTCAGCCGGCGGTAATATCGTGCGGGCATTGGAAAAACATCAGTACACAACGCAAACATAAAAAAAAAATTAAAAGAGGAAGGGAGCCACATAGTGGATCAGGCTGTGTGTACTCGTGCATCTCACCATCCCACTTGTATGTGGCGTGCCGCTGTCGTAGTCGTATGCAGCGACTGGTGCCCTCTGGCTAGGGTTCTCTGCTATGAATTTCTGAAGGCAGGCTTCCCTTACAGACACTGCACCGATGCCCGGCTGGCCCTCTGCCTACGCTAACCCGAGCGTCTCTGGCAGTGTCAAGCCCCCTTCAGACTAACGCGATGGGCTGCTGGAGTGGAGGGTGATTTTAATGCGGAAACATTACTTCGCTATGTCGACATTTTGTGTCCGGAAAACGCTTCGGCAGATATTTCCCCGTTCGTCTGAGAGTTCAGCAAAAAAGAATTATCGTGTGTGATAGAGGATAATGTGAGGGTAATGCACGCAAAACTTTAGTCGATTTGGAGCAATTACTTAATTAATTAGAGACAAAATTCACTTAGACGTCAAAAAGTATTGGATGTTGATAAAGTGCAAGGACGTAAAAACAGTACTATGTATCTGAATTGCGAGAAAAAACGCAACGATGTGACAGAGGATGATAAAATGCCGCTGTACACCAAATTTGAATAATCTACGTTGATTAATTGATTAGAGGCCAAAAGATCAATTAGGAGTCAAAATAGCCCCGGACGTCCATATAGTGCAAGGACGCGAAAATAGCTGTAGAAGTCAAAATTGGAAGAAGTAAAAAAGGGAGGCAAACAGCCTAAAGTCAAGTAAAGAGAGGCGACGCATGCGAAGGAGGCCATCAATGTTTGCATTTTCCCAGAGCGGGTCTCCGCAGAGATCTCGACAACGTTTTTTCTGGCTAGTTCGGTGCTCTCCGTCTGGATTACTCATGAACGGATGGATGGATGGATGGAGGATAGCAGCGAACCCTGTGAAGATAGTTTATGGCAGTTGCTAACATTCATGGCTTTTTTTCTTTATGTTTCCTTAGTGCAAAAATTCCATATAAATTCGCCATTTTCTTCAAATACAATCCCTAATCCTGCACGTTGAAACTTGTGTCACCTATTCTACAGCTGCTCCTGGTGAGCAGCGTCTTGTCGCGGAAGCTGTGGGAAGCGCCGAGGGGTGCCGCAGCCAAAGGGGCGTAATAAGAGGCTTCAACCGGAGCACAGTACATGGCGAATAACCATTTAAATATGCGTCCATGCGGCTCCCATTGGAATGCGGACGATCTGGCAGTCAACCCCGCCCGAATGCGCTGCATAGCGGCGGCCATTTCAGTAACGTGCCGCAGCCTTCGCGACGTACAGCGGCGCCGGGCGCTGGCACATATCTGATAGCGAGGTGTTGTATGCTGTTTCCACTGATATCCCACAGTACAAGTGCCCGCAAGCTTCGTGTATTTATATGCTGGACATTTAGCAACATGCGTAGCAAAACAGATAGCAGCACTCTAAGGTGATTTTTCAGATCGTATATCGATGGAAACTTAATAGCCACTGATTAGAGACGCATTGTAGCCAAGCGCGAAACCGCGCAGTGCCAAAATAGCGCTGAAGGGAATGAAGCATGGGCAGGTAAATGCAGAAAATGGGTTCTCATCCCAGGTCGGCCTGCAAATGAACCGCGTCATTCATTTTCCCCTGTATGTGGAGTGCACGCCTCAGTACAGGAACCTGGTGTACCTCTTGCTCGAGCCGGTGACCACACTGCGAGCAACAATGAAGACGGTCGTGAGGCATCCCTGGCTTCTTCTCTTCCCGGATCCGACAAACACGTAAGCCCTCCTCAGGGTGATTTCAATGGCGTGGGAAGTTGCCGCCAGATCAACACTGGATGAAGGGTTTAAATTCATCAGGTGCATGAGAGTTCTTCCAGATATCGCGGCGCCATTATTTTTGAAACAAGAGTGGCATTTTCAGAACCTAATCCATTGCAAAGAATTCTAGATTTGGTCTCAAGTTTTTTATTTGCGGTTGAAAAATCCGGGTAAAAATTCTGCGGTGTCCATACTACGCCCTTTAAGCTTGGCTTACGCCAAGTAGCACCAGAAGAGAAAAAAAAGCTCCCTGGACAAGGAAAATTAGGGTCCGCAACAAATTAGTAGGCATGGTAAAAATACATCAATTTTTTTTTTATGGCTGCCATTCAATAATGAGTACTGAAGTCTACCTGCAATAGAAAAACGCACACGTTGCATACTCTTGTTTGTCGCTGAGACTCACCGAATAAACAGGAGCATGCATTCTGAAAACGGCAGAAAAAATATACCTCCTCCTCGGAGTAAAACGCTATAACCAGTCGGTTCGATGGATGAATGAATACAAGTTAAGAGCATACCCTCTGAAACGGGGTGATATGATTTGGCACCATGCTCGTCTCTTTTTTCAAACAGTCTCTTCGTACTTTCCTATGTATATCTGTACATCATTTACACATGCCTCTAGATATTTGCATTCTGCCAGTCGGGTGTATCTCATGGCCTTGCATTGCAAGCGCCTGGGTAGTAGAACCATTCAAAATCATCAGTCGCAACTTGGTTGCGCCAAAAGTGAAGCGTACAGTGTCTTCTTAATCCACAAGACTTAACCAGAGTCCTGGAAATCTTCGGGGCGATCAGCTAATAGTAAAATATCACACGCATACACTAAACCACAAAGCCACTGCTCTACAACCGTTCCGTCCCATCTGTACGATAGACAGCAACCTCGATTTACTTTCACTTAGCCTTCCTTCAAGTCTATCGTATAAGTCATGAAGAGTAGCTGTGAAACAGGACAACCCGGCCTTAATTCTTTGGGCACCTCGGCAGTTGTCGTACTCCGTATCCCTTCCTATGTAAGTTCGACTTTATCTCGGTAGATTTTCTTTGCCAGACCGGTTACCTCATGACCGATACCCTCATCTTTGAGAGTATATTGCACAGCACATCTCTGTTGACTTAGACCCGCCGCGGTGGCCTAATGGCCGTGGCGCTCGGCGGCTGACCCAAGAGACGCGGGTTCGATCCCGGCCGCGGCGGTCGAATTTGATGGAGCCGAAATTCGAGAGGCCCGTGTACTGTACGATGTTAGCGCACGCTAAAGAGCCCCAGGTGATCGAAATTTGCAGAGCCCTTCACTGCGGCGGTAGTGGTGGTGATGAAAACTTTATTTGGAACAGCGGAATTTGGGACACGTATACACCCCTGGGACCCCGCACGGCCCCACTGCAATCAAACGTTCATGTCCCGGAGCCTCATCGCGCTGGCAGCCCGCCTTGCAGCGATGGCTTGCTTGGACGGGTTCTCGGAGCGCAGTAATGTCTCGCAGGCATCCCTCATAGCCTGAGTCGCTTTAGAACGTTAAACCCCAATAAACCATGAACCTTGAACATCTGCTTACATTGTCATACGCACCAATTTGCCCACGAGGGCAAAATACAGAGATGTTCTATACCCTAGCTATATATATTCATTGGGTAACCGCGAAAAGACATGCATCTATGTGTCCAGTGCTTCTGAACCCGTGTTGAAGTCCTCCAAGTACCTTAATACTTTCTATCCATGCCTGCATTTTGATGCGCAAGCTTCACAATGTGATATCGTGCTTCGATCGCCGTGTGCCTAGTTTTCACCTTCAAATGACCTTGAGCTTCGAAAGGAAAGGAAAGGTGCCCCTAGGTCAGTGGACACCTTATTCGCCCTTTTAGCCACAAAACCAATGCAGCGGGAGCTTGGAAAGCAAAGAAAGCCGCATAACTGCCCTCTTGGAACAGTGGACACCTCAACCGTGCTTTAAGCTACGTGGCGGTAGTGAAAGATGTGCTCTGCTTGCGTTGGCATTGACAACGTTGTGTAACAAACGCAGCACTAAAGCCATTGGCTGTCGGCGTTCACTGTGTTCATTGGCGTTGGCGTTGACCACGTTTTACACTCCGGTCATTTTTAAAAAATGAGGTGCGCATAGTTGGCTCCCTTGGTCAGTGGACGCCTGAATGGCGCTGATAGGTACGTGGGGTGATGAGAGAGAGATGCGGGCTGCATGCGTTAGCGCCGAAAACTTTGTGGTAGACACGCGGCAATGCTGCAATAGGCCGCAGCGCTCACTGGGTGAGCGAACTCTCGCGATCAACCATTAACTGCCGCCTGCCAGGGTGGGTGCGCTGCATATCCAGTGTCCGGAACGCACTAAGTGTTACAGACGCCAAGCCGCTTATCGTTGCTCGATACGCCATAGCTTTCTCTCTCTAACCAGGTTCAGCAGTAGTTGAACCGCAGCTAATTGTTATGCGAAGCATACTACTTTAGCTACCACTTCACCCCTTCACCGTGGTTATGCGCCTCCAAATCACGTGACACGATGATGCCACACCACGTGACACGATGACGTCACGGCAGTGGAGAAACGGGGGCCCACCTCGCGCCGTCGCTGTAGTTGTGCGCCTCCAAATCACGTGATACATGACGTCACACCACGTGACACGATGACGTCACGACAGTGGAGAATCGGGGGCCCACCGCACGCCGTCGCGGTGGTTGTGCGCCTCCAAATTACGCGACACGATGATGCTTCGCATTCTCCAGGCTTAACCAAGTTAAGCCTCAGCCATTTTTTTTTACTTTGCCGCCTGCATTGCCAGCCTGTAACAGATTATCGTAATCGCTCTGAATAATTTCAAGGTTCTCCTCTCTCTTTTACTTTGATAAATAAAATCCATTCTATTCTGTCGCCCGAAAGCGTTATATAAGCGCTATCTGGTCGTGGCTGAAGCCAATAAAAGAGCGTAACGCAATAGCAGCGCGTCTGAAGGAAAACAGTTTAGTTAGAATGCACACCTCTTTGCCGCACTTAAATACTATGACACCTAAATTCAGAGAGATATTTTTTCCTCTCTTTTGATCCATCAGAACTAGGAATGCATGGATCAGCACGCGGTAGTTTCGTACCAACGCTAAATAATCTATAATTTATTTATTCCGTCTTGTAGCTTCGGTTCCATCAGCCGTACGCTGGTTGTGAAGTATAAAAAGTATTTAGATCACATTAAACCCGAAAAAGAAACTGCTCAATAATCGCTGATGCGTAGGTACTTTTTTTTTGCTGTTGCAACGCTTGGAGTAGGCTAGCTGAAATGTTGTAGTTTAAAAACTTATAATCAGCGAATTTATCGCAGTTTATCTTGCCTTACATGACCAATACAGTCCTTAATCGCCACAACTAATGTTCGGTTGTTGAAATAGAAACGGAAGCAGCATGGATAAGAAATTGGATTACAAATTATTTAGTGGTCGTACGCGAATACCACGGGGTGGTTCAAATATGGTAATGCAGAACGGATCATTAAAAAGGTGAAAATACTGAAACCAAAATTTGCTGTCTTTAGTTATTCAATTATTTGCATATACTATCGAGGAGCCATGCAGGTCTCCTTTTATGATACTGGCATGCTCCATCATCCACCTTTAATCTAACAATCTAACAGTGAACCTATCGCTCATTTTGTAATTACTTGTTGCATGTGGCCGTCAAACCACAGACTACAGTGTACGTAATATGACCATCCGCTTTTCCTTATGGGAATGAACGTTGAAGAGTACTAAACCAACCTGCGGGACTCTGAGGCACCACACAGGGTGCCCTTTGCAGATACTATGAGTTATAATACGTGAATTCAAAACAGAGTGACTAAAGGGAAACTACAATTTTCATTTTATTAATCTGCAACTGTTCTGGGAGAAAAAACAGTCTATTCTAAAAAACATCTATTATAATATTGGAACCTCTTTCAGCACTGCGCATAATAAAAACGTCGTTTTGAGATAGGTGCATTTTTGCTAACCTCTTGCAAAGTAAATGACAAAAAGCGTTTTGTCTTTGAAGAACGGGTGAATATTTCATTATGAGAGGGCAAGGGAAGTCTAGCAAGGTTGCCATTAACTTCAAAATTTTTGAAATGACGGCCGCTGTTCGGAACGTTAGCTACGCTTCCATCTTCACCAACCGTCACGTTATGCTTACCACCTATTGTGAAACCAAGGACGCATAGGCGATATTTTTTGTGAAATAAAAAACAAGGAATGCCCTATGCTCCTCGGTTTCGGTGACTGTTTGCATCCATCATGTATGCCATAACGAGCCCCCTCTTTTCCCTTTCCTTTTCCACTAAACATCTAACGAGGGCCCCGATTCTGGCAGTCTTGATGCCGTATGTAGCATAATCGCACAGCTTCCGCCCTCTCCGTTCGATCGCTTTGCTACGTGACACTTGCTGTAATATCGCGTGTTGCGTAAACCAGAGAAAATCGAAAAAAAGAACTCCCGGCTTAACCGCGCGTTTATTCGGGCTCAAATTTCGCACAGAGGTTCCATTTGGTGGTCAGTTTTGTTTTATACTACATTTGGGTGGGGTACTTGCCTGATTCAGTCAGAATTATTTGGAAATCCCCATCGTATGTGGCGACGACGATCCAAAACTGAAAGACATCGCAGCAATGGTACCCGTGGCGCCATGTCGCACCCACCGGAGAAACCCAGCTGTGCTAAGTTGGTGAGCAAATTATCTTTGCTTGGTGCTCTCTGCTGCGAAGCAGCGCGAGACATCACCAAAAATGCGATCGTACAGCGATCAAGAGAAGGCCATGGCCGTGACTTGGCTATGCGCATGGCTACGCGGGGCCAACTCCTCCCACCGCCCTCCCCGGTAGAAAGCTCGTTTCTCCGATGGGTGCGAGATGGCGCCACGGGTACCACTGCTGCGAAGTCTTTCGGTGTTGGTTCGCCGTCACCGCATACGATGGGGATTTCCTTATAATTCTGACTGAATCATGCAAGTA
The DNA here is from genome assembly GCF_055824585.1 of Amblyomma mixtum. NCBI lineage: Eukaryota > Metazoa > Arthropoda > Arachnida > Ixodida > Ixodidae > Amblyomma > Amblyomma mixtum. Next base: position 181,668,206 of record NC_143013.1, read on the forward strand.
ACCCACCTAAATATAATATAAAACAAAACTGACCACCAAATGCAACCTCTGTGCGAAATTTTAGCCCGAACAAACGCGCGGTTAAGCCGAGAGAATTTTTTTTCGATTTTCTCTGATTTGCGCAACAGTCGGTACACAACATACTACGCTCGTCGCTATGGAAGAAGGTGGCGTTGCTAAACACTCAAATTTCGGTTACACTGCACCAAATACCCCCGAAACCAGATATTGGACGGCCGTCGTCGTAGCTCGGTTAGTTGAATACCGCACGCGGAACTCGGAGGTCGTGGGCTGGGATCTCACCAGCCGCATGAGGTTTTGTTTCTTCTTCTTTCTAAAAAGTATTCAATAAAATATTCACCCTATTATCCTCCCTTTGATGAACAGCACAAATAAAAAAACTAATAAAAAACTTTAAAAAACAAGACAACTGCGCTGTCTAGTCGGTGCAGCATAACAACAGAATCAATAATGATTATCTAAGCTTATGAAGCTGGATTTTCAACCTGTTTTTATCTTCCAAACTGTTCCCTCTGTGCGAAAGAGCCATGGTCAGTTTGTCTTTTTGAAGTCTCCAGTCTTCAGCGCCTTTAACAGATCGGCGCACTTACTAGGCACCCTCCGCTTTGTGCACCTCCAGCCAACTATCAGTTGAAATTCATCTTCCGCATACGTGCCTCCATCCACAAGAAACCAGCAAGGCAGCGGAATGAAAAAGCGAGGGAAAATTAAAATTTAGCGACTCACTGTGAAGGAGAGAAATGTAAAAGTGGAATGTGCAACGAATGCTGCTAACGCTGATTTGTCGCACTGCATTGTATGGCCGCTTGTGCATTGGATTGCTTTTCGGGTGCTTGTGTAAGATACGAATCATTTGTTGTTTGCACTCGTCCTACGTCATTTATCATTTGCACTTTTGCCCATATCTCCGGGTTATTTTAGGACATGGAAAACACGTTCGAATTCCGACGCAAAGTTTATAGCCGCTAGCTTCCATCCTCGATGAAACAGAAAGTGGAGCCTGCTGCCCTGCCCCAATGTATAAAGTTAGCCTTCTGATGCATTTCTTGCGAGGGTTGAATCATGTAATGCTCCTAACTCCATGATTTTTGCGAGGACTTAATTGTGTAGTTGCTCGCGACCTTCGAGGAGTTCGAAAAAAATTGCTCTGTTAGGGTTGTGGGCAACCTTCTGACGCAAAATTATCAAAAATATGAACTCTTGTAATACTAGTACGTTCTACCACCAACCTGCAACGGTGACGGGTTCTTGTTTTTTTTTTTAGACTAAGTCAGGAGCTGGACCCGTGTGCCAAGAGGTCCCAGCGGCACGACCCCCCGTTGGTCAGCGACCGGCAGCTTGTGCAGCTGTCGGCGCCGCGCACGGCTCCCGCCTTGGATGAGCACAGTGTCCCGCTACCCACGCTGGACCGGAAGGCAGCGGCCGAGAGCCTGCGCGAAGACAGCGCCGCCGGGAGGACTGGGAGAACGTTCGGCCAGGAGGCGCTAATCGCGCTTGACCTTCCACAGAACTGCGAAGTGCCCAGCTTTGAGGAGGACGGAGTGAGCAGCGTCTCCACAGGGCAGTCGAACTCAGAGGAAGACCTCTTCAGCGAGACCACTTCAACAACTACGCCTTCCGACGACGTGGACTTTCCTGAGGAGGAGGAGCCGAGTCTGCCCAGCGAAGAGCCGCCAATGGATAGCAAAAAGGGTAGGAGGTAAAGCTCTCATTGCGCAAAAATGCATACGAAGAGTGCATCTTGAGCGCTCCGGGGCATGCCTTAACCACTCCCTATACGCGCTCATCCTGTCCGCGCCCATCCTATCTTTTTTTAAGTCCTGCTTCCCTCTCTTCGACATGCGTGGCCAAACGGTCCGAAGCTCTGCTCCCTAGAAGGCTTAAAAATTTGTGGCAGACCTTTTGAATATGGCAGTAGACTCGTAGACATGGCGCGAAGTAGCTAAACATGACATCATTCAAACGCCATTTGCCCAGAGACAGTAGCCCTTCATGGCTCAAAATGACACGGTTACGCTCCGTTGGAAGAGAACCCTATTTAGAGATGCAGTAGCAGCCGCAGGAGGGCTCGAAAGAGGAGAGAGGCGCTGCGCAAAATGAGACATCAGCTGGCGTGCACCTTTTAGCAGGTAGCTACAGCGTTAATTTATTGCTTTTTTTGCTTTGCGGTATGCTTTCTCTGGTGCTCATTAAGGCACAGAATGTTTTTTGCGTTCGACCCAAAACCTACTGACATACAATGATATAATGCTTCTGTGCTAAATGAGTTGTCGCAGTTTAGCGCATGGGACCCGACGATTTCCAGTTGCAGGCAACTTCTCACATTAGGGCCCCTCCCTCGTTCTCCTCCCCAGAGCCACATGGCAGGAAGGGCCAGCTCAGTAAGGATGAGCTGCATGCCTTCTTCGGCCCTTTTAAGGCGATGGCCAATGACCGCGAGACTACGAGACAGCAGATGCAGGGCCGGCTCAAAAGGCAAGGACAGAGTTTCACCCAAGGCAACACCTATCCTGGACAACCTGTCGACGGAGCGCAAGACCAGTTTGCAGGACAGCAGCAGTCTCTCGACCCTACTTGTTGTCCCACTGAAACTGACGAGACCATGGGGCTGCGTCTGCCCCCTCTGGTCGCCTGCGAATGGGATCGTTACTCTGAAGCCAACCCCTACGCCATCGGCCGGTTCGCAAACGGCAGGTCTTGGACAGTGGCAGGCGAAAGGACCGTGTCTCCCACCTCAGTGTGCGGATCGCTCGGTTACGAAGCCTACGAACCATGTGAGCCGCACTCAACGACTTCCTCGATTTCTAGCAGTCGGTATCGTTAATTTTCACAAATGCTGTCGGAACAATCGGTGCTTCAAGGCGAAAATTCGGCACTCACTTGGTGCAACTTGTGTTCACAGGCCTTTTGCATTCAGTGCAATTTCGTACGCATGCTTTACGTTCTTGTGACTTTTTGTCTGCGCGAGGTCGTGTTGGGACTTCTGTTCGCGCGTACCGATGTGGAGAGCTTTATTTCCTCTGATGCCTCAATCTCGAAAGCTAATTAAAATTAACGATAGTTCGCTCGGCAATATTGAGTAGTTTCCCCCGTCACTTTGTGATACGTCTCTAGATAATTTTGTCATTCAGCATCCTAGCGTAGAATAATTGAACTAATATCGAAAGCCATGAATTATTTTTTCGCTTTGGTTTACTAGTTGTTTGCGAACGTTTTGAGTTTAATGGGCGGCAAAGTATTACGCAAATCATTTTCCCGGACTACCACTCTTCTGTTAAGTGTTTGATTATGTCCTTTAAAAGTCCATTTGCGTTGCTTGCAAAGAGAAATATTAGGGCACAGAACACAGCCTCTGCATGCAAGAAAGATTATCGAGAAAAGCTGGATAAATAATTTCGGAATATACGTTTCAGTATTTTAGTTTCCTCGCATGCCTTTTTTTTTTGCATTGTGAGCTAGCTAGAAAGACCGCATTGCCAGTGTGCCACATGAGCACTGTGAAAATAGAAAAGCGCAAAACATTTTGCGGACAAAACTAAAAAATTGGCAGAGGCTCAGCTTGGTTAAGCCCGGAAATTGCGAAAGCAACTTCATCCGTTTCTTCTGCCCTCATTCGCCTTGTCTACCGCCGCTCTGCGCCGACGGCACGAGCTGGAGCTCTGTTTATACAACTGGTATGACGTCACTCCGACCGCAGCGCTCCTAGCGGGAGAAGCGATAGGTTCACCGCCCGCCGTGTCTACCGCCGCTCTCCGCCGACGGCACGAGTTGGGGTCCTTCTTTTCCCCAGATGCTGTGACGTCACTCCTACGGCAGCGCCTCTAGTGGGAGAAGGGAGAGGTTCACCGGCCGCCGTGTCTACCGCCGCTCTACGCTGACGAGCCGAGCCGGGGCCCTTTTCTTCCACAGATGGTGTGACGTCACTCCTACCGCAGCGCCTCTAGTGGGAGAAGCGAGAGGCTCACCGCCCGCCGTGTCTACCGCCGCTCTACACTGAGGAGCCGAGCTGGGGCCCTGGTTTTGGCAGCTAGTATGACGTCACGTCTAAGGTCACGCTAAAGGTCAAACGTGTCCACCGCCGCGCTACGCTGAAGGGCTCAAACTGTGAGCAGTATTGCTTTCGCAGTAAAAGACGAAATGCGAAGAGCGCGAACAAGACAGCTGATTTTAAACCTTTCAGAGGGCACTTAACATTAATTACTTGCTATGAATGCGAAAGTATGCATGCGGGGTCGTCGACTGCAGTGATGGCCCGCACGGAAGTTGGTCACGATTTCGACACACAAATCCAGTCTCTAGAGATTAGCAGCTTAACTCGTGGGGTACTGTGATGTGGTGATGGCGTACTACTGTATAGCAGTGGCCAGCGACGCTGATCTGCTCGCACCGCCTGATTGAAAGTTGATGCACACATCATCATCATCATCAGCCTGACTACGCCCAATGCAGGGCAAAGGCCTTTCCCATGTCTCTCTAATTAAGCCTGTCCTTTGCCAGCTGTGGCCACTGTATACCCGCAAACTTCTTACATCTGCCGACCTGCACCGCGAGAGACAAATGATCCGCTTTTCCAGCTCACCAGCTGGGCGGTAGATACTATCCTAGACTCCCTATGCACCCATGTCTTTCCCGGACCCATCGCAGTCTTCGATCTACACCCCTAACCTCCGCCTCACACCCATTCCACGAAACATGTCTGAACACACACATGTAGGCCGCCGCCAAGCATACGCAAATAACCACAAGCCAACGTTGGACACTGCGGCGGTGGCCTACACAGAAACTTGCCTGACGAAATCGCAGGCTCCACAGCAGCCTTCTTCTTTCACCCTTCCCTCCCTACACCCAGCACTAACACAACCGGTGCATACGTCCACTCTCGCCACAGAAATGCACGGGATCGCCCATGCCATCACACACATCGCCACCCTATCTCCCGCCCCCGCATGCGTTCTCTATACAGACTCGCAAGCAGCTCTGCGTGCCATTCACGAAAGAGCCGTCTACTTCCGTACCTGATCGGCCTCAAATGCCACTCTCACAGCACTCAGACCACGACCGGTCACCCTTCGGTGGATCTCTGGTCACATATGCATTACCCGGCAATGAGCTGCATCACCAGCTTGCCTGCGATACTATACAACGGGCGCCGGGGATCCCATGGACGAGCCCACCGCCGGAGCAGGCGGTCAGGGCTTACAGACGCACTGTTGACGAATACTGCACGCTGAAAAAATTGGACTTAGCTGATTTGCCACCGTCACACCCATTATCGATCTGTGAAGCTCGCATTCTTCGCATAATGAAGTTTAATCTCCTGCATACACAAGCCAAACTTCATTTCTAACGTTACACTTCCAGACCTCAGTGCCCAAACTGTCCACACATGTATGCAGATAAAGAACACTGCCTTACACAGTGCCACTCACCCTTCCAGTCCCCGCCTATCCAGCCCTCTAAAATTTCGTTTTTGTGTTGTTACGTGTTATACCCCTGTTACACGGCTGTTTCGAATGCCTTCCAACCGAATGTCATTCGAGTCGACTGCCGAACTTACGCTGCTACACGAAGTTTTTCGATGGCATTCGGTTCAGATGACATTCGAGTCGACAGAGCTCGGCGAATACATTCCAGATTTTGGAATGCCTTCGAAACGCGAACACAGCCTGAACCGACCAATAGCACTCGCCGCCGCCGTCGCTTCGCCCCGCCCGCAGCCACGCGAGTGCTTTCGGCCCTGTGGCTGTTCATTTCGATACCTGCTGCTCGCTTTTTTCTGCTGTTTGTTTAGCAAATAGCTCGTGTTCTGTCTTAGTGAGTGCTTATAGATAATAGTACAACAATGAACATTTATCGCGTGTGCATGAAATTTACCCAGGAGTGCGCCGATGAGGACGACTCCACTCATATGCTGCTGTTTACACCGCTGCGTATGAACAGCTTGTGCTCGTTTGCAAGAGATAAAATGAAATATGCGTTTTAGTTCTATCTAATAATCCCTTCTCTTCTGTACCGGTTGTACCCGTGCTTGTTTACGCAGTGCGACAATCTGTGAGAAGCGCCGACGCGATCGCTCGCCTGAGAAACACTTGACAGCCGGGTTGTTGACATCGCGTAGGACCGGCGCTTCTCGCTAATTTTCTCGGCTTCCTCCGACATGCCCAGTATTTTATTTTAAACTACTTTATCCAGAAGTATATTTGGTGACCGTTCGCTTGAACTGAAACGGCCTAACTTGTTACCCACAAGCTAGCGACGGCGACGACTGCTGCTGGCCGTAAAGCACAGCTCGGCAGCCCGAGTCACACCGCCGCTTCCCGTTCATCGTATGCGCGTCCTGCGATGTAAGCAATAGTTGATTTCATGTCACTGTTGTCAAAACTACACTCGTTGACCATTTGCATTCGCTAAAACTTGTGAATTAGTTCTTCACAACCACCACAATCACCGATCCCTCCCTGCGGACTCGCTAGGCCTAGTCGTCGCGGAAGGGAACGGAGTCGTCGTCGACCGAAATTAATTTGTCAACTGGTTATCGCTAGTGAGTGTCCAAGTGTGCACATGTAAAATATAGCCGTTCGTTTCGCTTATTTCCAATACGGATAATGTATAAGCGCGCATGCATTCGCACCGTCACCACATCAGCGTGTTTTCGCTCAGCCGCCGAACTCCCTAGGGCATGAAAGCTGACCGTCCTCCGATCGGATTCGTCGGTGTCGTGTAGCCAAAAAACTTGTCCCGCTACAATCACATTACAGTGAACTAGATAGTTCACTATAATCACATGCTGCTGTTCACCGTGATATTACCTTTGTCGGACTAGTGGATCGTCGTCGTCGTTGTACACTGAAAGCGAGCTGAGAATTTCCAATGCGTTTGGAAAGTGTCGTGTAGCACCGCGGGAGTCCGTCGAGTTCGAATGCCATTCCAAGTCTCGACTGCCATTCGACTCAGATGTCATTCGAAAGTGCCCTTGTAGCACAGGTATTAAATAACTTATTAGAGAAGCGATAGAGCCAGTCGTCGAACGTGAGCGGCCTGTCGCTTGAATTCCAAGACAGAGAGGCCAGTGATCGACGAATTCCGCTTCTGCTTGTCCGGCACTTAGTCTCACCTACCTCATACGAATTCCACAGGGCTAGTTATGGTGCCCTGCAGAAGCACATGGTCTTAAAATGAAGGACGTCCACTTGTGGACAGGCATGCAATCTGATTAGTCACGTCACCGAGTCAGGCTACAATCGCACAAGGACTGCCGTAGTGTGCCGGCAGCTTCTCGACCGGGCCACGGTGCAATAGCGGTATTTTGTGACATGCATGGATGCCCCGCAAGAAATGCGTGCGCTGTAAGAGCAAGACCAAAGAGATGGCTTTAAAAATTGAGACTCCAAGATGGCTCGATGCATATCATAGTGCGCCTAAAGTTTCACAGTATTAGTGGCACCTCCCGACATTCTGCAAGTTACTTTGCCACGCATCAGGAGCGAACCTCTATAGCTATGGCAGCAGTTTCAACACTTGGCAAAAAAAAACACAACAGGCAAAGTATGTATCAGGACCTGTCACACAAAAATAATGGCTGAAGTTTCCATATAAACTGCAAGATAATGCCGAAAACGGAATTTCTAACTACTATACTGGAAATAAACTTTCGGCCCTGGAAGAAAACTGGTTACAAAGGATCTATCAGAGCCAATTTCCTCTTGCCATGAACCGGCGGCCTTAAACTTTGGCTAGTGTTCTGTTCAGCGGATGCATTTTCAAAGACCGCAAAAGCTTTTGTTAAAGTCTACCCCTCGACCTTACGCTCCAAGGCCTGGCTTTATTCCAAGGCGGCTTTTGTGCCATCGGCTTCCAATTAGAGCATATGAAAGCAACCATAAAAAAAAATGATTGGTTGTTTGTGGGTTTCCGTACGAGTGTTTTTCTGGCAGATACATGAGCAGACTCTTGAAATGGGCATTGAGAGCTTTCCTTTTACTCTACTACAGACTGTAGCATATTATATTATATTTTTGCCTGTAATTGCAAGCTGCAGAATTCTGTCTAAAATTTTTGTGCTTACCGCACTGTTCAAACAGTAGAAAACGCTGATTCGCTATTCAGACAAACTGCAGGTGCCACAGTGCGGGGAGCAGTGCCGTGCAGAATAAGCGTCCTGAGTGGTTGCAGTGTCTTGACGCATGAGCAGTGCCTCCTGGAGTTTTAATGTAATTGCAGATTCAGTGCTTCTTGGCACGAGAAGGCATGTTTGCATCGCTAAAAGCGACCCAGGCAAACGGCGGGAAAGCGTGGAAGTTTTTCCATGCGATAAACACCCAAAAAGCCAACCGAATGCAGTGCCTATTGTATAGGACAACAGAATGTTGGTTCCACTCCTGCCGCAACTGGTTTGGTTTGGTTTGGTTCTTGGGGTTTAATGTTCCAATGCGGCCCAGGCTATGAGAGACGCCGTAGTGAAGGGCTCCGGAAATTTCGACCACCTGGGGTCCTTGAACGTGCACTGATATCGCACAGTACACGGGCCTCTACAATTTTGCCTCCATCGAAATTCGACCGCTGCGGCCGGGATCGAACCCACGTGTTTCGGGTAAGGAGCCGAGCACCATAACCACTGACCACCATAACCACTCCTGCCGCAACTGTATTTTTTTGTACATTTCTTCGACTTACTTAAATGCAAAGGCATAACTTTCATATTTGAAAATAACTTTTATTCCAAACCGGCCTTTCTTTGCCACAATAATATACGGGAAATCTAGGGCACTTATACTGCCATCGGCATTTGTGATTACATAAACTGCTTATGTCTGTGGTTCATAAAGAGGTAAAAAAAAACAGTGGGCACTTTGTTGACCTAAAGTGCGGTGAGGCCAAAGCCTTTAGCGTGGTGTTGCTGTTTGTGTCACTGATGTGTGGTTAAGATGTTAATAAAGTGCACAATTGTTTGTAAACCTTAAATGCTAGAGACACTGAAGGGCGTTTGGGAGGCATCCGTCTGATTCGACATCTTTCTACAAACACTATCCAGCGTCCTAGACAAGGAGAAGTACATATGCGTTGCCAGGAAGTACCGTAGCCATTAGCACGCTCGGCTGTAGAACTAGGATGGTGGTTCGAATCCTATCGTGCACAAAGATATTTTTTCTGGTCTGACTAGAAAAAGAGTGACACCTTTGCTGACAACCTTATGCTGACAACCGTCTGTCGACAACGACGAGGCATTAAAGACTTTCGCCTTAATAAGTCGAGAATGGCAAGCTAGTGACAAGGGTGCATTGCGGTGATGAACGTACAGGACGAAGAAGAAATAAGGTGTACGCAAGAATTCAAAGCCTCGTAATGAAGGGCAGAATGAGACCTCTGTTCTTGAGTTCTTATTAACGCAGTCCACATGTATTACAGGCATCTATGTTTAAGTCCTGTTAGTGTACATGGTCAAACCGTTTTTTTGTGGGTGATAAGAACTTCAGTGCTAGACATTCAGTTACCGTCCACAAACTGAGGAGCTCATCAAACATCACCAGTGCATTCACAGCTTCGGTCACTAATTTTAACTCGCGGTAGTTCATGGCATATGAGTAAAGAGTGCAGTTTGTAGAACGACACCTGTTCGTGGTAGCCAATTCAAGAGCTGCCTTTACACAGTAAGGTGTGAGGTAATTCGTACAGACGATGATCCAGCGATTGCCATTGGAAGACAGGTAACCGGCTGTGTAGATCAACTCCATCTTGATCGAACGGGCCATTGGAAGGTGTCAGAGTGTAAGGCACGCTTGGTAGTGTGGGCATAGCGCGTTTCCGATGCTGACGTTGTCTGCAACTGGTGACGTAATATTCAACCGTGAAACGCCTTTTCGCCGGCAAACCAGACGCAAAGAAGACAAATAAGGTTTTCTTTCATTCTGCGCGCTCGCCACTGAGCAAGTATAGTTTAGTTATATTATCAGGTTTTGCTGAGCAGATATTAAGTAAAATTACGCTCATTGTGACTCTAAAGTTTCTCTTGCGAACCTGACCTTCATAAACTGATTTCCCATTTATAATGCACAGGAAGCAAATACGTCCGGAAGAATATTATCATTCAGTGCAAAATTAAGAGCGAAATCAACAGATGACGGAAGGTTGTCGAGGTACAGCGGACTGGACAGTGAATTAAGCTTCGACTCGACTCGAGAACGTTGCAGTTCACATAAAAAACCACCATTTCAATAAAAAATTATGCAATTTCAAGTCTTTTCACCTGTCTGCGACGCGGCTTGTTGTTTTTTCTCCGCAGCACTACGTATAACGAAACAAGGTAGATGGCAACTAGCAGGCCCGAACTATTTAGAAACGTGATTGCAGCATCAGGATGTTGTAGCCATTTCAGCCTTTCTGCCTGTTCGGACAATATTGTGAGGTATATTTTAAGCATTAAAACTTCAGTGTACTCTAGAACATTTTTTTTACACCTTGCATGTTGAAACAAGCAGTGGTAGAATCCTGCTTTTGGACAAACTCGAAAGCAAACCATTTCATTAAGACCAAACAACGTATTAGTTAAAGTAAAGAATGCGATAGTTATGCACTTTTACCGCAACCACCTTGTGACTGCGACAATTTCGCCGGAATTTCTTTAGCCCTGAAACAGCTGTAGTATTTTAGGTATCATAAAACGTTCTGGAAATTTTTTGCAATGGGAATTTGTTGCGTCTAATTGTTGCATCAGTAATTTCAGGCATTTTAGTTTATGCATTCAGATTACCTATCTTTTATTGTATCATTGTTCAGAAGCATGTATTGTAATTGTTCTCCTTTCGCTAACTACCCACAAACCAAGTTTCTCGCAGACCCAACCGGGGCTGTGATAGTATCGTGGCAAACAACGAAGAAATCTGCGCCTAAAATCGTCAACCACGTTTACTGGGCTTTAGGAATAAGTAACAGCGCAAATAGGTGATTGCTTCAATGATGATGGGCACATTAAGCATCATCATCGCAGTCCTGGTAGATCTGATACTTGGGAGATGTTCCGCAGAGCAGGTCATATATGTATTCGCAGCAAGTGTTGTTCTCTCCAAGCTTACTCTCAGGCGCCCAGTAGCTGCAACCGCTCCCTGCATACAATGGGTTAATGCATGGAACGGTATCCGGCAGCGTTGATTTCGAAGAGGTAAATAAATAACATTTATATCTCAATTGTTGCTACTCTCAAGAGATGTTTGATGATGATTTTATTTCAAGGGGTAAAGAACAACCTAATCAAAAAATGTCATGCAAAGTATGAACAATGAGGTTGGAGTGAGAGACCAATCATTCTAGTTTTTTTTCATTTCAGAGGAGCCGAGCGCCACTGCAGAAAAACGCACTCGTTGCAAAGCAGGAGGGCAGTGGGCAGCACTGCGGATGACCTTTCCACGTACTGTATAACTGGCAGTTTCTAAATACTCTAGACCCGCGCTACGACAAATTCTCCTATTTTCTGGAAACACTGAATGAAAAAACTCGCTTCTTAGTTATATCTCTAGAATATGTGAAGTTTGTTCAAACCTTCATGCATATTGGTTATGTCATGTGCTTCAGACTCTCTCACCATACCTCCATCACATTTCGTGCCTCCCGCCTGTCTCTTCACGTGGGCCCGATGTACCCCTCCGGAAACCTCTCTGCAGCTCGACCACTAGCCTTTCTTCGTCACCCACATCCGGCACATCAAAGGGCAATTTGTCTTACTCCGCCTCCGCCACTACGTGGCACCCATCAAACAGGCTGTTAAGAAGGCTCAGACTTTAACACAAAAGTATCTATCTTTCGGTATGTCTTATGAAACGAAGAACAGTCTCGTCTTTATTGGGGTTGCGGGGAAAAAGCCTTGATTTTGGGCAAAAAGACATCTGTTCGTAGTGCAGCAAAGTTGGTTCAACGACCTCTAAAAAAATGTACAAACGTTCATTTTGATATATAAAGTATAGCACGATACATTGGGTTGGTTAAACCACTGTAGCACCCCTCTAGAGCAACTGCCCGCCTCTATCTAATTTACTTGGGCAATCTTCTGCTATAGAGTATATTTCAATTTATTGATGGCTCCCTACGTGGCATATGCTCTGTGTGACATCACGTGTGACATCTTATCAACTCTTGAGTAGGTAGTAGTGTTGGGCTGCGTAGAAATATCCGAATCCTGCAGCAGACTTTGATGATCATGAAACTTCTCCGTAACTTTAAGAGAAAACTTCGGACCCAGCTCAAAGCAGCTGCACAGCAGCGCTGCCACCAATTCAGTAGCTTGCTTTGCTAGGCAGTGGAATGGAAAGCCGGCTAACTGCGTAGAAAGTGGCATACTGTGGTGGAACGTTTTCTTGTTCTAGCGTTTTATTATGCTGAGTGACGAAATATGTGCATGCGGATGTTTTTTCGAACAAGCCATTGCTGTCCGATAACAATGTCTCTTTTGCGATGGGCTGCCGCTCCAGCTACAGGAACTACGGCGAAAGGTGTATATGCGCACGAAGTGGCGACGTGTATGCTCTGAAAGTAAAACGGTGGCTTCTCTTTCTATTCGCTGGACATAGTGTATGCACAAAACAATTGTAGTGCCCGGACATCGTTCCGCACTACGGATTCATAGTACACGGTGACATTGTCTGTATACGACGTGAGCTTCCTAAGCCGAAGGCTGACGCTCTTCCGAGGCGATTAGAAGGGATATCACGATACTTATCCGAGCCAAAAGTAGTGCATTAATCATAAAAAAAATGTCGCTTTGATGCATAAGGCGCAAATTACACACCGTATTCTGCGGATAGCTCACGCCCCAGTTGCAAGGCAGTTGAGGCCGCTAATAAGCAGCTAATTATCATGATGCTCTGTTAGCACAGATCGATCACTAGTGTCAGCGCATCGAACCTTCAAATTGTAAGAACGACACTGGTTCGAGCGACAACTCTTCTTTCGTCATACCATGTGTAAATAGTGTTTATACTGGATAAAGCCTGCGCAAGCTTCCTGTTCCACAACAGAAGATTCCTGAAATCACAGCTTATGCTTAAAAATGCACGCTTTACGAGGGGCTTGCGAAAACTTATACCTCAAGAAGATACTATTCGATGAAGGCTTCAGAAAGGCAGAGTTCAAGTGCGCAATGCTGAGCGAGGACAGGCTTACTCTAGTATTGGTTGACTCTAAGTGTAGAGAAGCTTCCCTAGCCATAAAAAAGTTTTGCCTGCTGCCTGTATATTCTTTTGCCACGGGCACTGGTCCATTGCTTTGAAACGCAAGGCATCCTTTATTGCATGCTTCACTGGCATTGTTCCTGACGTGAACTGGGGATTTTCATGTTGCTGCGCCTTACAACTTTTGCTATTATATTTGGACAGAAAATATTAAAGCGCGCATGGAATTTTCCATGGGATCAGGCGCCAATTAGCTTTTTACATTGCTCTTGACTGCGGGTAATTTTAATGACTTAAAAATGTGAACAATTTGCGCTTGGATACAGAAAAGACTGGCTTGATTACTTCGTGTAGCTAACTGATTATCCCACAGGCGCATGAGAATAAGTACCTTCCTTTGCTGCGCCCTTCTGTGATGTGCATCTGCACATGAAGGCACAAGGTTGATTTTTGTTTTTACGAACGTTGGTCCACGTTGCTGAAGCGTAACCTAGCTACAAACGTATGGGTGGCGGACAGCGCGAAAAACTTAAGGATAAAGCCAGGCAACACACAGGGAGAGCTGGTGCGTTTTTTCTTGTGTTAACTACCTTTATCCCTGTGTTACTCGTACTGTTTAACAACCAAGCATACCATCATCAAAATATCCCAGCCTGCAATTCCTACGTGTTTCTTCAGGGGAAATGACGAGGTTTTCTAGTACATTTAAATTTGAATTTTCACTTCGTAACTGATTGGTGTGCACCGTGAAATCTCAGCACTTTTTTCTAGGAGTCCTCGCGTTTGGCGAGACCAGCATGATGTAGTGTGTCTATTCAGGGAATCGGGCACGGGACTTCTGGAAAGGCGAACTTAAGACATCACAGCAGGCCGTCTTACTACGTCAAGGGCGGTGAGCTAGAGTTAGTTTTTTATTTCAAGCCATTACTCGAATGCTGATTGCAAACTATAGACACATTGTGCTCCTGTGGGCCTGCCTCAGAGCCAGTAGCAATAAGACTGGTGCTTTGTTTCTTTATTCAGCTAACTTTAATTCCACTGGTCTTGTTTCGTTTTTGTATTGTGTTCATACGACTTCATTGCACTTCTACCCTTTTTATCTGTCGGAACTCTGCAACCTAGCAGTATGTATTGCATTGGGAAGCCAGCACCCTTGCTGTAATTCATCTGCGCTGCAGGGTACAGTGTAAATAAAAATAAATAAAAATGTCAGGGTGTTAACACAGTTGAACCAAGTTGACAGTGCAAAAGCATGTGTTTAGTTTGATTGGCTAAGCGTTTTCCTTTGCGAGGTTGTCAGCACATCTGGCGATGATATTAGACAGAGGTCAAGCTAATATCTTCTTCTTCTTCACCATATGAAAATGGCACATACCCACGCGGGGGGATTGGCCAAGGTACAGTGGTGAATGCCAAGGAGGTATGAGTGCGGGAAAAAAGCTCAGTAAAATAGTAGAACGCTTGAATTCAGAAAATATGTATGAATTGTTAGAAATATTTAATAATAAGCAAATTAGATACATCAGGAAACAAAATAAAATACGCTTTTGGACATTCAGTGGAATTTTATATGGATTTAACAGGGTAAGCGCCCAGTTGCAATGATGTAATCATGAAGGTAGCCGCAAATAGTGCTTAACGAGAATCCCGTGGCGCTCGCACCAAACGAGAGCAGAACTGGTAAAGACAAAGGGAGTCCTAACCTCGAAAGAGGGTCTTCCAAATACTGTTTTCTCTTAAATGCGAACCGCCGGCAAGAGAGGAGGTAATGGTCAATTGTTTCAACTTCTCCGCATGTGTTACAAAGGTTACTCGTAGCGAACCCGCATCTGCATAAGTACAAGTTGAGGTTGGGGATTCTGCATCGCAGAAGCGTCATGGACACTTCACACCGCCTTGTCTTACATGATCGAACATTCCATGGGAACTTTAAATGTTGAAAGTCCACGGTATTAAGCAGCGAATCATTCAAGCTGGCTGAGATATGTTGGAACCGCTGGAAACGGGAGGTCTCCAACATAATTAGGTGTGGTACGGGATACATCACAGGGGCAGTGAGAGCTGACCTTGCCAATAAATCGGCCACCTCGTTGAAATAGATTCCCGAATGACCAGGTACCCAGACAAAGCGGACCTCCCTTAGTGTGTGCGGAACAAAAAACCTAAGGAAACGCATCAATTGAGAGGTGCCGGAAGTTTGGAGAGCGACTAAAACTGAAAGGCAGTCTGCAAGGATAAGTACCTGTGCTACATGCGTCGGAATTTTAAGAAGAGCCAAACCGAGTGCCAAAAACTCTGCAAAGAATACAGAAGTGTAATCCGGGATGCGAACGGAATAGCTGAAAGCCAGATCCTGTGAATATATCCCAATTTCCGCCTTCTCACAGCTCCCGGAAGCATCGGTGGAGAGAACAGCAGGATGAGGAAAATGCTGTACGTGCTCAGCCAGAAGACCATTTAGGATATTTGCGGGCATGTGTTTTGCATGGGATGGAAAGATATGGTCGTAACAGAAGACGGGATCAGCCTGCGTGTCAGCAACTCGTTGCAAGGAGGTCAGATCGACCTGAAGCGGGGCCAACAGGTTCTGCGTAAACCTAACTTGCGGGAGCTGATAACGTGGCCAATGAGCAGAGAAAAACAGGTGTGGGTGGGATAGAAAAATGGGAGCATTAACACCGGGGGCCGGGTCAAAAGACCTGAGGAAAGTACGCACCGTGAGTAGTTGGAAGCGGGAATATAGATCGGGAATACGGGCTTCCAGATAAAGGAGAGCATTGGAAGCCGATCTTGGGAGCCCTAGGCAGAGCCGTAGGACACGCCTTTCCAGTAAGGCTAAAGGCTGCAGCTTTTCGTTTGCGCTGCCAGAGAACAAGACGCAACCGAATTCTAGAATTGGTCTCATAGGCCTTTTAGAGTAACAGTATCGTGTCGCGACGCATGCCAAAATTTTTATTGCTTATCCGTGTCAGCCGGCCTAGAGCACGTTCGCCTTTAATAGCATTATTCTTAATATGCTGGCGCCAGTCCAATCTTGGGTCGTAAATAATACCTAGTTATTTAACGGACTCCACCTGCGGAATTGGGGTGGTACGGTAGACTAGCGAGATGTGCAAAGGGGTGTCTGGAGGAAATACCAGCACGCCACACTTGCTAACATTAAGTGATAAACTAATTTGGTCCAACCAATCTTCAAGAGCAGTCAGGTATGCCTGCAAAGACTGGTAAAGAGCATGAATATCCTTTTCCGAGGCGAAAAAAGTTATATGATCTGTTTTCACCGCAGACAGAAGATGATGAAGACGACGGTGTGCAATGCCCAGCTCGAGTGTGTGTTGTAGTTTAAGACGAGGCGTGATCGGCTGCGACAATAGCATAGTGCTGCCCGGCAATGGCCAACAAGGCTTATCTGTTTGCACCGCCACGGGTTGGAATCCTAGTCGCGACCATATTTATTTTATTCATTCACTCAAGGTCAAGGCTTCAGCGAAGGCCCGGCTTTTGTTTCTTTGGTCGTGAATTAGAGGTATCGCTCTATAAACCATGCATCATGCATCTTACACATGCTGGTGCCATTCTTAACTCTCTGACGTCCTGCAGTTCACAATGCAACCGGTCAGCGTTGGGAGCTTTGGGTAACTACCTAGTGGTATCATGCACTGTCGCAAGTACGAATGGTAGCACTGTTGCACTAGGAATTCCGGCGTTTATTTTACGTATTAGTGGTTAGAACAACAGTCGCCTAATATGGTTCTTCCATCGTGCAAATCGCCACGATTTGCACGATTTGCACATTAAGCCGTGCATTTAAATGCTCGAGTAAAATTCTTTTCCGGCTAGTGCTGAAAGTTAAGCATTATAATGAAACGTTCTTTTAAATGGGGTGTAAGATGCATGTATATTAAAGAGTACACCGCATGGCTAGCCAATGTTTCAAATGTGGCAATGAGCATGACAGGTCTCTAAACTGAGTAATGAGATGATCTCAGGTAAGAAATCGGTCACCGCATTGCCACCAACGCTGTTTTCCTTTATAACCATCAATAAAATTGTATACTGAAACTGTAAATGAACCCGGACATCCACTTAAATGTTGCTTAGCTTACTGAAGACCCAAAATAATAACACAAGCATACATTCCAGCTTTTTTTAGTACAACAACACCATAATCCGCAGGCACCGATGGTGGCGATTCTCTCGGCTGGATTTTTCCTCAAGCCAAATATCAGCAAAAGGTTTATGACTATTGAGAGTATTGATGGACTCAGCGCACGACGTGATTTTTTAGCTGCACAGAGTTCTCAATACGGAGCGTTTTAGGATACCGCTAGAAAAAATTGCAGATGCCGCTGCAGAATTCGATCTGCGAGTGTGGCCGCACAACAATAAATTCTGTGAGAAAGTAGTTAATCATTTGTATCTGTTAGAGCACAGCGACCAGCTACAAAAAAGGCTCCACATTTTTTAGAAGCTAAGTGCAGTTTTTAACATGCGGTGACGCGCAGTTTTTTTCCTGATATTGCCTCAATCCTGTAGCCGTTGCCACAGTTCTGCCACATTTTCCACCGTTAATACCGCCACGTTAATGCAGTTGTAACGTTAAAACTTTACCCTGGTATTGGTGCAAGCCTGGAACAAACGCTGTACCGGCACCCCCAACTCTGTACCAGCGGAGTCACTGCGCCAGCTCGAATATGTCCAATATCTTCAACTAAGAAATGTCAGGAACCTTTGTTTTGCGAACGCCTAGCCTTCTAGGCTTGCTTGCTGATTGAGCTGGCCCTGCTGCTATTCTCACTGTCTTACACCTTGGTATCACTGACGCCACTCACTCCCCAGCAAATTAAGTTTATACGCAACATTGTCGCGCTTCTGCATGAGTGCTTCTATCCGTATTTTGATAGCGAAATTTTTGAAGGCAAGATTAGGAAAACAGCATGACACATGACTGAGAACAGTTAGCAGCGATGGTGCAGAATGCGAAAGCTCTCCTTAATACAATTTTACAATTCGTGACTGATATCCTGTTTGTTTTATATAGTAGGCACTGTTTTAAAATCTGCTATTTTGTGAAAGCAACGCTAGGCTGCATTATTCCCAAATAAAACTGAAGAAGCTTTTGATCAAAAACGTTGATAGCGTAAGATATTTTTGCATGTTTTTTTAGAGGGTTGCAATTGGATGTACGAAAACAAATTCGATGTCTGAAACGTCGCGGGTAATGTTTGCGTCAAGTGCTGTGTAATAACAAAAACTCTCGTTGGCCAGAAATATCAAACATTTTTTGGTTTGCTAAAAGACAGAATGCTTTCTTACCTGAATTAATGTAGCTGTGGCGGAATATGTTGCAGTTTTCGCAGTCAATGTATACAGCAGTCAGGTTGAACTCGGCGCTGGGATCTTTGGGCGAAGATAGATGTATTTAGTTGAGTGAAAGTTTTGACTATGGCAAGGCATATGCTCAAGTACGTTCCATGACACTCGCGCACCCACCCATTTATCTCTTAAAAAGAACGGCTGTTTTGAAACAAACACAGGCTCAGTGTCGGCCAACGAATGAGCCCTTTTGAGTTTCATAGTCTGATGGCGTACTTCAATATCGACGATAATATTTCTTCGGTTCCGTGTCATATTTTGTTGACAATGGTATGTGGTGTTTGACGTTCCGCTGGAATTTTAGCAGCCTTGTAGAGAAGGAGGACAAAATACTTTCTATCACAGTAGGTTTTCTAACCTACACTGCTACTTAACAGGCTGCGAGCCGTGTTTAAATTCCCCCTTCATCGGAAAGAGAATGTCGGGATTGAGTTTTCGTCCAGCATTGATGAGGCAGAACAATCCCCCTCCGTTACCTCCAAACTCATAACAGCTCAGACTACAAGGAAGAACGGTTACAGCAGCCAACAAAACGCTCAATAGGGCCGACTCCATCGCCTGGCTCCAGTCCCAGGTTCTCGCGTACCTTAATATTTACCACAATTACCTATCCTTCACAACGTAATGCCCCTAATGCTGTCCGCAGTGCATCAAATAAAACCCAACACTCCATCACTGTGTCTCGGAGTGCCTGAACCCACTAGAAAATCAAACACCTCTCTCCCACCCTTAAAAGTGCTCACGAAATCCTGCCCTCTCCGGCTCGGATCCGATCAGCCAGCAATCGCTGATTGAGCGGGAGGTCCGGATCGCGTCAACCGTCGGGCTCCTAGACTGAGGACTTCGCTCATTACTGACGGCTGCAATAATACTAAATAAATGTTTTTGCTACCAACACCATTGTACAGTGACCTTCCGATCAACAGCTAAGCGACGAAGCCTCTGCGTCAACAACGGACATGAGTGCGATGTTTTTGAATAGCCATGCAACTACTCCGTTTTGTAATAACAAGCTCTTCATGGCCTTTTTTCTTAGTAAGACAACATACTTGTACCTCCTAATTTGCTAACTACGTGTTGGAGAGAGATTTCGGCTTGCAGAGGGCAATTTCTTAATTGGAACTCGCCCTTTTGAATGTCCTGTTGCTTTTTTCTAACGGAGACTTTGATTAGGTGAACATCAAAGGTACTTAAAAAGCACTTTGTATTTAAAATTCTATGTCATATGAACTAATTTGCAATCCAGTTCGGGCAAAAAAATATCCTGAAAGAATTTTGATAGGATAATGTAAAAGGTCGCACGTTTGAGAGTAGAATGTAATATCCTGAAAATATGTAATACAATAATAAAACCCTTTAAACAAAAAAGTCGTGCCTTCACTGCAGTAGTGTGTTAAAAGAAGGAAGAGGTGGGCGCTGAAATTGGACTGTTTGATAACCGCGAGATTAAAATAAACAATGGCGAGAAAAAAGAAATGGAGCTGGCCGAAGTCTTGAAGGTTAAGAGCTGAATGAGAAATTAAGTGTAAGGCATAAAAGAACTATTAACCTCAAAGGAAGCCTGCCCATGTTTGTTAGACTTTATTTCTGACATTAGAGTCTATAAGAAGGTCTCGCGCGCTTAAATAATAGCTTACTGCTCACCTTCCTGTCTTGTAAGTAACTTGGTTTCATAAAAAAAGGCGCAACCCTCGGCTTTTATTCCACTAAAAAACTAAGATCCCTGTGATCACAACAACACTTCAGCATTGCGTCTTATCTCGATGTGTCTAGTCAAGCCCAGCGTAAACGAACTGATTCTGCAAGATTCAAAGTTACGTTTTCTTTTAATCTCGCACCTACCAGTAAACGTCTAGAGGTTAGCCACGTTGCTTACGTTGTATCCAGGTGACGATAGCCGGTGATCTTGTACACTCTGAAAAATAAATTAGCACAGATCGCCAGCATGAACTGGATAAGGCTTCCTTTGCACAACTGGAGAGTTTGGATCAGTTCATCCGTCCAAATCTGTCGTGAGACCATCTGACTAAAAGAAAAGCTGAGGATGTCTGCTTTGTACAAATTAGCAATAAGCGGAATAGGTTGCAGCAGTATTCCTAGAATCGTTGAACACGAAATGATAGCGGCGTATGTCGCAGGGAAAAGGGGATATGATTTTTCAGAAACTATATATGAATATTTTTTTTCTTGCAGTACACTCCATGCGATATTAGGTCTTGACAAAGGGCAAACACAAACGTGAAAATGTTGATTCTTTTCTTGGTGGTCGCCAATCGAGAATAGGCAAAGTACTGAAGAAAGAAAGAATGAGTTCTTCAAATTAAGTTGGCTGTTCCTTATTTAATTGCAGATTGGAATGGTCCACCTGTTTGTTTTATCGCGTCCTTGGAGATGCTGAAATCAGTCATATAAACTTGGGAAATTCGTGCCTCCTTTGTGCGTGTTTTTTTTTTCAAATTTCTTGAGTTACGGTTTGATTCTTGCATATATGCCTGCGGTTTGACAGCAGTTTTCTTCCGGTGTACAAAATGTGTTGGTGTGTTTCTTAGAGTTGGATTTTTCATCTTTTTTGTGTTTTATTTATCTCTAAGCCGCTTGTGCTGGGGCACTTACACTGCAGCATCTGGTAAATGAATAAATAAATTTAAAACCAGCCACGAAAATGAAAGCTTAATATGCCCTTCCTCGTTTGCTCATTTTTCCCCGTAAGTTACTTTACTTGTGTAGGCGACATCTCCAGAAGTAAAAGCGGACTTGGTGGCAAAGTGTTACGAGAGACCAGGGGAAAAGATAGGCTTCAAACATTTCCGTCGTTTGTGTCGACTAGCTTTCTTCTAATTTTATGTTTAGAAAAACAACAAAAAAATTACGAACTTCCTGACGAACGTTCTGCACAGACAACATTCCGCTCAATCGCCTTTGCCTCATCTTTGCGTAATGTCACAACCCGGCGCGCTGCTTGTGCCTTAGCACTAGTATTAATGTTTGAATATGCTATCACACAGTTGACATCATTGCATGCTGTTTGGTCCTGCAAGGAGCATCTGATCCTCACGATGAGCGCAATTTTGGCATAGATGCAATGAACATGTTTCAGGAATACTATTTTCTCACAGCAAATGTTGAGACACACGTCCAGGCCCACAGAATGCAGTGAAATAAAATCGCATACAGCGGCTTACTTAGTAACGTTGGGTGAATATTGGATTGTTGAGTTGAGAGACCCGCTTGTAATGGGCCCTGACTGTGTGGCCCGGACGCAGAGACTCTCATTACCGTAGTAGGCATCGCTGGCAAAGTTTCGGTAGACCAGGTACCATGTCTCGTTCAGGGGGAAGCACTGCAGCAGAAACGGGGAGCGTTGTCATTTTATACTGCCGGGAATCTTTGTAGCATTTGTTTGTTCATTCTTCGAAGCTACCGGCACGCCGTTTTATCGCTTTGTTTGCGAGGCAAGACACGGCGAGATGTATCTACATTATTCTACATTGTTCTGGAATTCTGTAGTAACTTTGCACCCTTAATCTAAAAAGTTTCTCTGCAAGCTTTAAATTGAGCATGGATCAGAGCGGTGGGCGTTCTGTTCGACGACCGCCGAGCAAGCCTGTTACTACCCCGCCGCCGAGTCATTCAGTTCTTTGCTGGCGCGAGTCAGCCCAAACAAAGAGGTTCGTTTGGAAGCCATTCTCGCTGTTTTCCTGCTCGCCAGACTGCAGTCACCACTACGTGACAATATACGTTGCGTTATTCGATAACGCTCTGTGCATAGAGAATTACAAACCGGTTCTGCAGGCAGGCAAAGCGAAACGCCGTAGTAAAAGGCTTCGAATTAATTTTGACCATATAGGCGTTAGCGTAGACTCGTCCACAAACCTTCCTAGAGCACTCGAACGGGACACTGCCGTGTACACTTATGTCATTTGTTATCCCCCTAGGGCTCAAAGCCGGATGTTATCGTTCATGCATATTCCAATTAATTGCGTTTAACTCTTCATGCCTTTAAAAGCAGTACACTCCCGCCATGCAGCGGCGATTGTTATCAGTGCACAAGAGAGCGCGGCGTGCGAGTGCTCTATACAGCTGTGTGGGCGACTCTGCATCGGCATCGCCCAGCCCATGGGCTTTTCGTGTCACCTCCTGAGCCGGCGTGGTCGCTTAGGGGTTAATCAATTCGGTTGCTGAGCCCAAGGACGTGGGCTGAAATGCCTATCACAACAGACCATTGTTGGTGCAGGTGACATGCAAAAATAGGATATTACAGTGCAATGTCAGTGTACAGTCTGTGAAAAGTAACCAGGCTGCATGGTTTGCTTCTCAGTCGTATAGTAAAGCTATTATGCCAGCCCTCAAGTTGTAAATGTCTGTATGGTAAGGAGAACCCTTGTTCTCACCTTTGAAGAACTTTTCGATCTTTAGGGAAGCCATGAGGGCTCTACTATACGAACGAGAAGCACACCAAGCAGCCTGGTTACTTTTGACAAAGACTGTACCTCACACAACTCCAGGAGGTGTAAATTAACTGGGATCTTCCTCAGTTGGTGTCCTTCGTCCACTACCATAGCACTCTGGCAGCTTTGTCACTAAATTGTTGAGACCATTTCCAAAGTGTTCAGCCTCCATCGAAATATGGATTGGCTTCGATTCAATCACGCAACCATAGGTACAGCAGAAGAAAGCTACAGCCATTTATGACTTGGCAGATAATTTCATACAAAAAGCCGGTGCATTAAGCTTGAGAGCGATGCTCTTCGTTGAGGCGTTAAAAACCGCAGCTGGCGCGTGCAGCGGCAAGCCGCATGACCTGTCCAGTGATTTCCTTGTAGAGATTCATGCTATATGCAAGAGTGAGACAGAACTACTTTGCCTTCGGAGGAGGGTTTCGTCCGCGAACCTATTCCGAGTCTAACGCCTGCGCATACCGTCGTGAGTGGATGCGGCGTCAGCAAGATCGAGCTGTACAAGATGCTGAAGGCGAAGCCGAGAGTCTTCCTTGTCAAACGAGGCCGCCGTCGCAAGATGCTCGTGGTGTACGTTTGGGATTCTTTGACGCGTGGCAGGGAAGCATCCGGAATGGCTGCTCCTTGCCTGCCTAACGGGCTTTGACAAATGAATAGCGTGGTTGCGGAGTGAAAGAGAGGAGGAAATGGCGACAACAGAGGTGAGATGCCGCATTCTCGGTCATCCCGCCCAAATGCGTAAGACAGCAGAGAAGTGCTGTACGAAGAGTGCGACGAACAAATTATTGCAAAATGCGCAGTAAACCCGTTGACTATTCGTCTTCAATGTGTGACAGTGTGATCTGAAGTAACCATACAGCCACGACACTGGCTGTGTTTGGACCCCGCTTACCTTGTGGCCGATATTTTACCTTCATAATGTTTGCGACTTGCTTCGTTTTTCTTCCAGTCTTGGGTACAAGACCGACCGGTCGACAGTGAAGGGGTACTATATCACCGTCTACTGCCATTGCGCTTTCTACTGCTAAAAGTTCAACCACCCCATACAACGACCACATGCGCGTAGAACCTTAGAATCTCGCATCCTTAGAATCTCGCAGAACAATAGCACTTATCTGCCTCTTCCACAAAATTCTTTGCAGCCATCATTTCTTCACACTACCTCTTACAAAACCGGCCCGCACATCCCACCGATTGCATAATCACCTCAGGTTTAAACGCCGTTCGGGAAGGACCAGTGCATTCAAGTCATCAGCCCTGCCCCGTGCAATCATTTATTGGACTAGTCTTCCTGACAACATTGTTCCGATCTCAATTATGTTATTTTCAAAGAAAAATAAGCAACATTTTGTTCTGAAGTGTGTTCTGTAGTGTGTTTTTCCATTTAGTTCAATTTTCTGGTTGGCTGCTTGTTGTTGTATCACGATGTTAAAATAACCATCTTCTACTTGCTTCTTTTTCGCACCCCATTTATGTGACCCCCTCTCACCTAATACTATGTCGGAGCCCGTGAAGTATTTGAATAAATAAATAAAAAACCAAAACGACATCGCGAACAATTATTTTTGTGTATACTTGGCCAGATCAACACTTCAAACCATAAAAATTTCTTTACCAGCAGCTACTTGAAGTAACAACCCTAAAAATATGTCTCCACTCACAACCAGTCACTGAACCACACCGTCCGCGATCGCACGCCAAAGATTACGTTCCTGACATTATACATCTTCTAATTACATTCTTAGACGCCGTGCCCACATTCAGAAATGATAGCATTCTTGAATTAACATCATGAAATATTTGTGCCGGTACTGCAGGGAACCTCACTTATTAACGGTGGGTACGCCGGAATGGGGTTGTGTCCGCTGGACTGTAGGCAAAAATACTTTACTGGGAGTGATGCAGGACAGTTCATGAAATGAGGCCACAAAAGAAAATTAGCGAGTAAATAACAGTAGAAGTGATTATGAGTATAGATATTTTTTTCTGTGTACTGGCGTCTGTTACCAAAAGCGCAAGAAAGAACGTTAGTGATGAGTTCAGGTCGCCATTGTACGAACATCACCATCAGCCTGACTATGCCCACTGCAGAACAAAGACTTCTCCTATATCTCTCGAATGAACTGTCTCTGGTGCCAGCTACAGCACCATTGCCCTTGCTAACTTCTGTGCCTCCTGCGCAAAAATGTTTCCGCCGCTCCCTGCTGTGCTTGTCTCCTGTTGGAATTCCGCCCTTTACCATTAACGGCCATCGGTTATCTTGCCTTCCCATTGCATGCTTGCCCACGCCAATTTATTTTTCTTGACTTCGATGAGGATGTCATTAACCAGCGTTTGTGCCCTGATCCACTCCGCTCTCTTCCAGTCTATTTGCGTTCCATCTATCTTTTTCCTTTCCATACCTCGCTGCGTTTTGCCTAAGTACAAGTGGAATCTGTAGTGGCCCTCCTGACGCGCTGTGGTCGCACGACAGTACTCACGCCGTTAGCAGCTCCAGACAAGGAAGAAGTTGGCACTAGGCCGCCGCAGCGCGAGCCGCGCAATAAGAACTAGTTCAAAGCCCAACCTTGTCAAAGTTATAGTTCTTATTCGCCCTAGCTCCTACAAATCCATTTCGTTAGACTACAAGCTCCTGCCCCTGCAGGTTGGTTTGCTTTGTGAGGTTTAATGTCCCAAAGCGACTCAGGCTAACAGGAACGCTTTACTAGAGGGCTCTGAATAATTTAGACCCCATAGGATTCTTTACTGTGCACTGAGATCGCAGAGCACACGGGTCTCTAGCATTTCGCCTTCATCGAAATGCGACCGGCACTGGCGAGAATCAAACCAGCGCCTTTCGGGTCAGCAGCCAAGCGTCATAACTACAAAGCCACCACAGCGGCTTTCCGTCCCTTAAGTAAAGATCAGAAAAATACAGCTGTTATATACTTTCATTTTGAGAGATATTGGCAAGCTGGAATTCATAATTTGACAATACCTTATGAAAGCGCCTCACCCCATTCCTGTTCTAGTTATTTCTGTATAGCTGTATAGCTTTCCTTTGTAGCCGTATGGCTGCGCTTGGGTGGATGCCATGAGTAATTACTCCCTTATTATTTCTATATCGTGATCCGGACCTGCGGTCCCTACCTGACCTAATTAAATTTATACCTTTACCACTTCTCGCACCTCATTACGAATTGTAAAGTGCTGTTCCCGTTCGAGACTCTTGAGCAAAACTTCATATTTCTGAAAATTATTTTTATACCCACCATTTTGCTTTGCTTGTGTAATTATTTGATCATGGATTGCAATTCAGCCTCAGAATTCTCCACAAACTCTTACCCTGTTTGCTCACAGTGCAGGTCTCTGAATACCTCACGGAAACAGGCGGCAATCAGCAATGGAGATATTTTCTCTCCCTGCCTGACAACCCATCTTTAGTGGAATTTTATTGCTTTTTCATGGCAGACTTTGGCTGCTGTGCAGCAGTTAACGATATTGCCACGTATATTTGTAGCGTACGTTCGTTCGCGCAAGGCCGCCTAAAAGGGGCGTTATCATTTTTGTTCGGGACGCGAGGAGCTACAGGACTAATCTCGATTTTTCACAGCCATGAACAGCTGCATCTACGTGTTTCTAGATTACTCTAGATGATCTCGACCTGTTATCTCGAAGTTTCCTTGCCGGCTTTAAATTGAACGATGCCGCGAGCAGCGGGTATTCGTAGTTCGACAATTGACGAGCACGTTTGTTGCTCACGCCGCCACCGAGTGATTCAGTTCTTTTGCGGGCGCAAGTCAGCCTAAATAAAGAGCTTCGTTTGCAAGGCTTGTTGCTGTTTTCCTGACTGCTGGATTGCCGGCACTAGAACGTGACATCTGGAGGAGGTGCTGGGTAACCTTCCATGTTCCGAACACCCCCCACAAGTCGTGACGCCAGCCCTCTCAGTCATTCACCGCAGGACCTGAGTCCAGTCCACCGCGCAAGCCGACGTCTGCTAGGTGACGCTCCTGAGTTAGGGACTCTGCCGGACCCTACCCGGAAACGAAAGCCAGTAGCAACGTCCACCATGAGCTTGCCCCAGACGACGACTCCAATCATTTTTCACCAGCCCAGGGTGCCACCAACCTTCGACACTACGTCTGGTACCGACCTGGAAGAATGGCTGGAAGAGTTCGACCGTGTGGCTATCTTCAACAACTGGGACGATGCCACTAAACTTAGGTACGTCTTCTTCGCCTTAGAGGTACCAGCAAGAATCTGGTTTGAGAATGAGGAAGCTAGCCTGACTAGCTGGAAAACCTTCAAGGAGAAGCTTCTCAAGACCTTCACAAACGTCGTGCGAAAGGAGAGAGCCCAGCAGCTCCTTAAGTCACGCATACAACACCCAAACGAGACCGTTGTAGTCTACACTGAGCAGATGAAGCGTCTCTTCCGGTGGGCCGACGCAAACATGAAGGAAGAAGAGAAGGTGAAGTTGCTTATGCGAGGATTTAAAGAACAACTCTTTGCGGGCCTCGTACGGAACCCACACAAAACCGTCGCGGAATTCGTCGAAGAGGCATCCACCATGGAAAAAACACTTGATGCCAGTGCCCGCCAGTATGACAGCCAGCAGCGCTTTTTGTCAGCAAGCTGCATGGACACCGCTAACATCGATAACCCGCGCGAGGTTATACGTGAAATTGTGCGAGAAGAGCTCCGACAATTGCTGCCAACAGGACCGCAGCCGCAGCTCACTTCGCTCACCGACGTCATCCGGGACGAGGTGCAACAGGCATTGGGTGTGACACCGACCACCACGCAGCCTCTGGAGCCTCCAGCCATGACTTACGCCGCAGCAGTGCGCCGTCCCGCACCTCGACGACGGGACCCAAGCCCCTGTCGCCCTCAGCCAGCTGCGCTGGACCGCCACCCTATTGCCCCAACCCGACCGTCCTACGAGCGTCGCACAAGGCCGAGGAAATGCGACGAGTGGAGAACACCCGACCGGCGCCGCCCTCTATGCTTCCACTGCGGCCAAGCCGGTCACGTCCTCCGGCACTGCGCATACAGAAGACTGGGCATCCGAGGGTTCTCTTACGACGCTCCACGACCCCGACCCGGCCAGCGACCAGCCGAAATCGAGGATTTTTTGCGTCGGGAAGGATGCTCATCGCCGAGCCGCCTATCACGTTCCCCGTCGCCATCTTCACCGCGATTTGTATCTCCTAGCCGAGATTACACGATGCGTGGACGCTCCCCCAGCCCCCGAAGCTTAAACTAGATAAAGCAGCCTCTGGAGGTGAGGTTGCTTCTGAGCGCAAGAACAAAGATCCTCCATCGACGAAAACGCAAGGCCATTCCTCAACTACGACGAAAACACCGACGACGACGACGACGACGCGGCCAGACTTGAACCTTATACCACCGCCCAGAGAAGTAACGTCGGAATACGCCCACCGCAGTCTCACTGCCCGACGAAGCTGAAATCGTACACCGAGGACAACGGGCAATAGGAAAACGAGAACAAGTGACCTTGAAGTTATGGTCGACGATCACGCAGTTACTGCCTTGGTGGACACCGGAGCTCACTACTCCGTCATGAGTGGGCGACTCGCTGTCGGACTCAGGAAGGTAACAACAACTTAGGATGGCCCGCTGGTCCGCACCGCAGGTGGCAACCTGATACCGCCGTCAGGACGCTGCACCGCGAGAGTTACTTTAAACGGGAGAACCTATGCGACAACCTTTCTGATCCTACAGCAGTGCTCGCGAGACGTGATTTTGGGAATCGACTTCCTGAATGAACATCGAGCGATCATCGACCTTCGATCTAAGTCGATCAAGCTTTCCACGGGCAAAGCCATAACTGTTGCGACGAGCGCGACTTTAAACGTCCTCGACGAAGCATTGAGCGTGCCGCCCCGATCAAGTGTCCTCGCCTGCATAGGTACTGGAGACATCGAAAATGCCGAAGGCGTCATCGAGGGGAACACCCAGTTACTCCTGGATCGAGGATTGGGCGTCGCATGGGGAGTCGCCGAAATCCGACATGGCCAAGCCCAGGTGTTGCTAACCAATTTCACCGAAGAATACCGGCATCTAAACAAAGGTACGACGATCGCTTTCCTCGTGGGGCTGGCAGACATCAGAGACATATTTGCCCTACCCGACCAACCCGTAGAACCATCTGACCAAGGCCATCAACCAACGTTTGATATCAACCGAGAATTACCACGGAGCAGACAAGACCAAAAGACCAAGCAGTCTTCTTCGAAAGTACAGCGATTGCTTCTCATCAGCATCGAATGTGCGACGAACCCGGCTTGCTAAGCACCGCATTGTCACCGACGAACACGCCCGACCACTGCGACAGAGCCCCTACCGCGTATCGCCGCTAGAACGCCCAGCTATCCGCAAGAGAGTTGAGGAAATGCTTCGTGATGACGTCATCCCGCCATCGAGGAGCCCCTGGGCAGCACCAGTCGTCCTAGTGAAAAAGAAAGACGGCACCCTTCGCTTTTGCGTCGATTACCACCGCCTGAACAGCGTTACGAAGAAGGATGTCTACCCCCTCCCCCGCATCGACGATACATTGGACCAGCTGTGCAACGCTAAGTACTTCTCATCGATGGACCTGTAGAGTGGCTACCGGAAAATTGAAGTCGACGAAAGAGATCGTGAGAAGACTGCGTTCATCACACCAGACGGACTCTTCGAGTTCAAGGTGATGCCATTCGGCCTCTGCTCTGCGCCAGCGACGTTCCAGCGAGTAATGGATACGGTGATCGCAGGCTTGAAGTGGCAAATTTGTCTAGTCTACTTAGATGACGTTGTCTTCTCCGCAAGCTTTGAATACCATCTCAGAAGGCTTCAGATAGTGCTGGAAACAATCAAGTCTTCAGGACTAACACTAAAACCAGAGAAGTGCCACTTCGCCTACGAGGAGCTGCTGTTCCTTGGTCACGTCGTAAGCAAGGATGGAATTCGCCCAGACCCTCAGAAGACGGCTGCGATCGCAGAGGTTCCACAGCCTAATGACAAGAAAGCTATACGCAGATTCCTTGGATTGTGCGCTTATTATCGGCGATTCGTGAACTTTTCGCGCATCGCAGAACCTTTGACCCAACTTACCAAGGCTGTCGTGCCTTTTAAATGGGAAACGCCGCAAGCGGAAGCTTTAAAAGAGCTGAAGCGTCGCTTACAGTCCCCTCCTGTGCTTAGGCACTTTGATGAAAACGCCGAAACCGAAGTCCATACCGACGCAAGCAGTGTCGGCTTAGGAGCGGTCCTCGTTCAGAAAAATGGAAGACAGGAGAAAGTTATCGCGTACGCTGGCCGTTCACTGTCGAAAGCCGAGGCCAACTATTCGACCACCGAGAAAGAATGTCTCGCAATTATTTGGGCCACGTCGAAATTTCGCCCCTACCTGTACGGGCGACCATTCAAGGTGGTGAGCGATCACTATGCTCTGTGCTGGCTAGCCAATTTGAAACATCCCTCCGGCCGCCTTGCTCGTTGGAGCCTGCGCCTTGCTCGTTGGAGCCTGCGCCTTCAAGAATTCGACATAACTGTGGTCTACAAATCTGGCCGCAAGCATTCCGGCGCACACTGCTTGTCGCGAGCCCCCGTCGACGCCGCACCGGAAGAGGAAGACGGCGACGCTTTCTTAGGACCGTTAAGCGCCAGCAGTTTCGCGCAGCAGCAGCGCTCGGATCCTCAGTTGCAAAGCCTAGTTGCTTATCTGAAAGGCAAGACCGCATCGCCTCCCCGAGGATTCAAGCGCCAACTGTCGTCCTTCGTCATTCACAATAATGTCCTCCTGAAGAAGAACTTCGCGCCCCACAGGACAGTGCATCTTCTTGTCGTGCCCAAAAATCTCAGGCAAGAAATTATGCAGGCATATCATGATGAGCCGACTGCAGGGCATCTCGGGATTGCTCGCACGTTGCACCGTATACAGGAGAAGTACTATTGGCCACGGCTAGCTACCGACGTTTCCCATTACGTGAAAACGTGCCGTGAGTGTCAGAGACGCAAAACGCCTCCGACTAGACCAGCCGGACTCCTGAACCCCATACCACCGCCAACTAAGCTCTTTCAGCAAATGGGGATGGACCTCCTCGGCCCCTTTCCGACTTCCTTCTCAGGTAACAAGTGGATCGTCGTGGCCACGGACTACATGACCCGCCGAGGCAAAAGCGTTGCCTAGTGGTACTGCAACAGATGTTGCAAAATTTTTTGACGAACAAATTCTCCTGCGACACGGCGCCCCCGAAGTGCTCATCACAGACAGAGCAACGGCATTTACAGCGGAGCTGACGCAAGCCATTTTAAACTACAGCCAGACAAGCCATCGGAGGACAACTGCCTATCATCCACAAACCAACGGACTCACAGAGCGTCTGAACAAGACCATCGCAGACATGCTCTCCATCTACATTGACGCCGAACACAAGACGTGGGACTCCATTCTGGCTTACATGATCTTCGCCTATAATACTGCCGTCCAGGAGAAAACCAGGTTTACCGCATTCCAGCTGGTATACGGCAGGAAGCCCACGACAACACTCGACGCAATGCTCCCGCACGTTTCCGGCGAAGATAACCTCGACGTCGCCGCCTACCTTCATCGCGCCGAGGAAGCCCGAAGACTTGCGCGGCTTCGCATTCAAGACCAGCAGCACACCGACGCCCGACGCTACAATCTGCACCGACGAGACACGCATTACAAGCCAGGTGATCGTGTTGGGATATGGACGCCAGTTCGCCGCCGTGGATTGAGTGAAAAGTTGCTGCGACGCTACTTTGGCCCGTACAGGGTTCTCCGTCGCATCGGTGACCTCCACTATGAAATCATCCCCGACGGCACGACTGCATCTCAGCGACGCCGTACATGCCCGGAAGTCGTATATGTCGTACGCCTGAAGCCATATTATGAACTCTAAAGGACGCGAAGTTCGCCTTCTCCGCGTTTATTTTCATTTTAAGGCATCCAGGCGATGCTTCTTTTGAAGGGGGGTAATGCCGCGTATCATTGTAGTGTTTGTTCGTTCATGCTCAAGGCTGCAGCAAAGGGTTGTTATCACTTTTGTTCGTGACGCGAGAAGCGACCAGACTAATCTCGATTTATCGCAGCCATGAAAGGCTGCATCTAGGTTTTTCTAGATTACTGTAGATGATCTTGTGCTGTTATCTGGAAGTTTCCTTGCCGCCTTTAAATTGAGCGATGCCGCGAGCAGCGGGTATTCGTAGTTCGGCGACTGACGAGCACGTTTGTTGCTTACGCCGCCGCCGAGTGATTCAGTTCTTTTGCTGGCGCAAGTTAGCCCAAATAAAGAGCTTCGTTTGCAAGGCCTGTTGCTGTTTTCCTGACTGCTGGATTGCCGTCACTACAACGTGACAATATCATCGAGTACT
Organism: Amblyomma mixtum; assembly: GCF_055824585.1. Taxonomy (NCBI): domain Eukaryota; kingdom Metazoa; phylum Arthropoda; class Arachnida; order Ixodida; family Ixodidae; genus Amblyomma; species Amblyomma mixtum. Next base: position 181,700,601 of record NC_143013.1, read on the forward strand.
TTGACACTGGCCCCATAAGCTGCCAACTGGTTCCGTAATGCCTGCGTGACTGCTGTGGTTTCGGCTGAGTCAAAAGATTTTTCGTAATCAATGAAGGCACATCAAAGACGTTGATTATATTCTGTGCATTTTTCTGTCACCTGACTGACAGTGGCTATATGGTCGATGGTAGAGTCCACTTTACGAAATGCTGCCTGTTCATTTCGATGATTGCAGTCTAAGGTTGTCCGAATTCTATTAGCGATTACCTGAGTAAATGCCTGGTAGGCAGCAGCGAATAAGCTGATAGGACTGTAATTTTCCGAGTCCGTTATGTCCCTGTTCTTATGGGTTAAGACGGCAGCACTGTTGCATTATTGCGGCAAGCTTGAGGTTATTTGGCATTTTTCTTGAAACGACTGAACAGCGCTTGCAGACAGGATGGAAGAGAACAGAGACACATGCGCTCTGTCAAGTTTTTGTGTTTGCTTTATTTCACCAACATGCACCAACCAGCCCGACTAGGCCCCATTTAAGAGATTCTGTACACAAGGTGGTTAGTTTTTCAAATACCTTGTTGCCGCCGTTTTTCCACAGATATATTGTTACCTGATCCTTATCACCTGCTTTCCCTATCTGCATTGCTCATAAGGCTTCCTTTACTTTTCCTTTTGTTACTGGTCGGCTGTTGAAGTGCTGTGGGCTGCTCTCTCTCTGTGTCGATTATTTCCTGATTGCACTAGCTACTGTACTGATTTATCAGCAACTCTTCGACTGCTACAACAAAAGCATCCATTTTGCTAATTACGTTGCCGTATTTGCCGCTTAACTTATACCTCTGGTTTTTGCCCGGCTTAGTTTCGTTTTGACCGCTTTAAGGCTATCCCGTTTTTTGAGACCACGCTCAGTTTTCTCCACATCATACTTCTTCATGTTGGTTACCTTACGCTAATTGTTCAGCTCTGTAGGTTCTTGTCTGTGCTCGCGGTAAGCGACTTTTATGCTTTTGTTTTCCTTAATTATGCGCTTGCCTCACTACGAGAGCTGGCTGGTGCTCTCTCTAACCATCATACCGCCTAATTTTGCCACGCACTCCGTAATAATAGCTTTGAGATTACCGCTGAAGTTCGACGTGCTCTGCTAACGCCGACTATCTATGGCAGCGTGATCTCGAATCTTTTTTTCTTGTTCCCGTTAGCTCCTATATGGGCTTCCGTCCCACTAGTTTTATCAGTTCGCTCATCAGGTATAGCCTAACTAGAGACCTTAATATCTAACGTTCACTGAACCGCAGCTTTCACGGGTCCTCCACATCCTGCAGAATGCCGCAGTATGAGCCCAGTATGAAGTATATAGCGGTTTTAAATTCGCCATTGAGGCTCTTCCGCGTTCACTTAGAGCCCTCCAGTGAGCTGAAGATGGTATTGATTGTCTGTAAATTATTTCTCCCTGCAGTGTGTACTAACCCCCTCCCCTCATGCTGTTTATAGCGCCTCTGCCATTGTTGCCCACTGCCGGGTCTCCACGCTCTATTGTTGCCTGTCTTAGCACTGAAGTAGGCCACAAGTACAACGTACTGTTTTTTTTTACTTTCCTCCTTGTCGTTTCCACGTCTTCATAAAAGCTTTCTACGACCTGCTTTCATGGTTCCAAAACACTGTAGCGCAACCAAGGACGAGGACAAAAATGAACATAATGAACACCACGAGTGCTTGAGAGAGAGAGAGAGAGAGAGAGAGAGAGACTCTTTAATGAAATGCAGAGAATTTAGCCGGCATTTCAATATCGCTGGCATGCTACTCTGCGTAGGGAGGGGGATTTGGGAGATAAAGACAGAAGGAGAGCAGCGTGGAAGTGGTAAAAGAAAAAAAAAAAACGAAGATAAAATGTGGCCATGAAATGGGTACTAAGGATGCAATGGCGAGTATTGATGTAACCTATGGAATGATGGAGGGCATAGTCCGACCAATGGGCTGACGAAGTTCACTGCATGAAGAATGCATGAAGGTAACGTGCAAGTGAATTTAGAGCTTATCGAGATGTCCAATGTCTTTTAAATATGTAAAAAGGAAGTTCATTGCAAGTCTGTTGCCTGAAGCAGGCTAAGGGACCTAAAACTTTTACATTGTTAGGGGCACTGGGCAGAGCTTCTGCATGCAATGTTCATAGCACGCACGCTCGTTAGCATACGCAGGGCACTCAAGTAGGATATGTTCCACAGTTTCTATCGAGGCACAGTTGTCCCAGTGCGGACTGTTCATTTGTCCAAAACGGTATCGCAAGCCGTTTGTATATGCAGCATTCAGGCGAAGTCGGTGATAAAGTGTTTCCAGTTGTCGAGGAATTCTGGGTGAGAGTCTTGATCTAAAATGTGGGTCGATTGAGTGAAGAAATTGGTACTGATGTGTCGGCAAACTCCAAAGCCGATACGTTTCTTCGTAAGCAAAGTTTTTAGCCATTTTGGACGCATCAGATTTCGTGAAAAAAGTTCGAATGTATCTTCGATGTTGATGGCCCTTACGGGCCGCTTCGTCTGCTTTTTAATTAGCCAGAATGCCACAGTGAGCAGGTACCCACTGAAATGTTATGCAGTGGCCTGATAAAATAGCTAAATGATGTATATACCCGATGTCCAGGGAAACTGGCTGGTGATTCGTTTTCTTCAGCAGGTTAGCCAGGATCCGCAGCGATGCTTTTGAATCGATGAAGATAACCCAACGGCCGGTGGTTCGGCGCAGGATGTAAGAAACAGCTTCCTTAATGCCGTGAAGCTCAGCTGTCGTAGAGGGTGTCCTCCGCTGCAGCCAGTAAGAAAGGGCATGGTCTGTTGAGGGCACATAAAGGGCAGAAGAAGAGGTTTATTTAGTAGTTGAACCATCGGTGAAGATATGGGTGTGCTGCGTATATTCTTCGGTTAAGTAGGCGAGAGTAGCTTGCAGAAGCGCTGCCTGTGGCATGCGGCTCTTTGCATTCACTCCTGGAACAGACTTCTTTACCTTTAGAGGAGAGAGTGTCCATGGAGGAAAGGCCATAGGTAGTAGTTTCTGTGGCTGATTAATAGTAGGAAGGGGCAGGAGCTGTACTGCCTGGCCAAAGCTAGAGTTGCTGTGAGTTGGGTGGACGCGGTGTAGGAAGTGCTTCTTCCCTTGCAGGACATGACGGAGATGGGTTCGAATAGTTTCCTGGGCGGCAATCACCTCTAGTGGGAGACATCCTGCCTCCGCTACTGTTCCTGATAAAAATTTGCCGTCCTTTTAAATAATGCCCAATCCACTTGCATTGCCTTCCTCCAAGGCCAAGACTGCCAAAGGCTGCGAGAATTGCATGGTGAAAGACAGAGTCAAAGGCGGCCTTGATGTCTAGGAAAACGGCTGTCGGGATGTACCCAGCATGAAGGTACTCCTCAATTGATGAGACGAGGGCGATGATATTGTCAGCCGCAGACCTGTTTTGACAGAACCCGTTCATTTCTTGGGGGAACTCATTTCGGCTTTCTAGGAACCAAGTTATTGCAGCTCAGTAGGGCAATGGGCCGGAATGATGCATAGCTTGTTGGCTGCTTACAGGGCTTCAAAACGGGCACAATTTTTGCCAGCTTCTATTCCGTAGGGACCTCACCAGTCATCCAGGAAGAATTGTAATACTCCAGGAGTCGAAGACGGGAGGTATGGGGTAGCTTTGCAATGGCGTCATAGGTCACCTCATCATGACCCGGAGACGTGTGTCTGTCTCCGCGATAGCTGTGGATAGTTCTTCCATTGTGAAAGGCAGGTCTAACGCTGGCACTGCCGCCTTTGGGATGCATGTTTGACCATCTTCGGAGAGTCTCGAGTGCCCTGACCCTGCCGACAGTAGCCTGCAGTATTCTTCTGAGACTTCATTTATATATTTTTGTTCGTGAAGGGAGAGTGCAGCGAAGGGCTGGAGTTGTTGAAGTGGCGTGCGCATACCTCTAACTATCCGCCAAATATTGGTTACTGGTTGGCGCACATCCAGCGTAGAACAAAAGTCAAGCCACTTTTGCCAACTGAGTTGATCCATGTAGCGTCGAATGTGTTGTTGTGCCCGTCGGCAGGCACGTAGGTCATCGAGGCTTTTTGTGCGCAGAGCTTTCCTTTCAGCTCGACTGCCTATAGCGCAAAGCCTTTGGAATGTGTCATCATTTGAAGGTAGGTTATCATTTTTAGCTGTAATTTGTGTGCTCGCTCTCAGGCAATACGCCATTGTCGATGCTAGTTCCTCATTGCGAGTTGCCGCAGTAACTCCTCTGCTTACAGCGTCCTTGTATGCGTCCGAGTCTGTAGATTTTATAAGGAATTTCCTTGGATTCCTCTGCGCATGGAAAGCCGATATGAGAATTGGGTAATGGTCGCTTCCGCGTGTCTCCAAATCAGTGCACCAGCCAAAGTTGTGGTGGAATGAACTTGTGACAAATGTCACGTCGATGCTGCTGGTAGTCGTCGGGCCTCGGAGGTAGGTGATGCTGCCGTCATTTAATGGCTGAACTGAACGCTTGGAGAGAGGTTTTGCAAGCTTGGCACCTCGGGTACATGGATGTGAGCTGCCCCAAATTTCATTAAGTGCATTGAAGTCTCCGCAAATAATATGCAGAGAGGGAGTCCTTGCTATCAAATTTTTAAGTCTCAAAGCATCAAATGTCGTGCCTGGCTCAAGATATACTCCAGTCAGAGTGTACTGTTGTCCGGCAATAACTGTGACAGCGCACACGTATTCATTGTCTCTGTGAGGCGGGACATCAACCGGCGAGGCTGGGATATCCTTGCGAAAGCCTATCAGCAATCTGCTGGCGTTGTCTGGTCGTTGTGAATGATGGAAATAGTATCCGTGGAGTCGGAAAGTTTCTCGACGCGTGATTCACAGATGACTATGAAGGAGAAGCGGTACGCTCGCGCGAGCTGTCGGAAATCGTGTCGCACGAGTGATTGGGTGTTCCTTCTGTTCATTTTTATCCTCGTCCTTGGTTTCGCTTCAGTGTTTTGAAGCTATGTACTACCTGCAAATTCAGAAAGCCACCCTACTGCTTTCGAGGCTGGATGTAGGCGGGTAGGCCGGTACTGTGTTTAATTTGTTCCTCTTATTTTGCGAAATACTTGCATACACCTCGTCTTTGACAGCCAGTTTGAGAACTAGGCATTGGTGCAGCAAGTAGAGCATATATCTTTCTATTTCACCAACCAGAAAGCTTCCTTCATGACAATCGAGAACTGTTAGTGGCCACAGCTGGAGCGTAGCTGCGAGTTCGTTCACCTCGCGCAAAGCCAACCGGGTGGCGAGACGAATGTAACCAGATGCGCTGCCCCGTTGCCTAGGATGCCAGTTTAGCTTTGTACCCTGCACATTGTAATTTTGAGCTTTGATTTATTTCGCAGGCATGAAGCACTTCAGAGGCAATCGATTACTGGTCTGTTAAGCGTTATGCAGTGGCCAGACCACATGCCACACTGGGACAGGCAGTATGAATGACAGATAGTTGTACTTGTTTTCCTATAATGCGTCTTACAGCAAGGACGACACCATGGCATTCTGCAGAAAGCTGGTTTGTGTGCGTCTTCGTTGTTCTCGATTCAGAAAAACGGGGTCCGCGTTCCGTACATCACTCCTGAGAATATTTCTAGGCGTCGTTACAAGTCCAGAATTATTGCACATCAATTTTAGTTGTGAGGCAACTGTGGAATATTATGAGGTTCTGTTGTGGAAGTGCAGAAGGTAATGGTTCATTCTTGTGATGTCCAGCAAAGTCATTCTCTTGAAGCGCTTCCATGGCTCGCATAACATGGTAACGCTGCCATAGAAAACCAACGGTAACCATTTTGGAGGGTAGCACAAATGTCAGCAGCTAAAAAATTCAAGCCTGCCCAGGGAAGGTCTGTGGGTGTATTTACTGTTATAGTAGAATATTACGACATACGAAAAAACTGTGTCCATTAAAATTTCGCCAATAAAAATGCGCTTCTCCCAAATTTTTAAGTAGGGTAAAACTGAGCGGACAAATTAGTGTACTTTGCTTTTAATGATAAAAAAGCGCCTTCATGGCAATCGATCACGAATGTTTTTTTTTTTTTCAAATTAAGCAAAGATTAGAGATTGCATCCCTAGAGAGAAGTTAGTCCCTAATTAAAAAGCCATCACTTCACAATTGGAAAGCGGCTTGTTCAGACTTCCAAAATTCGTTAGCGCTTTCACAAGGAATAAGGCGTAGCTACAACAGAATCCGCAGCAATAGGAAATGCTAACATACTCAAAGCTCATGCGAGGATAACCTAAGGATTTTCTTTTTTATAGCATCGCCGAATTGGTTGGTATTGAGGCCCTTCAGAAGTAGAAGGTGTGTGCAGCGATGGATAAAATTTGACGGTGCAAATTCGTTCTCCTCATGAGAAACCTCGCGCAGCTCCGTCCGAAAAGGTCAAGATAGAGGCATGAGTGAGAGTACGTTAGTGCGGTTAATCTGCCAAGCTTCAATAGAACAAATTACCTTTCCTTGATCTTGGTAATTTTGCAGTGCAGGATTGTTCTCTGGCAATTGTTCACTTGCAAAGCTTGACGCTACAGTTAGGCAAAAGCTGACCAAAAATAACAAGAATAAATCCATACTGATGCCTTTAAGCTTTTCTCTGCGAAAGCAGCTGAACAGGGATTAAACTTCATGGCGGTAGATTCTGCCTTTTATACCCTGTGACAAGCGCCACGTGTACCATACTGCACGTGGTGCTTAGGAGTTCTGCAAAATATTTTCGTACACTTCCCGCTGTCTGCGTCTACAGCTGCGCCGAGCCGGCACTCGACGTCATTGGCACGACCTTGTTGTAAACTGTAGTTTAAAAACTATAAACCTCAGTTGTAAACAGTGCGCCGCTGCTCATTGGGAGTTTTCTTTAGGTTTGCTTCTCGCGTATTTCACGTTGTGTCGGAATAACAAACCGGGTGTTGTTGCGCAGTTCCGAAAAACCCCGAACGAATCAGATATTCAGCGACTGTTTTCTTTTTCTTTTTGCTGGACTTAACTACTGATCCATTGACATTTTATCAGGGTCATATTAACTCGACAGCGTTAAAAGCCCCGTTCATGCGAGAATACGGCGTCGGCGTTTTCGGCGTTGCTGTCGTGAGCGAAAAATTACAGGCATGGCTCTGGAAGGTGGTCTCCAGAGAGCAGCCTGGTAATGTGACTTTGCGAAGTCACCGCACCATTCCCATAGGATAGTGAGCAAACTGGCAATCTTGGCAGGTCGCGGTTAAATTCATTATTGTTCGCGTGGGAAGAGCAACCTGGGTCGCAAAAGACCCAGGATTGGGAGCACCTGCCATCGCAGGTCAGTGGCGCATCTCGGCGCCAGAAGGGAGATGAGCACTCCCAGGGATTTAAGAATGTAAAGCAGAGGATGACCTTCTGCATTTATGGGCAGCAACCCATTGCGCTATCGCATCAATCTTTTGAGGCAGAGCTAAATTGCATCTTCAAATTTTTATAAAACGTTCACTTAGCCACTGGTTTCGATTTGCGACATTTTACAACATAATTCCCTAGTGCACAAACTTCTAGTGATGAGTAAGACCCCTAGCCCAAATTCTTTTCGCCATTGGCAATAGTAACGGTCCGTTTGGCGGTAAGCGTGCTCGCGCAATCAAATAGGGATAACCATTGACTGCAGTGGAGCTCCATGTCTAGATGATCCACGGTACATCACTGACAAAAGTAATAGGTTTTCGCTTCCTGGTACTGGTCACACGGCGGTGGCTGTGGTAAAGTACACACAGGCGGACGCTTTCATAAATCATTTAGCTTTTACGCCTACAACGATGTTTTCAACAAATGTGTAGCTATGGTGCTTAGCATCACGTTCCTGCTATACTTAGTCCAAGGATATACAAGAATATGTTTTCATTCTAATACAAGCTTGTACAACAATAGGATCAACGCTTATTCTTCGAAATAAATTGTGAAGACAGATATGCATATATATTGAGGAATCATGAGTTTAATACCGTTTTCTGCCGTCTAAAGTGGAGTGCGCGCGGCGTTTGCCTCGTGACGCCACGCTCATGTGGGCAGTGAAAACCACATTGCGATGTCACTATTTGAAGTTAACCAGTAAACATATTAAACCACATGCAAAACTGCAGACCACACGCTTTCTCCTCGGGCCGAAGAAAATATTGGCGGCTTCAACCGAATGTGCATCCAGGAGGATTTGAATTCATAACACTGCTGTCATGTGGTGTCTCAAGATAATATCATCAGAATAAATTAACTGAACCAAAACAGAGTGGGTACACAGCTGATCGGAACAAAATGACCTCTGGGCACCCACGGTCATTAATTACTGCCAATATCGCATGAGTTTCAAGCCTATTGTTTTTTCTGAAACAGTACTCGCCGTGAGCGTTGTTGATCCTTCAGGATTTAATATTCCTTTTCGGACCGAAGCAAGGAAAACTTCCAGCAGACCAACGGGTAAAAATAGTTATTTTAGAACACTAATAAACGGTCTGAAATGTCTGTGATTGAAACTTTAAGAAGAATCAGAAATCAAATAGCCATACATAGAAATACGCAGCTCAAGTGTATGGAACACAGAGACTCCTGCAGGGTGCAGTAGGTGTAAGTGAAATGCTGTGTCACGAACCCTTCCTCATTATGCCGGCAAAAATTTCCCATAGACGACAAGGGACGACTCACTGAGACTTTATTAGCACCGACATATGACCGGCTCCTTTCTTGTTCAACCATGTACGTTAGAATTATACTGTGTATTTTTATTATTTAGTGTGCCTTGATTCCCAACACTGCGCATAAATGTATTAAGAAAAACAAACGTTTTCAGCTGTCTCTTAGATTTCAAAAAAGCGCAAGCTCATTTCAGGAGAACATGCCTTTACGTATCTGGTAGAAGATAAGTTGGTTCCTTTGTGGGCCATTAAAGAGAGATAGAGAAACAAACGAAAGCCTACGTATCTCCGGGCTGCATGGCGGGGTTTTCATGTGCAGGACAAATAAATGCACGTAAAAATGCTTTTTAATATTATTCGAAGTCATCAGTGTGTGGCACTGTCGTTGCGCTTTTGAGTCGTCGTCAGTTAAGGCACTGATGAAGAAAATCAATGCTTGTATGCGTTCCAGACCGCGTGTATGCAAAATATGCGTCAATTCCCGAGACAGCCGAACGCTATACTTTCAGTCTTCTTTCAGCGCTGATGCCTCAAGATTAGTTGTTACCCAAAATTAGAGAGCCCCCTAACTGCGTCACGCAACGGTGGTTGCGTTTTTGAAGACTCCGCACGTAGGAAGATGATTAAGTAGGGTTTATCATCCTCAGGACTGCTCCATCATTCAGGTTGGTGTCCGTGATCTTTGGTTAGTTTGGTGTTCGTGAGTAGTGTTCGTGATTCACAAGCATGACTTTGTTTGCGTCTGCGAGCAGTACTTTTGAGTCCTTTAAAGAAGTAATTTTGAGGATAGTTTTCAAAGAAAATTTTAGGGATCCTCCACTGGTAGGAAAAACTGAATATAAGCCATAACACAAAGGCAGCAGCTGAGCTTAGAAGGTCATGAATTGTGGCACTTTCCATGCTGCTGTTTTTTATACGTCACGGGTCAGATTGTGCGCAGAACTGCTTGTTTTAAAAAGGTTGTTGCCGAGTAACCTTGGAAACAGCACTTCAGCGTACATGCGCGAAACGGAAGCGGTGTGCTATTTTTTTTTTTGCGCTATGATAACGTCGAGCAATTCCTATCGAAGGGTCTGCGTTGCTGATTTTGACTTTTGCAAGAATCTGCTATTTAAAGGGCTATTTGTTGGTGATAGATAAATGCGCAGAATATAACCAACCTCTATATATAGCCTTCATTGATTACGAGAAAGGTATTGACTCAGTGGACACTTCAGCTGTCATGCAGGCATTGCGGAATCAGGGTGTAGAAGAGTGTTGTGTGAAAATATTGGATGATATTTATAGCGATTGCACAGCTACTATAGTTCTCCATAAAGTCAGCAATAAAATTCCAATACGGAAAGGTGTCAGACAGGGAGGCACGATCTCGCCAATGCTCTTCACTGCCTGCTTACAGGAGGTATTCCAGGGACTGGAATGGGAACAGATGGGGATAAGAGTTAATGGAGAATACCGGAGTAATTTGCGATTCGCTGATGACATTGCCTTGCTAACTCACTCTGGACAAGAACTGCAAAACATGATCAATGAGTTAGACAGGCAGAGCAGAACGATGGGGCTAAGAATTAACGTGCGGAAAACCAAAGTAATGTTCAACAGCCTAGCAAGGGAACAGCAGTTCGCAATTGGTAGCGAGGTGCTGGAAGTAGTAAGAGAATATGTCTACTTAGCGCAGGTAGTGACCGCAGATCCGGATCATGAGAGGGAAATAACTAGAAGAATAAGAATGGGGTGGAGCGCATATGGCAGGTTCTCTCAGATCATGAATGGTAGCATACCAATATCCCTGGAGAGAAAAGTATACAACAGCTGTATTCTACCGGTACTCACCTATGGGGCAGAAACGTGGTGGCTAACAAAGAGGGCACAGCTTAAGTTAAGAACAACGCAGCGAGCTATGGAAAGGAAAATGATAGGTGTAACGTTAAGAGATCGGAAGAGGGTGGAGTGTGTGAGGGAACAAACGCGGGTTAATGACATCTTAGTTGAAATCAAGAGGAAAAAACGGGCTTGGGCAGGGCATGCAATGCGAAGGCAAGATAACCGCTGGTCCTTAAGGGTAACGGAGTGGATTCCAAGAGAAAACAAACGTAGCAGGGCACGGCAGAAAGTTGGGTGGGCGGATAAGAAGTTTGCGGGGATACAGTGGCGGCAACTGAAAAAAGACAGGGTTAATTGGAGAGACATGGGAGAGGACTTTGCCCTGCAGTGGGTGCAGTCAGGCTGATGATGATGATGATGATCTAAGAGAAAAAGCTTTGAAGCTTTGTTTTTGAATTCATAAAAGAGTTAAGACTCTCTATAACATGGTTGGCTGATATTTTAAGCCCACCATGGCAATCTCAAAACTAAGTCTGAATATATAATGCTGCGCATGTATTTGTGCAGTTTCTTGTGTCGTTATTTCTTTCGAGCTTTTATCACTTTTAAATTTTTGTGTCCTTACATTTTGCTACATTTTGGAGAAGGGAGTTGCAGTAGTAAAAGCAGAGCCTCCTTATTTTACCCTGTCTTTGCAACATGTACATAGTAAATGTATGTTGAGATAGCAGCTTAATGCTTTAGGAATTTCGTTGGAAATGCTTTGTTTTCTGCTCGAATCTTATTGCTGCGTACAATAGATATAGTTCATTCATTCTGCACACCGGTATTTGAAACATATTATCCCTGATTACTTGTAGCCTCCTTGTTGCCGTTCGTATTCTCTTTTCGATCTTCTCATAAATGTAATCACTTACCAACTCCCTCTATGTACCTTTTTGCTCTTCTATTTCCTTTCTCCGTCTCATTCATTTAGTCCTTGAAGCATTTCTGTTGCGGAGAGGTGAATGAATCCGTCACTGGAAATGCACTATGTATGATGTGCAGGGACTGGTTGACATATCAAAACTAGAATCTATCCAATAAAGGTCAGGTTGCAGAGTGCATGGCAATGCAATGTATGACGGACTAAACGGTGAAAATACCACTTTCATGTCTGTTTGAATACAGCCCAGTTTGCAGCCATATACCATTCTGTGTCGTCATTGGAATTGGTCGTCGGCAGTCCGTCGTGTTATTACCTCGTCTCCAAGAAAAACCGTGATGGAACCGTTTGTCAACGCACGAGAGCGACGCCTTCTGAAGGCGCCACTAGTACAATAACCTGGCCTGAAACATGCAAAGGCAGGAAATTGCTCTGACTGTGTTCGGAGGCTGTGCTAGCGGCGAAGTATTGAGCGCGCGCCAGGGTGAGCACGTCCTGGTGTGACGGCGCGTGCCTGCCTCCGACAAGGAACGCCTATATGGAGGTACCATGCTCGTCCTTTTCTCCCTTCTAGTAATTTGTTGCCTCAGATCCCGCTAGGTGGCGCCGCCCTTGTTAGCTGGCTGCCTATCGTGCTCCGGTTTCACCTGCCCCTGGCCTGAACCACGGCCTCGCCCGCTCCTGGATTTCCTCGCCATCGATTCAGGAAGGTTTCCGAAGCACGTGGACACCATCGGCATCAAGGCCTGCTGCCGAGCTGGCCCTGCAAAAGCCTCCAAAAGTCTGAAGCAGCGAGGCGCCTCGCTAACCCTAACGCGCCGCGCCTGCACCACTGCAATGCAGCCTCTGACCAAGCCCCTGCAGCCCAGACCCACTGATGGCGCTACCGAGGGGCCTACTCCAACCACTCCGACAGCATTGTCTCCACCGGCTACCTTCAACGCCGCCTACGTCACCGCACACAATCCTGTCGCAACCAACGCTGTGAGCAACGCTGGGAGCTGCGGATCTACGGCCGCGGCGCAGCCGGCAGCGTTCGTCGTCGCTGCAGCGTCCACTGCTAGCCAACTCCACGCTTTAATGGACGCCAAGACATTTGGGCCCATAGACACGTCGAAGCCGCCTGCGTTCGTCGCCGCCGCCGGTGCCACCAGGCCTACTCCAGCCACATGTCCTACTGACACCAAGACCTCCCTTAGCAAAAACTAATACGTTTGGAATATACGGAGGTCTATTTAAAATGTATTTGAAACATATTTTGTATTCGTGAATGCACTAAAAATATGTAGGAAATACGTTTCTGAAATTTCATGCTTGGTATTCGAAATATATTTTTAAAATGTGCCAAAAATACCTCACTTAAAGCATACTTCGAGCACTTTTCAAATACATGAAAAAATATGCATGCATTTTTAGCATCTTGTCAGTGTATTAAAAGTGTATTTTCGGAAATATGACATTAATTCATCGAAAGTATACTTCAATTCTAGAAAACGGGCAGCCCTTGTAAACGTATATGTATGCAGTTTTAGCATCTTGTCAATGTATTAAAAGTGAACTTTCGTAAATATGAAATTAATTCATCTGAAATATATTTCAATCCTAACAAACGGGCAGTCCTTTTAAACGTCTTTGCACACTTCTAGCTGCCATGAACAGTCGAGTGCTCGAAATCGTGTTTCGGGAAATGGCATTTGCGTGTCGTCAATGTATTTGAAGTGTACTTCCGTAAATACGTAATTAATTCGTCCAAAGAACACTGAAATTCTAGCAAATTGGCAGTCCGCATTAGCATATTTGCAGCGCACTACAAGCTGTCGTTGAACAATCTAATGCTCAAAATCGAGTTTCAGGACATCGCATTTTGGTGCTGGCCATCTATTTAAAGTGTACTTTCGTAAATACGCAATTAATCCGTCTGAAGTATATTTAAATTCTAACAAAAGGGTTGTCCGCGTAAACATATTTGCATTACACTTCAAGCTACCGTGGAACAATCTATAGTAGGATACAACTTATAAAAACAGCAGTTGCTAACACTGGGCCGCGGTCCGCGGCGTCTTGTATTACTCCGCTGGCCAATCACAACTGTAAACGAAACCAAGTTTTTAATGTTTCACTATATCAAACAATCAGCGTATCAGAATTCTAGAGTTCATAATTTTTTTCTTGTGCTAAGCTTCTTGTTTACGTAACAAGAAACTTTCAAGCAACGGACTACTTCTTTGTCGTGGAGGAATCCTGTGCGCGGAGGCTGAATGTGGGCGGAGCTTCACTGCAGACTTAAGTTGTATCCGACTATAGGGCTCGAAATGACGTTTCAGCGAAGAGTGAAAACTTTCCCTTTCTTGTCATCCTTTCGTTTATGGTAACTTCTAGCAGGAAGGTGATCACCACTTATACCCCTGCTACACGGGCGCTTCGAATGCCTTCCAGCCGAATGTCATCTAACGATGCTACATGTGTTCTGTCTAAGGGAGTGCTTGAAGATAATATTACGCCAATGAATATTAACCGCGTCAGCATGAAATTTCCCCGGGAGTGCGCCGATGAGGACGACTGCACTCATACTGTTGTTTACATCGCTTGTTTACATAACATAAAACGCAATCTGCGCTTTGGTTCTAATAAACAATCTGTTTTCTTTTTTACTGGTTGTACTCGTGATTGTTTACGCAGTGCTACAATGTGTGGGAAGCGATGATGCGATCGCACGCCTGAGAAAGCCGGGTTGTTGGCATCGCGCAGGACTGGCGCTTCTCGCTTCTTGTCCCGGCTTTCTCCGACGTGACCAGTACTTTTTTTTAAACTACTTTATCCAGAAGTATGTATGGCGACTGTTAGCTTTAACTGAAACGGCCTAACTTGTTATCCACAAGCTAGCGACGGCGACGACTGCTGCTGGCCGTAAAGCACGGCTCGGCAGTCTGGGTCACACCGGCGATACCCGTTCATCGTACGCGTGCCCTGCGATGTAAGCAATAGTTGATTTCAGGTCACTGTTGCCAAAACTACACCTGGTGACCATTTGCATTCGCTAAAGCTTGTGATTCGCTCTTCACAACCGCCGAAATCACAGATCCAACCCTGCGAACTCGCTGGGCCTAGTCGTCGCGGAAGGGAACAGAGCCGTCGTCGATTGAAACTGATTTGGCAAGCGCTTATCGCTGGTGAGTGTTCAGGTATGCACACGTGAAATATAGCCGTTCGTTTCGCTCATTTAGAAGCGCGAGCATGCGCACACCGCCGCCTCATCACCGTGCTCTCGCTCAGCCGCCGACAAGGCTGACCGTCCGCCGACCGGATTCGTCGGTGTCGTTGGCCTGAAAAACGTGTCCCTCTAGAATCATATTATAGTAAACTAGATATTTCACTATAATTACATGCTGTTGTTCAGCGTGATATATACTGTCGTTGTCGGACTAGTGTGACCGCCGTCGTCGTCGTCGCTGTACACTGAAAACGAGCTGAGGCTTTCGAATGCGTTTCGAAAGTGTCGTGCAACACCGCGGCAGTCCATCGAGTCCGAATGTCATTCCTATTCTCGAATGCCATTCCACTCAATGTCATTCGAACATTTCCGTGTGAGAACGTGATAGCATTATACCAGCAAAAGCGCCTTGGGTACTTCTGGGTCCGAATAAGCCAGCGAAAAGGACCCCGTGTGGCAGGGCAGACCGGCTCCCTTACACGCCCATGTATCTGTTGGTTGACAGTTCGACTCCTGGCCTGTGCCTGACGCAAGTTTCAACTAGCAATTCCGTTCTCAATTAATCCCAGATTCGAACGCGACCAGTAGGGTACTTCTGCGATAATTTGGAAGCCCACAGTATTTGCGCAAAAAAAGGTATCACCGTGCAAAATAGTGCGTCGCTTTCGCTGGGTATATATACGGCAAGCCAAGTACAGCGCTTGTCGTAGGATTTGTTGTTTGCTGTGTCGCTGTCGTCTTGGTATGCTGTATGTAGGTATCTGCCGTTCCCATTCAATCACGTGACCTTATAATATCAGACTTCTGTTGATTAATGATAAATACCCGTGTACGATTTGTTCTCCAGTTGATGAATTAACCCGTGTCATTCCATGGAGCCGCCCAGTAAGTAGACTTTTGTTTTAAGCCCGAGTAAACACATTTTTAATGTATTAAATGTATATTTTTAGTATAATTCTAATGTATATTTTTATTATATTTTTAATCCATTATAAATATGCTAAGCGGGCAAAAATGTACTTTTCACGTATTTTTAAGAACGTTTAAAATATTATTCCTAGTATACTTAGAAAGCATTCGTATTGCAGTTTAAGCATAGGGACAAAAAATGCGAAATAAATATGAAATTAATACAATACGTTTGAAATGCATTTTTAGCACATCCTCTTTTCGCTAAGGGCTGCAGCCCGGCACCAGCGTCGCAGATTGCGTCTCAATCTGACGACTCGACGGCAGACATCACGGCGTCCGCGGTAGACGACACTCCATCCCCGGAAATCGGCTGGAGCACCATCGGTGCCAGCCGTAAGCCTGCTTCCGCCACCCGACCCCGCTCGGAGCTCATCCCTGTTGGCATCCAACTCCCCCAGGTACCCTCACTCCCAAGCTGCCTCTCTACGACGTGCTCGCCGCAGTCATCTCCGCTGCACAATTCTCCTCCAAGACCAGCGCAGACATCACCCTTCAGGCCAAGCCAGCCCTAAGCCTTGTGTTTTTAAAAACTCATTGTCCTCTCACCGTCCACCTCCTACTTTGTATCACGCACCTTCACCTTCACGGTAAGCCTATCAGAATCAAAACTTATGCCCTCATCCTCCCATCTCATGCTTCGGAGTCATCCATAACGTGGGTGGCCACTTCACTCCTGATGAGTTCATGCATTATCTCGAATATTTCACAACAGATATCCTCGCTGCTCGCACGATGCGATACGCTCAGTCGGTGCTCATAACTTTCGCTGGTACCGTCATCCCCCACTTTGTATGTTTCAAACGCGTTGCCTGCCGGTGCCGTCCTCATAAACCTAAGCCTCCCACCTGCACCCGTTGTCTCACTCTAGGACACCGCGCCCACCAATGACCCCAGCACAGCGTTCCTGCCAAGAGCAGTCGCTGTGCTGCTCCTCTACCCACTGACCCATCCGCTCATGTATGTGCCCAGCCCTGGTGCGTTCACTGCCAGGTAAACACCCATCCCTCCCTCGACCCCACTCGCCCCTTCCTCCTTGCTAAAGAACGCGAGTGTGCCAAAGCTGCATACCTCCGACGCCTAGCTTTGCGCCGGGCCACTCAACCCACCAACCCCTCCTCCTCCTCTAGTCATGAACCTCCACCAGCTCCGGTCACGTCAGCACCAGGCTCCTACGCCGCCATAGTTAAAGGATCTTCGGTGGCAGCGTCCCTCTTTTCTACTACACCACCCTCTCCATCCTTGACTGACGAGAGCAGCTTCTTCGACCTCCGGCTCGCAATGCTGGAACGCCAGCAGCGAGAGCAGCAGCGCATTTCCCACGATCTACAACAGCAGATACATGCCTTGATTCAAACCCTCCAGAGAACCACCTCCTTTCTTACCTCCCAGCTTGCCAAGCTAAATGAGCACCTTTCCACGTTCACCACTCCCTCTTCCAGCGCCCAGGTCGCCCGTTTGTCTGACCTTGTCGAAACCACCATACAGGCACACCGCACTCGCTTGGTTCAGCTGGAGACTTCGGTGCTCCAGAATCTTACCACCCTCCAAGCACAATCCAAACAATTTGAATCCTTCACTTCTATTCTCCAATCCGTCCATGAGTCACTGCACCCGGCCAAAAAGAAGGAACGCGTACTCCAACGAGCCTCTACCTCTGCACTATCATGATGGTGTTTTGCGAGGACCTCGACATTATGCAGTGGAACTGCCGAAATCTTTCCCACGATAAGACCCCCTCCACTAGTATCTACTCACCCGCCCCTCCCTGCCTCATTTTCTCCTTCTCCAGGAGACTCGGACGGCCCGCGCTGCACCACGCTACCGCCCCTACCATGCCACTACGGCCGCAACAATTGCGTCTATTTGTGTACGCAGTAACGTGCTCGTAGAGCCAATTGAATTCGCCTCCACCCTCCTTAAATATTTACTTGGTGTGGTTTATTGCAACCCTTCTCCCGCGTCTCACTCGTCCTTTTGTCTTTTTACAACCCCCCTGTCACATTCTCTTTGTTCTCAGGCAAATTCCTTCACTCTCTTCCTTCTACATCCAATCTCCACTTTGGTGGTGACTTTAATGCCCCTCACACATTTTGGGGCTACCTACAAACCCCCAAACCCGGCTGCCTCCTCCATTGTCTGCCCAAGCAACGCCACCTCACCCTTCTTAATACTCCTGGCTCCCCTACTTGAGCGGGCATTGCCTCACAACGCCCCACGACACCCGACCTCACTTTCTCTCGGGGTTGACTTTCCTTTCACTGGCAGGTGACAGCCGAAACTCTTCTCAGTGACCACTTTCTCACGCACATTACCACCTCACTTTTCCACATCGCTCGCTGTCATCTGATTATTCCCACTGACTGGCATGCCTTTCGCACTAATCTCGCCTCCGACTCCTTTGAATTCTACGACGACTGGGCGCCGCTCTTCTCTGCAGTGCTCACGTCCAGTAGCCGTCGTGTTCGCTCTCGTCACCCAATCCCAGACCCAGATCCTCACCTCCTCCGTTTATGGCGTCGCCGTAAACGTGTTCAACGCTCCTTTCGCTCCCAACCCCACAATGCCCAACTTTCCTCCCGGACCACTGCTCTGCTGGCCGAAATCGTCGCCCAATGCGCCTCCCTCGAGCACTCTCGTTCGAGTGCTCTTTGTGATGGCCTTGACACTGCATTGCACTCGCGATCGGCATGGTCTCTCTTTAAATCCCTCCTTCACACTAAGCCGGCCCTTGCTCCCACTCTAGCTTAAGTTCTCACTCAGCGGTCTCCCTCCGACGTTTTTAATCAACTCATCTCTCGCTACCTCCCGCCCCCTCTGGCACCCTCCTACTCAGGTGGACCTAACCCCTACCTGGACCACTCCTTCACTCTCCGGGAGCTAGAAGCTGCTCTGGTTGCTAATGCTACACGCTCGGCTCTCGGTGAGGATGCCATTACATACACCACACTTTGTAACCTTCCTGAGTGAGCCAAATAATTCCTCCTTCAAACCTACAATGAGGCCAGGGAGAGCGGCTGCTTGCCGAGCTCCTGGACATCCTTCCTAATTTCTATGATTCCAAAGCCGGGCAAATCTCCCTCTCTCTCTAACCTCCGCCCAGTCTCCCTGACGTCGTGCGTTGGTAAGACCCTTGAGCGAATGGCTCTGACTCGCCTGTCTAATTTTCTTGAGGCACGGGAGTTCTTCCCCCATGCTTTCATTGGCCTGCGACGCCGCGTCTGTGCACAGGACATGTTTCTGTTCCTCCAGCAAACCTTCCTGTCACCTATACCCAATCAAATTAACGCACTTGTGACCGTCGATGTTCGCAAGGCCTTTGAAGGTGTTTGCCACGATCACATCCTTTCTCAACTCACCCTTTGGACTGTGGCTCCCGCAGGTACTCTTACATCCGCTCATTCCTCTCTAAACGTGTGGTTTGCTTTTGAGTAGACACCCACTTGTCTGACCCACACCACCTCATCCGTGGCACTCCTCAAGGTCCTGTTCTCTCTCCTACCCTTTTCAATCTCGCTATGGCCTCTCTCGCCTCCCACCTAGCTGAAATTCCCGACCTGCATCATATATTTTACACCGATGACATCATTCTCTGGTGTTTATCTGGCTTTCTCGGTCACGTACAGGACACCCTGCAACGTGGTCTAGATCTCATCGACTCCTTTCTCGCCACTGCAGGCCTCTCTCTTGCTCCTGAGAAATCCGACCTTCTCCTTCTCAACCATTCCTCCTACCAGCGCTCACACATCCACTTCGTCTCTCTCCACCTTTCTGGCTCTCCGATTCCGGTCATCAAACAGTGCAAAGTTCTCGGCTTCTCTTTGCATGCGGCCAAGAATGTGCAAGCCCTCCACCGCTTTGTCGCCAGCTGCCACTCGGTAACTCACCTCCTGCGGCGCGTGGTCACTCGACGCTCAGGGGTGGTATTCTGCCGGTGTCGCCTTTTGCGACATGTCGCATTAGGGCGGGGCCTAAAAAAGTGCGTACAGTTGCTCGAGGAAACGGAAAACACCCCTGGCACTTTCGTCTGCGGTGCTTTCATTCACTGCGAGAAGCGACAATTTACCACTGCTGATTCACTAGCAGCAGTAGTTTCGTATCTTTCATAGCAAGAATATTTCCCATAAATAACGTCTAATGTTCAAAAAACATTTGCAAATTTAATATAAACTAACTTTACTTCATTTAAGTCTATACACCGCGAAAAAGCTCCAAATTTAATTTTGTTTCGTTCCGGATGGTTGTGCTAGGTTTCGGCTGCGTTTCGGGCAGTTGCAGACGGTAGCAGTGTAGCTGGAGGTCCCATTAGGCTTGCGCGCTCCAGAATCGATAGCGTATCAAAACCTAAGCTGAATTGCAGCTTAAACTTTATCGTCAAAGCAAGGTAAGTCATAGCGAAAAGCAACAACACCAGTAGTTGCCGGTAAACATGCCGACCGGAATCGCAAGGACTGTTGAATTGGCTGAAGCGGGCGGCTCTCTCTTGGAAGGACGCCGCCATGTTTTCACGCTAAGGGCGCAAAAGCCGCAGCTGCCGATTGCGTTCGTACGCTAACGGTAGCCCGTCGCCCGCGCGAATCGCTTCAGCGCATTTCGTTGTTCGACTAAGCGTAGTAAATTGGGGCGACGTCACAATGACGTAGCAGGAAGGCGGATCCGTGTCGTCACGCCGCCGTCACCGCGGCTCGAGCCAATCAGTGAAGAGCGAATGCGACATGTCGCAAAAGGCGACACCGGGAGAATACCACCCCAGGTCTCCACGAGGCTCACGCGTGCCGAGTTGCCTCCGCGCTGGCCCTCAACAAGGTCTTGTACTTTGCACCCTACTCTTCCTTCACCCAGACTCAACTTAACGCTCTCGAGACTGCCCATGTGGGCCTCTACAAGGCAGCTCTCAACCTCCCTATTACTACCTCTACCAGTAAGCTCTTTACCACACGCCTTTTCCATCCTCTTCGTTCTCTTCTCAGTCTCCATTGTGACTGGCAGCTTGCCCGGCTTTTCCCTTACCTGTCACGGTCAGTGGTTATTGACTCAAGAAGGTATCACGCCCCTTCCAATCTCCCCGTTTACCTCTCCTATTCCCACCCTCGCTGCCAATCTTCGTATCCTTCCCTTTCCGACCAACATGTTCCCCGTCCTGCACGCCGGCCGTCATCACGCGGTCGCGCAGCACCATTCCACTCTCTTCGATATCCAGGGTGTATCCTACACGGATGCCTCCTTCGTGGCTCCTCGAGTTTTTTGCGGCTACGTCCTGTACCATCCACACCTCCTCGCTCCTGAAACCCACACCAGCAGGGTGTATCTACACCCTCCAGACGCATTGTCCCTCGAGGTCGTCGCCATTGCGCATGCAGCCCAGTCATTTGCCCTCCTTTCCTCTCTCCAAGAGTACACACTCTATTCAGACTCACAAGTCGCTATACACCACATAAAGAAACGCACACTGTCCCCTTCTCTCCATCAGGAGGTCGAACGAGCGGTCTCCGCACTGCAGCCTTCCATCGTTTACCTCCGCTGGGTCCCTGGGCATTCAGAGATTGACGGCAATGAGCTGGCCCATCAGCTCGCCCGCGACACACTTTTCCGGGCACCGTTGAACCCTGGCCCAAGCCCTGGGAGGACGGTTGGAGACTCACCTTTTGCCGCACCATAAAAGAGGTCTACCTTGAGCTCCGCCTCGACAAACGCCTTTACCCTCCCCGTCATCCATCACTCACGTTGTCGGCACATCCATCGGCACATCTTTGGCACATCCAAATGAATGCAGTTGTCACCCCGTCCCGCCTCTTTCTCTATCGCTATCGCTCAGACCCTTCCTGTCCCAACTGTCCCTGTATCTATGCGGACCTGGCCCATTGCCTCTTCTATTGCCCGGCTGCTCAGCAGTCGGGTTCCTACCCCCCACCCCCTCTATCCATCACCACCTGGCTTGACTGGCTTGGCGCTGAAGGCGAGGAAGAAGAGCGAATTCTGGTCGCCCAGGAGGTCGACATGCTCGGCCTATATATTATGTTCGAATAAAGGTCTTTTATTAATACTACCAATGGAAATCTAGAGCCGGCTTAACGATATAAGATCGTTCACGCACCTGACGCAAGGTGTATGGAGAGATAGAGCGAGAGAAGAGCGAGAGAAGAAAAGATCGAGAATGGAAATGACAATGTGCATATTCTTGAGAACCTAACCAAACGAACTCGGGAGCTGTTGCAAAAAACACAAGAATGGGCAAAACAACACGACTACAAATACGCCTGGCACAGTAACGGAAAGGTACTGGTCCGGAAATCTGAACGCACATCGGCGATAGTGGTGTGCAAAGCATGTGAGCTCGATCGGCTTTCATAGGGGTTTGGCTCCTACTCCTAGGCATACTTCTTTTCCGCACCTACAATGGAGCCACTTTGTTCTCTCTCGGGCCAGACAACGTATCCGTTCTTACGACCGTCTAGCACATCCATAGCGCCTACTGTGAGCAAGAAAATGTCGTTCATTCACATCAACGCTCAATCGTTGCGCAACAAAGCTGATGAGCTTGAAGAGTCCTTGAAGAGTTCTTTCCACACTTTACTTTCGTTTCAATATAATAATGATCACTGAAACTTGGTATCAAAACGCTTGTGAAGTACTGGACTTGCCAAACTACAACGCGTATGTAGTGAATCGCTCTGACAAGCGCGGCGGCGGTGTTATGATAACGATTGTAAGGGATCGGTAGTGCGTGCGGGGTCATTACTACCGCTGATTCTTTCTCAGTACCCCGCCACTGCCAATTTCAGTGGACCCCCCCCCCCGCCCCTACGGGACGGGACGGGACGGTGGGGTGCGCTCGAAGGGAAGAATGACATTTCTTGGAACGATGCGCGCGCGCGCGCGCAGGCGCCGGGCCGCTCGGGCGTCCATCGCCCCTTGGGGCTGATTCGCGCCGGCTAGGCAAAACAGCGGTGAAAGCTATGTGGCTGAAGGGCCGCCACACGTCGACCCCCCCTTGTCTTAATCCCCTCGTCTTGGCGGACACCAAATATGCGACACAAGCTCGCGACGAACGTCTCGTTCGAAAAGACTGCAGAATTCCTGAGGATTAAGCACTGCCGGACGGAACGGCGTCAGGGCGCCGTGAAGAGGGGGCAAAAGAGATGAGGAATAGCCGGCGACAGCGCGTCTAGCCGCGAGCAGCGAAGGCCCGAGTTGGGTGACGCTACGGGTATCGGTGAGGCGCCGACTAAACAGCCTTGGGAAGGCTAAGTCGCCTTGGAATGCAGGTCCGAGCTCGCAGTGGCAGTTACAGCGGTAACTACCCGTTTAAGCCCGATTATCCCTTAATCCGGGACGACGCCAAGCTCGAGGGTGCTTGGGGAAACGGACGGCACGTGCTCGCACGAGTGTGTTTTGTGTTTGTTTTTATTTTTTTGCAATGGAGAGGGTGTTTTGCCCTACGGAGGCTAGAGGGCTGGCTCTCGATGAGCCAATCGTATGAAGAGGGTAGCATGATTGGAAGCTACAAATGTGGGCCGGGCTTTTAGGGTTTTAAAACCGGGCCCCGGAGCTGGAAAAAGGGTTCTGAGCTAAGGTCAGGTGCTATGCATCTTCGGCTATGCCGAGTAGGGGCCTCCCCTAGTGTTAGCCAGTTCCACCTTTTTGTTGTTTGTCTTTTTGCCGCTTAATATGTCTCCAGTGTCTTAACTTGTATGTGACTGTAAATATCTGTATATAAATCTTCAAGTATTCCCTTTATCTCTGCATTGTAACTCATCGAAGACCGTCTTTGACGGGGCACCCCTGGTGCGAAGATAAGCTTCAGTTTTCAAGTTAAACCGTCTCTGGCGGGGCACCTCTGGTGCGAGGAACGAAGAGAACCTGAACTTAACTGGCGCAGTCGACAGGACCCTGCGGCCATCGAAAGTCGGTGCAGGAAGAAGACTGAAGGCAGGGAGAAAGGCGACGACCAGGCAACAGGTCAGCTTTCGAGAAAGGACCTGCGGAGAGACGGAAACCAGAAGCAGCGCGTCGAGCCGGAAACTCGACGGTCACCGGCGGGTCGAAGCAAGGCGACAGCAGCGGGCACAGGAACAGCGGCGTGCGACAGCTCATCGCAGCGCGCAGTGAAAGTGGCGGTGGACTCCGACACCAGGAGGCTGGCAATGCGGATCGACGCATCGAAACCGTGAGTTTCCTTGGTTGCATTGTTCACGTCCCTGTGCATGTGTTCGAGCCGGTAGGACAAGAGACGGCGTTATGGAGGGTTATCCATGGCGACCTTCACTCGATGTGAGGTGCCAAGTAGAATTGGCGAAGGCGCGCGTGGCGTACTATGAGGCCAAACTTGCAAAGGTAAATGGCGGAAAGACGCTGCTTCGCGAGGAAAAACCTCAGGACGTTAAGTCCGTCTTGAAGGCGTTAGAGGCAAAGCGCCAGCAGCTAGAGCTCGAACTGGCTGAGCTCAAGGGGGTTAGGAGGGCTAGTGAACTAGCCAGGGGAAACTACTCCGAGGCCAGACAGACTGCGCTGGAAGGCAAAGGCTTGTGCTCGTCGAGCACGAGTGAAGGAAGCAGCAGCCAGGTGGCTGTAAACAAGCAGCCGGCATGCGGGAACACCTCCTCGTTCGAAAAGGCAGAAAAAAAGGCAGGAGGTGAGGGCGAGATTCCTGAGGCGCGCGAAAATACCACAGCTTTTCCGCCACCGCGGGCGGCTAACAAAGAACAGGAGCAGCCAAGTTCTGATCATCCGGGGGCAATCTAGAGCAAACTGTCCGACAACAAACAGGACAGCGATCAAATTCCTGCAGGCTCGGTGACGGAGGTTGTGACCTCCGACATATCAAACTGCCAGGCAGAAGCAAAAGGAGAGCCAGATTTCTGCAAAACCGGAATCTCAGGTGAACAAAGTATCCTGATGGAACGTAGCGCCGCGGTATTAGAGGCGGTGATCACGCACTCCGATGATCAATCCGCCCAGGTTAGCTCTACCCCAGATGAGACCAGGGACGAGGGCGCGAGTTCAGGAACAAAAACTCGGACTCAAGGAAGCTGCGAAAAAGAACATTTCGTTCAGTATGAAATGGCCAGTGACGACGGACGTCAGACTGGCGAGCTAGTGATAGCCGGACGTCTAACGTTGCCGTAACCGCCCACTGTGTCGGGCATAGGGCAAGAAGTGCCCCGTAGCGTTAGTGATGACAGGAACATTCCCTCCGAGGTAGAGAACGAAGGTGGGCCTGATGGGCCGACCGGACCGGGCGCCGCGCAGTTCTCGAATGCACCCGACGGGTGTCACACCAGGTCCTTCGAGGACAAGGAGATGCGTAGCGACGTGCAACAAGGCAAGCTCGGGTCGATTGACTGCGAGAGTTCTCATGCAGCCCCAGAGTTAAACAATGCTACGGAGCCGGCAAGCGCCTACAATGCAGGGAGCGGAAATTTCGATGTTTGCCCGAGCAGGAACGGGGCAGATGGCTCCAAGCGAGGCGAAGTAGCAGGAGGCAAGGGCGTGGCTTTCAGATTGAAAGTCGGTGTGAGAAACAGTATGTTCCGCGCTACAGATGGCCAAATCAAATGTAGCAAGACTGACCATACTGGTATATTTGGACGGGCCAGGGGCTACGCTCCTTACGCAGTACACTGTTCTTACTGGTGCGCCGGAGAGAGCGGGCCCTTAAGGGCGTCGCATAGTGAGGTATTTGGACCTACCGACGACCAGGACGTTTTCGATCCGGGAGGGCGGCAGCTTTTGAGTTCTCGCCCCGTGGCGTCATCAGCCTACTGAGCTGAGTGACCGTCAGGCGTTGGCGTTAATCGGGTTGATTAACACGTAGCGGCTCGAATACACACAGGGACACTCGGTGCGACTAAGGAGGCTCACGTGGCCACCTACGGACATCGTACGAGTGCTGTTGAGCGCTCCAGTTGCGAGTGTCTGTGTGTGTGTGTGTGCTCGTTCGCGAGCAGGACGACGGTGTGCATGCAGATGGACTGCGTACAACCTATCAACTTGGACTCCGTTTTACGGCGCACAGCTAGTATGCCACTGTGTGTATTTGTGCGTTTTGCGTAATGTTGTGATGGTGCCCGTGTGCATTATTTTGCTTTTAGTTTTGTTGATGGAACTGGTCCCAGCGCGACAGCTTGGACTTCGGCCAATGCGCTGGATTTAAATGTGTGAAACGCGCATTTGAATGTGTACGTTTTGTTTATGTTATGTCACCCGCAGGGTTGTTTCGTGACAGGCACCGATCCCTTTTGTTATAATTCTAAAAGTGCCATTTGAGCCCTTTTTAGAATCTTGGAAAGGGCGTGTAAGGGATCGGTAGTGCGTGCGGGGTCATTACTACCGCTAATTCTTTCTCAGTACCCCGCCACTGCCAATTTCAGTGGACCCCCCCCCCCCCCCCCCTACGGGACGGGACGGGACGGTGGGGTGCGCTCGAAGGGAAGAATGACATTTCTTGGAACGATGCGCGCGCGCGCGCGCAGGCGCCGGGCCGCTCGGGCGTCCATCGCCCCTTGGGGCTGATTCGCGCCGGCTAGGCAAAAGAGCGGTGAAAGCTATGTGGCTGAAGGGCCGCCACACGTCGACCCCCCCTTGTCTTAATCCCCTCGTCTTGGCGGACACCAGATATGCGACACAAGCTCGCGACGAACGTCTCGTTCGAAAAGACTGCAGAATTCCTGAGGATTAAGCACTGCCGGACGGAACGGCGTTAGGGCGCCGTGACGAGGGGGCAAAAGAGATGAAGAATAGCCGGCGACAGCGCGTCTAGCCGCGAGCAGCGAAGGCCCGAATTGGGTGACGCTACGGGTATCGGTGAGGCGCCGACTAAACAGCCTTGGGAAGGCTAAGTCGCCTTGGAATGCAGGTCCGAGCTCGCAGTGGCAGTTACAGCGGTAACTACCCGTTTAAGCCCGATAATCCCTTAATCCGGGCGACGCCAAAGTCGAGGGTCCTTGGGGAAACGGACGACACGTGCTCGCACGAGTGTGTTTTGTGTTTGTTTTTATTTTTTTTGCAATGGAGAGGGTGTTTTGCCCTACGGAGGCTAGAGGGCTGGCTCTCGATGAGCCAATCGTATGAAGAGGGTAGCATGATTGGAAACTACAAATGTGGGCCGGGCCTTTAGGGTTTTAAAAGCGGGCCCCGGAGCTGGAAAAAGGGTTCTGAGCTAAGGTCAGGTGCTATGCATCTTCGGCTATGCCGACTAGGGGCCTCCCCTAGTGTTAGCCAGTTCCACCTTTTTGTTGTTTGTCTTTTTGCCGCTTAGTATGTCTCCAGTGTCTTAACTTGTATGTGACTGTAAATATCTGTATATAAATCTTCAAGTATTCCCTTTATCTCTGCATCGTAACTCATCGAAGACCGTCTCTGACGGGGCACCCCTGGTGCGAAGATAAGCTTCAGTTTTCAAGTTAAACCGTCTCTGGCGGGGCACCTCTGGTGCGAGGAACGTAGAGAACCTGAACTTTACTGCGATAGAAAAGGATCTGAACTGCAGCCTTGTCACCGACTTTACTTACGTTCATGATGACTATGAAATCCTTTCCGTACGCAACGGCAGAAATATCTTCACTGTTATCTACCGGCCGCCTAAAGGCAACTTCTCCAATTTTAGCAGCTTTCTTGACGAATTCCTTGAATGGGTCACTGAAAATAATCTCAATCTTGTTCTAGGTGGGGATATCAATGTAGATTTGCTCTCATATTCTAGCAACAAACTAGAAATCGAGTCCATATTGCAGTGCAATAGTTTTATTTCGGTTATAAAAGAGCCTACTCGGTTGCAGGCAGCGACGGCAATCGACGTCTTTTTCACCAACCTTCCAGCTGATTGTTTGAAATCAGGGGTTATTACTGCTCATATCAGCGACCACCTGCCCATATACCTGAGAGTCGATTCTTTAACGTCTAAAAACAATTTATTTCCCCTGCAATAAAATACCGGCGCATTAATCCTACCACATTAAATCACTTTCGTGTTGCACTTGAAAATATTGACTGGAGTGTCGTCAATGAAACCGATCCTAATGATGCCTATAATGCGTTCATTACAATATTTAAGTCTAAATATGAAGAAAACTTTCCTTACGAAACCTTCCAAAAACCCCGGAAAGCACGAAAACCGTGGATAACCACAGCATGCCTAAATATGATAGAAAGGAAAACAGACATGTACAACCGCTTTGTCCAAACTAGGTCACTGGATGACCTTCAACAATTTAAAACATACCGGAACCAAGTTACTTCATTCCTTCGTCGTGCGAAAAAAGAGTACATAAAAAACTGTTTAACGATGACTTGCTTAAAAGGGCTGATCTTGTGTGGCGCAACATTAATCAAATTTTAAATCGAGATAGAACTGCTAGTGGCGTGTCCGAAATTTTGGTCGACAACAAAGCTGTGAATGGGAAGGCGTTAGCAGACACTTTCAACTGTTACTTTGTGTCTCAGGCAGCTCAAAATAGGAATGTAATGAGTGTGCAATGCCTGGACGATAGGGTTGTTTCTAGTGCATTCCTCTCACCTACTGACGCAAATGAAATCAGAAATGATCTCCTGACTTTACCCAACAGTAAGGCACATGATTTTGACGGCCTGAAAATGTTACCAGTTGAACATGTAGCCGATATCGTTAGTCCAGTGCTGGAATATATATTTAACTGCTGCATAGAGCAAGCAGTGTTCCCCAAAAGAATGCAGTTTGCGAAAGTTGCGCTTATTCACAAAGGTGGAGACAAACATCATCGGTCAAACTATCGACCTATCTCTATTCTACCTGTTTTCTCAAAGTGTCTAGAAAAGATACTGTATAAACGAATAAACGGTTTTTGCAGCAAACATAACATTATTAATCCCAGTCAGCATGGCTTCCGAAAATATTTTTCTACTTAAACCGTGCTCTTAACCCAAAAAGAACTTAATTTAGTATCATTTGAGCTGAAACTACTTACGCTAGACATTTTCATCGATTTTTCTGAAGCTTTCGATCGCATCAATCATAAAATAATGTTAGCTAAGCTCGAGCACTATGGTTTCCGCGGCAAGTTTCTTCAAATAATTGAATCTTATCTAGGCTTTCGCGTGCAACAGGTGACTGGGCACGGTGGCATTTCAGGGATGCGGTCACCTAATCCGTTCCTCTCCATTCCGCAGTTGTGGATCTGTGTGCTGTTGGCCACCGCCAGCTGCTTCGCCGGGCCGCCTGTGCATGAAAAGGAGTTCGTCATCCAGAACATCACCGCCTTTCACGTGGATCCTGTGCTTCATCCGACACCCTGGAATTTCATGATAAGACAGTCAGCGGCTACACGCACCGATGACAGCGTGCATGACCCAGGAACAGCGCCACCACATCACCAGCCTATAAATGACCCACTCGGGACCGGCGCGCCCACTGGGCACGGTGGCATTTCAGGGATGCGGTCACCTAATCCGTTCCTCTTCATTCCGCAGGTGAGGAAACGCTACGCAAAATGTATTCGTTCTAGTGATCCCTTTCTATTTCTGCTGCCGTGCCCACGGATATGTTGTTTCTTCTATCGAGTTGCTCTGTACATGAAAGAATTGTTAGTGCTGGATGGTGATATTGAGACAAATCCGGGTCCCAATAATGCACAACTTTCAAAACAACTGGAAGATATAGCTGCAGACATCAAAGAGATAAAAGAAAAACGGTTGACTGACATAGAAACTAAACTGGACGCAGTATCGAGATTGGAAGCCAAAATCGTTCTCTGTCAAGACCAGCTCGAATCTATGAATCGTATAATTCAAAACCTGGAAAACAGAATAGATGATTTGGAAAACCGCAGCCGTAGATCGAACTTAATTGTTTACGGCTTCAAAGAAGAAGAAGACGAGACTTCTGAGTCCCTGGAGCGTGATGTTAACCAAAAGATCATTCAAGACAAACTTGATCTCGCACCAGTTACCATAGAGCGCATTCATCGTTTGGGAAAACCTGCAGAGAACAAAACTAGGCCAGTTAAATTCAAGCTCCTAGACTCTCGTCAAAAAACCGAAATTCTAAAGCAAGGACGTAAACTGAAAGACAGTGGTATATCGATCGGTGAATACTTTTCCTATAAAACAAGAGAAATAAGAAGAAATCTCTGGAACAGTACCAAGCCGAAACGCGATAAAGGCGACAAAGTTTCGTTAGTTTTCGACAAAATTTTTATCAGCAGTCAAGCCTACGTTTGGGACTATGAAAAGAACGACAAGGTGCCTTTGCGAAAAAACTATCGTACGAAACAGACACGACCCTTAACGCCTTCAGTGGTGCAGTCAACTCCATAGATCACTCAATTCTAAGCCATAAAAAGGTCTCTGCTTCTAAATACCGATTTCCCCAGCATAAACTTAATAGAGGCGACAAAGGAATTGCGACAGTGACAGTGAATAAGCATCTCCGAATAATTAATGTTAACGCTCGAAGCGTCGCCAATAAAACCGAGCAGCTTGAAATCCTTCTCCTACAACATGACCCTCACGTTGCGGTTATAACAGAAACTTGGTTGCACAGCGAGATTACCGATGACCTCATCTTTCCACCCTCGTACAAGGTATTTCGCAAGGACAGGCCCTCGAGAGGTGGAGGAGTTGCAGTACTCATTAAAATAATATACAGGCTGTTTCGCTAGAAGATGTACCTGATCTTGAGTGCCTTTGCATGAAACTGTTTTGCTGGGGACATTGCTTTATTTTGTATGCGGTTTACAGGCCTCCTAATGTAACACAAGATTATCTAACTAAGTTACAAGTTCACATGTCAAATTACAAAAAGAGTAAAATATTGCTATTCGGTGATTTCAACTTACCTGGCGTTGACTGGGAACTTCTGCAGCCATGTTCCGGGTACAAAAAAAAACGTGGATATTGTATTCGACATTATGTTCACGCACAACTTGTGTCAAGTGGTTCGCGAGCCAACCCGCGAATTTCGCATGAGTAATTCAGTGTTGGATCTTGCATTTGTGCGCCATGTTTTCCATGATTGCAACGTGTCTGTCGCACCAGGACTTTCAGATCATCATCTTGTTAGTGTTTTCATTCCCATAAAACCGCTTGCCAAGACAAAAACATGTAAAGCACATCCTATCATGGACTTCACACGTGCCGATGACGCCTCAGTTATTGAGCATCTTGAAACATGCATTGTCGAATTTGATGGAACCGACGCCTGCGCACTCTGGAATCAGTTTAAGAAAATGTGTCACTATTGCCTTAAAAAATTCATACCTGTAAAATACAAAAACATTCGCAAGCAGACGCCTTGGATGAGACGCAGTATCATTCATCTCAGACGCCGAATCAAAAGGCTAAAAAAGCATCGCGCACAGCAGAGCACAATCAACCATTTAAGAGAAAGCCTCGCCCTTGCTGTACGCCGTTCAAAAGATTATTATTTCAAAACAACTCTGCCGAACTTCATAAAAAACGACCCGGGTAAATTCTGGCGCCACATTAGCGATAAAAAAGCCCCTATATCAGAAATGACTATCAATGGTACAACGGTTACCAATCAGCCTGCCATTGCTCACCATTTTAACAATTACTTTCACAGTGTATTTTCTCAACCAAAACCGTACGATGCACCAAGCACAACTTCAGCACATCCATCTGAAGTTAACTTCATCTCGTATGATGGTGTCGTTTCAATGTTGCTAAACCTGAAAATTAAATCATCCCCAGGGCCCGACGATATTCCTAACGGTTTTCTTCGGAGGTATGCTGAATCTCTGGCCAGGTTTTTAGTTATTATATTTCGCGTGTCATTGTTAACCGGGTGTGTACCTGAAGACTGGAAGATAGCCCGAGTCGTACCTGTATTTAAAAAAGGCGACCGCCTTCAGGTGACCAATTATAGACCTATATCCTTAACGTCATCTTGCTGCAAATTAATGGAACATATTGTCGCAACTAGCATTAATGAATTCTTAGATCGCAACAACATTCTGACAGATTACCAGCATGGTTTTCGCAAAGGGTTTTCCACAGTAACTCAACTACTTTCAGTTATCCATTCATTTGCGGCATCACTAGACAATAACAGCCAGATTGACGCGATCTTTCTAGATTTCAGTAAAGCGTTTGACAAAGTTCCACACCACAGCCTAATTCTACAACTAAAAACTATTGGACTTCCGCCTATTTTTATTTCCTGGATAAATGATTATTTAACTAACCGGAGTCAACATGTTTCAATCGGTCGGCACCAGTCTGGCTGTCTCCCAGTCACATCAGGTGTGCCACAGGGAAGCGTACTGGGGCCACTACTCTTTCTAATATACATTAACGACATCATCGATGAAGTTTGCCCTGGCGTACATATTCGATTATATGCTGATGACTGTGTCCTATTTCGCGATGTTAGCAATGAAAACGATCAGAGTGACCTACAAAATACGCTTACTAATATTGTACAGTGGTGCAAGCGCTGGGACATGACACTGAACTCAGATAAAAGCGTTTCTCTTCGCATAACTAACAAGATAAACGCTCTAGAATATGTATATAAATTAGAATCATCACCATTGCAACAAGTAGCGTCCATAAAGTACTTGGGTGTAACACTTACTAATAACCTTTCTTGGAACTCTCACATAGATAACATCTGTTCACTCGCATTCCGTAAGCTCTGTTATATAAGGCATAAACTTCGAAACTCCCCCGCTAACGTTAAGCTCTTAGGTTATAATACTCTAATTAGACCCAAGCTTGAATATGCTTGCATAATTTTTGACCCGTATACTAAGTCTAACATAAGAAAGCTCGAGAACATTCAAAGGAAAGCAATTAGATTCATATATTCAAAATATCTACCCACTGACTCCCCCTCAGACTTGATGCATGCTAACGGTATTGAAGAACTACAGGTAAGAAGGCGAAATTTTCGTTTAGATTTTCTTTCATTACTTCTTAACAATAAACTCAGACTTGACCCTTCTGCTTATCTTTCCCCAATGCCAACACGGAATACACGACACTATCACAAAGCTCTTTTAAAACCATATTTTGCCCGGACTAACTCGTTCAAGTTTTCCTTTTTCCCACGCACCATATCCGACTGGAACTCATTAACCGAACCTAATCAACCCTGAAAATCAGACGCGTTCCTCAGCCATCTTTTTTGATATTGCGTATTATGTATTTTTCCTGCTTTGTCTTGCATTGCTGTATTGTTCTTTTACTACATTATCTTTGCTGTATTGTTGTATTTTTGTTGCTATAATTTTGATTTTTGTGCACCTGCCCTTCCTGCTTGGACCTAACCATGGTCTGCAGTATGTACATAAATAAAATAAAAAATAAATAATAAACAACTATTTATCAGAGGCCTTGCATATCTCTTAAGGTGTTCCACAAGGTAGTATACTGGGGCCCCTGCTTTTCCTCCTTTAAATCAATGACATCGTCTGCATAAGCAATCATCCAAGTTACGTCATTTACGCAGATGACACTTCCTTATTTTTCAGAGCCGCAAACTTGGTAGATCTTGAGCAACAAGCATCAGATTGCTTACACTCTCTACATGAATGGTCCAAAATTAACTCCCTAAAATTAAACACTGAAAAAACAGCAGCAGTGCTTTTTAGACCTCGCAATAAACTGACTTTACTGCCACCACTTTTTCTTAGGATGGCATCATCATCCATTCAGTTAGTTCCAACTGTCAAATGTCTTGGTGTCCTTTTTAATGAAAATTTGACCTGGAACGAGCACGTCGACCTTGTGGTTAACAAACTGTCTAAGGCAGTTGGCATTTTATGTCGACTGAGATATTTTATGCCAAAGCGTATATAAATGCTGTATAATGCACTTTTTTCTTCTGTTGTTGATTACTGTTTACTGGTCTGGGGTACCACATCTTTCACTAACATCAACCGCTTGCATCGCTTACAAAAGAAAGCTGTTAGAAATATTGTGAGCGCTCCTCGACTCGAACATTCTGCACCAATTTTTGAAGAACTAGGCATCATCCCACTTCCTCAGTTATACAAAACGTTACTTCGCAAACGATGCAAGGCAAGCGTCATTAAAAACAACTGTTTTATGTTACAGCTGTCAAGATTACAGTGTAAACATTCTACGTATTCATCTAGAACAAGCTTGAAATGGTTGTTACCTAGGACGCGCACAAATTATGGCTGTCAAATGTTGCGTTTCACTCTCCCACATTTATTAAATGATGAATCGGAGTTGACAAACAACTGATTGATGTACTACCTCATGCCCTCAATGTTCGAATGTTAATTCATGTTCTTCTTTGTATCAACTTGGTTTGTATCAACTACCTGATGCCCTCAATGTTCGAATGTTGATCCATGCTCTTCTGTGTATCAACTTCTGTTTTTCTTTATGTGTGCCGCTACCAAACTGCCTCTGTAGGGTGCGTCGGCCTCGTCAAGCCTCATCACTGGCTTTTTGCCGGCGCACCCAACATCCTGGTGATGTTGAATAAAGTATAGATTGATTGATTGATTTTAATCAAATACAGAGGACGAGCCGGCGCACGTAGTGAGTGTCGGCATCTTCTTGGTTCGCGTCCCTAGTTCGGGATGTCGCAAGGTCCCGACGCCTCGCGAGCCCGGCGTGCGAGAGCAGCTTGCGCCGTCGCACTCGAGCACTCGAGGAGGAAGGTCTCACAAGCCTGTTTAGTGGGAATTGTGGTGGGGAGGGAAGTGGAGACCCCGTTGACAGGCCCACATAATGTGGGATAGAGAACAGAGCTCATCACAGTCGATGCACAAAGGATTCATTTTCGGGCCATAGCGTGCAGCCATTGCGGGACACCAGTTGGTGTTAGTCTGTAGCTGTCGCCGAAAGTGTTACTCTGCATTCGACAGCCCCTTTACTGGTGGAGAGAACTGGCGATGTCTGTTGATGTAATAGTCGATAATTTCGAAACCGAAAAAACGGTCGGCTAGGCTAATCGGTTGGGAAGGATCCGGAAGTAGGTGCCCGGAGGATAAGTGCTCGATCAGCCGCATTCACAGCAACGTTCCCCAGTCTTCCTGCTGTAGTGGCCCTCCAAGAGCTGGAGGACGCCGCCACTCTCACATATTACTCAGTGTAACAGCAGGATTCGCAGAGCTGCCTCTGCGTACATAAAAATTATACGGCCTCTACAGTGGACCTGGATTACAAAGCGATTTTCTCGTATGTGATGGTGACGAACCTTCCGCTTCGCAAACAGGACCCCCCATTACACGTACTCAACGTTTAGAGCTCTCCCAAACTTCCAAACGTCACATCTGCAGACTTATTCAGTCGGGCGTTAAAGGTGGCGAACCGAGGCCCCCTCATAATCGTTGGGGACTTTAATGCCCCAGCACCTTATGGGGGTACATACGTGAAGAAAAACGAGGACGCAAACTGGCGAAACCTGCGTCAACGTTGGGCCTTACTCTTCACACCGACCCTGCACAACCCACTCGCTTTGGGAACTCCGTGGCACGCGACACGTGCCCAGATCTCACCTTTACCAAAAATATTAGATATGCGGAATGGCACAACAGCAAGGAAACCATGTGTAGCGGCCACTGCATTTTTGCGACCACAATCCGCACCAAACCCCTGACAAGACCCCACACTAAAGCAACCCTTCCTGGCTGGGCTAAATTCAGATCAAACTACACTAACCATACTCCTAAAGCGGATCAAGGTTACACTACCTGGTCACAACCCCTCATCTGCCAACTCAAAGATACCGAGCAGCACGTTCAGCTCTCAGAGACGAACCCGGCGGTAGACAAGCACCTCCTTCACCTCTGGGAGGCCCAGCACAGCCTCGTCCGCCGATGGCGCCGGCGGAAGTATAATCGGCAACTCAAAACCCGTATCGCAAAACTCACTCAACAAGCGGCAGAGTATACGGCCCAACTCGCCAACTCGAACTGGGTAGACCGATGCAACACCGCTGCTCGACAAATGTCGAACCGGAGCACGTGGAGCTTTTTCTGCGCCCTCATTGATCCGACCTAAACCCGCACCGAAACCGAAACCCCAAGTCATCTTCAACGAGCAAAACACGCCTTCAACGGAGACACATTCAAACTGGCTGACGCGCTCGAAGATAAATATCGGTGCACAGACCAGGATTCGCGTGGTCCAGCGTACTCGTATGCAGGTTCTGAGAACGCAGAGCTGGATCGAACGTTCCAGCTTCACGACGGCCCTGACGAAAACCAAACGACGGACAGCCCCGGGCAGGGACAAGGTGACGGTGAAACTTCTCGCTAACCTCCCCGAACCTGCCTACGAGTGGCTGCTCAAATACTTCAATACTATCTGGACGGGAGGTACACCTTTCCCGTTGGATTGGAAGACGGCTATCGTCACATTCATACCCAAACCAGGCAAACTCCTCAACACCGACAACCTCCGGCCCATATCTCTCACTTCTTATGTGGGGAAGTTGATGGAGACTATGGTCCGTGACAGACTGTCCACCTACCTAGAATGGCACAACGCCTTTGCTGACATCATGTACGGGTACGGGCCACACCGGTGCGCACAAGATGTGCTGCAACTTCATAGAGAGATTCTTGATCCTGTCGAGCACTCCAGCGACGACAAGGTGGTCCTCGCATTGGACTTGCAGGGTGCTTTCGACAGTGTGACGCATAATTTCATTATCTCGCTTCTGTCCCACGTGGACTGCGTACAACACATTCCAATGCATAAAGCGATTCCTCGCAGATCGGAAATCATATATCCGACTCCGAGATTGTGAACATGGCCCGTACGAACTTGGTACGCGAGGGACTCTACAGGAAGCAGTCCTGTCGCCTCTTCTGTTCAATCTGGCCATGATGAAACTCCCTACCCTGCTGGTTGAGGTCCCCGGTGTGCAGCATGCCCTGTACGCGGACGACATTACCCTCTGGGCATCACACGGATCGGCTGGAAAAATCGAGGCCAACCTGCAGCAAGCAGCGGCTATTGTGGACTATTATGCACGCGGCTACGGCCTTGGGTGCTCCCCGAGCAAATCGGAATTCGTGCACATACGTCCCAAGCCAGAGTGCATAACCAAAATTTCCCTCTCCCTCCTTAGTGACCCGTTCCGTGAACATGAGGAAATCAAAGTATTGGGACTTTGCATACAAAGGAACCACAAGATTGACACCACGCTAAAGAAGCTCCGCAAGATGGGCGATCAGGTGGGCCGTCTGGTCCGCCGGGTATCAAGCAAACGGGTGGGGGTCGCGATGCATAGACGCTCAGCGGCTGGCCAATGCATTCGTAACCAGCCGAATCCTGTATTGGGCATCGTACCTCCACCTGCACAAATGCGATGAAAACACTCTCGGAGTGATTCTCCGCAAAAACTATAAGAAAGCTCTCGACCTCCAAATGACAACATCCAACCAACGTCTCCTCGGCCTGGGGATGACGAACACTTTTGGGGAGCTGCGAGAGGCTCATTTCAACAATCAATACTTGCGGTTAAGCAAAACACGTATGGGTAGCCGCCTTCAGACCCTCCCTCCACATCAATTACGCAACCCAACAGGAGAAGCGGGTATCCCTGCCCGAGGCCTGGCGCTCCGCCGTGCAGGTTCGCGGCCTCCCCAACAACACGACAAAGGATGCTCATGATCGGCACCGCATCGCGCGAACGGAGGCCATTTACGAGTAGTATGGTGCTTGACCAGGGGTATTTTACACGGACGCCGCCGGTCCACACCAGGCGGGTTGGTACGCGGCTGCCGTCGTCCACCAAAACAACCCTGTTCAGGGCCTCACCTTCCGTGCCCCCAACATTACATTCGCGGAGGAAGTTGCTATCGCACTTGTTGCCGTGGATCCAGGGTACCGGTGCATTATTACCGACTTAAGGGGAGCTTGCCGCAGTTTTGAACATAGACAAATTCCAGATCGTGCGTTCGAATTTTACATAGATGTGGGTACCGGGGTTTCTCAACCCGGCACACCATGATCTGGGCCCCAGCACATGCGGGGATTGAAGGAAATAAGGTAGCGGACGCTACCGCCCGCACACTTAATGACCGTTCATCGCCTAACTCGCTGCTTGATCCGGCTGCTGATTTCAGTCAGGCTGCTGATTTCAGTCCGGCTATTACTTCTCTGGAGAAGACACTTCTGTATCGAACCGCTCACGGCCGATACCCATCCCCCTGTAAAGGCCTCAAGAAGGCAGAGGAGCGTTGACTTCTTCGCCGCTACACCAACACGGTACTGTGGCCGGCAGTGCTTAAACATTTTAATTCGGCCTTTTCGGGCGAGTGTCTCCACTGTAGGGTAGTGGTTGTGGACACAAATCACATGGTGTGGCCATACCCTGCCAATCCTGCGTTCCCACCCCACCCGAGAGGACTGGGAGGCTGCCCTGCTCAGCTGCTCAACTCTCCAGGACCAACGAGCCCTGGTGACAAGAGCACGGACCGCTCCGGAGGCCACAGGGGTCCCGGACTAGGGATCCCTCCTAGTGATTGTGAGGGCCGAGCCCTTCAGGCCCCGTCCAAGCAATACCTCCCTTGTAAATAGTTCAAATAAATGTTTTACACCACCACCACCACAGTATCGGGATCATTTTTGAGGAAAACAATTTCTTGTTGGTCAATTCTTTTGTCCGCTTACGATATTTATGATGAATAATATTGTTCTGATTGCGGTCTTTGATACGCCATTGGTGGGCATTCGTTTTTGCTTTTCGAGCAATTCTTTTGTGTTCTTTTGGTTTCCAGCAACACTTTGTTCTCCTTTTCACAGTCGGAGACAAAGGCGTTATCTTCAGTGTAGAATTTATAAAAAGCGAGAGACACTTCTCTACAGTTCTCCCAGTTTCTGCTCGCGCTGTCCGAGGGCTTTTTTTGACATCTGTAATTTTCCTCAATATATCTTCACCGATATAAATACCCATATTTTTAAGCTGGAAAATCCTGTGCAGTAAAGGTGCTTTGCCTCTATAGCAGTCTGGAAGCTTTAAAAAAAATGCCGCCTGAGAATGTATCGCATTTTAGTAAGGAAGATTAGAAATTGCACAGGAGGATGAAGACATGAGGCAAAGAAATAACCCGAAACCTCCTGCGCAGGCGGCCAGCTGTTTATCTTGTCGCCTGAGGTATCGTGTTCGTTTCTTTAACTTCTACCTTCGTCGTTCCTCGCAGTTTCTAAAATTCCTCAAAACTGAACCCAATAGCCTTCAAGAACGTCGTACTAAAACAGTTTTCCTTGTTCCGCCAACTTTGAAATCAGTTCCAGAGCGCTGCTCCGAAGCTAAATAGCCGCGCTCGCTCTGTGATTAGCGCAGTCGGCTAATGAGCCGGAGATTCCAGAGTACGAACCCTATTAAATCAGACAGATTTCATTGCAGGCGAAAAGGAAAAGGCGCCCGCATGCTGCGAAATGTCAGCCCACGTGCTCTTTAACTCCTACTGGCAGTTGAGATCTCTACCTGGCTCTTGGAAACACTCCAAAGTCATCTTCATCCCCAAACCGGGCAAACCACTCGAGTTGAGTAACCTCCACCAAACCTCCTTTACCTCCTGCCTACGTAAATTCGTGGAACAAGTTATTCTTCATAGGCTCCACGTCATCAAATACAAGGAGGACCTGGTTGCTCCCTCTTTGATAGGTATCCGCGCAGGCCTATCCACCCAGGAGATTGTATAGCTAATCAAACCTGACATTCCTAATCCTGGCTCAATTTGTGCCACGCGCACCATACTACATGTTGATGAAATCAAAGCCTTTGACAATGTATCGCACGCATTTCTCTTGCACAATCTCTCACCACTCATTGTCGGGCACTGCACCTACATCTACACCACTAGTTTCCTTCGTAACCGCATCGCAGAAATCCACATTGGAGACCTCGGCCGAGATACGATCACCTTGGGCACACGATGGAATCCCCCAAGGGGCCATTCTTTCCTCTTTTCTTTTTAACATCTCCATGCGGAGGCTCATTCCGCTTCTTAACAACATGCCACATATCAACCACAACATTTACGTATGCTGAAGACATCACTATCGATACTTCCACTGGTTCTGATGGAGACATACAAGAGTCCCTTCAACCAGCAATCCACACTGTTCACACCTTTGTGCAAACAAAGGACTCGTGCTCCCCAACTAAATTAGTGCTTATAGTGATTCGCGACAGGCGTACTCGCAAATCAGACAAAAATGCCCCGGCTCTTGTTCACCTCTACAACGACGCGCACCCCATCCCTCAGTCCCCACCAAACCAGTACCTACTCGAGATGCTGGTGCAAAACACACAACCAGGAAGTCTAAACCGCCTCCGTAGCACTGCGACACAGGCAACTGGTCTCACTCGACGCATCTCCACTCGTCATAGAGGCGTGCAAAAAGCTAACATCTGTCGCCTTACCTAAGCCTTCCTCATTAGCCGCATCATCTGCACCTAGCCCTGCTGTCACCTGAGAAAGAAAGACATAAATTGGTAGACAGTGTCATCCGTGCGGCCTACGAGGCAGCTCTAGGGCTGCTCTCCTATGCGAAAACACGGCGACTCCTCCAACTGGGCGTCCACATTGTTCTCACAGGCTTAGACAGCTCAAATCCATCGCCTCTCACGTACCTTTCATGGTCGCCATATTCATAAGTTATATATCAACCCTGTCGGCGACTTTCACTCCCCCACACCCTTCCCACAGGTATTCACAGTCGCCTGGGGGTGAAACCCCAGCCTACAAATATGCTAGCTGCACGACATGACGCACGCCGGCGCCTTAAAGTCCAAGCCCTACCCACAATGTGTCATCTGCCACCTCCAAGCATGTTGTCGAGGCTCACGGTAATTGCGTTTGAAGCAGACTTTCCGCGTGTCTATCCTTGCTTCGCTATCAAGCATGCCTTGACGCTTGCTTCCCTGAAAGGCCCTATCAGACTTACGGAAGCCGCTAAGGCGCTGCTCGCTTTTCGCAGCCAGTCCTGCTTGGACGCGCGCGAGGGATCGGAGCACTGTTCACCATCGTAGCAGCCGAAACAGACGCCCAACGATGGTGACTCAGCTATTCATTGCCAGCAGCGAGTGGTAAAAGCGGATCCCGCCGAAGAACGCGAGGAGCTATGTCTGATAACAGGGAATGGACAGGCATGCACAAACAGTAGTTAACGCGCAAGTGCTGTGAGCATCGACATCGGGCGTAATCACGGCAGATGGCGCTGGAATGCAGTTTTGCGTTGCTCCGCCACGGGATGGATATCCCGCAAACTTTTGCTGCTGACAGTACATGGATGACACCCACGCAGTCCATGTAGACGGCGTGAGATACAACACCTACACCTATATAGCATGTGTCGCAACTCCTCATGCTACCATACTCAACGCAGCCACGACGCGGGTTTCATTTCCCCCCGCTATAGAAGAAGTCGCGATATGGCTGGCCATCGCTAACCCTTCCACTCGCACGGCCCTTAGCAACCCCACCAAAAATGCCATCCGCAATTACTCCAAGAAGTCTGTTTGCCTGCCGCTGCACGCATTCTCAAAGACTTCGTCCCTCCGCGGCAGATGACCCTAGTCTGGGTTCCTGCTCATGCTTGTAACTCCGGGAACGAGGGAGTCTAACACATAGCCCAAGGTTTTACGAACCGTGTGGCCGACGCGCCCTCCTCCCCCGACACCCTGGCCGAGACTTCCAAGAACCTACACTGAAATTGCCAACATATACAGAGAGAAGCACCGAATAAACCCTCCCTCCATCCTGACCTCGACAGCGCCCAAGCCACACTGCTCCGTCGATTACAAACTCTCTCGCTTCTCAGTCACTCCCGTTTGGCGCTTGTCACTACGGTGAATTCGACCCTTCTCGCCCAAATTGTAACAATAGTACCCCCAGAACACAGGCTCACATCTTATCGGGGTACGCGGTACAACCGCTCCCATACGTTCCACTGCTAGCTCCCACGGAAGAGGGATGAAATGGACTTTTGACAACTACAGCCAAATTGCAACAAGTCGCTCTCACATTGTGGGCCCAAGCAATCGCCCCCACTTGGGGCCAGGTCAGCCCAATATGAAAACAGCTGGCGCAAGAAACAGGACGGCAGAGACAAGACACACCACATGCAACGCTCTAAGTCTGAAATGACAACAAGGGGCGAGAAGTTAGTCTGTCTGGGGACCAAATTACTTGCCACAACCATTAGTCCTTTTTGGGTTCAACTGCAAAGGGACCAACTGTTGGCTCCCTAAGAAACGGGTGCAACAGTTAGTCCCTGGGAGGAGCCCTTTAAAAAACAAATGCAAACGAGGCGCAAATTCCAGCCCAATTTAGAGTGCTATATTTTGGGCGGAAGCACTTCAAACACAGCAAATATATAACAAGACCAAACAGAAATAAACACACAAGGAATACCAGAAAAAATACCAGGAATCGAACTCACAACTTTCGGATTCAGAACAAAGCCCTGAAATTACCAGGCCACCGTAGCAGACGGTTTGTCGTTGAAAATAAACACCTTATATACAAAGCACACATATTGCTTGGGGATACTGATGGCCATTTTAGAGCGCAGCACTTCCGCGCCCGTTCCTGCTTTCCGCGTCATAGTCGGCGTAACCGTGCGTCCAAGTATCAGACCGAATTAAACGCCACCTGGAAGCTGGCTTTCAAGTGAAAATCCCGAAGAGCGGCTAGCAGCTTAATAAGTCATATGCCAGGTGGCGTGCAACGCACAAACACACTCCACCACGGGTGGCGTGTGAACAGTTGCGCTAAAACTTCGCATTACCGACCATCGCAACCGCCTATAAATTTTAAAGCGAAAGCCTTTAATGGCCCGCCATTGCACTTGCTATCACCCGGACGGAAGCCCGGTACATTTTAAGTGACTCGAAAACTGCGATTTTAAATTTTGCTCGAGGCCGAGTCCATTTCCCTGTTTTTGGCATAGTGGGCTCGCCCGATGCACCCCCACCCCGCCATGTGGAGCTGATATGGGTGCCTGCGCCGAGGCCGCCAACCTTTTAGCCCGGGGTTCTTTAAACCGGGTCCAGGTGGCCTCGGATCCGGGAACCACGAAGGAGCGCA
This sequence comes from Amblyomma mixtum, assembly GCF_055824585.1. Classification (NCBI taxonomy): domain Eukaryota; kingdom Metazoa; phylum Arthropoda; class Arachnida; order Ixodida; family Ixodidae; genus Amblyomma; species Amblyomma mixtum. Next base: position 181,743,226 of record NC_143013.1, read on the forward strand.
TGCACTCATTCAGCGAGCTGATGCAGTCCTACAGAGCCTCACGCCAGCTCTACCCCCGCCCCACTCCTCCCTAGATAAAAAACAAGCATAGATAGATAGATCTTTATTTAGACAACAAGGTCTTGGATGCAGGGGCAAAAGGCAGATGCACTCTGCCTGACGGGGCCCAAGCACCCGACACAATGCTCACGACAAGCGGCAAAAGAAGCAAGAGCTTCATACACTCTCATTAGAAAAAACAACACATAATTATACAAGGTAAAAGTAGGAGGAAGGTGCATACTTTTGCAATGACATAATTAAAGTAAATATTTACAAGACACATCACAACAAGAAAAACACGAGAATTCAAAGAGTTGACGGAAAAACAGGGACATCAAGAATTTTAATCATTCGGGCGAGAAAGGAGGTAAGCTTTAGCATTTCTATTGAATGACTTTTGGGAAACAGATTTCTGAATAATTTCTATGGCCTGTGTATGTTTATTTAGAAGACTGGGAATTAAATATGAAAGCATTTCGGTTCCATAGTTAGTCCTTACAAATGGTACTCTGTAACTGACGTGCCTTAATTTATAAGGCGCGTCACTACTAGAGTTTAATTGAACATATTTAGTGGGATGATGTTTGAAATCGTTAAACACATAAGAAAGCAGTTTCAACTCAAATAATTCATTGATTTTTAGAATAGAATGCTTAGTGAAGTACAAACCTGTATGATCATTGTATGCAAGGTTTTCGACATATCGTATTGCTTTTTTCTGTAATGTTATCAGCCTCGTGAGGTTAGTTTTCGTTGTAGATCCCCAAACGAGTAAACAATAATGAAGATGTGATTGAATTAGGGTATAATATAACTGCCACTTCAGCCATTTCGGAACAAGGTCTCGAAGTTTATATAATACACATAATGACCTTGATATGCTGGCATGAATCTTATTAATATGCAGGGTCCAACTCAAGTGTTCTTCAAAGATTATGCCTAAAAATTTGTAGGAAGAAACACGCTCAATTACGCTATTTTTGAATGTAAGATTAATTTCGCTGTTATCAGGCTTGTTACGTGCCTTAAATACAATAAGCTTTGTTTTATTAACATTTAACTCTAGTTTATTTATATTCAACCATAAAGACAATTCTTGTAACCATGCATTTGCCTCAGCCTGAATATGACTAAGATGCATGCCAGAAAAAAAATACACTGGTATCATCTGCATATAAAATTATTGTGGGAGTTCGAGGGATGGCTATTATATCGTTGATATAAAGAATGAAAAATACACTCTGCGCAGGCAACACTCTGGCGCAGGCTACAGACACACTCTCACCCCTTACCCTACCCTACTATCATCCCTCCTTGCCCACTCCGACATGCGCCCTATGCCCAGAAGCCCTCGCTTCTTCTCTCCACATACTTTCCCTTTGCCCGGCGGACCCTCCCCCGCGGGATCTAGAGAACCTCAAGACCTTCGAGGACTGGGAGACGCTGCTGCGCTCGGAGGACCCTGCCGTGCAGACCATCGCCACCGGCCGAGCTGCCAGCGTTATGGACCTTAAGAACTTAAACACTTGAGTGCAGTGGGGTCGTGCGGGGACCCTGGGGCGTGCCCCGAATTCCTCTTCAAATGCAGTTTTTCTCTCTCTCTCATGCTCGCAGTGTCCGTCCATGCTCGTGGTGTCCATCCGTGCTCTGGAGTCGTGCCAACTGTGGCCTCTCCTCCGCGCAGCGGCGCAACCTCCTCCGTAATTTCCTTTCCTCAAATTCATTTTAAGGCGGAAGCCTTTAATGCCTCATCGTTGTAAGCAGGAGCTGTCGACAGAAATGTCACGCTTTTCAGTTGGTCGAAACGGTCGTGACGTCACAGTGCGCGAATTTCAAACGGGGCCAATTGTACTTTGGCTACTAACGATGCAACCAATTAAAGGGATCGTATAGTGATGCTCCAAGTAAGGTTGACTGAGTTTAGTTAATTGCCTACTTAACCAATTAGTCCAATTAACGCTTCTAGTCAGACCAGATAAATAAATAAAACCGAGTAAGAAATTGGCCGAGCTTGGGAATCGAACCCCGGTCTCCGGAGTGCGAGTCGAGCACGCTACCACTCCGCCATGCCAGCTCGATGTTCCGGAATGGACAAAGGTGCGTCTAGTGAATACGGTGTCTTCGTTCACTCCCATCTTCCTCCCTTCCCGTTACGGCGAGGTTTAGGTGTCCACCGAGATATGAGAGACAGATACATTTCCTTTCCTCAAAAACCAATTTACCGACGAGCAAGGCGTATTTTTCCGCGTTTCAGATTGGTCCAAATTGTCGTGACGTCACCACGCACGAATTTTGCCGGGTGTCGACCGAAAAATGTGAGACAGTTACTGCGCAACTTCCTTTCCTCAAATACAATTTTCGACTAGTGTCTACTGAGATATGTGACACAGTTAATGCGTAATTTCCTTTCCTCAAATACAATTTTCATTTTCTTCATTACGGCCCGTCTTTCTTCTTTCACTCACACTTCCTCCCTTCCTGTACGGTGCGGCTCAGGTGTCCACCGAGATGACAAAGAATTACAGCCCCATTTCCTTTCCTCAAAAAGCGTTGCGTTCAAAGGGCAACGCATCGCGCCGAATGGGTGGTGGCGTTCCGTGGACTGCCTGGCGGAGCTACAACACGCTGTCGCGTTCCACTCCTGAAGGCGAAGCTTAAGCGTCATTAACTGGCAGTTAATTAATGCACCAACAAAATGTGAAGTGAACAATCGCGTAGCAGAATGCAGTACTCAGGCTTTCGCCTTTCACCACTTTAGCCGCTAAAGTTCCTCGTAATTTTTCTTCATTACGGCCCCCCTTTCTGTTTCTTCTTTCACTCCCACATCCTCCCTTCCTCTACAAATGGATGACGGATGTCCACCGAGATATGCGAGGACCTTTCCACAAATACAATTTTGATTTTCTTCACTACGGCCCCTCGTTATCTTTCTTCTTTCACTCCCACTTCCTCCCGTCCTGTACGGTGCGGTTCGGGTGTCCTCCGTGACGGCTGCTAGGCAACGTCTCATACGGCCGCGTCAACAGCACGATTCAGGCGTCCACTGACATATGCAGCCAGTTTGGGCACTTCCTTTCCCGAAAATGATCAGAGTATAAAACGCCAACGCCAATGAATGTGGTGACGAATCGCGGCTTCGGCCGCTTATCTGCTTTTTCAGCCAGCGTCCGCTTCGGCGGACGCGGTTGTTGCTGCGACGCGCGTCGTTTCTGCTCTTTCTCTCTTCTGATCTTTTAACTCTCCTCTATCTGCACGTGGCAGCGGTGGTGGCTCCGCTGAAGCCAGTAGGCAGGCCCGTGCAATTTCTTTTTCATCCTTCTCTCAGTCGCAACAACACAACACAGTGAACGCTGAACGGGCAACGGCGACGCCGCGAAACGGGCACTAAAGAGCTGCGCTCTAAAACACCACAATAAAAAAAGCGACCGCAGCCGCCAAAGGCAATAAAAAAGAGCTAAAAATGGCTGAGGCTTAGCTAAGGTTAAGCCTAGTCAGATGCGAAGCATATTGATGGCTAGGCTTGGTAAAGTTCCTCGCTTTGTTCTTCAGTTGTTGTAGAATGTTTTCGCCGAGCCGAATACTATTGAGCACGCCGCTTAGCCAGACCTTCATCCCGCTCTTCATCGGTCTTTGTGGCACGCTGAAGCTTTCGCGTCTCGTTCAAATCAGCCCTGCTTCTAGGCGTCATCCCAACACCTGGCCGCCTCGTAAGTGGCCGGAGAGCGAGGCAAGCTCAGCTTTACACCGCTGCTGTAGCGTCACGTGGTCAGCTGCAGAGCCTCTGATGTGGAGCCTCCACCGCCGCGGCCGACCGCGCGAGCCGGCAGCCCACCTCTCCTCTGCTGTGACGTCATGTTGTCACGTGGTCAGCCGCCGCGCCTCTGATGTGGAGCCTCCACCGCCGCGGCCGACCGCGCGAGCCGGCAGCCCATCTCTCCTCTGCTGTGACGTCATGTTGTCACGTGGTGTCACGTGGTCACGCTAAAGGTCAATGGTAGCTCCACCGCCGCGCTCGACGGGCTGTAGTGTAGCTCTAGTAATATGCTTCGCATAAAACCGCACACGCGGGGAGCCCGCCACCCGCCAACCGGTTCGGGGAAGCGGCAGTGGGTTGACGGCAAGGCTTTTGCCAAGCACAGTTTAGAATTTTCAGAGTGTGATAACTTCACCGGATGTTTGTATAGTAATTCGTGACGTTTCATTTCTTATGTTCCGCAGAAGTTATACTGCTTTCTAACGAACGTTTTCACGCTACAATCGCAAAATATTTTTTTCTGACGCCAGTTATAGGCAGGGTCAATTGTTTTCAATGTAAATTAACCCATTATGCGCAAAAACACACTCCACGACAGGTGGCGTGTGATGAGTTGCGCTAAAACATCGCATTACCGACAATCGCAACCGCGTATAAATATTTTTTACCCATGAGTGCCCGAATGTGAACACACACACACACACACACACACACACACACACACACACACACACACACACACACACACACACACACACACACACACACACACACACACACACACACACACACACACACACACACGCGCACACACCCGCACACACACGCACACACACGCACACACACACACACATCTCGTATTGTGTGTGTGTCAAAACACACACACAATATTGTGTTTTGACACACAAGTCAAAATATCTCGTATTGAGCAAATTTTTCAGTTTATGTTTTCTGTGCTTATATCTCACAGAAAAGTAAACAGGTAAATAAGGTTGAATAAAAATAACCTACGTACATTCCAGTGTTAGCATAATTTTAAATTAACAAATGTCTTGCACGTGCTCAGACCATTTCCTAGAACCTCGCATAAGTATATTATCTTTTCAGGGGGACACAGGGGCGGGATGGGGGGCACGGGCGTGGAGGTAGACAGGGACAAGGGCTTGTCCCTGTCTGCTTCTATGTCCGGGTCTTTTGTAGCGTCCCTGTGTCCTCCTGAAAAGTTATGAACCAACACGGCCAAATACAAGTACTTCCGAGTATACTATCGCTTTTTGCACCCTTCCCACGTCATATCTTCCACCACATTTCCGGCCTTCTCACCGTCTCCCTGTGACTCACCCCCCCCTCTTTTTTTTTTCTCCTAATCCCCTATTATCAGTTCTCGGAAACCATGACATTCCTGTTACCCCCTCCGCCCCACCTTTTTGGCTTTCTCTGAACTCGAGCCATTCCCCCCCCCCCCCCCCCCCTGCCTTGTCCTTCCTTGGAAATGCCCCGCCTTCCAGTGCCAGCCTATCTTGTTTGCCTTCTTCTCATTTCCCTGTACCACGCTGACTAATCCTCTTATCTGAGTTTTTCAGGTCCTACAACGCCTCCCCGTCGCAGCCCCTTCAAAGCCTTTGTTCATTACACACCCCCCTGATATAAGTTTTTCCACTATTGCAGCTTAACGAATCAAGGTTCACCTCCCTCCCCTTCCTGACACGCATCCCCTCTCACACCACTTTCCTTCCCCACCCCCGGGGCCTTCCTCCTCGGAGCGAAGGCCCTATTTAATCCCTGCCAATGATGAACGCTTTGCCCAGACGAAGACAAGTCCCCTTGTCGAAACGTTGGCTCAAGCAACCTGAGGTTTTCCCCTCCCTTGTTCATTTTTGTGATCACTACGTTGAGAATGTTTTGTACTCTGAAACCTGTTTGAACCTGTCTGAACCGGTTCGACGCGATCCGAACCGGTTCGAACCGGAACGGAATGGCGCTCCGGAGCGGAACCCGGAACTGAACCCGAAAGGCGTGAACCTGAACCGAAACGCACAGGCAGCGACGGTGCTGTTGTTCATGAACAGCCTCAGCTGATTATGTTTTTCACTTCTTGCGTACTCTTGCCGACTGCGATTGCAGAAGACCAAGATTTTGTAAGCGGCAAATAAGCCACCAAAGTTGGTGACTAAAACTGGAGCAGAGCAAGAGGGCTACAAATGATGTCGCGGATCCCTCCATTCGTCTGCACGCTACCGATGGCTTGACTTTTTCTTTTAAATCTTCAAAGGGCTTTTTCTTTGCAGTTAGTCAGTTCGGTGGCGACACATCGTTTCCAGGAACTAGCGGTCATCGTTGCTTCCGAAAGCGCGAAATACCTCGTAAAGTCTACAGCCGGCCTCTGAGTGTGCCCCCACTATGCAAGTTGTTTGAATTTCCTTATTTCCTTTCAACTTCTTTATATTTTCATATAATAGGTGTAGCGCTCTCACCCAGCCCTGTTCATGCAACATGCCGTTTGGTTCGTTTGTTACGAGATTTTGATTTTGATTAAAGGCCGGACCACAGACAGTATGCTCGATTGTCGAAATGTATTGAACAAGTCGATGTTCTTTTCTGTACAAGACTGCGCAACACTGAAGATCGAAATATTTTTTACGCAGTTCCTGCGCCTGATATTCGCGCATTTTCTTTACTGTTATATAATTGGCTCCATTGAGAAGACGAAAAGCTGCAAGGGACCCGAATTGCTGACACCTCTCTAGAGCATCTTATGTGAGCTTGTCGGCATTCACCTTTTTTTCTTTTCTATACTCGGACTAGTTAGTTTAGTTTGTGGGGTTTAACGCCCCAAAGCGACTAAGACTCGAACTAGTTAGTTTAGTTTGTGGGGTTTCACGTCCCAAAGCGACTAAGGCTATGAGAGACGCCATGGTGGAGGGCTCCGGAAATTTCGACCACCTGGAGTTGTTTTACGTACACTGACATCGCACAGTACACGGGCGTCTAGAATTTCTCCTCCAAAGAAATTCAGCCGCCGCGGCCGGGTTCGAGCCCGCGTCTTTCGGGTCAGCAGCCGAGCACCATAACCACTCAGCTACCGCGACGGCTATATACATGTATATGCTGGGACTGACCTAAAAAGCAGAAAAGTGGTAAAACGTTAAGATTGGCAATAAGGCCCGTATATTTACTTTAGTGCCGCCAGAACACACACTCTGACGTTCTGTACCACGTGCAGCCTGCTGCTAAATTAGCTTTTTCGCAAGAACACATTTTGCGAAAATACTTAAACGGCACAATTAAAGACGAGAGACCTTTTGTTAGAAATAAATGTTTAATTTATTCAACAACGCTTTGCAGATTGAGCTACCCATTAATAAAGAATGTAGCCGGCAGAACATCGTGCCTTATCAACCGCTCTCGCAATGATCAATGCTGACTTGCCAATTTCTTTCTCTGCTTACATGTAAGTCATTTTGTGCTCAAGCTCTCGTGAAGGGCGTATATGGCGGGTCAAACCAATAAATAATGTTACGGCTAAGGATGCCGTAACAGCACGTAGAAACACACAAGGGATTGCACAAGGCACACAAATGACTTTAGGCAGAGGCCGCCCCAGTAGATTCGGCCAGCGAGCCCGGGTTAAGCATTCACAACCTCGTGCACGTCGTTGCCGTTCGCTTGGATCCATGCATTTACTACTATTAGAAATTTAATGTCATAGGGCGCCAATTAAACAACGCCCGGTGTTGCGTTTTAACCTGTTTTTCTCTGATTGCAATAAGGGGCAGCCATAATTCCGAACAAATTTAAGATAGAGGTCGTGATATCGTAATTAGCAAATGCTCGCCGAGCATCTTCGGAAAGATACAGACAGCACATACACACATGCGCAGCTCAAATGCATTATCAGGAACGACATAGTAGGTAAGAGGCTACATAAAAGTCCACTACACGTGGGGGGGGGGGGGGGGGGGGGGTGAAGGGGTAGCGGTCTCGACTCACCCTCGACCCTCGACTCAGCGTGGCAAGCTCAGCGGAAACCAGCTACCAAGTGTCAAGACGTTTGCTCTTTTGATGCCCAGCTTTCGCCGGTCGCAAGGCAGAGAATGGGTCGGAGCCAAAGGTTTGCAAGCAAAACAAAGTTTATATAGCAAAGAGGAAATAGAGAGTATTTCACAATCACTCGTACGGGCAAATAGAAAGTGATTAACAAAACAATGCAACTCGTGGAAAGTTACACTCGAGAGAGATTACAATATAAATTAATTATTGCACTTAACGTGCACTGACACTAGAGAGAGGCAAACAAACAAAGCACAGTTTGTTCACCGGGTACTGCGACAGTCCGACGACCAGAGGTCCACGACGATCCCGTCCCGCAAACTGGCGCGCGCTGCCTTGTTGGACCGTGGCTGGGCGAGGGGTGTTTTCCCGGAAGTCGAACGGGCGCGCTTTTCGGAAGCATGAACGGCGGCTCGGACTAACCGACAGTGCTCAACGCCTTTCTTGTATAGGCTTGCTCCACGCCTGTTTGTTCTTCACGACAAGGCAGGACGCGCATATACACACAGTATCGGCCGTGCAGTCTCCCCGCGCCGGGCGCGCGTCGCCATTGGTCAAGCGCTGTGACGGGCTTCGAGTTGTTTCCAGATTTTTCTGTTCGGGCCCCGCTCCGACGCACGAGTGAGGAGGGGAGGTCATCTCTTTAGCACACGCAAGGCTACGCTCTCTCCGCCGGCATCGAGTAGAAACGTCTCCGACATTCAAGAAGGTTCGACGTCACGGCTGACGCAACCCCTTGGCGTCACGTCGGCGAGCAGTGGTGGAGGGGGAATCCACACACACAAGGCCAGTTGCCTTCAGGGGTTTCCTTCTCCGCTGTCTTATGACGTGCGCTGGCGGGAGGCGTCCGCGCGGCGCGGTTTTGAAGCGATAGCTTCACTACGCCACCCACTTCGCCGCGTCCAGCGTGGTCGCACCTCGGCCGTATGCCCGTGGCTGCAGCTATGTGCCGGAGCCGCGGCAGGAGCATTTGCCTAGCAACCTTCGTACCTGCGCTTCGCCGCTCCACTCCGCCGCGCCATCTGGTATGACGTCACCAAACCGTAGCGCTCGTCATTTGCAAGAGCGTTCGGTACGCTATCTGGTGCGACGTGATCTAACCGCTCGGCGGGTGTACACATATAGAGAGGCAGTTGGTTAGACAACTGCGTCTATATATACCTACACCCGCCGAGCGGTTAGATGATGTCATACCAGATAGCGTACCGAACGCTATGGAGGATGATGGGCCGTCTACAGGACTTACGCGCTCGAATGAAACGAAGCGTAGACGGCGTGCTAAGGAGACAGCAGAAGAGCGCATCGAACGCCTGGAAAAACGCCATGAAGGGGATGGAATGAAGGCTTAACAAACCTAGCCAGTAAAAGCTTGGTCATGGGGAAACTAGGCGTAGCCAGTGGTACGATGCTATCGCTTCGAACCAGGTTTAACCAGAGCTGAACCACAGCCATTATTTGTTTATTTTTTTAAATGCGCCGAATTTTTTCACAGTGGTGCCGGTTTATAGTACGGGTCCGTCGCAGATCACAAGCGCCTGATGCACTTACTGCCTGTAGTAGCGGGGTGTGCAGTAGGATCAGAGAACAGCGTGCCTCGCTCCCTCTGGTTTGCTCCGTGCATCGCGGTGCCTTAAGTGAACGGCCTAAATGGTTCGCGGCGGAGCGTCGGCTGGCAGGGTAGCATGGAACTGAGTGGGAGCGCGATCCGCTAACCTTGCTCTCCGGCAGGTGCTGGCGAGCGCTGTTTGAACGTCTTACAGCACAGAAACGACTCATTTCAGGTTCGCGTCTGCATCGCAAACTCGCCAACGCGTTCGCGCAGTGCCTTGGACTGGCTCGTATTGAGTGCCAAGTGCAACAACACTTTATCTTTTGCGCCTAACAATATATTTCGTCAAAACAACTTAGTAAATATGTTGATTTTGTAATGCACATTTGTCTATAGTGGTCTGTCGTCACGTGAATATGAAGTTAAGGCGCTAAAGGCCACTCAGTGGAAAACGGAGGTTTTAATACACACGTTTAGACTACTCCTCTGCTGCAGATTTGTCACGGCCAGGTTATCGACAGCGCAGCCACGAAGTGGCAAAGACAGGACTCAGTACAGACTCAAGTATATCTGCTAAGCAAGTGCTAAGCCACATATTTTCAGACATGAATACAATTTTTTAGGAAAATATGTCTTCAGGAAGCAGGAATTCATTATTCATAATACTTCCTTCAGGCAGTTTAGTGAAGAGTCCGGCTCATAGTACGATTAAGTTGGACGGGGCTTACGGGTGGTAATTGGTGATCTGAATTTCTCTTTTGATTCTGTCCTGTTCCGAATCTTTTTCTTTTCTGTTCATATATTGCCACCTAGTATTGCCAGGTGGCGCATACGAAGTAGGGCGACGACGACGAAGTAGGGCTCACGCCGAGTGGAATCTGTCGCTTTTGTTGCCCCAGCTTGCCTGGCTTTCCCTTTCGTGCCTGCTAATAAAGCCCCCTTCGTCAGCAAGTACGCTACAGTTTGGTGGAGTGTGCCGGGTACCTGTGAGCCCATGCAACAGACCCCTCCAGGCAGCCGTCGAGCCAGCCCTGTACCGCTTGACACCCCGGTACATCGCTTCAGTCGGAGGATCCAGGGACTGCCATCGGAGGTTGGACCATTAGAGAGCGGCGCCATGGCGACAGCCGCACCTCCTCCTCTGAAAACCGCTGCTGCCGCGCCATCCCACTACACCTTGCAGACTCCGCGGATTCCCAAGACGTTCCGTGGGGAACTTTTTGAGGATGTGGAGGACTGGCTCCTTCACTTTGAACACGTAGCTGCGTTCAACCAATGGGACGACGCAGCCAAACTCCGCAACGTTTACTTCAGCCTCGAGGATGGTGCTCGCACCTGGTTTGAGAACCGAGAGGACGTTTTAATCCCGTGGCATGAGTTCCGTCGTCGGCTGCTGGAGGCCTACACAAGTGCTGATCGTCGCGAACGAGCTGAGCGTGCGCTGCAATCCCACATCCAGCTGCCGAACGAAAGCGTTCAGATGTACGTCGAGGACATGACGCGCCTCTTCAGAAGAGCTGACCCGGCCATGCCGGAAGAAAAGAAACTCCGGCATTTGATGCGTGGCGTCAAAGAGCAGCTTTTCGCAGGCCTCGTGCGCAGCCCACCATCGACCGTTGCTGCATTCCTTACAGAGGTCACAACGATGGAAAAGGTGCTGCAACAACGTTCTGCGACCTACGACCGGCCCGTGCATGCTGCTGCTGTCACCGCATCGTTTGCTACCTCCGGGAGCCACCCTGAGGATCTGCGCGAACTGATTCGCACCATCGTGCGTGAAGAGGTCCTGAAATTTTGCAGCCCTTCGCAGAGAGCGCTCGGTTCGATTTCTGCTCTTGTTCGCGAAGAGGTGCAACAGGCGTTCAGGGCTCCTGCTTTCGAAACACCTCCTCTACCAGGAGACTGCCACCGCCCCACCTATGCTGAAATTGCGAGGCGCCCGGCTGCAGTTTCGCCACCACCGTTTCCGGTAATGCCTCCTGAGCCGCGGTCCTAAGTGCCACCAGTGCAGTATTTCAACGATCGCCGAGCGCCCTTGCGGAAGGCCGATGTCTGGCACACACCTGATAACCGGCCACTATGCTTTCACTGCGGAGAACCCGGACATCTCTACCGTCATTGCTCTTATCGGCGCCTCGGTCTGTAGGGCTCTCGAGCCGATTCGCCCAGACCCCGGTTTGGCCATCGGCCCCCTGCCCTTGAAGACTTCTTAGCGGAACAGCGAATTTCAGCCCGCGCGCCGCATCAGCCACGCTCATCGTCTCCGAGGCGCTCTTCCCCGAACTCTCACAGCTCCTCACGAGCAGCACAGGGTCGCTCGCCCAGCCCTCGCCGGGAAAACTGAGACCAGCGACCTTCGGGGGCGAGGTCGCTGGTAGTCGCTGCGCTGGAGACCTCCCGCCGCCGCCGCTACGCTCCGACCGTGAACAGATAGCACCGTCATCTGACCAAGATAGCTGCGTTTCTTTGGACATACCTGTTTTTCTTGACGGTCACAGAGTCAGTGCATTAGTGGACACCGGGGCCGACTATTCAATTCTGAGTGATAAATTGGCGACTCTCCTAAAAAAAGTGCTTACGCCTTGTTCTGTAGTGCATCTCCGTACTGCCGGTGGTCATCTCGTTACTTCAAATGGTATTTGCACGGCTCGCGTTCAGATTCAGGGATCTACGTTTGTCGTCAGTTGTGTAGTTCTGTGCAATTGCTCCCGCGATCTCATTATCGGCATTGACTTTCTGCGGGAGTATGGTGCTGTCATCGACCTCCGCCAACGAATCATCACCCTTTCGACCAGTAAAGCGACCCACCTCGCCGAATCTTGCCACCGCAGTGCCGCCCTTCGTGTTTCTGCAGACAGTGTCACGTTGCTCCCACGGAGCAGTGTTTTGGTTGAAGTCACTTGCAACGACTTGCATGACGCAGAAGCAGTCGCCGAGGCTAACCGTTCACTCCTGCTTACTCAAGGCATCTGCGCCGCTCGCAGTCTACTGACGCTTCGTGGTGGCCGGTCTGCGGTCCTGGTCACTAATTTTTCTAATGAGTACCGGCTCCTTTTTGCAGGAACTGCTATCGCTTCTGCCGAACCTGTTACCGGTATTCCCGTTTGTTTTGCGTCTGCGGCAGCCGGCACTGACGAACCTTCCCTTGAAAACGTCGACATAAAGTGCCACCTATCTTGGGAGCAACGACTGGCTTTGGAACAGCTGCTGAAGGAATACAAGTCGTGCTTCGCTTCCTCCTCGAAGGTTCGTCAAACACCTATTACGCAGCACCGCATCATCACTTATGACGACGCTCGCCCTATACGACAGCAGCCTTATCGTGTTTCTGCTAAAGAACGGGCGGATATCCAAACTCAGGTTCAGGAAATGCTTGACGATGGCGTTGTTCAACCTTCCCAAAGCCCGTGGTCTTCACCTGTAGTCCTTGTTAGGAAGAAGGACGGCACTCTCCGGTTTTGTGTCGACTATCGCAAACTGAACAGTGCGACCAAAAAGGACGTCTACCCGTTGCCGCGCATTGACGACTCGCTGGATAGATTACGGCGCGCTAAGTACTTCTCATCCATTGACTTAAAGAGCGGCTATTGGAAAATTGAAGTAGACGAACGGGACCGCGAAAAAACCGCCTTTGTGACTCCAGATGGCCTCTGTGAATTTAAAGTGCTTCCTTTCGGTTTGTGCTCCGCCCCGGCTACGTTCCAACGGATGATGCACACCGTCCTCACAGGCCTCAAGTGGCAGAGCTGTCTTGTTTACTTGGACGACGTCGTAGTTTTTTCGGAAACATTTGACCAACATCTCCAGCGCCTGCGGGCTGTCCTCGAAGTCCTCCGCTCGGCAGACCTTACCCTGAAGCCCCAGAAGTGTCATTTCGGTTACGAAGAGCTCAAATTTCTGGGTCACGTTGTGAGCGCTGAAGGAGTGCGGCAGGACCCCGAAAAGACTGCCGCCGTCGCACGTTTTCCCGTTCCGACCGACAAGAAAGCTGTCCAGCGCTTCCTGGATCTCTTTGCGTATTATCGGCGCTTTATTGCGGACTTTTCCACGATTGCTGAGCCGTTGACGCGCCTCACCAGGAATACCACCTCCTTTGTCTGGACCACTGAGCAACAGACCGCTTTCTCTACGCTTCGCCAGCGCCTTCAAACACCTCCCGTTCTTGCGCACTTCGACGAAGATGCCGATATCGAGGTCCACACCGACACCAGTAACATCGGTCTTGGCGCTGTCCTTGTTCAACACCAAGAGGGCCTTGAGAGGGTCGTCGCCTATGCTAGCCGTACTCTCTCTCGCGCCGAGAGCAATTACTCCGTCTGAAAAAGAATGTCTTGCGGTCGTGTGGTCCACCATGAAGTTTCGCCCTTATCTATACGGCCGCCCATTCAAAGTGGTCACCGATTCCCACTGCCTATGCTGGCTGGCAAATTTGCGAGACCCATCTGGACGCCTGGCACGCTGGAGCTTACGGCTCCAGGAATTTGACATTACTATTGCCTGCAAGTCCGGCCGCTGACACGAAGACGCCGACACACTGTCGCGTGCACCAGTTGATCCTGCCGACGCAGCGCCCGATGACGACAGCGGCTTCCTTGGTACTCTCACCGCCTCCGACCTACTGACTCGGCAGAGGGCGGACTCGGACCTTCGCCCTCTCATTCACGCCCTTGAAGGTAGTGATCCGGCTATACCTCGCCACTTCTCTCGACGTCTTGGCTCCTTCTGTTTGCGGCAAGGTCTCTTGTACAAGAACTCGAGAGGCAACGATAGACCTTACCTTCTCGTTATTCCAGCCGACCTCCGATCTGACGTTCTTTTCGCCTACCACGATGAGCCCACGTCTGGCCACTTGGGCTTTTCACGTACGCTCGCCAGAGTGCGGAACATGTACTACTGGCCTGGAGTTTCTGCTGATTTGAAACGATACGTTAAAAGCTGCCGAGAATGCCAGCGCCGGAAAACGCCACCACATAAGCCGGCGGGTTTACTGAAGCCCGTTACTGCCCTCTCGCGCTCCGTTCGACCAGATCGGCATGGACCTCCTCGGCCCTTTCCCTTTGTCGCAGGGCGGCAATAAGTGGATCATAGTTGCTACAGACTATTTGACTCGCTACACCGAGACCAAGGCGATCCTTCACGGCACAGCTTCAGAAGTCGCAGAGTTTTTCATGCACAACATCGTCCTGCGACATGGCGCTCCTTCGCACGTAATTACAGACAGAGGGACGGCGTTTACAGCGCAGCTAATCGACCACATCTTTCGGCTGAGCTGCACAACACACCGCAAGACCGCGGCCTACCATCCGCAGAGCAATGGCTTGACCGAACGATTAAACAGGACCCTTGCGGACATGTGGTCCATGTACGTAGATGTCCAACACAAAACTTGGGATGAGGTCCTGCCGTATGTCACCTTTGACTACAACACCGCCCTGCAGGAAACTACGCGCTTCTCCCCGTTTCGCCTTGTGTACGGACGCGAAGTCCAGAGCATGCTTGATGCCATGATCCCGTGCCCAGAGGATGACCAACTCACCCCAGACGCCCAACACTTTGCCCAACGTGCTGAAGAAGCCCGTCAGCTGGCCCGCGTGCACATCGGGCAACAGCAGAGCTCGGATGTGCGCCGCTACAACCTTCGCCACCGACAGGTTGACTACAAACCCGGTGACCAAGTATGGGTGTGGACTCCTGTTCGTCGCCAAGGCTTGTGTGAGAAACTGCTCTGCCGCTATTTTGGCCTTTACAGAGTGGTACGGCGTGTGAGTGAGGTTAACTATGAAGTGGTTCCGGACGGTGCTGCGCAACCGCGACGCCGACAGCCCGACTCCGACATTGTGCACGTTGTGTGGCTTAAGCCGTACTATACACGGCAACGCAACCGTGCTGATGTTTTCGCGCGCTTCAGTTGCGACACTTTGCTTGTTTTTTTGTTTATTTTTTTGTTTCACCCTTACGTCGACAGCAACAGCGCTCTTTTTTTCTTTCATAAGGGGGGAATAATGCCACCTAGTATTGCCAGGTGGCGCATACGAAGTTGGGCGACGACGACGAAGTAGGGCTCGCGCCGAGTGGAATCTGTCGTTGTTGTTGTTGTTGTCCTCTAGAAAATGGCGCATACCCACTGCGGGGGGCGTGTTCGCCAAATGCAGCCGGTACAGCCAGCGATGACAGCGCCGCCCACCGGCAGGTAGCAGCCACATTAAGGCTGGTTATAGATATTCATTCACAACGACGGCTTGACATCGCCGCTATGGCGCAGTGGAGATAAACGAAGAAATCAGTAAATTAAAGCCGAGCGGGGAACTGAAAGTATGGCAGCAGTGGGAACTTTGCAAACAACAAATAAAAATAGCAGCAATCGAAAGGTCAAGTTGCATACGACAAGAGGAGAAGCGTGAGGAGGACAATTTAAGATCTTTACTAGCTAGACTTCTCGAAAGAGAAAGCGAAGAGCCTGGCAAATGGATGGATGACATTAGGAAAATAAAAAATAAGATTGAACTCTTTGACGAAGAACGCTATCGTGGCGCACTGGTGCGGGCTAGGGCGCAAGATATAGCTGATGGGGAGACACCTTCAAAACGAGCGCTAGGAATGGAAAAAACGCATGCTCAACGAAACCACATTGAACAGATTGAATGGGGCGGGGCGTTATCTGGAGAAAGCGGGCATATCCAGCAGGCATTTCTTGAATATTATCAGGCGCTGTTTGCAAAGCCAGAAGTGGATGTGAGCGCATTCAAGGAGAAGTTTCTTGGCGCTTTGCCGCGATTAGATGACGAACAGAAAGAAAGGCTGCAGCTGTCGATAACTGCGTCGGAGGTCGAGCAAGCGATAGAAAATTTGAACCTGGGAAAATCTCCTGGACCTGATGGGTTAAGCGCCGCTTTTTACAAAGCATATAAACGCGAAATAGTGCCAGTACTGACAGCAGTTTTTAACGAAGCCTATAAAGAAAATGAATTGCCCCCGTCTTATGGTAAATCCCATACAGTGCTAATCCCTAAATCCGATGACGCAGAAAAGTTAAAGCAGGTCACAGCATATCGTCCTATCGCCCTCACAAACGTGGATTATAAAGTTTTCATGAAGATTTTAGCCTGTAGACTACAGTCAGTAATTCAGGATATAGTCGGTCCCCGCCAGACGTGTGGGATCAAGGGACGCTCTATTGTTTCCAATATTCATAAAGCGAGGTGTGTGCTGGAATGTTGTGATTACACAAATAGCTGTGTAGCCATCCTTCAGCTAGATCTTGAGAAGGCATTCGATTGTGTTTCGCACGATATCCTGTTCTGCATACTCGACCATGTGAATTTAGGGTCCATTATTTGTGAGGGAGTGGCCTTGGCGTACCGGAGCTGCACGACAAGATTAATTGTAAATAAGAGTTTGGGGGCCCCCATTAGCCTGCAGCGTTCGGTGCGCCAAGGTTGTCCCCTCAGCCCTCTTCTATTCTGTATTTACATTGAAGCGTTGTGTTTGAATATCATGGAAAGTGAAAAAATTCGAGGATTCCAGCTACAGGCAGCAGAAGTTAAGCTGCCTGCTTATGCAGATGATGTCGCGGTGTTCACAGTGAACCGGGAGGGTATAACCGAGGCCGTGGCATGCGTAAAAGAATTCACCAAGATCACCGGTAGTAAAGTGAATTGGTCAAAGTCCCTGGGGCTTTGGCACGGAGAATGGCCAACGAAGCCCGGCAATTTTGCAAACGTGTCCTGGGTGACGACCCCAGTAAAGTACTTAGGCGTTCCACTGGACGGTTATCGCGATAGCGATTCGTACTGGAAAGCACAGACGCAAGCCACGCGTGAAACGGTGGAAAGGTGGAAAGGGCGACACCTTTCAATTTTCGCAAGGGCCACAGTGTGCAATCTGTTTTTTATGTCTAGGCTGTGGTACATGATGCAAGTGTTGCATTGTGCAAGGATGAACGTACAGAGACTGCACCGGATCTTTGCCGTTTTTGTGTGGGCTGCGGACTGGGAACGCTGTAGCCGGACCAATTTGTTTAGGCGGGTGAAGGATGGCGGCCTGAGTCTGGGACACTTATTTCTGCGGCAGATTGTAAGCAGATTTTGTTTTGTGCGCGATGTAAGCGATCCGTTTTTGCGCACTGTGTGCCAATTAAGGCTCGGAAATGCACTGCCGGACTTTGTTGTCACAACCGAAAGGTTCTCGGGACGTATTTTTGGTTACTTTAGAGAGGTTGTCGTGAGTGTTTGATTCCTGTCTGTTCGATTTTCGTATGAATATTTATCTTCTGTTAGCAGGAAGAAGTTGTATAAAGATTTGTGCGATGTAGTTCTTCCACACCCTATGTACAGGGCCTTATACAATGGAGGCCAGGGACGCGACGTACTTAAGCGTGTGAAGGCGATGCAGGTGCCGCCAAGTGCAAAAACTTTTTTCTTTAAATTACATACCGGAACACTACCAGTAAAGGAATTCTTGGAAAGGAAGCAGTTATTTCTACCTTGGGGATCACATTGTTTAATTTGTAAACAACCAGAAACAATAGACCACGTTTTTTTGCACTGTTGGGAGGGGGTATACTTTTGGGACATTTTGCAACGGACTTTAAAAAAGGAATTTCCGCTCGACGCTCATGGTATTCGGTACTTGCCTGTAGAGAGTGAGGATGGGACACCATTCGACCTCATTATGCTAATGGGCCTCCATTGTATTTGGCGCTCCAGAATGGCAGGATATCATTGCGATCCTGATGCACGGCCAGCACGGATCTATTTTCGGGAGTGCATGCATAAGTATATTGAAGTTCAGAAACTTGCTCCTGAAGCTCCCGAGTGGCTCGAAAGAGTCGAGCCTTTGGTGACGCTTAAGGAGTTTTAATATGATGAAGCCACGCACCCCCGGGCGGATAGTGTTGTTAATTATTGCTCATTGCGCTCTGTAAGTGTATTTGTGTACTGTGGTTCTTGCCGAAGTCAGGCAATAAATAAAAAAAAAGCTATGGCGCAGTGGATTAGAGGCACGTGTTGCGTATGGAAGGTCGGCCGTTCGACTCCGCTCTCTGTACTGTAATTTTATTGTTTTTTTAATTTCATTTTTTCCCATTTTTTTCCCTTTTAGGTCGCAAATCGTGATGCTTAGTGGCATATAACGCCATTTAAGAGGATTTATTATCCTTTTAGGTAAGCCGTTGTGAGAATCTTCAGTCACCGTGATCAATTCACCGTGGTTTCAAGCCTTGTGGCTGTACAGGCTGCAGTTGGCGAATACGCCTGCGGGGGATTGGCCAAGACCACGGTGTAAGAATATTTTAGGTGAGACGACGCCGCCGCTCTCCGCTTCGCGACAAACCTCTGCTTCTCAGCTCTCCAACAGATGGCGCTACCAACTCAGACCCGGTAGTGCCCGGTCGCTGTGTGGGCGAAGTCACGGTATAAGAATAGGTGCGACAAGTAAACAAGAAACCAACTTGGTCTCGCAACGTCATCGTTGCGAGGCCAAAGCAAATCGTTCAGTAAAATAAATAGCATCACTTAACAGCTTCATGTTAACCCCTAGCGTTCGGTTTTATGTGCAGCGAAGGCGAAACAGCGAGTGGGGGGCCTAAGCCCCGTTCGTCCGGCCGATGTTGGATCATGCGTTAGGTAGTTTCTCTGATACTGGCTATCGCATGAACAAACGTCTGCAATGTTTTCGCTTACCCCAGTCACCCGTCTTAGGCGGTCAAGCGTAGCTACTGTTATACACCGACACCGAGCTTATATTCTACCGCTCGCGATCGAGTGGCCCGTCATGGCAATAACGCCGCAAGTTGGTGATGAGCGTCAAAGTAAAGGGAATTCACAGGAAACAGTTGCAACATTTCAGCCCAGAAAACGGCTAATAAACTGTGATAACCCTTGCATCCTTATTCTGCTGTGTTGGCGTGATATTGATAACTACAGATTCGATACTGTCTGTATGCTTTAATATTCCTATGTTAAGATACATACAGTTTATAGTGTTGTTCATGAGAACAATGCATACATTTGTGTGGATGGCAAAAAGGCGTTGACATCATAAATTTAATTTATTTGCAAAAGAGCTTGCCGGTCGGCATGGATTCTGAGAGTATCCGATAGGCTACTACATGCACGACATATGTCTCCCACCGGTAACAGCAGTGGGCATCTTTTATGCCTCCATTTACGCTGGCAGTCAACTAAAGCACATTCAGGAGCCACAGAAGGAAACTCCTTCATATTAGTTCCTGCACTGCAAATGTGTAAGTTGTGAACGGTTTTTAGCACATCCTCAACTTGAGATTTCGATCCAGCAAAATTATTTATGCCTACAGCACTGCATTCAACCGGCTTGCCGAATATGCACACTTGCAAACCCATGTCACTTTTCACATGCACAGACTTTCTGTTAAAAAACTAACATGCACCGTCACTTGTGCGTAGCAGACAGGCGTCGTGGAACACGAGGTCACGGAACCCTTCCGCGTCGATGCGATGCACAGCCCAGGACGGTGTCGGAAGACAGAGAGTTGATGCTGTGTTGAACATTTCTTCGAACGGCGATGAAGTGCAGAGGTCACTTGCCCCGACAACATCGCTGCTCTCGTTGACTTCGCCGTCTGCGCTTTGGGCAGATGGTGCTGCTGGCAGGGTTTGAAGTCCGGTACCTCCACTGCTGGCCCTGCGCGTACACGCGGAGGAAGCTGCACGACAAGCCTGCCGTCCTGACTGCTTGCGAGGACTTCTCCCCTTCTTTGACAAGTAGCTCGGCGCTCCTTCGGAAATAGTTGCCAGAGCATCCTTGGCGAGTCCCGCTCTCCTGCTGCCCGACATCAGAACGCGGCCATCAATAGCTGCGGACCACGTTTTCGGTATGAAGTGAGGAGCGAAATGTTTTTCACAGACACGGTCCGTGCGCTGCAGTACCCGGTCTTTGCGAGGGATCGCCCGTACGTCTCCATGCATCGAGCCTGGCTTGGTCGTGCGGCGGCGTAAAAAGCGATAACTTCTCTTTACCGGACTTATAGCCTGTGTTGCAGTAAGGTAGAAAGCACTTCCCCATCGCGCAGCATACCAGTACACTAAACAACCAAACAGATCGACGCGCAAACACACGTGCGCGCGATCACAAGAGCAGGCGCAGAGGCGGGCGCGGCGGGCGCTAGCGGGCGCTAGTTTCGCGCGCCACCTCTCGAGGGCTCTTCTCACTAGAACTCAACTCTCCTCTCCCCGGGAAGCATCGCTTGCGCGCCGTTCTCTCACCTAAAATATTCTTACACCGTGGCCAAGACACAGGCGGCAACTGATAGGTGCACAAAATGTTAAACAAGAAAATAATGGTGGGGAAAAATAAAATAATCATGATAATAATAGCAATTAGGAAATAAATGAAAGGATCTCAGATGTGTAATTGAAATAGGTTAAACAAATGCTGTGAGATCGGTGAATGAAATAGAGAATGGGGCTAAATATTCCACGTTTCAGAAAGCTTTCATTCCAGAGAAATATTGATCATGAGAAAGAGCAGAGCTTAAGACGGCAGCCGTTTAGTGTCTGTAAGGAAGTTTTGCATGGCGGAGAGCACATTCCAGTTGCTGTGCCCAAGGGAGGAAGCCCCAAGAGACAGAGAAACCCCAGCTGACAGACTTAGACCAAGCTGTCGTAACGGAAGCTCCAGCAGGCGGCTCCGTAAAGAGGAGAAACGGCGGCAGGTCAACAAGAAATGATCTATCGTTTCGGGTTCTCCGCAGAACGGGCACAATGGGGACACCGCCAGACCAGATCTATAAAGGTAGAAGTTTAAAAGAGGCACGCGACAACGTAGACGAGTGAAGGAAACCTCAAGCTTGCGTGATCGCCATCCTTTACTGCACCACGGGTAAAGGAGATGCCGGAATTCGGGAGAGGAGGTCAGAGCTGATGCTGCGAATTCTTTCAAGAGCAGATACCTGCGAAACCTGGCCGCGGTAATATATGCGCTGGGTGGAAGCACAGATACGACTGGGCCTTGAAGAGATGCCTTCGCCAGGGTATCAGCAACCTCATTCAAATGGATTCCTCTGTGCCCAGGCACCCAGACCAACCGTAATGAACACACGTGGGGTGGAACCAAGCATTTGAGTAACCGAAGTGCCTGAGATGTTGTAGGCGCGGTGAGAGAGGAACACAACGATAATGAATCTGTCATAATTATGACAGAAGACAAGGAGCTGTTTAATTTGCGCAACGCTAAGACTACTGCTAGAAATTCGGCCAAATAAATAGGGGTGTAATCGGGAAGGCGGAGTGAGAATGACCAGTCAAGGGAGATGGAGAAAATGCCAACACCGGCCTTTTCTTCACACTGTGAGGCGTCTGTCGCTATGAGCACATGAGATTTAAAGCACAGCAGGTAATCCTGCAATAAACCGCTGAGCAAATGAAAAGGCATTAACTTTGCATGTTTTGGAAAGATGTCATCGAAGACAATCTGAATAGATGAGTTGGCGCATACCGGACGGATGTCCGAAATGCGGACGTTTAAGGGGTCCAGGAGGGATTGCACCAAACATATCTGAGGGGTACGGAAACGAGACCAGGTTTCGTTGAAAAATAGCCTAGGCTGACGAAGTAAGATCAAATTGGAGGCATGGAGTGAAGAATCGCACATTCTTACGAACGTTTTCACCGTTAAGAGCCAAAATCTAGAAGTCAATGATGGAGTACGCGCTTCCAGGTACAAAACGAAATTCGCCACAAATTTTGGAAGGCCCAAACAAAGGCGCAACGCCTCCCGCTCCAAGAGAATCAAGGGGCGAAGTTTATACGCTGGTGCACCAGAGAATAAAACACAGCCGAACTCTAAGACTGGACGGACGTACATTCTATAAATCATAAGAAGTGAGTGCCTTCTCATGCCAGAACGAACACTGCTCAGCCTGCGCAGCATACCGACTGCTCGGACTCCTTTCACAGTGATCTGCTCGATATGGGCCGCCCAGGAAAGAGAAGGATCATAAATTACTCCGAGGTATTTGACACTTTGCACTTGAGGAATTACATGGTTCCGGTAAACAATAGAGATATTAACTGGACGAGAGAGCGGAAAAACCAATAAAGCACATTTATTGACATTAAGGGACAGATTAATGTCTCCTAACCATTGGTCTAGGACATTGAGGTAGGACTGTAAGGACTGGTACAAAGAGGAAATGTCGTTCTCTGAAGCAAAAAAGGCGATGTCATCAGCATACACATAGGTGGACACCTGAGGACTGCAGGGAATACTGCTGAGTAAGATGTTAAAAAGTACAGGGGAGAGGACCGCCCCTTGGGGCACTCCTCTCGATTGTCGAAATTTGCTTGATGAAACACCGTTCTGAAAGCAGTAAAATTCCCTGTCAGCAAGGAATTCAGCAACCCAAGCCACAAAGTATCTCGGAAGTCCTACTGCCTGCAGTCTTTGCAAGAGCGTCCTGTGCTCAACGCTGTCATAGGCTTTAGATACATCTAAAGTAACAAGCGCTGCGTATTGATTTCGGCGCCGAGCTAACTGTATGCGGCTCTCCAGATCGGTATGGGCACACCATATAGAGCATCCTGGTCTGAAACCAATCTGGCAAGGGTTCAACAACCCAGCCTCTGAAATAACAGACATTATTCTACCATGCAACACCCTCTCAATTAACTTAACGAGATTCGAAGTTAAAGAAATTGGCCTTATATTGTCTAACACATAACCATCTCCCTGCTTTTTAAGCAACGGGATAATCTTTGCTAAACGCCACTCATTTGGAATCCACGGCCCCTTAAGAGAGTAATTTATAAGCGCCAGTAAGTCGGTGGGAGATTCCTCGAACAAAATTTTAATCATAGAAGAAGTCACACCATCAGGGCCAGGGGCCGCGGGTGGAAGGCGGGATACAGTGTTCGAGAGCTCAGTGAGGGTGACCTCCTCGAAATCGTCCAAAGTGGCAAGAAATCTCTGAGGAGAAGGAAGAAGAGCCGTAAACCGGCGCTCAAGACCTCTGCCTATCTCTTCCAGGGACTGTGCAAGTTCAGCCGGTGACTGAACTAGGGAGACAGCGTTCATCGTGGACGAGATTAGTTTCCTGGATTTTAGGTAATTGAATAGAGCGCGCCTATTACCAGATTTTGAAAGGAATTCGTACCGTTCAGTATCGTGCAACTCCTTTGCACGAGATACGGTGCGCTTAAACGTAGCTGCAACGAACTTATAATCGATCCAGTTTTTGGGACACTGATTATGGAGAAGTTTCTTCCAAGCAGCCTTTCGGCGCCTATAATCGCGAGCGCACTCTGCGTTCCACCAAAGGCACGGCGATGTTCCCTTATGTGCCTCAACCAAGAACTCCGATTTTTTACGAGCTCCATCCAAAATTGAACAAATGCGGATGGCATTATCTCCACTGTTGGAATGAGATAATTCCTGAAGGTCTGCTTTGAGGGCATTTTTAAAACTGTCGTAATTTATGAATGTGCGCCGTGTGCTGTTAGGAGAGGTCAACTGGCACATAACTTGGAAGCTGATCGGAAGGTGATCACTATTGGAGGCACAGTCAACTGGCGCCCAAGAGGACACAGTTATTCCGGGGGAAGAAAATGACAAGTCTAACGCTGAGCGAGCCTGACCACGGACAAATGTGGGGAGACCCTAATTTAAACATATGAGGTTATTCACACAAGCCCAGTCCCATAAGAGCGTACCGCAGCGATCTGTACGAAACCCCCACGAAACATGATGCGAGTTGAAGTCTCCAACAATTAAAACCTGTTTCCTGCAACTAGACAAAAACGAGTCAAGAGGCCGAACGTCATGCACACCTGTTGGAAAATATACATTAGCCAGAGTGAGTGGCTGATATCCAGGAATATTGAGATCAAGTGCCTGAATTTCGCACTGCCTGTCCATATATTGAAATGACACAGTTGCCCTGTGGCAAAATTTTGTGGATACGAACAATAGCAACCCACCACCTCTTGAGGGCCGGTCAAGCCTGAAAGAACGATAATTTTGTAAATTGTACCTAGAATCTTTAGAGAGCCACGTTTCCTGAAGAGCAATTAAATCTGGACTTAATTTACTGATTAAACAAACTAAATCTGTTGAAGCAGAAAGAATAGACCGGCAGTTCCACTGCAACACCTTCAACGACCCTATGTCGCCGAAAGGGCCGCAGCGGAGACCGCCTGATCCAAAATGCGGCCTTTGGGTGTAGATCTAGGGTGATTCTTTTTATTCTTCGACTGAGAGCAAGACGGACTAGCACCACCTATCGGAGACGCACTGCGCTTTTGAGCACGCATCTCAGTCTCCATATCAACGCACTCTTCAGATGACAGTTCTGTCTCACTGATTTTAAATAATCAGTGCTTTATCAGATCGTGCATTTTGAAATGTGTGAAGTAATAGCAACCTGAGCTGGAGCATGCTGCCATCTGGAGTCTGTATCTTTGTTACTTTGGGGCTTTTATATCATTTGCACGCTGAACAGCTGCGGCAACAGGACATAATTGTAGACAATATCGCGGTTTGTCCTTGAGGATAAATCCACCCCCTAAAATATATTTGGACTTGCGTTTAGTACAGTGCAACTCGGATCAGTGAATTATTCTTCAGGCACCTCTACATAGGCTACTTAGGGGGCGCACAGACTCGTCTTGGGACTGTATTTGATGCTTCAATGGTTGCTATCTTCGAAATTTTTTCTTAACTCGCACGGTGCTTTGATGAATTTTCCTATTCTGGTGTCTAAGTAGAGTATGACTTAATTAACCGCGCATGATATCTCAGTAGAGCGTAATTATCTTGCACACTGCGAAAACGGCAGTCCTTCTATAGTATATTTTGTCGCTTAAAGCCGTTCATTCGTTTAGAAGTGGCTGGGTTCTCCCTTATTTATATTGTGTTAGATGGACACCGCAAAAATGCAGGGCCGTCGAGCGCTCGGGCAGCCCCGTTCTCAGAACAAAATCATTTTCCCCGTTTCGTTTGTCTGTTCCTGGTTTGTCACCTTGCGCTACTCCTGTGCGTGAGGTGCGAGCAGGATTGTGCCGCATGTGATCTTACTGTCATTTTGAGATTTTGAAATCGAAGGAAGTTCAATTGGACGGCTTTCCTAATGAAGGAAACGGCCCACAAGACAAAAGGCATGAAAATAAACAACGTACGACAAACAGTAGCTCCAAGCTTAATAAAAACTCTTGCCTATATCTAAAAATTATGCCGGTAGAAAAGTAAAGGCAAAAACGCTCCGTAATACAGTGTTAAAATGGAAGAAGTGCGAAAGATCGAAGCAGCCTCAATTGCAGCATAAAATTGGTTGAATAGCTGTGAAGATAGCCTTTTTGTGCTCAGCATCGTAATCGCTGGCTAACGTAAGTCTTATTGTAGGGTGTAATGTTGCAATCCCCTATGAACACCATGTCGACATCTTCACTGTCTCTGTTGGAAGAAAAAAAAACACTGCAACAAAGTTCATTGTGCATTTCAGTTAGAAACAACCCTCGCTTTTTACGCGAGAACACGGAGTTTCATCAGCATAAGCGCAAAATTTTTGCATTAAAGGGGACACTGCGTTGTTTTCTTACCGCACGGGCATTAAAACCTACTCTATAGCGAAGTACTTCAACCCAACAGACCTATGCAATGTCTCGGGGCTGATGCAGCAGTCACTACAGGCCACCTAGGTTTGGCCGCCCACGTGCACCCGCGCGCAACATAGCCGCACACAGGTAAAAAGCAAATCCAATTTTGTACTGAACCTAAACTTTCGTTCCCTTAATGCCTTGCCGTGAATTCAGCGCGCATATTTGTACCTTGCTTCTTATTCGTCCTGTCTGTCGTATGGATTCGGCTGCCACTCATACACCTTTCCCACTGTTGTGACAAGCTACACCTGGTAATTAAAAAGGCGCATTTCTGTGGCCCATTCTCTTGCTGAGTCTGTTATTTGAACAAGATAATGTGTTCAATGCAAATGAAATCTACTCAATTGCCAGCTCGATTTGCCGTGTCCAGTTGAAAGATGCGATGGTGTGAATGCGTAGTTGTCTGCCGTTTTTTTTTTTTTCAATTTACTGAAATTGCACGCTCTTTTGGTAAGTTTGCCACGTAAGGCTTACAGATGAAAAAAAAAAGCGCGGAACGAGAATCCTTTTGCACTTCTCTTTTATCCACCAACGTGATTCTGGCATGTGCAAATACGTTATGCCATAACATCACTGCTCTAAAAGTGCTGCATAAACTGCATCAAAGTTTATTTGGTCGAAGCTGCCCAACAAATACTTACTTCGTAAAAGGAGGCATTTGACCATAATCTAGGGTCCGTATTCAGTATACAGTTGTTTCACTTAATGATTTTTATAGTTTAGAAAAAGGTATTTCAAGTTACATGAACACATTTTTCCGCATAGCACTGGCATGGAAAATCCTCTATAAACTGCACCAACCTCTCCAGATTGAATACTTCTATTAGAAGACAGAAACCTGCCTACTGCGGACACAAAAGACACGGGCAGAATGAAGCAGACCGCAAACCGCTGACTTCAACTGAATTTTATGAGCGTTTTGTGGCGTGTTTCTTTCTGTCCGTATCGTTTGTGTGCGCTCTGGGGCCGGAAACCCACTGCGCGCCACGAGAAATCTCCCACCCTGTGGTAACAAGTTCGCTAGAGGCCTTGAGCTCTGGGCAGAGGTCTTGAATTAATGGTTGCGTCTCCAGACGCTCTTGTCCGAGAAGTATCCTGGTCGCGGCCAGCGCAGTACAACGCCCTTTTCGGCGACTACTGCCCCTTCTGTCCCGCTCCTGTATGCGAGGCAGACACTATACACCTGATCTTGGCATGGATCTCTTTAAATGGCATCTGCTGGAAACCCCGGGTCCGTTGTGGGCCGTCCCCACGTCGACCGCCAGATTTCGGAAGCTAAATCGCTGGGCCACACCACCGGACTTGCTGGACTTCATTCGGGATTGAGACGTGTATCCTTTAGCGTAAATAACACTTTGTGCAATGAGGAACGCTGTGACAATAAAACAATGTACTCTAGCGATTTAGACATTTGGGTTGAGAAAAAGAAAGGTTTCGGTTGTAACGTCTGGTTTTGCAATAAATTAAAATCTACTTGCTTAATATGTCAATAACCATAGAGTAACACGCGTACTTAGTTTTGGTGTAAATGATTTATTTCCGCAAAGAACCACAGTAGTAAGCCAGAGAACTGACTGGTAAGTTATTCGCACAGTACATTTCCCATCTAAGAAAAATAAACATGCCATCACCAATTCTCCCATTCCTTAAGTGCGAGAATTTCCTCACGGAAGTGAGCAGAGCGATGATAGCTTGTCTCCGAGTGCCACGTGCCGTCGGGCAGTACAGGTGGCTTTGTCAACAAAACTTCGGGAGGCCCCCTGGTCCCACTGTTGGCACAAAGCGAGGTCCGAGCAGCAGACTTCCACCATCAAGGGGTATGGAGTGGCCGGTGATGAAAGATGCGTCTTCCGAGGCAAGGAAGGCGATGGCCCGGGCAACTTCCTCGACGGTACCGATGCGGCCCAGGGCATGCGATGGAGCCAACATACTCCGCAGCTGCACGAGCCAGAACAAAGAGCACACAGAGGGCGGTTACATACCGCAACGACTGCACATTGAGTATCTACTGAACTTGGAAAAGCGTGGAGAGGTTTCTGTATTCAAAAGTCAGTGCGTGCCCGCGCTTAAACCTTCACCAGTCACTGCACTTGGGCTCAGGTTCGGGCGGGCATCACGTTTGGGCGTGACGCCAACGCTGGTCGGTCAGAAATAAAACTGCTTACGAATTCTACCCTAATTTGTAGGTTGAAGGTAACGTACCGGCATTGAAACCGAAGGGGACAGTGCGCGCTCCCGAAAAATTTCCTGCATAACATTAGGAGTGCAAGCACCGCTAAACGAAGTCAAAAACGTTCACCAGAATAGTTATATCACCAGGGTTTTGCGGTGGCCAGCCTTCTAAGCCTCTCTGCATGCAATGAATGCGTTAAGCCCATCCGAATCATAGCACTCCTGTCAAGAGGTGAAGTTTGTCGCGGTAGCATTAATCTTTTGGTTTGCGTAAAATTTTTAAAGAATCAATAACGGTCACAGTTGGGTTACAGACACCTCATGAGCATTACAAAAATAACACTACGCCTTCTCTAACCGCGCATTACGTGCAGCTGGTGTAATCAAACATAGAAGCGCTGAAGGCGAGATACTCCTACACGTTGCTTGAGTTAAAGATGGCTTTAAATGGTTTTACAGGAAATTTTCAGAGTTCACAACTTTCCTGCTAAAATCGCCAAAAGTGAACCCTTTAAGAGGGCATGATCACACTCTGCCATGAAAAAGAAAGGGGCTTCGCAAGTATCACAATGTGAAATAGAAGTGCCTGTCCCGCGCCATGTCACTTATATTACTGACGACTCTGCATTAAGTCTTGTACTCATGAGCACACTTCTGAAGAAAAGAAAATGTTCAAAAGACAATTAACAATATCTTGCGGTTAATTGTGCTTTTCCATAATCCACATTATCGGTTCCAAGCTTGGCATTACACTGGAGGGGGGGGGGGGAGGGGGGGGGGGGGGGGGGCGGAAAAAGTTTTTTTTTGTGTTGCGGTAAACCTAAAGGGGGAAAGTAGACAAATGCAGGATCGTACTGAAGGACATGTATTACGTTTTAACAGACGACAGGGACTTTAATGTGCAGGAGGTAAGTAATAACCTCAAAAATATTATTACCCTTTTCTGAATTGAACTGGGGGCACGATAGCTACATGGTATACTGGCATGATCTTTCAGGAGACAGAAGTCCTCATTCAAAACCCCAGAGCATGAAAGCCCTTGTGCCTAATTATCATAGAAATAGAAATCAACTGGCAGAAACAGACAGCAGTCGGCAACAGGGAAGCGAATGATTTTATCGAGGTCTGCCTAAACTTCAACTTAACTCAAGTGGTATCTGAACCGACCCGTGTTGCAAACATCCTAATGTAAGATGGGTACTGGGATGGTTAGAGGTACTGGGCGCCGGCGGTAGACACAGAGACACAGGCCTCGTAGACACAGAGGTCGAGCACCACGAGCACACACACACAAAGCGATGACAATGCCGCTCAACACAACGGTCAGAAGTTCGTCGTCGCCTTCGCTTGAACAGGAACTTCTTCGTCGTTACAACTGCCCCCCGGGGAGGAGCGAGGAGCCATCCTGGCGACTTACGGCGTAGGTGGGATGGCCGGGTCATAATACGGCTGTAGGCGCTGCACGTGAACAGTCTCGCGTCCGCGCCGACGAAGATCAGGAGACGGCATCAGCGGTTCCACCACGTAATTAACAGGCGAGGTGCGTTCCACAACTCGGTAGGGGCCGTGAAACTTTGAAAGAAGTTTCGAGGAGAGGCCCGGAGTATTGGATGGAATCCAGAGCCACATGAGGCTACCAGAAGAAAAGTGCGGCGAAGAGTTATGGCTGTCGTGGCGGGATTTCCGACGGTATTGGCCTCAGTTGTGAGAGAACGGGCGATTTGGCGACACTCTTCCGCGTGTCGTGCAGCTTGCGAAATAGAAGTACACTCAGATGCGTCAGGCTGGTATGGCAGAATGGTATCCAGTGGAGCAGAATGATGACGGCCGTAAAGAAGATAGAACGATGAGAAGCCCGTAGTCGACTGCGTTGCGGTGTTGTAGGCGTACTTCACATACGGAAGGACGAGATCCCAATTGGAATGGTCTGATGAGACGTATATAGAGAGCATATCGCCGAGGGTACGGTTAAATCTTTCTGTAAGGCCGTTAGTTTGCGGGTGATAGGCAGAGCTTGTTCGGTGAATGATGTTGCACTGGCGGAGCAAGGCTTTGACAACTTCCGATAAGAAAACGCGGCCTCTGTCACTCAGCAGTTCGCGCGGTGCGCCGTGGCGAAGAATGAACCGTCGCAAAATGAAGGAGGCTACGTCAGACGCTGAGGCGGATGGAAGGGCGGCGGTTTCTGCTTACCGCGTCAAGTGGTCAACGGCGACGATAGCCCAACGGTTACCGGCTGCAGTGTAGGGAAGAGGTCGATATAAATCAATGCCTACGCAATCGAATGGGCGCGGTGGGCAAGGTAGCGGCTGCAACTCGCCTGCAGAAAGGTGAGCAGGGGGCTTGCGACGTTGGCAGGGCAGGCATGAGCGGATGTGCTTAAGGATGAAGGTATACATTCCGCGCCAGTAGTAACGCAGCCGGATTCGATTGTAAGTTTTGAAGACTCCTGCGTGTCCGCATTGTGACGAGGATGGAAGGTTGGAAGCGCCTCAGTAACCTGGTCTTGTATGGCCTGTCGAAGAGCCGGGGCCAAATAAGGCGGCGCCTGTTGAGGGCTAGGCAGAAGAGAAAGTTGCCGAGCTACCTCTTCACGGACGAAATCATTGATTTGCTGCAGCATAGAGGTGTTGTCAGCTGCAGGCGCCAGTCCAGAAAGCGATTCAACCTGGGCTTGGTGTTGCCGCGTCAATAACCGCTATTTGCGCAGCTCCTCAAAGCTCTGGCAGAGCGTGAATACATCCTTAACGGTGCGCAAGTCGCGGGCTAATAGCATCTGGAAGGTATCATCATCGATACCTTTCAAGATGTGTTTTATCTTGTCGGCTTCGGACATGTTCGCATTGACACGTTTGCATAAGTCAATGACTTCTTCTATATAGCTGGTGAAGCTTTCGCCGACGTGCTGCGAACGTTCACGCAAACGCTGTTCAGCCCGAAGTTTCCGGACAGTGGGGCGACCAAAGACTCCGGCAAGCTTCGTTTTGAAGGCCGCCCATGTTCGGATGTCTCCCTCATGGTTCCGATACCAGAGGTTAGCGACCCCCGTTAGATAAAAAATTACGTTGTTCAGCTTCGAATCGTCGTCCCATCTATTGTACAGGCTCACCCGTTCGTATGACGCGAGCCAGTCTTCCACGTCATTCTCATCGGCTCCGCTGAAGATTGCCGGATCTCGCTGGCGAAGGGAGCCGGCGCAGAGTAGAGCTGGTCCCGTTTGCACAGATTGGGTTTGGGTGTCTTCTGGCATTTCAAGCGTAGGAAGAGTGCGGCTACGCAGCTCCACGATGTAGATTTCTACCCAGCACCTCCACCAAATGTAAGATGGGTACTGGGATGGTTTGAGGTACTGGGCGCCGGCGGTAGACACAGAGACACAGGCCTCGTAGACACAGAGGTCGAGCACCACGAGCACACACACAAAGCGATGGCAATGCCGCTCAACACAACGGTCAGAAGTAACTGTTCGTCGTCGCCTTCGCTTGAACAGGAACTTCTTCGTCGTTACACTAGATCTAATCCTGACTACCCACCCGGAAGCCCTCTCATCTATCACTTATCTACGCGAAATCAGCGACCATAAAGTAATCCACGCCACATTTGAGTTCCACCCATCACGACGCCAGAATCAAAACAAAACTATTCGCCTCTACGAGAAAGGAAACTATGAAGCCTTTAGTCTTGAATTAAACCAATATCTCACAACATTTCAAGCATTTTTTCACGATCGTTCAATAAATGATAATTGGTACGGTGTTAAGAAGAAGGTTAGCAAACTAACCGATAGATACATCCTCAAAATTAGCTTCCACTCGGACCGCCAGAAACCATGGTATACCAAAACGATAAAAAGGCTCGACAATAAAAAGAAACGCCTTTTCCGTGCGGCAAAATTAAAGCAATACGACGAGTGCGCATGGGAAAATTACTATACAGCCGAACACACCTACCTATCAGCAATTCGCAACGCAAAATACTCTTTCCTTCACAGCGACCTCCCCAAATTGTTTACT
The DNA here is from genome assembly GCF_055824585.1 of Amblyomma mixtum. Classification (NCBI taxonomy): domain Eukaryota; kingdom Metazoa; phylum Arthropoda; class Arachnida; order Ixodida; family Ixodidae; genus Amblyomma; species Amblyomma mixtum. The sequence continues at coordinate 181,775,437 of NC_143013.1, forward strand.
TCCAATCCCAGAAAGTTTTGGCAGGTCGTAAGTGAGCACCCGGCACATACCATCACTCTAACTAAAGAGTCTGGAGAAGAAGCTGATGACATTGAGTGCGCTGACATTTTTAATAATGCCTTTTCATCTGTGTTGACTAATGAAACTCACCCGCCAACTACAACTTTCGCCGTCAATATAGAGTCCAGCATGCCTGCTATCGCGTTTTCTGAAGCCGGCATCTCCTCGCTCATTGAACACCTTAAAACTTCATCATCGGCCGGCGTCGACGAAATTAACTCCAAAATACTGCGCAACACTAAGAATATTTCTGCAATGTACTTATTGTTATTGTTTTCACAGTCGCTTTCTACAGGTTCCATTCCGGATGACTGGAAAGTGGAAAAGATCATTCCCGTCTTTAAGTCCGGTGACAAAGATGCTCCGTTAAATTACAGTCCGATGTCATTAACCAGCATACCTTGCAAAATCATGGAACACGTGATCTATTCTGAAATCATAGACTTTCTTGACGCTAACAACTTCTTTCATCCCTCACAACACGTGTTTCGCAAGGGTTTGTCATGTGAAACTCAACTGCCGTCTTTCTTCATGACGTTCACTCCAACCTGGACCTAAATTTACAAACTGACGCTATTTTTCTAGACTTTGCTAAAGCATTTGATAAAGTACCCCACAGGCGTTTACTGCTAAATCTAACCATGCTAAAACTGCATCCAAACGTCTTATTTTGGATCGAAGAATTCCTTTCTAACCGCTCCCAGTTTGTTCTCGTTAACAGCCAGAGTTCCAACTCTCTTCCAGTAACATCAAGTGTATCCCCAAGGTTCTGTACTTGCTCCCCTCCTATTCTTATTCTATATAAACGACTTACCCTCAAACCTGGTTTGCAATGTTCGTCTGTTTGCAGACGACTGCGTTATTTACCACACGATTTCCAACACCTTTGTCCAATCACAGCTACAAAACGACATTGACACAGTGCATGCCTGCTGCGATGACTGGCTAATGTCGCTTAATCCTAATAAATGTGAACTCGTATCTTTTCACCGCCGGCGTAACCCCCATATTTTCCCTCACTCCGTTGCTAACATTCCACTAGAATCTGTATACTCATACAAGTACCTAGGTGTCACCTTGTGTCAGGATCTCTCCTGGCGCTCTCATGTAACGAACATCGTCGCATCAGTTAACCGGTCATTGGGTTTTTTGAAACGTCATCTACGGCACGCCCTTCAAAGTATTAAACTTCTCGCCTACCAATCACTCATTCGACCAAAACTAGAATACGCATCTGATATCTGGAGCCCGCAACAAGCATATCTCATCAGTTCACTAGAATCTGTCCAAAATCGCGCCACGAGGTTCATTCATTCTGCCTATTCATACGACATCAGTGCACCGTCACTTAAACGACAATCAGGTTTATCAGCTCTTGCCCATCGTCGTCGCATTGCTTCTGTCAGTCTGTTTCATATTTTTTTTAAAGTTCCCTCGGACAACCACCCTAGATCACACCGCCCGCTCGCATATCTCCTCGCACCGGCCATCCCCTGCAAGTGTCATGCCAACGCGGCCGCACCGTAACTTTTTCCGCATCCTTTTTTCTTCGCACTGCTAAAGATTAGAATGGCCTTCCGCACGACGTTGATGCCATCACCTGCCAATCAAGTTTTGTGAACAATTTACATATGGATTTCAGAAACATCATGTAAGCAATCATATTCAACCTATATTTGTACTCCCACCCCTTATGTCATACCCCCCAAAGTGGGGTCTTTAAGGTAATAAAGTGAAGTGAATTGAAGTGAAAGCGTTTTCTTAACTGCGAAGGTTAACTACATAAAAAGTATATTATGGAAAGAACTGAGAATGCTGCTGATACGCGAGGTAGCCATAAAGCGGCCAAGAAAAAAATCAGCCAAAGAGACAAGGGGGGGCAGTGGCAATGCCATTATGAATAACACAGCTAAACTAGCCGAATAATTCTCTGCCGAAATAATCAGGATGCTAATATTCAAACCAGCACTGCCCAATAAATGGAGACAGCTAAAGGAAGAAGGAACAAGCGAATTAAGCCTTGCGTACAATGCAAAGGGGAAATCTCCATGCCAGGATCAGGTCAGGTAACTGTAGGTTTGTTCAAGAGCGATGAGGAATCGCACTAGATAAGCTAGCCACCCATTATATGCAGTGCCCTACGAACCCAGTGCCTCTGGATAACGCTTACATATATTGAACCCATTAAAAAGGGGGATGTCAAGGGCTTGCAAAACTACAGGCTTTTAGGTTTACTGAGCGTTGTTTACAAGGCATTTACTTAGGTAATTGCTCATTGAAGAATAGATGATAGTTTTCGGTTAACCAAAGCAGCAGGCTGGCCTCTGGAAAGGCTTCTCGACGGAAGGCTTTAATACAACCATCAATCAGGCAATAGAGAAGCTCGCAGAATATGAATATCTATAGCGGAAAATATGAATAAGAAAGCATGATCGAAGACCTAGACAGGTGAAGGAGACCAGTGAGTCTAAAAGTAAGCACGAAGAAATCCAGAGTTCTGTTGTACAGTTGCGTTGTACAGGAAACAACAGTATACGAAACATTGCAAGAATGTGGTAAGGAATTACATTCAATTAAGCAGATGATGAGCACAGATCTGCACCAGGAGAGTAAAGTGAGTTATACCATGGCCTGGTGCTCGACTTGTATCCGGTCAAAGGCTTTTGAAATTCGTCTTTTATCCCACCTTCTGTGTTTGAAAATACATTGCGCCATGGCACTCTTCGATCAAAGCTGTCGTTGCGACATAAAAATCCAGCATCATCATCTAAAATGAGGCAGCGAGCATGTCGCAGGCACTGTAAGCTGACGAATAGCAGCAGTTCACCAGTACCTGTCAAGAGCAAAGAATATACCGGCAGCACTTTGCCAGTACTAACCTAAGGGGCAGAAATGTGGAGTCTAACCAAATCGGTTGCACTTAAATTGAGTGAAGCTGAAGTAGCTCTGGAGAACAAAGCAATAGGTTTAAATTTGAGAGACAGGAATGTTCAGGAAACAAACGTCAGTTAAATATAGCCAGCAGTCGATATCAAGAAGCAGTGGGCACGGGCAGAGCAAGTAACGCAAAGGTACCGCTACCCAAGCAAAGAGTACCGTTATCCTGAAGGTAACGGAGTGGATTCCAAAAGAGTGAAAGCTTAGCACCGGGCTCCCGACAGTGAGGTGGGCATTTGATTCCCCCCGCGTGGGTATATGCCATGTTTATTAAGGAGAAGAAGATATTAGGAAGTTTGCTGGAGTTTGCTCACCGCAGCTGGTACGGGAGAGTGTTTATTTGGGGCTTTGTCTTTTACTGGACGTAATTTGGTTGAAGATAATGAGGGTGATCAGTAGGTTAGCGTCAGAAAAATTTTTCCGGCGGTAAACGTATATATTTACAGGAATCTTGGGGCTGATAATGCGCCTACAATATCTAGTTGATGCCCCACGCTTGTGGGACATATATTTTGCGATATGAGGTAAACGTCGTTAGAATATTTTTCAAGAATGTCGAATATAGTGATCTTTAAAGCAATAGCGTTAAGGAGCTCATGTCGCAGGAAATACGGCGGCGTCGTCGGCTTTGCTGACCGTGAGTGAAAATCCACCAAAAATCCCCAGGGAAGCAGCCCAGAAGGCAGGTTGGCCACTTAGGTTACGTAACCTTGTTGCTTCATTTGAAACCTGCCAATCGGATTGTGAGCAAACAACGCACCTTTACAGGTGGCAGTTAAAATAATGGTTCTTCCCTACAGGTTGCTCGGGAAGAGCGACCTGGGTCTCAAAGGCCCCACCGGTGGCAGAAGCTGCCATCGCAGGGCAGTGGCGCACCGCTTAACGGCTGCACCTAAATGCCAGGAGTGGTACGAGGACTCCCAGGAATCGATGATCGTTAAGTGGATTTTAAGTATTCGGCATATCTAGGCGTTACCTCATTAAAATCGAATTGTTAAACAGCTGCTCTGGAAAGTAAACTCGGCAGCGCTCAGTATACCTGACTGCTGGCCATAAGGGTTTTCGCAGATTGGGTGGTGACGATTTTAAGGCTATAAAGTTCATCAGTTCTACTGTCCTTCTGCTAAAAAATTGCGACACTCATCCAGACAGCTATGAAGATAGTTTGCACACTTCCTTTGTAGAGTGACGTACGACTTCTAAGAGGAAAATAATCTTAATAAAAAATTTAAACTGACGAAGTGATTCTGCTCATTCAGATCGGGTGTCGCGAAGTCAGCCTTAATCAAAGGTTTAATTTCCTGAACGAACAAGATTTATTCTGTTGAACAGCAGATGTCTCGGCTTAAGAAACAGCTCCACTTGCCGACCGAAAAGCTAGCACTGAGCTTATGAAGCAAAATACATAAAATCTTGCTTTATGAATAATGTCACTGCTGTATATTGATTGACTGCGATCACTCACCCCCTCCTATGCACGCATACTTTCCTTTAATTCGCCTGATATTTTAAACGCAACAGCTCTTAGCATGTATACGACTATTGTGATGCTAGTGTGAATAAAATAGTACTCGGGGGACATATTAGAATAATATTGTAAGGTTCAGTTTTACCACATTAAAGTTTGGAGGTAATACCATCTTGGTTAAAACCGAATGTTCGTACGCTCTGTTTTTGGCTGCTGTTCCTAAATGCAGTTGGGGCTGGGACAAACGCGTAAAAACAAGTCGCGACAAACATTGAACAAGATATTACTCTTGTCTCTTGATATTGAAGGGACCGTCTACTGGGAGCAACAAGCATAAAAATATTCGCATAACTTTTGTAGACCTTTGCGTCTGATGACGATGGCTTGGGAACAACTCGATGTTTTTCTAGCAATTTATAATTTAAATGGGGAAAGAAAGTTAGGCCATAGCTCACGGCTGAGGCGTAACGTGTTAAAATTTCATGCTTGACTAAGTGCTCCGGCCATGCCCCTTGCAGTTGATACACAGTACTACAGTTCATTAATAGGGCTGAGAACAATCCACAGCCCTCTATTCGTTATTTTTACTAATCAAACTTCATCACCCTTGATTTTTGCTCTCTAGCAAATTTTGTTGTTTTTTCAAGGTTTACCCATGATTTCACGTCTCTATCCTAGTGTTTCCTAAAGGCAGGCCCACATATAAGACCAGTGCCGCTCCAATCCCGGCTGACAAAAGCGCTTGCTTGTATAATAGACATCACCGCTTTTATTTTACCAGGAGTTTGAAGTCGAGACCAGTTTATATTGAAATAATGGATATATTAGTGCGAAAACACTCATACCCTGATGATCAATCACCAAGAATCTTGCCACCGTAAGTACGTTCGCAGCAGGTACTGTGAATGGTACGGTGAGATCGTACGTAGGTACAATAGTGTGTCGTTGCTTAGCAACCCAATTTAGTACCTGAGCGTACCCAAGTTACTCTGGTAAGCTCGGCTAAAAACTCGGGTAAGCTCGGGTAGCAACTCGCGGAAGCTCGGGTAAGTTCAGAGGAACATCGCGCCAGCTGCGCGAGAGGTAGCTCGGAAAGAGAAACACCGCAACATAGGTCACACAATCCCTATCGGTGGCTGGGATAGAAACAGCCTCCTGCCAGTGCGGTGGCGCATCTCTTAACCCCCGCGCCACTGCGCTGGTATAGGTGTGAGGACTCGCCGCCACGTATGAAGGTTAATTAGAGAATTCCAAATTCTCCACATATTGGCATTAACCCACTGAACGTGCACATCGTACCCTTACGGCGGTGCTTATGTGCCTCCTCCAGTTCAAGGCTCAACATCAGCGTTCGAACGCGCACTCGGTTTAACAACTTTAAAACCGTACCAATTTTGCAAGTTAACCCATTGAAAAACCTGCTCTAACGTATAGAGAAGATGTGCACTATATCGAGCAGCAATTTCGCCGGTTGTACGATATATCGAAATGCGCGCAGCGCCTCTACAATCGGCCCTTCTCCTTACTGCGCTCGCCGACCACCCATGTCTCTCGTGAACGGATCGGCTGCATGATCTTAAATGCCGAGTGGCAACGCTTGCGCTGTGAAACCGCTCGACGAGGTGAAAGTGGGGTTTGCTTGAGAATAGCCGAGGGTGGGGCTGGTACTGTCGCAACGTGTAATGTATTATTCAAACATGCCGAAACACAACGCAAAACAGATACAAGAGCAGTAAACGCGGAAGAAAGGGATTGTTTTCTGCGTTTGCACGTGTGTAGGCGGCGTTTTTTTATTTGTACTTACTTTGATTAGGGAGCTTTTTAATTTGTTCTCCGTTTCTATTTGTGAACGCCTTCATTGCTTTGATATATGGTGTATACCATCTTAAAACAAGAATGGCTATGAGTAACGCCGTGGTGGAGGACTGCAGGTAAATTCTACAACCTGCGGTTCTTAAAGGTACACTAACGTCGCACAGTACACGGACCTATAGCATTTCGGCTCCATCGAAATGTTACCACCACTACCGTGATTGTACACTGAGTTTTTGTTTTCATCAAGAAGTCCTTGAAAATCTTTGCTGCATATATGGATTCATTCCCGTCGCACACATGAATAATCTTCGAATGCATGTGGCAATGTAGGTGCTAGAACAAATAAAATAAAACAAATAGGAGGCTTCATATACCACCGTTCGGGTTTGTGCCTTCCCTTATTATTTTTTCTTCCAGTTTTTTGTTGTTTCGCACGTTTGACTAACAATGTTTCTTGGTATTTAATATTTGCAGTAGTACTCTCTTACCTTCCTCTTTAGATGCCGTCTTCGAATACTGCTTTTCTTGAGTCTGATGTTATTTTTGAAACAACACGTCCGAGTAAGGGTGGGACATCAATCAATGCTCATATGAGACGCTCTGCAATGCCTACCGGATTTTGTTTTTACAACAGGCCAGTTATCATGCAGGCTACACTGCACCATGGATGCCATTTACAATTTATATTTCTATGTTTAACGCCTTGTGCAGGCCCTTATATTGATCCAAGCAGCAGGGGTGATGCAAGGAACACTCAAGCATCGTCACAGTTGCAAGCAAAGGCTTCCAATATGTTATAATCAATGTCATTGAAGGAAATCAGTAGACTTAGTAAACAATGAGCAAATATAAAGAAACAAGAACAGACCCTTTAAAAGATGTACAGCATTATCAGCCTCAAATTCACTAGGCAGTACGGACTTCCATTCCGACATTGTGAGGTGAAAATTACTGGTTTTAAAAGCGTCATCCTAGCTATAGGCCGCATTTATATCAGTGCAATGAAAAGGCTTCTTCGAACCCTCTACAATTATCTGTATTTAGCGCCAGCTATAGTAAAGAAAAAAGGAAACAAGAACGGCTGCCGATATCATCTCCATCTACATGCCTCAAGGTCGTATTTGTTAACTTCGACGTGATATTGATACATACTCCTGTTTGCTTCATGGGCGGTACCTCTATTGAACTTCGTAGTTGCTGTTGGTCAGTGTACATATTAATACCATTCAGAATATTTACAAATTTTGCTTGAGTAAAACGCCCCGCAAAATGCAACGCCCGAATCAAAAGCATAAAAATAGAAGTCGATGTTTAAAGATCTTACCATGATTTGTTGCTCCGGACTCATTTCTGGTCTGAAGACCATCTTGGTGTCAATTGCGCCAGGGCTAAAAACATAGAATTGAGTGTATCGTTAGGAACTTACTTCCGATAAATTTCGGGAGATTTTTTCTGTTGTGTACATTTGTTAATTTTGCTTTAGTTGCTTTAGGTGCATTTAGAAAAAAATGTTTAGTTTGCATCGTGCGTGTTTATGTCAAAAAGCAGTAATACAATTCAGCGATCACAAGCAATATTCAGAATCTGACATTCCGCTTTCACTTGGGCTGCAGGAGTTAGGGCGGAAAAGTCCGACGTTTTCGCTCTTAGCGGCTTCATTTGAGTGCGATGATAAGAAACACCGTTAATAACAATTGACATCAGGGCACACCACAGACAGCAGAATTAAACCCCGATATACGGCGCTTATCCTGCCTTTTGTGTGTTCTGGTCTTCGTTTTCTTGCTCCATGGTATTCCCTTTACGTTGTCTGTTCACCAACTAGCTCAAACTAAAGTCTTACAACACCGATTTACTTCGTTAATCTAAATGCAAAATCGATGCACTGGCACATTCGCTTTGCATAACTACGTGTATCTTCGTTAAGGTGACTTTGATACCAAGGTTAAACGGGGGCTTAAATTTATGGCTATCAATTTTATTTCTGCGTCGAAAACGCGAGAGCGTGCGCCCTTTCGGCTGCACGTAAGTAGTAATGAGGAGCACTACAAAGATGGCGGTCATATGCTCATATTTCGTTACATCCAAATTTTTTTATATCTCTGAGTCTTTTGACTCTTCCATCTATCCCCCTACAAGGTGAAGGAGGAAATTTCCCGCCCTGTTTTGCCACCTGTCAACTGTGTCAGTTGGCTCTTCCGTTACCGCCAAACAAGACAGCTTTTTCGCTATCGAGGTACTTGTTCCAAATGCGAATTCGGAGCGCAAGCACTCAGTTTCGATTTTTGGATCCATTGTGCATCGACGAAGGTTGAGGCGGAAAACGACGTACAAAGCACAGCGCCAGAGTCTTTCAGTTTAGCACGCTCGATGTTTGGCTGCGGCGATAGTCGAGAGGTAGCGGGCCCGAGTCGCATCCCGGCGATGACGCGGTTGTCTAATGCAGTAGCCAACAAAGCTGATCTGCTCGCGCCGCCTCTGGTTCGCAAGCAACCCGCGGCCGTGAAGTGTTTTATTTTTGTTTAAATGTTCTCCCACGCTCCCTCTCTAGACAAAACGGCTTTTTCGCTAGCTAGGCCCTTATTTCATGCGCACTACAAAAGCCGTGAACTGCATGCGTGGGGCGGGTGAGGCAATGCAAGCTCTTTTATGTCGCGCTGAATGTGCTCTTGCAAAATTTGTATCGAAAAAATCCTGCCATGTACTAATCTATGAGAAGTAAGGCTCCACATAGAAGAATATCGGCTGATAAGGATGCGAAATACAACACTGGCCAGCTGACTCCTTCGATTGCAGTGCCTCTCTCGGTGAATCCATTTTCACAGTGTAAACTTTAGCGTCACGGTAATTTATTGAATTTAAATACGTTTCAATTACAACAGCAACGTATTTAAAGCCCTAAGATGACTACCCATGCTTTCGCCTTTCCTTCAGTGTGTGGCTCTGAAAAAAATGCGGGCTGTGATTTTAATAATATTTATTCCTTACCAGCCTTCACTCCATTAAAATATTTTTTTTATCCACCTCATTTTTGAACAGATATGGATATGAGAGGCGCTGCAAGCTTCTGCCTAATGTTTTCATTCGCTTCCTTGAAGGCATTTTTTTTCCAAGTTCTAACAAACACAGAAATATCTATTTCACGCTGTTTGAGTATCCTGTTTTCTGTTTTTCTTCTGATCCAGGAAGACATGTCGCATGTAACTGTTAACTTCCCAAAACAATACACGGGAAACTAATAATGCCGGAATTGAGGGTTCTGCAATAATTGTGACTACTCGTAGAGCACAGCGCACTTCCGATTTTGCATTCTTCCTGTGTAGAAATGTGACTCCAGGGTTTTAATTCGATCCTACTTTCTCGAGATCACCAGCCAAACCCCTAAGTCACTCGTCTAACATGTTGGGTTGTCGCGGGAGCAGTTTTCTCGATTCACTCCTTTCAGTTTAAGCTTTGCTATGCTTACAGTTCTGGGATCGCTTTAAAGGGGATCTGAAGAGGCGTTCTTAATTATACGCGCTTTATGAAATCGAGCGCGTGAGTATTGGCCTTAAATCCCTGGAAGGCGTATTATGCTAGCGTCTGAGATAGCGACGTCATCGTCGAATAAAGCCCCGCCAGAGTTCTGGGTTCTCGGCACCGCGCAATAACAGGCGGTGTGGTTTACATAAAAAGGCGCTACATTATGCAGAGCTTTGCTTGGCTGCATCTCATGGCGAACTGCAGGGTGTGTCCAATTGCGGCGGTAATCTGAAATCTCGCCGTCTATTATGTCAGTGTAAGCTTTGCCTTAGTTTTTCAAAGTATTCAGAAGTAGCTTGAACATCAGTATCGTTTCCATTTTGGAGAGAATCCGCATTTTAGGTGCTAGCGCCGTAAAACCCGGCACCATTTACCAACAAGCGTCAGGAGTTGGAACTCTTGAATCTCGTCTGATTGTCTGAAAAACGACGCAGCTTCCCGTCAAGATTTCTATTTCAGTACTGCGTAAAGCGGACAACTCTCCAGGAAGCGTGAATTACCTGATTTCCTTCAGATTCGCCCTTATCCCCCTGATATCCATGTGCCATCTGGGTGGCGCCGGGGTCTCCTCAAGACAAGTAACGGCATTAAGCACGTCGCTGAACAGTTGCACTCCACTTTCCCATTTTGTTTTTCTTCAGCCGCATGAGGCCCGCCCTTGACTTCGATTAACCAATGAAGTTTTAACACGAAGTAGCCACAGTCCCTGAAGGTTGGCACGACCTCAAACTCAGGCCTTGGATACAAAACACGAAAAGAAAAGATTCTTTGCCCTCCAATGTTCTCTATGTTCTCTCTTTCCACTTTTCACATGCTTCCTGCGTCCGGTGCGTCGCCGCCGCACCTGCATGACCTTATTGTCCAGCGCTTGTCCTGTGTCTTTCTTTCTCTGGTCCCTGTCCGCCGAAGGGGCGGATAGGGACGCGTGAGGCACGAAACGACAACGCCGACGCTGCGGCGAAGGCATAAATGCTTGTAAACGAAAGGGAGGACTTTCGTTTACCTCTTCGCAGCCCCGCATGCTTCCTATGTGCGGTATGCGTATCGCCTGGCGTGGGAACGCACGCCGTAATAGAAGGGCGCCGCCTGTCGACTGCCACCCTTTGTACGCTCCCCGCGAGCTTTCTTGGCGCCTACAGGGAAGCCATCGTTAACAAAGCTAGGGGCCTTCGTCCGTAGTAGCGGCGTTGTTAATCCGACAGGGACTTACGCATGCGCCGCACTTTTGTTTATGCTTGCCGGGGAAGCGCGGGCAGAGAACTCCCAGAAATGTTCCTGTAGCCAGGCAGTGTATAGTGGATTCAGGCTAATACAATTAATATAAGGCCGCAATCGATGTCGTGCGTTACACCTATTATCTTAGTGCTAATTTTTTAATTTTTGTGCAAGTGCCTGATATTCCGCCGAAATGTTTTTCTTATTAAGCATTACAAATTCTCTTTATTTCTTGATATCACTGAAATAGGTCAATATTGGCGACACTATGGTGTGCCCAAATAGAGCCGAATGTGCGCATTTGTTGAAAAATAATTTTCTTACGCACACCACCCTTCAACGATCCCTTTCCCCACGCTAAGAAAATAGGTAATCTTTTGGTCTCCTGCTTTCTGCTGAGGCGCTTACTGAAATGCGCCGTATTTTGACAGCAGAAGCTGTTACGGGCGCGTTTCACAGCTTTCGGACGTGTTCGATGCTGGCATAAAAAAGCCTGATTGGTCGTTCGAAAGTGCTGTCGCAGATGACTTCACTGCGACGCGCCACCCTGATTCATCTGCATGCACTGATGTCACGATGACATCACTGCAAGGCGCCATGACTACGGGCGAGGGAATCAAGCTGCGCATAATGTTTTGAACGGATTTATGCCGCCTCTTACAGCAGTGGGACGCCAAGCGCACTCTGTTCAAGAAAGCAGATGAGAATTAACGAATAAAAAAAATATTTATCACCGCCAACAACTGGCGCCAAATCTCGCAGTACACTCTTGTAAACGCCCAAAAAGTGTTCGTTCATGTTATTCTTGCTACCGATCTTCACCGTCTAACTGCCTGCAGAAATGAAATTAACACTGCATTCACCTTGCCTTGGTAAGACGCCTGGAGGGGTTTCTACTTTCAGTTTCACAGGAAATAGAGTCCGTATGCTAGTCTTGTATAAGCAAATACTTTCGTGTAGGCAAGAGGATTGAAGGTATATTCAGCTCGGTTCATGTTACCATGCTCTCCGATCCATGCATCGTTGCTAAAAGCGCTGATAATGTGCATAACTTGAGCAGGGTGTGTTGCTGGGCAAGTTGGTTTTACATCCTAAACATGCAGCGCTGACAGACGAGGGACGAAGGAGAGGCAGCGGCCTGTGTGTCTCCTCTCTCCTTCGTCCCTCGTCTGTCAGCCCTGCGTTTTCAGGATGTGTATAACGCCACTTCAGAACACTTACTTGACGGAGTTCGCGCGTATGCCATATTGGGCGAATTCTGAAAAAAAAGGCAAAATGTCAAACATTTAGCTGAGCGGACATGGTGTTCTTTTTGCTAATACAGAGATTATAAGAGGCTTTTAAGCCTCATAATCTGTTGACCGTAAGTGCCTATTTTATTCTTTGTTCTCATTTGTTGAAGTGCAGCGCGCTAACTGTAAATACAGCTATTTCTCAGAATGGCATTGCGAAAAGCATAAAGAACCTAGCAGAAAAAGTTCCGCTAACTGTTAAAATTACACAACTCCTAAACCGTGTTCAGTGACGCTGTATACAAACTGTTCCGTTCAGTTATTCGGGCCTCATGATAATTACTGTGTTTGGGAACGGGAGCGCATGAAACCAAAATAAGGTAGGAAAATATTAGCGTAAGTCCGTGTCATCTTCTTCCCGTCCCTGTTTCTCTGCACGCTGTTTTCATACCTATGCCATAAGCAAACATCCCAACAACCAGCTTTATTACAGTACACGTGTTAGGAGAAAGAACAATTCAGAGACGTTTATTCGTCTTTCTGCTACAATGGATTGCTGGGTTAAGAAGAGGCTGTGCTGCTTCTTTCGTGTCGAACACCGGAGTCTGTTGTCTACACCGGCTGCGTGAGCGCTGGTCCTGCTCATGCGGGCGGCTAGGCTGGCTCTGCATTGAGGTTCGGGTTGCTCGCCCCCCGGCGAATGATCTCCGTCGGCGGGGATGAGCTGGTGTTCACACAAGTATAGTGAAGTTCTTTCTTTTTATCCCTTTTTCATAACCGAGCTGGTGGATTCGCAAATAAAACGCTTAAAAAAGACAAATATAAGTCATCATAATCATCAGCACTAGCAGCAGCCTAACTGCGCTCAGTGCAGGACAAAGGTCTCTTTCGTATCTCTAATAAACCCTGACCTGTGCAAGCAGCAGTAACCATGTTCCCACAAACTTTTAAATCTCATCCGGCCACCTGAACTTGCGCCGCCCACTCGTGCAGACTCGTGCAAAGCATTAAGCCACTATGTCATGAAGACCTCGCTGCTATATTTTTGCGGCTCCACCTTCTCGATTTATTTGTCGCGTACATTGCTGTGGGCTTTTTGTTTGGTTATGCTAGAATTCCTTGCTAATGAGGTTATTATTACCCGGAAAGCTTGCAGTTTCGTGTTTTTTGGTGAGTCAAAACATGTTCATTCCGTTCGCTCGTATGCATATTTTTTTTTATCTGTTCTCAAAACATTGACCTAACAATGATTCCCCTTTTTCATGATGCGCTGCCCAAAAAGACTAAATATAACAGTCGAAAATGCCAAATTTCTTATTCTTTGGGCTAATATAGCAAATTTCGCATGCAGTGCATTAGGACATTGTTGTATGTGATTACGGTTTTGCTGCGAACACACTTAAATAAGACGCAATATTTTCATCCAGGATTGACCTGCAGCGGAAGTTTAGCATCGCGATACAAATTCTGACAATCATCGAAATAAGTTCGAAAGACTTATAGGCAGGACTTCCTTGCATCGCAAACAGAGAAGCCACACCTCTAATTGAATGTTGAAGCTGAGAGTGGTGCGAGCGGAGCGCTCACGCTAGGCCATTAAATCATATCATCTGTCATCATATCGTCCTTTTCCTAGGCTTGCCATCTCGTAACACTTGGTGTGAGGTGCTGGGGTTCCTTCATCGCCATCCTGGTCATGGAGCTTCGGCGTCCTGCGACTGCCGTGGACGTCGGCCGTGAGTACCTGGTCCGCCCCGCACGGCCGTGCCCCAGCCCGCCCGACCTGAACGGACCTCGCCGCTCAACCCAGCCCCGTCCCCCGCCCGGACCACAAGACATGACGACCTGACGATGTTGCCGCGAACATAATGACCCGACCGACCCAAGACCGTGCCCACACATGAGGATACCGCCCCCGCTGCCCCTGCCGTTCGGTGCGTCCAAGGGCCTCGGCCGTCAGCTCCTGGCACACTACGGCCCGGATGCTTCGTGGACCGGGACTCATCCGCCTATCATCTCATCCACCGTGGCGGCCAGCACTTCATCACCTTGCCACTTTTTTTCTGCCCTGGAAACTATCTCTGAATCATGCATCTCTTCGTCCACGTCTTCCTCAGTTTACGATCGGGACGGTCGCTCGGTGGCCCCGGGTAATGTTACGAAGAAGACGCAGCTGGGAGCGGCGCGGGACGGAGCGCTCGCGATAGGCCCGCAGCCATTAAATCATATCATCTGTCATCATGTCGTCCTTTTCCTAGGCTTGCCTACTCGTAACAATATAGAGCATGTATTTTCTTATTTCGTACGTTTCCCCGTTTTTTCGCAATTAATCGTATCTTTTTCGTTTCCCTTGTACCAATTTTTTCTCAGTTATATGATATATTATTGTTATTTATGTGACGGTTAGTGCAACAATGATTTATGATTTTCCGGCACCAGTACTGCGGTCGTATTTTGCTCGTCTCTGCTGCCATGGTAATTTTACTTTAAACGTTACTGGAACTCAAAGCACAAGGGAGATTAACCATGTTCTCTTTCATGTAGAGATGTACAGCTATACACTCCGCCAGAACATGTTTATTGCTTTTGCTGTCCTTGCATGCTGCATAATATCATGCTTGTTCACAGTTCCATGCTACATGGTTTAAAAGTAGCTTTATAATCCTGAAAAGGAAGGCCACTGCCACTTAAATTACCATGAACCGTTTCCTTCGGTATTGCCTTCGCACTCTTCATTGCACAGAAATGATAATTTTGTTCCCATTTTTTCTGGTATCCAGTTAGCTCTCTCGGTAGCGGGGTTTGTGTGATTGTTGTTCAAGGTAACCTACTTTTCCCTGTTGTTGCTTTTGTACCTCCGTAGTACACGTGGAGCGACATCTGATGTCGTGCAAGCACAAGAACTACCTTTCCTTATCACTATCATCGACAAACTATCGACACGTTTCCCAGACTTCATTTATTTTCTGCTACCACATAAGCAAATTGGGCAACAAATGTAGCAGAAAATGAACAACTGTTTTTTTTTATATATTATACGGTACTTTTTTTATCGCAAAAATTACGGACTTGTTAAAAGACGCATGTAAAGTTTATACGCCTAACCCACCACAGCAATAATTGCAAGCACTCCCTTTGCACACTTTGTGCTACTTAAGGCAGGGTCAGAGCGAAAGATAAACAGCTATTTTAATAAAACACACTGATGCTATTAGCATATGATAGGACGCAGTATTTTTTTCTGTCAAAAGGCAAACAAAATATTGTTCGAGCACCCAACTTGCCATGTAGGAAATAGGCAAGCCGCTCGAATGTTTTGTAAAAAGAAAACAGCCGCATGGAGAACTTACCCAGTGCGGACGCTCGGGTCAGTTGATCTACAGCAGCTTTGGTGATGCCCGACAGTGGAACTGATTGTTCCTTTAGGGAACATGGAAATGAGAGAGATATGATTGTCAGTGCTTTTGCAATAACGAAGTAATATGCGAAACTGCATAGGTCAGATGATGGCGGCCTGAGTTATCGCATGAAGAGGTTGACAGCAATGACTGCGCCCATCTAAATGCGGGCAAAAAGAAATGTTTCGGACACTTTACACAGTATCCCAAGCTTTTACAGCGCTAGTTATCCTAGCTTTCCCGGTTTGTCGTGGTCGTCCGTGTCGCCATTTTCCCCGCATGCTGCATTCCTCAGGCAAAAAGATGGAAAAAAATGGCCATGTAAAGAAAGCTGCTGCCTCAGGAATTGGACCTTAACTCTAACCTACACTATATACTGCAACGTCGGCACCCTCGTGTGGGTCAACTTAGGCAGCTTAATCTATATCGAAAGCCATGGCCCAGACCGTGATGCCGAGCGAAATTCCCATCAACCTAGAATTCACCCAATTATTGAAAGGAAACTGCGGCTATTTCTGTTTGTGCAGTGCCACCCTAATGGAAGTGGTACGCACGCATGGCATCATTTTTTGTTAATAATTTCGCGACCAACTAGTGGCAATCACTAGTAATTTTAGGGCAAGCGGCTATGCTTTCCTTTTTCTCAGCAGTGAGGCTGTCGGGCATGCTTGAAAACCAATTGGCAAACCGGTCCTAAACCAAGTTCTGTTATTAAACAGCACTACTTCTGTCAACATTCGTAAAGAACGATTACTTGGTTGTTGTGCAGGCTGTGAAGGCGGTTGTTCTTTCAGCCCCGTTGATGGGCGTGTCATAAAAAATTAGTTCATAACATTGGGCAAATATGATGTTTTTGTGCTTTCCTAACTTCGTGCCGGATGAGACGAAGGTTCTGTTTTTTCAGCGGCGAAGTGTCCATTCAACATAAAAGAGCCTACCGAATGTCGCCAGGCAGTTGTACAAGCTTCCATCCTTTGTATTTGTTTCGTAATCCTGCGCAACGACACCGTGCTTCGATGGAGTCTTATTTGAAGGTTTTTTTTTTCAACATCGAGATACGGCAGTTCCGGCTTTGAAGTAGCGGAGCAGCGACTGATTTGCTCTCAGTAGCTCGTTCGTCTTTAAAGCAAAGAACCTAATTTTGTCGTGGCTTGCTGCTTCCGTTCCTTACTGGAGTCTCGGAAGGTCCGTCACTTATGTTACTTGGGAATTCCTCGAAGAGTCGTTCCTTCGGCTGAACGGTTGCCTGTAGTGAGCGAGGTGAAAAATGGACTAGGCGTAGCCCCAACCTTGGTGGCAAGGCTTTATCCTTGATGTAGATTCACTCCCGGATATATGCGGAAGTTTATCTTGGCTTCTTTGAAGCCGTCGCATAGATGCTAGCTTCGTTTGTAAGACTCCAAATTTACCGAGCGCACTTTCCTTATACTGCAGGGTAGGTGAATGGGTTTTTTTAACGCGCGTCTTAGCGTTTCGTCAGCGAAGGAAGAAACGTTGAACATAAGTTCATGCGTGGTACATTTGGGTCCGGCCCCTGTAGCGTCAAAGTTAATGGTCAAAGAAGCATCCTCATCTTTTCATCATTTATGACGCCATCATAGCACTGAGAAAGGCGATCTTTCTCGCAGTTGCCTTTCTCATAACCACATGAGTGGTTCTGAGCAATCCGCTACAATATACAGCGGCCTTTAGCTACTGCTGCCGTTATGATAGGTAGTACCGAATTGAGGGTAGACAGTGGTATGTTAGCTACCCTACAACTATGGGCACGGGCAAAATGCTTGAGTTACTGTGTTTTGCCTGGGCCTGCGTCCTATTAATGCTAGTGCACTATACCACTCATCGCCACCGAAACCCGGCGTCAGTGTTAACAATCAGCAGTGGTTCCAAAAATCCCAGATGATGTGACCGTCGTACAAAGAAAAAGAAAACTTCCGAAGGTGCGGGGGAATTGAACACAGCAATTTAAGATAGCGAGGCGAGTATGAAAGCTTTTCACCGGAAAACCACAGTGCGTCTTGAAGAACAAGGTTACATAGTACAGGAGTTGCTTACGGATGAATGATAATGTGTAGTTTTGTCATTAGAAAGATAGAGAAAAGAATTTAAAAATAAAGTGAAAATGAAGGAGAAATCAATGTTTCCGCATTAAAGATATGGAAGTAGACTTCAGTACCGTGCGTAATTTCTTGAGTAATCTAGGCAGGTGATGACATCATCATCATCATCATCATGACCTCAACTACGCTCACTGCAAGGCAAAAGCAACTGCCATATCTCACCAATTAACCCTCTCCTATGATCTCAGCCGCCCACCAAACTTTCTACCGGGCCCTACTACGCTGGCCTTCCCTTGGAATCCATTCCGTTACTCTTCAAAGACCATCGGTTATCTTGTTTTCGCGTTACATGCCCTGCTCCCGCCCATCTCTTCTCCCCCCCCCCCTCCTGAAAAAAATTGTACGATGCAATAAACTCGTACAGCTTGTGATACGAATATCATATACTTATCATAAAAATCATAAAAAATTATTATACAATGTGAAACATTTCTGCACAATCATAGTCATCTTATAAATGTCATAGAATATCATACAAATTACACGATATTCCATGATGAAGCCTCTATGAGGTTATTGCAACATAGAACTTTTTTCCAGGAGGGCCTTTATTTCCCCTAGGACGTTATTAACCAGCATTTGTTCTTTGCGGAATCCCTGCCATCTTCCTTTCTCTTAAAGATACACCAATCATTTCCCTTTCCAATGCTCAGTGTGTGGCCCTCCATTCAAGTTGAACCCTTTCCGTTGTCCACCCCGTTTCTGTCCCATAGGTAAGTACCGATATGATACAGCGGTTGTACACTCTTGAGGGATATTGGTAAGCTGCCTTTCATGATATGAGAGAACCTGCCATACGCGCTACGCCCCATAATTAACCTTCTAGTTAATTTCCTCTTATTATCTGGAACAATGGTCTCTACCTCACTAAGTAGTATTGCTTTACCATTTCCAGTGCCACGCTACCAATTGTGCACTCCTGTTCTCTTGCTAAACTGTTGAACATTACTTTAGTTTTCTGTATGCTAACTTACACACCCACCGTTCTGCTCCCCCTAACTCATTGACCATGCTTTGCAGCTCGACTCGCGGTTGTAATGCCATCAAATGTGCGTGTACATACTCTCATCTCTCCTCTCACCACATCGTCATCCGTCACGACCCTCTTTCTGCTCCTCCACCCCCCCCCCCCCCCCCCAGTTCAGAGTAGGAGGCCAGGTACCAATCTTTCTGCCCTACCCTTTTGCCTTCGTTTCATTCAATTTACTTATCTATCATCCCGGGAGTGACTTAAAAGACAATGCAATCAGCGAATCGCTGATTATTTAGGCATTCTATCTTAACTCCTATCTCCAGATTTTCATAATCCAGGCACTGGGATACCTCCTGAAAACAGCAGGTGAATAGCAATGAGAAGATCTTGTCTCACTGTCTGCCTCCCTTCTTTACTAGAATTTTGTTGCTAATTTATGGTGGACTATGGTAGCTATGCAGACGTTATATATCTCTTCCAGTATTTTCACATAAAGCACTTCTGCACCCTGACTCCGCAATGCATGCATGACAGCTCAGGTTTCCATTGAGTCAAATGCTCTCTCGTAATCAGTGAATGCAATGCATAGAGGTTGATTCTACGTATTTTTATATCATCTGATTGATGGTGTGAATATCGTCCATTTTGATTACCTTTTTCGAAAGCCTGCCTGATCATTTGGATGATTGATCCTGGCTCTATTAAAAATCTTGTAGGCAATGTACAGCAGGCTGATAGTTCTTTATTTTTCCAAGTCCTTGGCGTCTCCTTTGTCATGGATCAAGATTTTGTAAGCGTTCTTCCAAGCTTCTTGTGCGCTCGAGGTGATAAGGCATTGCACACACAAGGTGGCTTAATTTTCTAGCAGAATATTCCCTCCGTCCTTCAGCAGACCTTCGGATGCCTGTTCCTCGCCGGCTACTTTCCCCCATAAAAATTTTTCCTAAATATTTTTTTACTTCCTGTTTCAGTGCAGGTGGGAAGTCCCACTGCTGTGCGCTACTGCCTGTCTCATCGACGTTCTGATTAAATTGGCAACTGTATAGATTTGTGTAGAACTATTAATCTACCTAAACTATCTTATCTGTATTGCTAAAGACATTTCCCTCGTTTTCTCTTGATGCTTACATCTGGTGTTTACTTATGCGTAATTTCCTCTTTATTGCTTTTAGGCTACCTCCGTTCCTTAGAACATGTTCGATTGCTGGAAAGAAGAAGGAAAAAAGAAGGCATGTGGAGCAAAACTTCTGGAAACAAGTGTAATCTGCAAAAGTAAAGACAGGATCGCACGCGAATTGATAGAAGCGCACCGAATATGTAAAAGTGGGAGTGCATGTGTTAGCGCCCCTTCGATCCTGATATATAAAAAAGAATGTCAGTTTTTAGATATGGCATAGTATCTGCGGAATCACCTGTTCTTGTTTTGCCACATTCGAGTTTCTACGCACGTGCTTTCAACTGTGTTCTCCCCTATCTATCTTTACCCCCCCCTTGTGTTTTATATATAGGCGGCGGTGTAAGAAGACAGTAAAGTGTTAGCGCCTGTCCTGTCGTTTTTTCTCCTTCATTGTGTCGTCTTGTTGCGCTTTTATTCTTGCCAAGTATGGATGTGTCCACGCGACGGCCTGGTTGTGACGAATCATTTCTAATCTCTGTTTGAAGCGCGTCGAATTAGGCACCTTTTCCCACAAGCTAAGCTGTACGCTCAAGCAGTATCAGTTTCATAGGCTGCAAATGATCTATTTAGTAGTCAGGTATCCAGTGATGGCTTTACCAAAATAGATATAGACGTCACCAGGGATGTCCTGCAGAAGCTTAGTTGAAGTGCCGTTGTGTAACCGTAGCTGAATTTGCAGACGAAGCCATAATCATAGTATTCAGGGATATTTTATAGAGCGTCTAACTCCACAACCTTCCGCTCGTCTCTGCACACCGCTAGATGCGGCTCAATATTTGAGCAGGTAGGCTTCATGCTATTGCCGCGTAAACATATCCATTCCGCTAGGAGCTTACAGCAAGGGCAAACAAGGAGCAGAGATCCTACTTCTTTGGTCGGATGTTGTGAATAAGGCTTTAGTCATCGCAGACTTTAAAAGGTATTTAAAAATTTTGCCTACAGTACAGTTTTCGCTGCCTCCGACTTCCGTCTGCTTGCGCCACTCAAGGGCGCTTTGCGAGGTCACCGACTTTCCGCAATCCTAATAGTGCACGAGGCGGTGCAAAAGTGGAGACATAATAAACTGAAAATTGTCTTCAACGAAGGATTAGATAAGCTTCCGGCACGAAATCCCAAGTGCATTGAAAACAGGGGAGACTGTGCAGAAAAATTATGCAAACGTTGATTGTGGGACAGAAATGTTTATAATTTTTTAATTGCCCTCCTATATTCTGGCGTTATAATGCCAAAAATAAAAATAAAATTAGGTGTTTCAGCACATAACCTGCTTTAGTTTCGAACGCCCTCTATTGCATAAATAATGGTGTCCATGCCGTACATTCTCCATGCACTGACTGCAAGAGCATGCGGTTTTTAAAGCAATACCTCCAACGAATAATCTGAAACAACAACACCATCAAGCTGTAAGTGAGCGTAAGGCCATAAATTTTGTAAGCGTTCTCCTCACGTCGCCAGGAAGAGATGTGCAACCGCTGCTTCTTTTTATGGCAGTGTGCAGACAAACTTCTAAATCTGAATAATCGAATCCGTTACTTACCGGTCTCATGGTCGATATACTTGAGACGTAGACGATGCTTCCTGCGTGGTAATGACAACGAAAATTAAGATATTTAGATTGAACGGTGACAGGAAGATAAGGTAGGCTTGGCGAGACAGGTTTAAAGTAAGGTGAGCGCACAGAGCTCATTTAATTATTTTGCACCACATAGCGTCGCTTCCTACAGGTGTACAAACAACTACAAGACCCGGAGAGTATACTTCGCTGTACCAGGTTTTCCCCGTATGCGTTTGAGGCACGGATTGTCTTATTAGGCGAAATTGTATGCGAGAAAATATTTTTTAGAAAATAGTGCACTGGGCACTGTCGTTGTTGTCGATGTTCTACAATTATTTTCTATAAAAAATTATTGAATCAAATGAGGCGTTTATAGGTATCGGGACGTAATCGCATAGTAAAAAGTACCAGTGGAGTAGAAAAAATATACTAAATTTTGCGACAATATATAAAGCCCTAAGCGAGATCTAAGTATCGATAGCGTTAATTTGACCGAAAAGCCATTGGGCATGCATCGCTAGGTGAATATATCAAATTACGACGTCTTTTTACTGTGATCGCCGAAATTTTCACAACAGACAGAGATATTTCTGCCCTCGCATGCTTACTGAGCTGAGTTAGCTCGGGCCCCGATGTGGTGAGAAGCACACTACATAAAATAATCGATAAGTGAAAAATTCTAGATGTCCCACATGTAAAGGCAAAGCAGCACGCTGTTAAACGGCCTAGAAACTAAAAGAAAAGCGGCGCCTTTGGCACTACACTGACAGAGGCGGTGTTCCCTGCTTTGTGAGCACTATTATGCAGTGGAATATCACCACGGCAGTAAGATTCAATGCCGTGTTTTGGGTAATGTGGGAAGACATTATCGCGATTTTCCCATACGTTTCATCGAACAAATGTCGAGGAATAATGACTATGCGCACCAAATATGACTAAATTTCTGCGATACCTCCAAGCAGCACACGTAGCACTCGTGCGACGAGGGACTGAGTCTTTGTTGTCGTCATCCCACGAAGGCTTCACCGAACGGCGCACGCGCGTGTAGTACTAACAAGCAGAATGTAGTGTAGCGGATTTTACGAGTGTCTCGGGTTCTGAGAATCCACCTAAAATCGCTCAGTACTCTAGCCACTTGTATCTGGTTGTTTTGAAAATATTCCCCTTTTATAGGGGTGCACAAGAAATCGCCAGTCTTAGAAGAGAGCTTTAGGCACGGTGCATTGAAATCCGCTGAAGGTCTTATTTATTCCAGAAAAAACGGTTTTTGCCGCGATCTCTAATTGCGTATTTTTTTGTGCCAGCCGGCTTCAGCCTGTCCTAGCACATTTTCTCACCCTACAAATGCCCTAAACCTGGCACTCTGTCTACAGCGCCAGACTTAGTATTCAAAACTCACGGCGTCAATGTATCGGGGCATTCCCTCTCTTTTTTCCGTGTTGTAGGCGTCGCCCAGCTCTTTTCGCAAATATTCATCATCGATATTATCATAAGCCTAGCTCCACCCTTTGCTGGATAGAGGCTTCTGCCATATTTTTTCGCTTATTCTGCGATATGAATGCACCTGACCCGTTATTTCTACCTTAAGCGGTCACACGATTATTCTCAGTTAAATGTTGCTCCATTTATTTCCGTTCACCTTACAAAAGCTGCTGAAACTGTACTGACTACTATAAAGTAGAAGTCTCAGGTAACCTTGCGACGTCTGCGCAACTGAACAATAGAATGGTAAGTAAGGCTGCTTGCCTTTGAAGCGCGCTTTATACTCGTTTTGCAGTGCCTTTACCAAAAGTGTGCCGCTCTATGTATTAAACATTTTCATCAGGACTCAGTTGGATGTCCCGGACACTAGTTTTTGCTTACTCTCAGGAGCGGAAAGTAAACTTTATGGATAGAATAATTCCGGTACGGACCCTTCGTTTTCTTCAGGTATGGTAGGACCTCCTGCGTGATGTTGAATGCGGACCGCAAGTTGGTATTGACAGCATCATCAAATTCTTCCAGGGGAATGTTTCCAAGAGGTCCAATTGGTGCCACTCCAGCATTGCTGACCTGAAAAAAATTTCGCCGAAAAGAGTCATTTATCCCAGAAAGTAAACAGTGATCTCAACCATGCATCCCATATGGTACTCGCCTGGGGATGAATTACAAGTTCATGAGTTGATTTAATGACCATTCAGAATGGACACAATTGCAATTTTAATTAAGTAAGGCATTAAAAACTTTCTATACCACTTTTTGTGGGCACTTCGGATTCCACTGCTATGCTCACCTGAATACAAGCTTGTAGATGCTACATAAAAAATCTAAATTAGTAGTGAAATATCTGAACTGTATGCAATGCTCTAAAGGGTGCCTTATATTTCCGTAAATATCTTTTAGCTGTCCATGTAGTAACCAGTTGACCAACAAACTAGCTAAAATTTCGTTTATGTCAACCTATTTTCGTTGTTGCCCAAGAACTAGCTGGGTGCACAAAGTACCTAGTGAGTGTATCACGGTGGAAATTTTACATGCTCCAATTGGCTTTGCGTTTACAGGCGAACGAGTACCCTGTCAAGTTACAACAAGAGTCGTAAGACTCATGTTGGAGTCTTACGACTCCAGAAAAAATTACGAGCATGGTAGGGTCTGTCGTGCAACTAATTTCAATGTTTACCACCATTCCGACACATCTCGCCCTCTGTTCCTTTTGACAATTTTGCCGAGTACTCTATTATCATGCAGTTCCCAACGGGACGGCTCAGGAGAGGTAAATATGTCGTCTGGCAGTAGGAACCTCATGTAACTGACACTCAATCTGAACTATAGGTGCTTGACCCCACTAATATTTAACTATAAATATTTGTTTCCACGAAAGTACAAGAGGAGATCATTTAACAAGAACTGCCAACTTCTTTTTTTTTTTAAAGGAAAAGGTTTCTGTTCAAGAATGTTGTAGTTTCTGTCGGAGGCCGAAGGGAGAAGTGGGCGTGGAAATATTTATCTTCTTGTGTTTCATCAATCCACCGGCTGCACAATCAACAAACATTGCTGACCTGGGCGAAAATGAAACCACGTAAAATCATATTCGTTTCACATTACCAATACTCTTCATAGAAAGTCTTGAAAGAAGACGCCATTGGTTAAAGCAGCGGTTGCTCCTGGCACTGCGAGTGTTGCTCAGTAATGCAGTCCAGCCACTAGAGCCCATTTCCAGCAGTGACCCATGCGATGTACAGCCATGACATTTATGAGCGTGAACACGGCAGCGCATGGCAGATAGCCTCGAGCCCAACTCGTGGCGATACGCAGCGGCCGCTTTTGTAAACAAAGTGGAAAGGGAGGTCTGTCCAAAGCAGCCGCCGCGTATCGCCACAAGTAGGGCTGGAGGCTATTTGCCACGCGCTGCCGTGTTCACGCTCATAAATTTCATGACGGTACTTTGCTTGTCTCCCGCCAAATTCACATGAAATATAATAAGCAGCTTAAGCCGCAGCCCTCCGGGAACAGAGTAGCCCATGGAGGCCGAGTCGGATCTCCAAAAGCAGATGAAGTTGTGACGATTTTGCGTAACATCGTGTATGTGTACAAAACTTTAGCCCTTCTTTTTATACCATAAAGATTTTATGAATGAAATAAATAAAATGCGCAGTGCTAATGAAAACGGCCTTCTGCCCATACTTGCATGTTAGGTCGAATCAGTCACAATAACATGTGAAACATGACTAGAATTTTAGCATCTTCATGTAATCACCGGTGCTCGTTGTTTGATCGAATATGTGGAAGCTTGGTAGCATGGTGCACACATTTCTGTCAGCTACAAACGGCTAACCATCAACTACATGCTATTATAGAGACCTTTGCATAGGTCTGATGCACTTTAGCGGCATATTTAACGAAAGAAGTTAGAGTTTTTAAAAGTTTTTGCTATTTTATCATAAGGATGCAGTCACATTCGATGGTGTGCATTCTCTGAATTCAGCATTACAGCATGTCAGCTTTCGTTTCCCCGTGCTAACAATCTTGCGGGTAGCTTCCGTTTTCCAAAATGTTTCGCTCTGCATCACAGTAAATGTTCACGAATGGTTGCAACGGCAGCTTTTCGAAAATTGGCCTACGTTTTTTTCTAAGTTCCGCAAATTGGGACATAATTCTTCACTTCCTGCATCTATGGCATGTGTGTTTTCTTGAACCATTCATAGGGCTCGCCAGACAAAAACTATCAACATCTCGGAAATTTATCTTTGTACTCTGGCGATGGTTTGCCGGTTAGAAAAGCTCCACCACGACAACCAAATGTGGAGATTTCATTTCGAGAGCGCAAGGCAGTCTGAGGTCGGCGCACCGTGGCAGGCAAGCAGTGCTACACACTTTCATGTGTTAATCCCTAAATACTTTCCACTAACTGAAACCTCTAGGTCTGGCTACAGGCCTACACGATCCTCTCGTGAGCGCCGAATGAGCAGGGTCAGTGTATCGACATACATTTAGGAGGATTCAAAACATTTTTATCAGAATTATCATTAACCCCAAGAAGAATAACTGGTTACTCTTCCGTCCTGTCGTTGCAGAAATTGTGGAGAACGTCTCAAATTACTGCTCATAAATTTTTGCACCGACAGGTGAGAGCAGGTGAGAGCACGGGGACACCTGGCGGCATTATTCCCCCTCCCCCAAAAAAAGAAAGCAAAAACGTGGGCGCACATTGAGTGAACGGGAGGAAGTAAGCAAGTGAACAAACGGTCACATGCCGCTCAACGGCTGCAGGTACAAATAAAAAGAACGCACGGAAGAGGCTACGTTCCTTACTGTGTACAGTAAGGCTTCATGCGCAGTACGTGCACGACCTCAGGCTGAGGTCGACGGCGCGAACTCGGTAGAGTGCCATCGGGGAGGACTTCATACGTCACATCCGTGATACGGCGCAACACTGTGTACGGTCCAAAGTAGCGGCTCAGGAGCTTCTCCGACAGTCCTGGGCGACGTACTGGGGTCCATACCCACACTTTGTCGTCGGGGTGGTACTCTACGTGTCGATGTCGTTGGTTGTAGCGTTGTGCATCCGTGGCCTGCTGCCGTCGGATGTGCATACGGGCCAGTTGCCGGGCTTCCTCTGCGTGCCGGGTAAACTCCTCGGCGTCCGACGTGAGCTCCTGGTCGTCAGGGGCGCACGGAAGCATGGCGTCGAGCATTGTCTGTACCTCACGCCCGTAGACGAGGCGAAACGGCGTAAAGCGAGTCGTTTCCTGAAGCGCCGTGTTATAGGCAAACGTCACGTATGGGAGGATCTCGTCCCAGGTCTTGTGCTGTACATCGACGTACATGGCGAGCATGTCCGCTAAGGTTTTGTTGAGGCGCTCCGTGAGCCCGTTTGACTGCGGGTGGTATGCAGTAGTCTTGCGGTGGGTCGTGTGACTCAGCTGGAACACCTCGTGCATGAGCTGTGCAGTAAACGCAGTGCCTCTGTCGGTGATTACGGAAGACGGGGCGCCGTGTCGTAAAACAATGTGGTGTATGAAGAAATGCGCGATTTCCGAGGATGTACTGCGCGGCACCGCCTTGGTTTCCGCATAGCGCGTCAAATAATCAGTCGCAACTATAATCCACTTATTGCCAGATGCTGATACAGGAAATGGGCCCAGAAGATCAATGCCGACTTGGTCAAAAGGTGTGCGGGGTGGTTCAATTGGATGGAGCAAACCTGCAGGCTTTAGCGGTGGCGACTTACGACGCTGGCACTCACGGCAACCTCTGACGTAGCGATGGATGGTCGCTGCAAGTTTAGGCCAATAATAGGCCTGACGCACTCGAGCGAGCGTGCGTGCAAATCCCAAGTGGCCAGATGTGGGCTCATCATGACACGCTGAAAGGATGTCGTCGCGGAGGTCTGATGGCACAACTAGGAGGTAGGTCCGGTCACCGTTACGTGAGTTTTTCTTGTAGAGTACGCCATTGCGAATACAAAAAGAGGACAGGTGGCGGGAAAAGGGTCGAGGTACGTTGGAAGCATGGCCCTCTAGGTGATCCATGACAGACCGCAGGTCAGCGTCAGCACGCTGCCTTGCCACCAAGTCCGAACTGCTGACCACACCTAGGAAACGATGGTCGTCCTCTGTGCTGTCATCAGCTTGCTCGACGGGTGCGCGCGAGAGCGTGTCGGCATCTTCGTGTTTACGTCCGGACTTATAGACAATTGTATAATCAAATTCCTGAAGGCGAAGGCTCCAGCGTGCCAGGCGGCCTGATGGGTCCCGGAGATTGGTCAGCCAGCACAAGGAATGGTGGTCTGTGACGACTTTGAAAGGGCGACCGTAGATATAAGGCCGAAATTTCATCGTGGCCCAGATGACGGCGAGGCACTCCTTTTCTGAGGTGGAATAGTTGATTTCGGTGCGCGAGAGTGCGCGACTCGCATACGCGATCACACGTTCCACGCCTTCTTGATGCTGAACGAGGACGGCACCAAGCCCAATATTGCTAGCGTCGGTGTGTATCTCGGTAGCAGCCTCCTCATCAAAGTGAGCAAGCACAGGGGTAGTGTGCAGCCGTCGGCGCAGCTCTGTGAAAGCAGCCTCTTGCGCGGCAGTCCAGACGAACGGTGTATCTTCACGCGTTAAGCGGTTCAAGGGTTCAGCGATGCTGGAGAAGTCTGCGATAAAACGGCGGTAGTAGGCGCACAAACCCAAGAAGCGCTTGAGCGCTTTCTTTGTAGTAGGACGGGGAAACTCGGCTACGGCGGCTGTTTTCTCGGGGTCGGGTTTTACACCGTCGGCGCTCACAACATGGCCAAGAAACCTGAGCTCTTTGTAGCCAAAGTGGCACTTCTCGGGTTTAAGTGTTAAGTCGGCCAATCGCAGGGCATCCAGCACGGTTCGCAGGCGTTCAAGGTGTTGGTCGAAGGTTTCTGAGAACACCACCACGTCATCTAGATAAACCAAACAGGTTTGCCATTTGAGGCCAGCCAGGACAGTGTCCATCATGCGCTGAAACGTCGCAGGCGCTGAACAAAGGCCGAAGGGCAACACCTTAAATTCATATAGGCCGTCGGGTGTGATGAAGGCAGTTTTTTCGCGGTCACGTTCATCGACCTCAATCTGCCAATATCCGCTCTTGAGATCGATCGATGAAAAATACTTGGCGCGGCGAAGTCTGTCGAGTGAGTCGTCGATGCGAGGCAGCGGGTAGACGTCCTTTTTCGTTATGGCGTTCAGCTTACGGTAATCAACGCAAAAGCGCAAAGTCCCATCCTTCTTCTTTACCAGAACAACAGGCGACGACCATGGGCTCTTAGAAGGCTGAATTATGCCGTCTGTAAGCATCTCCTTCACCTGCGTTTGGATGGCGTCGCGTTCCTTCGGAGAAATGCGGTATGGCTGCTGTCGTATGGGGCGAGCATCATCGGAAGTGATGATTCGATGCTTTGTGACCGCCGTTTGCCGCACTTTCGAGGAGGATGCGAAGCAGGTTTGGTATTGAAGCAGTAGAGTGCGTAGGTCGCGCTGTTGAGTCGCTGATAGCCCGGAGCTAATATCGATGCGATCCAGGGACGTGTCCGGTTGTACCATGTCCTCGGACGCAAAACACTCAATAACATCTGCCAATTGGTCGGCCCACGCGATGGCAGTAGCTCGGAAAAGGCGACGAGGTTCGTTGGTAAAATTAGTAATCAGGAGCTCCGACCGACCGTTATGGAGGTGGACAAGGCTTCGGGCCGAGCAAATGCCGTGTGTCAGTAGCAAGGAAAGGTTACCCTCGGCGACTGCAGGTCCATCACGTAGCCTATCATCGCATTCAACTCTTGCAAAAACACTGGCGCGCGGCGGGATTAAAACACTCTCAGTGGAAATACGAAGGGCGGACCTGCGTTGACGAACATCGGAGGTGTCGTCGGCTTTCGGTGTAGAAAACGTAACGGTTCTGTTCCGCAGGTCGATAACGGCCCCATTCTCACGGAGAAAATCTACGCCCAAAATCAGGTCCCGAGAACAGTCGCGGAGCACCAGGCAGCTCACTACGAACGTCGAATCGATGATCTGGACCCTAGCCGTGCACTGTCCAAGCGGAGTAATGATATGGCCCCCCGCCGTCCGGATCTGCAGACCAGAGCAGGGAGTCGTGACTTTCTTGAGAAGCGCTGCCAATTTGCCACTAATAATTGAAAACTCTGCTCCTGTGTCCACCAACGCGCTAATGCTGTGACCGTCGAGAAGCACGGGTATGTCGAGTGAGAATCGCTCCTTTAGATCACCTGCTGTCGTCGACGTCGACAAAGCTCTATCATCGGATGTCGGCGTCGTCGGGGGGTCCTTGCAGCATCGATATCCAGCGACCACGCCCCCGGAGGTCGCTGTCTTCAGTTTTCCCGACGAGGACTGGGCGAGCGGTCCGCTGTCGCTCGGGAAAAGTTCTGCGGATTCGGCGAAAATGATGACCGGCGAGGGGACGGTGATCGGGACTGACGGCGCGCCATGGACCACATAGGTTGCTGCGTCACGTACGCTTCAATCGCAGGGGGCCGTTGACCAAATCGGGGTCTTGGCGCATCGGGGGAAAAACCCTGCAGGCCAAGTTCACGATATGGGCACCGCCGGAACAGGTGACCGGGCTCCCCACAATGGAAACACAAACGTCGTCGGTCTGGGCCACGCCAGACGTCCGCTCTGCGCAGGGATCGTCGGTCACTCGGGATGTGCTGCACTGGCTGCACCGAGGGTAGCGGGACGTCGTGATTGGCTTGAACAAACGCCGTTGCATTTGGGGCAGGGCGTCGTAAAGCGTCAGCATACGTCGGGCGGCAGTAGTCCGTCTCGATAGGCTGTGTAAATGCCGCTGGATTCGGTGCAGGGCGTCGCAGAGCTTCAGCGTACGTCGGGCGGTAGTAATCTGGCTGTACTGGCTGTGGTTCGCCGCGTAGCAACTGTGGCCTGATAGCCTGCTGCACCTCGTCGCGGATAACGCCCATAAATGAGCTGGCCGTGGTCTGCGACGTACCACAGATCTTCTGCAGCTCCTCGCGGACGACAGTGCGGATCATGTCACGGAGGAAGTCGGTATTGGTGTTGAACGCCGGGAGAGGCTCCGTAACAGAAGCAGAAAGGACGGGCCGGTCGTACGCGGTGGAACGCTGCCGGAGAACCTGCTCCATCGTGATAGCCTCTGCTAGAAACTCGGCAACAGTGCTTGGGGGGCTGCGCACGAGGCCGGCGAAAAGCTGTTCTTTCACACCACGCATTAGGTGGCGCAGCTTTTTGGCTTCCGACATGGCTGGGTCAGCCCGTCGGAAGAGACGCGTCATGTCTTCGACGTACATGGTAACCGTTTCATTGGGCATCTGCATGCGGGACTGCAGGGCGCGTTCAGCTCGCTCCCGACGATCAGCGCTGACATACGCGGCGAGCAGTTGACGTCGGAACTCATGCCATGACAAAAGAGCGTCCTCACGGTTTTCGTACCACGTCCGAGCACCGTCCTCCAAGCTGAAGAAAACGTTCCTCAGTTTGGCGGCGTCATCCCACTGGTTAAATGTGGCGACACGTTCAAACTGGAGGAGCCAATCTTCCACGTCCTCCAGCTGAGTCCCGTGAAAGGATTTTGGTAGCCGTGGGTTGTGGAGGGTGTAGTACGCGGCGCCTTGCATAACTGGTTGAGGGGCAGGCGCCGAGGTAGTGTCAAATGGCCTGAGCTCAGGAGGCAGCCGGCCAGGTGTCGAGGTAGTCTCGAACAGCCCCTGCTCACGCGGCAGTCCTAGATTGCCGCGACTGACCCGATGCACTGGCGTGTCGATAGGGAGAGGTCTGGGGTGGTCCTCGGTGTTAGGAGGGGTGTGCGACATATTCCAGGGCGATGTACCCAGCGCACTCCACCACAAATGTCACAGATGGGTCCTTAATCACACAGGCTAGGCACAGGCCGCAAACAGAGAAACAGTCTCAGCTCCGAGAGCACGCGAGTTACTCACTTCTTCGTCCTTTAGGCGCCGCACGGGGACACCTGGCGGCAATATATGAAAAGTTCTTAGGATTAAAGTGGAGCAACCCCCGATAATCAGCTTTGTCGCATAACACGAAACGCAATGCCGAGCATCGTTGTCACATTGTGGCGAGCAAAATATCGCCCCTCACGTCGTCTCCTAGAGAGAAGCAGTGTTCTCCCATGTGCGTACGGGACGAGTTCCTGCGGCTTCTGTTTGATTGCGCTCATATTTGCTCGTCAGCCTCTCTTCAAATAAAAATAATTTAGTCACATTTTCATTTATTCACATGCTTTGTGATGCTCGTAAAACATTTGTTGTCCATGTGAACACGTCATGGAACAAGGCCGCCGAAGCGGATCAGTGGTTACAGCGCTCGGCTGCTGACCCGGAAGACGCGGGTTCAATCCCGGCCGCGCTGGTGCAATTTCAATGGAGACGAAATTCTGGAGGCCCACGTACTGTGCGATGTTAGTGAATGTTAATTAAACCCCAGGTGGTTGATAGTTCCGGAGTCTTTCACGTCGGCATCCCTCATACCTGAGTCGCGACCAAATGTGATGCAGGACCGTTGCATTGCCATTCTTCAGTGCTTCACTTTTTTGCCATGCACAGACGATGGTGTTAGGTATCACATTAAACCAGCCGACAAGGTCATTGCCCGAAATAAAATTTACCTACACTGTTCAGTGATCGCATGTCCTCAACAGTTCAATATTTCTCGCGATACATGGGATTCTACCGCCAAGTATTCGGATACACATCGGCTTGAATATTAGTGCCAAGTAGAAAATGCCACTAGTTCTGATAACGTACCGTCTAACAATCACAATAAAGCTGCTTGCGTGTTCTCTTTCTCAATTGGATTCAGTAGAATTTATATAATTCGAGGTATAATATCATGGGTCACATGGGACAAAAGAAGCTGTTGTCAGTTTTACTAGACCTAAGACCGAATACGTTACAAGGCAGGCCAGAAAGTTATTCAAAACATCAACATAGGAATACACAAAACGTAATATAGAAAGCAGTTACGTGTACTCGTCAAATATGGCTGCAACAAGAACGTGTATATGCTTTTTGACTCGTACTAAAATTAGAAATGATAAATATGAGACGCCCTGAAAGACAATGCGTAAGTAAATCCAATATATTCAGTCGAATATATGCGCATATCTAGCAAACACAAAAACGCATAGTAGGTACTTACAACGCTCATAAAAAGGTAATATTGTCACGTCGGTGTAAGACGCGCTAACGCTCAAGGCGGTTTGGAAGGCTCCCAAGAACGTCCGGTGCCAAGTCCGACGGTGGCGAACTTCGTCCTCTTCGCTTAATGTCCTCACGTCGTCGTCTTCAGTAGCGCTGGCGTCATTAGCCCCCCCGTTCGAAAAGCATCGTCCCGATGCTAAAAGGAAACCAGCGTCAGAGGGGGTGTCACGGTGTCCTTGCGTGATACGGTTTCATGCGAACGACGTGGACCACCTCGGGGCGCGCGTCGCGACGTGAGCGTGGTGTTTGATCAGGAATGACTTCATAGTTGAGATCGCCGATGCGCCGCAGGACTTTGTAGGGGCCGAAGTAACGACGTAAGAGCTTGTCGCTGAGTCCGCGACGTCGGATTGGGGACCAAACCCAGACAAGGTCGCCTGGGAAATATTCGACCGCCCGTCTCCGCAGGTTGTACCGTCGGGCATCTTGGTCCTGCTGAGCGTGAATTCGCACCCGGGCTAG
This sequence comes from Amblyomma mixtum, assembly GCF_055824585.1. NCBI lineage: Eukaryota > Metazoa > Arthropoda > Arachnida > Ixodida > Ixodidae > Amblyomma > Amblyomma mixtum. The sequence goes on from NC_143013.1 coordinate 181,808,595, forward strand.
ATGACGAGCATCCTCGGCGCGCTGTAAAAAGTGGGCAACGTCGGCATTTGGGTGGTCGTCGACGTGGGGAAGCATAGCGTCGAGTGTTGTGGTCACCTGTCGTCCATAGACGAGACTGAACGGTGCCATGTTGGTTGTTTCCTGGACGGCGGTATTATAGGCAAACGTGACATAAGGCAGGACTTCGTCCCACGTTTTGTGCTCCACGTCCACGTACATCGAAAGCATATCCGCGAGAGTTTTGTTCAGACGTTCGGTCAGGTCGTTCGTCTGGGGGTGGTATGAGGTCGACTTGCGGTGGCTCGTGTGGCTGAAAGCAAGGATATGCTGCATGAGCTAAGCAGTAAAGGCAGCTCCTCGGTCAGTAATGAGAACCCGGGGTGCGCCGTGGCGCAGGACGATCTGAAGCACAAAAAATTTGGCCACATCGATAGCGGTTGCACTCGAAAGAGAGGCTGTCTCCGCGTAACGCGTGAGATAGTCTGTGGCGACTATTATCCACCGCTTTCCGTAGTTTGATATGGAGAACGGGCCGAGCAAGTCCATCCCGATTGGTTGGAATGGTCGGGACGGCGGGTCAATGGGCTTTAGGAAGCCGGCGGGCTTGGCAGGAGGAACCTTGCGGCGCTGACAGTCACGGCAAGAGCGAACGTAATGCGTAACGTCATGTCCAAGGCGAGGCCAGTAGTATTTTTCGCGAATCTTGGCTTGCGTTCAAGTGACGCCAAGGTGGCCGGAAGCAGGTTCGTCGTGGCAGGCATTCAAAATTTCGACGCGTAGGTTCTCGGGCACGACGAGCAAGTACTCGCGACTGTTAGAAGAAAATTTCTTTTTGTAGAGTACGCCGTCACGCAGGCAGAGCGAAGACAAAGCTCGCCGGAAGGCGGCAGGTACTCTGCCACTGGCACCTTCACGATAATCAATGACGTCTCGAAGATCCGGGTCGGCGCGTTGTTGGTCAGCAAAGTCGGTAGAGTTTAGGGCGGTCACAAAGGCGTCGTCGTCCGCAGCGTCGTCAGGAGCTGGTTGTGCAGGGGCACGGGAAAGGCAGTCGGCGTCCAAGTGTTTGTGGCCGGATTTGTAGGTTACAGAAATGTCGTATTCCTGCAGTCGGAGACTCCATCGTGCAAGGCGCCCTGAAGGATCCTTTATGTTGGCCAGCCAACAAAGGGCGTGATGGTCGGTCACTACTTTGAAAGGTCGACCGTAAAGGTATGGTCGAAACTTGGAAATTGCCCACACGATGGCGAGGCATTCTTTTTCGGTAGCAGAGTAGTTTGCCTCGGCCTTAGACAGTGCACGACTTGCGTAGGCAATTACACGATGTTGATTTTTCTGGACCTGAACTAGGACTGCACCCAAACCAACATTGCTGGCGTCGGTGTGTACCTCAGTGTCAGCATGTTCATCAAAGTACGCCAGAATGGGTGGTGACTGTAAGCGGCGTTGAAGCTCTAGGAACGCCTGTTGTTGCGGCGCTTCCCACTGGAACTGGACATCGGCCTTGGTCAGGTAAGTAAGAGGCGCAGCGATTTTAGAGAAGTTTTTCACAAAGCGGCGATAATACGCACATAGTCCAAGGAAACGCCGAACTTCTTTCCCATCGCGTGGCGGCGGGAAGTTCGCGATGGCGACGGTTTTTTCAGGGTCCGGAAGGACCCCTTCTTGGTTCACTAGGTGACCTAAAAACTTCAACTCCTCGTAACCGAAGTGACACTTCTCGGCTTTTAGAGTGAGTCCAGAGGATTTTATGGCCGGCAGCACCGCCTCGAGGCGACGAAGGTGCTCGTCAAAAGTTGGGGCGAATACGATCACATCGTCCAGGTATACGAGGCAAGTGTGCCATTTCAGGTCCACGAGTACTGTGTCCATAAGCCTCTGAAAGGTCGCTGGGGCGGAGCAAAGACCAAATGGCATGACCTGGAACTCGTACAACCCGTCTGGAGTGATGAATGCCGTCTGCTCGCGGTCCCTCTCCTCTACCTCTATTTGCCAGTACCCAGACTTCAAATCCATGGAGGAGAAATACTTGGCGTTGCATAAACGATCCAAAGCGTCGTCGATTCTGGGCAAACGGTAAACGTCCTTTTTAGTGATGTTATTCAGTCGTCGGTAATCAACGCAGAACCGCAATGTTCCGTCCTTTTTCTTTACGAGCCCGACAGGTGCGGCCCAGGGGCTCCGAGACGGTCGAATGACGTCGTTATCAAGCATTTCCTTTACTTGCGTGCTGATGGCGGCGCGTTCTCTAGAGGAAACACGGTAGGGTGACTGTCGCAGTGGTGGCGCCGTGTCGTCCGTAATAATCCGATGTGTAGCAAGGTGTGTCCTGCCGACGCGCGGAGACGACGCAAATGTGTGTCTGTAGCGATTGAGCAGGTCGCGCAGCATGCCTTGTCTGATTAATGTCGTACTTGACGTCGACTATGTCCTCTGGATCCGGTCCTGAAACACGAGTCAGGCTTTGTGCGCACTTGGTATCAGTGACGGCATCTATGTAAGCGACAGTCGTCCCCTTGTTCAGGTGCTGGTGCTCATTGCTCAAATTAGTCAGGAGTAGATCAACTTTGCCGTCTTCCAGAAACACGACCGCCCGAGGTACTGCAATACCGCGGTCGAGAAGCAAAAGTTGTTTACTCTCGACTATACCTTCAGTGTCTCGAATGGTATGCGAACCGACAGTCACCAGTATACTGGACCGGGGAGGCACGGTCACTTGCTCGTCAAGAATATGGAGCGCTGACGGGAGGGCATCTGTGGTGTCAATGACATTCTTTGTCGAAAACTGGACGGACTGGCACTGCAGGTCGATGATGGCTCCGTTGTCCGTTAGGAAGTCCATAGCCAGGAGAACATCACGAGAGCAATCAGGGAGGACAACAAACTTTGCAGGGAACGTTTGCCCTTGCACCGTGACCCTAGCCGTGCACATTCCTAACGGCGTAATCAAATGTACCCCAGCAGTACGTAACTGCGGGCCGTCCCAAGCTGTCATAACCTTTTTGAGCACAGCGGCGAATTGTCTACTGAGCACAGAATAATCGGCACCAGTGTCAACTAAAGCAGTTACGGCTGTGCCGTCTACTGAAACGTCTAAATTGGCCGGTGGTGGCGTCTTGCGGTACAGTCGAGGAGTCCGATCGCGGCTTTGGTGCGTCGAAGGGATGCGGCGTCGAAGAGAAGCGTCGTGGTTACGAAGGAGTGCGGCGGGTTGTCGGCTTGTCTTAACATGCTCTCGTTCGTGGGTCGTCGAGGACGGTGTGTTGCACGGCATTGGCGATATGTCTGGCGGCGTTGGAGGGTCTTGTTCTTGTCGTCGAGCAGCCGCACCTCCAGAGGCTGCCGCGTCTAGTTTCCCCTACGGGGACTTCTAGACTGGCCCTGGTCGCTGGGTCCCGGAGAACTGCAGCGGCGCGGAGATGGTGATCGCGAGATGCGACGCTGGACGGAGTCCGCATGGGAGATGTAATCTGCGATCTCCCTTGGTCGCTCTCCAGGCAGCGGACGGGGAGCACCGAAGGGGAACCCTCGAAGACCCATCTCCTTATATGGACAGCGGCGCCAGATGTGCCCAGGTGCCCCGCAATGGTAGCACAACGGTCGATGGTCCGGGGTTCTCCAGACGTCAGTTCTGCGACGCCTAGGTCGCTGGACAATGTTCGACTCGGAAAGTGGAAGCTGAGGAGCGGCTGGCGTAGGTGCTTCATATCGCTGGGTCGAGGCCGGAAGGAAACGGCTTGCGGCGGCAGCATAACTCAATGTTTGTGGCGGCGGTGGAGTGGCTGCCGGAAGCTGCGACGTACCTAATGCTTGTTCGACCTGCTCGCGAATGACATCTGTAAATGACGGAATCTGTGGCTGAGCAGGGGCGTGCTGCAAAGCCTTCGCCACCTCTTCCCTTACAATGGCTCGAATGACCTCACGCAGCGATTCTCCTGAGGTCATGGAGGTTCCCTCAGTACGGGTGCAGAGCATTGATACGTTAGTGCTCTCGTACTGTCGTGCCCGCATGTCGAGTTATTTCTCAATGGACATTGCTTCCTTGACGAAGTCATTTACTGTTGCGGGTGGACTCCGAACCAGGCCTGCGAAAAGCTGCTCGTTTACACCCTTCATCAGCAATCGCACCTTCTTTTCCTCCGGCATGCTTGGGTCTGCGCGACGGAAGAGGCGTGCCATCTCTTCCACGTACACCATTACACTTTCGTTCGGAAGTTGGATGCGATTCTGCAGAAGAAGGTCGGCCTTCTCCTTGCGAAACGTACTGGTGAACGCCTGGAGAAATTCTGCTTTGAATATCTCCCATGTTTGGAGGCAAGATTCATGGTTTACGTACCATGTCCTTGCAGAGTCTTCCAGAGCAAAATAGACATGGCGCATCTTTGAGTCCCCGTCCCAAGAATTGAATGTGGCCACCCGGTCGAACTGGTCCAGCCAGTCCTCGGCGTCCTCATGAGGTAAGCCGTGGAAACGCGGCGGATCCCGTTGGTGGTGGAGAAGGACTGGCGCAGTTGATGCTGGAGGATTCATTGCAGCAGCGCCGGTACTCCTTGCAGACTTGTGGTCGGGGAGCAGCCCGAACTCGGAAGATAGGCCTTGTAGTCGGCGGCTGCCCTGGTGAACGGGCGTGTCTACCGGGGGTGGTCGACCTCTGCTGGAGTCGCGGCTTGATGGGGGCGTCCGGTACATGAAAGATGTACCCAGCAGCTCCACCAGATGTCACGTTGGTGTAAGACGCGCTAACGCTCAAGGCGGTTTAGAAGGCTCCGAAGAACGTCCGGTGCCGAGTCCGACGGTGGCGAACTTCGTCCTCTTCGCTTAATGTCCTCACGTCGTCGTCTTCAGTAGCGCTGGCGTCCATATGCCTTTGGAATCAATGCAAAAAATCAGTCTAATGGAAGAAGCACGCAATTAACTGCCAATACCTGCCGGAACAAAATGCTCTTGTAGGTGGTCAGCACTTAGGCTTGTCAGTAGAAGGATGTATTTTGCGGACTGCAGTTTGTATTTGGTGCGGAAACGAGGAATCATCCATAAATCAGTGCTGCGTGGACAAGCATTCCTGCTTTAATGTAGCAGGGTGAGTTACATGGGTTACTCGCATATTTAAATGTACGTAAGACAATAGTGTCGGCTTATTTTTTTTATAATTTGAAGACTACGGCAAGTGTGATCTCATTGATGTGGGCAAATGTTGGATTCAGAATTGAAAAGGCGTATGAATAGTCAGATGCAGGTATTTAAATGCAGCGAATTTATTTTATGCGGCCATAATATATTAGACAGTTTTAGCTGTGCGTCCGCAAAAGCTGTGCGTACGCTACGGGCGCACTTTACTCACAGTGCCACCCGTCCTGGCAACGACAGTTTTAGTTGTTGTTGTTGTTGTTGTTGCCTTGGTGGCATGGCACATACCCACGACGGGGGATTGGCCAGGGTTCAGTGAGGAGAGCCCAAAGAAGGCAAATTGGTACCAAGCTAATGGATAACCTTTTGGGGCCAAGCTAATGATTAACTTTGGGTACGTATTGCGAGGAATTAAAGATGGAATTATGGATAAAAAGGAATTACGGGAAGAAATGAATGAAAAAAAACCGGCATAAAGATTAGAGAACTGAATACCAGAAAAATTCTCAAGAATTTTGCAATGCGGACATTTTGGGTACCATTAGCAAGGGAACCTGCCGGTAGCAATTATGTAATTATGGAGGAAATCGAAACTTGGTGCAATGCAAAACCTCTGGCGCTAGCACCGAAGGACAGGAGAAGCGGAACCGACAAAGTGAGTCCCATTCGAGTAATTGGAATTTCGAGATACGTCCTTCTCTGAAGTGCAAACCTCCGGCAATAGAGTAGGAAATGCTCTAGTGTTTCCACCTCTCCGCAAGTCGCACAAAGGTTTGAGGGACTGAACCCGCATCTGCATAAATAAAGATTTAAGCTGGGAATTCTGCACCGCAGGAGTGTCATTGCAACCTCACACTGCCGGGATTTACAAGCACGAACCTTCCATGGGTACATGAGATGGTGGTAGTCAATAGTAGACAGCAAGGGATCGTTGCACATAGTGGTAATATGCTGAAAGCGCTGAAAGCAAGACATTCCGAAAAGGATCAGATTAGGGACGCTACAGGCGACCGGTGCATTGAGAGCAGATTTTGCTAAAAAGTCTGCTGCATCGTTTTGAGAAATACCGCAGTGACCTGGGATCCAAACGAAGCGCACCTCTTTCACCCATCCAGGAATGAAATACTTCAATGAGCGGCTCAATAGATCGTCCCGTTTAGAATCCAGCGCCAACAACACAGAGAGGCAGTCTGACAGGAATATCACTTGGGAGACACTGGGGCGAATCTTTAAAGCAGCCAGCCCAAGAGCCATAAACTCCGCTAGAAATATGGGAGTGTAATCCGGGACTCGAAGTGAATAACTCCAAGAGAGATCCTCAGAAAAAATGCCAACGGCTGCGTTCTGGCCAGCCCCGGACGCGTGTTCGCCAAATGCAGCCGGTACAGCCAGCGATGACAGCGCCGCCCACCGGCAGGTAGCAGCCACATTAAGGCTGGTTATAAATATTCATTCAGAACGACGGCTTGACATCGCTGCTATGGCGCAGTGGATTAGAGGCTCGTTTTGCGTATGGAAGGTCGGCCGTTCGACTCCGCTCTCTGTACTGTACTTTTATTGTTTTTTTAATTTCAATTTTTTCCATTATTTCCCTTTTAGGTCGCAAATCGTGATGCTTAGTGGCATATAAAGCCGTTTAAGAGGATTTATTATCCCTTTTAGGTAAGGCGTAGTGACAATCTTCAGTCACCGTGATCAATTCACCGTGGTTTCAAGCCTTGTGGCTGTACAGGCTGCAGTTGGCGAATACGCGCCCCGGACGCATCTGTAGCAATCACGCTGTGGTGGGGGAGTGGCTAGCGTAGCGCCAGGGCAGCGTAGGATACAGTGGCGCCATCTAGCGACAGCAAGTCAAAGCTCCTGAACTGTGTGCTGAGGAAACTTTTTTATTTTATTAATGGCAGTGGTGGTTGCATTCGAAGGCTTTGTTTCTTTTTTAATGTAAATCAATTGAATCAAATGAAAATATAAGTTCTAGCGCAAAGTTGGAGAAGTACTTTACCGGAGGTCGTTGCTATGACGACAGTGTACGCCGTAGATAGGCTTAACCCCAAGAAATTCTTGGATTTATCTAAAAAACGATGACTATTTGTCACATATATCGTTACGGAGGGGTGAGAATGCACAAAATAAAAGTGAATACAACCGTTTAGAGCGAGCTATCGCGTCGAAAAATGCAGCGGCGACGCAGTATTTGGTTCGAAGCGGGCGTGCAGGATGCCGCCATGTTGCCAACGTTAGCTACGCAAGCCACGCAAGCAACGCAACGAAAAGTCCGCTGGCTTGCGTACGTACGCAAGACGCAGGGCTCGCGCTTGCGTTCTGCGCATGCGCACTACGGTCCCCGCAACCTCCTTGCGTACGCTAAGCCCTTGAGGACGCACAGCTAAAACTGTCTATTCACGCATGCCTTCATTTATCGGGAAGCATTACCTTAAAGGTACGTGCTATTTCCATTGCGAGCCTGTTATTTCTGACACGTTAAAAACTAAATGAAGTTTTTAAGCAAATCTGGGGAGGTCTTCAAGCTCAGTCAGAGCTGTGCGCTACAGTCTGCACTTGCCACCATCTCACAAAACCACAACGTGCTGTCTCCATCTACAGATTTGTTCGCTATAAGACACAGTTTGCGTTTGTTATTCCTACGGCATATTCTTAGCCTTACGTGTTCACATGCTACTTATCCGCATTTGTGCACCTTAGAATCATATAGAAATCATGCTTAAAATTTTAATGTGTGCTCAAATAAATCTCATCTGACAGCAGTAGAAAGGTCTCATGGCAGTACTGCAAGCATGTCCTGCAGTCTATTTGGTGTTGTTAAATTTTCAGGCAGTTTTCCTGGAATATGCACTCCAAGTAGCATGTCCACAGCAGAGCGAGAGAAGTATGCCTGTTTACCGCCGACTACGCACTTTCTCTTACCTTTGTTTCTGAAAACCAGTTTCAGTATAGATGATGTGCCGTTCTAAACATTTGCACCGAGGAGAAAGGGAGCATTTCCTGCTTTAGAATGACACAAACTCACCAGTATGTCGATTTTTCCAAAGTGGTCTGCTGTTTTCTTTACAATTGCTGCCACGTCTTCAGGCTGGCGGATATCACCAGGAACCACGAGAACCTGAAGGCGAGAAAGGGAGTGAAGTACCCGTAAAGTCCTATGCATCTTTCATTGCTATGTACTTCGAACGATCTGATTAAAGAAAGAAGCAAGGCTCTCTTTATATCCTCCAGCATGGCCCTTGCCACGACTTGTGTCCTCTCTAGCACCCGTTCCCCTGTTAATCGCCTTTCGAGTATCAATAGCTAACTCATTGCCTATCGGCGTCTGTCTTGCATAGTGAGTCTTTTCCAGCTGTATGAACTCAATTTATTCTCCATATCTAAAACAAAGCATCACAGGACAATCTGTAAGGCCTTGTAGCGCGAAGCATCGGTAACAAGGAATGGTGATTGCACTGAAAGGTCAAAGCAAGCAGTGAGAGAGGCAGGGGGAAAGGCCTCAGGGGACACTCTTTAGACGGCATTTGTCGGTTAACGTAGCGACCCCACCGTTTTCTGGAAGGAATGAGGAGGATGTTAAGGAAAGCACCTTAAGGGCACGGTTAAAGGGCGATATAAGAAGCTAGCAAAAAGTGCGGTTCATGTAGCAGTCATTCGAGCAGAAATTTCACTTGATTTTCAAGGTTGTGGTCTCGCTGCGAGAATGCTCCAGTTCAGGACAACCGGGTATATGACTTTATTTGCGCTTATATATGCAGTGTACGGAAGACACTGGTCGCAAATAACGATTTTTCTTCACCGTGAACATACTACTGTGCGCAGGGGCAGAAAGAATGTAACGCACGACTGGTAGGGAAAAATCCTCAGTCTTTATGACTGGTTGAAACGTGGCTTCCGTGCGCCGTCATGATAGTTGGCGTCAAGTGCTCCTCCAGAACATTATCTTAGGATGGTCTGAACGGACAAGCTCTTGTTTCAGCGGCCATGGGAACAAAATCCTGTCACGAAATGAGTGCGAAAAGCTGCGGCCAGGGGAAGTTAGCAGTTGCCTTACACGACATCATGTCATTAATGGCTTAGAAACTTCTCCGCAGCGCAGTTTAGGGGCAGCTCGATGTTATTACAACTTTTGCTGAGTGGTATTACTAAAGGAGATCAAAACCTACTAATATCACCTTGAAAGGGCCTGTACTAGACGATGATTCCACACCACTTAATTAGAAATAGGCAGATCGGTCAAATTCAAACGCCTGTCAAGCTTTGAAATTGCAAATAGAATGAGAAACAGTAAAGAGTGGAGAGAGCTCTCAGCATTCAATGAAAGTAGAGCAGGCTTGCAAGAATTCATAGAAAATGAAGTAGTGCCACCATCTTTTAAGAACAGCAAACAAATCGCCAGTATGCTAATAATCAATGCTCATGCGTGAATATAGATGTTGAGAATTGTCGCCAACGGCGACCTATAAAACCAGTATTGTGGCCACTGTTATAAAGTGCATCCGTGCTTGACGTAGATGGACAGAGTTTTTAGTTATGTAGCCTACGTAGTGTAGAGGCAGCTCAGGTGGTTGCGTTTCATGTGTAGTTTCAATAGGGCAGTTTCTGGCGATATGCCTCCTGTGCTTATATGTATTAACACATATATACGCGCAGTAGCTGTGTGATGCATATATTTTTGCCATAAGCATAGAGAACCGAATGAATATCCTGGCACCCCGTGAAAGCGCTTGCAAAGGGCCGTTGCAAATACCAATATAGGCTTCCTGCGGCTATATAAATTGGTCCAAATTGTGAAATACGTGAAGTATGCTGTCGGTATAGATGGCTTCAGCAATGCTGCTACACGCCAGCTATTCTTGGGAAGAAAATCATGAAGTCACTCATAAACAAAATACCTACAGCGCCTGTGCCGAAGGATGGGATCAGAAGGAAACGCACGGATAAATGTGACCTAAAAGGTCCTACGGGCCTAGTAATCCTGGAAATGAGGTCAAAATGAAACCAAAAAGGGTGAATACTTCATTCCAAACGATTTTGTACAGGCGATTTCGGTCGCAGTCGGAGCCAGTGCTGAAGAGTGCAATGATGTCACGACCAACCAGTTGACCTAGAATACCACATTCCTGATGGCGTCGGCGTATTCGGGGAGCACTGTCTGTTCCTATCAACAATCAGCTGGCCTGGTGACGCCGCAGTAATTGGGGAAAGTGCACCTTGAGGTCACTCGATGCCAGTGGAAGTGCGGACAACATTGAAAATCATAATAACTGATGTTTCATTTCATGCCTCTGATTGAAACAACGAGATTGAAAGCGTCTTCTTACGTCCATTAAATAAACAACATCATTTCTTCACTTCTGAAATTTTGTGTTTGCGCCCCTTTAAGAAGCAAATACCGCTCCTTTAAATCACTGCTGTTGCTGTAGATAGAAAGGCAATGCATCGAAGAAGAAAAATTAGCAAAAGAAAGGAAAATTACTCATTGTTATGTATTTGTCATATCTTCGATCGGCGACAAAATGGAAGGTGCAGGAGTGCGCCTTAAGTTAAACACTAAAGGATTAGTTTATGTCTTTCTGCATCTTTGTGATGGCCAGGGGCTACGCAAAAAAAAAAAAAACTCGCCAGCGTGATCAACAGCCCAAGCTGTGGTTTAATCTTCTGTGGCACATTGGTGAATCGTCTGCCTTTTTGATCACGTCTGACAGCCGATATTTCTTTCATTTATTTAAAGCGAAACAGAAGGTTTGATTCTTAAGTATGTTCTTGTATGTAATAAGGGAGAAATTACTCATATATATAGCCGAATATCATACCTGAAAGACACTTTGGCCATTTGTGGTGCCAAATGGTTTATAGGGTTTAACGTCTCAAAGTGACTCAGGCTATGAGGTACGTCGTGGTGGAGGGAACCGAATCAAATCGACCGCCTCGAGTTCCTTAACGTGCACTGCAATCACTCAGTACACGGGCATCTAGAAATTCTATTGAATTGTGCCCGCCGTGGCCAGGATCGAACCCTCCACTTTCGGGTCAGCAGCCAAGTACCACAACCACTAAGCCACGGCAACTGCTGGGTGTCAGATCATGAAAGATAGGCCGGAAATATCTGGCGAAAACGCAAATTAATGGCTGCACTAAGACATGGTTAATTGACGCACATAAGCAATATAGCGTTTTTATTATCGCGGTCTTATGTCATCAGATTCCGCGTGATTATGTTAACTCTGCTCCAGCAAGAACATTTGGGCAAGCATGGAGTTTCAGTGCCACGAGGCTGTAGATCAGTAAACTTGTTTGACGCTTTCAATAGAAAAAAAATCTTTTAGGAAAAATCAAGTGGCTTACGTCCGCCAGATCTGCCGGCATGAAATCTTTTTAACTGCTCTTTTAAAAACTTCACCTCCTAGACCACAGTCAGTCACCAGGCCGACGGCGCCGGTTGGTCGTACCACTTCTGCACAGCGCAATATTAAATAGTTCACAAATGTCCTTTGGTTAGTTTAAACGGTCATTAAACGGTTGGTTTAATGACTGCTCAGAGTTATCGCGAACGCCGAAGTCTTAGAGCAACCATCACCAAAGAATGTCATAATCCATTAAGCGGTCGATGTGGTCTGTTTCAGCGTCTTAATCATGCCGAAGTAAATAATCAAGAAAAAGAAATCCGAGCAAGCTTATTGATGAATGTTGTACCCTTGATAATTACCACCTCTGTAATCATACCTTCTCGCTAGGAGAACCCTTGGCTTTGCATTTTTTGGCCACATTGTCAAGAGCTTCCGTGTTGCGAGCAGTGAGTGCAAGCCAGCAGCCAAGGGAGGCGAAATGCAGAGCTGTGCCTTCTCCGATGCCTGAGGATGCTCCTACGAGAAAACAGCAAGAGTGGAAAGGGACATTTCAATGAATTCTGGGATGCGGAGTAAAGCTCGGTTCTGCTTCTTTCAGTCTAAAGCTGTGTCGCATTTCTTTCCAACCAAATGCGATTGCCTCGCGCTAAACAAAAGTTTACCAGATAGGTTCAATGAGAAAAAGAAGAGGCAAGTTCACCGCTTCTCTCTAACACATAAGTTGAAAAATAAAATGGTGAAGTATGGCATGGTACGGTATGGTGTAGTATAGTTTGGTACTGTATTGTGCGGTATAGTATCTGAGATAGAACGTGCCAGATATTCGAATCAGGTACGAAGGGTGCCGTAGTGGAAGGCTCCAGATTAATTCAGACCACCTTTGAATGTTTAAATTGCATTGAAATCGCTGTACACTCCGGCGTTTATGCATTCCGCCTTCACCGAAAGGCGGGCACCGCGACCGGGATTCAGGCAGGCGAACGTGATGGCCGCTATGCCACGGCAGCGGATCGTGACAAGTATCAGTGCATTTAAATGCTCTTTCCACTCGCGAACCGTACGCGCTGGAAAAGCCTAATGAACCAAATGTACAAAAATAAATAACGCCATATCTGTAACATCACTGGATTGAAACACTGCATTGAGAATGTTTTGTATCGCATCATTTCTTTTTATTCCAACGTGAACCGGGGGAAAAACTGCTCATGATTGTGAACCAAGCGACCAATCAAAAGTATGGCCAATCTGTGCGAGATGCCGTCACTGGCCGCCATTCTACCGCCGCATACTGTCCGGCCGTGTCACAGGGACCGCATTCGCAGCGTTGCGCACCACAACTGCAAAGTTTTTTTATTGCGAAAGATATACTGCTCGAGGTTTCCGCTCTTGGCCGTCGTCCCAGAGAATCCACCATTGACCTTTAGGGTGACCTATGTGTGACGTCATACCAGCTCTGGAAAAGCCGGCCCCAACTGTGCTCCTCGCGATCGTCCCAGCGAGTCCTCCATGCAGCAGCTGCGCGGCGCTGCCGCGAGGGCACTCGCTGTACATGACGTCACACCAGCTGTGGAAAAGCGGGGCCCCAACTCGGCTCCTCGCGATCGTCCCAGCGAATCCTCCATGCAGCAGCTGCGCGGGGCTGCCGCGAGGGCGCTCGCTGTACATGACGTCACATCAGCTGTGGAAAAGCGGGGCCCCAACTCGGCTCGTCGCGATCGTCCCAGCGAATCCTCCATGCCGCAGCTACGCGGCGCTGCCGCGAGGGGCGCTCGCTGTACGTGACGTCATGGCAGCTGTGGAAAAGCGGAGCGCCAACTCGGCTCGTCGCGATCGTCCCAGCGAATCCTCCACGCGCCGCTGCCGTGGGGGAGGCGCTCGCTCTACGTGACCAGCCAAACCAGGCGAAGCCAGGGCTATTGCTTTCGCAACTTACCGGGCTTAACCAAGCCAAGGCTCTGCCAATTTGTTTTCCTGATTCGGGAGCAGCACCTCAAAAAAGCTTCTGAGGGTTGTCAAACGCGTCGTCGTGTTGTCTCTTTCGTTATTATCGGCCCCGATCAACCAGTTTGGCACGAGTGTGGGTGGCGTTAATTCAAGTGTAATTGTCATTGCGCCGTATTTCAACCGCTACCAGTTTAACGTCACTTTCCCAGATCTACACGCCTAGAGCAGCGACCAATTGCAGTGGCAATAAGTATTAAGATAAATAAAGTGAGTGAAAGCTTTGTGCACACATTGGTATCCCCAATGAAATCTGAACGTGGTAGCGCTCGAGGATCCCTCTGCGTGAAGTGATTAGCAACCATTTGGTTCCAGGTTTTACTTTTATTTTTCGCACTCCAAGCCGGACAAATAATGAGTGCTGTGGGGCCCATGCACGGGGTTTCTCGAAGAAGTATCTCCGTAAGCTATCGCGTTCATATCGTGGTCTCTGGAAGGCGCGCTGCTTGCGAGGTCCCAGACGCTAGGAATCCCCTCCACATCCATCATACTTCAGGACACCCATTGTCCACTTTATCGCTGTCGAAAGCATGAGCCTCTGTGGCGTATAGGCAGCGCACTCGCCTGGCTACACACGAGACCCAATCTGGAACCGCACTGTGCGCTAATTAACCAAACTATTAAAGTGAAGACGTTAAGGACCTCGTGCCGCAGAAAAAAAAAACCGGCGTCGGTGTCGCTGAACACTAAAACCCCTGATTGGTCTATAAGGTCATGAGGTCACAGCCCCATAGACAAGAAGACAGCCGCGCAGGGTGTGACGTTACGTGCCTCGCGATCGGTGAAAACTCTGGGCAACGACCCTGCGGCGGCGAGGCGCCAGTCGACAGCTGGGCCGCTGGGCTCGGGCGTGGGCGGACGTAGCACGCTCCGTTGACATAGTTCCAGAAGCTAAGCCTCCACGCGCTGCGGAAAGCGCAGACCTAGTAACAGTCGCACGCAGCACCTATACTGTCGCGATTATAAATGTGTTGTGTGGTCTATCGAATATTGTGTGCTGGATATTCTTTCGAATATCCAGCAGCTATGTTGGTGCTGCAGTTTTTATTTCCTCAGAAATTTCATACCACCTTAGATAAGATCTCGTTCTGAATGCAACGCAAGGCGAATCAGTTTGGATTGAAGCCAATCATTCACTGTTTTCCGCTGACTGCTGTAAGTTGGTACTCGGCTGCATCTACCGTTCCCCGTCATCATCAATCCCTGAGTTCCTGTTAGCGCTAGATGCCACATTAACTAAACTCTTTCAAAAAAAAAAGAATGTTATAACTGTTGGAGACATTAATATCAACCTTCTAGGTACGGAAAACTCCTGTGTTGTTTCCTATTCTGACTGTTTAAGTGGTTTCGGGTACGAATGTATCATAAATGCTGCAACCTGATGTACCTCCAGTGGATCTTCCTCGCTAATCGACCATGTTCTTACCAATATTTCGCCTTCACCCTACTCATTACTCACGGTGAAGTTTCCCGCCCTTCACCTTCAGTTTTCTACACTTGCAGGTTTAATACCGAAGAATTTGTTAGTGCTATCAGTGATATTGACTCGTCTCTGTGCTTTGCATCGAGCGATTCAGACCGAGAAATGGAATCTTTTTGCCGCCTTTTTTCCATCTGCGTATCTGAGAGTACAACATCAGTAAAGTGTCGAGAGAATTACAAATTTCCCCACAATCCATGGCTGACAGACAGTTTATTAAGCTGTATGCGACGCAAAGAAATATATAAAAAAACAAACAAACCAAGAAGCAGCCTTTTAATGTTTCTTCAGCTGCTACGCTACTGTGCTAAATACACTACTGTGCTAAATGACTTACTGAAACATGCTAGAGAATCTTATTATGAGCATGAAGTACATAAACATGAAAACAACACTAAAAATCAATGGAAACTTTTGAGTGACTTCCTGAATTTACCCAGCGCAAACAGCCCCCTAACTGAAATTAATTTTAATGGTACAGTCTGCACTGATCCATACGACATTGCAAATGCCTTTAGTGACGCCCTTTCTGCGCCTCATAATAGTCGTCCACTTAGTTCAGAGAAAAATATAAAGCGCTCTAAACAATATTTTTTTCATTTTCCTGTTTCCCCTCGTGAAATCGAACTGCTCATTACTGGCCTCAAGGACACTAGCCCTGGATTAAATAAGGTATCCTCTCGGCACCTTAAACTTTTAGCCAATCTGATCCATGAACTACTTTGTCATGTTGTTAATCTCATCCTAAAGACAGGTGTTTTTCCTGCTGGCCTCAAAACAGCTAAGGTAATCCCAGTGTTCAAGAAAGGAGACAGACGATTAATTTCTAACTATCTACCTATATCTATTTTATCTTCTCTCAGTAAGATCATTGAGAAATTGATAGTTGAACGCTTAAACAATTACCTAGATAAATTTAAGATAATTTCCCCCGAACAGTTTGGTTTTCGGTCTCGCAGCTCGACTAACTTAGCTCTGATCTCTTTGACTGATTTTATCAAGCAAAGGATTGATAATGGCGAGTCTGTTGGTTCTGTCTTTTTGAATTTCACAAAAGCTTTTGATATGAATAATCACTCCATATTGCTTCGAGAAATCGAATTTTATGGAATTACAGGTCTGGTGTCGCGACTGCTGAAAAGCTATTTACAAAATACTGCTGAAAAGCTTTAGACTATTAACCAAGCTGTTCCTCAGGGCTCTATTTTAGGACCCTTACTAATTATACTATATATTAATGATGTTCCTAATGCTATTAGTCCAATTCACTGTGTCTTATATGCTGATGACACTACCGTGTCATTATCTAATACGTCCATAGATGATCTGACTCTTGAATTGAATGCCGTTCGAAGTAATGTAGCCAAATGGTGCACTGATAACCAGTTGGTGATTAATCCCGCTAAAACGAGATTCATAGTGTTCAAAAGTAGCCAGAAAATTCTTTCGTGTCCTCCTACGTTAACCCTTCGTTCTTATAATGTTCCGGCTTCTGATAACACTAACTTCCTCGCCGTTATTTTTGGTTTAGCTCTTAGATTTTCTGTCCATATCGCTCCTCAAAAAACAATATATGTTTGGCATCAGAGCTCTAATTAAGGCGCGTTCATATTTTCCATGTAGCCTACTCTTATCTTTGTATTAGGCCTTCATACATAGTCACACCTCTTATGGGATTATTGCATGGGGAAATACTTATCATTGCCATTTATCATCTCTGCAACACTTACAAAACCAGGCCATCCGCATTATTACCCGTAACCCTTTCTCAACTAATGCTTGTTCTTAATTGCAGGAGCACAATGTTTTACCAGTCCACCAGCTTTTCCGGTATCACCTTGCAATCATCTTCTTTAGATTACTACATGGCACCCTACATTTTCAGTTTGTAGACCCCATTCAGCTCATCAATCACAACCCTACCAGATTTGCAGCAAGAAACAATTTTCTGCTCCCCAAAGTCCATACCAATTATGGCAAATCGACGTCGTCTTTTCAAGCAATTTCATTCTGGAACACATTGCCACCCACTCTAAAAACATCAATTTCCTTGCCTGAAATCAAAAATAGGCTCAAAGTATTCTTATTGGAATGCTGATGTGTTATTCCCTTTTTCTGTATATTACCTGCGTTATTGTGTTTTTGGACTCTGTTTTTGTGGTGAAGTATTGATTTGATATTTTCTAGATTTTGTATTTAGCGCCTGACTATGCTGTAATCATTTCTTGTATTATTGATTTATTGAGGGTCCCGGTGGAGTCTTTGACTTTGAGACCCTCGTCTGTACATTTGTGATGTTTTGTGTATTTTTTGGGACCAATAAAACCTTACTTTCAAATGCTAAGAGGGAATCGCGTCCATGCGTGCACGGGCAATAGGACCCGCTGACGACACACACAACGCTGTCGCGTCATAGCCTTAAAGGCGGAGCTTCAGGCCTCTCAAATTTTTTAACGAGAAATAAATATCAATCAATTCCTCTATGTCCCTTTGAATTTCTGGTCTGAAGGTAGACCCTATAAACCGCAATGGCACCTCGGACGGTAACGCCAAACATAATTCGCTCCGAGAGTTGTGAAGTGGAGTCCCTTTCAACCACTGGAGAATTATCATCCCACAGGCACTCTCGTTCGCGTGGAACGGGGAGTCTAGACCTATTGCGTTAAAATGAGAGCCACAAAATGCAGCCCGTAGAATGCACTCAAAGAGCTTGACCGTTTACAGCACGCAGTCCTTCCGTTTGAGACCAGATGGCGCAACGGGTGCGCTCAGAATAGGGTGCCTCGATGCGCGCGCCCTCTCCTCCGCTCCGTGCAGGGTGGGGACTTCCTTTGAAAGGGTCAGTGCCGTGCCGCGGAGGAGGGCAGCCATATTTGAGCCCACTCCTCGCTTCCCCACGGGCCAGTTGCACGTGCGGGGTCTCGCGTCCGCCCGGTCGCAGTTTTCTTCGGCTGCAAAACTGCCAAGATGCCTGGCTGTTGCGTGCCACTGTGCTCAAACCACTCAAGAAATGGCTGGAGGATGTTTTCATTCCCAAGAGACCCCAAAAGAAGGCTCCTCTGGACGGTGAAGATAAAGCGGGACAAATGGCAGCCTGCAAACTCTTCGCGCATATGCAGTGTAAGTACAGTGATTATTTGAACGCTTGAGAGTTTTTGTAGTTATGCCTGTCGCTGCAGGTTTGCATTTAATATGTGCGCTAGAAGTTGTGTTAGTGTTCCTGGAAAGGCTGTAACTCCGCACGCTGCGTGACTGCACCTTTTATGAAACATATATAAGGCGAAATGATACAGCAGATGAGTGGCGGAGAATCATTTTCATAACTCGCAGGTGTGGACATGCATTTTGTATTTCAGTGCAAATGCTAATAACCACAACTGACAGTAATATTAGTTATATACAGTCGCGCCCGGCATTTATGCAATAACAGACGGCTTGCTGGTAATCGGTTAGCTTAGAGCCGAGTGGTTCTTGATTAATTTTCCAAATGGTCCTAAAAGCAAACGCATCAAGAGACACGAGTCAGAAACTTAGACAGTAGTTTTTTAGAGTTTTTATTTGTTCCAAGGCTGTGTGACGAAGCCGGGAATTAGTTACTTTCGGTAAAACTCCAGTGAATGTGCTTCTAGCTATCTGGCATTTCTAACGCTGGCGCAGTTATTGTGCATTGCCGGCTATTTCTCCTATGCACATCCATTATTAGTCTGACTTTTAGGATTTTATAAATGCAGCTGCCGAGTGTGCGCGACTGCTTAATATCGCTGAAGCAGTGCCAGAGCTTGTGTATCTTTGAAAGGGGGGATTTCTTTCAGTTTCTACTACATACTGGACGCCTGAGTTAATTTTTTTATGCAGGCCCATTTCGAAGACAACTGCTACGAGAATCACCGCGCGGATGGAAGGAAGCTGCTAAAGGCAAACGCTGTTCCAGCCATCTTTTCGTTCAGATGTAAGCTGCATTATATTTTCATTATTGATGCCAAATATGATGTGCATCACTGTTGTGACTCATGAGTTAGAATAATAGCGCTTAAAAACTGTACTTCTAAGTGCAAACATTTCTAGCTGAAACTTTTCGCTTTAAGATTATCGTTCGCACAGCTACGAAATAAGTGCCGACAATGAGCAATTCTGAGAAACTTCACTCATTTATACTCTTACATTTCCTGTTGGTTGCGCAGCTATGGTTCACCACCAAAGAAAGGCTCCTAAGGAGAGAGGCACACCCGCTCTACCAACTACATCAAATTCAACAGTGCAGGAACAAGGACCTGGCGTTTTTGCAGATTGCGATGAGCCTTCGGCATCAGGTCATCTTTCACAGCCAACTAGCTCCGGAAAAGCGCCTGAGGGAACGAACTTGAGTGAAGAGGCTGTCTATCAGCCTAGCGATGGACAAACAGAGCAAAATGAAGGCTGCGATATACATTCCTCCGGTAGGTGTTGCGCTCAACTGAGAAAACAACTGGAAGATGCGAGAAAGAACCACAGACAACTTCAAGAAGTGCATAGAAAAGCCAAATTGACTATTAACTCTCTCAGAAGGAAGGTGCGAAAGCTAAAAAGCGCCGTAGAGCACTTGGGAAAAAAGATAAAATTTTTAAATAAAGATCAAGTTCGGGCACTTTCCCGAAAAAGCAACAAGGGAAGCATGTGGTCGCCGCAGACTATTAAACAGGGGCTTCAATTGAAGTTTTCATGTGGGAAGTCGGGCTACAGAACTCTCAGACAGCTCGGCTACCCACTTCCGGCAGAAAGAACCCTGGCTCGTCGCCTCCAATGGCTCAAGTTCTCACCAGGAATTCTCACAGACGTTGTCGAACTTCTCCAAGCGAAAGCACAAGGCATGGAAGATGTAGAGAGAGACTGTGTCCTCTTTCTCGATGAGATGGAGATTGTCCGAGGGTTTCAGCTTGACCGCGCTGAAGACATTGTGTATGGGGGAGTGACATTGCCACAAAGCCAGATGAGCCTGCTAATCACGCTCTTGTGTTTATGGTTGGAGGTCTCAACCAGCGATGGAAGCAAGTGATTGCTTATCACTTCACTGGAAGCCATATGTACGGCCGCACGCTCAAGGACATTGTTCTGCAAGTTGTCCAACTCTGCGCCGATATTTCCCTCAGAGTTCGGGTTGTAACGTCCGACAAGGGCGCCTCAAATCGAGCGATGTGGCGTGAGCTCGGCTTTTCTATCCACCGAAATTAGAAGACAACCTGCTCAATACCACACCCTTCACTCAATTAAATGGAATTGTTCTTCAACGCAGACGCTGCTCATGTTTTGAAGAATATTAAAGGTCAGTTGATAACCTCTCATGTATTCACATTAAGTGAAGCAACAGCCAGCCAGTGCAATCTTCCCTCACGTGAAGCGAAACTGGATCATGTGCATGCTGTGCTGCAGTTTGACAAGGAAAGGGAGCTGAAGCTCGCACCGAAGCTCTCTGAAGCACATGTCTCATCTGGACATTTTACGAAAATGAAAGTCGGACTTGCCGTACAATTTTTCAGAGAAGCTCCCAGTGCAATCCGATACCTCATCAAAGAAAAAGTGCTGGACATAGAGGCAGAAACAACGGCTTGGTTTTTAGAGCTCGTATCAAAATGGTACACGTTAATGTCGTCGCGTCATCCATCTGTTGCCCTAAGTCTGCAAGATGTGGCGAAGCATCATAGAGCTCTGGAAACTCTAAACCTTGCTCTAAACACCTTTCAAGGGATGAGCATGGGCAGCACGTCTCAGTGGAAGCCATCGCAGGCGGGCCTCCTGATCTCCACAACAGTCGTGTTTCTCTTGCAAGACATTCTTTTGAACTCGGAGGGGTACGGCTTCTTTCTCACCAGCAGGCTGCTACAAGATTGCTTTGAGAATCTTTTCTCTGTGGTTCGTCTCAGGAAGCCTGTCCCAGACGCCTATGATATGAAATGCGCTCTGAAACTTGTGTGCATAAGGCAATTTTTGCACACGCCGACTACCACCAGCTACGCTGTTGACGATTCCGAGTATCTGGTTGACCTTCTGTCAAACGGAAAACGTGAGCTCGCCGAAGCCGACACACAGGAAATCGATGACTCGGAGATTTTTTTAACTGAAGCGCTAACATCGACTGAATGCAGCATCCTGTTCCACATTGCCGGATTCCTCGTTAAAGGTGTTCTGAAAGCCATAAATAATTGCGAGCAATGCAAAGCTGCTCTGCTTGGTTCTAGTGACGCTGAAAATGCATATCTCACAAGGCTGAAGGAGTACATCGAGAATGGCGACAACCTGCATTACCCCAGTGCTGAAGGGATGAAAGTGCTGAAATCGTGCGAGGAGCATTTTAAAGGCATCACAGAATGGGCGGAAAGCCTTCTAACTATGAAATCTCCTTTGCAGGCTGTGATAACATACCTAAGACAAATGGTGCAGTTTAATGTTGAAACATGCCAGGTTCACAACGAAATCATTCAAAAGTTGTTATACACGACCTATGCTCGAACTAGGCTGCGAATACACCTGCGACAACTGGAAGAAAAAAAAGTCAATGGACATGCAAGCAAAACATGTGCTGGCGTCAGTCTGCCGTGAAGGGATTTGTAAATATTGTGCATATATGTAAAATTCACCATAGTTTGCTTGTGTCCTATTTTTGACAGTAGCTTTCATAATTTCCAACATAAATAAACTGCATTATTACAACTCCTAAGTATGTGAAATTTATTCATTTACGTTTCTCATTTATTCTTCACACTATATAAGAACAACTTTCTCAGTCAATGAGACACGCGCATTTTGCCAACGTATGCTCTATTGATAGATGTTATTTTTTTGCCTTTTCATGAGAGTATTTTTCACACTCAAGTTTGCATTCACTTAATGTTTTCGGTGAAGGTATGAAGGTGCCGAAATTATCCCATATGCGTTGTTAAAGTGGCCACATTGCATGAAAAAGGCTGCACGAATTATGCAGCTGCATTGGATTTTACAGGTACAGTGCAAACTCCTGTACCACAGCATTGCTTCTCTTTTTTCACCTGCGCAAATTAAGTGTCCTAAAACAAGCGATGCCAAGGACCTAACGACTACGACTGTCCAAGAGCCTACAGATTGGGTCAATTTAATTCTGTATTGGTAAAATATTTCATTAATAAGCCTTATCATTCTCAGCATTTAATATTGACAAATACGTTGCGGCAAACGAGATAAACATTGTTTTTGCTACTCAGCGCACTGAGCCCCAGACAATTTACAAAATTCCGTAAGTCAGCTTTCCTGCATAACAAAAATACCTTCACGATGGCGACGCGAATTGTCCGAGGGAGAAGAGTTGGGTGCAGCGCGAGCGACTTTTATTCCAATGTGTTATGGTGTGCCGCACAGGCGAGCACCTTGGCGCAGCTGCTTTTCAAATTTCCTTCAGGAATGCAGCCCGGGGAGGGTGCATTGTACAGCGGCCCCTAATCTTTTTATTGTGAAAGCAACACAGGGCAGAAGCCTGTAGGAAAGGGGTTACAATAGATGTCCCCAGCGCTGAAACCCTATTTCTGCCTCCAAAACCTGTTTCGCCGCGATGGTGAAGGGGTTTTCGCTGCGCAGAGAAGCTTACCTCCAGTGTTTTGAAACGAATGGGCTCAAATATGGCGGACGCTGCAGCAGACGACGCGGTTGTCCCCACCCTGCACGGAGCGGAGGAGAGGGCGCGCGCATCGAGGCACCCTAGCTCAGAACACGGCGGCGTTGCCGGGCCTCGTATGTCGCCGGCGGGTACGCCACAACGCAGCAGTGGAAATAGTGCGGGTGGCTGCCGAATGAGTTCTTCCTAGGAAGACGTGAAAAGGCAGGGAAAATACGTACTGTGTTGTGGTTTGCAAGAATTTCGACATATAGTTAAAGGTGCAGGATGCGATGGTTTGCGAGCTTAACGGAGCCGAAGAGCACAAGGACGTACTGCCCCTATTTGCGCCTCTTCTATGCACCCTTTCCGAACGGGCGAAAGCACAAAGCAAGATCTCCAGCGCTAGATAGCCAATATCGAAAGAAAGGTTCTGATATTGAAAAAATAGCTGTGGCTTAGCTTGGTTAAGCCCAGTAGTTGCGAAAGCAATATCCGTAGCTACGCCATGCTTCAGCCGGTGGTGTAGCTGGTGGTGGTGCTTGTGGTTAGACTTGTGGTGATGCATCGGTTATACAATCTAATCCAATCCAATCCATTCCAATCCAATTGAACAGCGCGCCGCGCGCGGCGGGCGCAGGAGTTAGGCAGCAGCTACCAAGCGCGGCCTCGCCTCGCGACGCCACAAGTTGGAGCCCTGCTCTTGCAGCTGTGACGTCACAGCGCTAGGCGCGCCGCGCGCGGCGGGGGCAGGAGGTAGGCAGCAGCCACCACGTGCGGCCTCGCCTTGCGACGGCACAAGTTGGAGCCCTGCTCTTGCAGCTGTAACGTCACACCTCTAGGCGCGCCTCGCGCGGCGGGCGCTGGAGTTAGGCAGCAGCTACCAAGCGCGGCCTCGCCTCAAGACGGCACAAGTTGGGCCCCTGGTTTTTGCGGCAGATGGTATGACGTCATAGCAGAGGTCAAGCTAAAGATCAATGGTAGCTACCGCGGCGTCGCTACGCGAGGAGCTTAAAGTGAAAGTAGTATTGCTTTCGCAATAAAACTTGCGAGGGTAAGTGCACAGCATAGCCACATGAACAAGCTGTTCAGCCACCGAAACCGTCACTTCGTGCTTTAAGTTGCTGTGCAGTGTGCCGAGAACCCATTGCTCGGAAGTTAAGGTGTGCGGCCATTCGTAAAAGGAGCGCCAGAGGCCGAATTAAGAACGTAAAAGAAGGAAGACTCGCGCTCCTACATACCGCTAATGCATATTCTGCACTGCTTAGCCGTGCAAGCGGACAGCCCTTACCGTCAGTCCCTGTATTACACGCCGTCGTGGAGCTACTGTTGAACTTGGCTCCAAGTAGAGTTGTTTTCGTGGATCATAGTCGGAATAAAGCATTTGCGTTACGGGTGCTGCGCTGGGTGGTCGTCACTTCCTCACGGTCCATGGGAGACAGTCTCTAAAAGTGACTCTGGCTGATTACTTACAACCGGCGATACCTGCCTCATTTTCGTGTCCGCGTATCGAGCATAGAGCGTACCACGATTTTATATGCGAGGCTGACATAATTGGGAACTATGCGTAGTAGTAGAACGTTCCCATGCGCGCGTTATAAGAGTTATATCTCGGAATCTTTCGAAACGATTGCACGTCAGCTTGTGTAGGCTGCTTGATGCATGGTACTGCTTACATGATTAGTTAACATTGGTGTGCCTATTTAACCCTTTCTGTGTTTACCAAACGAGTAGAAAATCTTTTAAGTTTACTAAGCAGCGTTAACAGGTTGTAAATAAATGCGTACGGTATATATGTGAGCGTTTTTGAGCGGTGTGTGCATGCATGTATACAATAATTAAATCAACGATCTGCGTTCTCTCAGGAGCATTGAACCTTTGCGTTTTAGATTATAATAAAAACTTTGAGCAAATCCTTCAGCCGATGCAAAGACGAGCATTCAAGTAATCCCCCGTTGGCTCCAACAGGCGAAGAGCTAAACGGCTCTTCGCGACATGGAGCGCGATCATGTTTTCACGCCTCAAGTGATCTAATTATGGTCCTCACATGTCCTTCAAAGCTTTAGACAAACCGCAGTGTCGTATTTTTACTCCTTTGCAACCGTATCAGCCGAAACAGGGCCAGTCGGAGCCGAATCATCAGACGCAGCAGCCGTCGCGACGAGGTGCGCGCCGAGCGGTCAGGAGGCGTATTTATGGCAGCGTGATCACATGATCAAAGATGGCAGCCTCCATGATACGGTGATGTAAAGCGTCTATATAAGGACATCATCTGCAGTTCTCCACATGGAAGTTACCATTGGAGCCCGTCTATCTTATGGAAACGTTCGTTTATTTTCATGTATATTCTCCTTTTTCTCTGTCCTCTTTTTCTAAGCCTACCTCTCTAAGAAGGTGCATTTGTTGTACTCGTGAGCTCGAACTGAACCCTTGTCATGACGAACTATCATGCCTTCCTCTGCCTTCTGTGTCCGCAAGTACCCACAGACAGAATTTTCGTTATCTTGTATTATATCCCAGCTACCTGCTTATTCGTTCAGTACTTGTTCTTTCGACAAGCTACAAACTGGATAACATAAATAACCTATACTCCTAACTGTGAGACCATGTACCATTGACCGGACCAGATGATAAAGGAGAAAGTGTATACCTTCAGTGTTGGACTTTCCCATTAATCTCCATTAAACCTACTCCTTCGTCAAGTGGGCCCAAACGAACGCCTCAAACGTTCTGACGCCCTTTCCCTGCCTTACTCTCTGCCTCCTACTGCTATATTGGAATCAGCGGTTGGAATGTACTCCGTTACCCTAAAATACAATCGGCTACCTTTTTTCCGTAGCGAATTCCCTGCCTATGTGCATTTATGCTTTTTGCTTTCAGGCAAGATATTAATTAATAAGAAACATTTTTTGTCTAGCTTACTGCGGTCCCTTCCTGTGTCTAAAAGCGATCGTTATCGTTTTTCTGTCTGGTGGAAACGTACCACCAGCCTTTACTAGTCAAGTGAAAAAGAGTTTGAATCTGGTTCACCTAATTATTTCGATGGGAAGCTCCTTTAATAAAGTGACTGTAAAGGAATGCACCGCTCACCACCATTATTCTAATTTCTCCTTGTGTAACAACCCAGTCGAACCGCAAAACACATATCAGAAACCTCAGTGTTGCTGACAGACGCCACGGACGCGTCTGCTTAAAAGGACTGCGGAGCTCGAATTAATGCGCTAAACATGTGCTACCAAATCTCCACGACACGTCAAGTTGGCGTTCAGGAAGACCACAGGTCATTTGTCAGCAGCACAAGTTTGTTCAGAAAGGCCGATCCGTGCATCGTGCTCCTTGCCTCAAGATAGAACACTTGAGATTTGCCCTGTTTGTTGTCCTGCGCTCTTGAGGCAAAACTCTGCTCCACGCTAATACAAACGTTGGGTGTCTGGTATAGTCAAGTTTTCCTGCTAGGGCACTATGTGTTATATTTCCTGAAAAGTAGAACAAATACTTGACTGAATCACAAATGCAAGCTTGACCTCTTGAGAATGTGTAACGAGAGAGCGCATTGTGAATGGAAATGCGCTGGATGAAGCTCCGCCTACCAGTATTATAGTTTTATGCGCTTTTCGTAATGGCACTGCAGCTTATGGCAGCTTTGGGGCCAAGAAGTTGTATTATTTGTGGTTTCCACTGCTTAACAATTTGGTGAGAGTGCAAAGGGTCTCTCTGATGAACATGCCTCTTCCAGCGCAGTCTACTACAGTGTGAATGTTCATACAGCACCCATTTTCATTTTTTTTTTAATTTTAAGCAATACTGGCGGCAAGATGTGGATCTTCCTCCGCGGCATCTTTTAGTAGTAAATCTTCCTGCAAAGTAAATAAGATGATTTGTTGTGAACTATTTTGTACACCTTTTATATGAACAATGGAATTGCAGAGTTGATACCAATGTTTACTACATTTTACTTGGCAATCTGTACTTCCACCGAGAAGCATTTCTTGTAGCCACTGTGCACGTCCACGCCTGAGAGACAGATTCAAGTACAAGCTTACAAGTCGGAGCGCTAAATTTGACCGGGTCCATAATTATCAGCGAACCGCCGAGCAATAGTTTTTCTTAGAAATGACAAAATGATCAAGATGATGGAGTTATAACCACGATTATGAATGCATCTCCTTGGAGCTGCTCCCTTTGAAATGGGTGCGCACTGCAGCTGCGAGAGTTGGAAGTGGAGAAGATCCTCGTGAGTTCCTTTTGGAATGGAGGCAGACTAGCAGCCTGATGCAAAAAATGGAAGCATGCTATTTCGACCGTGTTAGTGCCATAACTACTCGCGGTACAACCAAGGCCTGCCATGCCTTTCTCTGATTCTTGAGGTCGTCCTGCATGAACGATACAATATGATTTCGCGCTACGCATACGCAAATTCACTGCTCGGCTTTCTATGGTTGTTTACCATTCACAGTACCCCTTTTATTAACCTACCTGCCTCTCTCTCTCTCTTTTAATAATCTCTTGTCGAGTAGTGTTTCCGTATGTTGTTTTGAGCAGATGCCAAACTATATTGTTGTACAACTTCCTTCGCGCAGAATAGATAACAGTTTATACAAATGGGTGACCGCTACGCTCCGTAAGCACTCTAGCGTAATAAAATATTCAACCTCAGTCTGCCCGCAACGGCGCATGCTGCTTGCGGTTCCACGAAACAAAGGGAGTATTCCCCCGCAGTTTACAAAACGGCGGTCTTACCAGTGATGAGAGCCACTTTTTCCTTGAGATCGGGCATGTCGACAGGCTGCGGCAAGTTTTCGAAATGAATTTCGCGAACGGAAATTCAGCCGACCTAATGATCAGCAATCAAAAGCCTAGCTCGCAAAGAGGACGAGCGTGTGCAGCTGTGCTGCCGGCGCAGGAAGTTCGCGCTAGCCCGTATTCGTACTGCTCGAAAGCTTGAACTGTTGCTACATTTTTTGCACTTTTCTATTTGGGCCAGCTCAAGCAGATAGCTCTGATCGAGCGAAAAGTGCAGACCCCAGCAGAAAGCTATGTAGCGCGAAACAACGCATGACCGCACATCTTTGGCAGCAGCCAGCTGCGTTTGGTTTCTTTTTCTCTCTCCGAATTGACACCGGAAATGCGTCCTGCTCCGATCTTTTTTTTGCGTTCTGGGGTGACTAAACCTACGCAGTGGATGTTACTGGTCTCGCTGCTTTATCGTTTTGAGAGCACCAACGTAAACTGAAGGCAAGGATTCGTGGACATGTCTTCTTTTCCTCTTCGCCTCTGCTTCACCGTGGCGCTTTTCTTTCTTTAGGCAAAGCGGTGGTTACTGATTCCAGCAGCCTAGAGGCCTGCTTGCATATTAGGATCCTACGTAGCAAAAGCTCATTATGCAAAGTTTTGCGGAGTATACACATTGTCAAAGCATTTACGTGACCATTTAAAGAAATGCCGAGAAAAAAGGCCGTCCAATACAGTTGTAATTAACAATTAATTCGCCGGCTTTTCCAAATATGTTAACTTTTGCTCGCCAACTAGAGAAGCAGAAATCAATATCAAAAGCTCGCTGTCGCTCTATTTAGGCTCGTAATATGTTCATTGAAAACTCCTGGTTACCATCGTTTTGAACGCAGTATCAGTGTAAGCCAACGGGATCCACGCTCCAAATTTGGTGTGGACGCACAAAGTACACTCGCGAAATCAACAGGGACCTTTGTGTTTCATTTATTGGTCATTTATAGCTTAAAAAGCCTAGTTTTCGGTGGTTTCAACCCGGTACACTACCCGTACAGGCAAATATAATTCTGTTCTCAGCGTCCTTTGTAGTACGAATAGGAGATTTTGCAATAAATTGATCGCTCCAAGTTGAACAAAATATATTAGGGCATTGTGCCCAAAATATGGAAAATTTGTTGGTCCTTTTGTCGTAACGACAGATTTTTCTGTAGTACTGAAGTGCCTTCCTAGAGTGATTTTCTGTTAATTTGTCGCTATGACAAGGGAGAGCACAACGCATAGAGACATCTTTTGTTAACACAAAAATTTGTTTTACTACAACTTATAGCGAACAATATTACAAAAATTGCATTCCGATGACAAAAAAAATTTGCTGCAGGTGTGACTGCAAAAATTACGCAAAATTAGGCGATTGACATTTTGCCGGCAAAAATATTGATCCTTCTTAGAGTATCTAATTGAATAACATTATTGAACACGACGTCTGTACCAGCCGCCACATGCGTGTACGGAGATAAAACTCTCCCTAACGTATGGAGCTCCTGCGCGCTGGATATGTCCTTAAGCGACCAAGTGAATTACGTGTCAGACTTAAAATTACTACCGTGTATATATTGCCACCTAGTCACGTTACAATATATATTCATATTTTGGTTTCATTCTTCCCCCATTCCCCATCATAAGGTAGCCAACCATTCGTTGGCTGCTTCACCTTACCGGATTTCCTTGTTTCTTTAATAAAGAACATGTTTCAATCAGTCAATCAACCAATCAATCAATCAGTCAATCAATCGATACCATTCAAGATAATTACTTCTCCAAAAATGCTTTTGAATGCATTTGCATTGAACTCCATGGCTCAAAGTTTGCTCCTGATTAAGGGTAGCGCATTTTTCGATGTGTACACTAAAGGATTTCTTTTACAGAAGTGTTTAGCTAAGGACTCTCACCGAGATAACGTGAGACTTTTTCTTTTCAATGAAATATTAATTCTGATAGGGAAATGTGCAGACACAGAGCCCTGGACCTTAGTTTTTCAAGAAAGGCTGTAGAATTATTAAGAAAAAAAAACCTTATCTCGCAAAAGGTCGACAATCAGTTTTTTTTGCAATTTCGCCAACTCCCATAGACATATACTGGCAGAACAAAATAAATTGTCGAACTGAATGGATTTCTTAGCATTTTCAGGCAAAATTTAACGCTCGAAAAGCTCGAAAAACATGTTTTGGCTGTTTGAACTTTGGCAGAAAAGTCGCAATCATCGCTCAAAAAGTTGTGCGTGCCAAGAAGGGCAGTTTTTAGGGCAATAAACGGACTAGTAGGATTAAGCAGTTGTGGCTACAAACTTCATTGTGTGTATATGGATCTTGCGTCCTGTGTATATATGGATCTTGCAAATATCGACGGATAAGGTTGTCTCTAAGTATTAGTTGAAGTCTTTTGTAACACAAAAATTTCTATAAATGGCCATATTTTAGTCGAAGTGGCAAAAACCTCTTCGCTGATTTTCTTTAATTTTTCCCTAAATTACCTTTAGTACCTCGTAGTTCTAGATAAAGAATGATATGTTCCAATCAATTATTTAAAGTATGAAATCAACTGCTATTGCAGATATTACTTAATTCAGTTACTATTATTTCATAGTAAGTGACAAAACGTAACGGCCATGAATTCGAAGTGAAGGAGAGTGCGTGTGGAGGCTATTTAGTTATCATTTGGAAGTAATTTAGCCGCCCCTCTGTCAGCGCTTTTCAGTCCATTCCACCAACTTGCACCCACCAGCCCGACTGAACCCTCTTCTTGAATTCAAGTCATGATACTCTAGGTTCTATTTTGTTAAATGTAGTGTCTCCCTATCTCCATAATACAAGCAAAATAACATATCCTACCCTGCCAAATGTGCGTCATTTATGTTGTTTTAATTTTATGTTTACTTGCTATATTTTATTACTGTATTGTACTTTATTTTTATGTGAGTTTGATATGATCGTAAACTCCTTATGAAAGTATTGTTGGTATGGTTTAAGACGAAAACTTTTCGCAATGAAAATATTAGTATCGGAATTTGAAAAGGCACTTTACGGCTCAGTTAATTTAAGCATAGGTACCAGCCGAAGCGGGCGCATGTAGTACTACACAATACTGCACTCTGTAGTTTCTTCAAACTGAGCATGGCGAGCGCATATTAGCCAACTAAAGGTCTTGTCTTTTATGTGTATAACGCTATAATGGACCTAGATGGCAGCTTCAGTCTACAAAGTGCATCTGCTACTTATGTAATGATATGAGTTACAATATACCTTAAAGCGCAGCCTGAACATTTCCGAATAAAAATGCCTTTTCAGGCGCAAGACATTGTTTCTGTAAAGCTCATTACCAAATTAAAGGCAACCATTTATGTTATTGTTTCCACCGTGAATTACTCCACAGAAGGCAGTAAACTAATCTACATCTGATTCTGCGCCAAATGAATGGTGTAATGCGCTTTACCTAAATTAGATTTAAGTTATTCATATGCAGGGCACCTCTTCATTGTGTAATTTCTTGCCATGTTCTTAACTTCCATCATAGATTGAAAGTTTTGAACGATGATATCGTTTAGATTTCCTTTGAGTATTCATACGAAGCTACTGGCTGCTGAATGCGCTTGTTAAAAATCGAGAGCAAGTTTTGCAGTATTTCTTAACCAGCCCGTCATTGGCGCTCTACGCAATTCACAAGGGCAGTGTGGCAAGGAACATGGGGTTTGTAACTTGATGCTGCTTGTTTTGCAGTTCGCGAAGCTGATATTTGCTCTATGATATTTGATCGATGATGTCCTGAATTGGCGTATGGATGTACACGTTGCGTTGTAAGTGCACGTGGGTTTCAATAGAGCCAGACACAGATGTGCCGGTTCGTGAGGCATGTCGGCATAGATGAGGTCGAATCTCCTCGTCGAGTTTTATGGAGTGCCAACGCACGGGGGAAAGTAATAAAACATTTCATTTTTGCCAACGGTACACTTTTACGACATTTCGAAGCGCACCTGTAGAATATTGGATAAAGTGAAAATACAAAACAACGTACTCTTCTCATAGCTCTTAATGTATTTACGCGCATTCCGCTTGTGCTTGTCTTCTCGCGCTGCATTCTTAACCATGATAACTGGCCAACAAGGCCAAACAGCCATTTTAGCGCAAGCTCCGACTGCTGCCGCCGCGCAGCACAGCCACAGTGCGCGGAGCCGATGTCCGAACGGTGCGAGGAGCTACTCTAGGGAGTCCGGACATCCATAAAAAGAGCATCCTGAGGTTCCTGCGAAGAGGAGGGGGGGGAGTGCAGAGTACGTAATTTTGCTGGACTAGCCAGCTCGACAGGATGAGCGATGCAGATTGCAGCGTAGCGGGCGCACAGAGGGGCGTGAAGAAAGCCAAGCGCGAGGCGCTTGTTGTGGCCGCCGTAGAGCTGTGTAGCAGCTCGGTGGCAGCGAGATGGGCCGCTGAAGTATATCCAAGGACGGTTGCCCGCCAAAACCACTCAGCCTAACTTAAGCTGCGCGGAAAACGATGTGGTCCCACGAGAGCGGCCGTCATCGCCGGCGCCAGAAGTGAAGAACGCGAGCAGGCCACGACGGAAAATGCCGCCCTCTGGCCGCCGTCAGGAAGACGACGCGATCGTGGGGAGAATTGCTCGTCTCCGTAGTGCGTGCCGTACGCAGGTTCAAACGAGACTCTACCTTGCGGCACCACTCTTGCAAACAGGCTTCTGGATGCCGCACAGCTCCCAACAAACCAAGCGCAGGCTTCACTAATTTTATACTGATACTGCATTAAATTTTGACTTTCTGTCAAATCGCCAAACTGCATTCAGAAGGTGGGATTATATAAAGTTTCAGACTTTATTTCATGTATTTTTGCGCAGATTTTGTTATTTTGTAGCTTTTGTGCACGAGCGCCACTTCCCGCTCGCCTAGGCGGGAGGAGTGCATGGCGTCACACGTCTCGCGGCGGCCTGCTCGTCGCACCATGCTAGCACTGGTTCAGCTGTCGCACCTAGACGCATAGAATTGGCGCCACGGAAACATTAAGCAGATCGAAAGTTATAGTTTGAAAACTAGTGGCGGGAGTGACGACTATATCATTCAGATGTGGAATTTACCAGGGACAAGAGTTAAGGCTACGACACCGCCAGATCACTGAGCCGACAAGTAAAATGAGCCTGGAGGATCTCATATTCTCAGGCCTGCTCCCCGAAGTGGTAGCGGTGCATATTATAATCAATCTAGGCTTATAACAGCAGAGAAGAGGCCACCTTTGAAATGCATTTTATTTTCTGGAGGACATTAGGTCGCTCGAAGTGTGACCTCGAACTTTTTACCTATCATCTTCTTGCAAAGCTGCTGCTTCCTAAAAGAAAAGTTATGACGGTCGAAAGCAGCACACTCTACCCGCTTTATATGCTGCATAGAGGGTCGAGCAACAAACTGCGCTGATGCTCCCTTTTAGTCATGCCGGATGGGGTGATGAGCTCCAGGTCTCTCCTCTCGCTGAGGAAAGCTTTGACGTCCGAAAACACATACTCTATAGGGTTGAAGAGTGGGTTGTAAGGAGGCCGTCGCTTGCTCGAATGCATCTGACCGGCCAGGCTTGCCTGTTTCGCATGACTGTGAGCGGGAGCATTGGCAAAAATAAAACCCTCTTCTGAACCAGGTTCTTCACTTTCGACACGGGCTGAAATGTCGCTCAAAAATTCATTGAACACGACCCAGTGAACGTTGTCGACAGGCGACCAGTCTATGACAATATATGTTGGCATGCAGGCGATAATGTTTAAGTTGGCTCCTTTGGTGTCAGTCGTCGTCTGCACCGCAAGCTGTCCCTTAACCGCATGACCACCTCAAACACCATAAGATATAGTTACTCTCATCCACATAAAACCTGCACAAGCGGGGTTCTTCACACTACAGCCACAACGCATATGCTTGGCGGGTGCGTTTCACGTCATCTCTGTTGGGGTCGATCGGCCTGTGAGTCATCAACTTCATAGTGTAGCCGAGCGCATCCAGGCGATCAATGCTGCTTTTGCTGATGGCAATTCCGGGCAATTATTCTTCCATCGCCTGATTTATTTGCTTAAGCGTGATGGCAGGATTGTTGTCCACAATATTTCTTAGAGCCGCTACAACCTCATTTCCGAATTTGTTCGAGGTTGCACCTTTTTCTAATGCCTCTCTATCCGCAACTGCAGTGGATCTTGCTGTCTTAAAATTGATGCCCAGCAAGTCTGCCAATGTTTTCACATCTCCTCCACGCGTCGACAGAACGTACATTCTTGCCCTGTCATGTTCGGAGACTTTGCTGTTCATTATTCTTAGTGCATCTGGAGGTTTGAATGGCGGTCATCGCGTTCGGTGTCCGACTAGGATGTAAGAGCACGGCTCATCGGCTTCAGTTAATGTCCATGCTAGACGAATTACAAGACGTGCCAATATACTGTAGCGCAGCAAAAGACGAGGACACAAGAGACGAGAGACGAACAAGACGAGCGCTAACTTCCAACAGATTTTATTCCCCTGAAGCATCACATTTATACGCCAGAAAACAGTAATCACATGTGCGAACAGTATCAATTCCCCAGAAAAACAAGCTCTTTATCTGTGAGGAGAATGGAAGGTGTGCTTACACACGAGCATCCTGACCTATTTATCTTTTCAGCTTCGATGATTTCGCGCGTTACTCTTTCTCTGCTTTTTCCTATTACGACACTTTTATCAAATAAAGGCTTACAGGTTTTTGACTTGCATGCGAGAATGTGGTCAACCAGCGATCCGCCTTGCCCGTTTCTGACGTTGCGAGCGTGTCCCATTAGGCGCTCGTTCAGACATCTCCCCGTCTGGCCGATATAGTGTTTCCCGCATGACAAGGGAATTTTATACACAACACCTTCATCGCACGTGACGTAGGGCTTCTGGTGCCTAGTTGCGCATCCGCGCGCTTTGTTGGTGTTTGTTTTTCCCAGTTTGCACAACGTGGAAAGTTTTTTCGGCGCCGAGAACACGACGGTTGCATTTGCTCGTTGACCAATTCTTTTCAAATTGTGGGAAATCTTGTGGAGATAAGGTAATACAACAAGGTTTTTTTCGTTCACGAGGAACCGGGTTTGGGTGACATTGATTTTCTGGTCTACTTTTCTTAACAAGTTTTTCGGCAACAGAAACTTGAACATGGGAGGGCTACCCGGCATTAGTCAGCCTCTTGGACTGCTCTTGAAAAATATCGGTCATCATGTGCGGACAAGATTTCTGGAGAGCATTTTCAAAACATAAATTGACAATACCTCTTTTGACCAGTTTTGAATGAGCGGAATGATATGGCAGCATCGGCTTGTTGCTACGCGGCTGGTAGGCCCAGCATATGTGATGAGCGTGAAAGGTGAAGTTAATGTCTAAAAATCTTATGGAATTATTGATGGGCAATTCTGATGTTAAAACAAGCGGTTTAAAATGTTCTTTCATGATAGTTGAAATGCTATGAGCCTTTGGCTCAAGTGAGCCATGGTCACACTTAACAAGAATAAAAAAGTCATCAACAAATCGAAAGACCTTGATTATGTCCAAGCTGTCTAAGTGGCTGGAAACAGCCCTGTCAAGTTTTGATAAAAACAGATTACTCAGAATCGGCGCTATGCACGACCCGATGCAAATCCCTTCTTTCTGAAGGTAGGGTTTTCCTTCCCAGTTAATGAACGTTGACTGCAAGTAAATAGCTAAAATGTCTAAAAAACTGCTCGCCGACACACCCGCCGCGTTCTGGAAAGCAACACACCCGAACTCATCTATGCACTCCTCTACACAGCACAGCACCTTGTCGTTTGGCAGCGAGTAATATAGATCCTTAACATCCACAGAAAATGCAACAATGCTGTCATCAGAGCGCGACCGAACAAAGTCTAAAATTTCGTCAGATTTCTTAACCATAAAAGGGTCGTCAAGCGGTAAAAGGTTAAGTTTGCTTTGTAAGTACATCGAAACCATTTTTTGCCATGTTCCAGTTTCGGAAATTATCACCCTGAATGGTTTTCCGGTTTATGGGTTTTTGCACTGAAAAACACGTCTAAAAAATCTTTTCGTGCATCGCCTATTTCTTTAGCCAGCTTGGTAAGGTTTAACTTGTTGCATAACTTCTTCGCTTTAGCTTTTACTTTTGACATCATTACTTCGTTGCGGCAGTTAAATACAGAAGACACGGCTTCGTCAGCCTTGGACTTGTAAAGTTCACAGGATAGAATCGCAAAACCACCTTCTTTGTCAGCAGGCAGCACGACCAGGTCCTGTTCCTTGATGAAGGACTCGACACGCTTGAGGGGTAGCTTGGAAGATCCTGGCTTTGAGCATTGCAGAACGTCGACTCCTTCTGAAATGCAGCGGTCGAGTCCCAGTTGCGTAGCACGCTGCGATACTTGGCGTACCATCGCAAGTAGTTGTGCAGCTGACGGCTTGGGCTCCACAGCAAACTTTGGTCCTAACGATAGAACCCTTGACACGTCATCCGGTAGATCCAGGGCCT
Organism: Amblyomma mixtum; assembly: GCF_055824585.1. NCBI lineage: Eukaryota > Metazoa > Arthropoda > Arachnida > Ixodida > Ixodidae > Amblyomma > Amblyomma mixtum. The sequence continues at coordinate 181,844,427 of NC_143013.1, forward strand.
CCAGGGTGTGGACGGTGCTCCGGGCTGTCTTCGTCCTGCTCGCAAGGTCGGCCCGTAGTTGTGGCAGATGTTGAACCCACAAGCATTCGGTAGCTTGAGCAGTTATACGCTGGTATTCACGAAGAGTTCGCCAGGCTGCCTGACTTTCGCCATTCGAGAGAAGCTGAGCCTCGAGGCACTGCCTGTGAAGCCGGGCTTGCCTGTACCACTCGGACTTGGCAAGCTTGCACGCCCTCATGCAGTGACCAGCCGATGGGACGAATCCTCCAAACAACCACCTCACGTCTTCAGGCAGCAACTTGTTGCGAATGCAGAACGACATTGTGCGTGCACGGCATGTCGCAAGCGCTATGAGTGAAACTGTAGCACAGGGATTCTGGCGAACATTAAAAAGCGGGCCCGTTGTACTAGAAATATAGTTCAGTAGCGTGGCTTTTTGGGCTTGTTGGTACATAGTTCCAATATACTGTAGCGCAGCAAAAGACGAGGACACAAGAGACGAGAGACGAACAACACGAGCGCAAACTTCCAACAGATTTTATTCTCCTGAAGCATCACATTTATACGCCAGAAAACAGTAATCACATGTGCGAACAGTATCAATTCCTCAGAAAGACAAGCTCTTTATCTGAGAGGAGAAAGGAAGGTGTGCTTACACACGAGCATCCTGACCTATTTATCTTTTCAGCTTCGATGATTTCGCGCGTTACTCTTTCTCTGCTTTTTCCTATTACGACACTTTTATCAAAAAAAGGCTTACAGGTTTTTGACTTGCATGCGAGAATGTGGTCAACCAGCGATCCGCCTTGCCCGTTTCTGACGTTGCGAGCGTGTTCAATTAGGCGCTCGTTCAGACATCTCCCCGTCTGGCCGATATAGTGTTTCCCGCATGACAAGGAAATTTTATACACAACACCTTCATCGCACGTGACGTAGGGCTTCTGGTGCCTAGTTGCGCATCCGCGCGCTTTGTTGGTGTTTGTCTTTCCCAGTTTGCACAACGTTGCAAGTTTTTTCGGCGCCGAGAACACGACGGCTGCATTTGCTCGTTGACCAATTCTTTTCAAATTGTGGGAAATCTTTTGGAGATAAGGTAATACAACAAGGTTTTTTCGTTCACGAGGAACCGGGTTTGGGTGACATTGATTTTCTGGTCTCATTTTCTTAACAAGTTTTTCGGCAACAGAAACTTGAACATGGGAGGGATACCCGGCATTAGTCAGCCTCTTGGACTGCTCTTGAAAATTATCGGTCATCATGTGCGGACAATATTTCTGGAGAGCATTTTGAAAACATAAATTGACAATACCTCTTTTGACCAGTTTTGAATGAGCGGAATGATATGGCAGCATCGGCTTGTTGCTACGCGGCTGGTAGGCCCAGCATATGTGATGAGCGTGAAAGGTGAAGTTAATGTCTAAAAATCTAATGGAATTATTGATGGGCAATTCTGATGTTAAAACAAGCGGTTTAAAATGTTCTTTCATGATAGCTAAAATGCTATGAGCCTTTGGCTCAAGTGAGCCATGGTCACACTTAACAAGAATAAAAAAGTCATCAACAAATCTAAAGACCTTGATTACGTCCAAGCTGTCTAAGTGGCTGGAAACAGCCTTGTCAAGTTTTGATAAAAACAGATTACTCAGAATCGGCGCTATGCACGACCCGATGCAAATCCCTTCTTTCTGAAGGTAGGGTTTTCCTTCCCAGTTAATGAACGTTGACTGCAAGTAAATAGCTAAAATGTCTAAAAAACTGCTCGCCGACACACCCGCCGCGTTCTGGAAAGCAACACACCCGAACTCATCTATGCACTCCTCTACACAGCACAGCACCTTGTCGTTTGGCAGCGAGTAATATAGATCCTTAACATCCACAGAAAATGCAACAATGCTGTCATCAGAGCGCGACCGAACAAAGTCTAAAATTTCGTCAGATTCCTTAACCATAAAAGGGTCGTCAAGCGGTAAAATGTTAAGTTTGCTTTGTAAGTACATCGAAACCGTTTTTTGTCATGTTCGAGTTTCAGAAATTATCACCCTGAATGATTTTTCCGGTTTATGGCTTTTTTCACTGAAAAAGACGTCTAAAAAATCTTTTCGTGCATCGCCTATTTCTTTACCCAGCTTGGTAAGGTTTAACTTGTTGCATAACTTCTTCGCTTTAGCTGTTACTTTTGACATCATTACTTCGTTGCAGCAGTTAAATACAGAAGACACGGCTTCGTCAGCCTTGGACTTGTAAAGTTCACAGGATAGAATCGCAAAACCACCTTCTTTGTCAGCAGGCAGCACGACCAGGTCCTGTTCCTTGATGAAGGACTCGACACGCTTGAGGGGTAGCTTGGAAGATCCTGGCTTTGAGCATTGCAGAACGTCGACTCCTTCTGAAATGCAGCGGTCGAGTTCCAGTTGCGTAGCACGCTGCGATACTTGGCGTACCATCGCAAGTAGTTGTGCAGCTGACGGCTTGGGCACCACAGCAAACGGGCCGACCTTGCGAGCAGGACGAAGACAGCCCGGAGCACCGTCCACACCCTGGAGGCCCTGGATCTACCGGATGACGTGTCAAGGGTTCTATCGTTAGGACCAAAGTTTGCTGTGGAGCCCAAGCCGTCAGCTGCACAACTACTTGCGATGGTACGCCAAGTATCGCAGCGTGCTACGCAACTGGAACTCGACCGCTGCATTTCAGAAGGAGTCGACGTTCTGCAATGCTCAAAGCCAGGATCTTCCAAGCTACCCCTCAAGCGTGTCGAGTCCTTCATCAAGGAACAGGACCTGGTCGTGCTGCCTGCTGACAAAGAAGGTGGTTTTGCGATTCTATCCTGTGAACTTTACAAGTCCAAGGCTGACGAAGCCGTGTCTTCTGTATTTAACTGCCGCAACGAAGTAATGATGTCAAAAGTAAAAGCTAAAGCGAAGAAGTTATGCAACAAGTTAAACCTTACCAAGCTGGCTAAAGCAATAGGCGATGCACGAAAAGATTTTTTGGACGTGTTTTTCAGTGCAAAAACCTATGAACCGGAAAAACCATTCAGGGTGATAATTTCTGAAACTGCAACATGGCAAAAAACGGTTTCTATGTACTTACAAAGCAAACTTAACCTTTTACCGCTTGACGACCCTTTTATGGTTAAGAAATCTGAGGAAATTTAAACTTTGTTCGGTCGCGCTCTGATGACAGCATTGTTGCATTTTCTGTGGATGTTAAGGATCTATATTACTCGCTGCCAAACGACAAGGTGCTGTGCTGTGTAGAGGAGTGCATAGATGAGTTCGGGTGTGTTGCTTTCCAGAACGCGGCGGGTGTGTCGGCGAGCAGTTTTTTAGACATTTTAGCTATTTACTTGCAGTCAACGTTCATTAACTGGGAAGGAAAACCCTACCTTCAGAAAGAAGGGATTTGCATCGGGTCGTGCATAGCGCCGATTCTGAGTAATCTGTTTTTATCAAAACTTGACAAGGCTGTTTCCAGCCACTTAGACAGCTTGGACGTAATCAAGGTCTTTAGATTTGTTGATGACTTTTTTATTCTTGTTAAGTGTGACCATGGCTCACTTGAGCCAAAGGCTCATAGCATTTCAACTATCATGAAAGAACATTTTAAACCGCTTGTTTTAACATCAGAATTGCCCATCAATAATTCCATTAGATTTTTAGACATTAACTTCACCTTTCACGCTCATCACATATGCTGGGCCTACCAGCCGCGTAGCAACAAGCCGATGCTGCCATATCATTCCGCTCATTCAAAACTGGTCAAAAGAGGTATTGTCAATTTATGTTTTCAAAATGCTCTCCAGAAATATTGTCCGCACATGATGACCGATAATTTTCAAGAGCAGTCCAAGAGGCTGACTAATGCCGGGTATCCCTCCCATGTTCAAGTTTCTGTTGCCGAAAAACTTGTTAAGAAAAGTAGACCAGAAAATCAATGTCACCCAAACCCGGTTCCTCGTGAACGAAAAAACCTTGTTGTATTACCTTATCTCCACAAGATTTCCCACAATTTGAAAAGAATTGGTCAACGAGCAAATGCAACCGTCGTGTTCTCGGCGCCGAAAAAACTTTCCACGTTGTGCAAACTGGGAAAAACAAACACCAACAAAGCGCGCGGATGCGCAACTAGGCACCAGAAGCCCTACGTCACGTGCGATGAAGGTGTTGTGTATAAAATTCCCTTGTCATGCGGGAAACACTATATCGGCCAGACGGGGAGATGTCTGAACGAGCGCCTAATGGGACACGCTCGCAACGTCAGAAACGGGCAAGGCGGATCGCTGGTTGACCACATTCTCGCATGCAAGTCAAAAACCTGTAAGCCTTTATTTGATAAAAGTGTCGTAATAGGAAAAAGCAGAGAAAGAATAACGCGCGAAATCATCGAAGCTGAAAAGATAAATAGGTCAGGATGCTCGTGTGTAAGCACACCTTCCATTCTCCTCACAGATAAAGAGCTTGTTTTTCTGAGGAATTGATACTGTTCGCACATGTGATTACTGTTTTCTGGCGTATAAATGTGATGCTTCAGGGGAATAAAATCTGTTGGAAGTTAGCGCTCGTGTTGTTCGTCTCTCGTCTCTTGTGTCCTCGTCTTTTGCTGCGCTACAGTATATTGGAACAATGTACCAACAAGCCCAAAAAGCCACGCTACTAAAAGACGTGAACTGCCACTTGCTTATAGCATACTAGTACGTAGTACCACCATCCGGCTTTACTCCATTGTGCAAATGCAAGCGACAATGCGGCGAACTAAACTAAGGTCAAAAACTTACTATCATTGGCTGCGTACCATTTATTTATTGCGCAGCTATGGAGGAGAACACTAAGTACGGTTTATTAAAAAAATTTAAATCTCTGAGAAAATAATTGTACATTTTACTGAAGTCAACGAAATTCAATGTTCTGTTATAAACAGTCCGCGCATTTGGGCTCTGCTCCGTTCTCTTAGCAAGAAAAAATTGCCGATGATTACGTTACTTCCTAGTGCAAAATTTGAGCGCTCCTGATTAGGTGTTTCAGCTTTTCCATCGATTGTGACAAAGAATTAGAGTAACGCATGCATGTAAAATTACAGACGGCTTGTTATTTTTCACACATGTTCCTTTTTCAAGAAACATTCCACTAACATTTCTTCATTGTCATGAAGGAAGTCTTGTGGTCGTATAAATAGAAGGATATTGTAGCGAAAGGCACATTGGCCATGAACTTGCGATTTCGCTGTGGCGGTGCGCTCGACTTGCAGCACCAATGCCTTGTTCTGAAAGACGATGTCTGGGCAAGTATTTCGCGATGTTGTCACAGCCGTGTGAGGCGTTACGAGCGAGAGGAACTGATGTTCTCCCGCATAAATCGGGGAGTATGCTAACACAGTTCGGAGAGTATGCTCCGGAGAGTATGCTCGGAGAGTATGCTAACACAGTTTGGTTTCCTCAGTCTGCAACTAATACTTCACGACTTCAAAGAATACAGCGTAAAGCACTGAGGTTTATTCACAATAGATACAAACAAACAGACTCGCCAATTGAACTAGCTGCGACCTCCGGGCTCTAAACACTATCAACAAGTGCAAAGCGCGCTCGTCTAAAATTCCTCCATCAGCTTCTTCATAACACATTCAAGGTTGATCCATTAAATTATGTTTCACTGTTACAGAAACGAGCATTAAGAAACCAGCGCGCGAATACACTAACTGAATATGTACATCACAGAGATACCTTTAAAAACTCCTTCTTCGCGCTAGTAACAAGAGAATGCAATAGCCTAGATGCATCCATTACTAACGCGGATTCACTTGCAGTTTTTTGGGCCCTCCTCTGCTCTCTTGGCAAAAAAAAAAGTGCCGATGATTACGTTACTTTCTAAAGCAAAATTTGAGCGCTGCTGATTAGCTGTTTGAGCTTTTCGATCGATTGTGGCAAAGGATTCGAGAAACGCATGCATGTACAATATGTACAATTACAACAGTACGCGGTCTGTTGTCCCAATGTTTTCTATTCAACTTGACTTCCGTGAAAGTGCTTGTATAAATTTGTTAACTTCATTTTTGTTTTCTGCACTGCATGACTTGCTTCAAAAAGCTGCTTTGAGTAATCAGATTCACTTTGTTAAAGCTGATGTATGTTATGCCCACCTGCAATCGTCTCAACTAGAGACTGGCAGTATTCCAAATAAATATATATATAGATAAATAAATATATGAATAAATGGTAAGAAATTCTTGTTCGTGTTCATAAAAAAAGTCCCCACCCACCCTGCCAATCAGGCAGGTGGCAGTTAATGGTTGATCGCGAGAGTTCACTTAATGTTATCAGCGCTAACGCATGCAGCCCGCATCTCTCTCTTATCACCCCACGTACCTTTAAGCGCGATTCAGACGTCCCCTGACCAAGAGAGTCTGTTATGGGCACTTCCTTTTCTTGAAATGATCGAAGTGTAAAACGTTGTCAACGCCAACGCCAATGAACACAATGAACGCCGACGGTCTTGGGCTTCAGCACCGAGTTTTTGGCACAACGTTGCCAGTGCCTGCAGCTCACATCTCTCTCTAATCACCCCACGTAACTATAAGCGCGATTCAGGCGTTCACTCACCCAAGGAGCCAGTTATGCGCACTTCCCATCCTTAAAATGGCACAACTTTGTCAATGCCAACTCGTGCAGCGCACTACTGTCACTACCGCCACGTAGCTGAAACCACGATTGAGGTGTCCGCTGTTCCAAGAGGGCAGTTATGCGCCTTTCCTTTGCTTTTCAAGCTACCGCTCCACTGGTGTCGCAGCTTAAAGGCCTACTTGATTGAAAGTTTACTTCGGCTAATTCTGCACTCGATATATTGTTCATGTTATGAACAGCACTTATTTTTATTATTAGGGCTTTGAAGCATGTAGTTTTTTTCGTTAGAAGCGTTCAAAAACCTCTGTAGCAGACGACGCAGTCCCCTGGCGATGTGTTGGACAACTAACAAACTTGACCTGAAATGACGCACACTGGCATCGCCGGCTCGCCAGTTTCAGGCGTTCTCAAGTCAGTGAGCGCCCCTTGTAAACCCTTTTTTTGGCGCCTTTCTTTCTATTTTCACTGCGAAGTTCTATGGTCTCCGAAAAGAAGTAACTGCTGGCATCATGTCGACAAAGTGCGTGGCCGTGGAAAGGAATACGAGGAATCGAGGAATGCGGAAAGCACCATTGTATACCTCTCGGCTACTTCCCTTCCCACTCGATCTGGAAAGCTGGTGTCCACTGCCTGGAGCTCAGTGTTTAACGTGAATTCCCCTCTTCTTCAAAAAAGATAACAAAGGTTGGCGACTGGCGCTCCTCCCTCGCGCTAACCCCTTTTGTAGAGAGGGCTTCGTCAACCGAGCTCTCCCGCTCTACATCATGCATCAGGGCACGTATACGTGTTTCTGGTCCGATCGGCAAAGAATGCCGCATACCAGGGGACTATAATTGGGAGAAGAAAAAGCTCCGAGGCGTCTCTAATCGAAACAATAAAGAGCACGGAGGATCGCTGGTCACAAGCTAGCTTAGCCGGTTCAGAAGGTAGAGTTGACGGCTTTGTCCATCGAGCACCACCCTTTTGACGCCACGTTGTTTACACTATGGAGAGGTCTGATTCGTCTGAAAAGGAATCAACATGCACGCGTTTATTGCAGGTACAGCTCCGCCCTATACGCAATTATGCCATCCTGCGCCGAGAGTATCTGCTGCTTCGAAGATTCGCAGGCCGGGCTGATAATCCTGGAAGGCCACAAGAGCGTTACTGAAAACGTAACTTACTGCCTAACGCCAGTCATAATTGACGTCGATTACAGAAAGCTTCAGCATTGCCTTCCGCGCGTCTCCAAGACCCCGATACCTCAACACGTTTTATTTGAATGACAATACTTTCAAAAGAAGACAACACTTAATGTTCTGCATTATTACTCAGTCGATACAGATACACTGCCTACGGTAATTTGCGTGGTGTATGTATACGCTCTACTGGGGTCCGGCAAACACGTCGTTCTGCCCAGCTGTGTGGTATGAAAAGATTAGAAAAGCTTTTCCGTCCCTGCAGTACACGGGCTTTAAGTGGTTGTAGGTAAATGCAGTAATGAACTCAGCGTATACGTTTTTGTTCATTTGAATCGACAGGTATTTTGCAACGCGCAGTGGCTTGCCCGACCGGGGCATCCAAAGATGAACCAGCCCACCATCGGCACCGCATTGATGCTACGGTCTTCGAAGAGAAAAATATATATTTATTTTGTAATGCAAATATTGTTTCTGGCATATTCTTTCGCGTTATACAGCGCTTAATTCTGTAGAGCTCCCTTTTTTGACATCCAGCCGTTTTGATGGAATTACCTCATGTTCATGGCACCTGCTCGAAGTTCCTATGTACAGGCAGGAATACCTTTCCACGGGGGATAAAAATGAGAAGGAAAAGGAGAAGGCAGTTTTTTTATCAAGAAAATAACCATATTGCGCGCTCAGCACAGCGCATATGTGCTATTGGCACGAGCGTGTCCGCTCAAAAAAGCCGACTTGATAACACAAGAATTTTTTTCTTCATGGACTCCATCTGAATATGCCTCCTTCCTTCGAGATGACTGATTTTTGCACAAGCTATAATCTAACACTGCCAGGTAAACAACGCTCATTAGCATTGCGATCAGATCACATTCGCTGAGGTTGAGCGAGGAGTTTCCTTGTCTACTACAAAAAATAAAATACGCTGCAAACTTTTTCTGACGCGTTTAATTCGATTCAAGATGTGTGTTATATGATTTAATATGTTTTTTATATACACCCATTATTTATTGAGCAAAGTGCTGTACGTGCTACCGGTACCAGCGCTTTGCATGAGCCGCAATGAGCAGGCGCTCCGTACCTGTCCGGACTCCAGTCTCAAACATGCCTCACTTCCGATGGGCGGCAATGGCGCCCGTTTTTCGAGGTTCGGTAAAGAAAACTGATTTTTGCGCGAAGTTTGCAACTTAACTGCTTGAAACTGGAATGTATTGTTTCCTGGGTAACATAATCAGATGGTGTACTATGAAAAAACAACCTTTTCAAGGTTTGCAAAATTTTGGTCAAGTAGGCTTTCAAAGTGCGACTAAGGTGTGCACTGCTGGTTACAACGGACAACGGCGACGGCGATCCGACGGCGACGCCGCGAAATGCAGAAACAGGCGCCAAAGAGCTGCGCTGTAAGTAAGAGTCAGTAAGCCATAGCATTGAGCTCCTGCGCACTGCTTAGATTGCGCGCTTTAAACGGCGTTTTACAACATTTGCATCTAGGCAATGTTGGTTATAATATTGATGAAACCTATGCAATATGTGCATACTTCGCTTAGGCGTCACAAGATCTGAAGAATTATCTCAGCTTTATTCCCGGCATTCGTGTAATGTGTGCGTTGAAATCTTCTGGCGCGTTCATTTGCCACACATGAATTAAATTCATTGGCACCCGTATTAAATCCGCTGGCGTTTGTATTATTTGCGTTGGTACTCGTATTTCATTGGCTGGTGCTGGCATTGTTCGAGTTGATGTTTGGATTAAATACGACGGTGCTATCAGGCAGCGCATAAATTATATTCGCCGGCACTAGGACTAAATTTAGAGAAAAAAATTGGCAATGGCTTAGCTCTGCTTTGCCAGGATACACGTAGCGTGAGGTATATCGTGGTAAAGCTTGTTCTTAGCTTAGAGAAAATACGCCGTAGCGAAGCGCTCCTGAGTTTTCTGAACTTCTGGGGGTCTTTAACTTGCACTCATATCACAACACACGCACGACTTTTGCATTTCGCCTCGCTCAAGACATTCCTAATAACAGATCAACAAAACAGAGAAGTAGCAAGAAGAAACAGACAAAAGGAAGAAGGTGAGCGCGGTGTCTGGCGATAAAGCTGAGCAGCGAGCAGGCGATGCTTCGAGCATGTTGTAATGACGGGGCGCTTCGATATAACCTACAAACCTGAATATTTTGAAGCGGAACCTTCAAAACTCTGGGTAAAGCCAAGGTAACCCTGTTTGGGGATTTAACCTTCATTAGACCTGCAGATTAAGCAAAATAAATGAAAGGTGCTTAAGTGGACGCCTTAGTAGACACTAAGTGGACACCTTAGTCGCGCTTTAAGCTACAAACCGACTAAGAGCGGCAGCTTTGAAAGCAAAGGAAAGGAACATAACTGCACCCCTTCCACCCCCCCCCCCCCTTCCACAGTAGATACCTTCATCGCGCATTGAGCTTCGAAACCGATGAAGAGCGGCAGCTTCGAAAGCAAAGCAAAGGCGCATCACTGCCCCCCTTGGAACAGTGGACACCTCAGCCGTACTTTAAGCTACTTGGCGGTAGTGATAGGTGTGCGCTGCATGCGTTGGCATTAGCAACATTGTGCCAGAAACGTGGCACTGGAGCCGTAATCCGTCGGCGTTCGTTGCGTTCTTTGGCGTTGGCGTTAACAACGTTCTAGACTCCGATAATATGTAAGAAATTAACCTGATCCAAACTGTTTTTCACTTGAAAATTAAAAGGTGATGCTACAATTCCACCCGAGAGAAAATAAAGAATTGCTTTGAGAGGCAGGAAGGGACCGCAGTAAGCTAGACGAAAAATCTATTGAAGCGAAAGCTTCACTATGTGACCTCGTGCATCGATCATCGTGTGCCTTAAATTTGTTTTCGCCTCCAAATGCCCTTGAGATTCGAAAGCAAAGGTGCAAACTGCCCCCCTGGGACAGTGGACCCCTTAGTCGCACGTTAAGCTACGAAAGCAAAGGCGCATAAATGCCTTCTCGGAACAGTGGACACCTCAGTAGTGCTTTAAGCTAAGTGGCGGTAGTGCTAGATGTGCTCTGCATGCGTTGGCATTGACAACGTTGTGCCAGAAACGCGGCACTGAAGTCACGGGCCTTTGGCGTTCATTGCGTTCATTGGCGTTGGCTTTGACAGGCTTTTGTACTCCGATGATATTAAGGAAAGGAAGTGCGCATAACTGGCTCCCTGGGTCAGTGGATGCCTGAATCGCGCTTATAGGCACGTGGGGTGATGAGCGTGAGCGAGAGAGAGAGATAGATGTGGGCTGCATGCGTTAGCGCTGACAACGGTGAGCGACCTCTCGCGATCAATCTAACTGCCACCTGCCAGGATGGCAGGGTGGGTGGTTACTTTAATGTACATATAAAGACTAACAGGAATTTCTTATGTTCTCGCATCGGCGAGCGCGGCTTGCGGCCGCTTATCTGTTTTTTTGAGCAGCGTCCGTTCCGGCGGACGCAGTTGTTGCTGCGACGCGCGTCTTTTCTTTCCTTTTCATCTTTCCTCTGATCTTTTGACTCTCCCTTATCCTCTATCTGTGGTGGCTCGGCTGGAGCCAGTAGGCAGGCCCGTGCAATTTCCTTTTCATCCTTCTCTCAGTCACAACAACACACAACAACAACTTACCACTTAGAGAGAGATGTGGACTGCATTCATTAGCGCTGACAACGTTGTGGCAGACACTCGGCACAGCTGCATTAGGACGCAGCGTTCATTAGGTGAGCAAACTCTCGCGATCAACCATTAACTGCAATCCTGAGAGCGCAGAGAGATCATGTAAGGTGTAGAACTTGTTGGGGTGGGAATGGGTGGATTGAGACGTAGCTGTCGCAGTAGGCGTTGTCCTGTTTCTGTGCGACTCAGGCGGACTATTTGGTTGGTGCGTTGAGCCTCTATTAATTCGGTCACTGTATTGTGGGTACCAGTGGCCAGGAGACCTTTCGTGCTAACCGTCCGTCGAAGCCGTAGGGCGGAGGTGACAGCCGTGCGTATTAGGATGTCTGCCTGTTGTGTTTGCCGCTGAGTGAGTATGTGGTATGGGAGGTGGTATATAATGCGGCTAATGATTAGTGCATTTGTCATATTGAGGGTCCCCCGTTCAGACAGCCCATGATTGCGTGCTGCCACCCGCCTGATAAGTGCAGCGACCTGTTTGGTCTGTTTTTGCAAGAGCTGAAGGGTGGTGGTTGCAACGAGTGTGTTGCTAATGAGAAGGCCGAGAATATTCACCTGAGGCACAATGGGCACTGGATTGCCGTACATGTGTAGTTCGATCTGGGGGTCACTGGGGAGGGGCTTCAGTTGCAGGAGTTCCGATTTATTTGGAGAGCAACGGAGGCCTGTGTTAGCTAAATGAGTGGTGGTGATGTCTATGGCAGATTGCAGGATATCCTGGGCTGTTCCAAGGGATCCTCCCGTTGTCCAGAGGGTTATATCATCTGTGTATATGGCTGTGTGCAGCCCTGGGATAGCAGCAAGGGCCTTTGCCAGTGGCGCTAGGGCAATGTTAAAAAGTAAAGGTGACAGAACCGCCCCTTGTGGGGTTCCCCGGTTAGGCAGGGGGAAAGGCTGGGAGGCAATATCCCCAAGGTGGAGTTCTGCCGTGCGTCCCTGAAGGAAGGACCGAATATATTGCCATATGCGGGTGCCGCATCCCGTGGTGGCTAATGTCGTGAGGATATGGTCATGGCTAATTGTGTCGAAAGCCTTATGAATATCCAGGGCCAGTATGGCTCGCATACTGGCTGTACGGCGCCTGGTGCAAAAGAGGGACTCTTTAAGGGCAAGAAGTACGTCTTGCGCCGAGATGTTTGGGCGGAAGCCGAATTGAACGTTGGATAGAAAGCCTGTTGTTTCTACAAACGGTTGCAGGCGATTGAGAATGACATGCTCGAAGAGCTTGCCGACACAGCTCGTTAAGGAGATTGGGCGCAAATTTTGAAGAGTGACGGGTTTGCCCGGTTTGGGTATAAATCGCATGCTGTCATGGGTCCAGGCTGATGGGAGCGTCCCAGCTTGCCAGTGGTTATTAAAGAGCTCCGTGAGTTCCTGGAGGGAGACATCGTCCAGATTGAGTAGTGCCTTGTACGTTATGCCATCCGGCCCCGGCGCCGTAGAGCGGCGAATACTGAAGAGTGCTCGGCGGACTTCGTTTAAGGTGATGTCGGCATCAAGTTCTGGGTTAGGTGGAGGTAGATTAGGTGGATCTGCCGACTGAAGAGATGTGGGTATATAAGTGTCCCGTAGTTGGCCAATTACGTCGGTGCCCTTTTGGAGCTCTAGTTGTATTAGACGTTGTGCGTTTACTTCCCTACTGAAAAAAGTTTTATGAGGCAATAAACTCATACAGTTTATCATACAAATTTCATAGAGTTCTCATACAAATCACATAAAATTATCATTCAAATGTCATTCATTTCTGTGAAATCATACAGTCATCATTGAGATATCATAGAATATCATACGAATTGCATAGACTGTATGATATTCTATGATATCTCTATGATGACTGTATGATTTCACAGAAATGAATGACATTTGAATGATAATTTTATGTGATTGGTATGATAAGTCTATGACATTTGTATGATAAACTGTATGAGTTTATAGCCTCATAAAACTTTTTTCAGTAGGGTTGTGTCTGAGATTTAGTGGTTGTTGGATCCAAGAGAGCACGTAGGAGGGACCACGTGCGTTTAGTGCTTAATGTACCCTTGAGGTCGTTACAAAATGTTGCCCAGTTTGAGCGGGCTAGCGTGTTCGCATATTCTTCTGCCTCGCGAGTGAGAGCGGCTATGCGGAGTCTCAATTTCCGATTGTGTCACTGGTGACGCCAGCACTTGAGAAGTCCCTGTCGGGCTTCCCATAGATGAGCAAGATGCGGATCAATCTGCGGTGCCTTAGGGGTATTTTTAATGCTCTTGCTGTTCGCCTGGATGGCCTTCACCAGACGGTCAGTCCAGTCAGTAACAGTACGGGGTTCTGTAGAATCAGCTGCCAAATATGAGCGCAATTTATCCCAGTCAGTGAGAAGCTGCGAACGAGGGTTGAAAATCTTGGAATCATAAGCTATAATAGTGCAGACTGGAAAGTGGTCAGATCCAAGGCTGTCTTGGAGCACCGTGTGAGATTTAACGGTTATGTTCGGTGTGGCCCATGTGATATCAGAAGCCCCTACCGCGCAATATGAGCGCTAATCTCCATCAGGGTAGGCGGCAGGCACGAGCGAGCTATTACACGAAAACATACAGCAACCGCTCCGATATCCTTTATGTCGACGGGGCACAAAATACGAAACCAGGATATTTCACGGCAGTCGCAGCCTATGAAGACGGCACAGTGGGGGCCGCCGCCACTATCTGGACTAATTCGCCTGCAGAAGCGGAAGGAGCCGCCATCGCACTTGCTTTGGCCCACTCCACCATTGACAAAAACGTAACCGAAATTTGCACAGATTCCCAGGCCGCGTACCGCCACTACCTAAAGGGCGTGGCGACGCCGGCAACACATCGTATTCTTGCCACAGTCGCCTCTCTCGACCGAACGGTTACTCTGTCGTGGGTCCCTGGGCATGCCTCGATCCCCGGTAAGGAGCGCGTTCATGCGCTGGCCCGAGAACTCTCCTCCCGGACCCCGGATGATCAGGCGCCCAACCCTGCGAACGAGGCTACATCGGTCCTGTAGGCATATCATCAAATTACAACATTCTACAAACTCAGCCGCATGACACTGCCACCACCCCACAGTACCTTGTCGCCCTCATCCAGCGCCACATGGCGGCAATTGCAGACAGGCTGTTTTATTTCCCCCCACCGTCTCTCATGCTTTAACTCCACCTTTCCTCCTGATTGTACCACCTGTGGCGTGCCCAGATCTACACTTTTCCACTACCTTTGGGAATGTCCTTCCCCAAAGGCAGTACTCCCCATCCCCAATCCCACTCATTCTTCCTGGGAGGCTGCTTTACGGACCGCTCAGCCCGCCGGCCAGAAATGGCTAGTGGATCGGACTTTACGTGAAGCGCAAGCCCGTGGACTCCTGGACCAGTAGGGGACCACCCTGGAAGATTTTGTTATTTTTTTTTGGTGTAATAAAGTTGTTTCCATCCATTAACTGCAATCTGCCACGGGGGCAGGGTGGGTACGCTGCCTAGCCAGTGTCCAGAACGCACTGAACGTCATTTACGCCAAGCCGCGTATAGTTGCCTGGTATGCCACAGCTTTCGCTCTCTAACTAGGTTCTGCAGTAGTTATACCATTTATGTTTTGTTGTGGAAGCAACACTACGCTAGGTGTCAGCGATTTTTCGGAGCCCGGAGAGCCCCAACTGCGCATACCGAGGAGCGAGTTACGTCAGAGCAGCGCAGAGCCGCCGCCGACTCCTCCGCGGCGCGGGTGACTCATAGGTGCCGTCGCCGCTGCGCCGGCAGTGCATTCTCCAGGAGGAGTGACGTCACACTGCTCACAGCTGTGGCGCTGGTGCCACCACCGGCTCCTCCGGTGGCGAGTGACTCAGAGGTGCCGCTGCCGCTGCGATTGCCACGCCGTTGCTTCCGCAATTCTACTCGGGTTGGCCATTGGTCAAACTACAGCCAATTTTTTTTTCGGCATTACTTCCAAGCTCTAGATGGCTATTCTGGGACAAGGGTACATTTTGTTCTGCATAGTAATATTTCGTAATATATTTTTTATACTTTGAGTCCGCCAGTCCTGTGGAAGCTTCCTTCATTTTAACTCCGTTCTGGGCACACTGTAGTTAGAAAAAAATTTTGTACAGACGCCTTAAATTTCTCCTTTTTAAATGAACTACTTTTGCTTTCTGTTAGTGATATGCTGCTCCCCCAGATTGCGCTTCTACGTATAAAAATGATGGAAGCGACCGCAGATAATCTTTTCAACCCCTGCATTTATGTAAGAGGCTACGTAGTTAGTGCAAACAAGCAAAAAATAAGCAACTGCAAAGAATAGAGGGTGGTAACAAAAGTGGAAAGAATTCTTACCATTGGAAGGGATACTCTTCGTTTTGCTTTAAGCCGTTAGCGGAGTCACAACTGGCTTTGAGATGCACGTAAACGCAACCCAATGGTGTTGAACATGCAGATTTTATTCCCTGTCTAGGCTTCCTTTCCTAGTAAGCAACTAGCAAAGTTCGTCCAAACGACATAACAAGACTAAACCCCTCCTGATGTCTTCTTGCTGTGATATGGAGGCTCTACAGTGCTAAACTTTGGAAAGCGGAGGTGTTTTCTGCGACCGCTACGCACTGTGTTGAAAACGCAGAAGTCACAGAAAGTATATGCCTGCCGAAGTTCTAAACAGGCTAAACACGAACGCTAACCATGCGTTCTGCCAGGCTAGGAGGCACAAGGCGGTGAACCTCTACACCATCCCTATAATTCTAGATCGTTGGTTGTAGGCGGAGCTCCTTTGAAAGGCATTTACCGCTTCTTATTCAGTATTATCTAAATATATGGAGCTAGAAATGAGCGGTGCTATGACCATGAAGCCAACAGTCCTCAAGAATTCTTCTGTTGTAATCCTCTACGCGGTACCGCTGGTACTCTCCAGAGCGCTTGATAGGTTTTAAAAGCTGGTTTATTCTGTACTTTTACTCAGACGCTTAGTTACCGCTGCACACCCTGCGGGTTGGTGGTGGTGGTGGTGAAAACATTTATTAAATCATAGGGAGAGGTGTTGGGGGTCGTGACCTGAAGGGTCACGCCCTTACAACCACTACGTGGGATACCTAGACAGGTACCCCATTGGCGTTTGCCGCAGCCCGGGCGCGCTGCGTTAAGGCCCTTTGGGCCTCGAGGGTGCAGCAACCGGACAGGGTCGCCTCCCAGTCCTCTCGGGTGGGGTTTGGGATAGGGGGGAGGGATGGGTTCTGCTGGCAGGCCCACACCATGTGGTAAGTGTCAGACACCTCCCCACAGTGTGAGCACCGCCCGTCGAATTGAGGATCGAAATGTTGCAGAGTTGCCGGGCACAACATCGTGTTGGTGAGCAGGCGCAGGAGAACCCGCTCGTTGACCTTCCCCAGCCCTTTGCACGGGGTGGGTAGAGTTTGGTGCGTGGATTTGTAATACTCGCATATTTCTTTAAAAGTATAAATCGGATTGAAATCAGTGTCCTGGTCGGCGTCGGGTCCCGTGGGAAATGCCCGGAGAGAGAGCGCACGACAGCTGGAATCAGCAACAAAAGCTGCCCTCAAGAGCATACCGGCGTCACGCAGAATGAGAGCCTGACTTTTGCGAGCAATGCAGTACAAAGCCTCCCACATATCCAGGGTTGTGGGCATGAAATATCACTGATTTTTTGCTGCCTCAGAGTTTGATAGGACAAACATGAGGTATCAGACACAGAGGAAAGACCACGCGCCTGTCGAAGATTGCTTTGGATTGTAGATAATATTAGAGAGTTTTAGAATTGGGGGCCCAAGCGGCTGGAGGCCCCAAAAGAATTACCCCCCGCAAGTGCGCATGCGCAGAACACAAGCCAGTCTTGGGCTCTTGCGTTCGTGTCAACCCAAGACCCAAAAATCAAAAACCAGCGTAGGCCCCCAAGCCGTGTTGGGTCACCCTCGCGAGTGTCGAGAAATCGCGAGATAGCCAGGAGAGGGAATTAAGAGAGCAGATGACAATTCATCGATGTTTTCCTTCTTAAAACGAAACATTCTTCGAAAGACGTCGTCTTCAACGCTTCCGACGTCGAGCCATCCTTTGCGAGACGTATACTGCCGCCGGCCATGTCGTCGGTAAATCGCTTCTGGCAACGGCAGAAATAGATATTCAATGTCAGCCCAACTCACATCAGTGTACCGCAGATGATCGCAGAGTAAACATACTGTCCTTTGACTGATTTTTGGGATTTTACACAGATGAACTAGCAGTTTTAAAGTGACTCACCAAAAAACACTATTTAAGAGCACTTGGCTGTGATTGACTTTGTTTGACTTAAAATCGTTTACTTAATTTGTAGTATTAAAAAAACGATTACGTTAATGAGATTCTATTACTCGCTCGTCTTGCTCAAAAATGCATTCTGCTCGTTTTCACTTGCAACAAGAGCTTTTGTCTTTTGTTGCTTTCAAGCACCTTTTTGTTTCCCCACTGAGTAGTAACGAGCGCTCGACCCAACGCTGTCCACATTTGTGCCAATTCACACACTCTGCTGCTCCTCTAAACCCAAAAGTAACAACGCAACGCTACTTGGGGGCTGAGAGTCTTGTGTCTCCAATTCTAAAACTCTGTAATATATTTGCATCAACGCTCCCTTTATGCAACACGAGTTGTCAGCAGCTGTCTAAAGGAAAAGCGTGGTTTACTCAACGCACTATTGTAGCAGTTCTTAGAACAGAAGGTACAGGCGTGGACACCGTATTGCAGATATAACTACAATATTTTTACAATTTACAACAACCATGGATTGCTTTATAACTGAAATTTTAAGTATCGTGGAGCGGGTACATGGGAACACATAGCCCTAAGATAGAAATGTCGTCTAATGCATTGTTAAAATTTAGAGCTTTACTGTATCTACGTAACGAAATAAAATTTCTGGGATGAATATTTCGTAATATTTAGCAATGCAAGTTCAGCTTGATATTACTGAATGGAGAAAAGTTCAGCAGGGCACTTTGTTGACCTAACGTGTGGTGAGGCGGAAGCCTTAAGCGCGGCGTTGCTCCTTGTGTCACTGACGAGTTGTTAAGGTGTTAAGCTTCCCCTCTCAGAGTCGAACGCGACATCGTCTTGCAACGCTGGCAGGGAGTCCACAGAATGCCATCGCTCGTTCGGCTGTACGCCTTGTTCGTCGGTAAATTGGTTTTTGTCATCCGTCTCGCCCTGGCCGCTGCCGAGATCCAGGAGATTCCGGTCGACGGTTAAGGGGGAGGACATGGCTGGGACCGAGCTGCGACTCGGATCCCGGTCAACCTTTTGACGAGTGTCAACAAATGTTATTTCTCTCTCTCTCTTGAGGAAAGGAAATATATCTGTATCGCATGCTTCAGTGGACACCTGAACCTCGCGTAAGGGAAGGCAGAAAGATGGGAGTGAAGGAGGACACTGTATTCACTAGCCGCGCCTTTGTTCATTCCAAACCATCGAGTTGGCATTGTGGAGTGGTTAGCGTGTTATGTTTCGCACTCCAGAGACCCCGGTTCGATTCCTGAACTCGAGGAGTTTCCTGCCCGGTTTATTTATTTTTCTGCTCTAATTAGAAAGGTTAATTTGGCTAGGTGGATAATTAACTAAACTACATCACAATTCTAGCATCACATTACCATTCCTTTAATTGGTTGCGTGGTTCCTAGCCAAAGTACAATTGGCCGCGTTTCGAGCAATTGAAAAGCGTGACATTTCTATCGACAACTCCTGCTTACAACGATGAGGCATTAAAGGCTTCCGCCTTAAAAATGGTCGGTTAATGTTAGAGGTTTTACTTTTTGTAGTGCCGAACAACATTGCCCTCTAGTAAGTGCTGGTACTAGTTGGCCTCTTTATAAACGAATGACACAAACTAAAAGTCAGTAGCGTTATTTCGTTGTTTTCATTGACTAAAGTACAGCCTGTGGAGTGGCATTCACATTCAAGTCAGTTTCGTTAGACAGTACGTCCAGTGCGGGAGTTGATGTAAACTTTTCGTACGTTACAGTAAAAGATGGCCTAAGGTGAGGCCCAGTCGTTGCCGTCGTCCCGACGGTGTCACGGTCATCTTGCTTCGAAGTTCCAGAGTCAGAGGGAGGGCTCAAATCGTTGTCAGTAGTGGAGTCCTTACGTTCTTCTACGTTGGCTGCACCTCGGCGGAAAACGTACGTCGGATGTTCGCCTCTTCCGGAGCTTAGTAGCAGGACCAAGAAAGCGACCAACAGCGTCATGACCACGCACAATACAATGAGAGGTTGTCGGCCTTGGACAATGCCAAGGCCAGCGCCCACGGCGTTCCTGGCGGCGTCCGGCTTCATCGGGGCACCGCCTGAGTAATCCGATGTCCGTATGTGCTCTCTCGCAGTGAAGTAGTCGCCTGTGTGGGACATGGTGCCATCTGAGATATTGGCTCGGCGCTCCCAAGACGTGCGTGACGGCATCCTTCTTGGCATGAGGCCCGGAACGACGCAGGCTCATGGAAAACGGTCGTCCTTCTTTTTCTTTTTAAAACGGTGTTCTTCCAAGATTTCCTCCTTCTTCTTCTTCTTTTACTTAGCTCAGCGTGGTACAATCGCAGGTGCGTAACTACGTTCTTGTCGACGATACAGTACTGGAAATTCCGGTTTCACCTGATTGATTTTGAAAAGAACAATATTTGAACTGGAGCATCACCGAATGCAGCATAAAATGTAATCCCATCAAGAAAATATTGTAAAATATATGCTAGATTTGAATTGCTGTTTTTTAAACTAAAGACTACTTGTTCTGCCTTTTCTTCGTCTACGTCTCCGTTCTCCTCGTGCGAAAACAGTTGAATCTATCCCAACATGCGAAATTTTCCACCAATAAGAGGAAAAAAATTGTTTTGACAATGCGAACTATAACTGTATTCTTACGCAGAGAGAACCGCACCGCTAATTCATAGCGTCAAAAAACCTGATTGAAAGCAATAGTCTTAAACGTTCACTGACTACCCTCTGGTCGAAAATATTTTCTACCTCTCTGGTAGCGAGGCATCTTCCCCAGCACGCGCGGCCGCAAGTTATTTTTTTTTCAAAAGACATAAATAGCGTAGTTGCAGCCATCGCAATCAAGCTACTTCGCCATCCTCCTTTCCTTCTATTCCCTCCGCGCGATCTTTCGTTCTCGCGCCTCCTCCAGTAGGCTCCGCAAGTGAAATTCACCCGTCCCCCTCCGATGTTAGCGGGAGGCGTGGTGTCTGGTGGAGTATGTCACATGTCTGCGTCAGGGCACCGCCTTGAAAAAAATTCTTTTCCTACTTTTTGCTACCGAGATATTTCATGGGGGGTTCCACCCTTTCTATTTGCTCCTTGGCTCTCCTCGTGGTGTGTTGTAACGCTTTTGCCGCGAAAGCAACACTACGCTAGTCGCCAAGCCGTTTCGAGGAGCTCTGGAAAGGTCAAGCTGCGCATGCGCGAGTGGCTGGTGACGTCACACGGCGCAAAGCTGGCGCGCAGGGCCGCTGCCGGAGCCGCCGCGCGCTCTCCATCCCCTAGCCGACGCTATAGCCCTCCCTCTCTCTATCCCTCTCTGATGCGCAATAGTGATTGCACATCGCCATATGCATGGTTTGTGGTGTATATCAAATTGGCAGTGGCTTAGCTCTGCTATGAGGTCATCTGTTCTCGCTTCGGCGAGCGCGGCTTCGGCCGCTTATCTGTTTTTTCAGCAGCGTTCGCTCCCGCGGACGCAGTTGTTGCTGCGACGTGCGCCTTTTCTTTCCTTTTTCTCTTTCCTTTGATCTTTTAACTCTCCTCTTACTGCACGTGGCAGCTGTGGTGGCTTGGCTTGAGCCAGCAGGCAGGCCCGTGCAATTTCCTTTCCATCCTTCTTTCAGTCACAACAACTAGCTCAGCTATGCCAGAATATACGTAGTGTAGCGTGAGGTGAGGCCGAGGTGTGCACATCTCGGTGGACACCTGAACAGAGAGAAGGCGCATGTGGACACCTCAAACATGCTTTAAGATAAGTGGCGGTAGTGACCGGTGTGCGGTGCATGCGTTGGCATTGGCAACGTTGCGCCAGAAACGCGGCGCTGAAGCCGTAGGCCGTCGGCGTTCGTTGTGTTCATTGGCGTTGGCGTTGACCACGTTTTACACTTTGACCATTTCAAGGAAAGGAAGTGCGCATAACTGGCTTCCTTGGTCAATGGATGCCTGAATCGCGCTTATAAGTACGTGGGGTGATGAGAGAGCGAGATGTGGGTGGCCGGCATTGACAACGTTGTGCCAGAAACGCGGCGCTGAAGCCGTCTGTTTGCCATCCTCGTTGGTCAATCTCCCACCTGCCATCAGGGCCAACATCAAGAATCTCCCTCTCCCCCGCAACATGCATCCAACTCATCATCAAGATCGCAGAGAAGCTCGGGCCGCGTCACTCCAGCAGCGATATGCTGGCCGACTTGACGTGCTTTACACAGACGCGGCAGACCATCCTACTCGGACTGCTTCAACAGCGGTTGCCACAGATGAGAACATGACTCTTCATGCCTCCTCCTCCGTACGCACTTCACATATCACTACAGCGGAGGAAGTAGCTATTGCTCTCGCGCTCTCCACTTCTAAAGCTAGAGTAGTCATAAGTGACTCACAGCGCGCCCTTCTTAATTTTACTCATAGCCGTATTTCAGTCGAAGCGTTTCGCGTACTCGTATCAAATCCTCCTAAACACCTGACCCTACTGATATGGGCTCCAGCCCACATGGGTCTGAAGGGTACTGAGGGAGCACATGAGCTAGCTCGAGGGCTCCCTTTCCGAGCAGCTTATCACCCCACCCCAACATGCCCGTGTTGGTCAGGAAGGACACCATAATCACTTCACGTGATCTGCTCCAGCACTATGGTCTTTCTCGCCAACTCCATCCAGGTCCGCGCCAAGAACTTACAAAGACAGAGGCCGTCACATGGCGCCAACTCCAGACGGACACTTTCCCCAATCCCAAAGGATTCCATAATATATTTCCTGAACGGTATATGCCGATGTGTAAACACTGCAATATCCCACCAGACCTCCTTCATATGGTCTGGATTTGTCCACGACGACAGATGCCAACACCCACACAACATACCTGGGAGGCTCGTCTACGCAGCTCTACCCTAGACGACCAACGAACGCTCATCGGTCTCGCTCTAGAGGCTTCCAGATTCCAAGGAGCCTTGGCCGATCCCTAGATCTGGGCCTTCGGCCCCTTGACTGTTTTAATAAATGTTTACCAACCAACCAACCAACCGTAGGCCGTCGGTGTTCGTTGTGTTAATTGACGTTGGCGTTGACCACGTTTTACACTTCGATCATTTCAAGGAAAGGAAGTGCGCATAACTGGCTCCCTTGGTCAATGGATGCCTGAAGTGCGCTTATAAGTACGTGGGGTGATGAGACAGGGAGATGTGGGTGGCCGGCACTGAAAACGTTGTGCCAGAAACGCAGCGCTCAAGCCACAGGTCGTCGGCGTTCGTTGTGTTCACTTGCTTTGGCGTTGACAGTTTTTACACTCCGATCATTTTAAGGAAAGGAAGTGCGCATAATGGGTCCCTGGGTCAGCAGACGCCTGAATCGTTCTTATAGGTACATGTTGTGATGAGAGAGAGATGTGAGCTGTAGGCATCGACAAGGCTGTACCAGAAACGCGGCGCAGAAGATATAGTCCGTCGGCGTTCATTGTGTTCATTGCTGTTTGCGTTCACAACGTTTTACACTCCTGATTTTAAGGAATGGAAGTGCGCATAACTGGCTCCCTGGGTCAGCAGACGCCTGATTTGCGCATATAGGTACATAGGGTGATGAGAGAGAGAAGTCAGCTGCATGGATTAGTGCTGGCAACGGTGAGCGAACTCTCGCGATCAACCATTAACTGCCACCTTCTAGGGTGGCAGGATGGGTGGGGACTTTAATGTACATATAAAGACAAACATGAATTTCTTATCACTTATGCGGGAGAACATCCCGTCCTTCTTACTCGTGACGCCTCCAACGCCTCTGATAATCTCGCGAAATACTTGCACAGACCTTGTCTTCGAGAACCAAGCATTGGCGCAGCAAGTCGAGCATCTATCCATTGCTCCGACCAACGGTGGAAGATATATAGGTGAGGACAAAGCTGGAGAGAGAGAGAGATAAACAACTTTATTGCCATAGATTGGCGGGATTTAGGGCAGGTGGGCTTGGTGTCGCCCCCAGGCGGGGGCGACTTCCTGGGCCCACGAAATGAGTGCCAGTTGGATGCTCTTGTCTGGCCTTCTGAGGAGTTGGTTCCATCCGTCTTCGGAGGGAGCTGGCAGTAAGGTTCGAGGGGGCGGATTTCCCGCGCAACCCCAGAAGATGTGAGCCTGGGTGGCGATTTCTCCCTCCTAACATTTTTGGCAGACGGGGTCGTATTCCCCGTCTGTGATGAGTGAAAGTCTAGAATGGCTAAGGATGGAGTGTGTCTGCAACCTGCGGAGCAAGGTGGCTTGCCCTCGATTCAAGTCGGGGTGTGGAGGCGGGAACTGGCGTCTCATCTTCTGTAGAGGTTGGTAATTTCGGCAAAGGTCTGGGGAGCCTCGGCAAGAGCGTCTGGGTCCGTGGGGCCGGCCGCCCGGTTGGTTAGTCCTCGGGCTAGTCGGTCGACCCCTTCGTTTCCAGAGTTTCCCGCGTGAGCGGGTACCCAGACCAGGTTGATCTTATGGTCGGGAGTGCAGCCGCGAAGGATGCGTGCAGCGGGGTGGCAGATAGAACCTGCCGAGTAATTTTGTATCGCTCTTTTGGAGTCGCTGAGGACTGTGCGCGTACGTGGGTCAGCGATGGCCAGCGCGATGGCGGTTTCTTCAGCAGCTGTCGGAGAGTGCGCTACTACCGTGGCGGCGGTGACGAGAGTAGATTGTGGCGTGGTTGCACAAGCCACGTATGTGTTTGCACTTTGCCGTGCAGCATCTACGTATATTGCGTGTTCGTCGGCAAGGTATGTGGCATCTAGTGCTTGGGCTTTCAACTGACGGCGCGTATCGTGGCGGCCAGGTAGCATGTTTTTGGGGATTGGTTTTATAACTAGGCGGCTATAGACCCCTATCGGAATGGGCGTCATGGGGTGGACGTCGCCTATGGGGTTGATGTTGAGACGGTCAAGTATGAGCAGCCCGTGTTTAGTGCGGGAGAGGCAGTGGATTTCGGTGGTCTTGTGTGCCTCTATGAGCTCTGTGAGCGTGTTGTAGAAGCCGAGTTGGAGGAGGTGCTGTTTGCTGGCGTACTGAGGTAGCCCCAGTGCCGCTTTGTACGCTGAACGTATAATGCTGTTCACAGCTTCCTCGTCCTTCCGGCGGAGGTGATAGTAGGAGTAGGAGTAAACTATCCTGCTAATGAGGAAAGCTTGCGTGAGCCGACAGAGGTCATCCTCCTTCATACCTCTGCGGCGGGTGCTGATGCGGCGGATAAGGCCGTTGATCTGATTGGCTGTGGTGCGGAGGCGCTGAATGGCTTCCGAGTTTTGCGTGTTGTTCTGTATTAACATACCCAGAACGCGGATGGTGCGGACCGGAGGTATGGGATGTGTGTCGACTTGAAGCACAATAGGTTCTTGCGGGTCGGGTACGGGCAGGCGAGCTCGTCTGTCCCTGATGACTAGTAATTCGGACTTCGTGGAGGAGCATGTGAGCCCGTTCGCCTGTACAAAGGAGTGTACTTTATCGATTGCTGCTTGCTGGGAGTTTTGGATTTCCCCGCCAGAGCCAGAGTTGGTCCACAGGGTAATGTCATCGGTATATATATAGTGTTTAATGTGAGGTATCTCTTCCAGGAGCGGAGGGAGGCCTCTCATTGTAATGTTGAAAAGGAACGGAGGTAGGACTGCTGCTTGTGGTGTTCCTCGGGTGCCTAGTGTGATCTTCTCGCTGTGGAGGTCTGCAATGTGAAGTTCTGCTGTACGGTTATGACGAAAGTCGGCGATGTAGTTGTAAGTGCGAGTGCCTACATTCATTTGTGAGAGGTTTGCCAGGATGGAAGCATGTGCCACGTTGTCGAAAGCCTTGCTGACATCTAGGCTTAGGATGGTTCGTGTAGCTCGGATGGGTCTCGGATCGAGGGTGTCGTGTTGGATTTGCCACATAATGTCTTGAGTGGAGAGGCCTGTCCTGAAGCCGATCATAGTGGGGGGAAAAAGGTCCTCTTGGTCTACGTGAGTGTGGAGTCTATTGAGTATGACGTGTTCCATGACCTTTCCCAGGCAGGACGTGAGCGACATGGGCCGAAGGTTGCCCAGCTCGAGTCGTTTGCCTGGCTTAGGTATGAAAATCACTTTGGCATGCTTCCAAGTGTCTGGAAGGCGACCCTTATGCCAGTGTTGGTTTAAGAGGTCCGTGAGTGCCTCGACGAACTGATCTTCGAGGTTACGAAGCATCTTGTTGGTTATGTGGTCGTCGCCAGCGGCCGCGGTGGTTTTTATCTGGTTGAGGGCGGCGCGGACTTCTGCCGTGATGTCGGCGTCCATGTTGGTGTTCTGAGCACCCGTGTATCCTGAAGGGATGGGAATTTCATTGGAAGTATTGATGTATTTGTCTTTCAAAGTAGCCAGGAGTTCCTCATTTGTTCCCTGAAAAGCGTGTATGACACGGGTGAGGTTCTTGTGAGATGTGGATTTGGTGTGAGTTGGGTCCAGTAGATGTCTGAGCAAGAACCACGAGTTTTTGCATCCTAACTGGCTGTTAAGACGGTCGCAGGTTTGGTGCCATTGCTCCTGACTCAGTTTGGTGGAGTAACCTTCGATCTCTCGCTCGAGGCGACCGAGACGGAGCTTGAGGGGTCGATTGTGTTTTTGGCGGAGCCAGCGAGCGCTAAGACTGCGCTGGGCCTCCCACATGTGTATGAGTTTGGCGTCGGGAGAGGGGCCATCCTCGTTCTGGGTAGTCGTGGAGGTGGCATTGGCGGTGTCTTCGAGCAGCGAGTTTGTCCATGTGTCCAGGTCGTCTATGGGGGCCGAAGTGCGTTTGGCGCCCACGTATCGGAAGGCGTCCCAGTTAGTGTGCCTGATTGTTCGGTTGGGGGCTTTGCTGTGTGTAGCCGTGAAGGTTGTGCTGAGAACATAGTGGTCGCTACCTATGTTCATGCCGAGGTTTTCCCAGCGTGCGTCTGGGATGTTGCGGGCGAAAGTGAGATCGGTGCAGCTGTCCTGGGTGACACTGTTTCCAATGCGAGTAGGCCTGTCGGGGTCTAGGATTAGTCTCAGGCCCAGTGTTTGGGCTGTCTCCCACACTTTGGCTCCCTTACGACCGCATGCTTTGCGGGGGTAGCCCCACTCGGTATGCGGCGCGTTGAAGTCACCTAAGATGAGTAGCATCCCTGTTTGTGCAGTCGCGCGGTCTTACGAACGAGGGTTGCCACTCGTGTTCTTTTGTCGTTAGGGGGGCTGTAGACGTTGAGGATGTGGAGCGGGGCTTGTGAGCGGCTGTTCGGTAGGACCTGTACGAAAGTGTGCGGAACCTCGGGGTAACTAAGGTCTATATGATTAGCTGCTAAATTTCGGTGGACCAGGATGGCGGTGTTGGGCTGGTGGTCTGGTGTCGTTTGTTGGTTATATGCGGCGTAGCTGGTAAGTTTCGTGTCCATGTAGGTTTCCTGAAGTGCGATGATGTGGGGGGTTTGCGGCTGGGCCTGCAGGGTGTGCTCCAAAGCTCGCCGCTTCGCCTTGAAGCCCCTGCAGTTCCATTGCCAAACTGTGAAGGGGGAGCTAGCCATCGCGTTTCCCGTAGCGTTCGGGGCGCTGTGATAGCGCGACGGGTGATTTAAGAATGCCGCCTGAACGTGAGCGTGCGGTTGCACTCTCCGATGTGGCGACAATGATGGGTGCTGGGTAGTTAGGAGGGGTTGTCGACTTCAAGGGGGTTGCGGATGTCGGGGGATTCGTGAGGGTATCGAGCTTGACATGAAGGGTTTGGATGTTGGCTGCCATTGTGGCGAAGCTTTCTACTAGACGGTCAATGGGGGAGGGGGGGGGGGCGAGTCGATGGAGGGCACCCTCGAATTGGGCCATTCGCGTATCAGCTGCCTAAATTTGGCATCTATGTCTGCTAGTGAGGAGGGGGAGGTGCTTTACGCTTCGTGCGCTTAGACTGCTGAGTGTCCATGTGTGGATCACCTACGGGGTCGGATGTGGCAGCGTCAGCCACCTGCTGCGGTTGCAATTTGAGGTTTGCCTGTGCTGATTCTAGGCTATGAATTTTAGCGTTTGCTTTGGCCAATTGTAGCTGTAGTTCCTTGACCATGTCTGCCAGCTCCCTTACCTGAGAATCTGGTGGAGAAGCGGTGACTTGTGCAGGAGTCTTCCATCAAACTTGTTTGGCTGCTTTGATCTCCGGCCGGGCTTGAGAGCTGTCCCGAGAGCTGCGTGAGGCAGATGTGGAACGGCTGCGAGTGCGGCTGGAAGGGCTGTCGCTGCCAAGCGGAAGGAAGGAGCCGTCCCGCAGTAGGTTGTGGTCGCCGCGTTTGCGGTCTCGGGACCGCGACTGGCGTCCGGGGCTTGCCGAGTTGGAGCCGGTATCGGTGTCAGTGTCAGTGTCAGTGACCGATAGGGAGGACTTGGGCCGAGTGGAGGACGTGAACCGGTATTTGCAGCTTCTGCTGCCTGCAGGGTGGGCACCTTTTCAGACGATACATGAGGCTTGGCACGTGGGCGGCTGGCCAGCTGGAGGAGGGTCATGGGCTGCGCCACAGCGTCGGCAGGTTGGTTGTCGCGGGTGGGGTCACACATCCGTCCTGTGGCCTATCTTCCGGCAGTTGAAGCATGCCTCCGGACGGCTTTTGTAGGGGAACAACTCAAAAGTGAAGCCGAGATACCTCACGTAGCGGGGTAACTTGGCATTAACGATAGTCACCACGAAATGTCGTGTGCCGCCCATGCGGCGTGCGGCGACTACGGGGAGATCGGGGTTTCGAGCTTGGAGCTCAGCGAGGATCTCAGCGTCGGTCTCGTGACTGTAGGCTCTATATATGATTACTTGCACGGAGTCATCGGGGGCTGGGGCGTATGTGGCTACCAGGATGGCGTTGGAGTCGATGGTTAAAGTTTGTATTTTAGCATACAGCAACGCCCGTCCTTTGGCCGGTGTGCTGATGGTGACAGTGTTGTTTGTGGGGTGGATGCGGACTTGGTCAAAGCGGCCCGCGCCGCTCTCAGATAAAGTTTCCTAGTTTCCAGAAGTGCCACGAGATGGCTGTTCGCTCAGCGGCCCGGTCCGTTGCGGGAGGCAATGCTTTTCTATTGAGAATGCGCGTTTTGTGAATGCCATTTTCCCGAAACCTATTGCCCATAAAAAGAAGAAAACACTTTTGCCGCTTTGTTTCCGTACCACTTCGTCGCCAACTGCATTTTTATGAAGCAGCGGCTTCGCGCTGGTTTAGTTGAAGGCGAAGAAGGTGATGAGTTCTGGCGGGTTTTTTGACCCTACTACAAGAATACTTGCCGGAGCCCTGATAACCGAGCATGTAACCATCACTCGTCTTTTTTGTTCTGTTGAATTTGGCTCGTTGGTTTATGCGTTGGTTGGCCCGTTCATTCGTTCGCCTGCTGCGCGCCCCACTCGTTGTTTCGCTAGTTAACACGTTAGTTCGTTCTTGAAATAATTGTCGCATTTGCTTTCGTGCGCGCGGCTCGTTTGTACTTTCATGCACTTGCTTATTATACCATTAGTTTACTGAGTTGCTTGCTTGCTCTTTATTTTTCCGCTCCTCTCGATGTGTTTTTTCGTCTTTCTCCCGATAGCGAATTCAAGCGGCCACATGTTTTACGCTATGTTTTTGGCAGTCCCCTTGCTTTAATTTGCGCTTACTAAAAGTGCAACAACTATGTTTCCAGAGCGCCTACAGTAGAATAACTCTAAATCACTTGTCGGGTGATATGCCGCCCACTCCACCACATTGCAACATCAAGCGCACCATTATGCTTCTACTCGCTGCTCTGTAAGGCAAAAGGAATGATTGGTTGGTTGGTTTATTGGGGTTTAACGTCCCAAAGCGACTGAGGCTATGAGGGACGCCGTAGTGAAGGGCTCCGGAAATTTCGAGCACCTGGGGTTCTTTAACGTGCACTGACATCGCGCAGTACACGGGCCTCTAGAATTTCGCCTCCATCGAAATTCAGCCGCCGCAGCCGGGATCGAACCCGCGTCTTTCGGGCCAGCAGCCGAGTGCCGTAACCACTGTGCCACCGCCAACGCGGCGGGGCGGAATGATTAACCTTAACAGTATTATTTAACAAAAGTTCTGTTTGGGGTAGATGGTGCATAGCTTATATTGAAATGAAATTTAAGCGTACACGAAAAACGCACACAAGAGGAGGATACACACAGGACAGGCGCTAACTTCATCTCATTTATTCGCAGGTAAGAGAGCGAAAATATATACATAAAACGAGACATGCGCAGTAAAGAAACAGATCGTCATATCACAATGCGTGCTCAAGGTATCTGTATTCTGCCTGCAAAAGATTAACTGATGTGTCACTCACACAGTCATGCCCCCTCTTCTTGATGTGAAAGGCTTCTTTCTAATAATTCATGTGCCGTCTTATCACCGCCTCTGCCAAGTATCTTTATCTCCTTCAGCCGCGGCTCGCACGCTCTGCAGTTCGCATAATGGTCTGCCAAATGTGTCCCTCCACCCCTTAATCCCCGCAAATGTTCCCCCGCCCGGTCATTGACACACCGCCCAGTCTGGCCTATATAATCCCTACCGCAGGTCAAAGGTATCTCGTAAACGACACCGGAACAGTAGTCGACATACTTCTTCGAGTGCTTCTTCCTGCAGCCACTCTTCTTTTCCGCGAACGAAATGCGTGAGCAATGTTGGGCAAGTTTCTTCGGTGCGGAGAACACCACAGGAAGGCCGTGTCGGCTTTGCCACCTTCTTCACATGATGGGCAACCTTGTGGATATACGGAACCACTACTGGTTTAAACGAGTTCCTTTCTAGTACGTTCGCTTTGGCGAACATGACCTGTTTGGTTTTCCGAAGTAGGGCCTCGGCCACAGAAACAATGACCACGCAGGGGAACCCAGGCATAAATAGCCGGTGTACATGCTTATTAAAGCTACACTGCAAAGCATGCGGGCACGACTTCGAGAGAGCAGACACCATGCATGTAAGGCGGCGGCTATGTGCAGGGAATTAGAGCTGAACAGCTTAGCGAATAGCATTATTGACTCTAAGTTTAATGCCCTCACTGTGTTTTTCACAGCTAAAACCCATAAGGCAGATGCACCGTTTAGGTGTATAGTAGGCGAAAACGGTACATGGCAGCACGTCCTCAGTAGGTACCTGCAGAAACACCTAGGCTCTCTACAGGTCCATGACCCCTTCACTGTAAAAAACTCGCTACAGGTTGTACGGTTTCTCGAGGGTAATTCTTCATTTGGGTATATGTTCTCGGTAGATGTGGAATATCTGTTTTATTCTGTGCCCCACGATGATTTGTTCGGTGTTGTTAGGAGCGCGATAGAAGAAAGCGGAGAGATGGATTTCCATAACTCATGTAGTCTTACAGTGGACAATTTTATGCGCGTTCTTGAGTTTTATTTAATTGTTACTTTCTTCTCACCATGCCGATGGGAAGCACTGGCGTAAAACCGCACCGCCATGGACCGCGCTCAGGTTGCTTAAAGTTCCACGACGATGCTGCTGATGCCCGCGCCATGCGAACGGCTTTTGTGACGTAAACGAGCCGTGCGATATTTGCGTGGTTGCTATCGCAACAAGATGTTCCATTTATGTTTTCTTTCTTCGGGCGAAGTTTGCCTGCTTCATCGAAACTGACGCTGCGATCAGCGGCCCGGTTCGGATGAGGCGGCTGGTACTTTATCTGGCCGCTTGCGGCCAGTGCGCCGGCCGCGCAGTATCCTCACCTATATATCTTACAGTGTGCGCCGACCACAAAGCTTCTTTTATGACAATCAAGAACTGTTAGTGGAGTGTTTTTTGAAGAAGGAAAATGTGTGAAAAATAACAAGTTGTCTGTACTTGCCCGAATTCTTTGTCTTAACATATCGAAAAGCTTAAACAGCTGATGAGCTGCGCTCAAATTTCACATTAGGAAGTATCTTATCTTCCGTAATTTTTTTTTCTGCAAGGCCTAATTTGGTTTTTGATTAACGGAAGTGGCGGAGTACTTGTCTCACTTATCTCGGTGGACGCCTGAACCGCGCAGTAAGAGAAGGGAGGAAGGTGCGCTGAAAGAATAAAGAGAGAAAGAAGTGTCATAGTGGAGGTCTTCGGGATAATTTCGACCACCTGGGGATCTCTAACCTGCACTGGCATCGCACAGCACACGGGCGCCTTTTACGTTCCGCCTCCATCGAAACGCCGGCATTTCTTGGAAATGCACGTTTACGCTTCTCCGTGTGTGTTTGTGGTTTCTGTGTGTGTCATTTCTCTGCTTCTAAGTTCCTGTCTCGGCAGTGCAGACAAGATGGACGAGCGAGAAGCAGTGTGCGTGCGGCGCGGTCGAGTGCGAGAGAGGGAAAGGCCGTATGTCACCCAATTTCACGCACTTTTGGAGTGAGGTTCCCGGACACCCTTAGAGCGTGTGGGGGTAGCGGTCTCGGACTCAAAGGAGATGCCCTCGACTCAGCGTGGCAAGCTCTGCGGAGACCAGCTACCAAGTGACAAGAGGTTTCTGTTCTTTTGTTGCCCAGCTTTCACCGGTCGCAAGCCAGAGAATGGGTCGGAGCCAAAGGTTCACAAACAAAACAATGTTTATACAGCAATCAGACGCTACAGAGGATTTCACAATCACTAGTACAAACACATACAAAGTGATTAACAAAACAATGCAACTTGTGCAAAGTTAATCTCGAGAGAGAATAGAATACAAGGGCAATATTACACCTAAAGTGCACTAAACAAGAGAGAGACAACCAAACAAAGCACAATTTGTTCACCGGGCGCAGCGACAGTCCGACGACCAGAGGTCCACGACGATGCCGTCCCGCAGCCTGGAGCACGTTGCGTCGTTGGTTCGTTACTGATCGAGTGGTATGGTCCCGGGAGTCAAGCGGGCGCTCTTCTTCGAAGCTTAAACGGCGGCTTGGACTAATCTGACAGGTTGGTTGGTTGGTTTGGACTGAGAGAACGATGAAAAGGAAAAGTTAACGAGCCTGACCAACTGGCTCAAGCCGAGCCGCCACCGCTGCCACGTGCAGGTAGAAGAGAGTTGAAAGATAAGAGGAAAGAGAAAAAGAGAGAAAGATGCGCGTCGCAACAACCGCGTCAGCCAGAGCGGACGCTGGTTGAAAAAACAGATACACCCTAATCTGACAGCGGTCAACGCCCTTCTCTAGAGGCTTGGTCCGCGTCTGTTAGTTCTACGCGCCAGAGTAGGCACGCACATACACGCAGTGTCGGCCGTGCAGTCCTCCTTTCCTTCCCTCGCCGGCCGCGCGTCCTCATTGGTCAAAAGTCGGGAAACGCTTCTCGAAGGTTCGGGCTAGTTCTGGCATGGCGCCGCTGCCGACGTGCGAGTAAAGAGGATGGGGGCAGGTCTTAGCGCATGCAAGGCTACGCCCTCTCCGTCAACATCGCACAGAAACTACTCACGCATTCGAGAGAAATCGGCGGCATGGTTGACTCATTCCCTCTCCGCCCGCCGTGTCGGTGAGCGGTGGTAGAGAGGGCACCCATGCACACAGGCTAGTCGCTCCCCAGGGGGTTCCCACCTCCCCCGTTTTACGATCGCGCTGGCCAGATGGCGTGCGCCAGGCGCTGTTCTTTTTCTATTTTTTTTTTCAAAAATGCGCCGAATTTTGTGACACCGTACGACACACGAAACGACACACGCACAGAAAAGGCTGAAGCATACATGAAGTGGCACGAGTAACTAAAAACTTTGTTTTGGGGGGGTCTGCCTGTGCGAAAACGGAAGTCGCTACGGAAAACGCGCGCGCAGCGAGCAGACGACGCGACGAACCAGCTACGACCAACCTTCGCTCGTCAGTCAGAAGGACGCACCATTGAAGCCTCTTTCACGAAGGTTTTCAATATGGCGTCAACTTAATGGTTCGGGAGCCAGAGTAGAGGATGAGGATGTTTCCTTATCGAAGGAAAGAGCGGTGGGGCTTTGATATGAATTCTTACAGTTTTTCGGGACCCGCATGGCTCTAGTATTTTGCAGAGGTTATCTTCGATACCTTTTCTATGCAGTGGGTTACGTGTCTGAAATGTCCAGACCAGTGGTCACGGGCCCCTTAAGCACCCTTCATGGCTGTTTGCCAAGAAACCTGTGGCGCTGCTCAGTTGCGTCCTGGTTCGCCGGTTTTGAATGTCCGAACTGCATTCTTCAAAAGACACATTCACAAGGAGCGAATTAGAGGAAATATTTTCATTTCGCTCGGAGGAGCAGCCCGCATTCTCGTATCCTGTATTTAGGTCGCTCAGCTGCGCACGGACAGTACATCCATTTAAAACCGCTACGCTCCCTTCACACCCTGCTTTCTGTGACCGAAATGCGCGCCACTTGCATGGAACGTGCCAGTGCGTCCAGCAGAAAACCGACTGCAGAACGCGTTCCTAATCGAGAAGACGCAGCGACGGCGTAACATTGGCGTTAGTGCCCTCTGCATTTTATGAATTAATTGCTTCATCTGAAGGGTGCAACGGACACGTTATACCAAATTCGCATTTGTCATTGTTTTCTTAAAACAATTTATTGTAGATAGAAATATTGTAGTACCAAGGGGTGGGACTCCTATCCGCGTTAGATAATTTTTCCTGTCAGCTGCGAAGGCCAGTGTCCTCGTTGTTCAGACCAGCGTCCCATAGTGCGGATCTGGGGTTGGGAAGTTGATCTATGCTCCTGTTCTGTGGCGCTTCCTTATAAGAATATGTGGTGTTTGTTGTTGGAATATGGAAAATTTGCTTCAAATATCTAGGGTATCATGTGGAAGGGGGTATGATATTATGGCCGAGTCAGTTTATATTCAACAATAAAGCTCTCCTTCGCGTTTACTAGAGTGCATAAGTTGATGATAAAAATTTTCAATGCCATCTCGGTAGTGGCTAAGTTATTACGTCGATTGTCATAAGTATCATAGCCTATCAGTGATCCCATTCAGAGATGCGCTCGGGAGTGAAGTTCTCGAACGTGACTATTGGCAGGCTTATCACTCATCGCGGATTCGTGCCGTTTGTTGAAGTCTGCCATTCAGCGGGACAAACGGCGCCGTTTCGGTGGCGTTTCGGCAAAAACCTACGTAACTCGTGATGTCAGACGTGTATGTCTAAAATAAATCTATGTGGAAAGAGCATTTCAAATTTTGGCGCGATTCTGAAGTGACGCAGTTTGTATGGTGACGCAAAGAAAAATTTCACTCATTTTTTCTGAGGACACGGCCCTTGGCTCGCCAGCTAGGCAAACTACGCCCGAGACCACGCTGGCACGTTGATTTCAGGGAGGTTCATAGAAGGGGGAGGGGGGGGGGGGCGATGTTTTGTGGGCGCGTCCCCATTGTTCAAAACGCCGGGAGTGGCTTCGAGGAGCATCAAGAACTTTCCGGTGCCGCGCTGCCGCTGACGCACCAGTGAAGAGAAGGAGGGAAGGGGGGAGGGGGGGGGGCTCTCTTAGCACACGCAAGGCTACGCCCTCTAAGTCGGTTTCGAGTAGAAACGTCTGCGACATTCCAGAACAATTGACGTCATGGCTGACGCAATGCGTCGGCGCGTTGCGTCGGCGAGCGGTGGGGGAGGGGCAGCCGTACAGAGAAAGCTCGTTGCTCTCCAGTTTCCTTCTCCCCTGTTTTAGGAAATGCGCTGAATTTTGCGACAGATGGAAAACCTCAAGGTGGGTGCCTACGTTTCGACAAGAGGACTGGCCTTCGTCTGGGCTTTGGGCCCAGAGGAAGACAAATTATCTTTGCGAAATGTTGGCAAGCACCTTGAGGTTTTCTCTCCCTTTATTGACTTTGTGATTACCAATCACGAGAAACTCTGTTTCGCCGCTCATAAAAAAAACTGATTGGAATTTACGTGCTCTTTAATTGCACGTAACAATCACAAGGCGCACGTGCTGTGAAAAGAAAAGAATGTTTTTACTACAGAATAAATGCACAAAAACAAAAATGATGTTTCGAACATAAGTGAGTAGATGTATCTCATTTTTAAAATTGGATTAGCCTAAGAAAGCGAAAAATAGCATTATGAATGTTTTTTTTTCTTTCCTGAAGGATTGAATCAAATGTAGTAACTTATTCGGGATAACATACCTGCACTTTTGTGTGTCGAACTTTATGTTACCTTTTTGGTTCATGAGGACTTCAAGTGGCCATCGCTTCCACTCTCTATGCAAGATCTTATATCTGCGGAACCTGGAGAGAATAATGTGGGGCATCCTTATTCCACTTGCACATAAAGCTTTGCTGCGTGTAGAGCCACCAAAACTTCATTTACAAGTTCTGCCTCGATGCCTTCAAAGTTACTGCAGTGAATCAGTAGTTCATGACATAGGGTTGAAGATATTTGCAGAAGCACTGGGCGGAATTGTGATTATTGCATCATATACCGTCATTATTTCTTCAAACTGTTTCAATATGATTACAAAGTATATAGTTATCAAGCGGTTATACATTTTTACATGAAATGTGGCAGTGCACATGACCGGTTTTGTAGCCAATTAAGAAAAATGTGATGTAATAAGAACACTCTGGTGAGGCCACCTTTAAGAATTTTGTGACGCAGACTTTCTCTACTCACCCTCTAGGCTGTCGTCGAAACGGTGGTGCAAGCAACTGCTTGAAGGTTTGTACACTAAGAGTTTCAACGTGTGCTTGCACTTGTATGGGCGCATCTGTAAAATATTCAGGTAATTCCCAGTAGAACTGTAGCTGACGCCGGCGGAATTCTTCCATAAGTGGAAATTTCTCACAACCAATTGATACGACTGCCTGTTTGGCGGCGGGCTCCTTTAAACAACACATCACGATCGCACTATGGTTTCATCGCCAAGTTTTCCGACATCAAACATGTGATTTATTCAGGAGATAAGATGGCACTTGCAACTCGACCGCAATTTCCGACGCCCGTGGTGGCCAAATGGGAACCTGATAACATGATTGCCAGGCACGCAGTGATAAGGGGACAGTACACAGACTACCTAAGCGCTCTTACCGATAGAGCTTGTCAATCTCATCCAGTACCTGTTACTTCGTTTGTTGTGAGGACCCACCTGCACAAATTCTCATTATCCCCAGTTTCATGATCAAGTGCAATAGCCTAACTGCTGCATTCACTCCAGTGCTTCGAAACGCCAGGATAAAGCATTTAGGGTTTGCTGAATGCTCGTCTTTTGTAGTGCCCATTAATCGCATTTCTCTTATGACTGCTTTGTTTTATACCTCCCTTGTTCAAATCTTGTTTACCTATTCAGTCTTACGGTGCTACCGACTGTGTCACTGTGTTTTTAGGGGCGTATATTTGCGCTTCTCTTTTTATGTTATTAACTTTCCAGCATGCCTCTCATCCGTGGGCCCTCGTCTTCGCTTTTTTTTTTAAATTAAAGCAAATATGGTGATTGATACGGCTGTTCTCATTGCTGCTCGTTTTGCAGCCACCAGCGTGCTGATTGGTTCAGATAAGAACAAATATAGCCAGCGGCTGTGGCCCCTCATAATATAAAGGAACCTAGGTCCAGCTTACGGCGCATCCTCCACACCGCTTAGCAGGAGATGGCAGACCCCAATATCTCGGAGCACAGCCAGCAGCAGCCGCAGAAGAAATTGCTGAATGATGACTTGCATGATGAATTTCGCCGAAGGTTGGAGATTCAACTGCCGCCCCCCTGGAACTCTCGCTGCATTGATGATGGTACGTCCCTGCTTCACTCTAAGCCTGGTTTCGGTGTGATTTTTAAGGTTGCGCCAGGACAACTTATTCACGACATCCGAGATACTCTGGCCCCACACCTGTTTGTGCTCAAGACAAAAGACTCGGCCATGCACGTGACAGTGTTTCACGCCGCCCTGTACGTGGACCATCCGGACGAGTTCAACCCAGCCTCGCTGCCCAACAACCTGCTCACTTCCATCCGTAACGAGTTGCTTGATGGGGCCAGAACCGAGATTGCGGCCGCCGAGACCCTGTTTCGCAACGGATCGGTTAGCATGTCTGTGCAGCCTGGAAAAACGTGGCTTCTTGTCGGCCACGGCTACCCCTCGCATCTGGCCGTGAGGGTGGACTACAGCCAAGCCAAAGATATCCTGCAAGCACTGAAGAATACTCTACACGCAATCACCGATACCTGGTTTTCAGCGGCGTGTGCGCTGATCAAGAAGCAGGGATTCCGTGCCACCGTGCGTAACAACGAAACCATGGGCCAGCATGTCTGCGGCGAAGGGTGGCGTCTTTCGGTGATGTTCACGGGCAAGAGCGATTACCAATCTCACGTCACGCTTGGTATGCTTCGAGCTGAGAACGAGAACCATGTCCTCGATGCAAAGGTAGTCGAGGCCAATGACAACTGCCCGGACGGCATCGAGTCTTGCTTCTCACACCAGGAAGAGTCCGGGAGTGGCGTCAACGCACGTGCTTTAGCCGGAGAGGTGGAGGCTCTCAAGTGGGCGCATGCGGTGAGTTACTACAACTCTGAAGCCGCTGGGATCCCGAGGAACAACATCACAGAAGCTGTGGTGACGGTCGACCAGGCTCGTAAAGTGCTCTGTCCAAAATTTGTGCGGGACATTTGGGGTGAATACATGCTGCGCACCAAGATCGAGCCTATAATCGTTCGTGTCCTGGGCCTCAGCAACGCGAACCAGACTGGCCTGAACGCTGTACGTCTTGACGGCGTGGGAAGCGACGTCATGGACTTCTTGCGCACCCCTAACTACACTTCACAGCTGTGAAAAAGTGGCAAGAGAGGAGGCGCTGTTAGACAGGGAACTGTGTAAATAAAGAAATAAAAGGTGCAAAGGAAATAGTTTTAATTTTGTTAATGCGATAGAGTTGAAGACACGTTTCGTTGCAGACACATGATAACCTAGCACCGAAGAAAGGTGAAACTGGCCACTGTGGCAGGTGGAAGTTAAATTGATGAGTTATCGCTCCCAAAGAGCAACCGAGGTCGCACAAGGCCCACCGCTGAGATCGCCTGCCATCGCAGAGCAGGGGCGCATCACTTAAGCGCTGCACCACGGCGCAATAAGGGGTATGAAGACTCCAGATAGCGTTGTGGGTTCATAACCCTTCAAATGTGCCATAGCAGACCGCAAATGAGTTGTAATTGCTATCGATATATTTGCGGGAATCGTCCTGATCACAGTGGTGGTGAGGAGGTCACCTAACGTATTGTTCGCCTCGTAAGTATTTGTGGAAGACGACGAGGATAGGACAACCTCTTTTTGATTTTTCAACGTCAGATATGCACTCACGAATTAACAATTCTGTAATATCGCACAAATATTATGGTTTGAAGTTCTCTAACGCACGGTGTGGGCAACAGGTACCATACAGTTGAATTCAGGTGCATCAGATTTGAATCTGATGCACCTCCCTGGGGCCTCTCTGTTTAATCTCAGTAATGCACAACTGGTTCGGTCTGTAATATCGCACAAATATTATGGTTTGAAGTTCTCTAACGCACGGTGTGGGCAACAGGTACCATACAGTTGAATTCAGGTGCATCAGATTTGAATCTGATGCACCTCCCTGGGGCCTCTCTTTTTAATCTCAGTAATGCACAACTGGTTCGGTGTGGTGCAGTGCAGAACAGTACAGTCGCATTGCACTTGAAAATCCTCACTTATTGTGCTTCGATGCCATAAGACACCCTATCCTCACTACGTTAGTCAGTCGCATATGCTGTAGTGGGATATTACTATGAGCACATTTTAGCCGTCCACTTCAGCAGAGGCTACCTCCGCACTTTAAAATATCACTAACGTATCATTAAAGACTGACGCAATGACGGGTGAAGGTTGCATTTACTGCCTGAAATCTGAAACGATGATACTTTTGCGAGGTGGGGAATTTTTAATTAACAGCCCAAAATAAGCACATTATCGCATTGTAGCGAGGGCACTCTAGCAAAAGGACGGTAGAATCCTTTTAAAGGAAACTCTTCATTTGGCAAACATATGTCCCGAAGAGAACTGACCTCCGTTTCAGCGATAGCAAGTGGGCCCGGCGGTCGACGAAGATGAGACCATCAGCTACTATCTGTAGCGCTCAATTTAAAGCTAGCGAAGGTATTTCAAGATAAGGCGCGAAATGCACCCACAACAGTCTATAACATTATGTAGCAGTGGCGCGTGGCTGAAATAGTTGCAGAGTATGGTCGCATCTCGCGTCAAAGCGTGATTAAGCTCTGCGCTTGTGGCTTCAAGCACCAATACGAGGGGGTACCCAAAAGAAACCGGACTTATTTTTGTTTGAACTTATTTGTTCACATTTTAAGCACAGACCTTCAATCTCCTTCAAAGTATTCCCCACTTGCAATGATACGCTTGTCGAATCTTTCATTCCATTTTTCAAAACATTGTTTAAATTCATCTTTTCTGATGCTTGACAGTGCCTCCGTCGTTTTTTTCTTCACCTCAGCAACATCAGCGAAACGCTTTCCATTCGCCTATTTTTTCATTCTAGGAAACAAAGAAAGTAGCACGGGGCAAGGTCGGGAGAGTATGAGGGTTGAGGAATAGGGGTCATGCCATTTCTGGTCCAAAATTGTCGTATAGACAGGGCTGTGTGAGCAGGGGCATTGCCATGATGGAAAAACCAGTCACCCGACCGCCACAAATCCGCCGCCGACTTCCACCGCACACTGTTGCCCAATGTTTTAAAAACATAAAAGTAGAAAGCCTGGCTAACTGTCTGACCCTGCGGATCAAATTCTCAATGGACGACTCCTCTCACGTCGAAAAAACAAATCAGCATTTTTTTGAGGTTTGGTTTCACCTGACGAGCTTTCTTGAGTCGAGGTGAATTTGAAGTTTTCCATTGGCATGATTGTTGATTTGATTCAGGATTCGATTCAGGAACGCTTGAGTTGTCCCCTTAGCATGGTCCTTGTACGTCTTTCTTAATATTTCAAGAGTTTCTATTCAACTTTTTCCGAGCAAAAATCAGAATTTCACCGGCGCACGCTGTTCACGAAAATCAGCCATTGCAAAAACGACATTCCCACAAAACAGTCGTCATTCTAAAACTCTGCCTAAACTAGTCTGACCTCCTTCAACGACGGCACTCGGCTTACTGACTCTGAAATGTTCGTTCTATGCACTCCTAGTGGCAAAACGCGGTACCACAGAAGCTTTGCCGGCCAAAAAATTTAGTCCGGTTTCTTTTGGGTACCCCCTCGTATATATTTGAAAGCTTCGTCAAGTTACTCCCGCTATTAAGAAAGCGACCGCTCTATTTTGCGCAAAGCAAACACAACCGCCAGTACCTGCGCGCTAAGCGAGAGCGAAACCGAGCAATTGTGAAGGAAAGGACGAATCCAGCGTCGGGCCGCTAATATCCACACCTGCCTTTTCTTCAAGAACCGTATAGCATTGGGGAAGTTGGTAAGACATGCTTAAAGAGAAGAACGGTGCAGCATCAATTGTTTTCGTTACTTGATGTTTCACCATTCATCCATTTAGGATGCCTTTTCTTTAAATTTGGAGGCACCCGTGGCGAGAATAACTTGAGTTGGAAGGCTTCCGAAAATGATCGGATACTAAGACGGTCAAAAACCAGGGTGTCAACAATACAAAGTTCAGTGGGTGCCAGAAAAAAGAGGAGGGCCTGCAATAAAAAATAGACTACGAGTGGCACAAGCGTGATACTTACTGTTTTAGATGTATTTGCACGGAAAGCCTTTTAAACATTAAGAAAAGGAATCTCTTAGGCGCGTCAAGGTAGAACTTGATATTTGCCTCATACCTCGACATCCCAAGACAGAGATGACAGGCTGCCCCTCCAAAGAAACAAGGGGACAAAGCTTCTAGGCAGGAAAACTGGAGGAGTGTCCAGAACCTATTTCGAGTGTTGGTCTGACGCACATTCCGTAGGTCATTAGAACTCCATATCTCCAAATTCCTCATCGAAGAATGTCCAACCTCGCAGCATATTAACCCAAGGAGCCCCCCCCCTAGCCGTGAAATGATCAACGTGTGGCCGCAAGGTTTGTGTTTGGTTGTAAATACAAACTTAAGGAATGGACTGTAGGTAATAAACCAGAGAGAAATACAGAATCCTGGTTCGTTCTAACGATTACAAGACACTTGC
The DNA here is from genome assembly GCF_055824585.1 of Amblyomma mixtum. NCBI lineage: Eukaryota > Metazoa > Arthropoda > Arachnida > Ixodida > Ixodidae > Amblyomma > Amblyomma mixtum. The sequence goes on from NC_143013.1 coordinate 181,886,111, forward strand.
CTGCATTTTTCTTGAGGTGTATGGTGCAAAGTTGTTGTTCTAGGGCACTAAAATAGGATTGCAAGCGAACACAAAGAGGTTGGATATCTGCTGCAGCTGCAAACAAAAAAAGACGCCAACGATGTGTTTACTTGTGCGAACTTTCGATTTGGATGGGTTCCAGTTTAGAACAATGTAAAAAAAACTTGCAGTGGTTTAGCTCTGGTTAATCTGCGGGATTGCGAAAGCAACGAGGAGAGCGAGAGAGGCGATGGAGAGCGCGCTGCAGCGGCGGCGGCCCCGGCACTCTATCTATGCACCGCTACTGCGCACGCGCAACTGGCGAGCGCGGCGGCGGCATCTCTGAGTCATCCGCGCAGCGACGGTAGCGGCGCGCCAGCTGTGCGCCGTGTGACGTCACTGCTCCTCGCGCATGCCTAGTATCGTCTTGTCTCAGGTACGCGAAATGGCTCGGCGACTCGCAACAATAACGCACAGCAGGTGATAGGTCCTTGTGTTTCGATTCTCGTTGGCTTACAGCTTAATGTGTGTGCTATAATTAACAAAAATAAAAGCTCTCCGCCATCAGAATGCGGGATCAACTATACGAAATACTTTCGGAAGCTCAGGCACTGTAGTCAATTCATTTAGAATAAATTTCAAAGCTATAGTAAGGGTGCGATATGCTCAGCGTAATCATGTCCAAAGCCCTTGGACAAAAATTTTTATAACTAGAAAATATAAGACACTCTTATGGAAATAGCGGAGACAATGGTCCATTCATCTGATATATAGCAAAACCTTTCTGTTAAAAAGTTTCCATCGACCACATCGAATAGTTAAGCCTGCCTTAGAAGATCAATGAGAAACGCTTTTGACAACAGGAAAAACAAAAAGGTTAATAGCAAGGAAATGAAAAACTGCCGTCAGGTGATATGCGGATAAATTGATTGTTATGCAGAAATTTTGCATTATATGAAAAAATTGCGTTGACTCGCGTTTTCCGCTTAAAAATGCTTCTGTCCAGAATTGTTGGGTATGCAAAGCAGCGAACATTATATTGTGTGGAGCTAACATAATATGACTCTCTAGGTCAGCCTGTGCATTTCATGGGCAGCGTCCTGGCACAAAAAAGGCAAGTGTTCAGAATACCTCCGCTGCACATGATGCACAGAACACGAGATTGCAGAACGTTTCCTATTAATTTAATGTTTAAAGTAAAGAACTAGGTGGAATATCATTCCAGGGCATGGGCTTGAGCCCTTTGATTTTTAATAAAGAAATCTGCTTAGCGAGCTTCCTTTCATTCGGAACGTAGATAGCCGTGCTTGATGGAATAGTTAACAGGATGAATAAACAGTTTGGCGGGTCTTCAAAGAGATATTTCTGCATTTTTGAACTGACGCTATCAGGAGCTTACACAGCGGCTGGCAACCCTGAATACACCTGGAGACAGATCATATAAAGAAAGTTGTCAATCGTAATCCATTGGCTCAAATAATATAGGACGGTAAGAGGGAAGAGATGTGGGATGGTACTCCAATGTTTGGCAACTGATTTTACTATCGCGGAAGCTGATGATGATGATTATGAATAATTTTTTATGGCGCAAGGGCGTCTGTCGCCAAACCGCGACATGGCGCCAGGTTGTTTCTTCTACTTAAGGTGGGGTCAAAGGCCCATTTTCCAACCATTTCACCCTAAAGAATCTGTGCCCAGGCAAGATAAAGCGGGAAAGCTTGTAGCCATTGTTTCAGCAGTGGGTACCTGGCGGCACTAGGGATCGAACCCCCCACCTCCCGCATGCACTATTGCGAGAGTTCCTCACGTTCTGAAACGAAGGATTTAAAATTCTGTGGGGGTGGACAACCTTTCTGAACCGTGCCAAATCAAATAGAGGGCGTCTGCTGTCAAACTTTGATAGGAAATTGAAGTTCTGAGGGTCATAAGCTTGTTTCGCTCGTTAGTCCGTCCTCTTCAAACTGGCACCGAAATAGTTAAACCCACTCCGATTTTTGGGATACTGGTGAGGGGGCAGCCTTTTCAATACGGCTTTCCTCCACCTGTAGTCCAGAGAAAAGTCTTCACTTGGCCAACGACCAGAGGCATTGACCTTCGAGGACCGTGCCAGAAACTCAAATTATTTGCGGCAGTCCTGCTGGGCTAAGGAAATTACTTCAAAGTTTTCTTCATCGGTGATCCTTGAGACTGACAAAGCAGACAGCAAGCTAACCTGAAATAGACCACAATTCAGCCTAGCTCAGACGAAGGTATTGTGTAGATAATATAAGTAGGTTTAAATTAAGCGGTCGCGAAGCAGTACCAAAGTCAACAGTTGAATGATTTAATAAACTAATGCTCCAAAATAAGGAGCTGTTCAGATACGGTGTGAAAAGTAACGCCAAAAGTCTTGATTGCTACGAAGCACCATGCAAGGACGACAGACAAGAAAGGAAAGGACACGCAACAAAATTATGGAACGACGTAAAATCGGTTCCGCATGAGAACGAGCATTCGCGATAAATCTGGTCGCGTCTTGCACTGCATACAAAACGACAAAGCCGCGTCCAGGGGTGGTATTCTGCCGGTGTCGCCTTTTGCGACATGTCGCATATGGGCGGGGCCTAAAAAAGTGCTTACAGATGCTCGAAGAAACGGAAAAAGCCGCCGGCACTTTCGTCTGCGGTGCATTCATTCACTCCGAGAAGCGACAATTTACCACTGCTGATCCACTAGCAGCAGTAGTTTCGTATCTTTTATAGCAAGAATATTTGCCATCACATGACGTCTAACGTTCAAAAAAAATTTGCAAATTTAATATAAACTCGCTTTACTTCATTTAAGTCTATACAACACCGCGAAAAAGCTCCAAATCTATTTTTCTTTCGTTCCGAACGGTTGTGCTAGGTTTCGGCCGCGTTTCGGGCAGTTGCAGACGGTAGCAGTGTAGCTGGAGGTTCCATTAGGCTTGCACGCTCCAGAATCGAGAGCGTATCTAAAAAACTAGGCTGAATTGCAGCTTAAACTTTATCGTCGAAGCTAGGTAAGTCATAGCGAAAAGTAACAACACCAGTAGTTGCCGGTAAACATGCCGACCGGAGTCGCAAGGACTGCTGAATTGGCTGAAGCGGGCGGCTCTCGCTTGAAAGGACGTCGCCATGTTTTCACGCCAAGGGCGCAAAAGCCGCAACTGCCGATTGCGTTCGTACGCTAACGGTAGCCCGTCACCCGCGCGAATCGCTTCAGCGCATTCCGTTGTTCGACTCAGCGTAGTAAATTGGGGCGACGTCACGATGACGTAGCAGGAAGGCGGGTCCGTGTCGTCACGCCGTCACCGCGGCTCGAGCCAATCAGCGAAGAGCGAATGCGACATGTCGCAAAAGGCGACACCGGGAGAATACCACCCCAGAACTTTCAGGTTTCAACAAAGAACTACTACAAAGCTTGGCGCCAATTACTGGGAATGCCAAAACTCCAGTGTAAAAGCTGGCCAGGTCATGACAGATTTTCGAAAGGCCTGCTATGTTTTCCTCTAAGAACGCACGCAGCGAAAAAAAAGTATGAGCAGTGTCTTTTTAAAGCAATCAAGTGTTACGAAACTGAAAGCAGCCGGGAAAGGGTGCAGCTGCAACTATCACACCGCGCTGCATGGGTGTGGCAGGAGGGCAGGGGAGTGTAGCGGTCGGGGAGAGTTATACACAGTGAAATGCAAAGAAGGTTTATTTGCAGGTATTTTTTGTAGGTAAGGTGATCTAACCGAAACCGCTATTTGCTTCAAGCCATGCGCTGGCTCTCTCCATTGCTATATCACGAAGAAGTTGCCCCGCGTTGTTTAGCAGCATAATAGTGTGTGCTAGTATAGCTTGCGTCGGTAAAAGCTTCAACGGCAGTACAGCTAGCCTCAGGCGCCACCTAAAAATATAGGCCCCATCAGAGAGAAGGAGTGTTCTAGTACCAGTTGGTCCACTATGACATGGGTTGGGGTGGCGCCAGTGGTCGAAGCACATGCCTTTATTGCCACAACTAAACTGAAGCAGGCTGCTAGAAAGCAATGCTCCGCAGGCGTGAGGTTACTGCAACCTACTTACAGCACACCTATTGTTGAAAATGCGCACCTGATCTGCCTGAGATGACATTTTCTTTCGGAAGTGGAGCTTAGATCTTCAAGTGATCAGCTGCGGAGGTCGCCTTATTCATATGTTGGCTACTACACGAAAACTACCTTTCATTGAAACCAAGTCTGGGTTCACTGACGAACCAGAACAGCTATAACGTGTATACCTTGTTTCTGTACGTTTAAGCGCCCTGGTAAATTTTTACAAGTTTTTCTAAATGAATGCATTCATGAGACATGAAATTTTGCAATAAGAAAAAAATCACACTTGGCATAGCCTAATGGAGCTCCAGTTGGACATGCAGCGGCAGAGTGCTGCTTGGGCCTTGATTTTAGCATGAACAAAAATGTCTAAGATAGCTAAAGAAAGTACAGTAAATTGCTCGCCTATTTCGTTCATAATGCACAGATGGCGGAACCAGCGGTGTCGAGTGTTCGCTTCTTTGCGTTGTCCTGCTTCAGTTTAAGAAAGGACGAACATATTGGACACATTGATGGGTGCGTAGTCTCACCTGATTTCCTGCTAATAACTAGTTTGTCACTGTTGTATTCTTGCCGATTGGGCCGTGCGGACAGACATACCTTATATTTGTGTGCTATCGTTGTTTACTCATCGTGACCTCCCAAAGAGAAAATAAAGAAAACTCATTGTAGAAGAAAAGCGAATGGGGTGAGCTGGTATCGGCCCATCGTGAAACAACAGCGCGAATAGAGACGACGGCGAAAGTAACGACGACACGACGACCGCTAACTGTGAACTAAGATTATTTGGCTTGAAAAGGTGTTTATATACGCATGAGCGGCAGGAAAAAGTTGCATGGAAGGAACAGGAACGAACAGCGTACGGTCATAGATAACAACCAACATACACTCCATGGAGTCGTCAGCTTCTGTCCAGGAATGCGAGCTTATTATCTGTAAGTACTATTGTGGCTTTGCTGATGCACGTGCCCCGGTCTTTTGCGATATGGTAGGATTACACAAACTCCCGTGTGATCTTATCCCTGTGTTTGTATAATACTATTGCTGTGTTGAATAAGGACGAATACCCACTGCTCGTGAGACAGAGCTTCACAATGTGGGAATCTGGGTCACTGTTTTCGACATTTTTGCTGTGTTCTAGAAGGCGCTTGTTTGGACATCATCCAGTCGGCCCTATGTACAGTGGCGAAGAAAAAATATTGGCACAGTGACGTCACCGGAGTGACGAAAATCGCACTGCGCGGCTGGCGCAGCACCCTGCATTGCGAACACGCCTTGGCACCTTTGTTATCGGCATGCTCGTAACCGCACCGCCAAGCGTTGCTACCTGGCGCTCCGGTGTCACGTCACAGTGCTAATCTTCTTTCGTTTCGACGATACATGTCTCATCATAATAAACTAATCTGATATACTACGCCTTCATTGAACACAACTAGCTGCTTGTTATGGCGTATAGTGCAACCCATGTGTGTACCTCGGCCCGGTGCTTCCAGTTTATGATGCTCGTTGGACAGATGCGGGCCAGCCTCAAGGGAGTGACAAAATGTCATCAATTTGATACCGCTTCGCCACGTTCTTTAACCCATGCGAGAGGCGGTGTACTATCGAGCTCAGTATGAGCGGCAACGCGCGAGCGCGGGGCCGGGCGCTCTAAAAGGTTGTAGAGTTGCGCCGATCGCACCGTGTTTCCGAGTTATCTGGAGAAAGTGTACCTCTTCTTGCAAGCAGGCATCGCCTAGAGGCACTTGTTTGCTTTTACCTTCAACCTCGCTTAGTCTTGTTCTGATATCAGTTTCTAAAATGATAACGGCAGCGGCCGATTGACGCCCTAACTTCGTGCTCTGGCCAGTCTCGATTAACACAATCGGTAATGTTTAGTACGCCACTTTGCGCTTAATCATTTTACTGAAAGCAGAATGCTGGAGTGGAGCGCCGGAGACTAAAAAATGGCAGTAGCTTAGCTCAGCTATGACAGGTTATACGTAGCGAGAGGTACGGTATATTCCTGGGTACAGGTGCCCCAAAAGTAATACGGAGCACGCGAGCGGTGGCCGAAATGGAAAAAACTGTATGCCAGCGCGCTCTATGAGCAGATGCGCGGCAAAGAGCGAAGGGGCGTCGGCACATCCGGCTGACCCATCTCGACAACTTGATGCTCGCGTTATCGCCGCCACGGGCGAAGTTGCGCTGCTACCATCCCTGCCCGCCAGGGGCACTTTCAATACATCATGCAAGCGTTTGTTGTTTGGCCGCGCCGTGTACAAAGTGGTGTTCGGCAGGTTGCACTTTTTGCTTTTTCAGGAATGCCACCATTTTCAGCCTGCGGGACCGCCGTGGGTCGCTCTTCGCTTCCCGGCGAGTTTGTGACAGTGAAAACTGAGCAAACTTCACGAAGGACACAACAAGGGAAGACGAGACACAGACGCTGACATAACCATGGAACGTCTTACTCTGATCGTCTTCCCTTTCTGCGTTCGTCATGAAGTTCGCGCTGCTTTTATCGTGATGAACAAGCTCGTGATGTGTTCGTGAAGTTTGTGCGCAACTGAACTAATTAAAGATCACTTCCGTTGGCACAAATTTGCTTTCTTGGAATGGAGGAAAAAGAGAAACAAAAAACGAGCTTGTCTCTCATTTAGTCGTCCCCTGTCAGCTATATTTTACAAACATGCAAAGGAGAAAAGGACTACAGGGTGGAGGCGATTAAAAAAAAACAACTTCCAAAGGCGCTATTCATGCAAACTCAAAGTTTAATGACGAGTAAAGCTCCCGCTCACGTTAATGACATCGACTATGCGTCGATGAAGGGACTCGTAAATGAGTCGACGTATCCGGGTTGCTCTCGAAGGTTGTCCAATGTAAGAAAGTGAATTTGTGTGGAAGAAAATGGTCTTGAATTATTAGCCCACTTGCTATGCCGTTGAGCACATATTTTTATCAAAGACAGCACATGCATGCTACTGTTTTTGTTTTTTTGTTTGTCATGCGTTCCCTAGAGCGAAGCAAAGTTGTCACCGCATTTGCCAAAACGTTACTCGAGTGCTTATACTCGTCAGCGCACAAACTCGCCGCCATGTGTATCACAGACTTCGGCTGCTCCACAGACAAAGATCATGTAGGACCTGACGGAGCGTAAAGCGCACGATGCCGATGGCAAACATTTCTTCACGGCCCGGACGAACAGCAAACCATGAGGTATTGAAAGCGCCCCTGGCGGGCAGGGATGGTAGCAGCGCAGCTTCGCTCGTTGAAGCGATAACACGAGCATCAAGTTATCGAGATGGGTCAGCCGGATGTGCCGACGCCCCTTAGTCCTTTGCCGCGCATCTGCTGATAGAGCGCGCTGGCATGCAGTTTTTTCCATTTCTGCCACCGCTCGCATGCTCCGTATTACTTTTGGGGCACCTGTACGTCTATTTGCTTTGCTTATCGTCATGACTACGTGTTAGACATTAAAGACGAGACATGTGGTGAACGGGGAACGTGCTACTCAACTTTATTGACAGGTAGAAAGACGGCGCGGTGGTGCGTAGAGTATCACGCGGCCGTCTCGGTCGGAGGTGAGAGGCGTCTGCTCCGCGGTCGGTGGTCGGCGCACCAGCTGCGCGGCTCTGACGTCCCTCGGCTCTTCACGCATGCGGAGAACTGGCGACCGACAGCCACAGCAAAACGGCGAGACTGCGGATAATGTAGCCCTCGGGACAATGTACGTGAAACCGGGTGCTTGCAGTGTCCAGAATAGAGAGCAATACGTACTACGTCAGCTCTCACCATGTTTCGGGTGCCCACTACTGCTGAAATCATGTCTAAGCAGTCGCATAGCCGTTCTTGCACGCAAGAAGCGCCCGTTCCTTGATAAATTTCGCATGCCATGTGTGGCCGGTGGGGAAAATACAGTAACATCTCACAGGTCCTTCTTCAGCGGAAACAAAACGAAGAAGAAAAAAATGACAGCAATATCCTTCAGATAAGCGGGGCCGAGGGGATCCAGCGTGCTTTCTGGAAAAGCCAAACTCTCTCCTGATAACTCGGAAATACGTTATGACCGGCGCCACTGTACAAATTTGCAGACCACTTGGCCATGCGTTCGGGGGGTGCAGCTCATACTGAGCGCGATAGCACATGCTGCGTTGTTGATCGGTGAGGGAAGGCCGGCTACTTATTCCTTTTGTTAGCTCGCCCGAGATGCCTGCCAGTAGTTGCTGCGGGTAGCCTACTTCGTTATTTTTTGTTCACCAGGGCTTCGGAGCTAATGTTCGTAAGATGGAAACACGATTTCTTCAGGGCATTCTGTAGGCACGACTTGGTTATGCAATTTTTTAACTATCTTTGAGTGTGCCGAGTTGAAATTAGGGATCGATTTAATTTACCTTGTGTTTAGTGCCAGCAGGCATTGTTTTCTTCCAGTTTGTTCTGTACGCCTAAATATTGCAGGAAACATTCTTTGGCAGCTTCAACATTTGCAGGATGTTAAAAGCCAAGAATTGGAATTAGAACTAGTGGCAAAAACAAGGTAATCACCAATATACCTAAATGTTCTATAGTGAAGCCAAACCAATGCAAATTCTAGGGATCTATCTACATAGCTCACAAACAATTCACCTATTATTGGGGTCAGACTAGAGCGAATGCAAATTCCCGCTTTCTGGGTATACACTTTACCTTTCCCAGCCAACGTACGGGAAACGTAGATAAAAATGAAGCAGTTCGAGAAAGCCTTCTATAGTAATCCCACATCTTCCAGTGGAGGCGTACTCGTTATTATTTTCCGTTATTGAGTTGTGTACAGACTGTAAACTACTGTCCTGGGGCTGTCATTCTTTGTGCACACCTCCTCCTGCATGGGTTCAAAAACTTCGCGAAGCGGTATCAAATTGACGTTTTTTTGTCCGCTTCCCTGCAGCTGGCCCGCATTTTTCCGTCGGTGCATCATAAACAGGAACCAGAGAACCAAGGTACATGCAAGGGTTGCACTGTACGCCTTGAGAAGCAGCTCATTGCGTGCAATGAAGGCGTAATATATCAGATTAATTATTCACGCGGAGCCAAGTACATAGGGCAGACTGGAGGGTGTCTGAACACGCGTTTTCGCGAACACAACAAAAATGTCGAAAACTACGACCCTGATTCCCACATTGTCAAGCATTGTCTCATGTGCAGTAGGTGTTCGCCCTTATTGAACACAGCAACAGTATGAATATAAACACAAGTATAAAACCACGCAGGAGGTCATAGAATCATACCATATCGCAAAAAATCGAGGCTCATGCATCATCAATGCCACAAGCACTTACAAATAATGAGCTGGCATTCCTGGACACAAGCTGACGGCTCATGGGTATGTATGTTGACTGTTATCTATGTCTGCACGCTCTTTGTTCCTTTTCCTTCCATGCAATTTTTTTCCAATCGCGCATGCGTTTATAAACTGCATTTCAAGTCCAATAAAGTTATTTGAGAGTTAACCCTCGTCGTATCGTCGTTACTTTCGCCCTCGTCTCTATTCGCGCTGTTGTTTCACAATGAAAACTCACTCAGCTTAACAGCCAGCTTATTCTAGCTCCAGTTCGCTCGAGATGTGGCATTTGGCGGTGCGTTTTATCATGCTGCGTTTAAGTCGGGTACTGGGCTGAATATTGCGGAAGAGCCGTAAGTCCGCATCGCATGCGACCATGCCGGGCCAAGAAAGACCGAATCTAAACAACTGCACTTGCGGCGCTTTCTCTAAACGTCAATATGTTAGGGAGCATCGTTCGCTCAACCTATCGCCTCTGCCTCAGGGAGATGTTGGGCTGTTGCCACTCGTCTCTGGCACTCTCTGTAGCGGTATTCTCATTGCTGCTGAACATTTCTGCTCAGAAACCCTGCACTGCAATATCCTGGCATGATTTGACCGGATAGGTGCGCAAGTATTTCCATTTGTTAATCCTGGTCGTTTTTAGTGATCTAGAACTAAGGCTTCCAATAATGAAAAAAAAAGACCCATTGTCTGTTTTAGGTTGTGAAGCGAGATAGAGTTGTAGAAATAAATATGGCCGCCATTGGTTTTGCAACCCGCTGCGTCGCGAACAGATCAGCTTTGCTGAACAGTGAACGAAAGCCATGCTGCAGTCGCAAACGGCGAACCATCGTTATTAACTGCCACCCTCTCGCACTGACCATGGAATTTGGTAGTCTGCTCAATATTCATTTCCAATGGATCTAGAACACACCGTTTTCGCACTGCCCGCTTAAGGTGCGTTCAACGGCCCCAAAATTTTATAGTTTGCTCCAACTATGGTCCCCAGTGACCGGTTCCAGCAATCTATTCCTGAAGTATGAGATTGAAACTGTAGCCTCGAATCGAAAGCGAAAATTAATTATGTCAAAAGCGGCTTCTTCAAGGAGGTGTCCCGAGGCGTGGATTAGGAGCACTTGCGGGTAAGATTTAATGGAGAATACCTAAGTAATTTGCGATTTGCTGGTTATATTGCCTTGCAAAGTCACTCCGGAAATGAGCTGCAAAGCATGATCAGTGAGTTAGACATGGATACCAGAACGGTAGGTCTAAAATTGACATGCAGAAAAGCAGTGTTCAACAGCCTCGCAAGAGAACAGCCGTTCACAATTGGTAGCTAGATGCTGGAAGTCATAATGAAATACGCGTACATAGGGCAGGTAGTGGCTGCTGATCTGGATCATGAGTGCGAAATAACTAGAAGAATAAGAATGGGGTGGAGTGCATATGGCAGGCTCTCTCAGATCATGAAGGGCAGTCATGAAGGTAGAAACGTGGAGGCTAACGAAAAGGGATCAGCTTAAGTTAAGGAAAACGCAGTTAGCTATGGAAAATAAAATGATAGGTGTAACGTTGAGACCGGAAGCGAGCAGAGTGGGTGAGGGATCAAACTCGTGGCAATTACATTCTACTCGAAATCAAATGAAGAAGTGGGCTTGGGCACGGCATGCAATCCGAAGGGGAGATAACTGCTGGGCCTTAAGGGTAAGGGAGTGGCGCCAAGAGAAAGCAAGCATGGCAGGAGGCGACAGAAGAATAGTTGGGCGTATGACATTAAGGATTTTGCGGGGATATGGTGGCTGCAGATGGCAAAGGAAAGGGCTAATAGGAGAGACATGGCAGAGGCCTTTGTCCGGCAGTGGCTTAGTCAGGCTGAATGATGATGATGAAACATGACCTTGACGTTCGGGCGAGACATGACTATTGATAAAACTGTTTCTGCATAAATAGGTACGTCACGCACGGCCTGTACGCAGGAAGTGTGCGTGAAAATTTCTGACAAAACGCAAACCCGGCGACGAGTTCGGAGACCCGTCAGTATCACTACGCGAATTAGGTTATCTCTTTTCAGCGGCCAGCTCACCCAGTACGCCTCAACAGTCCTGTGCTTGAAAGCAACCTCGCTGACCTCTTTGATAAGAGACACTGCGCGCCGACGCCAGGCTATCTGGCTCGAGCGGTCACCCAGCGAGCCACGAATAACTTGTTAGTGTCGGCGACATATGCGTCGTAAGCAAATTACGAACACGCGAAACCGGCAATATCACGTTTTCACTAGAACTTCGTGCCGATCATCCAGCTTCCTGTGAAACGATAGCTTTCATTATATACTAGGTAGCATACGCTGCGCACGTCGGGAAAAACGAGGGCGTGTAACTGTCGCGTCTCTAATCGCACAACGCGAGGCTTTCTAAACCGAAGGTTTTTCACGCTAAGTGCGCAGGTGCACCGCCGTCGGTGTTTAAACAGTTTCCAGTTTTCTCAAACGACATGTTAAGCAAAGCGTGTCCTCGAGACGAGGAAGAACTAAAGTGGAGTGCGGTGGTTTTCAGCTATTGTCCCGACAGTTTTTTTTATATATATGGAAGCTTATGGAGTTGCTATGTTGTCAGTACTGTGTGGTGTCTCGTCTATGTGGCAATAATACTTGTGGATGGAAAGGGGGCCCCTTGACAGGCAGCGATGAAATATGAGCTCTCCAGGGAGAAGTACTGAAGTTTCAAATTTAGTACTGCATTCAAATATACCGCAGCGCGGCGCACTCGAGCATGTTATGTGGTACACGTAGAGCCTTTGCTCACACTTGGCGGCTGGAATATTTTTACCACGCAAAATTTTGAAATCTTTAATCCTGCGCGACGAGAGCAACTGCTCTCTTCCTGACGATGCAGTTGCTGCATAGGTGAACTACTTTCTCCACCGTATTCGCCTAGGAACCGTATGAAGACCTCCCTGATGCCAGTTCTAACAACTCCAGCATGCGAGACATTACGTCTGGGACTTAGAGTATTATGAACGTTATTGAGTCCCTAAAAGTGAGATGATCACTGACATCGAAGGCATTATTTCGAAAGTAAGTGAACCCACCGTTACGACGTGAAGCTTTTTTCCTATTAGTTCTTCAATCTTTCTCATCTGGAGTGGTGCCAACCGATTGGCAATTTGGTAATATTCATGTCACAATAGCAAATTTAATGTCATTCGATTCGAATGGAATTATCACCTAATGTAATTACTCTGGCACTACACTGGAACACTTAATGCCAATAGGTTCGAATGACATGCGCCATAGAATCAATTTAGGGAGCTCAGTAGCATTCGATCACTTCACCGACCACCTCACCCACACGCTTGGGCAATAACATCTCCCGTTATTGCATCCCCGATCTCGCTTTCACCCGGAACATTCCCCAATCTACCTGGACTAAACTGGGGAGGCCCTAGAAAGCGAACATTTCATCCCAGTATCTCATCCCCTCGAAACTGGAACCCTACGGGCAGCATCCGCATCAAGGGCTGGAACAAATTCCAGAAGACCGCGCCCCAATCATCATCCTGAGCAGGCTTAGCAAAACTACCCATTCTACATACCAGCATCACTCTAAGCGCACCCGTAGCCTTAAACGCAGTGAAGAATACCCCTCAGCTGACAACCACCTCTACAGCTCTTGGAGGCTTGGCATGGCCTCCTGCGAAGATGGCGACGACAAAAGCACAATCGCACACTTGAGCGCCGAATAGCACACCACTCAAAGCCCGCAGAAGAATGCGCCTCCCAGCTGCCCACCAAAAGCGGGCTCCGGCTTGGTGGTTCTCTCAAGGATACACTAAGCATATCCATAACCTGGACCATCCTAAGGGCCCTTCTCAACCCGGACACCACAAAAGCCGCCACTCATTGCACCCTCCAGACCATAGCCCGCACCTATAAGGGTTCCGCGAAGCTCTGCTCGACAGAGCTTCGCATAAAATACTGTGGTACACCGGCCTACCCACCCATAATTCGATGCTGCCATCACCCATGATGTAGTCAATGCCGCTTAGCTGTAGGCCACCAGGTCTAACGCCCAGGGAGTGAAAAGATTAGACCAATTGCAAATGACGACATACGTAACTTTTCCAGCCAAACCATTCAAGCCCTGAAGGGATATGTTTTTTATTCGAGATGTTTGCCATTAGGCATAATGAGAAAGTGAAGAGCAGAGAAAGGAGTGTAAATAAGCCTCGCCTAAAAAGTGGCAAATGGTGTCGATAAAGCGAGTATCATGTGTCCACATGCGATAGTCGCCTGCAACGTCCCATCGCAGGCTTATCTTCCTTATGAAGCGTCATCTCACGGAGGCTGTAGCCGGGAAAGTCCACAGCAAGTTCTTTTCGTCGCACTGGTCTGGTGGAGCACCACAATGAGGGCACTTGTCAGCCGCTTCTAAACGTTTCTCGCACGACCAATGACGCGCAGGAGTCAAAGCCGCTCCTGCCCGAATCCGGCGCACAGATACCCCCTCCTACCGAGTGCGACTAGGAGGAGAGGGCACAAACACGGAGAAATTAGAGCGCGTATTCTCTGACGCAAAGCCTGTTTCTCGGAAACATGAGACAGGAACGGATCTGAAGCAAGTGGGGACGTACGGTGGCGGGATGTCTGATGTGTCAAGGTGTGTCATTGTATCCAGATGAATATTACGTTGGTCGCGAGCGTCGCCGTGAATCCAGTGTATAAACACAAGACAGGGGTATTTTGTGCAATTTTGGTGAATGGATTGTGTAATTTAGAATGTGCGCCAGACAGCATTAAGCTTCTTAAGGGCGGCAAGGGAGTGAGTGCAAATGTGAACAATATTGAATGTGGGCACGAGTGGAAGGGAAGCAATTGCACTGTGTATCGCTTGAAGCTGCAATGCAAGGGCGAGCAAGCATCCGCGCTATATGTAGCGCGGGAATTAAGATGGGGATGGGAGGGACTGTGAACTGCGGTAAGCTCCGGTAAAGCCTTTAATGCCTCATGCTGTCGTTAGCAATCCGTGTCGGCAGCCGTGTCGGCGTCCGTGTCGGCAGCCGTGTCGACAGATGTGTCGACAGATGTGTCCGCGTATTGAGGCGTGTCCACCGTGATATGCGAGACAGTTACTGCGTAATTTCCTTTCCTGAAATACAATTTTCAGTTTCTTCATCACGGCCCCTCTATTCTTTCACTGTCAGTTCCTCCCTTCCTGTACGATGTAGTTAAGGTTTCCACCGAGATGACTGAGAATTACAGCGCCATTTCCTTTCCTCTAAAAGCATTGCGTTCAAAGGGCAAGGCATCGGCCGAACGGATGGTGGCGTTGCGTGGACTCCATGGCAGCGCTACAACACGCTGTCGCGTTCCACTCCTAAAGGCGAAGCTTAAGCGCCACTGATTAGCAGTCAAATAGTGATGAGTGATTAATCAGTAATTAGCCACTAATTAGTAATTTGCCATTACTTCGTCATTAATTATGTGTGACGTCATCCAGTGGTGACGTCACCAGTGTCACATAGGCAAAGTGGTGCGGAAAACGCTTTCGTCTCTTCGCAGTTTAGAGAGTCAAAGTGCCCCCTGAACTTTTTATGCACCCTGGAGTTAGATGCGTGGCAGATATCGGCGTCGAAGCAGGAGAGCGATTGTCTGTGAGTGGACAGTATGACCATGGAGGAAGACTCTGTAAACGGTGAAGCTGAAGCGACATCTTGCGTGCTTTGTTTGCCTCAAATGATTTCATTTAAAGTATTAAGTTGTGCGTACTCTTGCCGAATGGGTATGGGTGTGATACGAGGAAGATAAGATATTGCGGGCATAGCCTCCCAATTTATTGACTCAAGGGAGTCCCACTGTCGACGGGCGAGGCTATGAAATTGGGCCTGGTACACTATCCGCGGCTGGAGGTTGAAGCGGACGAGCTGACGGGCAGTATCAAAACGCGCTCTACCAGAGCGCATAGCTATGCGTCGAATCAGACCGAGAGTAGCGTCAGCCGATTTAACGGGTTGCATTTAGCTACACAGTCCCAGTCCCAGATGTATGAAGTAGAAGACCTAGAACATTCTCAATTTCTACTTCAGGAATTTGAGAATTATCTACCGTGAAGGTAAAAGGGACTGCTTTCCGTTGGCCACATCCGTTTCCCATGCAAATGAAGCATGATTTATTACACAATAGGGTCTGATACAAACGGGGTTGTCGTGATATGTTGCACAGATGCATCTGGATGACAGGACAGCAAGGTTATGTCGTCAGCATACGCAAGGACGAGTACAGAAGACATTTTCTCTAGGGCTCGGACAAGATGTATGAAAGTTACGTTAAATGATGTGGGGGCGAGGACGGAACAATGAGGTACCCCACGGTTGGAGGTAAAGTGGCCAAAAGGCTGTCCATGGACACGTACACCGAAGATTCTGTTTGCTAAAAATGAGTGAACTGAGAGGAGAATGCGGGAGACCGAGATCTTCAAGGGTGCCAAGGATCGCAGAATGATGTTGTCATATGCCTTTGTAATGTTGGTAGCGAACAACGTACCAACAAGATGAATATGGAGAGTATGGTTATGTACGTCGGCAGCCAAAACAGCAAGAACGTCTTCCGTTACAATTTGAGGGCGGAACCCAATTTGAGATTCTGGATTACAATTACTAGATTCCAGCCAGCATGACAACCTAGCTGCGAGAATGTTTTCATAAAGGTTTGATGATAGTAGGCGTAAGTGAAACAGGACGGGGGGCCAAAAGAGAAACTTGCGGTTGACCTGATTTGGGTATTGGTAGAACGATAACAATGTTTCCACTCCGCAGGAATAACTCCAGAATACCATACCTCATTGCATGTATCAGGGAGGGACTGTAGGGCAGGACCTTCAAAAGTGCGAATAAACGAGTTAGGTACGCCGTCGTGTCAGGAAGCAGTGCTTGAGGCGATCTATGGAGGCCAACAATAGTGCCATGTTAAAATCTATAGTAAGCTCATCAGAGGGCTCAGAAATGGGTAATATGGGAGATGGCGTAGAAACGCAGTCATGATGTGAGAAAAATTGACGGGCTGCCTATTGTGCAAGTGAAGCTTCACCCACATTCAGAGCCAAGCGAATTCTTCGGTATAACCAGCTACTTGAGAAGTGCGTTCCATGGCCTGACATACCCGCGAAAAATGTCTATTACCCTGTCTAGAGGATAGAGGGGCATCCATGCAGCCCAGCGTTGTCTGCTAAGTCACTTTGAGTAGCGCCGCGCATATGCAGTAGCCCGATGCAGAGTTTGGAAGAGCTGAAGGATCATGGGGATTACGAGAAGCATAATGATCCGCTCCGACCCCGACGATCAGGAACTCGAATTCACTCCCGCTTACTCCTTCAAAGACATTGTTTTACTTTATCAATCTGGCCATGGTCTGTATTCCCGCCCGTGTAAAGGTCTTTCAAAGGCGGAGGAGCAGCTTCTGCTTCGCCTGTATACTAATACTTTGCTGTGCCCGGCAGCTCTAAAACACTCCGACCCTTCTTTCTCGGGCATCTGTCCGCACTGTGCGGAGAAGTCCTCGGACATCTACCACATGGTGTGGGCCTGCCCCTCCAAACCTGCTATCCCCCCTCATCCCTACCCAACCCGGGAGGTATGGGAGGCGACCCTGCTCGGCTGCTCTGACCTGCAGGCCCAACGGGCCTTGGTCGCGCGAGTCCGGGCGGCGGCCGTCGCCACTGGGGTCCGGAACTAGGGACCTCCACTTAGTACTTGTAAGGGCTGGCCCCCTCTGGGTCAGCTCATGTAATACCTCCAGTATTGTATGTGTAAATAAATGTTTTCCACCAACCCCACCCGGCGACGAAGAGCCCAGAGATTAATAAGGTGCGTGCTCGGATTCGGATCACCCTCATTTACAGTAGTAGAGAATGTGTGAGTCTACAAAACAGCCGAGAGTGTAGAGAGAACAGCAGATGGGTTCGACGAATAGAACCGATTATCAGCGCGTACGGAATCCCATGATGTAAAGCGCACACTGCGGCGTATTTTCCGGAGACGTGAAGGTGGGATGGAGATTAAAATAGTGCTCTGATAACTGCCCCAAGTATCTTGTTCAACGGTCCAACAAGGGTTTCCGAGGCCTAACCACCAAGACAAATAAGGGGAATACGGACCACTTTGTGGGCGCGTTGAAATTTGCGGTTGATTTAGTAGCTGAGAATTGTAAAGGCGCCAAAAACCACACACACATACAAGACAAGAGAACGGGAGAGAACGAGACGCTCTGTCCCGTTCTCTTGTCTTATGTGTGTGTGTGGTTTTTGGCGCCTTTACTTTACACTGAATTACCAACTAGCCCAGCAGAAAGTTCTCTTAGTAGCTGAAAAGAATGATCTAGAAAGGTACCATAAATGGAGTACCCAAGGAAGGATCCAAAGGGTGGCCCAACGAAGCGTGTGCGCCGTTCGAAGGTCGAAGAGCTTCAACGATCAGGGTGGTGAACTGCTTCATGAGCGTTATTATTTTGTCCACTACCCGGAAGTGCACATTTAAGGGGACGTCGGCACCGGTATGTGGCTATGTGCTGTTTTTACAGGCTTCTTGAGGAGGTAGCTTGTTTCTTATGTCCCGTCGAGATGGCTGTGAGCGCCGCTATTATCGGCGTTTAGTGAGTTCTTCTAAATCGCAGCGAGCCTCAGTGATGGCATTCTTGAGAGCGGTGTCTTCATCTGTGGTGTGCGCTGCTTTACATGTTGATGCGGACTTCCTTCCTCGAAGGTGAACAGCTTGAGCGTAAGAAAGCTGCTGAACAGGCACGTTGAGAGTTGGGGAGTTAGGTGTAAGAAGTTCGGGGAAGTCGTCTTCAACACAAGCTAGAGAAGCGAAGTGACTGCTTGTGCTGATACCAGTGCTCCAGACGGCTAATTCAACTTTGCCTTCTTCTTCGGACAGCCAGGAGAACGAATGTCGTGAGCTGGCAATTTGCAAAGTGCACAAAGGCCTGCTGTCTCGTCAATATTGGCCACTGCTCCAGGATTGGGCAGGTATTTTCCATATGCCCTTCTTTATGACAATGATAACAGACGATATGGCGTGGTCGAAAGGACTGTGGCTTGAAAATCGCGCCATAGTAGGTCATGTAGCCTGCTAGATTGGAGGGGCCTTGAAGGATGAGGAGGTGCGTGCCCCGGCGTCCCATAGGCCGGGCTTGGAGTATTGCGTGAAGTTGAACAGGAGATACTTGCTCTCACTTCCTCAGGAGGACTAGTGCTGTCCACGTGTTAGACGATGTATCGGTGGCTGTCAGGCCTGAATGCGTAATTTGTTTGCGGTCGGTAGAAGTGCACCTGAGGCGCTACTCACTGAGGTCTCTGTTGAGGTGGCAGGGCTCAGCCGATTCAGTCGGTACGGATGTCCTTGATAGGGAAGACCGAACTGGTTCCACAGGCATAGTTCTTTAAAGCAGTTGACCAGGTGTCGTGGGCTGAGCCGGTACTGTTGACCTTGGAAGGGCAGACGCAACGGAGTCTTGGTCACACTTCCTTGACGCGGTGTGAGAGGCACGGAGGCGGTGGAAAAATCTACGTCATAAGTCGCACAGTCGGACGACGCATCAGAGGGCAAGTCCGCAGCAGCCGAAGCTTGCACTAACGTGGAGGTTGCAAACGGCCGCGGGGCTGCCCCCGATGAGGGCGAATCCATGCCACAGGCACGGAGCGCGGCCTCGCTTAGCAGCGCCGAGCTAAGCCTAGATTTCGCCTTGGGTTGGCGGTTAGGTTTTTTAACTTGATATTTCGCCCATCTTGCTGGAAGTCTGTCCAGAAGCGTGTCCTGGGCCACCGTCTGCACAGAAGGCAGTTCGCATTTTTCACAAGATGACCGTGAACAGGAGAAACAAGAATAAAACACAGAGCTCAAAACAAACACCTCTAAGCTCGAGCCCTTCTTCTTCCACAAGGGATACCTAAATGAGCAACTATGAAATCCTGTAAACCACCCCCCGGAGAGGGAACGCGCGGAGGTAATCCTGATTTTCAAGCCGAACAAACCTCCTCCTACTAATGCACTGTGCCCCATCTCCCTCCATTCCTGCCTCGGCATTGTCTATGAATGGGTCGTTCGGACCTGTCTCCAAAACCATATAGAGGATAAGAACCTATTTCCCTCATACATGCTCTGTTTCCGCCACGGACTTTTCACCCAAGACGCCTTTCTCTTGCTAGAAAGTGATCTGCTTCTGGGCCCACCGTCTCCTCCCCCTGGACATCAAGGGGGCATTTGACAACAGAATCCACACAGCCATCCTGAACAACCTTTGTCATGTCAACTGTGGCACCGACGCCCATCACTACATCACCGCCTTTCTCTCCAACCGCGGCCCCACCATCGGTCTGGGCAGTACACGATCCCATTCCTTTGACGCTCCTAATAAGGGCACCCGCCAAAAGGTACTGTCCCTACCCAGACACTTTTTAATATTCCTACAGCCTCCGTTGCCTAAGGGATATGCGTAGACCTCCTGGTCTACTCGGGGATCCCTCACAGCCAAGGAACAGGCTCTTCAAAAAGGCATCCTAACCGTCGAAGACTTCAACGCGAGAAGCGGCAAGCAATGTACAAAGGAAAAAACCGAAGTCATTCGAATACACGGACTCCGATACGAGCCACCTGGCCTTATCTGCGTCCGAATCCATGACCCTTTCGTTGAGGAAGGTCCGCTTATACGATTTCTGGGCTGCTGGGTTCAACACGACGGCCAACCGACCCACACCATCCAGTCCTTCCGCACCTCGGCTATCAACATCACCCACATGATCCGCCACATAGCGGGGCACAGAAAGCGCATGCGCGCCTTCTTAAGGCTCTTGCTATCAGCCGCTATTAGTACAGCCTTCCCTACCTCCACCTAACCAAGAACAAACACTACATGGCTGAAGTTCTCATCCGCACTCTTTTCAGATCCGATCTCGCACTCACTATGTGCACGTCAACATCTCGACTGGTGAGTGGGCATCCACTACAGCTTCGATGAAATCCGAGATGTGGTCCTTTCCTGCCAATGCGCATACTTAAGGCGCGTTTATAGTCTGAAGTTCTCGGCGCGCTGGTAAGCTTAGCTCGCGGTGCGTCACGCCAGACGACATGCGAAACCCGCTACGGCGCTGCGCGCCATCGGCGGCTCTCTTCGGAGCATGCGCAGAACGATCGCACGCGCGCGCCGATCGCCGTCTGCTTTCCGTTCGCGCCTTTTTCCTCGCAGCTCTGAAAAAAGCCCTTTATTACCAAAGATACGTAAATAGCCCTAGTCTAGAGCAGTGGCAGGCCCTCCTGACTAACTCCGACCCGATCACACAGCTTATGCTGGTGACGAGGGCCAATGCAGCGGCGGAGGCCAACGGGAACCTGAAATAGGGAAGACCGACCACTGAAGCTCCACATCTGTCTATCCCCCACCCCCTACTCTCTAACTCTTCCCTTTTGCAACAATAAATGTTTTTACTACTACTACTGGCGTTTTCCTGTATACAGGGCATCGTGGGAGATGCATGTATTCTCTTGCAGCCCTACTTTATGCGCCCTTGCGACGGCATACAACTGAACGATACAGAAAGAGTGGTTGACTGTAACTCTCAAGGGCACGTCGTTGAGTTCAGAACACGTTAGGAATTTTGGTTTCCCGGTGGCGCTGCTTCGTAGTGACCGATGTGGAGTTGCTAACGGACATGGTTAGTGCTTCGGTGTTGCCGCACAATTTTCTGCTCTGTGACAGTGCCTACTGCATTAATGATTATAGTGACCGGGTCATTGGTGACAGCGTCATTGGTTTAATTACAGTCTGTCTTGCTATAGGTTGTTCTGTCTCATAAGTTCTATTTCTCCTCGTTACTAATGTGCAGTTTCAACCATTCGCATTTTTATTAGGGCTACTGCTTTTTCTTTAAATGTGTATTGAGTACATGCGATGCATGCTTGCTATTATTTTACTTTTTGTTGCTCGCGGCGATGTATGTCTTGTAGTTACTATTTTTCCTGCATAATTATTATTGTTTTTTACTTTGTGCCTTGTATTGCGCGTTGTATTTAACTAATTCTTCCTGTTGTACATAATCTGTTATTTTGCCCACATTACTCAATGCCTTTCTGGGCCCTGTAAGGTATATTTACTAAATAAATAAATATGTAAATAAATAAATAAATAAATAAAAACCAGGTCACAACTGCAACGTTTGGATGCGAAACACTCAACGAAGTTTTCGCAAATAATTGTCTAACCCGCTGAAACAAGCACCTCCTGCGTGCTGAAATAAAAAAAAGCAAGTTGGATGAAATTATGCGTGGCGCAAAAACGGAAAAAAATTTTGCGTGCAAGGAAGATGGCTCGTCTGTGATTAATCTCTCATCCTTGACTGACCTAGATAACATGACTAGCGGCGATGGGACATCGTAGTCGTATCTATTAAGGCGAAAGCCTTTAATGGCTCATTCTCCCGTCCGTCCGTCAGGCCTTACATCGAGCGCCTGGGGTGACTCATCGACAAGCGCAGCTGCCAAAAGGTGACGTCAAACTTCGTCGACAGGTGGAGATGTCAGCGCGGCGGCGTCGAGCGCTTCTCCGTCGTCAGTCGGTGTGCGGCAGCAAACCACCGCGCCAGGTGGCTTGGCTCAGCAGAGGAGGCGTGGCTTTCCGAGCACGAAACAGCGAAAGGTGAACAAACGCATGCGTCAGCGGCGGCTGAACATGTCGCCGGGCGGCAAAGCCAGGGAGGCTGAACGAAGGCGTGAACAGCGTCAAGCCGCTTCGTCCGGTACCAAAGCCAGAGAGGCCCAAAAGAAGCGTGTATAACGTCAAGCCACCTCCTCCGGAACCAAAGCTAAGTGAAGCTTCCATGCCAGTGAAGGTCGACTACTTTAAAAGCCTGAAACCTGAAGGCACATTGTCTTTTTTCACCTCAATTCATATTCGCTGAGAAATAAGCACGCTTTGAACTTCTCTTGAGTACCGCGGATATCAAAGTTAATGCTATTATGGTAGCTGAAACCTGGTACACTGATGGTTCGTGTACCTTTCATCATTCGGATTATAAAGGCTTTGGTCTTTGCCGTCCGCAGAAAAAGGGTGCCGGTTCGCTGGTCTTTCTAAAGCACTGCTTTAACGTGCATATTGTTAAAGAATTTGAATGTTCTTTAATGTCTGAATGTTCAAGATGCCTGTAGATTTTTCACCGTGATTAATCGCCCACAGCACACAAACGTTGTCGTTTTTCTGCGATTTCTGGGGCAGCTCTTTAAATAAGAGGTGGTACATTAAGAGGCACGGAATTCATTGTAACTTAAAGAAAGCAACAAGAAGAAAAAAACACTTTACCAGAGATCAAAAAGAATATCACCTCAAACAGCACAACGGTAAGTCAGGACAGTTAGGGATCCTCATTACTCTAATGGCGCATAGAAACAAACCGCGAGGCTTGCTTCTTTGAGAGCGATTAATGAAAGAGGTAACTAGTTAAATAATGCGGGCACAGCCATCGCGCCAGGAGTAGAATATCTGGGGAGCTATGAGAGGCCTTGTCGTGCATTGACTAAAATAGCCATATGCAGAGGGAATCATGATGATGACGGGAATTACACCAATGAACCTTCCGGCCAGTACTTCAAAGCGCAAGAAGGAGCGGATAGGCTTAACACATGGGATCTCTATAGCTTTTTAATCTCTGCGGAAAGTACTGTGTTCAAATAGTTTGCTGCGAACTCCTGAGTGCGTATGGTATTGATGGTTTTATACAAATCCGACATCATAAAATAAGCGCGTCTTAATTCGTGTCTTATTTGAAATTTTATAAGACAGTTTTCATTATGAGCCTCAACTACTGCTGTATTTAGGCACGCTGCTGAGCAGAAAGTGCATGGAATGGGAGCAGAATATATTTCATGCTCCAGAGGAGACACTAACGCGCCAGCCTATCAGCCTCGGTCCTCGTTCGCCGCCTTATTCGCAAGGACAGTGTGAGGGCATGTTCACCGGCAATGAGCAATCTGCTAGTGTTTTAGCGTAAACTGCTCGTGAAAAGTGATGTAATGCTTTAGTAGTGCAAATGGTAAATGCTATGTCATTTTTGTATCAATGGAAGCCTTATTCTGAGCGTAAATCACAATGAGGAGGGTTAAAGCTCAAGTTATGCGCCCTATATTTGGAAAAAAACTTAAATTTATTGCTCTGTTTTCATTGAGTATTTTTTTGTACAGCATTTCTTCTTATTACAAAAGCGTTTCTTGCGTTTAGTGCTTGTCGGTTGGGAATCCATTAGGCTTATGTTTTGAATAAAGCGACCAAATGCTACAACTTTCGCCGTGTTCGTCCATTCACTGTGTACCGTGTTTTGGGGCCTTTTTTGTCTCGAATAAAGGGAAACCCTGAAGTTTTGGTTGGCAATCAGGACAGGTAACCAAAGCGGTATTTAAAACAATGTTAGTCACGGAAAGAAGGTGTTGTATTCGAGCAGACATGCGTTAATCTCAAGAAAGCCGCAAGAAACACTGTTAACACGGTACATCGTTGCCACTCAATGAAAAAGCGCGTTAACAAAGTTTCCTGCTGCTTTCTTGAGGTTTACGCAAGTCTGCTTGCATGTAACATCATCTTTCCGTGAGTAATACTGATTGAAAAGAAAAAAAGCTCCTGGTGTAACGATTTTAAACCGAGAGTTATTTTAGAGATATTTTGACATCAAAGACGGATTGCCACATTTTGATTAATCTCCTTAGGACGAGATGGCTCTGCCAATATGCATAGCCACAAAGGACACTCCTTCCTGTTTATTCGGTTTAAGCGCCACAAGTCAGCTTATTCACGGATGCTGCTGCCACATCATTCGCCTCTAACCACCAGAATACGCCGCGTCCGCATAACAAGCACGGACACCTTAGACAACGCTTAGTCTCAGGTGGCAGTGTTTAAACACTACATATCCAGTTGCTGTTGCTCGCAACTATAAGGAACACTAGTTGCGCACACGGTTTCTGACAATGACATAAAGAGAGCGACCTAAGCAGGAGCGAAACAAACTTACGCATGTTCAAACGCTGTCGCTCGACTGATAATTTTCTTGCTTGGCTCGTGGGCCAAGTGGGAAATTATCGAAAAGAATATTGCCATCATTTAATATGTGCATGCTTCAGCACGATTCGTTGCCATGGTTTCTATTTTTTTCGTGCAGCCATATCTACTCACCGACAAAAACGCACCGACCACCAAATGCGGCACCTGCATCAACCTCGCTTTTGAGACGAACTGCTTAGTCAATGGTGTTGTGCAGATCGGCAGTTCATGCACCAATCGCAAAGGGACTATGTTAACGGATAAATAAAAAAGTACTCTCGCATTCAATATAAACTGCAAAGCGCCACCCCTGGAGAGAGCACAGGAGAGCAAAAACCAAAGGGCTCTGCCATACAAAATGTGCACGCGACCCTTCTTTAGCTTTTTCTCCTGACTCATGTTCTGCTTCGAAACAATTCCATTTCGATGCTTGGAGTGGTCGGCGCGGCTGCCCTTTTCTGAGGTGCCTCCTAGGCACCTATTACTGCTGCCTGAATAAAATGACTTTGACTTTGACTTTGAAATGAACCGAGTAGCCGTGCAAAAGCAGGTGCTCATTCCTTAATTCGAATCGACTGCTTAGCTCCGCCTTAAGTATGTGGCGTTATAGCTATCGTGGGTCAATGCCCCTATATACAGAATTGGGCATTACGTGCTTAAAATTCGTAGGTGGCGGCAAGCCCTCATATTGTCACGTAGTGGTGAAAACAGTACGGCGAACAGGAAAACAGCGAGAATGGCTTCTAAACGTTTATTTGGGATGGCTTGCACCCGCAAAGAACTGAATCATTCGGCGGCGGTGTAACATCAAGCGTGCTCGGCGGTTCTCGACCACAACGCCCGCCACTCGCTGCATCGCTTGAATTAAAGCACGTAAGGATCGAAACTTCGAGATAACAGGTAAACACCAACTACAGTAATCTGGAAAAACGCAGATGCAGTTCCTTATGGCTGTGATCAATCGAGAATAATCCGGTCCTTTCTCGCGTCACGAACAAAAATGACAACACCCCGTTCCTGCGGCCTTAAGCGCGAATGAACGGACACCACAATTATACGTGACATTACCTCCGTCCCAAAGAAGTGTCACCTCGATGCTTTAAAATGAAAATAAACACGGAGAATGCAAACTTCGAGTCCTTTAGCGTTCATAAAAGGTTTAAAGCGTACGACATGTACGACTTCCGGGCGTATGCGGCGATCACCTGGCTTGTAATGCGTGTCTCGTCGGCACATAATGTAGTGTCGGTGTGCTGATGTTCATTAATGCGAAGCCGCGCAAGTCTTCGGGCTTCCTCGGCGCGATGAAGGTAAGCAGCGACGTCGCGGTTGTCTTCGTCTGAAACGTGCGGGAGCATTGCGTCGAGTGTTGTCGTGGGCTTCCTGCCGTATACAAGCTGGAATGGGGTAAACCCGGTAGTCTCCTGGGCAGCAGTGTTTTAGGCGAAGATCACTCAGGGCAGATAGGTGTTCCACGTCTTGTATCCGGCGTCTATGTACATGGAGAGCATGTCTGCGATGGTTCTATTTAGACGCTCTGTGAACCCGTTGGTTTGCAGATGATAGGCAGTTGTCCTCCAATGGCCTCCCTTAGCGAAAAATAGGATGTGCTAAAAACGCGCCTCCTGTTTCTCAGCGTAATTCACACGACGTTGTCATGCTTGTTACATGCGTCTTTGCTTGTTGGGATCTTGCTCCCAAATTCAAACTCATGAGATTGTCATCGTTCCTCCGCATGCATTTAGCCTACGTGAGAGCGCAGTTATCGCCGCAGAAACGGGAGCGGCTCTTTCTTTCAATTGCCGCCCGAACCCACTGGAGCTTATCTTATAACCAAGCACAACGAGAAAGCCCAGTCTTGGGCAGCACGAAAGGTGCGAAGCGGGTTATGCTTTTTACAAAGCATGGATGAGAGCGCTGTAATCGCGGCGCATCCAGGCGCACAGAGCGCGCTGTCACGTGGTATTTTCTAAACTCTGCGGGCTTTCTTTTTTCCCGAATAAAAACGGCCACGCTAAGTCCCTCTCGTTGGAAGTGCCTGGGTTGGACAATATTTGTGGTGCTCCACAACTTTCATATTGACGCCTGAACGTTTCAAGCTATATTTAAAAGGTTAATTTATTTATGTCGACTGATTATTCAAATAGGAGGAGCGAAAAAATGGTACTGTAACTCTAGATAAACGTTAACAGCATCCATGCGATTTCAGTTCTGAAGAATGCTTAGTTTATTTTATAAACTTTTTCCCAAGTTAGCTGGGACACCCTGTATATACCCACCGAGAGTGACGCACTATCTTGCCCGGTGAGGCTTTTTCTTGCGCAAAGACCGTGGACTGCCAAATTATCGCAGAAGTACCCTACTGGTCGCGTTCTAATCTGGGTCTAATCGAGAACCGAATTGCTAGTTGAAACTTGCATCAGGCATAGGTCAGGAGTTGAACTGTCAACTAACAGATACATGGGCGTCTACGGGAGCCGGTCGGCCTTGCCTGTCGGGGTCCTTTTCGCTGGCATATTCGGGCCCAGAAGTACCCAAAGCGCCTTGGCCGGTATAATGCTATCACGTTCTCGCACGGAAATGTCTCGAATGACATCTGAGTCGAATGACATTCGAGAATTGGAATGCCATTCGTACTCGACGGACTCCCGCGGTGCTACACGACACTTTCCAAACGCATTCGAAAGCCTCAGCTCGTTTTCAGTGTACAACGACGACGACGGCGGCTCCGGTCACACTAGTCCGACAACGACAGTATATATCACGCTCAACAACAGCATGCGATTATAGTGAACTGTCTAGTTTACTATAATATGACTGTATAGGGAAATGTTTTTCAGGCCAACGACACCGATGAATCCCATCGGCGGACGGTCAGCCTTGTCGGCGGCTGAGCGAAAGCACGGTGACGAGGCGGCGGTGTGAATATGCTCGCGCTTCTAAATGAGCGAAATGAACTGCTATATTTTACACGTGCACACCTGAACACTCACCAGCGATAAGCGCTTGCCAAATCAATTTCAGTAGACGACGGCTGTCTTCCCTTCCGCGACGACTAGGCCCATCGAGACGGCAGGGTTGGATCTGTGATTGCGGCGGTTGTGAATAGCGAATCACAAGCTTTAGCGAATGCAAATTGTCACCGGGTGTAGTTTTGGCAACACTGACCTGAAATCAACTATTGCTTACATCTCAGGGCACGCGTACGATGGACGGAAAACGCCGGTGTGACCAAGGCTGTCGAGCCGTGCTTTACGGCCAGCAGCAGTCGTCGCCGTGGCTAGCTTGTGATAACCAGTTAGGTCGTTTCACTTAGAGCGAACAATCGCCAAACATAATTCTGGATAAAGTAGTTTAAAATAAAGTACTGGTCACGTCGGAGGAAGGCGGCACAAGAAGCGAGAAGCGCCGGTCGTACGCGGTGCCAACAACCAGGCTGTCAAGTGTTTCCAAGGCGTGCGATCGCGTCATCGCTTCCCACACATTGTCGCACTGCGTAAACAAGCACGGGTACAGCAGGTAAAAAAAAAACAGATTGTTTCATAGAATTAAAGCGCAGATTGCGTTTTATGTCATGAAAAGAGCACTAGCTCTTCGTAGGCAGCGATATAAACAACAGCATGAGTACAGTCGTCGTCATCGGCGCACTCCTGGGGAAATTTCATGCTGACGCGGTTAATGTTCATTGGCGTAATATTATCTTCAACACTCCCTTACACATAACACGGGCTATTTGCCAACCAAACAGCAGAAAAAAGTGAGCTGCGGGTACCGAAATGAACAGCCACAGAGCCGAAAGCAGTCGCGCGGCTATAGGCGGGGCGAAGCGACGGCAGCGGCGACGGCAAGTGGTCGGTTCTGGCTGTGTTCGCGTTTCGAGGGCATTCCAAAATCTGGAATGTCTCTGCGGAGCTCCGTCGACGCGAATGTCAACTGAACCGAAAGCCGTTGAAAAACTTCTTGTAGCATCGTTAGATGACATTCAGTTGGAAGGCATTCGAAGCGCCAGTGTAGCAGGGGTATACGTGGTGATCACCTTCCGGCTAGAAGTTACCATAAACGAAAGGAGGAAAGGAAAGGGGGAGTTTTCACTCGTCGCTGAAACATCATTTCGAGCCCTAGATTCTTCCACGGTAGCTTGGAGTGTTATGCAAATATGTTTACGCGGACTGGTCATTTGTTAGACTTTAAGTATACTTCAGACGGATTAATTGCGTATTTACGAAAGTACACTTTAAATACATGGCCAACACCAAGGTGCGATTTTCCGAAACTCTTTCGAGCATCAGATTATTAAACGGCAGCTTGAAGTGTGCTGCAAACATGCTAATGCGGACTGCCAATTTGTTAGAATTTCATTCTTCTTTGGACGAATCAGCTGCGTATTTACGGAAGTACACTTCAAATACATTGCAAAATGCAAATGCCATTTCCCGCAACGCGATTTCGAATCCTCGACTGTTCAATGACGGTAAAAGTGTGCTGCAAATACTTTTAAAAGGACTGCCGTTTGTTAGAATTGAAGTATACTTCGGGTGAATTAATTTCACATTTACGAAAGTACACTTTTCATACACTGACAGGTTGCTAAAATTGCATACATATTTTTTCACGTATTTGAAAAGTGCTCGAAGTATGCTTTAAGTCAGGTATTTTTGACATATTTGAGGAATATATTTCGAATACTAAGCATGAAATTTCAGGAACGTATATCCTACGTATTTTTAGTGCATTCAAGAATAGAAAATATGATTAAAATACAATTTAAATAGCCCACCGTATATTCCAAACATATTAGTTTTCGCTAAGGGCTGTCTGACTGTAGCTTAAGATGGCTTCCATCAGCTCCGCTGTAAACGCCGTTCCTCCGTCTGTGATGAGGACTTCGGGGGCGCCGTGTCGCAGGAGAATTCGTTCGATGAAAAAGTTTGCGAATTCTGTTGCGGTACCACTAGGCAACGCTTTTGCTTCGGCGTAGCGAGTCATGTAGTTGGTGGCCACGATGATGCACTTGTTACCTGATGATGAAGTTGGTAAGGGGCTGAGGAGGTCCATTCCTATTTGCTTAAAGGGCTTAGTTGGAGGTGGTATGGGTTTTATTAGTCCGGCTCGTCTAGTCGGAGGAATTCTGCGTCAATGACACTCACGGCACGTTTTCACGTAATGGCAAACGTCGGCAGCTAGCCGCGGCCATTAGTACTTCTCCTGGATATGGTTCAACGTGCGAGCAATCCCGAGATGCCCTGCAGTCGGCTCATCATGACGTGCCTGCATAATTTCTTGTCTGAGAATTTCGGGCACGACAAGAAGATGCCCTCTTCTGTTGGGCGCGAAGTTCTTCTTCAAGAGGACATTATTGTGAGAGGCGAAGGACGACAGTTGGCGCTACTACCCTCGGGGAGGCGATGCTGTCTTGCCTTTCAGATGAGCAACTAGGCTTTGCAACTCATAATCCGATCGATGCTGCTGCGTGAAACTGGCTGGTTGGCCTCATATAAAATGGCACATACCCACTACGGGTGAGTGGCCAAGACACGGGCGGTGAACGGCTGGAAAGAGGAGCATTTATAGAGGAAAAGGATTAGTAATTGGGTATAGGCTGACAGATTGGACGACGCAACGGCAGGGGACCTGTTAGCTGGCAGATCGAAGACGGGACGGTGGCTTTATGCGCAAATTCGAATGCGACGCATGTAATGGTTCAATTGTGCACTGACTGCAAGAAAGAAAAATAAAATATTGAAATAAATTATTGAAAATCAGAAAAATAAAAATAAATAGGAAAAATTAAAATTAAATTAAAATTAGCGTGGGAGTCGCGTGAAACTGCTGGCGCTTACCAGTCCAAAGAAAGCGTCGTCTTCCTCTTTCGGTGCTGTGTCGACGGGGGCTCGCGACAAGCAGTCTGCGTCTGAATACTTGCGGCCAGATTTGCACACTACAGGTATGTCGAATTATTGAAGACGCAGGCTCCAGCGAGCAAGGCAGCCGTAGGGATGACCAGCAGAGAGCGTGGTGATCGCTCACAACCTTGAATGGTCGTCCGTACAGGTTGGGGCGAAATTTCGACGTGGCCGAAATAATGGTGAGACGGCGGGCGTTGGCTGTGCGCCATATTTCATTTTGAGTGGCTTAGCAAGATAGCACGTCTGTAGTATTGCGTTCGCAATAGATCAAATAGACGCCAATGTCCGCCTAGGATTAGTAAAGGTTTGGTTTATGGGGGTTTAACGTTCCATATAAGCCGTGCGCCATAGCATGTCATAGAAAGCCGCTTCGACCACACCAAGTTCCCTGATGGTTCTGCCAGAGTCTTATAGATTCGGAGAAGCCTGTACAGCTGCAACGAAAAAAGAATGGCACAAGTGAATCTAGACCGAAGAGAAAAAATCACGACACGCGGCGTTTTTGTTGCCGAGTACGCCAATAGCGAGAGTGCCTGGAACATTCCATTTCCTAAAGCGGGGGTGGCCGGCAGAAGGCAGCCCATCTAGACATTCGCCCATCAGAAGTGCAACATCTTAAAGGAACGCCTGTAGATTTCATATCAGCCAAACCATGTGCTAAGGTGGCTCAGCACAGAATCTCGTTTTATTTATTTATTTATTGCGCTGGCATGGTGAGCAACGGTATCTTTATCACCGTTTCCTTTAAAAATGTGCTGGGGATGCACTGTCAAATGTAATGTGTGGCAGTGTCTACGTCACGCGGTAGCAAAAGTTTAAAAGCAGGTGTAGTTCGCATGAAATTTGCAACAACGGCGTAAGGATGCCGCGAATCGACTAGGCGACAACAGTCGAAATCTTAACCCTTCTTCAAGCAGGTCGGACAAGAAGGAGCGTTGCTGCAGAGGTTGAGTGCTCGCTTGGAAGCGTTACGCGCATTGTTTGGGCTTTTCTCCACGAGGCAAGGCTTGGAGACGCGGCTCGAGATGGGCGGCCAAGGCGAACCACCGAAGAAGAAGACAGGCTGACTGTGGCCGCCGCCTGTTGTGACCCTTTTATAACAGCCGACGAGATGCGACATGAACTTGGCCTTCATATATCCCTTACTACCACCATAACAGAATGCCTTCGTTCAGTCGGGCTCCGCAGTAGGATGTCTTGCCAG
The DNA here is from genome assembly GCF_055824585.1 of Amblyomma mixtum. Taxonomy (NCBI): domain Eukaryota; kingdom Metazoa; phylum Arthropoda; class Arachnida; order Ixodida; family Ixodidae; genus Amblyomma; species Amblyomma mixtum. The sequence goes on from NC_143013.1 coordinate 181,917,644, forward strand.
AGGCCACTTTTAACTCGAAAAACCAAGGAGCTCAGGTTGGAGTTTGCCACTAGACATCTTTTGTGGACAACTGAAGGATGGATGACTGTAGTTTTCACGGACGAATCTACCATCAGCAGCAAAATTGCAGCAATTTCAAGTGTCCTTTCTTCTCGAATACGTCAGGAACATAATCGTCGCGTGTATATGGCAGCTTCTGCGGCGGTCTTTTCATTTCATTTGTAGAGGCCTGGTAAATTCTGAAACCTGCAGCTAGGACAACGTTTACTTTTCCTTTAAATTCTGCTATGCGAATACCCCAAACGAAATGCAGAGATGCCGCGTAACAAGCAAAACTTTCACTTTTTTTGTTACAGGTTTGAACCCGAATATACGCAAAACCCTGCCGCTTGCGGCCGGCGGTCTGTCATTATGTGGGGCGTTGTAACACACCAGGGGCTTGGGCCACTCATCCGGATAGATGGGGCGCTGAAATCATCAGTCTATGCGGATATACTTGAAAGAAACTTAATTCCTTTCATTCTGGATGGCCCGTTTCCGGATGGATGCTTCATTTTCAAGCATGACAGGAGCCCCATCCACAGAAGCAGGTATAATTACATTTAACGTAGATGCACTTCCCACAAAAGAACTATAAAGCTACAAATTGAAAACCTCAGGCCCATATCACTCACGTCGTGCCTTGGCAAGCTTTACGAACGGGTGGTAACTTTAATACTGTAAAATTACATGGAGGATAACGACTGTGTACCACATACAATGTTCGGCTTCAGAGCGAAGCTCTGGACGCAGGATATTCTCCTCCAAATACAAGAAGATGTCCTGCGAAATGTACCTCGGACGGTAGAAAATGTCATAATGGCCCTGTACATCAAGGGGCATTCGATAATGTCAGCCACGACGTGATCCTTACGGGCCTAGACAACCTTGATTCCGGACGCAGAATCCATGGCTTCGTTAAAGCCTTCCTGTCCGATAGAACTGCCACCATCGGCATAGGAGACCTTCGATTGGACAAAATTCGCACTCCAAACAAGGCAACACCCCAAGGGTCAGTTATCTCACCCCTACTCTTCAACACAGCTATGATAGGCCTAGGCATCAGGCATGCAATGTATGCTGACGATATAACAGTCTGGACAAACACGGGCTGTCTCGGAGAGAAGGAAGAAAGGCTACAGCAAGCGGCCTCCTGTGTAGAGCAATACCTAGCAGAAAGAGGACTCGCATGCGCGACCGAGAAATCGGAACTGCTGAGAGTCTGGAGAGGCAAGCAAAACCGGACCGTCCCAACCAACGAGGACTTAAAACTCAACGTCTACCTAGAAGGGACACCTATACCCGAAAAGACAACAATAAGAATTTTAGACATGTGGGTTCAATCCAACCAGCCCAGTACTCACACTTTTACCCTGCTCAAAGCAACAACGCTACAAGTCGCACGCATGATCACCCGCATCACTAACAGGCGACATGGCATGCGTGAAGAGGATACACTAAAACTAGTCAGAAGCCTAGTAGTTAGTCGAATTACGTACAGCGTACCCTACCAGTGTCTCAACAAAAACGAAATACAACAAGCAGATGCCCTACTACGCAAAGCGTATAAGACAGCGCTCCGACTACCACGCAACACGTCTACAGAAAAACTCATGGCCCTGGGATTACAGAACACCTTTGAGGAGCTACGAGAGGCGCAGCTTGAGTCGCAAAAACTCAGGCTGTTGGAAACAACGACTGGAAGAGCGCTCTTGCAGAGGCTCGGATACCGCGAGCAGATGCGAGAAATGACGAGGACGCCAACGATCCCCGACGAGCTTCGCAAGACCCTCAAGGTAGCGCCAATAACAAAAAAACATCGATACCATCCTCCATCGAGGCAGAAGAGAAGCGAGGGCCGAATTCATCGAAAAAACATACGCTCCTCAAGCCACGACCGTGTATGCAGACGCGTCTTGGAGAGGAGGAGATACCAAAATCGCTGTAGCGGCGGTGGTCGATTCGTCTTTACGCGAAATGACCAGCGCGTCTCTCCGAGGCTGCACATCTGCAGAGTCCGAGAAAGTAGCCGTTGCTCTAGCGGTGGCGGAGGGCTATAGAACCGGGTGGTCGCTAACAATACTCACGGACTCTCAAACAGCCTGCCGAAATTACATGAATGGCAGGATAGGTCGTCACGCGCTCCGTATACTCCTCGCAGTGAGCGACAGAATTAAAAATCAGGAAGACCAACACGACAAGATCCCACACAAAATTGTGTGGGTACCGGGGCACACGGGGGTGGCAGGGAACCAAGAGGCCGACAGGATAGCTCGAGGATACATTACTTTCCGAGCATCCGACGAGACCGCGGAACTCTCGCCAGCACCCAGGGAATACTCGGCCTTACTACAAAACTATAGAGGCAGAAGAATGCGATATCGCCCACCGCACAAATCTCTTAGCAGAGAGGAAGCTGTCACCGGGAGACAATTACAAACAGGCTCTTTCCCAAACCTAGAAATACTAAACAAAATGCACCCTACGATATACGAGGACAAATGTTCCCGGTGCGACGAAAAACCTACTCTATTTGACACCACATGGGCCTGCCAAAACATAGACGTGGTCCCCAAAATACAAAATCCGAGTGCGGAGCAATGGGAGACTCTGCTGTCCAGTGACCGCTGTGAAGACCAACGTGGTCTGGTACAGCGAGCTCAACGGGCGGCAGTGGCCAGCGGAGCCCTGGACTGAGGTCAACCGACCATTGATTAGAGGCGGACGACTTCGACAGAGAAGGCTCCTGGGGGTAGAACCAAGACGTCTCTGAAGATGCCCCCAAACCGCAGGAATAAGCATCAGTTAAATTAAAGTTTTCCCTTCCCTTCCCTTCTGCCAGTTTGTAAAAAAAATGGCATGGATTGAAAACAGTCATTTGAAATGGAGGGGAAAGTTTATTTTTAAATAATATTCTTAGTTGAGGTTTGGATGCCGTTGGGGTGCTACCGATGATTTGCATGGCTAATGAACGTGTTGTTTTTGTGATTTAATTTCCTTTCTTTTTTTACATTCACTCAATTACATCGTTGTTTTCTAGCTGTCCTTGAAAAGAAGTCATTATCATTTCTTGCTTGTTTGTTAAATTTCACGTCCCAAGGCTTTTTTTTTTCAAACAATTGATTTAGTTCGATATGTAAAAGTAATACAACGTGATGCTTACACATATAGCGTTAGCTTTCTTTTATCAAATCCTCATAACTCACTTGTGTTATTCTGTTTGTGCCACCCGAAAAGCTCCCCAATGTTCATGATTTGAAAACGTTAGTTTTTTTTTCTTTTTGAGGATAGTGCGGCAGAAGCTTGAGGAGCTGTGCATTCAGGAGCTTCTATGGCCTCCAAAAGGAGCGGACTTTGATATTGTAGAAATTGTCTGGGGCCTCATGAAGCAGCTGCTGGCAAGACGGCAACTACACGGAGCCTCACCAGATCTGCTTTGAGAGGTTGTGCAAGATGAATGAACCGGACTAAAAGGCCTGCCTGTTTTTGCGAGCACCATCTATGACTCACTGCACGCACAGGCACGCAATGTCGTGGAGGCTGGTGGAGCATTCGCCCGTCACTAATGCACTAGCGTGGAAGAGCTTCTCATAATTTGACAGTTGTCAATTCATTTTACACCTTTTTTATTTCACATGCTATGCTAAAATGTCAAGGAAATTTGCCAGTCAAGAGAAAATGGCGAGTTTAACCTGCTGCCTACATTTGTTGTCAAAAAGTAAACTCATGTCTGGAATGCGCAAGTTCATGTATGATGCCATTTATCTTCGCTAGCGCTGACAGCCATTGACAGTCTATTGTCCCGAAAACAATGACTTCGAGCGAAAACTTCGCAAAGAAAATACCGCTGCTCACAACGCCGGCTAAAAAAATAAAGAAATGGAGTCATGTGTGCACCAACATTGGCGCTTAATTCTACCGATAAGCAGCGCACAAGCTATCATTTAAAATGGAAGCTTTCGGATGGGCTGCTTTCTGTCGGCCACCTCCACTTTGGAAAGTGAAATATGCCGGGCACTCCAGCTATCTGCGCACACGGCTACAATAGCGCCGCGTCTCGCAATTTTTCCGCTCCGGTAATGAGTCACTTGTGCTAATTTTGTTTCGTTCCAGCTGTACGTATCGTTCTGAGCTCAGTCGCATCTGGGCACCCTCCTCTCTTCCCGCAGCGTGCTGCCACATCCTTCCGGGTGTACCGTGTCATATTGTGCGCGATACTGTCAACACGAAACAGGAAGCACAGCATTTTATTCAGAACGATTCGCTCGCTATTGCCTCCCTGTTGCCTAAAAACACAGTTAGCTAGAACAGAAGCAACAGCGATAAAAGGCTGTAGATGACTTGTGCGACTTACCCCCCAAATAATAAGCACGCATTATATGGTTGTTTCATCATTTCAGCGACTACGATTTGTTGACTTCTTTTACTGCCGGTACTCAGCTTGTGATTGGAACTCGACATGCGACTGCGAAATAAAAGAACCGCTGTTCCTTATATATATAAAATGGTGCGTACACTAAACAGGAACTATCATTTCACACCAGAATCTATCATGCGATGGCGAGAACTAGCGCAAAAGGAGACCATAAATACACGTTACCAACAGTACTCAGTAGTTTCAATACCAGTTCGGTCCCGTCCGTTTTCTCCTTTGTGTAAGGTCTGCAGGTTTCCCCCCATTAAATGTAATGCATTCAATGGACCAGCAAGAGATAATTTTGAAGCATCTTTCTCTTCCATCACTCTGAAAAACTTGGACCGGGTGATCGCTCTACAGAGATGCAATTAATAGCGAGAATTGGGCCTACCACACCGAGAAATTCAGGACAAGATTTATGGAAAGATTTCACCACAACAATAATAAAATCGAAGATTCCTTCTAGTGTCGCTGGTAGTTTCCTGCTTCTTATTATCAACGACCCACCTCATTTGGTTTTCTAAAGATGTGTTCAGTATTCGCCGTGATCGCAGGAAAGCCTTTAGGTACGAGATTTCGCTACCTATCAGCAAGTTAGGTCAGTAACATCAATATTCCTTTAACAGTATATTACAATAATGGGCGATTTCCTGAGAAGTATTAGAAAACGATTCTCATTATTTATTTTTATTTATTTATTTAAATACCCTAAAGGACCAAGTGGGCATTACATAGGGGGGGAGGGCATGAAAACAACACAATACAGATTATTGGCACACAGTAGTTAACAAAATACAAAGAATAACTATATACAAATTGCAAGTACACATCACTGCAGTCGCTGAAAGATACATAGATTGAGCGTATAAGACTTAATGCTTCGACAATATTGAAAATATCACGGTGAATTTTGTAGGCCAAGGTGCTATGAAAGTTTTGTTTGGAAATGTGATAACTCAGTTTCAGAAACTATGTCAGCCGGTAACGAGTTCCACTCTGCCATAGATAATAGTAAGGGTGATGTTTGATATTTCAGTGTTCGTGCGAAGATGGGTTGCACTTTGTGGGAATGATCAGACCGGGATGAAACATGATGGGCAGGGGCGATGCAATCAGCTGTGAACGGGGAGCCATCGTAGTACAAGGAATGAAAAAACGATAAACGAGAGAACTTGCGTCGAGTGATAAGGTCGGGAATACTGATAGTTTGCTTCAATAATGACACACTTTCATACGGTGAGTATGAAGAAAGGATGAACCTGACAGCTTTATTTTGCACAGACTCAAGACGGTTAATTAATGAAACGCTACTTGGACTCCATATTAAAGATGCGTATTCTAAAGCTGACCTTATGAGTGTAGTATACGCGCGAAGCTTTGTCTCGGGGTTGACAAGATATAGACGACGTTTGATGAGTCCCAGTTTCTTAAATGCTTTGTTTGTGATGTGATTTATGTGGGTGTTCCAGCTTAAATCAGCACTGAGATAAACACCTAGGTACTTAAAACAATCCGTTCTTTCAACTGTATTCTCATTAATTGTGTAGACATTAGAAGGTATATTAGTGCGCGTGGAAAAGGTCATCAACTTTGTTTTTTTTATATTAATTTCCATCTGCCATAGCTGGCACCATTCATTTAGGCGCACTAAGTCGGTCTGTAGAATAGCTGCATCAAGGGGGGTGACTATCCTTCTATAGATCACGCAGTCGTCAGCGAACAGTCGCACATTAGATGATATGTTAGATGCTATGTCATTAATGTAAATTAAAAATAGTAATGGCCCTAAAACGGATCCCTGTGGGACTCCCGATATGACTCGTGAACTGCTCGATGAATACTCTTTAATTTTGACGCTTTGGGAGCGATTACTTAGGAATTCTCCGATCCAACGGATGATATCACGATGCAGTTGTAGGTTGTTAATTTTCTTCATTAGTCTTATGTGGGGAACGCGATCGAAAGCTTTTGAAAAATCTATAAATATGGCATCAGTATATATTAATTCGTGCACCGATTCATGGAGATCTGTTAAGAGCTCAAATAGCTGTGTTTGACAGGACTTTTTTTGCCTAAAGCCATGCTGGTTAGCAATAAGCAAGTTATTAGCGTTTAGGTGGGTCATTATGTTTGAATAGAGGATATGTTCAAGCAACTTGCAACAAATCGATGTTAGTGATATGGGGCGATAATTTTCCGGTGTCGTGCTATCACCGGATTTAAAAACTGGGCTGACGTTTGCGGTTTTCCAGTCACCGGGAATGCATCCTGTATCTAAAGACTGCTGAAATATTAAAGTTAGTAAGGCAGCCGACACGTGCGCGGTAAGTTTAAGAAGTTTGGTATTGATACCGTCAGGAACAGGGCTACAATTAAGTGGAAGTCGCTCAATAGCTCGGGCAACACCAGCTGCGCTAATGATGATTGGAGTTTTGCATCGAAGTCTCAAATGCACAGTCAAAGCACAGGATGAACTTTAACTGCCAGATCTTATGACGCATAAGAATGCTAGAACATTGCCATCAATATGATCATAACAGTAAGTTACAATATTTCATAGCTGCACGTAATTATTATGAAAAACACGCCCCATTGTTTTCGTCCCACGCCAGTCTGAACTGCTCGGTGCGACTGCAGCAGAATGTTTATATGTTACATTTCTGTACCTGCCAATCGGGAAGTTTACACTATTGCCATCAGTTAGTACATAAAAGTGTCTTACAGTATTTGACAGTTGCGTCAGAAATAAATGTGATGTCCAAGAAAGCTGGACTTGAATATGGATGATAGAGGTGTTGCTGGCAGAATATGTATAGTTGTGTGCTTTCGGTTGTGGCTTGCAGGAGACAACAGAGATGATTCTGAGATGCCGGTTTGAGCAAGTCCCATGCAAAAACTTTTCAGGTAAGACAGTTTTTTGTTTTTGTTTTTTCAGGTATACATAGGTTCTCAGAGCGGCCAATGAAAGGTCCGACACCCTGTTTCTCCGAAATGTCGCTTTAGCAGCAACCACTGTTAAGGGTTGCACCTGAGACAAGACTTGTTCGACACTGAACCCAGGCAGCACAACAACATTGGCCGAAGGTCGGTCAACTGTTGGCAAAAATTGGCACGAACATCGGTCCTACACTGGCATTTGGGCCGAGCGCTACCACTTTACACATTGGACCTACTTTCATGCCAGTTTTGGGCCAATGTTCGGACGATCAAGCGGCCAACGCAGTACCGATGTTCGTTCTGCAGCATGGGCCAGCAAAGGTCTCATACTGGTATCCAACTTTCAAACATTGGTAGCCAGCTTTCAAACATTGGTAGCCAACTTTCAAACATTGGTAGCCAGCTTTCGAATAATGGTTTCCAGCTTTCGAATAATGGCATCCAGCTTTCGAATAATGGTTTCCAGCTTTCGAATAATGGCATCCAGTTTTCGAACGCTGGCACATGCAATTAACCCACTCGCCAATGACCGGCACTGTGGATGGATATACATACCATTCTACCTAGCAAATATTCATAATAGAGGGTGCGAAAGAATTCCAGAAAAAAGACCCGTTTATTGCTTTGAGTTACAAGAATCACGCTTTTAGCCCGCACAGGATGGTTTGCGCTACCACCAGCCACCCTGGGGAGTAAAGAAAGGGGGCCCAAGAGCATGGTGGCAGAGGCTGTGGGAAAACAATTTATTTTCAAGTTTGGTGCGTGCCGATCAGGTTGGGAAAATCATCTGGGCAAGCTGCCGCGGCACGGCTAAGGCATCCATAAAATGCTCAACGGAGCTGTCCTCCAGTGAACTGATCAGTCATATCCGAAGTAATCGTTGCACTCCACTTGCAAGAGGGCTGCTGGACTGCATTCAAACAAATTCCTCGTCCAGCTCTTGCACGATGGCCTCACGAAGCGCTAAGCCTGCAACGAAGAGATGCATGATGTCATGGTAAGTTGAATTATGGCCATCACAGAACAAAAACAAAAATGATTAAATAACACCGAATTTTGTGAAACACAGTCATCGTGAAGACACTAGCAACATATTTTACAGGATAATTTTAAATTTATTCTTAAGAACCAGCACCACATTAGTTGCACAAAGTGGAATTTAATTTACTAAACTTCTCTTATACCAAATGGTTTAATTTTGTCCAATGCGTCGTGTCGCACTCCCAGTAAATATATTCAATGCGATATAAGCAAATTAATGTGATATTGAAAACAGATTAATGTATTATTTTGTTTTGATATCAAACTCGTATCTCTAAATTGTGAGCTAATTTTTTATTCAAGTAAATATGCACAGGTTGTAGCGTCTCTTCCACATGGACGTCAAAACAACATTTTTGATTAGTTTTTTTAATAGGGATAAAAATACGACTTGCGATTTTTTGCGAAATACGCTGAACGCAAGGAACTCAGGGCACCTTTGTTTTACCTTAGTCGCTTCGCATGCATGCTATAATTAGATTCGAAACTGCGACTTGCAAACCACACAAAAATACTAGTCTGATAGTCCAGAGTAATGCCATTTTTCATTGCGAGAGAACTTGGGCAAAAGCTTTAACCAGATATTGCGGATTTTCTATTGAGTCTGCAAGTGTAGAAGGCAAAAAGAAACAGTACGGCAGTATTACACATATTCTTACCAACTGGTCTACAGTGGAAAATTAATTAAGCGGTTCTGATTTCCGTCGTGCATAAGCGGTAAAGGACATATTCCCGAATGCATCCCATCTCAGGTCATATGAGTTCAAACCCGCTGTTAGCCAAAGTAGTGAATCTTCAGTGAGTTCATCTCACCAAAGACGAAAAATTAAATTCTCACCATTCGGCCACAATTCCACTGCGCACGACGTCAAGCAAGCCATTTCGCAATGAGAGTGGGTACACAGAAGACGTCCTCGTGCTTTTTGGCTCGCTCTGTTTTCCTGCCGAAAAAATAAAGGCGCATGTAGTCAAAGCAACATTTACTACAAAAACCACTTTAACTTCCAGACGTATATCAAGATAAAAGAGTTTTAGTACTTACAAATAAGATCTTGCAGGCGGTACGAACAGTAGTAGTAGTAGTAGTAAGTGCATGAAGGAAGAGGAAAGGAAACTGGCACGGGCCTGTGACTGGCGAGTTATCGCCACCACCACTGCCGGCGTGCAGATAGGGAGGAGGATAGGTAGAGGGGTTAAGAAAGAAGTAAAGGGAAGGGAAAGAGGAGCGTCTTTAGAGGCGCCGTCGCTGTCATCAGCCGCCGAGGACTAGCAGTAGCTGTCCAAGCCCGTGTCCTCCAGGAAGGTAAGGAGGGACCGAAGGGCCTTGCTGGTGTTGGGTCCGGACGGGAAGAGCAGGGCACTTGCCGTGTCAGCTGGGAGACCCATTGCCCGGTAGCCAGCTGAGAGCCTAGCCTGTTGTGCGGCCAGGGCAGGACAACTGCACAGGAGGTGTTCTATGGTCTCCTCCAGGTGACCACAGCGGGGGCAGTCTGCACAGGTAGCCAGGCCCTTGCGGAAGAGCCTTGCACCGGTCCATGCGCAGCCCACACGGAGCCGGAGCAGGAGGGACCTCTCCCGTCTTGCAAGCCCCTTGTCCGGCAGGAGCGGGGGGGGGGGGGGGGGGGGTGTCCCTTGGGCAACCCTGGTGTCGGGGTGTTCCAGAAGGAGTAGCCGCTCCGTGATGGAGCGGGCAGCGTCCAGGGGGACGACTGAGGTGCAGCAGGGCGTGGAGGCCCCGTGGGCTGCCTTGGCCAGGGCATCGGCAGCCTCGTTGCCCTGAACTCCCACATGGCTGGGGACCCAGGCCAGGGAGATGGAGCAGCCGCGGGAGCAGAGGGTGTTAAGCCGCGCCGCCAGCTTGCAGACAATGGGGAGTCGGCACCGGGGCTCCTGCAGGAGCTGGAGGGCCACCCTGGAGTCGGACAAGATGGCCACAGACTGTACAGCAGGCCGTGCATCCAGGATGTCCGCCGCCAGGTGCAGGGCTGCCAGCTCGGCTGTGGTGGAGCTGGCCACGAAGGGGAGTCTCGCCTGCCTTGTTTCGCCCAGGGCAGGTGAGATGCAGGCAGCCGCTGCAGATGGGCAGGCCCCCTTCAGGACGGAGCCGTCCGTGAACAACTGTGTGCAGCCAGCCAGGTCCTCCTCCATGGTTTCCGCTGCCTCCTGACGGAGGCCGACCGCAGGTGTCTGGCGCTTGGGCCTGGCCCCTCGTGCTGGCAGGAGGACCCGGAACTGATGTCCCTGGTCAGGCCGTGAAGAGGTAGGTAGATGCTCTGTCTGCCCTCCCACCAGTTGTTCGAAGGCAATGGCGGTCTTCCCAATGCGTGAGTGGGGGCAGCTGAGGAGGCGTTCCAGGAGGGGACGTCCGTCTGGGGCAAGGTGGAGCCGCCCCACGTGGCGGAGTGCTGCCCTCTGGGCCTGGAGCTCCATGGGCCATACCCCGGCCTCTGCCAGCGTCGCAGGGACCTGGGAACCCTGTGGGAGGCCGAGGCACAGGCGGATGGCGGCCCTCTGGCAGCGTTAAATGGTCAGCTGCTGCCTGGTGGTGAGCTGGATGAGGGGGAGGGCGTAAAGGAATTGCGCCCCTGCCATGGCCTGGTGGAACTGAAGGCCCATGCTTGGGGTGATGCCTCTCCCACCCGCCAGGAGCCTCCGGATGGCGCCACGGTCCCGGGATGCCTGCCTCGTGAATGCCTTGACCGCAGGTTGCCACGTGAGGTGGCGGTCAATGAGCAGGCCCAGGTAACGGCAGGAGTGCCGCCACGGTAGTTCCCGTCCCGCAATGGTCAGGGCTGTCTTCCCTGGGCGTGCTCCTGGGCGGGTGTTGAGCAGCATGGCCTCGGTCTTGGTGGCGGAGAGCCGCAGGCCCACCCGTTCCAGGTAGGAGCTCACCCTGGTGATGGCCCGCTGCACATTCCGGATGACCTTTTGGCAGCAGTGGCAGCATACCAACACCCTGTGCACAACGTAACCAGCATACTCTGCCCTTTTTGCAGTTGTGAATCGGCTCAAGATATCCTGCGATACCCACCTTCGTCACCAAAAAGAAAAAGAAACAAGGGGGCGTCGCCGACTGCCCGAAAGCCTACCTGCGCATGCGAATGCGACAAGTGACAGCGCCGTAGCCAGCATCGCACTACAAGAAGGGACGCACGGACATCGTGGGACCTTTTGGCAGCAGTGGCAGCATACCAACACCCTGTGCACAACGTAACCAGCATACTCTGCCCTTTTTGCAGTTGTGAATCGGCTCAAGATATCCTGCGATACCCACCTTCGTCACCAAAAAGAAAAAGAAACAAGGGGGCGTCGTCGACTGCCCGAAAGCCTACCTGCGCATGCGAATGCGACAAGTGACAGCGCCGTAGCCAGCATCGCACTACAAGAAGGGACGCACGGACATCGTGGGACCTTTTGGCAGCAGTGGCAGCATACCAACACCCTGTGCACAACGTAACCAGCATACTCTGCCCTTTTTGCAGGTTGGTCTCGAATTTGTCATTTTTTGCATAACAGATCGTACTTAGAGCCGCTGCCACTGCTGCCCACTATGCCTCCTTCTGAAAGTGTTACATGCTTGTGTTGTGATGAGGAATGTACGGAGAGTGAAGGGATACTTTGCTCGGAATGTAGTTACCGATATCACTTCGGAAACTGTTCGAATGTGTCTGAAAACACATTTAAGTCAAAGGGCGAGTCTTGGAGAAACGCATGGCGTTGTCCCACTTGTAGAACTAGTCGGTCGAGGGGTGCGCAAGAAAGCAAGCCCAAGACCGAACCCGACTTTTCAGCTCTTTTGGTTGCCCTGCATGAAAAGGTGGACGGACTCGTAACACTCAAGCATACTGTTGAAAGTATCGAACAATCAGTTCAGTTAATGTCCAGTCAGTATGACGAGATACTGGCACACATCCGTCGTCAGGACAAAGAAATAGGCGAGCTGAAGAAACGTGTTGACAAAATCGAAAACAGCGAAACAACAAGTGATAAAGCTGATATCATGAAGGAAGTTGATCAGCTAGAATGGCAGACCAGGAAACTTAACCTTGAGTTTCATGGCATCCCCGTAACTGACAGAGAAAACCTGCTGTCAAAGGTAAATGAAGTAGCAAGAAAGATTAAGGTCCCGGAATTAACCGATAACGACATTGCTGCCATCCACAGGCTACCCGCGGCAAAGGGTAAGGTGCCAGGGATCATCGTCCGTTTTGTTAGGCAGTCGGTAAAGGAAGCAATTCTAAACCAAAGAAAGGAACTGAACACTCCAAATGAGCCACGCCACATCCTTGAGAACCTAACGAAAAGAAACAGAACATTGCTGTCCAACGTGAAAAGCTGGGCACTGATACATGGCTTCAAGTATGCGTGGCATCGAAATGGGAACGTCTACGTTCGTCAGACAGACGGTCAAAACGCTATCATCATTCGCCATCAAAGTGATTTAGATAAGCTTGCTTAGGTCCCTCGATCCCCGATTTTAACCATGGCTCCAAAGTTCACCATGGCTGACGCAAATTACGTTTTGCCATCAGATGTTTTGACGTTATCTGCCAAGGAATACTCTAATTTTCTTAAGTTTTTTCATCTCAATGTGCAATCCGCGAAAAATAAAGTCGCTGAACTTGAAACATTGTTCGCCGAATTCCAGTCCCAATTTGACTTTGTGATGTTAACGGAAACTTGGTATGTTGACAATTCAAACACCTTGAATTTGAATTTGTACAGTAATTTTCATCTGAACAGAACTGTCGGTCGAGGCGGTGGAGTTTCAATAATGGTAAAAAGGGAACTTTCGTGTGAACTTTTGTCGGCCTATTCAGGCATCCATCCAGATTATGAAATTCTGTCATTAAGATACGACAAAACCATTGTTTCTGTTGTTTACCGCCCCCCATCTGGAGACCTTCGCAATTTCTTTGCCTTGTTGGAATCTTTTCTGGCCTTCGTTGGTGATAACATGTACGGTGTTGTACTTGGCGGTGACTTTAATATCAACATGCTAGCTGATACAGCAGCTAAGCGAGAAATGGAACAACTCATTCAGTCCTTCGGATGCACAAATGTTATCAGCTCTCCTACCAGCGTTACCACCACGTCTGTGACGCTTCTTGACTTATTCATAACAAATAGATACACATCATCATGCAAAGCCGGTGTAATATGCACAGATATTAGTGACCATAATGCCATATACTTCTGCGTTGAGAACAACAACGCACGTCCCAAGAGCGCACCTGTTTTTTACCAAGAAATAACACCTAAAACTTTAGAACTTTTTAGACACGTAATAAACAGCTTCGACTGGAGGAATGTCCTCCGAGAAACAGAACCGGATTCTGCATATAACTTATTCTTGAGTAATTTTGTGAGATTATATAATTCTACGTTCCCTCAGAAGCATCTAAGGCAGTCAAAAAAGATCCGTAAGCCATGGATAACACCTTGTTTGCTCACCAGAATCCTAGCAAAAGATAGGATGTACAAGAAGTTCCTAAAAACACGTGATCCCAATTTCTTTAAAGCATACAAAACTGTGCGTAACAAATTAAATAAAGACATCAGAGCTGCTAGAGATGAATATTGTCGCAATTCCTTCTCTAATCCAACATCAAGGACCGACATAACTTGGAAAAAGCTAAACATGTTACTAAAGCCTAGCAATCCAACTCAAGTTAAAACACTTATTCACCAAAATGAAGAATGGTCTGGCAAGAAGTTAGCAGATGGATTTAATGACTTTTTTGTGGAACTGAAAAGAAATGAATATGATGAAATGGCTTTGAATTACATAAAGTGCACCGTGGATCACACCTGTTTCTTAAGTCCTGTTACAGAGGCTGAGGTAGTGTCAGTATTTCTGGCATTAAATAACAGCGGAAGTAGCGATGCTGACGGTATTAAGATTAAACCTGTGAAACATGTCCTCGACATAATTGCACCCTATATCACACATATATTTAACCTTTGTCTAGTCAATGGCGTGTTTCCACAGAAGATGCAGACTGCGAAGGTAACAGTTGTATACAAAAAGGGAGATAAAAATGACTTTGCAAACTATAGGCCATTGTCAATATTGCCTGTTTTCTCCAAAGGGTTTGAAAAAATAATTTTGTCCCGGATGAATAACTTCTGTAATAAGCATAATATAATGACACCTTCACAATTTGGATTTCGGAAAAATCTGTCAACGGAACTCGCTTTGTTAGAACAAAAAGAATTCATTTTAAACTCTTTCGATGACAAATGCTTAGCTTTAGGAATATATGTAGATTTTTCGAAGGCCTTTGATCATCTTAACCACATGTTACTGCTTAAAAAGCTTCAGGTATATGGTTTCCGTGGACAATCCTTGTTACTTTTGAGCAGTTATCTAAGACATCGACAGCAGTATGTAGAATTAAACGGTCACCGATCAGATGTCAAAGCTATCTTATCTGGTGTGCCCCAAGGCAGCATCTTGGGCCCATTCCTTTTTAATATATATGTGAATGACATAACACAAATAGACAAAGAAACAAAAATTGTAATATATGCAGACGACACCACCTTGCTTTTTCCGGGTCATGCGCCTCATCTATGATTGCAAAAGCAAACACAACGCTTACTCAACTTGAAAAGTGGACAAGATTTAATGCCCTCAAGATTAATACCTCAAAAACTAAAGCTATTATTTTCCGCCCCAAGAACAAGAACATCCAAAATAATGATGGTATATTTCTTGATAATTTTAAAATAGATGTTGTTAGCTCTTTCAAAATACTAGGTGTATTTTTCAATGAGAAAATGACTTGGGACGAGCACATAAATTACATAGCATCTAAACTATCCCGTGTCATAGGAACAATTTACGCTCACAAAAACATTCTCCCTGTACATGTGAAAATGCTTTTGTATAAGTCATTGTTCTGCTCGCATCTTAATTACTGTCACTTGGTATGGGGAAATACATCTTTCACAAACCTCCGAAAATTACTTACCCAACAAAAAAGAATTCTTAGAATAGTATATAATGTAGCATATGACCACCCATCCAAACCACTTTTCGAGAAAGGGGACATAATGCCAATTAATGATTTATATGCATACTACTTACTCTTTAAATACAAAACCGAAAATAAAAACAATACTCCTTTCATTGCCACACTGGCTTCATTATGCAAAAAATACGCATCGTACAAAACAAGAAACAACGAAATATGGCACATTTATGCATACAGAACAGGGTATGGCAAACAGATGCTTAGGTATAGTCTACCGCACTATCTCAACCTCTGCCATAGTCACAACATGACTGTTGAGCACTCGAAAAAAAAAGAGTTGCAAAACTTTGTTTCAAGTATATGTAACCGGGTGTAACTTTGAATTGTAATTTCTGTAATTTTGTATAATTTTTGTGGTTGTTATTTTGTAACTTCTAAATTGTAATTCCTGTAATTGTGTTTAAATTTATGTTATTACAATTTTGCAATTTGTAATTTTTGTGTAATTTTGCCTTTACGTTTGATTTTTACGCGTTACAAAGTGTTACAGTTGTGTCAGAAAATAGGTTCTGTTCATGCTTCCTTTATTTCGTTAGTATTACTGCCACGTTTTTCTTTTTTTCTTTTTTTTTTTCTTTCTTTTTTAAGTTTTGCCGGTATGCTGTTATGTTGTCTGCATATTTTCCCTGTACAAGTTATATCTATTTTTGGGGAGGCGAGAGCTCGTCAAGCTACACCCCTAGCTTTTTCTCTCTGCCTCCCTCATCCTTGTGATGAAAAATAAAGGCATTATTATTACCTGTACCCGCTGGCGCCGTGGCCCATAGCACCAGAGGGCAAGGTCGTCCGCATAGGTGGCGATGCGGACAGGGAGGGACAGACCCTCCGGAAGGCAGCGGGGAAGCTCCGCCATCACCAGGTTGAAGAGCATGGGGCTCAGCACGCTGCCCTGGGGAACTCCTCTTGTGAGCGGCTGGGGTGCGCTGGTGGCTCCTCCCACCCGGATGCAGCTGGAGCGGTCGCAGAGGAAGCCTCGGACGTACTCCCGGAGATTGCCGGACACGCCAAGGCAGTCGACAGCCTCGAGGATTGCCTCGTGCGTGACGTTGTCAAACGCGCCCTGCACATCCAGGAGTGCAAGGCAGAGCACCTGGCGGGAGTGACGCGCCTCCTCGAGGCTGGAGGTGATGTCGGCAATGGCATCTGCCGTGCAGCGATGCCTTCGGAACCCCGACTGCTGCTCGGGCAGGTAGCCCGTGGCTCCGGCGATCCACTCCAGCCTTGCCAGGGCCATGGACTCCAGGAGCTTCCCCGGTGCTGAGGTCAGGGAGACAGGCCGGTAGGATTTCAGGTCCGTTGGCGGCCTACCATCCTTGAGCACTGGGACGACCAGTGCCTTGCGCCAGGCCTCCGGTAGGCATCCCGTTGTCCAGACCTCGTTGAAGGTCTGGAGAAGTCTGGCCTGCATGACATCATCCAGATTCCGCAACATCTGGTACGTGATGCCGTCAGGACCGGGGGCACTGCGGCGCTTTGTGTGCTGCAGGGCAGTGGTGAGCTCCGCCCTCGTAAGAGGGGTGGAGCAGATGGCCTCGATGTCCGCTGCCTGGCATCCACCTGCACCCTGGTCCCTGGTCCGCCTAGGGTATTGCCCAGATGGAGGGGGCTCCCGTGGGAGGAGGGCCTCTGCCAGCTTGTCAGCCAGCTGTTGGTAGGTGAGCCCCCCCGCCACTGCGATGGCCAGGTAGGGCGCGCGTTGTACCGCAGGCTCCAGGAGTGCCCGGAAGAGGCGCCAGGCTCTTGCACTGCCCCTCGCAGCCACCAAGGAGGCGCATATCCCCTCCCAGGATTCTCTGCGGCGCCGGTTGTGGGTCCGACGACAGGTCGCATCCAGGCGGTTGTGTGCCGTCCAGTCCTCGGGCCTGTCCGTACGGAGGGCCCTGCGCTTCGCCTGCCGACGTTGAGCCCTCAGCTGAAGGAGTTGAAGATCTGGAACAGGCTGGTTGGGCAGGACCTCGCAGCAGATGGTGGCTGCCTCAGCACAACGCGCCACGTGCGCCAGGATGTCGTCCTGCTGCTGGAAGTTGCGGAGGAAGTCCCTGAACTTGTCCCAGTGGACCACCCTGCATTGCCGTCCGTCCACTCTCTTCCCCGGCTTTGGCGCCAGAGTGATGGGGTAGTGGTCCGAACCCCACGTGTCCGGAGAGGGATGCCATCCATAAACACAGCGCGTAGACCCAATTGATAGATCTATGCACGTTCGGACGCCCCCTCTACGGACAAACGTGGGGACCCCAGTGTTCAGAACATGGAGCCCTGTGCCACGGAGAGCCGCAACTAGGTCACGGCCGCGGCGGTCTGCCCTGCGGGATCCCCACCGCGGATGTGCCGCGTTGAAGTCCCCGCAGAGCAGGCAGTCGCCGCCAATGAGACCGACCAGCTGCGGCAAGGATTCGGCCTCCCAAGGGGTCTTGGGACGCACATATACACTTGCCACAGCTGTGTCAACTCGACCCAGCCTCACCCTCACACAGACGAGCTCCATAGGGGCCACTACCGCATCACTCACCAGAATCTCTGCCTGGGCCAGGGTCCGGCGGACGAAGATGGCTGCCCGGGACGGTCCCGGGGGGTGGTCCTCCACCAGGCATGGGTCAGCCGTGCAGGTAGGCAGGAGGCAGGATGTTTTGCTGCCATAGCCCATGAAGCCTGGTAGATGGAGCTTGTCCCTTCGGTACGAACAGCGTCGGAGCTCTCCTAATATATGAGCGTGGCTTTTCGCGTGCACAGACTATGAACGGTGCTAGCTCGAGTGTGCATGCATTTTCGTCGTGTTGGTTGTGCACGTGGTTGGGCTTCGCCGTGGAGTCAAGAATGTCTTATTGTGATGCGTCGCACGGTTCCAAGACGAGCAGTGGAGACGATGGTGGGGGGGGGGGGGGTTGGCTGGAGGGGATATAGTCATTTTCCTTTACACAGGTTTTGTGGTTCCGAGAAAAGTCTTCGAGCTGAAAGGTGGAGACAGGGAGATCGTGAAGGGTGCACGAACAGCGAAGCGCGTAGCTGCGCGCGAGGGAAAATAGCTTTGAGGAAGTGACAACCAAAAAGAAAAAAAAGCGCTTCGCGGGGTGGGGGGTTAGCCCGCTACCTAAAAAAAGGGGGCGGCCGGGAGAACAGGTGGGGAGATATGGGAAGACTTGAAAGAGAGAGGGAAAGGGGCCAAAACACGTGAAAAGGGTTTGGAATTTTTGGAGAACGAGTCACATGGCCACAGGCAGTGCGGAAAGCATTAGGGGACCGAAGGTTCGCAGGGGGGCGCTGCGGACGCCACTGAAAAGCGCCCTCTCCGGCCGACTCCGCACTTTTGTCCGGGCAAACCGGTCTCCCTCCCATTGAGTAGCTGCGCGAGCAGCGCGCTTTCTCCTGAAAAAAAGCCAGTTCTGCACGTACTTTGCACGTGTTGGCCAGCCCGCAAATCTCTTTGTGCAGTAGCGAGCTTTTTCCCTTGTGCTTGAACGCTGACGAGCTTCAGAGGATTAGCAAAATGTACAGGGGCGCTAGAAAAAAATGCGGACAGCACGGCGCCCACGCGCTGCGCAGTCGGAATTTATCTTCAATGCGTTTTTATCTCGGTAGTAACAAAAAGACGCTAGAGTGGTACATTATTGTATCACGGATGTCTCCAGCGTATTTGTGTTGCGAGCCAAGTATAAGCGTGACGAAAATAAATTCCAACAGCAAAGCGCCTAGGCACTGCGCTGTTCGCATTTCTTTCTGTCGCGGCAGTACGCTCTGAGATGTAGGTTAAAAGAAATAGTGGACAGTGAATTTTTTTTTTCTCTGCGCAAACTTGAAAAATGAACTGGTAGTGGATCAGGCCCACTACGTGAAGCAGATTGTTCACGAAAAAACCGGTACCGTAACGGCGAAATGTGTATCGCAAGTAAATGACGAGGTCATTTAAGACGTGGAATTCGAGGTAAATACCATTTCTTTTTGGCACGGCCATCTTCGCAAGATGCTTAATTTCGTTGGGTGGCTGAGCATTTAGGTGCATGCAGGTTTGTTGGCCAAATGATAAGGATCTTTTTACGTGTTTCACTAAAAAATAATGGACATAAAACGTAAACACTCACGAAATGCGCCTACCAGCTTCTTGCTATATACGGCTAAGAGAAAAAATGCTCTAGTTTGGTCAATCGCTACAACGGAGATAAGCGGTTGATATATTTATTTTAATGCCGATTACAGCGCACGCGCATCCCCAAAACAATTTATTTGCAGAGCCATCGCTCATATGCAAACGCTCATTCATGTGCAAGCAAACATTTTGATTATTTTTGTTTTTAGAAATTTTTTACATGTAAAGCAATTTCGAAAATTGAGCCAGGCGTCACAAGTCGGAACATTGAGGCGATCACTCACCTTGCCTCACACGCGTCTGCATAACGCCGCTAGCTGTTGTCAGTCTCCAAAATAAAAAATGGCAAAAGAAATGAGTTTCGTTAGCGCGAGCTTTACTAAACACTGCATGCTTAGTGAATTACAGCAAAAACTGCTCAGAAATAATATTACGCGTGCAACATGCCAAACGTGTTTAGCAACAGGACAAAACTTACTTCACCCTGCCCATAGCAGTTATCGAGGCCTGCCATTTCTCGTTCTCATCCATTTCATACCCAGCAATTCCGGACAACAACATTTTTTAATAGGAAAAAGTGCATGAACGCATTTTTTTTCATATACTGGAAGATTTCACTACAGCAATCTCCCATCGATAGGCTTGCATTTTTTTTCGTATTAACGTTTTTCCTATCGTCAACTGCTCGATACGAGCGATGAAAAATATTTAAGATTTTGCTGCATATAGAAAGGGTGGACCATTACCTTCAATATTTCCGTTACTGTACGTTACAATTTTCCAATATTAATTTTTTTCCCCCAAGAATGTAGGACATCTCCAGGAAATCTGTAGAATTCCACAGGCAGTCCTTGGCCGTCGATGTTCAGAGAACTATTGTGACAGCCCCAGACACAACAAGTTTCTCCACTCTTAGAACGTCGCGGAATTCACAGCGAGCGGCAACAACACTTTTGTGCGCCCGCGAGCAGGACGGCGCGTGCTCACAATGAAAGAGAGAGTGCCAGGTGCGCGAGCAGCACGCGCGTACCAGTCGACAGGCTGCTGGCTCAATGCGCTCCGCCGGCGACGTGCCCGGACGGAAACGCCAAGATGACCGGCAGGGGAGAAGTGGCGCTGGTGCAGTGGGAGCAAACTTCAGGTGCGCTTCCCTATACCTACAAGGAACAAGTGGATGGGAAACACAGAAGCGTCAAAGTATTGCTACAAAGCTGCAGCAAAAGCCCAAAAATTTTGAAGTGAAAAACTTGGAGCTTCAAGATGAAATTCGCCAAAACGACTTCAGACACTCGCGTATTTTGTGGGGCCGTATGATGTGGCTTCTGTTAGTTCAAGATAGCTTAAAATGTTACCACATAATAACAAAAACATAAAGCAAAAAAAAATATCCAAGCAGAATGCGCGCTCTTTCATAGTTTCATGTACCGTACATACGCCAAACAAGCTAGGTTAACATGCGTCTAACGCCAGTTATCAGTCCATTTATTGAGTGGTAGTCGAAGAATCCTCGAATTGTTTGTTGGTGTGGAAGTTTCGCGCAAAAAACAGCAAAAACAAACAAAGGCATGTTGAATTGTGGTTCGCAACTACTTTCGATGGTTTTCATCAATAAAGGTCATGTTCGAAAGAAAAAAAAACTTGCGAGTAAATATGCAAGGACAGGAGCAAGAGCTATATTGCCCCCAATGCAAATTACGCAACCAAAGAATAAAATGGTCAAAAACAACAATTTCCAACACTACGATTTGCAGAAAAGGAAGGAAATAGCAAATCAGAAAACACGGGAAAGGCGCGATCACAGGGCACGAGTTAGGGAAGCGTAGGAATCGCTTAGCACGTGTCCGCGTGCGTTTATGAAGCACCCGCCTAATATTTCACGAGCGCAACGCGTAATTCGAAATTACGAGGCGACTTCTTCGTTTCTGGACGTTGCCAAAAACTGAGCACAATTTCAGTTTAGCGAATGCACTTGCGCTAATCTATTACGTTTGTATCGCGATCTCCATGAAGCAGACACCAGCTGCGCACTGCGGCAGTGAATTCCTAGAGCGAATAAAAAAAGTGATTTTTTTATTCCAATAATTTAATGAAATCAAACTTATTTGATTTTTGTTGAAGGCGCCTGTTGACAATTTTTGTTGAATGCGTCTCGGGTGTAATCAGAACGTTAATTCTGATCAACAGGACTTCGATCGCAATTCTCCAAACGTATTATTGCTGCTCACTGCGCAACCAGAGTGCAGCTTTTCCAACGGAATCATGGGTAGCTTTGCTCACAAACTGCAAAAGTGTTCGGTAAAAATATAATAATAAATAAAACCAAATCTTTGAACTCGCATGTTTTAGCGCGTTCGGAAATTATGAACTGCCGATATGGTACTCTACAATAAAAATAATTTTGAACCCATTTTAATGGATGACACAATGTTTACCAACGTTTGCCAGTATACTTTGAACACTGGATAAGCGGTGGCAATCCTAGGCCAATATAGCCAGCTCCCGGAAATGGCATAGCCAATTCTGGCAAAGAGTGGAACAACACTGGCTAACATGGCCCATGATAGCCAGGATTCGATGATGGCACAGCCAGCAATGGCAAACAGTGGGGCAATCCTGGCTAACCTGGCCCATGATAGCCAGGATCTAATTACGGCTCAGCCAATACTGGTAAAGCGACGGACAACCAGGGCCATTGTTGGATGTGCTAAGGAGTGGCACACCAATATCGGATGCTCACTGGCAACTCTGGGCCTAGTTAGGGCCACGCTTTGCCAGTGGATTTCCAATATTGGCCCGCTGCCGTGTGCTACCTGGGAAGTAGCAACCATTCCATGAGTAGAGGGCGGCGGCTTCCAAGCATAATTGCGCGTGATACAGGACATATGGGACTGTCCCCATTTCTGATGAACTACATGAACCATGAACCTAACTGTACCCTGAAACTGCCTTGAGATCCCAAATTGTATAGGCTCAGATTCGAACATGGCCGCGCCTATGAAAATGACCATACGGAATCAACCAGCTACTTTTGTAACGCTCCAAGAAACCGCTCAAACTCAGCCGGCAGTGAGACGAGAAAATTACTCTGACTGTAATTGCAAGAAAATACAACAGTTACACCGATTCATTAAGTTTGGCAACCAACTCTGAGGATTTTCAAGTCATTTTGAGAGCAAATGAAATTCGCTAAATTTCCAGCACACAAACCATCAGGCCACTAAAGTGCCTGCCTCAGCGCATATTGGCCAAAAAAAGGAAATTCACTGGAAAAGGCAAATTAATGTTTCACCTACGTTTGCAATTAAATGTTTTGTCTGAGATGAGTCGTCAATTGCAGCCTTTCTAAACTCGGCTGCAATAGAAACAACTCCGATCCAGTTGTTTGTGAAGAGGTGAGATTCACGCTGAAGCGCTCATAATGTTCACCAATACTGGTACGTGACGCACGTGTTGCGAGACAAGAATTGCCGTCAGGCCAATGAAATCCATAAACTTCTTCGCATTCTGTCTCTGGCCCAGTGCTTAAAACGAAACAAAGAAATGAGCGTCGGTGGGAGTGCGTAAGAAGAAAAGTGCTGGACAATGCGCATGTTGTCGAATTGAAATGAGTAAATAGTTTTTATCATGCAATTATTTGGTCTGCATTAGCGTTCCCACATTCCATTTCGATTGTCGTTTTGCTGGCGGGAACTGCTCTTTGGATCATCAGGTTCTTCTTGTGCTTCGCCTCTGACATCAAGACTAAAAGCCAGATAGCGGTGCTGAACAGGTTGAGAGATCCGCAAATCACGAACAGCCAGTCGTAGGCTCCAACTCTGTCTCTGAAGTAACCTGCAAAAAAAAAAAACAATCCCGTGCTGTCAGACACTAGCGAGATTGCATTCCATCCGTGGTATGCAAAGCGGAGCAAAATAAAAAGCTTTCCGCGGGTTTTATTGGAAACGACATGCAAGGGAATAATTTAAGTCTAATTTATGCCATTCGATGTCCCACTCGCGAATATTCTAGTAATGAATTTAACAAAATTTCCTATTTGCATCTCGGCAATTTCTTCTTAGAACAAACTCTTCTGCTTTCAATGAAATGCAAGCACCGTACAATAACACTTCTAAAGATATATAGGCCTCACCTTGCCCATACCTAAGCGAACACATTCGCTCTGTCTCAGAGTGCGCTCAGTGTGTGCGCGCTGCTGTTTTTCGTCTGATAAGTTTTATTAGCCCCTATTAAATCATTTGACCCAGGCACAGACTACTGGAAAAGAGTGCTCGTAAATCTGTTTTTTTTTTTTCTACGCAAAAATTAGGTTCCTTCTCTCTACACGAGGTTTGAAGCTGTAGCAACTAGCAAATAACAGTTTATTTCAATGTGGGAGAAGAAAATTATTCCTAAAACAGTGTGTCGAACCAGCACTCAAGAAATCGTTTACTGGCATTTTTCGGGGCTGGACAGTGAAATAAACTATTATTTCAACAGAGTATATGAAGACCGTTCTTTTGTATGCGAAATTTAACTTTGGGAAGCGACACATAGACCATGGGGCGCCGTATTAGAGGTTTCCAGGCTCAGCTAGATCATCTGGAATATTTTCGCAGGGCTAAAACACATTGGATGTTGCAGTTTTAGAATTTCGCCTTCATCTGAATGCGACCGGAATGCGAACAACGTAATCGGAATGCGGATTGCGGACATCTAAACATCGGAATGCGAACATCTACTACTAATACTAATGCTAATACTAATAATGTAATACTTCCTACAAGATTTGTTTTCTTTCGGAGAGCGCGCTCACGTAACAGCCTCTTGCATGAAAAATATATACCAGTATTTCACAAAACACGTTCTGAAGTTTTGACATATAAACCTCTTGATTTCAAAGGTCGTTCTTTTTTCAGGGTAGCATAGTAAGCGGTGAGCGCATAGAAATGTGGCCTAGACATTCTAACCGGTACGCTGGCGAACTAATGTTGAATAGCCAACTTTAAACTATTTTTATTTTAGTTGCCTTATTCATAGAGACGTGCAGACCTCCTTCTGTAATGTCCGTGTCACTTTTTAGAATTTCCAAAACGCACCCTGGGCGCTGGCGCCCAACAAATCCCGCCTGCAGCGCGCCAGAAGATATGGGCTTTTGAAGAGCTTACAGCAAAAGCATCCACTGCCGTGCGCGGAACTCTTTGAAGTAGCCAATACTTTTGTGGCCAGAGCACGGAGGTTAACGTTTCGAAATTCTAAAACTAGTAAGAATATTGTTTCTGGTGTTTATACACCTCACAATATATAAGAAAACGAACGCTGACAGGCAAAAGGTAAATATTTGATTTTAGTTAACCAGCCTACCAGTTTGGTTTGGTTTATTGGGGTTTAACGTCCCGAAACGACTCAGGCTATGAGGGACGCCGTAAAGAAGGGCTCTGGAAATTTCGACCACCTGGGGTTCTTTAACGTGCACCGACATCGCACAGTACACGGGCCTCTAGAATTTCGCCTCCATAGAAATTCGGCCGCCATGGCCGGGATCGAACCCGCGTCTTTCGGGTCAGCAGCCGAGCGCCATAACCACTGAGCCACTGCGCCAGGGGCCCAGCCTACTAGGTAGCACGTCTTAGCCGTATTTTCATGCGCTACACCGCTGACTATGCACTGCCGATAAAAGCGCTCTTCTAGCTCAAAAACCCTATTTCTAAAAATTCATAACCCTTTAGGTTAAACATCTAATATATCAGAAGCGTGTACTCTATTGTCATAGCCGCCATCGGCTGCGGAAATTTCTAAATTTCCTTCGACCCTTTTGGACCTCCAACGAGGTGTGACATCGCGCATAGCGTACGCGTGTTTTGGAATATTGTCTCCAAAGAAATGCGCTCATCGCGAGCGATTGTCGACTGTTTTGGAAATTTATTCACAATAAGCACTTTGAAGAGAAGTAAGTAGGTGAGGTCACGTATAAAAATAGGCTAGTTCAAAAACTATCGTGGTATCATCATGGTGGTTTGCGTTGTTTTTTTTTTTCCCTTAATCAGGTTGAACAGGATTTTATTTGAATTAGTAAGTATTGTACTTTTTCTAATGTCTGTAGGCCGTAGAAAGTTTTATTTCAAGTCGATGTTGTAATTATTAAAAAGTTACAAGCGTGTAATAAAGATCCAGAGCAAATTTTTAGTCTAAAATTATCCCTCGCTCGACCATTCCGAAAGGAACAAATGCGTTTTGTTGTATTTTTTTTATGTTCGCGATCAAATTAGGCAACCTCTTGCTGTTGCCTAGGGGGGAGGAGGGGGGGGGGGGCAGGGAGAAATGGAAGTGAGGTGTGGAATGCAGATTTTTTTTTTCTTCGCTACCTTTTCACCTGCATTTAAAAAAAAAGCCTATCCGGCTTACCTCCTAGGACCTGGACCTCCAATTAAACCTCATAACTTTGGCCTGGGACCTCCTAAAGTCCTGACCTATACCTGTGTACTGCAAGTGTTACGCCACCACCCGCGTTTCTGGGGAGGAAGATGGAGCGGTAAATTTTCTCCGTGTCCGGAGGCAGGCATGGAAGGTATGCATATAATTCAATTTATTAAAATCCCGCCAGCTGTGCGTCCAGCGAAATACAAAAACGCCCCTAAAGCTGCGCGTTGACAGCCTACGTTAAAGAACCCCTGTTGGTCTAATTATATGCGATGCCTTCCGCTATGCCATCTCTCATATCCCATGTGACGCTTCAGAACTTTAATACCCAAATTGTAGGATTTGAGCATTATGTTCCAGTGCTGCTGTGCATATTGAGGCTTACCATGTACAATGCCCAGTGTAAACGTCATGACGCCAATGCTTGCGGCAAAGTAGCTGACGATGGCGCCAATGCTTGCCGCAGCTGCTCCCGTTATGATCACCGGCCTCGCAGTGAACCTATGAGCCAGGGGACCCGTTATCAACCCTGAAGGAAGAAACAAACAAAATTGTGTATGCACCCTGCGCGCAACCATTCTCTTGAATTTTGAAAATCAAGTCACAGTTAATAACTATAAAAAGGAACACACACTTTAGAGCTAGTTATATTGCACTAATAAGAAGGGCTTATAAACATCTAGCTCCAGAGGATAACTGCAGACTGGTGAACAGTCATGATGCAGGTAGCGTTTGTCTACCGCTTTCAGAAGGAAATCGATCCTGCGTTTGGGTTACCGTACTGACAAAAACAGATACTCTGCTCTGAGCTTTGTGGTCAACATCGCCCGTCTTCCTAGAATACAATAAGCGCAGCCGCCCCTTGACATGCAAACGGTATTCAATGAACCGCCTACAATGAATTGACAAAGGTGAAAACGTAAGTCACTGAAAGGCTGTTTACAACATGATAATAAAAAAGTCAGGGCTCCAAATGGCATTTAAATGGCAACGGTGAGCGTCTTCCTTACATTGGCGGCAGCCCACAGGCTTGCTTGGCTCCAATGTTTAGTGCCGTCTTTTCGTTAGTCGCTGACTGTGAGCAGAGCTGCGTGGTTGTTCCGTTTATCACAAAGAGCACGGAGCACATGCTTGTGCAGAAGCTATGGTAGTCACATTGTCGGCGTGTGCCCATTTTTTGCGCTCTTGGACTTCAAGGGAAAACGCACGCGTGACCGCAAGCGTGTCCCAGCGTTTTCGCCTCTCCTCAGCTCATTCCGCCTTATATTGCCGTCTTGTCGACCGGCGGCTTAGCGTACGCCGAAGTGATTTCTTCTTGTTTACCGTAAATAAAAGGCACATTGACGCCAGGGAGCTGAGTCGCCCTCGTTGACGCAGTGCCTTCTGAAGGACCGAAGCACTATCCAGTGCCAGTCATTGCAGCTGACAAAATGTAGCCGCGATTTTTGGCCACACATTTTCTACAGCCCATGCACTTATACGGTTTGCTTGGAAAGCTCTAAGAAACAGTGACTGCCTTTCACTGAGGCTTCATTTTCACAGGGGTATTTGATTTGAAAGCAAGGCTGAATTCAATGCCGTGAAAAGATTCATCTTCTCGCTTAGCCGTCTATAGAAAATGTTTGAACGAAGGGTTGGCCTTTATCAATCCTGAACGTGACTTCATTTATTCTGTATGTAGTTATCGGTAGCCACGTTGCGTCTTTTATTTTTGTTGCTGAGAAGAAATTAATACACCTCACGTCACTTTCCTTCGCTCATGATGACTTGTGGCAGCTTTGTCATCCTTACGTGATAACATCACCCGGATTACATTGAAAACTTGTAGATACATAAATTTCAGGCATTCACGTTCTTTCATTAAGGAAGAATGTTCAGGATAAAACTCTTGATTCCTGCTTTCATTTCCTTATTAGCTTTTCTCGCTCTTGTTGAAAATTTGTGCTATCTAGAGACCCGTCGCTACACCTCAACCTTGCCTAGCATGTCTATAGAGCCTGCACTATTCCGGAATGGGCACATGATGTCCATTGTATTTTAGTTTCAGTGAGCTAATTCCGGCTCATCCAGTTTCTTTTGTTTCCTCTACCTTTGTAGATGAAGGTATACAAGAGTCGTTGGTGTTCGCTATATACAGAGCTTAGTATTTAAAAAAAAAAAACCCTTTAATTATTGCATACACAGAGCTGTAGTTTTCTACTCCGTACTTCTTATTTTCCCATTTTAGGGACCCACAGGAACCCTAAAGCGATATTTATACCATCGTACAAAAATACATTTGGGGGGGGGGGGGGGGGGTACACGGTAACCGCAACTAACAGGACAAAGTTAATTGGAGAGACATGACAGAGGCCTTTGCTCTGCAGTGGGTGTAGTCATGCTGATGACGATTATCAAGGAACCTTTCTACCATCTCGTCATCGTAAGTAAACGCCGGTTTGTAAACTTCGCCAGCATTTAGATTTCACACTTCATTAAATATTTTTGGAATTTTTATAAGGAGAGAAAAAGGACCGATTTTAAAAAGGACACAATATCTGCTTTCCCCTTACCAGCGAGATACATGACAGCGCCCATGACCATAACAGGCCAAGAGCCATCGCTCTTGATTGTCAAGAAGGTCTCCTGTATGGCGACAAAGAGGAACCCCGAAGAACGCCTCAGTGCCATTGCGAAGCAGTTGGCCAGCGCGCAGGCGCCTGCGGAAGATAACAACTTATAACGCAGGCAAATCGTTGCCCTCCACAACACATACTATGGTTCCCCATGCACAAATCCTGGAAGCGATTGAACCATCTTTCCCAAGACCTACACGCTGTACTGGCACACAAAATGACCGTCACGGCGGCAGTGGTTTTTGTTTTTTGAATAATATTGGCAGCTGTAAAGGTTACAACGCCTGAAGACAGGATTATACCGTAGTCAATATATACCGTAGTCAATATATTTGAAAATCGGTATTGTTAGCCTGTAAATTACAAGGTCAGGCCCTCTGTTTACTTTGACTTATGCAGGACCTGATGAACCTAGCGCATTGAAAGTTTCCTTTTATCTTTGCCTACCTACGTGTGTTACTATTGGGAGCCCGGCCATGAACAATAGAAGAAAAATATTTGCGCTCGAAGGAGATCTGCTTGCTACACGCCCACCCTCGGATCTCAGCATGCAGCGCGTAGCAAAACTACGGTGCTCTCCGCCGTTGTCGGTCCGCGCCGCCTCCTGCCATGTTTAAAGTTTCGCGTTTGCTTTTGGAGCAGCCGAAACATATGAATTCTTTGCTCAGGCGCTGTAACATGGGTGGTGCGCCGAGTATCTGTCACAACAGTGCTGTTGGTTTTGTGAGGTACAGTCGCCGTCTAAAGTAAATGGAAGGCGGCTTTGTCAAAAAAAATTAATTTATTTAAATATAAAGAATAATGGTCCATGTTTGTTGGCGCACAGTGCAATTCGCACAATCACAGTTATTATGCACACATGTATTCAAGGATGCATGAATTGAGCGGGCAATGATTAAATTTTTTCGTTAACATTGACTTCCATTTACTTTTGACGGCACCTGTACATGACGGCGCAGTGTTCCGGAACAGCAATTGATACATATTTGCGGAAATGTACTTATTTGAAGAGGGAAGCACGTACGAAGACTCATTACGACAGCGCAACCGCAGTGAGCAATGTCTGTTCATTCAATGAGTTCCTGTAACATGTTCTGAAATCAGACTCGAGTTATTCACGTTTTAACACATCAGGTTCAACAGCAACGTTTAGTTGATGTAGCGTACTACGCATGCTGGTAAATAGATATTCTTCAAGACTACGTCTGTAGAATCTTTCACAAATTCATACAACTGGGTGGTCTCTATAGATTGCGCTAGATTGCACTACAGGTCAGGTTCACCAGAATCATTCTGGTGTTTATGTAGCCGCCTGTGCATGCTAGTTACCGCTGTGCATGCTAGTTACCGCAAGAACTACCGCTCATTCTCAATCTTTTTTCGTCACGTCATCCCGGGACTGGAATGATCTACCACAGGACGCCGTGCATCACATCAACGCCATCCATTTTAAGAACGCCATCAAGACCATTATTGTTTAACTGTCATGCCCATCCCTCATGTAATGCCCCATACCAGGGGCTTTGAGGTATCAAAAAAAAAACTGAACAGTTTGTCTAGTAATATTTCGTGGTTTAGGCGATCAAATGCTTTGCTGTAGTCAATGAAAATTCCGAGGGTAAGTCTGCCTTCATCAATATTAGAGATTATTAATTCCTTCTGAGTTAATAGTGCTGTTTCCGTTGACCTGCCTTTCCGAAAGCCATGTTGAGCATCTGAAAGCATGTTATGTTTAACGAAAAAGCTGTTCATGCGCAAAAGAATAATCTTCTCTAAACCCTTAGAAAATACAGGAAGCACTGAGACCGGTCTATAGTTGTTAACATCGTTTTTATCGCCCCCTTAAAATGAACTGAAACTTTAGCTATTTTCATCCTGTCCGGGAAACATCCAGATGTAAGAGCCAGATTGAATATGTATAGTAGATGAGGCGCAATAATATCGATGACGTATTTCACTGCCTTTATTTGAAAGCCGTCAATATCGCTGGCATTGGTGTTTTTCACATTTATAAATGTGCGATAGATTTCTGTTTCATCCGTTGGGTAAATAAATAGTGTCTCCTTAGACTGGTAGTGAAGCAAAGCGCTAGTCGAGTTGTCATCTGCTGGCTTTGCCACATTGACGAAGTGTTCATTGAAATACTCGGCTAGAGGAATTCCGGATAATTTTTTACCATCTATTGTCAATTCCGAAGTGTTTTCTCGTGTTGTTTGTCTATTTAGGGCTTCGTTGAATATTTTCCAAACTTTGTCCGGACGCTCTTTTCTTGCAGTACTGAAAAGGTGGTTGTAGTAGTATTTCTTTGCTGTTCGCAATTCCGCGTTTAGTTTGTTCCGATACTTCTTAAATATTTCAAGTTTAGCTAGGTCTTTTGTCCTGAGGAAGGCTTGAAAAAGAAGGTTTTTTTCAGTTATCATTTTTATGTGTTCTGGTCCTAGCCAAGGTTTCCTCATTTTTTTCTTAAGTTTAACATTCTGATATGGAAACGACAACTCATACAGCTGACGGAATATTGACAAAAAGTCAGCGTAGGCGTCACTGCTGGAGACCTTGTAAAAAATGGATGACCAGTCCGCATGGATTATTCGTCTGCGAAATGTTTCAAGGTTCTCACTTGACAAGCATCTGTACTTTAGCGTGTTTGAGTACTGTTTTTGTCGGACTAAATTGGTAGAATAACTTATACATATAGGACAATGGTCACTGATGTCAGTACTGATTGTACCAGCCGCTAGAACAGGTATCGGAACAGGTATTGTATTAATTTCATATTTATTTCTCATTTTTTGTCCCTGCGCTTGAACTGTAATACGAATGCTTTCGTAGTATACTGGGAATAATATTTTGAACGTTCTTTCAAATACGTGAAAAGTGCATATTTGCCCGCTTAGCATATTTTTAATGCATCAAAAATATACTAAAAATGTACTGAAAATATACATTAAATACATTAGATTTTATTAGAAATACACTAAAATATACATTTAATACATGAAAAATTTATTCACTTCGGCTTAAAAAAAGGTCTACTGGTCGGCTTCATAGATTGAGACGGGTTAATGCTTCAACCGGACAACAAATCACACAAGCGCAGTTATCTTCAATCACGACGCACATGAAATTATAAGGTCACGAGACAGAATGGCAACGGCAAGGACACCTACACAGCAAATCGAGACGGAAGTGCCCCAGCCATACTGTACCTCAGCAAACAAGAAGTGCTCCGACAAGCACGTGCTTGGCTTGCCTTAAATATACCCACCTAGAGCGACGCACTATCATGCCCGGTCAGGCGGTTTTTTGCGCAAACACTGTGGGCACCCAAATTATCCCAGAAGTGTCGTACTGGTTGCGTTAAAATGTGGGGGCCATCTAGAACCGAAGTGCTAGTGCAAACTTGCCTCAAGATTAGGTCAGGAGTCAAATTGTCAACCAACAGATACACGGGCGTCTAAGGGCGCAGGTCGGCCTTGGCAGTCGTGGTCATTTTTGCCAGCATATTCAAGCCCGGAAGTATCCAAGGTGCCTTTGCCGGTATCATGCTGTCACGTTCTCCGCACGTAGTGTAAATAAGTGGTGATTACCTTCCTGCTAGAAGTTACCATAAACGAAAGGACTTCGGAACAGAAAAGGCTTGGACAGGTTGGTAATTCATTGCAACACAGTAGTCATGGAGCGGGAACAACGCAGGCGTTCTCGTCCCGTCTCGTCTTTGTCCTGCGTTGTTCCCACGCTATGATTACTGTGTTGCAACGAAGGGACGACAGGAAAGGGAGAGTTTTCACTGTTCCCTGAAACGTCATTTCGAGCTCTAGATTGTTCCACGGTAGCTTGAAATGGAATGCAAATTGTTTACGCGGATTGCCCAATTGTTAGAATAAGGTATACTTGCACGGATTAATTGCGTATTTTGCGAAAGTACACTTTAAAAACATTGCCAACCCCAAAATGCGATTTCCCGAAGCTCGATTTCGAGCATTATATTGTTCAACGGCTGCTTGAAGTGTGCTGGAAATATGCTAAGGCGGACTGCCAATTTGCTAGAAATTAAATATTCTTTGGACGAATTAATTGCGTATTTACGGAAGTACACTTGAAATATGTTGACAACACGCAACACTGACAACACTGTTCAACGGCAGCTAGAAGTGTGCTGCAAATACGCTTAAAAGGACTGTCCGTTTTTTAGAATTGAACTTTGCATCGGATGAATTAATTTCATATTTACGAAAGTACACTTTTAATACATTGACAAGATGCTAAAACTGCATACATATACGTTTACAAGGACTGCCCGTTTTTTAGAATTCAAGTATACTTTGGATGAATAATTTCCTATTTCCGAAAATACACTTTTTATACACTGACAAGATGCTAAAACTGCATGCATATTTTTTCACGTACTTGAAAAGTGCTCGAAGTGTGCTTTAAGTGAGGCATTTTTGGCAACTTTTAAGAATATATTTCGAACACCAAGCATGAAATTTCAGGAACGTACTTCCTGCATATTTTAGTGCATTCATGAATACAAAATATATTTAAAATACAATTTAAATAGCCCACTTTATATTCCAAACGTATTAGTTTTTGCTAAGGGGTGGTGTGCTGTGCCGGAAGCTATGGCGCATTCAAAGCAACGAATGTTTCTCCAACAGCGGCCCGTCAAGACGATCTGTTGCTTTGTTGTACGAGATGAACGTTTTCCTTTTCATTTTTACAAATGCAGTATAGAATACCTGGCATATACATATTAACGAAAGGAACAATTTTCAATATTTATTGTGACTCTGCTGAAGAGGAAATATAATAGAAATATAATAGAATATAATAGCTACCAAAGCCCTGGCGGGGCCCCGTCTTCTGCTCGGCAAGGGATTACACCCTTTGCAGGAACATTCGTGGGGTGCTCCTCGGTACGCCTCAGCCGATAGTTGGGGTGAATTGTTCCGGTGCTGTGAATAATATTTTGTGCTGTTGTATTGCGTCACAACTATTGTTATGTGTTGAAAACGCGCCGTGGTAGAAAGGCGGCCAGTATATTTAAATGTTGCTTGCTGACCAAGCCGCAGTGTAGTGCGCCAGTGCGATGACTGGAATACCGGGCTTCTGTCGCAGTGTACTCAACAACGGCTTGTGGCCGCTGATAAGCAAGTAATGCACCTGTACAAGTAACTGATATCCCGAGATTCTGAAGATGAGCAATAAAATTTTTTATAACTGGCTGTACTTTTGCTCTGGATATGACGATGTTCTTCCTGCGTATTCTATATGACGCACGGCCGTTTGTGTAAACATGCCAGAGGGCTGCACTTTTTTCATACTGTGATGAGAAGTACCTCTGGAGATCCTCTCCTCACGACCTTTCAATCACTACAATATCGTATAAATACTATGCGGCACACTTCATGTCATTGAGCACAGCATGCACTAATCTCTGAAAAATTGCAGTCTTGTTCACAACTTCGTAGTGGAAAAAACAGCGCAAACAATGACAGAAAGCACAGAACAAGAGGGGAGACACTACAAGCGCTGACTCGCAACTAAGGTTTATTAGAAAAAAACGGACAGAATATATACAGTAACCACCCACGACTGCGTACGTCATAACACCGGGGAAAAACAGATTACATGCATGGCGTGAAAGTTGATCTAAACAGGAGCAGCGCGCGTGTGCACCCGGTTATTTAAGTACCTAAATTCCTACTCTGACAAGGCCACTGAAGGTTCACTGACGCACCGTTTGCCATTTTTCCGAATAAAGAACGCTTCCATCAGCTCCCGGGTCACCTTATCATGGTGGCGAAAAAGCACATTGGTTTTCGGGAAAAGGGGTGTGCATCTGCAAACCCGGCAGTATGCGGGAAGGTTGTCTCGCGAGTCACTGCCGAGTAAGTTGCGGTGCTCAAAGAGCTTTACGTTTACACAGCGCGCCGTTTGCCCGATATACTCTTTACCGCAAGACAGTGGCAAACGATATACAACACCCTTTTTGCAAGGAATGAAAGGCGACACATGTTTTGTTGTACAAGCCTTGCGATTCTTGTGGATACCAGCCGCCAGGTTTTTCTCCACTTGTGGGCAAATCGCAGAGAGCTTCTAAGGTGCCGAGAACACCACCCTAACATCGTACCTTTTTGCCACGCTCTTTAACCCATGGGAAAGCCTGTGAGCGTACGGAATGACCGCCGGCCTACGGCGCTCACTGTCAACACGGCCTCTTCCGTTGGCCCCTTACTTAACCCACCTCAGAACTTTTTCTCCTGCCCTGGAGATGACGTGGTAGGGAAAACCACTACTTTTCAATCGTACCACTTGCTCTGACACACTTTCCGCAACACGGTGGTGGCACGACCTAGATGTGGCGGTCTTAAGGCACGAAACAGCGATACCGTCCCTGATCAGTTTTGAACGCCCTGACTCATAACCGAGGAGTGGCTTGACGGTGCGCGGGCGATACATCCAGCAAAGTTGTCCCGGAGTAGCTCTCAAAGACATGTCAAGAAAGCGTAGCTCGTTGCCAACAGGAACCTCCGAAGTAAAACTTAGACCACGGCCGAACTGACTGAACACCCTCAGAATGTCAGCCATTTTCGCTGCAGGGTCAAACCCTTCCACGATGACTAAAAAATCATCCACGTATCTGAAAGCCCTCAAGAACAATCCCGCCGAGACCGCAGCTATCTTAGTATCCATGTCGCTCAGAAAAATGTTGCTAAGCACAGGTGCAACCCTCGACCCAATGCACACGCCTGCCTTCTGTACAAAAAATGAACCGTTCCACCAGATGACCTTCGATTTAAGGCAAAAAGACAAGATTTCGCAAAACGTGTCAATGGACACGCCGCACTTGCTTAAAAGCTGACTGCATCATTGTCGTCGGTGATGCACGCTTGAACGCTTTTCATCAGTTCATTGTGCGGCAACGAGCAAAAAAGGTCCTTAATATCAATGCTAAACATGCAGCACCTTTACGGATTGTCGTGCATCAACACTTCAGCCAATGCTCCAGAATTCGGCACCAGAAAGGGATCAGGCACTTTTAGAGACGACAAGTGCGACTGCAGATATCCTGCAACAGCATACTGCCAGGTCTCCTTCTCCGTCACAGTACAACGAAACAGTGAGCCCTGCGTATGGGTCTTGGCAGTGAAAAAAGGCTCTAACTCGAGGCCCTTTGCCTTCTTCACCGACGAAGCCAACCGCTCAAGGTTTGAGCTCAAAACAAGGGCCACCGCCTTATCTCTAACTTTGGAACCACGGAAGTCCACTTGCCGAAAGTTCTTGTTGATCGCTGAGCACGCCTTTTCCTCAAACAAGGCATTCGGAAGGAAGACAAAGCAGCCTTCCTTGTCCGACAAAAGCACTCGAGTCTTATTCGACTGCAAGAAGTCCACCAGTGGACGGGTGCAACCGGGTGCAGAAGTGCGCTGCTCCTGTTTAGATCATCTTTCACGCCATGCATGTAAGCTGTGTTTCCCCGGTGTTATGACGTACGCAGTCGTGGGTGGTTACTGTATATATTCTGTCTGTTTTTTCTAATAAACCTTAGTGTCGAGTCAGCGCTTGCAGTGTCTCCCCTCTTGTTCTGTGTTTTCTGTCTTAGTTTGCGCTGTTTTTTCCACTATGAATTCACACCAACTACCCAAAATGAGTGCTTTGCTACAGTTTGTTCACATCTCCAGGAAGTAACCTGTTCATAAGCGAACAGCGCTTTATGAAGGTTGATTACTAATACGGGGCGTGAAGATTCACCGCGTAGAAAGTGCTGGTAGCCACTACCGGAGTCAATCTTCAGGAATGCTTGTCCTTCAGCGAGCGCAGCGAAGATATCTGCCACACATGGCAATGGACATAGCTCCGTATCAAGAAACGCGTTAACTGCTGTCTTGAAATTGTATACAGGCAAAATTTTCTATATGTCTTGAATGAAGGCATTCCCTATGCTTCATTCACGGATGCATCTCTTATTTTACAAGGAGGAACTTGATGCAGCGCTGACTTGTCCATCGTCGCAAAGGCTCGACTGTGTGACGTACTTCCCAATTTCCAACCTTGGCCGAGAGGTTGGACGCGCTCTTTTGACCACTTATAAGAAAACATGCAGGGAAGGCGCCGCTCGTAATGAATGGAAGACCAGTCGTCTGCTTGCACTGCTAAAACCTGAGAAAATACTACATGACCTTGCATCATATGATCAATTTGCACTTGCCAGCCGCGTCAACAGAGTCATGCAAAACATATTCCCTACACGCGTGGAGTGGTTCCTGGAGTTAAATCAAATATATCGATATGTATGTCCGGGTTTTGCCACGAACGCTCCTCTATCAACAATTAGCTTGGCCTGGTAACGTCCGTCCAGCACCGAAAAATTGTGAAAAGATCGACTGTGGCGTTTTTTGTACATTAGAGGCGGCTACGACAACGTAACACATCACGCCATTTTGGACGCCTTGAAAGCTGGTGAGGTCAGAGGCAGCACGTACAACTGGATACGGAGCTATTCACAGGAGAGGCCGCTCTTTGTCCAGACTGAGGACGCACGAACGCCTTTACTTCAAACTTCGCGCGGAGTCGCATTGGGTTTGGTGCTGAGCCCAACTCTCTTCAACCATGCTGTCATCGGCCTGGTCAACTTACTGCCACA
This sequence comes from Amblyomma mixtum, assembly GCF_055824585.1. Lineage (NCBI taxonomy): Eukaryota > Metazoa > Arthropoda > Arachnida > Ixodida > Ixodidae > Amblyomma > Amblyomma mixtum. The sequence goes on from NC_143013.1 coordinate 181,954,857, forward strand.
ATCTGCTCAGATCTCCATGAACTAATAACGAAAACCACGCAAAGGACGATACACAGGGAAGAAGTAGACAGGACGAGCGCGGACCTGTCTACTTCTTCCCTGTGTATCGTCCTTTGCGTGGTTTTCGTTATTAGTTCATGGATTACCAACTAGCCCACCATCGTACACTCCTTCAGTTCAGATCTCCATCTTTGCGGACGATATATGTATTTGTGCATCACGTGCGAATCGTACCCAATGATGTTGGAGACTTCAGACGGTGGCATCGATACTGATTTCTTACCATCGTCTGCAGGGCCTAAATATTTCAAACCAGACGCGTTCACTAGTGGCGTTCACACGGAAAACGATGTCACGTTACCCCATATATTTCAATTGCAATGCCGTTCCCTATGAGAGAAGCCATGCATCGCTTCCTTGGAGTGCACATCGGCAGAAATCTCTCCTGGAGTCCCCGTCTTTACAACATGAGAAAGAGACTGATACCAATTCTGCTTGCCCTCTTTTTCATTAGCGGCGCATTAGTGGGATCCATGCTACAGCTTCTCCGCTCACTATTTCTAGGTTACCGCCGTACCGCCTTCTCATATTCAGTAACATTAGCAAGACCAACATGAAGACTCTTCAAACTGCAAGCGCAAGCACTCCATACCTTCCGCGGACTGCCTAAATGTTCCTCTACAACACCAACCGCTGTCGTCGCCCGGGAACATTCATTTACTACATACATTGCTGTTTACTTCATGACAGCACATATTCGGGTCCTCACACGGGACCTCTGTCCTCAAATGACAACTCTTCCACTACTTAGGCTACGTACAGAGGGCAAAACACCTGTCTAGAACACGTTCTGAGCGTGTTTCGGGCTGAACATGAGATATCAAGAGATAAGATTTGTTTAAAAATAATCTGGACGTAAGCATGAGCAGTTAAACTTATAGGATTTCATCGTATTTTTTTGCGTTCTTGGTCGCAGCGGCTCTGGGAGCTGCGGAAATCATAGTTTGGTTGTTCCAGCCATACGTTTACCCCTCTGTACTGCACTCGTCCAAGTCAGTGCTACTTATCGCACCTATCTTCTCTCTCAATTCAATCCTGCCTCAAGGCCATGCTCTCCTTTATGCACTGTACATAAACCTCTGGTGCACCTTTCTATTCCTGGAATTACGAAGAACGCTGGAGCATCATTGCGCTCAAAGTTGGAACATCTGTATTCTAGCCACAGTCAACGCATAAATGTTTACACAAACGGCTCAGCTAACTCAACGAATTCCGCGAGGCCTTTGGTGATCCTGGCGAGGTCCATCTTGATGAAGGTGAAGACGACCTACGACGCTTTCTCAACTTGTGCAGAGCTAGCTGCCCTTCGGGCTGTAGTTGAGTTCATTAGCCAAGACTCTCCACATGAATGGTTAGTTTTCACTGGTTCCAAAGTTGCCCCTCAAGGCCTGCAAGCTGCACCTCCGCGCGGATCGCATGAACAAATCGCCACAGAGGTTCGCGAGGTGCACCACTGAGCCATATTAAATGGCCATATTATTTTTAAATGGCAGCCAGGACACCACGGTGTCAAAAAAATACACCACTCAATGAGGCTGCCTGATCTGCCAACTACGATGTACTTCAAGTCAGTATTCCTGTATAACGAGTTGATGCCGAGTGTGGGCACCTCAGGTTTGCGCTCGAGGTCACACTTTCTGCGTGAAACGCAGGCGTGTTTTTCAAAGCGTGCCCCAGGAAATTGGACCCTGGATTGCACCTTTTTGTTTCATATAATAAACCTCGTCGCAAAGCAACCTCGTTGTGCCGTCTATGGTTCGGTGTTCCTTCTACAAAGAAGCACACATGGCGGACAGCGATGGCAGACAGGCTGGCTAGTGAATGATGTGGCTGCGAGGCGGCAATAGTAGACCTCTTATGCGAGTGCCCTGTTTTTACGACTGAAAGACATACGCTGCTTTGTGCGGCGGGTCGCCTCAATCATCGCCCTTTATAAGAGGATAAGATCTTCGGACGGTGGCTACAACAGCCGACTACCCTCAAGGTCTGCAAGAGAATGTTTTGCTACCTGAGTGCAACTGGCTTCTGTGACAAATTATGCCTGTGCTACTATCCCCTTCTCTCTTCGCGTGGTTGAGAAAGTTTTTTAAGTTTGCTGACAGACTCCGCGAATGACTCCGTTTGAGCCTTTGAACGATTGTAAAAATTGTCCTGCTCCAATTACTTTCGCCTTGAGTGCAAGGTGATCCACTAGCAACCTCCGAAGCTCGCCAAAACTGCTGCTTGACAGCAGTCAGGGTACTATCACGGACTACATTACGCTGCAGGCCTAGTCTGATGAAAATCGAAAATTCTTGAATTTGCTTTTTTTTTGGCTTTGAGTTAATATGAAGAAACAGAATAGCTATTCATCATACCGAGCTCAGACAGCCGAGGAGTCGTGAAAGACTGCATTCGGCCAATTTGCCCCACAACATATGTAACTGGTGGCACATTTCCTGGTCGTATAGATGGCTTGTATTCCCGAAGCGAGAATCAGAGAATGCGAGCTCACCTATTGATGTTTCACGCGGTGCTCATTAGAATGCTTGTCTTCAGCTATTACGTGAAGAGGGCAGGCGCACACTGGTACGAAGGCGACCAGTTTTTTTCAGTGTCGTTTATGGACTGAGCCCCGGAGAACGCGAAAATGCCGAAAAGACGCAGCAAGCATGGGAGGTGAAAAACATGGGAGCAACATAACAAAGAGCTTCCTGTCTATGCAATGCGCAAGCGTGTGAGCTCATTGTTGATCATCGCCTAGTTGAGACCGACGCCTTTCACAAAAACAGCACTAGGAAAACCTGAAACCAACGCAACAGCTTCCTAAAGCATGCAGAAATCGCTGCAAGTGGCACAGAAGTATTGTGCAGAAGTCCATGCAGCGGAAGGTGCCCCATGAATGTGACAACACCCGGGCACGGAACTGCCCGACTTAAGGGCGGCGAATGGGGGCAATGAGGAGAGGGTCATCGGTTGAGAGCAGAAAGCTGTTGAAACGCTCACTGTACACTGACCTTTTCGCAGTTTATAATTGTATCGAAAGCACGAGCACTATGGACTGTATTAAGAATGCTCACTCGCATATGCGGGCTGGTGATGTACGCTTCCAGACACCCCTAGTGCGTGTAGGGGTTGCAGTTCTGGTCTCTGAGCGGATTCTCTACCCTAAGCGCGACTAGCTCAACCGTAACAACACAAATAAGGTTACAAAGGAAGTGGTCGTTAGGTCCCAAACATTCGGTGGGCAGGAGTCAGAGAATGGAGTCAAATATTTGGGAATAAAGGTGATTTTTACAGCACCGATGCCATACAGCGTAATTAAAAAACCGCTCATAAGACGCATGCAAGTGCTACAAAACCAATTAAATACTTGCAAAGCACAGCTTAACACAGGCTATAATACTAATAGAGATCATGGAAAAAAATTACACTAATGTATAAAGAAGCAAATCAAAACAGTAAAGATTGTCACTGGGTAATGCACAGCCCGACGACTATCGGCCATCCCGTAGACCGGCGAGCGCTCCCTCGCAGGCCCGTGGCTGGCCGATTAGCGGTGTTCGTACGTCTGCGGGAACGTTTCCTTGCAAGTCAACTACCACACGGTCTGCTCACCGGTGCTAAACGTCTTTCATATATAGTACGCGTCATGTCCATTTGTCGCTTCGCATCAATCAGGCCCGCATGCAGACGTAACGGAGCCTCTAGAACTGCAGTCTCACGCTCCAGCCAGGGCGCTCGTTGCCATTGAGCGGACGAGGAGAGATGTTCCAGAATCGTCGTGTTTTTTCTCCTCCTACCACCCACCTCTGTTCCCAAGCGAAATGTCGAGGCTATCACTTAACACGAAAAAGGGTTACACCATCTCAACCAGTAATCGGAGGTAATTCGCTATCGTTCTGTTCTTCTGCCACAATTTCATGCTAGAATATTTTTTCATACACCTTCAGCCTCCCAGATGCGCACCGAATCAAGTGACAGTGAATAAGCTGCGTCTGCGAAATGCTTTAATTACAACGAGGCCGCCACAGTGCAGTGGCAATACGGCTGTGCCCTGAAGGGCAGATTTGAAAAAGGGTTTACGCAAGCGGCATCGTAGCGCTTCAGGTTAGGTAACTCGGTGAGCAGGTCTGGCATCTCCTCATTGTGTAAGACGCCCACGATATGGTTGCTTGAACTTATGGAGATAGCAGATTTAAAGGCAAACGGAGAATGAGATTGATGCTACGAACCTGGGTCACGAGTGCCCTCTTCATTTAGCTTTGTGCGAATGAGCGGGCATTAACGCTAGCGCTCATTAGGGAACCCCAATCTGAGCGCACGTGCACCTGTTTTAATCGTCAAACGCGACAACTGGAAAGAGATCATGAACCCTTCGACATGCAGAGTTTACTGTAGAAAGCAAGTATGAGCGCCGCCTAGACAGAAGTGGCAAGCAAAGGTTATTACGAGAAACGCTGCTCCCGACCATTTTGGCACTTACCAGCTACAAGCCAGCTGTGGACGCTGTCTGGACCATGCTGTCGCACTCCGGTGCCCCATTTCCAGTGACTCCGCTGGCAACACTTGGGCATCCTGGCTTCCATTCCAGGACGGAATTCTAGGTTCCTGGGAGAAAGATTCTGGGTCTACATCTTCACGGGACGTAGCGGGATAATAATGAAGGTGTTTGAAGTGGTCGACTGTTGTGAGACCCCGCAGCTGCGCATAAATTCATGCAATCCGTCTCTCCAAAGAGATAAAAATACAGAAATCCTTAGACATTGTTTCGCAGGAGATCCTATAGCAAAGGCTGCGGTGAAACATCCCCCAGAATTTCAAATTTACAAAATTTCGAAGCAAATTTTCTGCATCACATTCTCAGTTATGCCACTCCGTGCAAGATGCTCTTCACCTTTCTGCCCTTGCGTAAGGGAGCGAAGGAGGTAACAAATGGTGTTCAAGGCAGTGATAAGAACAAGTTCCTACCGTAGCTTCTGCAAGGTGTTCCGGAGAAATCCGCATCCGAGATTAAGAAATGAATAGATGACTAAGCATAGCTTCCGGGGCATGGTAATTATTATGTCAGACATCAGGAAAAAAGTGATTGATGCTAGTTAATTAATTCCTGATAGTGCGATTTTGAACGATTACCTTCGGCATCCGGTGATATTCGTGATTGGTATCCGCCCATTAACAACAGCCATATCAGTTTTCTGCAATTTCAGGAATGCTATTAGCCTCCGCAGTGTTTCTCATCGTATTTTAGTAAACTTGCGCTCAACGATGCTTGCTTTCAAAAACCTCTTGTCGCAAGTACCAGAACTTCGAGTACTCTGATGTGTTCTGGAGTGGAAAACATTGAATTGCAACAATTATTCAGGAAGTAGCAAGGGAACAGGGCATGAGAACTGCGCAATGTGCACCATGTGTGTGCAAGCTGCTCGTCGCCCGTTGTTCGTGTTGAGACCATCTGCGATAGAAAAGCCCAGCAATCTTTTTATGGTAATGTGTATATGACCTCTGTGAGCAGAGTTAAGCGTTTCGAGCAGTTCAGACAAAGAAGGAGACTGAAGAGAACCTAATAGAATATTCTTAAAAGTAGACCTGGCCCTGATCTCTTGTCCAGCTTGGGTGGTCCGAGCACACATGGGTCGGTAAGGCGAGAGAGGTGCAGCTTTTCGAAGAGTTATTTGGTGAATTCTCTCTTAGCGGTTTTGTGCGTTGCTATAAAAAAAGTGCATAGCGCGATGATAATCAGCTCTCAGTCAGGCTTCCTCAGGCTAAGAAAGGTGAAGCATGGCTTTTCAGATGTTGTCATAAGCTTTAACACATAAGTTCAAAGTTGTGTACTAGCTCTGGTCGCTGGTAAGTAGTCTTCAGTGAGTTGTTGGAGCTGTGTGGCTAGGTGTTTTGGCTTTCTTTATGCACGTGCTCTGTGTACCGACGTTTAGGAGCTGGTGTCTATTCTCATTAAGTGGAATTGTTTAAGTTATGTTTTATGGGCTTTAGCTTCGCAAAGCGACTCAGACTATGAGGGTGCTGTAGTGGAGGGCTCCTGGCAATCTCGGTCACCTGGGGTGTATTGAACTCCACTGACGTCGCAGTGTACAAGGGCCTCTAGCATTTCGCATCCATCGAAATGCGACCGCTGCGCCCGGGCCCCATTAAGTGAGCGATGCCCAGAGCTGTCGGCTGAAAGCAGGAGGCTACCCGACGCGGTTGTAATCGAGTGTCACAGAAGAGCAACTCCGATAACTTAGAGGCAGAGAACATATGAGGACCACATGAGAAGAAACGAAGCCGTTTGCTGTCACTCCATACAGTCTCAGCATTTTCCACAAGGTCAAGAATATAGGCGCTAGAGCTGGCGTAACAGTGCTCATGTCAGCACCAAACAAGTTAAGGAGCCTGTGCGCCAAGGCCAACAGTAAGCGAAGAAGAAAAATAAATGCGAAAAGAAGAACCGGAACAAGCACATGAAATGTTCAAAAAAAATGTTGTGTATGAAATAGAACTGTCATGAGGGCGCACTTACATCGGTCAAGCAGGGCACTGTTTCAACGAACGGCGCCAAGAGCACAAGAGATCCCTTATGGGCGCCATCAGCACTGAACTACCTAAACACTGCCGAGCGTATGAATGTGTTCCCCGGCTCAGCAACACCATAGTCATCTCGTTATGCATGGATCAACGGACCCGGGAAAATGAAGAAACTATCAACATCCTGCAGAGGAGCGACGTATGCGTCAGCACACCTTCGATAGCACATCACGACAGCGAAATTTATTATCTACAGGTGATGTTATATTCTTCTACCATGTTTAACCTTGTGCGTTTTTGTGTGTTCATTTTCTTCCCTTTACTTGCTTGCACAAGCAGGATGTAAATAACCGACGAATGTGCAATAAATCTGGTTGTTAGTCAGCGTCGTGTCCCTTTCTCCTCTGTATCTTGCAAGCGCTATTTTTCGCCTGAACATCTTGCACCAACCAGCCCAACTTTTCACCTTGTTAAATTCACAATCAACTTTAGAAAAACAACAATGCAGATAGAAAAATAGTTGCTTTAGACATGTTGCATATACTACTCATCAGCGTAATGCAAAATGCTTTTAATCCTTTTCATATTCATATAGTGAGAAATATTTCGAAAGTATTATGAAAGATAAACCGAGTTTACTTTTTAATCAACATGCAATGTCCTTGAGTCTCTGTGCTATCGTGATGTTCGCGCAAAAACATTTCCTTACCTAAAATACTCATTAGCTATGTTTGCATTCTCTCAAAGGTAAAACTTGTGCAGAATGGAGCGTTAAAGGTTCGCAATCATAACTAATATCTTTCTATACATAATAACCTCAAGAGTTACCAACAAAACCTTCATTGCGCATAGTTGCTGAATTTTTAGATATGAGCATAAAACTTAGAAAACATGGAAAACAGATTTGGTGCTCTATACTCGAGTAATATATTTTATTTATTTGGTTTCAAGGAGCGTCTCGTAACGTATTGGAGTTATCCGCAAATACAGTGGGCAAAAACTGCAGCGCACGTTAGTGCAGCAGTTCACTTCACGATCAAGAATATTTTCGGCTTCCAAATTATTTTCTCGACAAAAATAACCGCAAGTCCCTTCTTCTTACTCGTTGAAGAATGAGAAATCAAATTTAGTGAAGTGTAGCGACCAGCCATCCAATGCAGGATTTTTTTCTAAACTAGATGTGCAGCTTTTTATAACCCGTTTTAGCGTGAATGCGCTACTTCACGAGGTTCAACGCGCTCACCGGTTTGTGCCACTCTTAATCACGAGGGACCTTCGGCAAATGACAAATAAACAAATAAAATATATATGCCGCGACTGATTTTCGAGCCCGCAGCGGCGCGAACAGATCACTTTCGCATGGCTACCGCATGACAACCACTACGCGGCCGCCTCAGCCGATCACGCCTCGTGTTAAACTGCAACGCACGCATGATGTGCATTACACATCGTCTTCTTCATGAAAGACTATTATAAACTAATATTCGCACTTTGAGCTGTGTGGCGGCAGTGACAGAAGTTCCCGCTGCATGCGCTGGCGTGGACAACGCTGTGGCCGAAACACGGCAGTAGAGCAATACGCGTTGGCGTTGACAACATAGCTGCAGAAAGGCGGCCTTGGAACATTGGCCGTCGGCGTGAATTTTGTAAAGCCATTGAAGGCGGAAAACTTCAAGACGCGCCTAACTGGCTCCGTGAGTCAGTGGACACCTCATTCGAACTTTCAAATATGTGGCAGTGGTCATCAGCTTGACTAAGACCACTGAAGGACAAAGGACTGTCCCGTATACCAGAAATTAGCCGTGTACTGTGCCAGATGCGGCCGACTTCTTCCCCCAAACTCATCCGTCCACCTAACTTTCTGCCGCTCTCTGCTACCTTTCCCTTCCCTTGGAGTCCATTCTGTTGGCTTTAAAGACCAGCTGCTATCTTCCGTTCACACTACAAACCCTGGCCAAGCCAATTTCTTCCCCTTGATTACGACTAGAATGCGGTGGTGTCCACTTGCAAACAAAAATGTGTTTGCGCTCGATATTGTCACGTTGTAGTGACGGCAGTCCAGCGGTGAGGAAGACACCAGAAATACTTGCAAACGAAGCTCTTTATTTGGGCTGACTTGCGCCCGCAAAAGAACTGACTCACTCGGTGGCGGCGTAAGCAACAAGCGTGCTCGTCAATCGTCGAACTACGAATGCCCTCCGCTCGTGGCGTCGCTCAATTTAAAGCCGGCAAGGAAACTTCCAGATAGCAGGACAAGATCATCTACAGTAATCTGGAAAAACCTAGATGCAGCCTTTCATGGCTGCGATCAATCGAGATTAGACTGGTCGCTTCTCGCGTCACGAACAAAAATGATAACAGCCCTTTCCTGCAGCCTTGAGCGTGAACGAACAAACACTACAATGATACGTGGCAATATTTCGTGCTTAGCAATGCTAAACAGCCACCCATTGTTTTGTTCAAGCTTCGGTTTTGTTAATGCAAACACTTCACGTGGCTATTCTTATCGCTCCTTACGTGTCTGTGGTCTTTTCACCTTTCCTGAGGCTCAGACAGCATGTCGTGCGGGTCTGTAATTATGCTCTTTATAGCAAAAAGGTACATGTTTGCGGTAAATTTCGTCGCTTCGATAACGCCTATGGTGGGACGGCTGTAATATAGAGGGTGGTAAAAATTGGGTTTTTCAGGAACTTAAAAAAGTACCAAGAACCATAAACATGTCAATACTGTAAATGGGTTCGCACCCAGGCGCATATAAACAGTGAGAAATATTGTCATCGTAACCTGAGTAATTAATGAAAATTCATTGTTTACTTTTCACGGCTCTTACAAAATTAGAGCTTGAGTTTCTTTTTATATCTTTGAGGTTTTATTGAATAGAAGGTTCTCAATATTAATCAACAGTCCTTTATCTTATTCAACAAACTTCAAAAAATATTTCTTTGAGTACTTACAAAGTAGTTGTTCAGTGCATATTATTGGCATTGAATTGTGCAGAAGGTTGTGTAGCTAAGGGTATACGAGGTCTGTTAGAAAAGTATCCGACCTTTGGCCGAAGAAAACAAACTGGCATAACTGGAGCGTTGGAAACCTAATCACCCTCAAAGTAGTCTCCTTGGGACTCCACACACTTCTCCCAGCGGTGCTGTCATTGTTGGAAGTATTCCGAAAAGGCCTCTTTCGGAATTGAGTTTAGCTCAGCTGTCGTTGCAGCCATAATGTCCTCTCTTGTCTAAAATCGCGCTCCTTTCAATGTCCTCTTAACTTTGGGAAACAGCCAGAAGTTGCAGGGGGCCATATCAGGACAGTAAGGAGTCTGTTGAACTACAGGAGTCTGATTTTTCGCCAAATAGTCTGAATCAAGTGCGATAAATGTGCAGGAGCATTGTCGTGATGGATGCGCCAATTTCCTGTTGACCTCAACTCCGGTCTCTTGCGCCGCACATCACCACGTAGGCGACGGAGGACATCCCTGTAGTACTCTTTGGTCATTGTTTGACCCTGTAGGGTGCGCACTCGTGGTGTGCCACACAGAGGGAGTCAAAGAAAGCTGTCAGCATCACTTTGACATTGCTGCTCACTTGGCGGGCCTTCTTTGGTCTCGGTGACACGAAATGCTTCCACTGTGACGACTGGGATTTGGTTTCCGGGTCGTACCCGTACACCCAAGACTAGTCACCAGTGATTATGGTGTTTATGAAGTCGGGGTCACTGTTTGTGGAATCTGGCATGTCCTGCGAAACTTCAACACGAAGCTGCTTTTGTTTCGCCGTGAGCAGCTTCGGCACGAATTTCGCCGCAACTCTCTCCATGGCCAAATCTTCGGGGATAATGGAATATACAGAAAATTTGCTGATGTCCACCTCTTCCACAATTTCTTGGATAGTCAAACGACGGTCCCGTATCACCACAGTGTTCACCTCGGCAATGACCCGGTCATTTCGGCATGTTGATGGCCGACTAGAGCGTGGCTCGCTCTCCGCCGATGTGCGGCCATCTTTAAACCAATTGTACCACTTTTTAATTCGTGTGCTGCTCATAGCATCTTCACCGAAAGCCGCACTGAATATTCCGAACAGTTTCCAATTGGCTGTCATCCCGTTTCTGGCGAAATTTGATGCAGTAGCGCTGCTCCTGTCGCTCCGCCATTTTCTTTCTAATAAAAAACCGACGAGAGCACTGCGCACTGCCTCACTCAAACCCTGCGTCCCAGCGACTGACGCTATCGGCAGGCCGGAAAATATTCGTACATGCGCACGAAGGTGCACGAAGGGTCGGCTGGTGCAAGCGCGCTTGTTTCACATCCATCAGGTGTTCGCAAAAAAAAATAAAGTCGGATACTTTTCTAACAGACCTCGTATAGGGTGTTTTAAGACCTTACACAAGTTTTAAGAATAGGCTTTTTGAGTTAGAAGAGTCCTTTTTTTCGGCGTAGCATTGTCGTCATTGTAATACGTACGATTACAACTAAGATGTGCTGAATAGAAGGCTGTTTATGTAATATTGAATAGTTAACTTTCTAACTATTACTTTTAGGCGTCTTAATTATTTAGAGGCGTGTGGCCATTGTAAATAATCTCCATATGAGTTTTAGAACTTCGAAAACGCGATTACCCTCGGCGTTGTGTCCAATATATTCTACCTATATGGCTCCAAAATACATGCGCTTTCTAGAAGCTTACAGGCAAAGCCAGCTCTCCTGTGCACGTGACCCAACGAAATAGCGAAAATTTGTTGGGATATAGCGCCGACGATATCCCCGTTTTCAAAATTCTGAAAATGATATGGATGTTACTTATAGTAGCCTACACGCCTCTCAAAAGTTAAGGAGTCTAAGAGCAATAGTTAAAAAGTTCACTATTTCGTATTATTTAACCAGCCTGATAGATAGCTCATCTTAGCTATATTCTGATGTATTTTACCGCTGGCAATTCTATACCAAAAAAAGCACTCGTCTAAGTCCAAAATTGCATTTTAAATAATTGTATAAAGTCATAGGTGAAGCACCCTGTATGTATCGTACATGATAAGCATGCGCTGTGCGTGCAGTCACATTCCGAACCGACCGCTGCCGTTGACGCGAACACGTGCCTACATCGACCTTCCCCTATAAAACCAAGCAGCTGCTATCAATAAAGGTTCATTCTGTTCCTGCTTGACCTGGTCGTTACATGCTGTCAGAAGTGGGCAGACTGTCTGCCTCTCAAGCAGTGGCTTGAACAAGAAACGGAAGGGCTTCGCTTACAAGCCAGAAAAAATGGAGCTACTCAATCCGCCCCACCAGCTACCGCCCCACCAGCTACCTCTGACCGGGAACATCGCAAAAAAGTGGGCGTTGTTTAAGCAGAAATTCGAGCTCTTTTTGGAAGCAACAGCATCGACCAAGGAGCCAAGGACGGATGTTGCTAAGACGATGCTGCTGCTAAGTGTTGCCGGCGACGACGCTCATGAGGTATATAATAACTTTACTTTTTCGGCCGAAGAAAGCAAGAATGACTATGCAACGGTTGTGAGCAAGTTTGAATCGTACTGTCAGGAGCAGCAGAGTGAGGTCTACGAGAGGTACCTGTTTCGCTCAAGGATCCAAGCGGAAGGCGAACCTTTTGAACAATTTCTACGCGACCTGCGAAAGCTAGCCCAGAGTTGAAACTTCTCAACGCTGAGCGGCGCAATGATCCGTGACCAGATTGTGTTCGGCACAAATCATCCGAAGCTACGTGAGAAACTGCTCAAAGTTAAAGACCTAACGTTGCTTAAAGCAGAACAGAGCTGCAAAGCTGCCGAAGTGTCAGCTCATCAAAATGAGACCTGGGGCCAAATGGAAAGGCAAGTGGCGTCGGTAAAACGGCGTGAACGGTTGAGATGCAAGCAACCGGTTGCATGAGCGGAACAAGTGTCCGGCGTTCGGGAAGACATTTTGCGTGCAAAGGGGCCAATCATTTCGCGGCCTGCTGGTCGAAAGGACAGCTGACTGGACAGTGAAGCCAAAGTGTCGAACCAGAATGTTTTGAAAGTAGACACTGCGTCCCAGGCAAACTTGCTGCCTTATTCAGTCTCTCGCAAGAGCAAAGCTACGCCATGTCTGACTCCAAGCAGCTCCGTTGTTCGGTCTGACAGTGGTCACGTAATTAAGCACTTCGGCGTGGCGACCCTAGCAGTGGTCTTTAACGACAAGTCCGGCACCTTCACCTTCTTCATAGTGAAGAAAAGCAAACAGGCGACCCTTGGACTACATGCAACGGAGGCGCTGGGACTCGTAGTTCGTTCAGTCAGTGCAGTGGATACGGAAGAGTCTGACAAAATACTGCAAGAATTCTCGCCGCTTTTTCAAGGTACCGGCTGTGTAGCGCGCCCATACCGGATGGTCCTGCGCGAAGACGCCATACCAGTGATACAGGCGGCGCGACGCGTCCCCTTGGCACTGCGAGAACCACTGCGAGAGGAGCTGCAGCATGGAAGAGCCTAATATCATTGAAAGGGTCAATGAACCAACAGAATGGATGAGTCCGCTGGTCGTGGTCAGGAAAAAGGATAGCAAACTTCGGGTCTGCGTGGATCCTAGAAACATTAACGAATGCTTGAAGCGGGAGCACTATCAGATGCCTAAACGTGACGATAATGAGGCAAAGCTTTCAGGCGCTAAATACTTCTCGCTCCTAGATGCGAACTCAGGGTTCCATCAGATGCCATTGGATCAGGCCACATCAACCATTTGCACGTTCGCGACACCTTTTGGGCGTAATCGTTTTTTGAGACTGCCGTTTGGCATTGCGTCAGCGCCTGAAGTGTTTCAAAAAACGTTGAGCTCAATTTTTGATCGAGCACCATGCGTGCGCGTGCATGTCGATGACGTCCTGATATGGGGTGCTACCCGGGCAGAACACGACAAGCGCCTTCGTAGAACGCTGGAACTATCAAAGCAGGCTGGCTTGATGTTCAATGCAGCCGAATGCAAGTTCGCGTGCACCGCGGTAGAGTTCCTGGGCGACCTCATCAGCAAGACGGGATAAAGCCGAATCTTTCATTCAGTGCATCGCATGCTGAAATGCCGCAACAGGCTGGAAAGATGGCGGTTCAGCGAATGCTTGGTGTGGCCAATTACTTTGGGAAGTATATCCCGCATCTTGCTGAAAAGACCGAGTTGTTACGCGGTATTATCAAAAAAGAGTTTTCGAGTGGGCAGACAAGCATGCTGCTGAGTGGGCAGCTATTTGCGCACTTCTAAGCAGCGCACCGGAGCTGGCAATTTTTGATCCAGCAAGAGACAAAAATTAGCTCGGATGCATCAAAAAATGCGCTTGGAGCTGCACTGTTGCAGCGCCAAGGAGATTGCTGGCGACCTGTCGCCTACGCATCACGCGTCATGAGTGATACTGAGCAAAGGTACTCACAAATAGAGAAAGAAACAATGGGAATAACTTTTTGGTCTGAAAAGTTTCACTATTTTGTTTACGGCCGAAGAATTGTTATCGACACGGAGCACCGCCCACTCCTAGCAATTACGTCGAAAGGAATCGGCGATATGCCACCAAGGCTTCAACGGTTTATCTTGCGCTAGTGCAAGTACGATTATTCCCTTCAATTCGTAACAGGGAAAGAGCTGCTGCTGGCCGATATGCTGTCAAGGGCGTCACCCAAGAAACCACTGGACATCACTGCCTCCCAAGACGAAGTGGAGGTTCATGTGGTTGGAGCGGTCACGGACATGGTAAGCAGCAAAACACTAAATCGACTTGCGGAGGCTACGGCAAACGATCCTGAACTACAGTAGGTTATACGGTACATAACAGCAGGCGGTAACCTGGGTGGCAGCATGAAACCATTTGCGGCGGAATTGTCCCTGATTGAAAGCATTGTGTTTAAAGGCACTAAAGTAGTAATCTCAAAGTGTATGAGGGCGGAAATGCTTCAACGAATGCATGAGGGACATTTGGGCCTGAATAAGTGTAAAGAAAGAGCTCGACAGCTAGTGTTCTGGCCCGGACTCAACTCCGATATCGAAACGATGTTAAAAGGTTGTACTGTCTGCCTGAAATATGCGTACCAACTACAACGCGAACCATTTCTGTTGCTCCCAACACCACATTATGCGTGGTACAGAGTCTGCGTCGACATCTTCCAGCAAGGCAGTAGTTCCTACTTGTGCGTGTATGATGCCCTATCGAACTTCCCAGAGGTTGAACGACTAGGTGAAACAACAGCCCTGTCATTGACAAATTGAGTGGGATCTTTGCCCGTTACGGGATCCCTGTGGAAGTTTGCAGCGACAACTGTCCCCAGTTCTCCTCTCACGAATTTGCTTTTTTCGACTCCAGATACGAGTTCAAGCACATTACGTGGAGCCCTGCATTTCAACAGTCTAATGGACTTGCCGAGAAGGGTGTTCAAATCGTAAAGAAAATCCTGAAAAAAAACGCAAGAGACACGGGCAGACTTCTGGCTTGGACTGCTTTCCTACCGCTCTACTCCGTTGGAGGACGGTCGTTCGCCGGGTGAGCTCCTGCAAGGCAGAAGACTGCGTACGCGAATTCCCGACTTCAGCCAAGAGCCAAAAACAAGTCTTCAAACGCAAGCCGCTGGACACCGGCGCAAAATCCCTACCGGCCCTCCGGAAAGGACAAGTTGTTAAGATTCGCCACAAACAGCGGACCCGCAAAGCGCAAGTACTGGAGACGGCAGCGCCGCGGTCATAACGGGTGCTTACCGAAGATAACAAGCTGCTTCGCCGCAACCGCAAGCATCTAAATGCGACATTGGAACCCTTCGAGAGCAACGCACTCGGAAGTGACTAGTACGAGAGTGAGTGCGAGCCCGTCGACGAGCAGGGGACCAGTCCAAGAAGAGTAGCTGCACCATCTATGGAAGGACACTCTACACCAGCGGTGAGGCGGTCCTCCAGAAAGAGGAGGCCGCCAAACAGGGTTTACTACGATCACAACTTCAACCAAGTGAAGTCGTGACGCATTCCCAAGAAGAAATATACAAGGGAAGGTGTATCGTACATGATGCGCATGCGCTGTGCGTTCCAGTCACATCCCGAACCGCACGCGTACACGTGCCTACATCGACCTGCCCCTATAGAACCGAGCAGCTGCTGTCAATAAAGGTTCATCCTGTTCTTGCTTGACGTGGTGGTTACACTGTACATAAGAGGAGTAATGTAGGCCGAATCTAGATGCGCTTCGTGTGCCATTTGTCTTGTGATGCACTTCATGCTCTGTGTGAACGGAGAGCCTGTTGTAACTCTAGTAAGCAGCTGAGAGTGTCCTTTTCACAGAAACAATAGCAGCGATGCTGCAATACAACGTTGGGGCTACGTATTGTGCAGGATTACATGTGTTCTCTTACAAAAGTGGCTTCTACTATTGCCTTGATGTTTGACGTTATTGAAGGAACCTAGGTATTATTCGAGCAGAATATTGTATTTGGGCGTGATAACATGTTAGCAAGAGTTTTTGTCGGTCTAACTGGTCAAGTTCTTTATTCGACATAAATATTTTTGCCCAAAAAGACTGCACATAGACAATACAACTGCACAGTCGTCTTGTGTATGTGTCGTCTTTTTCGCGCAAAAAACTTATGGCTGATAAACTGTATAGCATTCGAATAAACAATTTTCCAAATTAATAATTTCGTCAAGTTTTCTGAATGCCTGTTCATCCCCTGCACCCATCAAGACACGCTTATAGAGAAGTGTATAAGGATGAAGCGGATGTAAACCAGTATGAGTGTATTTGTAGTAATTGCGTTTTTACAGTCCCGTGTGCGAACTGTTCCATGCCATTTAATTTGAGCGCTCTATGCTTGTGCGTGCACATATTATCCACTACTTGGCGCCACCACGTTAGCCCGAGCTTGCAGGACTGAAGTGCGAGCTCTAGTTTCCTGCATTTGTTGAACTTGAAAGAGATGTGCGGCGCGATTTGCATCGGAAGTGAGGCTTCCGGCGTTGTAGGAACCACAATACAATCGTTTGTTGCGTGTCAAGACAGTGTCATCCATGCTTGCCATTGGCTTTTGGGAATAAGTACGATGGCCAGACTGGCTACTGTCTTAATCAAGATTAACAGAACATTGCGACACTTTCGCGTGGACGTGTGACCACTTAGGGCCACGTATCAAGACGTTGCAGTGACTGAAAAGGAGAAGATAACAGCGTGCTCTGTGAACCCATGTAGTCACTGACACAGGTTTGCGGGACAAGGATTATCACCTAAAAAATTATTTGTGCGTTGCCGCTGTAGCCAGTTAGCTGACATCTGACCAGTAAATAGAGCACGCATGTCCCCTAGTACTTTTCATTGATCTGCTTTGCCGAACCACAAAGAGAAAGGTGTTTTTCCGCGAACCCTCATCCAGCGAAATTTTGTCGATGACTGTACTCAGAATGCATCGTCATAGGTAAAAGTAATGACGCAATAATAAGAGAGATACTAAAAGTCCATATGAAAGTGCGATTGCAGGATGATTATATTAGCGCTCACTGAGTAGCATTGGTCTAAAAAAAATCAAGTAACTCTTTTGTGAAGATTGACGTACGCTAGTTTTGCTGCCGGCGCTAGTGCATTCCGTGCATGTTTTTACGCGTTTTTTATTTTATGTTTATCATTCGGAGCAAAAAGACTACTGGCCGTCCACTAAATCTAGTTGTCAGTAAACACTTTGTGTGCTGTGTGTCTTCTCTTCAGTGCCGGAAAATGCGCTGTGGTCATGAAAGTAATAGGAACGCCTATGAATGCGCATTATTTTCAATTTTATGCAGAGCGGTGGTTCTCAAAAATGTGTCATGAACTGTCTGAAAGAAAACAACAATACTTCAACACAGTATCCTATCAAATTTATACCGGACTTCAATGACCAATAATCAAGAAAAGTGAACGGTCAAGAAACGGAACGGTACAAGAAAACAAGGTAATTTCAACGCAGTTTTTAAACATTGAGCCTAAACTTGCCACATTGTTTTCACAAAACTTTTCTTACTGGTCCAGTTGGCATGAATGTTCAATTAGCGACAGTGGCATTCAAATAATAGCTTTTTTTGTAGAAGTTTAGTGGCACGCCTGTGCCCTGAGATGTGCACGCAAAAAAATTACGCCCAAACCTTCGACGCATGCGAGACCACAGCTGTCAGCACGAGGCTGCTCCTCTGTGTGAAGCAGCTATTGCATGTAGTGCGCCTACTGACGGGAACGTGCAAATACTGGCGATGGTGATCACAGTTTTTGGGAAGTGACACCGAACAATCATGGCCTTTGCGACATGGAGCTAGCGCTGCCTATTTAATAAATTTCTTCTAAAGTGGGCGATAAGATGTAGTGCCACATTAGACTTCGCATGCAGTCAAGCGCAGCGATTTCACAGTGCTGCCAAATAACGACCACTGATAACCATTCCCTGCAAGTCATGTACTTGTCAGGCGAAGTGCCATTTGCAGCAGCTGCGTCACATAAAGGAGAAGCTTCATGCCAAGCGCCGCAATCTGGCATACCTAATTACATGGTTTGGGCTGAGTGTACGAAAGACACAAGCGGCTTACTAAAATTGTATAGAATAGAGCAGTATTTAAATTGCGCTACATCTAAGTTTTGAATACAAACATGCACACTAACCACATTAGCTGCAGTAAATAAAAAGCCAATGATGAAGTTTTCTCGCTGCGTATGCCTGGTCACATAACCCATTTACAACGACCTTTGTGTACTGCTGTTGGCATTTTTTTTTTTACAAATCCGTAAAGCATTGCTGTTAGCACCGTGTATAACGCATCGCACCGAAGGCCATGCTTTGCAAATATAGCTACAATTGCAGAGTCGCCATAGAAAGTTATTCAGCAGAAATTCTACATAGGCGTTCGAATCACAAACAACGTGGTGGCTTTTCCCCCTGAAGACCAATGTTCAAGAAAGGTATGGTTCAAATCTTCCAAAAGGAGCCTTGAGTGCATTTTAAATTTGAATGAGACATTACGGGCACTGAGTGAAAAATGTCGTTAATACTCCAACTGGCCAAACAAACGCGAACGCTTCCTCATGCAATCAGAGAAACCATCTGAACGACTTCTTTTTCATTACGCCTTACCAAAAACCGTAATCGTTCTCCGAGTTTTTTCTCTTCTTTTGTTTTAGTATCCTTCTTCGTTCTCTCTTGAACCGTCCTTAAAGAGTGTAGCGCCACGAAAATTGTTTGTTTTGGGTTATCTGCTTACAACCACCTGCAAGCGGGCTTATCATTCTGTTCGCCACTCCACGCGAGTTATCAGCAGGGTGCTCGCTATATGCGGCCCCATCCCAGCGAGTGGACTGAGGGAATGCGCTTCAGCTCATGTGATGTTTAGCGCTGCTCGCGACGTTGTAGCTGCATTATCTTGAATGTTATGAGCCGTCTTTAGCGCGCAATCTAGGATGGCGGTCATTTTGACGCCAGTACCTTTGTGTAGCTGTTGCCGCTACCTATGTTTCTTCGCCTTGAAGACCATGTTCCGCCTCAAGAATTGTTAAATATTCTGTGCGTATTCTTTTCAGCTTATTTCAGCACCGGTACGATGACGTAACAAAACCAAAGGTATTATTCCTCCTCCTTATAACAAGGTTATCTTTGTGTACAATGATTACCGGAGTGTACTGGTCAATAATATTTCGTCGTGGCGCCCGCCCCTGCTGGGCCGGCACACACGTCCGACAATCTTCCACATCACATACACACATCATTTGAGTGATGGGAGGCGGGAGTTGAGCGGATCGGCTCTTCATCCGCTGAACTCTGTATATTAGAAGATTTACCCTAAAATGACAATAAATTGAAATTAAAAATTAAAATGAGCATGAGTCATTAATGTAACGAATGAGATTCCAAAGAGGGCAGGAGTAGCAGGGGGCATCAGAACATCACATGGACGAATAAGGTTACGAACTTCTCGGGCATGAGGTGGCCGCTGCTGACAAAGGACAAAGGTTATCTTTAGTGATGTGAGAGAAGCCTTTCTCCTGCAGTGAAGGAGTTAGTATTACTATGATGACCTCTGCATGGCTTCACTCACATATTGCCGTATGATTGTCGCTTCCGCTTAGGTCAACCTATTTTTTTTTTCACAATCCTGGTGCCCAGACTCGAGGCTTGAATATGACGCCTATCCAAGCCACACATGAAAGGCGCCAATGCGAATACAAATGCAGAACGGAAAGGGAGAGTATAACGCCAGGGACATTACTTAGACTAAACCTGTGGTTTGGTCCAGTTCACAGTTTACAGCAGCTGCTACAACGGTACAGAGCAGAGACGTCACGTACTCATTCTTAGTAAAAAGAAGCGCTGAAAAGATTTTCAGGTAAAACAGCTAAAGAGATAAGCGCGGAGCCCAGTCGCGCCATCAAGGCACGCTTAGAGGGGTTGTCGTAAAAAACAAAACTTTTCCCATTCACTCCACTGCACAGCCGTCAGTGACTCTTGAACACAAGCAGCACTGTTTTTGTTAAAATTCAAATGAACTGCCACATTCCCCACGGTGACATCTAAAGAACTAGCCAGCGTCACGCAGGCTACATGCAGAGGAAAAGTGCGCACGATGATACAACTCCTAAAAGTGGTTACATTTCTCGCCTGCAGTCGCGCTTTCCTCGTAGTGGTACGGCTGCTGGTCACTTGTATTGAATGCCCGCAGCTCCGAGTATTTGCTTATGCTATTCACAGCCTCAGATTTTCTACATACAGATTTATCTAGCAGAACTTTTTGCTGGGCTAGTTGGTCCATTCTGACATTGGTGAAAACAGCGCGAGAGAAGAAGCCCGAAGGCGAAACGAGGAACAGCGCTCTTTCCTGTCACTTCCTCGTTTCGCCTTCGGGCTTCTTCTTTCGCGCTGTTTTCACCAATGACAGATTTATCAGTGCCTGCCGTGCTGCAAACCTGAGTGCCTCCATGCATCTCCTTCGCGCATACGAACGACTCCACAAAGACCAAGCCATCTAAATACAATTGCCCGTGCATTTTGATGTTGCTAGAACTGCGAACGCTACTTATTTTGTAGCGCATTTTCTTAAGTTTCAGTCTGCTTATGCCAAGCATTGCGATAACTTTCCGGCTAATACAAAACTACCCCTCTCTTTCCAATTCGTCGACTCGACGTATACGCAGCATGTTTATACTAAAATCAGGACATTCGGCCACTCGTCGTGGCCTATATTTAAAGAAGGCCACGAGAAACAGAAACTAATATTATACGCTGGAAGGCACTACGTGGCCTTAAGCACGCACTCCTATGAACGTCTTCGCAATAGGAAACAAAAAAAAAACTAACCTCAAACACAGCACCCTACAGCGATGCTTCCATGCGGTAACTGGCTTCCCCACTGGCCGGCGGTCTGCTCATCACGCCACTATCTCCAAAGCCGTTAGATTCTGAGAGTGCGGAGAAATCAGGCCGTCGGCTGCCCTATGCAGGTAAGGACTGAACCTACACTAGCCCAGGTCAATGGTCCGAATGTTCTTGGGGTAGAGGTCAGAGGACCGTCTTTAGGAGTAACAGCCGTCAGTGATTCGGATTTGCACGGTACAGGTTGTTTATGATTTATACTAGTTGCCGTCACAGTCGCGCCAAAGCACGCGCTGTTTACTGCGCTGGCTACTACTACATTTCGATTTTCTTCTCAGCCTGCGAGGCACGTCCCTCTTGTCGACGCCTTGCCTTTTTCGCTTGTCCCATAATTAAAAGTGGATTCACAGGGCGGACCAAATCGTGATGCGGGATAAAGGTTTTGTGCATTAAGTGATCCTACGCCCCTCCTTTCCTCTGCTCCGACTCAGCCCACGCTGAACTATTCGCGATCTGGCCAGAGCTGCTGTGCAGAGGGCAGCAACGTCTGCGCTCGCCCGATTTTTACCCGATTTGGCGCGACGGCAGTCAGTATAAGACGCTATTACGAAACGCACAAAACGAGCACAGAATGAAATTTCGAGACAAAGTTATGGATATTAACCCGATGACACCCTGCGTACGCTGATTCCACGTTTTATACATAGTAGACTGCACAAAGGCATTGCTCGCAAACGTCGGTACAGAAAAAAATCTCTCGAACAAGAGGCTATCACTATATCTAAATACCTGCCTCTCTGGTATGAGACTACTAGCTGGCCCTGTTGATACGTTAACACCTTGCGGTTTATCGCCACGTACGAGATGAGGGCCAAACAAAAAGACAAACACAGAACTAAGTACCAAAAATGGTGCTTGTAGTTGGCGCTCATCTTGTATTTTTAATTCGTCCTTGCCTCGAGTGTTCCAATAAACCTCGAGGCGTTCGAAGGTTCATTTTTACCGCCAAAAAACACGAGCTTATGGCATCATGGTTTCCGTCTTTTAGTCGTGATGTTAATTAGTTCGCCTCACCCTTCGAAGCTGTCACTGTCTACGCACCACAACCCGTCATATTTTGAACCTATAGGCTTCCGTACAAGCAGCGCCACCAGTCTACATCTAGCTGGGTGCCTCCGACTCTCTAAACGGGGCTGGAGATTAACACATGAATAATGCACCCTTCAGAATTCTCGCACAACAGGGCTGTCTGACATGCGCAAAAGCTGCACCGCTGCTCAAAACTCACCCAAACTAAATCAGGTGCAGTCGGGAAGGCGGAGCGAGCATCACCATGAGGGAGACAGAAAATACCGAACGGACCTTTTGTTTACACTGCGAGGTGTCTGTCGCAATGACATAAGAGCGAAAGTACATGTGGCAATCTTCTAAAACTCTTGCTCATATTGTTACGTGGGGCCAGCTGAAGAATGAGACGGTTGAACGATGGACAAGAGATGATTTAATGGCCGCAGTCCTAGCGCGAGCCCTCCGCCCAACGCCACTGCTAGCTTCGTCTTCTTCGTAACAATATGGAAGGGCAGACATTCATCATTGTTTTGGAAAACGTGATGAATGAAAATTTCAATAAATCTACATATGGTGCACACTGCAAGGTTCTCCGCAATGGGAGCGTTTAAGGTGTCCAGAACAGATTGCCGAAAACAACTGTGTGGAGTATATAAACAAGAACAACATCAAATGAGCATGGCCCTAGGATGTTGAAGAAAGGTGAAACTTGAGCCAACAATCAGCCTGACCGGTTTACCGGCTCCTGGGGTCAGAAGGGCGATCTCTCAGAAGGTTGTGCGTGCGTGCGTGCGTGTGCGTGTGTGCGTGTGTGCGTGCGTGTGTGTGTGTGTGAATGAGCGGGAGAAAGACAGGGTGTGAGCATTTCCTGATGTAATGACACGGTGTGCGTGTGTGAGGGGCGGGGGGAAGGTGTTAACAGAGTAAAAATAACGAACAGGTTGAGAGATGATGTTATCAGGACGAGAGAGAGAAAACAAATAACATGGCAAATGATCTTATATAAAAATGCAGAAATAGGCAAACAAACTACACTTCATTTCAATAATAGAAATGCGATAAAAAGAAACAAAAAACAGCGGAGTATTGAGAATAGTTCTAAAAACACAGACATAGCGTATCACACTTTAAGACAACGAAGACTAGATGCTGAAATAAGGCAGAACAGAAATGTCAAAATAAAGAAAACAGCTCAACAACTATATAACAAGAAGGAAAGATATTTCGGGGACATGAGGCTAAGGACACACAGATGACACCAAAAAAAGAATCGAAACTAAAAACTATACTGCATAAAAAATTGCAGAACCACATTACAAAGCGTCTAAAAAGTTAGCAATGCTGCAGGAAATTATACGGTGGTTAAAACGGAAATATTTGGAAGATCTCATGCCATTCGTTTATTGAAAAATTTAGCGGCGCATTTTGGAATTTTTTGTGCTTGCGAAAATTTCGCAAAATTTGTTGCGTGATTGAGGCGAGTTGCAACGTGAGGATCGGGGAGAAGATGCTAGAGGGTAAGCTTCTAATTATTTTAATAGAAGGAAAGAAAAAATGACAATCGAGACAAAAATGACCAATTTTCGCTTGGTCGCAAGAGCTGATAATTGAAATTTTTGTTTAAGTAATGATGCACTTTTAAACTTGAGTGTGATGATGAAATGAACCTTGCTGCCTCTTCTGGACAGATCCGAGAAGAATAGAAAGGAAGGCGTGCCGAGGATACTATATAATAGAAGCACTTTCGAAGGATGGACTGATCAGTGAAGTGTAAGCTTGATATCTTGTCAGAATTTACAAGGCGTAAATGGCGTTCTAGCTTGTCAACTTTCTGAATGTTTTACTCGTAATATGACCTACATGAGTATTCCAGGAAAGGTTAAAATGCAAGTGAACTCCTGGATATTTCATGCAAGAATTCGATTCAACACTTCTATTGTTTGTTGTATAAAGGTTACATAACGGTTCAGGAATAGGTAAAACTGTGATGTTTCGTTTTTTCGGCATTAATTTCAATTTGCCAATACATTACCATACAGGTAGTTTGTTTAAATCAGAGTGACATGGTGTAGATCCTTCGGGTTAGTTATTTCTTTATAGAAAATGCAGCCGGCTGCTTAAAGGCGAATTGATGAGTATATCTCATCTGCTATATCATTTCTATATATAGAAAAGAGGAACGGCAGTATGTGTTGGGTTAAAGATTCAGTAGTTTACGTGAACCGATTAGCACTGTTTAGTCGGGAATTCAGCGATCCATCTAGTCGTTCTATCATTGTCACGGGTTCGGCGACTAGTCGACATCATCACCGAGTCCGGACAATGAGGGGGTGGCCGTTTGATGCCCGGCGTAGCCGGTAAGCAAACGCAGTGATTGAGACCGAGGCGTGTTTAAGAGGTAACAACAACAAAACAACGTTTATAGTTCGATTGAACAATGCGGCAGCTTTCACAGATACATAATTCACATTCTACAAAACAATTGCGGAAAGCACATAGCAGTAAACACACTGAATTAAGTTATACATTGAATATTTCTACACAGGTCAGAACACAAGTGAGAGGCCAATTAGATAAAGTCGATCAAAAGTCAGAAGGTGAACAAACATACAGTCAACCGGGAAGCGCGGCTGCAGTCCATCCACAAAAACGCAGTCAGTGCGGCCCCCGAAGGCGACGTCCGTCCAGGGCAGCTTGCGGTTTCGCGGATGCGGTGCGGCGGCTCGGAGACCCGGGAGTTCGCGGCGGCAGCGTTTCCACCGACGAGCGGACTGAAGTTCGTTTCCATACGGCCCCCTTTTAAAGCCCTCGGGCGCTAGCGAGCGAGCACTCGCGGCGCCGCAGCGTCGGCGTAGAAAAAAAAAACACCAAAAAGCGCGACGAGAGCTCGTAGGCACCTACGCTTTGACTCTGCATGGCCGCCATCTTGGAGGAGGAAAAAAAATAACACACAACTAAAAAGAAGCCCCAGGCTTCGACTCTGGATTCGGTGACCTTGGAAACGCAAAAAAGTAAAACACAACCAAAAAGCCAGTCACGTAGGCCGCAACTTCTTTCCTGCTAATGGTCAGCTCAAGACTTCGGCAGTATCGGGGCCGACTTTGAGCCGCCTCCGCTTTCGCAATGCGAGGGGTTGTCTACATAACTGAAAAAAAAAACGTGCATGCATTCTTGCTCTTCCCGAGACACATACAAAGAAACGCGGACGCATTAGTTTTATACAAACAAAAGTAATTTACAGGTTGCCGCCAGTTCTGTGACACGGCCCCCCCACTTTCTGAATATTATCCGATAATATTCTAGACCCACAGAAGTCGGCGAGCAGACCTGTTCACAGATATACAGCGCGTAACAGAACCTGTTATATAAATCTAGCACACACACACTACAAGTCACCGTGTACACATGCACCATAATACTTGAACAAATTAATAGCGAAAATTAATAGCGCGCGAGAAATCTACAGCCTGCTAAGAAAATCAGCACCGACATTGTCCTTGCCCTTTATATGCTCGACGGTAAACTGATATTCTTGGAGCAGCAAGCTCCAGCGCAGGACTCTGCTGTTTAGCTGTTTGGCTCTCTGGATGTAGCTCAGTGGTTGGTGGTCTGTTTGAACTAAGAACGGTACCCCATACAGGTAGGTGGAAAACTTCTGTATTCCCCCAAACTAACG
The DNA here is from genome assembly GCF_055824585.1 of Amblyomma mixtum. Taxonomy (NCBI): domain Eukaryota; kingdom Metazoa; phylum Arthropoda; class Arachnida; order Ixodida; family Ixodidae; genus Amblyomma; species Amblyomma mixtum. Next base: position 181,980,472 of record NC_143013.1, read on the forward strand.
CTAAGCACTCTCTCTCGATTGTGCTGTAAGCTGCTTCCCTGGGGAGCAATTTTCTGCTCGCGTATGCCACCGGGTGAAGCGTTCCGTCATGCCGCTGCATTAGTACCGCGCCAAGGCTGGCATCAGAGGCGTCCGTGCGCAGCACAAACTGTTTGGAGTATAGTCTGGCAGCCGTAGTATCGGAGGGCTTGAGACCGGACGCTTGAGCTCTTCGAAGGCTTCCGATGGGTCTTCGTCCACTCAACGACGTTCCTCTCTCCCTTTCTCGTCAGCTGGGTGAGGGGCTCGCTTATTCTTGCGTAGTCGGGTATGAAGTCGTGGTTATACCCCGACAAGCCAAGGCAAGCGCGTACCTGACGCTTTGTTCGAGGAGTTGGCGCCGCCTGTATCTTGTCGAGCGTTTTCCCGAGTGGTGCCAGCTCACCTCGGCCAAGGCGATGCCCGAGGAACTCGATGCTTTCCATCCCGAATTCGCATTTGCTTGGTCGTACTGTCAGGCCGACCATCACGATTCTTGCAAACAGCTGCCTCAGCCAAGAAAGATGTTCCTTCCACGTAGCACTGGCAACGAGGACATCATCATAATAGTGCTGCACTCCGGGAATTCCCTCCACCACTCGTTGCATCAATCTTGAAAATACTGCCGGGGCAGTTTTTATGCCGAACGGCATAAAACGGAATTGAAAGAGACCCGATGTCGTTGAAAACGCCGTTTTGGGCTTCGACTCCTTAGTTAATGGGATTTGCAAATATCCTTTGGCAAAGTCTACCTTTGAGAAGCATTTCTTCTCTCCGGCTGCAGCGAAGACCGCGTCCGCTGTGGGCATTGGCTCCGAATCGGCAACCAGGACGTCGTTCAGGCGTCGGAAATCAATGCAACGCCGGTTCGTGCCTTCAGGTTTCTTCACCAAGAGGACCGGTGAATTGTAGGGTGACTGGGCCTTCTCGTTTGTTCCCAGTCGCTCCATATGCTGCATCTCTCTTTCTACGGCTTCTCTCGTCGAAAACGGAAGTGGGTATTGTCTTACCTGGACCGGAGTGCGGGTAGTGAGGTCTAACCGGCACTCAGCCTAGTCTGTCTTGCCCGGGACGTCGGAGACGATGCGAGAGTATTCTGAAATCACTTCTCGAAGCTGTCTCCGTGGATCCGCCGTCAAATCATCAGAAAGCTTCACATCTCGCTCGGCTTCTGACTGTTCAAGCGTAGGAACAGGAATGGCTCCCTCGCTGTCCGATTCGGTGACGCGGCAGATCGCGTCGCACACACGTTCTGTCGGCTGGCTTTCCCGCTCATTCTCTCTAGCCTCTTTCTTTAGTCGCAGATGCTCTATTTTCAAACGCATAATCTCTATCTGACGTTCGTCAGCTGCCTTCGCGGCTGCGCGCTCCTGCTCGGCTCTCTCTCGGGCCAACGCCCGCTCTTCGCGCTGCTTATCTTCGACCAATTTTCTGAGCTCAGTGCTTTTCAGCCCCAACTGGCTACCCATAGCTATCAACCTTTCCAAATCCATGCTTCTATCTCCAAGCACACTTTCAATAACACAGCTACAAGCTCAGCACAAAGCAAATCCTGTTGATACACGACACCTCTCTAGAGTCGGCACAGTTCAACACCTCAACAAGTCTCCCTCGCAGTTCACCACGTTCCCTTCGCATCAAACGTCCTGTCGTGGACGCCAGTTAATTGTCACGGGTTCGGCGACCAGTCGACATCATCACCGAGTCCGGACAATGAGGGGGTGGCCGTTTGATGCCCGGCGTAGCCGGTAAGCAAACGCAGTGACTGAGACCGAGGCGTATTTAAGAGGTAACAACAACAAAACAACGTTTATAGTTCGATTGAACAATGCGGCAGCTTTCACAGATACATAATTCACATTCTACAAAACAATTGCGGAAAGCACATAGCAGTAAACACACCGAATTAAGTTATACATTGAATATTTCTACACAGGTCAGAACACAAGTGAGAGGCCAATTAGATAAAGTCGATCAAAAGTCAGAAGGTGAACAAACATACAGTCAACCGGGAAGCGCGGCTGCAGTCCATCCACAAAAACGCAGTCAGTGCGGCCCCCGAAGGCGACGTTCGTCCGGGCAGCTTGCGGTTTCGCGGATGCGGTGCGACGGCTCGGAGACCCGGGAGTTCGCGGCGGCAGCGTTTCCACCGACGAGCGGACTCAGTGATGCCAACTCAGGTCAACGTTTTCTCCCTATATTGAACCCCCAAAAATCCCTAGATTGAAGAAAAATCCCTAGCCTATAATTGTTTAATTGTTAATGCGACCATTTGAGCTTTAACAAAGTCTCAGCGCCATTCACTGTTTCGTGTATTGGCTATACATTTTGTCAGACATGAATAAAAGCGTGTTAGCCACAACTGCACTTTTTTTTTGTAGATTTCCCTTACATAAAGGGCCCACAGATGGCGCCAGCTTTTACAGAGCCGTGTGGTCACTGGAGAGAAAGATGGCTACGACGCTCACGAGCAGACGACTCCCGTTTCACCGCACCGGCTTTTGAGCTGCTCCTTCAGCCGGCTTATCTTTACGCGCAAAGAACCTATGTAACCCTTTGAAAAATAAATGCAGTTGATACCAAGTTGAAAGAGCTGGCATTTTCTGCTAAGCCCCGTCAACACATGAAAGTATTTTATTCAGACACCATTAAGGGTTGTTTTAAAGATTGTTTTAAGAGGCACACAGAAAGATGAAAATGTTTGAATTAATGAAAGAACCCTTCTCGCCTCATAGAGAATGTTCAGAAGCGGTGAAATGGGGTATCTCACCGCACAGTTATTTATTAATCATAGTCCCAATCAAAGACCGTCAAATAGTTTTGGAGCTACTAAGGATTGACGTCCCGAGAAACTGACATAACCAAAAATGTAATCTTATTATAGTTACACAGCGATGATACAGACTTAAGATTGGTAATTACAAAATCAGTGATTCCTTACAACTTTGAATGTGTTTTTTGGTTGAACACCACGTTTAAATCAAGTGGTCTAGCATACGTGGAGAAAGCGAATTGTGCCACTTTTTGGTAAAGGTAAGCGGTGAGCGTAAACGTAGCGCGTTGATCCAGGCACCACAAGTCAAAATTCAACTTCGTATTTCGTAGAGGAGCAGTCACTCGAAGCGCCGGAGATGGCACGCACGTTAAACAGTTTGAAATTCACATGGTTTCGTTTTTCCTCCCTGTGCAGCAGTCGATAATGTCGCGTTGCAGAACTGCTTTCGCCCTCTCTCGGTTCGGCAGAATACTAAAAATAAAGGAGTAGTAATTAGCATTTTTCATAGCTTTTTCTGTTCCAAGCGCAAAATAATCAGACACACCTGCCATTAAGCCGCTTAGAGTAGCAATTCTACGGCCTCTCAAAATCCCTAGATTTCACAAAAAGACGCTAGATCCCTGAAGCAAACAAAAAACCCCTAGATCTAGGGATAAATCTCTAGGGTTGGCATCACTGAGCGGACTGAAGTTCGTTTCCATACGGCCCCCTTTTAAAGCCCTCGGGCGCTAGCGAGCGAGCACTCGCGGCGCCACAGCGTCGGCGTAGAAAAAAACAAAACACCAAAAAGCGCGACGAGAGCACGTAGGCACCTACGCTTTGACTCTGCATGGCCGCCATCTTGGAGGAGGAAAAAAATTAACACACAACTAAAAAGAAGCCCCAGGCTTCCACTCTCGATTCGGTGACCTTGGAAACGCAAAATAGTAAAACACAACCAAAAAGCCAGTCACGTAGGCCGCAACTTCTTTCCCGCTAATGGTCAGCTCAAGACTTCGGCAGTATCGGGGCCGACTTTGAGCCGCCTCCGCTTTCGCAATGCGAGGGGTTGTCTACATAACTGAAAAAAAACGTGCATGCATTCTTGCTCTTCCCGAGACACATACAAAGAAACGCGGACGCATTAGTTTTATACAAACAAAAGTAATTTACAGGTTGCCGCCAGTTCTGTGACAGTCATCAAGCTGCAGACTTTTGATTTTTAGCAGCAAACATTTATGAATAGCACCATCAAAGACTTTAAAAAATTGGCAAAAATTATCCCTGCTTTGAGAGACGTATACAATTAATTGTGGTGGAAAGTACCTAATTAAAATAACTAGGTTTAGCAACATCGTTTTTGCTGGAAACGGTGCTCTTACTCAAGAAGCAGTACATAGGACGCGTTTAAATAGTTTGAAGCCTATAGATTTCAGAGAAACCGGTCTGTGGTTAGCAGAGGCACATTGGTCGCCGGTTTCATACATAGGCAACCTGCATGCAGTTCGCCGATGCCCGTGTCGCCACCACGGGTATCAACGCTGAGTAGGCGAAGAAGTGCGCGGGCTACTAGTCGCGACCATCGATTTGCGCCGAAAGTGAGCATTTTCATTGCATTGAACTGAAGCTCCTCAGCTTAAATGGTCTCTTAGGACTCCTGTGACGCTTCGACTGTCGCAGATTCGAAGCGGAAGAAGATAAGCGCCGGTACTGCTGCTCAACAGACATAGTCGCGGTGAAGACCCAGGCAAGAAAAGAACGCCTCCCGTCGAAATCGTAGGACGCTTCATCGGACGTTTAAGGTAGCTGTACGATCATTTACGCATTTACGCTTAGACGTTAGACATACGTTGGACAGACAGAATACGTTGAACAGACTTGCTGCGACATAAACAAAAGACTGCAGGAGCGTAATTTCAACGTGAGAGCCAAAAGATATAGCAACTTGGCCATCCACTGTGTTGACTGCTCACTTTCAGGCGCCGCCGTACACACTTTGCGAACACCAAAACCATGGCAAAAATCAAGAACCAGCCCACTCGGAAAATACACGAAACAGCCCTCATTGACAACCAAAGAGCATGCTGCGTGAGCATGCCATCAATAAATAGCCCTCCTGGAAAAAGATATATCCCTGTCTGGGTCAATATGATTGCGTAGCATTCCAAGCCACATTAAACCGTTTCCTTACTTTCAGTTTTCATTTAATTAATTTTTCTCCTTTTAACTGTCCCCTCATTACACCATCCTTTTACCTGTTGTTATCGCCTCATTGATTTAAAGGTTAGCACACACTCTTTTTTTCCACCGCTTGACGATTTTTTTGCCATTAATTGCTGCTTCAACTATGCCATCTTTTCACCTGTTTTTATGCCTTGTTTTTATCCTTGTTACCATGCTTGCTGTGTTAGTCATTGGAATTTGTTGACCCAGCCACGGCCAATTTTTCTTACGATTGTTTTCGTGACGGTTATCTTTCTTTTATTCAGGGTTGAGCACTACATGAATGACGTACGAAGAAGTGGCTCTACAGACCGTCGTCTTAATACTTGTGTTGTAGACGCACTTCCCCGTCACTGTCCTTCTGTTCAATCAAAACACAATCAAAACACGTCCAAAATACATGCAGTTGTCAGTTCAGCGCAGTTTTGTGTGCGTCCTCTCTGTGCTTTTGTCGCAAGCACTATGATTCCACGATGTCGCCTAGAAACTTCAGATGCGTTTTATAAAGCAGTACCCACCTGAGAGTTTTGATGTTGCTGAAGGAGCATTTTAGTCGCAATGCAGGGTAAGCCTTGGGTGGAGGGCTTCGCATTGTCTTATATCACATTGAGTTCTTAAACGTGCGCTGATACCCGTAGCACACGGGTGTTATTTCACATCGCCGCTAATACGAAAGTGGTGCCAAGGCCGGGTTCAAATCCCATCGCCTTGTAATCAGAAGCTGTCACCCTTTTCGGGCACTAATTAATTTTAAAAGTAATTTTGAAATGGCGTTCATTTTAAGAAGTTAAAATAATACACTTATCTAAGGCAAATAGTGCCTTGAAAGGGCGAAGTAACCTTTGAATATAGGCACGAATATCTGCCCTCTCTACCTGGGAGGAATTCTGTAGGTTTAGAAGCCTCCCTAATGACCTCGTCGGTAAGCTTCAGCTCGCCAGTTTGGTCAGCATTTAGTTCTGCATCTTCGTACGGAAGCGGCAAGATCGAACATATAGGGGTCCCTGTATGCGGTTGAAAAAAAAGGCCACGAGGCAGTGATATACATCGTCACAGACAAAAGGCTCTGAGGGTAAATGGCCTTGGGAATGCAGTGAAATGCATTGCACAAGTGTCCTCGTGTCAAGAATAGCACTCTCGGGGCCTCAACTTTTGCTAAAGCAAACACCTGAAAATAGACTGAGTGCTACAATTTAAAGAATTAATACAAAAAAAACAACAGTTAGTTTGAGAAACTGGTACGAGTCTATGTGCAGGCGCAAGTATGGAGTTGAGAAAGTCGTCAAGATACCATCACAAAAACTCCGACACCATGGGAAACAAAGGAGATTTTTCATTACTGTTTTTATTGAGAAAAAATAATTGATGTCGCATGTTTATAAACTGTTCATTAGTTATAACTGATATGTTGTTATAACTGACTGTTACTTATAACTGACTGTTTCTCAATGGTTTTTTTACTACTGTGCTCTGGTGATATTGAATTGAACCCTGGACCTCCGACTCGCTCCCAATCCCAAATGGCTGAACTACAGTCTTTACCTGATGAGCCATCCGAGCAGATGAAAGTCATATTTCATATCCTAAAAGATCTTCAGGCTCGATCCGTGCAAGCAGCAAGAGGCCAAACCGATATGGTCGCCGCCATAAAGGCTATCAAAGCCAGTCAAAAAAACATTGAAATGAAAATTGGTGCTATCGAAAAGAGACTAGACGACCTTGAAGATAAAACTAACTCGCTCGACCAAATTGATGACGATTTGGCTACTGTACAAACCTCAGTACAATCTTTAGCTATCGATTCCGCCTCTTTGCAATCACGGCTGACCGAACTTGAGGATCAATCAAGACGGTGCAATCTTATTTTTTATGGAATATATGATTGTCGGGAGTCGTGGGCAGAGTCAGAAAAAAGGTAAAAGCAGTTTTGGCTGACGTGTTTGATACTCTTTCAGATTTAGCTTTCGAACGCGCTCATCGTCTAGGTCAATACGCGCCAGAAAAACAGCGCCCAATCTTTGTTACATTTTCAAATTTCAAATTCAAAGAAATGGTCCTTTCCGCCCGCAAAGACCTAAAGGAGAACGGCGTCACAGTAAATGAAGATTATTCACCTGTCACACGTCTTGCTCGGAAGAAATTAAACGAGTATGCCAAAAGGAAATCCGGTGGCGCTCCTTTTCAGCTGCGACACAACAAACTTCTAATGAATAAGAAATATTACCTGTATGATCCTGAATCTAACTCTGTTAAAGAGCATGCGCAGCAGCTGCCGTCGAGTGATAACCATCCCACTAACTCAGCTAAAGAGCACACGCAACAACCGCCTTCAGTCGATAAAAACCCTGTAAGTTCGCCATACGGCAGTTCGTAGGGACGCGCGAGGGGATGTGGGCGTTCTTCTTCAGAGATATCTGTTCTTTTTACTAACATCCGCAGTATTATAAGCAAACGTGACTGTCTTAATTCCGCCATCGACACCTGCAGCGCTGATATTTTAGTACTAACAGAGACCTGGTTGCGTTCCGAAATTCGAGACCACGAACTCTTTCTGATAGCAAACAATTTTTCTATCTATCGCTGCGATCGCATTGAGCGCCAAGGAGGAGGCGTTCTGCTCGCTATCACAAAACGTTTCACCTCGCAGTGCATTCACGTTAACACCCCTTTAGAAACTGTTTGGGCATGTGTCGCTTTGAATCATAAGAAAGTTATTATTGGGGTCTGTTACCGGCCCCCTACCTACATAAATAGCTTCGTTAACGACTTACACGCTGTCATTAACATCGTTTCTTCTCGTTATCTAAACTGCCCTTTACTTCTGCTCGGAGATTTCAATATGCCGAACATAACCTGGTCTAACACTGCCCCTACTATGCATCCACCTTCCATGCTAGCTAAAGAATTTTTAGATATGTGCTCGGTTTTTTCTCTCGGACAGCTGGTTACTGAACCGACAAGAACAACGAACTATGTTGCTAATACACTTGACCTTGTTCTCACTTCACATCCCGACCTTGTTTCCAACATTACTCACGTTCCAGGAATGAGCGACCACTCCTTACTTTCTTTTGGGTTATACCTCGCACATCCTACACATGTCAAAAGACCAGTAACTATCCGTAATTACAATAAAGCAGACTTTGACGGATTAATAACGAATTATGTTCATTTCTTGACATTTTTCTTCAGGACTTTGACCAACGTACAGTAGACGCTAACTGGGCGAAGTTCATAGAAAAAGTTGCGCACCTGACAGACAAGTACATTCCTATACGCACAATAATTAACAAACCGGACGCTCCTTGGTATAATGCTCACATAAGACGACTATCAAACAAAAAGAAGCGATTGTACAGGTCAGCCAAGCTTTCTTCGACCGCTAAAGATCGCTAAGAATAACTATCTATGCCACACGCTGCCGTCAATGTTAACAAACGATACTAAGAAATTCTGACGCGTTATAAACCAAAAAGATGATGACACTATAACCCTCGTTGACAACTCTGGAATTGTTATACCTCATAATCAGATCGCGTCCGTTCTTAATGACACATTCGCCCAAAACTTTTCTGTAACCCGCAATGTCCCGCTACCCACTGCACCTTGTTACGACTACCATGGTATGTTCCCGCTTACAATTGAATCGTGTGGCGTCGAAACTGTGATTAAATCTTTGCGTCTCTCCTCTGCTCCCGGTCGTGACCTAATTACCGTGAAATTTTTGCACAGCACTGTTGCTTATTCATCCATTGTATTAGCAAAATTTTTTAAGCAATCACTTGAGACGGGATGCCTGCCCCTTGACTGGAAAGTCGGTAAGGTGATTCCACTCTATAAATCAGGCGACAAGCACTGTCCTCTCAATTACCGACCTATATCTCTAACCAGTATCCCGTGCAAAATATTAGAACATATCCTATATTCATATATTGCAAACTTTCTCGAATCTAACTCATTTTTCTCGAACTCACAACACGGCTTTCGTAAAATGTATTCCTGCGAAACTCAACTCGCCTCTTTCACACACAAGCTAAACATTATTCTTGATAATCGTTCAATGGCAGATTGTATTTTTCTTGACTATTCTAAGGCTTTCGACAAAGTGTGTCTAAACTGTTACTTTACAAATTAGAGCTAATGAACATGGACCTCAAACTTCTTACTTGGATTGAATATTTTCTGACTAACCGTTCGCAGTACGTATCAGCCAATAATCAGAACTCTCAGTCAAATCCCGTTCACTCCGGCGTCCCGCAAGGCTCCGTCCTTGGTCCTCTTCTTTTTCTAATTTACATTAACGACTTGCCGCCTTCTGTTTCCTCACATATCCATTTATTTGCTGACGATTGTGTAATCTTCCGGGAAATAACATGCAGCGACGACATAACTGCCCTTCAATCAGACTTAAATGCTGTTTCTTCGTGGTGTAAAACATGGCTAATGGAACTTAACATCAATAAGTGTAAATCTCTTCGCGTATCCAGGACTGACAGAAGTATCCCCACTTGTTCTCTGAATCATATTCCCTTAGAATCAGTACTCATGCAAGTACCTTGGTGTGCACATCACTTCCACTCTCAGTTGGTCTCTACATATCACATACATAGTTAACGCCAATCGTATGCTGGGTTACATCCGCCGCAACTTCGCCAGAGCTCCTTCATCCCTCAAACTGCTATTGTACAAGACATTAATACGCCCAAAACTAGAATATGCCGCATCCATCTGGGACCCTCATCATGAAAACCTTATTCATTCACTCGAAATGGTCCAACATAACGCAGCCCGCTTCATTCTCTCCAACTACAATAGGACCGCTAGCATACCTGCAATGAAATCAAGCCTTAATCTGCCATCCTTAGCTTCACGTTGCAAAATGTTTCGTATCTGCCTATTCCATAAGATCTTTCATCATCCACACCTGCGCAGTGAATTACTCTCTTCCCCGCATCACCTATCATCAAGATTAGATCATGCCTACAAAGTCGGTGTCCCATTTTGCAGAACTAACGCTTTCTTTCAGTCATTTTTACCTCGAATAGCAGCAGAGTGGAATCACCTTCCCGCACCAACAGCAACCATCAAAGATTACCAGCTTTTCAAGAACGCCTTAGCTAACATTGTATGATTAGGCACATCTGTAACTTTTTTGATAATAGCCCCATACCGTTTAATGTATTGTTATGTTTTTTTTTCACCTGTAACCACTCCCCTCTCTAATGCCAATGGCCCTGAGGGTATATGAAATAAATAAATAAATAAATATGAGAAGAAAACATGCCACCAAACACATAACGTCTGGCGGCATCCAACCCGCAACCTCCAGAAGCCCCGAGTTCTTATCTGACCAGTGGCATGGGTTTTTTTCCTTCTTTACTTGTAGCTAATTACCAATTCTAAGCAAGTGACACCAATTGTTTCCCCTAGTTAAGAACATTGAAAAAATAAATACCCAATGCTCTCTTTGGCGATGGACCGTCTGTTTCTTCGCCATTTTTCAGGACATACATGGCAAAATTTGAAATCAACATGTTCAGGGCACATAATATGTAGAAGATATTCACATCACATTTGGTGGTGCAGCTCACAGCTTGAACTGTGCAAGTCAGCCAAAACGAGCCCATTATATATACATCCTACTTTTACGTCTCCTTGCTGTAACGTTAAATAGCGGCCGCTATCACAACGGTGAACACTTACTATAGATAAATTTCTTATAGAAAGGCAACCGATTAGTAAAAAGTAAACATAGGAATGGGTAAACCATATAAGCTGATGAGACAGAACAGCTGCACTTGGTGCAGACAGCAGGAGGAGGGAATTGTGTTCTTTAATGGTGTTGCTTTTGTGATGGTCAGGGCTCAGTCTGTATCCGAACGAAGTCTAAATTAGGCAGAAAAATGCAATGTAGACATGCATTTAATGCACAAACAGTGCAATAATTCACGACAGAAACAGCCCTTAAATGGGGGTGGAAGGGCTGTGCTCCAGTTCGTCTAGTCTTCGGATTGTTTCATAGCAGTCACAGTGACCGCATAACCAGTCCAACTCACCACATTTGTGTAAATGAAACCAATGATGTTTCAATAAAGGTGCATCATTGCTGTAATCTGTGTTTTTTGCTCCCTCCGGGAGCTCGGCTGAAGAGTCAGCAGCCGAAATATTTAAATGAATCTGTACTGAAGAGAATGTGGAAAACAGAATCACTGCCACACCGAGATTATAATGCCGAACCAGTAGCATGGGTTTTTTTTCTTCTTTACTTCTAGCTAATTGCCATTTCTAAAAATGTGGCCGCAATTGTTTGGCCTCGTTAGGAACAATGAAAAAATAAATACCCACTGCTTTCTTTGGCAAGAGACCGCCAACAACAACAGCGGAACTGCTGAGCGTGAAAAGCGAGGCAGGTGAACAGCTACATTCGCCCAAAGAAGAGCAGTCACTGTGGCTAGTTGATACATTATCATTCTAAGTGTTTTTTAGCTCTGCTCAATATACAGTGGAGCTCAGGTATCCATTCCTTAATGCTTGGATCGAGATTCAACAGCATGACACAGACGCATGCCTTACCTTTCCTCAACATTTTCAGTTTTTTGTAGCCCACCAATACACAGTGCTAATTAGGTGTCTACTCCTTAGCATGCAGTATGGACTCTGGAGAGTGTCCTCATATGGTGTAGTGGTTCGAAAGCTTGCCTTATAACCCGAGCGTCTGTCGTTCAATTGAACAGCAGAAGTTTTTTTACCAACAAACTAGGCGTGCTTCTTCATGCAAGATACAGACTGAAGAGCTGCTTTACCCCCTGAAAGATAAAATTGTCATGAATAAATTATGCTAGTAAGGACGGTGCAAAAAACAATTCTGAACGGTAACAGCATTTCAACAAATATTAAGATATTTCGACTCCAAGAAGCTGCCAATCGATAAACGGTCCTCCAGATTGAGCTCCAAGACAGAGCCCAAGAAAGGCAGCTACGGGCTCAGGAGGCTGCTGCGCTCCGGCAGCTACGAGAAAGTGAACAGGGCCCTGCAGACAAACGCCAGCTGTTTTTTGCTCAGCAACAAGCACTCATCAGCCTAGTCGAGCAACAGTTGAAAAAATGAAGTTTCATTTTCATGCATTTTGCAAACATTTCACACAGGTAAAATTTTTGTGTAGTCGTCAGCACTGTGATCTTCACACTGACGCTATAATAAACACACATCGTATTTATTATGGACAATAATAAATGGGCAACTGCAAATGCATGTTCAAAAAGCGTGCTCTGGCGTGCAGACAAGAGTAGAGAAGTTAAGGAACTCGTGAAGATACAATTGCAGAAAAACTTAGTCTGACATGGTAGCAAGCAAACGTATTTTTTTTACGATTGTTGCTAATGATAGGAAACTATTGATGTAACGTGTTGAGTACGTGGTTATTGGCCATAAACAAGCAGAATTAAAATCAACCATGCGCCATGTGAGAGCCAAACCTACGACCTCTTCTACTGCGTTTAGGCCTAATTACCATTTTATAAATATGTGAGATCAAGTGTTTCTCCTCTTCAATGAGACTAGAAAAAGCAAAACTCCTTTGCTGATTTTGTGGTGTAAGAGTATATGTGTTTTTTTTTTCCGAGGTGCCTTCTCCTAATCGTTAAAGCTAGTAATTTGTTTTTTATTTATTCAGGTGGATCCTAGCGTAGCTCAACTACCACCAGCGGAATACTCAAGCCCGTCTCATGAGTGAAGCTGGCCTCAGTGCTGGTTGTTACGAAAGTGAACGTGGCGGTTTGCATGTTTTGTGATGGTAAAGCTGTAGTGCTACTGCCTCAGCAAATCCAGTTTTTACTGCCATTTTAGCACTTGGACAATGATCTATATGTAAACGTTAAAAAACGGAGTCTTTTTCAGTCTAATGCAGCGGAATGAAAAAGGAAGCAAAAGCTGGTCACAGTGAAAGTGCTCAGGTGTCTGGCCTTCGATTTTCATGCAGAGATGGTGGTCGCAAAGCAAAGGAAATGCTTGCTTGCTGTTCATATAGGCATGTGTGAGAGTTAGAATGGTTGTACCTTAGACTTCTGCGATACATTCTGAAGCAACAATTTTTAATCTTTCTTATAAACAAAAAAGGCAAACAAGCCAATTGTTTTCCCAAATTCCCACTCCACAGCTTGTCGAGCAGTGCTGATGCCTGGGTTGAATGCCTGTTGCTGCTGGCTTAGTGTGGCGCAGGCACATTAGCGCACGAGGAGGGGACGCAATGAATAAGCGGGATCGCCATAAATCGTGAAGGTAGAGCCTCGCACGAAATCCAGACACTTTCCGTAGAGGCCACTGTCACGAAGGATGCCTGAAAAATATTGTAACTAATAAGTGCTCGCCTTTCAAGAAGACTTATGCGAGGAATATAACAATAACATTCTTAGTTTTGAAGCTAGCACATTCAGTGAAGTGAAATTTGACCCAAGGAAGAATATTGTTGAGTGCTATTTGTAGATTTTTTACCTACTGGAGTAGTTGCCTAATATGTTACAAAACGTACTATGTCTTGCCATGTTATAGCAAACATGACGCACAAAAAATAACATATTAAAAGAAGGAAGGGGGCACATTATACTGCATGTAAATAACAGAATTATCGGAAGTGCACCCATGTCATACTTTCCTAATAAAACTGGCAGAAGTCTTTGTTTTAAACTCGGCACCATAATGCTATCTAGATATAGAACTCAACAAGCACCGATGACAATAAAGATAGTAGTCTTTGGCTCCGTGAAAATCATAGGTGATTTTTTAAATTTTTCTGGCAAACTTGAAGAAACAGACTTTTCATGTTTTTTGCAGAAACTGAAAAATACATTTAGTAAAAGAAAAAGGTAACTACATGCCACTAGTGCAAATCGAACCCGTAATGTCTGAGGTATGCGTCCTGTGATCTAACTCAGCTATGGTGATGGCTGCTTTTACGTCCCTTCAAAAAGCACTTGGTTAATTTTGCTTGTAGTTCATTCAGTGCTATAAAATATGTCAAAGAGAAAAAAAATACAGCGATGCTAATACAGGCCACTATTTCATGTCTGCCTTGGTGGTAAAGAACATGTGCTGTCTACTTCCTCACCAATTACGTGCAAAAGCAACAGCTCTGCTTACTACCACTCCCCATTTAGTATCCATATCTTAGCACTTATATAAAGTAAGTGAATAAATGCGTGAATGTTTCGTGCGCTAACTTTGTTCATTTGACATTATCTGATAGCTGTTAGTCTTTGGAGCAAAATAATTGAGTGGAATGAACGCCTATTATATAGTGGTCTGGGTGACACTCTAACAACAATTTATGTAATTTATTTTCACAATTTATGGAAGACTATTTAATAGCTACACGCCTAGAGTGTAAGTGCTTTAATGTACTAATGCAAGTTTTCCTGGCAAAAAAATACGTGCAAGCCAGTATGAATAATATCCGCGTTTTACATACAGCGAACTCTTCACATTGCCCAAGTATTGTTGAAAGCGCGAAAGGATTGAGATATCCTTTCTTTATTGCTTTGAATTATACATGCATCCCTAGTAACAGTAGCAATTAGGTAAATCAGCATGAATTATGACCGGTTTTGTACCAGCCTTCTTGGCCACTGATAGCTCTAGGGCTGCAAAACATGACGTCACACTCTACTGGTATGACAATGATATATCACATGTTCTGCGACTGGCACTGCTAATCAGTCCCTAAAACACCCAATTCATGCAGGCAGGCAGAAAGGAGTGTACACAACTGAAACTTTCCAAGTAAGCACATCAGATAAGTTGTTTAAATTTGAAATTTAATGTTTGTTCTGGTACATTTATGATTCTGAACATATTTCTCAGTTAAGATTTTATCTGTATTCAAGTTTTCCACATACCTAATGATAGTATTACTGCATTATTTTGTTCCAACTCGCAAACATTACTCACGTTTCACTTCCCAGCATCATCTCTGTGATCAGGGGACGGCCCATCAAGCTCACATATCATGCCGCTAGCACACATTATTGCTTGATACTCCACAACAAGTAGCCTTTTGTGCCCAGAGAAATAGATCCTCTGCTTTCTTCTTCACCTACAAATAGGCCTGGCAGTGGCGTCCACAGATTCCCAGCAGGTGGAACGGGGGGACACCTCTGTAGAACAGCCTGATATAAAAGAAGCACTCTCTTATGTTGTTTTTCCATTTTATATACTCTATTTAATTTCACTTATTTCCATTTACTGGGTATATAACCTGCCCTTGCACACAACCCATGCCCGTAACTGTGGACTCCTGGAAAATAAAAACCTCTCCTCAGGCTAGGAAGCTGCAGAGAACCCCTGAGCGCACTTCGAAATTCTCTCACTGTTCGTATTCGGTGGGTCAGCAGAAGCAGGTGTTTTTTTTTTCAGGTGCAGCCATGTAACCGCAGCCGCGAGGCCCGTTACCTGCGCCACTGGTTTTCTTTCGTTTCTTTTTCTTTATCACGGCGCAGCTGGTGATGCAAAACTATCAATTGTACTATCGATAGTTAGGAATTTCGACAGTACTATCTACCGTACATCGATAGTGCTTTCGATAGTTCTATCGATAGTAGTATCTACAATACTCCCGATAGTACTATTGATAGCCGTATCAATACTACTTGCTATATGTAATACTATCGATTCCATAAAATCAACCACGCATAGCCAATGCATCCTAAACTTGGTTTCCAGAGTGTGTCGTATGGAGCTGATGGTATTAGTAACTGACAGACTCGCTCGTTTTCGCAGCCTACGCGTCTGTGAGCTATGCAAACATTGCAGCTATGTGTCGCGGATCTCCTAGTTGCGAAGCGTGTGTGCGAAAAGCATTTCTGCAGCGGTTACAACAGCAAGACGAGTCTCCAGTGCATGAAGCTCTCGTGCTAGCCAGCACAAGTTGTTGTGCTGTTTGTTCTTTCTCGGGATGCAGTTCCAGCAACATTTTCGAACTGTCCCAGCTACCTTTGGTAATTAACTGTACCGCTTTTGTCTCTCAGTTTAAAGTGGTAGTCATTTTATTTTAACTCTAGTTTGCTCACTTGCATACACGTCGGCGTATAGAAGAAAAAGGCACCTGACATGCGCAGTGTCATTGCAATGCTATCACGAGCCTACAAATAATGAGATGCGCAGCAATCACCGTTCGTTATTCTTATTCCAGCCATCATGCTTTCGAATGCCTTCGTTACGGTGTGATACAGAGATGGATATCTTTATGTGGAACTGCTTCCTGTAATATGCGATTTTGTACTGATATGTAGCTTTTATCTAGCTCGTGTATCAAGATGTTCTTCTCATCTAGTGCTTCATCTGAGATAGTGAAATAGCGATAAGCCACTGCCACGCTTACAACCTCATCATTGATGAAATGCTTGATAAGCATCGCTTTAGATTCCCATGCACTGAACACAAGGATTGTTCAGTTTTGAGTATGAATGTATCGATGAACAAACTCGGGGTCATTTACTGCGGAATTCAATATTTCATTCGTCCACAAGATATTTTATAAATGCATGAATTCAGTGTTGCAGGTAGTCAGTTATTGCAAATGCCATCGTGTTAGCGCGGGTAATGTGGTACTCGGCTCCTGTCTAGAAAGACGCTGCTTTGGTACCGAGCCATGGCGGCTCTATTCCAATGGAAGCGAAAGGCAAGAGCACCATGTACTGTGCGATGCGAGAGCATGTTAAGAACCACAGCTGGTCGAACTTTATCCGGAGACGTCCACTACGGCTTCCCTCACAGCTTAAGTCTCTTTGGGACGCTAAGCCTGATAAGAGCGTGAAACCAATCAGGTATCGCAAATGTTTTGGCTATATCGCTAACCAAGAAATGCATATGAAAAGGGCTACTATCGATAGTGTTACTATCGATAGTGTTACTATCGATAGTGTTACTATCGACAGTCTCACTATCGACAGTCTGACTATCGACAGTCTGACTATCGATAGCAGTGCTATCGGTAGTAATACTAAAGATTCTACTTTCCATATCACTATCAGAAAAACTATCGCTGCCACTATATATAATACTATTAATAGCCTGTCCTTAGTAGTACTATGGATAGTTTAAAAAAATTATCGATACTATCGATAGCCGATTTCCCGATAGTTTTACATCACTAGCCCTAGCACAAAGGCGCTCACAGGTTTTCTTGCTTTTTAAGGCGGAAGCCTTTAATGCCTCATCGTTGTAAGCAGGAGTTGTCGACAGAAATGTCACGCTTTTCAATTGGTCGAAATGGTCGTGACGTCACAGTGCGCGAGTTTCAAACAGCGCCAATTGTACTTCGGCAAAAAGATCGCTGAAATCGAGAGGCGAATCGAGGAATATACACTTACTCTCCAAACACAACAATGGAACCAAATATGTGAAAGCGTCAATGAACAGCTCGGAAATAAGAAGACATGGCATCTTCTAAGACACCTGCTCGACCCAGAACAAACTTGTCCTGCGCAACAAATAGAAGACACACTCCAAGCAGAAGTGGACATCATTGAGGCATGCGCATGGGAATCCGGCCTCACTTGTTCGGAGCAAAAATCTGAACTCTTCGTGATCCGTCGTAAACAAAGAGGTAGGCGTACCACGACATCCCCCCCGCAAATAAACGTCTATGTTAATGGACGATCTGTCAAAGAGGTACAAACAATGACAATACTGGGGTTGTATTTACAAACAAATGGAAAGAATACTGGCACACTCACTAAGCTAAAACGCACGGTAGAAGCGACGGCGCGATTAATCCGCCGCATAGCTAACCGCAGACAAGGGGTGAGGGAAAGAGATTTATGCCGACTAGTGCAGGCCTTTGCGCTGAGCAGGATACTCTATGCCACCCCTTATCTCAAATTTTCGAAAGCAGGAAAGGACAAATTGGATAGCATGAGAGACAGCAGGCCTATAAGGCTGCGTTAGGACTTCCACTAAATGCCTCAACCGAAAGGCTTATGAGGTTAGGAATACATAACACCTACAATGAACTGAAAGAAGCCCATTTAATGGCCCAAACAGCGCGATTAGCCAATTCCAGAACTGGCAGGAGTATTCTTACCAGGCTCAGAATTAACTTTCAACCTACGAATAACGATGCTAAAGTAGACTTACCCCGTGACTATAGGACGGCCCTACTAATCAAACCACTCCCCAAAAACATGCACCCCTTACACCATGAGGGTAGAAGGCAAGCACGAGCCAAAGCCTTACATAAGAAATATAGACAGTGCGCTGGAACACTTTATGTAGATGCGGCAGAATACAAACATACCAATGCCTTTGCAATTGTGGTTGCGAACGAGAATGGTGAACACATCGTCTCGCCAACAATCAAAACGAAATCCTCTGAAACGGCAGAAGAGGCGGCTATAGCCCTCGCCCTAGCGCATACCCAAGAGAGCATCATCCTCAGCGATTCCAAAATGGGTATCAATAATTTCGCTAAAGGGCGAATTACAAACACCTCCCTTAGAATCCTTAACGCAACCAAATTCTCGCCAAATTATTCCGAATTGATATGGGTCCCAGCCCATTCAGGGAATCCGGGGAACGAGGCAGCCCATAATAAAGCCCGAGGTTTTGTCGACCGGGCAGTGGATGAGTCTGGCTCCCTGAATTTCACGAAGGACTCTATGATCACATATCATGATCTCACCAATCATTTTAAACTAGAGAGGAGAATTTTCCCTCCTCCAGACAAAAGACTTGCCAAAGAACAAGAGGTTACGTGGCGTCGTCTACAGACGAGATCGATACGCACCCCATCACTCCTCGCGCACATTTATCCAGATCTTTGCATCCCAAACTGCAAACACTGTGGCCAACGTGCTACCTACGATCACATCCTGTGGGATTGCAAAATAGAGCCACCTCCGGGTGATCTAGTTACAGCTCCTTCTCTCGAGCAGTGGGAGACCGTGCTGGCTAGCTCTGACCCCAGAACGCAAGTTTTGGCGGTGGAGTGCGCTGACAAAGTCGTCGATGGCTATGTACTCTCGACCACTTAACGCGACCTCTTGCCAAGCTCTTTCCGACGAATAATATGTTTTACAATCAACCCTTAACCATGCAACCAATTAAAGGGATGGTATAGGGGTGCTTCAAGTGAGACTGAGCTTAGTTAATTGCCCAATTACCCTAATTAACCTTTCTAGACAGACCAAAAAATTCAATAAAACCGAGTAGGAAATTGGTCGAGTTGGGAATCGAACCAGGGTCTCCGGAGTGCGAGACAAGCACGCTAACCACTCCGCCATGGCAGCTCGATGTTTTTGAATGAACAAAGGCGCGCCTAGTGAATACGGTGTCTTCGTTCACTCCCATCTTCCTCCGTTCCCTAACGGCGAGTTTCAGGTGTCCACCAAGATATGCGAAACAGGACATTTCCTTTCCTCAAAAATTACTTTACCGACCAAGCAAGCCGTAGAGCTGAACGAGCGATGGCGTTCTGTGCACTCCCTGGCAGCGTTGCAAGACGCTGTCGCGTTCTACTCTGAGATGCGGCGCTTATAACCACACATCAGTGACACAAGCAGCCACACCGCGCTTAAGGCTTTCGCCTCCCCGCAGTTTAGGTCAACAAAGTTCCCCCTAAATTTTTTATCATGAAATGCGCAGCCGTGAAGGACCGCAACAGGAGAACAGCGGTTTTAACAATGGCAGGACAGAAGCTCTTCCGCTTCTTACCGGAACGCGCATTACTTGATGTGTACGTACCTCAGAAAAACGTGCCAAGTTGGCAAGCAGCAACCACTGGTGCATCCTGAGACCCAAGAGGCGGCCATACGGGGTCTCTATGTGACCGAAAAGAGTAGGCACAATGGTCGACATTACCGAGCAGTGGCGGCCGAAAATTTGCTCCAAATTCCACCACCTGTTAGAGCAGACCAGTCGGCGGAGAGCCATAAGAAGGGCATCCTGGCCTGAAACTCTGATGCCTTGGCTGCTCTACATGGCTTCAGGTATGTGCAGCGCTGTCTTCAGTTCATCAAGATTCTGCTTCCCTGAGCGAAAAAATCGTCGGAATGTCTCTTCTTCCAAGGCGCTGGCGTTGAGAAGCCCGTCATAGGGTCGCTAGCTCCCGAGATCCGAGAAAAAGACCTTCCAAGTCACTCCAACTTGAGTGAAGGTACAGCAACTGGGCGCAAAGCAAGCTTGCTTGCACTCATCGTAAACTTTTGCATCGTTTCCAGACAACAAAAACTGCGTTCCGAAAAGACGGCATTGCGAGAAAGCGCTCTAGCTTCGGATATATAGCGGATGGTAGGACAAGTCTGGTGCTTGCATGATATTGGCCATTTTTTTACACAAAGTTGACTTAAGAAGACAAAGTTTTATAAACTATTTTCAATATGCACCGTTTTAATTCTAAATTGATTGGTCTATTACTATATTACTGTTTTGTAAAGATAAACGTTTTGCATAAAAGATATTTATCTACTACCTTTTCTTTTTTGTCGTCATGGCGCTACGTGCAAACGACGCTAAGCGACCGCTTGTGACACTATTCTAGAAGCCGTGAAACTGAACTCATTAAGCTAGGGTTATGTGTGTGCAGATAGGGTCACCCTACGGGCTGTTACCCAATACCAGAAATCTTTAATATGAGACTTGCAACGTCCGAAAGGTAACCGCAGCACAGGATAGACAAAAGAAAAGCGTTTCTGCCATTTGAAACGAGCTTGTCACTACTCAGGTTTTTGCCTCAACTCATGCTTTGCTCCGAAGCGATTCCAATTCGGTGCGCTTAAGAGTACGCTTGGCGCTGTCAACGCATCTTCCATACTTTTCCACCCACTTTAACGTCCCATATTAGAAAGGTGCCTGGCTTCACTCTATTTGAAACATAAATCAAAAACACGCAAGCCGACCGCCGCCGTGGGGCAGAAAAGGTTGGGGGAATGAGACCGCACGCATTCATTTTTGTAACGCGGTGATTTCATGGGTTCTAAGGAGCCGTCTTTCGGGCATTGTTTGAAGGAATACCGGAAATATGAAATGAGAAAGCTGTGTAAGGTAGACACACAAGCTTAACTCGATAGTTCAGATGGGCTAGAATAATTGGTATCCTTTGAGACGGACCATAATCGACACCCTCATGAAAGAAGTGCCACTAAGAACTAATTAAACAGTTTACCTAAGTTAGAAAAGTATTTCACTGCGAAACAAGAGTTTGAGAAACTGGGGAGAAAACAGAGGAGTTCTTTGCGTTAGTGCGGCATATGGTAAGGCGCATTATATTCATTGACTTGCTTGAGTTGAAAAAAAAAATGGGGCATTTCAAAGGATACCGGAACCTAGCACCGTTCCTTAACCCCGAGTACAAGGCTCCGTGGGGTGCGAAACAAGTTATTAGTGTTAGGCAAGAATCTTTAGAGCAACGTCAATTACGTATGCATCCGATAGCAGTACCCAGGTTGATGTGACAAGCATCTTTTTTTTCCTTGGCCTAATCAATGTCACGGATCTTAATGAAGGTCAAATGGAGCGCACTTTAGAAGTGTACACTATCAGGTAACAGCAGTTACAACAAATTTGGGTCATAATACCAAGGGACACGCTTGACGCGATTGCAGCTCAAGCGAATGGTAATGATTTAGGGCCTTTATATAGGCGCACGTATTGCTTTCTTTAGATGCCGTAAACTGAAACCTCTGAGAAATATTTGTTATGTATTCAGTGCGTTATGAACCACTACAGTGAACAAGATTCCGCTCCCTTCATTGTAGACCTTACCAGCAGTCTTCCTGCTTTCTTAATTCACTGGTGCACCATTACCGTAAATTTCATTTAAGATTTCGCTGTAGATGAACGGACATGCCATCCTTCATGATTTATCATACAAAGCCCTCTTCGACTACACCAAAAAATCCTTATGGTTCTGCCAAGACTTATCGCTTCGGAGGAAAGCAGGAGTCGGGGGACTTCAGACGCACAACTCCAACGTAAGAACCCCCATCGTTCCGTCATAAGACACTGGAAGCATTACCTTTCACCGCAGCGCGCTGCGACCTTCGTTCGCGTGTTTAAAGTCATATTTTGAGCTACGGTACTAACAGTAACTGATGAGCACAGCATTTTATTACAGCGATACGCTCAATGTTGCCTCTCTTGTTGTCCATAGAAAGAAACTAGCAACGAGGAGAACAGAAACCTTTCTCGATAAAATATGCGACCCCCCCCCCCTGCCCACACGCCCCACACCAAGTAGTGTTTTTTTGTTCTAATTGTGTTATATGGTAGAATTTCTTCACATCGTTTTGTTCGAATACCGAGAATGTGAATTGCACGTCACATGCAATGACTACGAAACATTCGAAAGGCCTTGCTTACATGTATGAAATGGCACCGTATACCAAACAAGAGGTGTCACTTCACTGAAATATCTTTCACTTCGTGGTCAAAACCAGTGTGAAATGGCACTAGAAAATAAAAGCAAACCAAACGGATGACGCTGAACAGAAAACAAAGCATTTTTAAGTGCAGTACTATCCTGTCTGCATCTTCTCTTCTGATTTGCCAGGCTGGTTTCCCCATGCAGATGTAATGCAGCAACTGGGCCAGCAATCCATGGTTTTTCAGCATCTTCAACTTCCATCGCTTTGGAAATATGGCAATCGAGATTCTCTATAACTTTGCTGCAAGTAATAGTAGCAGTAGCGCCAAACATGCGATGAGATTCTGAACCAGGCCATTTTTTTCCACGGAGCTTTTTTTATGAAGGCATTTGCTTTGGCGTATCGTAAGATTGCACCACGACAACGAATAAATCCTTAGATCTCTCCGGGCTATGATGGTTGTTTGCTGCCGTTTATTGTCCCAAACTCACCCCATTCGTCTCCTATGGCAGTCTTAAGTACTTGGTTCGAGGGCAGGAAATACTTTTAAAGGAAGATCTTGCTAAATATTGGCAGGTTAGACCGTTAGCATAACAATATATCGGGAACTTACAATACTCCAATGTTGCCCCACAGCTTTTCATGAAAGCTGCATTCACATATGAATGACAGATGTTTAGAGAAGCCGTCTATATGTGCGTTTGACATGCATTTGCAAAGAGAAGATTCACATTCTGAGACGCCTTTGGCAGGACACCTCTTGCGACAATTTGTTTGCGAGGAAGCTGTTAATCCGCAGTTTGCCTTAGCGTCTAGGGTTTTCAGTTGCAGGGCCGGGCATTGTTCTTCGCCGAAACGCCGTTTACCAACTACCGCTTTAAAAGGTTGCTGCTGAGAGAACACTTATTCTACACCTTTTGGCAACTTTTGAATTCAGAAGAGGGTGGTCACTTCGACGGAATCACTATATTACCCTAAGTGTGCATTGTAGCTGCCTGTCAATTTCGCACAGCTAAAGACTGGTTCTGCTCACGTATTGATTTGTTATTTAATGGCAGCGCTATATTCCACGATGATGGGGGTTTTGCTGGGATTATCTGCTGTTTGGATCTTCAAGTTCTTCTGATACTTCGCCTCCGATGCCAAGACTGCAGTCCAGATAGCGGTGCCGACAAGGTTGAGAGATCCACAAATCACGAAGAGCCAGTCGTAGGCTCCAAGTCTGTCTCTGATGTAACCTGCAAAAAAGACGACCTCATGCGTCACACGCCAATGAGAACTCTATCCAGCCGTCACTTGTGAAGGAGAGCAAATGGAAAGGCTCTGCGGAATCAGCGCTAAAAGGTACGCAGGCGAATATTTTAAGTCTAACTCCAGAACATCCGATGTTCAACTCCAGAATATCACAGCGATGAATTTAAGAAAAATTCCTATTTGCAGTTTGGCTGTCCCGCCTTGAAACCTATGCCACAGCTTCCGCTGGAATAGGAAGCAGCTTACAATTCCACTTCTCAATATGTATGGAGTTCTCTTGGCAACTTCTAAAGGATTGCATTCACGCATTCTCAACAGAGCGCCGCCTGTGAGCTCTGCTTTTTTCTCTCTGTTTGGTTTAAGTTGCCCTTAATAACTTATTCGTTAGAGACACAGACTATTGAAGAAAAGTGCTCGAAAATTTCTTTTGTCCTCCCCACAAATCAGAAGTACTTCTCTGTTCATGAGGCTTGAAACTGCAGAAATCAGTAAATAACATTTGATGTGAATGTCACAAAAAAAATTATTCCCACAATCAAAACGCACCTAACCCCATCTGAAAAACACGTTCATTCGCCCTTTTCGGGCGGAGGACAGTACGGTAACGCTATTAAAAAAGAAAACGCTACATACGAGGACAAACAAAAAACGACACACGACGTGCTTTAAAGAATAAATATTTACACCACAGAGAGATACAGCCCCCATCAAAAATATGGCGGTGGCGAAAACATTTATTCAGAACGGACAGGAGGTGTTTGGATCAGCCCGTAAGGGACCGATCCTTACAAACACTAGGTGGAGGTCCCTAGTTAGGGACCCCAGTGGCGGTAGCCGCCGCCCGGGCGCGCCCGACTAAGGGCCGTTTCACATGCTGCGACTAGAACGAAAATAGTCGGCCTAGTCGGTGACGCCGCAGTGCGATTTTCGCACAGTGCTTTCACATGCAACGCGTACCCAGCGAATTCGGTCGGAGCATGATGGGTCGGAGGGACACGCAAGGTTGCTCGATGTTCACATAGGAAACCCACGATTAAACGCGTCAGAAGCGCTGCACGGAATGTGTTGACGATGTTATGACCAACGTGTTTTTAGATGCAAGGCAGTATTTCGTATGTTTTGATTAGAATAAACAGTTTTGCTTACGCCGCGGGAACAGCTTCCACGTGACCCCACGCCGAGACGGCGCGTGACGTCACGTCACGTGCGAGTTGTGTTGCCGCGGCCGGTCTCGACGCGCGCGCGTGCGCTCTCGCTCGCGCGCCTGGAGACCGGTCGTGGCCGCGGCAGCTGCTCCCGCGTGACGTCCCGTCACGTGCCGTCTCGGCGCTGCCCATTGGTCAGTCGCAGAGCGAACACACCGACGCTGCGACTGGATTCCAATCGGACGGAACTTGGTCGCAGGCCGTCTGCGGCTAGACCGACGGCCCTCCCCAGTCGCAGACCGACAGAATTCGCAGCGTCGCAGGCGAGAATCGCATGCATGTGAAACGGCCCTAAGGCTTGTTGGGCCTGTATGTCGTGGCAGCCGAGCAGGGTCGCCTCCAAGCCCTCCCGGCTTGGGTTGAGGATGGGGGGAATAGCCGGGTTGGAGGGGCAGGCCCACACCATGTGATAGGTGTCCGAAGACACCGCACTACAGTGCCGGCAGTTGCCGCTAAAGGAGGGGTCGAAATGTTTTAGGGCTGCAGGGCACAGCAATGTATGGTGAAGAGGCGGAGAAGGAGACGCTCATCCGCCTTTTTGAGGCCTTTACATGGGCTAGGGTAAAGGCGATGGCTATCTTGATAGTAGGTTGTGATACCTTTGAACGTATAGACCGGATTAAAATCGGGTTCCTGATCAGGCGGGGAGGAGAAAACAGCCTGGTGAGAGAGCGCGCGGGCGGCTGCGTCTGCTGCCTCGTTTCCTGCCAACCTCTGATGAGCAGGGGCCCATATGAGGTAACGGTGTGCGGGGTCCGTATCCCGTATGTAATTTTGGTATATTCGTTAGGCTAGGAAGAGAGTGCAGCCTCGTTCGACGCTCCGACAGGCCCCTCGCGAGTCGGTGATTATGTATTTTGAATTGGAATGTGACGCCGCGAGAGCAATCGTGACCTCTTCTGCTTGTGTTGCACTGCGGGCTCTGAAAGTGAGGCCGTTAACTGTGTTGCTGTTGTGAACTACCGCGGCCGTGTACCATCCCTCGTGGTGAGGGCCGGAGGCGTCCACGTAGTATACGCCTGTTTTGTTGCCATAATATCGGGCTAGCGCTTCCGCTCGTGCCAGGCGCCGACCATTATGGTCTTCGTGTGACATGTTTGCTGGAAAGGCCGCTCATGGCTACTTAATGGGGCTATAACCCCTTACCATCTGCTACTTTTCTCGAGGGAAATCAATCTTATCCTCCTCATATTCCTCCTCACCCACCTGAGAGCAAGGGAGCCTTGCACCCTTACCTTTTTATACCTTCGCACCAAGTGCGTTTCTGAGACGAGTATGCCATCAGTTAGCCCTTCAACCGCGCCGCGGACATGTGCAGTCTGCTGTTTATTATTGTGCCCTCCATCAATAATATACAGCGCACTGCACATGGCCGCGGCGCGGTTAAAAGGCTAACTGATGGCATACTCGTCTCAGAAACGCACTTGGTGCGAAGGTATAAAAAGGTAAGGGTGCAAGGCTCCCTTGCTCTCAGGTGGGTGAGGAGGAATATGAGGAGGATAAGATTGATTTCCCTCGAGAAAAGTAGCAGATGGTAAGGGGTTATAGCCCCATTAAGTAGCCATGAGTCCGTGGCGTTCCGCGATTTCTAGAGCTCTTGTCACAATCCGGATCTGTGTGCCAGAGTCGGAACTGAGCCATGCGGCCTCCCATCGATCGGTATTCGAGAGCTGCAAACCTCGAGGAGGGGAGTCCCGAGGGCAAGCCGAGAGTATGTGGAATAGAGGGGCATGTTGGCCACATAATTTACAAGAAGGAAGCTAGACACCAGGGTATATGCGGGCATATATCGCCAGGTTGCAAGGCAGAATTGCTGTTTCGGCGCTGCAGTAAGTGCGGTGTTCGTGTGATTACTTCTTTCCCCTCGCTTATAGGGGGGCGTTTGCATCGATGCAAAGCGCATTCACCTCGGGTAGCTGCACCGAAGCGGGGGGTCCGCGGTGCGAGCAGCAAAGCTGTCGGGGTCACTCGAAGATAAGCCGTGGCAGCTTCTTCCCTCTAGCACGAGCTACCTGTTAAGAGACTGCAGTGGCCGAACTGATTCCGCGCGTGTGTCGCCAGTGAAAAAAACGAATGCCTCATGCACGCAGAGCCCTAGGCAACAAGCCATGCTGTTGCTAAATTTCATTCAGGCTCCTTTCATGTGTTCTCAGAAAAGACAACTGGGCTTACTTAAACTGAGACAACCTGAAATAGTCACGAATGGTGCAGTGCTTTACCCCGCATTAAAAAAACAGCCTGGGGACCATCTTGATTACTTTCAGCTTGTCTTGATTTCTTTTCGAAAAACTATGCTCTGCTCGCGTAACACGTGGCTAAAATCTCACTTCTAATAGTTTCTGGTTTCTTTTATCCAATAGTGAAATCGTTGATTCATGTACGTGCTTAGCCTCGAAAAGCGACTCAGGCTATGAGGGATGCCGTAAAGGTGGGCTTCGCATAATTTCGACAGCCTGGGGTTCATTAACACGCACCGACATCGCAAATCACACGGGTTTCTAGAATTTCGCCTCCGTCGAAAAGCGACGGCCACGACTGAGATCGAACCCGCGTCTTTCCGGTCAGCAGCTGTGCGCCATAGCCACTCAGCCACCACGGCAGCCTTTGAGGATAGTGTGGGAGTTGTGTTTTAAGTGGAGTTTAACTTTCGGAAGCGACACAAGCACCTTGGAACGCCGCACTCTACGGCTCCGGACCGATTTACATCACCTTAGATTCTTCTATACGGGTAAAACAACACCCTGGCGTTTCAGCATTTAACCGTCATCGAAATGCGGCCGCCTCGGAGGGCATTCGATCGGGAACCATGCTTTCAGTAACTGAACAACGAAGCCAAGGAACCGCCGCAGCGGGTAACAACACACCGAACAGATAAATTAATGCTAACGTCCGAAAGCTGCCATGTAAGACTTCCTCGAAAAGATATGTTTTGTTTCGAGCCAGCTCACATTACGTCTACTTGGTTGGCGAATATATATGTACCCGTTGTCTGGCTTGAGAAATTCTGCATTTTTAAATATGAACTTTATGAGTCACAAGAATGATTTTCTCGGCACAGTATTGTCAGCGGTGCAGGGCATCAGAATACAGCAACTACTAAAGGTAACTAGTACTGTGGTTAACTAATATTGACCGGTTACCTTTTAACTGTCCCTTTATGCTTTCTTCTATACTGAGAGGCGCGTAAGAACGGTAAGTAATATAAATGTCAGTTTTTAGAATTTGGAAAACACATTTACCCTCGGGGGGGGGGGGGGGGGGGGGGCACAATAAATTCTGGCTACGTCACGCCAAAATGCGCGCGCTTTTGTAAAGCCCCCAGACAAAGGAACCCGTTCAGAGCTGCTAACTCGTCCAAACAGCCAATTTTTGGGGGGCTAGGAGCGTTGACGGTGTCTTCGGGAAATTCAAAAATTGATGAGGATATTACATAGGGTGGACTACGCGCCTCCGATAGATGGAGAATACCTGTGATAAGTTAAAACTCAACTACTCAGTCTCAGTTAACCAGCCTACTAGTTGGCCCTGTTTGACTGTATTCTGGTGTGGTATACCGCTGACTTGTTGCGTGAAAAAAGTGCTTTTCTAACTACACAAGCCTATTTTTAAAGATTGGAGGACATCTAATATGCAACACCAAGCATATCACAGATGCTATATTTATTGTCTTGGTAACCGCTGGGCCCATTTCCGTGAAAGCCACTTCGGGTTCCATCCTAAAGAAATGGATAAACACTTCCTGACTAGTCCACAATGCAGAGATATTAGAGGAAATAAATTAATTTGGTCTTCCACCATTGTCTCTAGTAGCCTTGAGCCAGAGATAAGCATTCAAAGCCAGTCGCAGTGAATGTCAGCTGTTTGAGTAATAATAGTTTTTTGTGGCCACCATCTTCACTGATAAAAATAAAAAACTAAAATTTGGCAATCTGTTGAGAAGCTTCTCATATAGTTGATTTATATGCTACTGTAATTATCAGACTAATTCGTTTTCTTTCTCGTCATATACAAGGTTAGCCTGAGGCAGAAGTATCTCTGAGCTTAGTAGTGGCCGTTAAAAAGATATTCAGTAATTAGGAAAAGAGTTTGAGCAAAAATTATTTAAAATAAATAATCTTCATCAGAGAAGTTGGTTTCAGGGGTGAACCATTTTGCCTTGAATTCTTTGCCCTACTGTGCTTCCTGGAGTGCTTCACAGGACGACTTGCTACTTGTATTTTTAATTAAAAATAATCACGTGCTCCAGCTCAGTTCTGTATTTAAGGGCGGTAAAAGCAATGAAAACAGTTTGGTATTTAGCGCTAACATTACGTCCTCTCTATCTAAGCATCGACTAGCCCAGCTTTGTGTCTGAAACAGTCCTAGCGTGCAATATTTGTTTAAGAAACAGGTTCATGTGAGAAGTAATCAAGAACTAGTGCTTATGCGCTGAACACGCAATGATGGATTGGCGCCTTTGCCGTTCTAATGCTGTGCGTAAAGAGTTCAATATTGAGCCTCACGGCCGTCGTGGCCGCGCTTTTACTGAGACCTAATATTGCCCAGTAATCCGGCCTCTCAGATTTTGCTGCACGTTTCACAACAACATAATTTGAAAGCCACTGTGGAAACCTTTTGAGGGGCATCACTCTTCGCCCCACGAGCAACTTAGGGTATGAAACAAAAAAGTGACGCTCCAGTAACGAGAAAGAATTTAGGATTCGTTTAAGTATTCATTTGCGAACTCATGATCGAGTTTTCCCCACGGCTTCGAATATATTGTGTGCTGCCAAGCAGGGTTCCTCACCAAGGTCTTTACTAATCATGTTAAACGCAGTACTTGATTTTTTTAGGACTTCTGATGAACCACCACGTATCTCAATCCACGATAGTGACAGGGCAGGACAAGGGATTAGTGACAACACAATAAAAAATGAACAACGTATTGGAGGGTGCCTCTGCACGCTAGCCAACAATCATCTTGTCTTCGAAGACAAGTTTTCTTGTTGAAGCGTCGCCTGGGAAGATGACGCTCCCTTAGACCCACGTTCGTATTGTTCCTCGCTTATTAACATCTCAAAGAGTATATCATGAAAACTAAACAAGCACATACCTACTATAGAAGGCTTCACGAACGACAGCAGTCCTGCAGAGGCCATGACCATTCCAAACGACATGGACAATCTTTCGAGTCCGAAATAAGACTCCAAAAGCATCGGGAAAAGCACCATGCCGGTACCGACAAGAAAAGCTATACCCAGTGCTGCCGAAAATATTAACACTGGAGGGGAGACTACCGGGAGAAGAACAAGAAGAATGCCTTCAGCGCTCAATAAAAGCAGCATGACGGCTTTGTGCCCAAGTAGGCCACGGTCAACAGCGACTGGGAGCACGAGTCTCCCTGCGATTTCTGCGATGGCACCCACTGATGACATCGTCACGGCGCTGGACACAGGTACCCCTCGATCGATGGCGAAGTCGACAAAAAGGGATATATAGCACTCGAACACGAGGCTATACGCGTTGAAGCTGTACACGATTAGATAAAAAATAGGGTCCATGAAGACCGTGAGCCCATAGTTTAGCGAACGGGGTTTTATTTCCTTGCTGGACGAAGCTGAGTTTGCGGAAATCCCTTGGTATTGGACAATGCTATTCCTCCACACTGGAGTGCGGGGAAAGAGGCTGAATGCTAAACAGTTCATAAGGATGGCTCCAAAGATGAGGAGAGAGCCGTGCAAGCCGTAAATTCCTGTCAGGTACTCGAGTAGCTTGGGGAAAATGAACAGGCCGATGGTGACGCCCGTGTAGTTGAGGCCCGTGGCGAGACCCTTGTGTTTGTCGAAGTGCTCGTTGATGACTGTGGGTGCCACGATGAACACCATTCCAATGCCGATGGCTGCGAGAGAGAATTTATAGCAATGTAAGCACCATGAGGTAAAAGCTGTTGTGCCAGGTTTTATTCAAATGACAGCTGATAAAGTATATTTGAATGCAGCGCAGTCCGTTTTAAGAATGTGGCCACGACGCAAACAGCAAACCACTGACTGAAGAGGAGGAGGCATTCCAGGAATTTCTCATGCCATCATATATACGACGTAAGATGCGAGTTAAAAAAACAGAGATACCAGACTGACATTGTTGAGTTGATTTCACACAAATATTTCGTCAAATAGCCTTTAAGATAGAAACTAGTACGGACACAGCTTTTCCCAGGCGAGACTAATTTTTACACATTGTTTTTTCTTACAACTAACCCACTGCAGTGGTTTGGTTGGTGTGGTTGTCGGCTGCTTATTTCTTTGGTTCATTGGTCGAAGGTTCATTCGTCGAAGTACAAAAACGTCCGCATGCGACGCGATGTAAACGCACTAAATGAGCCCTTAATGAGCCTGTCTAAATGAGCCCGCACACCTACACTACGGTGTCTCTCATAGCCCTTCTGTTTCAACCTTGAAGCCCAAAATTTCGAATTTTAGCATTTTGTTAGAGTGCTGCGCTGTATTCAAAGCCTTACCGTGTACAACGCCCAATGTAAACGTCATGACTTCAATGCTGGCGGCGAAGTAGCTGACGATGGCGCCAATACTTGCAGTAGCTGCTCCCGCTATGATCACTGGCCGTGCAGTGAACCTATGAGCCACGGGACCTGTTATCAAACCTGAAAGCAAAAGTAATTAAAATTGTTTACGCACATTTCAAAATCGCTGCCTCCAGATTTTCTAGAAATCCAGATACCACAGTTAATAAATATCAAAAGACAACAGCAACAACCACCTTTGATGGTCGAATTAAGATTGGTAATATTTTAGTAAAACCTTGCTAAAAATGAAATTCTCCAAACATATCTAAGTGAAAACGGAAGACTTGTCGAACAGTCAGTATGAGGATAATGTATTTATCCTGCTGTGAGAATGGAAGTGGAGCGTCGTTATGTTTACCGTACGGAACAACTCAAGCTAATGCCTTCGCTGTCTGTGTTCTACTCTGATCTTTGTTTTGAACGTCACGTGACTCTCTAGGAATCGACCAGCACCGTTCACGCCTTCGCATAAAAAATTAATTCAGTATACTGCCAGTATTGGGTTGAGAAAAAGAAAACGATTGGCCTGTGAGCACCACCTGTGAGCAGGCGTGGCGGCACATTGGTGGCATGCGCCTTCTTCCTGTTTACTAATGACTGCGAGCAAGCTATGCGGATTCTCTATTTATCGCGATCCGCGCCGGGCATGTGCGTGGGACGAAGCTGTTGTAGCCACGTTCTCGTCGTTTGCTGTCTTCGGCGCTCTTTGAATTCTAGGCAAACTGCCATTGTGTCTCAGCGTCACCGCCTCTCCTCACCTGGTTCCGCCGTGTACTGTGGCCTTGCGACTGGAGATCACGCGTGTATACCAGCGACCGCCGGAGCCAGTGAAGCTAACATGCCGCTACGAGATCAAGGTAACATATTTGCTGCAACGAATGGGCATCCACGATGTGCCTCGAAAGGTTCAAAACACTTTGACCTCTATTCGCTGGGCTGGCAACTTCTAAGCGGCACTCATTTTTAAACAAGACGGAAATTGATGGCGTGAAGAGAGTAATGTTTTGCTTTGCTCTCTATAGAAAAAATAAGCGCTTCAATGTATTCATGGTGTAGGTGACTCCACTTTCTTTTTAATCTTGCCGTCATCGGTAACGCGTATTGCGTGCTCCTTTTTATTTTTCATTGCTGTGAAAACGATATTACTCCTCGCGTCGCTTTATTTTATTTATGGTTAGCTGGTGGTTTGGGCTTATCCTTCCTGCCACATGGACCCCTCTTTTAATTGGGCACCCTATGTTTATATCGATAACAATGAAATATTAGATACAAGATGACGGGTTCATTGGCTACGGCAGAATGTTTATTCTCGACAAAACTTCTGAATTGCTGTATTTTCTTTCTTAGCGCCATCTCTAGCATGTTGTTCCTCGGTAGTTTTTCCCCGTTCTCGTTTCGACGCTGTGCTAATCCCAGTCACCGCCGCTACACCTCCCCTTGCCTTATTAGGTTGGGTTGGTTTAAGGGGGTTAACGTCCCAAAGCTACTAAGGCTATGGAGACGCCGTAGTGAAGGGCTCCGGAAATTTCGACCACCTAGGGTTCTTTAACGTGCAGTGACATCGCACAGTGCGCTGGCCTCTAGAATTTCTCCTCCAAAGAAATTCAACCGCTGCGGCCGGGATCGAACCCGTGTCTTTCGGGTCAGCAGCCGAGCACCATAACCACTGAGCCACCACGGCGGCCCTTGCCATAGTAGGTTTGGATCCTGCACAATGCCGGAACGGATGCATGATGTGCAATCCATTTCAATTTCAGTGGCCCATTTTGGAACTTGCGTATTCATATTGTTTTCTACGCATTTGTGAAAAGAGGTATTCATGTTGTTTGGTTGTTTTTGCTACACAGGCTACAAATAAAAAACTGCGCTATAATGGTGCTGGCACCTACCCATAGGAACCGATAGGAAGGCTTTAGTTATGTTTTTTTTATCACCCTTTATTAAACATTGTGATGCAACCTTTCTAGCATACTGTCATCGTGACTAAACGTCGGTACCTATATTTGCGCAGCGTTCAGGTTTAACACTCAATAAACATATAAGCATCATGAATAACGGAATAATAAAGACTCGTTTTAAAGCTGAGGAAACAGTAGCTTTTCCTTACCGGCAAGGTATACGACAGCACCCATGGCCATAATAGGCCAAGAGCCAATGCTCTTGTTTGTCTGGAAGGTATCCTGTAGGGCGACGAAGAGGAACCCTGAAGAACGCCTCACCGCCATCACAAAGCAGCTGGCCAGCGCACAGGACCCTGCATGAGATATCATTAAACCCCACGCAAAGCTTTTCGGCTCAACACCTCTAGTGTGGTTCCTGATACACGCTATTCCTGAGAACTTATAAAATGACTACTATAAAATTTACAAGCTTCACTGACACGTAAAATTATATTTACGGCGACAATCATTTTTATGTCTCTGCCATTACTGGCCGGTGTAAAGGTTACAATGCATGAAGACGGACGGTTTGTGCAAAATTTCGGAAAAATTAACAGTGTAACTCTTGTCAAAAAGCAGATTTTGCTAGTCTGGAACTTAAAAATAGGAGGTGCTTCGTTGATGGCAAAAACGATTTCGCGAACATCGTGATTTGAAAATGGAAGGAAAGGATTTTTTTCCCTCAAGACTAGTTTCCCTCGATGCTGATAGGGACCTCGGATACGAAAAGAAGAAACTGATTTTTTTTTCTCTAAAAACACATGCGTCCGACATGGTCACCCTAGGCGCCTAGCATGCAGAGCTAATCAAAAACAAGGGGCAGGGTAATGTTGGTCTCGGCCAGCTCCTTCAATGTTTGAAGTTTCACAATGGCATCTCCAGCGACCCAAGATCAAGGGTTCTTAGCTTGTTTGGCATCATGCGTCGTGCCCCGGATCTCGTTCGCACCCGTGCTGTTATCATCGTCAGGTAACTGTGTGCGCACGGCACCGGGGCAGCAATTCCGACGCATTTCCCCGACTTTCCTTCACTACATCTGGCGACACATGGCCGACAATCGACTGCGACAGCTCGCCGTCGGTGTGCAACGCCCATACATGTGCTTCATTGCCATTCCACACTTTGAGATTATGCTCGAGGTCTTCATGCTTTAAGATTTTGAGGTTGGTCTACACACGCATAGGCGGCTACATAAGCACGTTTTCGGGCTTATGTAGCAGCCTATGCGCGTTGGTTAATAGACATGATTAGAGTGGATATGAGTGCACTCATGAGTGAGTGTGCCGACTTATCGAGAATGTTGAATTTTTTCAACCTGCTACAGTTACATCGTCGGGCTAGAATCCTGCCAGCAATCGTTTATTGCTGTTCTCATGAGGCTTATTTGCATGCCACCTCGAGTTAACGTAGGATGTTTTATTCCAACCTGGGCATTTTACTGGAAGCAATTAATGATAAAATCACGGATACCATTAACGAGTGAGCAGTAGTACTAGGAGGCAGGGAGATAGCGACGATGCCTGGAAGCCTCTAGGCCAACAGCCCCAATAGAGTAGAGGAGGTATCAAAGTTACACAATATGCGCAAGGTAAGCGATATTTATTGCTTACGATGTAGCGTTCGTTAATTACGTGAAAGCATTGACCTCAGTTGAAATCTCATCAGTCATGAAGGCATTGGGCAATCAGGGTGTAGAAGAGCGTTATGTGAAAATATCTGTAACGAATGTATAGGTACCATATTGCTTCGTGGATTGAGAACAGTTGGGGGTAAAAGTTAATGGCGAATACCAAGATTTTTGCCAGTCGGTGATGACATTGCCTTGCTAAGACGCTCAGCAGATGAACTGCAAGGCATGATCAATGAGTTAGACCGGCAGAGCAGGAAGGTAGGCATTAAAATTAGCATGCAGAAGACCAAAGTAATGTCACCAGTATCGCATGGGAACAGTAGTTCGCACTTGGTAGCGAGGTGCTGGAAGAGGTAAGGGAATACTTGTACTTAGGGCAGGTAGTGGCTTCTAATGCGGATCATGAGAGGGAAATAACTAGAAGAATAAGAATGGGGTGGAGTGCATATGAGAGGTTATCTCAGGTGATGAATTGCAGTTTACCAATATTTCTCAAGAGAAAAGTATATGACAGCTTTATCTTACCGGTACTGACGTACGCGGCGAAAGTGGAGGCCAGCGAAGAGAATTCAGCTTAAGTTAAGGACAATGCATTGAGCTATGAAAAGAAAAATGATAGGTGTTCTGCGTTCTGGGCTACATGCGGCGTAATCTCAGCGACTCATCCCCAGACAAAAAAAAAAAACAGGCGTATCTCACGTTCGTCAAACCAAAACATGAATACGCATCAGGCATCTGGAACCCGTCCCAATCATACCTCGTCGCAAACCTCGAAGCCATTCAAAATCGCGCAGGACGATTTATCACCTCGAATTATTCAAAACATTCGAGCGTCACCTCAATGAAAAGAGACCTCGACTTTCCGTATTTCGCATCACGCCGCATCATATCTCGTTTGTGCCTTCTTCACACATTTTATTATCGCCCACGGTCCAGACATGAGCTACTAACAACACCACTAAGATCTTGCCGTTTAAGCCACAACTAGTCTCTAGCACAAATTTCCTCCCGCACCCGTGCAATGAGTAGCTCATTTTCCCCTCATCCAATAGTCTCATGGAATTTCTTAACTGAACACATAGCCGAATGCACAGATAGAAATCAACTCAGTAGTAAGCTAAAACATCAGCCATCCTGAATAGGCTGCCCCCTTTGTATTCTTTTGTTACTTCTTTTAGTTGAATTTCTGCGCCTTAGTGCAATTTTTGTTTCTCTTGCGATTGGTTGTTTGCTGTTATTTCACTTAGATATATTTCTGCATTTTTTATCGTGCCTTTTTTTCTTGCTTTTGTTTTAGCTTCCCTTCGTTGTATTTTATATCTTTGTCTTCATCTTTTTCCACGGTCAAGAAATATACGTCAAGTTAATTCGCCCCCTTTATGTAATGCCCTCGGGCCCTTAAGGAGAAAATAAATGAAATGAAATGAAATGAAATGAAGAAACCGGAAGCGGGCAGAGTAGGTGAGGGAACAAAGGCGGAATAAAGATATCGTAGTGGAAATCAAGAAGAAACGGGCTTGGGCAGAGAACGTAAAGCGAGGGCGAGATAACTGCTGCTACTTAAAGGTAACGAATTTGGTTCGATGAGAAGGAAAGCCTAGTAGGGGGCACCAGAAAGTTAGGCGGTGGAATGAGATTAAGAATTTTGCGGAGATACGGTGGCTGCAGCGAACAAAGAATAGGGCTAATTGGAGAGACATGGGAGAGGTTTTTGCCCTACAGTTGGCGTAGTCAGAATGATGATGGTGTTGATGATGATGAAGTGTCGTCAAAAGTACACAGTGGAAGGAATCAAGTATTCTGTTAAGGGTGGGAGGTCAGAAGAGGTTAACAGGAAATGTGACATCAATCAGGTACTAGATAAATATGTCGAATGGAAACAACTCCTATACATAGCCAATTTAGATGGTCCTATGAAGAGCCTGGAGAGTGGCTAGCAGCGTAACAAGCCACTTTCCAGCGGTGGGAAGCAGTCTGCGAGGAGCGGCGCTCAAATGTCGCATTACTGACTATCGTTTCGTCTGTCATTTTTTTCTTCTCCGACAGGGCGCCGCCACTTCTAAGCAAAATGGAGAGGCCATCACTCAACTGACTTATGGCTAGGCGCTTTCCACACATAATCGGAGTATTTTTTTTTCCTTGTTGGCTATTCTTCAAGGACGCAGTGGGGAAGATGCTTTCCGCGCCGTTTCGAAATCCCAAAAGTGTGCCGAAGGTTCAGGTACTGAGTTCGGTGTTTGAAATGCGCTAATGAGAACTCTGCGCCATAGCTCACTGACATAATCGCTGCTCGCTGAAGGACAGATTTGAGAAGGGGCATAAACCAGCAGCAGATCCGGGTTTAACCACGCATAATTTGATATTTCGCTGAGGCGTTTCCTTATGTAGGGCGTAGACGAACGAGGCGCTTCGACTCGTGGAGACATCAGTCCCAGCGAAAACGCGACGCCTGTATGAGGCGGCATAGCTATGTCACGACTGGCAAAAGAATAACCCTGTGTGCGAAAGAGGCAGTGGGCGTAAACTCCCGTTCCCATCAGGAACTGCTACCTGCGGGATTGTGAAGCTGCGTTTAAGCGCCAAATGCTACTTCTGAGGAGACCGAAATCGTGAGCGCTGCAACGTGGCAGAGAGTAGATCCACCCAAGTGTGAGCGCCACTCAAGCAAAGGTGCATGAATTTAATGGAAGGAACGCCGACCAAAAGGTTGTTTATATGAAGGCGAAGACGTTTCGGCTTCCATACGGAAGCTTTGATCACTGACCTAAACAACTTTTAACCGTTAAAAACCTATTAACAGCAGCCTTTTGGTCGGCGTTCCTTCCGTTAAATTAATGAATCTTCTACCCCACCAGATGAGTTTTCGTCGAACGTTAGATTTCATCAAGCAAAGGTGGTTTCAAGAAAATACTTCTCCAGGGCATTTTGCCGCTTACCAGCCACAAGCCAGCTGTGGACGCTATCTGGACCGTGTTGGCGCACTCGGGTACCCCGTTTCCATTGAGTCCGTTGACAACCGTCGGATATTATGGCTTCCATTCCTGGGTGGAATGCGGGTTTCCTGCGATAAAGATAAAGTCTACACTCCCACTGGCCATATCGCGGTGACGTTTAAGGTATCAGAAATGGCCGACTGTCATGACATCCAGCAGCTGCACGCATGTCGAAGCAATCAATCTCTGTTAAGAAATACCAATCCAAACACTCTTAGTGGTTTTTTTCCCATGTGTTCCCAAAAGAAAATCTTTGCAGGGTCTCCAGTCCATTTACGAATTCATTTAATTACATATAAAAACAATTATACGTAGCACACTCTGAGATATGCACTTGAGTTTATATAAGGTATTGTCCGCACTGCTCACATACGGCAACGAAAAGTGCAGGAAATGGTGTTCAAGTAAATGCTGAGAACTCGTTCCCGCCGTAGCTTTTACCATATGTTTCGGGAAGCGTGGCATTTATTTTTACGAAGCTCATTAGGACCTGCGGCATGGTAATAATGGTGATGATAGGCATCAGGAAAGAGGTCCCTAATAGTAATTAGTAAGCGAGACAAATAGTTTCTGACTCTCAGTATTCTGATATTCAGTTCCTCATATTCAGGCGCCTACACACCGGTAATGTTCCGGTGTGTAGCTTAAAAAAGAAGGTTTTTGTTCCTTACGGCATCTGCATCATTTTAACCCTCTTTCAAAACATCTCTGCCTGGGCCTCCACTGTACAAGGCCCTGCACAAGGGCACTGGGAAAACGATATCGCACAAAGCACGGTACAGTTCCTTCCGTTTCACAGTCGACAGAAAATCATTTGAAAACCACGCGGAAAGAAATCTCACACTCGCTACGATTCCCTGGTAAAAGCCGCTGATCCTAATGTAAACCTCAGTAGTAGAGATTCCGTACTCCGGCAGCAGGCGCCGCAGCTTAACTTCGCATACGGAGCGCAAAATCGGGTCTCTTCTGTCCCGATTAAACAAAAAATGATTGATCAGCTGCCGCAAAAACAAATGGTCCAGTCCCAGCCCTCCGTCTTGTACCCGTCTGAATAGGTTGGTCCGGCTACAACGCTCCCATTCAGACGACCTGATGAAGACGGCGAAAATCCTGCGCAGCTTCTGAATATTTAACCCTTTCACTGCCAGGTTTGTTTACTCACAGCTGCACACACCCTGCCGGGTTTTTTTTTTGCATATTAGTTTCCTGGAAATTTCTTGCTAGTAACGCACTAAAATGCTCTGCAGGGCATGTAGACATGTTTATTTAGGATAATCTTAGAGATATTAGTTGTACTGAATCAAATCTTCCAGCACAAATAGTGCCTATCGGATTTCCTCTTCTTACGCGGATTTTTCGGTGGAAGGAAGACTTCATCGCTGACATCACTCGACAAGGCATTTAGGCGGGCTCCTTCCTCGTTCTCATTATCATTGGACTCCGAGTTCACAAGCAGTTTTGAATTTCTTCGTCCGTCAAAGCGCGGACGAGTGTGGCACATTGCCTCACATGGCTCCTGTGCGGAAACCAAAACAAAGAGACTTTGATGTGGAAACATGCGCGCTATCTGTTGTGTAAAATTTACCCTACAAGATCTATGAGTTTATAGCGTCTCTCCATAGATGGCGCTACATGTTTGCATAGTTTTTTTTTACACCAGTATTATCGGGAGCGGCAGGGGGTGAGTTAAAAAGCCAAAACGAGTTAACTCGGGAGTGGCAGCGAAAGGGTTAACCTTGAACAGTGCTACACCTGCATTAAGAAGTTTAATCTGACGAAGCCAAATTCATGCTGGCTGAGCAGGACAGTGCCGTGTGTATGCACGTAGCGTTTAGTGCGTTTTGTTCATTGTTTGTTTTGTTGAATGTTATGTGCAAAGCCGGGCAATAAAAAAAAGCAATGCTGTATACTGTTCTGTGATTTCGAGAAAGCATTTAACTGAGCGGAAAGCACAGCAGTCATGCAGGCATTGCGGAATCAGGGTGTGGAAGTGTCCTATGTGGAAATACTGGAAGATATAATGTCCCTCTATAATGCCTCTGACCCTGAGGTACACTAAATAAATAAATAAATATCTATAATCAGCGAAGAGGTACCGTAGTCATACATAAATAAGCAATAAAATACCAATAAGAAACGGTGTCACGCAGGGAGACACAATCTCGCCAATGCTATTCAGCGCCTGTTTACAGGGGGTGTTCCGAGGTCTTTTTTATTTCTTTTTTTTCTTGGGGGGGGGGGGGTAAGAGTAAATGTATAATACCCAAGTCATTTCTGATATGCTCATGGCATTGCCTTCCTCAGTTACTCAGGAAATGAGCTGCAAAACATGATAAATGGGGTAGAGAGTCAGAGCAGAAGCTAGGTCTTAAAATTAATATTCGAAAAACCAAAGTAATGTTGTACAGTCTCGCAAGGAAACAACAGTTCACAATCGATAATGAGGGGCTGGAAGTGGTAAGGGAATGCGTCTACTTAGGGTGGGTAGTGGCCGCAGATCCGGATCGCTGGAGGTGAATAACTAGAAGAATGAGAATGGAGTGGGGTGCATATGGCAGGTTCTCTCAGATAATGAATGGCAGTTTACCAATATCCCTTAAGAGAAAAGAGCAAAACACCTGTATCTTACCGGTATTGACCTATGAGGCACAAAGGTGGAGTCTAACGAAAACATTTCACCTTAATTTAAAGAGAACGCAGTGAGCTATGGAAAGTAAATTGACAAGTTTAATGTTAAGTGACCGGAAGCGGACAGAGCCGGATAGGAAACAAACGCCGGTTAACGACATCCTAGTCGAAATCAAGAGGAAAAATGAGCTTGGGCAGGGCATGTAATAGAATGGCGAGATAATAACCGGTGCTCCTTAAGGGTAACGGAGTTGATAACATGAGAAGGCAAGCGTAGCAGGGGGCGGCACAAATGTGGGTTGATGAGGTTAAGAAGTTAGCAGGCATAGGATGGCGGCAGCTGGCAAAAACGAATAAATGCAGAGACATGGGAGTGGCCTTTGACCGGCAATGGGCGTAGTCGGGCTGATGGTGATCTTGAACGGTCGAAGACAGGCGGATTCAATTCTACGATGTTTCAGACTTCTGTGGTTAATTCGCAGGCTGTATCTCGAAAGTTTAATGCAAGCTTTTCACTTAGCGCGTCCGAGAGCAGCGTGTATACTCCTCTACGACCGTCGAGCACTCTCGTTGCTAGCGCCAGCGCCTCCGATCTTAGTTTTTTGTGTACGCAGGTCACTCCAAAAAGTGTTCATTCAAGTACCACGTCAATCACCTTGCCTATTTGCTGCGACATTGTCATCGCCACGTACAGTCGTCCGAATTAGATTTTTATCCTTTGGAGTTGTTCATGGTGTGCAAAAATGAAAAAAGCTTCATCGTTAAGGACCCATTCACACTTGCAAGTCGCAAAGGGCGTGCAACCGGGAGTCGCTTGCCGCGAGGCAGCAGGTCGACAACACCGTTGTTCACACTTGCAAGAGAGACCTGCGGCTCGCCTTCTCGTTAGAATCGAAAACTCTCGGGAATGACGAGCATAATAGGTCAGA
The DNA here is from genome assembly GCF_055824585.1 of Amblyomma mixtum. Lineage (NCBI taxonomy): Eukaryota > Metazoa > Arthropoda > Arachnida > Ixodida > Ixodidae > Amblyomma > Amblyomma mixtum. Next base: position 182,021,964 of record NC_143013.1, read on the forward strand.
GAACAAACTTGGATTGATTGTATTCTACTCGAAATCAATAAAAGAAATGGGCATGTGCAAGGCATGTTATGCGTACACAGGCCAACCGATTATCTCTTAGTGCAACAGATTTGATCTCTATAAAGGGCAAGCGTAACGGGGGCGTCAGAGGGTCAAATTGGCGCAGAGGGTAGGAAATTTTCGTGGATACGTTGGCCACAGTTGACCCAGACCTAGATTATCAGAGCGATCATGTCCAACTGCCTCGGAGAAGAATTCTGATAATTGTAAAATTTCAAGACACACTCTTGAAAATATCGAAGGCTATGGCCATTCCTCTGATATGTAGCCGAATCTTTCTTTTGATGTGTTTCCATCGATCGCATTGAACAGTTAAGACTGCCATAGAAAATCAATAGGGCACGGTTTTGACAATAGCAAAAACGTTAATAGCAAAAAAAAATAGTTTGCCGCCGGGTAATCTGCCGATATATTCAGTGTTATAGTGAAATCTTACATTATATGAAAAAAATGCGTTTATAAACGATTTCCGCTCAAAAATGCTTTTGTCCAGGATTGTTGGGCACGTTGGAAAGGTCTTCCTCCTGCAGTGGACAAGTTAAGCTTTTGATGATAATCCGTTTTTTAAAGTTGTGGTCTCCAACCTTAGGGTTCGATTAATGCGCGAACAAACGGGAGAGAACAAAGCCATATACATCATCGGGAATAGTCGTCTGTTTTGTCCTCGTTCAGAATTTGAAGTCTACGCTGCAGCTGGTACAGGGAAAGCGTTTTACGCAGCACTTCTTTTTTAAGAAAGCCCCACAAAACTTTCTCAGACGAAGCAGCCGCTGAGATAAACGCGAAGCTGCACCATTCTGTCACCTCCCGCTTTAAAGACCCTGTCGTAAAAGCAAAACTATTCCCTGCCGCTTCACTCCATACTTAAGCATGCCTCCCGAACGGCGGCTGCTGTTCTTGTTAGCGTTTCACCGAACCTTCAAGCTCTCCACGGAGGCATTAAATGAACTGAGTGGCGCCACACGGGTTGCATGTAGCAGGAAAGTGTGTCAGATACTAGATCTGAGGATGGTATTTACATCTCCCGTCACCTATCGGGAATTTTTCGGAGTGCAGCGTCTGACCACCTCAAATGAATCTTTGTGGCTCAAAGAATTCTCTTCTGGAAAACCATGCTAGTGAAATATCTGCACACAGATTCCTCGGTATCCAATGCGTCCCAAACTTAAGCGCCTCTATACTTCTCCTTCGCGATAACGAACCACTCCACAAACATCAGACCATTTAAACACAGACGCTCTGACATATTGGTGTACTCGCTGCAGCACTTTTCCTTTACTTTTAAGATGTTCATATCGATCGCGGCAACAATTTTCATAGCAATATAAACTATTGCACACCTGTGCGCGCTTCGACAGCTATGCAGTTTGTTTAAAGCAAAATCAATATACGTGGCCATATGCCTGGCCCGGTATAAAAGCAATGCCCCAAAGAAAAGAGACATAATTTATACAAGTACTCATAAAGGCGACTGCACCGCGCATAACTATTGCCACCTGCGCTCGAGGAGAAAGGACTAACCTGATCAAAACAGAGAAGCCTTCAGCGATGCTTCCTCAGGGAATCTGCCTTCCCTGACCGCCCGGCGGTCCACTGAGGAGGCCATTATCTCCCAAGCCCTCAAGTTCCGAGAGTGCAGACAAAACTGGCCCTCAGCTGCTCTATACATGTAACTGCTGAATCGGCCAAAAGCCAGGTCAAAGCTCCACAACATCTTAACATTTAGGTAAGACGGCAGCCTGCAGCGATAAGACCCTGAAGCGATTTGCACGGTGGAGGTCGCTGATCTTTTGTCGAGGCACTGTCTGTGCGCTGTCAAGGAACGGTCTCTTTACAGCAGTAGCTATCACCCTTTTTCTCTCTTCTTCACAGCTTGCGTTGCGCGTTCCTGTTATCGTCGCCGTGCCCTCTTCGCTAGTTCTGTCCACAAAGAACGATTCACAGGACGCACAAAACCGCGCTGCTGGCTAGGAGATTGTCCATTACACACCCTGCGTCCCTCAATTTCTCTCCTCGGACTTAGTTCGCGACCACTGAATCGCGAGCACTGAATCTCGTCTGCTCAGCTCTGTGTCGTCCCGTCGCTGCCGTCGCCAACACCACTGTTTACTGTGATGCACGTTCCTGCGCTCAAGGCCAAGTTATGCTATCAGTGGGGGATAAATTTCAGAAAGAATAGATGGAAACCTTCATCAGGCAGCTGTCTTTGCAGTGACCATTTTACCGAATTATGTTTAGACAAAACCGGAGCGAGAGCTAAGCTAATATCTGGTGAGGTGTCGACGGTGTTCGGTTGGTTCGCATTACCACCTCTAAAAGGTATGGTACTGCTTTTTCGACTTAGCGTGTCATGTACCGTTTCGTATTGTAGCAAGTTAAGCCTTAATGGGTTTTTATTCGTGGTGCTTGGTGCAGTTGACTTCTAACAGCGCTTCTCACGCGCACTGTAGCATCCGTCTTTCTTCTCAGTCGTTCCTCTCGCGCTGTGCCTTTTCTTTGCTACACGAAAATTCGGTTTTAAAATGACCTAGCCTCATCGTCATTCCACTACTTCTCCTTCACGCTCGGAAGGCAAGAACCAGACAAGAACATAGTGTTTAATGCACGTACTCCGTTACCGCGGCAGGGTGAGACCTGCATGCCTGTTTTCTTCGGTTTCTCTAAAATTACAGGGTTCTGGACACAATGCTCACATTTCTCGCGTTCAGCTTGCTTGTTCCTTTCATATAACAGCAGACATTACACGAGAACAGCGCAAAAAACTGAGAACGAAAGGGCGAAAGACGTGACTTTTTGCATTGAAATACACAGCAGACACCCCACTTCCGGGACAAGCCGTCCAACTTACGATGGGTTCACTCGCGCTCGTCTCTGAAAGCGGGAATGCGGCATCCAGCCACCTAGTGGAGATCAGTGCTCACTTCTGATCCGCCGCCGCAGGCGCGCGTGCTAAGTCGAGCGGGCATCAAACTGCGCACTCATGGCTACGCCCTCTCAATCGACAATGAGTAGCACTTACTCCAGTTCTCTATTGCTCGACGGCGGGCGTGAGCATTTTTCCTGTGGCGTCGCCCCGGCGAGCCAAGTAGAGAGGATAGCAACAAGCATACTTATGCGCTCCCCGTAGTTTGCTTTTTCCACTGTTCTGGAATTCTCTACACGGCTCGCACTGGTGAGATTGCTTCTGCGCTCCGCGGGCTCTCGCCCCTCCGAATTATGTGACAGCTGTGCCTATGAAAATGGCCAAAAAGAATCCTTGGACTTTGGCGAAGGCTAATGTATAAAGAGCCGATAAAATTCAACCAGCATTAAAAAGAGGACCTTGCTGTGATTTTCTTCCCGAACAATTACTTGAGTTATGAGCGGTCATCAACGCTGGTGACTAACTTTAATGCTTTACACAAATTTTTCCGACCAGCAACAGTATTTCGGTAAATTTTGGAACATTACGCAACACAACCAGGCTATTAACATGTGTGCCTCGCACGGATAATCAGAACGAAAGATGCACATTGAAAACAGTGAGCACTTGTTTCACCTTCGTTTTCTGTTTTCGTCCTTCGATGGCAAATTACAATGATAATTTTTTTCGGCTGGGCCATCCATTTCAGGTTCTCTAAACTGGGCTGCAGTAGAAACTACACCTGATCCAGTGTTGTAAACTGGTAGGATGCGCACTGACGCGCCTCTAATGCTCATGAATCGTCAAAAGTGAAGCTCGCGTTAAAGGTCAACAGTTGCCGTTCCCAAACGATATTCATTAAAATTTTGCGCTCAGTCTCTTCGACCCAGAGCTCTGAAAGATTTCGGCTGCCATTGCGTGTAGTAGACGTAAGTCACAGCGCACAAGGTAAGTGGTCGGCAATGCGAAAGTTGTAAATTTCAAATCATTAGATATGCTCTATCGCCTAAATATTGGGTTTTTATTAGCCTTCTATGATTCCAGGATCACTGTGGTTTTGCTGGGATGATCTGCTGTTTGGACCTTCAGGTTCTTCCGATGCTTCAACTCCAACGTCAGAACGCAAACCCAGACACCGGTGCCGACAAGGTTGAGAGTTCCACAAATCACGAGCAGCCAATCGTAGGCTCCAATTGTGTCTCTGAAGTAACCTGCAAAAAGAGGATCCTGCGCTGTAGAACACCAGCGAGAAAGCTTTCTAGCCATGATTTAAAAAAAAAAGCAGTGAGTAGACTTAGTGGCAAACAATATGAAGACGATTAGTTTAAGTCTAACTACAGGCCGTCCAGTACCCACTGGAGAATAATATAGACATGAGATTAAGAAATTTGTTGTCTCTAGCTCGGCCGTACCACCTTTGAACCTAAGCTTTTGTTTTCAGTGAAATGCCACCTGCTTAGAATTACACTACTAAAAAGATATCGGGCTCCTTTGTCCACTCCATAAACGACGACATTTACATCTTCTCAAAAGTTTGCGGTTGGTGCGCAGTGTTTCTTACTTCTCGTTGGCTTTTAGTTGCCCTTAATAAATCATTCGTTGCAGCACAGACTATCAGAAAACAGTCCTCGAAAGGGAGTTACTTTTTTGCTCCACACAAATTATATCTCCTTCTCTGTAACATATCTCCTTCTCTGTAACAAAATTATATCTCCTTCTCTGGCTTGAAGCTGTAATAACCGGAAAATAAAATTTTATTTGATCTTCACACAAACATAATTGCTTCCAAAACGACGAGGTGCCTAACCACGCCTCAAGAAATCGTTCATGCCCCCTTTTCGGGCGCAGGACAAAACGGTAACATAATCTTTCAACACAGTCTGCTGAGTACATTGCTCTGTACATTGCTGTGCACTGCAGCTTAACATTCCGAATCGGGACGCGCAACATGGCGCCGTTGTTAAGAGCTGCGGGACGTCCTCGGATTCTTCCACATTCGCTAAAAACACACTACATCCTGGAGTTTTCACATTTAACCTGCATCGAAATGCGGCCAGTATTCGCTCGGAGTCTATAAGCTCAGTGCCAGACCGGCAAAGCCAGGAAGCCACTACAGCTGAAAGCTGTGCGCAGTCCTGACTAGAACAAACATATAAATTACGGCATATATACGACCCTTCTATTTAGTAGACTGCGGCTCTGGAGCTTTCTATTATCTCTTCGTTATATTTCTTGACTGGATGTTGCCGCGTACCAAAAACGGTCACCACTTTACTTCTCGTTAAAACCAACGCTTTTCAGGTGCAGTGAATTGCCGTTTTTAATTCGTTTTAGAGATGACGTTCTATGGACGTGGAAAAGTGGTGCGTCGTTCAGTGGTTCCCATAGTTTACATGAGTGGAAACTAGGGCGAGTCGGTAAAGATGACTTATGATAAGTACAACGAACAGGAGGAACAAAGACAGAACCTGTTTGGTATACATCTGTCTTTACACTTCGTTCTGCTCGCGCTACAATTAATAGATCATCGTTTCTAAAATTTCCTGCGATTTTCGTTCACATTTGTATCTATGCATCACCAAAGGCTATCAGCAGTAGACCTCGGTTGATGTGATGTATAATACAGTGGAAGGTTTGGCTATGACGTCACTGGTTTTTATTCCCTGCAATGGGTCCTACGCACACTAATAGGGAACGCGTGACCATTGCGAGGCCAAAATGTAGCATTTCCTGTGAATATCGATATACTCTTGGTAAGAAGGGCCCGCTGTGAATTGGCAAGTCGTAGATTGCAACGTTATCTACAAAACAGGCTTATAGGAAAAATTCTCGAATATCCTGTGTTTACGTGCTCAATATGCTATGGTGGCCGGATGGCTCACTGTTAGCCTCGTAGCCTTGCCGACCGCAATATTGTGGCGGCCTATCATTGGAAGTCGTCTGCCGTCTGAAAATCTCCTGCATATGCCTGAAAACAGGATATTGCAATCACTGCGAAAACATGTTGTGCGCCATTGCTCCTGGACGCAGGAGCAACTTAGAGTAAAAAATTTGCCGTTTTGATTGTTTGGTAATACGGGAACTGTATTTCTAGGAATTTGTTATACTTATTACGTGCTCGTCATCTAGAAATCCGCGTGGCTATGAATTTAGTGTTTGCTTCCTAGTAGAGTTCCTCACAGGGTTGTTTCCTCACCATAGTGCGTCCAGAAAATGAATTATTTGAGCACTACTGGCAAAATACCTCGCGCGTGAATTCAAGGTAAATAAATAGCGGTAACATGGGATTCTTGACAGCACAAAATAGATGTACAATGCTCTAGAGGGTGTTTCAGTCCGCTAGGCAGCACTTCGACACGAAAAATTTTTTCTTTGCTTGAGCCCAAAAAAAAAAAAAAATTGTCTTGTTAGAGCTTTGGATAGCGCTCTCGACCCTTCTTATTGCTGCTTCCTGCGTGTTAAAGTCTTTCAAGGTATAACATTGAAACAAATGAGGTACATACCTATGAGCGAAGGCTTCACAAATGACAGCATTCCTGCAGTAGCGATGACGATGCCAAACGACATGGACAATCTTTCGTGTCCAAAATAGGACGCCAGAAGCATGGGAAAAAGGACCATGCCAGTGCCGACAAGAAAAGCTATAACCAACTCTGCGGCAAATATTAGAACGTGAGTGGGGATTACTGGCAGTAGAATAAGGAGAATGCCTTCTGCGCTCAATAAAATCACTATGGCGGCTTTGTTCCCAAGTAAGCCACGATCAACAGCGACTGGGATAACGAATCTCCCTGCGATTTCGGCAATGGCTCCCACTGATGACACTGTTACTGCGCTGGACACAGGTACTCCTCGGTCGATGGCGAAGTCGACAAAAAGCGATATGTAACACTCAAAGACCAGGCTGTAGGCGTTGAAGCTGTACACGATGAGATAAAAAATAGGGTTCTTTAAGACTGCCAGCCCATACTGCAGCGTTCGGGCTCTTTCTTCATTGCTCGACTCCGTTGAGTTTCGGGTTATCCCTTGGTTGTGGTTCCTGCTATATCTCCACCTCGGAGTACGTGGAAAGAGGCTGAATGCTAAACCGTTCATGAGAACGGCTCCGAAGATAAGAAGAGAGCCGCGCAAGCCGTAAATTCCGGCGAGGTACTCGAGCAGCTTGGGAAACACGAGCAGGCCCATGGTTACGCCCGTGTAGTTGATGCCCATGGCGAGACCCTTGTGTTTGTCGAAGTGCTCGTTGATGAATGTGGGTGCAACTATGAACACCATTCCGCCGCCGATGGCTGCGATAGAGAATTTATAGCAAAATAAGCATAGTGAGATAAAGTTCCTAATTGAGATAACAGCAGATAAAAGACTTTTATAGCAGCGCGGTCCGTTTTAATAATGTAGCCCACTACACAAACAGCAATCCACTGACTGAAGTTGAGGAGGTAATGCAGGAATATTTTGTCCCTACATTGAACGATGCAAGCGGTAAGCTAAAAAATAACGAAAGCAAATTAGTAGTGTACATTTTATTTCATAAAGATATTTTGTCTAATTGCTTTTAAACTAAAACTGGTCATACCTGATCTGTTATTCAAGCAATACTAATTTTTACACAACCTTTTTTATTGCAGCGGGCCCTCCGCTGTGCCTTTATGGCTTTTGCGTTCGACTGGTTATTTCAAGGTCGCAGGTTCTTTTGAGCAGCGGTGGCCGTAATTTCATGGAGGAGAAGCATAAAAATGTCCGTATGCTTTGCGATGACTGCGCCTGGAGAAGAACCGCAGCTCGTATAAACGAACGTCGACCCCCACACTACGGCGGCCCTCATTGCCTTTGTGTTGTTCGCGTATGTTAACATCCATACTTCGGATTTTATAATTTTGTTGCAGAGTTGCGCTGCATTTCGGGTCTTACCGTGTACAACGCCCAATGTAAACGTCATGACTTCAATGCTTGCGGCAAAGTAGCTGACGATGGCGCCAATGCTTGAAGTAGCTGCTCCCGCTATGATCACTGGCCGCGCAGTGAATTTATGAGCCACGGGACCGGTTATCAACCCTAGAACCAAAAGCATTAAAACTTCTGTATGTACATAGTGAAATCCCCACATCCAGAATTTTTAAAAATCCAAACACCACAGTTAATAAATGTCGGAAGACAAGTAAAAAAGAGAACTATTAGACTAATAGCCAGAAATTTTTCTCAAAAATCTAGCTCTCGAGATTTATTTTATGCGATTACGGAAGACTGGGCCGTTCGCAAGGGCGGCAGCTTGTCAGCGGTACTTTATTTTAAAGGTCGATAGAATTTGCTGGCATGAAAGGTAGAAAACTCTGAAATGAGAGCTTCACTTGATAAATTTATTTTATTATTTATTTATTCATTTTTTAGGCAATACAACTATTGCCCACGAGGCAAGGCAAAAGGAGATTTAGAAGTACAGAAATGTGGGCAAGTTGGTTATTACTATCCATGGTAAAACAGCGCGGAAAAAACACGAGGACGGAACAAACACGACAACACGAGCGCTGACTTTCAACTGACGATTTATTACGCACATGTGTACATATATAGCATTCCCGCCAAACACTAAACAAAACAAAACAAAAAAACACTGCATCATCAGATAAGGATCAGATAGTAAGGGAAATAGTAGAGGCATATCACATTGACAAAGGGGGTACAGCATGCATTAGTAAGCCCTCATTATCACTGGCTAACCGCGAAATCTCAGCTCTTCCTTACCAACTTTTCCAGTTCTCATTTCAAGTGCGCGCTAATCCTAGCATGGTCTACAAATAATGGACGACCCTATGTAATTGCCGGCACGTAGGCATACTTTCTACTGCCTAACTCGCGCTTAATTTCCCCATTGTAGATACCTCTTAGAAGCCTTCAACTATGTTTATTCCATCGCACTTAATTGAACATCATCATGCAACCTTTCTATCATCGCGTCCTGGTGACTAAACATATGTGTAGACTTGTATAAGACAGAACGTTTGTTCTGTGTAAAAGTCCTGAGTTAGTGCATTTTCTCTCTCACCGTCATCGCGGTGAAGTTATACCCCACTAACTTTTGCTGTTTTCATTTCTAGTGTGCGCTCATTCTAGCTCCCGTTTCTGCACCGCACCTTGCCTGGCAGGTGCAGGTCGTCTACAATGCTGGGTAGGGCGCATGATGTGCGATCTATTTTAATTTCAATGCCCCAATTAGCGATTTTCGATTTTGACTTCTCTTCTTCGCATTTGTGCAAGGCAGAATTTATAATTGTTTCGTGGTTTCTTACCAAAATGGCTGTAAATAATTGCTGGCCTGTAGCCATATATTCTATTGCCCAAATCTCGCTTTTTTCCGATATTGATACCTCTAGAAAGCCTGTAACGATGCTTAATCAATCACGCTTAATTGAACACCTTCATGGAACCTTTCTATTATCCCGTTATCGTGACTAAACATATGCGTGGAGTTGTACACGTTTCAGGCTACACGCAATAAGTTTATTTTGAATATCAATAAGGAAATAATAAGCACTATTGTAGTGGGAAAGCGCTAGTTCACGCCGCCGCGGTGGCTCAGTGGGTATGGTGCTCGGCTGCTGACCCGAAAGACGCGGGTTCGATCCCGGCCGCGGCGGTTGAATTTCTTTGGAGGAGAAATTCTAGAGGCACGTGTACTGTGCGATGTCAGTGCACGTAAAAGAACCCCAGGTGGTCGAAATTTCCGGAGCCCTCCACTACGGCGTCTCTCATAGCCTTAGTCGCTTTGGGACGTTAAACCCCATTAACTAAACCAACTACTTCACGCGGTGAACCGGCTGACCCATTTTGTGTGAAGCTTGGCCTTCAGTTAACTTGGCCAAGCCATAAATATATTAACCAGTTGATATGGTTATATTTTTTTTATATTTTCTATATTTTTCGGTATTTCTATTTTCCTTCTATATTTATATTCCTTCTATATTTATATTCTTGTATGACTGCTGAACAACCCTGTACCACCTTCCCCCCCCCCCCCCCCCCTTTATGTATTCTCCCTAACGGGACCCTTAAGGGTTAATAAATGATGATGACGATGATGACGTATCTACTTTTTCGTGCGGAAATGCGAAAGCTGCGCGTGGTCCGCAACCCGCGCCATGTGTTGGGCCAGCACCAAACATTGCGAGGGGGGTATTCAGCGGGTTCAGTATGATGGCGCTACGACTGCACGACGTCGTACGGGTGCCCTAACAGCGTTATTCAAGATGATTTATGGGACATGCGGGGCATCTTAGATGTGGAAGATTGAGTATTTGTGCTTTTAGAAGACATATACGGAAGTAACGAATTGCTTATAAAATGAGAAAATGTATCAGCCGCCGCGGTGGCTCAGCGGTTATGGTGCTCGGCTGCTGTCCCGAAAGACGCGGGTTCGATCCCGGCCGCGGCGGCTAGAATTTCTTTAGAGGAGAAATTCTAGAGGCCCGTGTACTGTGCGATGTCAGTGCACGTTAAAGAGCCCCATGTGGTCGAAATTTCCGGAGCCCTCCACTACGGCGTCTCTCATAGCCTTAGTCGCTTTGGGACGTTAAAGCCCATAAACCAACCAACCAATGTATCAGAGCCTATAGAGATACAGCGGGGGCTTAGGCAAAGATATCCTCTGTCACTTTCGCTGTTCATGTTGTACCTACAAGGGTTAGAGACAAAAGCAGAGAAGAGCGGACTCAGCTTCAACGTTTCTTTTTTCAAGCTGGGCGAATGTTTTAAACAGTCATTACGCGGATGATATAGGGATAATGGCTGACAACAAGCAAGATTTACAGAAGCACGTAGACATCCGTGGTACAGAGATAGATAGATTAGGTTTGAGGTTTAGTAAGAAAAATCAGCAATCCCGGCATTTAATGAAGAGGGCGGCGAGCATAGAATACAGGAGATCACGCTATAGGTAGTGGATAAGTACAAGTATCTTGGAATGTGGATATATAACGTGCTGAACATCAGACATAGCATGAAGAATGTTTGATGACAATAGTTAGTATTAATGCAGCTATCATAAAAAATAGGGGATCGCGGAATTTCAAAAGGCACGAGGGGGTAACAGGGATCTGGAAAAGGGTGATTGTTCCTAGTTTGTCTTTCGGAAATGCTGTCCTGTGTGCAGGAGACCAGATGTTCAAGCAAAGTCAGCAATCAAACAACATGGCGTAGAAAGTCTTGTTTTGGTAGCGCGTGGCAGTACAAATCAAGGAGTACAGATTGATATGGGATGGGCGTCGTTCGAGAGGAGAGACCGATTCAGAAAAAATGGAGAAAATCAGTAAGTTAGGAAAGTTTTAAGTCACTTGTGCATGAGGAATGGCCACACAAAATTGAGAAAGCGAAATAAAAAACTGACAAGCACATGTCTCGGCAGGTATTTCCGGAGAAATCAGCAATTATCGGTTAAGAAAAAGAATAAATAAACCGAGAGGGGTCTGTGTAAAACACGGGTGCTGAGGAAACCGGCACTGGAAACATACCGAATGTTTAAGCAGGAAATTGCCAAAGAAAATATCAAAGATAATTGTAGGGGAAGCTCTCTGCTGTTCGAGACTAGGACGGTAGTTTCGCGGACTAAGACCGCGTGGTATCTCGTGGTATCAGGTCTGATACCACGAGATTTACAAGTTATGCGGTGCGTGGGGAGAGCAGGAGGAAACGGCTGAACACTGGATATTTTTCTGATAAGGGCTTCACCCTTCAGTTGAAAGCAGCGGGGCTGATTTATTCAAAGCATTGGCATTTAATGACAATGCAGAAAAAATAGATTTTAGGCTATTAGAAGTAACCAAACGAAGGTTATCTGATTTCACGACACATGGCTATGTGGCAGCCAGCCAGCTATCAAGCCAGCCGGCCAGCTTAGATGGGCCGTATTATGATGTCTTAGCTATGTTCTCCGAATTCGCTCTTTTCTCGTGGTTTGTTACATGCGTGTGGTCTTTTGCCACTGTGCTTTTAATGTTTGTAGATAGCTCATGCACATAAATCATCGCATCTTTGTAATAAATACAATGTTGAAAAAAAAAGTTTCGTGGCGGTGTGGAAGCGTCCCCGTCCCGTACGATGTCGGCCCGGGTTCGATTCCCACCTATACCCCAATTTTCTTTCTATTCTTACGACTGACAGTTCAAGCGGTCACGTTAAGTACAGCCTGTGCCTGCAACTTTCCCGTCCACGACATTCATGAGCCAAGACAGGCATTCGCCTCAATATTATCGCTACTGGAATTTGAATCCGTGGCGGCGCCAACAGATCAGTTTCACTGGCCACTGGAAGAGCCAATCATGCCTTATGTTAAATTCCAACACATTCCCACTCTTTGCATTGCACATAGCCTTCTTCATCAGCTAATACTACTGTTGAATTAATATCCCGGACATACGTGCCGAAAACTCACGAATTCAAAACCGTGACCCAGCCGCGCTTAACACATGCTTTCACACTTCTACCTGGTTGAACTACTTTAAAACCGCGCCGCATTTTTTTAAATGGAGAAAACGGCAGCTTTTTCCTTACCAGCAAGGTACATGACAGCGCATGTGACCATAATTGGCCAAGAGCCATCGCTCTTGTTTGTCTGGAAGGTATCCTGTATGGCGACGAAGAGGAACCCTGAAGAACGTCTCACCGCCATTGCAAAGCAGCTGGCCACTGCACATGCCCCTGCATGAGATAACATTTTAGAACACATGCAGAGGTTCTGCGGCTCACCGCCCTTACCGTGATTTCACGTGCACACAACCCTAAGAATGTGTGGATCTACATCTACAGGAGCTACAAACTGTACTCCTAGTGCCGCCTTGTGGGATTGCGTGAAAAGTCCTTCAATTTTGAGGTTGTCCTTGTTCTATAACTTTAAATATGGAAGGCGTAGATCATCCTAAGAGAGGTGCTCCGCTTATGCTAATATATAAAAGGCTTGGTGAACCTCGCGAAAAAAAAAACACATGAAATTTTTTTTTCTTCACGGCCACTTTCCGGTGGCGCTACTAGGGACCCCGGCTATGAAAAGAAAACATACTTTTTTTCTTCTAGTTTAGCTATACATGTCCTAGAGAAAAATTGTTTTTCTTGCTTCATATCTGGGACCCCTAGTAGCACCACCGGAAAGTGGCCATGAAGAAAAAAAAATTTCTGCCGGTTTTCATTCGCGAGGTGCACCAAGTCCCTTATAAGTTACTGTAAACGGCGCGCCTCGCTTAGTATGTTACAAAGTACCAAAACTGATTTTCGGTAAGAGTTACAAGGCTAACTCTTCGGAAGTAATAAAAAAACTGCTCGTCTTCAAGCGTTGCAACCTTTGCAGTGGCCAGTGATGAGCAAAATATAAACACGATCGTCTACTTAACGGCTATTTGTAAGGGCACCCTCCAGCTATCTCCTAACTGAGCATCGCCAAAGGCAGCAATGTGTCGCTTTTCTGCTGTTCTGGGGTGGTCTCGAGGGTCCGCTTTTCCACCGCCTCAGCAACGCCATCTCTCGCTCAGTAGGGTAAGGAACATTTTTCCGTGAGTGGTGGCTGACCGTAGACACAGCGGTGACTCATTTATTACGCAAAAAATTACGAGGAACTTTAGCAGCTAAAGTGGTGAAAGGCAAAAGCCTGAATGCTGCATTCTGCTACGCGACTGTTCACTTCACATTCTGTTGGTGCATTAATTAACTGCAAATTAATTATGCTTAAGCTTCGTCTTAGGAGTGGAACGTGACAGCGTGTTGTAGCGCTGCCAGGGAGTCCACGGAACACCACCACCTGTTCGGCGTGACGCGTTGCCCTTTGAATGCAACGCTTTTTGAGGAAAGGTTCTACGCGTTGCTCGTCGGTAAATTGGTTGTTGAGGAAAGGAAATGTATCTGTCTCTCATATCTCGGTGGACACCTAAACCTCGCTGTAACGGGAAGGGAGGAAGATGGGAGTGAACGAAGACACCCCTTACGAAAATGGCAGATATGGGCCAGATATATTTTATATATGGCGGTATGTACTCATATATGGGATCATATACAGTTGAATAGGTCCATATATGGCCGTATATACGGCCAGATATGACCACGGGAAACCTGATATGCCGCCATATACTGCTATGTATGGGCGTATAAGACCACAAATACGGGCAGATACGGCCATAAGGTACCTTATATACTGCCATATACTGCTATATATAGTCGTATTTGCGTCCTTATATAAATGCTCTTTCTTTATATGGGGACCTTCAAATCCTTATATGGAAACAATCTCGCAGATATGGAACATATTCTACCTCATATATGGGATGCTTGTGCCATATACTTCCGAACTTAAATAATTAACTTTGTGTCAAACATGATATTATTGGTTAATTAAGATGGTGAAACACAACGCACAACAAGGTACTAAGCTTTGTATGATTGAGGCTTCAATCAAGTTGGACTGCTATTACATACCGGTGTTTAATTAAGGTGAATTAAAGTACAGTGCTATAAATCACCTTCAGCTTTGCTATGATTTAAATGCACTAATACATGCATATACGCGCTTTCTATCTTGAGTAGACTTCGAACCTTCCTGACGAACTGAACCTTCCTGACTGGGTCTAAATAAGTGGATTACAAGTCCAGCGAGTTGGTTGCGATCGAAACCATAGTTTTTAGGAACATTGATAGATTATAGAGTCCCGGACGTACAGTCGCGGGTAAAAAAGATTAGCACACACGACGGAACACCGGAGCGCCTGAATGACAACGCGTGGCGCTGCGGGTGGCGAAGAGGCTGATAACGAGAGCGCCGGGCCATTCCCATTCTACAGTATTAGGGGGGTTCAGCGGACTGCCACGGACAGCAAAATTACTGGCTAAATCAGCGCTATCATCTATTGTTCCCGCGAGTTCCCTTTGACAAACCATCGCGGACATAAAAAAAGGTAATAAAAAGAGGCTATCTTTGCTTATGATAACCGAGCCAAAATAAATGCCGCAAGCACAGTCACGTAGGGTCGGCACTTCAACGCTCGGGCGGTGCACGCTTGATAAAGCTTACTTCATGCCGTCCCCCACTACGCTGCAAACATGGAAACGGCCCGTTAGGCAGGTCTGCGTACCGCAGCGCCGCGAGGTGAGATATACAAATTCTGATCCCCAATGATCTGTGCTAATATTTTTTGCTCGCGACTGTACAACAAGCGATTGGGGATCGAACTCAGCCCCTTTGCAAACGTGATGAATACTCAAACCATCAAGCCGGTGGTGCGGTGTACGTTCCTTCTTTGGGCGCTGTTCCCCAAAACTATGTCGTTCTGAAGGAATGGGAAACCTGCATTGTTTGCGGTAATGCCAGACAATAAACGTTTGCAAAACCGCTGCAGCATACAACCATTTCTTGTCCGGGAGCGTAAATAATACAGCGCTGCTTGCGGCACAGGGATGAAGATTAGAACGCTCTAGCATGATTGTCAGAGAAAAAATACAAAACGTTTGGAAATTCGTCTATCTAGAGTTGCCTGCAAAACATTTACAATGCAGACGAGAAAAACTCCACAGCTACACGCAAATCTTTTACCCATCGCCTTTTGCGCGCCGCCGAGTATCCGTGGTGTACTGACCAAGCTCGCCATTCTACTCCGACTGTTGTGCCACAGCTGAACAGTTTGTAAAAAACCTACTGCAAATTGTTCTTGATACTATGCGCGTTGGTCTGTTTCTTTTCGCCTCAACTTTTTCTTCCCTTCATAATCCACCCTTCCCTGCCGGCCGATATTCAGATGCCAGTTCTGAGACCGGCCGTCACGGGGAAGCAAGACATCCTTTATTAAGGCGGAAGCCTTTAATGCCTCATCGTTGTAAGCAGAAGTTGTCGACAGAAATGTCACGCTTTAAAATTGGTCGAAACGGTCGTGACGTCACAGTGCGCGAATTTCAAACGGGGCCAATTGTACTTTGGCTACTATCCATGCAATCAATTAAAGGGATCGTATAGTGAAGCTCCAAGTTAGTGCGACTTACTTAACCAATTAGCCTAATTAACCTTTCTAGTCAGACCAGATAAATAAATAAAATTGAATAGGAAATTGGCCGAGGTCGGGAATCGAGCCCAGGTCTCCCGTGTGCGAGACGAGCACGCTACCACTCCGCCATGCCAGCTCTTTTTTCTTTATTGCATGGAAGAACTTCCGTAGAAAGGAGGAAAACTTCAATCAGACTGGTTCGCGTCTCAAGTTACCGGGCTGCTTAATAGGGCTATGGCGGGCTCCTATTAAGCAGCTCCGCCATGCCAGCTCGATGGTTTGGAATGAACAAAGGCGCGTCTAGTGAATACGGTCCCGTATATTCATATAAGACCTTATATGCCCAATTCCCTATTTGTTCATATCTGGATTTTTTCATATCAGACCAGATATGACATTTCCGTACGGGTGGCTAGGTGGTGTTGGGCTACTCCAGCTCCGTGTCACCTCCCTCTTTCTTTCGCTCCGGAAGGCACGCAGAGGGAACCAGTGCTTGGCAGAGGGGCGCTACAAGCGCGAGTGAAAAGCACCGTCTCCCGCGACTCCCCACAGTTGACCGGGCAGACCTGTCTCCCCTCCCATTGAGAAGTTGCGCGTAACGCCCTTTCTCTTGAAAAAAGACCAGTTGCGCACATGCTTTGCACGTGTTGGACTGCCTGGAAATCTGTTTGCGCTGACGCTTGCTTTTTCCTTCCTGCTAGAACGCTGACGAAGTTAAGAGGATTAGGAAAATGTACAAGAGCGATAGAAAATAATGTGAACAGCATCTTGCCTACGCACTGTGAAATTGGAATTCATGTCTGTAGCGTACTTGTGTTCGAATTAGGCGCCGCGCTTTTGGCATTTCTTTCTATCGCGACAGTACCTTCTCAGTGTAGGTTCCAAGAAAGAGTATTCAGCGATTTTTTTCTGCGCCGAACTTGAAAAAAAAAAGAGAACTGACAGTGCATCAGGTCCACTTCCTGGAGCAGATTGTTGACGAAAGCACCGTTACCATTGCGGCGAAATGTGTGTCGCAAGTAATTGGCAAGCTCATTTAAGACGTGGAATTCGAGCTTAATACCTTTGGCTAAGCCACACGTTGCTAATCCACACGTTACTAAGCCAGTTGGCTAAGCCACACGTTGCTAAGCCAGTTGGCTAAGCCACACGTTGCACTTGCCATCTTGTTGAAAAGTGAAGCCAAGGATCTTGATGTGGCTCCGTCGGGGAATAGGGTTTTGCGCGAGAGAGAGTTGAATGAGTTCGCGGTAGGAAGAAGCGGTTTTTTGAGGAGCGTTAGAAACCACGATGTATTCCGACTTTTCGGCGGAACAACTCATACCTATGCGGCGTGCATGCTCCTGAACGACGTCGAGGCCTTGCTGCAAAGTGGATTCTAGTTCGCCGGCGTTTCCTGTGGTAGACCAGAGAGAGATATCATCCGCATATTAGCGTGGCGTAGGCCAGGAATTTCAGCGAGTTTTCGGGGCAGTTCTTTCATTGCCAAGTTGAAAAGCATAGGTGAAAGAATGGATCCCTGTGGTGTACCTGCGGAGAGGGGAAAGGGGGCGGAAGGTGTGCCGTCGGGGCCAATGATTCGGAGGGTCCTGTCTGTAAGAAAGTCTTTGATGTAGTTGAACATGGGGACCCCAGGGCGAGTGTCTGCCAGGTTGGTGAGAATTGCGGAGTGGGCGACATTATCAAAAGCCTTTTTGATATCCACGCCGGTCAAAACTCGAAGCTGTGCGCTGCTTGGGAAGGCGTACAAATCCTCATAGATTTACCGTCCAATGTCTTGTGTGCATACTTGGGCGCGGAATCCGACCATAGTGGGAGCAAGACAGCGATTGGTATGCAGGTGCCATTCGAGGCGGGTAAAGGCCATCTTCTCCATCAGCTTCCCTAGGCAAGAAGTCATGGATATAGGTCGGAGGTTAGTGATGAGCGCAGAGGATTTTCCTGGTTTCGGAATCATAATTACGTGTGCCTCTTTCCACGCAGCGGGAATTTTCCCGGAGCGCCAAACAGTATTAAAGATCTGAATAAGTTCGTCTAGTTCTGAATCGGAGGTTACGTAGTATACCATAGGTAATTTTATCTGGGCCGGGTGCTGTGTTTCGCTTAAGGGAGCGTAGAGCAGCCTGAAGTTCGGCGAATGTGAAGTCGGAATTCATTCCTTGCTCGTCTGCTTCTTCTTCGGTGTAAGGGTATGACGGGGAGCTGGCAGGAGAAGTAGAGGCTGGGTAAAATTGATTTCGGATTTGCTCAGCCAGCTCTTCTTGTGAGATGGAGAGGGCCAACTGTAGCTTTTGAAGTGTGTTACGAGGTTTACCCTGTCCAAGTAGGGTGCGCATAATGTGCCAGACTTTTGGAGTGTGGAGTCTCTCGACCATGTCATCGCAGAGCTGAAGCCAGTTGTTCGTGGCTAGTTGGTCAGCGTATTCTTGGGCTGCTTGCGTTAGTTCAGCAACTTTTCTTTTCAGTGCGTGGCTAGATTTACAGTTGCGCCAAGCTTTTATGGCCTGGCGACGTTGTTTCCGTAGCCCAAGTAGGTGTGTGTCAATGTATGGATAGTCGGGAGATCGGTGGATATGTTTGGTGTGTTGGGAGACGGTCTCCATAATGGCGCTACACCATTTTTCGGGGTCCTCGAGTGAGACTGATAAGGAGTCGAGGGCCGGCCGAGCCTTTGGCCAGTCTACGAGCATAGTGGGAGGTAGATGTGTTCCGGGTGGTCTGGAGGGTCGCTGGGACGTGAGCGTTATCTGAAGAATACAGTGATCACTCCCCATCGTGTCACCCGTATTACTCCAGGAAGCGCGGAGATCGCTGCGAATCCATGCAAGGTCGGTGTTTGTGTCGGATTGTGCTACACATCCTAGACGTGTAGGCATGAACGTGTCATTCAGGAGGGTGAGGTGATGAATACTGGCGAAGCGGTCGAGTTTTCGTCCGGAGGCTGAAGTACGGTCGTATCCCCATGCAGGGTGTGGGCAGTTGAAGTCACCAAGAAGGACGAAAGTAGTAGGGACATTAGAGGCAGGGAGGGCCGTATGCAAAGGTGGGATGCTGGTTTTAGAGTCGGAGGGAGTCTAGTAGCAGTTTAAAATCGTGATACGGTGACCCTGATAGGTGGAGTGTGTCAGGACATGCTCTTTCGTCCCTGAGTTGAGGTGGGATGTATCTTCCTGAATGGTGGGTATCGTGCGCCGTATGTATGTAACCGTCAAAATCGGCGGAGGAGGGGGCGTTTGATGTCCTTTTCTCTTCATGACTATACTTGGCTGAGTAAAATGGTCGTAACCTGGAAGAGAAAAGGCACCGTGCGTTTCGTGCAGTGCGATGACGTCTGGGTTAACGCCAGTAATCCGCATGTGTTGCAAGAGGGCATTTTTCTTGCGACGAAAACCGCGGCAGTTCCACTGCCATATAATTAGAGGGTTTTGGGGTGGGGACGTGTGTCGCATGATATCACTCATCATGCGGGTCTTCCTCCATGGTGTCGAGGTTAGGCACAGGAGGGGCGCTTGCGCGCTTTCGAGGGGGAGCATTGGAGTCTGTGTCGGGAGAGCATGGGGCAGAGGACGCGAGGGAGAGGAGATGGTGCTCTAGTTGCTCGACGCGAGCCGTCAGTTGTTGTAAGGCCAATAGGACGGGAGCAAAGGATTGCTGTATGAGAGCAATAGCGTTGTCGGTAGGGAGGGGTGAAAGTGGAGTAGGTGTGGAGGGACGTGAGTAAAACCGGTGTTGGAAGGACGGGGGAGGGGGTGCGATGGATGTGGGAGATGGACCGCTCACCTGGTGACTTGGTGGAGTCTGCGACTGCATCACGGAAGCTTGCGGTTTAGTAGAGGGGGTGGAGGTGCTGGTTGCCGCACCAGAAGTGGTGGACGGTGGCCGCTTGGCAGAGGGCTTGGTTCGAGATTGACTTCTTTGCGCGGTCTCGTGCCCCGGGCTGTTGCTGCTGCTGCTGCTGCAGGAGAGCTGAAGGGCCTTGTAGCGGTTCGAGGTAGGCAGGGGCGGCCAGATGGTCGCGTCGGCTTTAGGGGGTGGAGGGGCGGCGCGGGCGCGATGGCGTCGTTGGGCGAGGTGCCACTTTAGGACTGCAGCGTCGGCGTCTTTCCTTGCGGGGCACTCAGGATGAGACGGTGTGTGGTCGCCCTTGCAGTTCCAGCAGTGTGGTTTATATTCATGTGGGGTAGTCGTTGGGTCTTGGTCAGGAGAAAACGGTTGGCTGCAAATCGAGCACCGAACAAGGCTAGGCTTGTTAGGACAGACGTCGGCACGGTGCCCTATGGCGTGACAATGCGTGCATTGTTTACTGTGGGGCTTTTGCGGGCAGACGCGGTCCACTCCGCTGTAGAAGACGGCATAGCGTGGTAGACGGGGCCCTTCGACGGTGAGCAGAAGTGTGTTGGTACGACCGAGACGGCGGGCGCTTAGTAGTCGGGTGCCGTCAACACGAAGGTTAGCGGCAAAGTCGTCTTCGGTAAAGTCCATGGTGATGCCGTGTATAACACCACGGGCGTTAATGGGGTCGTTAGCTACTTACGAGGTGACTTCGTACTGGGTGTTGTTCAGTGAAACTTGCTTGAGTTGGAGCAGCTTGTTAGCAGCGGCTGGGCGGTGGGTATCGATGGCCAGGATGTTTTGCGAGGTGCGGAGTTTGATGTAGGTATTGTCACGTTCAGTCTTGGTTAGGCGGGCGGAATCCATGACGGACCGACAGAGCACAGGGAATAAAGTGTTGCCGAGGTTGAGGTGGTTCGCAAATTTCATGACGATCGTGGCTGCGGTGGCTTGCCGGGGCGCCGCGGGAGCATAGTGCTTGTGATTCAGCGCCTGGGCTGCTGACTGGCTAGGCGAGCTCCCCGCCGTTCCGGCTGCGAGCATGCTGGCGAGCGCGGGGGGCGTTGCCCCGGCGGTGCAGATGTAGGCTTGGCTTAGCGCGCCAGGCGTGGGCGGCCAGCCAGATGCTGATGTGCCAGAAAACGGCGCAGAACGCTTGGAATTTTGATTACCAGGCGTACAGGCGATGAAGTAGCACTCCTATAGACCGGTTGGTGGCGATCCGAGGTCAGGAACCTGGACGTAGACGTGATTTTCCCGCCGGCGACGTGCCGACACAGAATTTCGGAAATGACTAAGCAGGCATGAAAAAAGTGCAATATAATCACTGTTTTACATTCGTTACAAGTCCGGACAATGAAGCTGGCTGACTGGCTTCAACATTGTAGTGAATTAAAACGAGGCCGCAGCGATTATGTCGGACTTTTTCATGCCTCACTCATTGACGTCCCACTCATAGTTCAGTTATTGAAATTTAAACAGCAAGAGAAAAAAAACGATAATAAATTATTTAGCAGTTGTAGGAACACCACGTGGTAGTCCATGTATAATAATGACTCACGCATCATTAAAAAGAAGATAACACGCACCCAAAAGTTAGGTGTCCATACTCCTTTAAGTGCCCTTAGAGTTTGAAGAACAGGTGTCTAATTGACTCACATAATGAAATCAGCCGCATACCTAACATGGTCGGCTGGAATTGCGAAAAACGCATCGTTACTACACACAGACAATGGTAGTGCTATATACTGGATGTCATCAGGATGAACACTGCTTTGCTTTATGTACATGTATTCCGCTCAGAGAAGCATGGGTGTAAGTAAACAAAGTAAACAAAAACACTAAGTATTTCTTCCTGAGTATGTTGCAGGAGTTTTGTGTTAGGTATTTCCTCAGGGCATTAATTTAATTATGGACAGTAAAGGAATTTTGGCGTGATGTATCGCATTGTGATAGTAAACTTCAGGAAGGGTTTAGCGATGTGAAATGCAATAAATTACTTTACAAAATGCAATGCACTTCCTAGTTTTCTTTCTATTGATCAAGAAAAAGGTTTTGGGTGGCAGGGATTCACCAATATCAATATAAAAATTTTAAACCGCTGTATGCAACGTGATACAAATCCATACAGAAAACTTATAAGCGAAACATCGTGAAAAACTACATAAGCACGCTCAGAAAAACGACATCGTACCCACAACGCGCACGCACGCATGTAAAGAAAAAACTGCCCTAACCCGCTGAGCCACACAGATGTATAAAAAAAACCGTAGTTTGAAACTACAGATACCCGCTCCAAGAACGCCCCCAAAACCACTGCCTATTACTCAGTGCATTCCTTCTGTTTACACAAAGAAACAAAGCAACTCCTAGGACTCTTACCAGTGATGGCATATTGAAAACACCCCAGACTATGTAAATCCGCTCCCAGTTTTCACTCATGAATTTAGTTCCAAAATAGTCTCTGTTCCAGTGGACCCTCATGTGCATGCGCAAGCATGCATGATCTCCATGGAAAGAGATGAAATTTTATCTTCGATATATAAACACAGCAGTAGGTCGAGCCACCCATAATTAGCGAAGTTTGTTTTCGCTTTCGGAGGGAATATCTTGGCGCTCTCCTAGCTGACTGCAAACTGAACGAGAGAGCGACGTCCACCTTCCCCCCCCCCTCCCTCTTCCCTGTTACCCAGATGACGTCACTCGTGCTCGCCAAACGGCAGCACATGGAGCCTATACTTAACTTCGACACCACAGCCATCATTCGGCTATTAAAACCCCATTCGAAACACCATGTGAGAAAAAAAATGCAATGTAAATTATTTATTTTGTTCCGTCTACAGCAAGGCAAGCGAACAGCGCATGTGAACAAAACAAAATATTTTGCCCGTCTACTTTCAGCTGTTGTGCAGAACTAGCCTGATTCCTGTGTCTGGGTGAAGGGTCTACCGAAGTATATATTTTTAAACTGGCTGCAAGTGAATACCTCTGTGCAATGTAGAAAAAGAAGGCGATATGCGTGTTCGCGTTTCATTCCGGCAGGATTGTACAGCCTATCCTACCTGACGCTCACGCGTATTCTGTTTGCTTCTTAGTATGATGACTCCCCATATTACGGCAAAAAATACTAAATCAGAAAAAGATAGCTTTTCTCTCTTGAATTGAAGTTAATTGTGCACGCAACCAGACCATATCACGGCGCTTTCCGAGCTCTCCAGCGCCATCATAAGCTGCTTTGATGAGACCCTTGCTTTCGACGAATAAGCGCTAGTCCGCATTGTTTGTTGTAACTATGCGTAGCTGCCGCTATTCGTTGGCCTAATCCCAAATGATCAGGCTTGATCCAGTCGTTGAAACTTAACTCGGTGAATTTATTAACATGTTAAACACAAGAATCAAATGCAACCAACTACACATCTCCCGGAACGCTCGAGCAGTCAGCGAAGCTAGCTGCTCGTCGTTCGGCGTCCGGAGTACAACTGGCCCTCGCTCTCCCCACGCTGTGCAAAGCCCCTTCCAACCGCGGCACCTTTGAGGGGGCATCGGCGCCCGCGCTCACACAAAGAGCTTCCGCTTTGGGTGAGCCGGCACGGCTCATAACTGATTACTTCGGAAGACCAGAGCGCGAGCCTCCAAACGCCCCCCCCCCCCCCCCCCCCCAGGCGCTCCCCGGGCCAGAAGGACATGTGGCTGAAAACGACAAGTGGGAGATCGCACACAAAAAAAGAACACTAATGGGCGGTAGGGTCAGCCCGTCCCTGACCGTCGCGCCGGAAGGTCGCCCTTGACTGTCGCGCAGGAAGGTCGCAACATTGTTCGCGTATGTGGCCTCGGCTTTTGTGGAGAGCGAATACACAAGTTTTGGCGAATGCAAACGGTCATAAGTGAAATTTTGGAAACTGTATCCCTTAGCGGAGGATTGCTGATATCGCAGGACGAATAGAACGAGCGGGAAGCGCCGGTGTCAGCCGACATGGCGAGCATTGCTTTAGGGAGCCAACAGTCGACCATTGGCGCCGCTCGTTGATAACAAATGAGACCATTTTTCGTTGATACGATCAATCGTCGAACATGCTTCTGGATAAAGCAGTTCAGCACCGAGTATTTGTGGTATGGAAGAAAGCGGATCTACCACGACCGGGAAGTGCCAGTTCTCCGGCTATCAAGTGTTTCATCGCAATCACCCGGTCTTTTTGCAGTGATCATGCTGTGTAAACAAGTATAGTTACAATCCGCGCATCAGAAAGAGAATATTTAACATAGCTTGCGTTTTATGCCATACAAACGATCACAGGTATGCAGACAACGGTGGTACTGCAGTGCAGTCGACATTTGTGTATTCCCGTTGAAATTGTAAGCGCGCGCTGTAAATGCTGAATGACAACTGATTAACTTGAAGCACTAAATTAGCGACAACGCAAGCAGTGTGCTAAACAAAGAGGAGAAGAAACAAGTGAGCAGCAGATGTCGAAATCAAGAAGGCCGAAGCAGTTGCGGGACGCGGCTCTGAGGCAAGATAACGGCCACCGCCAATGACAGGGGCGGTCTCTGTTCGCATTTCGTAAGCATCTGAAACCGTCGAATGTCGGCCGGACACCGAAGAGCCTCTGAGTGCTCAACTTTCCGCTAAGATATCTTTTTCTCATTTTCCGCAAAGCTCCGTCGACTCGAGTGGCGATCGGTTCGACGGGATTCCAAGCAGCCGTGTAGCCCGCATTGGGCATGGCAAGGTTAATACTAGCGATAACGTCAAGGGGAAGGATTAGAGCATTACGGAACAAACTGGTGTCATCCATATCTTAGCACTAACAAAATGTGGAAAAAATGAGCTTAAGGTGACCAAGTAACGAGCCGAAGAAAGGTAGGCGTTTGGAGTGGCAGAGTGGACTCCAAGGGCACCGAGTCACAGTCAAAGCTTATGGAATGTCTGATGAGCAGATGTGATGAAAAAAAAAGGTTAGCCTGACCCTGCCCGACTGAATTCAACAACAGATAATCGGTGGTCGATGGGAGGGTTCTTTTTCTTGTAAAATTCATCACGGATGACGATCCCCGTCTTCAACTTTTTAGTGAAAAGCGACCCTCAGATCAGGCAATTCGGTTCTTATAGCCGTTGCAGCCTTCTGCTTCTCCTTAAGAAACTACAACAACATGTTGTTGTGTGCTGCAATGGAGTACAGCGCACACAAATTCCTCCCCTCCCTCCCCCCCCCCCCAAAAAAAAAAAATCGGACCAATCCGTGCAATTAGTATGCATGCAAAACAGTATATACCAGCGATCTAAATTTTCTAATGAAGTTTGCTGACTAACTGCTGTTCCATGGTAGAAGGCTTTTGTTGCTGAGTTTCTTGTGTTCATGACGACGAGCACTAGATGAAGCTGAAAAGTGTTTCGTTTCATTCTAGGCAAGAGAAATCGAAGAAACATCAGGAGATGCACCTGGTCATCACACCAGGGAAACGTTTGGCGCACTTGGTCACTCTAGTCAGGTCCTAATCACGTCGATTCAACCGGACATTGAAGATACCTCAGAACGCCGTCGTTTTTTGAAAAATTCAGGCAAAGATAACGCCCTAACAGAATGACTGCCTGTGTTTTCACAAAAACATGCGGTTTAGTTTCAGCAAGTAATTAGAATTTTAAGAGGTTGGTTAGGAAATTAACGGTGATAATTCCATCACACTATACGGCCACCTGGCCGAATAACTTGCATACAGAAACAACTGTGGTGTACCGCTAATCATTTCTTAAAATATAAATTGTGAAACCGCACCTTCACAACATCATTTATGTGTGCAAAAAACTCATGAAACGTATTTGTCCAAAACGGAAATTGCCGTTTGACTAGCTATATATTTGATAGAGAAGGCGCGCCGTTACCTTTGATAACCAGCTGAAACGTTCCCGTAATCCACCCAGTCCTAAAGCAAAAAACATGTAAAATGACGTGATTATGTGCCACAACCGCTCAAGCATGGGGTCCGAATCTGCGGAACAAGCAGATGCTAAATCTGCGAGCGAATGCAAACATCAAACTGCGCATCGTTTCAATCTCCAAGACAGGCGATTGGGACCTTTGTGATTTATCTGACGTGATGTATGGTCGAATTCACTCCGCAGTGTCCAGCGCAAGGAGCAGAGAGCTAGCGATTTTCGAAATTCGCTTTAACAATCACTTCGAACATACCAGGTCTCAATCAAGCCTCTCTTTGGTTTATGTAGATAGGACGAAATATTTATTCGGTTCAGTTTACATAATACGTTCTGCAGAGTGATCCGAAAACACGACGCAGCAAAGCGCCTGCGCGCCCAGCACGCGCCGCGACGGGCGTCGAAAAGTGGCATGAAGCTCCATGCTCCTAGTGCTGGCTCGCTACCCCTCGCGAGCCGACTGAAAAAAATGTCAAGGCGTGAACTAAAGATGGTTGGGGAGCTGCAAGGATTTCAAGAAAGTTTCGGGGAGGCTGAAAGAGCTTCCAGCCATGAAGAGAGTCGCCGAGAGCCCCGCGGTCCTCCCATTGTTGTAAACCGGACCCCGCTTCTGACGCGCGCGCGAGCGCCCGTGCGCAGGTGCCGATATCTGACATGCACAGATATCTGCGCCCCGCTCGCACCTGCTCGCGCGTCGCGCCTTGCGCATGCGCAGACAGGCTCCAGCGTACTTGCGCGTAGGCGCTTTCCGTGTACGCCTCGGAAGTGTACATCGAGTTGAGGCTTAAGGTTGTTTCAGGCTGCTTACATTTCACATATTTTCACTAATTGTTCTTTCGAGCTCCTTGAACGCGCTAGTCGCTTTCTACTCTAGTCCGCTTTTCCCTGTCTCGCACGGCCGTCTTGGCTCTCTCCAGTCTCGGACTGTGCCTTTGAATGGGGAACTCGGGGGGCGGGTGACCGGAAGGGCAGGATGGTAGTAGCGAAGCTGCTTCTCTTCCTAGAATTCTCCTAGAAGTTTTTTCTTTGTCAGCGTTCAAGCAGGAGGAAAAAAGCACGCGTTGTGCAGATTTGCAAAAAGTACAAAGCATGTGCAAAACTGGCCTTTTTCAAGAGAAACCGCGCTACGCGCAGCTACACAACGGGAGAGGTAACCGGTCTGCCCGGTTATGGCCCGGTAAGTTGTGGGTAGTCAGAGGGAAAGGGCTCTTTTAACTTGAACCTGCAGTGCGCCCCCCCCCCCCCCCCCCCCTGCGAAGCTATGTGCGTCACCGTCTGTTTTTGAGTTCACTTGGGATCCCCGTGTTGTCGCCGGCAGATACCTCTTTTTTATTTCTTCTTTTAGCGTTTTTCCTTTTTCTTCGCTTCTCCAGTTCTTCATGTATTTGTTTACCGTGCCATTTCCAACACAGCAAGCACAGCGATGTTGGTGCACGGCTCTTCTTGAGTGGTCGGTGCAAGGAGCAGCAGTTGCTAGTGGCGCTGTTAAGGAAGGCATTGGTGGCGCCACCCGAAACACCACAGGATGTACAAAAAATGCTAGACGTTTGTGCCGTGGAGCTGCGAAGCCTTGGACTCAAGTTCAACCAACGAAAATGCATGGTTGTTCAGCTGGCGGGCGAGGCGACTGATCAGCTGTTGCTGACGTTGAACGAAGATCCCCTGACAGTCGACACATCGTACAAATACCTGGGCATAAATTTGTGCGCTGAGACTTGCATGTTCAGGCTGCAGAGGCCAAGGTCCGTCAGTCTGCACTCCGAGCGCAATGCATCCTCAGACGTCGATGCCTGTGCGGGTGCCATCAGTACACTATGGTCCGCGACCTCTGGAAGCTCGCGCACGTACCAGGACTCACGTTCGCCAACGCGATGGTCTGCCTCCCATCAGCCACCAGGAATTGGCTAGAGCGCAGACAGACAGAGGTTGGCCGCACTGCAGTCGGTTGTCATGGACGGGTGGCCAATGCAGTCATCCAAGGCGACCTTGGATGGTCTAGGTTTGAGGCAAGGGAGGCATGCAGCAAGCTAGAGTACCGCGGTCGACTTCAGTTCATGAGCCGCGACCGATGGGCAAGGCGGGTCTTTAAATACCTAGCTGCGACATGCCTATGCACTACATGGGTGAAGCGCCTCCACTGTATAGAAGGCAAGTATGGCCTTTTCCAGACACCCATAAATGCCAAATCAGCAACGGCGTGGAAACAGGAGGCAAGGAGACGGGTCCAAGAACTGGAGAATAAGCAGTGGCTGCAGACGCTCGCTGAAAAACCGACACTGGCTGTGTACCGGGAGTGCAAGAACAGCATCGGACCAGAAAAGTTGTTTGACAACGGCCTGGGTAGCACATTGCTGTTTGAGGCCCGTGCCGGAGCGCTGCCGACACTGGTGTACCGCCGTCGCTTCGATGCAACATCAGAAGCACAGGCAGCACTATGCCGAGCGTGTGGCGGTGCGGAAGAGACCATCGAGTACCTGGTGATGTCGTGCCAGAGACTCCATCCGATGCCGACAGAGGGCACCACATTCCCTCAGGCGCTCGGCTTTCACGATCCTGCGGTGGACGACGAGGGAGACAACTCCAAGCACAAGAGCGAGGGTGTGCTGCGAACCAAGCGTCGACTGATTCTTTGGTGGCGCACTGTGTCTAACAGCGCGAAACCGCACAGTCGGATGAGAACGCTGTCGATGAGCGAACTCCTTGCTCTGAACTTTGCGTTTTCTTTCCAACCTTTCTTGTGCGCTTTCATCTCGTTTCTTTGTTTTTGTTTTTGTTTTTTTGGTCTGGGTGCTCACTTTAGTGGTGCCCGCCCGTTACAAAGGGTACGGCCTCAAGTATCCATCCATCCATCCATCCATCCATCCATCCATCCATCCATCCATCCATCCATCCATCCATCCATCCATCCATCCATCCATCCATCCATCCATCCATCCATCCATCCATCCATCCATCCATCCATCCATCCATCCATCCATCCATCCATCCATCCATCCATCCATCCATCCATCCATCCATCCATCCATCCATCCATCCATCCATCCATCCATCCATCCATCCATCCATCCATCCATCCATCCATCCATCCATCCATCCATCCATCCATCCATCCATCCATCCATCCATCCATCCATCCATCCATCCATCCATCCATCCATCCATCCATCCATCCATCCATCCATCCATCCATCCATCCATCCATCCATCCATCCATCCATCCATCCATCCATCCATCCATCCATCCATCCATCCATCCATCCATCCATCCATCCATCCATCCATCCATCCATCCATCCATCCATCCATCCATCCATCCATCCATCCATCCATCCATCCATCCATCCATCCATCCATCCATCCATCCATCCATCCATCCATCCATCCATCCATCCATCCATCCATCCATCCATCCATCCATCCATCCATCCATCCATCCATCCATCCATCCATCCATCCATCCATCCATCCATCCATCCATCCATCCATCCATCCATCCATCCATCCATCCATCCATCCATCCATCCATCCATCCATCCATCCATCCATCCATCCATCCATCCATCCATCCATCCATCCATCCATCCATCCATCCATCCATCCATCCATCCATCCATCCATCCATCCATCCATCCATCCATCCATCCATCCATCCATCCATCCATCCATCCATCCATCCATCCATCCATCCATCCATCCATCCATCCATCCATCCATCCATCCATCCATCCATCCATCCATCCATCCATCCATCCATCCATCCATCCATCCATCCATCCATCCATCCATCCATCCATCCATCCATCCATCCATCCATCCATCCATCCATCCATCCATCCATCCATCCATCCATCCATCCATCCATCCATCCATCCATCCATCCATCCATCCATCCATCCATCCATCCATCCATCCATCCATCCATCCATCCATCCATCCATCCATCCATCCATCCATCCATCCATCCATCCATCCATCCATCCATCCATCCATCCATCCATCCATCCATCCATCCATCCATCCATCCATCCATCCATCCATCCATCCATCCATCCATCCATCCATCCATCCATCCATCCATCCATCCATCCATCCATCCATCCATCCATCCATCCATCCATCCATCCATCCATCCATCCATCCATCCATCCATCCATCCATCCATCCATCCATCCATCCATCCATCCATCCATCCATCCATCCATCCATCCATCCATCCATCCATCCATCCATCCATCCATCCATCCATCCATCCATCCATCCATCCATCCATCCATCCATCCATCCATCCATCCATCCATCCATCCATCCATCCATCCATCCATCCATCCATCCATCCATCCATCCATCCATCCATCCATCCATCCATCCATCCATCCATCCATCCATCCATCCATCCATCCATCCATCCATCCATCCATCCATCCATCCATCCATCCATCCATCCATCCATCCATCCATCCATCCATCCATCCATCCATCCATCCATCCATCCATCCATCCATCCATCCATCCATCCATCCATCCATCCATCCATCCATCCATCCATCCATCCATCCATCCATCCATCCATCCATCCATCCATCCATCCATCCATCCATCCATCCATCCATCCATCCATCCATCCATCCATCCATCCATCCATCCATCCATCCATCCATCCATCCATCCATCCATCCATCCATCCATCCATCCATCCATCCATCCATCCATCCATCCATCCATCCATCCATCCATCCATCCATCCATCCATCCATCCATCCATCCATCCATCCATCCATCCATCCATCCATCCATCCATCCATCCATCCATCCATCCATCCATCCATCCATCCATCCATCCATCCATCCATCCATCCATCCATCCATCCATCCATCCATCCATCCATCCATCCATCCATCCATCCATCCATCCATCCATCCATCCATCCATCCATCCATCCATCCATCCATCCATCCATCCATCCATCCATCCATCCATCCATCCATCCATCCATCCATCCATCCATCCATCCATCCATCCATCCATCCATCCATCCATCCATCCATCCATCCATCCATCCATCCATCCATCCATCCATCCATCCATCCATCCATCCATCCATCCATCCATCCATCCATCCATCCATCCATCCATCCATCCATCCATCCATCCATCCATCCATCCATCCATCCATCCATCCATCCATCCATCCATCCATCCATCCATCCATCCATCCATCCATCCATCCATCCATCCATCCATCCATCCATCCATCCATCCATCCATCCATCCATCCATCCATCCATCCATCCATCCATCCATCCATCCATCCATCCATCCATCCATCCATCCATCCATCCATCCATCCATCCATCCATCCATCCATCCATCCATCCATCCATCCATCCATCCATCCATCCATCCATCCATCCATCCATCCATCCATCCATCCATCCATCCATCCATCCATCCATCCATCCATCCATCCATCCATCCATCCATCCATCCATCCATCCATCCATCCATCCATCCATCCATCCATCCATCCATCCATCCATCCATCCATCCATCCATCCATCCATCCATCCATCCATCCATCCATCCATCCATCCATCCATCCATCCATCCATCCATCCATCCATCCATCCATCCATCCATCCATCCATCCATCCATCCATCCATCCATCCATCCATCCATCCATCCATCCATCCATCCATCCATCCATCCATCCATCCATCCATCCATCCATCCATCCATCCATCCATCCATCCATCCATCCATCCATCCATCCATCCATCCATCCATCCATCCATCCATCCATCCATCCATCCATCCATCCATCCATCCATCCATCCATCCATCCATCCATCCATCCATCCATCCATCCATCCATCCATCCATCCATCATCCATCCATCCATCCATCCATCCATCCATCCATCCATCCATCCATCCATCCATCCATCCATCCATCCATCCATCCATCCATCCATCCATCCATCCATCCATCCATCCATCCATCCCTCCGTCCCTCCATCCATCCATCCGTCCGTCCGTCCGTCCGTCCGTCCGTCCGTCCGTCCGTCCGTCCGTCCGTCCGTCCGTCCGTCCGTCCCTCCGTCCCTCCGTCCGTCCGTCCGTCCGTCCGTCCGTCCGTCCGTCCGTCCGTCCGTCCGTCCGTCCGTCCGTCCGTCCGTCCATCTATCTATCTATCTATCTATCTATCTATCTATCTATCTATCTATCTATCTATCTATCTATCTATCTATCTATCTATCTATCTATCTATCTATCTATCTATCTATCTATCTATCTATCTATCTATCTATCTATCTATCGGTCTGTTGCACAGAGCTAGAACAGCTAGAAGCCGGACTATGCAGTGTGCTCCGCACTTTCCTGCCGGGCGAGCAATTTCCGGTTATACCCGTTGTTGCATCCACTTGTTTTCATCTTGAAATCATGGTACAGGCCACACTTGTGCGTTTTGAGGAAGAAGACACTTTTGACGTCGTTAAAATGACCTGCACCAAGCATGCATGGGATGATGAGGCATCGGAAGGATCCAGGGTGCAAGGGAGTGGGAAAGACCAGGGTTTCTGTCAACCTGCAATCATCAATATTTCAGGTAAGCGTGAACAACCATTTACTGTTTTTCACGTATTGCTTTGTTTACCTTTGTCAATGCTGTCGGCAGTTTTCGTTGATAGGGCTACAAATTAAGCTAAATGGTATCATAATGCATGATTTATTTGTAAGCTGGGCTATGTGCAGTCGGAGAGTAATCTCTCATTTTTCAGTCGCGAATTTTTTCCCCCAACGAGTTGCGTTCCTGCCAGCGGCAGTTCAAGTGCATGACATGATTTGTGTAACGCAAAAAACATGAAGGACTAACCTCGCTAAGCACATTGCGGGGCTAGTTAGTGATGTATTTTCTAAGTAACGAGACGTAGACAACAGCCTGTCATGGATTCTGTCATATGCACGTATCAGGAACTGAATCCTTTTCATTGTCGTAATAGTGCTAATTCTATTTTAACACGGGATCAGCATTGCGGCGTTCTGCGTATCTAATTAGGTTACAATGACGCCATTACATTTGCAACAAGGCTTGCGCTCTACAGCTAAGCAGGAGCAGTGGAATTAAGAGCTGGTACGCGTTTTATTTCGGGTGGTTACTACGAACGAACGTGTTTCAGAAACAATAGATCCTTTAGAAAATTCAGTCTGGCAACTCGGCAGGCACCATCATCAGCAACTTCCGTCGGCGCCGTGGGCCATATTTTGGGCACCTTTGGCTGGAAGACGCGCAGCTATAGCGCTCTGCACAGCCTTTGCACTAGTTTCCACCTTCTGGTATGCCTGGTTGCGTTTGTGAATGCGATGGCGGAAATTTGCAGTGGTCGAGGGACCTGACTGTCATCCCGGGCGGATTTTCGGAAAGGCTTTTGAACTCATATTGGCCGGGCGCACTTCTCAGCGAAGCTACAAGCCGGTATTACTGCGATCCATCGACAGGCGGAAAATTTGGAGTGGTCGAGGGCCCCGACTGTCATCCCGGGCGGATATTCGGAAAGGTTTTTGGACTCCTATTGTCCGACCGCACCTCTCAGCGAAGCTGCAAGCCGGTATTACTGCGATCCGTCGACAGTGCGCGTTGCCGTGTCACCATGCAGGTCACATGTACCGTCGATAAAGGGGGGCTAACAACACCTGAACTGGACTCGACTAAGAGCAGGCGCACTGCAGGGCGAAATGCGTGTGGATCTGGATACGGGCGCTCGATCAGCAGTGACGGTGCGCTAGCCGTCGGTGCGAAATCAGTCGCGTTGTAGCTGTTCAGCATCTAGGCCTAGCGACGACTATGGCAGTTGGGGACCAGCGCGCAGTTCGTCGCCCGGCGTTGCCGCAGGCGGTGTCGTCGCCGAAAGCTCCACTCTAGCACATGCATGCTGTCGTTGCTAGAATCTAGCAAGCATCCTTTCTGGTAGCATGGCTGTTTTGTATTTTCTTCTGCGAACGTGAAGTAAGCCGAGCCTGCCGGCCGGCCAGCCTGGATCTCGTCTGCCGGCGTCATAAAAACGAAGTAATTAGTGTTCTCAACGTAAATAATAAACCCTGGGATAGGGAAATGAGAAAATATATCATTTTTCTGGGTCATCGGTCAATACCGAGTTGCTGGTAACCGTGACAACTGTGGTACCAGCGAATTTGTTGCGAGAACCGCCTCGCAGCTGCCGCTGGCCCGACGCTGGAGTCCGGCTCGACTGGCGCCCGCTAGCTCCGCTGCTGAAGGCGTCGTATTAATTGACCATACTATTATTTTATTGTGAGATGATGCTGCTGACAGCAAAGCGGAGTGAAGAATAGGCCTTAAATTATAGCGCAGGCGACTTCCGAAGCGCCGGCCCCTGCCCCTTCGATGCGAAGCAGGCTACAGGCCTATAGCGACGACCACGGCAGACAGCCAGCCGCAGAGGTCGTCGCCCTGAGCGCCCGCGAGCGGTGCCGTTGCCGAAAGCTCGCAACATCAGCAGGCATGCTTTGTCGCCGCCCGAGTATAGCTGGCAGTCTTTCTGACCGAACGAAAACACACAGCTGCTGCTGCTGCACTCCGCCTATGTCGCCATCGTTTGCTGCAAGTTCGCAACGGAGAGAACGACGGCGCTCCTCGCCGCGCCGCATTGTCGTGCTCTTTTTCACGCCCACGGAACTCTCTATGAATGGACGTGGATGCTTTAAAATCCAAAACAAGCGCGTTTCAGCTACGTATTGATTTTGTGAAGCGCCGAAACAGTCGCCAGCATCAGAATGCATGTCCTCGAGTGCGCCGAAGGTCGCACCTTTATTTTTGTGCTCACTATACAGCGGAGCGGCTACACGGTAGAAGGAACTTTTCGCTGCTCTTTCATACTTATATCACTTATTTTAATGTGAAAACGAACAGGTCACGGACGAGAAGAAAGAAGCATGCAGCTACTCCATGCGCTCGGTGCTCTAGAAACTGCTTGTTTCCGTGCGCGTCTCTTCGCCGCGCTGGCTGCAGAAAGGCACACAGCAGCATGCCGGCATCGCGACTATAGCTTGGAGCAGAGAGCCAATGTCAAGGAACATTGCTAGGACACAGAAACAAGAAAATTGCGCTTGTTCTGGCTTCGCCGGGCGCCGTACTTTTCAATCTGGCCCGAGCGCATACCGGCAGGCGTATGCCCAAGTAATGGCGGCGGCACCGCGGTTTGCGCACCACACACCAGATGGCGCTGAATTTTCTAAAGGGTCTATTGGCGTATACCTGTTTCCGTTCGCGGTTGTGCCAGGAAACTTTAATGGTAAA
Source organism: Amblyomma mixtum (assembly GCF_055824585.1). NCBI lineage: Eukaryota > Metazoa > Arthropoda > Arachnida > Ixodida > Ixodidae > Amblyomma > Amblyomma mixtum. The sequence goes on from NC_143013.1 coordinate 182,057,010, forward strand.
GCCGGAAAAAAAAAGCATGAGACTAAGCTTTTAATATCCCAGAATACATTTTACGCTAGGGTGGCTCGGATTCAGTGCATAATTCTTCGACTTATGCTACTGTGGCCATGTGCACAAGTTCTGCGCTGATTTATATCATGATCGCTCTAAACTATCTCCCACGCAGCCTACACAACGGCCCTGCCGACCAAGTAGGCGCGGGTGCTCTCCGGAAAACTGCTGTTGATGGCCGTGGGTTCTAATATCAGCGCATTGAGGAGCGAGAAAGAAAAGCATCGACGATAAGAAGCATACAGAACAATAGAACCACAAGAGCATTAAATGGACCCCAATAAAATTTCCTGCGCAATTTCTGTGTGGTAATTGTGTTACTTTGGGGAGAGGTACTTACCTATGCTGTATGATTATCAGAAACTTTAGAGCAGCATAAAATGGAGTGGTTTTTCAATTTAAAGCAGTGCTTAGAGATATATTGGATGACATTTTTTAACGTTTACAGATTTTTATTTTGAAAAGTGCGAGGGATATGTCGGTGTGGTCAGTGAAGGCGGACCGTACAGCAAGACGGGCATTATGTACGTAATAGAGCTCAATAATCAGAAAAAATGATTAATTATAGTTAACTAATCAGCTTTTATAATTTTGATTTTGGGGCGGAAGTCTGTATCGCGAAACTGAAGGCCGTCAATAAAAAAGATAACCTTAGCTTTTAAATTTTCGTAATCGTTAATGTGGTTCGAAATACTGAACATACACACTTGCAAGCTCGGTGAATTGCCTTGTCCGCTTCGCATATTCATAAACGCGTCGCTGCGCGTCGTATCGTCGCCGAATTCAAAGAAACTTTTTCTGCATCATAAATGCGCAAAAAAAGTGACCGACAGTTTTATGCATTTTCAGTGCGGGTAAACCAACTGAGCGAGCTTTGAAATGCGTAAAATCTGGCGCTCGATATTTCAAACCGCTATACCGATTTAAAAAAAAGTTGGAAACTGGGCTCACCTTTTACGATGATGGCCTTAATTTCACATTATAATATTGCCCCTTAGAATCAAAATAGAATGTTCATTAGTTAATGTTAATTAATTAATCGTCTATTAAATCAGGTTTATCGCTTACATAATCTTAACCATCCTATATAACCTCCTTCACAGCACCAACGTGTCTCTCAGTTTTAAAATAAAAATCTACGTCAAAAATCCAAGCTGTATTACATATCTGAAGTAGTAGCGGTAAGGACGTACTGCACAGTCGCTTACGTCTGCATGTGGCGATAACGGCATATGTATGAGAGCATTCTGCAATGATTGTGACTAATTTCATTACATCTTTTGTTTGGCCGCCCTTCATCACTGGTTCGAGACGCCACGCCCCAGGTGCAATCTTTATTGGCTAATGTGATAGAAGGCCGCGTCGCTGTTGCAGGCAATCACAGAGAGCGAATAGTACAGAACTCGAATGAGAATAGTTATACTGGCTGTGATGCTGGTGTGGTTCCCAAGTAGCAGCCTGCAACATTGGAGAACGAGAGCCAAGGTGCTTGCAGAGATTGAAGATGAAACGCGCCGCAAATTGTTGGATTTCTTCAGTTTTTTTAAAGTCTCCTTCGGTAGATCTCGCCGTATGAGGGCACATATACATAGGCTGCCATTTACTATATATTTACATATGAACGCCTATAAGGTTTTAGTAAGGGAGTAATCACTCATTTTCATTCCGCCAAGCAGTCACGCGGCTACAAAGGGATCCGACACAGCTTACATAGAAACTTTTGCACTTTCGTAAAAAGATTCGTCCTGGTCTGGGGACATGGTGTATGACGGTGCTTGGATGGATTCGAATAAGTAATTAATACCTTATTGGAAGTCTGCTCCGCCTTAGGGGAAATTTCCCCTCAATATCTAACCAAAAGTATATAAGGTTATGTGCAGATCTGTCAGTATATTGCAACGTGGCGGCCAGCCGAAGAATGAGGCGTGGTGAACCATGAACGAGAGATGGTTTAATGGCCGCTGGCCTAGCGCGAGCGCTCCGTCCCGCGCCACTGCCAGCTTCGTCTTCGTCACACTACCCGGGGCCTCCGAGCGATCATTCTGATCGGCGACGAACAGACGGTGAAATGGCGATGATCTTGAGTGGGGGGTTGAACAGGATGTAGAAGATGGTGCAGTGCTGGCTGCCACGATGAGAAAGATGAGAGAATGAGTCCCGGTCCACGAAGCATCCGGGCCGGAGGGTGCCAGGAGCTGTCGGCCGAGGTCCGTGGACGCACCGGACGACAGGGGCAGGGGGGCGGTGTCTTCACGTGTGGGTCTTGGGTCGGTCGGGTCTCGGGTTGATGGGGTCTCGGGCCGGTGGGGTCTTGTGTTGCCGTGTCTTCTGGTCCGGGCGGGGGACGGGGCTGGGGTGAGCGGCGAGGTCGGTTCAGCTCCGGCGGGCTGGGGCACGGCCGGGCAGCGCGGACCAGGCACTCACGGCCGACGTCCATGGCAGGCGCAGGACACCGGAGCTCCGGGACCAGGATGGCGATGAAGGGACCACAGCACCTCACACCAAACGTGGCGGCCAGCCGAAGAATGAGGCGTGGTGAACCATGAACGAGAGATGATTTAATGGCCGCTGGCCTAGCGCGAGCGCTCCGTCCCGCGCCACTGCCAGCTTCGTCTTCGTCACAATATGTTCGTATATAGAACTAGCTCCATGTATATAAGCTCTAGCCAAATATGGACATATGCAGATTTATCCGTATTTGGCCATATACGGCCCATATAAGTATATTCATCCATATATGACTGTTCGCAGATATGGCTATATACGGATTTGGCCGTATCTAGGTATATAAAGCCCAGATATAGAAATTCCATATATGGGCTCCATCAGATATGGTCATATAAGGATCGGATACATCTGGCTACATAAGGACCATATATACATATATTTCCATATATAAATTCAATCCATATATGAATATATAGGTAATTGGGCATATCAGGCTATATATGCCAGATATATCCATATATGAGTTCAAGCATGATATGGATATACAGGGAATTGGGCATATCAGGCCATATATGCCAGATATATCCATATATGAGTTCAATCATGATATGGATATGTAGGGAATTGGGCATATCAGGACATATACGCCCATATATACATATATTTCCTTATATGAGTTCATTCAGATAATGGTATATAGGGAATTGGGCATATCAGGCTGTATACCCATCAACACCCCCAACGACAAGCTCATGCAGCTAGGCCTACACAACAGGCTAGACGAATTTGTCTGAGGCCCACAGGAGAATGCAAGGGCTCAGTTTGGCTGGCTCCAGCACGGGTGGTGGAGGGATTCAAGAAAGGCTTGGAAAAACGCGGAACCGCTGAGCGTGGTTACCCAGAAAATACCGCACTACTTTAGAAGGGCAATCACGTAAAACCATTACGGATAAGCGTGCACAGCTTCCACCACGAAGGAAGACACAAAGCTAGAGCGCAAGCCCTATGCAAGAAACTTGAGAGCAGACCGGATGCAGGCTACATTGACGTGGCCGCTTACCCAAAACACGAGGAAACATACGCGATAGACGCCTTGACCGAGGAAGACAAACTCGTATCAAACTTGACTGTACGCACAAACTCTTATAAATAACCGACGGAGCAGGAATCACATTGGCGTTGACACAGAGCGGAATTGTCAGAAATTGCCAATAATACTAATAATAATGATTAATGGTTATTGAGGAAAGGAAATGGCGCAGTATCCGTCTCACATCTCGGTGGACACATGAACCGGCCCGGTAAATGAGCGTCTTGACCACTGAGCCAACCGCGGAGTGTAGATTCGAAAGCAGTCATTGTTAATTTCGCAAAGGACGGAATATCTCTCATCTCCTTGTGAATTCTCAAGAAAGACTCGAAAGACGCGGAATTGTTCTTGTTGTCGGCTCACTCGTCAGCCCCGGGGAACGCTATAGCCCGCGACGAAGTACGAAGATCTATCCGCCGAGCTGTGGATGCTAACTCGGACGACGAAGCGTCAAGAGATGGCCTTGATATCTATTGAGAGATCACTCATCATTATAGACTAGAAAGGCTAATCTTACCACCACTACAAAAAACCTAACCATTCAAGAGGAGGTTCTGTGCAGACAACTTCAAACTAAAAGCCATGTGTAACCGCAAGTATTTGAACCGGAGTGCAGAAAATGTGGCGACAAAGCCACCGTAGACCACATCTTCTGGGACTGTCCGACAGATCCTCCACCAATATCGCTTGAGAGATCCGCCCGCCTGCACCCGTGGGAGATCTTGACGCTCACTTCCAACCTGGAAGCTTAAGTACAGTTTATGATAAAAACCCAAGAGATTCACTGAAGTACCACTGACGTCCGCCTAGCAAGACCATGAAACACACTTGTAGCTCAAGCCGGTAGTAAAAGTTTCCCATTCAATCTAAGGACACCTGGGTCTTCGCCAGCTGCTGCCAAGTTTCAAGTTTCTCGCTTCTTTCTGCAGGGGCGCAATCGCAATAATTCTCTGCTGGCTTCTAACCATGCGTCGTACCCCATGTCTATGTTTCAAACGTGCTGTTATCCTCGTAAAGCACCTGTACACGCACCGCTCCGGCTCAGCAAATCTTGCGTATTAACCCAGCTATCCTTCGTTATCTCCGAGGACACATTGCGGGAGATTAATTAAAACAGCACGGCGTCGGTGAGCAACACCTGTTCATGCTGCATTGCACACTCAGAAATCATGCTACAGGTCTTCACGTTTATACATTTCGGTTTGGCCAGGCACGTTTCCATGTTTGTGTAGCCACCTGTGCATGCTAGTTAATAGAGATGCTGTGAGACTACGTTCATTCAATTTTTCAAAATGATACAGTTATATGGCCAGCAAATAAGCCTACTAGCCATTTATTCCTGCCGCTGGTGACAAGGCTTATTTGCATGCCATCTCGAGTTAACATCGGCTGTTTTAGTCCAACGGGTGTTTTTTTCGAAAATGAATGGTAATCACAACCTATATCATTACGGAACACGCTGTTGAACCATGAGGCGGGAGAGGTAGAGAAGATTCCGGGGAGATTTTCCAGCAGGCGAAACATCTTGTTAAGAAACACCTAATAATGCGCGCCTCTAACCAAACAGACAGAACAGATGGAGCAGAGCTATCGAAGTTAAATGTTTAATTTAAGGTAAGCTATGTAAGGAACTAGAATACGGAAGAATTGAGCATGCTGTTCAGAACCACGACAGCTTTAAATTGGTTAGCAGAAAACGAGGGATAGGCGAAAGTAGGATGTATACCCTAAGGCACGAGGAAATAATTGTCATTATCAATATGGATAAGATTGTTCAAGCAGCGGAGGAGTTCTACACAGATGAATACACTGTTCGATGTGATGAAGTTCGTAACTGTAGCGGCAGCAGTGCAGAGCAGTTCGACGACCCGCCAGTGATGAAACAGGACGTAACAAAAATATTGTGCTAGAAAAAAATGGCAACCCCGTATGAGCCTTCCATCATGACCTTAATTCTATCCGAATCTTGAAAGAACGTTGATAACATCGTAATTCACCGCAAAAGGGACGTTGAAGAACTTGAGGTATAGAGACCGGTCAGTTTACTGTCTACGGCCTACAAGGTGTTTTAGAAGGTCATCGCCAATAGAATCGGAGAACCTTAGACTTCACTCTCCCAAAATTTAATAGGAGGAAGTTATGAAGCCTACTCAAATATACACCAGTGTAAAACTACCAATCAGGTGACAAGAAAATGCACAGAATAAAGCTAGCTCCTGCAAAATAACGTTCAAAAGAGAACAGGAAGCATTCCGCCATCACAGCATAGAAGACTATTATGTCAAATCATATTCGCATAAGTCCTCTGTAAATTTTGAAACTTTAGAAAAAAACCCATCTAGGCGCAAATGATTTCACGAGAAAAAAAGAGACGAGGAGACCAAGGTGGGGTTTTTTCCAAGTTTCAAGATGAAAAACCAACTAGCCCGTCAACATGCCTTACTAACCTCTGTAAATTGACCAGCAAAATTACAATGAGGAAGGGTGTCAATCATGGAGAAGCGATGTCTTCAATGCTTTTCACGACATTCTGACAGGAGGTATTTAGTGACCTAGATTGGGCACAGGTGCGGTTATGATTTAATGGAGAATAGCTCAGTAGCATCGAATTCGCTGATGTCATTGCCTTGCTGAGTAACAGAGGGTACCATTTGAAAAGCGTTTTTGTTGACTTGAGCAGGCGAAGCAAAACAGTTGGTATATATGTTAATATGCAGAAAATTAATGTTGTAAGGTTTTTCAGTGGAGGAGAAGTTTGCGATCGGTAGCAGGGCACTGGAAGTGGTAACGGAATACGTGTGTTCAAGGCACGTAGTTACCGTAGGTCCAGACCATTAATTTGAAACAGCTAGAATAGAGTGGGGTGGAGCGCATTTAGGACGCACTAATAGATAATAAATATTAGTTTCCATACATATTTCCGATGTAAATAGATGAAAGCTGCGTCTTACCGGTACTCAAAAATGAGGCAGACATGCATAGGCTAACTAAATCGGTTAAACTTATATTGATAACAACCCAGCGAGCCGTAAAAATTAAAAGCATAGACGCAGGGCCATGAGACTAAAAGAGATAAGGATGAAGAGAAAGGTCGGTCAGGGAACAAAAGCGAGTTAAAGACATCGTAGCCGAAACAAAAAGCGAAATGGGCATGACAGTGCAATGTAAAGCAGAAATAACCAAGGATGGCGAACTCGACTCCAACAGAAGGCAAGCGTAGCAGGGAGCGGCAAAAGTTTTTCGGGTGGATCCAAATAGGAAGTTTGCTGGGATGAAGTCGCCCCAACTGGCTCGCGACCAGAGTAATTGCAGGAAAATTGGAGAGGCCCTTGTCCTATAGTGGGCGTAGGCAAGCTAAAGATGATGCCAATTTCAAGCCGTTCGAGTCACTATTAGAATCATTCGAGGCTGTCCTTCGCAGTTTGGAAATTTAATATTTTATTTTGGTTATTTTCGATATTTGGACCCATCTTTCAGGGGTATTTTGCTTTCTACTGCGACTTGTAGTGCGCTCAACAATTGCACGCTCGAGCTGAGTAAATAACGGACTTAGCTCACTGCGCAGGAATCTTTTATCCTGCAACTCAAAACTATTCATCATCTCTGAGTGTTGTTTTTCAAATGAATATCATCAATTAAATCTATAAATCCCTTTAAAGCCTTAGGCTTGTTCTGTCGCATATGTCAGCACTGTTCTAATGTGTTTAATCTTACATCTTCTCTATACATCATCAAGTTAAATCTGATGTTTTTAGCTTCAGTGAACTTGTATATTTAGAAATATAGATGGCTGCAATAATGAGATGGCTGAAGGTGACGCGGAAAGCAAGCTGACCTGCAGTAAAACCTATCCAAATATCTACTATATCAAACTTGTTTCTGTGACACTGATGGTGCTTCAGGCGCTTATAATGGCCATCGTAACTGGAGCTCCAACACTTATAAAGAGCCGCATAAGTGTTTTAATTGCGAAAGCACTTCTACGGTGCTCACAAAACGGATGGCGTCAGGTAGCAGTGAATCCTTGTGCGTCAACCATAGACGGCGAGCAGAATAAAGGATGATCCATGATCGAGGTGGCGAGAGAACAAAAATTCCTTAAGGTGCACCTCTTCTAAACCTAGATATAGAAAGAAAAAGCGGGCGATGTCCGCGGGATGGTCAGATGTCGCTGGCTGAGGACGTTGCAAGGTCCTCCGCGTAACGTTCCGAGATGGCATAGCTTCGCTCGGATCCATGGCGAAGCACGCATTGTCTAGACGAGTGGTGCGGTCCTCTACAAACAGCAGCCGAGCGCGACGAGTCACGCACTCAGACAGCGGGAGAGCGCATGGCTCCAGCTGCGGCATCGCAGAGAGCGCGCACGCCGGCGGGGGAACTACCGCGGCGTGTGGCGTGGCTAGTAACATGCTCGAGCCAGAGCAGCTCCGGAGCGGCTGAAGGTCGCTGAAAGTCAAAGCGACAGAGTCAGCGAAACTAGCAGAAAATGGTCTAGTAAAGCTTTCGCTTTAATAAGCTTGTACCGCTTTCGCGGAAGCGACATCATAACTCGAGAGCCCGATGCAGTGCCAGCAGCCAGGGCTAGGGCAATGAAGGGTAAAGCCGCTCCGGCCATCAGCAGTTTTTTTCCTCCGGACGTACTGGATGATCATGCTCTTTATTCCTACAGCCGTGACACGTAGCTGACAAGCGCGTACACTGTGCTTACGTAAGCCGCATCGAAATAAAGCCTTTGGTTCTACCATGCTTCCATGCACTTCCCCTCGCAGAAGAAGTCTGCTTCTGCCTGGGAATACATCTTCTGGAAGTCAAGAACCGAACCGGCCGCGGTGTGCTCTATTTTGTGCTTGTAATGGCGGCTTCCGTCGTGAGAGCTCATTTGGGAGCCGATGAAACGCCTACTCATCATCCGTGCAGAGGACTCTTAGGTGTCAATTCTGTGCGAGCGACAGGCGAATCTGCCTCTCGCAGCCTAATCAGAAAATGTCTCGACGTCGCTTAATTGACGAATTTTTCGGAATTCAGCGAGACACTCGGTTATTGACTCCGTTTTGAACTGTGAACAGCGGTAAAACTTTTCTCGCTCACCGAATACCAACGGCTTGAGTGCCAGATAGCCTCAAAGGAACATCCGCAGCTAGTCAGTACTGTTGTCTGACAAAAGACTGTGTGCCGTCAGAGATTTGAGCAGGCTGTAGGAGTCAAATCTAGTGAAACTTAAGGATGCATAAAATCTGTCTTCTTGGGGCACATTGTTGAACAGAAGAAACAAGACAAACGAAAAAGTTAGTGGACGTAAAAGCCGACGCCATGCGTGAGCGTAGAGCTGTTTTTCAGCTCCAAATCAGACAAGTGAAAAAAAAGGACATTGTAACGTTTCCGACGCGGCAGAGTTTAAAGGAGCGAAATCCAAGTGTGAGCGTCATTCAATCTAAGGTAAGAAACGAAGGGGTTACAGAGAGAAATGCTTCTTACGGGCATTTCGCCGCTTACCAGCCACAAGCCAGCTGTGGACGCTGTCTGGACCGTGCTGGCGTACTTGGGTAGCCCATTTCCAATGACTGCGCTGAGGACTCTCGGGCATCCAGGCTTCCATTCCAGGACGGAATGCTGAGTTCCTGGGAGAAAGGAATATAAATTCTAAGCTAGCTCTCACCGTCCACAGCGCGGTGAATTTTACTGCCTTAGAGGGGGCGGAATCACATGAAGGGCAGCAGCTCCATTCGTATTCACGCTAACCTGTCTTTAAAAAAATCAATGCAGATATTATCACTACTATTATTATCCAGGAGGTCTAAAAAAATCTGGAGGACCGCCACAGGAGCCCGAAATTCACTATTGCCAAGTGCTTTGTGTCGGCGACGAAGCAGAGAAGGAGCTCGGTGAAGAGGCAGAAGAACCTGGTCGGCCAGGCCATGTTGCGATCTCCGTCCTCGTCACCTAACGTTGTAGACACACGCCCCAGTACGTGGTCACTGCATTCTGAGCACATAGCAGTTTTGGTGGTTGTGCTTGGTACCAAGACGGACCCCTCTGGTCCTCGACTGAGGCTTAGACTTGTTGGATTACCCCCCTTCCTTTCGATATGCCTCAGGACGGCGACACCGAGCAAGCAGCAGCCGCGGCGAGTCACTGGGAGCATCACCGAGAATCTTGGTTCTTTGCTGGGAAATCTTACGAAGACGTCCACGAGTGGCTTACGAATTATGAGCGAGTCAGCCAACATCGTGTTCTTTTTGGAACCAACTGCTCTGATTTGGTACGACAGTCATGAAGACTCCTTCACTACCTGGAACCGTTTCACAAAATAAATAAAGATGTGCCTTGCATAAGAGTGCCCCAAAAGGAAACGCGCTCAGCAAGCCTTGCTTTATCGAGCACAATTACCTGGTGAACCTTGCAACACCTACGTAGAAGACGTGATAAAATCGCGCAAGCTAGTGAATCCAAGCATGTCGCAAGTAGATAAAATGTGACACTTTCTTAAAGGAATCACTGAAGATGGTTATTCCTTCGTAATCAGTAATGAAACCTGTAAGTATACTATGTACGTCAGCCTGCACTGTAGAGAGTTCGAGGCCTTGAAGCTTGTTCGTATTGTCCAGAAATTTGGACGACTTGCCACCTTCACCTCCCTCGCGAGTGTTGACATCGCTGTTTGTATGTCCATGGCTTATATGATCAGACAAAGTGTGCGTGAACAACGTTTCCGGCATCAAGGGCCCGTGCGCCGTGATGACGCCTCTCATGACGGCTGCGCGCACCAGGTAAGGTCAGCGTCCCTGTCCACATCTTGGAAACCACCTCGCAGTGCACCGAACATCGGCAATCGGAGACCGTACGATATACAGCCCACCTATCATACTGTTGGAAGAAGGTATGCCTACGGGGAGCACTTGAGGTGCGAGGAGCTGCCATCTGATTACAATCAACGCCCGGACCCCGTTGTTCCGGAGATGTATGATAATCGCTGGCGTCCACCACCTGTGTGTTGCTGCTGTAGCGCGACCGGAGACATCTCTCGATACTTGCGGCGACCAGGCCAGATGCCGCGAGGCAAACGTCCGTGGATTTGCTCCTCCGATGCTACAGAAGCATTACCGCGTGTCTCCGACAGTACGTAAGGTAATAGAGGAAAAATTTCATGACATGGTAAAACGAGGCGTTATCCAGGAATCTTCAAGCCCGCGGGTGGCTCCATTCATCCTTCCACCTCTACGCTTGAATAATCAGACTTCCGCTGCAGTGTTTTCCTTCACACTTCGGTTTCCTGACACGCCCGCTCTCCGCCCTTCGTGCCCGCCTCGCACACACCATTCGCACGTGCACGCTAGCAACGCGGAGCTGGAACGCGCGGCGTTCCGCATCCGACGCACCACCGTCGACGCACTGCGTTCAAAAATCCCTCGACGATTCCGTGTGCACATCACACTATTTTCATTGCTTTAAACTCTGGCATGCGGCTATTTAATTAATCAACAGCCCGACAATGTGGCTCTTTCGCTAGCAAGGCACCTGGTCTTGATGCGAATTAGGTGCACAGCTACTTCTATTCATCATCTATTCACCACGCATGAAAGTTGACGACGACGACATGCAAAGTGCACCAGGGCAACATTCGTACCGAAGTTATGCGCAACCGTCAGTCGTACAGCGTTTCAGGTGGTCTGATACAAGGTCCGTAGCCTGAGTCGCTTTGGACGTTAAACCCCCATGAACCGTGAACCAATACACAGGATCGCTGATGCCATCATACATTTTGCCATCCTCCCCACGGTACCCACATACGAAGTCTACAGACTCGCAGGTAGCTCTGCCTGCCATCCATGAAAGAGCCCTCCTCTTCCCTACCCGATCGGCCTTAGATGCCGTCCTCAGAGCATTGAGCCCACGACCGGTGACCTTTCGGTAGATTCTTGGTCACATGGGCATTCCCGGCAATGAGCTGGCTCAGCAAATTGCCTGCGATACTATACACCGGGCGCCGGGGATCCCATGGACGAGCCCACCGACGGAGCAGGCGATCAGGGCTTGCAAGCACACTGTCGACGAACACTACACGCAGCAAAAATTGAACTTAGCTGATTTACCACCGCCACACACATACTTATTGATCCGTGAAGCTCGCATTATTCGCCGAATGCATTTTAGTGTCCTGCATACACCGGCCAAACTTTATCATCCGCACCTCAGTGCCCGAACTTTCAACACAAATATGCAGACATAGAACGCTGTCTTACTTAGTTCAACTCAGCCTAAACTCAACGCGCCCTGGTCACCTGGGTCCAGGATCTATTGAACGCCTAACATAAAGGCTGTTTTAAAAAAAAAGTGTCCCACGACCACCACCACAAGTGCGCAACCTACGTCCACGTCCAACGCTCACCATAGCACACTAATACACTCGCCTTCAGAGCATGTAGTCAGCCTTAAGCGTCCGCCAAATGTTATGAACGCATTACAGACCATCATAGTTCTTCTCTAGGGATTTGTCTTTTTTTTCATATTTTTATTCCTTCTCCCATGCATAATCTGAAATGGAGATAGTGCCACGAAGCTTACAATCTGCTTACAACCGCTGGCAAGCGGTCTTATGAGCCTGTTTGCCACTTGAGGCCTTTTATCTGTGCCTTGCCTACTGCACGCGGCCGAATCGCTTCCAGCGGAATTTGAACACACGGGGTGCTCATACGATGTTAATGGCCTGTAGCGACTTGTAGCTGCGTTGTCTTAGATGTTTTTAGTCGTATTTGCCATGAAATTGATAGTGCCACCAATGCCTGAGTGTTGGTTGGTTAACCTCCAATAAAATGACTCATACCCACTACGGGGGAGTAGCCAAGACGCAGGCGGTGAACTGCTATAATGAGGAGCATTTATAGAGGAAGAGGAGCAGTAGTAGGACGTAGGCTGACAGAATGGACGACGCAACGACAGAGGACCAGTTAAGTGGGAGATCGAAGATGGCACGATGGCTTTATGTGCAAATTCGAATGCAACGCATGTAATGGTTCCATTTTGCACTGACCGAAAGATAGAAAAATAAAATAGTAAAATACATTTTGAAGAACAGAAAAATTCAATTCAATAAAAAAATACAATTAAAATTGGCATATTAGTCGCTGTGTTTCTAGAAGCAAATTTTGAACAGCACAGCTCGCACTACTGTTGCTTCATCTAAGCAAAGAAGCGCCAAAGGAAAGAACAATCGGAGCGGACACAGGCAGACCCAGGTGGTGAAACGGAATTTCTAATAGGCGCATCTTCAAAGAAGCGAAGCGGCGGCAGAACAACAGGTAGTCTTCCACTGCCTCAGGCTGGGCACAAAATGGTCACAGTGGAGAAACTGACAGACCAGATCTGTGAAGTTAGAAATTTAGCAGAGGAACTAGGCTTCGGAAACCCGTGAAAGAGATCTCCAGTGTGCGCGAGCGCCAGTCTTTGCTACTCCAAGGATGCAGAAGATGCTGATATTCGGGAGATGAAGTAAGCGCCGAGGATGAAAATTCCCGAAATAATGTGTAACTGCGAAACCTCACCGCAGCTGTATATGCGCAGGTTGGCAGGACAGCAGTTGTTGGGCCGCAGAGAGAGGCCCTTGCTAAGGAATCGGCAGCCTCATTTAATTGAATTCCCATGTGCCCCGGTACCCAAAGCAACCGCACCGAACTTAGATGGAGCGGGAGCAGTGTTCCTCTCACCAGTGCCTACGCTTCTTTTCTTCACCCGGTAATTTTCCCTTCAAGAAAAGTTCACTTCTCAGTGAGACTTCTGCACCGCTTACTTGAGCACCGGAACTGTGACGTAACTGTAAAGATGGTATTATTCCTCGCGCTTGCAACAGGCCTACTTCTTATTGAGAACGATGCCCAGAGGTCGAGAGGTATTTTTCACCTCAAGAAAATGAAAGAAAAACGAAGGAGTTAAGTTATGGACAGAAGGCATGAAATGAAATTTGAACATAGAAAAAATCACCTTGTGACATCTGAAAGCTCAAATTCAGCCATAATTTTGGTTAAAGTGAGTTTGGCCTGAAATACTGCTCAGAGAATTTCGTCAGAATTTTCATCAGTGATATCTCTGTACACAAGGAGTCTTCATACAAAGAAACGTTACAGACCTTAAGGTATATTGTATGTTAGCTCTGAATCTCACATTTATCATCATATTGACACGTATCATTGTACTGTTTGTTCGTTCACGCTCAAGGCTGCAGGAAAGGGCTGTTATCATTTTTGTTAGTGACGCGAGAAGCGACCAGTATAATCTCGATTGATCACAGCCATGCCGAGCTGCATCTACGTGTTTCCAGATTACTCTAGTTGATCTCGACCAGTTATCTCGAAGTTTCCTTGCCGGCTTTAAATTGAACGATGCCGCGAGCAGCGGGCATTCGTAGTTCAACGACCGAGGAGCACGTTTGTTGCTTACGCCGCCGCCGAGTGATTTAGTTCTTTTGCGGGCGCAAGTCAGCCCAAATAAAGAGCTTCGTTTCCAAGACTGGTTGGTGTCTTCCTGACTGCTGGACTGCCGTCACTACAACGTGACATCTGGTGGAGGTGCTGGGTAGCCTTTCATGTTCCGGATACCCCCAACAAGTCGTGACGCCAGCCCTCTGAGTCATCTACCACAGGACCAGAGTCCAGTCCACCGCGCAAGCCGACGCCTGCAAGGGGACGCACCTGAGTTCGGGACCCTGCCGGACCCTACCCGGAAGCGAAAGCAAGTACCAACGTCCATCATGACCTTGCCCCAGACGACCACTCCAATCATTCTGCAGCAGCCTCGGGTGCCACCAACCTTCGACGCTTCGCCTGGCGCCGACCCCGAGGAATGGCTGGAGCAGTTCGACCGTGTGGCTGTCTTCAACAACTGGGACGATGCCATGAAATTTAGGTACGTCTTCTTCGCCCTGGAGGGACCAGCAAGAGTCTGGTTCGAGAATGAGGAAGCCAGCCTTGCCAACTGGGAAACCTTCAAGGAACAGCTTCTGAAGACCTTCACAAACGTCGTGCGAAAGGAGAGAGCCCAGCAGCTGCTACAGTCTCGCATACAACTCCCAAACGAGACCGTTGCAGTGTATACTGAGGAGATGAAGCGTCTCTTCCGGCGTGCCGACATGAACATGAAGGAAGAAGAGAAGGTGAAGTTGCTTATGCGAGGAGTTAAAGAGCAACTCTTTGCCGGCCTCGTCCGCAACCCACCGAAAACCGTCGCGGAATTCGTAGAAGAGGCATCCACAATGGAAAAAACCCTTGACGCCCGAGCCCGCCAATATGACCGCCAGCAGCGCGTCTTCTCAGCAAACTGCCTGGACACCGTTAACAACGATAACTTGCGGGAGGTTATCCGTCAAGTTGTGCGAGAAGAGCTCCAACGATTGCTTCCAACGGGAACGCAGCCGCAACTTTCATCGCTCACTGACGTCATCCGGGACGAGGTTCAACAGGCCTTGGGTGTGACGCCGACACCCACGCAGCCACTGCAGCCCCCAGCCATGACTTACGCCGCAGCTGTGCGCCGCCCTGCCCCTCGACGCCAGGACCCAAGCCCCTATCGCCCTCAGCCAGCTGCGTTGGACCGCCGCCCACTCGCCCCAACCCGCCCGTCCTACGAGCGACGCGCGCAGCCGAGGAAATGCGACGAGTGGAGAACTCCCGACCAGCGCCGCCCACTATGCTTCCACTGTGGCGAAGCCGGTCACGTCCTCCGGCACTGCCCATACAGACGACTGGGCATCCGAGGGTTCTCTTACGACGCTCCACGACCCCGACCCGGGCAGCGACCAGCCGAAATCGAGGAGTTTTTGCGTCGGGAAGGATGCTCATTGCCGAGCCGCCTATCACGTTCCCCGTCGCCATCTTCACCGCGCTTTGTATCTCCTAACCGAGGTTACGCAGTGCGTGGACGCTTCCCCAGCCCCCGAAGGTTAAACTGAATAAAGCAGCCTCTGGAGGTGAGGTTATGAGCGCAAGAACTAAGATCCTCCATCGACGAAAACAGAAGACCATGCCCCCTACGACAACGACGACCCCTACGACAACGACGACCCCTACTACGACGACGACCCCTACGACGACGACGACCCCTACGACGACGACAAATACGACGACAAAAACTACGACAACACCGACGACGACGACAACACGGCCAGACTTGAAGCTTTTACCGCTGCCCTTACACCTTATTAGGAACGCTAAAGGACTCTAAGTTCTCGAAGCATTCTCCGTGTTTAATTTCATTTTAAAGCATCGAGACGATGCTTCTTTGGAAGGGGGGTAATGCCACGTATCATTGTACTGTTTGTTCGTTCACGCTCAAGGCTGCAGGAAAGGGCTGTTATCATTTTTGTTAGTGACGCGAGAAGCGACCAGTATAATCTCGATTGATCACAGCCATGCCGAGCTGCATCTACGTGTTTCCAGATTACTCTAGATGATCTCGACCAGTTATCTCGAAGTTTCCTTGCGGGCTTTAAATTGAACGATGCCGCGAGCAGCGGGCATTCGTAGTTCAACGACCGAGGAGCACGTTTGTTGCTTACGCCGCCGCCGAGTGATTTAGTTCTTTTGCGGGCGCAAGTCAGCCCAAATAAAGAGCTTCGTTTCCAAGACTGGTTGGTGTCTTCCTGACTGCTGGACTGCCGTCACTACAACGTGACAATATGGCGCCAGGCGGTGCAATGCTATCATCATCAAGTTGGCCATGGCTATTTAGCCTTCGTGCCAGTCGTACATACGTCTGTTCCCTGTGTCGTCGCTGGCTAGTGACGCGGCAACGACGCCATACATCACAATCATTTGGCGGCGACGATTACGAACTGCTACTGAGTGCTCTTCGGGTTCTGCGGCAACAAGGTGGGCCATCATGATTTTGCCTTAGACGCCATCTTCTTAGAAGCCGCCTATTCTATGCAAGCAATATCGGCGAATGTTTGAGAATGTTTGAGAATTACGTGCTGGCTACCGGATCTGATACCCATTTTCCTGCGCGACGGGAGGTGTTGCTGCTGAATGTCTTGGTGTTGGAGGACAACGCCTCTTCTATACGTTCGCAACGACAGATTCCGAGGCCGATCCTACCGGAGATGAGGCTGCTCGCAGCAATGAGTTAGACGCGGTAATTGAAGCGCTGCATGCCCACTACACAGCTTCTGTGAACGCTGTCATCAGACGCTATTGATTCGGATAACGGGCACAAATATCAAGAGACACTTGGTGCATCGACTCGACACGACACATCAAGAGATGCGTATCATTTGCGACTTTGTTGTGAAGGTGGATGATTTCATCTGGGATCAGATCATGTCGAAAAAATCTATCAATGTTCTTAGAAGCGCCTTTTATTCCTAGAACGAGCCTGGACTATTACCAGGAGTCTGTAAGCCGCCTGTCACGTTAAAGAGTTATGCCTGTCCGACGTTTTCGCGGTCGACCAACAGTGGCAGTTCCAACGCGGACACAGGCATCCCTCGTATGTGCAGGAGGCTTGCTGCCACGGCAGTTGGACACAGCATATGGTCATTTCTGCTTATAGGACAAGTAATGCAAGGAGTGTGAAAAAATAGTTCCTTTCCAGCGCGTTTGCCGAAGTGCGACAAGACCTTCTGCCAGAAGAGGAGCTCCTGTTCAGGAAATCGACTGTTCCGAGGATCCGGCCGGAGACTGCGTAATGCTTGTGGATCGTCCTGAGGGAAGCAGCACACATATTCAAGATCATTAGTGCGGAAGAAAGATGTCGTTTTTGGTTGTTATAGTGTCGGCGGTGACTGATTATTTTGTCCTCCGCAAGGTACACCAGGCCGGGACTTTTGGTATCTTTGCATGCAGTTATTGAGGGACTTTATGACTGCTCTAAGAACAGAATCAAGGTGCAAGAATGCTTCGTGGCTCCCTTCACGTCCAGAGATTCTTCTGTTAGGGCGCTTTTCTGCGTTGTTCCGCAAGAAACAGCCGTGCTGGAATTTCCCGCTATTATCGCTCTTAGGGTCGTAAATCCAACCCAAAGATAGTCAAGAGCCACAGCTTCAATCTCATTACGAAAGTGCCTCCTTGAAGTCGGTTTATACCACTCCGACCTTGCTCGTAAACACTTCTTGCTACTATAGGCGCTCGATACGCTGAAAGAACAGGGTCTCCTCCGGTCCCGTGCGGCAGATAACTTCCATGATAATGAACAAGTTGAACGCGAAGCTGATAAGCATAAGGAAGCCCTGATGGATCAAGACAGACAGCAAAATAAGCAGTCAGAAGATGTGCTTCAACCGCGGATTGAGCTCAGTAGATTAGAATCACGAATCAGCATCCACTGGCAGGCCGAAGCTACTTCAGTTTTCTGCTTTAGCACGTACAGAGAGGAAACCGTTTCAACAGAGTGCTTTTGCATGTTTTAAGACAAAAGTTGCTGACAAGCTGACAATGGTACACCTTAACTTGTGCTACGTATGCGTTGAACCACGGTCACCAAACGGAAGTGCTGTCATATATCGAAAACGTTCCACTCTATCCAAGAAAAAAAACCAGACTCAATAAAGTAGGTGAGTGACAACTGAATAAATTTGCTACTCACTATCTTCATCATTTCACTCGCATCAGACTATCAGTGAAAATCTGCGCGTCCTTTGTGATCTGTTGAGAACGTTCATCCAGTTTTAGTGTTATGTTATTAGTGTGCTGTGCTTGTTTTTGTGTACAGAGTCAAAATTGTGTAAGGGGTACAAAGCAATTTAGTATTTGTTTTAAGAGGGCGAAAAATATATTGCCTGTTACAAATGTTATATTTATCATTAGAAGGCGCTGCATGGTACCACGCTCTCATCAACTTCAGTATAGAATAAAAAGTTCTTGGCTGATCTACCTTCGTGTCGGTCGTACGACTGCTCCCTGCATCGTCGATGCCAAGTGTTCCGACTACGACGCCATACAGTGTCTCAAACTTTTTACAAGGTCGATATTGTTAAGGATTTCACGACATCTCACTGTTATCTTCAATAAATCACAGCCTTCCGGGATAGTTTTTTCGCCCTGGCGGTTATCCAAGGCGCTTGTGTTACATATGTCTGGAAATGAATATCTTTAAAAGAACCAACCGACACATATAGCACCCTAATCATGAAAAATCTAGAGCGTATAATATTCAAACCCACAGCAGATTTTCTCCAATCAAATAAACTGTCGTTATTCAGCACTGATTTTGGCCCAAGAACACAACTTCCCGAGTTCAAGTGTAACATGGCTTGTAACCCGAATAAAGGGCTTCAAATTGGCGCTAATTCATAAATTTCTCCAAAGCTGTTCTACAACAATTTCACCTCCCCTTGATTTGTTCGCCTAAATGAATGAATCAAATGAATTCCCGTGTATTTTGAAACAAGGAAAATGAGGATTGATTTCCGTAATACCGCCGTCATGACCTTCACTGAAAATAAACTTTCCGTCCTTATAAAACTATAAATTAAATTACAGTTCTCTGCAACGAGTTTTAGAATATAAATATCTTGGTTCCACGTTCACTACTAAACTGTTCATGGCCAGAGAATATGGAATCGGTAACTACTAAGTATTTACAAAAAACCAGGCTCTTTATGTCATGCCTTGGTTAATTCTCCACGCGACCCTAACTTAATATTATTTTATAGAACACTTATGCGCGTCACCTATTATTATTCAACTCCAAAGGAAATCCACCTGATTTATCTGCCGCCGTAATAACAACTACTTCTCACTGTCATCAGTCATGAATTTGCTGAACGCAACATCGCTCGCTGAACAACGGTACGTTATCTCTTAAAAAAAATTTTTTAGAATTATTCACTCACCCTGTCACCTCTATTGTAACGAATCCGAGTATATCACTTTCGCTAAAGTCGCTTCTAATAGAAAGCATCATACGCTTGAAAGTACACCTTTTTATGAACGTACTAAGTTGGGCAATTTGGGAACGCTTCATAATGGAAGGCACAGCGCAAAACGACGCAAAACGTATAGAAAGAGGACAAAGACAAGCGCTGACTCTCGCAACAAATTATGATTGGGAAAAAAAACACATTTGATATCACTCTGTCATCTGATAACAAGTCGAGAGCATTTGCACAGACAGAGTGCAAGGGAGAAAAAAAACACTAGTGGTTTTCCGGAAACAACGGTTTGCGATGATGTGCCTCGAAAGTGCCTCAAAACAAAACAGCGCTTTAATTTGAAAAATGCCCACACGAAATCGGCCAACAAGAGAGAGAGAGAGGGTTTATTTGCGGAGAAGGCAGGGAGGTTGACCGCAAAAATGAATATCTGGCCTGCTACTCTGTATTGGGGAACGGGAATAGGAGAAAGTGAGGGTCATGATGGGGGATGAGGATGATGGGAGGAGGCAGATGAAAAAAGACAGGGCACACTTGCCGACAGTACAAAAGCGAGTCAAGATCCGTGTCGCTTAAGTAGCGTGAGAGCACTTTCGTTGCCTGTAGAGTTTTCGAACAATCTCACCGAGCGCCGAGGATCAAATCCTCCGAGTGGGCCTGATGTCAAAAGGCTTCAAAATAGATGCTAGCATGAGTCTTTCTCGTGCATATGCTGGAGACGCAACTAAAACATGCTCGACAGTCTGTGGCGCTCACATGTGGAACAGTCTGGGGAGTCCATGAACAACGCAGCAATGCTACAAAAGCAGTGTGCCTGTGTGTTGATGAAGAAATACCGGCAAATTGCTTTGGCCAGTTTTACAGGAACTATCCCGGTATTCATAGCGTGCATATGCCGAAAAGTGCATTGAAAGTAAGCTGCCTTCTTGTTCTGGGAGTCTTATTTCGGGCTGAGGACTTCACATAAATACAAAAACATTATCTGAGAGGTTAGGGACTGCATGAGAAACAAAGGGTTAATGCTACGGCGTTAAAACAGTTAATCTGGTGGCTGTTCAACTGGGGCCTTCTGATCAAGGCAAGAAGTGTGGAGCCACCTTGTGGAGGATTGTAGAGTAAAACCAAAATGAAGACAGAATAATGTTTTTCCCTTGCGCCATGCTGCGTAAGTTGCGAAAAAGAGAAAACATGCACTTTGCCTGTGTATTTATATGCGCTGCCACCGGCCGTGGCAGCCACGTGTTAAAGAAGGCCGAACGGAAAAGGCGCCTGTCTGCTGTGCGACGTCAGTGCCCGTGGAAGATACCTAGGTAGACGATATTATTAATGCGAGAGCATGTCTTGCACTACTTCGCTCATGGTGCAAAAGCTACGCCGTCATCAGAAACCCGTGGCAGCAATACGGCGCGCAAAGGACGTCGTCCCTTCTCCTGGAACAACAGGCCGCCGACGAATTCTCCGCCACCTACATAAGGTCGCGATTGAGGTGTCCAGTACCCCATAGAGAAATTTACGCACATTTCCTGTCCTCAGATTTAATGAAGTCTAAACCTTCTGCTGGTTTTCCGAAAAGGAGAGGCAAAAGCTGAACCAGTTTGCAGGTGTACACAACCGCCTACTCACAGCGCAAATGAGATGTCCACTGAATCAGTGAGGCATTTCCACTTGCAACTCGGAGGCTTCACACAGACACTGCAGAAAACCAGGGAGCGCAGCTAGAAGCGCTTCCCCACTAAAACTCTGCACCACTAAGCTCGGAAATATTCCACCAGAACCCTAAACTCTCTCTCAAACCTATATTTCGCTCAAACAAGCTACTCTACTAACATCAAACAATCTAAACACAGCCGCTCTTGTACTTTTCAGTTGCCTGACGAGACCAGGCTGTACTCTTTGCAGCGTTTTTTCTCACCTGAGAAGCATATGCTGAGAAGTATATTTAAAGCAAAGTCAACATGAGCACATGCCTGCTCCTGTATAACAGCAGGGCCGCGACGGACAAAAACATCATACTTGCGAGCAGTGAAAAAGGCGCCTGCAGCCACGCAAAAACTATGAATGCCTGCTGACGAGGCAAATCGACTAACCTGGTACAAACAGAGCTCGTTAGCTGGGCTTCCTCGAGGCATCTGCCTTTCTCGACCGCCCGGTGGTCTGCTCAACGTGCCATTACCTCCAAAGCCGTTAAATTTCCTTAGGGAGCAGAATGCAAGGCGTCGGCCACCCTATTCAGGTTACGACAGAACCGGCACGAAACGATGTCAAAGCAGAGAGGGTTTTAAGGGTTAAGACGGCCGTCTCCAGCGATAAGAGCCGCCAACGATGTGGACAGCGGAAGCACTTACAGCGGTGTCAAGGTCTGCTCTGTTTACTGCGCCAGCTATCAGCCCTTTTCTTTCTTCCTCCAAGCTTGCGCCGCCTGTCTCTCTTGTCATCGCCCTGCCCTTTTCGCCTGCCCTGTTTATAACGATTCGTTCAGAAGACTTACCAAATCAGGATGCTGGCTAGAATATTGTCTATTACGGGAGTCTATGTCCCTAATTCTTCCTCCGACTCAACCCACGAGTAACTAACTGTTCGCGATATGGCAGGAACTGCTGTGTATGCAGAATGCCTCGAGCTCTGCGCTCTCCTGATCTTTATCCGAGCTTGTTCAACTCCACTCAGTGAACGAAGGTAACGTGGAACGCCAAAAACCAGGAGATATTAAAATGTCGGGATAAAGCCGCGGATGTCAGCCCGAGAGCGCCCTGCGCGTTCCGCTTCCACGCATAGAGGAAAACAAACTGCGATGTGCAAGACATCTGATGGCTTCCTAGTGACAGCAGTGGACAATAAATGAGGTTGTTCCAGCGTGGTAGCTAAGGTGAGAGAGAGGAGGATAGAATGTGCGAGGGTCTTAGAATGTCGAGCGCGAACCTGAAAATCTTTTCCAGGAGGATTAGCCCCTACCACTGGAAAGCTGTTATTAAGACACACGCCAGCTCAGCAGAAAGGAATCCTGGTGTCTAAGAGGATGTGTCCACGAGCGTACGCCTAAAAGGCTGCGCATCCACGCAAGGGTAAGCACGGCATGTGGCATGGTGTGACTGGTTGGGTTGACCTAGAAAACCCGGGAGAAAGGAAATTAGCACCAAAAAAGAATTGTCGCAAACCACGATTGCTGCGCCTGATACCGGCTAGGCAGATTACTGACGAAGCCCCGACGAAGACGAAGCGGAGGATGAAAGACGAAGTGCCGCCGCACTGCACCAGATTGGATCGCTTTAGAACACTGCAGATCGGTTGGACTCGCTGCCATCTGCGCTGCCCGCCTCTCTGCTCGGCGTTTTGTGGTGTCCGCCGTGAACATCGTCCCTGCTCCATTTCTGCAGATATCCCCTATCACGTGGTGGAGGTGCCGATTTGCTGATGTCTTGGCGCTTCGAAGCCGTACGCTTCCGATCTTCACCACGCGTGAAGATTCCGCACAGCCGCCGACCATCCTGACGCACACTCTTTCTGCACAGCCGCTGACAGTCGTCTGCGCTGGAGCTTTGCGCCTGCACGATCCGGCTGTATTCACCGGCACCGGAGACCGCAACGTTGAGGACTGGTCAGCCTCGCACGAGCGGGTCAGCACGCATAAAAAATGGGCCGACACTCTAAAACTCAACAACGTCATCGTCTTCCTCACGAACGTTGCGAATCTGTGGTACTGAAACCACGAGGCTGACATCACATCTTGGTCCGCCTTCAAGCGGAATTTCACAGACGTCTTCGGCCGGCCTTCAGTGCGCAAGCTGCACGCTGAGCAACGCCTGCGTGCTCGGGTGGAGCTGCCCGGAGAAAATTTCACCACTTATATTGAGGAAGTGGTCGACGTGTGGAAGCGTGTGGATACCTTGATGCCTGAGCGCGCCAAGATAGACCACATCCTGAACGGCATTGACGACGACACGTTCCAGCAACCGCCATCGACGTCATAGCGCAATGCCAGAGCTACGAAAAACTCCGCAAGCGTCGTGGGCTTGCTTGCTCTTCACTTTCTACTCCGGAGCCTCTAGCCGCTTTGACGTCTGACTCCGACCAGTCGCTACTGCTACCCCAGATCCAGCAGTTTGTTCGCGAAGAAGTTGCTCTTTAGCTGTCTGTCGTCCACCCGAGTCTTGCCGCTTCCTCTCTTCTTGTGCCTTCGCTACAGCGCGTCATCCGAGAACCAGTTGCCGAAGCTCTTCCTACTCTACCAGAAGTTCCTTCCCTCCTTTGACGTACGCCGGTGCCGCGGCCTATTATAGCCAATCCACTCCTGTGGCGGCGCCTTTGACGTTCGCCGCCGTGGCTGCGCGGCGTCGGCCTGCAGCATTACCACCCCGTCAGCCTGTCCTGCGCCCGGCACCTGTCCCACCAGCGGCTCCGCTTCATCCTCCCCCTTCGCCATATTAAAACCCTTGGCGCACACCTGCCATTCGTCCTGCATGTTTTTCGTGTGGTTTTCCCTCACGTGTCGCCCGCCACTGTCGTCGCCACATGATTGCCCCTCAAGCGGTTGCGCCTTCTGCCTGCTCAACTCAGCAGCTCCGTTCTGTTCCACCTCGGGAAGCGTACGTCACCGACGAGCGTCCGTATACGACCCGTAGATCCTCTCCCCACGTCGCCGTTCACTGTCACCTATCCTCCGTCGCCCTACATCTGCTGACAAGGAAAACTGTATTCCGCAGTTCCAGAGGCAAGAACATCGTGCCAGTCGAACAGTTCAAGGCTTCATCTTTCTCCCACGAACATTGTAGTGGTTTCTGTCAACGGTTCGGCTGTGTACGCACCTGCCCACACGGGGGCTGCTGTGTCAGTGATTTCTGAGAGACTGTGCCGTCGGTTACGGAAAGCGACGACACCATTTCCTCGTTTGTCTCTTCGCACAGCTACCCAAGAGAGGATCGCACGTTTGGCCGCATGTACAGCGCGGGTCGTCATTGCAGATATTTTGTACGCTGTTCAGCTCTTCGTCGTGTCATCTTGTTTTCACGACGTGACTCTAGGGTGGGACTTCCTGTCAAAAAATAACGCCGTGATAGATTGCGCCCGCGCTTAGGTAGAATTTTCTGCATTGTGTGACGAACTGGCCGACAACCTCCATTTCAAGTGTCCACAGAAGCTCACTGTAACTGAAGACGTCGACGTCGCTCCGGAGGCTTCAGCTCTTGTATCCCTTTCATATCCTGGAACGCCCGCTGTGAGTGTTTTACTTACGCCGTCGTCTTCCTTTTTATCGCAAAAACATACCGCTGCCGTCTGCTGTTCTAGATGTTCCCGGAGGTCCCACGAAGATGCTTACCTACAATACATCTCTCTGGCCGTTTCTTCTGCTGCGTTGCGAGTCTCCGGGTTCAATTTAACCTGCCCACCTACTCTCTTACCTGGATGCCCCCTTGACCGCCCGCCGTTCCTCCATCAATACTCTTCATCCCGATTCGGCACATGATACGTTGCCCTACGCCTTCTTCCAAGCCACCATCGACGACGCTCTTCCTTCCACCCACCGGACGCAGCTCTCCACCGTTCTACACAGGTTTCGCTTCGCTTTCGACAGCGGCCATATTGTGTGTCAGTGGCAGAGCGCAGCATGATTAGCGAACAAGTTGAGGACATAATGTTCAACAGCCTAGCAAGGGAACAGCAGTTCGCAATTGGTAGCGAGGTGCGGGAAGTAGTAAGAGAATATGTCTACTTAGGACAGGTAGTGACCGCAGATCCGGATCATGAGAGGGAAATAACTTGAAGAATTAGAATGGGGTGCAGCGCATATGGCAGGTTCTCTCAGATCATGAATGGTAGCTTACCGATTGTCACAAAATTCGGCGCATTTTAGAAACAAAGAAAAACAGCGCGCGCGGACGCCTCTCGCCGGCGCAAGCCGAAAGGGGGAGAGGGAAACCCCCGCTGGGCGCCTAGCGTGTGTGCGTGTGCTCTCTCTCCCTTCCTCCACCGCTCACCGATACGGCGTGCGCCGAAGGAATGAGTCATCCACGCCGATTTCTCTAGAACGCGCGAGTCATTTCTACTGTTAACAGGGGGAAGAGGGGGAAGCCTTGCGAGCGCTAAGACATGTCCCCCTCCTCTGCACTCGGACGTCGGCTACGCCGCCACGACGGCGCCACGCTAGAACACGCTGGAACCTTCGCGAAACGACTCTGACTTTAACCAATGAGGACGCGCGGCCGGCGAGAGAAAGGAAGGGAACCTGCACGGGAGATGCAGCGTGTATGTGCGCGCCTACTCTGGCGCGTAGAACAAACAGACGGGAGAGCGTGGCTATAAAAAGGGCGTTGGCCGCTACCAGTCAGTCCGGACCGCCGTTTAAGCTTCATCGAAGTGCGCCCGTTCGACTCCCGGGAAAACACCACTCGGCCAGCATCGGACCAACGAGGCAACGTTCGCCAGTCTGCGGGACGGCATCGTCGTGGGACTCTGGTCGTCGGACTGCCGCAGTGCCCGGTGAACAAATTGTGTTTTGTTTGTTTACCTCTCTCTTGTGTGTTAGTGCACTTTAGGTGCAATATTGCCTTTGTATTGCATTCTCTCTCGAGTTTAACTTTGCACGAAGTGCATTGTTTGGTTAATCACTTTGTATGTGTTTGTACTAGTTATTGTGAAATCCTCTGTATCGTCTCATTGCTGTATAAACTTTGTTTTGTTTGTGAACCTTTGGCTCCGACCCATTCTCTGGCTTGCGACCGGCGAAAGCTGGGCACCAAACGCCCAAAAACCTCTTGTCACTTGGTAGCTTGTCTCCGCTGAGTTTGCCACGCTGAGTCGAGGGCATCTCCTTTGAGTCCGAGACCGCTGCCCCCACACGCTCTAAGGGTGTCTGGGAGCTTCCCACGTAAAAGTGCGCGAAGTCTAGGTGACACCGATATCCCTGAAGAGAAAAGTATACAACAGCTGTATCCTACCGGTACTCACCTATGGGGCAGAAACGCGGAGGCTAACAAAAAGGGTTCAGCTTAAGTTAAGAACAACGCAGCGAGCTATGGAAAGGAAAATGATAGGTGTAACGTTAAGAGATCGGAAGAGGGCGGAGTGGGTGAGGGAACAAACGCGGGTTAAGGACATCTTAGTTGAAATCAAGAGGAAGAAATGGGCTTGGGCAGGACATGTAATGCGAAGGCAGGATAACCGCTGGTCCTTATAGGTAACGGAGTAGATTCCAAGAGAAAGCGAACGTATCAGGGACGGCAGAAAGTTAGGTGGGTGGATGAGATTAAGAAGTTTGCGGGGATACAGAGGCGGCAACTGACAAAGGACAGGGTCAATTGGAGAGACATGGGAGAGGCCTTTGCCCTGCAGTGGGTGTAGTCAGGCTGATGATGATGATGATGAGGACATCCTGCACCATGGTGTCATCCGTCCGTCTCACAGCCCTTGCTCTTCGCCGGTGGTATTTGTCACGAAGAAAGATGGTTCAATCCGATTTTGTGTGATTACCGCCACGTGAAGAAAATTCCCCAGAAGGACAACCAACCTTTTCCCCGCATCGACGACGCTCTTGGTACCCTCCAAGGCGCTGATTACTTTTTGTCCCTTGACCTACGTTCCGGCTACTGCTAAGTAGAGATGGCTTTACCTGACAGAAAAAAGACAGCACTTGCTACACGCGACGGCCTCTACGAGTTTCTCATGCAGTTCGGTCTGTGCAACGGACACGCCACATACGAATGGATGACAGATAAAATCTTGCAAAAGTTCAAATCGCAGACCTGCCCCTCCAACCTGAACGACATTGTTTTCTTTTCAGTCGATTTCACCGCACACCTCGCACGCTTAAAGCAGGTTTTGACTTGCCTGACTGTCGCCGGACTGTAGCTGAATCTCAAGAAGTGCCACTTCGTACCTCGGTAGTTGACCATCTTGGGGCACATCGTCTACAAGGAAGGCGTTCTCTCTGACCAAGCCAGGCTCCGTGCTGTGGCGCAATTTCCTAAACCGGTTTAGCTGAAGCAACTTCGAAGCTTCATAGGTTTGAGTTCCTATTTGCGGCGCTTCGTACGCAATTTTGCGTCCATCACTGCGCTGCTGACGAAGCTACTTGGCGGGAAGAATGACATATCTGGCTGGTCGGCCGAGTGCGACGAAGCGTTCACTACCCTGCGCCATGTTCTGACTTCACCCCCAATGCTCCGACACTATGACCCCACAGCGCCTACCGACGTCCATACGGATGCAATTGGCTCTGTCTCGGAGCTGTCTTGGCCCAGCGAAAAGATGGTTTAGAAGAAAACGTCTTTGCGTATACGAGTGGCGTGCTCGCCAAAGCTGAATCCAAATATTCCGTTACGGAGATGGAATGTTTAGCTATTCTATGGGCACTAACGAAATTCCGGCCGTATCTATACGGCACCGGCTTCACGTCGTCACGGACCACCATGCACTTTGCTGGTTATCGTCGCTTAAAGATCCATCCGGTCGCCTCGCTCGGTGGGTTCTTCGCCTTCAAGAGTTTGGCATCCGCATCATCTACCGTCCTGGCCGGAAGCACATGGACGCCGATGCACATGGACGCCGATGCTCCCAGCGGCGCTGCCTGCTCCTCGGCGACCGATCCGTACTTTCGTCTCTTCTGATCGCTGATATACGGGCGGAGCAGCGGAAAGACCCGTGGCTTCCGTCCCTCATAGACGGCGTGTCTTCGACACAAAGTGTTGCGCCTTCTAGAGCTTTACGGCGTCAAGCTCCGCACTTTGCCCTCCGGGACGGCCTTCTATACCGCCGCAACTACATGCCTGATGGCCGGCGGTGGCTTCTCGCGATTCGCCGCCATTTACAATTTGAAATTTGCACCTCCTACCACTCTGAACCTCACTCTGCGCACACTGGTGTGCTGAAAACATCGAAAAGAATTTCTCAGCGTTATTATTGGCGTGGCATGTAGGCCTATGTTCGAAAATACATTCGATATTGCATCGCCTGTCAGCGGCGGAAGACATCCGCTCCCTGTGTGACCGGCTCCTTACAACCACTTCCTTGCCCGGCACGTCCTTTTGATTGCGTTGGCGTTCACCTTTACGGCCCGCTTCCCTCTACGGACTCTGGGAAAAGTTGTATTATCGTCGGTGTCAATCACCACACTCGGTAGGACGAGAGAGCCGCCATTCCAGCTGGTACTAGCCGTGAAGTTGCTATGTTCCTTCTCCAATATTTTGTTCTTGGCCACAGCGCGCCGCGCGAGCTGCACAGTGACAGAGGCCGGGCCTTCCTTTCCCACGTCTTTCGCGTTTTGCTAACAAAATCTCGTATCGTGCATCAGACCACCACTGCCAACCATCCTCAAGCTAACGGGCTGACCGAGCCTTTCAACCGTACACTAGGAGACATGCTCACGATGAACTACGTCGAAGCAGATCAGACCGACTGGGACGCTGTCTTTCCTTTTGGTAGCACGCGTACAACACCGCCACGCGGTCAACCACCGGCTTCACCCCCTGCCTTCTTCTGGATGGGCGTGAGCCGTCGTCCACAATAGTCACCATTCTACCTTATACTCCTGACGGCTTCGAGTGGACGCCTCTCTCTGAAGTAGCAAAGCATGCAGAGGAATGCCGCCAACTGGCGAGCTCCTTTACTTCCGAATCCCAAGGCCGCCAAAAGGATCGCCACGATAACGGTAACAGGGGACACGTTTTTCCGGTTAGATCCCTAGTTTGGCTCTGGGTTCCAGCGACAGCACCGGAATTGTCGTCAAAATTTCGCACGGAATACCACAGGCCTTATCGCGTTGTCCAGCAAACGTCGACGGTCAATTAGATCATAGAGCCCCTCACTTCCTCTTCGGACTTGAGCCATCGCGGTCGAGGCGCCGTCCACGTCAGCCGCCTGAAGACTTACTGCGACCCGCTCCTCTTGCCCTCGCCATAAGTCACCAGGGTGGCTCCTCTTCGCTCCAGGGGCAATTGTAGCGAACCGCAACGGGCGCGCCTGTTACCGCGTAGGCAGATCACTGACGAAGCGTCCACGAAGACGAAGCGCCGATGAAAGACGCAGTGCCGAGGCGCTGCACGAGATTTGTTCGGTTGGACTGGCCGTCTTCTGCGCTACCCGCCGTTCTGCTCACCGTTTTGTGTCGCCCGCCGTGAACTGATTCCCAGTTCTACTTGTGCACGAACCCCATTTCAGAATAAAGAGAAAGGGGTGTAGGCAAAGATGTAAAGTGAGAGAGGGGTGGGAAGTCAAAGGTCTCAATTGATAAGGAGGACGTTCAGAGCGTAAGGTAGCATTAGGTAACTTTAAGGGATAATCTCTCAGAGACGATTTTACTTCAGGCGAATTTTCATATTGCCTGTCATTCAAACTGTCACTGTTTTGCCTAAAGTTCGAACATAGGTGAGGGTTGCAATTGAATTATTTTGAATGAAATATTACAAGCAAGCTAGCCTTCATCCTTAACTACCGCCTTTCCAACATTAGAAAATGTGCTTCAGAAAGGATTGAATTATTCTTCAGCAAGTGTATTTCGCTTGACTTAGTCTAGAAATTATTCAAATGAATGAGAAGTAAGCCCGTAAGGGGTGAAAAGTAGCGAGGAGCATTATCAGAGGCTAACGAGCCTATTAGGACGTTTGTAATTGGAGCGGTGCACTTAACAAATGCATGCACACTTTTCGATGCTGGACTATGGAATATCCGGCACGACACCGGGTGATTAATTTTTTTAGTTTCTACATTTTTTATGTGCAAGCCATCTCAGTGCTGTCTGTGCAGATCGATTATATTGCAAGGCAGACTTTAAATGCATGATAGAGCTCAATATTGAGACAGATAATTAACTAAATCTGACTAAACAACTTTGATTTTCTGAGTTTTAGGTGATAATGTTACAATATTAAATTTTACTCCATCAGCATCGAACTCGAGTTCACTTTTTTTTCCCAATTGAGTATGTGGTTTTTGAACTGTAGAAAGGGAAAAGCACGGAAATTAAAATCGCTAAAATGGTTTTCCCCCATTTTCCTATGTACAAAGAGATCCCCTCATTTCTAAAACAGCAAGTAAAGATTAGGTTTGCGTATTGTATGCAGTAGAGCCAGGTAACATAGTATCGGAAAAGATAACACGCACAGCAACACCGTTTTGTCAATGAGCAACCTGCAATTGCAACCTCAACGAACTCTCAAATGTGAAACTTTGATGTTCAATATGTTGAAGCACCTCGTCCAGAACAAAAAATTTTTCTTGCACTCCATATTGATGTTCGTAGCCTTCAATTTCAGCATATAAGCTTGCCGCGAAAAATTAAAAGGAACAAGGTAATTGACAACTTTGTAAACCAGTGGTATGAGTATTGGGCATAATGTCTGCTTTTCAGTAAACCCCTCCTCTACAGGCCACACTAACGCATCTCTCACAGTTCTTTAAACGAAAATCTGTAGACTTTAAAGAAATCCTCAAGCATGGTTGCTCCGCACAGATGCAAGGCAAGAAAGTGGCCGTTGTTGATGAGCTAGCGAACTGAGGTGCACCTGATATAAAACGGCAGAAGTTACAGTGAGTGCGCAGAAGCAGACAACTTTTAACTGCCCCTCTGAGGTAGATGTTGGGTAGTAGCAACGCCTGCATAGAAGCCCATGCGTTCAATATATGCCGAATTAAGGTATAAAGCCAGCGCCCTCTTCCAAATGAGTGGACAGCTAAACAATGCCGATATACGTAAAACAAACATGTAAAATGTCAAGGTTCAGTGCAATTAACAGACAAAAAACACGAAGAAAAAAGACGGAGTGCACAAACTACCGACGCTATTTCATATAGTCGCTGCACATTGCGTGTCCCTCCGTTGCCGCAGCCTCCTCTGTCGTGTGGAATTCAACTGTGTTAACATGCGAACAGGCCCAACTATTTGCCTTAATGCACCAAATTCGTTGTCAAAGGTATAACTGCCACTACTTATTTGGGACCTCATTTTAAGCACCCTAGTTTGCGCGGGATGGGCTGTGACAGAATTTTGTCGATCGAGTTTAGCTGATGTAAGCAAAGACAATGGTGCGAACTTTTAACCAAAATCCTAATTATTAGTTTCATACCACAAGAGAAAAGACTCTGAGTAGTGACCCAACAAGAGTTTGCTGAACTTACCAGAAAATAAGTTTAAAATTTTCACGGGCAAGAAAACGACCTCGTCGTCTCCAAAGCATAAATATCATAAGTGTTCTTTACATGTCTCTGCGCTTTTATATCGATATTAGGTACCCGGACCGACAGAGTTCCTACTGCTTAGGCTTCTCGGGCCAAATCTCAAGCAGATGTGCTGCAGGGAAATGCCCGCTGACAGAAGACATCATTGGTAGGGCCCCTGAAATCTCTTGAGAGCGGTGGCCCCCCTCCCCCTACCACGGGTGACTAGGGCCATCTCTGGGAAACGCGACGGCCTTCGGGCGTCTCAGTGGGCCAAGAGAGCGAGGACAAAGCGAAAGCAGAACTGGCGCTTGGGTCCTTTGAGAGTCTGGAAGTAAAGCCCTGTGAGACAATAAGGGTGTGGATGAAGCCCACACTCGCGCTCCCGTTACGTAGCTGTAGTCTTGAATTAGTACACCAGAGCCGGCGTCAAATCCAACACGCTTAATAAGAGTTAGTAGAAACGGGCTCAAGCTTGAAGCGCGGCACGAAGAGACTACCCGAAGTTAAGGGCTCGTCGGCGTCTGGCAGGGGTGTGCAGCACGGAAGCGCACCATGGGCAGTAGCGACGCCGCCCGTCCGAAGCTCATGGGTTGGACCTACATACGACCAAAGAGGTGGCAGTAGTTGATCGGTCCGTCGCGCTCCCAGGAGGGGGCTTTCGTGCCCAGGATGACCAAACCTAAACTGGTACAAGAGCAGTCTCTGCTGTGGGGGTCCACCAACAATTACAGAGACCTGGGAAGTGGTCTGGCCCTGGCCTACTCTGTATATGGCCGGGGGGGGGGGGGGGGGGGGGGGACATTCGGCAGACCGAAAACTTCTTGTGCACCTTAGCGGTGGCCTTTTGGTAGTGCGTGCGCCTCGAATTCAGGAGGTTCTGGGTTCGAACCTGAGTGCCACCGGGGACCCGCCCGTTTTCTAGTGGGTACACTGCAAACCGGAAAACTCCCAGATAGGAGTAAATGTCTCATCGCGTAGCGCACTCCCGAAAAGGGGTTTTATATACTCCTCAGAATAGGAGTATATCGTCTACTCTGTTTGAAGGGGTACTTTCGGAGTGCTAGAAGGAGTAAAGTGTTACCGCTCTGCAGTCGGGAGTTTATTTAGGAGTAAATTTGTGATCACAAAGGAGTTAGCATGGCAATTAATAGAAGTATTATATACTCCTTTGCAGCTACCTTTATAGTACATTTCAGGAGTACGTGCCTGTTCCTTTTAAGTAGTTTTGACAGGAAATTTTTTGAGAAATTTTCCTTACAGTAAGGTTACATTATGATTCCCAGACGAGTATATTATTTCACATGATGTGGAAGCCGATTTGAAATAAAGTATTCGTATGGAAGGCTCATTTTAGAGCTTGATATTCCAGGATAAATGCGCCGATGAAATTACAGTGATTTATTTCAAACAATATTTTATTGGGTACAAAACATTTGAGACATGTGTTCGGCAGCTTGCTTTCGACGATTACAGAGAACCAACGTCTTGGCCCCTGTAGAAAAGAAGAAGAGTGCCTTAACCCACGCTGTCTTTGGGTACAGAATTGAAATGCCCAAAGGAATTAAAATAGAGATACCACACTTGAAAGCAGGGAGGGAACCTTGAAATGCTTTGCTGTCAACATACAGGCTCCTTCTGAAAGAAAGATTAGAAAAAAAAGTGCATCAGAGGAATTGCACCTCTAAGCTTGAAGTGTGACGTGCTTCAAGTGTAGAAGTCAAGGTCCCAAAGCAGTTCAGAGTGCACTTTTCAATAAAGTAGGTATTATTGAAGTTTAAACGCTTTTCATGACAAAAAATTAGCTAGTAGAACATAGTAGGTAATCAACTAGCTAATACATACCTGTACCCTGTCGGATGACAGCGGCTAAACGCGGTTTTCAGGGAATCACACATTCCAGAGGCCGTTTTCGTAAACGTTAAGGTAATACAGCGAATGGGAAGCAGCATCGATAGGGAACATTTTTCCCGCACAGCATAAAACTGAAAAAATAAAATGGTCTTACTGAGGCACTTGCGCATTGGCGCTGCCTTTGGCTGCGTTCCTGCACTGAAAGAGACCTTGCGATATAATTTTCTTTTTCACTTGTCAGAGGCTCCTCATGCTTTTCAGGCACCATATCAGAACCAATTATTGAAATCAGAACATGCAAACAAACGACAGCGCTTTGCATACACGCAGCGGAAGCTTACATGAAATTTCCTTGATGGGAGAACCCGCAGCTACGCATTTTCAGGACGTCCTCATTCTGTGTATAGGTCAAAGGCAGGGCAAGGGTGACTAACATAGCAGGCATTGTTAGGAATAGAAAGCTACCACCAGACCCACCCTCCCGCCACCACGTGTCCTCTGTTAAGCTTTGCCCTGACATTCGTGGCCAGGGTTCAAAAGAAAACATTCTACACAGGTCTATCTGGCTGGGAAAGGAATATACTTTCCCAGTAGGGATGAACGCCAACCCAAAAAAAAAACGAAAAAAAAACACGACGCTTCGGAATCTTCTTCGTTCTTTCAGCAGGTGTGACTGCGAGCGAGTCACAGCTTGCCTTTTTTAAGCTTCGGTTAGTCAGCAGCCTTCCGTTAGTCATCCGCCGGGTCACTGGTCCTGGACCGTTCATGCAAGAATAGTTCCCTCGAAGTCAGTCTTGTCAACCCGCGCTTCCTTCCTTGTTCATTTGTTTGGCATCCGCTTTGTGCTGCTTCAGGTTTTCTGGGAAATGCTTGCTTTCGCCAATGTAGTACGTCCAGCACGAGCAGGGGATCTTTACACTGGCGTATGCTTTATTCTTTTTCTTTCGCTGCCTTCCTGGGATCAGCAGTCTGAACCGGAACGCTTGCCTCCACGAGTTTCACATAATGGAATGTGTTCGGAAACTGCACGCGAAGTGGAAACTTCTTTCCACATTTTTCAAATGTGAAGAGCTTACAAGATACCACATTTTGAAACTAGACGCCTAACTATCCCGAAAGGCAGCGCTCAGTATGGTTGCCGCCTCATATCCGCTGCCGAAAATCGCTGCAACGTTAAGATGCCACCAACTCGGAAAATGTAACAGTTTAGCTAATCTCCTTGAGCGCTAAGGCGTCGCCATGTCCTGTGCTATGACTGAAAAGAATAAAACCGCTTGCATTGTTTGCAAAACAAGGCCCTGTTAAAACACAGGAAAGGAAGCAACCGATTAGGGCAGGCAATATTTTGTTCTCAGCACTGTTCGTAATAACGTGACAAAAATTAACGGACCCCAAGGCTGTGCATTTTCACCTGTCATTGCCTGTACAACTTTTCCATATTCATGGGGCGTGAACGCATGAAGAAAATTTGGTCCCTAGAAGAACTGACCGTACTTCCAGTTGTACATGTTAGCGTAACAGACACAACTGCAGTGCCACACTCTTTTTTCAGCCGCATGCAACAACAAATTTCTCAGATACTTACTTTATGACTGCTGTGTGAGTTGGCTCCGCCGGACCACGATGAAGCCTTTGCTGTTTTGCTGTTCTCGTTAAGCCTTTCATCTCGGCGCACCCGTGGTTCACAGCAAGTCTACGCACACTGAAAAGGGAGCGGCGTTAAGTGCATGCGCGTCTGTGGCATTAAAGGAGAGTTTAATGCTGCTTACCAGTACACACGACGATGATAATCCGGTCTTTAGTATTCTTGCAATACAGCGAAAGAACGAGGGGCCGACGATGTCGCGAAAACTGATGCGTCACACACACACACCGCCATGGCGCGGCGAAACGGCAGCAGCCAACACTTGTATGCTGCGTAGACAATGAATGACCAGCCGCTGCTTCTGCACGTATTGCTGGCTTGAGTGAGACGTTCATTGCAGCACGTTGCTGCTAAGGTCGATGATGTCCAGTCTCTTACGGCACGACAAGAGCGCGCAAAGGAGTGGGTGGCAAACTGGCGTCTGCGGGGAGGTCGACGCGTCACACACCGCCATGTTGGCTCGACTGAGCTCGGCTGGCTAAGCCTCTCACGAACTGCCGTCGCAGGCGATGCAACACCAAGCGTTCTCCGAACACACTGGAGGCTTCACAGGCACTGTCTGTGGCGCACATTGGTGCGCGAGGCTGCGGCGATTCGGCGTCTCGTATAACATGACAAACGTGGGTGAAGCAGGAAAAGCAGAGGCGAGAAGCGAGCAGGCAGCGACGACAGAGCCGGCGTCGTCACCTGCAAGTTCAGCAACCGGCAGCTGCCACTAGGCGGCGGGCAGACACTGAGGAGTGCATAAAGGGCCTGAAGGAGTATTGAAGCCGACATACTCCTGCTTGGAAAAGTAGTAAAATCATGTAAATGCTTTATTTTACTCCTCAATTTCGCAACGGCAGTAAAAAAGGGGGATTTCCTCTTTTTTACTACTTAAAGTCGATTGCGCAATCTTCAATAAGGAGTTTAAAAGCGGACACTAGTCATTTATACTCCTATTTGGGCGTATTTGTGTTTACAGTGTACGAGACTTCGCCCCGTTTGGTGCTCGGCTTTTCTGTGGTCAAATCCCTGAGAACATTCTATTCTACCAAAACGTTGCGTTGACGGGCCAGCGATTCGTTCCGCCGTCAAGCAACAGGAAATGAATGGGCGGAGGGACGGACGGACGGACGCGCGGAAGGACGGATCGACGGAGGGACAAACGGACGGACGAACGGACAGACGGGTGGGAGGGCAGGCGGTAAGGCCACATTCTCACAGCCGGTTTTTCCCTCACTCCGTCGCCTCCATCGCGCCCGCAGCTGACGGACGGTCCGGTTTTTGGACCCCCCCCCCCCACCAAATCGGGCGGCCGGTGCCGCCGGGTCCTGCTCTACGTTTCCGTCCAGCGGCGGCGACGGAAACGTAGAGCAGGACCCCGCGGCACCGGCCGCCCGATTTGGGGGTGGGGGGGGGGGGTACGCTCTCATTCAGCCACCCTTTCGAACGGGGGCACTGCTTGGAGCGGAGGATTCGCAGGTAGCGCGCGCGCAGTGGTCGACACTTGCTCCTTTAGCCAAAAAAAAGATGCTCAGGCTTAGCTTGGTTAAGCCAAGACTGCGTTGCATATTGCGCGGTCTTTTTGCGCGAGGTATTGCTTGGCGGCACTCGATTTTCTCAGCAGCGTTTCCTCCGTGACGTATGAATGGGTGGATGGATGGATAGGAGCGCCCCCTTTGAAACGGGGTGGTGGCAACCGCCACCATGCTCAGCCGTTCTTTTTTTGTATATTTTTGTTTATTTTTATTTTTTAATATTTTTAAGTGGTTTGGTGACGTCACGTCACGTGGTTTGTTGGCTGCCCGGCCGCGCCCAAAGGCTGAACTGAGTGATTGCAATATGCTACGCATAAAAGTACCACAACTGTGCGGGTGCACAAAGGATTAAGGCAAGGTTGTCCTCTATCACCGCTGCTGTTCATGCTTTACGTGATAAATATGGAAAGAAGGCTAGAAGAAAGTAATCAAGGTTATAATCTGTCGTACAGATTAGGCGGAAATCTAGTTGAGCAGCGACTCCCAGGTTTAATGATCCGGACGATATTGTACTGTTAGCAGATAGCCAGGAAGATTTACAAACTTTGGTTAATTGCTGTGGAGACGAAGGAGACGCTCTAGGATTCAGTTTTAGCGCAATTAAATCAGGTTTGATGATTTTTAACGATACAACTGACCAGGTGCTTACAATACAAGGCCACGAAATACCCAAAGTGGCCGAATACAAATACCTCGGGATATGGCTAAACGAAGGGCAGATATACACGGAAAAGCACGAACAGGCTCTTAGGGCAAAAGGACGAAGAGACGCCGGGATAATCAAACATAGGGCATTATCGGGGTACAACAAATATGAAGTACTAAGAGGTATTTGGAAAGGAATAATGGTGCCGGGACTTACTTTCGGCAATGCGGTTCTGTGCTTAAGGGCAGAAGTTCAGTCGAGATTAGACGTAAATCAGAGAGCTGTTGGAAGATTAGCACTAGGTGCGCGCGGCAAAACCACAAACGAGGCAGTACAAGGGGATATGGGCTGGGCATCGTTCGAAGCACGCGAAGCTAAGAGTAAAATACTATATGAGGAACGCCTGAGGAAATTGGACGATAACAGGTGGGCAGCTAAGGTATTTAAATAATTATACAGAAAGAGCGTTGACTCACCGTGGCAGAAAAGAACTAGAAAACTAACCAGTAAGTATGCCGGTCATGAGGACGGAAAAAGAAAGAGCATTAAACGACAGGTTAAAAACGCGGAAGTTAAAAATTGGATGAATTCAATGGAAAAGAAACATAGTGTAGAACTATATCGATACCGGAAAAGGCAGATCAGGGAAGAATTTTTCTATGATAACTCAAAAGGCAGCGCCCTAATTTTTGAAGCTAGGTCAGGGTGTCTTAGAACGCGCAGCTACAAAAAGAAATTTAACGAAGAAGATGACACATGTGCAGTGTGTGGTAGATCTGTGGAAACAATTGAACACCTCATAATCAAATGCGATGGTATCCGTCCGGATGTCGATGCAGGCGCAGTCACTCTTCCTGAGGCCCTAGGGTTTAAAGATAACAATGGTCATGTAAATAAATCTGCAGTGGAAGTTAGCAAAAAGTGATTGGAGGATTGGTGGCTGAAAAGCAGAGATGTGGCCTAAGGTTAAAATTGTAGGAAACCGTAGGTAAAGATGATGGTGATTCTTAATGAGAATTGCCAACACAGTAAACAAAAAAATGATAAAGAAAGAAAAGCTTAGCATGGTGGCAATTGCCACCAGCCCGTTTCAAAGTGGGCGCTCCTATACATCCATCCATCGGCGGTGATGCGCGGGTGCCTGGGTGCATGGGAACTGAGAAAGCAGCGAGGAGCAGGGAGCAGCAGGCGCCACCCAAACTGGTTTGCCGGTGTCCGGCGCCTCTCGATTAGAACACCACTCTGCTCCGTTGTGGCCGCGGTTTCCGCCTCCCTCGCCGCCGCGCCGTAGAGGACACCGGCCGAGAGAATCACGCCTAACGCGCTGTCGACGAGTCCATACCGGCGGGCATAACGGCGGGAGATGATCGACTGCTACGGAGCTCGGAGCCGGCGCGGCGGACGCGACAAGCCGCCGGAAATGGAGGGCGCCGCTGACGCCCCTGACAAAGAACGTCACGAAAACTACCTGTTGACCCCGCCGATTTCGGCGGAGCAGTCTCGGCTGCTCCACGGAGCGATCTCGACTCGGCAAACGTTCCCTGTCTACCCTTTAAATCAGGCGGTGGCTAAAGCCACTTAGCCATGAAAAGTGAAACTTCACTATTGTCTTCATTTTACTCCCACTGATGGTGACTTCCAAACGCAGAGTTGGAGCAGTTGGGGAGCAACGTTTCCTGCTCTTTGCGGATCAACTGTATTCCAAACGCAGATCTGAGCCACGGGTCGCGTATTCCAATCGTAGACAGGGAGCGGTTGCCGAGTCGAGTTCGCTCCGTGGAGCAGTCGGGACTGCTCCGTCGAAATCGGCGGAGTCGACCGGAAGTTTGCGTGAGGTTCTTTTTCAGCGGCGCCCTCCATTTCCGGCGGCTTGTCGCGCCCGCCGCGCTGGCTCGGCGCTCCGTAGCAGACGATCATCTCCCGCCGACATGCCCGCCGTTATGGAATCGCGCACTTGCGCTCGCTCTGGTTGACAACAGCGAGTTGGAGAGCAGTAGCAGTAGCAGCGGGAGTAACCTTCACCTCCTGCAGCTACGCTCGAAAAGCAGACGAGGCGCACTCGAAAAGCGCGGGCAAGCGCAAGGAATGACGGGTACTTCCTCAAGCAGTTCGCGAGCGCCACCTACATGCTGTGGCAAGACCAAATGTACTCAAATAGCAATTTCAGGTCGCGCGCTCTCCGCCGGATACAGGCTGTCTGTCAGAGAGCGGGCAGACCGCTCCGGGCCTGCGGTTGGAATTCACCATGAGTTAAACCTTTGCTTCGTTGCTTCTACCTGCTTGATATATATTTTTCCTTCACTGTCCTTAAACCCCAGTGCTTTGAATAAATCAGCCCCGCTGCTTTCAAGTGTAGGGTGAACCCCTTTACAGAAAAGCATCAAGTGTTCACCCTTTCCTCCCCCTCTCCACACTCACCGCATAAAGTGGCCATCTCGTGGTACCTGACTCGATATGTCCTAGTCCGTGAAACTCCCGTCCTGGGCTGGAACTACAAAAGGGTTGCCATGCAAGTATCGTAGATATTTTCTTTGGCAATTTCCTGCTTAAACTTTCTGTATGCACCCAGTGTCGATTTCTTCAGCATCCCTGTTTTTCACAGGGCTCTCTCTGTTTCTTTAGCCTTTTCTTAACCGATAGTTGCTGATTCGCCCCCAACTGATGTCCAGATTTTTGTATGTCCGGTTTCTAACTCGCTTTCTCTATTTTCGTCGATTGCGTATTGTGTCGACTGCCAGGTTCTCTGCTTTCGAAAGAAACCTTTTTCTATATCATCCTGTACCCCCTTATTAGGTGTATTACCATGTGCTTCCAAGGCAGGCCTCCCTACAACGCACGTGCCTACGCTGGTGAACTAAACGGATAGCGGAAAAACTATTTCGTTACGCTGTTACTGGGGCCAAATTTCGCCGAGTGTCCGTTATTTATTAAATTTTGTTTCTATGGATACCCTCGAGGAAACTCTGGCGCATGCCAGTGCACCAGAGGGTTTATATGAAAGTTGTCGCTGCACTTTGTGCAAGCTCTCGCCCCAATGAAATTACCATTACGAACTTCCGACATATAAGATATGCCACACTTGCCCGTGACAGCAAATGTGAGGTGCAAAGTATTGAAAGTGGGTCTAAAATTTGCTATCTTTAACACATCACGCGAATGTCATGTGAGAGCCTTTCCACCCGGTAAGAGTGCTGTCATAGAAAAAGTAAGGGACTTCCCCTTCACAGTTCAAACCAAGCCGCACTCCACATGGGCACTACGTGATGAAATCCTCCCGGTGTCACGATTGGCGCTCTGCGATGCTTTCAATAAGACGAGTAGTTTAGGGTGCCTCGATGGCAGCGCTCCGCCGTACGGCCGCGCTGGCATCGAGGCACCCTAGAGTAATTCGTCACGCAGCGCCCTCATGATATGTGGCATGGTTCGCTACATGAGCGGAGGAATCTCTTACTTTGAATCATGATCGTGCGATGTATAAAGCATGCACAGGCATTGCCTAATTCCTATAGATTTTGCTTTCGGTGGGCAAACAATCGAGAACACTTTCTATTTTTTCGTTTTTTTTTCCCAGAGGACCAAAGGCATAGAGAATGTTACAGTCGGTGAGGACCAGACCACAGGTGAGATATCGAAAGGCACGGAGTTCGCAGAGAAAATCAATGAAGCTTTTAATGGGCTTTACACGGTGGACCCCGCTGAATCATCTGAAACACTCTAACATTGTGTTTCGTCACACAGTGGAGAACATGCATTGTGGGCTCACTGGGCTCACAAATGCCTTACTGACCAGTGGTTTGATACGTCGAACTCTAAGCAAACTTTCTACATTGGTAATTCGTGGGAAAAACAAAACTGCTACAATTCTTCACAGTATAACACAAAGTAACATTGTAACACCGTATAAAACTCTGCACTACATTGCTGAAGGCTACATTCAACTAGAATTAGCCTAACAACAATGCGAAAGCAAAGTTTGTTGAGTAGTAATCCCTAATAAACTAATTCCGTTCAGGTCAGCTGCTTACATGGTGGATGTTAGCTCTCATTTTAAAGATGAAGTGCTCATTCAGCTGGCTTATCAAGCAATGTGTGGCCAAGTCCTTCTTTCTAAATTGGGCAAGAATAATAACTCACTACGAAAAAGCGCAAAGGTGCTTATGATCAGGAGGAGGCTCCTAACTTCACATGCATAATACGAATAAATGGTCGGCATGCTCAAGTCGAGTAAGCTGCACTTCTACACCTTCAAAGAAAAAGCCTCGGCATAGCAGCCGTGAAGTGCCACTCAGCATCTGGAGGTGTGTGCATTACTCACATTAATTGTAAGCAATCACCAACACATTGATCAAAATTAACGTGCTGAAAAATTCTTTTCTTTGCATCTGGTTCATATCACTCGGTCTTGCGCTCACCTTCTAATTTAAACATTTCAAGGTGCATACAAACACAGGAGTGCAATTAACCTCTCCTCCTAATATTGCACTTGGTAAACATGTGGCAGTGGCTAAAGAAAGAACTCTTTTATGCAGCATACACTATAAGTGAAAACAAAGCGTGATTGTATTCCTGAAGTTGGAAATGTGAACTCTGCGGCATAACATCTTGGTGTGCTGTGCCATGCTGGAATGTAATCTAGTCTCAGGCTTTTCATCTTGACCAATAATGTTCTAATTCTGCTTTACTACAACCAGTACCATCTTCTCATACAGTTGTGTGACTTTTCTGCACGTGAAGAAGACAAAAAGCAGTTTTTTTCCTGTTATCCTTCTCAATGTTTTCATCGCAAAGGAAACGCCTGACATCATTTAAATGACTTTTTGAAGCAGTCAACACAGCGCTTCGCGTGAGGCAGTGGCCAGATTTGCCACTTCTGCGCATGCGCGAAACCGAGCGACATCACGCACGGCGCAGATGGCCGCCGTCGCCGCCGTTGACTGCGCCGGCTGACCTTTTGTCGCCGCCGCACGCTACTGCGCATGTGCGCCGCCGCTTTTCCTCCTCGCCACCGTTTGACCTTTCGCCGCAGCCGTGCGCAGTGCGCATTTGAAAGGAGGCCCGCAGGGCTGCCGTTGGTGGCTACTTTGTGCCAAAATGGCAGCTTTTCGACGCCGTCTGGCGATGAAAATTTCACGTTGGCTCCTTGGCTACTTTTTGGCTACTTTGAACTTCTATTTTGGCGAATTTACTAGCCATGTTTGCAATTGCATATACAATAGCAAGGAAGAACAAAGAAGAAAAATTATTTCCAAGCTTTGCTGTCCTCATGGCTGTCCTGGTCGCCTTGATGCGCGCGCGCGCGTCCTCTACGCATATATTCTCTCCGCCGGCGGTGCGCACATAGAGCAATTATACCAACTCGCAGACGCGGGTGCGCAGAAGCGCGGACTCTGGGTGATGGGCGCACGCCGAAGCAAAGCCCGCGAGGACGTTGCGCGCCATCTGGAGAAAATAACGCTAGTTCAAGCGCACGGCGAAGCAAAGGCCGCGAGGACGCTGCGCTCCATCTGGACAAAATAACGCTAATCTAGAGTACTTTCTCCGTTAGGGTAATGCATCCGAAACCATGCGTTTAGGTTCAGCCGTGTGAACGGCATGACACCAGGAGAGGAACGAGCAGCACGGTACGGGTGAAATAACACTTGTCTACCCCAAGGCGACGATGCTTCATTTTGTGCCTTCGGCTCGCCGATACCAGCGTCTACCATGCGAAAAGACGCAAGAGCAAAGCGCACGTTTCGAGAAGAATAGAGAAAGGACAAGAAACTAAGCGGTAAGCAAAACGGAAACTATTCTTTAGGCGTTTAGTCGCATGCTGCTTAGCATCTAATATGCTTATTACCATGCGTTACTGGATAGATTTAGTCACCTGACAGCGGAACGACTGCTCACTGCAAGTACTACAATTGCAGCATTCGACCCCACTACAGTGATCTGTTGAAACAGGCAGAAACCAAAAAGCACCGCGAGTGCGCAGTAATCCCAAGTTCGCAACAAAAACTGCCGCAGTTTCTGGCGTCTTCGAGTCGAACGTACTATGAAAAGGCTCGCTGAGAGTTAAGGATCGCCTTGTACACTGCACTGCACACTTCCACAAATGCTGTCGACGAACTTGGCGAGATTCCGCATTCCGAATTCAATGATTTTGATCTGCACAAAGCAACTTTGCCTGGTTGTGCGGTTTCTGAGTTTAGAAGAAAGCAGCATTGCAACCACCCTTCTTGATCTCGTCGAGCTGTCTGATGGAAAGGCAGAAACGCTTCACGACACGGTATTGAAGACGTTGAACAAGCACGGCCTATCGATCAAGAACTGTCTCGGACTCTGCACCGATGGTGCAAATGCCATGTGCGGCAAACACAATTCTCTTTTCAGTCGTCTTAGTGAGGACAACAAAGACTTGATTCTGATAAAATGCTCTTGCCACAGCCCGGACCTTGCGGCATCCAAGTCGATGGAGGCGATTCCCGCTGAGGTTGCGAGAAACCTACAACTACTTTGCACACAGCAGCTGCCGGCAAGATGCTTATAACAGACTATGTGCCAGCATGACAGGGGAAGATGATAGTGCAAATCCACCGCCCAAGATTTTTTCGCTTTCGCAGACGAGATAGCTTGCTATTGCAGACTGTAGAGAAAGAATTTTTGTGCAGTACCAGTCTCTCGAAGAGTTTTTTGAGAAAGCAGAAGATCGCAGCTACAACGTGCGAATTTTGCGAGAGATGTATCGAGAAAGAAAAAATTATGCTTACGTCGTGTTTCTTGCCTCAGTTCTCCGTAACGTCAGGCGAGTGAACAAAATGTTCCAAACAAATGCAACTGACCCACTGGTTGTCTTGTTAGACGGATTTTGAATCCATCAGTTTTGAGGCACAACACAACGGCAAGTCTGCTGTCGCTAGACCTGGTTGAAATGAAGTCGATTTTCCTGCAACCAGATGTAG
The DNA here is from genome assembly GCF_055824585.1 of Amblyomma mixtum. Classification (NCBI taxonomy): domain Eukaryota; kingdom Metazoa; phylum Arthropoda; class Arachnida; order Ixodida; family Ixodidae; genus Amblyomma; species Amblyomma mixtum. Next base: position 182,101,205 of record NC_143013.1, read on the forward strand.
CCAACCTAGGTGACGTCTTCAGAGAGAAGATTTCACTAGTCCTTATTGAAGACCAAAGGGCCACGAGGGAGCGCTGTTTCCAATTCTTGAGGCAAATGGCGATGGGACTGCAGCAGCGACTTCAAAATGCCTCCTCTGCACTTCGAAGACTGGCGACATAAATCCCGATGGCATAGAAAGTGATAAGAGCCTTGAATGCATAATGAAGCTACCGCTGAATTTTTTTCGTTTCTCCTCCATCGAACTGGAGTCTGAAGTACGCCAGCTGCAGATAGTTAGCGGTGCACTTGATCGCACATCATGTTTGACTTTCTCGCACGCAGCGGCATCGTACAAGGACGCTTGCGGCGAATGGCCTTTTCAACACCTGGCGCAAGGAGCACTGAAAATTTTGACCCTTCCAATTTCTAATGCTGATGCAGAGCGCGTGTTCTCTTGCGTGAACTTGACGAAAACAGAGATCCGTAACAAAATAAAGCTGGACTTGCTTATGGCGACTCTGCGAATCAAATTTGGGCTACAACTCCAAGAAAAAAACAGCATCATCGTTTAACGTTCCTGCTGAGTTGTTGAATATATTGTGCCAAAATTACTCCGGCAAGAACACTATCTACTCTAGATAAACTACGCGGACTGAACTTCTATTTATTTGCAACGTACCTTATGCTTGAAGGCCAAGCAAAAGACCCAAAATTCCGTGCTCTTTATTTACTCTGTGTTTTTGTGTTGATTCAAAATAATATTATTCATTGTTCATTAATAAAAGTTGCTTATAATAATGGTTCTTTTCTACTTGGCTACAAATTTGGCTCCAAGATCAGGTGGCGTGGCCACTTTTGGCTACTTTTAGCTTCAGTTCTGGCTCTTTTCGAAAAGTTCCCAACGGCAACCTTGAAGGAGGGATAGATAAGGAGCGCTTGCCCTTAGAACAGGCGCACACACTCGCCATGGAAGGAAAAGAAGATGCAACAGTCGGACGGCGCAGAAACACCGGTCCTGAAGTAGTAGCTTGGGGGTTGGCTGAAAAGCAGCGAGAGCTTTTCGCTTCGAGATATCCAGGTTTAACCTTAGCTAAGCCAAAGCCATTTTTTTACAATATGTCCAGCTGCTATGTTGTGACATAAGGCTCAAAAGGGCACACAGAATTTGTGCATGCGGCTCCAGCTGCTATATTTAGAAAGCTTCTCCATAAAATGGAACTGTAAACAGCTATAAGTTATTGGCCTTGTTACGTGCACACCAGCGCCAAGTCATAACATTTTCATTCACTCAGGACGTCGTGCAACCTCGGGAAAAGTGCAGAGATGGCTGCTATCAATAAAGTCACCACAATCATTCACTTGACTGCCACATACGCTCATGGACAAGTGCCCCTAGAAAGCCAGCGAATAGCGGCATTTGTTGGTCCTTTATATCCTTCGTTACAATTTGCGCATGCTACTTCGCATGCGCATGCAGTACTGGTTGAAGCCATATTCACCCCCCGCTGGAAGATCTGACATTGCAGCATAATAATTCATGCAGATTATTCCCGGCTGCAAAATATTTTGTTTTAATTTGGACGTTGGCAGTACCGCGAGAAAATATGGCAGCTGTGAAAGAGAGGTGGGCTTCGCACTTTTGTCTGCAGGTGCCTGGCATGAGCAATTTATGACAATTGTAGTACTTGTGCTGCCTCTGATTCTCTTATCCTTTTCTCTATACCTAGGATGTGTAGTGCTTGAAAATTTCATGAAAGTGGTGTCAGTGTAGAACGCACCAATGTAGTCTAATACATCTCATAGACAGAGTGGCTCATATCCTTTCCCACCACTTCCTTCAAACTCACGACGAATTGACTGGAAAAGAGTGTGTTCAATGCACGAGAGTCGACGGCAAGGTTACCTAGCCTTTGGGATATGTGAGGGAATACCTTCTTCAATGTCACTACAGTTTTCATTTGTTAAAGACTGGAGATATCTGTACAACATTTTTTGATGTTTTCTAGTTCATAAGATCTCCCAATGCATTTTTGTTGGGTATACATCGATGTATACACAGGTATACATCGTTTGTCACTAAGTGTCTCTAAATGTTCAGTTGTTGCTTATTATTGCCCCAATAGAATGGCGGATAAAGGATAATGGAACTAGTCTCTTTGCAGAAAAAAGAGTGCATTTTTGTTAGCCGTCGTGAGCTGCCGCCTCTGGTCATGCTTGTGCAGTGCTTAGTAGTTTTCTTTCTCTAGAAGTTGAGGTGACAGCACTCCGCAGCCGTCCAGTTGTAATTTTAGCAGTTTTCATGGTTTTCTACCTCGCTTCAGAAAGTCAGCATCTAAACACCTGTAATCCAAAAGCAACCGAGGAAACACAAAACTTTGTTTTCTTCGCCTGAGAAAAGAAAACAGCATACGCCTACCTATAACAAATCAAAACGAATCCAAAAAGACATTTAGTAGCTAACGTTCTCATGAGCATCGCACAACAAATTGCTCAATATTTCTTTTGCGAAGATATCTCGTCTTTGCCTTTATTGCCTAATACGGTGCTTGTGTTTCAAGCCTGACTCAGCTCTATGAGCTCGTCGTTGCATCTTCTCACGGTGTTCATCAGCATCCCTTCCCTGGTCACCAACTTATTATGAAAGGTACTCTTGTGGTCTCCATAGTTACTTTCTTTACCTGATATTACTAATCAATTGCGCTTAATTTATGCGTAACCCTTTTGGTATTACTGAAAATACATTTTTACACTAAGACATTGTCACTATATTGACGCAGGTCGCGTACTGCTGGACTACGTGTCACGCATGCCAGGACTGTATGAAGCGCGTCTGATGACGTTAAATTACCCATCCATGATGCTGGAGCACGCACGCACTCTGAACGCCACTAGTGTGGGTAGCACGTATGCGTTTGGGTCATGCGACGCGTTTTCTATCATTTCAACAAAAGAAAAAACGACCTTACATTGATTGCATTTAGGTTAGTACCCGTTCCATTGTGCTGCATAGAACAATGTATGCAAGGCCAAAAAAGATATTTGCACAACAGGGAATAAATTCCTTTTTATAAAGCACATTTTTCAGGTTATTGAGAATGGTTCCCATGCGAACAAGAAAAGAATTTTCTTGCGCGCAGCGGCTGTTTGCTTGGGAAACCAATACAATTGACCTCTGCAGATCATGAAATGCTTTCTGTCTCTTTCAGGTGCTATTGCTATATTGGAACTGAAAGATATCCACGCACAATGCATACTGATTAAATCCGCAAAAGAATAGAGGCTGCACCATGCACGCTGCCAAAAGTTATTGACAGTGATTAACAGCACGCGCAGGAAATCGAAAGTAAACTGTAAGTTTTATAGTCCAATGTCCCGAAGCAACACATGGGTCAGGAGAGAAGGTGTAGTAAAGGACTCGAGAATTTTTTGATAGCCGGTGTTCTTTCACGCGCACTGACAGCGCATAGCGCACCGCTCTTTTTGCCCACCGCCGTCACCGACATGCGGCTGCCGCTATCCCACGACAATGAGATCAGTAGCTGAATGCCACTACGGAGCCACTGCGGACACTATGACAACGGAGATCACTAACAGAAAATAAGACTTTATCAGCTATAAGTTAATAAAAAGCCTCATGGAGATATTTTAATCACTCGGCAATTGTTATACCAAGCATATAAAGTGCTTATGTGGGAATGCTGCAATGGAGCTCGTGCGTTAATTTCTCACCTCTGATGTCCTGAAATATATGCGTAAACTGTCCATTTTCCTGAAGCTCAGACTGAACTTTACACTTTGTGCTGAATAGCAGAGCATCACTGCCGGGGAGGCTGTACAACGTGTGACGCCCTAATGTAGAGATAAGGAAGGGACACCCCTAGTTTCATTCTAATCTCTATCTGTACCAGTTTTAATTACAAGGAATTCGCATCGGTATCTTTTCCACTTCATCCCAGGACAGACAGCGAAGTATGAGAAATCTTGGAAGGATGCTGTGCACACATATTGGTGTTGAAATGTGAAAGTCGTTTAAAATGCCTTATTTGACATGTCGTGACAGAGGTCCACATTTCATTGACAAAAACTCAGGGAACCCTAGAAGTGTGCCTGTATTTGAGGGTGCAATGTTAGCAATCAACTGTTTACAATTTTAAAAAGCAGTTTGCTGTCATGATATTGTTTCCTAAATTTAATAATAACTTATGTGCATATTTTAAGGCGAGTAGACAGTATTTTTTGATGTTTCCTGCTTCATCTAACGGTCAGTGCATTGCAACATATTTTTTTTATGATTTGTAGTGCAATAGCGAAACGGCACTAGGCCACAGTAGGCAGTCGACAGTAGGAATCCCACACTAGGCAAGTGACAGTAGGTAGTCAAGAAAATTACTATCAGTGAGCTAATGCGGCAAGCAGTATAACATCTTTTAAAGCGCTGAACTTATATCACCAAGTGCACTGTGCAGTCATTGATGGTCAGAATTCCTTGAGCTCTGAGCAGGGGATGCAACAACTTTCGCGACCAATATTTTGTATTCTATTCCATCAAAGAAAGTCTATCGGAAGGGGTGGAACTCTTCCTATAAGGCTTGCTACTCAGAGAACTACTCTAGAAATAATCATCACCTTCAAGCCATTTTAAACATAGCTGGCGTTTAAGAAGGTAATGCACGATTTGCCAATGACTTGACAAAAGCCTCAAATGTTGTACACATCGGTACAGCAGTCAAGCACTGGAGTTCTGTTTCCAATTCAAGTTTTGGTTTAGTCTTTAACGTCCCCAAGAGACTCAGGCTGTGAGGGACGCCGTAGTGAAGGGCCCCAGATACTTTCGACCTCCTCAGGCTCATTAACATGCACTGGCATCGCACACTACACGGGCCTATAGAATTTCGCCTCCATCGAAGTGCGACCGCTGAAGCCGGAATATAACCCACGTCGTTCGGCCACCTCAGCCGCGGCAGCCCATTTTCATTTCATGGCTACTTTTCCCAACAAATGCATTCAACCAATTTTCTCTGAGTTTTTGTGTTATACAGCGAATATTTTGCTGCAGAAATGTGATGTATATACCAAAACCCTTGTTCCTAATTTTCAAATATCTAAAATAATGTCTTAATTAATTTATCTAATTAGGAAAAAGTTCACCATAACCTCAGCGGCGTCAGAGGCAAGCTGGTTGGTAAATATATGTATTATATATGTCGTGCGGGCGCGTTTCTCTGAAGCTTAAACAGCGGCTCGGCTAAAACACAGCGTTCAACGCCCTTCATATATAGGCTCGCGCAGCGTCTGTTTGTTCTTGGCCCAAGGGAGGTGCGCGCAGACACCCAGTATTAACTACACAACGTCCTTCACGCTTTCACGCCGGGCATGCGTCTGTATTAGTCAGGCGTGGAGACCGTATTCCAGGAAGTTCGAGTTGTTTCTTCCGAACCACCGCCGCCGGCGCTCGAGAGAAGTGGAGAGGGTATCAATATGCGGACTCAGGGCTACGCCATCTTCATCGACAATGAGTACCACTGTGGCGAATGACAATGTCCAAGGAGCCGATAAAATTCAACCAGCATTAAAAAGAGGAGTTGCTGTATTTTATTCCCAAAGAATTACTTGAGGTATCAGCGGCCATGAACGCTGATGACAAACTTTAATGCTTTACAGGAAATTTTCCGACCAACAACAGCATTCTGGTAAATTTAGAAGACTACGCAACAGAACCAGGCTATTAATATCTGTGCCTCCGCACGGATGTTTAGAAAGAAAGAAGTACAGAGGGCAAAACACATGCCTAGAACAACCAAATGTGTGTTCCACAGCTCCCAAAGCTGCTGCGATCAAGAAGGCAAAAAATTACGATAAAATTCTATGAGTTGAACTGCACATGTTTACATCCACATTATTTTGAACCAAATTGTATCGCTAGTTATCGCGTGTTAAGGCCGAAACACGCTCAGAAGATGTTCTAGACATGTGTTTTGCCCTTTGTACATTCAAAACAGTGAGTCTGCGTTTCGCTTACGTTTCGCGTTCTGGGCCTTCGGTGGAAAATTAGAATGATAAACTTTTCCTTCGGCTGGACCATTAACTCTATCCTCTATAAAATGGGCTGCGTTGGAAACAACACCTGAGCCAGTCCTTTGTGAACCGGCAGGAAGCGCACTCACACGACTCTAATGCTTATGAATCGTCAAAAGTGAAGCAGGCGTTATAGGTCAATAGCTGCCGTCCGCCCAATGATATTCATTAATTTTCTGCACTCAGACTCTTCGACCCGTAGCTTCGGAAGATCACGGCCGCCGTTGCTTGCATAAGGCTTCTTCTATTACAGTGCACAAGATCAGGGCTAAACGATGCGCAAGTGATAACCTTTAAAACAATAGTCATTTTCTATCGCCTAAGTATTTGCTTTTTAGTAGCATTCTAAGATTCCAGGATCACTGCACTTTTGCTGGGATGATGTGCTGTTTGGACCTTCAGCTTCCTCCGATGCTTCAACTCTAATGTCAGAACAAAAACCCAGATACCGGCGCCGACAAGGTTGAGAGATCCACAAATCACGAGAAGCCAATCGTAGGCTCCAACTCTGTCTCTGAAGTAACCTGCAAAAAGAGAATCCTGCGCTGTAACGCAATAGAGTGAAAGTCTTCTAGCTGTATTTTAGAAAAGCGGAGAGTGGACTCAGTGGCAAACAATATGAAGGCGATTAATTTATGTCTGACTCCACACGATCCAATATCCACTGCAGAATAGTATAGACATGAGGTTAAGAAATTCGTTATCTGTAGCTCAGCCGTGTCTCCTTAAGCCTAAGCATCTCATTTCACTGAAATGCGAGCAGCTTAGAAATGCCATTCTAAAGAGGTATCGGGCGCCTTTGGTCCATCAATGAACGGCCACACATACATAGTATCAAAAGTTCGCGATGGGTGCGCGCTGCTTCTTACTCTTTGTTAGATTTTAGTTGGCCTTAATGAACCATTCGTTACAGACACAGACTATTCGAAAAGACTGCTCGCAAATCTGCTTTTTGCTCCACACAAATTATATCTCCTCAGTACATGAGGGTTGAAGCTGTAACAACCTGAAAACAAAATTTGATTTGAACTTCACTCACACAGAAATATTTCCAAAACAACAAGGTGCCTAATCACGCCTCAAGAAATCGTTCATTCCCCCCTTTTGGGAGCAGGACACGCAGTAACATATTATTTCAACATAGCTTGTGGAATGCATTGCTTTGTATTTGGAGTTACCATCGCGAAGCGAAACATGGACCATGGGACACCGTAGTGAAGGGCTACAAGACGACCTGATATTCTTGCACATTCGGTAAAAAACACATTATACACTGGAGTTTTCCCATTTCACCCGCATCGAAATGTGGTGGCCTGGGATAGTATGCGTTCGGAGATTATAAGCTCACTACCAGGCCTGAAAATCCAGGGAGCCACCACAGCTGAAGGCTGTGAGGAGTCCTGAGTAGAAGCAGCATATAAATTAACGCATAAATATGCTCCTTCACATTAACAAATGTTTAGTAGACTGCGGTGCTGGAGCTTTCCATTCTCTCCTTATTTTATATCTTGGGTTAATGTTGCCACGTACCAAAAACGCTCACCATTCTACGACTAATTACGATCCATGCTTTTATACTGCCATGAATTGGTGTCTGCAATTCGTTACACAGATAACGTTTTATGAACGCGCAGAAGAGGAGCGGGGTCCAGTGACTCCCAAAGGTTACAAAGGTGGAAAGTAGCGCGAGACAGTAACGATATAACATGATATGTGGAGCTAACAGGAGGAGGGACAAAGACAGTTCCTGTGGAATCTACCACTGTCTTTGCCCTTCGTCCTGTTCGCGATACATATAATGGATCACCGTTCTCAAAGTGTCCTGCGAATTTCATTCACATTTCTATCTGTGTGTCGCTGAATGTTCTCTTAGAACACCTCAGCGGATGAGAATTAGAATACAGTGCAAGGTTTGGCTTTAACGTCACTGGCTTTTCTTTGCTGCACTTGGCGCTACGAAGATTAATAGAGAACGCTTGACCATTTGAAGCGCAAATTGCATCATTTTCTGAGAATATTGATATATTCTTGATAACAGCAGCTCACTTGGCGAGTCATACATTGCAACATGACCTGCTCAACAGGCTTGCATGAAGAATTGTCGAAGATCCTGTGTTTACGTGTTAAATATGTTATGGTGGTGTGAAGGCTGAATCGTTCTGCTGAGGTAAAAGTTCATATGTGAGCCTCATAGCTTTGCTGACTGCACTTTCACACCGGCTTCTTACTGTTCAGTCTTGCGCCGTCTTAAAATGTCCTGCATGTGTCTGAAGAACACAATATTGCAGTCACTGCGGAAACATCCTGTGGATCGTTGCTACTTGACCCAGGAGCAAATTAAGAGCAAAAATTTTACCCTATTTTGTGGTAAAGGGTGAAGTGTAATTTAGAAATTTTACTATATTTATTACATACTCATCGTATAGAAACCACCATCGCTATGAATGCAGTGTTTGCTCCAGAGTAGAGTTCCTCACAGATGTTTCCGCATCATGTGCATCCAGAAAATGAAATATTCGACCACTGCTGGTCAAATACCGCGCGCATTAATTCAACGCACAAAGAAAGCGGGAGTATGGGATTCTTAAGAGCACAAAATAAATAAACAACGTTAAAGGGTGTTTCAGTCCGCTAGGCTGTCCTTCGACAAGAGATTTTTTTTCGTTTGGCGTCAAAGCAAGAAAAGTTCTCTTGTTAAAGCATTGGATAGCGCACTGATGCTTCCCTCGACCCTTCTTGAAGCTACTTCCTATGTGGTAGCGTCTTGCAAATTATATAGATGAAACAAATCACGTACATACCTATGAGAGAAGGCTTCGCAAATGACAACATTCCTGCAGTAGCGATGACGATCCCAAAAGACATGGACAATCTTTCGTGTCCAAAATAGGTCGCCAGAAGCATGGTAAAAAGGACCACGCCAGCGCCGACAAGAAATGCTATGGCCAACTCTGCGGCAAAGATTAGACCGTGAGTGGGGATTACTGGCAGCAGAATAAGGAGAATGCCTTCTGCGCTCAATAAAAGCACTATGGCGGCTTTGTTCCCAAGTAAGCCACGATCAACAGCGACTGGGATAACGAATCTCCCTGCGATTTCGGCAATGGCTCCCACTGATGACACCGTCACTGCGCTGGACACAGGTACTCCTCGGTCGATGGCGAAGTCGACAAAAAGCGATACGTAACACTCAAAGACCAGGGTATATGAGTTGAAGCTGTACATGAGGAGATAAAAAATAGGGTTTTTGAAGACTGCGAGTCCATACTGCAGCGTTCGGTCTCTTCCTTCATTGCTCGACGCCGTTGAGTTTCGGGTTATCCCTTGGTTGTGGTTCCTGCTATATCTCCACCTCGGAGTACGTGGAAAGAGGCTGAATGCTAAACCGTTCATGAGAACGGCTCCGAAGATGAGAAGAGAGCCGCGCAGGCCGTAAATTCCGGTGAGGTACTCGAGTAGCTTGGGAAACACGAACAGGCCCATGGTTACGCCCGTGTAGTTGAGGCCCATGGCCAGACCCTTGTGTTTGTCGAAGTGTTCGTTGATGATTGTGGGTGCAACTATGAACACCATTCCGGCGCCGATGGCTGCGATAGAGAATTTGTAGCAATATAAGCATAGGGAGGTAAAGTTCCTAATTTAGATAACAGCAGATAAAACAGTTTTAATTGCAGCGCGGTCTGTTTTAATAATGTGGCCCACTATAAAAATAGCAAACCCCTGACTGAAGACGAGAAGGCATTGCAGGAATTTGTTGTCCCTACATCCAACGACGCAAGGTGTAAGCTAAAATATTACGAAACCAAAAAATTGTGTATTCTTGCTTTCATGGAGACATTTTATATAATCCTCTTTAAACTAAAACTGGCCATATCAGTTCTTTTACTAAGGAAATACTAATTTTTGCACAACCTTTTTTACTGCAACGGGCCCTCCGCTGTGTCTTTGTGGCTTTCGCATTCGGCTGCTTGTTTCAAGATCGCAGGCTCTTTTGAGCAGCGGTGGCCGTATTTTCATGCAGAAGTATAAAAATCGTATGCAGGGCGATGACAGCGCTTGTGAGAGAACCACAGCTGGTGTAGATGAACCCGTACACCTACAATACGGCGGCCCTAATTGCCTTTGTGTTGCTTCCGTGTGTTAAGATCCATAATTTAGGATTTTGTAATTTTTCGCAAAGGTGTGCTGCATTTAGAATCTTACCATGCACAATGCCCAGTGTAAAGGTCATAACATCAATGCTTGCGGCAAAGTAGCTGGTGATGGCGCCAATGCTTGAAGTAGCTGCTCCCGCTAAGATCACCGGCCGCGGAGTGAATTTATGAGCCACGGGACCGGTTATCAACCCTGGAACCAAAAGCGTTAAAACTTCTTTATGTACTTTGTGAGGTCCCCATCTCCAGAATTTCTAAAATCCAAAGGACACATTTAATAAATGTCGAAAGAGAAATGCAACAACGCATTTAGGCAAGTTATGTCTGGCCTATTAGCCGAAAAGGTTTTTTTGTAAACCTAGCGAGCGAGATTTATTAGATTTGAATACGGAGGACTTGGCCGTTCGCTTGGGTGGCAGCTTTATAGCTATACTTCAGATTAAAGTCCGATTAAATTTGCTGGCGTAAAAGGTAGAAAAATCATTGAAAGAAGAGTTTTGTTTCAACAATCACGTAGTGACTACCTTCCTTCATTTTGCGGGCATCGGCAGGCGCATTACGCACTTCTTTTCATCGCTGAGAAGACACTACTCTGATTCACTTTATTTAACGTACGATTAGCGATTACAGTCGTATTAGTCGCACCTTATTTGAGGGGTGCCTGCTTTTCACGTTCTAAAGCTTCGTGAACATATGATTTCTACACTGTAGATTGATTTGCCTTATGCTGATTCGATCCTCTGCCCCACTTTCATTTCGCACTCCATGATTATATTGATAGCCCTGAAATTCATGAAAAGCTGTCTGCCTCGTTCCTTGTCTAGGGCAGAACATGTGTTTTCTATAAAAGTCTAAAAGTAGTGCATTTCTTCTCTCACTGCCATTTCGGTTAACTTCTTCCTCACTAACTTTTCCCGCTCTCATTTCCTCCTAGCCTCAGTTTCTACACCTCACCTTGCCTGGGAGGTCCAGATTCTCTACGGTGCTGGGCTAGGGGCATGCTGTGCAATGTATTTTAATTTCAAAGCCCCAATCCGGGAGTTTTGATTTTCCCTTGCTTTGTTCGCATTTGTGCAGGGAGTTATTCATGATTGTTAGTTGTTTCCTTACCATAATGTCTGCAAATAAACCACTACCCTAAATAATTCCTGGCACGTGACCATACTTTCTGCTGCCTAACTCGTGCTTTGTTTCCCATTGTAGATACCTCTAGAAGTCCTCCAACGATGTTTATTCCATCGCGCATAACTGAAAATCTTTATGAAGCCTTCCTCTTATCCCGTCGTTGTGACTAAATATTTTCGCGAACTTGTACAAGGCAGAGCGTTTCTTCTGTATAAGAGTCCGGAAGTAGTGCATTTCCTTTTTCACCACCACCTCGGTAAACTTCTTCCCCGCGAACGTTTTACGTTTTCATTTCAAGTGTGTGCTAATTCTAGCTCCCGTTTCCATACGTCACCTTGCCTGGCAGGTCCAGATCCTCTACAATTCTGGGTTTGTGCATGATGTTCCATCTGTTTTAATTTCAATGCCCCTATTCGCGATCTTCGATTTTCCCTTCTTTCCTCGCATTTGTGCAAGCAGGGATTCATAATTGTTGGGTGGTTTCTTACCGCAATGACTAGAAATAAAACATGCACTGTATAATTGCTGGCCCAAAGCCTTAATTTCAACGGCCGAAATTTTGCTTAGTTTCCCATTATTTATGCCTCTAGGAAGCCTTCAGTGATGTTTATTCGATCGCGCTTAATTGGACATCTTTATGAAACCTTTCTCTTATCCCGTTATCGTGACTAAACATATGCGCGGACTTGTGCAGGCTTCAGGCTTTACGCAATAAATTTATTTTCAACATCAGCAAGGAAATAATAAGTGCTATCTTAGTGTGAAAGCACTACTTCACGCGGTGAAACGGGCTGATCGAGTCTGTGGGAAGCTTGGCCTGCAGGGTTACTTTAGCCAAACCATGATTAAACGGAGAAGTAATTTAACAAATTGATGCGCTCTTTTCTCGTGGTTCGTTGCTAATGTGTGTTGATTTCTCACTGTCCTCGCGTTATTGCATGATGCAATGAATACCATCTTGAAAAAAAAAGTCTCGCGGCAGAGTGGCAGTGCAAGTGTCTCGCACGCCGTCTGCCAGTGTTCGATTCCCACTCAAATTTGTTTCTGTTCTTGCAATTGACAGTTTGGAGTCGCCACGGTGGCTCAGTGGTTATGGCACTCTGCTGCTGGCCAGAATAATGCTGGGTCGATCCCGTCGGCGGCGGTCGAATTTCGATGGAGGTGAAATTCCAGAGACACATGTACTGTGCGTTGTCAGTGCACGTTAAAGCACCCCAGGCAGTCGAAATTTCCCGAGCCATTCACTACGGCGTACCTATTAGCCTGAGTTGCTTTGGGATGTGAATCCCCTATAAAAAAAAAAAAACCATACACCGACAGTTGGAGACGTCACATTCAGTACAGCCTCTGCCTCCAACTCCCCTCCACGTCATGCATGACCAAGACAGGCATTAGCTTTGGTATTAATACTACTCGGATTTGAAACCGCGGCGGCATCGACAGATCAGCTTCACTGGTCACTTCAACCGAGCACTATGCTATCGCCTCAGCCGATCATGCCTTGTGTTAAAATGCAACACATTCCCACTCTTTGTATTGCACACCGTTGTCTTCAACTAATGCTACTATAGAATTAATGTCCTCGAAAAACATGCCGAAAACTCAGCAAATCAAAACCATGACACAACCACTCTAAACAGATGCATTAACATGTCTACCCGGTTTAACTACTTTAAAACCGCGCCGCTTTTTTTTTCAAATGGACAGAACATCAGCTTTTTCCTTACCAGAAAGGTACATGACAGCGCCCATGACCATAACTGGCCACGAGCCATCGCTCTTGTTTGTCAAGAAGGTCTCCTGTATGGCGACGAAGAGGAACCCCGAAGAACGCCTCACCGCCATTGCAAAGCAGCTGGCCACTGCACATGCCCCTGCATGAGATAACATCTTAGAACACATGCAAAGGTTCTATCGCTGACCGCCCCTACCATGGTTTCACGTGCACACTAACCCCAGGAATGTATGAATCTACATCTACAGGAGCTACAAGCTGTACTTAATCATACAAATAACCGTAAAGTCGACGATCGTGTTTATGTTTTCAACATCACTGGCCGCTGCAAAAGTTGGAACGCCTGAAGACGGGCGGTTTCTTTGGTAATTCAGAAGAAATTAGCCTTGTAACTCTTACGGAAAACAAGTTTTGGTACTCTAAGACTAAGCGAGGCGCTTCGTTTGCGGTAACTTATAAGGAACTTGCTGAAACTCGCGAATAAAAAAGAAACATTTTTTTCTTCACAGTCATTTTCCTGCGATGCTAATAGGGGCCTCGGCTATAAAAGCGAGAAAGATAAATTTTCTCTAGGACATGTACAGCTAAACTAGAAGAAAATTACTTTTATTTTCATAGCCGGGGCCCGAGCAGCACCGCATGAAAGTGGCTGCGAAGAAGAAGAAATTTTTTTCTCTATTCGCGAGGTTCACCAAGTCCTTTATAAGTTAGCATAAACGAAGCAACTTACTGAGGATGACGTACGCCTTCCCTATCTACATTATACAACAAAGGCAACATCAAAATTGAAGGACTCTTCAGGCAATCCCACAAGTCGGCACTAGGAATACTCATCAACACCTCCAACGACAAGCTCATGCAACTCGGCCTACACAACAGGCTAGACGGATTTGACTGAGGCCCATATCAGAATGCAAGAGCTCAAGTTCGCTGTCACCAGTGCGGGTAGAGGGATCCTAGAAAGGCTCGGAATAAACGCGGAACCGCTCAGCGTGGTCACCCGGAAAATACCGCACAACGTTAAAATGGCAATTACGTAAAATCACTACCGAAAGCGTGCACCGCGTCCAGCACGAAGATGCAAGGCCAAAGCGCAAGCCCTAGGCAAGAAACTTGAGAGCCGACCGGACGTAGGCTGCTTAGACGTGGCCGCTTACCCAAAACACGAGGAAACATACGCGATAGACGCCGTGAGCGAGGAAGACGAGCTAGTAGCAAACGCGATTGTCCGAACAAAGTCTCCAGAAATAGCCGAAGGAGCAGGAATTACCTTGGCGTTGAAAAACAGACCGGTATTGTCAGCGATTCCAAATAATCATAATAATAATATTGGGCCCGCCGCGGAGGCTCAGCGGTTACGGTACTCGGCTCCTGATCCTAAAGACGCGGGTTCGATCCCGGCCGCGGTGGCCGAATTTCGATGAAGACGAAATTTTAGAAGCCCGTGTGCTGTGCGATGTCAGCGCACGTTAATGAACCCCAGGTGGTCGAAATTTCTGGAGAGCTTCACTACGGCGTCCCTCATAGCCCGAGTTGATTTGGTGCGTTAAACCCAAATTTCCGGAGCCCTTCACTACGGCCTCTCTCATAGCCTGAGTCGCTTTAGGACGTTAAACCACATGAAACAAACCAAACCAATAAACGAAACAATAATAATTGGTTATTGAGGAAAGGAAATTGCGCCGCATCTATCTCACATCTCGGTGCACACCCCAACCGCGCCGTAAGGGTAAGGAGGAAGGAAGGAGTGAAAGAGGAAGGAAAAAAAAAGGTGCCTAGTGGAGCTCTCCGTAAATATTTCGACCATCTTGGGATCTTTAACGTGCACTGACACAGCATAGCACACGGGCGCCTTTCGCGTTTCGCCTCCATCGAAACGCGGCCGCCGCGGTCGGGCTGGAACACGGGTACTCCGGCTCGGTAAATGAGCGCCTTCACCACTGGGCCAACCACAGCAGGTAGATTCTAAAGCAGCCATTGGAAATTTCTCCAAGGGCGGAATATCTGCCATCTCCTTTTGCATTCTCAAGAATTACACGAAAGACTAGAAAGACGCGGAATTGGTCTCATTGTCAGCTCACTCGTCAGCCCCGTGGAACGAGGTAGCCCGCGACGAAGCTCGAAGATCTATCCGCCGCGCTGTCGGTGCTAACTCGGACGCCGAATTGACAAGAGGCGGCCTTAATATTTATCGTGAGATCACTCAGCATTACAGCATATAAAGGCTTATCTTACAACCTCTAGAAGACAACCTAACCATTGAAGAGGGGGTACTGTAAACAACTGCAAACTAAAACGCTCCTGAGCCATGTGTCCTAAGCCATGTGTAACCGCAAACATTTTAACCAGAGTGCAGAAATTGTGCGGTAAAGCCACCGTAGACAACATGTTCTGGGACTGTCCGACAGATCCTCCACCAATATCGCTTGAGAGGCCCGCCCGCCTGCACCTGTGGAAGGGTGCAGCTCAGCTGCACCTGGAAACTCAAGTGCGGTTTATGATGAAAGCCCAACGGGTTGCCGGAACTACCACTGACGTCCGCCTAGCAAGATCATCTAACACACTTGTAGCTCAAGCCGATCGTAAAAGTTTTCCATGCATTCTAAGGACACCTCCATTCCATGTGGCCACCCTCGGTTGCAAGGATGCAGCGGGTAGCAGAAAAACGTGGAAGACCCGTGGGTCTCCGCCAGCTGCAGCCATGTTTGATGTCTCTCGCTTCCTTGTGCAGGGACGCAAGCGCAAGAATTCTCTGCTGTCTTGAAACCATGCGTCGTGCCCCATGTCTGTGTTGCAAGCGTGCTGTTATCGTCGTAAGGCCCGTGGGTCTCCGCATCGCTCAGGAGCAGCAATTCTTGCGTATTCACCCAAGTATCCGTCATCAGCTCCGGGGACACAAACCCAGAGATTCATTAAAACAGCACGCTGTCGGTGAGCAACAACTGATCATGCTGCAAATTCCCATTCCGAAATAATGCTACAGGTCTTCACGTTTCAAGATTTCGGGTCGGCAAGGCACGTTTTCGTATTTATGCAGGCACCTGTGCGCGCTAGTTAATAGAGATGCTGCGAGACTACATTTCTTGAATTTTTTCAAACTCATACAGTTATATGGCCTTAAAGAAAGCCTACTAGCCATTTATTGCTGCCGTTGATGGCACTGCTTATTTGCCTGCCAGCTTGAGTTAAAACCGTGTGTTTTAGTCAAATGTCGGTTTTTTCATTGAAGAGATGAATGGTAGTCACAGAGATATGTTACGGAGCACGCGGTTGAAATAATAGGCGGGAGAGGTTCCAGAGAAGTATCCAAGGAAATAAAACATTTTGTTAAAATACACCTAAAAATGAGAGCCTCTAACTCATCAGACCGAACAGAAGTAGCAGAGCTTTAAAGTTAAATATTTAATTTAAGGCAAGCTATGTAAGAAACTAGAATACGGAAGAATTGAGCATGCTTTTCACAACCGCAACAGCCTTAAATTGGTGAGCAGAAAACGAGAGAAAGACTAAAGTAAGATGCATACCCTGAGAAACAAGGAAATCAATGTCATTTTCAATATGAATAAGATTGTCGAAGCAGCTGAGGAGTTCTACACAGATGAATACACTGTTCAATGTGATGAGGTTCCTAACTGTAGCGGCCGTAGTGCAGAGCTATTCGACGTCCCGCCAGTGATGAAAGAGGAAACAAAGAAATATTGTGCTAGAAAAATGGCAACCCCACATGAGCCTTCCATCATGACCTTAATTCTACCCCTATGTTGGAGGAACGTTGATAACATCGTAATTCATCGCTAAAGGGGCGTTCAAGAACTTGAGCGGATGGAGACCGACCAGTTTACTATCTGTGGCCTACGAGGTGGTTCAGAAGGTCGTCGGTAATATAATTGGAGAACCTTAGAGTTTGCTCACCCAGAACATACATTGTAAACCTATCAATCAGGTGAAAAAAAAAATGCACAGAATAAAGCTAGCTCCCGTCAATAACGTTCGAGAGAGAACAAGAAGGCATTTGACACAGTAGAGACGTCATCAGTCATTTAGCATTCCGGCATCACAGCCTAGAAGACTATCATGTTAAATCATAGTCACATTAGTCCTCTATAAATTGAGCAGCAAAATTGCCATGAGGAATGGTGTTAATCATGGAGACGCGATGACTCCAATGCTTTTCATGACATGCTGACAGGAGGTATTTAGTGTCCTAGAATGGGCACAGGTGCGGATAAGATTTAATGGAGAACAGCTTAGTAGCGTCGAATTCCCTGATGTCACTGCCTTACTGAGTAACAGACGGTACGAATTCCAAATCGTGTTTATTGACTTGAGCAGGCGAAGCAAAGCGGTTTGTATATATGTTAATATGCTCAATTTTTTTGCTCAAAAGGTTTTTAAATGGAAGAGGAGTTTACGATTAGAAGCAGAGCGCTGGAAGCGGTAAGGGAATACGTCTGATTAAGACATGTAGTTACCGTAGGTCTGGACCATTAGAGTGAAACAGATACAAGAACAAAGCAAAAGCGGGTGATATCCGCAGGATGGTCAGGTTTCGCTGGCTGAGGACGTCGCAAGGTCCTCAGCGTAACGTTCTGAGATGGCCCAGCTTTTCTCGGACCCATGGCGAAGCGTGCACTGTCTCAACGAGCAGTACGCTTCTCTATAAACAGCAGCCAAGTGCGCGACGAGTCACGGACTCAGACAGAGGGAGAGCGCATGGCTCCAGCGGCGGCACCGCAGAGAGCGCGCACGACGGCGGGGGAACTACCGCGGCGTGTGACGTGGCTAGTAACATGCTCGAGCCAGCGCACCTTCGGAGCGGCTGAAAGTCGCTGAAAGTCAAAGCTACAGAGTCAGCGAAACTAGCAGAACATGGTCTAGTAAAGCGTTAGCTTTAATAAGCGTCTACCGCTCTCGCGGAAGCGACAACATAACTCGCGAGCCCGATGCAGTGCCAGTAGCGAGGGGCTAGGGTGATGAAGGGTAAAGTCTCTCCGGCCATCAGCAGTTTTTGTCCTCCAGACATACTGGATGATCATGCTCTTTATTCCTACAGCCGTCACACGTAGCTGACAAGCACGTACAGTCTCTGGCACTGTGCTTACGTAAGCCGCATCTAAATAAAGCCTTTGGTTCTACCATGCTCCCATGCACTTCCCGTCGCAGAAGTCGGCTTCTGCCTGGGAATATCCCTTCTGGACGTCAAGAACCGAACCGGCCGTGGTGTGCTCTATTCTTGTGATTGTAATGGCGGATTCCGTCGTGAGAGCTCATTTGGGAGCCGATGAAACGCGTACTCATCATCCGTGCAGAGGGCTCTTAAGTGTCAATTCTGTGCAAGCGACAGACAAATCTGGCTCTGGCAGCCTTATCAGAAAATAGCTCGACGTCGCTTGATCGACAAATTTTTTGGAATTCGGCGAGAAACTCGGTGACTGACTCAGTTTTAAACTGTGAACACAGCAGTAAAACTTGTCTTGCTCACAAAATACGAACGGCTTGAGTGCCACATAGCCTCAAAGGAACATCCGCAGCTCGTCCATACTCTGACGACAGACCGGGTGCCATCAGGCAGTTGAGCAGTCTGTAGGAGTTAAATGTAATGAAACTTAAGAATGCATGAAATCTGTCTTCTGCGGTGCTTTGTCGAACTGAAAAAACGAGACAAACGAAAGAGTTAGTGGACGTAAACGACGACGCCATTCGTGAAGGTGTTTTATGCGAAGCATATTACTAGAGCTACACTACAGCCCGTCGAGAGCGGCGGTGGAGCTACCATGGCCACGTGACACCACGTGACAACATGACGTCACAGCACAGGAGAGATGGGCTGCCGGCTCGCGCGGTCGGCCGCGGCGGTGGAGGCTCCACATCAGAGGCGCGGCGGCTGACCACGTGATGCTACAGCAGCGGTATAAAGCTGAGCTTGCCTCGCTCTCCGGGCACTTACGAGGCGGCCAGGTGCTGGGATGCCGCCTAGAAGCAGGGCTGATTTGAGCGACGACCAAGCCTAGCAATCAATATCCTTCGCATCTGACTAGGCTTAACCTTAGCTAAGCCTCAGCCATTTTTTGAGCACGAAATCAGGCAACTGTAAAAAAGGACATCGTAAGGTTTTCAACGCGGCATAGTTTAAAGGGGCGAAATCCAAGTGTGAGCGTCATTCAAGCTAAGGTAAGGATCAAAGGTTTTGCTTAGGGAATGCTTCTCACGACCATTTTGCCGCTTACCAGCCACAAGCCAGCTGTGGACGCTGTCTGGACCGTGCTGGGGTACTTCGGTAGCCCATTTCCAATGACTCCGCTGACGACCCTCGGGCATCCTGGCTTCCATTCCAGGGCGGAATGCTGAGTTCCTGTGCGAAAGGTATAAAAATTGTAGGCTAGCTCCCACCGTCCATAGAGCGGTAAATGTTATTGCCTCAGAGGTGGTGGAATCACATGAAGGGCAGCTGCTCCATTCGTATTCACAGTACCAACCTCTCTTAAGAAAAAAAGAATGCAGATGCTGTCACAGGTATTATTATCCAAGAGGTCCCAAAATAAATCTGGAGGACCAGCACACGAACCCCAAATTCAGTAAATAAAAAAAAATTGTCAAGTGCTTTCCGTCGCCATCGAAGCGGTCAAGGAGTTCTGTGTAGAGGCAGGAGAACCTGGTCGGCCAGGCCACCTTGAGCTCTCCGTCGCCGTCACCGAAAGTTGTAGACACACACCTCAGCATGCTCGGTGCATCCTGAGTACATAGCAGTTTTGGTGGTTGTGCTCGGTACTAAGACGAATCCCTCTGGTGCTCGACTGAGGCTTAGACTTGCTGTATTACCCCCTTTCCTTTCGATATGCCTCAGGACGGCGACACCGAGCGAGCAGCAGCCGCGGCTAGCTACTGGCAGCATCACCGAGAACCTTGGTTCTTTGCAGGGAAAACTGGCAAAGACGTCGACGAGTGGCTCACGAATTACGAGCGAGTCAGCCCGTACTGCCGGTGGAATTCTTCCGTGATGTTAACGAACGTCCTGTTCCTTTTGGAACCAACTGCTCCGATTTGGTACGACAATCATGAAGACTCCCTCGCTACCTCGGACCGTTGTATAGAAGAAATAAAGAAGTGCTATGGTGACGAATTGATCAGGCTGTAATATTTCGCGGTGTTTGAGGTGAAACGTTCGTTCCACTTTTTGTATGCTGCGGGAATGTTGTTATCGTTGGTTAAACGTTTAGAATCATATTTACTGTCCTTCCGCCTCCTTCGCATGACGTTATGCTTGGCCTTTTACAAAAGTGCGGTGCAACTTCAGACTGTCGCAATGAAGGGAATTCGTTGAACTCAAATCTGGTGTCAGCTCTAGTGGTAGACTCGCTCCCTAAGTTGTGACCGTTTGGGTCGGAAGACTCAGTTGTGCCGACATTGTCCGCTTGATTAGTGCCGGTTGTTACCTCAAGCCGTTGTAGAGTCAACTGCACATACGTGCGCTAAGACGTGTATCATCGTGCGCCGTTGCCTCGCACCCGTGACTAGTGGATATGCCGCGCTGTGTACATTGAACTATTCGCAAGAGACAGCTTTGGTACTTCGTGGCATGACACTCGCTCATTTCGGGGAAGCCTTACCCATTTCGGTGGCGCACTCAGTAATTCCGATTTAGACCAGCCGGCACAGCCATGCCCACAGTCTCAAGTTTAGGCTATGATTAATAAGTCTCTTTCACTAAACGACCGCCATATGTCTTCTTCTCTTCACGTAACCTAATGACACCAGAATTTTCGGTAAATGACTACCTTGTACAACTTTCAAACTGGTTAAGAAGTAATAGGTTAAGATTAAATGCCTCCAGAACAACATACGTAATATTTCGTCCCGCCAACAAACCTCTACACGACAAACTTAACATAAAATTTCAGAACACCTTTATAAGACAAGTTCAGGCACAAAAATTTCTTGGGGTTTGTTTTCATGAAGACTTGAGCTGGTCTGTACACGTAAGAAACTTAAGTGTAGAACTTGCCCGCACAGTTGGATGTCTGTACAAAATATCTGCGCTCATGCCTCTCTAGCTGAAAAAGAATATTTATTAGTCACTTTTTTATTTTAAACTAACCTACATTTTAATGGTTAAGGGCACTACTACACAATACAATTATACTAAGCTGATCACGTTACAGAAGAAAATCCTGCGCTGCTTCGAATCTTATTGTTGCATTGCACAGGACTTAAGAACCACTCCTCTTTTAAAAAAAAACACGGCATCCTAAAGGCACACCAGTTATGTTATTTCAAAGCACTGCAAGTAATACAGCAGAAGAAACTGTACGGAATTATTTCTTCCGAAAACGCTGAATACCTTTTGAGGCACCGAAAACACGGTACACCAAAAATCCGAACAAATTATGGAAGGCATTTAAACGCATTTATTTACACGCATTTAAACGCATTTAAATGCCAACCTAATTTTATTGTTATGTTGTGAGATTAGGTATAGTCTAAACTGAACACTGTTTTTCATGTTTACCTGTCGTCTCACAAAAGAAACACAAAAAAGTATAACTCAAAACGACTTTCTGAATTGCATTTAACTTACGTTTGTGTTGTTTCAAACCGCATTATGCAGTTTCAGTGACAATTTAAAAAGTGCATTGTGCATTTTTGTATGATTCTGTACAGCAGCTATTTGTGCTGATTTATTCATGTAATTTGTGTGACGTCCTATTATGTGTGACTTGTTGTTTGTGTGTTGAACAGTAAATGCAATACGTTTATGTACAAGTGTCAAATGTTGCGTGTTTTTATCTTTTGTTATTAGAGGTGGGATGCACAATTCATTTTTCTGTTTCTAAGATGAGTATTTCATCTGTACCGCTGTGAACTCTGTAGGGTCAGAGGCCTCGTCAGGCACCATTAGCCTTTAGCTTCTCTCTCTGCATTAACTCTGTGTTTCCTCTGATGCTGAAATAAATAAATAAATAAATAAATTTTTATGGAACTGCTTGGGAAGCATGTGGCTCTGTCGATTTCTTCAAGGGCAACCCAGAACCCCTTCCCCGTTCTCGCATTCACCATGTCATTCGTATTGGATTTACACCTCCAAAGAAACAGAAGCCTTACCGCGTGTCCCAGGCAGTGTGTAAGGTAATAGACGAACAAGTTCATGACATGCTAAAACATGGTGTTTTATTGAGGCTGTCACCAACATCACAATGGTGCAGTCGTCGAAAGAATTTCTCAGTTTCTTTAGGAAAATTGTTCGCATTTTCACCATTTTCTTCCAAAGTTTCCAACGCCGCCTTTCCTCTCATGTGCCTCCTACATAAAGATGTGGCTTACAACTGGACGTCCATCTGAAATAATTTCTTCTTACATCGGGCCCTATACTGCGCCATTTCTGCCCTTCTGATTCCATCAAAGTTCACACTAATGCCAGCGGTGACGGAGTTGGCGCTGTGCTCATCCAGCGCCACGCTAAAGATGTGCATGTGATAGATTATCCCAGCGGGTCTTTGACTAAGTCGGAACGCAATTACACTGATACACTGCTGTTGGCTCGCGAACCTCCAAGATCCGTGCGGCCCGTTCGCCCGTTGGGATTTCGTCTTCAAGAACTTGGTTGGTTTATGGTTGGTTTATGGGGTTTAACGTCCCAAAGCGACTAAGGCTACGGGAGACGCCGTAGTGGAGGGCTCCGGAAATTTCGACTACCCGGAGTTCTTTAACGTTCTCTGACATCGCACAGTACACGGGCCTCTAGAATTTCTCCTCCAAAGAAATTCAAGCGCCGCGGCCGGGATCGAACTCGCGTCTTTCGGCGGCTTTCAAGAACTTGAGTTCAGTGTCGTGTACAAGAGCGGTCGTCAACACACCGACACTGTCTGTCTCTAGTGCTTGCCTCTCCCGACGACCGGTTCTAATGGAAACTTCGACGACTACCTCGCTTCTAATTCACCCATGTTTCCTGATCTTCCCCTCTTTAAGACCGAACCACGTAAAGAAACGACATTTATGTCGCTCTTCGACGTCACACGCGATTCCTCTGCTAAACGTACAAAAATAATTGCGCGCCTGGTGGTACGCGGTTTTTACTCGTCGTACTGCAGAGCCTTCGCATCCCTCTTCTTCAACTGATGCATGACGGTGCCACGTCTGGCCACTTGGGAGTTGCCCGTACTCTTCATCGCACACAGTAACGATTTTACTGGCCCAAAATGCGTCAAACGATCCGACGCTGCGTAGGCAGTTGCGAACAGTGAAGTTGCTTTGAGCTCCGTACGTGTGTTCCTCTGGCTAGCTCCACCATGTCGCATCCTCAACTGCACAATTTTAGCGAGTGGCGTTGAACTGTCAGCCCCTTTTCCACTGTTTTCCAGTGGCAGCCGCAGTGTGACTGTATGTCTCAACCACCTAACACGCTACAGCAAAACAGCCGCCATACGATGAGCCGCTGCATCCGATGTGTCTCTTTTTTTTCTGCGCTTTCTCCCTTTCCTACGCGCCTTTCTGTGATTCTGATCAGTGATCGTGGGCGCCAGTTTACTGTGGGTACTGCTGAATAGCTTCTTTGTCTCTATGCATGCAGCTTTCGTTACTCGACGCCGTATCACCCCCAAACAAATTGCCTCGTCAAACACACAAACCGCAGGCGCTGTACGTAAATTCTCACCACAGTAACTGCGATGATGTCCACCCTTTCATTATGTATGCGCACGCATACCTACGCTCGAGAGCCCCGCCGTTCTCTACGCTCGAGAGCCCTGCAGTTGTGACGACACTATCCTTCCTTTTCCTCTTCACGAAGCACGTTGAATCGCCGCCACTCTCTGCTGAGCAGAAGAAGCACGCCGACTTGCCCGCATCCGGATTTTGTACTGGCAGGAGCGCTCTAGGCAGCGCTACGACATCCGATGCCGGCCCATCTCCTATGGTCTCGGCGATGGCGATTTAGTGCGGCTGTGGACGCCGCTCCGCAAGCGTGGTTTGCGTCAGAAACCCCTGTCACTCTACACTTGCCCTTTTGTTGTGCTTGAGCGCATAAGTGATGTGAACTACGTCCTCTCGCCCCTTAGTGACAAAGAATAAGTTGGGGCAACCAAAACGAAATAAGAAAAATAGGCCCCTGCCTGCACCACGTACGTACAACAGGCTTAGCCCAATTTGAAAATAAAAGAATAGGCTCATAGGCAAATTGAAATTTCACCACCCGTGGGTGGAAAAAGTAAAATAAAAAAGGGAAAAGCTACTGTAGCGACCCACAGCCGGGGGCTTCAGTAAAACTTGGGAAGGGCCTAGTTGGTACATGATGTTGTGAAGGTGTAGGTTGCGCAACCACGGGACGCTCTCTGTGTCTTTCTGTCTTTTTTTCGTGGTTCGTCCCGTGGTTGCGCAACCTACACCTTCACAACACAGCCGGGGGAGCGGGCCCGAGGAGAGTCCCCTGATCTCCCGTGGGAAGTAGCGGAAGCGATGGGCAAATAGATGGGAAATTGGTTTGGGTGGTGGGAATTGGGTGGGATTGGGGACAGCAGGGATTTTGACCAGATTTGATTTGATCCTGAGTTCCTTTTCAGGCCTCCTTGGAGGGCGAGCACTCCGTCCACCAATAGTGGGCCCTCGGCGTCGGGCGTACTCCCGCACCACAGAGAACGTTTTGCGGGCATCTCCGACCGTCTGAGACGGAAAACCTACAGGGGCTCGACTAGGATCCCCTCCGCCAAGTCAGGTGCCGCCACCCCGACCGTCCCACAGTACTAAGATGACGGATATTTCACACCACTCGTTCGGTGCTTCGGCTCTTACTCCAGCAGTACTCGCACAAACAACAGTTATCCTTTCACGGTTTTCGCGGCGTTCGTGCCCACCGACAATCGCCCAGCGGTCGATGCTCACGAAAGACCCAGGTGGTGCATGTAGCTCGACTCAAACAATTTAACCCTCGAAAAACCTGTTTATCTCGCGGCCGGGGCTTCGTCTGCGAGAGAGGAAGAGGAGAGGGGGGAGTGTCAGGTGCTTTGTGTGGACGACGAAGCGGTGAAGGAGCTCGGTGTAGAGGCAGAACAAACTGGTCGGCCTGGCCGTGTTGAGCTTTCCGTCCCCGTCACCAAACTTTGTAGAGAGACGTACCAGCAGTTATGCACCTGGCTTTAAGGAGTTCTCCGTACTGCCCTCGTATATGGTAGCGGAGAGTGTACTTAATGGTGGCTGAGGCAGTGGTGACAACATATTACAGACGTACCTTCTACCAGGTTTTTGGGAAGCCTGCCACTAATTTTAATTATAAGCTTGTTGAGGTATACGTGTGGCTTCTGCGGCTTGGTAATACTGGTGATGGCGGGCGCCAGACCAGGGTGGTTATTGCTAACTTGAATACCATTTAACTATTTTGAGGTTGTTGGATTTTTTATTTATGGCCTTTAGCCAGCAGGTTCATTTTCGCGACTTCAAACTAGCGTTGTAACAGCCATGACTGTTTCTTGTAAATTCGATATAGGTATTACTCTCAATACTGTTTCTACACAAACTTTCCTTTCCTCGCGCCAAATGATGCGCGCTTCCAAAACGGGCTTGTCCTTGGAGAGCCTGGGGAAAAAAACTTCACGCATTACGATCTTTCGTGAAGTGCAAAAAATTTCGACTTCCTAAAAAATTGGTCTGCATTTCACAAGAGGTCACTGAATGAGAACTGGCAAGTTAACCGTGCGTGTGCAGAGGGCGCATCACCGTTTGCTGTTTGCGTTCAGAGCAGCTGCGAAAAATTTCAGCGCACTTCTCAGAGTGTACAAGAACGTTTTGGCTGCTTCCCCCAATCAAAGAGTCTGCAGAGAACCTTACCGAATGCTCTCAAATGTGGTACTGGCCTCCCGGCGAGAAGGTCGGACCTCAGTCAGGAGATGGCCACAGCTTCGGTTGTACTTCCGCGGTGTCTACTACGAGGTCTGTTAGAAAAGTATCCGACCTTTGGCCGTAGAAAAAAAAATGGCATAACTGGAGCGTTGGACACCTAATTACCTTCAAAGTAGTCTCCTTGGGACTCCAGACACTTCTCCCAGATGCGCTGCCACTGTTGGAAGTATTCCGAAAAGGCCTTTTTCTGAATGGAATTTAGCTCAGCTGTCGTTTGCAGCCATAATGTCCTCTCTTGTCTGAAATCGCGCTCCTTTCAATGGCCTCTTGATTTTCGGAAACAACCAGAAGTCGCAGGGGGCCATATCAGGAGAGTAAGGAGTCTGCCGAACTACAGGAGCCTGGTTTTTCGCCAAAAAATCTGAATCAAATGTGAGGAATGTGCAGGAGCATTGTCATGATGGATGCGCCAATTTCTTGTTGACCTCAACTCCGGTCTCTTGCGCCGCACAGCATCGCGTAGGCGACGGAGGACACCCCTGTGGTACTCTTTAATCATTGTTTGACCCTGGGGCGTGCGTACTCGTGGTGTGCCACACAGCGACAGTCCAAGAAAGCAGTCAGCATCACTTTGACGTTGCTGAGCATTTGCAGGCCTTCTTTGGTCTTGGGGACGTGGAATGCTTCTACTGTGACGACTGGGATTTGGTTTCCGGGTCGTACCCGTACACCCAAGACTCGTCACCAGTGATTATGGTGTTAATGAAGTCGCGGTCACTGTTTGTGGAATCCAGCGTGTCCTGTGAGACTTCAACACGAAGCTGATTTGGCTCCACCGTGAGCAGCTTCGGCGCGAATATCGCCGCAACTCTCTTCATGGCCAAATCTTCGGTGATAATGGAATGTGCAGAAAAACTCTTCTTCAACGCCGCTCTTCAATCGAAAGCTAAATTTAGGACGGTCAGTTTCAACTATGCTTGGAAACTGAGAAAGCACATGCCCTTTGGACTCCGCTTAAGTAGTAATATGGAGCGTTTGAAAGATCCGGGTTTTTCGGTGTATCTGAGTCTTGGCTTCCATCTCTCCTCTACAAGACGAAAGGAAACATCTCCCTATGTCTACTTTGCCTGCTTTAAACTCTGACAGGCTTTAAACTCTTTGATTAATCAACAGCCTGACAAGATGGCTCTTTCGCTAGCGAGGCACATAGTCCTGATGCAATTAAGTTGCACAACTACTTCGGCTTTCACATCGGTTTCGGTTTTTAGATCCATTGACCAAGCATAGAAGTTGACAAGGATGACGATATGCAAAGGACAACCAAAGGCAGCAACAACAGGAGAGACCTGCAGTTTAGAAACATGGCCATTCGCAACACTGCAACCGAAATTACTTAAAGCCGTTTGATTTCTTTGGAAGCCGTATTAGGGAGCAGGACGGGAAGGGACGTGCTGGGTACACTAGGGCTCCCATTCATTTAGTCTACGGAGGACAGAGAAGACTTGGAAGAACAGCATATGATGTAGGTCATAGCGCGATGTATTTCTATAAATATGCAATCGGAATTTCATAAGGAAACGAGAAAGGCTAGGGCGAACTCCGTCAGGAGAACATGGGTTGAGGTGAAAGAGGCAATTTACGTGCTCGCTACATCACCGGTGAAACGAATATCAACCCTAGCATGCACATATGAAGAAGAGAAACTTCATAATTGGGCATAAATTCCATGCCAGGAAATCGGCTAGATGCGCAAGATTTACGCCGTCATTTATTTTTCTCAAAATCCTTTTTTTGTTATCCAAATTGAGACGCAAACGTTCATTCTATACCGTTGCGGGAGACGCCGTGCGATTTCTCTTTCCAAATAGCATACGTTTCTCAGTCAGGTTGGCGGCTAGCTCGGGACAGAAATTCGACCCTAGTGTCCTACTGTGTCACTAGGACCTTTGTGTTCTTAACGTTTATGGATTTAGCGTTCGGAGACGCGTTTTCTTTTTATGGCGGCGGTGGTGACCTACACGATGGCCTTTCTCACGGAAACCGCAGCCTCCACAGCAGCCTTCTTCCTCCACCCTTGCGTCTCTACAACCAACATTCACACAACCGGTCTATACACCTCCCCACTCTCCCGTATCACCCTAGAAATACACGGGATCAAGCCGCCGCGGTAACTGAGTCGTTATGGTGCTCGGCTGCTGACACAAAAGATGCGGGTTCGATCCCGGCCGCGGCAGTGGAATTTCAATTGAGGCAGAATTCTAGATCCCCGTGTACTGTGCGATGTCAGAGCGCGTTAAAGCACCCCAGGTGATCGAAATGTCCGCAGCCCTTCACTGCGGCGTCTCTCATAGCCTGAGTCGCTTTGGACGTTGAACCCCCCTGAACCATGCACCAACACACAGGATCTCCGATGCCATCATACACTTTGCCACCCTACACACAGCCACTGCATGCGAAGTCCATAGTGCCACGAAGCTTATGTTTGATTTTCACATTTTCTACTTACAACCGCAGACAGGCGGTCTTATGACCCTGTTTGCCATTGAGGCCTTCTAGCTGTGCCATGGCTACTGAACGCGGCCAAATCGTTGGCAGTGGATTTTTTACACACGGGCTGATCATACGATGTTAGTCGCCTGTAGCGAGTTTGTAGTTGCGGTGTCTTAGATGTCTTGAGTCGTATTTAGCGCGAAATCGATCGTGCCTCCAACGCCTGAGTGCTTCTGTCACCAGTGCCTACGCTTCTTTCTCTTCACCCTGCAATTTTTACCTCATTAAAAGCTCACTTTTCAGTTAGACTTCTTCACCACTTACTTCAGCACCGGAACAGTGACGTAACTATAAAGAAGGTATTACTCCTCGCGTTTTAAACAGGTCTACTTCTTATTTAGAATGATGCCCAGAGGACGAGAGGTTTTTTCACCGAAATAAATTGAAAGAAAAACGATGGTTTTAAGTTGTGTACAGAAGGCATGAAATGGAATTTGAAAGGAAAAAACATCATCTTGAGACTTCTTGAAGCTCCTCGTAAGGCATAGTTTTGTTCACTGTGACATCGGCCGAAAATACTGCTCAGAAAATTTCGGGAGAATTGTCATCATTTATATCTCAGCACAGAAGGAGCCTTCATACAATTAAGCGCTTGAGACCTTATGGTATATGTTATTTCAGCTCCGAATCTCACATTTATCATTAGATGGCAGCAGGCAACGGCATTTTTGGTTATTTTGCCTTCGTGCCAGTCGTACATACGTCTGTTCCCTGTGTCGTCGCTGACTAGTGACGCGGCAACGGCGCGATACATCACAATAATTTGGCGACGAGGATTACGAACTGCTATTGAGTGCTCTTCGCGTACTGCGGCTACAAGGTGGGCCATCACGATTTTGCCTTAGAAGCCGCCTTCTTAGAAGCCGTCTATTCTATGGAAGCCATACCGGCCAATGTTTGAGCATTACGAGCTGGCCTCCGGATCTGATACCCATTTTCCTACGTCACGGGAGGCGTTGCTACTGAATATCTCGGGGTTGGAGGAAAAGACGTCTTCTATACGTTCGCAAAGACAGGCTTCGATCCTTCCAGAGATGAGGCTGCTCGCAGCGATGAGTTTGACGCGGCAATGGCTGCATTGCATGCGCACTACACAGCTTCTGCGAACGTTTTCATCAGCCGCTATCAATTTGGAGAATCCATGCAACGATTCGTCACGACACATCGAGAGCTGCGTGCCAATTGCGACTTTGTTTCGAAGATGGATGGTTTCATCCCAGATCAGATCCTGTCGAAAACATCCATCAATGCTCTGAGAACCGCCTTTCATTCCTGGAACAAGCGTGTACCATTGCCAGGAGTCTGTAAGAAGCCGCCTGTCACGTGAAAGTGTTATGCCTGTCCGACGCCTTCGCGGTCGACCAACTGTGGCAGTTACAATGCGGGCGCAGGCATTCCTCAGATGTGCAGAAGGCTTGCTGCCGCTGCAGTTCGACACAACACATGGCTAATTCTACTTGCCTGGCAAGGACAAGAAGTGCAAGGAGTGTGGCAAAATAGGTCCTTTCCAGCGGGTTTGCCGAAGTGCGCCAAGACTTTCTGCCAAAAGAGGAACTGATGTTCAGGAAATCGACTGTACCGCGAATCGGATCGGAGACAGCGTATTGCTTCAGGACCGGCCTAAGACAACCAGCGTACATATTCTAGAGGCTTTGCGCGGAAAGAAGGAGTCGTTTCTGGTTCTTATAGTGTCGGCTATAACTGATAATTTTGTCCTCCGCAAGGTGCACCAGGCCGGGACTGCCGATATATTTGCATGCAGCCAGTGAGATACTTTTTGACTGCTTTAAGAACAGAATCAAGGTGCAAGAATGCTTCGTGGCTCCAATCACTATCAGAGATTCTTAAGTTAGGGAGCTTTTCTATATTGATCCGCAAGAAATAGTCGCACTTGAATTTAACGCTATTTAACAATACTGCAGATTGGGCGAGTTGGTTAACATACATCTTGAAAAATTTAGCGCGACACACAAGGACAGAAAGAGACCAACGATTTTATCGCACTTTCTTCCTTTATAATTCTACGTGTTTTCGAATAAACTTCCAGTTGTTAGTAAAACAGCGCTCGTGTCGTCTACTCTTTCTGTCCTTGTGTGTCGCGCTAAATTTTTCAAGATGTATGTTAACGCTATTATCGCCTTAGGGTTGCAAATACAACGCAAATATAGTTTAAAGCCCCAGCTTCAATCTCAATAGAAAGTGCTCTGCTTGAAGTCGGTTTATGTCAATACGACCTTGCTTCTAAACACTTCTTGCTGCTAGAGACGCAAGATACGCCGAAAGTATAGGATCTCATCCGGTCCCGTGCGGCAGATAACTTATATGATAATGAAAAAGTTGAACGAGACGCTGATAAGCATAAGGAAGCCTTGTTGCATCAAAACAGATAGCAAAATGAGCAGTCAGAAGACGTGCTTCAACCGCAGACTGACCTCAGTAGATTAGAATCAGGAATCAGCATGAACTGGAAGGCAGTACATAGAGCCGAAGATTCTTTAGTTTTCTGATAAGAAGGTACAGCAATGAAACCGTTAACACAAGGTATTTTGTATGTTTGAAGGAAAAAGGTGCCAAGAAAGGTGCCATATACGTTGAACCAGGATCTTCTTTCGGAAGTGCTGTCATAAATCGAAAACGTTTCACTCTATCTAAAAAGAAAGTTGAAAAACTAAATAAAATGGTGAGTGATAACTGAATAAAGTTATTACTCACTTCACTCGCATCAGCCTATAAAAAATCTGTGCGTCCCTTGTGATCTGGTGAGAACGTTCATTCAGTTTTTCTGGAGTTATTAGTGTGCTGTGCTTGTTTTTTGTGAAGAGTCAAAATTGTTTATGAGGTACAAAGAAATGTAGTATTTGTTTTAAGAGAGAGAAAGATCGATTGCCTTGTACAAATGTCATACTTATCATTAGAAGGCCCTGCGCAGTACCGTACTATCATCAAATTCAGCATAGAATAAAAAGTTCTTTACTGATCTACCTTCGTGTCGCTAGTACGAGTGCTCCCTGCATCGTCGCTCCTAAGTGTTCCGACTACGACGCAGTGCATCACGACAGTATCTCAAACTATTCTCTTTGTCGATATACTGATGGATTTCACGACCTCTTGCTCTTATCTTCAATAAATCACAACCTTACATGGCAGTGCCTTCGCCTTGGCAGTTGTCCAAGACGCTTCTGTTACATAAGTCTAGTAAAAAATATCTTTCAAAGTACCAAGCGACACATATAGCAAGTTAATCATGATAAATCTACAGCGCATAATATTCAAACCCACTGCAGATATTTCCTAATCAAATAACATTCTGTTCTTCAGCATGGATTTTGGCGGAGATTTGGCCCAACAATACCACTTCCCGAGTTCGTGCACACTAGGGCCTGTAACCCGAATAAGGGCTTCAAACTAGGCGCTAATTCATAAATTTTTCCAAATCTTTTCTACAACAATTTCATCGCCCCTTGACTATGTTCGCCTTAATGAATCGCTCATATGATTTCCCGCATATTATGAAACGCGGCAAATGAGGATTAATTTCCGTAATACCGCCGTCATGACTGTCGCTAAAAATACTTTTCTGTTCTTTTAAATTTACAAATTCAATTACAGTTCCCTTCAAAGAGTTTTAGAATATAAATGTCTTAGTTTTACGTTCACCACTAAACGGTCATGGTCGAAGAATATTGAATCAATAACTACTAAATATTTACAAAAACCAGGCTCTTTATGTCGTACCCTGGTTAATTCTCCACGCGACACTAAATTGTTGTTATTCTTTACAACACTTATGCGCGCCATATTTTCTTATGAAACTCCTTATTAAATCTATTTTATTTATCTACAGCCGTAATGACTTCTGGCTCTCGCCGTCATAAGTCATGACTTTGCTTAACGCAACATCGCTCGCAGAACACCACTACTTTATCTGCGTAAAATTTTTTCATAGAATTATTCATTCATCCTGTCACCTCTACTGTAACCAATACCAGTATATCATTTACGCTAAAGTCGCATCTAGTATAAAGCATCATGCGTTATAAACTTCGCCTCTTTATGAAGTTACAAACTTGGGCAAGTTGGTAACGCTTCATACTGGTAGGCACACCGCAAAAAGACTCAAGACGTATCGAAAGAGGAGAAATAAAAGCGCTGAGACTCACAACAAGTTTTTGATTAGGAAAACAAAAACATTTTATACCATTCTGTCATCTGACAACAAGTCGAGAGCATTTGCACAGACTCATTGCTAGGGGAAATAAAATCCACAAGTGGTTTTTCGGAAACAATGGTGCGCGATGGTGTGCGTCAAAGGTGCCTCAAAACAACAAAAACGCTTTCATTTGGAAGATGCCAACACGAAATCGACAAAAAAGACAAAGGGAGAGTTTATTTACGGGCTAGGCAGGGAGGTTGGCCGGAAAAATTTATATCTTACCTGCTACTCAGCATTGGGGAACGGGAAGAGGAGAAAGTGAGGGTCACGATGGGGGATGAGGATGATGGGAGGTGGCAGATGAAAAAAAAAACAAGGCACACTTGCTAACATTCCAAAAAGCGAGTCAAGGCCCGTGTCGTTTAAAAAGCTTCGGAGCGCTCGCGTTGCCTGTAGAGTTTTCGAAATATCGGGCCAAGCACCGAGCATCCAATCTTCCGAAAGGATCTGGTGTCAAAAGGCTTCAAAATAGATGCTAGGATGAGTTTTTCTCGTGCATATGCTGGGAACGCCCCTAAAACATGCTCGACAGTCTCTAGCACGCCACATATGGAACAGTCCGGGGAGTCCGCGAGCAACGCTGCAACACAACTAATGCAGTGTGCATGTGTTGACGGCAAATTGCTTTAGCCCATTATAGAGGAACTATGCCGGTATTCCTAGCGTTCCCATGCGGAAAAGTGCGGTGAAAGTAAGCTGGCGTCTTGTTCGAGTGGTCTTGTTCTGGGCTGAGGACTTCATATAAAAAGAAAAATATTTATCTGGGAGAGTTGCTGCAGGATGGGAAACAAAGCCTTAATTCTACCGCGTTAAAACAGTTAAGCTGGTGGTCGTTCATCTCAGGCCTTCTGATCAAGGTAAGAAGTGTGGAGCCATCTTGCGGAGGATTGTAGAGAAAACCAAAATGAACACAGAATATTTTTGCCCTTACCCCGTGCTGCGCTAGTTGCGAAAAAGCGTAACATGCACTTTGCCTGTGTATTTACATCCGTTTAAAAAGCGCCTGTCTGTTGTGGGACTTCAGTGCCCGTGGAAGATACCTTGGTACCCGATATTATTGATGCGAGCATACCTTGCATTACTTCGGACATTGTGCAAAAACTCCGCCGCCATCAGAAACCCTTGGCAGAAATACGGCACGCAAATGACGTCACCCTTCCTCCTGGAACAATAGGCCGCCGACGACATCTCCGTCACCTATATCAAATCGCGATTGAAGTGTCCACTACCCCACAGAGCCACTTATGCGCCTTTCCATTCCTCAAATTCAATGAAGCCTAAACCTTTCACTGGTTTTCAGTAAAGGAGAGGCGAGAACTGCCCCAATTTGTAGGTTTACACAGCCGCCTACTCACAGCGCGAAAGAGATGTCCACTGACTCAGTGCCCCAGTTACACCTGCAACTCAATAGCTTCACACAGACACTGCAGAAAACGGAGGCGCGCGGCTGGAAACACTTTCCAACTAAAAACCCTCATCACTACACTTGGCAACATTTGGTTGGAACACCAAACTCGCCCTCAAACCCTCATACTACTCTACAAACATCAAAGAACCTAAGCACAGCCGCTCTTGTACTTTTCAGATGCCTGACTAGAGCAGCCTAAACTCTTTGTAGCGTTTTTGCTCACTTTTCAAACTTTTCATATCGGTCATGGCAAACCATTTGGGGAGTTTACCTGTAAGTGCGTCGACATGCTGTGCAGTATGTTTAAGAAAAATTCAATATATAAGGGCGAGCATGGTCCTGTAGAGCATCAGGACCGCGACGGACAAAAACATAATACATGCGAGCAGTGACAAAGGCACCGGAAACCATGCAAAACTTTGAATGCCTACTCACGAGGAAAATGCGCTAACCTGGTACAAACAGAGCTCCTTAAGCGGTGCTTCCTCGGGACCTTTGCGGACCACTCGGTGGTCTGCTCAACGTGCCATTAGCTAGAAAGCGGTTATATTTCCTGAGAGAGTAGAATGCAGGGCGTCGGCCTCCCTGTTCAGGTAACGGTTGAAGCAGCACTAAACGATGTCAGAGCAGAGTAGGTTTTTAGGGTTAGGACGGCCGTCTCCAGCGATAAGAGCCACCCGCGATGTGGACAGCGGAGGCACTCTTGTTATTTCGAGGTGCAGTCATAGCGGTGTCAAGGTCCGCTCTGTTTACTGCCGCCGGCTATCAACCCTTTTCATTCTTCTTCCTAGCTTGAGCTGCAAGCCCCTCTTGTCGTCGCCCTGCCCTCTTCGCCTGCCCTGTTTATAAAAATTGATTCACAAGACGGTCAAAATCAGTATGGTGGCTAGAAGATGGTCCATTACGGGTCCCTACGTTCCTAATTTCCCCTTCTTCGACTCAACCCGCGAGTAACTAACTCTTCGCGATATGGCCGGAACTACTGTTTATGTAAGATTTCTCGAGCTCTGCGCGCTCTACTTTTATCCGAGTATGAGTGACAGCAGTCAGTGAACGAAGGCAAAGTGGAACACCCGGAACCAGCAAATATTAAAATGTCAGGATAAAGCCACCTATATCGGTAGGAGCGCGCCCTACGGATTCCGCTTCCACGCATCGAGAAAACCACACACAGAAGTGCTTGACATTTTATATTGCCACGTTATTTTAGACACTCTATCGGCGCCCCCGAGCGGCCTATCTTAGTCCTTTGCCGCGCGCCGGACTTCGCCGTCTTCTGCTCGGTCCTAGGGTCAGTCGGCTGCGCTCTGCCCAGCACTCTTGCCAAGTACTGTTCTGCCAGGGAGAACGCTCTACCGGTGTCCGACGACGTTTTGGGGGAGCTGCTGAGTCTGCTGAGCTGCTTCCTGGGACCTCTTCCTCCATGGAGGAAGAGGTCCCAGGAACCTCCAGCGCTCAGCCACACCCACTGGACACGACACCTGTCCACAAGTCAAGCCGCCGCTTGAGAGGCTTAGCCCCTGAATACAATCCCCTCACCGCGCCACCCCGCAAGATAACCTCTACGGCAGCCAGCCAGACCACCTAGCAATCTGTGAGTTCGCTACCGCTGCTTCTTCATACACCTCGTACGCCCGCGTCGTTTCATGGTGACAAGCTTGAGGATGTGGAGGTCTGGTTGAACGGGTTCGACAGGGTCGCTAAATTTAATCTGTGGGACGAGGACGGCAAGCTTCGGAACGTTTTTTTTGCCCTCCAGGGCACCACCAAGACGTGGTTCGAAAGCCACGAGTCCGCATCCACACCTGGGAAGGCTTCCGGCGGCAGTTGTTGGATACGTTCAGCAACAATGAATGGATGGAGCATGCTGACTTGGCCCTGCAATCCAGAGCGCAGCAGACAAACGAGAGCGTGGCAATGTTCGTAAAGGACATGACCCGGCTTTTCAACCGCGCTGATCTTTCGATGTCAGAAGCCAAGAAGGTGCTCCATTGGATGCGGGGAGTGAAGGAGCAGTTGTTCGTCGGGCTCGTGCGCGATCCTCCGGCTACAGTCACCGATTTTGCAAAGGAAGCGGCAGGCATGGAGCGCGTCCTGCAACAGTGGTTTGCTCACTACGGCCGTCCATCAAACACCACTGCTGTGGAGTGCCACATGTCGAGGTCCGGGGATGAGAACACCTCCCTCCGAGAACTCATCAGCAGCATCGTTCGCGAAGAGCTGCAGAAGCTTCGCTCTGTGGAGCAGCCTCCTAGTGTCACCGCCATCTCGGATGCTGTCCGTGACGAGATACGCCGCACGGTCAGCCCATTCCACCTCCCCAACCGCCAGCGCCCTATGTGATGACATACAGCGAGGCATTGGGAAGTCCTGCGCCACCACCGCCGGCGTTCTACTCTCCTGCCCCTACCGCGCCGTCCCACCGATTCCCGTATACGACAGCGCTGCCAGATGACCGCCCACCCGTCAGGAAGGCAAACATGTGGCGCACATCGAACAACAGGCCCCTGTGCTTCCACTGCGGCGAAGCAGGCCACATCCGTCGTCACTGCCCGTACCGCCGGATTGGCCTGAACGGCTTCTCGCCCGACGCACCCCTGCCACGCTATGGTGAACGACCCCGCGAGATCGATCAGTACCTAGCGGCCAACATCCCACCTGCACCCACTGCCCAACGTCAGTCCAGGTCACCGTCGCCTCCGCGGTTGTCTTCACCAGCCCGCCACTCCTACGTCCGGCAGTCCTCCAGCCCGCGCCGTAAAAACTGAGGGCGGCGACCCCCGGAGGTAGGGCCGCCGTCACTGGACATAATGACGAACATCCTCCGCTCACCGACGTTAGCATGCGACCCGACCTCCGACCCCACGCCGCGACGACCTTTCGACGCCCAGAGACGCCTCCGCTTGACCCTTCAATTGGACAATCTGAACGACCCTTAAGTCCGACGACTTTTCGACGAACAGAGACGCCTCCGCTTGACGCCCCAACTCGACCGCGGGAACGAACCCCTAGTCCGACCTCCCCCACACAGCGTTTTTCTGAAGGTGACCAAGCTTCGGCTGAAATCCCGATCATCGTTGATGGCCGCCGCGTGACTGCTCTCGTCGATACCGGCGCCGATTTCTCCGCCATGAGTCGTGGTCTGGCGCTTGTCTTGAGGAAAGTACTGACACCTTCGCCTGGAACGCACATCCGGACAGCTGGAGGCCATCTGGTGACACCACTTGGTGTCTGCACCGCTATAATGGAGATTCGTGGTGTAACCTTCACTGCCTGCTTCGCTGTGTTGGCTCATTGCTCGAAGGACCTCATCCTCGGGTTTGATTTTCTTCGGGAACACGGTGCGATAATCAACCTCCGCGAACTTGTCGTGACGTTCTAACCTCAGTGTGCCATAGCCGACAGCAGCGAGCACGACAGGCCTGTTTTTCGCGTGTGTGATGACAATGTCACGCTACCACCACGCTCCAGTTTGTTTAGTTCGGTGAAATGCTCCAACCCACGCACGCCTCACCGGGTTGCGGACGGTAATCTGTCGTTACTGCTGAGTCAACAAGTCTGCGTTGCGTGGGGTGTTACTTCCCTCCGCGGAATGCGAACGCAGTTTTTTGTTACCAACTTTAGCGCCGAATACCGCCACTTGCCGCAAGCAACAGCCATAGCCTATTTCGATGAAATTAGTGACTTGAAAAAATTAGTGCGCCTTGTCCCTCAACGATACCCATGCTTCGCCGTCTGACGCCCCCGTTATGACTGATGTGAACCCCG
Source organism: Amblyomma mixtum (assembly GCF_055824585.1). NCBI lineage: Eukaryota > Metazoa > Arthropoda > Arachnida > Ixodida > Ixodidae > Amblyomma > Amblyomma mixtum. The sequence goes on from NC_143013.1 coordinate 182,139,039, forward strand.
ACCTAACCACCGATCAGAAACACCACCTCCGCATGATCATCGACTCTTTTCGTGACTGCTTTGCGACCACTTCTAAAGTCCGGCAAACATCGGTCGCTAAACATCGCATTGAAGGTGATGAAGGCGAGAGGCCTATACAACACCACCCCTATCGAGTGTCTGCGAGTGTCTCCCGTTATAAATAACGGGAGGTGATTTGGAGGCAGGTTGAGGAAATGCTCCGCCACGAGGTTATCCAGCCGTCAACAAGCCCGTGGGCTTCGCGCGTTGTGCTGGTGGCCAAGAAGGAGGGCACTCTGCGTTTTTGCGTCGACTATCGTCGCCTCAAAAGGCCATGACGGTTACTAAAAAGGACGTTTATCCGTTAGCCCGAACTTATGACTCGTTCGATCACTTGCGTCATGGCCGGTACTTTTCCTCTCTTGATCTACGCAGTGGGTACTGGCAGATCGAAGTCGATGAACGTGACCGTGAAAAGACCGCCTTCATAACCCTCGACGGTTTGTACGAGTTCAAGGTGCTCCCCTTTGGCCTGTGTACCGCTCCTGCCACCTTTCAAAGAATCATGGACACTGTCCTGATGAACCTCAAATGGCAGTCATGCCTCGTCAACCTTGATTATGGGGTTATTTTCGCCGCGACCTAATAAGCACATCTCAAACGCCGTAGTGCAGTAGTGGCGACAATCTGATCAGCCGGTCTGTCTCTAAAACCTGAAAAATGTCACTTCGCATACCAACGGCTGAAGATTTTGGGCAAGTTGTGACACCTGAAGGCGTCAGCCCTGACCCCGACAAGACGGCTGCTGTAGCTGCGTTCCCGACCCCCACTGATAAGCGAGCTGTGCGCCGGTTTCTTGGCCACTGCGCATATTACAGACGCTTCGTGCAAGACTTCTCCAGGCTGGCTGAGCCTCTCACTCGTTTGACAAAAGGCTATCAGCCTTTCGCCTGGGCACAGGAAGAGCAGGACGCCTTCGAAGAGCTCCGCAAACGCCTACAAACAGCGCCCACTCTCGCCCATTTTGACGGAGTGGGGGACACGGAACTTCACACCGATGCCTGCATCGATGCCGGTGCAGTCCTCGTCCAGTGGCAAGATGGTGTTGAGGGCGTGATTGCTTAGGGCAGCCGCACGCGGTCACGGTCCGAGGCGAATTACTCAACCACTGAAAAGGAGTGCCTAGCTGTTGTGCGGGCGATAACAAAGTTTCAACCCTACTTGTATGGTCGCCAATTTCGGGTCATGAGCGACCACCGCCCACTGTGTTGGCTCGCGAACCTTAAAGACCCCTCGGGCCGGCTAGCTCGTTGGAGCCTTAGTTTGCAGGAATTTGATGTTACAGTTGTCTACAAGTCGGGAAACAAACACAGTGATGCAGACTGCTTGTCCCGTGCTCCTATCCCGTCCAGCTCTGATGACCTCGAAGATGACCCTAAATTTGTTGGTGCTCTGACCACATCCGCTCTCGCTCAACAACAGAGGGATGACACGGAATCGCGGCCACTCATCGATTATCTCGAGGGTAGCGCCTCGTTAAAACCTCGTCTATTCGCGTGTGGCTTGTCGACGTTGTGCTTGCGGGATGGCGTCCTTTACAAACGAAATTTCGGCCCTACGGACTCTGGATACTTGCTCGTGGTTCCAACGGTGCTCCGCACTGTCGTTTTGTAGGCATGCCATGCAGAGCTTCCTTCCGGCCACCTCCGATTTTCTCGAACGATGACACGAGTTCGTCACCGTTATTACTGCCCCAGGCTTTCTGTGGTTTTCAAGCGTTATGTACGCACTTGCTGCGACGGTCAACGTCGGAAGAAACCACCTTTCAAGCAGGCTGGCTTGCTCCAACCCATTGCTCCACCGAGAATCTCTTTCCACCAAGTCGGCATGGACTCACTAGGCCCATTTCCCCTGTCATCATTGGGTAACCGGTATATTGTAGTTGTCAGCGACTACCTCACCTAGTATTGTGAGACGAAAGCCCTTCCCCGCGGCACTGCTGCTGAAATAACTGACTTTTTCATCATCAGCATAGTCCTCCGCCATGGCGCCCCTTATGATGTTTTAACTGACCGAGGCACAGCGTTCACGTCCACGCTTACTCAGGAAGTTGTGCGGCTCCGTGGCAAAAGGCAGCGTAAGACCACAGCTTACCATCCTCAAACCAATGGCCTAACCGAGCGCCTCAATAAAACTATCGCTGGCATTATTTCTATGTACGTCGACGATGACCATAAGAACTAGGACCAAATACTTCCGTACGGCACGTTTGCCTACAATACTGCCCTTCAAGAGACGACGGGGTTCACGCCACTTCGTTTGGTACACGGTCGTGAAGTCGTGACTATGCTGGACACGATGTTGTTGCTCGATATTGCGCACCCTCCGTTGCCGACGCTGATGCATTCGTTCGCCATGCACAGGCTACCAGCAGGCTGGCTCGGCAACGAACCTGCGTGCGGCAAGAAGTCGATGCTCACCGCTACAACCTTCGTCATCATTTTCCAGCCTGGCGATCAAGTGTGGGTTTGGAGCTACATCCGTCTGCGCGGTCGCTCCGAGAAGCTTTTGCGCCGTTACTTCGGCCCCTACAAGGTACTCCACAAACTCAGTAACGTTACATACGAATTGAAACCGCAAGGGAGTGTTCACTCTTCAAGACGCCCGCCGACATCCGAAATTGTGCACATCGCAAGACTTCAACCATGCCATGCACGCTAGGACATCTCTGGCCACGTTCAGTGCCTGGCACTCTGTTCACGCCCACACGTGGCTCCCCCTCATTTTCAGGCATCGAGTCGATGCCTTTCCAGAGGGGAGGGGCAATGCCACGCTTATTTTAGACACTCTACCGGCGCCCCCGTGCGGTCTGTCTTCATCCTTTGTCGCGCGCCGGACTTCGTCGTCTTCTGCTCGCTCTTAGGGTCAGTCGGCTGTGCTCTGTCCAGTGCTCTTGCCAAGTACTGTTCTGCCAGGGAGAACGTTCTACCGGCGTACTGTGACAATATGAATTCCCGGTCACAGCAGTGTGACAATAAATGAGGTTGTTCCAGTGTGGAAGATCCGGTGAGGGCGAGGAGGCGGAATGCGCGAAGGGTCTTAGAATGCGGAGCGTGAACCTGAAAATCTTTTCCAAGCAGGATGGCTACTATAGAGGATTAGCCAGTAGCACTGGAAAGCTGTTATTCAGACACACGCCAGCTTTACAGAATGAAACCTTGGGATCGAAAATGACGTAGACCGCGAACGTTTGCTTAAAAGGCTGCGCATTCACGAATGGGCAGCCGCGGTAGGCGCAGTGTTGTGGCTGGTTTGTTTGAGCTGGAAAAGCCAGGAGAAAACAATTGAGCAGTAAAAAATAGACAAAGCGGCGTGGAGATAGATAGATAGTACTTTTATTCATGTTAATTATCATACAACATAAATCAGGCCTACCAAAGGCTCAAAAGGCTTGAGTGTCAGAAAAATGTTAAGGAAAGAGGAAGAAAGGTGGGAAGCCATTGGTCTGAATTGATAAGTGAGGCTTTTATAGAACAAGGTAAAAGTAGGTAACTTTAAAGGTGACAATCTCTCTGAGACGATTTTAATTAAGGCGAATTTTCAAATGCCCAGTAATTCAACCTAAACTTCAAACGCAGGTTAGTGTTAAAGCTGAAATAGGTTCAATAGAAATATTACAAGGGAGCATTGCCCTCAGCCTTAACTACCGCCTTCCAAAAATTGCGAATTGGGCTTGACAAAGGATTCCATTACTTCAACAACCGTACTTCTCTTGACTTAGTCTAAAAAGTATTCAAATCAATGAGAAGTAAGCCTCCTACCTTGTGCCTGAAAGGATGAAGAAGGGCCGAAAAGTAGCCGACTAGAACGTTTGAAATTGGAGCTGTGTAATTAATAGATGCATGCCCACTTTTAGTTTCCGGTCTATCAATTTTACATCACTATAACGGGTGATTTTTTTTTAAATTTAGGTATTTTGTATCTAACAGACTTCACAGTGCGGTCTGTGCCGGTCTATTTTACTGCAAGGCAGACATTAAATACGTGATATAAGTCAATAATCAGACGAAGAAACTGAACCTAAATAAACAGCTTTAAAAATTTTTGAATTTGAGATGGAAGTATTGTAACAGATATTTTGTGCCGTCCGCATCTTACGTGGGCTAACTCTTTACTTTCTTAATTGGCTAGGTTTTTAGGAATATGAAAAATGAAAAGTACGGATATCAAACTCGTAAAGTTCGCTTTCCCTCTTTGCAGATATGTAAAATGGGATCGCTTCATTTTTAAAGCAGCAAAGAAATGTGTATTGTATGCGGCAGAGGTAGCCAATGTAGTATCAGCGATGATAATACGCACAGCGATACTATTTTGTTAATGCGTAACGGGGACAAGCAAGCTCAGTGAACTCTTAAGTATGAATTTTCAGGTCCAATATTTCAAGGCACTTTCTAGAGTGAAAAAAGCGCTTTCTTTTGATGTTCCCGACCTTCAATTTCAGCATGTAAACTTGCCCAGTAAAATTAAAAGTCAAAATATTGTATTCTAATAATTCCGCCTCAAATTCAAAACTTTTCAAGCTGTTTATCAAGGAGGCACGTTGATTTCGCTGAGATACGGGGCGGTGCTGTGTGTGCGCCATTGGCTTAACTTGAAGCTTAGGAATGCTAGAACTAGTAGAGTGAAACAGACACATGCCAATTATGTATTAAGTAGAGTAAAGTTATGTGCGTAAACTTTAGTATGAAAGAGATCAAAGACAAGAATGTGGAAATTCTGTTGTGATAATTGCGGTTGATGTTTGTTACTGTGCGGGAAGAGAAACTGCTCCACCTTAAAGGTGGAGCTTGAGTGACCCCCTAATTTCTCCATTCAGTGGAAGGTGCTCGCGGCCACCGAGCACATAATAGCGCAAACATGCGGGCCTTCATCCTTTTTGAATGAATTACGTGGCTTAACTATGCACTGATACGGTATTTCAATATCAGCGCAGTCGAGAATAGGCGCTGTTCTTTACAGCAACCTTCTCTTCTTAATGGCATTAAGTGAGAGAACGTTGCTGTAATTTCATTCGCAATCAATTGCTAGTTTCGCCCAGTAATTTACTTTTATTACAGACGCTAATCTTTTGAACAACATTTGTCACCAATAGCAAAAATTCTGCAAATTTTGAACACTCGACAAAACAACCAGGCTATTAAAGTGTCGACATCTGCGCAGATATTAAGATAGAACGAAGTACAACAAGGACAGCAAGTCCGCGTTTGACTTCGGTTTTCCGTTCTCCCTCTCGGAGGTTGATCAGAATTGATAACTTTCTTTTCGGCTGGACCATTAATATCAGCTGGTCTAAACAATGCTGCATAAGAACAATACTTGATCCAGCTCATTTCGAAGTGGTAGTATTCGTGCACCATTACGTTCATCAGTCCTCAAAACTGAAACACGTATTATGAGTCAGGAATTGTCGTGCGTTCTATGATATTTATAAAATTTTTGCATTCTGTCTGCTGCCCAGTTCGTGAAAACATTACGGCTGCCTTTGCGTTTAGTACGCATCTGCAGTGCAAAACACGCGAAATGCACCACGATGCACAATTTGTACATTTCAAATCACTAGATATTTTCTATCACGTAGTTACTGGATTTTTAAATGCGTTCGTACATTCGACGACGGTTGTTGTTTTGGAGGGTTGATCTGCAATTTGGATCTTCAGGTTCTTTCGATGCCTCGCCTCCGATATCAGGACTACAACCCAGATAGCTGCGCCGATAAGGTTGAGGGATCCACAGATCACGAAGATCCAATCGTAGGCACCAACTCTGTCTCTGAAGAAACCTGCAAAAAATATGATCTCGCGTGGTCACAACCCATCGACAAAGCTTTGAAATCCTTTCTGGTGAAGGAGAACAAAAAGAAAGCAGTGAACGGATTTAGTGGGGAAGATGCGCAGGCGAATAACTTAATCCTAACTCCACGCCACCCGATATCCCACTGCACGGTGTTATAATACTGAGGTTAAGATAATCTTTTTTTTTTTACAGCTCGGCCGTTTCTTCTTGAAGCCTACACCTCTGCTTTCATCTACAAGCATGCAGTTTGTAATTCCACCTCTGAACATATATTGGGCTCCTTTGGCCATTATGCTACCGACTACATTCACACCGTGTCAATAGTGTACCGTGTGCGCTCTGCTACTTTCTCTCTATTAGTTTTCAGTTCCCATAAATAAATTATTCGATTCAGGCACAGACTACCAACAAAGAGCGCACGCTAATCTGTTTTTTTTTCTCCACACAAGTGATATGTCCTTCTCTGTACTTTAGTCTTGCAGCTGTTACAACCAGCAAATAAGATTTTATTTGAATCTCCCAAAAGAAAAGTATTCCCAAAATATCGGGGTGTCTAACGACGTGTGAAGAACACGTCCACGGCAGTCTTTTGCAACTTGACGTTTCAAATTTATGGAGGCGTTTCCTGCAATTTGAACATGGACACCCTTAAAGGCAGACACAACTATGTCCTTTGTAACCAAGGAACAAGACAGTGACTTGGCCCTTATATAAGGAGGCCAGAAATAGGCGGCCCGAGAATGCCGAAATATTCAAAAGTACTGTCCAGTCGCCGCAGTGGCTCGGGGTATATGCTGCTCGGATGATTTACCGAAACACACGGGTTCAGTTCTGGTCTCAGCGGTCGTCTTTCAATGGAGGCGAGATGTTGGAGGCCCGTATGCTGTACGATGTCGGTGCAGTTTAAATATACCCAGGTGGTCGAAATTTCCAGAGCCCTTCTGAACGGCGCCCCCATAACTACAGTCGCTTTGGGACGTTAAACCCCCATTAATCAAACGAAATATATTTTCTCGTCAGGACAAAGGTTGCTAACACCAAAGGAGACATACATTGATGACAAGATGAAATTAGCGTTAAGTGTAATAGAGAACGTCTGTAAGATGTTCGGTAATTAGGAAAGAATTTCATCTAGGCACATTTCAAGGTACGTTCCTTTCCGCAAACCGAGAGGTTTTAGGGGCCAAACACTTCTGCTTTTGTTTTTTTCGTCTGAAATGCTTTCTGGAGAACTTCACAACTGCAACTACTGCTTGTGTTATTAAATCAACCAATGATTAGGGATTGCAGCTGAATTCTGGTTTTTAGGGCATTAAAAGCAAAGATAAAGCACTTTCAGATGTAGGGAGCCTCCATATATGAATGAAAATTAATCATCACTGAAAAAATTATTTTAATGATATACGATAGAATTTTGTTACGGAAGGGTAATATGTAATTTCATCTAGCTACAGTCATGATGCGAGCCACGCAGCAGCAGAGACTTCACAACTGATTTCCACCAGTCATGGATCTAGGAGCGACGACATCTCGAAGCATAGGGGTGTTTTGGCATTTCGTCTCAAAGGAAATGAACCCATCGTGAGCGAGTTTCAAATATCTTTGATGTTCACTAGAAGCAACTAGTTGCTGTTACGTCTAAAGATGGTCTAATTCTATATCTTTTGCTTAATAATGTCCACTTTTGTTGACTTTTTTCCTAATCAGGCGAAGGTTTCATTTCATTTCAAATGTACGATAGTCATTTTAAAGTCTGTATGGTGGCGTAGGCATGTTTCAAGTTTAGATCGAAATTGTAAATTATTAGCAATAATAAATGTGCATTCAGTGTACAACTGACATTTTAAAAGCAGCTCCTGCCTTGTTTGGGTGTTACGGAGCATGGGTATCCCATTTGTCGCGTTTTACTTTTCGCTTCGCGTTCTGATGTATGCAACCTGTTACTGCCGGCTCAGGAGGATGCAGTGTGTAAAGCTTTCTTTAAAGAGCTTTTCCACCCTGCCTAATCACCTTTTCTGCAAGTCATCTGACTTGATTGTATACCTGGAGCTGCCATACGGCTTTGAACATGAACCTCTGCAAGTGAACCGCCACTTCCAGTCTTATTCGGCAGCAGTATGAAGCGTTAAATTTATTCCATGTCCGGGGACTGGTGTGCGGGCACGGAAGTACACATTTCACAACTTGTGAGCAGTTATACCACCGAAAATACGTGCTTTCTTCTACAAATATTTCCCCTTGACTGCGTCGTAACAGCCGCCCATTCATTCTATTTCATGGTTCAGTGTTGGTAAGTACCAGAAACGCGCACTATTAACAGCTCATTAAGGCCAATGCAGCTACGGTGCAATGCACTGGTGTCTTTAATTAGCCTCCAAGAAAAAAAATTTTCCTCACTGAAAGAAAGTACGTCAGCGTATGGCGGCCAACACTTCTGAGAAACCAGTTCGTATTTGTACCTTTGTATCGCCAAAGGTTTCCAGAGCACATTTCACAACACAGCAGTCAGAGTACAGTGAAGGTTGTGATTTTTGACGTCACCGGCGTTTTCCAACAGTGGTAGAGAACACTTCAGCATTTCCAGCCTAAAATGCAGCATTTTCGTAGAATATGAATTCAGTGTGATGCAAAAGTCTTTGTGTGACTTAGCCGGTCTTAGAGCCCAATATTATCTATGTAGCAGGCTTAAGTGATATGCCCTTTAAGAACCTGTGTATACGCGCTGGATAGGCAATGGTCGCTCGGTGCCTAAGCCATTTTTTAGGCTTAGCAAGGTCATATCTAAATATAAGAGCCACAGAGAAGCATTTTTACGGACGCTTACTTCTAACTCCATCGTCCGCGTTGAGAGAATTTGCTGCATGTTTGTGGCCAACACAATATCGAACTCAGTGCGGAAACTTCTTGCGGAACTTTGCTCCTTGGTATCGGACCAACTTAAATATATAAACTGTAATCTTGATCTTATACTAATAAGATGCCAATATATTTGGTAATTCTTTTTTTATGTTCATTTCACACTCATAATTCAGTAGCCAAAGTGGCTACAAAAGTAATGTTCTCATGAATAGGGTTCTTCAAAGAGGCCTTTACTGATCATGCTGCGTACATTAGTTAATTTATTTATTCAAGCACTCCTGTTGAGGTGCCACGTGGGAGAATAGACAGTAGAGATTCTGTGATTTTTGACATAGCATTCTTTGGAACACAAACCAAAATGGCCGAGATGGTGTCTCAGACCGCTGACCAATCGTTCGACAAGAAATCTTGACTTCGTCTACGTATAGAAAAAGACAAGTCCTCTTGTCGAAGCCTTGGATAGGAGTCTGATCCTCCCCTTGACCGTTGTTCATATTGTTTCCCACGTGTCAATGCACTCCAGAATATGCCATTGAAATTTAGCAGGTACATACCTATGAAAGAAGGCTTCACAAATGACAGCAGTCCTGCAGAAGCGATGATCATTCCAAACGACATAGACAATCTTTCGAGTCCAAAATAAGACACCAGAACCATGGGGAAAATGACCATGCCAATGCCGACAAGAAAAGCTATACCCAACACTGCACTAAAGATTAGCCCTTGAGTGGAAATTACTGGGAGCAGAATAAGAAGAATGCCGCCGCCGCTCAATAACAGCAGCATAGAGGCTTTGCTCCCAAGTAAGCCACGATCAACAGCGACTGGGATCACGAGTCTCCCTACGACTTCGGCGACTGCTCCCACTGAAGTCATTGTCACAGCGGTGGACACAGGTAGCCCTCGGTCGATAGCGAAGTCGACAAATAGCGCTACATAGCACTCGAAGACGAGACTATATGCGATGAAACCGTACATGAGGAGATAAAAAATAGGGTCTTTGAAGACCGTGAGCCCATACTGCAGAGTTTGCTCTTTTCTTTCAGTGCTGGAGGCTGTGGAGTTTCCGGCCATCCCTTGGTTTTGGTTCTTACTATTCCTCCACCTTGGAGTACGCGGAAATAGGCTGAATGCGAAACCGTTCATGAGAACCGCTCCGAAGATGAGGAGACAGCCACGCAAGCCGTAAATTCCGGTGAGGTACTCGAGTAGCTTGGGAAACACGAACAGGCCCATGGTGACGCCCGTGTAGTTGATGCCAGTGGCGAGTGCCTTGTGTTTGTCGAAGTGCTCGCTGATGATCGTGGGTGCAACGATGAACACCATTCCGGTGCCGATGGCTGCGATAGAGAATTTGTAAAAAATTAAGCAACACCAGGTAAGGACCACTGTGGTTTGTATTTTTTGGATGACAGCATTAAAATCGTTCTTTTGAATGGAGCGCATTAGTGTTAAGTTTGGCCCACGTTATAACAGGTAGCCGTTGACTGGACTCAAAGAGAAATTACAGCAGTTTTTTGTGCCATCATCAGTAAGAAGGTAAGTGTATTTTAAAGAATAGCGACGCCATAATAATGTTGTTTACTAGATTTCACAAGCTTAGTTTAACCAGTAGTGTTTAAAGCGGAGACTCTTTTATTCAGGCAATGTTATTTTTCCCCAGGGCTGAAGCTGATACTACACAATGGCCCATTATTTATTATTGATTTATTGTCACTATAGGTACACCTTCAATATAAAAAGCTGAGCGGATCCATAGCCAAAGGCTTGTACATGATTCATACACAAGTGTATGAAAAAGTAAGACAGAGATGGCACGCACGAACTCAAGACCACACACTAAACATGAAAATCAAGTGTTCACCCGTCTCTTCCAGCTGTCTCATAAAAATAAACAAAACGAATATTCATAGCAACGTTGCATAACACTGCCATGCAGATAAACGGATACAAGATCATAAGGTAAATAATACGCACTTCATACACCACCATCAAGAATACACTGCATAGTCCACATTGCACTCATACTAATTATTACGGCTAAAGCACACAACCAGTGAACAAATGACCTTCACTTATAGTTTGCAAATTACATGATTAAAAATTCGGCGCCAAAATATATTTGTTCAGGGTTAGTGCGTTACAACTGGAGAAAGCAGGAAGATTGCCTACGAGGAAGATCATTCCAAGCTTTCACACCAGTGTACCTCAGGAGCCGGTGGCCATAGATGTTATGAGAGGGAGGTATTAAAAGTTTGCCTTCGGACACAGCGCGTGAATTTCTATGAGCTATGAGGTGAAGGAAATGTAGTTGACGGAAGGGGAGTCGGGCTGTGTATTACCCTCTATACCAGTAAAGTGGAGCGGTAACCACGCAGTTTAAGTAAGGGCATTATTTTAGAGTAGATAAACAGCGCTCCCGTCGGGGCGACAGGTAGTGCCGAGTGAACAACCCGTGAAGCTCTCTTTCTGTAATATTATGCGAGGTTCAAGAAATGTACGGTATGTAAATCCCCAAGCTTCAATGCAGTGTGCGATATGTGATTGAAAGATACAAAAATAAATTGTTCATAAAGGAGTCTTATCAAAATACTTACGTGCTTTTGACAGAACGAGGGTGTATAAATACGGTTTTTAGTATAATTCAGAGTCCAATGTAATGCCTTGGTAAGGAACTGTTAACGCTTGTTGCATTTCTTTGCTGTCTAGCTGTATATGGCAAGGCAGCATATTCCTGCGCCTGTAAACTGATTTGAAGATAATGTATTTAGTTCTGTCAAAATTCAAAGACAGGTTATTTGACAAAAACCAATCATTTAAATACTGAAGCTCTATTTTTTTAATGAGTTCCACTTGAGTTTCACATTTAAAGGTCACTAAAGTAGCTGTATCGTCGGCGTACGTTACTGCGAGAGCGCTAGTCAAACAATCCGGCAAATCATTTATATATAGAACAAAAAACAAAGGCCCCGGAACTGACCCTTGTGGCAGCCCGATTCGAATCCGCAGAAGGCCAGAAGCTTCTTCGTCAACAATTACGCTCTGTTTACGATCGCACAAACAGCTTTTAAAGAAATGGAGAACTACACTTCTAAATTCACATCTTTCGAGTTTCGGACACTAAATCTACAGTATCAATTTTTTTTGTAATATCTAAAATACTCCTATTGAAATTTCGTAGCTATCAAGGCCCTCATTAATACTTTCACATAGAGATAAAATAGCAGTCGTCGTTGACCTGTTACCTCGAAAACCGTGCTGGTTAGTGTAAATAAGGTTATTCTTCTCTAAGAAGAGCTTTATACGACAAACTAGCAATTTTTCAAACAGAGTACTAAGGTAACTAAGAGTCGAAATTGGTCTATAATTTCTGAGCTGATTAGGTTAACCATGTTTAAAAAATGGTATAACTTTGGTAACCTTTAACGCATCAGGGTAGCTAGCAGGATAAAATGCTTTATGTATTAGTGAGGCCAAAGTTGACCCAAGTGTATTGATGGTGCCCTTAAAAAGTGATATAGAAATTTCATCAATGCCCAACGCCTTTCCTGACAGAATTATTTAACAGTACTTATGACCCCATCAACAGATCCATATTCGTAGACGAAACAGGATTCTTTCCGCGTTGGCATAATAACGTTAGTATTTACTGGTTCAGTGGGCTGTAGGTCGTTGCCTACTTGTGATAAAGATGAAGTGTGGCAGGTGCGCTGCACGCACTCGCGGCATGGGAGAAGGGAAGACGACGAAGTAGAGCATACAGATCGGCTCGGCCGTATGCTACGTGTGCTGTTTAATTGCTGATTAACATTTCTTACCATTCGACGCTACATGGATAAACTGAGTCGGCAAAAGTGGCGTGACTTTTGTTCTACGCTGGATGTGCGCCAACCAGTAACCAACATTTGGCGGATAGTTAGAGGTATGCGCACGCCACTTCAACAACTCCACCCCTTCGCTGCACTCTCCCTTCACGAACAAAAATCTATAAAAGAAGTCTCAGAAGAATACTGCAGGCTACTGTCGACAGGGTCAGGGCATTCGACACTCTCCGCAGATGGTAAAACAGGCATCCCAAAGGCGGCAGTGCCAGCGTTAGACCTGCCTTTCACAATGGAAGAACTATCCACAGCTATCGCGGAGACAAACAGACACACGTCTCCGGGTCATGATAAGGTGACCTATGACGCCATTGCTAAGCTACCCCACACCTCCCGTCTTCGACTTCTGGAGTATTACAATTCTTCCTGGATGGCTGGTGAGGTCACCACGGAATGGAAGCTGGCAAAAATTGTGCCCGTTTTGAAGCCCTGTAAGCAGCCAACAAGCTACGCATCATTCCGGCCCATTGCCCTACTGAGCTGCGTAGGTAAGCTCATGGAGCGCATGATCTCCAAGCGCATAATTTGGTTCCTAGAAAGCCGAAATGAGTTCCCCCAAGAAATGAACGGGTTCCGTCAAAACAGGTCGGCGACTGACAATATCATCGCCCTCGTCTCATCACTTGAGGAGTACCTTCATGCTGGGTACATCCCGACAGCCGTTTTCCTAGACATCAAGGCCGCCTTTGACTCTGTCTTTCACCATGCAATACTCGCCGCCTTTGCCAGTCTTGGCCTTGGAGGAAGGCTATACAAGTGGATTGGGCATTATTTAAAAGAACGGCAACTTTTTATGACCACTCCAGACGGTCCAACTCGCTTTCACGCAGTGGAGAGGGGCGTACCACAGGGAGCGGTGCTCAGCCCTCTCGTTCAATATTGTCCTTATTCACATAACAAGAAACCTTCCGCGAGGGGTCCGCATAACAATTTATGCTGATGATATCTGCATCTGGACCGCATCACGTTCGCGCTATATTACCCAGCAACGTCTTCAGAGAGCGCTATTGCACGTTTCGATGTACCTGGCTTCCAGAGGTCTTCGTCTATCGCCAGAAAAGAGTGTTGCAATGGCGTTTACAAGAAAAACGATGACCCGATATCCGCTGCTCCTAGGCGGACGATCGCTGCCATATGTACGATCTCAGCGATTCCTGGGTGTTGTAATCGACTACAATCTGTCATGGTCACCTCAGATCAAAAAACTCCGCCAGAGGATTACTGCAGCATCGCAAGTGTTCAGGTTCATGGCGGGAACAAGGTGGGGTCGCAACTGCCGATCAATGCTTCTGCTTGAAAAAGCCTACGTTGAAGGAACCTTGCGCTACTGTCTACCAGTGCTTCAAAGATTATCTACATCAAGCAATAAGACTCTCAATGCCGCACGGAACAACTGCCTGCGAATATGTCTTGGCCTACCAAAAGGTTCCTCTGCGTCAGGAACAGTAGCGGAGGCAGGATGTCTCCCACTAGAGGTGATTGCCGCCCAGGAAACTATGCGTACCCATCTCCGCCATGTCCTGCAAGGGAAGAAGCACTTCCTACACCGCGTCCATCTAACTCACAGCAACTCTAGCTTTGGCCAGGCAGTACAGCTCATGCCCCTTCCTACTATTAATCAGCCACAGAAGCTACTACCTCTGGCCTTTCCTCCATGGACACTCTCTTCTCTAAAGGTGAAGAAGTCTGTTTCAGGTGTGAATGCAAAGAGCCGCATGCCACAGGCAGCGATTCTGCAAACTACTCTAGCCTACTTAACGGAGGAATATACGCAGCACATCCATATCTTCACCGATGGTTCAACTACTAAAGAAACCTCTTCTTGTGGCCTTTATGTGCCCTCAACAGACCATGCCCTTTCTTACCGGCTGCAGCGGAGGACATCCTCTACGACAGCTGAGCTTCACGGCATTAAGGAAGCTGTTTCTTACATCCTGCGCCGAACCGCCGGCCGTTGGGTTATCTTCACCGATTCAAAAGCATCGCTGCAGATCCTCGCCAACCTGCTGAAGAAAACGAATCACCAGCCAGTTTCCCTCGACATCGGGTATATACATCATTTAGCTGTTGCCGCAGGCCACTGCATAACATTTCAGTGGGTACCTGCTCACTGTGGCATTCTGGCTAATGAAAAAGCAGATGAAGCGGCCCGTAAGGGCCATCAACATCGAAGATACATTCGAACTTTTTTCACAAAATCGGATGCGTCCCAAATGGCTAAAAGTTTTGCCTACGAAGAAACGTATCGGCTTTGGAGTTTGCCGACACATCAGTACCAATTTCTTCACTCAATCGACCCACATCTTAGATCAAGACTCTCACCCAGAATTCCTCGACAACTGGAAACACTTTATCACCGACTTCGTCTGAATTCTGCATATACAAACCGCTTGCGATACCGTTTTGGACAAACGAACAGTCCGCATTGTGACAATTGTGCCGCGGTAGAAACTGTGGAACATATCCTACTTGTGTGCCCTGCGTATGCTAACGAGCGTGCGTACTATGAACATTGCATGCAGAAGCTCTGCCCAGTGCCCCTAACAATGGACAAAGTTTTAGGTCCCTTAGCCTGCTTCAGGCAACAGAGACTTGCAATGAACTTTCTTTTTTCATATTTAAAAGACATTGGACATCTAGATAAGCTCTAAATTCACTTGCACGTTACCTTCATGCATTCTTCATGTAGAGAACTTCGTCAGCCCATTTGTCGGACTATGCGCTCCATCATTCCATAGGTTACATCAATACTCGCCATTGCATCCTTAATACCCATTTCATGGCCGCATTTTATCTTCGTTTTTTTTTTCTTTTACCTCTTCCACGCTGCTCTCCTACTGTCTTTTTCTCCCAAATTCCCCTTCCTACGCAGAGTAGCATGCCAGCGATTTTTAAACGCCGGCTAAATTCTCTGCATTTCATTAAAGAGTCTCTCTCTCTCTCTCTTTACCATATAACGCTACTGAGCAGAAGTGATTAAAGCGATCAACAGTGGGAGTTGTTTGTGGAGAGTCGTCGGATGGGGGCAGTACACTTTTACAGACAGAGGGTTGAATAAGTGAATTGATAATAGTCCAGATCTTTTTAAAATTATTAGCGCACTTATATAATTCACCACAATGATAAGACATCTGCAACCTCATCATGCTCACAGCTTTATTTCTATAGGTACGATACTGCATGCTATAGTATTCATTACCCCTATTCTGTTTTATTTTAAGAAGCCAATGATCACGTTGCTTCATAACATTTAGTATAGCAGGTATCACCCAAGGACTTATTGGTTTCATATAGTATTCTTTTTTATAGTACTCATTTATTTTGCTTTTCGACTGCTGGACTAAAGCTGACCGATTTGATCTGGGTCGCCGTGGCGGTATTTCGGTGGAGGCGAAATACAAAAACATCATTCCGTTGCGCGATGTCGGCTCACGTTGAACGGTATAAATTAACTCCGTCACCTACACTGCGGTGTCCTTCATAGACCGTGTTGCTCCAGGGCACTAAAGCCCACAATTTAGGATTTTATAATTATGTTACAGGGCTGCGCTGCATTTGTCTTACCATGTACAACGCCCAGTGTAAAGGTGATCAAGCCAATGCTTGTGGCGAAGTAACTGACGATGGCGCCTATGCTTGCAGTAGCGGCTCCCGCTATGATCACTGGCCTTGCAGTGAACCTGTGAGCCACGGGACCTGTTATCAACCCTGGAAGGAAATACAACAAATATTATTGGTGCATGCTGTAAGCTCCCATTCTCCTGATTTTTGAAAATCCAAATGTGGAAGATAACGCCAATAGACAATAGCAAAAACAACAAATTTTACAGCTCATTATATTTATCTTAATAGACGAAAAGGCTGCTGAAATATTTGCTTAGAGACGTATTTTGCGTCGAAGCCCAAGAGGTGGTCAACAATGAAGATGTGGATAGTGTGGATAGTGTATGTGGGTAGTGTGTAGCATATTATAGTATCTAAAATTTTTTTCACCATCAATATGTAATTTTTTGCCTAATATCGCAACGTTAAAGCCCATAGAAAAGTATGTTCAAACCCGATCCACTGAAAAATGGACACTTCCACGTGCTAGAACAGATTATGGCAAACAAGCACTTCATTTCTTTATACTTCATGTTCTAAGCAGCTATGGATCTAGCCAGCTTAGCATGTGTAACCTCCGATCACATGATTTAAAAGTGTACTTTGTAAATAATATTCCATAAATACTTTTCATATATTGTAGTTTGTGTATGTATCGGTGTCCTTTTCCCATTTGTCATCAACCCACCAGTGTTTAACTTTCAAATGCATTTGTTCATTTGTAATGTTTTTTTTCTAGTTTTAAAACTGCTTCTCTGTGTAGCAATCGGTTAAATCGTAAATATCAATTTCTATAGTGTGCTCGTATGCGACCTGCCACCTTTGTATGTATGTGTTTATTTTATTTATTTATTTTTGTAACGGTTCTTAGATGAGCCACAGGCATTTTCAAGCTCTTTTCTTTAGCTTTTGGCATGTGACTTATTCTAAAGTCTGTATGCACATTTTTGAAATAAAGTGAAATAAAGTAAGTAAGTATTTCTGCCGCTGCGACAATGAAATCGAAGTTGCGTTTGGTTTGCTATAATGACGCTCCTCAAACAAATGTGTTCGCGCACGGATGCCATGCAGTGAGCTTTGTGGTGAAGGATCACCCGACGACCGTCTAGTGTACATCCAGCTCCGTTCACACCTTCACGTGCAAAGTAGTCCACTAAACTGCAAGTTGGAACTTGATAAACGCGTAAACGTATGTCACTCAGCTGCCATGTACAATAAAGTAATACTGATGTCGCGCGTGCAAATGGCTGTTAAAGTCTATTGGTGAGCGTCTTCCTGAAAATGGCAGCATCCTATGAGCTAACTTGGCTGAACAATGCTGAACTTTGTTCAAAATGGCCGCTTATACCCTCGGGTCTGTGCGCTCGTTTGCCGGTGACGGCGAACATAGCTACGCGACGAAGGAGCATTGGTCTAATTCAGCCGCAAGCGAAGGCTATCTGTTCACGCTGCCTTTGGTTCAAAACGCGCACGTCATATTTTGTCTCCCTATTCTTTTAGTTCACAGCCCGACGGAGAGTGGCACTTTACGCCAACTTCTGGGCCGGCGAGCTCCTTATGTTACCGCGTCGAAAGGCCCGCGTGTTCACAACGCGGAGTCGCGGGTTTATGGCCAAACATTTTCTGCAGCCCGTGTATGCTTCGAAATCTCCAAAATACAGTGATGGCCTTTCTCTGGGGCGGTACCTCCTCAGCGGTAACTGATCTTAAAGCAACACAGCATTTCAAAGCGTGAAAGGGTGCATGTTCTCGCTTAGCTGCGTTCAGCAAACGTTTTGATATAACAGGTTAGTTTTGTCAGTGGTATGGGGGCCTCGATCTTTCATTGCGTGGTCGTGAATAGGCATGTTAGATGGTTATTTTTGGCTTCATTGATGGGAAGATAACAATACTCCACACGTCTATTTTCATGAATTACAATTAGATGTGACAGCTTTGTGAGCCCTATCTAACAGAACGGGTTTCAGATTTTCATGTTGTTGGCCTACGCAATTGGATTATTCTTTTCCTGTAAGGGGCTTGGCCGCAGACATTCCATTCATTTCGTGGTAACTGTTTTCACTCAGCACTCTCTGATTATATTGATGACGCTGAGGTTCATAGCCGGTGGGCTCTGTTGTTCCTTAGCTAAGGCAGAATTTTTGTATGAATAGAAATTCAGAGCTCCCGTTATTCCGCACTTGCTACAACCTATTCATGTTCTTCCTCGCTGGCTTTTTTCTCCTGTCCTATTATATCAGTGATAATTCTAGCTTCCATCTCTTCAGCTAACCTTGCCAAGCCTATGAAGCAATGACGCCTATGAAGCCTATGAATATGAAGCGATGTGAAATCGATCACTGAAATCTGTAAAACAAAAAGGTGTAAGATTTACTTTCCGCCGCTGCGACTTTCATTTTTCACCCTCATCTGCCATGTCTTTCCTACACTTAAGCCCACTCACATCCCACCGGAAAACTGAGCCCATAAAACTTCGTCACTCAATAGTCCATTCTGCTAATTGTCTTTCAGAGGGTAAGCATATCTCGTTTTGAAAATTGCCTGCAACAAGGAGCCATCACGATCTTTATATCCAACCTTTTTTGCCCGTACTAACGTTTTCAAATACAGCTTTTTTTTTCGTGTACTGTAGAGCGTTGGAACGCTTTGCATGCCAACGTTCGTGCATTACCAATTTCTTATCTTGCGTCGGCAACTGAGTCGTAGCATTGTATGGTGTTGTTTTCAGCCCTTATATTGGTAATCCTTGTTATGTACCCTTTTATACATGGAATTGTTGCACATTTTATATAACCACTCCTGCTATAGCCACTAGAATGGGGCTGCAGTATTTTCAAGTAAATAATGAATTCGTAGAATCGTTTTAACATCCGGTAAGTGTTACCCAACGTCAGTGCGTATACATAGTAGCTTGCAGATTTAGGGGGATTCCCTTAAATGTTTGACCAGAATCTAACCCTCTATACCGTATGTATATAAATACTAATAACTTGTTTCATTCCATCAATACTGGGGTAACCTCGAGAAGAAAGTCGCTTGAGGAAGAGGGTTTGCAAGACTAACAAGAAATATTAATGTCTCCTTTTAATACGGAGAAAATAGGAGGCTTTTTCTCACCAGCGAGGTATACGACAGCACCCATGACCATAACAGGCCACGAGCCATCGCTCTTGTTTGTCTGGAAGGTTTCCTGTATGGCGACGAAGAGGAACCCTGAAGAACGCCTCCCCGCCATTGCAAAGAAGCTGGCCAGCGCGCAGGCCCCTGCGGAAGGTAAAAACAGAACGCAAGCAGCGTTTTTGCCCCTCACCACCCCTAGCTTGCCTTCTTATACAAGCTAATCATGGGAACGTACGAATCTACTTCCATAAAAGTTACCCCTCAGAAAACTGTTACGGTGATGGACGTATCTATGTTTCGATTATTATTGCCTGCTGTACGCGTTACGATGCCTTTCATTCAGAATTCAAAATTAATGCCGTGCAACTTTGACCGAGAAGCGGTTCTCGGTATCCTAATTTCCAAAGCGAAATGCTCAGGTAATACTAGCTTACAAAGGTTTTCATCAACTACGCATAATGGAAAACGGAGGGAAAGTTTTTTTTTTCAGTTTCAGTTTTATTTCCAGAAAAAATTCTGGTGGGACACCTCAGCTAAAACCTGCTTTCGTCAGCTTGACGAGGCCCAGGGCCCAGCGTACGACCGACCACCTTCGTGCAGTGCTACTAGCGCCATGGCCATGAAAATGACAACAAAATTAATTTTAGTGCGAAAGCACTCATACGATCGTCAGAAACGAGGAAAATTTTGCCTGCGCATCTTGCTAGTTTATTTTGCTTGTGCATCTCTCGTTGCCATATCAACTGCGACACCAAGCGGCAAGAGTCTATAGCCCAAACCAGCCGCGAAATTTAACCTTGGTCGATATGAACCAAACTCGATGTGCAACCAAAATTTGGCGTGCCCGGCACACTCGCGGCGTCCGAGCTTTACCCTGGTCATTTCCGACAGTTTAATACTGGCCACCCCAGAAAAGTTGTTCATAGCTTTACGATTTGCGTAATCTCGTTGCTCTGATGTCCATTGTGGTGTCAACATTCACGTCACCGCGTTTTCGTACGTTACACATCGGTTCAAGTTGAGTTAAACATTGGCTAATTTTTGATCAAAGGACATCAGCGTGCGACACGCCTGGCCTCGGTTCCCAGTATGCAGCCCACAGCCTAATAACGGCCGAGGACCCAGTTAGTCTCCAAAGGCTTCCGCCTGCTTGAAGCTTCGAGTTTCCTCCTGCAGCCCTCGAAGCGTGAAGATTCTTAGCTCAAGCTTGGTATGACGCGTCCTGTTCGAGGTGTCTGTTCAAACCTGATATCACGATGCGGGGTTCAGTTTGTTAAAATTTAAAGCCCTGTGACATTGCTTCTAAACTTCACTGCGTACCAGGTAATGCCTCCCCAGAGTTCCAACTCGTCCGAACTTAAGATGATGTTGTGTCCTACCGATACAATGGCAATCCACTTAGTCTCAAAGCTGTTCGCAAAGGCTTTATATATGTACCCACGGCTCCGGAGCAGCAATTCTTACTTGGCGAAATATTTTTCGTTACCACGGCGTATACACGGCCGAGGACTCTTTAAGACACTTCGACGTTGGTGAGCAATACCTGCTTACGTGGTGGTATAGCTGTTACACATTTAAAAATTAGTCAAGTCGTCTTCGTCATTTAAAATTTCAGGTTGGCCAGGCACGTTTTTTTTGTATATGTGATCCCCTATTTATGCTGGTTGATACAGATTCTCCCAGCTCACCTTTGTTGAATTGATTCAGCCTAATGGTCTCATTAGAAGGCCTTCTAGAATTGATTACTGTTGCTTCTCATGCGGCCTGTTGCCGTCTTGCGTTAGCTTGGACATTGTTTCCTCAAGCTTCTCCTGTTCCACTCAAAGCAATGAAAGATACTATCAAATATATTATTATGGAGTGCGCAATATGATAAGGCGGTTGGATAGCTAGACAGGATTTCGGCAAGCTGTCTCAGAAGACAAATTACCTGACTAGAAAACGCCAAAATATAAAACCTTGCAATCTAAGGTAGGGGATAGACCTTGGAAAACTATCCAAGTTAATCAATGAGAGTCAGGTAACCGACATAAGAAATTATAATATGGAGATAATAGACAGAATAGCTATGCGGGCGAGTTGGTGATATTATGCAAAAAACAGCGCGAACAAACGGGGACGAAAGGAAGAATACACGTATTAGCGCACGGCTCGGAGAACATCTCAATTCATTAGAAACTAATGGATCCACTAATCTAGTTGATCATTGCCGAGAGTGTCAATCCTGCCTTCCGTCCTTGCATTGTACTGACATTTTGTACAAACACCCCGACCAGTTGACCAGGAAAATCATCGGGGCGTATAATATGGCAAAGAAAGCAAGATTGTGTGTCAGCAAACCATCCCTGCTCCTGCGTGACTGTGAGGTTGCATATCTGGATATCACTTAGTAGCACATCCGTTCTGGTTTTGGTGTTATTTGTTTTCTGTTTCCTTTATAAGCGTGTTTCTTGTGATTAAACTTTAGTTGAGAGTCAGCGCTTGTTTCTGTGTATTCTTCATTCCGTCAGCGTTTGTTCGCGCTGTTTTTTGAATAAAGAGATAATCGAGCATGCTAGGAGGCACGAAGATACATTATATGCTGGCAAGATAAAAGGAGAGATTGGCAACAGACATATATTCGGGGCAAGAGATTGAGAGCAATATGTTATCATCAATATGGATGACATAGTAAAAGTAGTCCAGGGTTCCACACAGATCAGTGCACTAGCCGATATAATCAGGTCAGTAATGAGAGAGGCAGAAGTGGAGAGCAACTGGATATCAGGAGAGTAAAGGAATAGGAATTAAAGAAATATTTTGTTAGAAAAAAAAGCCTACCTTGTATACGCAATGCTTCTTCACCGTAAGTGCACCGAAATGTCGAAAAAACGCTGAAACATTATCTACCGACTAATCAGTTTGGAGTCAGTTTTGTAGAACGGGTTGACTAAGATAATCGCTTATGGAGTCAGGAGAAGCGTAAAGTTCAGTCAATAAAAGGAGCTGGCAGGCTTTCTTAAAGGCTTCTCGCCGATAAATAGAATTCACAGTGTCAATCACATGATAGAGAAATCAGTAGTATAATCAACCCCAACCTATGGGATTCATATATTGCAAAAATCCATTTCAAGCCTGACCAGTCATACAGGCATTAAGGCATTCGGGTGTAGAAGAGAATTATGTAGAAGTACTGCAAAATATCTGTAGCTGCTGTATGCATGGTATTCTTTAATAGAGACAAATAAAAACCGAAAGAAGGCCGCCAGGCATGGATTCAAGGTATCTCTATTGCTATTTACCGCATCTTTATAGCTAGTATTCAGACACCTGTGTCGAAAGCAGCTGGAGTTGAGAGTTAATGTAGAATTCCTTAGTTATCTGCGATTTACTGCTGACGCTGCCTTGATAAGTAACATTGGGGCGAAAATACAATGCCTGATCAATCACTTAGGCAAACAGTGTCTCTAAAAATTAAAACGTGCAAAATTGACCTTTAATGGCCTCGGAAGGTTACAGCAGTGTGCGATAGGTACTTAAGCCAGGTAGCACCTCAGATCGGGATAACGAAATTGAAATAACAAGGAGAATAAAAAATTGGCTGTGGTTTAACGCTGTTTCACCTAAAGGAATCCGAAAGCACGTTGATTCCTCCTCGCCTTCGTCTGTGTTCTTGGGTTCTCCTTAGCTTTATCCATAGCGAGACTGTTCAGCCCAGCCGAAGGAATCACCTCCTCTCTCGGATTGAGCGCTGGCGAGAGGGAGGAGCTAGCGCTCTCTATTGCGCTGCTAGGCGACTGCGAGGGGGCGGAGCGAGTTGCTCTCGCGTTGCTGTAGGGCATGGAGGAAAAAAAACTAGGAGAGAGTGCGCTCAGCCTCTGCAAGCCATTCTCCTCTGACGCCGCTGCCGAGGGCCCTTTTGCGCACTGGCTCTTGGGAAATAGGCCCTCCACAGTTACTAGACTGGCAACCAGCGGTGTTTTTTAGTGAACGTCCGTGCTCCGATGTAGCGCAGAAGCGCAGCGCCAGTGTTGCAGCTTTGGCGGAATGCGTACCGAGCTTGAGGTTGTCTGAAGGCTCCGCGTCTCAACACTTCTGTTGATTACACTCGAGTTTTTGGGTGCACTGCATAAAACTGCAGGTAAACTTTTTATCAAAGGGTGCGGCTGCGACCTCGATCGTCACTGTTCAACTGTGGTTCATAAAGAGAATGGAGAGGAATTCCTTTCGTCGTTATACACACATACAGAGCTTTTATTTCAGCGCATGCTATAAGCGGAGAACTCGAGAGTAGGCGAAGAAAACGAGCCTCTAAAAAAGGGCACAATGGCTTCCAGAGCGCTCGCGGCGGACGGACGTGTTTAACGAGCACTCCGGCGCGCTGCGCAAGATTCTGTTTCTCGGGCAGGCGGACTTCGGCCCGCCCATGGGCCCGCCGTTCTCCGCTGTTC
Source organism: Amblyomma mixtum (assembly GCF_055824585.1). Taxonomy (NCBI): domain Eukaryota; kingdom Metazoa; phylum Arthropoda; class Arachnida; order Ixodida; family Ixodidae; genus Amblyomma; species Amblyomma mixtum. The sequence continues at coordinate 182,162,785 of NC_143013.1, forward strand.
TCGAGGCACAACTCGCGCCGAATACGCTCGCGCACATACGCGGTTCCGACGTGAAATGCAGCAGTGAAGTATTTCTCTCTCTCGCTGTCGAGAGAGAGTGCCGGCGGCTTTACGTCTGCCCCTGCGCGGGATATACCGGCCACTGCGCACAATTACTAACAAAAAGAAGTGAACTGTATTTACATAGCCGCGCGCACGTAACTTCCTGTCTCGACTAATCGCGCGCGCGGCACACTGCACTGGCGGCCAGGGTGGGGTGCCTGGCCGCGTATACCGTACGAGGTAGCACCCACGGAGCGTTCGGGTCACGCGTGCACTACCTGGCGAAGAGCAAGCGGGAAGTCAAGCCCGCCTGCTCGATGAACGCACAGAGGCTCACCATTGTTCTGTCATGGGTGCTCGCACTGCCGCGCGGCCACAGGAGCGCTTCGAGACTGTCCGGTATGATTCCCAGCGCCCTGTAGACTGCAGAAGCGGCACAGCGAAGGAGCATGTGGTCTCCACTGCGCCGCAGTCATCGCACGCGTCGCTCGGGGGTGGTGGCCGCTGCGGCGAGCGAGCAGTTTGCGCTCACCACGGAGCCGTCAGTGAACACAAGCAGATGGTTGCGCAGTTGCTCGTAGAGCGAGAGAGCGAAACCGAAACTGAAATCCGACTAAGAGCTACCGCTGCCTTGTCACGTGAGGGCCTATTTCCCATGATGCTTTCCATTATATTTTTTATGACTAGGCTTCAAGATTGTGACGTCGTGCTCCCTCCTAGTTTTTCCTTCCTCCATGCTGTAGGGTGCCTCGATGCGCCCTCTCCACCGCTCCGTGCGGCGGAGAGGGCGAGCGCATCGCGGCACCCTAGCGTTGCTGGGCTACGGCGCGTCATCTGCTAGGCGCGGCGGCGGCTCAAGGTCAGCGTAGCTACGGCGCGACGGCGGCCACCCCAGGTCTCGCTTTGGCTGTCGGAGTGTTGCTTTCGCAACAAAATGAGGTACACGAGGTTCTCTCAGATTATGAATGGCACTTTTCCACTATGCTTCAAGAGAAAACAGCTGTATATTATCGACACTCGCCTATGGAGCAGAAATGTGGAGGCTAACCAAAAGGGTTCAGCTTAAACTGAGGACAACACAGCGAGCTATGGAACGAAAGTGATAGAGTAATATTTAGAGACAGGAAGATGGACGAATGCGTCAGAGAACAAACGCGGTGTCAGTGTCACCCTTGTCCGAAACCAAGAAGGAATGTGCTTGGGCCGGGCACGTACGTATTACGAAGGCAAGGTAACCAGCGGTCGTTATGGGTAACAGAGTGGATTCCAAGAAAAGGCAAGCGTAGCAGGAGGCTACAGAAAGTTAGTTGGCCGGATGGCATTAGGATGTTCGTGGTGATATGGCGTCCGATAGGATGGTCCGTCGTGAAGCCATTCTTTGGTGGAAACCTAGTGTCGGTGTCCTGGTTTTTGCGCTTTATAAATTCTTCTACTTGATATTTTGAAAAGCTTTTTTTGTAGCGGCGCAAGGGAACGCTAAGGAATGTGATTTTATTCTTACAAAATCACAGATGGCCTCTAAGACACAATGTTACGAAACAGGTTACGAGGGGAGTATACGTCTCCCGGCACTCGCACCAGCGGTAACATTATTGGAGATCACGGTGCAAGGCTGATGGTGATGGGCTAGGGCGATAAAAGGAAAAGCCGCTGCCACCCGTCAGCAATTCACGTCTTGCAGTGCTTGATTCTGAGACGAGCGCAATCGATAGGCGCGGCCACGCCAAAAGTCCCTAGACGCTCGCTATGAAAAGAAGTGCCCTCTTCGCACCCGAGACGGGCGCGCCCGGACGCTTTAGCAGACCGTGTTTGGCGTATTTCCAGGTCTTCACTGCCGCTATGTGAGCCTAGCCTCAGGTTTGCAGTCAGTAAGGATGTAATACGGAAGCAAGGACCCAGAGATGTTCAGGGCGCGCTCGCCGCGCCAACGAAGACACAGCGCCCAGCGTTACGATTAGCCGTTCATAGGAAAGAAGATTGCGGCATGCCCAGGGGAGCCCGCCTATAAATGGCGAATGCATTATTTCGGCAAGTTCATGCAAACGAATTGAAGGAAATACAGAGAGAAAAAATTTGTTTTTAAGAGATTAATTCGAAGGAACCGCGTGGTCGGGACTCCTAGTCCAGGGCTCCGCTGGCGGCAGCTGCCTTGCGGACTAGCTGGATGATCCAGCTGATGATCCAAAACACCAGTAATCCAAATTCTCAACTTTCGCAAATCAGCGAGAAAGCAGTGGGCGCTATCTTCTCATTTTCTATCCACTGACCGTACCGTGCTGTGCTGAACCAGAAGCTGTGCTGCATCCAAAGCAACGAAAGTTCATGCTGCCAGCAAAAACCAGTTAATCAGATCTGTTGCGTTCTTGTAGCATATAAACATCTTTCTTTTCACTTTGAGAAAAGCTGTCCAGAAAACCAGGTTTATATCTGATTAGGTCAGGTGAATAATTTCTGTATTTATTTTGAATCTATTGAAGTGTAAATATATTTAAATTGTGCTTCCGAGAAGTTGACGCTCTTAGCAACCAACCGGGAAACCCTTGAATGTTCTCCGAGGTTTTTATAGCATTTTAGCCCCCAAGGCCCTGCCGGGGCCCCATCGTTTCTTCTGCAGTTCATTGCACCTTTTAAGAGATCATCGGCTGCTCCGCAGCAAGCGTCGGAACAAGTTTTGTGAAGTTGTTTCGGTGCTGCGAATTATATTTGGCGCGGTTGTATTGTGTCATCGCCACTGTTGTGTGACGAAGATGCAGACTGCTATAAAAGTGAACAGTCTGTTCGAGTGACGTTTCCAGAGTGAGCCCATGAGTTTGCAAGACGGTGAGGCAGATGTGGTTGGCGTAGGAGACTAGGCACATAAGACCCAAAACAAAGGGATTGCTCCCCATGTAAGAGGCATAAACGGAGCATCCTCGTGAAGTAGAGAAGGCACCACTTAATACGCAAATTATAGCGCGCTCTGCAACCGCAATCGGACGTAATTTTACATCTTTCTCGAGCTTTCGGAGGCGTAGACGGGCAAGAATTTTTTTCACACTGCGTTGACCTGCCAGATGTCCACCAAATTTTGTGACAGTCATTAAGCTTCGTCCATGCAAGGCGCTAATATAACTCAGCAACCAGAGCATGCACAGGAGCTGCGTACACTAGCGGCAGCGCAGTGATTCAGTACGCGAAACTCGACGTGATGTCCTGGCATCTCCTTAACTGCGTAAGGTATCCACGAAAACAGTGCTTGGAATTACAGAGACACAAGATCTAAGAGCAAGCGCTACGTTAAGATGATGCTGCGAAGCTCTGTCAAGAGTGTCAAAGAAGTTCCTCTGTGTGCGAATGAGGGAGCGACAGCCCTTGTCAAGGAACTCCTGTCTGCGCGATAGCCAAGCTTTTTGTTTTCAGCTCCTAATGCAACAGCTGGAAAGGGAGACATCGTAAGCTCTGCAACGTGAGAAAAATTAAGAGAATTTAAAACCAGAAATGAGTGGCACTTAAGCAAATATGGCAAAAAAAGTTGCACTGCGAGAAATGCTTTATCAAGCACGTAGCCACTTACCTGCCACAAGCCAGCTGTGAACGCTGTCTGGACCGTGCTGGCGAACCCCAGCGCCCCATTTCCATTGACTCCACTGTCCATCCTTGGGCATCCTGGCTTCCATTCCAGTGCGGAGCTCGGGGTTCCGGGAAGAAACATCGAGAATGTCTACGCTCTAACGGTTCATACCATGGTAAGACTTAAAGACCCTATAGGTGGTGAACTGACATGAAGACCAGAGGCTTTGCACACATTCAGTCAATCAATGCCTCTTGAGAAATACAAATGCAGACATGCTTACAGATATTATTCACCAGGAGGTCCCAATGCGATGGCTTTGAAGAAGCTAAACACGAATTTAAAATTCATAAATTCCGGAGAAAATATTTCTACCATGCACAATCTGACTTGTGCATCTCCGTGGGGTCGGTGATGGTGATAAATTTTAATCTGTAAAGTGTTTTGCACCCCATTAAGTGGAAGGGGCCCTTAATCCAGTGCCATGGCCTTCGTTTTCTGAGGCTCCGAGTTTTAAGTTTTTCGGTGCGGCTTGCGTATGTTGGCAAGCCCTGTCTTTAAGACGCTTTCCCCGTACTGCACTCGTATAGGGGAGCGAAGAATGTAGGAAATTATATCCAAGGCATTGATGAGGGCACGTTTGTGCCGTAGCTTCTACTTGGGGCTTCCAGTAAACCCACGACTGTTTTTTAAATAAGCTTTTTTACTTAAAACGATGCCTTCTGCAGCATTGTAGTCCCAGTGATGGCGGAAATTAGGAAAAAAGTTGATTCTTGCTAAATAGTACGCCAGTTAACTAAGACCTGCTAGTAATCCCGTGAACATCAGTCTTGAGGCGTGTGGTTCATGCCCGTTATTTGTTGTGGGCCGTTAGTAATAACCCTTTCTGTATGTGCAGTTTCGGACACGCTGTTAAACCGGGCACTGTTTTTCTAAAAATTTTGACAAACTCACGCGAAAGTATGCATGCTATCAGAAAACTCGTATTTAGCGAAAACTAGGACAAGAGGTTCACTCTCCGATGTGCAGTTGACTGTAAGGATGGCGACTGCTGCAATTGTTCTGCATGTCAGAAGAGAACAGTTCATGAGAGCTGAACACGGCGTGCGCAGACGCCGGGTTGCCGCCTGTTTGTGTACTGATGTGTTGCGAAAACTGCCCAGCGGTACTCTTAGGGTGGAATGTGAAAGGCCGCTGTGATCAGAAGTAATCGTTTCCAGCACTTCCACCAAAGCAAGAGTCTTATAGGCGGTCCTGCCCTGCTTTACTGAAAATCTTAGAAGGTCCGAGCAGAATCGGGTATACTCGGGGAGAGAGGAGCAGCTCCGCACTAGCTTAGCGTCGCCGCTCACTTCTGAAAATTTCATGCATTCTAATATATCAGCGTGGAGCGCTCGTTCAGTCATATATTCCGCGATTCTCAATCAGGCTTTAGACGAAAAAACACAAGTTGTGGCTTTTGGGAAGCCGTCATCAGCTTTAGCAGCTTAGTGTAAAGCGGCCTCAGGTGTGGTGGTTGATACGTCTTCAGTCAGCTTTCGCAGCTGAGTTCTCGAGTCATAAATAAGTGGCTGTTACATTTGAGCTGGCCTTCTGCCTGTGGCAACCGGCTGAGCACTTGAATCAAGTTCAATTTCAGCGATACTTTTTGTGGTGCTTGTCGACCCTCATCAACTCACTGTGCTACGAGTCGTGTTCAATAACAGCTTAGCTCTGGTGGAGCAAAGAGCCTGACTTTCTTCTACGCATCATTTACCGCAAAACATATGCATGCATTTACATTTCTGCCGCTAAATGCATAGAACAGCATTCACTGCATGAGAAGCGTTGTTTTAATGCTGTGTATAAGTAATGCGAAGCTTCCGTTTCGGGCTGCAGTGGTTTAGGCTGTGGTGATCCATTCCCGTAAAATCTGTGATTATGTATTTATTGCGCACGTGGAACGTGCTATTCTCATTAACAGGTGATCCAACCAAATCAGAACCGGGTGTAAGGCGCCATCGCCTCTACAGACGCAAAAAGCGAAATTAGAAACAACGCTGAATATCCCACTGAGCTCTGATCTTCTATATAGCGGAAACGTGCGTTGTATAATACACCTGGGGAAAGCGTTCATATCTAGCGTCTGGTGTAGTGCGTTTCTCGAAACGGGACGGCTCCTGCTCAACTTAGTTTAACGTGGCCAGCTTGAAGAATTCCCGTATAATATTCACTGCTTGATAAATATCTGAATACTGATTCATCAACGACCACTATGGAGCAAAATTATCTGCCTCTCTATTTCTCCTTCAAGAAAGCACCACTGTAGAAATATCAAACCATCTAAACTCAATCGCCCTTGCAGCCACCGTGGTGGCTCAGTGGTTATGGTCCTCGGCTGCTGACCCGAAAGACGCGGCTTCCCTGACGCGCGGTCGAATTTTGATGGAGGAGAAATTCTAGAAGCCCGTGCACTGTGGGATGTCAGTGCACGTTAAAGAACCCCAGATGGTCGAAATTTCAAGAGCTCTTCAGTACGACCTCCCTCATTGGCTGCGTCGTTATGGTACTTTAAACATTCATGAATCACAAACCATTAACCAATCAACCTTGCATTAGATTCTGCTATAATTGGGCTCGGTGCTGCCATTCTAGTGCTGCTGTTTTGGATTTAAACTGCTCTGATCGAGTGCGGGAATTACTTTGAGACACACAAAATAACGCGCACATGTAATTTGGACGAGTGGGCACGACTATATGCACTGTTTATCACTGCATGTGGGCACACATCTAGGCCTATATTACAACAAGACCACGACTAACAGAAACCGATCATATAAGCGAGCACCAGAAACCGCGACGGTAACCACGAATAACTATTACGCCTTTACACGAGGAAAAGCAACTAACCTGAAATAGAGCAGCCGCCAGCGATGCTTTCTCGAGGTAAAGGCCTTCCGCGACCGCCCGGCAGTCCACTCACTGCACCATTATCATCAAGGGCGCTAGATTACGAGAGTGCGCATTCCGAGAGAGCGCCGGATGCAGGCCGTCAGCCGGCCTATTCAGGTAAACGTGGACTGGCACAATCCCAGGTCAAAGCCCCACAGATTTTAGGATTGAGGTAAGACGGCCGTCTCCAGTGATAAGGGCCGCCAGCGATAGCAACGGTGGAGGTCGTTCATGATTATTTCGAGGCACTGACACTGCGGTGTCAAGGCACGCACTCTTCACTGCGCTGGCTATCAGCCCTTTTCTCTCTTGTTCTGAGCATGCGCTGCGCGTCCTTTGTGTCGTCGCCATGCCGCCCTCACGTGATCCGTTCACAAAGATGGATGCACTGGACGTTCCAAATTGCGATGTTGGCAGCAGAATGTCCATAACGTCACCCTACGTCCCTCATTTTCACTTCTCCGACTAAAGCGATCAGCAACAACGCGCTATAAAGTAGGAGCTCAAGAGAATAAAAATATCGGAGAGTTTCGAGCTGTTCCTGATGTCCGTGGGCGCAGATTTTACAGGGAAGAAGGAAAAATAGACAGCCACGCACCGTTTTCAAAACACGTTTGTTGGAACGAAAACGTATACTTAAATAAGATAGAAGAACAGCGGCAAAAAGCAGAAGTTATATATTTAAACTCAAAAACAAAACAAAATTAGAATCTCCTAAAATATTAAGTTTATTTCTTTGCCAGCCAGAGAGAAGTCCTTCTGTCACAATTCCCCCCCTAGGCGGCGTGAAATGCTTACATCTTCTCTCCTGTGCGCTGTTGCGGATGTCAAAGGAGGACGAATTTTTGTTTTGAAGACATGCCAGCAGTTTCTGCTTTTGCGGCAGTGTGCATGGGCTTCGTAAGAGTTATTGCTTTCGTGTTCTCTGAGACAATTGTTCAAAAATCGCCTAGTATGGCCTATGTACACCACTGTCAATAGGAAGGAAACCTTGTAAACCACACCCGATTCACAGAGCACGAACTTTACTTTCTGCTCTCTTTGGTAAAGTCGGGAAAGGCGGTCTGCATTGTTTGACAAAGTCGGGAACTGTGACCTACCTGTACGTCCTCTGTTTTTATGAGAGGGCATAATCTTCCTAAACTTAGGGAACAGATGCATAGGGCTTTTTTCACGTACCGTGCATAATTTGGATGACAGCAAATTCCTTCAAGTTAGATTTTTTAAGAGATAAATGACCTTTAGCACATTTCATTAACTGTGTGCATGGCTGGCCGATCACATTTTTTGGATAGCCTGCGTATCTCGATCAAGATAGTTGCGCCATAAAGCTATCGCGCAGAACATGGATGCAAGATTTATCTAGGCTATATCTGAGATATGAAATATAGATACCGTTCTCCACGAGTTTGTATTTTCGCAGCCATAGATGAGTAGCGGTTTTCTCAACCTAGGATAACATTTGCGGCATACATCTGTGGTATTGAGATACTGTTTTATCTCTAAAAACTGCAACTCACCCGCTTGCGGTACCTCTATAGCAAACTTGAGGCCTGATCAGATAAACTTTTTTAAACTCCTTAAAATTATCTTGATTGCGTGTGTCAATAAATCGTGCGAAGAACGCACTTTTTGTTTCATATGCTTCAGAAGGTCACCAGAGATCCACTCCTTTCTTGCTTTCCTACATTTTCTGACTTCTACAACTGGAAAGGCTTTCTCGAACGTATCCAGTGTATTCTCAAGGAAGATGTTATACGCGGCAGATGGGTTTTCTGTTTTAAATACTTCATCTATGCCAGTTTCAGACAGAAACAGACAAAATTTATGAATGGTTTGGTTTATTAGGGTTTAACGTCCCGAAGCGACTCAGGCTATAAGGGACGCCGTAGTGAAGGGCTCCGGAAATTTCGACCACCTGGGGTACTTTAGCGTGCACTGACATCGCACAGTACACGAGCCTCTAGAACTTCGCCTCCATCGAAGTTCGGCCGCCACGGCTGGGATCGAACCCGCGTCTTTCAGATCAGCAGCTGAGCGACGTAACCACTGAGCCAACGCGGAGGGAAAATTTATTAATGTTCGTTTGGTCATAGGTTTTACGTCTAAAGACAGAAGTATCTGGTTCCTTGACACATGAACAAAGTGCAAAAAAGGGAAGGTGATCGCTTATTCCCGAAGAGAAAACACCAGACCAAGTATTGCAGGGTGAAAAATCTGTGATACATACATCCAGTAAGGTTTCCGATTGACAACTTATTCGAGTGGGCGTATAAATGATGTCACTGCCGTAAGATAACATCATTTCCATTAATCTGATTTGTGTTGGATTAACATTCATAATATCAATATTCAGGTCACCTAGTAATATATTACTAGAGCATTTTTTGTTGACTGGTAAATTCCAAAAAAGGTTCAACAAACTGGAAAAACATATCCTCATCACTTTGAGGGAGACGATACACCCCCATTATAGCTATATTATAATACAGGATGGTAACAACTTCAAAACTGTCAGCCACCAGTGAATAGTTGTTCAGTATGTCAAAACGCAGGTGCCTCTTTATGAACCGGGATACTCCCCTCCTCGTTTATTTACCCTGAACGGAGATACGTCTTCATACCCTGCCAGTGGGATAACATCCTCCTGACAGCTAAACCAAGTTTTCGTAAACGCTAGGAAATCAAATTTGTGCGATAAAGTTTTTATTTCGCCTTCGATATGCTCCATTTTATTTTTCAAACTCTGAGTGTTTAAATGATAGATAGGTAAAAACTTATCTACAGAGTAGCTAGAATTAGTGAGAAAGTCTTTAAATCTATTAGTATTGCATTAAGGCATGGTGACAAAAAGCGGATCTTCGTATAAAATACGTATACGAGATCAGACTGCACTAGCATAGCCAAGTCTTCCTCGCACCCAATCCTGATAGACTTTGCACCTGCTTCCTTTCGAATGTAAACCTTCCCTTCCTTTCTCCAGATAAATTCGTACCTTTTTTTCTTTTGCGGCGGATTTCGCAAGCCACAGCAGTTTTTCATTCAAGATAGTCAGGTTGTCAACAAAATAGACACCGTCCTTGAGGCCTGCACGCTTAGCCATTCAGTTTGTTTTTGTCAATCTTTTCGCAAACCTAATCAGTACTGCCGGCACAGTGTCTGGTCGGGCGGACAGACGGTGTAATCCCTCAATATCGCTCTCAGCGAGGCAAGGCAAATCGAGCTGATTGGCAAGGTTGTTCACTTTTTCCAGCAAGTTTTCATTTGCTGAGAGGGAGAATCCTCAAATTTTCATGTTTTGGCAACGACTGTATGGTTCCATATCAGTCAGATCAAGTTTCAACTTTCCAATGTCTTCTGCGTCCTGTTTTTTTTTCAATTTCGTCGACCCTCTCGCAAATATCAACGATTTCTTTCTCATGCCTATCAGACGTTAGTAGCAGCTGATCATATGTATCTCACATGTGTTGCACAAACACTTCAATGCTGGTTACAGTTTGTTTTAAGGATCCATCTTTGCTGTAAGAGCGACTAAGGCTTTGCTTATTTCATCAAGGAGCTCAGTCCAAATTGGGGAGGGAGAACCTGAGTGCTGTCCTTCATCGGTGCGGGATCTTGATAAGCGACATACCGGGCATCTCAAGGTTTTTCTTGCTTCAATGCTTTTCATTCTATACGCCTGCTCGCTAACACCCGCACATTTGCCTAGATGGTAATACTGGCAACATTCTGCGCATTGCATCATTTCTTCCCCTTTTTGAAAAAAAACTTATAGCAGAAAAGGTACGTATCATGAGGCAAAGTTCCCATGACTATGAATCAGCTAAGAGCGTACAGTAAGGCTCCACGACACAAAGACAGAAACGGTCCGGTGGCAGCAACGGGAACGGCAGTGACAGAGGAAAATACAGTGAATCAAAACCAACCTCTAACATGAAGGTAGATTTGTAAAGTTGCTCGTCGATAGCCGCTGCCGCCACCGCTGCTGCTAAGCGTGTGGAGGGTTGCTGCGAGGCACACGGGCTTTTATAGACAGCACAGGCCCTGTAGTCTGCTTGTTGGGGGCGTAGGACACTTGATGCTTCCACGAAGATAACTCCCGCAGACTGTCTAGTGACGTCAGCCCTCGGAAAGCCTGACCATGTATTGACACTGTAACATGAAGGTAGTTTTATAAAGTTGCTCCTCGATAGCCGCTGCCGCCACCGCTGCTGCCGAGCGTGTGAAATGCCCATTTTTAAATGCAGGAAATTGCACTTCGTATAATCTTCCCTTAGATGTAAAATCAGTCGATCCCTTTTTGGTCCCACCTAGAGAACATTCAATATTTTTATCCCCCCCCCCCTTATGAATATGAGATTCTCTCCATTATAAACTCAATTCGGAATACATGCTCTCCTGGCCCAGACGGCATTACTGCACTCGCAATAAAAGCTACTGCTAAGATTATTGCCCTTTTTCTTGCGTTTATTTGTAAACAAATGCTTCTTACAGGAGAGTTCCCGGATAAAATGAAGTCTGCCCGTGTTACAATAATTTTCAAATGAGGCAACAACAATGATCCCAATACCTACCATCCGATATCTATACTGCCTTTGTTCTCCAAAGTTGCTGAATGAGTGATCTTCAGGGGGGGGGGGGGGGGGGTATATAAATTTCTGCATTCCAACAATATCATCTATCATCTGCATGGAGCAATACGGATTCCAGCCAGGAAAATCCACACAGGCAGCTCTGCTCGAGATAAAAAAAACAGTCTGATCCATAATATTGAACATAAGCTCTACACTGTTGGTGTCTTCCTTAACTTCTCCAAAGCTTTCGATTCAATCAAGCCCGACATACTACTTCATAAGTTATACACGTATGGTATCCGCGGAGCACCTCACAGGTTACTACAAAGCTATTTGTCAAATCGCACTCAGTACACGCGACTAAATGATGCCATATCCGACGCAGAATTAATCAAATTTGGCGTTCCTCAAGGATCCATACTGGGGCCGCTTCTATTCACACTACACATCAATGATATAGTGAACATTTTATCTTATTCTAGCAGTGCTTTGTATGCAGATGACTCGAACGTTTTCTTTTCCGGTTTAGATCTTCGTGAACTTGAGCGTCGTTCAAATTCCTGGCTACATGAACTTATGTTGTGGCTTGCAGTAAACAGATTGGAACTGAATGTTAAGAAAACAAAGTTTAACACTTTCCGTCCTGAAAATAAGCCTATAGATTATCCCATCCAACTCCAGTTCAACAATATATTGATTGAATCTGTAAATTCTTGTAAATTCCTGGGCGTATTCTTTCGTAGTGATCTGGGCTGGGGTGACCATATAAATCACGTCCGTTTGCGTGTAGCTCGATCTATTTGTGTGATAAATCGCATCTGGTACTTGTTGCCCATACATCCTAAAAAGCAGTTGTATTTTGCCCTCATCCATTCACAACTGGTGTATTGCAATTTAATTTGGGGCATTTGCAACAAAACTGACACAGGCAGATTATTTTCATTACAAAAAAGAGCTCTGCGCGCATGTTCTCCTAATTTTTCCTCGGGCGACTGCTTATTACAGCCCTTCAATGTTCCTCCATTCCCATTGTGCTATAAGCTTTCAGTTGCTGTTCATATTTATTATAAAATAAAGCAGGACATCACATCTTTCAGAAAAAAGTACGTGAACGGAAATATCTGCGAGTCACTTCCTTCATTTCCAGTCGTGCCCGGACAAACTACGGCACCCAACTCATTGATAACCAAATTTCTGCAGTTTGCAATGTGTAGCCTTCCATAATTGACGAAGCTGTAACTTGTAAAACGACTTTTCATTTCAAAAAGAAAATGAAGATGCTTTTCATGCGTACTACTGACCCATTAAATACTTGTGACATGTAGTGTTTGCAGTAATAGCCTCACTCCTGTAATATTTTCTATTGTGTTGCGAACTGTAGCGTTACTGGTCTTTTTCTTTTCTCTTTGTAATCCCATGTGCCTTGATTAACTTTCAACTACTGTGATAATTTAACTAAAGAGCTTGTTGAGTTTTAATGAATCTAATCACCGTTCTGCCTTTGATGTGTCACCCGGGGTGAGGCCTCGTCAGGAAGAATGCCAGCCGCTTCTTCCTTTTGTCTCATCTCGTGGGCATGTACTGCGCATACAAGTTCATGTCTTAATAAATTGATTGATTGATTGATTGATTGATTGATTGATTGATTGATTGATTGATTGATTGATAGATAGATAGATAGATAGATAGATAGATAGATAGATAGATAGATAGATAGATAGATAGATAGATAGATAGATAGATAGATAGATAGATAGATAGATAGATAGATAGATAGATAGATAGATAGATAGATAGATAGATAGATAGATAGATAGATAGATAGATAGATAGATAGATAGATAGATAGATAGATAGATAGATAGATAGATAGATAGATAGATAGATAGATAGATAGATAGATAGATAGATAGATAGATAGATAGATAGATAGATAGATAGATAGATAGATAGATAGATAGATAGATAGATAGATAGATAGATAGATAGATAGATAGATAGATAGATAGATAGATAGATAGATAGATAGATAGATAGATAGATAGATAGATAGATAGATAGATAGATAGATAGATAGATAGATAGATAGATAGATAGATAGATAGATAGATAGATAGATAGATAGATAGATAGATAGATAGATAGATAGATAGATAGATAGATAGATAGATAGATAGATAGATAGATAGATAGATAGATAGATAGATAGATAGATAGATAGATAGATAGATAGATAGATAGATAGATAGATAGATAGATAGATAGATAGATAGATAGATAGATAGATAGATAGATAGATAGATAGATAGATAGATAGATAGATAGATAGATAGATAGATAGATAGATAGATAGATAGATAGATAGATAGATAGATAGATAGATAGATAGATAGATAGATAGATAGATAGATAGATAGATAGATAGATAGATAGATAGATAGATAGATAGATAGATAGATAGATAGATAGATAGATAGATAGATAGATAGATAGATAGATAGATAGATAGATAGATAGATAGATAGATAGATAGATAGATAGATAGATAGATAGATAGATAGATAGATAGATAGATAGATAGATAGATAGATAGATAGATAGATAGATAGATAGATAGATAGATAGATAGATAGATAGATAGATAGATAGATAGATAGATAGATAGATAGATAGATAGACAGATAGATAGATAGATAGATAGATAGATAGATAGATAGGTGAGGACACTGCAAGCGACGCATTGGCCGGAAGCGCCCAGATCGCAGCGTCAGTGTCGATGAAGCAGTGAAACTTCGCCGGAAGAAAAAAACATAAATGAACTATCTCGTTGCGATAGTAACCATGCAGATACCGCGCGGCTCGTTTACATCATAAAATCCCTTCGCATGGCATGACTGTTCCTTGCGCGGTTACCAGCTGCATCGTCATGGCACTTTAAGCAAGCTGAGTGCGGTCCACGGCGGTGTGGTTTTACCCCAGTGCATCCCCAGCGGCACGGTGGTGGTCGGTAAACTACTCCAATGGGCCGCAAGTGCTTTCTTGAAAACTGCACCAGTGTTTTCGCCAGCTACAAACAAAGGGTAATTTTATTGCATGTTCCTTCTGACCCGAAGCGGTTAAAAGAGTCGGCAGAAGTCATTTCTCGCAAACACCGTATGCTGAGCCAGAAAGATACCGTTTGCAGCAAGCATCTTGCGAAGGAAATGATGGTTGAAAAAAGCTACTTTGCTTAGCTTAGCAGAAAATTTTGCTTCACGTTTCAAAGAGGACTGTACTGGCACAGGACGCCATACCTTGCATTTTCCCACCGGTATACGTGAACAAGCGGAAGCCACCCATGACCAGAAAATCACCCCCACCACCAAGGCCCTGACAAAAACTATGTACACACAAAAAGTGAGCACGAATGATGCAGGCTACGGAACACCCAAGCATGTTGAGAGTCAGAAAAGGATTCTTTTCTTGAGTACAGATGTGGAGAATCCTCTAATTTTCATTTTCATGAAGAGAACCCCACTATAAATCCCCACACAACGCCCAGCAAGGACTCTGGAGCAGTCGACATGCGGGCCAGCTCCACCGTCGATGATTCGTTGGTATGTTTAAATCCGTCGGCTGTTCAACTGCCCATCGCTGCTTGTAACTACCACTGTGTGCATCAAAAGTGACTTCATAGCTATTGCTTTTTGTAAGTTGTTCTACCCGCATCAGGACAGCCCTTTCCATCGAAGTCTCTGCTCGTTTAACAGGTGAAAAAATCTACGTTTTCTTCAAGCATTTTTGTACTAGGCCGCAAGCTCTAAACAGTTGGAATTTCCGATGTCTTCCAGCTGTGTTTTCAAGAGGACTGGGCCGTTGTCAACCAGGCACTGCAATACCTTCATGAACTGCACCTCAGTCCTGACAGCCCATGTCGTAGTAAGTTCCCAGATGTGCGTCTTGAATGCGGCTACTGAGATCAAAGCAATACCAAGAGGCATAACCGGTGCCCTTTAATTCAGCGAGAGGACACACCTTGCGCATATTGTTGTAGGCTGGAGAACACGCTAACAATTCACAATGCAAGGAAAGAAAAGCGCGCCAAGCAGCGCAGAATTAGGGTACCACTTAGTCCTGCGAACAGAAAACCTGTTGAAACGTTAAGGAAGCAGCGCACTGCTTCCTGCAAGACGAAGGCACGTCTCCTTAAAAGCAAACAGAGGCTTCTGTCGGAGTTATCCTCATGTCGACACAGGTTGAGGAAGGTTAACGAGGACGCAATGCTTAAAGCAAGTGTGAACGCAAACCTACCGGAAGCGCAGCAAATGCTAGTTGGAGAATGCATGTCAGCAGCACGACTGAAATCAAAAATGCAGGAAGTACACTGACAATTGGCTCCTGTTGTGTTTGCTTCTCCATATTCGTGCACTGTGCGGATACAGGCTCCTCACAGACAGTAATGTGCTTCCTCTCCCATCCGTCATGACCATTCGAAAATACATATATTCGATTGGGATGAACTGCGGTTTCGACAAGAAGTTTTTTGCCGCCTTGAAGGAGAAATTAAGTGAGAAGTCCGCCTGTTGCAAGCACGAAATGATGTTGCTCGACGAAATGCAAGTCCGGGAATGCAAGCGCGTGCACTCCCAGACATTAAGCTACGACGGCTTAGTTGATGACGGAACTGACAAGAAACTGCTGGGCTTCAGGTTTTGCCCTTTCACGGAGAACTATGCACAGCCTATCGCCGTTTTTGCTTCCAAGAACTCCACTCGAGGCCCGGAGTTATGTCAACTCCTTTTGCACGCCATTGTGCTCATCGAAGACGCCGGAGCTATTGTCGACGGCGACGGAGCCAGCGACGGAGTGTATGACGGAGCCAGTACTAATCGCACCACGTGGAGGCTGCTAGACGTCAGTGGCGACGTGAAGAACTGCAGGTACTTCTTTGAACATCCAACTGATGCGGAGAGGAAGGTGTTCATGTTTTCAGATGTGCCCAATTTGTTTAAATGCAGCAGAAATTGGATACTCAGTCAGAAATGTCTAAACGTAAATGGAAAGGAAGTTAAATGGATATACTATATTTCGTTGTTGAAAGAAGATCAGTTAAATCGAGGAGAACTCAAAGCCTGCCTCGGATAACTCTCCCCCACTTACACACATCCAACATGGACAAGATGCGGGAGAAGTTTGATGCGCAAATTTTTAGTGGTTCTATGGCAGCTGGATTGAAGTACTACAAGGAGCAAGGTGTCGAAAGCGTATACAACTGTGAAGGCAACACTGAGTTTACAAGAAACTTAGCGACCGGTTTCATGTCCTCAATCGCCGGCACCCAGCAGAAGCAGTAAAAACGGGTAGCGGAGATATTAAGATACTGCAAAAAGGCTTCAAATGGTTGAACGTGGGAGCAAGAGCTTGTGACGGCCTCATAACTGCTGACATGCTTCTAACGCTGCAGACGGCTGATGGGCTTAGAGTTGCACTGTTGTCTGCTCTTGATCTTTGTTACTACTTGCTACGCGAATGCAACTTCCGATACATGCTAACCGCGAAATTTAATAAAAATCCATTGGAAAGGTTTTCCAGCAAAATGCGGCAAGCGGGGTGGGAAAATTACCATCCTGACATGCCCACTTTCCTACAACTCTACAGAACGTTCAGCCTCCACGCTCTTCTGAAGCCTCCAAAGTATGGCAACTGCGAAGCAAAAGGAGAAGCCCCAATCTTGGATTTTGGATCTTTAAGAATATTTTTAGCCGGCAAAAGGCTTTTTCCCAGAAACAACTTCAAGCCATTTGTAGAAAACTGGACACGATGCATATGCGTGGGAATGCGAGGATGGACTACCCGCTGAAAGCGCCACATCAGAAGCAGCGGAGAGTGTGTTAAACCATGTGTCGGGTTTCCTTAGTCGCCGGTTGTAGACAGTGTTCTCGTTCCCTGTATGCAGAGGCTGTCTAGCGGTGCCATCAAGCGATACGCCAGAAGCAACCTTCACAAATGTCAAGTCAAGAGGAGGGTTGGTCCACCCAAATTATAAATTTTTCAGCCTCCTAAAATCAGCCGAGGATTACTTCGCTGGTAACGCTGTTGACCCAGACGTCTTCTGGAACACAGTTGCTCAGGTGGTTGACCAAAAAATCCCATTTCCTTGCTACGAACACAAACAGACGCTGAAGCCAGGATCTGTCGATACTACACCATGATGCGAATGCGTTAGTACTGTACACATAAATCAAGAAATGCTGCGAAAGACAGTAGCAGGAAGAAGGAGTCAAGGCTTTGCAACTGTTAGGAGGTCTCGAAGCTTCGTGTACGCCACATACTGCTATCAATCATTAAATGAGTTTATTCTTTCTGTTCCGACGGAAATTCTACATCCTTTCATTGCTAACCTCAAAATATGAAGGAGAGTGAAAATATAGAACATATTTCAGTGCAGTCACGTTGTTTTATTTTCAATCTTTTACTCACACTAAGTGAAACCGCTAACCAACCGAGCGACAATGAGAACGTTTTGGTAAACGTACAATCTAACTGTTCTGATCGCATACATAGTTAGCAATAGCTCCTGATTACAAAAGAAAGTCTTTCGTGGTTGCCGTTTCCAAGTATCGGCCAGTCAGATGTGAGCGATTTTAATGCGTTGCAAGTATAAGAAGAAATACTTAAATTTAGTGCGACGAGTTAGTGGCATGGGTTGGTAAGGCAAGACCAGCAAAATTCAGTAACGGAAAAGTGACGCGCAATAAAGTGTGGTACGAATGAAATGCGTAGCAAAAATAAATAAAAATCATTACATTCACCTCGTTTCACTGCAAAGTGTGGCACAGTCAAATTTTCAGAGCACCTTTGCACAGTACAAATTGAAGCAAGAGGGCTGCTAAAAATATGCCGTAAAACATGTCGTGCTTCAATGCGCTATCGGAAAGTATAATAAAGAAATCCAAATGAGCGGACAAATCAAGAGCAAGCAAACGACTGAGCAAATGAGTGGTATAATAAGCAAGTGCATGGAAGTTCGAACGAGCGGCGCGCACTAAAGCGATAGCAAATGCTACAATAATTTAAAGAACGAACTAACGAGAGGAATGAGCGAACGAATGAACGGGCCAACTAATACTTGAACCAAAGAGCCAAATGTCATGAGAACAAAAAAGACGAGCGGTGGTTACATGCTCTGTTATCAGGGTGCCCGCACTTATTCGTGCAGCAGGTTCAAAAAGCCCGCCAGAACTCATCGCCTTCTTCGCCGTCAACTAAACCCTCTGCTTCACAAAACTGCAGTTGGCAACGAAGCGGTACAGAAACAAAGCGGCAAAAGTATTTTCGTCTTTTCATCGGCAGATGGTTTAAAGAAAATGGCGTTCATAAACCGCGCATTTCTCATAGAAAAGCATTGCTTCTCACTGCGGCCCGGGCCGGCGAGCGAACAGCCGTCTCGTGGCACTTCTGGAAACTAGGGGACTTTATCTGAGAGCGGCCCGGGCCGCTGTGTACTCACCTATACAGGTGTCCCGGCTAAATGTAACCAAGCTTTTAAAAAACACGGGGTGTCCTAGCCGTCTGAAACCAAATGAGGGTTGTTTATAGTCGCGTGATCTAGCCTGCAGTATTTTTTCGTTCTTCAAGGTTGACTAATTAGTTAAGCTTAATTAACTAACTTTTTATTTATTGACTTGAGGAACAAAGTGTCAATGAAAACGTTGTAGATCGCTTTGAGAAATAGCTTTCTGAGACATTTGCAGCAAAGTAATATTTACGTAAAGTAGCTTTTTTACCGGCCTTTAACCATAACCCGCACAATAAGAAAAAGCTTCCACATGACAACTGTGCCACTTCAACGTCCCAAGACGCGCCTTAAAGAATAAAATTCGTTTTTTTTCTGAAGTCCTACCCCCGATGAGAGTTTGGGTGCACAATGGGGCAGAGGAGAGAGCGAGCAGCTGGTCACGTGACAACTTTCTTTTAAGGCCAACAAATGAAGCTACGTAAATCGTAACTTCACGGAAATAGCACTACTAGCGGTTTTTCGAGGTGATCTAAAACTTTGCATTTACGCTTTCTTCCTGAAATCAATAAAAAGTTAGCTAATTAGACTTAACTAATTAATTAATTAACATTGAAGAACGAAAAAAATACTCAAGACTAGGCCACGCTACTATGAACAACGCTGAGTTGGTTTCACTGGACTAGGGCACTTCGCCTTTTTTAAAAGTTTTGGTTACATTTAGCTGGGACACCTGGTACATGTTCCCCAGTTGGCCTGAGCCACACATATTAATGTTTGGTTTATGGGGTTTAACGTCTCAAAGCGACTCAGGCTATGAGGGACCACGTAATGAAGGGATCGGGAAATTTCGACCACCTGGGGTTTTTTAACCGGCACTGGCATCGCACAGTACACGAGCCTCCTGAATTTCGCCTCCATCGAAATTGGGCCGCTGCGGCCGGGATCGAGCCCACGTCTTTCGGGTCAACAGCCAATCGCCGTAACCACTGAGCCAGCGCGGTTGGTCACCACTCGCATTGAAGGCATGCAAAATATTCACAACTCGTTTGCCGAAACCATATGCCTGGACTAGAGCCAAAAAACTGTCAACGTAACGAAAGTTACGGCTGTACTATCAGCAAGAAATGAAACGCGAAGAAGACAACTGAGCCACGAACAGAAAAATAAGAAATTCTTAAGCAGTGCGAGCTTTCTACTAGAGGGAGATAATGTCGCTTCGAAAGGCGAAGACACTTTTAGCTTTGGAAGTTTGACAGCCTAAAATACTACGTGGGGCTAAGGGTCGATGAGATAACAGTCAGAAACAGAGGTCAAATGCTCCGTTTCTTCCGCAAGAGATCTCGCAGTTCCAGAAAGCATGCATTTAATGTTCTGCGCGAAAGACAACAGAAGTGTTAATCAACCTCCTTTGTATTTACTTTGTATTAGCTAATACGTTGGTTTATTGTAGCATAGCTACATTACGCTAGCATTTCGCCTCTTTGCCATCGGCGCACTTAGAGCCGTGGCCGCACTGTGACGTCACACCACGGCCCTCGATTCTCCAGGAACTCGGCTCGTCGCGGTCGCCGCGCGGCCACCGCTCCTACCGTTGGTAAATTATCGAGGGCCTTTAACCGTTGGGCGCTCGCCACGCCCTCTGTGTGGCGTCACACCATGGGCCTCGATTCTCCAGGAACTCGGATCGTCGCGGTCGCCGCGCGGCCACCGCTCCTACCGTTGGTAAATTATCGAGGGGCTTTAACCGTTGGGCGCTCGCCACGCCCTCTGTGTGGCGTCACACCATGGGCCTCGATTCTCCAGGAACTCGGCTCGTCGCGGTCGCCGCGCGGCCACCGCTCCTACCGTTGGTAAATTATCGAGGGGCTTTAACTGTTGGGCGCTCGCCACGCCCTCTGTGTGGCTTCACACCATGGGCCTCGATTCTCCAGGAACTCGGCTCGTCGCGGTCGCCGCGCGGCCACCGCTCCTACCGTTGGTAAATTATCGAGGGGCTTTAACCGTTGGTCGCTCGCCACGCCCTCTGTGTGGCGTCACACCATGGCCCTCGATTCTCCAGAACTCGGCTCGTCGCGGTCGCCGCGCGGCCACCGCTCCTACCGTTGGTAAATTATCGAGGGGCTTTAACCGTTGGGCGCTCGCCACGCCCTCTGTGTGGCGTCACACCATGGGCCTCGATTCTCCAGGAACTCGGCTCGTCGCGGTCGCCGCGCGGCCACCGCTCCTACCGTTGGTAAATTATCGAGGGGCTTTAACCGTTGGGCGCTCGCCACGCCCTCTGTGTGGCGTCACACCACGGGCCTCGATTCTCGGGCAACTCGGCTCGTCGCGTTCGCCGTGCGGCCACCGCTCCTGCTGTTGGTAAAGCCGGTAAAGCCCCTCAATGAAGCCGCTGGTAAAACCCCTCGATAATTTGAAAGTAGCGTCTTTCTGTGAACTATGCCGCCGCGCCGCGCACCCTCGCCGATCCTCCTCACCCATCGGTGCTTTCTCAACGGTGATTGGTTCCGCGGGCGGTCTCCAAGGAAAGCGCGCGGAAAGTTCTCTCTTTTTGTGTTTTCATTTTTCGTCGGCGTCATTTTTTGGCCAGCCGCCGCAGCTACGACCGAGCTCCCTGGCATTGCGCGCTTGCACTTCGCGTTATTCGCGCTCTTTTACTGCAGCGCTATGCCGAGTTGCTGCGCACTTCAGTGCACAAGCCGGCGTGAAAAGCCTTTGTTCTTTTCGCGATTCCGAGCGGCAAGAAAGACAGCATTAGAAAAAAAAAGTGGCTGCACAACATCGGCCGCAAGAACTTTACCCCGACGAAGACTGCCCACCTCTGCGAGCAACTGTGCATTTCTTCCAAGCGACTGTGTATACTGAAACTGCATGCATGCGCATCGCAAAGCCAACAACTTCACTTAATTCACTGATCATTTTGCGTCGTTATGCGTGTTATTGTTGTCACTTCATGGTTCCGCTCAACGTGCTATAATAGCGGCGGCTGATGCATACAACGTGTGTGCATGTGTTAGTAAGTGTGGAAGCGAAAGTGTTGGTATGCGTGCAGCGGTATCCGCGGTGCGGTAAATTTTTCGAACCTCTTGTAATGGTGCACATTGCAGTAATGCGGCGCCTGTCCCGAGCCAGATTTAACCTAGATTTTTTTTATGAATGCAACTTGTCTAACGATCTACGCTTATTTATTTTTTGCTTTGCTGAACCGTTACGCTCCTACCAGGTGAGATTATCAATGCCACAATCTCGGAAAAGACCTCATACTGCAAGCACATAAATAATTCATTTTTTAATAACTTCAGTGCTTTCCTTTGTTGCCTGAATGTACTTAAGTATTGTAATATCCAATGCATGCCATTTTTGTATATTCATTGCTACAGTTTGTGATCATTCGCTTTATTTGAGCATGGTCGCGTAGCCTTTTGTTCAATACATCATCCGCTCAAAAACAATAGGCCTACACCTGAGCTGTTTCATTTCCATAAGCATGTTTTTGTTTTCTGTGTTTTGTTTTGAGGACTGCAAACAACGGGTGACAGATGTCCACAGCTGGCTTATTCGTGGTTTTTATGTATATTTTCGGCGTAAAACTGCACCACTCATCTGTAATAAACATTGCATCTGAAAAACTGTGTGTCATATTGTGACTGTATTTATACTCAAGACTTATATTAGTCAGGCACTTGCTTTAGGATAGCCTTGACTGTGGCTGACCAAATTGCTAAGACCTTATAACTTTCTTTTGGGTTTTGTCACGGTCGTTGCTATCAGTTTTTTTCTTTCCTAACGTAACATCTCTTTCAGCGGATTAAAAAAGGAATAGAATGTGGGCGGAAAATTCCCAAGTGTGCCAAACTTTGGGGGTGGTCTACCTAAATTTGGAAGCCAACACTTAGTTTCCCATAGTCAAATTAGGTTGGATTCCAATTTTGGCCAAATATGGATGACGTCAAATTTATGGGTTCCAGAGACAAATTTTGGGGATAGCCCACCTAATTTTGGAGCTCACCATTGAATTGGTCATATTAAAATTAGGCTTGACACCAATTTTGATGAAATTCGGACAAGGTAAAATTTCGGTGGTTGAGAGGGCCAAATATTGGGTTGCGGATACTTTCCTTGGATGACGGAAAATCGGTGCGCGGATCTTTGGCTCTCGGCTTCGGCTCGACATCACCTCAAGATCGCCGAAAGCGGGAGCGGAAGTCGTTTCATGCTTAATAGAAAAAAGTTCATATTCGTTTTTAAGCCACCGCGAAAATTCAAGCCGTTGCATGTGCACTGCGCGGTGCCAAACTCAGATTGAACCTTAATGAAAAATTTTAGGACGGCCATCGAAGCAAATGCCCCAGCTTGTTCCCAGCAACCATCCCGCTTCTGAAACTCCACTCGTGAACAACTTCATAAACTGTACTTCCGCGATAATTAGTTCGAAGTGAATCTACATTTAACTAAACATTGGTATGCTGAACATATTCAGGAATGTTCAGATATATTGTAAAAACTCTGCCTCTCCCGTAACCGAGAGTAGAGTAAGCATGAAATGTTTACAGGCATAATGCGAAGCGCACGCGGACACGACGAGACGCAGGCCTGACAAGAATGTATATGCAGCGCGTTCGAAACTGTCCGAAGTGCGTAGAGGCGAAAGCGTTTTCAGCACCACTTGGCGTATGTGACACTGGTGATGTTACCACTGGATTACGTCACACATAATTCATGACGAAGTAATGACAAATTACTGATTAGTGTGTAATGACTGATTACTGACTAAATACTAATAAACTGCTAATTAATGACGCCTTTAGGAGTGGAACGCGACAGCATGTTGTAGCGCTGCCAGGCAGTCCGCCGAACGCCACCACCCGTTCGGCGTGATGCCTCGTCCTTTGAACGCGACGCTTTTTGAGGAAAGGAAATCACGCAGTAATTCTCTGCCATCTCGGTGGACACCCGAGCCGCACCTCACAGGAAGGTAGGAACGACACCACCCATTCGGCGCGATGCCTTGCCCTTTGAACGCAACGTTTTTTGGGGACAGGAAATTTGTGACATGTATGTGTTTTTTGCACGCGTTATTAGAAATCGGAAATTATAATTCCGTGCAGTATCAAACGCACAGCGCGACTGATATCTTGATAAACATTGAGAAGGCACTGGCAGCAGTTATTTTTTGTGACTCGTTTGGAGACCAACCGGCGCTTGCATGCCGGTCCCGTAGGAGGGCTTAGAGAGTCTCGTTAAATCTCGTTAAGTCTCGTACGGTGACCGGATGATCTCGTTTCAGTGCCCGGATGACTGGAATTCAGTACCCGGATGAGTGGATTTCAGTGCCCGGATGATGGCTCTCGGTCTCGGCGTGACGTCACCACACTGCCGACAACGGGAGCTAAAAGCATTTCATGCTTAATATTGTGCTTCATATACTATGCTATGTTGAGACAGACGGTATTGAAAAGTCAAAAAGAATGTGAGATGTATGCAGCAAGTGGTCTTGTTCGTGCCGCAAGCGCTCGTAATTGGCACTTTCATGGCGCGTACGACACGCTAATTTATGTGGCTCGTGGTAGTCACGCGTGTCGCATGTCTTTCTCGTGTTTTTATGCAATAACAGAGCGTGGAAAAAGCGCGAACTTAAGAGCGCGCGCATGTGTCGGCCAACCGCCCGGACGGCGAGCGAGCGATGGCCAAAAGAGCGTGCCGTGTGCACAGCGCGCAGCCGCCGGGCGAGGATATTCGAGGAGGAAAACGCCGGAGTGGAGGAGAGTGTCGCTACTTTCAAATTATCGAGGGGCTTTAGCCGCTTTAGCCGCTGGGCGCTCGCCGCGCCCTCTGTGTGACGTCACACCACGGGCCTCTATTCTCGGGCAACTCAGCTCGTCGCGGTCGCCGCGCGGCCACCCCTCCTACAATCGCGCGTCCGCCGTTGCCTGGCAACCGCCACAGCTGGCGCGCTCGCCTCGCCCTCTGTGTGACGCCACACCACGGGCCTCGATTCTCCGGCAACGCGGCTCGTCGCGGTCGCCGCACGCTCACTGCTCCTGCTGCTAGCCGCTGGACGCTCGCTGCGCCCTCTGTATGACGTCACACCCCGTACTCCGCCGCTGTGATAACCGGGAGTATAGAAAGGTTGAGCTCGCGTCACCGCAGCCATAGATGGGGCCGCAGTGTGGATGGTGAGAAGTCGGCCAGGCAGACGGAGGCCAGGGATCGGCGTAGAAATTGAGACAGCACGCTTAAGAGACTCGAGAGAAGAGTGCCGAATGTTTGACCAAATGCCGTGAAAGCGATGCCGCTGCACGCGCTCGCTTATTCTCTAACGATGAATCAACTACAAGCGAAGCTTAAGCGTAGCTGGGGATCTGTAGCTATCGCTACTCGACTAGGTTTAACTAGAGCTAAACCACAGCCAATTTCCACAGCTACTCCTTAACTGTCATTTATAAGCGAAAAAATAAGGGTTTAACATGATTAATTAAACCGAGTAGTCATGAGAAAGCAGGTGTTCTGTCTCCAAATGGAGGCGACACAAGCTCAGCCATGAGGATATGACACGGTGGCGTTAGTTAGTTAGTGCCTGTATATGTAGAATTGATCTTTCTCTGCTTAACACTTATAGACGGTGGCGGTCTTCATTACCATTAGGAGTGCAGTGGCTCAGAGGTTAAGCGTTACACCACTGCAATGGAAGGTGGCCGTTTCTATAACAGCCACCAGATGGGAATGTGCGGCACATGTTCGTCTTCCCGAGTGAACATTCATGCAGCTGGCCCGAGGCTCCCCCGAAACTTAGCGCGGCTTTCTTCCATTGGCCTCGGTTTGCGCAAAACTTCTCCGAACCCAGCTGAGCTTACCTGCCTAACTCGAGTAAGTTGAGACTGGTTCGGAGCCCAAGGCCAGGTGAAAAGATGACAAGATTCTTGGTCGTGGTTGGTGCGTCTGAAGTAGTACTTCCGCACTAGTAAATTGTTGTTACCAATCTTCGTTCGGGAGAAGCCGGCAAATTTCTACGTTGATTTATTATTACTTCTGCTAATTAAGAGAGCATCACATATCGATAAGCGCTTGCTGCTGCCAGGTTTTAAATGTTGCTTTCGTGCACTCTGCGATCACGCTTCAAAGAAGGCAGAGGAAAACACCTGTGGCAAAACAATGTTGTACGAGCCTTACACACAGCTTGCCTTGTTCGCTTCGCGACCGCTGGGCTGCATAACCAGTGTCAGGAGGACGATAGTAATAAAATTTAAAAATCTCTACATGTAGCAGCTTGCCTCATCAGTCGTCAAGGTGGCTTGATGATGACAGCTGCCGACACATCCGATCAAGCTAATGAAACCGGCTCGAAAAGATCAAACGTTCTACACAGCTGAGGACGCTGAAGTGCAGGATATTTTTCTTCAGAACATAGTTCTCGGGACCGGGTAATGGGTTCGTTTCAAGGCTGGTGAAAATAGCGCGATGGCTGAAAAACGTTGCCTGCGGCGCCCTGCCTGAGTTAACTAATCTCGGCTCTAGCAAAACTACACCGCTTGCCGCCAGGAATTACGGAGTCCACGTTTAAGTCATTTTGCAAAGACTACATCAGACAGTTCCCAGCTTGAATCGGTGTGACGGGGTAATCATTTGAAAACTTCTAATCCAAGAATCTTGCAATAAATGCGTGTTTTGTTGCCGAAAAAATGAAAACAATCCCCGCAGCTGCCGAACTACTAGTTTGCTAGCAGCAAACTAATCGTCAGGAAGTAGAAAATTTCTTTTACGCCTTTCTGAACAAAAGATATGCCAGGAGGAGTTCGCAGCTAAAACAGGCACCTAAAGCGGTCTTTTCATTGTATGATTCAGTCAGAGAATATCCAATTTTACGTCTTTCGTCTAGACAAAGTTAAATAGTGTTGTAATTGAGGGTTTCTTCTTGCGTACCTTTCATGCCTCTACTCACTGCGGCAAGCAGCAAGATCGGCCTATTTTATTATGCGCGAGGAACACAACTTGCGGTGTAATGACTGACTGTGCCGCAGCAGGAATATACGCACTGAACAAGGCCGAGAACTGAGCCTAACTTATGATGCATTGGGCATTTTCTCGCAAGAAAAGAAGGCGTGTACACCTGAAGACCGCCAACCATAATGGAGAGTACTTCCATGTTACAGACGCAAATGATGTAGAAACAGCCGAAGAAAGAGTTTCTTCATTTTCATGCGTGTTTCTTTTCTCGTTTACATCCTCGCAGTGTTAATAATGTTTCAAAGCCTAACGTGAAGAGCATGCGCTGTATACATGATGTGCCTCCCGCTGCAACAATAAAACCTGGAGTCATCGCTAACGACTGATTAACAAGGAAATCAAATAGCTGTTGGGATTTTGCCCACCTAAAAAAATTCCAGAGGACGCTCGAAATTTTGTAGAAAGGCTAACCTCAGAAAATGGATGAAGGTCGATTAGTGGGTAGGTTAAGGCTGATGGCATTAATGGGCGAATTATGGTGAATTCTTTGGTCAGGTTAGTGCATTCCCATGTGAATATCCATCGAAAGGTACTCGAACATTTTAGTCCTAAGATTTTTAAATTTTCCGGTGGTGCTGGTGTCAAGACGTTCTCGACAAAACAGGGAGTTTCGTTACGGAGAAGCCTGACTTTTTCTTAAATGACGACAGACTAAATGCTCTCAGTGTGTTTAGAAAGCGCCGGTTTGGTCTGGCTGCTAGGCAATTATGCTAGGCGCTACGCCGGCGCCTGGCGCGCTTTTCGCACTTTACATGGCGTGCATTTGCCGTTCCGTGCAGTGACAGCATCACTTCAGCGGCCACGCACTGCTGCTGGCTGATGGAGGTTTCCGCAGGCGGAATTCGCTTTACCTTTGGATTCGCATGGAGGAAAGTTGGATATTTTACACAGCAGAGCAGTGCGGTATATTTATTTCGAACGAATTTCGCTCAGAAAGTTAAGTCCACAGAGGTTCGCCACTGTATGATCTATTCTAAACACAGGTACATGTAAGGGAGTAGGAAAGGGATGGAGAACTGAGTGCCGACTGCCGTGTCTGAGAAAAACGTTTTCTATAGAATCGCGCCAACTGTTTCGCTTTGTGAAGAAATTTCTTAAAACGTATTATCAGTGTAGGACAAAAAAAAACTATTTTTTCTTGACTGTTCACTAGAAAACATCTGATCATGACAGCGATGCATTCTAGCAAGATTACCCCGCTGACGTAGACATGATTACGCAATATCGATGTGACAAAATTGTTTACGCTGCTGGTAATGCAAAACGTCATATGCATCAGTTCGTGCTAACTAGAGCCTCAAGGACAGTACTGACAGCAGTTGGCTCGAGGCTGGTGAAATTACCATCGGCTGCATCACGCCAGGGGTTGCTCCCTACGCGTGAATTTATGATATTAAAGTTCGGAATAATGACCAGGTCGTTGTCAGCGTACTGATTGCGCGTAGTATTGCCTCCCAGATCATTATCGTCCACTTGAATACCGCCGCGACCAGTCAGTCTTATCCAGGCCGCAACTAAGGCGAAGAAGACGAGAATGAGTGCGAATACCATAGCGGCTTGCTTGGCGGAGAGTCCTTCTTCGGGTGGAAGAGGACTCGGCGGGCCCCGCACATAGTCCTTCACAATAGCGGGGCCGTCGTCAACCCCTTCCGACGCAAGCGATCGAGCGCTAGGACTCCATAAGGATCGTCGTGGGAGCAACGGCGGCTTGAACAAGGGCACGTTTCCGCATGGGCTGCTGGGTTGCGGGAGAGCAAGGGGATCGATGGACGATGCCTCTTGCCGCGCACGGTCCGCACCGGGAAGACATGTTTGTCCAGCCGCAGCATGCCCAGCGGGTGATGCAATCACTGCGGCCGCCAACTGAGCCTTGGGGGACGCACCTGGCAGGTTCTTTTTCTTCTTAGTCGATGTCCACACCTGTTTTTGCTCCGGCAAGTTTTCAGCAGCAGCAACTGCTCCTTTTCCAAGAGACAAAAAGGGAGCTGGATTGGTGTTGGCAGCCAGCTTACGGCGAGGCGACCCGGTCATCGGTGTCCTCAAGGCTGGTGTCCTCCCAGCTGGAGACTTGGGCTTGGGAGACTTGGCTAACGGTGTCCCAGCGGAAGGAGATATGACGCGGGGTGACTTCGCCGACGGGGTTAGCCTGGGTGTCTTGATGGCGATACGCGATGCCTCGTAGGACCGGTCGGCTACTGGTGCTCTGAGATCCTTGTACTCGTCCGGCAGGTCCTCCAGGGGATCAGGCAGAGTAAGCTCCATACGGTCGCTCCTTGAGTAAGCCTTTCTCTTGGCTGCTGCTCTTTTAGACAACGCCGCTGCGGGCGCGTCCAACTGCCGGTGCTTGGCTGCATCAGCTTGCATGACGGGATCTTTCCAACTTGGGCGGTCAGGGCGCGAAGCTGGAGTCAAACCCTGAACAGCCGCTACCTGACGGCCATCCATGGCTTCCTTGTTTTCTTCTTCAGCTGGTCGGCCTATCGCGGCGCTCGTCCATCCTCTTCTTTGTCTGGCGTGCACCCAAATTGTCCGTTAATAAATACAGTGAACACAGATTTTAAAGGCAGCATTGACTCAAATAATATGTTACCTTTAGTAAACAAGTTTTCAAGCAGCTCGGAAGATGTTTGTGGGTACAACTGTTCGAAGCATAGCTTCTGGGAGACGATAAGACGCATAGCGTTAAGAAAAATAACAGACCCACAACTCTTCAATGTGTCCAGAGTTTGATCTCCCAGTTAACACGTCCTTTGTCGTTGCGTCGCCGAACCTGTCAGCCCATACCCTATTACTGCTCCTTTTCACCTGTCTTCGATCTCCCAGCCTATTTATTTATTGTACCCTTAAGGCCAAAAGAATTACAGAGGGAGTGGGTTAATTAGGGCAAAGAACAATGAGTGTAATGTAGTGAAACTAAATAGTACAAAAGAAACATCCTCCGGAATAAAACAAGCAGCATCCAAAGAACGCAAATAGCTCAAAAAAACAATGTACACAGTGCAGTGGAAATAGGTATAACGCAAGATCAACTTCCTTCAGAATAAACAATGTTAGCTAGAGCGTCGTTAAAGATTTTATTACCTGTATTGGCTGCAATATTGGGGGCAAGGCAGTTCCATTCAATAGATGAGCGGGGAATATACGACTGAAGAGAAGATTTGGTGTGGCATGTTGCGATGGCAACCTTGTGCAGGGATCGATGCGATGTGAAATGTATTCTGGGGGTGATATGAAATAGTCGTGAAGCGCAACGTGATGATATACCTTGTGAAATTAGGCGACCAATTTTGCAGCATGATTGTAACGGAGGGAGTGAAATGTTAGATTTCATGGCTGTGATGCTTGCCGTACGGTTGTAATTGGACAGAATGAAGCGAACGAAATTATTTTAGACAAGTTCCATATAATATACGAGGTGTTCGTGCGTACGGGGTCCATATTGACGCTGCGTATTGATGTTTAGGACGTATTAGTGTTTTATAAAGTAAAATTTTTAAGGGATAATGGAGCGTCAGATAAAATGCGACGTAAGTATCCCAACATGCTTTTAGGGTTATTATTCACGTAGTCAGTATGAATAGAATAGGTTGAATTTTGAGTGATGTGAATTTCTGGGCACTTATACGTTTTTAACCATTCAGAAGACAACAATTAACATGATATGAAGGGAGACTTTTAGATGCACGGGGACCACGCAAAGCTTTACATTTATTAATGTTTAATTCAATATTCAATGTATTGCAACAGTTTAGCACCAAATTATGTGCTCACTGGAAGTGTCAGCATCCTTGACGTTATTTTTTCCCCGGAATATTACACAATCATCATAAAAACGGTGAATGTTAGAAGATGTGGCAGAAGGAAGGTGATCAATATAGGTTAAGTGTAGGAGTGGTCCAAGGGCCGATTTCTGTGGAACACCAGACAGCACATTAACAATAGGTGAATTAGTGTTATTAGCAGGTTCAAATTAACAGTTCTTCTGTCGCTGCGTCGTGCAGCCTGTCAGCCTATAGCCTATTACTACTAGTTTTCCCCTTCTAAACGCTCCTGTTTCCAGCAGTTGACCGCTTATGTCAGCCCCTCCCCCGTAGTGGGTATGGGCAATCTTTACTTGAGGAAAATGAGCCAACCAGATTGCAGTGGATCGCCACTATGTGGCTGTTATTCTGTAATAAGCAAAGCTCGCGGCCACATTTCGAGCACATACATGACACAGAGGCATACGCAAATGCCGTTATCATAATGTAGGAATCTCATGAGCCACCCACCATTAAGCCAGATATCGCCTGGTACCGTTGTGCAGACTGTACTTTCTATTTTCTTGAATATATAGGGGAATGCGAGGTACCTGTTTTCGAAGGCTTTTTAGTTTTCACCTTGCTTCAGCCCGAACGATCAATGGGTGCTGCAGCATATAGTCGACTGTAATAAACAAAATGACCTCTGCATTTTATGGAATCATTAAGGCCCGCACGCATAACACAGAAAACATTTAAAATGTAGAAACAAACATTACGAACAACCTAAAATGATAAAGCACCAACAAATATAAATCCAGGTTGTTTCCTTGAAGCTTATTCAGGACCGAGCTCTCTTAAGTGTCCGGGCCGACTTTTTATTCGCTTTGTATTGCATGCTGTATTAAGACGAAAGGGCTAGAACGAAACAGCCGCCGAGCCGTAACAGCTGCATTACAAGAAGAGTTACTCTGGCTAGCTGGCTCTAGCTGAAAAGCTACGGACACAACAGCAAGGGATAAAAAAGAGTAAATGGGGTCGTTTACTTAAAAGAAAGCAAAAAGATATGAAAGAGGTAAAAAAGTCAGAAATGGCGTCCCATGTTTTCGACAAAATGCTGGGGTTACAGCACCACCCGTCACGTCGCTCGTGCGTCTATTTGTGGCCATAATACTACACAGCATGCTCTGGCGTTCGAACGCTATTCATGATTTGCACTGCAAAAATTAGTCCAAGTGGGGAAGAGAAGAGGTTTTTGAATTCTACTAGCCTAAGGAGATTCAATGCCTGAAACTTGTCGGTAAAACATACGAAGACTTTCATGCTCCGGAGCGCAGGATGATCTCATTTATGGTGGCAGTATGTTTCGAACGCAGTAGTGCTAGTTTTGAAGGAGAAAAAAATACCAAAGAAGGCCAGCTTAGCTTAATGTTGCTAGGCGACATGCGGTGACGCAGGCAGGGTGTAGGCAAAGGCGGTAGAAGAGTGAAATCTCATTCTATATGACGTCATTACCAAGTTTTTTCGCACATTTTTGAAACTGTGAGGAGGATTCCGGGCCTAAATCGGTGATTACAGCAGCACTTTAAAGGCAATTACCAAAACAAAAACGAAAACTTTGGGTGCTTCAACTACAGGCTCCTTACACTCGAACCTTTGAATTTTGACTTAAAAACAAAGACGTAGCTTCCCTTTAATACACATGCAGGCAAATTCCACTAGTAAACTGAAGCATCACTGAAAGCAGCTTTGCTTTGTCTTGTACGTAATGCGTGCGAATGCCAAAAACACGGAGGAGTGCTTGTAGCTTTCTGCTCTGTACTGTACACAGTAATCGTAACTAGGCGAAGAAAAAGTACCGTTTGAATAGTATGTGATCTGCATCTTGAGCATAAAGCAATGATCAGGTTAAATTTGTGGCGTTTCGTAAAGTTATAGCTGGCCCTCATAACGATGGGTTGCGGAAAGGGAAAATCACATGAAAGAAGACCGGGCAAGCGCTTTTCCTGTCTTCTTTCATGTGATTGCCCTTTGCGCAACTCATAGTTACCCTACAATGAACAACTTGCCCCACAACTCGTCTTGCTGGGCCTCATGTTTTACTTCTTCACATTTCTGAACTCCACTGCTTCCCGGTGTTGACCTCCTTGCCCCGCCAGATACAATATATGTGTCAGTGTAAGGAAGATCTAAGGAAACAGTGTAAAGTCATGTGGCGATAAACCGAAAAAAAAAGCTCACACTTATGCCCGTTTCCGGAGCTACCAGCCGATGTAAAGAGTTGTACCACTGCCTGTGGTGTAATATTGTAATATTATTTGTCCTTGTGTCTTTCTACGTGGAGCCGACTGTATCGTTGAATATGGTACCCAGGCACAGCGAGGAATCCAACACTTTCGATGGAGGCGACACGCAAGAGGCGCCCGTGTGCTTTGCGATGTCAGTGCACGTTAAAGATCCCCAGGTGGTCGAAATTATTCCGGAGACCTACACTACGCCACCTCATTCTCTCTTTCTTCTTTCACTTCCACTTTCCCTCCTTCCCTTACGGGGCGGTTCAGGTGTCCGCCGAGATATGTGAGACAGATACTGCTCCATTTCCTTTCTTCAAAAACCAATTTACCAATTTAAAACTGTTGAGTCACGGCCACGTAATTTGTAATCTATAGCACGGTGATGTAGTTCACTCGACCTGATGTACAACGTATGGTCGAATAGAGTTCCCGAGACTCAACACCAAAAGGCATCAAAACGGCGACAGCAGGCGAATTTTGAGCGCTTTTTAATGAAACCAATCAGACAAGAGGAACATATCCAGTTGGGGCTGCTGTAGCGATGCTTGCAGATTGCGACTGCGGCAGCACAGGTAAAATCGCCGTGGAGCTCTCCTTTACCGGCGGATAATATGCTCCAGTGGCTGGCGCTCCAGCCTGCGCGTCGGTGTGTATTTTGAAACTCGCAGCGTCAAAAAGTCAACAGGCGCAGCCTCGTGTTCCCGTGGTGCCGACACAGCTTCTGGAACACTAGCCATCAAGAGGTTTACGCCCGCTGTATTGGCGGATTCTGTCGGCGAAAACGCAGGTTAAAGACACGACGCTAAGTTGTCTTCAAGCGCAATGTGGTAGACGGTCCCTGTGCTGCTGTCCAAGAACTTCTGGGGTCTCAATAGCTGAAGACCGTCCGGATATGACTTTGGTTGCCGCATCGGTGGTGCCTAGCGCTGCCCTTCGTGGTGCGTTTATATGAGAGAAAAAAGAAATCTTTCAGATGGAGAGCACAGGACGGCAAAGCGAGAGCACAGTCGTCTTCTTCTTTGCAAGTACGCCATGCGCTGGAGAAGAACAACATTGAATAAAGGATGCCAAAACCAATAGGGAAATATCTTGAACAGTGTGAAGGCTAGTCATTGCGTGTATATCCGCAGAAATTACTTGCAGTTGCCCATATTTAGTCGAATATAGGAGGTTAACCGTTATTTATTACTACAATTTCAATCTTGAAGAAGGAAGCAATGGATACGATCATTCTTAAAGGTCAACAACAACAGCGCAAAAAGAAAGGACTTAGAGAAGAGACATGCGCGCTAGAGCTGTTTGGATAAGATCAGGACTGACTGATAGATTAAGAAAGGAGGACTGAAGAGAGAGAGTCCCCGGGAAAAGAGAACGGCACAAGGTAGTGTGTAAAGGTCACGTAAAAACGCAAATAATTATTATGAGAAATAGTCCTTAATACCACTCGATCAAAGTAATACTAGGCCACAACACTGATTGGGTGCCACCAGCACGGCATCTTCCTATGCCCTGGTAGCCAGTGCCCAGGCGTTCAAGCACTTCACATTGCAAACTCGGTGGCATAACTATGCGGTTTTCCTTGAGGATAAGATCGCGCGCACATGCGAGTACAGTAAAGTACTGCAGTATATGACATGGAAGTGGCACATTTTTAGGCCAAGATGTCGAACAGTAGCTTTTGACTCTAGCTATCGAGGGGTCCTGCTCCTTCGCTGCTTTGATTCTGTCAAACATATCGGCGGATGCTGGAAGTAACTCTATCGTGAGTAATTCATACTCTAGGACTGCTGCATCGAGGCTTCTTAATGATTGGGGTACTGTCTGGTAATGGTCTACGTCACAAGACATCACGTGTGTAGACCTCTTTGTCCGATGTGTGGGAGGTTATGTAGTCATACTCTAGCAGTCTCATTCACAGACGCTACAAGCGTCGAGAGAGTTCATCCAATCGTTTCGACGGGAGTAGTGGCACCAAGAGCTTATGGTCTGTGCATGAAATTCTTACCCAAGGAGACATGGACGGAAATTCTCACAGGTCCACCTGGTTGCCAGGGCCTCTTTTTCAATCTGCGCATACCCTGTACGGTTTCGGAGTGGGACCGGGTGGCATATGCGACAGGTAGGCGTCGTCCCGACATCTCTTCTAGGGACCGCCCCTGGGCCGTAAGAAGCGTAAGCTGATATTGTAAACTGGCTGTGTGGATCGTGTTGTGCCAGTGCTGGTTTTGTCGCAAAGGTTGTTTTAATGGCACCAAAAACTACCTTGCGATGCCTTGCCCTAATAGCATCGCCATCATAATGAAGCAGATCCCGAAGCGGTATAATCAGTTGTGATAGATTAGGAAGTAACTTCGAAAGGTGGTTTGCGATTCGGAGATAAGATATCACTTCCGTTACATCAGTGGGTGGCGGCAATCGAATAAGAACTCTGACTTTTCCAGGATCAGTCCGTATGCCATCAGCCGTGAAAATGTGTCCTAAGAACTTGATTTCTTGTTTGCTGAAGTCGCACTTCTCTCTGTTCAGAGTTATCCCAGGATCTCAAAGCCGCTGGAGTACTTTCTGCAAGTGCAAGTTGTGTAGTTCCTGCGCTCTTCCAAACACGATTATGTCGTTCTGAAAACAGTCTTAACCCTCTAGACCCTTCAGCACTCTTAGCATCTCTCTCTGCCGTCAGGTGCCGGCGATATGCCGAAAGAGAAGCGCTGATATTTAAATCTTCTGAATGACGGCAGGAAGGTAGTGTACTCTGGCGAGTCGTGTGTTAGATTAGCAGAAGTCTCCTTTTGTGTCTATCCTTTTGAACCACTTGGCTTCAGCGAGTTTTGCCAGGCACTCGTCGACACAGTAGGCATAAAAGCTCTTTCCCTGAGGATGCAGCTGTTGAGACCACTCTAGTCAACACAGATCCTCAGCTCTCTACCTTTTTTTCTTGCTACTAGCATTGCGACAGGCACTCTCCTGGGGTAGTGTATGGTATAAGGCTTTGCTCCGGGTCTTGTACTCAGTACGAATAAGTACAAGGCATGAGTTTAGCCTTGGGTTCTTATGAAGTAAGTCTTCTGCCTTTCTATCTTTTGGCTCTGAGACCTCCAGAAGGTTTGCAGAGCGTTTAGGGACATGACTGCCGGTCTTCTGTAAGTTGTCTGTCACAAACACTTGCACCTAGGTGGACTGTCCATTCCACTTTATGGTAGCCTGAAGTTGTCCCGCAGTAGAAATTTTGACTCGGTCAGGTGCCAAAACATTTTTGATTGGTTGCTGCAAAGGTTAAATGTGCGCTCTTATATAGGCATAAGCGGGAATACCCGTCACGTCAGCCCCTGTCAGCTTTGAATAGCACTGGCTGGCCATTCACTGTAGCTAAAATGGCCCATGGTTCGGAACCAGCTTTGCGTGTGACTTCTCTAATGTGTACCCCTTCGATGGTGGTTTGGTGTGTCTTCGCGCCCGTAATCTTCGTGGGCGAGCACACAGAAGAAAAATGTCTATTTTTGCCGCACTTTAGCACGTTTTTTTCAGCGTCCGGACAGTTGGCGCGGTAGTGCGGACGCGTACGTGGGCCGCACCCCTTGAAATTGCTGGTTACATCTCGTTCATTTGGACTGCTATGTAACGGGCGCCTCCTAGTTTTTACTCCGTGTACTTAACCGCGGATTTCCACCGTGGGGACATCTAACTTGTGGGCGATTCCTCTGCGCTGGGACGCACAGGCAGTGACTTGAGGCCGGTCGTTGTATGAAAAGGTTTAATCTCACATCAGGGGGGCCGGTCGTCGTCGTGGGGCAGCGGGGTCAGGTGGTCCTCTCGCAGGGCTGGTCCAAGAGAGAGAGCGAGCCTTCGCGGTCGCGCCTTAAGAAGGCTTTCTCCTAGCTCGCTCCCCCCGCCCCACCACTCGGGAAGAAGGGGTCGAGGCTACCCGCGGTGAGCGGCGCGGGATTTGACCTGCCCGCGAGCAGACCCTACATCTCCCCCCCCCCCCCCCTCAAACGTCCGTCCCGGGATCCGCCAGTAGGCGTTCGATGACCTCCGGGTCCGGGTCGTTATCCATGGAGTCGTCGCAGGGGGGAGGGGAGCTCGCCGGGGGGCCGCTCACCGCTAGCTGGATGGGCTCCTCACGAGCCGCCTGGGGGAGCGAGGCGCCTGGCTCCACTAGGGGCCCTGCCGGCAGCGCCCTCCAAAGCTCCTCGGCCACCGGGGACAGCAGGTCTGGGCGGCTGGACTGGAGAATGCGGAGGGCCGCCTCCTCCGGGCTGCCCCTCTGCAGTGGCGCAGCGGGGAAAGGTGCT
The DNA here is from genome assembly GCF_055824585.1 of Amblyomma mixtum. Classification (NCBI taxonomy): domain Eukaryota; kingdom Metazoa; phylum Arthropoda; class Arachnida; order Ixodida; family Ixodidae; genus Amblyomma; species Amblyomma mixtum. The sequence goes on from NC_143013.1 coordinate 182,199,707, forward strand.
GCAGTCGCCGTTATGCCAGGTATGCAACGCACCGACCTCATGGCGGAGCCGGTGCACGACAAGTGTGCCGCAGAGCGAGCACAGGCCGGCCCGCTCCTCGTCGTTGTACAAGCGGCCGATGGCTCCTGGACCGCCTGGGTTGCGGCTGCTCGGCGGCCGAAGCGCCGGCTGGGTGCTGAGGGGTGCCCTGCGCTTGATGATCCCTGGCGCCCTTGCGTTGGCCTGCACCACTGGGAGGTGCTCTCCAGTGGTTAGGCACGTGGTTTGGCTGGCGGTGGGGGCCACCGCGGCCATGGAACCTGCGCCACTCGCGCGGCTCCTGCCGCCAGCCGGGTGGCGCGCCTTGATGGCGGCCACCGTTCGACGGTGGTCTGCCTTGCCTTCTGGAGTCCGAGCCACGGCCGTCGGTCCGCTGGAGCTTCCTAGAAGACATACTGAGACGGCGAGAGCATGGCGAGTGATTATTAATCGATAGACACGGGTGCTACCTGGTCCTCAGGTTGTAGCGTCGGTTGCGAACCGCACCGCTACCTGCTCGTCCTCCCGGGGGTGAGATCGCCGCATCGCGCTGATTTTCCACCTCTTCGCAGCCATCGTCCTTGCGAAGGTGGAAAGCCTTCAAATTAGCGACATGCACCGGACCGGCGGTTTCGCCGTTTTCAACAACCGCAACTGGTAGGTGAGCGGCGTAGTCCGTGCCGTAACTTCGTACGGCCCAGCCCACTTGTGCGCTAGCGACGCGGCGAAACCGCGCGCTGCGTTACTAAGTGGGTGCGTTCTTTTCAGTACTAAGTCGCCCGTGTTGAAAACGACGTGACGGCGACCTTTGTTGTACTGATCCGCCTGCTCCATGCGCGCGACATCGATGGTTTCGCGTGCTGCGCGCTGCGCTGACTCCAAGCGCTCCCGGAGCCTTGCCGCGTACTGCGAAAGCGGAGGGGGCGCAGGCCCCGCCGCGCCGAGTAGGGCATTCTCTAGCGGAAAAGCGATCTCTTTCCCAAAATTCAAGTAAGCGGGTGTAATACCCACTCATCTGTTCACGGTTGTCCTTGTAGCGAACGCCAGTTCGGACAGCCGCGCGTCCCAATCTCTGTGCTGCTCGGTCGTCGCGACCAGCATGCTCTTCAGATTTCGATTCACCCGCTCGGTTATGTTGCTCTGAGCGTGGCAGGGACTCGTTCTCCTGTGGCGGATTTGAAGCGCCCGACAAGAGTCTACAAAGACTTTTCTTGTGAAATAAGAAGCATTGTCTGTAATCAGGTCGGAAGGGAAACCGAAACGAGTGAAAGTCTCCAACAGTTTTTCCCAAATTCGTTCCGACACAAGCTTCCTAAGGGGGAAAACCTCAACCCACTTGGAATAGTTGTCCGTTATTACCAGGATGAATTGGTTTCCGCGCGCGGACCGAGGGAGGGGTCCCATGATATCGCACGCGACCACTTGCCACGGGTAGTTGCTAACTGCCGCCTTCATCATGCCAGCGCGCTTGCCCGCCCGAGGCTTGGCTACCTGGCATACCGGGCAGGTACGGGCGTATCCCAGCACATCCTTTCTCATGCCTGGCCAGGTCGCGACACGGCATAACTTCTCGTAAGTCTTACTGCCGCTGCCATGGCCTGCCAGCGCTGAGTCATGGAAGTACTGCAGGAACCGTTTCCGCAACCTTCTCGGGACCACGACTCGGAAAGGGGATGCTATCGCCTCTTCCTCGTCAAGTTGGGGGATGTAGCGGAGCAGCAAGCCATCATCGCCCAGCAGATACACGTCGTACTTGCCCTCAGCGTTCCCGGTGCAAGCTGCGCTGCTCGCAAGCTCCTTCAGCACCCGCTGGCAAAGACCGTCTGCTTTCTGGGCCTCGATCAGCTCTTCTCTACTGACCGCTACTCCCCAAGACAGATTTCTTTCTGCCTCGCTCCTTGGCAGGCGAGCGGTCGCCGCCACGAGCTGCTGTGCTTCCCTTCTCTCACAGCACCGTGCGGGACCTTTGTCCGCCTCCTCTTTCTCCAAACCGGGCGCGACACTCCCGTCCGCCCTCTCTTCCTCTCTAACAGCGGTGACGCCGCTTTCTACAAAGCTGGGCTGCGCCTCTGAAGCGCTTCCGCCAGCCTTCCACGGTGCGCGCGATAAAGCATCGGCCACCTTGTTCAAGCTGCCCCGGCGGTACTCGATGGCGTACGCGTAACGTTGCAACGTCAGCGCCCATCTCCCGAGTCACCCTGCGGGGTTCTTGAGCCTCTTTAACCAAGACAATGCCTGATGATCTGTCTGCACGGTGAAGACCGCTACGTCTAGGTACATGTCTAACTTCGACAATGCGAACATCATCGCCAGGCATTCCTTTTCGGCCACGGAGTAATTCCGCTCCGCCGATGTGAGCGTGCGACTAGCGAACGCGACAGGGCGCAGTTTGCCCTCGTGTTCCTGTAACAAAACAGCTCCAACACCGTAGTCACTAGCGTCTGTCTGCAAGACAAACTGCTTGTTCAGGTCGGGGAGGCGCAGACTAGCGGTATTCGCTATCGCGCGAGCCAAGGCAACAAATGCGTCACTCTGTTCCTCGCCCCAGACCCACTCCGAGCCTTTACGCAACAGCAGGTTCAGCGGCCTTGCAAGCTCCGAACAGCGCCGGATGAATTGCCTGTAGAACGCAACCATCCCCAGAAACCTCTGCAAGTTTTTCACATCCATTGGGCAGGGGTAGTTCAGAATTGCCTGCAGTTTGTCATCATTCGGTCTCAGTGTGCCATCATCCACGACAATGCCCAAGAGGTTCACTCTCTTCGATGCCAACTGCACTTTCTTTGGATTAATGGTTAGACCGGCACGTCTCATTCTATCGAGAACGGAATTCAGGTGAATGAGGTGTTCCCCGAACGACTGTGAGAATATCACAACGTCGTCGAGGTACGCCATGGCGTAGTTGAACCTTGCATCGCCCAGCACTATGTCCATCAGTCGCATGAACGTGCTCGGGGCGTTAGAAAAACCAAACGGGAGTCGAGTAAATTCGAAGAGCCCGCGGTGGCAGGTGAATGCGGTTTTCTCAATGTCACCTTCAGCCACCTCAATCTGCAGGTACCCTCTGCTTGCATCTAGGACTGTGAAGAACCTCGCGTTCCCTAACGCGTACATAACAGCCTCGATCGACTGAAAAGGGTACGCAACCGTAGGCGTCAGTGAGTTGAGTTTACGATAATCAACACACAGCCTGCCCGATCCATCTTTCTTCGGTGCTAGAACCACTGGTGACGCCCAGGGACTTTGTGAGGGTCTCACCGCACCGGTGTGAATCATCTCGTCAAAGGCACAGTCGTGAAGCTGCCTCTTATGCGCCACTTAACGGCCTCGGGTTACACCTGAAAGGGCGCGTATCACCCGTCTGAATCTCGTGCTGAAGCAGGTCGGTTCTGCCCGGTTTCTCCGTGAAGCAATCCGAAAACGGGAGTAAAGTTTCCGCGATCCTTCGGCGCTGACTACTGGGTAATGAGAAAGACGCAATAATCGCTTCTAACGGGCCACCGTCTCTCAGCATCTCGAGGGAGCTCCCCTGCCTTTCTGTCGCACAGGTGTGGACACCCACCTTTTGTGCCGGACAGCAGGGCAAGGGTGCGCTTTCGAAGGGAATGAGGGAGGCGAGCGGGCTGTAACGATAGCCATTCTCCCCCATGTCGAGCACAATGCCTTCGCTCGAGGCGAAATCCCTTCCCAGAATTACTGGTATTGACAAGCCAGGCAGATAGACGAAGCGATGTCTCCGCTTTCTGCCTTCAAAGCGCATCGTAAGACGCACTGCTCCCTTTGCTGCCCCAACTGCTAAGCTTAACGGGGTTTCGGCCGGTCTGACACGGATGTTACCTATCCGGCAGGCCTCGTACACCTCGTCACCGACCAGTGACAGCGTTGAGCTCGTGTCTACGAGTGCGGAGTAGCATCGACCCGCTAACCGCACAAGCATAAATGGGATTGAGCGCGGAACGACTCCCTGATCTCTACAGGCGAGCGGGACAAAGGCCTCCCCGTCGCCGGCGCGGAAGTTCTTTTCCTGACTAGCGCCTTGACAACCATGAAATTCTCCCGCTGACGGTGAAAGGCCGGTGCCACCAGACATCACCGCCAGCGTCTGGCGTTTCCCTGCATACGCCTAGCTTGGCACTCGCGTGCCATGTGGCCGGGCTGGTTGCAATTCCAGCAAAGCCGGTCGTTCACCCGCCGCGTGGACGGAGGGCCCCTCGTTCCACGAAGCGGTTGGGGACGACTCTCCCCTTTCTCCGCGCCTTCCTGACGCTCGCTCGGCGCGCGGCCTGTGAGGCCGGCACGACGCCGCTGCTCGAATGCGTACGGGTCCAGCGCGCGAGGGACAACAGGGGGTTCCTCCTGCCTTTCCACGCCCATTACCTCGGCGCGCCGAGCCCTCATCGCATATTCTCGGCCTCCATCCCATGCGCATCCCGGTTCTAGCGATTCGGCCGGCCTGGGGGGCGGCTGGTAGCGCAGTTCGGCCAATAAATCCGCCTGCACGGTCTTGGCCTCCTGCGCTAGGGCCTCGAGGTTTGTAAAACTGCGGCCCCGCAGATACGGCTTGAAGCGTGGATGGCACTGCCTGATCACACGCGCAACCTGATCTCGGTCGGTTGCCGTCGGATCTGCCCTCTTGTACAGCTCTTGCATTGCGCGTGCGTACTCGAGGAGGCTTTCCTCTGGGTGTTGGATGCGCAACGCGAGCTCCTCCAGCATCCGGCGCTCATAATCAGGCGGCAAGAACTCGGCGCGGAAACGGTCTTTGAAGTCCGCCATCGACTGGAAAGTCGGCTGGCAGCGCCTCCATCGCGCCGCGCTCTCGACGAGTGCTACAGGCAGGACCTGCCCTAGCATTACGTCATCTGGGGCGCCCAGAGCCGTCTGGTAGTCCTCGAGTTGTTGTAGAAACTCGTGGACTGATTTCGCGTCCGTGTACCCGGAAAAGGAGGGGACCTCCATATTTATCCGCGGGCGTGATGTTGTCGCCGATGCTACCGATGCTGTGGCCTGGCTGGCGCCAGCCACCTAACCGAGCTGACGGGCTAATGCGGCAAACATCTCAGTCACCTGCCCCATTACGACACTGCGTCGGCCGTCTCACTACCGGCTGCCCCGCCATCGAAAGCCTTGGCTGAAACATCATTCCTGGGAGGCATAGTTCGCGCTAACTGTCCGGCCGCACCGGCTAACTGCTCATGGCAACAAGAACATTCATATACACAACAATCTATCTACAAACACACGGAAATACACAACATAAAACGCCCGAAAACTGCATAAATAACACAAAACCCCTAACAAATTTACACCACTATACAAGTCGCTACCCCGCGAACATTCCGCCTGACCCGCTCCTTAACCCTAGCGGTCAGGCGTGGCCCCGAACAAAGAGGGCCTGCCACGAGTCTGTCTGTACGTCCCAAAATCGGCAGAGAAATCGTCCGCAAGTTGTTAATTAAAGCCGCATGCTGGGCGCCATTATTTGTGGACGATTCCTCTGCGCGGGGACGCACAGGCAGTGACTCGAGGCAGGTCTTTGTATGAAAAGGTTTAATCTCACATCAGGGGGGCCTGTCGTCGTCGTGGGGCAGCAGGGTCAGGTGGTCCTCTCGCAGGGCTGGTCCAAGAGAGAGAGCGAGCTTTCGCGGTCGCGCCTTAAGAAGGCTTTCTCCTAGCCTCGCTCCGCCCGCCCCACCACTCGGGAAGAAGGGGTCGAGGCTACCCGCGGTGAGCGGCGCGGGATTTGACCTGCCCACGAGCAGACCCTACAAACTGAACTTAAGATAGCGATTCCTTCTGCTGAAGTTGGATCGCCCCGCAGTTGCGCACTACTAAGATCGCAGTCTCCAGGGTCACTTCTTCACAGTCGCTACTTCTCGCCGAAGTTCATGTCGATCAGCCCAACCACCAGACGATCCCGAATAAGCTCGTCCTTCAAGCTGCCGTACTCGCATAATTCGATCAGCTTGTACAAATCCGTGACTAAGGTGTTGACGTCTTCTTGAGCTTGCTGCGTTCGTCTGTCGAATTAGACCCTTTCATACATTCCATTTGTTCGAGTCCCACAGTGTTTCGTGAACGCGCGGGTGACGGCGTCGTAATGGTGATTCTGAGAGTACGTAAGCCTCAACGAAACTAAGACCTCTGCTGCTTCTTGACCCAAGGCATAGATGAGCATGTTGATCTGAGTTTCGCCATCCTTCTTCTTTAAACCCGAGATGATGCGCTAAAGGTCCTAGCTTTCAACTAACACTTCCAGTGCTCTGCTCGTCAGAAATTAAGTTTCTCTGGGAGCTCTGCGACAAAGCGATTCAGCGCTCAAAACCTGCTGAGATGTCGGATCTGGAGTTGCCTTAGCGCGTTCCCGTCAACGTCGTCATGTTGGGGTTAGCTCCGCAATGACCTCTGCGACGCTGTTTCTCCACGCGACTACTTCGCAGTATGACGCGCCGTTATTCACCAGCTTGGAGTCGTGCACGCTTCCCACCGCTGCCACCATGTCGTGTCCGAGCTGTGGGAAAGTACTAATTGTGTTAATTCTAGACTTTACATCGATGCCACCGTGACGTACGTGTTGTGGTATCGGCGTCAGTCGAGTTTCCTACACACCTGCTGCGCGTGCATATGACGGCATTTGTCTGTCCCGCCGCTCCCCACAGGATCGTACTGACCTGTGGCAGACTTCTGAGACATGAATGAACATAAGTGCTTCAATGGCGCCAAAGACGGCGAGGGCTCAGAGGTTAAATCTTGTTACAGGTTGAAATTGAGTACAAGTTATCGAGTTGATATTTTCGCGAAAACTAGCCTTCGATATTTCCGTTTAGCGGAAGTGATTGTTGAAGCACCTGCTTTTTGAAAGAATTGAGTGAGACCTACTTACCTGTGAAATGTATAGCGTTTGAGCAGGGTTATCGATGCAAGCCAACTGCTACACAGACTTGTGTATTTTTGACCTGCTTTTTTCCTAAAATATTACCTTTTTCTTGACCTGATCAGCGGCTGCCAAAATGTCCTCCTCTTACAAAGTCAGCTGTGTACCTTTCATAACGTTGTATTTGTTGCACTAGCTCCATATTCAAAAATTTTCCTCTAACACTGCGCTTTAATTTCATCCCTATACTACATAAGATACATGACAAGATTAAGACCCTTGACTGATTTAACAGCGACGTAGCCATAGATAACGAACGCACGGGGCGAAAATATTGATATGAGACCAAACCCAAAGAAAAAGAAGCCATGCTCCGCTAGGTGGTCTTTAGCCACCTTTGCCCTTCGCATGACAAAGAAGAAGAACCGTTGTTTTGGGCAGTACGACTGATGGGCGCAGAGCGATGACGCGGCTTCTGTCTCTCAGTATCATCATGTTCCAGACCCTCTTGTCGTTAGAGCCATGTGGAACTTCAGCCATTTCTGATGGAGCAAAGGCGGCTACCCGGACTTCACGAGGGGCCCTGCATAGAAGTTTTCTGTCCGCTTGGGGCAGCGCTGCCAGCCACGCTGCGGAGTTCCTCGGCCACCATTCCCCTGAGGATGGCTACAAAGCCGAGGCGTTCTTCGCTGACCTTGCATCGCGCTCTGGAGCGGTGGACGCCCTCGTCTTCACGTGTCAGAGGCACCCCCGACTACGCTCCTTCCTCATGAGTCTGCTGATCGCCGGTGTGACTGTATTTGGAGTGGCTGTACCGATCGCCATCGCTGCCTGCGTCACTGGCGGTCACGTCCCATTTGTCCCACCACCTACAACGGTGAACCAGCGCCTCACCTGTTGTACACTGCTCGGGTTACTGGTAGTTCTTTTGTTCGCCGACATGAGCACCATGATAGCATTGAACGTGAGCCTCGCTAACGCACTGAGGGACATTCCAGTCGCCTCCTCTCTGCTCATGTCCGAGCTACGTCGCTACCTAAACCAGACAGTGGAAGAGCTCCTTGTCGAACTCACCGATGCCGACCATAGAGTTGCGAGCAGTGTGCGCGACTTCCTCTACGGTGTGATGCCGGATGAGGTAATCGAACGCATCGCTTCTATCGACTGTATTATCACGAGAACCAATGATTCCCTGACATCGAAGCTACGGCTCTGCAAGAACGTCTCTCCTGACATGTTAATGCCTGGGGCGGTTTTGCCGACCGCGAGTGACATTATTACGGCAGGCCTGCACCGTCAGTTGTACCAAGCCATGGACAGCATCGATCAGGTAGAAGTAAATTTCTACACTTTCGAACGTAGGACGAAAGCCTGGCTAAGCACCACAGTAAGCGATCTCGTTGGTGCCCCAATCGCCACTGTGCTCCTTTGTTTCATAATTGCTTTACTGGGAATCGGCATTGGGTACAGCATTCTGAACTACGTCAAACAATACAGCACGCTTGCAGTCACCAACAGATGTACGGGAGTCATCATGCTGACGAACACGGCACTAGTTATGGTGTTTTATGGACTGGCAATACCACTTTTGATGGCCATGTCAACTACGGGTGTTCTGGCTGAGTGCTACATATGCGCACCTTATAGAAGGAATAGATTCATACATTTAGACACGCTGTCCATGATGATCTGGCCCTTCATCGACCGTGGTCTCCTCTTCACAGCCATCGGGCCAGCGACCGTCTTCACAAAATGCGCTGGTGAAGGAGAGTCCATTGTAAGCCTTCAGGGTTACAATGCTACGGAAATTACTTACTTTCCACTGCGTACCAGGAGCCAAACGACTAGGCGCTTCATGCCTCAAGCAGCCACTCAATCAATACAGCGAATAGCAACGGCAGGGAACTGCAGATCTCTACATGATGTCTTAAGGAACGCTATGGATTTATTTTGCAAAAGGTTCCTGCAGCGCCACCTAGGCATGGTTCTCGCAATGGCAATAGCTTCCGCTATCGTGACCTTGATTCTTCCCTTGGCGATTGCAATGTCTCAATGTTATCTCACTCCCAGAATCCCTACAGCTGCCTTGGAGAGTAAAAAAGCTCGTAATATTTTGTCTGAACTGTGGAAGGGGACTGAACTGTCACGTGGAAGTGTGCTTGTATCGTCTGCAGGCGATGCCAACGCCTTGACATCCTCTCAAGAAACGAAATCTGCTGCCGAAAGCGCCAATTCCCGAGAAGGGCGAGGTCGAGGAGAGTGCAGCAGTTACATGTTCATGCTGAGCAAGCCCTGGAGAGAGCGTCTTCGGGAGATATATACAGAAGAAGGAGTTGACATCTACGATGCCTTATACAGGACATCAACATCGGACGAGGAAGATTCTTCATTTACCTCGACTGAGAGCACTACAGCGACGAGTACGTACACATCGTCAAGTACGCTAACTAATACAACCAGCCGTTGCTCAAAACATATCGAAGAAAAAGCGCTGCTACATCGATCGGCGCCAAACCCAAACGTAGTTGTAATTAACCCGGCTCTCGCAAGAAGAAGGCGCATCAGAGCTGCGCTCGTCGACGAACAGTTCCCTAGACGAATACCCAAGACGGTCAATCTTCGGTTACCCATCGCTGGAAAAGCCGCTCGCAAGAGTTCTCTTGATACAATCCATGAGGAACCGGAGAACTCTAAAAACTGCGGCCAATCAATTATGACGCCACCTACTATAGACAGTTCTGAGTGGTGCCTGTCAAGAATTGTTCCGCGGCGCGAAAGGCTACTTCACTCGCAGGTTCGCACGAGCGAGCGAGAATCAGTGCATTCGAAGCGCCCAGGAAAGGTCACCTTCAGCGATGATGTGAAGGACTTTGACGCCATGGACGACATGCCCGTTCCGTATCACACGTATCCTCTGACTGCGTGCATTCATAGATATGACGGCTCACCATGCCCTTGTGGAGGATCGGATGAGGTTTATCATTAGGCGCCCCCATGTTTTGAGCGTAATATGCCAAAGCAACATAAAGTTCTGGTTATTTTCCTGTAGTCATTTGTGCCTTGATTCGCCTAGTGAAATTAACCATAGCCCTGAGAAGGTGACCTAGACCACACCGACGCTCTCACTAGCGTTTCATGATAGATTACTGAATTGATTTATTGAGGTTTAACGTCCTAAAACGTCTCAAGCTATGAGAGGCGCAGTAGTGAGGAGTTGGAAAATTTCGACCACCGGGGGTTCTTTAACGTGCTCTGACATCGCACTGACAGAATTTCGTGCAGTGACAGAATTTCACCTCTATTGAAATCCGGCTGCCGGGGCCGTGATTGAATTCGCGGCTTTCGGGTCAGGAGCCGAGCGCCATAACCACTGACTCACCACTGCGGCAGAATTTTGAGTTAACAATGTTCTTCGTACGTCTGATATACATGAATAGAAATACTTATAATACCATCTTGTCCTGAAAACTTGGTACTCTTGCATTCATGAGAAATTATTACATACTTTTCGTATAATTATAGTTTTCTGAAGTGGTAATCATGAAAATAAGCTAATAGTAAACTCAATACTATGAGTCTTGACAGGCAGAATCCAAAGATATAGAGAGTTTTCAATAGGTATAGTCGGAGACAAATTCCCTCGACCACGAGCTCGGTAAATCAAGTCGATAGCTCTGTTAGCTGCCGGCTAGAAACGACACTTTTTGAGATCAAAGAACAGTATTTTTACTTTCCCCTTCACAAGTTGGGTCTCTAGCCAGTGGATGATAACGGTCTTCGTTGATGAAGCACGCGGTCCAGTGACTATTGTCCCTGACAGTACTCTCCGTTCGTGGTGGTCAATAACCGACCTTAAGTTCCTATCTCAGTTTCTGCAGGTTGGACACCAAGTTCGATTTTTAGCCACGGTTGAAGGGGAATGGAAAGTTATGCTGGACTTGCTGATCAACCGTGACAAGCACAGTCGGCCGGGAAATCTGGCATTTTGATGGGTAACTGAAGAGGCCTAGCATCAGGGCTGCCGTGCGCTCTTCGTAAAACGCTACTATCGAAATTTATTTCTCTGGGCTTCCTGGATGGGAAAAGCATATTGATCTTCTTACTGCTACACTCTTCAAGCGCCAGCTGATCGGTCTATATGTGGAGAGCTAAAATCAGGTGAAAAAAACTGCCAGTAGAATACTAATGAAATAGATCAGAAATTGCAGGCACCCTCAGGTAAAAAATGCGCCTTAACAATACCATTTAGGGTAAGGTATCAAATAACCATATCTTTCATCTAATTTTATCTCCCACTTTAACAGTGAAGTTGAGAAATATGCTCAAAATTTAGGACAGTTCAGCAAGCTTAAAAAAATTACCGTGCTCTGTTAAGCGACAGGAATAGATCAGCGTTGGTTCTAGAGCAAACTGAGTTTAATGGTACCCAAGCCCAGAGAAGAAATAGAAATGGGCGGCGCACAACAGGCAGACTGTTCTGGGTTAACCGAGGCCAGTCAGCTGAACGCAAACGCCGCTGATTGCGAACATGATGATGATACTTACTTTGCCGACTGGGGCTGCTATTGAAAGTGCAATCCCGAATAAAAAGAAACAAAAATTACCCACGACTAGTGAGAAGAAATCACACTGTTCGGCGCTGCGGTTCATGAACAAACCAATAACAACGGTGCCGAGGCGTTCCGATGTCTTCAGCATTGGAAAGGCCGGCTGAAAGCAATCACTGTGATAGCTCACTGCTTCCCAAGCGTCGCAGTGTCGCTGAATTGACCGTGGCATTGGCAGTTGCGCATGATTGTGCACAATGGTTTCTGTTTTCTCTCAGACGTCGGATGCAGCGTTATCTGCGTTCTATTACGTGGTTCATGCCAAGGAGCAGACAAGTTGCCAGGGGCGAAGCGGCGTCTACTGCCATATGTTCGTCGGTGCGTGGCTGGTCGAGATAAGCCCACGCGCAGGTTGCGGCGCACGCCTTTTATTAGTTTTGGGCGCCTTTGCATTGCGATATGCCGGTCACCACACTCTTATTTTTCAGGTATATTCTGAGGCATTACTTTTTATTTTTAATCCTGTTATCGCCCAGCCCGGATACGGCGAACAAATCACCAGGGGTCCGATTCTCGATATTCGCCAATCCGCCATGAGCGGGGCGTACCCGTGACGTGTGAATTGGGGCGGTGCGAAAATTCGTAACAGCAGAATAGAATGACGACATTGAAGAATAAAGAAAAAAGTATGACAAAAAAATAAACAGTGTCGTCTGCTACTTGGCGCCAAGTACAAAAAACACCGCCGAGTTGCGGCGCGAAGGTGAGTTAGCACAGTAGCCATAGCGCCGTAGTGATGGACGGTGAAATGCGTTGCGGCGGCGGTCTCGGCGTACTCGCCGCACACATTAGCTGAGTGATGGTGCTGAATGCGACGCTAAAGACCCTGTGGCCGGTCGTCACGGAAATAAGACCGACCGCATAAGCGACCGCTTATTGCCCGAAGCCATCGCGCAGCGTGTCGCGTCTCCGTACTTGTGAGATGCGATCAGCGTCACGGGGAGAGGAATTGGCGGAGAAACGGCTGGCTCTCGATCGTAACCTGAACGCGTCAGTGGCGTTGGAAAGCTTTACCTCACCGTGTCACTTCTTTAGGTGCATAGAACTTAACGCTACCCTTGGTTACGTTTGCAAGCGGCCGCGCACGAAACGCGACTGCGAATCGCGTCAAGTGCAACGCTATGAGCGCGTACTTCTTATTATCAAAAGCGTAAAATGCGAGAGCAAAATAGGGAGATATTGTTTCCCGCCAGTACTTAAAGAAAAACAGACACAGCTAAAAGTCCACTGTCAACAGAAGCATGTATTTCACAGTGTTGGCGTTTCACTTAATCTGAATAGGACATCAAACTCATCTTTTGCTTTGTGAACATTAACTAAGTCTTCCTGCAAGCAGATTCACGGACTTTATATAAAAGCACCTCATGAATGCATGGCGTAGAGTGGCAGGTACATTATTTCATTCAAACAAAAAAAGGCTCTCGATAATGCTATTTAATTTCAATGTTTGAAAAGGCCCTCAATCTCTTTAATTCTGTCTAACAATGAGCACACAGCACTTACCAAGGGAATATAGGCAGCTACACCACTCGTGTGATGCAAGTACGCACCAAAATGTGAGAGGTGAAACAAAATTTGTCATGCCCATCCCTGCAATTCCTTTGCTGTAGGACAACAGTAATGCATCTACAGCAGCACCAGGCAGCTCCTTTCAATGCAGCAAGATTCCTTGTAAGAGGTCCACGTGTGATGTCAAGAGAGGTGAAGTCGGCTGGAAAAAGATATCTTCACATATGCTACTCAACATTGGGGAGTGGGACGAATATAGAAGAGGATAGTGAAAGTGGAGGGTGATGCCACATTACAAGCAGCTAATGCAGTGTGCAAGACACTTGCTTTATTTGCTTCATGCAAGTTATTGGTTTGGTTTATTGGGGTTTGATGTCCCAAAGCAACTCAGGCTATGAGGGACGCCGTTGTGAAGGGCTCCGGAAATTTCGGCCACCTGGGGTTCTTTAACGTGAATGCAAGTTATTATCATAGGATGCGCGTATTATCTAGTGCACATGTCATATTAAGCCTGAACATGCCTCGGTGTCAGGTCAAGGAGCTGAAGGAGAATAAAAACAATGGTGAGTTAAGAAGGAAGAACAGCAACACAACAAGAAAAGCACAAGCATGGACAGCAGAAAGATAACACACAAAGGCGGCAAGAAATGCAAGGCTAACATGGCCCACAGTATTTGAGGGAGGCAGCATCACAGACAAGCAGTGGTATTCTGGCAGAAGGTCCATTAATGCAGCATGATAACACTGGATGATGTGGATTGGTTTTGGCAAGCCATGTGCACTCCACGAGCAATCTACAAGAGGCCTCAGTCATGTTTCTAGCCTGATGTGCAAGTGCATGACTTTCCCTCTGTGCAAACTCCTGACCACATACATATCAGGGCCATTGTTGGTTCTCTTTGAATGGTGAATCACAATGCCGTTAGGCAACATTTACACCATACACTGATGCAATAAAGACCCTGTGATGCCACTATTGTGCACTACAGGAGAGTAATGCTCAATGAAATGCGTTCACTCTCAAAGTACTTTACTGTGAACTAAAATAGACAACCCTCTATGTACACTCAAAATATGACATCTACAGCTCAGTGAAGGGCACCATACCAGATGTAGGTGCTGAAATGTCGGCAAATGTCTGAAAGGACACTGTGGACCAATCGAAGTTGCTCTGCAAAAGTAGATTACCACATTCCAATAACAAAGGGCCTACCTGTACAGAGAACAAAGCTTGTGTACAGCTCAGAGATTATTTGTTCAATGAAGCAGTTCAAAATTACTGTGGTGAAGCGCTTTGGCAGGAAGGAGCCCTTGGTTGTTAATAACTTTATTAGTCCCACTTCAGTGGATCAGGTGAGGGTGGCTGAAGGGGTGTTGAACAGGTTGGCGACGGCCCTCAGGCCACTCTAGGTGAGCAGGCACTGTTTGGCTACGGCGACCTTCAAGGCCCAGACCATGATGCATTGCGCAGAGCAGCCTCCCATCGTTCCTGTGATTCCATCCCTTGGAAAGGAGGTTTCGGTTTGTTTGGACAAGCCTGATATGTGCGTTTAAAATCCGCTCTGGTGCCTGAGCATAAGTGACAGGTTGGAGATTTCTCCCTTCTATGTATATATTACACTCCACTGCATGAAAAAAAAAGAACACTTAAAATACCTAGTGGTGTGTGCGCATGGAAGGCAAATTGTTTTTTTTTTAGCATGATTAAGGCAGCTTGAAAAATGGTAAGCAAGTTTGACTCAGAGTTTCCACGAGGAGAGTGTTAAATTAATGAACCGGAACTATTCATCACCATTATAATGATATAACAGGCTGCAAAATGTTGATGAAATTGGAGTCATTGCAAGTGCCTGTGCATAAAATTTAAGCGCCCTGAAAAATTACCGTCTTGTACAGTTTTGCTGGCTAATTTCTCTTTAAGTTCTAGCAGAAGTATGAAACCAAACCAAGTCAGGTGGAAACAGGCTGCTATTCTTTTTTCACACTATAAGAATATTTTTTTTTTCTGACTACCACCAAGTAATATTAATAGTGCTGTACGGTATGTGATGGCATCGCAATTAGTGCTAAGAAGTTATTGGGTGCCATGTGCAACCAGAAAAGAAAGGTACGGAAAGCTTCCACACACCACTGTCAAGGAGAGAGGCTGGGATTCTGCAGAAGACTCAGTGTTATCCAGCCGGCATTGTGTCAAAAAACAAGCTTCACGCGTGGATGTCCGCAATGAAAGTCACTGAAAAGAGGGTTTGTAATCTGAATCAAACGTCAGCACATCTCTGAAACTACTTCACTTTATAAAATAATAGATTTTACGTACAGAAAAACAACCCATGACCCCTGGATCGCCAGCCAGGCACGCTACCAACTAGGCCGTGCAGGCACATTGACTTTACTGAGGTACAAAGTGGGAGGGAGTGATGCGCGGGTGCTGTTGGCTTAATTTGAAGCCTAGCATTGTAATTACTGCAGTGAACTAGAGATGTGCCAATTAGTGAGAAACTAATTACAATAATACTACGTAGGTGAACTGCAGTGTGGAAGAGTTCAAAGACAAGAGTTGGGAACCTGTGTTGAGGCAACTGTGATAAATGTGTGAACACGAATGAAGAACAGTGACTGTGTGTGTGAAGAGAAACCGCTGCAGGGAACCATAAACACTGTTGTGTGATACCCATGAATGCTGAGCTTAAGTGTGCCCCTACATTTTTGTGGAGCGAGACAAGTTGCATTGCCTCTTAGGTGTTGCAATTTGCTCAAAAAGGTGAGGTGTCTTTTACATGCAGAGTGAAAAGTTTGTGGAAGCCATTATTGGCAAAATAGTTTATTTCCATCACTGAACTTCATGCATCCTAGAATTCATTATGCAGCCTAACTGCGAATCATTACCTAGTGCAACAATACACATTGACGAATGTGTCTCGTCTACACAGATAAGAATTTTTTTGGGACAGGCCCGTCTTTCATAACCGTTTGACAGTGGTATACATGCGCATTAGTGTTGCCTAGTTCGCAAACATAAGTAGCTAGCAGTCGCCTTTGCTAAACAGAAAAATGGCAGCACGTACACTGATATGGTCCAGTCACACTAAGGGTTAAGGGGGTGAGCAGGTTGTCTCGGATTTTTCATAAAATGACCAAACAGCATCCCCAATTTGCATGAAGAAAAACGCAAGGGAACATGTCAATGAAAATGGGATCTAACAGAGTTTCACTAGGAGGAAAGGAGGGCAGTGATCTTCCAATGCATGCATTCAAGGTTGATGGCCTAACAAAGAAAAAGAACACAGACCACAAATCCTGGAAAGAGAAAAAGATCCCAAACCTGGGAAGACCGCCTGAGTAACCCAGAAAGATCAACAATGTTTACTACTACTACTACGACTATTATGATCCATTTCCAGTAGAATTATTGAACCAGATCATGCCCTTCCAGCTACAAAATGCCATTTGGAGCTTTATTATTGAAACACAAATCACGTGCAGCTGCATAATTTATACCTCCATTTACCTTCAACTGAATTAATGTACAATTTCTAGGTTTTCGTCACATGTACAAATTTGAGCTAGAAGATGGGAATGGGTAGACGTGTGAAGACGCTGGCCAGGCCTTGCATTTTCATCTGGGAAGATGACCATGAAACAATTACGCGACTTCTCCTTCAGGAAAAATAGTTCACTGCTGTATAACTACAAGCAGCATGTGAAAGAGGCAGTCGAAAGCAAGCACACAGGGGCAACCAGATGCCATGAGGCAAAGCATGTTGCGATCTTATCACACAAAGAGTGCCACACAAGGCATGTTGCACCCTGAAGAACAGATGTTGTAAATGACTAGAGACACAGCGACCATGCTGTATGTTGAGTATGTTGTGGACTGCTGGCTCTCAACAAACACCAAAGCAAACAGAAAAGCACTGATGAACGCATGTGCAGTGAACACCCTGGTGCTAGAAGGAAAACATTTTGGTGGCTTCCTGTCTTTCACTGAACTTAAGCACCAAATAAAATGTGCGTTGTATACAAGCAGAACACATAGCGAGGCACCACACGAAGGAAAGCACTTCTTCACAATCACCAAAGCATGTGTTGAAGCACGCACTCAGCAAGTTGGCAGACGGTAGGCTGAAAACACTTGGGACACTTCCTGATTCACAAAAAACTGCAACACCAGACAAAACTGATTTCTACTGTCATGGATACCACCAATATGGCCCAGTTTAAAGAAGAACACCAAAATTATGAAGACTTTACCGGCTTCCTAGCAGTATGCCATCAAGCTTGAAGCAAAGCAAATGTACACTGATTACTTGTGGCATAGCTACACTTGAAAACCGTGACAGTGAGTAGAATTCCTGCACGCAGCTGCTGATCATGCACTTCCGATCTGTCAGACAGAACCCAAATGGTGCTGTGTCCTCCTCCTTGTTGTAGATGTTGGTGCTCCTGCTATTATCACCACTTGCCAGAGGTGTCATGGTGCTGCAGCTGAGTGTGGATGAATATGTTGGGTTGCACAATGCAAGCTGTGGTGACCTTCGCAGAGAACTCTTGATCATGCTGTACCATGGCCTTTGCAGACACCTCAGGAGCCCGGTATGGCCAACCAGCTGGGAAGTGACCAAACATGAATCTGGTATCCTGGCTCCAGAGCACATGAGACCCCATGGTGAGGGTGGTCTGCCACATCTGCATAAGATGCACACCATCACCTGCACACTAATCAATGCTGTGCACTGAAATCTCCCAACGAGCTAGACATTGTGTTCAAAAATAGTCTAGATTTACGTACAAATGTGAAATACGGTCACTGCAAAACCAATCATTAGTTTCAAAACAAATTGTTTCTATATAGCTAGAGGTACTTGATGGCAGATTTCCCAAACTGATGCTCAGAAATAATTACCAGTCTTTTTATACTCAAGAAAACCGCTACAGAATGCACTGCAAAGAAGGGCACATGTTTAACTGTTTATGACTACCTTGAGTTTTTTAGTATATACATGCTTTCGCATTTTGCAATAATCGAAATCTGGCTACCTTGACATTGCGGTCACTGAGAGAAATTCAAAACCACAGAACAACACTGCGTGTCATGCACACCTATCTCCGCTGTCACCTGAAAAGTACAGACATGATTAATTTACATTATTTTCATATGTGGTTCTATTTACACTGTTCTTGCTTGCTGAATAAACTATATATAAATACAATCAGATATAATTAGCCGTACGCAATCTTACTAAAGGCAAACATATTATCCCTTAATGCTTGCCCCAACACACTAAGCGCGTGCTCACCAGTTTGACGATTTCCATGCGGGCAGCACATGAAGAGAGATTGCACACAAACGGGTCATGGATGGATCCCGCTCAGACTTCGAGTGAGCTGGAACCTTCACCGGTAGGAACAACACACCTGTAAATAAAATGTACAAGAGTCATACATGTTTGTTTTTCGTGCGCCCTAAGAGAGATGATTTTTTTCACCCTCCTACGGTCATTTCCACGTGACTGCTGTGTAACTGATGATGTAGCACTGTTATGAAAATATTACCTTGAATAGCAAAATCACTTTTGTGTGCTTCACTAATTATGCTTAAGCCAGGGTATAGTATTCTTTTAGAGTTTCACGCAATTTTTTTTTCCACATTTAAGGAAACGACGCCTTCCAGCTGATTTCACCTATGCTGCCTATCACATTCATCAACTCCAAAAACAAAGCAATCGACCAACGTACTAGCATAGTAGACTTTGTTTTCTCAACTTGAGCCGTGTGCAAAAACTGAAAACAGTATGATGAAAAAAGCAACGCGAAATGCCGAATAAAAATTTCGGATTCGCAGCATGCATGCAAAAGGAATGAGAATGACGTTACACACACACGGATGTCTCGTCGAGAAGCCCGACACATTCCTGGAGTTTGTTGGTCGGCCGCGCGAACACCTGCCGTGTCATCCGCTCATCACGCGCGCAAAGCCCATCCGTTCTGCCACGTTTCACAGCTGGCGATCGCCCCTCAGAGCTCGACAGGTCGGCACTGCTTCTCGCCGCAATGCATCCTTGCATAGCCACCACACCATATGCCTCGTCAGGTGACTGAACAGACGAGCTGTCTAGTCAGAGACAACTCGAAAGCCTCGCGGTGACCTCGAAAGTCGCTCACCTTTCCCACTTCTAGGGTTTAACAAACGACGAATGAATGCAAGGAGCAGCAAATCGCAGCGCCGGCACCGCCATTCGAGCAATTTTCGCGCTTCACTAACCGCACGTACGGATGATTTCTCACTGAGAGCGAAGGGTTTGCAACGGGAGAGCAGTTAGCGCCCCTATGCGGCTGTATGCTTAAGCCTTCACTATTAACGCTCCCAAGGGTTGCTTATTTCAGATGTGCTCTTATAACGCCATACCATTACATTGTGAAATCAAAACAAGACTTTTGTAAGCTTAGTTTTGTCTTGAAATAAATACCCGTTAAAGTGCGGCTACCTAACGCCGTATAAGTCAGCATTTCACTAACTCATTTGCAAGATTCGGTAACCTTTCGCCGAGCGAAATGATGTCGGCGAACTTCAGCCATTTTTTGCAACGGCGGCACAACGTAAACGTGATGAAACGTCATTCTGACATCACTCCAACATGTGTGCCTATCACGTGATTTACGTGATATTGTTCGAACCAATCAGATTTTAGGAAGTTGCCATTTCCGGTGTGCAGCTATTTACTCCAAATTGGCAAGTCGAGCGCAAGTGCTCTCGCGCGGACCGCTTGTAGCTTCTTTTCCCTTCACAATCACATATATGTACCAGCCGGGCACCAAGAATAGCGCTACGAAAATGCATTTTCAATGCCACGTCAAATCTACGTCACCGCGGAAAGTGCACGTGTAACCGACCCTGATTGACACGCCCATTGACGGCGATTGACACTTCTGACAGCCAATCAGAGAGGCAATATGGCGCCGACAGGCGAATGTGAATATCGAGAATCGGCCCCAGCTTATACCATAGATCGATTGCTTTCACCTGCACCTAGACAAAACCAGTTTTGGGGGGACATTTCCCCTTCCTTCGTAAACAACCTACCATTGGAAAGACAAGAGCACTAAAATAGGAACACGGCACTATGTCTTTCCTAAATAAACACAAAAACTCCCAGCTACAAGCACTTCTCATCCTTACATTGTATGGCTGTAGGTAACTTTTTGCTGAAATAAATGTCTAACAAAGGATGAGTTGCTCAAAGATTCATCGGTCGCCCATTAAAGAAAATGCTTGTTAAAAAAAGGAGGAAATACAAGTTTTCGCAGGCGATAAAAGTATCTTGCAATGCATTTAAAATGAAGAGATCGAGAAGTCCGTCACTCTCGCCATCGGCGTGTTCATGAACCGCGAAGCCTCTCATAGGCCATTTCGCCGAGCCGGGGTTCAGATGATTGAGGAAATGTTTTTTACTCGTTACTGCTCCTGTGCAACTTGGTCATGAATGAACATATTACTGAGGGCTCTATGGTTCGCCGTGTGCCACCAGTACTAAAGCAAAAGTATTCGAACGTAAATTGGAATGGCACGCATAGCGTCGTTCAGCGCTGGAAATGGATGACACATTACATGCAAAGCCGCCGTCAGCACTGCTTTCGAATTCCTTCGACGCAGTTCAACACATTCGCCTGCTTCTGAGACTGAGTCATAAGTTTGTGGGTGACATATGAGAGCCCGCTTTTGTGTTGATGAAGTGGGACTGTGCAGTGGTCCTCGTGGTAGAAAGAGCCCCGATTATTGTTCGAGGAATTCGTAACAGAATGAAAACATCTTTTGTAGCTATTGCACCGTTGTTATGCGGATAATCAGTGGTTTTGGTCAACATTTTTCTTCGGTGATTTTGTCACCTTTAATAGTGAAGCGCGCAATAGGAAACAGCTTCAACAGCATCCAAGCTCACCAAATGAAAATATTTTGCAGGTAGAAGAAGAGGAATAACATAATAAGTTTTCGCAAGGTGTTTAAAGATTAGCGTGGCCTTTTACCGGAACGATTGCAACACTGATAATCTTAGCAGCGCGGTGTATTTTTCTCAGGTTTATTTCCCAATTGTGCCAGCGTACAAAGAGAGATACCGTTGACATGTGGGACAATCTTCATGTAAATTTCATAGTTGATCACGGTGTTCTTCCTGTATCGATTCTTCTTCTATTCGTCCTGTACGTGCTGTACGTCCCGATTGCTTATCATGAATATGCGTCATGAACAGCGCAAGTAGATGGCGTAATGCGGTGAAGGTGTTCCGCAGACCGGATTCACCGTACGGTACAGTGACACCGGCATTCTGGCTGTGAGCGAGAGGCACCGGTATCCGAGCCGCTCCGCCAGCGCATTTCATTCAATCTGAAACCCCGAAACACCCCTGCTTTCTGCGATTCCACCGTACCTGCAAACTGTGTGGCCTGTAATATTCCCGGACTCTACTCCGGCATCTGACAATGTCCCCTCAGAACTTCTAAAAAGAAAATAATATATCTAGTTACTTTCAGGAACGCATCTTGTTCATCGCGGCCATGAACACGGGCACTTTGCTGCAGGTGATATTTTGAGTATGTAGGTCATTTGGCGGATATAAAACAATACCTAAAGAAGTTATGTTCACATTTCCAGCGGATCACCGTTCCAAGAATCATGTGCAACTGTACGCTCTGTTGGCTGCGCAGGAGTCCAATACACCAGGTCTATTGAAAGTTTCTTTTAATGCCGCATTGCCCGAGTACAAGCTTGCCGTTCGTCTGGAGCTAGTAATGGCTTTTTCTTCTATTTTTCCAAACGACGCTGTCAGTTTTGCTACGGACGATGAACTGTACCCTATAGCAGCAGATATGCAGCATTGTGTTGTGAGTCCTTTAAATACAATAAATTTAAGACTCTGAGTACTGCGCACATTGCTGGTCGATGAGGCCCGGCAGATGTTACAAAGGCAGTCTCAGCTCCATTGCAACAATAAGCGCTCAATATTTCCTATCTCGCCGTCCAGTTTACGTCCCGCACCTAATCTCGGCACTGATATTTTTGCTTTTATTTTGTGGCAGTCAGAGCATTTACTACGGGGATTTGCTTCGTCTGGAAAGTACGATGTGAAGACGTCTGCTTCTTGTCAGCACTCGCCTAAAAAAAAGGTCCTAATAACAATATTTCGGCTCTAAAATTGTTACAGTGGAAAATGTGGGTAATGCAACAAGAAAATTGAAGAAAACCGGATGGGGCTGCCACAGGGCGGCTTTTTTATTGGTGTTGTACACCACTGGCTCTCAGAGAATTTTGCAGACGCTGTACTTTTGTGCTTCGTTCTTGGCCTCGAGGTAGGGCAGGATGAAAGTGTCGATCTGGTGTGATACCTTGGTGAAGAGCAGCGGGTCATCCGGATTAGCACATTCGACGGGCCCACCAGACACCACTCCTTCTAAGAACCAGGCGGAGCCGGAATACCACACCAGGGGGCCGCCGCTGTCACCCTGCAGGTATATTGAGCGTAAGTCCCGAATAGCCACGACACATCAAAAGGGCCGCGCGCTGCTAGGGCTTAAGCCCTTCGAACACCTCATTCTTTCTACGTCCAGCATCCAACCTGGTCAGATGTCCCTTATCTATACTATAGCTATCTGCTAACAAATAAGGTGAATATTGAGCATTTCGTGAACGTGTTGCTGCAGCTTTTACCATTCCACGCAATTTAAGAACATTTTTTTAAAATACAGATATCGAATATTTTTTTCTGAGACTATTTTTAATATGGCTCGTTACCTCTTGGAAACGAGGGTGATGGGTGCAGTTGCGAAGCGGTCATCGCAGTCGAACTTTCAAACAGTGTATGGTGACAACCCAGGCAGATGTTTAGTTTTAAGGTGTAATCATTATATTTTACGCAGATAAAATCCATTCTTTACTAATAGCCAACATGGCATTGTTGGCTATACGCACTCAAATCTATAACCATTCAACACACTCGCAATGCGCCTTTCGAACAAAGGGAGCACCCTTGCCGTGAAAACACCGCCTGCCTTAAAAGTTAACATTTCTACAGGAACTGGTACTCATCCATTCTCTCCTTATTTCCCTTGCACTTACCGCTGTCCTTCTTCCCCGGAGCAGAGGCATTCTGCAGCGCTGATGTGATTTACTAACAATGTTATGAACGTTTTGCTCTTCGTCACCTTTTGGCACGAACATGTTCACTCTGATGTGCTCCGGGCATCAGCCTTTACCCTTTCCACTTAGGAATGCCCATCGCTCACGAACCAGAAGTAAAAAAATTCAGCGGGCACTTTGTCTCTCTGAAGTGCTGCAAGGAGAAAGCTTTTTCTGGCGCACTTTTTTTATTTATTTTTGTGTTTCATTTTTATTTTTAGTTTTGTTTGTTTTCTTGTTTTATTGCTTTTTATAATTTTTATTTTTCATATTTTTCTTGATTTTTTCATTCTCGTCTCGTTTCCTTTCTTATGTTTATTGTATTTTTATTTCTTCTTATTATTATTTTTGTTTTCTTTTTGTTTTCGTTTATTTTCATATATTTATTGTTTTAGTTTTTATTTTCTTATTTTTATTTTTTATTCCTTTTATTTTAGTGATGAAACCCATACACCCATACATTCACTAGATGCGCCTTTATTCATGCTCATACATTGAGCCTTCGTGGCTGACTGGTAGCATCTCCGCTTCAAATGCCACAGGCCCTGGTTCCATTCCCAGCCTCGACGCAGTTTCTCTCTTAGTAGTGACGCCGAAACGCGGACATATCTGCCCACACGGCTGCCAACACGACGACTAACGACAGAAAATAGTTGTAGCGCCGAAACAGACAACACACAGAAAGTTAGACGGGACAGGCGCATATGAGGCATTAAGGCATATGAGGCGCATATGAGGCATATGAGGCAACGACAGTATGAGGCATTAAACGTCTTCGCCTTAAAATAAATTGTTTTTGCGCTTTCTTCCGAACGATTCATCATTTAGCCTATCCATCAAACACTTTTAGCATACTGCGTATCATGCTACCTTTACCGAAGTACCGGGAGCCCGCGCGCTATCCGTGGGCATAGGTACCTAGTGCCATCTGGCGCCCTAAAGATAATTTGAGCATGCGCAAGTTTTTCTCTGCGGCGCCAGATGGCACCAGGTACCAGGTAGCTGCGCGGACCCTCCTGAATCACTGCAAATCACAGCGTGCACACTGGTGGCGAGCGGGCCACCTGTAGCCGGTAACGGTAACGCACCACACTGACCGCTAAAAGTGTCTATTGTTTGCTGCAGCTACGCTATTGCTGTTCATCCTGAGTTCTCACCTTTTTAACAGGACTTCCTGCCATGCGAGGCTGCGTTTACGTGCGTCGGATTTCAAAATGTCACTCCTAAGCACCATCGGTTTGCTGTTTTTCGCAACACATTTTCCGATGAAGTGCATGTTTCCCTCTTAAATTATCTTACTGTATCGTTAGCATTAGTGTGTTTACGAGTTTCGCAGGACTCAACCTGTCTCTAAAAAGTGCCCGTCTCTGTCGAATTTCAGAACCATTTAATCGTTTTTGTCCTTGATGTTTAATCCCACTAGTATTTTTTGTTACGGCTTGCTTTTTTTTGCTGCTTGAATAACTATCGCAAGTACTAGTGGCGTTCAACGTTTTATACTTTTGTTCTGAAAGATACCGGATAGCTAATACTTGTGGCCCTGTCAAGTGGACTCTCTTTCTTCGATTTTTGTGCATGGTTGACAGCAGTGCAAATCATTTTATCTAGATTTTTATCTTTCAGCACTTCGAGTACTTCGCCTTATACTGTATACGAACTATTGGGACCTGCACTGGTTATAGAACATTGACTTTTTCTATAATATTTTACGCATGATTTTCCACGTACATCGGGTAAAGTTTTCACTAGCACGCAGTGATTAGTCCCCTGCTGTGTTTAGATGGGCAATGCCATCAGGAAATGAAAGAAGCTTTAGCATCTCATTTTCATTATTTTATATCCCTGATGCCGTTTATGATGGCCGTTATCGCACTTATCGGGTCACATAATACTTACGAGGAACTTTAGCAGCTAAAGTGGTGAAAGGCGAAAGCCTGAGTGCTGCATTCTGCTACGCGATTGTTCACTTCACATTCTGTTGGTGCATTAATTAACGGCCAATTAATGACGCTTAATCTTTGCCTTTAGGAGTGGAACGCGACAGCGTGTTGTAGCGCTGCCAGGGAGTCCACGGAACGCCACCACCCGTTCGGCGCGATGCCTTGCCCTTTGAACGCAGCGCTGTTTGAGGAAAGGAAATGGCGCTGTAATTCTCTGTCATCTCGGTGGACACCTGAACCGCACCGTACAGGAAGGAAGTGGAGTGAAAGAATAAAGAGAAAGAGGAGCCGTAATGAAGAAAATTAAAATTGTATTTGAGGAAAGGACATTGCGCAGTAACTGTCTCATATATTTTGGTGGACACCAGTCAAAATTCGCGCGCAGTGACGTCACTACCAATTAGACCAGTCTCAAACGCGGACAACATTGTTAACACGCCTTGGTCACGACATTATGCGCCATTAAAGGCTTTGGCCTTAATACATTTACTGAGCCATTAATCTTGGTATTTTTGTTATATTTATCTCTACATCATGCCTGTCCAAATATTGCTGGATGTTTGTCGATGTTTCTACTCAGTAAATTTTTTTGTTTCGCAACCGTAACCACTCGAAACTGCTGGAAGAAGTTTCTGGGGTTAGTTGATATATATCGCTGCCTTTTTCTTCAGCAACCGCCTATAGACCAGATTTTTTTACCCTCGCACGCAGGCTGCGCACGCGCGCCTACTCTCGACGCCAGTCGCCATCTGTCGGCGCGCGCGGCCCGAGGGACTGCGGGTCGCGCCGGCGCCGCGCATCATAGAGTCTCTATGCCGCGCATAGAACGCATGTTTACGTGTTCGCTTCTGCCGTTTTGTGCTCCATCAGCTAACGTATGAGGGTGTGTGCTGTGCGTCACTACTCACATTTGCCCTCTTCCAGACAGTGCTGCGGTTATCTTGTGCGCAGTTACTCGTTAACGTGACATCCGAGTGTAGTCGACCAAGTAGTGTACGGACTGGAAACCGGCACTTCTAAGCAGATTTCTGCGCTGTCGTGTCGTTTGTCGTCGCCCTTTACGTGCGATATCATCTATGATAATTTTATGCATCAGAATGTAGATCTATTGATTTGACTCAGTGGAGTAGTAACTGGATAGGCGAGCTGCAGACTGAAGGTTGTCCCGACGGAGCGCGTGTTTTCGATCACCATGTACGTGTTCGGCACCCTTGCGCTGAGCTTGCTCTTGTTCCCATTAAACACATTTCATGCAGGGGATTGTAAGCACGACCGCTACCGATTTCAGCTGCTTTTTCCGCACGCATGTTAGAGGTATCTGGGGAAAGGTTTATCTATAGTATCTTTCTGCTGTTGGTATCTACCTTAGCTTGGTTTGGTTTATTAAGATTTTACGTCCCAAAGCGACTCAGGCTATGAGGGACGCCGTAGTGAAGGGCTCCGGAAATTTCGACCACCTTTAACGTGCACTGACATCGCACAGTACACGGGCCTCTAGAATTTCGCCTCCTTCGAAATTCGGCCGCCGCGGCCGGGATCGAACCCGCGTCTTTTGGGCCAGAGCAGAGAGCCGTAACCACTGAGCCACCGCAGCGGTGCGGTATCTACATTATTCTAGGAAAATATGCGCGATTTCATTACATTTTCCACACTTAGCCAAACGCCTACGCAACGCTCTCACACGCGGCGAGAGCTCCTGAATAAAATAACGCGACTTCGGACCTCAGAATTAGTGAAAGCTGGATTAGCTGCTCATATCTATTCAAGCTTTTATAAATTAAGCGGAAGTACGTTTTTATGCACCAGGTTGCATAAACCATGACAAAATTTGTTTTCTGTTGGCGCTGCGACTCAGTTGAGCTCACAGCGGTAATTTGTTGATAAACTGGCGCGGCGACAAGAAAGCCGTTTGTGGAAGGGGGGGCGGGGGGGGTCTTTATGGCCGGCAGGAAGGAATAAGAGTGCATGGGAATTGGAACTGCATACTAGCCGCACACCTAATTCTTGATATTGAATAAAAAGTTTCTTTGCGGTGGAGCACCAAGACGGAATTCGATTAAGCACGAGCGCGTTCTAAGCGCCGGCACAATTAACTTGAATGTCAAACTAAATGTCATTAAAACGCGTCAATGTTATCGCTTTGATAACGTAAATACTTCCTGCAACACAGCCACGCAGCGGAAGTATGCTCGACAATGTTTTTTTAGCGCCCGAAGCGCGGCTATATGCAGGCGCGGCCGCGGAACTGCCGCAGCCCCGCAGTCCCCAACGAAACGCCCGCACCGCGGCGCGCCAGTCGGTGCAAAATGGCCGCGCCCAGGAGAGGCTCAAAAATCTGGTCTATAGGAGGTGGTGCGAGCGCGGCTTCGGCCGCTTATCTGTTGTTTCAGCCAGCGTCTGCTTCGGCGGACGCGGTCGTTGTGACGCGCATCTTTTTCTCTCTCTCTCTCTTTTATCTTTCTCCATATCTTTCAACTCACGTGGCAGCGGTGGCGGCTCGGCTTGAGCCAGTTGGCATGCCCGTGCACTTTCTTTTTCATTCCTCTCTCAGTCGCAACCAACCATCCAGCAACCGCCTTGACAACAGTCTTTTATCCAACGGACATGGTGTGAGTGTGCCAAGAACAGCTACTTGTGCAGGTCGCGATTGTTATCATTTTCCCGCGCTTTTGGTATGCTTAACCCTATGAGTGATTTTGCAGAGATTTAAAGCCTTCCAAGAAAAGCTGACAAAGTATATTAGCGCCCTTCTATGAAAACGCAGTCAGCTGATGTCATGCATCATTTGTTCTGAATACTACCTTTATGATTTCCTTTGTCACATTAACGGTAACATAAGAACAAACATCTCGACATGAATGAGAATGGGCTTGTCATAGTGAAGCATTCGTTGTGTGGTGCCTTCAACTGGCCAATTTATGTTCTATCGGCATCACTTGCGACGTGAGCAGGCATTGGCAGTATTTTCCTTTTTTACGGAGATGTGTGTTTAATACTAGCTATTTTGCGCAACAATATGCACCACAGTAGTGTTTACTGAAATTCAAGTAAGGGCTGCTCGCGCTTCATTATAGCTTGATAGTGCATAAATGTCATGTGCACTGAAAGCGCTTAATACAATTGCTCTACTAGTTCACCTTGCAGGAAGACCCGAAGTCATGGCCGGCGCACAGAACGCTATCGGGAACTCCGGACCCGTAATCCTCGTTGCATGTCTTGTTGGACATCGTCCTGGTGCGCAGCTGTTTCAGACGTGGAGCCAGGTCTTCGCTGCCCGCTTATGTAAAAAACAAGACAGGAAAGCGCATTGAGGAGATCATCTTGGAGGCCGCATACTTAAATATCGATGAACGGTGACCATATCCCTCGAATAATGGACGGCTGGTGCATTGCACTTTTTAGGTTTTATGTGCAGCACTTTCCTTGCATCTGATCTCGTAGATGTGAAAGCAAATTTCACAATTTTTCGTATATGCGAATCGAATTTCTGTATTTAATTTTTAAGAGAGGTGCCTAATATTGCTATTATTTTTGTTCTGCTATCCAGAGATCATACCTCACCTGAATTTATTAAATTTTCCAATGGAAGCTAAGCGGGAAAAACTGCGAAATTCTACAGGCGCCCTGTCTCCATGTCATAAAGAGTGAAAAACTAAACCCCAGTTGTCAACCAGTGGTGACCGAAACGGTTTCCAAGATAGGTCTCTACGTCCATGGCGTAAGATATTAGCACACAGGCTTCGATTTAACAGAGAGAGCCATTGATATCCAGATATACTGTAGCATTGAGAAGAAACCCGCCAGCAAAGATTAAGTGTTTACACAAACCAAAATAAAGCAATCTGTGAACAATCTTGTTCTTATTTCCCTAGCAGACTAGAAGCAGTCTGAACACGCTGATGTGGTACCTCGACAAAGGTTCCAGTTGATAAGCCGGACAACTGAGGTGGAAACCTTGCAAATGCATAAATACCATGCGGCCGTCAAGCGGGTTGTGCAATGTCGTTCGGTGAGGGGCAGTTTTTGATGTTTCCTGCGGGTGATGAGCAGGCGTGAAAACGTAAACTTACGCACACCACCTACAAGTGCTTGCGGTCATATACTGAGGTGTTCGATGCCATCCACTTTTTCAGAGAAGTTCCTGCGACTGAGGGACATGAGACATTTTTGTTTTAACATCACAGGGGAGGGCTAATGCCCCTAGTGAATTGAAAGAAAAATTCCGTAATTTCTTCCTATAGTTCTTCCTTTCTTGGCCATAAAATTTGCTGAGTTGACAGGAAGTTCGAAATTTTCTTCTCTTTTGCAAATTTCTGCTCTGTTTCATCTGCATGCCAAAACTGCGCGGCTGCTTAGGATGTAATTTTTATCGAATAAAACAAAAACTCCGCAGAGACTTCTATGACGGAAGGTGATGCCCGCGAAGCCCATTAGCTCTCGTTGCATGAACGGAAATTGCAAGGAGTTGGCGAAAGCGAGTCTTCACATATGCGCTGACCTGCATTCTCAGCAGTGAAGAAGGAGGAGCAAGCTATATTATACTGTATCCGGTTCTGCTGCCAGAACCATTCCCAGAGTCGGATTTTGCGAAGCCTTGTGCAATAGCGTTTATTATTTTTTTTTTCCTGAGGTGTTTCGTTCGGTACTTCTGCTGGCTAATCCTATTTTGTATCCTGTTGTGCTGCCACAATCGTTCCCTGAGGGGGATTTTCCAAAGTCTTGTACAATGGCGTTTTTTTCTTTGTTCTTTTTCCGGAGTTGTTCCGTTTGGCATTTCTTCTCACCCCCAACCCTTCTAGTTTCTCCAGAAATGTCACCTACTCCTTGCGGAGGGTTCAAGCGCTTCACGCTTGTCACCGAAATGCGGTAATAACCGACACCTCGAGGGTCACTGCCCTATCTTTCTAAAAGGCCATGAAGTGGGGGGAAGGAATTTTCCTCCCCCCCCCTTTATTTTTAAGAGGACAATTTACTTACTTTTAAGTTATATGATTTACACAGTACCTCTGCACTATACCATGTATTGAGTAGTGCCAAAGGGCTCAGTTATGTCTTCTACATCCTTGCGTTGTTGACATAGCTGCTTGCTTGTGTGCGTAGCAGATAATGTGTCTCGTTATGTCTTGATCCCGGTATGTTTACATATTAAGCAAAATAGGGCTAATGATTGTTGTGTGTTTCTGAAGCAAAGTGATGTGTATGTAAGAAAACTCAAATATGTATAAGTACTAGCAAACCTTTGTAACGTCCCCATCCTGTTACGTAGACATCTGTGTTCTCAGGAAGCTCGTGCATAGCCTTCGGCAAGCAAACAGGAGCAATTCTGCTTGTGACATTTACCGCTTCCTTCAGGGTTAAAATAGCGATATCGTTCTGAAAGTAAAAGAAAAAAAGCAGTGAATCAGGGGGAGACTCTGCAAGGATTAACAGGTAAATCCCAACGGGCCTGAGTGTCCATCTATGCTACAAGCCCAACCAGACAGATCTTTGTCAAAGGTGTTCACGTTCAAGAACAGGAACTATGATTTAGGATCTCATGTTTTCATGACTCTGTCTTAGCCAAGGAAATATTGAAAGACTGAGACGCAATGACATGCTGCTTCCTTTTGGGAAGTATTGTTGCGCCTCATCTCCGAAAGGTCACATCAGCCATGATAGAATTCTTGGAGGAATTCTTGGAGGAGGAGCTGACTTTGCATTAATGCCAAGTTCCTGCGAGGTTGCTTAGTCACATTACGGCGTAGAAATTGCCGCCGCATATATGTGGCGGCGTTCACACGTGCGGTCTTTGTCAAAAGCAACCAGGCTGCATGGTTTGCTTCTCATTCGTGTAACAGAGCTCTCAAGGCTTCCCTAAAGGTCAAAGAGTTCTTTGAAAGTGATGGCAGGGGTTCTTCTTACCAGAGATTTAGGGCTTGAGGGCTGGCATAATAGCTTTAATATACGACTGAGAAGAAAAACATGCAGCCTGGTTACTTTTGACAAAGACTGTAAATACTGGCCGGGGAGTTGCGTAAATTGTTGATGGGTGAAAATAGCCACAACAACCCTGATGGCATGACGCCAGGATGGCGCTATGCCGTCAGCGTGCACGCCATGAATTCCTAAGCGGCCAGTAGCCGGTTTTTCTTTTTGTAGAAATTGGCTCACCATATGGGTTGCATTTGCTTCTCAGTTTTTGGCCTAAATGTCACTCGCGGCGTCTGCTTTCGCTCGTACTCGCCTCCGTATGCACAAGAGTGACCGCATCACAAAGAATTTAAATTTGGTGTCTCGTACCTAGTTCTCTTTTTTCGCAATTATCAGTGATTGCGATTGCGAGGGCAAGACATCTTTCCTCTCTCTTTGCACGTAATTTTCAATATGCTTTAAGACCGCTCAAGCGCTTCGTTCTTAGCGTTAGGAAAAATTGCTACGTAAATCCTAGGACCATGCATCTACATTTTTGCTGTGGACACCCCGTGCAGAATGTCCTCGCCTGCGTCACAGCTTGATAAACTTTTTAGGCTGTGGCAGCCCGGATAACCTTTATCAAATTGAGTCTAAGGAACCGGAAAGTACAGCTCGAATCCTAGGACTAAGGACCTAATTAGCTGAACATCTTGTTCATAATTCGAAACTTCGACAGCTGTCCCCAAGTTGGCATGAGACAGCAAAAGTGACTCGCATTAAAAGAACCCTGTCTAGAGCAGAGGCGCTCTCAGCAATCGGTCCGTGGTGTTCCGTGCGCAGACGTACCATTTAGATCTGAAGCAAGGAACCATGAGTACAAAGACTTAATCTGCAACTACAAATTTCTTTTCCATTCATTTTAGTAGGTGGTCCTCGGTCGTTGTTCCCAACACCGTAGAGTGCAAGAGCGGACATCACGCTGGTCGTGGCACAAACATGGCCATGATGACACCTACTTGCATAAAGGCGTCTAGAGCCATCGATGCAATGGCCGACCGGCACTGACGCCCACGTTATAAACGCCTGACGAGCTTTACCATCGCTAATTCATCCTCGTGAAAAGAAACAGGGCGTCTTCTTTGAGACCAATGGATGCAGTGGGGTTCGTGTGACTCAAGTGGCCTGTAGGCGGCGCGTCGAGGCTGACTACCGGAACCACTGCCACCGGAACGGCTGTGTCCTTGACTGGCCGTACCCTTCCCTGTCTGCTGTAGCTGTCGTCACATTGACGTCACGGAGGATTGAAATCGCTTTAATAACTGCTATTTTTGTCTTCAATATTGCCATAGCGATGGTGTACAGGTAGACCGTCCGCTTTGAGTGAAAGAGAACCAGAGTTCGAATCCCTGTTCTGCGCAATTGTCTACCGGGTTTGAAAAGAGTTCCGCGTTTAGATGGAATTAAATCGCCAGGCCTGGGGAACGCCTGATTTCGGTGGCCAGAACCGACAATGCACTCCCTCACCAGAGCAACATTTCGCCATCGTGGTGTAGCACCAGCTACAAACAAGCCATATCACTCTCGGCCCTCAGCACCCAGAGACTGCGGAGCAATTGGCCAAGGCAGCGGTCAGACCTGTGACACCGAGGACGATGCTAAGAATGTCCGGCTTCGGACAGGCCGCCATTGGAAGCTGAACCCGGCAACGTTTAACGCTAGAACTTATTAGAGTGAGGCTAGCCTGGCTTTGCTGTTCGAGGAGAGAGCGGGTATTAAATGGGATGTCATAAGGCTTACTGAGGTTGGGAGGACAGATGAGCGGTTTGGAGTATTAAAAGTTGGGCACGTACTGCTCTACCGTGGATTAGTGGACAGACGAGAATTAGGTGTGTGGTTTCTCATCAATCAGGACATAGCTGGTTACATAGAGGAGTGTTATAGCAATTACGGGAGGGTGCCAGCTACAGTAATTGGGCTCATTAAGAGGTACAAGCTGAAGGTGGCGGACACCTACGCGCTTACATCCAGCCATACAGACCAGATCATTGTAAGAAGACATGTTATTAGCAATGAACAAAGTAAATTGAAACTGCACTGTAGCGACGGGTGACTTCACCGCGAAGGTAGTCAAAAGCAGGCCGGAGACTAGGCTGTAGGTGACTTAGGCTTAGGCTCAGGAAATTGCCTGGGGGAGTTCCGAGAAGCTACGAGGAGCGTACGAGAAGCTTGGAAAAACGCTAATATTACCTTAATTAATAGGAAAAGAGATATTAAGATCATGAAAAATTGCAGATCGATCAGCTTACTCTCTGTTTCCAACAATGTATTTACTAAGTAATCGCTAATAAAGCCAAGACAACCTTAGGCTTCAATCAACCAAATGATCAGGCAGGTTTTCGTAAAGGTTACTGCACAATAGACCATATTCACACTGTCAATAAGGTGATAGAGAAATACGCAGTATATCACCATCCCCTATATGTCGCCTTCATTGATTAAAGGAAAGCATTTTACTCAGTGGAACCCTCAGCTGCAATGCAGACAGTGCCGGATGAGGGTGTAGAAGAGTCTGATGTGAAAATTCTGATATCTCTAAGGCCGCACTTCATTAAACACCTTGTTAAGTTTTTATTCACTTCATCCTGAGGTTACTGTACGACTCTGTCTACGCGGGGAGTTCTCGGAGCTCCCCGCCCTCGCGTCGACCGCAAACAGAGAAAAAAACACGGAAGCCATTGTCAGCTTAGCAGCTTCGCTACGGCGTCCTACTTCAAGCCCTGTTGACCGCGGGCGTCTGGAGGGAGCAGCAAGAAAGCGCGTCAGTGGATCACCATGCCACTTCCGCGGAAATATGCGATCCTGCCTCGAGTTCCGCGAAGGGCCCTTTCGATTGCTGGCATTCTTGCCCCCACCGAAGCACTAAGGCCTCGTATGCGGCCTCTGCCATTCGACACTTCCACGATGAGTCAGCAGATAACGCGCCCTGTCGCCCTGTCGCGCCCTGTCGGCGGATAACTAGAAGAATTCGTGATCCTTCGAGAAGAGACACGCAGGAGCGGCGGCGGGAGTGGAAAGTACAAGAGCACCACGCGATAAGGGCAAGGACTCCTGCGGGGAGAGGCTGTTCGGATTTTTTTTCTTGATGTGTTTCTTTTTATTTCCAAGCCCTGGTTTCTAGACTGTCCCAAACTTACTACTGCACTGGCTACTCTATATTAAAATGTCAGTGGTTACCGAAGTTAAGAGTGGGCCTCGAAGCATGACCACCCTAACTTTGTTTGCGAAACATACAAAAATGGAAGCAAAGGCACTGGGCACCAGTCTTCTCTAGTTTAGCTAGAGGCTCCTTGGTTAGTATGTACTTCAAGAATATCTTCGCTTGAATCGCGACCTTCGGTCGATAAGTTGGGCCTTCGAATGCTGTTATCTCTCTGTGAGCTTATTTTTCGTTTAGGTTACAGTTATTGAATTTGTCTGTGAGTCTTCGTGTCTGTAACTTGCAGTTTTTACCTGTTTAAATTTCTGTAAATATTTGTCCTTGTCTTCATCATCCTCTCCATCACCGAAATGTCTCCTCCTTCATCACTTCCCAATGAACACGTCTGGAGAAGCCTGTGCCCTTCCGAAGAAAGAAGGCAACGAACAATCTAGAAATTACTATATCTATAACGACTGCACAACTGCCATAGTCCTTCATGAAATCAGCAATAAGATTCCTATAAGGAAGGGTGTCAATCAGGGAGGCAAGATCTCGCCAATGCTATTAACCGCCAGTTTCCAGGACGTATACCGAGGCCTGTATTGAGAACAACTTGGTATAAGAGTTAATGAAGATTTCCTGTGTAATCTGCGATTCGCTGACGACAATGCCTTGCTAAGTCACTCAGTAGATGAACTGCAAAGCATGATCAATAGGTTAGACAGGCATAGCAGAAAGGGTGAGTCTAAAAATTTACACGCAGCAAACCAGGTTCGATCCCGACCGCGGCGGCAGCGTTTCCATGGAGGCGAAAGGCAAAAGGCGCCCGTGTGCTTTTCGATGTTTGTGCATGTTAAAAATTCTCACGTGGTCGAAATTATTACGCCTAGCTTCACTAAAGCATCTCTCTATTCCTTTCACCTTTAACTTCCTCCTTCATCCCTTCCCTCACGACGCAGTTTGGGTGTACACCGAGGTATTTGCGACAGCTACTGCGTCATTTCCTTTCTTCAAAAATCAATTTTCCAAAAAGCAATTTTCCAAACCAAAGCAATGTTCAACACTCCAGCAAAGGATCAGCAGTAGAGAATGGTAGTGATGTAATGGAAGGGGTAAGGGAATACGCCTACTTAGAGCACGTAGTGATCGGTGATCTGGATCATGAGAGGGAAAAACTAGAAGAATAAGATCAGGGTGGAGCGCATATGTCAGGTTCTCTCGCTAATGAATGGAAGTTTACCAGTATACCTAACGAGGAAAAGTATACAGCAGTTAAATCTTACCGGTACATGACCGAAACTTGGAGGGTAGTGAATATGGCTCAGCTTAAGGCAAGGACAACGCAGCGAGCTATGTAAAGAAAAATGATTGCAGTCACTTTAAAGAGCCCGAAATCAGGCGGAGTGGGGTAGGGAACAAACGCGGGCTAATGATATCCTAATCGATATCAATACCAAGAAATGTACTTGGGCTCGGAATGTGATGCGAAGGGAATATAACCGCTGGTCCTTAAGGGTAACGGAGTGGATTCCATGAAAGGACAAGCATAGCAGGGGGCGGCAGAATATTAGGTGGGCGGATGTGGTTAAGAAGAGTGCGGGCATACGGTGGCTGCAGCTGGCAAATGACTCTGTTAATTGGTGAAACATGGGAGAGCTATATTCCTGCAGTAGGCATAGTCAGGCTTATGATGATGATGATTATCACGTGCGTGTCGAAGCACGGGCGTCAAAACACATTTGATACCAGCGGCGGCGCCCAGTTTCTTTTCTTCGTTTACGTGCTCACATTCATCAAATAAGGGCATTTTTCAATGAGACTGTTATTCTTTAGTCGTCTACGGACTTCGCGTGCACATGGCGATAATAATAAATATGTTGATACATGCCCTACGCCAATAAACTTTTAGGGTAAAGTAGAGGACGAAAACAGTTTTCTCCCCTTTCTCACTGCATGCACGAAATGTATGCTTGATTTATTTTTTTTTCTCTCAGCACAGCCTCCCATCAACATTTTGAAATACTCAGGGGTTTAAAACGTACCGCTTAAGAAATGTCAAAATGACAATTTTGTTAACATGGAGTTCTAGAAATTTCGCTTCCTTAGCGTCTTGTATTTCACCTTCTTGCTCTTAGATGTATTTGGTCCTGTGCTCTAAACGACTTTGAAAATCAATGGTGCGAAACAAAATTCGCGACGTTCAGATATCTACTTCAGACGGGGCTCACGTGACGCGTACAGTGCGGGTTGAAGATTAATCACCGAAAGTTGGCGTGTGGACAGCTCTAAAGAACCACAGGGAACGTTTTCTATCTTAAAGATTGAGAACCAGCTAGCCTCAGTCCTTGGTCTCTTCCCGTCTTGTGTGTTTACGAGGTTGCATTAATTAGCATATCATAGGCCAGCGAATCGGTGCTGACGGTGCCGCAGAAGATGTGTTCCATGCTGAAGAGGTAGGACTGCTTTTCAGGAGCTGACACCTTTGATTATCGTTCAAACGTCAGCCTGAGTGCAAATATGCGAAATTTTGAGTGAACGGGCTGGTGAAAGGTGAAAGCATGAGGCGATAAGTACACACAAGCTGATCGGGTGCACTTTGGCGATAAACTAGTGGTTCGAATATGTTGAGGCAACACCATTAAAAATGGTGCTGCATTCTGTAAACAATGGTATCATTGATGTCTATGGCTTGTTCCGAACAGCGAGAACATATATATTCTATTTCTGTTACAGCAATCAATGATTTTCAAGAGCAAGTGTGATGAGCTATATCGAACCTAAATTTGTGTACTTGCACTCAGGGCTGAGAAGTTTTCCTTTTGAGTTGCTCTTAATTACCGTTACATTATAATTGTTTAACATTGTAAGAGCAGCATGTAGTTGGAACACGAAGTGATTTGCAGTGCAGACCAGAGATGTCATTACAGAAGACAAGCCTAAGCTGAAAGTCCACTGGTACTTAAAAAAACCAAGCGCTGCATGCTTTCTTTTGCAGTTTTCTGCCTTTTATATTGAAGTTTGTGTAACGGTTAATGTTCTCTCACTTCAAACCACATAGTATCTTCTGTGTGAACGAAACATTGTTTCTGGTTTGGTTTGGTTTGGTTTATGGGGTTTAACGTCCCAAAGCGACTAAGGCTATGAGAGACGCTTAGTGGAGGGCTCCGGAAATTTCGACCACCTGGGGTTCTTTAACGTGCACTGACATCGCACAGTACACGGGCCTCTAGAATTTCTCCTCCAAAGAAATTCTAGCCGCCGCGGCCAGGATCGAACCCGCGTTTATGGAATTTAGCATCCCAAAGGGGCTCTCGCTAGGAGGCAGGCTGTAGTGGTGGGCACAGGGAAATTTAGACTATTTCGGGTTTTGAAGATGGTATTTGGTCAAATATTTTTATGAAATCCCCCAAGGTAGAGAAGATTTGAAATAAAGGAGTAATTATTAATTACTCATTGGCAACCGCCCAAGAGCAGCCATAAGGCTATAAAGGAAATCTATACAGCTTTCATAGAAACTTCTCGTTTTAAAGAAAAATTTGTCCTGGTCTGGAGTTCGAGCCTGGGACCACCGCTACAAAGCTTTGTTTTATAGCCCTACGGCTGAACTTCGGTGGATACCAATGAGTAATTTACTTCCTATTAAAATGCACCTGTATCACACAGTACAAGGGCCTCTACAATTTCGCTTCCGTCGAAATGCGACCTCCGTGCCAGGATCGAATCCGTATCTTTCGGGTCTGCAGCCAAGCGCCGTAACGACTGAGCAACTCCTGCGGCTTCTTATTTCTGTAAATATCTCACGAAGTGTCCTTTGCATGTTATTAACTTAATTGTAAACCCCAAAACGGCGTGAGCCATTTCGGAGCTTACCGTGCGTTCAAGTGTGATAGGATAATACTGTGGGGAACAGAGCGAAGCTTAAATTTCTGCTCGTCGCGCAAATTATAGAATTGATATCGGCGGGGCGTGCCAAAAAAAAAACCCTTTGATATGTTATCTGTAGCACTGGGTTCGTGGTGAAGCAATTCTGTTGCAGTGAGCTGTCACAAGTTTTCACGAATCGAGTGACTTACCTTGTGAGGGGGCGCGTATTCTTTGTGAAAGCATACTTCGGCCACTTCGAAAGATTTGGCTTCGACTTCCACACTCGTCCGCTCGTACGCACCAAGAAGAACTATCAGCATTTTGGCTGTCTTTCTCCTACGAACACAAAAGTCTGCTATTGAAGGAATATATTCACGCAGCATGTCAACATGACCAAATATGAAGTGATTGCGAACTCTTTCATATTTACACACACATGACAGAAGCTACATTCAGTGGCAATTTTTATTGGAAACCAACAAAAAGTTTCAGAAGCAAAAGTCTCTAGCTATGTGAC
This sequence comes from Amblyomma mixtum, assembly GCF_055824585.1. NCBI lineage: Eukaryota > Metazoa > Arthropoda > Arachnida > Ixodida > Ixodidae > Amblyomma > Amblyomma mixtum. The sequence goes on from NC_143013.1 coordinate 182,238,295, forward strand.
TACCCGCCTGGTCAATGGCTCGTTTCCTGGATACTCTCTGTCGGTGGAAGAGCTGGCACATTGTACTGGGGTTTTTGTAACCGGACATGGCTAAACAACTCCTTGTAAAGGAGTAAACGTTTTTTTTTTCGTGGCGCTCTAACGTTTAAAATTGGCTCTTATATTATAACTATACCTTATGTAGCGAGTGTTAACCACGCATTATCCTTCAAGAGGGAATTGTCTTTGCGATCGTGGATATATTCTGCTCCGTATCAAGACAAGGTGTGCTTCCAGATCTGTAGCTTTGGCTGCATTGTGAGAAAAGCTGCCCAATATAACGCTGATTGAAACACACGAAGAAAGAGGGGAAGTATGTCTAGAAAATAGACATACTGGTAGGATCCGAACCCAAGACCTACGCACATTGTGAACGGTGCTCTGCCGCGACTTATGGAGGCGGTTCTCAAGCCTCCTTCTTTATAATGTATTCTTTTCCACGCTCCCTGTCACATCGAGGGATATGGAACATGCTGCAGTACAGCTAGGCGTTCGCCACACATATGGTTATTGGCCAACATACGTCCTACACACGCACGCACATTTTGCCAGTTTTGGTGGGCTTCGGAAAGACACATCGTGCACGCAACAAAAAGTTCTCCGGAGGTCTAAAGGGGCGCTAGCCAGACGCAGCGGGAGCGAAAGAGCAACGTGCTCGAATATCAATGGTTAGATGCTCACGTCACATGCCCGCCTGTTATTTTATACTCCTGCATGTGCAGACGATTGCTTTCTAAGCTTGTGACTCGCAAAAAAAATAGAGTTGTCAGATACATGAGTCACTACCCCGTGGCTTTGTTCAAAATTTGGGGCAAAACAACTTGAACGCTCTCCCTCATGCACGGTTTCTACATTAATCCACGTAATATGTTGCACTGAAAAGTTGCAGCAAAACATGCAGAAGCCCTCCTCCTCGAAAATTTCTGCATTAACTCTTATCTTCTAAATGTATTTAAAAGATCTGGCAAAAGAGACAGAAGGCTACCATATCCGAAAAGTTGCCACACCAGCCAATATATTAGACTGTATCGAAGAGCTTTCGCAAAACACGCAGAAGGCAAAATTATATTGAAAATTTCTACACTATTTCACGCATTAGGGTGTATCAAATTTTGTTTTTTTTTTGTAGAACACGCAAAGAGTCCACATGAATGAAAATTCCGTGGATGATTCCACTTATTTAATTGTATTAAAAAATGTTGCCAAAACACTCAAGTTTCTACCGTCCAGAAAACAGATGTTTGCAGAGTGTTTCAAATCATTAAATGTAGGTGTTGCTTTGAAAACCCTTGAAAGATACGTTTGTGTGGTCTTCGCAGATTGATTACACGGCATTCGCAGAAATTATTTACCTAATAATGTGCAATGAAAGGACAAGTAATTAGCTCAAATAAACTGGTCAGCGTTTTTAATTTTTGCTTAAAGACACAACATTATTTTGAGAAGCTGAAGGCCTTCGACATTGAAGACCCAGTATATAAAATCTCTGAATGAGCATCATACTTCACGTCATGGAGCGTAGAATATACGGGTTTCTCACTTGTTAAGTTGGCTTTCTCATTTTACATGTCGACAAAATGGCGTCGCTGCACGCAATATTTTCACGGATATGAAGTCAACATCATCTACACCATCCTAAAGGACATATATTGTGTCCGCATATGATAGAAGAAACGCCAATTTTATCAATAAACAACGTCAGAAAACCAACTTGAAGAGGTCTTAAAGACATTTTTTGACGTCCGATATCTAGAAGCGTGATGCCGATTCTGAAACTCAAAGAACTGTGGCTGGCTTTTGTTCTGACTATATTGAATTTCGCATATAACCTTGTACCCTAAAACTAAGTGTAGAAACGTTAGTCTGGTAATTTTAGTAATTATTAATCTGTTCATAATTCATTGCCATCTATCGCATAAATTATGCCTGACTCCGCGTAAATCAAATTGCAGAGATCGCGTCGAAGTGTCTTTCACGGATTTCAAAGAAAAATATGCATTGAATAAATTCGAACAAGCTGTGTAACCCCGACATTAGATTGCGCTGATAAGTTTTGGCAAAACAGACAGTGGGCTGCCACACACGGAAAGTCCTACATTAAGGCACATATTAGATGGCATTAAAATTATAGGCGAAACACGCAGAGCGCTATTAAACAAGTGAAACTTGTGCATTTGTCATGTAATGCCCACGCGCTGAAAACGTCACATGAGAGGCACTACGAATATTCAGGCGTTCGTCACTAATGAACCTTTGACGGCAACATTGTAAAAAACTGTGAGATTTATTACTACATAATGTGACTGCATTATGTCAAATTTAACTTGTTTTTCGAATTTTGTAATCTGTAATGACAGTAAAACTCAACACAAATAGAACAGGTTCGAAGCTATTCCCTGAAGTCAAAGGGTGCTCGAAAAGTAGAAAATCATATACGCCATTGCGTTCGAAGCTGGTTTACAGAGACGAATAGTTTCTTCAAGAATATTATCCGACTCCGACTCGCCGTCAGTGCAGCATTATGACTGCGGAAATAATAGCTTGCGTTGCCATGAGGGTTTGATTTCGGATGAATTTATTTTCCGGTGGATATCGCGCCTGTCTGCCAGCTGAGACGTGAACCTCTCTTTGGTATGCAAATTGAAAAACTACATTTCATTGAGTTGTTTAGTAATTATTTAGTTCGGTGAGCACGAAACGAAATGACAACATTACAGTTTGTCACAAGTGAAACGACACGCATTATAGAGATAAGCAGAAGGGGACCCAATTGGTGCTGTGTGGAATAACAGTCCTTCAGGTGTTCACGATGCAAGCGATGCTGAGCGCGAAGCAGAAACAGCCCTTTTCCCGCAGAAAAAAAAAACCATGAATTAACAAGAAACCAAATACGGTTGTAAAAGTCACTGGGGAGGATGACACTGCTGACAAGGAGCAAGGTGCACTCGCAAGACCTTCTAGACCATATGTATAGTTGTGCGGTAAAGCATAGGCTTCAGTAACGGCCTCATTATGAGCCTGGCTGCTTTCGCCAGCCCATGCTTGAAAACATATCTTTGCTACTCACAGGAGGCAATGTGCCGCTGTCACCACGTGCCGGTCCGAGATGAGTGCGCCAGAGCATATGTGATTTGAAAACACTTCGTTAGTGAAGACACCAGCATGCCACGGCCAGCTGCCCGGCACGGCCTCCTTGCCCCCGAAGATGCGGTCTTCTTCGTCTAACACCGGTTTTATGGGGGTCTGGCCACAGTTTGTACCGTCGGTGCCTGCGTGTTTCAAAAGTATATGAGCTTGTATATAGGAAGTGCAACTGTGCGGTTCATTATGACTACCTAGCAAGAGAACGAGGTGCTGCTTTGGCACAGGCAGTGCCTAAACCTGCATTTTGGACGCAGGTGTTTAGTGGGTCTAAAGCCTATTAACTTTTACCTGATCATAACATCTGTTAGTGGACGCGGCACTTCAGCTATTGTGCAGAGCGTAGTCTTTCTGAATACGACTTCTTACTACACGCATTTCATAATTTCCAGACGTGCGGTGCACACTGCTAAGGGAGAGTAATGAAAGAGGCCAACTCAAAGGCAGCCGATTTTACCTATCAAGAACAGCAGCAGCAAAATCATTGGGATTCTTTCTCCATAACTCTCTTTTACGTGCGCAGGTCTGTTTTCAGCGTCTACCGGTATGAGAGTCGGCTAAAGTGCATCAACGCCTTCTCAATTCAAAACTGCCCCAATATTTCATTCCGTTGAGACGAGTGTGCGTTTGTTTTTGTACTGCGGCAACTCTCCCTTCCTTGCCAATTGAATACATTGCTTACTCTGGAGTCTGCAATTCTTACAAACGCTTAAATGAAAAGAAAAGTTGAGTAAACAAAATGAGGGGCTTGAATCCTTGGTCGATTTGCCGTTATTATCTTTGACAGGCGACATCCAGTAAACAATTAGATGAGCATATACCGCCCACATGAACAGAAACATAGTGGTTTTTCTCGCAAAGCTGACGGAATGTGCAGGCAAGAGCAAGATCTCACGCCTTCCAGTAAACTGGTAAACGCACAAAATGAAATTCGGTTTCAGAGTGATGCCACCAGGGCAATGCAAATCTAAAGGGAGCGTCATCAATCCAGGGTGAGGACTGCACTGACATTGTTAAGCGCTTCGTTGGTGCCGGTGGTTGCATCTTCATATAGTATTCATTGCACAGTTAACCTTTCAGTTTCCCAGCTTTTGCGTCGTTGTCGGTGCCGTCACCAAATCTGCATATCTCATTCCGCTGCGAAAAGAGAGCGACATGCGTATGCGCGAAGCTGCCAGATTAGGACCGCTGCCAGTTTGCGTTGGACTCCAGCATCCGGTGTAGCTCGAACGTGGGCCACAGAATTCAAACCAGACGCCCTAACCTATACCATGATGCAGAGTATAAGCTTCCTCTTTGCCACGAATTAGTCCAATCATTTGTAGCAGTGTAGGAGCGGCTCACGTTTCTCTACATGCGCTCACAACGCCGGCGTCACTGACTTTAGTTTTAGGGAGAAGTCAATAAAAGTTATAAGGAAAAAGTTGAAGGCTCAGTTGTGTACTCCTCATAATGTCTTCTCTGGTAGCGCCGACTACGAAATTTCGGGAGTAACCTTGTTTTTATAACAGGGGGCTCTTCTCAAAAATCTAGTTGCAATAAATATAGATCATCGGCAGCAATTACCAGACTGAAAACCTTATAATTAATACTCAAAATAAGTGCTTACTGTCTTAGTCGGAAGTGCCCATATTCATTTCGTTATATTCCTTCCATTTTTCTACCTTTCACTATATTGCCTGTCCACTATACTTTTGGACAAAATTATTTCCGTGGTTCGCGTTGTAGTCAACACGCCTCGTCTTTTATTTCATGGAGCGGAGCCATTGAAAGAATCTTTAAAGCACTGTAGCTTCATCATTTTGCTGAATGCTTCACCCTCTTCCATCGGCATATCCGAAGCGTGGCTTCAACCTTGCTACTCTGATTTGTAAGTTTTTATTTCTCTCCAGGGTGGGCGTTTTGTTATTCTAGTAAGAACCGTGGGAATTGTTTGTATTCATTTAAACTTAAAAAAAGCTAGAGTACTGTGCTTCGTCTAAATAAGGAAAATTTACTATTTTCTTTATTGCCTTCCTTTTTTTTGAGGATTCTTCGGGAACTTTTCTGCTCTCGCTGTTTTATTCACCGACAGTCTAATCTCCGGCAGTAATTTTTTTTTAAATATTGTTCTCTTACGTGTTAGTTTCCAAATACAACATACCGTATTATTAATATCAAACCACATACAACGAACAGCATTTCACTGCAGTTTGTACTTGTATATATATTAGCGGGAAAATAAGTTTCTCTTGCTTAGTTTTTTTCCCTCTCTTTCGCAACGTATTGATTGAACTATATCATAAGCACGCCATGTCATTCTTCTTTTTTACGCACTGCTGACACACCACCAATCAGCAATTAAGTCTTCTGCTCCCATAGTAATTCGTTGAGGGTCTTTTTCAGTCTGCGGTTTCTGGAACCAGCCTACGCGGGTTCAGTACTTATGTAATTGTTCTCATTTTTTGCTAATTAACCTTTGATGCATATGATGCGACGTAAAACATGCTATTAAATAAAATATTTGGTCTCTAGTCAGTGCTGCGTCTAGATTAACCTACTGCAGGATTGGGCGCGCACATACTGCGCCTGTTTAGACAGCGAACGTTTTCAGTTAGCAAACCTTTATGCACCCGCTTCTTCGCGCTTCTCTTTCGCGCTGTTGCCCAGGACGGCGACCAAGTGTTGTCGAAATTTCAGCGCTCAAGTGCGGCTTCACCTGTAATCTAGGACCCCTTCTCACCTTTAATCCAGTCGCCGGTGCACTTCCTGGAACGCCGGATTATGCTGAAAGCGTTTAAAATTGTTGGCCTCCGTATAACGACTGCCCGCCCCACCTTATTACTTTAGTCCCGAGCATGCTCTGAGAATCCCTCAAGCGTTTCTAAGCGATTGACGGCGTCCACTAAGCGTCATACATCATGGTAACCAAGATGGCACATCCCGCAGGGCACGGCCTGCGTGCACGTTGTGGAGCCAGCGGTTTTCCAGGGGCGCCAGAGACGTGGCCTAGGAGTTGAAAGGGCTGCGTTTTCAATCAGTCTATATTTGCTCTTCCATAAAAATATCCTGCATTTAGATATAGATCAACTTATCCATCCTACGATATCTTTTCAATAGTAAATCTTTGCTTTGCTTTTTATTCTTCGCTGCGTACGAAATTAACGCTATTTTTTATTGCTTTGATCTTTCTTCTTCGCTGTGCAAGAAACTAACACTATTTTTATCAACTATATCGTTGTTGATGTCACAACATTTGCAAACTAATTATTGTAAGAGCAAGTGCCTTCCGCATAAGCTTATTCGGTGTGCATGCCAGTGGAAAGCAGCCACCGCGCCATCTGCTGCATTCGGCCCAAACGGCCTTGTGTTTGACATTAGCATATTGGCTAGGGTTATAATCCCATTCAGACTTGTACCAATCGGCGTGACGCGGACGGACGGACGGGTGTTCAAAAATGTAGGGTCAGATTGACGAGAAAATGCAGCTGTTAAATGCATTTCTGCATTACTCCTACTTTAAACCGATACTGAGGACAACTTCACATAATTATTGTTCTTGGTTGTCATGCTGACGTTTGTCCGGCAACAAAAAGTGCATTTATCGCCAAGAAAGTTGGATTTAACCGTCTTTTTGCAAATATGAACGAATAGGGCGCCCTTACAGAAAGATACAAGCTGACACCTTTTAGAGGTGAAAGATTTTTTAAAGTAGTCTCTGGGATGCCGGCAAGAAAAACGCTGACGACGCGGGCATTTTATTTGCGAAATTGCTGCTTATACTTGGGAAAAAAGGACGAGCGATCCACGAAGAAAATAGTTTTTATATATATATTTAGGCAGTGTAGTCTTTTCATAACATTACATCATGAAAAAAAGAAGCTCAATGTTCTCTTCGACTGGTATCAAAATGCCGATGGCTATCTATTTTCACATCGGAATACGGTTTCCACTCAGTAATACAGTTAGCTCTGTTTTGCGTAGTGATATGCAGCATCTAAGGGAGACCTCTGAGTGCCCACAGATTGTTTGTGACAAATATTTTGAGAATTTTATGGAAAAATAATTGTGCTGAGTGACTCGTACGCAGCGCCTAACCACAAAAAATGAATATGACTATTAGCATAATACAACCACTCACGGAAATCATATGCCACAGCCAATGTTGGGAGCAGGATAACAAGTAGCCGCAGAGGTTTCATGGTGACGACCGCGAGACACTGCCCGGCCCACAGATTCCGAAGCAAGGAACTGGAGGCTGCCAGATGCTTTTATGGGCATCGTCTGACCTCTGCTATCTCGAGATAAGGTGGAGCAGAGGCACGCTTTCACGTCAACGTTTTCCTACACCTATACAGATGACGTGCGGTCTCAGCACCGCCAGGTGGTTCTCTTCCCATGCAGCGACAGGGCGGTGTCTTGAACCATTGTTTTGAGTGCTGGTGCTATCGGTTCCAACACGGAGAAAAGGTCACGCGAACAGGTAAAACTGCTGTTCTTTTCACGGGGTATTCTGAGGGCCTGTGGGAAAAGGCAGGTACTTGGAAATCGACGTTGCTTTTAATGTGCTCACACCGACATAATTCTACCGGCAAAAGAGAGAAGTGTTGCACCACTGATATTTCCACGCTTACCACTGACCCTCATTCAGCTCAAACAGAACCTTGTTCAGTGTGCCAGGTGGAGTCCTCTAGAAATGAAACATAATCTGTCTGGTCGGTGAACGTAGCATGCTAGAAGGGCAGTAAGTGCATGGCTTTTTGTTTGGCAGGTGTACGAAACAGCCTATTACGCGCGTCAACAATGTATAAAATTTCTACTGTTTGTAAATTTTCTTATGGTAACGCAGCTGCAAGAGGCGTAAATAAATTGTTAATCTTGTTTTCGATCTGTCCACAACCCGACCTGTAGTAAACAAAAAGAGCGCTTTATATGTATGATATCTTAGTACTGACTAAACTCCGACTTACTATTCTCGTCTACAGCGTAACTTTCTAAACTTTTTGCCATTAGTAATTACACTTTATTATCTTGTATGGTCATGTTGCTCAATAATCGCCAATCGCTCAATAATCTCCAATAACCACTGCGCCACCGCCAGGATGCAGAGCGCTGCGCTGCGATATACCTCACCAATGGCTGCATTCACCGTAGCCTCAGCCGGCACAAGCAGTTTTTGCCCGGAAATCCTTTGAATTGTTCTGGTAAAATAAATGTCATTCCACTCAACTGATTTGTAGCCAATGATGACGTTCGGTCAGTAAACACCCAATGGTCGAGTCGCTTCCCAAGGACGCTTGATAGCCACCGGTATATTTGAATGACTAATGAAAGATGGCCATATGGGGACGAAATGTACAATGTAAAATAGAAATATGTAAATGGAAACCAAAGCCGACTGCGCAACATAGAAAAAAATATATCACTTTATTTCCCTGTACAGATCACGCTCAGGTGCGCGACGAATTAAAGGTTGTGCCCTGAGTAGGCGTGCGTTAAGAGCACGCTGTGCGCAGGAACATGTTAACGACGACCAGCGCCCCATCATGTGAGCGTGCAGACCTGTGCCTTGCGATTGAACGTTTTGGAGCGCAGGTAAGGGTTGATGAAGCTTTGCACGAAGCTAGCCACACGCGTGAACACCATGGGGAATGCGGTGTCCCCGCATTTGAAAGGGCCGCCAGAGAGCACTCCCTGCAGGAACCACTGGCCGGCAACGTTCTGCATCAAGGGCGCCCCGCTGTCGCCCTGTAAAGAAAACGACGTTGGATTCAAGCACTTCCAGTAAAGTCTTTTTTAAGGTTGTGGTGCTTCTAATACCGGTCCTAATGAAACTTGTAATCCTACCCCAATAGAAAAAGGTGCCTGTTTTATCGCGTGAAGGGCACTGAGCATCATTAATCTATCCCAAGCTCTCTTCTCGCATCTTAATCGCAAGGTAAACCAAAGGTGATTTTCCAAGTCAAGTCTGTCTCTACTCCCAGCGCTCCCTGTTCATTAATGCGCACTATAATGGGTCAAGCAAGCTTCCACCAGTGATGGCCCCATAAAAGCTGTCATTATAAGGCCCACATAAATCGTATCATCAACAAAGCACTACCTAGAAAGCAACCTCCTTTTCCTCCACTGCCTGGACAATACTTTGTATAGACAGCAGAAGACCGCAGAAGTTTTTGGTAACAACGCAGTGAACCCCAACGAAGCATCCGTATGGAGGTACTGCTGCAAAAAAACAAAATTACGGCCTTGAGTTTGCCAACGGCAGCCACTATGCTCGCATAAGAAATCATTTACGGGGCTGTAAGCGCCAAATTAGAAAGCTCTAGGTAGAGCTTGCTTCATAAAAGCGCCAAAACGTAATGTGCTAAAAAAAGGAATGGATCTTTCAGCGCTGCCTTCTATTGGTCAATTACAGGGAACTTTCTGTTCGTGATAGCTTTGGGCGATTGAATCAGCAAAGCGGTGAGTCTCTTTCGTTCCTCTTGCAGTCATGCTGAAAGGGCGGATAATTTCTCAAAATCTCAAACCAGCAGAAGTATTTTGAGGTGGAACGTGAAGCTTATTTCGCGCTTGATCACTTCATGCGAGGCTGCCATTGTTTATTTCCACCTAGCCAGAGGAGATAGAGCCTAATACTCGGCTTTTAAAACCCTAATTATAATAAGGAGACGATGCGTCTTCAGGGGAGCGTAGTGCCTTATTTCGTTGAAAGCCCGTTCTACCAGTTCGTTATAAACTGCTTTGAACTGTACGGTCGAGTCTTTTTCCGCAAAAGGCCGCGTGTGCCTGATGTGTGCAAACTGTTGACAAAATGATATCAGCCGATAGAATGAACTCGAGAAAACTGGAAGAGATGGCTATAAATAAAGAAACAGGCGGCGCGCGAAGATGAAAAACCACTAAATATAAAAAGAATACAAATAAGCGAAAAAAGAGGCATCGCAAAAGCAGACCGTTCCCACATCCGCAAGCAGAAAGACTCCCCACAATCCACAGAGTGGACGATAAGCCGCAACGCGCACAATGTGTGATACAGGCGGATGTATACCACATGATATGGGCCTGCGAAAATAACAAATAGAAAAAACGTCAGAGCCAACGATTGAGCGATGCGAGGAAATGCTTCAAGAACAGGCAGCTTCGGGAGCAGCTCTGCATAAGAAGGTCGGCTTTGGCTCTGCTTCGTTCTGATGCGGCAAATCTTGCCTAGTTGGCCGATTCGTTTTGTCGTGGCGCGGTGATAAATAGAAATATCAATGGCCACTAGATATTGTTAAAAATCTGCTTTCGTGTACCAACGTTTTCAGGTGATGGAGCGGTATTGAACTTATTCATCCAATGGTACGCAAATGCAGGACCTATGATCAAAAGAAAATCGCCAGTATGAAGCATAGAGAAACTAGTCTTATTTAGTTTTGTTTTGCTTGCGCTTAGCGCCTACGAACTGCAGAGGCAGGGAGCTTAAAAGCGCGAATATCAAATCAGTGAAAAAAAAGACACGAACATTGCTAATAGAGCTGCCTCATTTTCCGTTGTTAGCTGCAGCTTTTTAAAAGTTCTCATTGGAATATATTAGACCATTATCGAACGGAAGGTGTCGGGAGACTTACGAAGGTCTAAAGAAAAAACCGAAGGGTGATCAACTCCGTTGATCAGTTGGAAATGTCAGAGCATTCTCCTCCACCTTGCCTTGATTTGTGCTATCGTTCTGTAGCCTCGTTGTGCTATCGTTCTGCAGCCTATCGTTCTCTGCTACTCAGACTCCTACCAGTACTTGTAACTTCGCTAAGCCACTATCATCACTGGAACATGTCGCTCTCATTTGTCACTGAAGTGTCCTTACCACGCTTCTATATTTTGAGCTTCATTATAACCGGTGCTTTGTCATAGCCGGTGTTTCAATAACTCCAATCTGTCATTAGAGCCGCCCTTATAGCAGGTTCCATGTGGAGGAAGGGCAAGTGGAAAGCGAAACCCCCAGATAAATGCCACCTGCATCAATTGGCCGGCGGAGGCTTCTCGCAGATGGCGACGCCAACGACGATGCGGTCGCCAGAGAGTCCTCGTCGTCATGATCCCTTAATGCTCTCGCATTTAAAAGGCCAGGTTTCTGTAATTCGCAACGCTGTGCGGCGTTGAGCAGTTGGCAGAGGAGGCCATAAAACCTGGAGGCTAAAAATCGTGCTAGCCTCTATGTCTACGTGTTGATAGGAGATATGAAAATGATTAAGGTGAAACCCTTTCCAGCAGGATAGCAATGACAGAAGGGAAATTGATTTTTATGATGTTACACTCGTATCACAATGCTAACAAGAAGATATCAAAACAGCTGTTACGCACCTCTTGCCTAATCGAAACTAAGGAGCGCCGGAACCTCATGCTGTTATAGTGTGCCATACGTTTAAATAAACATTTGATACCGCAGCTTTATTTTTGTCACTTCTGTAGCAACAGTTAGTAGTTAGTTGTCATAGTGCAGTACTGTACTATACTTTAAAGTCAGCGCTTGATACCGAAGTGCTGTCGAAGGAGCAAGAATGGCAGAGATGCCGCAGCGTACGCACTGCATCTCTACCATCGGCGTATGTGCTTTCAAACACGTGGGCTTGTGGTAAGGCATCAGAGCATGGCATGAGCCGTGGTGATTGTCTTGCAGTTGTGAAGTGACGGCCATGTATCTGCCGCTTTGAGAAGGCGTGAATATATGCAGGGATAAATTACAGGCTAGGAAGAGTTGTTAAGTTATTAATTAAATTATTGAAGACGCATCTAGGAGGCGGTAATCACTCTGGAGTCCTTATTATTCATTTACGGAAATATTACTGCATTATATGCGAAGTTTAAAGCAACACCATTCAATTATTGTCCTCACTAAAAATTCGTTCCATGCCTCCTTTTTCTGTGTTCATGTTTGCCTGGTAGCAAAACACACATTTATCTGTGAGAAAATTGCATTTTAAAATCTTCCCCTCAGTCGATACGTGTTTTTGACGTCTTTCTGGAAAAGGATAGGCTACCATCATTTTTGAAGTGAATTACGGTGGAACGTAGCCATTCTGACTAAAGCAGAAATGTCGGTGTTGAGAATGGCATTTTAATGCAAAAATAGACCGGCGGGTGTCGAACCTTTATTCTGTTTTTTTTTTTTAATGTTCTAGTCTATGCAATCCGAGTTTTTGGCCAGGACGATCCTTCTTTTTGAATAGAGCACGGTGTTATGCCCACTGAGGCCAACTACTATTTACCTTTAGTATCCCTGTTATTTCTGGATTACGACGGGCCGAGAGAAAGCTCCTTATCATGGTGGTAAATGCTAATGAAACGCGCAACTCTCTGAAAAGCTTTCCATCGACGGCACATCGACAGACACAAATCCTCTCCAGGTAGTGGGCCCCCGAATTTTTAAAATTAATGAAACGGGGCTTATTTAACTCGCCTGACCCTCCTCTGTCCATGCTACCAGCTGGTAAATGGCACAGCCACAAACCACACCGGTGCCCGACAGAAGTTTGGTATCGTTGGACGGCTTGTAATCAATCAAACAAGGGCCTCTTTTAGATTAGGAGGTCGCTGACCGAGGCATGAGTTTGTGGATGCCGAAATCGACAGAAAGCGCTTTCTATTCTCATAATTTTCGCCTACTGTGTCAGGAGGAGCACATTCCATTCCAAGACATCCCAATCTTGTCGGGTGGCTCTGTGGGAAACCTCATTTTTTTTAGGGTGGTTTAAGTGGTGTATGCATGTCGCGCCTTCTGTACAATGCTGACTGGCGTCAGATTATGGGAGTACAACATTTTGACTGCTACTAGCCGTCCTGTCTCTTCGAGTGCACTGTGGTGATGTCTGGTGCGTTTACACCCTTTCTACGATTTCACAACTTGCGCAGGCATGAAAAAGACACAAATAATCATGAATTAGACTTCCCATTGCGTGTCAATGCGGGCTTATTACGCTTTCGGTGCTCTTGCAGTAAATTTAGGCACACCCCGTAGCGGTTCTTATGCAGAAAGCTACGAGCCAACAGCTGTGAATGTTCAAAAAACGCCGCTTTGCTTTGTAAACACTGCAGAATGGTTTGGTTCATTGGGGTTTTACGTCCCAGAGCGACTCAGGCTATGAGAGACGCCGTAGTGAAAGGCTCCGGAAATTTCGACCACCTGCGGTTTTTTAACGTGCACTGACATCGCGCAGCACACGGGCCTCTAGAATTTCGTCTTCATCGAAATTCGGCCGCCACGGCCGGGATCGAACCTGCGTCTTTCGGGTCAGCAGTCGAGCGCCGTAACCACTGAGCCACCGTGGCGGGGCACTCCAGAATGAGCCGGAAAAAACCCTTAGCCACGCACTGCAATCTCGCTTTCAGAGCAAGCACATTACGGCTTGTTGAAATTCATTTAGAAGCCACAGGCAAACAAATAGTCCGCATGATCGCGAATGAGCATGCACGCTTTCATAGTTCCTGTACATTCACAAATTTCAAAATCCGATCGGAGCAGTGAGTAAAATCAATCCCTTGCAGCCGTCGCGCAATTCAGGCGGAGACCTTGCATTAAAGCTAGGGCAATCCAGCATAGGGACTATACAAGTAAAAAAGAAAAAAACATTACCTCGCATAGAGAGCCGTAGTCGTGCCCTGCGCATAACACCTCTTCCGGGAGACTGACATCGAAGTATCTGGCGCAACGGTGCTCGTTCATCACTTTCACCTTGAGCTCCCGCAGCATTCTTTTCGATCGATGGCTTTCTTTTCCTGAAAACAGCACCATGTAACAGATGTAACGTAGGCGCAACATTGAGGGAAGTTATGAGAACAACACTATTTGGGTGCAGACGGCTCCCGGAGCGTCGAAATTTTGAGGCACGTGAAGACACAGAAAGGACATGTAGTGATTCTTTCACCTTTTCAAACTTAAGTGCCTTTTAAAACACTGTGCCGCTCAGTGACTCTTGTGTTACCTGTTCAAAGAACACCGTGCGCAAGCAGATATCTTTCTATTTGCTATATTTGCTGAGGCCTGCATTATTCTGAGCCCAAGCAGAAATGTTATATTGCTTCGGCGGCTTCCTCTCCTAAACAATCAGGACGGTGCAGGAAATGTGCTTGCTGTAATTACTGCGAGGAAATGCGGCAGCCATCAGCATGATGACAGTGCATCCTATGGCGCGGGACGAGATGGGAGGGTTGCCTATAATGCGCAATGAGGTACGCCAATTGAATTATTGTTTCTCGGTCGTTTGCCTTAGAAATACATTAACAAAAATGTGCAAGGCGACATATATTTCACTGCCTGCTTCAGCCCTTTCCTCGCTCGAAAAAAAAAATAGGAAAGGAGAAGTTCAGGTAGCGGCAGTATACATGTATTTAATTCGGGGAAACTCCAAGAACTGGTTCGAGTTTGTAGCTTATAAGAGCTACGATGTCAAAGCCGGTATTTAGGAGAAGCCATCTGGTTCGAATAGCTCAATGGCAGGACAAATTTATTGGGCGTCTCTAGCCAAATGAGAAAATCTTTGGCGTTAAAAACACTACAGTTGTACTTACGCTTCATTACTGTCCAGCCTGTGGCGAAGGCTTCGGAGTCTGTCGGGAACTGTGCCTTTCTTTCAGGAAGGCACACCGGTCTTATGGTGCGCGTGAAGTTGACAGGATACGCCATCTTTATTATCGCAATGTCGTTCCCCTGCATTAAATAACATTAAAAATACAGTATTTTTACATCCAGCGCGAAGGAAGTATCAACTGAAGATGAAACATACCCCGTTGCAGTGAACAAAAGCTAGCCTGTTGTTTCTGAAGTTGCGCTCAGCCTATTTTGGAAATGCGTGAAGCGCGTGATGAATGGGATAGTAGTCAAACTGAAAAACACAAGACGAGGTATGCAACTCATTGTTGTGTGCGCTTCAAAACGCTTCCCTATCATGCGAAACAAGCTTTGCCGCAGGAGAACTAGACGTGAGAAAGACTTAGGAGACGTGAGAAGGACTTATGAATAACATAACAGGGGCGCTTATGTCTTAACCGATTTGAGCTTGAGCTTTTGCGGAGCTTTCTAGCATGCCGGAACGCATATTTCACGACATGGGAGCTAGTGCTTTATATTGATGCAAAACTTAAATACTAGGTTTGCTACGGTGGTTATGCGGCTGGGCTTGCCTTTTTGACAGCTCAGGAAACGTCCATGCTTTTACATTCCTTAACCAGGAGTTCCATTGCTTTATATTGATGCACAACTGAAATAATAGATTTTCTACGGAGGTTATGCGGCTAGGCTTGCCTTTTTGACAGCTCAGGAAACGTCCATGCTTTTACATTCCCTAACTAGGAGTTCCATCGCCCCCATTTACGCTACAATGAAATGTTGCTGGAAAGGCTGCAACTACTTATTAGCGCGATACCATTCAGAAACTCGTGTCCCGGAAAACCCGGCGTAATCTTCGGCTTCGTTGAGCGGGAGTGAAGAAACGTGGTATGCTCATAACGCAGTGATACCAAGTAGACGTGCCAGAGCGAGCTTTTAGCCTGGTTAACTCATGTTTTTTGCTTTGCTGGGTGGTCGGCATGTACGGCGAGATACTAGTTCGATAGCAGTATCAATGGATGAAGACGACGATGTGGAATGCACAGAGAGAGAGTGTGTTGCAGTTGAACACAAGACGTGATCAGCTGTGGCGATAGCATAGTGCCCTCCTGCAGGGGCCAGCGAAACTGATCTGTTTATGCAGCCACAGCTCAAATCTCGTTCGCGCTAAAATTTACTTCACCTATTTATTTATGTATTTATGTCTTGTTCAAGGTCACCCTCAATGTGAAGCTTGACACTAAATTGCTGAGCTGGTTAGACATCGTTGTGGCTTGGTTTAGTTTATTGGGGTTGAACGTCCCAAAGCGACTCAGGCTATGAGGGACGCCGTAGTGGAGGGCTGTGGAAATTTCGACCACCTGGGGTTCTTTAACGTGCACTGACATCGCACAGTACACGGGCCTCTAGAACTTCGCCTCCATTGAAATTCGGCCGCCGCGGCCGGGATCGAACCCGCGTCTTTCGGGTCAGCAGCCGAGCGCCGTAACCAGTGAGCCACCGCGGCTGGGCAGACATCGTTATGTATTAATTGGGCATTAAAATTCACGAAAAATCCCGTGACAAGCAACCTAGGAGGTAGGTGCCATCTAGGTCACGTGACCCTGAGACGTCGTCATAACCTGCCCAACCGACTGTGAGCAAACTGGGCACCTGCCAATTAATGAATTGTTGCGAGAGGTTGCTCGAGAACAGCAACCTGCGTCTCACCAGCTACACCGGCGGCAGCAACTGTCATTGCATGGCAGTGCCGCACGGCTTAAGGAGTGCACCACTGCACCAGGAATGGTATCAGGACTCCTAGTGTTCTTGTATATCCCCTACAGAGACTAGAGCTGCGCGAAGGTGCGCCATTTTGTTCCAAGGTCTGCGAAAAAGCCACTTCTCCTGTAGCAGCCCACGAGAAGGCAGTCAAGAGGCACCCCCTCTCATCCCCGGGGTGCTTCACAATATCCCTTCAGTCGGATAACAAAGCAGCCCGCGCTCAAGATTGGAGCGGCTGGCCCCATCCTTCTCTAAGTGCTTGCCTCACAATAGCCCCTCATTCAGATAACAAGGCAGACTGCGCGCAAGATGGGAGTTGCTCTCCCCCTTCGGCTGAAATGTTGGGTATGATTGGGGGCCCACGCAAATTGGGATAAAATTCGTCAGCCAGATCATGTGATCGCCGCTCCAAGCAGTGAAGCGAACGGCGCGGGGAACACAGTCGCGGAACTCTGCTTCCTACGGGAGGGTACATAGGAACACTAAAGACTCCCAGGGATCTATGAACGTTAAATAGAAAATGACCGATTGTGCATGTATGGTCATACTCTTATTGTGCTATTGCGTCATACCCTGGAAGCGGATCTTAAGTTTCCCCTGTAATTTTTTTTTTTTTGAAGTTAAGGACTTTTTCTCAAAAGTAATTTGTTTTATAACTTGCAGAGGGATCACAAAATGCGAACAGTTTACTACCTAACAGGAATTGCAAGGTTGTTGTTAGCAAAGGCCACATACGGAGCGATGCGGAAACCGAGATGGGGTGGCCGAATATAGGTTATAGTTGGGGTTAGAGAAAATGTACCTCAAGTCATTTCGTTAAAGTTAAAGTGGGCTTTCTGGGAAAGAGAAAAATCTGCTTGGTAGCTACAAAGAAAAGGAAATATTTGTGTGTTTCTTTCCACCGAGTTATTTATCGAGGCTGTGTCACGTAGCGACATTTGCTTTTTAACTGAATGTAAGGTTTTTGCGAATGTGCGTACTCTGATTGCCAATTCCTGACTACACTGCATTGGCAAATATTCTCCATCGCTGTTGTGCACTTACCGTTCCAGAGTAGTTTCGGTGAACGCATATCTCTTTTACGGGCATCGCAATTTCTCCGTGATCCAGCAGGCTTCTCCGCCATGATCCTAAGTGAACACGCATCGCGTCAGTGCTGACTTCACTGCAAAAAGGAGAAAATGGTCAACTCTGGCAAGCTGCAGCTCTTGAATATTGCTTAAAGATATCTTGCAGCATTTAATATTTGATGACATACGCGTTGTCCTAATTAATTACAAGACTGCATCAGCTACACAAGATAATATGGAAATAAAGTGCACAAAGCTCATGCTTAAATCATCTTTATGATCAAGCCTACCCTAATCCGAGGATATTCACTAGAAGAACTGAAGAGACCGGTTCGAACGATGAAGAGTAGTGTAGTCACGCCGTGGTGACCAACGTTTTTAGATCTACAAACGTTGGTGGTGACTTCAGTCCGGCAAACAGGAAAACAGCGAGAATGCCTTCTAAACGAAACTCTTTATTTGGGCTGACTTGCGCCGCAAAGAACTGAATGACTCGGCGGCGGCGTAGCAACATGCGAGCTCGGCGGTCATCGAACAGAATTCCCGATACTCTCGGCCGTGATGATTTTAAAGCTTATAGCGAACTTTCTAGATAAAGCACGGAAAGTTACTACAACATTCTGGTGCAAGGTAGAATCAGCTCTGCCTGGATGCGATCTATCGGGATAAATCTGGACGCGTATTGCATCACAAAAAAACAACAAAGCAACGTGCTGGAAGCTTCGACGAATAAACGAACACTACAAAAGATTCGGTGCAGTATTATATGTACGCTTTCTTTCTGTCTTTGCATTAGGGCCCATTTCAGCTCAAAAATACATCAAGCTCCATACAAAGCTTCGCTGATTGGTAGCTTTGCTTGTTGCTTAAGAATTTAACCAGCGCTTCCCGTTTCAGCTCAAAAATACATAAAGTTCCGTACAAAGCTTTGCTCATTGCTACCTTTCTTTGTTGCTTAAAAATTGTAATGACTTCTAATGCGCAGTGCAACCGAAAAAAATGCACTCCAGAAAATATTACTTGCGCCAGGACCACAGGCACTCGGTTCCCGCATGCCTAATCTCAGATTTTACACTTCAACCGCATGTTTCTCTATTTACGGCAGATTGCGTTGCGCTGTTTTCAGCGAATGAGAGAAATGTGTGCATTAACAGAAATAGTTTCACAGTTGATCTCCTATTTTACAACATTAGATGGCCAAAAGACAGCAGGAACATCCAAGTATTTTGAAAGAACATCAGTTTAGAGGGGAAAGAACCAGACTACTGTACGAGAAAAGCAAGAAAACACAACAATAGAAATTGCTGCGGGAATACTTGGAACACCAGCACAAATAACGCAGTGAACAGGCTCCCGAATTGAGGGACGTGGAGAAACCTCGGCACCGAAAATAAGTGCGGATGAAAGATCTATCTCGGGTGCTTGAAAACATTCTAACAGCGGTGACGTTGTCATCACGAAAGGGCATGATGATGGCAGGAATGTTCTGTAGTACCCGTGCGGATGTCTCTTCAGGAGATGGACTAAAACAATTACCACTTCAGCGCCTTTGGAGAGAGAAGTGATGTGATATAAAGCGCTCTTTTGACTTTAAGCGATTGCCTTGAGCCACAGTTAATTGAGCGCATTTGAACTGAAATAGCAATCATTTTAGCTAGAAAAATAATTTAAAATTTTACCAAATTTTTGATTTTATCTAAAGTTTCGTGGTCTCCTTGTGCTTCGAAAACTCAGGCTGCAATTGGATCAATTCAGAGGGCTGATATCGAGCACCAAAGTTACTGTTTGTTTACTCATTGCATTAAAAAGCACATAAACCATGCTTGAGGTGACTAATAGAACACACCATTTATACTGTCACAGAACAACATGGGGCTTTTGAGTAAGAAGACGCTTGTAAGCCTATCTTATCAATATAAAAGCAGAGGTCTATGACCAGTTCTTTCGATGTAGCGATCTTCCAATTTATGCTTAGAAACACTCCAGAAATATGTTGTTGTTGTGTTGTGTTTAATAGCGCATAAGCGACTAAGTCTATCATGCGCCACACTCCAGAAACATATGCCTGACAGTTCAGATTTGTAGCCTGCAAAAATTACTAGTGCGGAAATACAACATTGCTGGCAGCATGCGCTCAGTCAGTGTCCGCCATTGAGACGACAAACTGGGCCGAAAGCCGTCCGATTCAGAACGGGGTTAATTGCTCTCTACGCTTCGGCGTACTCGGTAGGCGTGCATGTAGGGCGCTGTCACGTATCCTTAACCATTGAGTAACGAACGCCCCTTACTTCTAGGCAAAATGTTTATCCCTTTAGACTGAACAGAGAGTATGTATGGCGGAAAATTTCAACGGTTATTTTTGTAGACTAACACCATAAATTAAGTTAGATGGGGTGGTATATCAAATTTGAGCGAAATACTTTGGCATTGCATCGATAGGGCGAGGAAGTATTGCTCGCTGCGGTGAGCGGCGGATTAGCCACATTGTTATTCCGCCGCAAACTGCCTGCTGAAGCTCGCCTGTTAGGTCATGCCAGGTGCTTTGATGCAGCACATTATTGTCGTCCATCCTCAGAAACAGGTCTATAAGAGATTCTTGGTTTTAAGGTGTAAAGAAGACGAACCATGCGATAGAGAAGCAAGAAGGTACCATTATATAAAGCTTACTCTCTCGCGCAGTGCCATGGACGTTTTCTAATCCCAAAAACTGTCCAGTATCAACCTGGATTTTTTACAGCAATCCTGATATTCGAAGTCTTTAAAGAGCACTGAGGAGAGTCCGTGAGCTCACCTATTATGAGCTTCCGTAGTACCAGCAGCGGAAAGGTAGACATAAGAAACTAATTCGTTAACCGTTCTAGTAAGAGGTCTGGGGAAAGTTTCAGAAGCAAAAACCAACTCTGCTCACTTTTTTCCACATCGCATTTCGTGCGTGGGTTTACAGCATCAACTACCCCTTATACCTTCTGAATTGTGCAGTCGGTTAAAAGGGCTTTGATTACGTATATTCTTAGAAGGCAATCCCTCAGCCGTGCGCTGGAACGCCTAGATCCACGCCCACGGACGAAAATGAAGATTCTCGGCCACTGGCCGCGGCGATCTTCGGCGGTGAAGGCCCACAAGGCACTGCTAAGCTTCTTGCGGACTTCTGGCCTGCACGATAGGTTGTTACTTCAACGAACACTGACTTTTTAGAGTGACTTCAATTTTCGGTTACTCGCCTTTCTCTTTCGTCTTTTTATCCCCTCACCCCCTCCCCCCGTGTAGGGTAGCAAACCGATTACTATTCCGGTTAATCTCCCTGCCTTTCCTCTTCTACCTCCTCCTCCTCACGTGTGTTGAAGGAAATTAATAGAACGTATAGCGTTCGCTGCGTGTAGCTTAATGTCCAAGTGTGCCTTGTCTGCAGATAGCAGTTGCACGGCTTGTGTTCAAGGCACACGAGTATACTCACTCGACGCAGTGTGCCGCTGTGAGGACGTGTTGATCTGTTATGAGCGCTGCGCCGCAGTACTGCTCCGGCCGGAACCTTGAGCTGGTGTGTATGGCCGCGTTCCAAGGCCACCGGACAGGCGCCACCTCCTCTGATGCGTCAAAGATGTAGTAGTCGCTCCTCTTCACCTGCGCGGTGCCGCACAATGGATCTGCCAATAATTTCGAAACGACTGGTATCAGCAAGTGAAGATTTCACTTTTCACTTTATTACGATCCATTCGGTGCTTGTTAAAATTGGGCACGACTAAGGTGCTCGCCAGAATACCTAGCTCTGCCTCATGAAACTTTTTCTTTGGCGACGACATAAGCTTGTTAGTATCACCTGCTGATTTGTCTTCATTTTTTCTCCCAGCCACCTTCAATTATTCGCTCATGCCGATATCTCTAGGCGTTCATAGAAGGTGAAATTTTCACAGCAGGAATTTTGTCCTTGGCTTGCTGGCTGCGAATTGGAAACGTTGTTTATTGTTCACACTTTTTTTTTCTCTCGATTTCCTTGTACTTTTCTCAGCTTGGGCACCCCTGCTGAGACAACACCCAGTGTTCCGTCTGCTGCTGTCGGTAGCCAGCTGCTGAGGCATTCCATCACCTTCTCTGGTTTCTCCTAATGGCTTCCATCAGATGTTGCCGCTGAGGTCCTTCTGCCGCCTTTAAAATGGCCATACGAAACCGTGTTACTGTGTCTCTAATTTTCAGTGTTAAAGTAGAATCTGTTTTCACTCTTCTGCTCTGGCAGTTTCAGGTTTTCATTCTTTCATGTTTCATTGGTCTAAGCTGGCGACAACTCCTTTAGATGCGCGCTCCCTTAGCTTTTAATTCTGCCTTTTCCTACCTCATCAAGGAGCCTATAAAGATGGTGTGGCGAAAGCGGCTCACATTCACTCGGGAGAGTGTGGCTCGCCTGCAGGAGCTTGCGACAATGAAGTGCACGTCGCTAAACAGCCATTATTTGATAACCTTTACTCCTCGCTTTTCTTTATGGCTGCCATGTTTAGCGTCTTGAACACTAGTTTGCTCTTCCCGGGAAGTAAACTGGGAAGGCTAAAGTGATTTATTTATTTGACTTGAAAATAAAATGTCCTGAAATTAAAGTACAGCCGCTGCGACCCGGATACACGACACGTCTTAGACAGGGCTCTGCACGTGGTGGCCAGTATACAATCACCTCCGCCACCACTGACCTCTTCCTCTCATAACACCACTGAGTGTTATGCTGTTATGCGGCTAAAATCAAGACTTCACCAAGTATTTCAAACCGTTGTTTCTCAGTATTTTAAATATAGAGAAACTTATATAGAGATGCTTGTCAGAGCTCAGCCAACCATCTGCTTGTGTAGGAGTCGTGTGACGTGGCCTCGGTAGCTGAGGCCTTAGACAACAGATAAAGTGGTCGGTTAGAGATAGCGACCAGTGTAAAAACCTTTGCGTGTGCCATCTCAACAGCGAATAGCGGAACAGTCGCGCAAGAATGCAGTGAAGAGAAATGAGGACATGCAGGTTTCTCAGACCTTGCCATAAGCTAGTTGTATTTACAACAGGGAGCATTTCTTCCGAACCTTTGTTCAGCACTTTGTTTTGCCTCCACGCATGAAGTACCGGCACCCTGCTTCACTGCAAGTCCACATGGCTTTACCCAGAGAACAATGTTAGCCACCAATACTTCCGCCAGTGCCTTGAAATCTAGCGTTAAAAGTGGCAGATAATAATTAGGGCGTGCAAATTTGTGCGGTCTAGGCGTGGGCTTCCCGACCGGCCTGGAGCCATCTTGGTTTAGTCGGAGCAGAGCAGCATGTCAAATGCCAGGTTAGGGGTAAATAACCCATTGCAGGCGCTCTCTTGCCGCCTTAAGCGCTGTTTACGGCAGCAAGCGACCAAGGACAGCAAAGTGATCATTCATAACAAAAAGTGAGACCGAAAGTGGAGAACCTATCGCAAAGCCTAGAATTCGGGTGGATACCGAAAGACAACAAAGTAAAGCCAGACTTGACACTACAGCTCTAGGGTACACAGGGTTAGTGCGTGCGTATGCTATAATGTAAAGACGGCATTGTTCCAAGTATCCTGATCACTTGCAACATGAAGAGAACGTATGTACAGTGGGAAATTTTTCGGTGACCAAGGGAACACTTGGTTTGATAGCTACCTCGTCCACTTTCTCTCCCCATTGTGCCTAAAACATTCATTGTTTGTTTTGTCGTTTCCATATGAATATTCGCTTTCTCAAGCATGCTGCTTCGGCCAGTGCCGTCATGATTATATCGGCTATGGCACACACTCTTGCGCATAGTACATCCATTTTCTAAACTGTCGAATCTAAAGCGGACACAAAAAAAAATGGAGGAGGCACTTAAACTCCTCCTTTAGGTAACAATCCGATAGATTTTCTGGGTTAACGCCGATATAAAGCCCAGCTTAAAGGAGTATAGGCACCTAATTTTGGTGGCATGTTTTCTGCTTTTTATTGATGCGAAAGAGAGGACTATGCATCAAACACCGTTTGATGTTGGCTTACGACCGATAAATAATTTGTAACCAAATTTCTCTGCCATCCTGTTTCGGTTTCAACAGCCGAACGATGGCTGTGACGACAAAGAGGGGCTATAGCTGACGTGAAGCATGTAAAAGCTGCGATATAATCGCTGCTTCATGATTTTATTCACCACAGTGCTGAGACCAGCCTTCGATAAGAGCCATAATGACAACGTACCTAGAAGCACCGTTTAAATTGCATTTTTTCATGACTCACGTGACCTATAACCTCCCTCTGATGTCACTGCCCTCGGTCGGCTGTTGAAACCGAAACGTAAACAGCACTAAAAAGAAATTCGATTATAAACTATTTAGGGGTGGTAGGCGAATACCATGCCTTGGGCCTCATAACAAAGAAGAAAACAAGAACCCAAAAGTTAGTACACAAACGCTATCGCGTTGAAAACAGAGAAACAAAATATAAGCACGTGTCAGAACAGCACATCGACAAGCCAGAAGTGGGAATAAATAGAGTAATGTGAGAACAGGGCAATAAAAAAAAAACATGCTTAAGGCAAAATCGACGCATCGCAATACAGCTGCAATGTTCGGGTCCGGTAACGGGCTTATAGGTGGCTGGTACAGAACAACGCACAGCGCTCGACCAAAATTCTTGAGCTGTTCACGTCATTCTCAGGGGGCATGATTTCACGCAGCACTTTCAGCGGTTGCCGCAGCTTGTGGCCTGCATGCAGCGCTGACATGGAAGCACCCTGCACCCAAATAAGTGGGTGGTAGCAAGCGGTCTTTCATCTTTAAAGCACTTGACTCCTTTCCTAACACTTTTTTAACCTCTTATAGCCAGCAACTTTCAGAAAAAAATAAAAACAGCATAGCATGAAATATTGCACTAAAGAATGATATTTGTCTACCAGTGAGAAAAATTGGAGGCGGGTTCACATAGTTTCCTTTGCAACAAGTTTTGCAGAAAGGTGTCTTTTTTTTGCGGATAACAGCGCATTTTACATAGGCCAATTATAAGAATTGATTCCTCTAAGCCAAACATACACTGGCATTAACGCAGAACATTGTTTATGCACCATTCGTTACGGCAGACTGTGGGAACTAAAACAACAGCTAAACAACACTGAATAAACAACTTCCATGGCGTACGCTCGGAATGGGAACTGTGGTTCTTTGCCCACGCTCTTTTATTATATGTGAGGCACGTTTATACTGCAGAAGAACTTATGCTAGTTAACTTATGCTAGTTATGCTACTTAACATTCGCGTGTCCCCTAATTTCTTAACACTAGCAGAAGAGCGATAGGCATCAAGGCAGCGGCTATGCCTTCCTGGGCACTCCGGCATTGAAAAACCAGCACAACAAGAGTAACCTGGACATTGCTTTACATTTACATAATCGTGTGAAGGAAGCCTTTTATAATTTAGATAAGATCGCGAAACATTCGCCCAATTGTTTTACATGTACGGCAAAAAGAAATATACCAGTGCTGACCGCCCCTGTACAGATGAAATAAAGCTTGTTTCTTACAGTACACATATACTGTTGAAAACCTCCAAACGCCAGCACCCATGCACTTTGGGAGAACGCCACCTGATTATACTGAATATAGCGTGCTCTTTCAGAGCCGCTGTATTATGTCCGTATTTTCGCTGAAAATGGAGGCCTTGACGATCATGCTCAGGAGCTAAAAAGGCCTTTGTGTAAACAATACTTTTGGACTACTGTCTACGATGCTACTCGCTCGTGTACCCGTCTGCCAACGCTGAACTGTCGGGCACTGTTCTCTTTTACCGATGTTCTGCTTTAAACCGTTAGTATTTGGTGGGACATGGCGAAAACTGTCCGGCCGCGTCGGCGTCTTTGTGAAGCCGCCACCTGGTAGGTGGTGTCTAGGGGGACTTGCCCCTCGCCGCACGGCACCTGCCAACTGTTCTCCTCTCCACTTGTAGGCGAGAGGAGGAGACGCCAGACAAAGAATGATAGAACGAAAATGAAAGTTACTATAGTTTAATACAACAAAAACATAAAGCGGCAGATGGCCCTCAAATCCAGACAATGGCGTTGACCTATTCTCTCCGTTGACCGGTCTTCTTCGAACTGCTAGCGTGGAATCGTACGAGGTAATGATTACTGTGGTTTCACCACTGCTTAATCGGATTAAATTCCGCGTGTCATGAAAATAGGCAGACGCCATTGCCTGTAGGGCCTCCTTTGAAGGGCATCTACCGCTTCGTTCTTCAGTTTTGTCCGACCATAAAAAGAAAATGACTCGGACAACCGCATGCTTATGTGCAAAATATATGGCCTCCCGGAGACCGATCTGCGCGAAATTGAAGCTTCCGGGAGCTGCGGCCTCCTCGCGTAGCACGGAAAGAGCAACCTGGGTCCCAAAATAAGACCCACCTGTCTCTGTGTTTGAAACAGCCACCTGTCATTGCTGTGGGGTGTCACTTAAGCCGCCAAGCAAAATCGCTGGTACAGGTACGAAGTCTAGCCATGTTCTATGAAAGTGACACCCTTTGTGCAGTTGCGTAGTCGCAATTGGAATAGAACGAAAGTGGAAATAGACTGCGGAATGACAGACAAGGAACTTATAATTGAAATAAAGTTATAACCGGAATAGACCGGTGGCTAAAAAGAGCACGCTATCGCATTCCGTGCGCACGAATCAAATTGATCACCCCTCATTTTTCCCTGCGCTTTTCTGTACTAGTACTGATTTTCTTGCTTGCTATTTTGTCATAGCGGTGTTTTTTCCTGCGCTGGTTTGTCGCCATGCTGTACTCGCCGGCGCCGTTTTTTGTTTGTGCTTGTTTTTGTGGTCTTTTTGATTCTTTGCTGATTTTTGATGTCATGTCGCGTATACTGCCAACGACATTGCCATCCTTATCTGTTATTGCGTACATCTATTTCCTCCAATGCGTAATTTTCTCTTTCTCTTTTCTCTTTCCACAGGTTTGCAAGTTAGCCTTCAATAAAGAAGCACGCAAGTCGCGACTTACTCCTGAGGAGATATCCCGCGGGTGGTTTTCACTGCACTGGCGACACTTATTTATGACGCCGTCTAGAAGGAAACGAATCGCACAGGCAAGGTAAATGACGAGGACACTAGAAAGATGTTGCTCATGAGGAGCGTAATGAGAAAATGATACTAATCGCAAAGCAGGCCCGGCGCTTCAGGGTGTTATCGCTGCGTCGGTGTACGGGGAACCCACGGACACACAATGTGCGTCGCGCGGCAGAAACGGTTGCGTGCCGATGTGAAACAACCTGACGCCAATGATACGAAGCAGGTGACACCGCCGTAAGGCATATGCTAAGTTTTTCTACCTGGAATAAAGTTTTCCAGAAGCTTAGGTACAGCAGGTGCCACCTGTTCGCTAAGAAACGACAAAAAAACCTGTATATTAGCTTTCTAGACCTTTTTTGGTCATTTGAGTTACACAGTTACTGAATTTCGACGGTTTAATACACGTGCACAATGTATTTTTGTTTCACCGTACGCCATAACGCCAAAAAATACTGACTTTAGCGCAGGTGAAAGTGTAAGTTGGAAGTTTTTGTCTGAGTTAGGTCTGGTGGTGGGTCCAGGGCAATCCAGGGGCCTTTTGTGGATGGGGTCGAATACACGTAAGAAGGACGAGAACTACAATGAACTGAAGTACATTGTGAAAAACTGATGCGAAAATTGGCACGCACTATAAGGAACTGAATCCAAGTGACAATGAAAAAAGTAATCAATAACATGAACAAAATTTCGCTCAAAGAAGCAGCGCATAACTTGGCGTGGCACGTACGGAGAACACCGATGCCTATCTGTAAAGTTACTGCCCGCAGTTGGCTACATCACTACAAATGTTGACTACATCGTGCCGAAATAAAGCCACTTTCGAGAAGCTTGCAGGCAAAGCAACCTCTCCAA
Source organism: Amblyomma mixtum (assembly GCF_055824585.1). NCBI lineage: Eukaryota > Metazoa > Arthropoda > Arachnida > Ixodida > Ixodidae > Amblyomma > Amblyomma mixtum. The sequence goes on from NC_143013.1 coordinate 182,265,783, forward strand.
CCTCCACGTAACTTGTTGAAATAGCCAAAATTTGTAGAGCCACAGCGCCAAGGGTAAACGCATTTTGGAAATTTTAAGCGCTAGCATGTATATTGGCTTATTGGTTATGGTGGTTTTAACGTCCCAAAGCGACTCATGCTATAAAGCAAACCGTAGTGAAGGGCTCTGGAAATATCGACCACCGGGAGTTCATCAACGTGCATTTATATTGCTTACAGTGGGCTACACGCCTCTCAACAAATAAGGAGATTAACAGCAATAGTTGAAAAGTGAACAGCTCAGTATTATTTAAACAACCTGCACTAGTGCGTCTTAGGTGTATTTGGACGTACTAAACAGGTGACAATGTTATGCCGAAAACAATCGCTCTTATAGCTCAAAAAGGTTATTTTTAAAAATTATATAAAGTCTTAGGGAAAGCACCCTGTTATCCCGACTGTTTTTAACCGCCTTCCCGACAGCTAGGTTGCAGTCGAATCGAAGCCCAAGCTCAAGAGATTTGTTAAAAACCTAAACTGCTCTATTTTTCAGTCTACTATGGCCAGCCAAACTGCATGAATGAAATCTTTCTCTTATACTCGCTTGTAATTTTTTCTTTGTTTTGTCTTGTACTCATCGTCAATCAACCTCCTATAAAGCGGTGTAGCCGTCCTCAAAGAACTTCCTACAAATTTGTGTTATGTTGATATGTCTTAAACAGCACATGGATTCTTTTCTTGTTATGTTGCAACTGTGTCTACATATCAGACTATAAGTCTGCACCTGAAATGGTTTTATTTTGGTCTAAGTCCAATAAGCCTCACGTTGGCTTTGACGGGTCTGCCTCATATTGAAAATGTATGTGAAGTTTATGCAATAAACATTATCAGTATTGTTTTTAGTTTCTTATTGATATTATTATTATTATCATTGATCTACATATCCTAGCCTATCCCTAGCGTACCATCTAAAGTAAACGCATGTATTCCAGCGATTCTCTGAACAGCTGCAATCGCAATGTGTGCATGCTCGCTCTCTTGTTAAGAACGGTCGGAGTTACTTGTAAGCTATAACACTCAAATGCAGACCTGACAGAGTTCTTTGAATGTCTTTTAAATGTTTAATGCTTTATTTTTTTTTAGGGGCGGGGAGGGGGGGGGGGAGGGTGTACGGGTCCCATAGTACTAAGCTGCACTGAAGAATAGGCTTATCACATCCTTTCTACGCTAAAAGTCGGAATTCTGGTGCAAACTGTCTTAGCGATCTTCTCAAGTAATCGAGCTTGTGCTTCGCCTTTCTCGCAATATGCGAAATAAGTTCTTTCAATATCATGTCCTTTGAAGTTATGAGGCCTAAACGTTTTATAATTAATAGGCTATTCGAATATTACTATAATAACAATAATAAGTTGAATATAGACTATTATAGATAATAGACTATTCCCACTTATGTAAAGAAATTATATAGTGCGCTGTTTTTGTGCGCTAGACATAGCGACTGTTTTTTTTTTGCGAAAATAGACATCTGTCATGTGGTGCTCCGCGCTTCTACCTTGGCTAAGGGATAATTCAAATAGCCTGGTCATTTAAGTGAGTAAGTTCTTTATATGTATGCAGTCTTTGCAAATAATCCTATTTTAATATACACTTCTATTACGTCATCAGTGATAATGAGGTATTGGGGCACAGATGGTATCTCGCACGCAAATCATTTCGGAAGAGTCCGTTCTTTGTTAATAGCTTCTGCAGCGTTAGCGGTACTATACTGAGTTCCGGTAGCCGCAAAAAGAGTAAAACGGGCCATATGAACGGAACAATAGGGCTGGGTTGTTTACATCAGCAGTTTCTGCAGATTTTTTTTTTACCAGAAAAGCTTTTTTTAAGCAACAGTACGTGATATACAAGTTAGAAATTAAAACAGACAGATTGGATTAGTTCTGTCAGTAATTTTTGCGCCCTTTTAAACCAACGCATAGTGAATGGCAGTCCGATCTCAATGGCCCTTGAAGTTGAAATCGCCATGTAAAAGCACCGTGTGACAATCGAATGACTGCCATTATCTTCGATGGTCATTCATTACGGGATATTGAAACTACCGGCATATCAGTGGCTTAACGGGGATTCTGAATGTTTAGATTTTAAAGAACGAAACAAGTAAAGTAGCCACTTTCAGCAATTGCGTGGTCACATCCGTGGAACAAATAAACAGAAATATGAAATGCCCACGACCAAATGAGCTGCGCACTTCGTCAGGTTGATTGTAACACGAATGATGTAATGCGAATAGCCTATGTCACTCAACGTGGCGACCTTCAACCAATCCTTGAGCTTGTCCTCGCCGAATGCTTCTTCTGTCTACTGTGCTCACTGTTTAATTGCGCTGCCTGCTTGTATAGATGTGCCACCAACGGCGCTTTATGTTTGGACAGTTAGCTGAAGCTTCCGCAACCACTGGTTAAAGTTGCGCACCAGCCTAATTTATATACCAAATACCCTGCATTTATTAATTACTGACGTGCGTCCTTGCAACCGTCCTTATATTATCAAGGCTCTTCGTTCCCGTAGACCGGCGACAACGTTTGAGACATTGCTAACGGCTGTATGCAGTATGAATGAAAGTAAGTTGCCTGAGCAAATACGCAGCGCTTATTAAGATGATTGAGCGGCCGTGTCACATTACCTCTATAGTAGCTACGCGTGGTGGCGCGCCGACTGTGAGGTCGGTGTAAGTTAATTAGACCTCTTACTACCACGATTATCAGGACATTCAATGCTGCTCGCCATCACGACGTCTCGACCTTTTGAAAACTGATTAGGTTACTTACCATTGCTTGTCCATGCAACCGTGGAGGCGACTGCCAAGACGAGGTTTAAGCCGGCTTCCATATCGCAGTGGATGCCGCAGAAATGAGTGCCGAGGTAGGCGATTGGCGGCCAATGCTATTAGCGCCTCCGACTTGGCCTCCTTTCGCGACGCAGCAAGCGACCTTGAGAAACAAGCTGCTGCGATGGTCAAGCAGCGTTTAGCGCCGTACACGTGGCTAAGAGCGAGGTGGTCGTCTTTTATATTAATTGCTTTACCTTCCCCGCCAATTAAATGGGGCGAGAGGGTGGGGCTAGAGAAGAGAGTGCGGGGCTTGGTGTCTCTTGCCTGCTGTTCTTGCTTGTACTTTTTGATTCCTTGTTGCTTGCACTGTTGGAAACGTGTTCAAAGAACACATGGAATGCTGCTTCACTACAGGTTGACCCTGCATGTTGGTACGCACATACGCCTCCCCTGCGAAAGTGCGGATACCGTTGGGCCTCTCGGGTTACTTCGTTTTTCTTTCGAACGACCGGGAAGGGGGGGGGGGGGGGGGGTGAGGGGTAATTGCACACCGTTTCTCGTCGTTACCGAAGACAAATGATGTTTCGAAGTGCCGCCTGTTACGCCCTGTTTTTCTTTTTGTTTGCTTCCTCTTCTTGCACGCCAACCGTAATGTTTATTCCGGTTCGCCTCACATTCTCCATAGGAAGCAGTCATGAATCAGCGCACCCTATGACGTTCGCGAGCACGGCATACCAAAGGCAGTGGGCATGCGATCCAGTTACGGTAGCTTTCAGCCTGATTAGCAACTGCATGCATTACCAGCGGTACAGGAACGCGGAGCTTCCGCACTTCGTTCGAAAAATTTCTTTCGTTTAAGCATCCCCGAATTGGCAGCGTGTGGGCAATCCAGAGAGCACATGAACTGAACCGTGAAGATTGCTCGTTACTTTGACATTGCGTAAGCAGTCATTTCAGACTACACAAAGACAAGCATGGACACAATTTTTAACCAACGGATTTTTGCCTTTAAACTTTTATTTTTCGTTTTTTTTTTCCTGCCTGCGCACGTGTCGAAGTGTGTGGGTAGAGATTCAGGAGACACTACACTTCCTTGTTCTGGTAAGAGCCGTCTCCATGGGCGCACGGGTAGCATCCTTCTTTAATGCGTAAAGGGAGGCAGAATCGGGGGCCCACACTCTCCAGCGTCCGACGTTTGCTGGCCGCTGCTTTTTGACTCCATAAAAACATCTATTTATCTAACTGGCTGTGCTCACAGCATTTGCTCTTGTCTTGCAGCCAAACATTGCAGCGTAACGGAATATAAAGGCAGCACATGCATGAAGGTATCGGCGCTGCGTCATGCGTGTTTTATGATCGTCTTTAGATGGGCTGTGATGCTTCACTTTTAACCAGTTCTGAATTAAACAGCAAAGCTTGGTTTTAGTATTTGGTTTTAGGGGGTTGAACATCCTAAAGAGCCTCAGGCTATGGGGAACGCCGTATTGGAGTGCTCTCAATAGTATCGATCACCTGGAGTTCATTAATGTGCACCAATGAAGGAAAGTACATGTGCCTTTATAGACTTCCCCTCCATAGATTAGCGACAACTGAGGCAGGAATCGAACCCGCGTCTTTCGGTTTAGCAGCCGAGCCCCATAAGCACTGAACCATTGCGACAGCTTAAAAGTTCTTTTTGTGCACAGCTATATCAAAATGTGGAGAGAACGTTCATCACTAGGCGCGCTAGTTTACGCGTATCTTAAAACTTAGAAAAAGCACAAAGACACACGGGCGACCCTGAAGAATCGCACAATAAGGTGGACTCATCATTCCAACTCAGTTGTGTGCTTAGTCAAAAATGAGCCCCGTTTGCTTTCGACTTTAGAAGGCGATGCTCAAGAATGGCGGACTGAGCGGAGTGGCCAAGCTGTGTGCGGCCTTGTCTGCTTGCGCATATATTCCTGGTTTCCACTTTCCCCTTACGTTGCAACTGTGCCCCCCCAACTTTCTTGCAGAGAGCAGTCATTACCCTGCTCGACCGGGAAATATTTTCTGAGGAATCTCCCCGTTAGTCGGTGTCTCATCACCACTCTCTCCTTCAGGCATAGCTACGGAACCGGAAAGAGGAGAGGTGCGTTCACTTTACCAAATGCAACTAACTGCAAGTGTTTTGATGACGTACAAAACTGCGTGCATGTATTTAGCTTTCCACGTGTTTTATGAAATTGGCCCTTGTAGCCGCATGGAAGGAAGCCTATTGAAGACCACCGGCGCGACTTGACGGATTTTTAATTCCTAGAAAACAGACGCCAAGAAAGCCGGCAAGAATGTCTAGGTATCTTTCCGGATTTGTCCTCTTTTCTAATTTAGCTTGTTTTTTTTTTGCGGTGCGCATTCAAAAAAACATGTCAATCAGCTCACCTAAGCGTATACTGGAGCAAATTGCAAACCAGTCAAAATGAATTGACACAACGCTGAGGCCAGCAAGCAACTGTCGCTGGCGTCCCTTTTTTTTCTTTTTTGAAAATGGCGCCACTGCTGTAAAAAATTTGTGGTGCAATTTGTTTACAATTTGCTCCTGAAAAACACTGCGCGCTGTTTTCAAGCCAACTAAATCGGAATATTTAGCTGGCCTTCCTATTTGAGACAAAGATTCCAGAGTACCAACGGTTGATATATTTTATTGTTGGTGATGAAATGCAAGGATGCTATGAGAATACTTTGCCGAATAAACAAGAACGCGCATGAAGTTGTGCACTAAAGTCTTAAGCTTAGACCACCAATACTCATGCACCCAGTGCCCCTGTGAACAGACGTGAAAAATTCCGACGTTGTCGGCAATGAAGCCCGGAAAAGGTAAGCAAATACATGCTTAATATGAGCATGAAAAAAATGCTTGATCGCCAGGAAATAGGTGCTCCTCTTTACGCCAGTGTCGGCGCACAGAGAGTACGAGGCCTGTGGTCTGTGGTAACAAACGGCAAAATGAAGTCCTTGACGTAGTGGGAAATTTTCGTGAAATAGAGCGGTTCTGTGTCGTCGCCACAGACGTTCGGGCCGCCGGATATTACTCCGTGAATTGTCCAGGTTCCATTGAATTTGTGCACCACAGGTCCACCACTGTCTCCCTGTAACAAGAATGCTTGCAATCAATCATTTTCTTTTCAAACCGAATCAGTATTCTGATGTCTTCAAGAATTAAGTCACGCTAAGTAGGAAATTGGTAGCATATGTTTACTGTTCATATCTGCAGACACCGTACGGTAACGACATTTCTCTTGAAGCCTCAGAAAGACACAGTGCAAGCAATGCATGATATGTTCGCATGAACAGGGGCCCAGTTTTTTTCTATATCAGGAGGCCGCAGAAATTTCACTGCTCCAGCCCTCTAGGACGAAGCTAACTATGAAATGGTAACAGTTAAATACGGGCTCAGTTTGCCTGTGGAAAGAATCCAAAAAAAATACATTAAAAATAGTAGACAGAAACTTAAGGGGGCACTTAGGCTCAGCCTTAAGTGTGTGACGGGCTAAAACCCGTATATGCGTTCATCGTCGTGCTCTAGATTACATTCATAGATCCCTGGGAACTCCTCGCCCAGCGGTCCAGTGGTTAAGGGACGCGCCGCTGGTCTGCGATGGCAAGTGATGCCACCGGTTGGCGTTGTGATACCAAGATCGCTCTTCCATAGTAACCTCTCTGGACCAATTATTAATTGACCACCACTTGTCAGCGTAAGGAATTTGCTCACGATGCAGTGGGCAGGTCGCTATGACATCACCAGGCCACATAAACTAAGTGGCCTTATTGCTACTTAGGTTGTTTCTGTCGGTTTTTTTCGTGTATTCTCTGCTGTCGGCATATGACGCTGACGAAGACGCCAGCCTTTCTGCAAAACGGGAGCATTAGCGCTATCGCTTCAATAAGCACAATACATAATGCCAGTTATATAAACAAAATATGTACTATAAGCAGAAGCTAAGCATTGCTCACATGTTACAAAAGGCACTATTAACGCGTAAGTTATGCACTGAAGTAGAGTTTCTTTGCTCCATGTGAATTAGGAAACAGTCACAGCAAACAGCTGCGATTCGTTTCTACTCGAAACCTCGAGGCAGCTTTTTCACATTATCGTCGACCGTCCATGTGAAGTGAGGAAAAGCCTCAGTACTTTCTAAACCTAGAAGCACTTAATTAGGCAGAGCCGAGGATTTTTTTTCAAACTGATGCCAAGAACCAGGGGTTTGTTTTTGCCTTTTCCAGGTTTCCCGCCTTTACACTGGGCAGAGAAGTCAGTTTGATACCTGCCCGATCTGCTCCCAAACCTATGCTTCCTATTACACAGCGATGCAGTTGGTTGCCTGATATCTTACGACATTCTGAGAAGACATTTATACTCACTTGTTTCCTCAAGAACTTCACGAAAGAATTGCGGTTTACATATAAAATGACTAGCTTAGGTTTTATTTTCACATATGCTGAGCTCTGAACGCGGTGGCTGCAGAAATGCATGATGAAAAGGGTGGCAAGTCTGCGGATTATCTCGCAGCAAGCACTCACGTAGCAGGAAGAGCCGTGTGCGTGGCCTCCACAGAAAACCTCTGGACACACCGGGACACCGGTGATGTTTTCACAGGCCTCGGGATCCAGGACAGTTATTGCTGCCTGTTTTAGCCAGTCGGACTTGTGGCCATCTGTAACCAACCTTTTTATCACTGTTGTTGCTACAAGAACTTGAGCTACCTCAAAGTTACTACGTTAGAGGAGCTTCATATTCTTTAACAATCCCCTCACAATCGGAGAAGAGGCTACAAGGAAGGGAATGTAGGTTTGTTGTCAAGCACAATTCCTCCAAACAAACAACAACTCGTATTTCGTACTTTAGACAAGTTCCATGCGGATAGATGAATGAGCAGAAAGAGGCAGAGGCTCCTTTATCAGACATTAATACCCTGAAAAATATTAGCGAAATTGCAACCTTTATAGCATGAGTCAATTTCATCTCAAAGCAAAAAAAAATAAAAAATTTCTACAGCACCTCTTCCAGAAAAAAAAATCAAGCTAATGTTTATAGAAGCAGCGCTGAGCTAGATGCTTAGCCGCGTAAGGGCGTCTGTCTGTAAGAGAGCTACCGAGCGACAGTGAACGGCACGTTACATGTTCTGCGTATGCGCTTTGAGATCCTCAGGGGTAATGTAGGAACGGCATCAGGTCTCCTTAGTGGAGACGATGGGATCTAGGTCACACTAAGCTCACACACAACAAGCGAGTAATCAGTTTTAGGCACTCCTTATATAAGCGCTCTTATCTTTACCGCTTATAGACTACGACCGCCATCACACGTTTTATTTCCTTTACTAGTAGTAAATTGCTCTATCTCCTACATTTTACACCGAATACCTACAACTCTGACTAGACAGATAATTAGAATTTATACTTTTCAGGGGATGCTTTGATAGATACTGCCTTCCGAAAAAGAAATTTACAAAAGACACATTTTCTTGGGGGTGGAAATAGCTCCGCATCTCACATATGGCGCGATGCAGAAGAGCATCCATCCCAGTTTTTGACTACTCCAGCTAAGAAATGATTTGGATGAGTGGAACCCCTTGCCCTCGGCTGTTGTGGCGTACACTGCCACTGACGCATTTTCATCTGCACTAATTGGTTCAGCGGCACTAAAATGACTCATTTCTGCATTTTTATCCATTTCACTGCAGATGCGGTTTGCTGGTTGCACCTGCACGTGATAACTATATTCCTATGCGTCTCTACGCGTGTGCTCTCATTTCGTAGTTTCTGTATCTCTCCTGGCATAGGTCACGATCGCATGTGACGACAGAGGGATAACCCATAACAAGAAGGATAACCCTCTACATAACACATAACAAGAGGGATAACCCTCTTGTTATGTAAACACATGCATGCGTTCCCATTTTCGTGTGTATGACCGCTTATCTGCTTTTTGTTATTTTCCTTTATACTTTCTGTGTTCTCATCACTTGTATGTTACGCGTTTTGCATTTTGCATAAATAAGGACAGAAGGTATGTATGAGAAGAATGTCTCTTAGAGGCCTATATAAACTTCACTGCAATGACTGGGAGTTTTAAAAGCAAATATTCAAAGTTTTTGGTGCGCCAACTCAGTTTCACTCTCATTTCAGTTAAAATATCAAAGGTTTCACAGCAGGGAGATTCCCGCTAGGTGGCGCCGCCCTGGTTAGCTGGCTGCCTACCGTGCTCCGTTTTCACCTGCCCCTGGCATAGTCCAGGGCTTCGCCCGCCCCTGGATTTCCTCTCCATCGATTCAGGAAGGCTTCCGAAGCACGTGGATACCATCGTCATCACGGCCCGCTGCCGAGCTGGCCCTCCAAGCGCCTCCAAAAGTCTGATGCGGCGCGGCGCCTCGCTAACCCTAACGCGCCGCGCCTGCACCTCTGCAATGCACCGTCTGACGAAGCCCCTGCAGCCCAGACCCACTGATGCCGCCACCGCGGGGCCTACTCCAACCGCCCACGTCACCGCGCAAAATCCTGTTGCAACCAACACTGTGAGCGACGCTCGGAGCTCCGGATCGACGGCCGCGGCGCAGCCGGCAGCGTTCGTCGTCGCCGCAGCGTCCACTGCTAGCCAACTCCACGCTCTAAGGGACGCCAACACCTTTGGGCCCATAGACGCGTCGCAGCCGCCTGCTTTTGTCGACGCCGCCGGTGCCGCCGCGCCTACACCTGCCACATTACCCGCTGACACCAAGACCTGCAGCCCGGCACCAGCGTCGCAGATTGCGCCTCAGGCTGACGATTCGTCGGCAGACATGGACTTCATGGCGTCCCCGGTAGACGACACTCCATCCCCGGAAATCGGCTGGAGCACCATCGGTGCCAGCCGTAAGCCTGCTTCCGCCACCCGACCCCGCTCCGAGCTCATCACTGTTGGAATACAACTCCCTCCTGGTACCCTCAATCCCAAGCTGCCTCTCTACGACGTGCTCGCCGCAGTCACCTCAGCTGCACAACTTTCCTCCAAGACTAGTGCAGACATCACCCTTCAGGCCAAGCCAGCCCAAAGCCTTGTGTTTTTAAAAACTCATTCTCCTCTCACCGCCCACCTCCTACTTTCGATCACGCACCTTCACCTTCACGGTAAGCCTGTCAGCATCAACACTTATTCCCCCCATCCTCCCATCTCATGCCTCGGCGTCATCCATAACGTCGGTGGCCACTTCACTCCTGATGAACTCATGCATGATCTAGAGTCTTTTAAAACAGATATTCTCGCTGCTCGCATGATGGGATCCACTCAATCAGTGCTCATTGCGTTCGCTGGTACCGTCATCCCCCACTTTGTTTATTTCAAACGCGTTGCCTTCCGGTGCCGTCCTCATAAACCTAAGCCTCCCACCTGCACCCGTTGTCTCACTCTAAGCCACCGCGCCCACCAATGCCCCCAGCACAGCGTTCCGGCCAAGTGCCGTCGCTGTGCTGCTCCTCTACCCGCTGACCCTTCCGCTCATGTGTGTGCCCAGCCCTGGTGCGTTCATTGCAAGGTGAACACCCACCCCTCCCTCGACCCCACTTGCCCCTTTCTCCTTGCTAAACAACGCGAGTGTGCTAAAACTGCATACCTCCGACGCCTAGCTTTGCGCCGGGCCACTCAACCCACCACCCCCCTCCTCCTCCTTCTCTAATCATGAATCTCCATCAGCTCCGATCACGTCACCACCAGGCTCCTACGCCGCCATAGTTAAAGGATCCTCGGTGCCAGCGTCCCTCTCTTCCACTAAACCACCCTCTCCATCCTTGACTGACGAGAGACGCTCCTTCGACCTCCGGCTGGCAATGCTGGAACGCCAGCAGCGAGAGCAGCAGCGCATTTCCCACGATCTACAACAGCAGATACATGCCTTGACTCAAACCCTCCAGACAACCACCTCCTCTCTTACCTCCCAGCTTAGCAAGCTAAATGAGCACCTAGCCACGTTCACCACTCTTTCCTCCAGCGCCCAGGTCGCCCCTTTGGCTGACCTTGTAGAAACCACCACACAGGCCCATCACACTCGCTTGGTTCAGCTGGAAACTTCGGTTCTCCAGATCCTTACCACCCTCCAAGCACAATCCAAACAATTAGAATCCTTCACTTCTACGCTCCAATCCCTGCATGAGTCACTGCCCCCGGCCAAAAAGAAGGAACGCGTACCATCGCGTTCCTCTCCACTATCATAATGGCGTTTGGCGAGGACCTCGAGATTGTGCAGTGGAACTGCCGAAATCTTTGCCACAATAAGACCCCCCTCCACCAGTATCTACTCACCCGCCCCTCTCTGCCTCATTTTCGCCTTCTCCAGGAGACCCGGACGGCCCGCAATGTCCCCGGCTACCGCGCCTACCATGCCACTACGGCCACACCACTTGCGTCTATTTATGTACGCAGTGACGTGCTCGTAGAGCAAATTGACATCCCCTCCACCCTCCTTAAATATTTAGTTGGTGTGGTTTATTACCACCCTTCTTCCCGCATCTCACTCGTCCTTTTGTCTTTTTATAACCCCCCTGTCACTTCCTCTTTATTCTCTGCTCTGGGTAAATTCCTTCACTCTCTTCCTTCTACCTCCCATATCCTCTTTGGTGGTGACTTTAATGCCCCTCACACATTCTGGGGCTACCCACAAACCCTCAAACCCGGCCGCCTCCTCCATTGTCTGTCCCAGGAACGCCACCTCACCCTTCTTAATACTCCTGGCTCTCCTACTCGAGCGGGCACTGCCTCACAACGCCCCACGACACCCGACCTCACTTTCTCTCGGGGTTCACTTTCCTTTCACTGGCAGGTGACAGCCGAAACTCTTCTAAGTGACCACTTTCTCATCCATATCACCGCTTCTCTTTCCCACATCCCTCGCTGTCATCCGGTTATTCACACTGACTGGCATGCTTTTCGCACTAATCTCGCCTCCGACTCCTTTCAATCCAACGACGACTGGACGTCGCGCATCTCTGCAGCGCTCACGTCCAGTAGCCGTCGCGTTCGCTCTCGTTACCCAATCCAAGACCCAGATCCTCACTTTCTCCGTTTATGGCGTCGCCGTAAACGTCTTCAACGCTCCTTTCGCTCCCAACCACACAATGCCCAACTTTCCTCCCGGATCACTGCTCTGCGGGCCGAGATCGTCGCGCACTGCGCCTCCCTCGAGCACTCTCGTTGGAGTGCTCTTTGTGATGGCCTTGATTCTTCTTTGCACTCGCGATCCGCATGGTCTCTCTTTAAATCCCTCCTTGGCACTAAGCCTGCCCTTGCTCCCACTCTAGCTAAAGCCCTCACTCAGGGGACTCCCTCCGAATTTTTGATCAACTCGCCTCTCTCTACCTCCCGCCCCCTCTGGCACCCTCCTACCCGGTGTACTCAGGTGGACCTAACCCCGATCTGGACCAATGCTTCACTGTCCGGGAGCTCGAATCTGCTCTGGCTGCTAATGCTACACGCTCGGCTCCCGGTGAGGATGCCATTACATACACCACACTTCGTAACCTTCCTGACTGCGCCAAAGAATTCCTCCTCCAAACCTACAATGAGGCCTGGCAGAGCGGCTGCTTGCCGAGCTCCTGGACATCCTCCCTTATTTCTATGATTCCAAAGCCGGGCAAACCTCCCTCTCTCTCTAACCTCCGCCCAATCTCCCTGACGTCGTGCGTTGGTAAGACCCTTGAGCGAATGGCTCTGACTCGCCTCTCTGATTTTCTTGAGGCACGGGAGTTCTTCCCCCATTCTCTCATTGGCTTCCGACGTCGCGTCTGTGCACAGGACATGTTTCTGATTCTCCAGCAAACGTTTCTGTCCCCTACACCCACTCAAATTTACGCACTTGTGACCGTCGATGTTTGCAAGGTCTTTGACGGTGTTTGCCACGATCACATCCTTTCTCAACTCGCCTCTTTGGATTGTGGCTCCCGCATGTACTCCTATATCCGCTCATTCCTCTCTAAACGTGTGGCTCGCTTTCGAGTAGATACCCACTTGTCTAACCCACACCACCTCACCCGTGGCACTCCTCAAGGTGCTGTTCTCTCTCCTACCCTTTTCAATCTCGCTATGGCCCCTCCCGCCTCCCAGCTAACTGAAATTCCCGACCTGCATCATATATTTTACGCCGATGACATCACACTCTGGTGTTCATCTGGCTCTCCCGGTCACGTACAGGACACCCTGCAACGTGGCCTAGATCTCATCGACTCCTTTCTCACCACCGCTGGCCTCTCTCCTGCTCCTGAGAAATCCGAGCTTCTCCTTCTCAACCATTCCTCCTACCAGCGCTCACACAACCACTTCGTCTCTCTCCACCTTTCTGGCTCTCCCATTCTTGTCGTCACACAGTGCAAAGTTCTTGGCTTCCCGTTGCATGCGACTAAGAATGTGCAAGCCCTCCACCGCGCTGCCACCACCTGCCACTCTGTAACTCACCTCCTGCGGCGCGTGGTCACTCGACGCTCAGGTCTCCACGAGGCTCACGCGTGCCGAGTTGCCCACGCGCTAGCCCTCAACAAGGTCTTGTACTTTGCACCCTACGCTTCCTTCACTCAGACTCAACTTAACGCTCTCGAGACTGCCCTTGTGGGCCTCTACAAGGCAGCTCTCAACCTCCCTATCACTACCTCTACCACTAAGCTCTTTGCCACAGGCCTCTTCCATCCTCTTCGTTCTCTTCTCAGTCTCCATCGTGACTCGCAGCTTGCCCGGCTTTCCCTTACTCGTCAGGGTCAGTGGTTATTGACTCAAGCGGGTATCTCGCCCATTCCAATCTCCCCGTTTACCTCTCCTATTCCCAACCCCGCCCCCAATCTTCGTATCCTTCCCCTCCCGACCAACATGTCCCCCGTCCTGCACGCCGGACGTCGTCATGCGGCCGCGCAGCACCATTCCCCTCTCTTTGATACCCAGGGTGTAGCTTACACGGATGCCTCTTTCGTGGCTCCTCGAGGTTCCTGCGGCTACGCCCTGTACCATCCACACCTCCCTGCTCCTGAAACCCACACCAGCGGGCCGTATCTACACCCTCCAGACGCATTGTCCCTCGAGGTTCTCGCCATTGCGCATGCCCTCCAGTCATTTACCCTCCTTCCCTCTCTCCAAGAGTACACAGTCTATTCAGAATCACAAGCCGCTATACACCACATACAGAAACGCACCCTGACCCCTTCTCTCCAACAGGAGGTCGAACGAGCGGTCTCCGCACTGCAGCCTTCCATCGTTTTCCTCCGCTGAGTCCCTGGGCATTCAGGGATTGACGGCAATGAGCTGGCCCATCAGCTCGCCCGCGACACACTTTTCCGGGCACCGTTGATCCCCTGGCCCAAGCCCTCGGAGGACGGTGGGAGACTCACCCTTCGCCGCACCATAAAAGAGGTCTACCTTGAGCTCTGCCTCGACAAACGCCTTTACCCTCCCCCTCATCCATCACTCACGGTGCCGGAGTCTCGCCTTCTTCGGCACATTCAGATGAATGCAGTTATCACCCCGTCCCGCCTCTTCCTCTATCGCTATCGATCGGACCCTTCCTGTCCCAACTGCCCCTGCATCTATGCGGACCTGGCCCATTGCCTCTTCTATTGCCCGGCTGCTCAGCAGTCGGGTTCCTTCCCCCCACCCTCTCTATCCATCACCACCTGGCTCGACTGGCTTGGCGCTGAAGGGGAAGAAGAACAGCGGCTTCTGGTCGCCCAGGCGGTCGAAATGCTCGGCCTATAAATTTTGGTCGAATAAAAGTCTTTTACTACTACTAATTTCACAGCATGCATATACATTTGTGTCGTTTTTTAAAAGAGTTTTAGTATTCTTACTAGCGACAAGGAGCACGTCGCAAGAGGAGATTCTAAGAATTACACTATTTTAATGGTTTCGTTTGGTTTATTCGGGTTTAACGTCCCGAAGCGACTCAGGCTATGAGGGACGTCGCAGTGAAGGGCTCCGGAAATTTCCACTACCGGGGGTTCTTTAACGCGCACTGACATTAAAGAAACCCAGGTGGTCGAAATTTCCTGAGCCCTTTTGGCAAGACAACCTGCCATGACCACCATGACTCTTGGCTGCGGTTAATAAAATGACGCAAACTCAATAACGCATAAGACACGAAAACTCACCGGCCATTCGTCCCCAGCCAGTTATAAAGACGGTCGAGCCTACGTGCAAGCTTTCTTCTGAGCTTGGCAGGCAGACAGGTAGAACTGTGGTAGTGAAATTGACGTCTTCACGCATCGTCAAAATGGCGATTTCAGTCCGGTTTTCCTGCGAACAAACGCACGTGACCAATCGAAAAAAACATCTCGATCAACCTCTGTACGCCTAAAGGGCAGTTCGATGAACTTTGTGGCGACAAAATGCTTTTGGCATGATGCGAAGGCACCGAGAAGAGAGCTCCTCAGCAAGCTCTTAAAAAAATTTGCCGCGCTAATTATCCACACCGTTGCCTCGAACTTTGATGCACGCTGATTTTGTGTATGTGGATAATTCTCTCCAAAGCAGTTCCCTTAAGAACCGTTGAAGGCGCCATCAAGCACCGATTTATCGGTCATGATATGTCATAGTCTGTAGGAATTATTTGCAGCGACGCCAGCAAACCATGTTTCGTGGCATCTTTTTGGCGGTGGCAGAAAAAAGTGATCTCTGTTCTCCCAACAGTCATGGGTCCGAGGGCATCAGCCAGCGTACGAAGGGTCGCAGGCCGTGGCTAGCACCCATGTAGTACATGGCAGACAATGGCTACCACAACACTGAGCGCCGGCGTTAGCTTCCCCTGACCCCCCCCCCCCTTCCCCCCTTCCTCAACGGTGACAGCAATATTACGTCAGGGCGACATGAGATAGGAGCTACAAGAGAAGGAAACGTGCCTGCCGTGCTATGCACCAAGTAAAGCCATGCGGTTTTGTGAGAACGTCACGGCGAAGAAGTATGTCCTTTGGACTAGGTTCAAGTTTCAAGCGCGGTAAAGGGCTGATTTAGGAGAAAATTTCATGTTGAAAAAGATATATATCGGTAAAGATATCTTGAAATGGTACACGAGTCATAAGCACTCAAAATATATTTTTTAGAATCAACGGATGACTGCCACCTAGATTTTTCACGCAGTTTTTTTGCAGAATCTGCTACACCGCTACAAAAAGGCACTCAACAGGGGCAGTGTGAACTTTGAAATAAAAAAAAATGAGTTCTAGCAACTCAGAATATGTAAGACGTCTTACAGAGTGGTCCTTTCTCCTGTATTTCGGGTGGCTGCAAATCTCTTTAACGGCCAGCGGACTTCCGGCACTTTTGTTTAAAATTCGCATATGCGAGCCAATGTATACAAGGATGTCACTGGACTTCCGGTTCCTGCGAAAAAAAATTGCAGCAAATTTTGAGTGTTTTGCAATGTTGGCTGGCTCTAACTGTTCTGTAGTGGACCGTACTGCCAATAAGATATACCCAAATCAGAACATTAGGATATAAAAAGGGCTGTTAAGTGTAATGATCATTTCTAGTTTTATTGATTGTAGAGAGCCGTTATTCAAAAACATTTAGGTGTTGTAATTTGAAGTTTTGCAAAAAACAAGGCTGCATGCAAAATGAGTAGGAACGCATTTTCCACGTCTCTGTATTTACAGCTCCACACCTCAAGGAGAAAAGTTAATCTACAAAATTTTAGTTTACGGAAATCTAACAACTGTATGGGCGACTATCACTAAAAATGAAGGGTAGAAATGCTTCGAATGGGTAGCCGGTGTGCAAAAAAATATGAATTGTTTTAAATATCTAAAACTATACTGCTTAAGACCAAACACTTCAACTGCTTTTGCATAAGTGGCTCTTGTAGAGCCCCCGTCAAAAATATACAGCCCACCACGCACTGCCGAGTGATGGCGTCCCAGTCTCCCTAGCGCGCTTCGTGCGAGGTTACAGAGGGTGAGAATGGAAGGCTGTCTTGCCCGCAGGCGGGCGAGGGTGACAGAGTCGCGCTGGCTGCGTTCATGTTAGTACTTCTTTCCCGGTGCCTGTGAGGGGGCGCATGCATCGAGGCAAAACACAGTCACCTTCGAAAAATGCTCCGAAGCGGCGGTCCATGGTGTGAGCAGCCAAGCTGTCGGGAACAGTCGAAGATAAACCGCGGCACATTTTTGCGCTAGCGTGAACTATTTGTTCAGCAACTGCAGTGGCCGAATAGATTCCGCGCGTGCTTCGGCATTGAAAAACCAAGAAAAGACCTCAAGCTACGGGCTTGAGGCCTTTTCTTGGTTTTATAGGCCTCAAGCCAGCTGAATTCCTTTCAGGCTCTTTTTATGCGTTTGTTGCTAGTCCTTACGTGAGCCTTTAGTTTCCATCCTTAGCTTCAAGCAGCAACCCTAAGCAATTTATCCTTTTGCGTGTCCTGATGATTGCAAAAAATAACTCAATCGCTACCGACACCTCGATGAAACGTATACGCGTGCAACTCTTTACTTTCACATATCCTTCAAACAGGAGCCGCATGACATTACAACAGGGTGAGATAGCTTTCGCCATTTCCGCGAAGCTGAATTCCACCCAAACGATTACAAAGGAAGCAAGTCTGAGCTGAACTAAGGCAACACAACATTTTTACACGCATTTGTTTCTCGGCACACTTCAATGGATACTTGTGCTGCAGCAGGAAGCATACAGCTTTCAGCTATCTGCTTCAAAGAAACCAATGCTTGAGTTTTGGATCCATAAACTTTTGCGGCTGACGTTTTAGGATGTTTTGACATTTTCATAGATTTTTGTCTCATTTAAAAACAGACAAGCTGAAACTGTCAGGAATGCTGTAGTGCTTTACAGCGCATTATAAGAAATAATTTTGGGATCCTCATGATTGCTTCGAGCTTCTCTTGAGCTATTTACTAAAAACTATACTCCCAATTTCTCGCGTTACACGCGGCTAGGATCTCACTTCTAACAGTTTCTGGTTTCTTTTATCCAATAGTGAATTCGATGTTGGTTGCATGGGGTTTAACGTCCCAAAGCGACTCATGCTATGAGGGACGCCGTAGTGGAGGGCTCTGGATAATTTCGACTACCTGGGGTTCCTTAACATGCACTCACATCGCACAGCACATGGACCTCTAGAATTTCGCCGCCATCAAAATGCGACCGCCGTGGCCGGGATCCAACCCACCTGTTCCGGGTAGGCAGATCAGCGTCATAACCACTGAGCCACTGCGGTGGCATAAGTGTGCTCTAGATCAAGTTGCTTAGGGTTGCTGCTTGAAGCTAAGGATGGATATGAAAGGTCCACTCAAGAACTAGAAGAAAAACATAAAAGGAGCCTGAAAGATATTCAAGACAGTGCATGGCTTGTTGGCATGCACTATGCTGGGTTGAGGCCTTTTCTTATTGGTTTTTCACTGCCGAAGCACGCGCGGAATGTGTTCGGCCAGTGCAGTTGCTGAACACGTAGTCTGCGCTAGCATGAAGAAGTTTCTATGGTTTATCTTCGAGCATCCCCGACAGCTTTGCTGCTCGCACCGCGGACCATCGCTTTGGAGTGGCTTCCGAAGGTGACTGCGTTTTGCATCGATGCAAGCGCACCCGCACAAGCGCCGGGAAAGACGCAATAACACGAACGCCGCACTTGTAGCCAGGGCGACGCTGTCCACATCGCCCGCCTGAGAGCAAGGGAACCTTTCATCCTTGCCCTCTATACCCTCGCACATTGCGCGCTTGGGAGACTGGGACGCCACCACTCGGCCCTGTAATCGCTCCGCGACCGTGCGCGGTGCGCTGCATATTCTGTATATTTTTGACGAGGGTTGTACATATGTTCAGCATCTATATTGCAGTGCATTGGTATTTTGCTAACTGCAATCTGTATTAGGCGTTTGTGATATAAAGATAAAAGCCAACAGCCACACAAACCAAGTAACGCACGGGAATTTATTGATAATTATTTATTTTGTGGTGTTGATCAATAGAGAATATTACTGAATATGTTATCGCTTAAAGATAATTGATCAGAAAAGCAGAAGAAAAACAACCACATGCCACCGGTGGGAACCGAACGCACGACCTCCGAGAGCACCCGGACGCGTAATTCATTGGTTCCCCTGTGTTCCTTGCTTTCTGTGGCTCTTGGCTTTTCTTAAAGACGTATAACGAGTTCCTCATTCCCCTTCACCTATGTGCTTATATATATATATATATATATATATATATATATATATATATATATATATATATATATATATATATATATATATATATATATATATATATATATATATATATATATATATATATATGAGAGCCGCCGCGGTGGCTCAGTGGTTATGGTGCTCGGCTACTGATCCGAAAGACGCGGGTTCGATCCCGGCCGCGGCGGTTGAATTTCTTTGGAGGAGAAATTCTAGAGGCCCGTGTACTGTGCGATGTCAGTGCACGTGAAAGAACCCCAGGTGGTCGAAATTTCCGGAGCCCTCCACTACGGCGTCTCTCATAGCCTTAGTCGCTTTGGGACGTTAAACCTCATAAACCATATATATGAGAGAACCCAACGGCCACGGAAACCAAGGAACACAGAGGATTTTTAATTTAATTCATTTATTTTGCGGTGTTTATCAATTTAGATGTTACTGGATATGTTATCGCTTAAGTTAATTGATTAGAAAAGCAGAAGAAAAAACAACCACATGCCGCCGGTGGGATCCGAACCCACGACCTCCGAATTACGCGTCTGGTGCTCACCGCTCAGCTATGGCGACGGCTGTCAAATCTTCTGCTTTCGAGGATATTTAGGTTTACAAATAACCTAATCTTGAGAGTGTTCCCCAGCGCCACCCACGTTCTTAGGCGCCAGACGTAGCACATCCTGAGTTACTGCTGATGTGACGTAGAATGTCATCGAACGGCGAGGGTGGAAGCTGCGTGAGAATCTTCTTATGCTTCCTATGGCGTCAAGGCTGCCAGAACGGAGGCCCTCGCTAAGCAATTAAGCAAACAAGGGAAGGGGAATGAGGGGCTCGTTATTAATATGAGAGAAACCAACAGCCACAGAAACCAAAGGGGTACGGGGAATTTTTAATTAATTTCTTTATTTTGTGGTGTTGATCAATTTATAATATTACTGAATATGTTATCGCTTCAAGCTAATTGATTAGAAAAGCAGAAGAAAAACAACCACATGCCGCTGGTGGGATCCCAACCCACGATATATATATATAGTTTAGTTTAGTTTCTGGGGTTTAACGTCCCAAAGCGACTAAGGCTATGAGAGACGCCGTAGTGGAGGGCTCCGGAAATTTCGACCACCTGGGGTTCTTTAACGTGCACTGACATCGCACAGTACACGGGCCTCTAGAATTTCTCCTCCAAAGAAATTCTAGCCGCCGCGGCCGGGATCGAACGCGCGTCTTTTGGGTCAGCAGCCGAGCACCATAACCGCTGAGCCACCGCGGCGGCTCGATATATATATATATATATATATATAAGGGAAGGGGAATGAGGGGCTCGTTATAAATATGAGAGAAGCCAACAGCCACAGAAACCAAGGAGCACAGGGCATTTTTTTTTAATTTATATATTTTTTGTGGTGTTGATCAAGTAAGAATATTACTGAATGTGTTGTCGCTTAAAGCTAATTGATTAGAAAAGCAGAAGAAAAAACAACCACATGCCGCCGGTGGGATCCGAACCCACGACCTCCGAATTACGCGTCCGGTGCTCTACCTCTGAGCTACGGCGACGGCTGTCAAACCTTCTGCTTTCGGGGGTATTTATGTTTACAAATAATCTAACCTTGAGAGTGTTCATCCGCGCCACCCACGTTCGTAAGCGGCGGACGTGGAACGTCCTCAGTTACCGCTGGTGTGACGTAGAACCCCATCGAACGGCAAGGGTGGAAGCTGTGTGAGAACCCTCTTATGCTTCCTATGGCGTCAAGGTTGCCAGAACCGAGGCCCTCGCTAAGCAATTAAGCAAACAAGGGAAGGGGAATGAGGGGCTCGTTATAAATATGAGAGAAGCCAACAGCCACAGAAACCAAGGAGCACAGGAGATTTTTTTTTTAATTTATATATTTTTTGTGGTGTTGATCAAGTAAGAATATTACTGAACCACACCACAAAAAATATATAAATTAAAAAAATTCCCTGTGCTCCTTGGTTTCTGTGGCTGTTGGCTTCTCTCTTATATATATATATATATATATATATATATATATATATATATATATATATATATATATATATATATATATATATATATATATCAAAAACAAAATAAAACAGCGTGCCAAATGAATGTCAGTTGCTTGTTAGCGCTGTGTTGTCCGTTTCTTCCTTTTTCTCTGCTCTCTTCTTAGGGCTTGGGCTTTGCGCTGTTTAAACAATATCAGGCATCCGAATGTAATGTCACAGTGGAAACGCGAACAGTTAGTTAGTTATATGGAGTTTTATGGCGCATAAGCAACTGTGGCTATCATGCGCCAAACACAAGGTTAGATGATGTTATATTAAGTGTATAGATGATACATTATATTAGATTTAAGACATTGGCTTTCTTTAGAAACTTGCAAACAAATCAAAACTTGACGAGTGTTTGCTCGTCTAAAAGCAGTGCGGGATGAAATGGAATGTGTTCATTGTAAAATACAGTGAAAAAAAATAATCTTCTAAGCTCTTAGAGATGCGAGCACGAAATTAAAATGTGATTAACTGTGAGCTCCTCTCTACTCATTTCATATACAGGTTTGTCTTTTTTGTTAATAAGAAGCTATGGGTGATGTGTGTGTGACCTATGCATAAACGACATAAAATTACTTCGATAAAACGCTCTTTATGGCAGCTTGATTTCCATTCTTTTAAAATGGGCTTTCCAGTATGCAGCTTGTTGTTTTCTTCATTTTCCCAGAAAGCTTGCCATTTCGCTCTTAGTTTGCTACGTACTAACTTTATGTAATCCCTCGGAGGCAAATTCACATGTTTTATTTCCATGGTTCTGGCTTGTGCAGCACAAATGTCGGCTCTCTCATTGTCCCTAATGCCAACGTGACTGGGAACCCAGCCGAATTTTATAACATGTTTTTGTGCTGTGACCTTTACTATATTGTGTATGATGCTTCCTGTCAGTGGCTCCGTGGCATTTTTGGAGTTTAATGCTGTAAGGACGCTCAGTGAATCTGTATAAATGATGCTGTTTTTGATGTTTTCATTTTGTTATTTTCTGTACCGCAACACAAATGACATAACACTCGGCGGTGAAAACTATAGGACATGAGGGCAGTCGTACTCAATTTTTATTTTTTTTCTTGTATTACTGCGCTTCCTACATGAGCATGAGTTTTTGACCCATCAGTATAAAATGCAGTCTAATTTCTGTATTTTTCTTGTAGTGCTAGATATTCTTGTAATATATGGACGTGTTGTGTACAGGTTTTCGTAAGGCGTGTTAGTGTGACGTCACACACTGTGGGGAGAGTGTACCACGGTGGTAGCGCTTCGTGTCTTGGGGCAATATTTTTAATTTCATTTAGTATGTTCAGAGCTTGACATTTTTCTTCGAAGCGCAAGAGCAACGGCTTAATCGCGTGGGGCTTGTTGTTGAAGAGTATTCGGGATGGGCATTTCGTGACAATTGGGTAAAAGAGATGTTTGGGCTGAGAACGAATTTTGAGGATGTATGTAAAGGTTAGTGCAGTTCTTCGATCTTCTAAGGAAGGTTCATTAGTTTACACATACAGACTTGCTATTGGGGAAGTTCTGTAAGCACCGGAAGACAACCTTAAACCAAAGATTGTGGACCGGATCCAGTCGTTTTATGTAGGACGGTCTTGCTGAGCCATATACTATGGACCTATAGTCTAACTTAGAGCGAACCAGAGAACGATATATATGTAACAGGGAAGCCGTATCAGACCCCCAGCGTTTTCTTGACAGCAGTTTCAGCACATTGAGGGCCTGAGAAGCTTTTTTTTTTTTAAGCTGTTTATATGTGGCAAGAAAGTGAGCGAGCTTTTTATCGAAAGTTATCCCTGGAAGTTTATGCTCTTGTTTGAAAGGTAATGGGGTTTGGTTTAGATGTAGTGTGGGGTCGGCCTGAAGGCCTCAAAGAGAACAGAACCGCTAGTGTTTTCTGAGGGAAATATCTAAATCCGTTTCTATCTGCCCAGGTAGCCAGTTTATTTATTGTTATTTGTATCTGTCGCTCACAGCTAGGTATGCTGGAAGACGTGCATGCTATTTGGAGGTCGTCTATGAAAACTGAGTTCATTGTGGATTTTGGGATTACTTTTCCTATGGAGTTCATTTTGAAGACGAATATGGTCGTGCTGAGGATGCACCCTTGGGGTACACCAGTTTCTTGAATAAAAGTCTTGGAGAAGGTTGCGCCTAGGCGGATTCTGAACGTGCGATTGATCAGGAAGTCGCTCAAACAGCTCAGCATCCTGCCGCGGATACCTAGGTCCGCTAGGTCACGGAGGATACCGAACCTCGACGTGGTATCGTAAGCCTTCTCAAGGTCGAAGAAGACCCCCATACAGTGTATGTTGTGGATGAACGCTTCCCGGACTGTGTTCTCAAAGCGTACAAGGTGATCGGTTCTGGAGCATGTCTCTTTAAACACGCATTGGTGTACGAGTATATCTAAAAGTTGAAACGCGAACAGAGCGAAGCCTTGGCGGTCCACTGTTCACATCTTTTCATCACAATTTGACTTCGGTAGTAGCAAAAGAACGTTGGAGTCGTCGGTGATGCATTCTAGGACGCCTCTAGACTTCTTATCACCCAGGTAAAAGCGCAATGAAAAAAAAATTGAACAAGGCAGTGTGTTGGCACCGCGTTGTTTGCGTTTCTTACCATCGCGATAGTACGCGACTTCATGTGTTTGGGAACGCAAATCCTTATAGATACCTAAACACGCGCGCTAAATTTAGTACAATGGCATCGAAATGAACAACGTCGTTATTACAATAGAAGGGTCAGCCTCGCTGCTCTCAAAGACCTCCTCGCTTAGTGGTGTCTACAGCGTGTTGATCACATTTGCTTTCAAGTCGAGTTCCTGGGTTCGATCCCTGCCATGGCGGCAGCGTTTCGATGGAGGCGAAACCTAAAGGCGCCCGTGCGCTGTGCGATGTGTGTGTACGTTAAAGATATCCAGGTGGTCGAAACTGTTCCGCAGTCCTCCAATGCGGCAATCCTTTCTTTCTCTCTTTCATCTTGCACTCACAGCTTCGTCCCTTTTCCTTGGCGCGGTTCCGTTCTCCACCAAGATGTGAGAAAATTACTGCGCTATTTACTTTCTACAAAAGACTAATTATATGCAGGAGCATCCGCAGCTTCTTCGCTCTGTGCAGCTCTAGTCGGGCGATGCGCCGCCACAGCGCTTTCTGCTGTGCGAACTTCGTCGTAAAAACGTAAAAATTTTTCTCAGGCTTTACGGAGTGTCGTGACTTGATTGTTGTTGCCTTGCACCGTCTAGCAATTTCGCTGTTTCCGAATGGCGCTAGAAATGGCTCAAATTAGTTGAACCGCCGCGGCGAGGGTAATCATGTTCTCGAAATTCTAAAAATCTGATAAGGCCAATGCTAACGGCCGGCTACAGATCTGTTGCAGTCTGGTGCCTTATGGTGTTAGCTAATAAGGTAACTATTAGTATTTAATAAAATACTTTACTACTTAACACGATTCTCCTCTTTTTTGAGGTCTGCAAACACTGCATTTGCTATGCCACAAAAAGCTCGTCCTTATACGCAAACTGTACTGTTAAAATTAGTGGCTGGCTTCCCCGAAGCTCCTGGTTGATTTTTTATTCTACGTTCTTCACAAGTAGCATTAATTCCTTTTTTAATGTTTAAGTGATCGGGAATTTTGATTCTGTCAAGTACCTGCATGGAACTTCGCGATCTGTTGGAGATCAACTAGCCGTTGGCTATTGCTGCGGAAAGTACTTGCATGGTTGTGAAAATTTCAAGAAAACAAAATCAAATCAATGCTTAAAATCAAAATACCTACAGAGAAAAAACAGTGTGCATTAGATAAGGAACGCTGGCTAAACATTTCCTTACTTTTATTCGCGTAATTTATTTGCCTTTGTAATCAAACGGAGTCAAGGAGAAAAATTTCTGCCTCTCCCGTAACCGAGAGTAGAGTAAGCATGAAATGTTTACGGGCATAACACGAAGCGTACGCGGACACGACGAGACGCAGGCCTGACAAGAATGTATAGGCAGCGCG
Organism: Amblyomma mixtum; assembly: GCF_055824585.1. Taxonomy (NCBI): domain Eukaryota; kingdom Metazoa; phylum Arthropoda; class Arachnida; order Ixodida; family Ixodidae; genus Amblyomma; species Amblyomma mixtum. The sequence goes on from NC_143013.1 coordinate 182,290,779, forward strand.
TTCGAAACTGTCTTAAAGTGCGTAGAGGCGAAAGCGTTTTCCGCACCACTTTGCCTATGTGACACTGGTGACGTCACCACTGGATTACGTCACATATAATTGATGAAGTAATGGCAAGTTACTAATTATTGACTAATTACAGATTAATGACTAAATACTGATCAAATGCTAATTAATGACGCTTAAGCTTCGCCTTTAGGAGTGGAACGGGACAGCGTGTTGTAGCGCTGCCAGGCAGTCCACGGAACGAAACCACCCGTTCGGCGTGATGCCTTGACCTTCGAACGTGACGCTTATTGAGGAAAGGAAATTACGCAGTAACTCTCTGTCATCTCGGTGTACACCCGAAACGCACAGTACAAGAAGGGAGGAACGCCACCACCCTTTCAGCACGAAGCTACCGGCACTTGTATGCCGGTCCTGAAGGAGGGCTTAGAGAGTCGTTAAATCTCGTACGTTGCCCGGATGTTCTCGTTTCAGTGCCCGGATGAATGGAATTCAGTGCCCGGATGTTGGCTCTCGGTCTCGGCGTGACGTCACCACACTGCCGACAACAGGAGCTAAAAGCATTTCATGCTTAATAACGGAACGGATACATGGTTGCTGCCCACTTGCGAAATACAATTGACGCATCGTCACAACGCCGATAAGTACGTTGCGCATTGCTTCGGGCAAGCATTCGCGTCATATCGTCGAGCTGTTATCTGCGTGGTGGATCGATACCGGCCCAGGAACGTCCGTCCCGGATGTAGTACACGCAACGGGAGTTGTCAGTGGCGTATCGTTCCGCTCCGTCCTGCAACTTGCACCTTATAAGCTTAATATGCATTGAAGCAATTATTTGGAAATATGTAAACTGTTCTATTAGTAGAGCTAAGCTATTAGCTGAGCTAGTGATTAGATTGGTCCGTTTTCTATGTTTCGTTTGCAATAGTGTGTGAGAGAGACGGAAGGGTTTCTCATGTCAGCCAACTCCAGTAGAGTTGCATGAGGATCTCAGGTGCTTAGGTGGAGCCAGTATGAATTTTAACTCAGCAGTGCAAACAGATGGGGGATGATTGTGCGCCAGCAGCTGTTCTAAAGACTGGAGCCATGTCCCGTCTCAAGCGCCACGTAGGTGGCACGCAATTAAGTTAAAGGTAGTGTTTGAACGTAGTTAAACCGAAGTAGAAGTGCGAAAGCATGTATCTAGCCTGACTGGCTCATGGTTTTGCTTTGCTGGGTTATCGGCACGTCTGACAGCGATATTATAGTCAAGCTGTAAACGACGTTAAACTGGTCTCTGTTCTCGCCGCAGAAGGGCGTTAGTGAAGGCCATGATATGCAATGTAGAGTGCGAGTGTGTTTGCAGTCAACAAGGCGTGATCGGCTGCGGCGATAGCTTAGTGATTTCGTGGAGTGGCCAGTGAAACTGATCTGTTCCCGCCGCTGCGGTTTCGAATCCGGGTTGCAGCAATATTTATTTCATTTATTGAAGGTCAAGGTCAAGGCTTCATCGATAGCCCGGCTGTTGCAGGTACGGTCATGAAGAAGAGATTTCACTTTAAAAATTGAGACATTTTCGAAAACGCCGCCTAACTCAGTGTCGCAAAGTGAAGTTTAATGGCAAAAAGGCAAGGTCCATCCGAGACCGAGCTTCTATGAGCTATAAGAGGCCATAGAAAGATATATATGTGTTGCCATGACCGGCTGGTCATAGAAGTTTACTGCGCCAGCAAAGATTTTTTCGCCGATCACTGAGGACCGCCATTAGCTTCACAACGGTGAACACGGGGTCACTCTCGGTGTGTATGTTACGAGTTTGTATCCAGTGGCGGAATATTTCGGATCGCAATTTTCCAGTAATAAATGCGTGATCCAATAACAAATAAGGCAAGAAAAAGACGTACAATCGAGTTTAAAAAACAAAACCAGAAATTAGAATTTCTCTCAGCGTCCCTTTAAACATGCCACTACACTGCGAAAATGCAGTACGACTTGTATATTTGCCAAGCCGCACTATAAGGTGTACAAAACTTATGCGCCGTGGAGGTTTGCTTGCAATCCTCGCCTCTTATAACCCGATTTATTCAGTTATTTTATCTAAAGCAAAAATATGCCGTCGATTGCGTTACTTCCTAATGCGAAATCTGAGCGCAGCTCATCAGCTATTTCAGCTTTTCGATAGATTGAGGCAAAAAATTTGCGCAAGAAATGTATGTACAATTACAGATAACTTTTTATTTTTTACACATATGCCTTCTTCAAGAAACACGACACTAACAGTTCTTAATTGTCATGAAGGAAGCTTTGTGGACGTGGAAATAGATGCATATATGCTCGACTTGCTGCACCAATGCCTGGTTCTCAAAGACAACGTCTGCACAAGTATTTCGCGAGGTTGTCACAACTGTGGGAGCCGTTACGAGCGAGAGGAACGGGATGTTGTCGCGTATAAGTGGTAAGTTGTTGTTGTTGTTGTGACTGAGAGAAGGATGAAAAGGAAATTGCACGGGCCTGCTACTGGCTCGAGCCAAGCCACCACCGCTGCCACGTGCAGATAGAGGAGAGTTAAAAGATCAGAGGAAGGAGAGAGAGGAAAGGAAAGACGCGCGTCGCAGCAATAACTGCGTCCGCCGGAGCGGACGCTGCTCAAAAAACAGAGAAGCGGCCGAAGCCGCGCTCGCCGAAGCGAGAACAGATACTTATATAAGTGGTAAGAAATTCGCCCTTGTCTTTATATTAATATTAAAGTCCCCACCCACCCTGCCCTCCTGTCAGGTGGCAGCGTTTCTGGCACAACGTTGACAATGCCAAAGCATGCAGCGCGCATATGTCACTACCACCACGAAGCTAAAAGCACGACTGAGGTGTCCACTCTTCCAAGAGGGCAGTTATGCGCCTTCCGTCTGATTCAGGTGTCTACCGAGATGTGTGAGATCGATACTGCGCATTTCCTTCCCTCAAAAACCAATTTACAAAATTTTACACTCTGCTTTCCAAGCCCCGCTCTATTGGGCTCGCAGCTGTGGGAGACAGATGCTGCGCATTTCCTTCCCTCAAAAAAATACTGAAGACAATTTCGAAATTCTAAAGTGTGCTTGGCGAAAGCCGTGTGGTCAACCCGCTGCCGCTTCCCCGAACCTCCTGGCGCGGAATCACTGGGCCGCTTCGGTGGTGGTGGTGAAAACTTTTAATTACTGAAATAGAGTTTGGGAGCCACAGAGTGGCCCCGCTACATGGTCGGCGTCCATATATAGTCCGGGACACCTCATGACAATGCCCTGTCTCTCGCCCGTTTCACCAGAGCCCGTTGGCCCGAATAATGGACAACAGGCGTCCAGTGAAAAATTGTATCCATTCAGTGGCGTTCGCTTACTACAGTTCTTCCTTTTACTCAAGCAAGCTGCAGCTCACATTTGTGCGGGACACTTGTGAAACAGTTGTTATTAGTGCAAAGTTAACGCTTGCATTTTGCACAAATTAATTAAACCCGGCTGACTGCAGCATTTTTACAACTTGAAGCGCTGCCGTTTCTCATTTATGGCAGGATGCTGTCCTACGCTGCACAGCCCTCAGCACTGGAACCCTGGACTAGCGACGCCACCGGCCTTCGGCAACTTTGCTCTTTATCTTTCGATATTTTTTTCCAATATCATCACTTCAGAGTTCACAAGTAGTATAGCATCAGTCCACCTATTAAATAAACATTACCAAAAAATAATTTCTACGTTGCAAAAACTGTTGGCTCTAGCACATCCCAGATATTCTTTTCCTTCTTGCCATGCCTTTGGAGCTGTTCTATTGAAAACCATTCTCTTGTGCTGGCCAGTGCTTTCTATGGGTTGTCGTACCATTATACAACCGTCACATCCGCTCCACTGGCAGTCTTAGATCTCTTTGGTACTTCCGCTTATATTATTCCTCTTTTAAAATTTCACCAGCGCTGCGACTAGGAACAAGAACAGAGAAGGAAGACAAGTACAAGCGCTACTAACAACTGAAAGTTTATTTGAAAAAACACAGATTATATGCACACAACTGACAACCCAAAGCGCCTGCGCTTCCCGCAAAAAGCACGCAAAAGAAAGTTAAGAATCTAGATACAAAATTTCACATTCATATAAGTTTACAGATGGTGTGCTAACGCACGTGTCGCTGTTCTTGTGAATGTGATAGGCTTCACACAACTCCCTAGTCAGCTGATCTGGATGTCTGAATTTAATCTTTGCCCTGTTAAGTAGTGGAAAGCATGCTTTTTATTAGGCACACCGGGTTTGTTCAGATGACAATCTCTGGAATGAAGGGACAGATTTGATGAAGGAGCACCATTCAAAGTGGTTTTATGCTGACGTAAGCGTGTATTTATGCATTTCCCGGTTTGCCCAATGTAATTCTTGCCGCAGCGCTGGTGAAATTTTAAAGATGTACCAACTAGCTCAAACCACCATTTTGCTCCAGTTCATATTATTCCTCGTCTCAGCACCGCTGGCCAAACTGAAGCTAGGAATTCGCTCTCAAGGAAAGCAGATGTAACTTTTGCCACAGCCGCACCATCCGCTTCTTGAGCACAGCTGTGATTCGAACTGCTGTCGCCATTGCTAAGACTGCTGTTTTCCCTCTGTCTCAGCTGTCTCTGCACTGCTCACTAAATTTTTAAATTCTTATGGTCCACATGGAAACCTAAAAAAAAATGCCTCTAGGCAATGCAACGTGATTTCTTTCTGCTGACTGGCAATTCAAGTGGGAAAAAAAAAAACTGCCCCTAAAAGGTCCCCTACAGACCCTTGAGGCGACAGCGCGACATATATCTCCCAACGTAATTTAGCTACGAATGTTGCAACAGCGATGTTTTTACAAGACAGGGCTGTTATATAGAAGAGAATGAGCTGAAATACGTTTTTTGCTCCTAATAAATTTGGGGCATTTCTGTGATGGCGATGAAAGTGAAAAAAAAACGAAAACGAGCGGGGCTCTTGCGGTCTTTCATCCGTGAAACAACCGCGTATAGAACTTCGTTTATGTGGCGTAAGTTTACGCTTCGCAGTTAAGGTTTTAGGACACTTTGAAATGTTACCCGAAACAGGCATTCGCGCGTTCTAGCTCAACGCAGGAGCTCATAAACGGTTTGTCGCGAATTCGCGCCACTGGGTCACAAAGAGGTAAAAGGGGTCCCAAAGTCGCAATCGGCCACGTTGCCAAGGTCTCGCCTGGTCCCATTCACACTATAAACGCCTGCACTTTAAGCAGTTGGCAGTAGTCGCAAATGTACGAGTTCATGAACGGACATCAGCTTGATATTCTGAGTGGCACTTGTGGTATGAATGCCAGTCACGGTGGCTCGGAAGCATAGGCCTTTTACAGATAAGTATAAGGTCACTGAATCAAACCAAGGCCACATCGGACACCCTCTGATGGTAGCGAAATAAAAAAAAAAGTTCTTGCAAGCAGTCAAGAATCAGCGCATGTTAAATAACGTGTGGTGGAAATCAATCTGAGCCTTTCGATACACTAGAAGCCGGACGGTACACTACAAAAGTCCCGTGCAGATTCGGGACTTTAAGCTGTGTCGCCTCGTCCCCTTTGGCATTTCTAAACAACACGAAAAAGAAAGGAAGGAAGGAAGGAAGGAAGGAAGGAAGGAAGGAAGGAAGGAAGGAAGGAAGGAAGGAAGGAAGGAAGGAAGGAAGGAAGGAAGGAAGGAAGGAAGGAAGGAAGGAAGGAAGGAAGGAAGGAAGGAAGGAAGGAAGGAAGGAAGGAAGGAAGGAAGGAAGGAAGGAAGGAAGGAAGGAAGGAAGGAAGGAAGGAAGGAAGGAAGGAAGGAAGGAAGGAAGGAAGGAAGGAAGGAAGGAAGGAAGGAAGGAAGGAAGGAAGGAAGGAAGGAAGGAAGGAAGGAAGGAAGGAAGGAAGGAAGGAAGGAAGGAAGGAAGGAAGGAAGGAAGGAAGGAAGGAAGGAAGGAAGGAAGGAAGGAAGGAAGGAAGGAAGGAAGGAAGGAAGGAAGGAAGGAAGGAAGGAAGGAAGGAAGGAAGGAAGGAAGGAAGGAAGGAAGGAAGGAAGGAAGGAAGGAAGGAAGGAAGGAAGGAAGGAAGGAAGGAAGGAAGGAAGGAAGGAAGCAAGGAAGCAAGGAAGCAAGGAAGGAAGGAAGGAAGCAAGGAAGCAAGGAAGGAAGGAAGGAAGGAAGGAAGGAAGGAAGGAAGGAAGGAAGGAAGGAAGGAAGGAAGGAAGGAAGGAAGGAAGGAAGACTCCTAACACGCGTAAGCGTGTGTAAATTACTGTTGCATAGCGCTCTTGGTGGTTCTAACTAAAAACGCGCTATTTGGTTCCAGTCAAGTGGAGGAAAAGAGCGACGAAGTTCTCTTGTTCTGACCACAAATTGTGAATTTCGTGAAGCGCAGTTTTCAGCTCCCCTCGTCTGATCTTTTGGCAATTTCTAAACATGAAGTCTTAACTGCACAAACTTTCTAACCTCGATCCTAGTGTCACTCATTAGTGGCTTGGGAACGTTGATTAGCGGTCGGAATGTGCCGAATAGAAAAAAATTACCCCCATAAAATAGCGATTGCTTGTTACTTTTGCAGTGTTCATTTATCTTTTCTGTCACGTGAAGAGCCTAGCGCGGTTTGAGTCAGCCATTTTGTATTCCTGGAACTTACTGGGCTATATGTCTGGGCAAGAAGACCTTTCACAAGTGCAACAAGACCTCACTGATTTCTTTTCACCGTCGCCCAACTCCATTGCGCCAGTGTACGCTATTAATCACTGCCCAATTTCTTCGGTCAATCATTACAAATACTTAGGCGTCCATATCTCTCGTGATCTAACTTGGACTCTCCATGTCACCAACATAACTAACTCCGCAAACAGTGTCCTTGGGTATCTTCGGCGCAACTTTGCTCTAGCACCAAGTTCTCTCAAATCACTCGCTTACAAGACTTTTGTCAGACCTAAACTTGAATATGATAATTCTGTCTGGGATCCCCATCAGACTAACCTAATTAATACCATTGAGTCAGTTCAGAATCGTGCCGCGAGGTTCATCTCATCTGACTACTCCTATCATACCAGCATCTCAGGTCTGAAATCACGATTGCAGTTGCCTACGCTAGTCACCCGTCGGAACGCAGCACGTCTCTGCTTACTTCACAAGTTCTTCCACAACATTCCCGAAGCCAACCGATTAATTCCACGCGTGCATCGCATTTCCCGACATAACCACCCGAACGCTGTTTACCCTGAACGTGCACATACCACCACATTCCAGCAATCATTTTTCTTAAAAACCGCCCGTGACTGGAATGACCTCTCTGATGAAGTGGCCACCATCATGAATCATCGACTCTTGAAGACCACTATCGAGGAAGCGTACTCATCAACGTAATTTTTTGTCCATTTTCTTATTAATGTATAATATTTTTTTTTTGCCGTGTTGTCCCCACCCCTCACGTAATGTCCCGAAAGGGACCTTTGAGGAATAATAAATAAAGAAATAAATAAATATAAATTTCGTTAGCTAGGCCTTATGTCTTTGGTTTTTTTTTACATTGGTTTCACTACTGGCACATGTGACATGATCACATGTATTAAGGCATTAATTATGTGAGGTTTACACAAGATTCATGATTGGCACTCCGTGCTAACTTTGTGGCTGATGTTGGTTTTACCTTCTCATCGAAAGAAGTCGCCAGCTCTGCCGCGCCTGTCGGCAGGTGGGTAGCTACTCGCTGCATCTGTCTGTTTTGCGAAGCCATCTTGCTTGGGTTCGTGCAGCGATAGCAGCAACCAGCGTGGATGTTTATCTGCCTGCGAGGCCAGTTATTTTGAGACATTCCTCATGCGAACTGACGGTGCTTGTCTGCGCTTGTTTGGATGCCCTTTTGTGCTAGCTTTTGACTGATAGGGTAGGTCATTGGTAGCGTTCCTATCTAAAGGAAAAAAACTTTATATTGCACACTGAAAAAACCGAAACGAACCCCTGAGCGGTTTCCTCGGGTATGAATGCATTTTATAAGGTGGAGGGGGGGGGGGGCAGTTGCGCGTGTTTGAGGCTACTGTCCTCGTGGCGTATTCTGATTTCACTGATTTTTAAGTTATTCTTGAGTGTAAACATCATAATACCTTGAGATCTCACTACACACTTCGTCCGAATTTTTTTCTGTCTTTTCGTGGCCTTGTTGGCTGCTCTGGCGACTTCTGGAATATTATAAAAATTTTGATCCCTGATGGTGAAGAACCAGCTGCTTTTAAACATGAATTGCCGCTGCGACAATGTTGATGTCAAAAATTTGGCCCGACTAAGCCCATAGTGCACAAACTTCGTTAAGCAATTTACAACGGGGACCGCAGGCATACCTCGCTGTCAAATATTACACTGGAGGCGTTGACTAAACTATTCATTCCCCTAGGATTTCCATCATTTCGTCACTGGAAAATTTATTTCTTATCTCACCGCCTTTCCGCTTCGTTATCATTCTAACGGTATACGAGGTAAGTATCGGCCCGTCGTTCTTTAGGAACTGCTAATCGAATTCAGAATCTTGTTCCGCTGAGGGAGCGATTTTTTAATGGTGATTATGATGTTCGGATACTTCAGGCATAATGAATAAAGTTATCCTGACCAACCCAGTCGGAGAACAAGGCCAGAACCTTGTCTGTTGTCGGTCGTTTTATGGACTCACTGTACACCCTTCTTAACCTTCAGGAAATATGCGGAAACCGAAGAACTTGTTCCACTTTTTGTCAGGTAATGGTCCTGTTAGCGTTCCGTTCCAGTTGCGCACTCACCCACTGAACCTGAGGTGCAAAAAGTCTAGCAATCATCGTGCACTTGTCAACAAGCAAAGCGCAGCTCGGCGTCAGTGAATCACCCCTCGGAGTCTCCCCATTCATCATTTTGAAGGAAGCCAACAGCCGCAGAAACCAAGGCGTATGTGGGAATGTTTTTGTTTTATATTTCTAGTGTTGATCAATGGGAGAACAATGCTTCATTAATCTGCCCCTTAGAGACAATTAATTTTAAAGCAGAAGAAAAATTATTTGACATTGCTAAGCGCTGCAGCCCTGTCTTCGCCAGCTACCCCCTTGATGAGATAGAATAACATGTACAGTCTTTGTCAAAAGTAACCAGGCTGCATGGTTTGCTTCTCACTCGTACAGTAGACTCTTCACGGCTTCCCTAAAGATCAGAAAGTTCTTTGAATGTGAGAAGAGGGGTTCTTCTTACCACACAGATTTAGAGCTTGAGGGCTGGCACAATAGCTTTAATATACGACTTAGAAGCAAAACGTGCAGCCTGGTTACTTTTGACGAAGACTGTACTTTGTGCGCATAGCTCCGAGGAATACGCATCACTGTACTCTAGCAGCCTCGACACTCGCTCGCAGTACGGTATGGAAATTACTGCCGGTAGCCAACCACATCGGCCAGCAACAACAGAAACTTCCCACACATGATTCCGCGCCTTGAGATGGTCTTTCGCGACGTGTTGTGGAAGTGTCACGCGGCCACCCTTCATTGGTGTCTTTTATCTTTATTTTATTGCAGTTACTGCCTCCACCCTTTGCTTTCCCTATAGCGCGATACCGACCAAGAACCTGTTTCTGGTCATCCTTCCCGCCTTTGCTCTCAGGCCTAATTTCTCTTAGTCGCTCTCGTTATCGGTATTATTTCCTCGGCTCGTCTTCCCGTGCCATGCCCCGTTTCCGGCTTGCCATACGGTCGAGGTATGCAGGAGATTATCCTAGTGCTTCGTTATTTGGTTTCAAATACTGCTGACGCTAGAACAAAACACTTGGCGCCGAATAGACGCCGCATCTCCCAGAGTAAGAGTGAGCCAAAGTGCCTCTCAGTCACGTTACAAATGATGCACAGCACCTCGATAATGACTGTCACGAGAAAATTACCTTACTAGCTGTAAACTTACGAACGCTGCAAAAAGTAAAGGTTTAAATGAACGTAACTAAAAGGCGAGCTTAATCGAAAAGATTAAATACCAGGTTTCACGGGAGAAAGAAATAATTCTACATATACGGAGAAGTTAAATAATGGTAGCGCACTTTTGGCAGGAAGTGTACTGCCAGGGATAAGGTGGCTAGTGACGTCGTGACTCTTGCCTTTTCCCGAGAAATATACAGCCAGGGAAGGCTGAAAATTAGGTAAACTTATGGGGCCAGGAAACGTGCAGGACGCTGCGGCTTGTGCTCACATGTACACGGTCGTCCGCTCTTAGTGCGAACACGCGAGCGCATGGCCGGTCTTTCTAGAAGGCCACTGCATGCGGCACAGCCGCTCATCACAGCAAAGTGTAGCACGAAAGTGGAGCAGGAGGCGCGGCAGTGACGGGCGCAGCAGCCCTCCAGAGAGCACGGCCATGAGCTCGCGTGTTCGCACTACGAGTAGATGATCCAATATATTGCCATAAGGCCATCAGCAGAGGCCGGCAACTTGTAGTGCACTGCTATCGGGTGAAGGCTATGGCAAAAGTGATGCATTACGCACAAAAACCAACAAGTACCAAACGCAATGAGCAGCCGTGATCACGTGTCGACGGGTGATGAGCGCCCCACCGCAGTAGTGCTTGCCTCCTCTCCTGTGGATGGCTACTTGCCAAGGCCAGCTTCCAGGCACTGCTCTCTGGCCGCCCACTATCCTGTCTTCCGCGTAAACATCCGGTGTGACGTACGGTCGTCCGCACTTCTCTGCAGAAGAAAGCATGCGACTGATTATTCGGTTAGCGCTCTACCAAGCAGTGAATAGAAGTGAAATATGTTAAGCAACTGATGGGACGAATATGCTGCATTGGTTAGCCCAGTAACAATGCTTAGCTATGTCCATATCTGAAGCAAGCTGAACCAGACGCTATTTCATTATATTTGGTGCGATGCAGAGGAAAAGATGGAGAAATAATTTTGATGCAAAGAAAACAATTTTCCATCTTCCATTAAATTACCAGGACGTCAGGCAGAATTATGTTACTTTTTATTTGGGTGAATAATGCAATGATACGGTAGTCAATCGAGGTTTTGTAGCTTTCTTTGCGAGCGATTAAGGCCCTGATGCTTGAAGATTATTCGCAGTTGCCTTTTTCAATCACTCATCATTCTTGAGAACAGTACACAACTGAGCGTGACAAGCGCTGGCTATATCAAGAGCATTTGAACCTTGTCAAGAAGATAGGAAATAGAAGCTTTTTCTTTCCCAGCTTTGAGGAACGCATTGATAGACAGCATAAATTAAACTCGTTGCACCGTGAGAAAAAATTACACCTCGCAGCTCTAAAATGTATGAATATTACAAGTGTAAGATGGGCACTGGGACGGTTAGAGGAGCAGGGCGCCGGTGGTCGACGCAGAGACACAGGCCTCGTAGACACACAGGTCGAGCACCGAGAGCTCACACACAAAGCGATGGCAATGCCGCTCAACACAACGGTCAGAAGTTCGTCGTCGTCTTCGCCGGAACAAGAACTTCGTCGTTACACAAGCATTAGTTTCGGCGCATTAGGTCAAATTTCTGATCTACAGAGCTGATATGCGTTAAGCATGAATGAAGCGAAAATAAATTAAAATACAGACTGGCCAATGCAATGCTTCCCTGGTAGTCTCTGTGTTATCCATGAGGCAGTTCTAATGGCAGTTAATGGGATAAGGCAGTTTTCCTTCTGGTGTCTTGAAAAAGGTGGGTCGAGAACAGTAGGGCTATTTCATTCTGCTCATCGCTGTGACATTACGAGCGGGTTGTGCCTAGCCTAGTCTTGATGCGGAAATGGCACAAGGGGAACATAGACGCTGCTACAATAAGAACAGGACGATCTGGACAGGACCTGTGCTCTAAATCAACAGCCTGAATGATGCTGGGCAAAACTTATTTCTTTATCAAAGAATTCATGAGCGCAGCCTCTTTTCATATTGGTAGTTTAGGCTGGTCAAAAAGAAACCCTCGATTTGAAAGTAGGATTCTTCGGTAGATTACTGGGTTTTAAGGAGAAAAGGGAGCACTGATATTTATTACCGTGTTGACATTAAAGGGAGTCATAATTTCATTTCCCTGTTTTTCATTAAAGAGCAGCGGAACCTTTTTTACACGGGCTCTTCCACGTTTCGACTCAAGCGAAATTCAACAGCCGACGTGGACAGACACACCTGCAACCGTAAGCTGAGTTCTCTAAAATCTGTTAGCGCCAATGGAGAGGTAATCCGTCTATTCCCTAATGTTCTTCACACGCGTGCACGTTTAATATTTTATTCTTTTTTTATCATATAGCGATATCATTTCTTTCAGTTCTTGCGGCAACGTCCATTGTTTTGCCACTTTAAAATGTGGTGTGGTCAAGAAAATGGTCAAGAGAAATATGTGCTGTTTTCGCACGTTAGAGACGTGGTATACGCAACCTAAATGTATACTCTTTTCCTCGCGCACAGTTTAAAGCGTTCTGAAGCCCATGCTTGTTGAAAAAGGCGAATGTGGGTTCGAAAAATACTAAGAAAAGAGAAAATCCACTGTGTTGCAGATAAAATATGCTAAATTACTTTGAGGGATTCGAAATATTCAAGCACTCACCGGGAAGCTGAGACGGGGCAGGAATACAAAGGACGAGCAGTGCTAGTCGCCACATGGGTAGACGTTTTCGTTGTCGTCTATCGGAACGCCGTCGCGTGTGTAATCTGGCGCCAAGTTACGCCCTCCCTGTTTTCCTAGCGGAGCAGGTCTTATCTCGTTTCTGCTGGTGGCTCATCATACTAAGAAGCGATATGGTGCTGGAAAGATATGTGAGAAGCGTTAGGTCCCACGTGCAAAACTAATATGAGGTATTGTTCTCACAGGAGATTTCGTTGGCAGCTGTAAAATTTTGAACATGAAATCCAGATGAAACTACTTTTTCGGACAGTTACTAGCGGATTTTTATTTATGACCAAAACAAGGCGGTATAAAAAGACACATGAAAAAAAGGCGGTAATAAAAGATGTGTTGAGGAACGATTTTTTCATGAAACGCTAATCACTTACTTGTACAAAATGCGTCACTATGATGGCAGGTATAAGGAGGGCTCATATACGCCACACCGCATGCTTCCTCCGGCGCGGAAAAATGAAGTAGCATCGCACATATCGTAGACAAAGATATCTCCAGGAAGCCAATTTTAATGACGTACACAAGGAAAAGAGCACACTGATTCCAATGCTGATGCCATGCGCAATTTTCAAGGTGTGCACTGTTATCCGTCTTCTTCCTCTCACACTCTTGCCAATTTATAGGCTTGTTGAGAACACAAGAAAAGGGAAACGAGAGCTCTTTGTGACATATTTCTGAAGAAAGTGGAGAGCCACCGAAGCTTAGGAGCACCGGAACATTTTTAATCAAAAAAAGTGTTGTTCATCAATGGGCGATTAATAGTGTAATTATTTTATTGCCGAAATATAACTGATTAGAATTCAGAAGAAAGAACAGCTACATGCCGCACGTAGGGCCCGAAACCACAATCTCTGAATTTCGCGTACACTGCTCTACCAGCTGAGCTACGACGACGGCTGCTCAATCTTCTGCTTACGCGGGTATTCATGACATGGCACTGGAACGACTCAAGAATCACCCAGATGAACGAAGCTGCAGTTACTGAAACCATGAAAAGCATAATGGAATATTGTTCAGTGGAAAAATAGCTGCTGGATAATTTCCTACCTCAAGGCTTTTTAATAAGAAAGTACATGAAAAGACAACCACAGACCGACAGTGCGCTTCAAACGAACGATCTCTGCATGACGCCTGCACAACCTTTGACTTTAGGGCAAATTTGTAATAAGGGAGTAATTACTCATTGGCATCCACTCGAGCGCAGCCATACGGCTACAAAGAAAAGCTATACAGCTTTCTCAGAAACTTCGTAGTTAAAGAAAAATTCGTCCTGGTCCGGGGTTCGAACCCAGGGCCACCGCTTCACCGGTCCAATCGCTCTACCAATTGAGCTAACCTGGACGGCAAGCTTATGGTAGGGCGAGAGCGAATTGATCAATAACTCGAAGTGGGACCTGGGTTGGTCAAATGTTTAGGGGAATCTCCCAAGGTGGAGTAGATGTGTAATAAGGGAGTAATTACTCATTGGCATCCACCCGAGCGCAGCCATACGGCTACAATGTTATGTTATGTTATGTTACGACTACAATGTTATGTTTGCGTTTAAGCTAAACTTCAGAGTTCAGCAAACGGGAGTTTGGAAACGAGGAGCTCGTTATGACATACATAAAAGAAACCAACAGTTACTAGAACGAAGACAACCATATAGGGTGACAGTTCACTCTTAAACGCGGTAGCGTCGAATGTTGCGTTACCCAGAAAACCCGACGTTGTCGACGGCACCGTTGTGAGCGAAAAATCACCAGCATAACTCGGCGAGGTGATGCCCTGAGAACAACACAGGAGGCAGGGGAACCATCTAGGTCATGTGACCTTATCACAACCTGCTCACCAGACAATGAGCGCACTGGCCACCATGGCAGTTGGCAGTTAATTTAGTGATTGGCCGCTCGGGAAGAGTGACATGGTTGGCAGGAGGCCCACCGCTGGGGCACCTGTCATAACAGGGTAGTGGCGACCCAGGTAGCACACGGCAGCGGGCCAATATTGGAAATCCACTGGCAAAGCGTGGCCCTAACTAGGCCCAGAGTTGCCAGTGAGCATCCGATATTGGTTGTGCCACTCCTTAGCACATCCAACAATGGCCCTGGTTGTCCAACGCTTTACCAGTATTGGCTGAGCCATAATTAGATCCTGGCTATCATGGGCCAGGTTAGCCAGGATTGCCCCACTGTTTGCCATTGCTGGCTGTGCCATCATCGAATCCTGGCTATCATGGGACATGTTAGCCAGTGTTGTTCCACTCTTTGCCAGAATTGGCTATGCCATTTCCGGGAGCTGGCTATATTGGCCTAGGATTGCCACCGCTTATCCAGTGTTCAAAGTATACTGGCAAATGTTGGTAAACATTGTGTCATCCATTAAAATGGGTTCAAAATTATTTTTATTGTCGAGTACCATATCGGCAGTTCATAATTTTCGAACGCGCTAAAACATGCGAGTTCAAAGATTTGGTTTTATTTATTATTATATTGCCACGCGCCTAACGCGCCGCGCGGCCTCCGCGCTGAGTCGAAGACGACGACGAAGCGGCGGTGGGCTCTCGTGGCGCGCTGTTCTGTTCTGTGTCGTGGAAGCTGGCTCCATAATTAAAAGAAGGCTCCCGGTCTTAGGTTCTTCCCGACGTCTACCTTCACGGCTCCTCTGGTCGTGACACTGGTGGAGGTGCTGGGTATGCTCCCTACTCCTGAGGGCGACTCGACGCGTCCGCCTCTTGTGACCACCCCTGTCCATCGTGCCAGCCGGAGGATCCGCGGCCTGTCCCCCGAGGCCCTTCCTATCGTCAACGCGCCTTCAACTACCACTCCACTCATGGCGACGCCACTGCACGCCCTGCCTACGACTGTCCCTGCAGCCAGCCCCACCTATCTCACCCTTCAGACTCCACGCACGCCTCAGCCCTTTCACGGCGACCTGTTTGAAGATGCCGAAGACTGGTTGGCTCAATACGAACGGGTCGCGACCTTTAACTGCTGGGACGACGCTACAAAGCTGCGTAACGTTTACTTCAGCCTTGAAGACTCTGCACGAACGTGGTTCGCAAACCATGAGACTACTTTCTCTACGTGGCCGGACTTTCGACGTCAGCTCCTGAGTACGTACGCCAACAGCGACCGCCGGGAGAGCGCAGAGCGTGCACTGTCCTCTCGAATTCAGCTTCCCAATGAGGGTGTTGCCATGTACGTCGAAGATGTGAAGCGTCTTTGCGATCGCGCCGATCCGGCCATGCCTGAAGAAAAAAAGCTGCGGCACCTGATGCGCGGCGTAAAAGACCAGCTCTTTTCCGGCCTCGTGCGGAACCCGCCCAACACCGTCGCGGAGTTCCTGGCCGACGCCGTGCACATGGAGAAATTGCTGCGGCAAAGATCCCATCAGTACGACCGGGAACTGCGCCAAACGTCGACTCTATCAACGTTGGACCGGTTCGACCATGATCCCAGGACGAATCCGGACTCCCTTCGCGAACTCATCCGTTCCGTGGTCCGCGAGGAGCTGCAGCACCTTCAAGCCACCTTTGCCCCTCGCGTCGATTCCGTCACCAGCGTCATCCGCGAGGAAGTCCGACAGGCACTCAGGGCACAAGACGCTGCAGCTTTGCCGGCGCCGCAACCGACCCCATACGATCCCGCGCCGTACCCGACTCCTGTCCAGCCAGTCACGTACGCGGACGTCGTGCGCCGCGCGGCCCCATCTCCCGGGCCTTCGCCTTACACCGCACCATTGGTCGCGGTGCACTCTGCCCAGCCGACTCCTTACTGGGCGGATAGGCGCCAGGCACCGCGGAAGACTGACCTCTGGCGCACTCCGGATCAACGCCCGCTCTGCTACCACTGTGGTGAGGCCGGCCATCTCTACCGGCGGTGCCCTTATCGCGAAATGGGACTACGCGGTTTTCCTGTCGACAGCCCCCGTCCACGCCCTGGAGAGCGCCCTCAAGACATCGCCGAGTATGTCACCCGCCAGCGTAGTTCACCACCTCCTCCGCGCCGCGAGTCGCGATCGCCCTCTCCACGCCGGTCTTCGCCCTCTGGGTCCCGTTTCGCCTCGGGACAACGTGGTTCCTCGAGCCCTCGTCGGGAAAACTAGCTCCGGCGGCCTTTGGAGGCGAGGCCGCCGAACGCCGTTCCGACGCAAAGCTTCCACCGCCGCAGCAACTGAATCGCCCCGACGTCGCACGCCGCATCGCTGCACAGTTTTCCCCGACGCGCCTTTCGTATCGCCGCGATGCCGCAACCCCAATCGCCGACCCGCTTCCGCCGCCGCACCGACCCAATCGCCCCGACGCCGAACGCCGCATCGCCGAAGAGTTTCCCCCAACGCGCCGCTTGAATCGCTCCGACAGCGCAACCCCAGTCGCCGACCAGGTTCCGCCGCCGCACCGACTGAATCCTCCACAACAGCCATCGACGGGCCGTGCTGAAGGCAGGGTCTCTTTGGATATCCCTGTTCTCGTCGACACAAAGGAGGTCAGCGCGTTGGTTGATACGGGCGCAGATTACTCCATCCTTAGCGGACGGCTTGCGACGGCCCTGAAAAAAGTGACGACACCCTGGGACGGTCCGAACATACGCACGGCAGGCGGACATCTTGTCGCACCACTCGGCATGTGTGCGGCCCGGGTTACGGTTCGAGGCTGCACATTCGTTGCCACTTTTCTCGTTCTCCGCGAATGTTCTCGCGATGTCATCCTTGGCATCGACTTTCTTCGCGAGCACGGTGCGATCATAGACCTCCCGAACCGCTTGGTGACGTTTTCTACCGCAATGGCCACAGAAGAGCCTGCGCACCAGGGTTCTCGGTCCGCCCTGCGAGTCGCCGACGATAACGTTACGGTGCCACCACGTGCCAGCATTCTCACGAGAGTTACCTGCGACGAGCCACATAGGGGACTCCGGGTTGTCGAGCCTAATGTCTCCCTCGTACTCACTAAGGGGGTTGCGGTGGCACGGGGCCTTGGATCCTTTCATGACGGTTGTACAGAGGTCCTTGTCACCAACTTCTGCAACGAACATCGACATCTGTTCCGTGGCACGGCCATCGCTTACGTCGACCATGTTCAGGAAGTGGCCGAATGCTTTGCTTGTGCGGAGGACACACCTGGAGCTGACGCCGAAGCGGTCACCAGCGTAGACATAAATCCTGGCCTTCAACCGCTGAAAAGAGGCAACTCCAGGACCTCTTGCGGGAGTTTGGTGCGTGTTTCACGTCGTCGTCCAAAGTGCGCCAAACGTCGATAGTTAAACACCGCATTATCACGCATGAAGGAGCCCGACCAATCCATCAGCAGCCCTATCGTGTGTCCCCTCGTGAGCGAGATGCTATTCAAACACAGGTCGAAGAGATGCTCACAGACGGCGTCATCCAACCGTCAAGCAGTCCGTGGTCGTCTCCTGTCGTCCTCGTGAAAAAGAAAGACGGGACACTACGGTTCTGCGTCGACTACAGGAAGCTGAACAGTGTGACCAAGAAAGACGTGTACCCGCTCCCGCGTATCGACGACTCCCTCGACCGACTTCGTCAAGCCAAGTACTTCTCTTCGGTCGACCTCAGAAGTGGCTATTGGCAGATAGAAGTTGATGAGAGGGACCGTGAGAAAACCGCCTTAATTACAGCGGACGGGCTGTATGAATTTCGCGTCCTCCCATTCGGGCTCTGCTGTGCTCCTGCCACGTTCCAAAGAATGATGGACACCGTTCTCACCGGTTTGAAGTGGCAGACCTGTCTTGTTTATCTTGACGATGTCATCATTTTTTCCGCAACGTTAACGGAACATCTGCACCGCCTCAGGACTGTCCTCAAAGCCGTTCGATCTGCCAACCTCTCCCTCAAACCAGAAAAATGCCACTTTGGGTTCACCGAATTGAAGTTCCTCGGGCACGTCATTAGCGCTGACGGAATCCGCGCTGACCCAGAGAAGCTTGCTGCCGTTGCTGCCTTTCCGGTCCCCTCCCACAAAAAAGCTGTCCGACGTTTTCTGGGCCTGTGCTCCTATTATCGCCGCTTCATTAGAAGCATCGCCCAGCTCGCCAGCCCTCTGACGCTCCTAACCCGTGATGACACGTCATTTTCCTGGGGCAACGAACAACAGACTGCCTTCGACGAGTTACGACGCCTACTCCAATCACCGCCCATCCTGGCACATTTCGACGAAGATGCCGACACGGAGGTGCACACGGATGCGAGCAACGTCGGTCTTGGCGCCGTTCTAGTTCAGCGGCAAAACGGTGTCGACAAAGTAATTGCCTACGCCAGCCGCGCACTGTCGCGTGCTGAGTTGAACTACTCTACCACGGAAAAAGAATGTTTAGCGGTAGTCTGGGCCGCCGCCAAGTTCCGCCCATACCTCTATGGCAGACCGTTTCGTATCATCACCGACCACCACTCGCTGTGCTGGCTGAAAAATTTAAAGGACCCTTGCGGCCGCCTAGCACGTTGGGCATTACGCCTGCAGGAATTCGATTTCACCGTCACCTACAAGTCAGGCCGGAAACACACCGACGCTGATACCTTGTCACGTGCTCCCGTCGAACCTCCTCCGCAAGACACCACCGACGATGATAGCTTCCTTGGAGCGGTCAGCACATCTGAGCTCGTTTCCAGACAGCGTGCCGACGCCGAGCTCCGTCTGCTCATCGAACATCTCGAAGGTGGGTGCCCTGAAATACCACGAAACCTAGCTCGTGGACTATCGTCGTTCTGCCTGCGGAGAGGGGTGCTTTATAAAAAGAACTCTACTTCAAGTCCGACAACTTACCTGCTCGTCATACCGTCTGATCTGCGGGATGAAGTCCTCCTTGCCTGCCATGATGAACCGACTTCCGGCAACCTTGGAGTTACCCGCACCTTATCCCGAATCCGGCAGAACTATTACTGGCCCAACCTAACTTCCAGTGTCAGGCATTATGTCCGGACATGCCGGCAATGCCAGCGGCGGAAAAAACCCGCGCTCAAGCCTCCTGGGCTGCTTCAGTGCATCGAGCCGCCACAAATACCATTCGACAAAGTCGGCATGGACCTTCTGGGGCCATTTCCTCTCTCGTCTTCCGGCCACAAGTGGATCGTAGTCGCCACAGACTACTTGACCCGCTACGCTGAAACGAAGGCCCTTGCGCGAGGTACTGCCGCTGAAGTTGAACACTTCTTTATGCACGACATCGTGCTTAGACACGGCGCCCCATCGGCCATCATTACTGACCGAGGCAAGGCGTTTACAGCCCGAGTCCTACGTGACATCTTAGCGCTTAGCCATACTGCTCATCGACCAACAACAGCGTATCATCCCCAAACAAATGGTCTAACGGAACGGCTCAACAAAACATTGGCGGACATGATCTCGATGTACGTCGACGTTGAACACAAAACCTGGGATGAGGTCTTGCCGTACGTCACCTTCGCATATAATACCGCGACGCAGGAAACCACCCAGTTCACCCCGTTCCGTCTCGTGTATGGCAAGAGGTCCGCATGATGCTAGACGCCATGCTGCCGTACGGCGACGCAGAGCTTCCCCCTGAAGCTGGCCACTTCGTGGAGCAAGCAGAGCAGGCCCGTCAGCTGGCCCGCTTGCACATCAAGGACCAGCAATGCGCCGATGCCCGACACTATAACCTTCGGCACAGGGACGTGCACTACGAGCCGGGCGACCACGTGTGGGTGTGGACACCAGTGCGCCGCAAGGGATTGTGCGAAAAGCTTTTAAACAGGTATTTTGGCCCGTACAATGTCCTGCGCCGCCTGAACAGCGTCAACTACGAAGTTGTCCCCCATGGAACTGTGGTCGTCGGCCCTCAGCGTCAACGGCCTGAAATCGTGCATGTAGTGCGCTTAAAGCCGTACTTTTCGCGTGACTGAGCGCTGTGGTCACGCTGTTTCGTACCTTTTCCCCTTACCCCACGTGTGAACTTGACTCCCCTGCATGTCATCTAGCGCGCACTGTATAGTTCACCTCACCCCCAGTCCTCCCCTCACTGTACATATCCCATTCCACATCGAGACGATGTTTGTTTTCGCGGGGGGGAATAATGCCACGCGCCTAACGCGCCGCGCGGCCTCCGCGCTGAGTCGAAGACGACGACGAAGCGGCGGTGGGCTCTCGTGGCGCGCTGTTCTGTTCTGTGTCGTGGAAGCTGGCTCCATAATTAAAAGAAGGCTCCCGGTCTTAGGTTCATCCCGACGTCTACCTTCACGGCTCCTCTGGTCGTGACAATATTTTAACCGAACACTTTTGCAGTTTGTGAGCAAAGCTACCCATGATTCTGTTGGAAAAGCTGCACTCTGGTTGCGCAGTGAGCAGCAATAATACGTTTAGGACAATTGCGATCGAAGTCCTGTTGATCAGAATTAACGTTCTGATTACACCCGACACGCCTTCAACAAAAATTGTCAACAGGCGCCTTCAACAAAAATCAAATAAGTTTCATTTGATTAAATTTTTGGAATAAAAAAAATCACTTTTTTTTTATTCGCTCTAGGAATTCACTGCCCCAGTACGCAGCTGGTGTCTGCTTCAGGGAGATCGCGATACAAACGTAATAGATTAGCGCAAGTGCATTCGCTAAACCGAAATTGTGCTCAGTTTTGGCAACGTCCAGAAACGAAGCAGTCGCCTCGTAATTTCGAATTATGCGTTGCGCTCGTGAAATATTAGGCGGGTGCTTCATAAACGCACGCGGACACGTGCTAAGCGATTCCTACGCTTCCCTACGTCTTCCCATTGATCGCACCTTTCCCGTGTTTTCTGATTTGCTATTTCCTTTCTTTTCTGCAAATCGTTGTGTTGGAAATTGTTGTTTTTGACCATTTTATTCTTCTGTTGCGTAATTTGCATTAGGGGCTATATAGCTCTTGCTCACGTCTTTGCATATTTACTCGCAGGTTTTTTTTTCTTTCGAACATCACCTTTATTGATGAAAACCATCGAAAGTAGTTGCGAACCACAATTCAACATGCCTTTGTTTGTTCTTGCTTTTTTTGCGCGAAACTTCCACCCCAACAAACAATTTGAGGATTCTTCGACGACCACTGAATAAATCGACTGACAACTGGCGTTAGACGCATGTTAACCTAGCTTGTTTGGCGCATGTACGGTACATGAAACTATGAAAGAGAGCGCATTCTGCCTGGATATTTTTTTTTGCTTTATATTTTTGTTATGTGGTAACATTTTAAGCTATCTTGAACTAACAGAAGCCACATCATACGGCCCCACAAAATACGCGAGTGTCTCAAGTCGTTTTGGCGAAATGCATCTTGAAGCTCCAAGTTTTTCACTTCAAAATTTCCAGGCTTTTGCTGCAGCTTTGTAGCAATACTTTGACGCTTCCGTGTTTCCCATCCACTTCTCTCTTGTAGATATTGCTTTCTGTACTGCCTGTGGCCATGTGACTCATTCTCAAAAATTCCAAACCCTTTTCACGTGTTTTGGCCTCTTTCCCTCTCTCTTTCAAGTCTTCAAGTCCAATATCTCCCCACCTGTTCTCCCGGCCGTGCCCTTTTCCAGGGAGCGGGCTAACCCCCCACCCCGCGAAGCGCTATTTTTTCTTTTTGGTTGTCACTTTCTCAAACCTGTTTTCCCTCGCACGCAGCTACGCGCTTCGCTGTTCCTCCACCTCCCTGTCTCCACCTTTCAGCTCGAGGACGTTTCTCGGAACCACAAAACCTGTGTAAAGGAAAATTACTCTCTCCCCTCCAGCCAACCCCCCCCCCCCCCCCACACACACACCATCGTCTCCACTGCTCGTCTTGGAACCGCGCGACTCATCACAATAAGACATTCTTGACTGCACGGCGGAGCTCAACCACGTGCACAACCAACGCGACGAAAATGCATGCACACTCGAGCTAGCACCGTTCATAGTCTGTGCACGCGAAAAGCCACACTCATATATTAGGAGAGCTCCGACGCTGTTCGTACCGCCTGCAAGATCTTTTGTAAGTACTAAAACTCTTTTACCTTGATATACGTCTGGATGTTAAAGTGGTTTTTGTAGTAAATGTTGCTTTGACTACATGCGCCTTTATTTTTTAGGCAGGAGAAGTGAGCGAGCCAAAAAGCACGAGGACGACTTCTGTGTACCCACTCTCATTGCGAAATGGCTTGCTTGACGTCGTGCGCAGTGGAATTGTGGCCTAATGGTGAGAATTTAATTTTTCGTCTTTGGTGAGATGAACTCACTAAAGATTCACTACTTTGGCTAACAGCGGGTTTGAACTCATATGACTTGAGATAGGATGCATTCGGGAATATGCCCTTTACCGCTTATGCACGACGGAAATCAGAACCGCTTAATTAATTTTCCACTCCAGACTAGTTGGTAAGGATATGTGTAATACTTCCGTAGTGTTTCTTTTTGCCGTCTACTCTTGCAGACTCAATAGAAAATCCGCAATTACTGGTTAAAGCTTTTACCCAAGTACTCTCGCAATGAAAAAGGGCATTACTCTGGACTATAAGACTAGTATTTTTGTGTGGTTTTCAAGTTGCAGTTTCGAATCCAACTATAGCATGCATGCGAAGCAACTAAGGTAAAACAAAGGTGCCCTGAGTTCTTTGCGTTCAGCGTATTTCGTCAAAAATCGCAAGCCGCATTTTTAACCCCATTAAATAAAACTAATCAAAAATGTTGTTTTGACGTCCATGTGGAAGAGACGCTACAACCTGTGCATGTTTACTGGAATAAAAAATTACCTCGCAATTTAGAGATACGAGTTATATTAAAACAAAATAATACATTAATCTGTTTTCAATATCACGTTAATTTGCTTATCTCGCATTGAATATATTTACTGGGAGTGCGACACGACGCATTAAACTAAATTAAACCATTTGGTATAAAGGAAGTTTAGTAAATTAAATTCCACTTTGTGCAACTAATGTGGTGCTGGTTCTTAAGAATAAATTAAAAATTATCCTGTAAAATATGTTGCTAGTGTCTTCACGATGACTGTGTTTCACAAAATTCTGTGTTATTTAATCATTTTTGTTTTTGTTCTGTGATGGCCATAATTCAACTTACAATGACATCATGCATCTCTTTGCAGGCTTGGCGCTTCGTGAGGCCATCGTGCAAGAACTGGACGAGGAATTTCTTTGAATGCAGTCCAGCAGTCCCCTTGCAAGTGGAGTGCAACGATTACTTTGGATATGACTGATCAGTTCACTGGAGCACAGCTCCGTTGAGCGCTTTATGGATGCCTTAGCCGTGCCGCAGCAGCTTGCCGAGATGCTTTGTCCAACCTGATCGGCACGCACCAAACTTGAAAATAAATTGTTTTCCCACAGCCTCTGCCACCATGCTCTTGGGCCCCTTTTCTTTACTCCCCACGGTGGCTGGTGGTAGCGCAAACCATCCTGTGTGCGCTAGAAGCGTGATTCTTGTAACTCAAAGCAATAAACGGGTCTTTTTTCTGGAATTCTTTCGCAACCTCATTTATGAATATTTGCTAGGTAGAATGGTATGTATGTACATCCATCCACAGTGCCGGTCATTGGCGAGTGGGTTAATTGCATGTGCCAGCGTTCGAAAGCTAGATGCCATTATTCGAAAGCTGGAAACCATTATTCGAAAGCTGGAAACCATTATTCGAAAGCTGGATGCCAATATTCGAAAGCTGGAAACCATTATTCGAAAGCTGGCTACCAATGTTTGAAAGTTGGCTACTAATGTTTGAAAGTTGGATGCCAGTATGAGACCTTCGCTGGTCCATGCTGCAGAACGAACATCGGGACTGCGTTGGCCGCTTGATCGGCCGAGCGTTGGCCCAAAACTGGCATGAAAGTAAGGCCAATGTGTAAAGTGGTAGCGCTCGGCCCAAATGCCAGTGTAGGACCGATGTTCGTGCCAAGTTTTGCCAACACTTGCGCGACGTTCGGCCAATGTTGTTGTGCTGCCTGGGGAATCGCTTAACCGCTGCACCACGTGCCAGGAGGAGAGAGAAAGAAATTTTAAAGAGAGGAAAAGAGGAGAGGTCGGCCGGTGGTAACACGGCCCTGGCCTGCTACTCCAGGAGGGTTATAACGACACCCTGGGAACTATGATTGTAAAATAGGGAATCACCTGCTACATATATGAGCAAAAACCCATTTCGCTATCGCGTAATGCCCTTAAAACAGTGGTTACCCCCCCCCCCCCCGGCCCGTCATTTTTTTTAAATTTGTGGTCTTCATCACAGGACCATTAAGAGTGTCACTATTATGCGGCTGAAACATAATTGATTAACAAATAAGAGGAAAAACAATCGCATGCCACCGGTGGGGCCGAAACAACGACCTCCGTAGGTCTCATGCGTTGCTCTATCAACGGAGCTACTGTGGCGTGTTCAATCTTCTATTAACGGTGTTAATTATCTTTCGCGTAACCCAACTTCGACAGTGCTCACCAGCTCCATCCTCGGTCATAACGGCGGACGTAGCGTGCCTACATTTCCGCGAGTGTCACATGGAATGAGCTCGAGCGGTGAGGGCGGTAATGTGCGAGAACCCTCTTATGCTACCTATGGCATCGAGAGGGCCAGAACCGAGACCCTCGTTAAGATATTGAACGAACATCAGCAGAAAAATGGGCTCGCTATGACACACGTCAGTGAAGCTCACTGAAATCATAGAAAGGATATCGGGGAAATTTGGTCTTTCTTTTTTTTTGCAATGTTCGCTGTTGATCAGTGAAAAATTAGCTGTATATAATTTATGGCTGAATTATAAGTGATTAGAAAGTCGAAGAAGAATAGCAATCACCACTCGCTGATGGGATGCCAAACAAAGAAATTTGATGTCGTGTACGGTGCTCAGCAAACTCAGCTACGGTGGCCGCTGTCCCATCTTTCACTTTCGCGGGAGTTATACTGCCTGTAACCTAACTTTAATTGTGTTCCCCGGCGCCATTCTCGTCCATAGTGCCTAACGAAGCACGTGCTAAATACAGCGATTATCCGATGGAAATCTACCGAATGGTGAGAGCAGCGGCTGTGCGACAACCCTCTTATCGTATCTAGGGCGTCAAACTACCAGAACCAGGGTCCCGTTGATCTAGCATTGAACAGACAAAACTAGGAAAATGATTGCCTTGTTATGACGTGCATTTGAAGGGAGCCAAACGTCACCGAAAGCAAGGGAAGCATAGCAAAATCCTCGGATTTTTTTCTTTCCGTTTCTATTCTTATTTTCTATTTCTGCTACGGCGTATTTCATAGCCTGAGTTGCTTTGGGACGTTAAACACCATAAACCAATCAACTTCTATTCCGATTTTTAGCGATATTAACTAGATTTCGCAGAGTTCAGTCAACTGTCAGCTGCCATGGATACAGAATACCTTCTAACAGATAAATTTATCCTGAAGTATCCCTAACAACTGAACAACTTTCAAAATTATTGGTTGTAATGCTGAATAGAGGGATTTCATTGTTACTGTTTCAGCAAAAAGAAAACAATAGAAACTGAGACACAGGAACCGAAGAAAGCGCGCACACAATGTCGCTGGACGTCTAACTTATTCATTATACTTAACAATTAACTTATCATCGTGTATTTAAGGTTCACTGTTTTACAAAAGCAAGAAATTATTATTGGCTCGAATGTTGCGCTTGTTCTATGCAACGCATTCTTGGAAAAGTTCGGTTCAGCGTTGCAGGCTGCACTTCACGACATGCGTCTTGTCTGAGTGTTTAGATATGTTGATGGTTTTTGATCGTCCTTATTTATCAGTTGTCCAGCTAACTCCTATTGCGGATCGGATTTTAAACGTTTTTAGCGTCTGTTCAAATAACATGCTTTTTACCAACAACGATTAGGTCCCCAGATTTAGAATTAAAGTTTTTGTCTCACAGACACGTGAGTTGAAAGTACGCTTGTAGGTCTCAAAAAGCCCCTGTACCTTGCGAATCTGCCCACTCAATGTTGGTTAAACGCAGCATTGTAAATCAGTTTCTTCAATGGTCTAAAAACCAAATTTTCTGCACGTTTTGCGTCAAAGCTTTGGCGAGCAGGCTCATCAGCATTGCGTATCACCAATACAAGCGACATGAAAAACAGGGTTGACGCCGTACATCAGTAAAAATTCACACGGGCTGAAAAGAGGTCAACAAAAATTTTAAGTCACCATGGTGTCTTCAGCCCCCATTAGCTATGTGATCTTTGCACCCGCATCTCTGGCTGTGAAAGAGAGCAAGCGTGCAAGACCAATCAAAAAATGGAGTTCACAAATGTCTGATGGAGGTCTTATATTGAATCATCATGTCCTACGTTAAAGTATACATCGGGCAGACTCGGCAACGCTTGAATGAACGCTTCAGTGAAACCGTCAAACGTTGTGATCGGGCAGAGAAAGAAAAATGATTTTGCACTTTCAGGACTGCAGCCAATATTCGCCTCTGTTTTACCACGCGAGCATAACTGGCAAGGGTAGATCCCTGTAAGAGGGAGAACTGTTTGAAACATACCTGATGAAAAAAAAATCAGCGGTCCTGCATAAGCGACTACTGTGACCTCCTCGCAGAAAAAGAGTGGCGTTTTTATAGTGAATGGAATGCCATCCGAAGTTTTTTTTTTTATTTGAATATGTGCTTGTGCTGGAAACTCGCTTCAGGTAGTGGATGACCCAAATATAGAACACGAATGATCTGCCTCCACCGGCTTTTTCTCCGGAAAATTTTGAGTATGCTTTTACCAGTATTTTAAAATCTTGATGATAGGTCGAGATTTCATTGCAACACTTTTCTTTTTTTTTTGCGAGCGCAGTTCCATATATGATGCTATCACTATTTAGAGATGATTTTTTTGGAAATCTTATCTACCGATATAAACTTAAAACAAGTTTTGTCTTACCGAATGTATTCTTTTACTGCGCTTGGTAAATCGTTTTCCCATGTCATTTTTAGTCTCTGCTTCTCTGTAACCAAGACCACGTTTCAAGTATGTTTCCAAAAATAACACATTCTAAAATGTGTCTGTATCTTCCTACCTGCTTCGTCTTCCTACACTGCAGTATGTCGCAAACAAATAAAGTTGCAAGTCCGGCGACAGTGTGTGCGTGTCCTTTGTGGTCGTGCGTCTCGGTTTTTTGGCTGTGTTTTCTTGCTAAAATATGAATAACGAACACGCCCAGAAATTCGCGCTTCAAAATTGCTGTGTCAAATTTTTGAATTTTGATCTTGGCTAGCGACATGCGCCTACGTTTCTGCGCCAAGTTTTATTGCCCTTACCTGTTTAGAAGCTATCAAAAATAGGTAACATTTCTTATGCTGTAACCTTATGTTTGTCAATCAAGTGCCAAGTGTTTTCTAATTTCGTATTGAAGGAGCAATTTGCAATTAAGTATTAGAAGTTCATATATTGTATCCGTCGTTTTGAGTGCCTCGACATTCTATTGTCAAAATAGGGACACTTGGAAGTACACGAAGGGTGGAAACAAAACACGCGCTGAAAATAAAGAGTTAAAAAACACCCTCACGTTTGAGTGCTCACCTTCACGAGATCTGGTGTGAGCCCAGGCTTGACGGGGAATGCTCTGGGTGACGGTGCAAAACAATCGAATGTGTTGAAATTGCACTCTACGTGGGCAACGAAGCTTGTCGGGGCCTGTCCATTTCTTTTTTATATTGCGGCGTGACAGAGTTTGTCATCTTGGAGGTGCCTTTCGGTGGTTTACAATGCGAGGTTTCTTTGCCAATGGCTGTAGTGCTGCCTGCCTGCACAAGTGCTAAATGTAATATACAAATGTTTCCTGTATAAAACCTATCGTAGACCAATGTGACATGAAAAGTGCAACTAATGTGTTGTTACCCGCTGACAACGACGTCGGCGCTGAGAGTGTGTGTGCGCGAGCGTTCTCAAAGCCTCTGGTCGTAAGCACCCGTCTGCGCTGCAGGACTGCTTATGGAGACTTCTCCGTAATATGTTGTGCGAGGAGCGGGGTAATTTAAACACCCGCCACGTCCACAAGCTTGACCTACGGAGTGGCGGTCACCTTGGCACCGTCGTCGCAATAAGTACTGGAGCGGCTCCATTCTCTCAAGCAGCCCCGACCCCGACCATCGTCGTAACCCTGGCTGCGACCTGGAAACCTTCTGCGGCACTGACGACGTGCATGTGAAGGACTGGCTCTCGCTTGATGAGCGTTTCAGCAAGCATAACGGGTGGTATACAAATACTCTGCTGTCCACTTCTCGTCCTCGTAATCGCCTTGACCTCTTTGAGGATGATGTTCCTGTCCGAGCCCTCACACTGGTGCCTAAGTATCCGTATTCAGTTCATCTTTTCGCCGCCGCCTCAAGAAAGTGATGACAACTGACACTTCTTCCATAGTCGCCGTTGGCAGTACTACAGCCGTTACTGGAATGCGTAATGCCCGACTAACCGTTGCCCCTCATCACATCCCGGTTGTTTTCGCCGTCCTTCACGAGTGCCCTCACGACATCTTCGGTCTTGACTTCTTAACAGTACAGTCGGCCTTATCGACTGCTCTAGTGGACTTGCCGCTATGCTCTGACGATTCCTCCACTCCTATATGCCTTCGCTCCACGGAGGTAGCTCGCCTGCTCCCTTACTCTGCTGTCCGCCTACCTATGTGGCCTTTCCTACCTGTTTCTGCCGGCTTCTACGTCGCTTGCCCTATTGCAGATGTTGTCCTATGCCATATCGTCATTCTGTCGCACATTGTTGAGCGCGTCACCCAGAATACCACCTAGCTTGGTGTCCTTAACTCAGTCTGTCGTCAGAAGTTCTTCACAGAGGCATTTCTCTCACTGATTTAACGCCCCTGACCGACTGCACCGTTGCGGGCCTAACACCTCATCCGCCTTCTGACGCCCCACCGTGACCCATCTCTGTTCGCAAAATAATTATCTGAATAATTACACAAAATCTGAGCACCAGGCATGCGGAAGAAGTTCACCACCTTTTGGGGTCTTGTAGCGACATTTTTTACTTTAGTGCTCTACCTGTGGGCTACACGTTCATTCTGACCCTCCAGATTAACACAGACGATGTGGGTGCTACACACCAGAGGCCGTACACTGTACCTTTTTCTGAGTGTCATGTCGTCCCGCGGGATGTCGGCAAGATCCTTGCCAACAACATTAACGAGCTTTCGAACAGCCCCTGCCCCCCCCCCCCCCCTCATGCTGATTAAGAAGAAAGATCACAGTTGGCGCTTTTGTATCGGCTATCGGCATTTCAACAAGATCACCAGAAATATGCCTATCCTTTTCCGCGAACTGATGTCGCCCTGGATTGTTTACATAGAGCCCACAAATTTTCCTCCATCGCCCTGCGTAGCGGATACTGGCAAATCTCTGTCGAAGAAATAAACTCTGAGAAGACCGCTTCCGTCGCCCCAGGAGGTGTCTACCAATTAAATGTAACGAATTTCGGGCTTCGTAATGCCCCTGCAGATTTAAACGTATGATGGACTCGTTCCTGCGTGGTTTTAAGCGGACAACTTGTGTACGCTACTTGGACGGCGTGATAGTTTTTTCGCCCACATTTGACAGCCACCTTCTTCGGCTTTCTTTCACCCTTGCGCTCTTCCGCCACGACGGACTTCAGCTTAGCTCAATGGAATGCAGTTTTGGTCGCCGCAAGCTTGTAATCCTAGGGCAATAGGTTAAAGCTGTTGACGCTCAGCTCGATCTCGACAAAGCCCACGCCATCAGCGCCTTTCCGACTCCCTGTTTCTCACGCCTTATTACAGCCTTTTCCATTCCCAGTGACGTGCGCAGTTTTATCTGGTTGTGTTCCTACTTTCGCCGGTTCGTCCCCAATTTCGCAGAAGTCACCCGCCACATCACCAATTTGCTGAAGAAAGGCGTTCTCTTCTCTTGGTGCTCTGAGCACGCTGACGCTTTCTCAAGCCTGCCTTCTGTCCTCACCAATCCACCTGGTTCGGCAAACTTTGACGCTTCCGCCCCTACAAAACTTCGCATAGACGCCAGCAGCCTTAGCATTGGCGCCATATTTGCTCAGCGGCAACGCGACCACCACTGTGTAATTGCCTATACAGGCCGGGTCCTTTCTTTTTACATAAAGGCGTTTGACATAAAGGCTTTTGGCCTAAAGGTCTTGACCTAAACGCCTTTACTGTAAGGCTTTACCCCTAAGCGCCTTTACCATGAAGGTATTTACGTCGAAAAGGAGAGGCCGGCCAGGTGTGTACACCTGGTAGGTTGCCCACAACCGGATGGGCAGGTGGGTCGCCTGCCACAAAGGAGGCTTGAGGCACGTACGTGCGTAAACCTTTGTCAGAAGTTTAAAGCAAAGGGGTTGGAATCTAAGATGGGTAGTGAGGCTTCTGTAGCATTTTTGAAAGTTATACCCGTCGGAGTGAGAAGACCAAAAAGCTTGTTACTTTCAGGAGATTTGAAACGATTAGCATGCATCGCGAGCCACATGGCGTGCCTCGGAAGCAAACACCCTGGGCTGTAAACGTCTGACAAAGACTGTACTTAACTAAATATATTTTTTCCGAAGTCCTTTCCACGCAAAGAAAACTTCTCATTGTGCTGTCTGCCACTACACAACGTATTTAAATTGGAGGTGAAGTTTCGAGACTGCAAGCTGCGCGTTTGCGGATGTGACGCGCCCCTGTATTTCTAGCTCGTTATCATGTCTAGCTTATGTAATTGGCTCACTGACGATCACGGTCAGTTGTACGAAGAAGTACGTAGAATAGGCGTTATGAACACCAGCACTACAAGCTTGATTATATCAAGATGAGTGCACATCCTTTATGCGGAAACTATTTTAAAGTAAAAAAGCGGTTCAGTCGCGTGTTTTTACAAACAATGGGAAATTAATAAGTACAGCATGCAATAAACAAACTGGTTCATTGCTGCCTTTTGAATAATTTCTCAGCTTTTTGCGCAACTTTTCTAATTTGGAACCTGCCCTAGAGGAATCGGAATATTCTGACTGCTGGAAGTGTTTACTGACAATCTGCAAAGTGAGCCGTCATCTGTGGGAGCTTCGTGGTTGATTGTTTTGCGCTACTTTCCCCAAGAACACTGTGTGAATCCCGCCCATGGCGTTCACATTCCGCTGATGGCGAATTGCAAAACGCGTGTGTCCTGGGTAACTTAGCTGCACGTTGAAAGCCCCAGATGGTTCGAATTAATACTGAGTCCTTCATTACAGCACTTTAGAAACCTACGTGCTCCTTTGAGACAATTAACCCAGCATAGCACACCTTCCAGAGGACATCCTGAAAGAAATCCGCCGAACAGACAGTATGCGCCGGCATAACGAGCATCAGAAAGCTCGATCTTGCGCTATACGGTACCGCGTAAACCTATCAAGGTTCTAAACTTCTAGAACCTGCTACGAGATGCGGTAACGTTCCTACAGGCAACCATCGTATTCATGTGGCATAAAAAAATCTCTTCGTACAAAAGTTAGCGCAAAACACGACACTCACAAGAAAGGTGGACAGGACAACGCGCTACTGAGAACTGATCCTTTATTGGATAGAAACACGTAATATATAGGCACACCGTCAAACCACCTATCAGCTGCAGCAAACGTCAGAATGATGTAAAGGGTCATAAAAGCGATAAAAGACACAAAGACTGAAAACACGACGTAGCTAAAAACGATAAAAAGCGGCGAAAGAACATTAAAGGCATGACACGTGGTGTATAAGGTCAAAGAAACATGACTGAATGGAATTCAACAGGATGATAACACAACGATATTGTATAAAAACGTAACAAATGCAGTAAAAGAAAACACGTGAAGCAAGAAAAACCTGATAAAAAAGCCTGTGCGCTGAACACTTGAGATTACATTGAGGGGAAAAAAAACACCTGTACACATGCTGGTACGCAGGAAAACCTTTCTAAACAGCATTCTTCAGTTTTACACAAGAAGATAGATGCATCGCTAACAGCATTCGCGCCTTTTTTTCTGATCAGAAAAGCTTCTGTTAATTCACGGGACACTCGATCATGGCCTCTACCTAAAACAACGGTTTTTTCCAGAATGGCCCGGCAGGAGTTTTGTTCACAGTCCTTGCAATGAAGAGGCAGATTCGAACCTGTTCCTGTCCCCATCAAACGTTCATGCTCCCTTAACCTTTCATTCAGGCAACACCCCGTTTGTCCAACATACATTTTTCCACATGTGAGTGGGATCTGATATACAACGCTTTCACTGCATTCCGCGTACCTACGTGTATGTCTGGTTCCACAGGATTTTTCTCCTCATTTTTCCGAGTTGACACGAGGGCACAACGAGGCTAGCTTACAGGGAGCGGAGAATACTACTGGAACCTTAAACTTAGATGCAACTTTTTTTAGATTATGGGCAACGCGGCGAGAGTAGGGAACCACTTCTGGCTTAATTCTTTCTTCAACAAGCTTAGGCCGCTTTCGTTCCACGCCTTTTATGCTATGAAGAAGGGACTCCACCACACTTGTCAGGACAGACAGTGGGAAGCCTGCATCCTGAAGTCTTACCATCTGGAACTGGAAGCTTGTTTCCATGGTATGGCAACAGGACTTCGCAATGGCGGCCTTTAAACCTGACATGGCAATGGCTCGCTTCACAGTCTTAGAGTGCGCCGATTTATAAGACAAGAATCCCTTCTGGGCACGAGGATGGTACATCCAGCACATCCTCTCATTGCGTGTGGAAAGTTCCAGGTCTAAAAAGTGTAATTTGTCACTTTCCGTTTGCTCCTGTGTAAATTCCAATCCTTCTCCGTTCTCACTAAAAATTCTTAAAATCTCGTTAACTGTGCCTAAGTACGGCTGTGTGTCCTCTTTACTTAGAAGGATTAAAAAATCATCGACGTACCTGAAAACCTTCAATACCTTATCTTTATCTAACTGTTGATTCACACTTCGATCAATCATTGAAAAAAAAAATATTGCTGAGAACCGGCGCAACACAGGAACCAATACAACTCCCTTTCTTCTGTATAAACAATTAAGCCACTCTCAAACTCTACCACTGTAGCGTTAAGGTAAAATTCTATCAAAGTCATAAAGTTCTCTAGTGACACACCAGCTGCGTTTTGAAAGGACGTAACCCCACTTTCCTCAATGCATGTTTGTACGGCTTTGAACAATTCCTTATGGGGAATGGAGTATTAGTCAAATGTTTAGGGGAATCCCCCAAGGTGGAGTAGATTTGTAATAAGGGAGTAATTACTCATTGGCATCCACCCAAGCGCAGCCATACGGCTACAAAGGAAAGCTATACAGCTTTCTCAGAAACTTCGTAGTTAAAGAAAAATTCGTCCTGGTCCGGGGTCCAGGACCAGGACCCCGGACCAGGACGAATTTTTCTTTAACTACGAAGTTTCTGAGAAAGCTGTATAGCTTTCCTTTGTAGCCGTATGGCTGCGCTTGGGTGGATGCCAATGAGTAATTACTCCCTTATTGGGAATGGAGTAAAAAAGATATTTCGCGTCAACAGAAAAGAAATACCCAATTTGCTGCTTATCATTAAGAAATTCAATGATATCCAAAGAGTTTTTTGTTGCAAAAGGATCAGTGACCACAAGCTGGTTAAGATGCTTCAAGAGGAACTGACTCACAAGGTGTTGCCAAGATCCCCGTTCGCTTACAATGCAACGGAATGGTACATCCTCTTTGTGGGTCTTAGCTGTGAAAAAACATGCTAAGACTTTTGCCCTTGCAGTTACTTACAAACTTTGCTAACCTTTGCAGTTCTAATCTTTGCAGGTTCGAATATGCCTCTTCATTGCAAGGACTGTGAACAAAACTCCTGGCGGCCCATTCTGGAAAAAACCGTTGTTTTAGGTAGAGGTCATGATCGAGTGTCCCGTGAATTAAAAGAAGCTTTTCTGATCAGAAAAAAGGGCGCGAATACTGTTAGCGATGCATCTATCTTCTTGTATAAAACGGAAGAATGCTTTTTAGAAAGGTTTTGCGGAGTACCAGCATGTGTACAGGTGTTTTTTTCCCCTCAATGTAATCTCAAGAGTTCAGCGCACGGGCTTTTATATCAGGTTTTTCTTGCTTCGCGTGTTTTCTTTTACTGCACTTGTTACGTTTTTATACAATATCGTTGTGTTATGATCCTGTTGAAATCCATTCAGTCATGTTTCTTTGGCCTTATACACCACGTGTCATGCTTTTAATGTTTTTTCGCCTCTTTTTATCGTTTTTAGCTACGTTGTGTTTTCAGTATTTGTGTCTTTTATCGCTCTTATGACCCTTTACATCATTCTGACATTTGCTGCAGCTGATAGGTGGTGTGACGGTGTGCCTATATATTACGTGTTTCTTTCTTATATAGGATCAGTTGTCAGTAGCGCGTTGTCCTGTCCACCTTTCTTGTGAGTGTCGTGTTTTGCGCTAACTTTTGTGCGAAGAATAATGCACCAACTAGCCCAGCAACAAGTGTTACTTGAAAAAAATCTCCCCTTCTGCAAAGATTATCGCTTTCACTTTCGTGTGTTTTACCTCTCATAATTTGAGGCAGCCCATAGGCATCCTACACACGCACTTCCTAGCTGATAGAAGTTCGATGTAAGCGTTCTACTCGGGCAAGAAGTTACAGTTAAGAACTATAGGTTTGGTTTGGTTTGGTTTGGTTTGGTTTATGGGGTTTAAGGTCCCAAAGCGACTGAGGCTATGAGAGACGCCGTAGTGGAGGGCTCCGGAAATTTCGACCACCTGGGGTTCTTTAACGTGCACTGACATCGCACAGTACACGGGCCTCGAATTTCTCCTCCAAAGAAATTCAACCGCCGCGGCCGGGATCGAACCCGCGTCTTTCGGGCCAGCAGCCGAGCACCATAGCCACTGAGCCACCGCGGCTTTTTTTTTCTTTATTGCATGAATGAATACAAAAGTGAAATATCGTAGTTGTCATGCCCCTTGGCAGACAACCGTGTCTAATGGACTTTCATTAACACAAGTTGGTCCATCAGACTCAATACATCCTCCGCGTAATCTTGTTGCTTCAAGACTTCTCTCAATTTGTACACATGTTCCACAAAATAATCACATACCGATCGTGCATCCACGTCACAATGTCTAACAGCCATTCTACTCCTCCAAATGCTGTGAAGGCCCAATAACATAATCTGGTCATACTGTAAAACATCACTTTCAGTGGTCAGGTACCGAATTCCGCGCGGTGTCAATGGCAAGTCCTTTTTTAGGGTTCTTTGCAAAACATCCCAGTAGAACACTGCATCCCCACAATCCAGGAAAACATGTTCTACCGTCTCCGGTTTTCTACACAGGAGACAGTTCGAGCCCCAAGGAACAAAAAGGCCCTTTTACTCTAGCCATGTTTTTACTGGTAGGGTTCCTGTATGCAATTTGAAAAAGAATGTTTTGACGCCAGGTGCAACAGTCATCTTTTTAACTCGCCTGAGAACTTCTTTCCCAGGGCCTTCACAGTATAAGGTTCTGTACAGTGGCTCTGGAAACAACTGTTCAATAAGATCCTTGTATAATCGCTTCGGCGTTACATTCGCTAAATACTCTAGAGAGAACCGCACTTGCAAAAACCTGAACGACCAGACAACCTCTCGCAGGAAGCGAGACACTCTGTACCGCCGAGCATTGCACGAAGAGACAATGAATTCTGGAAGTGCACTGAATAACATGATTTGTATGAATGTTCGCAGGAAGGCGTCATTTTGGTCACGCAGGAAACAAAACCTTAAAACAACCTGCCGCACATAGAGATGCATTAGAGACAGTCCCCCGACCTTCACTCTCCGGAAGAGATTATCTCTGCGAATTCGTTCCCAATTAGACGCCCAAATGAAAACCGCAAAAACCCGATGGAACCTTTGGATATTGGTTCGTGCACAATATAATACTTGGAGCAAATACATGATTCTTGCCACAAGAAAGGTGTTACATACAGTTGCACGCGTGAAAATAGAAAGATTACGGCCCATCCATCCTTTGGTCCGGTCGTCCCGCATTTCTTCCGCTTTCTCATTCCAGTAATTGGTATCCTCCCCATATTTGTCTAGCGGGACTCCCAAATAAACTCCGGGAGTTGTAGCCCATCGGACCCCGCAGAACGATTCTGGTTCCAAGTCCCATTGCCCATGCCAGAGTCCGAGACATTTATCTACATTAACAGCGCTACCAGTTTGCCTGCAAAACCTTTCGGTTACTTGTAACGCTTCTACAATACTTTTGCGGTCTTCACAAAAGAGGGCCACATCATCTGCATATGCCAGTATTCTCACCTCACACGCTCCCAATCTAAACCCTCGGATGCGCTCGCTCGCAGTTATCATCCTACAAAACGGCTCCAAATAAATTGCAAAAAGTAAAGGGGACAGTGGACATCCTTGTCGAACAGATGCCCTCACATCAATTCTTTCAGATAACATTTTGTTTACCATAAGACGTGTCGAGCAACACGCATAAGCAATTTTTATCCCTTTGAGAGCAACCGAGCCAATACCAATATTTTGCAACAAACAATACAGTATTTCATGAGACACCCGATCACATGCTTTTTCAAAGTCAATTTGAACCATAGCGACTTTCTTATTTAAAACATCGCAGCACTCGAGCACGCTGCGTGCAACATGAATGTTTTTAAATATGCTTCTTGTTTTTATTCCACACGTTTGGTGAGGTCCTACAATATCCTTTATGACGTATTGCAATCTCTTGGCTGACACTTTCATCAGAATTTTATAATCAACGTTTGTTAACGTGATCGGTCTATAGCTTGTTACTTTTGCCAGCTTGGCAGGGTCATCTGTCTTCGGAATTAAGACCGTATGAGCAATGCTAAACGAAGGTGGCAGCCTACCAACTTCAAAACACTCTGAAAATCTTATAGAGCATAGTGGCAAGGTCACATTTAAAGCTCTTATAAAAGGCCGCAGTCAAACCGTCAGGTCCCGGCGACTTTCCGGCATTCAATTCATCAAATGCTGTCTCTATTTCCTTAATACTTATTTCGTTCTCTAGTTCTTCAGTAATCTCACTGCCTAATATTGGCATAAGTGGCAAAAAGTTTTCCCGGAACCCTTCTTCACTTGGTGCTTTGCGAGCAAACAGCTCACGGTACTGTTCCACGAATGCACTCGAAATTCCACTTTGTTCACTGAGGATTTGTCCTTTGTATTCGATAACTGATATCTCGTTTGACCGCGCGTATCGCTTTTCATCTGAAAGCGCGCGTTTTGTTGGCATTTCACCGGTAAGCCATTTTTTCGGGCGTGCTCTTATCGCTGCCCCTCTGTACTTCTGAGCATCTAAAGCTTCTAGCCTAACTTTGACGCCTTTTATGTCATGCATAAACATGCCCGGCGTTTTTTCCTCTTCGCGCCCTAAATTCGTCAAAAGTTCACGCAGTTGCTTTTCTTCTTTTCTTTCCTCATATTTCCTTATGGTTGAACGCTCAATGGCATAGATTTTCACCTCCTGCTTAAAGCGTTCCCAAGATTCAATACATCCTGTTTCACTGTTATTAAACATATCCATGATTTCCTTAACTTTTCTTAAAAATATGTCGTCTTCTATAAGCCTTGAGTTTAGTTTCCACATATCCCAGTTCATTTTTGCTTTACGCTGCTTCCTTCCTCCCAAAGTTACCGTAACTAGGCAGTGGTCACTAAATGACACTTGCTTCACTTCATACTGCTCAGAGGAAGGTGAAAACTCCGGCGACACATATATTCTATCCAGTCGTGCGTGGCTGCTACCTTGAAAATGCGTAAAATGCACGTGATTCTGACTCTTCGCCAGACCTATTACATCCTCCAAGCTGCACTCGTTGAGGACACTCTTCAAGAAATCAACACTCGGGTCTTTTACATCCTTTACATTTGAACGATCTTTAGGGTCCAAAACGCAATTGAAGTCTCCCAATAGTATGAGCACTCGACTGCAATCAAGGAACGAGGCTAACTGTTCAAAAAAACCGCGCCGTTCCTTTTGTATCGTGGGAACATACAGGACAACAACCCTCACCGCGAATGTTTCATATGTGAAGTCACACACGATAAACCGCCCCCTTGCACAAGTTATTATTTGTTCCTCTACTGTGCCTATGTTTTTCCTCAGGAAAAGACAGCATCCCGCCGACAATCCAGCAGCATGGCTTACACAAACATTGAAATGCGAACGAAAACCGAGCACCATGTTATCTGTTTGCTGCTCATCCTCAACTTTTGTTTCTTGAATAGCCGCGATATCTAGATCTAACTCCCCGAACAGTCTGGTTGGTTTATGGTTTGGTTTATGGGGTTTAACGTCCCAAAGCGACTAAGGCTATGAGAGACGCCGTAGTGGAGGGCTCCGGAAATTTCGACCACCTGGGGTTCTTTAGCGTGCACTGACATCGCACAGTACACGGGCCTCTAGAATATCTCCTCCAAAGAAATTCAACCGCCGCGGCCGGGATCGAACCCGCGTCTTTCGGGTCAGCAGCCGAGCACCATAACCGCTGAGCCACCGCGGCGGCCCCCGAACAGTCGGTTCAACTGCACTTTTTACGCTTCGAGGCAAGCCCTCGTACGTTCAGAGTGCTAACTTTTAGCGGTTTCTTCAAATAAGTCATAGCGTGCACACAGCAAACAAACAACAGTGACTAAAGCTCACTGCTTCGGCCTCTCGTCGCGAGTTAGCGACGAGGACCGCGACAAGGCTAACTTGCCTTTCTTGGCTCCCTCCCCTCTCCAATGCCTTTCTAGCCGACGTAGTTCTCGTTCCGTAGCCGGTGCCTTTTCGTAGTCACAAGGTCGCTTAATGGAAGCGACTGTCGCATCCATCGGCGCGTCGGAGTCGTGGTCGCCTGAAGTACTCTCCCTCGTTGGCTCTTCTGGCGCCGCAGCAGCATCCGCCTTCTTGCCAGTCGTTTCTGCAGCGGGGTCACCTTGTGACTTCTCGTCGCCAGCGGGCAGCTCCGGCTGCTGGGAAGCAGGGCCGTCGCTGAGTCCTGGAGGGGGCGGTGCTCCGGCGTTCTCCAGTTCCTCCTAGTCCATGAGCAGCTCGCTGCCGTCGTCTTGCGGCGGAGCAGTACCCGTGGCCACACGCGCATACGTGCGAACGCATCCTTCCCGCTCGTGTCCGAAGGCGTGACACAAACTGCATCTTGGCGTGCGGCAGTCGCGTCGAATATGTCCCGTCCTTTTGCACCGTAGGCATATTGGTGGACGTTCAGGCACCACCACTAACACTTGTCCTCCGTAGAACTTGAGCATGTGGGGCAAATCATCGATAGAGAGCCCCTCCTTCAGAACCATACGCACTAGACGGGTTGTCGATTCGACGTCTTCCAACCCGGGACTGTTCCACTGCTCGCGGTTGACGTCTGTCACCTCTCCAAATTCTTGAAAAGCCTTCTGCACAGATTCATTCGACACGTAGAAGGGCACCCAGTGCACCCTGAAGGCCAACTGACGTTTGTTGGAGTCTATGACCGCACAATAGCGTTTTTTCACTTCAAGTGTTCCGTCTGTCAGCAGTCGTTCCTTCGCTTCCGCAGTTTTCAGCTTCAACATCCACACATGCGACATTTGAAAGGCCCCAATGCCAGCCACGAAAGGTAGAACACCGGCAGTTTCCAAAGGCTCACGAAAATCCTGTATGCGATAAGGCCGCCCGGCAATATCGCAGTGAAGGAAAACCGCTGTCTTCATTGCGTCTCCCGAAGGCAGCGTAGGCAAAACTAAGCGATAGCCCACTGGTGGGCGTCGCTCACGGAAACCTCGGCCAGACATGACCGATAACAAAGCGCGCTCAGAGCTTCCCATCACACGACCGTCTCCCACGGAAGCCGGAAGTGGAATCTGAGCCACCGCGGCGGCTAGTTAAGAACTATAGCTTCAAGGCTTTACTGTCAGTACTGTACTTCAGCGGTACTGTCTGTAAAATGGGAAAGATATTTGTTTGTTTTGTTTCATGGGGTTTAACATCCAAAAGCGACTCAGGCTGTGAGGGACGTCGTAGCGGAGGAAAATGTCTACCACCTGGGGTTCTCTAACGTGCATGACGTCACACAGTACACGAGGCTATAGCATTTGGCCTTTATCGAAATGCGATTGCCGCGGCCGGGGCCGAACTCCCGTCTTTCGGCTTAGCAGGCAAGCACCATAATCGCCAAGCCACCACGGCGGCTGGGTGAAGATGGTTTTCTTTGGGTGGAACTTTTAGAAAATATACTTGTAGAAAAGTTTTGGTTTGATATTTTGGTTTATTCAGGTTTGACATCAGAAAGAAACTCAGGCTATGAGGGACGCCGTAGTGAAGGGCTCCGGAAATTTTTTCCAACTGGGGCTTTTAACGTGCGCTCTTGACTCTAACGGTCTTGATATGACACAGTTCACGCTCCCAGTGACAAAAAAAGAAACATGCCGATGGAAAGAATTTTTCTTCGAGAATAAAAAAAAAGCCAACTATCCCACCATAACGAGTAAACACTGGTTCCCTCTTGACACTTTCTTACAACTTCTCCTGCAACGCTGCGCACAAATTAACTGGTCCATTTCAAAAATAAAATAGTGGATCTAATCACGAAAATTGCTGATGATTTATTTTTAATTAAACCTGGTGTGTAAGTGAAAGCTTCATTGCCCTGGCTACGCTAAAAATGCTTCTTGTGGTTAAAGCAATTACGAGGCTCATAGTTTGGCTTAGGGGAGACATATTTATCCTTTGCTTTTGGATATTCCTTGAAGTCACTCCGATTGTGAATGAAGTAACGAGACTTGGTGATTTTTTGGTTGACAGAGAATGCCGAAGGAAGTGTAGGCTACACGAAGGTTGTCCA
This sequence comes from Amblyomma mixtum, assembly GCF_055824585.1. Lineage (NCBI taxonomy): Eukaryota > Metazoa > Arthropoda > Arachnida > Ixodida > Ixodidae > Amblyomma > Amblyomma mixtum. Next base: position 182,332,107 of record NC_143013.1, read on the forward strand.
TAAAGTCATAAAACTCTCACTCCTGGAAACATTAACTACGCCACCAGCAATTTTTGTTTGACCTTGCCTTGACCTTGACCTTGACTCATGACCTTTACCTGACCTATCATATTATGGGTCACCGCAAGCGCCGCGAAGAAAGCCCGAGGTCCCGTAGCTGAGCTTTCGCTTCAAAACACGTTTCTCTTCGAATAGTCTGGACTATTGGTAAAACCCCTCCCTATAGTATATATCTCAGCAGCTTACCAAACAAGAGAAAACTTGTATTCCGAATAAATATCCATTTTCACAAGTGCGTAGTGGTTAGCACACAAAAATCGGCGAGATCGTGTTTTAATGCCATCAAGTCAGCAAGCTCATTAGTTAAATATACAGGATGTTCCGCCTAAGCTTTCTGTATTTTTTTAAAATAGGCTCTTTTAGTTCGAAGAGCTCTATTTGCGGCAAAGCAGTGTCGGTGGTGCAACGCTTAAGAGTGGAGGTAAGACGAGGTAATTAGGAGGTTGGTTAACTAATATTAAGTAGTTAGCTTTTAAGTATTTCTGTTCAGGTCCTGAATTATTGACAGGCATGTAGCGCACCGTAAGCAATATTTATATCCTCTTTTAGAATTTCAAGAACGCGGTTACCCTCGGCTGTCTGAAACAGCAAATTTTGCCTACATCACGCATAAATACATAAGCTTTCTAGAAGCTCGCAGGCGAAGCAGCCTCTTCAGTACACGTAACTTGTCGAAAGAGCCAAATTTTTTTGGTACACAGTGCCGAGGGTAACAGCGCTATTGAAATTCCAGAAACTGATTTTTGATACTAACTACAGTGGTCTACATGCCTGATATTAATTAAAGAACCTACCCGAAATAGTAAAAAGTTAAGGGGGGGTGAGTTACAAAGGTGTACACGTTTCACGCCACCTGTGTTCATCTTCCGAGAAACAGTACGGGGTTAAAGAGGAGCACACTCATATGCGGTACGTGGGCTTTAGCGTCCTAAACCGTCACATGATATATGGGGGACACCGCACGGGAGGACTCTGGAATTATTAAACCACCTGTGTTGGTCTAACTTAATCTGAAGTCACATGGGTTTTCCCATTTTCATTCACATTGTGGTATCTAGTGGGCATGTCGTTTTCTGCACACGTTTGACAGCATGGCAATGACTGTATAGCTCTAAATATACCAGGCTTTAGAGGGTAGCAGACACTTCGCTGATAAGTAGTAGATAAAATGAGAATATCCGCAGCTGCCATGCAGGGAAAGATGACATTATCCTCATTGGTGTTAGGGCGGTATCCATGGGGTGATTTCACGTACTCTATGTGTGTTATAGATATCCGGTAAAGGTTTGAGTACACAATGTGATTATGGATTCTTTGGAGGACTGATGCGATCACACTGGAGGGCATTTGTGTAGCTGAGGCAAGCAGTCCTGAACGTATATCATTACAGCAGCAATATAACGTGCGTGTGTGCCTTCATAGGTATACTCTGTGTGCGAACCTTGTAAGCGCATGCGTAATTTTGTTTGGAAATCAACCAACTTCACAACTTAATGCAAATAAATTCGCACTTCTGTACTCCTGAATTATTGAGCAAAGTCACGATGTTCACCTTCGCCCATATCCCAAAAACGCTGCCGCACACAAACCAAATTTTTCTGAAGTCGAACTCCCTGCATTTTCCGCATCCTTTCCCATCCATCCTTTCCATTTTCCCATCTTATAATTTACCAATCAAAGTTTCTTTCTTCCGTAAAAGAGCAGACAAAAAAAACGGGCAGCTTCGATGCAAAACAAAACTGCGAAAAGGCTCCGACCTACTTTCATTCGATGAAGGGGCTGTACTGGGGACTCAAAGGGAAATATTGCTACGCCATGTCAAGCTGATAAATGATAAATACAGGACTGCATGACATAAAACGATGAATAATTTAATGGCCGCGGGCCTAGCGCGAGCGCACCTTGCCGCGCCGCTGCCCACTTCATCGTCTTCTATTCCGTGACACTACCCGGGGGCACGGAGTGGTCGTGCCGATAGCGTGAACTAAGAAAGGCAGTGACGGTGAAATGGAGGACGTGATAAACACAAAAGAGAAGAAGATTCAGGGCTTGCCGTCACGATGTAAGAGAAGAGCAGATCATGATCGAATGGGCGCTGGTCCTGGAAGCTTCCTGGCCACAGGTCACCTGGCGCCGACGGTCGTGATCCATGGGTCCGTGGTCGTCGCCCACAAGTCCTTGGCCTGCGTCGCTGGCTTGCCCCACCCTCTCAGACCCGAACCGACCTTGCCGTGGCTCCCGCGCCCCTTCCCCCGCCTTGATCCTAGGCACGACGAACTGGAAGCGACGCCCTGACCGACCCGACCAACCGACACGAGACGCCGCTCACATCTGACAACACTGTCCACCGGCCCATGATGTTCGGCGTGTCCCAGGGTCTAGGCTGTCGGCTGCTGACGACCAGCCACTCGGAAGCACGTGCAGGAGAACTTATTCGCTCATCTCTTTCATCGTGGCGGCTAGTACTTAACCACCTTTCCATCTCCCTTGTATAATCATCTCAGGCCCATGATCATTTCGCGCGACTCTGTGTCAACGGTCGGGACGATCGCTTGGTAGCACCGGGGTAAGCTGACGAAGAAGACGAAGCTGACAGTGACGCGGGACGGAGTGCTTCCGCTAGGCAAGCGGCCATTAAATCATCTTTTGTTCATGGTTCATCGCGCCTTATTCTTCGGCTGGCCGCCACGTAAGAACACAATAGAAGATCAATTTTATGGATCACTAACTTATATTTGGAAATATTTGGTGACGGATGACAGAAATGTTCCAATAAACTATTTATTATCATGAATAGCAGCATTATTTGTATACAAAACAAACGAAACCAATTGAGTGCACCGGGATTCACTTATCAAAGCAAAGTCCATATTGGGATGTGCAATGGCATAGTTGAATTTTCGAGCTATATCCACTAGAAAGAAAACGCCCATATAGACTGCGCATGAAACACATAAACACATTTTTTAGCAAAAGACTGTACAACACTGGTTAAAACTGCTCTGATACGAGTGCCCGCTATCGATCTGTTTGCAGGATACATACGATAGTCGAATAGTGACGATTTCTGCAAGCGTTCTTCTTTAGCTCTGCCGGCCTTTGCAACTTCAGGGCTGAAAAAAGGCCCACTAGACTATCCTGAAACGAAGAGTGTTGACCCAGCCTAGTTTTTTGCTGCATGCGTTTTAAGGAAACTCAGTCATTTGCGATTAGAGTTTTTTCCAGCCTGACGCTTTCAGGGTAGGTGTTATATAAAGCGTGTGAAAGGAGAGCGGGTTCTTCATTTCACTGGATCGTTGCACTTCGGGATCACTGCCAGAGATTTTTTTTTCTGATGGGGAGGTTGTAAAGAGGTGAGGGTAGGGGTAAAAATGCAGCAGCGCTCAAGATAACATCGCAAATAAGGTCCCCAATACCTAATACACATGGCAGGACCAGAAAAAGCGAGATATGTGGCTCTATTGCTACGAGACCTGTTGTCCGTCCGGCGAATTTTGTGGACAGTCAGAAATAACAAGCGCGAACAAGAGCTTCTTCCGCCGATCACTCCGTACTCTTGTAGAATATTGGGAGACTGCTCTACTCCATTGTTAGCCGCGAAGCGCAGTTAACCACATTTGAAAAAAAAAAGCAGGCGTGAATTTCGCTGATTGGGACTTAATTTTAGCCCTCAGAGCTGCCACTGTTTTTGATTTCTGAAGCTCCTGTGAATGATGGCTTCACAGAACTGGTGAGGGCGGCATGCGAAGTTAAAGATTCATTGCATTTAGAGCTCAGAGTAAGCATCAAAGCGATGGTTCTTTATTTAGGTGCTCTTCTCTGTCTGTGAGTTAGTACTACGAATGAAAGCGGTGAGATTACTGTGATCACAAAATTAGCTTCACCCGGCGCGGTTCCTAAAATCGGAAAGGAACGTAGATACACTCTTTCATTTGTGAGTAATGTTGTGCCTTATCCAAGCGCTGTTCACGGCTGAAACTGCATATTTGTAATCCTGTTAGAGAAATGTCTGTTCACTTTATTTATCATTTCTCTTAGTGTCCCTTCAGTGCCGTATTTAAAAATGCGCGGGTTTTAAATACCTTTTAAAGTGATGTTTTGGTCGGGCTTTGGTCAGTTGTTCCAGAGGACTATTGAAGAAAACAGCGGAAATTAAAAACTTCTACCTTAAATTTTAAACAGCTCACATAACTAGCATGCGTTCTCTTCAAAAGTGATAAAAAAGCGTGAATGTGACTCTCCTATCATCTTCCGCGGCAAATGCTGTTAATAACTGTTAGTGTTACGTACAGAAGCATGTACCAGATTTAAAAAAAATATATACAGAACATTGGTCAGCGTTCCCAATGGTCTACATTCGATGTGTGAAGGTGATTTGCGGACAGAGAGTGAGAGGTAGACCTTCTACTACTTTCCATTTCTTGTAGAGGTCGCACCTAAGGTTCTGCCATATTCAATCTGATTTGGCATCCCCAGCGCCACCCAAATGTACGAGCCGCATTGGTCATTAGTTACCTCGTAGAAGCAAAGAGCGTAGGCCCATTGCCTAGGAACCGCAATTCTCATAGAATACTACAGAATAAGCATTTTATAATTCAGTGCAGAACATGAGATTCGTAATAAAAGGGCTTTCTTGAGAATGTAGTATATCGAGTCATATTATCTGGGTTCTCCACGCAAACTTCGGAGTAAGCTCACGGCTAACGCTAAGGTGATAAGTATATGGCTGGCTGTTCGCCGCGAGGCATGAGCAATATGGGTGAAGTTTGGTCTTTCGCCGAAATTCTCTACGAAGAAAATGTGCGAATGGAAAGTTTCGTGCGTCAGGGTCATGCTTGACGACTAGTAACCTTGGTGTAAGATAAACAGCAAAGCAGAATTGAGGTCAGCCTAAGGACGGTTGCAGATAATGACGCTAACACCAAGCTCTCATTGTTTCTCCCACCTCTCCCTCTTTCTCATCATGTCTCACTGACGCTCCTTTCTGGGTGCTCTCTTTCTTTTACTAACACCCCCCCCCCTCACACACACACATGCTTCCTCAGAGACTCGACTAACCGATGGATGGATGGATGGATGGATGGATGGATGGATGGATGGATGGATGGATGGATGGATGGATGGATGGATGGATGGATGGATGGATGGATGGATGGATGGATGGATGGATGGATGGATGGATGGATGGATGGATGGATGGATGGATGGATGGATGGATGGATGGATGGATGGATGGATGGATGGATGGATGGATGGATGGATGGATGGATGGATGGATGGATGGATGGATGGATGGATGGATGGATGGATGGATGGATGGATGGATGGATGGATGGATGGATGGATGGATGGATGGATGGATGGATGGATGGATGGATGGATGGATGGATGGATGGATGGATGGATGGATGGATGGATGGATGGATGGATGGATGGATGGATGGATGGATGGATGGATGGATGGATGGATGGATGGATGGATGGATGGATGGATGGATGGATGGATGGATGGATGGATGGATGGATGGATGGATGGATGGATGGATGGATGGATGGATGGATGGATGGATGGATGGATGGATGGATGGATGGATGGATGGATGGATGGATGGATGGATGGATGGATGGATGGATGGATGGATGGATGGATGGATGGATGGATGGATGGATGGATGGATGGATGGATGGATGGATGGATGGATGGATGGATGGATGGATGGATGGATGGATGGATGGATGGATGGATGGATGGATGGATGGATGGATGGATGGATGGATGGATGGATGGATGGATGGATGGATGGATGGATGGATGGATGGATGGATGGATGGATGGATGGATGGATGGATGGATGGATGGATGGATGGATGGATGGATGGATGGATGGATGGATGGATGGATGGATGGATGGATGGATGGATGGATGGATGGATGGATGGATGGATGGATGGATGGATGGATGGATGGATGGATGGATGGATGGATGGATGGATGGATGGATGGATGGATGGATGGATGGATGGATGGATGGATGGATGGATGGATGGATGGATGGATGGATGGATGGATGGATGGATGGATGGATGGATGGATGGATGGATGGATGGATGGATGGATGGATGGATGGATGGATGGATGGATGGATGGATGGATGGATGGATGGATGGATGGATGGATGGATGGATGGATGGATGGATGGATGGATGGATGGATGGATGGATGGATGGATGGATGGATGGATGGATGGATGGATGGATGGATGGATGGATGGATGGATGGATGGATGGATGGATGGATGGATGGATGGATGGATGGATGGATGGATGGATGGATGGATGGATGGATGGATGGATGGATGGATGGATGGATGGATGGATGGATGGATGGATGGATGGATGGATGGATGGATGGATGGATGGATGGATGGATGGATGGATGGATGGATGGATGGATGGATGGATGGATGGATGGATGGATGGATGGATGGATGGATGGATGGATGGATGGATGGATGGATGGATGGATGGATGGATGGATGGATGGATGGATGGATGGATGGATGGATGGATGGATGGATGGATGGATGGATGGATGGATGGATGGATGGATGGATGGATGGATGGATGGATGGATGGATGGATGGATGGATGGATGGATGGATGGATGGATGGATGGATGGATGGATGGATGGATGGATGGATGGATGGATGGATGGATGGATGGATGGATGGATGGATGGATGGATGGATGGATGGATGGATGGATGGATGGATGGATGGATGGATGGATGGATGGATGGATGGATGGATGGATGGATGGATGGATGGATGGATGGATGGATGGATGGATGGATGGATGGATGGATGGATGGATGGATGGATGGATGGATGGATGGATGGATGGATGGATGGATGGATGGATGGATGGATGGATGGATGGATGGATGGATGGATGGATGGATGGATGGATGGATGGATGGATGGATGGATGGATGGATGGATGGATGGATGGATGGATGGATGGATGGATGGATGGATGGATGGATGGATGGATGGATGGATGGATGGATGGATGGATGGATGGATGGATGGATGGATGGATGGATGGATGGATGGATGGATGGATGGATGGATGGATGGATGGATGGATGGATGGATGGATGGATGGATGGATGGATGGATGGATGGATGGATGGATGGATGGATGGATGGATGGATGGATGGATGGATGGATGGATGGATGGATGGATGGATGGATGGATGGATGGATGGATGGATGGATGGATGGATGGATGGATGGATGGATGGATGGATGGATGGATGGATGGATGGATGGATGGATGGATGGATGGATGGATGGATGGATGGATGGATGGATGGATGGATGGATGGATGGATGGATGGATGGATGGATGGATGGATGGATGGATGGATGGATGGATGGATGGATGGATGGATGGATGGATGGATGGATGGATGGATGGATGGATGGATGGATGGATGGATGGATGGATGGATGGATGGATGGATGGATGGATGGATGGATGGATGGATGGATGGATGGATGGATGGATGGATGGATGGATGGATGGATGGATGGATGGATGGATGGATGGATGGATGGATGGATGGATGGATGGATGGATGGATGGATGGATGGATGGATGGATGGATGGATGGATGGATGGATGGATGGATGGATGGATGGATGGATGGATGGATGGATGGATGGATGGATGGATGGATGGATGGATGGATGGATGGATGGATGGATGGATGGATGGATGGATGGATGGATGGATGGATGGATGGATGGATGGATGGATGGATGGATGGATGGATGGATGGATGGATGGATGGATGGATGGATGGATGGATGGATGGATGGATGGATGGATGGATGGATGGATGGATGGATGGATGGATGGATGGATGGATGGATGGATGGATGGATGGATGGATGGATGGATGGATGGATGGATGGATGGATGGATGGATGGATGGATGGATGGATGGATGGATGGATGGATGGATGGATGGATGGATGGATGGATGGATGGATGGATGGATGGATGGATGGATGGATAGGAGCGCCCCCTTTGAAATGGGGTGGTGGCAATTGCCACCATGCTCAGCTTTTCTTTGTTTTATTTTTGTTCAACTGTGTTGTTAATTCTCATTGAGATTGACCATCTTCTTTACCTACGGTTTCCTACACGTCTAACCTTATGCCACATCTCGTCTCCCTCTAAACATTTTCCCTCAGCCGAGATTAGGTCGACACGCCACCTGTCGGCATTGCTGCGAAACGAAATGCGCTGGAGAGTAGCGGCCGGGGTGTCGTGGGACTTCTACCAGAGTATGTGATTGAAGTGGCATACATAGATAGGCTTCCATCAAGCTACTTCGCAGCGCTGCCTATCCTAATATCTAGGGAGCTCCATGCGACGAAGAACTGTCGCATGCCGTTACCACCAGAGTCCACCCTACTGTCAATTTTGGTCCTTGCTCGTAACTGTTCGATAATGTGGGGTGCAGCCTAGTATCAATTCATGACCTCTTGTGAACTACCTCTCAACGGACTAAACACTAAATAGTTATTTTCTGTGGCAGAAATTTTGCTGTCGCTGACAGGTTTCGATTTGAGCCTGTAAATAAAACTCGTCCCGTCGCCGGAGTATTTGTGTGCTCAAGAAACGCATATCTATACGGTCAAGCCCACTTGTAAAGAACTCAGACATAACGAAGGCTCGGTTATTACGAACGAAAACAGTGACATTGTCAAACAAGGTAGTAGCCCAAAGGCAATGATTCTCATATAGAATTAACTGTGGCCACATCATTTAGATATAGCGAATGAGGAGGCGTCGTAACCGTCATCCCACAGTCGAAAAACTCTCGCTTCCAGCAGGCACGGAGAACGAATATCGTCTGTCATCCTCCGGGACGTCGCCTCGGAAAGAACATGGCGTCCCAGAAAGGCAACAAAAAAAGCGACATTCAATGGATAGATAACCGGTGGCCAAGCTCAAACCGGTGGCGTACGAATGAATCGTTTCATCTGTACCGGTTGGATAAAACATTTAAAGTTGAAGGATAAGCAGTGTAGGCACGAGGCAGGACAAGCGTCTAAAGGGAAACTGCGGCGATTTGAAAAATCGTACGGCGTTGCCAGGCAAGCAGGGGTGTGACGTCGGAAAGGTGTGACGCCTGCACATTCGGATTTCCACCTTTACTGCTGTCACCTCGTGCAGACAGCAAAACATTGCAGCTGTCACTGCGTTCAGTGGGCACGCGCACCCTTCGTCGCAGCATAGGCCTAGGAACGACAGATGACGCTCTCGAAACACCAGGGGGTAAGGGTCGCGCATGATTTCTTTTGGAGCGTGTGTGATGCACAGCTGGTTGGACGAATCCTGGTATCACTTCGTTGGTGCGGAAGTCAACATTCCACAGACGAGCTCTACTGGAGCTATTGTACGCGCACGACCGACCACCAGGGAACTGGTAAAGGAGACTGAACTGCCACCAGCTACCATGGCGATTAGTTATAACGCGTCCCTAAAGCAGACTGCTAGCAGCAAGGGTCTAGCCGAAGAGAGCGTGCCCGATCTGGAAAGCTTGGAAAGAGCAGCTGTACGATATGCTTTTTGAAAACGATAAGATGCCAGCACTGTCAGTCTCGATATTCTCGGCTGTAAAATAGGAGTCCATTTAATACAAACTTCGCATACAGCTAACGCCATTCGAGTGACTGTGAGGTTCGTTTTAAGCCTCCTGAAATGTATTCGAATATGTTTAATCCTAGCGCTAGTATTGCTAGCATTGGGACATGGCTTACACATGAGGGTGTCTGATGCCAGAGGGTATCGGAAAATGATTCTATGCCACGTTTAGATTATTGCTATGCGTAAATACTTAATTTATTAATTTTCACTCAAGCTCTAAGAAGTTTATAAATTTTTTTTAAAGTCAGTATTCACAACCAATTAATTTTATTACACTGTGGACCGCAGAACTCAAGCGTAGACGCTAACTTCATTGAAGAATTTATCAGCAAATCATTACCACACCGGGGCCACGGTGGCTCAGTGATTTTGGCGTTTCGCTGCTGAGCCTAAGGTGGAGGGGAGGAATCTCGGCTGCGGCGGCTGCATATTGATGGGTATGATGCTCTAAAATGCCCCTAAGCAGGGCGCGCTGAACAACACCGTCTGGTACAAATAAATCCACAGCCTTCGATTGTAGCGTCTCGCACAGCCCGAGCGTCGTTCAGAGACGCTAAACCTTATTTTTCATAACATTTACATGACACATCTATTATTTGTCCCGTAGAAAATACTTCAAAATGCATAAAATACACAGACAACAAGTAGTAAAGTGTTTGTTGTCCGCATTCCTGCCCGGATACGGACATCTATTTAATTCTATTTACCCATTTTTCATTTTACCTGTTTCGTATAACTTTATTGGTTGCTATACAGATTCAAGGTCGGCAACTTAGGTGATGGTGCAGATCCTACGAATTTCTTTTCGGGGTGTTTTAGGATCCATGTATGGCAGGATGAAGCTGTCCATGTAGTGAGAGACCTTGGAAAAGTACAAAGGCGAGTCGGAGGCATCTCCGCAGGTCCACGGGCCACCGGTCACGATGCCAAACAGGGTCCACGTTCTGTTCCTTTGGTGCACAACCGGACCACCACTGTCGCCCTTGAAAACCGAAACGGGAAAGCACCTCGTCGAAATCAAAAACAATGTTAGTATTCTAGGTGTGACTTTTTGAGCTAAGCAAAGGTGAAGACCACCTTGCTTACGAAGATGGATGCCATGCCACACTGGCAGCAGTGAGAGCATTTATTTTTACGGAGCCATTCATTCGCTCTCATGAACCTTAAGCTTCAGCGCTGGGCGTCTCTAGTAGCCAGCAGACAGAAACGACACCCAATGAACACGCGAGGAACGAAACCTGAAATCACACCCAGACAGAGCAATCACTTCCAGCTGACATTGCGAATGACATATATAGACGGATTGTTTGGACCTACCAGAAGGCTACTTTATTATTACTCTATTTCCTATGCATATCACCTTAACAATATTGGCAGCGTTTGGGGGCGCCCTTCTAGATCATTTAGGGATCCAGGACGAACATCCAGCACCCATTCTTGGCTGATAGTATCGCTCTGAGCTAACAAAATATTTTAGCATCCGTGTTCAATGCGGAGAAAAGCTAATGGGTTCACATATTACGGACTTAGGACGTACTGCCAGTGCCGCTGTGAATCGTTCGCGGGAACTGAACAGAAAAAACAATAGAGAGGTCCTTCACTGAGGCGTTTTTTTTTCATCGTAAAATTTTCATTTACTGACATCGCTGGTGCTGTTGTCAAGCTACGGGTTGGTTGTTATTTGCAACGCAACACCGATGCTGGAGAAGTAGAGCTTAATAAGAGATTCTGAGAGACCATAAAAAGGGAAGCTCGTCTATAAATCTTCTGTTTCAGGGCTTTTTCCCGCATTTTCCCGCGCTCGATGTGGATTAGTGGCTAGAGTGCTCAGCCGGGAATCTAAAGGTCGCCAGTTCGACAGCAGGTGCTGATGCGGCGATTTTTTTCTCGTATTTCTTATTGCCTTCCAATCATTTCACACATGTATCCACGAGTTACAAAGTAAATCGTAATGATGCCGCCATGGCTCCCAAAATTTCAAAAATGCGCACCCATATTGCCGATATCGCCCTAATGACCACTACCGCCCATATGAACCCTACCGCCCAAATGACCCCTACCGCGCATGTCCCATATCGCCCATATGGCCAATGTACATGAAAACCATATCCATATGGGGCTTTTTCACACGGTCGCTCGTGGGAATATTACATTGAAGGGTCTCCATAAGTCTCTAATCTACACAATCTATGTAGAATGACATGAATGACGCTGCAAAATTTGTTAAAGTTCCAAAAAAGTGAAGCAGTAAGGGTCTTTCTGATATTTAAGGCCTATACTGCTGCCGATTTATGAAGGGTTGCTCTGTTTCAGCATAATAATTCATTACACAAGGAAACATCCTATTTGTAGATGTGACCTGCAACAAAACCACCTGCATTCCTTCTAAAAAAAAAAGGGAATTCATGCAAGTATTGCTCCGATAAGAAGCGCAGCTTGTTGCTAACAGCGCGAGGAGGGGATGACACAAATACCAAAACAAGTGCGTGTGTTGTCTTTTTTTGTGTGTCCTGTCTTCGCGCTGTTACCACCATGATCTCGAACCAGACAGCCCAACACACCAGTATTCTGAAAAATATCGGCAGTAGTGCCAAGTTTATGTCATTCAGCTTTATAAGGTACAAAGGCACTCACAAAGCAGGACGATCCGAATGTATGGCTTCCGCACATAACATCAGGATTCACATGTGAGCATTTCTCATCCAGAAGCTCTTCGGTCATGGCTTGCTTTAGTTCAGCAGACTTTTGGAGGATTCTTGTTCCTGCAGTTCGAGAATGACGACTAAAGTAAGTGGCGTGTTCTTTTAGAGACATTTTTCCTGCTTCCTGTGGACAGTAACCTTTTATAGAAGCATAAATAAAAATGCTTTTCAGAAGTCTAGAATTTTAAGACATCGCAGTCTTGGTTACAGGCACAAAATTGAAGCCAAGGGCGTTCTAGCTGCTTCCATGCACATATGAACTCCATCTGCAACTGTGAAGTATAGTACACGCTTCAATGATTAGACAGTTTTGTAATGTAAAGCAGGGCAAGTTTTTGTTATCCCCACACTTTACGAAACGTACTTTGAACAGAGGATTTAGGTGACCTCTCTTGTATTAAACGCCTTATCGTGTCAATGCAAATGATCTCATGGCTTTACGCAGAAAAGGATATGTGCCGAGGGATAAAGAGACATTTTTGGGGTCTTCACATACCCTTCGATGTATTTGAAAAAATGGCACCGGACATTTCAGATTGAGTACAGTTCACAACAAGACTGCACGTGCGCCATTAGACGAGCCACATTACTGCGAACACGTGGGGAACTTCGAGAAGGAACTGCGCTCTTACTTGTGGTAGCACCCCAGCCAGTGACGTAAAGCTTGGATCCCGCAGGCAGTTCTTCTTTATGATTAGGCAGGCACACTGGAGATATGGTATTCGTGAAGTTCACACTCTCTCGAAGTTTTACGATCGCAATGTCTCTAATGTTTGCCTGGAAGTCGAAAAGAGAAAAGGGGTTGCTATATGTGTAGTGAAACGTCGCAGCACTGTACAATTTTTTGGACATAGTTTGCACAAGTGGCGCAGAAAATACAAACGCAGGTTCCATCAGGGGCACCCAAGCCTGCTACAAGTTACCGCTCATCTATCTACCAACCATCCAATGGCAGACCTATTTTTTCCAAAGCACCTACTGGGTTTATCTCGTATTCTTGGCAAATTAAGGCGAGCATCGTCCAGAAACAGCGAAGAACGTGGGGCTAAAAATGAAGGTGGTCTTAAGCGCAAACTTCCGTACACGTACATTTCCAATCGAACAGTAACCAGCACATCCCCCCCCCCCTCTTTCCCCAGCGGGATTCGAACCACCGCCGGAGCAAACCTAGCTGTGTCATTGCCCACCATCTATTACCACTTGCCTATTTCCGTATTCTATAGGTGATTTCGAAAGTAGTATTTTTTACACCTGTTTATCCAGTGGACAAGGTTATATGCACAGAGTATTACAATGCAGGCAACTAGTACTCCCACTTCTAGGCTCAACCGCACGCTGGAGGGGCGGTTCTCTCTCCGGGAGCACTGACTTCTAGAGATCGAACTACCTTTGCGCAAATAAAATCCATCACCATCATCAGAAGCTTAACAGAAAAGAGAACTACGCAGACATAGCCCAGCTACAAGGCTAGCAAGAAGAGATGACACATAACAGTGGAAGGCAATCCGATGGAAAGACGCTACTGTTCAAGGCCTTTCAACTGGAGGATCATTTCACAATAATTTTTTCCCCTACAACATATTTTAGGCTATCCAAGAATGGTGAAATGCTGTTTGTTAAAATTGGTTGTCTGCCGTTCACTCCTTTAACTTGTCCGTATTCGCCATGTTGCATTCGTAAGCTTTGCGCTTCGAAACAGCGACGCCAACGATGCACTGTTTGCATTTAAAAGAGACGACTGATGGTGGCTACTTTTCAGTTTTGGAAGCGGCTAGGGAGTCTTTGCGCGATTTCCAAAACTAAGAATAAAATCAGGCGCAGGCGGTGGCCCATGAAGCAACCACGGACCAGGTGCCGAGCCTGGCTAATATGTATGAGGCATCCAATAGTGGGATCCGCATTTCCTGCAACACATTTCATTTTTACACCGGCGCATCATGAGCCATAGAAATACTGAACACACCAAAGCTAACTTAAAAACTCAAATCAGCGTGTTCAGCTCACCGTCAATCAAAAGTAGCTTCCAAACTTTAGTATGCATATCAAGGTGGATAGGTGGCTTGCAAGTAAGCTCTTAGTAGGCAGTCAGTGGCTGTAGAAATTATGAGAGGGCAGAGAGAAACAACCAAACGCTCGGAACAGGTGCCGAAAGAAGGCAGTTTTTCTATGAAAGCATTTTGCAGTAGTTGAACTGCTTCAATTCATAGCGTTTAATATGACTTCTCCTAAACTATGGATGCCTGAAATTAACAGGTTTAGGTTTATGGGGGTTTAACGTCCCAAAGCGACTAAGGCTATGAGCGACGCCGTAGTGGAGGGCGGCGGAAATTTCGACCACCTGGAGTTCTTTAACGTGCACTGACATCGCACAGTACACGGGGCTATAGAATTTCTCCTCCAAAGAAATTCTAGCCGCCGCGGCCGAGATCGAACCCGCGTCTTTTGGGTCAGCAGCCGAACACCATAACCGCTGAGCCACCGCGGCGTTATGAAATTAACAGGATTATACTGAGTGTGCTAAGAGTGGGAAAGCGAAAGCCTTACCCTTTCCTCTCTTTCTCACTCCATTTTCATCGTTGATTTTTCATTCATTTTTTTTCATTCTATTTGTTTTTGTTTTCTCTTTGATTTATTTTGTTTTCTTTCGTGTCTCTTTGGATTTTAGTTATTTGTATTTATTTTATTTTTGCCCTATTATTTTATTTATCGTTTTTAACCGCTATCATCCACATCACTATCAACATCACCATTATAGACTATTTGCACCTCGCAGT
This sequence comes from Amblyomma mixtum, assembly GCF_055824585.1. NCBI lineage: Eukaryota > Metazoa > Arthropoda > Arachnida > Ixodida > Ixodidae > Amblyomma > Amblyomma mixtum. The sequence goes on from NC_143013.1 coordinate 182,347,371, forward strand.
TTATCCATTTGAGACCAGATTACGCCACAAGTGCGCTCCGAACATGGCGCATTACGGGTCTCGTAAGTCGCCGGCGTGTAAGCCTCGACGCAGCAGTGGAAATGTTGCTGGTGGCTGCCGAATGTGTTCTTCCTACAAAAATATGAAAAGGCAGAGAAAATGCGTGCTCTGTGGTGGATTGCAAGAACTGACATAGAGTTAAAGATGCGGGATGCAATCGTTTGCGAGCTTCAGGGAACCGAACTGCGAAAGGACGTAGTTCCCCTGTTCGCGCCCGTTCACCATCCACCCTTCTCGTACGGGCGAACGCAACAAACACGCACGCCGGCGCTAGATAGTCAATACAGTAAGAAAGGTTTCGATCTTGGCAAATCTGCGAGGGTCAGTGCACAACGTAACCGCATGAACAGGCTGTTCCGCCACCGAAACCGTCACTTCGTGCTTTCATTTGCTGTACATTGTGCTTAAACTCTATTGCTCGTAAGTTAAGTTGGCAGCTATTCATAAAAGGAGCGCCCGAGGCCGAATTAGGTACGAAAAAAAAAAGACGACTTACGCTCCTACATACCGCTAATGCATATTCTGCACTGCATAGCCGTGCCAGCGGACAACGCTTGCCCTCAATCCGTGTGTTGCACGCCGTCTTGGTGCTACTGTTGAACTTCGCTCGGTTTTCGTGGACTACAATCGGAATAAAGCATTTGCGTTACGGCTGCCGTGCTCGGTGGTTGCTACTTCCTCACGGTCCATGCGAGGCAGTCTCTAAAACTGACTCCGGCTGACTACTTACAACCAATGAGACCTCCAGCATTTTCATGTCCGCACATCGAACATAGAGCATACCAGAATTTTATACGTAAGGCTGACATAATTGTGAGCTTCGTGTAGCATTAGCGCGTTGCCATGCGTGCGTTATAACAATTATATCGCGGAATCCTTGGAAACGATTGCAGGCGAGCTTGTAAACTCTGCCTTCTGCGCCATAAAGTGAAACAAGCTCCTCCCGAAACTAAACGTTCAGCCTACACACCATTACTAAGACCAGTGCTTGAGTACGCATCTACAGTAATGGACCCTTACACCAAAACTAACATTGATGCACTAGAAAGAATTCAGCGTAAGATTTACTTTTTTCCAAGTACCGTATGGCAGATTCCCTGACAGCTCTAATGAACAAAATAACATTCGGACGCTGGAAATGAGAAGAAAAATCCAACGGCTCAGATTTCTATTCCTTCTTAAAAATAACCTCCGCGCTGTGTCTCCGAGCTTTATGTCACGCCAATGACGGCACGCCGAAGGCGACGTCGTCACGCTGGCTCTCTAACTCCCTACAATGCGAGAACTAACGTCTTTAAATACTCTTTTTTTCCGCGCACTATTACAGATTAGAACTATTTCCATCAGTCGCTACTAACCAGTATTGATTCTATTCAGTATTTGAATTACTGACATTATCATGGTGTTGTGAATTATATATCCATTTCTATCTCTGCAATATTGTTCTTTTACTTCACTCATATTGTATTTATGACTCATTTGTACATATGTTCTCTGCAGTATTTGTGTTGGGAATTTTTTTATTATGTTAGCTAACCATCCTTTTCCGTGATTTGTTCTACAGCTGGTTGACTGGTTTGGTATTCTATGCACTATTTATAAATCTTTTCTATATCTCTGCTTGTATTGTTCCGTTGCATTATTGTTATTTGTACGCCCCTCCTCCTTTGGCCACTCCAAGGCCGGGAGATAAACTGTAGGCCTGCAAAGCCTAAAAATAAATAAATAAAATAAATAAATTGTGAAGGCTGCTTGATGCATGGTACTGCATACATGATTAGGTAACATTTAGGTGTCTATTTATTTTTGTCGCCTTTCTATGTTTAGCAAACCAGTAGAAAATATTTTAGGTTTCATAGGGACCTTTAGCAGGTCGTAAATAAATGCGTACGATGTGAATACGAGTGTTTTAGACCGGTGTCTGCCTGCATGTACGAAATACGACAACGACCTGTGCTGCCGCAGAAGCATTAAACCTTGCCGTGTTAGATAATAACAGTAAAAAAAATTAAGCCTTTTCCGGATGCGAAGACAACCATTCAGGTGATCGACCCGTTGCCTCGAACAAGCGGAGAACTCCGCGACCTGCATCCTGATCACGTTTTCACGCCTAAAGTAATCAAATAAAGGTGCTCACATGTTCTTCGAAGCTTTGTACCAACCACAATGTCGTATTCCCACTCCTTAACAGTCGTATTAGTCTGAACACTGCCTGTCAGAACCGAAACATCTGACGTAGCAGCCGTCACGACGACGAGCCCGCCGAGCCGTTAGGAGGCGTGTAATGGCGACGTGATAACGCGATCTAGGATGGCAGATTCCATGATACGGCGGTGTAAAGCGTCTATACCAAATATCACTATCGTTGTCATTATCACTATCATTTCTGCAGGGCCAGCGGTGGCTCAGTGGTTATGGCGCTCGGCTGATAACCAGAAAGAGGCGGGTTTGATCCCGGCCGCGGCAGTCAAATGGCGATGAAGGCAAAATTCTAGAGGCGCGTATACAGTGCGATGTCAGTGCACGTTAAAGAACCAAAGTTCGTAGAAATTTCCGAAACCCTTCACCACAGCAACACTCATAGCCGCAGTCGCTTTGGGACGTTAAACCCACATCAATCATCAACCATCAGTTGCTATCATGGTCACTATCACTATCTATCTATAGCACTAACTATCACTATCGGCAGCTGCCATTATCACCATCTTTCACAATTTTTACTACCTGTTTACTAACTATCACTACTATCAATACATATATTAGGACGCCCAAGATGAGGCTTTGCCTGTTTTGCGTGGTGGACATCGCTGGCTACACAGGTGAAGAGAACGAGGTGGATGCGTTTGGGCCTCGACTCGGGGTATGCGCCATTAAAGGTGCAGTGAAGACGAAATCTGTACTCGTCTTTTTGCCACGGAAACTCGATCTACACGTTCCGAGCATTCTTAGAAACTGCGATTTATTAACCTGTGTGGCCGATTTCCCATATTAAATCGGATTAACGTTCGGCCCCCGCCTTTCTTTTTAATTTTCCCCGTACGGTGGGCGGAGTCGACCAACGCGTAGAATGCGTTTCAGCCAGCTGCGTATAGGCTTTGCTTTCGCTTTATTTTGTTTTTTTATTTTTCTGTGAATAAACAGTTCCAGTCGCAGATAATATAGCCGCAAAATAAGCCCGCAGAAATAAAAATACGCGGGGACTATTTGCTACTACAGATTACTGCGTATTACTCCGCCGATGGCAGAGCGACAAGCCTCCACGGAGCTGGCTGGAACGCACTCCACGAGTATATATTGACTCCGCCCACCATGCCGGTAGAATTAAAAAAAAGAAAGGCGGGAGTCGGACGTTAATCTGAATTAATTAGGGAAATCGGCGACACAGGGCAATAAATCAAGGTTTCTAAGAATGCTCGGAACGTGTAGATTGAGTTCCCGCAGCAAAAAGACGAGTTCAGATACCCCTTCACTGCACCTTTAAGCCGGAGGACATCATCACCAAGCGGGCCCAGCTGGTTTTAGTTACCCGCCTTGGTTGTAATATACACCGGTCGTAATATCTTGGTGGAGGTGCGAGGTACACAGGTCCCCTGAAGATGGATCCCCAGCTTCAACTTCTGCGGAGTCGTCGCCTTGCTTTTCTGCCCTTGATGTCCCGGACGGCGACGCCCCGAGGTCTGTGCGCAGCAGTTCATGGCAGCATTACTGGGAGCTACGATCGTTGCCGGGCTGAACCAGCGACGACGTGGATGAAAGGCGCACCCACTAGCAACGGGTGAGTCGCTACAATAAGCGGGACTCCTCCGCCCGGCGTGCCAACATCGTCTTTACCCTAATGGACCGGCCCTAACGCGGTATGACCACCAACAGGATTATTTCACGCCATCGGACCGCTTTCTAGAGGTAGTACAGAAATGCGGCGGCGACTCTGCCACGAAGAAGAAGCGGGCTTAACAAGCCCTTGCGCAAGGGGCTCCGCTGCCCGATGAGACATGTACGAAGAACATTGAGAAAATCGTAAATTTGTGCAAGGTCGTCTCTCCTCGCACGAGAGGAGAGGACAAAGTTAGCCCATTTCTTAAAGGATTCGCTGAAGACATCTATGATCTTCTTAATGACAAAACAAGCCTAGAGTCCTTGTCTGATGTCGTCCAGCACTGCCGAACGTTTGAGACATTAAAAATGCGTCCCATCACAACGAAATTCAAGCTTTTGGCCGGAGTGACGACGGTGGCACCTGTTGACAGAACATCGTCATGCGATCTGGCTTGCATGATCCACCAGATCTTCCGCAAAGTGTCGACCCAGTCGATGGAACTCACTTGAAATTCCTCACCGCTCCCTCCTCAGTATCCCAAGCGCCCCCCCCCCCCCCCCCTCCGAGGGCTGCGGCCGAGAAACATACCGCGATCACCCCCGGAGCACCAACCCGCTTTTACCAGCACACGCCGGCCACATATGACGTGAACTTTCGCCCCAATTCTTCTCACGATGACTACTTGCAGGGGCCGCCTTCTCCTGGACCCTCTTTTGTGTGTTACCGCTGCGGTCAGTTCGGTCACATCCTGCGATTTTGTCCCCGCCGCGAACCATCCCGTTTCGGCTCCTCAAAATATCTTCAGCGGCCAGATTACTAATCTGTTTCTTCTCGGTGCCCATACAAACCCGCCTGCATCCGCCAACCCATGGCTGAAAGAAATGCGGAATCATTCGCCGGCATGAAAGAGAAGTGTGACACCGCCTCCAGCTTCCCGCACTCTATCACCCCGACATCCCTCCTCCTCGCCTACGCCGGAAAACTAGTCGGCGCGAACGATGGGGGTGAGGTCGCTGGAAGTCTTCCAGCCGCCGAAAGAGATGCCCCTACCTGTAGTTATCTTTCAGAACAAAGTGTATAGGCTAGTGGACGGAGTACCTGCTAAGGCTTTAGTTGATACCAGTCCTACTGTTTTCGTTGAGTGCTGCGTTTAGGTGTCTCTTCGGATGTAAAGTTTTGTTTCGGTGGGACAAAACTGTCCAGTTTTTGGTCTCTGTGGCAAACCTTGCCTGCAACTGCAGTGTGTACTGCGACGGTTTCCTTCAGTGATCAAGTGTTCAGCGCGGAAATGGCGGTGCCCGCCCGATCGACGCACGACGTAATTCTTTGGCTCGAGTTTATGCAGATGTGTAGCGTTAACGTCGACAGTCACACCGGTGAGCTTGTTGAGGATTTGCGGGGTCGCAGCGGAGCACCAGAGCAAGATGACCAGCGTGGCAGGCTTCTAGTTCCGAACTGCCCCTGCCGGGCGTGCGCTCCGAGCACGCGCTGTCCATCTTTATTTTCTTCTAGCGCGCGCTGTAACGCCGATCTCAGCGCCGGCGCTTTATAGCGTCGCCGGACGCTATAGGGCCCCCGCCTAGAAGGAACGGCGAAATGCACGCGCCGACGGGCAGAGATGGAGTACTCGGAGATGGAGATGGAGATGTAGGGTCCGGTAAGTTCATGTCAGGTTCCGGGAAGAGCCGTCGGGTAGAGTGCGCGGGCTCAGGTGGACGAGCCTGGCTGCTGCGCAATGGGCTAATGATGCCGGGTGCCGAGCTGACAATTGACATGGGGGCAGGGGAGGCCATGGTCGGGCCGTCACCGACTGTAGTGCTGCCCGCTGACACAAGTGTCATCAGTGTTGAAATGTTGCAGCTGATGTCAATGGGGATCTGACGCGCCGTGTACGCGGTCACAAGCACAGGAGCGGCCGAAACGGCTCCATGGACTGACAGCAGCTGTGGTGTGACCGTCGACATAACGGCGACAGCTTTGACGATGCCAGAAGAAGTTTCTGGGCTCAATGTCAGGTGCTTGGGTGAAGCGGGAGTGACAGTCCCGAGCAACTGGCCAGTGCTGATGCGCGTGTGGGCATGGTCGGCTGTGGGTGGCTGCAAGAAGGCAGTGGCAGTGACAGGCCGTGGAGCTGAGACTGCTACATCAGACGGCTGGCTGACAGCAAGAGACACGGTGGATGGGCAGTTGCCGCACTACTTTGTGTGGGTAGCTCTGCATTCGTTGCTGAAGATGGCTGAAGTCAGACACCAAAGCAGACGCTTTCTGCGACAGTGTCGAGCGTCCAGGGTAGGACACCGAGAAGCGGTTGACAGTACTGAAGGCTTGGGGTGGGGCCTCTTGGGCAGGCGTTGTGGCCGCCTGGGTAGTAGGGCTGGTATCTGACAGATGCTGCGGTGCCGGTAATCTCACTTCGCCCTTAGCACGATCGCTCAGGCCAGTGACTGACGGCTTTGGCGGAATGAGCGATGAGGCGGCAGGGGATCTTTCGGTTGGCAGCGATGCTACGCAGTAGGTTACAGAAGATGGCGGAATGGGGCACTCGTCGAGGAAGAGCTCTACTGACGGCGGCACTATTGCAGATGAGAGAAGTGTGCCGTAGACGCTGTATCGTCCTTATTGGAGGCGGTATGGCCGGAGGCGTTGAACAAGATGGCGCGAGGTGCATCTGTCGCTGAGTTCGTTGACGTGAGAAACCGCGGTGGGCCAGGCACCTCAACGAGCTGCTGAGGGAAAGACTGCGGACTTGGGGCCGTGGAGTCGTCGCACAGTGCTGCTAGCGTGTCCGGAGTAGCAGGATATGCTGTCGGAAGCGATGTGGCAGCGTCTGGTGCGGTCGGTGCTAAAGAAGCTGGGCCGGAGACGCTGGACTGGAGTGGCGGCGAGGCGGCGAGGGGCTGGAGACGCTGCCCGCGAGAGAACGCGAAGGGACGCATGCCATATCGGCTCCGTCAAGTGTAGCTAATTCTTGGGGCGCATCAATTCGGCCTCTCTTAAAATTTGAGCGAGCGGATTTCTAACATCACCAGGACTCTGGAGCCACCAAATTTCACCAGGTGGGCCCAATTTTCGCATTGCTAGGGGCGATTTCCACTTTGCCGCGAGGAGTGGACGCTTCGCCTAACGGCTGCGTCGCTCCCGCGGCGGTGACACCCTCGCTACATCTCAAGATGGCTTCTCAAGCCCCTCTAAGGGGCTATTACCCTTCCGAAATGGCCTGGACGACTGTTCCGGCTACCCAACCTGAAGCTCCTGCGGAACCTGCGCGCTTCGAGCACGAGGAGCTCTTCCAACTCGTCAACCGGCGCTGCAGAGCCGGCTCCAACAAGCAGGCTGCCACATCGCCGGCCTCCCAAGCTACGCAGCAAGGCCTCACGCACGGGCCTGCCTCATCACTTAGAAAACAAGCTCAGTCGCGTCTGTGGAAGCCCCGTCCTATGCCACAGATGCATCCTGAAGATTACGTGGTCATCCTCAAGCCCAGGGTCACCGCCGACCTGCGGAATACCTTCCGACGTGGTGACTTGGGCAAAGCTCTAAACGCACACCTCGGCATCTCTGCTTCTGAGAACATTCTCAACATCGTCCCTGCCTGGGAGCAGAATCTTCTCGTTGTAGGAGTACGGAATCCGCACCTCGCCGATCGCCTCATCGGCGAAATCAGCTTGACCACAAGCAAAGGCACCCTGCCCGTACACGGGCATTTGAAACAAACTGGAGACGTATGCCGTGGCGTCATCGGAGGCATCGCCGACGACAAAACAAGCGCAGCGCTCACCGCCCAAATTGTCTGGAGAGGCGGGCAGATTGCAAGCATTCGCCGCCTTGGAAAATCATCCATCGCGGTGATCACCTTTGTGGGAAAGGTGGTCCCGCGGTACGTCCACTACAACGGGGAACTTACCCCCGTCCGAGAATACAAGCGAACCGTGCCCACCTGTGTAAAGTGTGGTACTGTGGGACACCGCACGGACACTTGCCCCGCGCCGAATTCGTCTAAGTGTGGCCTTTGCGGCCAAAATGTGACTGTGACGCAGGATGGCCCTGCGCCACACGAGTGCAACCCGACATGTGCAATCTGTGGACTAGCCCACCCCAGAGGCTCGAAAGATTGTACGGCAAAATTCCGTCGACTTCACCTTGCCGGTGTCAAGCCCTCTCGACATGGAGGATTCGAAAAGCCAGAGTCTGGAAACAGACAAGATCCCACCACCGGCGGAGCTAATGGCGGCGCGGTACATGGCAATAACGCCACCGGCTCGCGCGAGGAAAACGTCAACGCGGCTTCCTCATCTCCCGGACAGAAGACAACGGGAGAGAAGAAGAGAAAGAAGAAAAACAAGAAGAAAAAGCAGGCAACGCCACCGCCCCCTAGCGGAGACTACGCCAAGCACTTTCCCGGCCTCAAACCAAGTGGCGCTGCCGGAGCCCGGGCCCCGACGCAGCAACAACACACTCAGGTGAGCAGCTGGGCAGGGGTTGCTTCCTCTCCTCCCTCCCCCCTCGCCCACTTCCCCCTCCTCGGCTTACGGCGTAGATGTCGAAAGCCGCAGACAAAATGAGCAGCTTAGAGCACAGATCGGGCAACTGCTCGCCAAAATTCTAAATTTGGAAGAAAAGCTAACTGCCGCGACGGGTATCCCGAGTCCCGACGCCATGGAGAGTGAGCCCGAACTGCCGCCCGCGTTCGCGTCGGCAATGGCCGCGATGGAGGCGCGTCTCACCTCCCAGCTTCAGAAAATGGTAGAAACGGCTATGAACTGCATGGAGTCCAAATGCTCGTCATCGGTCCCTGCAGCCATAAGCCGCTGCATGAAATCGAAAACCACCCGAACCAGTCGGCGGTTTCGAGGGGATCCGAGCCTTCAATACGCACAAGAAAATTATCTGTAATCCCAGAGACGCGGCATCGCAGGACTCCAACCCCGCACCCCCACCCAGTGCTAGCTGTAGGCCAGAGTCCAATCAGCCCCCGTCTCTCACCTCCAATCCTAATGATGGCGGCACGGCCTAACAAGCGTTCCCCACCTCCGAAAACACACACGTTGGTAACCGTAACGCAATGGAATTGCAGAGGCTTCAAGGCTCGCCAGAAACGCGCGAACCTGCGCCTCTACCTAGAAACTATCGAGGCTTTACCCGCCGTGGTCGCCCTCCAGGAGCCAGGAGCGGCAGCGAAATTGACTAACTACGTGACGTTCCAGCGAGACCCCTCGTCGTGTCTCCTCGTACACAAGTCGTACACAGCCACCGAAATCGACCTCGATCTCAACATACCGTACTCGTACGCCATGGTAAGGATCCTTCCCCTTCGCCGATCGGATCCTCCCCTGCACGTACTTAATGTATACTGCTCCCCGAAACTGAAGCGAGTGACCTTCGCGGACCTCTTTAGCCGTGCACTTAAAGAGGCGGGTCGCGACCCCCTGCTGATTGTGGGCGACTTCAACGCCCCTAGCCAGCTATGGGGCTATCGTACGGAGGAAGTGCGCGGACGCATGCTGGCGGAGTTGGCGTCAACAATGGGCCTCACCCTTCACACCGACCCGGCATTTCCTACTCTCGTAGGCAACTCGGTGACCCGAGACACATGGGCGGCGCTGTCAACGCTGGCTGTACCGGCTGCATTTGGCGAACACGCTGCCCGGACCTCACCTTCACTCGCAACATAAGACACGCAGACTGGATCAACACCGAGGATACCCTCGGCAGCGACCACTGCATCATCAACACCACTGTTTATACACGCCCCTAAAGCGCCCTACCTCACTAGCACGCATCCCCAATTGGACCACCTTTCGCCAAAATTTCCCGTCCGACACCAACACGAACATCACAGAGCAGGGATACGCAAACTGGTCCCGGTCAGTCATATCGCACCTTCGCTCCCACGAGAAGCAGATACAGCTCACCGAGGTGGTCACGGACGTGAACAACCACCTCCTCCACCTCTGGGAAGCGCGCCGCGGCCTCACGCGCCGCTGGAAGCGCCAGAAACACAACAAGAAGCTCAAAGCGCGCATTGCGGACCTCACCCGGCAGGCAGCAGAGTATGCGGCCCAACTCGCTGACTCAACTCGCTGACTCAAACACGGCGGCGAGGCAGATGTCGAGCCGCAACACGTGGCGGCTCTTCCGAGCCCTCATCGACCCAACACATACCCGTACAGAAACGCAGAAGCAACTACACAAAGCCATGCACTCATTCCAAGGAAATACAACGCAGTTGGCACAGGCGCTCCGGGATCGCTACCTGTGCACAACTCAGGACGCCCGCAGATCGGCCTACTCCTACGCTGGCAGAGAAAACTCGGAGTTGGATAAGCCTTTCCAGCTTCACGATCTGCGGACGGGTCTGGCCAAAATGAAGAGGGGCACCACGCCGGGCCGGGACAAGGTCACCGTCAAAATTTTGGCGAACCTTCCTGATTCAGCATACCAGTGCCTTCTAGAATACATCAATGCGATATGGACGGGGGAAACCCCGCTCCCCATTGACTGGAAAACGGCCCTTGTCACCTTCATCCCGAAGGCCGGAAAACCGATCGACACGGACAACCTCCGCCCCATCTCTCTCACCTCGTGTGTGGGCAAATTGATGGAGACGATGGTGCGAGATCGGCTGTCCGAGTACCTCGAACAACACAACACCTTCGCGGACACAATGTTCGGATTTCGCCTACATAGATCCGCACAGGATGTCCTGCTCCAACTCGACCGCGAAATCTTGAACCCCATTACACACCCCCAAAATGACAAAATAGTCCTTGCGCTCGACCTCAAAGGAGCGTTCGATAACGTAACTCACGAGATCATACTCACACATTTGAGTCAAACTCACTGCGGCACCAATACCTTCAATTACGTTAAACAATTTCTCACGGACAGACTATCCTACATCAGAATACAGGACGAAGAGCACGGACCTTTCCTGCTCGGCACGAGGGGGACCCCACTAGGCGCGGTGCTGTCACCTCTGCTATTCAACATTGCCATGATGCGCCTACCCGCCCTACTGGGTGCGGTCGAAGGGGTCCAGCACGCGCTGTACGCCGACGACATCACCATCTGGGCTACGCAAGGGCGCCTGGGGGATATGGAGACTAGCCTGCAAACGGCCGCCAGCATAGTGGACCGCTATGCTCGAGACTGTGGTCTGCAATGCTCCCAGCAGAAATCGGAATTCGTGCATTTGCGTCCCTCGCGCACATGCTCGACCCAAATCAATCTCTCGTTGCAAAGCGGTCACATTCGCGAATCCAAGGAAATCAGAGTCCTCGGACTTTTCATACACAACCAGCGACGCTGCGACACAACACTCGCCAAGCTCCGGCAGGTGGGGGACCAGGTGGGCCGCATGGTCCGCCGGGTTTCCAACAAGCGCGGTGGGTTACGATGCAAAGACGCCTTGCGGCTGGCGAACGCATTCGTGACCAGTCGAATCTTGCATTCGACTCCCTATCTCCACCTGCGGAAACAGGAGGAGGATGCCCTCGAGGTCATCCTCCGCAAAATCATGAAACGAGCGCTGGACCTCCCGGTCTCTACCTCTACCAGCCGCCTTTTGGCACTGGGGATGGTTAACACTTTTAGGGAGCTTCGGGAGGCCCACCTCAACAACCACAACAACAATACACTCGTCTCACAAAGACAGGGTCGGGTCGCCGCCTTTTAGCCCGACTTCACATCCAGCACACTCAATTCACAGAGGAGAGATGCCGCCTTCCCGTACACTGGAGACGCGCCCTCCACGTGCGGCCTCTCCCCACCAATATGTCCAAAGAGGATCATAATGGCAGGCGCCTGGCGCGGGCGGAAGCCTTGGGCCGCCATTTTCGTAGCAAACCAGGAGTCTTCTACGTGGACGCGTCCGGCCCGGACCCCAGGGGATGGCACATGGCCGCGGTTGTCCACGAGGGTAAAACAGTAGACGCCCTTACTTTCAAGGCCCAGTCAGCAATTCACGCAGAAGAGGTTGCCATCGCTTTGGCAGCCTCTCACACCTCCTCCAAATACATAATCAGCGACTCGCGAGGGGCTTGGCGTAACGTCACGCAAGGGTGGGTTACTCCCCTAGCTTATCGCATTTACCAAAATTGTAGCCGAGACTCGGGTCCCGCGCACCGATCTCTCGTTTGGGCTCCAGGTCACCAAAGCGTCCACGGAAATGAGGCAGCCGACGCCGCCGCTCGCGCGCTCTCTCTCCGGGCATTTCCCACGGGACCCGACGCCGACCAGGACACTGATTTCAATCCGATTTATACTTTTAAAGAAATATGCGAGTATTACAAATCCACGCACCAAACTCTTCCCACCCCGTGCAAAGGGCTGGGGAAGGTCAACGAGCGGGTACTCCTGCGCCTGCTCACCAACACGATGTTGTGCCCGGCAACTCTGCAACATTTCGATCCTCAATTCGACGGGCGGTGCTCACACTGTGGGGAGGTGTCTGACACTTACCACATGGTGTGGGCCTGCCAGCAGAACCCATCCCTACCCCCTATCCCAAACCCCACCCGAGAGGACTGGGAGACGACCCTGTCCGGTTGCTGCACCCTCGAGGCCCAAAGGGCCTTAACGCAGCGCGCCCGGGCTGCGGCAAACGCCAATGGGGTACCTGTCTAGGCATCCCACCTAGTGGTTGTAAGGGCGTGACCCTTCAGGTCACGACCCCCAACACCTCTCCCTATGATTTAATAAATGTTTTCACCACCACCACCCCCGAGGGGCTGCTGAGGCGGGCCGGTTTCTGATGAAGGCTGCGTGGGCGCGAGCGAGGCCAGTGCAGGGCCAGAAGCTGGCGGCGGCGAAAACGGGTCCGCTGCGTCGTAGAGCGGCGGCGAAACATAGTAGGCGCCGAAGTCAGCCAAGACGGCCGCACGCAGCTCATCGTATGGCCTGCAGCCCAAGGCAGAGTAGGTGAGCCGACGCAGGAGGTCGGGCGGGAGGATGTCGCAAAGGACTGCGTGTTTAAACGGCTAAATGGTAATGCCGTTCAGGTACATCGCAGCCTCCAATTCGGCGAACCACCCGCCGACGCCTGCAGGCCGGAACGCTGGGAGCGGCGGGTCGAAACTTGGGTGCTGCCAGTACGCCATGCTAGGACGCCACTGGGATAGAAGGCACGGTTCGCCGGGTCACCACTGTTGAGGATTTGCGGGGTCGCAGCGGAGCACCAGAGCAAGATGACCAGCGTGGCAGGCTTCTAGTTCCGAACTGCCCGTGCCGGGCGTGCGCTCCGAGCACGCGCTGTCCATCTTTATTTTCTTCTAGCGCGCGCTGTAACGCCGACCTCAGCGCCGGCGCTTTATAGCGTCGCCGGGCGCTATAAGCTCAACGTCGGCAAACGCTTCGCCACTGGCCTTGTGGAAGGCTAGTGCAGTTGAGAGAGTGTGTTCTGTGTTACCCGAGCTATTGCTGTGCTTCCATCGGCTTTACATGTACCAGTTTCCTGCCCCGATACCTCTCTCGACATGTTGTATGCGACTGTGGAGGCGAACGATATGACCTGCACGAAAAGAATAGGTTCGTTACTCATGCCATAGCTTCCGTCACAAACGGTCGCGCTGAACTGTGAACAGTGATTCGTTAGACAGAACGTGTAGTTCTTCCTGAAGGCTTGAAACGCGTTGTGCAGCCATGCCTGTACAATATCCGTTGCCTTGGTTACCGATGCCTAGGACGCGGCAGCGCCAGAGTTTTGCGACGAGTCGCGATTACTTCGCAAGGTCGAAAACTTGCTCTCCACATATGAGCGCCGTGTTTTGTTGGCACTCCTCCTGTGACACTCGGCTGTGTTTCAATTTTCACAGACTATCGGCCCATTTTCCATCCCCTCGTGTAGACCCTTCAGAATGTTGGCCCTGGCGCCTCACACCCGATCCGACAAAAGCCCTACCATGTGACACCGTCTGAACGCAAGGTAATCAATGAATAAGTGAAGGAGATTTTAACGAAAAGTGTCATACAAGAGTCGCCGAGTCTCTGGGCTGCTCCAGTAATTCTTGGTCAGAAGAATGATGGATCATGACCATTTTCGTGGATTATCGTTGTCTGAATGCCGTCACAAGAAAAGACGTGTACCACCTCCCTCGAATTGACGATGTCATGGATTGCTTTTTTGAGACTCCTGATTTTCTTCTATTGACCTCCTGTCGCGGTAATGGCAAATCCTTGCGCATACCGCGGACAAAGAGAAACAGCTCTTATTACACCTGACAGCCTTTAGGAATTTAATGCGATGCCTTTCGGCCTTTTCATTCCGCCCGCCACCATCGAATGGGGAATATCCATGTGCACAGTAGATGATGTCATTTTCGGAAAGACGTTTAGTGGGCACAACGACCATTTACCTCTCGTCCTGAACTGTGTGTGGAAAGCTGGCATTGTGCTTGACTCTAAAAAATGCAACTTAGGTCTACTGCAAGCGTTAGTGCTTGGACACGTCGTTGACAAAGAAGGCGTCAGACCTGATCCAGCCAAGACGGCAGTTCAATACTACAAGACTGCAGGGCTGGCAGTCGTGCTTCTGAAAGATGTGGACCACTGAGTGCGACTTTACCTTAAGGCAACTAAAATTCCTTCTCGCGTCAAACCCTGTACTTCGCATCTTTGATCCATCCGCCCACAAAGAGATTCAAACCGGCGCCAGCGGTGTTAGGCTCGGCGCTGTTCTCGTCCAGCGCTGCGGCAACAAAGAACACCGTGAGGCGTATGCGAGTCACTCGCTCAGTAAGCCGAAGCGCAATTATACAGTCACCTAGCAGGAGTTCCTAACCATCATCTTCGCCGCGCCGCGTTTCCGTTCATTACTATACGGACGCCCATTCACCATCGTCACCGACCATCATGCCCTCTGATGGCTCGTTAACGTTCGTGACGCGTGCGGGTGCCTTGCATGGTAGGCTCTCCGACTACAGGAGTATGACTGCAAAGTACCCTACAAGAGTGGTCGCCGGCAAGCTGACGCAGACTGTCTTTCGCGGCTGCCCCTTCCATAGACGGAGTATAACATCAATAATTTCCACCACTGCGACTCGTCAGTGTCACAGGTTTTTTTTTCCTGATTTCACCATATTTAAAGAGGAACAGCAGCAAGATTCAACCGCACGGTCTCCTTGGGGAGGCTGAAGACCCTTCCGGTGCAAACCATTTTTGTTTTCGAGATGGTCTCCTATGGAAGAAAAACTATTTTTCTGAGGGCCACCGCTTCTTCCTGGTAGTTCTGAAGAGCCTGCACACCTCTCTCTTGCAGGTCATGTACGACGACCCGACATCTTGACATCTTGGATCAGCACCAACGCTCCATCGTAGTACCCATACCCGCTTCTATCGGCCGAAAATTCTGTCCGCGATTGAGCGGTACGCCGCCAGCTGCACTCAGTGTCAACAATAGAAGCAATCTTGTAGCGTTGCATTTCGTCACCATCACATTTGACACCATCAACAGCACCGTCCGAGTAAGTGGGCATATAGATCAGCAGTACCCATTTCGGAAATCCGGTCATGTGAACTGCTGTATAGCGGATTGCGTTACCTTGGTATTGTGAAACGGCAGCCCTGCCCACGGCTACAGCATATCATGTGTTCTCTCTTATGCTGCAATCAATAGTGATCCGCCATGGGCGTTCAAAAATTATTATCAGTTACCGTGTTCGGCACTTCACCGCGGTCGTGGAGCTACTTCTCCCTTCCTGCGCATCGCATTTTCGCTGTTCCTATCCTCACCGTCCACAGACGAATGGCCTAACTGAGCGCACGAGCCGAACGATGTACGCTGATTCAAAGCATAAGATCTGGGACAGCGTCCTGCCATTCATCACTTACACGTTCAATACCGCGTGCCATGGAACTAAAGGCTTCAGCCACTTCTTTTTACTCTATGCCCGCTTTTCACGCTAACACTGGACACCATACTGCCATTTTCTGCCGAGCCTTATCAAGATCTGTGTCGCCGAAGAAGCCAGGAACCTTACCCGCCTTTGTGTTCTCGCCCCCCAAGGTCGATCTAAAGTGCGCTACGAGGTCCACCGCCGTCACGTTACTTACCACCCTGGTGATTTGGTCTCGTAGTGGCGTCCTGTCGGAAAGCGCGAATCGTCCCAGAATGCGCTGTGCCACTACGGTGGAACCTATGTTATTATTGATGAAATTAGCGAGCTGAATCACCGTGTCGCGCGTCACATGGCAAGCCGTTCTGAGCGAACTGAAGTTACTCACGTTGCCCAGCTGAGGCCTTAACTTTTGCGCGGCGCTTTTTAACTCGCCCCGCGGACTTCAGCTGTTTAAGGGGAAATCTCACACCCATGAAGATGCGATGCTTATTCTGCGTGGTCGGCATCGCTGACTGCGCATAAGATGAAGAGAACGGGGTGGATGCGTCTCTTTCTCGGCAAGCAGGCCTAGCTGGTTGTAGTCACCTATCCTGGGTGGAAGATACTCTGGCCGTATTTTATGCTGCCTATCAACTACTGGTTAATAACCTTCCCATTTTATTTTGACTACCATACAACTTATGACTGACCGTTCTTGGGGACTCTTTGGCGGACAACTGCAATCTACGACTTACTTTCACGGTACTCGGGAGCCAAGGAAGGCTTACGCCTAAATAACAACTTTAACACTTCACACTCAGCTGCACTTCTAGTGCGCTAATAATGTCACTGCACGAGTAGTTGGGTTCTTCAGTTTTTCATTATTCGTGGTTGTTATGTGTCGCATGGTTACAGCTCCGTATACACATACCCATCCGCAACTTAGTTTGTAGTAAGGTATTGAGGAACCTATATTGGCATACCTATCTGCATAGAAATCTGCCTCGCGAGGTTCTGCCGACAAACGTGATCCTTCCATGGGATCACAAGTTTTGTAAAGTGTATGACATTGCTACGAAAGGCAACATGAACTGGTGGGCGAGTTGGTCTGACATATCTTAGTGAAGCAGCGCAACGGCACTGTGTTTGTCCTCAGCGCTGTGTTTGTACTCTTCTTCCCTTGGCCTTGTGCCGTTGCGCTGCTTCACTAAGATACGAAAGGCAGACAGCCCAAGAAATACGGACATGTTGAAAACTGAAACGCACTACAAAGTAATCACCGCAAGCTTTTCCATTCCCAGCCAGAAAAGGATATCAGATTAAATTGAAAAAAAACAAGGGAATAGTAATTACTTACGAAATAGAGACTAAAGTTGAAAGAATGCTGCGTAATTTCAGGAAGCAATCAGACCCGATTTAACACCGGCGAAATCGTGTGAGCACTAGAGGAGCGATCTTCCGATTCATACATTATGCTATTTTGGAAAAACATATGTCATAGTACTGACTATTATAAACCTTTACACCTCTTCCCTCATTAAATAAACTTTCAACAGCCATGCTGGCAGAAAATATTGAAGATATAACAACGTTTGAAGGCGCTAGAGCACCTTTCTTTACGTTTCCACCAGCTCTCACCTTGGTGGGATTGAAGCGCGGATGTGCACACACCTCGTCGACCTTGTACACCATTTCCGTATCATCAGTTGCGAGGCGAGTGTGCGAACCAAGGTGGACCCTCACGGTTGTGGACAGCTTAGCCCTGAAAAATTTGAAGCGTAGGAAATACTTTTGCTGAAAATATTTTTTGAAAATTTGATAATATTTTTGTTAAGGAGAGGAACGAGTGATCTGCGTGAGCTATGATTATTTTTTCTCTGCGCACTCGAAAAGGCAGACAAGGGGCAGAAAACGTGTGCGATGGTAAACTGTGTAGCCGGAATAGATGCGCTTGTTCAGCTTATGACAAAAATGCACACACAACACGGTCTGGTTTTCAGCCGTGCAGCGGCGTTCTTATATCCCTGTTGAATCCGTAAGCATCAGAAGGAGAAAAAAGTGTTACTCTCAGCTTCGAATGATTTCAAACGCTGTCAATACACCGCGAGACACGCTGCACGGCCTTGAGCAACTCGCTTGGGCTGTACATATTTTACAAAACTCTTCGTAAAATATAACATCAACGTGACAAATAAAACGTGCGTGTCGGGCCCCGCGTTGCCCAGAAAGTGAATAAATATCACAACTGCCTCAGAGATTACCAAGGCAGGTCTGCAGATACCTCTCCTAAGTAAGGACCTCGGATTATCTCAAGTGTTCACGCTTACAAAAATCTTGTGACAGGCCCAGGCCTGTGACAAGAATCACAGCGTGCAAAGGGTGCACAGTCAGCATGTCGAATTCGGTGTAGGGGTGTGGAATTTGCGGCAATAATTACCAGAAGCTGTTGGCGGTCTATGTGAACGGGATTTTATGAAGGGTTCCGGGCTAATTTCGACCACATGGTCAAGCCGTGTATTTAAAGCGCACAAAGGGCGTGTCAGCCATGTCCTCCTACCTAAGCGCCACGGGCGCACCGAGATTACATCCTGCGATCAAGGTCTCGGCAGCAGAAATATTCAACAGCTGCGTGACCTCGACGAGTAATTAGATGCGTTTACTGCCGGACGAAAGCCTTGACGAATCAATGACTGGAAGAAAACTTACGATACTGTCCTGAAGGACAACAGTAAGTTTATAAGCCACTCAAGATCCAACCTATGAAGGCGACCGTGTCCAAAGTCCGCTTTCTATCTGGATCACTGTTGGTTTGCACACCAAGTGGCTCTCACAACATGAACGAGTCTTCTTGCGAGATCCGCTTCCTGTGCAAATATATAAGCCTTGTATAAGTTGGATAAGCTTTTGCTTGTGCATCTGTTAGTTCGTTCTTGTACAGTGCGCTGTGTCCTCTGAAACAGCGCAATAAAATCCCCTGCCCATTTTAAGCTCAGATAGGGCAGCTCCTTGATGTTGAGGGTAGAACGGTATTCTGTAGATTGGTCGTACCATGCAATGTATTATTTTGAGTGCAGTTTTGAAAAAAGTTTCTAAGCGTACTTCAGGAGACAGCCGCTATATGTGGCAAAGTGTTCGCCAGATTGCCACCTACCAGAAGCTGTTGATGTTTCTCTGTTGGCACGTATGAAAGCCAGCGGTTTGCTGAGTGTGCTTAAGAAGTTCCGCTGCTGACGACGATGGCATTAGCAATATATATGTAGAAACGTTCACCACGTATATATAAGATGAAGATATTAAATGGTTGCTCAGAAAGTTCCTTAAAATGCGGATAAAATTTCATTAACGCTGTACAGCAGCTTAGTTTTCTTCTGTTGATTGTCAATATTTGTTGATGGATGGCGGAGTGGTACGTCAAGGTGCCCATGAATGGCTCCACCACTGGAGTAAAGTAGCAAGTTCGGCGAGTTGGCACTGACTCATGATTGAAAGAACGTTACTGTGTTACAACAGAGACTTTAAGTAACCACGTAAGGAACAAAGGACATGCGCAGCTGGTATGCTACCTACGTGGTTAGTGGAAGTCTGTTGTAGCGCAGTAACGTAAAAGATGTTCGCCTGTTTGAAAACCTCTACCATAGAGCAGCAGCATGCAGTAATTTTTTTTAACTTAACCCTGGAGAACCTGCTGTTATTTATCTAAGAAAGAAGAAAGACCAACTAGCTACTCTCTTTCTTTTCATCAGTCCTAGCAGCATTAGTCAAAATTAAAATGTTATGTTCAGCAATGATCTATGTAACACATTTCAGAAGTCACGTACTTCAACACTGCCTAAGCACCTGCTACTGCGGAAGCCATGAGCGAAGACAAGCTGCCCATACTTATCGACGTAGTGGCACAAAGGCTTGTAGTTAGTCACGGTACGCTGCAATAAACAATATGAGAATACTTGCAGAAATGCAAAGCTTGCGCTGGTTGGTTGCCAAAGCAACTCACTCCCAATTAAAAGAAATAATTAATAGAAAAACCACGAAACGCGATGCCAAAATTACACCAAAGCAGTTTGATTTACCTTCAATTAATACTTTAAAATTTTACCTTAACGAGTGCTTTCAAACAAATGACAATTTTTCTGGAGGGTGGAGGTGGGGGGTTAAAGGGTCGCTGGTGGTGGAGATAGGCGGCGGCCCCGTAAGCACGAAGCAGGGTAGTCACGAGGCTAGTCAGTGTTTTTTTTTGGAGGGTAGCTGGCTTTCCCACTGCTTCTTTGAATCCGATTTCGCCCTCGCTCTTTCGCTCCGGTTTTTAGTGGCTTTTCATTGGGTAAAGGCGTTATAACGTTTTGAAGTGGGGTTGTGTTACTCAGTGCTCTTGGATGACCGAGTTGTGGTGGGGAGTTGGGTGGCGCTTTGGCGGGTGGACGCTCCGCTCGCTGAGGCTTTACACAGATTCCGGCATTTACACCAAGTGCCGCAGGTACTGCCAGCATAGAAAGCACCATATCGGATCCCGTGAGGAGCTGATCCCTTTCGAAAGCTGTCCTATGTGCGACGGGAGGCAATACGCATATACGATAGTATTGGTAAGCTAAGCTGAATATTTTACATAGACGGCCTTATACATCTGGCTAGGAGCGCTAAGAGAGACCCAGTTTGAAGCCTGCTATATAGCGAAGAGCTTGTAGGAAGTTGAGTAGTCTTCTATTTTTTTTTCGCATCTGGAGATGCTAGGCTCTACAGTACATGGCTGCAGTGGTCTTTTACGTAAAATGGGCACCAATTCTTCCTTCCGTTGCTAAAAAAAATGCACGTGGATCCTATGCGAAAAAGCTGCAGTGACCACTTTGGCGTCATAAAAAAAGGCCTTGTCTTCTTGGAATGCACGCTTTGAGAGAGTTGTAATAGTCAGGAGTCTGAAGACCGGAGAGACCTCAAAAAGGGTTCACATTTGTAATGCTTTGAGTAGGCATCCGTAAAAAGAGGAGCATATTAGCATTTGAAGGGATGTCATGCGAATGCATGATAACCGATGGTCGTTAAGGGTACCGGGCAGCATTCCGAGAGAATCAAGGGTAGCATGGGACGGCAGAAAGTTAGGTAGGCGGGTAACTTTGTGGGTATAGGGTGCCCGCAGCTGGCTGAGGGCAACGTTAAATGGAGAGATATGGAACAAGCCTTTGACCTTCATTAAGTGTGTTCGGGCGCAAGACGATTATAAGGAGATAGCAATGGAAAATGTAGGTAGTCAAACGGGAGCTACCGCATATGATTCAGAAAAAAATACGGTGAGTGGCACCACATAGACTCTAAAAACTGCCGCTTTTAAGGTGCAAAACATAACTTATAGTGTCCATTATAGAGCACTTATAGAGCGGTGCTTGGTATGTTACAATTGTGACCTTTGGCAAAAAAGGATTGCTATGTATCATATGCATGTTTCCTGCGCATGAAGTGTACCTTGTAATGCTAGTAAGAAGTTAAATGGCTGCTCATATCAACAAATGTCTATTGTGGTTGATACGTAGGACATTTAAAACCGTCTCTTGCGTATTTGAGATCTGTGGCTTGTATACAAATGTATTTTTTTTTTAAATTTTACCGCGTACTTTCTAAAATAATAAACAGCTAAGTACTGTCGCAGCACATAAAGTACAAAAACATAGAGCCAATTTTGACTGCGAATAGACTTGAGGGTGCCTTCATAGCGAAAGAAAGCAAAGAACTTCTTGTTCCAGCGATAACTAAACTCTGCATGGAGAGTATAACTGTGCCATCTTTCTGCTTGGAGGGCGTTGAGTTGACACAAACTTTTCGTAAATAACCATGATAAAATTCTGCAACAAAGACATATAGCAGAGCAACGCAATAACCTCCTTTTTTAGATGGCAGTACACACTCCCCAAATTAAAGAGCCATTCAAATGTCAGACGCCATACTCACAACACCTTATACCATGATAATAGACATGTGTTCTGAGCTATACTTATTGTCAAAAAAACATGCTGGCGGGAAATTGCATAGTTTTTCTTCTTTAAGGTCTGCCATTCCGGTCGACGCCTCCACAGCTTTCATCTGTTACCATATACGTGGGCCTTATGTAGACTGAATTGGAAATCAGCACTCAAGGGAAAACTTTGGCGGCGCTTCAGGACATCTTGAGATTGATAAAATAAAGTGGTAAAAAGTGCATCAAGAGCAGTTTAATGCGACTCATAGGAAACGGAAATGCTGACTCCTTTCAGACAGAGAGAAGAAATAATACTGATATTTTCAATTGAATACGAAATCATATACTATGTTTTAGAGACCAATGATGAGCATCGTTTTTTAAATCGATATACCAACAGCAGAAGAAAATCTTCAGTAATGCAACATGGCTAATGATACTAAGATGCGCTCCTGCGTCATTAACGATCCTTTCAAGTCTAATTGTGCTGTAAAGGAAGGTCGCATTTACAGAACTTCAAATTCATCTTTGTCAGAGAATTGGCCAAAGATTAAAGGCGACACTTGCCAAACACAGTGCGCCGCAGTGATGACGTATCTGTCGTTGATTAGAGCGCCGCCGCAGAAGTGCTGGTAACTGTTGGTGTAGATGCCCGCTTGCCATGGCCAGCTTCCCGGTATTGCAGTGGAGCCACCGTAGATGCGGTCCTCTGGGTCAAGCTGTGGCGGTATCTCCGGCACTCCACATTGGGCTGGAAAATGCAGTGTGCAAATGAGTGCAAGTTTTATCCATTAGTTATGATCCAGTCAACGAAGTTAACGAAACGCCAGCGAGTCCCTGAACCCAAATTAGAGGGGCAGCTCAAGCACGAAGAAGTGCTACAATAGTTATGTCCTTATGTTATGCAATGCAATCAGTTTCAACAATGTGTTAGTCTTTGTGCACGCACAAAGTTGGCTATGTCATCGTATCTTTTCACATGGTTATTGCATACGAGCCAGCTCAGCTTGATAGTGCAGTCGACAAACA
The DNA here is from genome assembly GCF_055824585.1 of Amblyomma mixtum. Classification (NCBI taxonomy): domain Eukaryota; kingdom Metazoa; phylum Arthropoda; class Arachnida; order Ixodida; family Ixodidae; genus Amblyomma; species Amblyomma mixtum. Next base: position 182,370,034 of record NC_143013.1, read on the forward strand.
GATAACCTTTATAAATGTCTCAAGCTACCTCAGTTGAGAATGGGTTCTTTAGTAATTCACATTAGGGATTTACGTCAACAAACAAGCACATGTGTGACCAAGCACGCCTTTGTGAAAGCTTTCAGATTAATTCAAAGCACTGTAGTTCTTTCGCCTGCGCTGGTAGAGGACACGGCATTTTCTAAAGGTTCTGTTGACTAAATTCTGCACTCAAGCGATTTCTGTTGTGCCGTTCCCCTCAGCTCTAGCTAACTATGAAATTTTAGGTGAAAGCTGCTGCCTCGTTGCAAGGGATATCAGCAGTACCTTCTTGTGATACCCAGTGGCTTTTTTTAGCGACAGCGAGCGTTCGCGCCATGCGAGATGGGAATTGGTTACGAGCAGTGCTTGGGGGCATGCATTTCTCAGGAGTTTTACATGAGATGATCATGGAGATCTAAGGAATTCGACGGGGCAACATGGGCCAAAAAGGGCCTTACGCTTATGCTTGTCAATGAATTCCGCTCACCCTTGCGAGTGAGCTCAAGAAACTCGTCTTTGTAACAATGATCTTCAGTTTTTTATCTTACCAATAGCCCGCTCATTCCGCTCATATCCTAACTTCGCAGATGAAGACACAGTGCTCCTGAGTACTTCATCTTGCAAATGATCCGGTCATTCGGTGACTGGCTCTATACGTTGTGCGACATTTTCTCTAAAAACCTTTTAACTATTTTTGTTTATGATCAGCTCAAAAGTGTAGACATAACACGTGAGGTGCCATGAAAATAACTGCTTTCCAAGGCGATTGGGCAGAACCCGATAAGTGGTGTCTGAAGATGTCACTTTTGTGATGTGACCAGAAACCCATAGGCAAGCATTATTCAAGGCATAGTATGGAGTCAAAATGACTCTAAAAGCATTGCAAAAGAGAGTGGACACACATGAGTCCTCTAGTGGTGTGATAATGAGCGCCATGATGAAGGATAGGTTCGAATGAAAGCGCTATGAACTGTGCATGCCGGCCCAGAATGCTGGTAGTTCTAGCGGTTGAAAGCGAATGAACCGATTTAAAATACTGATAAAATTGCAGTTGACTCCTATGCGTGCAAGGCACTGACCGTTCGGAATGCAGATGAGTCGAAAATGCGGCGGTTGGACTGTGATAGAACAAAGTTGCGCCTATTATGAAGAAAAGCAATGTTCAAAAGGCTCGGAGGAACAGGTTATTTTAACAGGAAGCACAGGTTGCTCTGCTGCTTGGATTTCTACTGTTCGGTTGACGCGTAGACAGTAAACAGGTAGAATTAGTACAATTTATTCAGAAATTGAAACAGCTCACCTGGTCCAAATGTCATCTTCTTAAAATATATGGTCGCTACATATGTAGAGTGGTTTACGCCAAGAATTGTGAGTTTTCCATTTTTTCAGTAGCTGGCCTTTTCTTTCATGAACCGATATAAGTCATAAATGCGGCAGAGGATGAAGGTACCTGCCATTTTTGCCTAAAACGGAAGTAATACAACCAGTACTAAAAGGTAATTTGGGTTGCGCTGCCGTGCTATGGAGTCTCATGAGTGGCCATATAAAACCCACCAAATCTCCCACAGAAAAAGTTATTTCAGTGCAAATAACTGCAAATTAATGTGCTTGAGTAGGCATAGGAATTTTTTCCTATTCATTCTGCAAATGATGAAGATTATTTCTTTGTCCAGACGGCCCCGGACGTTAAGTCTGTAATAAAGTATCTGCAATTGGATTGACAATGACAGGTTCCGGAGAAGCTTACTAATAGCAGTAAACGAAGTGGCTTGAAACAACGGGTGCAGTTCGACTCCGGAAGGCGATAATTGCGTGTTGGAAATGAAAATGTTGAAAAAAATGGAAGCATATAAGCGGGACTGAATTACTAGTTCTTCAGCGTGATAGAAAATCTCACCATTAAAGTTTATAATAAAAGCAATGTTCCCATACCCAAGGCCTACTTACTGCGCCGACGCAACCACTAAATAGGTATCTTTCAAGATAACTAAGAATCGCAGTATCAATAAATGAATACAAAAAATAAAAATAATTTTTTTTTCAGGAAAGTATAGTAAAACTAGGAGCACCACAACATTTCTAAACTTTCTGCGGGGAACTGCTACAAAACTGCGACACACATAGTTGTGTTAAAACGTGTCGCATGTTCGATCATGCGACGCATGTTCGAACGCACTTGTTGACACAAGGCGAAATGGTGTCTCTATGACAAAAATCGTGTCACTAGCTTTTTTACCCACTATTAAATATTTTTACACACTACGAGCCAACAAACTGATCCCGATCCGTGAACCAAACTTCAGAACAAAGCGTGGCTGCAGTCTCCTCCTTCCCAGCCAACCCTTGAGCTCGGAAGGTGAAAGTGTGGCGGTCGCTAATTGGCAGACGAATTTAGATAACGTCGCTAACTCCAATGAATGCTTTACACGGCACCGCTTTAAAAGGGCGAGCACTTAAGTCATCATCATTCCGGCGTTGCCGTAATTTGAGTATTGAGCGCACTTTATTTATTGCGGAAGAAGATATGTTTTACGATAAATATCTGGGCAACGCGACGTCATCGATATTTTAAAATAGTGCTTTTTGTTATATTGGTTTTGAACATAGCAGAGAGGCCTACGATCAGATTCCATGGCTCTCTGAGCTGTAATAGAATGCGTGGTCAAAGACAGAAAAAAAAATGCTTAACGAGAAACAGTCACATAACCTCAAAATCAAAAAAAGTCGCTTCCGTTCTTTTTATCGTCTTTTGTTTGGTTTGGTTTAAAGGGTTAATATTTTAACGTGACAAAGGATGTGAGGGACGCCGTAGTGGAGGCCTCCAAATGATTTCGACCTCCGAAGCCTCGTTAAAGTGCACTGCCATCGCACAGCACGCAGGTCAGTAGCATTTCGCCTCCATCAAAATACGACCAGAGCGGTCGGGATCGAGCCCGCATCTTTCGGGTCTGCAGCCGAGCATCATAACCCCTTTGCCACCACGGTAGTTTACCGTTTACAAATGCATGTAAAACAAAATAAAGACTTAGATTGTTGATCGCAAAAAATTCAGATTTTGTGCCATCTGCCAGCAGACGTTATCCGAACGCTGCTACCCTTCTTCAAAGCTTTGTTCCCGGTACTTTCGAGCAGGATATTGTTGCAGTACCAATAGCTGTACAGCCTGACAACGCCGACAGCAGGGCAAAGGTATCTACCATATGCTTTCAAATAACTGCGTCCTCTGCCAGCTGCGGATTCCTTATGTCCACCAATCTTCCAAGCCAATCTGATGCGGAGAACTAACTTTATGCCTCCCTTACTACGCTAGCCTTCAGAGCACAAGAAGGCATAACTAGATTACTGAATGTATTGTGCGGCTCACATTTAAACGTACAGTTTCACATAATGACTTTGATCGGGAAGAAAAGGAAACAAAAGGGCTATAATTCAACCTTTTTGGGGTTTAGTTCTACAAGGAAGCACTACGCGGCTCTTAGCCTTCTGCCTTCAACCTTGTGCTGTATTCTTCAAAGTTAGCTCTTTTCTTCCACTTCCACGCGGTGTGCTGCGTTGTGTAATGTTTGAATTGGCATGTAAGGGCGTCACTAGGCCGAGTTGGTGCCCGAGGATAACCCTAAAGGATGCTTTTCATTCCGTTGACCTTCTTTTTAAAAGAAAATCAAAAGAACAAAGGAGTGGCGACTTCGACAATGCGGAACTGGCAACCGTCGGGATAACAGTGGCGCATGTCCTCTGCGTCACATTGTTTAAAATTAGGTGAAATTTTAGAGATAAGAAGCACACATCATCTAGAGGAGTCTGGAATGTGTTAAGCGTACCGGTCCAAGGGTCAAGAGTTTGCAAAAACAAAATGCTCACGCCACTATATTACAAGACCGTTAGCCTGCGGCGACAATCAAAAGCGATAACACCGTGCAATTAAATCGATAACGAAACAATGCCTATTCAAAAGAAGAAAAGAAATCATTGCCACAGCATTCCTTCAGAGCAAATGGCTTCCCTCAATGAGCATTAGGGCTCATCGACAGATGGATGACGCAAGTTGATAATGTCGAGAAAATACTGGTGGCTGATCCACCGTAACGCAAGCTCTGTGCCTGCAGCAAAAGAGCTGTCATCATTCTACACTGCTATGCAAATAGGGCCCCAGAGTGACATGCATGTGAAGGAGGGATTGACTTTAGTTATTGCCCTGACGCTAAGCTGATACGAAAGGTTCAGGCGTACAGCCGTCTTGGTACACGCAAGCAAGTATCAAAAAAGGCACCTGATAATTCTGCACATGACTAAGTACAAGCGAAAACCTATTCTACGTTTGTAAAAAGGTGTCATGTTCAATTCGTGCTGTTTAAATAGAAGGTTGGTTGGGTTTGGTTTGGTTTATGGGGTTTAACGTCCCAAAGCGACTAAGGCTATGAGAGACGCCGTAGGGGAGGGCTCCGGAAATTTCGACCACCTGGGGTTCTTGAACGTGCACTGACGTCGCACAGTACACGGGCCTCTAGAATTTCTCCTCCAAAGAAATTCCAGCCGCCGCGGCCGGGATCGAACCCGCGTCTTTTGGGTCAGCAGCCGAGCACCATAGCCACTCAGCCACCGCGGCGGCCCAAATAGAAGGAAACCAGGAGCATGGACCAAAAGTTGGGGATATATAATAATGTTTACTATACTGTCCAATACAACGTCACCAGGTGCCTATTTCAAATCCAGCCACAGTGTGCGCGGTTTGAAAGCAAGCGCAGCAAACAACAAATAATTTTCACGTAGGCACGCTTCCAGACAACTCAAATATGGTAATTAATTTCCTCAATTAAACACTCGCAAGGATAACTGCATGAATAACTCCTGTCCCTGCTTACTTTTTTATTGCAACAAAATATTTTTCGACTGTATTTTAGGCGCGACTAATCAGGTACTTGAATTAATTATCCTTCTATCTCCTCAGCAACAGTTCTGCTCAAGTAGCTCTGGGAATCTGAATTTAAAACAGTAACTGGAGGTTTTTCTGGCCGTAATAAGAAGTTCATCAACTGTTGTGGCGCTGAGAAAGGCTGAGTGAAGTAGTAGTGTTCAGTAAATCATAGCAGAGATGTAGAATATCTGTTGCTCATTTGTCGCTACACAAGAATTACGGAAATGATCAGAATAATGGTTTAAATTTATGTAATGAGTAATAAACGAAAGAACTAGCATATGTGAGCTTTGATTTCAAATGTGAAAGTGGTTACCGCTTCCGTACGGAAGCTAAAATGCCGGCGAACCTTATGTTTCATTCTTCTCGGCACAGCACATAGTGTGCCTTCTATCTGCCTAGCAAACACAAATACAAATATCTGCCTAGCAAACACAAAACGGCGCCTGGTAGGCTCAAGAAGATGTAGGCCGATACGCCATGCAGAACGCAAGCGCTTCTTTGCTAATGGGCCCCACCGCGGTGGCTCAGTGGTTACGGCGCTAGTCAGCTGACCCGAAAGACACGGGATCGATCCCTGCCGCGGGGGCCGAATTTTGATGGAGGCGAAGTTCTAGAAACCCGTGTACTGTGCGATGTCAGTGCATGTTAAAGAGCCCCAGGTGGTCGAAATTTCCAGAGCCGTCCATTACGGCGTCTCTGATAGCCATAGTCGCTGCGGAACGTTAAATCTCAATAAACCCAACCAACGAATCTTTGTTAATTAGACCGGGGTAAATTTGATGAGCAATAATACAGTTGACAAAGAATGCGCTCCGGAATTCTGCATTTCAACAGTAATCATTACGCTCCTTAGATGCTCGCAGTCAAGCTGTTGCAAGTGCACCGCTTAGCGAGACGTTTCTCCGATCCTGCCCAAACTATGTTTAACGCACTTCTTAATCGTGGCGAAGGTGGGAAGAAGCGTTTACAATTGAATTCAGCAAGCATTAAATCATCGCATTAAGACCTTACAGACGGCACCATAAGTGGGAAGGCAGGGGCAAGTTGAAACTCGCGAGTAGCAGGCCAGGGCCATGTTACCACCGGCCGACCTCTCCACCTTTCCCTCATTAAAATTCCTTTCTCTCTCTCTCGCGAGAGAATCAGCTAATCGCGGGTAAAGACTCACAACGGGTGCATTCTCAGTGAAGAAAAGAAGCAGCCATTGAGCGTTTGCTCCGACCACTCCCCCTTCTATTTCTTTTTATTTTTAGCCAACTGGTGCAATGCTGTCGACAGAGCAGACATCCCTGCCTGAAATATACTCTGGGCCGCATGAATAACTTTCTCATAGAGAAAGACGACAGTCTGAAACTTTCCCGCTTTTGTGCCCGTAAAAACGTTATACTGTTGCGGACAGGCTTCAGGTAACAAACATTGCACGCAGTAGCGTTCATGGCGCGAGAAAGTAAGGAGAATACGTACCGTTGTTCTGTGCGTAAGCCACGCAAAGCAGGGTCGAGAAGAGCGCTGTAAGTTCTCTCATGCTCATTGGCGCCATTAGCATCTCCGCGCCTCGGTGAACAGAACAGCCCTAAAGAACCTTTTAGTAACCCTGTTTCACTGCGGCCCCTGGGGTATTGCCCAGTTGGAGGATGTTTTATGCTGTAGAGGGTAGATCCGCCTCTGCTGTATCTTCTAGCCACTTATAATGTGCGCCATAGATAACGCGTTACCGACGCCGGTATCGCTGGTGGCAGATAACACCCGCATTATCTGCCCTTTTATGTATTGTTCCGTACAGCGGAAGCACTAGCTGCTCTTTTCGCGACCTTCAACTTTCCGCTTCTTGCAGTTGCACATAGAACTGCAAAGAAAAAAACTAATGACAATGCCTTATTATAATACTGAACTTGTGCATTATAATACTGAACCTGTGCAAACAATACTGAACCTGTGCATTTTTTAAAATATCTTATAGTTTGAGAAACATCAGTTCCGCGTACAGTTCGCACTGCAACACAGATACAATTCTGCACGCCTGTGCTCAGTTCTGCAAGCGCCAAATCACAAGAGATCCATTCTAAGGTTGTAGCTAAGTGGTGCTCTAGTTCCTGCCGTTCATCATCTTCATTGTTGAGAGACCGAGCTGAGTACACTAGAAAACAACGCCTCTCCCCGTAGGTTTCGTTTGCTCTATTGTTGTGTAGATGAGCGATGAAGCGCGGGTACGGAAATGTTGATGAGTGAATGCCTCGGTTGCGCACCCTTGAATTAATTCCTCTCAAAAATGATATCCAACAAATATTTGGCCGGAGGTCTAACAATATGATGCGGCAAATCTGGAACAACAGTATTGGTTGTACATTTCCGTTCCTCATTGAACGCCTTTCTAATGCTGGACTTCCCTTTGAGTCTGAATTTGTTCACCCCATCGCAGGTCCGTTCAGCTGCTGCATGGGGTTTTAAAGGGTGAAGGGTTATGTCCGTCGCAGCTTACAGGAGGGTAGGTGAAGCTGTTATGGATAATGAAGCTGGGTAGATCAGTGGTCACTGGAGGCTTGAGAGAAAGATAGCGGTGATTTCGCGGAAAGGTTTGAAGTGAGATGTGCATGGCGAACGCTTTATGCTTGTAACTCTGCCTGCGAGCGGAGGTGTCATGTGTGCTTCTTTTTTGTACATTGCCCCCCCCCCCTCCTCCTGTAATGCCACGGCGCTGTGGGTTCCTTACTAAATAAATAAATAAATAAAGAGATGCCTGCTAGAAGCCGGTGATGGCTATTATACGGATGGAGCCCTTCAGAAGGGTGCAGTGCGAAATTTCGTACCTCGCTGCGTGCAGGCTTAAGACCATGGAACACGTTGTTTTGAGAAATTATACTTCTCTTCTATCGCAATAACACAGTGAGAACATCGTGTTCCAGGCATATGATGATAATGGAGGATTTAATGGCGCTAAGGAAACGGCCGCCAAACAGCTCCGGAGGGAAAATTAATGGTCAACTATGGTCAAGGTGATGTTTTCAAGAAGCAGAAAAAAGTAGCGGTATATAGAGCCTAAAATTCAGCAGGAGTGTATAATCAAAGTGTGTAGAGAGAATTAATAAAAGTCTAAACGTATGATCTTTATAAAGTCACGCAGGCTCTTCAACAGCCCTTGCCTGGACAGAGTGCGAAGCTCCTGACTTGTGAAGTAAACAATTCAGCCATTCCCTGAGGAGTGATAAAAGCCTGAAATCAATTGTAATTCGAAATTCTGTGTAGGAAGCCCATGCTGTGTAAAATCTTCGGAACGATTTTAGGGAAAAATTTTGTCAGTCGCCGACAAAAAAGGACCGATGTCGAGGTATTCGGGTTCTGTACACCTCTGGAAACTGAGGTCTCTTTTCTGGTTCTACCCTCCCACACACGGTTAAAACTTGAACGACGGACAGAAGATCACACATTATTTGGGCAGTGCGCTGCTGGACAGTTTTTTAGAAGATGCGAGTGTGTTGCATGTGTGTGTTCTATCCTAAGCCTGCATAGGGAAATCTCTTCATATGTGTCATGTTTCTTGGCAGCATGTCTGCATATTATTCGGTTTATAGAGTACAGTTTGTTTCCGGTTGCTGCATTCTACTCGTCATGCCATTGTCCACGATTTACGCTTCAATGTGTGGCCTGAAGTCATTGAAATGTCATTTATTTTTAATTTAGCTTCCGGGGCGAAGCAATCATACCTTCATAATCTTATACCTACTGGACCTACGGATGTCTTTGATTTACATGTCTTAACAAAATAGCCACTGAACGCCCCATTCAGCTTTCATACGAGAATTTTTACACCGCGTATTCTTTCTTGTACCTCTTTATATATGCTCTTAACACTAGCTTCTCAGGTAAGTACCTTCTATAGTTCCAAATACTAAAATTTCAATGTGGCTGCGTTACGGTTTCCCTATCGCAAAAAAGCCGGCGCCGGCACCCTTGTCCGAGAGCGAAAATTCCCGATGAAACGAATAAATCATAAATTTCATGAAGACATGCAAGGTACATTACCTGGATCAAACCAATGACCTTCCGATTGCCGGACGGGCATGCCACCCATGAATCAGAAGCCTCGTTGTTTTAAGCTGAATAAAGTTGGACCTAGCGAACGCGTTGTGGTGTCTGACTTGGTGAAATATCTTATTGGTATACACTGATGCGTACATGAGTAATTATGAATATATTAATTAGTAATAAGGAAATTGTGCAGCGAGTCGTTGTGTGCGTTGAGTACGCGATGCGGGCGGGCCATGATAAGGATATTGGGTTATACTTTTAAAAGACTAGAGACGCCAAATTTCTGCCTGCATGCTATATTTCGAATTGTGCGTTAGACATTACTCCATAAGGATCATACCGTGATATTTGCAGACGCCTTCTAAATAATTTAAAACTGAATATCTTCTTGACCTTGTTTTGGTTTCAATTTTATAAACCAGACTATGGCTGTGACGTGCAGTTGGTGTTTAAGTCGATTGAGGCAGATTAGGAAAGAGCAATGTAACTGGTAATTCATCTTCTTGCCATCCCAGCTCTGGAAATAAACTGGTTTAGGTGTCGTAGTGAATTAAAATTACGTATCAGCAGTAATACTGAACTTTTTTCCCCGCATCAGGTGACTCCAAATACGCGCCGCCGCCATCGTTCGGTTGATAAAACTGAAATGGCATGAGAAAAGAAATTCAATTTCAAATTATTTATCAGGCGTAGAAAAAGACCATGCGGGCTTCATATATTCTAATGTCTAACGAATAATTTTACAGAAAAAAAACACACAACTAAAATAAGTGTCTATAATATTTTAAATTCGCAGTTTAGGCGTTTCCCAATATTTTGAATTCATGCAATAATATGCCCCTTCCAAAAAAGCTATACAGTGATGCTCAGAATGTGCTCACAGTGTAAAGTGAAAAACAGTCCACATGGTCTGAGGACTCGCTTTTCGAAGCGGACAGCAGCGCTTTGCGGTCGCCTTAGTGCAAAGCCTGCTCAAGATGATGCAACGCAGCACTTCCTCGACTTTATTTCTAATGGCTTGGTATTCTCGTGCAGAGGCTCGGTGTGAACTTTCTTGGACGGTTCGTGTGCATTGGCGATTCATCTGCGGGGCTTGGGGACTGTTATCTGCCGTAGCCTCTTTGAAAACGAAGAAAAGCAGTCTCGGTAACACGGTAGGAGTTTCTTTAACTGATATTGTTAGTGCCTTGCAATGATATGTTTATGTCGTAGGTAGGCTCTGGTGGCAGGACTATTTCCGTCCCTGACAACGGATCTGAGAGCGGGAACGTATTGCTCAGCTCAGCAATTAAAGCCAAGAATGCGCGAGTTGGGCTTTGTTCAGGTGCCGCGATTTTTCGCAGACACTTGTCGCCAGAACCTAAACTTGTCTGTCGCGTAAACAAGTGAAACCTCTTGCGATGTCGAGTCCGGAGTCTATGAGCAGCTCCATGTTTCCTCTATGAAGCCGGGGTCGGTTTTCGGGTCCCATATGGCAATGTTGACGCTTATACGAATTGGGGGGGCTCACATCTTCATCGAGGACACTCAGGTCAATGGAATCGCAAGGGTTTCATAGAAGGTACGGCTTCCTTCATCGGCAGCGTTAACGTGTTGTATCGAAAGTCTTTGATCGCTTGATATTAAATCAGAAAACAGATGCCCATCATGACATCGTGGAAATACTGCTGCAGGACTGCGCAAGCGGAATGTAGCAAGACTATACTCATGCTATAATTGCCGAAATCTTCTCAAACTTTGAGTCAACCTTTCTATATACCTGATTTTGAGGCAATGGGTCTCGAAACACCTTTGAAGTACGGCAAAATTGAGACTCACATTTGCCACGCTTCGTGAAGCCACTCGATGAAGCAAACATATTTAAGTTTTGACTTATCAATTAAGGTAACGAGCACGCACACATTCTCGTAGTATTTTCTGAGGTTTTACCATTCTGCTAACAAAAACGCAGCGCATTATTTCCGTTAGAAGTCGAGATCATAGCCATTGCTATTTTTAAACGATCATATCCAGTAATAATAAGTGAATGAGATATGGTGCTCATTGGGCTTTTAATTTTTTAGTGTAGGAGAATATAATGCTAAACTTTAGTATTGGCCTGTATTGTCAGGTACAAAAGGACTTGCATAATGATTTTAAATAAAATCATCTTAGAATTTTTTTTAGCCCTAGTCAAAATTGGGCATTTATCGGATACTCTGAATTCTAGATATTTAAAAACTTATCTAAAAAAACTTAAAAATCAAAATGCTCAACTTTTCGTTTAAGGTAGTAGGAAGGATAGGTAAGTATTGATGAAAAATGTGTACCTCATGATTTTACCCCGCCTTGTTCTATTATTGTTCGGAAATATGCCCTTCTTTGCACGCATAACTTTTTCAACGATGCTTGTTATCTTACTTTTCCCATATTTTAAGACCCAAAAATATTGTAGGATGGGTGTGCTGAGCAGAAAATAATATGCATGTAGCTACTGCCGAAGTAAAACAATCCAACAAATTTTTTAATACATTCTGTGGAGATCCAAACTTGTAAATTTGCGAAATGACAAAAGGAATGGTTCTAACACTTCTAATTCATACTTTTTCCAAAAATAACTGCAATGTTTCTTGAAAAACAAAAGTTCATTTCCGTCTGTCAGCGCCAAAAGCCGCTCTGTCAGCCGTGTAAAATTATACAACTTTTAAATCCATTTTATGCCTTTGTAGCAGTAGCTCAGGGTAAAATCAGCAATTTCAGACTTGAAATTCAACCGAAGAATTTTTTGCTTGCATTTATTAGGATTTTTTATTCCGGTGTTTCTCAGAACTATATCATTTTATTACTCGTCATGACCGCGGGGCAAAAGGCTGATGTTAAGCTTGACTTGATTCCGCAGCCCCGTGCACTTCCGTGTATGCAGCGAACATTCATCCGACATTCAAATACCACATTTGTTATTTACATACCATTAAGTTGGCTGTTTCGAAATTATGGTGATGGCCGTATTTATTTTCAGCTTTAATTCACGCACGTATCAGTAACGCCCACTCCGCCACTTATTAGTTTCTTCACAGAGCATTCCAATTGTACAAGTCAGATAACAGCGCAGATCCTGCGAATATCTTTGCGCGATGTTTTAGGATTAATATATGGTAAAATAAAGTTGTTCACGTAGTGCGACACTTTGGAAAAGAACTGTGGAGAGTTCACGGCGTCTCCGCAGATCCGTGGGCCACCGCTCACGACGCCAAATAGGGTCCACGTTCCATTCCTTCGGTGCACCAATGGACCACCACTGTCGCCCTTTAAAATGAGAAACAGAAATATTCTCTTTTAAAGAAGCGCAGAAGCCATATCTATTTTGTGTGTTCTCTTGCATCTTTGGGTAAACATTTTTTTTTTCAACTATTTCACACATCAGCAAAGCTTGTCACCTCGCTGACACGCGCGGATTTGCTAGCGCGTTCTCACGGGAGGAGTCACTCTTTCCCCGAGCTAGCATGCACTCCGGCGTGCCATCCCAAGCCGTATCCTCCCATATTTTTCTACATACGGTCCGGGACGCCGAAATCAGATAATGCCGAACGTCGCAAGCCGTTAAGGAACACGCCGCGAAGATGCGCTGCCACCGCAAGCCACTAGCATCACGGGTTGCGATTGAATTTCTAATGAGCCTAACGGTTCTCCGGCGCATGTGCTTTACACGCACCGAAAACATTGCCTTAAGACATCAGGATGTGAACGGGCAGAGAGAAAAATTGTAGGAGACATTTAAGCTCTGTCTTAAGGGCATGACACGATAGCTTTAGTAGGTCACAGCTAATATATGCACAGTCGTTCATTATTGACTTTACATTTATAGACCCCCGGGAGCCCTCACGCCACTCTTGGCGCAGTGGTACAGCGATAAAGCGATTGCCCCGCGATGGCAGGTGCTCCGAGCGGTGGGCGTTTGTGGCCCACATTCCTCTTCCGGAGCAACCAGTAGTTAATTTAACTGCCACCTGCCACTGCGGCAGGTCGTGAAGACACCACAAGGCCGGCCACGTGACCAAGACGGCGTACCAATCTCTTAGGTTGTTGTATGTGGACCACCTGCCAGCGCCATGCACGCGATTTTTTGCTTACAATGCCTTCATGGGATTATCTGCGTAACTGGGCATTTTACAATATTTCGTTAAAATAAAGGGTGCGGTAATCAGACATGGTTTGCTGACAGATGCTGAGAACTAGCTTGAAAGGACCGGAGCTGCGGATATCTGTGGCCGTTGGGGAGCACATGAAACCATCTTTCATGATGAAGCGACAGAACAGCCTCTGGTCAGGATTTAAAATGACGTAACTGCGACTAAGCGCACCTCTGACTACGTTCTGGGTGCCAAAGGTGAATAATATGTTTTATGCACACACAGAAGTCCTAAACCGATTCCGAAGAAGATTGCTTTGGAGGCGTGGTTCTGTTATCAAAACAAGAGCACAACTAACTAAGCAATGCTCGCTTCTAACAGGTGATGCAGAGCCTGACATCTCGCTGCCCCTAATAATTTGTCCGTAAGCCTTCTAACGAAACTTGCTTAGTGCCGCTTTCTCTGGAAGTCTTGTTAGAGGGAACCTCCCCAAGTTTTTTATCGCCAGTTTAGAGGCTGAACAAGCATCGGCCGGAGAGTAAAGTTCGGTCTTAATATTCCGATGGCGCACTTTTAACTACAAAGAAGCCCTTTATTCGATGCAGAAATTAGCAAATATTTGTGTTTTTAAATGAACTTTTAAGTCACAGGAAAGATAATTGATCCTAATTCAAACATAGAACTCATGACGCATTATATTATGCTGAGGTAATATTGTCACGGGTCGTTCAAACGACGCGGGTCGTGGGGACACTAGAGGACCAGGTCCACAGGAGAGCAGGCGCCAGAGACAGTCCAAGCGGTCGCGGCCGGGCTCACGAGCGATTTCCCACCGAGCCTCTTCCTCTTTGCCGGTGATCGGCTCCCCGCTGGTTGAAGATGACGTTAAGTGGAAAATAACAAATAACACACATGACATTGCTCTCCTCCCGAAAGGCGCATCGTCCCGATGCGCAGAGAAGCAAAATTAACGCTGAAAAACGCGTAAAGCGCGAAAAGTTAGGCCACGTGCTCCCAGCGGTCACAATACGGCTTAAGGCGAGCGACGGGAACAACCTCGGAGGCAGGCGGGCGGCGGGACGCACGCGTTACTATCGGCAGCACTTCATAATTTAACTCGCCTATACGGCGAATCACTTCGTACGGGCCAAAGTATCTTTTGAGCAGCTTTTCGCTAAGGCCACGGCGTCGAATTGGAGTCCACACCCACACGCGATCACCAGGATTGAATTGAACATCCCGATGGCTTTGGTTGTATTGCCGAGCATCGACTTGCTGGCGGGCTTGGATGCGAAGGCGGGCAAGCTGTCGGGCTTCTTCCGCATGTTGGGCGACGAGTTGAGCATCAGCGTGGGTGTAGACGTCAGGCTGGTGGGGCAGCATGGTAGTGACTTCCCTGCCGTGCACCAGGCGGAATGGTGAAAATCCGGTAGTTTCTTGAACCGCGGTGTTATACGCAAAAGTGACGTAAGGTAACACTTCGTCCCAGGTTCGGTGCTCGATGCCTACATACATTGAGAGCATGTCAGCCAAGGTCTTATACGGCGCTCGGTCAGCCCGTTTGTTTGCGGGTGGTATGCGGTAGTTTTGCGGTGAGCGGTATGGCTTAAGCTCAGTATCTGGGAAAGAAGTTGGGACACAAACGCGGCACCACGATCAGTGATTAGGACCTCTGGGGCACCGTGCCGAAGAACAACTGACTCGACGAAAAACTTAGCCACATCCGAAGCCGTTGATGACGGCAGAGCACGTGATTCGGCATACCTCGTAAGGTGGTCCGTCGCAACTGCGATCCAGCGGTTCCCCGATCGCGACTGAGGAAAAGGTACGAGTAGGTCCATACCAATTTGCTGGAACGGACTGAGCGGTGGCGTGATGGGGTGAAGGAGTCCCGCAGGCTTCATGGGTGGGGTCTTGCGCCGTTGACACTCGCGGCAGGTTCTTGTGTAATGGCGAACTTTCTTGTCAAGTTGTGGCCAATAATACTTCGACCGTATTCGCGCGAGCGTTCGACTGAACCCCAGATGTCCTGAGGAGGGGTCATCATGAGACGCTTCCATAATTTCGTCGAGTAGATCAGTGGGCACAACCAAAAGACATGACCTCGGGCTCTCGGCAAAGTTCTTCTTATAAAGGATGTTGTCTCGGATTCATAAATTAGGCAGTACGCGCACAAAAGGACGTGGAACTACGCCTCCTTGACCCTCCAAATGTGAGATCACGGCGCGAAGTTTGGGGTCGAGTCGCTGCCGCGCAGCCATATCTACAGGAATTAGAGTACCTAGGAAGATGTCAAAGTGGTCCGTATCAGTAGGCACAGATTCGACGGGAACGTGGGACAGGCAGTCAGCATCAGTGTGTCGGCGACCAGACCCCGCACCTCCACCAGAATGTCACGGGTCGTTCAAACGACGCGGGTCGTGGGGACACTAGAGGACCAGGTCCACAGGAGAGCAGGCGCCAGAGACAGTCCAAGCGGTCGCGGCCGGGCTCACGAGCGATTTCCCACCGAGCCTCTTCCTCTTTGCCGGTGATCGGCTCCCCGCTGGTTGAAGATGACGTTAAGTGGAAAATAACAAATAACACACATGACAATATGGGAGTGCTTTTTTGTTCACCATTTGCTTGCATGCTCCAATTCCGATTGCTTCAGCACCTTTCGATAGAGAGAGTTCGTGACAAATGCTTTCGCCAGGTCTTTCTGGTGGGCCACCTTGTCCTAATAATTGAAGAACGAGGGGTGGGCAGGATCTGCCAAAAACCGCTCAAAAAGTAGTGGAGAGCACATAGTATATTTCGAAAGCCGCCTTAAATACGAAAATCCCAGATCTGTTCCCTAATTGAAGAAGAAAAGTGTAGCAATAACACCAACGAATATTGTTTGAATATTAGCAAAAATATTCCAAAAAGAGTGAGACGTTAACTGCGGAACTGTGCTTGTTGCCGGTCGAAATAAAAGAGGCCGGGAATTTTATAAACTTAATTACAAGCGACACTTTCTTCGAACATAGGCGCAGCTGAAACTTTTATTTGATACTCATTCTCTATGTAACAGCTAAAATATGTGCTATTGTTATATATTTGTATTGGACCGCTGACCTGCCCCATCGCTTATCGGCCCAAATATCTGTGTAAAAGTTTTCGTTGTTGTAACTAAATACAACCTTTATGAATCTTGAAAAACAGATAGAGGTGCAGGCTTAGCTTCCAAACGAGACAGCGCTGACCTGCACTACGAAAGATCAAACACAGAGTCTATAGATCATCTCTATAACCTTAGTGTGTTGTGCATAAGAAATGACTTTTGATTTATTGTCACAGTAGCTGAGAGGGGTGAGAGCACTATGGCATAGCCCCACACATAGGTAGGGCCGGCCATTTATGTAGGAGGTCAGAAAACATGACCAATTCGGCACGATAACGCAGTTTCGAAAGCCGCTCATACCACTCTTCCGGGTGACGTCGACATAATGCAGTGTCCATCGTTATTGTTGTATTTAAGCAAAATCTAAGAACCTATTTCTATTAGTGTTCGTAGGACATTTAAGATTTAAGATCATACTTATGCAGGTATTAGTACCTACTCGCTACATTCGAGTCCCGCTTCATAGCGCGGCGGCCTACGGCCGGTCAGAACCTTTTGACACGTTATCGTCATCTTTCAAGCCGATGACCATGCAAATCTTAAAATGGCAAGACCGATTGCGGCAAGTTACGTTCAAGACTATCTAGTCCCGATACAAAAGCTAACCTCTACCAGCCCCTTCAACTTCCTTCGCCCCTCACCATCACCATCAGCATGACTACGTCTGCTACAGGACAAAGGCCTGATCCCTGAGCTCCTCTGCCCACTTCATGTATCTCAACGTTACAAAGATCATTTTTCTTTCCATAGCCCGCTGTGCTGTTCTTTATGTAAATTCCACCCTTTTAGCTGGCCTCCACGTTTTTGCCCCATACGTGACTAGAAGTAAGGTACAGAGCTTTGTTATACAGTTTGTTTCTCCTAAGACATTACGCAATTTTTAAAAGTAGGCTTTTTGGATTCGAAGAGGGCTTCTTTTTTTCGGCACAGTATTGTTAGCCTTGTAGTGCATCAGAATACAGCTAACAGTTGCTAAATAGCAGACTGTAGAACTAATATTGAATGCTTAACTATTTAACTATTACTGTCCGGCTCCAGAAATAATTAGCATGTAACCCACCGTAACAAATATTGTTAGCAATTTTTAGAATTTCGAAAACGCGGTTACCAAATTTTGGCTACATCGCGCCAAAATACGCGCGCTTACGAGAAGCTTGTAGGGAAAGCAACATCTCCTTCCTAACTCCTCAAAATAGCTCAAATTTGTGCGGCCACAGAGCCGAGGGTAAGCGCGTTTTAGAAATTCAAAAAACTGATATGGATGTTTTTTACGCTGGGCTACACGCCTCTAAATAATTAAGGAGCCTAAAAGTAATAGTTAAAAAGTTAAATAATCAGTATCAGTTAGTCAGCCTGCCAGTTAAGACATCTAAGCTGTATATTGATATACGACACAGCTGGCAATAGAATGAGGAAACAATCCTACTTCTAACTCAAACAGCCTATTTTTAAAAATTGTGTAAATTCATAGGTAAAACACGTAGTATATTGCTCTCTTCACTTACAGACGACGTTAAATAAACATTATCTGCCGTGCTTTCTACAATTTGCCTTTCACAGCATGGACCCTGCCAAAGGTGACTGGCGCATTACGAAATTGGTGGTTTTAGCTTTTTTCTTTGGGAAGGAATAAGCGCAGTAACTGTCTCACTACTCGTTGGACACCTAAGCTGCGCTGTAAAAGAAGGGAGGAAGGTGGTACTGAAAGTAGATGGTTTCTTTTGTGGTTTATATGGGTCTAATGTCTCAAAGCGACTCAGGCTATGAGAGACGCCGTAGTGAAGGGCTCCAGAAATTTCGACCACCTGGGGTTCTTTAATGTGCACAGACATCGCACAGCGCACGGACCACTAGAATTTCGCTTCCATTGAAATTCAACTGCCACGGCCGGAATCGAACACGCGTCTTTCGGGTCAGCAGCCGAGCGCCATAATCACTGAGCCACCGCGGCGGCGGAGTGAAAGAAAAAAACAAGAAAGGGGTGCCGTAGTGGAGAGCTCCGGAATAATTTCGACCACTTGGGGATATTTAACGTGCACTGATATCGCACAGCAAACGGGCGCCTTTCGCGTTTCGCCTGCGTCGAAACGGGGCCGCCGCGGACGGGTTAGATCCCGGGTACTACGGGTCAGAAGCCCAGCTAAAGCTGAGCCGCCGCCGTGGTTTTAAGAAATGTCGCACTAGGGTCATTTGGCTTTGGTCTAAGTGGTTAGCACTTTGATTCATCTTGCGTGGCGCGCTTCCACGACATGGTCGCGGCCCCACAGGGCGCATGCCTACCAATATTTAACCATTATTTCGATACAGTCTGTCATCAAATGCACTAATTAATACTTTCTAGCTTTCTTTTTACTGGTGGCAGCTTTAAAGTTCAATAGAAGGTCCGGCAAAATCGTTTTAACTGTGAGCGATTTCGTACCAAGGTTTGAATTATGGGGCTTTAATGTCCTGAAGCGACTCAGGCTATCAGGGGCGCCGTAGTGAAGGTGTCTGGAAATTTCCACCACATAGGCTTCTTTAACGTGCACTGACAACGCACAGTACATGGTCCTCCAGAATTTTGCCTTGACAGAAATTCGGCCGCCGCGGCAGGGATTGAAACCGCGTCTTTCGTGTTAGCAGCCCAGCGCCATATCTACAGCGCTACGGCGGTGGCTCAGTGGTTACGGTTTGACAAAGGCGCGCCACAGAAAGTAATTCTTGGATGCGAGGTGCAAGACGCTTAGGACAGAGATTTGAAAGGCCGCGCCAGAGTGGATGAACAAGGATTGCTAGGATAGAAAAATTAGGAGTTTGTCCCTCAGCCGCCTCAAGTGACCAGCTGGGTATGGTGACGTGACGTTCTTTGCCGTGCACGCCATGCCCCGCTTCCGTGTCCACGTTCCTCGCTGCCGCCGGCGCAAGGACAACGCGCCACCGCAGTTACTTCATTGGATCTACTTGGAATTGCAAGAACTTGCCGTATTAAAAGATGACACTTTTTAACATCTCAATTCGTATTGCACCATAACGAGGGTATGCGCTCAGTGATAGGATTACTCAACTGCTACATGGTTACGTGCATACAATGCTACAAAACTGTTAGCAATGTACGAGTGATCCTTTTGGCTTGCTAGGAGGCTACCAAGATATTACTGCTGTCTTTGTAAACCGGCAAAATTTTTCATTTCTATGGATTTCTGCAGTTCAGAACACGGTCAGCGCAGCTGTTGGCCGAAAGAGCAAATTGCCTGAATTGATAGAAACCTTACGTCAACACAAGCAAGCGACCGTTGCTTCTTTGAACATGATGACCAGGTGGTTATCTGGGGAACCACTTCACAAAATTCTCCGAACGGAACAGATTATATAGGAAAGGCTAAGCAACCTTAATGCTCGAAGGATTGCAGAAAATGAGATAATTTGAACGCAGCAACTTTCATTTTCTGTAGATAAAACTAAAAGCCCCACAAGGCGCAATGGGCTTTCAGGATTTCGAAAGCGCATCTGGCTGAATGCTAGAGACATTAAGGCTGCCTAGTGAATTTAGAATACATGTACATAATGCCTTCATAAGAAGACGCGGCTAATGTGCCGCAGTTTATTTCGTTAAGTTTTGTAACGTGTAAAGAACTCACGAAACATGAAGATCCAAAAGTATGACTTGTGCACATAACCTCTGGGCTGAGGTATGGACAGTGGGTCCTAGGAAGCTCTTTAGTCATGGCTTGCTTGAGTTCCGCAGACTTAAGGACTTTTTTTGTTCCTGCGGTTCAAAAATGAGAACACATCGAGGGCCATCTGTTTATTTCTCTGCACCTTTTACTCATTCAAAAGAATTAAATACTATACACATGGCTCCAAACGTTCCGGCAGTCTCAAGCTCAGGTGCATGCAAAAAATGGAAGTCAAAAGCAATCATAGTTAGCTTCTTGGAGTTGTGTGCATCTAAACATTTCAGGCCGCTGCCTTTCAATATAAATAACTTGTCGTGTGAGCACAACGTTATAGTTCGTAATCACCATCAGCTACGGTTATCATTTTATACAGCGTATTCTTACAATTTGTTAGAAACAAGCCGGGTCGCCTCTTCTCTCTGAAATAGTGCCTTTGTCATTGTAAACAACATTCAGATATGAAAAGTATAAAGCATATTTTTTGCCTTTTTATACGCTCTGAGCTATAAATATGAAATGACACGGCTTGCGGTGGAAGAACGATGGCACATAGTAAATGTAGTTCACAACAAGGTGGAATGTGTGTCATAGGATGTCTTCTATTATTGCAGTGAAAACACTCAGGTATATTCGAGATGGCAGTGTGGTCTTACTTTTTGTCGAACCCCACCCGGTAACATAAAACTTGGATCCTATTGGCAATTCCTCTCTATGCTTGGGCAGACACACCGGAGATATGGTTTGCGTGAAGGTCACATTCTCTCGAAGTTTGATGATCGCAATGTCTGGCGAGAACGCCTGAAGTCAGAAAAAGAGAAAATATTGAAAATTTTCAATTCAAATGCCACACAATATAAGTATTCATTGTCCACATTAAGCTAATACAAAGACACTGAAATAAGTAAAGCTGTTTACTTAAGTCGCACCTAAGTCTACTACAGATTAGTATTTCAGCCATAGGAGATGCAAACGTGTCCTTAGGTTCTTTAGGGACGCTAGACAAACCAAAAGTTTATCTCAACCGAAATGCGCCTCTCTAATTCGGCATCAAAAAAAAACAGCCCCTTGCAGGCTTCTCCACCTCTAGCATCAAACCAGATATATGGCTATCGTGTTCAATGGGGCCCTTACATGGGGAGAGAACCACATCTTGTTGGTGTGTTGGAAGAAAAACATCTTGTGTGTGCGTTGGTGTGAGCTGGGTGAAGTGGGCACGGCAGGAGCATCAAACCAGATACGTGGCTATCGTGCAGAATGGGGCCATTACATGCTTACATGGGGAAATAAAAACATCTTGTTGGTGTGTTGGTGTGAGCTGGGTGAGGTTCGCATGGCAGAGGTTTGGTTGCACAAAACACAATACCTACAATGCTTCTCGGGTAGATAGTTGTATCCCTCATGATGCTTTACTGTTTTCAACTGTCTTGAGGGTAAACTTGGACATTGCATAGGTCGAATAAAATATTATGATATCTCAGTCAGAAGAATGCTTGAGTGAACGAATAATGCGCCTGGGCGGTAAGCGGCTTTTTGATTGTTTAATTTCTTTTCGCCTGTGTGGGATACTTCGGATGAAGCACAATAATTACACTTCTAGAACCGTGTTTGCGGCAGCGTAGCGCGGATAGCATCTTGATACACACGTCTGTTTAATTTGCATTCCTTCCCTTGTGCTACACAAAATATATTCTATTCACAAAATTGAAAATTTGGTTCCGTATATTCGTTTGATATCCAAGGGAGGCAGCCCAGAAAAGAGACATTCTAAAAAGAACACGATACTACATACTAACCATCCGCCATTGAATTTAGCGTCGGCTAATATAGAAAGGCATTGCTGACGCCGCGAATAAAAGATGCAACGAAAACAAAAAATTCACACACAAACGCCAAAACATTAAATAAAGAGGTGTGGGTAATTACAGGCGGTGATCACTGAATGCCTAGGTAACTTTACCTTGTTCACGTGCGTGATTCCGCAGGGATCTTTCAGTGATGCTTTGGGCTGTTCGAAAAACAATAACTCGCAGTCAATGGCTCTCCACCTTGTTTGCTACTTTTCGTTCGTTTTCTGTCAGTAAACAACACTTTCATCAACACTCTCGCCGCGATGCACCTTTTAGGGTACGATAGAGAACCAAAGTAAGAGACCCCCCCACCGCCCTCTCTTTTTGCAAAGTTTGCCGCTCTGCATCTAGGCGCTACTTGACGAACCACTCGTGGTGTCGAGACCTGCGCACTGCGCCGTTCTCAATTGATGACTCCATTCAGAGTGGCAAGCTTGGGAACACAAGGAGCGAAGAGGTCTCTTTTTTTTTTTGCTTACGACAGTGCAAGAGCGTCTTTTAATTGGGCGCGCGTTTCGGTCATGATCGATACTTTCTTTTTTTTTCAGTTCTTACAATTTTTGGGTTGAAGCGTGGATGAGTGCACACTTCTTCCACCTTGTAGACCGCTTCTGTATCATCCGTGGCACGACGCATGTGCGAACCAAGGTGTACCCTCACGTTCTTGGGTGTCGTAGACCTAGAGAGAGAGCGAGAGAGAGACGTTGTTTGCTGAGAAAGGCAGAGAGGTGTCTCCCAGAGTGAGGTATTTCTCTCTGTTCACTCCGGAAGGGCAGGAGAGCACTGCGAATAGATTTGACTGTTAAATGTGCAGAAAAATTTGAATTGCAGGCTCGTCAAACACATCAACGGCGCAGAATGGCTGCTTGAGTTGGAGTCTGCCAGGCGGGGTATGCGAATGAGCTCCTGAACCGCTTGCAAATAGTGATTATGGCTCCGGGTCAGGGTCCAATATAATGACCGCAATTTCTGGACAGCAATTAATTGTGAGGTAACTGCGAAATATTATAAGATACTGTTATGGAAATTATGAAACCTGCGGTTCACACTTCAGATGCGCAGCAAAAACGTTCATTTAAATTTTGTCAGTCACTCGCATCGAGTAGCTAAGAGTGCGATAGAGAAGTAATGTAGAACTTTTTGACGTTAGCAGAGAGATCTATAGCTACCAAATCGACGCTTGCCGAGGCGAGATCCACGAATATATATTGATTATTGCAGTGGAATATTACGACGTATCAAAACTGCGCTGAGAAGTATACTCCCTTTGAAAAACGCTCTCGTGGAGTATTTTCGGGTATTCAGGTCTTCCGACCATGTGCGGCGGTACCAGGGAAAACCAGCTCTTCACGCGCGCAGTAGCAGCAAACGGCAGTGATGTGATTTCATGCTCCAGGGATACCAGGAAGATCGCCGCTTGCATAATGAGCACGTCCATTATGAAGAAGTGTCATAGTCATCGCCATCACCAGCCTAAGTACTTGCACTGCAGTCCTCTCTGATATCACTCCAATAACGTATTCCACTGTAACCTTATCCCCGTAAATTATGTATAACCTAGTGCGCCCATTAGACTCTCCATCACTCTCTGCCATGATTACCTTCTCTACTCAAAAGCTGCCCACCCTATTGGCGCTTTTGCATGTTGCCTGCCTCGAAGTATTGGCGCTGGAGCGGCGATTTGATTTGTTGTCAACAGCAGAAAAATTTGCGAACTGTGTGACCACGGCTGGTAATCAGAGAAAGTATTCAGCGCGTGAAATTCACGCCCAGTCAAGGAGGAGGAGGAGGAGGAACAAGAGGAAAGGCAGAGAAGTTAACCGGAACAATAATCGGTTTGCTACCCTGCGTGGGGAGAAGGGAGTGAAGGGATAAAAAAGAATGAGAAAAGAGAGTGATCAAAAATTGAAGTCACATGGAAAGTTAGCGTTCGTTAAGTTACAGCCTATCATGCAGGCCAGGAGTTCGCATGAAGCGGAGCAGTGCTTTGGAGGCCTTCACCGCCGACGATCGCCGCAAGAAGCCCGAATACAGGAAGACTGTGGCAGCTGGCTTGTAAGCAGGGCGAAGAGACACGCGCAGCTGATGCGGGCAGCTTTTCCTTCAGCATAAGTTAGCCTTTTCAGGATCCGCCAGTGTGAAAGCATCAATCTTTTTTCTTCTCAAGATACTGCAGCTTCACTACGTTCAGAATAGACAACCTTCGAAAAGCTCCCTTGAAAAAGGTATCGCTCTTTGTCAGATGTATCCAATAGGAGAGGAGGAGCTGAACAAGACCACATGCTCTTAATGAGGGTTCGCCAAAGCCAGCAAAACATTTCCACGTATCAAGATCAAATCCAAGTTATGTTCAGGCAATTTACAGACGCGCAGGTAACAAAATTACTACCTCATTACCTATCTACCCAACTCTCTACCTACGAGTTGCAACGCTATTAGTTCTAGTAAGGATATTAACGTGCACCTCCACGCAATTTTCGGCACGGTAAAAACCTTAATAATGTCGGTCATAAATCGCTCTTAAACAAACCATCATGTGTGACACAAAAACGAATAATATTTGGCGGCGAAATGTTCACTAACCCCCTGTTCTTCAAATCTACTAACGGCTAGAAGTACTGCACGTCCCCGGTAACATCCGAAATGCCGTATTGTTTTATGAACGCGTTATTCTGAGCATACGTTAATGACCGCCCATAGTAATCTATCTTCCATCGTTCGGTTGTTGCTGACGACTGCAGCATTTGTCAGATCATCAATAATAGCAGGTGCGTATACCATCTAGTGCGACTTAAAATCTTAGAAAATTGTTGCGCTAACTGGTTAATATGTAAAAACCCTTTTAAGAGGATTTTAATGTCACATCATCACCGTCAGTAACAATCCATCATGAACAGTATCGTATCCGGCACCACCATATAACACGCATCTTCGTAATAATACTTAGGAATGAGCCTAATACATAATCTCTCTTGAGCTAACATGTTGAATATGAGAAAGGCATCTAGGTGTGTCCATGACTATTTATAATGAAACCTGAGTCTTGATATTCTTCTGTAAAATTCGCCACGCATTCAACTTAAGTACCACCAAAACTCGAATATGCATTGTCTATATGGGAGTCCCGTCAAGGCAATATTAAAAAACCCTGCCCTGCATTCAAAAGCGTGCGGTAAGATTTATATACAAGGTGCTCTAGCACACGCGAAGTGCCGACGTCGTTAGTTGAGGTCCCACTTGTTACATTTGGTGTTTTTTTCTGATTTCTAATCAATCAACCACCAACCAAAACCCAAAATAGAATAAAACATCCTCCCTTGTTTTTGTTTTTGTTTCAGTGATTTTTAGCTTCTTTCACACGCAGTAATTGCGTGTTCATAGAACGATGCAGAAAAAGTGACCAGTCGACTTGCCTCAAACAGTGTGCCGCGGTCACGACATATCTTTCGTTGATGAGCGCACCTCCGCAGAAGTGGAGGTAGCTGTGAGTGTAGATGCCCGCTTGCCATGGCCAGCTGCCGGGTACAGCAGTTGTGCCCCCGTAGATACGGTCATGTGGGTCAAGCTGCGGCGCTATCTGAGGCACTCCACACTCGGCTGGGCAACAGAACGAAAGCATGAGTACGGGTGATACCTTCGCACCTGCTTGTGCTATGCGAGATGAATCAATGCGATACGCACGTGTTTTACATCAAAGTGCGATGGAACATCGCATTAAACTAGCAATATCTCTATTGCCTAGGGCTGTAGTCCCGCACCCCCCCCCCCCCCCACCCCCATGAGCCTAGATGACAAAAAAATTCACAGCAGTGTGGCAGACGACACAAACGAAGACCAACGTTTGACTACCTACCCTGGTGTTAGTAGAAAGAGCATGGCAGAATGTGATGAGAAAGCTAGGGGACGAACGCATATCTTTTGAAGTATGGAATAAAACTGGTTCAGGGTAGTGAGGATGCAAAGGTAGCGATATTCTTGTTAACAACCAGAGAAATACCTTGAACGGGGCAGGAGTTGAGAGCTGCACGGTTGATAATGGGTGTGCGGAATTGTGGATTGATGGGAAGGAAGGTGTCTATTTAATCTATCATGTTGTTGACGATGCCACAAAACAAAGGGTCGGAATGCAGACGAATCCGCTTCGCTCTTTCAAAATGCGACCACGCTAGGCAGACGCGACACCACCATCGTGGGTGATCGGACGACATATCTGCAGACCACGACACGCACTGCCTTAAAACACTAGCCAAAATACTACGGACGGTGATACCACCAACCGTATATCGTCTAAGTCTGAGTTACGTAGCCTCACACGTTCGTGCCATCTGCGCCGAAAAACCTGATTGGCGGAGGTTTTGAAGAGGAGTCCTGAGTGCCAACCTGCCGAACTTTTCGAAGACATCACGGTGACGCAATTTTTAGGATTAATAAGCTGAGCCTTCATGTTTCTCAGTGGAGTTTAGAATGAATAAAAAACCGACAATCGTCTCTTGTCAACACTTTATAGATCTTCATATTCTATTCGAAGGAGGCCTCCCTCAACGACAAGTAAGCCTAATGAGCAAACTTAGTTCGTGTACGCCGGCACTTCTGGAAGGGCAATTAAATAATTTTAATGAGTAAAAGTGGTGCCCGACAGTAACCTCCGAAATGGGTCTTTATATACGACGACTGCGTACGTCTCATACGCGCACGTTACAGGCGCAAAATACCGATGCTATTCACTGTCGACTAGGCGGCTGTTCAGCGTTGGTGAAAATCTAGCCGATAGAAATCACCGACTTAGCTTACGACTAACCACTTGATCAACGCTAATAATTTCAAAAGGTTGCCGTTAATAATTTTAAAGGCAAATAACAACTGGTAGTTTCGCCGGATACAACCTAGGAACGGGAAGAGGCGTTGTAGAAACGAGGCTATCACGCATTTTTTAGAGGGCGATCATATTAAGTTACGCTTCTTGTAGTGTTATCAACATGCGTGAGTTGATAAATATGCTGTCAGATAAAAGAGCCAGGCAATATTAATGTTAAGCATGATGTATTTTGTCTGATAAGTCAAGCAGAAAACAAGTGACGTCTTCAAGCACAAGGGATGGCTTCCTGTGCGCAGCTATGTGAGCCATTATTCGAGCTTACGGGCTGTAGCCGCCAAACGGCCGCTCTTGAAGGAATTTCGCGTTTGCTGAGCGTTTGCAGAGTGCATAATTTTGTTGAAATCCTAAATGTAAATATTTATTTACCTAAAACGCTAGCTATTATAAAAAGCAACTGCGCACAGCAGAAGCAGATATCTGCAGTAGAAGCTACAACATAAACACAAGCGGGAAAAAACATAGTTGGGTGGCGGGCCCAACGAAGCAAGGACGGCGATGGCTGTTGGTCGGTGCGGCCGATGAGGCGTTGTGTCGTTATAGTATGACACAGCATCGACCGTCGGTCACACGATCAATTCCCTGTCACGAGGTCTGTACAAAGGAGCAAGTTTTTCTTCCTCCACCTTGGCTATCCTATGATCGCTACTTTGTGTTTCCTGGCTGAACCACGGACACACCAAACAGATTATTCACCTCACGCCGTGCCACTGAAATGCGCCTTCGGTGCTTCAGTGGCGGTCATTATAATTATGCATGTAAATATCGCAGCACTGGCGTCGTATTTATCATTTCAAGTTTGTCCGTTATGTGTGCGGCGCGGATCGACTGTTTAGAAATTGTTTCACCGGCTAGCGCAAAAATATCATGTACGCGCAGATTTTTCGATCTAAAGACAGGTCACGGTGAAGGTTCTGTGCTGTATGAAAAGCAGCATATAAATGAACTAACTTGTGTCGCCAAGCTTAGCTATGCGAAACTCTGGACATCACTGCTCTAAACAGAAATATCATAACTAAAGTATCTCTCTAAGTTTAAACGGTCGACGCTACGAAGGACCTTTCCCAACATTGAGTTCAGCATTGCGCGATTGTACGAGTTTTGTACTGTGTCAGCGAAATGCATGTGCAGTACAACCTCACCTCCGCCGCTGAGCACTTCGACGTAGCATAAAATTCTGGTTACTGACTACTGCATCGTCAGCGTAGTGACCCCAAAAAGCTGGATGAAATCGCCGGCAAGGCCATCCCGTTTGAATAGAGGCAAAATGCAAACCCTCCTTGAGCTGTTCTAAGTCGGAGCGCCTTAAGAACCCACCGGTGATCTAAATTTTCTAGGGCCCTCCACTAAGACACGTGTTCCTCCTTGCACTCCCTCCCTCACCCCTTTCCTTAATTCGTGATTGAGGCTTTCACTTCTAACTGTGCCAGCACCGGCGTCTTTCATTTCCTCAAAATCAAAGTTACTTTTGACCATTGAAAACTATTGACATATCAAACATAACTGACAATTTCCTCGCCTTTCCTCCGATCAAATTGTTTTACTGATTCTTTTTCATGTGTCTCCCCATTCCAATTCCCGTATTATGTGACGCGAACACAAGCGCATCCATTGAGCTTCCACGGCTGTAGCGGCTATCATGAAACAAACGCTTGTTGCATCTTTCAGCCTTTTGATATAAATCACCTTTAGATATAAATCAGCCTTTAGATATAAATAACGCAGACATAGACGAAGCCTGGAGTACCGAAGGAGAAGGACAGAAAACAAAATATCGCGCAACCGGTGAACGGGTCAGTGTCCCATGTCGGTGACGTAAGGAAGCAGCACGACGCTTTTTGGCTGTGATCCAGCATGTGGGTGATCTGGGTAACGCGCAAAGATACATTCCAATAAAAAAAATAAAGCAGGCGTTGTAACGACAGCGAGTTAGCGTCAGGAGGTCATCAAGTGTTGAGAAAAATATACACGGGATACTTTGTAACATCAAAATCATCATGACGCCAGCTCCACGTTGATGTGTGCACCTGTCGGATCGTTTGGAATGTGCAGACTGTCAAGACGCCTACTACAGCCCTCCGAAAGTGTCCTAAAAGACTAAGCGATCGCACTTAAGGCAGATGAAAGCAGTAAGTGCAAAAACGACACATAAAGACATTTCAGAATTGGTGGTTTTAATGGTAGACAGAAGTACGTTGAACATTTAGACCCAGCTTCCCAAGTGTGGGTCAAAACTCCTATACTTCTCATTGTGGTGACTAAGAACAGCGACAACTGCCCGCCTGCTGTCCCTTACTCTATCCTCTTTCAGCGAAACCTGCGTTAACTGTACAGTGATGAGACATTACCCAGAATGTTTATATTTCTGTCTTACAGGTGCTGTACGCCTCAAAGCCATAGCAAGAAGCTTCCCTTTGATCTGCACAACATAAGACGATTTGCATCAAATTACGCCGACATCGGCCGGGAAGACGCTTGCCACAAATAAAGTGCCCCCTGCAGGTATCCTTCAGAATGCTCAGCAACAACCCTCCTTAAACGTTCCATATATAAGCCACTCTTATGGGATTATGGGAATATATAGTTCATAAGATGTGAAAAATATATAAAAAATCCGTATTTATAGCCTGTGTGGAGAACATAAGTATTTTACCCATTTGCATACGATTCCTATGCAGTGTACATAATGCCATTGAGGTCTGTAAGGTTCAGTACCTGCTTCCATACAGTTCGTATCGACAGCCATACGCCCCATACTGACTCCATAAAATTTCTTAATGAAACGTAAGAAATTATGGAACTCCTCATGTTTATGGGAAATTTCGAATTCTAATTAACTAACAGGACATTAGCAACGCCAACAGAATTGATAGACGAAATTGATAGTCCTCTATTGTAAAATATTGAGTTCCAGAAAAAGCGGCACTCAGGGGTGAACACAGAAGCAACACAAAATGCGCCAGCCTCTTCGTTCTCCAAAGGGTGTCCCTGTTTGTATCCGCATTGTTTGACCTTGAAGAAGTGTGCACTATGTGATTAAAGATAAAGGAAGCGTACCATTCTGCTGAGCGAAGGCCACACAGAAGACAGAGAGAAGCGCAGTCAGTTTTTCCATCATCAATAGAGCCACTGGCGTTTCCACGCCTCGACGGTCGAACAAGTTTGCGCACCTGTTTCACGAACTCCTGATTCATGGAAATCCCCAGGTCATTTCCCACTTGCATATATTTTGCTCTGTGGGAGGCGGATCCGATTGTTTTATACCGTCCGGCCAAGTCATAGTTTGCGTCGTAGATTACGCGTACGGGACGCCGCTATCGCTTGGAGCCGATAACGCCCGCATTGTTTCGCCCTATTCAACATTTTCCTATACAGTGCGAAAACTGCCGGCTCATTTAGCGTAAGGCTCTTCTATTTTTAGGGCGAACGCTTATACTGGCTCACACTCGCGCCCATGACTGTGTCAGTTCGTCCGTCCGTTACATCTGAAGTAAAAGTCATAACTAGTCATTAACAGTCGCTAGTCAAGACTACCAGACATTAACCAAAAAACAAGAAATTTTGTGCACGGTGAGAATTGAACCACCATACTTCATTCCATAGCCGAGCGTGCTAACCACTATGGTACGCCGACTCTTGATTCTTTATTCCATAGAAATAGTGCCAAAAAGAAAAATCTAAGCATGCTTACGCCACAAAACACGAGGCCGCCATACCCCTGCATGACCCCATCTTCCAAAACATTAAAAGTCTGGGCGGCACACACATGCATCCAGACAGGAGAGCTAGCTAGGCGGCTCTTACAGGATAGCATATACTCACCGCTCCAAAGCGCTTTGCTCACGAAACAAAGATTTCGACGACCGTGGTGATTCGTCATGGCAGTCCATCATGCGGCTCTTCCAGAGACTCAATAGCCCTAGCAACATAAATAGGTCATATGGCACAACACAGTTTTTCTCCACAGGCGAAAAACGGATACCGTAATGTGTGATGTCAATGTCCTTCTTATTTCTTCGTTGTAATACGTCCCAGAACAGCACACTATCAATGCGCAAAAATAAAACAATGGTCAATTGTCTCTGGTCCACTGCACAGGCGG
The DNA here is from genome assembly GCF_055824585.1 of Amblyomma mixtum. Lineage (NCBI taxonomy): Eukaryota > Metazoa > Arthropoda > Arachnida > Ixodida > Ixodidae > Amblyomma > Amblyomma mixtum. Next base: position 182,400,731 of record NC_143013.1, read on the forward strand.
GAATACACCGCCAACTAACCACCAAAGGCCCAAGCATCTCCTTGGCATGAAAACATGCCTTCACAGGCAGCGTGAATGTTGTTCGCAGTTTAAACAAGACTGTTTTTGTAGTAGAAGAAATGCATATTTGTCTAACACGTTTTAAAACGCTGGTGTCAAGAAACTCGAGAAAAAGTTGCCGATACAACGGTACAGGAAACAAATACTCTGCAAGCGCTTGCGTCATCTGCCTTCTGGAGAGGCTATTCAGGTAGCCTAAAGAAAAGCACACAGTGAGGAAATTTAAGGTGTCAGCAACTCCCTTAAGGAATCCCCATTAAGGTATCTGACCAGTGTGTCCAGTGGGTACGAAAAGAGAAGGCAAATAAGCACTAAGATGCCCAATAAGCATAGCTACTAAAAAAGGATCGTTTGCCGGTATGAAAAAGAAAAAAAAACGAGAAAGAAGGTGATCCACGAATATGTGAACAAGCCCTATTCCACCAGACTCTAAAGAAATAAATAGGTTACCGCGACGCATCGGTTCCCGTTGGGAACGCCGTACGAAAGTAGCAAATATTCTGTGCATCATCTGCACTATCTTCCTCGCACATTTGAGAACCTACAGCACATAGGCAAATTTTTCAAATGAAAAAATGTTGCAGACTTGAGCCCCAGCAAACACTGACAGTTCCCTACCTTACCAAGCCTGGGTTTGTCGCGTCATGGAGATTATCTGTGGATCCCAGTTGGCTACACTGTTGCGAATTTGGTGAAGAGGAACCCTTAGGTAGCGAAGGGTCCCGCAGTCCCAGCTTCCGTCACCATAATGACTTAGCTTTGTACCCCAACGGCCCGACCAAAACTCCTTGTATTTATCTAAATTAAGAGCAGCACCTGATACCTCGTAGAACTGTTCAGTCAAATGTAATTCCTGAAGAACACTCGTTTTGTCACAACAAAAGAGGGTCACATCATCTGCATAGGCTAAAATCTTAATTTCACATTGACCCAGGGGGAAAGGAGCGACACTTGCGCCAATATTCATAGTGAACGTTCAGTATTGGAGATATTATAAGATGAGACCGGACAAGCAGCTCTAATTCAGACTGACCTTGCCAAGGCCTTTGATAAAGTTCGTCACGATTTCTTGTTAGCGGTCTTAGAGCATGCAAATATTGGAGATGTTTTGCTCAGGGGCGTAACACTGTGCTATAAGGAGTCCTGTACAAGGCTGATTTTTAACCAGAGCTAACCAAACCTATTTCATTGAAGTTATCTGCTCGCCAAGGCTGTCCATTAGCCTTGGTTGTCTGCCCTATATCTTGAACCCCTCTGCCTGAGTATTACTAACAGCGCAACTATGCTACGCCGACTACCTGCCACCGCATATGCAGCTCTCCTTGTCTAGCGTAAGGAAGCCGGAGAGCGTTGCGGGAAAGGCTTTCGCCTCGTCGCAGTTTAGATCGGCAAAATGCCCTCTCGAAATTTTTAAATGTTTGCAACAACTACACGTGCGCTCTCTCGTGTGGTCCAAGGAGCAGCACTAGCAGACGACGCGCCGATATTTTTCGTGCATTCTGTGGAAGATTGGAACCCAGCTCCCTGCGCACATGAACCAGTTAATTAAACAGTTTTGTGGCCTATGATGCTCAGTGAACTTTATGCGGCAGGGACAATAACTTCCACGAACCCGCACTATGTTGTACGCTGAAATAAAACTTGCATATTACTGATCGCAGCAGCTCATTTTTTTGGAACGTTCGTGAAGAAGCTGTCATAAAGCGGCAAAGGATATTTCTTGCATGTTTGAACATTGAGCATAAGCGTAAAATAGAGGCGCTATTTTGTCACCTGATTGTTCCGGTGCCTCATTATAAACATATTGACGGATAGCGAGCTTTCTGCAACTTTTGGAAACGTCAATGCGCACCAAGTGTGCAGTGAATAATGCAAACTATTATGGACATTACTGCGCTTGTCTCAGTCTGGCACTAATCTCGCAGTGACACAGACTTGGTGCTATTGGGCTTATACAATGCTCTAGTAGCTTGATTAAGGGGAAAAAAGTGTTTCACTGCAACTGCCGATGATCAGCAGGAAAAGATTAGTTAGGTTTCCATTTCTTAGGTGCAGCAGAATGAAAGGAACAGTTATGAGCAACTTGAATTTTTTAGCAGTCCATAGAGAAGTGGTGCTGTGATACTGAAGGAGTCCTGTAATGCAAATATTATGCTTAATCTTTAGAAGAGATAAGCCTTAATCTCAGCTCGCAAAGAGCCCTGTGGTAGAGCGTGGCAAGCTGTGGCAAAAAACTAATCGCAAGCTGTTCTTTCTTGTAGCCAAAGACACCCTAAGCACAACCGCATACCATAAGGCCGCCCGGAGTGTGGCGCGTGTGCATAACATTACTACCACGTGCGCCTTTAATCCATACAATAAAATCATTCTTCGGCGCGTTTGACATAATATATGAGCCTTTGAGTGAGTGCAGGTGATCTTGGGTATCTCGCACGCGGAACAAACACGCAGTTCCCTTATAATTTCTGCCGTACAAATTCTGTCGACACGTTGGAATCTCGTTGTGTAACACGCCCCGACGCACTACAATAGCGGTATGTAGAAAATAAAGTATTAACCTGCATTGCTGCTGCAAACAGGCAGATCATATTAAAAAAATGCCAATGGTCTTTCTAAAACACTCCTCTGGACCTCATTTCCTAATGGTTCAATGCTCAGCCGACCCACCAGCTGTTTATCACAGCCAAAACTATTGTCGCGTCGCAATTAGTAAAAAAAAAAACTGTATTGAAATCCGAAGATATTCCTGAGAATTATGGAGTGTGAAAGCGCGATTCTTATTTCCTACAACTCCAGGTCATAAAACAAAAATTCCGGAACAATAATAGCGTTGCTGAGGTATTGCTAATGCAAGAACATATGCAAGAACGTAAGCGCACCAGCCAGGCGAAGGATACCTGAGGTTAGAGCTGTCACAGTGTGTGCGGTTTAAAAAACATTACAAAATCACGCTCTTTACATTGTCACGTGTTTGGAGTAAAGCACATAGCCGTCGCGCCTGATCCTGTGAGGTGGTACCTGCCTGATGTTGATGCTATCTTAACAGTGAGGACTGTAAAACAACTTTTTCTGGCGGAGTACTAACGTGTCAAGCTACAAACTCGGCACTCGGACAGAAAATCCCTGCTCTTCTCAAGCGTCATTTAAATGGGCACTTCTAGTTTGCAGCAATAATGTAGCACAAGCATGTGAAGAACTATCTTGGATGATCCACCCTACGCACTCCACACGATTCCTATTTCTCTCCTAATATCTCCTGTGCCATTTCCAGCTAAGTAATTTTCTCACCTACATTCAAATGTGCTATTGTATTACAAACAGAACATCATTACCTATGCAAATTTTTCGAAATTACAAAAAGTGGCCTGCAGTATTCGGAATTAAATAAATAAATGAAATAAATAAATAAATAAGATTAATTACTTTTGGTTTATCTAGGAAATGATCCTAGCCGATTGCTGCACTTCGCGTCTTAATATACAGAACAGAACCCTATATGCCATGCTGTAAGGCTTTTGCGAAGCCTTCACCGTTGGTGAATCCCCAGGTGGCTGAAGTATTCGCCTTCGCTCATTACGTTGCTATTTTGCTGTTTAGTGGCACGAATTCTTTTCTATACCGACGCTCAATCAAAAAAAACGGAGAGCCTTTGTCACCGTCCCGAGCGCCCTTTTTTGATAGCACCCGCCTGCTATGTGCATGGAGCGTTATGTGAAATGGGCTCCACTTTGCACATTTTTCAGCTGATTACCGCACAGTTTCTTGACACCTCTCGAGTGCAACGCCTGCGTCATATCGATGTTGGATGTGTACTGTATCACGAGTCTTTCGTGCTTTGTGAGCCCGAAAAGAACTGAGGCACTGCAGCACACAGAGCAGCACGCCTTATCCGGCGGGTTTCCCATTGACGTCATCACTGAGATAAGCGGTATCTTTCGACAAGTTTCCACCCCGAGAAAATGAGGACATACACATGCGGAACACCCAGTGCCAGAGCAGTTGGAATCTATTTCCACACATTATTCAGAGATCGCCATGTATTCTCTCGAGGCTAGCTTTTCTTGAGATATGATTTGAAGTGATGTTGCGATAGGTTCAAGGCCTCGCACTCCTTCAGCGAGCTGACCTACGCATATCGCACCGAACGCCAACTATACCTTTCACCCACCAGTCGCTTTAGAGTTACCACCAAATATTATGGTGGCGCCTTCAGACTCCCACTCTTTCCTCCCCTTATTTGGTCTCCCGCATCCACCTGGAAGCATACACCCCCTCCTGTACCCAGTAACCCCCCCCCCCCCCCCCCCCAGCTGCTCTTACACACATTCTCGTTGATTGCCCTGCGGACTCTGCCCCGCGGGGCCTGGAGCTCCTGACGAATTACGTAGGATGAATGGGAAACGGGAGACCCTACTGCGCTTGACGGACAGGGTCAGGCAGAAGATCGCCACTGACCGGCCCGCCCACGTCAGTGAACTCCATGAACTAAGCGACGTGTAGTGCAGATAGGTCGTGCGGACATCCAGGGACCTACGTATCGCAAATCCCTTGGGCATTAAAGTTATTTCCCTCTGTCTGTCGCTCTAGCTCTTCATATAATATGAATGCGCCGAAAAATATGAGTACAGCGAAGGGAAATGCTATTAGTGTTTCGCAAAGCTGAAATCTTGATCCACGGAGCGCTTCCAAGCAATGGTTGGGGATGTTATTATTTCTTCGTCTTGTTCTGTGTTCAACTGGATCACTTATCCAGCAGAGTTAATAAAAAAAGAGCTGCGGTGACTATTTTATTGCTGTGATCAGATGGTGACCCGAAAGACGCGGGTTCGATCCTGGCCGCGGCGGTTGCCTTGCGAAGGAGGCGAAATGGCGAAGAGTCGTGTACTGCATGACGTCAGCGCAAGGCAAAAAAAAAAAAAACGAGAGTCGAAGTTATCCAAAGTCTATCACTTCGGTGTTCTTCATAGTCTGCGTTGCTTTGGGACGGTAAATCCAATCCTATAAACTAAACTTAAGCGTCCATGCACGCAGCTGAGGCTAGTCGCAGATGGGCAGGGAAAGAATGCTTAAAAAAAGTTCTTCGGAAATTGCAATTTTGATAGCAAGCTCTGTATTACGGATGTAGAAATGTTGGCGCGAACGGTGTACTCAAAACTGGGTCAGCGCGAATGTTGGCTATAAGCACTTGAATTCATATCTTCACGAAAAAGATGCCCACACCCTAAGCAAAAAAAAAAAAACCAGCACGAGGGCATCCCTTCCCGTTGTTTGCTGTCGGTAAGCGCTGATATATAGACAGTGGACACTTAATCATTGCAACCATCTTCTGCCATCATTCGGGCAACATTGAAATCTAGAGGCTCCGAGTTCGGCAGATTCTCAACAGATGGCAACTTTGTGCCTTCCACGAAGCAACACAATTTAACCGTCGCTCGCTGTTCAGCGCGTAAAATTAATTAAAATGGATTCTTCAAAGAAAAAGGAAATGTTGCATTTTTCTTTACAATTTAATGCGGCACTTTTCGTGCTCTTAGGCTAACGAGCCATTGCGCTAACAGCTTTATGTAGTGTTATCGCCCAGTGGGATGGCGGGGATAGATGTTCTGTCGACATTTGGGGACCCGAAAATTGCTAGATGAGGGTTTAGAATTCACTATTTTAATAAAGACACATTGAGTAAGCGATAAAATTGCAAAGCAGAGGTGCAGAGGAGGTCAGCTTACGTCGTGCACATTGCGCAAGCATTTTTGCTCTTTGTTTTCATCAGATACTTTGATTTACATGCTGGGCTCTTTGTTATAATAGGCCGGTGTAGCTCTAGCGAAAGTAATGAGGATCATTTTTTTACCTACGTCTGGAGCAACTAAAGAATTGCAGTTTCTGTGCGGTGCCCCCCTCGTTCACTGACACACTGCCATTTCGCATCAACAGGCTACGTCATTGTCTATCAGTATCCTAAACAAAAATAGAACATTTCAGCTCCGCTTTCATCCGCTTTCATGGTATGGCGCGATAGCGTACGGAGTTGTTTTCCATGCATGCAAAAGCTCATTCTCCTATTTTACATTCAGAGGCGCCTTGGAGTCCTCATATCCCTTCTGGCGCAGTGGTGCAGACGTTAAGCGATGCGCCACTGCCCTGCGATGGGCCTTGTGTGGCCCAAGGTGCTCTTCTCGAGCGACCAAGCATTAAATGCCAAGAGCCGCCGTGGGCAGTTTTCTCACTATCCGGTGGGCTGGTTGGGATCACGCCGCAACGTCACGTCACCTAGCTGGCCCACCTGTCTCCAAGGTTGCTCGCTGCGGACCACCTGCCATAGCGATACCTATTAATTTTAGCTCACAAGGCCGGCATTTTCGGTGAACGCGGCTTTTAAGTGGCGCATTAAAATTGCATTCCATGACGTCTAGTTCCATGAACGTGCAGTCATAAAATATCTCGTCGAAAAGGACGTTTGATCGGAAGGAATTTATGAGAGCCTTCAGCATGCTGTTGAATGCGCATACATCAGCTCAAGGAGTTCCAAGGTGCGCCAGAGAATTGAAAGATGGCCAGAGAAGCCCTGAAGACAGACAAGCCCTGAAGACAAGCCCTGCCATCCATAGGCCGCTCAGTGGCTTCAGGTAGGCAACCGACTGGATTGGCAAAACAAGCTCTTCAGCTGATCAGGCAGTGATCCCATGCTTCGCTGCTTGGCCCGAGGCTAGCCACAAAGGTCGGACCAATCTTGACCTTGCATAAAGCCCAGCGTCCTGCAGAAAAATGACATATGCAGATGGCCTTATGTGAAGCCTGCACACACTGACTTGCTGCCTTTGCCAAGGCCCTTTGACACTGCGGTGGTTTTATTCATGATGTGCGGCGTTACCTACAGTTATTTTATGGTGTCTTTGCAAAGTTAAAAACAAACACATTTTGATTATCGTTATGATCAAGCTTTTTGGCTCGAAGCAAGGATTACAAATGTTTGCTGTTAGTGGTTCAAGTTAAAAAACGCGGAGGCAGCCATGCGCTCTCTCAGCGGGGTAGCGCGCAGGCTTGAACATGTCCTGCGTTCACGAGTTATCCGCTGGTGTATCTTTGTTTTGATAATTATGCGCTAGCATGCTGCAGGGCGTGTCTATAACCTAAATTGACTGCATTTTGGTGTCTAAGCGGTAAATGAGCCTGCAAAATATTTTTACGTGGCGGCAAGCCAATGAAGAGAGAAGATGACAGATAGCTATGGCCCAATTTAATGACATTGGGCCTGGAGCGAGCGCTCCATGCCGCTCCACTGCCCAGCTTGTTGCCTTGTAGTCCGTGATTTCGTGCAGGCATTGCGGAATCAGGGTGTAAAAATGTCTTATGTGAAAATACTGGATGATATTTATAACGACTGCACAGCTGCTATATTACTCCACAAAGTAAGCAATACAAAGCCAATAAGGATGGGTGTCAGGCAAGGAGACGTGATCTAGATAATGCTATTCAGCGTCTGTTTCCAGGAATGTATTCATAACCCTGGGTGGATAACAGTTGGAACTAGGAGTGAATGAAGAATACTTATGTAATGAAATTCAATAGTCTTCTGCTGTGTGCTCACCCTGCCATTGTAGAGGATGTGGAGGCAATCGGAAAGGTTCATTGTAGCGACGACAGAATGGTAAGGCATAATATTAGCGTCGATATTAAGAAGGAATGGAGGAAACTAGTGAAGCGGAAGGCTATTAACAAGTTATAGTTAAGAGGGAAAGTAGAGGAATTCAGAATTTCACTGCAGAACAGATTTTCCTCCTTAATTGAAAAAGATGACCGTTATGTTGAAACAATGAACGAACATCTCACAGCTATCATTACGGAGTGCGCCGTAGAAGTAGGCGATAGGATGGTTCGACAGGATACCGGCAAGCTATCTCAGAAGAACGGAGGTAGCCTAAAAGCAGTGAAGGGAAAACTGGGCATAGGTGAAAACCAGATGTTTGCGCTAAGAGACAAAGGGGGCAATGTCATTAGCAATATGGATAAGATAGTAAAGTAGCCGAAGAGTTCTGTACAAATCTATACAGTAGCGATTGAGATCAGAACGTTACTGAGAGAGGCAGTCGCGCACATCAATGGGATATCCCGCCAGTAACAAAGGAGGAAGTAAAGAAAGCCATAGGAGCAATGTAAAGGAACAAAGCAGTTGGTGAGGGTCAGGTAACAGCAGAATTGTTAAAGGATGGAAGAAAGATTGTCCCAGAGAAACTAGCCACCATGTTTGCGCAATCCTTTGTGGCCTCGAGCGTACCAGGAGCTTGGAAGAACAGTAACATTATGTTAATTTATAAGAAAGCAAACGTCAAGAACTTGAATTACAGACCGATCCTTACTGTCCGTTGCCTACAAGGTATTTACTAAGGTAATCGCTAATAGAGCGAGGACAACCTTAGACTTCAATCAACCGAGTGATCAAGCAGGCTTCGTGAACGATACTCAGCAATAAGCTATATTCACGCTAACTATCAGGTGATAGAGAAATGCACCGAATATAACCAACCCCTATATACAGCCTTCATTGATTGCGAGAAAGCATTTGACTGAGGGGAAACCGCACCTTCCATGCAGGCATTGAGGAATCAGGGTGTAGAAGAGTGTCATGTGAAAATATTGGAAGATAATTAGAGCGATTGCACAGACACCATAGTCCTCCATAAAGTCAGCAATAAAATTTTGATCAGGAAAGGTGTACGGCAGGGAGACCAGATCTCGCCAATGCTTTTCCCCGCCTGTTTACAGGAGAAATTCCGGGGCCTGAAATGGGAACTGCTCGGGATAAGAGTTATTGGAGAATACTTTAGTAATCTGAAATTCGTTGATGACATTGTCTTGCTAAGTGGCTCAGGACATGAACTAGAAAGCATGATCAATCAGTTAGACATGCAGAGCAGAATGGTGGGGATAAAAAATGACATGCAGAGCACCAATGTAATGTTGAACACTTTAGGAAGAAAACAGCAGTTCTAAATTGGTAGCGAGGTGCTGGAGGTAGTAAGAGAATATGTCTATTTACGGCAGGTAGTGACCGTTGATCCGGATCATGAGAGGGAAATAACTAGAAGAATAAAAATGAGCAGAGCGCATGTGGCAGGTTATCTCAGATCATCAATGGCAGTTTACCAATATCCCTCATGAGAAAAGTATACAACAGGTGTATCTTACCGGCGCTCACCTATGGGGCAGAAACGTGGAGGCTAACACAGAGGTTTAAGCGTAAGTTAAGAACAACGCAGCGAGCTATGAAAAGAAAAATGGTAGGTGTAACGTTAAGAGGTCGGAAACAGGCAGAGTGGGTGAAGAAACAAAAGTGGATTAGTGACATCAAGAGGAAGAAATGGGTTTGGGCAGGGCATGTAATGCGAAGGCAAAATAACGCTGGTCCTTAAGGGTAGCTGAGTGGATTCGAATTGAAGGCAAGCGTAGGAGGGGGCGCCAGAAAGGTAGGGGGGGGGGGGGGGGGCGGTAGGAGTTTAAGAAGTGTACGAGGATACGGCTGCTGCTGCTGGCAAAGGACAGGGCTTGTTAGAGACTCTTGAGAGAGGGCTTTTCCCTGCAGTGGGCGTAGTCGGGCTGTTTATGATGGTTAGTCCGTGACACTACTCAGGGCCACTGAATGATCGGCGCGCTCGCGCGAACTAGAAGATTGGCAGTTACGATGAAACTTTAGACGTGACGACGGGCGTGAGAGGAGCGATGAACAGAAGAGAAGGGGATGTAAGGCTTGCCGTCACGATGTACGAGATGAAGAGATGATCGGATGAGCGCCGGTCCGCAAAGCTTCCCGCACACAGGTTACCTTGAGGCGAGGTCCATAGACGCACCAAAAGTATGGACAGGGGGACTGTCAGCTCAAGAGTCTCGGATAGGTCGGGTCGCTTATGGTCTGGAAGTTTTAGATGGAATTCAGGCGCGGTCATTCAGAAGGGGTTAAGGCATACAGATTCACTTTCCTGTCTATCTGCTGTTCGACTTGATTGGCTCGTCGGGTGCCAGGTCTACATGACTGAAGGGGCCCCTATAAGCTTTTTGTATTCAGCATGGAAGCAGAAACACGATAAAACATTGCTCTTGCTAGAATTTTAACAGTTTCCTTTCAAAACGCCTTCTCTGTCCGTTTGACGAAAACAGCGGAGTCTTGTGGAGGTACAAATCGGCATTAGTCGGTCACTCAAAGGATACAAACGTGCTTAACACACGGAAATCATTTGATTTCAAGTTGTTCGCTTCCACCTCACGGTTGGCAGATAATGTAGAACTCCTCACGAGTAAAGCGCAATTGTCCCACATTTGAGCACATTGTGAACTACACCTTTTCTACTTCCATCGCGCTGCATAGGCTCAAAAGGTAAAATGCCCCAACATTTTTAGACGTGCGCGCTCATGCGGCTCCGCTCTGCAAAATATGTCAATATTTTAGTTTTATTAAATAGCCTAGCATTCAGTCTTGTCGTGTAAAAATTTATTTATTTATTTATTTATTTATTTATTTATTTATTTATTTATTTATTTATTTATTTATTTATTTATTTATTTATTTATTTATTTATTTATTTATTTATTTACAGAATACTGCAGACCAAATCGGTCCAAGCAGGCTCAATGTGTTGGTGCGATTCTCAGCTACACCTGCCTCTAGCACTGTCTTCAATATGGTGGGCTAAACACGTGGGCAAAAGTTGTGCAATTCTTGTTCTTGAGTAGACTCGAGAGATTTATTTTTTTTTAATAGGCCGATGATTACGCGTCTAAGTAATGTTATTTCTGAGTGCAGCTGCTGACTGCTCGAAAAACTGCGCATACGTAACGCATGCTGCGAAACGGAACACGCAGTGTCGAACGGAGGCGGCTCGGAGTTTCTACTTGCGCAGCTAGCGCAGCATTGCGCCGCCGGTGATACCTCGACTGAAGGGCCAGCGCGCCTACAGCTCGTGCTGCTCTGATGCCATCTCTGGCGAGGGACGTATACCTTACCGGTGAAGTCATCGGTTTACGTCATCGATGATGCCATTGTGGTGCCCAGGGTCAAATCCGCGTTACCTCCCTTTATGTGCGTGGATGTATTTATGTGCCCTCTTAACTAAACCTTTAGTTGTCAGTGCGCGCTTGTCCCGTGTAGCTGGTTTTGTGTTGTTGTTTTTTTCCTAGTGTAGCACGTCTACTTCATCAAAATGTACATCCAACCAACCGCATGGGGGCCTTGCTTACCTTCCTTCACTTTACAGTAATCCCCTCCTCCTCTTTCTGCCTCGCGCTCTCTTCGCTTTTTCGCCGCTGCGCTCAACCCGGCATGAGGTGCCTAAGAGCTGCGCTCTAAAATACCTATAAAGCCATTTTCATTTCGTTGCATAAATGGAGAGTAGGTAAAAGGAAATTTCTTTTACAGGACGTTTTCGTATCGTAAACAAGAAGCTGCTCATTCAGCATTGCCCCGGCATTACATTAAGAGCGGTGTCCTTAGTTCGCCGTCCAATTGTAGCTTTTTCAGCAACACAGCTCTGTCCGACAGTGCACGAAGCACGCCTACCAGCAACGTGAAACGCTTCTCAAGAGCAGTGTCGGTAGTTTTCTAAGATCAAGTGGGCTGAGTTAGCAAACTCATTTTATGTAATGCCACCGTAAAGCTCTGAGCAAAATAAAAAAGAATCTAGAACCTTGTGTTTAAGTGTGCGTGGCATATTTATTCGCTGTGCGCTTGCAATTTCCTTTGTTTTTAATGAATGATCCATCGGTAGGGCGTCTGGTCTAACGGTGACCTTCTAGAGAGATGAGCTAATGTTTTCAGCTATTCCTAGTGCTTGGAGTGCGACCAAATTTCAAATGACCTCGAGCGCTGCTTACCCGACATCACTGTCACGCGTAAGCGGCAACATTATGCTGTCTCATGCAAGTATTACATACAAGAATTACGCGCATTACTTTCATAAGCAGCTGTGGCTGCAACAAAGTGTTTGTTCCTTCATTTACTTCAAAAACTTCATTTACCTCATGAAGTAACAGCGAGCACAGTTGGAAAAGGTACATGCATAATGGAAGTGGCGGGAGGTTCAGATTTTGAACCGAAGTGTTGAGCAAAAAAAAACTGTTGCATTACACAGTCGTCCATGATAAAATTCAAGCCCTAACGCAGTCCATGTTTCGTTCAGTTACCGTTACTGGATATCGTCCTTTTAATAGAGTGAAGCTGAAGAACTCTACTGCTAACTGAGTGCATGTGGTTGCATTTTAGTTTGCACGATGGCCCAGTCTGCAGAAATAGTTTGGGAGCATGCTTTTGTTTGTGTATATTCTAAATAAGTCAAAATGAGAATGCGTACATTGCTCATGTGGTTTTATACGTCTTTCTAATGCGATTAAGTAATTCGCGTAGTTCAATAGTACTTCATGAGAATTTCGCCTGGGCCCAGGTTTATAAAACGCCTCGTTTCAGCTTTCCAGCGTTTTCATCAACCATAGGTGGCTTAATTGACCTTCAACGAAATGTGCGCGAAGGGGAGTACAGTTGAGTCCATTTATAGTGGTGGCAGTTATAACGAATACTCACTTATTACGAATTAGTGTGGCTTTACTGTCAAAATATGGACCAAAACGTGGACTTGTGGTAAAATAAAAAAAGAAAAAAAAACGGTGGCCTTCTGGTACAGCATCCACTCACATTCGGAGCTGCTGGATTCTATCACTATTGCCACCCGGTACCCAGCGGTTTTTTATGGTATACAAGATTTCCCCTGGGCTCGTGCTCGGATTTTTTGGAGTGAACTACTTGAGAAAAGGCTTTTGGCCCAACCGTTGCACTGACGGGCCAGTGGTTCGTTCCACCGTTAAGCAACCCTAAATCCACCCTATGCGGTAAAAGCCCACATGCGGCCCTATTTTTTTCTGTTGACGCAATGCCGATCTGTTGAAACTTTCTTCTAAAACTGGGACACATTTTCATTTGGTTAACTCTTGTAGACCGAACTCATTTAAATTTCACTCAAGTCTCGAAACTCCACTGAACCTCCCAACAGAATCATGAACCATCTTTGCAGGCTGGTGGTGTTCGGAAATCATTTTGGCCCCGTAAGAACGCAGCTGTGCGCGAAATGGAGTGCAGTTCAGTCCACTTATAGTGGCCGCAGTTGTAACAAACACCCAGTTATTACGAACGACGGTGGGGCTAATACCAAAATGTGCCTTTAAAAAATAGTACGGTGTCTCAAATGCAAGCAATAAATACAGCCGCGCCATTCCGTTATAGCAAACAGGGGTGCGCCAGAACTCGCCTCCGCCCTCGAAAAACTCCCGCCTCCCGCAGGCGCGGAAACTGGCAAGCGTCTCAGAGCCTCTGAAAAACGTGGCATTCAAAAAGGCTATATAACGTGCCCAAATTGGAAGAACACAGGGGCAGCGTTAACATCTAAATTACCACGCATGGTCGGTGATCAATCAACGACAATTGAGAAGTCTGAATACAGGTCACGCGTTATTCCTTCCTGAATTCCTACCTGAAATATCTACTCACGTGACCTGCGTCACATGTCCAATCGGCTATCCACATGCCCTGCTCACAAGCACGTCAGTGCGTTGCGATGCGGTGCGTTGCGCCCAGTAAGTAGAGATGTCGAACATCCATGTTATCACACGCGTGCCGATTTCTGGCGACTCTTCGTTAATGCATAGGTGCACGGACCTGGCAATGCCTTGGGTGAATTCTATATTTCAGATGACGACGCAGTCAAAGCTGAGTCACGAACTGAAGTAGCCATTGTACGTTAAGTATCAGCACTACCCGAAAGGCACAAAACTGATGAAGAATAAGACGAGAAGGAAAACCTAACCCAAATTTGAATGCTTCACCAGCGATTAGCTGTATCACGCCCTTAAATCAGCTTCTTGGCAGCAAGGATCTCGCCGAGGAGCAAATAAACGCATTGGAGAGCTGATAAAGCGTTTCCGTTAAGAGTACTTTGGAGCTGCACACGCGTATTGCACACTTTTTTTAAGAGATTAATGTTGGTTTCCCTTGACTGTACGATTTTGGCTTTATTGTAGAAAGTCCAGTTGCAGATTTCAAATTGAGCGAATACAGCCAGCGTGACCGTCAGGTTCGTCGCAAGTTGGCTCTACTGTAGTTGCCCTTTTTTGCTCCTGGTACTTCGAAATGCTCCAAGAACGCCCCTTAATCCTAGAAATCTGAAGATTCTGTGCATTTGGGGAGCTAGTGCTGTCCGCGTCGTCGTCACAAGCATAGCTGTGCAGTGCTTTCTTCTCACGAAAGTTCGTTATAACTCTATAGAAGAGTTTCATAGGCTGCTCACCGATGCGGCTCTGCGGCGCCACGGTGTGTATAAGTGCACCGTGCGAAGAGCTCGGCGCTATCGCGACCCATAACGAAGCCCTCCGCGGTTAAGTCCAAGGTGCCATTCCACGTTTTCTCTTTTTGTGCTTGCAGATAATATCAGTTCTATGCGGGGTACCGTGTGGAGCATTTGGTGGTGATGGTGAACTCTTTCTTGAGACCAAAACCAGTGTGCCAGTACCGTTCGGTGCGATGTTCCACCTACAGAGGCGCAACCTAGAAAGTCTCTTTAGCTCCCTCCCCGGTGACACGGAGTTGCCGAGGAATAATAGAAAGAAGGGAGTAGCGCAGGAATAAACTGCTTCAGCTCCACCTCGAAATATGCGCGTGCTTTTAAAAAGTATTTCATATTTTCGCCCTTCACAACAGTCGACTCAGGTCCCGTTCGGCGACGAGTAAACATATGGTGAGCCCCAGGGTTCATGAGTACGATTTCGGCAATTGTGGGGAGAGCTTTCTTAAGTTGCACAGAATGCAATCTGCAGACTGGAGTAGTTCCCGCAACAGTGACCTGAAATCGGCTTTTGCTTATTTCGACGAAGCGGATCTAATTAGCGAGAAGCGCCGGTTCGATGCGTCTGCCGAGGAATGTTGTCGCCGCGGGCAGCTGTCGTCAGCATCCCTGGTGGAAAACAAGTTAGGACGTTTTAATGAAAGCGTACGTTCGCCGGATACACCTGTAGATAAAAGGTTTTAAAATTAAGTATTGGTTAGATCGGAAAAATAAGATACAATTCGGGGGAAAAGACGGTCGTCCGAGGCGTCAACAGAAGCACTATCAGTCGTTACCCAGACGTGCGTTCACATCTATGGGCGCCGCTTCCAGATTAAATGCGCCGCGCAAGACAACGGAAATGATGACCAGCATATTTTGTAAAAGAATATTAACCTAATGAGAACTGAGCTTGCGTGTTATGAGATGTAAACGAGCAGTATCTGTTTATGCGCACGTATGTAAAGAGCTCTTTGAGGCACATAAGTTTGCTTTTGCAAGAAAATTAAATTTTATTGCACAAACTGCACAAGGGCACTCAGAAAACACATATAAGCAAAACTAAAAACATTTACATATGGCAGCAATGATGATCTGAGGTAGTCACCTGAGGTAACCACCATGCTGGAATGGGGTCTCCGTTCACTTTCTGTGAAATTCGGCAAAACATTTTTTGTCGTCTCTTAGACAGAGAGGAACATTACACGTTCCGCACATCCATGTCGTCCTTGATGGGTTTGCTTTTGTGCTGCATTTTGTACACCGCCTCGGCGTGCACCTCTTGGGTTGGTGCTTTGATTCTGTGGCGCGGACAACTGGAGCTACATATGGCTTCCACCTCTTTATTTTTACTACACGGCTGCTTGATTGTCTTCCTTTTGGGGAACTTGCGCTTCCGGGGTCAATGTAGAGATTATATCTCTTCTAAAATCTTACAAGCTCATCTTCTGAACCCCTTCCAGTTCAGTGTATATTAGGAAGGCGTTTACGATGCAGCAGTCAAGGAGATGGAAAAAAATTTGGTGCCACCATTTTTTTGATATCCGATCAATCTGATATTGGTTCTTTCTTTGGTCGAATTTGCCAACAAAATTCATGTTTAGATTGTAGTCTTCTAGTGCATCTGGGCAGGCTACTTTTGTGAGTGTTCCATCCTTGTTTTTTCTTTCTACCTGAGATTGAAGTGTAGGGTCGTGGTAGTTCGACAGCATGTGCACGGTTCGCTTGTCCTTCCACTTCAGGCACGCCAAATCGTCATTACTAACAGACCAGTCCGTGTCGCTTCTTTCCATTGTTTTATCCGTCTGCAGCGGTGGTAGGTGTTTTCGGTTGGCATTCACCGTTCCACAGGCATATATGGTGGAATCTCTCAACTCCTTGAGCAGTGGGTAGCTGGTGAAGTAGCTGTCGAATAACACACGGTGGTGCCTGCCAGCACAATCTACAATAAGGCTTTTTACAACCCTGGCACCCAACTCACGCTGCACACCATTGTCCTAATTTCCAGTGTAAATGTCAAACTTGAGATTGTAGCCATTACTGGCACAGAGCATCCACACCTTGTACCCTCATTTCACGGGCTTTTTCAGCATGTATTGCTTGAGCGAGCTTCTGCCCTTGAATTTTATGATCGACTCGTCAATTGCCAAAAATTGAGTTGGCAAATAGCTGGCGGCAAATGTCGCCGACAGTTCATTCACAAGTGGTCGCACTTTATACAGCTTGTCAAAGCGCGGATCTCCCCTGCTCGGTTGCAGATTATTGTCATTGATATGAAGATGGGATAGCAACCATCCAAACGGATTCACTGTCATCAGGTTTGATATGAACGGGTCATGAAGGTCTGGAGCAGTAGACCAGTGGTCTCGATAACTCGAGGTTCTTTTGATGCCCATCAAAAGATTTATTCCTAAAAATGTGCGCAACTCTTTCGCAGTGGTTGGATTGTACGGCTTGCTTTCTTGCTGAGCATACAGGTTTGTTTGAAATGCTAGCGATTCTGTGAACGAGTCTCTCCACAAAATGCGAAACACCTCGAAGGGAGTGTTCACTTCAAGGTCATGGATGCGTTGAGGAACACCCGTTTGGCACATAAAATAGAGGGGTGGAGATACCCTGTAGCTCTGCCTCCATATAGGGACTGTACCAGGAGTGTGCAACGTTTCTTTAGTTTCCGAGTCTGATGAATCACTCACGGCATGAAAACGGGCTTCCTTTGTGCACTGGTACGCTGACTTTTAGCAATAGTGCTCGGCTCCCACTCGTCGTCACTGTCACTGGTCATATCACCGCCAGCATAGCTGTCAGGATCCGATGGAATGTCTTCAAACTGGTTTTCTGCAATGGAATGCAAAATTATGCATACATGACCCTTCAGGCATGGTGGTCACCTCAACTGACCACCATCATAATGCTCATCCACAGCGCAATTAGGCCCTGACGCTCCGTGTCGATTGTACAGCAGCTCTTCTGCACATGCAAGATACAAATTATATAGTTATTAACGCCATAATATGTGTACTCACCTTGAGATTTGTAAAAAAGCTTGGGACCAATCGCGCGTGGCCCCATTTGAATTGCTGGACGTAAACAAACAAAACAGTATAGCCAATGAGGTGGCTCCACCTGGCATGAACAGCTAGAAACTAGCGAAAGAAACCGGCACTAGTGGTTATGAATTTTACCACTGTGGGGCGCTGAAGAAAAATTTTGAAAAGGTGGTCATCTGAGGTAACCACCGTGCTCAGTGATGCCAACCCTAGGGATTTATCCCTAGATCTAGGGGTTTTTTCTTTGCTTCAGGGATCTAGCGTCTTTTTTGTGAAATCTAGGGATTTTGAGAGGCCGTAGAATTGCTACTCTAGACGGCTTAACGGCAGATGTATCTGATTATTTTGCGCTTGGAAGAGAAAAAAACATGAAAAATGCTAATTACTACTCCTTTATTTTTAGTGTTCTGCCGAGGCGAGAGAGGGCGAAAGCAGTTCTGCAACGCGAAATTATCGACTGCTGCACAGGGAGGAAAAACGAAACCATGTGACTTTCAAACTGTTTAACGTACGTGCCATCTCTGGCGCTTCGTGTGAGTGCTCCTCTACAAAAGACAAAGTTGAATTTTGACTTGTAGTGCCGGGATAAACGCGCTACGTTAACGCTCACCGCTTACCTTTACCAAAAAGTGCCACAATTGTTCGCATTCTAAACGTATGCTAGACCACTTCATTTAAACGTGCAGTTCAACCAAAAAACACATTCCAAGTTGTAAGGAATCACTTTCAGATTTTGTAATTACCAATCCTACGTCTGTATTATTGCTGTATAACTATAAAACAAGATTACAATTTTCGTTATGTCAGTTTCTCGTGATGTCAATCCTTAGTAGCTCCAAAACTATATGACGGTCTTTGATTGCGACTGTGATTAACTCTGCGGTGGGGTACTCCATTTCACCGCTTCTGAATATTCCCTATGAGGCGAGAAGGGGTCTTTCATGAATTCAAACATTTTCGTCTTTCTGTATGCCTCTTAAAACAATCCTTAAAACAACCCTTAATGGTGTCTGAATAAAATATTTCATGTGTTGACGGGGCTTAGCAGAAAACGCCAACTCTTTCAAATTGGGATCAACTGCATTTATTTTTCAAAGGGCTGCATAGGTTCTTTGCGCGTAAAGATAAGCCGGCTGAAGGAGCAGCTCAAAAGCCGGTGCGGTGAAACGGGAGTCGTGTGCTGGAAGTTCATTTTAGATAGAGGGGGAGTCGGCAGAGCGTCTTTGCTCACTATCTCTCTCCAGTGACCACACGTCTCTGTAAAAGCTGGCGCTATCTGTGGGCCCTCTATGTAAGGTAAATCTACAAAAAAAAACAAAGAAAAAAGCTGCAATTGCGGCTAACACGCTTTAATTTATCTCTGACAAAATGTATAACCAATAAACGAAACAGTGAACTGCGCTGAAACTTTGTTAAAGCTGAAATGGTCGCATTAACAATCAAACAATTATAATCTAGGGATTTTTCTTCAATCTAGGGATTTTTTGTGGTTCAATCTAGGGACAAAACGTTAACCGGAGTTGGCATCACTGACCGTGCTGGAAAGAGACTTAAAGCGCGGTAGTGCTGGAGTGCAGTCGCCGTCGGCACATTGCTGGGGGATCATCGCGCGCATTTGAAGAACGCTGAATGGTGCACTGTTATCCCCAGACACTCACCTAGCCAATACAAAAGATATTTACGAATCAGTGACCAGAAGAAACCAAGCAGCTGACATCGAAAATAACGCGACGTGAGCCGAAGCAGACGCGCGATTTGGTTGTGGAAAGGGCGAAGTGAAAATGGCGACAGCTATTGGCTGGTGCGGACAGCGAGGTGTCATGCCCGCATACTGCCATCCGCCTGTTCTTATCTTAGGCGATGTGCCACCGATACCTGCCATCGCCGACCATCTACGCGCCGCCTGTGTCGTCGCCGTTCGGCAAAGGCACAGAGAACGCAGTAAATGAGTTAGCCAATCGTCTGCCGTCACAAATCGGATTTTTGTGAGCTTGCCTTTGCAGTAACGATCATGCGCTGTTTGCATTCCAAAGTAGCTGATGAAAAGGAACTGCTGTCACGTTTTCAAGGAGAACAGAATGAAGGTAGGAAACAAGAAAGCTTCCTTGCTACCCGCATGATAGATGTTACATGGGCCCTCTCGCGTTAAAACATTCCCCTATGGAATTTTGAGGTATTACATTTAGTTCTAGGGTGAGCCTCCGCTGCAGCCAGTCACTCGTACATCATTAGCTTTGGCATCTTTCCTTCGATTGCATAAGACAATGCGCAAATTCAGTTTGTACACTACATGCTAGAACATTGCGATCCAAGTTAACAAAACAACTTGGTTGGTTGGTTTATGGGGTTTAACGTCCCAAAGCGACTAAGGCTATGAGAGACGCCGTAGTGGAGGGCTCCGGAAATTTCGACCACCTGGGGTTCTTTAACGTGCACTGACATCGCACAGTACACGGGCCTCGAATTTCTCCTCCAAAGAAATTCAGCCGCCGCGGCCGGGATCGAACCCGCGTCTTTCGGGACAGCAGCCGAGCACCATAGCCACTGAGCCACCGCGGCGGCCAAAACAACTTCAGAAAATTCCGAACGTTTCGATGCATATAGTGCCTAAAAGTAACAACGGCAGGCTATTTTGCCGGCGACTCGATGCAGTCTTGGAAGCGGTGGAGCCGCTAGCGGCCAGCGCTGACTTGTATGCAACTCTGGCAGGTGTTTCTTGAGTAACTAGGAAACGTTTCTGAAATGTAAATTTCACCAAAAAAAAATTCAGTTCTGCAGTGAGCACGAAAACGTTACGGGAAACAGGAGTTATAATGAAATAGTTAAACAACTAAAAATTCTTTATCAATAATAAAATAACTTTGAAGCAGAGACACAGAATTACTCCGAGCATGTACATAACATCTATACCATTCGGAATCGCGCACAAGCGTTAGTATAGTGGTCAGCAGACAGTATTCTTTTGTATTCTGGACGATGAGGTTCGCCGTTATTTCTGAACACATGTCTGACGAGACAACGCACCCTTGCCGAGCTATGCCAAAATAAAGGCACACCATCAAAACAACGTATCTGTATACGCCAAATCATTTTACCGATGACACGACTCCCCCTCACACTAAAAGCAAATGTTTGTTTCATTAGCTCCAACAGAAGATATGTCATATCACATAGCTTGTGTCTGAGGCCACAGAGCACGACAAATGTCCCTGAAACATAATGGCAGGCTAGTTAATAAGCGTTTGACAACTTGCTTTCGATTAGAAATGAAGGCATAAAACATTCCGTCACTTCGTAGGCGTAATCATCATCATCAGCATGACTACGCCCACTGCAGGGCAAAGGCCTCTCCCATGTCTCTCCAGTTTATCTTGTCTTTTGCCAGCTGCGGCCACCATATCCCCGCAAACTTCTTAATCTTATCCGCCCAAATAACTTTCTGCCGCCTCCAGCTAAGCCTGCCTTCTCTTGGAATCCACTCTGTTACCCTTAAAGACAAGCGGTTACCTTGTCTTCGCATTACATGCCCAGCCCAAGCCAATTTCATCATCTTAATTTCGACTAGGATGTAATTAACCCGCGTTTTTTTCCCTCACCCACTGCGCCCGCTTCAGATCTCTTAACGTTAAACCTACCATTCTCGTTTCATAGCTCGCTGCGTTGTCCTTAACTTAAGCTCAACCCTCTTTGTTAGTCTCCACATTTCTGGTCCATAGGTGAGCACCGGTAAGATACAGCTGTTGTATAATTTAATCTTGAGGGATATTGGTATACTCCCATCAGTGCAGGCTGCATTTTGTCCATAGAAGATGGAAATTTTGCGCACACAACAAACATGTACAAGAAAGCGGACACGCACTGGTATGTAGGATTGATACAATCCTAAAATACCATCACAGGAAACCTAAAGACACCATTCATGGTCTCAAGCACGGTGAGCACATCAACTTTCAAGACAGGACGGAAGAGTAGAAAAGAACACAGATAGCAAGCGATACTCCATCGCTTGTAAAGAAGCTGAATTCGATTAAGGGGATTCTTACGAAGCCTGCAGCACCGTTTTAGAGCGGACAAAGTTCTGGACTTAGTTTACGATCTTGTGCTCTGTCATTATTTCTGGTAATAGTGACATGAACGGTCCGCCTTTATTTTGTAATACAGTTTGTGAAAATGGAGCCATGGGCCTGAAAAAGCTGCATTTAGAGATGTTTGCTCCTGTTATCAGACATTAAGGTCGATACGATTAGGCCTGCATCATTGCACACTACATTTTGACCATATAGGGTGGAAATTTTGCACACACAACAAACATGGACACTGGCACGTAGCATCACTATAACCCTAAAATACTATTTACGTTAAAGACGGCAGTTTTTGTGGGGTGATACACGATGCCCGCGTCCGTAACTAGAAAGTAATCCCTGAGTCCACTCCGGCTTCTACCAAAGCGTAAGCTAACCAAGGAGTTAAAATTGCTTTTTCAGATCGAGGTACAGATATTCACAGTCTAAAGTGTTCCCGTCTTAAAGCGGATATATAATAATTTATGTAGGGGTTAACCGTCAGTATAAAATTAAATGAGACGGCAATACACAATGAACGCTAATAAGTAAACGAAAAAAAACTGCAAAAATAACACAAAATTACATGATTCAAGCTAGGGACGACAAACTGTTTTTCCTGGCATTAGCAAGACCACAGCCTTCCATAGAGAAATTGCGAGAAATAGAACACTGATTAAAGATGAAGGTAAGAAAACGTTAACCAGCAAAAATGTGCTTGCAAACTATTTCCTGAGATTGGAAGAATGTGCCGTCTAAAATTCCACCACGTGCGCTCAGTAAATTTGGAGATCGAGCTCGCTACTCTTTTTTGAAATAAAGTATTCAGCAATGGTAACTGAACGAAACATCATCTGCATGAGGCCTTTAAGAGCATAGCTTAAAAGTGCATAATGATGAAAAAAATATTTTTACCTGTCAAGGAATCAGAGTGCGGTGAATACTTGAGTGTTGACCGCCGTCACATTCCTCCCCTTTCAACAGGCATGCTCTCTTGGATTCAGCCATGTCCAGGGGCAGATGGATAACCTTCTTTTGGTCTTCTTCTTTCTGACTGACCATTAAAGCCTCCTCCCAGGACTCTTTATTGCTGTCTGGTTCGTTGTAGCTAGGGCATCTCGTCGCCATGTGGATCATGTCTGCAATTTCGCAGCAGTGTTTACACCTCTGGTCATGGATCGCCGGATGCCATCTGCTTAGTACTAGTGGGTTGAAAAAAAGTCCAGCCTGTAACTTTCTCGATATGGCTTCTTCCTTTTTGCTGAGGCCTTTGCCTGCTCGAGGTAGTGTCTGTCTTTCTAAAGGGGCTCTCTGCTCGACGAGACCGCACTGGAAATAATTTTGTTTGTCAGTTTGCTAAGAAATACAAGGCACTTAAGGTATTTCAGAGAAATCTGTAAGCAAACTGGCTATGATTCGTTTTAAATCTGAGGCAAATTCTGGAATCCTTGTAGTTTCAAATCGAGATGATTTCAAAGCTGTAAACAAAAAGCATCTAACTGGACTAGAAGTGCAAATTTTCTCGACAGTGGTAGAAAAAGGAATTGATGGATCGAAAAATAATTAGCAGACGGTTTAGCATTCCTGAGCGCTGAATATAGTGAGGTAGCACTACATACGGTGCACACGTAAGGATTTTATGTGCCCACCTGGCAGGTTTCCCACAACCCTGTGGATAGGTAGGCCGCCTGCCATAAATAATGCTTCAGGGACATGCATATATATGCACGAAATCAGTGAATTGTGCCTAGTAGCACTACTGCACGAAAAATGTCGGGCTCAAGTTTTTACCTCTTCTCCAATTAATGTCCCAAAGCTACCCTTTTTCACATGCCTTCCTTTTTCAACGATGTTTGTAACTTCTAAAGCCAAGAAATGAATTTTCAGTGCTTCCAACAAAAGATTTTACATATAGGTGCCAAAGAATATTCAGGTTCCACAAAATTTCATTTTTATTCCTGCGTGGATAAGACTTGTTATTATGAGATATTGCAGACCCGATATTTTCAAGCTAGGCTGAAATAAGATATTTTTCCTGAGAAATCACAGCGTCTCTTGGGAAAATATGGTCCATTAATTTGTACGGAAACATTTTTTTTAGGCAGATATACAATTGCAATGAACGCAACGAATTGTCACGGAACCTTGATTAGTCTCCTTACTTGAGCAGACGCACATGCATATATACTATGTATTGGAGAAGGAATCAAGAATTCCATTATCAAATCCTGTCCGGCAGTCGTTGTCGGTGTCTTTCTGCCCTAGCTTCGAGGAGGAGGAAGTTGTAGACTGAAGAGGACACGGACTGGCGCATAAGTGCAGACTATTTACACGATGTATTTACATGTAACGAAGCAGATGTGTACTATTCGCGGCCGGACTATTGACGTTGAAACTTGGGACACCGCGCCCTATACGAAATCTGGCGTGCCTCGCGCCAGCTATGAGCAACACTTTTCTCTTACAGTATGATGGCGAAAACGAAATGAGAGCATGGCTTAAACGGTGCATAGAGTTTAATCCCGTATTTACAAAACGTATATTATACATCTCTTTTACTTGCTTCGCTTAACGGAGCTTTACCGTGCTCACACGCCGACCTTATGCTGAAAGGAGAACTTCTACGGCACTTATCGCCTCGGAGAAGAAGGCCCCTCGAAGTATCTTCTAACTACCTTGATCCTTTCCTCACAGCACCCAACATAAGGGACTGCGACAATGGTTGCAGAGTTTTCGCGGCCAGCGATGAGGCGTGGATCCCAAAAGTGTGCACGAAATCGTCGCCGCTAGTGTTCAAAGATCCTAAAATCTTACTGTACCGCACAGCGACACGGCGCGCACAATGAACGGAGTTTTGACGTGTGAGCCTGGCTAAGTGCGCGCGTCGGCACTGAGTGATGCCCACAGCAAGCTTTCGGCGATCCTGCTGCCCTGCCTACACTACACAACTACTGTGCTAGATGTAAACACTGCTACGACAGCGAGTGTCGGAGCCACAAAGTATGTTTGAGAATTGATACCTGTAGTTTCTTGACGCCAGAACCGTGCGACGCGAGAGTGGAGTTTGATTCATTCCGCAGCGCGTCTAGCTTTTAGTCAGTCCTGCTTCGGGTTGCGAGAGATTTCCTGAGTATCGATGAATGAACCTATGTTCCTCATGTTCCTTATGTTTTCATTTTCTTCCGACAGCGGATGCGTTTCCAGAAGAGCGTACGTGCCTTACCTCAAAGTAGTGATGCCCGACATTGTGGAGCATGGAAATGGACTACTAAATTTCGTCAGTGCTCCAGTAAGCGAAACTTCCACGAAGTGAACAATGAAGAAAAGAATTGCGATTTTTACATAATATTATCACGGCGTGTAAGCGCGATTTCATCTTGTCATCAACGTGCGTGGCTCGTATTGAAACTGTCTCCACAACTATAACAAAACATCCCATATATAATTGCACACACATGACCACAAGAGCCCAAAACATGGCTGTAGATGGTTTACATCGAAATCGATAACTAATTCACAGTGTTCTTGTTGTTGACAATTTATTCATACTTCCTCACGGCATTGTGCAGTGAGAGATTTTTCTGAAATATGTTTCGGTGTAGGATTGCTTTGCTTGACTCCCTCTAATCACGGTATCTGCAGAATTCTTGCACTATGTTAGACTGAACTGAGGTTTCATAGTAGGGTTCTCAAGTACGCGCTGCGGTGGCTTGCGTACCGCCGTGCCTCAAAATTACAATCTTTATTCCGGAAACGAGTTCTAGGTTCAGGAGACAGCTTTACTAACAGACTTGTATTCTAATTAAAGCAGCAAAATGTCTTTCCTTAGATAGTATATATTTCTGTGCAAAAGAAATGAGGCAGGGGCACCTTGTCTTCTGACGGACGTCACTTGCTGCCAGAGACCGCAAGAAGCAAGGTACCAGGCAAACATACCTCTCTTTCATTTCCAAGTCTACATTTTTTTCAGGATAGGTGACGATGGTATTAACTGCTGTGTTTTTTTAACAGAGGTCTCCGTGCCATCCTCCTTACGTGGGCACCATTCGGAGGTTTCGTAATAAGGGTCACGTACCTCTTTTCTTTTGCATGAAGAATGGGAGAATATTAATTGGGGATGAGACGTTTGGTTCATTTTAGCTGGAAAACAGGCATGCAGAGAAGGTGACATAGTGATTTCAGCAGATGCTGTGTTAAGAGCCAGCTTCCAGATGTTTAAGATCTCGCAACAGCCGGTTGCTCAGTCTAAGCAGCCACCAATAGTTTGGTGGTAAAATTTAAAAGCAGTAGCTTGCTAGCTTGGTTTTATTCCTGACTGAGAGTCATTGGATTTCGTAACTTACGAGCAGAAAGTACTGACGTAGTAATGAAAGGCATAACAGATATACTTCCAAGTAGCCTAGAGCATAGTTAATCTAAAAACTGACCCGCTACCCGCATACCGGGGAGCTCCAGCAACAATGGTATTCTGTTCATTCACTGCTACCACATTCCGACCACGAAACGGGCAACCAACCAAGTATCTGAAGTTGCATTGCATACAGTATGCTTATATAAAGAGGGGCTTCATGGTTTCTTTTTGGTTGTCGTGGGAGGGGTGTGACGGAGGGGGGGGGGGGCGGGGGGGAGTAGGTAGTACCGTTGCCTGCACCCCTTCCCATGTTCTGTATTTAAATCCCGCCAATGATGAACGTTTTGCTCAGACGAAGACAAGTCCTTGTGTCGAAACGTTGGCAAGCAACCTGAGGTTTTCCCCCCGTTCTTCACTTAGTGATTGTCAAGAATTAGCTGACCAAACTTTCTCTACCATTAGTGAAAGCAGGACTAAGGATATGCATCTATCATTTATTTCTTCTCCCATAAGCCGTGGACTTCTTAATTTTCAGAAACTTTATGAAAGCTTTATCCTCCCTCATTGCCGAAGTTGCGCTCTTATTCTCACATATAAATATTTGGCCCCCTTAAAAAGCGGAGGCGGCTAATTTAAGTGTCATTTTTTATATCTGCACTGATGCGTTAGTACACATGGATCTCCAAGTGCTCTTGGCCTATGACCAATAAATAATATATAATCGAATTTTCCTTTCATGCTATTTTGGTTTCGGTTTCAACAACTCTCTCACCTAAAAGTTGCGTTTAGGTCACGTGGAGCACAAAAAAACTACAATTTGATCTCTGTTTCTCCAGTTCTTGCTATTCCAGCTATTGAGGGAGGCTGGGGTAAGCGTTCTTGTGAATTGAAACAGGAAAGGAGCGATTATATCGCACGTTTTATATTTCTCGCATGGCCTACGGGCAACTTTGACATCACAACCGCCATTCGACTGTTGAAACCGAAGAAACATGAGCAAGGAATTTGTTTATAAATTATAAATTACTAGCCGGTTGCATGCGAATAACATGTGGTAATCTATGTATACTAACGCTTCACGTATTATAGCTGTTGCTGAAGGTAAACCATTGCTGAAGCTAAATGGCAGACACCTGACTCCAGTTTTTGTTTTTGAAAATGAGCTTTATTAAAAAAATGTCATAAAAACGACCTCGTTATACCCAAAATGGAAACCTGTTAATATCTGCTACAAACACACTTCTGCGTAACTAAAACGACGACAAAATAGGTAATATAATGAACCGATCCCTAATGGGCTATGTGCAACAGTTCCTGAGAAAACGGTCCGTAAATATGCTTCGAAATGCATGGGTAATATTGTTAATGACCTGTTATGTTTAATGCTTCATTAAAATGCATGATCTTGAGGTGAAGGAAAATTTATATTCACCAGTTGCCTGCTCGTTCTCCTTTTTACACCCTATATCACAAGCACAGTGGGATATGCAGCGCATCTACTCAGTTTACTTGAACCAGTTTCGCATATTACTCTCTCGTAATCAAAATGGGTGCCTGAACTCCGGCTAAGGGAATTTTTCGTCTGACATATTCAAGATAGGATGCACGAACAACGTATTCGCTTCTTTGAGATGCTCCGTTCTTTTTTGTAGGTGGCGGTGGGCATGAGCCACCGTCGGCACTGTTTGCAAGTCCAGTGCTGCCCGTACATCTTTTATCCTACTCCTCCTTGCTATGACCATAATTCAGTAACCATTTGTGACACATTACACGAGTACCAAACTCCGTTACTGTTAGAACAGTATAGCGCCGAAAAAGTTTTTCCTTACCGCTAGGGGCAAAACATTGCTAGTGCTTGATTTTTTTCAAATGTTAGCTGAACAAAGTAAGGTGTGCAAATGTTCTGTAAATTCACCACCCACTTTACGTACGCGTCTGCTCTTTTTCTCTTCAAGAACGCGCGATGAACTGGATTACATAAGGAATGAAGACGAGAATTACCGATGACTTTTGAGATGCGATTGACAAGCCTATATAGAAATCCCTGCAATATAACAACTCTTTTACGTGCCGGCAATTCACACTTGGTTGCTTCATCTTGTACATAAGCCTATTCCATGTCTAGTAAATAACTCAAAGCTTCACAAGTTCGACTTTATGGCATTTAATCGGAGAAAATCCTTCCCTGAGATAATCATTTCAATCAACGCGCCTGTCTCTCTTCCTCTTGTGTAAGGGCATACAAGAGGTAACTGATTTCGTGGTGCGCAGTAGTGAGCGTGCTAATACTAAACTCACTTCTTATATATCTTCTAAAACCAGCTTGGTGCGCCAGGTCACGCCGGCAGGTCAGGAAGTTGAGCATGGTAAGAGCGCTGACAACTCAACTCCTTGGTTACCAGAGTTCCTGCTAAGATGCCGGCGTTTGCCCTGTAATCTCTGCCCGGTCCCTGGACCTCGCTGGTTGAAAGCAACAGCGACGTGCACTTCAGCGTCGAGAAGCACATATCCTTTGAACCTGCGAACGGCCCCTGGCGTTCATGTAAGGGTGGATGAAATTCTCGGTGTAGTGCGACACCTTGGTGGCGATGAGAGGCAAATGCTCGAAGCCGTCGCGGCGTGGACCGTCGGACACAACTCCGTAGACCACCCAGTAAAACGGTGCGCAGTAACCCACTATCGGGCTTCCAGTATCGCCCTGAAATGAAGTAGACCCAAAACCTTAAGAATTTACAATATCTCACACTTTGTCCGTTCACTTTTGTATCATTCTTGCATATGTTTCAATTCTTTTCACAGGCATGTCACCTCAGGCCACTTACTGTCAGCTCAGTTTAATAATGTCTTTAAGAACCCGAAGTTCAAGAAGAAAGCCTACATCAGTGAACTGAAGAAAAGACTTGCTGATAAAACGCCTCGGGCCAGCAAACTTGCTCCACTTGAATATGATTTAAACTTTAGTACATAATAAAAATATGACTAGAAGTATATTACCAATGATCATGCCACAATTTTTGCGAGCGTAAAGAGGAGGCGACCAATGCATGTGAGCGAGAGTTTACATTACTTTGTTATTTGCAGCTCTACAACGGTCTGTATACAATTTACCGATATCAATACCTCGCTGTCTGTTTACCACTCAATAGACCTTTTCTGTCAAAATACATTGCCACAGTTTAGTTCGGCAGAGATCTTTATAATGTGGCCTTGGCTTGTGCACTTTGCAAATGCGTGCGTAGAGCAAATATTCTTAATGATTACGCGGGAGGAGGGAGTACTGCAAGCACTTACGAAAAGAGAAGGCACCTCCCTCACTTTGGCGCACAGTATGGATGGGTCTGCCGTTTTGTTGAAGTAATCCAAGCAGCGGCTGTTGGCAATCGACTTGGTCGTCATTTGTTTTAATGTTTTAGCCCGGGAACAGTTTGCACCTGCGTGGAAGTTTAATTCCTAAATTTACTTTGGGTTGATAGCTTTCATCAACAAAACCATTTCAACATCGGCAGCAAGCATGTGATCTTTTCACCGTTATCTCCTGAAGAGAATACGCGTTTTCTTGCATCACGCCGCACAAAGAAGATTTGCAGGTTTGTTATCCTACTTAATAAATTCACTGCTTCGCGCGATGGAGTTTTTTACTTATGGGACATCAATTATTACGAGATACTAACACAGGAAATAGTATGATAAAATAGCCGCTGAGTTTTTCGGGTTTCAGGCTGGACTATGTTGCTTTGAAGTACCAACTTGGCCATTGTCTCATTCTGCTGCCTTGATCTTTTTGTGCAAGTTCGCGACATTCAAGATGAGTTGTGCTTTCAAATATCGTGAAGGCGACAGCAGTTCCGATGAGAGACATATATATATATAACTGGGATATCTTGGTAGAACACACCCCATTATGGCGAGAGCGAGCGGAGAACTCATCGCATAGGCAGGAATTTACATCTTAAGTTGGCAAAGTCCGGTATAAATGGATCACAGCATTAAGTTCTATTTCCTCGTTACGGGTAAGATGGCACACGCTTGGAATGAATATACTGCATATGATAACTATGCCGCAGTGTTGTAGAGATAGTTATTCTTCTTCGTATTAATTCAAAGGATCCTACTTATCTCTCTTTCAATAAATTGCCCTTTTATTGATTATTTTTGTTTCATCATCATTTTGAAACGTTTTCGAAAAATAAATAACCCGACGGACAAGTCTGCTATATTTGGGGCGGCGCTGTCAGCAAAGGTGCTCGCAGCAAGACGCCATTGATGGAATTTGTTATAGCTATCAGTTGCATTATTTCGTTAATAGCTTTTGTAAGACTGTCTTGTTGCTTTCAACTGTGGTTTTAATAAATCCTGTGCATCTCGGTTAATGATCCGTTCATTGTTGCCATTGCATGCCGCATAGGTGACGTGGCAGTCGTCGTGTACATACAGTTGCCTAGACTCACTGTACTAACTTTATTTCGTGTATCTAGTGTGATGTTTTGCACAGGCCGTCTACATTACAAAGGGACAGCACCAAACGTGAAAAAAAAAAATTCGTTTAAAATTTTTGTGTTGGTCTCTCAGTGTCCCCCTCCCCCTCTCAGTTATTTGTGTGGTTGAAAAAAGTGCTTTCAATTGTGATAAACAAAAAAATTCTGTAAAAGTCAGTGAACTCCTTCCCTTTCAGCGTTCTTTCATGAGCTTGCTGCTTGTGAAAAGAGGCTAAATTAAGCGTAGCAAGCTTCGGTGAGCCTTTTTCATGTCTTTATACTGACATAGTACGTGCAGAATAGGCACAGGAGTATGACTTCACAAACGCTTATACCCCTGCTACACGGGCGTTTCGAATGCCTTCCAACCGAACGTCATTCGACTCGAATGCCAAACGTGCGCTGCTACACGACGTTTTTGAACGGCATTCGGTTGGAATGACTTTCCAGTCGAAGGAGCTCCGCGGAGACATTCCAGATTTTGGAATGCCTTCGAAACGCGAACACAGCCCGAACCAACCAATAGCCGTCGCCGCCGCCGTCTCTTCGCCCCGCCCACCGCCGCGCGACTGCTTTCGGCTCTGTGGCTGTTCATTTCGATACCCGCTACTCGCTTTTTTCTGCTGTTTGTTTAGCAAATAGTTCGTGTTCCGTTAGGTGAGTGCTTGCAGATAATAGTACACCAATGAACATTTACCGCGTGAGCATGAAATTTCCCCAGGAGTGCGCCGATGAGGACGACTGCAGGTATACTGCTGTTTACATTGGTTTACATCGCTTCGTATGAACAGCTTGTGCTCGTTTGCAAGACACAAAACGAAATATGCGCTTTAGTTCTATTAAATAATCTCTTCTCTTCTGTACCGGTTGTACGCGTGCTTGTTTACGCAGTGCGACAATCTGTGGGAAGCGCCGACACGATCGCTCGCCTGAGAAACACTTGACAGCCGGGTTGTTGACATCGGATGATCGGCGCTTCTCGCTAATTTTCCCGGCTTCCTCCAACATGCCCAGTACTTTATTTTAAGCTACTTTATCCAGAAGTATGTTTGGTGACCGTTCGCGTTAACTGAAATGGCCTAACTTGTTAGTTACAAGCTAGCGACGGCGACGACTGCTGCTGGCCGTAAAGCACTGCTCGGCAGCTCGTGTAACACCGCCGCTTCCCGTTCATCGTATGCGCGTCCTGCGATGTAAGCAATAGTTGATTTCATGTCCCTGTTGTCAAAACTACACTCGTTGACCATTTACATTCGCTAAAACTTGTGAATTCATTCTTCACAACCACCGCAATCACCGATCCAACCCTGCGGATTCGCTAGGCCTAGTCGTCGCTGAAGGGAACGGAGTCGTCGTCGACTGAAATTAATTTGGCAAGTGGTTATCGCTATCGAGTGTCCAAGTGTGCACATGTGAAATATAGCCGTTCGTTTCGCTTATTTCCAATACGAATAATGTATAAGCGCGCATGTATTCGCACTGTCCCCTCATCAGCGTGTTTTCGCTCAGCCGCCGAACTCCCGAGGGCATATGAAGGCTGACCGTCCGCCGATCGGATTCGTCGGTGTCGTTTAGCCAAAAAACTTGTCCCACTACAATATTAAAGTGAACTGGATAGTTCACTATAATCACATGATGCTGTTCACCGTGATAGTGCCGTTGTCGGACTAGTGTGACCGTCGTCGTCGTTGTACACTGAAAACGAGCCGAGAATTTCGAATGCGTTTGGAAAGTGCCGTGTAGCACCGCGGGAGTCCGTCGAGTTCGAATGCCATTCCAAGTCTCGAATGCCATTCGACTCAGATGTCATTCGAAAGTACCCGTGTAGCACAGGTATTATTGCCTTCGGCCCACATTTTGTCTTCTCGTCGAACTCGTGCGGAACACCCTTGAAGTGGAACACCGAAATGAGACCACGAAAAATGCCGTTTGAAACGCAGTAATTTTTCTTTGGTCAAACAGGACTGCTCTACACAGAGAGCAAACCTTAATTGCATACCTAATGTGTAGTGTTAGCCCGTATGTTCACGTTTTTAATATATGAACGCGTAGTAGGGCGCATAAAATTTTTTTATTAATTTAGCGCAATGAATATGAAGCACTTAATCAGAATACAATGTATATGAAACACTTAGTAGAATTTACCCTTACTCACATTCAGGTTTGCTTCCCCATCCGGTGGCGAAGAGCTCTGCTCTGTCAGGAAGTTCTTCGTTCGCTACAGGCAGGCATACGGGCTGAACAGTGCGGCTGATGTTGGCGGCTTCCTTCAGCTTGATCACCGCGATGTCGTACTAAAACACAGCCACATAATAAGACAACAATTTCGTCTTACATCAATTCTAAAACCCTAAAGACAATGTTTGCTTCTCTTCCTACATCCGTACAATTCAGTTTTGTCTACTTGGGAAAATAAGAAACGATGAATCGGCACTCTAAATGTGCAGCTGCAACTAGTACCACATTTTTATGCATATAGGAAGTAATGAAAGATGTAACTCTTCGTGTGCCCTTTTAGACGTCCTGTTTTTGACCCTCAGGAATGCTCCGTAGTTTCAAGAAACCGCCTCCTTCCACATAACCCTTTTAAGTATGTTGTGTTCTACAATCGTGCATTTAATTGCTTCAAAAACAGGTGGACCTACCTCATTTTCAATAGACGACGTGAGCAGTTGAATAACTTAATTTGGCATTCCGTAATTCGCCAAAAAAGCACCCGGATCGTACATTAGTACTGTGTGCACAGTGAACGTATCGTCCACGCGGGCTATATCAGTGCCAAAAATTCCTGTACCAAGATCATCACATTTGGGGGATCGAGCACAAGTAGTCTGCACTGAACCTAGCAGACGGTAGTCCGTGCGCAGAATGTTCCTGCAATTCTTTTTCTGTTGCCCCCTTTCCCAATACTTGATTATTTTCCTAAAAGCCTCACATACGTCACTGTATCGAAGGTAACAGTTTCCATGCCTTTCTTCACGCACTTATGTCCTTCGGCCAATACAGTATCAAGGCTGTATTGGAAAAGTAAAGTAAATACGAAGATGAGACTTTCTGCGAAGACATTGTGACAAGACGACATATCAATAACAATCATCTATCGCACTGTGTGCGGGGCTACAATTGAGTTGACACTGCAAAAGCATTTGCTCTAATAATTCACGTCACTTCAGAGAAGCTAAACAAGGGCATATACCGGACGTTAGGCTGCAAGGCCGATGAATGCTTTCCGCTGAAATTCATATGCGTGATGAACAAATAGCCTTATAATGCACCTCACAGTCACCCCATATTATGCAATTGAGAGTAGCGCTTCGTCGAAAGTATATTTATGTTCCTCCCACCAGGACCCTCTAAAATGCGAGATAGCCCTTCTCGAGCATGCGATGAAATGTCGACCAGCCCCAGACCCAGGTCTTGGCTACAAAGGACGAGTGTATGTCACATTATAGCTGTAGCTCCTTATCATCGGGTACACTCTTGAAAAGAAAGAAACGTACCAATAACTGCCCAATATTGCAAGGAACAAAGCAGCATGGTCCGACTGTTTAAAACTGAGACCCCAACAGTGTACCAAAGGGGGTAAGAAGTTGGAATGGGGTAAGACTGATAGTAAACAAGGAGAATCCAACGAAGATAATCTCGTATCGCACATCCAGCACGTTCTAACATCTACATGGCTGCAGGAGATGCACTGTACCGCTTCACACCAGGCTATCTTGCAATTCCGCCACCTGGAATAAATTTCCAGCCGGCCGCACTGTAGTGAAAAGAAAAATGTGCTTCGGGGTGTGCGATAAATCTGTGATGCCGAAAGAAATGACAGCTTGAATTTCAACTGCAGCTTAACCGACCTTCCTGACCTATCGGAACGGGCACCAGTGGCGGAAGGAATAAAGTAATAATAATAAAGCGAGTCTCCCGCAGTGCCTGCGAGCTGCGACTAATGACGCTTTCATCATAAGAAACATGGCTTCCTGCACCCTGGAACATGTTGGTTAGTGCTGGAACTAACTAGACAATTTAAAAGAGGATACTTCCAGTTTGTTGAAATACATTGCTTTAGAAGTCATTGTTCGTCACAGAGAACTTCATATACAATTACAAAACAGGAAACATTTGGATCTGAACGGCTTTTATATAGAAAAAAAATTGGCTGTGGCTTAGCTTGGTTAAGCCCGGTAATTGCCAAAGCAATATCCTTAGCTACGCCATGGTTTAGCTGGTAGTGTACCTGATGGTGGTGCATGTTGTCAGACTTGTGGTGATGCATCGATTTTGTTCAATGCAATCCAATCCAATTCAATCAAATCCAATCCAATCCAATCCAACCCAACCCAATCCAGTCCAGTCCTATCGTATCCTATCCTATCCAATGCAATGCAATGCAATGCAATGCAATTCAATTCAATTCAATTCAATCCAATCCAATCCAATCCAATCAATCCAATCAAATCCAATCCGCTAGGCGCCCCGCGCGCGGCTGGAGCAGGAGTTAGGTAGCAGCTACCAAGCGCGGGCCTCGCCTCGCGACGGCACAAGTTGGAGCCCTGCTCTTGCAGCTGTGACGTCACACCCTAGGCGCGCCGCTCGCGGCGGGCGCAGGAGTTAGGCAGCAGCCACCACGCGCGGCCTCGTCTCGCGACGGCACAAGTTGGAGCCCTCCTCTTGCAACTGTGATGTCACACCGCTATGCGCGCCGCGCGCGGCGGGCGCAAGAGTTAGGCAGCAGCTACCAAGCGCGGCTTCGCCTCGCGACGGCACAAGTTGGGCCCCTGGTTTTTGCGGCAGATGGTATGACGTCATAGCAGAGGTCAAGCTAAAGGTCAATGGTGGCTACCGCGGTCTCGCCACGCGAGGAGCTGAAAGTGAAAGTAGTATTGCTTTCGCAATAAAAGTGACAGGCTATAAGCACAGAAACCTTTGAAAAGGCCTAAAACCAAATTTCATTTTGGCGTCCAACGTACACTCTTCGAAAGAATGGCATAAAACGCATCATAATAAAAATACAACTGTTAAACTGAAGAATAAATACTGTGATGCAATTCTTATGCAGATGGCCATTACACATCGCAGTATTTATAACCGTGCAAACGTACAGGTATTTCTGAATAGCGCTACGATTGCAATACTGAACCATTTGAAGGCACATTAGAAATCGCAGTCATAAAGAGGAATGAACCGAGTTCAGCACTGCTGTGCCCATTGCGACTCCCCATTTATGGCTTCGCTGCAGCGTTGTAGGCAAAGGTATATTTCCGACACGCACCATTTCCTGTCCGCTGCGAAAGCGCTTGTGCACGCATATCTCCGACGCCTCGATGACCTGCTCGCCTGGAAGCCTTATGTTGGTGAAGTGCGAACCAAGATGGACGCGCACCTCGCTCGACAGCTTGGCGCTGTAAAGCAAGAGCCAATTGGAAGCATCGATTTGGTTAGGGCTTCTTAATACGGGACAAAATAAGAAAACAAAATCTCTGTTTTTCTGCTCTTTTATATTGTATAAACATATTCCATAATCAGTGATCGAATTTTTAAAAATCATTTCGTGTTCCTGTTAGTCCTTAATGACGAACGATTAGCGCGCTAACAAACACGTGCAACTCAGACACACAGACATCGCAGCTCTTACGTTGTGTTTCGTCTTCTATGTGCGGGTTTGTTTCCGCTCTATACGTTCATCAGTGATAGACGCTTTGATTATTTAAGTGCGTCCGGTTATCACAATCTGTTAGCAAACAAACCTGGACACAGAAGACAATACAATAAAACAGTAGACTAGCGCTAACTTCCATAAAGGCTTCATTTGGGGTGCGCAGGTTGTTAAAACGCAAACTCTCCAACTGCAATCAGATATTGAACGGTGATAGTTAAAAACTTAATCATGAGAAATCAGTTAACCGTCCAACTAGTTAACACTATCCACATGCTTTCTGATATCTGCCGACGCTGGTATTTTTCTACCCCAGAAGCTGTCCTCATACGCCAAAATGGCTGTTTCTTACCATCTGTATACATTTGCATGCGACGAATTTCTTAAAAGGTCGAGACATCAAATTTGTGTTTGGCGCATTCTTTGTTTCAAACGGTTCTTATTGCTCCAGGAAGCATGATACACACGAGAAGATTCATATATTCAAAGTGAATAATTTAATATCTCATTTTTAGGTCAACGATTTTCGGTTTGGGTTTCTGAACGCTGAGTTGGACAATGAAGTCGCTGTCTAGGGTTCTCATTTACTTTGCCTGCTCACGAGGGCCCTTAAAGTGGTGACGCACCTACTGCTGCATAGTGTGCTTTCTCACACACGTGCCGACGAGCGCATGAAAACAAACCACGGCATGGTCAGTCCCAGCAGCACGGATTTTGACGAATCTGATTCCAATGAGAACATCGACTTTTTTTTTGATCGCACGATCGCACGCTAATATCGCTTTCGCGGGTTCGCGCGAGGATGTGAAGCTCTTTACAAAATGCCAGCAAGCTTTACAAAATGCCAGCAAGCTCGGCAATAAGTTGAAAAAACTAACCGAGCGAGTGGCTGTTCGCAGAAAATACGGCTCGCTGGTGCGTCAACTGCGCACACGTGGCTAGTCACTCGTGCCTCATGGCTGCGGCTGTGCCTCGCTCATCGAAGGTCACTGTATTTTGGTATGACGTCACTGAAACATCAGTTACTCTACCAGCGTAGTGACGTCAGCGTTGATCGCGCTAGCGATGGGTCTAGATCTTGAGCAGCTAGGCAATCTTTGGAACCAAATTAAAATATTTTTTAAACGTTTGTTGTGTCCAGCGTCTGGCTGAGTGCCGTCGCGTACCGAGGATCCCATAGCAGGCTTTTTATAGCCTCAAAATTTAGTGTCTCCACCCCTTTAACATCCGATAAAACGGTGCATGCTGAACTAAATACGCGAGTTATCATGGACACCACAGCTTAGGAGAATGGCTGCGGCGGCTGTATTTATCCATGAGCTAACAAAAAAGCTGTGCGCTGAGCACAATACAGGCTCAGCTTCTAGCGTCGAGAATATAGGACAGCATCTGAGAGTATGTGCAGACATTGTGGATGTAGCTAGCCCAAGTACTTTTGTGAGCTGCAGAAGTTACAACACGTTTGATATGCATGTAGGCCGCGATTTATGGGTGTTCACTTTAACTCGGTGAATCTGCTACATCAGGAAACTACACAGTTTTCGCATTCGCATGCTCGTTGAATTTGATGCAGTCTTCCTAGGAGCAGTTCGCACTCTAAGCTTTTCCTCCCCTCTGAAGAGTGTATGAAACCCGCGCCATCGGGTGTACCGTGCTGAATACGCCGGTTCTCGTTCGATCACGCCTTCTTCCTCCGTAGCCATATTGCTACAAGACTTTGAATGCCCCAGGGCGCGTAAATAGTGGCTTGCGAATTCATTTATTAAAAGAAATGTGCAGTTGATGCTCGCCACGTCAATACCATGTAAAAAAACATTAGCTCAGTTACCATGCAAACATCGCAATTACTGCAGCGGTGTAATGTAGTATTATACTGCCATTGGTATTATCCCTCTAGATACCTTTATTGAGAGACAGGCCTTCGCTTACTTACAGAAGAGCGTTGCTCTTAGTGCACCCCCAAAAAATTAAACGAAAATAACATTTCAAAAATTGCGCCACGGAAGTAGAAATTACAGCCAATGCAAACACACTTAGTTTTTTTCTTGCCTAAGCCGTTCACTGTCAAAGCCGCTCACTCTATGCAGTGTGCTGCCGTGAGTATATGCCTGTCGCTGATGAGTACGCCGTCGCAGAAGTGGCTCTCCGAGGGCGCGTTCAGGTGGAGAGCTGCCACCCAGGGCCAAACGCCGTGGTCTGCGTCTTCAGGTACGGCCGTCGTCCTCACCCTTGTTGGATCAACAACAATCTCAGGTGTGCCGCATTGACTACCTGTATTCAGCAATGGAGAAAACAAATGGAGATTTCAATAAAGCGTTACAATTTACAGGGAGTTCAGCAAAGCCTATATGGACAGATTTAGCGGATTAGTGAAGCTAATGGTGGCTGTCTTCCAACAGCAGGTGCATTGTGCAGTCTTGTGAGCTAGTTAACTGTTTTCTAGTATGGAACATTCAGGTAATAAACTTTTGATGATTAAGTGAGCTCACGCGCTGCATGCCTTATTTATGGCAGCTGTTGTGACCGTACTTCGGACCACGTGGGCCCGATCAAGCAGCTACCGTGAACAATCAACAAGGCCGACAACCTCGCGACGACCATGGGAAGTGGGATGCTTGGAATGCCCCTCCGAGCCTCAGCGGATTAGTGTAACAGGAATGTCGAGGGCCATTGTCAGCAGTAACCCCAGCGAAATTCCTTGAGCGGAGGTGACCACTATAGCGGCGAAGGCCGGGGACGCGCCGGAGGTATTGTCCGAGCGACCACAGCCGAGGCGACGTGCCGGCGCCGGTCACGCTGGCGGATAATTGAAGAACTCTGTGTCCCCGACTCGCGTTCTGGGCAATCGGCGGGGAAGCAAGTTCATTCACCTGCTGGAAGACTTCGGGAGATTCCTTTCCCGCAGGGCTGGATGAGTCGGCCTCTCCCCCTCTCATCGACCCAGCGGCGAGAGAGTGGAAAAGCTCGCACCTGCCCAGCCGTGGGTGGTAACAAGAACGTCCCCTTCGGTCCATCCGATTGGACAGTGCTCGTCGACCATTATTCCCCAGCCAGGGATCTGGGGAAACCGAACGATAGTTAACTCGGCCGTGAGTGTGGCCGAGAGAAGCCTGCTAGCTCCAGTCGACTACGGTTGACGAAGACGTTCCCCTTCCACTGAGAGCCATTCTCAGTTCCGCTCTATGTAAATAATGTAAATAATCATGTAACAATGTAAATACAGTTTCTTTCCTTCACTTCCCCTACTCCCCGTCTCCGGCCCACGTTTCCTTCCTCCTTCGGCAATGCGGCGGTGATCCTGGATCCGATGCCTGGTGGGACACGCTACGAGCATCGACAAATATATCACAGCCTACAATTCCCTAACGCTCCCGTGATTCTCCTGACATTGGCTTCATGTTGTTTATTCTTTTGCCGACTTGGTATCTCGTTCTCCTGCCCTTCATCGTTGTCTTCGTGACCTGTGGATGCTACAATGTTAAAGAATATAGTCCTGTTTCAGATGAAATATTCCTACGTTGCTGGTTCAATAGCCACGTTGTTTGTATCAAATTCATTAACGTTATTCTGTTTTGCTGGTAGCCTGATACAAATAATTCATCCCCCTCTCTCCCCTGCGGTGCGTACAACCGAAACCTTGGCGCTGTTCAGTGCACGCATGAACACTCACTATCCAACTCACTATTCGCTATGCAATGCGCCGTTATGTATCTAATACGAGTTGGAAGTCTAGCACAGCGACATCTTGCATGTGAGAGAGAAATCCACCGCTAGAGTGTGAAGTTTCCTTGTGTGTGTGGTACAGTACTATGAATGGTCTCACAGTCTCGGTTTGTAATGCATGGGGGAGGGTGGGGGAGGGGGCAGAATTCTTTGTTCCACATCAAAATAGCAGAGAACCGTTTTCTGAATTATTAAGTGCCTTTGTTTTCACTATCGGCCAGCTACGAAGTATTCGTATCTGCAACCTTTCGTGTACCTGCAATAAAAGAAAAGGTGGGGATTACAATTGAGTTAACCAGTATTATAGTTAACAAGATTTACTCTTGGACCCCCCTGCTTTGCTTTGCATGATATTGTCACGTTGTAGTGACGGCAGTCCAGCGGTCAGGAAGACACTAGAAAGGCTTGCAAACGAAGCTCTTTATTTGGGCTGACTTGCGCCCGCAAAAGAACTGAATCACTAGGTGGCGGCGTAAGCAACAAGCGTGCGCGTCAATCGTCGAACTACGAATGCCCACTGTTCGCGGCATCGTTCAATTTAAAGCCGGCAAGGAAAGTTCGAGATAACAGGCCGAGATCATCTAGAGTAATGTGGAAACACGTAGATGCAGCTGTTCATGGCTGTGAACAATCGAGGTTAGACCGGTCGCTTCTCGCGTCACGAACAAAAATGATAACACCCCTTTTCTGCGGCCTTGTGCGAACGAACGGACGCTACAATGATACGTGGCAATATTTTGCTCTTTCCACAGATTAAAGACGGTGAAGACGGCGTTGTGCAATGTGCAGCGCGGAGGAGTCCGGTTTCAAGCAAACTCGAAGCCAGCTGGACCTCGTGAAGTAGTGTTTTTGCACTAAAATGTTCACGATGCAAAATCGCCCAACGCACGATTGAGGACAGCCGGTAGTAGTGGAGCCGAGACATCTTGTATTTATTCATCAGAAGGAATAAGCTTCGCCAGAAATTTACTCTTTTATCATTGGTTTTACCTAAAAATCGAGCTGACGTCGTAAAATCATTACAACAAAATTCTTTCTGTAGTCTGCCATGAAGTTATTTTCGTTTACTGTCCAATTTGCATAGAAAGAAAGCAAGAAACACGGAGGAAATTTTGTGTTTAGCTTCCCACTTGCTGCGTGTAAGTTCACGTGAAGTGCGCTTATTATAAGTGGAGGCTCTTTTTTCTGAATATATGCACAGCGTTCATTGCTCCTACAGCTGATTCCCTCGAAACAACCACCTTCCCCGCGTTAAGCTCTATGTATAGACATCTTATAAAAGCCGTCTCTCGTTCTGTAGAGGCAGCTAACAGTTGAAAAGAATTTTAACACATTCCAGGGTAAATTATTTTCATGTCGACAGACTGGCACGAACAACATTCCTCAAGAAATTTTTATTTCTTATTTTTGCAATACCGCCTTACTCAGTGTCTTTGATCGTAAACGATTAATGCTACGGTACTGTAAGTCGTTTCACAGACATTTCAGTCATTACCGTTGAGCTTTCAGGGCAGCGAAGTGTTAGATGTTTATGTATGCAAAGTATACGTGCATATGCGCAATTTCTTTTATAATTTTTATAATTACCCGTAAAGATCAGTCGTACTGCAGTGCCCATATTCGACAACAAATTTGCTACAAATCAGAAACAGTATACAGGAAAAGTGCGCCTACATGTTCACATATTCGTTGCACGTAAGAGGAGTACAGTTCTTGATGTCCTAGTAGCTTGGAAAACCACAAGAAAGAACCGTAGCAACACAACTAAAAGCACTGAGCGTCAGCAGGTGCTTTCCAGTCATTAAGAAAGATCAAATGCCTAAACGCGTACCTTAGCGTAGAAGGAAGCAAAACCAATGTATAAATGAAAACTGTGATGTTTGAAAATTTGAATTCATAAGACCAAATATGCAAGCAAGTGTTTTAATGCAGGTGCCGGAGCTTTCCATAATATTAACGATGAAATGACGAGTAAATAAAAAAGTGATAGAGTAAGAGCTGTTCTTCTGCTTTAACTAAGTGTAAGTCTACCCGCGAAAGCTTCAGGGAGGAGTAACTTGAACTCACCGATTGGCCTGACGCGAATGCGTACCTTTCTACTTTCTCTCGTAGGTTATAATTTCGGGGCCTAACAGAAGCGTTTAAACATATCGCACCTAACCCATTCCAAGCATTCCTTGTCATGGTCAGAACACTGAAGTATAAGCCATGCCTACACAAGAAACATCCACGGGTCCAGGCCCGAGACAGTGCATTGTGCAATACTCTCCTGGCTTTGAAAAGAAGAGTAAAAAGCGCTCACCCGTTCCTTGAGACCGGACGACTCTGCCGCTGGTGAAGGCTATCAGGAGTGTTATCTTTGGCAGTAACGAATTCGGAAGCATTGCGTTAACACTAACGTCAAAGGCGGAGGAAACAGCAGGCTCTTTGGACCGGAAAAAAGAGAAACACATGCTGGAAGGTTGCGGCCAGCTCCGACGGGTGGCGCTCCTCTTCCGTTGTCTCGCCTGATTACCGCTCTATCGGCGAGCGACAACCGCGTTCCGGGAAGAAAACTGGATCCGGCGTGGCGGGTCCTTGGCGCCGCCGCTCTGTAACCCTATACTTTAGCAGCAGAGAGGTGGCACCATGGTCGCTATCGCCATCCCTCCCTCCCGCTTTCCTTCTCCTCCTCTCTGCACGTGCTTCCAGACTTGTTGTCGCCGGTGTTCTCAGCACCCTGTCAAGCAGTTCGCCGGTTGTGAAAGAGTACATAGAAAAAACACGCGGCCGAGGGCAAGACTGGACTCCACAAGGGGGTACGTCCTGGGTCCTTCTTTCAGATTGGATTTCTGTCAACTAGCCCCTTATTCCACGAACTCGCTCGGGCTTAGACGAGTCGACGTGAAGAGAGTGAAGGCATGGTAAATCTCGGCTCTGCTTTCCGTCAAGTAGTGCGACCGACAAGCATGAAAGCTCCGAAATGACCGCGACTTGCTCTCTGTAAGGCCGAGGTACGTAGCATAATAAGGCGCAGTAGCCCGCTTCGTTTTTTTTTTTCGTGCATTTCGCCGTCTACCGAAAAAGACTTTATTTCAGCATGCACAGCAGTTGAAAGTTAGCGTACATTCTCTCCTTCCTTTGTGTCGGCTGTATATTTAGTGCTTTATACTACGACCACCACCAACTCGACCACTTTTCTATCCACCTAATGATTATTATACCCCGGGAAGAAGGGCTAATGGCGAGAGACATGCTGTCACGAGGCCAGCAAGAGCGGAAGATTAAAAAGTTGCATGAAAAGTCGCCCGTATTTTTAATAGTCATAGCCCATATGATTCCAGACCT
The DNA here is from genome assembly GCF_055824585.1 of Amblyomma mixtum. Classification (NCBI taxonomy): domain Eukaryota; kingdom Metazoa; phylum Arthropoda; class Arachnida; order Ixodida; family Ixodidae; genus Amblyomma; species Amblyomma mixtum. The sequence goes on from NC_143013.1 coordinate 182,443,782, forward strand.
TTTCAGATTCGGTAGAAGTTTGCTGCTGACGGAGTTGTGCTTTGTAATCAGAGGGAGCACTGCACAAAACGGCTACAAAACGAGACCAGTAAAGACATGACGCCAGTGTGTAGATTCGCAAGTTGTATATTTTGCTTGGCTTCTAAAACTTATTCCAATGTTGGTAGTCAGTACAAGGCACACACCAACAAAGCACTAATAAATATGCTGTCATCTTGAAAAAATACCTCGACAACAATAAAAAAGAAAACACATGTATGCCATCCGTTCAACGGCTATGTTTCACGCAGTCACGAGAAAACCGTAACTGATGTGGCCTCCTTCACGGATACTGGGAGTTAACGTACTCATCACACATGTAAAACTCCTCATGTAAAGCCCTCATCCAAGGGCCCTTGAGGTATCTGTATTAAATAAATAAATAAATGATTGCAAGCATTCGTTTTTAAAAGCCCTGATTGCATGGTGACACCGTTCTTACTGATTTTGTTGGCTAAGCTTACCGCAAAACTCTCATTGATCAGCCTGTTAAGACGAACCTGAAGCACAGGGGTTGTCTACAGCTTTGGCTTTCCTGCGCAAATACGCTAATAAAAGTGCTAATGTGCTGCTCTAAGCCACTGTGTGTTCAAATGGTACCCAGAAGGGCGTAGTAAGATGTCTTAACGAAATACCGAAGAAATATTTAAAAAGCTCCTTCCGCGGCAAATGAAAGTAAAGTGGAAAATCCACTGCCATGGCTGCTCCAGCAAACTCAAACTTCCAACCTAAGCCTACTGTAGATTGGATATATGAAATCCTGGAGGCTCAGTGGCCGCGACGATCGTCGGCGGGTGATGAAGGCCTGACAGCCGCTGCTCCGCTTTTGAGGGTGTCGGGCTTGCACCACAGACTCCGACTTCGATGCACGATAGCTGGTTACTGGCTATATTTTTGGCTCATATCCATTTACTGTTTTGATCTTTTTATCCCCTCATCCCTTCGTTCAGTGCGGGGTTGACCTCCCCGCTCTCCTTTTCTTGCTCCGTCAGGTGAAGGACCACAAAATCAAGAATAGCAGAAATTTTCTTTCAATATTTCATTATTGGCCTACTTTGAAGAGTTTCAATACATGCTTGATAGTGAGGTTAACGCCTGCTCACCATAAAAAAAGCGTCGAAAGTGCCAAAAAAGTGCGCATCATAATGTGTACAGTCGCGGATATGATAATGCCTGAATGCACCTGATATGTGTAGCATTTTTTGCAAGAAAAAAGGAATACTGGAACTGCAGACACACTATCAATCGATGCTAATCAGTACCAGCTCTACCTCGTACATTTAACTCATTGCGCGACGTAACCAGATCTTCGTTCCTGGCTAATCAGTTTCATTGTCCTTAGAACCCTGAAGAGGCTTGACGCTTTTCTTATCATTGCATTTACGTTTTAGGAACTGATTTTTAAAAAACCTTTTGCAAATTATTTTTTCTGGAAGCACTGCATGACAAATGGGCATGAGTACGACAATGTCGGTTAGGCACGTCCTTCGCTGGCGGTCTTCAGTTTGTGACGATCTACTAATAAGACGATGCCAGCTCAAGGTGATCCCAGTTTTTGGCTTCACGCACAATAATACGGCTGCTAAAACGCATGGGCGCACAAGCGGCTTTAGAACAGTTGATGCGCGGTAAGTGATTGGCTAGTTAGGGCAGGTAAGTTTATTACGTATTATTCCTCATAGGGGCATCAATTAAGCGGTAGGTTTGAGTAAAAACAACGTAAATGTAGAGGGAAATTATCAATGAACTAAATGGTGAGTTCCAAGTTAAGAAAATGATCAGACACTTGGCCGGGCAAATTAAGCGCATAAGCTTGTGCAATGAGATATGCGTTCTTTTATTCTGATGTACGGTACCGGATTAAGACCATAAAACGAACGTGTCATAAAGGGAAAGATTGGAAATTGGAAGACAAACGCTTATTCTTTTCCTTGATTGAATGTTGAAAGTACCATGTCATGCATTGCATGTTATGGAGAAGAAACTTCATTAATATTTCAGAAAACAAAGCGATCATCATCATCTGGCATTGATGAAATTAACTTTAAACTTCTAAGAAATTCGAGACACGGCTACATTGTACATCTCCTTGCTGTGCTTACAGTCCCTCTGTTCAAGGTCGTTATGGGCCTAGTTGCTTTGGAAAGTTAAGCCACCGTAATTCATAATGCTATTCAAGGTTGTTGAAGTCTACAAAACAGGTAGCATAAATTATGCACTAAATTACCGACCTATTTTATTGACAATCGTGGCATGCCAGATCATGGAGCTTGTCATCAACTCTGAAATAATTGCTTTTTTATATTGTCTTCACTTTACTCACAGATGGGCAGTCCTATGCCAGGTATGAAAAACCTTGTACAGAGGTTACAGCCTGCTTCAGTAGAGTTGCAATCAATGCAATATTCCTGCCCTACTATATATATATATATATATATATATATATATATATATATATATATATATATATATATATATATAGATATATATTGTATTCAGTAGGGGTCAGTGATGCCAACCCTAGGGATTTATCCCTAAATCTAGGGTTTTTTTCTTTGCTTTAGGGATCTAGCGTCTTTTTTGTGAAATCTAGAGATTTCGAGAGGCCATTTAATTGTTACTTACGATGGACTAATGGCAAGCGTATCTGATTATCTTGTGTTTCGAAAAGAAAAAACTATGAAAAATGCTAATTACTGCTCTTTTATTTTTGGTTTTCTGCGGAGCCGAGAGAGGGCGACAGCAGTTCTGCAACTCGAAATTATCGGCTGCTGCACACTGAGGAAAAGCGAAACCATGGGACTTTCAAACTGTGCAACGCGTGTGGCATCTCTGGCGCTACGAGTGACTGCTCCTCTGGGAAAGCCAAAGTTGAATTTTGACTTGTAGTTTCTCGATCAACGTGCTACGTTTACGCTCACCGCTTACCTTCTTCGTGCAAACGTGCTGCATGTCAGATGGCAACTTCTGGACCAGGAGACTTTGAGGAAGGTGAGCCAAGCAGAAAGAAAGCGAAAGCATACCACCAAAAATATTTGACCAAATAGGAAGCTGATCCAAAGTACAGAGGGTGGCTGTCAGCCAGTAAAAAAGGGGCCTTGTATTTTTTCTGCAAAGCATGCAGATCTGATTGTAAAGGTGGAAAATCAGAAATCGACCGCCACCTTGCAAGCTCCAAACACAAGAAAAACGCTGCAAGCTTACAATCGACCCCCGCGCTGACATCCATGCCTTCAATAAGTGGGCAAAGTCAAGTGGACAAATCTGTCAAAGAGGCTGAAATCAGAATTGCCGCTTTTATCACAGAACACAATCTGCCCTTTAATGTCATGGGGCACTTCGTTGATGTTGTCAAGACGTCATGTAACGACTCGCAGATTGCAAAAAACTTAAGTTGCGGCCGGACAAAGTGCACTGCCATTATAAAGAATGTGCTTGGAGAGGACAGTCGCGAAGAGCTCTGTCAGCTTTTGCGCAAACAGAAGTTCTCTCTTCTGGTGGACGAATCTACTGACAAGGCAACGGTGAAGCACCTGTCGCACGTGGCCCGAGTAATGAACGTCGACGGCTGCATAATGGATGCGTTTCTGGACTTAGTGCCAGTCAGTGATGCGACTGCCAGCGCTCTGTACACTAGCCTGAAGGCAGTGTTTAGTGCTGCAGAAATTCCGTACGAGAAAAATTTGATTGGTTTTGCTGCCGACGGAGCGAACGTGATGATGGGCGCACACCATTCCGTCGCGTCGCTGCTACAAGGAGAAATTCCAGGCATCTTCATAATAAGATTAGATAAGATAAGAAGTTTATTCAGACAGGTACAAGTGTCTGGGAGAATGGCGAAAAGGCAGTGAGATGCCTGACAAAGCGCCATCCCCCCATCCCCCCCCCCCCCTCTCAGAAGTTGACACTTGTTCAGACAATGCAGTGCGAGCACCGGCACAGCACACAGAGGAAGATTCAAAGAGAACTATAACATATTATTTAAAGAGCACATTATACATGTGAAAAGGCATTCTGAAAAAAAAAAGGAAAACTTCTTTGACATGTTTCTTAAAACGGCATAAAGCACAAAGCACAATGAAGTGCGTATGCCATTCGTTCCATCTGTGCGCCTCGTACGCATGTAAAACACTGCCAAGAGGAGTTGAGGAACTGGCACGCGATGTTTTCAACTATTTTTTGTCGCCGAAGCAGACATCTGCCTTCCAAGAGTTCCAGAAGCTTGCAGAGGTTAAACCACACAAACTGTTGCACCCAAGCCAAACAAGGTGGCTGTCCCTCCAAGTTGTTGTGACGCGCTTGCTCGAGCAGATGCCGGCCCTGATTTTGTTTTTCAAGAAAGCAGCCACTGAGGACCGCCTGCTTGCTGCAGAAGCCATTTTAGAAAAACTGATTGACCCGTCAAAGAAACTCTACCTCGAGTTCCTTGGTACGTGCTGCCTTTATTCACTAACCTAAACAAGGAAATGCAGTCGGAAGAAACAAGAATCCACTTGCTCCATGAAAAGGTTTCGGCCATGCTCAAATGCTTAATCGAATGCTACATCAAGCGAGACTACTTGGAGGCCACGCCGTTGTCCGATGTGCGATACAAAGACCCAGCCAAGTTCCTGCCATTGCACGAAATTTATCTCGGAGCAAAGCCAACTGCCGCACTAGCCGGGAACACACACGGCTTAAACGACAACCAGGTTCAGAACTTTAGGCTGCGGTGTTTAGAGTTTTTTATTGAAGCAGTTCATCAGATCTGCCTGCGGTTCCCCATGAAAAATGAACAGATGAAAAGTCTTCGAGCCCCGGACCCGAAAGTCGTCGCGGGCAAGACAGTACCATCAATCGCGTCGCTTGCTGTCTCCTTTCCGTTGATCATAAAAGAAAACTAAATGAACGAACTGGACAGAGAATGGCGACTTCTCCGTAACATGGAGCTGAGCGACCACGCTGACATGTCTGCGAGCCAGTTCTGGCACAAAGTGTCTCAAATGGAAAAAGGAGACGGATCACAAGAGTACCCGCTGCTGTCAAGTTTTATGAAGAACCTTTTGTGCCTACCACACTCCAGCGCTGCTGTCGAACGTGTATTTTCACAAGTCCACCTGTTGAAAACAAAACAGAGAAACAGGCTCTCAACGGACGCTTTGTACGGCTTCCTGCACGCAGAAAGAACCTTGATGGACAGCTGCTGTTATAACTTCAAGATCACTCCTTCTCATTTGAAGAGGATGAACAAAGACATGTACGATGATTAAGGGATGAAAGTTGTGTGCGCATCTTAACTCCTTATTTGTGTGCCATATAATATCCTAGAGAATTAAGAAAGCTTTCTGTACGCATCAGCATCGACACTGGACGCGTGTTTACACTATCTCTGCATACAGTATAATTTGTGTCGTACGTGTTTTTGTGTAACTGAAGAAAGTGCTTCAGTGCTGCAGGGTTTTGAAAAAAAAAACAGTTGATCGCATTCTCCGCGTACGTGCGACCACTTCGTTTCATTGTTCTGTGCAATAACAAGAAAAAAATCATATTCTTAGTTGTGAGGAATCATTTTCACTTTTTGTAATTACCAACCCTATATCTGTATCATTGCTGTATAACTATAACAAGATTACATTTTTGAGATATGTCAGTTTCTCGTGATGTCATTTCTTTCACGCCCTTACTACTATTTTACGATCTTTATTGCGACTATGATTAATAAAGAACTGTGCGGTGAGATAGTCATTTCCTCGTTTCTGAGCGTTCTGTGTGAGGCGAGAAGGGGACTTTCACGAATTCAAACATTTCCGTATTTTTGTCTTCCGCTTGAAACAACGCTTAATGTTGTCTGAATGAAATAGTTTGCTGTGTTTACGGGGCTTAGCAGACGATGCTAGCTGTGTGAATTTGTGATATCAACAGCATTTTTTTTTTCAAATGGCTGCATGGGTTCTTTGCGCGTAAAGATAAGCCTGCTGAAGGAGCAGCTCAAAAGTCAGTGCCATAAAACGGGAGTAGCCTGCTCGAAGTTCACTTGAGATTGAGAGGGAGTCGCCAGAGTCGTTCTTTCTCTCCATCTCTCCAGTGACCATACGGGCCTGTAAAGCCCCAGGGGCTTTAGGTGTCTATTAAAGCTGGCGCCATCTGTGGAGCCTCTATGTAAGGTAAATCTATAAAAGATAAAGATAAACGCTACAATCGCGGTTAATACGCTTTTATTTATCTCTGACTAAATGTATTACAAATGGCCGAAGGAGTGAACTGCGCTGAGACACTGTTAAAGCTTAAATGGCCACATTAACAAAGGCTAGGGATTTTTCTTCAATCTAGAGATTTTTGGGGGTTCAATCTAGGGATAAAACGTTGTCCTGAGTTGGTATCACTGGTAGGGGTTCCAATGGCCCAGTTTACTAGTTTAAATACAGTATTACGACAAACGCGACTGTTCTTTTAACGTTTATTTTGCCAACAGTTTCGGGAATGGTATTCCCTTCGTCAGGGCAGGCTTACAATGAATCCGTTTCATCAATATAAGGACACAGAACAAGCGAGGAGGTATATTCTCCGCCCTCTAAACAAACTTGAGAGTGAGGGCAGGGGACCGTATAATAGGCAGCACGACAAGTCTCACATGGGCCGCGGCTGAACAACAACCAGAAAAACAAACGGGGAGGTGGAAAGCGTAAAGTAGTAGCAAAGAACGAGCCTGAACAGCACAGCGATAGAAGGGGCAAAAGAGCGTTAAACCCGGCTCTCGGCGCACACGGAAGCCGCTACCCCCCCCCCAAATACGCGCACACCCCCGCAAGACGCCGCCGGGTCCGAGCGGGCGGCCCGTGTCAGGTATCCTGAGACGCTTGCAAGGGACGCGTTCGAGAGACGGCCAACACTCACTTGTTAACCGCTGCAACGGCAACCTGCGACTGTGCCCTCTGCGTATTTTTGCTTTATTTCGTCGCTTTGCTCTTCTTTCGGGCCTTTCTACCAGACAATCTGGCGCCCCTTTTCCCATAAATATACCAGGCTTTCCAAACCCGTGTCCCACAGTGAGCTTCCCGTGAAAAAACAGCGTCCGTCGGGTAAAATACTGAGCTAGCTTGAGCGCGTAATGGGAAGGCAAAGATGAATTTGGGGGAACAAAACAAAAGAAGGGAAGAGCAGAAAAAAAATTAGCTCTAAAAATGTTTAAAGAAAATATAACACAAAAAATGTTAACGCACACACAGGAAGAGGAAAGAGAAAAAGAAAAACTACTGATTAAATGCGGCGCCAAACAAGTATGACATGCTGAGAGCACTTTGATAAAGTTTGGCGCAGTGCATGTGGTTCCGAGATTTGCATGCACGCGCAGGTTAAATCATTCCGAGATTATCGAGTTGAGTCGATGTTGGTGTAAGTAAATAACAAATGACAAGGAATATGTAGAAAAATGACAATAAAAATGGCATGGAGAATATAAAATTGAGCACAAGAAGTTATACAAAAGTTAACAAATTAAAAATAATAATAATAATACATGTGTGCGGAAAACGCGAAAGGTCGGCGGCCCGCGGAGCTGCCGCGTGGTCCCAATGGTCTTGGTGATAGATCAAAGGTGTCTATTTGGGATGGAATGTGGATGCTGGCAGGAGGTTGGACAAAAAAGTACTCAGGAAATAAACTGCTAGATTCCCTGCCATTTCAAAGTGTGTCTGCAGTTGTCAAGAAAAACAAGTTCCGGCGTATTCTGATTATAACGCTGTCCAAGGCCTATGACCGGCGGAATTTCCTACGTTGGCTCCTTTAAGCAGGAAAGTCTCCCGGGAGTAGCGTTCAAGCCATGAGAGAACGTGCCGAATTTATGAATGAAGTACGATTCCCTTTGTTCCCTGTAATATGTGTTAGGGAACCCGGACTGGAGAAGGATTACACGGATGTTTTCAAAATGTGCAGGGGCAGACGCAGGTGCCTGGAAAGGGGCAAGTTGGGCAGGGATGACACATGCGCTTTGTGGTTGTTGAAGCGGAAACGAAATGTTGTCTTGGTCTGACCAATGTACTCCTCCCCACACACCTCGCATTGAAGTTTGTAGATAACATTGCTCGAATCGCAGTCGAGGTGTTCATTTATGTGAAACGTAAAGCCATCGGACTTGGATTTTGCCAGTTTGGTGTCGGAAATGTGCGGACACACCTTGCAACGGGGTTTTCCGCATGGGCGGCATCCACCTCGGGCAGCGGTCTTCTTTGTTTTCGCGTTGACAAGCAAGTCTCTCAAGTTCTTGTCCCTGCGGTACACCACTCGGGGTGGTTCCTTGAATATTAGTGACAGCCTATTACTCTGTCTGATTATATTAAAATGACGGCTTAGTATGTTGTTTACCCTGGGAGCAGTTGCGGAGTAAGTAAGGATTAGGTTTGTTTTGCTGTCTTTTTTCACCTTGTTCGCTGCCAAAATGGAAGAACGGTCTAGGCTGCGAGCGCGTTGAATCGCGTCTTCGACTATTTCCCCCGGGTATTTTTGTCGTGACAAAGCGTCCTTGAGAGTCCCCGTATGCTGGTCAAATTTCTCTGTTGTAGAACATATTCTTCGGTATCTGTGAGCCTGAGAATATGGAATACTTCTTTTGCAGTGCTTCGGGTGGCTACTGTGAAAATGGAGATATTGCTGCCTATCCGTTGGTTTTCTGTATAGGGTAGTCGAAAGGCAGTTGCCGTCTACCGATATTTCCACGTCGAGAAAGTTAATCTTTAAATCGGAGATACAGTGGGTAAACCTTATGGAGGGATGCAGGGTATTAAAGTGCGCAATGTAGTCCAGCAGGCCCGCTTCATCATGTTTCCATACAAGAAAGATGTCGTCTAAGAAACGCTTGTAGAAAAGTGGTTTTTCTGGCTGTTCCTCAAGGAAGGGAATTTCTAGTGACGCCATAAAGATGCTGGCATAGCTAGGGGGCATTTTTGTGCCCATCGCAGTACCGCTTGTTTGGAGGTAGTGCTCGCCATCAAATTCAAAATTGTTGGAATTTAGTACTAGTTCAAGAAGGACAGAAAGGGTTCCACCGTCCAAATCAACCGAAGAGTTGGAGCTTTCGAATGCTGCCAGCGTTCCTGCAATGCCGTCTGCGTGCGGAATATTTGTATACAGGGAGCAAACATCCATGATCGCCAGAAGGCCTCCTGTGGGGATGGTCAAGTTTGAAATCTCCCGAAGGAAATGGCTTGTGTCTTTGATGTACGAGGGAAAACGGGGAGGGATGTCCTTGATGAGAAAACTAATGAAATTTGATATGTTCTCCGTCACTGCCCCGTTGCTGGACACAATTGGACGGCCAGGATGGTTAACTTTATGTATTTTAGGGAGGAGATAAAACCGGCCTGGAGCTGGATTGCTCGGCGACATTGATTTTAACATTGCCTGAGTTATTCTACCGTCCTTAGCGAGTCCAGCCAGAGAGTCCTCTATTTCTGTCCCCAGTTGACGTGTGGGGTCGTTCGGAAGCTTTCTGTAAAACTGAGGATCATTGAGCTGGCGGTGGCCTTCTTTTAAATATTCTGATTTGTCCAGGATTACTATAGCTCCACCCCTGTCGACCGGTTTTATTATGATGTTTTCGTCTTTACGCAACGTTTCCAAAGCCTGTCGTTCTTCGTTCGAGAGATTGTTGCTATATATATATATATATATATATATATATATATATATATATATATATATATATATTTATATACGTGGGTTCGATCCCGGCCGCGGCGGTCGAATTTCGATGGAGGCGAAATTCTAGAGGCCCGTGTACTGTGCGATGTCAGTGCACGCTAAAGATCCCCAGGTGGTCGAAATTCCCGGAGCCCTTCACTACGGCGTCTCTCAGCCTGAGTCGCTTTCGGACGTTAAACCCCATAAAACCAAACCAATATATATATATATATATATATATATATATATATTGTAAAGAAGAAGACTATCAGCGCCCGCAGTGGGAGCGCGAACGCCCAGCGCGAGACGAGAACGCTGACTGTCCGAGCCTGGACGTGCGATTTTGGTGATTTTGGTGACATAAGTGAAACAGCACGAAAGAAGAAGCCCGTAGGCAAAACGAAGAAGGGACAGGAAAGAGCGCTGAACTGACAACTGAATTTTATTGAGCGAAACTCGCACAATATATAGGAAGGGAGTGGCAAAGAGAATCAGACGCAGCCAACGTCACATGGTGTAGAGCCATAAAAGCGATAAAAACATAACAGGTTGATGAAGCTAAAAGTCAACTGAATCTCAAAAGGGGTGATAACAAATTGAAAAAAAGTGCACTTGATGATTATAAGCAGTTAATGTAACATGGTTTAAAGAGCCATAAAAATGCATAACAGGTGAATAGCAGGTTACAAGGGTAAAACCAATAAAAACTGACGAATCCAAATTCTGGAAAGAATATAAGTTTACTGAATGTGACAACGTGTGGCTAAAAATAAAGTGCACAGACCTTAACAAGAAAACGATGAAACAGTGACACTCAATGATTGAAACACGCGTAGTCAGCAATAAAAATTTAGCAGTGTTGTTCCAAAAAGGAAAGTTCACTCCCGTACAGTGATTTTGACGCGGCACTGACACATTCCAAGCCCTTCCTTTTTATAAACAAGGCTTACTTCAACTCCCGGACCAGGCTGTCTCTACTTCTGTCTAGAACGACAGTTTCGCCTAAACGAGGCATGCATTCTTTGGCACTGTGTCACTTATGTCACAAAGAACTAACTAGCCCCAGTAAAAAGTTCTGCTTAATTTTCCTGTTCCGCCTGGCCGTCCCGGTCAGGCGCCTTTTGCCAGTAAAGCACGTTACATCTTGATGGAGATCGCGGAGTCGCATCCTGGAGCTACGCAGTCGTACCCTCGCTACCACCATGCCATCTGACACAACCCTGACCCAGCCCGTCGGCACTTCACCAAGCCCATTGTTTTTCCTGATGCGCTCCGCCAGCGCGATGCTACCATCTTCAGTGGAATGGACGATAACGACGTCGAGAATTGGCTCTCCTCTTACGAAATGATGAGCGCCCATAACCGGTGGGACGACACCATGAAGCTAACCAACGTCATATTTTATCTAACCGGAGTAGCCAACCTTCGATATAAGAACAAAGAAGCGGAGTTTACCACCTGGTCAGCCATCAAAACCAGTTTTACAGACATCTTCGGACGCCTGGCTGTCCGCAAGCTTCGCGCCGAGCAGCGTCCTCGCGTTCGCGCCCAGCAAACCGGCGTAACGTTCACGAACTATATCGAAGACGTCATTGACCTTTGCAAGCGTGTCAACGTGTCGATGAGGGAGAAAGACAAAAGCAACTATGCACTCAAAAGCATCGAGGAGGACCCCTTTCATATGCTTGTGGCTAAGAACGCCACTTCCTTCAACGCCATATTCGACCTGTGCCAAGTCTATGACGAGCTGCGCCGCCTGCGCGTTTCCACTCAGCCACCTTCTGCGCGGCCCAGAACGCTCGCTGGCCTTGTGTACCCCGAAGACCCTTTTGCTTCAAATAAAGCAGTTTGTTCGTGAAGAGGTAGCTCGACAACTGCCACTCCTTCCGTCCATTCCGAGTTCACCATGTCATCTTGCGTTCATACTTCAGCAAGAAATACGGGAGCAACTGTCGAAGGCCCAGCCATCTGTTTGTCCCCCACACTCTAATAACTGATACTCTCTATGACAGAGTAAACCGGCTACTCTACTCCCTTTAGCAGCAGTTTACTCCGCCTAAATTTCCTAAACAGTGAAACGCCTCCTTCTGTAAAGAGTAAAACTGCGAGTGCACTCCCTCTAGGGCCTGAGGGAGATGAAGGTTGTTTATTTTCTTAGTTTTTGTACTGCAGCGGAGCCATATATATAGTGACCTCTGACTCGAATCTCACACAAACTAGTGATAAGCAAAAAACAAACAAGAAAGTGCGCTGTGCTCCGCCTACAGAGCCAGACCTTGCACATAACCGATACGTGCAGTGTAAACTTTAAAGATTACCGCGTTGCATTATACCGCATATTTGATTTGATTTCAATGGATTTTATGTCCCAAAGCGACTGCACTGACATCGCGACATCCCAAAGCGAAGTGTACTGATATCGCGCAGTGCATGAGGCTTTGGCATTTCGCTTTCATCGAATTGCTACCGCCGGGGGGTTCTGAATAGTATATACCATTCAACAAAGTCATGCACTTCCGTAGAATGCATATAAGAAGACACTGTCATAGTAACAGTCGCAATTTATCCTAAACATAGGTTTATTGTTATGTGAATATATTTTATGTCTTTCGGAACCGCCATTCACATTTTACAACATCTGTTTCAACACAGCGACCTCTAAGGAAAAGCGGTTTTCAGAAACGAGGGATGCTTCTGTTAAAGGAAAACACTTCTGTCAGATCCCGTAAACCTTCGCGGTCGACCGCGAAACATTAGTCTAAACACTTTACATTGCATTGCTACTACGGTATGAATGATGAACGAGTGCTCTAGGGAAGCTACACATCATTTTAATAGAAATAATTGTGTATCAGGACACGTTTGCGAAGGACGAGGCAACGTGCCGTGCACAATGAAATTGCTGTCGAGTAAAGATGTTCTGTGGCGTTCAGATGTTGCCTTTGCTGTTTCATCGTTAACTGAGCTGTGCCAACTCTAACCAGCCAGCGATCTACCAATTTGGAGAGCAGAATTCATGACATATATGCACGAAACTGCCGCTGAACTCAAAATGTAAGCACATGTAGTAATGTAAGCAAAATGTAGTATAGGCGAGAGGTAGCGCACTCGGTTCGCAATGCAATGTTCCCCGGTCCGAATCCGTGCACTGGCGCAGTGTATCTAACTCCTGCACAGGAATGCGCCTGGAAGGAGAGCGGCGATTCTGGAAAAAGGAGTGAAATATGGGACAAGCGTACACTCCATAGAAAGGAGTTCCCCGCACTCCTTTAGTTCTTAGGGTGCACCTTCTATTACCTCGGTCCCACGAGCATTGCGCCGTCAAGTTGCCCACTTCAAAATTCGTGATGGGCTCTTAGACCGCCGCAACTATATCTCTGACGGCTGCAAATCGCTCCTTGTGATCCCGTGGCCTTCCAAAATGACCCACCCGCCGCTCACGCCGGTGCCTTCAAACGTTATACATGCCTTCGCCTCCGTTATTACTGGCTCGGTATGTACACTTACGTCCGAAAATTCGTTCCTTCTTGCTCTAACTGTCAGCGCCGCAAGCAAAGTCACCACCATCCGACCGGCCCCATGCAGCCTCCACCTTGCCCATCCAGGCTTTTCGACCGTGTTGGCCTTGACCTGTACGGACCGATTCCCTACACGGCTGCAGGAAACCGCTGGATCATTGTGGCTGTCGATCATCTGACACGGTACGCCGAAACCGCTGCCCTTCCCTCTGCTACGGCGCGGGATGTTGGAGCCTTCCTCGCGCACCGCTTCATACTTTGCCACGGAGCGCCACGTGAACTCAGAGCGACCGTGGATATGTGTTTCTGTCCGAAGTCGTTTCATCTCTTCTACAGTAATACAACTTTATCATCACACCACCACGACGGCTTAACACCCGCAGACTAACGGGCTTACTGAAAGCTTTAATTGTACGTTAGGTGACATGCTCTAAATGTAACATGGACGCAGACTATTAGAACTTGGACGCTGTGCTACCCTTTTCCACTTACGCTTACAACACTGCCACGCAGAGCACTACTGGTTTTTCGCCATTTTTCCTCCTCTACGGGCGTGAACCTTCGTCCCACTTGACAACATTTTTCCTTACCGGCCCGATTGCTCGAAATCCTCAACTGCTTCCGCAGCATCTCGCCACGCTGAAAAGGGCCGGCAGCTCGCTCGGCAGTTCACATCCGCCGACCAGGGGCGCCAGAAATACCACTTCGACAGCACGCATGACAATGACAGTTTTCCACAACAATCCCTTGTTTGGCTCCGTCTTCCTCCTGCCTCACCTCGCCTCTCTTCCAAGCTGCTTCCGAAGTACCATGGCCCCTACCGCGTCCCGGAGCGTACTTCCCCGGTTGCCTACATAATCGAGCCTGTAGCGCCTTCGCCGCCGGATAACCTACGACGTGGGCGCTAGGCAGTCCATGTGTCTCGCTTGAAGCCACATTACGACCCCTGAGTCTTGACGCCCCCTTAAGTCGCCAGGATGGCTCTTTTTTCCACGGGGGACTGACTGTAAAGAAGACGACGATCAGCCCCCGCAGTGGGAGCGCCAACGCCCAGCGCGAGACGAGAGCGCCGACTGTGCGAGCGTGGACGAGCACTTTTACTGCTCCGTCTGGTAGTCCCTGTCAAGAGCCTTTTGCCAGTAAAGCCCGTTACAGTATTGACGCCAGCGCTCGTGCAGATGAAAGCGCCTTTCAAGAAGAGGGGGAAGTGTGTGTGTGGAAGTGATATGGAAGTGCACGTCCTGGGCTACGCCGCTGTTGACTCTCGGCCGCTGATTACCAACGTGAAATCTGGTGCAGGTGCTGGGTATGTCGTTAATGCACCGTACGCCTCTTTCAAGTCGCAATTCCAGCCCGGTCAAATACCGATGGTAGACACGCCAGTACACCAGGGCAGTAGCCTATTGCAGGGCTTACCTCCCGAATTTGGACTGCTCCCTGTTTCCCATTGTTCCCGGAGGGCAAGTGTTACAACAATGAATCCTCCAGCTACAGTGCCGCCGGTCCTGCTCCACCACCAGTGAGAGCCACCCCATTTCCACGGTCAACCACACGCGGACACCTAAGACTGGCTGGACCAATAAGACCGGGTGGCCATCTACAATGGTTGGGGCGCTGACTGCAAGATGCGGGATGTTTATTTCGCCCTTGAAGACTACACGAGGACCTGGTTTCTAAACAATGAATCTTTCCTTGGAACGTGGGACACGTTCAAAACCGAGTTCCTTCGATTCTTCAAAGACAGCACGTTGCGCAAGGAGAAGGTTGACCTGCTTTTAAAGGCCCGAAATCAACTCCCAAACGAGAGCGTGAAGGTGTATGTAGAGGAAATGAGGAGACTCTTCCGACGAGCGGACCTAAGCATGTCGGAGGAGAGGAAGGTGAGCTTCTTAATGAAAAGTGTCAAGGAGCACCTGTTCGCCGGCGTGGTTCGAAGTCCTCCAGTGACTGTAGCTGACTTCGTAAAGGAGGCGAGCACCATAGAAAAGTCTTTGGACATGAGGTCCCGGCAGTACGACTGTACAACAGCGTCGATGCTTACGGCCACTGTGGAGGGCGCCACGGTGAATTCGGCAGACTCTCTACGTGAGATTATCCGATGCGTCGTGAGGGAAGAACTGGCGAAGCTCTTTCCGGACAAGGAACAGACTCAGGTTAGCACAGTTGCTGACGTTGTCCGTGAAGAGGTGCAGCAAGCTCTAGGTACTTGTGCACCACTACCTGTTCCCGGCCCTTTGCAGCCTCAGCCCCCGAATCTCAGCTACGCCGCCGTCACACGCCGTTTTATTCCATCCCAGCCGAACTGACGTTACGACACACCTGCCTCCGCCGCTACACGAACTCCACCTTCCCAGCCGAATTCTTCCCAGCGGCTAGGACGCCGCAGAACGGATGTCTGGAGATCGCCAGACAATCAGCCGCTGTGATACCATTGCGGTGAGGCTGGACATGCTTGGCGCCGCTGCCCATGCAAGATGGGCCTTCGAGGATTCCCCGTCGGTTGTCCTCGTCCGATGTATGGAGAACGACCGCAGGATATCGCGGACATCTCGCAAGCGAACTCCTTACAGCGACGTTTCTCTCGATCTCCATCACCGCGTCGCTACAGTTCCCTAGGACGAGGCCAGTCTCAGAGTCCCCTTAGGGGAAACTAGAGGTAGCAGCCTCTGGAGGTGCGGCTGTTCAACGACAAAGTATACAAGATCCTCCATCACCACAAGACGGTTCTCAACCAACGCCGAATTCTGTAGCCGTACCAACGGCTCCTGAGCCCACGTACCTCAAAACTAGCCGATGTCCTGACACACCCCTCCATGACCGCGACGCCTTTCCTCGTTGGCGAACTCCTTCGACGCAGCGCAGCCGAAACCGAATGCCTCTACATCCCCAAAGTAAGACACCACCAACTGCCGACTTGGAGATTTCGGTTGACGGCGCCGAAGTAACCGTGCTGGTGGATACTGGTGCCGGTTATTCAGCACTTGTGGACAATTCCCCGCGGCACTAAAAAAGGTCATAACCGCATGTGACGGCCCACAGATGCGTACTGCAGGGGAACATTTGATTACATCTACGGGCGCGTGCACGTCGAGAGTAACCGTGCAAGGCCAAACATTCTTGGCAACTTTCGTAGTGTTAGCCGAGTGCTCCCGGGACGTCATACTCGGTATAGATTTTCTGACCGAAAACGGTGCAGTTATTGATCTGCAATAGCTTTCCGTCAAGTTCTCGACCGAGAAGGCCATATCCGTGGATAGTGTTCTCCCAGCGGCGGTGCTTATTCTGGACGAACACGTGACGGTACCTCCACGTTCCAGTGTAATGGTAACCGTCGGCTCAAAGCACATACGGCAAATTGAGGGTGTCCTCGAAAGCCAGCAGCTGTTGCTACTCGACAGAGGAATTTCCGTCGTCAGGGCGGTTGTCTTCCTTGAAGATAGCAAGGTCAACGTTCTTCTCACCAACTTCAGCAACGAACACCAACACCTTAACAACGGGACGACTGTGGCGTATGTTGACGCTCTTAGTGAAAATAGATGTGTGCACAGTTTAACAACTGCTTCAACAACTGAGCCAGACGGACTTGCTGGTGTTATGTACGACACTAACCCAACCCTGCAGCTCGAGCAGCGAGGCAAAGTGCGGGAACTGCTCAATCGCTACCGTGGTGCCTTCGTGTGCTCGCCTCGCGTCGGGCGGACGCATCATGCGAAACATCGCATTATTACAGATGAAAATCTTCCGCCACTCCGACAGTCACCTTATCGAGTGTCTACCAAAGAACGTGAGGCTATTAGCACACAGGTGGAAGAAATAATAATAATAATAAATTCTTTATTTCACTCATGAAGTAAGGGAGTGCGGGAAAAAAAGCTGAAAATTCAGCTTGTCTAGTTCCCAGCTCCGCAATGCTCGCAATGCAAATGCTCGCAAACGACGTTATTCGCCCTTCTAAGAGCCCGTGGGCGGCACCTGTGGCGCTTGTGAAGAAGGACGGCACCTTACGATTCTGCGTTGGCTACCGTCGGTTAAACAACATCACTAAAAAGGATGTGTATCCGCTGCCCAGAATTGACAACGGCTTGGATCGCTTATGCAACACCAGATATTTTTCCTCCACGGACTTGTAGTTTGGTTACTGGCAAATTGAGGTAGACGAAAGAGACCGCAAAAAGACGGCATTCATCACTCCAGGCGGATTGTACGCGTTTCAGGTGATGGCATTTGGCCTTTGTTCAGCACCCGCGACTTTCAAAAGGCTCATGGACACTGTTCTTGCCGAATTGAAGTGGCAAACTTGCCTGGTGTACCTGGACGACGTCATCGTTTTTGCCTCGTCTTTCGAGGAGCACCTTCGTCGCCTCGAGGAGGTCTTGCAAGCCATAACATCATCAGGCCTTACTCTAAAAGCCAAAAAATGCAATTTTGCATATGAAGAGTTAAATTTTTTAGGACATGTCGTGAACCAAGAAGGGGTACTTCCGGATCCTGAAAAACATCCGCCATTGCCCATTTTCCACCGCCGCGTGACCAAAAGGAAGCTCGTTGCTTCCTCGGGCTATGCGCATGTTACCGCCGCTTCGTGGAGAATTTCTCTAAAATTGCTTCACCCCTTAGTGATCTGACAAAAGCGCATGTACAGTTCAAGTGGGAACCTCCGCAGCAGAAGGCGTTTCAAGAGCTTCCTGCAGTCACCCCCCGTGCTGGCGCACTTTGATGAACTTGCTGAAACAAGGGTCCACGCCGATGCGATCAACGTTGGTTTGGGCGCTGTCCTTGTTCACGTTCAGCGGGACCAACAACTTGTCATCACCTATGCCAGCCGCGCACTCTCCAAGACAGAAGAGAACTACTCTGCCTCTGAAAAAGAGTGCCTCGCCATCATGTGGGCAGTTTTCAAGTTCAGCCCAAATCTTTATCGGCGCTCCTTCAAATTAGTGACCGATCATCACGCCCCATGCTGGCTGACCAATCTCAAGGATCCTTCCGGCTGCCTAGCTAGATGGAGCCTTTGACTTCAAGAGTCCGATATCACCCTCATTTACAAATCGTCACACACTCGCAGACTCAGACTGCTTATCTCGTGCTCCTGTGCAGCCAGCTCCGGATGACGCTGCTGACCACGGTGAAGTATTCCTGAGTGCAGTACATACCAACGATTGCGCCGAGCATCAACGCGCCGACCCCGATCTTCGCGACGTCATTCGTTATCTTCAAGGAGCCAGCAGCAGAGTTCCTAAAGCCTTCAGGAGCGCTTAGTCGTCTCTCTGCATACGTAACGGTGTTCTCTTTAAGAACTTCGCTGCCAACACTAAGCCATATTTTCTGGTCGTCCTCGTGTCCCTACGCGATGAAATTCTTCACGCCTGCGATGACGAACCCGCTTCCGTTCACCTTGGGGTTACTACAACACAAGCCAAAATTCAAGAGAAGTACTACTGGCCTGGCCTTGCTCACGACGTTTCACATTACGTCCGCTCTTGCAGGAATCGCCAGCGCCGTAAGGTCCCGCCCGTGAAGCCAGCCGGATTCCTCAAGCCCATTGAGCTGCCTTCGCAAGCGTTTCAACAAATCAGCATGGACTTGCTGGGACCCTTCCCTACATCAGGCAGCGGAAAAAGGTGGATAATTGTAGTCACACCAGTCACCGTAGGACGACTTCTTATCATCCCCAAACTAACGGACTGACTGAACGTCTAAACAAGACGCTTGCAGACATGCTTTTCATGTACGTGGACGGGAAACATAAGATCTGTGACGACGTCCTGCCCTATTTAACGTTCGCGTATAATACAGCCGTACAAGAAACCACCAACATGACGCCGTTTAGCCTCGGGTATGGCCGTCAGGTGACGACAACACTGAATGCCATGCTTCCCCATGACGTCGACCACCCAAATGACGACGTTGCATCCTTCTTACAACGCGCCGAAGCTGCCCGCCAACTCGCACGGCTTCGCATTCAAGACCAACAGGGCCAGGACGCGCAACGCTACAACCTACGGAGGCAGCTTGTTGAATACCTACCGTGTGATCATGTCTGGGTTTGGTCCCCAATCCGACGACGCGGCCTATGTGAAAAGCTCGTGTGCCGCTATTTTGGTCCTTACCGAATTGTGGGACGCCTTGGAGCCCTGAATTTTGAAGTTGCCCCTCACGAGACTCATCAATCTCGCCTCCACCCCCGCCCCGAGGTGGTACATGTAGTTCGCCTGAAGCCCTACTACGAAAGGGCGCATTAACTCTTTTGAAACCAACCCTGCGTTCGTGCCGGCATCGGATCGATGCCTTCGGAGGAGGGGGGCTAGTGACGCCAGCGCTCGTGGAGACCAAAGCGCCTTTCAAGAAGAGGAGGAAGTGTGTGTGTGAAAGTGGTATGTGCCATTCAGCCCGAGGACATCATCATCATCATCATCTGGAAGCGCACGTCCTGGGCTACGCTGCTGTTGACCCTCGGCCGCTGATTACCAACGTAATTATATATGCAAAGCTAATTGTAATAATTCGCACTGCCATTGCATTGATAGGAATATGAAGTAATAAAATCCGTGGGTGTTAATATTGCGAGCCTCTCCGTCTGGTCGTTCAGCTTTATTATATTCCGGATGTGCTTTGAAGCATTCTTAACATAAAGTTCTTTTTGCATGGTTCTGGTGAGTAGGCTGGAAGAGCATTCACAAAAGGAATAATAAAGACGCACACCCGACAATTCTGGACAAAGCATTTTCAACATCAAGTATTTTATGAGATCATTTTTTTTTTCTAAGACTGTAAGATTTCACTATCAAAAAGTGTATCCGCAGTTCTCCTCTCCGCAGGTTTGTATTTTTTGCTGTCAATGCTTGTGGTATCATCAAAAGCGCTAAATATTGTTTTTCTGCGGCAGTCTTACCTGCTCGATGCGAGCAACAAAAAACTTTTAAAAGGAAGATTTTCCTACAGATCGGAAGAATGGACCATTGCAATCAATATTTCCATAAGAGTAAATTATAATTTCGCAATATCCAAAAAATTTCTGTCCAAGAATGTTCTGCCTGAGAAACTCTCTTGTTTCTCATTAAAGTGGCCACACAAAAGGGGCTGTAAAACTGCCACGGTTATTAGCTCTGAATACTCCGACTTGGTATACGTGCTAATGAACGTAAACATCGCTTTGGCGAGCGCGGCTTCGGCCGCTTATCTCTTTTTTGAGGAGCGTCCGCTCCGGCGGACGCAGTTGTTGCTGCGACGCGCGTCTTTACTTTCCTCTCTCTCCTTCCTCTCATCTTTTAACTCTCCTCTATCTGCACGTGGCAGCGGTGGTGGCTTGGCTCGAGCCAGTAGCAGGCCCGTGCAATTTCCTTTTCATCCTTCTCTCAGTCACAACAACAACAACAACATTTAGAGCCTGTATTTACGACAGCCTTTATTACTACTGAGGCGGCACCCCAGCGGTTCCGCGCCCTTTGAGTATGATGGCTTATCAGAAATGTACGCGCATCTGGAGCTTCTATTAGCTTCATCGTGCGGGCGTTGAGCGTTGGTAGTAAAGATTTTCACCATGCGCAATTATAGAAACTTGTAGAGGGCCTTTCCTTTCTGCCGGTACTGCGCATGCATCCGCGGAAGTTGCCATAAAATGACAAAGAGGATTCAAAGCGCTCTTGATTCCACTTCTTTTGCCTTGCTAAAATAGAGCCAGATTTCAGTAGGTTATCTGCGAGTGCGCAATGAAGATAAACTTGATCTCCAGCTCGAATAGATTGACAGGCGACAAGATTGCACCCTGAGTTCAAATACGGGGTTTACATTTTAGGATGCGAGAAATATTGCTAACTATTTATGCAAGTTCCAGTGTCTTAAAATCTTTCTCACCATTTTGATCACGGAAAGAGCAAGTTCCCAAAAGAGTTCCAAATGAAAGAACAGCTCCCAATGGAAATGTGGCCATTTTATCTTTATTACTTGTTTGATTTCACTTTGAAGATAAAGGAGACGCACGCACTCCAGATTCTGAACTGCATTTTATTTCCGCTTGCACATCGCAGAGTAACGCCGCACCATGTAACCTGAGGCTTTGCTATCGCTGTGGTGCAAGATTATGTCACCCTGCCCCTCCATATCAGATGGCAGCTCTGTGAGAGATTCACTTTCACCGGACGAGCGCGAAGAGTGCTCTCTGCAAGAGGACTGAGTGACCTTCAAAGTCCGCTATTTCTTTTCTCCCAACATAACCAATGATATACTGCCGCATAATTTGTTTTCGAGAAGAAATTTGTACATCCGGTTTGCCAACACTGTAGTTTCAGATTCCAAATAATGACACTCAACAAAACAACCACAGAAGCAAGCGGGAAAGCTCACGGCTCGCACAGCAGTCTGCTTCCTCTGAGAACTACTGTGGAAAGACTGGCGTTATTAAAGCGATAGCTCTATCCGGTGTACCAACCACTCTCAACGCCACGCGGCCTGTACACTGGCTGAATTTGACCTGCAGACAAGCAACGGTGAAAATTGGCCTAATAGAAAAAGACACAGAAAGAGAAATAACATTTGCGGCTGGCAGTCGAACCCGTGGGGGCGCGAACAGATCAGCTTCACAGTGCGCGAAGCTCACAGGACGCGAAAGATCAGATTTGTGAGACCGCTAGCCTACAACGACAGTCGAACTCGCATCATGTTAAACTACACCACAATCTCGCGCTGTGCAATGCAGTGCGTCGTCTTCATGAACTTCCATGTGCTCCGCGCGACGGTACGGCCCGCTCATCGTAGTATTCAACGTGGCACAAATCCCTGCTTTAGCACTCATTCGAATGTTGCCGATATTCTGTATAGTTTCCAAAATTACAAAATTTGGCCGGGCCCTTCCCCGAAATTTGACCTTGGCCGATTTGAAAATTAATCGATTACCAACAATAATTGAGTGTGCGGACAAAATGATGACCTCCAAATTTGGCCCGGGCCTTTGCCAAAATGCTAACCCTCCACTTTCGGGTATAAACGTGATTAAACACTGCCTAACGTTTCATAGGAAAATTCTGATTGTATATGCCATATTACAGTGTCTGGAAAAACTTCCTCACCACCGCGGTGGCTCAGTGATTATGGTGCTGGAATGCTGACCTGAAACACGGGAGTTGGATCTCAGACGCGGCGGTCGCATTTTGATAGAGGCGAAAAGGCTTGAGGCGTGTGGACTGTGCGATGTCATTGCATGTTAAAGAACATCGCTTCGTCGAAATTATCCAGAGCGCTCCACTACGGAGGCCGTCGTAGCCTAAGTTGCTTTCACACGTTAAAACGCCATAAACCCAAAGCCATAAGAAGTTCTTTCTCACTGCTTAGAACACGAAGGCCGTTGTGCGATAGGCGATGTTGGCTGGGCATTATATTTCTTATAACTTTTAAAGGCCACCCTAACAAATGCTGTTTAACAGAAGCCCTTAACATCGAACAACACGAATCGAGCTCTCACGAAGCGCAACTGCACAGTGCTGCTATGCGATTAGAGGCGAAAGTCGGTTAGCCTCGGCCATGAAAAGAATCGCTGAATGCAATGAGGATGCTTTGAAGGTTGGTTCTTGCATAAGAACTATTCAATAAATGCTGACTCCTGCCTCTCTCCAAGAAACCCCGCGCAGTATGAAGCCACGGAATAGCTGGTAAGGAAAAATTATTCACAAAGATGCATAAGTTTAGATTTCCTCTACACTGTTTCCGTAGCACTCGCCCTGAACAGAACGTATTCGAGCTCCACGCTTCTTATATGCAGGATGCGCTCGATTTGCAAAGGCCCGAAAGCACATTCTCCTTACAATTACCTGTGGCCCCTTTCACCGCAGACTGTAATTTTTGTCCTTGATTTTTATGAAACGCTTAGGATATAGTAATTTAGCTATCCAACATGAATTAATTTATTTTGCGGCGCTTCTTTTTGAACTTTAAGCTTAGTGATTCGGAATTTCATGTATGGGTACAGCCATAGCGTTTCCGAAGGGCAAAATAAAGGTAATCCAACCTCCTCTCTGCACACTGAGCACGTGTGCGTTGGTTGCACTCTAAACCTAAACCTAAAAGCCACCTAAACCTAAAAGCATTTTAATGCCTATTCGGATGCACTTGAGTTTCTTTGTTGTCTTTTATCTGCACTGTAGGACTTGTTTGAATTAACTCCCTCTTTGTTAAAACCTTTTATTAAACCTGCCAGGACGCTACCAAAAAGGGCTGAATGAAGCATTGAAAAATCTTGAAATTGTCATCTAAATCCCATAAGAAAGGCTTAGGAAGTTACTCTAAGGCACGCTAGCAAATGATGCATTCAAGAAAAAGCTACGCATGTAAACGATCACAAGAAATTAATATTTCAACGAATTCGCGGACGCAGTTCACAACGATGAGATATGTTACCCGTTGAGTAGAACCCGAATAAATCCCTCATAGTCCCCGCGCCAAAAGTTGGACTTTAAAACCATTCTGCATAAAAATGTACTGCTAGAGCTGCCAGGGACGATCCTCAGTGTTCCCAGCAGGCGGCAGGGAGGAGAAGGAAAGATGGCGAGCTTAACCAGAAGAACCGCGTATGTTTACAGGGTGAACACTAAGTTACTGATCGGGCCATATTAGCCCGAAATTGGCTTGGCGTTTCTGAGTCCAGTCACTGGAAGTGTCCCTAGTTTTCAAGCATGAAAAGATTGTCCCGTGCACAAAAAGATAATGATCCTGAGGTCCACCTCCCAATGGCCGAAATGTTTGTGCAATTCCCATCATACATAGCCATTTATCTCTTTGTTACTCTAATCAATCATGCACAGTTCATCCTCGGTCCTGCCCTAAATAGGAAATTTCCGGAGCCCTCCACTACGGCGTCTCTCATAGCCTTAGTTGCTTTGGGACGTTAAACCCCATTAACTAAACCAAACCAAACCTTCTTAGCCTGCTACGGGTGACCAATACTGAGCTAATCTGGAAACCGCGAGGTAAGACATCTCACAATGCGATTACGAAACTGGCTGAGTGTGCTACATTAAATAAATAATCCATCGCGCAACTTGTGCTTTGCCGGGAAAACACATCCGTCACGCGACGTTATTTGCTTGAAGCTGTACTCCGATAACGGCTTTAAAACAGATTCTTTTGGCAAACTTATTCATCCCCTTTGCTCAGCAGCTGGTTTTTGCGGTATTCACTTACATTGAAGGTTCCGACGACATCAGTTCTTTGGTTCTTGATCACGGCAGAAAATTGGCCCACGTGGCCCATTTTTATCTAATTTGGCTAATCGACGCGCGAGAGATCAGCTCAACAACGCTCTCATCGGCGGATGTAGCAACAATATACTTACCCTCTCTCATTCACCTGTCTCTCCCCACCATTCAAATTTGAGGTAAAAGACAAAAAAGCAGCGTGCTACGCTGAAAACAGCCATATGAATGCACAAAATTCCAGGAGTACTATCTGTGAATCCCTTACAGACCGCGATCGAAGTAATCTAGTGAAGCTGGGTTTAACTGCGGTAATTAACAGAGTCACCTCTTCATTACAAAATATAATGGTGTTCGTACAGGATTAACGACGTACAACGATTGTTTTTATAATGGACTAAGATTACACAGAGCCTAACGCTTTATGTACAGTTTCTTCCTTTTCTCTAGCATCGCAAAGGGAGAGCTTTTAAATAAGCTAACAAAGCACAGACTACCTTAGGTAACACTGATATTTTTATGTGCACGCTGGCTTGAAAACATTTGCGATAGCTTTCGCTTTTTCCTATTCGGAACTGCGAATTAAAAAGATACTTCTAATCACTTTCTATATTTACGCTTAAAGTAGAGTGGACTAAAATATAAGATATTGTTTTCCGCCTTGAGACGTCTTACCGTTTCTTGGGTACGGCGTGTAATCGATCGATAATTTTTGTTTTCTAAGATGTTTGTGACAATGTGAAATTATTATCAACGCTTACCGGTGGCGACTTAGATGAAATGCGACGTATAGCAGTATAACACATGTATAAAAAAAAAGCCAGCAACCGAAGAGCGCAATGTAAGACCTGCAAAATTGGCCACTGCGCAGCAAGAGACACAGGGTCAGACCAAGTTTTTCCTTTTAAGCCTTGCAACAAATTGTTTCATTCAAGTTTGTCATTATCTTCTTCCTGAGCGCACCCATGCCAGTTAATTGAGCGCATCACTCTTCCATGACGTGTAGTCGTAACCGGTTACTGCGAAAGTGCTACATCAATTCCACTTCAACACACTGCTGATGATGGTTTATTTATCAAGCACAAATAAAGAAAAATGATGACTTCCACAGCAAGCTATATACAGCGTGTTTCAAACACGAAGGCTCAAAGAAAGCACTAAGTTCCGTGTGGACCCGATGAGCGCGTTGATAATGCAATGTTCCTCAAATTAAATGCAGAATATTCAGCTGTTGTTACAAATATTAATACTGTTTTGTTGCATAGAAAGGCGTGCAACCGCAAAAGGTAAGCCTGCGAAGTGCCCACATAATTATAGCCGCTGATATACAATCCATGCGCTCATTTTGTTGCATTATCTTGCCTCTCGAGTGCCCTCAGCCGAAACAAATCCATGAGGTCCGTTTTACTTCCTAGCTTTTATGTCTTGATTTTCTGTGCTTCACACTAATCACGCTGACTCAGTGTTTTAATAGATCTCGATAGTAAGAATGCAGGCTTAGAATATTTAGTTTCTTGTTATAAGAAATTGCATATCTTCCTCAAAGTTTTTCTGCTCGTCTGGGCGTCCACGTAGACGTCGATGAAGTTTCGGACATAGTGGGACACCTTCGCGAAGTACAGTGGTTCGTCCTCTTCCCCGCACTGTTGCGGTCCGCCCACGACGATCCCATGCAGCGTCCACGTCCCGTTGACCTTGTGTACCACTGGTCCTCCACTATCGCCCTGGAAAAGAGTTCATCACCACATATATTTCCATTAGCCAGTTTGAACCAACCGAAGGACTCATACCACCCGCACTCACGTCCGGGCGCACTAACTTGGAACCAGCAGAACGCTGAAAGCTACTCCGAGCGAATAGAAGCAATTCACACCATAGAGAGCCTCGCAGAAGCTCTCTTCTCGCTAAGATCCTCATGTGGTCGCTAAGTGTACCATATTCCAATCTTTAACGGTGTCACAAATCAATTTTTCAGTATGAGCTGCCGGCATATGGAAAGGTGCGGGAGTTAATAAATGTTAGCACAGAAGAGAGGGCACAGGCGAGGAGTGCACAGAGCAAGCAAGCCTGGGTGTGGCTCTCGTCCCATGGAATAGCCAGTGTCCAGGTAGAAGCATCATGGCGTTGAGGGTGGATTCGTGCCTGTGACTTTTCTATCAATTGTAAGCACGCCCCATCACATTCTCGACGGGGCATGCCGAAATGTTTTGGGACAGTACAGATCATAAAACAGTGTGTCGAATTTCAAATATTCTAGTACGCACACAATGAGCGATTCGGCATGCATAGCTGCCACACCGCATTCTAATGTACACGGCACAAAAGCATGGGAGGGCATGTTTCCATAGTTTAGAACAGCCAGAAGCGATATCGGCCTGCATCGCCAAAGGCTCGGGCATTCCCTTTCACACTACTTCTGCCTGCCCATCTGTGTACGGAGGACAGGACAAGACTCGTTATGGTTACTTGCCTCGGCGCCTCGTGAAAACATTCAAGGACACTTATTTGGACACCGCCAAAACCAAGAAATTAAGGCCACTCAGAAGGATATTTTTGTAACTTTGTGAACCAGAAGAAGTACAATTTAGAAATCTACAAGAAATCTACAATTTAAGATGAACAGAAAGCTCGGCGAGTTGATTGCTATCCAATTTTCAGCAGTGCGAAAATGACAAAGACGTTTACACACACAACAACACGAGCGCTGAGTATCAGCTGAAGGTGTATTATCACAAACGACGTTTATAAATAATCTCGCCAAAAGACTCACAAACACCGACTTATCCCATCTTAATATTCCTGCAATGACTTCTCAGGAAAGGCGAATTCACGGTTAATAAATGAAAACGACGGTTTTGCGACACGCGCGGAACCCCCCTTATAAATGTGATACGCTTCTACTAATTCTCTTACCACCTGATCTTTGTCTTTGAAAACTACAGAGGTCTCTTGAAGCAAAGGAGTACAGGCGTGTTCACGTTGTCTGCAATGCCGAGCTAAATTTGATCCGCCTGCTTTGTCCAACGAATTAAAATGTTCCCTCAGGCGGTCTTTAAGCAACGTCCTGTCTGTCCAACATACCATTCGCCGCAAGACAGGGGGATTCTGTATACAATCCCTTTTACACAATCGACCCTCCTTTCAGCATGGTTAGTGGTACATTCACTTCCGGCCCTCCTCACTCGGTCTCTCACCGTCTGAAGAAAGTGGGCCGTAAAATTGAAGTTGACGTTTTATTTTCGTCTGGAAGGGAATTGAGTGATATTTGCCCCGCTGTACAAAGACGGCGTGAGTCGTTACATGGTAGGAGGGCCGAAAGTGAATGTACCACTAACCATGCTGAAAGGAGGGTCGATTGTGTAAAAGGGGTTGTACACAGAATCCCCCTGTTTCGCCGCATGGTATGTTGGACAGACAGGACGTTGCTTAAACGACCGCCTGTGGGAACATTTCAATTCGTTGGACAAAGCAGGCGGATAAAATTCAGCTCTGCATTGAAGACAACGGAAAAACACCTGCACCCATTTGCTTCAAGAAACCTCTGTGATTTTCAAACACAAAGATGAGACAATAAGAGAATTAGTAGTAGCGTAACACATTGATAAGAGGGGTTCCGCGAGGGTTGGAAAACCGTCGCTGTCATTGATTAATCTTGAAATTGCGTTTCTTAAGAAGTCGTTGCCGGAAGAATAAGATAGTATAAATAGATTTTTGCGTATTTTGGCGGCATTATCTATAAATGCCGTTTGTGATAATAAATTTTCAGTTTACAGTCAGCGCTCGTGTTGTTGTGTGTGTAAACGTCGTTGTCTTTTTCGCGCTGTTAAAAAATGGTCTACAGTTTAAAATTCCGCTTTAAGAAAGCTGACATTTATAAGTCCCTAACGGTACCGCAATATAGATTGTTGTGGGCAAAGTTGCACCGGAAATCAAGCTTTTAATTTCTTCTTAGTTGAGTTTAGTTGTCTCAGCTGTTCTTCGAAAAACACATGCGTTACCTGATTAAGCTTATATCTAGCGTAATCACAGCACATCAATAATAGATGCCTTGTAACTGCCTGTAGATCCATTAATTCACTAACTAATACCGCACTCAAAAACTAAGTTCAAAGCTGATATTCAATTCTAGATCAAACCGGGCAGTCCGACCTAGTGTGGTAAGCAAGGTATTACTGAAAACAAATGACCTATTTGAATTTTTTTACTTCCTACTAGGCTCAGGCCAAAATTCTCTCTCGTAAAGGGTCCCTGAAAGGGTTTTTGTGATTGGCTAATATACGCTTGCATTATATAGAGTACAGGCCACCGAGTGTACATGCCGCGTACAGGACCTCAAAAGCGAACCGATCGTATACAATGTATTTTTTAAAATACGCGCTTCGACGCCTCGAGGCGACCTGTGCTGCCGAGGTTTCCTTCAATCCACGCGCAACGAGTCATGCAGCGCTCGTTACGTTAGCAGCGGAGGGCTGTCATTGGTTCGGCGTGATGTTTCTTCCTGACGTCCGGCAGCCTCTTCCCCTTACCCCTTCCCCCCCCCCCCTTCCCGCTCGCGTCCGCAGCAGACGGAGGGACCTAGTGGGTAGGGCCAGCGGAGGAGGCGGACATTTCAGCGTGCAAAAACTGACGAGAGGAATGAGAAAGGCACGAAGACGCGTAAATTCAAATTTTAACTATAGATAACTGAGTTTCTACAAAACGCATAAGAAAATTATTCTTGAAGGATATGTGTGAAGCGTCGTCCTGTTACATCGTAGACATTCCAAACTTTATTCGGACCCCCTTTCAAGGCCCCTTTAAGTACAGCAGTAACCTTTCAACTCACATCGCAAGACGATCCGTAGTCGTGCCCACCGCACAACACTGTGGGCGGAAGGTCGCGCCCGCTATGATCCCTGCACGCCTCTGTGCTCATGGCCTTCGTCAGAGTCTGCTTCAACTCGGCTGCCTCATTTTTGCCTTCTCCTGAAAAGAGATACAGTCAGCGTAGAAGCAAACGACTGCAGGTTACCCAGAAGAAGGCACCAGTTACCTTCCTTTTACTGGGCTAGAAGGACGACCAGATGTACTACAGAAGAAATATAAAGGAGAGCTCAGTTTGAAATGAAGAGCGTAAATCGGGGAGCAACGCACAACATTGGGGCAAATCTAGCTCATTACAAAGGCCTGACGTCAGCAAAAAAGAAAAGAAAAGGCACATGTAGAACAGTGGCGGTCATGAAATTTAGAACGGTCAATACCGGCGGCCGCCGTCCGAAAATTTTCCACTGCCTTCCGTACATCAGCGAGCGAGAGTTAAGACGGCCTAATGCAGAGCGTAGCAGTTTTGTCTCGGCTATATACGCAGGGATTGCACAGCAAACGTGCTCCATCGTCTCGACACCCCAGCAGCTGATGCAGGCAGGGAACATTATTTCGTAAGTGCAATGCCAAGCCTCATGCGACGTAGCAAAGTTCCTTCACGCCGCGGTAGCCGGGTGCAAATGCAGTAGTGCTGACGCAAAGATGATTGTTACTAAATTTTAGGGCGAAAGCTTTTAATGCTTCATACTGTCGTGACCAAGACTTGTTAGCAAATGTGCCCGCGTTTAGGATGCATGCCTTATATGGGTGTATGCCAATAAACAGCCACTCGACACTTAATCGCGTGCAATCGAAACACATCGGAACATGATATAGAGGAATATCATGATTATATCATTGTACTTAATGACTAAATGACTAATTGGTAATTAGTAGTAATTAAGAAGTGGCATGTGGGGCTGTGCACTGCGCCTGTACCTCAACTAACACTAATTAATCGGTGTACTAGTTAAGGCACGTTAACTATCACTAACCATACATTAACTAGTATCACAATATCTGCAAGTAATGCTTAAATATCATTTACCATCATTAATAGTTATACGTTTATAGACGTTTCATAGCCATTGTGTTGAGCATTCTGAGAGTCCATCACTTCAGAGGTGAGTGACAGGACATGATGCATGGCATTAGAACAATGGTAATGGCCAATTAGCCTAATTAACCTTTCTAGTAAGACCAGATAAATACATGAAACCAAGTAGGAAATTGGTCGAGTTGGGGAATCGAACCAGTGTCTCCGGAGTGCGAGACGAGCACGCTTCCACTCCGCCATGCCAGCTCGATGGTTTGGAATGAACAAAGGCGCGTCTAGCTAATACGGCGTCTTCGTTCACTGCCATCTTCCTCCCTTCCCTTACGGCTAAGTCCAGGTGTCGACTGAAATATGCGAGAGAGATACATTTGCTTTCCTCAAAAATCAATTTACCATCGAACAAGGCGTAAAGCCGAATAACCAACGTGTTTCTGTGGACTCCCTGGCAGCGTTACAATGCGCTGTCGCGTTCTACTCTTAGAGGCGAAGCTTAACATCTTAACTACACATCAGTGACACAAGCAGCAACACTGAGCTTTAGGCTTTCGCCTCACCGCACTTTAGGCCAACAAAGGGCCCCCCTGAATTTTTGGAAATATGTTATCTCTGGAGGCTGGACTTTTCAGTTTTTAGTTTTTGAAAATTCGGCGGACTTTTTTCGGCGTTTATTTAGACTGTGCTATCGGTTTCCTTCGGCGAATATCATTTCCGACAAATGAAATACTTCTTTCGGTGAATCAATGTAGCAGTTATTTGTGGTCAATGTGTATTAAAGTAATTTTTGTTATCTTGAACAATTGATTTACCAATAATTAACATTAAAATACAACATTTAGAGCTGGGCTTATAGAAAAAATTGCTACTCTCTTTAAAAGCATAACTCAGTTTAAAGGAGTTAGCCGCCAGGCAAAAATGGAAGTGGAAGTTAACTTCTAAGGCCTAGGTCGTCATTTAATCGTTGGGATTTCATGCCGTGCTGAGCGCGAGGGCGTGGCTACACGTGGTCTGCGTGTTGATGGCAACAAAGGACCTGCCCCTCGTCCGCCGCGTAAGCCAAAATACAATTTTTCGTGACACCCCTTCGTTGAATGTCGGCGTGCATTCTATTCGCCTTATTAACTAACTGCTCAAGGTAGGAGATGGTAGTGAAAAAACAGTGCTTAGCTAGAAGACGGCGAGGAGATTATTCTTCCCGGTCTGCAGGAGCGTGTGAGCTATGGAAGAAATAGCGCAAATCGCATAACTGCACTCTTTATACCCCAGTACCATGGTCGCATCATGGCCCTGGCTTCCCTGCTAGTTAATTTTCAACATTAAGGGAGCGAAAGACGCATTCAGTAGCCATATACCTATATACTGCAAGCCAGAAATACCGAATGTTTTTGGTTAAAACGAATTTTGAAAGCGAATGCGGCGTCCTTTTACAGTTTTCTTTTTGTTGTTCGAACCAAAAAGTCTAAATTGTAGTTGTGACTTATTTACATAAATGTACACTTATAAATACAGTATTTATTTCTTTCTCTCATATCTTCCCGGTTATTATTGCGAAAGCAATACTACTTGCACTTTCATGCCTTTGCCGTGCCGCGGCGGTGACCACCATTGACCTTCATTTGCGAAAGCAGTACTACTTGCACTTTCACGCCTTTGCCGTGCCGCGGCGGTGACCACCATCGTGCCGCGGCGGTGACCACCATTGACCTTAATTTGACCTTGATTGCATTAGATTGGATTAGATTAGATTGGATTGGACTGGATTGGACTGGATTGGATTGGATTAGATAAGATCAGATTAGATCAGATTAGATCAGATTATATTAGATCAGATCAGATTAGATTATATTAGATTAGATTGGATTGGATTTGATGGGATTGGATTGCAATGGAATGGAATGGATTGGATTGGATTGAATGGGATTGGTTTGGTTTGGTTTGGTTTACGAAGTTTAACGTCCCAAAGCGACTAAGGCTATGAGAGACGCCGTAGTGGAGGGCTCCGGAAATTTCGACCACCTGGGGTTCTTTAACATGCACTGTCCTCGCACAGTACACTAGCCTGTGGAATTTCTCCTCCAAAGAAATTCAACCGCCGTGGCCGGGATCGAACCCGCGTCTTTCGGGTCAGCAGCCGAGCACCATAACCACTGAGCCACCGCGGCGGCCGGATGGGATTGGATTGGTTTCGATTTGATTGGATTGGATTGGATTGTATAGCCGATGCATCACCACAAGTCTAACCACAAGCACCACCACCAGCTACACTACCAGCTGTACCATGGCGTAGGTACGGATATTGTTTTCTCAATTACCGTGCTTAACCAAGCTAAGCCACAGCGAACTTTTTTTTGTCATCAAGAAATACAGCGGCGCCTCCGGAGTATTCTCGAATTCTGTATTTGAGCATGCAGTGTTAAACCAGATTGGGTAAAAACCTGTAGCTTCAAGCATTACCCATACTCTGTTCAGTATATTAAATAATTGGACATTGAAAAGACAAACTATTTTAGAGCATTAGTTTGGTGTCTATTCCGAATAATAGGCACAGTCCTAATATACTAATAATGCCACTATGTCATGTCTGAATATGGGGCACACCATTTTTGATGTAATGGCTTCTTTCGGTCGGTCAAATGCTTTGATATAATTTCATGTGCCTCTTAAATCCAGCCAAAAATATAACCCGCAACATCTACCGCAGTTTTTCGGGATGCTCGATAGACGCTGATTGCGAGAGTACTCAGGGCCGGAATGACTACATTGTGTATGCACATTTCAACGCACGGCTGATGTCAATCGGGTTTGAGAAGTAGCTGCTTCAAATTGGCACTCGAAGGAGAAAAAACTGGCTTTGACGCCATTAGGACAATTTTCCCAGCAGAAGAAGAACAGCGGCTCGGTATGCCCAAGCGCTTGCTAAAGTTGAGTGTGCTATGAAGAAAAGACTATCAGAAGAATAACTCCATCGTCAGCAACCGCCAGAATCACTGTTCTTCCGACGCACTGCACGTAAAGCGAGCGAGGTACATTTTTTTATTGCCAAGCAAAAAATACCCAAGCGAGAGGAAGTGTCTGTTTGCTGTTTTCCACCAGTAAAAACACTGAAACGAAATAAACGAATTAAACTTAGACGCATTAAACTGGGCTACGTCCATGTCCACCACCAATGTTGCCGTCTATCACTCTGACCGGAATGGAGTGAATAAGCGAAACCTGAATTTCAGGCCAACATAGAGATGTAAGGACGTGAGAGAGTTTCTGGGATTTTAATTTGATTTGAATAGTATTTATTACTTATTTCTACATATATCGCACAGGCTGCATTCAGCTGCAGCATTGCGTGAGGGAGGCCTAAATAAAAGAAGTGCGAAGCAGCTAGGGGAAATATCCGATGGGCGAAACTGATGGAGCAGATGTGATTGCAAAAAGAAGGGTATAAATCTCTTTAATCACAATTTTACTTCAAAATAGTCTTCAAGAATAAAAAAAGCATGACAACTGATAACGATTTTAAAGATATACCACTGTTTATTTTTTCTTAAAAACGGCTGAGTGACAAAAACTGATAATGTTATCATGAAGTCGATGTAAAAGTGCTGTAGGACGGCGCAACAGTGGTGACACAAATGTGTTCGTGCTTCCAAAACGTGCCTGAATTTTTTATGGACATGTAGGCGATGGGATGTCCAACACGGTTCAGAAAAATGAAAGGCTTTTTATATTCAGCGACAGTTAACATTCGATAGCAAACATCGTAGTATACTTCACTAACGTCCAAATACAGAATTCTTCGTGCATATTTAGTTGAAGCGCAGCAAAAGTCAAGGGACAGAGTTTGTCTATTTCGTTTATCAAGCGGTGTGTTTTGATGCGCTCCTGCTATCTGATCATAGCATTCAGATTGCTGTTAGTGATGTCCAGAAATAAAGGGATAGCAGCTTCATACTGCTCCTTGAAATGCCTGTTATAATCACTGGCGAACAAACTCGCTTGAGAGTTATGCGTGGGTGCTAGAGAGTTGGTTAGGTTTTCTTGGTGCGGTAACTAAAATGACGATGCGAATTCAACTTGAGGAGGAGCGAGCATTCGATGTAGTATCTTTCTAGTGATTGCGGGAGCTTCCGAAATTACCAAGCGTATAAGGATATTTTGTAGTGGATCAAGTAATGCGGCTTTACTCGGATAAGTTTTGTGTAAGATCAAGAGGGAAATATTTGTACTAATAAGCGCAGTGTTATGGTAAGTTATTAACGTAAATAATGAATAGGTAAGGACCAGGCACGTTTTCTTTTGGAGCGACAAAGTTATGTCGCGTTCAAAAGTTGACTAATGGTCAGTATGGGTGAACTATTTACGCAGAGACAAAAAATTCGAATCCAGAAACTTTTTACAGAATCTGAATGTAATCTGGAGTAATGTAGTTTGGAACACAATCGAGTGGCCAGGAAAAATAATGAAAGTACGTTCAGTATGAACGATATTGTGTAACTGATGCGGAATTCGTTAGTAAATTCCATCAGTTGTGGTTATCCACCAATAGTTTCCTGAATCCCTGAATAAAGCCTTTGATTTGGAAGTGCAGCGCAGTGCTATGTATCGTGTTCAAGCAGTTTACACGAGATACTGGAAATGACGCAGGCCAACGATTATTTGCGGGAACTGTGCAACCAGATTCGAAAGCAAAAATTATATTACTAATTTTGAAATTATGTGGCAAATACTCTGCACATAAAGACTGCTGAAGTAGGGGCTAATTAATGAGATTTGGAAAGGTTCGAGTGCAGTTAAGCGTTTTCGTGTCGATGCTGAGACACCGGAGAAGATTTATAACTTATCTTTTTATTCCATACTTGTTATAGGGTAGGACATGCAAATCAATTGTTGCTTCCGTTAATTAAGGCATACTGAATTGGTCTTTCTGTGCGAACATAGCTATAAAGTGGTCACTTAAAACAAACGAGCGTGACGAGTATTCCGCTGACGTAACCAGTGCCCCGTCAGTATCCAATAGTGGTATATGGTGAGAGTAATCTGTGGAGAAAATCATTACTCCGAACTTTTTTTTCATTCTTTGTTGTGAAAGGCTGCAAGTCGCTGTAGAATTTTTAGCTGGCTTTGCGAATGGCACCACAGCATTCTTTCCGCTGTTGTTCTTTTTGTTTTTAGCGCTCGGAGCTGACAGTCATACCATGGCTTTAAGTTTCGCGGAAAGAAATACGTAGTATTTCCGCACGCATCAGGAATAAAATTTTGTTTTGAGCAAGAATTGTACATTTGTTAATACATCAAAAGAATAGCTTGAAGGAATGTCTGCCAGAAGTTTTCTAAGCCTAGATTGATTGCATGAAAACATATTTTTCTGTAGTCGACAATGTTTTTAACATATTAGTTTAGAGAAGCTTGCGGGTGGAGTAATTTATGTATGAGAAGCACGTGGTCACTAAAGCCGTCAATGCGGTATATATAAGTGATATTCTCAGTACGTGACTTAAGATCAAGATCTAATGCGTTAACACGTTCACTGGCCCAAACAAAATAGGTGAGTTAAATCATTACATTCACAGGAACAAGATATTACGTTATTCCCTTCTATATCACAAATTAAAACCGTTCGCATTATTTTTTGGGAATTTGCTTTTTACTGGACTTAGGTTATCGTGTGACTGCCAACAAGAGCCAGTGGAAACAAAATTATGCGGTTCGGAACATAGCAAAACACCTATTTTTAATTCACTGGTAATGCATTACGCGGATTACACGTGCAATGCGTCTTAAGCCGAAGTAGAATCCCGACAACAGATAACACGTCATTCGAGACAGATTGCGCTATCACTCAAGACGCATCAGCTTCATGTTCATTCAGGAAGCAACCGCTATTTTCCTTATCAGTTATTTATATGCTTAGCATCATTCCTATGTGCAATTATTTCCCTGGTTCTGTTAAACATAAGGAACGAGAGGTTACAATATTATCGTCCTTATCAAGGAAATTAAAACTGTTCGCTTAGAAGACAATAGATTCTCGGAATGGGCTTGTCGCTGGACTGAAGCTATAATGTGTGTCTGTGGTCGAAAACTATCAGCTTCATCAGGCGGCATGTAACAGACGCCAGATAGCAACCTTTAAAAAAGTGTTGCAGGCCAAGGCTATTTTGATTATTGATAATAAAAGACAGTATGCGTTTTGATGGATATTAGAAGCACAGTTCTCTGCTTGCCTTTTGTTTCTGGTATTTTGCAATTGCCGACATCTTAATGATGGCGTGTTTTAGTCAGATAAGGTACGCCGCGATCGTTAAGTTCTCTAGAATCAGCAAAATTATTGCACATAGAAACGATGCTGTGTATATTAGGAAGTGATAAGGAAAATAGCGGCTGCGTCTTGAAACTACATTAAGATGATGCGGCTTGACTAATAGCGCAATCTCTTCGATGACGTCTTAACTATTCTCGGGATTCTGCTTAGGTTGAGATGCATGGTACACGTAAATCATGCAGTGCATTCCTAGTCAATTAGAAGAGGGTGTTTTCGATTTGTCGAATCTTATCACTTTCTTTCCAGTGACTCGTGTTGGCAGTCAGAAGTCCTAACTTATGCATTTTGCGTCCATTTGAATTGTTTGAATTTTTGCAGGATGCGCTCTTTTTCTTTAAGACTGAATTTTGTTATACCCAGTCTGTACTCAATGCCGCGTGAACTTGTCTTGGGTAATTATGCTAATCATAACAAGTGAAACATTTTGCGTAAAAATGTCAGCGAGTTATGGAGAAGTTAGGTGTCAGTATATATTTAATACTGACACCTTTCGTTATTTTTTCCTCGAGCGATTAGGGAATGAAATATTTTACCTTGAAATGCTATTAACTCTGAATCTCTGAGCAGTTTCCTTCGTAACCTGTAATAATTGTTCATTTTACCCTTTGAGTCAGGTATTGCATGTACATTTTTTGAAGAAATCTTAATCCGCACTACTCTTCATAACGTGTTCTTTAATACTGAGTCACGTATTTTGAAACTGTCTCTCATGATTATCTATTTTACAAAGTTATTTCAGCTGTGGGAACCTTCTTTGTGAAACTTTTGTGTGACGTAGCTAAAAAAAACAACCTCTGCCCATTCCGGCAAAAGCCTTCAAAGTGGCTAGCAGTTTGTTCCAAATAAACAAAAATAAAATAACTGACGATGTACTGGCGAGGAGCTTCCGCTTTGCAGTATTGTCCTGACTAGTGCAGAAGATTTAACCTTAAATCTCAAGGGAGCTTGACTTCGCTCCAGTTTGAACTCGGGAAATTCCTCTAATGGATGTTGTATGTAAACTGACGCCGCATGTATATCCGAAGATCTTTCAAAGCGACCGCATTTAAACGTAGTCCATTGATCAAGGAATTCTACATCGTGGTTCACACTCATGCCATTAGCAGAATGCCAGCGCATGTATATAAAAGTGCCACATTCAAAATGCCCTCTAAAATGACATATCTTTCTGTATGCTGGACACCTTTGCTAAGACTCTGATTATTAGCTACTATAAGGCATTGCGGGAATTCCTGAAAGACTGACTGTTTGATGTTGCCTACAGAAATGATGAATGCTTTATTTAGTTTCTCCTATTTGACATAGTTTATTGAAGTAAACAGTTCGGGGTCTCTACTGCTGGAAATGGCTAAAGTACAGTATTTCGAAACATGTAGAAGATTAAAAAGCGCAAATTTCAAAATGTAAATTTTTATCATATCCGGTGATGATGTGTTTCCATGCACTTTAAAATATCATGCGAAGGCGTGTGGCAAAAACGCATGCATTGAACGTCTTTGCTGTCAGCATAGCTAACTATCCGGCAGTTGATGCAGCACTACCACTGAGATGTGGACAGAGTTTACCAAAGAAGAATTACTTTTCATGTCCTCGTGTGGCCAATATAGCATTCTTCAAAATTTTGCTCGTTTCGCCTGAGAAGTCGTAAAGAAATTTCTCGATAAAGGTAAGTTTTCAGTTGTTACACTAATTTCGGGTTTATCTGCGCTCGCAGGCTTCATCTTGGCTCTGAAACTCATATGTCATCATCCCGCTCTCTTCACACTATTTTCCAGCATGTCCGCAACATGCTGAGAAAGGGCTGCTGATAACCGGAGCACAAAAGGGCTGCAGACCCATCGACGAAATTTCACGGAAATTGCACTCTGCGTGCTATTTTTCAGTCTATATGCTCACTTCTCGTATTTTAGATCTGAGTGGTTAAATTTCACATGAGACAAATAATAATAAAAAAGAAGTTGGTTGCTTTACTGGCGACCAGTATCCCGCTTGTATTTCATACCATTCACCTGTACCATCTTTATAGAACCCTTGTGGATGGCAGCGGAGAATATATATACCCAGCTGAAACAGAAATGAGTCAGCTACTAAATTTCAATAGTAGGTAGCAGTACCAAAAACTAATATCAGTTTGAGGTATATGTAGGGACCGATTTATTTGCAGTAGATACCAAAGCTCATCGTTCCATTTTGACTATCTGTGTGGTAGTCTGATGACCTTTATTTTTATACGCAAACATAGCTAATAGCCTCTCTATGCTACAGGGCACTGTCACTTCGTTTCATTCCTGCTTTGGAAAACTATGATGTTCCTACCATTTACAACTTTATTTCAGTTCCGTTCATTTACCTGCATAACAACAGTGACCATTAAGTCACTGGTCATGGCCTGGTTTACAGTGCAAGAAATAGTAGAAAGCACTGTTCGCTAACCCTAAAGTTATCTGTTCAGAATTCCGCTCCATAACATGCGTTGAGTTTAATTTATTCGAGGTGCCGTGGGCAAATTGAGGACATGTGGCAGCGGTTCGCAGCAATGTTTGATTTCGTATTTTCTTCTCTTCAAAAGCCACATTTGTGATCAGGGCTGGCGAGTAGCAGTCCTTCATAAATACAAAACCTGAACAATAAAAACACCCTCTGTGACTTTCGGGGCGTATGTTGTTTGTCTGACTTGATCGCTTACGAAGGGGTCATCAACAGTCGGCATCTACGCCCTCATTTTTACTAGGGCACGAGATCAAGGATGCTATAACCCTTGTCTTTAGGTCGGTTTACGGAGAAGAGCGTCGCTGAAAGGCCTCGCACGAGACCTACTTGAGTGTGCTTTACCACAGAACGTGTACAAGAAAATGGGTCAGTGGAGATCCTTAGAATCACGATGGGAGTTGAAGATCAAAATAAGTATTTCTGTTTTTCTACAAGCAAGCGGACGAGAAGAATCAGCATTTTTGTCTCAGCTGGCTAGTTCTAGCTACTTGATTGTACCCCGATATGAGAAAGCAATTTTCATCCTCTACGAATAACATTGTTAGCAGATAATTTCTGACGTGATAATACTAATACGCATAGAATGACTTTGGTTTACGGTTCACTGCGTTTAAATCACCGATGCATTTATATACCACGCTGTCCAATTACATCTGTCTTCGGTTCAGAGGCATTGAGTCATTTCTATTCCTGCCTAAATTTGTGCACATTCGTATTTCTACGAGCATGACAACAAGTGCAATCTCAATCACGTTGTATGGCTATTGCGCCTTTAAAAAGAAGAATGAATGAAAAGTTACTGATATTTTAATAGCCCCAGGCTGCCCAGTCTATCATTTGATTCTCATGCGCACAAATACCAATGTTAATTTTATCATTAAAATACATTTAACTTTCAACGGCCTGCGTAATTCTTTTCTAACATGTAGAACGGAAAAGCCTAGGTCATGTGTTATATTTTCGTCACTCGTTTCTTTTTTTTTTAATTTGCATTGAGTCTGTACACAGCGCTGTTGCTCCTGCCCATGTTTTGAAAAAAATAGAATGAATGAAACTAGCAAAACAATGCACAATCTTATTAAAAGCCGAAATGGACGCACTGAAAAGAGCGTCGCTGCGTATGGGACTGCTAGCACTTTTAAAGTGTTTCGTTGGAACACATTTAGGCCAACTCATAGATAAGAGAGAGCTAGTGAGAAACCCTGTACTGAAGAAATAAACCTAACCACATCTCCATGTTTGCCGGAGTGAGCTAGTTGGGGGTCTCCTCGTAATACTCATGTCAGCTGTTGAAGAACAGCGCTCCCAGAAGTGGTTGTTTTGTGCCGGCAGGAAACCGAAGCTTCCAATAGCTGTTTTTTGCAGGAATGAGATACGGTGCACAAGACAAGTCTAATATGTTCTCTCGCATCCAATAAAGAAAGCATTTTTGGCAAGCGCGCAGAGATGCTTGACATTGCGTGCTTTTTAAGCAACAATTAGTGTTTGCTTCAAAAAAATTCACAGACGATGGTAGGTGGAGTGTTACGCTGTTAGCCACCATCCATGTTCTTCCAGTCAAGCCACCTTCTAGATGGCGTTTTGCCCTGCTACTCGGTCAACCGGTTGCGCCAACGACAACTACGCTAAATCCAGGAACGGGCATCTAAGAGCAGCGCTCTAAAAGTGCTGCGGCTTATGCGGCAATTGTGTGAAGGTGGCGGTGACGTAACTTTAGTAATTTTCTAAAACCGCTTTTCTGACCGCATATGTATATATACCGGGTGTTTCAGCGAACACTTTCAAAAATTCTCATAAGTAGAATTTTCTTGGTAAAGATATGGCTTTTGCAGCATAGTATTACCAATGTTGGCGGACACCATAAAACCGGTGAATCATATTACGTAGTAAACTGGTTCACTAAATTTTAATAATTAACTTTTTAACTATTACAGTTAGGCGCCTAGTTTGCAATTAGATATTTGTAGCCGGTCGTTAGTAATAGCCATATCAGTTTTTAGAATTTCTAAAACGCAATTACCCTCACCGCTGTGGCTCGACAAAGTTTGGCTGCATCGGGCGAAAAATACATGCGTTATCGAAAGCATGCAGGCAAAGCATCCCCTCCAGTGCACGTAACTAGTCGAAAAAGCCAAATTTTGTCGAACCACAGCGCCGAGGATAATCGCATTTCCGAAATTCTAGAAACTGATATGGCTATTACTAACGACCAGCTACAAATATCTAATTGCAACTAGGTGCCTAACTGTAACAGTTAAAAATTTAATTATTAAAAATTAGTGAACCAGTTTGCTACCTAATACGATTCACCGGTTTTCTGGTGTCCGCCAACATTGGTAATACTATGCTGCAAAAGCCATATCCTTATCAAA
This sequence comes from Amblyomma mixtum, assembly GCF_055824585.1. Classification (NCBI taxonomy): domain Eukaryota; kingdom Metazoa; phylum Arthropoda; class Arachnida; order Ixodida; family Ixodidae; genus Amblyomma; species Amblyomma mixtum. The sequence continues at coordinate 182,485,250 of NC_143013.1, forward strand.
AAAAATTCTACTTATGAGAATTTTTGAAAGTGTTCGCTGAAACACCCGGTATATGCCCCTACGAAAATCTAGAGATGATATTGTATGGTACGTACAGAATGTTCAGGAACGGTGTAGCATCATATGGTTCAGTATAAATAAGGTGTAATATTCCTTACTTAAGGTTGCGTATCTTGTATTGTAGGCATAGTATGACACGGTATGACGGGTCATGTGTGTAGTTGAACTTACTGGAGCTATTCGGTGGGCTGTGAAAGGCGCCGTGGAGAGGGCTCCCCAAATATTTGTAGCCACATTGGTTCTTTAACGTGCGCTGACACTGCGCAGCACTCGGGCGATTTGCTCCTCCCCTCCATTCAATTGCGACCGCTGCGGTCGGTATTGAACCAGCGAATTCTATCTTAAAAGCTGAATGCGGAAGGCACTAAGCCACTGGATGGGAGAAAGATGCTTCTCTTTCTTGTTGATCACTTCTCGATTATTTTTGAGATCTTTGCAAAAAAAATTGCACTTCAAAGAAGGCAAAAAAGAAACGACCAAATTGTTTGAATACCTTCATTAATAAGGAGTAATTGCTCATGGGCACACACCATGGGCAGCCATACGGCTAGAAAGGAGAGCTATCTTTTGTAGTCGTATGGCCGTGCTTGCATGTATGCCAATGAATAATTACTCCTTTATTACAAATCTGCTTCACCTTGGCAGATTCCTCTAAACGTATGACCAACCGTGATAAACTGTTTACACGGGCACGAAGTGCAGTTTTTATCCATCTTTGTTTGTGTTTTAGGGATTGAACGGTGTGATGCCAAATGAGTCAAGTTTGCGCCTTCTTTATTTTATTTTCGTTTGCGTGAGTAGATAATGTATAACAGCAAATCGACTTTTTTGCACTCGAGCACTCCTTGATAAATATGAACCCTGTGTAACTGTATCAGCGCTTTGGTAATGCACGCCAATAGGAATAAGGTTGAATGCAGTGCATTAGTCCACTCACGTCCGGTGCGTCCCCAGCCGGTGACGTACAAATGAGATCCATCACCCAGCTCCTCGAAGCTTACTGGAAGACACACTGGGTGGACCATGCTTGTGAAGTTGATCTTGTTCTTCAGCTTCAAGATGGCAATGTCACCTTTGAAGCTCTGCGGAGAGGAATGCAGGTATCGCAAGATGCCAAATAAGAATATTGCTAGACCAGGACGAATCACCAAAATGGTAGAAATTATATATATTCAGGCCTGACGGAACGCAGAACTCTCGTAGGGCAACAGAGAAAATGCTAACATTATCCTTAAACAAGCCTACGTCGTGGACAAGAGAACTCGGTGGCTGCTTCGGCAAAGAAATTTCGGAGTGTCTAACTTCGAACTTTTTAATAGTTTGAAAACTTTGAGAGGCCCGGAAAGGTGCCCAGATGCAACTGCGTCTTCTGTGCTCTCACACGTTACATTTGATGCACATATATGTTCAACATCGTCAATTTCACCAGCTTTACCATTTGCCTGCTGAGAAATGATAGCAATGCAAGCTCTTCTTCTAAGAAAATGAGCCGTTGGGGAGCAATATTTATATAACTACTCAATTACTGTGACTTTCACCAAACTAACATTGTTTTGAATACGCTAAATATTTAGAGGACTACCTGACTGCATTTAGCCATAGATACGCATGCAAAATATATATCCGCACTGCAGGCTGAGAGCGTTTGTTTGCCTTACTGGGTATCATAACCGTGCATAATGAATCAACATGGCTACGGTAACGGTTTTCTATCGTTACTGTTAATGCTTACGTCTGCCACGTCATTATATCCCAACCTTCATTGACACTGATGCTTTGCCGTGTATTTATGGGTTATAAAAAGACTATGCCTCTCAAACACTTGTGATATACTGCAGCTATTTCTGAAAATCAACGTCGAAATGTCCGTCTTGGAGACTAAGCACAGAAACTGAGCAGTAGTCTGGCTGATGTCTCCGATAAGCTTTCACAGAATATTTTGTATCCGGACTTTGTCACGTAACAACTACTGGTGACGCCTATTCGCGACCTGTTCGAAATTCTTAAAAAGCTTGCCTTTGATAATTTTCCCATCTGCATGAAACATTGCTTAGTGTTCGAACGTGCGCGCGCTGAAACATTATCGTCACTGCGTGAGCAGTATGCCTGCCAATAGGAGAAAATGCTGGCGTGTGTCTCTGCGTCACCATCGACTGAAGCCTCGGGTGCCGGCAGTGAGCCGAGCGAGAGGTCCGTAACCTTACGAGATTCGAAAGAGGAAATCCGCCTCTGCAGAGGCACACAGACGTGCGCAGTGATGCCTCCAAGCGAGCAGCGAGTGCGGGGAGAGGGAAGACAGCCCATAAAGCGAGCGCGCATCAGCCGACCACGTCAGCGAGCGCGGGTTATTGGCAGAGCTCATGAGGCGCGCCAAGAATAGTGAAGTATGCAGAATGCTACAACTATAGAAGCATAAAAAACCATTAGTGAGCCGTAAAGCCAGCAAAAGTAGTGCAGAGTAGAAGCTGAGCAACCGTAAAGGATACATTACTAGGAGAACCATTAATGCCAGTCAAAGTAAAGTGTAATTGGCCGGCGTAGCTTTCAAGAAATTAAATGCGGCAGAAGTAAAAAGTATGAACGGAAAGTGCATTGGCTAAAAGCACACTCGGCTTGCATAGTTCTCGGAATCAAACCAACTGAGCGTCTGTCAGTGTGTCATAGCTGACATCTTCATGTGTTGAAAGTATTTATGCACTGCATGCCCAATAATGACTTAAGATGTTTTTTTCCTTGCTCTGGCGTTCTTTATGTAGCAGGAGGTTTCACTTTAAATGCTTTAATTTCACTTGAGTGTAGACTGGAATAAATACATTATGTTAAGTGAGAATTTGCGCTAGTCTCGATCAAGCACTTGTTTCCCGTGTCTTTTTTTGCGATCTTAAACCATAAATGAATATATTAACCTGGAAGAAGACAACCGCCCTTTTCTAGATAGGTTTTCTGTGTGAAACCGGTGTCTTCACGCCACTTTACATGTCGTTTTGGTAGTTATTTTTTTCCTGGGCTTCAGAAACAAAGCAAGAGCAGCGTTGCATTCCGTTTAAGTGGTTGAGTGCGCTGAATACACCCTTCCTCGAGTTCGTCCCTTCTTCAGAACTGCCCAATGGCTGAATAAAGGTATTCTCCTGGTGATTATTCACTTAGGGGCAGTTCTGTTGAAATTATCTTGAGAAATTATGAACTGAACGGCTTCATATGTTCCCCTTAAGTCAACTGGTGCGAAACATACTCTCCCTACTTTTTCTATGCTTCCTAAAGCTGGTGGCTCGGTTTTTACTTAATGTCGAAATCGCAAATTTTATTTTAATACGGTCCTTGACTCTCTCATAGATTCGTTGAAAGCAACAAATGTTAAACTTACCGATTTTCTGTGGGACTTGAAGCTTGAGTGAGCGCATATTTCCTCTACTTCCTCCCATATCTCACTTCCTTGCCGAAGGTCACGGTTATGGCCGCCGAGGTGTACCTTTATGTACTGCTGGCCTGGCTGGTCTGACCTGCAACGACATAATGAGAAGAATTCATGAATCGTTCTCTGAGCACATAAATACCGAGCTTTCGGTTTCCTCTAAAACCAACGCGCAATGTTTTGCAGGCAAAATATTTGCTTAAGAGTTTTCTTTTTGGATAGTGCGCTTTATGAAAAATCAGAGCAGGGTAAAAGGTGTAATCTAAATAGCGAAAATATTGGTTAAAGAAACTGCCATATAAATCATCATAGAGGCCTAGCAATACCAGGACATTTCGCGTAACGCCTCAAAATTGGTTTTTTTTTTGTTAATGATGAACTCGGCTGTAGACCGCTTTTTAAGAACACTTTTTCTAACTGGTTTGTTGCATTTTAGAGCTTTCGGGTCAATGAACGAAGCAGAGACTTTTCACAGCTCAGCGGATTGCTTAATCCTTCACTTGGCCGTGCCTTAATGATAATGGTCTTAAGGGAATGAATAGAAAAAGATCGTCCACGGAGTATACTACCCATAATTGAGAGATTTGTGGTACGATACTCAATGTCACCGGGCACAGAAATTGCTCGCGATGTAACTCAAGGAGGCGCTCGTAACAGCAGCCGCTTATATGAATAGAGCGCATGGGCGGTCACAGTCCTAGCAGTTTACGTCGTTGACTCCTTGTTTAGCTGCGCTGTCTGTGTTCTTCTAAATGCGTACAAAAGAAGGCCGATTCGTGAGCAGCAGTGCTGAAGGTATTGATTATGTTCTATTCGATCGTCTGACACATGTTCTGAATTTGTAGTTTATAAACTTAAAAGTACGACACATTTTGTTTTTTTAACTTTTCACCCTTTACACCAGGTATCCGAGTTTACGCTAGCCAATGATTAAAATATAGCGAGGCAAAAAAGGGGGAGAAAAACTTCATTATTGCTGTTGACCATTCAAGGCATAGTTACTGAGCGCATTTCTGTATTCTGTTCATTTCAATGAATATATAAATTAAAAGCAAACATCTCTAGTTGTTGCTTTTCCGGTGGTAATTACAGGGTCCAAACTTTAGAGCGCTCCAAAAAACGTCTAATTCATCACTTTTTATTTTCACGTGGGCTGTAGACGAGCATTCTCCGCGTCAACAAGGAAGTGTGTGAAATCTCGAAAAGCCCTAGTCACCATGTACCTGCGTGCTGCGATATCAGCGCTCTTAAATGCGGACTTTGTGAAAGAAACTGTATAGAGTTACTGTATATGTTACCAAAGGTAGCAGAGTTGCGCGTAGGTCCGCCATCTTGCCTGTCAAGCAACCGAAGTTATGCGGGAAAGTCGCACTCCTTTTGTGCAGGCGACGTGCCTAGAGCAGCACCGATCGACCGTGGGTGCTTTTCCGAGTTTTGTAAACCATTTTTGCGCTTGATCGCAAACAAAGAGCATCGAAACAGCTGACTGCGTAATTCAGTCAAAACATACAGTCAAGAAAAATCGCTGCTCTTTCTTGCGCGCGCCGTGAGCTGCGGCAGCAGCCGATTCTCAAAGTCGCCTTCTCCAAACTATTTACCTGATAATTTAAGGGCAAACTCAGTATTCAAAATGTGCCGTACAAATTCAGCATTCATTCGCCTTTGCGGCAACATTTAATTGCCGGACCTTCGTTGAAAAACCTGTTTATAGTCGCCTTTATTGAATCTGAAATTCCTGCAAAAAGTTATGAGCCGGAACTAAGGACAGTATAAAATCCAGAATGCAGTTTACTCGAATCTGGACGATCGTTGTCATCTGAAGTAAACAATAAGATGCCTAAACATGTTTTCCCTCGCTTGAAAATTGTTTGAAGCCGCCGCGGTGGCTCAGTGGCTATGGTGCTCGGCTGCTGGCCCGAAAGACGCGGGTTCGATCCCGGCCGCGGCGGTTGAATTTCTTTGGAGGAGAAATTCGAGGCCCGTGTACTGTGCGATGTCAGTGCACGTTAAAGAACCTCAGGTGGTCGAAATTTCCGGAGCCCTCCACTACGGCGTCTCTCATAGCCGCAGTCGTTTTGGGACTTTAAACCCCATAAACCAACTAAACCAACCAACCAAAATTGTTTGCCATTCAGGTTTTATGCCAACAGGGATAAATACGCAACGCATGGCTCTACTCTGGCGTTTAAACATAAAACACGAAAGAGCGCCGAGCCGCTAGTCAAGTCTGCTTACGCTAACGAAACCTCAATGCAACTTTCAGCGAAAGAAAATAAAACGCGAGAGCGACGCACGTGAACAGCAGCGAACGTAAACAGCGGTCGGATAGTGGATACGCTTCCAACTTGGCCGGCTGTCGCCAAGTCGCCTTCTCCGCAGTACACGGTTCCTTGGACACCACCTGATGACGCTCTGCCAATGGAGTCGCGAGCGGCGTTTTGAAAACAGACGCGCAACGCTGGTACCTTTGACAGCATATACAGTAACTTTAAAGCTGTAGCGCCCCTCGCGCCGCCCTCGGCTCGCAGGCCATGACACGCCGCGCCGGACAAGGAGGAAGTTGGGCAAGGCAACAGCGCGAGCGGCGCAATTAAAAAAAAATGGCTGAGGCTTAGCTAACGTTAAGCCTAGTCAGATGCGAAGCATATTGATGGCTAGGCTTGGTAAAGTTCCTCGCTTTGATCTTCAGTTGTTGTAGAACGTTGTCGCCGAGCCGCATATTGAGCACGCCGCTTAGCCAGACGTTCATACCGCTCTTCATCGGTCTCTGCGGCACGCTGAAGCTTTCGCTTCTCGTTCAAATCAGCCCTCCTTCTAGGCGGCATCCCAACACCTGGCCGCCTCGTAAGTGCCCGGAGAGCGAGGCAAGCTCAGCTTTATACCGCTGTGGTAGCGTCACGTGGTCAGCTGCAGCGCCTCTGATGTGGAGCCTCCACCGCCGCGGCCGACCGCGCGAGCCGGCAGCCCATCTCTCCTCTGCTGTGACATCATGTTGTCACGTGGTCAGCCGCCGCGCCTCTGATGTGGAGCCTCCACCGCCGCGGCCGACCGCGCGAGCCGGCAGCCCATCTCTCCTCTGCTGTGACGTCATGTTGTCACGTGGTGTCACGTGGTCACGCTAAAGGTCAATGGTAGCTCCACCGCCGTGCTCGACGGGCTGTAGTGTAGCTCTAGTAATATGCTTCGCATAAAAACACTTCGAACGTCAACGCTGTCAGAGCTGGTTCTTCCTCGCCTTAGCTCCGACAAAGCCACGTTGAATGCTACCGTGAATATAATTGGGAGAACACAATCAAGTGGGCGCTGGCAGAAAAATTCAAAGCAACACCGGTTACTGGGCCGCGTTCAGTGGGGAAAACAGCGGGAGAGCCAGACTACTGTATCTGTAAGCAAGCCAAAACAATGTATAGTTCCCTGTAGTCGGTAGCAAGAAACTGAAGTCATTTGACAGTTAGTTTGCATGGAAGCATTCCACGAATTCTCGCGCACACTGGATCTCAAGGCAAGATGAATTGTTAATATGCCATCCACCCACGATAGAGAACTTTCTTGCGGGTTAGTTGGTTCATTGCAGAAAATAGGTTAGTACTGCGCGAATGGGACAGGGCAGAAGAAAGACGAACACAAATTACTGTTCCTGTGTGGTAGTTTGTGTTCCTCGTTCTCCTGTCCTGTCCCATTCGGCCAGTACTAATCTTTTTTCCACGTTGGAGCTTCATGCTTTACAAGGACGCAGTGTTTGGCACTTAGTGTCGCCAGCTATAGCCAGGTTTTCCGACTCCAAAGAAGCCAAAGCCCAAAAATGTCGGCTACTATCAAATGGCTCCCGGTACCTTTTGACGCTTACATTGCAGTTCGACGCCTCGGGATGTTCGTTTCTTTGGGCCTTAAAAGATAAGTGATACTACTGCAACGCTATAAACGGCGAGCAAGGTCTCACCAAACGCAGTGGGCGGCTGTGATGATATGGCGGTCGGTGATAAGAGCACCGCCGCAGGCGTGACCTGTGCTGTGCTTGTGTAGGGCTGCGTGCCATGGCCATGAACCCGGAACCGCTGGTTGTCCGCCTATGATGCGGTCCTCTGGCTCCAACTGAGGCTCCACCGATGGCCTGCCGCAAGGGCCCTCTGCGACCCGGCAAAAAAGATCGGCAAAAGCTTGGACAACACAGCAAAGGCAATCAGTTGCCGCCGAAGACTTATATGTATAGAGGTAATACGTTCATTATAGTATACGAAAGTAATGCACTAATACTTGTGTTCCTGCGTTTGAGAAAGCACCGGAGTGGTCATTCATTCAGTTCAGTTTGAAATAGATGACAAATTCTAATAATAAACACCGTTGTTGGGGATTCCGGAATAATTTTGGATACCCGTGCTTCTTTAACGCGCACTACCATCGCAGAGAACAGGGGCTTTTTTTTTTATTCCGCCTCTACCGAATAAGGGCTGCCGTAATCGCGATCGAACCCACGAACTTCAATCTTGAGACGAACGGTAAAACTGATGACCTACTCCATCGGATAAACTGTCGAAGAAAGCTCACCTCAAACTGTCTTGCGTTGTTTCTCCCAGACGCCTTAAACTGTAGTGCGCTTTATTACTCTCGGATAGAGATTTAATACTGGGATTGAGTTGAAACGTTGAAGGCGAATGTCTCTCAGCGAGCACTTGTTAGTATAATTCGAGAAAATGAAGCATACTTAGAATGGAAGCGTCACTAAAGTTGTAATACAAACACGCACGCGAGCTGCACTGGCTAAAAAAAGTTATTTCTTGGTTTTTGCTGGTTAGGACGCTAAGGGCGGTAATTATACTGTCACTTTTTTTCTGCCTGGTCACTTAACCTGCGCAAGCAGCCCTCGTGACTGATTATGGTTGGTTTTAAAATCAATTTTGGATTATGTACTTTTAGAACATCCCTGTAGCCGCAGTCATATTTCGATTTGTAGCCGACGCTTTGGCATTTTAGTCCCCTTCCGATGCCTCTGGCACACGGCATTGTTTTAGCATGCGAGGAACCGCGAATGTGCGCCCTTCGCTGCGTATTTCTGTGCGCGTTCATCCAGCACAATGCGGGGCATTGATATTGCTCGTTTTCATGGCCGCCGAATAGAGGGGAGGGTGGAGAAGCCCATGCGCTTGTGCATGCGGTTGTGGCATTTGTAACGTGTCAAACGGCCCCATTCCTAGAGGACGTCCTACCGATACATACCAGACATTTCATAAAAGAAGCAGAAACAGCTGCTGTGAAACTGTCTCCAAATAAGTTTGATTGCACTCAAAGGACTGCCAGTAACGGACAGGAAACATCTTTTACGCATTCCTACTCTCTCCGTACTGCTGAATAATCTTTGCTTACTGTCTTATTGTGCTCATAGCAAGGCGCATAAACGTCATACGGCGTCATCATCCGGCTACAGTGTTCTGACTTAGCAATTAATCTCCCGCAAGAGCATTTCAGTGCTGTTTTAATTCAGTCTGCATGCCTGCGTTATTTGATGCGAAATTCTGCTCCAATATATTTAACTCGCCTAGAAAAACTTCGCCTGTAAGTTACGAACGTGCGAGCGTCAATGGCATCAAAGCACGCGGAATCAGGGCACAGATACTATTCTACTTGAAGCGTCGCTGGCATTATCGGCACAGAACTTGAACCCTCCCCGCGTGCCATCATTTGACACCCTCTTGCAAGGTCTGTTCAAGTTCGCGAAACAAGGGCCCGAGGGTAGGTCACTGATCCCGAAGTAAGGCTTGTAAAAGCCTGACGCGGTTGAAACGGTTTCTTTTGCCAGTGCAACGCTCCGAGTAGGAGCATATCGCCTCCTTCTGGGAAGAGATGTTCAAGAATAGGAATCGCCGTTGTTTCGTCAGTCGCGACATCGGATAAGCTACCGTGCAGTCGGGAAGAACAAATAGAGCGACCGCTTCATAGGACTGTGAACGTGGAATTTGCCATCAACACTACATTCGTAGTGGGCAAATAGTAAAGCTTGTTGGATGAAAGCACAAGGAAAGTGTCGTACGTTGTGGGATCGAAACTGGCTAATTTAACTGCATTGCTGTGCATGAAAAGGTTTAGTTTTCATGTGCTTAAATATGTTTTATTCACTCTAAGTAATGCCCGCGTAGTTGTTTATGGTGCAAAAGCTGAAATTAATTTCCTTATCATAGGAGCCGCACTGAAATAACGAAAAAGGAATGCGGACATAATCATTTCATCATTAGCAATAAGCGCTAATTAGAGAGAACCGAGTTTCCGGTAAGATATGTGCGAAAAATGGTTGGAATGAAGCGCGCAGCATTACAGCGGGACGAGACAGGAACAATTATTGCCGTCGACAATCATCAGCATTCCGATCAGGCTCAGCCCAACATTGCTCAATACAGCCCTATAAACGTACGAGTCCCTTCAATAAGGAAGGGAACAAATAGTTTCCAGACAGAGAGGTGTTCTTTTGTTAAATCTTTACTCATATTCAAAATGAATTTTGAATATAATATCGCAGAAGGCCAGTGAAACGAAAAGTATGATCGTCGGAACAAATTATGGAGCAATGATTAATTGCATGCATACAGTTTGTTTCCGTTTTACAGGAGAAAGGTGCACTTGCTTGCGTTGTTGCTTTGCTATCTTATTTTATTCCGAATTCTGTATTTGTTGCTTCTTGCATTCTTGTGCTACTGGTCCCGTTGCCCTCTGTTGGGCTATTCAACCGTTTGTGGTTTCATAAGCAAACAAACAGCCGGGTAACGACGAATAATGCGCCGTGCGTATTTTCCACCCCTTCTGCCCCTCTGCGTTGCGGTTTCGCTCTCTCTGGCTGTGATCCACCAGTCTTCACATACAAAAATTATGGGCAGTCAGTATGCGAAGCAAAGAACAAAAATGGAAAAAATAGAAGATTGCAAGGTCCATAAACGTACTCTACTTCATACATTTTCCTAAGGTTATGTTGAAATTGGTAGCCTCTTACAGCCACAATTTTTCTCCTGCACTTTAAAGGTGCACACGACAGCACCCGAACGATCTGTGAATGCATCATAAGGGCAGTGAAGTCGTAGTAAATTTATGCTTTTCAGCACAAAGTTAAAATTTACCCCAATACCACAGATAGTCAAGTTTTCTATAAATCTACTGGGTTGTAAACCTTTCACGGAACATTATCTGGTGATGATAAAGCATTATTTGAAAGGGAAATTTCCACAGCAGCTTTAGTTTGAACGAGAGTTCAGTGTACAACCAGAAAAATTAGTCTGGGTTATTGTTTACTTGCTCAGTAAAGAACCTGCTAAGTGAAAGTAGTATGAAGACGGCGTGCGTTTTTGGTCCTTTTCTGCTGCATTGGTCGTGCCGTCTTCATAGTACTCTCATCGTGAATCAACTAGCCCAAACAAGGTTTTACTTGCTATGTAACTTAAGAAGCACAAGCGAAAAATTCCGTTTCTATGAGAAAGCTGCACGCGTAGTATTTAACACATGCTTAATGAATGTACCCGAAAATTTGTGCCATTTCATTTCTACGTCTCCATGACTTAAGAGTTTCTTCTCGGCAGGAGCCAACTCATCTTAAAGTAAAGGAGCTCGCTGTGCTTCTAGTCAACCCCTGCGCAGGGTACGAACACCGTCGCCGTGCGAGACACGTTCTTGCACTTGAAGAGCCACTACGCCGCGTCCCATTCGCACTTCTCGCGAGAACCAAGCACCGCGCGCGTGTTAGAATTGCATTTCTTGCTCCGGCCACTCACCGTTTTCGGCTGTCCTGGACGATGTCAAGGCTGCCGGCACAAAAGCAGCCAAAACTGGAGCACCCCGGCTGGCCACAAGCAGAAGTAGCACAGGAGCTGACAAGAAAACTGCGCAGGAAACTCGCTGCATTAGGCGATTCATGCTTCTGTAACCACGCAGAGATGTCCGTAGTAGAAACAAAAATCGACCAGTGAGCCGGCTTGCCGTGGTGCAATGCGAGTGCCGCAGCCCTGGACGTCGAGAGACGAGAGAGCACAGCGCGTCCGTTCGGGGCAAGGTAACAGGCGCGGCAGGCAAGAAGACCTCGCAAACTTTTCGTGTATTACGTGTGCCCGCTTGCCGCTAGCGGGGCAAGCTGCTGCGGTCTGTGATCTCACCGGGCGGCCGCCTTATGTCGTTTCCCCTGGTAAGGTCGCACGCGATACGCTCCGTTCGGAGACGACGAGCCTGCCCGAGATAAGTTAAATCGCCGGGATGGAGGGCGGCTTTGGCGCCTTCCCGTATTTTGAAGCCGCCGCTGCGAGGGCTCGCTTGGGCTCCTATCGGTCCCCGGCGGAGGAGAGGACCGTTGGGGGAGCACTGCTAATGGCCAGCTTAGCGGCACTTCATTCTCTACTGCGCTGTTTCTGCTTGATGCCAGCCTCCATTTTACTAAATTTCATCTCTGCCTGTACCTCACTCAAGCAGACAGAGAGAGCTTTGTTCCTGTTATGACGGTATCGGCAAAGGATGGCTCTTCTTCTTCTTCTTCTTCACCATAAGAAAATGGCACATACCCACGCGGGGGGATTGGCCAAGGTGCGGTGGTGAATGCCAAGGAGGTATGAGTGCGGGAAAAAAGCTAAGTAAAATAGTAGAATGTTTGAAATCAGAAAATATGTATGAATTGTTAGAAATGTTAATAATAAGCAAATTAGATACATCAGGAAACAAACTAAAATACGCTTTTGGACATTCAGTGGAATTTTATATGGATTTAACAGGGTAAGCGCCCAGTTGCAATGATGTAATCATGAAGGTAGCCGCAAATAGTGCTTAACGAAAATCCCGTGGCGCTCGCACCAAACGAGAGCAGAACTGGTAAAGACAAAGGAAGTCCTAACCTCGAAAGAGGGTCTTCCAAATACTGTTTTCTCTGAAAAGCGAACCGCCGGCAAGAGAGGAGATAATGGTCAATTGATTCAACTTCTCCGCATGTGTTACAAAGGTTACTCGTAGCGAACCCGCATCTGCATAAGTACAAGTTGAGGTGGGGGATTCTGCATCGCAGAAGCGTCATGGACACCTCACACCGCCTTGTCTTACATGATCGAACATTCCATGGGAACTTTAAATGTTGAAAGTCCACGGTATTCAGCAACGGATCACCCAAGCTGGCTGAGATATGTTGGAACCGCTGGAAACGGGAGGTCTCCAAAATAATAAGGTGCGGTACGGGATATATTACAGGGGCAGTTAGAGCTGACCTTGCCAAAAAATCGGCCACCTCGTTGAAATATATTCCCGAATGACCAGGTACCCAGACAAAGCGGACCTCCCTTACTGTGCGCGGAACAAAAAACCTAAGGGAACGCATCAATAGAGAGGAGCCGGAAGTTTGGAGAGCGACTAAAACTGAAAGGCAATCTGCAAGGATAAGTACCTGAGCTACATGCGTCGGAATTTTAAGAAGAGCCAAACCGAGTGCCAAAAACTCTGCAAAGAATACAGAAGTGTAATCCGGGATACGAACGGAATAGCTGAAAGCCAGATCCTGTGAATATATCCCAATTGCCGCCTTCTCACAGCACCTTTCCTTCAAAGTTTTTTTTTTTTTTTGTGTGGCCGCCCACACCACTGATTAACGCGTCATCCATCAGCCTTCTCATGATATATAGGGTCTGTTCTATATATTTGTAGACGAAGAAGCGCAGTATGATATATGCTCAAATAAAATTAGTTGCTTGGCTGGTAGCGCAAAAAATGACCACCACAGGAGGAAGGCAGCACAAACACGAACGCTGCTAACAACTGGATTTACTTTCGTGAACAGTTAATATATAGGCGTGCAGATCGCATGCGCTCACGACACTAGGGCGGCGCCGGCCTTCTTGACAGGAAAAGAAAAAATAAATCTCTTTACATATCTATAACCGCAGAAATAGCAGATATCAAGTGTATCAGGAGCGAATGAAAGCGTCAAGAACCAACACACATTGAAGAAAAACGAAATAAAAAATAAATAAAAAGCAGGCACGTTCCTAAGAGGCGCTGTTCTTACAGATAACTCTCCAGAAAAGCTCTCTCGGAGCAGTACAAAGTTACTGACGGGTCGCTAGTACAATGACTCGCTTGGAAAGCCTCCAGCAAAACTCTGGATTTTGTGTTTTCACTTCGGCCCAGAAACTTTGCTTCTTTAAAGCGAGGCTCGTACTTCCACGTCAGAACATGCGAAACTAAATTCGGGAGCTTATCTTGCTGTGTTATGTTCAGAGCATGCTCTCTTAAACGGCCATTAAGACAGCGCCATGTCTGCCCTATACAGCATTTTCCGCAGGTCCGGGGAATAATGTAGACCACTCCCAAGGCACACTTGACGGAGGCTGCTTGACGTTGGTTCTTGCAAGCGCGCTCAAACTCCCCGCAGATCCGGGGGCATAATTTAACCAACTTATTCAGCGTTCGTGTTTGTGGTGTCTTCTGCGGTGGTCGACTTATGGCGCTACCTTCTTATTCAAGTATATATCGTCAGTGCAGTTGACTTTGAATTCAGGGTTTACGGCTTCAGTACCTCAACATTTCTGAGTGGCTGCTGTGGTACAGATCACCATCTGGTTTGGTTTGGTTTATGGGGTTCAACGTCCCAAAGCGACTAAGGCTATGAGAGACGCCGTAGTGGAGGGCGCCGGAAATTTCGACCACCTGGGGTTCTTTAACGTGCACTGACATCGCACAGTACACGGGCCTCCAGAATTTCTCCTCCAAAGAAATTCAACCGCCGCAGCCGGGATCGAACCCGCGTCTTTCGACAGATCACCATCTGGCTGATTTCTGCACATTAGCTGATAACAGATCATCATCTGGCTGATATCAGCTAACGTGCAGAATGCAAGGAGCCCCGAACTATAGGCTCACTGGTTACAAAAATGCATTTGATTCAGTCGAAATAAAAGCCGTCATTTACGCGTAGCGTGGCGAAGGGATGCAAAAGGCATAAACGACCTAGAAATTCTAGATAACAGAATAGATAGCATAGATCTAGACAATAGATGTAGAATAGTCAGGTTGGAATTTTTTGAATGACGTTGCCCTGCTGAGTATAGTTCAGGGAAGCAATCCCAGCCCATGACTGGAGGCCTAAGCTGCCAAAGCAGAACTTTGATAATAATCAGCACATGACGCAAGAGCCTACTATAGGATGTGGGCTATTGCAAGTCATAGGGGAAAAGACACATCTAAGAATAGTTTTGCCCACAGAGCTCGACCACTAAAACGAAAGATTTAAATAAGTGTCAGAAAGTTTGACTGCATTGCGCATGTAGTTGGTAGTCTATGAACGGTAGTGTACCGTAATATCTCCCAACAGGAAGATATAGTGGTATAGGCAATTAAAACATAAGGGCCGGAAGGTTTTTGGTTTTGTAAAAGCATAGGAACTAAAACTCTGCTATCTCAACGGGCTATGGAACGAAAAAAGGGGGTCGAATTTAAGGTGCAGGAATAAAGCAGAATGAAGTGCGGAAGAAACACGATATATTAATACCATAGCTGTAATTTAAAAGAAAAAATTAGATGGGCAAGGCTTGAATGCAGAGCACTGGTCTGCGTCTGCTGTGGAAACGGGGCCCATATAATGAGCCTACGATTCGCTAACTAGCACTGAAGCAATTCGGGAAAGCATCACGCTGCCTACAGAGTTGATATATATTCAGAGAAGATATGTATGCAAAGATAGTGCAGTGACGCAGCGGGAAGTTTTTTAACGCCTGCGTAGGAAGTCACGTATGGCTGACAGAATTCGGGTCAGCTTTCTCTCATCTATATCTCTGGATCCCGGCCTGCAGGTCCGACATCAACGCTGCCTAGAGCACCGTAAAGAAATTTCGGCGCGCCCTCTGTGGTTTGGTGTTCAGTTCGGAAACCGGTGCCTCTTTGTCACTGACATGGCTGACAGCCTTCTCAGCGTTATTTGCTGGTGTGACGAGGTGGTTGAATAATTTTTCTGCGCATGCTCTGCAGCATAGTTCTGGGAGACATGCAGCATGCCGCGCAGTGGACCGCCTCGACCCTTTCCCGTTGACACAGTTTCATGGACGGGAGCAGCAGCGAGCGTCGGCTCTTAAGGCATGTCCAGCAGTGTTCTGTTTCTCCAGGGCGTCGCGTCCGCGCTATAGAAAATGACTACGCTATACACGACGTTCTTAATGCCTTACTTGTTACGCATCCGTTGAAGCAGCACTCTTTTTTCTACTTTTTGCTTATATCGTCTCCTGTCTTCCCCCCCCCCCCCCCCCCCCCCGTCCAGGGTAGCAAACTGCTATCATGTTGTTGTTAACTTCGCCGCCTATCTTGCTCCACAATATCTTCTTGAGTACAAACTTTTCTGACGTGCTTTTCTGACGTAAAGCTTGTCTTATTCCGCATGGGATGCGTAATCACGCAGTCACTAGGGGATGGGGCAGTCCAAGAGAGCTAAAAAGATTGAAAAGAACATCGAACGAAACTCAGGGACATTGAGTCACTTGTGACATTTTGTTTCAGTCTGGCCGAGGCACATCATAGCCTCAGTGGTTGTAATCAATACATCCCAATAACTAGCAAGCATAAATACATGTATAAGTACGTTCATTTTTGTCTCCTAAAAACATAATTAGGCAACGCCATCTTTTCCACTGGCTATGTAACAAGTTGAACCAACTATTCAATTGCTGCAAGGTGAGCCAGGCCCAAGGCACCTTTATCGGGGCTTGCTTTAAGTGGTGCAAATAAGGTTGCTTTCTAACTCTTCTTGTCGCTATATATCTCACAATGTCTGCTTCTCTGGTTCAAACTGGTCAAGAAAACTTCCTGCGCAAGAATAATACTGGACTGAAATAAACTATTAAGAGGAGTAATGTAAGAAGGCAGCTTATATCTCAATAAGTCAGAGTGTTGGTGTCTGCCGCCATTAATTTCATTTTCCGTTGCTGTAGAGCGCATCTGTTTCATATCACACGCGCTTCGCTGTTATGAAACAGCGACCGCTATCTTTGCAACTGAAAAGGCTAGACTCGTGACTCACTAGCACCCCTTCTTGGCGCCATCTTTGTATCGTCCTATGTTATCTGCGAAGGCAGCAGTCGGCGAAGTCGGGCAGGCAGCAGCTGACGTCTGCAACCTCCAGGGAACAAAAACACATGTCTCGTGAGCCTTTTGCGACACCGAGGTGATTCTTGCAAAAACATGAGCCAAGCGTCCATGCCATGCTTGCACGTTGTTTAGAGGTCGTTAAATTTGAGCTGGTAGATAGTTTTTCCACTTACGCGATTCAGGCGTAAGTTGCTATAACTCATAGCTAATGTGTCCTGAGCCCTGTTGCCAAATAAGAGTATTAGATTCTAGAAGCAAGAATATTGCGCCAATCTGACGGTGCCTTTAGAGAGTTGTCAACGCGTTGTGGTCACGAGGACAGATATTACCGGGTTCGCCATGCGTCTGTGACAGTTTAGCACGATCGCTGATTTTTTTCTTCCTGAAAAGCTTTTTTCTGCATTGCGCTGAGAGGAAGACGAAACATAAGACAGCTTATGGGCAAGCGCTAACACTTAACTGACGTTGTATTACATCATACATGGGCTGCAAGCCTGGAAGAGAGTGAAAAGAAAAGAATAAAAAGAAAAACGAAAGGCCTTCTCTATAGGTGCACTGTAGAACTAGAAAAATTATTTAAAAGGTTCTGTTTGTTTACATTTTTTCTAGAAAGGCGATTATGCTCCATACCCGAGCCAGTTGGTAACTCCTGAACGCACATATTGCAGTGTTTCTAAATACATCGTCCCTGAAAAACCGATGCATAATTATTGACCCTCTTTAACAATGAAGTGACTTTTCTATCGAAGGCTCAACTTCATAGGTGGAAAGAAAAACCTAAAAACATCTTTGAAAGCAATTTTTTAAATCATACATTCATATGGTATGGACCTCTACTGTCCCCCTTCCCACACCTTTCCAGGTCATATGAAAGCCACTGCAACTTCCTCGCGCAAGAGGTTGGTACTGGTATATATCTATCGATCTCGATTTTCGATTGCTGCATCCTTTCTGTGTAGAAAGGTGTACCTGAGAAGCCTGAAGAAGGACATTTTCGCTAGATAGCTGGATCACTGATAGTACAAAGGTGAGCAAGAGATATCGTTAATGCGTCGTGACACCTTATCCTCATCAGTTCTCTAACCTGGCATCCAATGGCGCATGCTGTACTCACCTTGCAACCATCGAAAACTTGAGTAACCAGTAAGATCAAGGAGGAGATCCAAACTGAAAATTTGGAGCATAGTTTTACTCTTCCCTACACGTAATCCGGCAGCTCTTCCAATGAAAGTGTTCACTAGTCTTCTTGGTTCAAAATATTCAATATGTGAAAAAGAACTTCATGTGAGACACGAGAGTGAAAGACAACCCGATATTGGGAGAAAAAAAAAGGCACCAATTTTTTAAAGTGATGTGCCGCAGACGGTCACGTTACATAAAACCTTACAAAAGTTTCCTTGTGGGGATCAGATTTTGCCTTTCCTCGATATAGTTTGGGTTCGCTTTTTTCAAACCAGTTTTTATTGACTGAAACCCCTGTCGCTTTTTGAGAGAGCCCAAACAGTCTTTTTCAGATATGTCCTTTTTGCGTTTTCTGCGAAGTATGTTTGCCTTCGGGTTCTGTTGCCATGCAGATACGAGCCTTTTCGTTAGCTGCAGGTTATGCACGCCTAATACGGCCCAGCAATGCAAGAATGCTGCGCGAGGATGAGAGAGGCACAATGACGAAACCAATGCGGCGCAGAAGCGACCATTTACTGGAAAAGTACGATTGTAAACTTCGATATGAACACGCGCAAAGCACAAACATCATTCTCATCATTGTCTTTGAAGTCACTGGCACCGGCTCTGATTCCAGAAAAATTAAACATTGCTGTTAACTGAGCTCTTATTACCTTCTAAATGACTTTTAAACTGGCCATTTTACGTTACTTGCGTCTGTCCTCAATCATTCCCTGCAGTCCGCGCCTTCATCACTCTGAAGTCAGGAATAGCACCTTGGCGGGTTCCCCAAGAGAAAAGTATATATCATATCTATTGTATCAGTACATACCTATAGGGAGAACCTAGGAAAGTAACGAAAGTGTTCTGAAATTTAGATTGAAAACAGCGCAGCGGATTATGGATATGAAAATTATGGGCGTAGCGCTCCGGGACAGCAAGATATAGCAGAGTACGTCCTGGAGAGAAACCCACTGTATGGTATCTATAGCTGAAATCATTTAGAGGTAATGGACAAGGGCAGGGCATGCAGTGCAAAGGGAGGCAACGATGATCATTTCGTTTAAAATAGTGCATTAAAAAGGTAAACATAGCAGGAGTACCAAAAACAGAAGAGGAATAGAGAGTCTAGAAAGTTTGCGAGGATATAGTGCTCGCAGTTAAGAGGGAAACGGGCTAATTGGATAGCTGCGGCAGTGTCCTTTGCTGTACAGTGTCACTGTCAGCACTAATGCCGCAAGGGCCTTGGAGTTTTGCCATAGTACAATAATGTTCAATTATTTACCTTCACATGAAAGGTGTGGTTGGTGCCTGGCAGCAGCGCCAGCTACTCCTTTTCACGCAGGGGAATCACACGACCTGATGATGTAATACTCATAAGAGCAAATTAGAACGCAATACGCCACACAAATCACAAAGAACACAATGAACACCTCAGAAATGTTAGCGCTAAATGTAAGGGAAGCATCAATTGGACAGCACAATGACTTTATTGCTTAAATATTTTTTACGGAAATCGAAAGCTCCTTGATCAAATAAAAGCATACCCGGCTATGGCGCAGAGATACGGCGCAGCAGAACTTAACACCTACTTTTTTTGCGTGCCGAAGTCACACCTTCTCATTATTGACGGAGCCTGCAAATCCATTCCTTGGGGACATGACAGGCCGTCAGTAGAGTGGTTTATAGTCATCAATATCATCCTCTGCATTGAAGGGGTGACTTAAAGGATTGCCTCGTAGAATCACTAAATTATTCCGCTTTGCGGTCATAGTGGCTACGCTATTCCAGGGAAATTTCTTAGCTCGTCAACTCATTCAAAGGCCCACCATTCTCGGTTAGGTCTCCTTGCTCCTGTTTCCACCATAACACTCTACCAGGCTAGCGGTTGTCAGCTTCGCGCGTTTCACGCCCTGGCCACGTCTCATTTCTCTTTTCAAATTACACCCACCTATTTCAGCTGAAATATCGCCAGGCATTGCATAAAATATGGGCAGGGCATGTAATGCGAAGGTAAGACAACCGCTGGCCCTTGAGAGTAACGGAGTGGATTCCAAGAGGAGACAAGCGTAGCAGGAGGCGGCAGAGTTAGACAGGCGGATGCGATTAAGAACTTTGCGGATATACGGTGGCCTGCAACTGGCAAAGGACAGGTTTAATTGCAGAGACATGGGAAAGACCTTTCCCTGGAGTGGGCGTAGTCAGGCTGATGATGATTATCCCCAATGTGCGCTCCTTTATGAATAATGCTCTTTTCTTTCACTATTTCTCAAGTTCCACCTGCATGTTCTTTTCCCCATATGATTTCCCACTATTAGAAGCGCCTAAATTATTGAAAACGACAGCAAACATTGGTGAAGCTCGTCCGTATAAGTAAAACTTTGGGGCTGAGATTTCCTTGTGATTTCAGGTGCTGACCTGGACTAGAATCAAGACTACTGTGCACTTATCGCCACAGACTCACTGCCTGTCACTCCTTAAGCTAATTAACAAATTCATTTAAAACGCTATGGTGGCAATTTGTTGACATTTCAGTGCTCGCTGGCATTGTTACCGCACCTAATTTTATAGCGGGTATATATATAAAGTGAACGAACTCAATATGAGAATAACAGTAGCGTGCGTCAGGTGTTCATTGAATTACTATTTTCAGTGCAACAGAAGACGAGAACAGGCGCCAAAGCTACATCCGTGAGCCATGCCATTTTAAAGCGTCGTTATTTTGCGCAATTTTTGTTTCTTGCAGGTATGAAAACGCTGCCATATGAGAAAAGGCTGAATATCGCGTCTAATTACCTCGTAAACCTCACTCAAAAATCTATCCGAGCGCGTATTCGTGAATTTCAGCGTCACTCACCATTCAATTCCAATGAAGGGTTTCCAGCCATGTTTTGAGTTCTCTGCTACGACGTGTCGACGGCTCTAAAGCAGCGCATGAAAGAAAGCGGATGCTACGACTGGCAAACAAGCAATTTCTTATCGCGACCATCCGCCACTGTGTTGCCTAATGAGGAAGAGCTGGCCTCTATCAGTGCACGGAGTTCCCTCGTTTTGATTGCAGCGTCAACGAACAGCACGGAACTCTATCGAAATTTCAAGGGCCTTTGAGCTTTGCCCAAGGTTACCAGCGTTGCTTCGAGCGGCGCCATCACGCACTTTTGTACAGGATACGTTCATGGTACAAAAGCATGAACAAGCATTATTCTCCTAAACTTTAATGCAAGCTGTAAAATATTAGTCTGCGCAAGTCTGTGCAATACTTTGAAAATTGTATCGGCCTGGTTTAGAGCGCACAAATTTATAATCTCTTCATCGCCGAAGACGAGAATGCCAGCGGCAGCAGTGTTCGCAGAGTGTTTAACAACTGTGACAACAGCGTATAGAAGCCAGTGTCATTCAAGAGAACGCAACCGGAGTTTAACGATAATTGAAAACCTCATATGTCTTCAAAAAAGTATATTTCCACATATAGTTAGATTTTTAAAATATTTTTGTTATTTACGCAGAATCGAAACAAGAGATTAGGGTGCCACACAAGCTTGCCGGAAGACAAGAGAACCATTGCAATGGCTATTGAGATTTGCTGTGTAGCAGCGACAAACCTATTTATGCTCGAGAGTGATTGGGAAATTAGAAGGCTCTCGACTGGATAATCACAGAAATTGACCGTGTGACAGTGGTATTAATTGCGCTTGTGGAGATTTAACGGATGGTTAAAAATAGCGTCGTCTGCGGTTTCTAGGCGGATACAAGCTTCACGCGCAACACATTTTTATTTCTGATATCTGCAAAAGGTGGAAACTGCATCCTGAAGGCAAAATCATGACATAACTTTCTTACATCATAATAGGGTAAAAACAGCGAGATTTTAAGTGTGAGGCGTCAACAAAAACTGTGTAAATACCGCGCTCGTTGATCAACGCCGGTAAAATTTTGTATTTTGGCTAATGAAAGATTTCGTGAAACAGGAATTTCATGGCTCCATATCAGAACAATCAGAGAAAATGTATTCGCGTGTCTACAGTTTGCGGCAGTTTGAGCGGTTTAAATAGCATGGAATGAAATTTGTTTTGTTTCGGAGTCCTGTTTGACATCCTAAAGCGCATAGTCAGAAAAGATGTGCCAATTACCTCGTTGCACGCAGGGTTCTTGGCTTGTGAAGGAACAACATGCTACATACTCAAGGCTTTTGCATTAACTCTACAGAATCTGGGTCGAGTCTACTACTCGAGTGAAAGCACTGCTATTGACAAAGAAATTTGTCATTCGCGCTCTGGCTTCACGCTCAAAGTCTTTTTCATTTCCCTCAAAAAGTTGACTCGACTCGCTTTCAGTAGACACTTTAAAAACTTTCCGGATAAGTTAATGAAGTTATGTATGCATACGTAAATTAAGAATCGCTGTCTGACATGGCGGCATTGATGCATGGTCAGCTCGATAGTATTTGACGTTAAGCGTAAGCTGCTTGCCTGACGCAATTAATGCTGTAAATGACCCGTCAGATTATTTGCTTTCTCCGAACAAATTTCCTTCTTTAAAGTCATTTAAACATTGCAGCCGAGACTTGAGAAGCTTTTGTCTTTTTACACTTGGTTGTTTAATATTGTTTCGACAAATAGTTTCTCTAGGAAAGCCGCTTAATGAGTCATGCTTTTAGAAAAAATACCAACTTATGGTTGACTGAGCGGTATCGTCTGTTCAATATTTCCTTTTCAAGGCTTTTCGCCACAAATGCTGAGCTGTTTCGTTAATGACTGCTTGCAAAAGCGAGCAGAGAGTGCAAAAACAAAAAAAAAACAAAACTGCAAGCTTCTGACTTAGCCTTTGTCGCATTTGGTGCATGACTTTCTTGTGTTACATTGAAACGATTCAACTTTGGTTTTTTTTTTTGAGGGCGGTATTAAGATGCTCACCAGATCTTTGCACACCGAACGGCACAGAACCAGCCTATCGTTAACAATCTCAAATGGGAGGGAGGGGGGGATGATGGTGGGAGGGGGGGGCAGGAGGAGATACTCGTTGATCACGAAGAAGGACTAAGAGGCTAGTCAAGCATCGCTCTAAAAAAAACAAAAAACAAAACAAGCGCAGATACTAAGCAAGAAACTTCTGCCTCCTCCCTCCATCCCGTATTCCATTTGCCTGCTTTACTGTTCATAGACACCGAGCTTACTGTACATAGTGAGGAGGTAACACCATTTTTTACGTTGCGGTCGTCCTACTAATTTTCTCTTGACATCCCTTTTATTCGGCATCTTTTACTTGCCCAATAGCATGTGAGGCGAATCGCGTGTCTATCGGTGCTTTTTATCTTGCCTGGAAAAAGTGTGACATTTCCTCTTAAGTGCTAGCAACCGTAAGCTCAGTAGCCTGCGTCGCAGGCTACTGCGCCGACTAATGCATGAATGATTAACATTTGACAAGAATGAAGTCCTACACTAAAAACTGATTGTGTCCGAAGTTCGAGAGTCTTCAAGTATCTATGAAGACGATGAAGAAAATCCATCTTTGATAATGCGTTGCATTTCTAAGGGCTCATTGCATTGACGCTAAGATACCATTGTGGTGTTGAGACTAGTATAGAAGATGCTCACCAGATCTTTGCACACCGAACGGCACAGAACCAGCCTATCGTTAACAATCTCAAATGGGAGGGAGGGGGGGATGATGGTGGGAGGGGGGGCCACAAAATCAGTTTTTGTTACACTGCTTCCACAAGTTTTTCAGTTACCTATTACAGTACACCGCTTATGACAGCGCCTCTTATAGCGCATTCATGACAAAACGCGTGTCGGCAGCAAGGGCTCTGTCGGCACGAGAGCCTCTAGGCACCACAACGGGGATATCACTTCAATCGACACGACCCTCTTGCAATATAAATTTTAAGAGTGGTCTTTAGAGAAGGGGATAACACGACTGTTGCAACGAAGGGGCTTAAAAGCCTCTTCCATGTCATTTCTAACTGGGATTTTGTACCTCATGCAAAGAGTTTATATTTGGTTTGGGTTTATGCTTTTTTGCAGAAAAAGAACGAGCTCACTATAATCCCGAAAGGCTTCACTAGTCTGCAGTTTCTCGTTTTGAAAAGCATTCGTTTAGCGACTAAACGGATCGCAACGTGGGCTGGAGATGCTCTGGAAGCTATTCGCAAGCATGCAAATAATCCGGAACTAGGTATGTATGAGTTTTTTGGTCATGGTGCCGACAAAAGCCGGAAGCAGTAAAAACATACTTACCCTTTCTTCACTGTTAGTGTAATCCGAGTAGAAAGCCGTAATTGATGTCCTTAAAAGTGCAAGCAAATAAAGACCAAGGAAACTACATTGTATTTAGAGGTAATCGTTCTTCGGGCCATGACGGCGGCGTATTTCTAGCAGTGTGGCACCGACTATAAAAGCATACACCAGATCCACTGTGACAGCCTGTTAGTTTCTTCTCTCTTTACATAGCGCTGCAGTTCATGCGGACAGGGAACACTGTCATCCCAGACAAAATGCATTATATCGGCCTCACGATTCAAATGTAAACTGTTGCACGCTCTGCCCAATGCGACTGAGGACATCGTCCATTGCTATAATTTCCCAAATGGCGAATCTCCGGAATTTCCGGAACAGAACTTGTGCGGCCCTAGAATCGGCGAGCTTTCTCACATTCCTCGAATTCAGAGTAGCGTGTGACCGTTCCTGCGGTGAACGGCATGAAGTCCACAAACTGCTCTATAGGTGTCCTTGTATGTGCTAGCTGACGGTTCGACTGCCGATTCATGGCTCACTAAAGTTACGAATACAGTATTATAGCATATCATACGCGCCTATTGGAAGATAACCAACCGAAACCTGTGCGACAGTTAGGGTCCCCAATCTGTGCGCAATCTGTGCGCAAAGAATCGCCTCACTTGGCGAGGCAGTACTTTGTTTTTCACAAACCCTCCAATGTGTGCCGCCTGAAACAGAGTGGTTCCGGGGTGTCTGCCTTTTACTTTATCCGCCACAGTAGCTTGGTGTTTTTAATGTTTTCCGCTTGGACCCGTCCTCTCTTTGTCAGTGTCAGATAAACATTTCCTAAACAGTTGCTTATGCGCAGGTGGTTGTGATGCACGCTCTTATCATGAAGGCTGTCTGTAAACGCGTTTGGGAAGTCATTAAGCAAGAACCGATTTAAACTGAGTGTGATCGCTGTTGCCTGCCTCTGCCACCCTCCTCTTCACCTTTCCACCTGACGCCTCTCTTTCTTACACTGCTACTCCTACCTCCACATCTTCATTCTCCCACTGCCTATGTTGTCCCCCTACTTTCATCCTTCCCCATCATCTTCGCTTTGCTATAACTGTCCCGGTAACGCCCACAACGACGACGATACGAAAGACATGAACGAACGTCTACGAGCTGCGTTGGATAACTTCGGATAAATGGCTTTGTCTGCGGGTTGGGGAGTTTGTGCATAGTGGCTGTCCTCTGCGCTTCTAAGCTCAGAACCACCGCTTGACATTATCTCATCAAGGCCGTGCTAGACCAGAAACACTTTGCCCAGTACGTCGCACCTCCCACCAGCCCAAGATATCCGACCGACGTGGGATCATCTACACCGCGACGCCATACGGCCTATACCCTGAAACATGAACCCGGAAAGGTATTCGGCACGGAAAAAGCAATTGCCTGTCACCTCAAGACCATATCACTTGACGCCTGCTATACAGATGCAACCTTCGTGACTACAACGCTAAAGCTTCATCAGTAAGCCCCTGCTCTCGTGAATTCTATCACACTGGCGTTCTCGATCTTACCTCAGGTGAAGCAATAGCAGAAGCAGAAACGATCCTTAACAACCGTCTTCAAACTAACTTCGTCACAGTGCGCACAGGCAGCCAGAACGCCCTCCGTGGCTTCGCCATGAACATGCTTCTGGTAGACACCTACACACATGGCATGTGAGGTAGCACAAAACGGGACAAGGGAGCGGAGAAAGACGCACACAACGCAGGCGCTAACTTCCGACTGAAAGAAACCTAGGCGACTAATACGAACGTGAACCGGGAGGCAAACAGGCACGTGCACCCGGTTTGCCTCATACAAAGGTCACACAAAGTCCAAAGTCCGTACGCGCTCCCACTGCTCCTGCACAGCGGCCTACAGAGCATCCTGGCAGCCAGCCTGGAGTGGCCGCCACGAAAGCGCCTTCTTTATAGCAGCCCATACATTCTCCAGTATGTTCATGTCAGCGCCTTGTGGAGGCCACTCCAGCAACATGATTCCCAGTTGTTCCAGCAGACAGGTAACTGACTTGGCGTGTGCCTGGGCTGCGGTCCTGTTGAAAATAGTCCAGCCCGTCGGGAAATGGGCTGTCCAGGGCGTAGGGCACCATGACGCTTTGGATGACATCGCGATAAGCTGCGGCATCAAACTTTCCGCGCAGGCGAACCAACGTTCCAAGGCCTTCCTTGCACACCGCTCCCCATGCACCGACGGAGCAGCGGCCGCTGCTTGCAACGCGATGGAAATTCTCGGGCTCGAACCTGAACAGAGAAAAAGAACTGAGGATTTCGTGGCTATGATATAAATTTGCCATCGCCAGTAACGGAGAAAATGCCAAAACAAAAACGTAGCACATAGAGTATACAGATAAGGACCAAGTATCGATAGGTCCCAGAAGTAAAAACTTCTTCCCGCGTAGGAATCGTAAACGTGACGACGATTGCATTGAAGCAATTTTACCTCAAATGTGGCAGAGTCTACGAGCTCACATGGCAGAAAATACTCACCTCGTGTTTAGAGGTCTCCCAATTCGCGGACGCTGGCGCCAACATTTGAAAAAGTCGACTCGCCAGAGAACATCACGCAGAGCCAATCCTCCGCCGTCAGGATAAGTGGTGTTGCGCAAATGCAAGTCTTACATTTCTGTTTGCCTCTGAGACTGCCAGCTTTTGCGACGCTAGTCGGGTTCGCATAGTCGCCTTGTGCAGGGGGCGTCTAATAGTCGACGGGCTGGCGCCCAACCGAAAAGTGTCCTTTATCTGACGAGCAGTAATATTGGGTGTGTCGGCTGCAGAAGCGACAATATACTCTTCTTCCTTCCTTGCCACCCGCTGTCTGTTCCCAAGGAGCAAGTTAGTGAGCCGTCCCTAATCACGGAATGCCTTCCAAATTCTGTTAATTGTCGACAGTGGTCGACCCATTTTCTTTGCGATGGCACGTTGTTGCACACCGTGGAGGTAAAGGGAAACGATTCGCTGTCTATCTTCCGTCCGGACGCTTGGCATTGTCAGTTTCGAATGACGCATTGAAGATGGTTCCCATATTATTACGGTCTTCCGGCGGCAATAAAGCTGTGCTCACTAACAGAACAGGATTGGATGCTGGGCGGGCGAGCTGGTTTCCTTCAGTCATCGTGGGATTCATAGCGCTTGCAGACGAAAGCAAGGAATCAACACATTGTATGTAGCTCTCGGCTTCCTGCACTTGTCTGCAAGCAGTGTAGATTTCATAATCACTGCCTACCAGAAACAAGGGATTCAGAACCTCGACCTTAAACCGATCAGTTTTTATTGTTGGCTTTGCAGCCAAACGCTCACGATAGGACGATGATGGAAGCAAAATCATAGCGCTGCAGGCAAGCGTGCCAAGAACGGCCGCTTCACTGAACCACGCGGGCCAGAGCTGCTGTCGTCAGCGAAACCGCGCTTCGCAAGTTTCCATGCGTAGAAAAAATGAATGTGGCGCTCCAGTAGCAAAACGCGACAACGAACGTCAAAGAAAAAAAACGAAAATTATCTCAAACCGGATGGGCGTGCCTATGCTTCCTGTCGACAGGATGTGGCATAAGCAGGGCCAGTGGCCGCGCTTTCCGCGGTTCGCATTTCATTTGACGCTGTACAGTCGTCAGCACGCTTAACATGAATACCGGAAAGCGTGACCGGGAGCGGCTTGGACTGACGCCAGCGCCGCGAAGTGCTGCGCGATGTTGCCCAGATAATATCTCGGTATGTTTGCGGTGGCTGACGATAGCTGGAGCGCCGCTCGATTTGACTACTCACCTTGTTCTGTAGCTTGAATCTAGCCGGCCGGGTGAGTGCGCTCACTTAACTGTTTCCCGATTTCTCTCTGCTGGCCTAGGCTCACGCGGGTGCAGAAAACACGTTGCGGTTTGCTTATCTCCAAAATGCGTTAAAGTGTCGTGGCTTCATATCAATCGAGCGCTTTCCCAGGTAGGCCTCAAAGCCAGTGATCGAAAAAAATAGAGATTCGAAAAGCAGAGCAATCGTGGGTATGTGGCATTTGTAAAGAATGTATAATACATTTTCATATCCGGTGGAATCGTTGCACAGGTTCTTTTCTTTAACGTCTTTATTTCTGCATTTAGTAGGCCGATACCTTGCGGCAGAACTAAGGTGCTTCATGGAGGTTGGGGTGGGGGAGTGGTTAAGGGTGGGGGTGAGGATGGGGGTGGGGGTGAAGGTCGGAGTGCGGGTTGGGGACCGGTGTCCGCTTCTTCCTCGAGGTAGTGTCGTCCCGAGGTCGGCTCCGTGAAGTGATGGCCTGGCCCTTCATCTTCCTTGAAGTAGGAAAGAAAAGTTCGCCAGAGCCGGAGTGCGTCTGATGGCCCGATGTGCGATGGCGGATCGACCCATTCCTGCAGGGTTCCAGGTCGAAGCCCGCCCAGGGACTTGAGTGCTCTTTCCCGTACTGCGTCAAAGGTAGGGCAGCTCCACAGGAGATGTTCGGCTGTGCCTCTGTCAGGGCACGTCGGGCACTGAGGAATCGGGTATGAGCGCGGGTTTATGAGGTGCAACTTCGCTGGTGATAGAAGCTGGCCGGTCTGGGCTCGGCGAAGGAGCACTGCCTCCACTCTCCTTAATGCGCTATGTGGACGGCGATATAGTTGCTCAGGGTTGGCCAAATGCTGGAGTATGCTGCGACGATAGCGTTGTGCGCGATGCCATGTCTCGCCCTGTCCATATGGGGCGACGACGGGTGCGCAAAGTGATCAGGGGGTCAAGAAGCGGAAACGAATGTGGATCCAGGCAAAGGTGCTGAAAGAGCTGCTGCGCGCGCTGCCTGGTGTGCCTTTTCGTTTCCAGTGATTCCTTCGTGTGCAGGAATCCATTTGATAATGACAGTGTAGCCCTCCTCTCGCAGGCGACGGGCTTCGGTTCGAATAGAGTTGAGAACGGCATAGTCAGCTCCCCCTGCGCGGCAGGCGGTGTACGCTGCTTGTGAATCTGTGTAAACATGGTAAGTGCAAGGAGCCGGGTCTTGTCTTTCTACTATTCGAGTAATGGCAAGTCGTATGGCCATGAGTTCGAGATCGCTGACGGTGTGTTCCTCGGAAAGCCGTTGAACTACAGAGGTATCTGACACAGAATCGTGAGAAGCTATAGCGGCGCAATGTTGAAACTGAGCGGCGTCTGTGTATAGTTGGATGGCTCCTTCCTGGGCTAACTTCTATGATGTCTTCTCGTGCCGTTTGGCGGCAGTCTTGTGCCTTTGAGGATTAGCCGAACTCATATTCTTTGGTAATGCCATACCATCTACTAAGTCGATCAATTCCCATGGCGGGGCAGCGGACGAAAGTGGCTCTAAGTTGTCAACGTTGTAGCCTAATGCCCGCAGGATCTGTCGGCCAGCCGCCGTTGTGGAGAGACGGACTCGCTGGGCTAGCGATTGCTGCTCTGCCAGATCCTGTAGGGCATTGATTTTCTGCATGCGTGTAGGTTCACTACTGGGCAGTACTGCTGCAGACCAGTAACCAGGCGCATCGCCTTGCGATTGATTCGCTCAAGCTGAAGGCGTTGGGTTGCGTTAAGCCGCATGTACGAATATGCGTACAGGATTTTTGACGTTATGAGTGCCAGGGTAATCTGACGGAGCTCCACCTCCTTGATTCCCCATCCACGCGCAGAGACGCGGCGCATAAGGTGTAAAGCCTGATGACAGCTATGCATCGTGTTATGAAGCCAGCTTTTGGCTCCTCCATCCTCGTCAATAAGCATGCCGAGTATGCGGATTGTTTGTTTCCGGCAGATTACTGAGTGCCCTAAATGAAGAGAGATAAGTATGCGTTCGGCCTCGGCTCGTACCCGCGAACCATTTAAGACAACCACATACTCGGTTTTTTCGGGAGAGGTTTCCATTCCACACTTCTTGATGTATTCATGGACGGCATTAAGGCCTGTTTGTAGGGCTAGTTCTTGCTCTTCAGGGGACCCTGAATTAGTCCACAACGTTATATCGTCCGCATACACGGCAAAGTTAAGACCGGGTATCGACGACAGCATTGGCGGGAGACCTGACATAGCAATGTTAAAAAGAGCCGGTGATATGACAGCGCCTTGGGGGACACCTGTTTGGTTATGTTGCCATTCACCCTGAGTATCTCCAAACATTACTGAGAAAGTTCTTTCTGCAAGAAAGGCTTTCACGAAGCGGTAGAGGTTGCCGCCTATCCCCACTTCCTGTAGCCGGCGAAGTACGGTCGAGTGGGGCACGGAATCAAACGCCTTTTTGACGTCTACCCCAACAACCACTCGGAGCTGTGCGCTGCTAGGGTATGCGAGAACGTCGTTATAAAGCCTTTTGAGAATGTCTTGGGCACAGAGCCCTCGACGAAAACCTACTTGCATAGGAGACAGGACGTTGTACTTGTCTAAGTACCATTAAAGTCTTCTTAGAGCCATACGTTCCATGACCTTACAAAGGTTGGACGTCAGCGATATTGGCCTGAGGTCTTGTAATGTTCGACTTGGCTTGCCGGGTTTTGGAATTGGTTTACCACTGACTTCTTCCAGGCAAGAGGAAGATCACCGTTGGCCCAGTACTTGTTCATCTCTTTCAAGAGGGCAACTTTATGTGACTTGGGAAGGTTCAGAAGTGTTGAGTAGCGTATATCATCTGGCCCTGGGGCGCTATTGTGATTGGAGTCATACAGAGCTGCCTCTAGTTCGTCTAATGTGAAGGGAACGTCGTAATCGTTTGATGTACCTGATATGGGGTCCGCAGGCAAGACATCTGCATTTTCAGGTTGGGGAAAAAATACCTTCCCTGCTTGTATAGCT
Organism: Amblyomma mixtum; assembly: GCF_055824585.1. NCBI lineage: Eukaryota > Metazoa > Arthropoda > Arachnida > Ixodida > Ixodidae > Amblyomma > Amblyomma mixtum. Next base: position 182,516,008 of record NC_143013.1, read on the forward strand.
AACTTCGCCGGGGAGACATTCAATTTCAAGGCCATGCATTGGGCAGGGGAAATTGGCTTCTTGCGTCCAAGGATAGCTCGAAATATGTGCCAGGCCTTCGATAAGTTAGCTGCTCCATTGAGTGAGTGGCACAGCAGCTGCCAGTCTTGGAGAGCGAGCTGCAGAGTATACTTCTCAACTTCTTGACTGATGCGAGTGAGAGCACGCCTCCGATGGGGTGTCCGGCCTGATCGGCGATACGCCTTGAGAGACCGAAGTCTACGATTCCACAGATTCAAAAGGTGGGAATCTGGCTTTGGGGCATCAAACTTGACTGAAAGCTTCGTTGTAGCTTTCTTCTTGGCATCGCTGATCTGACTAATGAGCTCGTCTAACACTGTTGGAGCGTTCACCGTACCGAGCATTCTACGAAAATCGTCCCATGAGACGTACTCCTCTATTCGACGGCGTTGTTGCCGCTTTACTGACTTTCCCCCTCGAGGAGCCCATGAGACCACCACGGGATAATGATCACTGCCAATGACATCATCAGCCCTCGACCATAGGATCTCACTGGGATGAGACACTAGTGTCAAATCTGGGGAAGTGTCTTGTTGACCTTTGTGCTGGCCAAGGCGAGTAGGTAGCGTGAGGTCGTTGGCTATGGTCAGTTTCGCTCTGACAATTTGCTGCCAAAGGTCCCTTCCCCTAGCATCTGGGTGATGATATCCCCAGCTGCTGTGCATGGCGTTAAAATCGCCCCCAACTACAACGCGATCCCGGGGATATATCCTTAAGAAGTGTTCTACAAATGACATATCTACTCGATATGTCGTAGTACCGAATGATCGCGCATAGATTGAAAAAACTAAGGCTTGTTGGTCGCCATCTAAGCTAAGGCGTACCCCCGCTACCTCCTGCGTCTGCGTGCACCACGCGGAAGTATCTAGTTCAGTGTGGGCCGTGCGCGACAGAACAAGAACGCATGCCTGCCCATTGGCTATTGGAGGCGCAGATCGCGATCCTGGGCCGGGACGCCGGTGCTCTATGGAAGGGGTTCAGTAAGGTTTGTACCCTATTAGATTGGGCTTATTAATGCCAGTCTCCTGAAGCAGGTCAGCTAGAGGAGGCGTTGGCGTGATGGACAGTCTTCTCTGAAGTTCGGCTTGTTTGCGACGGATTCCCCGGCAGTTCCATTGCAAGAACCATATAGGAGAGTCCGAAGCAAAAATGTCATGTGGTTTCGCGCTAATTCCTGCCATTATTAAACTGAAAGGTACGCGGAAGTGAAGATGATGTGTGCCCAATTTCGGGGTCTTGATTCGGAGAAACCTGTGACATTCCCAAGAGTGGGAGCATACGCTTGATCACCTCGGCAGTGACCAGTTCGATAATGTGCGTGAGCTGGTTTTCGTCTAAGTGTAGCGTACGCGAACTATCTTTTGCAAGATTCGTTTGCGCGCCGCGTTGCGTATCACGGAGTGTTTCAGCGTAAACCCGATGAATGCGCGCTTGCTTTGGTGCCGTCGCGGTATGCTCAAAAATTGCGGCTAGAGATGAGGTGGCATTCCTTTCACTATTGCTCTCATGTTGTGTGGAGGGCTTGTGCGCGCCTTGCCGTTTAGATTTATGTTCGCTGTCTCGTGTCTTCTGCTTCGGCTGACTTTGTAGTGGAGGGAAGTCCTGATTAACAAGCACAATTGTCTCCGAGGCTGATTGCTGTGTACTGACAGGGCTCTTGGGCGCCGTCGTCGACACCGTTTGGTTACCACGTAGAATCTCGGCTTGTTGTTTGCGTTCTTTTCGTCGCGATACTCGGATACGACGGAAAACGCCATTCCTCAAGGTTTTTGTGGCCTGCCGCCGAGCAGGGCACTTTGGGTCCGTGGCTACGTGGGGACCTCTGCAATTGCGGCATAGTGGTTCCGCCGGACAAACCTCGAGGTTTCCATGTGCAAGGCGACCGCAGTACGAGCATCGACGTTGGTCGACTAGTGGACACGAAATTGCCCTGTGTCCGATTTTGTGACAGGTCTCACATATGATAGACTTCGGGTGATAAGGTGTCACCGGAAGGAGTATGCTGTACAGATGAATTTTTCGGGGAAGTCTGGAGCCCTCAAACGTGATTAGAGCTGCTCCGTTCTTGCCCATAGGCCTGGCGGTTATTATCCTGCACGAGTAGCACGTGAGGTTTGCCATGAGCTGTTCGCTTGTTAACCCGTTGGCACGATAAATGACCCCGCGGATCTGGCCGGGGCGTATGGTTTCATAAGCTTGGATAGGTGTCTCCTTCCCAGAAATTAGGAGAGACTGCAGTCCAATCAGATGGTCTCTGGCATGCATATGCGATATGTCGACAGCAAACTGATTGCTTCGTTCAAGAGGCCGTACTTGAAAGCCAGAGTGAAAATGAATTTTCCGAAGCTCATTAGCAACAGCTTCGTGCAGCCAGTGTGCGGGGAGTGTCCCTAGTTGTCCAGGTGAGGTTAGCTTAATTATCACAGTGTATTTAACACTGATTGGATCGGCGGCTGCGGCCTTGTTCTTTCGCCTAACAGGCTGCCAATCATCTTCTTCAGTATGTTCATTATCAGCCATGTGATCGATTCTGCCCATAGGGGTGACTATGGACGCTGAGGCACAGCCTAGCGATCGATAATGCGCATCCGTGACGCGAGCATTTATAGCTATCTGCGAGTGGGCATGTTTTGCGCCGTGTCGTTTGTTCTCAAAGCGAGTGCTTTCTGGAGCCATCTGCGAGGTGCCTGACCACATCCTAGGTTGCTTGGCAACTTTCGAAAACGGAAAAGTGCAAGATCTTACCTCGGAAGGGGCGCTTCCCGGCTTGTTTTCCGTGGAAAGAACAGAGAATGGGTTGGAGACAGGTATCGTCGCAACCACTTGAATGGCTTCGTCATCTGCCATGCTGTCGTCGGCGCCGAGCACGGCGTCAGGTTGGGCCGCGTTATCTGTGCCGCTGCAAAACGATGTTACCGCGGCGTCTTGCCGAGGCTGCTGCGAAGCCATGTTGGGGGCTTCGGCGGTAGGCGTATCCGATGCATCCGGATGGTTTCCTGGGGTAGTCGTTGACGCGGAAGCGTTGAAACCGTCGTCCACAGGTGGCAAGCAACACGATGGGGGTGGCCCATTCATTTTTGGGAGCCTGGCCCAAAAACGTCCGGGCCAAAAAGCTTCAAAAAGTCGGAGCGATGCGAACGTGCGTCTGTTCGAGACGGCTGCTTGCAGCGCCACTCTGCACAGGTTCTTCATTTATCATATCCTGGTCAGCGTGCGTCGCTGTGCTCTCGCAGGTTAGTGTCTCGCTTCCTGTTTTGCCCAAGCTGCACTGGAGACCCAATGCAGGTGCGTAAGAGCTGCTCGTGTCATGAGAAAGAATGACGCGTCGATGCAATTCAAACTAAGATCTTAATGTCTGGTTATTAGCGAGAAGCGACAACAAAACCTAAACTAGCCAAGTATGAGCACAAGCACAAATAGGAACAAGCCAGTCCTAAACCAAACGAAGTTTTCCTAAAGAGTCAGTTTTTCATCCCAAGGCATGCTATACATTGCGCCTCTCGCTAATAGCCAGGCATTAAAATCTTAGTTGGAACTGCATCGACGAGTCTTTCTTGCTCAAGAGACGAGGAGCTCTTACGCACCTGCACTGGATCTCCAGTGCAGCTTGGGCGAAACAGGAAGCGAGACACTAACCTGCGAGAGCACAGCGACGCACGCTGTCCAGGATATGAGAAATGAACCTGTGCAACGATGCCACCGGATATGAAAATTTATTGTCCAATCTTTACAAATGCCACATACCCACGATTGCTCTGCTTTTCCGAATCTTCATTTTTTTCGATCACCGGCTTTGAGGCCTACCTGGGAAAGCACTCGATTGATATGAAGCCACGCCACTTTAACACATTTTGGAGATAAGCAAACCGCAACGTGTTTTCTGCACCCGCGTGAGCCGAGGCCAGCAGAGAAAAGTCGGGAAACAGTTAAGTGAGCGCACGCACCCCGCCGGCTAGATGCAAGGGACAGAACAAGGTGAGTAGTCAAATCGAGCTGCGCTCCAGCCATCGTCAGCCACCGCAAACATACAGAGATATTATCTGGGCAACAGCGCGCAACACTTCGCGGCGCTGGCGTCAGTCAAAGCTGTTCCCGGCCACGCTTTCCGTCATTCGTGTTAAACGTGCTGACGACTGTACATTGACTTTCCCATTACGGCAAAAGTGGGCCTCGTGCGTCCACAGAACTTTCCTTAAAAACTTCCTCTCCCGTAACCGAGAGTAGAGTAAGCATGAAATGTTTACGGGCATAACACATTGCTTGTAGATGGTACTAGTCAAAATCTTGAAATGGGTCAGTGTTCGTAGTCGGTAGGGCAGGGGCGATCAGTCTTCTTCTGTGGCGTATCACTCGCGAAGCCATCGCTTTCCGCAAGACGCTTCCTAGCTACCTCTCGTTTTATCAGGCTCCATTGCTCGGCTTAAGCTGCTGTGACGGTGGCGGCATTGAAATGCAGGACGATGCAGAAGCGTACGCAGACACGACGAGACGCAGGCCTGACAAGAATGTATATGCAACGCGTTCGAATACTCCGCGATCGTGTATACATCTGCCTGGCAAAGGGGCAAACGTCATGAGCTGAAGGCCCAGCGGCCGGTCTTTTATATGCGTGAGTGTGGGACCGCAGCGCCATCCTGGGGACGGCGTGGAAGCGGCCCCCTACGGCCCTCTCTCGCAGAGTCTCGTTAAATCTCGTACTGTGCCCGGATGCTCTCGTTTCAGTGCCCGGATGATCTTGTTTCAGTGCCCGGATGTTGGCTCTCGGTCTCGGCGTGACGTCACCACACTGCCGACAACGGGAACTAAAAGCATTTCATGCTTGAAACTAGGTTTCTTGAGCACTCTCCAGACTGAATAGCGGGAGGATCCAACGCCCTCGACGATTTGTCTGATGCTGGCTTCGGGGTATGCACGAAGGTGGGCGAGAACATCTATCTCGAATTCTTCACTGACGATAACTTCCTTTGACTTTCTTGAATGAAGCAAAGATCCTGTGGTCCGGAACAGCGTGTGCATTTTAGCGATTATGGTATGTAAAGGAACATAGCGGCCAGGATTCTAGGAGGCGGAGAGTCTTGATGCGAGGCGAGCGTTGCCATTCGTTTTTACATAGGCAACCATCTGCACCTTCCCGGTCAACGAGTATCGCGGCTTCAGCTGTCCCGCCATTTCAACGCGCATTCAGAGTTCATATGTATAGTATACGAGGGGGTACCCAAAAGAAACCGGACTAAATTTTTTGGTCGGCAAGGGTTCTGTGGAACCGCGTTTTGACACTAGGATCGCATAGAACGAACATTCCAGAGTCAGTAAGCCGAGTGCCGTCGTTGAAGGAGGTCAGACTAGTTTAGGCAGAGTCTTAGAGTGACGAGTGTTTTGTGTGAATGTCGTTTTTGCAATGGCTGATTTTCGTGAACAGCGTGCGCCGGGGAAATTCTGATTTTTGCTCGGAAAAAGTTGAATGGAAACTCTTGAAATATTAAGAAAGATGTAGAAGGATGATGCTATGGGGACAACTGAAGTGTTCCTGAATCGAATCCTGAATCAAAGCAACAATCATGCCAATGGAAAACATCAAATTCACCTCGCCTTAAGAAAGCTCGTCAGGTGAAACCAAACCTCAAAACAATGGTGATTTGTTTTTTCGGCCTGAGAGGGGTCGTCCATTGAGAATTTGTTCCGCAGGGTCAGACAGTTAGCCAGGATTTCTACTTGGATGTTTTGAAAAGATTGGGCAACAGTGTGCGGTGGAAGCGGCCAGATTTTTGGTGGTCGGGTGACTGGTTTTTCCCTCATGGCAATGCCCCTGCTCACACAGTTCTGTCTGTACGACAATTTTGGACCAAAAATGGCATGCCCCTATTCCTCAACCCTCATACTCTCCCGACCTTGCCCCGTGCTACTTTCTTTGTTTCCTAGAATGAAAAAATAGGTGAATGGAAAGCGTTTCGCCGATGTTGCTGAGGTGAAGAAAAAAACGACGGAGGCACTGTCAGGCATCACCAAAGATGGATTTAAACAATGTTTTGAAAAATTGAATGAAAGATTCGACAAGCGTATCATTGCAAGTGGGGAATACTTTGAAGGAGTTTGAAGGTCTGCGCTTAAAATGTGAACAAGTAAGTTCAAAGAAAAATAAGTCCGGTTACTTTTGGGTACCCCCTCGTACAGCAGCCTTGTTCGTTCTGTTTACCGAATCGACAGCCCGCAGCGGTGAAGCGTAAATTGGTGTCAAAAATAATAAATCGCAAGCCCAGAAGCCGCCGATCTTTTCTTGTCCAAGCAAGAGCGGAAAGGGAAATCGTGCGCAATATCACTGTGCTGCTTTTTCGAAGTCGCTGACGGCATGAAACGTGCCTTCAAGTTCAATGCCAATTGATAAAAAAGAGCGCGCGCTGCATACTGAGGCAGTAACTATGCGCTCTTATCGAGCGACTGCCTGCCGCAGTCGGAGCTAGCCTTGATGCCATCAGTTGTTATCATTTCGTAAATCTCTTACGTAGTATCGTGGGCGGGGTTTCTAGCGCACTCTGACCGTTCAGTTCAATCGCGAATATTTCAATAGCTGTTGCACTTAGGGACAAGCTGTGAATTTTATTAGATTTGAATCTTTACAGTCTTCAGTATTCCTATTGAAATGTGCAGCGTTAAGTGAAGTGTTCAAAAGGTAATAATTAATTAACTGTATTTCACAGCTATCTCCTTATTTTATGTCCGCCGAGCCGAATATACACTCTGTGAAGGCGGCATGCACGATACTGTCAGCTCCTTTTTTTTTTACAACTTTAAGCGGTTAGAAAAACACCCTTATACATTCCCTGAAATTTAGGGCGATCACACCTCCCACGATTTCTGGACACATAAATACGGTAGAATTGAATTCTGGTGGCAAATAGGGATATTTGGTTAAAACAGATGAAATTCTCATGTTCCACCGGGACTTTTTAGCAGCCTGCATTTCACCTCTGAAATTTACTCACATTAAACATAACGACAAGAACTGAAAAACACTTCAGTTAACACTTACGAGAGGGTTGAGTTATTTAATGCAATGACACGGATAATAATGACAAAGAAACTGCAAGCGCGCGTAGCAAGAAAGTGTGGAGGAGATGGTTAGTGCCATCTGTCTCACTAGACGTGAAATGACGAGAACAACCGTTCGCCTAGCGCCATCTCGTATAAGAGATTCAAACTTAGGCGGGACGACCGAGTTCGCTGTTTCAAGCAGTGGCTCAGCGTGCATCCCCATTAAAACAGAACCAGAGCCTTGACTAGGGCGCCTAGATGTTACTGGTGGGATGTTAAAGAAAGCTCCTAGGCATTGTGACCAAAGTCAGGCAAAAATAATCCGTTCTTAACCCAGGTTTTTTTACAACATTCGGGAAATCGAGTTTGATGGTAAAATTAGTTCCGTTATATCGGGTTGACGAGAAAATTAAACCCTTTGGCTACCTATCGGGGAATCTAAAGTTATTTGCTCGATCGGGTGCCGCAGAGATCTTTTTTTTAGATCCTGTTTTACCTGTATTACTGCCACCCATCGTATACGTGATATATAACTAGGCTCACTTCGTTTCCAGGTATAATTATTTTTGTCAAATTTTGGGGAATTTTTTTAGCTATAATTGGGGAACCAATAGGGTAATTCAGCGAAAACACCGATAATCCAGATTTCCTCTCGCAATTTTTGCTGCAATATTTGAATTAAATATCTTAATAATTTTCTTATGACCGTTCCCTTTGCTGTGGGTAAAAGTGCAACTTTTTTGGCTCAATATTTGTAAACAAGACGTAAATGGCAGGTGGACATAAAAGCCGCTTACCGAATTAGATAGTTGTCTTTTCTCGTGATGTGCATATAATTTTGTCGTGTATAGTACTACCTTCTGCGGAGCACTCCCTCGTCCATGGATACCTGCCTGCCTTGGTTTGTAGATTGCAACAATATGCATTCATTTTCACATCGACAATCTCTAACGCAATGGTTTACAGCATGACATCGTCGGCGTGTGTAGTGCTGGGCCCCATGATGCGAATAATATTCCTGCTCACTAGCTTTGTTTGGGCCGCTACTTTCCAGAATTATCACTTTCCAGAATTATCAAATTGAGCCGCATCATGAATGAAAAGTGTCTTAAGTGGTTCAAAGTCATCGGTTCAAACAAAACACCACTCTCGATAAGCAAAAATAATCCGGCATGTATTCGTGGGGTGTCTTTAGCTGCTCGGAGAAAGAAAAGTATGTTTTCTATAATGCTTGGTTTCATTTAAATTGTGGTGCTTTATGTTCCAAAGCAACTCAGGCTATGAGAGACGCAGTAGTAAAGGGCTACAGATAATTTCGTTTGCATTGACATCGCACTGTATCTAGGCCTCTAGTATTTCGCCTGTATTGATATGCCATTGCCGCGGCTGGGATCAAACCCGCGTCTTTCGAAACAGCAGCCGAGCACCATAATCCGGCTATTTTCTAGAAGGCCCAATGCTGGTAGAACATGGGATTAAAACAGTTTTAACACATGTGTTCGGTGTGCAAGAATCAGGTGAAATTGGGCATTACCGCTGTGCAATGGGTCCGGCTCATTTTTAGGAAGTACTGCATCCGTGAAGAAACATGAATGCAGTCCAGCGAAATGGGCTCTATAGATTTTTTTTTACTTGTGCGCTGATTGACTGCTACTCTGTCGCTTCTATTTTGTATGTTTAATTTCTTACTTCTGCGCTATTTGCGCTTCACAAGTGAGCGAAGACAACGCGCTGCTGTTACCCTCATTTGCCTCTCGCAGTATACAGTCTGCTATGGAGCCCGCGATGCATATATATTTTGTTTATAACATCGCCGCAGTGCCTCTATGTGTATATTTGAATTTTGTGACCATAACCTACGATATATTTGTTCTTGTTCATGGTGTAGCGTACAATGACAACTCCTTCCGTGAGTCTGTGAGCCATACTTGCTACGGTTCCGTAGTCCTGAAAGACGTTCGGTTACGACCAGAAGATAATCTGTTATCTCGCCTTCGGGTTAGATGACCTGCCCATCCATATTTATTCATAATTTCAGCACGAATATCATTAAATCGCGTTTGTACCCAAAATCATTCTTTTCTCTTTCTTCCTCTTAGTGTTAACCAAACAGTTTTCTTTTCTATTTCTCGCTTCGCTGTCCTAAAAATAATCTCGACTGTGTTCGTTGGCTGGGATTCTCAATCAGATAAACACTGTAGCGCCCGGCGGCGCTGGCGCTGAGATCGGCGTTCCCGCGCTAGAGGAAAATAAAGATGAACAGCGCGTGCTGGGCGCGCACGCCCGGCACGGGCAGTTCGGAACTAGAAGCCTGCCACGCTGGTCGTCTCTGTCTGGTGCTCCGCTGCGACCCCGCAAAATTCTCAACAGTGGTGACCCGGCGAACCGTGCCTTCTTTCCCAGCGGCGTTCCAGCATGGCGTACTGGCAGCCCCCAAGTTTCGACCCGCCGCTCCCGGCGTTCCGGCCTGCAGGCGTCGGCGGGTGGTTCGCCCAACTGGAGGCTTCGATGTACCTGAACGGCATCACCATCCAGCCGTTCAAACACGAAGTCCTTTGTGACATCCTCCCGGCCGACCTCCTGCGTCGGCTCACCTACTCTGCTTTTGGCGGCCGGCCATACGATGAGCTGCGTGCGGCCGTCTTGGCGTACTTCGGCGCCTACTACGTTCCGCCGCCGCTCTACGACGCAGCGGACCCGTTTTCGCCGCCGCCAGCCTCTGGCCCTGCACCGGCCTCGCTCGCGCCCACGCAGCCTTCCTCAGAACCCGGCCCGCCTCAGCAGCCCCTCGCCGCATCGCCGCCACTCCCGTCCAGCGTCTCCAGCCCGGCTGTCACTCTCGACGCCATACCAGGTGGGATCCGCACGAGCTCCGCCTCGCGTCCTGCTCCCACTACTATCCGACACGCGTCTCTGGCTCTGCCTCCTTGCGCTTCAGTAGCGTTGTCGCCAGAGCCTCCTGCAGCCCAGGACGACTGTGCGGCAGCAGCCGTGCCGAGGCTTCCGGCATCTCCACCTACCTCGTCACTACCGTCAACAGCTCTGCAGGCCTCTGCTGTGAGGTTGAAGCCGCCACCGCAGCATATGCCACATACCAGCCCCACTACCCCGGCGGCCACACCGCCTGCCCAAGAGGCCCTACCCCAAGCCCTGAGTTCTGTCACCCGCTTCTCGGAGTCTGACCCTGGCAGCTCGACACTGTCGCTGCAAGCGTCTGCTTTGGTGCCTGCCTTGAGCCACCTTCAGGAACGAATGGCAGAGCTATCCACACCGTGTAGTGCAGCAACTGTCCATCCACCAGCTGTGTCTGTTGCTGTCAGCCAGCCGTCTGATGTAGGCGTCTCGGCTCCACGGCCTGTCACTGGCACAACCTTCTTGCAGCCACCCACAGCCGACCATGCCCACACGCGCATCAGCACAGGCCAGTTTCTCCGGACTGTCACTCTCGCTTCACCCAAGCACCTGGCATTGAGCACAGCAACTTGCTCCGGCATCGTCACAGCTGTCGCCGCTATGTCGATGGTCAAAACACAGCTGCTGTCAGGCCACGGAGCCGTTTCGCCCACTCCAGCGCTTGTGCCGACGTACTCGGCGCGCCGGATTCCCACCGACACCAGCTCCACCGTCCCCACACCGACGACACTTGTGTCCGCGGGCAGCACTACAGTCGGTGCCGGCCCAATCATGGCCTCTCCTGCCCCGATGTCCATTGTCAGCTGGACACCCTGCATCATTCGCCCATTGCGCAGCAGCCAGGCTCGTCCACCTGAGCCCGCGCACTCCACCCGACAGCTCTTCCCGGCTCCTGACATGAACTTACTGGACACTTCTACTCTCTTTTCTTTTACCGAGCGCACATTCCGACGTTCCGTCTAGGCGGGGGGCCCTGTAGCGCCCGGCGGCGCTGGCGCTGAGATCGGCGTTCCCGCGCTAGAGGAAAATAAAGATGAACAGCGCGTGCTGGGCGCGCACGCCCGGCACGGGAAGTTCGGAACTAGAAGCCTGCCACGCTGGTCGTCTCTGTCTGGTGCTCCGCTGCGACCCCGCTAATACCTCAACAACACTATCTCAGTGCGTAAGTACTTTAATATCAATTCTAGGAACACGGCCAGATCCTGTTGGCTAAAGCCGACAGCGGCCCTCTCACCAGAAGAGGATTTCGTGGCCCTGGTTAGTACTTGGTCACGACATCCTATATTCATTGACCAATCGAAGACCCCGTGACCTTAGTCCCGAGCATCTGTGTATGTACTCTCCAAGCAACTGCTCAGATCTGGGACCAGCAGAAGGTGCTAACAATATCTAGATCCGGACTGGCTGCCATTGGAAGCTCACACTGGGAACGTTTACTACTTGAACCTAGTCCTGTGACGCTTCTTTAGCACTCTTCAAGTAATAATCTTTTACGGCTCATCATCAGCACAAGTCTGACTACGTCCACTGCAGCGCAAAGGCCTCTCTCATATCTTTCCAATTAACCTTGTCTTGTGCACGCTGCGGCCACCGTATCCTTGCAAACTTTATAATCTCATCCATCCAACTAATTTTCTGCCGCCCCCTGCTACGCTTGCCCTCTCTTGGAATTCACCCTGCTACCCTTAAAGACGCGCGGTTTCTTACCTTCGTATTACATGCCTACCCGAGCCCATTTCTTCTTCTTGATTTCGACTAAGATAACATTAACCCGAGTTTGTTTCCTCGCCGAATCTACCCGCTTCCGGTCTCTTAACGCTACACCAATCGTTTTTCTTTCGATAGCTCACTGTGTTGTCCGTAACTTAAGCTCAACCCTTCTCGTTAGCCTCGACGTTTCTGCGCCATAGGTGTGCACCGGCAAGATACAGCGGTTGTACACTTTTCACTTGAGGGATAGTGGTCAACTGCCATTCAATGTCTAAGAGTACTTGCCATGTGCTCTACATGCCATTCTTATCCTTCTAGTTGTCTCGTCTCACCATACAGATCAGCGGCCACTGCCTGCCCTAAGTAGACGTACTTCCTTACCACTTCCAGCACCTGGCTACCAGTTGTGAACTGCTGTTTCCTTGCGAGACTGTTTACTCTGGTTACATTACTTTTGTTATTGCTTGTCAATTTTAAGACCTACCGTTCTGCTCTAGCTAACTCATCGATCATGCTTTGCAATTCATCTCCTGAGTGACTTAGCAAGGCAATGTCATCAGCGAATCACAAAATACTTAGTTATTTTTCATTAACTATTATCCCTAACTGCTTCCAATCCAGGCCTCAGAATACCTCCTGCAAACAGGTGGTGAATAGCAAAGACGAGATCGTGTATGTCTGCCTGACATCCTTCCTTATTCGAATTTTATTGCTCATATCATGGAGGACTATGGTGCCTGTGCATTAATTATAGATATCTATCTTGCAATATTTTAAGATAAGACTTATACATCTTGATTCCGCAATGCCTGCATGACTGCTGAGGTTTGCACTGAGTCAACTACCCTCTCGTAATCAATGAGGCCTATATATAGGGATGGGTAGATTCTGAGCATTTTTCTATCACCTTATAGTGTGAATATGGTCTATTGATGAGTATTACTTACAAAAGCCTGCCTGATCCTTTGGTTGTCTAATGTCTAAGGTTGCCCCGACTGTATTAGTTATTAGTATTAGTTATTAGGTACCATTACCTTAGCTTTGAGGCGAGTTGGTTGAGATTTGTAACTTTCTTCGGAAGGCCGCACGAAAGGTAACATGTCCAAAGGAGGCACATGAAAATGACCGGAGCCGGTTCTGTTGTTTTAATGCGAGAGTATTAGAACGGGCACGAAGGAAGAAAATACCTGGCGGCGTCGGGGGCGTCGACGTATGTGTGCAGCTTCTACCTGCTAATTTGTGTTGTTGGTGTTGCTTGGTACTCTTTTCACTCCTCTACCTTCTTGCCCCCTTTATGACGTCCAAGAGTAGGTATGTGCTGTATCTTAAACGAAGTTCACGTTATTGCAAGCTGCCGCGGTGGCTCAGTGGATATGGTGCTCGGCTGCTTATCCGAAAGACGCGGGTTCGATGCCGGCGGTGGCGGTGCATTTAGATGGAGTACAAACGCTAGTGGCCCGTGTACTATGCGACTTTTGAAGCACGTTAATGCACCTCAAGTTGTTGAAGGTACCCGAACCTGTTCATTTTCCAAGCCATTCAAGTCGCTTTGGGACGTTACACCACATAAACCAGTATAATATTGACAGGTGGATTGGAAGTAGAAAGTGAAAGAGAGGGCAATCGGTAGAGGTAGACGACGCTGACCTGTAGGTCCGGTTTCTGGTGCCCTCGTTCCCTGGTTCAGCTCTCGGTGCCCTCGTTCAGCCGCTGCAGTTCCCTTTCACTGTAACAACTGTTACAATATTGCGGGTATAAGTTTCTGTGAAATGCGTCCGATGCGAGGTAACTACAAATTCTGTTCTCTAATTTATCCTCAGACCCACTTTTGCCGCATGTGACTGGAGCTGCTTGGTAGGCATTTCCTTTAAGCTCGGCAAACCAGAGGCCAGTAAAAGGTGTCCAGATCAGCGGTGGCTCAATGCGCGTTTTTTGCAATCGTATGCGCTGCTATGGTGAACTAGTCCGCCTTAGTTCTTTGGGGTAATCCTTGCGATTGCAGGCACTCCATTAGTAAAATAAAATGACGCCTTAAAAACTTACGAAAGAGCAGCAAGCTACTGAGAAAAAATACTAGTAAGCAGCGCTGCAATTCATTCTGCAATGAAGAATGTTTCAAGAAGGGGCGATGTGTACGATGCTGTCTTTTTTTGTCCAGGAAGGTGTTAAACGTTCTTTGCCGTGGTTAGGTTTCCATTTCGAGCTTCTTAATGCAAACCTTGATGCTGCCCCTCAAAGTTAATATTACTATTCGAGATGTTCTTTTGATGCTGTTTGTTAAAACTGATGCTTTTTGCACTTCCAGAAATGCTAATTCCGTTTTCGTCGACTCAAACTTTGGCGAAAAATTATCAGTTACGCACACCCTTGTTATGTTCCTGATTTGATGCATAAAATAAATAGACCGAAGTCATCCAATATTCTATATTCTAATGATATCATCTAAGGCGATACTAAAAGCAGCGCGAAGGAGGCGACAAGCCATAAATCACGCATGGATAACTGTGCGATATCATTATACTCTTACATACTTCAGGCAATAACTTCGAGGCTACAGCGGCTCTTAGCCAACCTCAACGATAATTCAATACCAGCAATAGGCGCAGGATCCCCGCCCACTGCCTGGTGATGGCCCTCCGAAGCACTTTGTAAACTCTAGGTAATGATGCCTAGCAAGTTCGCGCGACATCAGCCCTGATAAATGACGTCGCCGACAATGAATTTCGTAGTTTAAAGGTAGTACTTATGCGGCCTGCGCAGATAAAGTGACCCTTCAGGTGTGAGACGCCTGTGTGCCAAATTCGCCGCTCTCGAAGTGTTGCAGTGCTGATATTTAAGGCCGGAAGCGCCAGTAGAACACACTGATAAAGTGTCTCAGCTGATTTTTTTTCAAAGGCGTGTGAAATTACTGAAGAAAAAGAAACAAGACATTTCCTTCTGCGACAGATATAAAAATGTACTGAATGTAGTAAACTCCCGCGCTATATGCGCAGGCTACTTTTCGTTGTTTCACTTCAATAATTGCCATATGCTGTCGCTCTTAAACATAGGTGGTTCATATGCTTCTCTAATCTAGCACGCAGAAAACGGCTGTTTTTTTTTGCAAGACCAGTCTTTGAGTGCATTCGTGCAAATTTGAAATGTTAAATGATCTACTTTTGAGTAAAAGCAGAGAAACATTTTTTTTAAAGCAAGTAATGGTCTGGCAACACTGTAAGTTCTTTCCTAGGCTAATTCTCGGCATTTACATCTTGACGCATTTTTAAGGTCTGACCTTCACACAGATTTAAATAAGCTGATATGGTACGCATGTCAAAGAACAAGCGGAGATTCGCGCAGCAACGCCATTAAACAGGGAGAAACTTTCCTTTTCAGTTAACCTTGTTCTGCTTTAGGCACAGCGACTAGCAGGGAGCGGAGAAGCACACAATAGTTAAATAACGAAATATTTGCTCATCTTCATTTCAAGACACACTAAGGCAAAAGAAACAATAATACAAGGGAGAGGCTCTACAGCACAACGTAAAATAGCAAATAGTGCAAGACTTTTGCATTCACTATAGTTGGATGCAAATTGAAAACAATGCTGTGAGTAGGAACGGAACATAACAATAGATACTTCTGAAGGAACCAGCGCACAAAACACAACGGACAAGAAAAAGGTGGTACACGACGGACAGGAGCGCTGAACTTACAACTTTATTTCGGAAGTAAAGACCTTCACATGTTATATTAGTTAAGGTTTTTGGTTTGCTTGTGCCGCTTGTCTCATAATGACCTTGTAGATTTCACTTGTTCTTGCTTTCCCTGTGTGACACGCCTCCCTGACATGGCTGTATATATATGTTGCATCTTTACTTCCGAAATAAAGTTGTAAGTTCAGCGCTCCTGTCCGTCGTGTACCACCTTTTTCTTGTCCGTTGTGTTTTGTGCGCTGGTTCCTTCAGAAGTATGTATTACCAACTAGCCCAACAACAAGTGTTGCTCATAACAATAGACAAAGTGCGCAAGAACGCACGTTATTTAGATACGATACCAGGTCATCATCATCAGCCTGACTACGCCCACTGCAGGGCAAACGCCTCTCCCACGTCTCTCCAGTTAACCCTGTCCTTCGCCACTTGCGGCCACCGTATTCCCTCAAATTTCATAATCTTGTTGAGGTTTTGCGGGGTCGCAGCGGAGCACCAGACAGAGACGACCAGCGTGGCAGGCTTCTAGTTCCGGACTGCCCGTGCCGGGCGTGCGCCCCGAGCACGCGCGGTCCATCTTTATTCTCTTTCTAGCGCGCGCTGTAACGCCGATCTTAGCGCCGGCGCTTTATTGCGTCGCCGGGCGCTATAGGGCCCCCCGCCTAGACGGAACGGCGAAATGTACGCGCCGACGGGGCAGAGATGGATTAGCCACAGCGGCAAGCAGGTCTGCAGGTGGGCCGGCAACATCTGAGGGGAGCTCCTGGGGAGGTGTCTCGAGGTACGCTGGTTTGAGTCGGTCGAGGGAGACTACCTCTTGACGACCATCAAGCAGGATTGTCGCTGACTTTGTCGTCCGGGTGAGGACGCGGTACGGGCCATCGTATGAAGGGGTAAGAGGCGCCTTTACAGCGTCTCGCCTGAGAAAAACGTGCGTCGAGGATGCAAGGTCCGGGTGCACAAAGACTTGATGGGCAGTTGAGCGAGGCGGCACTGGGCGCAGGTGCTGGAGACAGTCCTGTAGGCGGTGAAGGTATTGCAGGGGTTGGGACGAGGGAGCCGAAGGTACGAACAAGTCTCCGGGAAGCCGCAGGGAGGTACCGAAGACGAGTTCGGCCGCCGAACAGCCAAGGTCACGACGAAGGACGGCGCGAAGGCCTAGGAGCACCATAGGGAGGTGATCTACCCAGTGCTCGCGATTCCGGCGCGCAGTAAGGGCAGCCTTGAGCTGGCGATGGAACCGCTCGACCATGCCGTTGGCACAGGGATGGTACGATGTGGTGCGGCAGTGTTTAGTGCCGAATAGCCGGGTGAGCGAAGTGAAGAGGGCGCATTCGAACTGGCGGCCGCGATCCGTGGTAACAATGCCGGGGCAGCCGAAGCGGGAAACCCACGTCGAAACGAAGGCTCTGGCAACTGTTTCCGCAGTAATGTCCGGAATGGGCACGGCTTCGGGCCAACGGGTGAAGCGGTCGACCATCGTCAGAATATACTTGTAGCCCTGAGAAGGGGGAAGCGGTCCAACCAGGTCGATATGAATATGGTCAAAGCGTGATCCAGGCGGCAGGAAAGACTGAGGGGGAGTCTTGGTATGGCGTGTCACTTTGGTGGACTGGCAAGCAAGGCACGAGCGGGCCCACTGGCGAACGTCGGTGTTAATGTTCGGCCAGACGTACCGCTGGGTAACGAGGCGCTGCGTGGCCGGAATGCTAGGATGGCAGATGTCGTGAAGGGAATGGAAAATGGCACGACGAAAGGCCTCCGGGATGAACGGTCGCGGTAGAGGCGATGATAAGTCGCACCAGAGTGATCCGGGCACAAACGGATGAGGCACGAGCTGCAGACGGAGTGCTCGAGGGTGGTCACGCAGGGCGTGCAGCTCAGGGTCTTCAAGCTGTGCCCGCGCCAGGGAGGGCCAGTCCACAGCAGGTGGAGACACGCCGATGGTGGAAATGCGTGAAAGTGCATCAGCTGCCTCGTTGTCGGTGCCTTTGATATGTCGAATATCGGTTGTGAACTCCGATATGTAGGCCAGCTGACGAAGTTCACGGCAGACGTACTTCGAAGAGTTCGTACGGAACACATACACCAGAGGCTTATGGTCCGTGAGAACGTAAAAAGGCTGGCCCTCCAAGAAGTGGCGATAGTGCTGGATGGTGGAGTAGATAGCAAGCAGCTCACGGCCAAATACGCTGTAGCGAGTCTCAGCAGGCTGGAGCTTCCGATAGAAGAAACCCAGTGGGTGCCACTCGGAGTCAATCTTCTGCTGGAGCACCGCGCCAATGGCCACGCTGGAAGCATCCACCATGATGCGAGTGGGCGCGGAAGTCCTAGGGTGGATGAGGACGACTGAATCGGCGAGGGCTTGTTTGGCAGCCGTGAAAGCGGCCTGAGCTTCGGGAGACCAGGAAATCGCAGAGGATGAGGACTTCGTGGTAAGGAGAAGGTCAGTCAAGGGGTGAAGAAGCTCGGCGCAGTGTGGGTTAAAGCGCCGTGAAAAATTCACTAGGCCCAGGAACTCACGGAGCTTGCGTAGGGTAGTGGGTGCTGGGAAGTCCTTAACGGCCTGCACGTGAGAAGGCAATGGACGAATTCCCAGCGCCGAGATGTGGTGGCCCAAGAACTCGAGCTCAGAAGAGCCGAAGACACATTTCTGGGCATTGACGACCAAGCCAAACTCTTGGAGGCGTTGAAAGAGTTCCCGGAGGTGACGCTCGTGGTCCTGTGGAGTACGACTCGCGACGAGGATGTCATCGATGTAGGCGAATACCGCCGGGAGACCACGCGTCACTTCAGCGATGAATCTTTGGAAAGTTTGAGCTGCGTTGCGTAGCCCAAAAGGCATGCGCACGTACTCAAACAGTCCGAAGGGTGTAGTGATGGCCGTCTTCGGAATATCGGCCGGCTCAACAGGGATTTGATGGTACGCCTTGACAAGGTCCACTTTACTAAAGATCTTGCAGCCATCCAGATGTCCCGTGAAGTCTTGGATGTGTGGAAGGGGATAGCTGTCGTGGACCGTGTGAGCGTTGAGAGCCCTTTAGTCGCCACACGGACGCCAGTCACCCGGTTCTTTCTTGGGCACCAGATGGAGTGGGGAGGCCCAACTACTGGATGAAGGGCGAATAATACCCAACTGGAGCATGTGGTCGAATTCCCGTTTTGCATTAGCCAGACGCTCACCGAAGAGGCGGCGCGGGCGAGCTGCGACAGGTGGACCACGCGTGACAATGTGGTGGGTGATACCGTGCTTGGGTGGCTGATGTAGATTACAAGGCTTCGTGACCTCGGGAAAGTCTGCGAGGACTTGAGCATACGGGCATGACGGAAGCAGAGTTCGGATTCCAGTGGAAGCGACAGCTGATATAACGCCAGTGATGGAAAGGCGCGTCTTGCTGTCGATGAGACGATGGTGACGCATGCTGACGTCCAGATCAAAATGCGTCAGGAAGTCCGAACCGAGGATAGGTTGATGTACATCGGCGACGATGAAGACCCATCGAAACGTGCGCCGTAGGCCAATGTCCAGAGTGAGGGATCGGAGACCATACGTTGCGATGGAGGTTGAGTTGGCCGCACGAAGAGTAGATCCATGTGACTTGGAAGCACGGTCTGCTTTGGAGGCCGGCAGTACGCTGACTTCGGCACCAGTGTCGATGAGGAAGCGCAGGCCAGAAATGCGATCCATGACGACGAAAAGGCGGCCAGGTTGAAGAGCGAGGTCACACGCCGCCGTCAGTTTCCCGACCAGTTGCATGGTGGAGTGCAGCGGCGAGCGTTGTGCTGGAAAGTTCGGTGATACCAGCAGAGACGCGGACGGCGAGGACTGGACGAGTGCGGACCACTCGGGGAAGACGAACGGCGGCGAGGTGTTGAGGATAAACCGTGCGGGGCATGAGAGGACGTCCGAAGGGCATCGATAGAAGCGACCAGCTGATCGATCCGGGCCTCTAACCGTGAAATGACGGCGGTCTCCGGTGGAGAAGAGAGGGCGGCGACGGAAGGAGAAGTCGCGTCGTGGACTCGATCAGCGAGCTGGGCGAGGCGGTCAAGGGTCAAGTCGCCCGCAGCAGCCAAGACGATGCGGGTCGACTGCGGCAAGCGTTGCAGGAAGAGCTGCCGCAACAGTGCGCCATTCGGGTCTGCATTGGTTTCGCCCAGGAGCAGCCGCATACTATTGAGTAACTGGGAGGGGCGGCGGTCTCCAAGCTCTTCGTAGGTGAGCAGCTGCTGGAGGCGCGCACTCTCGGACGCCGTGGTGCGGTCCAGGATGCCCTGCTTTAGTCGCTGGTACGGGGTATCGCCCAAGGGTGCAGCGATGATGTCCGCTACCTCTTGAGCCACCGCCGAAGGCAGGTTGGAAAGCAAATGACGAAACCGAGATGCCTCCGAGGTGACGTGGTGCAGATGGAAGACGGCTTCCACTTGGGCGAACCAGGTCTGCGGACACTTGGGCCAGAATGTTTGTAGGCGGAGCTGGAGAGCTGCGACGTCCCGTGGGCGCAAGGTAGCGTCAGGCGGAAGGCCGCCTGAGGGCGGTAGGTTGCTGGGGTCGGTCATGTCTTAGGCCGGAGTCACCACTGTTGAGGGTTTTTTAGCATCAGCAGGCGACGGCTTCAACCTCACAGAAGAGGCCTGCAGAGCTGTTGGCGGTAGTGACGAGGTAGATGGAGATGCCGGAAGCCTCGGCACGGCTGCTGCCGCAGAGTCGTCCTTGGCTGCAGGAGGCTCTGGCGACAACGCTACTGAAGCGCAAAGAGGCAGGGCCAGAGACGCGGGTACGATAGGAGTGGGAGAAGGACGCGAGGCGAAGCTCGTGCGGATCCCACCTGGTGTGGCGTCGAGAGAGTCAGCCGGGCTGGAGACGCTGGACGGGAGTGGCGGCGAGGCGGCGAGGGGCTGCTGAGGCGGGCCGGGTGCTGATGAAGGCTGCGTGGGCGCGAGCGAGGCCGGTGCAGGGCCAGAGGCTGGCGGCGGCGAAAACGGGTCCGCTGCGTCGTAGAGCGGCGGCGGAACGTAGTAGGCGCCGAAGTACGCCAAGACGGCCGCACGCAGCTCATCGTATGGCCGGCCGCCGAAAGCAGAGTAGGTGAGCCGACGCAGGAGGTCGGGCGGGAGGATGTCGCAAAGGACTTCGTGTTTGAACGGCTGGATGGTGATGCCGTTCAGGTACATCGCAGCCTCCAGTTGGGCGAACCACCCGCCGACGCCTGCAGGCCGGAACGCCGGGAGCGGTGGGTCGAAACTTGGGTGCTGCCAGTACGCCATGCTGGAACGCCGCTGAGATAGAAGGCACGGTTTGCCAGGTCACCACTGTTGAGGTTTTGCGGGGTCGCAGCGGAGCACCAGACAGAGACGACCAGCGTGGCAGGCTTCTAGTTCCGGACTGCCCGTGCCGGGCGTGCGCCCCGAGCACGCGCGGTCCATCTTTATTCTCTTTCTAGCGCGCGCTGTAACGCCGATCTTAGCGCCGGCGCTTTATAGCGTCGCCGGGCGCTATAATCTCATCCACCCATCTAACTTTCTGCCGCCCACTGCTACGCTTACCTTCTCTTGGAATCCACTTCATTACCCTTAAAGACCAGCGGTCATCTTGCCTTCGCATTACATCATCATCATCATCATCAGCCTGACTACACCCACTGCAGGGCAAAGGCCTCTCCCATGTCTCTCCAATTAACCCTGTCATTTGTCAGTTGCCGCCACTGTATTCCCGCAAACTTCTTAGTCTCATCCGCCCACCTAACTTTCTGCCGTCACCTGCTACGCTTGCTTTCTCTTGGAATCCACTCCGTTACCCTTAAGGACCAGCGGTTATCTTGCCTTCGCATTACATGCCCTGCCCAAGCCCATTTCTTCCTCTTGATTTCAACTAAGATGTCATTAACCCGCGTTTGTTCCCTCACCCACTCCGCCCTCTTCCGATCTCTTAACGTTACACCTATCATTTTCCTTTCCATAGCTCGCTGCGTTGTTCTTAACTTAAGCTGAACCCTCTTTGTTAGCCTCCACGTTTATGCCCCATAGGTGAGTACCGGTACGATACAGCTGTTGTATACTTTCATCTTCAGGGATATTGGTAAGCTACCATTCATGATATTAGAGAACCTGCCATATGCGCTCCACCCCATTCTTATTCTTCTAGTTATTTCCCTCTCATGATCCAGATCTGCGGTCACTACCTGCCCTAACTAGACATATTCTCTTACTACTTCCAGCACCTCGCTAATAATTGCGAACTGCTGTTCCGTTGCTAGGCTGTTGAACATTACTTTGGTTTTCTGCTTGTTAATTCTTAGCCCCACTGTTCTGCTCTGCTTGTCTAACTGATTGATCATGTTTTGCAGTTATTGTCCTGAGTGGCTTAGCAAGGCAATGTCATCAGCGAATCGCAAATTACTCAGGTATTCTCCATTAACTCTTATCGCCAACTGTTCCCATTCCAGTCCCCGGAATACCTCCTGTAAGCAGGCAGTGAAGAGCATTGGCGAGATCGTATCTCCCTGCCTGACACCTTTCCGTATTGGAATTTTATTGCTGACTTTATGGAGAACTATAGTAGCTGTGCAATCGTTATAAATATCTTCCAATATATTCACATAACACTCTTCTACACCCCGATTCCGCAATGCCTGCATGACAGCTGAGGTTTCCACTGAGTCAAATGCTTTCTCGTAATCAATGAAGGCTATATATAGGGGTTGGTTATATTCTGCGCATTTCTCTATCACCTGATTGATAGTGTGAATGTGGTATATTGTCGAGTATCCTTTACGAAAGCCTGCCTGATCATTTGGTTGACTAAAGTTCAAGGTTGTTTTGACTCTATTAGCGATTACCTTAGTAAATACCTTGTAGGCAACGGACAATAAGCAGATTGGTCTGTAGTTCTTCAAGTCCTTGACGTCTACTTTCTTATGAATTAAGATAATGTTAGCGTTCCTCCAAGCTTCTGGTACTCTCGAGGTCACAAGGCATTGCGTATACAGGGTGGCTAGTTTTTGTAGCACAATCTCTCCTCCGTCCTTCAACAAATCTGCTGTCACCTGATCCTCACCAGCTGCTTTCCCTCTTTGCATTGCTCCTAAGGCTTTCTTTACTTCCTCCTTCGTTACTGGCAGGATGTCGTATTACATGGCCTGCCCAAGCTCACTTCTTCCTCTTGATTTCGACTAGGATGTCACTAACCCGCGTTTGTTCTCCCACCCACTCCACCCGCTTCCGATCTCTTAACGTTACGTCTATCATTTTTCTTTCCATAGCTCGCTGCGTTTTCCTTAACTTAAGCTTAACCCTCTTTGTTGGGTGACTCTAGCGTAACCAGAAATAAGAATGCCTCGCAAATCTGCGCAAAAAAGAAATCTTTGAGACGCATCTCCCGCTACATTTTCTTGAGCTTAAAGACTGTTATGACGATTTAATGCACAGAGCTACCGCGGATGCTTTGCCCGTACCGCATGGACCACCGTGGCATTCAGAAATGGATCTTTACCACGTCGGGCGAGATTAAAGTTTTGACTTCGACGAAATCTCCATATTGTACCTATTTGCCTTTCCCCTATGTGGGCAGTCTGAGCACATCTTTTTCTCGGCAAACACAGGTTTCTGAATTTTTTTCCCACATCGTTTCTCTAACTGGTGCCTGAGCGAAATGCAACCATGTTTTTAAAATACTCTGTCTAAGAGGAGTGAAACAAAATCACAGCTTTTGACAGTCAGGTAGCCCAGTCGAGAGTATTTCTTCTACTGCTAATATGGTTCAGTAGATTTAATTATTGGCTTTGGGACAAAAGTGTCAAAGCAAAAGTTGCACTTCAGCTTGAAAAAGAGCCTTCTATGATGTTTGCAAAAAGCTACCGCTTACGTAGTTGTTTTTACCGGCGCTGAGCGGAATCCCGTAGAATGTAAAATCTGCCAATTTAGAGTGGTACAACTTCATCGCATCAACAGACAATGTCCGATAATAAAATACACATATCTCTGAAACGCGGTTGCGCTGCGGCTTTGCGTATCTCCTGGGCGCTGAATATAGGCGTACATTTCACCCTTACATCACGTTTGGGATGCTCAAGTAACCCCGCCGTAAAATGGTGCATTTTTAATTTTGTTTATTTTTGGTTGCGATAAAGAATCCACGTAAACGGTACATTGGCGGCAATATGTCAGCCACAAATTTTGCAAAGTGATCAATATACAGTTATAGAACTGGTACTCTCGACTGGAATGGAATATTTGAACGTTAACGTGTTAATTAAGTAAACACCTAACATTGGAGAATGATAAACTACTGTCAAATAGGCTACATGGTTCACAATAGCGCTGCGGTGGCTTCATTTTATTAGCACACTGCGTAGTTTTTCGAAAACAACTTGGCTACATTTACTTGGGACACCTGGTAATAGTTACAATACTCGCAGACCGCAAGCTTAACGGTTTACATCGTTTTGACATAAATAAACTGCGTACAGCAGCCTGGCGCTATTTACAAAATTTCTACCGAAATCCTGCCCGCATGTGTTGGCTGTGTCGTACGTGTATCTCTGCCATGATGTACTTTTTATATTTTTTCTGTATAAGACCGCATCAGGGTTCAAAGTCCGGGAACATGATAACATGGAATCTAAACATCTTGCGGCGGCGTCCTGTATAACGTTACACTGAAAAAGAAAGCGAGTGACAAAAAATAAGTTTATGTTTTATATTTTCAGCCCACCAAGTGTGGCGTGATTACACAGTAGCGCGTCTCGGCCCCTTTAAAAAGGCGCCGTACACAGCTCTCACAAGGCTTCGTACCTCAAAAGGAAACGAGACCGGAAATGCTGCAACAGCTTTGGCTCATTCTACTGCTGCAATGCGTCAGCCTGGCGTCAGTTTTTTGCGAACCGTCCTGTCAAAAATTTCAAGTGGATGATGGCAGCATTTTCTTCCTTTGCAAGGGCTTTTCTAGAGCCTCGGAGTTGGCCACAGGCATTCCACGTCCCGAGCACCAGGAACATTTCTTCAGCCTCTCCGACAGCCGTTTGGAACGCCTCCCTATTGACGCTTTTCGTGACTTGGCCATCACAAACCTTACTCTAAGCAACGTTCATATCGATGACTTCCAAGCCTCTCATCCGAACGCATTCGAAAGTCTCAATGGCACCCTCAAAGACCTTTTCTTCAGGGCTGACAGTACACTGCCAAATTCCTGGAGCGTGCTGAAGGACGTCCTCTCGTTGCTAACGTTGCGGTTCCAAGACCAAACGGTGTCTGTCGGGAGTGACTGGGGCAGCCTGCCACGCAGTCTGAAGAACGTCTTCATCTTTGACTCGAGAGTATCCAACCTGGAAGAAGGCGCTCTAGCACCATTGTTGAAATTGGAGAAATTTGGCATCACCAGCAGTAAGCTTCAAAACTTTACTTGGGCCGTACTGCCAAACCCTGCGCCGCACCTGGACACCATCCTTTTGGGGTAAGCTCAATAACCCACTTCTTCAGTGGCATTGCAGTACGAAAGTTTTTATATCCGTACGCTTTCTCTGCTTTTGGAACATGTCGATTGTGTGCAGAAATTTTTGTTCAGTCTAACAATTAATCTTTGAGTGAAGAATTATATCACCGTGGGCCACCTAAGGATCTAACGATATAATAAAGAGACCTACTGTAGGGCACTCTTATAGGGGGTACAATATTTTTATGCTTTTCAGCAGCCATTTGGACTGGTATTGCTGTCAAGACTATAGGCGCAATGCAAATACATCACATCATCACCATAATGTACTCGGTAATGATGTCCACTGCAGGACATAGGCTTCTCTATTATTGCTCGAACTGACCCCTTCCTATTCCAGTTGCAGCCACCTTATACACGCAAACTAGTTAATCTTATCCGCCGACCTGACTTTCTGCTGGCACCTGCTACGTACTGTTTTTCTTAAAATCCACTCCGTTACCCTTAACTACCTTCGGTTATCCTGCCTCTGTATTACATGCTCTGGCCACGACCATTTCTTTGTTTTGTTTTTAACTAAGACATCATTCTCTAGGGTTTATACCCTCAGCCATTCTGCCCTCTTCCCTTCTCTTAATGTTACAAAGATATTTTGCCGTCCATAGCTTTTTGCGTTGAGATCTCATTTTAACAAACACAACTCTGTTTTATCCGCGCTATATGGTATCAACGCAGGGAAGCTAGATGTGGGCATTGAGAGACACTTTAGTGGAGAGCTCAAGAATAATTTCTATCATCCGGTTACATATGAAGGAAGCAAAATGCCATTAACGTAATGAGCGCACGGGGTATTTCTTTCTTTTTTTTTTAATTTGCGAGCTTGATAGCGGGGTTGGTTGAGGGATTAATAGCGCAATTTTTTTATGTGTAAAGATAATTGGTTATAAAGCACAGAAAAAATAACCACGTTGATCGCATTCCAGATTGAGCTATTAACATTACTTTCGACTAACTCCACAAATTAAAAGAAAAAGAGAGAGACTCCCCTACGCTTCTTAGTTTGGTGGCCGTTGCTTTTTTTCATAAGTGTCTCATGACGAGCCTCTCATTTTCCTTCTGTTGTATAATAAATACTTTAACAACCACCTCGGCTCTGGCAGTCTAGATGCCATGGGTAGCATAAAAGTGTCCTCGCAGTTTCCGATGTGACAGTTTGATGTCACTGCACGTCACACTTGCACTAATACACGCCCTACTACGCCCATCGCTATGGACGAGGGTGGCGGCCGTCAACACTCTCAAGGTTAGGTTACGCGATAAAATAAACACCCCTGAAAATATAAGACTGGAGACCAGTCGCCACGTAGCTCAGTTGATAGAGCACCGGACGAGCAATTCGGAAACCATGGCTTCAGGTCCCACCGGCCGCACGTGGTTGCTTTTTCTTCTGGTTTGAAATACTTAGGTGATAAAAAAATTGCACTATTAAACTCCAATTGACAAACCTCAACTTAAAAAAAAAACATATAGAAACATTCCCCTGTGCTCATTGGTATCGATGGCTGTTGGCTTATTTCATATGTATGTCGCAACGAGCATTTCTTTTCCCATCTCCTGGCTGTTCTATCACGTGATGTTATTTAACCTGCTGGGTTGCGGCGCAGCACAGATAGGTTTTTTGCAGTTTGCATTCATCGAAATGCGGCCTGCGCAGTCAGGGCGCTCTCCGTGTACCCTGAGCGCCGCGACCGACCGCCACGACCACTGCGCTACCGCAGCGGGGATATCAATGCATTATAAGTCGCCCACTAGTAGCACAACCAGAGAAACCAAACAGGAACAGTGTTCGCAAAGAGGGGGCTTTGGGGAACTTCGGTGTTCGCTTTTAACTTGGATTTTGTGTCGACAGGCGCTTCCTCAGGTAAACTGTTATAATGCCTGCTTTCAATTCGTGCTTCCTTTCAGAGAAAACGAGCTCACCGAAATCCCGAGGGGCTTGACGAGTCAGCAGTTTCCTGCTTTGAGAAGCATTCGCTTGGAGACCAACCGGATTGCAACTTGGGATACAGATACTCTGCAAGCCATTCGCAGCCACCCAAATAACCCAGAACTAGTTGTCGGTAAGTTTCTTGCTTAGGCTGCTGGCAAGATCGGTAACTATTGTGAACACTGTTACCCTTTCTGGGGCTCGTTGAACCAGTATAATTCTTGCCAGATAAATGGATAAGAAAGTAAGCACATTCTGTTGCACCAAGACGTAATAGCAGAGAACTCGTGTAAGGAACATGAAAGGAATCTTCTTTTCCCCGTGTCAGCTTCGAAAAGTAGAATTTATGCCTCAAATTCAAGTTCATTTCCATTTATTCGCGACGAATTTTGTTCTTCATAGAATTATTTTCAAAGAACAAAGAGATTTTCCGCGCTTTCGAAGAACTCGGTGATGTCGTGTTGAACGAGACACTATCAAGGGCAACGCATTCTGTTAGAGAGACATTTATTATCACAGCTAATACCTGGTCTTAACGGAACATTGGGCTTAGTCTGGCTGCGTGGCGTTGATTAGCCTGGCAGGCTTCATTTTATCGTCCGCTTCAGGAATGAACGGCAAGCGGCTCACCCTCGATGAAAGGCGCAAGGTTTCGAACCTGGACAGCAACACAAGCGTTGCTCTTGCGAGGACAGAAATTTTCTTTCACTGCTATACCAATGCCTCCTCGATTTCAATGCCAGCAACATCATCTGCTTCCTTAATGTGAAGCCCTCGACTACCACCTTAACCGACGCCTTCGTTTCTTATCCACATGCGAAGCAAGAGAGAATGAACAAGCAACCACCAGCGATGTACCGCGGAAATTGATAGTTAACAAAATATGCGTTAACAAAATATAGTTAAAATATAGTTAACAAAATATGCGACACCTCTCCACGAGGTGTCGCTATATAAGAAGCGCCAGTTGAAAGAGCAAAAATCGGTTGGATGAGTGGTGACTTAAAAAGCAATGTACTGGCAAACCGCGCGAGCATTCGCTGGTACTCTATTTTATCCATGGAACGCCATTACGAAACTATACCGTTTGCATGCCGATCATACTTGCAGTCTGATCTCTTTTGCTTAGCCTGTTCGGTTGCTACTGTTGCGAGACCAAAGCCTTCCAAATGCAGGGCAATGTGAAAACGTGAGGTGGTCTCCGGATGTTTAGAAACGAGGTAACACGAAAGACCAGCGCGAAGCAATATGCAAGCATTTATGGTGCGGAAAAACAAGCTCTTCTAGGTGAGGTTCGCCGAGATTTGAAAAGCTACAGCTTGTTGTACCAGTATGCGACTAGTGTAAGTGTCCCAATTCTATCGTTGCGCACAAAGGTCTAGAGAAAAGGCAAGTTAGTATCTGAGCGATTTTCCATCTTTCCGACTGAACTACAGCCTTTCCTTAAGTTCAGCATCGTATTCATATTTTCAGTGCAGAAGAACGCCCGAGAGATATCTCTAATATCTTGGAAGTAACAACAAGAGGTTAAGCAAAAAGAAATTGAACAGCCGTGGTGTGTTCTTCACGGCTCGCACTCATGGATGTGGAAACTTGACACAAACTATTGGTTTCTGCAACTGTCAGGATTTATTGGACAATTTCGAAATTAAAATACGCTGAATTATATCAGCCATTTTTAATGCCAATGGGCGCATCCTCAAAAATCTTAGCTCCTGGATTAGCCCTCGGGCAGCTAACCCACGAATAAAATTATTTCCAGGAAGTTTAGAACCCAAAAATACTTGAGAAATGTGGCGCCGTAACAAATGTTTTGTTGAAAAGAGTCTTTACAAAGCGACCAATATCCCTTCCAGGTTCTGTTTATTGTTTTCGTTAGAAACAAATATTGTTCCGCGTAAGTAGTACAATCAAGCATTAAGACAGCGAATTCGTTATTTTTCAATTGAACATACTAATGATCATTTTTATAAGCATGTACAATATTTCTTAGAAACCAGGAAAATAACTAGAAACTGTACAAAATACTAATGTTTAAGAAACAAATAATTCTGCTTAACGTAAATCATTTTCTTCTTCGAGCATGCAAATATTATTACCAATGTAAAAAAATGACAATATTTGTAGTGGAAAATTTGTCTGCTCAAAAAAATCGCAGAGGACATTCTATTATATTAGTATTCCCGTTCTGCTGTTTTGAAAAATAAGGAGCTTCTTTCAAAATTAACCGATTCAAAAAACCTAAAATAAATGAAATAATGCTCTAATGACAACCGAGTCCGTGCATTGTTCGCTTGCAAAAACTAGCAAAACAAACCGTCCACGCCACCAGTGCAAAACTTGCGCTCTAAGCCTGTTTCAAAGCAAAAATGATCTAGGTCTTTCTGATGTACTACTATCGCGATGAAAAGAAACGCCAACAAAGCGGCGCCGAAGGGCTCCGTCGTTCGAATTTGTGCTTATCGCGCTTTTACCCCTGTGGTTAGAAAAAGAGGTTAGAGTCGTCCTGGAATGTATCATGGACGATTCTAGCGTATTTTTGATATCGCCGAAAAAAAAGCGTGATGAAAATAAAAGCAAACGGAGAAGCGCCTAGGCATTGCTTTGTTCGCATTTCTTTTCATCGCCCCTGTAAGTATCGAAATGGGCCAAATTTACTCATCAAACTATTCAATTCAATTCAAGTTTATTTGCATCTATACATGTACAGATGACGGGAGTGCAGACAAAAAGCCAAATGGATTTGGCTTGACGGGGTCTGTACCCCCTACAGAAATTTCACTATGCACAATAAAGAGAACGCAAAGATACAATAATGGATAAACGAAAAAAAAGTATTAGTGAACATTCTATAACATTCTATGCTATAACAGAAGTACATACGGCCAAAAAAAAATCAATGATAGAATGCTGAAAGGATTTAAAAAGCAGAAAGCATAAAATTATACAAATAAAATAGCTTTGAAATTCACAAACATAAATAATAAGTTACTAACAAGCAAAGAAAATTGGTTAGACATTCATGGCGTCAGTGTATACTACAGCAAAGCAAACAAAACAAAAAAACGAATCCACAATGAGCTCATAAAAGGAGAGCTACGTTGTTATTAAGTTTCTAATGAGTTTAACAAAGATGGCAGTGTGTGGCGCAACATTTGTTGACCGTAGTTAGTGCGCGTTTTAGGAACGTACCATGTTTCTCTGTGACGTGTGTTGTAAATGTTAGAACTCATTGTCAATAGAGATAAATGCTCGAAGAATTTGGTGTTCTGTTTTTTCGCAGTAATGAAACGCTTGAGTAAAATACTACGATATATGGAGGTGACCGGCTGTAAGTTAAGGGCACTGAAAAGAGGCTGCGTATGAGCGTCATATGAGGAATTAGCGATAGCGCGCACTGCTTTCTTCTGCAAAAGATAAAGATTTTTAAATAAAGCATGCAAGCTTCAGCGTCATATCTTTATTTCAGGCGGAGTTTCATTTCCTGCTTTCCCAGCACTACTTTCTAGTGCAAGTTATATTCTCATCGAGAGCGAAAGACGTGAAGATATTGTTGAAAGACCTTAAACTAGATTACGACGAAAACGAAGTCATAATTAACCGCGTTGGCAAAGACGCGTGTCTTTGATACATTCAACTTCAAATTGCTAATTTGAAGACGACGGAAGACGTTGGACGTTGCCATATCCTAAATAGTTATTTCCTTCGAAACACCGGACGCACATAGTAATCGACAGTACTAGCTGTTGTCCTGTCGTTTTTGTCCTTTCTCCCCGCTGCACCGCTAATAACCATAATTTAGAATCCCTCACTGAACTAGAGCACATTGTACTTTCTAGAGTTTGTAGCTAGTTCACTTGAGCTATACCGAAATGCGGGCGCAATAAAAAAATAGAAACTTAAAAGAAAAGTGAAGCTCCACCATAAGGGTATGACGCGATAGTGTTAACGATTGCGGAGTTGGTCATTCTCGTCTTGAGATTAAGAGATCCCCAGAAGTTCCCATACAACTCCTGACGTCGCGATGCAGCAGTTAAGCGACGCGCCACTGCGCTGAGATGGCAGGTGGTGCCAAAGGTAGAGGTCGTGAGACCGAGGCAATGCTGTTCTTCACGAGCAACGTCTTGAGACGAATCATTAAATTAACTGCCGCCTACCCCTGCCAGAAGCGTGCTCACAATCTAGGGAGCAATGTCATTTGGACCACCATTGTCACCTTACGTTGGTCGCCAAACAGGTAGCTTTTGCGACCACTTTTCGCTCACAACGCCCGAAATAACGACGACAACGACGCATTTTCTGCATAATGAGGCCTTAAACGCTATCGCGTTTCTTTTTTTAAACAAGCCTCTTTGGTTTGGTTTGTGGCGTTTAATGTGCTAAATATACTGATGATATAACGGACGCCGTAGTGGGGTGCTCCGTTTAAAATCCACCATCTGTGGTTCTTTCACCCGCCGCGGTTGCTCACTTTTTAAGGCGGTCCTCTACTGAGCCGGAGTAGCCGCGTTCGAAACCGACCATGACGCCCGAGTTTCGATGCAGGCGAAACGCAAAAGGCGCACGTATGCAGTGCGATGTCAATGCGCGTTAAAGATCCCCAGCTGGTCGAAATTATTCTGCAGACCTCCACTACGGCACCTCTTTCTTCCTTTCTTCTTTCACTCCCTCCTTTTTCTCTTCCCATATGGTGCGGTTCGGGCTTCCAACAAGATATTGAGACATTTACTGCGTCATTTGCCTTCCTCAAAAGCAATTTTCGATTTTCTCTAACGTGTAGTGGGATCGCACAGTACACGGACTTCTAACATTTCGCCGCTGCCGAATGCGACTGTCTCGGCAGGAATCGAAACCCCCATGTTTTGGGTCAGCAACTGAGTACTCATAACCATCTCGGCCATCTCAACATAGCCATCTCGGCGGCAAAACTAGGATTTGATATCAGCTCATGAGACAGAAGTATGCTTTTCACTTTTAGATGACTTGTGCTGGTGAAGCTAGCACAGCAGCGCTCCTGATATAATCGTTGTTAAGCAATGTTTTTCATTAACAGACTTTTAATTACAACTGTACACCTTTAGTTTAGGGAACAAAACTGGTAAAACTACTCACTCACAGCGAAATGAGATATATTTAAACTTCGCTCCCTGATTTCGAGTTCGACTAGATTACCTGCATAATTTTTGCTGTACTTACTGACTGGTTTAGAGTTGCTTCAAAATGCACGTAAAGCATGGCTTGTGTAGAATTATAGTACAAACACAGAGAAACATTACTCATTTTTATAAATTCTGAGCTGTGAAGGTGGATTTGGCTCATTGTAAAAAATAAAAGAAATACCCTGAAATATTACTTGCTGAGTTCACTAGTCGCCCTAAAAAAATTGTTGTGGTTTAGCTCTGGTTAAACCTGGAGTCACGCGAAAGCAAGCGCTCTCCCCTACACTCTTCCCCCACTCGACGCGGCGCATGCGCACAGTTGCTGCAGCTCGGTTTCGCCGGCGCACTGCTCCGCCGGCAGCAGCAGCTGCTCCGCATCACGTGACCAACCGGCTCAAGGCCACTGCGCCGCCACGGAGCTCAAGGGGTGCCACGCTGAAGGCTCGCAGAGCTGGCGTAGTGTAGCTCTCGCTACAAAACAAACCAATTTGCAACGAACCAAAATTTCAACTAACCACATGTGAGATATTCTAGGACCGGGTACTAGCTTACTGGCTACATTGCTTTGGCCCTCAGAGGCGGTAGGTGAATTTGTGTTTTCTGTGTGCAGTGAGAGAAGTCAGAACTCCGTACAGAGAGTGTAATGTAAAATAGTGAACTACGGAGCTTATCTTTTGGCGTCAGCAGTCAGTGAAATGCACGTCATAGTTCCGTTCAAGCTTTTTTTGCGGCGGTTACCAACATCTATCTTTAATTCATGAATACGATGAATTTGAACGAATAAGAGCCTGCCTTTGAAGCAGCGTCCCTAGTAGTGTAAAACGACTTGCACATATCCCTTAGTGAGAAAATTACGCATCTCTCTTCTCACAAATTAAAATATCACATGTGTTACGATCACGTGTAAGTTCTTCCTCTCTCCAACACAGGGCTACAATGAAGGCACTAGATATCGGGACAAGACAACACGTTCTTGTCACGTTGTAAGTAATTTCATATCGACCACGAGTTTAAAAGCTTTTATTTCGCAGGTTCTATCCCGTGCGACTGCGCCATTCGTCCACTGCTGGATTTTCCCAAAGGCCGCATCTCCGGGACGTGCTCTTCACCAGATAATTTGCGCCGTCGCAGAATCGACGATCTTGGACTCGAAGACCTGCAATGCTAAAATTAGAAAAAAAAAAAAAGGGAAAACAGTGAATCGAATTAATTTTTTTGATCATGAATGTTAGTTAACTTGTGCATAACAATTTTATGATCTGCAGAAAGACATTACTACATTAAAATTCTATTGTGAACTGATAAAACCCACAAACAAGGAAAATAAGCTTTAAATGAAGGAATGGAAAAGAAAATAAACTTTTTTGAAGAACTGCAGCGAGAGAGCCGATATGATTCCTTTTCCTGTATCGTTAAATATCTGCCAGAAATTAGCTGTGGTTTAACTGCTGTTGAACCTGTTTCTAGAGCGAAAGCTGTGGTGCATCGGGCAACTAGACGCAGCTTGGCGTCTTTAACGCTGAGCGCCTTTCGGATAACTTCGCTATTTGCTTAAATAAACATCTGTATTTCACACGCTCATAACTAAATTATTCATGAACCCCGCAGTACTTCAACCGAGCATGCGTTTCTAAGACATCTTTGCATTCACTAGTCGCGCGCCATCTGCTGGACCGTCGTCGCACATCGCGTGTTGAGGTTTCAGTGGAAGCCGCATGATGGCGCGGCGACTACACGCCATGCACGAAGGAAATTCACCGGAAACATAATTGGCTACTCGCTTAATTTGGATATCTGTAATTTACATTCTCATATTTAAATTATTCATGCATGTCTGAGTACATATCTCGAAGGAACGTTCCCTAGACATCTCTGTATTCACTAGACGCGCCTTTATTCACTTTCAGTAGTCGAGCAGTCGCTTGAGAATGAGCAGTCCATGTGCGCTCACAGCTGCAATCCTGTTTTTCTGGCAGCCTACCCTTGCTCGCCGCATAAGAAATGTTTAACCAGGAAGTACGTGTGATAGCAATTGAACTGGGATCTGTTAAGTCAATTTACAAGAAGCATCAGGAGCGGGCACTTAAGAAAAACTTGAGCAACTTGTAGGAATTACAATGTGAAGCATCTGGCTTATACAGGGTGTTTCACGTAGCTTGGGCTAAGGATTTAAAAAAGCGGTAAACTGCAGCCGGCTGAAACCAACGATACATAGTTGGCCATAATGTGGTGCTCCTCAGATTATTTTTTTTATTGCGCTTAAGTAGTTCACGGCCGCCGCTCTTAGCAGCGGCTTGACAGTGCGTCAGCACCACGGTGGAAGAAACAGACTCTTCCACCGTATATTCTTCCACCGTGGTCAGCACTTTCCGCAGCGGCGCGGCGGCCGTTCACGGTCAGCGGGCACGCTCCGTTTGCTCGAAGCGCCGTTGAGAGCGCTGCAATTTGGTAGCGCATAGAGTTCCTGTATATGCTCCCGCAGGGAGCAGAGTTGCGCGAAGGTCCGCCATCATGTTCCAAGCTGTGCGGGAAAGCCACTTCTCGTACGTACAGGGGCTGCGTAGCTCGCTGTGTAGGGCGCTTGGGCTTCTTTTTTTTTTTTCTCCTTTAAATAGATTGACTTGATGGCAAGTTTCTAAACGTAACGCTGAAAACTAATCTGTGATTTGCCGAGGGTGTGCATACAGCACGAAAAAAAAATCGCCAAAGGTTAACAGCAAATCGTAACCATGACACACTGACGAAAAAAGACTGGAAACGGCCTGCGAGTTTTTTTTTTCTTTCTGGAACCAGTAATTTCACAAGAACAAGCAGTTCCGTTCCAGATGAGGCAGCTTCTGTCCCATCCTGTCTTCCTGCGTGCACGTCTTAAGAACAAACAAAGTATAGCGATGAATTACTTTTTTTTCACAACTAGCACCGCAGCGCGTTCTGTACGAGTTATGCGCGGAAAATACGAAAACGCATCTCTCTAGAACCACATTAAAATAATTGCGCAACTTGTTGTAGGCAAGCAGACTAAAGCAACACCAATGCATTGGACGAGGCGAGTCTGACATAACGAAAAAATTAACACTCAATTGCTTGCCCAACACATTTCGCAAAATGTACCCCGTTGCTAAATGCAGTGATAGGGCGGATCTTTAAAGGACCTTGAAAGTACTCTTACACGTAGATATTATTTAACTTTCCTCATTTTTTTTATCGAAAATCACTATCGTTTCACCTTAGTTATTAAATTACAATAGTTGTTGATTACTGTGGTAGGTTTTCCTGCCTGCTTCATCCTTATTGCTCGGAAAAACTAATTTAATGTTCCTCTTTGCATTTTTGTACTCCTTCTTCGTAGATTCGGCTTAGGTCGCAGTATCAAAACATTTCGCGACTCCTGGATTTTTTTTAAACCCGAGGTTATAGGCTGATTTGCTGTCTTCTAGCTGAAATTATTCGCGGCATCAATATTTGCGACACTTGTTTACATGCGATTTTTGCCTATCTTATCCTCACATCTCTCACTTAATCCTTGTCAGATGGTTCTTAAGGGCATTTTTACTAAGAACAACACTTTATAGCATAGGCAGACAAATGGTTTAGAGGGGTTTAACTGCCCAAAGCGACTCAGGCTATGACAGGGAACAGTACATGGCCTCTAGAATTTCGGCTCCATCGAAATTCGACCGCCGCGGCCGGGATCGAACCCGCGTCATTCGGGTAAATAAAGTTTTCTCTCTCTCTCTCTCTCATTCGGGTCAGCAGCCGAGAGCTATAACCACTAAGCCACCGCAGCGACTGCATAGGCAAATTAAATGTTTATGCAGGTGAGACTGGCATCGAAATGTAGCAAAACTTTGCATGGAATTTGCTTCTTGAACATTCATTGTCCCTTATATTTCACCTCGAACCATCACTACAGGAGGCTCGAAGCAGCAGCAGAGTAAGCAGAGCCTGCCCTAGTGAAGGGCCAAAAAGTTACAGATGCAGACTGTAAATTCTGTACAATTTTAATGCAGTGATATGCTACAAATACTGCTTCGAGGGACAGGTATAGGCTCAAACTAGTATCCGTAAAAGGACACTAAGTGAAAGATATAGACAAACAAGATTTTCGTTGCCAGTTCCTTATTTGATAATGTGTGTAAGCTAGAAAAAAAAAGTAGTGATTTGTTCAAGGTAAACAAATGTCGACACATGAAAAATGTTTTTACCAATGCAATTCTGATTTCGCTTTCGAAACAGGCAAATGTTGGTTGTGATGGCACTGGTAGATCTTGGAACATGTTAGAAATTTTTATGTATTTATCAATGCTGTAAGCCTTCCACAGCCGCAAACAGGAGAGGTTCATTCTCAAGAGCCACTTGAGGCGCCGACGCACTTCGGCCGCCGACCTTCCACATGGCACTCCAACGCTTTGCCGTTTCCCGTGCGGTTGCTCAGTTTGGCGCACTGCACCCAGTCGTAGCTGACGACTGCGTCCGTCACTGCCACTGCAGAACACCAAACCTGACGCCGCAGGTGTGCACGGAAAACAAATGAATGTAGCCGACAGCGCGGGCTCACATGACGCGTCGAGCAGACAAGGGTTCGCTCGGCGCTGCACCTGTGAAGTCAGCTTCTCCGCGGAGTGTTGAACGAACGACGTCACGAAAATCATGTGATCGCCTCTCGGCGAATGGCGTTCGGAGCGGCGAGGGAAAACAGACGCGCAACTCTGCTACCTTTGGTAGCATAGCATATACAGTAACTCTAGTAGCGCATAAAGTCACTGGAACTCTGAAAGTACCGCAGCTGTTTTCTCTTCGCCGCCGCGCCGCCTATTGGCCAGTTGCGATCACGTGATCAGGCGCCTCCATAGATGGTCCACTCGCTCTAGGAGCCGACGGGGCGCAGTGCTTCCGATGGGGTTGGACTGCGTGTTTTACGAAGTAGCACGTTCAGTATCGCATCTGTGTGCGTGTGTGTCTGTCTGTGTGCGTGTGCGCGCGCGTGTCTGTGCCTCTATCTGAGCGTATGTCTGCGTGCGTGTGCGTGTCTCTGTGCGCGCGCCTGTATCTGTGTGCGCGCAGTGTGCTGCGCGCGCGTTTGTCTGTGTGCGTGCGTGCGTCTGTGTATGCGTGTCTCTGTCAGTGCGTGTGTCTGCGTGCGCATCATTGCACCGCGTGTGTCTGTGTGCGTGCGTGTGTCTGTGTATGCGTGTCTCTGTCAGTGCGTGTGTCTGCGTGCGAATCTGTGCACCGCGTGTGTCTGTGTGCGTGCGTGTGTCTGTGTATGCGTATCTCTGTCAGTGCGTGTGTCTGCGTGCCTATCTGTGCACCGCGTGTGTCTGTGTGCGTGCGTGTGTCTGCGTGCGTATGTGCACCGCGCGTGTCTGTGTGCGTGCGTGTGTCTGTCTATGCGTATCTCTGTCAGTGCGTGTGTCTGCGTGCGTATCTGTGCACCGCGTGTGTCTGTGCGTGCGTGTGTCTGTGTATGCGTGTCTGTCAGTGCGTGTGTGCGCCGCGCGTGTCTGTGTGCATGCGTGTGTCTGTGTATGCGCGTCTCTGTCAGTCCGTGTGTCTGCGTGCGTATCTGTGCACCGCGTGCGTCTGTGTGCGTGCGTGTGTCTGTGTATGCATGTGTGCGCGCGTGTCTTGGTGCACCGCGTGTGTCTGTGTGCGTGCGTGTGTCTGTGCATGCGTGTCTCTGTCAGTGCGTGTGTCTGCGTGCGTATCTGTGTGCGCGCGTGTCTTTGTGCACCGCGTGTGCGTGTCTCTGTGCGTCGTGTGTCTGTGTGAGCGTGACAGCTATAAATGTCTTCGGAGACGTTGCTTTACGAGATTTCGGAGAGCTCGTCGACTTTAGGGTCGCCCAACTGCCTCCCACAAGCCTCCGACCGGCTACTGACCACACGGAGGGAAGAACAGGCGGCGGGAAACAGTAAGCGTAAAGGGAACGTTTTATACGCAGCAGACTTCCAGGTGAACCGATTTACTAAACGTTTTGTTATATACCGCTGGTAAGTACGCAGCCTGCCGGCTTTGAAGTTTTCCCGAAAACATGCATTTGCGAGCCTCTCGCGGAAGCGATAGGACAAGCCTGCTTCTTGCGTTGTTAGCTCACACCCATGGGCTCAAGAATACGAGAGGCTGCGCAGCTGTCGTGCAACGCTTTCAAGGTTTTCGAAACTCTCACCTCATCTAAGCTCTCAATCATGAATACTTTCATTAATTTTTGCGCAAAACCGATGAACAAGGCCGCCGCAAGGGAGACTTTCTTCGCCTAGCAGACGACGCGCTCGCCGCGCTGGACCACCTCTGGCAACAACACCCCAATGTTGCCTGCGCGCCGCCCGCTGGTTGCGGTACTTTCAGAGTTCCAGTGACTTTAGTAGCGCACGACCGTAATCACGTGGTATGTTTTCATATTTCGCGGGCTTTCTTTAGGTGCCGGAAAAAAGGACCCCCTAGGAGATACGATGCTACAATAAACTGGGTCGGTTGTTTATAAACTTGCTCTACAACCTAACGTAACGGTTTTGGCACTAAAATGAATATCTGAACATATGCATAATTCATCTTAGTTAATTAACTAATTAAGCGCAATAAACAGATATTCTGAGGAGCGCCACATGATGGCGAACAATGTACCGTTGGTTTCAGCGGGCTGCAGGTTCCTGCTTTTTTAAAATCTTTGGTTCAAGTTACGTGAATCGCCCTGCAGAAGGATGAAATTGCTAGTAACAAAAGTGAGTTACAGAGGCATGATGGGAAACGATACAGGTGTGCACTAATCAGATCTCGTAACAAGTGTGCTTTGCATTGCGAACGCCCGACACGACAAGCTTTGCTTGGTGAGCGTCGTCATGTGATTGTAAAGCAGATTCCGGAAATGATGTCCAATGGAACTGTAGTGACAAGTACTAGGAAAGTAATTTACATATTTGTGGATTACTACATGGCGTTGTTTAGTGCTGGTCCTGCTACACGAAATTTGGGTGGTATCGCACTTTTCACATTTCTGGCGACGCCTTTATCGGAAAACGACTGTTGCGTTATTAGTGGCTCTTTCACACATCAGGCGGTAGAACTAGCAAGTGATCACTTGCCTCTCTCAAAAACACCTGGTGCTGAGGGACTTCGAGTCAATTTTATAACGCATTTAAATCCATTCTAACTCCTATCCTGCTGCAGGTCTTCACAATGGCTTTTGATGTAGAGGCTCTTCCACAGTCATTTACAAAGAGGCACACAGTCTCAGTTCCCAAAAGTACTGATTGAGAAAAATTGCGTTCAGTGGAGAGCTATAGGCCGATCATATTGGCAAATGTGGATTACAAAATTTTTGCTAAAACTTTGTCGTCACCTACAATTCGCTATGTCGGTTCTGATTGGCCCTCTCCAAACATGTAGTTTGAGAGGCCGCTCTATTTAAAGTAATGTGCACAATGCGCGTACAATTCTTGAGGCTTCCTCCTGCTCTCGTGATCAGCTTGCTTTCCTTCAGATCGATCATGCAAAGGCGTTTGGCCGTGTTCGCCAATCATTCCTGTTTTCCCTTCTAGAACGAACAAATGTTGGGTCTGCTGTACTTAAAGGGGCGCAACTTTGCTACAGCATTCATTCGACTCGAAGAATTGTCAATGGTTATTTGTCAAACCCTGTGCTAATGCGCTCCTTTGTGAGACAAGGCTGCCCAATGTCCGCGCTGCTTTGTGCCCTTTATCTGGAGCCGCTTCGTTTGAGGGTTCTATGTAAAGTAATATACACCACTTCTCTGTTTTGGGTAATGAAATGAAAGTGCTTGCATATGCTGATGATCTTGCATTTTTATGCACTGAAAAGCGCGGCATTTACAGAGCTGCGTCGACAAGATATCAATTTGGCATAGCCTCTGGGGCTGGGATAAATTGCTCCAAAGGTTCTGGCCTGTGGTTCGATTCATGGGGCTCTAACACCGCTCCGTTATGCTAGAATAGAATGGTCATGTGTGCTGCCTAGATATCTTGGCGGTACACTTCATGCATTTAAATTAAGTGCACATTACAGGAAGCAGCAGTTTAAAGTCGCCAACCGTTATGTTCAGTGTTTTGTTCCGAATCGAGTGTTTGTGGAGCGCCCGAGCGCGAGCTCTGCGTCGGGGTTCGTGGTAGGTAGGGTGCATGTTTTTGGGGAGAGGTTTGATAAGTAGTTCGCGGTGAATATGGCGGGGGACCTGGAACTGTGTGGGATCCGTGCCTGGTAGGCGTATACCGAGGGTGTGTAGGATGTGTCTCCGGGTGGTGGTTCTCGCAAGACGTATATATTGTGTCTGTCGGTGGGCCTCGATAAGCTCCACTATCGTATTGTGTAGGCCTAGTTGAAGGAGTTTTTCGGTTGAGGTATTTAGGGGTAGGTGTAGTGCTGTCTTAAATGCGGTTCGAATCATGGCATCCAGGGTGGAGATTTCCCCGGCCTGGAGTTTCAGGTAAGGGAGCGTGAAGATAAAGCGGCTGAGGACTAAGGCATGAATGAGACGACATCGGTCATGCTCTTTCATGCCCCGGTGGTGTGCAGAAACGTGGCGGATTAGGTGGGATATCGACACAGTTGTCTGCTTGAGTTTCCGTATGGTGAGTGTGTTTTTGCCGTTGTTCTGGATGTGGAGGCCAAGTACCCGGATGTCGAGGCAACCAACTAACCTAGTCCATCAATATTGGGGAAAATTTTTGAATATCGGAATATAATTAGGTACTGTCATGGATATATTGCAGGAATGATCCATTCTTCTGATGCGCAGGAAAATCTTTCTTTTGAAGTTTTTCCATCGGTCACATCGAACAGTTAAGACTTCCGCAGAAATCCAATGGCGAACAATTTTATGAACAGCAAAAACGCTAATTTCATAAAATGCAAGCTTGCTACTGTGAGATATATAGATTTAAATTGTGAAATTTTACAAGATATGAAAAAATTGCGTTTATAAATTTTTTCCTGTTTAAATATGATATTCTCCAGAATTATTGGTATGAAAACACCACGTGGAAGACAAGATTTAATCATATACCGCATAACGTTTGCATTGTGCATAGTACGTAAATTCATGCCGCTGCAGTGTGATTGTCTGTGTGCAGCACGCTAGTTCATGCTCCCGACGG
This sequence comes from Amblyomma mixtum, assembly GCF_055824585.1. Lineage (NCBI taxonomy): Eukaryota > Metazoa > Arthropoda > Arachnida > Ixodida > Ixodidae > Amblyomma > Amblyomma mixtum. The sequence goes on from NC_143013.1 coordinate 182,557,098, forward strand.
CTACACAGCGCTTCTGCATGGTAACCTAGCCTAAAATTTTGAAACAATTCTCCACAGCGCCGCATTTGGACTGCTAAGCCAAATTTCAGCTCTCAAACTTTCAAACCACGACGTTCGTAACCCTTTCGTTCCCAATTAATCTGGCTTGAGGAAGAATTTCGGTGGTTAGCAGCTACATCATGGCCGCTAAGTTGCTGTAAGGCCGCGCCTCGCTTACGACCTCGTTCGCTTTATTTAAATTAGGCTACCTAGTTAGAGGTCGCTTTACCGCTCTGTACTTTGCAGAACTTTGTCGGAGCTCCCTTGCCGCATGGCCCCTCGCAGGCGCACTCAAAAGAGCGATGCATTCCGAAGTAAATACACGTTTATACCATACTGGAGACGTATACCTGTTTACCGGGCGCCTCCAGCGCACGCACGCTGGCATCGGTGGGGCAAGGATGGGCCACTGCGCGTGCCCAGCCCGCGTCCGGTAAACCGTTATAAGCCTCCGTTAGTACGTCTGTGGTACGCTAAAACATTTATTAAGGGGACAACCTTTAATGGCTCATTCTCCCATCCGTCCGTCTGGCATTACATTGTGCTCCTGGGGTGACTCATCGACGTGCCCAGCTGCCAAAAGGAGACGTTATCTTCGTCGACAGGTGGAGGTCCTGCCGCGCCGACAGCTCCACTTGTCGATGAAGATGACGACTGCCAATGTTATGGCTGCACAACTTGGGAGCCATCCTCCTCCACTAGCTGCCGCAGACCGACTGACTAAAGCCCCTTGATAATATTGTCACGGCTAGACAGTCGCGACGGCCAGGACACGTTTTACTGTGCAGCGTCAGGCAGCAGCGGACTCCCGAGGGGACCACACAGAAGAGACGACGAAGAAGAAAAACACTGCCCGCCACCATGGCTAAGGCTAGCCAGAATAGCGGGGAAGGCAGTTCGGCCGGGAGACGGCGCCACGAGAGTGCCCACGAATGTGGCATTGCTCCCCCCTCTGGAAAGCGCCGCCCTCGGCGCGGCAGGTCGTGTGGACCGACGGCGGCTCCCCCGGGCACGGGATTTTGGCACACGAACACTGGCTGTTCATGGGGTGCCCATGCAGAGGGGCAGTAGTCCTGGTGCATGGAGCAGTTATCGTCGACGGGCGCGGAATCCACTGTTTCGGCCGTCTTGATCTCTTGTGCGAGGAGGGAGAGACAGCTCTCAGTAGTCTGGACATTTGCTACTTCCAGTGCAGCAGCACGCGGTCGTTGAGCGTTCCCGAAACCGAGGCGTGGGTACTCTGTCCGACGGAGTATTCAAGCGGCAGCGTGTTGTGGTTGGACAGCAGGGCGAGTGTGGGATTCCATAAGGCGGTTCTGGCCGACCACCATCTCGACGGGCGCGCACGCTGAACACCTTAGTCTTCGGCGCCCGCAGGTAGACTAGTGAGCTGTTATCGGGCGAGGTACGGCTTCATTCGTGCGACATGCACAACTTCGGACGTTGGTCGTCGAGAGGAACGAACAGTTTCTTGAGGGAGAACTTCACAGTTTACCTCGCCGAGTTGGCGTATTACTTTATAGGGGCCAAAGTGCCGCCGAAGCAGCTTTTCAGAGCGCCCTTGTTGGCGGGTTGGGCTCCACACCCAAACGTTTTCTCCAGGCTGGTAAGTGACATCCCTGTGGCGATGGTTGTAACGGTGAGCGTCTCTTGCTTGTTGATGCCGGATATGTTGCCGAGCAAGTTGGCGGGCGGCCTCAGCTTCGTGAACAAAGCGGTCGGCCCCCACGACAGCGGAGTTTACACTACCAGGAAGAAGCATTGCGTCGAGCATAGTCGTGGCTTCGCGACCATGGAGTAAGCGAAACGGTGTGAAGTGAGTCGTCTCTTGCAGGGCAGTGTTATATGCGAAAGTAACGTAAGGGAGTACAGCATCTCAGTTGCGGTGGTCGTCGTCGACATACATGGAAATCATGTCGGCGATCGTCTTATTTAGGCGCTCAGTGAGTCCATTAGTTTGCGGATGATAAGTCGTTGTTCGTCGGTGGCTGGTGCCGCTGAGTCGCATAACTTCCTCTGTCAGCACCGAGGTAAAGGCCGTCCCTCTGTCAGTTATAACGACCGTGGGTGCGCCATGACGAAGCACGATGTTGTGCATGAAGACGGCGGCAATTTCCGCAGCTGTTCCACGGGGAAGAGCTTTCGTCTCACAGTATCGACTGAGGTAGTCGGTGGCGACCACAATGTACCGGTTACCCAGCGATGACTCCGGAAAGGGGCCGAGTAAATCCATGCCGACTTGGTAGAAAGGAACGTGTGGTGGATCAATAGGCTGCAGTTGTCCGGCTGGCTTAGTCGGTGGTGTCCTGCGACGTTGGCACTCGCGGCAGGTTCTGACGTAACGCTGTACAACTGCAGCAACCCTGGGCCAGTAGTACTTTTGGCGTATCCGCGCCAAAGTGCGGGAAAAACCCAGGTGACCAGAAGATGGGTCATCATGGCACGCCTGCAGGACTTCGTCGCGCAAGGCCGCAGGTACGACGAGCAGATAGACAGCTTGCGTCGGGTGGTAATTTTTCTTATACAGGACGCCATCGCGCAAACAGAACGACGACAGTCTACGAGAGAAGATTCGCGGTGAAGACTCAGCGCTTCCTTCAAGATACTCAATGAGAGGCCGTAGTTCACTGTCGTCTCTTTGGTGTGCGAGTGAGGGCGGACGTGGAGACGGCGCCGAGAAAAACTAAATCGGTGTCGGGATAAGCTCGGTTGTCCTCAACAGGAGCACGAGACAGACAGTCGGCATCACTGTGCTTCCTGCCGGACTTATAAACGATGGTGACGTCGAACTCTTGAAGGCGAAGGCTCCAGCGTGCAAGCCGCCCCGAGGGATCTTTGAGGTTCGCCAGCCAGCACAGCGAATGGTGATCACTGACGACTCTAAAAGGGCGGCCGTATAAGTACGGTCGAAATTTGGTCACTGCCCACACAATTGCCAGGCATTCTTTTTCAGTGGTGGAATAGTTGGCCTCCGAGCGTGACAAAGTGCGGCTTGCGTATGCGATTACGCGTTCGAGACCATCCTGCCACTGCACAAGGACCGCACCGAGGCCGATGTTGCTGGCGTCTGTGTGCAGTTCAGTGTTGGCTGACTCGTCGAAGTGACCAATATAAAGTAACGACACTCTGCTCCGCGCGACACTTTCCTCCTCGTTTCTCCTCTTGCGCCGGCTCCCGACGCTGCACACGGCACGCTTTTTCATCCAGGCGCCCGTAGGCCATCCGCAGCATTGAATGCTGGCGCTTGTTTTCTGGCTTGCTGGGGGCATCATTAAGTAAGCAAGGGACTTTAGGCGGCGTCGAGCACTGCTCCGTCGTCAGTCGATGTGCGGCAGCTAATGGAAGAGGATGGCTCTGAAGCAGTGCAGCCGTAACAAACATAGGCAGTCATTGGCAGTCGAAGTAGCGCGAAAAAGGCTGTCGCCTAGCGCGCTTTAGGCTGCCAAAGTGCCGCCATAAATTTTATCACGCGAAAGTCTCAAGGAAAGCACAGATCGAGAAATCAGAAAGCATCTATACGTCTCGCCCATACCGAAGAAGATGCACCCCGTACACAACGAGGGGAGGAGGAAAAGCAGAGCTAAGCACCTCGCTAACAAATCGGACAAACTCCCGCCGGGATCGGTAGCCTACACCAATGCAGCGATCGGGAAAGAAGGCGACGTAACCTCAGTCGCCCTATTAGGCACCGGGATCGCCATAGGAATGGAAAGAAACCGAGATCTACCACCGGTAGAGGCGGAGGAGATTGCAATAGCCATATCCATTGCACCAACAGGCATGAAACACGTCGTCAGGGAGAGCAAAGCGGCGGTTAGGAATTTTTTCAAGGGTAGAGTCAGCAATCGTTCTGCCGAAATTCTGAACGAGTCGTCTCTCGCCGAAAGCGTGGCTATAATCTGGACCCCAGCACACGCCGGTCACGCCGGCAACGAGGCTGCCCACATGCTCGCCCGCTCCTCATTACCTCGGGGTGCTGCGGATGCCTCCACAACATCATCTAAAAGCAAAGAAAGTATTGGTACGTTTAGGGATGTAACCGAAAATCTGAATAAAGACCGGAGGATATATCCGTCACCGGATAGATCCCTGAGTTAAAAGGAGTCGTACAACTGGAAAAGCCTCCAAGCTCAAAATTTCTTCTCGCCCCTGTGGAGGAGTTGGACGGGTGCCAGAGGGCGGAAGAGGGACGGTGCAGAAAGCGAAATTTAACAATTTTGCGGCCACGTGGCAACATTAGATCACATAATTTGGAGATGCATTCGTGCCCCAGGGCGCAACGCGACTAAAACTAGCGATGAATGGGAGACCACGCTGAGAAGCTCCGACGAGAAAACTCAGCGCTTCGCCGTCCGCCTGGCGGCCGAGGCTGAAGACCTCTTCTCCCAGACGGGATCGGATGTCCTCCGGCCGCGGTGCGACTAACTGCCTCTCCGGACGCCTGTGTGCGGACCCGAAGGGGACTGCCGCGCCATATTCGGCGGAAATAAATGTTCTTCCTCCTCCTCCTCCTCAACGGCGCCATATGACAACGGTGCGCTTCTTTCACAATAATTCCATGTCCATCGCTAGTACTGTAATCGGATACAACCCAAGGACTAAGTGGCTTTTCCCTGTCAAAAGGCCCCCTTCCATCCAATGGCCTCAGCCGATTCTTATAAGCTGCCAGCTTGACAGTGTAAGGCGTGGCAAATCAAAGCGTGTGCTCCATTCCCTCTATGGTCGGAGCTAAACCCCTCCATGCATTGTCAAGTCGCTCCCTGCATTTTGACGCTAGCAGGATCATATGAGAACCGGCAGACGCCGTTGGCCGGAAGGGTGCTCTCGGACGGGGAGAAAGTCGCTTTGCTGTCGAGTTGTATCCATCTATAAGGTCGGAGCGCGGGTGACACGTAACGAAAGGCCGCTGTTGACATTTGCCTTTGCCCGAAAGCACCGTCCTAACCACAGAAAACAGAGAAAAAACAAAGTGTGCAAGACGGCCCCCTTTCTCCTGTGGCATTCCCGCCACGTCTCCCCGGTCCGACGCGCCGCGACCCCACCGTTTCAGGTCGGCTTCTCCCACCGCGCCGCAGCCGTCGCCGCTGAAGTACCTAATTAACCAACGTGTTTTGTTCTCGTCTGTCTGACGTCTGAAAATACGCTGACAACCCTCGTGGAGTCAGGGAAAGAAAATATACGCCATCAATATCCAGTACCTGAGGTTTATGGTTGAGGTTTATGGGGAAGCAGCGACTGCATGTCGAAGGCATACACAGCGGGGAGCATAATAAAGGGAAAGTACACGCTGGGAGTACAGTACTAGGCATGGTGAGTGGTTTCAAATAATTTTTGTAGTTTTTTTAGTGCAACCCTAGTTTTGAGGCAGTGCCCAGCCCTCAGAAGTTGCAAAAGAATTTCATTTGTTTTATCGAAGCCTAGGCCACATCTAAGGAAATGACTGTCCTAATTTTTTTTGCTTCCGAAGGCTTTAAAACTAAAAAAAAAAACCTCGGACAGCAGTCTAGGTAGAAGCTATGTGCTTAGCGCCTAATGTTTAACGCCCCTAGACATTAATTGTATGTTTAATCGAACAGAAACCATCTGTAGAGTTCTGCAATGTATGGCTCTGTGTGAGAATATCTCGCGTAAGTTAAAGTTAATGAAATTGTCCTCGTTTGTTTCTGCAACTTCCACTTTGCACTTTTACATTTTTGGAAACATACTCAAACTCATAATCTGCATAATCGCCTCCCGCTTCATCACCTTGGAATCACCACGGTTGGAGAGGTCTGAGCCTGTCCAAAGAGCGTTAACGAGCCATTAAAAATTTATTGTTGCCTAGGTACGTGTTACTCCGTCAGGTGCACACATCATCTGTTCAGGACTCCTGTAACAAGAGAACTGTCTCTTTAAGAAACGTATAACTTTTTCAAGGTTAGTTTCATCACACACAAAACACATTAAGGTTCATTCTACCCAAATCAAGGCATCGTTGCAGTTGGCCTTTAAGCAAACATTTAAGATAGAGTTAAGAGCGAAAGTTGATTAGTGCCAGGAATAATATTTAAACTAGAAATATCGGTGCAGGTACATACCGTAAGTTAGAGTTTTCTAAGGAAGTTTTTCTGGTGGTCAGCTTCATAGTGCTCCAAATGAACCCTTCCCAGGCTCATATGCGGCAGTCTAAGTTAGGCGCTTACATATGCTCTTTTCATATCGTAACTCTGAGCTCCTTGGCCATTCACGACAGCTGCACGAGAATAATCGCAGCGCTAATGCTTTCAAAAATTATCTTCATTCTGGTAGAATATAGGAGCGAGATAAGAGGCCCTTTTGCGTTTTTGACTAGCTTTGAGGTGTGTTTCCTTTATTTACGTTGAAGTTCGAATGCTGTAACGCTCATTACAGATGTATTTTTCCCTTTCTTACACTGGGTAAAGCATTGCTGCGTTGTTAATTTTTGCTGCCTCTTAGCTACTATTCAAAAGTTCGCCTCAAGAATAGATTTTAGAGGGCTATAGGTTTTCTTAATGGTCAACTGCAACAAAAGTTTTACTTTGCGTAATATTCCTCGCAAGGTGCTTCCTATGGGCACAGTCCGATAGCTTCCTGCTAATGTAGCCACTCCATAAAGCTAGGGGAAGCATTCTGCACTGCCAGAGGCATTGCCCTACTCGTTGAAGCTTGGCCAGGGTGTCTAAGAACGCACAGCTAAAAAAAGAAATTCAATAAAGACGGGGAGACACGTGCTGAGCGGTACATCTGTAGAAGCAATTGAAAACCACATACTCAAATGTGATGGTACCCATGCGGATGCCAATGCAGGTCCAGTCACACTTCTCAAGGCCTTAGAGTCTAAAGCTAACAATGGCCTCGTAAGTAAATCTGTTGTGGAATTTAGCAAAAAAGCAATTGAATGATTGGTGGTTCAAAACTAGAGAAGTGACATAAGGTTAGAAGTGTAGGAAACAGTATTGAAAAAAAGGGCAACTATTAATACGAATTTATAACACAGTTCAACAAAAATAAAAAAGCAGAACACGGTGGCAAATGCCACCACCCTGTTTAAAGGGGACGCTTCTATTTTCCAACCATCCATCTAGGAGTGGCTGCACCGAGGCTCTATGGTTCGCATGCACGCTGGCTGTGAAGGCCCACCTCATTAGCAGTGATTAGCACCTCATTAGCAGAGGAAGGATTGGAAAACACGCAGACAAAATGCTCAGAAATAAAGAAGATACAGACTTTAAATCCCCAGTCGTATGGACTTCAGGACGCTCTACGGATGTTGGAAACGAGGGCGCGATCACGCCGCTACCCGCGCGCTATTACCCCGGGTCCCCCAATATTCGCAAGAACACAAGTGTTCGGAACCACTATTAAGCTACATGGATTTGCTCCATCATTGAAGATTAACGAGGAAAGTATACGCGTAATCGCACAAAAATCTAAACACGGAACAAGGGGCTGTTTTAAGGAAAATTCAGTATATGGAATTATAAGGAATATAAATCCTGTCAAATTCAGATATATGTTTCGAAATTTCTACGATCCGCATTTCACCTTCTGCGGTGCAGTGGCTGACTTATACCAAATGGTATGGGCGTGCCAGAAAAACTCAGCCATACAAAAAATCAAAACGTTAGAGATCACTGCGGCGACTCACATTGAGAAAATGCGAAAGCATTGATGCCTCCTCGGCACTCGTCGCCTCACTTTCCTTCACTTTAGACTGCTTGCCTCTCTTTCTGCCTCTTTTTCTCTCTTTTGACTGTTTGCCTCTCTTTTTCACTTGTTCCAATATTCACGTCTACCGCAATTTTGACGCCCTCGCACTATATGCGCTTCGAGTGCTATTTTTTGACGGATGAATGATCTTTTAGCCTTTAAATAATTAATTACTCCAAATGAACCAATTTTGTAGTAAAATTACATCTTATTATCGTCTTTCTGGTGGTGCGTTTTTTCTCGCAATTTTGATGTCCAGTACTGTTTTCACGTCCTCCCACTCTGTCGACGTCCGATACTATTTTGACATCTAAGTGACATTTTTGGCCCTAATTAACTAATTACTCCACATAGACCAAATTTTGACGTGCATCATTCTCACATCATCCTCTGTCACACACCATTATTCTTTTTCGCTTAACTCTCACACGAACGAAGAAATCGCTGCCGACGCCTATTGCGGACACAAAATTGTCGACATAGCCAAGTAATGCTGTCGCGTTAATAACCCGACAACTGAGGACTGGGAGGTTCACATTTGGAAGACCAGCTTTCGCTAGTGAACCTGGCTTGAGCGGTGGCAATGGGGGCCCACCCAACCATTTTATGCGTTAAAGGTTTTTCTCTCTCACTGCTTACAACTTCGGCGTCTTCAACACTTGCACTTGGCAGGCGCATGCAATGCAGGCCGCTACGGCGTAACAGGTTTTTAAGGCCAGAGAGAAAGAGTTGGAAGAAGCCGCTCCTGGACGCACAGAGTCCAGGATTCAGCCTGAGGACATCATCATCATCATCATTCATGGACATAAACTTTATGGGTGAGGCAAATGTGGAAATTGTGAGGTACTGTTATGAAAATTTTTAAGGCAATCGTCCATTCTTCTGTTCCGTAGCAAAATCTTTGTTTTGAAGTTTGTCCATCGCTCACATTGAGTAGTTGAAACAGCTACGAAAACCCACAGAGGGTGGCTTTTGGCGATAACGAAAACGTTAAAATAAGAAAATGCAAGCCTGCCAAGGGGCGATTTGAGGATATATTGATTGCTATAGTGTAATATTTCGATGTATGAAACAATCTCGTTTATAAACAGCTTGCCGTTCATATATGCACTTGTCGAGAATTTCTTAGTATGGCGACACACTATTCGCCGCTGTCGTCTTACTCTCCTCGCTACGCGTTCCCCCTCGCGCTGTCCCAGTTACAGCATCGCCACCTTCACTGAACCCAGAAACGAGGCCATAAGACATACGGAATTTCCCTGTTGAAGTGCGCATAGCCACTTTTGCGCTTTCTGCATCACGGTCTTTTTCTTTACAAAAACACCAGGAAGCATTATTAATGAGACCTAATCGCTTTAGTTTTCGTTTTAGGTGCAAGAGCTTACGCGTAATCCAGGGATTATTTTTGCGTGAAGACAACGTGCCAGGGCTACACTAAGGCTGTTGAGGTGCTTTCCAATTTCATACGCAGTTGACGGTAAAGTGCGTAGGCGCGTCCCCATAGTTAAACGTATTATGGGAGCACTATAATTTTCCCGCAGCGGGCCCTTGCACACGTTGCACTTTCGGCAACAGCGGTATATCCAGCTTACGTGTGCTTGAGCATTGGTCTGAATTATTAGGGCTTAATGAAAGCCGAAAATCAGAAATACTACCTGCAGAAGCAATATCAGGAGCGCTTTAATAGCTTTAACTGAGCGTTTATTACTTGCTGGAATCTAAGAGTTCATCTGTTACACATGAGGTAAACGCTGCTTCTATTACGGAACGTTTTCATTGAAATTCAGGCATAATGCATGGTGCCATACACGCGGTTTGCGCTGCGCTTCAAAATGCTTTCATCTGTGGCGACTCGTTTTGGACCATGAGCAACACTTGTCATGCCGCCATCCAAGCTGTCTGTTACGTAGGAGCAAACATCATTTAATAATAAAATAGAGGAAAGAGTGAGAGTAGGTGAGAGAATTTCATGGCATAAATATTTGAATCCAGGAACACGAAGGCATATCTCCTTTATTGAAAGGCAAACCTCAACACATTTCATGTGCTGAGGAAAACTGGATTTGCTTGGCTAGAGAACGTTCACAATGCCGAATTTTCACATGAAGCGACTTACAGAAGGGTAAGTTTTCTAGAAAGAAGATATTGTAATAGCAACTCTTTAACAGCCACATGAAGTGAACAAACGATGAAGTCAATGCTCACACACTGACTACAACGACATTGCCATGAAAAAAATCATCATCATCATCACTGCCATGTGTTGAATATTTGCAAGAAACTAGGCGCACGGTAATGCAGGTCTTCCGGAAATATTCCCACTGCTCTTTTCAACAGCCTCGCAGAGCTCGGCTGGACTCACTAAGCATAGGTTCATTAAAGCACAAATCACCTTGCAATATAATTTCAAAAAACTTCACATTCATTTTATTAGGGTAATGAAATGCAAATTCAGAAAAATAGTAACAGTGATTTTGAAACTGCCACCTGACTTCGTGTCTATTACATGTACCAATCGCGCCCCCAATGATGCTTATAGCGTCATGACATGTATGAAAAAATATTCTGCGGCTTATTTCGATCATTAGAAAGTTGTTTTTCTTTGCATATCACATGAAGGCCGCGTTTAATGATGAGCCACATTACGAGCGGTCTCAAATCGTCCGTACTTAGTGCACCGCACACTTGCACTCAGCAGTGGCCACTGCCTTTGTATTACGAGTTATAGGCGGCCTGGCATCTGATGGCTGAATGAAAATTAGAGCTCCCTAAATTTTCACAAGTGATTAAATCTCGCTTTTTTTTTTTGAGGTAGCACTGAAAAAATAAGAATTCCATTGCAGGGCACATTGGATGGGGGACCTACATCAGATGACAGGGCTGGAGTAACATTACAATGCCCGCGTTTAACTGCATGCGACGCCAATGTGCCGTTTACAATGGCGAATGGCAGCCTGCAGTTGGACGAACGCAAGACGCTCCGCTGAGAAGTTTGTGCTGCAGGTGAAGATTAATAGACCCCAGGTGAGTATCGACGGTCTGTTGGCAGCTCGTTCGAGGAACTGCAGATTCGGCCTGGCGATTTGTGCAGTAAGAATTTCTTCGGATCGCGCATCAATTTGTGCCCATCGTTTTGAGTATTTTCTGGCATGTACTTGAATTTACTTTTAGGTGCTGTCATTGTTCTTTTCACGCTTTAAAATCACAAGGCAAGGAGGAATGCACAAAACAGAAGCTAATTTTGGCAGATGTGCGTCGCGTATGACCTCGCCCACGGGCGGCACTGACACGGATGTTCCTATATCCTTCGGGCCTTTAAGGGAACGATAAATGAAATTAAATATCTGTATTTTGACATTCAGTTTGCGCATGCAGTTTGCCTCCATTGCTGCGGGATCTCTTTGCGGTATGGTTTTCATGCAAGAGCGTAAAACATTGATTACAGCACTTAGACTTTTATGCAGACCAATACCTCCAATTTTATACGTGTGGTACTAAATCCTGATAGGTGACTTGCTTAATCAGCAGGATCTGGACGCCACCTAAGAGCCGCCATCAAACAACGCTTGAAGGTGAGGCGGACGTGAGAGGATTCCGTGTAGAGGTTATCGCACCCTTACCGAACGAAGTGTAGGCAGCAAAAGGCGCTCCTTTTTTGTACATCCGCAATGAGGTGGCCTCTAAAAACAAAGTTCTGGCGCCTGATCTTTGAACGCTATACGGCGTAAGCCACCCGCAGCTTCCATCCTAAGTTGACGTATGCGGCGGGTTTAAATTATTTGAGCGACTACTTTGCGCGATGCGCAGGAAAAGCATGCAAAAGCGACTACTTTGAGCGGGGCGCAGAAAAAGAATGCAAAAGAACAAGAGAACAATGTATTTTATTTCAACTATTTTCAACAAGCTTCTCGTGGCTACAACGTTTCAACACTTCGTCTTTTTGCAATTGGCCTGTGAGGTCAGTCAATAAATTACCTTTTCCGCCTCCTCAATGGATCGATGGGAACAGCCTTGTAAATGTCCCTTTCCTTTTTGCCAGCTACAATGCCGCTATGCACTGGACTCCTTTTCTCGCTCAGTGCTTATTGCAACTTAATTGGTGAGATACATAACATTTCATTTCAACACTGCAAGACATTTCACGCGACTTCTTTTCGTCGAGCTCTGTCCCAGCAGGCGAGGAATGCTAACATCGTTGCGATGAGGACGCACAATATGGAAAAAACCATGTAAAGGATATCGTAAGAGCCCCTTGTGTCACGGAAGTGGCCTGGAAAGTAGGAACATACAAAATGGAAACTTTTCAGCATGCAAGTTTGTTCCTTTTCCCGACACGAAAAAAGACAAAGATATAGTACTCACCAATAATGGATGGTCCCCCGAGCCACACTGGAATGCTAACCAGGCCGGCCACTCCACAGCAAAAGCTAACCTTGATCACCGCCATGTAGTCAGCGATGAGGACAATCTTGATGCACAGGATGTACCCTTGAGCCACGCCCAAAATGATGGTTAAGGCGATGAGACTCTCGAAGGTCGTCACCAGAGGCAAGAGAAGGAAACAGACGGCGGCGATTGAGAAGGTGCCGACAGCTATTGGGCAGCGGCTGTGGCGGATCTTGTCGGACACATAGGGCACCACTGCTCGACCAAGAAGATAACCAACGGCGTTGTAGATAACAATCTCATTGCCGTGTTCAAGTTCCCATCCTTTGTCAACAGTATACGCAACGATGGTTATTGAGAACGTAACAAACACGTACTCCGAGATGACACTATAGAGCACCAGCACATAAAAGGCCAATGATTTAAAACTCTCTACAGCAACCTGGGCGGTACTTGTTGCTTTCTCCTCAGAGTTTTCGCGACACGGCGAGTGTGCCTTCCGCTGCGAGCAAAACAATTTCTCCTCTTTGGTATCCACATCGACTACTTCTTTGTTTGAGTCTTTGCAACTTTGAGTCACGCGTGTTGCCAGCCTTGAGAAGGGCAGAGTGCAAGGTTCAGGGCGTTTGATGAGCATGATGAGGGGCACAACGTGGGTCATCAGCCCACCGGTTATAAGGAGACAGCCTTCCATTCCGTACGCCTGCGTGAGGTACCAGAGGAGTCGCGTAGCCGCCATCCCTGACGCAGCTCTGAACATCCACATGATGGCGGTGGCCGTCCCTCTGTACTCTTCAAAGTACAGCAGCAGATACAAGCAAAGGCCAAGCAATGCCATCCCCAAACCTGTGCCTGAAAAGCATTGAATTGAGGGAAGTAATACGAATTGTAGTAACAGATTTACAGACCGTGAAGTACATAACACATGGCTCCACGATGTTAAGTCTGTTATTGTTAACATAGTAGTCTTACAAGAAAAAATGCGATATGAGCTGCATCAACGCGCACACGGTTCGATCGTATGTGCTACGCCATTATTTCTGAATGGGTTCACAACTGATTGTGTCCATGGCTGGCACCCATAGCCCCAGCTGGCCGTACCATTTGACTCTGCTGTATGCTGAAGCTGATCAGTAAAGCGAAGCCACTTACCGTATATTACGCCAAACGTGAATGTCATCCAGGTGATGCTGGGAGCGAATGCAGATGCCACGAGGCCGGCAGAAGCTGTCAAGCCTCCTATGAGAGTGATGTGATAGACGGATATCTTGTGCTGCATCTGGCTGACAAGAAGGCCTGCAGAGAAGCGTAAAGTGAGATGCCGTTCAGATACCAAGTTCTGCAGCCGGTTATCGAAGGTAGATATTTATGGATTACGAAAAAGCAAAGCATCGCAAAGAACGAGACGACAAAGAAAATTCATGCGCTTAGTCAATGCTTGTTTGCCTTTTTTTCCTGTCGTTCCTGTTTCTTGCGCCGCTTTGCCTCTTCATATTCAGAGAACTAGCCCAAATTGCCACTCTACAGAACAATCTCTAGGCGATCGTGAAAGAAGCTCAATTTTTTAGGGCTACCTGGTCGCTTAAACTTGCTTGGGCATAACATCAGTGGTGCCTGAGGTGATTAGGCTATAGCAGTGATATGATTCGAAGCAGGCACGGTAGAAATGGCTTTGGTACAGCGGCTGCCGTTATGGTGCGTAATCAGGGGATCACGTTCCACTGAGCGATCGACTGTTTATCTATGACAGAACTGGGAATAGTAACGCGTGGTTGTGCTCTTCGTGCTGATTGAGGACAACGGGCGAACCCTGCACAGAAGCTTTTTGCACTTGCGCACATTGAACATCCTGGTGAAGATATGGAACATGCTCAGCACATTGGAACTGGCCCGTTTGCCCGGACACTAGTGTAAGATAAAGCTAATAGTTTTCGACGGTTATTTGAATGTGAGGCTGCTCAACTCGCAGCAGTTCATCGAAGAAGAATGTGTGTCGGCACGCGCGTTTAAATATTTTTCTGGGCCACAGAAAAACTTGGGCACTTTGTTCACATATGCCGTAAAAGCGACAGACGTAGCAGAAGAGTATCGTGGAGCCTTAGATGGTGTTTATAAAATCTTCTATAGCAGCAGAAAACTACCACTTCAGCATTTTTTTCAATTGATCAGCATCACATTATTAAGACTGAGGCGCTGCAGTGTTGGCTCACTGGCTAATCACCTGGTGGCGCCTCATTTAATGTGTGCCAGATGTGAGCTCGGAAAACGGGTTTCCACAAACAGATCAGATGTACGACACCTATTTAAAGCATCTGTTAACAGTAAGGTAGGGAAGCAATATGACTTTTTTGTTGTTACATATAAATATTATAACGGACACGAAAAGATCCCCTGAGTGGGCACAAAGACCTGCGAAGCGAACGCATTCCGTGAGGGGCCAGTTTCACTCAAAATTCAGAACGTGTGTTCCTTTGTTTTTCTAGGCTTCTGACGAATTCAAACAGTTTACCCCACGAATGCAATAAGACCTTGGTCCGTTCAATACTGTTGTATGTATGCTTCATGCAAGTCCTTTCGCAGCCAGTTTAAATTCGGGCGCCATCCTGCCATTACCGCCTACTTGGGGATACCTGCATCGAATGGCGTGGAACAGCCCTGCATTATTAGACCATTTGAAAACAGGCAATGACACCGGAGATAAGACGAAAGTCCACAGCAGTACACTCATGAACGAAATGTTCATTTAAAAGGCAATGGAGGCGTGGTCAAAATGTTGCATTCAGCATTTAACACTTTATTCGAGGTCAACCGAGGGTAGACTGAGTGCCGATGCTAAGAAAAGAGCTGCGTGAGTGGACCTTCATGCCAGACGCCTCAACATAAAACAGTACTGAGGAGGATTTGGCGCCGGCTGGTGCTTGGGTTTGGAGGCTCGGTATAAGCCGAAAAGAAGAAAACGTATGGACGGTGTTTTGCGCAATGTACAGAGGTGAGTAAGCTTGACTACAGTGCTCGAGCGGCCTGCTGCGAATTAAATGAAGGCAAATTTTTTTACAGGTATTGAGCACCAGACAATCTTTGCACTCAAGCGGTGCCCAGCGCAAGCGAGCGATAAAAGCTTCAGTTTCGTGCTCCTTAAGAGATCTGCTGCTCTAATACACCACTTTGTTACGCAACACACCGCTCAAGCACTGTAGTGAAGCTTGCTAATGTCTGTACTCATATTCTTCGCGGTTCTCTTCGTATTGCAGAGCCTTCTCATATCGAAGGGTGCTTCCGCTGCTTCAGGCGACTTATACCACAACCAGCCGACGAAAACGAGCAATCAAGAGTTTGTCGTAAAAGGAGATAGTCGTGAAGAACGAGCGCCGTTGAAGAAGTAACGACTGCGGAAACGTGTCTTTTTAACCCGATTTTATCAACGTGTAATAAATTAGCTGTGGTTTAGCTGTGGCTAAGCCTGGTCAGTTGCGTTAGCTGCGACGCTTTTCGAGTCGTGCAGCGCGCTCTTCTGCTGTCTCTCGAGCGCGTTCTCTTTTTCTAGCTTGGTAGTGTCGCCGTTGCTTCTCTTTAGCGCTCCCCATAGCGATAAGATTCCAACGAGGCGAAGCGCCACCTACTCGCCCTCTACCTCAGCGGAGAGCACGCATCCGGCGGGAGCGAGCGACTGCGCGCGCGGCAGAGAGAGAGAGAGAGATAAATTTTTTTTTTTTCAGCTCAAGTCCGAGCCTCCTTATCTGCCCGTTTGGTGGGCGTCATTTATCGGCGGTGGTGGAGTGGGGCCACGTGTCCCTTGGATGTGTCGGATGTGTGCGGCCAGGAGCGGCCAGAGGGTGGGCTGCAGAGAGGTTGGTGGAGCGGTGCCCACGTGAGGTGAAAGGGGGGAGGCAAGGTATGCGAGGAAGGTATGGTGGGAGAGTTAGTGGCGCGGGGGCATAACCAAT
The DNA here is from genome assembly GCF_055824585.1 of Amblyomma mixtum. Classification (NCBI taxonomy): domain Eukaryota; kingdom Metazoa; phylum Arthropoda; class Arachnida; order Ixodida; family Ixodidae; genus Amblyomma; species Amblyomma mixtum. The sequence goes on from NC_143013.1 coordinate 182,573,177, forward strand.
ATGTATGAATGTTGGAGGGATGCTGTCCGCACACGAGACAGGCGGGTTTACCCGGTTTATGAAGGATATAGTGGAAATACAGTTCGGAGGGAAGGGAGGTAGTCTGTGCCTATCGAATTAGAGTGGCGTCAGCACGGCAAAGGAAATGGGAGGGTGACGGAAGGGTTCGTCGCATGTGCCGCAAATTGCGAAGGTGTTCGCGGTGGTCCTGTCGGTGTGTAGCGCGGTCTGCCTTGGGATTATAATGGGCTGGCCAGGCAGTCGGAGGGCCCGGTCGTACGCGCGCGGCGCCGGCGACGGCGACGCCACCTGGCGGAGCTCGGCTGAAACGGTTGCTAGGCAACGGCTGTTCAAGGCCATTCGTGGCTACCGGCCACCGGCTATGCGACGAGGCGAAAACCTGGCGTAGTGCTGCTAATGCAACAAAACTGTTTCGTGCAGGTCGCTTTTTGAAATGTCGAGCGCTGGTCGTTCTCGGTCCGGCGGCTAGGCGCTCTTTAATGGGCTACCCAATTCATGACTCATTCGGGGCTCTGAACAATGTGGATCACAGTTTCCCCTCCTTGATATGTGAAGCTAAAACTATGCAACTCTTTTTGCACGGCTGCTTGGTTAGCTTAAAGCCCATTCTCGTTTATTCGTGCGCTCTAACCATCTTGCCAGCATATCGTTGCTGTAGGTAAGTGTAGCGGTGTGGATTCCTAGAAAAGGAAAGCGTAGCAGGGGGCGGCAGAAAGTTAGGTGCGCGGATGAGATTAAGATGTACGAGGACACGCAGGGCGCAGCTGACAAATGACAGGGTTAATTGGACAGACATGGGACAGACTTTGCCCCGCAGTGGACGTAGCCAGGCTGATGATGATGATGATAGTGCCACGCGCCAACGCGCGCTTTGAGGAAGGTACTGAACGACGTTGCAACTGTATGCAAGCGGCAGGCAGCAGGAGCCTGCCGCGGGCGCAGGGTGTGTGACCGTTCAGCCACTGTATGCCGTCATTTCCCCTTAGTCCAGGAGAGCAAATAATTAAAACTGACCCCTAGCTTACTGGGAGGCCACGTGCAACACAGAAAGGTCAGAAGTGCTGCTTCAGAACACAGGAATGTGGGCGCAGTAGTCGCTGGTGTGAATCCTTGGTGTAAGTGGGTTTTCACACACGTTCATTAAAGCAGAAACTAAAAACGTTCCACACTCCTCCTTTATTGTTGACGTCGCCTCCAATAGTAAAAAATACAACGGAGGCAAAGTTGCCCAGCTTTATTCTATGATTGTTCATCGAACGCATATGAAAGCAGTCTAGTTTTGCAGCGCACATGAGGCTTGCCTAAAGGAAACAGCGTGGGCGTCTTATAAGCTAATCATATGATGTTCATTACCTGTGTTGAGGTAATCGTATTGTTGCCATGAGCTATGGAGATCAATAAAGAATAATAGCGGCAAATTTGGCAGTGACTGCGTAGCTTTTCTTCAAGGAGTGAACTATAGTGCACTGCTATTAAATAAGCAAAACTTGTTAGGAGAGCTGAGACCAAGAAAGCTGATTAGCGCGTTGGCACAGCGGAGGTGAGGGTCACCATCCTCGGCGATCGACATCTTACCGGCGATGGCACTAGCGATGACCATAGTGGTAGCAACCCTGGAGGCCTGTTCGTGGTTGACGAGATACCTCTCCTTGAAGAGCATTGTCATGTAGCCGAGGCAGGAGCTCACCATGACCAACATGAAAGCCGACAATGCCACGGCTAAGGGCACGCCCCAGCAACGGTCCATCAGAGCAGCTCGCCCAGCGGTATGCATAGCATCCGATGAGGATCCACGCCTGGCTGGTTCGTGCAGTTCCGCCTTTCCTAGAACACTGTGAATCGTACGTGACGAAGCCGGCAAGTGATAGAAAATTACAGTTTATATGAAGCAAAAAGAGGAACCTCTGCAGCAACCCATTCCACATCGTCACCAGACAGCACGCACTGGCCGCTGTTGGGCTAGCACCTTAATTTCCGGTTCTTCTCATTCGACGTTCTGCTACTAAACGTTCTCTCAATTTGTTCTCAAATTTTTATGACAGTGTACACGGTTCAGTTGTGTGTAGTTGTCTTATGTCAGCCAAGAACCGCTTTTGAAAGCCATACACTCTTGCAACTCTGCTTACAACACAAAGGAATACAATACTACTTATAGGCAAAAAGCAGGACTGCATCAATGCAGTTTTGATTTTTGCCCATAAGTAGTGTTTGAGATTAAAGCGGTGTTAACATTCGCACACATTTTCGAAAATACTGCCAAGTAAGAGTGGACGGTACTTCAAAGCCTTAAAGATTCAGCTAAATGGACAGCGTGTGTTCTAGGAATTCGCGGATGTCCCCAGAATATTCTATTTTTAGTTTCAGGTTACGTGTGTACGAGGCGCTACTTGAGCAGATACATACAAAATATGCATGTGCATATACTGACAAGATATGTGCATGTATACAAATGGCAGCACCTTTGTTTTTTTAGAGAAAAACCCTCCTTGCCATTTGATTTGACGTCGTACGTACAGGAAATGTTAAGTTGACAGCAACGTTTAAACCACACACCTAAGGATGCGTGCCTAGTTTTGACTCTTAATGGCCCTAAGAGGTATTTAAAATATAACCAATCAACTCTTACAGGAGAGATGAAGCGGAAGCAGCATTTTTATTTTTACGTCTTTCATATATAACGTGTTTCTTTTAGATCGTGAGGGTCTAATTGCATCCAGCAATGCAATTAGGCCCAGACACAGACTCGCAGCGCATCGTCTGTCCAAGACGCACACACGGTTATGTAAGAAACATTGGCTTCAGCTCACGAGAAAGATATGTGGTTTTACAAAGGTTCAGCGGCATCGAAAAATGAAACGACAAAAAAATAGAAATTAAAGTAGAAACTTAAAGTCAATCTGCAAGACGCATGTGCACATTTCTACGTCTTTATGAAAATTTATCGCTGCACTTGCAAACCATATGCGCGCGATTAAAAATTCCTTTTTTCAGGCTGCCACGTGCTGACGCGTGTGGGAGCCAGTCACGATGTCTGCGCAGCCTCCACTGTATTGTTGTGGATTGATCAGTGCTCCGGCCAATTCAGGTGCAACCCGCAATAGAGAGCTGGTATCTAGTTTTTGCAGTAGAAATCAATGTGATCAACTTCCCAAGGTAACATAGTCTGCGCAAAAAGCGTACTGGCGCTGAAAGACGGAGATAACACACACAAGACAGGACTGGCGCCAACACTTTCGACTAAGTTTATTCGGGGAAAAACCACTTAATAACCACACGAGCAGGCAAAAGGAGAAAAGGAAATCAGATACAAGGGCTGATTCAACAAAGGCAGTCGGGCCAAAAAGGACCAAAGCAATGATTATAACGCTGACAGACTACTTTTTGGCCCGGGTGCCTTTGTTAATTCACCCTTTATAGCTTATTTGCTTTTATCTTTTTGCCTGCCCACCTATGGGGTAGAAATGTAGAGGCTAACAAAGACGGTTCAGCTTAGGTTAAGGACAACGCAGCAAGCTATGTAAAGAAAAATGATAGGTGTAACGTTGAGAGATCGGAAGCGGGCGGAGTGGGTGAGTGAACAAAAGTGGGTTGATGACATTATAGTCGAAATCAAGAGGAAGTGGGCTTGTAGAGGGCATGTAATGCGAAGGCAAGATAACCGCTGGTCCTTAAGGGTAATGGAGTGGATTCCAAGTGAAGGCAAGCGTAGCAGGGGGCGGCAGAAAATGAGGTGGGTGGATGATATTAAGAACTTTGCGGGAATACGGTGGCCGCAACAGGCGAAGGACAGGGTTAATTGGAGAGATATGGGAGAGGCCTTTGCCCTGCAGTGGGCGTAGTCAGGCTGATGATGATGATGATGGTCAGGTGGTCATTAAGTGGTTTTTGCTCAAAACATAGTGATTGGCTAGTTGGTTCTGCATACTGGAAAATTGCAGCGCAGCAGTAACAAGGCCGAGACGAGAAGGACGCAAACACAAGCGCTGCGTGAATAAACTTAGTTGTAAATGTTGGCGCCAGTCCTGCCTTGCTTGTGTTGTCTCCGTCTTTTAGCGCCAGTGCGCTTTCTGCGTAAGCCATGTCATGCTACAACCAACTAGCTCAAATCAGTCTTGCTGGTTCCCAAGCTGCCACGTTAAGTAATCTCAGCGCTGAAATCCATTTTAGCGCGTAGTGATTACGTTGGAGCTGAAGGCATTTTATTTTCGATAAGTGTACGTGCTGCTTGAATGAGAGATCAATGAATCTTATCGCTGTTCTCTCGAAAATGTGCGTGACTACGTGACGCGTTTCCCCCTGTCTTGATTTGCTGTTAAGAAAAGTTTGCGCAGAGGAATTATGTTGGCTTCTATTACGCAACCGGCTCGTTTGCTTCACGAGACTCGAAATATGCACTAGTTGCTATTTATTCAAAAGGAAAGCTGCCAAACAGCCGAAGAACGAGAAAAAAAAGCACTCACATGAAAACTAGGCTATCAACTCTGCTTCGCTGATTTAAAAAAACAAAAAAAAAACTTCCAGCAGAGCAGGATCAATCACCCGATAACAACAGAGGGAGGATAGGAAACCTATGTCCAGTAATTAGAAATGAATCCTTTTTTCGAGCCAGTAGACCGAGGTTGAATGATTTCAATAACGGCTATGCATCGTGATGAAGTAGGTTTCGAAAAATTCGCGCTCTAGGCTCCCGTCACCCCGGAATAAACTTTCGTTGCTATTAAGATATTGCATTACAGTAAATTTTCTATTGCATTCAGTGCTATGTATCGAATAAACTACGGTTGATAGTCTAGTCGCCGTATGTGGGCCTTGTATTTCTTCGCCCTCGGTCTATTTGACTGGGTTTCTCCAGGTGCTGTATTGTCGGCGGCAAAAGTTTGCGGGTTCAGTGGTCTGTGGCGTAGCAAAGCTAACTACCTTGCTGCGCCATCTGCCGTGAAAGATCGTGGTTACGAGGCTCACTCACAGGACTGCCGCACCGGGTGTCTCGTGAGCCATCATGCGCCCCTCTGTGTGGCGCATGGTGCTGCAATGCAGTTTTGCTTCGCTCCGCCACACATCGCAGATCACGGAAACTTTTGCCGCCGACAGCACATTTGCTACGCGCTTTTCGTACATACTAAGCAGGCTCGCTCTTTTTAAACAGCATTCATTTCTGAAATATTTCATTCAGATTAGGCTTTGTAAATTGTGAACGCGAGCGATTACTACATGAAAATAAATTATTAAGAAGCACTGGAACATTTTGCTCCAAAAATGTCGCGACAAGGGTTGTGGCCTCATGCCGAGTACAGGTAACCCCTAGTGCAGTTGAAAAATATCTAGCCGGCAGTTGCACTATCGAGACATTTCAACGAAGGATGAAGATTGGGACAAATAGCCTGAGCGATGTTTAAGATGTAGTGGAAAAATACGTAAATAATTTTCTGTAATCAGTGATCATTGAAATGTTAAGTTTTCAGGGCTGATTTTATGGCAGACCTTACCTTGATGCGAATACTCCCTTGCTCATCTAAAGAGCTGCACGTCGTGACGTATTTTTTTCTGCAGAATTATCTGCTTACCCGATTTTTCCAGATATAGCGGTATTCCTTATCTTTTATGTAAATTTACATGGGCTAGGTGAGGCTAGTGCATACTTTCCGCTTCAACTTGGCGGAAATAAGCTATAAGTTTTACCTCACGCTTGCGCGGTTAGTTTCAATCTCTCAGCCAACGACGAACGGCTCAGTAACAGCGAACTCACTGATATCAGGCAAAGGCTACCATATTCGTTGATATACAGGCAACCAATTGCGACGTTTTCTCGTCTGTCCTACTGGTTCAGACCATTTTCTGTGTATTTCAAATTCTGCGCTCGTCTCCTGATGATCTGTGCATTCGCTTTACTTGGAAGTTAATATATGACTGCAGCGCTGTGAACAGACAGCCGTCTGTAGAACATGTCATCCTCTTTTTCAAAGGCTTTACTTTTGTCTGACCACTCTGCTCAGTATCTGTCAGTTGCGAAGCCTTCTGTAATTTCCGCTCAAAATCGTTCAACTTCTCCTTCATAGCTAACACCTTTCCGACTCAATTACGCACAATGCACGATAGCCCCCCAAGTCGAGTCAAAACCGCTACGCCGTTTACCGACGCAACTTCTGCTTTGTGAGAGTGAAAAGCGAAAATCGGTTTTTACACACCAAAGCAATTTTGTTCCAATGCTTCAACTGGTCCTCACGTGACAGCTTCCTCTATACCCACTGAGGTAGAAAAATGGTCTGCTGAGGAAGCGTTACCAGGTCCAACATTTTGGCAAGAGACCAGACATTCCTACAAAGCCACAAGCAGTGCCGCTGGAGACAGTGCTCGCAGTTACGACATATAAATTACAAAAAAATGGTACCAACCTGCGGAAGAGAAGAAATTATTCCGGCCGAGCGCTTTCGGGCGAAGGGACGCTCTGCTTTTGCCACTGCCAAACGCAACAATGCTTCACGGGCATGCGACATCTAGCGAAGAAACTTCAGCTTCCCTGATGTCAGCTATCATAGCTGTAGTCACTCAAAAATTACACTGGCGTCCACGCGCTGAGGTGTGCACACGTGCCAATGCCACTGTCGTCTTGAATATAGCTTCTAGTATCGCAGCGTCCTTCCTTCAAGTGCTTCAAGGTTTCATGTGACCTACACCTTACAAAAAATACCACGTGCAATAACACTGTGCTAACTTACTGCAGTTTATTCGCACAATATGCGATGGAAATACTACAGATATCAACACACGTGTGCGCATCAAAAGTGGACAAGTCTTTTGAGAGTATCCAAACGGAACAACATATAAAAAACGAAGGAGCAGACATGTCGCTTTCATGGCACTATAAAGAAAAAAAACGCTTGAAAACGCGTGTAAGTCATGTAGCAAATATTTGAAAAACGCACGCATTATCCGAAGCGCTGGCTTTCCTTCAAGAAGTCTAGGTATTTCTTCGATTCGGTGATGGAAATTGTGAACGCACACGCTGCCAGCATTCTTCCTAATTTAGCCGCTTCTACGATTTTACTCTTGAACTGGCCCAGATAGTGCGTTATGGTGCATATTTTGATATCTTGATGCTATTCTCTTCATGCTGATACAATATTCAGTTTATCTCCTGAACTGTTTCTCATTAACCAAATGCAGTGCCTGCTGCACTGCTGCGCTTACGGCTTTTATCTTTTTGAGGAATTACTGAGAATGATTAAGCAGTTTTTTTTCTGAATGAGCAGTACATATCTCATGAAAAGCGGTCAACAAAAGTGAATGTTTGACCGGACCACAAGTGATCAAGATATTGAAATAGTTCGCGCTATGTTACAAATGTAATATCACCTCTCGCAGTATGACAGTAGTCAGTTATATTTTAAGATCGCATTTGGCTCTTCTAGGTATCGAAGAGCAGAATTTGTACATCTTGTCAACTGCAGTGATTTACTTCGCAAAAGGACACGTAGACTAGAGGGCATGCCGTATTTTAGGGCTCCAGTTTAAGCTAGACCACCCGGGGTTCAGTAACGTGCACTGAAATAGCTTAGTAAGTGGGTGGCTTAATTTTGTCTCTAAGAAAACATGATCGTGGGCGAGATTGATCCTGCGACCTTTAGTCCAGAAGCCCAAAACCACAGCCACAGAGTAATTGCGGAGAGAAGTTGTATTTATTTGTTTTGAGTGTTTTGTTCTATACGACGAACCTCTTATACAAAAGAAGGAAAAATGCGGAAAGAGAGAAATGAAAGTAAAAACGAAGAGAGAAAGGGTAGAAAGAAAGGAAAGAAGATAGTAGAGTGCACTGCTTTTCTTCAACATTTTGCAGTAAATGAAAAGAAAAATGCGGGCTAGACGTTCATATCACGCTTTTTACTGGTGACAAACCTTCTTTAATTAGCGCAAGCCTGGTAACATTTGCCCGTGAGGATCTCTCACGCCTGTACCATATGCACTAGTCGCTAAAAACGGCAATCTCTTTATTCCGTTCCCTGTTTATTGCATTACAACCATACTGCCGCTAATCATGCGATTTGCACAATGCTCCGAAATTCATTGCGCGGAAGGTATCCAGGGCTTGCAACTTTAGTGGATTTGTTTTTTGTAGCGCTTGTTTTTTGTTTGTGGGGACCCTACAAGTGTTTTCCCTGCATGAGAACAGGCGCGCTGCCACGAAGACTTTAGTTGAGGTGTTCTTAATCTATGTAGTCTGAGGAAACCTCGCCTGCCATAGAAAAAGGGCTGAAGAACATGTTGCTTGGATTTCTTCTCCTCTTGCCCAACAGCCCGCAAAATAATTGCGCAAAAACACCGGCCACCGAAAAAAAAACTACCGGGGACGCTTAAGCTGTGCCTTAAGGTTATGACGCGATAGCGTAATGGGTTGATTCCATATAAGCAGAAGGACATTTTCTAATTTACATTCGTATATCACTGGGAGTCCTTACATCCCTCCTGGCGCGGTAGTACCGCGGTTAAGCAATGCGCAACTGCCCTGCGATGGCTGGTGCTCCCAGCGGTGGCCTTGTGTGACCCAGGTTGCTCTTCCCGAGCGAACAATCATTAATTTAACTGCCACCTGCAACGGTATCCGGTGGTCAGGTTCAGCGCGAGGTCAGGTGACATAGGTGGCCCACGTTCTTCACTCGGAGAATCCGGGAAACGAGGCGGCCCACAACATGGCTCGAGGTTTCGTCAACCGAGTCGGTGGGTCGTCCGTATCCGTGGATTACTCCAAGGAGGCGCTGGCATCTTTTCATGATATTACAACTCATTACAAATTGGAAAGACACAAATTTCCACCACCTGACAAAACGTTGGATAAGGCGCAAGAGACCACCTGGAGGAGACTCCAAACGAGGTCTTTTCTTACCCCCTATTCCCTATTATCAAAAATGTACCCGGATGACTATATCCCCGAGTGCAGGTTCTGTGGCGAAACAGCCACGTATGACCACATACTATGGCAATGTAAAGAAGAACCTCCACCGGAGGATCTAGTACGAATTCCTGCTGTTGAGCGATGGGAGGCCGTGCTGGTCAGCTCGGAGCCGGGCATTCAAGCCTTGGCCACCGAGTGGGCCGCTCAGGTCGCCGGCAGCCATGGTTTGGTGGCAATCTAGCGCGGATCGTCTGCATCTGCATTTTTGACGGAATAAATGTTTTCCAATCCAATCCTTTGTTGCTCTCTGCGCACCACAAGCGAGAGCGATGCTCGAGATTTTTCGCTCACAACGCTGAAAACGCCGAGACAGGATTTGCTAGAGAGCGGGGCGTTTAACGCTATCTCGTTGAAATAACAATTTTGTAGCTATTGGCTATAAATGAAACCGCCTGTTGTAAGCAGTGCAGCATGATTAGTCGATAAGAGAAAAAAGCGATAAAAAAGTGGCTATGGATGACGCGTGGATCATGGAGCCCAAACAAGGACAACAACCCAGTGCTCTATTTCTCCTGCACTGTTCTGCGTATAATCAAGCCTACTGAATAAGCGAAAAAAATGGAGCCTATTCGAAAGCCCGTAGAACGAACTCATGCAAGCATGCCACAAAAAAATACGCGTCTTCTTCTTTCTGTATAAGCAAAAGCATAGAGACTATGCGGTACTGAAAACAAAAATTCTGTAATAAGCTAAAGCGCCCCTCCCTTACTTCTCTCCTAAACTCACAGGTATACTTTTTCTGGAATGGTGACGTAAAAATGGTTTCCTATGAGGGATTTAAGCCGAAAATCAGCGCAGCCTATCACGGACGCTGTGGACGAGGGGTCCTGCAATCTCGACCATCTGGTGCTCTTTATCGTGCACTGACATCGCATAGTACACGTGCGTCTAGATTATCGCCTCTATCGATATTCGACCGCCGCAGTTGGGTTTGAACCAGCGGCATTTCGGCAAGCAGCCGAGCGCCATTATCACTGAGCCACAGCGGCGGCCTTCCGTAAAAATGCTCGAATGGACATCTGACTGGTATTTCGCGGCTTCGCACATGCGGTAGCATATTTTGTGTGAATGCTGGTTTAACCTCCCAAGGCGACTCAGTCTATGAGGGACGCCGTAGCGAAGGGCTCCGATAATTTCCACCACCTGGGGTTCCTTATTGTCGACTGATATGGCACAGTACACCGGACTCTCGAATTTCGCCTCCACCGATATTCGACAGGCGCGGCCGAGATCAAACCCGCGTCTTTTCTGTCGGCAGCCGAGCGCCATAACCACTGAGCCACCGCGCGGGTTGTAACATATTTTATTGGTTCTTCTTAGAAACATACGAATTGCGCTCCCACTTGGCAGGTAGCCTGTGCAGGTAGCCGTTCAAATTCGCCTAATATATAGAAATTAATTCATCCTTAAATTGTCTGCCTTAGGAATCAACCCAGCTATAGAGCGTGTTTCACCTAAGACTTCACAAAAATTTAAAAAAATATGATTTTTGAGTTTGAAGCGCGATTTTTTCGATGTGGCATTGTCAGTAGTGTAGTACATCAGAGCACAGCTAAGTCGTCCTAACTAGCAAGCTGGTTAACTAATACTGGATTGTGCAATTGTTAAGGTGTGACGATCGGCTACTTAATTATTCCGAGGCGTGGAGTCCACCACAAGTATAATCCATATCAGTTTTTAGAATTTCGAAAACCCGTTTAGACTCGGTGGTGTGGCCCAACAAATGTAGGCTGTTTCGACGAGTTATATGCACTGGAGAGGCTGCTTCGCCTACAAACCTCTCGAAAGCGCATGTATTTTGCTGCGATATAGGAAACAGCGCTTAGCGCTCGGCCACAGCGCTAAGGATAAATGCGTTTTAAATGCTAAGAGCTGATATTCATATTACTTACGGCTGGAAACACGCCTCTCAGTAACTAAGGAGCCAAACAGTGGTTGTAAAATATTACCTATTCAATATTTATTAATCAACATACTATTTTGAACTTCTTAGTTGTATTCAGATGCACTATTCAGATGCATGTATTCAGATGCACTTAGGTGTAGTCAGATCTACTAACTCAAAACGCCTATTATTTAAAATTGTTGAAAGCCGCAGGTAAAACATCCTGAATTTCGTGCAGGCGTTTCCATCAAATTCTGTGATAAATAACGCTTATCCAATCCCTTAAAATAAACAACGCGTGTAAAGTGTAATCCATTTCAACCGCATTCAACTTTCTTGTGCGCAACCTAGAAAGGCGTATCTTTCACAGTAGAAAAGCACGACCCGGCTAACGTGATTGGTGGCGAACTACGGTGCGATCAAATTTCCGCCTTTATGAGTTCTTTGTCCTGAGCTAGCTTTGAACTAATGGTCTGCTTCTGCATTCTTCGCCCAAATTTCCAAACGTTATGGTTGTTACCAGAATATTTTCGTGAAGTTCTGTGATCTGCCATCTGTAAGCATAACAATTTCAAGGCTCGAAGGTTTTGTTTTTCAACAAGCAACGCTGTGTAATTACGAGACAAACGTAAGTAAATTCAGCTTCAGGTGTCCTGGATAACACTTTGCACATCATCAAGGCAGCGCGTGAACTGTGGCAAAGGCAGAAAACATTGGATTATTTCCAAACCTTTTTAGTGTCGGCGTCACTTTTCGTCTTTTTTCCACCTCTGGAAAAGCAAACGAATCTTATGTTCAAGCGTAACCCGTGGGTATTACGCGCGAAGATTCCAAGGAGATAGGATGACCACCTGCCTCTTTAACTGCGAGATGAGTGTGAACAATGCAATCATATGTGAACAGATACGCACACCTTTGCCGAGTCAGAGGCCTGGGCCTGTCGTACATTTATGGTTGTGTTGCTTACGATTACCATGCACCATCTAGCCTAACATCGCCACATGTGATTGCCTGCTTGCCTCTCCAGGTGCTTTTAGGTCGTGCGTTCTCAGCTTCTTCTATCACAAAATTTTTCGGTTTTCTTCGCTGCGCGAACACTCTTAGCTTGAGAGGCATGTGTTGCATTAGAAAGCTTCGCACGCAACATTTTGGTTAAACCCCGATTTGTTTCTGCATCACCTGTCGTGCTCTCGCGTTCGGCGCAGAAGCTACATGTTTTTTTTTTCTTAACCACTTGCAACAGCACTGACATCTAGCGGTGCATGGCGTTATTTTTCAGCAAGTAGAAAAAAAACAGAGAAAGCAGTGCAAGAACCTCGCGTCATTTCCCTGAACCTGGTGGATGTAAGGTTCGGGGTCCTTTTTATTCTGGCATGGTTTAGTGCTGTATTGCACGGCATTGTTACAAGTGTAAGGCAGTGCTTGGTATGGCACGGTGTGGTATGATATGTCGGGTTTAACGTCACAAAGGGCCGCATAGGCTGCTAGCGACGCATAGTGGAATGATTTGTCTAGATTGCGACAACCAGATTTATTTTACCCTGCACTGTCGCCGCACACATTACGGCCGTTTCTGAATGTGGCCCCCATCGAGTGAGTGAGTTCGTAAAAACTTTTTTGAACCAAATAGTAGGGTGGTAGTCAGTAAGTGATGTCCAGATCATGCAGTTCTCGGACTTCGTAGGTCGATTCAACGGTCTGGACTTGAGTATCTTGGTCGTCTGTGGCCTTTACTGAAAGCTCCGCATCCCGTGAGGGACCAGTCATGAGATTTTTTGGTGGAGGATGGGTTTTACAGTCCTCGACTGTGTATTCAAAAACAGCTTTTTCGCCTCAAAAGCGGAAGTATGAGCTAGATTTTTTAGCAAACATTTGCTAGCAGACATTTGGGTTGGTGAAGAAGTCCGTTTCAAGTCTTCTTCACGACACCTGCTGCTACCTCCAGAGGCAGTAATGCGGCGGCAGTAATTGCCTTCGTGCAACTTTTTAATGGGTTGTGTGGCCATGGCAGGAGGTTAGCGCTTGGCCGTATGACTGCTGGTTCAGATCATCCACTGCTCAGCCGGCCATAACTCGACCTTTTACGTGGGAGGCCTCTTTCCGGTGTGCGCCGGGACCCACATCAGGTCATTATCTCGGAGGGGAAATGTAACGTCAACGTTTTACAGGCCATATTTCTGGCCGTGAGTGAGATGCGACCTATGGCAGAGCTGCTGATGGAGTATTTGGAATCGCTAACGATGGCTGTAGCGTCCGTAAATGAAATGGCAGCACAGCTGCGGGGTCAGCTGCGGGGTCGTCCGCGGTTTCCACATTTTTGGTGGATACCATAATGGCCATGAGTAGGGAGGCCGGATCAGAGTCTCGAGGATGCGATACTCTGCATATGGAGAATCTGTGGGTGCTGCCCTGGAAGTTGGCTACATCGATGTAGATGACGTCTTTGAGTCTCTGCAAGTGTCGATGCGTACCTCTGGCTTCTTCCTTCTGCCGCCGATCATGCTAAATTTGTGGGTTCATGTCCTTGGGTAGAATTTTAATTCGAATATTTTCTCGGTTATAACTAGGGACGGGGTCTGGATGGTTCGCCAAAGGTTCCCCCTGGACGCCCAGTCTATCCAGGATGATTCTCCCCGCCAGGGTGCTGGAGAGCCGAGCTTTCTGTGTGCTTCGGTGGGCTTCTTTAAGTTCAGAAAAAGTATTAGGCACTCGCCGGACGAGGAGTTTCTCATTGGCTCTGAATTTAGGTAGGCCGTATTTGGTTTCAGTCTCTAGGTCTTCTGCCTTCTTAATATAGAAATATGGGAAGGCATACGCAATTTTGCCGATGACGGAGGATTGAAGGAGATTGCGCAGGTCGTGCTCACTCATGCCTTGTCTCTAGGCGATGCGCCTGATCACGCACGTCGCCCAATGTACTAAGTTTTCCAGTTTCCCCAGGGCTACTATGCTTAAGAGGAGGGGGGGGGGGCACAGTCCCACGACCAATATGTTCTCTACTTCTTCGTCGTTTTTGCCTTCAGTCTTTATTTCTATTGGAATCGAAAGGCGGCCGGCACTGTTTGGATAGGATGCCGCGTCCGTGGCCTGAGCATCACAAGCCATAGCTACTAGAAATGAATTTTTATTGAAAAAAAGCGAGCGAGAATAACTAGACGAAAAAAATAGGAGTAGAATTACAGTTGTTAGGACAAATCCGAATTCGATGCTCTAGCACTTTGGTTCCGGCTTTGATTAGATACTCGGTTTTCAAGGTCAAACAGGCTTCAGACGAAGACCGAAGAAATCGGTGAGTGGGCGCTTTAATACTAGCACACTAAAACTGGAGGGCACATTTAAGCTCCGCCTTAAAAGTATTACGCGAAAGCTCTGATGGATTAAAGTCCATATAAGCGGTAAATGTCATTCACTTCTTTACATTGATATATTGCTGGGAATCCTGAGACCATTTCTAGCGCTGTGGAGTAGTGGTTAAGCGATACGCAGGTGTTACGAATGGGGGTGGGGGGGGGGGGGGATCGGGGAAGGATGGGGTGGGTGGGAGGGGCTTGTGACTCCCACGTTGCTTTTGTGGAGCAGCGCGTGTTGCCACACAGAGAGAGGCCACCCGTGTCGCCCGACAGACAGTGGTGAAATCTTTGAGGGAAGGTCGTAATGTTAGCGCACTGAAATGTGCTCATCTGAAAAGATCTGTGGTCGCCGAGAGATGTGAACAGAAGCTTCAGTGGATATCTATCCTCATGAATAAATTCCTCTAGGGTGGAGCGCCACCAAAAGTCCGCACACAAATACTGTGCGATAACAGTCATCTGTATAACAATTCAAAAATATTTTATTTTTGGCTGCATGCTGGAGTAGTGGAGTAAAATTTTACCATGCCACCGTCGCCTTCCAAACGTAATTGTGCTCGCGTTCTTTTAATAGCTCATTAACACATCGCTGTATCTGTTTGATACAGCGTGGTCAAGTGAGAGGAAATTATTGTGCATGATTATCATCACCACCACCATAATCGTGATCTTCATCACCAGCCTGACTACGTCCACTCCAGGGCTAAGGCCTCTCCCATATCTCTCCTATTACTCTGTCCTGTGCGAGCTGTGGCCACCCAATACGCGCAAACTTCTTAATCTCGTCCACCCACCTAACTTTCTGCCTCCCCCTGCAACGCTTGCCTTCTCTTGGAATCCGGTGCGCTACCCTTAAGGACCATCGTTTTCCTTACGTTCGCATTACATGCCTTGCCCAAGTCCATTTCTTTCTCATGATTTCGATTTGGATGTCATTAACCCGCGTATGCCTCCAGACCCACTCTTCCGTCTTCGCATCTCTTAACGCCACATCAACACCCATCATCTTCGTTCCAATGGCTCGCTGCACTGTCCTTAACTCTTTTCGACCCCTTTTCATTATATCCCACGTTTCTGCCCCATAGGTGAGCAGTGCTAAGGTGCAGGTTGCAACCCGGTTACTGATCTCTAGCGCTTATTACAGCGACAGATCATAGTGGTTGTTGCCCTCAACTAGATATAGAGTAGCAAGCCTTTGCAATTTATACTACTGCTGCCCTGCGCCAACACCAAGTTACTTCGCGGTAGTAAACGAATGGTTCCACTTCTAAATGCTCGCAGGGGTTGAAGTTTATTTCGGACATGCGCAGGATACAGGTCAACCGGATTAGGCGGACGAAGCAAATGTCATGAGCCTGTGAGCCCATGGATCTGACTTGGAGTACTGTCGTAGAGATGGAATTAAGGCCGCATAGTTGCTGCATGCACTATTTGCTAGTGACAGAAAGTTGTAGTTTAGCTCAAAAATTTAGCGCTAATAACCGGAACCGGCTGTGCACGTGCAGATGCGAACGCGTACATAGCTGGCTAGTGTGCATAGCAGGTAGTACGTGGTATGGCGTACGTCAACGTGATTGCGTATGCGCAGCAATGAAGCTTTATCGTGTAGAGGCGGCGCACCGTCGTAGCAGCGACCGACCCATCGCAGTCGCATGGACGTACAACTCTAGTGCGCACTGTGCAGTCGCAGTAGCTGCTCGCCACCCACGCTAAGGTTCGTCTATCTGAAGAACGCACAGTGTTGTGGCTGTCGACCTCCTCTATTTTCCATATAATTTCGGGTATTCCTTCTCCCGCGTTTGTGCTTGTCCCGAAGCTACAGTGTGATACTTCGATAGTCAGTCGGGGATGTGTGTTATTGTGGAAAAGGTTCAGAACTTCGGTGCACTTGGTGTTTATTGCATCAGTGTTAATAAACTGACGGTTACAGAAACGAACTACAGCGAACTCCGCTTGACGTCATGTATTACAGTAGAGATCATTAATTTTACCTGCACAACTATCATTTTCTGCAACGCGTATTTGACATCAGCTGTGAAATGTCTCGCTTAAGGCAGAATATGAGGGCCTTCATAAAAAATAGTGGGAATTATTTTTTGTTATTTTATTTGCAACAAACGTAAGATCACACATTATGAGCCGACCGTTGATTTCCTTTTATGATACCCACCTTCATTTACAGCGCGTATTTCAGTGCTTCTGAAGTTGACCGACATCCGTTCGAAACATTGAAGGAGTGGAAAAAGAACAATAATGTTGTAAGCAGACTAACGAAACACAACCAGGGTTACACGCGTCTGGTCTCTTTGGCGAACGTACGTCTATCGCGTACAGGGCGGCAAGCTTGAACCGTGTTAGCTATCAGCGAGCATGCGTTATCGGCTCTGTCAACATGCCCTCCGCACCTATCAGGGCTTGTGTTACCCCGCGAAAACGGACATCCGAAGCTCCATGCAAACAACGGGGCCTTTTTTGGATTGGTCGACGCCAGATGCTTATACCAAAATATTTTGTCGTCACTTTTTCGCGTCACAGCTGTAAGTGTATGCGGTTACGTGAACTACTGATCATCGTGGCCAAAAGAGCACGTCTTGGTAACGCAGCCAGGGTTAATAAACAATGTTCTCATCGGAGACGTGGAATATTGCAATCAGCATTGGCCAGTAAGTTATAATTACTCAGTTAAAAAAGACGCAGATAAAGTACAGAACATGAAGGGGCGCCTAACGTTGATGGCAAGGGATTGGAATTCTGATTATTAGCAACAAATTGCGAGCCATTAGCCAGGAATTATTCCTTCCGTTTTAACTTGTTAAAGCGCAAATTCCAATGGGAAAGTGTGCTCTTGTGTGGTAGCTTATCAAGTGCTTTCAGAAATCGAGAAAACTGGCATCAGTGATTGAAATCATTATTACAAATTTTTATGGAGCAAGGACATCTGCGGCCAAAGATCGCAATGGTACAAGAATGTCTCTTCTGCTCAAGGTGGGTCCAAAGACCCATTTCCTGAGCATTTAACCCTAAAGAAGCCGAGCGCGAGGCTGGTAAAAGCTTGTACGCATTGAATCACCAGGGTTAGCTGGCGGCTTTGAGGATCGAACCCTGCATTTCTCGCATATGAGGCGGATGCTGAAACGACTTGGACACCTCTGCGGCAGAAAGGTTGAAATCGAGAACACAATGTAGATGGTGTATCATCTTATATGTATCTAGGAGTCACCTTATCTTGTGATTTATCTTGGCGCACCCATATTGACAACATAATTTCAGCATCGAATAAAATACTCGGTTTTCTCAAGCGCTATCTCCGCCTTGCCCCTCTACACGTAAAATTGCTCGCATATAAATCGCTTATCAGACCAAATTTATAATATGCACCTGCCATTAGGAGCCCGCAATAAACTTACTTAATTAATGCATTAGTAGATGTCCAGAATCGTGCCACTGGATAAATCCACTCTTCATACTCATAAGACGTCAGCATTTCTTTATTGAAAGCATTATCAGGTCAAACGCCCCTTTCATTCCGTCGTCGCATTGCAAGTCGTGCCCTTTATCACAAATTATTTCATCCTTCCCTCAAGCGGTCACCATATATCACAGCTTGAGCACGCAAGTCTCGCCGCACTATTCATCCCCTACAAGTTGCCCTGCCGGCATCGCATACTGCCACCTTTTCTGCTTCATTTTTCTTTCGAGCACCAACGTACTGGAACGGCCTAGCCCGTGAGATTGTCGACATCACTTCATTTTCTATTTTTCAAGAACATGTAACCGATCACCTTCAGTACTAAATAATATTCGCTGTTTTGTTTGCTCATTTCATTAAAATCCCGCCCCTTATGTATTAGCTCCGATACAAGGGGGCCTTTAAGGAAAATAAACTGAAACTGAAACTGAACTGAACTGAACTAAACAGCGAATGTCGGCAGCGATTCACACTAGAATTTGTTTGGAAAAATTCTGGCGAAGAGCCGCCGCTGTGGCTCAGTGGTTGCAATGCTCGGCTGGTAGACCGAATGACGCAGATTCGATCTCAGTGGTGGTGGTCGCATTTCGATGGAGGCTAAGTGCTAGACGCCCGTGAGTAGACGTTAAAAAACCCCGCCTGGTCGAAGTTATCCGGAGCCCTCCACTACGGCGTCCTTCACAGCTTGAGTTGCTATGGGTCTTTAAACCTCTTAAAATTATAACACCTTATCATATCCGGACAGTGAGGGAGCATCCGCGTTTTCACGAAAGAGCACACTGTTGCGCTTCACACATTCCAGAACATTTGATACTGAGACGTTCGAATACCAGCAAGACGCATACCAGCAAGAACAATGTCTCGATGGGAGGACAGGACTCGATAATCAGCTACTAAAAATTGTTTCGTGTCTCACGCCCGTCTGATGTTCATAAATTTTTGAAGCGCGTTGAAAGTTTAAGCTCAGTGAAAGATATGCAGGATGTGACGACATTAGACAGTTTTGAGTACGCGAGTAACACATTGCTCAAGGATGCATGAAATCCTGTGTCGAGGCGGTCTAATAACTAAAAACTGGCCATCCGTTGCGCGTAACAGGATGCACCAAAACAAGCCTCGTTTCCACAAGGGTTCCTTATAACCTTTTTTTTCTTCTCGCTAAGGCCTGTACTGGTTAGATCCGTCTACATGATACACCGCAGCTTTGTTAAGTACAAATTTTGTTTTTTGGCCCTTAATTCGTGATGTCCATACTCGAAAAGCAGCGCGGTTGTGAATACTAAAAGAATGCATTTGCGCTGACAGACTGTTGCATCGTTGCAGATGTCACATTAATCTTGCGGTAGAACATCGCCGTTATCAGTATGGGGCATGTAATATCGGGATCGAGTCGGCGCGTTTACGCAAAATTTTCATCATGATCTCGAAACAAAGTGCGCGCAGGGCTATCGTCACCACCGAAGCAGCGCGCAACCTTGATGGGCTGCTTACGTTTGGCGATCACTTAATTAAGTCGCGGTCACACTAAAAGCCGACTTCACATGGTTGACAATCTGCGAATGTCGATTCTATGCTTTTTTTTAGCTGCGATCCTAAGCCAACGCCGACACCGCGGCTGGCAATGTCACTGGCACGACCCGGAGAGTATAGCCCAGTGATATCAAGGAATAAAACACCTCCCTCGGCAATGCTCCAGTTCCATTGAGGTTGGCTGGGCTAACTCTGACTTAATCACCACTTTGGAGTCGCTTCCTGTGGTTCGCGGGTGGTCGACAAAATACGATACACGTGATCACACTGTTGGTGTGGACTTTTTCATTATCGTTCTACTGATTGCATTATCTATGCAAATAAGTGAGGAAACGAATGTATTATTGCATTTGTACTACGCATTTTATGGTACTTCGTAGGCATGTTATATGGTGCGAGATTCATACTCAGTGCGCTAGGGTAAATATTAACAATTAGTTTTACATCTCCTCTTACGCCTCGAGGGATCGCTACGATCGCATCATCCGTTGTGGTGGCTTTGATTTCGAGTTTAAAATCAACGGAAGGCAGATCTTCTGCTTGTCACGTAGCATGGCAGAAAGCGTGCGTGTTTTGAAAGTAACGGAGGTTCTGCAGGTTACCTGGGGAAGTTATGGGTGAACATAGGTGACGTAGCACTCACAGCGCCTGGGAAGGAACTGCGAAAAGTTGTCTATTATTATCTAACTTGTTGTATCTTCTATCGTTTTAGCAATAGCTAAACTTCAGTTGGGTGTTTCATCCACTACGGCAACTCTTGCACCATGCATCAGTGAAAATTAAATATATCTATAGGAAAAAATTACGAGGAACTTTAGCGGCTAAAGTGGTGAAAGGCGAAAGCCTGAGAGTTGCATTCTGCTACGCGATTGTTCACTGCACATTTTGTTGGTGCATTAATTAACTGCCAACTAATGACGCTTAAGCTTCGCCTTTAGGAGTGGAACGCGACAGCGTGTTGTAGCGCTGCCACGGAGTCCAAGGAACGCCGCCACCCGTTCGGCGCGATGCGTTGCCCTTTGAACGCAACGCTTTTTGAGGAAAGGAAATGGGACTGTAATTCTCTGTCATCTCGGTGGACACCTGAGCCGCACCGTACAGGAAGGAAGGAAGTGTGAGTGAAAGAAGAAAGAGGGGCCGTAATGAAGGAAATGAAAATTGTATTTGAGGAAAGGAAATTACGCATTAACTGTCTCACATATCTCAGTAGACACTAGTCGAAAATTGTATTTGAGGAAAGGAAGTTGCGCAGTAACTGTCTCACATATTTCGGTGGACACCCGTCCAAATTAGCGCGCGTTGACGTCACGACAATTTGGACCAATCTGAAACGCGGACAAATACGCCTTACTCGTTGGAACATTGGTTTTTGAGGAAATGAAATGTATCTGTCTCTCATATCTCGGTGGACACCTAAACCTCGCCGGAAGGGTAGGGAGGAGAATGGCAGTGAGCGAAGACGCCGTATTCACTAGACGTGCCTTTGTTCATTCCAAACCATCGAGCTGGCATGGCGGAATTCTGGGCGAAACAACAGAATTCCGCCATGCCAGCTCGATGGTTTGGAATGCCGAATGTTGCTGCAGGTAACGGACATTTACAAAAATCGGACTTTGTACCGGATTGGTTTCCTCTCCTGATGCGCTGTATATCTTTACCGGCCTTTTAGTTATAATATGTTACTATTATGTTTCTGCCACCTAGCGCCTACCTAGGGGCTCTGTAAATAGTTGTTTTTGTGTGTGTATATGCACACACACATATGTATATATATGCTTTGTATACAAAACCATGTAAATAAATACCATGAAAGAGCTGGCATGTCGGAGTGGATAGCATGCTCGTCTCGCACTCCGAAGACCGGGGTTCGATTCCCGAGCTCGACCAATTTCTTACTAGGTTTTATTTATTTATATGGCCTGACTAGAGAAATTAATTAGGCTAATTGTGTAATTAAGCAATTAACTAAGCTCAGTCCCACTTACTTGGAGCATCACTATATGGTCCCTTCAATTGGTTGCATGGTTACTAGCCAAAGTACAATTGGCCCCGTTTGAAATTGGCGCACTGTGACGTCACGACCGTTTCGACCAACTGAAAAGCGTGACATTCTCTGTCGACAACTGCTGCTTACAACGATGAGACATTAAAGGCTTTCGCCTTAATAGACGAACCTTCACAGTGAAGAATAATTTCATAATTGGAATTTTAAATGTCACAAAACCTTAGTTAGCCTGTCAAATTGTCGTTGACTATTTTTCGGCGCTTCGTTGCACTTTTGGGGCTAGATCAGGTGCTAAGCTTCGGTGCGTTTGAATAGTTTTTGGACTGCATGATGACAAATAGGTTACTGAAGGCTAATTACAGCTTGTCTATGGGCCATTTGACAATGTGGAAGTGGCGGTAATTATGGCTGCAGGCTAGCTCACTCCATGACACTTTAGTAATTTTCAGCTGGAACGTTACCTTGTGTTTCAAAATTACGCCAAACAGTGACGTGTAGAATGACAGGGCACTGGAGCACTTCAACTGAACAGAAATGATCTCAAAATCAGGTCCTAGCTCTTTGACTGATGCCTACCCTCCTGCAATCTTTTCTTGCGCCGCAAATTTATTTCAGAATAGAATTGTGCCTGAGCATGCGCCATGAGAAAAGAGCGATGACCTGCAGATCAAAACAAGGCAAGAGTGTTTAAATCATGACCATACACTTTCCAGCACCACTGAAGTTTGTCTCTTCTTAAAGATGAACTTCTGGAAACTTGAACTGGCGGTGAATGGCACACGTTTTTTTTTTCAGATTGCAAATGTTTCATCGTTGAAGGTAATTGTTCTCAATTTGATTCTGTGTCTATACATCTATCAAACATTTCAGCAGGTTAACGTACGTGGTCGCTGTACTTGTCATTGCTTCCCGTCTCACTAAATATAACCTAATTTTTTCCTTGATTGAAGATGCGCTTATTCCATTTATGTGCCATTGACACATCTCACGACATCTGTGATAGCATCTTAAAGAAGGAAACTGATTAATTGTAGAACCGTTGTTAAGTTCGCTGAACTTGCTGCGGTGCCATCAAGCCTCCATCAGAGTGCATGGAACCGCGGACGCACGACGGACGCATCGCGGACGCACGGCACGACGCAAATCGGTGGCTGCTGTTGTTGCTGGCGGCGCCGTCGCCAGAATGCTTGTTGTCTCTCCGGTTTGCCTCCCCAGCACAGATACTTTCTAGCACGAAGCTTTCTACACTGCAGGTTTAACGCCTGCAGTTGTCGTGTTTGTTGCCACTGGAGGCTGGACCCCTCAGCGACAGCTTTCCTTTTTTTTATTGGATAAGGAGCCTTCGGTGATTGTTCCCCTGGCATAGGTACGTCTCGTATGCACGTGTGCGGGAGGGGAAACGAAGAGGAAGGCGGAGGTTCGGAAGAGGCAAGTTCAGTGCTTTTTGTGCGCGTGCTCGGAACCTCTCATTTCCTAGGTATTTGATTGGCTGATGGAGGCTTTGTTGTCTTTTGCCTGGGCGTCGATTGGGGAGAAGTGTCGCCTGTTTCATGATTGGTTACTGTCCCCGCCAAGGGCGGAGACAGAAGGCTTAAAAGGGAACGCTCCCGGTTAAGTGGGGCTGATTTCGTGTAATCAACGGTTCAGTCATGTTGTAAATTGTTTTCTCCTTGCTTGTTTCTTCTCGTTTATTCATGTGTTAATAAACAGTTAACCTTCTTGTCACGCCATCGAGTAACGGGATTATTTGCGAGTCTGAACCATCAATTCATCATCATCAAGTGTTTCCTCACATCTCCAACTGAAGGGGAAATTCATCTGGCGCAGTCGAGACAGGATCTCAACTGGCGCAGTCGACACAGGATCGCAGCTGGCGCAGTCGACATAGGATCGCAACGTCTTTCTACTCGAGGCGTTGGTTGGAAGGTGGGAAGAACAAGTCGGTGAAAAAGTTACAGAGTAACTCGTTCTAAAGGAGAAAACGCGAAGATGCGTCGAGGAACAGACGTCGAGACGCTTCAAGAACGCAGGTCGAGTTCGAGAGGACGCCGGAAGCTCAAGTCAGCGAGGAGCTGAAGGAGCCGGGCGAAGAGAAGTCGTCGAGGGTTTGAGACAGCAAGCTGATGAAAGGAACCAGGCGTCCACATCGAAAGGTTCAGAGCAAGAACCAGGCGACCAAGCGAAGCGAGTTCCAAGGCAGTGAGCTGCTGTGGGACGCACCCGTGTGCGTCAACCTTCCCGGGAGCCCGCTGTCATCACGCCGAGTGCGACAGCAGTGCGGACGACGGAGCATCGCGAGAGGTAGGACACCTTTCTGCTTTCTCAGAAGTTTCCATGTCTGTGTAGTGATTGTAAGCTATAGGTAGATGCAATGACTGATACAGTGATGGACGCCGCAGGGAATGGTCTAGAACCTAACAGGCAATCTGCGTCAGCAGAGCATGTGCCAGCTACTGAACAGGCACTAGGAAATATGACACAAGTGTCGCTTGTAGAAGGAGCATAAGGTTCAATTGTGTGAAATTGAAAAGTTAAAGCTCCAAATTGAGCTGGAAAAGACCAAGCTTGCACAAATGCAGTTGAAATGAAGACAGGGAGCCAAAGCTGATAGCGAGGTGTTATTTGCTGAAGTTCAATGTTTTCACTGCATGAAATTTGGGCATTTAATGACTGAGTGTCCGAACTCGAAGCGAGAACAAAATATTCCGGCTGTGAGGAGAGAAGTGTGCAAACTAGCAACCCATGTGGAGATGCTGGTGCCGGACAAGCTACTTTCTCAATCGAAGATGATTGCTAATAAGATCAGTCAATCAGATAAGGCGGAGGACCAGGCATGCGGCGACTTGCATACCAGAGATCAGGGTACTGAAACCTGTGTGGATTCCGGGACCGAAATAACGCTAACAGGAGAAACAATTCAATCAGCTTCTAGGGGCGCATGCTCCGATGAAGTAAAACAGGAAGAGGTGGTTCTCCAGGTAGCGGACGCTGATCTAATGCGTGTTCCGAAGTCTACAGCTGTGAAAACTGCTAAAACTAGTCAGCGGGTCCTAAGTTTGTGTGCCGTGCCAGAAGAGCTGAGTTCTACACACGGGGTGGATGAGGACAAAACAGAAGCTACACTCGAGTTCGAGGAGGAAGATAATGCGGAGCTGATAGTTGCCACAGCTTTTGCTATAGGACATGGACGAGCAATGTCAGAAACTACATCCAGGGCTCAAAATTTTAAAATGGAGCAGCAAGACAATATAACGTTTCGAGAAGCGTGGAGACGCGCGGCCGTAAAGTTCTGCTCAGGAGACGCGGCTGTTGGAGACGCGCGGCCGGGGTGCGGAACGAATCTTTGTCGCGTGGCGTCTGGGGCTCGAAGTTGTGAACGCGCACTTAAGCCTCTGGCACCCTACGGCCCGGATGCTTCGTGGACCGGGACTCATTCTCTCATCTTTCTCATCGTGGCAGCCAGCACTGCACCATCTTCTACATACTGTTCAACCCTTCACTCAAGACCATCGCCATTTCGCGCGTCTGTTCGTCACCGATCTGGACGATCGCTCGGTGGCCCCGGGTAGTGTGACGAAGACGAAGCTGGCAGTGGCGCGGGACGGAGCGCTCGCGCTAGGCCAGCGACCATTAAATCATCTCTTCTCCATCGTTCACCACGCCTCATTCTTCGGCTGGCCGCCACGTTACAATATTTGCTCTGCCACCACTCTGTACGATGACTCAAGCTGCTGCTGCTGTTGCCGCTATTAAACAATGAGTTTATTTCGGGTTCTTGCACCGTTCACGAGGTTTGTGCGATTACGCATGTCAGTCAAAAGAACATTTCACATCCTAGGCATGGCATGTAATACTTACGCGTCTACACGCTAGCCTTGGGTCACGTCTAACATGCTTACATGAAACAAAGTGGTGCTGACAGACACGTACCAACAACCTTGGAATCGAAATATAACTTACAGAACAGACATGATCACTGATGAAGCTTGTTGTGTTGTGTTAGGTTTAATGGGACATAGGCAGCTAAGGCCATCATGCGCCAAGCACAAGGTATACTGCTGATTTTGAGGATCGCTCTTGAAATCGCATAACGCGTAGACTATGTCTGATTTCTTATGTCCATTGTAACCGTGTTGCACATACCAAAAACTTTCGCCACGTCACAAGAGCGCGTTGCAGTGCGTTAACCATAAATGACGACGATGTCGAATACGCTATTGAGTGTGCAACATTGTACGACAGCGTCGGCGCGGTCGGGCTGTCACCGAAAGGAGTTAAACTGGTGGCGAAAGAATGCACTGTATGTGTAAAAGAAAGTGTAAAGAGATGAACGACAGGGAAGGGTGTAGCCGTGTGGTTTGCACTGAGCCGGCGGAAGGATTCATTAAAGAACTATATCAGAGCCCGAACATACCTGAGAGATTATATTGTTCTATGAGTCTATGAGATGTTGATCCCAGCTGATTTTTCAGATTTTAAATGTGTGGATTAGAAATTTCTGTCTGCATTTGCTACCATATGAACCTGATATTCGAAGATGATTAAAATATTCAGAAACTACCTTTGTACGCCCTTTCCAGCGCCATCACGGCGGCCATTCAGTCTAGCGCTCAATGATTTTCCTATTTCTCCGATATATCCTTTCTGACAGGCAGAGTATTGAAGCATGTAGATGAAGGAAGGAATAAAGCATTTATTGCAAGGGAGGATGGCTCTCGGCCGTTGTCAGGGAATTAAGAGGAGGGTTCGGGTGTATATGCAGAGGCAACGTCTAGATGGCCGTCTTCAAAGCCTTCAGAGCTGCGCGTCGTAAGTCGACCGACCTCTTTAGAACTACTCGAAGGAGGCCTCTCTTACTACCGCATGTTATGATGGCAAGCAGTGCTGCGGTGCTTGATCGGCACCCCAACTTCCTGCCGAACCCAGCAGATCAAAATCACTACCAAAAGCTGATCAATGAAGACTCCCCCGGCAGAGCACTTAGCACTACGTTCGCATAAAAATGAGAGCAGACAGCTGGCGTCCGTTATCGGAAGGAACACGAGCGCCAGTGATTGACACTACGGGACAGCTCACTCGGGCACAAGAGATCTTAAACAGTGTTATTTGCAAACGCAGCGTACACCCCGTACGTACTTTACAAGTAATGTCTTTCTAGAGAGGACGCACCATGAGCAGAATAGGTGCCTCCGCTGGCTGCAACACTGTAATGCTGATCTACATTTTATATGAAGTTACCCACCGTTCTCGCGACAAAGACACAAAATCCAGCACACACCAATTGACGATGTGGCCACCCTAGCAGACCACCATGTAGATAAAATCAGGAGACTAGAAATTAAAGCTAGTTTTTGTAGGGAAGATGGAGTCGCTTCACCATCCTCCTTACTAGTCTTCAACAATAATCAGTGTTTCAAAAAATTAACATTTGCACAAAACTCACTGTCAGTGAAAGACACTGATATATCATTTTTTTTCAAAGAATAGCTAATTGTCGTTTTTTTTTCTATTTTCTTCTTTTTAACGTTGTTTTTATCTGCAAAAAAGCTCCACAAACACTAAGCGATAACAACGCCAACAATGTGGCAGTTTTCCAGTAACAATTTGGAATTTGATTGAGCCAATAATGAATAATATAGATGCGATGTTTTCCACAGTCATTGTACAGTATACGAAAAAAAAGTTCTAGAATACGGATGTAATTTAGGGAGAGATAAACATTTCGTTTCGTATGTTAGAATTTCGAAGCATTGGCAACTATAAGGTCAAACACTTGAGACATCTTTAATATTCACCACCGTCGGTAAATAATCTTTTAGGGTGCATTGCTTGACCTACAAATGTGCTTTGGTTACAATGTCGCACATTATGACTAGCGAAATCTAACTATTGCTGTCGGTCTGTTCGATTTGCGTTCTAGAGATGCTGTCTCGTTTCGACGCGTTGGCTCATTTTGCATTAATGGAAAAGATTGCCGCGAATATTTGTAGTGTTTCTTCATTCTTTAAAGCTGCCGGCTCGCCATTTTATCACCTTATTTCTGAGGCAAGACGCGACCAGATTAATAGCGATTGATGGCATCCAGGCAGAACCAATTCTACGTTGCTGCAGAGTTTTCTGGTAACTTTACACCCTTTATCTCACAAATCGCTATCAGCTTTGAATTGTGCACCAAGTGATCCAGTCCACTGCGGGCTCAAGTAAGCCCAAATAATTTGTTTTCTTTAGAAGCAATTTTTGCGGTATTCTTGCTGTCCGGACTGCAGTCCCCACTGCGTGACAGTATTTGCGTATAAAGCGGAGGAATAAAAGGGGCATAACAATTGGGAAGTGCGAAAACTTCTACCTGGTTCTATTTTTTGGACAACAGATGCGTTTATACACGAGCAGTCGATAGTACTCACAGTAGTATTACCAGTAGATAGTATTGATAGTCGTGACACAGCGCAGCGCTGTGTTTTGCTCCCGCGTTTTCTTTTCTTCTGCATTTCGTTCCTCGTGTTGTAGCCATGATCTAGAAGCTAACCGGCTTCAAGTAGCCTTTCACTATGCTGCCGCTTAATGACTATGTCGGCTCTAGAAGCTAACTGGTTTCGAATTACCTGGTCTTTCGAGTAAAGATTTATTTGCTTTTCCGCTTTTTTGTTTTTCTATGATTTCTTCTGCTACTAAATTTAACGTACAAACCTTGTTCTCGTCTTTGTTCAAAGTCAGGCGACCATGAGCTCGGAGCTTGTTGAAGTTCATCTTCGCTGAAATTATTATTACTCGGGCAAACTGTGATAGACGTTTGAAAATGTGCATGTTATTATAATTCAGCTATTTCGAAATATCAACTACCTTGCTGTCAGCTTATGGCGGTGTTAGCGGAGTTTTTTCTGGCTCCCTCAAAATGACAGGGCGGTTATGGACCTGTCTAGAATTAGTTTTTTGCGCGCAAACCTGTGTACAATATGTTTACGTTGTTGTTTAGCATAAAGCTTGTGATTTTTGTAGGGCGAAGGAATCTACAAGTGCTTGTCGTTCGTCCGCTCTTAGTGCTATTACGGGATATTACTGCTCAGGAAGCTACTAACTCTCAGATTTGCGGGCAATGAGAGTGCTTATTTTATTTCACTATTTCTCTTGACGCTGACGTCGTAACAACTGCCTTGCGACTTCCTGTCTACATCAACATTTCCTTCGCTAAATAGGTAAAGCAAGCCGCCGCGGTGGCTGAGTGGTTATGATGCTCGTCTGCTGACCCGAAAGACGCGGGTTCGATCCCGGCCGCGGCGGTTGAATTTCTTTGGAGGAGAAATTCTAAAGGCTCGTGTACTGTGCGATGTCAGTGCACGTTAAAGAACCACAGGGGGTCGAAATTTCCGGAGCCCTCCACTACGGCGTCTCTCATAGCCTTAGTCGCATTGGGACGTTAAACCCCATAAACCAAACCAAATCAAATAGGTAAAGCACCTATTTGGTCTCGGCAGGAAATCAGCACCAACGCTCCCGGTGACGTAATTGTTCTTTATGTTGAAGATTTTGGTAGTTAGCCCTTGACACAGTCCTTGACCGAAGAAACTATGATTGGAGTATTGATCAGTGCTATTTCGTGCTCATCATTTAAGATTCCGACTTTTCTTTTATACCGTCTTCGCCGAGCTCTGTCCCTCCAGGTGAGGACTGTCAACATCGCCGCGATGAGGACGCATAGCACGGAGAAGACCACATAGAGCAAATTATACGAGCCGTTCTTGTCGCGAAAGAAGCCTGGAAAGAAAAAAAAATAAAAATGAAGATCTCTTTCAATATATAATCTCCTTGACTTTTACTTACAAGGAAACAAAAAATTAAACTAGTACTTACCAATTATGGATGGTCCGCAAAACCACACAGGAATAGTTGTCAGACCGGCCACTCCGCAGCAGAAACTAACCCTCACCACCGCCATGTAGTCCGCAATTAGGACAGTCTTTATGCACAAGATGTACCCTTGAGACACGCCCAAGATGATCGTTAGCGCACTAACGCCGCCAAATGTCGTCACAAAAGGCAGGAGGAGAAAACAGCCGGCGGCGGCCAAGAAGGCAGCGACAGCCATGGGGCAGCGGCTGTGGCGGATCTTGTCTGTCACAAATGGCCCGACGATTCTACCAACGAGGCAACCAGCGGCATTGTAGATCACAATCTGATTGCCCCTTTCAACTGTCCATCCCTTGTCCACTGTGTAGGCCACTATGGTTATTGAGAAGGTTATGAAGACGTACTCAGAGATGAGCGAGTACAGGACCAGCACGTAGAAGGGTAGGGACTTGAAGCTCTGGAGAGCCATCTTTGCAGTGCTAATAGGTTTCTCTTTGTAGTCCGCACAGTGTCGGGCCTGGTCCTTGCGCAGCGAATGATGTGTCCTTTCCTGTTTAGCACCAATATCATCATTTTTATGTGAACCTGAGCAAAGTTTACTAGCTTTTGCTGCGAGGTTTGAGAAGGGAACCCTACATGGTTGAGGGTGCATAATTAACATGATGAGGGGTACAACATGCAACACTATCCCTCCAGTTATGAGAAGGCAGCCTTGAATTCCATAAATCGATGTGAGTTTCCACAGCAGCCGAGTGGCAACCATGCTTGATGTGGCTCTGAGCACCCACATAATAGATGTAGCCGTCCCTCGATATTTGTCGAAGTACAACAGCAGATACAAGCACAGGCTCAGCAGGGCCACGCCTATGCCGGTCCCTGCACAGTTGAAAACGGAAACTGTCAACCCAGTGCATTGGGCTAAATCTCTAACAGTTGCATCATTCAATGCATGATTTTACTTATTGTTAGAAATGCGAAAATATATGATTTGTGTACATATTTTCAGATTTTTATAAGCCACATTTTTATCTGATGCCAGCTGGGAATAGAATTGTTTCCAGGGCGCAGAGTGTTCATTTCGTGCAAAAAACATGCTCTGCTAATTGTCAGAGGCAATGTAACACGTTTGTGTGTTGCATTCCCTTACCGGCTAACTGTATCTTTAAGTTTGTATTTACTACCATGTATATTTGCTTTCCTGAAGGGGCATGAAATTAACCATACATTTCAATAATGGCACGCCAGTTCTTGAGGACTTCCCCAATTGCTTGGTCACTTAACAGCGCGCAGTTTCATTAGAACTAACGCAAATAACGCACTCCACAACAAGCTTTTCAAGATTACTCTTCTCTGGTCTTTCGTCTTCAAGGACAGCCTGCTTGAAAATAATGGTACATCCTATTGTGGGGTGCGGTCAGTGGCTTCCCTTAACCAGATCATTCGGTTGTGCAAAACGTTTTCTTGCAAATCAGATAGGGAATATTATGAACTTTGTGGGGCAACCCCCTCATTTGATAGGCGTAGCTTTTAGTCGGCCTGATCAGAATAGCCACAGGAAAAAGCTCCAAGGGCAAGGCTCAACTTACCGTACATTACGCCGAGTGTGAATGTCATCCAGGCAATGTTGGGGACGAATGCGGACGCCACGAGACCAGTGCAAGCCAATAGGCCTCCAATAAGACTGATGTTGTAAACGGATATCTTGTGCTGCATCTGGGTGACAAGGAGGCCTGCGGAGAAGCGTAGATTACGTAAGCAACCACTTCGGCCGGAAATTCTTGACACACATACGCACTGTTTGAGACAGAAATGGTAATAGCGCTACAGCAAGACGTACACAATAAAGACTGAGTGACACCATTTCTGGCTCAAATAATGCCCCATTTAGCCCAGATTGACGTTCTTCTCAACACATACGCACACTTGAATGCAAGCACATTATGCTACAACTAGGAGCCATCATAAGCATAGAAGAATTAACGTGCGCCGAATCACATGCGATGAGACATTTATGCTTGATTGCTGGTTCTCAAATGCATTGAATAACACTCAACTTTCTGCATTTCCACATATCGGACGATGAAATCAGTAGAGGAGCTTGCCCTCCGCAATCTAGCCTACTTAGTTCGAGCGACGAGGAGGTTTCGCATCGCTTGACCGTCACTGTCACTGATGTTCTCACGTGCGTTGCATACGCTACGTGCGGTAGTCCCTACTTCGGAATCTGTACTGGGCTTGCGGGAAGAGTTTACCTCGGGTTTGGCGCAAGTAATCGGCTTGCTATATCTGAGCGCGACGGATCCGCCATCGCCCTGGAGAAAAAGCGAAAGCGGTCCATGGAGCTGGCTTTTTTCGTTAAGTCTCGCTGCCGTTATAGGTCCAGCACCCGCCATTCTACATAGGCCCAGAGGACGCACTAACAAGGACTTGATTATTATTTGATTTTAGTGACGCAAGAGCAGCTTTGTCAAAGACGTTTGTGCTTAACGCGTTTAGTACTGCTGCGGTCGGCTCAACGGCTCATTTTTTCATTACCTTTCCCCACGGAGAGAGTAACCGGCCAGAGCAATCTCGGTGCCTCTGAAAACGAATGCCGCATGTCATCCGTACGAGCCAGACGCTCAGTCCACTCGGTAACCAAGCCGCATACGGGTTATCGCAAAAAGAAAAGCATTTGAATGAAATGTTACTCAGCCATACAAACTAAAGACTACACACGACGACTCTATTTGTGACGTTACTTTCCTTAATCACGCAAAGTTAAAGGCTGCAACCTAACAATTGAAAATGGTTGCGCTACTAAGGTTAAAAGGAGAATTGGCGAGCTAGCTGGTTCATGATCGTTTCATGAAGCGGCAGCGAGTGAACAAGGATGTTGAAGAAACATAGAGACTAGGACGATGCTGCACTCACTACTGAAAAATTTATTTGACAAACCGCAAATTTATCCTGAAGAACAGGCATTCCTTCGAAAGATAATCTATCGCCTTCTGCTTACTTGATCCCCTTTTTCGATAGGCAAACTGATCGCTTGTTGACGCAGTCACAATGCAATGCAAGTTTGTTACGTGCACTGTACTGCCTCCGGGTGAATGAACTTGGCCTCGACACTTTACCTTCCCACTTCTGATTCTGGCGCAGCTGTCACCAAAAGAGACTTCCGCGCAGGTTAGCCCAAAATGTGATTGGTATGCGCATGAGGAAGTAGGAAAGCTTCAGTGTTTGCCCTTGCGGTCATAGTGCTCACGTAGCTTAAGAGGAAGTTTGTGCAATTTCGTACTGCATAACGGAGACTTCTTTCATCCCAACGCAATCTAAGCGGCGGCCGAATAGAGGAAACGGTGTCACGCGGAAACTTTTATGTGAAAGATATGTTTGTGAAGGCAGGTACAAACGCACCCACAAAACTCAAGAAAAAATGGAAGAAAAAGTTTTGGTCCTATTCATCTATGCGTTGCTTACATCAGAAGTTGCAGTTAATTATACAAGAATGTAAAGGAGGCTTTACTTATATACCCAGACATTTTGCTGAGTCTCACCCAGATCTACAGCTTTCTGGTAGGCAGATGAGTTTGTTTTTATAAAGTTGCCGACAGCAGAAACGTGACTCATAACTAAATTCACAACAGCTGCAGGGGATAGTGCCCCTGTAATTGAAAGGGCCAATTGTCCTTGCGTTCCTCAAACGTACCAAACCGATCTTCAGGTTCGGCCCATTTAACACTACCAACACGAATGATGCAACATATAGGGAATGCCTTCACACAAAGCAACGTACTTCTTGTGATCACTGGTGAATCTGGCTGCTTTTTCGCAACGTCTTAGATTTGTTTAGAATATGTCGACAGCTTTTGAGGGGCTGTAAAAACTGCGCGGAAATTTACGCGGGAGGCAATCTTCGTTCAGGTGAAATGATAGCTTGAGTGAATACAAGCTTTTCTAGTGGCGTCCTTCCTGCTAATTTTTTTCCGCTTTTATCTTGCTTTTAGCGAGTTTTGCATTTTCGTTTACACACGTGTCTCGCTTACGTGTCCAGACGAGTATTATCTGTGACGGCAAGAGCTTGCTTTCGAAGCGTTGTTGACTCAAAATTCGTGACTTCCTTTAAAACAATTTCATCCAGATAATGCAGATTGGTTGGTTGGTTGGTTACTGGGGTTTAACGTCCCAAAGCGACTAAGGCTATGAGAGACGCCGTAGTGGAGGGCTCCGGAAATTTGGACCACCTGGGGTTCTTTAACGTGCACTGACATCGCACAGTACACGGGCCTCTAGAATTTCTCCTCCAAAGAAATTCTAGCCGCCGCGGCCGGGATCGAACCCGCGTCTTTCGGGACAGCAGCCGAGCACCGTAACCGCTGAGCCACCGCGGCGGCTTAATGCAGATTGGAGTTTCCAAAAGCGTTAGCAAAACACTAAATGTGTAACCGTTTACATGTACACTCCAAACACGAATATGCCTATATGCGAGTAAAAAAGCAGTAAGCTGTCTTATAGCGCACTCTCCTTCATAGGAAGGGGCCGCCGCGGTGGCACAGTGGTTATGGTGCTCGGCTGCTGACCCGAAAGACGCGGGTTCGATCCCGGCCGCGGTGGTTGAATTTCTTTGGGGGAGAAATTCTAGAGGCCCGTGTACTGTGCGATGTCAGTGCCCGTTAAAGAACCCCAGGTGGTCGAAATTTCCGGAGCCCTTCACTACGGCGTCCCTCATAGCCTGAGTCGCTTTGGGACGTTAAACCCCATAAACCAAACAAACCCTTCATAGGAAGTGCGCTTGAGGACAGCTTATTCTCTTTTTTGTACTTTCACTTTAGAGTGTAGGGAGCTTATAATCAAGACATGATCATACGACGTAGGCTTAATTAGCCAACAAGTGTTCTCGGACATTGCTTGTCCCAGAACGCTCATGCTTGAAGCCTGGAGGAGTAAAAGTTCAATAAAACGCTTATAAATTTTTCTTACAATTGCGTCAGTGCTATACATGAACCAGCCTCCATGAATTAAAATTCATCGACTAACAGAAAAGTTTTAAAATGGCCGATCATCCCGCATGCCGTGAGAGTGGGTTGTAGGATTGAGATACAAACAATTCGCTCAAAGACAGAGCAGCGTAGGCCCCTATGCCAACGCCCTATTTTTTTTCAAAAAAAGAAGTGCTCTTACCAAAGCTCGGGAAATTTGAACTAAGATAAATGTATAATAATTCTTGAAAACCACGAACGTTGACACTAAAGTTTTCTGGAGTATTGTGGCGCTGAAGTAATAGCCTTAACTGCCTCTGTCCGCCAAAACAGGTCATCTGCGGCAAAGGTTTTTGAAAACCTTTACCATAAATAGAAGATACCCTATCCGATATATTCATGTTAGATTGTAGAAAATGAATAAAGTGTGAGGAGTAGCAAGTAATGGGTCGCCTCTTTGCTAACGCTGATAAAGTTACCTTTTCAAAAGCTGATGGCGCGCTCATTTGTCAAGCTCTCAGTTAACAGGCTGTTTGATGCAAGAAGGATTACATCTTATTTGTCTTAGCAGGGAAAACATTTGAATGCTCCTTTCTTGTTCTTCGTGGCTATTGCATTCGAAGCCTCATAAGCCTACTACGCCTTAGGCTCCGAACACCTAAAACGGTTCAGAAGAAGCAGACAGTTCTTACTTAGCAGACAGCTCTGGCAAGCTCTGCATCCAATTCATTAGCAAAATGTTTTCCAGACATGTATTGCACCACGACGCAGCGAGGCTTCGCAAACAAGTTGTTGTTTCGGTTGCCGATTACCTCTATCAGAAACGTGAACATTGTAACGCTAAAGAAGACATGATAAGGATGAACAGTCCAGGACAACAACTAAACAAAGCTAAAGCAAAAGGTCACAGTAGTCTTGTATATCCAGAAACACTGAAGTCATCTGAAGATAACTGGCCACCGTGCGGACGTCCGTATAGTTTTCCTTTCTTCCACCAAGATGTCCTTTCCGAATAACCGTAAAATTTATCTTCTGTTTCAAATGAGCTGAAAACATTTCCTGTGGTGAAGGAAGAGGCTGAATGCACTAGTCATCACATTAAATGTGATACTTGCCTACCACGTCTCGTTTAATAGTTGCATTTGTCTTGCGGGAAGCATAACCTTCACCCTATTTGCACATGCGTCATTTTACTACCGTTGCGGTAGAGCAATAATTTTTAGCGACAGTAAGATCGCCACGTCGCCTCGCAACGCGTATAAATATACATGTGAACAAATGTTTAAGAGGTCTGTCGTTAAGACAAGGTAGCATGATCGGCCCATCCTTTTGTCTATTCGATTTCCAAAGCTCTGGTAGCCCGCTAGATGACAGCGATTTCGCTTTTCAGATGAAGTGACGTCGGCCATTTGCGCTACCGGCTACTGGAACACACATGCACTCCGTTGCTCCGCGTTTGACTGCGTCTCGATGTAACGCACGTGTACAGTGTGCGGACAGCAGTCGCACCCTATCGTCTTTCAACAGAGCATCTGAGTGAAAAACTGAGCGCAGAATGCTCAGGAAACGACACACGGCGTGTTTGTGGATCCTGTACGCAGTAAACATGACCGAAGACGATGGACCCTTGTGATCAACTCTGCTGTGGTTGTTGCGATATCTGCATTTCTGAATTGCTTCCTGCGGATCTTATGCGGAAAATATTCAGGATGTGCGTTCTGCCCAACTGAAGTCGGCTGGTCAGATATGCACGCATAATCTCGACGACCACACATAAGCTGGTTGCACGCTTTTCTCGCGGAAGCACATGCTTTGTTAATACAAGTTTAGTCGCTTGTCACACTTCTATGCTTCTCCAGAGGGAACGATCGCTCGAATCATAGGCACAAAATCAGACATTGCCGGAGTCGCTCTGGCGAGTGTGCTTGCCCTATACCGGCGAAGTTCTTTTTGAACTATGCTGAATGCCCTGGTTTTCGGCCGTACGTTGCTGCTCACGAGGGATTATCCTCCTTCGTACCACTTTATGATGTCAGCAGCATAATGCGTAAGGCACCTCCTGCGGCACCCTGTGGCCCCAAGGAAAACGCTCGCTACGTCGGACGACGTATTTCGTATTGTGTACTTTCGGAGTCCACGAACTGAGCCGCGAACAGCGACAAAATCACTCATGAAACTCATAAAATAAGGGAGTCAGATGTAGCAGTGGCCGACAGCCTTGCAGTGCCGTTCATTGACATCACAGATTGGAAAATTCCATTCGACTGATATAAAGCCACAAAAGAGAACGATCGGCCATTAAGAAGCCATGAATGGAAGGACGTGACCAGGAAGCAAACAGCAAAAACCGGATGGGCAGCACAAAATCCTACGACTGTATCCAGCGAGATGCCTGCAGCCACTCGCACTGCGCGACGTTAGTGGTGGCGCATCTTTCGACTGCTGCGCCCTCTCACTGCCTCGGGGGAAGTCGCGCCCGGCTCGGGCTCGAGAGTTCGGAAACTGAAGCATATCTATAATATCTGGGACGGCGACCAACCTGTACCGGTAAGACTAGCAACCAATAGCGCTTCAATGGCAGGCGACTTGATCATTCTTTACGTCACGGATGACGCTAGCCCTTTTAAATGTTCAAAAGCTGTGCGCCGCATTGTGGCAGCCGAGGCAGCTCTAAGCTCTTGCCCCAAATTCAGGGTAACGACAAGAAACCTGGGGACATAGCTCATTAGCGCGAAATCTTGCAGGCGGGCCTTGAAGTGTATTTTTGCGTAAAGAACTCCAGTTTCTGGTGTGAGCGGACCATAGACAATGTGATGCCATATTTATAAGTGCGTGAAAAAGATTTTTGTTCCTATATTCACAGATATGTGGTTCTGCATAAGGATTTCCCTGCGGAAATAAAAATTTCAGTTTGAAGTTCACCGGCTTTCATACCCTGGAAATCTGAACGAACGTTTCTAGTTTGCACGGCCGCCACCATGTGACGTGTGGCTTTGAACGCACAGAATCATCGCAAGAATTTTTGATACGCGGGGCATCCCGTTTATTTTGTATGGACTTCGGAAGTAGCTGGCGCGAGAGCACGGATTATTTTATTGGCCAGACTTTGCAGCCATGAAGAAGAATCGACCATTGTGATCAGAATGTATCTGCAGAATCTCTCGGGACTCCCTAAAATTCTCAAAACATCATTTACATTATCCCTATTCAGTTACAGAGTCTTCGCCACTGGCGGCCACGAGATCGCGGACGTTACTGATGACCACGAAAGCTGGACATTGGCTTTCTTCCCCACGTGTAGAGAAGACAACGGCGCTTTGCATGGTAGTTCATCCCTTCCTTTCTCCTCTCCTTTTCAGTTGAACGTTGCATAACCCCATCCTCCAAGTGCAGTCTTTTCTGTGCGGCCCCGCAATCAGTGACCTCGGAAGAGGGTGCATTTATGTGTGAAAGCATGGGAAGGAATAAACAAAAAATTCAGCTACGAATATATAGGCCTTAATACAGGGCAGACATTCTCGGCAGGTTTTAGCTGCGCGATGCAGTGGGGCGGGTCTGTACCTCTGTAGGTCCAAATACTCGTAAAGACAACTTACCAGCGATGCTCTGCGCAATCACCATTGTGATGGAGACCCAGGAGGCCTGTTCGTGGTTGACCAGGTACTTGTCCTTGAAGAGCACTGTTATGTAGCCGGTGCAGGAGCTCACCAAAACCAACAAAAGAGCTGAGAATGCCACGGCGAAGGGCAAGCCCCAGCAGCGGTCCAATAGGGAGGCTCGCTTCGCAGCATCCATAGCAGCGGATGAGGCGCGACACCGGCGTGTTTTGCTGGTCGCCTCGCCCTGTAATATGACACAGTCAACCAACACAGATGGAGCAAGGCGAGGATAGCACACGAGGCAATTAATACGATATGGTGTTTAGTGGCGCATAGACAGCTAAGGGTTTAATGCCAAAAACACAAGGTGGTAGAATGTGCTTAGCACGACCATCCGCATTACTAATACGCTCTGCTTCTTCGTCCAGGTTACGGCATGGGCTCGCATCAGCACCGTATCACTATTCTCATGTGCTAGTGACGCCACCAAGTTTCCCCGTTATTGCAACGACGCAAGAGGATCCGGATGGCGGCCTGACGGACACACTTTCACAGCTATCCTTGCATTACATGAAACACCCGCATCGACGGGAGCGTCACCTGCTGCTGCCTATATGAAGAGTTGCTGGAACCCCGGCGCCTCTAGTGGGCGTGAGAAAAGCACGGCGATGCGGCTTACAAATCCGCTCTGCTTCTTCCTTGATTAAGAGTGAATTAAAGTTCCCGGTTATTAACAGAGCTTCCCTTTTATTCATAAATATACAAAGCATACATCCAAAACGCAATCTTCGGTATGATATCGAAGCTTGCGAGCCCGACATTATATGTCTTACAGGTTCTGCGGGTTTAGCGTCCCAAAGCGAATCGGGCTATCAGGAACGGCGTAGTGAAGGGCTCTGGAATTTCAAGCACCTGCTGTTCTTTAACGTGTACTGACATCACACAGTGCACGGGCCTGTAGAATCTAGCCTCCATAGATATTCTACCGCCGTGGCCGAGATCGAACCCGCGCCTTTCGGGACAGCAGCCAGGCGCCATTACCACTGAGACACCGCGGCGGCAGATGTCTTACGGAAACGTAGCTGTCTGTGAAGATTTATAGCAGTAAACTGAGTGACTGTAAAAGCCGCTTCAACATTTAGCGGTGCGACAAGGGTGCTCGGTGCGGTGGTGGCGTGTTTACAGTTATCTCTGATGCTTTTTGTCTTTTCCAATCCATTTTACA
The DNA here is from genome assembly GCF_055824585.1 of Amblyomma mixtum. NCBI lineage: Eukaryota > Metazoa > Arthropoda > Arachnida > Ixodida > Ixodidae > Amblyomma > Amblyomma mixtum. Next base: position 182,612,014 of record NC_143013.1, read on the forward strand.
AACGCTTGAGGAGTTGTGTTAGTTCAATTTCACACATTCTCCGCGAAATTGATGAGGGGCGTTTGCTGTGTTCCTGCGTCCTTTTCACCCATCTTTACCAATGAACTTCATGACGTCATCCATATGTTTAGCCCGCTGCTCGAATAATCATATCATTTTACTGGTCGACTTTAATTTTCATAATGTTGTGTGGTGCAATGTACATTCCCATGTGAACATTTTTCCTGTGAAGGCAAGTAATTTTTAAATTTTTTAGTGATTACAACTTCTCCCAGCTTGCAATACAGGCAACACCAATTACGTCTACTACTTCCAACACAGCCCACATCAAGCCTACAAGGGTTGGTGTGATCACTTACTGCTTCATTTCTCTTGTACCTCTATCGTGGCTGAGCAGAAGAAAGACAATAAATGTATCCGTGTCTATAAAAACGCCATTCCTATGCTATTAACGTGAGCCGTCGGATTTTTAGGTGATCACTTAGCCAGCTTTCCCGACCACTCAGTTAATACGAACTAAAATTTATTTGATCAAAAAATTTCGATCTCCACCGGCAAATACGTTCAGCGCTTAGTCTTCACGTCTAACCGGTAATCAATATGGCTGACTCTAGCGTTAAAATACTCGGTAAGAAGAAAAAAAAACGCATTTTCCGCTTGGCACAACTAAAGCGTTCCCAAGAACATTGGAATGCTTATCAGGCCGCGGCTACTGAAATAAAGCTCATGACCGCCAAATATTCAGTTTTCAATACAACATTACCGTCTTTTTTAACCAGTAACAGTAAGCAATTGTTTTCCTTGATCATGAAAGAGGTTATTCCAAGTAAAACCATGGAGCAAGTCATTTACTCGAGTTTGGATCATTCCTAAAGCGAAATGCCTTTTTCATAGATGATCAACGTGAATAAGAAATTTTCCTGCAAAACTCATGTTTTATCGGTTACGCATGATTGCACCGTGGTTGCATTGTGTATAGTATATTCCTCGTAAAGCATCTGATTTTAAAACGGTTTACACGATTTCTCATCAACTGCTTTTATGAAACCTAAGTAAACTTAATCTGGATACAAAAATTATTCCGTGTTTGCATTCTTTTCCCACGGCTCATTCACAATTTATCACAGTAAACAATACGTGCTCCTCACTTCTGCAGTTAAATGAGGTCTGCCGCAAGGTTCTATGCTGGGTATTTTACATTTTTTCACCTATATTAAAGACTTACGTGATACCTTATTCTCATTAACATTTTTGTAGATTAATGCGTCATATACTGCGAAATTAACAATGCCTGCGATGTGGCTATACTTCATCCCGATATTTACCACATTTTGGCTGCTTTGACTTATGGAGCATAGAACTAAAGCCTAAGAAATATAAGTACATGATGTTTTTTGTCGCAATACTACACTGTCTTCGTATAGTAACGTTGCCCAAGACGAGAGCGGCACAAGAGTGACCCAGGAACAGTGCACAGTGCACCCAAACCCTGAACACGAGTACCACCGAGACACTTCATTCACCTCATCTTCGTTCACCTGATCTTCATTCACAATATCTGTTGCAATATAACGTTAATTATATTAACAAAGAATCTGTATTCTGCTACAAGTATCGAGGCCTATTTATTTTAATCTCTCTTAAATGACTCATGAACACTACCTAACCAAGAACGTTAATCGCATGCTGGGCTCCATTCGCTGGAATTTTTGTTTTTCTTGTAGTCCTGTGAAATTACTTCTTTACAAGTCGATATTTCGTACTAAACTGGAATATGCTGCATCTCTCTAGGAACCCAGTCAACAGGTGCTCGTTTATCAACTTGAATCTGTCCAGAACAGGGCGGGTCGTTTCATTCTTTCAAATTACCATCGCAACTTCAGCGTAAGTGCCATGAAATCACGCTTATCATTACCCCTGCTCTTACTACGTAGGAGGATATTACGGCTTTGCCTACTGCAGAGATTTTGCAATGACGTCCCCATTCTTATGAATAAATTGATATTACCACATTATTACGTTTCAAATCGCATCGGCCATCGTCGGAAGGGTGGTATTCCTTGATGCCTGACCAACCATTTTACAATTCGATCATCCCCAGTACGCTTCTTTTTATATACGCTCCTAGTTTTTATACGCTCCTAAAACTCAGTACTCTGCGCCTGCCGACTCGCCACGCATATGCCTGTTTCTTCGCCACCTTCTCCACCCACCGGTAACTTTACCCGAGTCGCCAATCCCTTCCACTCATGCGCCGCGCCTGCATCCAACTCTCCCACACTAGGAAAACTAGATGTCCCAGTTCTTGAGGCGAGGACTGCGCCACCAGCCAAATGTGAAAGGCCTGAGTGTCCTCCCAGCAATGTGATCATAGTTTCTGTAGAGGTGTTTCTGTTCAGGTGCCCGTAGAAATCGATGCTGCAGGTTCTGTTAGGACAGAAACCTTTTGCTGCTTCTCGCCAGAACTGACGGCACCATTCTGGATTTTCGTTGTGCATGGCAAGCGCGCAGCAGTTAGAGACGTGAACTGTTCGAGTTGGTACTGAGTACACCTTGTATGCCACTCAATTCACCACTTTGCTAACGTCTTCCCATGGCATCGTCTTGGATTGCGACTCCTTGTTGCGCCATAACGAGGGTCTTCGCGCTTAGCCATTGCCAGGCGGCCGCTGCCCTTTTTGCGTCTTCGTCCAAGGGCGTCTTTTCGAAGGCACTGGCTTTCTTGCGGGCTCTTTTCAGCAAGTGCCCATCGTTTGTGACATTTTCTCTACGGTAATATACTTCATATAGTACTGCCGATATATCTGCACAGAAAGTGTCTCCTCCTACCATACGCCGTGCTCAGCTCATCAGCTTGCCGTAAAGCCTTTTTTGTAATCAATCCCTTTTCAGATCTTCTCGCTGTGCGACGCGGTGAATGTCTTGACACCGTCCAGCTTAGTGGTTCAAGTCTAAAATCTGGAGAGCTTGACGATTCGCGCTCAGTCGACGTACACGCCCCCAGCACTGCTTTGCCCGTGGTTGACACTTTGCAAACAGACGTTTCATTTCGTTATTTCTACGCCACTCTAACTGTACCTGAGCAAACTTAAATGCTTGCTCAACCTCATCACTTTGACTCCTCCTTCGGTTCTCACCAACTCGCTTTGAGGAGCACATCCACTGTGGCTCATCTCATTGACACGGCAGGCCTTCATGAATCCACGTCAGCGATCATCAGGTTGACTCCACGCTCACAGCGGCGCGATTTAGACTTTTAACAGCCCATGGGAATCATTGATAGTACACGTCAGGAATAAATATGGCTCCACTCGTTTCTGTTTATCAACGCCGCTTAATAAGGTCACACTTGCAGACTTGCGCTTTCTGCCCCATTTCGATTATACTCTGGATTGCCTGTTGCGGTCGAAAGTCTTCTGAACGCTCCATTTAAGTTCTGGATACTGACATCTCCCGAAGGCAGCAGAATATGGCTCTAAAACCGCATTCCTGACCTTTTTCAGCTCGTTAATTGACAACTTTTGGCCATGTTGTGGAGAAAGAAGGTGCGCACCCTACAAGCCACTGTATTTCGCTCTAGCACTAGCTTTCCGAAACCTGCAGCGCAGCAGCCTAAAACTCTGTTCCTATTTTGGGCTGTTTATTCACAATGTTGCTACTTCAACTCGGCCCGCCGGGAGCAAGGTGGATTTCTTGCGTTGGTCGCGAGCACGTGACGGCGCCTACAACAACTTGCGCGCTCTGTTCACTGCGCCACCCATCCTTCGCCATTTCGTCCCTCAAGAACCAACCGAAGTACACAAAACGGCAGTGGTATTGGCCCGGCTGCGGTGTTCGGCAGCGCAAACCTGGATGCAACAGATGTGTACTTTCTTACGCCAACTGAACCCTTTTTAAAGCCGAGTACAACCACTGCGTGACGGGAAAAAAAGGGTTTTTGGACATCCTCTCAGCACTCGGCAGGTATCGCCGTTACCTATGCGTCAATGTGTTTGACTTGCTCACGGACCTTCATGCCTGTGGTTTGCTTTCTTCGTTAAAAGGGCAATCGAGCCACCTCTCTCGGTGGGCTCTCCGCCTAGAAGAATATATCATACGCATCGTCCAACAATTGGGCCACAAGCACCAAGATGCCGATGTCCTGCTCCCCACTATTGCCTTTCCGCCCTCTAACTCGCTGCGCCGCCGCTCACCACAAATGACTTGCTTTCCGAGAAGTTTGAGTATCCATGGATTGTCTCTTGCTGACTTTGTATCCCGTCCATACGTGGGTCCAGCAGTCCGCGCCCTTAACAGCGCAGCTTCATATTTTGATATTCGCGATAAAATTCTTAGTCAGCGTAACTGTAACTCCGATACAGAAAAGTACCTCCTCAACATACCACGGCATATGCTTTTCCAAATCTCCGCATCCTTCCAAGCCGACCCGCAATGCGGTCACACGGAAGTATTCATGACGTGCTCTGGCATCCGTCTCGTATACTGGCGCAGTGTGTGCAACTCTGCCGTCCGTAAAGTGCAAGCGCATTCGCTGCCAACGCCGCAAACAGCAACCTTTTCGTGCAGCTGCCAAGTTCCAGCCATTACCCTGCGCAAAGATTTACCCTTCGACCACGTTGAAATTTATTTTTATGGCCTACTTCCGTACACTGCTGCTGACAACCGCGGGATTATTGTTGTCGTTGACCGCGTGACGACGTATGCGGAAACCGCTGCGCTGCCGGCTGTTATAGCCATTCTTATGGCGTCCTTCTCTTTACGGCGCTTCATTTTGTGACATGGTGGTGCACGTGAATTGATGTGGAACATAGAACGCGCCTTTCTTTCCGACGTCAAGAAATGGCAGCTCGCCGAGTGCATTATAATACATCGGACTTGGACCGCCTACTATCTTGAAATAAACAGTCAGCCGACGTACTGAATCCCCCCCGGGTGAAATGCTGTCCTTGCATGTCGCTGCGCACCACATGATCTTAGAACTCTTTCTGCAGTATAATATGCACGCCTACAACACTACTACGCAATTCAGAGCACGTTTTTCGCTCTTCCTCCTGCTTTACGGCCGGCATCCAGCATTTCCCATTAGCACAGTTCTCCTGTATCATTCTACCGCATCTAAGCGTACAAACATGCCTCTAGCTGCCCAACGTAGCAGATTGCAGCCAGATGCCACGTTCACTCACAACAGAACCTCACGGGCGCCAAAAACCACAGGATGACAACGATTTTCGCCTTTCTCGTCTGGCTCACTCTGGTACCTGTGGGTACTATCCAGTACTACCAGCACCTAGAAGAAACTTCTTTGCAAATACCAAGACCCCTACCACGTCAAGGAGCGCACGTGTCCAGTAAACTAATTCACTGAGCCACTCACACCGTCCGCAAGTCTATGCCTCTTGAATGTCCATGTCCAGCGCCTCAAGGAGTGATACTACCCTGTTGTGCTGTCGTTCACATGAATCGCCGGAATGCCTCCATTTTCATTGTGAAGAAGAAAATGGGCGTTCACTTAGACGCGTTGCAATCGGCGAGACAGACACCATGATTATCCTCACCTCTTTCGGGGTGTTTTTGCGGCTGCTCCTGTTGACCTAAGTTCCGCCAAAGAAACGTTTGTTGCACTCAAACAAAAGGAAGACGGCGATTACCTGAAATTTTACGTGTTCGATCGATTACTCTCGCAATAAACATTAAATTGAGACGTAACATGCTGTGCTTGTTCCTGAGGAGTTTAGCAGACTATCATACTTCAAAATTGGTCTCATGTTACCTGGCCTCCAGCCCGCTTGACATAAAAAATCTAGTTTTCATATCATCATATTGTGACGAAGACGAAGCTGGCAGTGGCGCGGGACGGGACGGAGCGCTCGCGCTAGGCCAGCGGTCATTAAACTCATTTCTTCTCCATCGTTCATCACGCCTCATTCTTCGGCTGGCCGCCACGTTACATTTGATGTGAGGTGCAGGGGTCTCTTCATCGCCATCCTGGTCCCGGAGCTTCGGTGTCCTGCGCCTGCCGTGGACGTCGGCCTTGAGTGCCTGGTCCGCGCCGCCCGTCCATGCCCCAGCCCGCCCGACCTGAACAGACCTGGCCGCTCACCCCAGCCTTGTCCCCCGCCCGGACCACAAGACACGACGACCCAAGACCCGACCGACCCGAGACCCGACCGACCCAAGACCCAAGACCCACACGTGAAGACACCGCCCCCCCCCCCCCCCCTGCCCCTGCCGTACGTTGCGTCCACGGACCTCGGCCGTCAGCTCCTGGCACCCTCCGGCCCGGATGCTTCGTGGACCGGGACTCATCTTTCGATCATCTCATCCCCTGTGGCAGCCAGCACTGCACCATCTTGTATATAGTGTTCAACCCTCCACTCAAGACCATCGCCATTTCGTGCGTCTGTTCGTCACCGATCGGGACGATCGCTCGGAGGCCCCGGGTAATGTGACTAAGACGAAGCTGGCAGTGGCGCGAGACGGGACGGGACGGAGCGCTCGCACTAGGCCAGCGGCCATTAAAATCATCTCCTCCATCGTTCATCACGCCTCATTCTTCGGCTGGCCGCCACGTTACAATATTGCTAAAGGAGGAAGTGGTGTTTTGCTTTATTTTTTATTGGTCTTCTGTTGTGCGTCGCTGTTTTCCACTTAAGAAGACCGTGGCGCATGACAACAGAGACGGAGGACGAGGAGAAACAAAAATAGTGCGAACCGTTACCAACCCTGCTCTGCCGTTCTTGGTTTACGGAGTTTTGTGAGAAACATGCTGCTATAGTTACTGGTGTTCGCTAGGCAGTCACTAGTAAGCAGTGAACATGATCTATTATAATCTGCTAAGCATTCTCATGCGCCAGCTTCTGTCCTGCGCATGCGCGGAAATACGAGCATGTTTGTGAGGATGGGTAAGAGCAAAATTAAAACCTTTATTGCTTTTTTCCCTCCTACTTTGCATTCCGGGAATTTAATACGAATTATTAAATGCACAGATACTAACTAATCGGTTGAAAACTGTTGAGGGCATTGTCCAATTTTTCTTGGTAATGAAGATTACATTTTTTGTAAGGTTCTTTGGTACCATCTGCCGCTAGTTGCATGGAATTAAGCTAGCAGCAGGTATGTCGTATCAGAACCCGCAGTATTCAAACCCATATCCATATTTCACGTTCAGTACTACAGAAAATCCAGAATAGACCGGCCAAGTAGCTTTTATTCAGATTGACCTTGCGAAAACGGCTGATAAAGTTCGCGACAAGTTTGTGTTTGCGGTGTTTGGGGAGTTTGGGCTGGGCTGTAACGACTGTAAGGGCTCTTACACAATGCTAACTGTTAGCCACGGCCTAACCAAACCTATACCGCTGAAATCAACTTTTGGACAGGGATGTTCGTCGATGCCTTCGTGGTTTTCTCTGTAATTTGAGCACCTTCGGCTGAGTAATATTTACAAAGCACATATCCGCCATTTCTTCCTGTTTCAATTTTAAATGATTCTTGTAGCCTGTGCTGATGACGTCACTCTCGTTTGTTGTGACAAAAAGATTGCACTTGACGCTTCACATTTGACAGTACATTTTTCAAGGTATCAGGTGCGGTGCTTATTTTATATGAATCCTAATGCTTTTGGTTAGGTTGGTGGACTATCAGGCAAGTAATTTCTATGGCATATGATGGGACTGCGCCGCCCATCAGAACTTAAGGGTTTCTCTTCACCATGCACACAAGAGTGTAGAGTTATATACTTCACAAATCTCGTCTCTGAAACGACAAACACAGCCTTTGATGGGCTGGGAACTTCAGTCTTAGCTCGAGCATAAGTCGGCGACATCTACATGTTTGCAAAATTTGCCATTATCCTGCAAGTCCGGCATAGTGTTAGGAAGAAGGTTAAGGTAATGCGTAGAATGTTCGTATCCTTCATGTGGGGCGGGGCCTTCAATAGAAACCCATGAGTGGTGACAACTTGTTTCTTCTTTTACAGCTTCGTCTAATATGAATTATTCCCTTTATTAGAACACGAGTCGGGTTTTCTTCTATTAAAATTGGCAAACCACTCTGTTTTGTTAGCTGGGCTCATTACGGGGCGTAGTGCTCACTTCCCTGACTTTTTCGCACCGACTGGGCAGGCTCTAGAGGGACATAATGCGGATTCTTTTATAGAAGTTGCTAACACCTGCACTTTCTTTACTGTGCACTTTTATTTAGATTGTGTGTATAATTCTCTGAGAAGGCAGACGACTCGAGGTGTCACTGAGTCCTTGTTCTTTATACCGTTGTATTGGCAGCCGTATTTGGTTTCTCTTGCCGTCAGTGTTTTAAGGCGTATCAAGTGAATTAAATTATTCTGCTGCAAAAAGGTTATTTTCAAATATCACTGATGCACGCTACCTCTCAAGACACGGCTCCACGCCAGGGAGATTTTCTGCAATGCATGATGGTTTGCCATCATTGTTTTATTGTATGCCGTGATGCTATGTTCGTCGGGGACATATTACAACGAACACTTAAGGAGGACATTTAAATAACATCATGAAGTATTAGGTTGTTGCATGTTGGGGGCAGCTGCGTAGTGGCTTGTGATCGAGCTGTGTTGATGGGATCTTCCTGTCTGTTCAACTGTCTTATAATGGATCGACATGCCGAATCGCTGCGATCGTCGAAGTCTTATGCTCCAGGCGCAGTGATCTTTGGTGTGACATGTGGAGCTGCGCTGGAAGGAACTGCCAGCTGTCTATTCTGTTTGGTGCATGGCTGTGCCTTCTAGCATTTTCTGTTTTCTGTGGTGATGAAGTTCGTGGGTCAGCGAGCTCGTTTTATCCAATGCGGTGATTTGAGGTGTGAGTATGTTCTGGTTTTTCTTTTTGGTGTACTAGCACTAGTTCCTAATCTGAGACTTCGCCGATGTTTTTCTGCCTGAAGACCACGAGGTTTTGGGAAAGCTGCCAGTAAGAACGCTTCATGGCTATGCATACAAAAGAATGCATCGTAAAACCACATGGTAGCGAGTTGTTTCGAAACCGCGATGGCGCGAACAGATCAGCTGCTCTGGTCACGGTCCTAGACCACTTCGTCATCATTGCAGCCAAACACCCCGCGTGTTTAACTTTCACTGTCTGACGCTGTGCTCTTGAAGTCTTCGCCTTCATCAACCTTCATCCGTGCTCAGTGGATCCAGACCAAACCGCTATCGCAATTGCCCTCTTAAACCGACCCGCGAACAGAAACCGTACAAGAATGGATAACTGAAGTGCGAGCATTCCTAATTCGCACTTGGTATAACCTCGTTTAATCAGCTAACAATTTCTGGTGGCAGTTTTGCTTTATATGAAAAAAAAATGCTCCACTGGCGCAATTAATTTGTGGTTTGTATTCGAACGCTCGAGAAAACGGTTTTCATCTTTTCTTGATACTTTTTTCTAGAGATTGATTTTACCTTATTATTCACAGTGCGCAAATGACCTTTTGTTTCTACCTTTCTGTATTCACTGGTGGTCGAGTCCGATGTGTTTTCTAGCCAGAATCGCGATTTAAAGCACTCACTTAAAGTCATTTTTACGCGTCTTTTTTGTCCTGACCCCGCCGCGGTGGCTGAGTGGTTACTGCGCTCGGCTGCTGACCCGAAATACGCGGGTTGGATCCCAGCCAAGGCAGCTCAATTTCGATGAAGGCGAAATTCTAGAGGCCCGTGTGCTGTGCGATGTCAGTGCACGTTAAAGAACCCCAGGTGGTCGACATTTCCGGAGCCCTTCACTTCGGCGTTCCTCATAGCCTGAGTTGCTTCGGGACGTTAAACCCTAATAAACCAAACCTTTTTTGTCCTAAATCAGCAACAAACTCTGCATAGAAATCAATTACCATTCTCTGGGGTTGCGCCTTACTTAAAGTAAGGCACAACTTTTAGGTTCCAATCTGAGATCTTTTGGAGATCAAAACTGTTAAATTGATTAGAGACGAGCAAGTAGGAGAATTCGTTACTGGGTGAACTGCACCTTTGAACGTGCGGAGAACAGAAGATCGGGCGTCGGCGAATGACAGGTCTACGAGGTCTGTTAGAAAAGTATCCGACCTTTGGCCGAAGAAAAAAAAACTGGCATAACTGGAGCGTTGGAAACCTAATAACCTTCGAAGTAGTCTCCTTGGGGCTCCACACACTTCTCCCAGCGGTGCTGCCATTGTTGGAAGTATTCCGAAAAGGCCCCTTTCGGAATGAAGTTTAGCTCAGCTGTCGTTGCAGCCATAATGTCCTCTCTTGTCTGAACTCGCGCTCCTTTCAATGTCCTCTTGAATTTGGGAAATAGCCAGAAGTCGCAGGAGGTCATATCAGGAGAGTAAGGAGTCTGTTGAACTACACGAGTCTGGTTTTTCGCCAAAAAAGTCTGAATCAAGCGCGAGGAATGTGCAGGAGCATTGTCGTGATGGATGCGCTAATTTCCTGGTGATCTCAACTCCGGTCTCTTGTGCCGCATAGTACCACGTAGGCGACGGGGGACATCCCTGTAGTACTCTTTGGTCATTGTTTGACCCTGTGGGGTGCGTACTCGAAATGTGCCACACATAGGAAGTCACAGAAAGCTGTCAGCATCACTTTGACATTGCTGCGCACTTGGTGGGCCTTGTTTGGTTTTGGTGACATGGAATGCTGCTACTGTGAGGACTGGGATTTGGTTTCCGGGTCGTACCCGTGCACCCAAGACTCGTAACCAGTGATTATGGTGTTGATGAAGTCGGGTCACTGTTTGTGGAATCTAGCATGTCCTGTGACACTTCAACACGAAGCTGCTTTTACTCCACCGTGAGCAGCTTCGGCACGAATTTCGCCGCAACTCTCTCCATGGCCAAATCTTCGGTGATAATGGAATGTGCAGAAAAATTGCTGACGTCCACCTCTTCCTCAGTTTCTCGGATAGTCACAAGACGGTCCCGCATCGCCACAGCTTTCACTTCGGCAATGACCTGGTCATTTCGGCATGTTGATGGCCGACCGGAGCGTGGCTCGCTCTCCACCGATGTGCGACCATCTTTAAACCAATTCTACCACTGTTTAATTTGTGTGCTGCTCATAGCATCTTCACCGAAAACCGTACAGAATATTCCGAGTGGTTTCCGCTTGACTGTCGTCCAGGTTCTGGAAAAATTTGATGCAGTAGCGCTGCTGCTGTCACTGCGCCATTTCCCTTGGAATAAAAAACCGACGAGAGCACTGCGCACTGCCTCACTCAAACGCTGCGTCCCAGCGACTGACGCTATCAGCAGGCCGGAAAAAATTCGTGCATGCGCACGAAGGTTCAAGGTCGGCTGGTGCAAGCGCGCTTGTTTCATATCCATCAGGTGTTCGCAAAGAAAATTAAAGTCGGATACTTTTCTAACAGACCTCGTATATCGTAAGCACTGTGGGTGAACTTCAGGTTGAGCTGAAAATTCATCAACTTCTGTAATCTTCTTCCTTGTAGAACAATAATATTCCTATATACTGCATTACTGCAAGCCTGCTCCCGTCATTGCTTCGTAAACAGGGATGGTGCCTAATGATCCCCGCATCCACTCAGTGCTCCCCTTGGAGCTCCGTTCCGGTCGCCCACTGGTGGGACTATGCTCCTCGATGAAGCATCGCCCTGTGCTCTTCGCCGGTCCTGCATATGCCACCACTGCCGTGCTTCCTCTAGGCTGTAATACTTCCTTCGGTAGCCAGACATCCAATGCAGCCACTGTCACAGATCCCTCGGGCCAGCCTACTTGGTCGGTGAGCGCCCGCCAATGCGGCCCTCCTTTCTCGTGGGTTTCAGCGGCAATGAAACGGATAACTGGCTTCAGTAGTATGACCGAATAAGCACTTTCAATGACTGGGGCGATTTTATAATTCTCATTAACCTGTCCTGTTTAAGTGATTCGGCCGAGACGTGGTTCCTGAGCTATGAAGCCACCATTTCTGAGTGGCCCCGCTTCGCGTCATGGATTCGGCGGATCTTCGGCACACAATGTGCCGGACCGATGTTCTTGATTATCAGTAAGTTACAGAGCAACGCATAGCTTCCTGAGAAGTCTTATATATCCTAGATAACAAAACTCTCGCCGTTGTGACCCAACATCGAGGACGACGTGCAAAGCCAGAGCCAAGACATCCGACTCAGAAGTGGTTATCGACGGCCGGAAAGTTACCCCTATAGTCTACAGAGGAGTCGATTGTTCAGTGATGAATGGAACATTCGCTGCACAGCTCAGGAAAGTAATGACCGCTTGGGACGGCCCACAAATTCGCACCACAGGAGGCAACCAGGACGATGCACAGTACGAGCGACTCTCATGGGGCATACCTATCCCGCGAACTTCGTAATAGTAGGGAAATGTTCCCGCGAAGTGATCTTGGGCACGGATTTCCTTAATGAGCATCAGGCTATCATTGAGCTGCGATCCAAGCTGATCACGTTGTTTTTAACGAACGAGGACATCCCAGCCATTAGAACTCAGGAATATATCTCGTTGCCCTGAGTGTCCTGGAGGAACAAGTGAGCGTCCGGCCCCGCTCAAGCGTCATCATCACCGTAGGTGCCACAGAAGCCAATAACACTAAAGCTACCATCGACAGAAACATGCAGTTGCTTCTATAACCAGTAATCGACATCGCAAGAGGTATTAAACGTGTCCGCAATGGCCAAGCTGAAGTGCTGCTGACAAAATTCAGCGAAGAATACCGGCACGTTAACAGAGGAACGAAGATTGCTTTCTTCGACGAAATATCTTACGTACGAAATTTCTTCCCCCTCTTCGACCCATCCGTAGAAGATTCGCCTAAAAAAAAACAACTCGCCCACGTTCGACATCAACCCTGCCCTATCCCGGAACACACAAGAACAGATCCGCAGTATATTTCGAAGCTACAGCGAGTGCTTCTCGTGATCGCCGAAGGTCCGACCAACGCCAATTGCCAACCATCGCATTATAACCTACCCGCATGCCCGAACTATCCGCCAAAGCTTCTACCCAGTGTCGCCGTGAGAACGACAAGCCATCCTCCACCAAGTGGAAGCCTGCAAGTCCGCTTTGCGACGACGTCACCCAAGCTTCAAAGAGCCCCTGGGCGGCACCGGTTGTTCTAGTGGGAAAGGCGGCGGACTTCGATTCCTCGTTGATTACCACCGCTTGATCAACGTCACCCTTCCCACAACGACGACACACTGGTCCGGCTCTCAAACGCTAAGTACTCCTCCTCAATGGACCTCGAGATGGCTACTGGCAAATTGAGGTCCGCGAAAAAAAATCGCGAGAAGACCACATTCATCACTCCAGATGACCTCTTCAAGTTCAAGGTGATGCCGTTCGGTCGCTGCTCCGCACCAGAAACATTTCAGCGAGTAATGGATATAGTGCTGGCAGGCCAGAAGTGACAGATTTGTATGGTATGCTTTGAAGACGGCGTTGTCTTCACCTCGTACTATGAAGAGCACCTAAAAAGGCTTAGAACAGTACTAGATGCAATCAAAAAGTCCTGCCTAACTTTGAAAGCATAAAACTGCAACTTTGCCTATCAAGACCTGCTGTTTCTAGGCCACATTGCTAGCAAGCAGGGAGTACGTACAGACCTTCATTCTATCACAATGTTTCCATCGCCGGTTGGTAAGAACTGTGCGTAGATTCCTCGGACTGCGTGCGTATTACCGAGAATTTCTCAAGAACTTTTCGCGCCTAGCCCAGCCGCTGACCCGCCTGACAAAGGCTGATGTGCCATTTAAAGGAAAAGCGCCGCAAGTGGAAGCTTCAGCATCGTTTAAAGTCCCCACCAATCCTTGCCGACTTCGAAGAAAACGCCGAGATTATAATTTAAACCGACTAAGTAGCGTGGACCTTGGCGCTGTCTTCGCTCAGAAAACTGACGGAGTGGAGAAGGTAATCGCATACATCATCCTTTCCCAGTCCAAGCCACAGGCTAATTATTCGACTACTGAAAAGGAGTGCCTTGCTATCATACGGGCTACGCCGAAATTCCTTCCCTACCTGTGCGGACGACCGTTCAAGTTGGTCGGCGATCACCACCAACTGTGGGGGCTTACCAGTTTGAAGGACCACTCCGATCTCCTCGCTCGATGGTGCCTCCGCCTCCAGGAGCTTGACGTCACCGTCATTACCAAGTCCGAATGCAAGCACTCTCACGCCGGTTGCCTGTCACGAACCTCTGTAGATTCACCGCCGCCGGACGACGATGAGGACGCCTTACTGGGACCCACCAGCTCCAGCTCTTTTGCACAGCAGGAACTCTCGGACCCCGGCCTAAAACGCCTCAAGTACTTGGAAGGCAAGGTTTCTGCCCCCGCCACGTTCAAGCGAGGATTGTCCTCGTTCTGTGTACAGAATGATGTCCTCGCGAAGAACTTTGCAGTGAGCAAAACAGCCTACTTCTTTGTTGTGCCTGCAAGTCCGCGCGAAATTCTTTAGGCTTCACACGACGAGCCGAGAGCTGGACATATTAGGTTTTCTCGCACCCTCCGCCGCATTCAAGACAGATATTACTGGCCCAGACTGTGTGCCGATGTCACACATTATGTGAAAACCTGCCAAACTGTCAGCGACAAAATGGCCCTCCTACCCCACCAGCAGAATTTCTGAACACAATTGACCCCCCCCCTTCCCCCCAAGTCCCTTAAGCAGATCGGCAAGGACTTGCTTGGCGCTTTCTCGAAGTCAACGTCACTACCTGACCCGCAACGCAAAATTTTTCGTGGAGAACATTCTTCTGCGACATGGCGCCCCCGTTGTGCTCATCACGCACAGAGGAACAGCATTCACCGGGGAAGAAACGCAAACTATCCTGCGTTACAGCCAAACCATTCACCGGAGAACAACTGCCTACCATCCGCAGACCAACGGACTGACCGCGCGCCTGAACAAAACCGTCACCGATATGCTCGTCATTTATGTCGATGCCGAACACAAGACCTTGGGCGCCATCCTGGCTTACATCGTCGGCTTTCCTTACACCACAGTGCAGGAGACCACGCAGATGACGCCTTTTAGGCTCGTCCATGGCAGGGAGACCACAACCACGCTAGACGCCATCTTGCCCAATGTACCGAAGAAGATAACGCCGACGGCCTCGCCTACCTTCAACGCGTAGAAGCCCGAAGGCTTGCCCGATTACGGATCAAAGGCCAGCAGTGGACAGACGCTAGACGCTACAACCCACGAAGACGCAATGCGGAATACAAGCCAGGAGACCAAGTCTGGGTTTGGACGCCCATTCGCCGTTGCGGATTGAGTGAATAGCTCTTTCGCCGCTATTTGGGCTAGTACAAGGTTCCTCGTTGGCTACGTAAAGTTTACTATGGAGCCGTCTCTCATCAAATAACTGCATCCCAGCGACGCCACGTACGACCAGAAGTTGTCTAAAGCCACCATTATGCCCGCTAAAGGACGCTGTGTTTCCACACTCAGTGTATAATTTTCCGCAATTTGTTTTTAATTCTCTGTAGTCGCCTTATGCTTTAAAGCATCAGGTTGATGCTTCTTTCAGAAGGGAGTAATGCCGCGAATCTTTGTAGTGTTTGTTCATTCTTCAAAGCTGGCGGAGCGCTGTTTTGTGGCTTTTTTGTGTTGCAAGACGCGCCTAGATTTACCTAGATTGATCGCGTCCAGGCAGAGCCAATTCTGCATTGTTCCGGAATGTTCTAGTAACTTTCTGTGCTCTATCTCGGTGGCTCGCTATCAGCTTTAAAGAGAGCATGGCCGAGAGCAGCGGGCTTTCGGTTGGACAACCACTGAGCACTCTTTTTGCTACGCTGCCACCGACGCATCCAGTTATTTGCGGGCACAAGTCAGCGCAAATAAAGCGTTTTGTTCAGCAGCCATTGTCGCCGTCGTCGTGCTCTCCACACTGCAGTCACCACTACGTGATGGTATATATCCTTTTGACAAGGCGGCAAAATGCTGAGAGGCTGTCTGAGAAACTCCGGTAAAGCGCACGTCTATTTGTGCTGTGTAGAAGAAGGAATTTTCAGACTGTCTTCTCCAGTTCTCTTAGATGTTTGCGCTATGACTGGTAAGGCACTGTACGTAACGCTGGTAAGGCACTGTACGTAACGGTAGATTGTTTGCGAAGTGCACTGGACTTTATTGTAATTTTTCCAGCTATTTCACTGTCGTAGTCCGGGTAAGCAGTTACAATTTTCTCTAAATACAAGTATTTGCTGACAAATTCCAATCATTCACTACCTATCGTAATTTCTTCTGCCAATCCGAAACAGTTTAAGGTAAATTTAGGTTCCGTCATATTAACACTTAGAGCCTTCGTTCTGCTTTCCCTGTCTATGTCGTTGATCACACTTTGCAATTCACCTCCAGACCTTCTTACAGATGTGGTGTCATCAAAAAATCGAATATTACTAAGAAAATTTCTATTAAGTTCTGTCTATTACTCTTCGTAATAAAGTTATACAGTATACAGTATAGTGGGGCTGTTTATAATCTGCGCACCACTAAGTTCGCCTTAAGACAGTCGGCTTTTGGACGAGCCAGTCGTACGCTATTAAGGAAATAACTGTGCGAAAAAAAATGGACGCGGAGGACTGAAGGGGTGGATAAACACAAAAGAAATCCCCCTGCCGGAAAAAAATTTACTTCAAGAGAGCACGCTGATGGGTGAGTCGGTCTACGCTCAAGCTCCCCTGCACTCTACTGCTCCATTTATTTAGCCTTCTGTGTCACCCGATTGATGTTGCGGTTATGGTTTATTGCTCAGTAGCTTAACCCGACGCTAGCACAGTGCTTTGGTTTACTGATATCAAAGGCTGATTTCTTATGCCACACACACATGCCAAAACTTCACCAGCGCTGCCACGAGGAACAAAGAAAGAGAAGGAAGGACAAGGACAAGCGCTGCTAACAACTGAAAGTTTATTTGAAAAAAACACAGATTATATGCACACAACTGACAACCCAAAGCGCCTGCGCTTCCCGCAAAAAGCACGCAAAAGAAAGTTACGAATCTAGTTACAAAATTTCACACTCATGTATGTTTACAGATGGTGTGCTAACGCACGTGTCGCTGTTCTGGTGAATGTGATAGGCTTCACACAACTCCCTAGTCAGCTGATCTTGATGTCTAAATTTAATCTTAGCCCTGTTAAGCAGTGGAAAGCATGCTTTTTATTACACACCTTGGACCATCTGTAAACATACATGAGTGTGAAATTTGTATCTAGATTCGTAACTTTCTTTTGCATGCTTTTTGCGGGAAGCGCAGGTGCTTTGGGTTGTCAGTTGTGTGCATATAATCTGTGTTTTTTCAAATAAACATTCAGTTGTTAGTAGCGCTTGTGCTTGTCCTTCATTCTCTGTCTTTGTTCCTCGTCGCAGCGCTGGTGAAATTTTGAAGATGTACCAACTAGCTCAAACCACGATTTTGCTACAGGCATGCCACAATCACATTGCTCTTCGTGTCTCAGTTCGTACATCTTATTTTTTGACAGCCCCGCCGCGGTGGCTCAGTGGTTACGGCACTCGGCTGCTGACCCGAAAGACGCGGGTGCGATCCCGGCTGCGGCGGCTGAATTTGGATGCGGGCGAAATTCTAGATGCCCGTGTACTGTGCAATGTCAGTGCACGTTAAAGAACCCCTGGTGGTCTAAATTTCCGGAGCCCTGCACTACGCCGTACCTTATAGCCTGAGTCGCTTTGGGACGTTAAACCCCAATAAACCAAACTATTTTTTAACACTGCTGTTTCCTCTTCAGCGCTTTCAGGCAACTGATGTTTTTAAGAGCATGCTGAAATCTCACTGTAATATACTTCTGTATGTCGGTGCCCTTAAGCTTAACTTTACCTTTGACAGCTCTGGCAGTTAGTTCTATTCTAGATTCAGGGTTAGAGGCGTTCATGCCTTGGCGTTTCTTATTAAGATCTTTCTACTTGAAATTACTTTTCCCAGTATACTGCGCAGCTGCTATATTCTCAAGTTTTACTGAGCAATCCATACCGATATTTAAGAAACTATCATTAATCGCTGCATCACTAAAGTCCCTGTCTTGTCTTGAAGAGGAATATTTGTTGTGAAGATAGATCCTGAACTCGTTAACTTTTCTTCTTAGCGCTAAGCAGTTGGTCCACTTGTTCCTTGTTAGTTTCCTGCACTGCATCATATCTAGGCTAATGAGAGCCTTCACTGAACTATAGCAACTACGTCACATTCTGCCGAGCACCTGCACATTTCGCATACTGTTAGGCTGCGCGCATAATATAAAGTATAGTGCATTTTTAATCTCGGCTTTGACTGTCTTGAAAGTACACTTCGTGTTCTGACGGTTATGAAAAAATAAATTCAATGCCCATGAACTGGTTTGTTCCGAGAACTGTACTACTAGCCGGGGCTTTTTATTCCTAGAACCCACACCATAGCCCCAGCTGCCTATCCTCCTTCCTGCATGTGCCTAACTTGCAACTGAAGGCTCCTATCAATACTGTTTACTGCCTTTTTACTGTACACATTAACGGTTCAACGTCTTCATGGGACGTTTCCGGTATCGTATTGTTGTGACTGTATAAAGCAGCATAGGAATCTGCAGCCTTCGCTTCGTCTTTTTTTTTAATAGACTTAATTACGATAATTGTCATGTTTTCGTTAATGCTGTAGAATGTTTTTATGTTATGAATGTTTTAAAACTTCCTATGTTTATGACCGCGAAAGTGACACCGTGCACGCACAGACAGCTAGAGATCCTGCTGACGCCCACCAGAGCGCCCATGGGCCCGCTGCCAACACTCGCTCACACTCTAGCGCATCATCACCAAGTACTGGGACGCAACTTGATAAATCCTAACAATTAATAAGCGGTACTTGTGGGCTTTCTACTATTTCATGCATCCCAGTTATCTTCACAAACATTCGTAGCGTCATGAGCAAACGCGATGAACTAAACTCTGTTGTATGCGCAAGTGACGCTGACATCGTTGTTCTGACAGACGTGGCTCAGCGCAAAGGTTTCTAGCGCGGAAATTTTCCAGGGACCAATGAAATACAGTGTATACCGCGGCGATCGACACTCTCGACACAGCGGTGGCACACTGATAGCCGTATCAAACGAAATTCCCTCTTTTCCAATCTTTACTATCTGTGATTTGGAAATAGTCTCGGTCTCTATCACCGTCAAAAGCATGCGAATAATCCTTGATTGCTGCTACCGTCCCCCGAACGCTCCAGCTTCTTTTGTTGATAATCTTTATGACGCCATCAATTCAGTGGTTTCTCGTTATCCCTCAGCCCCCATTGTTCTTCTCGGGGATTTTAATTTTCCTAATATCATCTGGTCTGGTCCTTATCCCCGTCTCAAATCAACGTCTTCACAGTGCCAAGATTTCCTAGATTTCTGTTCGGCTTTTCATCTAACACAAGTTGTAACGTGCCCCACAAGATACAATGCACAGTCAAGTAATACGCTGGATTTAATACTTTGTACACACCCGGGTTTCGTATCTCCTATCACCTACTTACCTGGCTTGAGCGATCACTCACTGCTTCATTTCGACCTCACCATTTCCATCCAACGTGGTAGTTCAGTGGTGAAACGAATTCGTGATTACAAAAAAGTAAATTTTGATGCTATAAACTTTAAGCTGGCCATTTATTTGGACTCGTATCTTGCAGAATTCGACCAGCGAAGTGTCCAAGAAAACTGGGACCTCTTTTGCAATAAAATAAAGGAACTCACGAGTGCACATGTAACATTAAAACATATGCGGTCTAACTCAAATGCTCCATGGTACACGAACACACTCAGACGCCTTTCCAACAAAAAAAAAAAGACTTTTCCGTTCCGCAAAGCGTCTGAACAGTGCCGATCGCTGGGAAGCGTACTGGATGGCTGAAGTTCATTACCTGAAAGCGGTGCGTGACGCTAAAGACTTTTTCTTTAATAACACTCTTCCTTCAATGTTAAGAAACAGTCCGGGAAAATTTTGAATATTGTTAATTCACGCGACAATAGTGCAATTTTGCTTAACAATGACGACGGTGAACCCCTGTCGTCATCTGAGTGTGCCTGTACATTGAATAATGTGTTTTCCAAGAACTTTTCTTTATAAACTGGAAGTACGCTTGAAACTACTTTACAATATAATTTTCCTCCGATGCCTCCCATTGTCGTTGATCCTGCTGGAATTGTAAATTTAATTGATTCATTAAAAGTTTCCTCCTCGTGTGGCAGTGATGGCATCAATTCTAAGTTCTTGAAACAAACCAAAATGTACTCGTCTCTATTTCTTGCTAAACTATTCCAGCAGTCGCTCGACCAAGGGATTCTGCCGATGTACTGGAAAGTCGGGAAGGTGGTTCCTCTTCATAAATCAGGTAGCAAATCATCCCCTTTAAATTATCGACCCATATCACTAACCAGTATTCCGTGTAAATTATTGGAGCACATATTATATTCCCATATCTATCATTTTTTGCACTCCAATTCCTTTTTTACATCTGTTCAACATGGCTTTCGCCCTTCCGTCTCATGCGAAACTCAGCTTCTTCATTTCACGCATTTATTACACAGCATACTTGATCGGAATTCCCAGGCAGACTGCATATTTCTGGACTTTTGCAATGCCTTTGATAAAGTACATCATAAGCTCTTAATGACTAAACTGTCTGCTCTGAATCTTGATCCTGTGGTACTAAACTGGCTTGAGCATTTTCTGATTAATCGCTCCCAGTACGTCTGTATTAACGATTGTAATTCTTTCTTAACCGAAGTAACATCAGGCGTGCCCCAAGGCTCCGTTTTAGGGCCACTTTTATTTCTAATATACATTAACGACTTGCCAAGCTGCGTCTCTTCTTGCATGCACTTATACGCTGACGACTGTGTCATTTATCGCGAGATTCGTAATGATGATGACATACTAATTCTTCAGTCCGATTTAAGTAACATTGCTCTTTGGTGCAGAAAATGGCGCATGGAACTAAACATTAACAAATGTAAAATAATGCGTGTCTCTCGACAAGGTGAATGTACCTCGGTGTACACACTTTACAACACTCCACTTCAGTCCGTGCCTTCATATAAATACCTTGGCCTAACCATTTCTTCCACGTTAAACTAGAAAGCTCACACTGACCATATTATTAGCAACGCCAATCGCACCTCAGGATACTTAAGACGTAATTTCAGTAAAGCCCCTACTTCATTAAAGCTTCTTCTTTATAAAACCCTCATCCGACCCGAACTCGAATATGCTGCCTCCATCTGGGATTCTAATCACAACACTTTATCTCATGCTGTTGAAATGGTGCAGAATAATGCTATTCGATTTGCACTTTCTAACTATAACCGAACAGCCAGCATAACGTTAATGAGGTCTAATGTCGGTTTGCCGTGTCTGTCTTTGCGCCGTAAAATGTTTCGAATTTGCTTGTTTCATAAAATTTTCTACCATGAGTCTCTACATAGTGAATTCATTATGTCGCCTAGCTACCGCTCCTCACGTTTCGACCATCGCAACAAGGTTGCTCTTCCTAATTGCCGCACTAACACCTTGTATTATTCATTCTTGCCAAACACATCTAAAGACTGGAACCACCTTCCCGCTGAGATCGCATCCATATCAGACCACACTCTTTTCAGGCAAGCATTGTCCAATCATTTTTGTGATGTCACCTAGGAGTTTATTAGTGCTTTTTTTTCCTTTCTGCCGTTTTTTTGTTGTTGTTGTTGTATTGTTATTCATGTCTTGTGTTGCTTTTCGATTTACTTTTCTAGTGCAATTATGTTCGTTTTCTCGCTTTGTTTAGCCTTTCACGCTGTATGATTTATTTTGTATTTTGTACTATATACCTGCCGTTTTCATGTTCTGTTGTTTGCTTTTTGTAACCCACTCCCCTCTGCAATGCTTCGGCGATTGAGGGTATGCGAAATAAATAAATAAATAAATAAATAATCAGTAATACCAGCATTGATCAGGAAGCATACATGCAACTAAATTCTGTCCGCTAAACCACCGTAGCATAGTAAAGGTCGGCTCTTTAACACCGTAAATGCTTCATCTGTCCTCCTAACCTCGCTAAGCCCCATGCCATTCCAGCTGGCCCCTTGAGAAGCTCTGCTAGGCTACCCTCAATGGATGAGGTTTGAGTTTTAAACATTACCGAGATCAGTTTATTGACGGCCTGTCCGGTTCAAAGTATTCTTAGTGCGCTCCTATGCATCACTGGCGTCACCGCCACCTTTTTCAGTTGCGACACCGTCTCTTGAGGCTGAAGGCCATAGACCATGGAACCATGGATATCTTGCAATCAGAAGGATGCGCCACCTATTGGCCACCGCTGCATCCCTCCTCATCGGCACGCGTTTTTCTTTTCTCCAGCAGAACAGTGGCTAACATTACAAAAGAAGTCAAACGTTTTGCGGTTGACGAGTGCTCCTACAACTGAAATCAATGAGAGGTGTTCACGTTACTGTTTATGCCAATGTAATGTCGGCTTCGCAGATTATAGAATTGAATATCTGCAGCAGAAGAAGTTAAATATTACATGCAGGAAAACGATACGAACCTGCGAGCCACGAAAAAAATTGGCCAGCCGCTGCAGGACAAAGCAATGATCGAGAACTCCAGCTGCGAAATCCAGCTATGAAGCCTGGGCCGAACAGTGCCAGCTAATATAGCGCACCTGCTTTGTTCGAGGTTGCCAGGTTTAATGTCACTCAGAAAAGTAGAATGAAAGCTAATGCGCAGCCTTCGCCGCTCTCCACTTCCTCCCCGGCTCTCCGGCTGTCAACCGTTGTGCGTGTGGGGTTTTTATCTTTGTTTCCGCTTTATTTATCAGAGGTCGTAGTTGTATGTTTAGTATTTCGCAGGAACTCTGAGTTGAAAGCCCGAAGTGCGCTCTAATAGGCGAGCATACTGTGAAATGTGCTGAAATTCTATTCTTGGGACCGCGTTTATGAAATCACATAATTTCATTATTAGATGAGAAAGTTGGGCGAATTGGTAAATACGCATGAGGAAAGAAAGCATCTGATGTCGTTGGCACTGCAAAAACTACAAGGACGAGCATTAACTCTCAACTACAGCTTTATTCCTGAAATTGTAGGTATTAATATGAATCTTTGGAAAGACTAAACAAAGACAAAATTAAGAGCAAAGCAGCAATTGTCTCAGGAAAATTCTCTAACCAGCAGGTGGTCAAAAAGGAACATAAGTCACACAGCTAAGTTATTTCAGATAACCCAATGCAGAAGCTAAAAACTAATTCTCTTAGTCAACGACACCGAAGGTTCACTGCAACAGGTTTCCTGGCACATGCGCATCTGGAAGGCTTCCATCTGTTCACGTACTAATTGCTCTCGGTGCCTGAAAAGAATCATCACGTTCGCAAGCAAAAGTGTGGTTTTTCTTTTTATTTGTGACATTGATCCAACACGTGTGGCAATGCTTTTGCAGATTTTGAAGTGAGCCCCCATCCAGCAATCTGTTGAGTTCCTTAACCTCAAAAGAGACGTATGTGAACGAGGTGGTTCTGCGTGTCGATCCATCATGCGACTCTTCCATAGAATAAAAAGTCCAATCATCATTAACAGATTGCATGGAATCCCGGATTCTTTCAGGACAGGCAAGAGCCTTACACTCTAAGGTGAGATCTCAATGTCATTTTGTATTGTCCGCTGCACTATGTCCCAGAAAAACCCTACATCACGGCACCACAGAAAGCAATGATCGATCCTCTCTGCTTTGTCACACACGGTGCAGTTAACCGACAATGACACAAAAGCCCTCTTGGCGCGAACCCAAGCGTTTATTCCGCAGCAAATGTCGAACCGCTGTGGTGCCTCGACCTTACCCATCAAGGCGCCACAAGGGTTCGACGTTTGCTGCTGAATAAAGACGCATCTAATGAATACACAGTTGTCTTAGAAGCTTACATGAGAATTATGAGCAAATAAATTACAGATGTCTCAATTTATCCGCTACAAAAGTGCGTTTCCGGTATATTTACTTCTTACTTGGCGTGTCGTAGCGCCCTTACTTGCCCCTACTGGCACCCTTCTCGCATTGTACGACGTTGGAACGGCAGATGGCACCATAAAGCAAGTAAGAATTACAATACAAGTCTATGAAATACCCAGAGTGGCCCGAATACAAATATCTCGGGATGTGTTTAAACGAAAGGCACATATACCCAAAGAAGCACGAACAGTCTTTTAGGGCAAAAGGGCGAAGAGATGCCGGGGTAATGAAAAATAGAGCATTGTGAGGGTACAACAAATCTGAAGTACTGAGATGGATTTGGAAAGTAATCATGGTGCCGGGGCCTACTTTGGAGAATGCGGTACTGTGCTTAAGGGCAGAAGTTCAGTCCAGATTAGAAGTAACTGAGAGAGCTGTTGGAGAGCCATACTAGGGAACGTGGGCTTAGCACCTTTCGAAGCAAGGGAAGCTCAAAGTAATATACCATATGAAGAACCCCTGAGAAAACTGGGAGGTAACAGGTAGGCAGCTAAGGAATTGAAATAATATACAGTAATAGCTTTGATTCTGAATGGCAGAAAAAAACTAGGAAACTAGCCAGTAAGCATGCAGGACACGAGGATAGAGAAGCGCAGAACAATTAATGGCAGGTTGAAAAAGCGGCAAGGAAAACTTTGATTAAGTCAATAGAAAAGTAACGTAGTGCAAAACTATGTCGATACTGGAAAAGGCAGATCAGCAAAGTATTGTTCTGGGATAATTCAAGAGGTAGTGCCCTACTCGTTGAAGTTAGGTCAGGGTGTCTTAGAACGCGCAGCTGCAAAAAGAAATTTAACGAAGATGACACATGGACTGTGTGCGCTAGACTTGTAGAAACTATTTAATACCTCATGCTCAAATCTGATGGTATTCATTCGGACGTCGACGCAGGCACAGTCACTCTTTCTGACGCCGGACGGTTTAGAGATAGCAATGGTCACGTAAATAAATCTGCGATGGAAGCTAGCAAAAAGCGATTGGAAGACTGGTACCTTTAAAGCGGAGAGGTGACATAAGGTTAGAGGCAACAGGAAACCGTATTGAAAGAGAACGGCGAATTATAATATCAATTTACAACACAGATAAACAAAAACAAAAAAGCCGAGTATGGCGGCAACTGTCACTATCCCGTTTCAAAGGGGACGCTCCTATTTTTCCATGCATCCATCTAAATGCTTACGCGTTACCGCACGTAAGTTATCTTGAATTTTTTTAATGAGTTGAGAGAGAATTTCGTGATCGCAGCTATAATACACGAAGTTGCAATACCGTTTTAATAGCCTTGGAGTGATCAGAGTAGTAGTCGAGAAATTAATTTTTAGACCTGGGATGGAACGACCAACACATATTACAGGGCGGACCGGCAACAATGTTTAAAACTGTATTTTAATGTTTAATGTTTCATGTTTGTTTAAACAAAACTCCGACTCTTTTTTCACACAGCCGTGGTTTGACGGACTGCGGCTGTCCAACAGATCTGCCACAGCCCGATGTGCTCGATGAATAGGCGATGCGCGCTCCCCTTCGTCGGGACCGTCAACAGCAGAGCAGCTGAACGCAACACTAGATATTTATCAAGCGCGACAAGCCCCCGCGCGAGGGCGAGGCCGAAGTTTGTCGTCACTCGGGGCACTCTGGCTGCCAGCGAGCGGCGCGAGATAACAGCGCCCCTGTGCGGCCCCGCAGCCGCTCCGCTACACTGAGCGGTGGTCCATTTTATTTTCCGGCCGATAGTACAAAGTCCCATTCGTCACTTGCGGGGCCGGTGTATCCCATAAGTTGCCGTTGTCATGTGATGCCAGGAACATAGGACAAACCGCCCGATGTATCAACCAGAGGTTAGGAGAACAAAGCAGATTGCTAGACGGTGACTCGCTTAGTAATCTGTAATCCGTAGCAGATATAAAAAGAAAAAAAAGCACAGCTTTGTTTTCAACAGTGGCGATTCTTTTCAGGAACCCAGAGAAATCAGTCCGTGAACAGACGGAAGCCTTTCAGAGGCGCATGTGTCAAGAAATCTGTGTCAGTAAACCTTCGGTGGCGTTTATTGATAGAGAATTTAAGTTTTCGCGTTTTCATTTGGGCTATAAGTGAACTAACTCAGCTGTGTGGCTTCTGTTGAGTTTTTTTTTGTCCTCTGCTGGTTGGCGAATTTTTGTTTGGTGATTGATTCTTTTACTCTTCTTGTTTTCTTCATTTTTTCATGGTATTATTTTATACCTTTTTTCTCAGGAATAAATATTAAATTGAGAGCTAGCGCTCGTCCATGTATTTCTTCGTCCTTTCCTCATCGTCAGGCGATTTTTTTTCGTTTTTCATGCAGTTTCTCAATTGCACCGTTGCGCAGCTACTTCTTATAAATCCGCGACATGTATTGCCCGGCAGCATATTGACTTTCGCGTGCTGCGTGTTCAGGTTTTCAATTCTTCCATGTCCGCAAATTCTTGACTGCCCTCTGGTCCTATTAGGGAAAGATGTGAACAGGAGCAAAAGTGAACCTACATCTGCTCGGGACCTGTACCGCGAGTTCCGTATTAATTAGGGGTGTGCGAATATCAAATTTTTCGAATACTAATCGAATACGAATCGAATACGAATACTTTCTTCCGAATATCGAATAGAATATCGAATAATCAAGGAAAGACGCATTTAAGCACTGCAAAACATTTATTTGAGCATCCAAGAACATCACAGCTCAACTATCAATAAGTAAATGAACACAAAAGGTGTGTGTGGCTGCACAGAAAGTATCGAAATCTAGAACATTATTCTTAGAAGAGTGGAATTTTCGCAGAAAATGGCTAGCACAAAGCACTGATTGAATCTAGCATGCCATCAGCGTAAAAGCGCGTTGCTGGGATGAACATTAAAGGTTGTTGTGAAGGAAAACTACATGCTCAGGCAGGAGTCGTTCCCTTCTAGCTGAAACGACTTTTCCAGAGACAGGTAATTCCCTCTCTCTTGGCACTGAAGTGGCAGGTATTGCGAGGTACTTCGAGCACAGCTTGACTATACCAGCTTCGCAGGTATAGCCACAAATAAGCTCACAAGCACAGTCACCTACGGCATGGCCCAACATTACGCATGGCTCTGGACGTCGCCATGTTGTTATATCTGTGTCGATTGGACTTGCGCACCGAAATGTACGCCGGTGCTCGCAATAAAATATTCGGCTAAATACGAATATTCGCATGGGATCGAATAATCGAAACAACACGAATACTTAGATTTCGAATCGAATACGAATAGCAAAAATCTAATATTCGAATTATATTCGAAAATTTTGAATATTCGCACACTCCTAGCTATTCATCTGTCCCTGTTACGAAAAATTCTTCTGCGCAATCTACTTAACTATATGGGCTCAAACGCCGACTACAAGGTAGCTTATAATGGTCTTCGTTTTTCGATAAGTGATTTTATATCGAAACTTGCCTGCATTTTCAGGAATCGGCAAAAAACTGCATTCGGCTGCGGCAGAACTTTACGTCCAGGCGAGCAACGAAGCCAGTTTGACAGGCTGCGCCATCTGGCGAGCGTTGAGGCAACCAGTGTCACGGACACGACCACAAACCACAGGGCTAAAACGAAGCTCCCGTAACGTCCGGACCGAACCATCGAAAACAGACGGCATTGAAAACAAGATGGAAAACAGAAGTGACCGGCTCCCGTTCATTAGTGTGTTGGATGTTATTTTAAACATTGTTCTTGGTTATTTTTAGAAAGAAGAATGATGTCTCTTTGCGATCGTATTAATTTCAAGGAGGAGACGACACGCACATTCGATGAAACCGCGCGAGGTGCGCATTCCCGCCCCAAGCCGTGACATCGGTTGCCTCACCGCTCGCCAGACGGCGCAGCCCGTCAAACTGGCTTCTTTGCTCGCCTGGACGAAAAGTTCTGCAGCAGCCGAATGCTGTTTTTCGCCGATTCTTGAAAATGCAGGCAAGTTTAGATGTTAAATTACTTATCGAAAGGCGAAGATCATCATAAGCTACCTTGTAGTCGGCGTTTGAGCCCATATAGTCCTGTAGTTTTCGCAGCACAATTTTTTCTAACACGGACAGATAAATGCTGAACAGGCGGTGCATATCTAGTTGAGTGTGCGCTAGCGTGGGAGCAGAACGCAGTGTATCGGACTAACATATTCCACGCCCAGCTAGCGTTGCAATACCTACATACGAAGGACAGTCACTGAAAGCACTCGACAACGCTGCAGGTGCTCCGCTGACATTATTTAATGTCTGAATGCAGCACGTCGCACAAAATCAAGTGCTCTAGCAGAACTTTGCCGAAGAGAACACCCCCAGAGAGGCTTGAATACAGTTCGGTGAATTGAAGCCGAAGTAACCTCGCAAAATAATTTTCAGAAATTCGCATATATTCAGATATTAGAAACGAGAGGCACGTCGCTCAGACTATCGTCGAGCGTTGAAAAAATCTGGGCGCCACAAAAGCTCTGTCTTTAAGCGTATGACGCGATATCGTGAATAGGTCCTGACAGCGGCTCCTCTTTCCCAGGCAGGCACGGACAATGCGCCAAATTTGTTTTATATGCGAATTAATCACTTTCAACACTCAGATGTGTTTAATTACATTTGAGCCATGTTGCTACCCTCAAATCACCGTTTAGTAATGTTTCAACCAAGTATTCGTCGATCGCCTCCCCTGTGATGTCGCGATCCAACAGACATATCCTTTTTGCCGCACACAGCAGCCAAGACGAGTATGAGTGGTTCTCCGTAGAACGAGACCCTTAACGTTACCGAGTTAATATTGCCCTTCGCCGTCGGCCAATAAATAATAGATCTCGCAAATTCCTTCACTCCTTTGGCGTCAGCATCGTGCCGTTAAGTTGCCCACAGCTTAAAGCTTAGCGCCACCACAAAGGAAGACGAGCTCTGGGCTCACGCCGAGCAGAACGCTCGCGCTAGCAGACCCCGGCCTTCAACATACTCCGCTTCCGTCATTGCGGCCACACGGCGTCGATGTGTGGTGGTTCGCTCAGCTGGAGGCTGCGCTGTACCTGAACGGCATCACCATCCAGCCATTCAAACACGCAGTCCTTTGCGACGTTTTCCCACCCCACCTTCCACGCAAGCCCGCCTGCGCTGCCTTGGGCTGCCGTCCCTACGACGAGCTGCGCATGGCCATTCCGGCTGGCTACCTCGCCTCCTACTGCCCGATGCCGCTCTACGACTTGGCAGACCCACCTTCACTGCCAGCGTCCGGCACCGCACCTGGCCTACTCACGTCCTTAAAGCCTCCGTCGGGCCTGTCTCAAAAGTCCTTGGCCGCCTCCCCGCCCCTCCTCCACAGCGTCTCCGACCAAGGCATTCCAGTTATCGCCACGCCTTCTGTGGCTCTTTCATCCTCTCCCGATCCTGTGGGCACAATCAACGCGCGGAAAATCTTACGAGCCGAGCCTTCGGACCCAAGCTGGCGTCCTCTTGCGTAGCAGTCATGTCTTTCCTCGCCGGTGGCGCGCGCTATGTCGTCGGTGGTCGCGCTCTTTTCCTAACATGAGCCCCGTACCTATACTGCCTCTCGCTCACTCAGAGACACGGTATGTTTCAGCAGGTGCAGATCCGGCACATCTTCCCGACTTGCCAACCAAGACATATTGCCCACAGCGGCACCTGTGGCGCCGCTGCTAAGGACGACGAAGCGGTGAGCTCGCGCAGAGCAGAACGCTCACGACCTTCACCTCAGCCAGACACTGCCGCCGCTGCTCCGGCAATGGCTGCATTAGCAAGCTTTGTAACAAGTGTGGCTACGATCGCCTCCTGGATGGCCTTAACAATACAAAGCATTGTCTAATATCTGCAAGGACGCTATGGACCACAAAAAATGCCGTGCAATTGCGTGTCATAGTTTGTGTGTTTTGCAAGAAGAGGCTAGTTTGTGTGGCATCAGCGTGGAGAACATCGCCGTAACATTGTGACACTGGATGACTCGCTGTGCTCCGTGTGCCTGGTTAAGAGTGACGTTAGGCAACGAAAGCTTGGGCTAAGTACAGCATTCACTGTCTCAGATTTGCCTGCCCAAATAGAATGAGCACGCAAACTTAGCCCGCCTTGTGTTCCAATTTTCTAGGTGAATTCGCAAATTAAGCCGCGGCTTACAGGGACATGATTCTGGGCCATGAGGGTCGCGCCGTTACACATGAATCTATGCAGATGATACTGTTTAAAACATCAGAGAACTGGTGATTATAAGGTCGCAGCATGACTGAATTGTCGTCGGGATTTGTCAATGTCTAAAATAAAATGATTGGGTTGAAAAGATAATTGGGGCAAATGTTCGAGAATTGAAACCCTGACCTTTTGGTTCAGAGTCACACACGCTAAACCTACGCTAAGCAGGCCCTTTTCCCTGTTATAAATTGTTTCGGCAGTTTACAACATAAGGTAACAGATTAAGCTCGACAGTCCAGTCTCAAGATCTGGACAGGTCAAGCGTTTCGCTCACAGCGGACACTGAAAGTCGTTTTCAGGAACGCGATTGATTCAACAAACTAACACCTTGAAATAAGGCTTTCTTCGGCTTCGCCAAGTTATGCTGTTTCTATTGCAGAGTGGTTGCGATAACAGTGCAAGTGCGTTTCTGATGGAAGCGATTTTTCCATTCCGGTTTTTTAATGTTCGCTTCAGATTCGAATACCTTTCAAATTCCGCGCGGTACTGGTTTCTAAAAGATTTGCATGAATGTGTCTTTCCAGATCCAATCTACCCCTCTATGTATAGTAGAGGCCAAAGAGGAATTGTTTTAAAGAGAGTGAGGAAAATTTTGGCGCCACCGGGTGTGAAAACATTTTTCTTAAAGTTCCCCACGGGCACGTTGCCGGTAGGAAAAAAGGATTGTTTTTTTTTAAATTCGGGAGCTGAATGTTTAATGGGCCACAAAATAGAGTCAGTCGACCACGTCTTTATGAATTACTGGGATGCGCTGCTCTTCTGGGGCGTATTCCGGTGGACAACAAAGAAAGACTTACCCTTGACGCTATACGAGATAAGATTTCTAGGCGTTGAACCGGATCTTTGACGTATGATGTTTTCTTCCTCCTTGGCGTGCACAGTATTTGGCGAAGCAGGTTAGTTGTACAAAACTGCGGTGAAGATGTGCGGACTTCTTCGATTACTTCAAGTGCGCTTCAAGCAGCGAGAAATGTGCAAAGAGCTGTTTATTACAGTAGTACACGTTCGTAAACGGCTTCGTTAAGCGGACTTTATACGTATGTCATGTGGTCTTTCGCATAAAACGAGAACGGCGTCCTTGTCTGCGTGCATAAGAGAAAATGTTGACAAGATCTATCTACGCTATCGCGTCATACCGACAAAGGGGGAGCTTAAGAGCAAGACCTACTGAACTACAGACCTGCGCATTTGGCAATGCTCCAGCGCGCATGTTCTAGTTCAGGCCTTTTGCCGCTAGGACAGAAACACTACGGGCAGCGTGGCGCTAATATATACCTGTTGAGAATATGGCCTCCTCCATCTTTTTATTTCAAACAAGGCAGTTTTGTCGTTTGTCCACGTAATCATTAACATCCATTTATCTATGCTAGGCACGGTGGTAACGGTGGTGCGGACGAAAAGAAAGCGGGTAAAAAGAAAGACGTTTTTTATACTCATCCAGAGCGAAAAAAGTCGTTATTGTGGATATTTTTATCGTTGCTGTTAAGATAGCACAAGAAGACGATACAAATGTATTAAATATTTTGCTCAAATTGGCAAACGATGATGATGATGACAGCAGACGAACAGGTCAACCGAGCGCCCTCAACGGCCAATAAGCTAACGAAATTGGCGCACGCTGCAGGTCTGTAGTTCGGTAGGTCTTGCTTAAGAGACCCAAAAATTTTGTTAACGCTTTACGACGGTCCGAGTTACCTGTCTCTGGTTTGTTTAGATTCTAGCTAGTACCCGGCGCCGCTGCCTCGCGCATGGAATGCCGGTTTTCTAGTTTAAGAGAATTGACATCCATAAATTGCGTTCACGTTCTTCAAAGAAAAAAATATAGCAATCGCTGATAACTTTTAAAGCCCGTAGGAATGGCCCTTTGTTTTTTATTTTATGGGGAATCTGGAACGAAAGAGTTATCACACACTAATCTTAGTTGGATGCGAAGGACTACTTAAATGAATTTGCCCATATACATTCACAAATCAGTTTTTTATTGCCCTCTTTGCAACATCGACAGCAAAAATTGCAATGCGTATGAAGCCCTTTAGAATATGCTTTCAAGATTATAGCTTTACAGAGGTGTTTGGTTTCTTGGTATGCCGTCATTTCAGGAAGAAAGGGTTTGCAAAAAAAATCTAAAATGCCAATCACGGTATGCGTGGAGATTACAACTATTGAAGCTTCCTGTCAAAATTCGATCATAAATCGATTGCTCCTTAAGAGGAAAATGTTTTATCAAACTGTCTTCGACTGAAAAGCAAAATAATTTCTATAAGCAGTTGAAAAGCGCCAAACAGCCCCCACATTTAGAGCGATTGCTATTACAATATAATGCTGGTAAGAAATATAAGTAACTGAATGTTATCACTGCTTAACTTATAAAGCTTGACAAGCACATGTGTAGAAATACCCAACTATCAAGAGCATTTGAATCGTCAGAATAGCAAAAACATAGAAACACAGCTTTGGCATAGCTGTCCTATTGGCGGTTAACAACAGTCATCCCTATTAAACGGCGCTCTCACAGTATTTTTTCATTACTGAACATGATTAAACACGGCCGATGCAACTGTGATATTATAATCAAATTCGGCCATCAAATGAAATGTTTATAGCAAACACGTCTTTCCTTTCAAAATGCCATCCGCATATCCACGTTTATTTCTGTCAATGTCCGGTGCAGTTTGGCGAAGCTCGTTTTTTGTTTTTTGGGGGCACGGGGCAGATTTAATGTCTTAAAGCGACTAAGGCTATGAAGAGCGCCGTAGCGAAGGGCTCCGGAAATTTCGAGCACCAGGGGTTCTTTGACGCGTGCTCACATCGAAAAGTACACGAGCCTCTAGAATTTTGCGTCCATCAAATTTCGCCTGCCGCGGGTGGGATCAAAACCGCGTCTTTCGTGACAGCACTCGAGTGCCATAACAACTGGGCCCCTGCGGCGGCTTTTGACAAAATTAACAGAACGAATGATTGAACTTGAAAACATTGTAAACATGCACACCGCTGAAAAACACATTACTGCTAGCAAACGTCGATTATTTTGTGGATGAACCGCACTATAGCTGAGTTTAAATCTTATCTACAGCTCAGCCAAATAACACCGTCCTCCGTTTTCAATATACCTATACAGGTAAACCGGCTTTGGACGCGAACTGAAAGAAAATTGTGTCGCCTCACATGAAAGTCACTCACACGATGCGTACCAAATTTACGCGTTTCTACCCCGCTCCTATTTCTGAAAAAAAATGCCTAAAAGTGACATGCGTGTCACTGCGTATGTCATGTTGAATTGCGGCTCTTTAGCAAAAAAAAAAAGCATTTCTTTTTTCGCAATGTTTGCAGTGTGTGGCCGACTTGTCTGGGTGAATGACAGAACGGCAGTTGTTTGTATGCTCACATAACCTTTTGTTGCTGGAACGATCTGGTTGTACTACATGCCTCAAATCGCATGAAAGCGGTTTGCTGCAAACAATAGCCGTCTCACATTCTAAGCTTTTTTTCTGGGGCTTGATGGTGCATAGGGATGCTCTGAGGACCCGCCACATCATTTACTTTTGGACATAAACTTGATAGCTTTTGTGGAGCCATGCTTAAAACTGGCACATCGTGCCTACGTACAGTATTTTAAGGTACTAAGAGGAGTGACTGGAATAAAAACGCAAAGATTCGGACGATAAGTTCTGCCTTTATTGAAAGTAAAGAGCCCAAAGGGTTTTATTCTCAATCATCCTGTGTGTACCTGCGTGCATTCCCAGCGCTCTAAGTATCTTAAAAGGGTGGAAAACATTCGTCCTTGCATTCTTGCATTCTAATACATCCTTGCATGCTAATAGAGGCCCAGTACACGCCTTAGCCACAAACGTTTCGGGCTGTAGTCTTTTTAGAAAAGCTGTACATGAGAAATCAAAGGTTCCACCCAAACAGGGGCTTACAACCGCACAGTATATGCAATGAACACGTGCTTTTTCCTGTTTCAACAGATACAACTAACTTTTTTCTGACATTATTAATCACTTCATTCCAGAATACAGCATACTCCGTACCCTTGATGTCCTGTCCGTATGCACCAACATACCCTACTCGAATGATATCATGGCAGACTTTAGCGCTTACAAAGATTTCCATTTCGAAATAATAATTGGCGGCATGACCGTTGAAACACTACTGCATTTCCAACTGGAAATGGTGCTGGAAATCAATACGTTGAACTTGGTGGCGAGCACTAATTCCAAGATAGAGGAACATCAATGAGCAATAAAATAGGCACAAATTATGCAAATTAATTTATGGGGATTCTAGAAACCAAATTCCAAGAGAGGTGCTGCTTCAGTTCCCCCTTTTTTAGGAGTTTCACCGATGACCTACTTCTTACATGGTGCTATGGTGAAGACGACCTACTCAAATTCATCGCTCACTTATGATAATGCTCATACCAGAATCTTTTTATAATACCTACTCCTCTTTTATGTTAAGCTTTTGGGACGTCACACTTCACACAGCGCAAAACCAGCTTGTCATCTCGGTATTTAGGCAACCCACAGACAAGCACCAGTTATATCATTGTGATAGTAGGTACGTAAAACATTGCAAGAAAGGAATATCATGCAGCCAGGCTCTAAGATCTAAACGAATCTGCTTCCGTGAAGAAGTCTTCCTTCTAGCTCTGAGACACTCTGCAAGGATTTGGTCCGACTGCGCTATGCGAAGCTCATTATCGATAACGTGTTAAAGAAAGCTTCAGAACAAAACCGCCTGCCATCCTAAATCATACAAAGCCTGAGCAATCAAATTTCGCAACTAATTTGATAACAACCTATTCGTCATCAGCACGGAATATTAATGCTATTCTCAAAAAGCATCATAACAGCCTCCTGTAGTATGAAAAATGAAGCCCTTGATTCCTGAACACCGTCGTCTCGTATGTAAGAGGCCAAAAAAACATCGCAGATGCAGTAATCTCTTCAAAACTAGAAAATTGTAGTGTCAGCATGTACATCTAGCAATAAACTGCGCTGTAAGCTATGTCCAAATATGAATGTGTTGACAAAGCTGCGCAACACAGCGTCGCTTTTATGATTCAAAATTCAAGGAGGCATCAATTGTACCACCAGCAACGTAGTCTACCTTGTTGAGTGCGGGTGTTCCCTGCTAGCTATATTTGGAAACCGTAAAACTCATTTCCGATTGAGAATAACCACAGAGCGCACATACAATCACTGCCAGACCTCCCTCTTTCAAGACACGTAACCACAAAAGGCCATCCATTTGAAAGCTTCAAGGCCACTACACTGAAATCTGACTTCAAGACACCTTACGACAATGAAGCCTGTAAGTCATATTTAATAATTATGTTTAATACCTTGTCTGATTGAAATATTGAGAGCGCTGGCAAACTCCCCTGCCTTTCAGGCCAAATTTCCCTCAAATGAGTTTGTTTTTTAGGTATTTTGCGCCCACACGGCTCTCTTTTAAATCTACTGCAACTACAATGACTGCATTATAACATCATTTAACTTTCATCTATCAACGAGCACTGAAGTTCTCTTTGTTGTTGTTAAATACTCTTTGATTCCTTGACGCTCGTCTATCATTTG
Organism: Amblyomma mixtum; assembly: GCF_055824585.1. Classification (NCBI taxonomy): domain Eukaryota; kingdom Metazoa; phylum Arthropoda; class Arachnida; order Ixodida; family Ixodidae; genus Amblyomma; species Amblyomma mixtum. Next base: position 182,647,763 of record NC_143013.1, read on the forward strand.
TATTTATCCTATTTATTGTTGTGTTTTTGCTGATGAGTCTTCCTTGAGGTAAAATTTCTGTTTTTAGACGGTTTTAATACACTTGTTCTCTTTTAATTTATTTGAGCGCACCTCTGCTTGCGCTTTTCATTTGTATTTATCTTATTATTATTGTTTTGTTGTTGCTGAGCACTGTTCCTTGGGGTGAGAATTTCTTTGTTCAGGACAATATTTAACACTTTTGTGCTGTCTCAATTTATTCAAATGCCGCTATGCTTGTTCCGAATATATTCTGCAGCTAACTACTACAGCAGTGACATATCCGTGTGTTCGGTAATTACCTCACTGTGTGTGCACTACAGCTGTCTCGACTTTTTTAGTCTGGTAAACAAGTCTTTCCATGAAGCTCTCGTGTGTGAACCTCATCAGGTTTGTGCGGTTAACGTGTCACCTACGTGGTTTGTGCGACTTACGTCACTCTTATGTATTCATCGCATTATTATCGTTTTGTTGTTGCCGATCGCTGCGTTTGGGTAAACTGTGTTTCTTGGGACATTTTTTCACACTCTTGAACTGCATTTTGATTTTTTGTGCGCCTGTATTCGCGTGCCGTTTCTATTTATTCTAAAATTGTTGTTGTGTTGTTGCTAAGCGGTGTTGCCTGGGATGAAGTTTGTCTTTCTGGTACATTTTTTAACACTCTGGCGCTGTCTTTATCTTCATTTGCGGGATTCTATGCAATTCCCAACATATCCGGTGGTAAAAAAATGCTGCAACAGGGACACGATTTTGTGTGTATTCCGTGTGTCCATGTCACCTCTGCGTGTGTGTGTGTTCATTTTTTGTTTCTTTCGGCCATCGCAATGCAATTTTTTGTCTTCATTATTATTTTTAGTTTTTTTCCCTCTCCTGTAAAGGAGCCTTTACATGTGATCCTCATATGCGAACCTCATCAGGTTTTAGGGGTTCATGTGCAACCATGTGGAGACACTTAGCGCAGCCGCAACCTGTGCGTCCTCGTGCTACCTTCTGGAGTCACGCGGGGCCACACAGACGCGGCTAGAAACGATACAGACGCACACATTTGGCAGACACTTCCTTTCTTTTGTTAACTTTTTTGTTAACCACCCCCACGCTTTATTTCTGCCGAACTTGTTGCGTGCCCGCCCAGGCCCACCTCCCTCTTTCACCTCTTTCACGCGGCACCGGTGGGAACCGAACCCACAACCTCCGACCTCGGAGGTCGTGGGTTTGGTTCCCACCAGCGGCATGTGGTTGTTTTTCCTTCTGCTTTTCTAAGCCATTATATTTAAACAATAAAATATTCAGTGATATCCTCCATTGATCCACACCACAAAGTAGATAAATATTACAAAAATATCCCCTGTGCTCCCACGGTTTCTGTGGCTGTTGGCTTTTCTCATATGTATAACGAGCCCATTATTCCCCTTCGCTTGTCTGCTATATATATATATATATATATATATATATATATATATATATATATATAAAAGGAGGAACATCGCTTCATATCGCAACATTGATTTGGTCGATGTTTCGGCCAGAAGCTGGCCTTCATCAGGACTGAGTATGCAGGAATTGCACATGGGTTTAAAAAGGGAGAAGCAAGTAAAAGGGGAAAAGGTTTGGTTTTGGTTTTGGTTTTGTGGGGTTTAACGTCCCAAAGCGACTAAGGCTATGAGAGACGCCGTAGTGAAGGGCTCCGGAAATTTCGACCACCTGGGGTTCTTTAACGTGCACTGACATCGCACAGTACACGGGCCTCAAGAATTTCTCCTCCAAAGAAATTCTAGCCGCCGCGGCCGGGATCGAACCCGCGTCTTTTGGGTCAGCAGCCGAGCACCATAGCCACTTAGCCACCGCGGCGGCTAAAAGGGGAAAAGAGGGGGGAGAATGGGGGTTTAAATCGGGGCAGAAAAGTATACACGAAAAAAAGCCGCGAAGGCCACGTTCAGGTGAAACCTTGTACGGGGGCGCAGCCGCGCAATCAAGCTCAAGTGAGAGCTTTTTTGTCTGCGCCCCTAACATCTGGATGATGTAAATAAAGATTTGATTTGATTTGATTTGAAAAGGAGGAAAGAAAAGGCGAAAACCGTCACGTGCAGGCACGTAATTTGGCATGACCTGAGGCGTCGAAGGCAGGTGGCTTTCTTATGCGTATGGAGGCTGTCGCTTCGAGGAATTAAGGTTAATGGTATTTTTTGAGGGGAAGTGCTGGCGCCGCGATGTGGGGGCGGAATTTCATCAAGTCTCTGATGTCTGAAGGGCGGACAGGATGCCGGGGTTTTCATTTATCCCGGCCTGCAGTGCGTTAAATTTAAAAATAATGTATGACTCCCGTTGTTCCCGCTCACGGGAGCTGCGAAAAACGCTCTGTAATAGTGTAACCCTCAGCTTTCCGCAGTCGTGATTTTTTTCGCTGAGGTCCTTAGACAGAGGGAGGTCAGGAAGACATTTCGCGTCAGCACGATGGTTATTAATTCTAATTCGGAATGAATTCTCGGTTTGACCAATGTATTGCATTTGACACCTGCCACACTCGAGCATGTACACAACGTTGCTGTTGTCACAGTTCAGATTTCCACGAAAGGAGTGTTTCAAGTTGACATGTGTGCTTTCAACTAGCGTTGTTGTCTGCATGTGCTTGCTAACTTGACACCGATTCTTTCTGCAAGGTAGGCAGCCTGCAGCCTTTCGTCTACGGATAGCAGAGTGGACTACACAATTTTACAATTTTTTTGTTCGCCATTACGTATTCCGCTGAACTGTTGTGAAAAGTTTGGAGACCCGATCAGTTTGCTCGGTGATGTTGAGGTGTTTTCTTAAGATTTTGTTGTTAGAAGGTTACTTGCTAAATTTAAGATGAGACTGGAGCGCTGGTCGTTAGGGGTTGCTGACCCAGGCTCATTAAAGAATTCATTACGATTCATTGTGTCAGCCTTTCTAATGGCGTCGTCAATAATATAGAGCGGATAGCGTGTATTTTGCAGAACCGGCCGCCTACCATCAGAATTTTTTGCAAAGTCCTCCGAAATTGAGCAGATTCGCTTGAACCTGATGGCCTAGAAGTGTGGAATTGAAGTTTTGCAGTGGCGTGGGTGACAGCTATTGAAATGAAGGTACTGCTGCCGGTCAGTTGGTTTTCTGTACTTACTGGTGATTAAGGTACCCTCCTCTATTCGAATTAAGACGTCCAGAAAGCTAATCTGATTGGCGGAGTACGTGTTGGTGAAGCTAATGTTTGGGTGTACGTTGTTGAAGAAGGTAATAGATTGGGTGAGTTGTTCCTCGCTTTCTGTCCATATCATAAATATATCACCTAGGAAGCGTTTCTAGAAAACCGGTTTTATCGAATATGAATGAAGAAAATGGATTCAATGCTATGCATGAATATGTCGGCATAATTTGGTGCCATTTTTGTGCCCATATCTGTACCATTCGTTTGTAGATAAGAGTTGTTGAATTCGAATGAGTTGAATTTGAGGGCGAAATTTGTAAATGCCGCTTTGGTGCTTTGGCTAGGCGAGCCTCGAGCTTTGTATTCTTCATAGGACGTGACCAGAGCTCGGATTCCGTCATCATGCGGGATGTTAGTGTACAGCGAAACCACGTTAAGCGTAACTAATAGAGCGCCTTATGAATCAGTGAATTGAGATAATTCTCTTAAGAAGTGACTGGTATCACGTATGTACGATGTGTGTTTTTGAGGGATGTGTTTGATGAGACAATCATTATAGGTTGAGATTGGTTCTGTCAGTGTGCCGATGCTAGAAATTATCGGCCAACCAGGAATGTTTTCTTTGTGTACATTTGGGAGCATGTAGAACCGCCCTGGAGCCAGATTTATTGCGGTCAACGCCATGGGCAGTATCGAAGATACACTTATCTCCGATACAAAAGAAGCTTAGTTTGGGCTAGATGGTAACAGTTCTTCGAAAACATAGTGCAGAAAAGACACGGACGACACAGGCATGGACGAGACAGGAGCTGATCCGTCCACTTCTGTGTCGTCCGTGTCTTTCTTGCAGTCTGTTTTCAAAGAACTGTTACCAACTAGCCCAAACCGAGCTTCTGCTATATCGGAGATACGTGTATGTCCCGTCCACATCTGAGTCGTCCGTGTCTTTTTTTGCGCTATGCTTTCAAAGAACTTCGATACAATCTTTCGACACATTTTGTGCACTGGTATAGGTATCACTTGGGAAATATGAAAGCATCGATTTATCGCAAATGGATTTTAGTTCATCGTATAAATTAAAAAAAATCGCTACTAATAAAATGAAGGGTGCGAGGAGGTTAGAAGGTATTTGTGAGTCGGACAGTGGGCCGGGGGCGGTCGCTCAGGTGGTAGCGGACAGAAATAACGGCACAAGCAGGAGCATATGCCAAAAGGGCCGTTCAAGTCAGTCGTATTTCTTCATATAGGTTCGTCGCTTGGCAGCTAGGCTTGGCTTGGATAGGTTTGTTTCTGCATAGTCAGTGATATAAAGGACATGGAGAAAGGCGCATAGTTTTGATAGAAAAAGCATCCTTTCACGGCTATTTCATGTTGCCGTGCTAGTAGCGCATGCGTCAGCAACAGGTATGTGTTGCAATGGCGGGTGACGCTATCGCACGGCATGACGGAGCCGCAGTTTCGCCCTGCAACCCGAGAGGCGCAAGCGCAGTCCTTGTTGGCACTTGATTAATTGATTGATTTATTCATTCACCAGGGATTTATTATTAGCAATGAAAGTAGGAAGGATGGTGAATAACACGGCCGGCAGTCCTTGAACCCCGGCGGCCTCCGCGGCCCAGGCCACTACCCCCCATTGAACGTTAGGGCTAGGTATGCGCAGCACAGCCTCCCACTGCTCCATGGTCTGGATGTTTCCGGGTGGGGTTGATATTTGTGAATATGCCTACTGTAGGTGGGTAAGGATGGCGCGTTCATTGCGAAGCTTATACTCTAGAGTAGGGGTTGCGATACAGAATGGTGTGTGGATATGGGTTGGTCTGCCGGTGGCGCCTGGCATGTTCCTGCGTCCTATATCCCACCGGGTACCTCCGGCGGGCCATCGGTAGGTTTGTAATATTTTGTGTTGTTCGAGAACATATCCTTGTGGGCACCCTCGCCATGTCGTCCTGCCTATGCCCGGTAGGCTAATCACGGGCAGCGTTGTGGGCGGAAGTGCTGCCGCGTAGGAGGGAGTGAGCCGGGACCCAAATGAGACTAACATAATGGAAACTAGCTGTGTATTAGGAATCGCTGCACAGGGGCAAAAAAAAAACGCAGCAGGCGTAGTTTTGGACGGCGCGTTTGGAGTAACTTGTAATAGTGGTGGCGGTGGTGGAAGAGAGGGCAAGTGCCATGGCTGTCTCCTCGGCCACCTCTCTGTGGATTGCACGTTGTGTGCAGTTCAGGTCACTCACCACCACTATCATATTAGGGTAGATAGCGTGATCCTCTGCCTCCACATTTTCCGCCTCGGCGTCTTGTTAGTCATTCCACGTGTAAATCAGGGTTTATACCACTAGGAATTGGGGGCACGTGAATGCGATATCGGTTGGACCGCACAAGAGTGGTTTTCAGCTGTCTTTCCTTCGCGGTGAATGCTAAGCTCTTGGAAGATGTTTCTGTTTGTGCGGGGTAGTAGCAAGCCGTGCATATTGACAACAGAGGTGGGATTTGATCATATATTGGTCGCGCTGCGATGGCTATAGCGCTAGAGGCTCCTTCATAGAGGTGCTTTGAAGGAGTCCTAATACGCCTTTATAGCCCCGTCTCCCCCAGCCCCCTCCGCGGAGTGTGCGGTTACCTTTGCCTCGGTCGATGACGTGTGATATTATATGGTTTGGTTTATTGGGGTTTAACGTCCCAAAGAAACTAAGGCTATGAGAGACGCCGTAGTGAAGGGCTCCGGAAATTTCGATCACCTGGGTTTCTTTAACATGCGGTCCGCTGCTGATGTGGCTTAGAATGAAGGCTTGCACGAGTCGAAAGCAGTTTGCTTCCTCCTTGCCAGCGTGACAGTTTGACATGCGGTGTGTGAGACGGGTGGTTAGCTGAGTGGCTCACTTGAGCCTATGGATTGGGTTGCCATTGCGGCAGTTGTATTCGATAAACATTCCCCATACAATAATCGTGGCCGTCTCGCTAAGTGGATTGTCATTCACTTGGGGCGTTCAGGCACTTTTCAAGCTGTAGTAAAACCACTTTTTGGCCTGGGGGCTTCAACCTCGTATTGAAAATAAATGACTTGAATTTATTCGAGATAGATGCGGCTGGTGAGTCGATCGGGGTGAGGGTGGGGGACGGGGGTAACACAGACGGGGAGTGCGGATAACTATGTATGCGCCCCTGTGGGCGAGCAGGAGAGCCTGTGTGGGGCAATGTAATGATGGACGATGCTGATGCCTGCCTGGAGGATATCTCCAAGTGCCCCTCCACAGTCAGCATCAGCTGCAACCGTGATATCGATGGCGTAAACGCTGTGTTTGAGGCCGGGGATCGTGTTTAGTCCTTCCAGTAGGACGGAGAGCGCCACAGTGAAGAATAATGCGATGAGGACAGCTACTACAGGTGTGCCTTTTCTACCCACGTGAATTGGTTGAGATTGGTGCTCTCGCACGCGAAGTGCAGTCCGGTTAGTCAGGAAGTCTTGGATGTAGGCACACATTAGGGGGCCGGCATTCAGATGTTGGAGATTCTGAGAATGCCGAGACGGAAACGTCAAACGCTTTGGTAAAGTGGAGGCCCAAGATAGCTTTGGTCTGCATTTGTGTCTGGGGGCAGGGCGTGGGGTGGGTGGGTGGGGGGGGGGGGGGGCAGATTTCAGCTGGAGCAGGATGTCATCAATGGATAGCCCGAACTGAAAATTGATCTTGGTGTGCGGTAGGAAGTGGCCGTCCTCCATATAAACCTGCGGGCCGTAAAGGATGACGTGTTCCATAAGTTTGCCCCCCCCCCCCCCCCCCGAGGGGGTTTGTGAAATGGGTCGTAGGTGTTCGGTATGGGGCTGTTTGCCCGGTTTGGCGACGAATACTAGCGTGGTGGGTTTCGCTTTCTCTGGGATACTCCCAGCCTGCCAGCATTGGTTTAGAAACTGTGAGGGCCTGGATGGAATTTTCATGCTCGTTGCGGAGGTTTTTGTCCGTAACCCAACCCTCCCCATTCGTACCTGGTGCTGATGTGGTTTTGAGTCTTTGGAGTGCGGCTCTCACCACCACCTCCAAGACCGAGGTGTTGAGCTCCTCGTTTACCTCACCGATGTAGGCTGGCGCTGATGTAGACGTTTCGTCGCCGAAGTAACGGGACTGTAGTTCAGCCAGCAAAGCATCTGGGTCGCTTCCGTGTTGGTGATTTAGGCACGCCGTGTTACACCACTGTTCGGCTTTTGTTTCGTCTGGATCGATGAGATGGCGCTGCAGGAGCAATGTTTTCTCTTTCCCAAGGCGGCCGTGTATGCGGTCGTACAGTTGATCCCACAGATGCTTGGTTAAATCAGTGGCCATGGTGCTTATTTCCTGCGAGCATACCCGATCAAACTGACCGGAAGAAAGTGGTGGTTATTCCGTATATTCACGGAATCTCCCATAATATTAAGAAGATCGGTGTTAGGGCTGGTGTTAGAGTGGTTTTTAACGCTCCAGAAAAACTCCCCAGGATTTGCAAGAGAGTGAATGTGGAGGATGCGGCCGTCGCTTGTTCGAAGCGGCACCAGAAGCGATTCGTGGCCTGTAAAAACAGCGTTGTGTACTCGATACCGCTTGCCTGTGATAAGCACTATATTGGCCAAACTGGGAGGTGCCTTAATGAAAGGCTGAGGGAGCACGCAAGAGATATCAGGAACAAGTCAGGTAGCAAAATGATTGACCATATTCTCCCGCACTCCCGCGCTCGAAAAAACGTCAGTACTACGCTGGTGCAAGACACAACTTGAAAGAGAGATAATTGAGGCTAATGAGATAGAAAAATCGGGTAATTCGTGTGTCACCAATCCTTCAATTTTGCTCTTAAAAAAATAAATCAGTTTTCTTGCGCAGAATTAGAGCTCGAAGCATGCATTCACTCGTGCGATGATGGGATCTGTGCTGATCTGATATGTATGTATGCGAAGTTTCTTCTTTCCTTCTTCTTGTTTGATAAGAGAAGCTGCTGTATTTAAGCAAATGTTCCGTCAATACTACCTCGTTTCTTTTGTGTCGTGTCTTTTGCGCAAAAAACTCAGAATGCTTATTTCCTGGTCAAGCTGGGTGTTTCGGAGCTTAAGTAGGCGATTGTATTTTTAGCGTAGCCAGCAGCTGTGGAGACCGTTACGTGAGTGCTGCACGTGTAGTAAATGGCCGTCGATTTCTATGATTCCGACACTTCGGAGATTTCCTGGGTGTGATTGCTAACATCGGCTTGGAACTCAGCTATCCGTTGTTCTAGATCGTGGGTAGTAGTTGACGCCATACGTTGTGAAATCTGACGCAAGAGATCCTATTCGGTAATGTGGACTCCCCTTTGCAGCGCTTGCGGGACGTTTATTGCGAGTTGCGTGCTGAGTATGTAATGTACTTGATAAGTTAGGCGACCGCCTCGCTTGAGTTGCCGCCATTACGGAATGCACGCGAACCCTAGGACACAAGTCCTGAGGCGCCAGCTATCAGCGAGGCGAGCATGCAGCTCTAATTTCCTTTTCGATGTGGTGGTCGGCAGAAGCCCTTACGGCGGCGTCCAGCCGCGGTAAATGTCGCAGCGTTCTGTGTCGCACGTGCTGGCACCATCCCCTCTTCTTCGGCAAATGGCGCGCGCTGGTTGCGCGCGTCGTCATACACAAGAAACGGCCTAGAAAGCCAGATGCCCGGTCGCTCGTAAATAAAAGGCAATGGAAATAAAAGCGGCTAATGAAGGACGCTCCCCAGAACTCGCATGCGGTTGTGAGCATACATGTGCCGCCCTAGATTATGCCACAAATTTCCTGCAGTGCATGTCATGCTTACATCTACTGTCGCTGACGAGGCAGTCTTTGAATTTTTTTTCAGCAGGAAGTTGTTTATGAACCTAAATGGTGTGTAAACAGCAAGACTGCACCATAATAAATCAATATATCCGCAGATTCCTCCTAGCAACGTTTTAGTTTTCTGCTATGTATTGTCAGAAACTCACGCCGTTGTTGTTCTTTCCAGTCATTACTACTACGTATTAGCGCAAGACAAGCTTTGAAGCACGATTTTGCTACAAATCAGAGCATCAGAAGAATCCAATCACCATGCTCATGAGAATAATTCGCAGTATTCTAGAGCTGCCTGATAACTATTGAAAAGTAAACAATGCCGACCAAAAGAAAAAAATTATAATCAAAAACGCAGCCCGTTCGTTTTTTTCAGGCAGTAATAATGCTCGCTGCAAATCACAACATATTTTAAAAAGAAAATTTTGCTCGGCATCGATCATTCAGTCAATTCCCACCAATATGCTACGAGTTTTATCTTATAAAATTCCGCAGCTGCCTCACAATCAAAACTTAGCGCTAAGAAAGCTGGGGTCGGTTTTAAGAAGCAGCGCAACTTCAAAGCGTAGTTCTGAAGCGTAGTAGTGAAACTTGAGTTTCTGAACTGCCGCTGGCGCATCCTCTTATCAAGGTGTGTGTGCTCCACTCTTATCCATTGATGAAAGGCATCGTCTTAAAATACAACGCGGCTGCGTGCTGGTGTGCTCCTGTATACACAGGCTTTTTTTCATCTGTTTTGCTTAAAGAACAGCCGCATCGAAGCGTCCTTTCCGACCGGCGGTTTGAGGAAATGGCATTACTGACCGCCGTTAGGTAGAGAAAATGAAATAACAGCGATTAGCAAATATTTTTTCCCGCATAACATTTTGCGAATTTCGTAATTTTTTTTGTTTTCACTGTAGCATTTAAGAACGAATGTTCAACTTCAAACCTCTGTTAAACATACGGGAAAATGAAAATTCGGTTTTTCGAAGTGCACGGAGCTGGCGCCTTTTATCCCAGAGTAAGGGGTCACAACCGTTAAATACTGCAGTAACAGCGGTGAGCCTGAGGGCCAGTTTCAAGTTTTTCGTAAGTTGTCAAGTGCTCTGAGACTGGTTGTCATCAAGAACATTGCATTTAAAAAAAAAAAGATTTTTGCAAGGCTTCGCATGGAACTAATCATTTCAACATCAGGACCGCTTCATTTTATGGCTAATGTTTTCAATGAAAGAGCTGCGCCGACAGTGGATTTTAAAGAAATTGGGGTTTAAAGAAACCGGTGGGACCGGATTCGTTAACACATTTTTAAATACAGTTTAGCATATAAAATGGACTAAATATTCCAGAAACCAAGTAGAAAATTCTTAATTAGCAAATCATATTTCCTGTCTTATTAATATGGGTGATTTCTGTGGTGTATAGCAGTGTGGTTGATATAGTATCGAGTATACGTATTCTGAATCAATTTGGGTTCGGTATCTAGTATAGGTATCGGAAATATAATTTTATGGTACCGGGTATCGCTATCAAATATACTTTTTTTGAGTATCGTGTCAAGCCCTGCTCACATAAAAGCGCGTGATTGTTTTTGTTTGATTTGGGAACGATTTTTTACCATGCTAAGTACATAATGATGATGATCATCTTGTATCGGTATCGGAAATACAGATTTTCAGGATGTTGGGTATTGGTATCGAACATACTTTTTTGATGTATCTTCTCCAGGGCTACTCACTTATAAGCGCGTTTTTGTTTGTGTATGGTATGTGAACATTTTTTTGTTGTGCTGAGTTGTCGTTCAAAAGAGTTACGCACCATCAAGTTAGCAAAGAGTGTTTCAGTTTAGTGTACTCATTAATATCTACAAAAAGAACAGAGGAAGGGACACTTCCCAATCAATTCCTGATTGTCACTTGTTCTTCTGGAGTTACCCATTCTCCGACCTCTGCTTGGAACAGAAAAAGAGCCTGCCCTATCAGTATCCCGTTGTTGGTCCTTCAAATGTCTGACTTCAGTCTTACAGTAATTATTCATCGCTTTGTACCCACCTTATCTAGAGCTATGTGTTTTCAAAAGGCATTTTTGCTGAAATCATATTCGTGTGACAAAACATGCTAAAAAATATGCAACGCAGAGTGCACGAAAGCCTACTAGGGGAACAATTTTAGAGCGGTAGCTCTAATACTCGCATCACTCAATATCGCGTTAATATGATAAACAAGGTCATTCGTATAGAACTGCGGCCGCAATGGCATCCACGCATAGCAACAGTGGATACATACCACGTGACGAAAACAAGTGGTGAACCACGACCATCAAAAGGCACCACACCATGGCACGATAACACGTCACCCAATCGGTCGCAAATCAACATCGCGACCCCCCGTGTATGCTATACATATATTCGTTTCCCTGCTATATCCAGTGTAAGGAGTTCAAGTGGGACCAGTGGGCGGTACCTTTTGTACACAGATTGTGGACTAGCCAAGTGGCGTACAATGTTCCTCCTGTTGTTCGCACCAGGCCTGGGGTGGGGCCTGATCTCAGTGACCGGAACTGACGACGCACTCCCTCCGAGAGCAAGATTTGGCAACCCTGGTGGCGTACATGGCCACAACCTTCTAGGAACAAACCAGTTATTGATAAGAAAGGAGACGTCAAGGGCTTGAAAGATTACAAACTGTTCAGCTTACTGTGTGTTGCCTGAGGAGAACCTTAGACTTCAAGTAGCCACATGATCAGGCAGGCTTTCGTAAAGGATACTCGACAATAGACCATATTCACGTCATCAATCAAGTTATAGATAGATGCGCACAATATAACCAACCCCTATATATAGCGTTCATTGATTACGAGAAAACTTTTGATTAAGTTGACACCTCATCAGTCATGCAGGCATTGCGGAATCAGGGTGTAGAAGAGTCCTACGTGGAAATACTGGAAGATGTCTACAACGGCTTCATAAAGACAACAATAAAATTCCAATCAGGAAGGGTGGCGGACAGGGAAACGCGGTCTCGCCAACGCCATTCACCGCCTGTTTACAGGAGGTGTTTTGAGGCCTAGATTGGGAACTGTTGGGAAACTGTTGAGTTGGCACGGAAGCAGCATTTGGAACACCATGGCTCATGCAGTGCATCTTTACCCTTCGCAGACGATCTTCGCGTTCTTGCTACTGCTGTGTCCGCCCCGAGCATACTCGGCGGATGACATTTCCACACCGCTGCTACAATCAAGCGATGACGCATTCTACCAGCAGCCCTTCAACTATCTTCACCTGGATCCACTAGAGTTAATGCGCCCGGCTTTCTACGTACCTTCATCGTCGACTCTGACGTCACATCGCACTGGCAATTTAAGCGGCTGTCTGAGCGACAGTCCGTTTAGTTGGCACGGAAGCAGCATTTGGAACACCATGGCTCATGCAGTGCATCTTTACCCTTCGCAGGTGTGTAAAAACGTTTCGCTTTATGCTAAGAAAAGTGACGACCCGTTCTTGCTATTGCTCCCGTGCCAACAAGTGCTTTGTGAAATTGTCTGCGATTGTTTCTCAATGGCGATGCTCATACTGCGCTCCGGTGATATAGAGACTAATCCGGGGCCCACCACGCGTAATACTGAAGCATTACTTGAACTGCAACATTTGCCCGCCAATCCTTCGGAGCAGATGGAAGTTCTTTTTCGGCTATTAAAGGACCTCCAGGCACGATCTGTAGAATCCGCTAAGGGCCAGGCCGAGTTGGTTAGCGACGTTAAGGCAATTAAGGTTGGTCAAAAGAACATCGAGACCAAAATTGAGGCAATCCAGACGAGGTTAGACAATCTTGAAGAAAAAACAAAGGTATTAGACCATCTCGATGATGACATTGCTGGAATTCAAGTGTCAGCACAAGTCCAGACAAATCGGCTCGACTCTTTAAAACTGCGTGTTGACGAACTTAAGGATAGATCTCGACGCAATAATTTAATTTTTCATGGAATCCCTGATTCTCGCGAATCATGGAAACAGTCAGAGTCGAACGTAAGGACAGCACTAGCCGAAGCAATCGACAGCCTACCCGACACAGCAATAGAACGCGCCCATCGCATAGGTCGCTACACGCCCGATAAGTGTCGCCCAATTGTTGTCAAGTTCGCCAGCACGAAAACAAAAGACAAAGTACTTTCCGCGCGAGCAAAGCTAAAAGAAAATGATGTCTCTATTTCCGAAGATTTTTCGCCCGCCACACGCCATGCCCGAAAAAAACTCATTGAGTACGCTAAAAGCCAGCCCCAACCATGTCCTTTCCAGTTAAGATACACTAAACTAATCATGAATAAAAAACAGTTCGTCTATGACCCGGCAACAGACACCATCAGCGAAAATGCCGCGTACGAACCACGAGATAGCGGCGAGCATGTTGATTGTGAACACGTCCCAAGTTAGGAAAGCGCGAGGGGAAGTGGACAAGACGCGTCCCACGTATCAGTTTTTTTTACTAATATTCGTAGCATCATGAATAAACGCGCTTCCTTAACTTCTGTCTTAGATACTTGCAATACCGATATTTTAGTATTTACAGAAACGTGGCTGCATTCACAGGTTCAAGATCACGAACTTTTTCAGACCGCTCATCGTTTTTCACTCTATCGTTGTGACCGAACAATGCGACAGGGAGGCGGCGTGCTCTTAGCCATTTCGAAAGATTTTGCATCCCAGTGTATTCATGTATCTACTGACTTAGAAATGGTTTGGGCCATCGTTGAACTAAACCACCAGAAGATAATCATTGGTGTTTGTTACCGCCCCCCAAACCATTCATCTAACTTCGTAAATGAGGTACATGATATCATTAACATCGTTACATGCCGTTATCCCACGTTACCTTTATTTCTGCTTGGCGATTTTAACCTACCAAATATAGTATGGAACACTGGATCTCCAACCTTACAGCCTTTTTCTTCATTAGCCAATGAGTTCTTAGAAATGTGCTCTGTTTTTTCGTTTTCACAACTTGTTACGCCGCCTACAAGAATTATGGAATCTGTCGCAAACACACTGGACCTTGTATTAACAGCGCAACCTGATCTTGTTTCCGACATCACGTACTTACCCGGCTTGAGCGACCATTCGGCCCTTTCCTTCAACTTGAATATCTTGCGACCAAAAACCGTTAAAAAATTCAGACCGTTTCGAAATTATGCAAAAGCTAATTTTGAAGCCATTAATACTGAATTATCAGTCTTCCTTGACGTCTTTCTACAAGACTTTGACTGCCGTAGTGTTCAGTCTAACTGGAATATGTTTTCTTCCAAAATTGCTGAATTAACAAATACATCCCACTTCGCACCCTTGTCTGTAACCATAACGCTCCATGGTACAGCACCTGTCTCAAGCGCTTGTCTAATAAAAAAAAGCGTCTCTACAAATCTTCGAAAGGTTCTGTTAGCATAACACGGTGGACTAAAAACAAACTGGCAGCCCATGAGTATTTAACCGCGCTTAAACAAGCAAAGAATAACTTTCTTCATAATACCTTGCCATCAATGCTTAAAACCGACATAAAAAAATTCTGGCGTGTGATTAACCCCAAAGCGGATGACATGATAACCTTGATTGACAGCTCTTCCAATGTTATTCCAGCTAACGAATGTGCGTCTGTACTTAACGAAGTTTTCCTGCGCAACTTTTCTTCAACTACCAATATTACGCTCCAATCTACGCACAACAATGTTTATCCAGCAATGTTTCCCATAACCATTGAAGCAGAAGGCGTCGAATCAATAATTTCATCTCTAAAAACATCTTCCGCTCCTGGGCACGATTTAATCAACGCGAAATTTCTGAAAAACACGAGCTGTTATTCTTCCATTTTTCTAACAAAGATATTCCAGCAGTCGCTCGAAAAAAGTTCTTTGCCGGCTGAATGGAAGGTAGGGAAGGTGATCCCACTCCATAAATCAGGTGACAAGCATTGTCCTTTTAACTACCGGCCTATCTCGCTCACTTGCATCCCATGTCAAATTCTAGAACATGTCCTTGCCTCAAATCTAGCTAGCTTTCTCGAATCTAGTTCATTTTTCTCACCATCGCAACATGGCTTCCGCAAGACTTATTCATGTGAAACACATCTAGTATCATTCACGCATCAGCTAAACGTCATCCTTGACCGCTGTTCACTTGCCGACTGTATATTTCTAGATTTTTCGAAAGCATTTGATAAAGTATGCCATAACCTTCTAATGTTTAAGTTACATCAACTTAACATTGATCCCAAACTGCTTGCTTGGATCGAATGCTTTCTTTTTAACCGTTCACAATTTGTTTCTGCTAATGACTCAACCTCGCAGCCAAGTAAAGTACAGTCCGGCGTACCTCAAGGGTCGGTACTTGGTCGTCTACTTTTTTTAATTTACAGTAATGATCTACCCTCTTGTGTTTCCTCTAACATTCATTTATTCGCAGATGATTGCGTCATCTACAGGGAAATAATTTGCGACGATGGCATATCTTCTCTTCAAGCAGACCTTAACGCTATCTGTATTTGGTGCCAATCATGGTCAATGGAATTAAACATCAAAAAATGTAAATTTCTGCGTGTGTCAAGAACTTCCGGCCAGCTACCTTCCTATCACCTTAGTAATGTCCCTCTAGATCCTGTTTCTTCTTACAAATATCTTGGTATCCATATTACTAGCAACCTCACTTGGTCCATTCACACTTCTTACGTAATTAATAATGCTAATCGCATCCTGGGATATCTAAAACGTAATTTCTCTAAGGCACCTTCTTCCCTAAAACTACTTCTATATAAGACACTGGTCCGCTCAAAGCTAGAGTATGCTGCAGCAGTGTGGGATCCCTTTCAACAAAACCTAATTCACTCATTAGAAATGGTCCAGAATAATTCTGCTCGTTTTATTGTATGTAATTATAACCGAACTGCCAGCATCTCTGCAATAAAATTAAATCTCAGCCTGCCATCGTTAGCATCTCGCCGTAAAGCCCTTAGACTCTCACTTTTTCACAAGATATTTTATCATCCTTCACTTCGCCACGAACTGATCTCCCCTCCCCAATACATTTCATCAAGGCTAGATCACAATAACAAAGTCGGAATTCCATTTTGCAAAACCAATGCCATGTTTCAGTCATTTCTTCCGCGCACAGCTGCTGAGTGCAATCACCTTCCTGCATCTACCGCTACCATTACTGACAACCAACGCTTCAAAACAGCATTAGAAAATTTTGTATAAGTAGGAGCATCATCTTTTTTTTTTAATTCTATATTCTTGTTGTTGTTTTTTTGTACGAGCGTTTTGTTTGTTTGTTTTTCACTGTATTGCTGCGCTGTATTTTGTGTATTATATACTATTAACCAGCACACTAAGAACCCAACAGCTAATAATGTATAACTAGGAGCAATCATTTTTGTATTACTTATTAGTTTGCTGCACTGTACATTTTTTTTCTGAAATTTTTGTAACCACTCCCCTCTATAATGCCTCTCGCCCTGAGGGTACACGAAATAAATAAATAAATAAATAATATTTAACGAAGAATACCTAAGTAATTTGCGATTTGCAGATGACACTGCCTTGCTAAGTCACTCAGGAGATGAGCTGCACATAATTATTAATGTGTTAGACGGGCACAGCAGAACAGTAGGCCTTAAATTTAACATGTAGCAAACGAAAGCAATGTTTAACATTCTCGCAAGGGAGCAGCAGTTTACAATTGTAAGCGAGGTGCTGGACATGGTACGGGAATACGTCTACTTAGGGCAGGTAGCGGCCGCTGATCCGGGTCATGGGAGGAAAGTAACTGGAAGAATTAGAACGGGGTGGTGCGCATATGGCAGGTCCTCTCACATCGTGAATGGCAGTTTGCCAACATCCTTCAAGAGAAAAGTATACAACAGTTGTATCTAATTGGTACTCACTTATGGGCAGAAACGTGGAGGCTAACAAAAAGGGTTCAGCTTAAGGACAACGCAGCCAGCTAAGGAAAGAAAAATGATAAGTGTAACGGTAAGAGACCAGAAGCGGGCAGAGTGGGTGACGACACAAACGCAGATTAATGACATCCTAGTAGAAATGAGGAAGAAACGGGCTTGGGCAGGACATGAATTCGAAGGTAAGAAAACCGCTGGTCCATAAGGGTAAGAGAGTGGATTCTATGAGAAGGCAAGCCCAGCAGCGAACCCAGAATGTTAGGTGGCGTCAGCGTTGTTTTGTTTTTTGTTTCCTTTAAATGGTGGCTCTCCGTGTTGGTTAGTTCGCTCCGAATTTTTGCCCGAGACAGTGCAATCATGTATGCTACGTTATAAGTTATAAGTCGCGGGTTCGATCCCGGCCGCGGCGGCTAGAATTTCTTTGGAGGAGAAATTCTAGAGGCCCATGTACTGTGCGATGTCAGTGCACGTTAAAGAACCCCAGGTGGTCGAAATTTCCGGAGCCCTCCAATACGGCGTCTCTCATAGCCTTAGTCGCTTTGGGGCGTTAAACCCCATAAACCAAACCAAACCATAAGTTATAAGTTTTCTGTTTTCCTTTCTCTTAATTCTATTGAGATTCCTCTACAGTCGCGCGCCGTAACTGAAAATGTTCATGTGACGTTGTTATGACTGGTGTCACTTGAAGCTCCAGGGGAATTAGATCAATACACTACATGACAGCAGGATAATTAGATCTGCTCTGGCTTCTCTTCAATATGACGGGGTGCGTCGGCATCACGAATGGCTCGAGCCTTTGCGGTGTACACGTGCATGACATGACTACCTTGTCGTTCAAAAGTACATTACAGCCCATCCGCTCAGTCACGGTATGCAGATGACAAGATCTGGCTTTGATTTCCTAGCTGCCATGACACTGCCTGTGTTGCTCTAGCAGCCAGCTGTTTGAACACATTTGTGCCCTCACACATATATACCACCTGGGATGTTCATGTTTGGCCATGGCTGTCAGTAGTACTTCGGGAAATTTTTATGTTTTGCTCTAAGCATCGCCTTGTTTTTTTTTCTTTGATCAGCATCATGCCTCCTAATTGGTATTAAATGATTATAAAGCGCATTCATTTTCAGGTGCTCGCTGTGAGTGATTCAATGTTATTTTTTATAATTGAAATAACCTCATAATTAAATTAATAATTAAAATAAAATCGCCTCACTGATAAACAGCAAACAAGCTTGCTAATCGTGCTACCCATAAATAGAGAAAGAGGAAGTGCGCTAGGAGAGTACGGAAGCCTAATAGTATTTAACAGATTTCCGTATAAGAGAGTATAAAACAAGGCCTACCTTCGAGGGAGCAGTGCAGCTGCTCCAAACAACACCTGTAGTGATACAGCGGCGCGTAAGATGAAGAGGCAATCTACCTTCTGTATTCACCCGTTTGCTTTTTTTTTTAAATGCATTCCCTTATTTCTAAACAAACATGGCTTGCAGTTGTGCACATTTTTCTCAGTGCTCAAACAGCTTGTACAGGTTATTTTTCCCCCACTGAACAGCGACTCTAATCAAGGCAAGCAGAATCAGCGAGAAGAATGAGCAGCATCTACCTGATTTGTATTTACGTGTATACCGAAGGAATGCGTATTGCGACATTTCACCAACATTTGTTTACGTTTATTCGTCAGGTATAAGAAAAACGCGTAATATTGGTGTTGTTTATTTTTATGAGGGCATTTTTTAGATGGGTGATCCGGTACTCCTTCAAGTTCGACACAAACATAAAAATTAGTTTTGTTCTGTATTGCACAGTAGGCATTCGCATTCCTTTTTTTTCGTGCGTGCGCACAAACGTTGAGTAATGCATGTATTCGGTGCGTTTGAGATGCTACCAGCCAGATGGTCAGTAGCAGAGCGTTGTAATGTTGTCCAAATCGCATTGCTGTTTCCCTGAGCCTTCAGAGAGGTAAAATGTTCGTCTTAACATATCGGTAACATGCACATGTAAGCGGTTTGCTATATAGCCACTGCACGGGCCATCAATGATCCCGGAGGCATGGCCAGGTTAAAAACAAAAAAGCTCCACTTTTGCGCAGGAACGTGAAATTGGTGGCCTATGGCATAGATAGAGCATGGCTAATTGTCTACAAGAGCAAACAGGCACTAATTTCGGCTCGCTTGGAATCTCGCATCACTGAATACAGTTCTAAAAACGCCTGCTTCTCTAGGGAGCTGGCTTACTTTTTTAGTTTACAAAGAGTTAAAATTGTATACAAAAAAAAATGAATATCTTAGTTTAGAGTATGTAGCCTGCTCTAAAACGGTCTTTGCATTAACGGATAAAGAAAAACTCTCCTATCACTTCCCAACAGGACGCCGGTTAAGGAGCTAGTCGGTGGCTAGTTTTAAATGAAACGCAATCCAATATTTGATCAAAATAAAAATATAAAACGATGAAAAATGGCGCGTAATGTCAACTCGAAGCTGATATAACTGTGTTTCATAACGTAAGAATTCAGCAGTGCCTAGTTTATAAAGAATGCGCCGCTGGCGACAGCAACAAATACTTAATACATGGCTAGGCCGCATGTTTTTTGCATTATTTCGAAGGCACTATTCCGAAGGGTAAACCCCGAAAAAGACGCTGCAATGGTTGCCAGCTTATGCCAAGTATCTTTCGATGTTTGTGGGTTTGTACCGAGGCAAGCAGCAAGGACGCCCCGGGTTAAACCTCAGCCCACTTTCGCGCTGTGCATTCCACATCGTCGTCAGCATCTTCTTCCATCTGCGACGAGTACACAGAATGGCAATTCTTTGTCTTCATCGTCGTCATTATTGTTCACCCAATTCTACTTTTCCACTTATATAACTTTTGGTCAAACTTTTTTTTTATTTTTTTTTTCAACGGTTCCTGGCAAAGACACATAATTTTACAATTTCACAGTTGTTTTTTCATTTTTGATCATGGTGTTCTCTTCCATCGCTTATTTATTATCGTTTATGGCCTATCTTGTTGGAGGAGAGCATGTTCAGCGTTACAAGTGGAGTGAGTAACATCGCCTTTGGTCCGACAGTAACACTGCTAGTGGGTGAACTGTCAGTGGCCGGAGGCGGTGGAGATATTAGAGACGTCACCCGACCACTGCTTCTCGGCTTCATACCTCAATGTCATGCCCAGTTAGGTCGTACCGTGCCCGAGGAGAAAGAAGCACACACACAAGAAGCACTGCAGCAGAGCCTCATCGCTCGTTTTGAGCGCTGTGAAGGCCTTGTTGGGAAAATGGCTGGTGGCAGGGTTCAGTGGAACGCCTTCTATAAAGTGACAGTGATGAATGCATTTCTGATGCAAAACAAGCATATTTATATATGATACCGCTGAACTGTTTAATGTTCAAAGTGATGTGTACCAACTGCTAAAAGCAGTTTATACCTGTAGATGTTAGCTCAATGCCTCGACCAAACGGGTGTCAGAATCAACACCTTCAAATCTGTGCGCAACCACAAACTGCACATGACCGAATTAACGAGAAAATAAAGGCTGCTCAATTTCCAAAGAGCTGACTTTCTTCTATTTTGTCAGAGCAACGTGCCGAACTCTCTGGCAAAGAGAGCATGCGCGAAGCAAGAAAAATAAAGAAAAGCTTCCCCGCGCACAATTTCGCTCGTTTTGTCTTCCCTCAGCGCAGCGTTGTTATTTTTCCTGTGTCGCCGCTACATGCGTGACCTTGTGAACGCCATCCGGTACAGCAGCTGCGCTCTCGCTTCCTCGGCCCCAGTGCCGCAAATAGTGTGATGGCTCTGCCTTAATTCACAACTTTCTGACAAGACGGGCGGCCGCGGTTGTTTTCTCCCGACATTATCAGGCGACGCAAGGCTCACATGCCGTCCCTCTGCCGACAAAAGTGAGTGGGATGCGCTGTGGAGAGTATGTGAAGTGGGGCGGCAGAACAAGACCGAAGATGGTCACGGGACCAATAGTGCCTATTACAAATTCAACGCGTATGCGAAACACGTGATGATCGCCAGGTGGGCGAATTAAATTCGTTTGTTAATAGGACGGGAAATGCATAACGGTATTTGGCACGCTTCTCGAGACCGCCCTTGTATTCTGCGAATGCGGCATAACGCATCAACACTTTTTTATCAAAACGTTTTCTTCAACAACATTCGTAGCTGCCACGTCTCAGTCACCATCATCGTGAGCCTAAGTACGGCCACTGCAGGGCAAATGCCTCTCCCATATCTCTCCATACTCTATCCTCTGCTAGCTGTGGCACCCTTAACGCCGCAAACTTCCTAATTTCATTCAAAAAAGCACGAAATTAAATTGAAGTTTACTACGCTCATCTAAAGAAGGACGACTGTAAAATTCACAACAGTGAAGAATTCCATGCATCTACGTAAGGAACAGTCGCCCACGGCGTTGCTTCTCAGGGGTAGGGAATTCAGGTATCGACTTAGGAGTTCCGTACCGTTGGGCAGCGACTATCAGAACTTCGTGACGCGGCTTAACCTGCGTCCTACTACAGTAGTTGTTCGAAGCACGAAGGACGGTCTTGAGCTAAGGTCCTGATCGAAATAGCAGAACGCCTTTCTTGAATCATAACGTACCGTGCCGCAGTGCGTGATGCGCTCCGAATATTGCATGATGTGATGAGAAATGTAAACCTATGCAGGGACTTCTTTCCTAGTTTCGTGCTGACCGCTGTCTCAAGCCTCTCATCTTGCATCTTTAAGAAAACCAATCCCATCTGTAGCATTAATCAGCGAAGTCACTGGAGTCCCGTCCTGGCTTCGCGGGCTGTTCGTCGCATTTGGTGATTAACTCGTTGCCTTGTAAGGCGCCTGCCCTCAATCCAGGGCTCCGCTGGCCACTGCCGCCTGTTGAGCTCGCTGTACCAGACCTTGTTGGTCTTCACAGCGGTCGCTGCACAGCAGAGTCTCCCACTGCTCCTAAGTGGCTCTCGAGGTGGTTTTTGCAAGAGGAAGCCTTGTTTTAGGCTTTTTTTACTTGTGTACATAAAGTTTGTTTCTGCAGTTTATAACAGCCTCAAAACAAAGCATCTGCAAAACCTGTACTTATAACATGATATGAACATTGCGGTTTACATCATGGTTTAAAGAAAATAGAAGTTTGAAATACCCACATGGCATGGTGGAAAAACAGACGGTAGTGATCAATAGCATATCTGTTCAACTGGCGTAATCGAAGTTTGTAATTAGATATAATTTACACTGGCTCGACCGAATGATCAAACACCTGTGTGGTAAGTTGTCGCTCCCAACATAATTCTGCAAATTTTATACCAATAAGTTGAAATATGGAAAGTGATAAGCTGGGCACGGGCACTTAATGCAACATGATAGCGGACAGCCGACTACTTATCGACAAATATCGATGATTAAAACTCCTTAAAGGTAAATTTTATAGTGGCAGCCCCATTACCGATATATCCAGGTTTTGCATTGTTCAGAATAAACGACGAATACCTAAGTGCTGTAACTAGGAAGTGTTACTGCTTCTGTACATTATTTGTCGTCATATGGCGAAAGAATTCCTAGATCTGGAAGGCACGAAAATGGCTATGACGAAAGGAATCTGAATTACGAAACATTTACCATCAGCCGCTACTTAAGCTATAGAAAAAAAATGGTATTATTTGCCGTGAAAACTTCTATACATGACACCATAGGCCCCTTTATAGACTCTGGGTATTGGGAATTGGGCGGAGAATAATGTACCAGTTACAGATATTGTAAGAACATAACAAAAAACGATGGATACTTGCTACTAAAGCTGCATGAAATAAACCAAATCGCGTAGTGCCAATGAACGGCCACAGTAGGAGCAAAACCGGAATAAGCTCCAACGTTTCAAACAGGCTTCGTCCTTAGTAGACTTAACGCGAGTGATGACAAATGTAGCCAATGGGGCCTGCCTGTGCGCCTCTCCAAAAACCCTCAGTGCTGCGTCCACAGTGAAGAAACCGGATCCAGAGCTCACTGAACAGCGGAATGACTGGTGCTTTCGTCTTTGAAATAAGCCTCATAAGACACGCTTTATCGAAGCCAATCGCGCAGACACATGCGTACCAAAACATCGAAGCGTCCGGAGCATCGTTAAAAGCTGTTCTGGTGGATTCGAAGCCGCTATACTAGTCGATAGAAGTGCAGTTTGTGCTGTCTTTAAGCATGTGCTTGGTTAAAAGCAAGGGAGGGGCGGCACTCAATAATTCGTGAAATATCGGTGAGCATCTGACCACTAACCGTGCGGATGGAGATTGGTAGTCGTGTTCCAATGCGTCCTGGCTGTCGTTTCAAAGTTGACGCTTTGGCTTGGCGCTGCGTGGCGTCCTCGTATCGTCCACAGATGTGTTGTCCCATTCTGTGTGTCTACGCTCAAGGTTCGCGCTGTGGGAATTCTTGCTATAGCTGTCAAACACCTGACGTGGCGTTCTAGGCGTTTAGTTGATGACGTCGATGCTGTGGGGCGAAAAAGATAAGCGCCAATGCTAGGTGCGCCGCGGTTCAAATTAAGGGACTGCAACATTGGTTGAATAGCATCGTTATTGGCAGGAAACATTGCAAAATTCGTTTGTGAATTCAAATGAGGTTTTTCCGCGCTGAGGAGGCTTTGGTAAAGGCGCTTTTAACACCGGGTCTAGACATGTGGCGGACAAGTCAAAGCACATCGTAATGAAGGGGCCTCACGTCGCATTAAATCTTCATGTCGTCAAGGGTTTCTGTAAAACGAAGGGTGCACGGAAGGCGAAAATGAAGATGCGAAAGTCGCAAGAACAGAGAGCGTGCTGCACTTCCCTTTTCCAATCCCTAAAAAAAGATTTCAAGAAAGGTTGGCGAGTCATGTGGTACCATTGCGAAAGCATTTCTTGGCCCATCAGTGGTGGTCGTCCGACAATGCGGAACCATAGCCATTCCAATACTAGCCACATAACAATCCTAACAATCCATAGATTGGCTAAACATTACGATGGTTAATTATTCACTAATTAACTATCAATAATGAGTCATTAATAAAAACAAAATCAAAAAGTATAATTGAAAAAAGAAGAAAGTCTGTAAATAAAAAGATAAAAACAAAGCTCACACATACCAATGAACAAATCTAAAAACAAATGTAATTAAAAGAGAGCAAAAATAACCTTCATAAAAGAAAAAATGAAGGGAGATAGAGAGGACAGGGAAAAGCTTTCGCATTTCCGCCCTTAAGAAGATTTAAGTCAAATCCTGGGATTTTTTAGCTTTGTTTTATGGCATAGGCAAGCTATGTGCCTTCTCCTGCAGCTGTAAGGCCTACTGAGGTTTGCCACATGCCATAGATCGGTAGCATACTCGATGCCGCACACAAGCCGACACGTTGGAAGCAGCAGGCTTGGAGAGCATGGAGAAAGCGCTGTGAGAGTGCATATTTTTGGCTCTGACATGCAGGGGACACACAGCTGTTTTGTTAGAAGGCCTTGTTAGCTCTTGGTCAACACGCCGGCTACCCACCGCTGATATATATATATATATATATATATATATATATATATATATATATATATATATATATATATATATATATATATATATATATATATATATATATATATAGGGGACACACAGCTGTTTTGTTAGAAGGCCTTGTTAGCTCTTAGTCAACACGCCGGCTACCCACCGCTGATATATATATATATATATATATATATATATAGCACAATTAGATAAAAGTACTTGGTTGCTAGAAATAAGATGCGAAATTAAGAAACGCTTCTTTTAACTGAACATTTATTGGGACTGGACGTTTCGGACAGAGCCTGTCCTTTTTCAAGGATAGGCTGTGTCCGAAACGTTGACTCCAATAAATGTTCACTTAAAAGAAGCGTTTCTTAATTTCGCACATAAGCATCCGCGAGGTACAGGAAAAATAGTAAAAAGAGGATGTTATAAAAGCTGCTTGTTTCGAATACTGTAATGCACTCGAAAAAGGCTGGTCCTCCAGCCGAAACGTCGTAAATTCAATCTTGTTACTTGTTACGTTTTTCAATTTCTGGTGACTTTATCTTTTATTAATCAATCAGCAGCCAAGAAATAAGCCTGCACTCTCCGGGGTCCCACGTCCCCATTCTTATTTTTCTTATTTTTTATTTTCTAAACGTATTTACGCTTTAGGATCCTTCTCACCCGTCCTTTCGGCCCCTTCTTTTGAAGAAGCAGTCTGTACTCGAATGTCTTCGCGACGAAAAGCACGAAGGGAATGGCCTACTGTGGGACGGACGCCGCGGCACTCGGCTGCGGGATCGGGTTCCCGCACGGCGTCTGGCCGGCCGCCCTGCCTCCCTCGACCGCGGCGCCGCGCTTCCGCCGTGCCGATCACGGGCTTGTCTTAAACAGCTCTAAATGTTGTGGCTGACTCGTAACTCACGTTACAACGGTCCAAAACAACTGCACCGCTGGGGAGCGGTCCGTTCTGTGACGTAATGTACTGTACATATGCATACGTGCGCTTGTTTCTTTCTTCTTATTTCTTTTTGTGTTTCGTTTTTTGTTTTCTTTGTGGTTTTGCTTTGTACTTTCCTTGTTAGACTATTGTTTTTGTTCATTCTGGTGGGTTCACCACCCACATCGAAGGGAGCGTCTCTCCAAACATTTTTGCTGGCGCCTTCTGAGAAGCACCTAGTTCCCTCCCTATCTATTTCTATAGCTTTGTTACCCAATCCTCCGCCGTTGCCTTCCTATATTTATTTTTATTTTTTATTTTTCAATGTTACTTTTGCTTCCTTTATTTTTATATTTTCATGTATAAATGTTTTCTCCCCTTCCCTGTCCTTCGCAACTCTCACCCTCTTCCCCTTAAATGGACTGGAGCACTTGCGTCTTATACCGACTTTGCGTCCCTTTCCTCTAACGGGAGGGAGAGAGTGATTTCACCTCTCCCTTTTGCGTACGGTGCCTAGAAAATGAGAAATTGTGGTCTTTCGTGTGTATACCCTGAGGAAGGACGGTCCTCCGTTCGAAACTGTTGGTATCAAATGAAGATAATTGCAAAGTTGTGACCCCTTCTTCTATATATATATATATATATATATATATATATATATATATATATATATATATATATATATATATATATATATATGACAGAAGCCAACAGTCACAGAAACCAAGGGGCACAGGGGATTTTTTTTAATTATTTATTTATTTGTGGTGTGATCAATTTAGAATATTACTGAATATGTTATCGCTTAATCCTAATTGATTAGAAAAGCAGAAGAAAAACAACCACATGCCGCCGGTGGGATCCGAACCCACGACCTCCGAATTACGCGTCCGGTGCTCTTCGAAGGTCGTGGGTTCGGATCCCACCGGCGGCATGTGGTTGTTTTTTCTTCTGCTTTTCTAATCTATTAGCATTAAGCGATAACATATTCAGTAATATTCTAAATTGATCACACCACAAATAAATAAATAATTAAAAAAAAATAAATCCCCTGAGCCCCTTGGTTTCTCTGGCTGTTGGCTTCTGTCATATTTATAACGAGCCCCTCATACCCCTTCTCTTATATATATATATATATATATATATACGGCGTGTTCCGTATTTATCTGTCCCTGTTACGAAAAATTCCGCTGCGCAAACTACTGAACTATATGGGCTCAAAACGCCGACTACAAGGTACCTTATGATGGTCTTCGTCTTTCGATAAGTAATTTAACATTTAAAATTGCCTGCATTTTCAGGAATCGGCGAAAAACTGCATTCAGCTGCGGCAGAACTTTTCGTCCAGGCGAGCAAAGAAGCCAGTGTGACAGACTGCGCCATCTGGCGGGCGGTGTTAATTTCAAGGAGCATACGACACGCACATCCGAAGAAACCGCGCGAGATGCGCATTCGCGCCCCAAGCCGTGACATCGGTTGCCTCACCGCTCGCCAGATGGCGCAACCTGTCAAACTGGCTTCTTTGCTCGCCTGGACGAAAAGTTCTGCCGCAGCCCAATGCAGTTTTTCGCCGATTCCTGAAAATGCAGGCAAGTTTAGATGTTAAATTACATATCGAAAAACGAAGACCATCATAAGCTACCTTGTAGTTGGCGTTTGAGCACATATATTCCACTAGTTTGCGCAGGAGAATTTTTTCTAACACGGACAGATAAATACGGAACAGGCGGT
This sequence comes from Amblyomma mixtum, assembly GCF_055824585.1. NCBI lineage: Eukaryota > Metazoa > Arthropoda > Arachnida > Ixodida > Ixodidae > Amblyomma > Amblyomma mixtum. The sequence continues at coordinate 182,674,822 of NC_143013.1, forward strand.
ATATATGGCGAAGTGTACGCTTCGTTAAAGGAAACATATTTATTCGACTCAACGTTTCGATCGGAAGACCGATCTTCACTCCTGAAGAAGATCGGTCTTCCGATCGAAACGTCGAGTGGAATAAATATGTTTCCTTTAACGAAGCGTATACTTCGCAATATACTCTTGCAAGCAGTCAAGTACTGTATGGTCTCGCAACCTATATATATATATATATACAGGTAAAAATAAGGAGCAAAAATTGTGTCACCGGTGCGCCTTCAGAAAGAAAGGCTTCTGTTTCAGCGAAAGTAAAAGACAGAAATATTAAGCACGCAGTATTGAGCTGAATAGTTCTACATAAACATTTCGGTAACGATCGATTGCAGGAGTGTGCTCTGCTGCCGAATATCGATTACCGCTCCTAGATTTGTAAATAACTGCGTGCTTTCTAACCATAACTTGTTTTTTGCCAATTCTATAACTTGTTTCTTGCATACTTCGTTCGCCTGTAAATGGGCGGTGGGCCGAATACTGTCACAGCGCAATGTAAACTCTGTTGAGGAAAATTTTTGAAACAACAAAATTAACAGAGGACACTTGTAAATGCTTCCGCACTTCGAAGGCCACGCATGAATCTTTTTTATTTTTTTAGTTCCTTTATAGGACGCACCTGCGGTGGGCCGAATACTGTCTCCGCGCGATATAAACACTGTTCAGGAAAATTTTTGAAACAACCAAAATACCAGAGTACCATTGAAAATGCTTGCGTGCTTTGAAGGCCAAAGCATTCATTTTTTATTTCTTTTATTCCTTCCTTTCCTAGGTTGCACCTGCGGTGGGTCGAATACTGTAACCGCAGGATATAATCTTCGTGGAGCAAAATTTTTTAAACGACAAAATTAACAGAAAACACCTGAAAATGCTTCCGTGCTTTGAAGGCCAATACATTCATTTTTCATTTCTTTTTTTTTCCTTTCTTAGGACGCACCCATTCATTAGTATACAGTTGTGAGCCAGATCATGTACTAGGTTCACCTTTCTTCGTCATGAAGCAACACGACTTTCTGGACTGTTGGTTGCGTGCTGGCCTAGCGATCTGAAGATCCTTGGATCAGTTCTACAGCTGAGGAAATAATTTTCTTCTTTGCTAGTGACATCACTGAAGGTTTTCGTACCACTTTTCCTGGATGGCAGACTCCGGGATTCGTTGGCTGATAAGAAATATGAGGGTTTCGCTGTAAAAACAACACCAAAGCTTTGTGTAGGCACGAGCAGCGGAGTTCGTACGTAAACCTCTCTCTGCGGTAGACAACCTAGAAGTCGCACACATACTCCTTGTTTCCTACCTCCCCAGCGCGAAGACAGAACACCGATTTTTTTTTCCAGAAGCGCATCTCTGAGAACAAACAGTGTGAGGGCAACCTCGATCATGTGACCGCGAATGTTTGTAGTGTTTGTTCATACTTCAAAGGAGCCGGCAAACCGCTTTATCGTTTTCTTTGGGACGCAAGACCCTCCAAGATTCGCCTATAGTCGATGAAAGAGATCGCGAGAAGACGCTCATCACTCCAGAAGGCCTCTTTGAGTTAAGGTGATGCCGTTTGGTCTCTGTTCCGCAGCTGCGACATTTCAGCGAGTAATAGGTACAGTGCTGGCAGGCCTGAAGTGGTAGATATGTCTGGTATATTTAGAACGTCGTTGTCTTCACCTCGAACTTTGAGGAGGACCTAGAAAGGCTTTTAACAGTACTAGACGCAATGAAATCATCCAGCCTAACCACTTTGCCTAGGAGGAGCTCCTTTTTCTAGGCCACCACGTTACCAAGGACGGAGTACGCCCAGACCGCCAGAAAAAAGCTGCTATCGCAATGTTTCCGCCACCGGCCGATAAGAAAGCCCTGCGAAGATTCCTCAAAGTGCGTGTATTACCCACGATTTGTCAAAAACTTTTCGCTCATCGCCGAGCCACTGACCCACCTGACAGAGGAAGACATGCCATTTAAATGGGAAGCGCTGAAAGTGGAAGCCTTCAAGGAACATCAGCGTCGTTTACAGTCTCCACCGATCCTCGCACACTTTCATGAGAACGCCGAGACTGAAAATCATACCTACGCAGGTAGTGCGGGCCTAAGCGCTGTCCTCGTTCAGAAAACTGTCGGAGTGGAGAAAGTCATCGCAAACGCTAGCCATTCCTTGTCCAAAGCCGAGGCTAATTATTCGACAACCGAGAAGGAGTGCCTTGCCATATTCTGGGCTACGTCGAAATTCCGCCTCTACATGTGCGGACGACCATTCAAGGTGGTCAGCGATCACCATGCGCTGTGCCGGCTTTGCAGTTTCAAGGACCCCTGCGGCCGCCTCGCTCAACGGAGCCTGCGCCTCCAGGAGTTTTACATCACCGTCGTTTACAACTCCGGACGCAAGCACTCTGACGCCGACTGGCTGTCACGGGCCCCTGTAGATGCACCGCCGCCGGACGACGATGAGGACGCCTTATCGAGTACTTAGAAGGCAAGGTTTCATCACCCCACGCCTCGTTGAAGAGAGGATTGTCTTCGTTCTGTTTACAGAATTATGTCCTCGTGAAGAACTTTACAGCGAACAAAACAGCCTACCGCTTTGTTGTACCTGCAAGTCTGCGCTGAGAACTTCTTCAGGCTTGACACGACGAGCCCACAGCTGGACATCTCGGGTTTTCTTGCACCCTCCGCCGCATTAAAGACAAGTATTACTGGCCACGACTGTCTACCGATGTTGCACATTATGTGAAAACTTGCCGAAATTGTGAGGGAAGACCCCTCCAACCCGACCAGCAGGATTTCTGAATCTCATTGAGCCCCCCTCAAAGCCCTTTCAGCAGATTGGCATGGACTTGCTTGGCCCTTTACCGAAGTCAACGTCTGGAAATAAGTCGATCATTAGAGCGACCGACTACCTGACCCGCTACGCCGAGGCAAGAACGCTACCGAATGGAACAGCAGCAGAAGTCGCCCAATGTTTTGTGGAGTGCATTCTTTTGAGACACGGCGCCCCCGATGTGCTCATCATGGACTGAGGGGCAGCATTCACGGCGACGCTGACGCAGGCCATCATGCGCTACAGCCAAACCAGCCACCGGAGGACAACTGGATACCATCCGCAGACCAACGGCCTGACCAAGCGCCTGACCAAAACCATCGCCAATATGCTCGCCACGTATATCGAAGCCGAACACAAGACCTGGGACATTATCCTCTCTTACATCGTCTTCGCTTACAACACCGCAGTGCAGGAGACTGCCCAGATGACGCCTTTTAGGCTCGTTAATTGCAGGGAGACCACGACGACGCTAGACGCCAGCCTGTACAATGTTACCAAAGAAGATAACGTCGACATCGCCTCCTACCTTCAACGAGCAGAAGCCCGAAAGCTTGGCAGATTACGGATCATAGAACAGCAGCGGACCGACGCCAGGCGCTACAACCTACGAAGAACAACGCGGCATACAGTCCAGGAGACCGAGTCTGGGTTTGGACGTCGATTTGCCGCTGCGGATTGAGTGAAAACTTTTGTGCCGCTATTTCGGCCCGTACAAGGTTCTTCTTCGGCTAGGTGAACTGGTGTATGGAGTCGTCCCTGACGAAATGAGCGCATCCCAGCGACGCGGCGTACGACCTGATGTTGTCCATGTCATCCGTCTAAAGCCCTATTATGCGCGCTAAAGCGCATTGTGTTTACACCCTTGCTGTTTATTTTTACATAATCCGTTTTAATTGTTTGTGGCCGCAATGTGTACTAAAGCATCGGGTCGATGCTTCTTTGGGAGGGGAGTAATGCCAAGAATGTTTGTAGTGTTTTGTTCATTCTTCAGAGCTGCCGGCGCGCTGCTTTTTCGCTTTGTTTGGGATGCAAGACGCGCCTAGATTTATCTCGATTGATCGCATCCAGGCGGAGCCGGCTGTACGTTGTTCCAGAGTGTTCTAGTAACTTTCGAGGCTTTATCTCGAAATATCGTTATCAGCTTTAAAAATAGCACGGCCGAGAGTGGGGTCCATTCTCTTTGACGACCGCCCAGCACGCTTGTTGCTACGCCGCAGCCGAGTGATTCAGTTCTTTGCGAGCGCAAGTCGACCAAATTAAACAGTTTAGTTTAGGAGCCACTCTCGCTGTTTTCTTGTTCGTCGTACTACACTCAGCACTACGTGACAATATGACTGATTACGCCCTCTTTTAGTTCATTCACGCCACCTCACCTTTCCTGTATATCCGAAACCATCGCAACGGTCCCCTTCTGGCAGGAAGTGCAGATTGAAATCTTTTAAATTTCTCCATTACAGTGGTGTCCATTACAGTGGTGTCATTACGTTCTAAGGCGGAAGGATTGCCGCTGTAGCCTAATACATTTGTGATGGGAGCCTTGGAGACGCCGACATCACAGCCTTTTGCAGCATGTTCTATTCTTGGCCATGCCATTGAGGTATACTCTCATCAAAATAGTGATGCGGCAACGGGAGCGAGACCTTTTAATAGGTGATCTGTGTCATCGCACGAAGCTGGGCTCTCCCCTGCATGGTGCTATGCTGCTAATGTTTTCAAAGCATTGTCTGGAAAGGGTTACGGTTGTGGGATTTATATTACAGCCTTTGTTGTCTTAATCCTTCCCCAAGGATACCTTCAGCGTCGGCGCTGTGCCTCAGAGAGACACCGCCCTGGATAGATCCTTATCAGGTGGCTACCAACGTGCACGCAGCCGCTGCAAAGCAGCTCGTGTTGCTTTCGCCGCATCGAGGCGCCGCGTGAAGACAGCAGTATACATCTCGGAAAGCCTCTAAAAAAATACCCTCTCTCACCGGTTTCGGTCGTGCAGCATGCTTGCTGGTGACTTCATCGTGCACGAGAGGATCCAACGCTGTCGAATCATTACGAAACAGGTGCAGCGATCTTATGTTCAGCCCACAGTGCAGTACAAATGCGATTATACCCATAAGTACACTTTACTATGTTCAAAAAGCAGGCAGAAATAGAATGAAATAAATGAATAATGCACTGAGCCATCAAATGCTGCGTCCGAACAAAGTATAATGCATTCTTTTCATTTAACACTTAACCACGCAGTGGCCATCATCATCAAAGAATTCATCACCAAATTCGGTATGCAGAGTGCGATCATTTTGTCAGCCATCTCGCTAACTACCCAGCTTGTATTAGTCGCGCTAGCAGTAGGGCAATTTATCGTCATAATTTGAGTAGTTTGATTGCTAGCTGTTTCGAAGAAGTATATAAAGTCCGGCTGTGAATATGGCATTGGACAGAACTTCAACTTATTATCTTGCATAACCATACAAATGCTAATTATATTTCTTAAATTCACCGTTTGTCCTGACTGCTTTGTGTCCCTTCGTTTTTTCAGTTTTAACAAGCTTCCGTTGTTAAAACAGACAGACTTCAGGCAATGACCATTTAAAAGAAACCATGAACGCTTGTGTCAGAACGACCTTCGAAACGTTCTACGCGATACTGCTTAACTGGCTAGCGTGCGCATGGAGGTAAAATCACGCGGAAGCAATATTTCAGTTCTCTCCAATGAACGATTCCGCCAGCCTGAATGATCGCGGCTTTAAAATAAATGACAAGGTTACTTTACATTGACCGGGTATTATTAAATATTGTCGTTAGAATGGGTTCGCTGAAGGATTGCAGCGAGAGCCGGCTGGCCAGTGACGTATGAGACATCACGGAGCTATGGCTCGGCAAAGGTGTTCTTTGTGAATATCGCTTGAGAAGAGAACGCACTGTAATCTTTACGCCTGCGTGTGAAAATAACTGGGGTACCCGATATCCGGTGTTTGGCGGATATTCACGCTGTCTTTTAACTACTTTTACATATGCCTGACCCTGAGTTCTTTCCCTCGAATGCGCCATCATTCTTCATTTTATTACATTTTTGGAACGAAAGGCAATATTATTTTCCTGGAGGATTGAATTAGTTTAATGTCCGTGTCTTGAAATCAGAATATGCTGGTCTTCATATAATTAGTTTCATACATTCGCCTCAAAGAAGAAGTAGTCGGTGATGAATTATTTTTTCCTTTGCTTTTCGCTTCATGGTGCTTTAGTTGTCACCAGACCTACAATCAGGTTTTCTGTTGTCATTCTTTTGAATTTCATTGTTACGCGAGTGTAAGAGGATTCCTAAACTTTCGGGTTGTGTTTCTATGCCGCTACGAGAAGGCCTCTCCGGAAGGCTTAAAGCTCTGTTTGAATATAATGGACTGCGCATACACAGACACACATGCTGCTTTGAGAACTTTGCTCTAATGAGCGCCGGAAATGCAGGTTTCGTAAGACGAATCCCTTATGTTCACGGGCGAGTCCTGCACACAGTTTTTTTTATAGATTTGGATGCTTCACGAAGATAATACGGTGACGCAATTATTCCTTGCATCATACCCGTGCGTTTGGAGGAAGTGAAATCTTCGTTGCCATATACCATTCTGAATGGCCATATAAATGTAGACGTTTTCTGATCGTCCTAGCTGAACTTTATAGTGATGTACACAGTAAGCAAGCACGAAGGGCGAGATGGTTAGACAGAACTGCACTGACAGTCAGTTGGTTTTGTTGTCTCTAGTGTAAGCTTTTATGGTTTTCAGCGATTACAGAGAATAAAGGTAACGTTTAGATTCAACAAACGACTATAAACGTTTACAAAAAAGAGCCTGGTCACGCGTCCCTTCGATCCGCTTGAACCCGTCCTTCTTTCTGATCTCAAGGTTTTCGTCCCGTGCTGCATCGTCACCCCGCAAACTGTCGAGCATGTTACTCATTAGTGCGGTTTTTCTGCAATATGACACTTCTAGATTTCAGTGCGACCTTTGTAGACGGTCTTCAGTTTACCCACCATCACTAATGCGAATACCTTTGAAACACGCTGACATCACTGCGGGGACAAAAGAAACAAAAGACGGGGGAGGAGATTCACCTTGTAATAAATAGCTTATTGCAAAAACCACCGTGTTTGAGGAGCACGCTCCAAGGTTTCCTGGAGGATCAGCGTACTTACAGGCACAAGGAGCTCCTTGAATGTATAGAGATTAGCCAATGGAAGAAGTCGGGATCTCGACGACGTTACTGAAACAGGGGCAGGTTTCATTGCCTAGTGCAAGGCATCAAAGTGAGGAGGAGGGTGTGTGAATCCGTAGCACCAGTTTGTGCAGCGAGACATGTGTATTGTTGGAGGGGGAATTGGAGACGCGGCAGAAAGTTAGCGCCCTGTCTTGCTGAGGAGGCATGCAGAAGCCCCTCAAGAAGAACCCTGTTTAGAGAGTAGTTCATATTTGATGGCTACTTCGATGCGTTCCGTTGGGGAATGCAAAACGGCGGTATATATATACAAAGCTCTTCGTTTTTTAAAAAATTTGTTCTCTAATTCGGGGGATAAAAACTGGGCGTTAATTTTCGAGCTAAAATTCGGTTGAAAATCGACTTATTTAAAAAAAAATATCTCTAGTTCGAGGTCTGTCAGGCGGCCATATTTTTTTGCAGCAGCAGAAGACAGAGTAATAGAACATCGTTTTTATGCTAGGGATAAGCAGTCCTATTTTTTGCTCATTTTTTGGTAAAAGCAGTGAAATCCTGTTTTCTGCAAAACAACTGTTTGCCAAATTACAATTTTTTTTATGTTCAATTACAGATATTTAATAAGGTGTCTTACAAAATCTACGCAGCACTCCGGCATTTCTGCAGTACCAGGCTCCATTTTTTGTGCAGTACCAAAATTCAACATGACAACCAAGATTTTAAACGCAAAAGTTCCTCAACTCAGAGTGTCGCTAGCTTTTGGAAGCGTTTTATGCAGTGAATCCAATTGGACGTCTTGTCGGTAGCCTTGTTTCGTGTTCCCGATTTTAAATCCCAGTTTTCAAACTTATCCTCAAACATCAGCGTCATAAAACCTAGCGTTAAAATAGGTTTAAAATCCCTAGCTGACCGAAGGAATTCCTCCGAAATAAGAACTATATATGCACATAGAGAGAGAGTGAACTTTATTTGTCCAATAGAATAGACCGCGCCTAAACCGCACGGCAGGGCACCATGGTTCAGGGGGTTAGCGTAGGTACAGGCCGGAAGCTCTCGACTCCTGGCGGCATCCTCAGCCCGTCGGACTGCTTTTAGTTCGATCGTTTTTTTTGTGCTTTGCAGAAGGGTCTCCCATGCAGTCCCGGCTATTATTCCCGCGAGTTTTTTTTTTTTTTTACTGTGTCCTCATCTTTGTGAAGTGAAAAACGAACTTCCATCAACGTTTTTGGAGTCAAATCGCATTGAATCCAATTCTTCAGACAGCTCTGAGTGCAAAAATTGGACAAAATTGGGTTTTACCGGAATATGAAGGACCCAACATGTATAACGTGGCACAAAGACGCGTTCAGACATGAAGCTGACTGTATGATGTTGTCCAGTTTGCATATGCTGACGTTGTTGATTGTTAAACAGCGCGAGCTTGGCTTTTTTAGGCCAGACTTAATCAAGGATGGTGGGGAGATTGTGCTAGAAACACTGGCCACCGTATGTGCACAAAACTCTTAACTTCAATCGTTTAGTTTCTTTGAGCGAAGGCTTTCATTACCGCTTTCTTTAGACGTCCGCTGTCTTAAGAAAGCGGACGTCTAGGACTTTAAAAACTGCAGACAGATCAGGTTACTGTACATTGCCTTCAAGGTATTTACTCAGGTAATCGCTATCCGATTCGGAGTAACTTTACACTGCAACCCATCGAAGAACCAGGCTGCCTTTCGTGAGGCTACTTGGCAGTACACCATATTCAGACCTTGAATTAAGTAATAGAGAAACGTACAGAATATGGCCGACCCCTTATATAAAGCCTTCCTATATTGCGAGAAAGTGTTTGATTCAGTGGAAACGCCTACAATCCAAGTAATTCTGGAACCAAGGTATAGAAGAGGTGTAATAAAAATTAGGAAGACGCTTAAGCTTCGCCTTAAGAGTAGACGCCTAATTACATAATTAGATTTTGTTTTTATTTAATATACATGCACATCTCCAACACACCTTAGTTTCATACACACAACAGAGCGTTCAATTTGTGTCCCTCCAATACGCTTGAACAAAAGACTCTCTGTGGCGTAATCGTTGCATGCCTGCCTGGCACGCAGAGGCCTTAGGAGTGTGGACCCCAATGCCGATGAGCTCATTTTTTTCGTTTGAAACGTCTGTGAATATACCCGTGTCGTTTCGGAGGCCTTCCTCTCAACCATAGGTGACGGCACCCGGTTGTCGACCGCACGAATTGCAACGCTATTGCGTAAAAGTACAGTCAGATATCTATAGCGGTTTTATGGCCACCATAGTCCTCCGTAGCAAAATAATTAAATCTAAAGAAAGAAGACAGAAAGCCGCAATCTCCCCATTACTGTTCAACGGGCGTTTAGATACCGTATCTAGAGATCTGGATTGGGAAGAACTGTAGATAATGGTTCGTGCAGAGCCCCTTCGGGGTCTGCGATAGGCAGATAACGTTGCCTTGCTCAGTACCTCGGTGGACTAGTTATACAGCATGATCGGTGATCAAGACCGGCAATAGTCCGGTGTTAAAAAATATTCAGAAAAATAATGTTCAACAGTCTCGCAAGAGAACTGTAGAGTTTGATACTGTAGGGTCTGCTCGCGGGCAGGTCAAATCTCGCGCCGCTCACCGCGGGTAGCCTCGGACCCCTTCTTCCCGAGTGGTGGGGCGGGGGGAGCGAGGCTAGGAGAAAGCCTTCATAAGGCACGACCGGGAAGGCCCGCTCTCTCTCTCGCTCTTGGACCAGCTCTCCCGACACCTGACCCCGCTGCCCCAACGACGACCGACCTGCCATGTGAGAATAAACCGTTTTGTACAAAGACCTGCCTCGAGTGACTGCCTGTGCGTCCCCGCGCAGAGGAATCGCCCACAAATAATGGCGCCCAGCGTGCGGCTTTAATTAACACCTTGTGGACGATTTCTCTGCCGATTTTGGGACGTGCAGCCAGACTCGTGGCAGGCCCTCTTTGTTCGGGGCCACGCCGGACCGATAGGGTTAAGGAGCAGGTCAGGCGGAATGTTCGCGGGGTAGCGACTTGTGAGTGTTGTAAATTTGTTAGGGGTTTTGTGTTATTTATGTAGTTTTCGGGCGTTTTCTGTTGTGTATTTCCGCGTGTTTGTAGATAGAGTGTTGTGTATGTGAATGTTCTTGTTGCCATGAGCAGTTAGCCGGTGCGGCCGGACAGTTGGCGCGAACTATGCCTCCCAGAAAGGATGTTTCAGCCACGGCTTTGGATGGCGGGGCAGCCGGTAGTGAGAGGGCCGACGCGGCGTCCGTAATAGGGCAGGTGACTGAGATGTTTGCCGCATTAGCCCGTCAGCTCGGTTCGGTGGCTGGCGCCAACCAGGCCGCAGCATCAGTAGCATCAGCGACAGCATCGCGCCCGCGGATAAATATGGAGGTCCCCTCCTTTTCCGGGTACACGGACGCGAAATCAGTCCACGAGTTTTTACAACAACTCGAGGACTACCAGACGGCTCTGGGCGCCCCAGATGACGTAATGCTAGGGCGGGTCCTGCCTGTAGCACTCGTCGAGAGCGCGGCGCGATGGAGGCGCTGCCAGCCGACTTTCCAGTCGATGGCGGACTTCAAAGACCGTTTCCGCGCCGAGTTCTTGCCGCCTGATTATGAGCGCCGGATGCTGGAGGAGCTCGCGTTGCGCACCCAACACCCAGAGGAAAGCCTCCTCGAGTACGTACTCGCAATGCAAGAGCTGTACAAGAGGGCAGATCCGACGGCAACCGACCGAGATCAGGTTGCGCGTGTGATCAGGCAGTGCCATCCACGCTTCAAGCCCTATCTGCGGGGCCGCAGTTCTAGAAACCTCGAGGCCCTAGCGCAGGAGGCCAAGACCGTGCAGGCGGATTTACTGGCCGAACTGCGCTACCAGCCGCCCCCCACGCCGGCCGAATTGCTGGAACCGGGATGCGCATGGGATGGAGGCCGAGAATGCGCGATGAGGGCTCGGCGCGCCGAGGTAATGGCCGTGGAAAGGCAGGCGGAACCCCCTGTTGTCCCTCGCGCGCTGGCCCCGTACGCATTCGAGCAGCGGCGTCGTGCCGGCCTCACAAGCCGCGCGCCGAGCGAGCGTCAGGAAGGCGCGGAGAAAGGGGAGAGTCGTCCCGAACCGCTTCGTGGAACGAGGGGTCCTCCGTCCACGCTGCGGATGAACGACCGGCTTTGCTGGAATTGCAACCAGCCCGGCCACATGGCACGCGAGTGCCAAGCTAGGCGTATGCAGGGAAACGCCAGGCGCTGGCGGTGATGTCTGGTGGCACCGGCCTTTCACCGTCAGCGGGAGAATTTCATGGTTGTCAAGGCGCTAGTCAGGAAAAGAACTCCCGCGCCGGCGACGGGGAGGCCTTTGTCCCGCTCGCCTGTAGAGCTCAGGGAGTCGTTCCGCGGTCAAGCCCTTTTATGCTAGTGCAGTTAGCGGGTCAATGCTACTCTGCACTCGTAGACACGGGCTCAACGCTGTCACTGGTCGGTGACGAGGTGTACGAGGCCTGCCGGATAGGTAACATCCGTGTCAGACCGGCCGAAACCCCGTTAAGATTAGCAGCTGGGGCGGCAAAGGCAAAGGGAGCAGTGCGTCTTACGATGCGCTTTGACGGCAGAAAGCGGAGACATCGCTTCGTCTATCTGCCTGGCTTGTCGATACCAGTAATTCTGGGAAGGGATTTCCTCTCGAGCGAAGGCATTGTGCTCGACATGGGGGAGAATGGCTATCGTTACAGCCAGCTCGCCCCCCTCATTCCCTTCGAAAGCGCATCCTTGCCCGGCTGTCCTGCACAAAAGGTGGGTGTCCACACCTGTGCGACAGAAAGGCAGGGGAGCTCCCTCGAGATGCTGAGAGACGGTGGCCCGTTAGAAGCGATTATTGCGTCTTTCTCAGGACCCAGTAGTCAGCGCCGAAGGCTCGCGGAAACTTTACTCCCGTTTTCGGATTGCTTCACGGAGAAACCGGCCAGAACCGACCTGCTTCAGCACGAGATTCAGACGGGTGATACGCGCCCTTTCAGGTGTAACCCGAGGCCGTTAAGTGCGCATAAGAGGCATCTTCTCGACTGTGCCCTTGACGAGATGATTGACACCGGTGCGGTGAGACCCTCACAAAGTCCCTGGGCGTCACCAGTGGTTCTAGCACCGAAGAAAGATGGATCGGTCAGGCTGTGTGTTGATTATCGTAAGCTCAACTCACTGACGCCTACTGTGGCGTACCCTTTTCAGTCGATCGAGGCTGTGATGTACGCGTTAGGGAACTCGAGGCTCTTCACAGTCCTAGATGCAAGCAGAGGGTACCTGCAGATTGAGGTGGCCGAAGGTGACATTGAGAAAACCGCATTCACCTGCCACCGCGGGCTCTTCGAATTTACTCGACTCCCGTTTGGTTTGTCTAACGCCCCGAGCACGTTCATGCGACTGATGGACATCGTGCTGGGCGATGCAAGGTTCAACTACGCCATGTTGTACCTCGACGACGTTGTGATATTCTCACAGTCGTTCGAGGAGCACCTCATTCACCTGAATTCCGTTCTCGATAGAATGAGACGTGCCGGTCTAACCTTTAATCCAAAGAAAGTGCAGTTGGCATCGAAGAGAGTGAACCTCTTGGGCTTTGTCGTGGATGATGGCACACTGAGGCCGAATGATGACAAACTGCAGGCAATTCTGAACTACCCCTGCCCCATGGATGTGAAAAGCTTGCAGAGGTTTTTGGGGATGGTTGCGTTCTACAGGCAATTCATCCCGCGCTGTTCGGAGCTTGCAAGGCCGCTGAACCTGCTGTTGCGTAAAGGCTCGAAGTGGGTCTGGGGCAAGAAACAGAGTGACGCATTTGTTGCCTTGGCTCCCGCGATAGCGAATACCGCTAGTCTGCGCCTCCCCGACCTGAACAAGCAGTTTGTCTTGCAGACAGACGCTAGTGACTACGGTGTTGGAGCTGTTTTGTTACAGGAACACGAGGGCAAACTGCGCCCTGTCGCGTTCGCTAGTCGCACGCTCACATCGGCGGAGCGGAATTACTCCGTGACCGAAAAGGAATGCCTGGCGATCATGTTCGCATTGTCGAAGTTCGACATGTACGTACCTAGACGGAGCGGTCTTCACCGTGCAGACAGATCATCAGGCATTGTCTTGGTTAAAGAGGCTCAAGAACCCCGCAGGCAGACTCGCGAGATGGGCGCTGACGTTGCAACGTTACGCGTACGCCATCTTGTACCGCCGGGGCAGCTTGAACAAGGTGGCCGATGCTTTATCGCGCGCACCGTGGAATGCTGGCGGAACCGTTTCAGAGGCGCAGCCCAGCTTTGTAAAAAGCGGCGTCATCGCTGTTGGAGAGGAGGAGAGGGCGGACGGGAGTGTCGCGCCCGGTTTGGAGAGAGAGGAGACGGACAAAGGTCCCGCACGGTGCTGTGACGGAAGGGAAACACAGCAGCTCGTGGCGGCGACCGCTCGCCTGCCTAGGAGCGAGGCAGAAAGAAATCTGTCTTGGTGAGTAGCGGTCAGTAGAGAAGAGCTGATCGAGGCCCAGAAAGCAGACGGTCTTTGCCAGCGGGTGCTGAAGGAGCTTGCGAGCAGCGCAGCTTGCACCGGGAACGCTGAGGGCAAGTACGACGCGTATCTGCTGGGCGATGATGGCTTGCTGCTCCGCTATATTCCCCAACTTGACGAGGAAGAGGCGATAGCATCCCCTTTCCGAGTCGTGGTCCCGAGAAGGTTGCGGAAACGGTTCCTGCAGTACTTCCATGACTCAGCGCTGGCAGGCCATGGCAGCGGCAGTAAGACTTACGACAAGTTATGCCGTGTCGCGACCTGGCCAGGCATGAGAAAGGATGTGCTGGGATACGCCCGTACCTGCCCGGTATGCCAGGTAGCCAAGCCTCGGGCGGGCAAGCCCGCTGGCATGATGAAGGCGGTAGTTAGCAACTACCCGTGGCAAGTGGTCGCGTGCGATATCATGGGACCCCTCCCTCGGTCCGCGCGCGGAAACCAATTCATCCTGGTAATAACGGACCACTATTCCAAATGGGTTGAGGTTTTCCCCCTTAGGAAGCTTGTGCCGGAACGAATTTGGGAAAAACTGTTGGAGACTTTCACTCGTTTCGGTTTCCCTTCCGACCTGATTACAGACAATGCTTCTTATTTCACAAGCAAAGTCTTTGTAGACTCTTGTCGGGCGCTTCAAATCCGCCACAGGAGAACGAGTCCTTACCACGCTCAGAGCAACATAACCGAGCGGGTGAATCGAAATCTGAAGAGCATGCTGGTCGCGACGACCGAGCAGCACAGAGATTGGGACGCGCGGCTGTCCGAACTGGCGTTCGCTACAAGGACAACCGTGAACAGGTCAGTGGGTATTACACCCGCTTACTTGAATTTTGGGACAGAGATCGCTTTTCCGCTAGAGAATGCCTTACTCGACGCGGCGGGGCCTGCGCCCCCTCCGCTTTCGCAGTACGCGGCAAGGCTCCGGGAGCGCCTGGAGGCAGCGCAGCGAGCAGCCCGCGAAAACCTCGATGTCGCGCGCATGGAGCAGGCAGATCAGTACAACAAAGGTCGCCGTCATGTCGTTTTCAACACGGGCGACTTAGTACTCAAGAGAACGCACCCACTTAGTAACGCAGCGCGCGGTTTCGCCGCGTCGCTAGCGCACAAGTGGGCTGGGCCGTACGAAGTTACGGCACGGACTACGCCGCTCACCTACCAGCTGCGGTTGTTGACAAACGGCGAAACCGCCGGTCCGGTGCATGTCGCTGATTTGAAGGCTTTCCACCGTCGCAAGGACGATGGCTGCGAAGCGGTGAAAAATCAGCGCGATGCGGCGATCTCACCCCCGGGAGGACGAGCAGGTAGCGGTGCGGTTCGCAACCGACGCTACAACCTGAGGACCAGGTAGCACCCGTGTCTCTCGATTAATAATCACTCGCAGTGCTCTCGCCCTCTCAGTATGTCTTCTAGGAAGCTCCAGCGGACCGACGCCCGTGGCTCGGACTCCAGAAGGCAAGGCAGACCACCGTCGAACGGTGGCCGCCATCAAGGCGCGCCACCCGGCTGGCGGCAGGAGCCGCGCGAGTGGCGCAGGTTCCACGGCCGCGGTGGCCCCCACCGCCAGCCAAACCACGTGCCTAACCACTGGAGAGCACCTCCCAGTGGTGCAGGCCAACGCAAGGGCGCCAGGGATCATCAAGCGCAGGGCACCCCTCAGCACCCAGCCGGCGCTTCGGCCGCCGAGCAGCCGCAACCCAGGCGGTCCAGGAGCCATCGGCCGCTTGTAAAACGACGAGGAGCGGGCCGGCCTGTGCTCGGTCTGCGGCACACTTGTCGTGCACCGGCTCCGCCATGAGGCCGGTGCGTTGCATACCTGGCATAACGGCGACTGCAGCACCTTTCCCCGCTGTGCCACTGCAGAGGGTCAGCCCGGAGGAGGCGGCCCTCCGCATCCTCCAGTCCAGCCACCCAGACCTGCTGTCCCCGGCGGCCGAGGAGCTTTGGAGGGCGCTGCCGGCCGGGCCCCCAGTGGAGCCAGGCGCCTCGCTCCCCCAGGCGGCTCGTGAGCAGCCCATCCAGCTAGTGGTGAGCGGCCCCCCGGCGAGCACCCCTCCCCCCTGCGACGACTCTACGGACCCGGACCCGGAGGTCATCGAACGCCTACTGGCGGACCCCGGGACGGACGTTTGAGGGGGGGGGGAGATGTAGGGTCTGCTCGCAGGCAGGTCAAATCTCGCGCCGCTCACCGCGGGTAGTCTCGGACCCCTTCTTCCCGAGTGGTGGGGCGGGGGGAGCGAGGCTAGGAGAAAGCCTTCATAAGGCACGACCGGGAAGGCCCGCTCTCTCTCTCGCTCTTGGACCAGTTCTCCCGACACCTGACCCCGCTGCCCCAACGACGACCGACCTGCCACGTGAGAATAAACCGTTTTGTACAAAGACCTGCCTCGAGTGACTGCCTGTGCGTCCCCGCGCAGAGGAATCGCTCACAATACTTAGCGAGGCGGTAGAAGGGGGAGTGGTTTACGTTTACTTGACTAATATGATGACCGCTCATCAGGACCATGATAGTAAACTAACAAGGAGCATAAGGGTTTACGGAAGTGCGTTTGCATCTCTTCTCTGGTCAGGAATGGCAATTTATCAGTATAGCAAAAGAGAAACCTATACAAAATCTGAATAGTATCGGCACTGATCTGTGGCAGGAACCTGGAATCCAACGAAAAGGGCCCATATTAAATTCAGCAAAGCGTAGCGAGCTATGAAAAGGAAAATAATTTGTATGTTTAAGAGAAGGACAGAGAGAACAACGAAGAAGGAAAAAAAACGCGAGATATTGATGTCATAGCCGCAATCAAAAATTAGAGACGGATACGGAGGGTACTTGTAATGCGAAGGAAAAATAAACGATGGTAGTTAAATACTACGAACCAGATTCTAAGAAGGGGAAGCCGAGCGTTGCAGGGTACGGCTTAGAGTAGATCAGGCAGTTTGGGAGGATATATTAGTTTGAGCTGGCACAGGAAAGGGTTATATGGAAAAGTATAGGAAAAATATGGGCTTACTTAAGCTGATGATAATCAGGTTAAGACCCCGAGTAATTGTTTGAACTGGAGTGCAGTGTTGTACATTGTTCGAGACTCGTGAGCATACACACTACATCGAACTGCTAGGGTGACCAACTGGTTTGAACATCCGCCTCACGTGGGGTGGTGCAGCGTTCAAGTCCTTTAGCCGCCGCGTACGCACCGGTGGCGTAACAAGCGCAAGTGTTCCAGTGGCCTGGCTTCAAAATACTGGGATGAAATGCTTGTATAATCGCTCTTTCACCCCATCTCCTATAGGCACTGAACACCTCATGCCATGGAACTCTTTGGCTGAAGTGTCCTTACGCCGCAAAAATTCGTAATCATCGACATACTACGCGTCAACGCTCTTACACAGTTTTTTTCGCAGCTCCGCTTCAGAGGTGGCTAAAGTGGCGGTCGCAGGTAGGGGCGCTCCAGTCGAGCTTTTCTACATCGTCTGCTCTCGCAGAAGTATCGCTCTCGGCAGTTGCGACAGGCTGTAGTGGCATTTTCAAGCTCCTTTTTTTGCGTGAATGGTACTCGTAGTGATTGCGACACCCTCTTTGTGGTGAAATCCGTGAAGTTGGGGACTTCACGCGATTGTTATACTTGGTATCACGCTTTGCGCCTGGCTTCGCAAGTGGGAACAGAAATGACAGCACCGATCATTTTTTTCACACCACCTCGCGATGACAGTCTCTTTAATAGGTGTCAGCTGATAGTGTGTTGCAAGAGCAGCTGTCTCGTGCGCCTAACGTATGTGAGCGTCATGCTGAGGACGAGAATATAAGCAGCGAATACAAGCACATTGTAAACGGGCCATAGATGCGAATTCCTAGTGGGAACTCCGCATTGCACGGTGCCTTCCCGGGACTCTTTTCCTCTCTTGCGAAGAGAATATCAAAACCAAAACACGTGCAATGCAGCCGAAGGTAGCGCAAAACGTGCGCGTTCATGCAGGCTTATTAGCCCAGAGGTAGCTTCGAAGGTACGTATACTACGTCGACGTCTTCAAGAGAGCTCTTCGTTCGCACTCGTTCGAATGAGCTGGTGCCAATTTCCTGCTCGAGTGAGACCAGTAATACGTCTGCGCTGACGATTGGTGAGCTGGAGAGTGCGACGCTTCCCTTTATGGACTGGGGATATAATGCTATATATAACACTATATACGATGAAGATGGAAGGTGTGCGGCGTTTTATACTCGAATACTACCCGAATGTAGTCTAATAATTCTGAAGGCTATTGTCAATGAGGTCAACGAAAGGCTATTGTCAACGAAAGCTGCAGACACTGTCACCGACCTTGGTAGAATGCTGACGGAAGAGTGGGCCTAAATATCTGTGCATGTGTTCGGCAAATCTTGATGAACAGATGGCGAAATCGGAAACTGCTCATCGCAGACACCGGCCGCGTGGTAGAAAAAAGAGTAGGTCCTGACACTGACGGCAGTAGTCCCAGAAGTTACAGACCGTGGAACTCAAAGAGCACTGGCACACCTCCTATTCCTGGCGTTCATGTCATCAGTATGTGGCGTGACAGTGCTCTACTGTCCAAACTGAAATAGTTCTGTCATTGCATACGATTGGTGTTAAGTGCTATAACCTGCGAACAGAACCCTGAAAAACTAAACGTCTTGGATGGCATGAAACACACAACACTTCAAAGGGTGAAGCGCGCCTCGTCTAGTGTCATGTGGGCCGTCCTAACCTGAGTGTATGCGCCCTTGTGCTCTTTAACCAACGTGGTGTCTTGTCCATGTACCAACTGAATCATACGCTTGCATCGTCACGCCGTAAAAAATGAATTTACCTTGGCCTGAGCGCGGGGCTGGCCGTCTTTATGGAGGTGTTCCAGACGACGGTCCAGACACGTAAAAAGCGCGGCAGCAGCGCCGTTAGTTCCAGCGACGTCCACGGTAGGCACGCGAGTGAGCCACGGGTGTAGGAAGCTGAGAAACTTAAACTGTCTAAGAACGTTGCTACGCACAACACCGAGTCTTAGACACGTGCGTTTTGAAATGACAGTGGGCAAGGTTACAGGCGCATTCCACTCTTCGCTGGTTTTAACTGCAGTGCAGGACATGTTTGTCGTGACCTCTGGTTCTGTTGCAGCTTGGGGTGTGCAGTCAGTGCTGCACCAGGCAGTGCTACCTTGACGGCAATGGATGCATCAGTAACAGTTAGTACTGGGAGGATGTAAATGTTTTATAAACCTTCTCGACGAAGCGCATTCTGGCATAACCACACTGGAACCTGGTGTCGTATCGTTTCGGGTTTACAGTCGGCTGCTCCAGAGCGATTTTGTTTTTCAGTGCTTTAACTTTAGAATATCGCACAGGAAAGTTTCCCTTCGCTGGACTAATAACGCATAAAACAATGATTTCGCCATTTGCCCAACGGCTCTCCATGGAAGCTGCGTCTGTGACAGTAGGAAAAGCGCCATTGGAAACGCAGCGATATCCTTTCTCTATCCAGGAATTCCAATTTCAGATGGAAATGATAGTGTCCTTCCCATTAAGAGCACATACAACTGTTTGACGTTCAAGGAACGAAGGGCACGGGACCCTTGATTTGCTGTTCAAAGATTCAGATTTCTTTGGCTGAAAAGTTACGAACATGCAACTGTCTATCTCAAGCTAGACCGGAAAGCATCATTTTTTGCATGTTTGGACCATGTACGTGAATATTTTGGTGATTCAGTTCACAACATCATGATCGGACACATCCGCTGTAGGAAAAGGCTAATTCTGTATCCCTACGAAAAATTCTGGCCTCACCACCTGCGGCTAGAGAAACTCCTCAAAATGCTAAATCTCATCTTCCTAACTATTTCAATAGTGCCATTCGCTGCGTATGTAAATTTTGGAACTCATTCCTTTATTCTTACTGACCATCTTGACTTCTCATTACATGCAGGGTCGGTCAAAAGTAACCTAACTGATAAGGCACAAGAAAGCTAAGTGTTATATAAAGCATCAGCAGAGAACCCGCTCTCTTAGCATGGAAGGATGGATTTGGAATCTTTCAGGATCACAACAGATCGGGAACGACAAGTCCCTAGCTTCCGATACGCCGCATCAATAGAGAGTTTTAGCTGAGCGGGTTTGTGCGTTCGCTCCGCTCAGCGAGCTAGCGGGAGCGCTACTGCGCATGCGCGAAGCGCTCAGGCGGGAGCGCGCGAGCGGAACGGCTCCTACGCCCCGCTCCCGCGCGAGCCAAGCGGAGTCCGGAGCGGGCCGACGAGCGGGCCTCGCGCAAAGCCTTCTGGGCTCGCGCTAGCCGAACCAAACGTAAACATTCAACATGGCGGCCGCCAGCGCGGGTCTTGCCGGATACTTTTTGGCATGGCGAACAGATTGCAGGCGGTGTCGGATAACTTGCGAACGTAACTCGATCACGATCGACGCTCGCACGCGTAGAGGATGAAAGCACACGCTAGACAACGCTACAAATGCGTACACGCGCACGCTGCGAGGAGTGACTTGCGTGGTCTTGGCTTGGCTCTCGCAGTGGCAGACATTTAAATTTTTTTGTAATACGAAAGCTTCACTGCTAAAACCAAATCACTGTTGTTACCAGAAAGCATACAGCAAACGTAAACAGCTATCATTTATTTATTCACGCATATATCAGGGAGGCTTACTTATAACCATTTTCTGGCAAGTCCAGTTTTCACCACTAGGAGGCGCAACGAGTCGCCTCGCTTGAGCGGACGGGGAAGACGTTGCGCTTAAACTCTACTCTTGTGCGACGCTCCGCTGTGGCTCCGCTGGGAACTGCGAGCGGAGCGGACAGTAAACCCGCTCAGCTAAAACTCTCTAATGGGAACGCTTTCGCTCCGTTGTTGAAGACACGACTCCTGTAAAACGAAGGAATGTGAAAAGACGCTGTGCTAGCTTCTGTGACCTTATCTGCACAACCACCAGGGAAAATTTAAGATGAAGACGACGGACGTACTCTGCTTCTAAATGTTCAAGTACAGGGAGTCCTAACCCACCGCCAACAGCGCTTTGCATTTCAAAAAAGGCACCAACACTGAAAGATCAATAGGAATAAAGTTTATCTTTGTTATATTTTGCTACGAACCATGCTTTACAACTACCCACAATGCGTATGCCATCCGCTGAATGACGGCCAACGTACACACCACGCCCAGAACTCAACAAGACCACTTGCACGGGCCCGTCGCAAACATCCGCAAACATACATCACTACTATGCGCAAAAGCTGAGAGCTTTAAAGCTCTTGAGAAAATGTCTAAATTCGGCGATGCCAGCGCAAAAAATGTGGTTTTTTTAAATCTCTGCTATTTATCTCCTTTTCTAAGCTATCCTCACATTGTAAGGAACAGGAGTCCTCTCATTATAAGTCTGCTATTATGTACTTGGTTTCCTTGCAACTGCTTGCATCCCGTACACAGACGGGCGCTATCAGTGGCTTTGGCAATTTAAAGTCGCTCCTTCCTCGAAATGTGCTATTAATCGCTGGATTGAAGTATCCGCAAGTCCGACTGGCGATCTGCCCTACCTATGTTTCCCGCTTGCACACAGTCGCGTAAATTTTCTCAAGCTTGGTCTTTGAATTTTGTTGGTATACAGACTTGGGGATGTCATCGCTCAGCGCCCTGAGGAGTTCCACTTTGTGTTGAAAACACCGCATGTCTGTGGGCTCTCTCCTTCCGCCAGCGTGTACCGTTCAAGAGGCGTTACGAAGCGTGTGGTGGGGTCTCACGCTCACGCCCCCTACCCAGTGAGGACGAAAACTGTACAAGGTCACGAATTGGGTGCACTGACTGGTCACATGATGTACGTCTAGTGCGCGCCCTACTCAACAACTATGAAGGCGGCGTGAGGCTATACTGCCCTGACTCTGACAGTGCGGCTGCGCTGTGTGTTTTTTTTTCTTGGGCAAAAACTAACAAATAGTGCAGTGGCTTCTACTTAGGTGCTATCCAGGGACGTATGATGCATCGCTACTAAAGTAATAAAGGCTATCAACAATAGCCGTTCAACGGTCATCACCGTGGTTTGAGAACATTGGCTCTGTGCTCAATGACATCGAGATTGCATCTTCATATCTTTCTTCCTAAACCCGAGACGACTGTTAAGGAGTATCAGTATTAATTGTGGCGATAATTGGACACATTCATGGGCTACTTAATGGTGCCCATCCTCCACCGAAAATAGTCTGCCTTTCTGGCGTACTTTCTCCTCGCCATTGTGTGAGTGGCTCCTAAAAAGACGACCAGGTCGCCGAAATGGGCTTAACTTTTAAATAACGACAAGGTACAGATTTAAAGAAACACATGAATTCTTTTATGTTTGCAAGTGGTGATTTTGATGGCCACCATGCTGAGTGTAACAAGTTATCGGCTGGCACGATAATTGCTCCCAGTATCCTTGTTTCCATCTTTTGCACTGTTCTAATCAACGCTACTCGCCCCAATTATCACAATGATCGATCGCCTGAAGCGTCCACACTGTGACGGAATGAAGAACAAATCACCCGACAAGTTTTTCTACTTACATGAAGTCGCGTCCTGCGCATTAAGAAAATTAACACTGTAAGAGGAGATGACTGAGAAACAACGACAAATGGACCAGGATGCAACACGAAGCGAGACTAAAATACGAGACAAGCTTGAAAAAAGTACTTATGGCAAATGAGTTTTGAAGCGAAAGCTTCACTACGGGACCTCGGGCTGCAATCGCGGACCATGTAAATTTCACCTGGAGCTCAGAGGTCAAACCATGAAAAAGAGAAAAAGAAATTGAATCAATATACATGACCCGAAGTCAATCCTGGGGCTGCGGGAACCAATCTTCTTTAAGGGCCGCTCAGTGAGACTACTAGGCTATCCACGCAGTCAATACACGTGTTAAATTGCACCACTCGCTTCATCAACTTCCGCGTTGTTGTTGTTGCCTTGGTGGCATCGCACATACCCACGACGGGGGATTGACCAGGGTTCAGTGAGGAGAGCCCAAAGAAGGTAAAGTGGTGCCAAGCTAATGAATTACCTTTTGTTGCCAACCTAATGATTTAACTTTGGGCACGTATTCCGAGTAATTAAAGATCGATCTACTCCGTACCGCGGCACTGCCCGCCCACCGTCTTCTACGTTGCACAAATCCGCGCCTTCGCTCCGATTGGAACGTAGTAAACATTCACTGTAGTTTTTTCAGTTTTGTTTCAATGTAGGGATATATATCTGGAGTACATTTATTTATTTATTTACAGAATAGTGCAGGCCCTAAAATGGGTCCAAGCAGGAGGGGCAAAATAACATAGAAAGAAGCACAGCACATTACATCGCATAAAACTAAGATATGGGTAATAAAACACAGTAAAGAAAAACAAACACCAACTCAGAAACTCTAAATAAGGGATTTTCTCAATGGCACTGATTCTGTTTGGTACCTCCGGAGGGATTTCGTTCGGTGGAGTTATTCTGCGAACAAAAGAAATAGCAGTGACTTAGCTCAGCTGGGCAAGGATATACGTAGCGAAAACAGCTTTCTCCACTGACATTTCGGTGGCAACGCGCCGTCGTTGTCTTTCAGCAACTTCGCGGCTTCTCTTCGCGATACGTTCTTGTCGTTCTTCGTGCGTCTCGGCCCCCCGCTTAGCCTTTCGGGTCCACGCTGTCGACCGTCCTTGTACCATGCGACGACTTTTAGATCGGAGGGCAATTTCACGCCGCCTGTACTGCTGCCGTGAAGAGCACGGCCGCTCTGCTTCTTCCATGATGCGCGTCTGAGGTGCGAGCCCATCGTTTGCGGCTTATACCCCAGCTGCGCGACGCAACTCTACGAATGCGCAGTGCGGCGCAACGGATGTGGCGCCATGGTTGGCATGGTACTGGTTGGCTTTGTAACGGCGCATGCGCAGTAGTGGCCTTTGGCCAGGGTTGCCAGATGGCTCCGACCTCAGGTAGCCAAATTGGCCTCCGTAGTAGCCCAAACGTAGCCAACACCGAAATTTTTGCGTAGCCCAAAAGTAGCCAAAAAAATTTGCTTTTTTGACGACATTTCTTAAGCATATTGAATTAATTTTCGGCAAGAATATTTACATATTAGATTTCTTTCCCGCAGATGATGTCTGAGGGGGTGCGCACGGCGTGTTCTTTCCGTTGTTACGTTTCGCATCCGTCATGCGCGCTAACCAGTGCGGCTAACAGGTGCGCTAACCAGGTCCTAAAGATGGGGCCGCAGTTCCACTTTGCAGGCGCGGCAGTAGGCCATATCACCTGAGGCGGGTGACGCCAGCCAGTTTGCACGCGGAAAAGAACGGCGGCGCTATATCTAGTTTAGGAATATTTCACCTTTTAAATGTTCGTGCGCAGATTAGACACGTCGACAGTGAAAATACCTTACTGTATACATACGCAGCCTCACTTTCAATTGCATGCTTTAAGAGGAAGGTTCTCACTGAGAGCGTCACCTCATAGCATCGAGCATGCGCCTTCTTGAAGCTACATTCTACGATATGCATGAGCTCAGAATAAATCAAGGATATATGCCATTAGATGATAATCTATGTCGATTTTATCTTCAGTCTAACAGCACCTTCACAATAATGAGAAAAACAATTACCCTTCAATTCCGGCTCCTTTTCCCATTTCTTTTTGTAGTTCCGGATGTACATCGCCCACTTGCCCATTCTGAAAGTTCTCGTAGCGACGGATCTACTGCCATGTCATGCCACTAACTTCAGCCGCCTTCGTTAGTTACAGTGCGTTCCGCGCCGAAGGATGGCTCCACGGCTCCGCATGAGTGCACGCAGATTACGCAACTGACACGGCGCTCTCGCGTCGCTTGCAATGAATCTCGAGGGCTGCACGTGTGCCGCTTGAGGCTGCAGAAAAAGAGTAGGCTCTTGCGAGTGGCGCGCTTGCTGTGTCCAGCACGAGAATAGGAAGAAACTGAAAAAGACCTTATTAATGCGTAAGCATTACTTGCCTCATCTTGAGCAGAATGTGTCCGCAGAACCAGAATGAACAATACAAGAAAAGAACATGCCTGGCAGTGGGTTTCCGAACAGCCACCTACCGCAGCCGAAGCGGACGCCCAAACCACGAGGCCACGTCTATGGTTAACGGTTAACACGTGAGGATCACGAAACCAGGCAACAGAAGCGAAATAGTAGCATTTAATGCTTACGCATTCGCACCACGTAGGGAGCGCCGCGGTGGCTCAGTGGTTATGGTGCTCGCCTGCTGACCCGAAAGACGCGGGTTCGATCCCGGCCGCGGCGGTTGAATTTCTTTGGAGGAGAAATTCTAGAGGCCCGTGTACTGTGCGATGTCAGTGCATGTTAAAGAACCCCAGGCGGTCGAAATTTCCGGAGCCCTCCACTACGGCGTCTCTCATAGCCTTAGTCGCTTTGGTGCGTTAAACCCCATAAACAAAACAACAAACAAAAAACCACGTAGGGAGGCTTAAGTTCTCTTAATGTTTTCTCTCGATTCTGGTACCATGGTTGTCATGGCCACCCGAGGTGCACCGTCAATGGGAGAAGGCTCACTTGTGCAGACGGCAACAGTCTATATTCAATGGCCCGCGCGCGGGTGGCGTGGATTAAGTGGAATATATAGGCTGTGAAGTGTTTCCGCGGGGGCAACTTTCACGTAGTGTCAACTCTTTATAAAAGAAATCGAAAGGCCATGATCCTTGACCGCCTGAAATACAAGTTTTCTCGAACACAGCGTTTACAAATTGTCATTTTGTAGCAGACGCGCTCAATTTCTTTAACCTTCTATAGCGTGCATTTTGATTCCAGCATGCCTTTTATTTCTGTCACTGTATAATTCTAACAGAGCACATTATAACTACTTTAACTTTTTTTTTCACCCATGAAAAAGATGTAGCCCAAAAGTAGCCACATAGCCAAAACAAAATTTATGACGCCAACTCGGACAACAAGTAGCCCAATTTGGCTATTAATAGCCCAATCTGGCAACCCTGCCTTTGGCAGGCACCGCGATATGCATTTCTGCTAGCCTAGTGTAGCTTTCGCTACAAAATGAGTATTTGAAAGCATTGATTCTAGCGCTGTTGTACTATGTTAGTGATTCAGCCTTATGATGTCTTCTTAGTCGCGTTGTTATCGGCTTATTAATTAATCAGGGCACATGCAGAGTTTATTTTCGAGTAATGAAAATAAATTTAAATCTTAGATTTTTTTCTTCTTGTTTGGAATGTCTGTATATTTTGTATTGACATCAGAGCGGTTGGAGGGTCAGTCGAATGATATTTATTAAAGATCAGCCGCACAGCTTTTGACTGATCGTTTCCAACACATCGATGTTATGTTTTGTGTAAGGGTACCAGATGGTCCACGCGTACTCATGTTTGGATCTAATGATAGATGTGTGGCCTAAAAGTAAAACTTCACGGGTCAGCTTTTAATTTATCTGTAAGCAAGCAAAGTTTCCGAAAGGATGTCGTGCATATATTTGTTATATGCTTATTCCAGCTAACATTATTGGTTGTAGTAGCACCTAATTATTTTTCTTCATTAAATTACTTGAGCGGGTAATTTAGAATTTTATACAGAAATTATACAGAATTTTGTCGAGGCGGTACAATTCTGCGAACTTTATCCCAAGAAAAACAAAAAAATATCAGCCGGCATAATTTATTGTATGTTCTGCGCTGATCGTAAGAGAAAATTTTATTCAATCCGCTGTGTCATCCACTTATACTTTCTCCCTGAGAGTAATTCGGTGAATAAGCGACCTCTTTCACCTAGACGATGAGACACCGCCAGTAAACCCATGACGGTAAGAATTATTTTGCCAGAAACTCTTCCATACTATCACTTCACGGCATTCTCCATGTTTTGAGTATTGAGTGTACTCATGGCTATCCTTTCTTTCGCTTCATTCAGGAAAAGACGTCTTCGCCGAGCTCTGTCCCTGCAAGCAAGAACCGCTAACATCGTCGCGATGAGTATGCATAATACGGAGAAGACCACGTAGAGATAATTATATGACCCCTTCGTGTCGCGGAAGAAGCCTGCGAAAGAAAACAAAAGGAGCAAGAGCATTATCTCGCTGAGCGTCAACCTTCTTTTTTGACGCAGTAGTGAAAAAGAGCAAAAATCATAGTGGACTCACCAATGATTGCTGGTCCGCAAAGCCACACAGGAATAGTTGTCAGGCCGGCCACTCCACAGCAGAAGCTAACCTTAATCACTTCCATGTAGTCCCCCATCAGAACAGTCTTAATACACAGGATGTACCCTTGGGCTAACCCCAATATAGTCGTTAGGGCAACGAGCTCGCCGAAGTTCGTCACTAGGGGCAAAAGCAGGAAACAGACGGCGGCGGTCAAGAAGGCAGCGACAGCCATGGGGCAGCGGCTATGGTGGATCTTGTCGGAAGCAAAAGGCACCACCAGTCGTCCAAAGAGGAGACCAACCGCATTGTAGATCACAATCTGGTTACCGTGATCAAGCGTCCATCCTTTGTCAACAGTATAGGCAACGATGGTTATTGAGAATGTCACGAACACATACTCGGAGACGAGTGAGTAGAGCACTAACACATAGAAGGGCAAGGATTTAAAGCTCTCTAGCGCAACCTGCGCAATACTGGTCGGCTGCCCCACGCAGTCACCAGAATGGCGGCGCTGCTTGCTGTAGTGCGAATCATTTGTCTCCTCTCTGGTATTAATGTCAACAACTTGTTTGTTCGAGATTCTGCAAAGTTTAGTCACACGTGCTGTCAAGCTTGATAATGGAACCCTACAGGGTCGAGGGTGTCTTATTAGCATGATGAGGGGTACAGTGTGGGACACTAGCCCTCCAGCTATGAGGAGACAGCCTTGCATTCCATAAACCGCGGTGAGTTTCCACAGTAGTCTTGTGCCGGCCATCCCGGACGTAGCTCTGAAAGTCCACATGATAGCAGTGGCCGTCCCGCGGTACTCGTCGAAGTAGAGCAGCAGGTACAAGCAGAGGCCCAGTAAGGAAACACCTAAGCCGGTACCTGAAATATAAGGAACAAAAAGCGTCAGCCATATGCGTTAAGGGTTTGTCTATAGTACCAACCAGATGCAACATACTAGTAATTGTCCCCTTGTGAACAAAATTTCTGTTAACTGTTCGGAGGAAACACGTTATCGCGATACTCTACGATGCTGTTTGAAAGCTGGAGGGAATAGAACACCAAAGTTTGAGTCGTTCCCTGTAAAAGAGCCCACGAACGAAGCGTGGTTTTAGCAAGTTAATATCGTTTCCTGCAAAACATTTTTCTGTGATTGGACACAGTAGCCGCCGATCGTCGATGGCAAATAAAAATAAACTGCAGCTTGTTTGAAGAATGCAGCGTTTTACATCTATCTGTAGGGGAAAGACCAGCGGAGAGGAAAATTTGTTGTGCGCACCTACACGCTGCACAATGACCGCTCGCTGCGGTGATGAACCGGCAAGACATAGTGAAGACTTGCGTCTGCAACATCGCTAAATGTAAATTACTGCTGTGATCAGACGGTTGTGCACAGGGAAACTGGCGTTTTCTTTTTTTTATGCAGTCACTGTAACAACCGTGAGATGCCGCAGTTAGGACTCAGGGACGAGCTAGCAAAAAAAAAAAAACTTCTTCCTGTGTTCATCTTCATGTATGAGTTGGAAGGATTCTCATGCGAAGTTATCTTCTTGTGGCCATGGCGCCAAGTGTACGCATGCAAACTCACGCTCGCGAACAACTTGTGTGCTAACTCGCGAGTTAAATGCAGAGCCCCAGCGCCGCGGCTATCGAGAACTGTAAGTGATGGCGAAAAGCACATTACGCATGTCGAACGCGTCGCTGGCCAGTCAGTCTGCGCTTCTAAGTGTCGTGAATGTGTCTTCCTTGTCCGAACCCTTTCGCGCAGTTAAATCTTTTTTACCATCAAGATGGTGAGCGAGTTCATGGTACAAGCAGTGCACACAATCTTCAAGATGGAGCATCGAATAGCGAATACACGCGTGCATAAAGTGCGCAGAAGCATTTTTCGGCATATTACACTCAGTATGAGATCACTGAACTTACGAAAAAGGAGACCCAAGTGTAACTCCGGTGGGTGTTGTCATCTGGTTTTCATACTGTTAACCATTTTTGAAGCAAATCGGTGCTCGTTATTCCGAGTAGGTACTGATTCGTCCAACCAAACAAAAGGAGGCCGAATTTATTGCCCATGCGTTTTGTTAAAGGCAAGATAAGACGAAGCGAAATACCTTTCTACAATTTATAGCAAGTTCACGTGGCGAAAACGGAGCAACACCGACGAGTTCACTCTGAGGCCAGAGGCTCCGTTTGAGACGCGCTCTGCAATGTTGGCTATTGACCTCATTGGGGTCCTGAGCATCTCCTAGGCGAGTGTAGGGTATGTGTGTAACGTCACCATCCGGTTTCCTCGAAAGTTCTTGGCGCATAAGACCTATTTCATCCTATTTTGGCGTTTCGACCGGTCGGGTGAGCACAAAAATACAGGTGAAAAATGACTGCTTCGAAACTGAAAAGTTAAAAAATAAACTCGGAATACAGGCCCTGATGAGGGCTGTGTTTAATTCTAGAGGTTGTGCAAAAAGACCATAAAGTGTTATCAGTCTTGTTGGAAGTCATCAATTTTTTGGGATCTATCCCATTTGGCAGCTCAAAAGGGAAATCAAGTTTATCTAGCCTTTTTGTGCTGTGTTGCAGTAAAGATTATGTACCACGGTTGCGTGTTGCAGATTTGCTAAAGATTTTTATCGGCATGATCTGAGGGAACTTTTTTTAGAAAATATTCTGAAAGGAATCTTGACACTTCGAGATGAATTATCTGATGAAAATTCACGCCGAGTGCTGAAGAAAATGAGTTGTTTTGATGTATTCGAAATCGAAATATATATGTTTGTATTACAAATTGCGGTACAAAACATACACGTGCGAAAAGCCGGCGCCTCCCTTGGTGACAACTATTTAAATAAATGGAAGAAAAATTTCCTTTTTCGCTTTTTACCAGTGAAGTTGTGTGCATGCTGCACGTTTCACTAAAAGCTACCTGACGGTGACACCTGCCTGCTCTATTCGGTTGGAGGAGTTCCAGCTTCACGACAAGACTCATTTCCTTCAAAATCCGCCTAGAACCGCTCTCATACTGGGTCCTCGTTACTACTATTCATATATATAAGAGGCCACCTCTATCGTCTCGTGTGGCCGGAATACTCCTGTGTTTTTCGCTTTCCCGCTCCTGTGATTGGCCTGGCCTCCTAGTGAAGCGCCCTAGGAGGCGGGTGGGCCACCTATGTGACGTCACCTGCGGCGTGATCACAACCTGCGCGTCGGATAGTGATCAAACTGACCACCATGGCTGGTGGAACCTAACTTTAAGTAAGAATAATAATGTTTACTTGCACCACGCACAACAACACAGGATGCTGGAGGCCTTCAGCAAAAGCTGTCATGAAGACCACTTGACGAGGCCGCTGGCCCCTTATGCTCTGGTAATTCTATAGCGGCGCCTCAAATTATGGGTTCGTCGCCCGGGATGAGCAGCCAGGGTCGCACAATGACCACCACTAGGAGCACCTGCCATCGCAGGGCCGTGCCGAATCGCTTTACCGCTGTGCCACTGTGCCAGGAGGATAATGAGGACTTCCAGTGGTCTATGAACATAAAATAGAGGAGAACCTTCTGCATATTTGGTAAATAACCCATTATGCTACGGCGTCATAACTTAAAGAGGAGCTGAAGTGTCCCTCCAATTTTTTTTTTTTTTTAGCAGAAGGCAAGCTAGCGGCTGACGCCGGATTCACGGTAGAAGAAATGTGATCTGACGACCACCCGCGGCGAGAGCGGTTCATGTGGCCGTACGCATCAGGCTTGCACGGGAGGCAACACTGGCAGGAGTGGCGTCTTTGCGTACTTTATTCTGGGCTGCTATGAGAGTACCTGGAAAAGGCGCCTGAGTTTGATATGTATTTGGCGTTCGCCTCGCTGAAACCGGCCTTCCCGGTTCGAGGCGCGCTTCCTTATGTATCCGCTCAGATTGCGCGCCATATTTAAAATTTACGCCGCATAAGCGACCGCCCAAATGGTAATCCCAGCGGTGGTTTCTGATCCCAGAGTTTCATTACATAGTAACATTCGAAGTTAATGCTGACCACGCCAGATAGATTGGTACCTATAGAGAGCACTGTAGGGCCTAGTGATACCATGTATAGATTCGGGCACGAGGGCCCTCGATACGCCCGTTGAACTTCCAGTTGGTGCAAAGTGTGCATGGTGAGATGAAACGGCTGTTTAATTCGCCGAAGGAAGCAACAAAACATTGGACACAACTCCTTTGCGCGGTCATCCAAGGCGGCGAGCGACGTTTCATTGATAGGACAGCGCGTGCTTGTGCGGTCAGAATGCAAAATATTCGAACCGTGACAGGTGTGAAAGCTATTTTTTTAAAAGAATTATGCGTCTGCTTACGAAAAACAGGTATTTCTTTGACTGCGGACTGCGGCCGCAAATTATCAGTGCAGGTGCCTCTGCTCCAAGGGAAGCTAAGAGAATCGGCGCACATTGCAGCCCGTTGAGCGCATTACTGCTCCTATACCAGCGGTTTTCTCATCGGGTCACATGCCACCCCGTAGGAACACGTTTCTTCACTACCCTTAACCGCGCGTTATGCGAGGCGCGTATGGAAGATGTGCGAATAAATCATCCACAGGTAGCTGTCGTCAGCGCGTAGCCAATGGCGATTGCGTTGAGGAGCATCTTACCTAAATATTTCGGTAAAAGGTTTATTTGCTTCATATGTTACTTTAAATCGATAATTAAGGCTCGAGACTTTTTTTGCGCTCAAACATTTTCTACCTTTTAAGAATGCTTCTAGACTTGAAGATAATGACGGTGGAAGAAGAAGCTTCAAGAAGGGGCAACGATGTCACCATGTTAGAAACAGTTGCCTTACTAGCCAACACAGTACTGTTGCAGCGCTGGTAGCTTCGTATGTGCAAGGTGTTGCATCGGAAAGGACAAGACGTGTTTCTTTACTTACAAGGCGTTGCCAGCCTTAGTCTTAGGTCACGGGGAGGAAAGGGCAGTGCGAGAATGGCAGGAACAAAATGGACAGCAAGAAAAATAATTACAAGATACAATTTAAATACGAGAAATTTCTGGGTTTGTAATAGTGAGATAAAATTGATTTCCCCGCTTAATTGCGGTTGGCAAAGTTGAAAAACCGCCGACCCCACCCCGTAACCTCGAGCTCTACCAAGCGCATGCCGACCACGGCGGGCATTCCTCTTAGGGAGAACAAATGAACGATACTCTGTCTGACACAATTAAGAGCAACAATTGCTGCAACAGCAATAACACCAGTTAGGAACGAATTACGCTAAGGAATCGAGATCGTCCGACGCAGCAGCAATGTTACGAGTGAACGTTTTCTCACGCTGGGGTTGGAGAGATATTCGTGCATCTTGTCCCGAACGGAACAACATGTGGGAGACGTTCCCTCACGAGGCCGCGCCCCTGTGACGGCGAGCGGAAAATCCGCGCCGGGACGTCCGCGCGCGTCGAGTTCCCGAGCCCAAGAGAGAGCTGTCTCCTACGCGCGCGCTCAGCCATCACGACCTCCGTGGCGCTCGTGTCGCTCTCTTGTTGAGGTAACTAGAAAGGGCACCCTGGGGAAACAAACCCTAAAAGGGTTGAAGCGAGGCGTATCCCCACAGAATAAAGCATTGAAATTATTAAATTTGCCTCAAAAGAATTGCAGCAAAACTATTGCCAATGCAGCAGGCAATGAAAAAAATCTTGATCCCCATTTTGACCAATACGGAAGGCAAATGAAAAAAAAAACAGCCAGGGTGGCAGAGAGGAACGAAAGGAAGCAGCCGAATTTAGAACAGAAGATAAAACGCGGTATTGATAACAATGCGCACAAAAAGGTTTACATTGATGCCCATATGCCAGTCCTAGTGTAGAAAGCCGTATGATGCATAACTTCCCCCATATCTTAAACACAATTGTCGTACAGTTACAGAAATAGCAAAAAAATCCCAAAGTTCGTAGAAAGTATACATTTGTCACGCGTAAATTATCAATAGTATACAAATTGCTAGAGACCTGTATGGCGAAGCCTGCGTAAGGCTATTGCCCCATAAAGATTTTTTCACGAGGGAGAACAGACACCAAGCATGCTCGATCACTTCAGCACAGAACGAAATCTACGCAGAGTATTAACGGGGAGGGAAAGACGCATGCAGTTACTTGCGGATAATGTCACAACTTTGTTAAGAGTATCTTGCTTAAATTTTGAGCATGTTGCACCTTGACTGACTGGCCGGCATCCTACTGTACTGGCTATGAGAGCATTCAACTCACTTATCGGCGTCTCGGTGGCAAAATAAGCTAGTTTTTAAACGCGTTGGTAGTGCATGAAAATTCAGTAGGTTTTTTCGGATGATTATTACAGGTCGTAAGCCTAGTAACTAAATTATTGCAACATCTTTGTCTACTCCTTCGTATACATGTATTTACAAGCAAAGTCAATACATGTATTTCAGTCGGTCCGTATTTCAAGTTAATTGCAGCGCCCACACATTATACGCGTTTTATTTTGAAAAACAGTCCGGGAGTATTTGCCACCGAGACAAGTTAAATGCGAGCCTAACGGATTGTCCTTGAAGGATCAAGTATGCGGAAAAAGTGATTTCCGGTAACACTGGCAGATTGGACAGCCGCAACCCAAGCTACTTTTTGTTAGAAGTCTAGTGTTTGACGGAAACCCGTCTGGTCGGGATGGTACATGACGAAATTAGAAGGCGCCGACCAAAAGAAAAGATGAGATGACGTTCCGGCTCCCCCACGGGAGCCTTGTTCACAATGAGGCAGAACGTAGCTGCGTTGTCCATTTTATACACGGCGCAAGAGCGAACCCAGGCACCTGGCGCAGATTGGGGGCAAGTTTCCGTCATTCCGATTAAGCGTAAGCGCTGTCGTCTGAATAATCAGCGATTCCAGATAGAGCCGTGATATCTTGTCCTTTTCTTTTTCGATCACACGTGCCTCTGCCCAGTCTATGTTGTGTTTGGCGGATACTGAGTGCTCGGCAAACGCATTTTGATCTGCACGCCGGTTTTTGACGTCATTCTCGTCATCACGCAGTCTCCGCTCAAAGTCAGCAGACTCGCCAGTGTACACAGACGGGCATTCCGCACATGGGATCGAATAAATAACACCTGGGAACTTTTACTTCTTCAGTTTATCTTTGACGCGCACAAGCTGACTCCTCAGCTTTCGAGCGGGTACATGCGCGGTCTTTACATCGTATGACCGTAATATGCGCGCCAAAGGTTCGCTGATGCCAGGGACATAGTGAATCGCGGCTCGTTTCTGGGTTGCGGGATTTGCCTGCAGCCTGAGACGTTCCAATTGACGCTGTACAGAATTCCATGACGTGTACAGGATAGCCACAGGTAGACAAGTCTCGCCGTACACGTACATCTTCAGCAATCCGGTCTTCTCCTCTGGAACACACCTCTTTTCGTCGGAGGAGCGAAGACACCACAGAACGTTTCTGGCAATCAGGGTGAACGGACTTAAAATGGAGATAACGGCCGGTGTGCGTGGGTTTCCTGTAAACAGTTAAATTTAGACGTGAGGACTGTCAAGAAACGAGAATATCTAAAAACGAATATCAACGGTGAACTGTATGATAGGTTCCAAGTTGTTAAGGTGAATAGCAAAGTAATGTAATCCACCTTTCTTCAGCATGCAAAAACAGTCATCCACGTACCTCAGGAACACGTTCGGGGCAGGCGTGAAAGACGCAAGGGCGCGGCCTTCGATTTCTTCCATGGTCAATTGGCGACCGTCACGGAAATTAATGCACCCATGGCGGCTCCATGAATCTGCCTGAACGGGACACCCTCGAAAGTGAAGTACGTGTTTGACAGGCAGAATCTGAGAAGGCGGATGAAGTCATGCACATCTATCGGTGTTCTTTCTGGCACTGATCGGTCTGATTCAAGGGCGGCTGTGCATACTTCCACGGCAAGGTCAATCGGCACACTCGTGAAGAGTGACTTTACGTCGAATGAAACCATGATTTCTTCGGCGTTGATTTCAAGGTTTTTAACCTTTTCGATGAAGTCATGGGTGTTGCGTAGGTGTGTAAGGCTCCTGCCGACGAGAGGGGAGATAACTATGTGCAGAAACTTGGACAGATTCTGAAGCGGAGAACGCGTGAAATCTACTGTGGGGCGCAAAGGGACGTCAGGCTTGTGAATCTTTGGTAGGCCGTAGATCGCCGACGCTGACCCATTCTGGCACAAGATGTAGTAGTACAGCGACCTGTGCTGCGGGGGCACCATTGGAAAGACATCGGCCAGCAATTTCTGTAGTTCTCTCTGCACCTTGGCCGTCGGATTTCGAGCGAGACGAGCGTAAGTGCTACCGTCCTCCAAGACGGCCAGCATTTTCTTTTTGTAGTCGCCCTTATCTAGAAGCACAGCGGCATTCCCCTCGTCCGTCGGAGGTATCACAATATCTGGATTAGCGCGGAGGCTTGTAATAGCTTCATTTTTTTGGCGCGTAAGGGGAGAGATCGATGAATGCAAGCGTAGCTTGGAAAGGACGCTCACCACGCGTGTGCGGGCTTCTTCTCGACGCGACGCTTCAACCTGGTTTAAAGCATTCTCTGCAGCACATATAACCTTCCTGGCGTCGGGGGCGGCACCTGTGTTGAAATTCAAGCCCAGGCTCAAGACAGACATTTCCGCCTTGTTCGGCTGGTAGGAGGAAAGGTTGCGCACAAACGCTTTGGGGACATCCGAAGAACTATTTCCCCGACACAGCCTAAGCCTCTCCAACTTGTTCTCGTGAGCAAGCTCAGCTTGTCGCGAACGAAGGCCAGCTTGGAAGTTTGCATGCAGTTGTATGCTAGTGAATTTGCTAGTGTATATGCTAGTGTAGTGTTGTATGCTAGTGCACAGAGTTATCTCCCCTCTCGTCGGCAGGAGCCCTACACACCTACGCTACACCCATGACTTCATCGAAAAGGTACGTGTACGGCGAGACTTGTCCATATGTGGCTATCCTGTACACGTCATGGATTCTGTACAGCATAAATTAGAACGTCCCAGGCTGCATGCAAATCCCGCAACCCAGAAACGAGCCGCGATTCCCTATGTCCCTGGCATGAGCGAACCTTTGGCGCGCATATTACGGTCATAGGATGTAAAGACCGCGCATGTACCCGCTCGAAAGCTGAGGAGTCAGCTTGTGCACGTCAAAGATAAATTGAAGAAGGAAAAGTTCCCAGGTGTTATTTATTCGATCCCATGTGCGGACTTCCCGTCTGTGTACATTGCCGAGTTGGGTGACTTTGAGCGGAGACTGCGTGATCACAAGAATGACATCGAAAACCGGCGCGCAGATCAAAATGCGCTTGCCGAGCACAGAGTATCCGCCAAACACAACATAGACTGGGCAGAGGCACGTGTGATCGAAAAAGAAAAGGACTAGATATCACGGCTCTATCTGGAATCGCTGATTATTCAGACGACAGCGCATACGCTTAATTGGAATGACGCAAACTTGCCCCAATCTACGCCAGGTGCCTGGGTTCGGTTTTGCGCCGTGTATAAAATGGACAACGCAGCTACGTTCTGCCTCATTGTGAACAAGGCTCCCGTGGGGGAGCCGAAACGTCATCTCATCTTTTCTTTTGGTCGGCGCCTTCTAATTTCGTCATGCTTTTTGTTAACGAGGTGATCTCTGGGGTGGAGCCTTCTATTTTATTGGGAGGAGAAATGAAGAAACAAAGAGCCCCAATTGACAGCCTTTTCTGCGGAGGTCCGAAAAGGCCTTTTAGACTTGCAATAAATGATCTGTTTTTTCAATATTTCGCTAGCGAAAGCCCTCCCAATTGTGCTCTGCAGTTTTGGACTCACGTTTACACTAAATAGTTAATTTTGGCGCTAAATAATTTCAAACAAGATGCACAGTATTTAAGATGTAACTTTTACGTCCTCAATTCTGGAAGGAAGCTGATATCGAAAACGAGAACTCCTCAGGCATTTGCTTTCAAAATTAAGAAGATTAAAGCAAACTATCAGTATTATCACGTCATGACCACAGGTGGATAGAACTTGTGGTGTGTGATTACTTGATAGCTAAACAATATTTTCGTCTACGTAAGCAAAATACAGTGCGAGAAAAATAAAAATTTTACCGACAAACGTCTTAAACCAGGTGACCAAGGCATGTCATTTGTATCAGTCCATTGAAGAAGGCTCATAGTGTCAAGAGTGACGACAATAGCAACATAAGGTAAAAGAGGAGAATCAGGGTAGACCTTGTAAAAAAGTGCCCCCCGGTAGTCTTCATTAGCAACCTGGTGTGGCTGGAAGCATGAATGAATAAAAATCTTAACCTGGAAAGCCAGAAGTAACACTAGAGATCGCTTAGGCTATTAACTTCAAAACATAACAAGAAACCTCACCCGAACATAAAATGCTAAAGAAACTTGTTATGGCTTTTACAAGGTACCTGAATGAGCCAAGAAATATTTTTCATCACAGCTGACATTGAACACTCCTGATTATGCAATACCTTGCACTATGTTAAGCGAAAACAGCTGAAAGATGCACCATACAGCACACGTGAACTCACCGTATATCACGCCAAATGTAAATGTCATCCAGGCAATGCTGGGCGCGAAAGCAGAAGCCACAAGGCCGGTAGAAGCCAAGAAACCTCCTATGAGGCTGATATGATAGACGGATAACTTGCTCTGCATCTGGGTGACAACCAGACCTGCAAAGGCACGCATAGTTAGACATCGAATTCCCCGCAATTTCACAGTACTTCCGGCCACATAGAACAACAAAAAAACGTAATGCTGCCTAGCTCCTACTCATCACTGACGAATAGGGGCCGCCTTGTTCGGCCGTCTTGTAAAACAGGAATAACTATATTAGTAGTAGTAGTAGTAGAAGACGTTTATTCGGCCAATATTTACAGGCCGACCATGTCGACCGCCTGAGCGACCAGAAGTCGCTGTTCTTCCTCCCCTTCAGCGCCAAGCCAGTCGAGCCAGGTGGTGATGGATAAAGAACGTGGGGGGTAGGAACCCGACTGCTGAGCAGCCGGGCAATAGAAGAGGCAATGGGAAAGGTCCGCATAGATACAGGGGCAGTTGGGACAGGAAGGGTCCGATCGATAGCGATAGAGAAAGAGGCGAGACGGGGTGATGACTGCTTTCATTTGAACGTGCCGAAGAAGGCGAGCCTCCGGCACTGTGAGTGATGGATGAGGGGGAGGGTAAAGGCGTTTGTCGAGGCGGAGCTCG
This sequence comes from Amblyomma mixtum, assembly GCF_055824585.1. Lineage (NCBI taxonomy): Eukaryota > Metazoa > Arthropoda > Arachnida > Ixodida > Ixodidae > Amblyomma > Amblyomma mixtum. The sequence goes on from NC_143013.1 coordinate 182,712,741, forward strand.
AGGTAGACCTCTTTTATGGTGCGGCGAAGGGTGAGTCTCCCACCGTCCTCCGAGGGCTCGGGCCAGGGGATCAACGGTGCCCGGAAAAGTGTCTCACGGGCGAGCTGATGAGCCAGCTCATTGCCGTCAATCCCGAATGCCCAGGGACCCAGCGGAGGAAAACGATGGAAGGCTGCAATGCGGAGACCACTCGTTCGACCTCCTGTTGAAGAGAAGGGGTTAGGGTCGTTTCTGTATGTGCTGTATAGCGGCTTGTGAGTCTGAATAGACTGTGTACTCTTGAAGAGAGCGAAGGACGGCAAATGACTGGAGGGCACGCGAAATGGCGAGGACCTCGAGGGAAAATGCATCCGGAGGGCGTAGAAACGGCGCGCTGGTGTGAGTTTCAGGAGCGGGGAGGTGGGGGTGATACAGGGCGGAGCCGCAGGAACCTCGAGGAGCCACGAAGGAGGCATCCGTGTAAGCTACACCCTGGGTATAAAGAGAGGGGAATGGTGCTGTGCGGCTGCATGACGACGGCCGGCGTGCAGAACGGGGGACATGTTGGACGGAAGGGGGAGGATCCGAAGATTGGGAGCCGGGGTGGGAATAGGAGAGGTAAACGGGGCGCAGGGAATGGGCGAGAAACCCGCTTGAGTCAGTAACCACTGACCCTGACGGGTAAGGGAAAGCCGGGCAAGCTGCGAGTCATGATGGAGAGAGAGCAGAGAACGGAGAGGATGAAAGAGGCCTGTTTCAAAGATCTTTGCGGTAGAGGTAGTGATAGGGAGGTTGAGAGCTGCCTTGTAGAGGCCCACAAGGGCAGTCTCAAGAGAGTTAAGTTGAGTCTGATCGAAGGAAACGTAGGGTGCAAAGTACAAGACCTTGTTGAGGGCCAGCGCGTGGGCAACTCCGCACGCATTAGCCTTGTGGAGACCTGAGCGCCGAGTGACCACGCGCCGCAGGAGGTGAGTTACGGAGTGGCAGGTGGTGACAGCGTGGTGGAGGGCTTGCACGTTCTTGGCTGCATGCAAAGGAAAGCCAAGAACTTTGCACTGCGTGACGACAGGAATGGGAGAGCCAGAAAGGTGGAGAGAGACGAAGTGGTTGTGTGAGCGCTGGTATGAGGAATGCTTGAGGAGAAGGAGCTCGGATTTTTCAGGAGCAGGAGAGAGGCCAGCAGTGGTGAGAAAGGAGTCGATGAGATCTAGGCCACGTCGCAGGGTGTCCTGTACGTGACCGGGAGAGCCGGACGAACATCAGAGAGTGATGTCGTCGGCGTAAAATATATGATGCAGGTCGGGAATTTCAGCTAGCTGGGAAACTATATTAAACATATGCCAGGGGCGATAGATAGGGGAGGTGGGTGTTGCTAGTTAATGCTGCTGGTGTAGTAGTGATGTTTTAATCGCTGTTTTTCTTGCTTTTCTGTTGAAAAACAAATGCATATCACTTCACAGCTACATGCCGCATATCTAAGCAATAAAATGGAGCACTGTCACTTTGGCTTCCAAACGAAAGAAGCACACGATACCTGTGCTCATGCGGCGTACGTCTCGGTGGCCTGTAGCTGGGCTGTTTCAGGAAAGGTGGAGTTGTTGAGTGGCCCGGAAACGAGCGTTCATTTTTCACTTATACAAGCTTCAAATATACACGCAAACCTGATGGGCTGCTTTGAACATTAAGCATCATTAAATGCCCAAGTCCAGCAGGGGAGAACCAGCTACGTGACTGGGCAGAATAGGGGGAGCCGCCTGAATACGGGGCCAGGTTTAGCGAAAATTTCCGCTCTGTGAGTAATATCTCCCGGTCAGATGGGCCGTGGGAGCTGCATGTTTCAGTTCGTTCGGTCTGAAAGTGATCAGTCAATAGGCACTCAAGGTAACAGGAAAGGCTTCAAGTGCACTATAAATATTTAATGTGTTTTTATTATTTTTCTGATTATTGCGTCCAAGTTTAAAAGCCGCGTGTCATTTCACGTTTTCAAAATTCAGGTTAAATTTTGTCGTTTTCATGGCTTAATCCAGGTGAACCCCTTGGGCAACAGCGCGTTTTCTACATCTTATACTTTACCCGATGCCTGGTCCACGCGTCCTAGAGAAATTTTTAAGGTTTGTATTTGGTCGGCTTAGGTTTTTCATTAAGAAATTGATTGTTTCCAGCCACTAATTAAAACATTGAATGCATGTAGGCGCTGCTTCCTGAAGTTGTATAGCCACCTTGAAGCGCCCTGCAGCGGCACGCGCTAAGAGAACAAATAACCTTGAGCGGGGAGTCTTGCTGGCCCGGCAGTCAAAACTACAGTCTGAGGCGCTCTCAAATAAATGCGACCGCACGGCGTCTGGTTCCTTTGCGCGCCTCATAGTTGGCGACTTAAGAAAGCAATGACAACCGGCGCACGGCAGCTGTACCTTCGTGTGCCTGCTCGTCATGGACCTACCGGAATATGAGTGACTCCAGATCACACCCCATGACGCTTTCCGAGTACAGCTGTGGCTATTACGCCTGCAGAGCCCCATCTCGTGGTTAGCGCAAGCGTAGGCCAAGCTATACGTCAACGGAGTGTCGTCCGAGATTTGGCGGTTCCTCCTCGCGAAGTGGAAGCTGCCCGCCAACATCTTTTGCTAGCTCGAACTTCCATCTCCGGACGACCACCTGCTCAATGGACTGGAGCAAGCATTTTCCCGTTTTTATGACCCTTCGAACCACCACCTCGCTGCCAACACTGCGCCCCATATTTGGACAAAGGACACAAATACGGCTGCAAGCACCTGTCAGACAGTGGCTTCAGCTCAGCCTTCCTCGCACACTCCCGTGAGACCTCGCGAGCTATTGAGGACTGAGGTACCGCTCGGCGAGGGCCCTGTCTCTTTGACTGGTACTTCGGCCAGCGAATCCCCATCGCCTTCCACGAACATTTCGTCGGCCCCCCATGCCTGCGTCGGGCGCGGCCCACTCTTCCTGCTGCCGTCAGCCACACGCACACACAACACCGTCTAGCTGCGTCGGACTATCGGCTTATTTCCAGGCAACAGGAGGCCCCGACAGAGTAAGGCACTCTGGAGGCTCCTTCTGCACATTATTTTTTTGTAAACACTTCTGAATAAATTTCAAAATCTCATCAGAAAAGAGCACTGGAGGACGGCGAAGAAGGTAGCCTGTTCTGTGCAGAATCTGCGGAGCGAAGGCCGTTGAACACCTTCAGCGCAGGTAGAGGAGTGAACCGTGAGAAGAGCCTGCGAACTGCGGTTCGCTGGGGCTGCGATGTGGCGTAGCAACGGCACAGGTTGGGCAGACTTGAAGGTTGCAGGCGCGATGGGGGCGAGAAGGTAAAGACGCAAGCTTCCCTTGCAGTGAGGTCAACAGCACTGGCGCGTAGGCATAGAAACGGTGAAAAATCGTTCCGTGCACGCAGGACAAGCTGAGGTGAATGGCGGCTGGTGGAGACGGATGGATCCCTCGTCGCGGCAATGAAATATTCCTTCTTGTAGATGCACCATACCAGAGGGAGGAAGGTCGTGATGCAAAGTGAGGCAAGTGCCAGCAGGGCGCAGGCATAGGCAAGGCGATCGAGCCCCGAGACGACATAAGTGTTATAAACCGAACTCCACTGTTTTCGTTTACGTTGGAAGGGTGCAGATATAGGTGAAGGAAAGTAGCGACAGGAAATGGGAACTGTTCTTGGTACGAGGTAACGGACTGTGTACAAGGAGGGTAGAGTTGCTCATGAGCACTGTGGGGGCCACAGCACACCTACCATTGGCCGGGTGCCGGCCCATGAAAATGGCAGGATCATCACCCAGGCTGAAAGCATGGGGTTAGGCTACCGAGTCCTGAATGGTGAATTCGTGCAGTGCATCAGGCGTGAGGCGTCGCTTGAGAAGGCGATTGGAGCACGGCAGGTTGAAAGCGCGGTTGAAAAGGATGCACCCAGTAAAAAATATTGGCAGGAGGTCGAAGCGTCCACGCGTTGCACTTGCCAAACCACGGACAGTGTTGCTCCCGGTGGGGGGAAGAGAAGTGTAGGCTGCCGCTCAGCGAACACGTAGGTACCGGGCTGGGTGCGCAAGAGGACCGCGGGAGCACCAATCGAAGTATTCAGCCAGGCTGTCCTAGAAGTCTAAGCACAGGTCTGATCCGGTGGCGGAAACCACACACGGTCTAAGAGACAGGGTGGAAGCTTGCGGCTGGCATAATGGTATTACAGGAGGCGGCTGGACACATTCTTGATAGCGAAGTGGCTAACTGCAACGCAGGGCGGGGTTTTGACGCAGCACGTCGAAAAATTCGGAAGCCGTCGAAGGGCTAGGCGCTTATTAGGAGCTCACCTGACACGATGGGTGCATGATGGGTTGGTGGGGGATGAAGGCAGGGTGTACGGCGCCAGTAGGCAGCGTACGTCCAAACGCCGAATGCGAACAGTAGCAAGCCGTGGTAGGGCCAAGCGGAGGAATGAACCGGTAGCACAGTCTGGGGCTCTGGCTTCACGGTGTTTAAGGCTGTCATCTGAGGTCCCCACCTTTCCCCACTTCGGCTGCGGTGGTGGCAAACAGCGGTTCGCAGCCTAATTGCTCCGTACAACTGGTTGCAGGTTGCAGTCTGCGCGACGGATTTCTCCTTCGCTTGGAATTCCCAAGACTGTGGGACCTGCAGTAACCTTCTTTGAACTGACCGGCTGTGGATGCACGGCATTTCGTTTCCTGAAGCAACTACCGCTGCTAGCGTCACCAGGCTGCTATCACCGGAATGATTTGTGCCGCTCCTGTCATGCCCACTGCTCGTCACTTCGGCGGTGGTGGCAGACAGCGGTTCGCAGCCTAATTGCTCCGTACAACTGGTTGCAGGTTGGTGCTTTCGCCTTTCATTTTCAGTCTTGGTCTTACCCTGCTGCCACCGCTGCCGAAAGTGTCTTGCTTTGTGCTGTGCCTTTTTGACTTGTTGGCCCGTGTTAGATAAGACATGGCTGGCCGCGATAAAGTATGTGCGGCATGTTCGAAAGCAATTCCAGCCAAAGGCCGTGTAATGGAATGCTCTGAATGTAGCAACTTGTTCCACCTAGGAAAATGCTCTGGGGTGTCTGAAGCTGCTGCGAAGGGAAAGGCTGAGGCTTTTTTCGAGGTCTGAAAATGTGGCACATGCTATTCGTCACGCCTCAGAGGGGCGGGAGGCGGCAAGGAGGGAGACGAAGTCAATATACCCGTCATTCTCAGTGCTATCCTTGCGAGACTTGAGAAACTTGAACATCTTCCAGAAAAAGTTGACAATATTGACAAGTCGATCAATATGATGTCAGAGAAATATGATGAAGTGTTAAAAACAATGGCTAGACAAGAGGCAGAGATTAAGGAACTTCGAAAGCGAGTTGTTGTCCTTGAAAGTTGTAGTAACAGTAAGGAAGTGAATCATCTGAAGGTCACTGTGAACGATTTGGAGTGGAGGAGTAGACGGCAAAATTTGGTACTCCACGGCATTTCGGAGTCAGATGGTGAGAATTTGCTTGAAAAAGTGAATGATGTGGCCCACTCAATTGAGCTTCCTGAGCTGTGCGAAGGCGATGTGGATGCCGTACACAGGCTTCCCGCCAAACAAGGCAAAGTTCCAGGTGTGCTAGTTCGTTTCACTACCCAGAAGCTCAGAGATCAATGGTTTTTGAAAGGCAAATCACTCAGAACGTCTGACTCTGAGGTCTCAATCGTGGAAAACCTGACTCGGTTGAACAGAACGCTTCTCGATTCCGCGAAGAAATTGGCTGATGCGAATGCCTACAAGTATGCCTGGCACCGGAACAACAAAGTGCTTGTACGAAAGGCGAACGGGGAACTGGCACACGTGATTCGATGCGATGACGATTTGAGGAAGCTGTTGCAGTGAGTCACTGCTCTTGGTTGTAGTTAGTTCCTTCTATATGGGTGATACTTACCTCTCTCCTAATGATATTAATAATGAGGTTCAGGGCCAGTCTAACCATTTTTCAGTGCTATGTTTGAATATTCAGTCTGTTCGTGATAAACATGACATTTTACGTGCATTCCTTGAACAGTTTAAATTCATGTTCTCTGTGGTAATGCTTACTGAGACATGGGTCAAAGACAAAGTTGATTGTCCTGAGCTGCTCAACTATCAGTCTTACTTCCTAAACAGAACAAGCAGAAGAGGTGGAGGCGTTTCTTTGTTTGTGCTTGATAGTGTTCAGTGTGAAAGGGTTGATGAGATTACTTCGGTTACACCTGATTATGAGGTGCTCTCAGTTTGTAGCAATAAGAACCTCTTCACTGTTGTGTATCGCCCCCCGAATGGTTGTGTTGAGAACTTTTTTCACTATATGGAGCATGTTTTTCAATTTGCCACTGAATATAATTACACTGTATATATAGGTGGTGATTTCAATGTCGATATGCATGAAAATACACCCAGAAGGTCACGACTATCATTACTAATGGAATCATACTGTCTTGTAAACGTTGTGGCATTGCCTACACGCATAACACCCACTACAGCAACACTTCTTGATTTGCTGATTACAAATAACGCAACAAATGTGCTCTCAACCGGGGTTATTAATTATGCTATTAGTGACCACCTGCCTGTTTACATCGTATGTAATAGTGTGCCTGTATTAAAATCAAACTGTAAACAAACAAATGTAAAAATACAGCAGATCACCTCAACTACGTTAGAAACATTTCGAAGCAAAATAATGAACGTCAATTGGGAACCAGTTTTTGCTGCATTGACTGCTGACATAGCGTTTAGTTGTTTTCTGAAGATATTCGCTTCTATATATCATAACAGTTTTCCGTACAAAGATGTAAAGAAACCAAAACGAGCTCGTAAACCCTGGATTACCTCGCATATTCTTCGAATGATTGCCAGGAAAAATTCCCTCTATCAGAAGTTCTTACAAAGTCGCAGTCCAGAATCGTGGGCAACATTCAAGAGGTACCGAAACAACCTGAACTTAACTTTAAGAAAAGCGAGGAATGCATATCACCTTAACATGTTCGCTGGCTTGACTGATCAAAAGAAAGTTTGGAATAGGTTGAATCGAGTCTTGAACCCTAACTCTACAAATACATTTGAAAGTATTACAATGGAAGGCATTAGTTATAGCGGACTCGCACTCGCAAATAAGTTTAATAGCTATTTCAGTGGACTTGTTGATAGTGAACACAATAATATGGCATTGGACTACATTACGAATCATACAAGTAACAGTATTTTTATAACATGTTGTGACGAAAATGAGGTGCTTAATATACATAAAGGCATGAACAATACAAACAGTGAAGATGCTTTTGGACTGAAAATGAAACCTGTTATGTACGTCTTGGACATTATCTGCCCAATTTTAACTTATATTTATAACTTGTCTTTGACTACCGGCATTTTCCCTTCGGACATGAAAATAGCAAAAGTAGTTGTTCTTTATAAAGGTGGTTCGAAAAACGATCTTGGTAATTATAGACCAGTGTCTATATTGCCTATTTTTTCTAAGGGCTTGGAAAAAACATTACATTTACGACTTTCCAATTTTCTTGAAAAATACAACGTGATAACTCCAAGACAGTTTGGATTTAGACCTAAGTCCTCTACTGAAATGGCTCTCCTGAAGCAAAAAGAAATAATCTTAAATAACATTGAATGTAAACAAATAACCCTTGGAATATACATAGACTTCTCCAAAGCCTTTGATAGGATTCATCACGAAACTCTTCTTCTTAAACTTTCTGCATACGGTGTCCGGAACAAGGCATTATCTCTTATCACCAGCTATTTAACTGACCGATATCAGTACGTTTCTATAGATAATCATCGCTCTACTTATAATAAAATAAAGCATGGTGTACCTCAAGGAAGTATCCTTGGTCCCTTATTATTTAATGTATATATTAATGACTTAGTACAGATTGACTCCGAAACAGAATACGTAATTTACGCTGACGACACTACTTTATTTCTGTCTGGCACCAACGCGAATGATATAGTAGAAAAGGCTAACAGCGTGTTGGGCAAACTTAACTCATGGTCTGAAAAAAATTCCCTACTAATAAACACACGGAAAACAAAGGCGATATTTTTTAGAGCTAAAAATGTCAAATGGGCTGTACATACAGATTTAGTATTGGGTGGTAATATGATAGAAATAACTAATGTTGTAAAAACACTTGGCGTTCACTTCAATGAATTTATGCTATGGGACTACCACATCGAGCAAATGGAGAGTAAGCTAGCTCGCGTTGTCGGCATACTCAGAAGGTTAAAGTGCATGATACCTACTAGGACAAAACTTGTTATTTACCATGCCCTCTTTGATTCTCATGTTAAATATTGCCACTTGGTCTGGGGTACAACGACGCAAACTAATATTCAGAAGGTTTTGACATTACAAAAAAATGCAGTCAGAGCAATTGCGGGTGCCACATACTTAGCACATACGAGTGCTCTATTTGCAAAATACCGCATTATGGATGCAAGGGTTATTCATCAGTACCGTGTAATTCAGCAGTACAAATCTCAGGTACATAGTGACACCACATTTTTTGCTGACCTTGCGAATCTACGGGAAAATACCGCTGTTCACAACACAAGACACTACGAATATTGGTATGTACCTTGCCCACGCACAAATTACGGTTTTCAAACTCTCAGGTATGTGTTGCCATCATTCCTTAATAGTAACGCTTTCACTAATCAATCCATTCTTTCCGTTTCATATAACGCTGTCAGAAATATGTTCTTACAAAAGAATGAATCATATCCAACTGTAAAATAAACAAAGTGTCCATGTGCTGTGATTAAACTATCATTTGCGTGTGTGTAACAGTACCGAGACTATTCTGGTGATCTGTTATGAAGATATTGTACATATTTGTTATTTCATGCATTATCTTGTTATTGTTTTACTGCTGTCTGTCATCGCCGTGCCAAGCCGCCACGGGAGATGGGAGCTTTGTCAAGCCGCGTGTGCGGCTTTTTTTCCTTTTTTTCCTTTCTCCTCAGCCATTGTATATGACTGAAATAAATGCACTGAACTGAACTGAACTGAACTGTATAGAAGACTGATGATGTCGAAGGTGACGTCTCGATGATGACCGCCTAGTTTGGATCCGCGGCTCGTCAGCGGGTACTGTGAGCCGTTGACGCTGTTCCTTGGACTGGTTGCTAAACGTCCTCTTCTGCACGACAGTTGGCGCTCTAGCTCTTCGCTCTTACAAAGCCATCATAACGTTCATGGTTATACAAATTGTCTGTCGTGCCCATGCCTTGTCCGCTTGCTTAATTTATACGAAGCTCTTGTGTTTCTCAAACTGACGTTGTTGCCCAAAGTAAACAAGGAAGCCCAGGTGGCGGTTCTGTTGTGCGGCAAGCCGCCTCTTCATTCAAGGCAATGCAAAGGAGGCGAACGTGCGCAATACTCCTGCATCGTAAATATCTAGGCATGTTGTTGCATTTGTAAGCTGAAATATATAGTGCGAAGGGTGTTCACTCTCGCTACATATTCCTTTCGCTGAAGGTTTCCTCCTCCGAGGAAGTAAGAGAGACGTAGAATTTACAGTGCACCGCTCAACTTCGCGCACTATTTGCAGAGAGAGTTATGCATGTGAGGGCCGAGTCGCAAGACGCATGCAGATTAGCAGTGGTCACTGTCGATCATTTGCTAGTGCCGTTATACGATACAGGCGCGTGACGAAGATGACGTATTTACGAGTTAGGGTACAGATACAGGTTTCTCTGCCACGTGATCACGCTGAAGAAAAAGAAAATCTTGGAAGCTTGCCGAACTGTGAAGAAACATACTCACGCCCAAATGAAATGTGGGCAGACATAAGGCGCGCTTTTCTAATTTTGCGGCGAGACATCCCTTACAGCCACTTCGTGACTGCACTTTGGGAGACCGTCTACCCAGAAACATTAATCAGGATAGCTGTAGGCGGCCGTGGAAATTGCGCGGGCAAAGAAGTCGTTAACCGGTGCTGTTTGGATTTCATTCCGACCTCACTGAACACGTTCTCAGCGCACACTTGTACTCGTGAACACCCAGCAGAAGCATAGCTGATAGCAACCGAAACGCACTAGAGACTACATTAGGAGATTGGCACAGCTTAGGTGAGTGTGTTACTCTGTCCTGATAGGCGACTTACCCGCGATGCACTGCGAGATGACCGTAGTCATGGTGACCCAGGAGGCCTGTTCGTGGTTGATGAGATACTTTTCCTTAAAGAGTACGGTCATGTAGCCAACGCAAGAGCTCACCATGACCAACAAGAAAGCCGACAATGCCACTGCAAAGGGCACACCCCAGCAGCGGTCCGATAGCGCTCGTCGCTTTGCAGCATCCATGGTAGCTGATGAGGCCTGGGTACTTTGCTAAATTTTCCTTTACCTGCAAAAAAAGTGAAACAAAGTTGCACGGAGGCTACAAGAAGGTTGAAGCACACTGTAAAAAAGTGGTATTTTGTGTGTAGCACAGCACACATGCTAAAGCAACAATATTAAATTGACACGATGATGCGCATTTCGAGCTCGTGAGGGTTACCTTTAGAAGAACGCGTTTAAAACTAGAACAGAAAAAATTAAATGATCTTAAAAATAAAAGTACGCTTACTAATTGCAAGTTATCGACGGTACGACCGAAATGAATGGAGGAGACTGTGGCTTTTAAAAATGTAAATTCATGGCGACATATCGTGAGAGTGCTTAATTAAAAATGTAGAATCAAATGGAGGGCGTTATGGGCTTGCTGCACTAAAGTAAGTGTGCAGTTTGATTTAATCGCTAATGAAAAAATGATGTACTCTGCGAAAATAAGAACACACCTGTGAATTGCTTGTAACGAAGCGCACCCAAGCTTTTGCAAGAGAATTGCATGCATGGTTATAGAATGCCCCATGCATTTTTGACATGCCTCCTACCTTATTTCGCAAAGTGTTTGTGCGCTGCTTCGAAAATAATGTTCGTAGCTGTAGTTGGATGCAATTCAAGAACACAGAGGCTTTTCCTCGTCAACGGACCAGCTTGCAGCCAGTGGCGTGGGCCAATTGTCCTAACCCTGCTATCGTGACAATGCAGAGAAGGGCGCCACCATAGATAGAGGACTCTATAGCCGACCATAAAGGGTGGTTTCTCCCCTTTCATCTGCCTCTCCCTGCTTTGTCGCACTAGCAGGGTCATGAGAATTGGCCGACATCGTTGCCTGGAAGGCGGTCCTTTGACGAGTCAAAGCCGCTGTGTTCTTAAGTTGTATACGCTATAGGATATTTGGTTTTTTCGTATCGTTAGAGCGACTTAAGGATTAAATTATTTTGTTAAATCGCAAGTTTTTATGTTTTCAATGTAACTCGTCAAATGTTTAGAGGAATCCCCCAAGAGGGAGTGGGTTTTTAATAAGCGAGTAATTGCTCATTGACATCCAGCCAACTGCCGCCACACGGCTGCCAATGAAAGCTGTAGAGCTTTCTCAAAAAGGTAGTGGTTGAAGAAAAAGTTACGAAGCTACAAACTGCGCAGTTTCTGAAAATGCTGCATAGCTTTCCTTTGTAGCCGTACGGCTTCGCTTGGGTGAATGCCGATGGCTAATTATCATCTTATTATCAACATAACGTTCGGAGGGCAAAGTTGATTCTAGCTTGACATCTAAGCTGTTGTTCATAGTTTCTGTTGGTATCTTTGTACACTGTTTTACACAAATAGGCTAGCTCCCGCCAAAGGTAGACGAAGGGAAGGACAGTTTCTTCGTCAGAAAAATTAAAGCAATTCTTCGGTAAGAAAAGCGGTAATTTTATGTTAGCGTAATTAGGAGTTCACACACGCAATCACTTCCAGAACAAGGCTCGAATACACGTGTTAACGTGCACTGATAGGTGAATTACTCAGGCCATTACTTCGCCAATAAACTAAATTTTGATCCAGTGGAATGTACGCTGAACCACTTCATTAGGGGCTCCTGTTTTTATCAACGAAAACAATTCAAAGTGCTCTTCACTGTCACTTCATATTTTAGCTTCAATGGCAAATTATATAATCTCCTTAGAGCCAGACGGCGGATATCTGTATCTGCTACTTAAGATGTTAAGCTAATGCCTTTCTCCAGCTGTGTCATTTCTTGTATACTTGCCTATAATTGCAAAAACGAAAGGACTTCAACAGAACAACACAAATTGTGTTTTTTTTCAAGAGTACAAATTGTCAAACGTTGAATCTTTCATTCGAAAAGCTGCAACAATTTGAAATGTCTTTACACACAGAACTCATACCAACGCCGGTTCTTTCCAGTTCTGAACACCTATTTGCATATCTTGATAAAAGATATTGACCGAAAGCTGTCTAGTTCTAAGAATAATTTTTCCGCCCTCAACAGGGGAAGCTCTCCAACAACCTTGCGCGCCTTTGAGAAACGTCGACTACACAAGACGTTATCTAAAAATAGTACAGTCAGATGGAAGTGTTAATAATCATACTAAGGCGCTCTCCTGTACACAAAAGAACTTCCCGTTAAAATCCGCTTCTTCTGGTATCTTGCCTCTCGAAGATAGTAAAAAATTGGAGCGACACTTAAGATGCTGCTTTAGGATATGGTTTAGAATTGGTTAGTCCTTATATATGCGTAACTGGTCATTCTCAACTTTACAGTCATATGTACAGGGGAGACCTCACACCCCCATTTTATCCGCAAAACTGCAACGGTTAAGGTATGCGCCACTGCCTTGGGATTGCAAGCGCCGCCAGCGGCGGGGCTTCTGGGACCCAAGAGAGAGAGAGGAAACTTTATTGTCAGTAAGAGGTCGGCGATCTTGGGTTCTTATCCGCTCGAGGTGGCCGGCAGTTTGACTTTCGGCGGCCTCCTGCACTCTCGCCGTGGCCCTGGACTGAACATCCGGCTCCGGGCAAGCGAGAACAGCTTCCCATTTTTTAAGCAGGGGAGATGTAACTAGATCTTCCGGAGGCGGATCCTCCGTGCAGTCCCAGATTATGTCTTCCAAGGTGGCAGGCTCGCCGCACAGCTGCGTATGATTTACCAAAACGGGAAAGATATTTGAATATGTCCAGGGGTTTGGCTGCGACCGCGTTTACAGCCTCCTCCACGTGGCAGCCTGTTCGAGGCTGACCGCTCTAAGCGGCCTGTAATAGTTGGTTATGGCCTGGTATGTAATTTGCGCCTCACCCCTTGCGACATCAGGGTCCGAAGCCCCCTCACAGGCTCGGCTGACAAAACCTCGAGCATAGTGGTGACCGGCCTCGTTCCCTGGAACACATGCGTGGGCTGGGCCCACGCCAGATCCACTTCCTTCCTGTAGTTTGGCCTAGTACGATGAGGTTTGTATGCAGTGGCAGCGATATGCCCCCTCGCGATGTTGCGAAGGGCCGTTTTAAAATCACTGAGAATTGCGATGCTGCCTTCCTGAAAGGTTCCTAAAGCTACTGCAGCCTCTTCGGCGTCTTCCACTTGGTGCGTGACCACCGCAGCCGCTACCCTGCGGGAGGTAATGACCGCGCTGACAGCGAAAGTGTCTTTGCCTGTAATGTTATAATGTAATAAGGGAGTAATTACTCATTGGCATCCACCCGAGCGCAGCCATACGCCTACAAAGGAAAGCTATACAGCTTTCTCAGAAACTTCGTAGTTAAAGAAAAATTCGTCCTGGTCCGGGGTTCGAACCCAGGACCACCGCTACACCGGAGCAGTCGCTCTACCAATTGAGCTAACCAGGACAGCAAGCTTATGGTAGGGCGAGATCGAATTGATCAATAACTCGAAGTGGGAACAGTGTTGGTCAAATGTTTAGGGGAATCCCCCAAGGTGGAGTAGATTTGTAATAAGGGAGTACTTACTCATTGGCATCCACCCGAGCGCAGCCATACGGCTACAAAGGAAAGCTATACAGCTTTCTCAGAAACTTCGTAGTTAAAGAAAAATTCGACGACCAGGACGAATTTTTCTTTAACTACGAAGTTTCTGAGAAAGCTGTATAGCTTTCCTTTGTAGCCGTATGGCTGCGCTCGGGTGGTTGCCAATGAGTAATTACTCCCTTATTACAAATCTACTGCACCTTGGGGGATTCCCCTAAAAATTTGACCAACACTGTTCCCACTTCGAGTTATTGATCAATTCGATCTCGCCCTACCATAAGCTTGCCGTCCTGGTTAGCTCAATTGGTAGAGCGACTGCTCCGGTGTAGCGGTGGTCCTGGGTTCGAACCCCGGACCAGGAGGAATTTTTCTTTAACTACGAAGTTTCTGAGAAAGCTGTATAGCTTTCCTTTGTAGCCGTATGGCTGCGCTCGGGTGGATGCCAATGAGTAATTACTCCCTTATTACAAATCTACTCCACCTTGGGGGATTCCCCTAAACATTTGACCAATGTTATAATGTGCCGCATCGACATACATGGCACTATCGGCCCCTAGATACTTTTTGCTCTACGTCTTCACCCTGGCCCTCCTCCGGTTTTCTTGACGGCTCACTTGCATGTTCTTGGGAACAGGTTTGACCCGAATGCGTTCGCGCATCTCTGTCGGCAAAATTACGTGCCCTCAAGGGTCCTCGCCCTCTATACCTAAGCTTCTGAAACAGTAGAGCCCCGTATCTGTCTACAAGAGCCGCTACTCTTGCGACTAAGTTGTGTCTCAATCAGCTCTTCGAGGGTGTTATGGGCCCCAAGAGACAGAAGTCTGGCGGTGGACGTGTTTCTGGGGAGGCCGAGAGCCGCCTTGCACTCCTGCCTTATCAGGAAGTTCAGCTTTTTCCGCTCTGCACTCTTGAGATCCAGGTAAGGGATGGCGTACACAGGCTGAATGGCGACGAAAGCCTGAACGAGCCGACATGTGTCGGGCTCTCATGCCTTGTCGCCGAGTCGCCACGCGCTTAATGAGCCTTATAGTCAGCTGGACGGAGGTCGTCAACCCGTCCAGCGTTACCTTGTTGCATCTGTTGGTTTGCATGGGCATTCAAAGCACCCTTATCGTTTGTACTTCCGGAATTTCGTTTCCGTTCATTGTCAGTTGTATCATATTCGGCTTGGTTTTGCAGGCCCATCCCATATTACGGATGACCAGCAGCTACGATTTTTGTGGAGAACATTCTAGTCCTGCCTAACGGGTTTGGGCGTCTGCGACCACCACCGCCCCTTGGAGGGCTGTCTAGAACAGCCCATCTGATCCATGGTTTATCCGAATCGTGACATCACCAGCATATAGGGTATGTCATGCCGTAACGCTTCCCAGGATGCCTGATCAGCGCGGTGTTGAATAAAAAGGGTGATAAAAACCACTGCTGGGTACCATTATTTCCTCATGGTATGTTTTCCGACTTAGGTTCCCCTATAGTTAGCTGCGCTGTCCTGTTAGATAAAAAATTTCTTTTGTACTCGTACGTGTGTCGCCCTACGTTGAGTTTTGAGAGGTTGGCGAGTATAGCTCCTTGCGAGACGTTACCGAACACCTTCTTCAAATCCAAACGCATCATGGCCCGCGTACCGTGGCCGTTTCCCGGGTCTACGATTTCCCGAGAGAGTTGTAGAATTACGTCCTGCGAGGACAGGCGCTGCCTAAATCCGATCATTGTGTGCGGTATAAAGGCGATGGATCTCTACATAGTTCAGCAAACGCGGGACGAACGCGTTCTCCATGAGCTTACCAAGGGATGACCTGAGGGAGATAGGTCGAAGGTTCTCGATGTTCATCTCCTTGCCGGGTTTCGGTGTGAAAGTGAGTTTTGCATCTTTCCATGGCGGCAGGGGGCTCTCTTCTTTCCGGCACTCGTTCATATAGCCTCTTAGAGTCTGGACCGAGTCGTCATCTAGATTTCTGAGGATTTTGTTAGTTACTCCGTCTGGCCCCACTGCCGAAGACGTCCGAAGTCTCCCCGTCGCAGCCATCACTTCCGTGTCCGTGATGTCCGCGTCTAGTGACGCAAAATGCGCTTGCGGAACAGCCTCTTGAGAGTAATCATTGGTGTAAGAGCTAGCTGCCATGGTGGTCAGTTTGCTCAGAATCCGGTGGGCAGATTGTGATGACGCTACACGGTCATGTCACCTAGGTGGCCCACCTTGGTTCCTTCTCCAGCGGGTGGCAACCTGGGCCAGCCTACGTCATCTTCCTTTTTGCTCACCGGGCCGACGTCAGATTTTCTTGGTAACGAAACCTTCAGCGCAATCGCTTTAAAATTGTGGTTAAACGCGATTTCTTCCATAAACTATAAATCGAATAAATCCTACTTTGCCAGTTCACGAAAACTGCCGCATGTGTTAAAATTTTTTGCAGCGTCGTTGTCATTGCATTGTTGGTGACTTCTATCCTTTTTTAACGCTCGAGGGGGGTCCACTTAACTCCCTGACTCGTCGCCACCCGCGACCATAGCTCTCCCTGCCCGCTCTCAATGTCCACGGAGGAAATGAAGAGGCGCCCGCGTCGTCTCGTGGGCGGCACTTTTTTTTCGCCTGAAGGCTTCGGTGGCTGCGCAGGCCGCGCACCCAGGAATGAAAGTTGACCTTGCGACGCCCGACGGAGTGGACAGACGGAGGCGACAACCCAGTGCTGCAGAGATGTATCCAGCATTGCCCGTGCCTTTTGCAGGCCTGCTGACTGCGCTCCGCCGAGGGAGGGCGTCGCATTTGGGAAGACTTGAGATAAACAATTTGCCTGCGATCTATTGCTTGAATTGTTACAGAAATGGCGTTAACGTCCCCTCTACACAAAATATCCGTCGCCCGCGTTGTCGGCTATGTGAGCGAAAAATCACGAGCATGACTCGGGCAGGTGGTGCCAAGAAGGCAAACTAGGAGGCAGCTGGGCCATCTCGACCACGTGACCTTACGGCTACAGCCTGCCCACTAGAGAGTGAGAAAGCTGCCCACCATGACAGGTGGTAGTTAAATTAATGATTGGTCGCTCGGGCAGAGCAACCTGGGCCACACAAGGCCGACCTCTGGGAGTACCTGCCTGCGCATCCTATCACTCAACCTCTGCACCACTGTGCAAGGAGGAATATGAGCACTCCCAGAGATCTATGAATGTAGAAAATGACTGTGAATATATAGCAATTAAACCATTAAGTTATCGGTTCATACTCTTAAGGCGGAGCCTGTGCACCTCACATTTTTGTCTTTATTTCCCCAACAGCTTCGCCAAATCAAACGGAGTGATCTTGGGCCTGAATGTAGGGTCCCAGCCGGGCTAGAAACCATGCCGGTTTGCAGGCTGAAGAAAGATTAACCGAGGATTATATTTGATAAGTAAATTTTTGATAGTGATCACAACAAAATAACTTACCGGACGCCTTACTGGCTTTGTTTCATGTGGCGCTAGCCACAACAACTGGCCTTATTGCAAAGTTATAGTGCGGTTAACATGGTTCCTGTTATACTATATGAATGTCTTCGCAGTGCTGAAAGGCATCGAGGTGTAACACGAATGAGGATGTGTTGCAAAATGGTGATGACAAAGTGGACTATGAACACATTGTAAAAAATTTAGGGAGCAGTTTGACTGCCTAAAGTGCGTAGAGGCGAAAGCTTTTTCAGCACCACTTTGAGTGCCTATGTGGCACTGGTGACGTCACCACTGGATGTCGTCACACATAATTAATGACTAATTACTAAGCAATAGCTAATTACTGACTAAAGACTAAATGCTAATTAACTGCTAATTAATTAATTAATGACGCTTAAGCGTCGAATTTAGAAGTGGAACTCGACAGCGTGTTGTAGCGCTGCAAGGGAGTCCACGGAACGCCACCACCCTTTCGGCGCGATGCCTTGCTCTTTGAACGCAGTGTTTTTTCAGGAAAAGAAATGGCGCAGCAAATCTGTCATCTCGGTGGACACCTGAACCGCACCGTACAGGAAGGGAGGAAGTGAGAGTGAAAGAAGCAAGAGAAAGAGGGGCCACAATGAAGAAAATGAAAATTGTATTTGGGGAAAAGAAATTACGCAGTAACTGTTTCACATATCTCGGTGGACATCCGTCAAAAGCGTGACACCTCTGCTGACAGCCTTCTGTCGACAATGATGAAGCACTACAGGCTTTCGCCTTAATAGACGAAAATAAAAGAAATGTCGGATTTGGGAAGAGGTTTCTTGGAACGACTTGCGACTTCTAAATTACTCTAAAATTATCAGCAAATATAGCGCAGATAATGTCCCGCAAATGATAAATTGCTGATGGTGCTTTACTTTTTATGAACAACAAAAAGACTCTAATGAAAGATAATTGTGGAACAAAGAATTTGAACGATCTGATTTCTGCCCGGACTCGAATTTTAAAAATAGAAGGCATTTTTTCGTCCAGAAATTTTGATAGGAATAAAACTGGAAGGCAAAAGCTCGTAAGAATGCCTTCAGAGCCCAGAGTTTATAAAGCGTTCTTGTCTAAAGTTCAGTATCTGAAAAATATAACCCACGAGTTTCGATTATACTCATGAGTTGCTCCCTTGTGAGTTGCACGAAGCCATTTGATGGTTATTTCTTTGGAATGCAAATGGATATTTTGAAAGTTTAGTACCTTGAAAAAATTTATGGAAAAATCTCGCATATTAACTGCGCGTTCAAAAGCTCTGCTGTGTTCCAACTGCGGTTAGGCGAGCGGCACCGAAAAATAGGAACAGAGAACAAACACGAGGTTATGCCCAGATGCAGATGCAAATTATACTTATTTTAGGGTAAATTATGATTATAGTTGGTGAAACGAAAGCAGGGGGTCTAGAGAAGAGTTAGGGTGTCCTTGCGTAGTACGCCTTCGGGCGAAACACGTGAACCACCTCGGGGCGCTGGTGGCGTCGAAATGGTTGAGTCTCGAGAGGAACTACTTCATAATTCAGGGCTCCAAGGTGTCGGACAATTTGGTATGGACCGAAATAGCGGCGCAAGAGCTTTTAACTTAGTCCGCATTGTCGGATTGGAGACCAAAGCCAGACAAGATCACCTGGGAGGTATTCAACAAGCCGCCTGCTAAGGTTGTAGCGTTGCGCGTCCTGGCCGTGTTGGCCCTGAATGTGAAGCCGGGCGAATTGGCGTGCAGCTTCGGCGTGTTGTAAGAAGGATGCAACATCGTTCATTTGGGTGGTCGCCGACATGAGCCAGCATGGCATCGAGTGTTGTCCTCACCTACGTTCTTAAATGAGGCTAAAGGTGACGTGTTGGTGGTTTCCTGTACGGTTGTATTATATGTGAACGTTACGCAGGGCAGGGCACCGTCCCAGGTCTCATGTTCCACGCCCACGTGCATTGAAAACATGTCTGCAAGCACCTTGATTAGCCAGAGACACGTCAGAAATACCCAAATTATAGTAGCAGCAAAAACAGCCATCGCTCGTCCATTTGGTATGACATATTTAAGTTTCTGCATTATTTTGTGGATTTTTTTGCTCAAGCTCAGCGACAATAAAGGTGAAACTGGAGTTTTCACATCAGCACCTCAAATTTTTCGCGCTAAAAGTTTCGAAATTGACCTTTTTAGAGCACAGTCATCTTACGCCTTACAGCTGGATTAAAAGCCAGCATGTTCTCTCATGCTTATCAGTTGCTCTGTGGCCGATGAGGAAACGAAGGCGGCTTTCCTAAGGGTCAAGTATTCTGCACTCAAATCAATTTATCTGCCCAAGTTCAACGTACTGCTGTGCTGTCTGGTGCAACAATTACCTATTGTACTGTTCTCCCCTCACTGCCAGCTTGTGAAGTTGGTTTGTCCCTATCGAAGCCATGATTTCCAAGACGCCCTGTATAGTCTGAAGGCTTCGGAGACGTTGACCGTCAATGACTGGCAGAACACCAGTAATACACCGCGTCAATGATGACACTCTTTGCGCGTATGCCTGCTCTCTGCTTGAGCCGAAGAAAGAAAAGGACTGTTGTGTGTCTACGGAGCTGAATCCCTGCACTGCAGAAAATCAAGATGCCACCAGCGGATGTGCCACACAGGCTGCTGATTGCCAACCTGGCATTCACTCCCTGATGCCAACTGGGATGCGGATGTACAAAGTGCAAGTATGGCCTGGAAATGTAGCATGCTTCTGAGTTAATCCTTCGCACAGGAGCAGTGTTCTAGAATGGTGAAGCAAATGGATAATGACCCTAACCATCACTAAACATAAATGCATGTCCTTCTCTCACCATCACAGCTCTTTTCTCTTCCCTTAAACTATCGCTTACACGCCACCAGAGCTTGTCCAATCATCTAACGTATCTAATGTTAGGCTGTTTTGATTTCTTTGTTGTTATTGATTGTTTTAGACTACTTATGTCGTTTTTTTTCCTTCGTGTACAGGGCTAATTTTGTTATAGCCTTGTGTAATCATTAAAATCTATATATCTATTCCATAAATACACAGGTTCCAAATTAGTTTATTTCTTCCTACATTTATTCCTTTTATATATTCTATGGTTACGTTATAAGTGCGTTTTTGCTTATGTTCATGTATAACCAATGTTGAGCAGTTGTATTCCCCCCCTGTGTAATGCTCGAAAGGGCCCTTAGGGTAAATAAATGAAATGAAATGGAATATAAGTACCAAGGTGCAGCTCCTTACGATCTGTCTTGGCACACACATGTTACCAATATCATCTTGGGATCTTATAAAACATTTCGCGTTCTGAAACGTCATTTATGAAACGCCTCTTCACACGTCAAACTACTTGCGTACAAGACACTTGCTACGCCGAAATTGCTTGTTTGGAACCTGTTTCAATCATATCTTTTTGGAAAGCTTAAAATATGTTCAAAATCGCACTATTAATTTATTCACTCTCTGTGCTATTATGACGGCAGAGTTTTATCGTTAAAATCAAAATCCGGCCTGTCAACGTTCTCTAGTAGACGCCGCATTGACATCAAGTCCTTGTACCCCAAGTTTTTATTTTCATATTTCAATGAAGCACCATACTTGACAGCAGCATCCCGCATATCCGAACGCACTAGCCATCAGCCTCAAGTTGCGTGCTCACGATCTCGAACCACTACATTCAATGCTTCGTTTTGTTGCGAAAGCAACACTACTAGAGCCCAGCTCGGCTCGTCGCGTATGCTTCTGGCGGTGCGCCTACCAAACGACCTTGCTTCGCCGCTGCCTAGCAACCGCTTCAGCTGCGCTCCAACAGATGCCCCGCGCCGCTTCCGCCTGTCGCCTACACGCCCATACGGCTCCACCCTCGTACAGTCGTTGGGTTTCGCAGCTCATGACGTCGTCGCGCCGGCCAGGGAGATGGCACGAGCTAAACCAAATGCTTAACCACAAGCGTATTGGCAAAAACAACACGTACGATCTTGTGCCATTGCCTAGCAACCCGAGTTACTACCCGAGCCTACACCAGTTACTCGGGTAAGCTCGTGTAAGTTCGGACGAGCGTCGTGCCATCTGCGCGAGATGTTGCTCGGGAAGAGAAACATTGGACGCAAAATCCGGACGGGCGGCTGGGATAGAAACAGCCACCTGCCAGTGAAGTGGCGCATCGCTTAAGCGCTGCGCCACTGCCCTGGTAGTGGTATATGAGGACTCGCCGCCATCTATGAATCTTAAGCAGGAATTACCAATTCAGCATCCATGGGCATTAACCCACTAAAAATATCAAGTCCCACCCCTAAGGCGGAGTTAAATGCCCCCTACAATTGAAGAATGAACACCCGTTTTCGCAGGTGTACTCGGTTTAACTACGTTAAGCGCCTATCAATTTTTCTTCCAAGCCACCACAAACTTGAATAGCCTTCCCCCAGACATAGCAGCTAACATCTAATCAGACATAGCTGCTAACATAAAAAGCTCACACCTATTACTCACTTACTCCCATTTTTAGGCGAAAAATCACGGGACTGGTCAGCCCAGTTCATAATGAAGCTGTACAGAGCACTATTCCTGGAAATCTTGTGCTAGAGTACACCCATACATTCAAAAGCGTTCAAGGCTCATTTGCGTGCCCTCCAGACAGTGCAGGGTCAGGCACATCGCACAAGCCTGGGTCTCCCTCGGAGCGCATCAACACAAGGAAGTATTGCACTCGCTAAAGACTATCCGATTTCCATGTATGTTGCCCTAGACGCTTTGGGAATGCGCGTACATCATATTTCAAGGATTCCACAGCATCACCTAGGGCCTATGTCTCTGCAGAGACCCCATTATGCATTTGCAAAGGTTATAGCAAGGCAACAGTCGCCCATCCCAAAACTGTTCATCCCGGCAGCACGACCTCCCTCTCCAATGTGGTGTCTGCGGCTCCCATGTGTGCGCCTAGCTCTTCCGGGAATAGCGGAGGAATCAAATTTATCAACGCCAGCCCTTAAGCAACGGACACTGCCCATGCTACACTCTCCTAGGGCCTATGTCTCTGCAGAGACCCCATTATGCATTTGCAAAGGTTAGAGCAAGGCAACAGTCGCCCATCCCAAAACTGTTCATCCCGGCAGCACGACCTCTCTCTCGAATGTGGTGTCTGCGGCTCCCATGTGTGCGCCTAGCTCTTCCGGGAATAGCGGAGGAATCAAATTTATCAACGCCAGCCCTTAAGCAACGGACACTGCCCATGCTACACTCTCCTAGGGCCTATGTCTCTGCAGAGACCCCATTATGCATTTGCAAAGGTTATAGCAAGGCAACAGTCGCCCATCCCAAAACTGTTCATCCCGGCAGCACGACCTCCCTCTCGAATGTGGTGTCTGCGGCTCCCATGTGTGCGCCTAGCTCTTCCGGGAATAGCGGAGGAATCAAATTTATTAACGCCAGCCCTTAAGCAACGGACACTGCCCATGCTACACTCTCCTAGGGCCTATGTCTCTGCAGAGACCCCATTATGCATTTGCAAAGGTTATAGCAAGGCAAAAGTCGCCCATCCCAAAACTGTTCATCCCGGCAGCACGACCTCCCTCTCGAATGTGGTGTCTGCGGCTCCCATGTGTGCGCCTAGCTCTTCCGGGAATAGCGGAGGAATCAAATTTATCAACGCCAGCCCTTAAGCAACGGACACTGCCCATGCTACACTTTGTATTATCGGAACGTACGCAGGTCTATACGGATGACTCGGTCACCTCTACTAGTGCTGCTTGTGGCGAGGTCGTTCGAGCAAGACAAACAAAAATTCACCAACAAATTTCGCATCGGATTACCTCTACGGGAGCAGAATTGATCGCACTTCTTGCGGTGATAGAGTGCATCTGTCAACAATCACCTCAAAAGTGGGCTGTTTTCTGTGATTCTAAACCTGCCATACAGTGTCATTAATCTGCCTTGAGTCATTATGACCATGAGCAACTTTTAGCGGAGGTATGGCATCAGCACCACCAGGCAGTAGAACAGGCTCACGAAATTGTCTTCCAGTGGGTACCAGGCCATAGTGGTAGTGTTGGCAACGCCTTAGATAATGGTGCTGCTCGGTCGGCTCACGACACAACCAACATTTCCTGCATACCACTAACAAGAGCTGACGCAGCAAGGCACCTTAAACTGCTCGCTCTCAAAGTGACTGTACTGTCATGGTCTACTCCTGCAGGTTGGACACCCCGCTCGCACCATTTCGACCCCTTGCTTCAACTTCGAATACCATTCGGCCTTCCCCGCTGTGAAACTACCCTGTTGTGCAGCCTATGGCTGGGAGCGGCGTTCACAGACGCGTATTTCAATCTACTTGCAATCGCAAACTCTCCAGCGTGTGAACAGTGCGGTTGCGATGAAACGATTGGACGCCTACTCTGAGACTGTCCTCGTTTTGAGCGAGCGCGCTTTCGTGGCTGCTACTCTCCACCGCTTGTACTCTCGTCCTCTAAGAGAATCGGAGATTATAGGGCCTTGGACACAACCTTCCTCACAAAGGAAAGCCGCAAAAGCGCTCCTGAGGTTATTTTAGGAATCAGGGTTGTGTTCCCGTCTATAAACTATAAGCTTTAGGTGGGCGCCCTCTGTCCCCTTGTCATAGTGGTCGATGGGCACTTGAAAACCTCATTTTGTTGCTGCTCTTTTTCTTTTTTCCCCTTTGTTCGGCTCTCCACGTGTAGGGTAATCTGCAGGGCATCGCCTGGTTAACCTCCTTGCCTTTCTGTCCTGTTTCCCTCTCTCTCTGGTGACCGCGGAAAGGTGCAGCGGCGTCCATTAATTTCGGGTAGTTGTCTAGACATATTTGGTGTTTAAGTGGCTTATATAGAAAGTGAATTGTATATATAAGTGGCACCGCTGTCCTTAATAAGTAATTTCATTGTTTGTCACACTCGTTGGGACTTTCGGCGGATTGCTTTCATAAAGAGTCGCTGTGTTTCTTACTTTATGTACCATCTTCACACAGATGGGCACCTGATGCGCCATTACTTCTGGCTGCATGGCAAATAGTGAAGATTATTCAACCTATATACTTGAAATAGTCAGATGCAACGAGTAATTTTTCTATGAAATTACAACACTTCTCAGGTGTGATAGGTGTATGTTATTCAACGGGTGGCTAACTGCTTGTGCCACTCACACGACCGTAAAGAGCCACCCCAAAACGGAGATAAGACCCATGGCATTCATTGAGCTACTACTGAAAACTCGCGTTTAATTGACGCAGGATTGTCATCCACCTTCACATAAGTAGGGAAGCCTCATAGTCACGTCTTGATCGTATTTGCCTCTCTGGAGATATCCCTAAACGGCTCATTTCTTGCGTTGTCATGCCTGTTTCTTTTATTTGTCATGACTTCAGTAATACACGGATAAGAGATTGTGCCTGCTCTAAGTTTCAGCCTCAGTAGGCACTGTGGGAGCTTAAGTCTTCGTTCCTAACGAGGAGGACTTTCAGCAGCGGATGAGAACAGCTTTGGAATCTTACTTTACCATCAGTGTCTCATTAATTGCAGCTTCGAAGATGTTTACGCCAGAGGTTCGTGGCACTGTTACTGATATCTGTTCCATTAGATTTTACCTTCAATATGGTGAGTAGAAACGGTTACTTCAGACTCTCTATAACTTGCACTAACTTGAATGGCAGGCTCGACCTGTACACTGAGGAAATCGCTACTCTAGACTGTCACATTCATAAAATCTATGCAGAACAGTTTCGGGCGGCTCGCGTGCGATTCCGAAGCAGTCGAGGTTCGCACTCTCAGGACCCAACTAGCTGGCCTTGCATGATGAGTGTCGCCGCGTGCCTGCCAAGCGAGGCTCTGAGCAGCACAGGGCTAGCGCCCTGGTCACAAGTACGGATGCAATAGTTACCGAGTGTGCAAATATATTTTAGGTGCCGCGTGAGCCGTGCCGGAGATGTTCATGCTGCTCGCTTAGTGTCTGTGAATTTGCAGCTTTCTAACCTTGAGTGCACGGCAACAACCGTGCTTAATTGTGGGTGAACTAAAGATGGAATTGACTGACTGCAGCTTTCGAAAGCCCAGTACCTGATGACCTCTCATGAAAGTTTTACTAGAAAGCTAAGCCTGTTTTATCCCCTCTAAAACACCAAATTTTTCAGAGCAGTAGGAATGCTTGATTTTTACAACGGTCATTTACCTGAACTGAATTTACCTGAATTTTTCACACCAAATCATGATTATAGAGAAAAAGATCCATTTAAAGGCCTACAGACGTAGCATGCGTTCTACTCTTCGTTATATTATTTTCTCTTAAGTCCTCGCAAATTTGCTGCATATCGCAAATTTATACTTTGATTCATGTTCCAGAGATTGACTATTTTATTCAAGCAAAACAGCGCAAAATCAAACAATGGCACAGAAAACACACATGTAAGGAACACTAAAACTGGCAGTTCATTTCTTGTTAAATACAATACCCTTGTCGATCTAGCCGTTTTGTCTTGCCGTTTTATTAAACCCACGGCGAAATGAAGAGATTCGTTGTTGGCTATTCTCTAACGAATGCCTAAATAAGTTATAAAAGCAACTACTGCAAAACAATTTCCCGTGAGAGATCTGTTTTCTCAGAGAGACAGGTTATCCTCAAGAAGTCACCTTATCTAAAGAAAATGGTCATAAAGCTTTGGAATCCAAGAAGCCTGCATCGGCTTCAAAGTACTCCTAGAACGAAGTATGCTGTGATTCTCTGTACTCATTCTGTGCCTGCAATCTGAAAAGAAAATTGGCTGTGGCTTAGCTTGGGTAAGCCCGGTAATTGCGAAAGCAATATCCGTAGCTACGCCATGGTTCAGCTGGTAGTGTACCTGGTGGTGGTGCTTGTGGTTAGACTTGTGGTGATGCATCGGTCATACAATCTAATCCAATCCAATACAATACAATACAATACAATCAAACCCAATCCAATCGAATATGCTAATATGGTAGCTATCAGCCTCGCTACGCGACGGGCTGAAAGTGCAACTAGTATTGCTTTCGCAATAAAATGCAAGCGAGGACTGCTATTAGTTATGAGAACAAAAAATAAGTGCGCAAAAGGACGGGACAAGAGAAAGAGAAGCACACGGGACAAACCTCGTTTGTCCCGTGCGGTTCTCTTTCTCTTGTCCCGTCCTTTTGCGCACTTATTTTTTGTTCTCATAATGTCGTACCAACTAGTCCCTCACCGCACTTTTCTAGACTAGTGTTTTTCTTCCTCCGAAATGTCTCAGAATTAAGTCCCCGAAAGTAAACTTCGAACGACGAAAGCTGATATCTGAAAAGAGATGTCCCCAGAGGCACGTTAACTGTAATAAGAAGGTAGTATACTGCATTCTACCTTATTATAGTTGCACACACGCTGGGCAGACAGAGAGATGTGTAAATGATCGATTTTACTTGAATCAATATTCCAAGCAGCACAGGTAATCCGCCCATATTTGGAAATCGTTTGGTTTCACTCTGGTTCTTTGTAGGACCCGCCTTTACGAATACAATTGCAATATTGGGCTGATTGGGTGTGCTATTGGGGATGAGACAGAAAATCGAGTTTCGGGCCATATAAGCATTTACTGAAAAAAAAACATGGATGTCAACACGACTTCAAGATCACCTGTGTAATGTCAAAAGCAGAAAACGAAATAACTACAGAACGCGTCTGGAAACTTTAATAGTAAGCACTCAGTTTCGTTATCGGCAAAGGATTTGATCTATTTATGGTTAAGCGCATGAACACCCGCGGTATACCGTATGTCCTCACGTGCTGTGCATGATTATGCAACCCTTTCCTTCATGCTGACCGCTTCGCCGAAGCTATTTATTCGTGTAACACGAAATAAGCTGTCAGTTATTAGTGCGCATTATTTGTGTTGTCCGTATTGTTCCTTGTCTCGGCGCCGATTGCTTGAAGCACGTAGGACCAACTTGCTCGAAAGCATGTTCTGAGCATCCCTGCGCCCGCTGCCACACAAAAGCCTTTCCCGTATCTATCCATTAACAATGTACCGTACCGGCCGCTGCCACCTCATTCCTGCCAACTTAATAACCTCGTCCGCCCACACAAATATCGGCTGCCCCAGGCTCAGCTTGCCTTCTCTTGGTGTCAAGTCCGTTACCCTCAACGACTTTGATTGCACCTCATCAGACGTGCATCTTGAGGGGACGCTGAATGCGGCCTAATCTACATGTAGCACATACTGTATGGCAGTACTGAAGTGCTCATGAGCAGTGAGCACTGCTGCAAATTGGCAAAGGCATGTTATCAAAGGTACCATTCATTGCTTTTTTCTCTTTTATAGCACGTCAATCTTGTTCAATTCTTTCTATAGCGATACGCCTTTCTTAGAGAAACTGTTCCACGTACATGATTTCAAACGGCCGGCTCTCACAAGCAGTCCGCACTCACTCCTCTGTGAAACAAGGTTGCCCATTCTTCCCGGTGCTCTTCGTACTCCGCTTGGAGCCGCTTTACAGAAGTGTAATAAACAGTCGAGCTGTCATCAGTTTTCTTACAATCGATCACTAATTGAAGGTGTAAGATTATTCACCTGTCATCGAGTTTTTCTTCGCTAAGGCTAAGCCAAGAATCAATGAGCTTAAGCGTTGAAAAGAGGACATTTATTCAATGTAAGGTGCTCGGGCTAACCGTTCAAAGAGTTGCTATCTGTGGTTTGGTGTGTGCGGATCAAGACCTGCTAAATATGTAAGTGTGGAATTGACATATAGGGCACCCAAAACATTTTGGCGTCCCATTGAGAGACTGTAAGCATAGTGCACATTATTGGAAAAACCGCGTGCCAGCTCACCAGCTCTGTCCTCAGAGTTTTGTCCCCCAAGGTCTCTCGAGTTCTGGTAGGGCCATCAACTTTTATCTTATTCTCGCCATTAACATTGTGATGCGCTCCAAATTATTATTAGCGCTTAAGTAAATATACACCATATAACGGTCAGGGTTCGGGCTAGTGGGTAGTCAAAATGAGGATCCATAGCGCACTAAATTGAAGGGACAAAACACAAGCTTGTGTTGTGTCCCTTCACTTTTTTGTGCTATGGATCCTCATGTTTATATACACCACTTTTACAGAGCTTACGCAACTTTTGTAAGATTCCTCTTTTCAATCTGTGAAGCATGGTAACTATATCAGGTCCTAGGGATAGTTTAACATTGCAACGTTTTCCGCAGCGCCGCACACTAATTAGTACGTGATTCTTCAAAGACAATTTAGCTCAGGTTTTACCAGAACCTCATGGCGGCTTCCATTGTTTTCGACGATCTGTATCTATGTGCAGCTTATATCCATGAGGTTTATTTGGCTCCTCGTTCCCTACATTCTAGTTTTACCCCGAGATCCTATTTTCAGTTCAGAAAAAAACCGTTTTGTATGGATTTAATTTGTATGCCCCACCCTGCGCCTGTATACCGCCCTGTGTATTTTGGTGTACCGGGACATAACTAAAGAAAGTGCGCTAAGTGTCCCTGTAACCCTGTCTAAGGGCATCTTTATATATGTCATGCACCGAAAGATTGCCCTACATGTTTTGAGAGATAGCGCATTTTCGTATCTATGATAAATTACACCCTTTGTGATGCTCTAGAAAGAATAGAGCATTTTTTCATCTATTGCAAAGATGCACTTCTGAGATATCAAGCAACGGACATTGAAAAAAAGGCCATTTCGCACCGTACTCAGTGCGATATGTCGTGCCACTGCATTCTTTTGAAGAACCCTTTGACAAGACATTTTTATTTGTAGTCCAGAGCTTCTGAAACACTTTCAAGATGGGCCTACATTGTAAATGTGTTGTTTCTGCAAAAAGATTGTCCAGCAAATGGTAACCTATACCCAGACCGAATTAAAACAGCAGTCGCCTCACTCTTGGTGATGACAACTGCATTACTTTTTTCTTAGTTTTTTTCTTGCTTCTTGTTAATTTGGCATTATTTCCTAATGGTCTGCACATAGTTGACTTACATTCAACGTTGCATAGGCATAAAAACATACCGTATCGAAGAATAAAGTGCTCTGTAGCCGAGTGGTTTCAAAACGGTGCTTGTGAACCGCGTGGGCAGGTGGTCGAATATGAACTCTTAGTTTTCTTTCCATTATGCCAGCTTTTCTTTTTTGATGTGAGAGCATGCGCCAACTTGTTTGCAACCAAGGCTGGTAGAGGTGCTTGTCCTGAACTCTTGGGAATTGCTATTGAACACACACACAGGCACATGGACACCCACCCACCCGCCCACGCACTCACGCACGCACGCACACACCCACGCACACACGCCCACACTCACACACGCGAACAGGCACGAATATACACCCACGCACGCACATGCGCACGCGCACGCACACGCACACACGCACGCGCACGCGCACACACGCGCGCACACACACAAGCACACACACGCACAGGCACGCGCACACACACACACACATGCACACACGCACACACTCACACACGCGCCCACGCACGCACATACACCACACCACACACACATCCACTCCGGTCCCGCCTTGCTCACTTCTCGACGAGTGCCTAGAGATAATCAACGACGATGTCAAGGGTGCTGTATGGCGGCGATAGGGAGACCTATTTTGAAGTGTCTGGCACACCAAGAGCTCCTGATTCAGACACTTGAGGCAGTCAATGTCTTTGGAAATATTCTTCAACTCCGTTTTTCAAACAGGGCAATGAGGCAATGAACTTAAATTTTTTTTTTCATTCAAAATTGATTCTTTGGGGCATATGGAGGTTCGTCCGGCAGCGGAAAGTGGTATACCTCAGGGAAATTGAATTTGAAAATTTTTAGGTTATAACTCTTGATGTCTTTTCTGAAAATAATCAAAAGGACTGGCTACGAACTGTTTGAGGCTAATGGCACTGTAGCGAAGCTTCCTTTTCCCGCGCCAGAAAATTGGCGTTGACAAAAGCAGATTACTTGCGCAGTTGGCTGCGGATGGCGATATATGTATTTTTATTATCTTTTTTACGTTGTAATATCTCCTTTAAAACCTCATTACACATGCCTCTTGAGGGGATGGTGAATACGGCCTAATCTACATTTAGCACATACGGTGTGCCAGTATTCAAGTGTCTATAATGAGCAATGAGCACTGCTGGAGATTGGCAAAGGCATCTGATCAAATGTGCCATTTACTGCTTTTTTTCTGTTTTAAACCACGTCAGTCTTGTTCAATTCTTTCTAGAGGGATACGCCTTTCTCAGAGAAATTGTTCCACGTACATGATTTTAAACGGCCGGCTCTCACCACCAGTCCGCACTCAGTGCTCTGTGAAACAAGGTTGCCCACTCTTCCCGGTGCTCTTCGTACTCTACTTGGAGCCGCTTTGCAGAAGTGTAATAAACAGTCGAGCTGTCAACAGTTTTATTACAATAGGTCACTAATTGAAGGTGTAAGGTTATGCATCTGTCTTCGAGTTTTTCTTGGCTGATAAGCCAAGTATCAGTGAGTTGATTCGTTGAAGAGGACATTTATTCAATGTAAGCAGCTCGGGTTAATTGTTCTAAGATTTGCTCTCAGTGGTTTGGTCTGTGGCCATCGACACCTGCTATATATGTTTCTGTGGAATTGACAAGTAGGTCACCCAAAGTATCTAGGCGTCCCTTTGACATACTATAAGCACAGTGCACATTATTGCTCCGAGGTCTCCCAAGCTCTCTAGAGTTTTGGTAGGGCGATCGCCTGTTATCTTATTCTCGCCACTTAAATTATTATGTACTTCCAATTATTATTAGAGCATAAATTTATAGACACCATTCTCCTTGAGCTTTCGCTACTTGTGTGGCATTCCTCTTTTCAATCTATCAAGCATGGTAACTTTTTCCGGTCTTTAAACGGTGGCTGCATTGGTTTAGTGCTTCTTAATGTCCCAGAGATAGTTTAACATTGCAACGTTTTCCGCAGCACTATACACCCAATAGTACGTGATTCTTACAAGAGAATTTAGCTCATGTTTTACCAAAACCTCATTGCGGCTTTCAATGTTTTCGACCATCCGTATCTATGTGGAGCTTACATGCATGAGGTTTATTTGGCTCCTCTTTTGCTACATTCTAGATTTTCCCCTGAGATCCTTTCTTCAGTTCAGAAAAAAACGTTTTGTATGGATTTAATTTGTATGCCCCGCCCTCCGCCTGTATACCGCCCTGTGTATTTTGGTGTACCGGTACTTAACTCAAAAAAGTACGTAAAGTGCCACTCTCGCCGTGTCTACAAAGATTTTCCTATGGGCTACGCACCAAGACATTGCCATTTAAAACATGTTCAGAGAAATAGCGCATTTTCGTATCTACGATGAATTACAGCGTTTGGTATGCTCCAGAAGTAATTGAGCATTTTTTCATCTATTGCAAGGAGACACTTCTGAGATATCAGATGACGGACATTGAAAAAAAAGGCCATTTCGCACCGTACTCAGTACGATATCTCGTGGCACTGCATTCTTTTGATGAACGCTTAAATATAATCTGTTTAATTGCATGTTCAGAGCTTCCGCAAAAATTGCATGATAGCCCTACATTGTAGATGTGTTGTTTCTGCAACAGACCATTTCCGTAGAATGATTTTCCAGCAAGAGAAAGCCGCCTATGCTCAGACCGAATTAAAACCGAAGTCGCCTTACTCTTGGTGATGACAACTGCATTGCTTTTTTGCAAGCCTTGGTTTGTTGTTTCTTCTTGATTTCGCAATATTTTTCTGATGGTCTGCACATAGTTGAAGTACATACAACGTTGCATAAGCAGAAAAAAAATGCCACGTCGAAGAAAAATATGATCTGTGGCCAAGTGGCCTCAAGAGGGTGCTTGCGAACCACGTGGACAAGAGGTCGAATCTGAACTCTGTTTTTTTTTTGCATCACGCCAGCTCTCTATTTTTTTATGTGAGAGCATGCGCCACCTATTCGTAGCCAAGGGAACTAAAGGTGCTTGTTCTGATGTTTGGTGATGGCGATTAAACACACACACACACGCGCGCACATTGCGGTCCCCCGTTGCTGACATCTCTCCGAGTGCCTAGAGATAATGAACCACGATGTCAAGGGTGCTGTATGGCGGCGATAGGGAGACCTATTTTGAAGTGTCTGGCACACCAAGAGCTCCCGATTCAGACACTTGCGGCAGTCAGTGTCTTTGGCAATATTGAGGACAACTGAACTCAAAACTTTTCTCATTAAATATTGGTTCTTCATGGTATGTGAAGTTTCGTCCGCAAGTGAAGAGTGAATATACCTTCGGAAAATTGAATTTGAAAATCTTGGCAGCAGGTTCTAACTCTTGACGTCCTTTCTGAAAATGATGAAAAGGACTGGCTACGAACTATTTGAGGCGAATGGTTGTCAAGCGAAGCTTCCGGTTTCTACGCCGAAAAATTGGCCTCGATGAAAGCACTTTACTTGCGTTAATCGGCTGCAGATGGCGATACGTTTATTTTTTCTTGTATTTTTTAGATTATAATATCTCCGTTTTGGGCAAGAGTGGTATGTTTGTGATTAGAGCGTGTTGACTCATCTATGTCCAAGCTGCACAGATAATCAGCCCAATATTGCAAATTGATGGTTGCACTCTGGCCCTTCGTTAGACCAGCCTTTGCAATACGTTTGCAGTATTGACCGAAATACCTGTGCTACTGGGGTGTAGGCTGGGTTCAGTTTATCCTCAGCGTGCCTTTAGTGATCATTCAAGCACCATTTCTTGGGACGGCAGCAGCTCTGCTCGTTGATTTCATCGTCGCGCCACACGCACACACGCACGCACGAACCCATACACACAAAACGTACAATCTGATACTCTCTCGAACGCTATAACCTCGCAAAGCCAAAAGCAGCGTAATGCTCGCAGTTGGGAAAAAGTCATAGAGAAAGGATGTGCAACAGCATGACGAGCCATTCCCATTATTGTCTTCAAGACTGCAATGTATGAGCACTTTCTTCATCTTATCTTTTGCTTCCTGGAGAAAGATTTGTATCGATGGGTAAATGGGATTCACTATGACAAAGATTATAGAGACAGTATAGGCGCAACCACTGTATTCAGGAAAGGAATAGTTGTAGTGATGTGTAAACAAACCCATGCGGATCATCCGGTAACTTACCCCCTAAGCAAGCAGCAGCATAGCAATCTGGGGAATGTAGATCGGGCCGACACCTCACGCTTCTGTAGATGAACATCCCTCTCCCCCTCTTTGGTTTAGGAAGAATAGCAGGCAATGAGCAGAGTCTACTAACACTATTTGCAGACGGCTTAGTGAAAGGCCACCCATGGAGCTTACCTGACCCTAACGCAAAAACTGGGAGATGACACTGGGATACGAAAACATGCTTGGCTTTGGATGGGTTAGGCTGATACAAAGCTGGCTCATGGTTGTTGCTCTTTGTTATTAGAAGTAACGTTAGAAGCTAATGAAACTTACGATTGACCAGAAACCAAGACGACGCCGGCGATGGGCCACAACACTCCTGTGAGAAATCAGCAACTGCCGGTGTATCTATCGTAAGCGGCCTCCTTGAGCCGAAAGAAGATGAGTGCATCTCAGTGCCAATCAGAGTCGCACCCCTGGTAAGTGCGATAAGATACGACCAAGAAGGCACCTTGCCTAAGAGTACAGCTGCTGTAAAGCAGGCTCGCGTGGAAGTCATGAGGGTGAAACAGTGCAACGGCACAAGAACAAGAAAACGGCGTAACATAGCGCTGTAGTGCGTCTTTTATTTGTCTTTCAGCCGCTCCGCTGTTTCACCGTATTATAAACGAACTCACCCATTATATCGTGTTGTGAAAACATTAGTTTGTCAAGCAGTAGTGTAAACAAAGATATTCTAACCAAAAATGACCGGAACACAGATGGCTGAGCATTGAGGAAGAATATTGTCGCAGAGCCGGCGGCCACTATCCATTTTTCTCTTCCGACCGCGAACAAGCTCAGCAAGCAGCGCATATATTTTATTTCTGTTCCTTGCCTTGGCGGTACAAAAATAGGTCTATAAAATGCTTCCTCGCCACACCGCTCTCCCCGTTCATCTTTTCTGAACTCACTGAAGCTGCACTCTTCACTCGGTGTCCAGCAAAAGCGGGAAGAAGTGGAAGGTGGGAAGGCACGTAGACGCAGTTTCTGTCGAAGTTTGCAAAACAGCAGACGTCTCGTTCTTTATAATGCAGTGCATTCCTTCGGCTTTCGTGAATTTAATTTAAACAAGTTAAGTGAGGAAATTAAGTTTGTTAAAGACCAAAACCTAGTTAATGGCATTCTAACTGGGATTAAGAAGAAAAAAACGCACATGCGCAGACAGGCCATGTGGAGAGTAGATAAACGATGGGCCCTTAGAGGAACGAGAATTCCACCGCGAAGAACTCATCATCGTGATCAGCCTGATTGTGCCCACTGCAGGGCAAATTGTCCCATGTCCTGCCAGCTACGGCCACTGTAGCAACGCAAACTTCTTAATCGCATCCACCGACCGAACTTTCTGCCGCCCATTGCTACTCTTGCCTTCTCTTGGAATCCACTCCATTACCCTTAAGGGCCAGATGTTATCTTCCCTTCGCATTACATGCCCTGCCAAAGCCCATTTCTTCCTCTTGATTTTGACTAGTATGGGTTAACCAGTTTTTGTTGCCTCCCCCACTGCGCCCGCTTACGGTCTCTGAACGTCATGCCTATATTTTTTTCCGAAGCTCGCTGCGTTGTCCTGAATTTAGGCTGAACTCTTTCTTCCTGTACCTAACCCTAAGGTCAGAAACGGAGCGGCTGAAACCATTCTACCACAATGTGGCATCAATGATAAATGACATCTCAAGAATACAGCCGAAAACCATGGGCTAGATTCATGCTTTGCCGCAACGCGCATGTGGAATTGGGTAACAGAGAGAGCAGTCGCGGTGTTGCACATATTGGAAGGCAGAATAACGACTAATGCCTGACGCAACCCTGAGCAGTCACGCACCGGTCTTACAACGCGCGAGGTTCCGTAGGTGTCCCCTTACATTGCGTAGTGTGGACAAATAGCTATTACGCCAGCCAAGTCTGTACCTGTCCGTATCGAAAATCTTGAGATGCAAGTCACGTAAAAACACGAAATTTTTCAGTTGATTAGTTGCTGCAAGTTCTAGTTTTCCTTTGGTATTTCTTTCGCAAGACGGAGGAGCACTACCAAAATCTTACAGTCATCACATATTCGGAATCCCCCTGCTTTATGAAATACTTCTGTTTCAAGAGTGTTCATTCACTGTTTATTTTACAAATGACAATCATTTTTATCAGCGTTAAAGATAAAAAGTAGTAAGTGCCGTTGTGCAATATGTTTGTTTCCAACGAGAGATACCAGGCACCTCAGGCGGAGGATTCTCTGAGAGCCCATTGTAATGCTAATCTCGAGTGCACTTCAGTACCACCATTACAACCGACTACCGTAGGCACCTTGGCAGTAGAAAAAGATACTTTTTTCGGGCTTGTTCAATTTCACAAAAGCAGTCATACAGCAATCATGCAAGGGACCTTTCATTGCTTCCAGGAAAACGCGCAGGAAAACACTTCAATGCGTTTATGTCATTGGAAGCGCTTTTGGTCTGATTATCAACTGCAGCTAGAAACGCATTTAAAAGGGCAGGCACTGGACAAAAATCCATGTTATTTTTCTTTTCTAATCGTATAACACGTTACTAAACGTCACCTGAACAGAAAAAAAAATTACACAAAGTCTAGAATGTTGCTTAGCTTAATAACTCGGTAGTGTATAAAGTCTAATAATTAAGAAGGTCTATGCGTCCTGTTGGTTTCTCCATTGATGAAAACGCCCGAATACTGTAATACAAGCACTATCGCGATAAAATGTTTACTGGCCGATAGTGTCTGAGGAAGCGTTTTGCGCAGTCACGTAATGCACTCGCCTGAATTGTTTTGGATTATATGTGGACGCGCATGCACATTGCGGTGGTAAAGATATCACAGTACTGGGTGGCGAAGCAGAGCTGCAAAAAAGTTTTTTTTTGCCGATAACCGGCCTCCCGAAAAATTGAATGGCGACAGTGCGTGCCGTATGCACATCCACTAATATGAGCTCCGAAACATAGTTGCCTCCTAGGCAAAAGCGTAGAAGCTGCAGTACCGGGTTCCTAGGAAAAAGACTCAATTTCTAATCCTGGATCTTTTCGGTTGCATTGGCTCATACGTCCAGATAGCGGTCCTTTCACTGCTTTTCTGCTTGACTTCGAGCGTTGTTTGTTTCATCTTATAGTTTAAAAATTTCGTTTAACTGGTTTGTATACCTTCCACTTGTAGAAACCCTAACACAGACAGCAAAGATTTCGTTGCTTGCGTTAGAATCTGTTGCAGAGCTTCGCCTCTGAGGAACTTTACTGCTGCGGCCATTTCAGTCAGCTTCTCTTATTCAGCATGTTCTTATTCAGTCTACAGTAAATATTTGATGCCTCCTATTGATTACTGTTCAGGCATGTTGGTTAAGTTGCATTACCTCTGTCTGGTATTTCACTTGATCAAGAAATAAAGATCCTTGAAACTTCGGCTCTTTCTCGACAAAATTACTCTTTCTGGAGTGTGGTTTTTACAAAGATTCCCAATACGCTCTGTCCGCATGGCTGCAGTATGTTTTTCTTTAGTAAGAAGGGGAAACGTCGTCCACGGTTTCTCGCTTCGCGACTCAGCCAAAGCGTTTTTGACTAAAAACATTTTCATGTGCGGTTTACTCTTGCAAAAGCCAAACATCTGAAAAAAGGGAACTCTGTCAAGAGGGAGCCATTACCTACGTGACAAATTTTTCAAAACTCTAAAAAAGTTTGCAAAGCGGTACTGTGTACAGCACAGTGATATAAAGTATCGGCTCTCGTAAAAAGAGTAATCAATAAAAAGAACAACACTCTGACCGCTAGTGCAGAGTAAAAGACAACGGCACGCTGCTTTCAGTTAAGGCACGCATCTGTATAAAATATCGCCATCATGAAGAAGAACATTTACTGTGCAAAAAGTGACATTTAGTTATTAAGAGACTGAAAGAACGCAAAACCGGGTATAAGAGCGAAAATACAGTGAAAAGTCTTGCACTGCACTTCGAGAGCTTTGCATTCCAGGCGAAGCTTGGAGGACCTTTATTCAGACCACATCAAAACCGCTCTCATTATAAATCGAGCATTGAAACGACTTTTTCACTGTCGGCCCCACAATAAGGGCAGAAGTCAATAAAGCAACCCTCAGAACACCGTTAATTTTGGTATTTTTATGCTACCTTTTTCAATCGACGAAGAGGCTATTTTGACTGAAAAAGGACTTCTATCAGCTCGAAAAGAACAAAAAATTAATGCCGATAACGCCGCTGCCAGCTTTCTTCCGAAGGGAACAGTCAGAGGCTAGACTAAGAGTGGCTCAGAAAAAATAAAAACTGATAAAAATGATTCACCGAAATTTTAGAGTGCTTCGAATGCCTCCGCAAAATTACAGATTACTAATAACGACTCAGTAACGACACAGCAAAAAATGAACTGGCCGAAGCGGAGTTTGTGCGCGTGAAACGTTGCTGCTTTAACCGCGATGCAAGTTTAACCGCTGGGAGCGTGAAAACGCAAGCGTGATATGGCACAACGTAACAGCTCGGTGATCAACCGACTGACAACAGCTGGAGGAAGCACCTGTGCAGAAAAGTGCCTCACTGGAGCTCTGGAAAAGTAACGTGGGTCTGGGAAGCCCACCGGTGTCTGTATTTGAAGCAGCCACTTGCTGGGTCGGCGGCGCCTAAATTAGCCGCTGCACCACTGTGCCAAATCTGGTACGATGACACCCAGCGATCTATGGATCTCTCAGACAGGAGTACTCAGGAGAGAGGAATCTCTAATGCTCCAGCTTTGAATGCCTAAGGGTAGGTAAGGCCATCTTTTAATTTTTTTGTCTTCCTTTCATCGCACACTTTTTACCGCAAATTTATACCGAAAGCTGCTACAGCTTTGATGATGCCATGCAGCCCCGCATTCTGCCATGGAATCTACAGTGTGAGCCATAAGGAATTATTCACTTAGTGAACTATTTTCATTTAAAACAAATCATTTGTGTACACGCAAATTTAATTGGCCCCTGTGAACCGTCGCCCTGTGACCGAAAATGGCTGGAGAAAAATGGAAAGAGGAAAGCTTCTGTCCACTTTTAGAGCAGAGATGGAGCAGTAAAGTGCAAGGGGGACAAAAGAGAAAGGGTGGGTGGCGACGGGTTGCCTTGTGTTTTAGAGACTATGCCGAGAGCCGAGGATTGCACCACCGGAAGCTGCCTGCCACGTGATGAACCCAGGAGATGACTGCAGTGGAGGGAGAAAGTTGTGAAAATGGCTAAGGAATGCGCAAGGTGAGGGTCGCTACAAGGCAGAATGCATATATGTGGCTAAACCAAAGTTACAAAGCTTTCACTGATTTGAGCGCTAAAAGGGCAGGCCTAACTCTGTAATATTTTCAAGCACTTTCATGTAGGTTTTCAAACTTGTTTTGTCTTTTAGATCATTCGCCTGCGCTTAGATTTTAGTCAGCGCTGAGGGATAGTTGTTCCAGCCAAAATCTTAATAGGCGCTCGATGGCTTAAATATGGCAGCAAACAATTGGGGCTTAATAAACTGATTTTTACCGAGAAATAAGCTTCATATAAACTTCATTAAAGTGAGTCACTTAGGCTATGCTCAAGTGAACTCTTCCCACAATCTATGTCCTTTTTACAAGTAATGGTTGTCGCACGGAGGATTCCACGTTCAACAGATATATGTCTCCATTTTTTTTCCTGCGTGTCACCGGAAGCAATCTTTTCAAATGAACTGTAGTTCAGCGCACCATCCTCTGAGATAGCGCATTCGCAGCAATTATAGGGTAGAGTTTTCCTTCTGGACCTGTATTTTTATCCATGGCACCCTGACTCTTATCACTTGGCTACCTTGCAGCAAAGCGTAAGTCATGGGGGCACATGACTTTTGCACAACTTGTGCTGAAAGCCTCGCAGTTTCATAGTATAAATATGTTTGCCGCCAGCACTAAGCCATCATCGTACACAGCGCTCAGGTGACAATTCTAACTCGCTTTACAGTTCCGACCCGTATACGATTGAGAGCACCGTTTGTGTAATCAAGCTGGGCTTGTCCCTTGCAAATCCTCCATTTCCGAGGTGGCGGCTATGTAAAGTCTCTGTTGTCGCAGAATAGTCCGTTTTCTATTGTCCCACCAGATAATAAAGGCCAGTTGCACGGCAGTGACACCGCTGAGTGCTGCAAGCAAGTAGTATAAGTGGTCGTACGATCCGTTTGTGTCTCGGAAAAAGCCTGCATGGAAAAATAACGCCGTGTCAGTGCTAGAAACCATATTTCCTTTCGCCGTTTAGGCCATCCCGAAATACTCACCAATTATGGAAGGTCCGGATAGCCAAAGCGGAATTGATAGCAATCCTCCTATGCCGGCGCAGAAACTCAGCCCTGTGGCACCCATGTAGTCAGAGATGATCACAGACTTGATGCACAAAATATAACCCTGACCGACTCCCATCACGATGGCCATGGCGGCCAGGCCGTTGAACGTTGATACATGCGGCAACGAGAGAAAGCAAGCAGCCGCAGCCACAAAGCTTGCGACAGCAACTGGACAGCGACTATGGACAATCTTGTCGCAAGCAAAAGGGATGACAACGCGACCAACAAGAAGTCCCATGGCATTGTAGACTAGAATCTGCTTCCCGCTCTCTAGCTTGTACCCTTTGTCTCCAGCGTAGGCCACTACAGTCGCCGTGAAAGTAATGAATATGTATTCGGAAGTTATGCTGTAGAAAACTAGCGGGTAGAAGGGAATCTTCTTGAAACTCGCAAGTGCGTCGGCCATGGCACTTGTAGTTTTCTTCATTTCAGTGCACAGAGAGATCGAAGGTGTGGTCAAGTCTGGCGGCGGCTGCAGCGTAGCGTGGGAAGGTTTGTATCCCTTCTTTTGAAGTCTTCTCATCGAAAGGCAGAAAGGACGAGGTGACTTGATAAACATAACTAATGGCAACACGTGCATCATGAGGCCGCCTGTTATGAGCAGGCATCCTTCCACCCCATAGTTGGCTGTCAAGTACCACAGGAGCGGTGTAGCAGCCATTCCGGACGCAGCCCTGAATACCCACATGATGGCGAATGCCGTGCCGCTGTACTTCTCGAAGTAAACAAGGATATACAGCGAAAGACCTAGCAGGGCGGTTCCAATTCCAACTCCTGAAAGAGAATAACAAAGGGCAAGTGTGTCAGCTTACACGTTACATGTTAGGAAGGACTGGGAATCATCAAGTGTGGTGTCCCACAATGTTCGATCTTAGGGCCAATCCTAATATTAGTCTATATTAACGACATTGTAAATATACCTGGAACATTGGACATTTTCTTATACGCAGATGATACGAACGTCTTCTTTAAAGGAAGTAGCATAACCAGCCTAATGACCCAAGCAAATACCTGGCTGCAAGACCTGTCGTCCTGGCTCTGTTGCAATGAGTTGAACTTAAATATTGAAGAAACAAACTACATTCTTTTTCGTGCAAAAAACAAGTTTGCTTATGTCTCGATCAAGGGAAACCGCTGTTTTTCAAGGGAAACCGCTGAAACACTTGAGCGTGGAGAAATTTCTCAGAGTATTTTTTGATGAATATTTTAGCTGGAATCGACACATAATGCAGTTAAGTATAGAGATTTCTAAAATAACTGGCATGTTGAATCAACTGAAGTCTGATACCTACCTGGTTTAAACGCCCGTTGTACTACGCGTTAATTTACTGTCGCCTATACTATTGCATATCAGTATGGGGAACTACAACGAGAACCAATCTTGAAAGACTACACGTGGTACAAAAGCAGGCTATAAGAATAATCGCAAATAAACCAAGATATGAACACACCGCACCTATTTTTCAGAAATATAAGATATTTACAGTTTTCTACAAGTTTCGGTCCAGCGTCGCTATGGAGGTGTATCACGGTGTCAGATCTGTTGATTCAATATTTCTCGAATCCTATAGACGCCAGAACTATGCTTATAATTTACGTGAAGGCAAATGTGTCAAAAACAGAGCTCGAACATCGTATGCGACACAGTTAACTGGCCATCAAATTCCCGAACTGCTCAATACATACCCTCAGCTAGTCGACGCCCTATCCGAGTCAAATTCATCATCTGGGTTATATAAACGGGTGAAACACCTCCTTCTCAGTGTACAGTATGCATAGGAAATGAATCTGTCTGCCTGTGTGTAGTGCGCACCTACGCTGTGCATTCATATTTGAAATCATGCTACCCATGCTACCCATCTTCATAGTGTTATTGTATTAGTGTTGCTCTTCATAGTGTTATTGTAGTGTTATTGTAATAGTAATTGGCAGACCACTTGTGTGTATCTTTATATTTATGTCATTTTGCTTTTGTTAGTGCGTGTCCATCGTTTAATATTGTACTTAGTCAGTGCAACCCAACATTATTGCTTTTGCTTCCTTTTATGCTTTCTTGCTTTTTCTCCCCATCAGTGCAGTATTAATTTTGATCGTCGCGCCGTTGTCTGAGGCATGTGTGCAATAAAGATTCCAAGGCCCCGTCAGGCGTTTGAATATGCCTTTTGCCTCGGCTATACACACAGGAAAATTAAATATATATATAAGCGTATACACTGTACCGGTTTCTGTGAAAAATGAATGAATGAATGAATGAATGAATGAATGAATGAATGAATGAATGAATGAATGAATGAATGAATGAATGAATGAATGAATGAATGAATGAATGAATGAATGAATGAATGAACAACCAAAGCTGTATAAGAGGCACTCCAAAGGGCTGCGTGGCTGGATGTCGGCATGACCGCACCATTGCGCCTACTCCAAGTAGGTGAGGACAACCAAAGCAATTGATACGAAGAGTAGCAGATAGTAACCCCGGAAAAGGTTAGCGGAGGAGGTCACGGAAAAGAAAAACGAGGCGAACAATAGAAGAAGGGGAAGCACTGCATAAGTTACGGTGAGAGACACAACGCGGCCATGCACATATGCCTAGCGCTACCGTCGCGACATCGGGTGGGATTCACCCTCGAATTATATCACTAACTGCCATTAATGCAGCCCGTACCTCATGCCTGGTGCAGACCGCGTGGCCATCAAGTAGGACACGTTGTCATAGAGACGCCGTGGAACGCTTAGAACGCCTTTGGGACATTGCCTGAAGCAGGAGGCAGAGCCTCCAATCTCGCAACGAATTGAATACAGCGGGCACGCCCTCGGAAATATGCTCAATAACTTACGTAAGTTCCGTTCAGGAAATTTCACAGAG
The DNA here is from genome assembly GCF_055824585.1 of Amblyomma mixtum. NCBI lineage: Eukaryota > Metazoa > Arthropoda > Arachnida > Ixodida > Ixodidae > Amblyomma > Amblyomma mixtum. The sequence goes on from NC_143013.1 coordinate 182,755,331, forward strand.
AAAAAGATGAAAATGCTTGATGCGTGAAACTGTCTGGCAGCAGCATTGCCTTTGTACGCTCGTTAACCAGGAGACGAAATTCGAACAAAAGCTGCAGGCATGAGCGCCCTCGCTCAGCGGAAACCATAGAGACACAGCTCTGTGAAGGGGTTAAAGTAGTTTTAAATAGACGTTATCGTAATGTCATTCGGTGTACTAAGAGCTGCAGATTAAATCCTGCAAACGAAATATCTGATGAACACGTGACATTGAAAATATTAAAGGTAAAAATACCGCACACTATACAAATTCTATAAGAAAGAAATATGCAGGCACACGACCAGGCTATTCCCGAGTATGCCAGAAGTACTAGGAAGAGCAGACTGGAGTGATTAGTTGGATTCACAGAGCGAAATACCTTATGAATTGGAACACAACCTCTCGTGAATTGGAGCACCTAAAGCGGAATTAGGACAGCTAGATCGGCGAGAATAGTCGTTTTAATCAAATCTGACCTCAGTCTGGCATTGAGCAGCATATTGAAATTTTCGCAATGGTAAGGGGTGTTCACCATTGATTAGTGCACTATGCATGTCTCGGTGAGATTTCCCCAGAATGTTAGAGGCAATGGAGGAAACTGTTGCGGACAAAAATGTCTGACAGTCACGCTTCTTGGTAAAGCAAGCTTTGAGCGCAGCTGTTGCGGTATTTCAGCCGTAGGCTAGCGCAGACGAAACACGGAGCGCCGAACAGACGTGACCATTGGTTTAAACTTCAGCAGCGCAAAGCTATCCGCCAAATCTGAGCTTGTAGCTGAGCCTCTCCTCGGAGAATCCTCAGCGGAAACACTTGCAGATAGCAATGCATCTGTAATGAAGTCACAACAACACTAACAAAGATGTCAACGCAGGCTAATGTGATTCGTCCGAACTGACATTAAATTCGCTGGCGGGCAGGGCGCTATTGCAGTTTCTTGTCCAGAGGTGCGTTTATTATGTGTCCTCGGAGGGACTGGAGTGGAATTCAGTGGGTTCTGTAGCTCATTTTGTAGCTTATTCGCCGCCTCCCATCTTCTCCTCCAGATGACTTCAATTTTCAAGGACTGATCATCAATCGCATGCGCATAGGTTTCCACGCAACACATGATAGTGAAGGTAGCTGCACGTACGCTACACCATTTAACACAAAACATCACACATTCCTGAGTTAAGTGGTCGCAAATGTCAGAAGGATGATGCTGCGCATAATAATTAAAACCGCGCGGAAAAATGCTATACGCCACAGCCGGCACAGCTACCGTTGAACGTTATGATTAAGATGAGGAGTCCTTTCCGACATAATGGGGCGAAGAGGACAGAGTCGATCGCGGAATGCGGTGGCACATTACTCGAGCCCTCGACGTGAGTCTACAATGCCTGCAGCGCTGAAGTGGGCGGCGCAGCAGATAGTGAGCAGGAGCAGCATCTCACGTCAAACTTGTATGAAGGCATGGTATGACTGTTGGTGTTGACCGCAAAAGATTTCGATTAAGGAACCGGTTAGCACGAAGTGACCTAAGTGCGCCATTTGCTTACTGGATCCAGGCCTAATAAGCGGCAGAAAAAAGTAAAATCGTCCGTACAGACCTCACAGGGCACACGCTAGACCTGCAGTCGAACCCGAGTACGAGAAAGAACATTTATGCACTAGTTTTTCGCACTCACGAGTAAAGCCGCTATCTTGAGCAGGACGTCGGTCACTTTAGCCTATATCTACGGGGGTTTTGTAGATAACCGCACAGAACTAGCGACTCTCTATGCATTCCATCTTTTGTATCTCGTTTAAAACCTCTTTCAGGGCCTTCACCTTTTTTTCCCTCACTGCCGCCTTTCAACTAGGCTGCCTGTGAAATATTTTTATTGTATCGTCTTTGAAATGCACATCTTAGGTATTATGCCCCTTTTAGCTGATCTACGTGGTATTTGTTTTACCGCTCCATAATTTTCCCTTCTTCTTATGCGCGACTTTCCAATGTATCATCGAATTCCACTATCGCATGAGAGTAGTTAAGTGTGCAATCTTACCTGACAATGCATCGCAAACTAATGCTACAACTGGCCTATTTCTCGCGCTAGATTCACATTTATTGTCCTATTTGATGCATTATGTGTCCACCCCGCCGCGGTGGCTCAGTGGTTAAAGCGCTCGGCTGCTGACCCGAAAGACGCGGGTTCGATCCCGGCCGCAGCGGCTGAATTTCGATGAGGGCGAAATTTTAGAGGCCCGTGTACTGTGCGATGTCAGTGCACTTTAAAGAACCCCTCGTGGTCGAAATTTCCGGAGCCCTTCACTACAGCGTCTCTCATAGCCTGAGTTGCTTTGGGACGTTAAACCCCAATAAACCAAACCAAGCATTATGTGTCCTCACTTGCCATGTATCGAATAAAGTGCTGTTTTTCAGATATGACTTTGGAATCCTACGTATTGCGCTTGAATAGCTTTCGTTCATGTAAAATATATTTGGAGTGTTTTCTAAGTTGAAAGTTTAGCAACCTAATCAAGTGATTACGTTGAAAACAAAGAATGAATGAAATGATTCCCAATAAAATGATGAACCACAAAATACATATTTTAAAGCTGGTTGGGTGCTGTTCCCACACTGTATAATTCTTAAATGCCATTGGTGCGGATGGTATGATGGCCGAAATCAAATTATTCTTCGGCATATTGTGAGCAAGGAACCCGTACGAGTTTTAACCGTCATTTTTGCTTTGACTTGGATAGCGACTGTTTTACATTTACTATAGAATCTACTACGTCATAAAATTGGCAAACGGAATCTGCATTTGATGCACTACAAGTGCGAGCGAAGCCGAACTATACGTGCAAAACAAAGCGGCCATACTCTAGCATATGAAAGTCCTAAAGTAGGAACCAGGAAGAAATATTGTATCACCACGCTGCCACTCACCGTGTGTTGGAAATAGGTAGATAGCTGGGTGAATTGGTAATGGTTTAGAGTAAATGTAATGGGGAATACTCTTTTAATCTCCGATTCACTGATGGCAGTGCCTTAATAATTAACTTGGCGCACGTATTCGGTGTTAGATCAGGTCTGTAGAAGCAAAGGAGTGTTTCGCCTAAAATTCTTACCACCCGCAGTTGGAACCAGTTTCCATTATTTGCCCTCCAGATATTACCTTCGAGGACGCTGCGAGCTCCCTTCATGACCGTGTCTGTTCTTTGGTTAGCGAGGAACTGTAGAAACTTGACGAGGATTTTAAAGTGGATCCCGATGCCCTAATCAGCGTCTTTTGAGAGGAAGTTTAGCAGGGGCTTAGGGCCTCCGTCCCCCGGTCGAACCAATGCCAGTACCAGCTCCTGAACAACCGTCGACGTTTGCTGACTTGCTGCGCCGTCCTCGGCAATTCCCTTGCATTCCCTCGTAAAGCTATCCCCGGTAGTCGCAGCGCATGCAGAGCAACCGGTTTTTTACCGGGACAGTCGACGAGATGTGCAGGGAGAGATCCACATCGGGAGCACGCCAGGTCAGCAGATATCTCCCTCCAGTCCTGTCCGGTCAAGTAATCTCTCCCTCAAACCACAAAAATGCCATTTTTTGCGTGTATTGATGTTCCCAGGGCACGGCATCTGCGCCAAGGGAATTTCACCTAACCCTGAGATAATTGCTGCAGTTGCGGACTTTCGTGCTCCCTCTGATAAAAAAGGGGTGTGAGGATTTCTCACCTTTTGCGCGTACAACCGACGTTTCCTCAAAAACTTTACCAAGCTTGCCAATTCTCAGGCGCGCTTGATTGAGATGCTGAAGCAGTTTGTTGGGACATTGAACAGCAAACCGCTTTTGAAGACCTACGATGTCGGCTACAGTCTCCGCCCGTACTGGTGCATTTCGACGATCATGGCAACACCTAATAAGGACGCGAGGAATGTCGTCCTTTCAGGGGTTCTTGTTGAGCTTCTGAACAGCGTAAAAAAGGGATCGCCTATGCCAGAAGCTCGCTTTCGTGCGCTGAATGTGACTATGCCACAATAGAAAAAGAATGCTTCGCGGAAGTATGGACTTCAACTACATTATACCCCTACCTGCACGGCAGACAGGTCCAGGTGATACCTGATTACACTTGTTGTGTTGGTTAAGCAGCTTAAGTGACCGAAGCGGACGACTAACACCTTGGGCCTTGCCACTACTACAATTCCACTTTGTCATCGTTTTTAAGACTGGTCGCCGGCACACCGACACTGACAGCCTGTCGCTCGCACCCGCACAATCTCCTCAAGACAGGGCAAAACGACAAATCTTTCTTGGTAAAGCTACGTCTTCCGACATTATTTATAAGCAATTTGCCGGAGAGGAGTTCAAGCTTATTACAGATCTGTACAGTCGACACACAACGATACCCAATTACATGGCTCACGGGCTACCATCCCTTTGCTTCCAGGGAGGCGTGCTGTAGAAGAAATCTCCACCGGCAGTGGCAAAATACCAGCCGCCCTCCGCGATGAGATTCTACACGCTGCGACGATGAACCAATCTACCAGACATCTCATTATTGACCCAAACTGGCCTCGTGCATAAAGCGTTACGTCAGGAGCTGCCGGGAATACAAGCGCACGAAGACACCACCCCTGACAGCATCTTGCTTTTTGCAGTCCACCGAGAACACCCCCCCCCCCCCCCACAAACACCGATTTAGGAAGTAGGCATGAACCCCCTCGGACCACTTCATTTATCCTCGGCGGGCAACATGTGGCTTGTAGTCGCGACGCACTACTTAGCGCATTACTCCGAAACACAGGCTCTCCCTCAAGGCATGGTGCTTGAAATTGCGCAGTTCATAAAGTGCCCGATTGTGCTTTGACACGGTAAGCTGTCTGCCACTCTTTTACTGCACCAACCACAATACAACCACAACTTGAAGCTGACGCACACAGCAAATCAAACAACCACAGCCTACCATCCCAGGGCAAATGGGCTTACCGAACGCCTGAACAAGATGCTGAAGGATTTGGTTTCCAGGTACGTCAATATGTAACACAAAATGTGGGACCGGATTTCCGCGCACGGCTACTTCGCGTATAGGAAGGATATGACCTCAGGAAATGACCAGCTTTACCCTGTTCCGTCCTGTCTCTGAAAGACAAGTGCAGTTCATGCCGGACACAATGCTCCTGTGCGCTGAGAACCATGTCGCACTCTACGCATACTTTTCCGTAGAACAATACGGACAAACCCATGAGTTTGTACGCTTGCACGTCAAAACGCAGTGAAACACTGCCTCCCGGCATTATAACCTCCGCCACAGAAAATTGGCCTATAAAGCAGGTTCTCGCCTATGGGCGAGGGCCTGTGCTCGCCAAAAAAGGGTTGCAACAATAATTTCTGCACGTCTATTTTGGACCGTATTAAGCTAGCCGGCAAGTCGGCAACGTGATTATGAAGTCGCTTCTAAAGAAATTGTGGTCATTGGCCATCGGCGACCAAGAACTGATATTGTGGATGTGGAAGGCTTCTAACCGTACCTTTCACATGACTAATGTGCTCTTTACACTGTATTTTAAACTGCTCTCGTGCTTTCGGCATGTTGTTCTGTTGTGTAATTTTTCTGCCGGCTTCCCATCTTCATGAAGTGTGTATGTCTAAACTTCGCCTTTAATTTTCTTGTCTGATTTCCGTTTCTTTTTTTTGCGTTTATGCTTCTTTTGAACGTACTCTGTTTCGCAATGGGGCAATGTTTTATTTCACAGTGGTGAGGATGGGGAGGCGGGGGGATATTCCACGCTCCTGACGCGTGCTACTTCCGCGCTCAGCCGCGACAGCAACGCACCCGACTCGGTGGTGTGTGGAACGCTCAGGTGTGGATAAGGTTTTGGAATTAAACTCGGCCGCCGGAACGTCCTCCTCTACATCTGCGGCTGCCCTATTCCTGGTTTCTGACAATGTTCGAGCATCTCGGAGGGCAACAACATTTTATAACTGGCCGAAATGATTTCAAGTAATAAGAGAGTACTACTCATCAGGGCAGATTGCGACCTCAGATCCGCACCATGCGACTGAAATAATTCCCCGAATAAGAATGGCATGTGCACTTTCGGTCGTACTCTGTAATAATTAATAGGAAGGTTTGGTTTGATCGGGTTTAAGATCTCGAAGCAACTCAGGCTATGAGGGACGTCGTAGTGAAGGGTGCCGGAAATTTCGACCAACTGGGGTTTCTTTAACGTGCAGTGACATTGCACAATTCACGGCCCTCTGAAATTTCGCGCCCATCGAATTCAGACCACCGCGGCCGGGATCGAACCCGCGTCTTTCGGGTCAGCAGCAGAGTGCCATAATCACTGAGCCACCGCGGCGAACAAAGGTGAAACAACCGGTATACACCTATACGAGGTGTTTCAGAGAACGCTGCCACTAATTTTTCAAAATAGTTTTCAAAATCGGAATTACCTGCATTCCTCTAAAGGAAAGTATATATCAGCTCCGTTCTGTCTATTCCCCCTTATGTGGCAGAAGCATTTAGGCTGAAGAAAAGGGTTGATCTTGAACTCGGGACAACACAGTGGCCTGTGTAAACGAAATAATGTGTGTAACACCGAAACAGGAAGAGAGCAGAGAGGCTGAGGGAACAAACCTGAGGTAGCAGAGCTTTGGATTAGGGTTAATCTGTTGGTTTGGCTTGCTTATGTTTATAGGGTTCAACGTCCCAAAGTGACCCAGGCTATGAGAGATGCCGTAGTGAAGGACTCCGGAAATTACGACCATCTGGGGATCTTAACGTGCACTGACATCGCACAGTACTCGGGCCTCTAGAATTTCGCCTCCATCGAAATTCGACCGCCGCAGTCGGGATCGAACCTGCGTCTTCTGAGTCAGCAGCCGAGTGCCATAACCAATGAGCCACGGCGGCGGATTTGTTACTTTGTTGGTTAGGTGCAAAATACAGTAACAGGGGCAAGTGGGCATGGACAGAATGGAACCATTCTTGGGTTTTTGGGTTAAGAAGCAGCGCTAAGCCAAAACCGGTGAAATAGTGTGATTAGAGAATGTGGCTCGAAACGATGATGCCGAACAAAATGCGGACATGACTGGGCTTGACTGCATAATTCGATGCATTAAAGAATGTACAGATGCAGCGCGAAACTACGAGTAAGAACGAAAATTTAGGCAGGAGCAGTGCTGCATCAAGACCGGCAAGTCCAAGCCGCAATTCTAGAAATAGCGTGGCCATCGTAAGCCAGATGGGCCGCACAAATCGGCAGCGCACAGTGACGACGGGCCTCTACGCCCCCTTAAATTCTTCTTTGATTCTACTCCGTGCATCACGTTCTGAGCAAATTGATGCTAAACAAGGATTGTTACACGTGTCAAGATGCGCGTAGTACAAATTTCGTGCTGTAAAACAGCACTAACTTAAAGATAGAATCTGCATGTGAACACCTGCTGGGCTCAGCGACTATGTTTTGTTTATTTGGTTTGGAGACACCATCTGAGCAAGTGCTTGGTGTTGAAAGAAGTAAATGATTTTTGCATTAAGACTTGTTCAAAACTATTGAATCAGCAAAATACATTGTTTTATGTATCTGTATCAGGTTTCGGCTAAGGAAAGTGCTGTGAAAATGAAATAAAAATATTGCGAGGTTTACACTCAAACGTTTCATTTTTGTGCCAAAAAGCCGCTGCTAGCCGCTGAAGTTTTCCAGATTTTGTGAGAATTTCAGATTTTTCCAGTTTTCCAGACCTTAGATACTTCTCTGAGTTGTGATTATATTGTCCCAGTGGCGTCAGTATTGCCGATAAGGTGGGAATAAGTGGGAATCATAGCCAAAGTTTACTGCATCACCAGGGTTTCCCTATCATGAACAAAGCGATTCTCTACTCAAAACTGAGGAAGATGTTTCATGAGATATAGGGTAGGCTCATCACCCCTCAAGATGTTGCTTAACATTGTGAGAAGATGATGTACGCAGTCTCTATTAGAAGCTCACGACATTTCCTGTACGCGCACGTGTCGGCACACCTACTTTATGCCGGCAAGAGAAATGCTATCTATAAAACAAAAAATGCAAGATTCCCGCCAGAAAGGAATTTTCTGGCTTTGAGGACAAAGGAGCATATGCCTTTGCCACTGTGAAATCCTCTTCTACCGGAGCAGCTACGCCGCACCGATTCTCTGTCTTCACCGCGCATCTGACAGGCGGTGTGGGTGCTGCGAGCAAAAGCACTCCTGCTACGAGCAAATAGGCACGTTTCCAAAGAGACCAACAAATTTAGCCAGCCCAGCTCAGTGGAGAAAACATGCACGACCTGTGTCGTCTCTGCGAAGCCACTGAGTGGAAGAAGAGACTGTTTGGACGCTGATGCACCTTGTAAGTTTGCACGTGGTGCAAACGCGAAACTAAATAGCTACAACAAAGGGGCGTACACGCCATTGTAAATAGTTTGCCGAGTGTGTGAATTAAAACGAATGGAGGGCAAGCATCTGATATGTGAACGTAAAAGCATTTACCGCCATTTGCACAGAAGCAGCTCCCCTTGCTCAAATTAACCCGATGAGATTAGATTAATTTCTCAGTGCTAAGCACGTGTACTGAGCAAGCACTCAGTAGCACTAAGCGCGCACTAAGAACAGCCAGGTACTAGGCACGTGGATTGGTCTACTAATTTCACAGCAAACGAACCTGCACTCGCGGGTTTTCAAACTATTTAGAAAGGAAGCGAAAAGAAACAAGGTTAAAGTTAACCACACGTTTGGTTGCGAACTTAACTGTATATTGTTTGAATCTGCTAAACCTATATCTTGGACAGAACTTTTTCAATGCCTGGAAGCTACGTGGAAACTTAGTCAAAATTACGTGAACACAGTGTTCAGACCTTTAGGGTTGGAGAACTGAATAATTCAACAGGAAAACGGCGCAAAAGACGTGGACAAAAGAGACAAACACAAAAGGACCAGCGCCAACTTGCAATTGAATTTTATTTCGCACCTAACCCGGCTTTATGTAGGCCAACACGCCCTAACCTCCCTGTAATCTCCCTAGCTCTAACATCCGTGATTACACGGATGTTAGGCCTACATAAAGGCGGGTTTGGTGCGAAATAAAATTCAGTTGCAAGTTGGCGCGGGTGCTATTGTGTTTGTCTCTTTTGTCCACGTCTTTTGCGCCGTTTTCCTGTTGAATCATGAACCAACTAGCCCAAACTAGAGTTCTTCTTGAACTGAATAAAATCGGCATTGCTGCAGGGAGTGAAATAGGCTTATAATTCTACAAGTATCTGTGACAAAAGGAGCGTTTACACGTCCAGAGGTAAATGTTATGTCTTTTGGAGTACAGAGAAGGCGAGGCCAGGAATACGACTTAGCAGCTTCTGTGGCGGGGTTCTATAGCGTTAAATATTTGGGAAGTAGAGCCTGCAATTGTCTGCAAATTGTCTTACAAGGTTACGTGGCAGTTTTAGCGATATGCAATCAATACACACACACGACGCTCAGGCCTGCCCAGCCAGGATTATGACTGAATGCAAAAGATTGTCCTAGACGGCATTGTAATAACAGCAGTTTTTTAGCCCCGCTTGCAGACAAAGAAGACTTCCATCATAAAGATGTTCTTACCGTAGAGCACGCCAAACGTCAACGTCATCCAGATGATGTTCGGCGCGAAGGAGGATGCCACGATACCAATCGAAGCCAGGAAACCCCCTGCCAAACTGATGTGGTACAATGACACCTTATACTGTATCTGACTGATGACGAGGCCTGCAATGATGCGGAAAGAGTGATCCAATTAGTCTTCGTCGGCTCTATTAGCGGACTGCATATAAAGGCGGCAACCTCAAATATCAGGCAGAGCAAGAATAGCAGCACATTACCAGCCAGAATGTGAATATTATGCTGAGAAGTATATCTTTTGTATCAGTATTTAGTGCTGACCTTATAGCAATCATTCAGGGTTAATAACAGGATGCGGGAGTTAGCGATAGAACTAAAGCATTTTTATCTGGTAACTTTTTTCGCTAAAACGCTTGTATTGCATTTTTTAAGGCAGTGCATGCAATGTCTTTTACATTGTTATTTTACCATTGTAGCAGTAAAAAAAATGAGCTTCAGTTCCCGAGCTACGCAATTCCTCCGAATGTGTATATGTTAGGTAGTTTATCGTACACTCTACTAATACTCAGCTGAATGCAAACTAACGTTGAAGCTGCATCGGAAATTTGCATTTTTTCTCGCTCAACTCCAAATACTGGGATTGTTGCACTCACTTCGTATTTAGAGCACCGGCAAAGGCCACAGCTCTGTCTATGTGCACGACTTCAGAGTAAAGGCTGCCGACCCTGTGAGGGATGCGACGACGCATTACAGTAAACGAAGTGAAAAATTCTTCGAGGACACGTTGTTCGTAGTTAGCCAACAGATGTTGCCAATTGTTCTATTAAGGCGAAAGCCTTTAATGTCTCATCGTTGTAAGCAGCAGTTGTCGACAGAGAATGTCATGCTTTTCAGTTGGTCGAAACGGTCGTGACGTCACATTGCGCCAATTTCAAACGGGGCCAATTGTACTTTGGCTAGTAACCATGCAACCAATTGAAGGGACCATATAGTGATTCTCCAAGTAAGTGGGACTGAGCTTAGTTAATTGCTTAGTTACCCAATTAGCCTAATTAACTTCTCTAGTCAGGCCATATAAATAAATAAAACCTAGTAAGAAATTGGTCGAGCTCGGGAATCGAACCCCGGTCTTCGGAGTGCGAGACGAGCATGCTATCCACTCCGCCATGCCAGCTTTTTTTTTTCTTTATTGCCTTCAAAGGCGTGCGAATACAGTGCATTACAACATATGTGACTATTTACATGGCTATTTACATGGCTACAGCACTCCCCCCTGTTCATTCCAAGCCATCGAGCTGGCATGGCGGAGTTGGAATGGTCGCTGGACTCCGCCATGCCAGCTCGATGGCTTGGAATGAACAAAGGCACGTCTAGTGAATACGGTGTCTTCGCTCACTGCCATCCTCCTGCCTTCCCTACCGGCGAGGTTTAGGTGTCCACCGAGATATGAGAGAGAAATACATTTCCTTTCCTCAAAAACCAATTTACCGCCGAGCGAGGCGTAGAACCGAATGGGCGATGGCGTTCTATGGACTCCCTGGCAGCGTTGCAAGACGCTCTCGCGTTCCACTCTTAGAGGCGAAGCTTAACATCTTAACCACACATCAGTGACCACAGATTAGGTCAAAAAAGTGCCCCCCCCCCCTGAATTTTGACGGCTGTCCACCGAGATATGTGAGACAGTTACTGCGTAATTTTCTTTCCTCAAATACAATTTTCATTTTCTTCATTACGGGCCATCTTCGTGTTTCTTCTTTCACTCCCACTTCCTCCGTTCCTCTACGGTGCGGTTCAGGTGTCCACCGAGATGACAGAGATTTACTGCGCCATTTCCTTTCCTCAAAAACCGTTGCGTTGAAACGGCAACGCATCGCGCCGAACGGGTGGTGGCGTTCCGTGGACTCCCTGGCAGCGCTACAACACGCTGTCGCGTTCCACTCCTAAAGGCGAAGCTTAAGCTTAAGCTTAATTAGCAGTTAATTAGTATTCAGGCATCAATCAGTAATTAACCATTAATTAGTGATTTGTCATCACTTAGTAATTAGTACTCAATTACATGTGACGCCACCAGTGCCACAGAAGCACTGAAAGTGGGGCGGATAACGCTTTCGCCTCTACGCACTTTAGACAGTCAAAGTGCCCCCTGAATTTTTTCATTTCCTCCGTTCAAGGTGTTTTTGTTTTGCTCATAGAGGCGTCGACCCCCTCCTCTCTATCTAGTTCTTCCTCATAATGCTCTTTTTCTTGAGCACTGCACAATCTTTGTGCTCCGTCTAGAAATATGCGTCCTGTTCCAGATTCAGGAGGCGCTCGCTGGTGCTCAAACCATCACCGCGATTTACCTGGCTGCAGAACTGCTTCTCGGTCGCAGTTCACGTCCATGCATGACCACGTCCTGCAGTGGTTGTAGTCAGGCTGATGATGATGATTATGATGAGGAAGGTAGACCGTTCCTTGTTACGCTATGACAACAGAACAGTTCGAGGCTTCAGCCGTGCAGGTCACTAGCTTGGTGCCAGCGTAATTTCCGACCTCTCTCTAGACTGATAGAATGTTTTATTCAACGACGCCAAAAAGATAGCGCCAAACTCCCCTAGTCAAATAGAAGTGACCAGCGTCACCTTGGAGAGCGACAGAGAGCTAATCGAACTGGCGCTCTCGTAAGCCAAGGCCATTGGGAGGACTCAAATCATCAGCACTATCAACACCCTTTCTTTGGTCTTTAAACGTTCCTTTTGCTCCACCTTCGATCACGCCTTTTCTCCGTAGGCAGGGCCACAAATTTGAGCTCTCTCAATCACGGGACCACCACAATTCGAATTCGTCTTCTGCTCTCTTGCAAGAGAGCAGTTTACTCAGCGACAACTTTTGTTGGAAATTAAAGCAATGATACGATGTGCAGCATCCGTAAAAGGGACGTTGAGCCAAATACTTTGGCTGCGCGACCTGGCTGCATGGCGGTATATACATATCCCGTCTCCATAACGCGTCTAACAGCGTATATATCCCGTCTCTGTAACAGCTATCTGACTTGTTCAGGTTGAAATGAAGTTGCATTCAGATTGTCTTCGCGACCTCGATGGCTCATTTGAGAGTGTTTCCAGAGGTCTAAATAGTAGAAAAATGCCTCACATGTACAGCTTCCAGCGATCACCAATGCACTCGAAGGCCATGCCGCTTGCTGGTGGCTGATTGTGTACTTCTTCATGAAGAGCACGTAGAAGTATCCATAGGACGAACTGGCCATGACGAGCAGAAACGCAGACAAAGCTGCGGAAATGGGCACGCCCCAGCAGTTGTCCACTGTTGTGCGTTGACGAGTGGAAGGTGCAGCTGCTATTTCGAAGTCAGATCGCTTCATTTTTCTAGGTTCCCTGAAAAAAAAACACATAAGAATATAAATATTCGAAGCACCAGAAAGAGAAGACAAAGACGTGTTTGTGGTAACCGGGACAAATAATTTGCGAACTTTCTCTGAAAGGGACGTGCTGGGGTCATTTGTTAGATACCACTCATGCTCTCTTTTGCAAGCCTGTCTCTAACAGATTGCAGTATGAACTCTTTCTCCCCTTCTAGTCTAAAAGCAAATGGGGCAGCTTCGAAATACCACCATTCACGAAAAGCAACGTGCGCAAGTATATTCCGCGCTTCTTCATCATCATCCTGACTTCGACCACTGCAGGGAAAAAAATTCTCCCATGTGTCTCTATTAACCCTGTCCTTCGACAGTTGCGGCGACCGTATCCCAGCAAACTTCCGGATCTCATCCGCCCACCTAACTTTCTGCCGCCCCTTCTACGCTTGCCTTCTCTTGGAATTCACTCCGTTGCCCTTAAAGACCAGCGGTTATATTTCCTTCGCATTACATGTCCTGGTCAAGCCTATTTCTTCCTCTTGATTTCGAATAGGGTGTCATTAAGCCGCGTTTGCTCCCTCACCCCCTCCGCCCGCTTCAGATCTCTTAACGTTACACCTATCATTTTTCTTTTAATAGCTCGCTGCTTTGTCTTTAACTTGAGCTGAACCTTCTTTGTTAGCCGCCACTTTTCTGCCCCATAGGTGAGTACCGGTAAGATACAGCTGTTGTAAACTTTTCTCTACGGAGATATTCATAAACTGTTATTCATGATCTGAGAGAACCTGTTATAAGCGCTCCGACCCATTCATACTCTTCTAGTTATTTCCCTCTCATGATCCCGATCAGCGGTCATTACCTGCCCTAAATAGATATATTCTCTTGCTACTTCCAGCACCTCGCCACCAATTGCGAACCGCTGTTGCCTTGCTAGGCTGTTGAATATTACTTTGGTTTTCTGCATGTTAATTTTTAGCCCCACCGCTCTGCTCTGCCTGTCTAACTCATTGATCATGCTTTGCAGTTCGTGTACTGAGGGACTTAGCAAGGCATAGTCATCAGCGAATCTCAAACTACTTAGGTATTCTTCATTAACTCTTCTCCCCCACTGTTCCCATTTCACGCCGCCGAATATCTCCTGTAAACAGGCGATGAATAGCATAGGCGAGATCGTTCCTCCCTTCCAGACAGCTTTAATGATTGGAATTTTGTTGCTCACTTTAGGGAGAACTATGCTAGCTGTGCAGTCGTGATAAATATCTTCCACTATTTTCATATAACACTCTTGTTTATCCCGATTCCGCAATTCCTACATGATTGCTGAGGTTTCCACTGAGTGAAACGCTTTCTTGTATTCAGTGAACGCTATATTTAGGGGCTGGTTATATTCTGGCCATTTCTCTATCACCTTACTGATAGCGTGAATAGGCTCTATTGTCGAGAATTCTCTACGAAGGCCTGCCTCATCAATTGGTTGATTGAAGTGTAAGGTTGTCCTGACCCTATTAGCTATTATCTTTCTAAAAACCTTGTAGGCATTTACTAAGGAGGACATACAGGGGGCACTTCTGCCCAATCAACTATTCAAACTTATACCCCAGCAACACAGGCGTTTCGAATGCCTTAAAACAGAATGTCATTCGACTCCAAAGCCGAAATTACGCTGCTACACGATGTTTTTCAACAGAATTCAGTTCACATTGCATTCGTGTCAGCGGAGCTCCGTGTAGACATTTCCTATTTTCGAACTCCTTCGAAACGCGAACACAGCCAGAACCGACCAATAGCCGTCGCCGCCGCCGTCCCTTCGCCGTGCCCACAACCGCGAGACTGCTTTCGGCTCTGTGGGTGTTTATTTCGATACCCGCAGCTTGCCTTTTATTGCGCTAGCACTTGTAGTGGCCATTCCTCGTATGTAGTCATTTTGTATTCGTCTGTTTGTCGGTCTGAAGCCGGTTGTGTGGCGGGCTGCTCGCCTGCCCGCCGGGCGCTGGGCGTACTGCCCACCACCCGAACAAACAACCGAAATGCTAGCCCACCTAATTCTGAATTGGTACAACTACGCAAAACGACCATCATTGTTTTTCTGCAGTTTATTTAGAATTGCCTCGTGTAGTGTGTGAGTGAGTTCTAGAAGATAATAGCACACCAGTGTACGTTTACAGCGTGAGCGCGAGATGTTCCCAGGAGTGCGCCAATGAAGACGATTGCACTAATACCGTTTACGTCGCTGCGTATGAACAGCTCGTGTTATTTTGCATAGCATAAAATGCAATATGGATTTTACATTTGTTAAATAAGCTCTTCTTTTTGGTGCCCGTTGTACTCGTGGTTCTTTACGCAGTGCAATATTCTGTGGGAAGCGCCGGTGGGATCGGTCGCCTGCGATGCACTTGACAGCCAAGTATTTGGAATCGCGTGGGACCGGCGCTTCTGAATAATTGTACCTGCTTCCTCCGAAGTGACCGGTACTTGATTTTATACTGCTTTATTCAGAAGTGCGCTTGGTGACCGCCCGCGTTAACTCAAAAGGCCCAGCTCTTTGTCCACACGCTAGCGACGGCGACGAGTGCTGCCGGCCGTACAGCTCTGCTCGGCAGTCTGGGTCTCATCGGCGCTTCCTGTTCATCGTATCCGCGTCCTGCGTTGTAAGGAGTGTTCATTTTCAGGTAACTATTGTCAAAACTACACTCGCTGGCCATTATCATACGCGAAACTTGTGAGTTCGCTCTTCACAACCGCCGAAACCACAGACCGAAACCTACGAACACACGAGACCTAGTCGTCGCGGAAGCGAAGCAAGTAGTCGTCAAATAACATTTAAGAGTTTGTTAAGCGCTTATCGCTGGTGAGTGTCGAAGTGTGCAGATGTGAAACATTGCCGTTCGTATCGCTTATTTCAATACGGATAAGGCACTAGGGCAAATATATTAACGCCCACCGTCGCGTTGTTTTCGGCCAGCCACCGACATGCCGATGTTATGAAGGCTCACCGTCCGCTGGTGGATTCGTCGGTGTCGTTAGCCTAAAAGCATGTCACACTACAATCAGAGGCAGCTGTTCACCGTCATCTTGTCGATTTTGTAGTGTTGTAAACGCAGTCAGCGCCGTCGTCGTGGTTGTGCATTTAATACGAGCTGAAGCTTTCGGACGCGCCTCGAAAGCGTTGTGTAGCACCGCAGGAGTCCGTCGAGTCCGATTGACATTCCAAATTTCGAACACCATTAGACTAAGGTGTAATTCGAAAGTACCCATGTAGCACACGTATTAGGTGCCCAGAATTGAAATTCTACTTCACTGTGGTCTTTTCATCACATAAGAATGGAGTCTCCGAAGCTTGGTTTTAAAGGCAAGAAAACTGCGCGGTGAAAACATTGCTTTAAGAGGTAATATGCTTTAATTTCTTTCGTAGAGCAAATATTGATTTTAGTAAGTAATTTTACGCACCCCATGCACAGAACGGCTTCCACTGCTTGCGAATATTTCTATTACACGTGTAGTTAAAAGTCAAAAATTCACCTTTAGTTGAACATCAGTGAGTGCATTTTAGCATCGCTTCCTGTGAATTCTACTTAACTAATAAATTGCGTAAATACATCTTCTGGCTAGACATAGACTCCAAATGATTTCTGTTCGCGTCAAGTTCTTTCGGTAAACAATGAGTCGCGTGGCTTGTGTTATACGGCTGGTCGCACGCCCTTTAGGCTAAATTATTATTTTGTATGCATTAAATTATTTCTGTGTGAGTTTATTGCGATATAGCCTTAGCTACTGCATTTTTAGCTTCTCGTCGTATGAATGCCTAAGTGTCGGGATAACTTGTATTGTATTTAGTTTGCCGCACTGTAAACAGGCACAAATTATTGCGACAATGTATTTCCTGGATTTGCATTTCTGCTTCCCCACGGCTTCACAAAAGCGCGAAAACAAACGGGAGGTTTGCGATAAACACGTATGCTGCGTACAATTTATAATCAGTATTCGTCGCTCTTTGTTCTTCGTCAAGATATTTAACTGACTCCTGTGACAAAGCAAGAAATTTCTTGACTTTCTATAAAAACACTAGAGCATCAGAAGCATCCGTGATACAGCAGACAGTCAAAACCTTTCCCTCTCCTTTATACAATATGGTCAGTTATTTAAGGAAGTAGTAACTGCCCGATGAGCTTTCAATAAAATTCGTAGAGACTAAATATATAAAACAACTCTTTAGCAGGAGGGGTTGTACGCTGAACTCATGGGTAAGTGCTGCACTGCAGCTAATGCAAGGATCGAAGGAGAAAATGCTGTTGCCTAAAAAGAAAATTCCGGGTTACTAGTTAGTCAACCCAGAGCATAGTTTGAGCATTACATCCTGAAATTATTATGTGTGTTCTCGTAGCTCGAACGTCGCCACGCCTAAGTCCTGATATGGGCAAAGAAATATATAAAAAGTAACCGCCACTACCCTATTGCTAATACGTAGCCAGTACACGCAGGCTGAGAAGGCATTTTGTACTTGAAAGCGTAATATGCCTTTGACCTTGGTACTATGTAGTATTATTGCAACGCCGCAAGATGAGATGCAAACATTTCAGTGGTCACACCTCCCCTTACGCACCTTATGATACCTTGTTCATTCCTTGACGAATAACTGGTTTATTCGTTGAGGAATAACTAGTTTATTTAGCAACCTTTATTGCAGTTTTATTTGTTTATATACCCATTTACTTCTTCATAATTCATCACGGACAGCTAAGCACGGCGTGGTAGATCTGCAAGTTCTGGTCACACATCCGGCACTTGAAACAACGCAGTTATTGCAAGTGTAATCGTAATTGCTTTACTGTCATAGTGCCAATTTTCAATGGGTTTAAGAAAACGTACCACGCTTGTGAGCATAAAATAAGTTGCCGCAAATTCCTGGTGAACTCGAGTGAGCACTCTCTCGAAATCGTGGTAAACCAGAGCCTGGAACTGAGGCCGGACATGATGCCGAAGCTTTTCAAAGGTTTCCGAAAGTATTAGTATAAAGGTTTCTAGCTGGCAGTTTGTCATTGCTAAGCATGAAATATTAAGCAAAATCCCTTTTTTTTTCGCAGGTGAACTCCATCGCTACATACCGGTCAGCGGGATTCAGTTTTCCACTGACTCAGGGATCGAGTTATGCGCGTCTTCAATTTTTTAATCATCAGTAACAATTCTCCTCATGCACACCGGCGGTCTGTGCTCCAGAGCCGCGTTTCTGCAGCAAAGTTGCAATGCCAACACGTATTTTTCTAGTGCCGTGTTTCTGCCACAAAGTTGTCGACGCCAACGCATGCAGCCCACATTCCTCTGTCATTACCCCCCCCCCCCCCCCCCCCATAGCTCAAAGTGCAAGCATTAGTTTTATAGCAGCATTGCTGGACGAAGAGGACAATATGCGATGCACAACGCGCGAGCGTGCTGCTGTTTTTTTGTATTTCGCACACTTGTGATTAAGGCGTGATTGGACACCAGTCGGGTGCGGTGATGAGCCAGTGCTCACCCGAGGCGGCCTGTAAAGGTTACCTTGTCACTCCTGTGTCGGACTCCGAGTCGTCGATATTCATTTGATTTCTTTTGACGTATTACATTCAGTTGGCACAAACCCAAAAAGAAAACAAGCATACAAACACCACAAGATAAAAACATCCCAACATCTTGCTCGAGGTAGATCCGTCGTAAAAGTGCCTTCGCATTAAAAAAAAAACATTAGCCATGCTCTCGTTCCAAGCGAAACCCGCTCCAGTGCCGGCACGAAAAAAACAAACTATCATTTCACAATTCCTTGGACTCCTTGGTTTTCACTGGCGCTGCTTGCGCTACGTGTTCTTGCGCACACATTACGGCTGTATCACCGTCTACGCAATTGCCGTGTGTTTTTACAGTGATTTATGAAATCCACTTATGAAATCCTACCTATCCAACCGAACTCAAGTTGGGAAAGTAGGTACCTTTACATCGAAGGCTAAAGCTGTCAATTGTGGAGTGCCACAGGGACGTATTTTAGGACCTTTACTTTTTAATCTCTATCTGAATGATGTCGTCACTATTAACCGTAAAGCAAGATTTATTCAGATGACGATAGTATTTTTTTTGCTGGCAAATTTATTAATCTTCTTGTTGAACAATGTAACAGTGCAGTGAAATCCTTAGAGGAATTATCGAGAGTAAATGCAATGAAGATAAATGAAAGCAAAACAAAAGCGCAAGGTGAAAAACGTAGCGCAAAGAGACGAGGACACAGAAAGACGGACAACACACGGCGCTAACTTCCAACAATGGTTTATTTCAGAAAGAAAGGTGGTTTTATAACGACATCACGACCAACACGCCGTCAAACCATGAGCTAGCAAAGCGTATCAGCCAGATATGCGAGGTCTTTCGCCATCAATGATACAGAGGGGGTACTAACACAATCATCTTTCAAAAGTGATATCCATTCCGCTTCTATGATTTCTCGTGTCAATCGGTTATTGTGCACATTTAAGACCATGCATTGTTCAAGAAGCGGTATGCAGTGACACGACCGGCAATGGGCTGACAACCCTTTTCCACGCATATCATCTACGTCACGTCCATGCTCTCGAAGCCTATCATTCAGGCATCTGCCAGTTTGCCCTACATACTGCTTGCCACAGGAAAGAGGAATTTGATAAATGACATTTTAAATACAATTGACAAACTTTTTCCTATGTTTTTTCGTACAACCAACACCCTTTTTAGATTTTTTGAAATGTTTCGTACACAGATGACTCAACTTCTTAGGCGCCGAAAAAACCACTCTAGCTCCCGAACGTTGCACTATTTTTTTGAGATTATGGGAAAACTTGTGAAAATAAGGAATGACGGCAACTTTTTCTTTCTTACTCATGGCTTCCTGGTTATCCTGGCCTTTTTTATTGCAGACTTTTTTCAAAACACCTTCCGCCACAGACACTAGGACATGGGAAGGGTATCCAGCATTCTCAAGCCTCTTGCACTGCTGAGAAAAACTTTCATGCATGAGGTGCGGGCAAGACTTCTTCAGAGAATTAAAAAATGAAAGGCTGGCAATAGATCTTTTTACGAGCTTAGAATGGGCTGAATGAAAAGGTAACAATGGTTTTTCGCCGCGAGGTTTGAACATCCAGCACGTCCGGTCATGATGCATTGTAATGCTGATGTCAAGGAATTGGATAACCCTGTTTTCAGGTAGTTCGAACGTTAGTTCAAGAGGACTAAAATGGTTACGAAAAAGGGTGAGAACATTAAGAACGTCATCCTTAAAGGAACTGTCATTACTGTTAAGAACAATCAGAAAGTCGTCAACGTACCTAATGTTCTGACTAAAATGGTTACGAAAAAGGGTGAGAACATTAAGAACGTCATCCTTAAAGGAACTGTCATTACTGTTAAGAACAATCAGAAAGTCGTCAACGTACCTAATGTTCTGACGTTCTTAATGTTCTCACCCTTTTTCGTAACCATTTTAGTCCTCTTGAACTAACTTTCGAACTACCTGAAAACAGGGTTATCCAATTCCTTGACATCAGCATTACAATGCATCATGACCGGACGTGCTGGATGTTCAAACCTCGCGGCGAAAAACCATTGTTACCTTTTCATTCAGCCCATTCTAAGCTCGTAAAAAGATCTATTGCCAGCCTTTCATTTTTTAGTTCTCTGAAGAAGTCTTGCCCGCACCTCATGCATGAAAGTTTTTCTCAGCAGTGCAAGAGGCTTGAGAATGCTGGATACCCTTCCCATGTCCTAGTGTCTGTGGCGGAAGGTGTTTTGAAAAAAGTCTGCAATAAAAAAGGCCAGGATAACCAGGAAGCCATGAGTAAGAAAGAAAAAGTTGCCGTCATTCCTTATTTTCATAAGTTTTCCCATGATCTCAAAAAAATAGTGCAACGTTCGGGAGCTAGAGTGGTTTTTTCGGCGCCTAAGAAGTTGAGTCATCTGTGTACGAAACATTTCAAAAAATCTAAAAAGGGTGTTGGTTGTACGAAAAAACATAGGAAAAAGTTTGTCAATTGTATTGAAAATGTCATTTATCAAATTCCTCTTTCCTGTGGCAAGCAGTATGTAGGGCAAACTGGCAGATGCCTGAATGATAGGCTTCGAGAGCATGGGCGTGACGTAGATGATATGCGTGGAAAAGGGTTGTCAGCCCATTGCCGGTCGTGTCACTGCATACCGCTTCTTGAACAATGCATGGTCTTAAAAGTGCACAATAACCGATTGACACGAGAAATCATAGAAGCGGAATGGATATCACTTTTGAAAGATGATTGTGTTAGTACCCCCTCTGTATCATTGATGGCGAAAGAGCTCGCATATCTGGCTGATACGCTTTGCTAGCTCATGGTTTGACGGCGTGTTGGTCGTGATGTCGTTATAAAACCACCTTTCTTTCTGAAATAAACCATTGTTGGAAGTTAGCGCCGTGTGTTGTTCGTCTTTCTGTGTCGTCGTCTCTTTGCGCTACGTTTTTCACCTTGCAGTTATGAACCAACAAGCCCAAGCATATACCCTTCTAAAACAAAAGCGATTATATTCAGGCCGAAAAACAAGCACATACCTCCGCTTCAAGATATTATGATAAACTCACGATGCATCGATTTAGTCGAGAATTCCAAATGTCTGGGTGTCACCTTTTTCTCAAATATGTCCTGGGATAATCACGTGAAGCATGTTCTAAGCAAAATAAGTCAAATAACTGGTGTAATAGGTCGTTTAAGGTATATCCTTCCCGCACGCATCAAACGTTTGCTTTATCATTCACTATTTCAGTCACACTTGAGCTATTGTGAACTAGTATGGGGAAAAACAACATCCACTAATATAGAACACATCCACCTTTTACAGAAAAAGTATCTCCGACACCCATATAATGCTTCTTCTACTGCTTCCACCTCAACTTTGTTTAGCAACTCTGCTCTAATTCCAGCTCACAGTCTCTATAGATATCGCTTAAGCCATGTATATAAACAACAAATACACAGGAATATCATCGATATACGTAACCTATCCCAATTACAGGACAGAACTCCAAATTACCTTACAAGACACTTCGATGATTGGTCAGTACCGATGTCACCTTCAAGTTACGGGAAACAGTGCCTTAGGTACACAATACCAACGCTTTTGAAATATTATAATTCGGTCCGTGTTGACCTCTTCACGCCAACCTGCAAGGACCTCCGGCAGATGTATTTGGTTCCTATGAAATGTTATCTAGCCTTGCTGTTTTCTTTTGGATTTGTGGCAGTGAGTACCGCTGTTGTTTTCTGTTCTTTGTGGACCCGTCAAGTTGTCCAAGGACAGCTTTTTTTCTACAATCCCACCATCTGTATATGATGGCAAATAAAGATTTCATTTCATTTTGTTTCATTTTAAATGCTCGACGGCAGTACAGCTGCGCCTCTGTAGCGCAGTATGAGTAGACATATAAAAGCCTTCTCTATGTCGCCAACAACAGCCTCACTTACACGCGCATGAAGCAGACAAGGCCGGCAAGGCGACTGAATCGATGGCCAAGGCCGAAGAAAATCGAACAGCTATGAGTGTCAAGCAGCAGCGCGGCGACAGGCAACCGACCGCGCAGCCTGTTTAGCAGCTGTAACGGACACGTGTCGTGTTCGTATCAGTGCCGCGCATCAGTTATTGCATCGTGCCGATGCGCAACAGTAATGCGCAGTAGGTTACAGCGTCCCGCTCGGCTCGCCCAGAACGCCGGCACGCGTCCCGCTCGGCTCGCCCAGAACGCCGGCGCGCGTCCCGCTCGGCTTGCCCAGAACGCCGGCGCGCGTCCCACTCGGCTGGCCCGGAACGCCGGCAAGCGTCGTGCCTATAAAAGCTGTGCCTTCAATAAACAGTGGTTCATTCTTGGACTGACCATGCTGCTGTAAGCGTCGTCCCTCCGGCTGGTTACAGCAGCCTGTTTAGTTTAAAGTAACGAGTTTTTAGTACCATTGAGTGAACTAAGACCATCGCTGTGAACAATAATTTCGAAGCCAAACCTCTTCCACGCAGTCACAACTTTGATATATATGTCTTGTTATCCTAACTTCACATGAGTCGGGCCCGGCATATTCCAGAAAATTTAGTTATGAGGAAGGACTTTAACGTTTCATCAAAACTGTGTTAAGTACATCCACAATAGTAGAAAAAGACCGCATTCGCATTCAAAATAAATCTAAATGCAATTGGCAGGTGCACCTAAAAGTATATTCAATACCTTATGGATGTGCTTCCTGAATGAAAATTATATTTAAGAGTTATCATGCCAGCACTTATACCTCTTCAAAACACGAAGGGTCTCGAAAACTACTAAAATAAGAATATCGCAGCCAGCTAATGGACGCAAATATGAGAGCCAACGTGAAATGTTGTGTTAGCGGGCTTCTAACGAGGCATTAGCCCACGTCGTGAACAAAAAAAGGCAATACTATAGCTTACCGGAATAAATTACCAGTGGTCTCTTCGAAAGCCAGAACCAGTACCTAGCAGACAGATGGAAACTAATCGGCGCAAAGGAGACAGCTAGGAAGGCGATTTTTCTCAGTTCTACATCTCAAGTAGTTCGATAAAGGAAGACTGCACTGCTCTTACTTTTCTCGTTTCTTCCTTCCCTTGTTGTTGCTAACCTTTTTCTTCTCACGATAAATTGGTTTCGAGAACCACCAAAGTAACTACAAGGATTCTGCGCTATTTACTAGCGTTTTATGTCTCTTACAGAAGAGCCTGAAAATGAAGCGATTCCTCTAATGAACGGTGCTATTTCTATCTGTGTGCTCTTTCCGAATGATCCCTCTTTGTGAAGTACTTTTAAAAAACAGGAAACGTATTTGCCCGTACTCTTTGGCGACTGAGTAAACCTCAAAAAATAAAACAACAAAACTTCAACATCCGCAGCAACACATCCGTCCTTCCATCTGGCGTGAAAGTATTCTGCTCTGAGTAGGCGGTGTCAAGGTTTTAGAGGCATAAGGCAGGAATCCGCCGATGCTTTTTTTTTTGTCTACATTCCAGCGCAGGCTGACGGTGGAATGTACGCCTAATCATCCGACTACATATAACCGCACGCCTGCTGCGCTCTGCGTAAAAATTGCACCACCGTTTGAAAACCTATGCTTCACTAATTTCATGCCATGATTTTCCGAAAATGCATAGCGTGAACCCCGATATTCATAACGGGGCAGCCGATGATGATGATGATTATGAGGTGATCATTTTGCTAATGTTCCACATCAACAAAATCATAGCAAAATGTTACTGTTATATTATTGGTTTCTGACGCTTATATCCATCCACAGCGTGCCAATTCGCTGCGTGTTTTTTATTCGTGTTTATATAGGTTTTATTGTATAAGCTTTCCAGCGCTGTGGGCGACATTGTGTTTTCTTCGCTCGATTAATGTCGAAGAAAATTTGTCCGCATCGGGCAAAGGATGCGTATTTTTGTGCCATAAGAAGCAGCTATGCCTTAATGAACTCAGTCGCATCGATATGCAGGAAGCCTAGAGAGATATCCAATTCGGCCGAGGAAACTTTATAGCACTTTTCATAGTGTTCAGATTTAAGAAATTTGAAGTGCCAAAGTGACTCAGAGTATAGAAGAAGCCTTTGTGGAGTGCTCCGTATAATTTCGACAAATTAGGGCTCTTTAACGTGTACCGACATCACACAGTACACAGACCTCCAGTACTTCGCCTCAATGGAAATGTGAATGCTGCGGCTGCGATCCAACCCTCGCCTTTCGGGCCGGCATCCGAGCAACATAACCACATATCCACCGCGGCGGCTAAGTTTCTCAGTTTTTACTGCGTCCAGCGATTATGCCTTGCTTTTCGATCTCCTTCTGCACATTTTCTTAAAATCTCTGCAATTCTCTTCACATATCAGAGAGTTTCTCCGTGAATTACGTATGCTTATCCTCGTTTCTAGATTAGCGCTGTCTATGACGTTTAGCCAAAGCACTTTCCGAAAAAAAAAACATATAGAAAGCAGAGACTAATTCTGCTTATTCAGAAATCTAGTGATCTTGATTTTCTGTGCAGACTATCTCAAAAGGTTTGCTGGAGTATCGTGATCTATACTGAGGTTGAGGTTTCCAATAGCGCTCGCGCGTGACTATATGCCGCGCTACGCGTTTCGCACGAGGCTTGCAGGTGTCCTTGCGAGTTCTGCAGCTGATGCCACGTAGGCTGCATCTGCGAATATTATCGCAATTTTTATGAAAACGTAAAAGAACACGAAGGCTATAATTCTGCAGAACCTTGGGAGTGGGAGGCATCGTACCTGCTAAATGTATAAATAAATTTATGCCGGGATTGCCTCGTGGCACAAACAGATGTTCCTCTTCGTCCCAGATTAGAATGCCGATGTTAGGGGTTGAATACCATTAGTGGAAGTGCATGACAGTTCATTTTTATGGCTATATTTAGCATTACTAAACAAAGTTTTTGATATATCATTTTTATTCTGTGTTGATGCTCCGCATATGGGATGTCGCTTTTTAGCTGCTTTTGTTATGCTAGTATCTTAAACTCACAAGTAACCGGGATAAAGCACAGTTCTGAAGCTGTGAGGCAAAAATTTTAAAATCCACAGTGGAGCAGTATCTCTCAAGCGGGAGCTTTCAGGGATAAAAAGTGCGTAATTACCATGCCTTATCCCACGCTTCACAATGTGCAAGGCACCGGCATGTTCCACAGAGACTGCGGCGGCTAAATGGCGGCCCTCAGGTGCCATATAACAAAAAAGATTATATTCCTCGCAAAAAAAAAAAACTTCGCCCATCAAGTTCTGAAAAATAATTTAAAAGCCACCTGATTTCTTCCCATTCTTTGTGTGACATAATGCTTCGAAAACACTGAAACATTAGCCGGAGGCTTATCTAATACCCAAAACAGGATATTTTCTCAAACGGCTTAGGTGGCAAACAGTGAGGTGCAGTGTCTTCTTTTTTACTGGCTGTATGAAGGCCACTGTTTCATAAATATCACTGCATCAAAAAGAAAAGCAATAGATTTTCCTTTTTTTTCTGCTTGAGCAGCGGATATTTCGCATGCAGAACATAAAAAATAAAATCACTGAAGAGAGGTAAGTTGAAAGATTTCAACTCATGAAAAAAGCAAATTGGATCCCTAGAGGACAGGTTTATATTCACAGAAGAATGCCGTACCTCTACCTCTACACCCCTACACGTGTTGTCGTCTAACTCGAACCGTTTCTAGCCCGGCGCTCTTCGTGCCACGACCCACGCGGCGCAATTTCATCGCCAACGGCGAGCGACGTCCTTTCCTGTCAGCAGGCACATCCAGTGAAAAGGAAATCATTGTGCTTATAGAAATGGGCTGCTGCAGCATTTATAGTACCATAGAGGAGAGCAGCGACAATATTTAAAAAAAAAACATGCGGCCGCAGCAGCAGAGCAGGATTTCGGATTGCATTCACGTTCAGGTGCTTCCTTTCCGTTAAAGCTGTTCGCGAAGGTTGTGACCGCTTTTCGCCGCTCAATAAGAAATTGTTTTTGGTGCTGTTCAGTGACACGATCACGAAATGTGGCTTTTATGGTTCTATGGAGTGAGATCTTTCACGTTTAAAATGTGCCTTCTAAAACAGCGTGACTCCAAGTAGAAGCACTCCTAGCTCTACGTGAAGTGCGAAGCTGGTCATGCCATACTGCTGGAAAGAAACGGCCTGCGTGAAAAGTGATGGTCAGGCCCATTCTTGGGGTCGCGTCTCAATGTACCGCAAGGGGAAGCTTTGGGCCAGTTGGTCAGACATGTTGGGGAGGAGGAATAACCGCAAACTTGACAGGACTGAAGATCGAGAAGAGGACAGGACGAGCGGTACCGCTCGTCCTGTCCTCTTCTCGATCTTCAGTCCTGTCAAGTTTGCGGTTATTCCTGCTCCTCAATGTACCGCATTGGGCGAAAGCCTGCTGTATCCTGTATAAGAGTCCGTAAGCCGCGGAATGATTATGGTGTAGATTTTCCTATACATTTATCGTGTGGTCTGATTTAGAGCCTTCTTTGTAGGCGCCGAAAGTTCGTAACTACAACCTTCGCTATCACTTAGTACCGCCGTTTCCGATACTTCTGCCAACTAGTAGACACCGGTAACGCAGTCCGAGCCGTGCACTAGCTTTTTGAGCGCCTTTTCCTTCAGTTTACCAGTGGTGTCATGTTTCATTTCCTAGTAAATTATGTCCAGGCAACTTAGCTGGGTGGCACAAAATCCCCTCTTATGGTGTTCAATGACCACATTATTTTTGATCCTTTTATATTAGGTTGAGGAATGGGTTGACAGCTATAAGCCTAGGGCTTAGTTATTCAAACCACAATTAAAGCACTATCGCACATAGTATACCAAGGAAGGCTTGTATGTGTTCCGGCGTTTTTGTGCAGGGTGCTGTGCGTTTGTGTGTTCCAGCCTTTTGTGCTCTGCCTGAAGTAAGGCCACTGGACATCCTTGTCAACTGTGATACATCACGGTATTTTAGAAAAGCTTTTATTTTTGGGTTTTTAACTCCGGCGTATTATCGCATTCTTTTCACAAGCCCTAAGAAAACTCGTAAAAACGCTTGTTTAACTAATCTCTTTTGCTACCTAATCTGATCTTGTTACTTCACATTTTGCACGCGTTTTGACGCATTATGATTTCACTTTTTATTCAACTCCCTTCTATAGCGCCCCATGGGCCCTTGAATGTATTGTAATAAACAGATAAACAGATAAATGCAGAAAAGGTACTTTCACAACAAATCAGGGTATTTCGCATAGTGAGCAACAAATTAAAAGTAAAATTTCGCCCTCATCCTGTAAATCCTTTCGGGCTGAGTGATTCTAATTGGAATCACGTGATTTAGAGCCCGCTAGCGCTAAATTGAGCGAGAAGCTCGTGTTTTATGTGTAGTAATTCCGACATCTTTATATTCATAAATGTATTGCGATGAACCAGACGAAGTTAGCAGCGGCGCGGAAAGTAGCGGTCGCGTTACACCATGGGTCATTGATTCATATCTCCTGTCCTTCAACGCGTCTAACTCTTCGGCTGGGCACCACGAAACAATAGGTTAGAGGTCTATCACCTAATCGACGTATGCTTGTATGTAGGAGAGGGATACAGCAACTGCTTACGCTTTGCTGTCACCAGCACCTGGCGCCACGTCCTCTCTTGCTCCGTGTAAGAGAAAAAAAAAACGTATATTTTTTTTCGCTAATCACGTGGAAAGGTACAAGCAAGCCTCATGTTGCTACTTTAGACTAAATTCTTTCGGCTACACATATTTAGATGCGCTAAAATATTTCGCAAATAATAATGATTCCAAGTTGAATCACTGTAACCTGCCGGCCCCATTGTAGAATAAACAGCGCGGTCGCATTTGAGCTACCTGTTACTACTTGTATCTTGTAAATGTCGGCTTTTTAGCGCTTAAAAGCATTTGACTCAGTCGTAACTCAAGCAGACTTATGTGCATTTTGTAATCATGGTCTAGAAAGATTTTTACAACGGCGGCGCAGCTACTATAGTGCTCCTATGCTAATAATAAACGTTTTAATAATAATAATAATAATTATAATTATACACGTTTGTGAATCAAGGAGACGCGATCCCAGCAATGTTTCTCCGCCTGTTTACAGAAGATATTTAGAGGCCTGGATTTCTAAAAGTTGGGTTGGGTGTTAATGAGAAAAACCCTAGCACCCGATGTTCGCTAATCTCATTGACTACCTCAGTCACTGTGGAGATGCACGTATTTTCTGTGAAATAAAGAAGCTGTGAGTGGCGCTCTGTTCCGCTGACCTATATTGTGGGATGTGTAGTTGCTTTGGTGCCTCTAAATAGGTACAATTAACGGCTACCCACCCACCAAATAAAAAGCTCTCTTGAGATGCAAGGAGAACTACGTATCTCTGATGTTGCCTTTAGGGGTACGAAATTTAGCCCATGCAACAAGAACGTGAGAAATCGGCTGTACTTGCCTCCTAATATACAGTGTATCGGAACACTGTCGGTGTGTATGCCGGGAATGGCGGTCTTATCTTCACCACAGCACAGGCTAGAAAGACGAAGAAATTTTTGCTTCCCAGGCAACGCCAAAGCCACCCAAGAAACTGTCGGTATAGTGTGCACCGATGACTTCTCGGAATCAATAGCAAAGGCACTTAGTGAATCATGTACTGTGATGATAATACACACGTGCATGCATGTTAGATGACACCCTATGATGAATAAAGCGATATAGTAGTTAAAACTCAATATGCTGAAGACTTATTCATACGGAGTGCAATGCACCGGAAAAAAAAAACTTTTTTTTTGCAGTGCATGTAGCTTGAAACGCTTGCGCATAAAATATAATTGCACTCTGATCTAGAGTAAAATAACGACATCCTGGAATGAACGGCATGGAATGATGAGTTCTACCATTTGTTTCTGCCTAGCGCAGCATCAAACGTGAACAGAACCTCTGTTGTAGATATTGTCGCTCATAGTTTCCCGCTTTGCGTGTAGCTCGAAGTAAGTAACGCGCAATACGGAGATGTTGAAGCATAGAAGGCTGAATTCTGGGTGCTCCGTGACGCCGCCCTCCAGCTGACCCGCGAGGATCTAGTCTATCTGACGGCAGCACACAGACTCGAGCTCCTTTGAGTTCAACAGTACTTAGCACTGTCCACAACAGCACCTGAAACAACTGCGAAGTCACGATGCAAAAAAGAAAAAAAAAGCTGAGAAGGTACGCTGATCTGCAGCAGCAATACAAATTTCACTGCAAGAGGAAAACGCCTATGGCTAGTTAATGGTGCACGAGCCTTTATATTACCTAACGCACCGCTCAGCGTGTTCGCTTTAGTAGACGTACGGAGACGCTGGACAGCATTATGATGTACGTGAACTATTACAGAATTCACAAAGTCCGCACATTCTAGTCTGTACCGATCAGTCGTGACGGTGGCTCGGCGATGACTGCTGTTGACTTGATGCCCAAAATGCGCGCTTCTCGGCGCTTGGACATTCTTGATATCCGATCCGGCGACTCCAGCCGCTTCAGCCCTCAAGAGCATCTCACGCTCTGCGGGGCTGAAGTCGCTGAAACGCAGGTCGGAGTCCTGTGCGACAACTTCCTTGTCTGGTTAGGGAACAGGATACATCATAACGCTGCCAAGACGCCGGTGTAAACGTAAACAAAGCTATGATAGCGGCGCTCGGTACATGCCTTCAACGTGCGGCTGGCGGTAGCTTTTATTTTGGCTGCTGCTATACCGTACCGCCCGCTGCCAGAAATCAGGGAGTCAGCGTTTACTTCATCTTTCACGTCACTTTATCCTATATTGTTATCAGAGAGTCCCGAGTTTGAATCAGACCGGCAGGAAAAACGTTTTCAACTTATAATCCAAATCACTTAAAAATAAATTCATATTTCGCTGCCGGAAAAGCGGGACCACACCTATGAAATGCCGAACTATCAGATTTTTCTAACAAAAAAAAATTGATTGAGCTCTCCTAAGACTCCCTTTTACTTATAACCGATTTTCTTTAAGGGTAACCGAATGGATTCTAAGGGAAGGGTAGCGTAGCAGGGGCGGAAAAAGTTGGGTGGGCGTATGAGATTAAGAAGGTTGCGGGGATTCAGTGGTCGAGATATGGGAGCGGCGTTTGTGGTCCAGTAGGCATAGTGAAGCTGTTGATGATTGCATGGAACAATGACCAATTTTGCCTCCGAAGATGTCTACATTAAGCACAAGCACCTTCATCAAGAGAGGAAGAAGATTCAAGGGCGTCCCACAACACGCGTTGGAGAGTGGATGCTTCCGGTGAAGAACAGCGTTCATCACACGTAGAGTAAACAATAGCAACCCAAAGACAAAGCTTAACCCCCACGCAAACCTCTGTTAATTATCGCCCATGACAGCAAATTGAAAAGTGCAGGAGGATGCAGGACCGATTTGTTGCGCAGCCACGCTGAGGTTTGAATGCAATCGAGCTTTCAACACCCAAAAAGCAGACCAACTTGACCAAAAGTTCTTGTTCTCGACGAAAACAGTCATCACAGAAAGGCCCGTGTTGTTTATCCAGCTATTGATACTGCTGGACAAGGCAAAAATCAAGAATACGAACCCCCGCTGCAAGAAGCACTTTCATCGTACGAGTACTTCAAATGCTTCTGCGTCGACTCAATCTTCTACAATTTTCCATTACAAATTATAGTACATGCAGTAAGTAGGCGCTTAAGCTCGAGTCTGGAAATACAATACAATCTTTATTCAACATCTCAGGGATGTTTGGAGTACAGACAAAAAGCCTGACATAGGCTTGACTAGGCCCGCACCCCAATACATGGCAAACAGAGACAGCGCATGGTAAAAATAAAAGAGAAAAAAAAGAAAACACAGCATTTGGACTTTGGGAACGCAATCTGCAGCTACTGCTGCAGTCATAAAAATATATATATATATATAAGTGCATAAAGCAGACTAATAAGTGACAGTGAAACATAGGCCAGTCCAAGTTGTGCATACATCAATAAGACATAAGGTAATGAAATTATTACATAACATATAGAAGCTCGCACGAACCTAGACTCCAGTATAAGATAGTTGAAATATATCTGGTAAAAAATAGAGATACAAAAAATGCAAAAAACAAATGGTTCCAAAGAATAAAAACAGCATGTTAACATTCTAATTCCATACAAATTTCTTTCGTAGGTTTTCCAATGAAATAGATTGTATATCTGTGTTCTCGTCCTTCGAGAAATCATTTAACATTGTCGGTAGTTGGAATTTCAACATTTGATTTCCATAACCCGTACGGCATTTACTCACATTCCATTGTTCGGGCTTGCGCGTTGGGTAGGTAGGAGTGTGCTTTTCCAGTCCGGCCAGCAATTGTAATGCATTTATATTTTTAGATTCTTCTAATCTATATTGTTTAGACAGTCTATAGGTGTACATAGATTCTACACTAACAATGTTCAGCTGCCTGTGCATGTCCTTCGTATGGCTTAAATAGGGTGCTTTACAAATTATGCGTATGGCACGTTTCTGTAGCAACTGAAGATCATTAATATTATTTTTGCTTCTGGTTCCCCACACAAGTGCGCAGTAGTTGAGCGTGGATGAGAATAAAGAGTTGTAAATCAGAATATTAACTGCTCTTGGAAAAGTAAAACAATGACGCCGCATGAGACCAACAGTTTTCGAATGTTTTTTGATGAGGTCATTTATGTGCTGATCCCAGGACAAATTTGCAGAAAAAATAACACCGAGCGACTTGAAACTTTGCACAACCTCTATCTCTGTACCCTCAATTAGAATTGGCGGTATTACATACTGTTTATTTTTTGGATGAAACATAACAGCCTTGGTTTTTCCAATATTTAACTTCAACTCATTTTTGCTGCCCAGGTGCTAACTATATGAACTGCACGATTAGCACGATGGGAAAAATCTGCACCGGAAGAGCCGGAAAAGAATAAACTTGTATCGTCTGCATAAATTATGTACTTGGCCGTTGGGTCAGTGTTTACTATGTCATTTATATATAAAACAAATAGAAAAGGACCTAGAATGCTTCCTTGCGGAACGCCTGGTTTAACCGGTTTTACGGTGGAAGAATGCCCTGTTATCACAACACACTGTGATCGGTATTCAAGATAGGATGAAATTAACTTAAGGGCTACACCGCGAATACCATAACACTGCAACTTTTCAATCAGTATACGCTGACTAATATAGTCAAAGGCTTTTGTAAAGTCAAGAAAGACACCAAGGACCATGTGTTTGTTTTCAAAACTTTTCAGGATACTTTCTTTTTGCATAAGTAGCGCTAATTCCGTGGACCTATTTTTTCTGAAGCCATATTGCGCAGGAGCTAAGATGTTACAGTGATCGGTGAAAGAAGTTAGTCGTTTGAGAATAACTTTCTCAAGTCCTTTCGAAAAAACTGGAAGTATTGAAATCGGACGGTAATTAGAAAGGTTGTTTCGGTCGCCCTTTTTATATATTACGGTTACCTTGGAACACTGCATACTCCGCGGGAACACCCGTGATGAGAGGCAGATGTTCAATATATGCACCAATGTATGGGCAACTAATTCAATTACATGTTTTACAGGCTTCACTTGAAGGCCCATTATGTCAGTGGAGGTGCTGTTTTTTAGGCTCGCAAACGTAGTTATTATTTCAGTTTCCGAGACCGGCTCCAAAAACACAGCTTGTGGGCAAGAAGGTTTCATGAAAGTTGAGTAGTCTCCGCCGGACGACACTGAGACCACAGAAAGGAAGTGGTCATTGAAAATATTTGCTAATCTCTCCCCTGATATTTCTACGCCATTATTACCTAGCTTTGTGATTGTCTCCGGAGATTTGCCGAAAATTTGGTGAAACCTACGCCAAACCTGACCTGATTGCTGATTCGAGGAAGCTAAAAGATTATAGTGGTAACGATTCTTAGCAGTACGAACTTCTTTGGTGATTGATTTCTATACCTCTTAAAGGCTTCCAGCCTCGTCCGGGCACTTGCTTTTGATAAATTTCTGGAAAAGCCGGTCACGCTTTTTAATGCGGTTTAGCAGTTCTTACGTTACCCACGGTTTCCGGATTTTCTTTAACCTATGAAAACTTTTTTTGCGGAAAGCAGGAATTATACAAAGATAATTTTTTTTTTAAGAACCTGTCATAAGCTACGTCTGGGTTATATTCAGAGAGGACGTCATTCCAGTTTACTTCTGCAATGCATTCACGAAAGCTAGATAACGTGCGCGAATTGATTTGCCAGCGGAGCGAAGGCAGCTCATATTTCGCACTGATTTTAAAACCGAGATACACTGACAGAAATATCGGAAGGTGATGACTCAAAGAGTAATTAATGATACCAGATTTAATAGGACAAGTTTCGAAGTTAAAGGGCAGCTGCAGCACTTTTTTGAAAATTTCGCGATATTCAAGGACTCAAATCTATGTAAGCTGTACGTAAAGCATGCCAAGTGTTTTTGCACTAGCGCTTAAAATAGTGACGTAATCGACGATTGAATTTTGCGCTTCTCCTCAATGCACTGGAGGAGTGCAGAAAACCTCAGCGTGACGTCACGGAAGGTATGATTTCAAATTACCGCTGTCGTCAGCCATATCCTGCGCTCACGCTTTAGACGCTGCCAAACAACTCTCGGCAGGGTTCGCCTTCGGTGGCGTTGGTTTTTTTCTTTCAAAGCAGGCATTTGTGCGTTGGAAATGTACCGATACCTTCGATGACATCATTATGCGCCTCCCACTTGGCGTTGTGCGCTGCGGAGAAGCTTGAAGGGTGTCCGGATTTTAATAGGTGATTACTTCTCTATTTCAAGTGCTAGCCCAAAAAGACTTCGCATGCTTTACCTCCAAGTTTCACACATTCGACCCTCTTAAGCTCGCTGATTTCTAAAACCTATGCAGTTTCCCTTTAACTATAAAAAGATCAAGAAGTGTTTGGGAGCCAGCTGCTAGCCGTGTAGGTGACGTTATCACATTTTGGCATGAGTGATTATTCAAAAGGGATTCAAATTTCATCTTTGGGCGTATTCTCAGCCAAAATATTAATATTGAAATCTCCACTCAATATAATGTAGAGGTTTTGAGCATTGACAAACTCTAGCAAAGAATCTATGAAAGTGGAAAATGAGGAGACGTCACCGCATGGTGGACGACAACTACACAATAAGTATTTGCGCGATTTTAGTACAAGCACTTCGAAGTCAGTAGAAGCACAACAGAACTAATCAAGAACTTCACACTCAATTTCGTTAGAAATTAGCATCGATACACCGCCACCACGTTTACCTACACGATTAACAAAGTAAGATTTGTAGCCAGATAGCTTAATCACGTCCTCTTCACAGTCAAACTAGGTGTCTGAAAACATCACTACATGAAATATAATATTGGCTTGGATAAAGAAACCCTCAAGAGCGCCATCCTTGTTCCTGCGAGATCGCAGATTAAAATGAATGCAGTTCAAACACTGTCGAGAATCACCGAATGCACAGCCGTCCAGCTCCGTCGCGTGAACTAAGCCGCTCATACATGAAGCCGTCGTGAGAGAATTAAGACAGATTTATACGTCAGCCACACGTTATCAAACGACCAGCGCTTGAAATATGCGGACAGACAACTTCGCGTTGTTGCGCACCATTCATACTGGAGGCGGTGCATTAGGCTTACATTCAGACTGGTCGATAACAAATGTACGCAGAAACCTGCGTTAACATATGACGACTCATTGAAAATGCTTTGTGCAAGCAATATCGGCAGTGCTTTAACTTTTGAAGGTCTGCGTATAGAAAAAGGGACTTCAAACTCCCGCGGGCACAAAAGAAAGAGACGTGCATTGTCAAAATCAACTGCAAACCTAGTGTACATGTAACAAAAGGGCGATGAAGGCGGGTTTCTGGTTTCCGCTCTAAGCGTAATCGTTGGTGCCACGTTAGCTTTGTTGCAATCTGTTGTGTGGAAGTCTGAAAACTTCCACCGTATGCCGTTCCATTTTTTGTGAATTAGTGGTACCATCACGCGTTCAACGTCCTGACAGGAAACGTTTTTAGACCTAACAGCGCCGCTCCAACGAACGTTAGTTTCCATGTTCTGCTTCATTGTTTGTTTCTTTTTTTCCCCTTTTTGCAAGTCCTAGCTGATACAGGGACACTTTCACTGCATCTTTGCAAGATCGCTTTCCTGCTTGATGACCAATGCGTCAGAGTCATCTGACTTTCTAGCGAAAATTTTTCCGTTGCGGCACCAGACAGACTTCCAGCCAGAAGAACGCTTTTTGGCAGCAGCCATTCCCAAAAGAAGCTTGAGAGTAGGGCCCAGGTGTTCATTAACAAACACAGGAGATTCTGAAGTGCTGCCAAGGTCGGAATTCTTAAGGCGCATCTTTCTAGCTTTTTCGAGTAAGGAAATCTGAATAATGCCCGCGTGGTCACCTCCCTCATACCCTGCATGCCTTAAAGAAACCTGTGCTTGTCTAAAACCAACTCAAGAAATTCGCTTGCATAGCCCCGGACTCAGGTCTGAGCAAAATGGAAAAATAACAGCAAAGCTATAAGCGGTGTCATGCCATTGTTGCGTAATGTTGGTAAAAATACTGGCGCCCTCAACTCCAGCAGAGACAAGCATAGTTTTGAAGCAGTTGATATTTATTTAAATGTTCAAAGAAAACACCAAATGGCTTTTCTTTTCCGCTAAGTCGCAGTGATTCCGCCTGGAGTGGTGCAAAATGTCTTATAATAAACAGACGGAAGTTTGACTTTTTGAATTTTAGAATTATTCGCCTGCCAGACATGATAGTCCCTTGATGTCAGTTTTTTATACTTAGCAATCTTAATTTGTGCCGGAAGAGCCAGCTAGTTAGTAATGCTGAGTTTTACGGCGCAAAAGCAAGAAAGACATTAAAGCGCCAAACACAGGGCTAGAATGTTTGTGTTAAAGGAGATATCTATATTTTGTTTAAAATACTAGCTTCTTTGAGAAAGTTGAAAATGCTTGAAAAATCAATCAGCGCTTGATCACCTAAAATCAACGTGTGGTGCAAGTAGATGCATTTAATGTAGAATTTTCTAAAATACTTTTTTGAAATTAAAATGTGGTTTACTCAGAGTTCATCGCCACACAATTCGCAGAGACAATCGCCTTATTTTCTCAGTGGGAAGTTGTGTGCAATGTTTGTGTGTCCGATGCGTAGCCAACATAAGATAACTTCTGTAAAACATCTCTGATGTCTGCATGATTTCCACTCTTCTAAAATGGGGTTTATATAGTGCAGGTTGTTGTTTGTGTGTTCCTCCCATGTATACTGCCACTTACTTGTCAGTTTAATGCACATTAACTTGTAAAAATCCCTGTGCGGTACGTTGAATTGATTTATTTCGTCATTTCGAGCTTGTGCAGCGCATGCATCTGGTTTTTCATTACCAAAAATTCCAGCATCGCTAGGCACACAACAGAATATAATGTTACATTTTTGTTTTCTGATTTCAAATATGTTATATAGGATGTTTGCTATTATAGGTTCGGCAGCATTTCTGGAGTGCAGTCCTTTGAGCATAGTGAGGCAATCGGTGTAGATGATGCTGTTTTTGATGTTCTATTTTACTATTTTTTTCGACAGCTGCGAAGATGGCGTAACACTCGAAGTAAAAATCGATGCGCACAGTGGCAGTCGTATCATTTTTTCTCTTTTCACTTCAATTACTGCGCATCCAAAGAGCGTTTCTTTCTGGAGCCATCAGTGTAAAATTCTGCGTAAGTGTCATATTTTTCTTGCACTGGGAAGAATGTGTGTAATATGCTTTCATTTGGATTGTGCTTTTTGTCCAATTGTGCCTTTGTGAAGTCATGTACTGCGGGGAGACAGCACCATGGTGGCAAATGGCAAATGGTGGATTCTAGTGCAGTTAACGCTTCGCATTTGGCTTCAAAGGACAGTATTATTAACCTGATAAAATGCAATTTGTTGTTGATTAATCTTATAGATGGACACTTGGTGTCAATGGGTGGCGTAGATGCTTTCGAAGAGAGATGGTTTTTAAGACGTATGTGCATGCAAGTGCGATTTATCGATCTTCTAAAGCGGGCTCATTACTTTCATCGTAAAGGCTGCTACTACACGATGTTCTATATGCTTCAGATGATAGGCGCAAACCAAGGTTGTGAACAGGGTCAAATTCTTCCTAGTAGGATGCTCCTGCTGAACCATGTACAATGCACCCATGCTACTTGTAGCGCACCAAACAGCGATAGATTTCTAAAAAGGCATGCTCTATCGGACCACCACCGTTTTCTTGAGAACATTTTTAAAGCATTAAGAGCTTGAGAAGCTCGTTTTTCATGGTAGTTAGTTTATGGTAAAAATGTTAGTCTGCTGTCACAAGTGACGCCTAAAAATATGTGTTCTTCTTTATCGGTAGTGCGCTTTGGTTCAGGCATAGATTGAGGTCGACCTGTAGGCGTCGTCACAGTGAGAACAGAACAGCTACTGTTTTTTTAGGAGAAAATCTTAATCCGTTTCTCTCTGCCCAAGCAGACTGTTCATTTACTGTGATTTGTAGTTAACTCTCACAGGCAGATATGCTGGAGGAAGTGATTGCTATCTGTAGGTGCTCCACATAAACCAAATACATTATGAACTTAGGTATTACTTTAGTTAAGGAATTCTTTTTTACTGAGAATAGTGTCGTGGTTAGAATACAACCTCGGGGTACACCGTTCTCTTGGGTGAAAGTCAAGGACAGAGTTGCTCCTAGGCAGATTCGGAAGGTGCGGTTAGCTAGAAAGTCGTTCAAACGGTTCAGCTTTCTGCGGCGGATACCTAGCTCTGCTAGATCACGGAGGGTACCGAACTTCCATATGGTATCATAGGCCTTCTGCAGGTCGAAGAAGACCCCGACACAGTGTTTCTTGTGAAGAAATGCCTCCCGGGTGGCTTTTTCTGGGCGGACAAGTTGGTCAGTGGTCGAGCATGCTTTTTAAATCCACATTGATGTATGTCTAATAGTTTCCGGGATTCAAGTAAGAAGGTCAGTGTAATGCTTATTACACTTTCGAAAGAGTTAGCAATGAAGCTGGTGAGGGCTATTGGCCTGTAACTGCAAGTGCTTGTTTGAGGTTTTTCCATGTTTCAGAAAAGGTACTATGACTCCTTTTTTCCTCTCATCGGGTATATTTTCAGCCATCCATATTTTATTAAAGAAATTCAACAGTCCCTCTACGACACCCTCAGACAAAGTGGCAAGCGTAGTCTAATGCACATTGTCTGGGTCTGGTGCTGTCCTTTACAAGAAGATAATACCTTATTAAATTGCTTCAGTGTGAGAGTCTGGTTGTAGTCCTCATGCATACCTGCTCCAGATGGAAGTTTTTGTTTTTCATTTACTGCTTTGTGTTTCTGGAGAGTGTTTGTTTAGTTGAACGAGCTTGAGACTTCAGCAGAATGCTCTCCCAATATATTGGCCTCTTCTTCTAGCGATGTTTGTGTACCGGGTGTTGTCAACAGCGCCAATGTGAAATGAGTATGGTCATCAGTGAATTTGGAAACGTCTTCACGCATTTTCTTTGATGTTTTGAACAGTTTATTGAGGGCACATATTTCTGCCAAAATGTTTTCTCTGCATTGCTTCGAACGTACCACGCTCTGGCCTTAGCGTTCAAAAAAGGTAAGGGAGTTCTCTGCAGCGGGATACCGAAAGGGAGCGCCATAGGTTTGTTTTTCGGCTTCTTTTTTTGCTATTGTGTTTTCTTGTGTCCGCCATAGTTAGTGTTTCTTCTGTAGGAGTCCTGTTGTTTGTGGCGTAGCAAATGTTCCAGCCGCTATTATGTTTTCTTGTGTCCACCATAGTTAGTGTTTCTTCTTTAGGAGTCCTGTTGTTTGGGGCATAGCAAATGTTCCAGCCGCTATTATGCATTCGCTAAACTTTTCACTAATTTGACCTGTTCTGAGATCGTCGCAAAATTCATTTTCCAGAGTGGCACTTGTTCTAATAATACCAGTCCACATGGTGAAGTTTATAGCGCTGCGGCATTGCAGGAATTATCGGACTAGATGACGGTAGACTGATGACTTCCCAGAGGGTCATTTAAAATATCGCATTTGAATCGTTAAAAACTGATCGCGAAGCGAAAAATAGATCGAGGAAGCTTTTTCGTCATCTTGTACAACAATACGTTGCCTTTCGCGTGATTAAAATACATATATTATATGCACGGCAATTATATAGCATGGGAAACAAAATACGAGAACGCCTCTTAAATTCTGTGGCTCTCACAAGGGCAAATACCAGAACATATTTATCCGATCAAAGGACTATTTGCGATACAGTACAAATTGCATTGCTGTTCCTCAGAAGGAAGTAGCCGCAGACTAGTTCAGACCGTGCGATCGGGTGGCTTGATCATGTTCGTCAATCTCCTTTCGTAGTTTCCTTCACCATTTCTACTTATACACTTTATTACCCGCAGCATCCCACTCTCTTTTTTCCTTTCCTATCCCACTTTCTCTCCCGGCCCACTGACCGCTGATAGTGATGAGACCTATTTCCCTCCGTACACTTTGCCTCCTGCCGCCTAGGCATGAGGCGGAGAGAAGGGGGGACGATTTTTTGCCATAAGGGTTATAATGCCAGCGCATTAACCACTGAAATATGAGATTAAATACCCTTACGCGACACGTGGACTATAAGGGACGCTATTGTGGAGGAGCAAAGATGCTAGGCGTAGCCCTGTTCTTAAAGATAAACGCAAGAATAAAATATGAGGGGACACTGAGCTCTGCCTTGAGCACGTGACGTGAGAGCGTTAAAGAGGTAATGTCCATATATGCGGAATTGGTTATTCTTAACTTTCCATTCATAGGTGCTTGGAGTCCTCATACCGCTCCTTCCACAATGGTGCAGCGGTTAACGGATGCGCCACTGCCCAGGGAACCCTAGCGCTGCCATCGGTGGAGTTTGTGTGACCCATGTTGCTCTTACCGAGACACCTCTGGCGATCAGTCGCTAATTTAACAGACAATGCCACGGCAGTGAGTTTGCTCGCTATTCGGTGGAAAGGTTGTGGGGATGGCACAAGGTCAAGTGACCTACACCACCTTACGCCACTCTATTTTTCCCTCGCAACGCGCACGCCTAATTTTCTCGTTAACAGGCCCTTTACCGCTATCGAGTTAATATGCTAGTATGCACGCACAAGCGATTCTCTAGCAGAGAAACGTTCTCATATATAGGAATCATTGAACATCCAGATACTGACGTACAAATCTCTTGCGGCGCTTTTGATCGGTCCAATGGAGTCAATGAAGGAGCTGTACTCCAGCGCGTGAGCTCAAACGTCAAGCAGCATAAGGTGGCTCCGCTCCGCCAGCACAAAAGCCCCAGCTGCCGGACACCCTCAGTGTACCGAGGCGCTATGCTGCCGTTGACCCGCGTCCGTTACACGTCTGGCCTTCGCTGTCTACTCGGATATACAAGTGTGTTTCGGTTGCACTCAAGCAAAAGACCCAGCTTTCTGGTTGGTTTTGAGTGAAGTTCTTTGTCACAATCATGTTCAGAGCCTATAAGCAAAGGCGGCTATAGGAACCATCTCGAAATTTTCGAAATTGCAACGATTTACCTCATTTCCGCTTTGTTTTCGGCAGCGGGCATAGCTAGCGCGCATTGCGAGGCCCATGCAAAACTCGAAGCTCGGATTGAGATTTTGCAAATTTTTTTCCGCACACTTTTCGATGTAAACAAATCGCGTTCCAATTTTCTGGAGCTGCAATGCCAAAATTGTTCAGCCAACACCCAAGATTTTCGCAGCGCAACCGTTGTTTGACCTTTACCACCAACAGAATCTAGTGAACCACCTCTTTGCCTACGCTTGTAGTTTTTTCTGGCCTGCTCCAATGACAGCCATCTAAAGCAGGCCCGTTGACAAAAAGTGAGCGGCCGTGGGTGAGCGGCTGGTCACCCTCAACCGGTGATGCAGGCGCATGAAGCTGAGTAATGCGCTTTCAATGGACTACCATTTGAGCGAGAAAAAATCTGACACTCTGTCGAAGCAATGGTTGGCAGGTGTCAAAGTACGAGAAGAAAATCCTCTATCTACTTTCAGAGGACACTACAGAGTAAGCGAAGTGAGGATGAAGAGAGGGTGGAAGGCAAAAGGTGGCGTCTCGGGGCAGTGGAGAGGGTCCACGGCATGTCACATTGTGACTACTTAATTTATTATGGAATGCAGTGGCACACAGTGATTGAGAGATTGGATCATACCACCCACCCGCACGGCGTGAATGAGCCCGATGAAGCGGGAGCTCCGTGCAGGAGAAACACAAATGCATATGCATACTCTGCCACGTCAATCGCTATCTGCACCAGCTATATTTTCTTCTTTCTTTTGTGTTTTTCTATGCCGATCTTTGGTTCCTTGCGCCAGCGTTCATGGCCGCAGGGGGAGCTTTTTCTTCTGCATCCGGCTTCGGCTATCATGAAATTTACTGATCGCTCGACGCTGCGCGTGATGTCATGAGATCACGTGACACTGCCTAAAGCTGATTGGTAGGTAGTGTGGCATAGCCTAGGCGGCAGGTACGCTGGACAATGGCAAGTAACAGACACACTGTCCACGTCAAATGGCCGATGGGGGTGGTGGGCACGATGAAAACGAGCAGGTGCGCTTCTGTGAATTGAGACGTGTAGAACAGCTCCACGACTCAGATTGGAATGTTGCCAGAAACAACGCCATGTGTGCCTAGCGTAATTCAAAATTTCCGTAATTAGATAAGGTGACCATAGAAGTATGTACGTGATGATGGTGAACCGTCGGCTACACAGGCTCAGTGTATGAGGCCAGAAGCAATGACGGAAGATCAGGAGCAGGCCGGGGGGACTGCGGATTCTGAACATGTGGTGTAGTTAAATGCCCCCTCAACTGTTTACCGAAAATATGTGGCCACCTTGTGGTACAAAATCCACAAAGCATGTTTCAACAATCGGCTTTCCTCTAAACACGCCTTTTCTGACATCTTAATCCGTCATGCCGTGCGAAAGCTGAGTGCCGACAAACGGCTTTGCGCGGCGCCCAGCTACAAGGTGAAGGCCTCAGCAGTGTTCAAGGGTGTACAAGGAATAGTCTTCGTTTGAAGGGAAACGAGTCAGGGACGTCCTCAACGGCATCGATTTCATTGCATTTTAAAGACGACGCCATTAGGATAACACGGGCAGAAGTGGTTGTCCCGTCTCGCCCCTTGAAGCATACGGCGACCTTTTCGCCAAACCGGTTACCCCCATTTTGTGTTTACTCTACGCGCTCCCTCGACAACCTTCTTATTTTTGCCCCGGTGGTGCTGTTGTTAAAGTGGCCGGCTATTGCCAGTATTGCCACCTGCAGACCTGCCGCAATCATACATGTAGCTGGTTAAAAGCGCTTGCCATGTTCTTAGTACCCCGAGGAGGGTTGGTTCCTTCCATCGCCACACAAATGATTGCCGCCACTCTCCATGCCTGCAGCCCCACTCTGTTTCTGCGCAGCATCCTCGTCTCTCCACGCGCACGAAAACTAGGCATCGCAGTATCTGAGGCAAGAGCTACGTATTTTTAGTGAAGATTAGACCCATATTTTTTTCCTGGCGAATAGTTTGGACGATTCTTTCAACGACACCACTGCCTTCATCCTTAACGATAACGTCTTTGCTATGGCGGAGATGAGCGAGACACTGTGATGGAACACAGCTGCTACCTCGAGTTTGCCTTTATGGGGTTATTCTGCAGCGTATCTCGCCCTTGGCCGCCTGAGCTACCAGAGGCGTCATTGGAATCTCCAGAGCTTCTTTTCGAGGCCAAGAGAGCTACGGGGTAAAAACATTACTCGGAGGTTCTATATACTGTAATGTGTTTCATTGCACAAAATCAAAGTTTAGTAAGTAATTTAAGCTGCCTCAAGTACTCCACGGTTTCTACTGCATGCGAGTATTTGCAATATACGTATAGTCAAACCACAAGCTTTTATTTGCGTAGAACATTTCTGGTTCCACATTGACATTGCTTTCTGTAAGTTCTTTTGACCTGGGTTGTTGCGTAAATAAAAATCCTTGCTGGATATCGACTCAAAATTGCTCTGAATGTGTCAGCTTGGTTTTGCAATATGTAACCTACCACTCAGGCCAGGCTTGTGCAAAATGTTGGGTAGGCCTTTATAGGCTAAAATCGTTCGATATATACACAATTTTATTTATTTGTGAGTTTATTGCGATTTAACCCGAGCAGCTACTGTTATAGCTTGTCGTCGCATGAATTTATTCTTTTATCTGCAACAGTTGTATTTTTTTTATTTTCGCCGTTCTATTTCGGCCGAGCGTATTCCAAGAACAGTTTTGCTTTTCCTCGCTTAGCATTTCAGCCGCCGCCACGGCTGCGCAAGAGCGCGAGAACGGCAAGTTTTCGATAAACGTATGTACTGTGCAGAACTCTTGATCACTAATGGACGCAGTCTATTCGTCTTAAAGATATCTAACAGGCTCCTTACAGCCCAATTATCGTTTCAAAAAATCCCTCGAGAACGACCATATTAAATAAGCTTTTGGGAGGAGGTTTTCCACCATGAATTAAGGAAGCTTGTTCTGAATTGCAGGTTATGAAGGATCGGAGGAGTAAAAAAAATTAACTTTCCGGTAAGGAAAATTCGCGGGTTACTAGTGATTCTCATCAAAGCATATTTTGAGAATTACAATGCTCTATTAGTGTGTATGTTCTCGCAACTGAGGAAAACTGACAGAACTTCCAAATGCTTAAGTGCTGGTCAGCGAAATAAAAATACATAGCAAGAAATCGCTGCCTTCCTATTGCTTAAAATACGTGACTAGAAATCGGTGCTTTCCGTTTGCCAAAAATACACAACAAATCGCTACTGTCGTATAGATAATACGGTGCCAATACACATGGGCTGAGAGGGCGTTTTCCGGTTTAATTAATACTGCACCCCTGACATTAATAATATTTTTCAACGTCGCAGGATTAGATCAAGCATTTTAGTGATAATTTTTCCTCTAACGGACTTCACGACTCCATTCCTTAGTAACTTATTTACTTCATTTTTTATTTGTTTAGTTTTATTTATTTCTTCTTGGTGCACCA
This sequence comes from Amblyomma mixtum, assembly GCF_055824585.1. Taxonomy (NCBI): domain Eukaryota; kingdom Metazoa; phylum Arthropoda; class Arachnida; order Ixodida; family Ixodidae; genus Amblyomma; species Amblyomma mixtum. The sequence goes on from NC_143013.1 coordinate 182,799,905, forward strand.
CGGACACGAAAAAATAACACAATACCTTTGCAAGCTTTTCTCAAACCCCTGACCATTGAAATAACCCGGGTACTTGCCTTGTAAGAAGTGATGGATCTTGCCACGTCCATCGTTCACTGATTCAGCGTGTTCATTAAAGCATAGCACGCGTGTGATCACAAAGTGAGTTTACCCCCGATTCTTTGCACTCACGACAACAAACACTTTCCCTAAATAGCGGGATGAACCTGAGACTGGAAATTAAGGAGCTGCCAAAACTTTTCAAAAGGTTCGGAAAATTTCCGATGAATGGTTATAAAAAAAAACACAAACACACACACCTTCGCCACAAACTCGCCCCGAGCGAAAGTCGAACCAGCCTTGGTGCAAACAAAAAACAGTATCATTTCGCAATGCCGTTAACTCCTTAATTATCACCAGGGCGTCTTGCGCTTTGTGTTCTTTGAAATTCCTTCCGGCTTATTCACCGTCTACATTATTTTTCGTTCGTTCCAATCGAGTTTCGAAATGTTTAACGGCAGTCTATCTGCTGCTTCATGGAACCGTATGAGTAGAGAGATTGAAAACCTTTTCTATAATGACAACAGCACCTTCGGTAACGTAGAAATGAAGCAAAGATGGCGGCTAGACCGGCAGAACGTGGCTATCGTCGAAGAAAATTGGGCGAGAATGGTGGATGTCCACCAAGAAATCGGCGAGAGACTTGGAGCGCACTACCCGTTTCTCATAAGTAGTGAATTTCTAGTGCTGTGATTAAACTGCGGCCATCGCCATGATCAATAAAACCAACAGCAGATCTCTTGAAGGCCGGCAAAAATTCGATAACTATGCCTCGTTATCCTTCAAGATCGTCAGTAGTATCGGGCCTATTCCAGAAAATTTCGTCATGAGGCACGACTTTAACGTTTCAGCGAACTTGGGTTTTGTAAATGCAGAAAATTACAAAGAGATCGCATTCACGTTTAGAAGGAATCTAAATGCATTCGGAAGGCGCATTCATAAATACATCGACTACCTTATGGATACGCCTGCAGAAAAAAAGTATATACAGCATATATCATGCCAGTACTTAATACCTTTCCAAAACACTATTGGTCATGCAAAGACTTCAAATAACAGTTGTGCAGCAAGGTACTGAAAGGAAATAGCAGTAGAAACGTTAACAGTTCTGGTAGCAGGTACCTAAGGGCGTATTACTTTAAGGCATTAACGAAACTAGTACAACTTCAGTTTAGCACACGAATTAACGAGTTGTTTCTTTTCAAAGCCAGAAGCAGTGGACAGGAGCTGGATATGAACCAATGGGCGCAATTGAGTGCGGCCGGAAGGCAAGCACTTTTTCAGCTTTACTTTTACAGTGGCCTAAAGGAAAATGAGATTGCTCTTACCCAGTACGTTTAGCACTCACCTTACTTGTGCTAGCCTTTTTCTTCTCACGATCTTCCTCACGCCGAACTGTTTTCGACAGCCTTATAAGTAACTAGCAAACTTTTGCGCTGCCTGACAGGGCTGTATGTCTGTTATAGAACAAGAAAGAATGTCGACCTTTCGCGAATTAAGTATAGTATTTCTGCGTGGGATGCATGAAGCGGATGACTGCTAGCGAAGTATTAAAAAAGAAAAACGCATTTGCGCGCACTTTATGGCCACAGGAAAGTAAATAAAAAAAAACTTCCCCAATTCAACATCCGCAACAACACATGCGCCCTTCGACTATATGGCGTGAGTCTATTCTGGTGTGAGCGGGACTGACGTCAACGTAAGTGACGTTGCAAAGCTCATGAGGCGAGGGGCAGGAAGTCATCGATGCAGCGATATTGACGGTCGTTTCCACAGCCCATCATCAGTACAGATGTATTGACTTGCTGCTGAGCTCTCATTAACATTGCCCCACTCATATAAAATCGAAGCTTCACCAATTTCGCAGCATGCTTTCGTGAAAATTCTCATTCTTCTATGCGTGGCTGGAAAGTTACCTAGAGAAGCAAAGGCGCTCGTGCTGGGCACGCTCTAATCTACGTCCTACAGTGATCCTGCTCCCTACAATTTAATCTACAGTGCATAGCGCGCGTTCCGCTTGATAAGCAGAAGAAAAATTTAGGGTAATTATGAATGGTTAATTATAAGCAGCCCCGCAAAAAGCCTGATCGCCCTGCTTATCCGTGAAGGATTTTTATAACAAGATCTAGTGCAATCGAACATCTCGAAACAGAAAACAGGAAAAGCTTTACGCAGTACATTATACTTTTCATATCGACTACCGACACGTCCCTCAAGATGCTCAAGAATGGCACAAGCTCCTCGTCAGCGCACTGGTTGCTTCCCCAAGGGACGGTTGTATCGCTAGGTCTTAATCAAACAGCGGCTGTCATGTTGTGGCCGCACTTGACGTTCTAATTTGGAAGTCTAGATAACCAGAAAAGGCTTGCAGGCTCCTGTGCTACATCAACAAAACCTTGGAGAAATGGTATTATTTTATTATTTATCACTGAGACCTCTGTGCATACACCACCTGCCCATTTTCTGTATGTGTTTTCACTGGGCACAGTTAGGAATATATTGTATATGCCATGAAGCGCTGCGGACGACATCGTGTTTGCTCAAGTTCGATTAATGCCGAAGGAAATTTATGCACAGAGCGCGAAGGATGTTGCGTGTTTTTCTAACATAAGTAGTACCTACAACTTAATGAACTGAGTCGCCTTGATTGGGAGAAAGCTGAGCGAGAAAGCTAATTTGGTAGCGGAAACTGTATTGCAGCTGGCTTAGTGTTTAGGTTCAGAAAGTTTGAGGTCCCCGAGCGACTCGGCTACGAAGGACGCTGTTGTGGGCAGTTCGGATAATTGTGACAAAGGCGGGGGAGTGTACTCTTTCGACTCAGTCAAACGCTTTCTCGTAATAAATTAAGGCAATACAGGGTGTTTGAACTAAGATTTAATGCAATTTTAAAAATGGGTTTTTGCGTTACAAGGGCGCTTGTTTTCGGCATAGCGTTGTTAGCGGTGGAGTACATCAGAGTACAGCTAAGACGGGTTAACTCGCTGGCTGGTTAACTAATAATTTATAGTTAATTTTTCAACCATTAGTGTTAGACCCCTTAAATATTGAGAGGCGGGTAACCTCCCGTAAGTTATATCTTTATCAGTTTTTATAATTTCGAAAATGCGGTTACCTTCGGCGCTGTGGCCCAGCAAATTATCGCTGCATCGCGCCAAAACGCATGCGCTTTCGAGAAGGTTGTAGGCAAAGCAAGCCCTTCAGTGCACGCAACTCGTCGAAATTGCCAAAAGTTTTGGGCTCCAGGGCTGAAGGTAACAGCGTTATCGAAATTTCAAATACTGATATGGATGTTACTCACGGTAAGCTACACGCCTCTCAATAATTAAGGAGCCCAACAGTAATATTTTGAAAAGTTAACTATATTTTATTAGTAATAAGCATGGTAGTTAGCCCGTTGTATCTGTTTCTGACGTGCTACACTGCTTACCATGTTGTGGCGAAAGAAGCGCCCTTCAAGCTCAAAAAACCTAGTCTTAAAAATTGTGTAAAGTCTTAGGTGAAACATCCTGTATATAGGGATCGGTTATATTATGCGCATTTCTCTGTCACCTGATTGGTAGTGTGATTATGCTCTATTGTCTAGTGTCCTTTACTTGCGAAAGCCTGCCTGATTATTTCGTTGTTTGACGTGTTAGATTTTCCCTATCTCTTTTAGCGATTACATCACTAAATATCTTCTTGGCAACCGACAGCAAGCTGATCAGTCCGAAAATTTTTGAAGTCCTTGACGAGCCGTTTGTTATCAATTAAGATAAAATTAGTGCGCTTTTATGCTTCTGGTAGGCTCGAGGCCGCAATGCATTGCGCATGCAGTGTGTGGAGGTCCACGGAAAGGTGCGTTGTAGCGACCACAGAATGCTAAGGTCCCTAGTTAGCTTAGCCTTGAAGATGGAACCGAAGAAACTAGGAAACGAGTTAGCGGTAGAAGAGAAAGTAAACAAATTCAGAATATCGCTGCAGAACTGACATTCGATTTTAACTTCGGAAAGAAGACCGTAATGTTCAAACAAGGAACAATAATCTCACAGCTATCGTTACTGAGTACGCAGCAGAAGTTGGTGGTAGGATTCTTCGACAGGACACTCGCAAGCTATGTCAGGATACGAGAAATGTAATTAACAAATGCCAAAACATGGCAGCGTCTAACCCAACCCACATAAGAAAGTTTCATATGGACAGAATCAAGCATTATCTAATGAAGGGAGGGAGCATAAGAGTATTGAAGAGGAAACTAGGCATGAGTAGAAACCAGGCGAATGCGTTAAGATAAAAACAGTGCACTGTAATTAGAAATATCGATAGGATAGTTAAAGCAGCTGAAGCGTTCTACACTTGTCTATACAGTGGTCAATGTAATCAGATAGTTATTGAGAGACGCATTTGCGAGCAGTAGTGGGACAGCCAACCAGTATCGAAACAGGGAGCAAAGAAAGCCTTAGGAGCATTGCAAAGGGGAAGAGCAGCTGATGAAGCTCAGTTAACAGCAGATATGTTGAAGGACGGCGGCGGGTAGGCTGTGCTAGGAAAACTAGCAGCCACCCTGTATACCAAATATTCTATGGCCTCGTGCCTGCTAACAAGCAAAAAATATTTGACGTCAGTACCTCGCGGGCCAAAACGACGTTCCCTCTTCCCACATTACAATGCTGATGTTATCCGCTGAGTAGTCTTAGTTGAAGTATGCGTCACTTCATTTTTGTTTTAAAGCTATTACCTTTTCGACACAAAGTAGTTTATATTTAATTTTCATCCTGGATTGATCGTCAACATGTGGTCAGCCACTTTTGAGCCTCTGCGTAAAATTCCAGTATCTTGCTCACCCGCTTCACCGAGATAAAACACGGTACTGAGGCTATGACAAAAGATTTTAAAGTGCCCACTTTCGATACTGCAGTAGTAAGTATCTCTCAAGCGGAACACTTGAGGGATGAAAAGATAGCCTGGTAGCAAACCAACTTTGGCCACGTCAGACAGTTAGTGTGATACGTCCGACATCAATGAAAGCATTAATTCTTTCCAGCCGGGCTATATTTTAGTGCATCAGTGGTTCCGCTTGTAACGTACCTTTTAATAAACGGTCAAAGTATCGTCTTTATCGTCTATTTTATCAGTGCCTCATAACAACGCTTTATTCCACGCTAGTCTATGTTCAAGGTATTGGCACATATGATGACAGCGACTAGGGTGGATTAAAAGCGTCTGTCATTACTTCTAAGCAATAAAAACTTGGTAGAGACTTAATGTAAGTAAACGGTGCAAACGTGCGAAAGCATGTGTTTAGACTGATTGGCTCATGGTGGGTTTGCTTTTATGTGTCCTCGGGAAAGCTGTCGTCGACATTGGACACAGGTTCCACGCTGTATTAAAGGTAATCTTTATAAATAATGGTGAATCAAAAAAGACAACACTGCAGAAATGTTTTGCGCCCTTAGCGGTGGGCATATGAGATGCAAAATCTAAAAATGAATGAGTGAACACTAAACCGACAGTTGAAAGTTCTCTGCCTATAAAAACGCAATTTGTACCCATCGAAGACAGAATTGTGTTCACAGAAGAATGATTCACCTGTAAGTGTGCACCACTACGCGTGTTGCCTCGTAACTCTATCCGTTTCGAGACAACAGCTCTTGGTATAACGTCGCAAAGGATGTCAATTCATTTCGAACTGTGTATGACCCGCTATATGTCAATATGCATGGACAATGTAGAGGGAATCACTCTCGTTACAGAACGGGGCTGCTGCAGCATTTCTGGTACATAGAGGACAGCAACGATGAGGTTAAAAACACTTGCAGCAGGCAACAGGAGAGCAGGAACCGGGATTTCATTCACGTCCAGGTGTTTCGTTTCCGGTAAATCTGTCGGGAGAGGCCATTATCGTTGTTTGCCGCTCTGTAATTGCTATTATTGCTGTTATCAGAACCTGTGGCTTTGTTGACGTACCTAATTGGCATTTCATATGGACCTTCGCAAATAGCGTGATTCCGCGTGGAGAGAAAAACTGGCTCTTCGTGAAGAGTGAAGGTGGTGATGTGATACCGCACGACAATAAAGCCATGAAAAGTGATAACCAGGCCGATTGTTTTGATTGCGCCTTCATAACCACATTGCTTGAACGCCTGCCGTGTTCTTTACCATGATCCATATGGCCCGCAATAACCTCAGGGTAGAATCTCATATATATTGTATTGATTACCTAGACTGATTTAAAGTATTCATAAGAGGCCCTACTAATTCGTAACCATTAACTTAAATACCAGTTAACTCCGGCGTTTCGAGTTCTTTAAACATTTTTAACTAGTAACACTGTTTTTTTAACCAGTAACACTGCGCAGTTCCCTCGCGTTTTCGGCGTCTTTGGCCTCATTCCACCTCAGAATCTCCTTTTATAGTAAAATATGTGCAGGCAACATAGCTGTACCCCAGCATTCTATGTTGTGGCGTGAATGACACAGCCATTCTTGCCCATTTATTGTATTTGGAGGGAGGCAATTGACAGCCATAAGGCTAATGCTTATATAACCCTACCACAATTAAAGCAAGATCACCTCTAGCCCCTGTTCACAAGCGCGAGTATATAGGCGTCGTTGCTCGCTGTCAACAACCTCTGCCGCCTCTGCTTTAACGGTTTTGGACGAGCTGCGCTCGTCCTTGCCAAGCCGTTCCCAAACTGTTTTGGACGACTGTAGCTCGTCCTCGCTGAATAGGTTCTTCCCTTCAGCGTTTCGGACGATCAGCGCTCGTGTGTGGCTTAGATGGCATTTTGCTCGACAGATGTCAGCACTGACCTGTTCATTTCATTTTCTTCTACCGCATAAACGTTTTTTTTTTTTGTATGGCAACCTGGGTTTTAAAAATAGCATCCGGCAGAGGCGATGCGTGTATTCCTGGCCCGTCTTCTCGGAAAAGACGCTTTTTTTCGTCGTTATCTTTTTCATACGATGGTGACTCAGACACCGAAGTGTACATAGTTTCAGGGAGCGAGGACGACATTGATGACGTTATGCTGATCAGTTGTTGCGATGCAGAAGAGGACAGCTCAGAAGCGAGCTTTGCGAGCGCGCGTCTGTAGATGAAGATCGAGTCAGTAGCATCCCAACGCAAGCCCCTCGGTTTGCTTTTCTGGCAGTTCCTGGTAAGACGTTCACTATAAGCTAGCCTGATGGTGGTCATTCTTTAATTTTTATCGCTCATTACCAGCCGGAAGTTGCTTTTCTGTATTGTGAGGAATAATAAACTTCAATATGCTAATTTGATTTTGTGCTTGCTCCAAATATTTTCTAAAGATGGAATTGCATTAATAATCGAAATCAGGAATAAAAAAATAAGCAGTTTTGTTAAGAAATTCGTTGATATAAAAAAAAGGTGAAGGGGCTAGTGCCACCGTTTCAGCACGCGCAAGGAAGACGAAGCGGAAGGCACGCGCAAAAAGTGGCCAGGGTGCGTGCGTTTGTATCCGCTATGTACCCTGGCCAATCTCCCGCCGTGGGTATGTGCAATTAAGCCTGAGCACATCATCATCATCATCAAAAGTGAATGCTCAGGACCTCGGCCCCGGCCGGACGCTTCCGCCGACGCTCAGCCCCCATGTCCTCACAGGCAGCACTCTGAAAAATTACTGAGGACACTTTGCAAATTCTAAAGTCTGCTTGGCTAAAGATTTGTGTTCAACCTACTGCCGCTTCCCCGAACCGCTTGGCGCGGAATGACTGGGCCGCCTTGGAGCCATGCGGCTCACTCACTCGACTGCAACGAGACGTCTGGCATAGGAGCGGTGGCGCAGCTGCCACCGCCTACGCGTGCGCGCTCATTCTACCGCTACTGTGTAACGTCACGTTTTCTATGCACAGCTGCGCCCCCAACCGGCGCACCAGTTACTAACGAGGGGAGGAGGTTGGGCCGCTGCGCGGAGCAGAGGCCACAGTTTGCACGGTTAGAGCGCACGGACGCACACCACGAGCATGAGCCATTCAGGGTTCTCGCCTTCATAAACCTGGCCGCTGTCGCGTCTTTGGCGACCTCCACGCACCAATGGCATCCCAAGAGCAAGTTGTCACCTTACCACTCCAAGCGAACCTGGAAACTGTGAAAATTTTGGCTTTGAAAGTCTTCAAGGCCACCCAAAATGAATATCAGAGGCAGGATAGCTGCGCTTTTCTTCGATATGGTAATCGCAAGATTTTAGCTCCATTTCAGTACACTTCATCAGTGAAGGTTCTAGTAACTTTTTGATCACTTTCACGCTCTAAATGCCCTGGCTCTTAGCCAGAGATTGAGGAAATATGGATATAAGGTCGCATAAGTGCTCACGATGTTATGGCTAATTACTGCAAGCGGCGTGAACTGATGGTCCATCCCACCGTAATGGATGCGCTAAAAGCTATTCAATCCCGATGAGCGGAATATTAATGTCCGAAAGCCCGCAAATTGATTTGTCAGCAAAGCCCGAAGCTTGGCAGGTCTCAAAAAACCACGCAATTTGGACCAATTGAGGTGACTTCTAAGCGGGTTAAACGGCGCAGAAACACGGTACGGAAAAGAACGCGAGAGTAAAATGCGCTGCAGACCGGGTTATCCTAACAAGCCCGTATATCACCATGTAGTCAACTGTATCATTGGTGAACGCGTCTGCGTGGTATAATTTCACCTGGGAACAGCGGCGGATTTATCACGTTAAAGTATCGCTAACCAAAGCCAAAACGCAGAGGATATGCTGATTACTACAAGCCACACAAGAGCCATGTCGCTGCATGCCATACTTGATCGGTAATGAAGGCTTTTGCTAACAGCAAACTCAGAACACTCGCAAGTATCGATGGCAGTAGGGGGATTTCAAGGAGTGCGTTACGTAGCGAAATATCAGCAGCTAAGCTGATTAGAAAGTGATGAATTGATTTGTGGTTTTAAGTGCATAGTTTGTTCTCGCATTGTAATGCACTTGCTTGCCGAATCCTGCCGATCCAAATTTCCACTGATCTGGAATGTTTGCGACACCTATGTTTGGCATTGTTAAGCACAGCTTGTTGGCATTCATACATTTGAGAAAGAAATAATGCTAAGCGCTTAATGTTCACTCGAAAGCTGCGAAGCTTCAGTGCATGAATTATACATATTTTGTGCAGTACGATTCGTCATGACATGCTCCCAGAAAAAAGGTATTTCGCGCACTCAGCCACAAACTACAAGAAAAATTTCGTCCCCGTCTTATAGGATTAACTCTTACAGGCCCAGTGTCTCCAGTTAGAATGCTTGCAATTAGAGGAATCAGTAATCGACGCTGCGCTGTATATTCTTCATCATCATCATCAATTAGTAACCCTAAAGGTCTCGTTAGGGACATTACATAAGGGGGGGGGGGAGGTGGTACAGGGGTGTTCAGCAGTTATACATGAATATAAATATAGGACGAATATAGAAATACAGAAAAATGCAGAAAATATAAAATATAGAAAAGAAAAAAGTTTGAATGAGAAGAAAAAGAAAAGAATAACAAATCTTCAATCAATTTTACTGGCTGGCATTACAAAACAAGAAGTTTCTTGACTGTATTAATAAACATTAGAAGATCAGGACCTTTAGTGATACAGCGGACAGCCAGAACCTTCAGCTCTTCTCGCCTAAATATGGGCAGCGTTTTAAAAAAATAGCCGCTGCCCGATTATCTTTTATTAAAACTAGTGCAGAACAAGGGTATTAGTAAAGCTTATCAGGAGGATGTGTTCTATGTTGTATTCAGAGTATTTGCCCTTCACTTCAGCTGAGGCAAGGATCGGAGAAGGCAGTGTACATTCCTATATGCCAAACTCGCACGCTACTAGAGAGTCACCTCAGAACATAATTCGAACAATGGCACTTGCATTTAGTATGTGCGTCAAGGCTGGTCGAACTTCGACAAGCTGAAGTGATGAATTAGCCAAATGGAAATGTGTAAAAAAAGAAAAAGGCACTGTCCTATTTCTCATGTGGAGAAAATACAAAGATCCTCAGAGGAAGTTTTGTAATTTATGTACTATTATACGAATGACCTTAGTACTATCATTGGAACGCCACAAGATGAGGTGCAAACATTTTGGTGGTCATTTCTCTTCTTACGCACCTTATGATATATACTACATTTCTTGACGATCAATGACGCTGAGGAGCACGCAGACTTCTCTGTTACCTATCTGGAGACGCTCGAGCAAGGGTAAATAGCGCGAGAACCTTCACATGCGGCTCCCTTCACCAGAAAGCTTCTAGCTGACCGCCAAACCATGAGGGAGGGGGGGGGGGTCGTATTGCGCTAGTGGTTGAGTACAAGCAATAGCAGCAATGGTGTAGAGGTATAGAAGTCGCGGCCGCCAGGATCACGATTAGAATTCCAGTGTTCGCAATTCACCATCGGATAGAAAAATTTGGATGACGCTTAAGCTAGTAGTAAGAGTACAAAGAGACTACAATAAAGATCCCTCCAAAGCAAGTACTCCCTTTGTTTTGCAGGTTCATAGATCGCTGGGAGTCCTGATGCCAGTACTGGCGCAGTGTTGTTGCAGTCAAGCGGAGCGCCACTGCCTCTCTCAGGTGGCTGTTTCTAACATAGCCCCCGAAGGGGCCTGAATGAACCTGGCTGCTCTTCCCGAGCTCTTCTAAGCCTCAAATTTGCACAGATAGCTCTTGGGGAGACTGTCTGTGGACATGACGCGTTGCATTGAACTATATGCATGAATGTCATTCCCAAGTCGAATCATGAACAGGCTACCCACAACCCGGGGTTGAGGTTGCCCCCTTTTTACCGTGGCAAGTGGGCCACCTGCTTCCACGGGACACCCACGGTCATCAACGTTTGCTGTAAGTGGAGCATTTAATGCTGTAACATTAATAATTCGACTTTCGGAACAGAATAACAGGATCTGGGGTCTGTTGTGGCACCGCTGAGCAGAGTACAACAAGGCACCCTCGCATCAGAACAACAGCTGGCCATCCAGGTGTAGTAGTGCTTCACCACGTCTTATATAAGCGCATCATGTAAAGACAGGGCCATCTGTCCCCAGCGGCTGCTGATCAGCTGACCAAGGTGGCTCTGAAACCTGTGACGCAGAGGAGGCTGTTTAGCTATCCTTGCAGTGCTGTATGTAGAATTAGCTGATAGTAAATTGGATCTCATTGGTTGTAGTGATGTTAAGATGATTTAGCAAGCATATGTAGGCCTGCCACATTAATATGGACGTCTCAAAGTATTGACAGTTTTTCTCAAGACCAACGTTTTTTAACCTATTTAGTCGTTGTTAACATGGAAACTCGCTCCATGTACAGTGGACAAGCTCCATATGCGCAAAGTTCCTTGGGAATCTAGTATTTTGTGCCGTTATATAGAACAGAATCTCTAGAGCCGCAACCCGATTTTTCTGTGCGGTATTGCGAACGGTGTACACAAATAGAAGGCTTTGCAAAAGGGGAAATGCCTAAGTTATAACCATTTTTTTTTGCTTTCATGTTTCGCATGGTTCCATTTTGCGCGCTTTGCTGCCTGCCGTAGAGCACGAAATGGTGTGAACTGAACTCTCTGTGCAGCTTACGCTACGTTGAATGTCGAATAAGACAGTTGTAAGCCTGCTGAAAACAGGTATGTACTAATCGTTCGGAACATTCGTAGTAAGATATAGGCCTTCTGGACATGAGATACTATCACGCTTCTCATGCAGCACTAGGAGCTTGAAACAGCGCCGTTTATTTACTACATACTTGCGACCAGACTAACTCACATAGAGGTCCAAAGATTTGTCTTTTTAAGGGCTGGAGGGAGCAGCGCGAAAAGACGAGGACGTACACGGAAGCTGGCTACATTGTGCCCAAATATATGCGCTTCCAAAAGTATGCAGGCGAAGCAAACTTTCTATTGGGGACAACAAGTCAAAAAAGATAAACTTTGTCCTATAAGAGCGGCAAGGCAAATCACGTTTTCGAAATTCTCAAAACTGATGTGGCTATTACTAATAAGCGGCTACAAATCTCTAATTCAACTTGACGCCTAACTCTAGCATTTAAGAAGATGATTACTAATATTTAATTAAAGAGCTGACTACTTAGGACCGTTCACAGGTTGTCTGGTGCCCGCCAACTTTGGTGACGCTATGCGGAAAAAGCCATATTTTTGTCTCGAAAAACCTTTTTTGGAGAATTACTTAGTCTTCCCTCAAGCTCCCTGTATACTTTCATACATTACTAGAAAGCAGTAGAGTCGCAAGAGCGAGGTGTTAGGCTTGTTTGTACTGCAGTACAATGGAAACCCTTAAGTTAAGGACAACGCAGTGAGCTATGGAAAGAAAAATGATAGGCGTAACGTTGAGAGAACGGAAGAGGGCGGAGTGGGTGAGGGAACAAACGCGGGTTGAAGACATCCTAGTTGAAATCAAGAGGAAGAAGTGGGCTTGGGAGCGGCATGTAACGCGAAGGCAAGATAACCGCTGGTCTTTAAGGGTAACGGAGTGGATTCCAAGAGAAGGCAAACGTTGCAGGGGACAGCAGAAAGTTAGGTGGGCGTATGATATTAAGTTTGCGGGTATACGGTGGCCGCGACTGGCAAAAGACAGGGTTAATTGGAGAAACGTGGGAGAGGCCTTTGCCCTGCAGTGGGTGTAGTGAGGCTGATGATAGTGATGATGACTATCGAAATTTCGCACGGAACATATACGCACACCTAGAGTGAGACATGCATTGGGGTGTCACGTGGTCTTTACGCCGCGGTCGGTGGGAGCCGCAAGCGGGCAGAAGCACGTGGCAGGCGCGCCATTGTGTGACGCGAACTCGCAGACGTGGTCCGTGCTCTCTCCAGCCATTTCATGCACTTGAATGGTGATAAAGTGGAGCTTGAAAGAGCTGATATCGATAAGTTGCTATATTGATAAAAAGCTCCGAATAAATGAAGAAACTAACTAATGAAGAAAGAGATAAAGACTAACCTGTTTCAGCAGTATTCATCTCACAGCACAGCTGATAGAGCTGTGCCGAAAAAAGCGGACTTCACAATAAAGAAGGCTATCTTTAAGAACTTGCAGATATTAGCTGAAAGACCCTGTTTAACTGCAGCGCAGACATCATTGTTCTGTGTAGAGAAAGTAATCAAATCCTAGTAAGGAAGAGAAACCAGTAGGGAAAGGCCATGTCGCCAGTACTATTACCACGCGTTTACCTGCAGCATTCCCAGATTTCAATCAGCACTAATTCGGAATAGCAGTTAATGAAGAACACCTTAGTAATCTACGATTCGTTGACGACATTGTCTTCATAAGCAACTCAGGGGACTGGCTCTAAAGCGTCATCGAGGACCTGGAGAGGTGAAGAAAGGAATGGGTCTAAAATTCATATGTAGAAACCTGAAGCAAAATTCGTCTTGTTTTCATAGAGTGCCGTGATATATTTTTAAACCCCTCTCTGAAGTAATCAGAGAAATGTACTCTCGGCCCTTGCGAAAATAGAGCCAGCGCTGGTGCAAACATGTCCATGAGAATCTGGCTCAATGAGAACAAATAGTACCAAGTCCTTAGAGGCCTTGAGAAAACCAGCATGGTTGAAATTCCTATTCAAATTCTGTTACGGTCTGTTCCGTCTTAACCCTTCACCATATTTACACCTTTATAATCTTGAGTCACAGGGCATTACCATGCTTATAAACTGACGGCGTTATTGGCCCTTTCCTAGGACTATATGCTATTAAAATAATCTGCCAACTCATGCGTTTTCATCTGAAAATGTGCACTCTGCAATTGAACGAGCTTTTGACTGTTAACATTTCTTGCTCATTATTCACAATTTGTTTTCTGTATTTCCTCCTTTTCGTTATTTTTTCATCACATGTCTGATCCCTGCATTTGGCATTGTGTAATATTGGTGCAGTTCCAGATTCCCCACTCCTGCTTGGGTCTTTTTTGGCTTGCGGTATTCTGCAAATAAATTTTAAAAAAGGAAAATCGTTTCAAAATATCCTATACTTCTCGGCGTCATCGAGGCCTCTTGCGCTACATGCCAACAGAGACTTTTTGCGGCTGAAGCACCGTGTACGTCATTTTTTATCCATTCATACGGGAATTTTCAAAGCTCTACGGAAGTGTACACCATCCCACTTTTTTAACCTGTTCGCGCGAGCGTCGACTGCCCGGCGCTGCGGCGCCGGAAGAAGAACGAGAGGAGAAAGCGAGCGAGGGCAACGGCACGCCCACAATTCGTGCTGCTGGACTAAAGGTCGTCTGCTAGGCTATTCTGATTAGCGCGAAGCAACCCCTGACCATCATCGGCTGTTAAGCATCGGCGCCCCAAGAAGCGGAGAGCAATTGTTCTTAACCGCTGCCTATAACGTGGGTGATTCTGAAATGACAATACGTTTGGAGACAGCCTAGCATGCCCAAGAAACCAGTTGCAATCGTTACATACGAAAAACTTACTGAAGGGTATCCTCGCTACAGCCGCGTTAATTTCGCTAAAGCAAACGCTCTCGAGGCGCTACCGGCAAATGCGACCAGGGCCTGGAGTCGTGCTTGGAACGCTACGCGTTTCCACCAGCCCGGAGCCACAAACCCACAGCAGACAGAACACGAAACAAAATCGCAGAACTCTGCCACAAAACTTGCTCCGCAGGGGTTGCTTCGCACGAAGCAGAACAGCCAAGCAGACGACGCTAGCTACAGCGGCATGATCAGCGCGCATGCTCGTTCCCTCTCCCTATTTCCGCTCTGCTTCGCCTCGGCACCGCTGCACTGGGCAGTCGACGCTCGCGCGTTCAGGTTAAAAAAGTGGGAGGGTGTACATGCCACTCTGTGCAGCTGTTTTGACCTGTATGAGTAGAGAGACAGAAAACACTGCTAATCTCGCCAAAACCAACTTCATGCAGGCGTGTATCAAGCTCGAATAATACCGGATGAGCGCAGTGCGCGTCAAACACCAAAGCGGCGAGAGACGCCGAGCGCACAACCTATTTTATAAAAGTGAGTTTCTGGTACAGAAGGGTTAACTTGGGTCATCGCCGTGATGAATAAAACCGAGAATACTTCTCCTGCAGGCAGATTCAACGAAGATGTAAGTCTTGTTATTCTTATTGCATGACAGTCGTGCCTGGCATATTCACCAATTAAAGAATATTTAAGTTGTTTTTGCAGTGTTGTGCTGTGTACTTCTGCTTGTGAACGCATCCTTTCCGCTGGTTTTGCACTTACCATAAACTTTCTTTGTCAGGGATGGCTTTAACGTACTGCAAAGTTAGGCTTAGTACATCCAGAATGACAAAAAATGATTGCATTCACATTCGAAATAGACCTAAGTGCATAAGGCGGGCGCACCAAAAAGATATTGATTGCTCAATCGATATGCCTGAAAAGAAAACTATAAAAGCATTTACCATAACAGTAGCTAAAACCATTCCGAAACACCGAGCATATCGAAAGCCTTGATAAGAACAGTACATAAAGCTACTGAAAGAAAATAGCAGTACAAGCGTGAAAAGTCGTAATAGCGGGTACATGACGGTTTTTCTCGAGATTTTACCAAAATTAGGAATCGCGTCAGTTGAGCACAACAAATAACCAACTGATCTGGTTGCAAGCCATAACCGGCAACTAGCAGTTGGATATAAACCAATAAGCGCGAGAGACCCAGTCTGAATGGTAAGATCTTTTCAGCTGTACATTTACTGCGCCCAGCAAAGAAACATAACCTTGCTCTTACAATTCACGTTTCTGTGTCACCTGGCAGACGCTAGCGTTTTATTCTCAAGATAAATTGTTTTCTGCAAACACTGGAGTGACTAGAAGGTTTTTGCGCTGTCTATTACTGTTGATTGTCTCCTATAGGACAGCACGAGAATGAGGCGGTTCCGTTCAAAGCATTACTTAGAATGAATAATTTAGACTATGACCAGTCCCATTTCTGCGTGTGTGGGATGACAGAATGGCTCCGTGCAAGCTACTCTTAAAAAGAGGAAAACAGATTTGAGCGTACTTTGTCGCCGCGGGAAAAAAAGAAAAATATCTTCAGAACATCGGCATCCACAGCAACACATGCGTGCGTCCATCTGCATTGAAACTATTCTTCTGTCGGCAGGACTGATAACAATGTAAGCGAGGGCGCAAGGTTTTACAGGCATAAGGCAGGAACCAACCAACTTCTTTTACTTACATTGCAGCGCAAGTTGGCGGTCGGTTGAACGCTTTATCTCCCGGCCCGATATATTAGCATTTGTGCTGCGCTCCAAGTGAAAATTACACCACAAATTTAAGATGTGTGCTTCACCACTATCGCAGCATGATTTTCTGGACAGCCTCATTCTTCAATGCAAACCTGAAAAATCACGCCGAGGAAAGAAGGCGGGAATACAGCGCTGGCCTCGATCTGCGGCCTCCCGTGGAGCTTACATTCCGTGATTTTGTGCTCCTCCTTCATAGACAATTCACCTTTAGAACGACATGGGACGAGCGAGTCACGCAAAGTGCCTTATCGCCCTTGCAATTGCTAATAATTTTTTAACACAAAATGTAGTGCAATCGAGAATCCTTAGAGAGAAAAAAAGCCTGATGGGATACGTGACCGGAGCGAACATTCGACGCTACTGCGTCACGGGGTCAGCATAGGTCAGTGGTGCAGTAGCAGAAGAAAGCTGATCTCTCGTTGGTGAGATTTCAGCGACCTAATCGTGTATTAGTTGGCGCATGGTCGGCATGCGAGACAGTACAGGGCTGGGAGCAGAACAAACGGCGTGAGGCATAAGAGACAGCTGGCGAGCGAATTCTTCTCGGATGGGGAGTTTGACCTGCAGCAGGAATTGTGACTGGTCACAAGGAGCGTCAAGTGCAAACCCAGTCAGTGTCTCACCAGGGATGTCGAAGCAGCCCGTAGAATTACGTTGCTGCCGCAATTTATTATATATCTTTGGCATAACCTGATGACATCAGCAACGGAGGGGATATTCTTGGCCAAGAGCATTCGAAAAGCATCATCGACGATTCTATTCAGGATGTTATTGACCTTGCCCGTCTCTGGCATGGACGGCTTGACACGCTTGAACAAGTCAACAATCTTTTCGGTATGGCTTGTGATAGATTCGCCCTTTTCTTGAGCGCGGCTACGCAGACGTTGTTCGACCCGGAACTTCCGCAGGGTGGCGCAGCTGAAGACGTCCGCGAAGCGTGATTTGAAGGCGGACCACATTGAGAAGTCAGCTTCTTGATTGCGGAACCGAACACTGGAAGTGCTCGCGAGGTAAAAGAGCACGTTGCTCAACATTACGGAGCCGTACCAGGTAGTGCAGGAGCGTAAGGGAGTGCAGGAGAGAAAGGGGAGGACCACCGGGTGCAAACCAAAATGCTGGCTGAATTGGACAAAACAGCTCTTAGAAGCTATCACAGAGTTTTTTAAGAAATGCTGGTCGGTAGAAAAAATTTCTGAGGAATGGAAGACGCCAGAGGTCCTGCTTTTTCCGATGTCCGGTAAGGAGACTAGTGTCGACGATTTCGCGGCAATATAGCTAATATCGTGAACCGGCAGGTTGATAGAAAAAAATTACCACAGAATTTGCGGAAAATTGGGTAAAAAGGCTTCACCGCAAAAACGATATTTTGGTTCAGACCAAACCTCTCGACTGAAGATGTTATTTTACCACTTAAAGAAGAAATCATAGACGAGCCTAGAGGGCCTCAGACCAAGTAAAGTCTTACATTAGACCTCAAAAGTGCCTTTGATAGTGTCAAACATGATATCACGCTCAAAAATTTTCTGGACGGCAATGGTATTGCATATACGTATAGTTATAATAAATTAGCCGGAGTTCACGGGCCTGGGAAGTAGGGGCACGCTGCAAGAGGTAATGCCTTTGGTAAGGCCTTTGGTAAGAGGTAAGGGCTTTGCTCTTCAGCATTGCCCTGTTAGTACTACCACGTAGGCTGGACAATATAGACTGTATCAAGCACGGCCTCTATGCTCACGTCATTGAGATGTGGTCCTCCGGAGGGTCGATTGAGAGCATGCAGGAAAGACTACAATATGCGGCGGAAACCGTGCAACAATACGCTATGAACTGTGGACTCCAATGCGTACCCAACAAAGCGGAGGTACTAATAATTAGAAAAAAAGGAGACTCTTACCTTCTTATAGATTTGGGGAGGGGTGGGGGGGGGGGGGGGAGCGCAAATCCAAGAGGTTCCACTTGCAAAAATCTTAAGGTCTGTAAATAGACGACAAGGGTAACAACGTGAAAGTGATCAGGCGATTGCAGGCAACAACTAATCAATTGTCGAGAATGATTAGTAGGGTATCAAACCGAAAGCGTGGACTAAAAGAAAAAGAAACCATAAAGTTGATAAAGGCATTTATTCTGAGCAGGATCGCTTATACAGCGCCAGATCATAAATACAAGAAAAGTAGCAACAATTTGGACGTCATAATACGCAAAGTATCTAAAGAGCACTTCGAATCCCGGTCAACGCAGGAACAGAAAGATTACTTCACATGGGCATTGACAATACTGTACACGAAAGTATTGAAGGCCTCTTGATATCGCAGAGAAGACTGCTATTAGGAGGCAGGACAGGGAGGGACGCATTCGATAGACTAGACTAGGGCTTCCATTCGTTTGATCTACGGAGGAGACAGAGGACTTGGGAGACCAGCTTAGAAATAAGATAGAGGCGCAGCGTATTTTGATAATTATGCACACAGAATAGCATAAGCAAAGAAGAAAGGATATTGCGAGCGTCATCAGGAGAACTTGGGGTGCCATGGAAGAGGCAATTTACGTAGAAGCGGCAGGACCGGTTAACCGGATGTGAACGATAGCATGCATGAGTGCGCGAGG
Source organism: Amblyomma mixtum (assembly GCF_055824585.1). NCBI lineage: Eukaryota > Metazoa > Arthropoda > Arachnida > Ixodida > Ixodidae > Amblyomma > Amblyomma mixtum. Next base: position 182,818,779 of record NC_143013.1, read on the forward strand.
GAAATTAGTTAATGGCGCATCAAGTCGATGCCAAGGAATCATCCAGGCTGAGGAAGCGGCGATTGCTTTGGTGATGGTTTCCAGGAAATTCTCGTGTATAATTATGGACTCGCTGACTCTATGTCGCAACTATACCATAGGAAGGATTGGTAAACACGCATACTGATTACTCAGAACTAAAGAAGATAGAAACTTCAAATCCACATTATATCGACTTCAGGACAGTCTGCGTATGTTGGAAAAGAAGTGGCTCATGCCGCTGCCCGCTTGCTATTACCCCGCGCCCCCAAACATTCGAAGAAACATAATTATTCAGAACCGCTATTAGGCTATAGTGCTTTACTCTAAACTTTGAGATTAAAGAAGAAAGTATACGCCGAAACGCATAAAAATTTAAACAGGGAGCATGCGGCTATTTTCACGAAATTGTAGTCGAATACTTATATAAATATCGTCAAATTCAGCTATATGTTTCCAAATTTGTACGATCCGCAGTGCGCATTCTACGTTGAAGTGGCTGACTTATACCATACGACATGGGCATGCTATACCAACAGTCAATAATCGAACAATTGAGGAATTGGAGAAGGCGCTGTCCAGCTCACAATCGGAAGACCAGCTTCCGCTGGCGAGCCGAGCAAAAGCAGCGGCAAAAGGCAACGTGTTGCTGGAATGAGGGCCCACCAAAACATTCTACACATTAAACATTTTGCTCTCAGTCTTTTAGCAGAGAGCATATGAATTACGGAATCTAAACAATATCACTGAAAATGAACCAGTTGAAAGATTTTTACCTACAGCAATAGAGCTTAGACCCATAGGGGATAGAACTGTTTTAGAGAAGGATGACTTACCTGCACACCTCTACACGTGTTGTCTGCTGAATCCATTCGTTTCTAACCGAGCGTTTATTTTTTCAGACCGCACAGAGCGCATATTCATTGCAACCTGTCTTTGGCTTGGTTTCCTGTCAGTAGACACATGCAGTGTAAGGGGCATCAGCCTGCTTTAAAATAGGGCTGCTGCAGCATTTCTCGCGCCATAGAGGACAGCGGCAGCTGTAACCTGCGGCAGCAAAGCAGAACAAGAACATTTATTTCAGTCACGTTCAGGTGTTTCATATCCGTAAAACGTTTTCAGCTTTCATGATGGTATGAACTCGCTTCCTGCGTATATGTGTTGAAAACATCCCACCTGGTTATCTTTTAGCGATATGACAACGCAGCGTAATCTATCTACGCAGCCCTTTATTTTATTGCCCTTTTAAAGTGACTAAAATTAGCCGGACTCCATTCGCCCTTAAAAAAACTATGGCCCATTGTTGTTCGGGAAAGCCTTCAGCAGAACTGGCTCTAATAGCGCTATGGAGCGGAACTTTCCACGTTTCAAACTCGGGTTTCAAATCGACTTTTTAAAATAGCGAGATTCCGCGTAGGGAGTAATCCTAGCTCAACATAAAGTGTGAAACTGGTGTTGGCCTTAGCCACGAAAGAAAACGGCCCTTGAAAAAATGATAATGAGGCCCAATATTTTCATTGCACTGCCCACCGCATTGCCTGAATGCCTGCTCTGGCCTGTGTAACAATCCGTGAGGCACGGAATTACTTCAGCTTATCATTTCTTGTATGTTTATCGCCTGGTATCATTGACAGATTCATATGTGGCCCCACAAGATCGAAACGGTAACTTCCCTATAAAATAGTTTCGACTTCGTTGGTACTTTTCGCACTCACAGGCACTGGTAACACTGTCTGAGCACTGCTTTCGCATTGTCAGCGTCTTTTACTTCATTTTTACCATTTGATTTCCTAGTAAAAATGTCTAGACACTTTGCTACGTGATACAAGATCCTAGCGTGTGTTGAGCCGCGAGGGCGCCGTTTTGACAGCCTTCATTGTATATTGAATGACGCGTTAGTCAGCTGTGAGCCTAACGCTTCCACACTCCAACTAGAATTAAAGAAGGATCGCGCATGATATGGCAAGAACATCTTGTCGCCTTTCTACATCACCCTGCAACTTATGAAAATTTCTGGGTGTTGAAAGTCTTGAAAGCAACCACGAATGGTTATGACAAAAAGCAGCGTTGGGCTGTTGCCCGGTATGGCAGTCAGAGGATATCCCCTGCCTTTCAATACAATTTAGCCGTGAAGTTCTTGGAATTGTATGATCACTTTCACTCTGTAAATTCCATAGCCATGATCCAGACCTCAGATATATATGCGTTTGAAGCCGCACCACTATTCAGGACGTGAAGGTCTCACTTCAAGAGGCCTGAATTGATTATATGTGACAGAATAAGGAGCGCGCTAAAAAGTAGTGGTTAATCACGCGCAGGACGACATTGTCTGGAATTCAGCAAAATGAGATGGAAGCAAAGCCCCAATCTTAATTGAGATCTTAATGTTTCTTGCTCGCATCGCGGACAGCTCTGGAGAAATGACGGCATCTTGTGAAACGAGATCACTACAGTGCGCGTGATCGTGAGAAGTGCGTATGTCTTCACCTAGTCAACTGCATCTATGGGCAGAGTTCCTGCATGGAAATCTTTGACCTGACAACCCAGACGCATTTAACACGTTAAAGTATCGCCAAGCACAGTCAAATCGCATAGAATACCACGATCGTTGCAAGCCAGTGAAAAGCCCGACGCTGTGTGCCACCATGATGGTCAGTAACACATTCCTTCTGTCCATCCTGAAATGACGGCTCGCAGGCTAGGAAACTTCATTGGGCGCATTATGTGTACTCTGTACAGCACTACACATCAGGGTATGTTGGCTGAAAATAACGGGCATTTTGGCGCACTTTGCCATAAATTAAAAGTAAAATTTCGCCCTCATCCTAAAAGCTTAAATAGAGCGCCGAAAGGCCTTTCAATGCCCTGCGGAAATGTCAGACTGCGGAATGTTAGTGCAGTCTCGTGCGCTATATTGAAGCATGTAAAAGGCAAGAAAATATGCAAGCGCTGCCTGCTAAATGGTTTGATACAACGGTATGCTTATTAATTTCTTTCCTATACTATTAATGACCAGACAAACGAATTAAACTTGCAGCAATTGAGGGTTTATTGATTGAGAGACATTTTATTTATTACTTAAACTCCGTCACCACGCATCAAAGCTTTGGAACACTTTCCGCGAGCCACTGCAAACTAGTACACTTGAAAAGATGCACGAAAAGAGCAGAAATTATTTGGTGATTATATCACGCGCATTTTATTCCTGCATCAAAAAGGCCTAGCGGCCGCGACGACGTACCGAATAGATTGTAGATTAATAAAAGAATCTAGTGCTTGATGCTTGAACATTGTAGTGAATTATATTTTAAAACCGCTCGGAAACAGCTCGAATACAGGTGTACAAAAGCAGGCAGCTAGCATGGCTGAGGAAAGCTTGCCTGTGAAACTCATGGCATTGGTCGCTGAGAGCCTGGATGTGATGTGCACACTTGTCTGTCAAGGGGTTTTTTTTGGAACGCGGCGTGTCGGCAGTGGTGCGTAGGACAGCGGAGCGCAGTACGTGCCAGCCCCGCGTTGCGCTTGTGCGCGTGCGAGTGGTGTGCGCGAGGCAGGCACGAGGAGCGTAGAGCTACGTGTCAACAAACCAAGGTGTTGAGGAAGACACCCTAGCGCAAGTCTGGTCGTTCAAGCGTGGAAGTGGCAGCGGTCGGACGTTGGGTTCGAGATGCTAGTGGCTGTCCTTGGATCATCGACGCAAGACCATTAAGCCTCATTGAAGCGTGGAGGTGGCAGCCGTCACACTTCGGGTCTGTGCTGCCGTGGACCTCCCTGAATCAACGACGCCGGCCTACTGCGTCCATTCCGAGGTCGGAAGAGGCAGCAGCCAAGACTTCCTTGGATAGGCTGCACAAGCCTACGATGTTTGCGGAACGCCGTCGACAGGACCTGGCATCAGTTTTCCTGCTGCAGCTGCCGATTTCTTGGTGGCGGCTGAGAGGAGTTCGTCAGCGTCTCCCGTATCATCTCCGTTCCTCATCTCCTGGCTCTCTACCGCCGCCTCCCTGAACGCAACGCCAGCGACACATCGCAACTCGCCAACCCGCGTCTCTACCTGCAAGGCATTCCCGCACCACCTGGGACGCCTTGTACTCGGTGAACTCTCTCCTTTTTTTCTGTTGTGTTTTATGCGTGCTTTTCCTTAGTGTTTTCGCTTCTTTTATTGGCTCCTTTCCTTTAAAATATAAACACCGCTTCGTTTTGTTTTGTTTAATTTCATTGTTCTTTTCTTCGAACCTGCATGTGAAAGCGCTCCCCTTCACCAGTCGGGGACGCGTCAACCCGATTCGCGACAATTTGGCGTCCGCGACAGGGCGAAGCCGTGTTTCTTTTTTCTCTTTCCTTTCTTTAGTCTGTAAAAAGAAACGATGGCAACGCTAAAGGAGTTGGTTAAATTAGGCGAAAAGATGGGGTTGAGAGATTCCGAGCAGCGTTCGTGGGTTTCCGCTGAGCAGGAGAAGGAACGCGCTGCACTTGCAGCAGAACGCGAGCACGAAAATGCCCAAGCAGAAGCCCAACGCGCTGCACGTGAAGCCGAACGCGAGCATGCAAAGTCGCTAGCAGAGGCTGAATAGCGGAGATTGCAGCTCCAATTAAGGCTTGCAGAAGCTGGTGGGGGTAATCGAGAACCTGCACCGGGGCCCTCAGCAACGGTTAGCCCACACAAGTTGATCCCGCCGTTCGACAACCGCAGGGATGACTTAGACGCATACCTTAAACGTTTTGAGCGTATCGCAGAAGGGTACAGCTGGCCTAAAGAAAAATGGGCAACAGCACTCAGTATGTCTTTGACTGAGGAGGCTCTCTGTGTGTTCAGTCGATTGTCTCTAGCAGATTCAATGGACTACGATGAGGCAAAGCTAGCCCTGCTTCAACATTTTCAGTTCACAGCAGAGGGTTATCGCGAAAGGTTTCGTGAGAGTAAGCCGCTAGATAAAGAAACAGGCAAGCAATACGCAGCGCGCTTGCTCAGTCTTTTCGATCGATGGGTCGAGATGTCGGGAACGGCCACGACGTACAATGATCTACGTGACTTGGTGGTGGTCGAACAGTTCGTGAGGAACTGCCATACTCGTCTAGAAATTTTCGTGCGAGAAAGAGAATGCAAGACGCTGGACAAAATGGCTGCGGCAGCAGACAACTTTCTAGAGGCCCAGCGGCAAAGAAACTTGTCTTTGTTCAAAGATCCGTTCCAGATGGGCATTCCGAAAGAGCAGGATGCTCCATCAAATATACAGTCAGTAAGGTGCCTCCTTTGTAATCGTTTAGGACATAAGGCTGCCGACTGTCGCTCAAAGCCAAAACAGCTTTATTGCGTTTATTGCCGGGAAACAGGGCATGAAGTAAATTTGTGCTCAAGAAAGCAAGAAAATCAAAACCAGCCGTCATGGTGTATCCAGCCAGAGAGTGTTGCGCTTCAAGCGATGTCCACAACGACAGGTATGCTTGAACCAGCTGAGGATAAGGTGGTGGTCGGGCTTGTCCGGGAAAATCTTTCAGACGCACAACACATGCCTCTTAGAGGGAGAGCTCCGTGGCCTACCCGTACGTGTTTTACGGGACACGGGGAGCAATACGGTGGTTGTGCGGAGGGCCCTAGTTCCTGACTCAGCTCTCACCGGCTCGAGATCTACGGTGTTCCTCATTGATGGTAGTAGTTTGGAAGTTCCCGAGGCAGAAGTCTATAGCGCTTCCCCTTATTTCACTGGGACGGCCCTGGCGAAGTGCATGGAGACCTCGTTGTACGATGTCATAATTGGAAATATACCAGAGGCCCGTGAGCCGTCAAATCCAGATATTAATTGAAAGAAATCAAGGCCCGCAGCTAAATTGCGCCCTGGTATAGTGAAAGACAAGGTTGCCTGCGAAAATGGCGAGGGCGAGGGCCGAAAAGTGGTATTGGCTGGAAAAGAAAGTAGAGAAGATACTGCTTTGAGCATCGGTCCCATGCAGTTTACTAAGGAGGAGTTAGAAAAAGAGCAAAGAGAGGACGGTTCATTGAAAGAGTGTTGGCTGAAAATAGGAAAGGTATTTCATGGCAAACAGGGCAGCTCGTACTCGTATTCTGTCGAAAAAGGTTTGCTGTACCGCCTCTATCGTCTCGCCTCTGGCAGAGAGGTGCGACAGGTAGTACTGCGAAAGTCTCGCAGATCGCAGGTGTTAAGCCTTGCCCATGATGGCCCGTTTGAGGGGAATCAGGGCATTACGAAGACCACAGACCGAGTTCTGGAAGAATTCTATTGGCCGGGAGTGCAGAAGGAGATTAAAAGGTATGTCAGGTCGTGCAACACCTGCCTGAGGACGTGCCCGAAGGGCAAAGTAGGGAAGGTCCCGTTGGGACGCATGCCTCTTATCGACACCCCTTTTGATCGGGTCACTGTCGATATTATCGGCCCACTGTCGCCCACATCGGTGAAAGGGAATAGGTATATTCTAACCCTCGTCGATTTCGCCACGGGGTATCCCGACGCTGTAGCTCTGCCAAAGGTAGATCCAGCAACCGTGGCAGAAGGTTTGGTGATGTTTTCCAGAATAGGTTTTCCGAGAGAGATCCTCTGTGACCAGGGCTCGTGGTTCTCTTCGGAAATGATGAGAGAGCTCAATGATCTCTTGGCGCTGAAACATCTCAGCACGACCCCTTACCATCCAATGTTCGATCGGATGGTGGAGAAATTTAATGGCCCACTCAAACAGATGCTGCGGAAGCTCAGTCAAGAGCACCCCAAAACATGGGATCTTTATATCGCTCCGCTTCTGTTTGCATACAGAGAGGTGCCGCAGGCGAGTCTAGGATTTTCTCCTTTTGAATTGCTATTCGGACGGCATGTGCGAGGACCGCTTGCAGTCCTCCGAGAGCTCTGGACAAGGGAAGAGCTAGGAGAAGAGACAAAGACGACATATGGGTATGTCCTTGATTTCAGACAACGCCTCGAGCAAACCGTGAATACGGCACATCAAAATTTGTACGTCCCCAGAAGTCACAGAAAAGATACTATAATAGGAATAGCAAGAAGCGGTATTTAAGTGTTGGAGACCGTGCCCTCTTTCTTTTGCCCAGTAGCCACAATAAACTCCTGATGGAGTGGCAAGGTCCATTTGTAGTGTCCAGAAAAAAGAATGATGTGGATTATTGGATAGATTTGGGCCACACTAAGAACCTATTCCACGTCAATATGCTCAAACGGTACGAAGAGCGTTCGTCCGAAGAGTCTGTGGTGTAAGATCTCATTAGTAAATTGCCGGAGAATGATGCCCAATGTACATACAGTGCTACTATCCGGTGTTTGTAACTCGTGTAAATGCAGTATGGTAGAGCTTATGGTTTGTTTTTTTTCTTCGGCCTTCGTTTCGGTGTGTACATATTCACCTGTATGGTATAGACGTGTTTAAAGTTTGTGTGATGTCTTGTATAGTTTTTATTTTGCCGTTTGCCAGATGTACAGTGTTTGACTCCATGATACCTGTGTGCGCGTTTCCATGTGCCTCCGTGTGTGACAGTGTCAATTCGCTTCGGTGACTTCAGAGAAAGCTAGCTTGCCTGTTTACCGCTTGTACAGTAGTTTTGAGTGCAAAAAACGCCAGTTTTTTTCTGTGAAAAACTTTTCCGAAGGGGGCCATATGTGATGTGCACACTTGTTTGTCAAGGGTTTTTTTTTTTTGAAACGCGGCGTGTCGGCAGTGGTGTGTAGGACAGCGGAGCGCCGTACGTGCCAGCCCCGCGGTGCGCGTGTGCGCGTGCGAGTGGTGTGCGCGAGGCAGGCACGAGGAGCGTAGAGCTACGTGTCAGCAAACCGAGGTGTTGAGGAAGACACCCTAGCACAAGTCTGGTCGTTGAAGCGTGGAAGTGGCAGCGGTCGGACGTTGGGTTCGAGCTGCCAGTGGCTTCCCTTGGATCACCGACGCAAGACCATTAAGCCTCATTGAAGCGTGGAGGTGGCAGCCGTCAGACTTCGGGTCTGTGCTGCCGTGGACCTCCCTGAATCAACGACGCCGGCCTACTGCATCCATTCCGAGGTCGGAAGAGGCAGCAGCCAAGGCTTCCTTGGATAGGCTGCACAAGCCTACGGTGTTTGCGGAACGCCGTCGACAGGACCTGGAAACAGTTTTCCTGTTGCAGCTGCACATTTCTTCGGGGCGGCTGAGAGGAGTTCGTCAGCGTCTCCCGTATCATCTCTGTTCCTCATCTCCTGGCTCTACCACCGCCTCCCTGAACGCAACGCCAGCGACGCATCGCAACTCGCCAATCCGCGTCTGTGCTACCTGCAAGGCATTCCCGCACCACCTGGGACGCTTTGTACTCGGTGAACTCTCTCCTTTTTATCTGTTGTGTTTTACGCGTGCCTAGTGTGGGTTTTCCTTAGTGTTTTCGCTTCTTTTATTGGCTCCTTTCCTTTAAAATATAAACATGGCTTCGTTTTGTTTTCTTTGATTTCATTGTTCCTTTCTTCGAACCTGCACGCGAAAGTGTTCCCCTTAACCAGTCGGGGACGCGTTAACCCGATTCGCGACACTGGAATACAAGATAAAAACTGAGGAACAAAGACAGGAGACTGAGAGACAACCTCATGAACGGGCTAGGTGCGTGGTACAGCCCAATATTCACCAGCTAACGCATCGACTTAGAAAAGTGGCCATGAAGGGCAATAGAGTATTGCTCGCTGCACCGAACACATTCGGCAAACTCTTCGAAGTTGTTAATAATGTCTGCAGCAGAAACCTACAAGGCTCCATCAAACATGGAAAGCCGTTATTGGCCTGCAGGTCAAATGTGTGCTTGCTAATTCCGCCATCACGCGGAAAATACTACATCGGCGAAACTGGCCGTTGTATATTTGTTCGCCTCAAGGAGCATAAGACTATCAGCTGCTTTATCATGCTTCGGACACTTAGCGGCACATTCCGAACGGCGTGAACATGATCAAAAAATCTCTGCCTCTCCCGTAAACGAGAGTAGAGTAAGCATGAAATGTTTACGGGCCTAATGTCATCTCGGTGGACACCCGAACCGCACCGTACAGGAAGGGAGGAACGCCACCACCCGTTCAGTGCGATGCCTTGCCATTTGAACGCAAGGTTTTTTGAGGAAAAGAAATGGCGCAGTAATTCTGTGCCATCTCGGTGGACACCCGAACCGCACCGTAAAGGAAGGGAGGAACGCCACCACCCGTTCGGCGCGATGCCTTGCCCTTTGAACGCAGCGCTTCTCCCCCGGATCACGTATGACAACGAAGTGTAACGTGGCATTTATGTGCTTTTTGCACGCCTTATTAGAAATCGGAAATTATAATTCCGTGCATTATCAAACCCACAGCTCCACTGATATCTTGATAAACATTGAGAAGGCACTGGCAGCAGTTATTTTTTGTCTCGTTTGGAGACCAACCGGTGCTTGCATGCCGGTCGCGTAGGAGGGCTTAGATAGTCTCGTTAAATCTCGTTAAGTCTCGTACGGTGCCCGGATGTTCTCGTTTTAGAGCCCGGATGACTGCAATTCAGTGCCCGGATGAGTAGATTTCAGTGCCCGGATGAGTGGATTTCAGTGCCCGGATGAGTGGATTTCAGTGCCCGGATGAGTGGATTTCAGTGCCCGGATGACGGGAATTCAGTGCCCGGATGACGGGAATTCAGTGCCCGGATGAGTGGATTTCAGTGCCCGGATGAGTGGATTTCAGTGCCCGGATGATGGCTCTAGGTCTCGGCGTGACGTCACCACACTGCCGACAACGGGGGCTAAAAGCATTTCATGCTTAAAAGGATCTACCCCATTTTAGAGCAGACAGGCGTGATGTCTCCAGCGAGAGGCACTGGAAGCCTTGGTTATGCACGTGTAGAGGCAACCGCACGTGAGCAAACCGAATGTTTATCTTTCTGTTAAGGAATTTAAGTTCTGGTATCGGGAGGTGCCGTCGCACGTCTGGTTTGGTTGTTGATTTTTTGGCACCTCATCGTCGCCTATAAATGCGCGGTATTTCCTTCAATAAAGTCATTTTATATCTAGCGCTCATGTAGTGTTCGCCTGTGCTTTCGTCCCAATTTTTGGTGCTACTGCTATGTTCTCTGAATCTAAACACTACCTAGCCCAGCTTTCTGCCTTATGGACATTTTGCACGCGCTCTTTAGCACGTCACAGCCCATGAGGCTAAAGTGTACAGAACCATTCAATGGCGGCGGGAAGAGCTTCGCTGTCAAATATCTCTATAGTCCATCATGTGAAACAGAATGTAAATACATGCTATAAAACAGCCAAATACCTCACAAATGCGCATACTTAACTCAAAAATTGTAGCAATTTGGGGCGTGCAGTAAAAAACCTTAAGGATCCACTCAGTTTGCAAACCGGTTCATGAAATGAAACGGCAAGAATGTTCTAATAATCAGATGGGAACAATCGCAAAAAAGAAGCGGGCAACGGACTGTATGACATATAGGTATTCTAAGCCACATGTGCAAACAAGCCTGGAATGATTATCACGGCGGATCTGCTGTATATTGGATGCCCAACTAAAGACCGCAAATATTCAATGAAATATCGAATACAATCTCTAGTGCAGTGTTAGACCTGGAGTACACAGCAAATTTCGCTGGTCAGAATGGGGTTTCAGGCAAGAGAACGACCAAAATTCGAAAGGCGATGTGGGAGAAATCGATGAACGTAACGCTCAACGGCCAGAACTCGTTGCTTCCAGTAATGTGCACTTGACTTAAATGCCTGCAGTGGAACGCCAAAATAATTCAGGAGCAGAGACGATTATTCCATTCCTGCAGAACGGATCCGCGTTGAGCCCCTGGGACCAAATCACAGGTCCGAACATTTAGACTGGTTCATATGAATGCCAGAGACAATGATGAATTGATCTAGTATAGATATAGCTGTTTCAGTGTTGTGCTTGTCAATGGAGAAAAAAGTAAGATTGCCGGTACGTGCAAAGTCTGACTTCAGTTCCGAAAACAGGGAAGCCATGGATATTACTGTTACACAAAACACTTAGACAAAGCGGCTCAAGATAAGGGGCCCAAATTGGAGTGGGTAACTGAGCTTCGCCTGAAGGCTATGGCACGGTAGCGTAATGGTTTATGTGGGTATAACGTTCCAAAGCGACTCATTGTATAAGTGACGCAATAATGAAGGGGTCCGGAAATACAGACCACATGATGTTCTTTAACGTGCACTTGCGTAGCGCAGTACAAGATCTTGTAGAATTTCGCCACAACCGAAATTTGGCCGCCAGGGCCGGGATCGAACTCGCGTCTTTAGGGTCGGCAGCCAAGCGCCGTAACCAGTGAGCGACCGTGGCAGCGGTAGCCTAATGGGTTGATTCTCACATATGCCGAAAGACATTCCCTACTTACGCTCATAGGTCCCTGGGAGTCCTCATACCTCTCCTGGCGCAGTGGTGCAGTGGTTGAGCGATGCTGCTCTGCCCTCTTATGACAGGTGCTATCAGCGGTGGGCCTTGTGCGGCTCAGGCTACTATTCCCGAGAGACCAGTCATTCATATAACTGCCACCTGGCACGGTGGGCTGTTTGCTCACTATCTGCTCGGCAGGTTGTGATACGCCGCACGGTCACGTGACCAAGGTGGCCAACCAGCCTCCTAGGTTCCTCTCTGGGCACAATCTGCCGAAACCATAGTCATGAATTTTCGCTCACATCGCTGACAACGCCGATGCCGGATTTTCTGCGTACCGGTGCGTTTAACGCTGCAGCGTTAAAAGCATCGATGACATCGGGCAGCCTTGCCCCACAGAAGAGTGGACTGGCGCGGGCCCCAGCCGAACACGCCTCGTGTTAAACTGCAGCACGCTCTCACGCTGTGCTTTGCAGAGAGTCGTCTTTATCAGCTGGCAGCAGCGCACCGGCCGACATGCTCAACCCGTTCTGCCTTGCGCAGGTCGGCGCTGTCTGCCTGACAAATCAAGTAACATCGCATGCACCTGTACCGAGTGAATGGCCTACCAGCTGCGACAGTGAGGTGGAAAGTCTTTTATCCAGTCATTATGACCACTGTCCCATCACCGAGATGTTCATGTGCTTTTCGACACTCCTGACCTTCCCCGTCTACCACGTCACCTCATCGATTGCTGTAAAACGCTACCCATCGTCGTTGCTGGCCAGTGAGCCTGGCAGCAGCGTACTGACCGCCATGCTCAACCCGTTCTGCCTTCTTCCGCAGGTTAGTTCCTACCTGCCTACTAAATCCTATCTGAGTGACAACCGGTCTCTTTTGCTGCTTCATTTTTCACTTTGCACCGGAGAGTGAAAGCTTAAATTAGTTGAAATTTATCTGAGTGCTTTTCAGTGTTTGGCTTATTTTCCGTGCCGAAGTTTTAGAGCTCAATCTGGGTCCAACCGCTCGCTCTGAATCGCTTCTTGACATACAAAGCTTTCCTTAAGATCCAAATCAACAAATTTCAGTTATGTCCCAATTCCTAAGCGAACTTTCTGCGTGCTCTTTGCAAACCGGTAAATCCCATGAAAAGCTCACTGCTGATATCAAAGCAATAAAAAATAGACAAAAATGCATCGAGAGATCAAGCTTGCTACATTTAAAAATCGCCTGGGCAGACTAGAACAGTTGGTTGGTTGGTTTATGGGGTTTTACATCCCAAAGCGACTGAGGCTGTCAGAGACACATGAGTGAAGGGCTCCGGAAATTTCGACCACCTGAGGTTCTTACCTGAGGAGCTCACCTTTCATCTTAAGAGTAACACTCACCAATGATAACCGAAATTTAGTAAAGTTCTCATGCATACACTACGTAAGCTGGTGTTGGGATTTTACCCAAAACAAGACGAGGTACATTGGCAAGCGCTAATAAAGTACATGAGCACTCCATTTGAAACTTTTGTTGTTTTCTTTTGTTTTGGTTTGTACTTATGCTAACTAAAGTGTTAGTTTGAATCGCTTCCTCTGTGGTGAAAGATTATTTCGCTCGGAACCTTTGATACATTCCTTTCTCGTTTGCAGTAAGAAGTCGGAATATGAACCTTCAGAGGTGACAGTAACGCTTTCTATAGCTTGGCTGCATCTTCACTGCACTAATTTGAACTCTGAATTGGAATAAAATTGGCCGCAAATAATGCCAGAGCTCCAAGCTTTTCATCAGGGCTTAGGAATTTCTTTTTTCTGAAAAAAATCCCAGCCTTCAAATAGTTTGGTTTGGTTTCTGGGGTTGAACATCCCAAAGCGACTCAGGCTATGAGAGACGCCGTAGTGGAGGGCTCCGGAAATTTCTACCACCTGGGGCTGATTAACGTGCACTGACATCGCACAGTACACGCGCCTTTATAATTACGTGTGCATCGATAATTCTACCGCCGTGGTCAGGATCGAACCCGCGTCTTTCGGGTCAGCAGTCGAGCACCAAAACCACTGAGCTATCGCGGTGGACCTTCAAATAGTAGTCACATCTCTAAAGCCATGACTATATACCTAAATTTGCAGTGACGCCTTTTTCTTTCTCTCGCAACCCCCGCTAGAAATAAAACATTAATCCGGCTTGAATCATAGGTGTAAAAGTGTTCTAAAAGTTCTTAGTTGTTTAGAACAAATCTTAAACGCTGTCCCTGCTTCACTGTAAGGAGGAGCGCTGCGAGTTCTGTATCGCTAAAGTCAGTGGCGAGAAGTATGAGGAAGATAGCCTTCTTCAGAGTACAATAGGCAGTGTGGACACCACTGCCCGCACGTGGCTGATGCCCTGTTATCACCGTAGAGGTCGTCGCCGCCTCGGAGACGCGGAACCTGCTGTATCAGCGGCAATAAGTACGTCAGTGTGCGTCGTTTTGTGCGCAAAAATACAGGTTGGAAAAGAGTGTGCCTCGCGTCGAGACATACAGTATCACCCCCTTTTTTTCCTCTGAAATAGTATAACTTGCTTGCCATCGGTGAGCATCAAAGGTCCACCCACAGCAGATATAGCCGTTTAACGAACTGTACTCTGGTACTGTACTGTATACTGGTACTCACCTATGGGGCAAAAACATGGAGGCTAATGAACGGGTTCAGCTTAACTTACGGACAACGCAGAGAGGTATGGAAATAAAAATGACAGGCCTAATGAAAAGAGACCGGAAGCGGACAGAATGGGTCAGGGAAAAAACGCGGGCTAACTTAATCCTAGTCGAAATCAAGAGGAAGAAATGATAGCCGCGTGCAGGGCATGTAACGCGAGGGCAAGATAACCGCTGGTCCTTAAGGGTAACGGAGTGGATCCCAAGAGAAGGCAAGCGTACTAGAGGGCAGCAGAAAGCTACGTGAGCGGGTGAGATTAACGAGTCAGCGGGGATACGGTGGCCACAGCTGTCAAAGGAGAGGGTTACTTAAAGAGAGTTTGGAGAGGCCTTTGCCCTGCAGTGGGCGTAGTCACGCTGCTACTGCTGCTGCTGCTCATTATAATGACCCTCGCATATACCGATTGTTTCACATAAGAATTTACGCAATTTTTAAAAGTAGCCTTTTTGATTATTTAAAACAGCGCAAAAGACAGGGACACAGATAGAAAAGACACACACAGCGCTATCTATCTGTGTCCCTGTCTTTTGCGCTGTTTTAAATAATCATGGTTCACCAACTAGCCTGCACGTCTACCCTTGTAAGCCTTTTTGAGTTAGAAGAGCGCTTTTCTCGGCTGGCGTTTTCGGCGAACTAGTACTTCAGCTAAAAGGTGCTAACTTGCAGGCTGGTTAACTAATACTGAATAGTTCACATTTTAACTATTACTGTTAGTCTTCTCAATAGGCCTGCGGAAACAAATTTGCTGAAAAGCCTCACGGAAGGGCGAGCTCACTATTATTTACATTCTCAAAGTAACACAGAACAAAATGGATACCTGGTCACCAAGACCTAGCCGGAAATGAGGTAGCGAATGATCCAGCCCGAGCTCTCACAAACCGAGCGAATCCCAATGCCTACTCCACGCCATCCTAGGACATATGGTGATAGGCTAGAACGGCTTAGGCTAGAAAGAAGACATTAGGCTAGAAGAACGGCTTAGGCTAGAAGTTGACTGAAGGAGAAAACAAACACTTATCCAAGTCTTCACATTTTGCATAAGATTAGACCCACCGAATGCCGAAGCTACTGTCCTTGAGGAGGAGCATGCGCCGCTCTCTACCATACATCTTGGAATGCCAGGAAAAACCGCACAAAATGTTAATAGTGCCATACTCGAGACACGAGCAGTGCGAGGACGCCCTACTAGCGGCAGCCTAAATCAGCAAGCCCGGATCATCCAGTTAGTCCTCAAATCAGCTCCCGTCAGCGGAGCCCTGGACTAGGGCACCGACCACCCGGCTCCTGCGATTTAATCTATTCTAAAGAGTTTTTTTTTTCTCTCTCTATGCTTCTCAGTTATTGAGAACCGTGTAGCCCACCGTAAGTAATATCCATTCAGTTTTAGAATTTCTAGAACGCTGTTACACTATGCGCAGGCGCCCAACAAATTTTGGCTACATCGCACCAAAATAAATGTGCTTTAGAGAAGCTTGCAGAGAAAGCAACCTCTCCAGCGCCCGTAAGTCGTCGAAATAGCCGCAGCAACGAGGTGGCCGCACTTTGGAATTTCTTTAAACTGATATGAATATTACTCATGGAGGGCTACACGCCTCTCAATAATTGAGCAGCCTAACTGCAATAGTAAAAAATATTGTTTTATATTATTTCGACAGCCTACTGGCTAGCACATCTTACGTCTACTCCGATGCGCTGCGCCCTTAACGCTCCCATGAAAAAAAAGCGCCTTTCTAACACAAGAATATATTTTTAAAAAATTCTGTCAATTTTGAGATGAAACACCCTGTGTATGTTCTGCAACCAGGTGGCGGACACCCTCACTCGTGAAGCCCTGTTTCGGAATTCATGAACAAAATAATTGCTCCGGCTTTCTGGCGATTCTTCAAAGAAGCAGTACTCAGCCATTTTTGTTACCTATCCCGTCCACCTAATTGGCTATTTGAGACGGAAGAGATTTCAAGCCACTTTCTCCATCGCATTCGCTCTAGTTCTGCTCGTGCCCCTAAGTGCATGCGTAAGAAGGGCCTTCCATCGCCTCCACTCAGTCCTTCATGTGGTGCGTTTAAGGTTTGTGGGAGCTGAACGACCCAAAGCGACTCAGGCTCTGATGGACGCCGTAGTGAAGGGCTCCGGAAATTTGGACCACCTCGGATTCTTTAACATGCACTTACATCGCACAGTACACGGGCCCCTAGAATTTCGCCCCCATCAAAATTCGACGACCGCTTCAGGGATCAAGGTCGCATCTTTCGGGTCAGCAGCCAGCACCATAATCACTGAGACAACGCGGCGGCTCAGAAAAGGTGTTAATTTGGAGTGCTTATTTAAACTCCTGCACAATTATAAAATTTCCGCAAGCAACGTCGAAAAAATAGTACGGTTTTAAGCACCTTAGCAAAAATGGCTCTGCTTAATATACATTTTGAACGTATTGTTTTAATTTCGTATTAATTTGGTATTCTTGCCACTTTTGTAAAATGCTAACCCGAATATTTTCTAAGTATGCTGGGAATAATATTGCGAAAATTCTTACAAACATGTAAAAACTATAACTCTTTCCGCCGTATATTTATTACACATCGGAAGTACACAAAAATATATTAAATTACAATGAGAATACATTAAACATCTAGTCGGTTCGGCTTAAAGAACTGCTTCTAATCGGCTTTACTAGTCGAGGCTGGTTGAAGTTGTCAACGGCAGAAATAGTCACTGGCCAACCAACGGAACCATTGCCTCTGACCTTTTTAATGCGTGAACATACGCAGCGTCAACACTGAAAGAACTCGATGTTATCATCAACTCAGAGATCGAAGACGTTGCAG
Source organism: Amblyomma mixtum (assembly GCF_055824585.1). Taxonomy (NCBI): domain Eukaryota; kingdom Metazoa; phylum Arthropoda; class Arachnida; order Ixodida; family Ixodidae; genus Amblyomma; species Amblyomma mixtum. The sequence continues at coordinate 182,835,633 of NC_143013.1, forward strand.
GGTCACGTGACGCCATTTCAAAGTTAAAGATGTCGCCACACCAAAATGCTGAAGGAAAGTGGAAAGTGAAGTCAGCAAACTCGAAGTGTACTGAAGCGCAATCCTTGCGCTTACTTTCTATATACCCCCCCCCCCCCCCCCCCCTCAGACATGGCACATTATCTCACCCGGTGAGGCGTTTCTGGTGCAAAGACTGTGAGCCCTTAAACTGTAGTACAAGTTATGGACTGGTCGCGTTTGAATCTGTGGGTAACCTAGTACCGAACTGGTAGTCGTAACTTCAGTCAGGCAATGCTCAAAAGTCGAACTGCCAACCAACAAATACATGGGAGTGTATGAGAGGCATTCGCCTTTGCGCGGCAGGGTCCTTTTCGCTGCCATGGCCGTGTGTCGGGAGGCGCCCAAAGCGCACTTGGTCGTCTAATGATACCATGTTCTCCACACGTAATGTAATCGCGTAGTGATTATCTTCCTTCTGTAACTAATGATAAACGAAAGAACGACAGAAAAAGAAGAGTTTTGACTGTTTCCTGAAGCTTGAATTCGAGCACTAGATTGTTCCACGAAAGCTTGAAGTATGCTGCACATATATTTAGAGGATTGGGCATTCGTTATAACTGAACTATACTTTGATGAATTTATTTCAATTTTATGAAAGTACAGCTTTAAGACAGTTCGAACATGCAAATGTATTCGTCGTAACTAAATTTTTAGTGCTATAGTGTTCTAAGGCAGCTATAAGTGTGCTGAAAAAATGTTTTTCAGAAATACCCGTTTCTTATAGAAGGAGTATCCATCGGACGAATAAATTTTGTACTTACGAAAGTGCACTTTTAAAACATTGTTAAGACGATAAAAACCACATACTTTTTTTCATGTATTTTAAACATGCTCGAAGCATGCGTTATGTAAGGTTTTTTAATAAATTTAAAAATATATTCAGAACAGCGAGCATGAAATTTTAGGAACCTATTACCTGCATATTTTTAGAGCCTTAGACAAAACGAATAATGTTCAAAAGGCATTAGGAATGCTCCATCGTGTGTTCCCAACGTATCGTTTTTTTTTTTAACAAGAGGCAGTTAAACCGAGTAGACGTGCGACAAGTGTTTAGCCTCGTTGGTTCATTGGTTTCCTTTGCTGGGTCATCAACGCGTATGGTGACGATATTTACCTCAGGTTAAGCTCTGACCAAGGTTAGGCTCATCTGATCGCTTCACGCCGCAGATGAAAGTTGGTGTAGACGATGATGTACAGTGAATAGCGCGAGAGTGTAAAGCAGTTTACCGCGATGCGTGTGCGGTGGCTGCGATAGCATAGTGCTCTTTTGCGGTGGCCATCAAAGTTGACCTGTTCGCGTCACCACAGGTTTAAAACCCAGTCGCGGCAATATTTATTTTATTTTTACACCGTAATGCTCAGGGACGCCATAAGATTCTTAGTTGGGTTTCACGTCGTGAAGCAGTCCATTCGTACTAACATTTGCCCGATTACTTACGCATTTTAGTATCTCCTAGTATTAGTACATCACTCCCATCTAAGACGCCATGCGTGAAAGTCACACAGAAGAACACCACTTTCCTTGACAGTGAGGGACGTTGAAGCGAACCGTATGTTCATCAGGATTAGTTGCTTACACTTTTCTGTCACCGAAAACCTGGCAAACAGCTTACGGACCTCGCTCCATTTTGTCCTATGCCGCTCATAACATATGTGGCTAAGCTGAATGGAAAGCTGGCACGTGCTCTCTAACGGGTGACCGAAAAAGAAAAAAAGAACAGGGCACTTCTGTCATGCATGACTGTACTTAGCCCGAATTTGAGTGAGCAGCGTCCTAGATCTTGCAAGCTGCATTGAACACGAGAAACACTTTTAGGCTTTCGAAACTTGTTATTTTTCTGGACAATATTAAAGCTCTGTACTAAATAGTTTCCAAAGCATAGGTGCACCTTTATTCACGGTTTCTCATACATACTATTTAGTCTACTTAATTTTCAAATAAAATCTTCGTGCCCAATATTCCTTCTGAAACGAGACGACTTTCACCTTTTTTATGCTTAACACAAACATTTGCCGCATCCTTCTCGCCTCCTTACGTGGACCTTATGTGGAGCGAAGTTCGCATTTGCGGACGAGGCAACTCGTCGATTTTCCTTGATACGGTTATTTGGGAGCCGGCTCTTGTAATTCCACGACGCGTTCAAGATAGGCCTAGCAACAGCGCACGAGAGCAAAAGAGACAAGAGCCGTGAGGCTTTTTCTTCCGCCGTTCAGCACATGACAACTGGGTGCCTAGCCTCTGGCAGCCAATGGCTTAAAGGTCGGCTGAATTTCAAACTTTTGTCTCAGCTTGGCAGCTGCAGGAAGGCATGTTTAACGTTGTTTTACTTCCCACATACGCTCCGCGTAACTAACTAGTTCAGCCTGAAGGCTGCTGTGTTCTGGCAAAAAAATTCCTGTGTTGGATGGAAGTGGATTTCGTTCGCATTCGTAACTGGTGCGGTTTTGGTATTTGGCGAGAAACTTCTAAAAAAATACCGGCCAAACGATCCGACATTAGGCCTATTCGCTGTGCCGGAGTGAACACAAGGGCTGACTGTGTGAAACGAGTGCGATGCCAGCTGCTAACGAGGACGGTTCTGACTACAGTGTGCGTCCAATGAGCATGAGAATCTTTCATCATCTTCCGACTACCAGTAATACATATTCTGAGCCTTCACTAAAATACACAAACGTGTGGGTCATTGGTGCATGGGAGACAAGCTCTGTGCTTTGCGCGGTACGCGCTTCATTAAGCTTACTGTGCATTTCTCTCTATAATCAGCAAATTGATGATCTCAGCAAAGGTCCATCATTTTAGCGACTTTCCGATCAGGTTTCTTTCATTTTATGGCCAAGCCCGCTCTTTCCAGCATGCCACGGAAACAAAGGAGGGTGTTTTTGATGTGTAAGCATTACTTCGTTCACACCTGGCGTCCACGGCAAGTGTGCGCAGAAAGCGTTAAACGAAAGCGTGTACACTTACCCGAGGTTACTGGAGCTACTCGGTCGCTCGGTTCCTCGGCAGTAACTCGATTAAGGTAGTGCATGTCCTTAGGAGCGGAGCGCAAGCTGCAGCCAGTGCGAGGAAGCTCGGGTGAGCTCGCGTACTCACTCGGGTAAGTTCGTATTTCGGGTAAATTCTTTCCGCCGTCTCCTAGCCCGGCGGCGGCGTATGCGGCAGGAGTCGTCTGCTTGTCGTCTCCTTTTGCTCTAGGAGCTCTTTTCGTTGGCCATGTTCGTAGATAAAGGGATGTAACATTATAATCAGTAGTTCAGAACTGAAAAGGAGACGCTGGGTAGTTTTCACGGTCATGCACCACGCTATATTTGACCCGAAACCAGAGCATAAAAGAGAAAAATACACCTGATGGTAGTTTGGAATGACATTGTTTGCTTTCATATTCACTTCATTAAGGCTTGAATTTTAAAGATGGCTGAGGAAAAATGTGGCCTCATGAGCTCAATCAGGAGCTCAGTGTTGACGCTATGTTCTATCACAGTTTAATGTTCATGCAACACATAATCTGCTGCAACAAATTGCGAGAACCACACTGAAGAAAGCGTGTTAGGCTGTAACGGGGTGGCGACACAAACAAAGGAAAGTCAGGTATCGTTAGAGCACTGGAGGCTTCACAGGAACAATTCAATTATATAACGTACTGTAGCGGAAAACGGCGGCAAGTCGATATCTTGTACCGTGGCAGGCGCCCGTGAAGGAGCAGAAGTGAGCAGTGATCCAGCGACGATGGTCCCCAAGCGGTCGTCACTCACCGCCATTATCCGACAACTGACCAGAAGCAGACGACAGGCTAGGCGGCGTGGCGGATTGCACAAAATGGGGTTTTTTACTCCATTTCGGCGCTGGTGAAGTATTTGTCACAATTAACTCCCTTTCTAGACTGGAGTAAATGCTGGTAAATCCTCATTTTACTCCATTAATCCCTCATGGGAGTAAACTGGAGGACAGTCCACCTTTTTACTCCCCACTCATAGAGTAAATGTTTTCACAAATGAAGTAAAAAGGGTGGCCGCCACCATTTTTACTCCCTTTTGGGTGTATTTTTGTTTACAGTGTTGGACGCAGAGGTGCCACACACGTGCTACGACACAGAGGTGCGAGTTTTGCTCAAAATTGGCAATATTTAAGGGTCACGTTGCTTTGCTCCACATATTATGCCAGGCACCTCAAAGAAGCATGCCTTACTTACTTAGTCAAGGGTTTCATTGCCCAGCGGCGCAGTTTAGAAAGCCTGCGGACACACACACACACACATATACACACACAATGACGCGCCATTGCGTTCCATTTGTTCTTCGGCTTAGGGCCTTAGCATATATTAGAGAGCGATAAAGTGGTCGGTATGCTTAGAAACGCCACAGCCCCTTCACGGCATGATGTTGATGGCCGCTAGGCAAAGCGGGTTCGATCTATTGATCTATTGGGGTTTAACGTCCCCAAGCGACTCAGGCTATGAGAGACGCCGTTATGATGGACTCCAGGAAGTCAGAGCAACTGGGGTTCTCTAACGTGCACTGATATCGCACAGTACACGGGCTTCTAGAATTTCGCCCTCATCGAAATTCAGCCACCGCGGCCAGGATCGAACCTGCGTCTTTCAGGCCAGCAGCCGAGAGCCGTAACCACTGAGCCACTGCTATGTGTGAACAAAAGAAATATTGAAGTCAACATAACTTCAATCAACAGGTATTCAACAATCTGGAGTGCCCCTGTTCAACCATTTGGCAGTATCATTTCTGTAGTCGTTTCGCTTAGGATTGACTGATCGTAATGATTTAATTTAATGCAGCGGAAAAAAAACGGAACATAATTTTAGTAAAGAAAGTTTTCTTTTTTTCAGCGTGCGGCCTGGACAGCTGGCTTTCATCATTTTTTGCGTTCCCAGCTATTCTAAGCCATTCATAGCTGCTACACTTGCTTTGTCACTATTCTCGCAGCTTCTTTATAGTCCCAAGTTCCGGCGGTGTCTGTGTAAAGGCGTGCGTAGCCTGGCGTCTCCTCCTTTGGATAAGACTGCTACACACGAGCATTGCCAGGAGAGCGGCGATGACAAAATTCAACCCGGCGATCAGGAAGTAGAGATTCTTGTACGAGCCCATTGTATCACGGAAGAAACCTGCGTAGATGAAGACCGCAATGAATGTTTAAGTGAAATGAGATTCTAATAATATATTTCGGTCATCAACAGCTGACACGCCTACTCACCCAAAATGGTAGGCCCACTGAGCCACACTGGTATGCTTGTAAGGCCTCCGACACCACAGCAAAAGCTGAATCTGGCCAATCCGACGTGGTCAGCCGTTATCACAGGTCTGATGCACATGATGTAGCCCTGCGCCACGCCTGTTACAGAGGCGAGAGCCACGATATGTTCGAATGCCGAAACCAGTGGAACCGCAAGCAAGCAGGCAGCAGCCGTTAGTAAGCAGGCCACTGTTATGGGCGACCGGCTGAAGGGGATCTTGTCTGAAATGAAGGGCAGTAACAGTCGCCCTACGGCTTGGCCCAGTGCATTGTACACCAGAATCGTTTTGGCACTTGCGAGTCCTGTACCCTTGTCCACGGCATAGTCCACAATGGTGGTTGTGTAGGTTGCGAAGGTGTAATCTGAGATGACCTGAAGGAGCACGATGACATAAAATGCGGGCATTGCAAATGTGGAGAGAATGTTAAGCGATGAATCTGCGGATGTTCCCGGACTTGAAAGAGATTGTTGCGTGCTATCAGAATACTCTGCCGACGGCGCTTTATTGGTGTTTCCTAGGCAGACTTCGGTAGCGTCGTTCCTGTGGTAACTTTTGTCGTTCCGTTCTTCTACCGCACGAGCTTTACAAGGTAGAGGATTCCGGATCAACATGACTACAGGCAAGATATGTAGCACTACACCACCTGTGAGAAGAAGGCACCCCTGCAGTCCATATTTTGTGGTAAAATAAGAAGTCATTGGAACGCCAGTCACACCGGCGGCGACCGCTCCAATTTCCTTAATTGCCGTGGCAGTTGCTTTGTACTTGTCGAAGTAGAGAAGCAAGTACATCGCGACGCCAAGTAGTGTCACCCCCATGCCAGCCCCTGAAATGAATAAAGGTCGAAAATAGAAATATTGCGCGTACTGCACAGCACGTCGCCAAGAAATAGGCACAGAGAATTTTGCATTCTTTTAGAGTTATATGCTTGTAACAGGGAAAATCCTCACATTACTTACTCCAACACCAGACTGGCCTCATTTGTCTCTCTAGCTATCATCCTTGCACGGTTTGAGAAATGGGGCATCATTCTAGAAATAGAACAAAAAAACTTCCTCTGCTCGATGGGTAACAATATATCCGCTTCATCACAGGTATCACCTCGGACAGTCACCCTTACATAAACACTTCAGCCTTGAATACTGATGTGGCACAGTAACCAGCGATGTGTTCTGCCATTAACATGTGGAAATATAGCGTGGCCACTTTTCGTAGTCTCTTCTTTAGAGAGCAAACATTAGAACGTCCCCGGCCCGGTTAAGCTACTCGCCTACATTGCACTAACCTGGCCTAAGTTTACGTGGTATCCATTTAGTCAAAATATTGTTAAGAACTTTATAAAATAAAAACCCTCAGATTATTCGTCTCAGCGAAAGAAAACTAGCAGTACTCAGCCCCTTTACGGACGAATAAAAATATTCGGCGGTAGCTAATTTCCTCACAGATGAATAACCACCTAGCGCTTAATCCTGCGCCCTCAGTATTGTTTCTGGTTTGGTTTGGTTTGGTTTATAGGGTTTAACGTCCCAAAGTCTGACTACGCGCTTACACGTCCCTACCATCCCTGTTCAGTTGCCTCGTACTTTGCTCCAACTGACGCACTTAACTTTCCCTTCTTATTGCGTGCCATTACAGAATGTAACACATCCACACGACCGTCGACAACCCGGAGTGAAGCGACCAGCCTCTTTTTATTTGCTCTTCTTCTCTGGTTGCCCTACTTCTTGAATCTGTAATATCACCTGCATAATGAAATGAACAAATGCATAAACATTTATGCTACGCAACCGACAGTATCTGCTTAGCTGGGTTGTTATCTGCAACAAGGATATACAGCAAAGATACAATAACTCTCCCTTCATGCTTTGGAAAGCTGAGTAATGCACACTTCCCGTTAGGTGCGGTCAGATTTATGTACTATTCTATGGCGTGAAACTCTCCTGAATTCGGACGAATTTTTATTTGCCAGAGGTGCTTGCATGTGCAGAAGATAATGAAATAGAGTGATGACGGTGATGAATGAGGGATCGAAAAGTCTGTCCATTATAACATAAGTAACGCCGGTGTCCAACTGAAATGGAAAGGCGCCGTACCCGAGCCATAGCCACAGAGACGGCCTCTGTGTTGCTGCTGTGACACAACCGCACCTCGGCCGTCTGACAATGGCAAGCCAGGAATTCAGGCAACCACTCAAGAAGCAACGGCGGCGAGAAGTGGACACGGCTTTATCGTCACGGAAGGTGGGTAAAACAAAGCAGGCCTTCTGTACAGGGTCCCACTACTTCATGGCTTAGGTTCATCAACTAAGCAGAGCGTGATGACGTCACAGGAAGAAAGCAGAGGCCTTCTTTGTTCATAAATGGCGGCGGACGTACTCATCGCTATGATGATACAGTACAAAAACCAAGGCAGGATGATTTTGTTTTGTTTTTGGCGGCCTTCTGAATTTTTCCTTGATTTTTTGAGTGCGCATCATGGACCGCGCTTTGAGTATTCTTCATTTTAAACCGGCTCCTGAAACCGTTTGAGAAAACGCCGTGTGTGTGTACACAACATGTGTTGCATTTTTCATAGTAGGTGTGTTTAGGCAAGCTGTTCATGCCCTCATTGTCATTGAAGAGGCATATGTTGGTTCATTGGAGTGCACACGTGCGCACAACACCACTGTCTCATACTGCGGATTGACAAGCAAATTTCGTGCATAAAGCAAGCATCGATTCCACATCTTTTTCAACAACTAAATGTATGTTGCGGGAGACACGTGATTTTTTTTCCCCCAATAATTGTATATTCAATTAATTCGGACATTCTCCGTAAAAACCTTTTAAACTATTTTGGTGTAAAATGAAACGTTTGGTGATCCCATTAGCTTAAATACTGTACGCCTGACCTATCCCAAAGCGGCAGTCTATCTTGTCTAGCAAATCGGCCTCATGTGGGGGATTGCCCTAGAAATTGCAACAATCTGTCTAACGTAGGTTTCAAGGCCTGCCTTAAACGTGCTAGGTCGCATTTACTTGCTTAAGAGGTGCGTGATACAAAAGATTACCACCTTGCTTACAATATAAAATCAAACATTCAAGAGGTTTAGGCCGAACATTTTCTTGCGAGATACCAATTTTTCACTTACGCTGTTTTTATGTACAAGTGTGTATATTGCAAAATATGAGCTTTTTTCTTGAAATTTACTTGCGGTGATTGCTCAGTTTATGACGAATTGAACACCATTTATGTCCTTAGAAGCATATTCTGTCAGGGCAGTCAAAAGGCGCTGTGAACAATGTTTTACGTAATAATCGGCAATTTCCTCGCTGGCGTCCCAGAACCCTCCTCACAGCACCGCCCCTCCCCCTCCGCTCCTTCTTTTCTCCCTTCTCTTTCACGGCTGTTGCAGTCTTCGGTCTATTCCTCCGGCGAGTCTGCCTCCGCGCACCGCCGCCGCGAATCTGCGCGTCTTTGGACCACGCGGTCTGTGTTCTTTAATATTTTTCATGTTTTATAGTTTAATTTCTTTATTATTTTGTTTCTTTTCATATTTGCATTTTTTTATTCAGCTCACGAAACCCGTGCGTTCACTAGATGTGCCTTTTCTGTAATATTTTTCCTGTTTTATGATCTAACTTCTTATATTTTTGTTTCTTTTCATACTCGCAATTTTTTCATTTGTTTTATTTCACTCACGAAACCCGCGCGTTCACTAGATCTGCCTTTATTCTTGCTCAAACCGTGTTCGTGGCGGAATGGCAGCGACTTGGTGCCAAACGCCCTGGTTCGATTCCCAGTCTCAATAAAGTTTTTTTTTCTTCGCCGGAACTCGAACACACTTGCTAGCATTCCCTGCTCACGGCAGTATGAGGCACTAAAGGCTTTCGCCTTAATAAAGCGATTCTGCTCGTATTTTCTTTCACAGCTGTTCTGCTCCTGGCGAGCTTCTAGGGCGGCCGGCTCGCGATTTTCGCGTTGCCCTTCGAGCCATTTGTGTGGCCGGCACGTTTTTCGCGCAAAGAAGGCGACTGCGCACGTACTTAAAATGGCGTTAAAGGGCGATTCACACGACGGTCCGTTCGCCCGCGGCCCGCGCACTACCTGGTCTCCTTCCGTGATATTCTCTCGTATTACCGAGACAAAAGAAGGGAATACGCACCCCCCGCTCCGTCCCTCACAATAGCGCAGGCTGCACATTGGCGACAACTACAAACCCGGACTGCTCAATACCCAATACTGCTGCATGCCCGATGCCAAGACCAATTCTCGTCATCATGCAAACTTTTGCGGCAAACCAGGCGCCCCGGCGCCTTTACGATTTACATCATTGGCAATGAACGTTTCAACCACCACCTACGTGTTCATGCGTCAGCACATTGAGAGGCGCGCTGACCAGGCCGCGGTCCAGAAGACGCGCAGATTCGCGGCGACGGTGCGCGGAGGCAGACTCGCCGGGGGAATAGACCGAAGAGCGCAACAGCCGTGAAAGAAAAAAAGAGGAGGAGGACGGGCGGCGCTGCGAGGAGGGAACTGGGACGCCAGTGAGGAAATTGCCTAATAATCAGCCATCTATTACATTCTCCGCACTCTTATTCGTCACCAGCAAAAATACCATTTTTAGAGCGAAAGGTTCTAGCTCTGTTTAGCCATATAGCTTTGCATTTTACCGTGGAATATACAGCATCAGACATAAGACGTTAAACACTTAGTGCAATCATTCAATTTATTTGAATCTGATAATTGAACCTAATATATGAAGGTATGTTATTCTTTGTTTTTTTTTTAAGTTACTTCACTTCACATCAATTCAGTGTCAGCCGCCTGCCACGGTATACAAGTGGCAAAGTGGGGAGACATAAATCCCTTTCGCAACGTTTAGGGGAGAGAAGAGCGATAGAGTATTTGAGTGGAAGTAGAGAAAGAGGGTGTGAGGCGACTGTTGGTGGGATCAGATTTGTTTTTCTCTACGTTTCTCACATGGCCAACTATGTAGATTCCACGGAGAAATGCAAGGACACACACGTAAACTAAAGCTTTAAAATCATTCGCTCATTAACGTCATAAACCAGCAAACTTATATGTACAATGTTTTCTGCGTTTTTATAAGGATACGCTGACCACTTTGTACTAATACAAATCTTGGTTGTTGAATGCGAACATTTAATTCATTGCGACAGCTTGTATGACGCTTTCTAAAGGTCCATAAAAAAATTAACATCGAGGCTTTCTCTTGCAAACGAGAGTAAAAACGCTTCTTGAGTCTGTATAAACAAGTTAGACGGATAAAGAAATTGTCTGAACTGATATGAACAGTACCGCCTTAATGGCTCAAAAGAGAAAATAAAGCTATATTAACAAACCCTTTCTTGGGCGTCACTTTGCCTCTGAAATTTTTATATGCTGCCCAGAATGCCACCTCAGGCAGACACACGATCGGCCTCTTTTGCGAAACTAGATAATAGGCATCATCTTACTAGTGCACACAGCAAGCGCCGAAAATAAAACTATATCTGTGGATATCAATGAAAGCAACAAATTTGCCGGCTCAACTTTCTTACTACTTTTCACCCCAGTTGCCCTTGTGGAATGGTGCGCGGGTAGACAGAAGAGCGCTTGGAAATGAAAGTCAGAAAGTAAGGTTGCCATCTCATTTTTTCCTTTAAACGTAACAGCGTTCAGGCTCCTCTTACGGGTGGAAAATGAAGCGGTGAGAGAACTTTAAAGCAGATGGTGTCAAGAACAGAGAGCATGAATTGTACTCCGCCTGAACTTAAGAAAAATAGGCACTTTTGGCCCTGGCATGTAACGGCTATGAGTGAATACTGGCAGTTCAATAGGGTGACTGCCGGGATAGCAAGACAACTAAAATAATATAGATTGGCAGAGAATCAGGCAGAACGATATGATAAAAAATTTCGCTTAGATGCGTTCTCCGCGACAACCGCAGGAACGGGGTAACTACTGACAATTAGCAGGTGCTTGTTTACTGCACTGAAGCGAAGCCTGCTTATAGTAATATTATGATGAAGTAAAATGAAAGCAAAGTTATTGGCCCCGTGCTAATCGACTAGAAAATAATAAATTATTACTTCGTGTAGAGCGTTAACTACTTATCACACGATGTTTTATGTGCAGAATTACTTGACAGGAATTATGCAGGTGGAGATAAAGAAATTTGCAGAGTTATTTGGCATATAGCGGATGACGGTACTGCAGTGTTTTTTTTTTCTGAATAAATTCTTGTTCATACCTTGTACTACACCAAATGTAACTGCAAGCCATGCAATGTTCGGCGCGAAGGCTGATGCCACAAGCCCCGTTGAAGTGATCACTGCGCCCATGAGCGTAATCTGGTGGAGGGACAGTCTATGCTGCACCAGGCTTACCAGTAGACCTGTAAAAAGATCAAAACCGCAACTTAGACAAGTGGACACACTTTTGTGACGGTGATTATTGAAATTTCTTCACTGGAAAAAAAAATGGAAAATATGCTCGCGCACATTCAACGATATAGAAATCCGGGCAATGCTCCTCTTGCTGTAGACAATTTCAGTTCTTATATTGCCACAGAAAAAAGTACCTACATCATTTTAAGCTCCATTGCCGCGATTCGGAAGTGAGTGCGTTATCGTTTTATTGGCTAAACGTAGTACTCGACTTATATGCTGTACAGTTCAATAAAATACCGTATACGAGGTCTGTTAGAAAAGTATCCGACTTCATTTTTTTTTGTGAACACCTGATGGATATGAAACAAGCGCGCTTGCACCAGCTGACGTTGAACCTTTGTGCGCATGTACGAATATTTTCCGGCCTGCCGATAGCGTCAGTCGTTGAGACGCAGCGTTTGAGTGAGGCAGTGCGCAGTGCTCTCGTCGGTTTTTTATTACAAGGAAAATGGCGGAGCGACAGGAGCAGCGCTACTGCATCAAATTTTGCCACAAACGGGATGAAAACCGAGTGGAAACTGTTCCGAATATTCAGAGCGGCTTTCGGTGAAGATGCTATCAGCAGCACACAACTTAAACAGTGGTACAATTGGTTTAAAGATGGCCGCACATCGGCGGAGAGCGAGCCACGCTCCGGTCGGCCATCAACATGCCGAAATGACCAGGTCATTGCCGAAGTGAACGCTGTGGTGATGAGGGACCGTCGTGTGAGTATCCGAGAAACTGTGGAAGAGGTGGACATCAGCAATTTTCATGAGGATTCTATTATCCCCGAAGATTTGGCCATGGAGAGAGTTGCGGCGAAATTCGTGCCGAAGCTGCTCACGGCGGAGCAAAAGCAGCTGCGTGTTGAAATCTGGCAGGACATGCTATATTCCACAAACAGTGACCCCGACTTCATAAACACCATAATCACTGGTGACGAGTCTTGAGTGTGCGAGTACGACCCGGAAACCAAATCCCAGTCGTCACAGTGGAAGCATTTCATGTCACCGAGACAAAAGAAGGCCCGCCAAGTGCGCAGCAATGTCAAAGTGATGCTGACAGCTTTCTTTGACTCCCTCTGTGTGGCACACCACGAGTACGCACCCTACAGTGTCAAACAATGACCAAAGAGTACTATAGGGGCATCCTCCGTCGCCTACGTGGTGCTGTGCGGCGCAAGAGACCGGAGTTGAGGTCAACAGGAAATTGGCGCATCCATCACGACAATGCACCTGCACATTCCTCGCACTTGATTCAGACTTGTTTGGCGAAAAACTAGACTACTGTAGTTCAACAGACTCCTTAATCGCGTGATATGGCCCCCTGCGACTTCTGGCTGTTTCCCAAAGTCAAGAGGATATTGAAAGGAGCGCGATTTCAGACAAGAGAGGACATTATGGCGGCAACGACAGCTGAGCTGAACTCCATTCCGAAAGAGGCCTTTTCGGAATACTTCCAACAATGGCACCACCGCTGGGAGAATTGTGTGGAGTCCCAAGGAGACTACTCTGAAGGTGATTAGGTTTCCAACGCTCCAGTTATGCCAGTTTTTTTTCTTCCGCCAAAGGTCGGATACTTTTCTAACAGACCTCGTATATGCATGTAAGGGCAGCAGTCGTGTGCCGGTCGCTCCCCTCACCCCCACCCCAAAATTTTGAGCCTATAAAATAACCAAATATAATCTGTAATCAAGGAAACCTGCCTCCTTCCATCATTATTATTATTTTCTGGCATGCACCGCTGTGCAATTTAGCGCTATTTGTGAATGTCCTAAAGTTTCGGCCGCGCAGTTTAGCAGCATTTTTATTTGTGCTGCCTTGAGCAGTCCGTCTTGACAGCCCGCCGTTTTGTTATTTTTGACAACTGGACGACTAAATAGAGCTCCACTCCAGCTCCTGGGCTCCTGGAATTCGAATGCTGGGCGTGCTGTGTCTCCAGACATCGTTCATAATTGGTTTAAAGTTGAGGGCCTTTCGAATGCAAATGCACGAAACAGATGATGACAACATTTATTAAGGTAAGGATGATTACGCCCCGTGCAGCGCCGAGAGCAACGCAAAAGTTTAGAGCTATTTTTAACTAGGCGCGATGTGCAGCGTCGAGCTGTATTGTATTTATTTTATTTTTGCTTTACAATACTACTAATTCGCATCACAAGTGTTTTGGCAGAGTCGGATTTGCACTGTAACACAACAATAAAAGGAACCCTGAAAGCAGTGGAAACAAACAGTGGTAGAACGCCGTGATGGTCCTAACATGATCACAAAAACAGATTACTACAACAAATCACACCACAATCTCAGCAGCAAATTTTGAACGCGTTGTTCTTGCAATGAAGTGAAAGTAAATTTATTCCTCTATCTACATAGTAACGAGACGAACATGCAATATACTCGAATGTGTTGCTCTCGAACTGACCCTTTAGTATATTTACCAAGAAGCGCAGGCTAGTAATTCTGCTTTTTTTTTTCTGAAATGGATACAAGCCTGCTCTCAGAACCGGGTTACAAATTGAAGCTACGCCGTACTTATAAACACAAACCATACGGCGTTCTTTTGTATTCAGCCTACTTTATGAGTATTTATGCCAGTAAACAGAGCCACAATAACATTCGAATTTGAATAATTGGAACAACAAGAGATTTATATGCCAAAAGCTTTGTGTTACTGGAGGCGTATCCCATAGTTCGCTTCAGATTCTGTATCTTACCCATTATATTACTCGTAATAAAAGTGATATATGGTCCCAGTACAAACTGCTTGAAAAGTATATTCGAAATATTTGTGCTCGGTAGCACGCCTCAGTTACTCAAGTGCAATAAAGTGCATATCAGGGAATATGGTTTCAAAGACAATCTGAACAATGCCACTTGCGGTTAAGGGCCACAACCTGCCATAATTTCGAATCAATAAATTCTGCACTTACCCGCATATACACACTGTATTTATTTGAATGAAGTGAAATTTTCCAACTTCCTTAATTTCTATGGATGTGACTTCCGCGCGTACGGGAATTTTCAACTCAATACGCGAATTTCTGAACTCCTTCGTTTCTATTTCAAATTCATTGATTGTTTCGCTTGCATTGTTGCATACACTTTGTATAAAGAAACAACCGCAGCCGCAACAGCAATTCAGAAATATTTTAAAGGTACACTGAGGAGAGCACTATTAATATTTTTTTTATAGTAAAATCCGATAGTTCGGCATGTCATGGCTTTGTTGCCACTTGGCCGGCAGCGAAAGATGCATTTATTTCTAAGAAATTTGGATTCGAAGTTGAAAAAGTTTTTCCCGCCGCTCTGATTCAAACTTGGGATTCGCCTATGACGACACAGGACTAAGAGACGTGAAACATGACGTGCACATGACGTAACGCAGACTCCGTGATTTCTGCTTGCCAGCAGTGCGGCCTAGCAGCAGCCGAAAAGAAAGCTACCGCCTGCCGCACGTTGAAGGCATCTATCGGCTATTGCGGCCGTCGCTACAGTCGCTTCGATTACGTTTGCACTGGCGTTTTGCCAGCGTTACGATGGATCTCGTTCTCGAAGTCGTCAACGAAGTTCTCGCAAATAGGCACATTTAGCATACCGTGTACATTGTTAGCGCTAGCGGAATACCGGGAGCCCGCCTACTGCTGGAAAACAGGCGCTGATATGTCCCGATGTTTGAGGAGCGCGCGTAGCAGCCGGGCACGTGGCGCCATCTGGCGACGTCAAGGAGATTTGCGCATGCATTGGCTGCGCCTCAGTGATTCATGGCTTCTCGGTTCCTGGTGTTGCTAGAACCATTCGTTCTAGCAACACTGTTTTGTCCTATGACCTCATCACGCTTGTACTTGCGAGTTTGGCCTGTGGCGGCGATACCTGTATTTTGGTTCTTGCTCTTTTCTACGTTACAAGAGCTTTGTTGTCAGTATGAGTGGCGTTTTTGTAATCAGGAGCTGGTATTCTGTCGATACAAGTCAACTTCAATTTCTCCTCAGTGTCCCTTTAAAGGCCCATCCTGACACATCTGCTTACTTTCGTTCAGCAGGGATCTAACCATATACATCCATGTTTTTCCTGGTCCTCGTTGGTCCCGGGTTTAATTCTATTAATTTGCTAATACGGGGGCGCACGTTTCAGTGCTTGACATCACGCTGATATCGTTATTATAGGGTGATTCAGATTTAAAAACAGGCGGTCATCTAGTTTCAAACGAAGGACGTCTCGGGGGCATTCCGTTGACTTCGCAGTTTTTCTGATAACAAAGATATACGATGGTTAAAAC
Source organism: Amblyomma mixtum (assembly GCF_055824585.1). Classification (NCBI taxonomy): domain Eukaryota; kingdom Metazoa; phylum Arthropoda; class Arachnida; order Ixodida; family Ixodidae; genus Amblyomma; species Amblyomma mixtum. The sequence goes on from NC_143013.1 coordinate 182,851,631, forward strand.
TAGGAACTCTGCAACTAATTGTGCGTGTAGACGGTAAAATATGTTCGAAATATCATTTTTGCTTGGGGAAGTTTGTATTTCCACGTTCAGCAATGTGGTCAACCCACTTCTATTTATCTACTGAAATTTGGTTCAGATTGTTTAAAAAGTGCAGCCCTTAATGCAGCTCCCATGAAAGTGGTACCATCAACATCAAATAAAACGTGACAAGGGTAGAAACAGTCAGAACGCATAGAAAAAAAGAGTATTAGCTGCTAGAGAGAGCAAACAGGAAGTCTCCATTACCACTTCCTCAGAGCTGCCTTCCTTTCACCAAAAATTAAGTACGTTTTTTTTTTAATTTTGCCGAAATAAACCCCCCTTTTGTGGTTTAAGTTTCACTGGTCTTGTACGCGTTTGTTGTGACGCGGACAGTACAATTCTCCGCCGCTGAAAAGACGTTATGCAAGTAGTAGCCAAATTGATGATTCATAGTTTTGCAATCAGTGAATTCCATGTTGGCAACTAGCAATTTATATGACGGTTTTTTTGTGCCCCAAATATTGGCGCGCCGGTTTTCATAAACAGTGCAATGGGAGTTGAAATCAGTTAGCGTTTTGAACTACGTGCATATTTGTGGTTAAAGGAGGTCTGCGCTGTACCAAAACGCGAAAAGGCAAAATCAGCGAAAGTAGGTGCATTCAAAAGTGAGAGTGGTATTCTACATCATTATGCCCCAAGCGCTGTCTTGTAGTGACCTTGTTATCTTGAGGAATTGAGTTATTCGAGTAATCAGACTAAAATTTTTACTGTGTATGGCTCCAATCAGAACTTGTTGCTTTCTCCCTCTTTTTCTCTTTTTGCGCACAATTAGGTAACCACTTCAAGAAGTGATCATGCTCTGACTGTGTGTTATGAGGCAGGTAGCTTTTGATGGATGCAACAAAGATGGTGTCAGTTGACATCGACACAGGCTTTTTTATACCCCAAAGATGATGCAGAGAAGGTGCGCTGTAGTGGCCGCCGCGGCCCTTGGTTCGCATATGCGGGGGGTGCCCACCAATCTATGCCCCTGATATAGCTCCCCATTCCTCGCAATGGTAAATTCCTCTACGGATTTCGTTGTCTGTATGCATGTATCCGGTAGAGGAAGGGCAATGACTGCAGATGAAATTACCCTCATAACGCGATCATCTTTGCCTGATACCTTATTTCCTCCTGAATTCTCTGTTACCTGGATAGCTTCTCAACGCAGCTCTTCCCGCTTTACACTCGAATAATAGCGCGTTAAACTTGCTTTGAACGCGGAGAACTCTTCGCAGTGCAAGAGGTTATAAGCACGGCCAAGTCCATGCCCCGTAAGTGTCTTTGCTGTCACGAGACTTGCCTTCAAATAGCGTGAATTGGGCATGGTAGAAATGATCGTTCGACCGTTTATACTTCTGAAACCAGACGCGTATTTCTGGAATGTATGGTCACCTTGGCAGGGCAGTGGCTGGTATGTCGGCAGTACCTAATCCGCGACCCCATATCATTCTCAGGCAACATGTTCCCTATAGCGAGATAGCGAGCGCGCGGATGGATTGCGAATAGCATATGAAAGGGTGACTCGCATATGGGTCTAAAAATCTTGCAGAGCAGAAGACATTTATCGATACTTATTCGCAGTTTCCAGCTTCAATTCCCTTCAGCTCTGTATTGATGGCGCAAACAACAAGCTTTCTTTATATAAAAAAAAGAAAGCATATAGTGGACTACAGACTGCGGGTATAGTCTTGTGATAAGAAAAGTAGCGCAGCAGTGCTTGCAAGCTCCGCCCCATTTTGCAACACATCAGTATGTGGCAGCCAAATCGCGGGAAGATTTAACGCAGTACTCACAAGCGACTCCAAAACTTTTCAAAACTCCATAAGTTTTCTTCTACAAAGCGCTTACTTTCAAACTAGTTCAACAACGTGAAGGTTGATTTGAAATCGCCGTTAAACATTACAAAAATGTGATTTGACGATTATGCTTGAAGAAACGCAACACCCAAGGCATTGTTGCGTGCGTTACGTTACCGTTTGACCGCAGTGCCCTAAAAACGTCTCTGCCTTTTCTGACCTCTTTTTTTTTCTTTTACAATGGAGGCCAACTTGGGAGCAAGCACTTCAACCATTCAGGAGCGTCTAATATTCATGAGATCCACGACTTGTTGTCGAGCTCGGAGGCGTTCATTCGTCCCCACGAACCTCCTTCGCATGTCAACATATGCAGTTGAGCCGTTAAAAGGTTGTCCTGCTGAACACGGATGGAGTTTAAACAGGGCTCTAAGAGATTTATGTGGCCTTTTTCGTAATACGACGGTTGTAAGTAGGGTGCATCCTTAACCAGGCCCCTGCACCCTGTCTCACCTGCGCATCCGCCAGCGACCACGAGCGAACTCTGGGGCCACGCTGCCTGCTCCCGCTTGATTCCGTACTTCTCTATGAAGAGCACGTAAAGGTATCCGTAGCTTGACGTGGCGAGGCATGCCAGGAAGGCAGTGCAGGCAGATGCGACGGGGACGCTCCAGCAGCTGTCCACCACAACCTGGCGGCGTCTTCCACGGACGCCACCCGAAGACTCGGACCCATACTCGGGCATTTTTCTTGAGGAGGAGTTCCTTAAGAGTGAAATTTCAAAGTTTGTCAATCCATCAGTTTGTTAAAATAAAATTCAATGAATTTCTGTCACGGTTAAACAGGTCCTTCGTTTTGTTGTTATATTCTTCGCAAAAAAAAAAATAGAAGAAGAAAACGAAGGACCTCTTTAACCATTACAGCAGTGTGAGATAACCAGTCTGAGATAAAAACTATTAGGCCTTTAGCGAAGTTAAACCGGCTAGACGTGCGAAAGCACGTGTCCAGCCTTGTTGGCTGATGGTTTTGCGTTGTCGGGTCGTCTGCGCGTGTGGTGAAAAGATACTACAATTAGTTGATGAATACGAGGATGTGTAAAGAACAGCGCTAGTGTTCGCTAGTGCTAGTGTTAGCAGAAGCTAATCTGTTCGCGCCGCGTGATTTCAAAAGCCACTAGTGGCAATATTTTATTTATTTATTCTGGCTTTGGCCAAGGTCATAGTCAACGTCAAGCTTCACAAAAACTCGGTGGTCCGGTTAGGCCTCGTGAAGCAGCGCTTTCGCACTGAAACTGGAGAATATTTCGACGTTCTATATTTGCGCAGAAATTCGGTTACTCAGCAAATTGATCCATATCCAAGGTTCTAGCAGGTCGTATTTTGAAACTGAAGACAATTTACTGGTCGTTTTAATGGACGACACCAAACACTCTATTTTATGTGCCTTATTTTGCAAACAATGAGGAAGCAGCAGTGTCTATGCCAAACCTTTAACTCAATCAAATATTTTTGCTTTAATAATTTACTCTATTTACTTTGCCGCAACCACTATCTGCTGGGAAGTATTTCCGCGACAGTGTGAGAGCAGTCTGGCTTTGTTTCGACGCACTGCCTATGCAATATTATCATTTCAGTGTCGCATTGGTAATTTTAGGCCCACAAGACATTGATGCAAGAGACCATTCGTGTGGAGGACGTTTGATAATTAAATAGTTGAATCCTTAGATAATTTAATAATTCCATTTTTTTCATTATGTCATTATGGTCAGGCTCTCAAGTAACGCCAGAATCCTCCACGTGAAGACGTGAATAACTAAACATGACATCATACTACGGTCTTACTAGCAATATGTTCAAATCAGTTTTTTACCACGCTCCATCAAATATTGGAATAATTACCTGGGTTCATTTGCTCATGTTCATTCGAAATTTTCGCATATCCGGCACCTAAAACAGGTAATGGCTGCTCATTCCTGCCTGCTGGCTAACTGCATCTTTCTTAATTAGGTACGCATTTATCTCTCTGTATTTTATTCATTTTATGCAAAAGTATTCATTTTATGCAAAAGTACTAGCTGCATCTTTCTTAATTACATACGCATTTATCTCTCTTTATTTTATTCCTTTTATGCAAAAGTACTCATTTGTGCATAACACAGTACGCTATATTCGGATGTGTACGAGGGGGTACCCAAAAGAAACCGGACTAAATTTTTTGGTCGGCAAAGCTTCTGTGGTAACGCGTTTTGCCACTAGGAGCGCATAGAACGAACATTCCAGAGTCAGTTAGCCGAGTGCCGTCGTTGAAGGAGGTCAGACTAATTTAGGCAGAGTTTTAGAGTGACGACTGTTTTGCGTGAATGTCGTTTTTGCAATGGCTGATTTTTGTGAACAGCGTGCGCCGGTGAAATTCTTATTTTTGCTCGGAAAAAGTTGAATGGAAACTCTTGAAATATTATGAAAGACCTACAAGGACAATGCTATGGGGATAACTCAAGTGTTCCTGAATCGAATCCTGAATCAAAGCAACAATCATGCCAATGGAAAACTTCAAATTCACCTCGCCTCAAGAAAGCTCGTCAGGTGAAACCAAACCTCAAAACAATGCTGATTTGTTTTTTCGGCCTGAGAGGGGTCGTCCATTGAGAATTTGTTCCGCAGGGTCAGACAGTTAGCCAGGCTTTCTACTTGGATGTTTTGAAAAGATTGGGCAACAGTGTGCGGTGGAAGCGGCCAGATTTGTGGCGGTCGGGCGACTGGTTTTTCCATCATGGCAATGCCCCTGCTCACACAGCCCTGTCTCTACGACAATGTTGGATAAAAAATGGCATGACCCCTATTCCTCAACCCTCATACTCTCCCGACCTTGCCCCGTGCTACTTTCTTTGTTTCCTAGAATGAAAAAATAGGTGAATGGAAAGCGTTTCGCTGATGTTGCTGAGGTGAAGAAAAAAACGACGGAGGCACTGTCAAGCATAACAAAAGATGAATTTAAACAATGTTTTGATAAATGAAATGAAAGATTCGACAAGCGTATCATTGCAAGTGGGGAATACTTCGAAGGAGATTGAAGGTCTGTGCTTAAAATGTGAACAAATAAGTTCAAACAAAAATAAGTTCGGTTTCTTTTGGGGACCCCCTCGTATGGTACCGGCAACGGCTATTTGAAACATGTCGACTCACTAAAAACACCATAATTCGTAGGAACCATCCTCAATACTTCGTTAATAATGCTTTCCAACGAGAAACCACTATAAACGAGGCGAGGTACTTAAGAACAAAATAGAAGCAAACAGTGAGCGGTCTCCTGCAGTAATAACAAAATACTCGAATGCTCTTCTGAACATTAAGATGATTCTGTGGAAATATCACCGTATTTTCACTGGCAACGCTCGTGTCAAGAAAATGTTTCCCGGCGCACTAAGGGTAACATACAGACGCAACACAAACTTGAAAGACATAATAGCACACGCTAGGCCTGATAACAGACCCCCACCGACAGTAATCCAATGCTCTCGACTTAGATTTAAGATACATGCAAGCATTTAGAGAGCGTCTCTACTGTTAGGAGCATGACAAGCGACTTCAGCTTCGATATAAACAGTAGCTTTAACTGCGCGTCGTGCAGACTTATCAGCATAACCAGGCAGTCGATGAGCGCCAGACTAAATGGTCATTGAGCTGACACAGAAAGGCACCTACGGAAGGCAGTGGCGGAACATTTTAATTAGCGCGGTCACTACTTCGGTGAACTTAATCTGTTCTTTCTTCAAACTGCCTTCAAACGTGCATGGGACAAAAAATACAGAGAGGTATTCCCAATCCACAAATTTAAACCTTGCAACCAGGAGAGATTAACATATCCAGAGGAAACTTCTAATCTCTCAGGTACATTCCGTCACTGGCGAAATTCATTAAACAGGTATTGCACATGGTAAGAGCATTTACCAGCACCTCATACTGCCGTTTTATTGCTTTTTCTATCCTGCCCTTCCACCCCAACCTTTCCTTTACCCCTCTATGACAACATTTTTTCTACTTTCAGGATTTCTCTGAACTCGCCCCCATGTTTTTCCTTTTTCCTTTATTTTTTTTTTGCCGTAAATTCTTTCTGCCATGCTGAATAATTCTTTATCTCACTTTTCCAGCTTAACGCAGCTGTCGCAGCCCACCTGTCGCAGCTGGACAAAAAACCTTTCAAGACAACTACCGCTATCTCTCCATACTCCACACCTCCTCATTTCCTTTCTGCTTAGCTGGCCTTTTTCTTTTCACAATTTTACAGGCCAGCCGGTTAATCAACTTCACCAGCAAACACTTCTGGACAAGGTTCATCTTCCCCAACTGAACACCATTCCCACTTAACACCCTTCTTCCCCTCACCGGGCTTACCACCTCGGAGGGATGACGCTATATAAACACCACCAATGATGAACGCTTTGCCCACACGAAGAGAAGTCTTCCTGTCGAAACGTTGACAAGTTCCCTGAGGTTTTCCCTCCCTTGTTCAGTTCGTGATCATCAAGTGCCATCTTCTGACCAACCTGCAGCCTGCAGTTTGCAGTCTTAAGGGTGCATTTCCAGGTCTATAACTCAGACCCTTTCCCCCTCCCAAAACGGAGCAAACTATGCTCGTCACAGCCAAAGAAAGGGTGGGATCGTTACAGTTGCACCCTTTTTCTGACTACCTAAAAGCGTGCAAAGTATGATTGTCGCACCCTTTATCCGACTGCTTCACAGTTTCATATCTTTCGATTGCTTTAAAAGGCGCTGATCAATTGCTTTTGGGATGGTGCACTCTTGAATGGAAACTAAACATTTCCTACGAAAAGGTGCTGACGACCCGTCTAGCTTTCAACTATCGTTACAGAATCTCCAACTACAATTATAACACCCAGATGTGTCTCTCACGGTGTTTCTTAACCTCCTTGCTGTGGAGTCAGATTTGTGATGTTCAAGACGTTACTTTGCCGAATATATTAAAAAAGTGAAAAAGAGCGTGCTATAAGGAGCCCAACTTCCAGCAGACCCGCTCGCACAGTAACACGATGCTGTAATGCGCCCCATCTTTTTGCCAAAGGAACATCAACAGGTATGAGCTTAACTGGAATGAGTCATACAAAGCTACTCAGGGGCCCGACAACAACACAGAAGAGACCACTGCTGCGTGCAATACTTATTTGCGATAACGCTCATACATTGTTGTTGTTGCGACTGAGAGAAGGATGAAAAAGAAAGTGCACGGGCTTGCTGACTGGCTCGAGCCCAGCCACCACCGCTGCCGAGTGCAGATAGAGGAGAGTTAAAAGACAAGAGGAAAGACTTAAAGAAGCGACGCAAGACGCAACAAACGCGTCAGCCGAAGCGAAGACTCCGGATGGAACAACAGGGGCGCTATGCCGGAAGGCCCGAGTTTGGCGCTCGCCCGAGTTTCATCCGAGTTTGCGATGACGGCAGTCAGTGAACGAAGATAGCGCGGAACGTGCGCAGGCAGCGGATAATAAAATGTAGAGATAAAGCCTCGTAAAGACGATACAAGCGCACCCTGCGCGCCTGTTACACACTTCAAGCACCATACACTGCGCAATACCAGGCCGCAGCGCTACCTGAAGTTATCAGCGCCATGTCAGCAATCGCGAAATCGTGACTTCTCTGCTATCTATCTGCGCACTCGCCGCCAGCTTTTTGACACGCCTTTTCGGGCGTGTCAAAGGCGTGTCTTCTCTTTCAGGCTCTATCTGTCTCTCCATTTACGAAGACGAACAGTGCGCACTAGGGGCACTCTTGTATCAACCCTTTCTCTTCTCTCGAATACGTTAAAAAGCAACAGATATTATTATGAACATTTTGTACATTTCCAAATTTATTTTAAAATCTGAATCCAATGAAGCGTTGTAGAAAAGCATAGCTTTTAGAAATTAACAAAGATTTGACACTTTCTGCCGCTAGTGGCGATAGTGAGGCTATTGCTTGCAGCGTGGCTTGCATACGAATTAGAGCGGCAGCCCACCGTGCCGAAAACGAGAGCTCCTGCGCTGACACGCCGCCGATAGCGCTGCCTTCGACTGGAAAGACTGAGCAACTATTACACGCTAAATCTGTCCTATTTTTCGGCCATTGCGATAATATATTTTATTGTGTCGTATATCAAAATATAACAGTCATGCATCTTCTGGCTTGCATAATACACAACAGCAAAAAACTGAACTGCACTGCACCCCCCCGCGTCACTGCTGCTCTCTGCAGTGACCTCAGGTGGAGTTCTCCGCTGCTTAGGCCGCTGCCGCACCCCGCTTTGGCCAACCATTGCGTTTAGTACGCTCTTGGCGAATCTCAGCGGTAGAAATTGGCCGTGCGAGCGGCTGTGATGCGGTGTGGGAAAAAAATTGCTGTTTGGCTGTATTCAGTGATTCATTGCGTATGCCTGTTGTGTGTGACGCCTCTTTAGTGCACTGCGGATGCGAAGAGCGTGCTACCCAGCGACACAACTCATCCTATGTCATCAGACGCTGACTAAAAGCTGTGAAGGTGGTGGCGCGCGTATCTGCATAGTATTTGTTTAAGGCGCGCACTTCAAGGTTTTGCGGACTGGTTTTGTCACTAACGTCGATCGCCGTTGTATACCGCAGTGACATCGCAATAATATCGTTCGGGCAGATGAGGGATCCTGTTTGCAATAATGGAATCGGACTTATAACAGAGAAAGGTGTTACGGTTGTGAAGTACGCAGTGCTTGCGTGCTGTAAATTACAAACTCTTTATTGCACTTGGTCTAGAGCAGCGACCGTTTGTCGATCCCGGATGTGGTTGACACATTGATGCTGAGCTTTATCACCGATGAAAGCACGGCCAAGCCAAACACCTGTGATGCCATGTTGTTAGAGTAGGACGGGCTCCAAGCACCATTTCGTCGTTCGTGGTCTGTGTTTGACGCCTTGCAAGCAGGTGTGACGCGCCGTCAGCGTTGTGCTGTGTCTTACGTGGTTGCAACAGGCTATAGTGTTGTGCAATCTTGGTATGCGAGCGAAGAAATCGGCGGCTGTCGCCACGTTGCGTGTCCTTCGTAGATTAATCAGCGATGACGTCTGTTTTGCCTGTTATATTTCGATAGTCAACATCGTCGATGTCTGTCAGCAATCAGCACAGCAGCGCAGCATACCTGTAGCCGGCAGGGATGTTGGGAGTGGCCCACCCATAGCGCGTACGCCTATAATTTATGTACGGCATGCCGGGGGCGTGTACAATGGTTTTGATTGACAGGTGAACTCGGAGCTAAACTCGTGAACGGTGAAGTGCCCCGAATTCATCTCGGGACTGTCATGGCGGCAGCAGCAGCAGCCTGGCTCATCGCTTCCTCTGACGGCAAATGTCAGTACGGCCGGCTGGACCCGTTTACTGCCATGGCCGAGGACGAATTTCAGCGACATTTTCGCCTCTCCAAAACATCGGTACGATGGTTGTGTAAAGAGTTAGGCGACGACCCACGCCTGCGGATAGTGCGTACCGGGCCTCATTCGCTTTCGGTCGAAGAGCAAGTCCTCTGCGCCCTCCGGTTGTTCGCGATCGGGAGCTTCCAGGGCAGCGTCGGCGCAGACCGCTTTATTGGACGCCACCAAAGCACTGTGAGCCGCTGCGTGAGGGACGTCTCCGACGCGCTTATCGACGCGGCTGTGCAGAAGCGGTGGCTCGCTTTCCCCACGACTGCGGCCGAGCGTGCGTATGTTAAGGAGCGTTTCCTTCTGCGCGGCGGCATCACAGACGTCGTGGGATGCGTCGACGAGACCTACATTGGCGTAAAGGCTCCTTCGAAGTCCAGCCCTGACTTGGCGAAGGCCAACTATTTCACGAGGAAGGCACATTATATATTGAACACAATGGTTGTAAGAATACTCTGTTTATGCTTTCATGCATGTCACCGTTAATGGAATGTTCGCCCATTTATTAGTGATAGTGGTCCGTGCACTGTGCAGTGTCAGTGGATGTTAAGGAACCCCATATGGTTGAAGTTATTAGCAGCCCTTCACCATGGCATGCCTCAACGCTTGAGTTTCTTTGGGGCGTTAAACCTCAAAAACCGCTTCCGTTTATCAGTAACTGAGCAGTTTTACACTCAGTGTAGATATTTTTTTGTTTTACCTCATGTTTGCGCACGTAATAGCTGCAGGGACTTTTCCAGCTATTTCACGCATGCATTTTAATGAGTTTTTAAACGGTAGCATTTGTGTCACTTGGCAGATTGCATCCTTATGCAATATTCATAACCGCAAGTCGCAATAAATGTTTCACTTTGGCTGAAGTGGAAAAGCTCCTGCCGGAAGCACTGGCGTCTGTAAGCCAGGAAAACTGGCAAAACTGTCGTGTTCATGTGGAGCAAGTTGAGGCTGAAGCATGGCAACGCGATATGATTGTTGACGCTGAAATTGAACCGGTTGTCTTCAGCATTTCTGACTGATGCAACTCCTCCTCTGATGAGTCGAGCATCGATTCCAGTGGTGAAGACTTGAGTGGCATCGAGGAACTTGTCTGATTTCGAATTGATGTGTAATACACATGCTACCGAGGAAAGAGAGAGGACTCATCGGCTTGCTGTGATCACCTTTGTGCATGTGTGGGTGGCAATGTGAAATATGTGTGCATGTGGGTGTGTGTGTTGATCAATCTACCGAGGAAATTGTTACATTTCCATCAGATCATTGCATCATTGCAATTCGTTGCATCAAATTGAATCGGGCAGTAACTTGTAGTGTAGGTGGTCATGTTAATAGTGCCTGTAAGAAAGTAGAATTTGTAAGGGAGTGCAAATAGTACTTTTTCCAATTAGAATAGGTATACTGGTACACGTCGTCAATGTGTGCTGTTTTTGAAAGATTATTTGCAGAAAAATACGGTGGAGCTTAATGAAGCGTTGTGTCAATTATTCGGAAAGTATCTGAAAATTTGAAAGCAAATTGGATTCATTTAAAATAATTTTGAACATATACTGTTTGATTCGTTCGACTAACTGAACAGAAATTTATTCAGTTATGCTGTCCAAAATGATCGAACACTCACAAACCCTTAGGCATTGGCCTCATTTTGTGTGTGAGGGTTGGGAGGGTTGGGTGTCTGATCTTCATGTCCTGAAAAGGGATTCCTGGTTTGGTGCTGTCTTGCATTACTGTCAATCTCTGGTCGTTTTGACATGTTATGCAGTGCCAGTGTTGAGGTAGCCAGTACTGTATGTTTTGTCCTTAATTTTTCGGAGGTGTGAATGATTTCAAGCTGGCTCTTGCTCAGTTGAGGGTGAATTTGTTTCGAGTCACGTCTATGTTAGTACATTGGTCAGGTTTTCGTTTTGTCAAATAGTGTTGTTTGATGGCTCCACATTTTTTTTCAGTTTTGGAGCACTTGAATGATTGTGTGTTGGTGTACATCCACTGCACGTGTACTTTAATTGTATGCACTGTGATCCATGCCACTGACTGTTTCCAGAATAAACCATTTCTCGCAAACACTGGGGGTGAGCATTTTTTATTGTCGTGTCTCATTTATTGTTTGCTCTTTCGAAATATTTTTTCCTAGTGTTGTAGAACTTTTTCTGCATTCTTACTTGACGCTCCCACAGCTTGGAACTATTTTTACCTGGCTGCATGAAAATCCTGCCTGAGCAGCTTCTGCTCTTTTAATAGGAGAGCAGGGAAATCGAGCCAAGCTGACTCTTGAGGCAGTACTATTTTCTGTCAGGGTGGGAATCAACACTATGTTCAAAATTTAACACTTAACACGGGAAAACAGGCCATATCGAGGTGGTGTATGCATGGTGTATGGTGTATGCGGTATGCATTAAATGAACAGATGCATGCTGTTCATTTCAGAACACGGCATAGTATTCAAGCGATTCTGAACAAAACGAGTTTTCTCATTCAAGTCACGCGAAATTGAACTTGCGATGAAAAAAAAAATGTGCGAAAAAAAAATTTAACCGTGCGGGATTTGAACCCACGCACTCCCATTGCCTGTCGACTTTCCGGAGCGATGCGTTAGACCACACGGCCACAAAACAGCGCGGAGTGATGCACCTTTTATTTTTTTGCGGACTACTTCCGTAGCCTTCACAGTTGCACATGATGTAGCGTTGGCTGCGTTCCCTCGCGGTACAAAGCAAAATTTAATAATGCATGAATCACTCTAAAGCGCTTTAAATCCAAATCTTGCACACTATAAAATGCTTATAAAGGTGTACTAAGTGCATTATAAAATTCAACAAACCTCGTTTGTCTAAATGCACACGCAATGCACTTGGTGGAGCGACACACAAATGAAAAGTGCACCGGCGGTTGGCTCACGTGACCCGTTCTTTGTAGACCGCCCAAGAAGCCCATGAGGGGGCGCCGATGTGATGATAAAGCACGGAATATGTCCAGATAACCCAATGAGGCTGGAGGCGTGACGAGGGTGGGATTTTGTCTTGCTACCATTAGTTCACTCATCTGAGGGCGTCGCCAGAACTCGGGAAGATTCCGAGTTTCAGCAAACTCGGGCCTTCCAGCATAGCGCCCCAGATATCCAACGCTCATACTTTCTCCAAGTTTATATATGCCATTTCAGTGAGCTAAAAACAGTCGTTTTTTTCAGCGAGCTTAAAACACTAAAAACGCAACCGGGCAGACGCCCGGTTGCGTTCCGGACGCGATCGCGTGCGATGTTTTTCCGGACCCTGGCCATTGTCGCTGTGTTACGAAGGAAGCAGTCCCTCTAGCACCAGTGTATGTTGTCAGGTGGAGGTTCTCAAAGCGGTACCGTCGGTTACAACTTGTTTTTGAAAAACAGTGGTTGACTGAAAATAATGAATCGCAAAAAATGATTGAATTAGACGACACGTTAACATTCGAAAAACGTGATCGACACATTAGAAAATATGAACAAATGTAATTTATTGCTAGCAATCAATTATTTGTAACGAGCTGCGTACTACTCTGGCCTTTACCTACCTTCTTTTCTCTCGCTCAAAAATCAAGCAGACATCATTAAAGAATGCATGGAAGAAACGAAAAAGAAATGTAGCATGAATGCCACGGATGCTTTGGTTTCACGTTTTTTCTGCGTTTTAAACAGCATTGACTTTTCCCTGCTTCGCGTTCTCTTTTTTTTGCATGTATTTGTGCCAGTCATCCGCTGCCTCTGTAATGCCGCAGGCCTTGAGGGTAATATGTTTAAATAAGAAATAAACTCCTACTTGTTGTTGGGTTCATTACTTCTGTTGGCAGAACGCTTAATAAGTGCTATTCGAAGTGGCACACCTCTAATACTACCAGTGCCATTGCGATCGCACCTCTAAATCACTTTGCCATCCTATCCCTTCTAGAATGCCTACCCGGCTCTTACAATTACTGGTAAAGCCGCCGCGGTGGCTCAGTGGTTATGGCGCTCCGCTGGTTACACGAAAGACGAGAGTTCGATCCCGACTGCGGCGGTCGAAGTTCGATGGAGGCGAAACTCTAGAGGCCGGTGTACTGTGCGATGTCAGTGCATGTTAAAGAACCCCACGTTGTCGAAACTTCCGGCGCCCTCCACTACGGCGTCCCTAATAGCCTGAGTCGCTTTGGGACGTTGAACCCCCATAAACCAAACCAAAAAATTAATGGTATCAGCCCTTCCTGCCATAATAACCTGCACCGGACGCTGTGAAAAACTTGCAATAATTTGTTGCCATCCAGGGAGATCTACCCTGGAACCGTTGCAGTGTGCCCTGGGATTAGAGGGTCTTGGTGGTATTTGTTGGTGGATAATGACACATAAACGAAAATGACCGTTGGCACGCTGCAGCTTCCCTTTGCTGGTAGCACGACCGCCCCGTGTTATGGTGCGCTAAACTGCTCAAACGTGAAATAGTTTAATACAAGTGTGCTTTCAGTTCCAAGAACTCCATTCATGCCAGCTCCCGTTTACAGAGGGCATCTACATTGTCTCGCTATCATAAAAAAAGCATAAAGAAAGCATTTTCCAGTTTCCTTGGTTCACGAATCTGTTACATCATCTTACAGACTAGTACACTAGACGGTAAGAGCAAGTTCACAGCTTTCTATGTTAAAGCAACATCTGCAAACTTGACTGTGAAATCCGCGACCTGTATTTTATCCCGAAATTAAGGTGCCCGAATGTTGGGCTAGTTGGATTGCACGGAAAAAGCGAAAACTATCTTGCAGCGAGTGCAAAACCACGCGATACGAGATGAGATAAAAGCAGCAAAAACACGCCAAAATACATTCAGAAGCACTTACCTATAATTCTATAATTCTAAGACTCCAATAAAAGCAACCTTTTAGGTAGCTGGTACTGCTTGCACATGTTCTGAGCGCACAAAGGCAACGACTGCGGACAGAACCCTTTCAGACTCTTTCACCTGCTAACCAATAGGGCTTAAGCTACTGGAGATCCACAAACACTGGACGCACTCTGTATATGACACGAGTTATCTGTCGAGAGGCACACGTGCTGACAACGCTATCGTGCTCCGTGTGACGGTCACGCGCTGCTGAAACAGCCGTTCAAGGATCTCAGATAATTTTCTTTTTATCTGCGAACACTTGCAACAGATAAGCACCGGGAACTGGAGTGTTTTCTTGGCGTTTACATAACATGGAGCAAAATAAAGGAGTAACATGGGGGTCACAATGAAGTTTTTGTGCTGCTCAGGTATTGTTTTCCGCAACCTGCTACTTAGTGTGTGCAGTGTAAAGGCCTAATTAAGGGACGAGTGACGCTGAACTCCGGCACGAAGAATACGTATAAGCCCCGTAACTAGTTTCTATCATGGCATCGTGAGGTACAAAGGTCCCGCCAATATCATTAAAATTAACCTCAGCCAGCTGCGCCACCTGGTCCTTGCAGGAATCCTAATCACGTCCGTGCGCTCCAATTTCTGTCGCTCCTATTCACGTTTTCCTTCTCTTGGTATCCATTACGCAACACAGTTATCGGTTCGTCTAACGCGAAGAATTCTTCAGCTAAAACACCGAGATGGCGCGATGTATTCGGCCTCGTCAAGGCGCTCGCCGCAGCTGCTCCAGTTGGAGAGCTGGCGTGTCAGCGCACGCTTGCCCAGCGAGAGACTAGTCAGTGCGCCCCTGCAGTGCCGAACTAGAAACACTTGTCATGTACTACGACATAGAGCCTCGTAAGTGACCACCACGTAAAGAAGTGGAGCTCCTGTGGAGAGAATCTGAACGGGCAACTTCCAGCACCACTGATACGCAGCGAAACAAGATTATCCGAATCAAGAGTGCGTGCAAGTCATGCGGGGTGTCGGTCGTCGCCGATGCGCCGCGAAGGCAGAGAAGCAATGACGCATACAACCGATGATTAAAGCCGCCCTAGAAAGGCGTGTCCGCGAAACTGCCGAGGAACACGAGAAGAAGCTCGAAGAGATCAGCGAAGTTAGGTGTCCTAGTGTGCCAGAACTATGTGCAGCCGGAACCCATGCCTAAGCACTTCATACAACACGAGTTTCGAGCGTCTTGCATGATGTCCGACAATCGGTGGTTTACGTCGGAGAATGAGGACAACATCCGATGCTTCATCAACGCAAACGAGAGTTCATGCAATATTTTTTTCCTTACCTTTACATGTCATGCGCATGCTCATTTTCTTTGACATAAGTGGAATAAAAGAGGCAGAGTATCTCTCTCGCACACAAATTACGGGCATACAAAACACAGGCACATTAGTGAAGGGTATATGCTTGGGCTTGTTGGTTCATAACTGCAAGGTGAAAAACGTAGCGCAAAGAGACGAGGACACAGAAAGACGAACAACACACGGCGCTAACTTCCAACAATGGTTTATTTCAGAAAGAAAGGTGGTTTTATAACGACATCACGACCAACACGCCGTCAAACCATGAGCTAGCAAAGCGTATCAGCCAGATATGCGAGCTCTTTCGCCATCAATGATACAGAGGGGGTACTAACACAATCATCTTTCAAAAGTGATATCCATTCCGCTTCTATGATTTCTCGTGTCAACCGGTTATTGTGCACTTTTAAAACCAAGCATTGTTCAAGAAGCGGTATGCAGTGACACGACCGGCAGTGGGCTGACAATCCTTTTCCACGCATATCATCTACGTCACGCCCATGCTCTCGAAGCCTATCATTCAGGCATCTGCCAGTTTGCCCTACATACTGCTTGCCACAGGAAAGAGGAATTTGATAAATGACATTTTCAATACAATTGACAAACTTTTTCCTATGTTTTTTCGTACAACCAACACCCTTTTTAGATTTTTTGAAATGTTTCGTACACAGATGACTCAACTTCTTAGGCGCCGAAAAAACCACTCTAGCTCCCGAACGTTGCGCTATTTTTTTGAGATTATGGGAAAACTTATGAAAATAAGGAATGACGGCAACTTTTTCTTTCTTACTCATGGCTTCCTGGTTATCCTGGCCTTTTTTATTGCAGACTTTTTTCAAAACACCTTCCGCCACAGACACTAGGACATGGGAAGGGTATCCAGCATTCTCAAGCCTCTTGCACTGCTGAGAAAAACTTTCATGCATGAGGTGCGGACAAGACTTCTTCAGAGAATTAAAAAATGAAAGGCTAGCAATAGATCTTTTTACGAGCTTAGAATGGGCTGAATGAAAAGGTAACAATGGTTTTTCGCCGCGAGGTTTGAACATCCAGCACGTCCGGTCATGATGCATTGTAATGCTGATGTCAAGGAATTGGATAACCCTGTTTTCAGGTAGTTCAAACGTTAGTTCAAGAGGACTAAAATGGTTACGAAAAAGGGTGAGAACATTAAGAACGTCATCCTTAAAGGAACTGTCATTACTGTTAAGAACAATCAGAAAGTCGTCAACGTACCTAAAAATCTTGATTACATTGGTATCTTTTACAATATCAGCAAAAGACCTGTCCAAACGGGCTAAAAACAAATCGCTGAGGATGGGAGCAATGCAGGAACCTATACAGATGCCATCTTTCTGAAGATAAGGTTTTTCATCCCATACTATGAACGTTGACTTGAGATATAATTTCAAAAGTTCTATAAATCCATTCACCGAGATGCCAGAAGCATTTTGAAAAGCAATCGGCCCTTGCTGGTCTATACATTCTTCAATACAGGATAACAAAGCATCATGCGGAATGGAATAATACAGATCTTTTATGTCGATAGAGAAAGCGCATAGGCCTTGTTTCTCATGTGACTTGAAAAAATCTAGAACCTGCTCAGAATTACGGACAAGAAAGGGATCCTGAATAGAAAGCAGCTTTAGTTTTTCTTGTAGGCACATGGCAACCGATTTTTGCCAAGTACCATTCTCGGATACAATAACTCGGAAAGGAACATCAGCTTTATGGGTTTTTGCATTGAAGAAAACGTGAAGAAAGTCCTTATTACAATCCGTAATTCTTTTCAAAACAGAACCAAGGTTTAACTTTTTGCACAGTTTCTTCGCTTCAGCTTTTTTCTTTAAAATGTTTACAGTTGGATGGCAGTTAAAAGCGGAGGACAGAGCTTCACACGCTTTTTCATTAAACATACCAGACGGAAACACAGCAAACCCTCCTTCTTTATCCGCAGGAAGGAGGCACAATGAATGCTGCTCGAGATACGACTTAACACGATTTACAGGAAGTCTGGAAGGCTGCCACTTACATCTCACCAAGGTATCGACGCCTGCCGAAACACACCGGTCAGCCTCTTGTTCAGGGACGATTCGGGAAATCTGGTGAACGAACGTGAGCCGCTCCGCTGAAGACGTACTTGGCTCCAGAGCAAACTTAGGACCCAACGATAGAACAGATTTCACATGGTCAGGAAGATCCAGTCCTTGCGGGGTATGGATGACATACCGGGGTGAAGATGGCTTGTTGCCAAGCTGACTTCTGAGATAGCTCAGTTGTCGCTGCCAAACGAAGTCCGTAGTCTGATTGACAAGCCGCTCGCACTCTCGAAGCTTGTTCCTTGCTGTGGATTGGCTCGACCTTTGGTGAACAAGAAGATGCAGAAATTCCTTGTAGAGACGAACTTGTCGAAACGACTCAGCCTTCAGAATCTTGCACACTCTGACGCCATGTCCTCGTGAAGGGATAAACCCACCGAAGAGACGCTTCACCTCATCTGGTAGAAGATTATTCCGGCAGCAAAACGAAAATGTCCTAGCGCGACTGGTTGCAACAGCAATGATGGCTATGACAGTCGAAGTATCCACAGAACACATAAAAGGGCCCGTTGTACTAGAAATATATTTCAGAAGGGTATATGCTTGGGCTTGTTGGTTCATAACTGCAAGGTGAAAAACGTAGCGCAAAGAGACGAGGACACAGAAAGACGAACAACACACGGCGCTAACTTCCAACAATGGTTTATTTCAGAAAGAAAGGTGGTTTTATAACGACATCACGACCAACACGCCGTCAAACCATGAGCTAGCAAAGCGTATCAGCCAGATATGCGAGCTCTTTCGCCATCAATGATACAGAGGGGGTACTAACACAATCATCTTTCAAAAGTGATATCCATTCCGCTTCTATGATTTCTCGTGTCAACCGGTTATTGTGCACTTTTAAAACCAAGCATTGTTCAAGAAGCGGTATGCAGTGACACGACCGGCAGTGGGCTGACAATCCTTTTCCACGCATATCATCTACGTCACGCCCATGCTCTCGAAGCCTATCATTCAGGCATCTGCCAGTTTGCCCTACATACTGCTTGCCACAGGAAAGAGGAATTTGATAAATGACATTTTCAATACAATTGACAAACTTTTTCCTATGTTTTTTCGTACAACCAACACCCTTTTTAGATTTTTTGAAATGTTTCGTACACAGATGACTCAACTTCTTAGGCGCCGAAAAAACCACTCTAGCTCCCGAACGTTGCGCTATTTTTTTGAGATTATGGGAAAACTTATGAAAATAAGGAATGACGGCAACTTTTTCTTTCTTACTCATGGCTTCCTGGTTATCCTGGCCTTTTTTATTGCAGACTTTTTTCAAAACACCTTCCGCCACAGACACTAGGACATGGGAAGGGTATCCAGCATTCTCAAGCCTCTTGCACTGCTGAGAAAAACTTTCATGCATGAGGTGCGGACAAGACTTCTTCAGAGAATTAAAAAATGAAAGGCTAGCAATAGATCTTTTTACGAGCTTAGAATGGGCTGAATGAAAAGGTAACAATGGTTTTTCGCCGCGAGGTTTGAACATCCAGCACGTCCGGTCATGATGCATTGTAATGCTGATGTCAAGGAATTGGATAACCCTGTTTTCAGGTAGTTCAAACGTTAGTTCAAGAGGACTAAAATGGTTACGAAAAAGGGTGAGAACATTAAGAACGTCATCCTTAAAGGAACTGTCATTACTGTTAAGAACAATCAGAAAGTCGTCAACGTACCTAAAAATCTTGATTACATTGGTATCTTTTACAATATCAGCAAAAGACCTGTCCAAACGGGCTAAAAACAAATCGCTGAGGATGGGAGCAATGCAGGAACCTATACAGATGCCATCTTTCTGAAGATAAGGTTTTTCATCCCATACTATGAACGTTGACTTGAGATATAATTTCAAAAGTTCTATAAATCCATTCACCGAGATGCCAGAAGCATTTTGAAAAGCAATCGGCCCTTGCTGGTCTATACATTCTTCAATACAGGATAACAAAGCATCATGCGGAATGGAATAATACAGATCTTTTATGTCGATAGAGAAAGCGCATAGGCCTTGTTTCTCATGTGACTTGAAAAAATCTAGAACCTGCTCAGAATTACGGACAAGAAAGGGATCCTGAATAGAAAGCAGCTTTAGTTTTTCTTGTAGGCACATGGCAACCGATTTTTGCCAAGTACCATTCTCGGATACAATAACTCGGAAAGGAACATCAGCTTTATGGGTTTTTGCATTGAAGAAAACGTGAAGAAAGTCCTTATTACAATCCGTAATTCTTTTCAAAACAGAACCAAGGTTTAACTTTTTGCACAGTTTCTTCGCTTCAGCTTTTTTCTTTAAAATGTTTACAGTTGGATGGCAGTTAAAAGCGGAGGACAGAGCTTCACACGCTTTTTCATTAAACATACCAGACGGAAAAAATAGCGCAACGTTCGGGAGCTAGAGTGGTTTTTTCGGCGCCTAAGAAGTTGAGTCATCTGTGTACGAAACATTTCAAAAAATCTAAAAAGGGTGTTGGTTGTACGAAAAAACATAGGAAAAAGTTTGTCAATTGTATTGAAAATGTCATTTATCAAATTCCTCTTTCCTGTGGCAAGCAGTATGTAGGGCAAACTGGCAGATGCCTGAATGATAGGCTTCGAGAGCATGGGCGTGACGTAGATGATATGCGTGGAAAAGGATTGTCAGCCCACTGCCGGTCGTGTCACTGCATACCGCTTCTTGAACAATGCTTGGTTTTAAAAGTGCACAATAACCGGTTGACACGAGAAATCATAGAAGCGGAATGGATATCACTTTTGAAAGATGATTGTGTTAGTACCCCCTCTGTATCATTGATGGCGAAAGAGCTCGCATATCTGGCTGATACGCTTTGCTAGCTCATGGTTTGACGGCGTGTTGGTCGTGATGTCGTTATAAAACCACCTTTCTTTCTGAAATAAACCATTGTTGGAAGTTAGCGCCGTGTGTTGTTCGTCTTTCTGTGTCCTCGTCTCTTTGCGCTACGTTTTTCACCTTGCAGTTATGAACCAACAAGCCCAAGCATATACCCTTCTGAAATATATTTCTAGTACAACGGGCCCTTTTATGTGTTCTGTGGATACTTCGACTGTCATAGCCATCATTGCTGTTGCAACCAGTCGCGCTAGGACATTTTCGTTTTGCTGCCGGAATAATCTTCTACCAGATGAGGTGAAGCGTCTCTTCGGTGGGTTTATCCCTTCACGAGGACATGGCGTCAGAGTGTGCAAGATTCTGAAGGCTGAGTCGTTTCGACAAGTTCGTCTCTACAAGGAATTTCTGCATCTTCTTGTTCACCAAAGGTCGAGCCAATCCACAGCAAGGAACAAGCTTCGAGAGTGCGAGCGGCTTGTCAATCAGACTACGGACTTCGTTTGGCAGCGACAACTGAGCTATCTCAGAAGTCAGCTTGGCAACAAGCCATCTTCACCCCGGTATGTCATCCATACCCCGCAAGGACTGGATCTTCCTGACCATGTGAAATCTGTTCTATCGTTGGGTCCTAAGTTTGCTCTGGAGCCAAGTACGTCTTCAGCGGAGCGGCTCACGTTCGTTCACCAGATTTCCCGAATCGTCCCTGAACAAGAGGCTGACCGGTGTGTTTCGGCAGGCGTCGATACCTTGGTGAGATGTAAGTGGCAGCCTTCCAGACTTCCTGTAAATCGTGTTAAGTCGTATCTCGAGCAGCATTCATTGTGCCTCCTTCCTGCGGATAAAGAAGGAGGGTTTGCTGTGTTTCCGTCTGGTATGTTTAATGAAAAAGCGTGTGAAGCTCTGTCCTCCGCTTTTAACTGCCATCCAACTGTAAACATTTTAAAGAAAAAAGCTGAAGCGAAGAAACTGTGCAAAAAGTTAAACCTTGGTTCTGTTTTGAAAAGAATTACGGATTGTAATAAGGACTTTCTTCACGTTTTCTTCAATGCAAAAACCCATAAAGCTGATGTTCCTTTCCGAGTTATTGTATCCGAGAATGGTACTTGGCAAAAATCGGTTGCCATGTGCCTACAAGAAAAACTAAAGCTGCTTTCTATTCAGGATCCCTTTCTTGTCCGTAATTCTGAGCAGGTTCTAGATTTTTTCAAGTCACATGAGAAACAAGGCCTATGCGCTTTCTCTATCGACATAAAAGATCTGTATTATTCCATTCCGCATGATGCTTTGTTATCCTGTATTGAAGAATGTATAGACCAGCAAGGGCCGATTGCTTTTCAAAATGCTTCTGGCATCTCGGTGAATGGATTTATAGAACTTTTGAAATTATATCTCAAGTCAACGTTCATAGTATGGGATGAAAAACCTTATCTTCAGAAAGATGGCATCTGTATAGGTTCCTGCATTGCTCCCATCCTCAGCGATTTGTTTTTAGCCCGTTTGGACAGGTCTTTTGCTGATATTGTAAAAGATACCAATGTAATCAAGATTTTTAGGTACGTTGACGACTTTCTGATTGTTCTTAACAGTAATGACAGTTCCTTTAAGGATGACGTTCTTAATGTTCTCACCCTTTTTCGTAACCATTTTAGTCCTCTTGAACTAACGTTTGAACTACCTGAAAACAGGGTTATCCAATTCCTTGACATCAGCATTACAATGCATCATGACCGGACGTGCTGGATGTTCAAACCTCGCGGCGAAAAACCATTGTTACCTTTTCATTCAGCCCATTCTAAGCTCGTAAAAAGATCTATTGCTAGCCTTTCATTTTTTAATTCTCTGAAGAAGTCTTGTCCGCACCTCATGCATGAAAGTTTTTCTCAGCAGTGCAAGAGGCTTGAGAATGCTGGATACCCTTCCCATGTCCTAGTGTCTGTGGCGGAAGGTGTTTTGAAAAAAGTCTGCAATAAAAAAGGCCAGGATAACCAGGAAGCCATGAGTAAGAAAGAAAAGTTGCCGTCATTCCTTATTTTCATAAGTTTTCCCATAATCTCAAAAAAATAGCGCAACGTTCGGGAGCTAGAGTGGTTTTTTCGGCGCCTAAGAAGTTGAGTCATCTGTGTACGAAACATTTCAAAAAATCTAAAAAGGGTGTTGGTTGTACGAAAAAACATAGGAAAAAGTTTGTCAATTGTATTGAAAATGTCATTTATCAAATTCCTCTTTCCTGTGGCAAGCAGTATGTAGGGCAAACTGGCAGATGCCTGAATGATAGGCTTCGAGAGCATGGGCGTGACGTAGATGATATGCGTGGAAAAGGATTGTCAGCCCACTGCCGGTCGTGTCACTGCATACCGCTTCTTGAACAATGCTTGGTTTTAAAAGTGCACAATAACCGGTTGACACGAGAAATCATAGAAGCGGAATGGATATCACTTTTGAAAGATGATTGTGTTAGTACCCCCTCTGTATCATTGATGGCGAAAGAGCTCGCATATCTGGCTGATACGCTTTGCTAGCTCATGGTTTGACGGCGTGTTGGTCGTGATGTCGTTATAAAACCACCTTTCTTTCTGAAATAAACCATTGTTGGAAGTTAGCGCCGTGTGTTGTTCGTCTTTCTGTGTCCTCGTCTCTTTGCGCTACGTTTTTCACCTCACATTAGTGAATGTCACCGATATTATTCTATTTCACGGGTATTTATTATTCATTGTTGTAGCCTGAAGGCTGCGCTTGGGTGGACGGTATTGAGTAACTACTCTCTTATTTCTCACTTCTAAATTAGACCAACCGTTCTAGCACATTCGGGAGAGGAGAGCATGCGACATGCGAAGATGGTTTGAATATAACGTTTTTCTTCTTTCTATGAAATTTTTATTAAGAATATGCTGTTCTCTGATGCAATGATTACGAGTTCATAAAGTCGTTTTCTGTTTGCATACTCTATTGCTTTGCTTTGTAGATTCCGAAGTGTGCCCCTTGTTTACTGTGTTTGCCTTCATTTCAAGTGGCGAAGAGACTAGGGTGCTTTTCCTCTAGTGTTACCTGCTTCATTACAGAAAAACCACTTAGTCTACGCAGCAGAACAAAGCCAGTTTTGAAGCGGTAATATTATTGTTCTCAGCATCATTTTAGCCCTGCCGAAGATTTCTGGTGTCTGGTGTACAGATGTAGATTTTTGCACCAAAGGCGAAACCAAATGTGGAAGAAAGGTCTGAAAGAAGCGCCGGCTCTAAAAACTTATACATAAAATTTTAAACTCATTTCGCCAACGTGCTGCCACTGGTTTTACGCTCTATCAGCTGAAAAATGAAAATAACACAAATTATATTTAAGATGTTTAAAAAAACAAACCGGCAGCGAAATGGCTACCTCTTGCAGCGTAGCTTTTTGCTGAATGCATGACTAAAACATATTAAGAGGTAAAACTAAGTGCAGCAGCGTACTATTTGCTGTACATGATCTTTGCCTAAAGAAAAGACGTGTGTCTCTACTTTGTGCATATGACAAACTACTTTTAGAAGGAACGTCGCCAGCACGAAGAGGCCTTCTAGTTTTGGGAGCGTTGCACGCTATTTACAAAACGGAGTTGAGTCGGCCGCGTAGGTACATTTTCCCTTCTGCGCATTGAGCTGCCACGTAACACCACATCAGTATTGAATCAGTGCTGAAATAAAGCAGCGGTTTCTTTTTCGTCCAATTCGATGTCCAATATTCCACACCACTGAGCTTGGAACGTCACCTGCCTACTTGCTCCGATTGATTTTCCTCTGGTAGCGCAGGGTGGAAGAGGACCCTAGGAACGGCGCTATGCGTTGCGGCCTTTGAAAGCACGACTCGGCATCAACTGAGCATGCGCTACCTCCAGCGCATCTCGCACGTGAATATCAGCCTCGGCTTAATTGCATTGCAAGCCAATGCGCTAAATTATTCTCGCCACAGTGTCTGAAACCGGTTTTCTGAAACCGGTTTTGTGACTCAGTGGGCAACCTGCCCAGGTATACATTTATACCTGGGTAGGTGAGCAGATTGGCCACCGTGTCAGGCGGCAGCTCATTTATTCATGACAGGCTGCTCGGGAAGAGCAACCTGGATCGCAACCCAACACAAGCAACCCAAGTTCCACCGCTGGCAACACCTGCCATGGGCAGTGGCGCATCGCTTGGCCGCTACACCACGGCGCCAGGAGTGGTAGGCAGATTCCCGCGGATCTGCGATTGTACCTATTCAGCACTAATGAACATCAACCCATTATTGCTATCTGTACAGCTTCCATCCGTGAACACTGGATATGAACACCGGAACCGAAGTGACTGCAGGCGCTTTAATTTGCATCGGACCTAACTACGCAAATAGCCGATTATTTTTACAACACTGGGTGTGTGCCACTGCTTTCAATCACACACACGCTGATTGCTCTGATAGGGGTTAAATACGTAGGTTCGTTATATGCGAAGTTTAGAGAATAAAGTGCGCTGTATTCGAGGTGATACACTTAGGTTCATTATACCTCAAGTGAGATACTTATATTCGCTATATCCGAGGAGAAGCCACTAATCTTCGTTATATTAGGAGTGGTGTACAAAGGTTCGCTATATATGATGAAGTACAGTGAAATTCGTTGCATCGGAGGAGTCCACGTGTGAAGGTGGTTGGCATTACCTCTTGCACTGTCCCTTCTGATACTAGCTCATTTATAGCAATAAGATAATTTGTAAGCATTTCCTCATCGTATTTTAACTACCAGACACATAATTCTTGCTTTCCCGGCTCTGTCCACATGCATACATGGAATATCTGTTTATTTCACGGATTTTTAAAATAAAGTCTGTATAGACAAAAACCTTCCTCTAGAGAGATACTCGTAACCATGTATCCATGACCTATCAGTACATTCAAAACGCATTCCGCGAAATTACTATTTTCCGACCTATTTCACTCTGTTTCCCCGGCCTTATTTGAAGTCCCAGCCTACCCTACATAAGTAAATCTGATCTCTTAAAGCCTCCAATAGCTCCTCGACTCAGTTTTTTGTTTCTTCTCAGGCTGTTGAGCATTATTTCGCTTCATAATTTAATCTGTCTTATAGTGCTTGATGGATTTAGTTACTTATACGCAGTATACGTAGCCGCCGCGGTAGCTCAGTGGCTATGGTGCTCGGCTGCTGGCCCGAAAGACGCGGGTTCGATCCCGGCCGCGGCGGTTGAATTTCTTTGGAGGAGAAGTTCGAGGCCCGTGTACTGCGAGATGTCAGCGCACGTTAAAGAACCCCAGGTGGTCGAAATTTCCGGAGCCCTCCACTACGGCGTCTCTCATAGCCTTAGTCGCTTTGGGACGGTAAACCCCATAAACCAACCAACCAGCAGTATACGTCGACAAACAATAAATAATTCTTAGACACGCCGTTATGCTTTGAATCTTTAAGTCCTCCGTTATACGACGCAATCCCCCTCCCCCTCTGAGTCGCATATGACTCATCAGATGGAACATGGCTAACGTGATTTTCGTTAACGTTTATACCCTGGTCATCGGTCACCGAAATAATGAATACATCTGGTAAACACGCGTTGAATAGCATTGCAAAGATTCAGTCGCTTTGCCTCGCACCCATCTTGACTATTATTAACCCGACCAGCTCAGAGCGGATGTCCGGGGGAAAAACCATGGGCGTTCAACGAAGGAGTTGTGGCATCCCACATTGCTCTGTGGGATGCCAACTGTGGGATGCCAAAATGTTTAAAACGTAAGTAATATTTTGAATATCAGTTCATATCATAATTGAAATGTCGTTACGACATAGAGGGATGTAAAGGAAATTAATGACCATGAAAACTGGCGCAATTAGTTAGGAATCCCAACTATGATCCTTGGGTTGCGAGTCCGACACTTTACTTCTAGGCCACTAATACACAATCTTTCGACTTGGTTAAAGGGAGACGATGCATGTCATTGTGGTGTGTGACACGGTCTTGTTTGCCTACTGATGCATGTTAATGAATGTGTCCAATTTGAAAGAGGGTCTAATTACGAAAAAAACTTTAAAATATCCATTAACCCTCCCGCTTCATACCCTTGTGCCGAGGCGTAAGGGTGTCCTCGATTTTCTAATGCCTTTTCTATAGACGACTATGCACGCCGTTAACGCCCTTAATATACTTTATAAATTTATATTTTTATGTAATATAAATTTTTTATTTATTATCACCAATCTACCTCTTACAGGCCCTGTTTCCGCAATGCGTACATGATGTCCGATGTTTCTGTTCAATTAAATGCTCGCTTGTAACCTGTAATGATTACTTGTCAGGCCTGACTATCCTGTGCTGATTTCGCTGTTACCAAATGAATGGTAGGTTTGTGTCTATATAAACTTATTTTCTGGTATTGCCTTCCTGTACCTTTACGTTCACATCCAAGAATGCTTGTATATCACTTTAAACCATTGGAAGTAATGAAGTTCATGTTTTAGTTGATTACTTTCTTTTCTACGTTTTTTCTTCTGTGGCTGCTTGGTGAAGTTTAACCCTCCCGATTGAAGTTGTTGACCAAGCTCATCTCTTATCTGAGTTGTTAGCACGCTCACTGGAACCATAGAAAAATGTGGAGAAGAAACAAAAGATTCTTGCTGCGGAGTAGAGCATCCGACAAACTTGTGATTTGTTATCCGGCTATTTACCATGCATGGTGTGCGGAGGGTTCGTCAGCCATTGTGTAACGCCGAACCTTGCACCCGATATGACGATCGGAAAGGACGAGCCCTTGTCATGTTCCTGTTATTTTCAGCGTGCTCCACGGTAGTGGGAAAGCAGGGATGACGTCCATTAACGCGGGAGGCAGACGGTAGGTCTTACTGGTCGCAGCGCGCCGATCAATGAGTACAATGTTTCAAACAATTCATAATTAATACATTAGTGCATTATTAAATGAACCAATTAGTGAGTGCCCTGGAAGTGGCCTCTGAAGGGAACTGAAGTCAGGGTTCCAAGTTTAGGTAGTCTTAGCGACTAACCTTGGCTGGTACACGTTAATATGAACGAGAGAAAGCTTCGATCTCCCCTTGCAGCCTAACCGGTGCTTTTGTGGTTGCACATCGGGAGAATATGGTCTCGGTTGCCCTCATTCTTGCCTTCACTAGAACTACCTTTTGTTTAGCTGCTTGTTTCCTCGCCCCGAGTGTCCAGTATGCCTATCACAAGAAGCCTAAACCGACAATTGTTATCTACTTCGCGGATCTGCCAGCTTTAAGATCGACAAGAATACGGCACCTGGCCGCCGCGTCTTTCAGCAGAGAGTTGGGCGCTCTACGTTGCTTAGACGCAGGGCCACATCACCGGTCTCTGCTACACTTCATTCCATCTGGTAACCTACTTCTCTTTGTGTAACGACCACCCTCTCTTTTAACATAGCCTGTTTTGATAATTACTTGAGGAAATAAACATCGCAGTAAAATTAACGACTGATGACAATTTCATGAAACAGAGCGTCAATGCGCTCGAGTACCATCCAGCTGTATTGATCAGTTGTTCAACGGGAGGAAGATTGTAACCAAACAATGTGGGGCAATCGCAGACGCTACTTCCATAATTTCTGCACAACACAATGAGTATCCAATTTGCGCTTCTACATCAGCGTCAACGCCGTCAGTTACATTGAGGCTAGAATGCGTCAACGAACGCGATGAAAAAATGTGAGTGCTTGGCATTTCAGAAGTTTTTCGGCGTCTGTTTGTAGCGATGCGGAGACGTTAAAAACTAGACCAAGCTGTCCTGAATTCGCTTCTGGGCGCGTGGTGGACATGAAGCCGTTTTTGTTGAAGTTTCCGTTCCAGACCGTCTACATATTATTGGGAGCATATACGTACATATTCTACATATTATTGCAACCTTTCTCAGAATTCTTGCGTGATTGTGACTCACGAAAATACAGTTGGAGGTTATTAGCGAAGTTCCACGAGTGCGTTGTACGGCCCGAGCAGTGATGACAAGCCGCAAGCGCGTCCGCATTTTCAGAGATAATGTTTGATGTGAAAAGTGCCAAAAGCTCATCGTGGATAGTTCCATCTTTGGGCGAGTGGTAGTGGGCGGCTCATGAACGAAATGTTTGGAAGGAAACACCGGCAATGGCTCAGCCATGGTATCCATTACAAACCAGCGTACGTCGATAGAAACTCATGCGTCAAGAAGAGGCCGAGCATGGGACGCACGAATGTCCCTGGGGAGATGGGGGGTGTAGAGGGGGGGGGGAGGGAGGCGAATTAGTTTAGCCATAAGGGACGACATGAACTTGTTTAGGGCGCAGATTATAAATTGTTTCCTTTCCTCACGAATCTGCACTGCTCTCCTTGTGCCCGCGTCTGTTCACGCCGCGAAAGTCTGCCTCTCCTGGATTGTTTTTAGTGGGTGTAGCGGTCTTAGAACATAGAGGATTTGCAGCGAAAGCTGCACTGCGCTAGCCAGAGCGCATTCGGCTGCGGATGGAAGAGGACGCTACTGCGCATGCGCCGTAGCCATAGCAACCGGGTTGCGCTACAGGTGCATCGCACGTGACGTCACAGCTGCGCCGGCGGCAACTCCGCCGCCGCGCGGCGCTACTGCGCATGCGTCGTAGCCATAGCAACAAGGTTGCGTCACAGGTGCGCGGTGCGCATGCACGCGGCGCCGAATGTATACGAAAGGAGATATGGTCGGTCGTCAGACGCGCACCATGGAAGAAAGAGATGAGTCGGCCGCGGCGAAACGGCGGTACTCTTCCCATCCAGAGGTCTTCGCCTTGTACAACGCCGGCAAGCAGAGAGAGAATGAGTGAAGAGATCTATGCAAGCCATAGAGAAAGAGCGAGCGGCGGTGTGGCCCGAGAAGCGGGAAGAACGACTAGCCAATCGGAGACGCCAAGACGCGGAGCGAAAGAGGAAGCGGCCTCTAGCCGCTGAGACGGAGCCTATGTCCGAAGACAGCAGTCAAACTGCCGAAGATGTGAAAACCTTCTCGCGGATCCCGGCGCTTGCCCAGCAGATGGCGAAGATGGCGGACAGCGCACAGCTTCCGCGCGCTTGAAAACGAGGTGAGAAAGGCTAAGCGGGTGGCTGAGACGCCTTAAGAACGAAAGGAACGTCTCGCGAAGAGACGCCGCCTAGCTGCTGAACGACGGGGGGTTTGCGCAGTTATATAGCGCGGTTTGCTTCCGTTACAGAGCTCAGGTGGCTCTACGGAGGTTGGGCTGCATGTAGTGCTGATCAGGTTCCGCCGCGTTCTTTTGAGTATCCTGAAGCATATGTACTTGCACTCAACGTCATAACTTTATAGAAAGCAACATTTATTAAATATATTTCACATTTTTCCATCCAGGCTGCAGTGCATGAAATGGAAGAGAGCGCACTGTGTAATTTTACTAAGAAATAGGCCGCATGTATCTGTTAAAGGCGGTGCACCAAGAAAGCGCTGCCTTTAGTTTCTTCGGTAGTATTGCGTTCCCAAAAGTTTAGTTTGCAGGTCTCGTTCTAGGCGCCAATATATATATTCACGCACAGTAATCCCACGCATATCGGCTGTACTTCAGATTTTACGTGCGTAGCTTACTCCGAAAACTCAAACTGATATGCGGAATTAAACTTAGTCTGTCATCTTTATAAGAACTGTTAAGTGCTGTACGTATTCAGGCCGCGCGGTTCCTGCAACCAGTTTTACGTAGTTTTTTCAAAAATATACAACCCAACGGGTTTCCTTCCGAGCCATCTTAAGAACATTTGAGAATCCTAAGCTTTGGAGGGTTGAGCACTTAATTTCTTTCTGCCTTCTTATGATTACGGTCTTTAACAATGCAAGAGGAGCCGCGCTGCAGTGCGCAGAAACAGACCCCTTGTGCTGAATACTTTTGAGAAAGACTGTACCTCCTCTCTGTCCTAAAAGCTTGTTGATAGTTGTTCACGGGATATGAGGAAAAACCAAAATTAAGCGTCCGAGATGAATTTCCCCCCTTTTCTACGCTTCAAATTGCCGCCACATTGCAGAGTCTACGGGCAAGTTTCAATTACGCCTCAATGAAAACTGAGTTACCTCGGCGGGTGTTGCAGTCCCTAAGAGCACCTGAATCGAAAAATCAGAGACTGGCTTTAGTGGTGAAGATTTATTATAAATTCTTTATCAGTCGTGTGCTGCTATTCGTATATAGGTATTCGGAATCCAAAAACCCCTTCACCATTTCGGTCCAGCCCAGAAACTTCCTCTGAAGATACTGCTTGAAAATATTCTGAAGCCACTGCTTTCGTCAAATCTGCTGGCAGGTTATGTGCTCTTTAGAGCGAAAAAAAAATTGCTTTAATTTTTGTTATTCACTTAGTAGAGTGAATATTCGGGCGATATGACGCAGGCAACAGGTCAACGCTGGCAAAGCACAAGTAATTTATGCGTCAAAATCAGTTCATCGCGCTACGACTGCTCTGCTCGTTAAATTTTGAATTTGTACAGGTGCACTCAACAATCGCTGATTATTTTCTGTGCAGAAACACTAATATAAGCATAGCTGTCTGTGCGACTGGTTGCTGCAATTTGGTACAAAGCATATTTAATAATTAAGAGGAATTCAATGACTTAGATGAGACACCAACGTACAGACGCTGGAACGTGAAGCTTCCCAATCCCCCATGTTAATCAAGAACCGAACATAACGATGTACAATTAACAGGAGCGCAACCATAGTGGCGCAGACCCTCACCCTCGAAGTCCTAAAGAGGCTCGGTGACTGGTTTTCGCTTATTAAAGCAAAGTTTACTACAGTCAGCTGACTGGGCCAGAAATGAGGAAGACAAGAGCGGAGAGACATTAATTAGCGCGCATTTACTTACTTGATTTCCTTGAGTGCAGTTTCTTGCCGTTTCACATTTGGCATTCCGTGCGATAGAGTTGGCTTTTACGCCTGGAAACGATCGTCATGGGGTGGTAGACACGCGTCTGAGATTGGCCCGTATTGACGGATATCGGTCGAGGCGATGCGTCTTTACAATTTATCACTTATCACATATTCGGCGCCGTCTGGACGTCGGCCAGGCGAAGATAAGTGCTAAGGACCGAAAACAGCTATGTTGTCTATCCACCACGTTGCGGCTTCCTGAGTGATTCTCGGCATATTATTCTTTTTTATAAGTGTGGCTTCCTCGTCTTTATCTATTGACCATTGCCCTGGATGCGACAGAAAAACCACATTCTCCGGTAGGAGTCCCTTAAGCAACTGCGTTTTTTTTCTCAGTTTCGCAGTATATTTCTGCACGTTTCGCAAAAAGTAGATGGTTGAAAGCAAGGAAACTCTGGTTCCATGCCGCCGGAGCAGACATGTTCACATCGGCTCTGTCACTGCTAACCAATTACGCAGTGCTAATCACCTCGAAACAAAGTTTTCCTTGCACCAATGTGTCCGTGAAGGCGAGCGGCATCGACCGATACCAGCTGACCGTAGAGGTGCGTTTTTCTTTGCCAAATTTTGTGACTTTTTCTACCGCCTCCGTGTGAAGGAGTGCTAGGCCTAAGCTTGTCCCGCGGACGCTAGGCCCAGCACCGTCGCACCGGTCGCCGCCTGCCGTACTCCTTGGCGGCGGCCGAGATGAAGGCGTCCGTTACGACGAGGGAGGCGTCCGCTACGTCTACAGTGATCGTGGACAACGAAATGTGCGTTCAAGTTCAAAGAAAAGAGATATCACCAGAGGAATACCACAACGACGCCGGATGGACGCTCGCGGGGGAACGAATTTCGAGGCTGCGCCAGCGGACCCCCGACGGCGGCAAGCCTGACGGACCCGGCGGGAGTCAAACAACCCCGAAATCGAAATTCCACACGAACGTGAGAGCCTCGGCCATCAAGGCAGCACGCATGCCAGCCATGCCACTGGAAGAGAGCAGATAGTCGTCAGACCCAGAGGGGGACTGGACATCGTCAAGACCGGCAACACCACCGTCGCTGCGGCCATACTCGCCGCGGCCAAGATCACGATCGAGGAAAGCGCCGCGGACACCATCTGCCCCAACAAGCAACAGAACATCATGGTCGTCAGTACACCGAACGAAGACAACGCGGCTAGGTACGCTAAAATCCAGGAAATCTATATTCAAGATAACTCCTACGAAGTCAGCGCATATCGCACGGCTCCTCACGACACCGTAAAGGGCGTCATCAGAGGAATCCCCATCGACGCGAGCACCGACGAGATAGATAGGAACATCGTCAACGAGAGAAACCCGCTAGCAGTGGGCGCAAAGAGGATCGGCAGCACGACCACCGCGATCGTGGTGTTCCTGGGACCCAAGGTACCGAACTTCGTCCGATACGGAGTCACCCTGATACCGTGCCGCCTCTACAGGAAACAGATCGACGTTTGCAAGCAGTGCGGCCGAGTGGGACACCGAAAGGACGTGTGCCCGACCCCCAAAATCAAGACGTGCCTGGCCTGCGGACTCGCCAACCCCAAAGAAGACCATCGCTGTACCCCTAAATGTAAGCTGTGCGGGGACGAACACCCGACCGGAGACCGAACGTGCAAGGCGAAATACAAGATCCCCTACATAGTGCGCAAGCGACAATGGAAGCGCCGACAGGCCGAACGCCATCTGCTGTCGGAGAGCGATTTTCCGCCACTCGACAAGCCGCCAGCTGCGGGAAAGTCAAGGACTCCATCAGAGAACCGCGCGCCAAATTCCAGAGACAACAGCTGCAAGAGAAGCCTCAGCAGGAAAAGGTCACCATCACGTGAGCGAGTCAGCCGGGCTGACGCAGCTAAAGGGAACAATATAAGGAATGCGCATAAAATCACCGAAGCCACGAAGAAAGATGATATAAACAAGATGCGAGAAGCCAACAAGACATTAAGACAAGAGAACGCTGCGCTGCGCACGACCATCAACAGCCTCACGAGAGAGATCGCCGAGATCCGTAAGTTACTGATATGCAACAACGAGTCTCCACAGAGACTCACGCCAAGCACAAGCACGACCGACGAAACAACCATGAACACCCAAGAGACAGCCGTAGAGGAACCGGCACCTAAGAAGCAAGCCGTCGAGGCCACGCGCAAGCAAACAGAGAACAATCGAATCGAGAACCCCGAGGCCCAATTCAAAGCGAGGTTCACCAAACTGGAACAATTAATCACGGCGAACATCGCAGCAGTGACAGCAATGAAACAAACAATGGAGACCTACCAAGCCGAGAACACGAACAGATTCGCCCACATCGAAAGGACCCTACAGCCGATAGTGAGCCACCCGACGTTTGCGCCCCTCTTCGCGCAACATCCACCCAACCAGGGAACCGCGTACACACCAACGCAACCATGGCTGCCAACGCAACAACAGCAGCAGCCGTAACAGCGTGGCAGTGGAACTGTCGCGGCCTCGGAAGGAAGAAGGCAGTGATCCAACAGCACATCGCACATGCCGCGCGCAAACCAGACGTGATCCTATTACAAGAAACACTCACCGACGCACCGTCCCTGCCCGGCTACAGAGTGCACAAGGGCCAGCCCGACGAGAAAGACCTGTGCACCCTGGTCAGGAAGGGACTCACGTTCGTTGTGCACGAGCTGCGAAGCAATATCAAGATCGAGCACACACTCATCGTAATCATCTCGGGCAAGAAGAGAAAAGGAAGCATTTTTCTGCTCAACATATACAGCAGCCCATCGCAGAGAAAACATAGATTCAAAACAATACTACACAGAGCCAGCACCGCGGCAGGCCGCAACACGCTAATCGTCTGCGGCGACTTCAACGCGATGAACCCAGCCTGGGGCTACAACAAGTACACAGCAAAGGGCCGCGACCTGTACCAAGACGCCACGGAACTCGACTTCACCCTCATCACGGACCCGGCGCATCCGACGAGAATCGGTAACTCTTTGTCCCGGGACACCACTCCGGAACTCACGTTCGTCAAGAACGACGTGCGGGGCGCGATCACCTGGCGAAACACGGGAACCGACCTCGGCAGCGACCACACCATCATGGAAATCAGCATACCGGAACACAACGACACCAGCATCAAAACACACAGATGAGACTGGGATGCCTTCCGAGACGCCAGAAGCCAGAAGACAGACGCTGACGGCGAGATCGAAGACATAGAGACGTGGAGGGCCGAAATCACCAAGAGCGTACGCGACGCGACCAAAGAAATTGAAACGGACGCTGCGATTGATAAAGTAGACAGCCGGCTAGCGCATCTCATCGAAGCCAAGCAGTCAATACTCAGTCGCTGGAAGAACCAACGGCTCAACCGCAGACTCAGAAAGAAGGTGGCGCAGGTCAACCGAGCGATCGAGGAGCACTGGCGCGCTCTATGCACGCAACAGTGGATCGAGATCTGCAACGCGGCAGACGGGCAGATGCATAGCGGGAAGACGTGGAAACTGCTGCGGCACCTGCTCGACGAAACCAAGACCAAGTCGGACTAAAGGGACAGACTCGCCAAGCTCATACATCGGGCGGTCTCGGTACACGGCGCCGATGAAATCACCAGGCGCATCAATGACAAATACCTGCCCACTACACCCACCGAACAACACGCGCCGTACGGCGGCCTACCCAACGCGAAGCTCGATCGTGACATCGACGTCGAGGAGGTCCGCGCGGCCCTGCACGCCCTCAACAGCCGGTCGGCAGCTGGCCCGGACCTCATCACGAACAAGGCGCTCAATAACCTCGACGACGGCTCGATTGAGAACCTCGCAAAATACTTCAACAAGTGCTAGAGAGCGGCCGCGCTACCAAAGCAGTGGAAGACAGCCAAAACTATCCTGATACCCAAGCCGGGGAAGCCACCGGACACGGACAACCTTCGGCCCATCTAGCTCACGTCCTGCGTGGGCAAGGTGCTGGAGCACGTCCTCCTCAACAGGTGGCAAGACTACCTGGAATGAGAAGGGCTGTATCCGGCCACGGTGATCGGCTTCAGACAGCACCTCAGCACGCAGGACGCGATGCTGCAGCTCAAATACCAAATCATAGACAATGGCGGCAGCGCCCGCGACAACAAGGCAATCCTGGGTCTCGACCTAAAGAGCGCCTTTGATAATGTGAAACACTCGGCGATTCTATCCCAAGTCTCTAAGCTCAACATGGGCGAAAGATCCTACAACTACATCAAGGACTTCCTCACGGACAGTACCGCAGAGCTACGAGCAGGCTACCTACAAACGCAAGAGAAGAAGCTAGGGAGCACCGGCACACCGCATGGATCGGTCATTTCGCCGATGCTGTTCAACCTGGTAATGATCGGAGTGGCCGAGAAGCTCGCGGACAACGAAGACGTCAGGCACACCATCTACGCGGACGATATCACACTGTGGGTGACCGGCGGCAGCGACGCCCACATCGAGGGCGCTCTGCAAGCCGCCGTCGACGCGATAGAAGACCACCAGGAAGGCACCAGCTTGAGATGTTCGCCGAGCAAATCGTAGCTCCTCATACTCCCACCTACCAATAATGGCAGATGCAAGACCAGACAACGCGAATGCGAAAAAATCAGAATCGTAACCAAATCCGGCAACGTGATCCCCGAGGTCAGCAAAATCAGGATCCTAGGCATGGTCATCGAAAAGCATGGAAGAAACGGCGAAACCATCGCTCGTCTCGCGGCAAAAGCGGCCAACGCTATGCAACTCCTCAAGAGTCACTTCCCGGAAGGCTGGCATGAGAGAGGAGAGCCTAATCAGGCTCGTCCAATCTTTCATCATCAGCCACGTCGCGTATGTTGCAGCCTACCACAGATGGCTGCGACACGAACGCAAAAAAATTAATGTAATCATCAGGAGAGCGTACAAGGCGGCGCTGGGCCTGTTCGAGTCCACGAGCACAACCCGCCTCTTACAACTCTGGATGCACAACACGCTCGAAGAAATAGCCGAAGCGCAACGGACCTCTCAACTTGAGCGGCTCTCCACGACCAAAGCTGGCAGGAAGATACTGGACGACCTGGGAATAGGACACTCGAACGAGGCGGAGACGAAGCTCCCCGTCCCCGAAGAGGTACGACGACAGACCAGAATCGACCCCATACCCAAGAA
This sequence comes from Amblyomma mixtum, assembly GCF_055824585.1. Lineage (NCBI taxonomy): Eukaryota > Metazoa > Arthropoda > Arachnida > Ixodida > Ixodidae > Amblyomma > Amblyomma mixtum. The sequence goes on from NC_143013.1 coordinate 182,888,089, forward strand.
CATGAACCCCGAGTATAACAAGGGAAGAAGAGCCGCGAGGGCCAAGGCTCTCATCGACCTGCACGCCAACGACGAGCACGCGCGGTACGTGGACGCGGCCGAATACCAACGGAACGCCTTCGCAGCGGTCGTCATAGCGGCGTCGACCGGCGCCACGAGGACGGCAGCGAGCGTGAGAAGCGCCGGAGCGGAACAAGCGGAGGAGGTGGCCATCGCCCTGGCTATCGCCGATGCAGACTGCTACACGGTGCTGAGTGACTCGAGACAGGCTGTGCGAAACTTCGCCAAAGGCCAAGTCTGCAGAGAGGCCGAGCGCGTACTACGAGCGACTAAACTGCAAGACAGAAGAGTAAGAATCAAGTGGTTTCCGGCGCACGCGGGCGACGCGTCGGAACGCAGTGCGAACCACAATGAGACGGCACACGCAGCGGCGCGAGCGCTAACCAACCGCGCCCCGGCAACACACCGTCTGACGTGGTTCGGAGCCAAGGACCGCATGACCGACTACAGCGAAATCACGAAGGCCTACCGCCTGGCTCGCAGGACTCTCCCACCCCCGCACCCGAGGCTGAGTCGAGCGGAGGCGGTACTACTGAGACAGCTCCAGACCGGATCGCTACCGAGCCCGGGACTGATGCATCGCATGTACCCCGAGACGTACCCGACCGATACGTGTAGAGTCTGCCGGAGGGAGCCAGCAGATCACACGCACATCTTGTGAGACTGCTTCAGAAATCCAAAGGAAGCAAGATCAGGAACAATCCCGCCGCGGCTGGAGGCAGCCGCGAAGAGCAACGACCATGACCAACAGCTATGGGCTGTCCAGCAGGTCCTCGGGGCGCTCGAACGGCAGGGACCCAGCGAGCCGGCAACGGCGAGTGGAGACCCGCGCCGAGTAACGGCAGCCTCGTAGACGACGTAGGCCCTCGTCGGGGCGCGCGAGCGCCCAACTGCAGGCACAAATAAAGTTTCCTCCAATCCAATCCAATGGTTGAAAGCAAGACACTGCTTGCTTCAATCAAAAAAGCTAAAGTGCTTGAGAGAGAGAGAGAATAAACTTTCATCTCCAACAGATAAGGTGATCAAGCCCCCCCCCCCCCCCCCCCGCCCCCCGACTCGCAGGCCCCGGGGGCGGGTGCCGCCGCCTCAGATGCAGGCTCGGAGGCCTTGGGTCCCAGCAGCTTCTTCAGCCAGTTGGACGAGCAGGAGCTGGATCTCAGGGTCCGAGCTGTGCAGCAGGGTCTCCCAGGTGTCTACTGTTTATACTGTGCGTCCCTGGAGAGTACGGGCATTCCCTTATTATGTGGCCGAGGCTCCCTCAAACGCCACAAACACTATATTTATCACTCCTGGCCCCAGGAAAAATGTTACTCTCCATAACCGGGTGCGGATACCTACAAGTTTGCAGTCGCCTCCAAGCGACTACTTGTCGGTCGTCTATTTTGAGGTCTGGCGGGGGTACCAGTCTGCGCGCCAATATATAATGCTGCGTGATCTCCCCACATTTTGGCATGCGCTGTCAGCACAATCGGTCAATCGAGGAGCTCTGTAGCGGCTCGGCGGTAGAGATCTCGAGCCAGCTCGAGGGCCGCCTCGTTGTCGGGGGCGGCTTCGTGCGCCGGAGTGCAAATTATTTGAATTTTCCTATCCAACTTTCTCTGGCCTAGGACTCTGGCCGCCAAGGCGAGATCCTTCCCTTGCTATAATTTTGCATGGCAGTTTTGCTGTCACTGATGACAAACTTTGCTTCCGTTCCAACGCAAGCTAACGCGATCGCACTTTCCTCGGCAACTTCTATGCTCCGCCCTCGCAAAGTGGCAGCAGTCACGGAATTTCCCCGGCCGGGAACGACCGTTGCCACCGTGAAACCGCCACCACCTCCCGCCGCGTCTACATAGACCACCTCATGTTCCGAATTTTTGCCGTATCCATTTTCTAATGCCTCGGCTCGTTTTTGCCGCCTGTGTTTGTTATAGTCCGGATGCATGTTTTCTGGCAGGGAGGGAATCATCAGATTTTGTCTGAATTCCCCATCTACCTCCACTTTTTGCGTGGGACCCATATCCGGTTTTATTCCAACTTTGGTCATAATGGCTCTTCCTGTCCTCGTGGTACTAAGTCTCTCAATTTGAGAGGTTTGTACCGCCTCCGCAAATTCTGGCCATGTGCTGTGTACCCTAGAGCCATCAGACTCTGTTGATGTGCACATGGCAGATCCAGCGCTCTTTTTGCGCGCTTTCTGATTTGAGACTCAATCTTTTCTTTTTCCACCACTTTCAAATCTAGATGCGGCGTTGCATAGCTCGCCCGCCGAAGATGTACGCCTGTACGAGTATAATGAATTTTTTTATCCTATAACCCTCGGTCCCTGCTGGCTACCCGCCTAATTAGGCTCAGGGTCTGCATTTCGTGATTCTCCAGCCTTCTGATGCTCTCGCCATTATGACCATGTGACTCGAGAATGAGGCCCAATATTCTTATTTGCGCGACTATTGGTACCTCCTTACCCGCCACTTTAATTTTGATCTGCGACGGTGGCTTGCGCCTTAAGTGCTTTGTATTATATATAAATAATTATGATTTCTGCGGCGAGCGCGCTAGGCCTTTCTTGGCCGTGTACTCGAACTATGATGTAGGTGGCTGCCTGGAGCAGGTTTTCGATGGCCGAATCACTTTCGCGGTTTACCCAAAGGATTACATAGTCTGTTCTGAAAGTAGTAGGACTGATTTTTTTAAACAAAATTTATTCAAGAGAATACTGCAAACGATTACCAGTTTTCAAGGTAATCCTTCCGCACCTACACGCTGCTGCTTATGAGTTTTACATTTTTTGTGCGCCTCCGAGAACGCCTGGACCGGAATGCTGTTTAGCTCCCTCGTCACGGCCTCTTTAACCACCTCTACCGATCCGTGATGTTTCCCCTCTAGCGTCGATTTTATTCTCGGGAATAGAAAAAAGTCTGGCGGGGCCAAGTCGAGGCTGTAGGGGGGGCTGAGGCAGCGTTGCCGCCTTGTGCTGGGCAAAAAATCGGGGTCCTCATTCACATGATGAAGAAGATCCTACCGGTTGGCCTTAGCCTCCTCTGACAACACTCCCGGCACCAACTTCGCGCACGCTTTCCTCATGGATAAGTTTTCTGTCACGATCTCAAAAACTTGGGTTTGAGGAATGCTGAAGTCACCAGAAATTCTCTGATACTCATTTTACGATCACTGCTAAGTAAATGTTTCACTCGCTACACATTTTCGTTGGTCTTGCTGGTCGAAGGGCGTCTGGAGCGGTTGTCTTCATCCACTTTTTCTTACCTTCTCGGAACAGCTTGTGCCACTCAAAAAACACCTGATCTACCCATGGAAGCGTCACCGTAGGCCTCCTAAATTATGTTGTGAGTCTCTTTGCCCGTTTTACTAAGATTTACTCAAAATTTGATCGCGTATCGTTGATCGAGTAAACGCTCGACTATTCTGCGTGACGAGACGTTTCGACAGGGGTTCACAGTACAAGCGACCTCCTCTATTCAGCGGCCGAGAGCCTACTGCCGATTTTCCCCAGCATTCCCAATATCCCCCTTCAACGCTCCTGCACGCGCAGACCAGCTCTCTTCCGCCTGTTCGCCCAGGAAAAAACCAGTCCTACTACTTTCAGGACAGACCCTGTATATCATCCGCATATATACTAAATTTTAATACCTGGAGCTTTGTCAATTGTTCGGGGAGCTCTCTCATATCAACGTTGAAGAGTAGGGAAGGCGGCATCAACCCCTGGGACGTACCCCTACTGCGTAGCTCAATTGCAGGGAATTCCAGCGTTTGGAACTTCATGCAGGCAGTTCTGCCCGTCAGGAACTCCCTGATGTACCGATATGTCCTGGCACCTACATTAACCTTGTTCAGCCCTTCAAGGACCGCCTCATGCTTCACGTTGTCGAAAGCTTTCGTGAGGTACCGCATTCACAGGTACAGCATTCACGACACAAGGAGTGGTTGCCAGTCCGAGTCAAACTCGGTATGGGCATACAATTCCTTTAGACTGTGGTGGCGCATGGCGCGTCAACGCCGCGCGCTGCTGGTGAATAATTCAAGGAAGAGACACGCAGCGCTTCGAAAACAACCATTTTCAAGCGGCTCTTGTGGAAGCAACATCTTCCTCTATTCTGGTGACCTGGAACGTAGATAGGAACGGAGCGCGTCATGACGTTTCCAAGGCTCCAAAGTCCAACGTTCGCTCCGTTGATGGTTCTCGTACGGTTTTCGCGTATGGTTCTTACACGAAATTAGTTTGAAAATTGGTTTTTGAGGAAAGGAAATGGCGTATCGCCGCCTGAAATCTCGGTGGCCACTTGAACTGCGCCGTGAGGGAAGGGATGGGTTTTGAATTTCTTTTAATTTTTATTTTTCAAAAGAAAATCAATTAAGAAGGGAGTGAAAGAAGAACGAGAGGTGCCGTAGTAGAGGTGTCCGGAATAATATCGACCACTTGAAGTTCTTTGACGTGCACTGATGTCACATAGCACACGGGTGCCTTTGGCGTTTCGCCTCTATCAAAGCGCGGCTGCCGCGGTCGGGTTCGAACCCGGGCACTCCGGCCGAAGCCGGTTTTCTCCTAGCGACCATTACCTCCAAGCAATCCAGGTTCGGCCAAATAAAGCCTCGCTGCCCGCTCGCGCTTGAAGTGCGCTACATACTGACAAGACCCCAGCAGCAAGTCCCTATGACCAGTTGAAGCCAGCCATTCTACAGCGCACTTTGCCACCCGACAGCAAACGGTTGCAGCAGCTTCTTTCAGCGTTAGGCTGGGCGACCGGCTTCTATAGATAATTCTTCAGCACATGCTGGGCCTGCTTGGAGACTGTGCAGCAGTTCTGGACTCCCAGATTCTTGGGGAGCTCTTCCTCCAACGCCTTTAGCCTTTGGTGCAGATGTTACTGGCCACGGCCACCGACACGCCACTTGGACCGCGCGGACAAGATCATGGACGCCGCCAGGCTCCATCAGGGGCCCCCCCTCTGTGATATGCGCTCGAACCCAAAATCTAGACGACCCACTGTCGTCAATTTCAACAGATTCTGTGGCGTTCCTTTCATAACTTGCCGAGTTGCACAATGACATGCGGCATCTGCAAGACCTCTTTGTTTGCGTCCCGCGGTCTTCCAAGCAGGGTGTTCATAGTCTCCGCTCACCGACGTATCACCGACTTTCTTGCAGGCGTTGCACACAACTCATTGAGTGGCAGGGAAACGCGCTGAGGAATCATTAATGGCGACGAATGGTTCTCTGGACTATTATGGTCGCCTGTTCTGGGTTGCCGGCTCTACCAGCGGACTCCGGTTTCTAGTCGACACCGGTACTGATTTCAGTGTACTCCTTGTTAACGTTCTGGCCAGCACTGCCTCGCCGCTGTGCTCTTTCCAAGCCGTGAATAGTTCGCGGATACCGGTTTACAGGAAGTCATCACTCCTCGTCAGCCTTGGCGCACGCCGGTCATTTCGTGTGATATTCTTGGTTTCCGAGATCAGGCACACAATCCCTGGAACGGACTTTGCTATTTCTCCCTCTTGGTTGGCACAGCACGTAAGAAATTGCGAATAGACTACAAGACTCTCTGTCACTGGTTGGCCCTCCCTTTTCTACCCCTTCTCCTTTGCGATCCGCCATACCGTCCCTTTGCCTTACGGCAACCTGCTGAGAGCAGGCTCCCGCGACTAGACAAAACCTATAAACACGGTGTCGTGCATCGCATTATTACCACTTGTCAACCAACGCATGACACAACTCGTCGCCCTGCTCCAGGAAAGCTCCGCAGTGCACGCCAGGAGTTCGAACACATGGTAGACATTGGCATCGCCCGGCTAGTCTTCAGATGTTGATGTGGCCCTCTGCACATAGTCCATAAGAAATTAGGTGACTGCCGCCCATGCGGAGACTACCGCGCCCTCAACTTCGCCACTCACCCCGATCGTTACCCTTTACTGAACGTCCAGGCCTTTATCAGCACCCTACGTGGCTGCGTCATATATTCGAAGCATGACTTTCAAGAAGCGTACTATCAGATTACGGTTGTTCCTGACAACGTACAAAAGGTGGCTATCATCAAGCCTTTCTGTATTTTTTAATTCATCAGGATAACTTAAGGCCTATGAAGTGCAGCGAAAACCTTTCAGCGCTTCATTGATGCCATTATTCGCGCTTTCCTCTTTGTATTCGCGCACGACGATGATGTTATCATCACTAAGACGTGGGGTTTCCTTAATTTTAATCCTAGAGTTTTGACTTAGGGCAAGTCTGCACGGCCAGGAGATTGCTCTTGTTGCTTCACGGGCTTGGTTGCTTGCGTCTACATAGATAACAACGGGCCCTTTAGGAAGGCAAGCATCTTGTTCTTCAAATTTGTGGCGAAGCAACAATGCCGAATTAGCAGACGTTGGCAGGCGATTACCTGTTGGCTTTTTTTCGCTGACCTATACAAACTTATATGGGGGAAGAACTGGCGTTGGCGGCTGAACAGTGAAGCGTGACGTTGCATAAGCCCTCAGTGCGTGCGTGGTGTGTGATAGACTGGCCTTAAAGGGAGACTGAAACACTTTTTTTGAAAATCAGGCTGGCAGCGGCGTCTTATAGTTTTTCACGCTATATGCTGGAATATCGCATCCAAATATGGCAAGAACAAGCGAAAATTGCCTTTTTTAGCAGAAATATGCGTCCTGTGCCGCGGGGCACGCCGCGCGGCGCGCCGCCGCCCGTGATTGGTCCAGAGAGGTCGTGACGACACTTTGAGGACTGGAGAAGCTGCCGATGCGGATCCGGCGCTGCGTTGAGTGCAGATCGCAGCTTTCCGTGGTGTTGTAAAAGCGAATATGGTGACTATTTTTTTACTGACCTCCAAAGAAAAAGATCCCAGACAACACCAAACGTCCTGAGGACGTCCTCAAATGGTCAAAACGTCCTCATCCCAAACAGGACATTCTGAGCACTTTTTGAGTGCATCACGGTAAAATGTCCTCATGAGGATGTCCTCAGTTTGTACTTCGCGGAACGACTCGAGGACGAAAATTTCTCAAATGTCCTACAAACGTCCTATCGCCGGACAATATTATGGCGTTGAACTGAGATGAAACCGGCTTTATCTCTCGCACTCGGCTTTCATTTCGTAAAATCCTCAGGTTTATTAAAAGATACCGGTGTACAATAGAGATGTAATGTAGGAAACCATTGTAACTGAAAATATTATGTGCCTTCAGGAGATATCTTAAGTTATTTTGGCTTGCAAACCTGGTCACATGTACTGCATGCTGCTGATGGGGTTGGAGTGTGCAAATTTTTGGGCAATTTGTTGGATTGGCTATTCCACTAAGGTGACAGAGTTCAACTCCCGAGAGAGTTATATAGTCATTGCTGTAGGAAAATATTGCATGGAGAATAACCTGTAACTGCCAACAAATATGGTGGACGAACCAGCCACTTGTTGAGTATGCTTCGATGCTTGCTTGCTTGCTTGCGCTTGCTTGCTTGCGCCTGCTTGCTTGCGCTTGCTTGCTTGCGCTTGCTTGCGCTTGCTTGCGCTTGCTTGCGCTTGCTTGCGCTTGCTTGCGCTTGCTTGCGCTTGCTTGCGCTTGCTTGCTTGCTTGCTTGCTTGCTTGGACACGCGTCGAACCGAGTATAAAATCACTAACCGAGCCTCGCTGAGCACGCCTCAGGTGGTCTGGCCGCACCTAAGCTGAGGAGAGCAACAAATGCTTGAGCCTCTATAAGGTTTTTGCAGGGGCTAAGTGAGCATGTTTCTACTTTTAGAAGAGGCACTTCTTCGGAATGGTGACACGCCTCTCATGCGCGAGAAAATCAAAGGAACTGCGTCATGGTTCAGCCGCGACAGAAATCTCCAGAGTTCACATTAGGGACAAGCTCTGCATGTAGCCGCTCTTACGAAAGTGCTTCGAGCAGAGTAGGCTTGCTTTGGTCGGCTTGAATTCTTCGTCACAGCAACGAGCGCTTTCGCTGCGAGCGTATAATCTGGCGGAAAACAGTGGAAGACGACACAGTCGCGGGCGTAGTTGTTCGTGGACACGAACAACTACGCCCTCAAGGTCGGCTGACACGCTTTGTACGTCACAACGCACGCAGCACGAGAGTCATTGCGCGCTGAAAGCTCTCTCGGGTGCGCCGAAGTATCCCCGGCTCCTCAACGTGACGTCACGTTGGCCGACATGGACGAGGTTTTCTTCTCCGCTGTTCTCCTCTCCTGCGCTCGCGCGGGGCGCGGGAGATTTAAACATCGCGTTTTTAATTGGTGATTGCGCCACTGTTTTAGCCAAAATCGAAAAAATAATTTCATAGACGTGATCAGCAATGACACCACTTCAGAACCCTGAAAAATTAGCTTATTCGAAAACCGCGTCAGTATCCCTTTAAGGCTGCGAGCATCACGGCGCTGCTGCACCAGCTCATGAGTCTTGTTGAGCTGCGAATTCTGTTTTGACGCTATCACCGTTGTGATGCGTGAAAGGCATGTAATGGTCCTCACAGCCTCTTGGTCTACGGCTTTAAGGCGATCCCATTTGGCTCTGGCAAGATGTTGAAATTTGGCCTGGTAAATCATGCGTGGCTGCAAAACTGCCCTTACTAAATGCCGTGCAACGAACGAGCCAGCGCTACCCTTTTTAAAAGTCATTTTTCGAATCAAACCCAAAGTCTGAATAACTTGCCTTTTTGCTTGGGAAAGCCAAGCAGTCGCTGATCCTGATGGCTGAATCGTTAAGCCCAAGATTTTTACACTCAGACTTTCCTGTAGCGGGGTGCCTGACAGACATAGACGGATTAGACTTGCGTCAAGTTTACGGTATCCCCAGCTGTTGGCGACCGACGTGTATGTAGTTTTACACACGACAAGTTAAACCCGATGGTTGATGGGTAATGAGAGAGGTTTCTTATCGGAAGACCGCACTTTTTGACTTTCACGGACCGCAAACCTCTCACGGCCGCTTTACCTTCATCAAATACCACCTACTTACCCAGAGAAATTCCACATTGGGCCTTCCTGACTTAAATTTCTACCGACGTCTGGCATATGAAGGGCGCTCATAACATTCCCGCCGACGCCGTCAGCCGTCTAGCTTTTTTGAAAACCCATAGACCTGGCCCGCTATGAACATAAGAATGGAGACCGTCAAGTACTTTACTCACCACGTTCATCATCCTTGCACCTGCACCCTGAGCATTGTACTGATTCTGGCGTCACATTATTTGCGACGTCCACCACGTCACTGGACGCACACGCCCTTGTCTGTGCGTTTACATCGCACCCTTTTTAAAGATCTTCGCCGTCTTTTTCATCTCCTCGTTGCAGAGCGACTGGCCTGGCCTTGCCTCAACGCCGACGTTCGCAACTGGGCGCGGGCGTGTTTGCCTTTTAGCAGTGCAAGGTTCATCGTCACTCTGTGATTTCTAGCCCCCGAACTCCCGTTTTTCAGTTCTTAACATCGACCTGATCGGACCGTTACCGTCATCGCAAGGTAACCGTTATATACTCACCGTAATTGACCGCTGAACGCGATGGCCGGAATTCACCCCTATATCAGAAATAATTGCGTAAACGGCTCCTTCCATACTCATTTGCACGTCAATATCCCGTTTTGGCGTGCCAGCGGAGATCATCACCGAGACAGGCCGCCAGTTCGAGCCCGCAGTTTTCGCCAGTCTGACCCAGCTTCTCGGCATCACCACCTCAAAACTACAGCTTACTATCCGGAAGCCAACAGTTTAGTCGAGAGGTTATAGCACCATCTGTAGCCGTCGCTCATGGCTTACGGCCTTCCGGGGCATGCAGCCACTTCGTTGGCAGTCGTCGTTTTAGATCTTCGTTCAGCCAACAAGAAAGAGCTCGGATGTGCCCCTTCTCTTCTGGTCTGTGTCAAATATTTGCGTCTACCGGCTGGTTTCATGTGCCCGCCTGCCAAGAGTTTCGTTTGTGTTTCTCCTGCCATACCTCCCGTTGAACGTCTAACTAATATCCTGTCCCGCATCTCCGCTCTTGCGACAGGCGCTCCCTAGTGCAATCCGACCTTTGTCCACCACTAATTGAAATACACTACCTCCGTTTTCTTGCGCGTGGATTGTGCCCACCGTCCGCTTCAGGCACTCTATGCTTGAACCCATCTGGTCATCGCGCGGGGTGACAAAACATACGCTGAGCACAACGGTCACGAAATAGTCGTCTCCCTCGACCACTTAAGGTCTGCACACGTCGACAACATCGCGCCTCCTCTAGCGGCTGCCCTTTCCCTGCTCTTTCCGTTTTTCTCCACCAAGACATCTCCCTGCCCTCTTTCAACTCGCCAGAAGAGTGGGATAATTCCTTCTCCTCAGTGGGAGGCCCTGGGGTGGCGCGTCATGAGGTGACGAAGTGAAGAAAGATATGCGCAGTGGCTGCAAAAAAACAGTCATTAAGCCTGATGGCATCATCATCATCATCATCAGTTTACCTGCGGCTCTTGTAGAAGCAACATCTTCTTCGCCAAGACAAACGATCATTCTACTCAAGTGCTCTTTTTAAGAAACAGTAGATTCGCAATTTCGGTCCCTCGTGCGTGTTTCCCTGTTGGAGTTGAAATCCAATAAGAAAAAAAACATGCCTAAGGCTTCACTAACAAATGGTAGTGCAGTCATACATTATACAGAATGCGGTGCCAAATTGCCTTTATTTCAGTATCCGTTGTTGATAACCCAAAAGAGTACTGCATCTTTGCAAAGGCGGCAATTTACCATAGGAACAAAAGGCCCTTTCTTTCTAAACAAGCTTCAACGAGCAACGTCTCACTACGTTGAATGAGAGGGGCACATTGCGTGCCTTCTTGAGCCTGTCATGTCACAGAAAAGCTAAAAATGCAGAGCGGTACATGGGCGTAGAGACGAACATAGCAAATTAATCCTTGTACAACCGTTAGCTCCACACTGCAAACAGGAACTCAGAGGAAAAACGAACAAACAGGAAAGCCCAGCCAAGTACAAATAATTGATTAGCCCCCACAAATACGGCCGATCAGAGAGATCAGAAGCCTGTATACCATGCGGTAGAAGAGGAACTAATGCGCACTCTATGTACGCACTACTGGGAGTTTAGCGTCCACGGAAAAACATGAAACGCCAAGGTAGACTAAACGAAGTTCACTAGCGCTAACAGGCCTGAAAATGTTAATTCAAAACATGAATCCCACACAAACGTGGCGAAACTTCTGTGAAAACGCTGTATATGGAGCCTCGTTCAATGAATAACTCCGAGTAAGCAATAAATTGCAGTGGCGAGAAACAGATTGCATGCGGTCGGCCTCCCAAACATCTAGAGTCCATGGCTACAAAAGTCTGAGCATATATAGCGGTGGAGAGTTAGCACACTGCCTTTCCAGTAATCGACACTGTGCTTATAGGCACTCAAACGACGCAAAAGTACATGTGTGGCAAACGTGTCCACTGCATGTCAGCATTTTCAGCAGGTGCTGATCGCCACTATCCAAACCAGAGACCGTAACTCTCACAACAATAACCCCGAGCTCCTTGCACAGAATTAAATTCCTGCGTTCAAAAATAACTTCATGCGTTCTTGACTTACCACCGCAAAAAAAAAAAAAAAAAAACGCCAGGTCATTTGCATTCACTAATACCTTCCATTCATGACCTACAACACGGAAACCACTGAAGCTCTACTCTTTAGAACTCTTATAAAAAGTGGCTTCAAGTATAGTGCGCACAAGAGCTGCCACAGTGGCCAACCCTGTTTTACAGGCGAGTGAATGCAGACTAATTGTGAGAAAGAGGCATTTACAGTCAAGTGCGCGGAACAGTTTTTGTAGTTACGGGATATCCTAGAAGAAAGAACTGAACCAACATTTACCTGCTAAAAATAAAGAGAAAAAGAAAGGAAAAGCATACTCGATCGAAAGTCTTTGCCAGGTCAGTTTGCAGCAGTGCAAGTTGTTCATGAGCGTCACTGCAATACTGGAATACGGTGAGCGCATCAAGTATCAGCATCAAGTTAGACTCTATTGACCGTCTTCTGAAGCCACAGGCTTCATGAGGTCCAATCAAAGAAGAAATTGCCAGCTGTAGCCGATTTGAGATTACTTTAGCGAAAATCTCATAATCAACATTAGGCGGTATTATAGGTCTTTATCCATTTGCAAACCGTAGTTTTCGTATCAACAGTTTTTGGTATTAAGAAAATATAGCATTTGCTAAATTATGGCGGCCAAAAACCGACATCAACACCGATCTAAAACATTTGGAGGAGCAAAGCATATATAACAGATTTAAATGCCTCGTAAAATTATTCCGAGGGGCTGACAGACCCTGGGGTTTTCGAAAGTGACAATCGATCAATTGCTTCTTGCAATCTACCCAACGTTAAAGGTGCACTGAAGAGGATTCTGAACTTGTCTTTTTGCCACGGGAACTCGATCTACACGTTCCTAGCATTCTTAGAAACTGTGACTTATTGCCCTGTGCGGCCGATTTCCCTAATTAAATTGAATTAACGTCCGGCTCCCGCCTTTATTTTTTGAATTCTCCCCGTACGGTCGGCGGAGTCGACCAACGCCTGAAGTGCCTATCAGCCAGCTCCGTGGAGGCTGTGGTTTCGCTTTATTTTGTTTTTTAGGTTTCCATGAATAAATAGTTTCATTCGCAGATAATATAGCCGCAAAATAAGCCCGAAGGAATAAAAATACGCGGGGTCTATTTGCTACTACGGACTACTTTGTATTACTCCACCGATGGCAGAGCGGCAAGCCGCCACGGGACTGGGTGAAAGGCGCTCCACGCGTTGGTCGACTCCATCCACCGTACGGGGGAGAATTAAAAAAAAAAAAGGCGGGAGCCGGACATTAATTCGATTTAATTAGAGAAATCGGCTACACAGGGCAATAAATCGAAGTTTCTAAGAAAGCGCGGTACGTTTAGATCGAGTTCCCGCGGCAAAAAGACAAGTTGATATTCCTCTTCAGTGCACCTTTAAAGGACGGCTTTTTTCCCCGCACTCATGCCCATAAGAGGATTAACAGTAGACAACTACAGCGTTACGTGAGCATCATCAGGCGTACTTGAAGCTTAAGCAAAAAGTGGGGCTTAGGGATTTGCAAACTAACTCAGTCACTATTGTATTTGCTCGTGTGCTCCGGGCGCCAGCACAGTAGATTTCGGAGACTCTCTTGGCAGTCACGTGGCGACGGTCATGAAATTAGGCCTGCCTAGTAATTCCTCAGAGTGCAAAATACGATTGCTGCGTTATCGTATACGGGGCGCCCGAAAGCGTTCCGCATCAAACTTTTGAAGGTGACAACAGTTGCAATTTCGTGTGTGTAGGCGTGCAGCCTGGAATTCAAGTTCCTGCAAATTAAAAAGGCTCCGAAGCGACCTCTTATATTTGCTGTGCTCAAAATACGACCCCGTGTAGGTGAGCTCAGCAGCTCAGCCACGAAATGCTTACTTAAACAATCCGCAAATCTCCTTAAAAAGCGATTTTGAAGTGATGTCTGTTTTCCTCTCCGATGATGCCATGATCAATGCGCGGAATGGAAAAAGTGACCCTCCCAAGTTTGAGCCGCAGTGTGCACTATGGGAGCTTAATTATTCGTTTATAAACAAAAAAGGCTTCAAGCAGCGAATCGGGACAGCTTTGAAATCTTGCAGGAACATCGTAGTTGTATTATTTGCCGCTTCGTGTATGTTTAACAGTGCTGTCGACGCAACATACAGCGCCTCGTGTTAAGCTGCAACATACTCTCGCACTCTGCATTGCACATCAACAGTACTATGGAAGTAATATCTCACTATGGCGGTTTGCTTTGCAAGTCGCCGTCTTCAAGTAATACTACCGGAAAGAAGAAAATCATGCGCCAACGACGACGAAGCTTCGGAGGCGGCCGGCGGACGATGGTGCAAAATAGCTTCTTCTGACCCTGCCTCTCGCCCCGGTGGTGCTTCAACGGATACTTGTGAAAGAGTGTTAGTTGCCGTCGCTTCCCACGTCTCAATAAGCAAGCATTCACTACTATCGAAATTATTTCGTGGCCAGGTCTGCCGACGAGCCAGCAAAGCAAACCATGAGCAAACCAGGCTAAACACATTCTTTAGCACGTCTACTTGATTTAACTGCGTTAAAAAAAACAATGAATTTCTGCATTTCTTACATTTCTCATTCTTGGGATCTTCTGGTAGTCGTCATACTTTAACGCCGCGACGTCAGTGATTCTCTACGTTATATTCACACGTCCCTGGTATTCCTCATACCACTCCTGGCGTAGTAATGCAGCGGTCAAGCGATGCGCCAATGCCCTTCGATGGCAGGTACTGCCATTTGTGGGGCTTGTGCGACCCAGGCGGGAGACACTTCTAGCACATGATCTCATCCCCACGGCTCTCTGCGCATGCGCTGCTACAGCAACGGAGGCGTGCGTCGTCTGCTTCTCACGGCGTTGCGGCCGCCGGGGCCCGAAAACCGTTCGCTGTGCTAGCGTGTACTGAGAATTTAAGTGAAGTGCATGAGCAATCTACTTGCGCAACGTCAGAGGAGAAGGCTGCGAGAGAGAAGTCGTTTGCTTCCACGGCGGCGTTAAATCAATATGCACCTACGTGGTGAGCGCTGCCAGATAGCATAGATGGCTTTGCAGCGCCAGGGACGAAGGTCTAAGCAGGTTCCTCCCCTCTTGTGGCCTCGGCGCGCGCATTTGTTTTGTTTTGATTTGCTCTCTTTTGCATTTCTTTGCGAAGGGCAAGACTTCGTCGCTCCCCTGTAGCACTACATTGCCGCGCGTCTTGTCGCTAAATGATCGCGCAAGTAGCGCACTGTACGAGCAGCCGAAGTGGAATGCACGGCTGCATATCGTCCGAAGTATCACAAACGGAGCGTTCGTGTCACGCGCTCATTACCTGGTGATGAGCAAGCTGGATATCAAGGCTGCCTACTGAAAGAATGCACAGATGCTCACAGCACTGAGGCACACAGGCTCACGGTTGTGCACACTGCCGGACGGCCAGAGGGGCGCCTACAAACTGTCCGCGATGATATCCAGCGCCCTGTTTGTCGCTGGAATGTCACGACGCGGTTCTGCAAAAGCGGCACAGCGCAGGAGCAGGAACTCGTATGCCTCGACTGCACCGCAATCACATGAGTCGCTGAATGAAAGTCCCTGGCGCTCGTCTTTCACCGCGCGACACGCAGCCGACGAGCATTAGAAGGTTCATCGCGCGCTGGAGCAGCGACGCTGAAGAGCACGGGCCGACAACGACGATGCGTTCTCCTTGCACGATTTGTGGGTCCGAGTCTTCATGACACAGATGATTGTGGATCGCCAAGCGGACGCCTTCCAGGGTGAGCGGAACGATAGCAGGAATCTGGTTTGTGGCACGGTGACTATATGTGGGCCTCCCCGTTGCCGGCGATGTCGCAAAAACCGGGCGCCCACTGCACACGCGCGAATACTGCCTCCGTGCTCTGCGAGGCGCACAATTTCGGACTACCGGTTAGAGGGTGCGCAGGCTCTGTCGCATGCCCCGCTGCAAAGTTTAGGCATTTTTCTTCATCGCGATAGTAACTTTGCTTCATAGTGTGCAGATACCTCAAAATCTTTCACGGTGCTCGCCGTATCCTTATTTTAGGGTGTTCTTTAGAAGGTCACTCGACTACGCGAGAACAATATCTCGAGAGATATGCACCAGAGATTACTGGCATGCACGAACCTTGCTCAGCCCAGGAAGTTATGTTGGTGGAGGCAAGGATCCGTGCAAGGCCCACAAACAACTCTCGAGATAGTCCATATCCTAAATGTTTCCTTGATCCTTTGAATCCAACAACTGTCAAGAATTCATTCGTCAGATGCGTTTACTCGAGGCCTGTCATATGACTAGGCGCTGTGCGGGTCAAGTACGAAGCTTGCAACGCTTTAGACGCACCGCCAGATAAATTTGGCGCGAATTCTTTGACTTGGAAGCAGGCCACGGTGCCGTGGGAAGCACACGATTCCACCCTCGCAGCCTTTTTCTTTGGCGCTGCTCCAGTAGAATGCTCAAGCACATGAACTTGCAGCACACGCTTGCACCACGAACGTCTTCGGGGCCGCGGTGGCCGCAACGCCGTATTAGGCGACGCGAGCTTCCGTCGCTATAGCAATGCGGCCCAAGGGCATAGAGCAGCGGGGGTGATATTAAAGGCTAAAAGTATCTCGCGACCCAGGCTTGTCTTCCTGGGCAATCTGTAGCGGCCAATGAGTAATTTAGCTGCTATTTTTCACTGTGGCCGTTTCCGCACAATCCGTTGGTCAGGGCTTCATTCCTAGGTCGTCACCTAGGGCTTCACTACATCTCTGCAAATGTCCCCTCTAGTGCTCATGCATTAAAGGTGACTATACTACGGCACGCCGCCGCTAACTGCCCTGATGCGCATCAAATAACGCCGTTTTGACCTGCAACAGGCTTAGGCACGCATTAAAGCAGTATACCATAGTCTTTTTAACATCGTATCATCAATCTGACTACGCCCACTGCAAGACCAAGACCTCTCTCATATCTCTGCAATTAATCCTGTCCTGTGCCAGCTGCAGCCAGCCTATCCCCGCCAACTTGTTTATCTCATCCACCCAAGATCATTTCTTCCTCTTAGTTTCGGCTAGGAAACTATTAACACGCGCTTGCTTCTTGACGACACACAAATTTTTTTCGCAACTTCCCGAGAAAACTTCACGAATAAAAATAAAAGTTTTCCAATCAAATGCGCTAATTCTCCGTCCCCGTTTTCGGCCGTGCCATGCATTATTTCTTTACTTAGAGCATACTGCAGGCCAGTAAAGGGCCCTGGCAGGAAGGGCACCATAAACGCGAAATAAAAAAGTACAAAACAAGACATGAAAGAAAACTACAACTCAATGAACAGTTTTTTCTAAGGCATCAAATCAACCACAGATGATGATGATGGTAGCTGATTCCACTCGGTAGTGGTGCGGGAGAAAAACGAAAATCTGAGTATATTTGCTCTGGCAAAGTGAGGTTTTAATGAATCAGTGTGCCTGTTCCAAAACGACTCAGGCTATGAGGGACGCCGTAGTGAAGGACTCCGGAAACGTGCACTGACATCTCACAGTACACGGGCCTCAAGAATTTTGCCTCCATCGAGATTCAGCCGCCGCGGCCGGGATCGAACCCGCGTCTTTCGGATCAGCAGCCGAGTACCGTAAACATCGAGCCACATCGGTGGGTCACCCTGTGTCTTGTTGAGCAGGACGTAATTGGTTGAAGCCACTGAGCATTGTTTTCTACCGGCAGCACGTACCTGCTCGTCGCTGTGCAAAAATTTACCACGAGAGTCAACGTGGAGAGTCCTCGCTAATCTTACCCCACAGCGCTCTCCAACACGTCGTTATCGACTGATGCAGCTCCTTTATATCCCCCATATTCCAACCCGTGCTCAAGCCCACGACGTCCACTATGCTAGGAAGTCAATTATGAACCCCGTGAAATAATCACTCAACGAACAAACCGCACTCATAGTGCCGTACCCACCTGTGATGTCGACGCGTCTCATACAATCTGGGAACGTCTCCGACCTGACGGAGTCCTCGCCGTCCCCACCGCTAAACAGGGACGAAGAAAGCTGCGCACACAGACGAAGCAACCTGGTGGTCCACGGATAGGCACGCAGTCCTATCCGTGGAACACCAGCTCGGCCTGTCCCGACCCTGTGCCGCCGGCTTCCCAGAATTAACAGCAAAACGCCGGCTTAATGACAGGCGTCACTACCGGCTCCGTCATTTATGCCAAGTGACCTCATCCTGATCCGACGCACTGTAAAGTAAGTAGGACGCACAAACAAGGTATTTCTACGGTTCCGGAGGTCGGTCCCGTTTCGTATGGCGTTTTGGTGCAGTGACACACCGCCTGGAAGACCTGCCAAAAAATCTCCACCCTGGATCCACCGCATCTTACCGGAACACGTTTTTCACATAAACTCCGTGCCGCCGCGATGTCCGACAATTCAGGACCTGTGTCCTGCAAACCTCCAGCTCTCCGCTCCACCTTTCATCACCCAGTTTTCGTTTTTATCTCTCTGTGAAGGTTTTTCTTTCACTGCGTAAGTGGAGTGCGTTTACTGCGCGTAAAATAATATTCGAAGAGCAAACTAAGGAGGGACAAGAAGCTAATTAACATCCTCGCCAAAGCATTTGATCTTGTTCTCAGTTTTTTTCATAACAAATGAACGATTGCTACTCATTGATTTATTCCTTGACAAACGAAGTGGTATGAAGAGGCGCATTGCGTTATGAATTAGGGTGTGTTATAGGCATTGAAACCAATTTTTAGCTGTCTACATTAACTTAAGGCTGTCTGAAATTTGAGTCATAACACACAACCGAACCGAGTTTCGTCGCCAACGGCCTCAAACTCATTAAAAAGTGCGCATCAAAGATGTAACTGATTATTAAGACATGTTCTTCCGGTCTCCATCAACACAGCTTCACTGCATATTGCTCACAATTGTTTAAGAATGTCTTGCGCAACCTCATAATTTAACACCACTGGTCTGAATACAGGTCATGTTTGAAGTGCTGAAATGGAGCCACCGAAGAAAAACTGCAAATGAATGTCTCTAATTTTGCACGAGGTAACAGACAGGCATGAAGTCGCGGGTACCGCAATCGAACGTGTCATCTAATGTAGTTAAATGCTTGGAATAAGGTACTGTGTTCAGGACAGTGAACAATCTCATGTTGGAAACTGGAAATCAAGCTAGGAGCTTTGTAGCACTCACCCTGTGTGAAGAGGGAGTCGCTGCAATCGGTTATGGTCCTCTGTGCACTCACCTGATATTAGCTTGGTAATGCGATACTCGCACGATCTAAACTCTGACGGTCGGATTTATCAGCAGTTCCTGCATTCCTTTTACTAGGTGCTCTATCCTATGATATGAAGATCACTAAGCGTTGAACTCTGAAAACTGTCGGCCTAGAACACATGTATGTTTTTTTATTGAAGTGCGGCCTGTATATTCCGGCTGCGCAGTTGACTAGAAAGCATGTTTTCAAAACAACGAATGACCTCGGCACGAGCAAGAGCTCATGAATCCAAAACCAAATTTTGTGACGCTAACAAAATCTGGAGCACGTGACGGGCACCGTTCTTTTAGAAAAACACAGCGCGACAAAGCTTTATTACGCATTTCCAAGGGAAGGCCACGAGCGGTACTATTCTGCTCGTTGCATATGTCGAGAAAAGTACCCCACACATTCGCTGTCCTTTGTGGTGCCGATAGGAAAACCTTCCTAGTAACACATCCAAGAGAGCGTATATCTGTTCTGTCGATGTTATATTCGCGTTATTTGGCTGATATAAAAACTTCAATCGCGATGAAAGATCGCGATCGTTGCAAAGAAGAAAGCATGCAACTGAAGTGCTTCGTACGCTCCTTTAAACGCTTGCCTGAAAAAGTAGGGAGGGCGGCAAATTGTACACAAGAAGAAATGTTTGCAAAAAAGGGGACCAAAATGAAAAGCCGCATCATGAAGCTACTCTCATGCTCACAGAAAGGTTCTGAAGCACACCAGCGCACCAGCAGTTCCTATCGACAATAGGAGTTGATGACATGATCAATCGAGATGTCTTGCGCAACTAACGAGTGATCAAGCACGGTTGCCAGTAGCAGCCACAGTCTTCACCATGCGTGTTGACGAAACGCGTTGACGAAATATGCTAGGCTCGCATGCATTAAAAGTGTATTCCAGTATTTTTACACTAGGCTCTTCTTAACAATGATTATGCGATTCCTACATGACCAGTGAGGATTCAACGGAGTCAATTGCTTTCTAGTAATCTAGGAGGGCTATATAACAACTTGGTTACATTGTGAGCACTGCTATATCAGCAGATTGATAGTGTGAATATGGTCTATTGTCGATTAGCCTTTTCGAAAGCCTGTCTAATACTTTGGTTGGTTGAAGCTTAAGGTTGTCCGGACTCTATTAGCCATTATCTTAGTAAAGACTTCGCAGGCAAGAGAGAGTAAGCTGGCGGTGTGTAATTTTTAGAGCGCTTGACGTCCCCTTTCTCGACGATAAAGATGATGTTAGCGTTCTCTCAATCTTTGGGTACGCCCGACAGCATAATACATTGCCTATAGAGGGTAGCTAAACTTTATAGCACATATCCCCATCTCGCTTGAAGAGATCTGCGGTTGCCTGAACCTCGCGAGCTATTTCCTACTTTGCATTGCTCCAAAGGGTTTCAGTACTTACTGGTTCGTCACTACCGAACTGTCCCATTTCTGTGATCTACTGGTTCTGTCATTAACGTCCTCTTTTGTACGGGCTACTGTGTAGGGTCGCGTAGGACTCTTTGGCTACTTACCCATCTCCAGGACAATTAGGATCTGATCTAGTGGGATCATAATGCACTTAAAACACCCGGCAACGAGGAACACCACACAGCAATGAGACATGAGACGAGGCTACACCATGGTGGCTTCATATCGTGTCTCCTTGCTGTGTAGTGTCCCTCGTTGGCTGCTCTTTTAAGAGTATCTTATCCATATGGTAACGAAGTTGGCAGCTTTGCCTCTCAACGCACACAGCTGATTTCTGGCTATGCCTGCTTCACTCTTCACCACTTTTAGGTTACATCCATTCTTTAGAACACGCTAGATTCTCTTCATATTAGTCTTTATATCGGTTACCTTTAGCTTATTGATCACGTTTGATAGCTCTGTCCATTATATTTTGTCTGTGGAGTTAGAGGCTTTCATGTTATGCCGTTTCTTAGCTAGACCTTTGGACCGCTTAGATAGCCTGTTGAACCACCCTAACGCCTACTTCTACTGCGCACTCCGTAATGACAGCTGTGAGATTGTCGTTCACTGGTGGATAATTAAGGGCGTCTTACTCAGTTAAGGCCGAATATCCTTTCTACAGTGAGATCCGGACTCGCTCTACGTTTCTTCTGACCAGTAACTCGTTGATAGGCTTTCGCTTCACTAGTCTCGTCTGTTCTTTTTTCTAGTTTCCGCGAATTTGAGACCGTACTATCATGTGGTTGGGACAACGCACCTTTCCGAGGACCTCCACAACCTGCATGGTGCTAATGTGAGCGCGCAGGATGAAGTGTTTCATTTCTGGTCTCACCATATGGGCTCTTCCATGTCCAGTACCTGTTTGCCTGTTTGCGAAGGAAGGTATTCATGATTCGTAAATTATTTCTCTCTACAAACTCTGATAATAACTCTCCCCTGATATTTCTAAAGCCTATGCCATAGTCCCGAACTGCCAGCCTCCAGCCTGCTTCTTGCCTCCTTTCGCACTGAAGACACCCGTCAGTACAGTGTGCACTGTGTTTACGTCAGCAATCTGAATAAAAACCCCTATCGCGTTTCTGCAACAGATAAGGGGGCTGGAGAGAAACAGTTGAGACCAGAAGGTCAAGAGTCTCTGCGGACCCTTAGATCTGAGCAACTGACATAGGTCGGTTACCTTACTTTGCTTCTGCCCAAGCTTCCGACGACCTCGTCTTCAAAGCTGGAAGTAGGTGCGTAGGCCTGTAGCACCTTCAATTACTGCCTCTTACTGAGCTTAATTACAATAGCTGCTACCCTCTAATTATTGCTGTACAACTCCTCTATGTTGCTATTTATAGATAAGGAATCCCACAAGTAGTTATCGTCTCTCCAATGATACGCGATAGCATAGTACGTGCCCACCCTCTGTAGCACTGCATACGTCTCATGCATGCAAACCTCAATAAGGCCTATGACATCCTATTTATATCCGCTAGTTCCTCGAACACCATTGCGAAACTAGCCTCACTGGGTAAGGTTCAACGCGTTCAACGCTGCAAGGCTTCATTTCCAATGGTGGCCTGCCCACAGGGCCAGAGACTTCTAGCACCCTCCGCTACGTCACAGGTCTGGGCGCCACCTTGGTCAGTTATCCTGCAGCTGCTGTAGACTGAGGGGCGAGGGTTAATTGCTGCTGTCATATTGGCGGTTGTGTACAAATACTACACCATGGTGGCCAGATCTTCTCCTGGTAATGAAGTGGGTTGTTGGTTGGGGTCACCATGCCTGGTTACGGAATTCCTCGACACACGTATTTCTTTTTTCTACCGGTGGGGAATCGCGGCTAACGAGGGATTCGAACTGCCATCCTCTTGCGCGTGAGGCATATACTCTACCTCTATGCCACCGCTGCTCGCGCAAATTTCAAATCGTAGTCACAGCAACACGCATCGAAGCTCCAACTTTCCTTCAATAGAAAACACAAATTACTTAACCAATTCTAAATGTACGCTTTCGTGAATAGAAAAGTTATTCAAAACATTTGAGACCACCCTTGCTACTTTACGCACCCATCCACTCCACGGAGCTCCCAAAAGCTTGTATTCGTGCATCCTTGGGGGGCGCATGTATATGTCTTAACAGAGTCGGTGTGCTCGGCACACCCCTTTGAAAACAGAAAAACGAATCAAAGAAGGTTGACAGGAGTAGGAATTTCGGCTCGCTTCTTGAGGTCTTTATTGTCTCAAACGCTAATTTGATGCGAATGTAACTACTTTTCGCGCCATATCACAAAAACACTTTACGTGCTTGCAGCCACAATTTAGAGCAAACATTCAGAAAACAGAAGTATCTTTTCGGCACAAAAACTTCAGGCAGCGGCAGACATTAGCTATGGCTATCAAAATCTGGTAGAAACATAATGTAGGCGTTAGCACTCGTATCGTTGCAGCTGAGGATTTCAGTCTAGTCGTACGTTTCGTGAAAGCGACATGAATATTTGGCGATTGTAGGTTTGAACACAATATCATTCAATATGTGCCTCTCAATTCATATTGGTTTAAGATATGTGCAGTGCACGAAAAGCTAGTGCTACTGGGAATAACAAGAAGCTCGTTTGTTATATGTTCACAGCTCAGCGTTTTTCGTTATGCGTTGATATCTTAGGTTATTTCTGAATATGAGGCCACCATGCAAGGTATAGCACTGTTAAGCACCTATTTTTGGGTCTCCATTATCTGCCTTGTAAGGTACACTTAGGTCACAATTTCATGTGGGCTAGAAGTTATGAGGACAGGCTCAACAATTCTGTTCATTGAGGTGTAGCATGATAATTTTCCGGCAATCTTTTTTCGAACTTTTATAAAGACACAGCGGGATGAGTTTCATACTTGTAGTGTTCATCGCGTGTGGCCGCAGGTTTGCAGGTGTGTTGCAGGCTTCCATGTCTAAAGCTCGCTGATGCATGCTGACGTTCCCCATTGTTCTCAAGGTGATTTTCTAAAAGGCAATTTTACGACTGGCATTTAAGTTGCTATATTTGCTTTCGTCCGTGAAAGTATTTGGGAAGAACCCGCCAATCATTTACTAGGGAACAATTAGTCGGCAGCCGGATACTATTGATAATGCGTTGAACTGCTCAACCATCTGCTACCTCTCGTCTTATGAGCCATGCCTCTGGTATCCCATATCCTCTGCTGCCGGAACTTCTTTCAGTTCCTCAGGCAAAGGCTTCCGAAAGTCCATCTCCAGGGATTAGGAATCTAAAGAGAAATTTAGTGGCCTGTCGTATATAGATAAGATGATTAATTTCACCATTGCGTGATGCAGAAAGGGCACAGAAAAAGCTACCGACTTGCCACCTTCACAGGGGTACCGATCCCTCTCTTTGGTCTGTCACATAATTTAAACAGAAATAAGGTGAACTGCATATTGCACAAAACAAGAAAAAATGAAAGAGCAGTACATGAATTTTTACGAGCCGCACAACACGGCAACGAACGATTATTACACTCTATGAACGACAAGATTTTACCTGTGAAAAGCATTCAGACGCAAACAATTTAAACTAATAAAGCAAAGCATAAAAGTAACGACAAATACAATATCTTGAGGAGGTCACGCCTGGCCTTCAATATGATGCACTTAAGGTGAATGTTTTTATTTCGTAAACGATCTAATACTTGAGGCAATTTATTTTGCGGTTTAAACGAGCACGAGTTTGTGGCCAGAAGAAAGATGCTTTGGGCAAGGTCCTATGCAGCATGCAGAAAACTCCCACCGTGGTTTCCGGTGTGGTTTAAAGAACTGCAGGCCGTAGTTATTCATGAACCCTCTACTAAGGCCTGTGTGGCATACTGCATTACAGCTTTCGCACATGAACGTTGATGTTTTTTTCAGACAAAACCATTTAAGATCATTCAAGTTCAGACCCAAATCATTCAAATCATTAAAGATGGCTCGCTGAATCTCGCATCCACGAAGTGCTGCAAAACCGACCGTGCTTTGGTCTTTGATTGGAGAGGCACAACATTCAGGGCACTGGTTGTTTCTTAGGAGACCAAGATTTATCCACTAAAGCGTAGTTCGCTTTTTTCACTAAAATGCGCCAATGCCCCGCAAAGTGCACCTGATAACGGAGCTATTTCCTTAACCTAGTAAAATTCATGAAACATTCACCTACTATTTGTGTGCAGCTAATTTAGTATACAAGTGATTTCAATAAGGATTGAATGATTTCATATTTTCATGTTGTGCAAATACAAAGTTGTGCGATTGGTCTTCTTGTTTAGATCTTCTTTTTCCTTAGCCCTCTGCGGGCACTTGAGTACACAAACTTTTTATCTGCAGGACTGGTTTCTGTGCAAGCGGTATGTAAAATATCGTTTCTTAGTTGCTTTGGCGTTTGTCGACAGTGCGAACCACGTTTTGTTTAACCCAATGTAGTTCTTGTTAGGTCTTTATTTTTCCTTTTTTCGTTCATCTTCCTTAAAGTACCGCCCACTCTTGCCTAAGGCCTTTGTTGAAGGCTGGCAGTATTGACGAAATACAGAATTAAATATTGAGCACAAGTTGCAGTCGAAAATTGGCCTAGTGCTCGAAACTTAGAAAGAGAAGAAAAGATAAAACAGGAACACACACTCTCTCTTGGCTTCAGGTAATTATGACGCTAGGTGGTATGTTTATTTCCTTTTAGTTAGCACTGCATAACGCTAAAAGAGCTCCTATTTTCGCAATTTATTGACCATATTTATTTACTTCCCAGCTTGCGAGCCCGGCTACGGCGGCCGCGTTTTGGATGGAGGAGAAACGCTAATGGCGCCCGTGTGCTGTGCGATGTCTGTGCATGTTAGAGGCCCAGGTGGTCGAAATCATAACGGAGCCTTTCACTACGGCATGTCTGTCTTTCTTTTTTCTTTCTTCCTTTCTTTCTTTCTTTCTTTCTTTCTTTCTTTCTTTCTTTCTTTCTTTCTTTCTTTCTTTCTTTCTTTCTTTCTTTCTTTCTTTCTTTCCTTCTTTCTTTCTTTCTTTCTTTCTTCCTTTCTTTCTTTCTTTCCTTCTTTCTTTCTTTCTTTCTTTCTTCCTTTCTTCCTTTCTTTCTTTCTTTCTTTCCTCCTTTCCTTCTTTCTTTCTTTCCTTCTTTCTCTCTCTCTTTCTTTCCTTCTTTCTTTCTTACTTTCTTCCTTTCTTCCTTTCTTCCTTTCTTTCTTTCTTTCTTTCTTTCCTCCTTTCCTTCTTTCTTTCTTTCCTTCTTTCTCTCTCTCTTTCTTTCCTTCTTTCTTTCTTACTTTCTTACTTTCTTCCTTTCATTCTTTTTTTACTCCCTTTTTTATTCCTTCCTTTATGGCAGGTTGAGGTGTCTACTGAGGTGTGACAGATACTGCGACATTTTTTTTTCTTCATAAACCTATCCAATCCTCATATTGGGAATAAGGCGTAGTTTATTCACAAAGCCTGGCATGTTTTATATTCACATCATGTTTAATAGCAATTCACACTTTGGAATTCTTGCTCCCTAACAAAACAAGAGAACGATTGCGAGACTACAAAATTTTTCGGCATGGCGTGAAAAAAAAAACAGAGACAGTGAGTTGCTATTCCGCACGTAAGCACGCCGCTGCAATGTCAAGAATTGTGGCCCTTTGTTACTTCAGGAATTCCTTGCTCATTGCTTGCAGCCTTTCCTAAAAGTTGCGAACGACAAGGACTTTGAATTTCGAGACCAAGGCGTAATTATTGGTTCCTTTTACTCTCCGCAGATAAAAAACATCATTACGATGTTACAAACTGCCATAGGCTCGCCATAGGTACAGTCTTTGTCAAAAGTAACCAGGCTGCATGGTTTGCTTCTAGCTCATACAATGGAGCCCTTACAGCTTCTATGAAGCTGCAATTGTCGTTAAAGTTAAGGACTGGGGGTCTTCTTACCTTCCAACAACTTTTGGCCTCTAGGAAAGTCACAATTGGGCTCCGCTATACACGCTAGAAGCAAACCATGCAGCCTGGTTACTTTTGACAAAGACGGTACATAGCTTCGTAAATAAATTATTTAAGGTTAATGAACAGACCTTGATGACTAATGAACGATGAATATCCTGTCTCAAGCAGAAAAACAATATATCTCCGTTCTTAACGTTAACGCGCACACGCCTGCATTCAATTCTGCTGCAGTCACCGTCTCCTGAAAATGCTGCTGATTCATCATCCAGCACACATGCTTTCACTGCCAGATACTTTGTCGGCGCCAGGATATATAAATCAGAGGTCTTTTCGTATGTTTTCTGCTTAGACCACTGTTATAATGACTGCGCAAAGCCGAGAAACATTAGAGTGCTAGCGTAATTTCATGAATACAATCCTCACTTTGTACAAATCGAAAATTTAAATTCTTTTTACTGAAGATCTAGATACACGTGCTGGCTATAAATCGTTCTTGTTTACGAAACTGTCCAACGTAACACCTCACTTTGAGCATAAAAATTGAAGGCACTCTTATGCTCAGACTTTAGGGCTATGACCGGACAGTGGTTTGTCTTGCACTCGCAGACACGGACAGTTTCCTCTTGCGCAGTCACAATCATTATGTGACACGTCACATGACAAATATACAAAGCCCCACTTTAACCAAGCCGTACGAAAGAGCGTTCATTTTCTAGGGGCAGCGCGTCTGACTGCAACCTGAGGGTCAACGATGTATTTACGACTACCTCAGTTGTCTTCTCAGCGCAATGCATTTCTTACTTAAATCTCATTTTGCGTTTAAGTCATGTTTCTAGGTACAGATACCAGATTTGTAGTGTTTTATTCAATTTTGAAATACGTCGGCCCGCGTGTGACAGCCATTTGTAAGCCCAACCCGGATTTTTCAGTTGGAACAACGAAGACGGCAAGGCCGACGCCGTATTTTCTGGAGACGAGACCTTTACACTCTCGCGTAATACTGGCTACGACAAAGGAGGGTTATAGCATAGAGCAATCCACGGTGAACCCCTTCCGCAGGGCACCACTACGCATGCTGTGATTGGCTACTACGCGGCAGGCGTGCAGCAGCTGCCGGGCCCGTGGCGCTATCTGGAGCCCTCCGGACGTTCTGCGCAGGCGCAGTGCCACTCCACGCAAGTGGTTACTGGTAGCGGATCGTGGATCGCGCTATGGTATACCTCTCTAATGTTCTTAAACGTTAAAACTTTCACTACGCTTTCTCCACTATCACGCTGTTCACTGGTTTACGCATACCCAGAGTGGCGCGCTGGATGCTTATATCTAAAAATATTGTTCACCCGACGGGCAAAATTTCCAAATGGGCTATCATGTAGCCTGCGGTCAGTAATGAACACAAGGACTGAAGCGCAATGATGCAAGTGGGAACGTATAGTGTGCCTTATGCGTGTAATAAAGCTGCCTCAGTGAGTACGAAGGGACTAGTTCACCTTATTATCCTCTTAATAGGTCTAAAAAATGTGTTTCTTGAGGTGGGCACTGTGGACAAGAGGGTAGGTCTAGGAAACCTAACGCAAAATTTCTTTTTCCAAAGCCCACTTGAGCCCAGTGAACCGGATATGATGGGACCTTAACAGCGGCTTATTTCAATTATATTTGAGATTGGGGGATGCATATCAGCAGTTTGGGTTCCTCACCAGCTGTATTTATTTATTCACATAACCTAAACGTTACAGCTGGAGCGTCCTTTATTTTCCTTGCTCTTGGCACCTGCTGTAGAACAGAATAATCTGGGCGAGTTTCCAAAGGAGTATAAGATAAGATACCGGAACAGGAACCTTGGCCGCATTCCCATGGGAGTGTTCGATAAGCAATACTTGCTGTGCTACATAGACGTCGGCGTATCGCTTTGGGACAGGGTGCACACACACCGAACGCAGCCTCGATGCCGCTATGAACTTTTGTCAGTAGAACCAGTTTGTAGCGCGCTATACAAGGGACGAAGTAAGAACAACACAGCACAAGGCGCTGTTTTACTTATATATGATGTACCAACTTGCCCAACCCTCCGCCTTAACACTGTACTTGCTGTTGCACCACTTATTACACAAGGGCTTTAAAGATATATCATCTACATGAACAGGCTTACGAACATTTGACGCTAAACGGACATTATTTCTTTCCAATAAGGCCCAGTAGAGGCGCTTTCCTATCGTCTGCGGGGTCGGGTAGGGCGGATTCTTGAAATGGAGAGCTGAGCCAAAAGACACATACAAAAAAACAAATAATTTGTCTACAGTGTACTCTACTGTGAGAATTTTAATTGTCTTTACAAATTAAGAGTGCGCCCCTCCAGCCTTACTCTCCTACATTTCCTGCCTTGCTTTCTTTTTTATACATTTTTTATTTCATTGTTATTGCTTATACAGTGGCATCGTTGTGTATATTTCTTATGAAGTTAGAAATTCTCTATTGCCCTCCCCATTAGTGCAATAGCTCACGCAAAAGAAAGATTTAAGGTGTTGAAGATCGTTAAAAAAAAACAAAAAGATGGGTAATACACAAATGGGAGATTTTACCTCGGCGTCCGTGCCGACCGGGGATCAACGAGTATAACAGAGAAGAGTACAAATAAAGGAATTCCCTTGTGCACCCATCTACCAATCGCATAATTTTTACTACGCGCACAGTAAGCATAAAAGTGACATTATACGCGAATTACAATGTGCCCTATGCAAACAGGCCAGGCTTCTATGATGTAGCGTTGCAGAATTTCAAGCACTCACGCCCCACTAATTGAGATTTACCCGACCTTTTCATGAACGTGATCGCATGTCGGAAGAACCTTCGTTCAGTTTTTCCCTGCAGTTGCATTCCTAAAGTGACGTCTACTTTAGAATCGCTTTGAGAGCTAGGCATGTCGGTGTGCTCGTTCGGTGAAATATTCCGTTGTAGAAATATAAGCCAGTTTCGCTAAAACGTTTATATTAATTAATATTGGGTCCACCCCACGTAGTGACTGCCACGGGCCGTGCTTTCAGACGGCTGATGCACAACATGAGCACGCTGGGTTGCAAAGCCTCTCCAGATACAAAATCATTCTCACACCTTCATTGAGATTTCTCTCACTGCCTCTCATTGCTTTACGAACGTTATACACTGATACGGCAGCTGCCATAGTTCTAAATTTCTTTGGCATTTGTCCATTCCATACGCACTGCGCCTTGGGAGACGGTAGGAATGTATTGCCTATTCTCGTATGTCCTATTCGTTATACGTCTTCGCGTTCATTTATTTTTGCGCGTCTGGCACAGGCCTTAACTAGCGCCAGGATCCTTGAGGTGGCTGTTTTCCATTTAAGGTTAGCCGCACGGAAGCGAAACGCGTTCCGAAGACGACCGCCGTTTTTGATGTCTCCCCCAGTTTTGCCGCTGAAGAGTTTCTCAAAGGCACATTGAGAATAAGAGTATTCATTTATCTGCATACAAATTGATTATCTGCTGATTTCTGGCCATGTTGTCGTTTCTCTGACTGCAAAAGACCGATTTATTCGCGAGAAAATTGGCTTTAAAAATCTTCCCCCACGTCAGTTGGAATTAGTGAAGGCCTTACGGAAACGGACGAGTTACAAGCATCTAGGATCCACGAATCACCGTCAGTGCACGCATTTTCCTTTCAAAACATGCTGGTTGTGGCCACATCAATATTTCCGTTCTTTCTTGAAATTTTTAACTTGTAAACGTGTCGCTTTCTTTTAGAGTGACACCATATAGATGCAGGCAAACTTCTGCTCTATGTGTACCAGTATACTGCACTTTTAGGTAGCTGTAGACGTGTCTGTGGTGAGCTTTTTTAGAGACTGGTCTGCTTGGTAACCTTGAAATGACTCGCCGCAATGCGTTTCACTGTGCCCCTCACACACATATAGGAAGCTCTTTAATAAATACACCCGGAAATTTGGACAAAAAAAGAATATGAGATGTTAAACTCCAGCAATAAATCATTACGAAAACGCACGAAGGAATACTCCAAGAAATAGTTCATCGATTACAATTCTACCGCCCTATGCAATCCAGTTACATGGAACGAAGGGCTCCATATACGGGTTTAATCGTGCCACTTTGCCTAGGGTTGCTAGCCAGACAGACGCTTACAAGAAACGACAAGTGTCCCTCCACCGGGGACTCCTGTCAAGTACGTACCTGATCTGTGAGGAGGCATTCACCAGTGTGTCTGATTCTGAGCGCAACAACTCTAGATAGCCGGTCAGCTGTTAGCAGGAGCAGCAGTGCGCTTTCCTCTTTGGCGCGCTGCCCATCGCGGCAGATTTGTTTTTTTCTTTCTCACTCGAACTCACGCGATAGTCCTATACAGTGCCCACCGCACAACCCAAAGTCTGCAGGGCAATACTCACACGATATTTGCGCCGGGGGGCGCGGTACATATTCTTTTCCGCAAGAAGGAGCGTCGTCAAGCCAGTAAATGGCAGCTGTAGGAGCCAGCTCCGTGTGCGCGACCTCTAGCGATTAGTGTGGCTCGCTAAGAACACCTGCGTGAGGAAGGCCACAAGAGAAGCTTATCGTTTCTTCCTTTGTCTTCAAACACTGCGCAAGGTACGTCGGGTCTTTCTATCGCTTTTTCATTCTTGCCTACCCTGACCTACACGAGTCTGACCGGAAAGGGACTGAAAAGAATGAGATATGTCCTCAAAAGCTCTTTCCTATCGTCAACAGAAACAGACCGTCGCAGGGCAAAGCTGTCGAGCCATTGGAGGTATCGATGATAACAGTTTTTTAATAGCTGTTTTGAATGTTGGAGCTCAGTATATACCTTTATTACCTGAGTCCAACGCATTGCTGTTTGCATTTTTTTAAGTGCTCGCCTGACCTTTCTTCTAGGCTGTGCCAGTTCATTTTTTCTTTTACACAGTGTACTTACAGACGTGAACAGGTCGAGCAGGTGCCTAAACGTAACGATACTAGCTTTATCTGCCTTAGGCTCCGCAAGATAATTTTTAATCACCCACAAACTTTGCCGCATCGCCTTCAGTTGTTCTTACTATTCTTATGAATATTACATATTATTATATTTTTGCTTTTATTACTCACAAAGAAGCTTCTGCACGCTTGAGGGCTGAATGTAAGTAACATTATTAAATAAAAACTGCTGGCTGAAAAATTGATTGTGATCCATTCCGAATTGGTGCATCTGCATGACGGATATTGCGCATTATATCAGCTCTGTTACTATTAGGCCGCTAACACAAAACTTAATGCTGGACACGATGGCTCCGAGAATCATACCCCTATTTCTATCTTAATATTTGCAGTTGGCGACTACATATACATATATTATCCTTAACAATTTTGAATGAGCCGTTCTCCTCAACGCAAAAGCTGAAGATATTTTCGCTGTCTGGTCAAGTTAAAACAGTTCCGCAAGGTAAAAACTTGCGCCATTTGGGACCCATCCACACAAATCACTAGATGCCGCAGCTGTCAGATGCTTTTTAAATATTTTTTTTTCACTAATGTACCGAGGCAGATTGTG
This sequence comes from Amblyomma mixtum, assembly GCF_055824585.1. Taxonomy (NCBI): domain Eukaryota; kingdom Metazoa; phylum Arthropoda; class Arachnida; order Ixodida; family Ixodidae; genus Amblyomma; species Amblyomma mixtum. The sequence continues at coordinate 182,919,872 of NC_143013.1, forward strand.
AGCACCAGTTTTGCTCTATGGAAATGAGGAAGCGAATTTCAGCACCGCAAGTTGCCCCCACTGCCGTACATGTGTAACGTAAACAGTACGTGCAAGCTTAGAGGAATCAATTAGTATAGGTGATGCATTGATGTAGCAATTAAAGGAAACATAGCAATCATTATGAAAGAATAAAAGCAATTGCCTAATGCCCGCGGGGAAAGACTGCTCGCAGCGCGCGCTAGCGAGCCGCCACTCAACTGCTTGGCAGCGCTTGGCAACAACTGTGCGCCTCCCCGGCCGGGGTAGGGTTGCGAGCACACACAGCTGCCGAAGCGAATGAAGGCCGCGCTGGCGGGATGCCATTCTCGAAATAAGCAGCCGCTGAGTGTTGAGCGTGCAAAACCGGCGCCCACGTGCTGTTTGCAGAGATACTGGCGCGACCACGGAATTCGAAGACTGGGAGGAAGTTACCTGCTGTACACAACATTCAAACGCAAATAGTCTAATGGAACGGCATGAAAAGTATTGACCGCGGAAACAAGCAAGGAAGCAGCAACCAACGAGCATAGGAAGGACTACGTTGATCGTATAGTTACCGCAGTGTTCAATGTTCAATGTAATGCAGCTTTGGGAACTGGCGCCCGGTGTCTGCTGGTACTCCCCAAGAGTGCTGCAGTCTGCGTAGCAGGAGGGCAGCAGACGGTACGCTGTGTCCGGCTGTTGCTGGCGGCATGAAACACGATAGATATTGTGACAATCGCGATTTCGAGGGGCAGTCGGCTGCAAGGTTTTGGTTGCATGAACCTAGGGAGCCCAAATTATTAAGGCGAAGCATTTATTGACTAATACTTTCGTCTGCTAGCAGAGGGTGTCAAACCTTTGGCAGCGTTTATATCGTGTTAACTCCAGAACTAAGAAAGATAAGAGAAAACGAACCACTGCTTCAGACAGAGGACAAAAAAATAAACCTAGAATACAAGTTCGATAACCGTGTATTAATTAGTTATTAGATTATAGGCAAAAATGTCGAAATTGTGTCAGAATAGCGCGGACGTCGATATAGCCACAGGAACGGTGTATCGTCACATCCACCGGAAGCCGTCGCGGCATAGTGAAAACGATCGCAGAATGGTAGGAAAAACGTCGAATTTGTGTCAAATTAGATGAAAAATGTGTAATTAAGTGGAATAAACACTTATGATTCCCGAAAGATGTAGAATTTGGGTACCGATATAGCCACAGCAACGGTGTGACGTCACATCCACCGGAAGTCGTCACGGCCTAGTGTCCTCGGCTTGTGCCTCTCAACACTATAGTTGCCAAAGTGTCCTCGCAATTTTTGTTTTCTTTGACTTGGTAACTGAAATGAGATGCAAATGTAACAGTCTGAAAACGCACATAGCGTCCTTTTATTTACGCTACTAATTAACTGCAGTACTTTTTTTACGTGGACAACAGTCCATAGCAATTCATCTAGAGTTAGAAAACAGAATTTTCAAATTCAAAGGCCCAAAACGCTGTCTGCGCTCGCGCGGCTTCACATACTGCTCATGCTATTAAAAGTTTGTGTGCGGCAATCGGTTTTGTAGGCACCCCTGTAATCGTCAGCAGGCGCGTTTGTTTCAGTGCGTTTAAACCATTTATACTGCAGCTGTTGCTGCAGTGGCAACTAGAATTTATCTTAGAGTCTTAAGTCCGCTATACCGGTTTCCACGGTAGTTCATCAGTTCTCTTGCAATGAGTACATTGACTGAATTCTTAACCCCCACTTCGTTTTACCGCTCCTCACGTCTTTCAGGTTTTGGGCCAGGTATTAAGGCGGAAACTTGGGCTAGTTGGAAAGCGTTTGGAATCATATTTGCTAGCGCTTGGTGAACACTCGGGACAAGAACATAAATACACAGGACAGACGCTAGTCTTCAACTGCCGTTTATTCAAAACACAATCAATATAAGACATCTCAAAAATGCCGAATTCACACACGCCACGTATCGCATTCTTTCATCTATTGTGCTTCTCTTCACGCAAGCATGTGTAACTGTCCCAGAAATACTGGAGAAATCTATCTTATCACTGCTTGCTCCGAAGCGGCGGCTTCTGTACTAAGGGAGAAGCAAAACATTCATCATCATTAGCTTCACTACGCCCACTGCAGGGCAAATGTCTCTCCGACGTCTCTACAATTTACCCCACACTGTGCCAGCTGCGGTCACCTTATCTCCGTAAGCTTCCTCTTAATCTTATCCGCCCACATAACTTTCTGCCGTCCCTGTTACGCTTGCCTTCACTTGGTATCCAGTCCGTTACCCTTAACGGCTATCGGTTATCTCCACTTCGCAATACGTGCCCTGACCAAGCCCATTTATTCTTCTTGACTAGGTTACCTGTAACTAGTGTTTGCTGCCTGCCCTACTCAGTCCTGTTCCTTCATGGCATTCATACGCTCCTTTTTGCGCTGACGATTGCGCGGCGTCCACTCAGCCCGCTGTGAATGCATCTTTTGCGGTAAGTGACACTGTGGTGAAATGCAGTCTATTGTATGTTGCGGTGATAACGACTTCGGAAGTTGCGAACCGTCGTTGCGCTATTTCATTCGGTTCGAAAGGCCTACAGAATCAATGTGCTCCCATTTCCAGATTACCTCCAGCACAATGCGTCGCACAACTATGCCTAAGGAAATATTTTGTTAGACATTCAAACGCCTTGCAGTACGCAGGGTTCACAGTCTACAATACAGAAAAGGTGCATTCATTAATAAATATTTTTTTCGGTGGTCCCAAGGACGCTTAAAACAGAAGAGAAACCGATCATCAGCTTTAGTTTCATAATATAACAGCGCAGAAGACGCCCAAAACGAAGAAATTATGACACGAGCATTGACTTTCAAATGACCTTTATTACACGCATGTATAAAAATAATCGCCTCCTTCCGAGACAGAGTTAAAAAGAACCTAACTTTTCAACACAGGTTACTAACTATGTTTCCGCTAAGGCGCCCCCAAAAAAAGCAATTCACGGCTGTCAAGTGCCACAAAATTTGGCCCTTTTTAGATAAAATGGGCCGTCTCCTTGCTGTTAAAGTGTTTTGTTTGCGAACCCTTGGCTCCGACCCATACTTTGGCTTGCGACCGGCGAAAGCTGGGCACCAAACGACCAACCCTGTTGTCACTTGGTAGCTTGTCTATGCGGTGTTTGCCACGCTGTGTCGAGGGCATCTCCTTTGTGACCGAGACCGCTACCCCCCACTCTCGAATGGTGTCTTGGAACGCACGCTACAGTGCGCGAAGTGGTGACACGGGTGGCTGATGAAAGAGGAACCACCCTTAGCAATATGGTAAGCCTCAACCACCTCCCTTACGGTCTGGTCACTAATATGTGCTAAATTCACTGGCGTTGAACAATGGGTTGCACGTGTTTGTTTTTTTTTTGCCTACAATGAATAAGAAGATTAGATTCCGTGCCGCTGCTCAGTGACATGCGTTGCTCACATGTGGAACACTTTGTTCAATGAAACGTTAGTGATTTTAGCACATAGTGACCAGCCAGTAAGGGAGGTGGTTGAGGCTTATCATATTGCTGAGGGTGGTTCCCATTGCATCAGCCAACCGTCATTGTCACTTGACAGCTGTGAACTGATGTTTTTGGAGGGTGCGTTTGGGGAAACGTACGTAGTGATCTGCGTTGATAGGATAGGTTCGTCTTAACCTTGTCTTGGCAGGAGGGGCCTAAATGTATACAAGCGTGTAATAAAATTGAGTTCAAAGTCAGTGCTCGTGTCGTCATTTCTTCGTTTTATGCCTTGTCTTCTGCGCTGTTGTATACTCGATTGGAGCCAACCTGCTTAGCTTTCTGGCTTTCTATGCTTTAGTTTTCCAGCAGATCCGAGCCACCTCGAGACCGTCTCAGCTCTCCGGACGCCGTTATCAACGTGTCATATCTGCTGGAGGTGCGCACTGCATGCTTGTAACCCCTATTTATTTATTTATTTATGCATACTGCAGCGCAATTTGTATGCGCTATGGCAGGAGTCGGAAAAACACAAAATGCAAGGAAACAAAATGCAGCAAAATGTACAAAGTGAAAAATACAAAAAGCTAAAATCTCAAATGAAATATCAAACAAGAAAGGAACTGTTAACAACAGGGTAAGAATACACACCTATTATGCGTCTTCAATGGCAGTTACAAAGTTTTGAAATGGACGAGAACGAATGGACCCAGGTAAGGAATTCCAGGCTTCTATTGAACGGGGCAAAAAACTGAATTTGAAAAAATTAGCATGCGCAAAATACGGTATCAAATTAAGCTCGTGATGACTTCTTGTAGATGATAATGGTGCAGTTAATGTAGTGGTTAGCTGAGAGCCTTACTGAGGAATTGACAACACAATGTAAGAATTTTAATGATTCAGTGTGGCGACGGGCAGACAGCGTGGTTAAATTCAATGAGAGAAGTGTAGAAGAGGTTGAGAAATCGCGATCATAACGATGACATATAAAACGCACAGCTTTCTTTTGGACTGCTTCTAAGATGTTAATTTCGAATTGCTTGTACGGGTTCCACACTACAGCTGCGTAATCAAGAACAGGGCGGATTAGAGATTTATACAACAGTAGCTTTGTGTCTTTTGGTGAATTGGGTAGCGTGCGTCGTAGATAACCTAGTTTTTTTAGTGCTTTATTACATACGTAATCAATGTGTTTAGACCAAGACATGTTATGCGTGAATATGACACCAAGATATTTGTACTGAGAGACCCTATCCACCACACGGCCATTGAAAGAGTAACTAAAATGGGAAACGGAAGATTTGTTACAGAAAGACATGAGGACGGTTTTGTCGAAATTAATTCTCATTTGCCAGGTACTACACCAACTACAAAACATAGCAAATGACTCTTGGAGGTGACGATGATCATTAGGGCCATTAATTACTTCGTATAAAACGCAGTCATCAGCGTAAAGACGAATGTTAGAAGAAATATTATGTTGCAAGTCATTTATATATATTAAAAAGAGTAGTGGTCCAAGGACGGAGCCATGAGGCACTCCTGACGTTACATCAACAGCAGCAGAATGAGAAGAATTATAGGAAACGAACTGGGAACGAGATGAGAGAAAGCTAGAAATCCAATCAACCAAGTGAGGATGGTTTAGTATAGCATTTAGTTTAGCAAGAAGCTTGGAATGTAGAACAGTATCGAATGCTTTCGAGAAGTCTATAAAAATGGCATCAACTTGGTTACCGACATCGAGGTTATGTAATATATCATGAGCAAATTCTGTTAATTGTGTTACCGTACTAAATCCGCGCATAAATCCATGCTGAAAGTTAGACAGCAAATTATTGGATTCAAGAAAAAGCATGATGTGTTTATGAATGACGTGTTCCAAGATTTTGCAAGACTGTGATGTCAATGAAATCGGTCTGTAGTTCGACAAGCACTGTCTATCACCAGACTTGAAAAGAGGGAGCACTTTGGCTAATTTCCAAGAAGAAGGAACGGTAGCAGATGCTAAGGACTTGTTGAATATGATGGTCAGATATATTGAAGACCACATGGAGTAACGAACCAGGAATGCATTGTGTATTCCATCTGGGCCGGTACATTTCTTAACGTCGAGGTTTAATACAAGATTTAGGATGCCATCAGTGTTTACCACAACATCATTGATTGCTGGAGAAGAAATTATATTAGTGAGTGGCGGAATGACGTTGCTATCCGGAACGAACCCCGAGTTAAAATATTTGTTGAAAGCATCCGATATTACAGCCGGCTCACTGATGACGTCATTATCTAATCTGAACGAAGTGGATGCAGTATCACGAGGTAAGATGGATGACCAAAATTTTTGGGGGTTAGTTTTTAACAGATCGCGCAGGTGGACACGAAAAAAGAAATCTTTGGCCATGCGCAACTTAAGATTAAGTTCTTTTTTTGCCTTGTGAAATCTGTCTAAGGTTATGGGATTGTTGCTTCTTCTAGATCGCCTTAGTCTACGAAAGCGACGAGATAAATGCAAAATGTCTCGAGTCATCCAAGGAACATTAGTATTTCTTTTCTTAGTTTTAATAGGAACAAAGCGTTGGACACAATCCTTGACAAGACACTCAAAGTAATCAGTAAGAAAATTTACGTCGTGGCTTGCTGAGAAAGCAGAGAATGTATCGAAACGATCAGCTAAAACCTCAATAATGGAATTGTCGTCAGCATGAGTGAAGTCAGGAAAAGTAGTAAACAAATAGGGTGATTTGGAGACTGGACAAGAGAGGGAAACTAACACGCCTCTATGGTCTGAGAGCCCATCAATTACTTGACAAGAGAAGTCATTTTGGGCCAAAGTAGAGCTTAGAAAAACTAAGTCGAGGATGGAATTCAGCCTAGTAGCACTAGAAACAACCTGAGTTAGTCCAAACAATAAGGAAATGTTTATTAGTTCTTTACAAATTGTAATGTCACGACCAAATGCAGACAACGATGGCCAGTGGATGCCAGGAGTGTTGAAGTCTCCCAAACAGATAAATCTTGATGAAGTAATGTTGATCTTGGTCATGAAATTTGCGACAGCGTGAAGGACATCAACGGAAGAACCAGGTGGACGATAAATAACACTGATTAGAATACTATAACTGTTCAGATAAACTTTGCACCACAAGGATTCTGTATCAGGTGGAGAAGGCAAAACTGAGAATCGTAAATCCGATCTTATAAGCAATGCCACACCGCCACCAGTACTGCAACTTCTGTCTAAGCGCACGGTAACAAAACCTGGTGGAGTGAATTCGGAGTCGTAAATTCCACTATGCAGCCAAGTCTCCGTTATGCCAATAATATGGGGGGAGTGAACAGAAATAAGGGACAGTAAATCTGGAAATTTTCTAACCATGCTGCGAGCGTTAATATTTAGAACAACTAGCTTATCAGGACGGCCAGAGCTAAGTCAGGGAGTCGATGATGCGGCAATCAAGGACACAGGCGCAGAACAAGCAGGATCATTGTATGCTTTTACCAACGAGTTAGAACTTTCATCCCAATTGTAACGAACCTTGTCAATGAAGACATGATCGAAACTTAACCTCACGACAGAACCGTTGTCACGAAAAGACACTGAGGCGTCCCATATTTTTTTACGAATGGACCTAACCCTTGCAGAAAAATCTTCTGTAATGAAGAAGGCAGAGCCCTTGAGTTTAGAGACGTTTTTAAAAACCACACTTCTGTCGTTGAAGCTAGAAAGATTTAGGATAACTGGACGAGTATAACCTCTGCGAGCTGCACCGAGCCTGTGGAAGCGCTCAATACTGGGACAGCTAATCTTCAATTTATCAGTAAATACAGATGAGATGCTAGCCAACAATGTGTCAGCGGTTTCGTTCGGCTCTTCTGAAACGCCGTGTATTATAATGTTATTTCTTCGAGAGCGGTTTTCAAGGTCATCATTCTTTTGCATCAGCTGTGTTACTCTGGAATTTAAAGAGTTTATTTCAGCGTGAAAATCAGAAATTACATTGGAATTTTCGGGCGTGGGTAAAGACTCTAATGCAGCCACACGAGACTCCAAAGCATCAAAGCGGCAAGCAAAAGACTGCTTAATGTCACGGGCCAACTGATTCTGCCCAGCTAGTATTCTAGAAAACATGTCAGACACCGAAGGATTCGAAGAAATTTCACTGTCAAGATTTACAGCGGAAGAACTCGCATGCCAACACGTTCTGGCAACTAGCCCACCGGTCCCCATTGGCACCGCCAGCATGCTCTGACAGTTGACAGGCGATTTCGATGAAGTTCCAATATTTCGGTAGCGCCCCTTGTTTTCACTTGATGTAGGTGAAAGCTTGAAGTGGCTCCAAAGCCAAAATTCAAAAACGTATTATGTTCTCCTCAGTGTCCGCGATGTCACGGGCCAACTGATTCTGCCCAGCTAGTATTCTAGAAAACATGTCAGACACCGAAGGATTCGAAGAGATTTCACTGTCAAGATTTACAGCGGAAGAACTCGCATCGTCAGCCTCCCCGAGAGTGAAATTGGAACCACTCGCAGACCGGGTTAAAGGTCTGGTACCAGATGTACTGCTTTTTGATAACCAGCCGGGATCCGCGTGAACCACTCTAATTGCGGTTACGCCTAGACGTTAAGGCAGCCGGCTGCTCTCAGCTATTCATCTAAAGTTTAGACTTATGCATTATAACTAACCGTGAATACGCATACGTCCGGTTCAGCGCAGCCTCCAGTGATCACGCAACCCGCGAGATGCACAGTCCATCGAACGCTTTTCCTGCGAAAACACGGAGGCCAGGCTCAAGAAAGTTGATCGCATATCCCTTTGCAACTGAAACGCTAAGGACTACAAGCTGAAACGTGTGTACTCTTTAATGCAGGGTTCAGCCAGCCACGCAGTTTGAGAACCGAGAGGTGACATTAATGACAGGGTGTTTCTTAAAGGCTCGGCTCTTAAAAGGGCTGTGAAAGGGTTTTCTTTGAAAACAGCCCAAAAAACGACACAGAGGGCAAGGATGTATACGGGACCGGTGCTAACTTGTTACATTGTTTTAGAAAAAAACGCCACTGCATCGAATATACAGGAGCCGATCGCTACTATCAAACGGTGAGCATGCGCAACGAAGAGCACATCAAATGAACAGAGCGTGGAAAATGTGAAAAGCACAGTGCCGTTGGGACAAAGGAACAAAAAGGAGAGAACGCCTATTCAAACTTAATCACAGCTAAACCGCGCTTTTTTATTGGTTGTCATAAAAGTTCCAGGACCAGCAACTAACACAGCGAAATGCGGAGATAAAAAATGTGGATCCAGTAAAAAGAGAAAGACGAAATGAGTGTACAAGGCTGATATGAAAACAAACAAGATATTTATAACTATACCGATTAACAAGAGAAAGGGATGGAAAAATTAACACGAGTGCACAAGGCTCCAACTAAGACAAACAGGTTCGAAAGAGGGGCGTAATGACAAAAGAGAATAGGCAATACAATTTGTCTTAGCGTGAAGCCTTGAGCACTCCCTTTAATCTTTCCTTCCCTTTTTCTCGTTACTCGTGATAGTTATGTCATACGCAAGGAATTCGCTTTCTACAGTAGTCGGCATCACACAAACGTAATCACCAGGCCTTCTTGTCACTGAAGGAAGCTTGCATCGACTACACTTTAAGGATGTGGTGTTTATCCGTCGTCAGTGTCGACGCGTGAACACATGCAGCGCAGTACGCGTCTCTACCTGCTCAACATACCGATAAAGCCGAGAGAGGGTACTCAGTTTTTTGTTTAATTGGTGACAAGTTGTCGCTGACCAGCTGATCTGCCAAGCCCCGGATGGGTGACAACCGAAGTCTCGCCCGCGTCGCTCCTCGTTAGAAAGCCTCTCACACCGCAGAATACCTGGCCATCGTAATTGCTGCTGTAGTCAGTCTATATTGACCAACCAGTGCAATGCCAACACGTTCTGGCAACTAGCCCACCGGTCCCCATTGGCACCGCCAGCATGCTCTGACAGTTGACAGGTGATTTCGATGAAGTTCCAATATTTCGATAGCGCCCCTTGTTTTCACTTGATGTAGGTGAAAGCTTGAAGTGGCTCCAAAGCCAAAATTCAAAAACATATTATGTTCTCCTCAGTGCCTGTGACTGAAACTTCGTGGAATGTATCTTGTTATGTCGAGTAAAAAAAATAAAATTGTTAGTGTTTAAAATTTTGCACCACTACCCCTTTAAGAACAGCAAGGTCACTGCTGCTTAGGCAAGAAAAACAAACAGAGATATCATAACTAAATAGAAAACAGGAAATAAGTGCAATGCATGTGTAATGCACGGAATAGAAGCAAAACCACACTAAAACATTGGGTGGACTTCAAGAGTAGGTGAATGCATGAAACAGTGGCAGTCACGGGGCTAAATGGGATCAGGAAATTTGAGGAGAAAGGTGGTATCAACTGGCAAAGGTGAGGGTTAACTGTAGATCAACTGGAGGAGCATTTTCGTGCACTGATTTTAACGGCAGATTTGCCCGACAGACAAAAACAATTCCACGAACGAAAATGACACTTTTTGCCTCTGAACTTCTAGCGGCAGTCTGCTGCGCTTTTAAAGATCAAAGCTCTAAGTGTGGCAACAGTGGCACGTTTGTTTTACTGACAAGAGGGTGTTCGTGAGGGTGCAAATCCCATTTTCGTTTTGCACCAAATGTGTTAATTGCGAGGTATGTTTAAGTAAAGAGGGGGCATCTAACATCGCTGCTATTTCCTTGCAGCCCTAAGAACAGTGCAGCGTACAGTTTATAGCATGCTTAACGACTATGGGAACAGCACTTATACCCCAACACGATCTGTTGCTGAAGAATTGGTTGAAAGTTTACAAACGATCGCGGCTGTAGGACGGGGTTTCGATGCGGCCGACGCGGCTGGGTTTCGTCGGAGGCAAAATTCAAGGCGCCCATATGTGAGTGCGCGTTCAAGAGGCTGAGTGGAGGGAATTATTCCACAGCGCTCCACTGAGGGCAAAAATTCTTAGGGACCTGAACCTGATCATGGAAATTGCTTTTGACAGCTTGCTTGACTCCTGAAGTTTTCAGTAATGCCAAGGGTTTAAGGTTGGTTTACAAAGCTTATCGTTCCGAAGTGACTCAGGCTATGCCGTAGTGGAGGGCTCTGGATAATTTCGACCACCTGAGGTTCTATAACATACACTAAATAGCACACGTGCCTCTAACATTTCGGCTACATCGAAATGCGACCACCGCGGACGGGATCTAACCCCGATCTTTCGGGTTAGATCTCTCGTGTTAGATCTTTTGACCATAACGACTTAACCACCGCGGTGGCTGTAAGGGTTTATGGCCTGTTAAGTAAAGGCTAAATAAATGAACATGCAGAGAAACCTAAAAGTGCAAATTAAGATGATTAAGCAAAGGCTGGATTTTCAGTGGTAATCCTTCAATGTGTGTTGTTGTGCAGCTTAGTAAAGGGCTCTCCCCCATTTTGTGCTTACGTCGCTCACGTACATGATTACACTGCACGTGACACAGTCAGTTTTCCCTTTAAAGATAAATGCGACTATGTGCAGGCCTAAGGTTCACTACGCAATGGCCTAGCCACCGAGCTACGCTTCAGGTAGGCCATTATGAAATCCCGGCCTAAAGAAACATTTCGATGAAACCTAATCGTTTTCATGTATTCTGAACACTATCATGTCACTCGAGAAGCACTAAAAAGTCATTTCCAAAGTCTGGCCTCAGGTTATTTCTGTCTTTCATTGAAAAAAGCGGGCGAAGCTGTGTAACAGTAGTAGTATTAACTGAGACCTCGATTTTTACTTGCTCAGTATAAAGCTGATGTTAACAAACATCAAAGCTTCAATGACTAGCTAGTATCGTACAAAAAACCACTCGCCTGAATAAATTGGAAGAAAACTATTATAATATACCAGATGTATTGGCAACCTTGAGGAAACTGTTTGTGGGCGAGGTTCACAAAGTTTTATTTGCCCATACTGCCAACCAGTTTTAAAAGTAAGGACTCAGGACCCTCTTTCAATCCTTCTGATACAAAACAAGAAAGCACATTTGCGATGAAAATATGTGCAAAGTTAAGCATATAGAGATGCAAATTTAAGTGGCTTGAATGCTATACAATGGTTTCAATAAAACAGCTATTACTCCAACGAGTGCGTACTGACGAACAGCCAGTGCTATCGATTGGCCATAGCATGTTTCATTTCTACAATTATATTTGTTCGTGTAAAAGCAGACGAAGAAAACATGCTGTAAATATAGCTACTGCATTCCTTTTGAAGTTTTCGCACTCAAAAATCTTTCAAGGCTTCTCCTAGAAAAGTCAGTGAAAAATGTGTTGAGCAGTTAAGATCATAGCATGGATAGTGACAAAGAGAAGGCACATAGAAGCTACGCTACTAACTTATATGTGCAGTTGCTTCCGTATACGAGGGGGGACCCAAAAGAAACCGAACTGAGAGCGCGCTGCTATTCGTAGACGTAGTAGAGAGTTCTACCTCTAGATGGGGTTAGCAGAGGCCTTCACTAAACAGCTGTGCAGACGACATAAATTTGTAGGCAAACATTTGAGCGTAGTGTTGTGTTTCGCTTGCAATTATTTTGTTCCGCCTGCGAAATCTTTATGGCAAATTTAAAAGAACGGAGAGTTTGTTTGAAGTTTTGTTTCCTGCTTGAAAACTGGGCAACGGAGGCTTATCAAATGTTGAAACATGCTTTTAAAGAGGATGCTATGAGCCGCACACAACTTTTGGAGTGGTTTGGGCGCTTCAAACGTGGTGAGATGAGTGTCGAAGACCATGCTCGTTCTGGGCATCCTTCAACGTCTCGAAACGATGAAAACGTTAAAAAAATCCGTCAAAAAATGAACAAAGATCGTCGTTTCACGATCGACCAAATTTCAGAATAGACAGGGGTGAGTTGGAGCTGCTGTCAGGGAATTTTTACTGAGCAGTTGCAAATGAGACGTGTTCCCGCTAAATTTCTTCCTCGCATTCTCGCACAGGATCAAAAGAACATTCGATTAAATTTGAGTAGGGATTTAAAAAAAGAGATTGAAAGTGATCCAAACTTCTTGACCAAAGGCATTACAGGTAATGAGAGTTGGTGTTAGGGGTATGACCTAGAAACTAAGCAAGCGTCAAGCCAGTGGAAGTCTCCCAACTCTCAGAGACCAAAAAAAAGCAAGGCAGTTGAAGTCGAACGTGAAGACAATGTTCATTGTCTTTTGTCATGTTCGTGGATTTGTGCACCAAGAATTTGTTCCCCCTGGCCAGACTGTTAACCAGCACTTTTATTTGGAAGTTTTAAGACGTCTGCGAGAGGATGTGCGGAGGAAACAAAAGGAACGTTGGCGATCAGGTGACTGGCTCCTTCATCACGACAACGCCCCCGCACACACGGCCTTACGAGTGGCCCATTATTTGGCCTCTCGAGAATGAACGGTCGTTGCCCACCCTCCATATTCACCAGACCTAGCCCCGTGCGACTTTTTCTCTTTCCAAGAATGAAAATATGCCTAAAAGGGAAGCGTTTTGGTGATGTGGAGGCCGTACAAACAGCTTCGCAAAGGGCACTGGACGATATCAAAGTTCAAGAGTTCCAGAGATGCTTCAAACAGTGAGAAAAAAACTTGACAAGTGCATCGCATTTCATGCAGAGTACTTTGAAGGTGACTGAAGGAAGTTTGTGCAAGAGTTAAAAAATAAAGTTTTTATACAAAAAATCCGGTTTCTTTTGGGTCCCCCCTCGTATATTGTCACATAGTGGTTACTGCAGTCCTGCGAGCAGAAAGACAGCGAGAATGGCTTCTAAACAAAACCACTTATTTGGGCTGACTTGCGCTCGAAAAGAACTTAATGACTAAGCGGCGGCGTAGCGACGGGCATGCTCAGCCTCGGCGGTCATCGGGCAGAATGCTCGCCGCTCTCGGCCCACGTTAATTTAAAAGCGAACTTTTGATATATTGCAAGTAAACTTACCAGAACATTCCAAACGACGTAGAATCGGCTCTGCCTGGATGCGACCAATCGAGATAAATCTGGCCGCGTCTTCCATCACCAACAGAGCGATAACGCGGCGTGCCGGCAGTTTTGAAAAATCAAGAGGCACTTCAAAGATTCGCGGCAGTACATTGAGAAAACCAACAGTCACTGAAAGCAAGGAAACCATAGGGCAATGATGTTTTTTTTATTTTTGGAGCTATCAATTTAAAATCAGCTGTGTAATTATTTTATAGCTGAAGGAAAATTGATAAAAAGTGGAAGAAAAAGTGTAAGACATTCCTAAAGGTACCATATAATCGGTTGACTACAGTGTCCCACATCACATTACATCCTTCACAGCTAATGACGCACAGTCTTGCAAACACATTGGTCATCAGCGACTGCATTATCACTGATCTCTCACCTATGTCGCGCAGAAGGTCATCCGAAGGAAAGCTGCATATATATATAAATATATATATATATATATATATATATATATATATATATATATATATATATATATATATATATATATATATATATATATATATATATATATATATCTACGCAGCTTCCACCCTCTCGGTTCGATGACGTTCTACGTCACACCTGCGGTAACTCAGGACGTTCTACGTTCGCCGCTTATGAACGTGGGTGGCGCTGATGAACATTCTCAAGGTTAGGTTACTTGTAAAACATAAATACCCCCGAAAGCAGAAGATTTGATAGCCGTCGCCGTAGCTCAGAGGTAGAGCACCGGACGCGTAATTCGGAGGTCGTGGGTTCGGATCCCACCGGCGGCAGTGGTTGTTTTTTCTTCTGCTTTTTTTTTCTTCTGCTTTTCTAATCAACTAGCTTTAAGCGACAACATGTTCAGTAATATCTAAATTGATCAACACCACAAAATAAAAAAACAAAAAAAAAATTAAATATCCCCTGTGCCCCTTGGTTTCTGTGGCTGTTGGCTTCTTTCATATATATATATATATATATATATATATATATATATATATATATATATATATATATATATATATATATGTGGCGCAAAAGTAAAGAATATTTTAAGGTTACTTTAAAATTGCTGTCATTACACAACGAAGAAAGGATTTCTGATAATACCAACGACGAGAAATGAGCCTTTTCTTGCTACCTAAATGCAGACGATATAAAGCACGCATGGATAAGCGCATGAGTTAGGGCTTGGTAGCTTAAGAGCGAAGAAATCTGGTAGCATTGTGTTCAAGAGGTATCCATTTACACATTCTCAAATCTAAACAACCGATTGTAAGACACATTGAGAGTAGCTGCAACAACGAAATGCTATTTCTAAAAATGTCTGCTTGTTTTTTATGAGGGCTCAAAAAAGCCAAAATTAAACCAAGTGCAGTACACGTTAAAGATCCCCAGGCGGTCAACATTATTCTGCAGTCGTCCGCTACAGCACCTCTTTTCTTTAGTTCCCTCCTTTATCCTTTGCCTTACGTCACAGGTAAGCTGTGCACGGTGATCTGAGACAGTTACTATGCCATTTCCTTTCATCAACAACAAATTTTCAATTTTTCAAGGATGGAGCTTTGAAAAGGCAGAAGTACAAACTGTGCAGTATAACCATATGCCGTGGCAAAAAGCCAGCAATACATGTGCGCTGATGGCAGCTTTTTGAGCTCACTGCAAGGGTGCTATGCCATACAAAGATTAGTGTCATCGTGCAATGTTAGATTACTGACTGACAATTTCGGTCTCTGCACCAGGACTATCGCTAAAGCATCGTTGTAGGTCACATTGCTTTTAAAGGGACAAATTAATATTTTGGATGAATATTTTAGAACATTTTAGAGAGAATGAATATTTTAGAGAACACAGATGCATAACAGGCAACAGGTGTGCAAAAGTCACTGCGCCTGAAGCAGGCTCAACTCCTTTTGGTTAAAATCAGTTGTGTCAAGAGCTACGTGAGCGGCTATGTTTCATACAGATCTACAACTCATGTAATTATAAGCTGACATACTGTTTTGAACTACATGTAGAGCTCTGCATGCATTTCTAAACTGGGTTGCAAGCCGAAAGGTGAGAATATTTCACTTTAAAAGAACAACTCCCATGAACGGCTGAGTAGGGATGGCGCAGCCGAAGGCAGCAAGCTCAGATAGCCCAGCAGATGATGGCAGCTGGCAACTGCAAATAAATCTTTTTGTATCTTTTTTGGTATCAAATCTGTATATTACTGCCAATTTAATTTTAACCTGCGTTTTTTTCTGTTTGAAGTCGGTTGCTGTCAAATACTTTGAATGTTTCTTTTAATTTGTTGTTTGTTTTTGTATAGGAGGGCAGGACTTAGTCAGGTGTTGTTTAACGCCTTTTGCCTGTTCGTCCTTGGTTTATGCATGCATTGTAAACCAAAAATAAACCAATAAAAAAATACATCCAGACCAATAGCTGTCAGTGCGACCGCTTTTTGTGAGATCATATGACCGCAACAACACCATACTTTGCTCGGAACAGCAATACGTTTCATTAAACTGCGAGCGTTAAACCAAAGCAATGTGTGTGCGTCGCACAAGACGTTTATTTAAATCCAAGTCAAAGTTTTATCAGTCCAAATTAGCCAGGACTATTGGTTCATTTGGATTAAGAAGAATGCGCAACGCCAAATATCTGTAAAGCACGTCCAGCGGCTCTAGACTACCAAGAGCCAATGAAGGAAGAGCTCGATCGTCTGCAACAGCAAGTCATCCTAGAGCCGCTGCAACACGCCGGAATGGCCACACCTGTTTCATGTGGACGCGCAAAAGGGACGGAACATTTCGGTTTCCGACGACCGTAGGAGCACTGTTAACGCTGTGGTCAAGAAGATGGCGTACCCACACCGACAACCGCGTAGGAATTCGCAAAGTTTCGCGGAGGTACCATCACCTCAACGCTGGAGCTCTACCAGGATTATCAACAGCTAAACGTCGGCGATGAGACAGCCGCCCTGCTCACTGCCAACGCTGCAGAGATTGCCGAGATGGCACGGTTACAGAGTTGGTGCGGCTGCTAGGCCTAGCCTAGACACATGATAACGGACGAAACCGCAGCAATAAACTCTTTCAATACCGGAAGCCAAAGACCCTTTATTTCCGCCAGCGTCTATAAATATAGGGCTGAACAAGCGCATCTACAAACACCACCAAGAGGCTGTTCAAGGCGAAACAGCTTCCTTTGGGAATATGTGCTGCGCCAGACATCTTAACAGCGCATGATGGAGACGACACTGGCCGGAATTCCAGGGGTGAGTGATTATCTTGACGATATTATTCTCAGTGCGAAGGATACTACAAAGCATGCGCAACGTCTAGATGAAGTCGTGTCGAGGCTAAGCGAGAAAAGTCAACGCCTCAAGCAAAAGAAATGCCGTTTTGGCATTAACTCAGTCCAGTTTCTAGGACATAAGATTGACGCTCAAGTTGTTTATACGACAGCGGAAAATTTCCAGGTAATCCTTCAGGCACCAAAACTAACTGACACGACCTCTCTGCAGGCTTTCTAAGGGCTTCTGGGATTTTATGATTGGTTTTTATAACAAAAACAAGCATAGCAACGGTTGCCACAGAGGTGTATAAATTTCTCGACAAGAACAAGTCCTGGATGTGGGCGAAAAAGCACCAGGCTCCTTTCGATGCGCTTATGAGGATGATTCGCACTTCGACAGTGCTTGGGCATTATGACGACACAAAGCCTCTCCTTCTGGCCGTGGATACGTCAACATATGGATTCGGCGCTGTTCTCATTGACAATGATGCGTTCGGGAGAGAGGCTCGCATTGCATTCGCGTCGCGAACTTTGGGGAGCGCAACAAAAAACTACTCTTATCTTGACAAGGAGGGTCTAGAGGTAGTTTATGCCGTGAGTGGTTTTCACCAGTATATTGCTGGCCACCCCATGACCATATTAAGGGATCACCAACCGCTCCTGGGCATCATTGGAGAAAAGAAACAATTACCCAGGTACTCTCACCTAGGATGCCCGATGGTGCCTTAAGTTAGCCACGTACGACTAATATTTCGTGTACAGGCCTGGACACCTGCACCAAAATGCGGGCGCACTCGGCAGGCTGCCACTGTCCGCCCAAGTACACGGGCCACGCCTGCTTTGAGATGTATTCATGCTGGCTTCCGTGCCCAGCGTCGAATTGTCCCCTCGTCAAATCGCGAAAATGAGCCGGTAGGACCCATTGCTTTCCCGCGTAGTGAGAGCTGGCTTAATTGGAGAGCTCGATGTCTGCTTTCACAAAACTTGGACCCGAGCTATCGCTACAAGGAAGATCCCTTATCAGAGGTACCGGACTGGTCGTTCCGGCGAAAGCGAGAAAAGACGTGCTCCATTTTGCATACTCTTGTCACTGCACGTAGTGGCTATGAAAGCATGCGCTCGAAGCTTTTTTTGGTGGCCCGGTGTCGACAATGACATCGAGTACCACGTGAAAAGTTGTGCGGCTTGCTGCCAGCATCAAAGAGCGCAACCTAAAGCATCACCTCAAGATCGGAAGCGCGCGACTGCACCACGGCACGCAATACACGCCGACTGCGCTGTCCCCGTGGAGGAAAGGATGCTGCTATTTGTTGTCGACGCATTGAGCAGGTGGCTCGAAGAGCGCTACACGCGGAACATACAGTTACCAACCTTTATTGAAGAACTGCAGAACGTGTTTACAACTTTCCCCATTACCGGAAGACTGGTAACAGACAAAGGCGACTCCTTTTTTTTTCTCCGGAAATGGAAGATATCCTAGAGAAGAACACGTATAACGCGCATGACAAGTGCCCCCTATTATCCGGCCACGAATGGGAAAGCGGAAGGAAAGGTCTTTGAGACAAAGCAAACTTTGGCCAAGGATCAGTCTGGAGCAGTTGCTAGCAGACTGGCTCGGTTTCTGCTCCAGCAGCACCGAACCGTTTCAGTAACCACGGGCAGAACGCTAGCCGTACTCATATTAGGTCGCGAGCTCTCAACGGCACTCACACGCATTCAGCAACTACCTGCTGAAATGGCGAAGACGACCTCTGACCACGGCGTGACTAATTAACCGAGAATAGAGCACGGAGGACAATCGGCCTTTCCCCGCTACTTCTCAGGAAGCCCTGCTTGGATTGAAGGAACCGTACTGATGAGGCTCGCTCCTCGACCTTGGCTAATCAAGTCTAAAAGCGGAACGTTTGGTCGGCACCTTGATCACATAAAGAGAGGTGCAGAAGCCTATCGTACGGAAGATCCGCCGCCGTACGATCGGACGAGCGGGCAAGCAGGAAGTAAACAACAGTGCACTGAGCCGGCTCCTTATGTGATCACGCTGCCAGCGGAAACTTCGCCTGCACACGATCTGTCAACAGCGCCGGCATTCCCAACATGGAGAAGATGCGGCCCGTCTAGACGATGGTGCACAGGAAGTTCTTGCTAAAACTAAAGACTATCTTGAAAAACGATCTACTGTTGGCGTGGGTACAGGCATATCTATCGTCTCGATCTCAGTCCATATCAATCGGCAATGCATGTTTGAGCCCAGCTTTGGTAAGCTCCGGTATCCCACAAGGGTCAGTACTTGGGCCATTGTTCTTTTTAATTTTTATAAATGACATTGTTAAAGAAATTCCTGTCAAAATCAAGCTGTTTGCCGACGATTGTGTATTATATCATGAAATACGAACTGCTGCTGACCAGCTTTTTCTTAATGACGCCTTGGCTAAAATTCACGATTGGTGCTCAACGTGGCAGATGAGTATTAATACTAAAAAACAGTTTCAATGTCTATGACGCGGAAGAAGCAACCATTAAGTTTTGCCTATACTATTAATATCCATCCCCTGTCTACCGTGGACAGCTACAAGTACTTGGGATTAACGATTAGCTCTGACCTACGGTGGAACAAACACATTTCTAATATTAAAAATAAAGGTATGAAAAAACTTGGCTTTTTAAGAAGATTTCTCCGGTACTCCACACAAGAAATTAGGTTACTAGCTTACAAAACTTTTATCCGACCTGTTTTAGAATACGCCTCTGTTGTGTGGGACCCTTATACTAAAGAAAACGTTAAAACACTCGAAAATATTCAAAGAAAGTCAGTGCGATTTATTTGTAATTCATACAGTTGGCAGACGTCCCCTACCATGCTACTTGAGAAAGCAAATTTAGAGTCTTTGCAGCTCAGGAGATACCGCGAGAGGCTTAAATATATGCTCATGATTGTTCACAACAAATTAAGAATTAACAGCAGCAAGTACATTGAGCTCGTCCCGGGTCGTTCGACACGATCCTACCATTCTTTAAAAGTAAAGGAATAATCATGCCACACTGAAGCATACAAGAATTCTTTCTTCCCCCGTACTGTGCGGGAATGGAATGTCTTCAAAGCGAAAGTTTTAGAGGCTTCTACTGTGGAGTCGTTTACGGCGTCGCTTAGGAATTTGTAACAATTTTGCAGCATTCAACATTTCCTTTTTTTCTTCTTTCTTTCCCCCAGTGCTCATTTTGACGTGAGATGTCGTCTAATATTGGATAATGTTGTTTCTTTTCATCGTTCATTTTTTCGGTATTGTGTGCTGAGTTGCGAGTGCCTCAAGGAGATTTTCTTTTTGTCAAAGTGTATTTTACACCCACTCCTGCTTAAGGCTTTGCAATAAAGCCAGCAGTCTTCTGTAAATAAAAAATAAATAAATAAATAAACTAATCCAAAGGATCCACGCAACAGCTGAGAACTGCGCTAAGACGTCACCGTGAACAGCTTTCCACCCGACCGATAGGGTGACAAAATCTAAGGAGGAAGCGATGTCGTTATCGCTCACTAAGCGACGCAAGGCCTCTCCAGCAGCCCTTGACTCATTCGCGTCGCGCATACAAGCCAGTCGTGTCAAAGAAACTAGCACTGGCCGACAGCTTCTAATAAAACTAGCACGACTATTTTCCCTAACAACACCCAAGTCGTACGGTCCCAAGGAATGACGCATTCTCCATTCCCCCTGCCCTCCTGCACTCCCATGGCACCTGAAGTGCTATTGAAACGGGTTCAGCTAAATTAAGGACAATGCAGCGAGCTATGAAAAGAAAAATTATAGGTACAACCTTAAGAGGCCGGAGGAAGTCGAAGCGGGTGAGGGCTTCGGCAGGGCATGTAAGTAAATCAAGAGAAAGAAATGGGCAGAAATGGGAAGAAATGTATGCGAAGGCAAGATAACCGATGGTCCTTAAGAGTAAAGGAATGGATTAAAAGGGAAGGAAAGCGTAGCGGCGTGCGGCAGACAGTTAGGCAAGCGGAAGAGATCAAGAAGCTTGCGGGGCTAGGGTGGCCCCAGCTGGCGCAGGACAGGGTTAATTGAAGAGTTATGGCAGGGGCCTTTGTCTGCAGTGGGCTTAGCCAGGCTGATGATAATGATGAGGAATATGCAGCTGCCAATTCATCTGAAGGGTCTGACTGGGCAGCTCGGAAATGGCTGGCGTGTGCTTTAAATAGCATGGAACTTGTGAAACGTCATTTCGAAGGTAATATACTTTAAGATATGGCATGTGCTATTTCTTCAACTGTTCTGCAACATGGAAAAATAGGATAAACCGTATTCTCAAGAATATGGCTAAGAGTGTCATCTATTCAATACCCCATAAACAGCAAAGTGTATTCCTTTCTTCAGGTCTGCCTTCCTTTGACATTGTGTTCAAACAAGTCACTGTACTCAGATATTTCTGGAACTATGAATTTCGGTTCCACAACGTTAAACCAATCCCATTAAGAAAAGTTTCTCGATATATTGTCCCTGCAGTGCGAACTCATTTTGGTATGTCTATGAGGTCATATTATATCCCATATATATTCAATGAGATGCCTGATAATGTTTTCAGCTTGAACACTCGCAGACAGTTACGTGATGCTATTGCCGAGCTTGAACAGCTCTAGTGCATATGTTTTAATGTACACAAAACAAAGAATTGATTTGGTAACACAGGTTGTTGCTGCTGCCGGACGGCGCCCTACAAGCCCAATTGAGGCTTTGGCGCGTCCGCGTCTTGTATTGTTTCTTTGGTGTGAATAAAGTATTTATTATTATTATTATTATTATTATTATTATTATTATTATTATTAAGACCTCATGATAAATATCTGCTGTGGATCCTTACCTACCTGACATACATCAGCAGGCTGCTTTTCACCGAATCGTGTGTTTCTGATATTGACCGACGCCGCGTGCGCTGTATTTGCTTGCAAATGCATTTGTTTGAACCATACCGCGTAGAACGACCCATGCAAGGAAGGAAGTTGAACGGCATCATAAGCAAATCGCACGCCGTAGCAGAGGACGGCGCAGACAACACCTGCTTCCGCGTTCAGTGGCCGCCCGCACCTGCTTTGTAAATGCGCTATTGGTATATAGCTCTCGCCCAACCTGATAACTTAGGAAAACCAGTGGTAATACGCTGCGGGGATGCATTAAAAAAAGCCGTTACTTAGATAATGCATGTTACTGGATACATGACCAAGAAATATTTTCAGCTGTTAGTTTTGTAGTTTACAGGCACATTATTTTCGGTTTAAACAAAGAAAAAACACCACTACAGCAGCGTTGGAACCGACTTGAGCAAAGCTTTGCACTACCGGATGCGTAGTATCGGCTGCGTTGCACGACGGCTAGTTCCTTTCTATGAAATAAAATAACTCTTCACAAACAACGTGGAGTTTTCATTGCCAGCATCTCCGTCACAGGTAGCATGGAATAAGGGGGCCAACAGAAGTGGTTAGCACAGTGCAGGCACTTCAGCGAGCAGTTAAATATTAAAAAAAAATTGGATGATAACTATCAGTGATGTAAAAAATAGCGCACAGGGAACACACGGGACGGAAAGTAAACGACGCAGACAAGCGCTAACTCGCACTATCAGTGATCAGTGATACCGAAATCGTTAGAAGTAATATATTCGTCTCCAATCAATTGCAGATCACTGCACTACCACTCACATAAATAGTTTTCTCAGCTCGTTGCCCATCTGCAGTTATAGAGAGTTAGGTAGAAGTATGGCATGCCCCTTTTTTAAACTCTAGGTAGGAGTAGGTTAATAGCACAAATCATTCACTTCACAGGTACCGTCGATCACCTACTAGCTGTGGTGGTTGTTCTGCTGGACACATTGTCGACTAATCTGTTTTGGCTGTCGCTGTCGCCGCAACGCCTTTTAGCTTCGAGAATTGCTTGGCCGGAATTAAAACCAGGCCACCAGCAAAACCAATGTACGGAATGTTTTATTGGTATTATCCGCACTGTTTACGCGAAACTGCGTTTGGCAACTATTGCAAACAGATCCCAGTGACTAACTGCTGTGAATTTCTTCAGGGGTGGCATTCCGAAGTTTATGCTTTTTACTTCAACTTGGCAACCATGCAGCACAGCAGTGGGTGCAAAAAACAGCTGTAAAGATTTTCTCTTTTCTTTGTCCGTTTTAGCATGCGCTCTAACAAGGAAAACAAATGCGGCAAGTCGCACTTGCTGCAGCGCATTCTCTCTGGAGGCGCACATCGTGCTTACTGCAGCTGTTTTGAGTCTACTCACAATCCGCTCGTATTTCTCGGTGAGTGGAGCCCTAACTTGCGCAGCATGAACATGTTTAGTGCCTGTGTACAATCTCCTTGCGCACACCGGAATATGTGGCCGTTCGAATGAACCTAAAAAATTCAGTCAATTCCAACCAAGCCAGCTCAAGCACTCAAACCTTCCTCTGACCGAAAACCACGACGCAACCAGCTGGTGCACATTGATTGCCGACTTCAGCTTAGAAACCTGGATAATACATTTTGCGGAGCGTCAAAAGGTAAGCCGCGTTAGCACACAGCCTTGTTTTTGAATCAAGCAAAGGCTCAGTGCACCCTGTCTGAGCTTGAATTCTTCACATCACGTGATTAGCTATTACTGTGCGCGTGCGATACATTCCACGTTTTTTTTTTAAAACTTTGCTTTGCCGCATACCGGAACGACGGGTCTCCTGCACTGACCGGTTGAGTTATGGTCTGACTGATGAATTACACTCTCACAACAAAGAGCATATGAAGGTCATAAATAGGAAGTTTCAAGGAGTGACTGCGATAATTGCACAGGCTATTTCCTCGCCGCAGTAGAGATATGTCAACCCTACGTTTAGGTAAACAAGAGCTTTAGAACCCTCGTGCTTATACTCGAGAATTCATGCTTTCAGACCGCAGTTTTCTTTGTTACTACATTTCATTTAAATTGAACAGCGGGCTTCCTAACTAAATGAAAGCGAATTTTAGCTTGCATGCAATTCTGAAACTGAATGCGCTTGCCTTTTGAAATCAGGATACTTTCATTGGTTGTGAAAATTTGTGACCTTTAGCGGTGTTGTCTGCGCAAGGGCGATTAACGGCTAAAACTACTCTGAGCTGATAAGCATCTTTACCTTTCTGCCGCCGGCTGCCAACAACAAGGATTCGAATAAAACATCGACGAGTGCCAGTTCTGAGCAAAGGGTGGAACCGAGACGAACCTTATTTTCACTTGCACAGACTTGCAACTCAGCTTACGTACTTTGAGCCAAAGCACATGAAAACCCTCTCATTTGCGCTTTTTATAACCCTCCCGCTGCATTAATGTTTCCAACCCCCCGCAGTGGCTGTGACGTGCATCGCAGTAATGCTCCCATGTCCAGATACCGTAACGCTTCCGATATGTTGCACCACGCCTGCCAAGAAATCGACGCAGGTTCGTCGCAGTTCTTCGAAACATTAATGCAGAGAAAAATCTGCAATTCTTTACAAATTCCTTTCTGCACTTCCTTACACACATTTTTCTGCAATCCTTTGCTATTATTTATATTATTTTATTCTTGTCGTTTCCTGCTTTTTATTTTGATCTGATTTTTCTCTGTGATTTTTTTATTATTTTATTTTTTTCCTTTCGCTAAATTATTTTGTTATTCGTTTTCGTTAATTTGGTTTAATTTATTATTCTTTGATTTCATTATTCTATTATTTGTATTTTGCATCCGGCTGCCTCTCAAGGCCATTTTGCATAGTGACATGAGCTTGAAAACGCGAGGAATTTATTTTATCGTTTCTAGTTAGAGCTCCGCTCTATTTAAAGGTCGTTTTGCATACCGACATGACCTTGATGAACGGGAGAAGTACAGAATTCGCTCTAAACTACCACGAGGGTTTGACCTAAATATTCTTGGGACAGTGAAGTAGGGTACGGCGCTAACAAACGTACACGCCCCAACAGCACATTCGGTGCAGAACCAGCAAATGTTTAGCGCTAGAAGCATTACAGTGAAAACGTAGCAGGTTTATGCCTCTTGAAGGTCTCATAGATGCTTATTTGAATGGCGTGTCAGTTCGTGAGGTAAGGAAGAGGTATCACTCGCGATTGCTCTTGCTTCGTTTACGTTTATATGCTCGTCTTCTGCTACTTCAGTCTTTTTGATGCAAGAGAAGAGAAAGTGGGATATTTTATGCTGAACAATGTAGCTAGGGCCAACAGTGGTTTCCTCATGAAAATGAGGTGATTATTCCGGTATCAGACAGAACATGTCATAATGCTTTCCGGCGCTGGGTTGTAATGCGTGAATAAAGGAGCAAGCAAGAAAGGAGGTAAGAAAGTTCAAAATTGTGCCTTGGTATGGTGTGGTGGGGTTAACGCCCAAGATGTTCTATGCGCTCGAATAGAGGTTCTAGCAATCTCCAGATTAACTGATTCTCAGAACTTAAACTGCGTACAGACAATAAGAAATCGGTGATTTTTGTCGTAAAGGATTTAATATCTGGGTGGTATGTTTACGAGTGAATTACTAGCTAGCTCTTTTGCTGTGTGTTGCCCATCAATGGGCATTTATGTCCCCGGGCTCGTTTCCATTGATTTACAGAAAAAAACAGATAGTTTTCATTTCGCTTACTGCTTGACTAGAACAGTTAACATGTTAGCGGAGATACACCGAGATTAACTGACTGGAGATAATCAACTTGCCATACCTGTTTATAATTATGTTACCTGGGCCATCACTTGAAGCTTTACTTGCTCCTCACTGTTGCTTCCTTCCAAGCAGGCAGCCTGGACCCGTCACCGCCTTCTCGGTCATTCGTAGCAGCATGCGGACTACGCCTTCTTCACTGATTCCAAGGCCTTCCCAGTCGCAGTGCCTGGCCGTTGACAGCTGCTGGGGTGTGCCTGTGCTCGGGGCTCTCGCGACCCTCGTGGTCTGCGTGCCAGCTTCTTATATGGGCCTCCTCTTCGTATTTTTCGTCGAGGACTACGGCCTCAGCCGTGCGCAGGCCTCTTGGCCCCAGAACATACTCATCGTGGGCTCACAGCTATCCGGTAGGTATATCTGAGTAGGTTCCATTTGCTGATATGACCCTGTCGACTTCAATAAATTGCAGCAGTGAAATCAAAGACGACTTTAGATAGGCGCACACAACTTTAAATAAGGAATTCAGCGCAAAGTGCGGCTTAAGTGTGCAAATATCTTCTCAAATGAAAACAGTGAAGTGATTACACTTGGTATAGATACTGAAGGGTAAGTAGAGGGAACACAGGAGGAACGCTGACTCATAACTGAAGGGTTAATCACATCACCCAAGACATTATAAGGAAAGTGGGGCCAATCAATCAAACAAGCAAAGAACAACTAAACGCACGTGTTGCTATGTGGTGTCGAAATTGCGAACCTCCCTGCCATGCAGGAATACAGCCGGCTTGTTGACACACAACCTTGTTTTTTTCTTCATTTCGTATGGTTTCATAATCTCTTGTGTTAAGATGGTTAAGTGACTGAACAATACAACATTATAATGGAACGATGGGAAGCAAGAATTGCAGTCTCTGCAATGGTCAACTAGATTAGTATGTTTATTTATAACCAAGACATTTGCATATTCCTTTACATGTGTGTTAATACAAGGCCAGTCTGTCCAATGTAGACTTCGCGGATACCGAGTATTGTTTGGTCGGGTTGTGATGTTGGCCCAACTTTATTGAGAGATTATTTGGGGCACTGAGTTTATATCTAATTATATGTGATATTTTCAAGCCAGGCAATAAAAAAAGAAACATTTCAAATGTTATTGACTGTCTGGCTGACGTCTTCACTAATCCCAAGATGCCAATTTAAATTCCCGAAGCATAGAGTCACTACTATAGCGGTGCGTTTTGTGTATTTCATCCTCACCCACTGCAGGGCGAATGCCTCTCCCATGCCTCTCCAATTAACCCTGTCCTTCGCCAGTTGCGGCCACTGTATCCCCGCAAACTTCTTAATCTCATCCGCCCACCTAACATTCTGCCGTCCCCTGCTACGTTTGTTTTCTCTTGGAATCCACTCCGTTACCCTTAAGGACCAGCGGTTATCCTGCCGTCGCATTACATGCCCTGCCCAAGCCCATTTATTTCTCTTGATTTCAACTAAGATGTCATTAACCCGCGTTTGTTTCCTCACCCACTCCGACCTCTCCCGATCTCTTAACGTTACACTTATAATTTTTCTTTCCATAGCTCGCTGCGTTGTTCTGAACTCAAGCTGAACTCTCTTTGTTAGCCTCCACGTTTCTGCCCCATAGGTGAGTACCGGTAGGATACAGCGGTTGTATATACTTTTCTCTTCAGGGATATTGGTAAGCCACCATTCATGATCTGATGATTTGTGTATATAAAGGTACCTATATCTGCAGAGCGCATCAGACAATTTTCGCGGCGCTTTCCATAGCAGGAACGCGTCCTCGGGCGCTGCGCTCTCTGCCACATAACTTCGGGCTGCTTTCAGGTCTTGCGGTCGGTGCGCTACAACAGCGCTTTGCGGTGGCCGA
Organism: Amblyomma mixtum; assembly: GCF_055824585.1. Lineage (NCBI taxonomy): Eukaryota > Metazoa > Arthropoda > Arachnida > Ixodida > Ixodidae > Amblyomma > Amblyomma mixtum. Next base: position 182,947,192 of record NC_143013.1, read on the forward strand.
CGTCGCAGTGATGAGCTCCGTCCTTGCGTCGGTTGCCCTGGTTGCATCTGCATTCTCAAGACACGTCGTGTGGATGTCAATAACGCTGGGTGCAATGTACGGTAAGAGGTCCGGTTTACATGAGCTCTTGCCTGATAGCTTTACGGATTCCTACGCTAAAAGCAATACCGGCGGCCTACATTAGCAATGCAGATGCCTCTGAACATCGTGCTGTCATTAAACGCACGCCATAATCTCTATAGCATGCTTCAGTGTGCCGTGTCTTTTTACAGTTGCAAATGTTGAGGGCATGTTTTGCGAATTTTCGGCATTGGTATAACATGAATGAGCAACGACGAGGATAGGAAAGTTGAGCTACTGAGTGCGCAGCGTACTACATTGCAACGATAAAAGCCTTGCAATCTGCTACGCTGCGCACGACACGTTCTTGGTTTCCTCTGGGCGCTGCCGCTGGTGGTCGGGTTCCCGGTATTTCAGTACGGCAGCGATAGCACAGCAGACGGCATGCTAAAGGTATTGATTAGTTCTCGCAGTCTTCCGTGTCTCTCGCAGGCGAGAAAAATGGCAGTTTGGCTGTCAGTCCTCTAGGACGCATTGAAGAAGGCTTCACGGCTGAGCATATAGAGAGAACACAAAGCGGCGGTTGTTTTCGTTTGTACTATCAGAGTTACCTTAACGGTCTCAAGGTCAGATCAGATTGCTGTTGGCGGGGGAAGAGAGCCACGGTACCGGGACACAAACGAAGAGCGAAATACGGCACTTAGTTCCAACTTACTACTGATTCGGATCGCCATTCGGGTGAATACAAACCAGCATTTTCCAAAAAAAGCAGGGTAAAGCAAGAAAAATGAGAAAAATTGAGACGAAACTGGTTATGAAAAACATATTCTTAACAGCAATAGCGCATACAACATAATAAAGAAAAGAAACTTAATCAGCAGTAAAAAAAAAATTTTATTCCAAGTACTGTCACAAAAAGGCAAAACACAAATAATTCCGAGATATTGGATTCCCAACGCTTCAGTGATCTCTCTTGCGAGTTTCTTTTTATCAGTCTCTTAAAAAGAGTACATGAGCGTGGCGTATATCTTTTTATCCAACGACGAAGCTCCTTCTTAGTACGCAATTAAGAAAGTAGAAAGAAAAGACTAATGGTGAGGCGCTGTGCCCTCAGCAGGGCTTGTTTTCCCGAATGTTAAGCTACTATTATCGCTAAGTGTTTCTATGGATGATGATGATACTCAGCAACGCGAAACTTCAGGTGCGCAGCTGTGTAGGCCTCACAGACATTGTAGGTTCAACGTTTTTCTTTGATAGGTCGTCGCTGCGTAGGGCGACGATATTAGTTCGAATAAGTATTAGTTAAAGAAGGTGACGATTCGCAATCCAAAGCGCACGAGAATGTGTATATTTGCTAGACAGTAGTGTTAGTAGAAGAAGACAATATGCAAGGTACCGCGTGAGTGTGCGTTGCAATATAATACCAGGCGTGATCGGCTCTGGTGATAGCCGTGTGCTCTCAGTCTCTGTAGGCTCATGGTTCTGCTTCGTTGAGTCGTCGGCACTTCAGGCGACGGTATTAGCTTGATAGCAGTAATAGTTGATGAAAACAAAGATGTCCAGTGCCCAGCACGCGAGATTGTCTATATTAGTACGATAGCACTATTAGTTGAAGACAACGACGATGTGTAATGGCCAGCGCGAGATTATGGTGCAGTTTTAACAAGAGGCGTGATCGGCTGGGGCGGTAGTCTTTTGCTTTTGTGCAGCAGCTGGCGAAGCTGATATCTTCGCGACGCCGTGGTTATGAATCTCATGCAGGCAAATGTTTATTTTATTTATTTATGGCTTCATTCGATTACGCCGACTGGGGCAATACAGCTCAAACTACGAACGGGCGCTTTAGAGCGCAGCTCTAAAGCGACAGTAAGCCTGCACCCGGTACTTGCATGCATCGACACACTTCACTCATCTACGTTTTCTTCGGTACTGTTTACAATTCTCTTCATACTACCGAAACCAATCGCCTGCACTCGCAAACGCTAGTCAACAGAACTACTTGTTGCCGCCGCAGTGACTCAGTGGTTATGTCGCTTGGCTGCTGACCCGAAGTACGTCGTTTCAATCTCGGCCGCTGCGGTCGAATTTCGATGAAGGCGAAACGCGGCCGCCTACAATTCTCTAATTGCATTCAGGTGACTGTCGGCAATGGTCAAAATGTTAACTATAAGAATTCAGCTATTGATTTTACTAGTGTACAAGATCAGCCTGATTTTTGACGTCCGCCGACATTGTTATTACAATACCGCGAAAAGCTTTTATCTAGCCAAAAAACATTATTCCGAACAATTTGCGATCACCTTCAGTGAAACACGGTGCTAACATTCGCCGCTGACAACAAGCGAACTGTCGGCGCGAAAGCTTTGCGCCATTAAGAGCTCGATAAGAGAACCGAAGTGCACAAAAAAACAGGTGAGATTCAAATGTTCCTGACTACCGAGGACACATACCGAGATAACTATCCAGGCTTTGTTTATATATACCTCTGCAATAAGGTATCCTTGGGCGCTGCCATAATGTTCACTGGGCTGTCCTCAACCCCTCGCGCAAGTACTGTGGAAGCGGTGGTGCAACCGGTTTTCGACAGTCTAGAGAGGAGGCGTTTCGACAACCCCTCATCCGATGCAAAGTCTCTGGACCACGTGTTCCTCAAACGAAACCGGAGGCTGTATTATTAGCCCGCGGCTGAAGAACACACTGGAGACACAAGATTAAAATCTAACCTATCTCAATGTAAATGCAACTAGTCTCACCGCACCCTTATCTGACGCCAAGCTGCACTTTGATATGTGTACTATTTATCCACTGTTCTTTGAAAGCACAACCAGAAGCCATAATTTCGACTACAAAGACTCCCGTCGGAAACGGCACGTGACCAAGACATTTCGAATACTTCGTAAACCACACTTCACTAGGAAACATCTATTTCTGCACGACTTTGCGGTTTTTTGAATAAATGAGCAGGAAGATTGTGAAAATATTTGCCAAATAGAGGACCCTTGCCCTACATGTGTAGCCGATAGATTTACAACTAACCCCTACACACTTTCAAAAGAGCCCACTGTCTAGCCTCTTTAGACTACCTGCACAATAGTGACTGATTCGTGTTAGGGCCCCCTTTCATGCACAGATCATCCAGGAGCAAGTGATACACGTACACGTTGACCCCCACAGCAAGGCCATTAATTACACTTAATTAGGAATCGTATAAAGGAGACCATGGTCTTGAGATGATCACCTTGTCATAATCGAGATAACCTTGACGATCACAATATGACCACGGCTGATAAATGATGAACGCGTCCCTTCCTTTTTCATCCTGTTCTTTAAAAATCAAGTGTGTGAAATCAGACGTACTTAGGTGCATTAATTGTAGACGACAGGTAATAAACGGCGACCGTCTTATAGTGAATTTCGAGAGCACCTTACTGGCGGCGCGGTGTCACGCAGGACATTTATTTTTGTTACGGCTAATATCCCAACGGTGATAGCGACGCTAGAAACCAGAGAGCGTTTAAAGGCTTGAGAAAAATGTCACACCGAGCTGTCTGTGGTCATAGTCCAAGACAGCATAAATGGTTTGTCAGCCTAGCCTATTACCGACTGCACGCAGACAACATGTGTTTTTGATATGGTAGTTCCAGCTGCTTTAATAAAAGTGGTTTTTGCTCTCTCTGTCCTGCAGTAAGACCGTGTAACATTACACATATGCCCTTTGGAATGTTCATAACTTTATCGCGCCTAGCAACCAAACTGTGTGATTGGCTTAATTTGAGCTGACTATTTTTTGTGTCATTGATTATCTACTTTTTCCACAACGCTGAATTACCCGCCACGATTTCTATGTGTTTATGGGGTAAGACTCTTGATCCTAGTGTCACAGCCTCAATGGCGGCCAAAACCTACAAAACTTCCCCTGCGCTTTATAACGTCAGCGTACATTTAAGAACCAAAGGTGTTTTAAGTTATCCCGGAGGACTCCACTACGGCGACCCTCATTGTCTGTCTGTCACTTAAGGACGTTAGACCTCAAAGTTTCCAATTCACAGCTTTCACATCTCGTGAGAGAAGCTGTGGCTTTCAAAACACAAAACATAACTTACACTCTTAAAGCAAGGAGCGATTGCATGAGATCAAAAAAATACAGTCTGAGTTCATCATAACAAAAAAAAATGGCTGAGGCTTAACTTGGTTAAGCCTGGAGAATGCGAAGCATCATCGTGTCGCGTAATTTGGAGGCGCACAACCACAGCGACGGCGCGAGGTGGGCCCCCGTTTCTCCACTGCCGTGACGTCATCGTGTCACGTGGTGTGGCATCATCGTGTCACGTGATTTGGAGGCGCACAACCACAGCGACGGCGCGAGGTGGGCCCCCGTTTCTCCACTGTCGTGACGTCATCGTGTCACGTGGTGTGACGTCATGTATCACGTGATTTGGAGGCGCATAACCACGGTGACGGGCTGAAGTGGTAGCTAAAGTAGTATGCTTCGCATAAAAGAACCAGCTGAGGTGACATTGCGCGTCGCGTGACCAGTTACTTCTACAAAAAGCACGGCTGTTAAAAGCACCGCATATTTTCCTAAAAGTGTTGTTGCACTTGAAAAATCTTTTTGGTTATTTCGCCACATTATATTTTTATTTAAACCAATGTAATTTTGAAAAGCGGCGCTGTGATCCCGCAGTCGAGAACAGTTAGCCTTAATGCTGCTTTGCGCATCAGTGTTCTCGTACACCTCATGATAGTCGCAAAGATCATCAGCCGAGTAACGTCCAGTGCATGACGAAGGCTCATTTAATTGATGTTCATTCAGGCCTCTTCTCTATCAGCTCCACTGGCCCTACCAACACAAATTTCTGTTGTGTCCCCTTATTGCTTTTGTGTGTGTGCGCCCCCGCATCCTCCTCCTAGCGACCACTCGCATCCTCCTTTTAACGACCACTCGCATCCTCCTCCTAACGACCACTTGCCCCTCGTCGCACGCTGTCGCCAGGTGCCCCCCCATGGTGCGCCCCCGCATCCTCCTCCTGTTTTGGGAAGCCACTGCCTCCCGTGGACGCTTCTCCGCTCCCTCCTTTCTTCGGGCGGCCAGTTCGGCTCCTGCCTCGGTCGACGCTGGTCGCACCCTCATCGGCTTTAAATAAACGAAGTCTTAAAGTACCGTGTGCGTCTTTCGCTGCATTCAACACAGCGACCGGACACGACAGTGGCGACGAGAAAGTGGATTCGACCCGCGCTACGCAACGCTATTGACAAGCCATGGCTACGCGAGGGTTTCCCAATCAGATACCAGAGTTCAACGGCTCATCGTGGTCATCGTGGGTTGGACGCCTTCAGTTCTACTTTGAAGCTAACAACATCACAGACCCAGCCTTGAAGAGGGCCAACCTGCTGACGCTGTGCGGGGAGCAGACCTACGATACTGTCTGCGCCCTTATTCAGCCAAGCACACCAGCGGCAGTGTCTTACGACGACATCGTAAAAGCGCTGCAAAAGCACTACGACCCAAGGCCATCCGAGGTCTACAGCCGGGCTCGCTTCCAACGACGAGATCAACTGGGAGGAGAAACTGTGAGCGCCTACGTAGCCGCGCTCAAGAAGCTCGCTGCCGACTGCAGTTTTGGAACGCTGTCGACAACAGCTACCGGGCAGGAGGGAGACGCAGCTTCTTCTGCTAACACCACCATGCTTCCCTTGGACGTGATGTTACGCGACAGATTTGTGTGCGGACTGAGTGACGAGTCACTGCAGCAGCGCCTGTTCGCTGAGAAGGACCTCACATTCAGCAAAGCTTACGACATCGCCGTTCGAGCGGAGAGCGCCGGTCACCAGCAGAGAGGGATTCGCCGGAACACCGAGCCGGTACACCCGACAAGCAACCAGGTGCGCAAGCCTTCTGTTGTTGTAAAATCGGTCAAAAAGGCACAACGCTGCTGGCGGTGTGACGACCAACACAACCCCCAGGGATGTCGATTCCAGTCAGCCACGTGTAATTTTTGCCACAAGCGAGGGCATATCGAAAGAGCATGCATTACGAAACGGAGACTTGCCAAGATAAAGTCACCTTCCCAGCCTAATCACAGCGTCAACGCCTCAGAGAATACGCCGCTATCTGATCTCCATGGAACAACATCAGCAACACCATCTGTGTTGTACGACCTGAACACCATGAATCTCGGCACGCGACCGAAGATTTTTACAGAAGTAAGCGTACATCACCAGCTGATTAAGTTCGAGGTGGACTCCGGCGCAGCCTGTACTCTGATCAGTGAGGACACGTTCCGAACTTCATGGCCATCTGACGCACCCGCCCTGCAACAAGACGTCACGCACCTGCGAACGTGGTCAGGACAGAATCTGCCACTATTGGGCTCTGCCAACGTGCAGGTTAACTACAACGGCCAGACCCATACGCTACCTCTGCTTGTTGTGAAGGGCACAGGATCAAGCCTTCTAGGGAGAAACTGGTTTTCTCCACTAGGCGTGATGATATGCGGCATACACCAGACGCCGAGCCAGAACATGGTTGAGCAACTGCAAGAGAAATACGAAAGAGTATTCTCGGAAGAGATTCCAGGAAACGAAGGGCCCCCGGTCACACTGGAGTTGTTGGACAACGCGCAACCCAAATTTCTGAAGGCCAGGCCGGTGCCGTTTGCTCTCCGAGATTCAGTTGAAAAAGAGTTGGACAAACTGGAGCAGCAAGGTGTCATCGAGCCGACGCAGCATTCAGAATGGGCCACACCACTTGTCGTAGTTCGCAAGAAGAACGGAACCATACGCCTCTGCGGAGACTACCGGAGCACCGTCAATCTTGCGACTAAAGCGTCCTCTTACCCGCTACCGACACCTGAAGAAGTATTCAGTGTACTGCGTGGCGCAAGAGTCTTCAGCACATTGGACCTCACCCAGGCGTATCAGCAGCTGAAGGTGAGCGAGTCAACTGCTGAATTATTGGCAATTAACACACTGAAAGGCTTGTACAAAGTCAAGCGACTGCCTTTTGGCGTAGCTGCAGCCCCGGCCATATTTCAAAAATTCATGGAGACAGTGCTTCAGGGCATCCCAGGAGTTTGTGTCTACCTTGACTATGTCATCATCAGTGGCACTTCCACTGAAGAGCATGCAGTGCGCCTAGAGCTCGTTCTCGAAAGGCTAGCAAACGCTAATTTGTGCATAAGCAAATCGAAGTGCTGTTTTGCGGTGCCAGAGGTGCAATTTCTGGGACACCGAATTGATGCGGAAGGCATTCACCCTACCGAGGACAAAGTGCGAGCGATCACAGAAGCACGAGCTCCAACAAACAAGCAGGAGCTACAGGCTTTTCTCGGACTCTTGACGTTCTACGACCGGTTCTTGGAACAAAGAGCTACCGTGGCCAACGACTTATACCAACTCCTTCGGAAAGATGTGACATGGACATGGTCGCCACGCCATCAGCAGTCATTCGATGCCCTGAAAGACCTGATTCGGAGATGTACAGTCCTCCGCCACTACGACGAAAGGAAGCCTCTGCTTTTGGCTTGCGACGCATCACCGTACGGAGTCGGCGCGGTTCTATCGCAAACTGACGAGCAAGGAAGGGAAGCTCCCATCGCCTTCGCCTCACGTACGTTGTCGCAAGCAGAACGCAACTACGCGCAACTTGACAAAGAAGGGCTAGCCATCGTCTACGCGGCGACACATTTTCACCAGTACATTGCCGGCCGGAAGGTGACCTTTATAACCGATCACCGACCGCTATTGGGCATTCTGGGACCACAAAGGCCTATGCCACCAACTTTGTCTCCGCGAATGACACGTTGGTGCATCAAACTCTCAGCGTACGACTACGCTCTGGTCTACCGCAATGGGAGTAAACATCAAAACGCCGATGCGCTAAGCCGTCTGCCACTAGACGCAACTGTTGACGAACCATTTCCACCAGGAGACGTTCTGATGTTCGAAGCACTGCCAGAACCTCCGCTTACAGCAGGCACAGTTGCAGCATCTACGCAGAAGTGCGCAGCTCTCCGGCTAGTTTACACAGCTGTTCAACAAGGCAACGTGCATAAACTCAAAGGGAACAACTTCGACGCTTACCGCAGGCGAGCTACAGAGTTGAGCACCCATCGCGGCTGCATCATATTTGGGTCCCGAGTTGTGATGCCGAGAGAACTACGCGCACAAGCTATGTCTCTCATCCACGCCGGACATCGGGGCATCGTTGCAATGAAAAAGTGTGCCAGAAGCTACATGTGGTGGCCTGGCATTGACAACGACATCGAAACAGTGGTGCGAGAATGCAAGCCTTGCCAGAGCAGCCGGAGCGCCCCGCCGAAAGCTCCTGTCCCAGAATGGGAAAAGCCAGACACACCATGGCACACACTGCACATTGATTTTGCAGGACCAATTGAGGGCTGCACTTTCCTTGTGGTCGTAGATGCCTACACAAAGTGGCTTGAGATAAGGCAAATGGGACAGACGACTTCGGCAGCAGTCATTGACAACCTCCGATCACTATTTGCAACGTTCGGCCTGCCGCGCAAGGTAGTGTCGGACAACGGAACACCGTTTGTGTCTGCGGAGATCCTCAAGTTTTATCGCGACAACGGGATCTCATCAGTTACATCGGCCCCCTACCACCCAGCGACAAACGGACAAGCCGAGCGCTACGTAGCCGAGCTAAAACGCGCCCTTGAAAGAGATCAGACAGGCTCGCTGCAGCGCCGCCTTGCGCGCTTTCTCTTCAAGCAGCACACGACGGTTCAGAGCACAACAGGCGAGACCCCCTCGAAAATGATGTTCGAGCGTGAAATGCGAACCCAGCTCACAGCCATCCTCCCCGAGCCAAAGGCAGAGACGTTCCGGGAAGAAAAAGCAATTCCGCGCTGCGGCACGCTTAATGAGGGGCAGCGCGTCCTCGCCCGACAGTTTCTGAAAAAGCCACGCTGGGAGGAAGCTACAATTGTCAGACGCATAGGCCTGCGCTCTTGGCTCGTCAACATACATGGCACAGTAGCACGCCGACATCTCAACCAGCTGCGTAGATTTACGACGCCGTCTGAGAGCTGTCCGCCAGCGGAGAGAACACGTGCACCATCTTCCCACATAGCCTGGCACCTCTTCCCGGAAGAAGAGACTTCGCCCAGGACAGACCTAGGAGACACAGCGAACAACAGCCAGCCTACAAGTGTTTCTCCCCCGAGCGCACAAAGCCAGCGCGCCTCCACGCGTGAGCGCCGACCCCCTGCACGATACCAGGCAACTTTCTAAGGGGGAAGGAAGTGTTGTGTCCCCTTATTGCTTTTGTGTGTGTGCGCCCCCGCATCCTCCTCCTAACGACCACTCGCATCCTCCTCCTAACGACCACTTGCCCCTCGTCGCACGCTGTCGCCAGATGCCCCCCCATGATGCGCCCCCGCATCCTCCTCCTGTTTTGGGAAGCCACTCCCTCCCGTGGACGCTTCTCCGCTCCCTCCTTTCTTCGGGCGGCCAGTTCGGCTCCTGCCTCGGTCGACGCTGGTCGCACCCTCATCGGCTTTAAATAAACGAAGTCTTAAAGTACCGTGTGCGTCTTTCGCTGCATTCAACACAGCGACCGGACACGACAATTTCCTAATTCGGTTTTCTCACATGTCTACATATAACAGATTGCTTTGAAGAACAAAAGAAAGCGGTTAATGTCCTATTCTTGGTGAACACCAAAGCGAGCAGTCAAGGAAGAGATGAATGAGGAAGCGCAGCGTGGACGACATAAATATGGACCGCAGTGGCGGAAACGAAGTTAGTCTGGAACGCCAGCGTTTTTTTAGCATACATTGCCCTCGCATAGTAAAACAGCGTCTTGTGCTTTTCACCTCAACATGAAGAAAGCATTCGCAACCGATATTTCACACCTTGCCGGCCGCAGCAGAAAATTAAGCTACCGCAGTCGGTTCGTACAAGAACCGTAGCCCGGATTCGTTTCGTGATTTTTATTTTATCGAGAATACCAATACTTTGCGTTTATTCCCCTAACTCGCGTTGCTCGTTTTCTGTCTATCAGAATAGTAGGTGCTGGTTTTTTGTAAATTCGCTTTTTTAACTGTCCTTCTTGCTCCCACGAGGTAAACCGATGTAAATAAAAAAGCTTGGCTGATAATCTTCTAGGCGAGTGGAAACGTTCGACTCTATGCGGGCGGATCGCTATTCCAAAGTTAATAGCAGACTAATATTTTATTTTCTGCTTTTCTTTTCGCAGGTCTAGGCATGGGGATGTTCCTGACATGTGTGTGCGTCTACAGCATGATGCTCTTCGACAAGTACAAAGGAACGGCTGTGTCACTCATCCTAGTCGCTTGGAGCGTCTCCGGAATATACGCCCCAGCAGTACTGGCATGCTTACACGAAGTTTACGCTCTCCAAGGAGGCCTTCTAATATGCGGCGCCCTGATATTGCACGCAGTGCCGCTGAGCATGCTTCTGAAGAATCCTTTGCGCTTGGAGTTTGGTTGCCTCAAAAACGTCCTTAGAAGGCTTTATGCTCAGACGTTTTCCAAAGCAAACAGAAAATATGTGAAAAGAACACCGCTTCCTGTTGACGAATCATCACCAGGTCAGCTTAATAGTCTCGCTGACGACAGCGCGACAGCTCCAGGGAAAATTTTCAGGGAATCTCATATTTCTCTTCAGGCCTGCCCGATCTGCATCGAGGACACGGATTTGTGTTCGTCCCAACGTGACTCGTTCCAGCTGCAAAACGTGTCCTTTACCACAAAGCCTGCTCAGCCGTTTGGTGTCCTCAAGGCGAGCGCGCTTTTGCTGCGTAAGCCAGCTTTCCATGTGTTTCTTGCGGCTACCGTGGTGGGCGAGTACTCGCTCATGGCCTTCGCGATGACGATTGTGGACTACGCGATGGACAAAGGCGTAAAACTCGACGTTGCTGCGCAGCTCCTCGTGTTTGGCGCTCTCGGCCAGATTCTCGGTCGTCTCTTGATAGTGCCGCTGTCGGACTGGGTGCCTTGCGCTCGGTACCCGCTTTTCGCCACTTCTTTCGCGATTGAGGCGCTTTGCACGCTCGCAATGCCACATGTCTTCACGGAGACAAGCATAATGGCCCTGAGAATCGTCGAAACTGTGGCGCAAGGGTTCGCCGGGGCTGTCCGGGGCATCCTGCTGGTTCACTACCTTGGAATCGACACCGTTGCGACCTGTACTGGACTTTTCGGTTTCGCTTTGATACCCTTCTCTTTGAGCAGCGCTTCGATGATAGGTAAGCGTGTATTTGCCAGTAGCGTATTGTCGTTCACGCACCTATAAGCAAGTTAAGGAAAGGAGGTGGGGATGGAGCTCATGGTTTTGAAGGAAGAAACAGCGTGACGAAACACGGACACACGAAGAAATGACACACACACAGCGCTCGTGTGTGTCATTTCTTCGTGTGTCCGTGTTTCGTCACGCTGTTTCTTCCTTCAAATGCACTACCAGCTAGCCCGGAACCTTGCTCTCATGGTTTTACTGTGCAGCGCAGCTGTTAGTGGTTCCTTTGTGGTGGAACGTAGGTGTGGCCTTAACTGGTCACTTGCATTTGCCTTACCTTTGTCGCCTACAGGTCGACAGCTAGCTTACTCTTTATAAAGTGGCCAAAGCAAGCTCTTCCCTACGACTGGGTGACTCCCCTATTTCAAGCAGCCTGTTCGTCCCATATCGTTCAGCCATCGTCGTCATAGACGGGGAGCGCGGTCATTAGACGCCGCCAAAGAGTTTGAAAGCATCTCGGACAGTCTCTACGCATCTGCGTAACAGTTAAATGCAGTTATAAGAAAAGGCGCGCTACCAGGTATAGAGCTCATATGCATGTGAACAGTACCTTATAACTCATATGAAGATTACGATTATCGGTAATCGTAAACGGGCCGCCCGTGCAGCAGCACAACGACGGTGCCTCAAATATAACGCTGCGACAGCTGCCGAGGGACAAAAACGGAACCGACGGCTACAAGGTACCGCTGTGAAAGCAGCTTCGGCACTTGATAACGTAAAAGTACATAAATAACAACAAAACCCCTCAATTCAAACGCGTAGATCACTCTCAACAGCTACACTGCACTAAAGCATTACCGAGTACCATAATGATGGTTTTATTTTTTTTTCACCCACATTCGGCGCGAAAAGAAGCGGCACAGGCGGGAAGCCTTAGGGCAAGCACTTAGAATTCTTTAGCGCCGTTCTCTGGGCACAGTCCCGATTATTTTTTCTGAGTTCATTGTAGGTACATACCAGTAGTCAGCTGATGTAAGCTTTTGTTGCTCTCTAAATGCTGTTTTTTTTCTTGTACAACGTCCACGAAATTTTGCACACGGTACAGAACTACTAGCTGTGTTTGTGGCATTTATTCTCTCGAATATTTATGCTTTTGTTTTAGAAAATGATTATAACATAACCTTTCAAACTTAATAATTTGGATACCGATATACACTATGGAAAAAATCAGACTGAAATCCTTATGAAAATGGAGCAAAGAACATGCTTCACACATCGATACAGGTAGATTATGACGCAAGACACAGTTTATAGTTTGTAGGGTGTTAGCGCTCTCAGTGTTTCGCTTTTCATCTCGTTCTCACGCATCCAGAATCTGGGATAAAAGTTCTATATTTCTATCGTCCCACCGAATCTCCATTTACATCCAGAAATGTGCAAAATTTGGAGAGTTCTCGGGAAAAAAATGATACCGCATGCATAAAAGAGTAAAATCATGCTAGTACTCATTCCTGAGCATTCAGACACGATAAAAATGCCCACATATCCAGAGCCACATCCTATATCTTCAAATAACAGCTGAAAAATGTTTGATGAGTTTGTCATCTAGACGTACGCTGGGTGAAATTTTTCCTTTTTTCTCTTGAGATTTTTGCGTCTATTACAGAGCTTGGTCTTACATTCACCTTGTATTTGTCTCTTTAACAGTAACAGTTCATCTATGCATCGAAATATTTGTGGGTAAATGCGGCTAGCGAAGCACAGTCCACTCGAAAAAGACAATAAAAAATGTTCTGTCGTCACCGCAGATATTTTCATTATATGCGGTCATGAACGAGCAGTAACAACGCGCATTTTTGTAGTAACAACAGTATTTTCTGTAGTATTGTGCTGTCCCGTTTCATAATGACAGAACTACGAAAAATTAGTGTAACTGAAATTCCCACATTATCTAAGAAATCTGTCGTCATGACAAAAGCTAGTTCATTTCGTCGCACTCTTTTTTAGAATTATAGTAAGGATTTCACGGTATTTCAAGAATATAAGAATTTCAAAACATTACGGTTTCTATCGCACGTTTTATGTTACGCTATAGGAGTTTAAACTCGTGTCTCAACCTGCTGATCCAAGCAACACTGTGCAAGGCACTGCCAGTGTAATACGTGTGCTTCATATTCATGCAAAACACTCTTTTCCAAAACACCGGAAAAGGACACCTGATTTATAAACCTCATTATCATCAACAACAGCCTGACTAAGCCCATTACAGGGCAAAGGCCTCTACTATACCTATTCCATTAGCCCTGCGTTGTGCCAGCTGCGGCCACTTTATCTCGGCAAACTTCCTAATCTGATCCCCCGGCCTAACTTTTTCCACCTCTTGCTGCACTTGGTTTCTCGTGGAATTCAGTCCATTAACATTAACGATCAGCGGTTATCTAGCCTTCAGATTACATGCACTGCCTATATCCATTTTTATTGAGAAAGCAATACTACGCCAGGTCTAACCGCTCATCGCGTGGTCCGTGGCCACCGTGGACCACCTGCTCCTTTTACTCTTTTTGTTGCGAAAGCAACACTACTAAAGCCCAGCTTGGCTCCTCGCGTAAGCTCGTGGCGGTGCGGCTACCAAACGATCATGTGCCGTTGCCTAGCAACCCGAGCTTACACTAGTTACTCGGGTAGGCTGGGGTAAGGTCGGACAAGCTTCGTGCCATCTGGGCGAGAGGTTGCTCCGGAAGAGCGACATGGGTCGCAAAATCCCGACGGGTGGCTGGGATAGAAACAGCCACCTGCCAGTGCAGTGGCGCATCGCTTAACCGCTGCGCCACTGCGCTAGTAGTGGTGTATGAGGATTAGCCGCCATCTATGAATCTTAAGTAGCAATTACAAATTCAGTATACATGGGCATTAACCAACTAAAGATATCGTGTCAAACCCCTAAGGCGGAGTTTAAGTGCCCCCTCCAATTGAAGAATGAACACCTGCTTTCGTAGGCCTACTCGGTTTAACTAAGTTAAACTATCAACTTTTGTTCTTGATTTCGATTAGAGTACCATTAACTAGCCCTGGTTCCGCGGCCTACTTTGGCTCTTTTCCTGTCCCTTCGCTTTGAGCTATCATTTTGATTTCCATAAAATATCATTGTCTTTTCAGATAAGAGAGACTCTGCATGTCTCGAAACTACAACCACATATCTAATCCCTAATCCTGATCATCAGCACCATGCCATGGACACTGTGCTAGTCAGTGACATAAGCAGGAGCGGACGAGTTGCAAGAGCGTTAATTATTCAATAAAGTTCTGTTCAGGCGTGTGATCATCTCGCTGACAGACACAAGACATGTGTGAGGCTAGTTAAGATGTAAAGCGGCTTCTCGGTGGTAGAGAGGTGAAACAGAAGTGTTTCACAAATGGCAGTAGTAAATTGTAATTTTCTTTTGGATATCACAGAAAGCGGGTCATGTGAGCGTAAGTTCCTGCTCACGAGTCACAAACACCCATGATGAAGACCGGATAAGAAGCTAAGTTTCGCTTCAAGCTACTGAGCGGACAAGAAAAATGACATGGGTAAAACAACAACAAAAAAACGTGCCCTTCAAATTTTGAAATTTGCGGCAACTACTCGCGGCTATCAATACCGCCAGAAATAAATAAAATTATCGTGCCCGCCAACACATACTGACCATCTTAAGCTCCGCATCTACGTGTTTCACACTACAGGGCCTTCATCTGTAGCTAAGCTAGCCACATGACGTAGTGCGCGATGGGTACCAAGTGACTCATCATCATCATTACCATCAGCCCGACTATGCCCACTGCAGGGCAAGCGCCTCTCCCACGTCTCTGAAATTAACCTTGTATTTTGCCATCTGTGGCCACCGTATTACCGCAAATTTCTTTTCCTAACTTTCCCTTGGAACTTTCCGCCGCCCCCTGCTACTCTTGCCTTCCCTTGGAATCCACACCGTTACCCTCAAGGGCCAGCGGTTATCTTTCCTTCTCAAGGTAGTAAAGAGACACAGCCCCAATAAAGCGAATGCATAACGTTGGGATCTGATGCATTGCCTGGCATTATAGGGTCGCCAATTTTAATCTCTCTCGTGGCTACGAAGGTGATTCTACTGGCCACTGTACAGAAGCATTGAAGTGCGCAAGCTAGCCCCATCCGAGGGATTCCCGCCTGGTATTTCTGAAGTTATTTGGCTTTGGGTCTTTCTTTTCGAAGCCAACAAATCTTGAATTCTGAAGGCGGAAGAAGAATTGAAGGTTTGATAAACGAGCTCCAGAAGCGGGCTTTCTGCATTGTGCTCAGTAGGAAGGGCATCGTAGCGTCAAAATTTCCTGATGCTCATTAAAATTAGGCTGCTCAAAATAAAATAACAAATTTTAAACTCGAAAAAATAGGATTTCAAGAGTTATTTCAATATGTGGAGTGCCGTAAATTAGCAACCATTTACTTTGACAAAACTGTGTTCCTTCCAAAGTCATTGCCCATGGGTGAACCGCTCGGCAAGTGCGGTGGCGCTGATGCTATTCATTGAACACACACACACGCAGACACACGCACACACACACGCAAACACACACACGCACACACACACACGCACACGCACACACACACACGCGTGTACGCACAAGCATGCGCACACACGCTCACGCACGCACGCACACACACGCACACACATGCGCGAGCACATACACACACACACACACACACACGCGCGTTCACGCACAACGACGCGCACACACGCTCACGCACGCACGCACACACACGCACACACATGCGCGAGCACACACACGCATGCGTGCACGCACAAGCATGCGCACACACGCTCACACATGCATGCGCACACACGCACACAGAGAGGCGCACACACACACGCACACACATGCGCGAGCACACACAGACACGTGCACGTACAAGCATGCGCACTCACTCTCACGCACGCACACACACACACGCACACACACACATGCACAGACGCGCGCACACATGCACACACACACATATACACACACGCACACACATGCGCGAGCGCATACACACGCATGCACACACACACAGAAACGCGCGCACTCACACGCGCGTGCACACACACACACACACACACACACACACACGCACACACACACACACACACACGCACACACACACACAAACACACACACACACACACACACACATTTTTTAGATAGGAGAGGTGCAGTGTAGGGAACGTAGGATCCGTGGCTGTCAAAAATTGTCACGGCGTACGGAGTGCCATTAAGCCTTCCTTCCCTGAACTTTGTCCGATGGTGCAGACCGCTCGTGCTTGACATTTGAACCCAGATCTTTTATACTGTACATTTTTCCGCCAGTTGAGCTGATGGTAAAGAGGCTCACAATAGCAGAAATTCGAAAAACAAATGATGACTGCGAATAACGTCCGGAGCGCAGTGATTTGCGCTCCTCTGTGAGGTTCAAGAGTTTATTTAATTATTAAAGCGTTTATTTTGAACGCCTTTTGGCGTTCTTATGTCCGAATCACTTCTAGACAATATAATGGAGTTATGCAAAGCGCCATACTCCAGAGTACAAACACTAAACGTGGCGATGTTCGTAGGCATGCTCAAAGCTCCGTTCGAAGCACAGAACAGAGAGCGCAATGCGTCTGTTGACATGCTTGTTCTTATTCTCCTGTTTCCTCCTATTTCTAAGCACGTCCCTTCAAGTGTGGAGACAATTCTGGAGTACTACTATTTTCGGACAGTCCTCTTGAGTCTCTGTAGTCTATGTCCCAGTGTGAAATTAGTTAATACCAACGACGAATGTCACTTGCGCGTACCCTCACCAGAAACATATGCTACCAAGGTCTCGTCCAAAATAGTGGTTGGGAAGACATAAGCTCTCTACATAAAGAGAAGCGAATCCCTATCTCGCAGCTCTGTATATTGAGCTTCAGATCACTTGTAGACGAAAACCCTTCAGTCCCGCTATTTTTTTTTCATTTCAATTTTCCCTGCTTCGCCTTTCATGCCTAGCATTTACGCTAACAGAGGCTGAAGCAGGAGCGAAGTGCAGCCGTGTACACCTCAGTGCATCTTTGAACAATACATTACACCCCCTTTATTTTTTTGTCCGCAGGATTCTTTCGTGACAGCCTTGGATCGTACGATGGCTTCTACCGCATGCTCTCCGCCGTGAACGTTGTTGTAGCCATTGGGCTTTCCGTATTCTTTTTGGCTGACTGGAAACGTTCTCGGCGACGACGCAGTCCTCGTACCGGAAACTGTGAACAATCTCAATGCCTGCATGACGGTGAAGAGCCTCTAGCAACGCAAGCCTAGTCAATATAGTAAAGTTGGTTTGCCCAGCCGGTGTCATCACTGACAGAAGAAATCTAAACGAAACGTGATTCTTCGAATGTTTACAAAGAAATAAAACCGAGGACCCAATTATGGGTTGTGTAGATATGAAATGAGACTTTCTGGAAAAGCTCAGCAGTGGTCTGTTTTGTTTGGAATGCTTTGACAGCCGGCATTTCTTGCAAGATTGTCATAAAATAATAAATGTCATGCTTTTTTATGGTGCTTTTGAGCTCATACGCTTTTAAGAATGATCGTCTTCCCTTCGTGTGCCTTATCACTATTTCCTTTCTTCCTCTGGTCGGGCATTCCATGAATAAGAAGGATAAAATATACTGATAAACAAATATACTTATTTTATTGAAATAATAATGCGGACCTCAGGGTTACTTTTTCGCAAAACGCACCTAAGAAAGCGTGACTGGTCCTACCGTCGTGCCCAAGAGGAACGCACCATTATCTACGGCTCAAGAGAATTTAACACACGGAGGTAAGAATTGCTAATAGCTATGCGTGTCTACGAATATTTTAGTTCTACTTCCGCAACGGCTTTGCGTACGCAAGGAGCTGTGCATGCGCAGTACGCAGACACGAGCACTGCGCTTCACGCACGTGCTCAGGTCGTGCGCAGTTTTCGTTGAAGCCTTGTGTGACTTCCTTGGTCAAAGTTGACAGCTTGACGGAGCCCTGCCTGCCCCCTTCGGACCAAATAAAGCGTTGTTGCTGCATTCTTGGACGCGGCGCGGTAGCTTGATCTAAATGGTTGAATTCGCTTTGATTTTGCGCACTGTTATTCCTATGAAACGATTGAAGTCTGCGAATAGCCATTGATTCCCAGATAAATGGCGGCTTTCGATGCAGTTAAAGGGACACAGGAGAAATTGAAGTTGGCGTGTATCGACAGAATACCAGCTCCTGATTATAAAAACGCCACTCATACTGACAACAAAGCTTTTCTAACGTAGAAAAGAGCAAGAACCAAAATACAGGTATCGCCGCCACAGGCCAAACTCGCAAGTAAAAGCGTGATGACGTCAAAGGACAAGACAGTGGTTCTAGCAACCCTGGGACACGAAAAGCTACGAATCACTGAGGCGCAATCAATGCATGCGCAAATCTCCTTGACATCGCCAGATGGCGCCACGTACCCGCAGCTACGCGCGCGCCTGCATCATCGGGACCAATCAGCGCCTGCTCATCGGCGGTAGGCGGGCTCCCGGTATTCCGCTA
The DNA here is from genome assembly GCF_055824585.1 of Amblyomma mixtum. Classification (NCBI taxonomy): domain Eukaryota; kingdom Metazoa; phylum Arthropoda; class Arachnida; order Ixodida; family Ixodidae; genus Amblyomma; species Amblyomma mixtum. Next base: position 182,966,053 of record NC_143013.1, read on the forward strand.
ACGGTAACAAGGTACACGGTATGCTAAAGGTGTCTATTTGCGAGAACTTGGTTGACGACTTCGAGTACGGGCTCCATCGTAACGCTGGCAAAACGCCGGTGCAAATGTAAACGAAGCGACGGTAGCAACGGCCGCAATAGCCGATAGATGCCTTCAACGTGCGGCCCGCGGTAGCTTTCTTTTCGGCTGCTGCTAGGCCGCACTGCTGGACGGCAGAAACCACGGTGTCTGCGTTACGTCATGTGCACGTCATGTTTCACGTCACTTAGTCCTGTGTCGTCATAAGAGAGTCCCAAGTTTGAATCAGAGCGGCGGGAAAAAAACTTTTTCAACTTCGAATCCAAATTTCTTAGAAATAAATGCATCATTCGCTCCCGGCCAAGTGGCAACAAAGCCATGTAATGCCGAACTATCGGATTTTGCTAAAAGAAAAACATTAATAGAGGTCTCCTCACTGTCCCTTTAAGCCCACTGCAGTTGAACCCACTTATAATAAACCTCACAATTGACCGGATTTGGCCCGCTGCATCTGAGTTTCGTAATAAGAGGACTTCGCATTTTACAGCCACCAATGCGAAGTTAACTGGCGTTTATTTCTAAGGGCAGTTCTTTATGTACGTCGGCCTCTTCAAAGAAATCCCATCATGACGCTTTCGAAGCTCTCCAGAGCAGTCGTAAGCGCGTTCTTCGCCGAAGCCCTAGGTCTCAACAATCTGCTTTAGGGGGACAATATATCTTATCGCAGTTAAAGCGTTCACGCAGCTGGTGCTAGGTCGGCTTCCTCGTCGCCGCCATCAGTTTTTGACAGTCGCGGAGTGTCGTCCTTCGCGTAGCATGGCGTCGTTAGTGTACGGCTTTGCAATGCCAACGTAATGATTTGCACCAACGAAGTGTTCTAAGAAGGGATCATGTAAGGCCGTCTATGTATCTACATTCAGTTAGCACAAATCCACATGTGTTTATTCACGTGAATGTTCAATTGCGTACTCAATGTTTCCACGGCCCATAAACCATGTTTTATATCGACGGAATTCCTGATGCACTCAAGGCATGCGTTTTGTACGGCATAATTTGGTAAAACCAGCGCCTCCTCTATTTTTACAATGCCCACCGCATTGCCCGCTGCGCAATGGGAGCCGTCGGTACGCCTCACTTCAGTTAGTTGCCTCGCTGGGGCGCTATCCAGATGGCGTCATCCTGTTTGCGTCATACTTGCGTATGGGTATAGTATGGGGGCGCGGTGATTATAGCGCTGTCCTACTTCTCCTCCTGGCGTTTGTCATTCTTGCTTCCTACCCCTACTTATGTAGCTCTCGCTTCAACCGCGGCGCGGCGATTTTTCAAACGATAGTCGGCTGGAGGGAGCGGCAGGTTTGCTCGCCGCTTGCAGAGCTGGGCTGTGCAAGGGGCTTTATAAATAAAGTGGCGTTCGCTCCGCTTACACTTGAGGATGGCAGCTGGCATACTTAACAAGCTGTTTGAGGTGTTTGCGCCACTTATTGCTCTTCCTTGGCAGACCACTAGAGTGCAATAAGTTTTAAGGTTCGTTCGTTTCGTGGCACCATGGTTAACGAAAATTGTTTTGCGCGGGTAAATGGTGTTGTCGGCGACGCTGACGGGGTGTCCTCGCAGTAGCAGCAAAATGGCACTGGTTAATTATATTCACTACGGCTGCTGCTTTGAATTTTTTCTGAAGTGTGGGAGATTTTATGCTCTTTGATGATGAGTTGAGGAACTTCGCTGCACAGACAGTACAAAAGAAGGGGACGTTTACGTGCATTTGTTCACATATATTTTTAACAATTTACAGCAATAGTATATACAATAATTTGCATCCTTCTGCGGCTATATACATTACAACTCTTGGTATTTATACCATTTACATTTATAAAATTGGTGTCTATTTCCTTGTATTTGCTGGCATTTACAGTCTTAAGAAGTCTGTATTGTAGCACAACCACTTTTGTTTACGCGAGGAGGACAAAGCATCTCGTGCGCGAGCGGAGCTCATCAAATGAAACAAAAAACACCTAACTCCCGGATGGAGACGCCAGTTCGTACGCCCTCATGTGTTTGGTCGCCCTCTCTTCCGGCGTAGAATAACAACGCCGGTAGAAGAGACGCTGACGCGGCGCCGAAGAAACGCTGCCTTGTGGTTCGGCCTTTACGGTGACCGCCCCTGGACACGTGCTGAAGAGGACTTGACTTCCGTTTTATCTGCGTCCTTTTCTTCAAGCGATTTTTTTTAGTTTTGAAGTGTTTCACTAGCGCCACGTTGTAGTCAGAACCAAGCAGCACTTCCGACATGCTTTGGCAACAGCTGCTGCACGGTGTATTCGCGAATGAAGTTAATTTTTCGCTTCTCAAAACAATCGTAGCTGCAGGCTGCCAAGGACAGAGAATAATATTTGTCTAGTTGTCGTAACGGTGACACTTTATCCTGACACAAGTACAACTACGACTTGAAAGCTATTGCTATCTGGCAGTTCGGAAAAATGCCTTCTCGGGAAGATCTGCCATGCCTTGTTCATTTCGTTCTCCCATTTTCCTTACTGAACATGATTGAATTCAAAGCCAGAATAGCATAACTTATTGCTAAATACGTTTACCATCTGATTTCATATTTTCGCCAAGCACTTTCAGTGCCTCTCCCGGAATTGCAGCGTTGCAGTTCAGCAAAAACAGACATGATTCGACTAACCACCAGAGCCTTTCGTCGGAATGAAAATGACGCTGCGCGGCACTCTCTGCGAATTCTGTTAAAACCAACACCTGCAACGGCTCTACAGTGAGCATCACTACAGGAACAGCGCGCTCAATGACACGTCCATACGCGACAGGCGGCCTTATGATCATGCGAGATGCAAAGTGCCGCCTCACGAAGAAAGAGAGAACGTTTAAAAAATTGTTTTCTTCCGCTTGCCGTCGTTAGGCGCCACTCAGATGGTACATTCCATCACAGGAGCAGAGCAGTCGCGAAGGCTAGCCGTTGGGCAGATTAGGAAGGGAGGATAGGGCATTATACGTTGGGATCGCGCCTACTCGGCAGGCATTGTAAAAATAAAGACTCTGCTGTTCTGTCAGCAATTCCCCACATTTTTATTTTCTTTCGTGGTTCCAACGTTCTTTCTTCGTAGTGGGTGTCACGGGGTCTCGAAGTGGCTCTCCAATCTGCGCCTTTTCCCGGAAGCACATGTTTTTAAACAGCGGGCCGACTTGAAAGCGCTTTCTAGTTCCATCTGAGTAATGCATCATGGTTGTATGCGAAAAACGAATCCATTGAAATCTGGTTTTGAAAATTGGTTTTAAGGATAGGAAGTGACGCAGTAGCTGTCTCACATATCTCGGCGGACACACCTACCGCGCCATAAGGGAAGGGATAAAGGGAGCGCAAGAAAGAAAGGAAGAATGAAGGAAAGGAAGAAAGAAAGAGAGAAAGACAGAAAGAAAGAAAGGAAGAAAGAAAGAAAGGAAGAAAGAAGGAAAGAAAGAAAGGAAGAGAGAAAGGAAGAAAGAGAGAAAGAAAGAAAGAGAGAAAGAAAGAAATAAAGAAAGAAAGAGGGAAAGAAAGAAAGAAAGGAAGGAAGAAAGAAAGAAAGAAAGGAAGGAAGGAAGGAAGGAAGAAAGAAAGGAAGAAAGAAAGACAGAAAGAAAGAAAGAAAGAGAGAAAGAAAGAAGGAAAGAGAGAAAGAAAGAAGGAAAGAAAGGAAGAAAGAAGGAAAGAAAGAAAGAAGGAAAGAAAGAAAGAAAGAAGGAAAGAAAGAGAAAGAAAGAAGGAAAGAAAGAAAGACAGAAAGAAAGAAAGAAAGAAAGAAAGAAAGGAAGAAAGGAAGAAAGAAAGAAAGAAAGAAAGAAAGAAAGAAAGAAAGAAAGAAAGAAAGAAAGAAAGAAAGAAAGAAAGAAAGAAAGAAAGAAAGAAAGAAAGAAAGAAAGAGGTGCCGTATTGGAGGTCTCCGGAATAACTTCGACCACGTGGGGATCTTTAACGTGCACTGACATCGCACAGAACACGGGTGCCTTTAGCGTTTCTACTCTATTGAAACGCGGCCGCCGTGGTCGGGTTCGAATCCGTTTACTCCGGTTGAGTCGACGAACCTCTTAACAACTGAGCCAACGCGGCGACGCAAAAACCATTGCCCTAATGCATATCATGACGGAGGCACCACCTCCGTTCGTAAAACGAGCGTTCGTTGTAACTGCGGTCGTTGTAAGAAGGCTTGACTGCGTAGCCAAACAATGGGCCATGGTCTCGTAGCTTTGCATGCCAACCAGTGCGCGGGGGCGGCCCAAGTGTCGCTGAAGAGAAACAATGGCGTTGAAATCGAGTTTTGCTATCGGTCGAACGCGTCGCCTACTACAGCCATAGCAACACACATTTGTGAGACGCGATGTAGCTTTGCTATCAGGGCGCTTTCTGTTCCAGTTCTTCTTTTTTGTCTCCTCTACTTCGCCTTAAAATGAAGTGTCTAAATCATAAATACTTTCTTTGAGTTCTGGGTACCTACGAGCTTACTATCCGTTTTCAAGGCTTATACCTCAGTGTCAAAGACATGTTGCTCGGACTTTTCCAAATAGGTGCAGAAAGAAACCGAATCGTACGTGAGCGTTTAAAAGTTAATTTTATTACTAAATGCGTATATTTAGGGTGGAAGTGTTGAGTTCAATCTCGAAACAATGCCGCTGAGGAACTATTTCAGCCCTTGCGCTTCTAGGTTACGCTGCACCGCTTGGGAATGCACGCTGTGACCACCATGCAAATTTCATTGATCAGAGGGACCTGCAGCGGCATTATGCTGGAAGGCCCGAGTTTGGCGAAACCGCTGATCATCTCGAGCTGTGATGACGCGCTCAGTCATAAGAATCAAGACATAAAATTCAAGTCTCGGCAAGTCTCCAGTTTCGTTGGGTGGTCTCGATATACTCCGGGGGTTATCATCAATATGGGCTGATGAGAGGTCAGCAAAGCACGGGTCATGTGATTCGTCCGCGAAAGCACTTCTTTCGTTTGTGTATCGTTACAATGTGTACGTTACCTGCGCAAGTAAGTTGTAGAGTCATGGTTTTAATGAATTTTTAATACGCAGTTATCGGAAATTTATCAGTATTTTATAGTGCGCAATGTGAGAATTGAGTGCGCTTCTGAATAATTGTTCTATTTTTATGCGAAGCATACTACTTTAGCTACCACTTCAGCCCTTCACCGTGGTTATGCGCCTCCAAATCACGTGATACATGACGTCACACCACGTGACACGATGACGTCACGACAGTGGAGAAACGGGAGCCCACCTCGCGCCGTCGCTGTGGTTGTGCACCTCCAAATCACGTGACACGATGATGCCACACCACGTGACACGATGACGTCACGGCAGTGGAGAAACGGGGGCCCACCTCGCGCCGTCGCTGTGGTTGTGCGCCTCCAAATCACGTGATACATGACGTCACACCACGTGACACGATGACGTCATGACAGTGGAGAAACGGGGGCCCACCTCGCGCCGTCGCTGTGGTTGTGCGCCTCCAAATTACGCGTCACGATGATGCTTCGCATTTTCCAGGCTTAACCAAGTTAAGCCTCAGCCATTTTTAGAGCGGAGCTCTTTGGCGTCCGTTCCTGGGTTTCGCGTCGTCGTCGTCGTCGGCGTCGGCCTCGTAACCAGCTCCGCCCCCAATGTCACGCTTTCCAATTGGTCGAAATGCTCGTGACGTCACAGTGCGCGAATTTCAAATGGGGCCAATTGTACTTTGGCTAGTAACCATGCAACCAATCAAAGGGATCGTATAGTGATGCTGCAACTAAGTTGGACTGAGTTTAGTTAATTGCTTAATTAATCAATTAGCCTAATTAATATAGAGGAGAATAAAGAGGTCAGAAGAAAAGAAAAGAAAAGAAAGACGCGCGCCGCAGCGACAACAGCGTCCGCGGAAGGAGACGCTGCTGAAAAAAACAGATAAGTACGAAGCCGCGCTCCCTCCACCACCACGCACTTCCCCACTCAGTAAGACGTTGCTCGTTTCATATACGTTGTGTCGAACATCCTAGACAGTTCCAACAATTGACAGGTGAATGACAGAACACGATGGATAGAAATACAATAATATAAATATGAAATAGCCTAACTAACCTTTCTAGTTAGACCGCATAAATCAATAAAACCGAGAACGAAATTGGTCGAGTTGCGGAATCGAACCAGGGTCTCCGGAGTGCGATACGAGCACGCTAGCCACTCCGTAATGCCAGCTGAATGGTTTGGAATGAACAAAGGCGCGTCTAGCTAATACGGCGTCTTCGTTCACTCCCATCTTCCCCCTTTCCCTTACGGCGAGGTGCAGGTGTCCACCCAGATATGCGAGAGAGATACATTTCCTTTCCTCAAAAAATAAATTTACCGTCCAGCAAGGCGTACAGCCGAATTGGCGATGGCGTTCTGTGGACTCCCTGGCAGCGTTGCAAGACGCTGTCGCGTTCCACTCTTACAGGCGAAGCTTAACATGTTAACCACACATCAGTAACACACGCAGACAGCCAATGGACGCGTCATTCGCTGGCAGCACTTCATTCATCATTCACAACCACATTCTTAACGTACGCTCCCTTGCCGCAGATGCCAATGACGTACACCACGATCACATTCTGCGCCATTGCTCTCTACTTTGCTTTGCTGAATCCTGGATGGATCCCGAAGAGCCTCTCGGAATCATAGATTTCCTATACTGCTGTGGTGCTCGCAGAGACCACAACAGAGCGGCGGGAGTCGCTATCTACTTGCGCACAGGTCTCTCTGCAATACCAGTCGAAATGTTTGGCACGTCACATGAAGTTGGCGAACTGTGCGCCGCAAAGTTGCCCAACGGCTTGCTGGTAGTAGCTGCCTACTTCGCCCCTACCGCACTCACGAAAGACGTCGTGCACTTCCTGCAACTCGCATTAACCGTCCATCGATCCACACCGATGTTAGTAGTGGGGGACTTTGATGTTGACATAAAGACAAACAGCAATTTCCTAACACTTATGCGGGAGAACATCCCGTTCCGCGTCCCACGGCTGTGACAACCTCGCGAGGCACTTGTATAGATCTCGTCTTTGAGAATCAAGCATTGGTGTACCAATTCGAACATATATCGCTCTATTTCTCCGACCACAAAGCTTCCTTCATGACTGTCAAGAACTGTTAGTGGAGTCTTTGTTAAAGGAATACGTGTGAAAAATAAAAAAAAAATTCTGTGATAGCGCATACATGTGTTGCTCGATTTCTTTGCCTCAATCTATCGAAAAGGTGAAACAGCTTATTTGCTGCGCTCAAATTTCGCATTAGGAAGTAACGTAATCGTCGGTAATTTTTTATATTGTTCGTTGTACTGCGACGAAACGCTACGGTCGCGTCGTCAGCTGAATATCGGTGGAGGACATGGTGGCGAGGTAAAAATGTTTAAATGGCGCTACTAAGAGTATCAAAAAGCAGGGAGTGCGCGATTTAAACTACATCAAATCAAAAGGTTTAAGCTATTCCTCAGGCTCCTAAATTCCTACACGAACGCTGATCACGTGCCCCTATCAAGACGGCAACAGTTTCGGGCGAATGTGCCCAGGAGGTGGAGGAGGAGGTAGAAGAAGAAAGGCAAGGAGGTTGACCGGAAGAATAATCGGTTTGCTACCCCGCACGGGCGAAAGGAGTGAGGGGATAAAAAATGAGAGAGAAAAGAGAGTAGCAGAAAACTGAAGTCACTCTAAAAATTTAGTGTTCTTTGAAGTCACAGCCTATCGTGCAGGCCAGATGTTCACAAGAAGCGGAGCAGTTCCTTGGACGCTCAGAGATCTCATTGCGCAACGCACGTAAGCGAGTTTCACTGCTGAAGAAACTACTTGCTAGAAGCTCGATGGTTCTTCGCGTAACATCTGTGAGTGTGCTGAGTTCCATTTTGCGGGAGATTTTTCATACGATTAAGTAGAACGGGTTGTCGGGCTAGTTGGTTCAATACTTTAGACATGGCAGTTGCGCGAAACACGCACACACAAGACAGGTTACGGGACGAGCGCTCGTCCCGTAACCTGTCTTGTGTGTGCGTGTTTCGCGCAACTGCCATGTCTGAAATTTTTCATACACTGTGCACAAGGAAGACAGACTGTACGGCTATGATATAACAAGGAAATGGCGCTTACGATGGATCTTGCACAGCAACACAATGTAGACAAAAGCTGACTAAATATCAGTGTATATGTACCGTTTTATACATAACATAATGAGACTCCGCGATCTACGTCAGTTTCGTAATAACTATCTTAACACGCTAATTCAGAAGGCGCTAATTCACATATGTCTCTTCGGTCTTTAGCGTACAAGTTCGCCCGCGAAAATTTGATGTGCTTGCGTTACTTCGGGCTCCGAATGATAGCCACTCCTCCAGCGTTGTAATTGCCATAGTGGAGCAGTAACATGACCAAGACCAACTTAAGCTCCACATCACCTTCGGCGAAAAAGGCATGGTCGGGACGGTTCGCCAAAGGACGGCATCTCGGTTTAGCTAGGCTGAGCAGTGACTTGTCGGCGTTTTCTACGAGCTGTGAAATGGAGCGGTTGTGGCAAGAGGTTGCGGAAATTCCAAATAATTTGGGCCCCGCAGTAAAGGACGTAGGAGGTTGGCGACAGCATTGGCTGGAACTCGACGTAATAATTAACAAAGACAAAGGTGCCGTTTAAGCCACTACCACGTAAGTTACATTGTTATTATCATCTTTCAAACAAAATTAAATGACGGTATATTTGCAGGACTGCACTACGCGCACAAAGGAACTCATTCGTTTTACTCAATAATTACAAACTAGCATACAGTCGTGAGGCCGCGCTGTCAGTGTGGTATTAGCAACTTTTCTTTTCTTTAAATACCTTTGAGTAAATGGTTATACATGTAGTCTGGAGTAGTAGTAATGTCAACAGTAGCACTGGTAGTAGTGGTGGTAGTGGTGGTGGTAGTGGTGGTGGTAGTGGTGGTGGTAGTATTAGTAGTAATGGTGGTGGTGGTGAACGTGGTGGTGGTCGTAGTCGCCGTAGTAGTAGTAGTGGTAGTGTGGTAGCGGTAGTGGTGGTAGTAGCAGCAGCAGCAGCAGCGGAGGCGCTACGTGTACAGTTATACCCCTGTCAAGCGGCCAAGTGCACTTACGGGGGTGCACTTCGGTACCTCATTGACACCTTAGGCGGCGCGGTGCTAAACGAGAAAGCAGGGAGCACTCGCAGCAAAAAAAAAATGGCTGAGGCTTAACTTGGTTAAGCCTGGAGAATGCGAAAAATCATCGTGTCGCGTAATTTGGAGGCGCACAACCACAGCGACGGCGCGAGGTGGGCCCCCGTTTCTGCACTGTCGTGACGTCATCGTGTCACGTGGTGTGACGTCATGTATCACGTGATTTGGAGGCGCACAACCACAGCGACGGTGCGAGGTGGGCCCCCGTTTCTCTACTGTCGTGACGTCATCGTGTCACGTGGTGTGACGTCATGTATCACGTGATTTGGAGGCGCATAACCACGGTGAAGGGCTGAAGTGGTAGCTAAAGTAGTATGCTTCGCATAAAAAAAAATGCGATAGGCTAAGACCCCCTTTTTTCCTGATGTAGAGTAAAAAGGAAAGAACTGCTCAAAATTGGTTGATTTACGTTGTATCACAAATAAAAACAAAGCTAACCTTTTTTTGCCATAAAAAAAATTTGCATTATAAGGGAATTTGAAGTAAGTGCTGGCCAATGCGACTTCCTAGCCTATCCACATCAGTATGGCGGCGTGCGACGAAGACTATGAGCGAGTTGTATGGAATTACCTGTGCGCAAGAGCTCGGCGCCAACATCACGAACAACTCGAAGATGACCAACTTTCGCTGTATCGACTTTCAGGTACTTGGTGGATCAGATCATGGCGATCAGCTTCATGATCGGGACCATCCTGGCAGAGCACAACACTTAAGTTCTTCAGGAGCAGAGGCGCTTTATAAGCAATGACACTTTACCCAACCTAAGCGAATTTTACCTCAAACAAGCGCTACCTGTCTCTCTCTACATCCACCTTCCGACATGTAGTGGTATCTTGCCACCTCTTTTATGAGCGGCGGCAAACGAACCCTATGATGAAGCCGATCTTTGTGGAAAAACCTGTGGTCGTGGGAGTATACCGATTGCTCAAGCGCCGAGGGGAGAACTTTTTCCCACCTCTTTGGAATAGGTCGCTCCACTGTAAATGCTCTACATCAACAATTATGTGCCACTGTGGTGGAGCTACTGCAAAGGGAATGGTTGCAAATTTTGCCTCTCAACCAAATGATTGCCCGCATGCTTGAGATCTACGCCGTCACAGGCTTCCCGCAAGCCATCGGCGCCTTGCATGTCTGCCACTTGCCTGTATTGCCACAGAAAGAGCATGCCACGGACTACTGTAGTTACAAAGGCTGGTAGGCTTCTTTGCCCCTGGCAAACTGTTTTTTGCACTTAGCGCGATTTTATATCATAATTACGCCGTAATTAATGACGGTTTTATTCGCCGTGAAGGGTTCATGGAGGATTGGATATATGCATAATAGACTGTATATGTTTAAATGTTGCCCACTACTTGTTATCGTAATTTATTAATAGTGTCTGAATTTCTGGTTATGTTGGAATATTATGAGCAATGGCAGACGACGTCACCCTGTATGTATCATTATCAGAAACTGCCCCCCCCCCCCCCCCCCCAGTATTTGATTACTCGAGATTTGCCCACAAAGTGTAGGGTGTATGGCTGTTGTGAAAACTCACTCTTGGTGTGCTTGATTTTAATGACTGGTGCGTGCAACTCAATAGTGCATATTTACGTATACTGTTTTTGATGCATATTCTTATATTTTAGCCCTCCCTGTCGTGTTGTGTGCATGCATTTGTATGTGCCAGTTTAAAAGGTTCTCTCCGTTTAGCGCTTCGAACACAAATTTTTATAGCAACACCGACGTCAATAACACATTTTTTTACTTATTTCCTCATGATTCCAGAATGTCATATTTTGATGACATGCTTTGCTTGTCGCATTGTTCCCTGGTTTATCACTTCCAGTCCAGCCTAGCATGTTAATCCATGCACTCATTTCCTTTTCCAGCAAATTCTAGTCAGCACATTTGTCGACATTGCTGCAACATTGTGCATCAGCAGAAATGAAGTTACATCGTTGCTTGGCTACCGTATAATCCGCAAAAGCAATTCTCATGGCAATTCGTATGCACATTCGCCCTCACTACTCAGTGCCAGCATAAAAATTGCAATGCCTGTGTGGAACAGCGAAATATTTCAGCCCTTTAGAAACTATGCTGACGACTACTTGCATGCGTATCTTCATAAAATTTCCTATGAACCGACATTTGCTTTCCCACACAGGTCCACCATCATACTCCTGGCAGTAGTGGGCCGTAAATACCATTTGCGGTGCACAAACTTCGAAAGTCACGGAAGATCCTATGATGCCAGTCTTCATGGCCGGTCTAAGCTGCATACACCAATGTAGATTGGGACCTTCAGCTCTCCCAAAACATTGGTAGAGGGCACCAAGGTTCCTCCGATTTTTCTATGTGATCAGGCATTCTCCTTGTCGCCGAAACTGAAAAAAAAAACTATTTCCAAATGCTTGGTCTGAAGCCAAGAAGCAGTGTTCAACTAAAATCTTTCAAAGACTAGGAGGATTGTCGAGAATGGTTTCGGAAGGCTAAAGGCACGCTTTCGCTTCGTGATGAAGAGGATGGAGTACCAGTTGAAGAAGGCGAAAGTGGCTATTCGAGCTGCTTGTGTCCTTCACATTATATGTGCGGAGATGAAAAACAGTGTAGAGCCCCAGTGTGAAAGTTAAGAACGTGCATTTGACTCGAATGCACAGGCGTCGCGCAACACCGAAGAGTGCAATGGGGTAATCTAAGAGGTTATGGACGCCATAGCAACTTATTTTTGGAAGAAGGCTCATCACGTGCGATGAATGAGCGCGACAGGAACGAGACTAAAGTAAAGAATGTATTTTTGACTAAATGATTCTAGCTTTTGAGGCAGATGATAGTTTTGTTGTTTGATTAATGTGGCAACTTTGGTGTGTTGCTCCTACATGACTTCAGAAAAAAACCACAACACAAGGCAGGAAAATAAAAAAAAAGACTGCAAGGGCACATCTCATCAAGCATTATTTATTTATCTTTTCACACCTGCTGCAAGATATCCAGCAGCTTATCCTCGCGAGCTTCGCGGCGCCGCTCCTTCTGCACTGCGAAATCCATTTCTAAGGCGGTCTAGTGAGGAGCGCGATTGGTGCTGTTCGTCCGAAAACTGTGCCATTAGCTTTCACGGAGCAGCCAGTCTTATTTCCTCTGCAGCTGTTGGTGTAACAGGGGCTGATGCAGGCGCTACTTGAACAGCGGACATCAGTCGGGAAGTTTCCTTCTCGTGATAATCGAAACTTGCTCCAGGAGGCAGGGAATATCTCGGGAGTTCTTGCGACTGGCTCACTTAGTCATGTAGCATGCCATTGAAAAGCTGAAGAAAGAATACAAATACACTGTTGTGAGCAAGAACAGTGCAAGGATAAGCCAACCTCTGTGAACAATATATGTGCTCACGGAGTGATGATTTCTGCTACATTACTGATCATGAATTAATTAAGCACTTGTCCTCTTACTCAGTATTCCTTGTTCATCCATTTTATATTGTTTTCAAACGTGTATAGGAGCATGAACTGATTTCTTAAAATTTGAATTATGAACCAACAAAATATCTCTTGCACTTAGTAAACAATGGAAGGGGAATGAGGGGCTCGTTATAAATATGAGAGAAGCCAACAGCCACAGAAACCAAGGACACAGGAGATTTTTAATTTATTTATTTATTTTGTGCTGTTGTTCGATTTAGAATATTACTGAATATGTTATCGCTTCAAGCGAATTTATTAGAAAAGCAGAAGAAAAAACAACCACATGCCGCCGGTGGGATCCGAACCCACGACCTCCGAATTACGCGTCCGGTGCCAAATCTTCTGCTTTCGGGGGTATTTATGTTTACAAATAACCTAACCTTGAGAGTGTTCAAGGTTAGGTTATTTCACTCTCAAGATTAGGTTATTTCTAAACATAAATACCCCCGAAAGCAGAAGATTTGACAGCCGTCGCCGTAGCTCAGCGGTAGAGCACCGGACGCGTAATTCGGAGGTCGTGGGTTCGGATCCCACCGGCGGCATGTGGTTGTTTTTTCTTCTGCTTTTCTAATAAATTTGCTTGAAGCGATAATATATTCAGTAATATTCTAAATCGAACAACAGCACAAAATAAATAAATATATAAATAAAATATCCCCCCTGTCCTTGGTTTCTGTGGCTGTTGGCTTCTGTCTTGCACTGAGTGTAAAACTGAGAGCCAGTGATCGCCCTGTAGCAAACCGACTGGCCGACACCCGCACCAGTTACTATCAAATGCTGTTATGGTGGATACCTCCGCTGGAGAGGCACCATCAATGGCACTACAACCATTCTGTTCCATTAAACTGGCATCGTTTGCTGGCAGGGAGCGTTGAAAACGGCGGTGGTCCCCATTAAACTTCCACGACATGCCACCCGATCTAGTATTTGTGCCAGTCTGGTCAGTAGCCTGAAATGGAAGAGAAAAAAATGACGCCACAGGTTGGTGTAATAACTTTCTTTGTTGTACAGAGAAATAAAAAAAAGTAACGAAGTGTTAATTCTGTAGTGTAAGTGCTGCCACAGCAAACAATTTCTGACCCGCCGCGGAGGCTTTGGCTTTCGGTTGATGAGCCACAGAAGCCAGTCTCGTCAGCTCCGGCTGCATTTAGATAGCGAACTGTACAAACGTACGAGAGCTGTGCAACGTTACTGCACCTTAGAGAAACTCTGCAGGTGGTCGAATGCCTTCTATTGTGGCCTACGTGCCGCTCTGGGACGAATTCAAATACCAACAAAATAAGAGACAAGGAATAAATAAAACAATCCAACTTCCAGTGGTAACACAGATGCAAAATGAAGCTGCCAAGTAGAGGATAAATAGGCTTTTGCCGATGCTTGTTGCACATATTGTGGATTATTTTCTTCACTTCCTTGGTGTTTTTCCAAATGCCCACTTACGGAGGCGTTAAGCTACAGTCTTGTAGTCTTTCAGGTTTCTTTTGGCGCCACGAAGGTCCGGCTAGACGTCTTCCCATACAATGATTAGCGGGCGCGTCTCCTCGCGACTCCATATTGTCCGTTCTTTGATTTGGCAGGTTTCCTCACTCTCTGGATGCTGCCATATCTGGGACACGCACAGCACAAAAGTCCACAGCACAGGCGACGGCGTTCGTGAGAAAGCCGCCGCGTAAATCAGGGGTAAAGTACGGCTTCTAAAACAAAAAAAAAAATGCCGACAATTCTGTTACTTCCTAATGCAAAATTGGAGTGCAGCTCAACAGCTGCTTCAGCTTTTCGATAGACTGATGAAATGAATTCGACGGCAGTGACGCTAAGCTTCTGCTTCGGTGGCACGCACCTCTGTATTCTGGCGGTGACGGCGCTGGTCCTCTGCTCTGGCAGCTTGTTTAGCCGCAGCGGCATACGAAGGACTTCCGCAGGTTGCCTTGTTCATGACTGAGAAAGGCAGGCGGTTCGCAGCGGCGAACGGCGGCGGCTATGCGCTCCGGCTTTGGTGTTGCACATATCGAAATCCGTCTCCACTAGTCCGGCGCTCTGATTGCCGGCGAACACGGCTGGCATTGGAGGAGGAGCGAAGAGAGCAAATAAGTTATCGGGAGGTCGCGGGAGATGGCGCCAGGAGCGCGCGCAACTAGAGCAGCGAGCTCCCCCACCTGCGGCGCTGGTTACAACGCACAACGGCGGCGCCGCGAAACGCAGGAACGGGCGCCAAAGACCTGCGCTCTAAAAAACTTGAGAAAGGTGCTTGGCGCAAACACGGCGAGCTCGCGGTGGTCAGCTGTCGCGACGACACCGCACAGACGTTTAAAAACACGCCCGGTACAACAAGCACGAGCAGCACAAAATAAGTGAAAAGGGCGAGGCCGCAGTACCGCATCACCCTCGCGCCGTTAGTTTTGTACGCGGTAAATTTTTCCTGATTTTTTATTGTGTTGTTTTACTTCTAGCTAAAACCGAATTACTTTGCTAAAAGCTGCTAAAGAACCGAAATGAACTGCTGTGTCCTTTTTTTATTCATAACATTTTGTATTATCGAAACCGCTGGCTGCGAGGCTACGCACTCGGCCAGAAAAGTGCGTTCTCTGAACGCACTCCTACCGGAGTGCACTCTTCTGCGAGTGACACTCCACTTGCGACGTTTAGGTCGGACGAAGTGCAGTTATAGCGAGTGACGCCCTCCGCAAGTGCACTTAACTTGCAAACTTGACAGGGCTGTTAAATTCACTTCATTCGCTATACTCAACTGAAGACTAGCGTACAGTTGTGAAGTGGCGCTGTCACTGTGTCTTTTAGGAAATTTTTTTCACCTTAAATACATCGAAGCAACACAGCGTAGTGGGCGATCTTGTACAACCCCTATTAGAAAACAGCTCCTCAGGGAGTTGGACCTGAGGTGGAACCGCGAAAAAGATTATGTGAATTATGTGCAGCGGGCTATGAACAATCAGTTAAGCCTATGCGACTACCTCGCCGAAACTGGTCTCCACCCATTCTTTTAACTTTCTATATTCTATATTCCACTCCCCCCTTCTCAACTTATGTCTCATGGCAGACTTCTCGCAAAAACAAAATTACCTATGCTTTGATAAATGTCTGGTGGACTTCCGCGTTTCGCGTCATTATATTGTTCCCACAAAATCACCGCCGTGTTCTCAGATTCTTGAACGCAATGGTTTATGGCCTCTCAGCAGTGAGAGGCCAACGGAAGCCAGAAAGGCGTAGGAATGATGTGGACTATCATCCCTGTTTCGTGCGTGGCCACCGCTTTCTTCTGGCTAGCATTACGGTGGCGGATCCTGAAGCCTCGCCTCCCGCCCGGAACGAGGCTCCCACCCATGCCACCGGCGCACTCTATCCGCGGTCACGTGGAGCTTTACCGAGGCGACTTTGCTCGCAAGAAAGCTATACAGTGGAGCAGACAGTACGGGCTTGTGTGTAAGTCATTTCTTGAGTACGCATAAATGTAGGGCAGTTTTCTTGCTGTCCAGAAAACGCCGCTTTGCTAGCCAGTGCTTGTGTTAGAATTAGTGTGTTCGACGGCTCCTCTAACAAGCCTCACCTCGTTTCTGCTCCGATTATTGCAAGCTTTTTTTGGGTTCACAGAATTGCATACAAATGAGGGCATGGACTTATAGTGACGCGGCGTGTTAGTAACCCTCGCACTGAAAAACAATTTCGCCTACACTGCTAGAATAAAACGCTTGTTTTTACTGACAGGCTCCCACTTCACCAGAGTAGCGCTAGAGTTTGTTTCCAGATGAACTGACAAGCTGGAGAAATTAATTTTGTTTAGGAAGTTTCAGGACGCAAGCAAGAGAGCTATCATCGGTTCCCCTTTTGGTAATGTGCACAGAAAAAGTGAACGTTTGAATTTATTTGACACAAGTAATACATTCATATCTGTAGCCTTGTAAGCCGAACAAGAGGGCTAAAGAAAGCGGTGCACCGACATCTGGGTTTATGTGTCTGCGCCTAATTACTCGCTCTGGAAGGTTTTAAACTCAAAAGAGAGCCCAGGCGCAAAGACAGACAAAACACAAGGCAGAGGCGGGACCAAGTGCTTCGTATCCGCTTTCTGCCTTGTGTTTTGTCTTTTTTCGCGCCTGTAACTAAAGATGAACAGTTACAAACTTGCCCAGCAAGACGTTCTTTTGAAGCCGATATGTTGTTGGCAAACCTTTCACGTTTCCTCAAAGCAGCTCGGCTTTTCTACAGACCGTAATTTTTAATACCACCGCACGTACCCGTTGTATTTAACTCGTTCAGGGCCTAAATGCATGCGTTCGTGAGAGCGTATTCAGATGGTTAGAGTATCTCTGGCGTTGTGATATCCGCTGTGATACACAACCGGCGCACGGGCTTCAGAGATGGAAATTCTGAGCTGCATTGAAGGGAACGCACCCTCCTTTCCGGGCTCATCATAATCAAACGTTAATGCTTAAAATGAAAGGGACTTAGCGCCTATGACTTGCGAGAAGAAATAAGCAGAACTGCTGCAAAAGAAAACCTCCGAGAGCCTTCGCAAAACACCACAACATAGGCGACACAGATGATGCGTACCACAGACCTGCGCACATTAGCGTGTCTATGGGCCTTGGGATGCAGGAATACAGCAAAAAGCACTGCAATGGTCAACAGTCCGCCTAAAAATGACGGCGCATTCTACACGCCTCGACCTCGTCTCACAGCTTCCAGAGTCCTGACAGCTCGACGTCGGCCCGTCGAGCCTTGCTGCAAGTTGCGTGACAACTCAGGCAAAATCGGAGATAAACAGCCACGTCCCTACAGCCAAGCAATGTGCAGGTCAGTATGCGAATCAGACACCCCCCCCCCCCCCTTCACATGCACACACACAAAAAAAACAAGGACAGCTGTGAAAGAATCCGTGTGTTTGGTGCTTTCCCCCCTAGTCAACTGAAACAGCTCGCCAACCATTCCTACCCGCAAGCGGTACATCCCGTCGAACCAGCTCTCAGCTTCCGCTCGTCCGCGTTAGTATCCGGATGGGCATGGTAACAGATATTTTTTTAAAATGTTTCCGACAATCGCCCACCCACTACAACTCTAGGTTATTCGGTGCTAAGATCAGCCGCTTTCAAAGGGGTGCTCAAACGGGTGCTCAAGCGGACTGGTGTGGAGCAAATCAGACAGCATGCTTCTCTTACCCAGCAGTGTATTGCACGCTAGATTGTTTCCCAGTCCGCACCTCAAGACGGGGCGATAAATTTCATGCAGTTTGCCACTTTTGCAAACCGGCGCCACTCTTCCTATTTTCCAATCGGTGGGAGGCTCACCTTTAGGTATCGACTGCTTGAAGATAGGAAGTAAGACGATCCTATAGACAGCAATGGTATTTCAGTGTCTTAAAATAATTTCATCAAGACGAGAAAAAAAGGACAATTTGAGGATATTTATCAGGCGTGCTATGCAGTCAAGTGCAATGCAGGCGTCACCAAAACCTGGTACATACGGGATGTTAGAGTTATCCTCTTAGGTCAAAAAAGATATTAAAGGCAGTTAAATGCTTTAAGAAAGTCAGTGTCAGAGAACGGGTGTTGTTTACGTAATGTATTGAAACGTCATTAGTGAGTTACTCTGACGTATTGTTTTCCAGAACTTGCTTCGAATATTATTACGTAGCGTAGGAAGGTCTACGAAGAAATATGTATTTTTTAAGTGGCAAATTGGAAAAATACAGTTTTAGGTTCTTTTTATATTTACCTCATGCGCATGGCGCACATTGACGCTTTGTGTTTTTGCGCGTTTTTGTATTGTTTATTCGCTCACTCTCAAAGTCGCCGGCAGGAGGCTTTATCGTTGTTGAAGAAAAGAGCGCAGCAAAGGGGACAAGAGAGAAGAAGATGACAGGACAGGCGCTGCTCGTCGTCAAGAGGGCAGAAGTTAGCGAAGCTTCTCCCGGTTGATCTCGTGATTGATGTCCCGCAAGCTGTCATTGGGGGTCGTTGCAATATCAGCATCGCTCATGAAAAATGCAGGTATAGTCGGGTTGTATTGCCGAGCCTGCGTGTCGAGGTTCTTGTAGATTGTAGAGGCTTTGGTTGTGAACTGACCAAGAGCCTTAGTAATGTTTCGGACCAACCCGGGGATACATTGTTCTTTCATGCGCCTGACGAAGAAGCTCGCCTTCTTCTCCTGGCTCAAATTATGTGGGTCTGTGCGTCGGAATAGACGTAACATCTTTTCGACGTATGCAACGACGGTCTCATTCGGGTTTTGGATGCGCGTTTCGAGTAGCAGTTAGGCCTTTTCTTTGAGGACGACTGTTCCATTTGGAACCCTAATTGCGTTGCCGTCGTCACTGCCTTCACTGCCGTCACCACTATGTGACATCTAGTGGAGCTGCTGGGTGGCCTTTCATGTGCCGGACACTCCCTGCAAGTCGTGACACCAGCCCTCTGCGTGTCTCACCGGAGTACCTGACTCCAGTTCACCAAGCCAGACGACGCCTGCAAGGGGCGCAACGTGAGTTCGGGTCTGCCGGACGCACCCGACAGCGACAAGAAGCTGCAGCGTCCATTATGAGCTCGCCACAGACATCGACCTCTATCACTCTGCAATAGCCGCGGATGCCGCCAACGCTGAGTGGCTCCCCAGGCGAAGGCAACGTCGAGTGGTGGGACCAATTTAATCGCGTGGCATTGTTTAACAGTTTGATGATGCGACGAAAATCGTGCACGCCTTTTTCTCACTGGAGTGCTCAGCACGTGCTGCGTGGTATGAAAACGACGAGTCTTGAATAGCCCCCTAACGGCAATGGGCTTATCCATAAGAAGACTTTTGAAGGCATTCACCATTGCCGTGAGGAAAGAAAGAGCCCAACGACGCCTTGAGTCATGAGTCAGCTCCCGCACGAGCCCGTCCGCGGTTATTTCGAAGAGTTGAACCGCTTTTTTCTTAGCGCGTACCCCGAGATGACAAAAGAAACGAAAGTTCTTTTTTTAATGCGCAGCGCTAAAGAACAGTTCTTCGCCAGCCTCGTCCACTAGCCGCAAAAAATCGTTGTGTATGCTTCGCATGTCATGCGCGTAAAGCCTTACTATGGACGCTACCCGGCGCTCTTTATTTGCAGTCGCACTGTTTTTCTCTTCTGTGTCTACTTCCTGTCTTTATTGCATTCCTTTATTTTTGCTGTAAAGCATCGAGCTGATGCTTATTCCGGAGGTCATTAGTGCCGCGCATCTGTATACTAATGCCGCCAACCGGTGCCGCCAACCGGCGATATGCGCCCGGGCTAATCTCGATTGATAATAGCTGCGATGCAAAAAAGGGAATTCACATTTTTCGAGATTGTTGAACTTGCTTTCGGTTCCTTATATTGAAGGTTCCCTGTCAGTTTTAAATTAAGCGCTGCAAAGAACTAACACATGGTGTTCGACGACCGCCGAGCAAGCTTGGTGTTCTCGCCACCTCTGAGCGTTCAGTTCATTGTGGGCGCAGGTCAGCCTTATAAACAATTTATTTTGGATACCTTCTTGCGCTACCTTTCCCGCTGCCTTGATTGCCGTAACAACAACGTGACAACCTTCTTCGGTGAAAACAGGTCAACGATAGTCAACGTCGGAGTAGAGTTTGTTCTTTTCGTTAGGTATTGAAACATCATTACTCAGCCTATTGTGACGTATTGTTTTGCAGAATGTTCTTGGATTATTCTTAAGTTGCGAATGAGGTTCTTCCGAAGAATATTTATTTTTAGCGCCACAAAACCCGGAAGAGTACAGTTTTAGGTAGTTTTCTATTTACCCCACGCGCATGGCGTACATTCGACCTTTAAGTTGCTCTACAATCGTTTCTTTTTCTTATTTCTCATGCGCTGATGTTTTCTTCTAAACCAAGAGCTAGATTTGCTATCTTATAGCTTGATGCGTGGGACGTGCTTGGATACGAGCTCGGTGGACTTGTCTCTAAAAAAAGAGCTCTTGATCTTCTGCTCACCTCTCTGAAAAGAGGGCGTCAGGTTATCAGAAACACGTGAAGTTCGGCATTTATTCGACTGTAAGCGCTTCTGTTATAGTCTTGAATCTTTTCCCTCGAGGTGGCATTGAACGGAAGTGGTTCTTAACTGTCAATTGGAGTAAATTGTGGTCACCCAGTAAATAGATGTAATTTATTTCCACGCTGTCAGAGCCTGTTCAAAAGATGGGGTGTATTAAATTGAGACCACTGGTGGGTTGCGTAACTAGTTGAAGTATGTTGGAATCTAAAGTGAAGTTTATGAAGATTGTTGAAGCACTCTGAGGGGTTGAGAGCTTTTCCAAATCGATCTGTGGGAAATTAAGGTCGCTTTGTGGATAAGTTAAACCAGCCTCGTACTGCTGAAAAGCCCTCGTATGATTAAACTGAGTTCATCTGAAAAGAGCTGATCGGAGTTTGGTGCGCGGTAACCGATCTTTAATGCCTGAGAGTACGGCCAGCCTCGCTATGATTGCGATCACTGCTGTATATACTGTTAGGGCCAGAGGTGTATTCAGACCACGACGGACGGCTGAGAACCACTTGGGTCCACTTTCTGAGTATGAGACACAAGCACCTCGTTCTCCTTATTTTCTGAGTAGTTGGCGATGCCGACAAACTAGAATAGACATCGTTTGTTGAGCGTTCGTCACGCTTCCCCCTACGCAGCCGAAGCCCGCAGGGCGACTTAAAAAAGCACTGCGCGAATGGTAGGGCTTGAGCCGGGCAACATGAGTGACTTCAGGTCGTGCAGAATGACGGCCACTCTCCGTGAGACGGGCAAAACGCTAATAGCGCTCACTAAGTTGCTCAATAACAGCATAGGGTCCATCGTAGTGGCACACCATCTTCTGGGCCAATCTCCGCTTTCTGACAGGCCGCTAAAACAAGACGAAATCACTGCGGCTGTAAGTGAAGTGACGGCGGTGGGCATCGTACCGCGCTTTGGACCGAACTGTGGGAGGCGAGAATACGAATGCGGGCAAGGCACCGGGCCTCTTCAGCGAGACCAAGAGTCTCCCTGCGATGGAGGGATCTTCATGAGACTCGGCAGAAAATGGTGATGAAAAGCCTTTGAACATCAGGACGCTGTCCCTTTTCTTGTGCTTAGAATCAACGTACATCGAGAGCATGTTAGTGATCGTTGGCTTCGTGCGGTTAGTTAGCCCATTCGTATGGGGATGGTAAGGCGAGGAGTGGCGAAAATTCGAAGCGCAGGAACGGAGAAGCTGCTGCATGACGGCAGTGGTGAACTGCCGACCACAGGCACTGATGATGAATTCTTGGGGTCCATGGCGGAGAACTATGGAGCGCAGCTCTAAAAAGGACACATGATGCGCTGTAGACGAGGGCAGGGCTGCTGTTTCGCAATACCGAGTAAGGTAGTTAATGCAAACCATTATCCAGCGGTTACCATGGTAGGATTCGGAAAAGAGGCCCAGGAGACATACGCCCACTTGCTCGAACGGTGCGGCAGGTGGTGTCACAGGGTGAAGCTGTCCAGATTCAAAGCTAAAGAGGTGCTTGTTTTGTTGACACCGAGTGCAGCTGGCGACGTAACGATCAGTCGTAGCACGCATTTTCGGCCAATAGAAGCGTGCCTGGATACGGTGGAGCGTTCGTGCCGAACCAAGATGTCCAGATGTAGGTTCGTCGTGCATGGCCTGCAAGACAGAGGTGTACGGGCTCTTCGGCACTACCGGGAGGAAGCGCTGGCCTGTAGAAGAATAGTTTTTTTTTTTTTGCATAGGAGACCATCTTGCACTCAGAAGTGGTTTGCAACGGAGGACGTCTTCAGCCTCCGGAAAGAGAGACCGTAGTGTTCAATCTTTCTCCTGTTCCGCTTTGAATGTGGCGAAGTCAGGAAAACACGTCGACACTGACACGACGCACTGGTCGAAGTTATCGATGTTATACTCCGCCTGAGGAAGGTGTGACCGCAGAAGGCAGTCCGCGCCAGCGCGCCGGCGATCGCTCTTGTAGGCGACTGTGTAGTCAAACTCTTGCAGCCGGAGAGCCCATCGTGCAAGGTGCCCACACGGGCCACGAAGATTAACGAACCAGCGAATGGCAAGATGGTCGGTTGCACAAGCCATCTGTAAAAAAAGGATATTCCTACGAGTAATCGCTTCGCAGCTCTCGCACGTGACGTCAACCTCCCTGATATTCCTTTAACTGACCTTGGTGCTCACCAACCGTCTTCTCAGCACCCGCCTTCTCAGCAGCGTTCATACGCTCAAGCGGCTCACCTTCATGGACCAAATGTTACGCCAACACGACCAGTGCAAACCTCCCAAGCGCCGGGAACAGCGTCGTTCGCATTCCTGTCGAAGAGTACTAATCACACGGGAGCAATCTTCGCAAGAAACACCTCCAGCAAGCACTTGGACACAGACAGGTGCAGACCATCCGTTAACCGTGGCTACCCCTAGAGTGGATAAAATATTGGCGCTCATGAAGCAGTTGACCTCCCTCATCCTAGAAGCTCTTCGGCTTCGCCATGGATAGCGCATAATCTATGGTGGTGCAGTAGAACTGTGAAGGCTTTGCTAATATGGTCCCTTAGGTGAACATCAGCCTTCGCGACGGAAAGTTGAACGCATGATCGTTCCTGTTGCAAGAGGATAATTCACACAACGCCTTTCAGGATTATTCGCTTACCATTCACCCTCTATCCCTGATCGCACTTGCATCGCCTCCTCCCTCAGCCTAGGTAAATTTGCATTTATATTCACAACTCAATTCCCCGTACTCCGCTAGACCTCTCACGGTGGTGCAACACAAGTCAAGAGGGTGTCGCCCTTGTTAAACCAGCACGAACAACTCCTATTTTAGTTTTTTTTCTGTGGTCGTCCTGGCTCCGCATCTCCATGTCTTGGATGGGTTCGTTTTCTACCGAACCGGGTATCCCTATTCCATTTGGTGGGGACTTCAACGGCGCACACACTTCGTGGGGTTACCCATTAGATTCATCAAAGGGGTGCACACATCTAAAGCAGCTTTTTAGATAATTCCTTTAAACTTTAAACAACTCAAATGCCTCTGCCCGTCCACGAGGTGGCCCGTATTCACCTGACTTTACTAGGTGGTTAGGACCCGGTAACCCCCGTTGGGATGTTGAGACAGATACTTGGGGTAGTGATCACTCCCCTATATTAACTCCCTCACTCTTTCGGATCTACGGGAAATACGCCGCAGCGTACGCATAACATCATGGGACTCTGTACGCGCTGACGATCGTTTATCTACATTCAACCCGTCTGCAGCTCTGTCTATTTCTCTCTGCTGTTCTCGGAACTTATCCTATTACCACTACTCTAAATGAAGGCGACACCAACCAGGACATACGCCTCCTGAATCTGTAGTTACTTCATCGCCAGGCCAATCATTATGCTTCTCGCCACCCCGAGGACTCCTCGGCTCTTCCCTCTCTTCACCGAACTACCGCGCGGGCGCGGCGTTATGCAAAGCGACTAGGCAGGCAGTGCAGGGCGGCATGGCTGGCCCGCCTATCTTCTACGCAGGGCAAGATACGTCTTTGAAGAGCGTTTCACCATGGAGCGCCCTTCTCAGGTTGCAGATTACACAGAAAGCATTCGCCTCGTGCTTTTGTTCCTATTGTTCCTAACTCCCCCCACACTTTTAGGAATACTTAGGTGTAATGTGTTCTTTTCTACGTTAACATTGTAGAGAATGAGTTGCGTCATGCTAGTTGCTTTGCTCTACCCTTCGAACCAGAAATACACTGCATGGAGGTGTCTTCTCCTCCTGGAACTCTTAATTAGATCGTTTTGATCAGCGATCATGTTTGATTGAGAGAGAGTGCTACTTTGTGCTTTAACCTGCCACCTTGTACGTCGCTGACTTGCTTTGAGCTGAAAGCACTACCTGACAGTACGCCCAAGCACACAGGCTCACCCGGACTGCCCTTACTGCGGTTAGTTGACTCACACCCCTAAATTTCTCGGTAATGTCGCACCACTTCGCACATCAATCCTCTCAAAACCCTCCCACTTATTTTCGCTGGAGATGCCGCTGACGTACTGATCACAGTGACGTACAGAACGCGCGTCCTGGTGGGTCTAGTCTCAGTGTCTCGATCAGCACCTACTACCCCGAATCTCAACATTTCTGCTGCGAAAAAAGGGTCAATAACTAATAAACACTTGGTCAATAAATCGAAGTGGGAACAGTGTTGGTAACAAGAAAGGTATGTAGGAACATGGTGTTAAGGGGATAGCTGTACTGATAGCTGACGATGAAATCACGTGGGGATTTTCATCATCCGCGATGGGTACACTTTCCTTCCAGAACGGATGAATGCTTACTGCATCCGTTTACTCGAACATGAACACCGCAACTCCTCACACTCTCCTCATACGGCCGCTTGAGGCGGCTGTTATGCATGAAGTCCGTCTAGTATGAATGGATAAGTGGCAGTGCATGATACCAACCTATCGTATTCACCAAATATAATGACTGGTTACTGGACTGGTGTAATGAAATCCTCTACGCTCTGTCCTGTTGTACCGTCTCCTTCTTCTTCTACTGTTTGCGCAAGGTTTTACCTTTGGAAATTATGAACCAACTCGCCCAGAAGAAAGTACTTATTCTACGGGAAGGGCTTGCATTAACCGTTACACGCGTAGCCATTGTGAGAGTGGCACGACCGCAACAGGCAGTTCACATCTCTACCTGTTCTTAATAAACACTGCGACTGGCACCAACTCTCTTACAAATTTCCATTACCGTAAGAATAAGTTTCTTGCGCACTTTTGAGTCTCTTGTCATTGTATTGTTCGGACAAAACCACAGCCGTGTTCGCTGATTGATGAACGCGTTTATACCTTACAAATTGTTTTTAGCTTTCACCTTACTCCAGGGAGCGGCCAAGGGAAGCCGGAAAGGCGTAGCAATTATGTGGTCTATCATCCTTAATTCGTGCGCTGCGACCGCTCTGTTCTGGTTAGCGTTAAGGCAGCGGTCGCGGAAGCCACGTCTCCCTCCCGGAAGAAGGCTCCCATCCATGCCACCGGCGCAGTCTATCCGCGGTCACGTGGAGCTTTACCGACGCGACTTCGCTAGCAAGAAAGCTATAGAATGTAGCAGAGAGTACGGCCCCGTGTGCAGGTATTTCCTTGAGTACACTTAAAGGTAGGGCAGTTTGCTTCCTGTCCAGAAAGCGCCACCTTTCTTGCCAGCGCTTGTTTTCGAGGTAGTGTAATGCACTGCTCCTCTAAGCAGCCACGCATTGTTCCCGCTTGGAATATTGCAAGCTGTTTGTAGGGTTCATGGAATTGAATACAAATGAGTGCATGGCCTTATAGTGACGCGGCGTGTTACCAACCCTCGCGTCGAGGAACGAAGATTTCGCTTACAGTACTAGAATGAAACGCCTGTGTTTACTGATAGGTTCAAATTGTTCAGAATGCCGCTAGGGTTTCTTTCCACATGAACGCCCAGGCTGGAGAAATTAATTTTTTTAGGAAGTTTCACGGTGAAATCAAGACACCTCTCATCGGTTCCGCTTTTGGTAATGTCTAAAGCAACTGCGGACGTTTCGGTTCATTTCTCACAAGTAGCATATTCATATCCACAGCCTTGTAAGCCGAACAAGAGGGCTAGAGAAAGGGGGACACTGCAATCTGGGTTTAAGTGTTTGCGCCTAATTACGCGCTCTAGAAGGTTTCAAACTCTAAGGAGTCAGATAAAGCCCATGTTCATATTTGGTTAAAGGTGCGAAAAAATACACAACACAATAGAGAGGCCAGACGAAGTGCTTTGTCCCGCTTTTCTTCCTTGTGTTCTGTCTTTTTCGGTGCCTGTAACCAATGATGAACAATTACCAACTTGCCCAGCAAGATTTTCTTCTAAAGCCCATTGGTTCTGTCAAACCTTTGACATTTTCTCAGAGCATGTCAGCTTTTCTACAGCCCATAATTTATAATACCACCACACGCATCCATCGCATTTCACATGGACGTCCAAGACCTCAATGTACGCTTTCGTGAGAGCTTATTCAGAGGGATATAGCATATGCGGCATGGCGATATCCGTTGTGATACGGGACTGGCGCACGGGCTTCAGAGACGCAAAATCTGAGCTGCATATAAGTGAGCGCACCCTCCCTCCCAGGCTCATCATGATCACAAGTTAATGCTTAATATGAATGGTACTTATCGCCAGTGACTAGTAAGAGCAGCTATAAAAGAAAGCAATCCTCCGAGAGCGTTCGCAAAACAACAATGTAGGCGACACAGATGATGCGTAAAATATACCAACGCACATTACACATTAATGCCTCTACGGACCTAGGAATGTAGTAATACAGCAAAAAAGCACTGCAATGCTCTACAGTTCGCCTAAAAATGACGGCGCTCATTCCACGCTCCGACCTCGTCTCGCAACTGCCAGAGCCCTGATAGCCCGAAGTCGGCCCGTCGAGCCTCGCTGCACGTGGCATGACAACTAAGGCAAAATCCGAGATAAAGAGCCGCGTTCCTGTAGCCATGCTATGCGCAGGCCGGTATGCGAATCAGACCCCCCCACGCCACACACACACACAAATAATAACAGGGACAGCTGTGAAAGACACCCCGTGTCGGGTGCTTTCTCCCATAGCCACGTGAAACAACTCGCCAACCGTTCCCACTCGCAAGCGATACATCCCGTCGTAACAACTCTCAGCTTCCCCTCGAGCGCGTAAGTATCCGGATGGGCATGCTAACAGATATTTTTTAAATATTCCCGACAATCGGCCGGCCACTACAACTCTAGGTTCTTCGGCGCTAGATCAGCTACATTCAAAAGTTAAAAAAATAGGGGCGTTCAAACGCAGTGGTGAAGAGGAAACGCGAAAGCATGCTTCTCTCAGTCGGCAGTCTATTCCACACTTGATTATTTTCCAGTTCTCAGCTCACTGACTTTCAATCCGCGTCTTGTTTCATTTCTGGGCATTTATCGAATATTTTTGCAATGGCTTGGTACACGGTGCTCGCTTGAGCACATTGGCAACGCATTCTCCGAAGTCTCCCTCACTAATCACTGTCCATGCGCACCCAATTGTCACTTTCCCCTGCACTTCCTTTACTGCTCATGGTAGGAGGCTTCGGGTTCTGTCTAGGAATGCTTAGATGCCTTGAGACAAGATAGTAAGTATTACATAGCGAGGTGACGGATATTCTCGGACACAAGGAGAACTTAGCGACGATGTAGCGCATGACATGAGCAGGGGACAGGGACTGCAGAGAATACAGTGCTGTGTGCGTCCACTTCAATCGCTTTCCCTTGTTCTTATCTTGCACTGTAGCCTGGCAGGCTATGAACCAAATGCAACATTGACAGCACTTCGCCTCCGCACTTCTATCTCCGCAGCTTCTTTTTTAACTATCTCTTGCTTCTTTTCTAACAATCAAGTCAGAATGCCAGTTGTATTAGTGCTGTGTTCGCTTGCTTCTGTGTCTATCTCTTGTGTTTCTGAAGCCATGCAGCCTCGCACAGAGTGAACCAACAAGCAAACCTTTCTTGTGTTGTTTATTTGTTTATTTACTTCATCATCATCATCGCCCTAACTAATTCCACTGCAGGGCAAAGGCCTCTCCCATGTCTCTCCAATTAACCCTGTTCTTCGCCAGTTGCAGCCAGCGTATACCCACAAACCTCTTAATCTCATCCCCCCAACTAACTTCCTGCCACCCCCTGCTACGACTGCATTCTCTTGCAATCCACTACGTTACCCTTAAGGACCACCGGTTATTTTGCCTTCGCATTACATGCCTTGCCCAAGCCCATTTCTTCCTCTTGATTTCGACTAGGATCTGATTAACCCGCGTTTGTCTCTCACCCGCTCCGCCCGCTTTTGATCTCTTAACGTTATACCTACCATTTTTCCTTCCATAGCTCGCAGCGTTGTTCTTAACGTAAGCTGAACACTCTCTGCTAGCCTCCACGTTTCTGCCCCATAGGTGAGTACCGCTAAGATGCAGAAGCTATAGACTTTTCTCTTGAGAGATATTGGCAAGATGCCATTCATAACCTGAGGGAATCTGCCATAAGCGCTCTACCTCATTTTTATTCTTCTAGTTATTTCCCTCTCAGGATCCGGGTCAGCGGTCACTACCTGCCCTAAGTAGACAATGCTCTTACGCGTATACATTTACTCACTATACATATACAAAGACATATTTACTTACACATAACTTACAGGCCTCTAGAGAAGCAATTAGTAAGGGCAGCTCATGTACACAAGTTGTTGCAAAATAAATTACAACTCAAAAGCTTAGTAAAAGTGCAACAAAACAGCGCTAAAACAAGCCAGCTCGGATAAAAAGCTATCGCAGTTCACAATAGCCACTTAAAGTAAAGACAACTATGCGCCATGTAACAAAAATAGGGAATTGCACAAAGTATTACACAAAAACAAAGAACACATTTAAGGTATACACGAGGATAACTGCGCATAAATAGAACCAACGAGACAATTGACTTAAGTAGCGCTAAAAAGAGCTGTATGAAACATAACTGTACAAATGATGTGCTAAGCGTTATCAAGGAAGTATTTGAGTAGAGTAGTCCGGAGGATCTGTCCAGAGGCGGGTGCCGCGCGGGAGTGACCAGAAATTCAACGCATGTGCAGTGTAATAAATTCAGACATGCCTGTAGTTATTTCGTAATCTATGTGGTAAGTAAAAAGAAACGTCGTAGAAATGGGGATGATGAATCAGTGGATGTACTACTGAGAGAGAGATAAAAGGGCAATGTAACGAAGTGCTTTCAACGAATGGAGCAAAAGTTCAATCTTTAGCAGAGTTGCCCAGGACAAGTAACTACAATTTCGTGAAATGAAACGACGAGCCCTATTTGAACAGCTTCCAACTTGTCTATTACTTATTTCTGATGAGGTTACCAGATGGATTAAGTGTGCAGTAGCTGCGGTCCACTCTCTGCAGCTTCCGAATCTTGTTGCGGCAGAGAAGAGTCTGAAGTGGCTTGCTCACTTTGGACCTAACAAAAGAAACGGCAAACAGCTTTAAAGGTGGCAACAACAGTCACGCCTTTCAGCGCAGATTTTTCAACAGACGGAGCGAAAGTTCGATCTTTAGTTGGGCTACACTTGGGTGATAATTATAATTTTGCGAAATGCGACGACAGGACCTATTTGGAGAGCCTCAAACTTGTCTATTAGGTATTTTTTACGCGGGCATCAGATGTATTAACTGTACTCTAACGGCGGTCTGACGAAAGTTATGTACGGTTGTTTACGAGTGTGAGGGGCAGTGCTTTGCGGCTACGGGTTCGTAATCACCTGGCAGGACTAGCGAAAATGGTGGCTGTAGCCTAAACCCAAGGAAGCGTTGGTGAGATATGGACGCCTAAACACTTATGCTGCGTAGTCCGCTCCAGTGCATCGTTATTATTGTGGTAGGACAAGTTTGACTAGACTAATTATGGCGTCATAATCCATGCTTTACACCAGAAATTAAAGCGGCCTAGGTTGATTTGGGGTGAAAGGTCGAGAGCAATATTTTTTATTGATCAATAAGTGATGCAGTCTTCAACAAATATGCCTACAGAAGATGAGACGTTTACTGGTAGGTCATTAATGTAAATTAAGAACAGTCATGGAACTTGGACGTTTCCCAGGGGTGCGCCCGATATGACCTCGGAGCGAGATGAGGAATAATTATGAACAGCGGTGACTGCTGACGATTAGAAAGGAGGAATTAGATGGAATAAAAGGAAGGGTAGGGATTAGAGGGGACTCATGGCAGTGTTAATGATGAGGAAGTTAATGACACTGATTTTAGCTCAGAAAGCTAGTCAGCAATGTGTTACGCGTTCAAATCGCTAACTAAAATCTAAAAGAATCCTAGCGGTCATGTAAAAAGCCTTCCTGTTGAAATGTAGGCCACCAATAAACAAAAGTAACCGTGACTGAAAGGAAAAGACTTTTCTGAATTCATGCTTCATAGAGAAAAAAAATTATTACATGCCAGGTCGAACTCTAGTTTGGGCTAGTTGGTTCATGATTCAGGAGGAAAACAGCGCAAAAAAACATGGACAAAAGAGACAAACACGACACGAGCAGCAAGAACTTGAAACTGAATTTTATTGCGCACCAAACCAACCTTTATGTTTGCCAACACGCCGTAACATCCGTGTAATCATGCACAGGCAGCAGAAAAGATCACTGTATGATATCTAACACATGAAGCGTGATAGCAACCACGTAATATACTATCATGGCTATCCGAAAAAAATCCGAACAAATGTATAGCAAACAAGACTAAAACAGTCATGGCCAAGCAACTCTTAGACACCTAAAATGATACAAACTGATGACTGCTACGAGATGACCAAGAAGAAACGTGGAAAAAAAGGTGAAGAATGAAGCGTTAAGACCAAACTAGTGTCAAAGGTAAAAAAAGGTTGAAATTGATGAAGAGTGCAAGCCTTAAAATTGGAAAACGAACAACCACCAGCCACATGAATGATAACCGATGACCAACCAGAAACATAAAAAAGATGGACGCGGAGGTGAGACCAAAGTCAGCGTCAAAGGCATAAAAACGAGAAAAAAAATTGGAAACGAACAACCAGCAGCCATATGAATGATAACCGATGACCAACCAGAAACATGAAAAAGGATGAACGCGGAGCTCAGACCAAGGTCAGCGTCAAAGGTGTAAAACCGAGAACATAAATATGCGCGAACAACCGCACATTGTCAAAAAATTGCACCCAATGGCAAAGGGAAGAGCGTGCACAACCAAACAATACGAAGAACCTACAAAAAACTTTCTAGAAAAGTGTACTCCTCGTTGTTAAGCGTAATGGATGGCTTGCTGACGCATCTGCTCCCTTCTTTCCTGATGTCAAAGGCGTCGACCACCTCTCTCTCAAATCTTACAAAAGAGGCGTAGAAAGAGAAGTTTATTTTTTCTGTTTTAACATAGAAAATACAAAACAAAACAGATGAACTTAATTCTCTGATCAGTCAAGCACATGCGCAGTGACGCAGCACTGAGCACGTCAGTAATGCAGTAAAAATGCCGATACTCGACCGCCGCGCAGGACGATAAAGTATGTCGACCATTTGCGCAAGAACTCAGCCTCGCTCATTGACAGAGCGTCCATGCATGCTTGTTCAAAGAGGCGCGTGCGCAGGCGCTGCAACATTGGGAACATTGTTCTTTGCGGACGCCCATTTAAGGATGCCACTCCACGCTGCCGCCACAAAACGAACATGCCGACACACAAGAGCATATTTTGAAACACTTCGGGAGAACTAGTGCGCGCTTCCAGGCGGGTAAAAAACATGCGTGACACTAATGTCCAAAAGGTGCGCGCCACTACACAGTCGAACATTGCGTGCCGCAATGTTTCTAAGAGACCGCACTGCGGGCATCGGGCGGAGGGCGCCACGCCCCACGCCGCAAGGCGGTCTCTTGTGGGCAGGACCCGCCAGCCTCGCAGCCAGCCGAAGTCCCTGACATCTGCAGGAAGCGTAGCTGAGGTCAGTTGGCGCCAGCGTGCCCGTCTTGTTTTCTGGAGTTGTTCGCGGGTCAGCGCAGCGACCGTTAGTGCTTCACACATCCTGGAGGGCGGGGTTTCATCAACATCCAGATCGGGCACGCTGGCAGTCAACGAGGCAAACACGACAGGGTCAGCGCCAACTTGCAACTGAATTTTATTTCGCACCAAACCCGCCTTTATGTAACCCAACACGCCGTAACATCCATGTAATCACGCACAGGCAGTAGAAAAGATCACTGTAAGATATCTAACAACTGAAGTTTGTTGGTCGTCTTTTATCAGTCATTAGTTTGTATAATTTTCGGTGTTGAAGAGTTGCTTGGCCATGACTGTTTTAGTGTTGTTTCCCCTACATTTGTTCGGTTTTTTTTTTCGGATAGCCATGATAGTACATTACGTGGTTGCTATCGCACTTCATGTGTTAGATATCTTACAGTGATCTTTTCTGCTGCCTGTGGGTGATAACACGGATGTTACGGCGTGTTGGCTTACATATAGACGGGTTTGGTGCGAAATAAAATTCAGTTGCAAATTGGCGCTGGTCCTGTCGTGTTTGTCTCTTTTGTCCACGTTTTTTTGCGCCGTTTTCCTCTTGAATCATGAAACAACTAGCCCAAACTAGAGTTCTTCTTGAGCATAGTTCCTCTACAATGGACCCTTTACTGTCTCGAAGCTCTCACACTGAACGAGCCATTGTAAGTATGAACCTCATCGCCGTGTCTACATGCCAGTTCCGAGTCGTTCCCTACTTCTTGAAAAAGAAACTGGATCCCCTGGAAGACCACTCTCTTTTTGGTGTTTTGGAGCCATGCAGGGGCCACGTCAGGCGTGTTTGCAGAATACTCAAGTCTGAGTATTGGCGGCAAGTCCGAATGTTTCAAGACTGGCTTCGTCTCCTTGTTGTACTAGGAAAAGAAACTGTGAAAAAAAACAGGCGCTTTCAGGAGCTCAAGCGGCTGGCAGCGAATACTACCGAGTTTCTTTGGCAACATGCGCTTTTGAATCTGCTTCATCGTTCAAATGAGCCCTCTGTTGAAAGCCCTCAACGGGTGACGGTGCTAGGAGGAGCAGAGCTGCCAGGAGAGGTCGAGCGGGTCTTAGAAAAAGGACCAAAGTTCAGCCTCGCATCTTCTGCACAGCGTCAGGAACTTTTAGGCCTGATTAGAAGGGTGGCTAGCCATGCCGCGGACAAAGCAAAAGACAGCATCATAAGCGATGGTGTTGCCTTCTTGAAGACGGGCGTTAATTGCAGTCTTCCAAAAAAGCTACGTCTACAGAAAATATCAAGCATTCTCAAAGACAAGGAGCTCGTTGTGCTGTAGGCTGACAAGGAGGGTGGCCTTGCAGTTATGCCGTCCGGTTTATTTCGTGACAAGGCTTTAGCTGCAATACATAAGAACTTCAAGCAGGTACCGTTCAAAGTGGGGAAGCAAAAAACTCAGGCTCTTCAGATCAAATGAACGGCGGCGCAACAAGTACACTAACAAGAGAGGGGACACCACATGCGCACACTACCAACTTTTTATTGCATGGAAAGGTGACATATTTAAACATTCAGCTCAGGCATGACACTCATCGCATTATCGCTCCGAACCCAACACGTGGAAAAAAGCAGTAACACCAGGATAACAGACAAGAAATCTTTAACCTCTGCAGAAAAAAACTAAAAGATTCTGATAGTAGAACTTAGAGGAGGCCATCTTGCAGCAAAAGCAGTGTCAAACAAACGTAGCAAAAGCAGAGTCAAACATGAGAAGCAAAAGCAGTCAAAAAGAAATTACAATCGTAGCAAAGGCAGAGTCAAACGAATTAAGCAAAAGCAGTCAGAACCCGAAAAAACAACGAAACGGAAAAGACAAAAACAGTAACAAAATTTACAACCTGCCTAAATAAACAACAGACGGCCGCTAGAAATGCAGGTCTGCAAATATGCACAGTACATGACGTCACAAAAAACTGTCAAGAAAGGACACTTCATTTCAGCGGAGGGATACTGAAGGGTCGCTAACACAAGTGCTTCCCTTCTTATTGATCATAAAAGCCTCAAGAATTTCACGTGCCACCTGATCGTGACTCCTGCCCAGAATCCTTATTACGTTAAGCACTGGCTCAAACTTGCAATCATTATAATGTGGGGGCAAATTCGACCCGCCTCCGTTTTCTAACGATTTTTCATGTTCCCGTGTACTGTCGTTAATTCAGCGACCCGTCTAGGCCAGACGGGTCGATGACGGGTGAAGATTTCGTCTCAGCCAAGGAATATATTTGCAGTTTTATAGCCTGATATGTGGGACGTGCTTGGATACGAGCTCCGTGCACTTGTCTCCAAAAAGAGCCCATTATCTTCTGCTCACCTGCATGAAAACAGCCCAGCAGGTTATCAAAAAACACATCAAATTCGGCATTCCTTCGATTGTAATCACTTCTGTTATAGCGGTGAATCTTTTCCCCGCCGCCTCGGTGGCTCAGTGGTTATGGTACTCGGCTCCTGACCCGAAAGACGCGGGCTCGATCCCGGCAGCGGCGGTTGAATTTCTTTGGAGGAGAAATTCTAGAGGCCCGTGTACTGTGCGATGTCAGTGCGCGTTAAAGAACCCCAGGTGGTCGAAATTTCCGGAGCCCTCCTCTACGGCGGTTCTCGTAGCCTTAGTCGCTTTGGGATGTTAAACCCCATAATCCACACCGAATCTTTTCCCTCTGGATAGCATTGAACAGAAGTGGAATGTTAATTGGGAACTCGAGTAAAGTATGGTCACTCCCTCCATCGAAGCAATTTATTTCCACACTATCAGGGGCTGTTCTCAAGATGAGGTCTAATTTACGGAGACCACTGGTGGATTGGATAACTAGTTGAAGTATGTTGGAATCTAAAGTAATGTTTTATAAAGCTTGTTGAAGCACTCTAAGGGGATGAGAGCTTTTCCCAGTCGATCTGTGGAAAATTGAAGTTGCAGAGTGGATAAGTTATACCATCCTCGAACTACTCAAACGCTATGACAATGCTTCAACGGAGTTTATCTGAAAAGAGCGGATCAGAGTTTGGTGCGCGGTAAGTTGCCTATCAAAAGTTTGACGTGATACAACTGTACGCGACCTTTTTACACACATTGTGCACCTGTTCCTACCAAGACAAGTGGCAGTCAAACATAACACCTAAATATTTAAAAGACACACTATCAATAATATAGAAAAAAACACTTGAATCAATACAATTTTTTTAACGAAAAATAACATATTTAATTTTTGCAGTTTTTAAAGTTATGTGGTTATTACGAAACCAGGTCGAGATACGTTGAAGTTCATTATTTATAGGATTTTCCATTGACTCAAGTGAGTTGCCAGTACAGATAAGTGCAGTGCCATCCGCATGCATCAAAATTTGAGAACACTGTATTGCATTAGGGAGGTCATTAATGGAGAGTGAATATGAAAGCGGTCGTAGAACAGAGCCCTGTGGAACACCACACGCAATAGTTTGGTATGCAGACTTGAACTGTTTGAGGACAAGTTGCTGACTTGCTGCTGCCGGAAAGAGAGATAACTTTCAAAGACTTCAAGTGCCCCGCTATGCACACCGTATGCTTCCAGTTTCATTAAAAGAATAGAGTGTGAGACTGTGTCGAAAGCTTTTTTGATGTCTAGAAATACGCTTACAGCCACATTATGGTTATGAAGAGCAGATAGGATAAGCTGTGTTAGAGTAAATACAGCCGTGTTGCTGAGGACAAATCCGTTTTGCTGAGGACAAATAATTTGATTAGTATCCAGAAAGGATTTCAGTTGAAAGCAGTTAATTTTTCAAAAATGGTATTGACGACACTCAGTACGGATATTGGGCCTGTAACTAGACGGGTTGTTTGGGACACTAGATTTAAATACCGGAACAGCTGTTGCAACTTTCAAAGTATCGCGGTATAAGCTAGAGCATATCGCGTGATTGAATATTCTGTACAAAGGAACACAAAGCAAATCAATGTTGTCCTTGATTACCTTAGCCATTAGCCATCTGGCCCGGCCGCTTTATTCGTGGGCATGTTTGCAACAACACTTGCCACTTCATCGCTTATAATGTTCGACAAACTGAATTCAGTATTTATACATCGATGTATGCAGGATGTCATTGGAGCTAAGGAAGTAGGTTGCGCACTGTTCTGACCGTAGATTGTGAATAATTGATTAAACAGGTCTGTAGTCTCTGTTGACAAGTTCTTAGGGCAAGTTGTTAGTCCACCCGTGAAAATACATTGGAATGGGTAGGACAAGTACAATTGAGACCCGAACATGACAGGAGCCGAAAAGTTGAACAGTGATCAGCTATCTTTTGGTTACAAACACCGGCACAGACATCCATATCATGGTTATATAAAATGTGATCAATAATTGTTGCACACTGATGCGTGATTCTAGTGGGCGCATTGATAACGTTCTTGAGGTTGAACGATTCCAGTAAGAAAATATAATCTGGACAGTCATCCTTTGATAAGACAATATTGAAATCACCAACTACTATCAATTGATTATTAAAAGACCTCAGAGGAACCAGAATGGACTACATATCAGTATGAATTGACTTGTGCACGAGTTTGGCGGACGATATATCACGCCTATTACGACGTCTGTATTAAGGCGAATAAGAAGTGCTTCCGTGGTTTTAGAACTTTGAGATAAATCTGAGAGCTGCTGATAATCAATGCCATTTTTAATAAAAAGAGCGACGCCATCCTCTCGTGCGGTGCTATCTCTTGGTAAAGATAGTGTTGTGTAACCCGGTATGTACGGTATTTCTCCTTTCTTAAGCCAGGTTTCAGTTACAGCGATAAGGTCATACTGGAAAGAATGTTGCGATAAATGTACGGTGAGTTGGTTTTCGCTCTCGTGCCACTTAGCGCTGATTTGTTGAACGGAAAAGGCCATGATTCTAGACAACCTCAGCAAGATCATTGTCACAGGTTACATGTAGAACATGCGAGGTACCTGTCTTGCGCATCAGGATCTTGCCATCTGATACCCATGTGTGTTTCGTCTGTTTTTCCTTTTTGGCTTTGAGTGCTTTACCTAGCCAAAGTTTTTCTGTCGGGCACAAATGTTCGTTGATGAACACGGGATTCTCGTCATCCCGTGTTCAACTACTCAGAAGATGACGAGAACGAGGTGATTGTGTCTCGTTCTCGGCGAATGGACCCAGCTGGTTCTCAGTCGCCCGTTGTGATCTGGCCCCTGGCCGTAACAATTTATACAGCTGTGATCGCAGTCACAGCGAGGGTGGGCGTACTCTCGGGTATTAAAGATCGGTCACATCATTTGCTATCAACAACGATTCCGAATTTGAAATGATCTGGACAGCTTGCATAATTCCTTTCGTCAAACTTTTGATAGGCAACTTACCGCGCACCAAACTCTGATCCGCTCTTTTCAGGTAAACTCCGTTGAAGCATTGTCATAGCGTTTGAGTAGTTCGAGGATGGTATAACTTATCCACTCTGCGACTTGAATTTTCCACAGATCGACTGGGAAAAGCTATCATCCCCTTAGAGTGCTTCAACAAGCTTTATAAAACTTTACTTTAGATTCCAACATACTTCAACTAGTTATCCAATCCACCAGTGGTCTCCGTAAATTAGACCTCATCTTGAGAACAGCCCCTGATAGTGTGGAAATAAATTGCTTCGATGGAGGGAGTGACCATACTTTACTCGAGTTCACAATTAACATTCCACTTCTGTTCAATGCTATCCAGAGGGAAAAGATTCGGTTTGGATTATGGGGTTTAACATCCCAAAGCGACTAAGGCTACGAGAACCGCCGTAGAGGAGGGCTCCGGAAATTTCGACCACCTGGGGTTCTTTAACGCGCACTGACATCGCATAGTACACGGGCCTCTAGAATTTCTCCTCCAAAGAAATTCAACCGCCGCTGCCAGGATCGAGCCCGCGTCTTTCGGGTCAGGAGCCGAGTACCATAACCACTGAGCCACCGAGGCGGCGGGGAAAAGATTCACCGCTATAACAGAAGTGATTACAATCGAAGGAATGCCGAATTTGATGTGTTTTTTGATAACCTGCTGGGCTCTTTTCATGCAGGTGAGCAGAAGATAATGGGCTCTTTTTGGAGACAAGTGCACGGAGCTCGTATGCAAGCACGTCCCACATATCAGGCTATAAAACTGCAAATATATTCCTTGGTTGAGACGAAATCTTCACCCGTCATCGACCCGTCTGGCCTAGACGGGTCGCTGAATTAACGACAGTACACGGGAACATGAAAAATCGTTAGAAAACGGAGGCGGGTCGAATTTGCCCCCACATTATAATGATTGCAAGTTTGAGCCAGTGCTTAACGTAATAAGGATTCTGGGCAGGAGTCACGATCAGGTGGCACGTGAAATTCTTGAGGCTTTTATGATCAATAAGAAGGGAAGCACTTGTATTAGCGACCCTTCAGTATCCCTCCG
Organism: Amblyomma mixtum; assembly: GCF_055824585.1. Lineage (NCBI taxonomy): Eukaryota > Metazoa > Arthropoda > Arachnida > Ixodida > Ixodidae > Amblyomma > Amblyomma mixtum. Next base: position 183,004,690 of record NC_143013.1, read on the forward strand.
TAGAAATGAAGTGTCCTTTCTTGACAGTTTTTTGTGACGTCATGTACTGTGCATCTTTTCAGCCCTGCATTTCTAGCGGCCGTCTGTTGTTTATTTAGGCAGGATGTAAATTTTGTTACTGTTTTTGACTTTTCCGTTTCGTTGTTTTTTCGGGTTCTGACTGCTTTTGCTTAATTCGTTTGACTCTGCCTTTGCTACGATTGTAATTTCTTTTTGACTGCTTTTGCTTCTCATGTTTGACTCTGCTTTTGCTACGTTTGTTTGACACTGCTTTTGCTACAAGATGGCCTCCTCTAAGTTCTACTATCAGAATCTTTTAGTTTTTTCTGCAGAGGTTAAAGATTTCTTGTCTGTTATCCTGGTGTTGCTGCTTTTTTCCACGTGTTGGGTTCGGAGCGATAATGCGATGAGTGTCATGCCTGAGCTGAATGTTTAAATATGTCACCTTTCCATGCAATAAACAGTTGGTAGTGTGCGCATGTGGTGTCCCCTCTCTTGTTAGTGTACTTGTTGCGCCGCCGTTCATTTGATCTGAAGAGCCTGAGTTTTTTGCTTCCCCACTTTGAACGGTACCTGCTTGAAGTTCTTATGTATTGCAGCTAAAGCCTTGTCACGAAATAAACCGGACGGCATAACTGCAAAGCCACCCTCCTTGTCAGCGTACAGCACAATGAGCTCCTTGTCTTTGAGAATGCTTGATATTTTCTGTAGATGTAGCTTTTTTGGAAGACTGCAATTAACGCCCGTCTTCAAGAAGGCAACACCATCGCTTATGATGCTGTCTTTTGCTTTGTCCGCGGCATGGCTAGCCACCCTTCTAATCAGGCCTAAAAGTTCCTGACGCTGTGCAGAAGATGCGAGGCTGAACTTTGGTCCTTTTTCTAAGACCCGCTCGACCTCTCCTGGCAGCTCTGCTCCTCCTAGCACCGTCACCCGTTGAGGGCTTTCAACAGAGGGCTCATTTGAACGATGAAGCAGATTCAAAAGCGCACGTTGCCAAAGAAACTCGGTAGTATTCGCTGCCAGCCGCTTGAGCTCCTGAAAGCGCTTGTTTTTTTTTTTTCACAGGTTCTTTACCTAGTACAACAAGGAGACGAAGCCAGTCTTGAAACATTCGGACTTGCCGCCAATACTCAGACTTGAGTATTCTGAATCCACCAACGCCAGTTTTTACAGTGATGTGTGGATACCCTTTTGTCTCCCTCCATTGATTTGCTGATGATCTGTGCCACTGCAAAGTATAAACCAACAATGGCATTTTTCATAGCACTGTGCATGTCCACCTCTGTCACTCTGCCTTAATTTTATAACGCATGACAGCCTTGCAGAATGTGAACCAACACTCCCTGTAGTCATAACGGGGTGCGTGTCCATTTTGTACCTATCCTTTGTTTTTCTGATGCGCTCCTGCCTCGCAAATTGCGAGCCATCAAACACACTTTTCAAAGTGCTGTTTGTGACGACTTGTTTCTCCACCCCTTCTTTATCCTGTGTGCACAATATGAACAAATAAGTACAAATTTTCACATTAATAGAGTGCATCGCCAACGGGCTCTTCGCACGATGGTTACCGACTCTCCCCTCAGCTCCCTTTTGCGATTAGTTTAATACGACTGTAACATCTACGTAGAACTCAGCTAGAGTTATTCCTCCCCCGGACATGCTGACGCCTGTATCTTTGGAAATATAGTGCTACTTCTCGCAAGTTCCCGTGACTCTCCTCTGTCCGATATCAGTGTGCCGCAAGAGACCGTTAGCTGCACTTTGCCGGCCCTTTCTTCCGTTCTCTTTTGAACCCACATTACCAGACGTTCGGCAAGCACTGTTTAAGCCTAGCCAACTATTGATCGTCAATGAGACACAACAGATGTTTTCCCATTAATAATCGCACAGACACTACCTTAATTTTCTCAGCTAATTTATGTATTTGGTGATCTTCCAGAACAACTGAATAGAGCTGTGCCGCGGCTTGCGATAGAAATTTTGTTCCCACGCGCTTAAAAGTTTCATCCATGTGAGTCCATTCAAATGGTCAAAATTTGCATCTATTTTTGGAGACTAAAACTTTATTTGTCAAGAATTTCCTGCTCTGATCGCTTTTTACCAACGGAAGCGACCAAAGGCGGGACTCAGCTCTTTGATCTTAAATGTGTTTTTGCCAGAACAACCAAGTGTATTGCGAAGAATTGAAATGTTGAAAACACACCCGGCAAATTACGCGCAACAGTGAAAAAGCCAACAGGTCCATTTCTGCGCATTCCTTGCTCTCTGGCCGAGAACTAAAAAGACGCTACTTATGCTAAAGAAGCTACTCCAAAGATGCTATTTCCAAACTGCGAGGGCCCGTGATCGATATCAACTGTTTGCGCACATCTATTTTCGCATGATTACAGAGCGCCATTTTAACGCTAGTTAAGCATGTGCAACCTCGCGTCACCTAAGGCAACTAGGAATGGTTGCCCCGAAATGTTAATGCGGCCTAAGCACCCTACGTTCTGCTCAGCCGAAACCACTGCTTCCCTACCACACCCGCACGATCATGGTTCTGGGAGAGAGACTTCTTAGAGATGTCCACTCTGCGCACCTAAATGCGTGATAAGAAGACCATCCATAACGCTGGTTTCTATCAGACACTTCTTCTTTGTTGCACTTAAAAATACAAGTCAGTACCCTTCCTCCTCTCCACTAAATAAACCGTAGTTATTCCTGGAAGGTTGCTGGCTTTTAGCGATAACTTCTGAGACCGTTCTATCCCTTCTTAACAATTCAGAGAGGCCTACCCTGCTGAAAAAAATGCTCTATGATGCAATAACTTCATAGAGCATTCATCATAGCATACCCTACAATCATAAAATTTGTATGATATTCTGAAACATGTCAATGATAACTGTAAGCTTACACAGAAATGTACGACATTTGTATGATAATTTTCTGTGATTTGATGATAAGTCAATGATATTTGCCTGACAAACATTATGAGTTTATTGCATCATAGAAATTTTTTCAGCAGGGTAGACGGCAGGCGACCTCAGTAATCTGTGATATACACTCAAAACTGTATTCGGGGCGTACGGATGCCAACCTTTGGCAACATCATGCGGAGAACCTCCGTAGCAAACTCTGTCATCAGAATCATGGTACCCGTTCTATTTTGTACAAGCAACACGACTTAAGAACCATCGCTATGTTCATTACACATTTCCTTGCCCTTCTCTATTTTTTGTGGGTTTCAGGGGAGCCCGTGTTCGTTTCCTTTCCACCCGGTTCTCTCCTTGAATGTACAGGTCTTTACACAGACGCCTCTACCAACGGTCTATCGGGCAGCATTGTCTCTTTATTTAATGTTAGCATCCTCTGCAATTTTCTTCTAAGGAAGTGTCCCTGAGCAGGCACAATCAAGAGTTTTCACCATAGTGCTAAGGGATCAACCTACCCAGCTTCACGACCATGTCGGCAGAGATGGTCAACGTGTCTTTTACCCCGTTCTTCGGAACTACATTCCCCCAACTAACTACAACGTCATGAGACCTGCTGAGAATTCCCCCGCCCTCTTAGGAATACTTAGCTCCAAAGTGTTCTTTTTTCACGCCAGCATTCTAGGGAATGAGTTGTGTTATGCTAGCTGCAGTGCACTACTCTTGGATCGCAAAATCCGCTGAATGCAGCCGTCTTCCCTCGCAGAACCCTTAATTTGATCGTTTCGATAAGCGATCATGTTTGATTGAGAGAAACTGCTACCTTGTGCTTTAACCTGCTGCCTCGTACGTCGCTGACATGAGCTTGAACTAAAACACCACCTGACGGTCATCCCAATGACACAGGGTCACCCGGGCTATTCTTACTGCGGCTGGTTGACTCACGCCCCTAAATTCCTTTGTAATGCGACATCACTTCGCACATCGATCCTGTCACAAATTTCCCACTTATTCATTGCTGGAGGCGCCGCTGACTTATTCATCACAGTGGCATCCAAGCAAACCTACTCAGTTAACCTAATGACTGGTTATCGGACCGGTGTAGTACAACCCTCTACTCGAAGGGCATGCTTTAGATGTTCTCCGCGTAGCCATTGCGAGAGTAGTGGCATGAACGCAACAGACAGTTCACAACCATACCCGGAGTTAATAAACACTGCGTCTGCCGCCAGAAACTCGCACAGCACAAGCTCTGGTTAAAATTTGAGTTACCGTAACCATAAATATCTGATGGACGTTTGAGTTTCGCGTTATTATACTGTTCGGAAAAAATCACAGTCGTGTAATCAGATTCTTCCACAGCATGGTTTATAATCTAGAGATTGTATTTTTCTTTCACTTCTCAGTACTGAGCGGCCAAGAGCAGCCGGAAAGGCTTACGCAACGATGTGGACTATAATCCTTGTTTCGTGCGCCGCCACCGCTCTGTTCTGGCTAGCGTCAAGGTGGCGGTTCCTGAAGCCACGCCCCCCTCCCGGAACGAGGCTCCCACCCATGCCACCAGCGCAGTCTATCCGTGGTCACGTGGAGCTTTACCGAGCCGACTTCGCCAGCAAGAAAGCTATAGAATGGAGCAGACAGTACGGACCCGTGTTCAGGTATTTCCTTGAGTACACATTAAACGGAGGCCAGATTTCTTGCTCTCGAGAAACTGCCGCCTTTGTTGCCTGTGCTTTTTGTTCGAGTTAGTGAATTTTACTGCTCTTCTAACAAGCCTCACATCGTTCCCACTTCGAATATTGCAAGCTTTTTGTAGAGTTCACGGAATTGCATGCGAATGAGTGTGTGTCCTTATAGTGATGCGGCATGTTACCAACCCTCGCGCTGAGGAACGAAGATTTCGCTTACGCTACTAGAGCAAAACGTGTGTGTTTACTGACAGGCCTCAGAATGGTGTTATCAGAATGACGCTAGATTTTGCTTCTACATGAACTCTCAAGCTGCAGAAATTAATTTTGTTTGGAAGTTCCAGGATGCAGACAAGAGAGCTATCATCGGCTCCGATTTGGGTAATATCCACAAGGAATGCGAACGTTTCAATTCGTCTGCCAGAAGTAGCATATTCTTAACAGTAGCCTTGCAAGCCTAACAAGAGGGCTAAAGAAAGTAGGGCACCGAAATCTGGGTTTTTGCGTCAACGTCTAATTACGCGCTCTAAGAAGTTTTAAACTCTCAGGAATCATATAAAGCCCATGTCCTCCTCGCAGACTTTAGACGTTTTCTCAAAACGTGTGGGCTTTTCTCCAGCCCATATTTTAAAATACGACCACAGGCACCTTTCGTATTTCACTTGTTCATGACCTCAAAGCACGCGTTCGTGAGGGCGTATTCAGAGGGTTATATTATCTGGGGCATTTTGATATCCGCACTATGACACCCGACGGGCGCATGGGCTTCAGAGAAGCAAAATCTCAGGCGCATTTAAATGGGCGCACCCTCTTTTCCGGGCTGATCATGATCAAATGTTACTGCTTAATATGAGCCGTACTTAGCGCCTATGACTGCCGATAAGAAATTAGAAGCATACCACCTTTATTTAAAAGAAAACCTCCGACAGCGTTCACAAGACACAACATCGTAGGCGAAGCATACGATGCGTACCATAGACCAGCCCACACTAGCCCCTCTATGGACCTAGTAATGTATAAATACAGCAAAAAAGCACTGCAATGCTCTACAGTCCGCCTAGAAATGACGGCGCTCACTCTACACCTCGACATCGTCTCATAGATGCCAGAGCCGTGACTTCTCCAAATTGCCCCGTCGAGCCTTGCTGCTCGTGACGTCACAACTCAGGCAAACCCGAGAGAAACAGCCGCGTTCCTACAGCCAAGCAATCCAATGTCGGTGTGTAGGTCAGCCCCCCCCCCCCCCCCTTCATAAAAAAATAAACGGGGACAGCTGCCCCCGAGCAACCAGACGAGGATAACTGAGGGAACTCCATTGCTAGACAATGTCAAAACACTTCGATTCCAGGTTCTACATATGTGCTGCCAAATTAACCTTCGTTTTTCAGGAAATGATCATGTAATAACAAGAACGCTATACTTGTGGAAGGGGTTTCCTGTGCATAATATATACTCCATATTACAATTATGAAACGCCACTCCCTCCGTGAGCATTGCACACAGCCGGAAGGCCAGCGTTAATTTTACGTTATGTATGCGCTCTTGGTATTTTGAGCACCTCCATATCGTCTAACAGTAATATAGGTGTCTTTGAACGGTTATCAACCAAATTCGCATTCGCATTTATTTTTCTCAAGCAGTAGACTCAAAGAGATGTAATGTCTTTCTATGAGACCGCCCAGAAGCGCAGAAACATGCATTTATCTCGCCTTTGGTTTCCGGCTGTGTGCTCTACTTTGGCGCACCGTTGGTGTATTACTGAGATCAGTGCACCTATGATATTGTGTCAGTTTGGTGCATTCAAAGTGGTTACTACACTAGGTTACACTGTACAAATTGGGTCTGCTGAATGGTTTTCCTGCGCATCATGAACGGTGGGAAGTTTATGAACGCTTCTATAAATTAGAGGAGGAGGAGGAGGATGTAGAAGAGGAAAGGCAGGGAGGTTAACCGAAAGAATAATCGGTTTGCTACCCTACACGGGGGGGGAAGGAGTGAGGAGATAAAAAAAAGAAAGAGAAAGGAGAGTAACAGAAAATTGAAGTCGCTCTAAAACGTCACTGTTCGTTAAAGTCACAGCCTATCGTGCAGGCCAGAAGTTCTTAAGAAGCGGAGCAGTGCCTTGCAGGCCTTCTCCGCCGACGACCGCCGCGGCCAGTGGAAGAGAATCTTCATTTCCGTGAAAGGGCGCGGATCTAGGCGCTCCAGCGCACGGCTGGGAGACTGCCTTTCGATGGTGTAGGCAGGGCAGTCACAAAGAATGTGGGTTATGGTATCATCATGCCCGCAGATGGAACATTCAGGACTATCAGCCATACCGATTAAGAATGAGTAGTCGTTGGTGAAAGCTACACCAAGCCAGAGGCCACACAGCAAATTCTCGTCGTAGTAGGCCTGATGGTAGCCGGAGCTTCAGATCTGGGTCCAAGGATTGTAAACGGGAATTGCAAAATTGGCCGGAATTCCACGCGGCAATATAAATTAGAAAGTTCGAACTAAGCTACTGCCCAAGCATCACAGGTAATCAGCCCCTATTGGAAATGTATTGGAGAAGGCCGGTCATACAAAGGAACAGAGAGAAACCATACACTTCCGATATTGGGCGATTACCAGTGCTGCTTGGGCCGGAAGACCTATATTTCCACGTCGATGCAGGTACCGCTCATAATACGGTGTGGTTCCGCAGTATATTTAACGAGGCACATCCATTGTCACTGTGAACTGCAAAGCGCGGACTGTTTAGGAACACGGCCCTTTGTGATACACACCTTTGTGTTATTCTAACAGGCTAATGCGTTTATTTTCAGACTCAAGCTGTATTTCACGGACGTGGTTGTGCTGAACGATATAGACAGCATTAAAAAGTTTGCGAGCAGAAGCGAAGTACTGCACCGCGCAGATGCTACACTAAGAAGCACCAACTTTTACGAAGGTGAGTATAGTAGCCAAACGCACATAGAAACTACTCTCTAGACTAGCTTGAAGACTATGGGTGTCATTCTACGTCGAAGAACAGTTTCAGCCTAGCTGTTAAAGGGAGAGTGTGTTCACGGGCAAGTTGGCTTTGCATGATATACGTGAAGTGGGCGCAATACTTAGACAATGACAGAGAAGAAACACATAACGACGACTGACAAGCGCTACTACCAACTGTTTAATGTTCAGGGACACACGGAATAGAAGCGAAAAATACGAGCATGCGCAAAGACAATGTAAGCAACACGTAATACAACTTTGTATCGGTTATGGCAAAAAATAATTAAGATAAGCACATTAAACGGTGTAAACATGCAAAGAAGCATCACTCGCGCAGCCATCAGCTAGCCTTTTTAATATGGAAGCCCTCCAGTACAAGGCCAGCTTTTAGATTAGCGCTCCTGCCTAGAATCTTAGTGTTCTCGAATCTAGCCCTACACGCACTGACAGAGGAAGAAACATGTCGTACTATATTTGATTTTTTATCTTTATTTTCAAAATTTTTCTCATGCTCCCGTAGCCGGTCATTAGCTATTGCGTCCCTCTGTCTGGAGTCTGCCCTTCTAAAGCAGTGCCCTCATAGCGTGGAGGAGAGTCTCAACAATCAGGTCTCCCGCCTTTTGGCGGTAGGCTTCCCTGGCCCGATTATTTCTGCTGTCGCTGAAACCCTCCTGCAGAAAGAAAAGGCGATCAAAAAAGAAGACACGAACTATTGTCTTCAAAGCAGCTGGTTGTCCTATATGTGCACCTAGTGTCGCACAACCTCAAGAAGGTGGCCGGTAGGCACCAAGTACCTTTGGTCTTGGTGCCTCCCGGCACCAAGATTTATCTATTTAAGCTTTTTATCTATCTAAGCACCAAGATCTATCTGAGCATTGCCGCCGCATTTCTGGCGTTTCCGAAGGTGGCTGAAAAAAACGACATGGCATCTCTTAGGTCAAATGCATGACCGGAGTTGTGTACAGCTTACCCCTTTCTTGCCGGTCTTTTTTATATGGGCCAAACTGGCCATTGAATTAATGACGGGCTACGGAAGCACGAGAAAAATTTTGAAAATAACGACAGAACGTCAAATCTTGTACGACAGGTTTCTTCCTGTGTCAGCACGTGTAGGGCTAGATTTACGAGCACTAAGAGTGTAGGCAGGAGCACTAATGTAAAAAGTCGAGTTGTGCTGGAGGCGTTACATATTGAAAGGTTAGCTGATCGCTGCGCGAGTGATGCTTGTTTGCATATTTATACCGCTGAATATGCTTATCTTAATTCTTGTATTGCCCCAATCGAGACGCGGTTGTACGGCGTGTCTTTTCGCATGCTCGTATCATTCACTTCATATTCCGTGTCTCACTCCCCATTAAACAGTTGGTAGTAGCGCTTGTCAACGTCGTATTAGTTTCTTCTCAGTCCTTGCCTAAGTTTTGTGCCCACTTCATTTATATCTTTTGAAGGGACACCGAAGAGAACGCTATCAATTTTTTGACCGTAAATCATGGTAGTTCGGATTTTGTCGCTTTGCTGCCTTTTGTCCAGCAGCGAAAGGTGCATTTATTGCTAAGAGGTTCGGATTCGAAGTTTATAAACTTTTCCCGCCACTAAGATTCTAACTCGGGAATCTCTGATGACCAAATAGGAGGAGCGTGACGTAAACAGGCCGGAACGGATCCGAAGACTCCGTGATTGTTAGCAGTGAGCGCTGCGCTTCCGCCTAGCAGCAGCTGGAATGAAAACTACTGCCGGCCAGACGTTAAAGGCCTCAATTAGACGTCGTAGGTTCATTTACGTTTCCACCAGCGTTACATTGGATGCCGTCCCCGATTCCCACAAAGACTTTCTAGCAAAGAACTGCGGGCTGCATTCAGTGACCTCAACCCCACACAGAGTTTGATGCTTTTCATGGGGGTGCTACCTGTATTTTAGTCCTTGTTCTTTGATACCTTACAAGAGCTTCCTGAATATGTTGTGCTTTATGTTTAGGAGCTGGTATTCTACCGATACATGCCAACTTCAACTTCTCCTCGGTGTCCCTTTAACGGGCCACTAAAAGAGCTGTCAGACGTTACCTTGATCTAACGTGAAAAAGCCGATGGAAAGCTATCTTAACCCGAGCCATAAAGAACATAGCTGCGCACTTGTGTTTACTAGATTATATGTCTAATGCCTGTGGGGAAGGCTACGGATTAAGATTTTTGTTGCTGTCTTGCGTTCTACATTTAGAGCCTAGTGTTTGTGAACTCTGAATTCTCTAGTTTAACATCCAGATGCGACAGACAACTCAGAAAGAACGCCGTAGTGGAAAAGTCTGGATTAATTAAGACCAACAGATGTATTTTAACGTGCTCTGAGAGCACACTGCTGTTTTCGTATTCCGCCTCCAGTGATTTAGAGCAGCCGCAGCTGGTTTGGAACCGGCGACCATCAGAACAGCAGCCGAACGCCGCAGTGACTCAAAAAGCGGCGGATCATGGCTGAGCCTGGGTTAGGAAACTCCCATATACACCAATGTCCAGCAAATACAGACGTCATAGCAAATTCATCCAATAGCGGCCGGAGGGAAGCCAACTACAGCGTAGTATCGTCGTCATGACACCGGTATCCTGCAGAAATAAATTTCATGCCCGAGCGTGATCTGAACCACCACCGTGGAAAAAGAAGAAGCTTCAAATCACAATCACTGGAACAATTCTGTCACGGCGTCAGCCTTATCGTGCTGTGTGCGTCGCCAGAAATCATTCAATCTTAAGCATCAGTTCGCCTCAAGTAGCTGGGCACTGTTGGGACTGGGAGTCCGAGCCAGGAAACGGTCGAGGCGACGGTGAGTCAAACGACTTTTATGTACAGTATGTACGAGGGCTTTTACATGATACAAGGGACAAGAGCACCACGGGCAAGCACACAGAAGAAGGGCGGCCCCGGCGGCGAGCGTAGCTCCGGCGTGATGGCTCTTCTGCTGCCCGTTTGCTGCTCGGGCTCAGCGCGGCTCTGTTTTTAAAGCCACCGCTGTCCGTTGCGGCAGCCAGCAGTTCAAATCCTCCAATCAGGTCACGGCACTGGCCACCGTTCAAATTAGACCAATGGTCGAGAGGCGACGGCCGGCGACGCGTCGGAGGAGACCGCACCGACGGAGAGGAGGGAAGGAGGAAGGGTCCGTGTCGGCGCCGGCATGGCGGGATGAGTCACGCTGCACGTCGCGGCATGTCCGAGAGAGTCTGGGCCTGCTTTGAGCGACGGCGGACGCGCAGCGCTTGTTTCCAGAGAGGCCAGCCAGCGAAATGTGGGCGCCGGCACTACAGCACCACCGCCGCCAGACAACGCGCCACGAAGACGAGCTACTTCCGCGTGCCTCGGATGCGGGGCGCGCTCGTACGCCATGCTCCTCCAAGTTCTCGTCCGGTGTTCAGCCGCAGGTAGCTCCAGGCTCCTTTCCGAGAATGGGTCCTGCTCGTCAGGACAGGATCACTGCTCCGCAGCTTTGTCGCCCAGGTGACTGGATCAGCTTCGCTCGGTCCTTGGGAAGTCCTTGCTTCTCAGCATCGGTCGTTGATCGTTCTGCATGTTGCCAAGAAACTACCTACAACAGGCAACACCCAACACGAGCAAGTGCCCTCCGTCACCCGTCAAAATGCCAGACTTAAAGGTCATAAAAACTCCGCTAGCAATACTTCTGTCCCTTTTCGCTATCTCTTCAACAAGAGACACATGTGGGATACCAGAACTCTTAAAATAATAAACTCAAACAAAATGTCAAACACAGGAAACACTCGGAATAAAATGAATGCAAAATAAATTCGCTCTCTTGAGATCAGTCGGCCAGGAAAACAGTCAGCTGAGGCCAGAAATGAGGATATCAATTTTTTCCCCGATCTACGAGCGAACTTAACAGCTGTTCGCGAAGAGACAAAATGTAAATCACGAGGAGGCGAAGGCAGCCTTGCTTAGAACACACGGCTTAGTGCGTCTACGCCAGCGTTTAACTCGGTTAAACGACACCCGCTACCGCGGAAGCTAATGACTCTGCCTCTTTCGCTGTAGCTGCGCTTTTCTCTCTCTCTCTACTACCGTGGAAGCTAATGTCCCTGCCTTTTTCACGGTAGACGCGCTTTTCTTTCTCTCTGTACTTGTCTTTCCAGTTTCTACGTGCGGTACAAAACGAGAAAGATTCGCTTTCACTGACTTGCGACTTGTCCCTTTCTTTGCGCTTCGCGCGCCAGTTTCTGCGTTCAACTGCGATTGCGCAAAGCTTCCAGTGGGACCTTTGTTTCCTTTCTTTTGTTTTTCGTAGCAAGTGAGACATTCCACGAGTCTTTAATTTCTCGCGCACCCGTTTGCCTTCCCGATCAATGTGAGGTCCGCATCTACCCAGCCTTTGGATTTTGCGCCTACTAAATGGCGTTATTTCCACTCGCGGCTTTCCATCGCGATACCTAAGCTTGGTCGAGCGCTTAGGCGCGTTCCACTTGCCTCTGCCACTACGGCCCTGTAAAATATTTCGCTTTTTGAGCCGTACACGCGTCTTCTTTGCGCGCGCGTGCCGCTTTCTGTGGGAGCGCGGTTTCTCCCTTGACTGCAGCGGAAAGCGAAGGACTTCATGAGAGTACGCGCTTTTGCGTGTCTTGCTCTCTTTGTGCTGGCGGCAAAATTCTCTCTTGTCCCGCTCCTTAATTTTTTGCCTGCCGCGCAGCGCTCTCTGGAATATCGGTTTGCTGCCTTGGTGCACTTTTCCGCGCGATTGTTTGTGCGATTTCTTTTTGCAGTTTATTCTACTGCCCAGATAAATCTGCCTCGCAACACTTACGCGCTTCGCTTTGCGCGATAGTGATGCCTCGCACATTTCTTTAGCTCTGCTTCTTACTCTAGTTTCAGGCCGCGGCGGCTGGAATTTCTTTGGACGAGAAATTCTAGAGGCCCGTGTACTGTGCGATGTCAGTGCACGTTAAAGAACCCCAGGTGGTCGAAATTTCCGGAGCCCTCCACTACGGCGTCTCTCGTAGCCTTAGTCGCTTTGGGACGTTAAACCCCATAAACCGAACCAAACCATCTAGTTTCAGGGCTAACAACGTGACTGACTTTACTAGAGTCATTTTGCCGGGGACGTTGGCGCTTCCGATGGTGGCAACCCGTTTTCGCGTGTTTGCCCTTTCTCTCTTTTCGGCAGCGCCCGTCTTTCTTATGCCTGCCTTTCATCTTTCGGCGGCACCACTCATTCTTTTGCCTGCCTTTCACCGTCTTTCGGTGACAGCTCTCTCTCTTGAGCTTGCCTTTACTCTCCTTTCGGCGGCAGTACAGTTTGTCTATCACCTTGTGGTGATAGCTCACTTTTCGGAACAGGCTGTTACTTTCCTTCCGGTTGCAGCTTTCTTTGTTGTGCTTTCCTTTCATTTTCTCCTGAGGAAGCACATGCTGCTTCCGTCGCCTAGGTTCCTGTTCTCTGACAATATCACTCTGATTGTCAGCCGATTCATATATGCTACCTAGATCAGGCCTGTCTTTGGCGCCTTTACTAAGTCCATCAAAGCTGCGCTCTTCCTGCTCAGCGTCTTTGAGTGCGCATTCGTCCTCATCTTTTCCGGACGGGTTGAAGTCTACCGCCCCTATGTCGTCTGGAACGTTCTGTTCTCCACTGTCGTCCAGCACCTTGGTTTCTTCAGGCGCAGAAGAACCAGTGTTTTCTGTCGACATTACTGCTGACACGCAGCTCTCGTCATGCTTCTGACGCGTTTCAGCCAATTTCGGATGAGGGTCGGCTCTGCATTCAGTCGCGGTGTTCCCGCTACTGCAGCTGCTTTCTAGAAAGTCGCAAAGCTCAGAGCAGTGCGAAAGCACGGGACTCGTTTCGCATCGCTCACTGCAAACACTAGCGCACAACTCAGCGTCCGCAAACTCTACATGAGCCCGCTTCCGTTGATCGCAATTGTCGGGTTTCTGCATTTCTGCCGAACGCGATGCACAACACGGTGTGCCGTCCTCGTTTACTTCGCTTGCGTCGGCGCAGGCGTTTTCATTAATGTCCAGACGGACGTCCTCTCTGCCCTGTTCGGCAACTTCTCCTGCTTTCGACACGCTAGGAGATCCGCTTTCCGGTAACTCCGCCACAATTTGGACCTGCCAATTTCCGCATTTTGGACCTGCCAATTTCTATTAACTCCACAATTAGGCTTTTCGCAGATGATTGCGTTATTTATCGAGTAATCAAATCCGCTTCAGACTCATCCATACTTCAAAGTGACCTAAATAAGGTATCTAATTGGTGTAATAGTTGGCTCATGAGACTGAATACTAACAAGTGTAAGGTCATGCGTATTTCACACCGATCTGCTAACGAAAGTCTTATTCCCTACAATATTTCAGGTACTCTCCTTGAGCAAGTTACCGCATATAAATATTTAGGGGTTCATATAACTTCTAACCTTTCATGGCAGGCACATGTTGATTATGTTGTTAACAATGCTAACCGCATGCTTGGCTACTTGCGTCGTAATTTTTCCATGGCTCCATCTTCTTTAAAGCTACTACTCTATAAAACCTTAGTTAGATCAAAATTAGAATACGCGTGCTCTGTGTGGGACCCGGGACATGAAACTCTTACTAATCAGTTAGAGTCAGTACAGAATCGTAGCGCCAGATTTATTTTGTCTAACTTTTCCCGCACTGCTAGTGTAACTGCAATGAAAAATACTTTGAACCTTCCTAGCCTTTCCCTTCGTAGAAAACTCGCGCGAATGCTAACTTTTCACAAGATTTACTACCACAATCATCAGCTAAAACGGGATCTTTTATCTGAACTATCATTCATATCACCTCGCACGGATCATCGCCACAAGGTACGCATTCCATACTGCCGAAGCAATCCATACTTCAACTCATTTATACCCAAGACGGCGAGCGATTGGAACCACCTGCCCACCTTGGTTGCCGATATTTCTGACACATGTTTATTTAAAAATGCCGCGGAAAACTATGTGTTTGACTAGGCTGTTTTGTTACCTAATCTGATATGTATTTTGTTCAAGCTTACGTTTTTTCTTGCTTTGCTGTATTACACTACATTTTGCATTTTCTTTTTGTTTTCATTTTGCTGCATTGTCTATACTTTTTTAACCACTCCCTTCTGTAACGCCCCACTGGGGCCCTGAAGGTATTGTAATAAATAAATAAATAAATAAATAAATTTCAATGGTAGTCGCAATTTCAAGGTAGTCGCAGCATCGTCCGATGCTGCGACTACCTTATCCGATGGTGTAGAGGTTTTCTCGGTTGGCGAATGCGGGGCAATTCCCACTGTTATATCAGAAGTTACATCTGCCAAGTACGGACTACGTTCCTCTGTGCCGCACTGGCAGTGCTGCTCCACAGCGACGCACTCTACCTCTGTGTCCCGATCTTCCGAACCTTCCGCATTTTGGAGCCATTCTAAAATGTCGGCTTTAAACTGGTAGGGAAAATCGTTAAACGATGGGGTGCTATTCTCTCGCAGGTGCCTTTTTCGAAGGTCCAGCGGTGACACGTTATATGTCTTAAGTAAGAAGCTTTTCAGCTCATCGTAGTCCGCCAAGCCGTCGTCCAACAGGCGCTTTACAACGTCATACGCTTCGCTAGAAAGCAGGGCTAACAACTTCTGTGCCCAACCATCCCGCTCAACCCGCTTTCTCTCGCAGACGCGCTCGAATTCCGCCAAATATTTTGCCATATCTTCGGCGATCACGAAGGGCTGCGGCCTGTCTCTCAGCTGCTTACCGTTGGTCTCATGCAGAGCGGACAATGTTTTATATCTCTCGAAATTCATCTCATGCGCTTCAATCTCCAGGCCCCTTAGTTTACTGACGCGAGCACGCTGTTTTGCCTCAAGCTGCTTCTGTTTTTCTGCCTCTTCGCGCTCACGGCGTTCTGTGATCTCTTCCCAGGCCTCATTGGCTTCCCCAGCCGTTACATCCTCTTTCCGCATGATCTCAAGAATCGCATGATTTTGTTTGGCGGGGCCCAAATCAATGCCCAACTCTTCACAAATTTCGATGAGTTCCTTCACTTTGAAGTTCTCCATCGCGCACAATAGCCTCTTGTAGTTTGCCCTTTTCTTAGAATTCCCTTGCCGTTCACTACTATAGCTCTACTAGCATGACACCCGCAAGTAATTCTTTCCAACAACGACTCGTTTACTCCCTCTGCACCAGCTTTCGTTTCGAAGCGCTCCGACTTGTCTCGAAACAGCAAAGCTCTCTCCAGTGCAACACACAGTCCTACTCTAAACTAAAATCACGTGTGCTAGAACAGTCTGGCGAATTGAGGGGAAAACATCAGGCACTCACCGCGCCGAGGTAGCTGACGCCAGTCGATCCCGCAGCTGCCATCCACTCTTGGGACTGGGAGTCCGAGCCAGGAAACGGTCGAGGTGACGGTGAGTCAAACGGCTCTTATGTACAGTATGTACAACGGCTTTTACATGATACAAGGGACAAGAGCACCACGGGCAAGCACACAGAAGAAGGGCGGCCCCGGCGGCGAGCGTAGCTCCGGCGTGATGGTTTTCTGCTGCCCGTGTGCTGCTCGGGCTCAGCGCGGCTCCGTTTTTAAAGCCACCGCGGTCGGTTGCGGCAGCCAGCAGTTCAAATCCTCCAATCAGGTCACGGCACTGGCCACCGGTCAAATTAGATCAATGGTCGAGAGGTGACGGCCGGAGACGCGTCGGAGGAGCCCGCACCGACGGAGAGGAGGGAAGGAGGAAGGGTCCGTGTCGGCGCCGGCGTGGCTGGATGAGTCACGCTCCACGTCGCGACATGTCCGAGAGAGTCTGGGCCTGCTTTGAGCGACGGCGGGCGCGCAGCGCTTGTTTCCAGAGAGGCCAGCCAGCGAAATGTGGGCGCCGGCACTACAGTACTCCGAAATAGTCGTAACTAAAACTAACGGGAGATTTCTACCACTGGGTTAAGCGCCTGTCACGTTAGGCACCCAGTCGGCCGATTCAGTCTGTCAAAACCATGTCGTCGTGATGTCACACTGACCCGACTAAAACAGTCGGCCGAGTATCGGCGTCCGTGCCAGGTCACCCTCAAGACGGCAGTGTGCCGCTGCCCGCCAACTCCATGTCACACTAGCCAGGCAACGTGCGAGACTTCCTGCCGATTTCGCCCTTTTTCGTTCGCACTCTTCTTTTGTGACTACTGTTCCTTTCCTTTATTATTATATATTATTATTTTTTCGTGCTATACCAAATTGATCGGTGCAGATGCAATATTTTTAATTCTTTCAAAGAGATCCTACCATAGAAAATTTCTTTAACAATCGTGATTATTAACCTCGATTGCGTGCCGCCCTGTAGTGAGCGGAAATGATTGCTGGGTGCGAAAGGCATGGCTCGAGAAATAAATCCAGTCACTCGCGGGTAAACAAGATGGAAAAGGTTATTTAAGGCTACAAATAAAAAACAATTTAAAAATTTTAACCACGTGGGCTCCAACTGGGGACCTGATGTGCGAGAGCCTACCGGAGCCTACTGCGGTGCCCACGACGCCAGGCAGGATAGAGCGGCTCGAGGTTTTCAGAAGTGCAGATCGGAAGTGCGACACTCGCGACGGGATTTCGATAGGAGACATGCGCGAAAACTTGGTCGGTGCGCTGCACCGGTCGCTGCTTGAGAACTGCCGCCTTAATGCAAGTAGGGGCACACGGAGCAGCAGGCATCAATGCACCGCTCGGCTCGAGCTCAGCCCACAGTCTCTGTCAAAAAGCGTAGAGTCACATGCTTTTTTTGTGAAACAGGTCACACTAGGAAGACATTTGCTCTTCGGTCGTGTAAGTGTCGTTGTCGGCCTAGTGTGACAGCTTGGTTTGCCATAGAAAAGGTCTGCCGACCAGTCGGTCGTTCGTCGGTGTCGTCGTTGGGTCTGTGTCTTCATCGTGTCAGGCTATAGTGTGAGATGCCTTTAATGTTTTACGTTTCTTCTTCTGCGACGGCAGTTGAGGGCACGTTTCCTGGTTTTAGGTGTTGCAGCTGCCGTTTACGTTGGTGGCGGAACACGAAGGAGGATTACAAGAGGAAAAAGAAGTGAAGAGTGCACTTTGTGCGAAACAGGGAACTATACTGCGGGACAACTTTTATTGGCAATGAAATGGTGGCCAATATCTCTTCCTCAATGAAATATCTATTCCACAAAAAAAGGCGCCAGGACGAATAGGCCGTTTCTCTCTGCCAGAAGCTTCAGTAGCTGGAACCATCACGGGCCTCTCTGTAACAAGACGTGCCTAGTGAATTGTATTCAATAACCAAAGTTATATTTGTCGATTATGATGGAGGCGAATCCCAAAAAGGCGCCCGTGTGCTGTGCGATGTGAGAGCACGTTAAAGATCCCAGCTGGTCGAAATTATTCCGCAGCCCTCCACTACGGCACCTCTTTCTTTCAGTCCCTTCTTTATCCCTTTCCTTAGGGCAGGGTTCAGGTGTCCACTGAGATAGATACTGCGCCATTTACTTTCGCAAAAACCGAAAACCAATTGATTTTCGAAGGCTGAAAGCTGGCGGTTTCATGGAAAGCATTTATTTATTTCAAATAAATTAATAAATTACTGAATTAAGGAAAATTGAGAATATGGTATAAATTCACGGCTTACTAAACTGATAAGAGCAGGCTGGGACTATATTTCGCTGTATAATATTGCCGCGAATCTTTGTAGCGTTTGTTTGTTGTGTTTATTTTTTCATGCTTCAATGCCGCCGCACGCCGCTTTATGGCTTCGTTTGTGAAGCAAGACGCGCCTAAAATTATCTCGATTGATCGCATACAGGAGGAGCCAATTCTACTTTGTGCCAGAATGTTCTAGTAACTTCCCAAACTTTATCTCGAATGTTCGCTATCAGCTTTAAATAGAGCACGGCCGACGGCGGCGGGCATTCTGTTCGGCGACCGCCGAGCCCGCTTGTTGCAACGCCGCCGCCGAGTGATTCGGTTCTTTGCGGGCCCAAGTCAGCCCAAATAAAGAGTTCCGTTTCGAAGACATACTCGTTGTTTTCCTGTTCGCCGGACTGCAGTCACCACTACCTGACAATATGAAAAGGTGTGTTCCAGAGAACGGGCTGTTCGTGCAGGATTTAAACTACCTGTACAAAGTCATTTCTTTTCCTTGCTGTTAGAATAAAACGAAATTTAACGCGAACTGCTAAGAACCAAGTTTTCAAACACAATTAGGGAGCCTAGACAAGTTATATAAAAAGTATGATTTCTGCAGATGGGCGTGCGTAGGTCTGAAGCTATTCTCGCCTAATAAAGCCAACATGACGTTGAGGCGATTTTACGATGTGATGCAAAGATAAATCGAAGGACTGGTTGGCTACCTCGAATAGTAGCGCCGATTGAACTGATCTTGATCCGAATTTTCAATTTTTTTCCCAAGACGCTATCATATTTTGACTAAAATAGCTTTTGGCTGCTCGCAGGAATATCACTGCTAAATGGTGATGCCTGGGACGCAAACAGAAAATTCTGCATGCGCGAGCTGCGAGGCCTCACAATTCTGGATTCCTCAGCAAAGGACCGCATGAAGGTAAGGCAGCAGTGCACTAAGTTAACGTTAAGAAACCCCGAACAATACTACAGTGTTTGTGGCCCTCCGCCCCTTTACGCGCCATGTGAAAAGCGAGCGCACTCGCAACGTGCCAATTATCAGCTTCAATGCTCATGTATGCACCAGAAACTGAACTATCCCTTCAGCTAAACGCATTTGAGTTCCGTTAAATATTTTTATACTTAGTTTACACTTTGTTTCGAAATTCGTTTTATATTCTTGTGATTGTTGTTTGCTTTTTCTTTCAATTCATTACCCTGATCTGGTGCCCGCTGGGCATTGTATACCTAAAACAAAATGATGAACAAGAATCAGTAAATAAGGGTTCTCATAATCCAGCTACTCTTTAGAAAACGTGAAGGGCTGAGCACCCCACCCACAGCAAACATTATAATTGTACCCACTTTGATGTACACGTACAGAGAAGCGCAAGTGTATATGCCCATGCGGAAAGACACAATCTAGCATTGTACGACATCCGAACAAAAATACTTTCATCTCAAGAAACTACCTAGAAAAATACTTAATCTCCCTAATACATTCTGCTAGCCGATTCTCTACGAGTTCTAACATGAGGCTTTACGCATTTCTGATGGCAACTGATTACAAGCAACTGCAGTCATCATCATCATCAGCCTGACTATGCTCAGTGCAGCGCAAACACGTCTCCCATGTCAGTCCAATTAACCCTGTATTTTGCCAATTGCAGCCACCATATCTCAGCAAGCTTCTTAATTTCATCCGCCCACCTAACTTTCTGCCACCCCTGCTACGCATGCCTTCTCTGGAAATCCACTCCGTTACCCTTATGCACCAGCAATTATCTTGCCTTCTCACTACATGCCCTGCCCAAGCCCATTTCTCTCTCTTGATTTCGACCGTGATGCCATTAACCCTCGTTTGTCCCCTCAACCACTCCGCCCGCTTCTGATCTCTTAACGTTACACCTACAATTTTGCTACCATAGCTCGCTGCGTTGTCCTTCACTTAAGCTGAACCCTCATTGTTAGCGTCCAAGTTTCTGCCCCAGAGGTGAGTACCGCTAAAATACAGCTTTTGCATGCTTTCCTCTTGAGGGATATTGGTAAACTGCCATGCATGATGTCAGAAAACCTGCCAAATGCGCTCCACCCCATTCTTATTCGTCTAGTTGTTTGACTACTTGCAGCAACACGCTACCAATTGCGAACTGCTATTCCATTGCTCCACTGTTGAACATTACTTTGGTATTACCCGCCGCGGTGGCACAGTGGTTATGGCGCTCGGCTGCTGACCTGAAAGCCACGGGTTCGATCCCGGCCGCTGCTGCTGAATTTCGATGAAAACGAAATTCTAGAGGCCCGGGTACTGTGCGATGTCAGTGCACGTTAAAGAACCTCAGGTGGTCGAAATTTCCGGAGCCCTTCACTACGGCGTCTCTCATAGCCTGAGTCGCTTTGGGATGTTAAACACCATAAACTTAAACCTAATACTTTGGTATTCTGTATGTGAATTTTTAGCCTCACTGTTTTGCTGTGCCTGTCTAAGTCATTAATTATGCTTTGTCGTTCATGTCCTGCGTGACTTCGCAAGGCAATATCACCAGCGAATCGCAATTTACTTAGGTATTCTCCGTTAACTCTATTCCCCAACTGTTCCAATTTCAGGCCACGGAATACCTTCTGTAAACAGGCGGTGACTAGCATTAGCGAGATCGTGTCTCAATGCCTGACAACTTTTCTTATTGGAATTTTACTGCTGACTTTATAGAGGACTACGGCAGCTGTGAAGTCGTTATAAATATCTTCGAATATATTCACCTAACACTCTTCTACACCCTGATTCCGCAATTCCTGCATGAAAGCTGAGGTTTCTACAGAGTCAAAAGCTTTAACGCAATCAATGAAGGCTGTATATAGGGGTTTGTTATACTCGGCGCTTTTCTCTATCACCTGATTGGTAGCGTGAATATGGTCTATGGTCGAGTATCCTTTACGAAAGCCTGCCTGATCATAAGGTTGAGTCTAAGGCTGTCATCAGTCTCTTAGCGATTACCTTAGAAAATAACTTGTAGGCCAAACTGATACTGAAATACTGATCAGACTGATCAGTAGGCTGATCAGTCTGTAATTCTTCAAGTCCTTGACGTCCCCTTTCTTATGAATTAAATAATGCTAGCGTTCATTCAAGGTGCTGGTACGCTCGAGGCCACAAGGCATTGAGTGTACCGGGTGACTAGTGTTTCTAGCACAATCTCAACTCCGTCCTTCAACAAACCTTCTGTTGCCTGATCCTCATCAGCTGCTTTCCCCCTTTCCATTGCTCCGAAGGCTTTCTTTATGTGCTCCTTCGTTACAGAACACCTTCTTCGTAAATATGACAGAAGCCAACAGCCACAGAAACCAAGGGGCACAGGGGATTTTTTTTTAATTTATTTATTTATTTTGTGGTGTTGATCAATTTAGAATATCACTGAATATGTTGTCGCTTCAAGCTAATTTATTACAAAAGCAGAAGAAAAAACAACCACATGCCGCCGGTGGGATCCGAATCCACGACCTCCGAATTACGCGTCCGGTGCTCTACCTCTGAGCTACTGCGACGGCTCTCAATTCTTCTGCTTTCGGGGGTATTTATGTTTACAAATAACCTAACCTTGAGAGTGTTCATCAGCGCCACCCACGTTCGTAAGCGGCGGACGTAGAACGTCCGCCGCTTACGAACGGCAGAAGAATTGACAGCCGTCGCAGTAGCTCAGAGGTAGAGCACCGGACGCGTAATTCGGAGGTCGTGGGTTCGGATCCCACCGGCGGCATGTGGTTGTTTTTTCTTCTGCTTTTGTAATAAATTAGCTTGAAGCGACAACATATTCAGTGATATTCTAAATTGATCAACACCACAAAATAAATAAATAAATTAAAAAAAAATCCCCTGTGCCCCTTGGTTTCTGTGGCTGTTGGCTTCTGTCATATTTATAACGAGCCCCTCATTCCCCTTCCCTTGTTTGCTTAATTGCTTAGCGAGGGCCTCGGTTCTGGCAGCCTTGACGCCATAGGAAGCATAAGAGGGTTCTCACGCAGCTTCCACCCTCTCCGTTCGATGACGTTCTACGTCACACCTGCGGTAACTCAGGACGTTCTACGTCCGTTGCTTACGAACGTGGGTGGCGCTGATGAACACTCTCAAGGTTAGGTTATTTGTAAACATAAATACCCCCGAAAGCAGAAGAATTGACAGCCGTCGCAGTAGCTCAGAGGTAGAGCACCGGACGCGTAATTCGGAGGTCATGAGTTCGGATCCCACCGGCGGCATGTGGTTGTTTTTTCTTCTGCTTTTGTAATAAATTAGCTTGAAGCGAAAACATATTCAGTGATATTCTTAATTGATCAACACCACAAAATAAATAAATTAATTAAAAAAAAATCCCCTGTGCCCCTTGGTTTCTGTGGCTGTTGGCTTCTGTCATATTTATAACGAGCCCCTCATTCCCCTTCCCTTGTTTGCTTAATTGCTTAGCGAGGGCCTCGGTTCTGGCAGCCTTGATGCCATAGGAAGCATAAGAGGGTTCTCACGCAGCTTCCACCCTCTCCGTTCGATGACGTTCTACGTCACACCTGCGGTAACTCAGGACGTTCTACGTCCGCCGCTTACGAACGTGGGTGGCGCTGATGAACACTCTCAAGGTTAGGTTATTTGTAAACATAAATACCCCCGAAAGCAGAAGAATTGACAGCCGTCGCAGTAGCTCAGAGGTAGAGCACCGGACGCGTAATTCGGAGGTCGTGGGTTCGGATCCCACCGGCG
The DNA here is from genome assembly GCF_055824585.1 of Amblyomma mixtum. Classification (NCBI taxonomy): domain Eukaryota; kingdom Metazoa; phylum Arthropoda; class Arachnida; order Ixodida; family Ixodidae; genus Amblyomma; species Amblyomma mixtum. The sequence goes on from NC_143013.1 coordinate 183,027,603, forward strand.
GCATGTGGTTGTTTTTTCTTCTGCTTTTGTAATAAATTAGCTTGAAGCGGCAACATATTCAGTGATATTCTAAATTGATCAACACCACAAAATAAATAAATAAATTAAAAAAAAATCGCCTGTGCCCCTTGGTTTCTGTGGCTGTTGGCTTCTGTCATATTTATAACGAGCCCCTCATTCCCCTTCCCTTGTTTGCTTAATACCTTCTTCGTAAGCGTTTTTGTGCTTGTGTATACTTCATCTTCTTTGTGGAAGGGCTTCTATTTGCAGATGGCTGGGTGCAACTGAGAGTTGTTCTCACCTTATATAATTTCGTGCCGCGTAAATTTTCACTGTTCGTGTATGTGCAAACTTGGCTTCTGATGTCCTAGAAAAGTTACCACTCCTAGCATGAAAGTCACAGCAAATTATTATTGTAAACACATGTAATGTAAATTCACGATAACTACGAGTAAGAACTAATCGCAACGAAAGAGCTGACCATGAGTGCGAGGACGTAGGACCGTCACCGTAGCTTCTCGCGAAGCTCGCCTTCGATCATGACGCGCATGCGCATCCTTTCCTGCTCTCAAGGCACCTGTTTCTTCGCTTTCGTTAATTAATAAAAGGCTGAGCGAACGCAGCTATAAAGTCGCTAAAGTAATTTCCGGTCACCTCGGCATTCATTGCCTAGATTGTGAATGAGCGAAGAAAGAGAAAAAACAGTGCGTACTGCTATATCGTGAAACTACAGCCATTGCAAAAAAATGGAAAATAATTGCAACGGAAATTATCGAGGCCTACAACATATTGAAGCAAGGAAATGCATGTATCAGCACTCCTTCACTAACACAACTGCAAAAAGAGCTGTCACTCCTGGGGGCTGATAATCTCTGCTGATTTCTAGCGTGCTTCTGTTGCTGTTGTCACATTTATGTTTTTTTGCCTTTGTATATCTTTTCACACTGCAGACATCTATGTATTTATGCTTGTATGATCAGCAGTAAACCCTCAGTTGTTAGTCAGCGCTGTGTAGTATGTTTCCTTGTCTCTTGTGCTTGTCGTCGTTCGCGGTGTTTATTCAAGATGCTTAACCAACTAGCCCCCCGCCAAAACGTGCTTCTAGATTTCGACTACAACGCCAGCAATCATCTCCCACGTACCTTTTGCCGGCGCGCGGTAGGGGACAAAGCATGCACAGGGCACGGTGTAAGCTTGATCCACAGCGCGTGTTGCCTACGAAAAGTATGAAAAATATTCCCACTGTTTTTACTAGCAACTTGAGTGAAATTACTTCTTGACCTTCTCCGCACCTTTCCACCCAAAAGTCTAGTTGTTGGTAATTTCGCGCATAATTAAACGTGTCCAAGTAGAGTGCTGGCTACAATGAACGTCGTAGCGGGCACTTCCAAACTAGGCTTAATAAATTGGGGTTGTTTTTCTGCCCGGGAATGCCTAAAGCGTTTATTGCTCCTCATGTATAGCAGCCGGAAGCTATAGAGACTGAAGGTCCACCGCGGGAGTCCGCAGCGTAAATGAACGAGGAACAAAAAAAACAACTTGTAGCGGCAGGCACGCAAAAAAAAAAAAAACGACTAAGAGAAGCCTATGCATCAACAGACCTCGCAAGGCAAACTCAAAGTTATCTGCCTCATTCGAGTGCAAAAATGTTCGAGTAATACTTGCTACCGAGAGCTGGCAATGTTGAGGCATTAAATTGTGCTGACTTTAAAAGAGTGCAATACTTCCAATGAAACAGTGTTACAGCGCTAGCCGTCTGTTTGCTTCATTTAATTTCATCTATTCTATTTATTAGGTCCTAAAAGGCCCCATTTAAGGGGTATTACATGAGGGATGGGCGGAGAGTACGGCAGTTATGAAAAAAAAAATTTTTTTCGATGGCAGTCTTGAATTGATAACGATATTGAAGTTAAGCGATATAGCCGGGAAAGTCGTTCCAGTCCGGGGCAGTACGGAGAAAAAATGATTTTTGGAATGTTGTGGTGTTGGCGCGCTGGGGGTAGATTGCTCTGGGATGGCTGTGACTGGATAAACGATGGGCTGGGCGGATAAGTGCGTTGTTCGGTGGCAAGCTGTGAAAAAACGCATGATAAAGAGAAAGGCCAGCTATGTGACGACGGGATGCTAGGGTACGAAGTTCAAGTAGAAATTTTAGTCGAGTTACACTAGCGCGATATGAGTACTCTGAAAGAATGAATTATGAGGAGCGATTTTGAACAGATTCCAGTAAATTCGACAGGTTGGTTTGGTGAGGATCGAATATAGAACTTGCGTACTCTATTTTAGGTCGAACAAGTGAAATATAGGCAATTAGTTTGACGGAAGGGGGTGCTAAGGAAGTGTTACGCCGTAAGTAGCCAAGGACGCGATTGGCTTAGTTAGCTATATTAGTAATATCACTGTGCCAGGATAGGTCACTGGAGATATGGACACCTAGGTACTTAAAAGTGTCGGTTTGAGTTATGGGACAACCGTGAAGGAGGTAGTTGGGAGGTGAGTAGGTACGTCAGCAGTGAAGAGAGACTAAAAAGGTTTTATTGACATTTAGTTGCATGAGCCAGGTGTCGCACCACTCCTGCACTTTGACGAGGCCATTCTGTAGGAGGGTAACATCTGATAGGTTATTTATGGAGCGGTATATCACACAATCGTCGGCGAACACTCGTATGCTAGATGACATGTTGTTTCGCAGGTCATTAATATAAATTAGGAAAAGAAGGTGTTAAATACGAGGTAGCATGGTCGTGTGCCGGAGAGGGAATGAGGGACGTCGGAGACGAGGCTGCGGGAAAAGACAATGAGAGAGGACTTTATACAAAATTTACACTATTTACAAGTGAGCTGCAGGAAAGCTGCATGACGACAGCTCATGAGGAGACCGTTCGATGAAAAAGATCACCCCGGCCGTGCCGCTGCCGAGGTTTTTTTAGAGAGTTCCCTTTCCCTAGGGTCTCTAGATGGGGGCCGGGCCTGCAGGGGAAGGAAGTTCTCACTGGCACCAATCACAAACACACACGCACTCACTCACTCCCGAGGGATCAAACCGCCGTCACGCGCTGGGAGAGGGAGAACGATGCCATCGCACAGACGCCGGAATGTCCTCGAGCGGCGTTCCCGCGCATTTCGAACACGCGTTCACACTCGGTGTAGGGGAAACGCTCGCTCAACAGGGCAGACGGACGCGGCTTCCGTGGCAATCCAGGCGCTCACCCAACGCGCGTCTCGGGTTTAGTCGGCGTTCTGCGGCAGCCATGCCGTTGTCTTCTCCACGTCGAAGGAGAGACGTAACAGACTGCCCCGCCGGGGAAAGAGATCCCGATGGACAGGGGACAGCATCCGCTGTCCGGAGGGATGTCGCTTTAGGCTGGTCTCAACCGGAGTCGGTTGTCTCTCGGCGGTTCTGGAGCTCAGCGCACCCCGAAGGCTTCCTTTGCACGTGCAGGTTCACCAAGGGCACTGCAAAGTGACTCGTGCTCCGCTAGCGTTAGAACCTCGCCGAAAACCCAACCGCTCAGTCAGCAAGCACGACACAATCCTCACTAAGCAATGCCAGGCTCTTTCCCTCTTGCAAAGTCAATTAATCCCTGGGAGTGGTCCAGCAGCAATTAGGAAGTGTCCACAAATTTGCACATTACACAAGACAGCGCATCTCAATTTAAAACAATAAACAAAACCAATAGGTTCAAAATCCTATATCAGGAAAAAATCCACCAGCAATGCAACTATGATGCTCACTCTTGCATTAGGGACCTCAACTTAAGCTATCGGCATTACCTTTGAGACTCCCCTTTTTGTGATGTATTCCGATTCGTATTACCCCGACAATTACGAACGCGCTTGTTTCCCCTTCATTCTCGGCTAAACTTTTTTTCTGCCGGAATCGCTCAAAAAAAGCAAAAGCAAACAGCAGAGACATCCTCGGAATCCGCTGCTAACGAGCCGCGCCGCGGCTCAAAGGGGTCGCCCATTCTTCAACCGCACCCTGCGCGGACGCACACCAACAGTGGCTTTAGCAGCCGACAATCGACAGAATTCAACTGCTCTTCGACACCTGCGTGCCCCAGACGCCATGCAACTACGATTTGTTCCGCACCCCGGCCGCGCGTCATCAACACCCGAGCAGCGTCTGAACAGTTGAAAGCGAGGGGTTGACGGTCGCGCATGAAGGAAACGCCTACGAGAACTCTTTTCTTGATTCTGCAATGTCCTTCGTCTGGAGCGCGTTCTGCGGCGTTCTTTCGTACGATAGCTGTGCGGGCTTCTCTGTGACCCGCTAGGAGTTTTACGCGTCCTGCTACCGCAGCGTCGGTCGCCGCAATAGGTCAGCTGGCTTTCGCGCTGTCTCTATACGCCTAGCCAGTCTGGCCCTAATGCGGTACCTGTCGCATCTGGAGTGCCGCGGTGGCTGTATCCGACGATTTCGTTGTTGACCGGCCTTAACCCCTACAATGTTTTGGGCCCGTCCTTCGTCCTTTTTCTGCGGTCTACCCCTTGGCTTGGCTCTCTCTGAGCGCGGCCGCTTTCCTAAAACTGCCTTTGCAGAACGGCCCTGCGCGCCTCCCTTTCTCGCGGTGTCCTCACCCTCCGCATCTTCTCTCTGACGCAGCACCGAGCCGTATTTCACCCTTAAGTTCAAATTATGGGCTCGTGCTTTCGGTGAGTCACCGCAGGTCGCAGTAGCCAGCTGTCCCGACAGCACTTTACCTCCTGCTGAGCATCACTTGCTCTCCTGAGGCTTGCTATTCGATCCTACTACCCGAACGCTCTTGCCCGGAACTTGAACTATGCGACGCTGTTCGGCTAACGTAGCGTTATTGTCCTGGTTACTACCTTCTCGATCGCAGCAATCAGCCTCCTTCGCGGAAAGTGCATGCTTCTCTGGGCTCAAAACCAACGCATTGCCCCTCTCCTAATTTCTAGCAGTGCCTACATTATCCCCCGAGCCCTCACGGATTGTCGATCGGCACTCTTCCTCATTGCTAGCCTTAGTGCCTACATTATCCCCCGAGCCCTCACGGCTTGTGGATCTGCACTCTTCGCTAGCTTTTCGACCGAACTCATCGGCCCTCAATGCCGAAGTGGCCTTTCTTTCCTGGACCAAACCTGTCCTATGCCGCCACTTCTGAACAGCACTCGTGTCATCCGGCGACTGAGCGGAGCTTCTAACTCGGTCCCTGACGCTCTCGCGGTGTAGCTTACCACCGTCAATTTGGCTTTCGAAATCTGCCTCCGCGGGAATTCGAAAGTATCGGAGGAGCGCACTTTTAGTTATCGTATAGTTGTGGGCATCCTCGTCAGACAACCTCGCCCAGACATTTCTGGGTTCACATGGGAGAAATCCCATCAACACAATTGGCCAATAACTCTGGTCTAGCTGCTCCTCCATGCAAATTCTCTCAAAATTTTCCAGAAAAGTTCTGAAATTTTCGTCTTTTCTGAAAACACTTAAGCGAGATCGCGTTCTCATACTTCTGATCGCGTTAAGTTCACGCGTGAGTTCCCGCATCTCTCTCTCTTATTCCTGCTCCCGCAGCTCTCTTTCGCGTTCCTGTTCCCGCAGCTTTCTTTCGCGTTCCTGTTCCCGCTGCTCTCTACGTTCTAGTTTCTCTTTCTCTTGTTTTTCTTTACGTTCAAGTTCCTCTTGTTCTCTTTTTGCCAATACCCTCTCCTCAATGGTCTCAAGGCATTCCGCAAGCACGTCAACTTCAGCCTCTAACGCAAGAATAGCCTTCGAAAAAAAAATTTATGATCATGGAGAAAGAATAGAAAAGTTCTGAAATTTTCGTCTTATCTGAAAACACTAAGGGAGATCGCGTTCTCATACTTCTGATCGCGTGAAGTTCACGCGTGAGTTCCCGCATCTCTCTCTCTTATTCATGTTCCCGCAGCTCTCTTTCGCGTTCCTGTTCCCGCAGCTTTCTTTCGCGTTCCTGTTCCCGCTGCTCTCTACGTTCTAGTTCCTCGTTCTCTTGTTTTTCTTTACGTTCAAGTTCCTCTTGTTCTCTTTTTGCCAATACCCTCTCCTCAATGGTCTCAAGGCATTCCGCAAGCACGTCATCTTCAGCCTCTAACGCAAGAATAGCCTTCGGCAGTTCTGGTTTTCTGAGTTTGTTTGATACCTCCAGACCCAACTCTTTCGCAAGCTCCAGTAACTTTGGTTTGCGCAGCGTCTTCAAATCCATGGCTGCTCCGATAGCTGCCTTTTCTACTTCCCGCTATTGTCTTGTTGCAACTAACCCAGCAGCAACGACAACCCAATTACCAGCTCTGTTTCTGACCCTAACAAAAGCCTGGCAAAACTCAGCCGAAGAAAGTTCCGCACTCACCAAACCTCGCAGCCAAGAATCCAGCGCAGTCGTTCCGCTGCAGGCAACCAGTCAACACACAGGGCTCGTTGCACTGCCCCCGACTCGCCGTTCTGCTGCTCAGCCTCCCGTTGTCCACAACTCTCCGCTGGTGTCCGATGTTTCGCTTCCCACCGCTGCCAATCAGTTTGTTAAAGATGAGGTAGCAGCATCCCACCGCTGCCACCAGTTTGTTAAATATGAGGTAGCATGGTCGTGTGCCGGAGAGGGAATGAGGGACGTCGGAGAAGAGGCTGCGGGAAAAGACAATTAGAGAGGACTTTGTACAAAATTTACACTATTTACAAGTGAGCTGCAGGAACGCTGCATGACGACAGCTCATGAGAAGACCGTTCGATGAAAAAGAGCCCCCCGGCCGTGCCGCTGCCGAGGTTTTTTTAGAGAGTTCCCTTTCCCTAGGGTCCCTAGATGGGGGCCGGGCCTGCAGGGGAAGGAAGTTCTCACTGGCACCAATCACAAACACACACGCACTCACTCACTCCCGAGGGATCACACCGCCGTCACGCGCTGGGAGAGGGAGAACGATGCCATCGCACAGACGCCGGAATGTCCTCGAGCGGCGTTCCCGCGCATTTCGAACGCGCGTTCACACTCGGTGTAGGGGAAACGCTCGCTCAACCGGGCAGACGGACGCGGCTTCCGTGGCAATCCAGGCGCTCACCCAACGCGCGTCTCGGGGTTAGTCGGCGTTCTGCTGCAGTCATGCCGTTGTCTTCCTCACGACGAAGGCGAGACATAACAAAGGGGGCCTAAAACTGTACCTTGAGGAACACCTGACCGGACATGGGAGAGAGCGGATGAATGGGAGTTGGCGACAACAGATTGGAGACGATTGGTTAGAAAACTGCTGATCCAGGTGAGCACACAAGGGTCTAAATTAAGGCATGACAGTTTAAGTAGCAGGTGACGATGCTATACTTAGTCGAAGGCTTTCTCGAAATCTAAAAAAAAAGCGTCAGTGGTTGTAATAAGGTCAAGGTTAGTGTGGTGGTGGTGAAAACTTTATTTGAAAATGAGGAGTTTGGGTAACGTAGGACCTTGGGCCCCCGCACGGCCCCACTGCACTCAAACGTTCATGTCCCGGAGGCCCATGACGCTGGCAGCCCGGCCTACGGGGATGGCTTTCTTGGCCTCGACAGACCTAGCCAGGCAAACTCAAAGTTATCTGCCTCATTCCAGTGCAGAAATTGTTCCTATCCTGGCTTTCTTTCTGCGGTGCCGCACTCCAGGTGCATTCTGAATGCAGCGCTACTTGTATTGTTCATTCTTAGGCTACTTGCATAAGGGACACATTTTATAGTGTGCGAGTTGAAAATATTTGTAGCAACAGCAATTGGAGTACAGGGTGTATGGAAACGTGTTCATTAAGATGGGCTTCGATTTTATTACGCGAGCTTCTGACTGCGGACGTCTGTCATCCTGTCTACGTTGCTCAGACACCAGTAAACAACGTTGCCACATCGACTTTGCCAACGAGGCGAGGAGGACGTCAACCTGAGGATGAGACGGCGTGATGCCTAAGCTCTGTGATGCTGCTGAACACTGAATAGGAGTTGTAGGATAGATATCGCAGTATATCCGTAAAAGATGTGTTTGTGGTAGTATTGACACAGACTGAAGCCTTTGCTCCTCTCTTTTTCAGAAGCAGTTCCACCTCTTGGAACGCTGGATTAGCGAGGCTGACAGCCAGCCTTTGTCTCTGCAGAGGCCACTTCAGGACTACGTCGCCTGCGACTTAGCGTCTCTTTTCTACGGCTCAAGGATCGCAGACGACTCTTTAGCCCTGCAACAGATGACCGGTCTGCTCAGGAAGACGGGCAGCGTGCAGTTCGATGGACCACACTTCACTTTTTGCCCGCAATTTCTGTTCCGTCTTCTTAAGGTCTTCCCATTCACTAGATACGGGAGGCTGTCCAGAGCTGCACATGAATTCTACATGTTTACAATCTAAGCATCCAACCTCCCGCTATTTCCCGAAGCTCTCATGGAACTGGTTTGTGCCTGCTTTTGTAAAAATGGACGACACCTAAGCCTTGCAGCCATGGGCACCGGCGGCTAAACATCGCCAGAATTACCGACCGCTTTTTCTATAGTGCAGCCATACGACAGCGCAATTTATATTTCCGTGGTCCGATTATGATCATGAAGAAATAACCAGTGGAATAATTCACATATGCGAAGTTTCAGTAGGAAAGTGTTGATATTAGCAGATTTAAATTTCTAGCACCTAGTGATTGCGCTTATGGACCCTTCTGATCAGTTTCTGCCGCTCCATCAACACCAAATGAAAATTTGTAACGTTAAACCTGTCCCTGTGCATTGAATCTCAATACTCCAGATCTACGATGGAAAACTTCGCTATTTGCGTTCCGTGCGCTGAGCAATAAAAGCTTTGAAATCAAACTTTTATTCCAGGTCACAATAAGCAAAAAAAAAGTAGTGTTTTTGCGGAATACCGGAGACAGAAAAGCGTACGGCGTAAGGTTCGTATCAAAGCAACTTCCTTCAGGCAGTATTCTTCACCGAAACTCATTCTAATATTAAGGCTACATGCGCACCTCGATCAAAGTGCGCATATTTTATTGTCCCCAGAAAATAATGATAGCCCGTCTTGATAACACTTTGTATTCAATGCCGTCTGAAAAATACATCCCGAATGAAGCTTTAAAGTGAAAAAAAAAGACATGTGGAAAGGACTTGCCGCGGCTGTTTCAGGTAACAGAAAAATTACACCCACACTTAGGTGAAGGCAACCCTGCGAAAATTAGCCAAGTTTTAAAATGCTACAATCGCCTATTCGTGTCTCAAAACACATAATTTCCGCTCAGCAGATTTCTTGCTCCTATATCCCGCATCTCCGAGGAGAATTATACTTTTTCAACGATTGAATTACACAGGCATGCACTCGTTCAATGATATGAAGAGATAATTCTTGCAGCAACGCAATACTTACACACGGTTCTCTCTCAAGACAACAGATGGAAGTTTCTATTCAGAAACAGAAGGAAGATAAAGAAAAGGACTTCATTGACTCTTATATGAGGATGACTGAGAAGGCAAATAACGAGAAGCATGCATTGTTCCAACGTGAGTTGCAGAGCATTCTACTATACAAAATTAATTCTTCTCTATTTGGGTGTTAAAGGTGACTGGCAAGATTAGTCGTCAATTTGACTTCCACGTTGCTTAACCCAATTGAAATAAATGGCTGACTGCAGGAGAAGCTAGCTCGCTGGAGGGTGGACTGACCTCTTGGTTACCTAATCCTTGCAGACCGCTTCCTCGTCGGCAACGTAAAAAGCTTCAGTTTGGGTGGCATGTTCACAACTGCTGGCAAGCTGCAGTTACACTTTCTGAACTTCGCTGTTTACCAGGACACCATACAGTCTACCGTTCAGAGAGAAATCGATGCTGCAGTCGGTCAGCATAGATCTCCAACGTGGGAGGACCGAAAGCAAATGCCATTCACTCTGGCGTGCATCTGGGAAATGGAACGCTGGAAGCCTACAGCCGATCTAGGAGGCGCGAGACAGTAAGTCTACATCCAGCTGTACAGAAAAAGACGTCAGGTGCACCGTACCTGTCTGACTATCACTCTCGCAAGGGACTTCGTAGACCATCGCTCTGACAAGGGAACGAAAGCTAATTTCCAAGTGCCGTTATACTAACCGCGCTCTCTTAGTGATTGCTCAATTTCTTTCCTGAGGAGTGATGCGGCAAATTGTGCTTCAGGCCACAGTCTTCAATTTTTCAGTTTATTGTTTTTGCGATACTTGAATTTTTGTCGGCCGCGTAACTAAACATTAGAATGAAGTGTGCAGGAGAAACTGAAGACCGCCTATTTTTTTTTTCTGATTGATTTTCGAATATTGTGAGCGAATCGCGCTTCCGCTTGACTCGGCGCATCGCGGATTCCGCAGGTTTCCTACTGCGCAGCGCCGCCATTTGGTATTGCAATGCTTTACAGGGAAGGGAACAGATCAGTGCTTCTACTGGTCGCGACGCTGCATTTGTTTGGCCAAAATCAAAAGGAACTGAGCCGCTAGACAACTAAAACAAAAGAATAAATTTCAGCGTTGAAATTCTCAGCTTTTAACATTTCCTGCATTGATACCTCTCCTCCCATCCACATTCCGAATCGAATAACTCCATAATGGCTGTGGTTTTGGCGGATCAAACATTAGATCTGGTCCAGAGAAGCAGCAATCTTGTTGGTTATAATTGCCATTGTTTTTGAAAATTCTTTTTCTGAGAAACGCTTTCACCACTGTATTCATGGTCGAATAGAATTTTTACCTTCGTCAGAATCGGGGCATCTAAAAGAGGAAGAAACGTGTTCATTGCACAAAACAAGACTTTGCGATGATGCTTACATAAGAAACACTTGTGGATTTCTCCTTAAATATTTAACGCCTCGGTGATAATTTTTTGATGGCGCTAATTGTAGTCTGTCACAGATTCTAAAGGCTGCCTTAATAAGACATGTAAGATTGTAACCGGCACAAAAAGTTTTTTGTGTGGTCTATGGCTGTCAGCGTTGGATGCATAAATAACGGAACTTGTTTTACTGCCATTTCTCTACGGCAATTAACATGGCTTGCAGTTGATCGTGGCGGGGATTGAGAGGCGCATCGCCGACGTGCCCCAAGTTGTTAGGGCCGGGAAGATTTACTGAACTTCCCTAACCTACGTACATGCTTGCCGGGTCATGTATGCTGTTTTAACGGCCATGGTATATCTAATCTATTGGATTGTGCCTTTTTCTTGTTCTTTCGAATTTTGTACTGTAATCACTCTTCCCCAAATATTAACCAGAAAATTGAGCACCCCTATTTCTACGGCGAATGAATAAGCAAATGAAGTCCTGAATCGTTTCAGCTGTGCGCCTATTTAGGGCAGAGAGACGTTCATGGTAATTAAGAGTTTTATTGCATTCATCACGAGTGCGCGGTACGATTGTTTTCACGAAGGTTTTCCCACTGCGCACTTTCAGCTACCGTTTACTGCTAGAGCGAAAGATTTTAGGGCACATAAATAACAGCCTTGGCGTTCGTGAGTTCTTAATTTATAATAGCACATGGGCCTAAGCGAAAGTCGAAAATTACAAAACCGATGAAGTTTGCCAATGATTATTGCGATGTGAGAAATTCCGGATCTTCGCTAAAAAAAGACTCAAGATACAAAGGAGTAGTGAGCGATAATTGGTGGTACTTTTTACAGATCGGCATTGTCACTTAGTAATGTTTGAAATTACAGTATATTAGAAATAGTTTCTAATAAATGTCTGGTGAAAAAAAAACTGATGCGAGCGATCAAAGGTGCTTTCTCAGCAACATGTTCCTGAAGAGTTATTACTCAATAAAAATTTAAACTTAATGACACATAGGAATGTTCTTCATACAAACATTATTAATATAGCTGCTATTTCTTTATTTTATGATAACTAGTGTCGAGTTTTATTTTTATAAGCTATGCATATTCATTTCGATTTATAACAAATGTGCCTTGTGTAAATGGTTATTGTGAAAGACATGTGCCGGTTTAGTGTGAGATAGCGTCAAGCAAAATTCAAGACTCACTCATTTTTCAACGAATATGTAATATGATAATGATAACAAAAGTAAAATGAACTAGAATAAAGCCTGCATAAGTCGATCTTGGTACGGTGCTGTGTTGTTTTTGACTAAAACTTCCTATATGTAGATGTTTGGCTTCTCCTTGCCTGTCAGATTCTATTCGAAGGAGTTCTATTCCAGAGCTCTGGTCTCATTCCACATCCGTCACTCTGGTTTGGCTCAAGAGGACATTCATGTCATTCTTTTTGTAATTCTAGTTTGGGGAATAAAATCTTCATTATCTTTATCTCTCCGCTCTTATTGTTCGCAGGGCCAGCAAGGACCTTGTAGTAGACGGCTTCTTTATTCCCAAGGGGACGGTCATTTTTTTCAACCTGTGGGCCGTGCTTAATGATCCATCACACTGGAATGAGCCGCAAAGGTTTGACCCGAGTCGATATTTCAACAACGATGAATCTTTGGTGCCCAGAAAACCACAGAACTTCATTCCTTTCTCAATAGGTAGGTACCGATGACGTTCCAGCTGCTTCTTCGTGCAAAACGATCAGTTCCAGTTGCTTGAATGTGATTGTAAAATAATAGCTTGAACATTGTCCCACATCCTTAAACAGCTTATTAATTTAGAGGAAAAATATTTCTTCTGTCTATGTGACGTGTGTGACTATTGTTTGACAATGACAATTTTACTACTTTTAGTCAGGCAAACATATGAAAGCGCTAATATTTCACGTCTTCACTGTAGAGAACCATAGGATTATGTTGTGTGGCCGTTACTCGGCCACACAACATCGAGTAACGGACATGCTCTTGAGGACATCTATGACTTATTGAGCTGATGTACTCCTCAAACCAACTATCTCTGGGAACCTCGAGTAGTAGTCAACCACAAGGATAAACGTTTGACCCTTAAAGTGGAACAAGTCCAGGACAAGCTGTTCCTAAGGACCTCCAGGCGGACTTGTGAGAATCCAAGGTTCGGCCCGGTTGACTCGAGTGGAAGCACATTTTTCACAATTGGTGACTAGACAGGTGATGTCTACCGATATGCGAGGCTACCAAACTGACTCACGAGCTAAAGCCTTGCTCCTGTTGATACCTTGGTGTCCTTCATGCAACAGCCTCAGTACTGCTGGCCGAAGTGCAGACGGCGTAACTATACAGGTACCTTTCAGCAGAAGACCTTCGCAGACAGAAAGTTTGTTTCCCACTGAGGCAAACATAGTGAGATTAAAAGGCACCTTAGACTTCTGTGGCCACCCATGCTGACAGAAAGCGACGAGAGCTTTGCACTCACCGTCCGAGTCTTGTGCATGACGTACTTCTTTTAGGTTTAGAGGTAGGACCTCCGATGAGCAAGACACTAGTTGCGTTGCAAATAGTTCTACAGTGTCCAGGAGGCGATATTCCTGAGAGATGCGAGACAGGGTATCTGCCGTGGCTAGGAGCTTTCCAGGCATATGTAACATCTTGAACTGGTATTGCATTGTCTTCAGTCTCAGCCTCTGTATTCGAGGGGGCAACACATCCAGCTGCATTTTGCCGAAGAGTCAAACAAGAGGCAGATGGTTGGTTTCGACATCAAATGTTATTCCCCGAACAAACTCGTCTAAACGCCGGATAGGCCATGTTGTAGCCAAAGCTTCCTTTTCCGTCTGGCGGTACAGCTGCTCAGTCTCAGTCATTGACCTTGAAGCAAAAGCAACTGGGCGACGCTCTCCTGAAGGCTGTGTCTGCAATAGGACTGCACCAAGTCCGGAATAACTTGCGTCTGCGAAAACGGTTGTGGCATATGACGGATGGCACTTGGCCATGCAGCGATCCGCTGTCAAGAGTTTCTTATCTCTAGCGAATGCTGCCTCTCGATCTTGCTGCCAGGTCCAACAAGCGGACTTGTTCAGGAGGGCACGAATGGGTGCTGTGGCGTCTGAGATGTGTGGCAAGAATCTGGCCAGGTGGTTCACCATTCCCAGCTGTCTTCTGACCCAAGCAATGTCCTTTGGAGCTTCCAAAGCTCTGACCGCCTCGATCTTGCCCGAATCGGGCTTGATGCCTTCCGCAGAGACTATGACCCCAAGGAAGGGTACCTCAGAGACACCAAAACGGCACTTTTCCTGGTTGAGTGTAATGCCAGCTTTTTTAAGTCTGGACAGTACTTTGTCCAGTCTGAAGTCATGTTCCTGGAGGGTGTGGCCAAAGACTAAGACATCGTCAATCATGTTCACCACCCCTTCTTGGCCCTCCAGAATTCTTGCCATCTGCTTTTGGAAATACTCTGGAGCAGAAGTGATGCAAAACGGCAGCCGGCAAAAGCAGTATCGGCCAAATGGGGTGATGAAGGTAGTCAGCTCCTGGGACTCAAGGGACAGCTTTACCTGATGGAAGCTTGCTGTCGCATCTAGCTTCGAAAAGACTTTAGAATCACCCAGGAATCCAAGGACTTGCTCGACAGCTGGAAAAATATGGCGTCCTCTCAGGACCACTCTGTTCAACTGAGTCAAGTCGACAAAAGCCGATAGGACCCGTCACTTTTTCGAACAATGACGAGCCCAGAGCACCAGGCTGTTGGTTTTTCTACTCGACGTATGACGCCTGCCTTCTCCAGTTTGTCCAGTTCACTTCGTGTGATTTCGCATAGTGGTTTGGGAATCCTACGGGGCACACTTAACGACAAGGGCACAGTGTCTGGTCTGAGGCGTATGGTGTACTCGTCCTTTAATGTGCCGAGTCCACGGAAGAGTTCAGCGTGCAGCGTTCTTGCAGTGCCTTCGATTTCACCGAGAAACCTAAAAACTTCAAGAGCTTCTAATGCCGGCAGACCTTGAAGAGGTATGGTGAGGGACTGGACTACGTACAGGCGCTGAGTGCTTGTTTTTCCTTGCCAGTGAAGATGCGCTGAATATGAGCCAAGAACACATAGTGGTTGGCATTAGGAGCCTATAAGCGAGGATTCCACTTGTCGAGTAGTGCTGGTAGTGTGGGAAAGTCGATTGGAACCGCGGACACTTCCGCTCCGAGTCGACCTTGAACGGCGCGGTATAGCTATCAACTGTTACATCAACAAATTTTGCCTTGGCGGGTGTCCCGACAGCAAGAATTTGAATGCAGCTGAGCTTGGCCTCTTTGGTCTCCCGCGATCGGCAAACTTCGGAAAAGTGCCATTTTTTCCTGCAGATGTTGCAGACGGAGCTTCGAGCTGGACAGTCGTGACGCGAATGAGGAGCGCGGCCGCAAAAATCGCACGGAGACTGCTTACCTGAGCGCTCAGCTTTTGGTTGCGGGGCACGGAACCTCGCGTCGAAGCGGCGACGGCATGATGACTTACTGGTTTTCGCGGCGTCGAGATGAAGCTCACGGGACTGTTCGCTGCCGAGTTGAGACAACCTTAGTTCTTTATCTGCGTCTTCAGATTGACGCGCCTGCGTCCATGCATCCTTCAGGGTCAATTCTTCGTTCCGACACAGCGTCTCTGAGAGTCAACCGTCACGCAGGCCAACGACGAACCGGTCACGCACTAGGCGCTCTTCCACTTCGGCTGACGGGTAGTTACAACGCTTGACAAGCCGGCAGGGCTCGGCGTAGTAACTGTCAATGCTTTCCTCGTGATGATTCATACAACTCGTTCGCTAAGTGATCAAAGTGGGCGGCAAAGCGAGTGATGACTGCATCGTAAGAAGCGAGCGACGGAGCGTTGAGAAAGAACGTCTCGAGAAGCGGACGAGCTTTCGAAGACATACAGTACAGAAGGGAGCGTACCCGTATGTCCTCTGACGCTTCGCTGAGTCCGGAAACTGTGACGCAGTCCTCGTAGCGGGTTCTCCACGTCTGCTAGCATCCTTGATTTGGGAAGTCAAACGGCGCGGGATGCTGCAAGTTGAGGTCGAACCGTTTGACACTAGGCTGCTCGCTAGGCTGCTCGCTATCCATTGCGCTGCCGTCAACGATGTTGGTCTCGGTCGGCGACTGTACCGAGGCTTAGGGTAGGAGGCACTTCTGACACCATGCTGTGTGGCCGAGTAACGGCCCGCGATCCGAGGAGACGCTCGGGAGGCGTTGAAGAGTCGGCAGGCACGCAGCTGACACTCGAACAAAACAAGACGCCCCTCTTTTTTCCGTAGGCGTATATACTATACAGGAAAACACCACCGAGAGGAAGCCACCAACTGGTAGCTTTAAAAATGAATAGCGGCGACCTCTACAGATTATATTAAAGACAGCGTAGATATTCGCCACAGGGTTTCAGTCATTGTACATATATATTGCATGATATGCGAATGACACAAAGAAAATTGAACCTGTTCGTTTGCGGGGCAGCATTTGAGGCTTTCTCGGGGTAAACAAACGAGGGAGGAATAACTCGGCTAAAGTAAACAACGGACGCGAGCACCCGAAATAAACGACAGAGATACCAGCTTATACTACAGAGAAAAGTTCTTATAGGAAGCTGCAGTGATGGCTTCCGGTGAGGAGTGAACACGAACACACGTGAACGCAGCGAAACGCGCACAACACACGAAAATGACGAAGGGAAGGCGAGTAAGGAACCTTCACATGACAGCTGTCAAATCGACCCTCACCGCCGCGAAACAAGCACCGGCTCTGTAGAGGCCCGTGTACTATGCGATGTCAGAGCACGTAAGCAACCGCAGGTGGTCTAAATTTTCGGAGCCCTTCACTACGGCGTCCCTCAGAGCCTCAGTTGCTATGGGACGTTAAACCCCCTAAATGAAACCAACGCTTTATACAGCTGTGGTTACTGACTCCACATGGCGTTTTTTCTGCTAGCCGTGGGTTAGTTCACAATGTTGCATGTCCGCAAGAAGCCACATTGGCGAAGTGAAAACGCAGTCGTGAAGCGAGTGCGTTAGCGTTTTTGAAAAAAACAGGGCAGAAGAAACCGTCGTTCCTTCCTTACTTACGAGTGACGCCAGATAAGCTGTACTGTCTATAATAGCTAGCGCTGGCATCAGCGTAGTGCAAACTAATAAAGGCATAAGAGCAGCATAGCTGTTGCTGAAGCCTTTGACGCCGCGGCTTCGGCGGACGCTTTTCCTGCGATCACATCCTTGTTACTCGATCCTTTCCCATTGCTCGCCATGAACTCCCTTACGTCTCCACGCCGCAGGAACAGCTGACCAGCTGAAGCCAGTCGACAGGCCCTGGCATGTTATTCCTGGCTATGGTTAGAGCGGCCGTAGAACACCGCGAGTGAATCCTCTAAGCTGCACCCCATGGATCACTTCACGTCATTCCAAAACCCTTAATTCCATAAGGTAGCCCCAAACCGGAAATATAACGTTGCAAACAATGACGCAGACAAGGCTGTGCTCTCCCTGCCACAAAGACCTTTCCTCTAGAATAGGCTGCGTTAAGCTATTAGCGTAACCGTTGTGAATTTTAGAGCACAGTTCTTTCTCACTCGTTTGGCGGCATCGCCGTCGCCGTTGTCCGCTTTAAGCAGCAGTGGATACCTTAGTCGCGCTTTAAGCTGTGAAACCAATGGAGCGGGAGTTTTGAAAGCAGAGGAAAGGCGCATAACTGCCCTCTTCGAACAATGAACGCTTCAGTCGTGCTTTAAGCTACGTGGGGGTCGTGACAGATGTGCGCTGGATGCGTTGGCATTGACAAAGTTGAGCCAGAAACGCGGCGTTGAAGCCGTAGGCCGTCGTCATTAATTTTGTTCATTGCCTTTGGCATTGACAACGTTGTACACTCCAATCCTTTTAAGTAAAGGAAGTGCGCATAAACGGCTACCTGGGTCAGTGGATGAGTGTATCGCGCTTATAAGTACATGGGTTGATGACAGAGATGTGGGATGCATGCGTAACGCTGACAACGGTGAGCGAACAGTCGCGATAAACCATTACCTGCCACGTTCCAGGGTGGCAGGGTAAGTGGTTACTTTAGATATAAAGACAAACGAGAACTTCTTAACACTTATGCGTGAGAACATCCCGTTCCTCTCGCTCGTAACTCCTCCCAGGTCTCTGAAAACTTGGCGAAATAGTTGCCTAGACCTCGTCTTTGAGAACCAGGCATTGATGCAGCACGTTGAGCATATATCCATATATTTCTGTGACCAAAAAGCTCCTTTCATAACCATGAAGAACTGTTTGTGGAGAGTTTCTTGGAGAGCTAGGCATTGGTGCAGCAAGTCGAGCATGCATCCATCTATTTTTCTGACCACAAAGCTCTTTTCATGACAGTCAAGAACTGTTAAAGGTGTGTTTCTGGAAGAAGGAATATGCGCGAAAAATAACAAGTTTGTAATTGCTAATACACGTTTTGCTCTAATTATTTGCCTCAATCTATGGAAAAGCTGTAACAGGTGATCAGCTGCACTGAAATTTCTCATTAGGAATTAACGTAATCGTCGACATTTTTTTCTCACGCGTGTCTTGTGTTCCTACTGGGAGATGCCAGAAATTTTTGTTTACTTATATATCCTTCATTTTTGCGCCAAATGATGTGCACAAAAAACTGCAGTTGTACGGGATGTTTTTTTCGTACAGCATTATGACAATGCACTTTGGTGAAAATTTCTTTCCCTCCTTTCAGATGTCCCACCCTCACTACTCCATCAACTCCAAAATAATTTGCTACAAAATGCATTTCGCGGCTATTCCTTAATGTTCCTTTAGGCCCAGTTTCATAGTTTATTGCGCAGTTACATGTATTCATCTGCGGTCATTCCTCTTCTTTCATCTCTATTCTTTGATGTGTGAACTGCGTGAAATTAAATCACTTTTTAGGCCGTAATGTAACAGCAGCACAGCGACAATTAAACTGCGGAGAGCGCAAAGAGCTATGGATGGCAAAATGGTCTGATGTGTAGCTACAGAGGAGAGCTGAGCGGGTTAAGAAACAAACGCGAGTTAGGAGAGTCATTGCTAAAGCTAGGAAAGGGAAATGATTATGAACACGGCATGTAGAGCGCAGAAGATAAAGCCGATGGTCCAATTTTGTATAACTGGGCTCATTTAAATATCGGTAAATGTAGCAGAGGAGCGAGAGAGATTCAAGGGGGCCAATCAAATTATGATGTTTGCAGCGGTATGGTGGGCGATACATGGGCTAATCAGTTTAATAATAGGTAACTGGGAGAGGTCTTAATAATTTCACCTATTTCATATAGTGAGTCTTCTCCCTTTTTTCACATTTGCAATAAAGCGTAATGTTCTGCGTTTTAATAGCTATCGCTTTTTCTTTGTACTCCCGCTGCTAATTTTCGCCATTTTGTGCAGGCCGGAGAACGTGTCCCGGACAGAAATTCGCCATGATGCACATTTTCTTGGTTATCACGTTGGTGCTGCAAAAGTACCGCGTGGTTCTGGATGAACCACTGCAATATGACTGGGAGGATCCTGCGCTGCAAATACACAAACTGCAGAACGTCCGCTTCCGATTCCTGCCCCGGAACTGCACTGATTCCTAAGAGCCATTCCTTTTTTTACGATAGCTATCTCGAGCACTTTTATTTTCTTTCATTGCTTTAGTTTCTTAGCTCTCCGCTGCCTTTCTGTGGTGCTCCTTTTCGGGCGATTTTTATATGCTGACCGAACTCGTGCCAGAAACTTAATTTGCGTCTGTGCATTAAGCAACGAGAACTATTCGATCAGCTATTAATCCAATTAAAGTATTTTTACGAGGGCTCGCTGTTCCTGACTGACGCCTGTGTTCTTTGTTGTTTTTGCTGTTTTTGTAGAGCAGCAAACGGCCTCTGCTTTGCAACCCTGGTCTTCAGTCATTTTTGTGTGGTAATCGTCAACTTAGAGGTAAAGGGCTGATAATGGATAGTTTGGCCTGCTCATGATCAGGGGCAAAGAATGCAATGCGCATTTCACGGTAAGTAACTGGACCCAGCAATTGACTGGAGACGTCAAAGGCGCACACAACTACACCCTAAGCACACAATCTTTGGGATTAGGGAAGGTGGTTTAGCACTGGACCATGTGTCTGATGTCCCCGCGTGGAAAAAAATATTTAAGGTAATACACCAATGGCGGTATCCTTACATGCAGATCCGCAGCGGTGGTGAAGTGTTTAGCGTGCTCGGTAGCTGACCCGAAAGACACACGTTCGATCCCGGCCTCGGCGGTCGTATTTAGATAGAGGCGAAATTCTTGAGGCTCGTCTATTGCGCTATGTCAAGACACGCAAGAACCCAAATTGGCTGAAATTATATGGAGCCTCCCCTACGGCGCCTTTGATGGCATGACTCACTTAAATCCCGATAAATGATACCCTAGGTCCACTGTGTACCACCGCGTTCGGTTGACTCTTCCTGTTCATTCTGACGAATGGGCGCAAAACGACGGGAAGCGCACTATAACAACATGAAGGCCTGAAAGACGTGCTGGGGTTTTAACGTTTTTTTTCACCTCGCAAGAGCTGTCTGTTCAAACCCTCTTTCTTCTTCTTGCGCTTTTTTCAGCTTTTATGAAGTTTCCGATTTTAGTTATTTCCTTTAAACCAGGTTTATTGACGATCGCGTTCATGTCCACTGTATTTCTGGACGTAAGCTATAGAATGGTTTGTGTCGACATATTTCTTGCCTCAATGACAAATGTTTATGGTGAGTGCCTTTAGCCTTTCTGCGCACGAACGCGCCCGTCACTTCGTATCAAAGGATTATATAGAAGTTAGGTTGCGAAATTAAGGCCCGTCGACACAAGACTGGTAGACGTAAGGTGAAGACTACCCAGTTATTTCGAGGTGCCAAAGCACCCCGAACAACTGCCGATGGGAACTTGTAGAGCGAAGCCTCGCACATATAGATCTGCAGAACGAAGGTGACTATTTTGTCCTGTAAATTTTCAACCTGAAAACTTTCTACCACTGGGGGACAACTACTGAGTGATGCGGACATCGACAGAAGCAAATAAATGGCACTGAAACAAAAGTTATCCGCTTATTCAATGGCCAGGGGTGTTTGCGCCCGCAAGGAAATATACGTCATGCTCACAATCAGTTATTATCACATATTCAATCCGGATGTTTTGAATTATACGCTATATCGACCACAGATCATCCTCATCTATGCCCTGTGTAAAATAATGGGAAAGTGGAGCAATATATGAAACTCCGCTCTTTTTTTGGACATTAATGTAGATCGATGGGCTCGCCACGCCTCTCCATGTGGTACTTCTTCCTGCGGCTCGACTACTGGCTCTATTTGATATCTTTTTCGGGTAAGGCTACACGGTAACTCAGTGGTTATGTCACTCGGCTCCTGACCCGAAAGATGATGATTGATACCGGCTGCGCCTATCGCATTTCAATGAGGGCCAAATGCAGGAGACCCGTGTACTGTGCGATGTCACTACACGTTAAAAAAAAACCAGGGGGCTGAAATAATTTCGAGAGCCCTTGAATACGGCATCCCTCGTAGTTTGAGACGCTTTGGGACGTTGAACCCTCATGAACCATAACTTTTTTTCGAGTCAGCAGTCAGGTGGGTTGTGTGGCATTGGGGATCTGCTGGCGGCGCAATCGTTGTGATATCACGTGATGATATGTTCTTGATGGTAGCCTTCAGTTGCATTAGCCATTTTGTATGCCACATGGCTGTGATGCAATGCAGCAATCCTGAAAAACTAAAACCTAGCGGCACTCGAATGGCATGCTTCAATGTCAAAGGAGCTGCGGAAGCCAAAAGTACGATAAATTTAACTAATGACGGTTTTATTTAAAGTCTACTGCCAGCACAAGAACACATCATAAGAGAGCCAGCGCCTAAATACTGCGTTTTTGCTCTTAGCTGCCGTGCATACCGCCCCTAAAGCAGAAGAGCCCCAGAAATACTTTCAAGGCACTCGAAGAGGATGCTAGGAATGTTTAGGCAGCGAGAGGTCGTTTAGCGTGCAACGCAACGCCCCGGTTCCTTTTAAACAAACTTTCCCTTAAACCACTCAGTTCATTTCCTTTATCCTGAGCAGTATCTTGTTGCATCCAGAAGACTGCCACAATCCCTTTCACAAACCGGGGCGATCACAAAATGGAGCGCAGTTATTGAGCCCCAGTTCGGGGGTTGAGCCGTGTCATCAGTTTCGCTAACCACTCCAAGAGAGCACTAGAGCATAGCGGCAGTTTCTTTTATATTTATAGCATGAAACTAGTGTCGAAATGCAAGTTGTCAGCCTGCTTACGCCGCAAAACACCAAGCTGTGTATTACGAACCAACCATACCACTGCACATCCCCACCTTCCCAAACCTCAAATCTCTGGGAGGCACACACATGCGTCTGGATAGGAGAGCCGGCTAGGCGGCTCTTCCAGAGCAGCATATGCTCCCCGCACCAAAGCACCCTGCTCAAGCAACTAACATTTCGATCACCGAGATTACTTAACGCGGCGGTCCGTCATAAGGCTCTTCCAGCAACTGGATAGTCCCATCAGCATAAACAAATCACATAGCACAAAGCAGGCTTTTACCACATACAGAAAACGGATGCTGTAGGGTGTGGTTTCAACGTCCGTATTAAGTGTTCTCTATAAAATGTCCCTGAAGAACACAGCCTCATCGCACAGAGTGAAAAATAATCAATAGTCTCTTGTGCATTACACGAGCGGCGATTCACCGTCCATGGCACAAACCTCTCCTTAGCATTTAGCCATGCCTTGACAGGCACCGTCTATTTGTACAGTTTAAAGAAGAACGTTTTTTGCAGCCGAAGAAATGCACATTCGCTTAAAACACTTGTGTAAACGATCTCCAAAAAGGTTGTCAATACAACGGCACAAGAAAAAAACTAATCTGTAATAATATGCCATCTGCCTTCTTAACAAGATACACAATTGCCTAAAGAAAACCGCGCAGTGACGAAATTGAAGGCGTCCGCAACATCCTTTAGGAATCCCATTGATGGCTACTCAAGAGTATCCCTGTTGGTGCGAAAAGGAAAGCCAAATGTGCCCTGAAAAATGGTTGTTTCTCGATTTGAAAAAAGGGAAACCCGAACAAGATGAAGCACGACTAAGTGAACGAGGACAACTCCGCCAGACTCTAGAGAAAGAAAAAGGTAGTCACGACTAAAGTGTTCCAATTACGAGTGCCATACAAAGGTAGCGAATATTACGTGCATCACCAGAACTTTATTCCTGGCACAGTGGAGACCTTGCAATGCATAGATAACTTTTTTTTTTCAAATAAAGAAAATGCTGCCTACTACAGCCCGAGCAAACACTGAGAGTTCCCTACACATCCAAGCCTGGGTGTGTTAACTCAAGGACATTATCTATGAATCCCTGTAGGAGCAACTGCTCCAAATTTGGGGCACAGGAACGCCTAGGCACTCAAGGGCGCTGCAGTCCCAGCTGATGCCACCAAAATGACTTGGCCTCGTACCCCAATAACCAAACCAAAATTCATTGGATTTAATAAAATTAAGAGTTGCACCCAATACCCCAAAAAATTGTTAAATGTAATGCAATGCCTCAAGTACACCCTTTTTTGTGATTACATAAATAGAGCGGCCACATCCGCAAAGGCTAAATCTTAATTTTACTATGTGCCAGAGAGAAACCACAGGTAGTTGCGCTGCTAATAACACTGAGGCAAAGGGGTTCAAGATGTAGGGCAAACAACAAAGGCGATAATGGACAGCCTTGGCGAACAAATAGTTTCAATAGAATAAGTTTAGTTAGCCATTGGCTAACAATTAGCCTTGTATAATATTGCTAATTGTGCCGTCTTATGCCCCTGAGCAAGATATCTTGAATATTTCCGTGCTCTAAGACCACAAACAAGAAATGGTGAAGAATTTTCGAAATTTCTTGGCAAGGTCAATCTGAATAGGAGTTACTTTGACGGTCTCTTCAGCTACTGTCTCCGATACCGAAGGGGCAATATGAATATGGGCTTAGATGCGGCGGCCTCTGATACCACAGACCTCATGCGAACCTATTAAAGCAGCGACTAGTTGCAGACGATTGCAAAAAGCGTTTGCTAAGAAGTTTGTAATCTACATTAAAGAGAGAAATTGGATGATATCCTTCACCTGTTTGTAAGCGGCTTGTATTTGTGGTTTTTCGAGAATGTGAGAGCAAGAACCCAGCCTCACAACAAGCCTGAAAATCCTCCATGAAAACAGGCACAAGGGAAGGGCAAAATGTTTTATAGAACTTCCTAGTAGTGCCACCTGACCAGAAAATTTTTGAGCCGTCAGGTCAGCAATTGCAGCTTTAATTTCGAACAACGTTATAGGAGCCTCCACTGCACCTAGCTGCCCATCGTCAAAACGAGGAAACGCTTCTAGTAAGCATCTGTAGCCTCATCTTCTAAGTTTGGTCCCTTCTCCCCCTCCTCCCCAATTCCTCAACAGCTGCCGATAAGAGTCAAAGAAAACATCAAGAATACACTTGGTATCGCTCTAAGTTAAACCTGCACACTGAATTTCATACATTTACTTAGCCAGAACAGTCCTCCTTTCGTCACTCAGGGCCCGACGAGATGGTTGCTCAACTCGAAATTTACAGGACCTAGACCTTACCAAGGCTCCCTTGTTTTTCGGTTTCAAACTGCTGAAGCTCTTCTTTACCACTGATCCAGCGCTCACCCACCACGGCTGCTATTCATTGCCTTTCACCAGCCGCCAATGGTAGGTGTATGCTTCACACAGACGAATGTGGTCTGATGACATCAGTGGTGGTCTCGTAAAGTCACTTCCCTCCAGCCAATGGGATTGCTCCAATCTGTTCCTGATAATTATTAGATTACCGCCATCTGCATAATCACGATTTTTTTGACACAATGATTGACGATCGGCGCCGGCTTTTCGCTGGGGTAATGCTTAAATGCTATTGCATGCAATCGGAACTGAATTCTGCTCCAGTGAACTCGCTGACACCGATAATAAAGTGTTATGAAAACGAAGAATAATGTCCACGTGCAGAATGTGTTTCGCTCAATAGACTGTGCGGACAGCTTAAACGCTGAGTAAGCTAGGCTCGAAGTAACACAGTCTGCAGGATTAAAGTATATTTCGCAACTTTGTCAAACTTGTACGTGCTGCCACCTCACGATGTCTACCTTCCGCTGGAGGGAAAAGCGAGGTTTAACAGCGCGTGAAATTCATTTCCTTCGGCAGGGTTTCACACTGTTCCACAGGCGGACACAACCTTTGTCTAGTCTGCATTACTTACGCCCCCCCTCTCATGACCCACGTGACACACTATTTGGAGAGATGGCGTTTTACAGTTTTCTTCAACTTTAACTTAATTTTTCACCTTTGGTTTCTTCCACTTTCGTTCATGATCAATTGACGGTGCAATATTGAATGAGTTTCAACTCATGTGCCTCGAAATGACACCGCAGGTTTGCAGTAACTCGGACCAATGAACGCGAGCTCCAGGATCTATTCTTGGGTTCTGTCCGCGAAAGCAACCTGCATAAGAAAGTAAACACTATTCTATTTCCGCCATTCAGATCTGCTCTCTAAATACAATTTGTATTTACGAGATGAAAACCGCATCTGTCAGTACGGCAGTGTCTAAATTCCCGTAAAATGTTACATGCTACTTTGCAATTAGTGTGGACAGCTTCAAGTCCATAACTCCTGGGGTTGAATTGCAGTTTTGGGTGGACTGTGCACGATTGCAAGACACTGTTATTTGGGTATTGAAGGTAATTACCAATTGTTACGGCGCGCAGCAAATACTTTCTTTCAAAGATTTTCACCACTCGAATCAAGTAATGAAGACTGCCGCACAAACCCAATGGCAGAGGGACGCAATAACTCCTTTCACACCTTGCAGTACGAAGATTCGTATCTAAACAACACTTTGTGGGCGCGGGGGAAGTGCAACAAGCAAACGTGGCTACGACCGAAACTAAATTTAAGTGCAGGAGCCGTTACTGTTGATTATCATGTAGTCACATGTGTAAAAACCAACCCTCGTCCTAATTGATTAAAAGCAGTTAAAACCTGCAAAAGAGCCGGGTAGAGGGATGTAAAGCTCCCAGCCCTTAAAAGGGCTGAAAAATCACGTATATATCTAAAAACCTTTGAAAGAGGACCGCCCCGTAAGGTCAATTCCAATGAGTGGTCGATAAGGGCTAAAAAAATATCATATAAAATTGGCATGACACATGTACAAATTCAGATACGTTCGCGCTGCAGATAAAACTGGTTGTCATGTAAGATAAAGGTAACATTCAGGTTATACACTAAAAAACTTCAAAAATTTATCTGTGAATTTCTGGCGTTGTTCTGGAATGCCGCAGCGCCCGAGCTTGCGATACACACTCTAAAAGGGGCCAAAACTCAGCATCTGGTATCGAATAGAACGAATCTTCAATGTCTACAGATAAAGCAGAATCAGTCTGATCGCTGTTTTGCGAAAATTGATCAGCATCTACTGAATTCTTTACCAAGAAGGGATCATTATTAGAGAGATGTTTAAGCTTAGAAAGAGGAAATCAGCAGACCTGGTGTTGTCATGATCGCTTCTCACTTACGGCAGTCCTAAATGGCAAATGGCTTGCGAGTTTTAGCCGAGAAAAAGACTGACAAGGAATTCTTAGATCTGGTATCAATAGCAGTCTCCAATCACGTCAGCTGTAAGCTCTTGCAAAAGTCTCTAACTTTCGATTTTACTCTTGCTTCGCTTCTTTTTACGTGCAAAAAGTTTTTGCCAACGCCCTCAAGTCCTTTTTTCTTCAAGAGGCCAGTTGGTTAAAGAATGAAGTTGCCATCTTTGTCAGATTTGAGTAAGCACAAGTCGTGGCTGTTGAAATGTTGCACGATAAAATTAACACCCACAGAACACGTCTTACTAGGGCGACATTTACCACGCCTTTTAAATGTGGCACTACACAATTAATATCCTTAGAGCCAGTCTTACTCGAGCGATAATTAGCACACCTTTTCTGGCCCCGGCACCATCTAGGAGGCATTCTTTTCTTGTCTTCAACGTTCGACTTTGAGGCAATACTCCTATTTATGGCGAGGAGCTCGTGCACCGCAGGATTTATCGCCTGAGTAAGACTGGCTCTAGAGATGCTAAATGTGCAGTGCAACTTTTCAAAAGGTGCGCTAATTTTCGTCCGGATAAGACGTGTTGTATGGATGTTAATTCTTTCGTGCACCATTTCAAATGCCACGATTAGTGCTTACTCCAACCTGGCAAAGATGGGAGGCTCAGTGTTTTACCTAATGGCCTCTTTAAGGAAAAAGCAGTTGAGGCGGCCGGCACAAACCTTTTGATCATGAAAAGATGCCAAGTACGAGAAAAAACTAAATTTATAGACTTTTGCAAGAACTTGCTGCTGACATCGTTGGCGAGTGCTTTTGATACTAGTTCTGAGAGTTCCTTGTGTGTCTTTTCTATCCTAAAACGCACAAGCCATATTTTCCATTTAGGACTATCGTAAGCGAGAATGGATAATGGCAACACCAGATCAGTAGATTTCTTCTTCCTAAGCCTAAACATCTGTCTATTAATGGCATCTTCTTGGTAAAGAAGTCAGCAGATGTTGCCAAGTTTTTGCTAAACAACGATCAGAATGGATCTTCTTTTTCTGTAGACATTGAAAATTTGTTCTACTCGATACCCCACGCTGAGAAACTGTAGGCGGGGGCGTCGCAATAATTCGAAAAGAAGGTATTTAATTCTCGCCCGTCCACGGTATCCCAGATCACGAAAGTGTTTGGTGCCAGATAAATGTCGATATAAATATTTATCTTGTAGCAGCGCTATATAGGCCGCCAAATGCACCAGTTTCGTATCAAGGAAAATTGTAGCGGTACCTAGAACACGTGAAGCCGAGGAAGCATAAGATGATCATTTCCGGAGATTTTAATCTTGCAGGCATTGACTGGAATACTTTGACAAATAACTCGAGAGAAACGGAAAGCAGTGAATTGCTCCTAGATATTGCCTTTAACAACGACTTAAGACAGAAGACGGTGACTCAGAATACACGTGTAGCAGGGACTGTTGAATCAACGCTCTACTTGGTGTTCCTGGACAGGCGGATCGACAACTATGAAGTTAATGTCGAAGAGGGTGTGTCCGATCACAAACTTATTTTTGGACAGATATATACACAGTCTGGAATTGAAAGGCTAAAAGAGAGAGTCATTCATGTACCTGATTTTGACGAAGCATATGATACCAGTATTCCTTGGACAGTTTTAAAGAAGGTGACGTCAATATCGTGTGGTTAAGATTCAAGGAGATAGTCTTCCAGTGTGTTAGCTCATACACTCTAACAAAACGAAAGGAAATAAACAAACATAACCCGTGGATTTCGAGTGATATCATCCAATTAAAACAAGAATTTATTTGTGAGAGAAGGAAAGTGTCAAGAAAAAATAGTTTAATCCCATGTTTATCAAGCCTTTTACGACAAATGCTGAGAGATGCGAAAGCAAAATATTTATGATGAGACAGTAACTGATTACGTGAAATATTCTCCCCATCGATTTTGGTGTCCTCTTTCCACAAGGATAACAACTCTTATATCATTGTTATCGTCAGTCAGGCGATTACTGATTCTGTGATTGCGACCGCTCATAATAAGTTTTTTCAGTCTGTGTATACAGTCCCAGCAACAAACACTGTGTCATCGAATTTATTGTCACAAATACAAGAATGAACAATGCCCGATATTTAACTCACTTATGAAGGATTGTTATAATTTGTGCTAAATATAAACGAAAAGAAGTCTGTTGAACTGCACAGCATAGCAAACACCTTTTTACGCAGGTATGCGGAATAGGTAACCCAATATCTGATTATTATATTCACAACCTCACTCGAAAACAAACAGATCCCGAATTACTGGCTTACCGCTAATGGGGTCACAGTACACAAATTTGGAAAATGGTAGACAGTTGAAAATTACAGGCCCATCTTTTTAACTTGCGTTTGTTGCAAACTTATGGGGCTCATAAAATGAAAGGCAATCTATACACAACTTGAATGAGCAAAATCTTTTTTTCCAAATAAGCATGGTTTTCGGCAACAGTTGTCTGCTGCAACACTAGTAGAGACAGTTAATGACTTCGCGAAGGCTTTGAAGGACAAGAAACAAATCAATGCAATATGCCTTGATCTTTCGAAGGCTTTAGACAGAGTCCAACAAGGTGATTTAACTAATTACTATTAACGGGTACTAATCATAAAATTATGCACTGGATGTCAGCTTATCTAAAGGGAAGGACACAATTTGTCGAAATCAATGGCAGTAAATAAGAATTAAGCGTAACCTCCGGTGTATCTCAGGGGTCCGTCTTGGGTCCCATTTTATTTTTAACCTTTATTAATAAAGACATTATTTCCGATATTGACACAGATGTTACAGTGACACTTTTTCGCTGACGACTGCCTGCTCTACTGTGGTATAAATAATACAGATAACTAAAAAGCGCTTAATGGAGCTCTCGTACCTGTCCAAAAATGGTGCCAGTGCTGGAAAATGAAAATCATTGAAGAGAAAACAGTAGTTTTGCACCTCATGAACAGGACCAAACATGCCCATGAGTGCTGTTATAGGCTAGGATATACCTCACTTACCACAGTACAAACACTCAAGTGCCTGGGAGTCCTGATTTCTAGATATCTAAGGTGGAAAAATTCTGTACTAAATATCTGTTCAGCCGCTGAAAAGAAACTCTGATTTTTGCACGGAAGATTAAAACTGGCCTCACAATCTGCCAAGCTAGTTGTCTATTTAAGCTATGTACGACCAAAATTAGAATACGCCAGCATTATATGGGATCGAGCAGAGAGTGGTTTTAAAAAAAACTTGAAAGTGTGCAAAGGAGAGCAGCTTGGTTTATAATGTATAGATATGAGCGTACTGATTCTCTAACAGAATCAGTACATATAAATACCAGCGCAAAACAGCAGGACACACGACGAAGAACGAGGACGCCCAAGCGCTTACTTCCAACTGACGTTTAATGGGTGAAAAATGGGCTTAAATACTGGTTACAAACAACAAAAAGAAAGAGAATATCGTTGTTTGTCACTTCTTCAAAAAGCGCAGCTCCGCATCTGACAAGGTGATTGAAGGCGCGCTGACACAATTATCTTGCAGCCCGGCTATCTCAGCAGCCTCCTTGATTTCCCGCACTATCTGGTCCGAGTGCCTGCTGATTACCGAACAGCTGGTGAAGTCCGGAGTGCACTGCTCTTCTTTCCCTGTAGCTCGGACTTTGATGATGCATTTCCGCCGGTGCAGCGCCAGATTGCCTGTACCTGTCTCGAAGTCCTGTACCGATGTTCTTTCAGACGCTCATTCAGGCAACTACCCGTCTGGCCGACGTAAACCTCGCCGCATGAAAGGGGAATGTAGTACACCATACCCTCCACACATTCGACCAAGGGGTTCTGATGTGCCGTGTTACACCGCCGACGCTCGCCATCTCCTTTGATGACACGTGCGAATAGAGTGCCTAATTTCATAGGGGCCGAAAAGACGGCGTCAACCTCACTATGCCGACCAATCTTCTTGAGGCGATGTAACACATTGTGTATATACGGCACAACGACCACCCTTCGTTTCCGCGGCGGTTCTTTGGTCCCGTTGCTGGCTCGTGCTTCTTGTTTTACTTCCTTCAGAAGGCGTTGACTAACGGAAGTCACAATGCCCGGAGGGTACCCAGCGTCAAGAAGACGCGCCACCTGACCACTGAAACTTTCTTGAATGGAATGAGCGGAAGATTTTTGTATAGCGTTCTTGAGATAGCATTTGTGCGTTTTTGTATTGTTTATTCGCTCACTCTCGAAGTCAAGTCGCCGGCAGGAGGCTTTAGCGTTGTTGAAGAAAAGAGCGCAGCAAAGGGGACAAGAGAGAAGATGACAGGACAGGCGCTGCTCGTCGTCAAGAGGGCAGAAGTTTGCGAAGCTTCTCCCGGTTGATCTCGTGATTGATGTCCCGCAAGCTGTCATTGGTGGTCGTTGCAATATCAGCATCGCTCATGAAAAATGCAGGTATACCCTTACAAAAAAAGTTTTAGACAGTCTATAGAGTGTCTATAGACTTCTGTCTATAAAGTCTATAAACTGTCTATAGACAAAAGTCTATAGGCAATAGAAATGCCATAGACAGTCTATAGACAATCTATAGATTTATGGCCATACACTTTTAGTAGACTTTTGTCTATAGATAGCCTATAGACTATTAATAGACAAAAAGCAATATCTATAGGAAGTCAATAGAGTCAATAAGAAGTCTATAGACTGTCTATAGACCATTTTTATATGGGTAGTCGGGTTGTATTGCCGAGCCTGCGTGTCGAGGCTCTTCTAGATTGTAGATGCTTTGGTTGTGAAATGAACAAGAGCCTTAGTAATGTTTCGGACCAACCCGAGGATACATTGTTCTTTGATGCCCCTGATGAAGAAGCTCACCTTCTTTTCTTGGCTCTATTATGTGGGTCTGTGCGTCGTAATAGACGTCACATCTTTTCGACGTATGCAACGACGGTCTCATTCAGGTTTTGGATGCGCGTTTCGAGTAGCAGTTAGTCTTTTTCTTTGAGGGCGACTGTTTCTTTTGGAACCCTAATTTCGTTGTCCTGGTCACTGCCTTGACTGCCGTCACCACTATGTGACATCTGGTGGAGCTGCTGGGTGGCCTTTCATGTGGCGGGCATTCCCTGGAAGTCGTGACACTAGCCCTCTGCGTCTCTCACCGGAATACCTGACTCCAGTTCACCAAGCCAGTCGACGCCTGCAAGGGGCGCAACGTGAGTTCGGGTCTGCCGGACGCACCCGACAGCGACAAGAAGCTGCAGCGTCCATTATGAGCTCGCCACAGACATCGACCTCTATCACTCTGCAGCAGCCGCGGATGCCGCCAACGCTGAGAGGCTCCCCAGGCGAAGGCAACGTCGAGTGGTGGGACCAATTTGATCGCGTGGTATTGTTTAACAGTTTCATGATGCGACGAAAATTGTGCACGTCTTTTTCTCACTGGAGGGCTCAGCACGTGCGTGGTATGAAAACTACGAGTCTTGAATAGCCCCCTAACGGCAATGGGGTTATCCATAAGGGAACTTTTGAAGGCATTTACCATTTCCATGAGGAAAGAAGGAGCCCAACGACGCCTTGAGTCATGAATTAGCCCCCGCACGAGCCCGTCCGCGGCTAATTCGAAGAGTGGAACCACTTTTTTCTTAGCGCCTACCCCGAGATGACAGAAGAAACGAAAGTTCTCTTTTTAATGCGCAGCGCTAAAGAAGAATTCTTCGCCATCCTCGTCCACCAGCCGCAAAAAGTCGTTGTGTATGCTGCGCATGTTATGCGCGTAAAGCCTTACTCTGGACGCTACCCGACGCTCTTTATTTGCAGTCGTACTGTTTTTCTCTTCTGTGTTTACTTCCTGTCTTTTTTGTATTCCTTTATTTTTGCTGTAAAGCATCGAGCTGATGCTTATTCCAGAGGTTATTAGTGCCGCGCATCTGTGTACTGTTTATTCGTTCACGCTCAATGCCGCCCACTGGTGACCTTGTCGTTTTTTTTTTTCACGTGATATGCGCCCGGGCTAATCTCGACTGATAATAGCCGCGATGCAAACAGGGGAATTCACTATTTCGAGATTGTTGAAGTTGCTTTCGGTTCCTTATATCGAAGGTTCCCTGTCAGTTTTAAATTAAGCGCTGCAAAGAACTAACACACAGTGTTCGACGACCGCCGAGCACGCTTGTTTTTCTCGCCACCGCTGAGCGTTCAGTTCATTGTGGGCGCAGGTCAGCCTTAGAAACAGTTTATTTTGGAAAGGTTCTTGCGCTGCCTTCCCCACTGCCTTGATTGCCGTGACAACAACGTGACAACCTTCTTCGGTGAAAACAGGTCAACGATAGTCAACGTCGGAGTAGAGGTGGTTGTTTTCGTCAGGTATTGAAACATCATTACTCGAGCTATTTTGACGTATTGCTTTGCAGAATTTTCTTGGATTATTCTTAAGTAGCGAATGAGGGTCTTCCGAAGAATATTTATTTTTTGCTTCACAAAACGCGGAACAGTACAGTTTTACGTAGTTTTCTATTTACCCCACGCGCATGGCGTACATTCTACCTTCGAGTTGTTGTACAATCGTTTTTTTTTTCTCATTTCTCATACCTTGATGCTTTCTTCTAAACCAAGGGCTAGATTTGCTATCTTATAGCGGGATGCGTGGGACGTGCTTGGATACGAGCTCAGTGGACTTGTCTCTAAAAAGAGCTCTTTATCTTCTGCTCACCTCTCTGAAAAGAGGGCGTCAGGTTATCAGAAACACCTGAAGTTCGGCTTTCATTCGATTGTAATTGCTTCTGTTATAGTCGTGAATCTTCTCCATCGAGGTGGCATTGAACGGAAGTGGAATCTTAACTGTCAATTGGAGTAAATTATGGTAACTCAGTCCATAGAAATAATTCATTTCCACACTGTCAGATCCTGTTCTAAAGATGGGGTGTATTAAATGGAGACCACTGGTGGGTTGGGTAACTAGTTGAGGTATTTTGGAATCTAAAGTGAAGTTTATGAATATTGTTGAAGCACTCTAAGTGGCTAAGAGCTTTTCCCAATCGATCTGTGGGAAGTTAAGGTCGCTTAGTGGCTAAGTTAAACCAGCCTCAAACTGCCCAAAAGCCCTCGTATGATTAAACTGAGTTCATCTGAAAAGAGCTGATCGGAGTTTGGAGCGCGGTAACGCACGCGTATCAAAAGATTGATGAAAAAAGTAAGGCAAGTTGGCCAAATGAATTCAAATCCGGAAGCGGTGTTGATAGCAACTGACGTAACCGATCTTCAATGCGTGAGAGTACGCCCAGCCTCGCTATGATTGCGATCGCTGCTGTATATACAGTTAGGGCCAGGGGTGTATTCAGACCACGATGGACGACTGAGAACCACCTGAGTCCACTTGCCAAGCATGAGACACAATCACCGCGTTCTCCTTATCTTCTCAGTTGTTGGCGATGCCGACAAAATAGAAAAGACATCGCTTCTTCAACGATCGTCACGCTTCCCCCTGCGCAGCCGAAGCCTGCAGGGCGAGTTAAACAAGCACTGCGCGAATGGTAGGGCTTCAGCCGGCCAACATGAGTGACTTGAGTTCGTGCAGAACGACGGCCACTCTCCATGAGACGCGCAATACGCTAATTAAGCTCACTGAGTTGCTCAATAACAGCATAGGGTCCATTGTAGTGGCACACCATCTTCTGGGACAATCTCCGCTTTCTGACAGGCCGCCAAAACAAGAGAAAATCACTGCGGCTGTAAGTGAAGTGACGGCGGTGGGCATCGTACCGCGCTTTGGACCGATCTGATCTGTGGGAGGCGAGAATATGAAGGCGGGCAAAGCGCCGGGCCTCTTCGGCGAGACGAAGGGTCTCCCTGCGATGGAGGGATCTTCATGAGGCTCGGCAGAAAATGGTGATGAAAGGCCTTTGAACATCAGGACGCTGTTCCTTTTCTTGTGCTTGGAATCAACGTACATTGAGAGCATGTTAGTGATCGTTCGGTTCTTGCAGTTAGTTAGCCCACTCGTATGGGGATGGTAAGGCGAGGGGTGGCGAAAATTCGAAACGCAAGAACGGAGAAGCTGCTTCATGACGGCAGTGGTGAACTGCCGACAACGGCCACTGAATATGAATTTTGGGGGTCCATGCCGGAGAACTATGGAGCGCAGAACAAAAAAGGACCCATGATGCGCTGTAGACGAGGGCGGGGCTGCTGTTTCGCAATACCGAGTAAGGTAGTTAATGGAAACCATTATCCAGCGGTTCCCATGGTAGGATTCGGAAAATAGGCCCACGAGACCTATGCCCACTTGCTCGAACAGTGCGGCATGTTGTGTCACAGGGTGAAGCTGTCCAGATGCCACGCTAACGGGGTGCTTGTTTTGTTGACACCGTATGCAGCTCACGACGTAACGATCAGTCATAGCCCGCATTTTCGGCCAATAGAAACGTGCCTGGATACGGTGGAGCGTTGGTGCCGAACCAAGATGTCCAGATATAGGTTCGTCGTGCATGACGTGCAAGACAGAGGTTACAGGCTCTTCGGCACTACGGGAAGGAAGCGCTGGCCTGTAGAAGAATAGTTTTTCTTTCACAGAATCTTGCACTCAGAAGTGGTTTGCAACAGAGGGGGTCTTCAGCCTCCGGAGAGAGAGACCGTAGTGTTAAATCTTTCTCCTGTTCCGCTTTGAATGTGGCGAAATCAGGAAAACATGGTAACACTGACGCGATGCAGTGGTCGAAGTTATCGATGTTATACTCCGGCTGAGGAAGGTGTGACCGCGAAAGGCAGTCCGCGCCAGCGCGCCGGCGACCGCTCTTCTAGGCGACTGTGTAGTCAAACTCTTGCAGCCGGAGAGCCCATCGTGCAAGGCGCCCACACGGGTCACGAAAATTAACGAACCAGCGAAGGCCATGATGTTCAGTGATGATGGTGAACGGGCGTCCGTACAGATATGAACGGAAACGCTGCGTGGCGAAGGCGACGGCGAGGTATTCCTGCTCGGTGATGGCATAATTGCTCTCCGGCTTACTTAGCGAGCGACTTGCATGCGCAAAAACTTGCTCTTTATTGTCGCAACGCTGGACGAGCACAGCGCCGAGACCAACACCGCTGACGTGCGTATGAATCTCCGTGGGGGCGGAGGGATCGAAGGGGCAAAGTACAGTCTGGGATAAGAGAAGGAAATCTGAGTTGGCGGAAGACAGAGTCGCTCTTAAGGATCCACTTGAAAGCCGCATCTTTCTGAAGCAGGCTTGTCAGGGGGTATGTGATGTCCGCAAAGCGATGAATAAAGCGGTGAAAGTATGAGCATACCCCAAGAGACTTCGGAGCTCTTTTACTGACTGTGGTGGCTTGAACGACTCGACAGCGGCAGTCTTGGCTGGATCAGGTCTGACAGCATCTTTGTTAACTAGGTGTCCAAGCACTAACGCTTGACGTAGAGTTTTTCAGACACTTTTCACCATCATCTTCCATGTTGAGCCTGCTCGCAGTTCGCATCCGCAGTGTGCCGTTGTTAAGAAAACTATCAAGATTTATCGAGCTTCGAATTCTTGACAGCAACTTAGAAGCAGCCAACTCTTCGCTTATTACTAGCTGCTTTCTGGACCCGCACAGTATGCGCGTTTCAATTGCTGTTCGGGAGAGTGAAGAGACCGATGATGTAGTGGAAAGCTTATATTTTTCCAACTTTATCCTAGCGCATTGAAGTGTCAAACCCGTTGTTTGCCGTGTTACAATGTTGCAGTGTTTTGTGTTACTTTCATGAAAACAACTTTAATGCGCGTTCTAGAAACTTGGTAAGTTTAGATTCAGTGTGTTTAGACCGTTTAACGGCGGATATCCAGAAAACATTCAGAAACATCCTGCTGCTTTTCAGTCGTAGTTCTGCTCTAGCGATCAACAAAATTTAATGCCCTGTAACCGCAGGCTTCAATACACTTTGTGTCAAGAGTGACTGCAGTAAGGTCGCGAGTATTGCACAGCTAAAAGTAATATCACATGATACAGAGCTGCTCCGGTTTCTCCTTAATAGATATATTTTTTTCATGATTGCGCAGCCAAGTACGCTAGGCATTTGGAAAATGTAGTCTGCGTCACATTTCGTGATTTTACTGCAGTCGAAAAAATTCAACGTGCTGCTAATGCTAAATGTCTGCTTTAATACTTAGGCATCGTGATAATAAAACGAGCCTTGTCTCTTCTGGAGACCGACGCCTTTATGAGCAGACAGCTTATTAATTCAGTACGGGCTGCGTAGCTCTTGTTTCAGACCACAACGTGCGCAGCAACATTTCTGGCATGCGTGTAACTTCACGAATAGTTGCAAGGTGGTCTCGAAAGCAGTGAACTCCAACTCTGTAAACACTCTTGTCTTTGCCATGTGCAGGTGGATCTTAAAACAAAATAAAAACTAACAGCGGGGGCACGGCGTACGAGTCGGCAGCTGTGCTGTGTGTTCGGAGGACGGTGCACTCCACGAATGGAAAAAGTTTTTGAAAGAAATATGGAAATGTTTCGGCGTACATCCACTGTCAAAACTATCGATCTTAAGGGGTTTGCTTGTGAGACCGGTAGTATGCCTTGTAATGCATCCCCAGAGACCGTAATCACTCGAAAGACGAATGGCTTTGTGTCCTCAATGCTCCCAAGGTTTGGACAGTTTCTTCTGCTAGGGAGTCACGCTAAACAAATTAGAAGCAAATCCCTTGCGCTCTATATTTTTGGCGGGAACGGTACACATACATGACTGCTGTTGGATTTCATAAGTTTTTATAACAAATATTTTTGTTCAATAAAATGATTACAAGTTATAGACAACAATGTTTCCAAAAAGCAGTGACTTTTGTTATAAGAACAAACGAGTTTTGCTGGAAAAAATCGAACAACATAATATATAAAAAAATCACTTCTGTAATTTCGCATGTTTGTGTATCTGGGGCCCAGCTGAGCAGAACTTAAAATTTTCACCTAATGTATGCAAACTCTTCCGTTTGAATAAACGTAAGAAATATTACTGAATGCGGGCACCAAAAAAATATAACTACTGCTATGAAACATCGAGGCTGAAACAAATGTCATTTTAGCTCAATCATAGTACAAAATCTGCCTAAAACCGAACTCTAAAACTCCTTCCCGATATTCTTCAGCCGTTGCTAACTCTGTCAAAGGGAATTCTTATTCACAGGCCAACAGCTGGCAAGCTTTTGCGGTTTCGGAGAAACTCACATGGGGATGACCAGATCCGTGATGAGACGGCGGTTGCTAAGGCTCTCTAGATCCGGAAAAAGGGGAGATGAGAAGCTAAACCTGCAACCTATAAGGCTAGAACCTTTTGCGGTGCGGCTTTCCTAAGAATGCTGTTCCAGGAACCAACGGCTAATAAATCGGATATAATAGGCTTAAAGGTTGGGATAGGTGAGCCACATGCAGTGTTAGATGACGGGCACGCATTTCGCTACCGTGATTTTGCTGACCGAAAAAAGCTTGGTGCCCAGCTCTTGATCAATAAGGATACATCTGGCAGCGTAGAGGCAGTTCTATAGAATTCACGAGAGTGTGGCAGTTACCGTAATTATGTTTGGAAGCACGTTAAATTGAAGGTTGTATAAGCGTACACACCTAAATCCAACCAATATACAAAAGATAGGGGCAAGGATCTCTGAGGACATCGTGTCGGAAATAACTACAGTAAAAATGCTGTACTTAGTCCATGGCATGCAAGGGGCAGGCAGATGACAATCAGCGACTTTCGCAAACGCTTTACTAAAAGTGTGTGGGGGGGGGGGGCTATTAGTAGAGTTCGCAGACCGAATCAGTTTAAGGGTCGTGTACATGTTGCCCCGCAAACGGGAGAGCTGGAAACCTACTTGAAAGAGCCCGAATTGCGAGTATAATATGAAATCGACTTTGTACTGTGCGCGCATCGTACCCTGGTACCAGCCAAGAGAGCAGGTGCTCGGTGAGGTGAGGTGCACTGATTGAACAAGGGATGGTGATTTCCTTAGTTCGGCTATGTTTGAACATGGAGCAAAGAAACTATCAGGATGAAGGCCGTCAATAATCTAGAGGCCACAGAGAAAGTAGCGCTGTTCAAGATATGTCAGAAAAATTTATAGGCCTCTTTAATGGAAGATATTAGCCTTAGCAATCATGACATGAATGACAACCACACAAATATTATCACGAAGTACGCAATAAAACATAGGACCACAATGGTTGGAAAGAATACTGCAAAGGTCTCTAAGAGCTGAATGACTTTATTTATAAGCGTCAAAGTATGAAAGCTCCCAAACCCAAGGAAAGGATAGAGCTGGCAGAAATATCATAGATAATCAATGATCGTAACGTGAATAAAAGAATATAATAAAGAAAGGGGTGCAAAGGCATCTACTGCATTTGGTCCCTCCTCGTCTCATAAAAGCAAGTAAGCGGTGGTGGTGGAAAACGTTTATTTGCTCTATTTTACAATATTTTTTGCGGCTTCAGACGGAGTCTTCCATCTTATCATCAGGGTCGGTTCCCCTAGTCCAGGGCTCCGCAGAGGGTAGCTGCTCTGCGTGCACGCCTGACTAGTCCTTGTTGGACTTTCAGGATGTCGCTGGATAGCATCCTCTCCCACTGTTCCGCACTCGGGTTTTCTTTTATGGGTAGCTCGTCTATTTTCTGGCAAGCCCTTGTGGTATGGTGTAGGGTTAGTTTGTCTCCACACCACGGGCACTCGCGCTTGTACTGCGTGGGGTAGAATTTACTTAGCATGTTTAGGCACGGGAATGTTCCCGTTTGTAACTGTCGCCATGTTACGGCGCCTTCTCTATTGAGTTGTTTGTGTGGGGGCGGGTATTTTCGTCTGATCCCTCTGTAGTAGTTAGGAATGTCATTATAGCTTTGAGCTACCGGTTCGGGAACCTCAGCGGGGTCGGGATTGCTGGATGCTCGGTTTGTTGCGTACCCTCGAGCTACCCTATCCGCCTCCTGATTTCCCGTAATGTCGGTATGTCCCGGCAGCCAAACTATCTCGTGTTTGGCCTGGTTGTTTTCGGTTTTGCAGCTTGAGCGGAGAATGCGCAGCGCGCTGTGGCTGATTCTGCCGTTTAGGTAGCTGCGGCATGCAGCTTGTGAG
Source organism: Amblyomma mixtum (assembly GCF_055824585.1). Taxonomy (NCBI): domain Eukaryota; kingdom Metazoa; phylum Arthropoda; class Arachnida; order Ixodida; family Ixodidae; genus Amblyomma; species Amblyomma mixtum. The sequence goes on from NC_143013.1 coordinate 183,067,124, forward strand.
TCGGTGAATATGGTTAAGGGTCTGTTAGGTCGGTAGCCCTCCGCTGCCGCTAGAGCCACGTATTTGTTATTGAGGTCCTAGTATTCTCAAAAGTGACATTTTGAATTGCTCCACACCTAGTTTCCATTATCGCCGTGCATTTCCACTAGCGATGCGCCAGTTCCAAGGACCTTAAATTCTTACGTATTCCGTGTAAAGGCAGCCATTTTTTCCTTCCAAAGCTCTCATTTGGTATTCGGTAGAACTCACAGGCTTTTTCCAAATGAGAGAGCGAGATGAGGACTCAGGCATACAAAATAAAAAAAAATGACTCTTAGTTGGTCGCCTTACAGCCCTCCGGTGGTGGCATGCGAATGCTCAAATTCATGACACATTTTCATTGTACCGAGCGCTATATGATGTATGTTCTAGTAGGTATATAATGTAATCAGAGAACGAGAAAAATTTGTCAGATGCTATACTTCGCAGCTTTTTAAATTGATGACATATCAATATAGAAATAGTGAGTATAAAATACACTAAAACCCGTGAAGTAATCCAAGGTTCTCGCAGTAAACATGAAAAAAAGGATATTATGGATATGCATCTCTGTCAGCAAATATTTTCTACCCAGGTATTAAATCATCGCATTTAAATTCTTTTTCTACTAGCAGCCCATAGTATGTGCAAAAAAGTTTCCTTCATTGAAACCTAACACATTCGCGGGAAACTTGTATAAAATCTGCTTCTAACAACGCAGTTAGATGACTAGTGGATAATGAAATATCATTACTCAACAAAATCAATAAAGGAACATGCATCATAGAGGTAGAAAATAAGGTCCACATAGGACGTGATTCCTAGGCACTGTTAGCCATCCATGCATTGCCAGTTATGAATAAGCGGCACTCCAACACTGCACTAATCCGAAACCCTGGACAAACTTCGATGGCGCCCACGAAAGTACAAAGAGTAACGGTATCTCCGCAGGGGTAGAAGTAACCTAGGGAATACGTAAGCAGGCTGTTCACCATTCCGGGTTATATATGAAGGCTCATATGTCCCTGTAGACATCCAGGCTTAATTTCTTACTCGGGAAGATGCAAAAAGGCGGAAACGTATTCGACAGAGCAGTAACGCGAATGACACAGTTTTAGGTCAGTCTATGGAGTGAGTTAGTGAGTGAATTATTGGTTTGAGCGAACTTGGTGTAGGTTCCTATGGGGGTTCTTGAAGGTAAACTGGGAGACTAGCAACTGAGCTCGACACTGAAGCTGTAGCAACAGGGGAGAGAGAATATTCAGTTCCGGATTCGAATTGTTCTGCATGGTAGGAATCATGCAGGAAAGTACGGAACAGCTTTCTTATTTAAAACTTTTCTCGTTCGCAGAAGACCGAACACAACGTATTGGAAGAATCAGTGACGAAACAACATGGAACGAGTACTTATAGACTTAACGCGATGGATATTTGAATGGAATCAAAAATTTAGAATTGGGAACCAAGAAACCAAAGCGGGGACAGTTGAGCTTTCAGAAATGAATAAAACAAAAGAAGAGATGGTTCGATGACTCCAGAGTAGTAAGACCTTTGTTAGCCGGAATCGGCGCAAACGCGGAGCACGTGCAAATCAAGAAACCTGCTTCGTGAACAGAAGAAAAGAACTGACGCATAAGCTGTTGATGCCGGCTAGTGAACACAAGTTTTTGAAGGAAATCTTGAGGCGCGCGAAAGGGGACAATCTCTAATTTGCAGAAAAGTTTGAATTTGGAGTTGCTTCGTTTATTTTATTAAAATTAGATGGAATAAAAAAAGAATCGCCTTAGGCAGCCACATATGTCCTATGGCAGTAATAGATCTAAGTTTCATAATTTGCGGAATTAATGCGTCCATATTTTCGGCGCCCCCATGAATGATGTGACGAGGGAACAGCAAATTTTATTACAGACATGAAGAAGGTTCTCTTTATGGGCTAATTGTTTGCCTATAATTGCAAGAAAATCTTTGCGAAAAACAGACAGGGCAACGGAGAGAAAAATCACAGAGGAGCGCAAAGTTTTCTTCGTGTTGATCATTCACCAAATGGCTTGATAAGTACAACTAGGGCGCCTGTTTAGTAGTGAGGGTTGCATCCTGGTGAGTGATTTTTTTTGGACTAGAAATAATCACTTATTGGGTTCACAGTTTTATGATACTACATCGAAATAAAATGATGCAAACAAAGCCCTTTTTACCTTCCTTTCACACTTTTTCAAGATGTTTTAAAACGTCGCAGTGCGGCAAATAAATTATTCAGGTTTCTTCACTTTCCAACTTTGCTATTAAATACGTACGGCACGCTTAAACAGGAAACATTTAACGTGTTCCTCACTAGAAGTGCATAGATTCCGCAGCCATGAAATGATTGTGTATATCATCAACATCGTGTGGTAGAAAGCGCAATGTCATTGCGAGTAGCGTTTACGTGTTGTGATATATAGCAAAATTTACGCTATCTGGCCAGGTGTTTGTGATACCAGAATTAAACCACCTCAAAAAGGACAGAAACATTTCAAAAAAGGCATTCTTGGTGCATAGAGTTCCATTATTTCATAAAAATATTACTGAAGCACAAAAAAGTGATTTTCATTTATCTGCGCTTAAAAAGTCCTTCAAAGTAGTTGTGCCATATTTCCATAATTAGTTCAACCAAAAAAAACTTCAAAAACTGCTGCTTTTTTCTTCAGTCACGCTGGTTGGTCCAGTCTTCACGATCGAATTACGGTAGAAGTACGTTAGAAAAAGAAATTAGAGATCACTGCGGCCGCCAGCATTAAGCGAATGCTGAAGCATTGCCGCCTCCTGAGCGCTCGTCGCCTCCTTTGGCTCTCTTTATTCTTTTATTTTTGTCTGTTAATTATTCAACTATTGAATTCCAGTAATTATCTTATATTTTAATTAAAGATCGATATCTTTACTTTGACTACACCTTCTTTTTCCTCTATGAACCATTTTGGTTTTTCAAGTTTGGCGCCCTGGTTGCTCTCCCGTCCATTTACTCTATCCCCGTCCAGCCTATTCAACTGTCCAATGGTTCTTGCTTATAAATTTTTTAAACAATTAATCCATGTCAACAAAACTTTTTGATTAATTATCACTTATCAAATACATTTCAGTTCATTGCAAACTTTATTTTCACTCTTTTGCCTATTTTTCCACTATTTTGCTGTCCACGTCCCGTCTACTCATTTTGGGGACCTCCACGGTATTCTGACGTTTTTTCGACATTTTTGCCTCTAATTAATTAATCACCCTATCAAATATAGTTTTTCTTGCGCAGCATCCCCACATAATCATCTTTCGATTACAAACAAGCATTCGGTGCTATCTCTTTTGAAAACATGACAGCTGCCGCGGGCAAGTTTTCCGGAGACGTGTTGGTGACAAGAGCCCGCCGACATAGCCTAGAAGTGCTTTTGCATTAAAATACTAAATCTCTCTGGAGCACAAAAATCGTTATAGTACTACTGACCCAGATCATGTCAAGGACTGGAAGATGACGAAGTGGGCAGTGGTGCCTCACGGAGCGTTCGAACCATGCCCGCAGCCATTAAAAGTGTGCCGAGACCATCCTACATGACGTTCTTTTTTCACCATCTTACCATCAATAACGTTGTAAAGAACGTTTGCCACTGCCACGACACAAAGTATTGGTTTATTAACTGATTTTTGTTATCTAATTTCCGCATTTTGGACGATGTATACCTATACAGTGGTGTTGTGTTTGTGGTATTGTACGAAATGAAAAACAAAACACAAATTAAATAAACTTCCGCGACTGGAATCCGAACTCGTAGCAGCTCAGTGGCTTCGTTGGCCTCTGCATGAGAGAACTAGGCTATCGCAGCTGTTTTTTTTTCTTTACTGCACGGAAATCAAACCTGCTCAGCTACCCAATGCTTTAGGTATACATATACCATTCCGCAATGCAGACATACATTCTCACGTCTTCATTCGCAGCACTCCACCAGCACATCGAAATTGCGGGAGACATATACAGGCGTGAAGAATCGGCAACCATTCAGGCGGCCGGTCCTGCGCAGCATCATAAACCCTCCGCATCAAGGCGCACAGTTCGCTGAACAGAGACTTAGTTGAACGAGTTGGTTCTTCGTGTAGATCCATTGTGCTGCTCTTCCACAGGCTAAAAAGTCCAATTGTTATTACAAGATCGCACTGAATCCCGGAATCCTGCAGGTCCGGCAAGAACCGTATACTGTAAGGTGAGATCTCAATGTCCTGTTTGATTATCCGCGGCAGTCTGTTCCAGAAAAACACTGCATCACGGCATCACACAAAGCAGTGATCAATCGTTTGAGGTTGGCCGCACAGGTGGCCATTCATTGACCATGGCCGAAAAGTCCCGTTGGCGTGAAGCCTTACCTGGACGGGTAGAGTCAAAGTGTGACGTTTAAGAAAGAAGGATTTTGCAGCAGGTTGCATATACATTCGCTGGACTCGCTTTACTACGCTCGAGTCCATAAAAACAAGGTAAGTCTGCCGATTCATTGGAATAGGGAATACAGATTCTAATCGTACTTATGCCATATGCTTCCTTGGCAGGTCGAATAAATATTGCAATGGGAAACGAACAGTCAGGATCTCGAAAGTATAAGCAATCTCCTTCAGCAAACCACACAAAGCGTCCTCTCAGCCAAGACCAGTGAAAGCCAACAGATAGAACAAACGACAACTTAACGCCTTGTAAGCACCGCAAGCTGAAATGTGCGGGTGTAATCTTTGAAGAATAAAAATGTTGAAACAAGCTGATGAACAAAAGAGTGAACAAGCGCGACTCCTCCAGATTCGAGAGAAAAACAAATTGCCTCGACGCATAAGCTCCAACTCATAACGCAAAACAAAACTCACAAATAGCCTGTGTAGCGCTTGTACTTTCTTCCTTGCACAGTGCATCAGTTGTTGTGCATAGACTAGCTTTGCAACCAATATATTGGGGAATCGTGCCCGAGCAAAAATTGAGAGCTTCTGATTCATCCATGCCTGTTTTGGCGCCTCACAGAGCGAATTTGTGACTCCCGCTAAGACGCATTCTACTGAACCTGATTACGGGAAACCCCAAGATAGTGTAGGGTATCAGAGTCCCAGCTAATGCCACCAAAACGATTAGGTTTCGCACCCCAGCAACGAATCCTTTCCTTTTTCCAAGTTTAGAGCTGCGCCAGAGACGTCAAAGAAAAGGGCAACGTCGTCAGCATTGGCAAAAGTTCTAATTTCCAACTAATCAAGTAAAAACCCTCGAACAGCTTGTGGTCTGTATACTGAGGCACAAGGGTTCGAGATACAAAGCAAATAACATAGATGATAATGGATAACCCTGCCGTATAAACGAGATTAGTGGAATTTCTTTGATAAGTTCATGATTTATGATCAACCTTGTATGGGACTGTTCGTAGCCTTGTATAATGCCCTTAAGCACTACAGCCCCAATGTTAGCACGTTGCCAGACTACAAAAAAGAACTCATGACACACCCTGTGAAAGGCCTTTGCAATATCAGTCTGAAGAAGAGCAAGCTGACCGGGTTCATCTGTTACCGGCTCCAACACGGAACCTGCAATATGTATGAGCTTGGATACTGCGGCGTCGAAAGGCGCATGCTTTATGTGAGCCAATTAAACCCAGCGCCACAAGCTGGAAGCAGAAAGAAAGGATTTTTGCAAGTATTTTAGAGTCTACATTAGACAATAAAATTTGACGGCACCCTTCGATAGTCGTGAACCAGCCATGATATTTGCTTTTCGGAATGGGTGCGGCATGACCAGCATAAAAAGCGGGAGGCAAAAAGCCAACATCGCAAGCAAAGCAACTCTGAAGAGTTCCAAAAAGACGGGCGCCAAGCGAGGCGAAAACGTTTTGTAGAATAAGCTACTAGAGCCATCCTGGCCTGGAGACTTCTGCCCCTGGAGATCAGAAATAGCCAATTTGACTTCATCTAAGCAAAGAGGACTCTCAAATATGCCTCCTTGCTCTTCGCAAAGTCAAGGAAACACATCATCGAAGCGACTGAAGACCTACGGGACTGGCTATAGCCAGTTCCGAAAAGACGCGCATAATGGTCACAAAAAGCCCCGAGGTCACTTTAAGTATTTTCATTGTACTAAATCTCTAATACCCCCTTTGCAAGAGCGGCCTGCCTTTCATCACTGAATGCCCGTCGAGGTGGTCGCTGTTCAGGGAACTTACGCGGCGAGATATAATAAAAGCCCCCTGATGTTCTTCTGCGGTTAACTGCTGCAGCTGGGCTTTAATTATGTTTATGTGATAACTATAAGGCCCGGGCTAATTCTTTCTAACTGATGCAGGCCATTTTACTTGCGTCCAAGATCGCATAAGTGATGGCGCTTTGGAAATACGATTCTTGTTGACTCTTCAATTGCCAAATCTTTAGCCTCCTACTTGAATAGTTTCCATTTCTGAAAGAGGGAAAGATCCCCTCGGGCCCATGTATTTTTAAGCAAGAGGTGACAGCACGCTGAAAAATTTCATCTGTCAGGAGAGAATTGTTGAGTTTCCAGAACCCCCACTGAGGCTGGAGAATGTGGTTGCTGCGCCCTATTGTATGAGCAGACACCATGAAATGATCACTAAACAAAAGCGGCCGTGCCCAGTAGCCATGCACCTTTGGGCCAGCAGAAACATACATCCTGACTAGCCGAGCGTTTGAGGAAGACTGAAAATGCGTGAAATGAATGAACACTCACATTGTTCTCGCCCAATGTTAACATGGTTGTGTTCACAAAGAAAATTAGTTAAAATAGCAGAACTAGCGCCCTTACGTGCACGTAGTACTGATCGGTCCTGATCATTGCAAACACATGTAAACTCACTAAGCAATATGATTTTGCGATCCGTGTGCAGGACGTTATCGAACGACACAAAACCTTTCTTTTTTGTTTATTAATAGGTGGGTACACACAAATCACCCTCCACTCTTCACCTCAAATAGTAAGACGGCAGTATATAGGGTGCCCCTCATCATCTCCACTATATGAGAGGTCGGACATATCCAATCTGTAATTGAGGAAAAGCAAACATCCTCCAAGAAGGCATTTCCAGTGACTGACAATGATACTATATACATGCAAAAACGGATTGAAAGCACATTTCGTCTCCTCGTCAGTAGCTAATTTCGTTTCCTGGATGGCAGCTGCAGTGACGCTCAATCTCTGCAAGAGGTGCTTAAGTTGAGTGTAGCGACCTCAAATGCTGCAACCGCCACCAGTTCTCCTGCTTGCCTTACTGGACTCCATCCGCTAGGGCGGGGAGAACCGCCTGAGGGTTGGCGGTTTTCAGGGCAGTAGTCACCCTCTCTTTCGGAGCCACGCCCTCCGTCACCTCAGCGTCAGATGCCATCTTCCGATCTCGACTGTTACTACGGTCTTCATCTGCGGGACACTTGAGTGGGGCGCTGCGGTCCATGGAGGCATCCAATGGTGCCAAAGCCTCTCTCCATGAAGTCGAGAGAACCACGTCGCCCACAGCCCCTGCTTCAGCCAAAAGCTCAATGCACATGCTCGAGACTGACCCTGCCAACGGCACATCACTGCAATCCGACGACGCATGATCCACAGCCTCCTCGTGTGGAGCTTTTATTTACTGTGGCACCTGCGTGACAAAATGCTCCATCTCGGCAAGCACACCTATTGGCGTACGTCATGGCGCGCCGCAGTATTTATGTTTTTTTATTATTTCATAGATACTGCCAGCCTTAATTTAAGGCATCAGGCAGGAGTGGGCAGCAAGAAAAATTCAAATTGAACATAGTATAATGCATATTAAGACACTGTCAACACAGGCTGCGCATACAATTATGGGAAGAAATCAGTGCTACTCATACACCACGGCTGTAAAAGAAAACAGTGCAACAGGGTACTGTTTCACCATCACAGAAGGATATTTTACGGATTCGTGTTTAGATAATGAACGCTGCAAAATTACTCGACCGAGGATCTTTCCAGGGTCTTTGAATTTAGCGAAATCTCGCACCGGTCTCGGGTAACACGTATGTTTGAAGGCATCGGTTAGGCAACTATAGTCCTTTAATTTTTTTTCAATTGTGTGATCATGTTGCGTATCGAATGACTGATTTGTTTTACATATTCTTGCCTATTCCTAATTTATTATTGCTAAGTAAATACACGAACCTCAACCTCTCTCTATAACGTCTGATCTGTGAACCTAAGTTCGCCTGTTTGACAAGAGTGCTGGGTGACGTGTGCCAGCTGTAGGAATTGAATGCGAATGTTACCAATTTTTTCTGAATGCTTTCTACTTTGTTGGTGTTGCACGCGCTGTATGGATACTATTTATTAGAGCAGTATTCTAGAATGGGCGCAATGAATGAAGGTGTACACCATTCCTCAGACGCTCGATATTTATGGCGATGGGTACGTGCCGCAGAGGTACTCCGGCAGGATCGCCTCCACTCCCACATCTCTCATGATTAAAAAGCTGTCAGTTCTTCCAAGGCGTAACCATTAACGTTGACTGCTCTTTCTACACTTCTATAGTTTTACTTGTGATAGCCGTTGGCTCTCTACTTTGTGGAGCTGTACTTCGATCATTGCAGGCGCCTCGGAATGTAAATCGGCCCTCGCTATCAGTTCTTGTCATGGACATTGGAGAGTTCCTTCCAATCAAAGAAACCCAACATTCTGCCCAGGCAGGCCTACATGGCCGAGAAAATATACGCAACACTTGCTTTGCGGAAAACTTGGTGAGAGCACTGCTCCGGCATCGAGCAGCATTTGTTTCATACAGCGCGCTCATTGATCAAAGCTGCCGCGGTGAAGGCTAAATGGCGTTCCTAAAGCCGAACCGAGATTTTAGATTTTGCCTGAGCACCAGCGCCGTAGTAGGGCAGCTAGGTACCACTTTCCCGTCAGCTTCCACAGATCGTCAGCCTCCACCTCCGCGTGGTTTTTCAAGTTTTCAAGCGATATGCGAGCACTTACTACAGAGCACTCAAGGTCAAAGCTTCGCTGCGTTGTCCTCTATTCGCAGCCTCCAGTCTGCTTACAGATGCTCTGTACCGAGTCGATCGAGCCTGTGTGCCTGCTGCGTCGGTAGGGCCATGACTATTCTCTTTCCCCGTAGGTTTCTTAGTGGTTCGCCCTCTCCTGGCGTCTGTGCACAAACTTTCCTGTACATTTCCAGCAGCCGTCGCCCATAACAGATATCGAGCTTCGCTTGTACCACAACGCAGTGATTCCTCTTCTCAGCACAAGTCTCAGCACCTGTGTTCGCCGACGCTATTGTTGAAGCCACGAAATTCACGTCAGCGCAAGGAAAATTTTATTTATGCACATCCAACCTTCTTCAGATTGGGACTTGACATAAAGAAAGCGATAATCGCCCGCTAAGAATTATTTCACACCCAAAAGATTTCCTTGGCCGGCGTAAACAACCGACTGCATAATTTAATAGAATATGACGCGGACTCTTTTCGGGGCGTGCAAGGCCTCCGACGCCTTAATCGTGAGGCGCTTGGAACTCCCATGATTTTGTCCTGTTTGCCATCCGTCACCCCAGCACCCACACAATAGCCCAGCTCCCCACACAGTGATGATAGGTTTTTTGTGCTAATACTTCGGCCGCCGATCCTACTTAACACAGACAGGAGCAGTTGAGGGTCATTCCTCCCTTCACTGCTGATGCTCTCAAGCTTTCGATGTCCTCTCAATTTGGCAGTGCCCAAAACCACACCTGAGCCCTTATACTCCCATCTCTAATTCAACCTCCTGGAAGGCATCGTGCCCATCTCCATGATTTAAATCGTCGGTTATGGTCGAGGAGAAGTTAATAGTGTTTACAAACTGGTAGATTTCATTGTATATATAGACAACTTGGACCTCAATACAAATAATGTTTACAACTCGGTTTACTGCCGTTTGAATGTACTCTTTGGGTCCACGTGCATTTTCTGCTACATATATCTAGCACGTGGACATGAGACGAGCGGGATCCCCTTTAAACTTTCCTTATTTGGTATGCATTCTGCAGAAGGCGGCAACTTGACAGGCGGGTTCCATGAACGATACATCACGACAGTGAGCTCAGAGTTCTTGTAATCCAGTCTTCAAAGGTGACGTGAGAAGATATCGACAGATATCGGCAGAAGAAAAACGCGCGTTGGGCGCTTTGTCCCATAGCCAACTGAAACAACTCGCCAACCATTCCCACCCGGAAACGGTACATCCTGTCGCAGCAACTCACAACTTCCCCTCAACCGCGTAAATATCCTGATGGGCATGGTAATACATATTTTTTAAACTTCCTGACAATCGCTCTCCCAATAAAACTCTAGATTCTACGGTGCTAAAATCAGCCACTTTTAAAACTTGAAGAAATTAGGGGCGCTCAAACGGAGTGATGCGGAAGAAATGTGCCAGCATGCTTCTCTCAATCGTCAGTCTATTCCACGCTTGATTATTTTCCAGTTCTCAGCTCACTGACTTTCACTCCGCAATTTGTTCCATTTCTCAACTTTTCTGGAATATTTGTGAATTAGCTTGGTATAAGGTGCTCGGATGAGCACATCAGCCACGTATTCCCCGAAGTCTCCCTCACCAAGCGCTGTCCATGCGCACCAATTGTCACTTTCCCCTGTCCTCACTGCTCATGGCAGGAGTACTTCGGGTTCTGTCCTGAAATAGTTAGATGCCTTGAGACAACATAGTAGGTATTACATAGCGAGGTGACGCATAGTCTCGGACAAAAGGAAGTGTGCAGTCTGGAAGATCTATCCAGAGGCGAATGGCGCGCAGGAGTGACCATATGTTCAAAACATGTGTAATGCAGTGGACTGTAATCAATGCATGTACTATTGAAAGAGAGAAAAAAGGGCAATATCGCGAAGACCTTTCTACGGTTGCAGCGAAAGTTTGGTCTTTAGTTGGGCTACACGGGGCTAGTAACTAAAATTTCGCGAAGTTAAACGACAAGCCCTATTCTGGGCAGCTTCCAACTTGTGTATTAGGCACTTCTGATCAGATGACCAGATGGATTAAGTGTGCTAAGCTGCGCTCCACTGTCTGCAGCTTTGGGATCTTCTATCTGCAGAGAATAGTCTTAAGTTGCCTGCTAACTTTTGAACTAAGAACAGAAACGGCAAGCAGTTTTAAAGGGGCAACAATAGTCAAGCTTTTCAGCAAAGATTTTTTAATGTATGGAGCAAAAGTTCGATCGTTAGTTTGGTTGCACTGGGCTTGTAATTATAGTTTGGCAAAGTGCAACAAGTCTTATTTTGAGAACTTACAACTTGTCTATTAGGCATTTGTGATGAGGTGATCAGATGGATTTAGTGTACTCGAACGGCGGTCTGACGAAAGTTTTGTAGAGTTCTTTAAGCATGTGATGGGCAGTGCTTTGCAGCTTGCGACGAAGGGACCCTAGTGACCTTTAAGGACTAGCGAAAATGGTTGGTATATGTTCAAATCAAGAAAACGTTCGTGAGTGGTGGACGTCTAAATACTTACACAGCCTAGTCCGTCCCAGTGTATCGTTATTATTGTGCTAGGGCAAGTACGATTCAACTAATTTTGGCGTCATTACCAATGTTTTACACCAGTCGCTGAAGTCATTGAGGTTGCTTTGGGCTCAAAGGTGGTAATCAGTATTTTTTATGGATGGATAAGTAACGCAGTCCTCTGCAAATACACCTATACAAGATTAGATGTTTATTCGCAGATTATTAATGTAAATTAATAATTTACATTACAGAAGCGGATTACAGTCAGCGGCAATCCGCTTCTTTGTCTAAACCTGCCGTTTGCTCTCGGCAGCCAGATCAGCTGTGCTGCTTTCTTCAAAGGGGCGGCTGCGACCACACGGTGATTTCAGACGCTGCCATCAGGATTGCCTCTTTGCACATGCGTTCACCTGGTCGGTTATCATCCACGTGCGGCCGACAAACCCAAAGTGCCCGGATGCAAGAAGCCGGGCGGAGGATCACATGGAGCCTGCCAACAGTTATATAAACCGTTCAACAACCAGGCATCATCGGAGTCAGTGGCAATCCGCTTCTTTGTCTAACCCTGCTTTTCGTTCTCGGCAGCTGAGTTTGATTTGCCAATAGCTGTAACTGGATATATTGCATTTTTTTTTCTTTTCCGCCACTGACTGCAAAAATACCTGTTGCAAGCTCTGCTTGCACCAAAACCGTGTACGGGAACAGTTTGACTTGTTCTCGTTGCAAAAGTAGTTACCACTTTCGAAAGAGCTGTCCTGCTATCACGAAAAATGCGTTTTCAAAAATGTCGATTGCTAAGCGTGAAACCTACACATACCTACCATGTGAATCCAGTGCAACCAACTACTCCGACACAGATGATAGTGATGTTTCTTTTGGTCATGAATTCTCTGCAGTTGACAGCAAGCTTGACCAACTAAGAGTTACGGTTGAAGCACTCAAAAATAAAGCAAACAAGGGAAGGGGAATGAGGGGCTCGTTATAAATATGACAGAAGCCAACAGCCACAGAAACCAAGGGGCACAGTGGATTTTTTTTACTTAATTTATTTATTTTGTGCTGTTGATCAAATTAGAATATTACTGAATATAGTATCGCTTAAAGCTAAATGATTAGAAAAGCAGAAGAAAAAACAACCACATGCCGCCGGTGGGATCCGAACCCACGACCTCCGAATTACGCGTCCGGTGCTCTACCTCTGAGCTACGGCGACGGCTGTCAAACCTTCTGCTTTCGGGGGTATTACCTCCGAATTACCGGACGCGTAATTCGGAGGTCGTGGGTTCGGATCCCACCGGCGGCATGTGGTTGTTTTTTCTTCTGCTTTTCTAATCATTTAGCTTTAAGCGATACTATATTCAGTAATATTCTAATTTGATCAACAGCACAAAATAAATAAATTAATTAAAAAAAATCCACTGTGCCCCTTGGTTTCTGTGGCTGTTGGCTTCTGTCATATTTATAACGAGCCCCTCATTCCCCTTCCCTTGTTTGCTTAATTGCTTAGCGAGGGCCTCGGTTCTGGCAGCCTAGACGCCATAGGAAGCATAAGAGGGTTCTCACGCAGCTTCCACCCTCTCCGTTCGATGACGTTCTACGTCACACCTGCGGTAACTCAGGACGTTCTACGTCCGCCGCTTAAGAACGTGGGTGGCGCTGATGAACACTCTCAAGGTTAGGTTACTTGTAAACATAAATACCCCCGAAAGCAGAAGTTTTGACAGCCGTCGCCGTAGCTCAGAGGTAGAGCACCGGACGCGTAATTCGGAGGTCGTGGGTTCGGATCCCACCGGCGGCATGTGGTTGTTTTTTCTTCTGCTTTTCTAATCATTTAGCTTTAAGCGATACTATATTCAGTAATATTCTAATTTGATCAACAGCACAAAATAAATAAATTAATTAAAAAAAATCCACTGTGCCCCTTGGTTTCTGTGGCTGTTGGCTTCTGTCAAAAATAAAGTGGAGGAACTGCTTCAATTTAAGGCAACATGTGAAAAGATGGCTGAAACTGTCACTGAAATCCAAACGTCAATTGAGTTCCTTTATAATAAATATGACTCCGCTATGTCTACCCTAGAAGCGAACAAAGCTGTGTTAACTCAGCTACATACCCGAGTGGAATAACTTTCTGAGACTGTTGTCGCTCAAGATGAGCTACTTGATAAATCAAGGTGCGCAGTTAGCAATCTTTAACTGTACAGCAGGCGTTGCAACTTTGAAATACATGGCCTCCCAACCAATCCTAGTGAGAATTTGTTTTCTCTCATGGGTGATCTAATTCAGAAAACAGTTTCTAGAGTTTGAAGTGGATGCAGTTGCTTCAATACATAGACTACCTAACAAGGACAGTTTGACTCCCCCTATCCTTGTGCAGATTCGTGACGTTGCGTCTAAGAAAAATGGCTTGCTCTACAGAAAAAGCTTCGCGATTTGCATACGGATGAGTCTGATCCTCGGCTGTATTTCAGTGAAATTTTCGCAGGGACAAACAAGGAGCTTTTTCGGTTGGCCAGGTCTAAGGAAAAAGAAAAGCAGTGCAAATTTGTTTGGACACGTAGTGAAAAAGTTCTGGCCAGGAAATCAGAAGAAGTGAAGTCTGTCATCCGCATTGAGAAGATGTCTGATATGGATGAGATCTGCTAAGCATCGGTGACCTCGAATTCCTTGCATGTGCAACATTTTCTGAAGTAAACAGATTTTTCAGAAGTGGCGCACAAGTTGCTTTTCGCGCAACGCATGTTATTATCCGCAGTATCCGAAAGCATCGGGATGAATTATTCGCCCTAACTTAACCTTTTCGTTCTACTTAGCCGTATTTGTACTCACGGAAATTAATATTTCAGCTGCTATTTTCAATCAGAATGCAAAACCGGGTTGCCAGGCAATTTCGTGTACACGACCTGAAAAAAAAAGGAGGCGGCGTCGCAGTTTTTATGAGACAGTTGGACTGTTACAGAGCTAAATATTGACTTCAAGCAAGCCGAAGTTGTAGCAGTGCGTATGAGCAACCCAGCTCTCTCTATGATACTCTTTGCAGTATACCGAACCCTATGCTTCAATGGCAGGCTCTTTTGGCCGAACTTGACAACGCCTTCTCAGCTCACCCGAACGAAAACTATATCTGTGCAATCGGGGATATTAACGTAGATACCTCTCACTCTTCTATTGCTGGGGTCGCAGATTATCTTGGTCTGTTATGAAAATGGGGACTGCAATCAAGTATCTAGAAAGCAATGTGAGAAGAATTTCTGACGGGTCAATTTGTCGTCTTTTGCATCGGCCATAAAATTATAAGAGCTCCGAATTCCGCCCTACAATCTGCTATTGTCGAAGCAAAACTGTCAGACCACTAATTTGCTATTGCTGTATGCCCCGGTAATCGAACCCTCCAACAGCGAATCGCAGTAAAAAAGAAATATCCATATATGTTCCCAAAATTTTCTACAGTCTGGCATCGGAATACGATTGTGAAGTGTTCTTCGAAAACGTGCCCCCGATAGACATATCGATGAGTTGTTGATCTAGTACAAGAGTTTAAGAAAGCGGCTACTCGCGAGGTTGAAATCAGGCAGTGCAATAAAGAAAACCCTCGAATGACCTTGAAAATACCATCAGCTATAAAAGAAAATATTTGCTCTGGGCCCAGTCGGAAACGGCACCTGCACCTCTCCTTCTACGGACTAAGTTAAAGGCTGCAAGAAATAAAGTAAATGCAATGATTCTTCAGGTCAAATGAGTACAATTTCGTAAGAAGTTTTAGAATGTAGGCTCAGAAACCAGAAAAACGTGGTCCTTGATTAATAATATAAGAGTTTTGGAAAGGCGTGGCATTGATGAAAAAGATTTTGTGTCGTATTTCGTAACTAATGAAAAAAAAAATGGCTAATGAATTCAAGAAGTTTCTACCGCAAGTTTCGGGTGATGTGCAATAGCATCCCTTATTTTCTCCTCTTAATAAGAGCACAGTCGAATCTGAGTACCTGCCTTTCCTCCTGAGTGAGAAAAAGCCAAGTTCAATTATTTTTCGTCTTAAACGCATATGTCTGAGCAAAAAAAAAAATAGATTTTCAGTTGATCTGCGAACCACCCTGTTCGACATAGTTGGAGGCGTGTTGGTGTCGCTGTTCAACAACATTTTCTTAAGTGGCATGATCCAGCGAACACGAAATCGGCTATAGTTACCCCAATTCCCAAAGGTGGCGCACATAATAAGTATGGGAATTATCGTCCTATTTCGCTCTTGCCGTGTTTGACTCAAACACTAGAAAAACATCCGCTGTTTAAAATGATGTTTTTTACATAAGCACAAAATCTTGTCAACGCGTCAGTAGGGTTTTGTAGAAGGGAAAGGGACAAAAATGTTATCCAGGACTTTTTCACATGTTAAATCGATCTTTTGAACGGAGCCAAGTGGTGTGTGCACTGTTTCTGGATGTCAGCAAGGCTTTTGAGAGCGTGTGCCACAGTGTGTTATTGTGTAAACTTTCCATGTTAGGATTCCTGGAGTGTTTCTTTCGCGTTTGGAAATTTTTTTTAAGGCAGAGAGCTGGCGTTCCGCAAGGTTTTATAATCAGTCTCCTGTTATTTAATGTCTACGTGAATGACCTTTCAAACGCTGTGCCTGTAGGCCTCCATCAGCATGCTGCCGATACTGTCCTCATAACCCAGTCGCCGAACTACGCTGACTCACTTTCTTCCCTTCAAGCTGTAGCAGAAATTTCTAGAGCCTGGTCCTCGCACAACCTAATTCAAGTTAACAGCTCCAAGATTCAACTTAAATGATTGCACAGCCCAATGAAGAAGGTAGATTTAAACCATCAACTGGTCTTGCACGGATCAGATTGTTCTCAATATCAGTGTGTACCCGTGAGCTATAGAACAGTGAAAAACCTAGGAGTATACTTTGATAGTGCTCTTTCATGGAATGGTCATGTGTCCCACGTTTCTAAAAAGCTCCCTATTGTCTCCTATGCGATTTAGAATATTAGGTACTACAGGCCGCTTTCAATACGCAAAGTTATTGTAAACGCTCTTGGTTGCAGCGTACCGCGTAATGGCATAACGATTTATGGTCGCTGTGCAGTTCGCTGGAAGTGCAGGATTAGCTCTCTCCTACAATCTTTGTTAAAAAAATATTGGCTATGATTTAGGCCTTCTCTCAAATTCTGATGTCTTTAAGGTATTTTCAAAGCTGATTTTCACCGACTTTTTGGATGTAAACGATTGCCCTGAGACATTTTTGGTTTAGAGAGAGAGAGAAACTCTTCAATGAAATACAGAGAATTTAGCCGGCCTTAAAAAATCTCTGGCATGCTACTCTGCGTAGGGAGGGGAATTTGGGAGATAAAGACAGAAGCAGAGCAGTGTGGAAGAGGTAAAAAAAACGAAGATAAAATGTGGCCACGAAATGGGTACTAAGGATGCAACGGTGAGTATTGATGTAACCTATGAGTATTGATGTAACTATGTAAGAAACAGCTTCCTTAATGCTGTAAAACTCAGCTGTCGTAGAGAATGTCCTCCGCTGCAGCCGGTAAGAAAGGGCATGGACTGCTGAGGGCGCACAACGGCCACAAGAAGAGGTTCCTTTAGTATTTGAACCATCAGTGAAAACATGGGTGTGCTGCGTATATTCCTTGGTTAAGTAGGCGACAGTAGCTTGCAGAAGCGCTGCCTGTGGCATGCGGCTCTTTGCATTCACACCTGGAACAAACTTCTTGTTGTTTAGAGGAGAGAGTGTCCATGGAGGAAAGGCCAAAGGTAGTAGTTTCTGTGGCTGTTTAATAGCAGGGAGGGGCAGGAGCTGCACTGCCTGACCAAAGCTAGAGTTGCTGTGAGTTATTTGGACAAGATGTAGGAAGTGCTTCTTTCCTTGCAGGAAATGGCGGAGATGGGTACGCATATTTCCTGGGCAGCAATCACCTCTAGTGGGAGACATCCTGCCTCCGCTACTGTTCCTGATGCAGAGGAACCCTTTGGGATGCAAAGGCATATTCGCAGCAACTTGTTCCGTGCGGCAACGAGAGTTTTATTGCTTGATGTAGATAATCTTTGAAGCACTGTTAGACAGTAGCGCAAGGTTTCTTCAAAGTAGGGTTTTTGAAGCAGAAGCATTGATCGGCAGTTGCTACCCCACCTTGTTCCCGCCATGATCCTGAACACTTGCGATGCTGCAGGGATCCTCTCTTGGAGTTTTTCAATCTGAGGTGACCATGACAGATTATAGTCGATTACAACACCCAGGAATCGCTGAGATTGTACATATGGTAGCGATCGTCAGCCTGGGAGCAGCGGATATCGGGTCATCATTTTTCGTGTAAACGCCATTGCAACACTCCTTTCTGGCAAGAGACGAAGACCTCTGGAAGCCAGGTACATCTAATGTGCAATACCGCTCTCTGAAGACGTTGCTGGGTAATATAGCGTGAACGTGATGCGGTCTAGATGCAGATGTCAGCCGCATAAATTGTTAGGCGGACCCCTCGCGGAAGGTTTCTTGTTATGTGTATAAGGAAAATATTGAACAGGATAGGGCTGAGCACCGCTAGCTGTGGTACGCCCCTCTCCACTGCGTGAAAGCATTTTGGAAAGTTTAAGTGGTCATAAAAATTTGGCGCTCTTTTCAATAACGCCCAATCCACTTGTACAGCTTTCCTCCAAGGCCAAGACTAGCAAAGGCTGCGAGAATTGCATGGTGAAAGATAGAGTCAAAGGCGGCCTTGGTGTCTTGGAAAGCGGCTGTCGGGATGTACACAGCATGAAGGTACTCCTCAAGTGATGAGACGCGGGTAATTATATTGTCAGTCGCAGACCTATTTTTACGGAACCGTTTCATTTCTTGGGGGAACTCATTTCGCCTCTAGGAACCAAGTTATGCGCTTGCAGATCATGCGCTCCATGAGCTTACCTACGCAGCTCAGCAGGGCAATGGGCCGGAATGATGCGTAGCTTGTTGGCTGCTTACAGTGTTTCAAAACGGGCACAATTTTCGCCAGCTTCCATTTCGTGGGGACCTCACCAGCCATCCAGGAAGAATTGTAATACTCTAGGAATCGAAGACGGGAGGTGTTGGGCAGCTTTGCAATGGCGTAATAGCCCACCTCATCATGACCCGGAGACATGTGTCTGTTTGTGTCCGCGATAGCTGTGGATAGTTCTTCCATTGTGAAAGGCAGGTCTAACGATGGCACTGCAGCCTTTGGGATGCCTGTTTGACCATCTGCGGAGAGTGTCGAATGTCCTAAACCTGCCGACAGTAGCGTGCAGTATTCTTCTGAGACTTCTTTTATAGATTTTTGTTCGTGAAGGTGGAGTGCAGCGAAGGGGTGGAGTTGTTGAAGTGGCGTGCGGATACCTCTATCTATCCGCCAATTATTGGTTGCTGGTTGGCGCACATCCAGCGTAGTACAAAAGTCAGGGTATTTTTGCCGACTGAGTATATCCATTTAGCGTCGAATGTGGCGTTGTGCCCGTCGGCATGCACGTAGGTCATCAAGGCATTTTGTGCGCAGAGCATTCCGTTCAGCTCGCCTGCTTATAGCACAAAGCCTTTGAAATGTGTCCTTATTTGAGGGTAGGCTATCATTTTTAGCTGTAATTTGTGTACTCTCTCTCAGGCAATACGCCATTGTCGATGATAATTCCTTATTGCGAGTTGCCGCAGTAACTCCTCTGCTTACAGCGTCCTTGTATGCGTCCCAGTCTGTAGATTTTATAAGGAATTTCTTTTAGTTCCCCTGCGCATGGAAAGCCGATATGAGGATTGGGTAATGGTTGCTTCCAAGTGTCTCCAAATCAGTGCACCAGCCAATGTTGTTGGGGAATGAACTTGTGACAAATGTCACGTCGATGCTGCTGGTAGACGTCGGGCCTCAGAGGTAGGCGATGCTGCCGTCATTTAATGGCTCAACTGAATGGTTGGAGAGAAGTTTTGCAAGCTTGGCACCTCGGGCACATGTATGTGAGCTGGCCCAAATTACATTATGAGCACTGAAGTCTCCGCAAATAATATGGGGAGAGGGTGTCCTTGCTATCAAGTTTTCAAGTCTCAAAGCATTAAATGGCGTGCCTGGTTCAAGATATACTCCAGTCAGAGTGTACTTTTGTCCGGCAATAACTGTGACAGCGCACACGTATTCATTGTCGCTGTGTGACGGGACATCAACCGATGAGGCAGGGATATTCTTGCGAAAGCCTATCAGCAATCTGCTGACGTTATCTGGTCGCTGTGAATGATGGAAATAGTATCCGTGGAGTCGGAAAGTTTCCTCGACGCGTGATTCACAGATGACTATGAAGGGGAAGCGGTACACTCGCACGAGGTGTCGGAAATCTGAGAGTTTAGAGCGTAACCCGCGAGCGTTCCACTGGAAAATGGTGGAGGTATAAAAGATGTGCATTGTCAGCTGTGGTGAAGTTCTCGCTGCTGAAGCCATGATTACTGAAGTGTAGTATTACTCCCCTGAGGAGCGTAGGGGACCGACACCAACGGCTACATTGTAAGGACAGCGTCTACTTGTGGGAGTTCTCCTGGCGAGGTGTTGGCACGGATAAGAGCCTTGATGGCTGCAAACAGCATCGGAATCAGTAGGCATATGATATCTTGTTCAGAGCTTCCGGTTTGCTGCCTGTCGCTGATCGTCCTGTCATGTTGTGGTGCCTTAGGCTCAGAGCGAGCGCCGCTTAGTGACTGTAAGACTCCGTTTGTTCCCACAGAATCTCTTTGACCGAAGGAACCTTTTTGTATGCAGCGACGGTCTTTATGATATGGGAAGCGGGTAAGAGATGAATACGTTCCCTTTTACTTTAGCAGGTTACCTGTAAGTGTTCCCCGGACAAAAACTAAATATAAAATAAGAATGATGCTGCGATACACTAATTAGTGGGTTTTAGGCTCAGTGCACATATGTTTTACCACCTGTCACGTAAATCTTGTGATTTCGTTGGTTGCTGCTGTAATTTTTGCAGTGATCTGAGGTATTGTCATGCCATTTTGGTTTTTCTTCCTCGTCGTATTTTACTCTTATGAGGCTTTTTTCACACGTGACATGAGCCTTCTGTCTATTTTTATTTAGCCAGTGTACTAATTTGATCTGCAGAAGAACCGAAAACTGAGCGAGTTGGTGCATATTGAAGAATTAAAAAAACAGCGCAGCGATGACGGACAAAACAGAAGGAAGAAGAAAGAAGAAGGACAAGCGCTGACTAACAGCTGAGGTTTATAGGAAAAAACATGTATTCATACCCTCCAAAAAGCAACCAAGACACATGCTACCCTACAATCACTTCTATTCATAGGAGTCAAGATACTTAATCTCACAGTCGTGGAGAAGCACCGAGGCAGTGCTTACACACCTGTCACCATTCACGTGGATTCGATATGCCTCACACAGTTCCCTTGTTAATTTATTTCTACGCCTGCAAACAACTTTTGTCCCATAGAAGAGATGGGTGCGCATTTCCTTATCGGGGGAAACCGGGATATTATTCAGGGACAACCTCTGTTATGCGACGCAAGGTTGGATGATGGGGAACCTTTTAACGAGGTATTGTGCTTACATAGACAAGATATGTAGAAGATGGACAGCGCTTGTCCTCCTTCTTCCTTCTGTTTTGTTCGTCGTCGCTGCACTGTTTTTTTACTTTTTCAATTACCGATTTGATGTTCCGCAATTTTGAATGTACTGTAGCAGGATTTCCGGGAAAAGTAACTTAGCGACAGCTAGCCAAAATGCCGGTCCGAGCTTCGGTCATCCAGCCAGCGATCTCGCGCCGCGCGCTAGCGGAGCGGCGGCCGCCGCTGCTCATCTTCCTCTTTACAATTACCCCCTGGCTGAAGGCGAAGCCATCCTGGCGAGTCAGGGAGACGACAACACACACGGGTCATAGTACGGCTTCAGGCGTGACACATGAACAGTCTCGCGGCTGCGTCGGCGTTGATCTGTGGAAGGTGTCACCGGGTCGACAATGTAGTTGACCGGGGAAGTGCGCTCTACGATGCGGTAAGGTCCGTGGTACTTGGGGAGAAGTTTGGAGAAAAGGCCAGGGGAGGTAGACGGCACGTGAAGCCAGACGAGAGAGCCGGGTAGAAAACTGTCATCAGTGTGACTTTTGTCGAAACGGAACTTTTGACGCCCCTGCTCGCCGGATGTTAACGACCGAGCGAGCTGACGGCACTCCTCGGCATGCTTGGACGCCTCCGAAATAGTGGTGCACTCAGACACGTCGGGCCGGTAAGGAAGTACTGTGTCGAGTGGTGAGGAAGGTTCTCGCCCGTAGGGGAGATAAAACGGCGCGAAGCCGGTGGTGGTCTGCGTGGCGGTGTTGTAGGCGTAGGTGATGAACGGCAGGATCCGGTCCCAGTCGGAGTAGTCGGAAGACACGTACATCGACAGCATATCGCCCAAGGTGCGGTTAAACCGTTCCGTCAAACCGTTAGTCTGAAGATGGTAGGCCGTGGCGGTATGGTGAGTGATCTTACACTGTTTGAGAAGAGATTGCACGACCTCGGACAGAAAGACGCGCCCACGGTCGCTCAGCAGTTCCCGGGGCGCTCCATGGCGAAGAATGAAGTGATGCAAGATGAAAGAGGCAACGTGTGGTGCCGTAGCAGCAGGAAGAGCCGCGGTTTCGGCGTAACGCGTGACGTGGTCGACGGCTACAATAACCCAGCGGTTGCCAGCAGCAGTGTAATGAAGGGGGCCGTAGAGGTCAATCCCAACTCTGTCAAAAGGACGGGAAGGGCAAGGGGGAGGCTGCATCTGGCCGACTGAGTGGTGAGGAGCCGGCTTGCGACGTTGACAGTCAGGGCACGAGCGTACGTATTTGCGGACGTAGGTGGACATACCGCGCCAATAATAGCGGAGACGGAGTCGCGTGTATGTTTTAAAGGCGCCGGCATGAGCAGACTGCGGGTCGTTGTGAAACAGGGCGCAGAATGTCGACCGCAGATGGGCAGGGACGACAAGCAACCACTTCCTGCCGGTAGGGACGTAGTTGCGGCGGTACAATAGACCATCACGAATGGCGAAGTGAGCAGCCTGGCGGCGTAGGGCACGAGGCACGGGTGCCGCCGAGGAATTTGAGAGAAAACTTACAAGCGAAGATATCCAGGGGTCCTTATTTTGCTCGCTGCCCATGGTATCTGTTGAAAACGACAGCGAAGCGCAACCGGTTGGCGAGTGGCAGACAACGTCTGGCGGCAGTGGAGAGCGGGACAATGCGTCGGCGTCGTTATGTTTTCGGCCGGAGCGATAGATGACACGGATATCATACTCCTGTAGGCGTAGGGCCCAGCGAGCGAGGCGGCCTGTAGGGTCTTTCAAGGAGGCCAGCCAGCACAGGGAATGATGGTCCGTGACGATATCGAAAGGGCGGCCATAAATATAAGGGCGAAACTTTCCGATCGCCCAAACAATCGCCAAGCATTCCTTCTCGGTTACTGAGTAGTTGGATTCCGGTTTTGTCAGTGCACGGCTCGCGTAGGCAACGACATACTCGGGAAATCCGGGTTTACGTTGCGTAAGGACAGCGCCGAGGCCAACGCCACTGGCATCAGTGTGAATTGCAGTGGGAGCAGTGGGGTCGAAGTGGCGTAAAATGGGAGGCGCTGTGAGCAGCCGACGTAAGGTGATGAAGGCGTCGTCGCAGTCAGGTGACCAATCGGACAGGTTGTTGGCGCCCCGAAGAAGGTTCGTAAGTGGTGCGATGATAGAGGCGAAATTTCGGACGAACCGTCGGAAATAAGAACACAGGCCGAGAAAGCTGCGAAGTTCCTTCTGAGTCGACGGCTTGGGGAACTCAGCGACGGCACGAAGTTTGGCTGGGTCAGGAAGCACGCCATCCTTAGAAACGACGTGACCTAATATTGTCAGTTGGCGGGCGCCAAAGCGACACTTTTTGAGATTAAGTTTGAGCCCCGCGGCAGTTAAACACGTCAACACGTGCTCCAAGCGGTGAAGGTGCGTCTCAAAATCAGGCGCGAAGACGGCAATGTCGTCTAAGTAGCACAGGCACGTGGTCCACTTCAGGCCGCGTAAAATGAAGTCAATCATTCGCTCGAAAGTCTCTGGGGCAGTACAAAGGCCGAAAGGCACGACGGTAAATTCGTACAGGCCATCTGGTGTAACAAAAGCCGTCTTGGCACGGTCAGCCTCCGCCACAGGGACCTGCCAATGCCCTGAACGCAGGTCTAAAGAAGAAAAGAACTCCGCGCCTTGGAGGCAGTCAAGGGCGTCATCGATTCGCGGCAGCGGGTAAACGTCTTTGCGGGTGATCTTGTTAAGCCGCCGATAATCGACGCAAAATCGTATTGTGCCATCTTTTTTCTTCACCAGAACCACAGGAGAGGCCCATGGACTACTGGATGGTTGAATGACGCCTCGCTGAAGCATGTCGTCCACCTGAGTGTTGATAATCTGGCGTTCGGCAGGCGAAACTCGGTACGGGCGTTGACGAAGCGGCAAGTGGGCTCCGGTGTCGATCTCATGGGTCACGGTAGACGTGCGGCCGAGTCGGTTTTGAGCCACGTCGAAAGAAGAGCGTAACTGGTTCAGTAGGTGAAGTAGTCGGGCGCGTTGCGGTGTGGCAAGACTGGCGTCGACGGAATCGGCAAAGGCATCGTCTGTGGCCACAACGGGAGATGCGGGCAAAGTAAGAGAATTAGAAGGAAGAGAACATGATTCGGCGCATCGTTCGGGACCGAGCAAAGAGTCGACGGGCTGAATGTGGCCAAGGCATTCGCCACGGAGGAATATGCAGGGGCTCAAAAAAGGGTTCGAGATCGGGATGAGGCTGCAGCCGTCTTGAACAGTGAGCACAGCGAATGGCAGAGGCAGAACGTGTCGAGAGATGAAGACGTCGGATGGTGTAAAGGCGACGGCGCCGTCAGATGCGGTGAGGCAGGAGGCAGGGACAGGAACAGATGAGCACGGAGGAATCTCGATGTCGTCAGCCACAGACAGTTTGCCCCACGAAGATGACGTATCAGGCGAGGGAGCACTGCACGGAAGAAGTTCGAGCTCGGCACGAGCGCAGTCGATGAGGGCCTCATGTTGGGAAAGAAAGTCCCAACCTAAAATAATGTCATGCGAGCACGATGAGAGAACGACGAATTCAACAGTATATAAGGAACCGTGAATGATGACCCTGGCTGTGCAGGCGACTAAAGGCGAGATTCGCTGCGCATTAGCTGTATGAAGCGAAAATCCGGATAACGGCGTCGTCACTTTGCGAAGTTTGCGGCACAGTTTCTCATTCATCACAGAAACAGCAGCGCCAGTATCAACAAGCGCCAAGGCGGTGTGGCCCTCCACAGAAACGTCGAGCACATTCGCTGGGGACAAACGAGGCCTTGAACTTGTCGCCGAATACGCAGTTCTTGCCTCGGGAACTGCGGCAACTAGTTTTCCTGGCGCATAGGGGAATGAGGACGCAGTGGCGAAACAGAACGGCGCCGCGGGGATGGCGAATGGCGGCGAGAATACGGGCGGCGAGAATACGGGCGGCGATCGGAGGCATCAAGCTGTTCGGCAGCCGACGGACGTGGCGGGGGCTGTGGTGCCGCGTAGACGTAGGTCCTGGGGTCATCCACGGGTGGTGGCACACGGCGTCGGCACAGGCGCGCAACGTGGCCAGGGACACCACATGCATAGCAAATAGGACGGTTGTCACGGGTGCGCCAAGGGTTGACACGAGCAGGAGGTGGTCGGGTTGGAAAGGCAGGCGGCGGCGTCGGAGGATAATACGAGACAAACGGCTCCGCTCTTGGTTTTCGGACGGCGTCAGCGTATGTGAGCGGCGCTGCAGCGGGAACCGGCGGACGAACAGGCGGTAGCGCTTCGGTCACTTGCTCGCGAATCACCGTTTGTAGGGTCGGATCCAGGTTGGAGGGAGGCCCCTGCACGCCGTGAAGAAGTGACAGCTGTCGAGCCACCTCCTCACGTACAAAGTCTTTTATCTGGTCAAGTAGCGGGCTGTTAGAGGTTGTCACAGCGAGGCTGGAAAGCGAGTCAGGCTGCACGGAAGGTATAGCACCAGAATTCGCTGCTTGCGGAGCTCATCGTAGCTCTGGCACAGGTTGAATACTTCGGCAACGGTGGTAGGGTTCCGGGCGATAAGCATCTGAAATGCTTCCGTTTCGATGCCTTTCAGGACATGCTTAATCCGGTCCGCCTCGGTCATAGACGAGTCTACCCTTGAACAGAGGTTGATGACATCCTCGATATAACTCGTGAACGATTCTCCCTGCAGCTGGGCTCTCACTCGCAGGCGCTGTTCAGCGCGCAGCTTGCGTACTGCAGGGCGCCCAAAGATTTCAGAAAAGGCTCTTTTGAAAGTAGACCAGGTGGTAAAGTCTGCTTCATGGTTCCTGTGCCATAGGCTGGCCACGTCCGAGAGGTAAAACACCACGTTGTTCAATTTCATGGCGTCGTCCCACCGGTTGTGGCCGCTTACCCTCTCGTAGGAGGCAAGCCAATCCTCCACGTCGTGATCATCGGACCCGGTAAAAATAGCTGGGTCCCGCTGTCGGAGAGCGCCAGGGCAAACGACGGGCGTAGGCGAAAGGGAAGATGACCAGCCAGCCAGTCATCCAGCCAGCGATCTCGCGCCGCGCGCTAGCGGAGCGGCGGCCGCCGCTGCTTATCTTCCTCTTTACAGTACTTTTATGCCTGTGTGAATGTCCGCGCCGTTCCTCTGCTTGTCGGGCTGTGCCACTCAAGCCCTATGAAGCTTTGGGAGGACAGATTTTTGTACTTTTTTATATTTGGCGGAATAAAGTAATCATAATATTATTAATATCATTGTTAATACGAGTAATAGAACCAGGACATTTCCTTGCCATGCGCACGATAGGGCGTTGGAGAGGGAAAAGGAATAATTATTAACAGCGGCTAACCCCTGCTGGTTAGAAAGATATGATTAGAGGGAATAGAAGGAAGGGAAGAGATTAGAAGGGACTCATGACAAAGTTAGTGATTCTGATTTTAACGCAGAAAGCACAGATATTAGTCCGCAATGTGCTATACGTTCTAATTCTTCATCAAAATCCAAAACAATTCAAACGGTAAATAAAAAAGCCTTCCTGTTGAAAATGTAGATCAGTAGTAAAAAAAAAATAACAGCAACTCAATGGAATATACTTATCTGAATCCATGCTGTTTAGTGAAATAAAATGATTAGATTCAAGATTATTGTAAATGTGCGAAGCGAAAACTGGTTCAACATGTAACAGGTGCATGTGAGATGGGGCGATAAATTTCGTGCGGGTGTGTGTTGCCACTTTGGCGAACCGAAATCACCTTTGTTAATTTCCAATTAGCGTGAGGCTCACCTGTTGATACTGACGGCTTGAAGATATAAAGTGAGATGATCCTGCATACAGTAATCGAGATTAGACTGGTCGCTTCTCGCGTCTCGCACAAGAATGATAACACCCCTTTGCTGCGGCTTTGCCCGAACGAACGGACACTACAATGATACGTGGCATTACCCCGCTCCCAAAGAAGCATCGCATCGGTGCTTTAAAATGAAAATAAACACGGAGGATGTAATCTTCGAGTCCTTAGGCGTTCATAATAGGGCTTAAGGCGTACTACATGTACGACTTCCGGGTTTGTGCGTCGTCGCTGAGATGCTGTCGTGCCGTCGGGGATGACTTCATAGTGAAGGTCACCGATGCGACGGAGAACCCTGTACGGGCCAAAGTAGCATTGTAGAAACTTTTCACTCAATCCACGGCAGCAAATTGGTGTCCATATCCAAACTCGATCACCTGGCTTGTAATGCGCGTCTCGTCGGCGCAGACTGTAGCGCCTGGCGTCGGTGTGCTGCTGGTCTTTAATGCGAAGCCCCGCAAGCCTTCTGGCTACCTCGGCGCGATGAAGGTAGGTGGCGACGTCGAGGTTGTCTTCGTCGTCTAAAACGTGTGGGAGCATTGCGTCGAGTGTAGTCGTGGGCTTGCTGCCGTATACCAGCTGGCGTGGGGTAAACCTGGTTGTCTCTTAGACGGCAGTGTTCTAGGCGAAGATCACGTGGGGCAGAATTGTGTCCCACGTCTTGTGTTCGGCGTCGATGTACATGGAGAGTTCTAAGTTGCTTTACTATATACCTTATACGCATGGAGTACATTGGCGTTTTGTGTTTTTGTACAAACGTTTTTTTTTATTTCTTATGTGTTGATGTTTTCTTGTAAACGAAGGACTAGATTCATTATTTTATAGCGTGATATTTGGGACGTGCTTCGATACGACTTCTGTGCAGTTGTCTCTAAAAAGAGTCGATTATCTTCTACTAAACTGTCTGTGTGAAAAAAGGGCATCGAGCTCTTTTCAGAAAACACGTGAAGTTCGGCATTTCTCCGAATGTAATCACTTCTGTTATAGTCGTGAACTTTTTTCCTCGGGATGGCATTGAACGGAAGTAGAGTTTTAACTGTATATTGGAGTAAATTATGGTCATCCAGTCCATGGGTTGAGAGATTTTTCCAGTCGATGGGAAGAAAATTAAAGTCGCACAGTGGATAAGTTACACCAGCCTCGAATAGCTCGAAAGCATTCGTAATGCTTAAATGGAGTTTGTCTGGAAAGAGCTGATCAGAGTTCAGTGCGCGGTAACAGTTGCCTATCAAAAGTTCGATGGAAGAAATGTTGCAAGGATTCCAAATGATTTCCATTTCGGAATTGGTAATGATAGCAAGCGGTGTGCCCGACTTTTAAGACCTGAGAGTACGCCCACCCTCCCTTATGATTGCGACAACAGCTCTATGTATTATATGAGAAGAAGTCTGAAAGAACTTCCCAGTCCCTAATGTAGCCATGTTCCATTGGAAGCTAAAATGTCGGAAGGACTGTCTTCGAGAAAATATGAGGCATGAGCGCAGTTTGATAAGACACTTCGAAAAATGATATTGATAACGGGGGGGAGATCTTTTTATTGTGACCCAATAGGTCCTTGGTTAATTGCTGAAGTCTTAGCTGCTATACAAACTAAAGGTAAATGATATAGAAAGCACAAGCAGTTTAAAGCTAGTAAATACTATCGAATAAAATATAAAATACATAGAAACTGCTGCAGATAACACAATCGGGACCACATGCGCCTCTCCGCGCATGCGTCGATGGTCCTTCTTTCCTTCTTTCTCTCTTTTCTTTTCTCTATATATTTCCGAGCTGGAAATAAAGGGGCGTCTTTTCTGCTCTGCGAATCGGCCTGTTTTCGTCACGTTGCTGCCGGCCTTTGGCCGGTAGAACGTAACAGTGGCGACGAGGATTCTGCTGCAGCAAGGAAGCCAGCATATACGCCCAAGCACGACAGCGAAGCAGAAGGAGCCCACCACCAGCCATGGCACACAGGCTACCGGAATTTGAAGACGAAAAAGATAAGTGGCAGGCGTACCTAGTCAAGGTGGAAGCCTATTTCGAAGCGAATGATGTGAAGGATGATGCTAAGAAAAGAGCCTTGCTGGTAGCTGCGCTTGCAACAAGAACGATAGAAATTTTGAACGGGAAGGTAGCACCGCGAAAGCCTAGCGCCCTGACCTACAAAGAGGTTGTGCAGGCCCTAAACAGCTACTACGACCCGGTACCGAATGAAATTTCTGAAAGTTTCAAGTTCTTCCATCGCTGCCAGCAAGAAGAAGAATCTGTACATGCATTCATAGTGGCAATACGGCAGTTGGCACACAATTGCAATTTTGGAACTGCGCTGGACAGAATGATAAGGGACCGTATTGTGTGCGGCGTCCGGTCCAAGAATGTGCAGAAGCAGCTGCTAGCGACGAAAAATCTGACTCTTGAGGAAGCCGAGGCTCTTGTCCTTGCCGCAGAGAGCGCTGAGCGCGATTCGCAAGGTATTGTTATGGACCAAGAACAAGCGAGATTACTAAAGCTCTCTGGTCAATACGAGTCTCGCGCAAAATCACAGGGCGTGCAACAATGCAAATGTTGCGGTAAGCATGGTCATAAGACCAAGGCTTGTCGGCTAATCAAGCGCAAATGTTACAAGTGTGCACGGCCAGGGCATTTAGCTAAAATGTGTCCGGCAAATGAGCGAAGTAGAATGCTAGCAGTAACGGCACAGACGACAGAAACCGATGAGAGTGATAGCAGCGCGTCACAAATTTGGTCCTTGACCACTCCGCGCTCTCTCATACCCCCCATCAGGAAACCGTTTACGTGGAATGGCATCGAAATAATGATGGACACCGATACCGGCTCCCCTGTTTGCGTAATTCCCAAGAGCATTTACGAATTGCACTCTCATCGATGGCCGCAGCTACAGAAGTCTGAAGTACAGCTTTCATGCTATCTGGGAAAGTTGCCGCTCCTGGGTGCATTGACAATGCCAGTTTCATATGAAGGTACAACAGTGCAGTGCAGTCTGACTGTTTTAGACTGCAATGGCCCCAGTCTTTGCGGTCGGGATCTGCTGAAAAAATTAACAGACGAACGCATTCAAGTGCTGAGCGTCTATTCGAAGGCTCCTGTGTCAAGACAAACCTTGGAGGACGTGCCGACGCTGCTCCAGCAACACTCCGACCTCTTCACTGAGGGCGTGGGTTTCATGAAAGGCCCGCCAGCCCGACTGCACATCAAGGCTGGAGCAAACCCAAAGTTCTTCAAGGCAAGGAAAGTTCCTTTTGCGCTGCGTGATAAAGTGTCTAAGGAGCTTGACAGATTAGTCTCAGCAAGAATAATATCGCCAGTCCCTCATTCTGAATGGGCAACGCCCATCGTGCCAGTTTTGAAGAAGGACGGAACAGTGCGCATTTGTGGGGACTTCAAGGTGACACTAAACCCTGTGTGCGATGTTGAGCAGTACCCCTTGCCTGTCATCGACGACATTTTTGCAAACCTATGTGGAGGAAAAAAATTCAGTGTGCTAGATCTTCGCGATGCTTACAATCAGGTCGAGCTAGATGAAGACTCGCGGAAATTAGCGGTGATAAGCACACAAAAGGGGCTCTTTTGCTACAATAGGTTACCGTTTGGCATCGCATCAGCGCCAGTGATATTTCAACGGAAAATTGAATCGGTGTTGCAAGTACTAAAAGGGACTGAGGCTTATCTAGACGATGTCCTGATAGCCGAGAGCAGCGAGGCTGAAAATGTAAACCTGCAAGCGGTGCTACAGCGTTTCCGTGAGAACGGTATCAAACTTCGTTGCGACAAGTGCAAGTTCGGTCAACAATCAGTGAGGTATCTTGGCCATCTTATTGATGCTGAAGGATTACACCCGCTCGAGAAGCACGTGGATGCAATCAGGCTAGCCCCTTAACCGCGAAATGTTGCCGAGTTGCGGTCCTTTTTGGGACTGGTTACATTTTACAACAAGTTTTTGCCAAATCTTTCCGCTATGCTGGCACCGTTGTACAGCCGTCTTGAAAAAGGTGCAAAATGGGTTTGGCAAGAAAAAGAAGACTCGGCATTTCAGAAGGCCAAGGAAGCTTTGTGTTCAGCCCCAGTGCTAACGTATTTTAATCCGCAGCTGGAGTTGATGTTGGAATGCGACGCTTCGCCTTACGGTGTCGGAGCTGCCCTTTTCCACCGAGTAAATGGAGAAGACAGGCCAATTGGTTTCCGATCACGGACGCTTACCTCAGCTGAGAGAAAATACTCCCAAATTGAGCGAGAAGCTTTAGCCCTGGTGTTTGGCGTGACACGGTTCCGCGATTACCTGTTGGGACGTGAGTTCACGCTTGTAACGGACCACCGCCCCTTGTTGGGTCTTCTCAGACAGGATCGTCAAACTTCGGTCATGGCTGCCGCCCGAATTCAGCGCTGGGCGCTTTTGCTCGGGGCATACAAGTACAAGCTCGTCTGCAAACCTGGCAAACAGATTTATTTATTTATTTATTTATTTATTACAGTACCCACAGCGCCGTGAGGCATTACAGTGGGGGGGAAGACGACTCAAACACAGTCGAAAAAGCAGATGCTAATTTCTGACGCTTTAAGCTGTTTGCCTCAATCGCTGCAGGAGCCGAAAGCGGAAACCGAAGATCTGTCGGAAATGGTGCTTATCATGGACGAATGGGACCAGCCAGCCGTTTCCCACCAAGAGATTCAAGCACTTGCAGCAGCTGACGGGTTTTTGCAAGCGATATGCAGGTACGTTACAGAAGGATGGCCCTCCGTCGTGGAAGGTGACAACCGGGAAATGGTGGAATTCCGGAAAAGGCGACATGAGTTGTCTGTGGAGAAGGGGCTGTTGTACTGGGGCCATCGTGTCGTGATACCAAGTGCTGCGCGAGAGAAACTGTTGAAGATGCTACACGAGTCTCATCAGGGTGCGTCTAAAATGAAGACAAAGGCGAGGGCTAGTTTTTGGTGGCCCGGTCTAGATCAAGACATTTGTAGGATGGTCTCAGAGTGTCGAAGTTGTGTGCAGGCCCAGCCCATGCCACCTGCACGGAACCCCGTCAGCTGGCCGATTTCGCGCGAGAGGTGGTCACGGCTGCATGCCGACTACGCAGGGCCTATTGGTAACAAGATGCTGTTGGTAATCGTCGACGCTTACAGCAATTGGATAGAAGCCATTCCAGTATCTAGAGCAACCGCTACTGCCACTGCCGACTGCATGCGAACCTTGTTTAGCAGGTTTGGATTGCCCCGCACCATATTTAGGGATAACGGTACCCCCTTTACCGGGTCCGAGTTTGCTGTATTTCTGCAGAAAAATGGAATCGAGCATATCCGGACCCCACCTTATCACCCTCAAAGCAATGGTCTCGCAGAACGGGCCGTGAGAACTATCAAGGACGGTTTGAAGAGAATGCCTGGTGTGGAGTTGGCAACGGCTCTGGCGAGAATTCTTTGCAACTACAGGAATTCGCCACAGGTTTCAGGGTTTGCACCGTCCGAACTTCTTCTTGGGTACCGTTTGCGTACAAGACTAGACATGTGTTTTCCTCCTGGGAGCCACGAAATACCCAAAAATCCAGCGACTGATTCCGCCAGTTGGTACTTCGTCCCGGGAGATGCCGTTTATGTGCGCAACTACGGCGTCGGAGAAAAGTGGACACCAGGAAAAGTGAAATCTACGAGTGGTGCCCGTCTAGTCACTGTAGCAACTGAGGACGGAGTCGTTCGACGCCATGTCGACCAGATCCGAAAACGCTCATCAGACACAGACGGAAGCAGGGAAACGTCGAGTCCTGAAGAATCTCCTCCTACGACCTTAGGAGCACCGAATTACGAGGCTCAAGACCTTCCCGAGGCGTCTGTTCCTGAGCTACGTCGGTCCACAAGAACCAAAAAGCCAGTGGAGCGCTACGGCTACTAGGAGAAAGGAATGCTGCAGATAACACAATCGGGACCCCATGCGCCTCTCCGCGCATGCGTCGATGGTCCTTCTTTCCTTCTTTCTCTCTTTTCTTTTCTCTATATATTTCCGAGCTGGAAATAAAGGGGCGTCTTTTCTGCTCTG
Source organism: Amblyomma mixtum (assembly GCF_055824585.1). Taxonomy (NCBI): domain Eukaryota; kingdom Metazoa; phylum Arthropoda; class Arachnida; order Ixodida; family Ixodidae; genus Amblyomma; species Amblyomma mixtum. The sequence continues at coordinate 183,100,058 of NC_143013.1, forward strand.
CGAATCGGCCTGTTTTCATCACGTTGCTGCCGGCCTTTGGCCGGTAGAACGTAACAGAAACAAACTCTCGACTTAGATAGAAAATCCAAAAAGAAGTATCATTCAACTCTATAGAAACCAACCGACTTGCTCCGCGTAAAATGTGGAAAAAAGTTAACGTAGTCATTAGACTTCGAGAGAAGGATCATATACAGCCAAAAGTTCTCCCACCAGCTACAACAACACAAAGCCTTGCTTGTGTGTCTCTCTTTGTCCCTTGTCTGTATTTTTGCGCTGAATTCAATTTAACATGCTTCACCAACTAGCCCGGCAGCTTGCTCTCCTTGCTATAGACTTTAATCAATACTTTTGTAATGTAGGTCCAACTGTTGCGAAACAACTAAGCATGCACGAAGCCCCTGAGCTCGCAGCCCCATTACATTTTTTTTATTGCAATATTCGTGGTGAAATCATTTCTGCTGTTAAGACAATAACTTGAGGAAGACACCAAAAAAAGGGACTAAGCGAGCATTCAGAAAAATAATTTAATGCATCCTTTTACATGACCACATATGAAGATGCATTTAAAATAACGCGGCACTCCCATATAAAAGTGCGTTAGTATGGATGACATCCAGAACTGCCGACCAGTATGAATACTTAGTGCCCTTAAAAATGTTTTACCCATTTTTTAGATAAATATAACGTACGATTAGACAACCAGCACAGTTTTAGGAAAAACAGATCTACTTCCACGGCTGTACAATCTTTCAGCGGATTTATCATCAAAGCATTAAATAACAAAGGGTATGTATTTGCCATTTCTATTGATATTAAAAAAATCATTTGACACTGTGAACCATGATATACTACTATCAAAATTACATCATTATAGATTCAGAAGTCAAGCAAATCAATTTTTTGAGACTATCTTTCTGGCCGTAAGCAAAGTGTTAAAATCGACAAAGCCGACTATGCTGTGTGGCTAGCCTCTGGGCTCGGGGTTGGGACCATTACTCTTTTCTTTGTATATAAATCATCTGCCCAAACTATTATGCATGCTGATGATACACCTCTTCTCTTCTCTAGCCCTCAACCTAATTTTGCCGAAATGCACGCTAATAGCGATCTTTGTCCGATATGCCAGTGGTTTTTACAAAATAAATTAACAATACACACCTCAAAGACTAAATACACTGCTTTCTTCAGTCTATTTAAAAGCTCAAAAAGCTTAAATGAGTTATGAATAGACGGAAACCCCCTGGAACGAGTTGATCAACAGGTATATCTTCGTGTAACTCTAGATTAATTATTCAAATTTAATCTTCACATAATTCATGTAAGCAGTATATTGAGGCGGGCCTGCATTGTCCTCTCGCTTCACACATTAAAATTGTTTGCATTATTGCATTTTTGAAAACAATAACACGCGTTCTTTGTTTCAAAGGTTTCTTATTGCTCGAGGAAGCATGATAGACTCGAAGATTCATACATTCACACTGAATAATTTAATATCGCATTTTGAGGTGAACGATTTTCCGTTTCTGTTTGTGAACGCCGAGTTACAGTGACGCCACTATCTAGGATGCTCAAATCCTTGGTCTGGTCACATGGGCCCACAAAGTTGTGAAGCACCTACTGGGCGCATTTGTTTTTCAGTCCCGGACTGTCCGGGACTACTTGCGGACTCGAGTCCGTATTTGTTTTTCTCCGGCAGCCCGAAAGCTCCGCCTACCTGCCTGCATCGCCATAGCAACGCGTTCGTTTTTAGCCTATGGCAGTCCGCGGGCTGCTTGGGGCTGCGGAGAAGGCAGCAGACGATAGCTGCGCGCCGCGCTGGCAGCCATATTGAGTTAGACTCCGTGTGCATTTTGAGTATTTTTCGTGTTCCTGGAGGTCGATATCATGCGTTAAACCTTCACATGAGCTCCGCAGCTGCTCTCTGAGCAATCGCAATACTTTTTGTTCTTGCGTCTTTGTTTATTTTCTTGAAATCCACCGCACACGGACGCGCGTTCGAAGCTGCGAGCGCGTATTGTTTGCTCGTGTCGTCAAGAGGAAGGCGCTGCGATCGTCGAAGAGTGCGGACGTGCCTCACATGCGCTCCGTGATTTTTGGGTCCTTTGACCCGGTTAATCTCATCGGATCTCCAAAATTTCTGTTGGAATCGACGCCGAAAGTGAAGCGGACCACGAGGATACCACTTCTGAGCCGGTGGGTCCATTTTTTCGGATTTTATCGGACTTTGAAGTTCCCACGTGGTCGGCCAGGCGTTAGGCCTAACGAGGCTTAGCACGAGCTCGGGGCTCCGCGGCCTTCCCGGCCCCGGCCCGCGGTGAAGACGCATCGGAGCGATGTCCCGAAATAAAACTTCGAGTCAAGAACAACCAGCAACCCTAAGACAACCAGGATTTTCGACAGAATTGCACGAAAACATGGAGGAGGATCTCCATGACACCATTGACGTGGCCCATGTGCCGCTAGGCCACGGAGGCCTCGCCGCCGCAGGAACCCAAGCCCTGAGATGCAGCACCCCAACGACCCTACAACGTCCACAGGTCGACGGAATCGACGCAGACAAAGCAGAAGGCTGGGCAGTCGTCCAGTCAAAGAAGTCGAAGAAACGCCAAGAGGGCGGCGACAGATCGCAAGTCTTGGCGGGAAACTGTGCAGGGAGACTGCCATTTTTTGGCGATACAGGAGGAAGCACAGCTGGCATGACGTCAGCTGCGACGGAGAAGAGACAACGGGAAGGAAGGCCAAGACTACGCATGCCTCCTCTCCCAAAGGACGACATAAAGATAGTCCTCCGACCGAGAGGATTAGTAGTCAAGGACTTACCGCAACACAAAGTGGTGGGAGCGGTGGTCGAGGCCACCGGAAGAGGATGTAAGGAGGAAGACCTCCTCGTCAGACTTCGCCACGGATCAAACATCATAATCGTGAGCACAGCCAACGAGGACGCAGCCAAGAAAGTTCTGCACATCAGGCAGATCAATTTTGGAGGCAAGAGCTTCGTAGTAAACACACACGTGGCGGCTCCGGAGGGAACGCTACGGGGGGTGATTCACGGTCCAGCACCGGACACTACGCCTGAAGAACTCAAGACACACATACGACTTCGCACGCAAGGCGTCAAGGTCATAACGGCGAGAATGCTTGGGAAGTCAAGCACAGCCCTCATCACGTTTGACGGACCCACACTCCCGAAATTCGTTATCTACCACAGCAGCGAATATCGGTGCCACCCGTACCGGCCCACGAGGCAGGTATGCTATACCTGTGGCCAACAGGGGCATCGTATGGATGTATGTCCAAATCCAGACATTAGAGCCTGCAGGCAATGCGGGCTCCAGAACCCAGCAGAGGAACATCAGTGCACGCCAAAATGTCTGGTGTGTGACGGGGACCACGTCACGGGCACGAGAGAGTGCAAACAACGACTCAAGTCAGCAAGCGAACTGCGGTGGGGACCCCTGCAGCAGCAACGCAAGAGCCGGGACCGCAGCCGCAAGGGAAAGCCGCGGTGGTTCCGGGACGAGAGCCAGGAGTCCGGGCGTGGCGGCAGCCGCGGAGGCAGCCGCAACCGGAGCCAGAGCCGGGGATCCGAACGAGACGAGTCCTTCCCGCCCCTGGGAGGCAGGCAGCAGCAACAGAAGCAGAAGCAAGGACAGGAACAGAAGAAACAGAAAACCGGCGGTGTCAAGGTGAGCTGGGGAGACGGCCCTCCCAAATCGCTCTTTGCTCCGCACTCAAACACAAACACACAAACCGCTCGCGAGAAGCAGTTAGCGGAAGAGAATAAGGCCCTCAGGCAGGAACTCGGCCAGCTCAGGAAGCAGCTGAGCGAGGTCCTTAAAGAACTACGCGAAATCAGGACGGGGCAGACGCAGCCCAGAACTCAGGTCCCACCGCCCCCAACGGTGGAAACACAACAGCAACGGGATGGTGAGCTTAAGGCCCTCATAATGAACATGCAGAAACAGACACAAGACCAGATGCAATTTATGCAACAAAAATTCGCACTTCTGGAGCAAAATGTTAGAACACACATTAAGAACCAGAACACGCAGAGAATGACTAACGACGCTAGAGACCGCCTGTTTAACGAACGCAGGTTCAGCACAGAAACCCTAAATACAAATAACAGTACACCAACATGGCAGAGCGCCTCCAACAACTAGAGATGTGGCAGTGGAACTGCAGGGGGTACAGGCAAAAGCACGGCCTCCTGCAGCAGTACATTTACGCCAGGAGAACTCCGCCAGATATAATCATGATACAGGAAACTAATTGCACACCTTCGCTGAGGGGCTACACGTGCCAGGAGGCTGGCCGCACCGCGACCCTTGTCAGTAAAAAACTGGTAGCCATAGCTCATGACGAAATAACGGATACCCGGATCGAGCACGCGATTACAGAGATCATACCCAAAAAGAAAGCGCAATCCAAGAGCACCTTCACTATCAACCTATATAGCCCGCCTAAGCAGAAGGACGGGGACTTCATTAGGCTCTTCACAGAAGCCAGAAAACTAGCGGGCTGTAACACCCTGGTTATAGCAGGGGACTTTAACGCCAAACACCCAAGATGGGGATACAGCAAAGACGATAGGAAAGGCAGGGTAGTCTGCATCGCAGCAGAGAAAACGGACTGCGAACTCTTGACTGACGAAGACCAGCCAACAAGACAGGGCAATAGCGTCAGCCCAGACACGTGTCCTGACCTAACCTTTGTAAGGGGCGCTAGGCAGGTGGAGTGGGAAAACCTACTCGAAAACCTAGGGAGCGACCACTACATACTGAGAATCAGTATCACCGCTGAGAATACCAAGCGGAAAATAGGCAAGACTCGGCTCGTCGACTGGGACGCCTTCAGGGCCCACTGTAGGCAGATGCAAGGAGGCAACATTGAATCTGTGGGGGAGTGGAGTCAACAGCTCAAGGAGATCCAGGCACTCTACACCAAGGAGGTGGATCGAACCGAACAAGCCCCGGAGGTGGACAAGCGGCTCCTCAAGCTATGGGAGGCGAGGCGCGGACTCACTGCGCGGTGGAAAAGACAAAAACTGAACAGGAAGCTCAAGATCAAGATAGCCGAAATCACCAAGCAGGCGGAGGAGTATGCGACACAGCTGGCCAGGCAAGGTTGGCAGCAATTTAGCAGTGCGCTGAACGGCACCCTGAGCACGGCCAGGACGTGGCAGATCCTCAAGTCCCTCATGGACCCAAGCAAAAACAAGTCGGAGAGCGGCAAGGCAATCCGAAGGCTGGTGCACCAATACACCGGTACAGACGAACAGCTAATGGAGGAAGTCCGGATCAAATGCTATGGCAACGATCAGGCCCAGAGCTATAAAGAAGAATACCGGGGCGAAGCGAACCCTAATATGGACAGACCCATAACCAGAGAAGAGGTGGTCGAAGTGATCAGGTCTGCTACGAAAAATACGGCAGCAGGAGCAGACAAAATCCGTAACTCGCTGATCAGAAACCTAGGAGATGGAGCCATTGATCAGCTTACTGCCTACTTCAACAAACTCTGGCAGGAAGGAACGGTGCCCGCCGAGTGGAAACATGCGGTCGTGGTTATGATCCCGAAGCCTGGCAAGAAACTACAAGTGGAAAACCTCAGACCGATCTCCCTTACGTCTTGTCTAGGCAAGATGTACGAAAAAGTAATAACGAAGAGAATCCAGTCGCACCTGGAGAGGAACCAACTCTACCCCGATAGCATGTACGGGTTTCGAGCTCACCTGTCCACGCAAGACGTACTCCTCCAGCTAAAGGAGGAAGTACTGGAGAAGATGCCAAGAAGCGGGGAGAACGTTGTCATGGCCCTCGACATCAAAGGGGCCTTTGACAACGTGAGCCACGCCGCCATCATGGAAGGCATAAACGACACGAACTGCGGGAAGAGGGTCCACGACTACATCAGGGCCTTCCTAAGTGACCGGACAGCAACCGTAGGGCTAGGCGAGTTACGAAGCGACGTCTTCGCCACGCCCTGCAAGGGAACACCCCAAGGCTCTGTCATATCGCCTGTACTCTTCAACATGGCGATGCTAGGACTAGCGAGAAGGCTCAAAGAGATCCCGGGTATTCAACACGCGATGTACGCCGACGACATTACCGTATGGACCACCCAAGGGTCGCTAGGAGAGAAACAAGATCGGTTACAAGAAGCTGCCACCTGCATAGAAGACTACGTAAGGGAGAGAGGCCTGAGGTGCTCGACCGAAAAGTCGGAGATCATCAGAATAGGGAGACTCCCCACCCAAGCTTCACTGGATGTCGTCCTCGAAGGACAGCTGATCCAGGAAAAGAACCTGGTCCGCATCCTGGGTATGTGGCTGCAAAGTAGCCGCAAATGCAGTCACACCATCACCCTGCTCAAGAGGGCCGCGGAACAAGTGGGAAGAATGATCAGCCGAGTATCTCAGAGAAGATACGGAATGAAGGAAGAAGACACTCTAAAACTCGTGAACAGCTTGCTCGTCAGCAGGGTCATGTACTCGCTGCCTTACCACGCTACAACGAAAGCGGAGAGGGAGCAGGCCGACTGTGTCCTCAGGAAGGCCTACAAGATCGCTTTGCACCTACCCAGGAACGCATCAAACGAAAAACTGCTCCAGCTCGGAGTCAGCAACACCTTCGACGAGCTCGCAGAGGCTCAAACGGGTGCACAACTGGTTAGACTCAGAGGCTCCCCCACAGGAAGGGCGCTCCTGAAGAGGTTGGGTCGGAACACCGGTGGTCTGGCTGACAGATACACAGAAGTACCAGACGACCTCAGAAGGACTTTCAATGTAGGGCCATTGCCTAAAAACATGGATCCCAACTTACACGAGGAGAGGCGGAGGGCTAGGGCCGAGCAGATGGACAAAAGGCTAGGCCGATCCGAAAACACACTATATACGGACGCTTCTATGTACGCAAGCGTAGAGAACCGCACAGCCGCTGTAGTGGTAGTCAATGGTACAGGGGAAATGACCTCCTGCGCTTCAGTGGGAGTGTCGGGGATAGCGGAGGCCGAAGAGATTGCCGTCGCGCTGGCGGTAGCCGAAGGCTATAGAAGAGGCCGCTCCCTGAACATTCTAACGGACTCGAAAGAAACATGCAAGAGTTATACGAAGGGCAACATTAGCGGCATCGCCCTTAGGATCATCGGCGAGGCGGCAGCTTCCGCTGGAAAAACGCCTATACAGCATATCATCTGGGTGCCAGCTCACGCAGGCGTAGCAGGAAACGAAAGGGCGGACAGCCTGGCTCGAGGGCTCACTTACCGAGCAGGCTTATCGGACGCCCCGGAGTTACGGCTACTCACGTGCGAGGGAGGCTACGCAGAGACCCTACAACTTTATAGGGGTACTAGATTGAGGTATCCACCACCACACAGAGCACTGACTAGGGAAGAGGCTGTAGGATGGCGTAGGCTACAGACGAACACTTTTCCTAACCTGTACATATACAGCAAAATGTCACCAACGCAATTCAGATCAGACTGTCCCTGGTGCGGCGGTACACCTACACTCTATCACATTACCTGGGAGTGCGAAAGAAACATAGCATTCCACAATTATCAAACACCGAGTGAGGAGCAATGGGAGAGCTGTCTCTCCAGCAGCGAGCTCGAGGTCCAGAGGGCCTTGGTACAGCACGCTGTTGAAGCGGCACGACTCAGTGGAGCCCTGGACTGAGGGCCCACCCTTGCTCGAAGACTCAAGTCGCCAGCGCCCAAGCAGGACGACCAAGAAGTCTTCATCTCCGCGAATCTCTTGAAAGAGCAATAAAAGTTTTCTCTCTCTCTCTCTCGTTCGCTTGTTTTGCGACATCCTGTCTGTACGCTTACCCGAAAGCATCGCAGGTGAACCACTCGTATACTGGAGCAGCTACAGAGCTTGTCAACATTTTTGCGAAGGCTTTCGTCTATGTGCCGATCCGCAACGAGTTGGGCTACTTTGTGCGAACTTCGCCGCAAGCAGTAGCGGCGAGCATACCTCCGAAGCTGAGTTCTGTAATGCACCTACGCTAAGCTGACAGTACAGTCTTTAAATCGACTCAGTATCATGATCGAGCGCACGGCGTTGCTTCGGCGTCGTGGTGGCCGTGGCTTGCGTCGTCTGCTAGCAGATGACAGCATCCTTGTACGGTAACCGAGGGGGAGCCCGGCTCTGGCGCCGAGTTCGAAAGCAGCCTATGGCAAGTAGGTCATGTGACCATGAGGCAGTTTCCTGTCAGAGCGGAAGCCGAGACCTGTCAGCAAGTAGTCCGGGACTGGAAAAACAAATGCGGCCACTGCTGCATTGTCTGCTTTCTCACACACGTGCTGACCAGCGCATAAAAAAACAACGATATGGCTAGTTCTAGCAGCTCGGATTTTGACGAATCTGATTCTAATGAGAACGGTAACTTTGTTTTTAAGGCGGAAGCCTTTAATGTCTCATCGTTGTAAGCAGCAGTTGTCGACAGAAAATGTCACGCTTTTCAATTGGTGGAAACGGTCGTGACGTCACAGTGCGCGAATTTCAAACGGGGCCAATTGTACTTTGGCTAGTAACCATGCAACCACTTGAAGGGATCGTATAGTAATGTTCCAATTAAGTGGGACTGAGCTTAGTTAATTGCTTAATTACCCAATTAGTCTAATTAGCTTTACTAGTCAGGCCATATAAATAAATAAAACCGATTAAGAAATTGGTCGAGCTCAGGAATCGAACCCCGGTCTTCGGCGTGAGAGACGAGCATGCTATCCACTCCGCCATGCCAGCTCGGTGGTTTGGAATGAACAAAGGCGCGTCTAGTGAATACGGTGTCTTCACTCACTCTCATCCTCCTCCATTCCCTTCCGGCGAGGTTTAGGTGTCCAACAAATGAGAGACAGATACATTTCCTTTCCTCAAAAACCAATTTACTGACGAGCGAGGCGTAGAACCGAATGGGCGATGGCGTTCTATGGACTCCTTGGCAGCGTTGCAAGACGCTGTCGTGTTCCACTCTTAGGGGCATCAGTGGCCACACTTTAGGTCAAAAAAGTGCCCCCCCCCCTGAATTTTGTGAGACAGTTACTGCGTAATTTCCTTTCCTCAAATACCATTTTCATTTTCTTCATTACGGCTCCTCTTTATCTATCTTCTTTCACTCCCACTTCCTCCCTTCCTCTACGGTGCGGTTCAGGTGTCCACCGAGATGACAGAGAATTACTGCGTCATTTCCTTTCCTCAAAAAGCGTTGCGTTCAAAGGGCAAGGCATCGCGCTGAACGGGTGGTGTTCCGTGGACTCCCTGGCAGCGCTACAACGCGCTGTCGCGTTCCACTCCTAAAGGCGGAGCTTAAGCGTAATTAATTAGCAGTTAATTAGTATTCAGGCATTAATGAGTAATTAACCATTAATTAGTGAATTGTCATCACTTAGTAATTAGCAGTCAATTATATGTGACGCCACCGGTGCCACAGAAACAGCGAAGGTGGTGCGGAAAACGCTTCCGCCTCTACCCACTTTAGACAGTCAAAGTGCCCCCTGAATTTTTTGCTAGGACGATCGCACGCTATTATCACACAATGCACTTTGCACAATGCCAGTAAGCATGGCTAGTTCGGCAATACATTGAGAAAAACTAACCGAGCGAGTGGCTGTTCGCAGCAAATGCGACTCGCTGGTGCGTCGACTGCGTTCACGTAGCTCGTCACTTGTGCCTCACGGCTGCGGCTGTGCCAAGCTCGTCGCTCATTTTAGTATGACGTCACTAAAACGTTGGTTACTCTACCAGCGTAGTGACGTCAGCGTTGATCGTGATAGCGATGGGTCTAGATCGTGAGAGTGAGCATTTAGGTAATATTTGCAACCGAATTACAATATTTTTTAAACGTTTGTTGCGTCCAACACCCGAGTGTGTGTGCCCCTGCGTTCAGAGGAGTCCCATAGGAGGCTTTTTATAGCCTCCAAATTCGGTGTATCCACTCCTTTTAAGGCAGTTCGACGCACATCCAGATTGCAAAATCAATTCATCTCCTCTGCGTAAAGTACCCATTTCCTGTGCGCATACACTGGTGGCACCTGTCGTGGACTTTCCCAGCGATGGCCCCTATTGGAAAACGGCTCCACAGGGAAGTGGGCCTGAGGCGGAACCGCGAAGATTATATGAAGTGGACAATGATTCTATGAACAATCAGACTACCTCGCCGAAACTGGTCTCCACCCCTTCTTTTATCTTTCTGTACCCGATATTCCGCTACCCCTTTCTCAACGTATGCCCCATGGCTGACTTCTCGAAAAAAAAAACATTCTGTACCTATCCTTTGAGTTTCTGATTAGCTGCAGCCTCGCAAAGAGCGAAACAACAAGCAAAACTTTCAAAGTGGTTTTTATGATAACTTGACCCCCCACCTCTTGTTTATTAAAGCGAAATCCTTTAATGGCTCATGCTCGCGGTGTCCGTCCATGCTCGCCGTGCCCTTCCATGCTCGCGGTGTCCATCCGTGCGCTGGAATCATTCGAACTGTGGCCTCTCCTCCGCGCAGCGGCCGCAACCTCCTCTGTAATTTCCTTACCTCCAATTCATTTCTTCATTGCGGCCCTTCTTTCTGTTTCTTCTTTCACTTACACTTCCTCCCTTCCTCTACAAGCGGATGACGTGTGTCCACGGAGATATGCGACACAGTTACTGCGTAATTTCCTTTCCCCAAATACAATCTCCATTTCCTTCACTGCGGCCCCTCTTTCTCTTCTTTCACTCCCACTTCCTCTCTTACTGTACGGTGCGGTTCGGGTGTCCACTACGAAGGTTGCTAGGAAACGGCTCAAAAGGCCACATCAACAACACAACAGCGCGATTCAGGCGTCCACTGACGGAGGGAGCCAGTTTGCGCACTTCTTTTCCTTAAAATGTTCGGTGTGTAAAACTCCAACGCCAAGGAACACAATGAACGCCGAACGGGCGACGGCGACGCTGTGAAACAGGCTCCAATGAGCTGCGCTCTCAAACACTACAAAAAAAAACCGACCGCAGTCGCCAAAGACAATAAAAACCGCACATGGGGGAAGCCCGCCACGCGCGAAACAGTTCGGGGAAGCGGAAGGGTTGACCATAAGGCTTTCGCCAAGCACACGTTACAATTTCTAAAGTGTCTTCGGTAATTTCTTTTGTGCTCAATATGAATAAATAAGACCAAATTTTGGCTTCAACGAAGAGCATCTCCAAAGCGCTCTTCGCATGCGCAATACAGCCTCTCCCCTCAGCTCGCTTTTGCAATTAGTTTAATGCGACTGTAACATACTCCCGGACATTGCTTACGCCTGTATCGGTGGAAATACGGTGTTACTTTTTGCAAGCTCCCCTGACTTATTCGTGGCTCGCATCGTTTCCCCCGCCCGATATCAATCTGCAGCAAGAGACCGTTAGCTGCACTTTGCCGGGCCTAGCCTCCATTCTCTTTTCAATCCTCATTACCTGAAATTCGTGAGAGTCCCCAGCACTGTTTACTCCTAGCGAGCTATTGCCCTTCAATGAAACACAACAGGTAATTTCCCATATCTACTCGCCAAGACATTACCTTGATTTTCTCAGATGAATTGTGCATTTGGTGATCTTTAAGAGCATCTGAATATAGCGGCACCCCGGCGTGCTAGCATAATTTTGTTCACACGCGCTTGAAACATTCACCGCTAGGAATCCATGTAAATGGTAAAAATTTGAATTTTTTTTTCAGGCTATAACTTTATTTTTCAAATTTTCCCTGCTCTGATCACTTTTTCCCAATCAAAACAGACAAAAGGAAGGACTCACTTCATTGATTTTAAATCTTTTTTTTTGCCAGAAAAACCAAGTATATTGTTCAAAATTTAAAATTTGAAAACGCAGCCGACAAATTCCACGCAAGAGAGAAAAAAGCCACCAGGTCCGCTTTTGCACATTCGTTGCTCTGTGGCCGAGTACTCCAAAGATGCTACTTCCAAACTGCGGGGACATGTGATTGGTCTCAACCACTTATCTCCACTAGGTGGCTGGATGCCGCATTCCCGCTTTCCGAGACGTGCGCGGGTGAAGCCATGGGAAGTTGGACGGCTTGTCCCGGAAGTCGGGTGTCTGCTGTGTATTTCAAAGCAAAAATTCGCGTCTTTCGCCGTTTCGTTCTCAGTTTTTTGCGCTGCTCTCGTGTAATGTCTGCTGTTATATGAAAGGAACAAGCAAGCTGAACGCGAGAAGTGAGACAATTGGCGCAGTACCCTGTAATTTCAGAGAAGCCGAAGAAAACAGGCATGTAGGTTTCACCTTTCCGCGGCAAAGGAGTACGTGCATTAAACACTATGTTGTTGTCTGGTTCTTGTCTTCCGAGCGCGAGGGAGAAGTAGTGGAACGACGATGAGGCTAGATCGATCATCTTAAAACCAAATTTTCGTGTAACAAAGAAAAGGCACAGCGCGAGAGGAACGACTGAAAAAACTGACAATGCTGCAGTGCGCGTGACAAGCGCTGTTAGAAGTCAACTGCACCAAGCACCACGAATAGAAGCCCATTCAGGCTTAACTTGCTAGAATACCAAACAGTACATGATACGCTCCGTCGAAAAAGCAGTACCATACCTTCTGGAGGCAGTAATGTGAACCAACCGAACAAAGCCGACACATCAACAGAAAGTGGCTTAGCCCTCGCTCCGGTTCGGTCTAAACATAATTCGATAAAATGGTCGCTGCAAAGTCAGCCGCCTGGTGAATGTTTCCGCCTATTCTTTCTTATATTTATCCCACATCGATAGCATAACTTGGGCGTGAGCGTAGGAACAAGCATCACAGTAAACACCAGAGTTGGCGAAGCTAGCGCGAAGTGACGGCACAGAGTTGAGCAGACGAAGCTCCATACTTGTTGTGTGTAGCGACGTCCTGTAGTCTGCAAGTGTCATCCCATTGCGATGAAGTGGACCCTTATTTTTTAGACGTCTTTCCCGAAGACTTCGCGGGTCTGCTCGGTCAGTTGACGGCGCAACAGGTCGGCATTGTCATTTAAAAAGACGAGAACGGCGAAAAGACGGAATGCTAAGTGGGAAAACAAAACTGGAACTGAAAAACCGTGCTTAGGTCCGATTTCGTGCACTGCAAAAGGCTCACTTCCGGGACAAGGCCACTTACTTCCGGTGGCTTCACTTTCAGGAGCTCAATGCATCATGCAGCCCCCTAGTGGAGATCAGCGGTCTCAACTGTTCGCACACAATTTTTTTCGCATGGTTTATGCGCGCCGTTTTCAAGCTACATAAGCATGCGCCACCTGGGGTTACCTAAGGTAGCCAGGAGTGCTTGCCCATAAACGCTAATACGGCCTAAGCACCCTACGTTGTAAGCAGCCAAAGATATCGCTTCCCTACCACCTCCGTACGATTGGAGTTCTGGGTGGGAGACTCCTTAGAGCTGTCCACTATGCGCACCTAAATACTCGATAGGACAATGCAGAGAAGCCAATACGGCTAGCGAACTCAGTAATGAGTGACACAAACCAAAACCTGTATCTGAGGCGCACGAATGCCAACCTTTGGCAAAAACATGCGGAAAACCTCCGTATCAAACACTTTGTCATCGGAAAGATGGTATCCGTTCTATTCTGTACAAGCAACAGGACTTAAGGGCCGTCGCTATGTCCTTTACATATTTTCCTGCCCTTCTCTCTTCCTTTGTGGATTGCAGAGAAGCCCGTGTTCGTTTACTTTCCACAGTTGCTCTCTCCCTGGATGTAGAGGTCTTTACACAGACGCCTCTACCAATGGGCATTCCCACAGCACTGCCTTCTTATTTAATGATCGCATCCTCTCCTATTGCTTCTAAACAAGTGTCCCTGAGCAGACAGAATAAAGATTTTTCACCGCCGTGCTCAGCGATCAGCCTACCCAGTTTCACGGGCATGTCGGTAGAGAGGTGTCTGTTATGCCCTTCATCGAAACTGCAGTTTACCCTCCCCCCTACGTGCAAGGTCATGCGTCCTGCTGAGCATCCCCCCCCCCCCACGTTTAGGAATACTTAGGTGCAATGTGTTCTTTTCCACGCTAGCATTGTATGGAATGAGTTGCGTCATGCTAGCTACTTTGCTCTACTCTTGGACCCAAAAATACACTGCATGGACGCGTGTTCCCCTCCCAAAACACTTAATTTGTTCGTTTCCATCAGCGATCGTGTTTGATTGAGAGAAAGTGCTACCACGCGCTTTAACCTGCCGCCTACGTCGCTGACCTGCTTTAAGCTGAAAGCATTACCTGACAGTCTGCCCAAGCACACAGGCTCACCCTGACTGCGGTTAGTTGACTCACACCCCTGAATTTCTCTATAATGCGACATCAGATCGCACATCAATCCTCTCACAATTCTTCCACTTATTCTTTGATGGAGATGCCGCTCACGTACTCATCACAGTGACGTACAAAATGCGCGTCCTGGTGGTTCTAGTCTCAGTGTCTCGATCAGCACCTACTACCCCGGATCTCAACATTTCTGCTGCGAAAGAAGGGTCAATAACTAATAAAGAATTGGTCAATAAATCGAAGTGGGAACAGTGTTGGTCACAACCTTATAGTTAGCGGCGATTTTAACTTCCCTGACATCGATTGGGACAATCTAACCGCATCTTCCCGCCATTCCAGAGAATTTTTGGATCTTATTCTTTCGTTTGACCTCTCTCAAGCAGTCAGAACACCAACTCGGGGCACTAACATCCTAGATCTTGCACTTGCATCTAATCCTGATTTAATCCAGTCTTTATCATCCATCGCCGGTCTTAGCGATCATAGCATAGTGTTGTTCAATTTTTCAGTTCGCATCACTCCGCGACAACGCTCAGTGAAATACATACGCGACTACAAAAAGGCCAATTTTTCTAAAATCAATGAAGAACTAGCAAAATTTCTTCACCACTTCGAACAGACTGCCTCTTTCAGGTCTATTGATGATAACTGGTCCATGTATAGAGATAAAATTACCTCTTTAACTGAATCTTATGTACCCCTCGTTTGCATTCGTGGTGATGCCGGAAAACCGTGGTTTACCAACTCTTTAAGAAGTCTGTGCAATAAGAAAAAACGATTATTTAGAGAAGCTAAGGGCTCCAACTTAGCGTCTAAATGGGAAAAATATTTTAGCTGCCTGAGAAATTACACCAAGTTGCTTAAGAGCACTAAACAAAATTTTTACAGCAATGACCTACTCGATATCCTTCGAAACAACCCAAAAAAGTTCTGGACTATTTTAACTCCAGGTCGTAGCGGTTCGCATAATATATCTTTATTAGATCAAGATGGTTGTCATGTTCCAAATGAGCTTCGCTCGGACGTAATGAATGCGTACTTCTCATCTGTTTTCACCCACGAACCAGCCGTAAACATTCCTACATCACAGAGCCTAAATGTATCTGAAATGCCACCTGTTAGTATCTCAGCCGAAGGAATATGTAAACTTATTGAAGATTTAAAGGTATCAAATGCTCCTGGGCCCGACAACATTTCTGCGAAAATTCTTAAATGTACCAAAGTAATATCCAGCCACTTCCTGCAAATCATTTTCACGCAATCTATTTCTAGTGGCCAAATTCCGTCTGAGTGGAAGATTAGCCGAGTCGTGCCTTGCTTTAAGGCAGGAAACCGCTCTGATCCATCAAATTATCGTCCCATCTCGCTAACATGCATTGCGTGTAAACTACTTGAACATATTATTTACTCCCAAGTAGCTAATCACCTCGATAGAAATTCTTTTTTCTTTCCAAACCAACACGGATTCCGTTCTGGCTACTCATGTGAAACTCAACTTTTTGAATTTACGACTGACCTCCACCTAAACCTTGACTCCTTGTTTCAAACAGATATCATCTACCTCGATTTTTCTAAAGCTTTCGACCGAGTTCCCCACCAGCGCCTTTTGGCTAAACTTTCCTCCCTTTCACTGCACCCGCTGATATTATCATGGATTCGCAGTTTCCTAACTAATCGTTCGCAATACACCGTCATCGACAACCATCCTTCTACCGTTACTAAAGTTACCTCCGGAGTGCCTCAGGGCTCAGTTCTTGGGCCGCTCCTGTTTCTTGTCTTTATCAATGACCTTCCTGCTGGCATTTCATCATCCATCCGTTTGTTCGCAGATGATTGCGTTCTTTACCGCCGTGTTAGCACTACGAACGACCAGTCATTGCTGCAGGACGACCTGAACTTGATACAAAGTTGGTGCTCTACCTGGCTCATGAAATTGAATGAAACTAAATGCAAGTTTATGCACGTGTCCCGTAAACGATCTAACCTGCACTTTTCATACTCGCTAGACAGGACCGCGCTATCTGAAGTTGAATCCTACAGATACCTCGGCATAGAAATAACAAGTAATCTTAACTGGTCGAAGCACATTACGTCCCTGGCTGCTAGCGTTTCTAAATCACTAGAATTCATCAGACGATCGCTCACATTTTCTCCCCCTAAGGTTAGACTAATCGCATACGAAACTTTCATCCGCACTAAACTTGAATATGCATCGAGCATTTGGAATCCCCATCAAGAGTATTTAGCACATATGTTAGAGGCCATTCAAAATCGAGCAGCTCGGTTCATAACATCAAATTATGATTCTTGGTCGAGTGTTACTAATATCAAATCCTCCGTTGGTTTACCTTTCTTGGCATCCCGTCGTAAGATAGCAAGGCTTTGTCTATTTCATAAACTTTATTATAATTTTCCCCAACTGCGTGAGAGCCTAATTTTGCCCCCTTTAAGATCATCGCGACGTTTGTTTAATTGCCGTAATATCCAACGCATTCATGGTTCAACCAATGCGTTCAATTCCTCGTTCTTGCCAGCTGCCATAGCCGAGTGGAATGTCCTTCCTGACAGTGTTGTGAATGAAGTTAATTCCCTAAAATTTAAACAGATGTTAATTGATTTATTCCGCAAATGATTCCCGTTGAAGGCCCTTTTTCCTTTTCTTTTCTTTTTTTTCTTTTTCTTTTTTTTCTTTCTTTTTCTTGTGTTTACCTACTTACTCGCATGTTTTTCTTTTGAAGTGTTCACAGCTGTATCGACATGTGTCTAAGTTTATGTTCCAACTTTGTTCTTTGTTCTTTGTGACTTGATTACTGTTCGACCCCCCCCCCCCCCTTATGTAATGCCCCCTGGGGCCCTTAAGGGTAAATAAATGATGATGATGATGATGAAGAAAGGTATGTAGGAACATGGTGTTACGGGTATAGCTGTACTGATAGCTGACGATGAAATCACGTGGGGATTTCTATCATCCGCGATCGGCACACCTTCCTTTCAGAACGGATGAATGCTTACTGCATCCGGTTACTCGAACATGAACACCGCACCTCCTCACACTCTCCTCATACGGCCTCTTGAGGCGGCTGTTATGCATGAAGTCCGTCTAGTATGAATGGATAAGTGGCCGTGCATGATACCAACCTATCGTATTCACCAAATATAATGACTGGTTACTGGAATCGTGTAATGAAATCCTCTACGGGAAGCGCTTGCATTAACCGTTACCCGCGTAGCCATTGTGAGAGTCGCACGACCGCAACAGACAGTTCACATCTCTACCTGGACTTATTAAACACTGCCACTGGCACCAACTCTCTTACAAATTTCAATTACCGTAAGAATAAGTGCCTTGCGCACTTTTGAGGCTCTTGTCATTGTATTGTCCGGACAAAATCACCGCCGTGTTCTCAAATTCATGAACGCGTTTATACCTTACAAATTGTTTTTAGCTTTCACCTTACAGCAGTGAGCGGCCAAGGGAAGCCGGAAAGGCGTAGCAATTATGTGGTATATCATTCTTGTTTCGTGCGCCGCCACCGCTCTGTTCTGGCTAGCGTCACGATGGCTGTTGCTGAAGCCACGCCTTCCTCACGGAACGAGGCTTACACCCATGCCACCGGCGTAGTCTATCCGCGGTCACATGGAGCTTTACCGGCGCGACTTTGC
Source organism: Amblyomma mixtum (assembly GCF_055824585.1). Lineage (NCBI taxonomy): Eukaryota > Metazoa > Arthropoda > Arachnida > Ixodida > Ixodidae > Amblyomma > Amblyomma mixtum. The sequence goes on from NC_143013.1 coordinate 183,117,982, forward strand.
CTGCAAGAAAGCTATAGAATGAGCAGGGAGTACGGCCCCGTGTGCAGGTATTTCCTTGAGTACACTTAAAGGTAGGGCAGTTTGCTTCCTGTCCAGAAAGCGCCACCTTTCTTGCCAGCGCTTGTTTTCGAGTTAGTGTTTTGCACTGCTCCTCTAACAAGCCACGCATTGTTCCCGCTTGGAATATTGCAAGCTTTTTGTGGGGTTGCCGGAATTGAATACGAATGTGTGCATGGCCTTATAGTGACGCGGCGTGTTACCAACCCTCGCGCCGAAGTACGATGATTTCGCTTACAATACTAGACTGAAACGCCTGTGTTTACTGACAGGCTCCCAATTGTTCAGAATGGCGCTAGGGTTTGTTTCCACATGAACGCTCAGGCTGGAGAAATTAATCTTTTTTAGGAAGTTTCACAGCGAAGGCAAACAGCTATCATCGGTTCCGCTTTTGGTAATGTCTAAAGGAACTGCGAACGTTTCAGTTCATTTCTCACAAGTAGCATATTCATATCCAGAGCCTTGTTAGCCTAACAAGAGGGCTATAGAAAGGGGACACTGAAATCTGGGTTTATGTGTCTGAGCCTAAATACGCGCTCTGGAAGGTTTTAAACTCTAAGGAGTCAGATAAAGCCCATATTCATATTTGGTTACAGGAAGGAAAAGTACACAACACAAGTCAGAGGCGAGACGAAATGCTTCGTTCTGTCTTTTTCCGCGCCTGTAACCAATGATGAACAGTTACCAACTTGCCCAGCAAGACTTTCTTCTAAAGCCCATTGGTTCTGTCAAACCTTTGACATTTTCTCAAAGCATGTCAGCTTTTCTACAGCCCATAATTTATAATACCACCACACGCACCAATCGCATTTCACTTGTTCAAGACCTCAATGCACGCGTTCGTGAGAGCTTATTCAGAGGGATATAGCATATGCGGCAGGGCGATATCCGTTGTGATACGGGACCGGCGCACGGGCTTCAGAGATGCAAAATCTGAGCTGCATTGAAGTGAGCGCACCCTCCCTCCCGAGCTCATAATGATCACAAGTTAATGCTTAATATGAATGGTACTAGAAAGCAAGCTTCCGAGCGCGTTCGCGAAAGACAACAATGTAGACGACACAGATGATGCGTACCATATACCAACGCACATTAGCGCCTCTACGGACCTAGGAATGTAGTAGTACAGCAAAAAAGCACTGCAAAACTCTACAGTCCGCCTAAAAATGACGGCGCTCATTCCACACTCCGACCTCGTCTCGCAGCTGCCAGAGACCTGATAGCTCGAAGTAGGCCCGTCGAGCCTCGCTGCAAGTGACATGACAACTCAGGCAAAATCCGAGAAAAAGAGCCGCATTCCTGTAGCCATGCTATGCGAAGGTCGGTATGCGAATCAGACCCCCCCACCCCACACACACACACACACAAAAAAACAGGGACAGCTGTGAAGGTTACCGCGTGCTGGGTGCTGTCCCCCATAGCCACTTGAAACAGCTCGCCGACCATACACGCCCGCAAGCGGTACATCCCCTCGTAACAACTCTCGAACTCCCAGCTTCCTCTCGTCCGCGTAAGTATCCGCACGGGCATGCTAACAGATATTTTTTAAATCTTGCCGACAATCGCCCGCCCACTACAACTCTATGTTCTTCGGTGCTAAGATGAGCTGCATTCAAAGGTTAAAATATTTGGGGCGCTCAAAGGGCTCGTGCGGAGAAAATGCGAAAGCATGCTTATCTCACTCGACAGTCTATTACACACTTTATTATTTTCCAGTTTTCAGCTCACTGCCTTTCACTCCGCGACCTGTTCTATTTCTTAGCATTTCTCAAATACTTGTGAAATGGCTTGGTGAGCGGTGCTCGGATGAGTACATCGGCCACGCATTCTCGGAAGTCTCCCTCACTAAGCACTCTCCATGCGCACCCAATTGTCACTTTCCCCTGCACTTCCTTCACTGCTCATGGCAGGAGGCCTTCGGGTACTGTCAAGGACTGATTAGATGCCTTGAGACAACATAGTAAGTATGACATAGCGAGGTGACGCATATTCTCAGACAAAAAAACTTTGCGACGATGTAGCGCATGACATGAGCAGGGGGCGAAGACAGCAGAAAACCCAGCGCTGTGTGCGTCCACTTCAGTCGCTCTTCCTTCTTTTTGTATTGCACTGTAGCCTGGCGCGTTATGAACCAAATGCAACATTCACAGCACTTCTCCTGCGCATTTCTGTATACGCAACTTCATTTTTAACTATCTCTTGCTCCTTTTCTAACAATCAATTAAGAATCCTAGTTTTATTATTGCTGGGTTCGCTTGCTTCTGTGTCTGTATCTTGTGTTTTTAAAGCCCTGCAACCTCACGCAGAATGAAACAACATTCAAAACTTTCTTAGTGTTGTTTATTTGTCGATTTCTTCATCATCATTGGCCTGACTACTCCCACTGCAGGACAAAGGCCTCTCCCATGTCTCTCCAATTACCCCTGTTCTTCGCCATTTGCGGCCAGCGTATACCTGCAAACTTCTTAATCTCACCCGCCCAACTAACTTCCTGCCACCCGCTGCTACGTTTGCCTTCTCTTGCAATCTAATAAGTTACCCTTAAGGACCACCGGTCATTTTGCCTTCGCATTACATGCCTTGTCCAAACCCATTTCTTCCTCTTGATTTTGACTAAGATGTGATAAACCCGCGTTTGTTCCCTCACCCGCTCCGCCCATTTTTGATCTCTTATCATTACATCTACCATTTTTCTTTCCATAGTTCGCTGCGTTGTCCTTAACGTAAGCTGAAGACTCTTTGTTAGCCTCCACGTTGCTGCCCCATAGGTGAGTACCGGTAAGATACAGATGCTATAGACTTTTCTCTTGAGGGATATTGGCAAGATGCCATTCATAATCTGCCATAATCGCTCTACCTCATTCTTATTCTTCAAGTTATTTTCCTCTCAGGATCCGGATCAACGGTCACTACCTGCCCTAAGTAGACAATTCTCTTACTCTTATACATTTACTTACTATACGTTTACAAAGACATATTTGCTTAAACACACCTTAAAGGCCTCAAGAGAAGCATTTAGTAAGGGCAGGTCAAGTACACAAGTTGTTGCAAAATAAATTACAACTCAAAAGCTTAGCAAAAGTGCAACAAAACAGAGCTAAAACAAGCCAGCTCGGATTATAAGCTATCGCAATTCACAATAGTCACATAAAGTAAAGACAACTATGCCCCATCTAACAAAAAAAGGCTAATGAACAAAATATTACACAAAAACAAAGAAAATATTTAAGGTATGCATGAGGATAACTGCGCATAAACAGAACCAACGAGACCATTGACTTAAGTAGCGCAAAAAAGAGCTGTATGAAACATGAGTGTAGAAATGATGTGCTGAGCGTTATCAAGGAAGTATTTGAGTAGAGTAGTCCGGAGGATCTGTCCAGAGGCGGGTGCCGCGCGGGAGTGACCAGAAATTCAACGCATGTGCAGTGTAATAAATTCAGACATGCCTGTAGTTATTTCGTAATCTATGTGGTAAGTAAAAAGAAACGTCGTAGAAATGGGGATGATGAATCAGTGGATGTACTACTGAGAGAGAGATAAAAGGGCAATGTAACGAAGTGCTTTCAACGAATGGAGCAAAAGTTCAATCTTTAGTAGAGTTGCCCAGGACAAGTAACTACAGTTTCGTAAAATGAAACGACGAGCCCTATTTGAACAGCTTCCAACTTGTCTATTACTTATTTCTGATGAGGGTACAAGATGGATTAAGTGTGCAGTAGCTGCGGTCCACTCTCTGCAGCTTCCGAATCTTGTTGCGGCAGAGAAGAGTCTGAAGTGGCTTGCTCACTTTGGACCTAACAAAAGAAACGGCAAACAGTTTAAAGGTGGCAACAACAGTCACGCCTTTCAGCGCAGATTTTTCAACAGACGGAGCGAAAGTTCGATCTTTAGTTGGGCTACACTTGGGTGATAATTATCATTTTGCGAAATGCGACGACAAGGCCTATTTGGAGAGCCTCAAACTTGTCTATTAGGTATTTTTTACGCGGGCATCCGATGTATTAACTGTACTCTAACGGCGGTCTGACGAAAGTTATGTACGGTTGTTTACGAGTGTGAGGGGCAGTGCTTTGCGGTTACGGGTTCCTAATCACCTGGCAGGACTAGCGAAAATGGTGGCTATAGGCTGAACCCAAGGAAGCGTTGGTGAGATATGGACGCCTAAACACTTATACTGCGTAGTGCGCTCCAGTGCATCGTTATTTTGTGGTAGGACAAGTTTGATTAGACTAATTTTGGCGTCATAATCCATGCTTTACACAAGAAATTAAAGCGGCCTAGGTTGCTTTGGGCTAAACGGTCGACAGATATATTTTTTTATTGCTCAATAAGTGATGCAGTCTTCAACAAATATGGCTATAGAAGATGAGACGTTTACTGGCAGATCATTAATATCAATTAAGAACAGTCATGAAATAAGGACGTTTCTTAGTGGTGAGCCTGATAGGACCTCGGAGAGAGATGAGGAATAATTACGAACAGCGGTGAGTGCTGACGATTAGAAGGAAGGAATTAGAGGGAATGGAACGAAGGGATTCGAGCGGACTAATGGCAGTATTAATGATGAGGAAGTTAATGACACTAATTTTAGCTCAGAAAGCATAGATATTAGTCAGCAATGTGCTACACGTTCAAATTGTTAACTAAAATCTAAAATAATTCTATCGGTGATGTGAAAAGCTTTCCTGTTGAAATGTAGGCCACCAGTAAACAAAGGTAACCGTGACTGAAAGGAAAAGACTTCTGAATTCATTCTTCATAGAGAAAAAAAAATGATTACATTCCAGGTGGAACTCTAGTTTGGGCTAGTTGGTTCATGATTCAGGATGAAAATGGCGAAAAAAAAACGTGGACAGAAGAGACAAACAAGACAGGACCAGCGCCAACTTGCAACTGAATTTTATTTCGCACCAAACCCGCCTTTATGTAAGCCAACACGCCGTAACATCCGTGTAATCACGCACTGGGAGTAGAAAAGATCACTGTATGATATCTAACACACGAAGAGCGATAGCAACCACGTAGCATACTATCATGGCTATCCGAAAAAAAATCCGAACAAATGTATATCAAGCAACACTAAAACAGTCATGACCAAGCAACTCTTAAGCACCGAAAATGATTAAAACTGATGACTGATACGAGATGACCAACAAGAAACGTGGAAAAAAAGTTGAAGAATGAAGGGTTAAAACCAAAGTAGTGTCAAAGGTAAAGAAAGCTTTAAATTGATGAAGAGTGCAAGCCTTAAAATTGGAAACGAACAACCAGCAGCCACGTGATTGATAACCGATGACCAACCAGAAACGTGAAAAAAGGATGGACGCGGAGCTGAGACCAAGGTCAGTGAGAAAAGTGTAAAAACGAGAACATAAATCGGCGCAAACAACCGCACATCGTCCAAAAATTGCACCCTATGCCAAAGGCAAGAGCGTGCACAACAAAACAAAACGAAGAACCTATAAAAAACTTTCTAGAAAAGTGTACTCCTCGTTGCTAAGCGTAATGGATGGCTTGCTGACGCGTTTGCGCCCTTCTTTCCTGATGTAAAAGGCTTCGACCACCTCTCTCTCAAATCTGACAAAAGAGGCAAACACGACAGGACCAGCCCCAACTTGCAATTCAATTTTATTTCGCACCGAACCCGCCTTTATGTAAGCCAACACGGCGTAAAATCCGTGTAATCAAGCACAGGCAGTAGAAAAGATCACTGTAAGACATCTAACACATGAAGTTTGTTGGTCATCTCGTATCAGTCAATAGTTTGTATAATTTTCGGTGTTTAAGAGTTCCTTGGCCATGACTCTTTTAGTGTTGTTTGCTATGCATTTGTTCGTTTTTTTTCGGATAGCCATGATAGTATGTTATGTAGTTGCTATCCCGATTCATGTGTTAGATATAGTACAGTGGTCTTTTCTACTGCCTGTGCGTGATTCCACGGATGTTACGGCGTGTTGGCTTACATAAAGGCGGGTTTGGTGCGAAATAAAATTCCGTGGCAAGTTGGCGCTGGTCCTGTCGTGTTTGTCTCTTTTGTCCACGTTTTTTTGCGCCGTTTTTCTCTTGAATCATGAAACAACTAGCCCAAACTAGAGTTCTTCTTGAGCATATTTCTTCTACAATGGGCCCTTTACTGTCTCGAAGCTCTTGCACCGAACCAGCCATTGTGTGTGTCAACCTCATCACCGTGTCTACATGCCAGTCCCGAGTCGTTTCCTACTGCTTGAAAAGGAAACTGGTTCCCTTGGATGTTTACTCTGTCTTTGGTGTTTTGGAGCCATCCTGGGGCCACATCAGGCGTGTTTGCACAATACTAAAGTCTGAGTATTGACGATGATGATGATGAAATAACTTTATTTGCACCCGTCAAGGAATCAGAGGGCGAAAAATACGAGTCTTGACCGCCGTCATCTTCCTCCCCTTTCAGCAGGCTGGGATCCCTTGGGATTCAGCGGTGTCCAGGGCCAGACGGATGACTTCTTTTTGTTCTTCTTCTTTCTGGCTGGCCATTAAAGCCTCCCAGGACTCTATATTCCTGTCTGGTTGGTTGTGGCTAGGGCATGTCCACACCATGTGGATCATGTCTGCTATTTCATTACACTGTTTACACCTCGGGTCTTGGATCGCCGGATGCCATCTGCTTAGTGCGAGTGGGTTCGGAAAAACTCCCGCCTGTAACTTTCGCCATATGACCTCTTCCTTTTTGCTGAGGCCCTTGCATCCTCCACGTAGTGTCTGTCTTCCTAATCTGTAATGGCTAAGAATATCTTGGTACGTGTTCAGCTCCTCGTCCCTCTGAAGGGGCTCTCTGCTCGACGAGACCGCATTGGGGTCCCGGTGTGTGAGTCCTCGGGCCAATGCGTGCGCTGTCTCGTTTCCCCGGTGGCCCTCGTAGGCCGGAGTCCAACCAAGGTTAATTAGTTCTGCCGGTGTCGGGCCGGCAGTCCGAATTTTGACTGCTTCGACAGATAGCCTGCCTGCATTGTAGTTGCGGATAGCCGATTTTGAATCTGTTATAATCACCCTGACATTCCGTTGAGTTAAAGCCAGCGCAATGGCTACCTCCTCAGCCGCTGTTACATCTCTCTGTTGGGTGCTGCAGCACGAGACTCGGTCTCCGCCCGCCCTGGTCGCTAGGGCTACGAAACCCGTTCTGCCTTCATATTCCGCCGCGTCCGTGTAAACCACGCCGTGTCTATTGGCTAATTTTTTCTGCAGAGCTTTCGCTCTGTCCTTTCGCCTACCCTCATGGTGTACCAGAGGCATATTCCTTGGGAGTGGTGGGATTCTGATTTTGTTCCTTATGTCTGTTGGGATATTCTCCGTGTGTTTGAGCCGCGCTCGAGGTTCGAAGCCTAGCTTTTCTAGTATTTTTAGCCCCGAATGGCTGCGCAGGAGTCGTTGTTGAGCTACTCTGGTAGGCTCAACGAGCTCGTCTAGTGTGTTTGAAATCCCCATGTTCAGAATTTTCTGGGTGGATGTGTAGGGGGGGGGGGAGCCCCAGGGCGGTTTTGACGCCTTTCCTAATTAGGATTTCAATCTTGTTTTTTTCTGCTTTGGCTAGCCGTAGGTATGGTGCCACGTATGTGATTCTGCTGATTACAAATGATTGAACTAGTCTTAAGAGGTTCCTCTCCTTCATTCCCGCGTGTTTATTTGCTATTCTTTTGAGTAGCCTACACGTCTGGCCTACACTCGATTCGATTTTTCGTATCGTTTCGGTGTTCTTACCGTTTTTCTGTATCCTAAGACCCAGTACTCTAATCATCTCCACTGAGGGTAGTTTGTCCCCGTTTACCGTTAGCGTTATCCCATGTTCATGGGGCTTCCTTCGTCTCTTTTGTGGGCCGAGGAAGAGCGCTTCCGATTTCTTGGCAGAACATTTTAGTCCTACTTGTTTTAGGTACGACTCAATTTCCTCGATCGCTCTTTGGAGGGTACCTTCGATGTGCGCGTCACTGCCTCTGGTAACCGAGAGGGTGAGGTCGTCCGCGTATATTGTGTGGTTGAGCCCTTCTATACACGCCAATTTCCCTGGTAAGCCAATCATTGCAATGTTGAAGAGTGTTGGTGATAGGACCGAGCCTTGGGGAGTACCTTTGTTGCCCAGCCTTATGCCGTTCTCTTCCTTCCCTCCTAGGCTGATAGTAACTGTTCTGTTTGAAAGAAAGTCCTTCACGTAGTTGTATACCTTTCCTCCTACATTTAGAGTTTCTAAGCGTTCTAGTATGGCTGCGTGGTCAACGTTGTCAAAAGCTTGGCCACGTCTAGGCCGACTATTACTCTGGTATCAGCTGTTTCGTTGTCTAGCACTTGCTCTTTAAGTTGAAGCATAACATCGCATGCAGAACGATGTGTCCTGAACCCGATCATCGTGTCGGGGTAAAGTTTTTTTCTTCTAGGAATCTGTTTAGCCTCATTTGAATAACGTGCTCCATTAGCTTACCTACACATGAGGTAAGCGAAATGGGCTCACGTTTTCGAGACTTAGTTTCTTACCTGGTTTTGGAATACGGACTAGGTTGGCCTCTTTCCACGCAGGTGGGATTCGAACCTTGTCCCAACATTCCTGCATGTACGCTGTTAGGTTTATAATTGATGCATCATCCAAATTCCTTAGCATGCGATTGCTGATTCTGTCTGGACCTGCGGCCGTTTTAGTTCTGAGTATGTTCAACTCCGCCCTAACCTCTCCGATGGTGATGGGCCCATCGAGAAGAGGATTCTCTGCGCCCTTGTACTCGGGGAGGGGTGTGGGTGGTGTGCACCTCAAGTACCTGTCCCTCACTTCAGAGATTAGTGTATCGCTAGTGCCTTCGTATTTTTATACAAGTTTCTGTAGTTGTTTTCGTGCCTCATACTTTGTCTTGTCCGGGTCTAAGAGATGTCTGAGCATTTTCCACGTGTTGGCTTTGCTGATTCTGCGGTCCATCTGCTCGCAGATACTACACCAGTTTTGTCTGGTTAAGTTCAGCGCGTGCTCCTCGATATCTCTATTCTGTTTGGCTAGGAGCTTACGTATGTTTCTGTTCCCCTTGTTTTGAGCAAGTGTTTCTTCTAGCTCCCTTTTCTTGCGCCACAGGCCTATCATACGCCTGTCCACCTCTTCTTGCGTTTCGTCTGCTTCCACCTTTCAGGTGGCTTCTTTAACTGCCGCGAGAATGTCTGTGCCCCAAGATTCTATGTCCCTGATTTCGTCTCGGGTATGAAGGTTCGCACTGAATAGATCCCAATCTACCGCTGCGACCTTTTTGGGTTTCGGTATGGGCGGTCCGTCCTCTACCACGATCTCAATAATTTTGTGGTCGCTTCCTAGGTCCTCCCCCGTGTTACACCACCTTGCCGTGATTTGGCCTCCGGTGAGTGTTAAGTCAGGTGTAGTGTCCCTACTCACGCTATTGCCCTGTCTTGGTGGTTTGATGGGGTCAGTGATCAAGATGAGCTCATTGTGGAGAATGCTGTCCGAGAGTTCTCTGCCCTTGATTTGCGTATATTTGTATCCCCATGCGGGATGATGAGCGTTAAAGTCCCCGACAATGACTATAGGGTTTTTGCCCGCTATCTGTTTCGTTTTTGCGAATAGCCTGTCGAAGCCGCAATCCTTTCTTTGTTTCGGAGAGCTGTATCGTTTAAGACGAATAGGCTTTTCTCTCTCCGCTTACGCGGTATCATTTCTATTAGAGTGTGATCTAACTGGACGTGTCCTGTCTCGTGCTGGAGCTGGGTAACGTTGCGTTTGACAAGGGTGGCAACCTTCGTATTGTCCCCTCAGCCCGTGTACGATTTGTAACCGGGCAGCTTCGCGTTTTTCCCGCACTCTTGTAAAGCTAATTTCGGGTTTGTCTCCGTTTGCAAGGAACGATTGTAAAACGGCCCGTTTACGCAGAAAGCCCCTACAGTTCCACTGCCAGATAGTATTATTGTTCTTTGGCCAAGGCATTTTTGGTTGCTTGGAATTCCGCGTATATCCATTGGTCTCGTTTCTCAAATTCCGCCGTGAGAGCAGCGTCTCGCTTCGCAAATTCTACTCTGATCGTTTCTGTGACTTGTTTCATGAATTGCATTAGTGTTCCGTTCAGTGGTTTCATGTCCTGTTGTTGTTTGTCGTTTAGTTGTTCGAATTTGGTCTCAAGATCAAACTCTTTGGTACGTTTTATTTTTTTTGAAGGGGGTTTTTCAACCTTCGCTGTCTCTACCTCTTTATCCTGCTCCACTTGCATAGGCGCCATTGCCTTTTCCTGTTGCGGTTTGTTTTCCTTGGTTGTTTAGCTGTCGTTTCTAGCATTTTGATCCGCTCTTCTTGCTTCTTAATATAATCAGTTAGAGTCTTAATCTGATCTGCCTGCTGTTTAATAAGTTCTTTTAATTCTTTAACTGTCCCGGAGTCCTGGGAAACTTTAGATGGCCAGCTCACCTTTGCAGCTTGCTCCTTGCGTTGCTGTTGCTCTCCGGTTTGTAGCCGGGGGAAGGACTCTGACCGAAACCTCGTTCTGCTGCCGGATCTATTACGGGAGCGGCTGTTCCTTCGGTCTTCTTGCTTCGCTTCTTCAGCCTCCTGTTTGGCTTCCCATTGGCGTTTCTTGACAATATAAGGGGTGCGAAAGAGGATTTTGCACCTCTTGTCCCCGGTGTAGTGTTCATTGCCGCATAGTTGACACTGCGGTGTACATTGGTGCCCCTCGGGTGGCGATGTCATGCCACAGCCGCGGCATTTGGTCACCTCACTGTCGCAGACGTACGTCCGAGCGGTGGCCAAGTCCTCCGCACTTGTAGCAGACCTCATAGCGTTTCTTGTATAGAAAGCACTTGAAAGTGATTCCGCTCAAGACTACTCTGCGTGGTACTTTCTCTTCTTCGAAGGTGATTAGGAAAGATTTGGTCTTCCCCATTCTTCGTGCATCTATGACTAGAGGGTTGAATCCGTTAATGTTCAGTCCTTCTAGTACATACTTGTGTGTGTATTACTCATCGATTCCAAGGATGACTCCCCTGCCGCAACTCTCTGGTGCGTTCATGTAGGTGGTCATACCGCGTTCCTCGTCTCCGATCTTGACAGTTTCAATTTTCTCCACCTTCCTCGCGTTTTTGTAGCTAGGCGAGTGGTAGGTAATCGTTCCTTGCTTGGCGTTTATAGCTAGTCTCTCCTTCAGTGCCTCCTCGTCCTTGATTCCGGCTTTCTCCCTGATGGCCGCCGGAATTCTCATCTCGGTGGTGCTCTTCAGCATTGTAAGTCCTTCTTTTGGACGCAGAATTACTTTCCATCCGGTCGCTGGAAGTATCGGGAGGTCTGAGGCTATTGAACGTTCAGCGAGTTTCCGTCCCGCCTCTCTGTAGGCTCTCGTGTCGCTGCCGTCGTTCGTCGCAACAGTGGCGGCGTTCGCTGCCGCCGCGTCTCCGGCACCATGTTGGCGTCCTAGGTGGCGTTTTTCGTACTCCAATTTTTCCGCTCGCTTCTTCAACCTCATACTCCATTCCTCTTTTTCTTTTTCTTTGGGGTCGATGTCGGTTCCCACCACTGTCACTTCCATCGTCATCGTGGAGCCGGGCGTGGTCGGCGATGCCGGGAACTCGCCGGTCGCCGCCTCCCCGGTCGAAGTAGGCTTATCGTTTCGTGTAGCGCTGGCGAACTTGGAATGACGATACAGTCTTTAAAGATGCACTTACAGGCACAAATGTAGTATCCTCGGGTTGCTTGACCTTAGGAAACAGGTTTCAAACACATTTACGGCCAACGTAGCAAAAAATCCGGCATGAAATCACTGATTTCGCGGAGCCGACGTGAACGCGTCCGTACTCCTCGACGCCCCCTGGCGGTCCCCCGAGTATTGACGGCAAGTCCGAATGTTTCCAGACTGGCTTCGTTCCTTGTTGTACTACGTAAAGAACCTGTGAAAAAAAAACAGGCGCTTTCAGGAGCTCAAGCGGCTGTCAGCGAATTCTACTGAGTTTCTTTGGCAACGTGCGCTTTCGAACCTGCTTCATCGTTCAAAGGAGCCCTCTGTTGAAAGCCCTCAACAGGTGACGCTGTTAGGAGGAGCAGAGCTGCCAGGAGAGGTCGAGCGGGTCTTAGAAAAAGGACCAAATTTCAGCCTCGCACCTTCTGCACAGCGTCAGGAACTTTTAGGCCTGATTAGAAGGGTGGCTAGCCATGCCGCGGACCAAGCAAAAGACAGGGTCATAAGCGACGGTGTTGCCTTCTTGAAGACGGGCGTTAATTGCAGTCTTCCAAAAAAGCCACATCTACAGAAGATATCAAGCATTCTCAAAGACAAGGAGCTCGTTGTGCTGTAGGCTGACAAGGAGGGTGGCTTTGCAGCTATGCCATCCGGTTTATTTCGTGACAAGGCTTTAGCTGCAATACATAAGAACTTCAAGCAGGTACCGTTCAAAGTGCGGAAGCAAAAAACTCAGGCTCTTCAGATCAAATGAACGGAGGCGCAACAAGGACACTAACAAGAGAGGGGACACCACATGCGCACACTACCAACTGTTTATTGCATGGAAAGGTGACATATTTAAACATACAGGTCAGGCATGACACTCATCTCATTATCGCTCCGAACCCAACACGTGGAAAAGCAGCAAAACCAGGATAACAGACAAGAAATATTTAACCTCTGCAGAAAAAACTAAAAGATTCTTATAGTAGAACTTAGAGGAGGCCATCTTGTAGCACAAGGAGTGTCAAACAAACGTAGCAAAAGCAGAGTCAAACATGAGAAGCAAAAGCAGTCAAAAAGAAATTACAATCGGAGCAAAGGCAGAGTCAAACGAATTAAGCAAAAGCAGTCAGAACCCGAAAAAACAACAAAACAGAAAAGTCAAAAACAGTAACAAAATTTACAACCCGCCTAAACAAACAACAGACGGCCGCTAGAAATGCAGGGCTGAAAAGATGCACAGTACATGACGTCACAAAAAACTGTCAAGAAAGGACACTTCATTTCTACGGAGGGATACTGAAGAGTCGCTAACACAAGTGCTTCCCTTCTTATTGATCATAAAAGCCTCAAGAATTTCACGTGCCACCTGATCGTGACTCCTGTCCAGAATCCTTATTCCGTTAAGCACTGGCTCACACTTGCAATCTTTATAATGTAGGGGCAAATTCGACCCGCCTCCGTTTTCTAACGATTTTTCATGTTCCCGTGTCCTGTCGTTAATGCAGCGACCCGTCTAGGCCAGACGGGTCGATGACGGGTGAAGATTTCGTCTCAACCAAGGAATATATTTGCAGTTTTATAGCCTGATATGTGGGACGTGCTTGGATATGAGCTCCGTGCACTTGTCTCCAAAAAGAGCCCATTATCTTCTGCTCACCTGCATGAAACGAGCCCAGCAGGTTATCAGAAACCACATGAAATTCGGCATTCCTTCGATTGTAATCACTTCTGTTATAGCCGTGAATCTTTTCCCCGCCGCCGCGGCGGCTCAGTGGTTATGGTACTCGGCTGCTGACCGAAAGACGCGGACTCGATCCCGGCAGCGGCGATTGAATTTCTTTGGAGGAGAAATTCTAGAGGCCCGTGTACTGTGCGATGTCAGTGCGCGTTAAAGAACCCCAGGTGGTCGAAGTTTCCGGAGCCCTCCTCTACGGTGTCTCTGATAGCCTTAGTCGCTTTGGGACGTTAAACCCCATAAACCAAACCGAATCTTTTCCCTCTCATCAGGCGAAAATCATCAGGCGAAATTTTCGCACAATGTTTGTTTCCCTCCTGTCTCTCTGCCTTGATTTTTTGTTCTCTTACAGCTTTGGAGAGTAAGAGACAAGGAGCCGAATTTTCGGAACGCTGTGTTGTCAACTTCCGTCTCCTTGTTTTGTTTTTCAAATAGGCCATGGCGCTACGGCTTTGCTAATGTCAACCAACACGCCCAATTTTCATATCGCAGCGTATGTCCCCTCGTGTTTCTTCCGTTGCGATGCACGGTGACCTCTACCACAGACACAAGTGTTTGTTTTTCATCTTGTTTTTTAATGCTCTTGAGCCTTGTATCTTGTGAACCAACGTGCCGAACAATCATAGGCTTGTCTATGTCTTCCTCGGTCCTTGTTCCTTTTATTCTGAGGCACCGCAACCTCACAATGTAAGAATTATCAAGAAAAACTTTCATAGCTCTGTGTTTCTCCTTCTGTCTCCGTGGCTTAATTTTCCGACGTGGTAGATCATTGTAGTTTTTAAACAAACAAGCCCCATTTTCTAACGCTGTGTGTCCACTTGTGTCTCCCTGCTTTATTTTTTCCTATGTGTTACAGATTTCCAAAATTGAATCCACCAACGCCAGTTTTTACACTGATGTGTGGATACCCTTTTGACTCTCTACATTAATTTTCTGATGATCTGTGCCACTGCAAAGTATAAGCCAATAATGGCATTTTTCAAGGCACTGTGCATGTCCACCTCTGTCACTCTGCCTTAATTTTGTAACGCGTGACAGCCTTGCAGAATGCGAACCAACACTCCCTGTAGTCATAATTGTGTGCGTGTCCATTTTGTACCTATCCCTTGTTTTACTGATGCGCTCCTGCCTCGCAAATTGCGAGCCAACAAGCACACTTTTCAAAGTGCTGTTTGTGACGACTTGTTTCTACACCCATTGTTTATTCTGTGTGCACAATATGAACCAATAAGTACAAATTTTTACATTAATAAAGAGCATCGCCAACGAACTCTTCGCACGATGGCTACCGGCTCTCTCCTCAGCTCCTTTTTGAAATTAGTTTAATGCGATAGTAACATCTAAGTAGAACTCAGCTAGAGATATTTCTCCCCCGGACATGCTGACGCCTGTATCTTTGGAAATATAGGGCTACTTCTCGCAAGCTCCCGTGACTCTCCTCCGTCCGATATCGGTGTGCCGCAAGAGACCGTTAGCTGCACTTTGCCCGCCCTTTCTTCCGTTCTCTTTTGAACCCTCATTACCTGACGTTCGGCAAGCACTCTTTAAGCCTAGCGAACTATTGCTCTTCAATGAGACACAACAGATATTTTCCCATAAATAATCGCACAGACACTACCTTGATTTTCTCAGATAATTTATGTATTTGGTAATCTTCCAGAACATGTGAATAGAGCGGTACCACGGCTTGCGATAGAAATTTTGTTCCTACGCGCTTAAAAGTTTCATCCATGGGAGTCCATTGAAATGGTCAAAATTTGCATCTATTTTGGGAGACTAAAACTTTATTTCTCAAGTATTTCCTGCTCTGATCGCTTTTTACCAACGGAAACAGACCAAAGGCGGGACTCAGCTCTTTGATCTTAAATGTGTTTTTGCCAGAACAACCAAGTGTATTGCGCAGAATTTAAATGTTGAAAACACACCCGGCAAATTACGCGCAACAGTGAAAAAGCCAACAGGTCCACTTCTGCGCATTCCTTGCTCTCTGGCCGAGAACTAAAAAGACGCTACTTATGCTAAAGATGCTACTCGAAAGATGCTATTTCCAAACTGCGAGGGCCCGTGATCGATATCGAGTGTTTGCGCACATCTTTTTTCGCATGATTACAGAGCGCCATTTTAACGCTAGTTAAGCATGTGCCACCTCGCGTCACCTAATGCAACTAGGAATGGTTGCCCCGAAATGTTAATGCGGCCTAAGCACCCTACGTTGTGCTCAGCCGAAACCACTGCTTCCCTACCACACCCGCACGATCATGGTTCTGGGAGAGAGACTTCTTAGAGATGTCCAATCTGCGCACCTAAATGCGTGATAAGAAGACCGCCCATAACGCTGCTGTCTATCAGACATTTCTTCTTTGTTGCACTTAAAAATACAAGTCAGCACCCCTCCTCCTCTGAACTAAATTAACCGCAGTTATTCCTGGAACGTTGCTGGCTTTTAGCGATAACTTCTGAGGCCGTTCTATCTCTTCTTAACAATTCAGAGAAGCCTGTAGGGTTCTCTTAATTGGCGATCTCGGTAATCAGTGATATAAACTCAAAACTGTATTCGGGGCGTACGAATGCCAACCTTTGGCAACGTCATGCGGAGAACCTTCGTATCAAACTCTGTCATCAGAATATGGTACCCGTTCTATTTGGCACAAGCAACACGACTTAAGAACCATCGCTATGTTCTTTACACATTTTCTTGCCCTTTTCTATTTTTTGTGGGTTTCAGAGGAGCCCGGGTTTATTTCCTTTCGACCCGGATCTCTGCCTGGATGTACAGGTCTTTACACGGACGCCTCTACCAACGGGAGATCGCGCAGCACTGTCTTTTTATTTAATGTTAGCATCCTCTACAATTGCTTCTAAGGAAGTGTCCCTGAGCAGGCACAATCAAGAGGTTTCACCACTGTGCTTAGGGATCAACCTACCCAGTTTCACGGCCATGACGGCAGAGATGGTCAACGTGTCTTTTACCCCGTTCTTCGGAACTACATTCCCCCAACTAACTACAACGTCATGAGTCCTGCTGAGAATTCCCCCGCCCTCTTAGGAATACTTAGCTTCAAAGTGTTCTTTTGCACGCCAGCACTGTAGGGAATAAGTTACGTTATGCTAGCTGCAGTGCTCTACTCTTGGATCGTAAAATCCGGTCAATGCAGCCGTCTTCCCCTCCCAGAACCCTCAATTTGATCGTTTCGATCAGCGATCATGTTTGATTGAGAGAAACTGCTACTTTGTGCTTTAACCTGCCGCCTCGTACGTCGCTGACATGAGCTTCTACTAAAAGCACCACCTCACGGTCTTCCCAAGAACACAGGGTCACCCGGGCTACCCTTACTGCGGCTGGTTGACTCACGCCCCTAAATTCCTCTGTAATGCGACATCACTTCGCACCTCAATCGTCTCCCAACTCTCCCACTTATTCTTCGCTGTAGACGCCGCTGTCGGATTCGTCACAGTGGCGTCCAAGCAAACCTACTCAGTTAACCTAATGACTGGTTACATTCACCGGTGTAATCCAACCCTCTACACGAAGGGCATGCATTAAGGGTTGCCCGCGTAGCCAATGGGAGAGTAGTGACATGAATGCAACCGACAGTTCACACCCCTACCCGGAGTTAATAAACACTGCGACTGCCACCAACAAATCGCCCAGCCCAAGCTCTGGTCCAAATTTCAATTACAGTAAGGATAAAAATCTGGTGGACTTTCGAGTTTCGCGTTATTATGGAGTTCGGAGAAAATCACAGCCGTCTCCTCAGATTCTTGAACAGCATGGTATATAACTTACAAATTGTATTTTTCTTTCGCTTGTCAGTACTGAGCGGCCAAGAGCAGCCGGAAAGGCTTACGCAACGATGTGGACTATCATTCTTGTTTCGTGCGCCGCCACCGCTCTCTTCTGGCTAGCGTCATGGTGGCGGTTCCTGAAGCCACGTCTCCCTCCCGGAACGAGGCTCCCACCCATGCCACCGGCGCAATCTATCAGCGGTCACGTGGAGCTTTACCGAGCCGACTTCGCCAGCAAGAAAGCTATAGAATGGAGCAGACAGTACGGACCCGTGTTCAGGTATTTCCTTGAGTACACATTAAACGGAGGCCAGTTTTCTTGCTCTCGAGAAAGTGCCGCCTTTGTTGCCTGTACTTGTGTTCGAGTTAGTGCATTGGACTGCACCTCTAACAAGCCTCACATCGTTCCCGCTTCAATTATTGCAAGCTTTTTGTAGGGTTGTCGGAATTACATACGAATGAGCGCATGTCCTTAGAGTGATGCGGCATGTGACCAACCCTCGCGCCTAAGAACGAAGATTGCATTTACACTACTAGAATAAAATGGCTGTGTTTAATGACAGGCTCCCACTTGATGAGATGGCGCTAGAGTTTTTTCCACATGAATTCTCAAGCTGCAGAAATTAATTTTGTTTAGGAAGTTGAGATTTTGGTAATATACGCAGGAAATGCTAAAGTTTCAATTTATTTTGCATAAGTAGCATATTCATAACTGTAGTTTTGTAAGCTGAACAAGAGGGCTAAAGAAACTGGGGCGCCGATACTTGGGTTTATGTGTGACCGCCTAATTACGCGCTCTGGGACGTTTTAAACCCGCAGGAGTCAGATAAAGCCCATGTGCTGCTGGCAGACTTTTGATGTTTTCTCAAAGGATGTCAGCTTTTCTACAGTCCATAATTTATACTACCTCACTCACCTATCGTATTTCACTTGTTCAAGACCTCGATGCACGCGTTCGTGAGAGCGTATTCAGAGGGTTATCTGACACCCGGCCGGCGCATGTGCTTTATAGAAGCAATATCTGAGGCGCATTGATGTAAGCGCACCCTCCTTTCCGGGCTTATTATTATAAAAACTTACTGCTTAATATGAACGGCACTTAGAGCTTATGACTAGCGATAAGAAATAAGAAGCAGAGCAGCTTGGAAAGAAAACCTCCCAGAGCGTTCGCAAAACACAACAACGTAGGCGACACAGACAATGCGTACCATAGACCAGCGCACACTAGCGCCTCTATGGGCCTAGGGATGTAGGAATACAGCAAAAAAGCTCTGCAATGCTCCACAGTCCGCCTAGAAATGACGGCGCTCGCTCTGCGCTTTGACCTTGTCTCATAGATGCCAGAGCCCTGACTGCTCGAAATTGTCCCGTCGAGCTTTGCTGCCCGTGACATCACAACTCAGTCAAACCCCGCAGAAACAGCCTGGTTCCTACAGCCAAGCAATGCGAGGGACGGTGTGCAGGTCAGACCCCCCCCCCCACACACACACACACAAAAAGAACAGCGACAGCTGCCCCCGGGGAACCGGACGTGGATGACTGATGCAACTCACTTGCTAGACAATGCCAAAACACGTCGATTCAAGGTTCCACTTTACTTATGTGGCGCCGCATTAAGCTTCGTTTGTCATGAAATGTTGATATAATGTTAACAAGAACGCTATATTTGTTGAAGGGGTTTCCTTTGCACAACAAATACTCCCTATTACAATTATGAAACGCCACTCATTTCGTGAGCGCTGCATACAGCCGGAAGGCCGCGGTTAATTTCACATGAAGTATGCGCTGCTGATATTTTGAGCACCGCTATATTGTACATCTGTATTATGGACAATAGCCATCCGATCGCCTTTGAACGGTTATCAATCAAATTCGCATTCGCATTCATTTTTCCCAAGCAGTAGACTCACAGGGAAGTCAAGTCTGTCTATGAGGCGGCCCAGAATCGCAGAAACCTTCAGTTATCTCGCCTGCTGTTTCCTGCTGTGTCCTCCACTTTGGCGCACAATTGGTGTATTCTTGAGATCAGTGCACCTATGACAACGTGTCAATTTGGTGCACTCAAAGTGGTTACTATACTAGGTTACACCGAGCGAATTGGGCCTGCTGACTGTTTTTCCTGCGCATGATGAATGGTGGGAAGTTTATCGACTCTTCTACAAATTAGAAAGTTCGAACTGAGCTACTGCCCAAGCAGCACAGGTAATCAGCCCAATATCTGAAATTTATTGTTGAATGCCGGTCCCACAAAGGACTGCCGTGAAACCATACACTTCCGATATTGGGTCATCACAGGTGCTGCCTGGGCAGGAAGACCCGTATTCGCACGACAGTGCAGCCACCGCTGATGTGGTTCCGCAGTGTATTCAAAGACGCACATCGATTGTCACTGTGAACCGCAATGCGCGGACTCTTTAGCAACACGGCCCTTTGTGATACACACCTTTGACACGCACCGCATTCTAACAGGATAATGCGTTTATTTGCAGACTGAAGCTCTATTTCACGGACGTTGTTGTGCTTAACGATATAGACAGCGTTAAAAAGTTTGCGAGCAGAAGTGAAGTGCAGGACCGAGCAGACGCTTTAATCAGAAGCACCAACTTTTACAAAGGTGAGTACAGGAGGCATTCGCACAGAGAAACCACTCTCTAGACTAGTCTGAAGGCTATGGATGTCATTCTACGTGTAAAAACAGTTTCTACCTAGCTGTTAAAAGGAGAGTGTGTTGTCGGCCCAGTTGTCTTTGTATGACAAAAATGAAGTGGGCGCTAAACTTAGACAAGGGCTGAGAAGGTACACATACGACGATTGACAGGCGCTACTACCAACTGTTTAATGGGAGTGACACACGGAATATGAAGTAAAAATACGAGCATGCGCAAAGAAAGTGTAGGCACACACGTAATACAACCGCGTTTCGAATATCACAAAAAAAGAATTAAGATCAGCACATTGACACCATATCAGATAAGCAGATAAGCATATCTGCAAAGAAGAACGACTGCTGCAGCGATCAGCTAGCCTTTTAATATGGAAGCCCTACAGCAGAAGCCGACCTATTACATTAGCGCTCCTGCATAGAACCTTAGTGTTCTCAAATCTAGCCCTACACGCGCTGACAAAGGAAGATACCTGTCGTACTAGATCTGACGTTCTCTCGTTATTTCCTAAATTTTTCTCATGCTCCCGTAGCCGGTCATTAATGCAATGGCCAGTTTGGCCTATATGAAAAGACCAACAAGAAAGGGGTAAGCTGTATACAACTCCTGTAGCACATTTGACATAAGAGATGCCATGTCGCTTTTTACGATCACCATCGCAAGCACTAGATATGCGAAGGCAAAGGTTAGATAGCTTGTTGGGGGCTCAGAAAATCATAGATACGTGGTGCCTGCCGGCTACCTTCCTGAGGTTGCGCCGCACACGTTACACATATGGGACAAGCACCGACTTTGAAGACGAGAGTTCGGGTCTTCTTTTTTTGAGCGCCTTTAAGTTTTTGCAGCAGGGTTTCAGCGACAGTAGGAATAACTAGGCCAGGGAAACCTCCCGCCAAGATTCGAAATACCTGACCGTTGAGACTTTCCTGCACGTTCAGAAGGAACGACTTTAGAAGGGCAGACTCCTGACAGAGGGACGCAATAGCTCTATTCGTACCTTTGAGTGTAAATAGTGGCATCCTGACAACTCTTTGTTGGCGCAGGGGAAGTACCTCCAGTAAACTTGGCTATCACAGAACGTAAGCTATAAGTCTACGAACGGTAACTGTTGATTATCAAGTCGTTCTTGTGTGAAAACCAACCCTCGTGTTAATTGATTAAAAGCACTTAAAATCTGTAAAACAACCGGGTCAGGGGATGTAAAGGTCCGAACCCTTGAAAGAATTAAAACATCCTCTACATATCTAAAAAATTCTAAAACAGGACAGTCCCGTAAATTTAAATCTATTGAGTGGTTGATAAAGGCTCAAAAAAGATCACATGAAATTGGCGCGACACATGAATCAAAGCAGATACATTTGTTCTGCAGGTAAAACTGGTTGTCATGTAAGATAAAGGTAACATTAAAGTAATGCTCTAAAAGCATTAAAAAATTATCTGTTGAAATGCCGGCGTTGTTTTAGAATGCCGCAGCCTAAGAGCATTTGATACACTCTCTAGCAGATGCCAACAACTCAGGATGTGTTATGGAATAGAACAAATCTTCAATGTCTACAGAAAACGCAGAACCAATCTGATCGCTGTTTTTCAAAACCTCTGCCACATCTGCTGACTTCTTTACCAAGAAGGGGTCTTTAATAACAAATGTGTATTCTTAGGAGGAAGAAATCTATATCTGGTGTTGCTATCATCCATTCACACTTGCGATAATCCTAAATGGCAAATCTGGCTTCTGCGTTTTAGCCTAAAAAAGACTCACAAGGAACTCTTAATCAAAAGCATTCGCCAACAACGTCAGCAGCAAGCTCTTGAAAATCTTTGCCCTCAAAGGTGTGAAAAGAGCTACTGCGTCCCTCTGCCTGGAATCTGCCTTCTTAAAGTCGTGCCCTCATAGCATGGAGGAGAGTCTCAATAATCCGGTCTCCCGCCTCTTGGCGGTAGGCTTGCCTGGCCCGATTACTTCTGTTGTCGCTGAAACTCTCCTGCAAAAACAAAAAGGCGCCCAAGGAAGAAGACCCGAACTCTCGTCTTCAAAGTCTGTGGTTGTCCCATGTGAGCACCGAGTGTGGCAGAACCTCAATAAGGTGGCCGGCAGTAACCACGTACCTTTGGTCTTCTCAGAACCCAACAAACAATCTAAGCTTTGCCGCCGCATTCCTGGCGTTTCCGAGGGTGACTGTAAAAACCTACACGGCATCTTCTATGTCAAATGGGCAACAGGAGTTGTGCCCAGCTTACCACTTTCTTGCAGGCCTTTTCATATAGGCCAAACTGGCCATTGCATTAATGACCGGCTACGGGAGCATGAGAAAAATTTTGAAAATAACGACACAACGTCAGATCTTGTGCGGCAGGTTTCTTCCTGTGTGAGCACGTGTAGGGCTAGATTTACTAGCACTAAGACTATAGGCAGGAGCGCTAATGTAAAAAGTCAGGTTGTGCTGAAGGCCTTCCATATTAAAAGGCTAGCTGATCGCTGTTCGAGTGATGCTTCTTTGCCGATCTATAGCGCTCAATATTCTTTTCTTTATTCTTTTTTGCCATAATCGAGACTCGGTTGAATGACGTGTGAGCTTACACAGTCTTTGCGCATGCTTGTATTTTTGCTTCGTATTCCGTGTGCCACTCCACATTAAACACTTTGTAGTAGCACATGTCAATCCTCGTATAGGTTTCTTCTCAGACCGTGTCTATATTTGGTGCTCGCTTCATTTATATCTTTTAAAGGGACACCGATGAGAACGCTATCAACTTTTGTTTCTTAGTGAAATACGGTAGTTAAGATTTTGCCGCTTTGCTGCCGCTTGTCTGGCAGCGAAAGGTGAATTTATTGCTAAGAGATTCGGATTCGAAGTTTAAAAACTTTCTCCCGCAGCCAAGGTTGAAACTCGGGAATCTCTGATGACCAAATAAGAGAAGAGTGACGTAAAGGAGCGGGAACGAGAGCGAAGACTCCGTAACTGTGAGCAGCGAGCGCTGCACTCCCGCCTAGCAGCAGCCGAAATGAAAACTACTGCCGGCCAGACGTTGAAGGCCTCGATCAGGCGTCGCTTCCTTTACGTTCCCACCAGCTTTACATTGGATGCTGTTCCCGATTCAGACCAAGAAGTTCTAGCATTGAACTGCGGGCTGCATACAGTGGCCTCAACCCCACTCAGAGTGCGATGCTTTTGAGGGCTGAGGCAGCAGGTCTCGCAAATGAGTCCTAGCGCAGAGGAGTCGGCAGCGTCGCTGTCCCCACCGAGCCACCGTCAGGACTCAAGTGTAATGACTGGTACTTGCGGGCGTATTTAAATTCGTTAGTAATAATTGTGGTTGGGCTGGTTAAGCAGCCCAGCTACTTGGTACTTTGAAAAATAGAAAACGCCGAGCTTTGTGTTTTCTAAGGCGGAGCCGGTTTCAACATTAGCTATACACGGTTTGCACGAACTTAGTCCGAGGAGTACCTAGGCAGGCGCTTTGAAGACCTCTGATTCCTCGTCTTGTTAAATCGGGAGCATAATGAAACCACGCGGACAAGCAGACAGCAGATCCGCAAAGCTGACCACAATGTACAGAAACTCAACTGGGCGCCAGTTGCGCACTGAATTGCAGGTTTTCTTTTGCTTCAAACATTATCGCTTCTCGGCCTTTTGGCTAAGATCAAAGCATTTCAAATATTTAGGTTTTCCTTGTTCGTCTTCCTGGTATGATAAAAATGCACCAGTGGTTTCAAAACGAAACTTATAAACTTCAATATTGATCAAACACGTAACCTTCATGCTCGTTTGTCAGCCTTTGAGATGTTTGGTGTGTTTGCTTTTAGATGTATTTCACCACCATGCTTGTACCTGCGAGATTGGTCTGCGGCGGTCATACCTGTATTTTAGTTGCTCTTTTCTACCTTACAAGAGCTTCCAGAAAGAGTGGTGTTTTTTGCCTTGGAGCTGGTATTCTACCGATATCAGCCAACTTCATTTTCTCATCAGTGTCCCTTTAACGGGCGACTAAAAGAGATATCAGACGTTACCTTGATCCAGCATAAAGAAGCCAATGCAAAGCTAAATTAACCCCAGCCATAAAGAACATAGGTGCGCACTTCTTGAGTTGACTAGATTATATGTCTAATGCTTGTGTGGAAAGCTAGGGATTGGGAGTTTCTTTGCTGTCTTTCATTTTAATGTAGAGTGCAGTGTTTGTGAACTCTGAGTTTTCTAGTTTAACATCCTGACGCGACGGACAAGTCATGAGGCGCGCCGTAGTGGAGAAGTCTGGAATGATTAAGACCACCTGGGGTTCTTTAACCTGCTCTGGGAGCACACTGCTGTTTTCGTAATCCGCCTCCAGTGAATTAGAGCTTCCGCAGCCGCTTTCCAACCGGCTACCTTCAGGACAGCAGTCAAAAGCCAAAGTCACTCAAGCAGCGGCGGATCATGGCGGATCGTAAACGAAACTTACGGGAGTTTTCTAGCCCTGGCTTAAGCACCTGTCACACTAGGCCAACAGACAGCCGATTCGGTCTGCCAGAACCATGTCGTCGTGTTGTCACACTATGGCGACTAAAACAGTCGCCCGAGTATCGGCGTGGGTGCCAAGTCTTCCTCAAGAAGGCAGTCGGCAGATGTCCGTCAACTCTCATGTCACACTAGCCAGGCAACGTGCGAGACTTCCCGCCGACTTCGCCCTTCATCGTTCGAGCTCTTCTTTTCTGACTACTATTTCTTTACTTTCTTATTATGGTTATTATTATTTCGTGCCGTGCGAAATTCATCGGCCGTGGACGCATTATTTGTAATTTTTGAGCAAATCCTAACATAGCAAAACTCCTCAAAAATCGTGATTATTAACCTTCACTTTAAGGGTAACGGAGTGCATTCCAATAGAAGGCAAGCATCGCAGAGGCCGGCAAAAAATTAGGTGGGAGGATTAATTTCAGAAATTTTCGGGAATACGGTGGCCGCAACTGGCGAAGGAAATGGTTAATTGGAGAAACATGGGAGAGGCCTATGCCCTGCAGTGGGTGTAGTCAGGCTGATGATGATGAACCTCGATTGCTTTCCGCCCTGTACTGAGTGGCAATGATTGCTGGGTGAAAGGCATGTCTCGCAAAAAAAAAGCAGTCACTCGCGGACAAACAAGAAGAAAAAGGTTATTTAAGGGTAGAAATAAAAGAAAAATTGAAGAATTTTTGAACATGCTGGCTCGAACTGGGGACCTGCGGTGTGACAGCCTAGCAGAGCCTACTGCTGTGCCCACGACGCCACGCAGGACAGAACGACTCGAGGTCTTCAGAATTGCAGATCGGAAGTGCGATACTCGCGTCGGGATTTGAGCAGGAGACATGTGCGAAAACTTGGCCGGCGCGCTGCACCGGTCGCCGCTTGTGAGCTGCCGCCTCAATGCAAGCAGGGACACACGGAGCGGCAGGCATCGATGCGCCACTCGACTCGAGCTCCGCCTAGAGCCTGTGTCACAAAAGCACATAAGCTTTGCCACCGCCGAGCAGTCACTAGGCACTAGGCTTGGCGTCGAAGTTCGCAGGAGAAAAGACGAAGAGCAATATTTTCAGTGACCGCCTGTATACTCGAGCAGCGACGAAGCATGCCTACGCAAGGTGCGAGCTTTCGGCAACTGCGCTTCCCGCGGTCGTGCCGGACGACGAACTGCGGTGCTCCCCTTCCGCCCAGGTCGTCGCTAAGCCTACCTGGTTTCGCATTGATGCCGAAGCTTAGGGCACTTCCGAACTAGTCAGCTCCGTAATAAAGCAACTAAGTTCTTTACTGCGAACCCTTTCCATAATAAAATAAAGTTTTGCTCGATTCCCGCGACGCCCTATACAGCGGATCTAGCAGACGGCAGACGATTTGCACCAAGCAGTAGCAGCAGCAAAGCGTATACGGGATAAAATTTGCTTGCATCGTAGTTTTCACAGCAATGAGCTGCTTGGTGTTGGTCAACGATCATAAAAAATGATTTCTATCTCAGAGCATGTTAAAAACACAAAGAAACAATTATAGCGGAATTGGTTTCGTGTGTGGTGTGAATGCTTTAGCTCGGCGGCTGGTCTCACGTGCACCCGGGGGCTGGCTGTTGGCCCTAAAAGCATGTCGCACTACGAAAACATCTGCTCCTCGTCCGTGGAAGTGTCTTTGTCGGCCTGTGTGCCAGCTTGGTCTGCCATAGGTAAGGTCTGCGGACCAGTCAGCCGATTGTCGGTGTCGTCGTCGGGTCTGTGTCTTCATCATGTAATGGTAGTTTGAGGTTCCTTTTAATATTTCACTTTTCTGCTACGGCAGTTGAGGGCGCGATTCCTGGTTTTAGGTGTCGGAGCTGCCGTTTGCGTTGGTGGCGGAACACGAAGAAGTATTACGAAGAGGAAAAAGAAGTGATGAGTGCTCTTTGTGCGAAACTGCACGAACTATACAATATGGTGGCCAATATCTCTCCCTCAATGAAATATCTCTACCGCAAGGAAGAACGCCAGGATGAATAGGGCGTTTCTTTCTGCCAGAAGCTTCAGTAGCGGGAACTATCATAAGTCTCTGTAACAAGACGTGCCTAGTGAATTGTATTTATTAACCAAAGTTATATTTATTGATTTTGATGGAGATGAAACGCAAAAGGCGCAAGTGTACTGTGCGATGTCAGTGCACGTTAAAGATCCTCAGCTGGTCGAAATTATTCCGCAGCCCTCCACTACGGCACCTCTTCCTTCCTTTCTTTCAGTCCCTTATTTATCCCTTTCCTTGCGGCACAGTTCGCGTTTCCAGTGAGATATATGTGAGACAGATACTGCGCATTTCTTTTCCAAAAACCAATTGATTTTCGAAGGTCGAAAGCTGGTGGGTTCATGAAAAGTATTTATTTTTTGAAATACATTAATAAATAAATTATTTAATTAGCAAGTATTCAAAATATGGTATAATTTTGGACTCACTAAAGAGATAAGACCAGGCTGCGACTATATTTTTCTGCATAATATGAAAAGGTGTGTTTTCGAGAACAGGCCGTTAGTGTGGAATTTAAGCTACCGGTGCAAGGTAATTCCTTTTTCTTACTGTTAGATTAAAATGAAATTTCACGCGAACTCAGAGGAATCAAGTTTGAAACACATTTAGGGAGCCTAGAGAAGCTATAATAGAAAGCGTTATTTATGCAGATGGGCGTGCGCAGTTGTGAAGCTATTCTCGCATAAAAAGAATCAGGATATTATTACGGCTTACGATGTGATGCAAAGCTAAATCGAAGGACTGGTTGGCTACCTAGAAAAGTAGCGCCGATTGAACTGATCTTGACCAGAATTTTTAAATTGTTTTTCCGAAGGTGCTACCATATTCTGACTGAAATACCTTTTGGCTTCTCGCAGGATTAGCGAACCTAAATGGCGACGTCTGGGAAGCAAACAGAAAATTCTGCATGCGCGAGCTGCGAGGCCTCACAATTCTGGATCCCTCAGCAAAGGACTGCACGGCGGTAAGGCATCAGTGCACTTCCTAAGTTAACGTTAAGAAACCCCGAACAATACCACTCTGTTTGTGGCCCTCCGCCCCTTTATGCGCCGAGTCAAAAGCCAGCGCACTCGCAATTTGCCACATGTCAGCTTCGATGCTCATGTATGCGCCAGAAACTAAACTATCATTTCAGCTAAGCACATTTGAGTGCCGTTAAATATTTTTCAACTTAGTTTACACTTTGTTTCGAAATTTGTTTTGTATTCTTGTGATTGTTGTTTTCCTGCTGCTTTAAATTCATCAACCTCGTCTGGTGCCCGCTGGGCATATTATATCTACAACAAAATGACGAATAAAAATGAGTAAATAAGGCTTCTCATAATCTGGCCACTCTATACAAAACGTGAAGGGCTGAGCACCCCGCGCACTGAAAAAACAATAATTGTACCCACTTTAGCCTACACGTACAGCGAAGCTCAAGTGTGTATGCCCATGCGGAGAGAAAGAATCTACCGCTCTACGGCTTCCGAACAATTTGCTGCTCATCTCATGAAACTACCTAGAAAAATATGTAATCTCCCTAGTTCATGCTGCTAGCAGATGCTCTATGAGTTCTACCAGCAAGCTTCACATCTTTCTGATGGCAATTGATTGCAAGTAACTGCAGACATCATCATCATCAGCAGCAGCCTGACTATGCCCACTGCAGGACAAAGACGTCTCCCATGCCTATCCAATTAACCCTGTCTTTTGCCAATTGCGGCCACCGTATCCCCGCAAACTTCTTAGTCTCATCCACCCACCTAACTTTCTGCCGCCCCGGCTACGCTTGCCTTCTCTAGAAATCCACTCCATTACCCTTAAGAACAAGCGGTTATCTTGCCTTCACATTACGTGCCATGCCCAAGCCCATTTCTTCCTCTTGATTTCGAATAGAATATTGCCACGTTTCCACAAGCAGCCACTAGGCGGCTGCTGTTCGCAAGTCGCGTGCACCGCCGAGTGAAAGAAGAAGAAGATCGGTTCCGGCTTCCTCTGGGTGCTCTTGGCTTGTTCTCCGGTGCCGTCCACGTCAACCATTAAAGCCTTTCGGTTACGAGCCCCAACGGCTACGTAACACTGGTGGAGGTGCGGGGTACTTCCGTAGTACGCGCTTTCAGGAAGTCGATGAGTGGAGCGAGTCCCGGGTCCTCACGTTGGCTCTGCGAAACAGTGACTGCGTCGACAGTTGCAATAAGAGGGAAGTCGGGCTCTTCGTCTTCGTTCGTCGACTGGATAGGCGAACGGGACAAGCAGTCGGCGTCGTTGTGCTGGCGTCCGGACTTATACACGATGGTCATGTCGAACTCTTGTAGACGTAAACTCCAACGTGCAAGGCGTCCGGAGGGATCGCGCAAGTTCGTCAACCAGCAAAGAGAATGATGGTCGCTCACGACCTGGAAGCGGCGGCCATAAAGATACGGGCGAAATTTCATCACTGCCCAGACAACAGCGAGGCACTCTTTCTCGGTGGTGGAATAATTGGTTTCAGCACGAGACAAAGTCCGGCTAGCGTACGCGATGACTCGCTCAGCGCCATCCTGCCACTGTACGAGCACAGCGCCGAGGCCTACGTTGCTTGCATCCGTGTGAACCAGGGTCTCGGCATGGGCATCGAAGTGGGCAAGCACAGGCGTTGTTTGTAAGCGGTGCCGTAATTCATCGAATGCCTTTTGCTGTTCGTCTGTCCAGGCGAAGGTGACATCATCTCGGGTGAGACGCGTCAACGGGGCAGCAATTCGTGAAAAGTTTGCAATGAATCGTCGGTAATAGGCGCAGAGTCCCAAAAAACGCCGGACTGTCTTCTTGTCGGATGGAGTAGGGAAGTTGGCGACGGCTGCAGTTTTGGCGGGATCGGGCTGAACACCTCGACGGCTGACGACGTGGCCCAGGAACAGGAGCTCTTCGTAACCGAAGTGGCACTTTTCAGGTTTTAACGTGAGGCCTGCAGATCTTATAGCCCGTAGCACGGTGGAAAGGCGTTGGGGGTGTTCCTCGAACGTTGGGGAAAACACAATAACGTCGTCCAGATATACTAAACAAGTTTGCCATTTAAGGCCGGATAAGACTGCGTCCATCATTCGCTGGAATGTCGCTGGAGCGGAGCACAATCCAAACGGTAGGACCTTGAACTCGTATAGTCCATCCGGCGTGACAAACGCAGTCTTCTCACGGTCCCGTTCGTCTACTTCGATCTGCCAATAACCGCTTTTGAGATCGAGCGAGGAGAAGTAGCGCGCATGGCGCAGCCGGTCCAAGGAGTCATCAATGCGTGGTAGCGGGTAGACGTCTTTTTTTGTGACCTGGTTGAGTTTGCGGTAATCAACACAGAATCTCAGACTGCCGTCTTTCTTCTTAACCAAGACGACAGGTGAAGCCCAGGGACTCCTCGATGGCTGTATGACACCGTCATTCAGCATTTCGTCTACCTGCTGAGCGATGACTTCGCGTTCCCGCGGTGACACTCGGTATGGGTTCTGTCGGACTGGTCGGATACGTTCGTCGGTTATTATGCGGTGCTTGGTGAGGGGCGTCTGCTTGACCGCGGAGGTAGACGAGAAGCAGTCTTGAAACTGAGAGAGCAGCCAGACAAGTCGATCCTTCTCGGTAGGTAATAGAGCGGGGTTCACATCGAGGGCGAATTGGGCCGGTCGGCTGGCAGATGTCCCGGTCTGGAGTGCGATGCAATCAGAAGTTTCGGCGATATCTTCCAAGTAGGCGACCGTGGTCCCTTTAGCGATGCGTTGTCGCTCATTGCCGAAGTTGGTAAGGAGTACATCCGCGAGGCCGTTGGTCGGATGGACGATACCGCGGGCAACACAGACGCCGTGAT
Organism: Amblyomma mixtum; assembly: GCF_055824585.1. Taxonomy (NCBI): domain Eukaryota; kingdom Metazoa; phylum Arthropoda; class Arachnida; order Ixodida; family Ixodidae; genus Amblyomma; species Amblyomma mixtum. The sequence continues at coordinate 183,148,191 of NC_143013.1, forward strand.
GGAGCAGCAGCTCAGTGTTCTGTTCGGCCACCCCTGCAGCACTGGACTGGTCGTCGCACCTGACGGTAACGAGAGTACATGAGCGTGGCGGCACGGTTACATCCGCGTCAAGGATGCGCAAAGGTGCGTGGCGTCGTTCGGCGTCTGCGGAAGTCGGTGCAGGCGGTGAAAACGTGACCAAACGGCGAGGAACGTTAATGACGGCACCATGCTGTCGTAAGAAGTCAAGGCCGAGGATGAGGTCCTTGCAACAGTTGGGCAGAATAACGAAAACCGCAACAAACACGGAGTCGGCAATGGTGACTCGTGCAGTGCAACGCCCTAAAGGTGTCATAAGGTGGCCACCAGCAGTACGAATTTGGGGTCCAGGCCATTCAGTCCGAACTTTTGCGAGCCGATCCGCGAAATTCTTGCTGATTATTGAGAAGTCTGCTCCTGTATCTACTAAAGCAGTCACTGGGTGCCCGTCAACAAGCACGGGAAGGTCGGCGCTAGCTGTGTCATCGGTATGAGGGAAGCTCGGAGTCACGGAATCACGCTGCGGCAGCGTCGCTGTCACGGAATCACGCTGCGTAATGCCACAATATCATTAACCCGCGTTTGTTCCCTCGCCCACTCTGGCCGCATCTGATCTCTTAACGTTACACCTAACATTTTTCTTCCATAGCTCGTTGCGTTGTGCTTAAGTTAAGCTGAACCCTCATTGTCAGCGTCCAAGTTTTCTGCCCCATAGGTGAGTACTGGTAAGATACCGCTGTCGAATGCTTTTCTCTTGAGGAATATCGGTAAAATGCCATTCATAATCTGAGAGAACCTGCCAAATGCGCTCCACTCCATTCTTATTCTTCTACTTTACTACTTCCAGCACCACGCTACCAACTGCGAAATGCTGTTACCTTGCTAGACTGTTGAACATTACATTGGGTTTCAGCATGCTAATTTTTAGCCTCACCGCTTTGCCCTGCCTGTCTAACTCATTGATCATGTTTTACAATTCATGTCCTCAGTGACTTAGTAAGGCAATGTCATCAGCGAATCGGAAATTACTTAGGTATTCTCTGTTAGCTCTTATCCCCAACTGTTCCAATTTCAGGTCCCGGATTACCTCCTGTAAACAGGTGTTGAATAGCATTGGCGAGGTTGTGCCTGCCTGCCTGACACCTTTTCTCATTGGAATTTTATTTCTGACTTTATGGAGGACCCTGGTAGCTGTGAAATTGTTATAAATATCTTCGAATATTTTCACACAACAATCTTCTACACCCTGATTCCCCAAATTCCTGCATGACAGCTGAGGTTTCCACTGAGTCAAAAGCTCTCTCGTAATCAATGAAGGCTATATATAGGGGTTGGTTATATTATGCGAATATCTCTATCAGCTGATTGATAGCGTGAATATGGTCTATGGTCGAGTATCCTTTACGAAAGTCTTCCTGATCATTTCGATGATTGAAGTCTAAGGTTGACTTGAGTCTATTAGCGATTACCTTAGTAAATACCTTCTAGGCAACGGACAGCAAGACGATCAGTCTGTAAATCTTCAAGTCACTGACCTCTTCTCTTATGAATTAAATAATGCTAGCGTTCATTCAAGCTGCTGGTACGCTAGAGGCTACAAGGCATTGTGTGTACCGGGCGGCTAGTTTTTCTAGCACAATCTCTCCTCCATCCTTCAACAAATCTGACGTTACCTGATCCTCACCAGCTGCTTTCCCCCTTCGCATTGCTCCAATGGCACTTTTTACTTCCTCCTTCTTTACAGAACACCTTCTTCGTAAGTGGTTTTCTGCTTGTTTATATTTCATCTTCTTTGTGGAACGGGTTTTTTTTTCGGAAATGGCAGGGTGCACCACAGAGTTATCACCTTATATAATTTGGTGCCATGTAAATTATCACTGTTCGTGTATGTTTTAACTTGGCTACTGATGTCCCAGACAAGTTAAAACTCCCAGTCTGAAAATCGCAGCTAATCATGAGAGTAAAGATACGGACGCGAATGCGGCATTTTTTGGTGATATTTCGCAAGGCACGCAATGTAAATTAACGAGCACTACGGGTACAAACATATCAAAACGAAAGAGCTGACCATGCGTGCGAGGACGTAAGTACGTCGCCGTAGCTTCTAGCGAAGCTCGCCTTCGATCATGACGCACAATTCGCATCCTTTCCTGCTCTCAAGGCACGTCTGTTTCTTCGCTTTCGACTACAACGCCAGGTGTCATCTTCCACGCACCTTGTGGCGGCGCGCGGTAATGGACAAAACGTGCACATAGCGTGCTGTAAGCTTTAGCCACAACGCGTGTCGCCTGCCAAAAGTAAGAAAAATATTCCGATTGCTTTTACCAACCTAAGTAAAATGACTTCTTGACCTTTTCCGCTCATCTCCAGCTAAAAGTCTAGTTATTGGTAATCTCGCGCATAATTAAACGTGTCCATGTAGAGTGCTGGCTACAATGAACGTCGTAGCGGGCATCGGCATGCTAGGCTTAATAAATTGGGGTTGTTTACTGTCCGCACACGCCTAAGCATGTATTGCTCTTCGTGTATAGCATCCGGAAGATATGCAGACTGATGGTCCACCGCGGGAATCAGCAGCGTAAATGAACGAGCAACCAAAAAAAACACGTTTTGACGGCAGGCATGGCAAAATACCGGACTAAGAGAAGCCTATGCATAACCAGACCTATCCAGGCAAACTCAAAGTTATCTGTCTCGTTCCAGTGCAAAATTTGTTCGAGTAATACTTGCTACCGAGAAATGGCAATGTTGAGGCATAAACTGTGCTAACTATAAAAGGGTGCAATGCTCCCAACGAAACAGCGTGAAAGCGCAAACTGTTTGTTCGCTTCCTTCCTATCCTGGCTTTCTACCTGCGGTGCAGCACTTCAGGTGCATTCTGAATGTAGCGCTAGTTGCATTGTTGATTCCTACGCTACTTGCATGAGAGACACCAACAGCAACTGAATTTCAGAGTATACGGAAACCAATTCATTAACATGGGCTTGAATTCCATTCCGCGAGTTTGCTGACTGCTGACGCCTGTCATCCTGTCTAAGTTGCTCAGACAACAATAAACACCGCCGCCACATCTAGTTTGCTGAGACGGTGAGGAGGACGTCGACGTGAGGCTGAGACGGCGTGACATCGAAGCTTTGTGATGCTGCTGAACACTGAATAGCAGTTGTAGGACAGATATCGCAGTGTATTCGTAAAAAGTGCGTTTGTCGTAGTACTTATACAGACTGAAGCCTTTGCTCCTCTCTTTTCCAGAAACAGTTGCACCTGCTGGAACGCTGGATTAGCGAGGCTGACAGCCAGCCGTTGTCTCTGATGAGTTCACTCCAGGACTACTTCGCCTGCCACGTAGCGTCTCTTTTCTATGGCTCAAGGATCGCAGACGACCCTTTAGCCCTGCAACAGATGACCGACCTGCTCAAGAAGATGGGCAGGGAGCAGTTCGATGGACTACACTTCACTTTTTGCCCGCAATTTCTGTGCCGTCTTCTTGAGGCCTTACCATTCACTAGATACGGGAGGCTGCACAGAGCTGGACATGAATTCTATATGTTTACAATGTGAGTATCCAACGTTCCGCTTATTTATGCGAAGTCTGTTCCTTATTAGCTGAAGCTCTCGAGGAACTGTTTTGCGCCTGCTTTTGTCAACATGGACGACACCTAAGCCTTGAAGCCAAGGGCACCGGCGGGTAAACATCGACAGAATTACCAACTTCTTTTTCAACTACCAACAGCGCAATTGATATTCACATGGTCCATCCATCACCATGGAGAGAGAGCCAGTGGAATAACTCGGATATGCGACGTTGCAGTAGGAGGGCGTTTATATTAGCAGATTTGAATTTCTAGCATCTAGTGATTGTGCTTATGTCGTCTTCTGATCAGTTTCGGCCGCAGCATGAACAAAAAATGAAACTTTTTAACATTAAACCATCCCCAGTGCATTCTACCTCAATGCTCCAAATCTTCGATGGAGATTTTCGTTATTTTCTCTCAGTGCGCTCAACAATGAATGCTGTGAAACCAAGCTTTTTATTCTAGGTCAGAAGAAAAAGGAAAAAAAAAATACTGTTTACGTAATAGATTAGAGCCAAAAGCGTACGGCGTAAGGTTCGCATCAAAGCAACTTCCTTCAGGCAGTATTCTTCAGCAAATCTCATTGTCATATTGAGGCTAGATGGACTCCTCGATCAAAGCGTGCCAATTTTTCTGGTCCCCAGAACTTAATGATACCCCGTCCTGATAAAACTTTGTTTTCAATGGCATCGGGAAAATGCGTCCCGAATAAAGCTTTAAAGACTTTAAAAAGCCGACATGTGTAAAAGACCTGCCGTGGTTGTTTCGCGTAAGAAAAAAATTACACCCACACTTAGGTGAAGACAACCCTGCAAAAAATAGCCAAGTTTTGAACTGTTTCGACCACCTATTCATGTCTAAAAACACATTATTTCCGCTCAGCAGATTTCCTGCCCATATGTCACGCATCTGCAAAGGAAATTAGACTTTTTCAACGATCAAACTACACAGTCATGCACTCGCTCAGTTATATGAAGAGCTACTTCGTGCAGCAACGCAATACTTACACACGTTTCTCTCTCAAGACAACAGATGGAAGTTTCTATTCAGAAACAGAAGGAAGAGAAAGAAAAGGACTTCTTTCACTCCTATATGAGAACGATTGAGAAGGCAAATAAAGAGAAGCATCCATTGTTCCAACGTGAGTTGCGGAGCATTCTTATTCTACAAAATTAATTCTTCTCTGCCAGCGTGTTAAAGGTGAATACTAGCTAGATTAGTCGTCAAGAGCAAGCTTGACGTCTAAGTTGCTTAACCCCATTGAAATAAATGGCTTACTGCAGGAGAAGCTAACTCGCTGGAGGGTGGACTGACGTCTTGGTTACCTAATCCTTGCAGATCGCTTCCTCGTCGGCCACGTAAAAAGCTTCGGTTTAGGTGGCACGTTCACAACTGCTGCGAGGCTGCAGTTGCACTTTCTGAACTTCGCTGTTTACCAGGACACCATACAGTCTATCGTTCAGAGAGAAATCGATGCTGCAGTCGGTCAGCATAGATCTCCAACGTGGGAGGACCGAAATCAAATGCCATTCACTATGGCGTGCATCTGGGAAATGGAACGCTGGAAGCCCACAGCCAAACTTGGAGGGGCGAGGCAGTAAGTCTACATCAAACTCTAAAGAAATGGACGTCAGATGCACCGTACCTGCCAGACTATCACTCACGCAAGGAACTTAAAAGTAGCGGAAGGGAAGTTAATTCCCAAGTACCGTTACACCAACCATGCCTTCTTATGTGAATGCTGAAATTTTTTCTTGAGGAGTGAAGCGGCAAATTGTGAAGTAGGTCAAAATCTTCAATTTTTCAGTTTATTGGTTAAGTGATACTTGACTTTTTATCGGTGTGGTAACTAAACATTACAAATAAATATGCAGGAGAAACGAAAGACCTCTTACTTTTCTTTCTGAGTGAATGTCAAACATTGTGAGCGAATCGCGCTTCCATTTCTCTCGGCACATCGCAGATTCCGCAGTCTTCCGATGGCGGAGCACCGCCATTTGGTATTTCTATGCATTACTGGGAAGAGAACAGATCAGAGCTTCTACTGGTCGCAATGCTGCATTTGTTCCGCCAAAATCGAAAGCAAATGAGCCGCTAGAGAACTAAAACGAAATAATAAACTTTAGAGTTGAATTTCTCTGCTTTCAACCTTTTCTGCATTGCTGCCTCTCGACCCTTCCACATTCCGAAACGAATAACTCTAGAATGGCTCTGGTTTATTGCGCATCACACATTAGACCTGGTGCAGAGCGACAACAATCGTGTGCGTTAAACTTGCGATTGTTTCTGAAAATTTGTTTTTCAAGAAACACTTTCACCACTCTGTTCATGGTCGGGTAGAATATTTATCTTCGTCAGAATTGGGGCATCTAAAAGAGAAACAAATGTGTCCATTGCACAAAACAAGACTTTGCGATGATGCTTACATAAGAAACACTCGTGCATTTCTCCTTAGATATTCAACGCCTCGATGATGATTTCTTCAGGGCGCTAAATGTAGTCCGTTACCAATTCCAAAGGCTACCTTAATGTGGAATTTAAGTTTGTAATCGGCACAAAAAGTTACTTGTCTGGTCTATGGTTGGCTGCATTGGATGCAAAAATAAAGGGACTTGTTTTAGTGCAGCTTCTTTACGCAATCAACATGTATTGCAGTTGATTGCGGCAGCGATTGCGCAGCGCATCGCCGACGTGCTACAAGTTGGTAGGGCCGGGAAGGTTTGTTAAGCTTCCCTAAGCTGCGTAAACGCTTGTGGGGTCATGTATGCAGTTTTAACGGCCGTGGTAAATCTAATCTTTTGGATTGTGCGTTTTTGTTGTTGTTTAGAATTTTGTGCTGTAATCACTCCTCGAAATGTATTCACCAGAACAAAGAGCACCCTTAATTCTATGGCGAATAAATCATCAAGCAACTGAAATCATGGTACGTTTCAGCTGTGCACCTATTCAGGGCACAAAAACGTTCATGCTAATTAAGAGTTTTATTCCATTCATGGAATGCATGCGCTGTACGTTTCTTTTTACAAAACTTTTCCCACTGCGCACTTTGAGCTAACGTATGCTGCTAAAGCGAAACATTCTAGAGCACGTAAGTAAGGGCATTAGCGTTCGTAACTTCTTAATCTATAATAGCACATGGGCCAAAGTGAAAATCGAAATTTATAAACCGATGAATTTTGCTAATGATTATTGTTAACGATGTGTTATATTCCGGCTCTTCACACAAAACACTCAAGATTCAATGCAGAAGTGATAGATAATTGTGGGACTTTTTAAAGGTTGGCATTGTCACTTAGTATTGTTTTAAATTATAGTTTATTACAAATAGTTGTTAATAAATGTCGGTGAAAAACAATTGTATACAGCGATCAAAGTTTTTTTCTCAGTAACATGTGACTGAAGAGTTGTTACTCAATTCAAATGGAAACGTAACGACACATAGGAATTTACTGCATACACATCTTATTGATATAGTGGATATATAGTTAATTTCTAGAAACCATTCGCGCTTTTTTATTTTTATAAGCTAAATATATTAAGTTCAATCCTTAAGAAATGTGTCTTGGTGTAAATTATTGTTTGTGAGAGACATGTCCCGGTTTAGTCTAAGATAGCGTCAAGCAAAGTTCAGGGCTCACTCATTTTGCAACGAATATGTAAAATGATAATAAGTAAACAAGTAAAATGAACTAGAATAAAGTCTGCACAAGTCGTTCTTGGTAGCGCACTGCGTTGTTTTTAGCTAAAACATCCTGTATGAAGATTTGTGGCGTCTCCTTGCCTGTCAGATTCTATTCGAAGAAGTTCTATTCCAGAACTATCGTCTCATTCCACCTACGTCACTCTGGTTTGGCTCAAGAGGACATTTGTGTTATTCTGTATTTTTAATTCTAGTTTAGAAAATAAAACATCCAACATCTGTATCTTTTTGCTCTTATTGTTCACAGAGCCAGCAAGGACCTCATAGTAGACGGCTTCTTTATTCCCAAGGGGACGGTCATTTTTTTCAACCTGTGGGCCGTGCTCAATGATCCATCACACTGGAATCAGCCGGAAAAGTTTGACCCGAGTCGATATGTCCACAACGATGAATCTATGGTGCCCAAAAAACCCCAGAACTTCATTCCATTCTCAATAGGTAGGTACCGATTACATTCCGACTGCTTCCTCGAGCAAACAGATGAGTTCCAAATGCTTGTATGTAATTGTGAAATTGTAGCCTGAACATTGTCCCCGAGCCTAAAGCAGCTTATTAATTTCGAGGGAAAATATTTCTTCTCTCTACGTGACACGTGCGACTATTGTTTGACAATGATAAATCTACCATTACTAGGATATAAAAACGATAATATTTCTCGTCGTCACTGGGGAGAAGACGCAATTGTAATGAGGCGACTCGCACAATTAGTATGGACGGCCACAGTCCTTGTTTCAGCGGTGCTGCTCAGCAGGCCAGCGTTCGGGAGCGCAAAGCCCAACTTCGTCAGCATCGTCTTTCTTCTTCTTCCTCTCCTTCGTCGGCGCTAGCTGCTGGGGCACCAAACCCGAACTCTCTTTCTTACAATACCCCCGGGGTGAAAAGGCGCCATCCTGGCGGTCTAAGGGCACAAGACGATAGCTGGGTCGTAGTAGGGCTTCAGGCGGTCTATGTGCGCAATTTCACGGCTGCGGCGGCGGTGATCAGGCGAAGGTGTGATGGGCTCGACGAGATAATTCACTGGGGATGTCTGCTGAACAACGCGATAGGGGCCCTGGTATTTGCGGAGCAATTTTGTAGACTGCCCTGTAGGAGAACACCCAAAGCCAAACCAAGGACTCAGGAAGATATGACGGCGGCAGACCGGAAGAAGCGGCGTGGGCGCTTTTCTGACGGTGCTGGTCGTGAGAAGTAAAGGAACTGGCGAGCTGACGGTATTCTTCGGCATGCGCAGCGGCCTGAGAGGTGGTTGTAAATTTGGTCGAATCGGGGTGGTTAGGGATTATGGTGTCCATGATGCAGGAACGCTCGCGTCCGTAGCGAAGAAAATACTGGGAAAAGCCAGTAGTGGCTTGCGTTGCAGAGTTGTAAGCGTAGGTAACGAAAGGTAGAACGCGATCCCAGTAGGAATGATCGGCAGAAATACACTTGGCCATCATGTCACCTAGAGTCTGGTTCAAGCGCTCGGTCATGCCGTTCGTCTGCGGATGGTACGAATACGTCTTGCGATGAACGATATGACACTCTCGAAGAAGGGCTTCCACGACGCCGGACAAGAAGACGCGACCCCGATCACTGAGCAATTCCCAAGGCGCACCGTCACAGAGAATGATGTTCTGAAGTATGGCGTCCGAAGCCATCGCAGCTGGTAACGGGGCAGTTTCCGCATAGCGCGTAAGATGATCAATGACGACGATGATCCAGCGATGCCCTGCGGCAGTGCTGGGAAGTGGGCCATAAAGGTCAATTCCAACACGGTCGAATGGCCGGGCTGGACACGGTAACGGTTGCAGAGGAGCAGGTTAGTGCGGTGGTGGGTTCTTGCGACGCAGACATTCCAGGCAAGAGCGTATGTATTGGCGGACAAAACGATACATACCCCTCCACAGAGAGAGAAATGAATTTTAATGAGGGAAAGGTGGAGAGGTCGGCCGGTGGTAACATGGCCCTGGCCTGCTACTCCACACAGGGGAAAGGGAAGAGGAGGAAAAGGAAAGTGCGAATGAAGGCTGATGATAGCATAATACTATGAGTTTCACGGGTGATGTCTACACACACACTCACACACGCCACACTGGCTGGCACTCGCATCGCGGTTAGTAGACGCACATAACTCATAAAACTGGTGTCTGCAACACAAACACCGACACATGTCATTAACCATGTAGGTTGTGCACAGGCAGTCACAGACGAATATCCAGGCCTGTTTCACACAAAAAGTTGAGCAGTGCCTTTATCACACGCCACCAATGAGAACGTCGCGTCCTGGCGCCCAGAAGAGTTTCCTCAGAGAGAGGGCGAGAGTCCAGTTGTTTCACGGTCGCCTCCAATGTTCTTATTGCAGAAGTATAGTTCGGGCAATCGCAAAGAAGGTGTCCAATAGTCTCTGGAGTGTGGCACTGTGCGCAATTTGGGTTACTTTCGATGCCGATCTTGTGAAGATAGTGTTTGGTGTAGGCAACGCAAAGCCGTAGCCGGTAGAGTAAAGTCCCATTACGTCGCACCACCATAGATGGCAAATGTAATTGTGAGCCAGCGTCAAGCTTACAGACGCGGTCCTGTTGATGATTCGAATCATGCCAGTGCGACTGCATTGCCGCTTGCATTAAATGCGCCAACAAGGCTCCAATGTCTGATCTAGAAAAGGCTATCTCAATGAAAGCACCATCACTATGTGCCATCCGAGCCTCGGCGTCAGCACGCTCGTTTCCCGCTATGCCGCAATGGCTCTGTATCCATTGAAACTTTATAATATGGCCGCGGTGCAAAGCTTCGGCTAACAAAGCACAATCTGCTGAACCAGCTGCTCGGATGCCCTTGGTTTTAGATAAGTTTGTACGACCTGCAATGCCGATCTCGAGTCGCAGAATATCGTCCATTGCTTCGCTGGCTGGTGACCAATATAAAGGACGGCTTCTCGTATGGCAGCCAATTCGGTTGCCGTAGAGGACGTTTTGTGCATGAGCCTGAAACGGTGACGTGAGGCATTTCCTGGCACTATCACCGCTGCAGCTGAAGAAGTGGTCGTAACGGATCCGTCCACGAAAACATACTGGGTGTCACTATACATAGATTTAATGTATGACAGCGCCAGCTGTTTCAGTCCGACTGTTGGAATGTGCGTCTTCTTTGTTATCCCTGGGATTGTTGTCCGTATACATGCTTTTGGTACTGCCCAAAGTGGCACCTCCGCAATCTGGTGTGGCGCGTAGTTCGAAGGCACCGCATTGCGCTGCATCCAAAGGGCTCTAGAAAAGGCTGCATCTGGACGCACCGCCCTAATGTTGGTCAGGGGGTGATGACGATGCCTGGTCAGATGCCGCAAATGCACACGAAGTGGCTCCTGTTGAAAATAAATTCGTGCTGGGCAGGCGCGGGCCCCATGTAGAAATGTGCCCCATGTAGAAGTTTTACATGTCAAACCCAAGCATACTCTTAAAGCACGAGCCTGCGCGCTTTCAAGCACACGCAGGCCTGATAGTTTGACGCCCGAGAGAACGGGTGCACTGTATCTCCAATAAAACCGAAGGCTCAGGCGGGTGAAAGTTTTCAGCAGACCGGTATGAGCACATTGCGGGTCCTCGTGGTAACTGGCAGAAATGGCGGAGCGGAGATACCTTGGAATCACGAGCAGCCATTTGCGACCATAGGGGAGGTAGTTCCCACCGTATAACAGCTGGTCCAGCACGACAAAGTGGTGAGCTAGAGGACGGAGGGCTCTAGAAGGGAGACGCGATGAGCGGTTGGCTAAGAAATCCAGAAGAGAAGTAATCCAAGGATCCTTGCGCTGTTCAGAAGCCATATGAATAGCGTCAAGAGAAGGTGACAGGCCGGATATAGATGTTGGGTCAGGATCAGAGGTCGCAGGGGAGCGCGAGAGAGCGTCGGCATCGGAGTGTTTACGACGGGAACGATAAATGACCCGAATGTCTTAATCTTGTAAACGGAGAGCGCTACGAGTGAGGTGGCAAGACGGATCTTTGACGACAGCAAGCAAAGGGCATGGTGATCTGTAATGACATCGAATGGGTGCCCTTGTAAGCAAGGACGAAATTTTGCGATCGCCCAAATAATCGCCAAACATTCTTTTGCCGTGACTAAATAATTAGTCTCCGCTTTTGTGAGCGCACGGCTCGCGTAAGCAACGACATACTCATTGAAACCAGGTTTCCGCTGAGCTAGAACGGCACCGAGACAAATGCCGCTGGCGTCCGTGTGGAGTTCTGTAGGCGCCGAAAGTTCAAAATGGCGCAAGATCGGGGGAGAGGTGAGGAGCTGGCGCAGCATTGAAAAAGCTTCGTTGCATGCAGTGGACCAAACCGACAAATCGGGGCTGCCAGCGAAAAGTTGTGTGAGCGGGGCAATAATGGTAGCAAAATTCTTGACAAACCGGGAAAAGTAGGAGCCAAGTGCAAGAAAGCTTCTGAGTTCTTTCAGGGATGTGGGGTTCGGGAAATGAGCAACTGCGTGGAGCATGGCAGGGTCCGGGAGTACACCATCTTTGGACACGCCGTGGCCTAGGATTGTCAGGTGTCGGGCGCCAAAGCGACACTTTTTCAAGTTGAGCTGCACGCCAGCGTCACTGGGACAGCGAAGAACACTCTCAAGGCGGAGAAGATGAGGCGGAAGATTCTGGGAGAAGATAATAACATCGTCCAAGTAGCAGAGGCATGTCTGTCATTTAAGCCCGTGGAGGATGTTGTCCATCATTCGCTCAAACGTAGCAGGCGCGTTGCAGAGACCAAATGGCATCACTTTAAATTCATACAGCCTACCAGGCGTCATGAGAGCTGTTTTCGGGCGTTCGACATCGGCCATCGGCACCTGCCAGTACCCAGAGCGCAGATACAACGAAGAAAAGTACTCCGCTCCCTGCAGGCAAGCAAGCGCGTCATCTATACGAGACAGGGCGTAGACATCCTTCCGAGTAATTTTGTTTAGCCAGCAGTAGTCTACGCAGAATCTAATGGAGCCGTCTTTTTTCTTGACGAGCACGACCGGAGGAGCCCACGGGCTGTGAGAGGGCTGGATCACTCCGCGGTGTAGCATGTCGTTCGTCTGTTCATCAATGATGCGGCGCTCAGAGGTGGAGACGCGGTAGGGGCGTTCGCGCAAGTGTCCGTCGGTGCCAGTGTCGATATGGTGCGGAACCACTGCCGCACAAACCAGCGGTGCTTGGTGAGAGTCGAAGGATGCACGGAAGCGCTGCAGCAAAGCGATGAGCTGGGCACGTAGGTGAGGTGCTAGAGCGGCATCGACAGAAGGAGAAAACATATCCGGGGAGGGCTAGGTGGCGACGTCGACGGGAAGAGTGAGGGCGTTGATGTCATGAATGTCAGGGTCATCAAGGACAGGAGAAGCGTCGTCGAGATTGATGACATCAACCGTGCCAACCGATTCTCCCCGAAGTAAAGCGGTGGGGAAAAACGACGGATTCGCGACGTACAGGGTGCCACAACCACCAGAAAGTGTGAACACGGCATGCGGGAGCATGACAGGTTTGTGGTGCGGTGGGCAAAAATGGGAGAGGGTGAATAGAGGACAGTAGCGTCAGAGAAGCCAGCACAAGTCAATGGCACAAGAATAGAAGAGAAAGCTGGTACGTCGATGAGGTAAGCGGCAAGAATAGGCGCGGAGGCAAAAGGGGAGGGGTCCAGAAGAACATCACACAGCGGCGACAAATCAATTTGAACACGTCCACAGTCAATGATGGCGGGATGCGCGGACAGAAATTCCCACCCGAGGATGATGTCGTGAGAGGAGCGGGCGAGTACGAAGAACTCAGTAGTGTAGGAGAGGCCTTGTATGACTAGGCGGGCTGTGCACGCTGCCAGAGGGCGAATGGGGTCAGCGCTGGCAGTGCGAAACCAAAGGTCAGAAAGTGGCATCGTCACTTTTTTTAGTTTCCGGCAGATGATTCGACTAATGATAGACACGGCAGCACCAGTGTAAATAAGCGGGTCAACAGAAACTCCTTCAATGAGCACTTCAATAACGCTCATAGGAGCGGTGATAGGGCATGAGACGGTCGTTGACGCTGCAGTTCTTGCCTCCGGAGAGAGCGAACGCCGTCGAGGAGACGGCGACCGATGGCTTCAGTTGTAGGAGTCGGAGCCAGACGGAGAAGGATCCTGAGGTGGCAGAGGAGAACAGACAGGGACGGAGGGCAATGGAGCGTCGTACGCCGGCGAGCGCCCGTAGTCATGAGGACCGGATCCCCGCGTGCGGCACCAGCGGGCCACATGACCAGCGCCACCGCAGGCATAGCATATCGGGCGGTTATCTGGGGTGCGCCACGGATTCATAGGGCGGGGACCGGTGCGAGACAAATGATGGTTAGTGAGTGGCAGTGTAGGGGAGAGTTGCTACTGAGGGTTCACTGTGACAGGTGGCGCATAAGTCGGAACAACCGGCTGAGGTAGTGGCCGGATGACTGCTTCAGCATATGTCAACGGTGCAGTGACCACAGGAGGAGGATTAGTGGTTAGCGGGACCTCAGCTACCTGCTCCTGGATGACACGCTGAATAGAAGGCGACAGCGATGGCGTTGGGGCGGGTTGGCAGGTAACCAGCGATAATTGACGGCCACCTCCTACCGCACAAGTTGCTTGATGTGCTCAAGAAGGGTCGCCTTATCGTTAGCACGACCGCCTACCACCAAGCTCTAAAGGTTATCGTCCGGGCAAATGGCACGCCGGGTGACAAGACGCTGTTTGCGGAGCTCGTCGTAGCTCTGACAAAACGAGACGACGTCGGAAACGGTTTGAGGATATTTAGGAATCAAAATTTGAAATGCGTCGTCCTGAATCCCTTTCAGAATGTGTCTGATTTTGTCAACCTCGCTCATGGATGGATTGAGCCGCTTACACAAGTCAACGACGTCCTCGATATAGCTGGTGAAATTCTCGCCATTCTGCTGGGCACGACTGCCAAACGTTGTTCGGCACGAAGTTTGCGAACAGTGGGGCGGCCGAAGACGTGAGTCAAGCCGGGTTTGACAGCCGCAAGGTAGTAAAATCTGCTTCGTGGTGTTGAGACGCGGGCTCTTAGTTGCCGTCGGGACGCGGGTCCGCTGTCGCCGACCAGCCGGAGCAATGAAGAGACGGGGGGGTTAAGGAGCAGCGTGAAAAAAAGGTATATGTATTTACATATTTACAACTAGCGAGAAGCACGATACATGGCACGATGTATCTCAACAGGAAAAAGACACAGACACAGGAGACGGGAGCCCTTAAATAGAGTCGGCACAGACTCCCGCCCCTTTTCGTCCAATCAGGAGCGTCCTGTTGGCTGATTGGCCGGCAAGGCTTGAACGCCAACCCGGGTAGCGTTCCCGTAGCTGTCCGGCCCGAACGCACAACGCGCTCCACGATGACGACGCGCAGGCTCGGGGAGACGCCGGCTTGGACGCCGTCCTTGGGGAGCGTCTCTGTAGCTCACCGGCCGAACGCGCAACACTGGGAGCGTTCCGGTGTTAGATATTCACGTTCACAACGCGCTCCACGATGACGACGCGCAGGCTCGGAGAGACGCCGGCTTGGACGCCGTCCTTGGGGAGCGTCTCTGTAGCTCACCGGCCGAACGCGCAAAACTGGGAGCGTTCCGGTGTTAGATATTCACGTTCACAACAGCTCGCCCCCGCCCGGAAAATCGTGCACGAAGGGAAGAGGTCCGCAGCCACTTCTCGAAGTGCCGAGGTCGGGGCTTAGTCTTTGTCCGCCGGCCGTCATAGGCTCGCCAACCGGTCTCTTCAGGTCTGGAAGGGAGGTGGTCTGGACCGGACACAACAGCAGCCAGCAAATGCCCTTCCATCTCCCCAGAGATCTGCCAGGCTTCTATACTACCAATACTTTCGCTGACAGGCGACAGGTTCAATCGCGAGTGCACCGTCGCATCACAGACTATTTTCTTCGCGAGTAGAAAAAAAAAGAAACAGAAGTTCACAAAACAGCAAAAAAAAAGTAACAGCCCGTCCAAATCCCTTCTATTCCTTTCCCTTTTCAGAAGCATCGGCTTAAGCCATCTACGTTGGCGTTTGCCTTTCCTTTTTTGTACTGAACCTCGAAGCTGAATTGATGCAGAGCAAGGCTCCAGCGCAGGAGGCAACCATTTTTGCCCGACATGCGTTCTAGCCAGGTTAGAGGACAGTGGTCCGTTTGTACGATGAACTTCGTACCAGAGACGTAGCAGGCAAGTTTTTGTATCGCCCACACTAGGCACGCGCATTCCTTTTCAGAAGCGCTGTATGCTTCTTCCCTGGCAGTTAGTTTCCTGCTTACATAAAGGATTGGGTGTTCGTTCCCTTGATCATCGGTCTGGCAAAGCACAGCACCCATTCCCCTGTTGCTCGCGTCACACTGGATTATGAACTGTTTTGTATAATCCGGGGACTTTAACACGGGATCCTTCCTCAGGGATTCTTTTAGAGTTAGAAAGGACTTTTCTTTCACGCAGTTCCAGGCGACGCGCTCTGGTTCAGTTTTGCGTAAAGCGTTGGTGAGAGCGCTAGCGATGTCCGAGTACCGCGGGATGTATTGCGGGTAGTACCCTACAAGACTGAGAAAGGCTCTCACATCATCCTTTGTTTTCGGTGGAGGGCACGTTGAAATGGCGAGCAGCTTTACCTCAGAGCTACGCATGTCTGTCTCCCTGCGATTGTCTCTCCATTTTCTACTGGAGGAACAAGACGAGAACGATTTGCTTTCTCTTGCTGTCTTGTCCCTTTCCTTACGCCTTGCG
Source organism: Amblyomma mixtum (assembly GCF_055824585.1). NCBI lineage: Eukaryota > Metazoa > Arthropoda > Arachnida > Ixodida > Ixodidae > Amblyomma > Amblyomma mixtum. The sequence continues at coordinate 183,164,220 of NC_143013.1, forward strand.
CACCAGACGCGACTTTCCATTTCGCGTGCGTAACGCTTCCGGTGGAACCGTCCTTTCTTTTTCTTTGTTCGTGGTGGCAAGTGACACCTTTCAGAAGTGTTTAATTTCTTGCGCACCCTTCCTTTTCGCTCGGTGTGAGGTTCGCACCTATCCGGTCTTTTGATTTTGCGTCTACTAAATGGAGCTATCTTAGCTCGGGGCTTTCTATCGCGATACCTATGCTTGTCCTGATAGCGACAAAACAACAGCCCCTTTCTTTTTAGCAGCGTGACACTCTTCAGCCGCGCCCTGCGCGGTCGCAGACCGACAGTAGCTTTAGCAGGCGGTACACGACAAAACCCGAAGGTCTTAAGTGCTCGTTGACCCCTGCGAGCTCCAGACGCCGCGCAACAATGATTCGTACCGCCCTCAGCCGCGCGTCTCCGACACCTGAGCAGTACTTTAAAAGTTGAATGCGAAGGGGGAAAGATCGAATATGAAAAAAATGTCTGGGAGCCTTCCTTTCTTAGTTCCTGAACACCCTTCCTTTCCTTTTTTTTCCAGGCGCGCGTTCTGCTGCCTTCTTTCACGCGGTAGCAGTGCGCGCTTCTTTGTGGCCCACTGCGCGTTTCACTCCTCCTGCAAAAACTTCTGCAGTGTCGCCACAATGGGGCAGGTGGCTTTCGCGTTCTTTGAAACCATCGAGTCAATTTGGCCTGCGTGCGGTGAGTGCCGTGGTGAAAGTCTTGCACGATTACATTGTCGACGTGCCTTCACCCTTATGACGTTTTCGGCCCGTCCTTTGTCCTTTCTCTGTGGACTACCCCTTGGCTTGGCTCTCTTTGCGCGAGGCCGCTTTTCGGAAGCTGCCCTAGAAGTTCTTTCTTGCACACCTCCCTTTCTAGTGGTGCGCTCACCCTTCACATCCGCTTTTTGACTCAGCACCGAGCCACCTTTCCCATTTGGATTTGAACTATCGGCTCGCGCTTTCGATGAGTCACGGCACGTCGTAACTTCAAATTGTTCCGACTGCACTTTACTTTCCGCTGAGTCTAGCAATCTGCTCTCCTGAGGATTGCTATCCGACCCCATGAAACTAACTACCTGGCCCGCAACTCTATCTAAACCACTCCCTTTGGGTAACGTTGCGTTCTGGCCTGGCGTTTCAGCGACGCCCTCAGGTGACTCACAGTCACTCTGATTGCAGCAAAGCGCCTCCAATAATTGGCTACTGTTGCTCACCAGCCGCATCGAAGGAGCGTCTCCTTTGAATCCTTCACTGCGCTGGCCTGTGAGCTCACTACTCTCTTCCTGAGAGATAACTGTCTCACTGTTAAAAGCAGCATCTGCTTCTGGGTTTAAACCTTCCCTGCCGTTACTTCCCTGAGCAACGGTTGTGTCCTCAGCTGACCAAGCGGGGTTCCTAGGCTGGTCGCTGACACACAGATGGGAGCGCTGCCCCCTTTTATCACTTCGGACTTTAGCGTCCCCCTCTCCTTTTGGACGGTTGTCCCCTTTTACTGCTCCGGCATTTTTAAAAACTGGCTTCGCGCCTGTTTCGTCTGCTCTATGCCTAGCGGGGTACCGTTGCTTGTACCTGTTGCTTGTACCACGACTTTCAAGCAACACGCGGCGTGACGCATACTCTTCCGCGAGTTCAGCAGCCTTCTCAACAGTGTTTACCTCTGCCCTGTCGAGAATCCACCAACGCATTCGATCCGGAATTGTGTCATAAAACTGCTCTAGACACATGCATTCCACGATCTTCCCTGCGTCCGCGTGAACGCCTGCGCTTTAACCACTCCACTAAGTTTGTTTTCAAGTTATAACCAAACTCGAGGTAAGACTCTTCTTTACACTTAGTGGCTTTTCTGAAACCCTGGCGAAAAGCCTCGGCAGACAGGCGGTACTTCTTTAGGAGGCTTGCCTTCACGGTCTCATAGTCCTCCGACTCTTCCGCACTCAGTCTCCCGATCGCGTCCGCTACCTTACACGGCAACAGGCTCAATAGTTGCTGTGGCCACCCATCTTTCCCAAGATTGTTTTTTTGGCATGTCCTTTCAAAGTTCACCAAAAAAATACCAATGTCCTCGCCTAGCTGGAAGGGTTGCATGAAATCTTTAATTTTGATTGTTTCCCTCCCTCCTGTGCTAGAGGATGGTGGCTGAGCGACGCCGGCCTCGGCTCTCTTCGCCTCCGCGTCTAGTTTCTTTAGGTCAATTTCCTGCTGTCGGAGTGCTAACTCGAGCTCCTTCTCTCGAAGCTGAAGCTCGCGATCGCGTTGCTTCTGTTCCAGCTCGCGCTGTTCCTTCTCAGCTGCTTCCCTTTCCTTCTCAGCCGCTTCCCTTTCCTTCTCAGCCGCTTCCCGTTTCTCTTCAGCTGCTTTCCTTTCCTTAATCAATTCCCATGTCTCGATAAGCTCTTCATCGTCCGCACCGCAAGATATTATTGCCTCTATGATTTGCGGTTTCCGCACGGCCTTCCCAAGTTCAACCCCTAATTCTTTGCTGATCAAAATTAGATCCGGCTTTTGCAAAGATTTCAGGTCCATGATGCGCTCAGACACCCGACCGGTCCCCTATCTCTTCTTAGCAATGCGTAAAACAATCAGTACTCAGAGCACTGCCAAAGAAAGCCTGCCAGCATTGACGCTAAATTCAAAAGCCTGGCAAAATACCTCAGGGAAGAAAGGTCGGACACTCACAGAGCCACGATCATGGGGTCCACCAACGTGGGAGCTCTTGCAACTGCGAACGCTGCTAGGCGATGCGAAGAGCTGACTTCGATCCCAGCGCTGCCATCCAGTTGTTGGTACGCGGGCTCTCAGTTGCCGTCGGGACGCGGGTCCGCTGTCGCCGACCAGCCGGAGCAATGAAGAGACGGGGGGGTTAAGGAGCAGCGTGAAAAAAAGGTATATGTATTTACATATTTACAAGTAGCGAGAAGCACGATACATGGCACGATGTATCTCAATAGGAAAAAGACACAGACACAGGAGACGGGAGCCCTTAAATAGAGTCGGCACAGACTCCCGCCCCTTTTCGTCCAATCAGGAGCGTCCTGTTGGCTGATTGGCCGGCAAGGCTTGAACGCCAACCCGGGTAGCGTTCCCGCAGCTGTCCGGCCCGAACGCACAACGCGCTCCACGATGACGACGCGCAGGCTCGGGGAGACGCCGGCTTGGACGCCGTCCTTGGGGAGCGTCTCTGTAGCTCACCGGCCGAACGCGCAACACTGGGAGCGTTCCGGTGTTAGATATTCACGTTCACAACGCGCTCCACGATGACGACGCGCAGGCTCGGAGAGACGCCGGCTTGGACGCCGTCCTTGGGGAGCGTCTCTGTAGCTCACCGGCCGAACGCGCAAAACTGGGAGCGTTCCGGTGTTAGATATTCACGTTCACAACAGTGGTTACGGAACCATAAGTTGGTGACGTTGGTCAAGTATGAGATGACGTTCGTGCGCTTAACGACGTCATCCTATTTGTTGTGAGCGCTCACGCGTTCGTAAGAGGCGAACCATTCTTCTAAGTCGGTATCGTCAGTGCCGCTGAAGATCGTAGGGCCGCGCTGACGGATGGCACCGAAAGAGATTACAGTGGTGGGAACACGCTGGGCAGTTGCCGGAGTGTCGGACGTCGTGGTAGAGCCTGGTAGCCTACGTATCGTGGCATAGCTCCAAGGGGATGTCAGGCAGCATCTCCACCAAGTGTAATGAGGCTTCGCGCACAATTAGTATCGACAGCCACAGTCCTTGTTCCAGCGGTGCTACTCAGCAGGCCAGTGTTCCGAAGCGCAAACCCGAACTTGTTGTTGTTAGCCTTTGAAAAGATAGCACATACCCACACTGGGGGATCAACCAAGAATCTGGAGGTAAAGGTTGCTCTTCACCTGTACATAGTAACGGCAAAAGGAAAGCACACGGGAGAGCAGCACCAGAGGAGTCTACCACTAGGAGGGTAGAGAGTGAAAAATGGTAGGACTTTGGATTGGAGACAGAGAGAAAGAAATAGAGAGAAAAAGAGATTAATTGGAAATATTATAAAGCATAAAAACGAAAATACTGTAAGCTTTATCAAGGCAGTTGATGAGATTCGTCAGCTTCGCCTTTCTTCTTCCTCCTCTCCTTCGTTGGCGCTAGCTGCTGCCCACTCTCTTTCTTACACAATGCATTATATTAAGGAGAGCGTAGATATCCGCCACAGTGTTTCAGATGATTATTCTGAACGCAAATTATGACTGAACGCAAATTGAGCCTGTTTGGTTTCGGGACACCATTGAAGGCATTATCAGGGTAAACAAACGAGAGGAAGAAACTCGGCTAACGTAAACAACGGACGCGAGCGCCTGAAATAAACGGCACAGATACCAGCGCATACTACAGCGAAAAGATCTTATCGGAACATCTTATCGGAACCTCTTATAGGAAACTGCAGTGGTGGCTTTCGGTGAGCAGTGAACACGAACGCACGTGAACACAGCTAAACGCACACCAAACCCAAGATGACGAAGGGAGCGCGAGCAAGGAATGGTCACATGACAGCTCTCTAATCCGCCCTCACCGCCGCGGCACAAGCACCGGCTCCAGCCAAGCGTGCTACGATCCGCTTCTAACAGGCGTGTGTGTCCACTGAAGCCGTCGCACTAGCCGCTTTTGAAAAGCGGGACCGAACGATTGACTATCCTAAACTGACCAGCGCCGCCACGGTGGCTTAGTGGTTATGGCGCTCGGCTGCTGACCCGAATGTCGCGGGTTCGGTCCTGGCTGCGGCGGTCGAATTTCAATGGAGGCGAAATGCTAGAGGCCCGCGTACTCTTTGATGCCAGTGCACGTTAAAGAACCGCAGGTGGTCTAAATCTTCAGAGCCCTTTATTCCGGCGTCTCTCATAGCCTCAGTTGCTGTAGGACGTTAAAGTCCCAGAAATCAAACCATACCTTTATGCGGTTGCATTGACTGGCTCTACATGGCGTTCTTTCTGTCATCCATGGATTAGTCTACAATGATGCGCGTCCACAGGAAGCTAGATGGCGAAGTGAAAACGCGGCAGGCGTGGAGCGAGCGCGTTAGCGTTGTGAAAAAATTGGCTACGGTTTTTTCTGGTTAACCGTAGTTGAATTGGGAAAGCAACTTGGCACGTGGTCTACGCAGCGTCTCATTCCGACGCTCTCGAGAACTCAAACCAGTCTCCTCCGCAGTGGAAGAATCACTCCTGCACGTGGCACGACTTCTTCTAGCCGTACCTTCGTTACGACGCTTCTCTAGTCGTGCAGCTGCGTTCTTGTGCCGTCTCTTGAGCGTGTTGTCTCATCATCTCTTCGTTCTTTCGTGGTTGCCTCTCTTTCGTGCTCTCCGCAACGACTAGAGTCCGCTATTGTTGTTGTTGCGACTGAAAGAAAGACGAAAACCAATTTTCACGGGCCTGCCGACTGGCTCGAGCAGAGCCACCACCGCTGCCACGTGCAGATAGAGGAGAATTGAAAGACGTGAGAGGAAATAGTGAAAGAACAGACACGCGTCGCAACAACCGCGTCCGCTGAAGCAGAGCCACCCGATGTAACAGATACGCCAAGAATATACTGTGGCGAAGCGGGTATATATATATATATATATATATATATATATATATATATATATATATATATATATATATATATATATATATATATATATATACATACCCTCCACGAAGCGACAGCGCCTCTCCTTCTGCCCCAACGGAGCACACCTGGTGGAGCGAGCGGCGACGGCAGCGGCGTCGACGGTGGCGCCAACTGTTGGAGAGCGGCTGCGGCGTTTCTAGGCAACGGCGGCTCAAGGTCGTTCGTGGGCAATGGCATGCTTCTGAAGTGCGACCACGCAATGAGCCGAGCTGGCTGGCGGTCAAAGGAAACCGGCGTTTCTTTTTTTTACTTACGAGCGACGTCACATAAGCTCGACTGCCTATGTTAGCCACCGCTGGCATCACCGTGGCGCAAATTAATAAAGGCATAAGAGCAGCATAGCTGCTGCCGAAGCAGTCGACGTCGCTGCTTCGGCGGACACGGTTGTTGCGATAAAAGCCTTGTCACTAGATTCTTTCCCACAGCTCACCATGAACTGCCTTCCGCCTGCACACCGCAGCAACAGCTAACCAGCTGCAGCCAGTCGATTCGGCCTTGCACGTTCCTCCTGGCTATGTTCAGAGCGGCCGCACAGCACCGCGAGCAAATCCTCTTAGCTGCCGCCCCATGTTCACATCACGTCATTCTAAAACCGCTAATTTCATAAGGCAGCCACAAACCGCAGAGATAACGTTCCAAACGATGACGCAGGCAACACTGCGTTGACACTGACACAAACACCTTTCCTTTAGAATACGCTGTGTTAAGCTATTAGCGTACCCGTTTGTGAATTTTAGAGCTGAGCTCCTTGGCACCCGTTTCTGCGTTTCATGGCGTCGCCGTTGTCCGTTGTAAGCAGCAGTGGATACCATAGTTGCACTTGAAGGTGCGAAAGCAATGGAGCTAAAGCTTGGGAAGCAGAGGGAAGGCGCATAACTGCCCTGTTGACACAATGGACCCCTCAATCCAGGTTTAAGCTTTGCGGCGGTAGTCACAGATGTGCGCTGCATGCGTTGACATTGACAACGTTTTGCCAGAAACCTGGCGCTTAAGCCATATGCCGTCGTCGTTCATTGTGTTTATTGGCATTGGTGTTGTCAACGTTTTACACTCCGATCATTTTAAGGAAAGGAAGTGCGCATAACTGGCTCCGTAGTACCCGTGTGGGCTACTTGGTGTACATCAGGCATGTACATCAGCGTTGTACTGTTATTCACTTCTCCTCGTGTCTCGTAGTTTCGCTGGGGAAGTTATGTCTGATGGCTCCCTGGGTCAGTGGGTGGCTGAATCACGCTTGTAGATACGTGGGGTGATGAGAGAGAGAGAGATGTGGCTGCATGCGTTAACGCTGACAAAGCTGAGTGAACTTTCGCGATCAGCCATTAACTGCCACCTGCCAGGGAGGCAGGTTGTGTGGGCACTTTAATGTAGATTTAAAGGCAAAGAAAGAGGAATTGCTTACCACTTATACGGAGGAACATCCCGTTTCTGTCGCTCGTAACGCCTCCAACGGCTGTGTCTCCCTCGCGAAATACTTGTATATACCTCGCCTTTGAGAACCAGGCATTGGTGCAGCAAGTCGAGCATATATCCATCTATTTTTGCTACCACAAAGCTTCCTTCAAGAGAATCAAGAACTGTTTGTGAGTGTTTCTTGAAGAAGGAATGTGTGAAAAATAACAACTTGTCTGTAATTGCACATACATGTCTTCCTCAAATTCTTTGCCTCAGTCTATGGAAATGCTAAAAGAGGTCATGAGATGCACTCAAATTTCGCATTTCGAAGTAACGTAATCGTCGCCAATTTTTTTCTCACCCGTGTCTTTGTCTTCCTGCTGGGAAATGCCAGAATTTTCGTTTACTTGCATATCCTTGATTTTTGCTCTAAATAATCCGCACAAATTACTACAGTCGTACCGAATGGTTAGTTCGTATCAGCATTGTGCCAATGCACTTTGGCGAGAATTTCTCTCCCTCCTTTCAGATACCCCACCCTCACTACTCCATCCACTCCGCAATAATCTGCTGCAATAGATATTCAACGCCTAATCCTTAATGCTCGTTCTCACTCAGTTTTATTGTTTATTGCGCAGTTACATGCATGCATCTGCGCTCCTTACTCTTCTCTGATCGCTGTTCTTTGATGAGTGAACTCTTTTTCCGGTCAGCTGAAGAGATATGTGGTTCCCTCACCTCTTCTGCACAGACAATGTGCAGCCTTCCAGCTCGATTCAAGGGTTTCAAATGTAGTCTGCGCTTTTTTCCACCTTTTGTATGAACGACGTCCGAGTGTTGAACACAGTGTGTAGCGATAAGCACGTTAACAGCAGGATAGCTATGACGTCCGTTCTTCCGAGCTTCAAATTTCTTGATCCTGCTGCTCTGTTGCAGTAAGCATCTGATCTTCGAGCGGCATGGAACATATTTTGCGGAAACGTGGAGAATTTATTTATTTGAAATTTTGCGTCATGGTGGGCTCAGATAACTCTATTTATCGGGGTCATTGAACGTCTTTTTATGCGACATATATCTCTCGTTAACGCATTCCTCTTATAGACATGTTCAGCATTTGACGCGTAACTTTTGAGCCCCCACGTCCCCATGACAATTTTCTTCGTCTGGTGTTCTTGAATTTCATCATCTTGTGTTCGCGCAAAAAGTCCGGGTTGATCGAAATATTCGCGACGGGTATCAAAGAAGGGTATCAAGATAACCGTATCATTGTCTATGGTTGCGCCAGTAGCTATGTTTTAATTGGGCGAACTTGTGGAACCCAAGAGATGTCTGCATAGCCATGATAGGGCAGTGGCAACCAGCACCCTCTCCGCGCCCACAGAACACTGCTGGACAGGACAGGAGCGAAGTTAGGGTGCCTAGGGACGGACGCGTATGCTAGCGCTGCCTCCAGTCTTGCCGTGTAAGACCCAGCTACTATGTTTGTTTTTGTTAGATGGCGCGGAAACGATGTTCTGCGTAAAGTGACTAATTCTGTGATTCCCTGCGGTCTCTATATATTCCTGTCACCCAACACGTATAGGTAATACATAGAGGGACTGCGCTTCGCGTATTGTCGTCCAAATGATGCGTGAAAAAGTGCAAAGCATGTTGGTTGGTTTATGGTGTTTAACGTCCCAAAGCGACGCGGGCTATGAGAGACGAGGTAGTGGAGGGCTCCGGAAATTTCGACCACCTGGGGTTCTTTAACGTGCCCTGACATCCCACAGTACACGCGCCCCTGGAATTTCGCCTCCATCGAATTTCAACCGGCGCGGCCAGTACCAAACCCGCGTCTTTCGGGTCAGTAGCCGAGCACCATAACCACTAAGCCACCACGGCGGCTTAAAGTGCAAAACAGGAAGGGCGTCGGGCAAGTTCACACAACCTCTCTGGCGCCATTCACCAAACGTTAAGGGGTCCATGAAAGGATGTTCGAGGTTGCCTATAATATGTTTGCATTATCTAGAATACAGGCCACTCAGCGTTCATGCCGCGTACTGCACCTCAAAAGAAACCGATCATTGAAAGTATATTTTAAAAATTAGCGTTTCCGCGCCTCACGGCGACCTGCAGTGCCCAGCTTTCGTCCGAATCCGAGCAACGCGCCATGCCGCACTCTTTACGTAACCAGCGAAAGGCTGCCATTGGTTCACAATGACGCCTCTTTCTGACGTCATACAGCTCCCATGGCGGCGGCCGCAAGCTCCGCACCCTCCTCCCGCACGCGTCGGCAGCCGGCAGAGGGACCGAGTGGGTGGTGCCGGCAGAGGCGCCGACAAGCCAGCGCGCAAAAACTAACAAGAGAAGAAAGGCGCGAAGAGGAGTAAATTCAACTTTCGACAGGAGATAACTAGCTTTAACAAAACGCTTTAAAAAAAATCTTGCTAGAAAATATTTGTAAAGCGGTGTCCTTTAACATCCTAGGCATGCCGCAAGTTTATTGGGATCCCCTTTAGAGCCTCTTTAACAAAAGGTAATGAGAGTTGTGGACTGGAAAGACATGCAGGTAAAAGTTTATAAATGAAGGACATCATGGAAATTTTCGATTCGATTATGAGTTCGCGTTGTTATGTGACCAAGGAAAGAATAGCAGCGCAGGATTGCGGCCATAAGCACTCGGAATCAGGAAGGGGAAAGAAAAAATGTGACAAAAAATTCGGAGGAGGTACTTGAGCTCCGCCTTTAGGGTGTGACATGATAGCGTTATTGGATTAATTCTCATATATGCGGAATTAGCCATTCTCTACTTAAAATTAATACATTTGTGGCAGTCATCGTATCACTCCTGACGCAGTGGTGCAGCGGTTAAGCTACGGACGGTGAAACGGACGCGCGAGCGGCAAATCACGTAGAAGCGCGGCCGGGCGCCTTGCCGAAAGGCGCGGTACTCAAGTTGCAGTCGCAGTTCGTCGGTATATCTTTCTCGACAAACCCAGTGCCACGAACACCAGCATGGCTTCTGCGCACAACGAACGGGCAGCAAGCCGCAAGCTTCGTGTTGAACGCATGTTGGATGTGCGCTGCGTTGTTCGGCGCTTGACGTGTGACTCCTGGGTCCCCGCACGGCCCCACTGCGCCCGAATGAGACGAGCGGGAGGCGCTGCCGTTGTTGTGGTGGTAAAAACGTTTATTTCCTCTGTAAAGAGGTAGTTACATAGAGGTTGTTCTGGGGTCAGGCTGAGTGTCCTTCCCCTCACAAGCACTAGGTGGAGTCCATAGTACGGGACCCCAGGGGCTTCCACTGCCACCATTGCTCGTTCACAATCATAGCCTTTTGGGCTTTCAGGTCGGAACATGCTCGTAGGGTCGCCTCCCAGTCCTCCCGGGTGGGGTTTGGGTTGGGAGTAAAGGCAGGGTTGGAGGAGCGCGCCCACGCCATGTGGTGTTCGTGATGAGGCGGAGAAACAGGCCTTCTTCCGCTCTCGTTAAACCTTTACATGGGTGGGGGGGGGGGACATTTTATGTCTATTTTGGTATAGTTGACAGAAGCCAACAGCCACAGAAACCAAGGGGCACAGGGGATTTTTTTCTTAAAGTAACTTATTTATTTTGTGGTGTTGATCAATTTAGAATATTACTGAATATGTTATCGCTTAAAGATAATTGATTAGAAAAACAGAAGAAAAAACAACCACATGCCGCCGGTGGGATCCGAACCCACGACCTTCGATTTAGGCGTCCGGTGCTCTACCTCTGAGCTACGGCGACGGCTGTCAATTCTTCTGCTTTCGGGGGTATTTATGTTTACAAGTAACCTAACCTTGAGAGTGTTCATCAGCGCCACCCACGTTCATAAGCGGCGGACGTAGAACGTCCTGAGTTACCGCAGGTGTGACGTAGAACGTCATCGAACGGAGAGGGTGGAAGCTGCGTGAGAACCCTCTTATGCTTCCTATGGCGTCAAGGCTGCCAGAATCGAGGCCCTCATTATTTCCCTGAAAGTGTAGGCGGCCGTGGCTTCCGCTGCTTCTTCAAAGAAGGCGGGGGACGGGGTTGCCCGGTTAGAGAGCGCGCGGGCGGCTGCGTCTGCTGCCTCGTTTCCTCCTAGCCCCGAGTGGGCTGGAGCCAAGACTATGAAGCGGTGGGATGGACGTCGTGCTTTCGAGCTGTTTTGCAGTAGCCGGTAGGCCAGGTACAGGACCCAGCCCAATTGGACGTTCCGACACGCCCCTCGCGAGTCGGTTATGATTGTGTTGGAATCAGTGTTGCCGCTAACGCGATGGCGACTTCCACTGCTTGGGTTAGGTTTCGCGGTTCGAAGTTGAGCCCGTTCCCCATTTTGGACTCGTGCGCTATCTGTTGGGGCAGTGGCATGCATTGCGAGTAGAAAGGGGAGAGAGTGGTGTTAGTGGGCGCCACCTGATACGCTACGTACGCACCAAGAGAAGAGGAAAAGTAACGGAAACGTACTTTGCTACTTGCTTAACTGCACCTTCTATCATTTTATTGCACATAATTACTAAAATACACCACTGTACATGTCTGCAAAGAATCATTCTAAGACAACACCATATTCACTATACGCGCCTTTGTTCATTCCAAACTCTCGAGCTAGCGTGGCGGACTGGTTAGCTCGCTCGTCTCGCATTCCGGAGGCCCTGGTTCGATTCCTAAACTCCACAAATTTCCTACTCGATTTTATTTATTCGTCCCTTTGGAATATTTCGCTCAGGGCCAACGCCGCCGTCGTCCACGATGACACGGCCTTTTCTGCGACACGGGGCCCTTAACGCTTCCGCGTTAAAAGTAGAGTATTCTTCAACTGTCTGGCAAGGAGAAGACACTTTACGAGAAAAAGGTTATCAAACTTGTTGGGGAATGCACCTCATTTAGGGTAAGAAGAGTCAGCAGGTGCATATCGTCACGTAGTGGTGACTGAAGTCTGGCGAACAGGAACACAGCGAGAATGTCTTCGAAACAAAACTCTTTATTCGGGCTGACTTGCGCCCGCAAAGAACTGAATCACTCGGCGGCGGCGTAGCAACAAGCGTGCTCGGCGGTCGTCGAAGAGAATGAACGCCGCTGTCGGCCGTGCTCTTTTTAAAGCTGATAGCGAATCTTCGAGATAAAGCTTTAGAAGTTCTAGAACATCCTGGCGCAAACTAGAATCGGCTCCGTCCGGATGCGATCAATCGAGATAATTCTAGGCGCGTCTTGCGTCACAAACGAAGCGATAAAGCGGGGTGCCGGCAGCCTTGAAGCATAAACAAATAGACACAACAAACAAACGCTACAAGGATTCGCGGCATTACTCCCCTCTCAAAGAAGCATCGAGTCGATGTTTTAGAACATAATGCGGCTATCAACAATCAAAAGCGGATTGTGCAAAAATAAACACCGAATGTGGAAACACGGCGTCCTTTAGCGTGCATGATAGGGCTTTAGGCGTACGACATGGACTACTTTGGATCGTACGCGGCGTCGCTGGGATGCAGTCATTTGGTCAGGGACGTCTTCGTAGTCCAATTCACATGGCCGACGAAGAACCTTGTACGGGCCGAAATAGTGTCGCAAAAGCTTTTCGCTCAATCCTCAGCGGCGAATGGGCGTCCAAACTCAGACTGGGTCTCCTGGCTTGTAATCCGCGTTGCGTCTTCGTAGGTTGTAGCGTGTGGCGTCGGTCCACTGCTGGTCTTTGATCCTTAATCAGGCAAGTCTTCGGGCTTCTTCTGCGCGTTGTAGGTAGGCGGCGACGTCGACGTTATCTTCCTCGGTAATGTTCGGCAGCATGGCGTCCAGCGTGGTCGTGGCCTCTCTGCCATGGATGAGCCTAAAAGGCGTCATCTGAGTGGTCTTCTGCACTGCAGTGTTGTAGGCGAAGACTACGGAAGGCAAGATGACGTCCCAGGTCTTGTGTTCGGCATCGACATACATGGCGAGCATATCGGTAATGGTTTTGTTGAGGCGCTCGGTGAGACAGTTGGTCTGCGGGTGGTATGCAGTTGTTCTCCACTGGCTGGTTCGGCTCTAATGGAGGATGCCTTGCGTCAGTTCCGCCGTAAATCCTGTTCCTCTGTCAGTGATGAGCACATCGGGGGCGCCGTGTCGCAGAAGAATGTTCTCCACGAAAAATTTGGCGACTTCTTCTGCTGTTCTGTTCGGTAAGGCTTTTGCATCGGCGTAGCGGGTCAGGTAGTCGGTCGCTATAACGATCCACTTATTTCCAGATGTTGATTTCGGGAAAGGGCCAAGCAAGTTCATGCCGATCTGCTGAAAGGGCCTTGAGGGGGGTTCAATGGGGTTCAGAAATCCTGCTGGTCGGGTTTGAGGGGTCTTTCGTCGCTGGCAATCTCGGCAGGTTTTCACATATTGTGCGACATCGGCTGACTGTCGGGGCCAGTAATACTTGTCTTGAATGCGGCGGAGGGTGAGAGAAAACCCGAGATGTCCAGCTGTCGGCTCGTCGTGTGAGGCCTGAAGAACTTCTCTGCGCAGACTTACAGGTACAACAAGGAGGGAGGGTGTCTTGTTCGCTGCAAAATTCTTCTTCACGAGGACATCGTTCTGTAAACAAAACGAAGACAATACTCGCTTGAACGAGGCGGGGGGTGAATAAACCTTGCCTTCCAAGTATTCGATGAGGGATTTTATGTCGGGGTCCGCGCGTTGCTGTTGTGCAAAAGAGCTGGAGCTGATGGGTCCCAGGAAGGCGTCCTCATCGTCGTCCGGCGGCGGTGGATCTACAGGGGCTCGTGACAGGCAGTCGGCGTCAGAGTGCTTGCGTCCGGACTTGTAAACGACGGTTACATCAAACTCCAGGAGCCGCAGGCTCCATCGAGCGAGGCGGCCGGAGGGGTCCTTCAAACTGGCGAGCCAGCACAGTGCGTTGTGATCGCTGACCACCTTGAATGGTCGTCCGTACAGGTAGGGGCGGAATTTCAACGTAGCCCAGATGATGCCAAGGCACTCCTTCTCAGTTGTCGAATAATTAGCTTCAGCTTTGGACAGGGAACGGCTAGCGTACGCGATGACCTTCTCCACTCCGTCAAGTTTCTGAACGAGGACAGCGCCTAAGCCCACGCTACTTGCGTCGGTATGAATCTCTAACTCGGCGTTTTCATCGAAGTGCGCGAGGATCGGTGGGGACTGGAAAGGACGCTGAAGTTCCCTGAAGGCTTCCACGGCACGTCTGCCTTTGTTTGGTGGGTCAGTGGCTCGGTGATGCGCGAAAAGTTCTTCACAAATCGTCGGTAGTACGCGCACAGTCCGAAGAATCTACGCACAGCTTTCTTATCGGCCGATGGTGGAAACATTGCGATAGCAGCGGTTTTCTGCGGGTCTGGCCGTACTCCCTCCTTGTTAACGATGTTGCCTAGAAACAGCAGCTCTTCATAAGCAAAGTGGCACTTCTCTGCTTTCAACGTTAGGCCGGACAATTTGATTGCGTCTAGCACTTTTCGAAGCCTTTTTAGGTGCTCCTCAAAGTTCGAGGCGAAGACAACGACGTCATCTAAATATACCAAACAAATCTGCCACTTCAGGCCTGCCAGCACTGTATCTATTACTCGCTGAAATGTGGCTCGTGCGGAACAGAAACCAAATGGCATCACCTTGAACTCGAAGAGGCCATCTAGAGTGATGAATGCGGTCTTCTCGCGATCTCTTCATCGACCTTAATTTGCCAGTAGCTGCTCTTAAGGTCCATCGATGAGAAATACTTGGCGTTGCAGAGCCGGTACAGTGTGTCGCCGATGGGAAGGAGGGGGTAGACGTCCTTCTTTGTGATGTTGTTCAAGTGCCTGTAATCAACGCAGATTCAAAGTCAACCGTCTTTCTTTCTCACTAGAACAACAGGTGCTGCCCAGGGGCTCTTCGAAGGCTGAATAACGCCGTCGCGCAGCATTTCTTCCACTTGGCCTCGGATGGCTTGTCGTTCTCGCGGCGACACTCGGTAGGGGCATTGGCAGAGAGGTCGGGCGTGCTGGTCGGTTATAATGCGATGCTTGGCAATCGGCGTTTGTCGGACCTTCGGCGATGACGAGAAGCACTCGCTGTAGCTTCGAAGGAGACTGCGGATCTGGTCTTGTCTGTTCCGGGGCAGGGCTGGGTTTATGTCGAAAGCGGGCGAGTTCACTTGGTAAGGCGAATCTTCTACGGATGGGTCGGAGAGCCCGAAGAAGTCTCGTACGTCGGATATTTCGTCGAGGAATGAAAATCGTCGTTCCTTTGTTAACGTGCCGGTATTCTTCGCTGAATTTAGTCAGCAGTACTTCGGTTTGTCCATTGCGGAAATGTGCGATGCCTCTTGCGATGCTGATTCCTCGGTCGAGAAGCAACTGCATGTTCCCCTCGATAATGGCTTCAGTGGTATTCGCTTCCGTGGCGCCTACGGTGATGATGACGCTTGAGCGGGGTGGGACGCTCACTTGTTCCTCCAGGACACTAAGCGCAACGTGATCTTCCGGAGTTCTCAACGACGGGATGGCCTCGTCCGTGGAAAGTGTGATCATCTTGGATCGCAGGTCAATGATAGCTTGATGCCCATAAAGGAAATTCATACCCAAGATCACTTCGCGGGAACATTGCCGTAGCACTACGAAGGTCGTGGGATGGGTCACTCTTGAGAGTCACTCGCGCTGTGCATCGTCCTGATGGCGTAATGAGGTGGCCCCCTGCGGTGCGAATTTGTGGGCCGTCCCAAGCGGTCGTTATTTTCCTCAGCTGCGCAGCGAATGGTCCGCTCATCACCGAATAATCGGCTCCTGTGTCGACTAGAGCGGTGACCTTCCGGCCGTCGATAACCACTTCTAAGTCGGATGTCCTGGCTCTGGAGTTGAACGTCGTCTTCGGCTTTGGATCACGGCTTCGTCGGGCATGTGAATCGTGGGTGGGGTATGTGGTCGAAGCTTTTCTTGACGGCGGCGTCGTTTTGAAGGTGGTTCGCGACGTGGTCGAGGTTGTCTTTGTATGCGGCGTCGGCGTAGTGGGTGTGGCGTCTTCATGCGGCGTGGTCGCTGGAGGATCTTCGTCGTTTCCTCGGCAAGCAACCTGACCTCCACAGGTTGCTTTGTTTAGTTTCCCCTACGGGCGCTAGGGGACCTTCCTCGGACAGCCTCGGCGTAGCTGCGGCCCGGTGATGCAAATCGAGCGGTGGACGGCGACGGGGAGCAGGAAAGACGGCTTCAAGACCCGTACTCCCCTCTGCGCAGGTAGTCGTCGATTTCCCGTGGTCGCTGGCCGGGGAGCGGTCGAGGGGCGTCGATGGCGAAACCTCGCAGCTCGATGCGTCTCTGCGGGCAGTGGCAAAGTATGTGTCCGGCATGGCCACAATGGAAACACAGTGGGCGGTTATCGGGAGTCCTCCACTGGTCGCATTTCCTAGTTCCGTTGCTTCGCTCGTAAGGTGGTCGGGCGGGAGCTAGAGGTCGTTGTTCTTGTAGAGCTGGTGCCCGTCGAAGAGGGATTGGGGGGCCTCGTCGGGGCGCAGGACTGCGTAGTGCGGCGGCATAGTTCATGGCTTCAACTTCCATTGGTGTCGTCTGTGGCGGGGAGCCAAGTGCATGCTGAACCTCTTCACGGATGATGTGCGTGAGCGACGCCACATGAGGGTGCTGCGCCTGCTGCGGTGGGGATGGCAGCAGCGGACGAAGTTCTTCGCGAACAATTTCGCGTACCAAATCTCTCAGGTTATCCCCGCTTGCAGGAGTGTCTCCTATGGGGCTTGCCGTCAGAACTTGAAGTGGTCGGTTGTAGTGACGGGTCCGCGCGTCAAGGGTCTTTTTGACTGATGAAGCTTCAGCTACAAACTCGGCGACGGTTGTTGGAGGATCCCGGATCTGAACGGCGAAGAGTTGCTCCTTCACGCCACGCATAAGGAAGGAGAGCTTCTTTTCCTCAGTCATGTCAGGGTTGGCGCGGCTGAAAAGTTGTTTCATATCTTCGACTTACGTAGTCACGGTCTCGTTTGGGCGTTGAATTCTTGATTGCAAGAGGACCTCCGCTCTTTCCATACGTACGACGCTAGTTACCGTACCCAGTAGCTGCTTCTTGAAGGTCGCCCAGGTCGTAAGAGAAGATTCGTGGTTTTCAAACCACGTTCTCGCAGGGCCGTCCACCGCAAAATAAACATTTCGAAGCTTAGGGCTGTCGTTCCAAACGTTCAGCGCTGCCACATGGTCGTACATGTCTAGCCAGTCCTCTACATCTTCGTGGGGTTCTCCACGGAAAGTCGGTGGCTCACGGGGCTGGCGAAGCCCGACGGGCGTTGGCGGTGCATCAGGTTCCATCGTGAGGGGCATAAGTGGATAGTAGGTCAGCACCTCCACCAGTTGTCACGTAGTGGTGACTGAAGTCTGGCGAACAGGAAGACAGCGAGAATGTCTTCGAAACAAAACTCTTTATTCGGGCTGACTTGCGCCCGCAAAGAACTGGATCACTCGGCGGCGGCGCAGCAACAAGCGTGCTCGGCGGTCGTCGAACAGAATGAACGCCGCTGTCGGCCGTGCTCTTTTTAAAGCTGATAGCGAACCTTCGAGATAAACCTTTAGAAGTTCTAGAACATTCTGGCGCGAACTAGAATCGGCTCCGTCCGGATGCGATCAATCGAGATAATTCTAGGCGCGTCTTGCGTCACAAACGAAGCGATAAAGCGACGTGCCGGCAGCCTTAAAGCATGAACAAATAAACACAACAAACAAATGCTACAAAGATTTGCGGAAATATCATGCTAGATATCAGAGGGCAGTAAGTGCTGGATGGGATGCATTTGGTCCACAATCCCGAGTGATGAATAGCAGCGGTATTGTATCACTGAGTAGGAAATAATATAACAGCAGCACAACGTCAATGCTCGCCATTAGAAAAGAAAATCGCAGGCTAATGAAAAGTTTACATTAAATTGCGTAGAATGCAAATAGCTATTGATGGCAAAATGGTCTAACGGGTAGTGACAGAGGAGAGCTGAGTGGGCTAGAGAACAAAGGCGAGTTAGGAAAGTCATTGGCGAAGCACAGAAAGGGAAATAATTATGAACACGGCATGTAGTGTGAAAAAGAAGTAGCCGATGGTCCCAATATGTATAAGTGGAATGATTTCAAGATAGGTAAACGTAGCAGAGCGGCGAGAGAGATTCAAGAGGGCCAATCAGATTACGATATTGGCAGTGGTACGTTGGGCGATACATAGGCGAATAAGGTTAATAATACATAACTGGGAGAGGTCTTTATCATTTATCCTATTTCTTCCACTGAATATACTTCCTTTTTTCACATTTGCAATAAAGCGTCATGTGCTCTGTTATTATGGCAGTCGTTTTTCCTTCGTACTCCTGGTACTAATTTTTGCCATTTTGTGCAGGCCGGAGAGCGTGTCCCGGGGAGAAGTTCGCCATCATGCACATTTTCTTGCTTATCACGTTTGTGCTGCAAAAGTACCGCGTGGTTCTGGACGAACCACTGCAATGTGACTGGGAGGATCCGCAGCTGGAAGAACGCAAACTGCTGGATGTCCGCTTCCGGTTCCTACCCAGGAACTTCACTGACTCTTAAGAGCCAGCCCTTTTATTTGTACGATGGTTATCTCCAGTATTTTCATTTTCTTTCATTGCTTTAGTTTTTCAGTTCTCCGCTGTCTATCTGTGGTGTCCTTTTCGGGCGATTTTTATAATACTGACCAGCCTGCATGAGGAGACGAGAACTATTCAATAAACTATTTGTCCAATTAAAGTATTTTTGCGAGGGCTCGCTGTTCTTGATTCAAGCCTGTGTTTTTTTTGTTGTTTTTGCTGAGCGGATGTATTGGTTGCACAGCAGCAAACTGCCTCTCCTTTGTACCCTGGTCTTCAGTCATTTTTGTGTGGTAATCGTCAGCATAGAGGCTAACGGCTAATAACGGCTGGTTTGGCCTGCTCAGGATCAGGGGCAAAGTATGCAATGCACATTTGACGGTAAGTAACTGGACCCACCAGTTGACTGGAGGCGTCTAAGGCGCACACAACTACACCCTCGGCATACAGTCTTTTGAAATATGAAAGGAGGGTTAGCTCTAGACCTTGTGTCTGATGCCCCCGAGTGAAAAAAAATATTTAAGGTAGTACTCCAATGGCCGTATCCTTACATGCAGAGCCGCAGCGGTAGCTCAGTGTTTAGCGTGCTTGGGTGCTGACCAGAAAGACACAATTTCGATCCCGGACTCGGCGGTCGTATTTAGATGGAGGCGAAATTCTTGAGGCTCGTCTATTGCGCTATGTCAAGGAACGCAAAAACCCAAATCGGTTTTGTATGGAGCCCTCCACAAAGGTGTCTTTGATAGCATGACTCGCTTTCGTTCAATAAACCATATAAACCATACCCTACGTACACTGTGTGCCCCCGCGTTCGGTTGACTCATGTTCATTCTGAAGAATTGGCTCAAGACGACGGGAAGCGCACTAGAACAACAGGAAGGCCTGAAAGACGTGCTGGGATTTTAACGTTTTTTTCGCCTCGCAAGAGCTGTCTGTTCCAACCATCTTTCTTCTTCTTGCGTTGTTTTCAGCTTTTTTAAAGTTTCTGATTGTAATTATTGCTTTTAAACCAGGTTTATTGACGAGCGCGTTCATGTCCAGTATATTTCTGGACGCAAGCTATAAGTCTGCTTTTTGTCGACATTTTTCTTGACTAAACGACAAATATGGATGGTCTGGGTCCTTAGCCTTACTTTGCACAAACGCGCCCGTCACTTCGCATCAACGGATTACATAGAAGTTAGCTTACGAAATTACGGTCTTCAACACAAGACTGCTAGATATAAGATGAAGAATATCCGCAAGGGACCCAGTTATTTCGAGATGCCAGGACAGCCCGAACAACTGCCGATGGGGCACTTGTAGAACGAAGCATCGCACATCTAGCTGTGCAGAGCGAAGGCGACTATTTTGTCCTGAATAATTTCAGGTTGAAAATTTTCAACCACTGGGGGACAACTACATATTGATGTGGACATCGAGAGAATAAAAAAAAGGCACGGAAACAAACGTTATTCGCTAATTTATTGCCCAGGGGGGTTTGCGGCCGCAATCACAGATACGTGTTGCTCACATTCAGTTATTTTCAGATATTCAATCCGGATGTTTTGAATTATTGGTTATATCGAGCACAGATTATCTTCTTGAATGTCCTGTGTAAAAGAATACGAAATTGGACTAGTATACCGAACTCCGATTATGTTGGCCATTAATGTAGCTCTATGGGCGCGCCACGCTTCGGCACGTGGTAATACTTGGTGCTATAATCGGGGCTATATTCGATTTTTTTTTCGGATAAGGCACCCTGGTGGCTCAGTTGTTATGGTACACGGCTGCTGACCCCAAATACGCGAGTTCGATCCAGGCTGCGCTGATCGCATTTCGATGAGAGCCAAATGCGGGAGACCTGCATACTGGACGATGCCAGTGCACGTTAAAAAACCCCAAAAGATCTAAATAATTTCCAGATCCCTCCACTATGGCGTCCCCAGTTGTCTGAGTTGCTTTAACACGTTGAACCCCTATAAACCATAACCTTTTTTCGAGTAAGCAGTCCGGTGGGTGTTGCGACATTGGGTACCTTCTAGCAGCGCAAGCATTGTGATATCACGTGGCGATATGTTCTTGATGGTAGCCTTCATTTGCAATACTCATTTTGTATGCCACATGGCTACGATGCAGTGTGGCCATCCTAAAACTTTTCGATGATTACGTTACTTCCTAATCAGAAATTGAGTGCAGCACAACAGCTGTTTCAGCTTTTCGATAGATTGAAAAAAGAATTCGAGCAAGACAAGTGCCTACAATTACAGACAATATGTTATATTTTATACATTTTTCTTATGAAACACTCCAGTAACTGTTCTTGATTGTCATGAATGAAGCTTCTTAGTTCGAAAAATATATAAATATATTGTAACGTGGCGGCCAGCCGAAGAATGAGGCGTGGTGAACCATGAACAAGAGATGATTTAATGGCCGCTGGCCTAGCGCGAGCGCTCCGTCCCGCGCCACTGCCAGCTTAGTCTTCGTCACACTACCCGGGGCCTCCGAGCGATCGCCCCGATCGGTGACGAACAGACGCGCGAAATGGCGATGGTCTTGAGTGGAGGGTTGAACAGGATATACGAGTTGGTGCAGTGCTGGCCGCCACAATGGATGAGAGGATCGAAGGATGAGTCCCGGTCAACGAATCATCCGGGCCGGAGGGTGCCAGGAGCTGACGGCCGAGGTCCTTGGACGCACCGGACGGCAGGGGCAGGGGGCGGTGTCTTCACGTCTGGGTCTTGGGTGATGGATCGGTCGGGTCTCGGGTCGTCGTGTCTTGTGGTCCGGGCGGGGGACGGGGCTCGGGTGAGCGGCGAGGTTGGGTCAGATCGTGCGGGCTGGGGCATGACCGGGCGGCGCGGACCAGGCACTCACGGCCGACGCCCACGGCAGGCGCAGGACACCGAAGCTCCGGGACCAGGATGGCGATGAAGGGACCCCAGCACCTCACACTAAATGTAACGTGGCGGCCAGCCGAAGAATGAGGTGTGGTGAACCATGAACAAGAGATGATTTAATGGCCGCTGGCCTAGCGCGAGCGCTCCGTCCCGCGCCACTGCCAGCTTCATCTTCGTCACAATATGCTCGAATTGCTTTACAAAAGCCTGCTCTTCAAGGAAGAAGTGTACGCAAGTATTTCACGTGGTTGTCACAGCCGTGTGAGGCGTTACGAGCGAGAGGAATGAGATATTCTTCCACATGAGCGGTAAGGAAATCCTGGTTGTTTGTCTTCGTATCTACATTAAAGTCTCCACCCATCCTGTCACCCTGGCAGGTGGCAGTTATAGTTGATCGCGAGTTTGCTCACCATTTTCAGCGCTAAAGCATTCAGCCGCCCATATCTCTGTCTCATCACCCCACATACCTATAAGCGCAATTCAGGCGCCCACTTACCAAGGGAGCCAGTTATGCGCACTTCCTTTCTTTCAACTGATCGGAATGTAAAACATTCTCGACGCC
Organism: Amblyomma mixtum; assembly: GCF_055824585.1. NCBI lineage: Eukaryota > Metazoa > Arthropoda > Arachnida > Ixodida > Ixodidae > Amblyomma > Amblyomma mixtum. The sequence goes on from NC_143013.1 coordinate 183,186,247, forward strand.
AAGGCGAATTGAAAGCCAAAGGCCTATGGCTTCAGCGCCTCGTTTCATGCACAGCGTGGTCAATGCCAACGCATGCCGCGCATATCTGTCTCTACCGCCACGTAGCTTAAAGCACAATGTAGGTTTCCACTGTTGCGCCTTCGCTCTGGTTAAGGTGTCCGCCGAGATTTGTTACACCGATAGGGCGCCATTTCCTTTCCTCAAAGCCACCTTACCAATTTTGCCCTCTGCTTAGCAAGCTGCCGCTCCATTGGTTTCGCCGCTTAATGCGCAGCTGAGGTGTCCAGTGCTGGTTGCAACGGCGACGGCTGCGGCGAATCCGCGAAACGCAGAAACGGGCGTTAAAGAGATGCGCTCTAAAAATAAAACCTAGCGGCACTCTCTTGGCGTGCTTCGGTGCCAAAGGAGTTTCGTAAACCAAAAGTACCCTAAATTTAACTAATGACGTTTCTTTTTGAAGTGTCCTGCCAACAGCACAACACATCTTAAGATAGGCAGTGCCTAGATACTACGTCCTTGCTGTTAGCTGCCGTGCATACAACCCCTAAACCAGAAGAGCCCCAGGAGTACTTCAAAGGTACTTGAAGAGGATTATAGGAATGTTGGGGCACCGAGAGGCCATTTGGCCTGAAACGAAACGCCCCGGTTCCTTCCAAACAAGCTTTCCTTAAAACCACACAGTTATCACTCTTTATCCCGAGCAGTACCTTGCGGCAACCAGAAGCCTGCCAAAATCTTTTTTTTTCTCTATTGCCGTACTTCGACAAAGCACTATATAAACTACAGGGGCGTTCACAAAATCGGGCGCAGTTCTTAAACGCCCGTTCGTGGGTTGAGCCGCGTCGCCGCCGCTGGGGTAACCGAGGGAAGCTAAAAATAAGTAAAAAAACAAATAAAAATAAACTCTGCTATTAGTGGGATTCGAACTCGCGTGCCGATAATAGATCAGTTTCGCTACACACTGCAAGAGAGCACTCGAGCGTAGCGGCAGTTTCTTTTTTTCTTTATTGCATCAAAATACTGCCCAAAATGCAACTTCTGAGTATGCTTATGCCACAAACCACCAAGCTGTGTAATACGCTCCTACCATACCACTCCACAACTCCACCTTTACCAAACCTCAAATGTCTGGTAGGCACACACATGTGTCTAGATAGGAAAGCCAGGTAGGCGGCTCTTCCAGAGCAGCATATACACCCCGCACCAAAGCTCTCTGCTGAAGCAACTAAGATTTCGATCACCGAGGTTACTTGATGCGTCGGTCCGTCACAAGGCTCTTCCAGGAACTTGATAGTCCGATCAACAGAAACAAATCATATAGCAAAAGTCAGTTTCTTACCACAGACAAAACAACAGATGCTGTAGGGTGTGGTTTCAATGTGTTTCTTAAGTGTTCTCTACACTATGTCTCAGAAGAACACAGCATCATCGCACAGAGAAAAACAATGGTCCATAGTGAATGGTGCATTACACAAGCGGCGAATCACTGTTCACGGCACAAACCTCTTCTAGGCATTAAGCCATGCCTTGACGGACAGCGTCGGTTTCTGCCGTTAAAGAAGAACGTTTTTGCAGCCGGAGAAATGCACATTCGCTGAATATGTTTTAAAACACTGGTGCAGATGAACTCCAGAAAGGTCGAAAATAGAAGGGCACAAGAACAAACTAATCTGTAATACATGAGACATACGCCTTCTTGAGAGGCTATAGAATAGTCTAAATAAAACCAAGCAGTGACAAAATTAAAGGTGCCCGCAACTTCCTTAAGCAATCCCAATTAAGGCCTCTCAAAAGTATCCCAGTCGGTGCGAATAGGAAAGGCAAATGAGCCCTAAGAAGCCTAATAAGCACAGCTACTCAAAAAAGGTGGTTTGCCGATTTGAAAAACGAAAAACGCAAAGCAAGATGATGCATGATTAAGTGAGCAAGGACAATTCCGCCAGACTCTAGAGAAAGAAATAGGTAGTCACGACTCAGGGGTGAACATTGGGAGCGCCATATCAAGGTAGCGAATATTTACTGCATCACCTGCACTTTCTTCACCGCACAGTGGACAACTTGCACCGCATGGGCAATTATAGCAAATAAAGAAAATGTTGCATACTTGAACCCGAGCAAACACTAAGAGTTCCCTACACATCCAAGCCTGGGTGTGTTAACTCATGGACATTATCTGCGAATTCCTTAAGGAGCAACTGCTCCAAATTTGGGCCATAGCAGCGCCTAGGCACTGAAGTGCGCTGCAGTCCCAGCTTATTCCACCAAAATGACTTGGCCTCGTACCCCAATAACCCAACCAAAATACCTTGCATTGAATAAAATTAAGAGTTGCACCTAATACCTCAAACAATTGTTGTATCTAATGCAATGCAAAGGCTAAGATCTTAATTTCATATTGTGCCAGAGAGAAACCACGTGTAGTTGCTGTGTGAATAATACTGAGGCAAAAAATTTCATGATATAGTTTGGTTTGGTTTGGTTTATGGGGTTTAACGTCCCAAAGCGACCAAGGCTATGAGAGACGCCGTAGTGGAGGGCTCCGGAAATTTCGACCACCTGGGGTTCTTTAACGTGCACTGACATCGCACAGCACACGGGCCTCGAATTTCTCCTCCAAAGAAATTCAACCGCCACGGCCGGGATCGAACCCGCGTCTTTCGGGACAGCAGCCGAGCACCATAGCCACTGAGCCACCGCGGCGGCTTCAAGATATAGGGCAAACAACAAAGGCGATAATGTACAGCCTTGACGAAACAAATAGTTTAAGCGCAATAGGTGTAGTCAACTCTGGGCTAACAATTTGCCTTGTATAGGACTTCTTATAGCACAGTCTTATGCCTCTGAGCAAAACATCTTGACTATTTGCATGCCATACGACCACAAGCAAGAAATCGCGACGAATTCCTCAAATACCTTTGCAAAGGTAAATCTGAATAAGAGTTACTTGGCCGGTCTCTTCTGCTACTGTCTCCGATACCGAAGGTGCAATATGCATATGGGTTTGGATGCTGCAGCCTCTGATACCACAGACCTAATGCGAGCCTATTAATTCAGCGACAACTAATTGCAGACGACTGAAAAAAGCGTTTAAAGAGAAGTTTGTAGTCTACATCAAAGAGAGTAATTGGATGATATCCTTCAACTCTTTGTAACCGCTTGTGTCTGTTTTTTTGGAGAATGTGAGGGCAAAACCCAAAATAACAAGAAGCCTGAAAAACCTCCATGAAAATAGGCGCAAGGCAAGGTTAAAATTTTTTATAGAACATCCTAGCAGTACCACCTGCCCAGGAGATTTTTGAGCCGTCAAGTTAAAAATAACAGCTTTAATTTCATCCAACATTATGGGTTACTGCACTACAACAAGCTGCTCGTCGCCAAGACGAGGAAACGCTTCGAGTAAGCATTTGCATTCTGATCATCGAATTCAGCTTTCCTCCCCTCCTCTCCCCCTCCCCAATTCCTTAAAAGCTTCCGATAAGTGCAAAGAAATCATCAAGAATACACGAGGCATCGCTCTAAGTGCCACCTTCATATTGAAATTCCAATATTTATTTAGCGAGAGCAGTCTGCATTTCGTCACTCAGGGCCCGACCAGTCGGCTGCTCACCCCGAACGGGACCTAGAACTTATCATGGCTCCCTTGTACTTCCGACTTCAAACTTTTGAAGCTCTGCTTTGCCACTGACCCACCACTGACCCATCGCGGCGGCTATGCATAGCTTTTCACTGGCCGCCAATGGTAGGTGTAGGCTTCACGCAGACGAATGTGGTCTGATTAGATCAGTGCCGGTCTCGTAAAGTCACTTCCTTCCAGCCAATGGGAGTACTCTAATATGTTTACGCTAATGATTGCATTAGCGCAATCCACACAATCGGAATTTTTTGAACGACGCCTGACGGTCGGCTTCAGTTGTTAGCTGCGGTAAGGCTTCTATGCTATTGTATACAATCGGAACTGAATTCTGTTCCAATGGACTCGCTGGACCCAGTAATAAGGTGCAAGGAAATCAAAGAATAATCTCCACGTGCAGAATGTGCGTCCCTCAATAAACTGTGGTCGCGGTTAACTCCTTAATTACGCCCAAAACTAGCGCACCAATCCAAGCAGTGGTTGCGCTGGATCCCTTGGGATGTCGCAGCCTCCACCGCGCGCCGGATAAGCCAGCGTTGGTCTGCTGGCTCGCAAGTATGCAGGAGAGACTCCTTTCTCTCTGGAGTGTTTGAGTTGTTGGTGTTGTAGTGTGTACAAGTCCACGGCATGTGTATAAGAGTGGTCGGAGTGGAGCAGTGCTCGCATATGGGGTCTAGGTGCTGCGGAAAGATACTGACTGCTTAAACGCAGAGAAAGCGAGGCTCGAACTACCACAGTCTGCAGGACTGAAGTATAATTTGCAACAGCGTCCCGCTTGTACGTGCTGCCTCCTCACGATGCCTACCTTCCCCTGGAGGGAAAATTAAGGTTTAACAACACATGAAATTGATTACCTTCTGCAGGATTTCACACTTTTCCACTGGTGGACACAACCATTGGCTAGCCTGCTCCACATACGGCCGACTCTCATGATCCACGTGACACACAATTTGGGAGCTGGCGTTTTACAGTTTTCTCCAACTTGCACTGAATTTCCCACCTTTGTTTGCCTCCACTTTCATCCAGGATCAATTAAGGGTGCTGTAGGGAATCAGTGCCTAGAAACTCTTGTGCCTAGAAATGACACCACAGGCTTGCAGTAACTCAGAGCAATAAACACGAGCTCTAGAATGTATTCTTTTGTTCTGTACGCGACAGCAGCCTGCGTATAAAAAAACTCTATTCTATTCCCGGAAAAAGCTGCATCATCACCATCATCATTAGCAAGGCTACGCCAACTGCAGGGCAAAGGCCGCTCCCATGCATCTCCAATTAACCCCGTCCTTCGCCAGTTTCGGGCACCGTATTCCCGCAAAATTCGTAATCTCATCCGCCCACCAAAATTTCTGCCGTCCCCTGCTACGCTTGCCTTATCTTGGAATCCATTCCGTTACCCTGAAGGACCAAGGGTTACTTTTCCCTCGCATTACATGCCCTGCCCAAACCCATCTTTTCTTCTTGATTTCCACTAAGATGTCATTAACCCGCCTTTCTTCGCTCACCCACTCCGCCCACTTCCGATCTTTCAACGTTCCACCCATCATTTTTCTTTCCATAGATCGCTGTATTGTCCTCAAGTTAAGCTGAACCCGCTTTCATAGCCTCCACGTTTCTGCCCCATAGGTGAGTACCGGTAAGATACAGGTGTTGTAGGTTTTTCTCTTGAGAGACATTAAGAACTGTCATTCATGATCTGAGAGAACCTCCCATATGAGCTCTGTCCCATCCTTATTCTTCTAGTTATTTCCCTCTCATAATTCGGATCAGCGGTCCCTACCTGCCTTAAGTAAACATATTCTATTACTACTTTCAGCACCTCGCCACCAATTGCGAACTGCTGTACTCTTGCTAGACTGTTGAATATTACTTTGGTTTTCTGCATGTTAATTTTCAGCCCCACCGTTCTGCTCTGCCTGTCTAACTCGTTCATCATGCTTTGCAGTTGATATCCTGAGTGACTTATCAAGGCATAGCCATCAGCGAATCGCAGATTATTTAGGTATTCTCATTATCTCCTATCCCCAACTATTCCCATTTCAGGCCCTCAAATACCTCCTGTAAATAGGCAGTGGAACCTGCGCTGAAGTTTCCCGTGCCGATTGCAGCGCCGTAACACACAGCATAGCGAGAGGAGCAAGCAGTTTTTGGTGCACTCGTAGTGCTTTTCCACGCCACCTTCCTGAGCTTATTGGCGTGAGCTTCTGCGCTCTGTCGAAGCCACACGTGGTGCATGTCAGTTATCTGCGTTGTGTCTGCAGAAGCGAGGCAAATAGTGCTATCAACCAAACGCGGGCTTCTAATCGTTCAGAATGTGCCCTCGCGTTTGTAGCGGCCCAAGCGACTGACGGCAGCAGTTTTTAGTCCAATAGTGGAATAACTGCAGTGCCACCTGGGCAGCGCAGGCTCCCCTATCGTGAGATCGTGTCTCCCTCCCTGACACCTTTCCTTGTTTGAATTTTTGCTTAATTTATGGAGAACTATGCTAGCTGTACACTCTTTAAAAGTATTTTTCAGTATTTTTGCATAGCACTCTTCTACATCTTGATTCCGCAGTGCCTGCATGACTGCTGAGGTTTCTACTGAGTCGAATGCTTTCTCGTAATAAATGAACGCTGTATATAGAGGCTGCTTATATTCTGTGCAGTTATCTATCGTCTGATTGAAAGCGTGATAACGGTCTATTGTCGAGTATCCTTTACGAAAGCCTGCCTGATTATTTGGTTGATTGAAGTCTAAGGTTGTCCTGACCCTAATTAGCGATTACATTAGTAAATACCTTGTAGGCAGCAAACAATGAGCTAAATGGTCTGTAAATCTTCAAGTCCTTGACGTCTCCTGTCTTATGAATTCAGATAATGCTAGCGTTTGTCCAAGCTCTATGTACGCTCGAGACCACAAGTCATTGCGTGTACAGGATGGCTAGTTTTTAGAGCAAAATTTCTCCTCCATCTTTCAGCAAATCTATTGTTATCTGATCCTCACCAGCTGCTTTTCCTCTTTGCATTGCTCCTAATGCATTCTTCATTTCCTCTTTCGTTACTGGCGGGATGTCCCATTGCTGTGCTATACTGCCTCTCTCAGTAACACTCGGATTGCAATCGCTACTCTATAGGTTTGTGTAGAACTCTTCGGCTACTTTAACTATCTTAGCCATATTGCTCATGACATTGCCCTCGTTGTCTCTTATCGCATACATCTGGTTTTTACCTGTGCCTAGTTTTCTCTTCACTGCTTTCAGGCTACCTCCGGTCGTTATTGCTTGCTGGATTTTCTCCCTTTTAAACTTCCTGTTGTCTGCTACCTTGTGCTTATTTATTAACTTTTACAGCTCTACTACTTCTATTCTGTCTATGGAGTTAGGCGTCCTCATGCATTGGCGTTTCTTAATCACATCTTTAGTCTCCTGAGATAGCTTCCCGGTACCCTGTCGAACCATCCTACCGCCTACTTCTACGGCGCACTCCATGATGATATCTGTGAGACGATCGTTCATTGTTTCAACATTACGGTCGTCATATTCAGTTAAAGTGGAACATCTGTTCAGCAGCAAAATCCTGAATTCCTCTACTTACCCTCTTAATGATAACTCTATCTATGCTAAGCTAATCTAAACGAATACGAGACCTTACCATTCTGGGGTCACTACAACGGACCTATCCGAGCATCTCCACATCCTCTACAATGCCAGGGTGAGCGCACAGTATGAAGTCTATTTCAATTTTATTCTCACCATTGGGGCTCTTCCACGTCCACTCCCTATTGGCTCTTTTGCGAAGCAAGCGACTCTGGCTATGAGAGACGCTGTAGTGAAAGGCTCCGGCATTTTCGACCACCTGGGGTTCTTCAACGTGCACGGACATCGCATAGTACACGGGCTTCTAGAATTTCGCCTTCATAGAAATTCAAATGCCGCTGCCGGGATCGAACCTGCGTCTTTCGGGTCACCAGCAGAGGGCCATAACCACTAAGCCACCGCAGCGGCCGTTTTCCCGCAAATTATCGCTATGTAATAGCCGTTAGGTGCCTATAGTACCTAAAGTTTGTGGGCAATTCCTCTGCGCGGGGACGCACAGGCAGTCACTCGAGGCAGGACTTCGTACAAACGGTTTATTCTCACATGGCAGGGGGGCCGGTCGTCGTCGTGGCAGCTGGGTCAGGTGGTCCTTTTGGCAGGGCTGGTCCAGGAGCGAGAGGCCGCGAGCCTCTCCGGTCTCGCCTTATAAAGGCTTTCTCCTCGCCTCTCTCCCCCCGCCCCACCACTCGGGAAGAAGGGTTCCAGACTACCCGCGGTGAGCGGCGCGGGATTTGACTTGCCCGCGAGCAGACCCTACATCTCCCCCCCCCTCAAACGTCCGTCCCGGGGTCCGCCAGCAGGCGTTCGATGACCTCCGGGTCCGGGTCCATAGAGTCGTCGCAGGGGGGAGGGGTGCTCGCCGGGGGGCCGCTCACCGCTGGCTGGACGGGCTCCTCACGAGCCGCCCGGGGGGGCGAGGCGCCTGGCTCCGCTGTGGGCCCTGCCGGCAGCGCCCTCCACAGCTCCTCGGCCGCCGGGGACAGCAGGTCTGGGCGGCTGGACTGGAGGATGCGGAGGGCCGCCTCCTCCGGGCTGCCCCTCTGCAGTGGCGCAGCGGGGGAAGGCGCTGCAGCCGCCAGGAGCTTCTCCGCCGCCTCCCTGCGCGCTCTATGCAGCGCACCGGCCTCGTGGCGGGGCCGGTGCACAACAAGTGTGCCGCAGAGGGAACACAGGCCGGCCCGCTCCTCGTCACTAAACACGGCCGGGGGCTCCTGGTCCCTCTCCTCCAGGGTCAGGCCGCGGAAAGGCAGCGGCACTTCCTGGAGGTCACCGCCGCGAAGGGGCTGCGCCTGGTCCCGCCACCTGGACCGCGCGCAGTAAGAGATGGCCGCACCGTTGGCGACCGTGGTCCAGGTGGCCACGTGCCGCAGGACCCTGGGCCGCTTGGGTTGCGGCTGCTCGGCGGCCGAAGCGCCGGATGGGTGCTGAGGGGGGCCCTGCGCCTGGTCGTCTCTGGCCCTCTTGCGTTGGCCTGCACCACTGGGAGGTGCTCTCCAGTGGTTAGGCATGTGGTTTGGCGGGCGGTGGGGGCCACCGCGGCCGTGGAACCTGCGCCACTCGCGCGGCTCCTGCCGCCAGCCGGGTGGCGCGCCTTGATGGCGGCCACCGTTCGACGGTGGTCTGCCTTGCCTTCTGGAGTCCGAGCCACGGGCGTCGGTCCGCTGGAGCTTCCTAGAAGACATACTGAGAGGGCGAGAGCACTGCGAGTGATAATTGATCGAGAGACACGGGTGCTACCTGGTCCTCAGGTTGTAGCGTCGGTTGCAAACCGCACCGCTACCTGCTCGTCCTCCCGGGGGTGAGATCGCCGCATCGCGCTGATTTTCCACCGCTTCGCAGCCATCGTCCTTGCGAAGGTGGAAAGCCTTCAAATCAGCGACATGCACCGGACCGGCGGTTTCGCCGTTTGTCAACAACCGCAACTGGTAGGTGAGCGGCGTAGTCCGTGCCGTAACTTCGTACGGCCCAGCCCACTTGTGCGCTAGCGACGCGGCGAAACCGCGCGCTGCGTTACTAAGTGGGTGCGTTCTCTTGAGTACTAAGTCGCCCGTGTTGAAAACGACGTGACGGCGACCTTTGTTGTACTGATCCGCCTGCTCCATGCGCGCCACATCGAGGTTTTCGCGGGCTGCTCGCTGCGCTGCCTCCAGGCGCTCCCGGAGCCTTGCCGCGTACTGCGAAAGCGGAGGGGGCGCAGGCCCCGCCGCGTCGAGTAGGGCATTCTCTAGCGGAAAAGCGATCTCTCTCCCAAAATTCAAGTAAGCGGGTGTAATACCCACTGACCTGTTCACGGTTGTCCTTGTAGCGAACGCCAGTTCGGACAGCCGCGCGTCCCAATCTCTGTGCTGCTCGGTCGTCGCGACCAGCATGCTCTTCAGATTTCGATTCACCCGCTCGGTTATGTTGCTCTGAGCGTGGTAGGGACTCGTTCTCCTGTGGCGGATTTGAAGCGCCCGACAGGAGTCTACAAAGACTTTGCTTGTGAAATACGAAGCATTGTCTGTAATCAGGTCGGAAGGGAAACCGAAACGAGTGAAAGTCTCCAACAGTTTTTCCCAAATTCGTTCCGACACAAGCTTCCTAAGGGGGAAAACCTCAACCCACTTGGAATAGTGGTCGGTTATTACCAGGATGAATTGGTTTCCGCGTGCGGACCGAGGGAGGGGTCCCATGATATCGCACGCGACCACTTGCCACGGGTAGTTGCTAACTACCGCCTTCATCATGCCAGCGGGCTTGCCCGCCCGAGGCTTGGCTACCTGGCATACCGGGCAGGTACGGGCGTATCCCAGCACATCCTTTCTCATGCCTGGCCAGGTCGCGACACGGCATAACTTGTCGTAAGTCTTACTGCCGCTGCCATGGCCTGCCAGCGCTGAGTCATGGAAGTACTGCAGGAACCGTTTCCGCAACCTTCTCGGGACCACGACTCGGAAAGGGGATGCTATCGCCTCTTCCTCGTCAAGTTGGGGGATGTAGCGGAGCAGCAAGCCATCATCGCCCAGCAGATACGCGTCGTACTTGCCCTCAGCGTTCCCGGTGCAAGCTGCGCTGCTCGCCAGCTCCTTCAGCACCCGCTGGCAAAGACCGTCTGCTTTCTGGGCCTCGATCAGCTCTTCTCTACTGACCGCTACTCCCCAAGACAGATTTCTTTCTGCCTCGCTCCTAGGCAGGCGAGCGGTCGCCGCCACGAGCTGCTGTGTTTCCCTTCCGTCACAGCACCGTGCGGGACCTTTGTCCGTCTCCTCTCTCTCCAAACCGGGCGCGACACTCCCGTCCGCCCTCTCTTCCTCTCCAACAGCGGTGACGCCGCTTTTTACAAAGCTGGGCTGCGCCTCTGAAGCGCTTCCGCCAGCATTCCATGGTGCGCGCGATAAAGCATCGGCCACCTTGTTCAAGCTGCCCCGGCGGTACTCGATGGCGTACGCGTAACGTTGCAACGTCAGCGCCCATCTCGCGAGTCTGCCTGCGGGGTTCTTGAGCCTCTTTAACCAAGACAATGCCTGATGATCTGTCTGCACGGTGAAGACCGCTCCGTCTAGGTACATGTCGAACTTCGACAATGCGAACATGATCGCCAGGCATTCTTTTTCGGTCACGGAGTAATTCCGCTCCGCCGATGTGAGCGTGCGACTAGCGAACGCGACAGGGCGCAGTTTGCCCTCGTGTTCCTGCAACAAAACAGCTCCAACACCGTAGTCACTAGCGTCTGTCTGCAAGACAAACTGCTTGTTCAGGTCGGGGAGGCGCAGACTAGCGGTATTCGCTATCGCGCGAGCCAAGGCAACAAATGCGTCACTCTGTTCCTTGCCCCAGACCCACTTCGAGCCTTTACGCAACAGCAGGTTCAGCGGCCTTGCAAGCTCCGAACAGCGCGGGATGAATTGCCTGTAGAACGCAACCATCCCCAAAAACCTCTGCAAGCTTTTCACATCCATGGGGCAGGGGTAGTTCAGAATTGCCTGCAGTTTGTCATCATTTGGTCTCAGTGTGCCATCATCCACGACAAAGCCCAAGAGGTTCACTCTCTTCGATGCCAACTGCACTTTCTTTGGATTTATAGTTAGACCGGCACGTCTCATTCTATCGAGAACGGAATTCAGGTGAATGAGGTGCTCCTCGAACGACTGTGAGAATATCACAACGTCGTTGAGGTACGCCATGGCGTAGTTGAACCTTGCATCGCCCAGCACGATGTCCATCAGTCGCATGAACGTGCTCGGGGCGTTAGACAAACCAAACGGGAGTCGAGTAAATTCGAAGAGCCCGCGGTGGCAGGTGAATGCGGTTTTCTCAATGTCACCTTCGGCCACCTCAATCTGCAGGTACCCTCTGCTTGCATCTAGGACTGTGAAGAACCTCGCGTTCCCTAACGCGTACATCACAGCCTCGATCGACTGAAAAGGGTACGCAACCGTAGGCGTCAGTGAGTTGAGCTTACGATAATCAACACACAGCCTGACCGATCCATCTTTCTTCGGCGCTAGAACCACTGGTGACGCCCAGGGACTTTGTGAGGGTCTCACCGCACCGGTATCAATCATCTCGTCAAGGGCACAGTCGAGAAGCTGCCTCTTATGCGCACTTAACGGCCTCGGGTTACACCTGAAAGGGCGCGTATCACCCGTCTGAATCTCGTGCTGAAGCAGGTCGGTTCTGCCCGGTTTCTCCGTGAAGCAATCCGAAAACGGGAGTAAAGTTTCCGCGAGCCTTCGGCGCTGACTACTGGGTCCTGAGAAAGACGCAATAATCGCTTCTAACGGGCCACCGTCTCTCAGCGTCTCGAGGGAGCTCACCTGCCTTTCTGTCACACAGGTGTGGACAACCACCTTTTGTGCAGGACAGCCGGGCAAGGATGCGCTTTCGAAGGGAATGAGGGGGGCGAGCTGGCTGTAACGATAGCCATTCTCCCCCATGTCGAGCACAATGCCTTCGCTCGAGAGAAAATCCCTTCCCAGAATTACTGGTATCGACAAGCCAGGCAGATAGACGAAGCGATGTCTCCGCTTCCTGCCGTCAAAACGCATCGTAAGACGCACTGCTCCCTTTGCCTTTGCCGCCCCAGCTGCTAAGCTTAACGGGGTTTCGGCCGGTCTGACACGGATGTTACCTATCCGGCAGGCCTCGTACACCTCGTCACCGACCAGTGACAGCGTTGAGCCCGTGTCTACGAGTGCATAGTAGCATCGACCCGCTAACTGCACTAGCATAAAAGGGCTTGAGCGCGGAACGACTCCCTGAGTTCTACAGGCGAGCGGGACAAAGGCCTCCCCGTCGCCGGCGCGGGAGTTCTTTTCCTGACTAGCGCCTTGACAACCATGAAATTCTCCCGCTGACGGTGAAAGGCCGCTGCCACCAGACATCACCGCCAGCGCCTGGCGTTTCCCTGCATACGCCTAGCTTGGCATTCGCGTGCCACGTGGCCGGGCTGGTTGCAATTCCAGCAAAGCCGGTCATTCACCCGCCGCGTAGACGGAGGACCCCTCGTTCCACGAAGCGGTTGGGGACGGCTCTCCCCTTTCTCCGCGCATTCCTGACGCTCGCTCCGCGCGTGGCCTGTGAGACCGGCACGACGCCGCTGCTCGAATGCGTACGGGTCAAGCGCACGAGGGACAACAGGGGGTTCCGCCTGATTTTCCACGGCCATTACCTCGGCGCGCCGAGCCCTCATCGCGCATTCTCGGCCTCCATCCCATGCGCATCCCGGTTCTAGCGATTCGGCCGGCCTGGGGGGCGGCCGGTAGCGCAGTTCGGCGAGTAAATCCGCCTGCACGGTCTTGGCCTCCTGCGCTAGGGCCTCGAGGTTTGTAAAACTGCGGCCCCGCAGATACGGCTTGAAGCGTGGATGGCACTGCCTGATCACACGCGCAACTTGATCTCGGTCGGTTGCCGTCGGGTCTGCCCTCTTGTACAGCTCTTGCATTGCGCGTACGTACTCGAGGAGGCTTTCCTCTGGGTGTTGGGTGCGCAACGCGAGCTCATCCAGCATCCGGCGCTCATAATCAGGCGGCAAGAACTCGGCGCGGAAACGATCTTTGAAATCCGCCATCGACTGGAAAGTCGGCTGGCAGCGCCTCCATCGCGCCGCGCTCTCGACGAGTGCTACAGGCAGGACCTGCCCTAGCACTACGTCATCTGGGGCGCCCAGAGCCGTCTGGTAGTCCTCGAGTTGTTCTAAAAACTCGTGGACTGATTTAGCGTCCGTGTACCCGGAAAAGGAGGGGACCTCCATATTTATCCGCGGGCGCGATGATGTCGCCGATGCTACCGATGCTGCGGCCTGGTTGGCGCCAGCCTCCGAACCGAGCTGACGGGCTAATGCGGCAAACATCTCAGTCACCTGCCCCATTACGGCCGCCGCGTCGGCCGTCTCACTACCGGCTGCCCCGCCATCCAAAGCCGTGGCTGAAACATCCTTTCTGGGAGGCATAGTTCGCGCTAACTGTCCGGCCGCACCGGCTAACTGCTCATGGCAACAAGAACATTCATATACACAACAATCTATCTACAAACACACGGAAATACACAAAAGAAAACGCCCGAAAACTACATAAATAACACAAAACCCCTAACAAATTTACAACACTACACAAGTCGCTACCCCGCGAACATTCCGCCTGACCCGCTCCTTAACCCTATCGGTCCGGCGTGGCCCTGAACAAAGAGGGCCTGCCACGAGTCTGGCTGCACGTCCCAAAATCGGCAGAGAAATCGTCCACAAGGTGTTAATTTAAAGCCGCACGCTGGGCGCCATTTTTGTGGGCAATTCCTCTGCGCGGGGACGCACAGGCAGTCACTCGAGGCAGGACTTCGTACAAACGGTTTATTCTCACATGGCAGGGGGGCCGGTCGTCGTCGTGGCAGCTGGGTCAGGTGGTCCTTTTGGCAGGGCTGGTCCAGGAGCGAGAGGCCGCGAGCCTCTCCGGTCTCGCCTTATAAAGGCTTTCTCCTCGCCTCTCTCCCCCCGCCCACCACTCGGGAAGAAGGGTTCCAGACTACCCGCGGTGAGCGGCGCGGGATTTGACTTGCCCGCGAGCAGACCCTACAAGTTTCATTGCTATTGACGCGATTCCACAGGCACAAATTTGTCAGCATCGGCCTTACTGCCAATCTTACACTAGCGAGTTTGCCATAGCTCATTCTCAAGTGGTAAGGGCAATCTCATCCCCAATCTTTCAGCAGAATAGCCTAAAACAGGGTTAAAAACAAGACCTTATCAAAGGGTTTTTTCATTTCTTCATAACTTTTTGTCAGACTTCTCATCTGCGCTATGTTTTCACCGCCTTTGGCGTCACTTTTTAGCGGCACTTAGACTGTTAGTTATGGCCTGTGTGGAGACACTAACGTACCGAAAACAGTAGGTTTTTTGCAACGTAGTTTTGGTGTTGCATTGCGGAGATTGTGTGCTTGCGATGACTGTTCAAAGTTGGTTGAAATATTGTTGCTCTTTTAAAGGAAGCACCACCATTGGGATGTATATGTGATTAGCTCTGGTCATGTAGCGCCCGCCCCAAAAATAATTGCATGGAGAAACTGAAGCCAATCAACCCTTACTGCGTAGCGCATCGTATTTGAAACAGTGCATTTTCTTTGTTCTAAGTAATCATGAACGTTAACCAAGGAAGTATTGCTTATGGAGCATAAGAGTGTGCTGACGGCAGGCCATAGCCACAGTAAATGAGCGTTTGAGAGGATTACGTTACTGGTATTGTTTTCAAATGTACTTGCAGATAGTGTTGTATGTTTGCTGAGCAACATCGTTGGGTAGAACGAAAATTTCTGCATTCTTACTGGATGTAGCATTTCAAACAAAAAATTGCGTAAAAAATGGCTGTTTCTCGTTATGTAATTACATCTTTGGCGTTGACAATTCTTCAGACTGCGTTCTTAGAGGGTCATATGATGCAGCATGCAGTAAGGGGTAATATTGTCCTATGCGGCATTTAATAACTTCAGTAGCAGAACACAAATACCTTGTAGTGGAATCATTTTCATCATTCCTTCGTACTCAGAAGAACATACGACCGCCGTAATTAGATACTCTGCTGATGAAAGCGGTTATGCCACGGAGACCCATTTTATTGCGGAACTGAGACTGTGCTCCTATACCCAGTCGGCAGGTGGTTCTAGAAGCGGCACTAGTGCACTGAGCGAGGAAGACGAAGACGACAATTCTATTTTGGTAGGAGGTATAAAAATTGCAAAAGACAAGACATACAAAGAATAAATGAAGTGTAAAAGAAGAAAGAAAGCAATACTGAAACTGATATTGTTACTGAAACGGCTAAAGGGAAGAAAGTAGCGCATAATATGAAACAAAAACGACTGCTTTATGGTACAAAAAAATTTCATTTCTCTAAAACAGCAATGGAACATGCTCGTTCGTTGCACAGAAACGATAAAGGTGGTCAAAGGCAATGACAATGATAAATTTGCATAGAGAAAGCAGGGTTTCCCAAGAAAACATATTTTATGTGTCAACCGTCTCTTACATGAAGCTGAACACGGATGCCCGATGAAGCACCACGAGATGCGCGATTCCACTCTGAAACAGATGCGCTGATCAGGGGAACCAACGGCACAACTGCGGGCATTTGAAGGCCGCTTAAACAAAGAGACCATTTACCCTTTTGCTCAGTGAAACGAATATTCCGTACGCCGCCCTTTAGTACTTGGACGATGAGGTTTGACTCGACGAGCACTAGTAACCTGCTTCGACACCCCCCAGCTGTCAGGATTTGCACTGAGAGTGTATTTGAACGAATGCCTGTTATCGAGAGGTATCACAAGTGCGCTGCCATGCATTTTATGGCGCGTGTCTTTCTTGAACTCTAAGAACGTTCATACTCTACAAAATTACCGTTCTGTGGCTTAGTATTGTAATTACTGTCAGTTATGACGATTTAATTGCACTTTTCTGCAAAAAAGTACCCCTAACTCCATGTTATATCACATAAGATACGCAAAATAACTTGCTTAAATGTAGCAACGTCCAAGTTTTTCTGAAAAGGTTGGCATGGGTCCTTTCGTCTCAAATTAAAATTATTATATTTCTAAAGCACAAATAAAATCTATGCGGCAAGGTGTTAAACCCTGAGTGTAATTATTTTTGTGCGCGTGCGGCACGGGCATTAGGCGCCTTTTATGATGTGAACCAAGGAGTGGCGCTGAGCGTCATGTTCTCATCCTACATATTGTGACGAAGACGAAGCTGGCAGTGGCGCGCGACGGAGCGCCCGCGCTAGGCCAGCGGCCATTAAATCATCTCATAGCCATGGTTCACCACGTCTCACTCTTCGGCTGCCGCCACGTTACATTTGGTGTGAGGTGCTGGGGTCCCTTCATCGCCATCCTGGTCACGGAGCTTCGGCGTCCTCGGCCTGCCGTGGACGTCGGCCGTGAGTACCTGGTCAGCGCCGCACGGCCGTGCCCCAGCCCGCCCGACCTGAACCGACCTCGACGCTCACCCCAGCCCCGTCCCCCGCCCGGACCACACTACACGACGACCCAAGACCCGACGGACCCAAGACCCCACCGACCCAAGACCCCACCGACCCAAGACCCCACCGACCCAAGACCCCACTGACCAAAGACCCAAACGTGAAGACACCGTCCCCCTGCCTCTGCCGTTCGGTGCGTCCAGAGACCTCGGCCGTCAGCTCCTGGCACCCTACGGCCTGGATGCTTCGTGGACCGGGACTCATTCTCTCATCTTTCTCATCGTGGCGGCCAGCACTGCACCATCTTCTACATATTGTTCGATCCTTCACTCAAGACCATCGCCATTTCGCCGTCTGTTCGTCACCGATCGGGACGATCGCTCGGAGGCCCCGGGTAGTGTGACGAAGATGAAGCTGGCAGTGGCGCGCGACGGATCGCCCGCTATAGGCCAGCGGCCATTAAATCATCTCATAGCCATGGTTCACCACGTCTCACTCTTCGGCTGGCCGCCACGTTACAATATGACAGGTAATAGCTTGATAGTTCTCAGCTGGTAATTTTAAGACTGGACGGCAGGCCTTCAGTGAGTTTGTTTTGCCTGGCTGACTGTTTTTAAGGCCAAAGCCCATCTTAGCTCATCAGTTGCGTGGACGGAGGTTATAGGCGGGAAGTTGTCCGCAAAACTGCCCGCACGAACGGTCAGTCATAAGTTGCATGGTAATTACAATAAAGAGTAAAACTTGATTAAAAACAGTTGATAAGATACATATATGTAATGATAGTGATAGTAAACAGATAGCAAAATAGTGAGAGGTAGGGATAATGATAGCTACTGATAGTGGCAGTTCGTGCTAGAGATAGATAGTGGTGGTGATGGTAGTGATAGTGATAGTTGGAGATAGCGATAACAGTGATAGAGATCGTGATGATAGCGAGAGTGATACTCTGTGTTTGTGAAGATCATGATGATAGTAGCGATGAAAATAATGATGATTGTAGCGATTGCTAGAAAAGAGTGGTACGTTGGAGTCTTGCAATAGTCATGCGTTCGATTCCCGCGAAGGTCTTTCGGACATCACGATAGCCATGAATATCGACATAGTTTGCCCGTCTCGGAAACAGACGTCAATATAACCATCAATGTCTACACAGTTAAGCTACACCCCATAACATAGAAATTTAAAAGGGCGGGAGAAAGACAGGAAAGGGAAAGGCTTTCGCATTTCCGTTCCTACATAGACCATGGCAACCATGAATATTTTAAACCGCAGCTGTTAACCACTCACCTGGTGTGTGGATGGTGTCGATGGTAAAGAACAATCAAATGGTACCTCACAGATCATGTGACCAAAAACGAGAGCGTAATTTATAAAACTGTTTCGATGGTTTGGAGTCATCATAACGTTAGTCATCACTTCTGCCATATAGCTGATGCTGCAAACTGGCTCTCAAAACTAGTTACGTCGTCACGCAAGGTACAGAAGATTGCATAATAACGCCAAGACATCGTAAAAATCAACCGCCGCTCTGAATTAACGAATCATTCTGTATTCTTATATGTTTGTGGATTTTCAAAACGTTTGTCCAGTTTAGGGCTGTTACGTCCAAAAGAGTTTTCACGTGTCATTTTTGACAAAAACATCATTTTTTGATACAGTTCTCAACGCTGGAAGGTAAAGCTGCAAACTTTCATAGTGCTCTCTCCATGCCGGCAAATACCACAAATTATGGATTTATGAACCCATAATTGTCCGCGCAGTTGAATCCTTTGGAAGTGATGCGATGACCGAGATTATGAAAACTGAACTATGATTACCTTAGAGCTATAAGGAACCTTGCGGCAGTTGCAGGCGATTTTGAACCGACGGCTAGACTGTACTACAGATCAAGTAGCACGCATGACTTGCCGAATGTCCAGCTAAATATTCATTCAATGCCTTTATTGCCAATAGGGTCGCAAACTCCGCACTTCACCGAATCTGGAAGAAAACCGCCAAAAAAAGAGGACACATTCATACACAAAGTGCTCACGAACTGACTGGGTTGTCCAGCCTATGTACAAAGTAAACTAATGGAAAAGGGAGTTCGCAACACTGTACAAAATAACAGCGGGCTAAAGCAGGTCGCAGATCTCTACGTTGTCCAACAGCGAAACCATCCGTCGGTGGTGATTTGCAGAGCAGGTGGTGATTTGCAGGTGGTGATTTGCAGAGAGAAAGGAACTCTGCAATGAAAAGCAGAGAATTTAGCCGGCGCTTAACAGTCGATAGCATGCTACTCTGCGTGGGGAAGAAATTTTGGGAGATATTGTGCGAAGTACTGCTTTGCTGAAAAGGTAAAAAACAAAAAATAAAAAGGGCATAATATAAAATGCAGCCATTAAATGCGTACTAAGGTGTAATATTTCACGCGTGACTTTGGATCGTTTCTGAACTTATTATGCACCTGTGCTACTGTGCGCATGCTACTTGCTCTAGAGTTTGCACAGGTGGCTCAAAATTTCGCCTTGTTGCGGAATACCATTCGCTGCGTGTATTTGCGAAATTGGTAGTCTGCGGCTTTCGTATCTGCGCAAATATTGCAATTTCTAGCTGCCATGAAGTCGGTATATTAGTGCTGTTTAACAGCGTTGTGATGGTTTTATTCTTACGCGGAAAATATTTCATCATTGTGGCTTTTACTTCAAGTCACCTTGCTTTATCTTAGCATCTGTTTGTATGTAATGGGAAAGAAGCTGGTTGTATGTTCGTTGACAGTTTTAAAATATATTCGCCTAGATTCATTTTTGACAAACACTTCTTGCAGCTTATGTGTTGACTCACGTTTGCTTTGCTTTCTTTCGAATTTAGCAAAGATGGGAGCCCTTGGGAGCCTACCAAAAACAGCAGACTCTGCAGCCAGCATTTCATGAATGGCGAAAAATCAAATGGCCCGAGGAACCCATCATACCTACCTACATTATTTCCAACTGCTTACAGATGCTCGAATCCAAGGTCATCCGAGAGGTACCAAAGGTAGTTCTCTTTTTTGTGTCCTTGCTGCTTTTTATTTCGACCTTGGTAATGCAAGTCAGGTGATTACATGGCATAATTTTGTGAAACTTTTCGCACGATGACAGATGAGGCGCAAATGTTGTGGTGCCAGCCTTTTAATTTACTTTAATTTAATTTAAGCTTATTGAACCAAAGCTAGCACATGAAGAGGCGAGCAATAAGAATGACTGGCAGGGTCTCGAGTCTTTACTCAGCTGTTTTGCATTTGTTTTACTTGTGCCACTGAGTGCTTCGCGCCGACTGCTATGGCTATACTCAACATGGTTTATATTTTTTTTGTCCCACTTGAGAACGCTTTACACTAGTCTGATATCCCCAAAATGAAAAATTTCCGTATGCGAGGTTTTTTGTCAGTCGAGATAAAGAGCGAAGCAAGGAGGCAACATTAACGTTGTGGCTCATTTTCAGGACAAAGAGACAAAAGTACGCACTAAAATTTCTCCTAGTGTGCTTAAGAGCATGCCAAATTTGCAGGTTGGTAATGGTTAATTAGCTGCTTGCTTATATAAAAAACCGTCAGTAAGTGGCACCTACACCTCGAATCCAATATAACAACTGCAGCTTGCGGCCACGTGAGCTGCAAATAACCAGTGATCCTGCTCCAGCAGACCTTCCGGAAGAAGAACACTCTGCACACGGTGATTTGGAGCTCACAAAGAGGAGTGCATGTATCACTGCCCCTACTGTTAGAGAGCAATCTTTTGGTTTCAGCAAATCAAAGAAAAAGGAAAGTATGCTGTCTATATACATAAATTATTTTATTATTATTTACCAATACTTCCTCAAAGAAAGTGCTTTGCCCATACTGGTCATAATAACCTACCGATATATATGTGTCGATATTTCTCAATGTCCAAGCTGCTTTAAAGGCTTGTGTAGGGTTGAAGGCAGCTAGGACAGGCCAGAACAGAATGGAGCTCATAGACATAAGAGCATGAGGTGGTTTGTGAGGGGCAGAGCAGCCAGGCCTTTTCTCTCTGTTGCAGCTTATTTTGCCGATGTGGAGCTTGGTTACACTGCTGTGCACTTTTGACTGCAAGTAGCAGAAAAGGTATAATTGTGTGACAACTTACATTACGCTCGTATATTTGTGGAGGTGGAAACACAAACAGACCCTTGCACATGGGCTTCAAGCAGTGACTTGCCAAGTCTTTTTTTATGCTGTATGACAGGACGCGATGCTGAGACACAAGTAAGTGCCATTTATCTCCCACCGCAAGTAATGCGATGAATTTTCCACTCTCTCCTGTGCACACAGTGCATGGACAAAAGAGCATATATAAGGAGAAATTATACCAACCGACAGCTTTGTTTACATTCTGGTAGTAAATTTAAAGCTTAATTTGCATGTGCCAGTGGAGTGCATGATACTACACCTGGTAAGGAAAAATAAAATATAGTTTGTTAAATTCTATTCTCTCTTTTTTCTCTATTTCACTGTTGTCTGTTATATGGTTTTTAAAGCAAATCCTGTTTAATTGCGCATTTCCCACAAAAACTAGTGCCCCCGTTTTATTTTTCTGTTCTTGGTATTCAGAATATGCATTCAAGTAGCACTGAAAACTAATTTGCATCTGTTTCTAATAGCCGTGCCACACGGATAGATTTAATGTCATTAGGTGCTTACTGCCTTAAGTTTTAATGGCATTCCTGCGGTGCCACACGCATAAATTTAAAGCCTTGCTGCCATTCACGACCTACTGAGTTCATCTCAACTCATTCGCCAGTGCAATGCGTACTCTCGTTCCCATTCCACACGCAGAAAAGCATGAGTAACAACGTCATAACCACTAGCAAATGGTTAATTCGTAACATTTTCAGATGAAGCATCCACATATGCCGCATTTTCGATGGGAAGAGCGCCATTTTAACCAGCCTTTTTGACAGGTACTCTCGACTTGTTTGCCGACACGTGAGTTTGTGGCTAGTTTTTTTACTTGTAAAGCAAGAACAGCCGTATTTTCTGGAAAATCATTTTTACATTACATTTGAACACCATTACTGACATATTGTGCTCATTAGCACTGTTTACATTCAGATGAAACTTTTGACTGCCTTGCAAGCGTTATATTCACCCTCACTTTCGATAATGGCAATAAATGTGGGCGTGTAGCACCAACTACGAAAATAATGGCATTAACAAACCCAAGGCCTTAAGCATTTACTGCCATTTCGTGTGCACGTGTTTCACGGGTATAACAGGCTGTGCTTCCTGGAAAAAAAGCTTCAAAGATGCAACATCGGGCACATCTTTGGAAACTAAGGACTCTACCTGTGATCCAATGAATGTGTTTGACACAGTGTCTATTTCCGGCTTCTCTGGATACGAGAGTGCGGCAGCTTGTAAAACACCAAAAATGGGCAGAAGTTCTGACATTCATTGCTGGCGTCTCTATTACAGTGTTTAACAAGCTGCAAAATATCCTTCTTGCTTCTGTGAATGCTCAATGGCATGCTGAAGTCGTGACCACTTGAAACAAGCTTTTACTGTTTTTAATAAAGATTAAGTTTAATAAAGAATGTAACACCCATTCACGCGCGCACTGATATGTTCAAATTTAGTTTTTGTCCTCGTGTTATCGAACGATGGAATTCTTTACCCGGTCATATACGCTCCCTGGAACCAAACCTATTTTTTAATGTTGTTGCAAATCTGTGATTAGTCTGTTGCATTTCTGTTCTGTATTTTAATGGTGTTCAGTTCTGAATATGTTGTCGCTCTCTGCCTTTTTTTTTCTTTTTCTTCTTCCTCCCACTCCTGCAATAGCGCCATCGGGGCTGCAGTATATGCAAATAAATAAATAAATAAATAAATAAAGTTAAACTTATAATACTGAGCTCTAGCAGTCCTTTTTAGCATTCATCGAGCAACATTTTCCCGTCATTTCTTTCTCGTCCTGAACATTTTACACCAGAAAATGCGACCCATCATATAGTGGCCCTCAAAGGCAAAAAATGAACTAATGATGCCAGACTGCTTCAAGCCCCACTACAGCCAGTGTCGAGTCATAATTGATTGCACTGAGGTACCTTGCTCTGCACCAACTACAATGCATGAGGAAGTTCTCATGTTGTCTAGTTATGAAGGCTGCTTTACAGGTAAGTTTCTTCATGGCATCACGATAAGTGGAATAATTAGCTTTCTGTTCAGACCTTATAGTGGCTGTGCCAAAGATTCCTTAACAAGAACAGATAGTGGAATTTTACATCTGTTGTACCCAGGTGACATTGTCTTGGCTGACAAGGGGTTTCCGCAAAATAAGAAGTCAGCTGGCAGAGCGTTGTGTTAAATTTCAGACGCCAGTGTTTGCCCGAGGAGGTTTTTGAAACATACAAGGTTGCGACTGCTAGGCTACATGTTGAGCGATGTATGCAAAGAATGAAGTTTATTGCGTACTTTCCAAGAAACTCTCAGCAGACTTGTTTCCAGATGCTGCAAAAATAATTGGCATGTGGGGTGTGTTCACAAATTTTCAGAAGCCAATTACTGAACTAAAACAGCAGCCATAGATGGCAACTTTATAGGCGATCAAAGTGGTGCACGTATCATATTGGGAAAAGGAATTAAACATATTTTCCTTGCTTGTAAAGAAAAAACTAAATCGTTCATGTGAACTTTGAAATGGTGTTCATTTAATAAAGGTGATCACAAAACCTTTCACACTAAACCTGCTTCTGTGTGTATGAATTAGCATGCCCCATTACTTGCTACCCTTGCTAAACCGGGCAGCAACTGTGAGAAATAGAATTTCTGAAGCTTGGGTATAGATGCGCACAGAAATTCTTTGTCCACAGGAACTTGCGCGGAGAGTTCTTGAACATAGTTCGAGGCCCAGCACTTAGAATGACACGTAAACTTGGGTAAAATGCATGCGTGTTTTCTTCAGTTCCAGCATTGCACCCCTGAACAGCAAGTATGGCACATTGCAAACCTTTTTCTCAAAGTGCACAATCGATTGGTTCTTGCATGTAAAAGGGCATTTCATCTCGAGCAAAAGTTACTTTGTTTCTTTCGAGAGAATTCCATCAGGTGTGCAGCAGAGCCATGGCTGCTCCAACTTTACAGACAGGCCGCCTTGCTAACCTCTGCACCAACCTCATTGGCAAATAATGTCAACGCTCCTGCTTATAAGGCAATTCCGTAGGCTGCTGGTGACGAAAAACTTTTCTCTTTGAAAAGCCCTTCAGCCACTTGAGCAGGTTCCCGCCTGGAACTCGGAATGGTGTGTACCTCGCTGCTAACAGAAATACGGGGAGCACGCATATTTTTCCAGAAGCTCTGATCCCTTTTCGTTCTCGTGTTTTCATATCTATCTCTGCAGTTTCTTGTCGTGTTGCCTTTATATGCCCCATGTAAAACTCCATTTCATTTTCAGCGTTGCCCCATGGTTCACTACAACGGTGCAGTGTTGAAGTGTGCACATTACCTCGTGTGACATTTGGTGTCGATGAAAGGGCTGCCACTTGCTCTTCAGGTTCTTCGCTCACTCTCACAGAGAGCTCGTGTCAACTGCTCCAACCAGTAAGCAGTCTTCGCCCCATAGTCCATCATGCAGTGCCGGAACTGCCGTTGCATCCTGAACAGGTAGAACAGCTGGTGGCAAAGAAACAACTTGCTGCACTGCTCGTCCAAGGAAGCTGTACAGGCAGACTCCTTTTTTATAAATGCCCACACTTTTAACAGACGGCTTTCCCCAGCTTGTTGGGCCACTTGTACACGAGTTGTTTGTGTTCAATTCACGTAGTGCACAACTGCTGCTATATACTTGCAGCGGCCTCCATTCCCTGCCTTGCAGTTGCACATTGCATCCTCGCGGGCAAGCTCTGGTACCTGCCAATAATAAAAAAGAAAACATTTTACGCTGAATTTATTTATTTATTTATTTAATACTGCAGAGTCGCTCGACTCCAAGCAGGCATGAGCACGGGCATGAGCACAGATACAAATGAAAAAACAAGATATGCACGAACTTCATACAAGAGCAAACGATGACGCGAAAAATGAAACCAAAAAGACAAGGGTTTCATATAGAAAAGGCTCTCAAATTATCAACAAACGTTTCTACATTTGAATCAAAGCATGTTAACTTAGAGCGTTGGCTCTAATTACGCGAAAGCAAACATTCCCTTTGCATGCAGGTTGAGATCGTCAGTAAAAATTTTATGGTTTATGGGGATTTAACGTCCCAAAACGACTCAGGCCATGAGGTACGCCGTAGTGAAGGGTTTCGGAAATTTCGAACACCTGGGGTTCCTTAACGTGCACTGACATCCCACAGTACCCGCGCCTCAAGAATTTCGCCTCCATCGAAATTCGACCGCCGCGGAGACGATCGAACTAGCGCCTTTTCGGGTCAGCAGCCGAGCGCTATAACCACTGAGCCATCGCGGCAGTGATGACTCGATACGATGAAGCGTTAGTTTTAAGACCGAGCTCGGCTTGTGATATGAGCTACGCGCGTAGGCAGCGCGAAAAAGCAAGGCGAGCAGCGAGCTTCGGGAGACAGAACCAGACAACGCAAGAAGCTACCTCTTGCAAAAACAATTGTTTAATTACCATACTCACTTCTTGAGTTTCAACATAAAAGTAACTGATTATGCTGCAACAGCGGTGTGCGCGCTGGGCTGGGTACATAATCCAAAGAGCTTCACTGCAGGATCTCTCATAACCCGTGTGTCGCTTCGAGGATTTGAAATCCACAATTTAAAATTTTACTACTCTCAGAACGCAGATCGAGAGGAGACAGCGTGCAGTGAAGCGGTCTCTGCACAAACTAGCGTTGCATGAAACATACTTGTAGCTATAAGTGATTATGGTTTATTGGAATTTAACGCCACAAAGAAACCCAGGCTATGAAGGACGCCGTAGTGAAGGGCTGCGGAAATTTCGATTACTTGGG
The DNA here is from genome assembly GCF_055824585.1 of Amblyomma mixtum. Classification (NCBI taxonomy): domain Eukaryota; kingdom Metazoa; phylum Arthropoda; class Arachnida; order Ixodida; family Ixodidae; genus Amblyomma; species Amblyomma mixtum. Next base: position 183,211,846 of record NC_143013.1, read on the forward strand.
GTTCTTTAACGTGCACTGACATCGCACAGCACACGGGCCTCCAGAATTTTGCCTTCATCAAAATTCGGCCGCCACAGCCGGGATCAAACCCGCGTCTCTCGGGGGTAGCCGAGCGCCGTAACCACTGAGCCACCGCGGTCCGCGATTCCTTTCAGGATATGTTCAGGACATTTGCTGCAATGCTTCCCGACATTGCGGCCCAGGTGACTGACTCTGTCCTTAAGGCGGTGCAGCCCTGGGTCAGCTCCCAAATAAAAAATACTCTCTCCTGTGACTCCCCGCAGCTAAAACGTAAAATAGCTCATCGACAGGCAGCGGAAGAAAGCGGTTCCGGCCCGATAGCCGCGGCGTTTATGCAGCCCCAACCTGGGGCTGCGCCGGCCCCCGAACCGAGTGGCTACCCAGCACCGTAAAATTAAAACATCAATATGGCTGGCAAACCTTCATAGAAAGATAAAAAATAAGACCAATTCGAAATCATTCAATGGAACGGCAGGGGTTTCAGAGCCTGGAAAAAAAGGTCACATCTCCAGCTCTACCTGCAGTGCCCCGGTGACATGCCGGCGCTTCTTGCTTTGCAAGAGCCCGGCAATGATGCTAAATTCTCTGGGTATAGCTCGTTTCGAGGGGACCCCTCGACCTGCATCCTGGTGCATAAAGCATACACCGCGATTCAGGTCGATCTTGATCTGGAGACTGAGCAGGAATACACAATGGTGAGAGGGTTCTGCCTCTCAGGCGCCGCGACCCGTCAATACATATACTTAAAGGGACACTGAGGAGAAATTGAAGTTGGCTTGTATCGACAGAATACCAGCTCCTGATTACAAAAACGCCACTCATACTGACAACAAAGCTCTTGTAACGTAGAAAAGAGCAAGAACCAAAATACAGGTATCGCCGCCACAGGCCAAACTCGCAAGTACAAGCGTGATGAGATCATAGGACAAAACAGTGTTGCTAGAACGAATGGTTCTAGCAACGAATGGTTCTAGCAACACCAGGAACCGAGAAACCATGCATCACTGAGGCGCAGTCAATGCATGCGCAAATCTCCTTGACGTCGCCAGATGGCGCCACGTGCCCGGCTGCTACGCGCGCTCCTGAAGCATCGGGACAAATCAGCGCCTGTTTTCCGGCGGTAGGCGGGCTCCCGGTATTCCGCTCGCGGTAACAAGGTACACGGTATGCTAAAGGTGTCTATTTGCGAGAACTTCGTTGACGACTTCGAGAACGAGATCCATCGTAACGCTGGCAAAACGCCAGTGCAAACGTAATCGAAGCGACTGTAGCGACGGCCGCAATAGCCGATAGATGCCTTCAACGTGCGGCCGGCGGTAGCTTTCTTTTCGGCTGCTGCTAGGCCGCACTGCTGGCAGCCAGAAATCACGGAGTCTGCGTTACGTCATGTGCTCGTCATGTTTCACGTCTCTTAGTCCTGTATCGTCATAGACGAATCCCAAGTTTGAATCAGAGCGGCGGGAAAAACTTTTTCAACTTCGAATCCAAATTTCTTAGAAATAAATGCATCTTTCGCTGCCGGCCAAGTGGCAACAAAGCCATGACATGCCGAACTATCGGATTTTACTATAAAAAAATATTAATAGTGCTCTCCTCAGTGTCCCTTTAAAGGGATACTGAGGCGGTTTTCGAATCAGCTAATTTTTTAGAGTTTTGAAGTAGTGTCATTCCTGATCACGTCTGTGAAATTATTTTTTCGATATTGGCTAAAACAGTTGCGCAATCACCAATTAAAAACGCGATGTTTAAATCTCCCGCGCTCCGTGCGAACGGCGAACGGCGAACCCGAGCGGGCTTTCAGCGCGCGTTGTTTCTCGTGCTGCATGCGTTGTTCCTCGTACTGCGTGCGTTGTGACGTACAAAGCGTGTCAGCCGTCCTTGAGAATCAGATTCACCACGAGGTACTACTACTCTGCGTTCGTGTCCACGAACAACTACGGCCACGTCTGTGTCGTTTTCCAGTGTTTTCCGCAAGATCATAAGCTCGCCGCGCAAGCGCTCGCTGCTGCGACGAAAAATTCAAGCCGACCAAAGCAAGCGTACTCTGCTCGAAGCACTTTCGTAAGAGCGGCTACATACAGAGCTTGTCCCTAATGTGATCTCTGGAGATTTCTGTCGAAAAGGCGCGGCTGAACTATGACACACTTCCTTCGATTTTCTCGCGCACGATAGGCGTGTTACCCTTCCGAAGAAGCGCCTCTTCTAAAAGTAGAAACATGCTCAATTAGCCCCTGCAGAAACCTAATAGAGGCTCAAGCATATGTCGCTCTCCTCAGCTTAGGTGCCGCCAGACCACCTGAGGCGTGCTCAGCAAGGCTCGGTTAGTGATTTTGTACTCGGTTCGACGTGTCCAAGCAAGCAAGCAAAGCAAAGTACGACATAGTAAAGCAAGCAAGCATCGAAGCTCTTCATATACGGCATCTCGTTTAATCGTAGCTAGGCGATTAAAATGAAAGCGTTCCACGTTCTGATTTCGGATGCAAATTTAAGAGAGAAATGAATGCGAACCAAGTTTTTGCAAAAAAAAAACACCATGTTTCACAATCTTACTCGGTTTCTTCATCAAGTTGTGGCAGCGGGCCAGTTGCAGCTAGCTTGGCTTTTAAAGACACATATAGTTGGCCACTACTTCACTGAACCTAATCTGCAAATCAAGGAAGGGCGAACGTTTTCGAGGCAGCGATTACTATTTCCTGGCATCTGCTGTACGCGCCACGAGTGAAATAGCAGCGTTGTGCATTTGGCTTGGTTTCCAGCGCACAATGATTGCGTCACTATCCTGTGGTCTCATGCCTCGCAGTGCTTGGCCACTGCGCTTCGCTCATTTTGCCATCAACTTTGTGCTTATTCATCGTTTCCTTGAAATACTTTCTTGCGCCGAACTATAATGCCGGGTACTGAGAACAGGATTTTTTCCACACGGTACATTGGGCCTTTTCTTTAGGATGACGCTCTTTCGGGCGAGCCAGGAGGCGTCCAGTGGTGGTAATTGACTTGAGTATTGTTCGCACCCCTTTCTTTCCGAGAATACGAGCCCAGTTTGTGCTGGCACCTTTTACGCATGGTCTGCATACGCGTCTTTCACCCTAGCGCATGCTTGTGCTAGGCGTAGAATTTTTTGCTTCTCTCTTTTTTGCTCTCACGGGATACGTGGAATGAACAAACTGTAGTATCCTTTTCTTTAGACGTCAGTAAAAAAATAGTCGCCATATTCGCTTTTACAACACCACGGAAAGCAGCGATCTGCACTCAGCGCAGCGCCGGATCCGCATCGGCAGCTTTTCCAGTCCTCAAAGTGTCGTCACGACCTTTCTTGACCAAGCACGGGCGGCGCCGCGCCGCGCGGCGCGCCCCGCGGCACAGGCCGCGTATTTCTGCTAAAAAAGGCAATTCGCGCTTGTTTTTGCCTTATTTGGGTGCGATATTCCAGTATACAGACTGAAAAACTATAGGACGCCGCTGCCAGCCTGATTTTCAAAAAAAGTGCTTCAGTCTCCCTTTAATGTGTATTGCCCCCCGCATAAGCCGCGTGTTCCTTTCAGCGAAATTTTCTATCGTGCTCTCAGATTGGCTGACAATGAACCCCTGGTGATCATTGGGGATTTCAACGCACCCAGTCTACACTGGGGCTATCACTTCGAGAAAGCCGGGGGACGCAAACTGGCGGAGCTCATCTCCACCCTTCGTCTTACGTTGCTCACGGATCCGTCTTGCCCCACACGTGTGGGCAACTCGGTCACCCGTGACACGTGTCCTGACTTATCTCTGGTTAGGAACACTACAAACGCCTCATGAGAGAACCTGGGGGGTACCCTCGTCAGCGACCACTACCTTCTCCGCATCACGCTTTTGGCGAAGGCAGCCCGTAAAAAATGGGGAAAGGCGAAAATAACCAATTAGCAGCAATTTCAAACTCAGGACATCCCTCCCGACGGCTATGCGGAGTGGGCAACACAGGTCACCAACATACAGAAACAAGACACGCAAACACTTCACACCACCGACGAGATCCCCGCAGTGGACAATCACCTCCTGCATCTGTGGGAGGCGCGGCAGAGCTTAACAAAACGATGGAAGAAACACAAGACGAATCGCAAGCTTAGAGCTCGCATTGCACAACTTACGGAGCAGGCTGCGTCATATGCCGCCCAGCTCACAGACACCAATTGTATAGAACGCTGCAACTCGGCAGCGCGTCAGATGAGCTCGAATGGGTCTTGGCGTCTCTCACGAAGCCTCATCGACCCTTCTCAAACGAAAGGGGAGACGCAAAAACAGCTCCGGCGGGCTCTGCACGGGTACCAAGGTACGACAGCGCAACTTGCGGACACTTTGTGCGACGGGTATCTCTGCCGCACAAATGACCCGGTTGGGCCCGAGTACACGTACTCCGGCAAGCCAAATCAGGATTTAGATGCCCCTTTTGAGTTGCAGGACCTTAAGGCGGCCATGGCTAAAATGCGTTCAGGTGGGGCACCCGATCGGGATCGCATAACAGTGAAACTGTTGGCGAACCTCTCCGACTCTGCATACCTCCATTTGCTACAATACATAAATCAGATCTGGGATGGGTGTCCACTCCCACTCGAATGGAAAACATCGCTTGTAACGTTCATCCCCAAAGCAGGTAAAGCCGTGACCACGGACAACTTGAGACCCATCTCATTAGCCTTGTGTGTGGGAAAGCTCGTGGAGGCGATGGTTCGGGATCGCCTCTCTCCATACATGGAGGGCAACGGCCCCTTTGCAGACACTATGTTCGGATTTCCACCCGCACATGTCTGCACAGGATGCCCTACTCCAACTACACGGGGACATAATACGACCCAAAGCCATGCACCAAAACGACAAGGCCATTCTCGCCCTCGATCTTAAGGGGGCGTTTTACAATATTAAACATGGCACCATATTCTCTAACTTGAACACCACTAACTGCGGGGCAAAGGTCCTCGCCTATGTCAGAGACTTCCTCTCTGCGCGTCAGGCACTCCTCCGGATCGAGGACGAGGAATACGGCCCGTACTCTATGGGTACACGAGGTACACCACAGGGGGCGGTGTTATCACCGCTCCTTTTCAACATCGCCATGATGCGCCTGCCCGGCCGACTGGCTCAGGTGGAGGGCATAAAACACACACTCTACGCAGACGATATTACAATGTGGACCACCGAGTGGAGCCTTGGGGAGATGGAGGACCGCCTTCAGCAGGCCGCCTCCATAGTCGATGCATATGCTGCCGACTGTGGTCGCCAATGTGCTCCCGCCAAATCAGAGCTTCTACACGTCAGGACAAACCACAAGGACAACACGTCTCTACACATATCTCTGTCGGGCGGTCCCTTCAGAGAAGTTGCAGAGCTCCGGATCCTGGGTCTGTTCATCAATAACAAACTTAAGCCGGACTCTACTATAGCGAAACTCAAGACCATAGGTGAACAGGTAGGGCGCGTGACCCACCGTATTTCCAACAAGCGGGGTGGTCTGCGGGGCAGGGACGCGCTACGGCTCGCCGATGCCTCCGTGACCAGCCGGATCCTCTACGCCGTGCCGTACCTACGCACCACCAAACAACAAGACGAGCGCATTGACGCCATCATCAGGAAGGCAACAAAGCGAGCACAGGACCTCCCGGTGGCTACCTCGAACGCCAGAGTAAAGGCGTTGGGAGCGGTAAACTCCTATCAGGAGTCGCGGGAGGCCCACCTCGTGAACCAATATACGCGGCTATCGCGGACGGTTCCTGGGCGCCGCCTGCTAAACCGCTTACACGTCCAACACACATGCATACCAGAGGGGACGGAGAACATCCCGGTGCTGTGGCGACACATGCGCTGGGTCGCTCCGCTCCCGAGTAACATGGGCATGGCTTCACATGAAGGCAGGCGACAAGCGCGGGATCGCATGCTTGAGAGGCAATATGAATGTAAAGAGGGCGTCTTTTACGTGGACATCACAGGGCCGTCACCCACGGGATTTTTCACGGCTGCCGTAGACCACCGGGGAATGATTGCCGATGGGCTATCTTTTCGGGCCCCAAATTCAACACGAGCGGAGGAAGTCGCAATAGCTCTCGCTGCCGCCGATCTAAAATCGAGAACGGTTATCACAGACTCTCGCCGGGCCTGTGTACATTATCTTGCAGGCGAAATATCACCTCTTGCCTCCCAAATTCTAAGACGCGCTCCCGCCGATCCAACTCGCACAAAAGTGATCTGGGCTCCTGGCCACCAGGGTCTACGAAGCAATGAGGCCGCTGATGCGGCCGCCCGAGCGCTCACACCCCGGGCTCCTCATCCTAGCTCTCCTGGCTCAGAAGCTCATCAACCGCTTCTGCGGTTCCGCGAAATCCTAATTCATTATTGCGACAGCCACCGTCTGTACCCAGTACCTGCCAAGGGGCTGCGATATCTTTCAGATGTTGTGGGCATGTACTCAGAATCCTCACCTTCCCCCTTCCCCCACCCCCACCCGAGAGGCATGGGAGACTGCCCTTCTCAACTGCTCCACACTAGAGTCCCAAAGGGCTCTAGTAAAGCGGGCGCGAGACGGGGCTCCGTCGTGGGGTGTCCCGGAGTAAGGATACCGACCATGCAGCAGGGTTTTTTGACCCTCAAACACTGTGAATATTAAAGTTTTTCAGCACCACCACCGCGGCGGGTAGCTATAAGTGAGGCTCTGTCGCTAATTCAAGGACGCATCACATCGTTGGTAAATTTAATAAAGGCGACGAGAACCACTACCGGTCAGCGTTCAGCATGTTCGACTGTTTACAAGCGTACCGACGAAGCGTCTGTCGCGCGCGCCTTCATTGCTGGCCGCTCGATCGGGCGTGCGAGGCAGGCACAATGCAGTTGCGCAATCCAGAAAAATAAAGTGCACATATTAGACCTTTCTCGAAACACATCGCTTGAGGGTAAACACTGATTTAAAACCAAAAAAATTAGGCGATGTACTGACGATCAGCTACACGTAGAAGCCGGGCATTTTGACACTCAGTTGCGGCAAACTTTTCGCACGAATGCTGATCGGGTCGTCCCAAACAGCTGCGGAGGAGAAGGTAAACTTTATTAAAGAAGAGGTCTTAGGCACGGATTGGGGTGATGTTCCCCTCTCCGCGGTGGGCTTCTCTTCTAGGCCGGACGCCGGGTGGCCGACCGACGATGTCGTTCGGCGACCTCTTCGGCTCGCTCTGTGACTTGAAGTTGAACCTCCGGGTCCGAGCTGAGCAGCGCGGCCTCCCACTGAGATTGGGTAGAGAGCTGCAGACTGTGCGACGGCTTGTCTTGAGTACAGAAGTATAGGATGTGCGGTGTGTCTGCCTTTTGGTGCCCACAGAGAGAACAGACGGGGCTGTACTGCTCCGGGAACCACATAGAGCACATGTACGGGTTAAAGAAAGTGTCTGTTTGGAGCTGCCGCCAACTGACTTGTGTTTTACTCAGGGATTTATGTGGCTCTGGGAAGATCTGTCTTTCTTTCTTGAAGTGGGTAGTAATTTCTTTGTAGGTTGTCATTCGCTCCCTGTCCGACCTGAGCTCGTGGTAGCGTACCTCCCGGTTAACCACGAATCCTCGGGCAAATTGGTGCGCCGCCTCGTTTCCAGGATGGTCGGAATGGGCGGGGACCCAGATCAATGTTATCTGGCGGGTATTGGAGATTTTTTGTAAGATTTTTATGGCTGCTGAGTAGGCCCTTCCTTTTGCAAAATTTCGAATTGCTGTCCTGGAGTCACTTATGATGTATTTGGCAGTGGTGGAGGTGATGGCTAAAGCTATGGCAGTTTCTTCGGCCTCCTCCGGAAATTTTGTTTTATCTATTGTCGCCGATACAAGGGGAGAGCTTCGATGATCGACAACTGCCAGAGAAAAGGCGTCTCTGTCCGCATGTTCTGCCACGTCCACGTGCGCCGTGTCTTTCTGAACTGAAAATATTTCGTGAAGTTTTTGTGCCCTACCCTTTCTTCTGTCCGTATCGTAGTGTGGATGCATGTTTTTGGGCAGAGGAGGGACTGTTCGTGCACGTGTCTTGGAATTGGCAATGTGTGCGTACGGGTTCCTTCATACTGTATTCCTGCTTTCTTTAGGACGAAACGTCCCGTTTCAGTGCCTGATAGTCTTTCATATTGTGCGGTGAGGTGTGCTTCTATCATTTCCGCTAAGGTGTTATGAATTCCTAACTGCAATAGGTTTTCATTTGGAGTATGACGAGGGAGGTTGAGCGCAATTTTATAGGACTGTCTAATTAGAGAATCCAGGTCGTCTCTTTCTCTCACTGTGAGGGTGACGTATGGTGTGGAGTAGATGACTCTGCTAAGAACGAAGGCTTGTATTAGTCTCCTGGTCTCGGCTTCTTTAACTGCTCCTCGCCTATTCGCGATGCGTCTGATGAGGATGGAGATCTGGTTGACAGTGTTTCTCAGATTCTTAATTAACGTGTCGTTTTTTTGGTTTGACTACCGGCATTCCTAAGATTCTTAGTGTTTCCACTTCTGGGATGGGCGCCGCTTCCGCGTAGATTTTCATCTCAGGCGCTTTATTTTTCCTTTGACGCTTTGGGTGTAGGATGAGGACTTCAGATTTTTGGGCGCTTGTGCCTCCTCTACTACTACATCTGCCGCTTGTTGTAGCGTATCTTTTATCGTGGCGATACTCCCCTTGGTGGTCCAAAGGGTGATATCGTCCTCGTACAAAGAGTGTTCTAGGTCTGGGATTTTCGCGAGTGCGTGTGCCATTTTGATGAGGGTCATATTGAATTAGAATGGGGAGAGGACCGATCCTTGCGGCGTTCCTCTGTCTCCTAAACTGGAGGTGTCGAATTTGATTGCGCCGATTTGAATTTTAGCCGTTCTATCCCAGTCAAAACGCACTTCAAGAATTTACGACAGAAAACTTCTGTAGTCTGTCGTATTTTGTTGATGTAGTATTTGTGTAGTCTGTCTTCTGTAGTCTGTAGTGTCGTATTTCTGTAGTCTGGCTTCTGTAGTGAAGTATTTCTGTAGTCTGTCTTCTGTAGTGACTTAATTCTGTATTCTGTCTTCTGTAGTGTCGTATCTCGGTAGTGCCGTATCTCTGTAGTCTGCCTTCTGTAGTGCATTTCTGTAGTGTGTTGTATTCCTGCAATCCTTACCAAGTACGCTTTATTTGTCAATTAATATGCAGGTACAGAGCAGCAATCTGACTCTGAATATTCCATGCATCCCTGCAGTACAGCCAGGCACAAAAACACCTCACCTGGAGCAAATCGACTATTTATTTACATATATACAGAATTTTTCTTCAGCAGCTCTCTCTTGTTCAGACTGTGCTAGCTGAAGAAAAAGAACAGTGATATACTCGTATATATATGCATGCACAACAAATGCATGCATATGTTATAGATGGGTCATATAGTGGAATCTGAATTATGCATTCCCCTTTCATGCAACGATCCACATTTAACGACAAATTGGCACGGGCCCGACGTAAACCAATAAGAATAATGCATTAACAGCCTCAATTATACAATTGAAGAATATGCATACCCCGCTTCATACGCCGGCTGGCAGGAACCGTCCGGAATGGGAGAGACATTGGCATGCAGAGCACTTTATTGGCAGAAGTGACGTCAACCAAGCAGTTTCCAGATAGAAATCAAGACGGAGACGTGCATGCAACGTGTGACCTAGTGCACCATGGCCTGTAATGACAGTTCTGCCGACGGCTCAGATTGAGTCCGTGCATGCAACCCGCATCCATCAGTGCGAGGCGGTCCGCCTGGCCGGTTTTTCCGCGCGCTTCACTTACGAAAACGGGGAAGTAAACTGCACGTTCATACCACCATAAAGCTATTGTAGAGGCGGTAAAAAGATTAGACATTTCTGTGATCACTGGTGGCTAGTTCAAAAGCGCTTCCTGCTACAGCTAGAGTAAAGCGCAGGTTCGGCCTACAACACCAAGCAAGCAACACCAAGCAACACCAAGCCGGCAGAACGCACATCACTGCAGAAATCGTGCCAAAGGTGAACACTGCGCTTTCTTTTTTCCTTTAAGATACGAATTCTTAGTACAGATACTGCTACCTGCTTCTGCGTAGTGACAGCGGTTCTAGAGAAAGTTTGAACAGAAAGACATGTCGCTGGCATGGCCGCTGCGCATCTCCGAAGGGTTTGAGTAGTCATATTCCTGGTGCGTCGTTCATATAATTTTTCCGAGATTCATCGGACATCTACTTAACGTGCAGGAACAGAGCACTCGCATGCCTTGTCTAAAGCCGCCCCTTCCACGCTGAAAAGCCTGGCTGCGCACGGTCTCAGAACAGTCTTAAAACATGAGCGCAAAGGGAAGATCGTTTACTTTAGATGACAAGAAAATAATCACATGGATGCTATCTTCAACAGTGGCCAGTGAACACTACAGAACACTCCCAATCCTTACTTTTATCTGTCTGCTAACATGGTACATGAGTGCTGTTAACAGTCTGGGTCATAAATATATTCTTCCGTGCGCTCATCTGAGGAGTCGACTACCCTTAAGCAGAATTTGGGAAAACCAGTATCTCACTATAGTAGGCAAATTCCAGTAAACTTTGCAGGTTATTCCAGTGCCTAAGTGTCCCATACAGACAGTTATTGAATTCAGTCAAGTTTACGAGTTTTGTGAGCACATGAGCTTACCCAATCTATTCATGCATATAACAGATGGCTTGAACAGATATTTACCGCCGCAGGTCACAGCACTTCTGTGCCAGGTAGCGCGTGACCTTCTTGTGGCGCTTTGGAGATCCTCAGCCGAGCAACCCTTCAGCTTCAGATATTGCCAGAAGGAATCTGCGCAGATGGGGTAATAAGTAATGTTAGTGTGGTTGAATATAAAAATGAGCAGATGCTGAGGCAGTGATGGAATAATGAGCATTAAATACACCTAACATAGGTCACCAGTTCGAATCCGTGTTGTGAGATAGGCTCTAACTTGACTAGTAAGTTTATGCTGCACGACAGACTGAATCGTATGACACTATTTGGTACATTCTGTGCCAAACGGTTCACTCACAAATTTTACATGGATGTCGAGACTAAGCAGCCAGACGTTAATGCCTGCCAGACAGATATACATATACTGATCGACATAGTTTAGTTTCGAGCTGTGGTGCTCGAGCATCACACTGCCATATGCTATTATTTTATTCCATTATGTAACCACCTCGGTTCCCATGGCAACCACTGGGATACACTGCTGCATTGGAGGCTGCCATCTTGGATTCTATCCGTGGAATCAGCACAACTCTGAAGCTCAAAACGCTACCAGGCTCAAAACGCAACCAGGCTCAGAACGCAACGCAACGCTCTAAAATTACTACCTCGGGCCAATAGCTCTGGGAACAAAGCTTCACAAACGGGTGCATAATATTATACTTCAGATACACCCAGCAAAGCGGTAGAGAGAAAAGCCTTTTAATAAATAACAAAATTTAGCGGGAATTTAAAAACCCACTTGCACTCTGCGTAGGTTTGAGACTTGGGGGAAAAACAGGAGAGAAGTGCAGAAAATTGCAAAGGTTTTCAAGAAATCGCAACAAAATTTCAAAAATTATACGGCCGCTAATTTTGGGATGGCATACACCAAAGTGGTGACAAAGGGATTGACAAAGTTCCTTACACAGAAAGTGTGCTGTGATGAAGAATGAGGAGGTTTCAGTGCTTATCTGGGAGATTAATAGGAAATAAAGTTTATTGCGCATCTCTGCTGCCTATGAAAGGCTAACCGCCGAATTCAGAAGTGCGCCTCAACTCGACACTCCGTCTCCACTCTGTGGAGTGGAGAAAACTGCTCTTCCATTTGATGGGCAGCAGCTGCATGGCATGTCTATTAAATGTCTGTTTCGTCACGTTGCACCACGTTAAGAACACAAAGAACCTTACCGTTTATTAGCCTAGTAAAACATCTTTTGCAAGCTGCATGACAAAAGCAAGAGAGAAAAACTACCAGAAACGCTTGCAAGTCTGGCAACCTTTGCCGCCAATGATGTAGAGTCTAATAGGCATTTACGAATGGCATGAAAAACAGCCACGAATGGTGTAAAAAAGTACCGTTCGTCAACTTGTGGGAGCTTTCGCTGGCCTGCAGAGGCCAGCGGCGAAGCTGAGAAGTTTGGTTTATGGTTTATGCGGTTTAACGTCCCAAAGCGGCTAAGGCTATTAGAGACGCCGTAGTGGAGGGCTCCGGAAATTTTGACCACCTGTCGTTCTTAAACGTGCACTGACATCGCACAGTACACGGGCCTCTAGAATTTCTTTGGAGGGGAAGCTGAGAAGTAGCAAAATGGGTTTATGGGGTTTAACGTGCCAAAGTGACTCAGGCTGCGGGATGCCATAGTGAAGGGCTCTCATAATTTCAGCCACCTGGGGTTCTTTCACGTGCACTGACATCGCACAGTACAAAGGCTTCCAGCACTGTGTCTCCATAAGAATGCGACTGCCGCGGCCGGGATCGATCCTGTGTCTTTGGAATCAACAGCTGAGCACCGCAACCACTCAGCCACTGCGACGGCAGCAGCGGCAGTGGCAAGTAATCTCAAATGAAAAAAAAAACACAGATACACAAAATGTCGAGAATGAAAGTTCCTGAGTAAGTGCTACAGTGACACAAGACCATCTGCGCATGTTTTTCTACTGTCATCAAGAAAACGTAGTTATTTTGCAGACAGAGCTATTGAGACAACGCTTACGCATTCATCTTTGAATTTATGGATTTCATGCGCTTCAATGATTTCACGGGTGATTTTTGTTCATTATCTGACAGCACGTGGCATTGACTGAAAATTGGATTGCACGGCACTTTCTTCTTCTTTTTTCTTTCTTCTGTGCAGTCTCTGCAATGAATGCCAAGGTGACGGGATGTGTTGCTCATGTTCTTGTTATGTTTCTGCCGCCGGTCGGTGAGGAAACGACCGGTCAGATTCGTAGAGGGCTTGCGAAATTATAGCGGAAACCTGTCGCTACACGGCACAAAACCTTTTTGCGCTTCTTATCACAGCCTACCTTCCTTGCACAGCTGTTGTTTACTATGTGGCAAAGTTTTGAAAGCTTGTTGGGTGCGGAAAAACAACATTTACATTGGCATGGGAACCCACTTTGTTGAGATTATGCGAAATGCCGTGTACACAGGTCGAGCACCGCCTATACGGGTGCCACTGAAAGCCGCCTTACGGCCGCCGCAGGAAACACAGACGGGGCACTTTCCCCGGCTTCCCCATTGCAGCAGCAAGCATGGCTAAAGTTCGCACATATATTTGCCGTTTTTATGGGTGCGTGAAGATTATATCTGCGGAGACAGCCTCCGAAAAGGGAGTAAACTGTTTGAAAGTGGACATATCTTCGATGTCTCAGGAGCAAGAAAGGAGCACCAGGGCAATCCTAGCTCTAGATTTAACAAAAGCGTTTGATAACGTCAAACACAAAGCAATCCTAGAATCTCTTTCACCGTTGAATGTGGGTGAAAGAGCGTTTAACTACATCAAGGACTATCTCTCCGATCCCCGTCCGCATAGCTGCACTGCAGCGATGTTCCCGTTTCTTGAGATTCACAGGTGCACTGGCCCCTCCTCGTGGAGGAACATGCGATCGACGGACCTGCTACCCGAGCGTATAAGCCTTCGGCTACCTCGACGTCATCACGTCGTGCTTCAATTGGTGCAGCTTTTGGGATATGTTCGAAGGCCTTGTCAAGCCAAGTAAAGTCAAGTTTATTGAAAAAGAATAATAGAACCAAAATTATTATTTGAAGTTGGTACTCTAGGAAGGCGCATGGTTAGTGAACTGGCAGGGAGACCTCCTAAAAAAAATAGGTATTTTAAACAAATACTAAGACCGTGGTTACGAGATAGCCGCGGATATTGCGGAATATTTCCCATAGTAATTTTGAACTTTCGGAAGGAGAAGATTAAGACACTCAGAAAACAGATTTTCATTAGTTTTGTGAAAATAGTTGGGGAAGACTTCTAGTTCTAAGTAACGATGGATAATTCGATAAACAATAACTGATCATTTTTATTTATGTAATTGACTAAGTGGAAGAATATGTAGAATGAAGTAAAGTAATAAGGAATGACAGCAAATTGGGCTATATGCCATTAATTTAAGTGCTCGATTTTGGAGACGTTGGAGAGGATGCAGATGAGTTGAATATGTGTTGCCCCAGGAAGAAATAGAATCAAAAATGTGGCGATGGATATGGGCATAGTATAGTGTATGTAAGATGTGGGGCTGTAAATATGGGCGAGTCTTCATTAAAACATCAATGCCAAATGATAGCTTTCGGAGAAGGGACTGCACGTGAAGGTGAAATTCAAGGTGCATACCAGCACTACACCAAGAAAACGCTGTCTGGAATTGGTATTAAGTGGTGGACGATTTTAACTGACGAAGACGCATTATAGTACACACGTTGGTTTCAAAAGATTTATGCGCAGCAGGTCAGTTGTGCACCATACTTGAACATTTTTATATCAGTATTCAGCTTGTTCTGAAGTGCGTCAATAGAATTATGTGGTGTAAATATTGTAGTGCCATGCACATAAGAAGGCAGTGAATATTCAGAAGCACTTTAGGTAAATCATTATAAGCAACAAGAAAAGTAAATGGCCTGAAATAGATCCTTGAGGAAAGCCCGCATTAAAAATTTTAATGGAAGAAAGGCTACCCTTCCCTTCAACTAATTGCGAACGGTTAGACAAATAGCTGCAAATGAATTCAAGAGCAGGGCCGCAGAAACCACACGCATTGAATTTAGCTAAAAGAGCGGTGCGGTTAATAATGTAAAATGCTTTAGTCAGATCAATAAATAGGGCTCCGAGAAATGTCCCTTGATCAGTAGCTTTTTAATTTTTTGTGCGAAAGTTAGGAGCGCAAATTAAATTGAATAACCAAGTCGAAAACCGAACTGATGAGGCCAAAAAACTTTTCCAATAATTGTGCTCATAATTGAAAGGATACAAATGGGACGATAATTATTAATTGAATTGCAGTCGCCTTTCTTGATGACGGCAATTACCTTTGCAAATTTAGGAATTAGGAAATACACCCGCCGTAAACACTTTATTAATTAGACCTGCAATAATAGGTGATATAATGTGAGAAACCAATATAAATTTTGAAGTGTGTATAAAGTCTAAGCTAGCTCCAGTCACATTGAACGCATTATAACAGTGTGACCTACAGCTTCAGTGGTAGGAAAGAGTTGAAATGAACGGGGGCAACGTGACAGTTTATTGAATGGGATATCAGCGTGAAGGCTGGTGGATGCACTAAAATGATCACTGAATGCATTAGCAATACCAGCATAGTCGGTGTACGCGGTCGTCCGACTAGTTATTTTTAAGAGCGACGCCTGAGGAGAAATTTTTCAGGAACTGTACAGAGTTGTTTAGATTTGGCAGTTTTCTTTAGTGTCATTCCCATTTTTAATTATCTGACTATGATAATAGCCACTCTTGGGACGTTTAAGGAAGGTGGAAAGTATGTTAGTTGATTTCCTAAACCTAATCTTAAGACCTCTGTTAAAATGTCGCGATATTTGTTTGTGTTGTTATTAGTGACGCAGCAAGGCTGAAGTGATCGAGGGGTTCCATGGAAGACTGAACCAATGTGTGACTGCAGCCACTCGAGTACACTCATTAATGCAGTTCCTAAGTCGGGTAGACAATTGTTGAAATGCAATGTCAATACATTATACATTAATTATCTGGCTCCACTGAGTAGAATTCATTGAACAAGCAAATTTTTTATGGTTGAATAAGGATTTATACTGTGTCTTGAAACGGGGGATGTTTTCAGACGTTCCAGGGTCTAAGAAAAGAGGGTAGTGGTCGGCAATTAGGTGATCTGTAGCGCCTGCTGTATGATCACTAGCGGTGTTGAAGAGAATATGATCTATTAATCTGTCGGATCCACTGGAGTTGCATCCTGTGGGTGAACTGATAAGAGAAGATGTGCCACAACCAAGATAGCTGTGCAAATAATCTCCAGCAGAGGAACTTGTGGTATCAAGTAGGTTAATATTTATATCAACACACCTGACAACATTCTTCTTTGCATTTGTGATTATGTTTAGTATTTTTTTCGAACTATGTGCAAAACTCGGAGTGTTACGAGGACGGTGAGCGATATATTGATGCGACGATTGTGCTGCGGTTGTAGAATGGCAAAAGTATAGAATCAAGCTCTAAGCAGACAGAGAATGTTGAAAAATGATAGATCATGACGGCGCTCCGAAATATAGGATGCAAACTCGTTATGTTCACTAGAACTTATGCGATAACAGGGTTTCGGAAAAACATATGAAAGAAAACTTATGACGCAACTTGAAAAGGAGAGCAGCTAGATCATCATGATGTTTGCGAAGGCTACGAATGTTCATATCAAGTAAAGATAATGCAGGGGAGAGCTCTTTTAGTAGCACGCTCGTTTTATGGCACGTGTAAGTGTCAGTAGCCGTGAAGAGAAAGACAGTCCAACAAAAGAAAAAAAAAACGTTAGCGAAAGTCGCTAGCTGAACACGTCAGGATCTTCAACGCCAGAAATACAATAGACAACGCATAGGTCTGCCTGTCTAGATTTGATGATGCCGCAACAAATCGAAAGAAACTTCCAGCCCTTTTCCTTTTTCAGGGCGAGTGCCTTCGCGAACAATCGCTTCCTTTGCAGCGTGAGATGATCATTGACGTACAGGGTCGTCCAAAAGTTCCCAGGCCACAGGGTCTGCTTTAGAGCGCTATAGTTGGGCAGCTACGACACCCCTGGAGCCAAAGATCTCTGTAGAGGATAGTAGAAGTACTATTCTCACCTCTGAGAACCTTGATGTTTTTGATGCTATCGTAAGTGGCAGTATACGCCGCTTGAAAGCAGACCCTATGGCCTGGGAACTTTTGACGGACCCTGTACATATTTGTCTGGTTTTCCTGTTTTAACCCCAGTGTTTCCCTTGTTAGTCTCACGTTTTTTGTGTTCCTTGTGAACGGGGCTTTCTTTTTTTCTGCAGCACAAGCGCGCAATTATGTTAGTGTCAGTCTTTACCGGAATTCGGTGCACAGCATGCAGCCTGTTTTATCTCCGAGTGCCTGCACTATCGCAAGACAGTCTCCGCCTTTTGTGGTAGGGACTTCTTTTATTTCTGTATTATTTAGGCGTGTGTGCTGCTCCAGATCACCCACCCGTTTTGAGAGCGGCACGTTTTCAACGTTTAGATTTTTGTTTTCTTTTGCCAATTCAGCATTTTGTGTCTGCATTGCCTCGTACAGGTAGTTAAACATGTTTAGGCTATTCTTCATCGCTGCGACCTCCTCACTAAGGGCGGCAACTTCCTTGGCCAGCTCAGCATTACTAGGCATAGTGGTTCAGGTATAGAACACCGGGTTGGGCAGCAGTGGAATCGAAAGCAAAAAAAAGCTGCTGATAGAAATTCAGAAATTCAGCAAATCACCAGTGCGAAAAACGTTGGAAATGAGAGCACGTTGTTTGCTGCCGCAACCACTGCTGCCATGTTGAGCGTTGCGTTGCACGTCGCTTTCATTTTAGGTGTCCCAGGCCAGCAGAAGTCGCGTGCGCTGTCAGGCACGCCGACGTTGCAGGCAGGTTTCCACGTGGCCTTACGATGACGCTGGGGTGCCGTAGATATGTGCCGTGTGTAGGGGTCCGTTCATCCGCCTGCTCGAAAAACGTTGCAAATGTCGGCACGTTGCTTGCTACCTCGAACCACATTCCAGATGCATGAAAAGACCTTCCACGGATCAAGCGTTTCACAGAATGGCCTCCAACGCTGCGAATGAAAGGCTTGAATTCTGCACTGAATTTTCTTTTGCATACGCCTGGTACCTCCAGTGTCGAGGATCCACTTTCTACGTCGGTATCGATACTTTCTCCTCCATCGAAGTGATCGCAGGAGTTGTAATTGCATTTGAGATTCCGTGTACTTTGGCATTGGGGTGAAGAAGCACGTCGCGTTTGCCATGGACTCCTCAATTTTAATTAAGGCTGCGATTTGGGCTAGTTGGTAATGATTCATGGTGAAAACAGCGCGGGAAAAACGAACGGACGACGAACGGCAGCGCTTATGTTGTGTCTTTCGTCGTCCGTTCGTTTTCCTCCCGCTCTTTTCACCAACTCCTCAATTTTCTCTTCCAAACCTGCGGAGAAGTGGTCTGTACAGGCATCTTCCTTAAGTGCTTGAAACGCTGAGCAATCGATGCGTCGCATACGTGTGGCAGAGGTGCATGGAAAGGCCAGTAATGATCAGATATGTAGGGATGTGATCGTTGCCTTAGGTGTCCATATTCGAAAACCACCAGATGTTGCTCGTAAGGCAACGAGAAACGAAAGCCAAGGCAAGACAGCTCCGGTAAGTCGCCCCTCGGGTGTAGGTCGGCGAGCTGTCATTTAGACACTGAAGGTCGTGGTCAGAGGTGAAAGACAGAAGTCCCCTAATATCGGTCCCCAATGTTCATTCTAACGCCTCCGCATATGGTGTGGTGAGTTTTAAAGGGCGAGGTGTATCCGCCATCAAGGCACTCAATATTGCGGCGTCAGATCGACTGGATGGTGGTGTATGCGCACAGGATGAAAGTGAGATTGCGCTCCTGCACTGGTAGCGAAACTTACTAGTTCTCATTATTGGGGGGCAGCAGTATTGAGCACAAACGAAAGCTCACGTCGACTGTAAAGGATGACAGCGCTGTTTCCTCGGTGCGTAGGAGATGCGTACGCCTCGTAGCCTGATATCCGCAAGTCCTTTGGTACAATACTTTATTTATTTATTTATTCAAAATACCCCCAAAGGCCGTCATTTGAGGGTATTACATGGGGGGGGGGAGTAAGTACAAAGCATTGTTATAAGGTTAAAAATATTGCACTAAAATAAAATAGAAATCACAAATTATAAATCATAAATAGGCATGCACAGAAAGGGTCGCAACAATGCACATAACAGCAAAATTTGAGAATAAATAACAGCACCGCTAGAAAAAGAAAAAGACGACACTGGAAAAAGTGCGCTGAAGTACAAAAAAAAATATAAAATAAAAAGAAGACAAGGCGGAAGAAAGAACGCTGAAAAAAATACCTTTTTAGTTGCTGAAACATGAGTGCATAAGATGTTGGAATTTATTTAGATCAGATTCTGTGGCAATTTCTGATGGCAAAGCGTTCCATTCGGTTATTGTGCGTGGTAAAAAAGAATAGGCATAATGGAATGACTGGCAGTTAATGCGTTTAACTTTGTAAGAATGATCGCGACGTGGAAAGATAACTGGCGGTGGCTGAAGGAATTCATCATGAAGGGAAGGATGGTGATAAAGCTTGTGGAAGAGTGATAGACGGGAAATTTTTTGGCGCAGTGCTAAGTTATCTAACTCGGCTTTAGTCTTCAATGAGGTTACGCTTGTGTAACATGAATAATCAGAAAAGATGAATCGCCCAGCATGGTTTTCCAGGGCTTCGATGTTACTGATGATATAATTCTGATGAGGATCCCAAATGGCAGACGCGTATTCGAGTTTCGGACGGATTAATGTGGTGTACGCTAGTTTTTTTACATGTGTCGCGGCCTCTTTTAAATAATGTTTGAGAAGTCCGAAAGTGCGGTTAGCGGAGGCAAGAGTGAGATTAATATGATGATTCCATGATAACTCGGATTGAAGGTTAATGCCAAGATACTTGTAACTTGTGGTGAATTCTACACTATTGTTATCAAGAAAGTAGGCGGTAGGAATACGTGGCTTGTTGGTGAAAGACATGAGCTTAGTTTTGGAAAGATTTAAAGGCATTAACCAATTAGAACACCATGTGCTTATCGCTTCAAGATCAGACTGCAGTGGCTGGCTGTCAGTGTTACCGGTTATACATCGATAAAGCACACAATCGTCAGCAAATAGTCTGATTCTGGACGTCACGCAATTGGGTAAGTCATTAATATAGATGAGAAAAAGTAAAGGTCCCAGTACACTGCCTTGTGGAACTCCAGACGTAACATTAGCGTTACATGAGTTAGAGTTGTTAACTGATGTGAACTGGATTCTAGATGAGAGAAAATCTGCTATCCATGCAATAATATTCGGGTGAATTTTCAGTTGGGAAAGTTTAAGCGACAACCTTTGGTGAGGAACGCGATCAAATCCTTTATAAAAATCTAAAAATTTTGCGTCAACTTGAAAACCAGCGTCAATCAGTGCATGAATATCGTTAATAAAACCGGCAAGTTGCGTGTCACATAAGTAGCCCTTGCGAATACCGTGCTGATGATCGAAGATAATGCTATGATCTTCAAGGTAGTTGATGACCTGAGTATGTATAATATGGTCGAGTAATTTACAAACTGTACTTGTCAAGGAGATGGGACGATAGTTAAGCGGAGAAGCACGATCACCTGATTTGAAAATGGGTATTATCTTAGCTATGCGCCAGTCGTTAGGATTGGTGCCAGTTGATAGCGCCTGGGAAAATAATGCGGTTAACATAGAACAAATGCTATGTGATGTATTCCTTAAAATTTTATTATTGAAGCCCATATGATCAGCGCTAGAAGATGTTGAGATTTTTAATAGAGATAAAACACCAGGCTCACTGATGACTATCTCGTCCATAGTTAGTCCCACTAGTGCGCTTAATGTAGGCAAGGAAGTAATGTCTTCATCTGTGAACACAGTTACAAACGCATCGTTAAGAAGTTGAGCGCACTCTGAATCAGGGATGGCAACACCAACAGAATCTGTAAGAGTGATGTCAGGTCGAATTGCTGGGTTTACCACACGCCAAAAATGGCGAATATTATTTTTCAGCATGGAAGACAAGTCATGAGAAAAAAAAGTTGCGCCGAGTAGATTTTAATAGTGCCTTATAATCATTTTCACATGCTCTGTATTTGTCATGTGAACTCACAAGACCATTCAGTTTTGCCTGTCTGTATAGTTTTTCTTTTTGTTGTTCAGCCGCCGTAGACGGTTGGTAAACCAAGGAGAACTGCTATCACAGGTAATGGTTAACATGGGAATGAACTGGTCGATGAGATCATTGAGGGCAGTTTTAAAAGGGATCCAGATCTGCTCTATAGAGCGAGAGCAGAATTCATGCAGAAATTTATCAGAAAACAATAATAATTCTGCATTAATTGCATCAAAGTTTGCTTTGCCGTAACATCTTATTTTCTTTTTAGTAGTTATCTTTTTACTAGCGCGAAATTTAATGTACCCAGTGATAACATCGTGGTCAGAGATGCGTTCCTCATGAGTTATGCCTGAAAATATATCAGGTTTGTTTGTGAGAACTAAGTTAACTACATTGGAAGAGGCTTTAGTTGACCGTGTTGGTTGATTAATGACTTGTGTTAATGAAAAATCAAGGCAAGTGCTGTGAAAAAGAATGTGCTTCTGCATCTGTGTCCACTATGGAAAGTGTTGACCAATTAATTTTTGGAAAATTAAAATCTACAAATATAACAGCGCGATTGGGAAAACGCGCATACATTTCACTGAGCACCCGATGATATTCATCTGAAAACGCAGCAGACATGTCGGGAGGACGGTAGAAAACGCCGATGATGACACGAAATGCACCATCATTCAAAGAAACCCGAACACATTCAAGGAAAGAATCGACAACGATAGGTGTGGCAATGAATTCTTCCTTTATCGCGATGAGAACACCGCCCCCCCCCCCTTCGCAGTTGTCTATCGCAGCGAAAAAATTTGAAATTGCAATCACTGGTAAAGATGTTGACATCATGAATAGTGCCGTTCAGCCACGTCTCAGTACCACTAAAGAAGCTTGACATGAATCGATGAAAAATGATAGTGCAATACCGTTAGCTAGATCACTTCTAATGTTGGTGTACAAAAACAGCCATTCGTTATCATTACCACATCGTAATTTGGCAGGTGAGGTGGTCGAAGAACTCAGGTTAACGGAAACGGAGGGAGGACGTCATTACGTCATTCGCCATCCTCGCGCCCTGATACAAGAATGGCTCGACTTTCGTTGGTGTTCTACATGTAAAGATCATCGTTAACGAAGAGCTTGTTGAAAACGAGTCGTACTTTATCCCCATCTTTCTTAATAGATTTTGAAAACTGGAGAAGCTTCCGCCGCTTTTCGCGAACGGCTTCTGAGTAATCGCGCGAGATGCTTAAATTCGTGTTTTTTAACTTGTAGCCGCGGCTCATGACAGTGGCAACTTCCCTGTCATTAAAAAATTTTGCTATGATAGGCCGCTTTTTCTCGGAAGAAAAGCGGCCCACGCGATGTGCTCTGGAAACAGATTCAACAGTAAGCCCAAGTTTTTCTTTACAAAAGTCATTTACAAGACGTTCAGACTCCTCCCAATTTTCCGACTTCTCTGGATCATCTATACCGTAAAATAGAACATTGGATCGCCTAGAGCGATTTTCAAGGTCGTCAATTTTTTCTGTACAATTGCGAGACCCTTGTCACTGTTCACCACGAACTCAGCAGATGGTGCGGTTGCAAATGTCTTCTCTAGATCGTGAACTCTCTTTGTTAGTTTTTCTCAGTCAATTTTTAAGTCTGCCTTAATCTCAAGCACTTTGTTGACAGTCTTGAAGGACTGCATTGCTAGCTTCAAGGCGTAAGATGGAACCAGCCACAAGGTCCAGCTTTTCCTCTTGAGCATTAGTCATGGGTCCCGGGTTTAGCTCGACATCGCCTCCCAAAACTAGCAGACACCATAAATAGGATACACCAGCGCGGAAACTTTTCGAAACATGAGGTAGCCACGACACCGCTAAAAGACAGACGTCATCGTCACGGTAAGAATAAGCGTCATAGTAACCAACCTGTAGATACATCAGTGGTGAGCGTGGGATCGCAGTGGCGGTGCCGTGGCCCAGAGGGGCGTCGAAGGCGCGCACTTTTGTACCGCCCGATCAACAGTCAGAGTCCCACGTTGCCAGACAGAATCGACCACTGCGTCCAGAAGTGGCGGAGCATCCAGAATAGGTGAAGCAGGCAAAAAACATGTTGACAGGCCGCAGTCGGTTGACGTACACGCGCCGAGCTGGGAGCTTGTATCGTTGAGTCATTCCGTCTTGTGCATCGACCATGGCCGGCCCAGGAAAATCAGCAGCAGGACCTGTAGATACATCAGTGGTGAGCGTGGGATCGCAGTGGCGGTGCCGTGGGCACAGAAACGAGAAGGACGGAGAAATGATTTGCGTAATCAATTTGATGAATGTCTGAAATTCAGGACTTCACAATGCGGTTATTCCAAAAGAAAATAGAGGCTTCCGTCAGCTTATTTTTAAATGTTAAATCGGGCTGAGCCATCATTGTGCCTGCTACTGTAGAGGCACGAGAACTGGCGCTGGCACGCACAGTTCCTGTAGCGCATTCTGTGCTGCTGCCGTGCGTAGGCTTGGCAGCCCAGCACGCACGGCATTAATTAAAGACTTGAGCATCGCAGTCACCTGCAATTCTTGGCCGTGGTCCAGATCTTGGCCTTTCTCCAGATGGGCAGTAGGTTCAGAATTATTGGGATCACAGTAACTTTCCTGAAGCATAGCAAGAAGGAAAAATGAAAAGAGCACTCAGAACACTATGTATATATACACAAAGTACGTCGACGATTTTGTGTTCTGCCGGCCAGAAAACCGCATTTCTTTTTAGGCGAATATCATGTGTTGTATTTCGACTATCTGCCAAACGATAGGTGTGTCATTAGAAGAGAAGAAAAATATATATGAAAAATAACTTTTTTGTCTTGAAAGCACGTAAGTAGTCGTAAATGCCCTCCGTATTTTTTGTTGACACCCCCTTATTTCAACTCCCTTTTCCGGCACGTGGCAATGATAGTGGCCATGTTGGAGTTCGTCATTTTCACTTGGTGTAGACGCAAAGATCGAAATGTGGTGACAGGAAACGATTCAAATGAAGTGGTTAAATACGTTCTTGCAAGAAAAGCTTCCCCGAATTTTTTCGCGCTGATTAGGTATGCAATTCAACCTGCGTTATGTTGTTATATTAGGGCTGCATACCAGATAATGTTAGCTAGTGGCCATGAAACGGCCTTTGTAATCCTTACTACTTCGTGCTCTCTTGCTACTTTTCGTAGCTTTCTTTACAGAGCAAGGTAATTTCTGCTGCATGCACGTAGCCACTTTATCGTTATACCTAGGGCTGTGCTTGAAGGACAGGCTATGCGTATTTCGAAGATATTGGGATGTGAAGGCATTGCTCGTGTTTTACAAGCTCACATACCTTGGCGTTCAACAAACGGAGCTTAGCCGCGTACAATTGCGACCAAAAAGTTCACGCGAAAACAAAGTTCTTTTGGCGCAATCACGCAATCTATTCGCCTGAAATGTTCGAAGGTTCGAGGAGACATGCAGGTTCTATCCGCTTTCAAAAACACCGCGCGATGAGTAGGGAGGTAGCTAAAGCTGCAATAAACTTTCTCTTTTTCAGTGAACACGCGTTTGCGAGGCACGACACGGAATCCACACTGCCGCCACCTCTGTATGCCTTTCGGTCTTAGGTTCTGCAAACATGCTTATTTGTGCTCTATGTGCCGAAGGTTTGCGGTGAACAGCCACTGAATTATTTTGGTACTTTTCGTAGTGGGCATAAAGATAAATTTCAGAATGGTCCACATTTGATTTCCCTGTTTTCAGTGACATAACTAGGTACCTAATTTAAAACAATTATTCACAGATATAACAAATTATCAACACAACCGCACTGAAAGGCTTTTTAACGCGGAAGCATTGGGCAAAATTTACAAACTGCGAGTATGGCCTCAATGTTGCCACAATGTTGAGTTGTCACCAATGATCAATAATACTTGACTGAATTATGAACAAACGTTTTTCTAACGAAGTGCCCTTGACGCGTTAAAAGACCTAGAGTCTGCGAAAACAGCAGTGGTGGCGACTGGAATGTGCTGAAACACTGAAAAGTTCGTGAACATGAGCTACAGTGAAAGATTATACGTCGCTTCATGTCCCCCTGAACTAATTTGCTAGCAGGCATTGTCTCTGTTTCTGCTCTTCTCTGGAAAAAAAAGGTGGACTTTGGGTTTCGAACTCCGGTAAACCAGCCCCAATGTTTTGTTTTTTGCCATAGGATTGGTTTTCATTTTTACGGCGTATTCTGTAAGAAAAGAACCCAAGATGTTTATGCCAGCTTTGCGCAAAAAACCGAATAACTTGACAGCAGCGTACATAGAAGAGAGAGGCGGGTAGGTGGTTTCTAGACACACACGCCGAGCGAAGAAGGGAGACGAAGCCTCAGGATACTTGCAAACGCTTCGACAAGAGCACGTCTTCGTATGTGGCAGCAGCGTGTTATTTGTAACAAAGCGGATGCCAGCTTAGCGAACTGTGACCAGCGTTTCCGAGGAGTTGCAGTTTTTTTGTGCATGATACAATTGCCCGTCTTTTTTTTCGACGCCATTCCCAACACGTTCTGTGGCAGCGATTTTCTGGACCCTACTCCTTCCGCTTCGTCGCCACCTGTGGGGAACCGTTAGATTTTCTTGGGTGTAACTGGTACCACCAGTCAGCTTGCGGCGAAGTCAACTCCTTGGGACCAACAACAGATGGTAGTACCAACGTAACAAGTGTCTTCTCCCAGACTTTTTTAAAAAACTGAGCTGCCCCAATATTCCCAATATGGCGCCAGTCAATATGCCTGCCGCACGGCGGGATGACCCATCGATGGCCCACGACGCAGTGAATGTGTGAAAGGCGCTGCAATAAAGCAGACAAATAGTCAATTCCAGTATAGAGACGCGCCGCACGTGACTCGGCGTCATCGCCTTGGGTGCGTTGGATTTGCAAAGCAGATGGCGCAAGCGGAAAGTGGCAGATGCTGTTTTCTTTAGGCCTGGTGTGCTTATGGAGTCAGTTCAGCCCTCGGTGATGGGAGCAATGGCACCTCTTCTCATTTTAGGTTTTAAAGTACGCTGGAGCAATGGCCAGTGAACTCTGCGTCGCTTCTGCTGTTGGTATTTTCTGCTGGTGCAGTTTTCATAGTGTAGGGCCTGTTTTATCAGCAATGTTTTTCTGAAATTGGAACGCCAGACGCAGCTCTTATCGTTTCATTGTCCTTGTCGTCCAGTGGCACAAACGTCGTAAAATGTAACGCAACGACTACGACAACAATGTCTGTTCTGCGACATTATCGCTCCGGGTACCGGTACCGGTCTAACACTACCAATATATCTCTGTACTCATTACAAGCCAACGCAAGAGCAACGAAAGCGAGCAATCATTTCCTCGCGACCTCCATGTGCACTGTTTTCGAACCAAACTTCTCATTAGTGGCTGGGAGGTCGGATGTTGCGAGAGTTGCCTTCAGTTCAATCCGTAGTCTAGGACGCGGCGCACTGTTTGCATGCCAGCTGTAGTCGGACGGTTGGCGCCCCAATGGTGACGTCAGGCTTACATCAACTTTACTCTCGTCTGTACATATCTAAGGCACTGTCTTTTTTCCTGCCTTCTCGCACTGCCCGGCCCTGCATCACCTTCTCTTCACGTCTCGCGTGGATCTCATACTTCGACGCGCCTGACAGACCAACTATATCTGGTGACCTAGATGCAATAACGGCTTGCTTCTTAATTGAGCTCTGGTCCTTGTAACAATAATTTTGTCTTTATCTCTAATGACCACAGAGAACGCAAACAAGACTTATTTTCACTACAGCATACCTGAGAGCAATGAAATGGCGGTGCACTTAAAAT
Organism: Amblyomma mixtum; assembly: GCF_055824585.1. Lineage (NCBI taxonomy): Eukaryota > Metazoa > Arthropoda > Arachnida > Ixodida > Ixodidae > Amblyomma > Amblyomma mixtum. The sequence continues at coordinate 183,238,583 of NC_143013.1, forward strand.
ACCGTCGTCCCCTTTTTAATTAGCAGTAGAGTCCTTGGTCCGTGAAAAATCCGCTGTCTGTGCATGTTAAGCCTCCACCCTTCGGAAGCACCCGGTCCAGGAAGCACCCTTCGGGGGCCGGAACGCCAGGTACCACTGATTCAAATGACTATCTCACTTGCTACCTTCCTCCCACTGCCCACCCACTTTAATCCAGAGTGGGTGGGGTTCTGGTAGCTAGTAGGGGCGCACTCCCTCACAACAGAACGTACGCTTCCAGAAGGGAACTTCTTGAAGCGCACGGTTCAGTTTACGATTCAGAAAGGAAGAAGGAAATGAGTGTGAAGCGTCTAGCATTCAGGGTGGTTTTTGATCACAAAGCAAATCAGAAGTCAGCGCCTGTCCCGCCTGCTCGTTTTAAAGCAATAGCGTTAAAGACCTCGTCCCTCAGAAAATCGGCTCTCGGCCTCGGCGTTCTCGGCGTTTTGAGCAAAAAACCTCGGAAGTGGCTCTCGCAGGCGGTCCTCAAAGAACAACCTACTGGAAGCAGGTGTGCTACCCTGGTCCCGTGACCTTGCCGAGTCATTACACACTGCCCACCGGATAGTGAGCAAACTGCCCACCGTGGCAGGTGGTGCAAGTTACCGGCTGGTCGCTCGGTAAGAGAAACCTGGGCCTCACAAGTTCCACCGCTGGGATCATCTGCCATCGCAGAGCTGCGTCGCATCGCTTAACTGCTGCATGACCTCGCTAGGGCAGCTTTGGGGACCCCCAGGGAGGGTTGTTGCGAAGTACTACACCAGTTTGGCCAAATTCTGCTCTGGTGCGGGAGTGCGCCCCTACCAGCTACCGTATCAGTCCATAAATTCAGCAATAAAATTTTAATAAAGTGTTGTGTCAGGCAAGGGGACATGATCTCGCCAATGCTATTCAACGCCCGTCTGCAGGAGGTGCTCCGATGCCTTGATTGGAAACAGTAAATGATAAGAGTTAACAGAGAATACCTAAGTAATCTGCGATTTGTTGATAGCATCGCCATGATAAGTTACTCAGGAGATGAGCTGCAAAGTGTGATCAATGAGTTAGAGAGGCAGAGCAGGTATGGTGAGTCTAAAAATTAGATCGCAGAAAACCAAATATTCAACAATTACGCATGGGAAGAGGAGTTCAAATGTAGTGGCAAGGTGCAGGAAGTTGTAAAGGAACACGTCTACTTAGGGTAATTAGTGGCACGTGAGAGCAAAGAATAAAAATCTGGTGTTGGGATATAGCGTGCAGAATCTCGCTCGGTAGGTGTAAACCAATGTTTCTTTTTCGTATTGGAGTGAGCATCCTGCGACCCGCGTACCCATTATGTCTGGTAAATAGAATGACAGGCTGTTCAGAACGGAGACAAGCGGGCTTGCGCCGAACTTGTAAGCTGTTTCCTGAGCGAAGTGATGCAGGAAAACAGAAAAGATATCGGCAATGGCCACTAGTGCACTGCACGGGCTCGGGCCGGCCCGAAAGCCCGGGCCCGGCCCGGCCCGCGGACCGGGCCGGGCCGGGACATGATTTGGTTTGCCGGGCCTGGGCCGGGCCCGGGCCTGAAGTTGCGGGCCCGGGCCGGGCTCGGGCTTAAAGCTGCGGACCCGAGTCGGCCTTGGGTCCGTACAGAAACCGCTGGCGTCCGACTATTCATTCACTATTGCAGAGTGAAGTACATAACTGCGGCATTGGAGCAGCGACAGGGATGAGCTATCAGTTATAATACGTGCTGAGAAAAAAATTGAGCTTTATATATTGAATTATTTATTGCCCTATTTCCACGCCGCGGTGGCTTAGGTTTTGCTCCTAGCCTCGATGGCCGAATTTCTATTTAGGCGGCAAGCATGACAGCCATGTACTTTGTAGTATAATTGCGTGTTGAATAAACCCAGACTGTCGAAATCATCGGAGCCCTTTGCTTCGGTATCTCTCACAGCCTGACTCCCCTTGGGCCCTTAAGCCTCAAAAACATAGCTTTTATTTTATAGCTATATTTTTCTCATGACAGAAGTTTCACAAACTAAAGCGCGTTTGGTTTTCTTTTTGATCAGCTGACCGGAACATCTCGTAAATGAAATAGCCACAAAAGCTCGCGTGAGTTTGTAAATCTCATCTCATAACCACATCTATATCCTTGCTTGCTTCTTCAGCCTGGTTGTCATCGCAAGTGTTTTGCCCTGTATGTGATCACGTGGTTCGCGCGTTATCTTGTGCTCCACCAGTAAGAGTGAAATTCAACCAGCCTTAATTGGCCTCGTTCGTCATCCGAAAACATACCTATACACTATTAGAAATGCATTGGGGAAGAACATATAAGTTAAAGAAGCTTAGAGTCTTCAAACACACATCGTGAAATACTCAAGCCTTTTAGCTTTTCGTTTCTGCTTAAAGGCGACCATTTCGGCTATGAGTTCAACCTGAGAGATCGCGTTCACTAAAAAAATGTCATCCCACAGCTTGCTATGCAGCTTTAATGTGTATATTTCGTGGGTGGCCAAATTTAACTAATTAAAATCATGGGGAAATGAAAAGTCGTCTATTACGCTCGTATGCAGCCCTTTTTATTTGGCTCTCGGAACTTCCGAGTTTATCTTTGCGCACATGCACGAGGTCCCTGTCCACAAGACGGGCCTGGCGAGCACTGCTCTGAATCACTTCCTTCTGGGTTAAAAAGAACCAACTTTCTGCAAGCCACACTGTGGTTTCAGAACCTTTGTTGGCCAGTTCCTTATCGGTCTAGTAGCAGTCTACTTGCTGAGAGTGAGCAGTATCCCTCAAGCGTTACGGTGAAACGGGCCGGGCCGGGCCCGGGCTGGGCCTCACTACGGGATTCACGGGCCGGGCCGGGCTCGCTAGAGCGATAATTTAGCGGGCCCAGGCCGGGCCCGGTCTTGAAGTAGCGGGCCTGGGCTGGGCTCGGGCTTCAGGTCTCGGGCCGGGCTTGGGCCTCAGATTAAGGCCCGTGCAGTGCTCTAATGGCCACATCAGCGAGTGCAAAAGTCGGTCCTTGGGGTCAGAAGGCCCTTCACTCTCGGCCGCCCTTAGTTGTAGTGTGGCGATGAACATTTGTGAAAAGGCGCCGGAAACAACAAGCACAATAGTTAAAATCGTGAAGTTTGTTGCTGCCAGTGCAAATCGGTCAAAGAACAAGTGGCAGGATATGCTCTTGGAAGCTGCTGATGCCGGCTAAAGCCGGTGGTTAACAATGTAAAAGAAACCAGAAATGGCTTTCGGGCCATATGCTGTCGATGTTTCGCAGAAATCCGATGACTCTTAATCTGAAGGAAATGTAGGGCAAAATTACACACTTGCCTTGTGCTCCCTCTTGATCACTTGCTCAGCCTCGAAACTGATCTAATATTCAAGAGAACACGTCGTTGGGCAAGTCGATCGTACAGACTTATAGAAGGGAATTGCGCTAAAGAGACATGGACGAGAAATCTACTATCCACTTTTGCTGAAGAGCTTTAGGTTTCGCGACCATTAAGAATTTACCTTTCGGACCAGCATTATGAACCTGTGCTAACCCTGTCATGCGCCTCTGTTCATATTGATTGAAAAAGAAATATATTTCGGCAAATAGTATATACAGGGCTCAAGAATGACAAGGTGTTAGTTCTCTGACGGAACGCAGAGATAGGTATTTTTAACTCGCCGCAATTCGCGAACATATTATTTAGAACATAATAGAAAAAAAAAACAATTTGAAGGGACACTCAAGCTCCGCCTAGAGGGTATGACGCGATGGCGTAATGGGTTAATTGCCATATATGCAGAAGGTCATTCTCTACACTCATAGATCCCTGGGATTCCTCATACCGCTCCTGGCGCAGTGGTGCAGTGGTGGAGCACTTTTTATATATTAATCCTTCTGGTATTTTCGCTCACGGCCAACGCCTTCAACCCCGCGTGAACCAGATGCTGCTGATGCTACATGCGGTGAAGCGGACGTGGAGAGCGGCAAACCACGTAGAAGTGCTGCCAGGCGCCTTGCCGAAATGCGCGGGACTCAAGTTTCAGTCATAGTTCGTCGGCACGTCGTTCTCGACAAATCCGATGCCAGGATCGCCAACAAGGCTTCCGCGCCCAAAGAACGGACAGCAAGCCGCAAGCTTCGTGGCGAGCGCGCCTTGGATGTGCGCTGCGTTGTTCGCCGCTCGCCGCGTGATTCCTGCGTCCCAACGAGACGAGCAGGAGGCACTGCCGTTGCGCGCTAGCCCTTGGGCCAGTTTAGTACATTGCTAGCAGGAGGAGGGGGGAGTGGTTTCACTGAGCGCCGCCTGTCGGTGCTACGTGCCAAAGCGAAGAGGAAAACCAGCGGAAACGTCCTTCGCCACTCGCTTAACTGCGACTTCTGTAATTTCCAAGCTCATATTTACCAATATACACCATGGTACAAATATCTAAAGCGCACTTCTAAGACAACACCCTATTCAGTAGACGCGCCTTTGTTCAATCCAAATCATCAAGCCGGCGTGGCGGAGTGGCTAGCGAGCTCGTCTCGCACTCCGGAAGCGCTGGTTCGAACCCCCAACTCGACCAATTTAATACTCAGTTTTATTTATTAACGCTTCTGGGATTTTTCACTATCGTCCAACGCCGCCGACGATGACACCGCCTTTTCTGCGACACGGGGCCCTTAACGCTAACGCGTTAATATCACAGTCGATGAGATCTATACAACAGGATAGTATCTCAACAGACAGTATAGAACTAGCAGAGCTATCGAAGTTAATAAATAAGCGCAAGGTAGCCGACATAAGAAAGTTTAACATGGAGAAAATCGAGCATGCTCTAAGGAACGGAGGTAGCCTAAAATCAGTGAGGAGAAAACTGGGCATAGGTAAAAACCAGATGTATGCGCCAAAAGGCAAACAGGGCAATGTCATCAGGAATATGGATAAGATAGTTGAATTAGCCGAAGAGTTCTACACAAATCTATACAGTAGCGAATGTAATCATCAAGTTACTGAGGGAGGCAGCCAAGCACAGCAATGGGACATCCTGCCAGTAACGAAAGAGGAAGTAAAGAAAGCCTTAGGAGCAATGCAAAGAGGGAAAGCAGCTGGTGAGGATCAGGTAACAGCAGATTTGTTGAAGGACGGAGGAGAGATTGTGCTACAAAAACTAGCCACACTGTATACGCAATGCCTTGTGACCTCGACAGTACCAGAAGCTTCGAAGAACGCTAACATTATCTTAATTCATAAGAAAGGAGACATCAAGGACTTGAAACATTACAGACCAATCAGCTTATTGTCCGTTGCCTACAAGGTATTTACTAAGGTAATCGCTAATAGAATCAGGAAAACCTTGGACTTTAGTCAACCAAATGATCAGGCAGGCTTTCGTAAAGGATACTCGACAATAGACCACATTCACACTATCAATCAGGTGATAGAGAAATGCGCAGAATACAACCAACCCCTATATATAGCCTTCATTGATTACGAGAAAGCATTTGACTCAGTGGAAACCTCAGCTGTCATGCAGGCATTGCGGAATCAGGGTGTAGAAGAGTGTTGTTATGTGAAAATATTGGAAGATATATATAACTATTGCACAGCTACTATAGTTCTCCATAAAGTCAGCAATAAAATTCCAATACGGAAAGGTGTCAGGCAGGGAGACACGATCTCGCCAATGCTCGTCACTGCCTGCTTACAGGAGGTATTCCGGGGACTGGAATGGGAACAGTTGGGGGTAAGAGTTAATGGAGAATACCTCAGTAATTTGCGATTCGCTGATGACATTGCCTTGCTAAGCCACTCAGGACAAGAACTGCAAAGCATGACCAATCAGTTAGACAGGCAGAGCAGAACGGTGGGGCTAAGAATTAGCATGCAGAAAACCAAAGTAATGTTCAACAGCCTAGCAAGGGAACAGCAGTTCGCAATTGGTAGCGAGGTGCTGGAAGTAGTAAGAGAATATGTCTACTTAGGGCAGGTAGTGACCGCAGATCCGGATCATGAGAGGGAAATAACTAGTAGAATAAGAATGGGGTGGAGCGCATATGGCAGGTTCTCTCAGATCATGAAAGGTAGCTTACCAATATCCCTGAAGAGAAAAGTATACAACAGCTGTATCCTACCGGTACTCACCTATGGGGCAGAAACGTGGAGGCTAACAAAGAGGGGTCAACTTAAGTTAAGAACAACACAGCGAGCAATGGAAAGGAAAATGATAGGTGTAACGTTAAGAGATCGGAAGAGGGCGGAGTGGGTGAGGGAACAAACGCGGGTTAATGACATCTTAGTTGAAATCAAGAGGAAGAAATGGGCTTGGGCAGGGCATGTAATGCGAAGGCAAGATAACCGCTGGTCCTTAAGGGTAACGGATTGGATTCCAAGAGAAAGCAAACGTAGCAGGGGACGCCAGAAAGTTAGGTGGGCGGACGAGATTAAGAAGTGTGCGGGGATACAGTGGCGGCTACTGACAAAGGACAAGGTTAATTGGAGAGACATGGGAGAGGCCTTTGCCCTGCAGTGGGTGTAGTCAGGCTGATGATGATGATACAACAGGAATCGTGGAACAACTTGGTACCTCGGAGATACACGTGAAGCACGAAAGCACGAAAAACATCATAAACGACAGCAGCTAGCGGCAAAATCTGCCAAGAAAAAAATGGCATGAAGGTGTGGTACCACACTGACAACTATGCGGAATATTTTTTTTCTTCGTCCTCTATTTGGCTTGAAAAGGCGACCTATTTGCAAAGTGGACGTTACAGTCAGCTGACACGAAGAACAAGTGCGACCTAGAATACACTGCAAGGAAAAGCTGCTAGTTTGCAATGCACACACCAGTGCAGAAAACTCCTCAAAAGGGATAAATTTTGTCTTATTGGTTAACACTAGCAGATGGTAGTTCGATATTTGTCTGCTAGGCACAAAACACCAATCTTCTAATATAGGGATTTCAATAGGAAATGTCCCAGTTGAACTCACATCCTCAAAGTATGAATTACCTGCGCCACACGTCTGACCCCCGCCTTGGTCGGTTGGTCCCCAGCCACTGGGGACTGAGAGCTGAGGGTTAACTGATTTGTTCATATCCGAGGCTGTGCTGAAATATTATACCAGGGTGGAAAAATCGTGTCTTTCTGTGGGAGTGCGTTGTCAGTTCTGATCACCGAGGTCAGGCGGCACCCCAGGCCTGGGCTTGCTGTTTAAATCTAAGACAAAAATATTTAGAAGCAGCGTTTCGCTAGGCAAGTATATTGCCACTCAACACAGTCGCTTCGAAACGGGACCCGCTTAGATATTTCTCGTTGTGTACTTGGCGCCAGAATCTAAACATGTGCTCTACACACTCTTAAAATACTCGCACAACACTCGGACCAATACTTCGTCTGTACACCATTATTTCCTGTCTTTGCAGCCAGTTTTAAAATGAGTTTTGCTTTTGAGCGAGCACGTTAGTACGGCGACCGTATATCCTCAGGGTGCTGTACGATGTCAGTGCACATTAAAGAACCCGAGGTGGTTGAAATTTCTGGAGACCTTCACTACGGCGTCCCTCATAGCCTGAGTTGCTTCGGGAATTTAAACCGCAATAAACCAAACCAAATCGTATATCCTCAGCTTGCGTCCACAACATACAGCGCAATGGGTGGATGTCAAGATATCGTGGGCGGCTTGATGTTTGGTTGACACCGAAATTATAATTATTCTGGCCAACCTGCCCCCTCCTGCACTCTCCGTAAACTTGTAGGGGGAGGAGCGATAAACTTCTCCACCCCGCGTGCAAAAGACGAGGTTCGACTGCTGACCGGCGATAGGGGCCACGCCTGATTAGCCGTTGACCGGAGGCATGAGGCGTAGGCAAGTTTCTTAACAAACCCCTGTTTACTTCGGTAAAAAAAGAAGACAAAAGGTTACAAAACAAGCCCAACAAAATAGCGTCAATACACGAATAAACACAATCAGAAAACAATCAACTATAAACAAGAAGAGGAAAACATAGGGCCGAGAACTATACAACCACGTTGCAAGAACAAAGCAATAATGTACAAAAAGGTTACGACGAGAAAGAGCGACAGGACAAAGAAAAAGAGCAGAGCGAGTGGTGAAAAACGGTGGCTTAGCTGCGTAGTGGCAAGGTCCGGTCGCAGGGGGCGTCGGGCTGCGGAAGCGCGCGGTGCTGATGGGGGGTTGCGGATACAGGCGACTTTGGTCCACGCGTCTTCGGGCCGCCGTCGCCGCGCTCTACGCGTCAGACACCCGCCTTAGCTCGCTTGCCGACCACTTCCCTGGCTGACCTCACACACGTCAGCACGCACCGAAATCTCGACCTTTATTTTTCAGACACCATTGTGCTGCGATGTTTTACTCTGTATGCACAACTGCGCTCCACGACTCCGAACTTCTGATAAACTGCAGTGAAAGATCGATGCGGGTTCATATGACCTAACAATGCTTTCTAGTGATTCAGGTAAGTGTCAGAAGTTAGCGTGCAAGCTAGCACAAGACTATTGCGGTCCGGGCTAGTTGGATCTAGCATTGTAAGGGAGCCTTCAGCGTAAGCAGCTAAATATAAGGGACGAAACAAAAACAGGAGGGGACACTTAAGCTCGGAATTTAGGGTATGACATGATAGCGTAATTGGTTAATTCCAATATTTCATCATCATCAGCCTGGCTACGCCCATTGCAGGGCAAAGACCTCTCCTCCAACGGTTATCTGGCCTTCTGATTACATGCCCTGCGCAAGCCATTTCTTCTTCCTGGTTCTGACTACGATGTCCTTAACCAGCGTTTGTGCCTCACCCAGTCTTTCGCTTCCGGTCTGTTAACGTTACATTTAAGTATTTATAAGCGAAAGCCTTTCTTGGCACTTGAGGGAAATGGCATGGACCTGAAGTTGTAGACAGATGCGGTACGCAGTGGCGTGGACGGAGTTGTACACGAAGTCTGTCCGAAAAAGTGTCCACGCTTGCATGGTAATGACAATAATTAGAAAGGGAAAGTGGAGTCTAGGTGGCAATAGAACCCGGGCCGCCGCCATTGCAAGAAGGACACGCTGGCTCTCCGCCGCTCCCCTTCCGAGTTTGAAGCTGAACAATGGCACGTCAAGCGAATCTATAGTTGTTATAAACGCATCTTCGTGATATGTATTTAGGCCTAGATGAGTAATTACCACCATGCCAATTACATATGTTGCATTAATGCGAGTAACAAAGTTCGTTCGTTTCCGGTAAATTTCCTACGTGCTGAGGCACACACTTAAATCCCGCGCAGGTGGCGGAAAGGCACATTTTTCACACTTCCGCACGTAAGGAGGCTTAAGTGCAACTCATCAGTTTCTTTCTATAGCTCGATTCGTGGTCCTCTCGCTGAGCCCTTTTCGTTAGCCTCCCTGCTTCTTCCTCATGGGTGAGTTCCGGTTAAATGCAGCTATTGTGTACTTTTTCCTTGAGAGTTATTAGTAAACTACCATTCATGACCTGCAGCAACATTCTATATGCGCTCCTCCCTGTTCTTATTCTTCCAGTTATTTCCCTCTCGTATCAGCGGCCACTAATTACCCTAAGTAGACGTGTTCCTTTACAACTTCTTGCACCTTGCTACTACATGTGAACTCCTCTTCCCATGCGTAACTGTTGAATATTACTTTGGGTTTCTGCAATCTAATATTTAGACTCACCATACCTGCTCTGGCCTCTCTCACTCATTGATCACGCTTTGCAGCTCATCTCCTGAGTAACTTATCATGGCGATGCCATCAACGAATCGCATTTACTTAGGTATTCTCTGTTAACTCTTATCATTTACTGTTTCCAATCAAGGCATCAGAGCATCTCCTGCAGACGGGCGTTGAATAGCATTGGCGAGATCGTGTCCCCTTGCCTGACACAATACTTTATTAAAATTGTATTGCTGAATTTATGGACTGATACGGTAGCTGGTAGGGGCGCACTCCCGCACCATAGCAGGATTTGGCCAAACAGGTGTAGTACTTCGCCACAACCCTCCCTGGGGGTTCCCAAAGCTGCCCTAGCGCAGTGGTGCAGCAGTTACGCGATGCGACGCTGCCCGGCGATGGCAGGTGATCCCAGGGGTGGAACTTGTGAGGCCCACGTTTCTTTTTCCGATTGACCAGCCGTTAACTTGCACCACCTGCCACTGTGGGCAGTTTGCTCACTATCCGGTGGGGAGTTTGTAATGACTCCGCAAGGTCGCGGGACCAGGGTAGCAAACCTGCTTCCACTAGGTTGTTCTTTGAGGACCGCCAGCGAGAGCCACTTCCGAGGTTTTTTGCTCAAAACGCCGACAACGCCGAGGCCGAGAGCCGATTTTCTGAGGGACGAGGTCTTTAACGCTATTGCGTTAAAACGAGCAGGCGGGACAGGCGCTGACTTCTGATTTGTTTTGTGATCAAAAACCACCCTGAATGCTAGACGCTTCACACTAATTTCCTTCTTCCTTTGTTAATCGTAAACTGAACCGTGCGCTTCAAGAAGTTCTCTTCTGGAAGCGTACGTTATGTTGTGAAGCAATGTGCCCCTACTAGATACCAGACCCCCACCCACACTGGACTAAAGTGCGTGGGCAGTGGGAGGAAGGTAGCAAGTCAGATAGTCATTTGATTCAGTGGTGCCTGGCGTTCCGGCCCCCGAAGGGTGCTTCCTGGACCGGGTGCTTCCGAAGGCTGGAGGCTTAACATGCACAGACAGCGGATTTTTCACAGACCAAGGACTCTACTGCTAATTAAAAAGGGAACGACGGTATTTTAAGTGCACCGCCATTTCATTGGTCTCAGGTATGCTATAGTGAAAAGAAGTCTTGTTTGCGTACTCTGTGGTGATTAGAGATAGAGGCGAAATTATTATTACAAGGACCAGAGCTCAATTAAGAAGCAAGCCGTTATTGCATCTAGGTCACCAGATATAGTTGGTCTGTCAGGTGCGTCGAAGTATGAGATCCACGCGAGACGTGAAAAGAAGGTGATGCCGGGCCGGGCAGTCCGAAAAGGCATGATAAAGAACAGTGCCTTAGATATGCACAGACGAGAGTAAAGTGGCTGTCAAAACCGTAAAACCTTTCAAAGCCGATATATCACGAAAGACACTGTGATCATCTCATTTCGATTCTACTCAGCTGCAAAAAACGCTTAACCAATGAAGAAACGCCAAAAGCATGCATGAAGACAACCTTCATACAACACATTTTGTCCTACTTAAGACCGCGGCGTTTCTCTTTCTCTCCTAAGTTATTTGTTTCGGGCGTGTCGAAAATTGCGAGCAGTAATTCAGAGCGGGCGATAAAACCAGCATATCAACAAAAAAATAGGAACTTTGACGCGTCTGTGTAGTCAGCTGGTAACTGCGCACCCCGGCAATCATTCCAGATCCGGCGCATTTGCCTTCTTTCATGAAAATGTGCTGCACTACGACAGTGCCATCTTTCGGTAGTGCGGCCCAACGAAAAAAACAGTTTGTACCGCGCACGAGAAGGAGTTGCGAAAGATGGAGAGGAAGCCTCACGTATGCTAAAATTTTTCCACAGTTTTGTTCTGTCTGAATCCCTGAGCCGTCGGTTCTTAGGCTGTCCTTTTTTATGTCGGCATAGAGCACTGGCGTCATGGCGGCTACGCAGCGTTGTAGGCAAGATCAGCTTCTTTATACGGAAAAAAAACCAAATAAATAAATTTCAAAATTACGCACGTGCCGATCAATGGAATTGGTGACCCAGGTTCGCGAGTCGCATGGCAATCGGGCTCGTTGTTATTTAGCACACACTGCGTGACTGTAAAATTGCTTCCTGTGCAGGTATTGCTTTGCTTTGGTTCGTTTTATGACACTTATTGGCTACACCTTAGTGTTCTTCATCAACGCAATGGCAACTAGAGGAGTTACGCTTGTCTTAACCGGTGGATAGGAGATTAGTGGCGCCCTCAGTAGACACCTATACATTTGCATTTCTCTGTGGTCGATAATATATTTATTCTGTCTTCTTACCTCTCATAATACAGACACTTCAAATAACCTCGTGTCTTTCTTAGAAGTGAGGCCTCTGTTTTTCTCTCACTAAAAAAAATCATCTTGTCGCTCATCATGGTTCTATGTTTATAATTCCAAACTCAAACTTTTCTGAACATTCCTTAACTCTGAGATCTCTAGAGATTTTTCCTTTTCGCGAGTGGGAAGATTTCATTCGCAGACTTGCATTCACTAGCCAGCATCAACAAATTAAGCGTCATTTGTTTCCTTCTGTGCAGGAAGCTGGTTTCTTGATTTGCACGTATTCCGCGTTAGTGCCCATTCCGGCTACTAAAGGTCTTCCTACTCTGGAGTCATTGAACCACCGCTTCTTTTGTTTTCTTTATCTCTGAAAGCTCAGCTGTCCCCGCTTTGGTTTCTTGGTTCCCAATTCTAGATTACGGATTCTACTCAAATACCCGTCGCGTTAAGTACTATGAGCACTCGTTCCCGTTCATTTTGTTACTGATTCTTCCAATATGTTGTGTTGGGTCTTTTGCGAACTAGAAATATTTTAGATAAAAAAGGTGTTCCATACTTTCTTGCAAGATTATGTGAATAGGCGCACTTTATTTTTTTAATAACTGAGTTATGTCTTTTGACATTACCGAACATAAGTAAGATCTTTAGGTATTTCCGTCTTTTTTTATTTCTTGGTTAGTCATTACAGAAATCGGGAACAATATACACATTTTGTTTATCACATTAAAATAGAAGGCTGTGAACCTAATTTATGTAGCCTAGAGAAAAGTCTCTCTATCGCTAATAGAATTTATCTCGTGATAAATCTGCAAATGCTATATGGCTTAGGCGGCTTGAAATTTCGCACATACTAATGAGAGATTTCTTGGCCTATAGTGCTGATAGCATCCTGGTTAAGGCTTTTAAAGAAACATTAGAAACAATTCCTGCAAAAATATTGATACATGCATTCGAAGAAGAGACAGAAGTAGCGCATGCGCTAGAAGAGGAAGAAGTTAGTTGGCTCTCTCGCGCGCGCTCGAACCACTAGGGGACCGCCGCAGGTTTTTCGTCTCTGCGCGGGTGTTCTTTTTGGCGTTGCACGCTACAGTTTGGTGGAGCAGTGCTGGGTACGCTTCCCGACCTGCAAACTCCGTACAGCGTCACTATGGACCTCACACCGGTTCACCAGCGACCCAGCCGCCGTCTCCGCGGAGAGTCGCCTGAATTTGGGCCCCTTCCCCCGCCAACAAGGACGACGCAGCCTCGACCGCCGAGTCCAACTGACATGGCCACTGACACCAGGACCCAGCCGCCGATCCAGCCTCTACCGTCGAGTCCAACTGCCATGGCCGCTGACACCAGGCCCCTGGCGCCGATCCTTTGCCACCCACCGCGAACACCGCCATCTTTTCACGGTGACGTGTTCGAAGACGCTGAGGACTGGCTGGAGACGTTCGAGCGGGTCGCACGCTACAACGGCTGGTGCGACGAGCGCAAGCTGAATAACGTCTACTTTGCCCTGGAAGAGTCTGCTCGGACGTGGTTTGAAAACCACGAGGCTACACTTCCCACCTGGGAGACGTTTTGCCGCAGTCTCCTGGCTACGTTCCCCAACGCTGACCGCCGGGAGAAGGCCGAAGCTGCGCTGCACTCCCGAAATCAGCGCACGAACGAAAGCGTGCGCATGTACACCGAAGACATGACCCGTCTTTTCAAGCGCGCCGACCCCAACATGACAGAGGAGAAGAAGCTGCGCCATCTCATGCGTGGGGTTAAGCAGGAGCTGTTCGCGGGCCTCGTGCGCAGCCCACCCCGCACGGTGGCGGAATTTCTAACCGAGGCGACCACGATGGAGACGACGCTGCAACAACGGGCCCGCCAGTACAACCGGGACATCAACTGCATGGTGCCCGAAGGCTTTTCGTCGTGTCTCGGCGGCAGTGCAGACACCTTGCGTGAACTAATTCGCTCCGTTGTCCGGGAGGAACTGCAACGGATCCATCTGCCTCAGGTTGCACCTGCGCCGCTGGCAGCGCTGTCCGAAGTTGTCAGGGACGAGGTGCGACAGGCTGCGCAGGCACCTCCTGTCCCCGAAGCGCCACCCCGGTTCGATGACCGACCCACGTACGCATCTGTTGTACGTCGCACGACAGGCTACGGTCCCATTACCCCAACATCGGCACATGTCACGCAAGCGTGCCACGCAAGCAACATCGGCACATGTCACGCAAGCGTGCCTGGCTACGGTGTGACCCCGTCGACCTCCGCGAGTAACATCGCCACGTATTCTGCAACCGCATCTGCTACAGCTGGGCCACGCCCTCGCAAGTCGGATTTGTGGCGTACACCGGACCGCAGGCCTCTCTGCTACCACTGTGGGGAGCCTGGTCACATCTACCGCGCCTGTCCGTACCGCCAAGTGGGCCTTCGCGGTTTCCATCCCGACGCACCCTGCCCTCAGAATGGCGAACGACCGCATGAGATTGCACAGCATCTCTGGGCACGCCAGAACCCTGCCTACTCTGGAAGGCGCGAGTCCCGTTCCCCTTCGCCTCTCCGTTATCGCTCTTCCAGCCCTGGCCGCCAGAGTAGCTCTGCTGGCCGTCGCTCGCCGAGTCCGCGTCGGGAAAACTAACACCAGCAACCTCTGGAGGCAAGGCCGCTGACGTCGGGACGTGTCAAGATCCTCCATCGCGGAACCCTCGAGCCGACGATACCCGGACAGAGAGAGGCAGCGACAGTATCAGATACGCTGCATCCGATTTGCGTGTGACAATTGATGGCACTGACATTACCGCGCTGCTCGATACTGGTGCTGATTACTCTGTTATGAGCCGTGCCTTCGCTGGAGAACTTAAGAAGGTTCTGACACCGTGGACGGGGACCCCCATTCGCACCGCTGGTGGCCACCTAATTTCCCCTGTGGGCAAGTGCACGGCTAGAGTTGGGATTAGTGGTTTTACGTACGTTGGTGAATTTGTCGTACTCCCCGAGTGTTCCAGAGACTTGATTCTGGGGATCGACTTCCTGCAGTCGAACGGCGCTGTGATTGACTTTCAGGAGGCACGTGTCACGTTCTCGACCAAACAGGCCGTGGCGCGCTTTGACTCCCGCGATCCCTGCAGCAACGCTCTGCGCATTGTCGAGAACGACGTCACGGGGCCGCCGCGGTGCAGTGTTCTGGTGCTCGTGCGGAACGACCTCTTTCATGACTACGAGGGCCTAGCGGACAGCCATAGTCCACTGCTGCTTAAGCGGGGACTTGCCGTTGCAAGAGGTCTCGTCCAACTACGTGACGGCCGCACCCACGTCCTCCTGACTAACGTTGCCAACGAATATCAGCACCTGGCCAAAGGCATGGCTATTGCCTTCCTCCACGACGTTGCTGAGGTTCCAGGTTTGTGCACCGTGGGAAGACCCTCTCCGGAGTATGCTGGCCCACATCACGTTCTTCAGTCAGTCAGAATAAATCCTGCCTTGCCGTCGGTTCAGAGGGATCTTCTGTCGGCCCTCTTGGCAGAATTTGCGGACTGTTTCGCTACGTGCTCGAAGGTCGGCCGAACTCCACTCGCCAAGCATCGTATCATCACTGACGAGACTACGCGACCCGTCTGCCAGCGCCCATATCGTGTTTCCCCGGTGGAGAGAGAAGCCATTCAGAATCAGGTTGCCGAGATGCTTGCAGACGATGTCATTCAGCCGTCCACCAGTCCGTGGGCATCGTCTGTGGTTCTTGTCAAAAAGAAGGACAATACTCTGCGTTTCTGCGTGGACTACAGGAAACTTAACAGCGTGACCAAAAAGGACGTTTACCCGCTGCCCAGGATAGATGACGCGCTCGACCGATTGCGGAACGCCAGATACTTCTCGTCATTGGATCTTAAAAGCGGGTACTGGCAAATCGAAGTGGACGAGAGAGACCGGGAGAAGACGGCTTTCGTGACGCCTGACGGCCTCTATGAGTTTAAAGTGCTCCTATTTGGTCTGTGCTCAGCACCGGCAACTTTCCAACGCATGATGGACACTGTCCTCTCCGGCTTGAAATGGCAGTCCTGCCTGGTGTACCTGGACGATGTCGTTATATTTTCGCCCACCTTTGACCAACACTTGGAGCGGTTGCGCATTGTGCTACAAGCGCTCAAATCCGCGCAACTCACCATCAAAGCCGAGAAATGCCATTTTGGCTTTGAGGAACTTCGCTTTCTTGGTCACGTTGTCAGCGCACAAGGTGTTCGCCCGGACCCTGACAAGACTGCTGCCGTCTCAGGTTTTCCACGCCCAACTGACAAGAAGGCCGTTCGCCGGTTTTTAGGCCTGTGCTCCTATTATAGGCGCTTTATTCAAGATTTCTCGAAAATCGCGGAACCGCTGAACGCACTGACCCGTGACGACACGCCCTTCCTCTGGGGGACCGACGAAGAGGCTGCATTTGTCGAGCTTCGCAGCCGTCTGCAAAGCACTCCGATACTCGGCCATTTCGACGAGCATGCTGCCACGGACATCCACACTGACGCCAGCAATGTTGGCCTTGGTGCAGTACTGATCCAGTGGCAAGACGGTGCAGAACGGGTCATCAGTTATGCTAGTCGGACACTTACGCGCTCCGAAACCAATTATTCTACGACGGAGAAAGAATGTCTTGCAGTGATATGGGCCATCTGCAAGTTCCGACCGTACCTCTACGGACGACCCTTCCGTGTGGTAAGCGACCACCACTCCTTATGCTGGCTGGCGAGCCTCAAAGACCCCTCAGGACGCTTGGCTAGATGGAGCTTACGCTTGCAAGAATACGACTTAACAGTACTTTACAAGTCTGGCCGCAAGCATCAGGATGCGGATTGTCTGTCGCGCGCACCTATCCCAATCAATACCGAAGAAACCACCGATGATTTTCCTTTCCTGGGCTCTGTTAGTACCACCCAAATGGCGCAGCTTCAGAGGGCGGACACGGAGTTGGCGCCGCTCATCGATTACCTCGAAGGCAGTGAAGCTCCCATTCCGCGTGTTTTTCTTCGAGGGCTTCACACCTTCACTTTACGGTCTGGTGTTCTCTACAAGCGCAACTTTGCCAACAGCGAAGAAGTGTTCCTACTTGTCGTACCATCACAGCTGCGGTCTGAGATCTTGAGTGCCTGTCATGATGCACCATCCGCCGGCCACCTTGGAGTCAGCCGTATACTCGCGCGGATTAGACAAAAGTATTATTGGCCCAGGTTACTCCCATCGGTGCGGGCCTACGTCAAAACATGCCGTGAATGCCAACGTCGGAAGACTCCTCCATTGAAACCGGCCGGATTTCTTCACCCCGTCGATCCACCGAAGACCCCTTTCCATCAAGTGGGCATGGACCTCCTTGGCCCATTTCCGAAGTCTTCGTCTGGAAAGCGTTGGATAGTCGTTGCGACTGACTACTTCACACGGTACGCTGAGACCACGTCTCTTGCCAAAGGCACTGCTGCTGAAGTGGCGCAGTTCTTCGTCCACAACATTGTCTTGCGTCATGGAGCACCCGCCGTTGTTGTTACTGACCGGGGAACTGCTT
The DNA here is from genome assembly GCF_055824585.1 of Amblyomma mixtum. NCBI lineage: Eukaryota > Metazoa > Arthropoda > Arachnida > Ixodida > Ixodidae > Amblyomma > Amblyomma mixtum. The sequence continues at coordinate 183,256,074 of NC_143013.1, forward strand.
TCACGGCCCGCTTAACCCAGTCCGTGATGACTCTGACGCACACGAGCCACCGACGTGCTACGGCGTATCACCCGCAGACAAACGGGTTGGTAGAGCGACTCAACCGCACACTAGCCGACATGCTATCAATGTACATTGACGTCGAGCATCGAACTTGGGACGCCATTCTGCCGTACGTAACGTTCGCGTACAACACCGCCCTGCAGGAAACAACCCGACTGACCCCCTTTCAGCTTGTCTTCGGTCGCCAGGTGACCACTCCGTTGGATGCTATGTTGCCCGTCGACCCTTACTGCGACTCTGACGCTGACATCGACGTAAATACCTTCGTTCAGCGTGCTGAGGAAGCGCGTCAACTGGCCCGCCTGCGCATCCACCGTCAACAGGAGGCTGACGCCACTAAGTACAACTGTGGACGCCGTTTCGTCAGTTATGCTCCCGGCGACCTTGTGTGGATTTGGATACCTGTTCGTCGCCGCGGGCTCTCTGAAAAGCTGCTGCGCCGATACTTCGGCCCTTACGAAGTAGTGCGCCGCATCAGTGATGTGACTTATGCAGTTGCTCCCGCCCCGACAGCTTGTTCATCGCGCCGGTCGCACCGAACTGAAGTCGTACACGTTGTTCGCATGAAGCCTTACCACGACCGGCTACCTGACTGAACTGCGGTCCACTGCAGCTGTGTTCTACCCTTTCGCTGACTTTTCACTCCCAGCCGCATCGTGTCGATGCTGCAGAAGAGGGGGGCAGTGATACATGCATTCGAAGAAGAGACAGAAGTAGCGCATGCGCTAGAAGAGGAAGAAGTTAGTTGGCTCTCTCGCGCGCGCTCGAACCACTAGGGGACCGCCGCAGGTTTTTCGTCCCTGCGCGGGTGTTCTTTTTGGCGTTGCACGCTACAATATAAATGCTTGCTCTGAACATCAGTCATCATAGGAACCGTACCTTACAGAACAATTTGAACCAGGAACTAAAAATTCTATCTGCCATGTTCCTACAGCTTCACTGTCTAGCTCAGTTGCTAATCTATTGTTTCCAACTTTTCTCCTCCTATTTATTATCGTACACTTCGTGGTTATATTTGAGAGGTTATCATTCACCTCACGAATGCTAGGGTCATTATCTTCCGTTAAAGAGGAGTATCTATCTTTCTGCCATCTTCCTGCTCTTTAGATCCCATGGACTAAGTACAGCATTGCTGCTGTAGTTATTGCCGACACGATGTCCTAGGCAACCTTGAACCCATCTTTTTATCGTGATTGGAATTACGTGTTTAACCTTAAATTTAACATTTCCCTAAACTTAATCACGGTAACTGCCACCCTGTCGTGAATTTCATGGAACTGCCTCTACGTCGCCACGTATATCCTTATCGATCAAGAGTTGCGCACCTAGCTTTTCTCGGTCAGCGAAACCACGGTAACTCAATACGTTCCCGTCCACTAACACTGCATGTGGCTCACCTATGCTAACCTTATTAAGCCTTATTATATCCGATTTATTAGCCCTTAGTTTCTGGAACAGCATTCTTAAAATAGCATCACCGCAAAAGGTTCTAGCCTCAAGGGTTGCAGATTTAGTTCCTCATCGCGGGTTTTCCGGATCTAGACAGTCTTAGTAACCTCCTCTTAATGACGGGTCTGATTGTCGCCTCATTGAGTCTCTCCGGAACCCCAAAAGCTTCACAGCTGTTGGCCAGTGAACAGAAATTCTCATTGACAGAGTGAGCAACGGCTTACAAATGTCGGGATGAAGTTTTGGAGTCAAGTTGAAGGGATATTTTTCCTATCCTTGAGCAAAATTGACAATTTGAGAGCCTCGATGTTTACTAGCAATAGTTAGATTTTTTTTGTGCCCATATCCAATCATGTTTTTTGCATTTATTTAAAGGAAAAAGTTTGCATACATTGGACGCAAATGTTATGTTCTGGTCAGCTGTGCGCCAGATACGCAACACTGCGAAAGAACAAAAGCGATCGTTTTGGTCTGGTGTTCCCAAGGTCTGGTGGTCTGGTTCAGTGTTTCCAAGAAACCTAGTTTCGTCTTATGACGCGAGTCTTTGCTTTTGGAAACATTTTTGTCCATAACTTGCAATGGTTTTATTGAAAACAGATATTTGTTTTAAAAAGTTATGGAATCCGACAGCACCCATATATGTGTACAGTTGCCGTCAAAAGTGTACAGCCCAAGGGATTTGCTCCCTAGCCGAACAAGCTGTCCGAACCTAGGGAGCATTGAGGACGCAAAGCCATTCCTCTTGCGAGCCATTACGGTCACTGAGAATGCATAACGAGGCATGCTGCAAGCCTTACAAGCAAACCCATTGGGCTTAGTACATTTGACGGGGGGTGTACGTCGAAACAATTTAATCTTTGAAAAACGTTTTCCATTCGTGGAGTGCTCCGTCCTCCGAGCACACAGCACAGCTGCCAACTCGTGCGGAGTGCCGGTGCTGTTCTTTCTTTGTGTTTAGTTCATCCTGCACATGACAAAGATAAGAGCGCCTCCAGAGTTTGGTTTTACTGCTCGCGAGACCACCTGGCAAATATTCGTGAAGTTACACGCATGCCAGAAATGTTGCTGCGCTCGTTGTCGTCTGAAAACTTTCATGCCTTTCGCGGTATGGATTCCCGTACTGCATTATTACGCTGACTGCTCAAATAGGCGGCGTAACAGGTCGCCAAGAGAGACAAGGCTGGTTTTATTAATACGATGTCTAAGTGTTAAACTAGACATTTGGCACGAGCAGCACGTTGAATTTTTGGGACAGCAGTAAAATCGTGTAATTTGACGTAGGCTAATTTTTTCCCATCCATAGCAAAAATGGCTGCGTAGCTATGAAAAAAATATATGTATAAAAGGTGAACAGAAGCAGCTTTGTATCATGTAATAATACTTGTAGTTGAGCAATACTCGCGACCTTATTGTAGTCACTCTTGACAAAAAGTGTATCGAAACCTGCGGTTACAGGACATTCAACTTTGTTGATCGCGAGAACAGAACAGCGACTGAACAGCTGCCGGATGTTTCTGAACGTAGTCTGGATACATGCGATTGAACGGTGTAATGTCACTAAACATAAACGTACCAAGTTTCTGGAAAGTGCAGTAAAGTTGTTTTCAGCACTAAAATGAATGTAATGTAAAAACTGACACAGAGACGCGCTGAGCTGAGCGTCCGCTCGATTGCCTAGCCTTTCTTTTAATCCCACTTCCTCGTCTTCCTCCGCCTGCTTCTTTCATCACGACTTCGTCTTTGCTGTCTCGGCATCACACTCGGCCACGACTGCGGACGCCCTGTTGATTGTAGGCCGCGTCGCACCCAGACCTCGTTGTCGTACACGCGGCCACTCGTCTCGCCCCGCTTCAGCAGCCGCTCCTTCCTGGTCTCGTCCTTCACTTCGACCTAGAGCAGGTTGGTGCACTTGCACACCTCAGCCTCGAAGCGGTCACCCTGCTCGGAGTTCCTGGGGTAACCGTCAATCAGGAACCTTTGGCTGTCGCCACGCTCTTCCTCATTGCTCCTTTCAGCAGCTGCAAGACCGTGACCAGTGGGACGAGCTCACCCTTCGTCATGATCTCGTTCATCTACTTGCCCAGGTCGCTGCCGGACTGCACCTCCGCCCGCTGCAGGTCACCGGAAGAGATGTGCGTGAAGCCGTAGTTGGCCGCTATCTACTCGCATTGGGTACCCTTGCCGCAGCCGGGGCCGCCGAAGACAAACACGACGGGAAGCTTGAGTTTTAGAGGCCCGTCCATTGGCGTCGAAGTAGGGGGAGGAGCAGGGGAGCAGGCCTGGCTGGAGGCGGAACTTCCTCAGCCTTCTCATCTGGTTCTTTTCTCCTCCACTTTCTTTTCTTCTTCTTTCTCTTCTTTCTCTTCTTCCTTCTCTTCCTTCTCTTCCTTCTTTTCCCCTTGGCCTTTCTGATCATGAACAGGCCGTCCATATCATCGTCGGCATCCCTGACATAGGCGCCGCGAAGTCGTCCGCTGGTGGATCGGCGTGGAGGGCCGCGGCAGACGAGGACAGTACCCGGACAGTTGCAGGCTCTCGACCGTGTCCCTGCGAGGTCGTCATGCAAGGTGGTGGGTTCGAAACTGCGTCGACGCATCAAGGGCGACGCCGGTGGTGGACTATCTTCTCGATTCTCATCAAGCTGCCTGCCCTGATGCAGCCTCTCTCTAACGGGAGGGGACGTGGGAGCATCCAATTCTCGTTCGATTTGGACCATTAGGAGGCGCGATACTGATGGCCCGCTGCCGACCCTGGAACCCGGAGAAGGCGGCAGCCGCGAACGGCCTACTGGTAGCCTGCGTCCGGAGCGGGACCCGGAAGTTGCTGGCTGCCGAGCAGGTGGCACTGGAGGGGTCCGCTTTCCGCTAAGGGCCTCGTAACCCTCGTCGATGCGGTCCTCTTCGCGGAAGTCCACGCTGGAAACAGGCTGGCGCCGGATTTTGTTGCCTGGGAAAATTGGCTCATGAAACTGACGTCCCGGCAGCAGGGGACGCGGTTGTCCTGGAGTGGCCGTCATCCGTTGAGGCGGCAGCCCAGGCGACCGCACTCCAGGCGGCATGCTACCCAGGCTATTACTGTTCGGACTTGAGCATCCGATGACGCTGCTGATAGCCACTGAGCCCGGAGCCGCCGTCACCGAGCTGGCGAAGCACGGGTGCCGTGGCGAAGGTGTCGTCATGAACCCAGCACTGCCTGCAGGAGGCGGCTGCGCCGCGGGCCAACCGAAGCGGTGTCCATCATGAGTCGATGCCGGAATGTTGGGATGCCTGATCGGTCCATGAGACGGTTCCCGAGACATCAGCGGGGATGGTGGCACTGCTGAGACGGAGCCCGCGCTCCCGATGGAATTGGGAGGAGCGCTGGTTGCATTTTGGCCGGGAACTGCCGACACCTCGGTGAGCGAGGCGGTCATCTGAGAGCGGTGCACCACGGAGGACGCGTATCCGCTCGTCGGCTGCGGTGACTGCGGTGGCGGACTGACGATTGTGTTGGAGCCGACCCGCAGGAGCTCAGATGCTTCCACCGCGGCAATGGGCGCCTCAGAGCCCAACGCCTGCTGCGGCCACGTGCGGCCCCTGCAGGCCTGAAGAATGCGTACCTTATCTTGATTGTAAAGGGCGATGTCTTCGTCTGGAGCATGGCGCCGCGCTCTCATCGTCGTGAGTTTGGCGACGTGCGCAGTGGCCAGGCGTGTAAACGCGGCAAGAAGTGCAGAGGTCCAGGCCGGCCAAGTGGTGTAGCGGCGGCCTTCGTACTGGTGCCAGGCGCGGGTGGCACCGCGGAGATGGTCTTCAGCGACGGCGAGCGTGGTGGCTGGAGACCAGGCGAAACGCCGGGCAGCAGCGTCGACCACTTGAATCCACGCTTCAGCGTCGTCAGAAAATCCACGGTACTCCGGAATTTGTATCGGGGTTACTGGGTATCCAGAGGACAGTGATGCACGGCCAAGCGCTGCAGTCAAAGAAGCAGATAACTCCCGGATGATGGAGAGGGCTTCGGGAAGAAGGGCCAAGGCCGAATCCGCCGAGGAGGCATGGACGCCGTTCTCGGGCGGAAGAGGGGTTCCAGGCGCCGAGGGAGCAGGCCGTGGGACTGCCCGGCCGCTTCGAAGGAGGAGCGACGGGTCGTGGAGGTCCGGGCCGGGCTCGACGTTGGTCGACTGCGCCAGTGTAAAAACTGACACAGAGACGCGCTGAGCTGAGCGTCCGCTCGATTGCCTAGCCTTTCTTTTAATCCCACTTCCTCGTCTTCCTACGCCTGCTTCTTTCATCACGACTTCGTCTTTGCTGTCTCGGCATCACAGTAAGCACAAAATATTGTGACCTTCTAACACGGCGAATAACGGACATGACCCTCGAACGCGTTCAAATAACGTTGGCAAAATATAGGTCTCCCGCTGCATCGTCTGTCCGTCCATTCTCCCCAACAGCAGTTGAAACACGCATTGCGCCGGTCCCGAAAATAGCTAGTAATAAGCGAAAAGCTGATTGTTTCTAAGTGGCTGTCAAAACTTCGAACCTCGATAAATCTTGATAGTTTGTTTAACAACGGAGCAGTGGGGATGCGAACTGCGAGCAGGGTCAAGGGGGATGATGGTGAAAAGAGTCTGAAAAACTCTCTCTCTCTCTCTAGGCGGTTCTTCATCAACCGCCCTTAAAACCGCACAGGCCACCCAGAGTGCCCGAAAAAGAATTGTACTGCGTATGCTACGAACATTGAGGCAACGTCACTCCGGTGGAGACCGAATTCGCGAAGACACCTTGGTTCCAAAGCGAACACGGAAGTGGCGATGCTGCATGCTCTATGAAACGCATTGGAAGCGAAGCATGAGAATGCCACCAGAGCAATATTGCCGGCATATGGTTTAGCGTACCTCTCTACTGAGCTTGCCTCTTTCCTTTCACCGTTTTACAGGTGAACCTGTTGATGCTCTTTAGCAGCCTGGACAAGATTCTTGCTTGCTTCCCATCCTAACGCCCTTCCCACTTCACGCCTTCCTCCCCATCACTGGACCTTCTTCCGTATTTAAAGCGCACCATAGATCAACACTTTGCCCTGATGAACATCAGTCGTCTTTTTTTGAAACGAAGAGGGTTTCCTCTTCCTTGTCCACTCTTCGTATGTGAATCAATGAAGAATAGTAATTTATGCCTGTGCTGACGCGGTGGCTCAGTGGTCACGGCGCTCGGCTGCTGACCCCAGAGACGCGAGTTCGATTCCGGCCTCTGCGGCCGAATTTCGATGAAGGCGAAATTCTAGAGGCTTTTGTACGATGCGATGACAGTTCGCGTCCCTTATAGCCTGAGCTGCTTTGGGACATTTAACGTCAATAAACCAACCAACCAATTTATGTTTGGGCTTGACTGAAACAGTGCCTAAGATCGATGATCGGCAAGAATAAAATCAGTGAAACCTCAGCTGATTTGTTCAAAATAATCATCCAACTTTCAATTGGCTCAGTAAATCGAAATCAGCGTAATAAGAACATTCTAGTAGGTAGCTTGCGCCCGCAGATCTTCTCAATACTTGGCAGGAACCTTATTCTGCGCGTTTCTTCTTTTTCCAAGTTTCGGTGTTATCGTTAAACCTTAGGAAAGTATATTACAACATACTGAGGACTGGGGCTCTTAACAAGGGCCTCGAAGTTAATGCTTTTTTGAGCTCGTCAAAACCGGCTTGTCACTGTGATGACCAAGAGACAACGTTGCGTTCATTTTTGCTTGTCATCTCCACGAGCGGTTGCACCTTGTATGCATAGCCAGGTAAGAAATCGTAGTAGTATCCGGCAAGTCATAAAAAGGAACGTATTTGCTTTCTGGTCTCCGGAAGCGGAACGTGGACAAGCTTTTCCACCACTGGTTCCAGCGGTCGGATTGTCCCTTCCCCAAGCTGATGTCCAAGAAAAGCGACGTTAGTGACTCCGACTTCACTTTTCTGCGGTTTCCTCGTGAGGCCTGCCACGCGCACTCTGCTATAGCCTGTTTAACGTCCAAAGACGTTCTTCCCAGATGGAGGTCGCTATGACAACACCGTCTATGTAATGAACGGCATTGTCTATGCCTTGTAACGGAATGCGCATCAGGCGCTTAAAAATAGCCGATGCTGTCTTAATGTCGAAGGGCATTAAGGCGAACCGATAGTGACCTGATTGGGTAGAGAACGCTGTTTTTGGTCTCAAAGTTTCCTCCAAGGTAACTCGCCAGCAGCCTTTAGCAAGGTCAGATTTCGGAAAGTACCTCTTGGTTCGAACCTCGTTAAATATTACGTCTGTTCTTGGAGTGGGCTCTGCATCAGACACAAGAACATCATTGACGCGTCGAAAGTCGATGCAAGTCCGATAGGTGTTGTCTTTTTTTAACCAGAATGAAGGGAGAATTTTATGGACATGTTGAACGTTCAATGACCCCTAACTTGATCATCTCGTCTATCTCCTTTTCGACAACATCCTTCATGGTAAAAGGCAGCGGGTATTGCGGGGTATTTACGACTTGAAAAGTCGAGAGCTTGAGTTGACACTCCAGTAGACTAGTTTTCACGTGGGCCTTTCGTAGGCCACGTATCGAAACACTGCAGAAACTGCAAAAGTGATGATATTGATGACGAAAATGACAATGATGCCTGCGTACCATTGTACAACGAGTGTTTTGTTAAAGGTAGGAACCGCGATTCGCTGACAAGAGAAACCATAGAAGCACACATCATAGCAAGGCTCCCGGTAGAATGCATAAGCGCACCATCTGTACTGCTGTCAGGAAAAGAAAAACGCTACCTTGAATGTGAATGTTGACACGCGTGTGCTTGATTTTGTTTTATATTTTTTATGTTTTGAAATTTTTCCGCTGCATGACTTATGTCGATCACTTTTCATTTTTCACCGCGTGCTTGGTACTTATTCCGGCTGGCAGCTGATAAAGATTTCATTTGTAAGTCAGCGCTGTGTTTTGTCTCTGCCTGTGTCGTTCTTCTTGTCCCGTTCGTTGCGCTGTAGTCATGTAATTCCCGGGGATGTCAGAAATGATGTCTGCATACGCGTCAAGTAAGCTCCAAATCTCCTGCTGTTTGTCGTCATCGAGCTTGGCGGAGATAAACATGGCTTCAGTTCCTTTACCGTGGTCTGTGCATAGGTTAGGCAGTTTTTATTCTGAGCCCCCTTCTTCGATTACGAAGAAAGATGACGCCTGTTCGGTCTCATAGGACGCACGCCTTTCGTACCGTTTGAGCGTATTGATGTGGAATAGCTTCTGATGTGACCAAAGTCGATCCAATAATAAACATCGTTCCTTTTGCCACAGACAACGAAAGTACCTTTCCACTGCATCAGGAGTTTATTGTGGCTACTCGGCAGAAGATTGAGGGCACGCTCTGCAACCCTTAAATACCGCTTCTTGCTATTTCTGTCATAGTATCTCTTCTGAGATTTCTGCGCACGCAACAAATTTTGATGTGCCGCTCTCACAGTTTGCTCGAAACATTCTCTTAGGTCGAGAACGTAAGCATGTGCCGTCTTCGTGTCTTCTACCTCCTCCTCCCTTGTCCAGAGCTCTCTGAGGACTGCGAGTGGTCCTCGCACATGCCGTCCAAATATCAAATCAAACGGACAAACCCCTATACTCTCCTGCGGCACGTTTCTGTATGCAAAGAGAAGCGGGGCGATATGATGATACCATATTTTGTGCTGCTCCTGACTGAGCTTTCGCAGCATCTGCTTCAGTGCGCCGTTAAATTTCTCCACCATCTCACTGCACATTGGATGGTAAAGGATCGTGTTGAGATGTTTCACCGCCAAGTTATCTGTGAGCTCTTTCATCACTTCCAAAGTGAAACAGGGGCCCTGGTCACAAAGGATCTCTCACGGAAAACCTATTCGTGCAAAACATCTCCGCCAAATCTTCTGCCACGGTTGCTGAATCCATCTTTGGCAGAGCCACAACGTCGGGATACCGAGTGGCGAAATTGACGAGAGTGAAAATATATCTATTGGTCTTCACCAATGTGGGCGACAGGGGACCAATAATATCGACAGCGACCCGATCGAAAGGAGGGTCGATAAGGGGCACGCTTCGCGACGCAGCTCTCCCTACTTTGCCTTTCGGGCGCGTCCTTTGGAAGGTATCGCACGAACTGACACACCTTTGAATCTCCTCCTGCACTCCCGGTCAGCAGAATTCTTCAAGAACTTCATCTGTAGTCTTCTTAATGCCCTGATGCCCGGCCAACGGGCTATAGGGAGCAAGCCTTAACACCTGCGACCGGCAAGACTTTGGAAGTACTACCTGTCGAACCTCTCTGCCAGAGGCGACATGATGGAGGCGTACAACAAACCCTTCTTGGCAGAATACGAGTGCAAACTGCCGTGCTTACCATGGAACCCATTTCCTACTTTCACCCAATTATGACATCGTACGATAGTGTCTCCATACACTTCACCAGGGCCGTGCCAGTGAAATAAGGGGAAGCGGTATAGACTTCGGCCGCGGGAACTTCCAGACTACTGCCATCAACAAGGAACACCGTGGATCTCGAGCCGTCGAGAGCTCAGTCAGGAAGTAGGGCCCTCCGCACAACCATCGTATTGCTCGCTGTGTCCCGTAAAACACGCAAGGGTAGGACTCTGAGCTCTCCCTCCAGTGCAGGCATGTGTTGTGCATCTAAAGGATTTTTCTTGACAAGTCCGACCACGACCTTATCCTCAGCTGGTTGAAGCCTCTGTGCTGTTGACACCGTTTGAAGCTACAACACTCTCTGGATGAGCAAAGCAGGACGACAACTTCTGGTTTTCGTGCTTTTTCGAGCAGCAGCTTACTTCATGCCCTGTTTTTTGAAAATAGACGCAATAAAGCTGTTCTGGCTTTGAGCCAACGTCGGCAGCCTTATCTCCTGGTTGATTACAAGTGAGGAACTTTACTGACTGTCTATTTCATGGAGCATACTTGTCTTTCAGAATGCCCACCTCAAACAATTCTTTGAACATAGACACGTTTCCTTGCCGCTGGACGTCTAGAAAGGTGTCTCCAGCCTCCGCCATTTTCTCCAGCGTCTTGCACTCTCTTTCTCAAAGGAAAATCGATAGACGACTATGGCAGTTCCTCAAAACTATTCGGCCACCACCAAGCTAGGTAAATCTTTGTACGTTGTAGTCGTTCCCGACATCTCAACCCATCTATCCAAAAGACTGAGCAGGCGTGCTGCGTATTGCTTGCCTGTTTCGTTATCAAGCGGCTTACTTTCACGAAACCTTTAGCGGTATCCTTCTGTGAACCGAAAATGTTGCAGCAGGGCCATATTTGCCTTATCGTAATCTATTGAATCTGATGGAGACAGTCGACCGAACACACGGAGAGCCTCACCAGTCAAAGACGTACTGAGTTCTGTAGCCAATTTTTTCTTAGGCCAATTATGCCCTTCTGCAATACGCACAAAACGTTTGAGGTATGCATCAAGTCACCCGTGTGACCGTCAAAAGACGGGACCAACTTGTGTGGGCTAAACGCTGCTCAGGGCCAAGGTGCCGGCTCTCGATTACCCCTACCAGCTTCTGCGAGCCTTAATTGGAGCTCCCATCTACGCTCTTCAGCCTCTGGTAGCGACTTCGCATGCTCGCGTTGAGCTTCTGCTTGGACCTTGGCGTGCTAGCGTTCGGCCTCACGTGCAGCGAGTTCGTTTTGCTGCTCAGCGGCCACCCCACGAACGCAGCTCGCAATCTCTCAACCCCAACTTTTCGCCTAACTCAATCAACTCCTTTAGCATTGCCATCGTTTCTTTTTACGGAACCACGCAAGGAAGAAGAAAACGGCTTCGTTCTGCCGCGCGGACGCCAAATTGTAGCGAATTGGTTGACGCGTCTCCGACTGCCCACAGGGGAAGGCTTTCGTGTGCAGGTTCGTAAAAGGGAACTGTCGCCCAACTTCCCGCACTTTTAAGCGTGAGTTCGCAGATACCCCTGGAGCGTGTGGGGGTAGCGGTCTCGGACTCAAAGGAGATGCCCTCGACTCAGCGTGGCAAGTTCAGCGGAGACCAGATACCAAGTGACAAGAAGTTTTTGGTCCTTTAGTGGCCAGCTTTCGCGGGTCGCAGGCCAAAGAATGGGTCGGTGCCAAAGGTTCACAAACAAAACAATATTTATACAGCAACGAGACAATACAGAGGATTTCACAATCACTGGTACAAACATGTACAAAGTGATTAACCAAACAATGCAACTCGTGCATAGTTAAACTCGAGAGAGAATACAATAGAAAGGCAATATTGCACCTAAAGTGCGCTAACACAACAGAGAGAGGTAAAGAAACAAAACACAATTTGTTAACCGGGCACTGCCACAGTCCGACGACCAGAGGTCCACGGCGATGCCGTCCCGCCTACTGGCGCACGTTGCCTCGTTTGTCGGTTGCTGGGCGCGTGGTGTTCTCCCGGAAGTGAAGTCAAGCGGGAGCGCTTTTCCGAAGCTTAAACGGCGGCTTGGACTAAGCTGACAGCCGTCAACGCCTTTCTGACATAGGCATGGTACGCGTCTGTTTGTTCTAAGGCGCCAAATTAGGCGCGCTCATACACGCATTGTCGGTTGGGCAGTCTCCCTGTCCTTCTCGGGCCGGCCGCGCGTCCTTATTGGTCAAAAGCAGGGAGTCGCTTCGTAGAGCTCCTCGTAATTTCTGGCGTGGCGCCGCATGCCAACTTGCGAGGGGGACATGTCTCAGCGCACGCAATGCTACGCCATTTCCATCAACAACTCGTAGAAACGACTCCGACATTCGAGAAAAATCGCTGTCGTGGCGGACTCACCCCCTCCAGCGAGCGAGGAAGCTACGGGCAGAGGTAGTACTCAGGGCCTACCGACGCCGCAGGCACACAGGCTCGATCGATTCAGTTCAAGGATGCTGCCGTTCGGTTTCTCCCGATGCTCGAAACGGGCACAAAACGAATAGAGTCACCCGAAAAGGACATAAAAAAAAAGGAAGAAAATTTGCCAGGGCAGACCTTTTTTCAGCTGTGTTCCTTTGATTTGGTCTCAAAACCGTAAAACCTGTCAAAGCCAAATATCACCAAAGACACTGTGATTACTCTCCTTTCGATTCTACTCAGCTGCAAAAAACGCTTAACCAATGAAGAAACGCCAAAAGCATGCATGAAGACAACCTTCATGCAACACATTTTGTCCTACTTAAGACCGCGGCGTTTCTCTTTCTCACCTAAGTGATTTGTTAAGGGCATGTCGAAAACTGCGAGCAGTAATTCAGAGCGGGCGATATAATCAGCATATCAACAAAAAATTACGAACTTTCACGCGTCTGTGTTGGCAGCCGGTAACTGCGCACCCCGGCAATCATTCCAGATCCGGCGCATTTCCCTTCTTTCATGAAAATGTGCTGCACTACGACAGTGCCACCTGTCGGTAGTGCGGCCCAACGAAAAAAACAGTTTGTACCGCGCACGAGAAGGAGTTGCGAAAGCAGGAGAGGGAGCCTCAAGTATGCTAAAATTTTTCCACAGTTTTGTTCTGTCTGAATCCCTGAGCCGTCGGTTCATAGGCTGTCCTTTTTAATGTCGGCATAGAGCAAGGTGTCATGGCGGCTACGCAGCGTTGTAGGCAAGATCAGCTTCTTTATACGCAAAAAAAGCAAATAAATAACTTTGAAAAATACGCACGTGCCGATCAATGGAATTGGTGACCCAGGTTCTCGCATGGCAATCAGGCTCTTCGTTATTTAGCACACACTGCGTGAATGTAAAATCAATTCCTGTGCAGGTATTGCTTTGGTTCATTTTATGATACTTATTGGCTACACCTTAGTGTTCTTCATCAACGCAATGGCAACTAGAGGTGTTCCGCTTGGCTTAACCTGTGGATAGGAGATAAGTGGCGCCTTCGGTAGACACGTATACATTTGCATTTCTCTGCGGTCGATAATATATCTATTCTGTCTTCTTACCTCTCATAATACAGACCTTTCAAATAACCTCGTGTCTTTCTTAGAAGTCAGGCCTCTGCTTTCCTTTCACTAAAAAAAATCATCTTGTCGCTGATGCTGGTTCTATGTTTAAAATTCCAAACTCAATCTTTTCTGTACATTCCTTAACTCTGGGATTTCTAGAGGTATTTCCTTTTCGCGAGTGTGAAGATTTCATTCGCAGACTTGCATTCACTAGCCAGCATCAACAGTTTAAGCGTCATTTGTTTCCTTCTGTGCAGGAAGCTGGTTTCTTGATTTGCACGTATTCCGCGTTAGTGCCCATTCCGGCTACTAAAGGTCTTCCTACTCTGGAGTCATTGAACCACCGCTTCTTTTGTTTTCTTTATCTCTGAAATCTCAACTGTCGCCGCTTTGGTTTCTTGGTTCCCAATTCTAAATTACGGATACTACTCAAATACCCGTCGCGTTAAGTACTATGAGCACTCGTTCCCGTTCATTTTGTTATTGATTCTTCTAATATGTTGTGTTGGGTCTTTTGCGAACCAGAAAAATTTTAAATGAAAAGGTGTTCCATACTTTCTTGCAAGATTATGTGAATAAGCGCACTTTATTCTTTTAATACCTGAGTTATGTCTTTTGACATTACCGAACATAATTAAGATCTTTAGGCATTTCCGGCTTTTTTTTTATTTCCTTGTTAGCCACTACAGAAATCGCGAACAATATACACATTTTTTTTTCACTTTAAAATAGAAGGCTGTGACGCTAATTTGTATAGCCTGGAGAAAGGTCTCTCTGTCGCTAATAGAATTTATCTCGTGTTAAATGTGCAAATGCTATATGGCTTAGGCGGCTAGAAATTTCGCACATACTAATGACAGATTTCTGGGCCTATAGTGCTGATAGCATCCTGGCTAAGGCTTTTAGAGAAACATTAGAAACAATTCCTGCAAAAATATAAATGCTTGCTCTGAACATCACTTATCAAAGGAACCATACCTTGCAGAACAGTTTGAACCAGGAACTAAATATTCTGTCTCCCATGTTCCTACAGCTTCATTGTCTAGCTGAGTTGTTAATCTATTGTTTCTAACTTTTCTGCTCCTATGTATTATCGTACACTTCGTGGTGATATTTGAGAGGTTATCATTCACCTCACGAATCTATTTTCTGCCATCTATTCCTGTTCATTAGATCCTATGGACTAAGTACAGCATTGCTGCTGTAGTTATCGCCGACACGATGTCCTAGAGAACATTGAACCCATCTTTTTGTCGTGATTGGAATTAGGTGTGTAACCTTAAATTTAACATTTCCCTAAACTTAATCACGGTAACTGCCACGCTGTCGTGAATTTCATGGAACTGCCTCTACGTCGCCACGTATATCCTTATCGATAAAGAGTTGCGCACCTAGCTTTTCTCGGTCAGCGAAACCCCGGTAACTCAATACGTTCCCGTCCACTAACACTGCATGTGGCTCTCCTATGCTAACCTTATTAAGCCCTACTTTCTGGAACAGCATTCTTAGGATAGCATCACCGCAAAAGGTTCTAGCCCAAGGGTTGCAGATTTAGTTTCTCATCGCGGGTTTTCCGGATCTAGACCGTCTTAGTAACCTCCTCTTAATGACGGGTCTGATTGTCGCCTCAGTGAGTCTCTGTAGTCTGAATGAGTTGACCTGTAAAACGGTGAAAGGAAAGAGGCAAGCTCAGCAGAGAGGTACGCTAAACCATATGCCGGCAATATCGCTATGGTGGCATTCTCATGGTTCGCTTTCAATACGTTTCATAGCGCATGCAGCATCGCCACCTCAGTGTTCGCTTCGGAACCAAGGTGTCTTCGCGAATCCGGTCTCCACACGAGCGACGTTACCTCAATGTTCGGAGCGTACGCAGTACAATTCTTTTTAGGGCACTCCGGGTGGCCTGTGCGGTTTTAAGGGCTGTTGATGCAGAACCGCCGAGAGAGAGAGAGAGAGTTGTTCAGACTCTTTTCACCATCATCCCCATTGACCCTGCTCGCAGTTCGCATCCCCACTGTTCCGTTGTTAAACAAACTATCGAGATTTATCGAGGTTCGAAGTTCTGACAGCCACTTAGAAACAATCGGCTTTTCGCATATTACTCGCTATTTTCTGGACCGGCGCAATGCGTGTTTCAGCTGCGGTTGTGGAGAATGGATGGACCGACGATGCAGCGGAAGGCCTGCATTTTGCCAATTTTATTTGAGCGCGTCCGAGGGTCATGTCCGTTATTCGCCGTGTTAGAAGGTCACAATATTTTGTGCTTACATTCATTTTAGAACTGAAATAACTTTACTTCGCTTTCCAGAACCTTGGTACGTTTATGTTTAGTGACTTTACACCGTTCAATCGCAGGTATCCAGACTGCGTTCAGAAACATCCGGCAGCTGTTCAGTTGTTCTTCTGTTCTCGCGATCAACAAAGTTGAATGTCCTGTAACCAGAGGTATCGATAGAATTTTTGACAAGAGTGACTACAATAAGGTCGCGAGTATTGCTCAACTACAAGTATTATTACATGATACAAAGCTGCTTTTGTTCACGTTTTATACATATATTTTTTCATAGCTGCGCAGCCATTTTTGCTATGCATGGGAAAAAATTAGCCTACGTCATAATACACGATTTTACTGCAGTCCCAAAAATTCAACGTGCTGCTCGTGCCAAATGTCTGGTTTAACACTTAGATATCGTATTAATAAAACCAGCCTTGTCTCTCCTGGCGACCTGTTACGCCGCCTATTTGAGCAGTCAGCGTAATAATGCAGTACGGGAATCCATACCGCGAAAGGCATGAAAGTTTTCAGACGACAACGAGCGCAGCAACATTTCTGGCATGCGTGTAACTTCACGAATATTTGCCAGGTGGTCTCGCGAGCAGTAAAACCAAACTCTGCAAACGCTCTTATCTTTGTCATGTGCAGGAGGAACTAAACACAAAAAAAAGAACAGCACCGGCACTGCGCACGAGTTGGCAGCTTTGCTGCGTGCTCGGAGGACGGAGCACTCCATGAATGGAAAACGTTTTTCAAAGATTAAAATGTTTCGACGTACACCCCCCGTCAAATGTACTAAGCCCAATGGGTTTGCTTTTAAGGCTTGCAGCATGTCTCGTTATGCATTCTCAGTGACCGTAATGCCTCGAAAGAGGAATGGCTTTGCGTCCTCAATGCTCCCTAGGTTCGGACAGCTTGTTCGGCTAGGGAGCAAATCCCTTGGGCTGTATACTTTTGACGGCAACTGTAGACATACATGGGTGCTGTCGGATTACATAAGTTTTTAAAACAAATATCTGTTTTCAATAAAACAATTGCAAGTTATGGACAAAAATGTTTCCAAAAGCAGACTCGTGCCATAAGACGAAACTAGGTTTCTCGGAAACACTGAACGTCACACCAGACCAAAAACATCGCTTTTTTTATTTCGCAGTGTTGCGTATCTGGCGCACAGCTGACCGGAACATAACATTTGCATCCAATGTATGCAAACCTTTTCCTTTAAATAAATGCAAAAAACATCATTGGATATGGGCACTAAAAAAATCTATTGCTAGTAAACATGGAGGCGCTCAAAATGTCAATTTTGCTCAAGCATAGGAAAAAATCTCCCTTAAACCTAACTCCAAAACTTCCTCCCGACACTCTTAAGCCATTGCTCACTCTGTCAAAGAGAATTTCTGTTCACTGGCCAACAGCTGTGAAGCTTTTGGGGTTCCGGAGAAACTCACTGAGCCGACAATCAGACCCCTCATTAAGAGGAGGTTACTAAGACTGTCTAGATCCGGAAAACCCGCGATGAGAAACTAAATCTGCAACCCTTGATGCTAGAACCTTTTGCGGTGATGCTATCCTAAGAATGCTGTTCCAGAAACTAAGGGCTAATAAATCGCATATAATACGGCTTAATAAGGTTAGCATAGGTGAGCCACATGCAGTGTTAGTGGACGGGAACGTATTGAGTTACCGTGGTTTCGCTGACCGAGAAAAGCTAGGTGCGCAACTCTTGATCGGTAAGGATATACGTGGCGACGTAGAGGCAGTTCCATGAAATTCACGAAAGCGTGGTAGTTACCGTGATTAAGTTTAGGGGAATGTTAAATTTAAGGTTACACACCTAATTCCAATCACGATAAAAAGATGGGTTCAAGGTTCTCTAGGACATCGTGTCGGCAATAACTACAGCAGCAATGCTGTACTTAGTCCATGGGATCTAAAGAGCAGGAAGATGGCAGAAAAATAGATAGTCCTCTTTAACGGAAGATAATATCCTTAGCATAAGAGAGGTGAATGATAACCTCTCAAATATCACCACGAAGTGTACGATAATACATAGGAGCAGAAAAGTTGGAAAAAATAGATTAGCAACTGAGCTAGACAGTGAAGCTGTAGGGATATGGGAGAGAGGATTTTTAGTTCCTGGTTCAAATTGTTCTGCAAGGTACGGTTCCTTTGATAAGTGATGTTCAGAGCAAGCATGTATATTTTTGCAGGAATTGTTTCTAATGTTTCTTTAAAAGCCTTAACCAGGATGCTATCAGCACTATAGGCCCAGAAATCTCTAATTATTATGTGCGAAATTTCTAGCCGCCGAAGCCATATAGTATTTGCACATTTATCACGAGATAAATTCTATTAGCGATAGAGAGACTTTTCTCTAGGCTATACATATTAGGGTCACAGCCTTCTATTTTAATGTGATAAAAAAAATCTGTATATTGTTCCCGATTTCTGTAATGACTAACAAAGAAATAAAAAAAAGACGGAAATACCTAAAGATCTTACATATGTTCGGTAATGTCAAAAGACATAACTCAGTTATTAAAAAAATAAAGTGCGCTTATTCACAAAACCTTGCCAGAAAGTATGGAACACCTTTTTTAATTAAAACTTTTCTAGTTCGCAAAAGACCCAACGCAACATGTTGGAAGAATCAGTAACAAAATGAACGGGAACGAGTGCTCATAGTACTTAACGCGACGGGCATTTGAGTAGAATCTGTAATTTAGAATTGGGAACCAAGAAACCAAAGCGGGGACAGCTGAGCTTTCAGAGATAAAGAAAACAAAAAAAAGAGGTGGTTCAATGACTCCAGAGTAGGAAGACCTTTAGTAGCCGGAATGGGCACTAACGCGGAATACGTGCAAATCAAGAAACCAGCTTCCTGCACAGAAGGAAACAAATGACGCTTAATTTGTTGATGCTGGCTAGTGAATGCAAGTCTGCGAATGAAATCTTCCCACTCGCAAAAAGGAAAAATCTCGAGAAATCCCAGAGTTAAGGAATGTTCAGAAAAGTTTGTGTTTGGAATTATAAACATTGAACAAGGATGAGCGACAAGATGATTTTTTTTAGTGAGGGAAAAACAGAGGCCTCACTTCTAAGAATGACACGAGATTATTTGAAGTGTCTGTATTATGAGAGGTAAGAAGAGAGAATAAATATATCATCGACCACAGAGAAATGCACATGTATACGTGTCTACTGAGGGCGCCACTAATCTCCTATCCACAGGTTAAGCCAAGCGGAACACCTCTAGTTGCCATTGCGTTGATGAAGAACACTAAGGTGTAGCCAATAAGTATCATAAAACGAACCAAAGGAATACCTGCACAGGAATCGATTTTACAATCACGCAGTTTGTGCTAAATAACAACGAGCCCGATTGCCATGCGAGAACCTGGGTCACCAATTCCATTGATCGGCACGTGCGTATTTTTCAAAGTTATTTAGTTGCTTTTTTTGCGTATAAAGAAGCTGATCTCGCCTACAACGCTGCGTAGCCGCCATTACGCCAGTGCTCGATGCCGACATCAAAAAGGACAGCCTAAGAACCGACGGCTCAGGGATTCAGACAGAACAAAATTGTGGAAAAATTTTAGCATACTTGATGCTTCCTCTCCTGCTTTCGCAACTCTTTCTCGTGCGCGGTAAAAACTGTTTTTATCGTTGGGCCACACTACCGAAAGATGGCACTGTCGTAGTGCAGCACATTGTCATGGAAGAAGGCAAATGCGCCGGATCTGGAAAGATTGCCGGGGTGCGCAGTTACCGGCTGCCTACACAGACGCGTCAAAGTTCCTAATTTTTTGTTGATATGCTGATTTTATCGCCCGCTCTGAATTACTGCTCGCAGTTTTCGACACGCCTTAACAAATCACTTAGGAGAGAAAGAGAAACGCCGCGGTCTTAAGTAGGACAAAATGTGTTGTATGAAGGTTGTCTTCATGCATGCTTTTGGCGTTTCTTCATTGGTTAAGCGTTTTTTACAGATGAGTTGAATCGAAATGAGAGTGATCACATTGTCTTCGGTGATATTTGGCTTTGACAGGTTTTACGGTTTTGAGAGCAAATCAAAAGAACACAGCTGGAAAAAGGTCTGCGCTGTCAAATTTTCTTCCTTTTCTTTTATGTCCTTTTCGGGTGACTCTATTCGTTTTGTGCCCGTTTCGAGCATCGGGAGAAACGGAACGGCAGCATCTTTGAAATGAATCGATCGAGCCTGTGTGCCTGCGGCGTCGGTAGGCCATGAGTACTTCCTCTCCCCGTAGCTTCCTCGCTCGCTGGAGGGGGTGAGTCCGCCACGGCACCGATTTTTCAGTGATTCGTGTCATGCTGATGTAGTCTTACTAACCGAAACATGGCTTTCTTCCAAGATAGCGGACATTGAACTATTTGACTGTAAAAAACGCTATAACGTGTTTAGATCTGACAGAAGTGAGAGATCTGGAGGAGGTGTTTTAATAGCTGTCGCGGATAACTTTGTAGCATCGCCTATTAATATTCCAACTAGCCTGGAACTGGTTTGGGTGGAACTTAGTGTACGTTTTAAGAGAATGACTTTGGGTATATGTTACCGTCCCCCGTCCTTGAGCCCTACATTCGTTGATGACGTGCATGATTCCCTTAACATGATCACTGTACGATTTCCGAGTACACCTATTGTCTTAGCTGGCGACTTTAACTACCCTAGTATCGTGTGGACTAATACATCACCTTATCTCAGCTCTTTTTCTACGGAGTTTAAAAAGTTTTTGTCAACTTGTATGGATTTCAATCTTTCGCAGTTAGTCTCTAAACCTACTTGAACTACTTTATCCTCATCGAATGTTTTAGTTCTTGTTCTAACTAACGTGCCTGATCTTATCCTTTCGATTTTTTACATACCTGGTCTCAGTGATCATTCTTTGCTCCATTTTGGTGTACACATTCCTGTGGCTATCCGAGTTAGTCAGACTAAACAAATTAGAGATTATAAACGGGCTGACTTTAACGCTATTAACTGCGAACTAGCTCGTTATTTGGACGATTTCTTACCAGGCTTTTCACAGCGTTCTCTTTACACTAGCTGGGATTTGTTCAAGGATATCGTTGAACATCTCATTAACACTTTTGTACCATTAAGATCTCTGAAGTGCGATCGGGAATCACCCTGGTTTAATAATGTTTTAAAAAGACTCTCCAATAAAAAGAAGCGCTTGTTCCGCTCTGCGAAGTGGTTGAATTCTAAACAACGATGGGAGGCCTACTTTTCCGCAGCTGCAGAGTACAAAGGCACGCTAAAAATCGCAAAGGACACATTTTTTAACCACACCCTGCCTGCTATGCTGGTCAATAATCGTAAACAATTTTGGAATGTAGTTAACAAGAAAGACGCTTCCACAATTCTACTTACTTCTTCTGATGGTGTTGCCTTTCCTCCATACGAATGTTCTTCTGTTCTAAACAATACATTTGCTGCGGCATTTTCTAGCAATGTTTCTCTTGTTCATCGCGTGTGGCCTGTTTTTGATGCTCTTCCTACGGATCCAGTTGTATTCGACGCGTCAGGCATCCAGTGCATCGTACAAAACCTTAAGGTTTCCTCTTCCTGCGGTGTTGACAACATTAATTCGAAGTTTTTAATTAATACAAAGTTCGATTGTTCCATAATTCTTACTAAATTGTTTGAACAGTCTCTTGCAACAGGTTGTATTCCCAATGATTGGAAAATTGGGAAGGTGATTCCACTGCATAAGTCCGGAAATAAACAATCTCCTGATAACTTTAGACCTATATCGCTCACTAGTATTCCGTGCAAGATCATGGAACATGTCATATATTCTCATCTCATCTCTTTTTTAGAATCTCACTCCTTTTTCAGCATTGCCCAGCATGGTTTTCGTAAGTATTTGTCATGCGAAACTCAGCTAATATGTTTCACACATGACCTTCATTGCATCCTTGACCACGGGTCTCAGGCAGACTGCATATTTTTGGACTTCTCGAAAGCGTTTGACACTGTTTCGCATGAGCTTCTCTTTCTTAAATTAAGCAATCTTAACATAGACCCTAATGTCCTTGCATGGCTACAATGCTTTCTTTCTAACCGTTCACAATTCGTAACGGCGAACAGTATAAACTCGCATTCTTTGCCTGTCCATTCCGGAGTGCCTCAGGGGTCAGTTCTTGGGCCCCTCCTCTTTCTCATCTATTTAAATGACTTACCGGCTAACATTTCTTCTTCAGTTAATCTTTTTGCCGATGATTGTGTTATTTACCGCGAAATTAAAGATGATAATGATGTCTCTTGTCTTCAATCCGACGGGCGTTTTATTTGGAACATGCAACTAAACATTAATAAGTGTAAACATGTAAGCATTTCTTGTCTCTCTATTGCCCCTTCCTCTTATCACATTAACAACGTGTCTCTCGAAACCGTGTCATGTTATAAATATCTGGGTGTTTACGTTTCTTGTAACCTGTCTTGGAAAACTCACGTTGAATACATAATAAATAACGCTGATCGCATGCTTGGGTACCTTCGCAGAAATTTATCACGTTCATCTAGTTCAATAAAGCTATTACTTTATAAAACATTGGTACGGTCCAAGTTAAAATATGCTGCATCTGTCTGGAGCCCTGGCATCGATTCACTCGTTTCAGATTTGGAAGCTGTGCAGAACCGCGCATGCCGTTTCATTCTTTCTAATTATCATCGAACAAGCAGTGTAACCGCCATGAAATCAAGTTTGTCCCTATCACTTCTTTCCCACCGCAGATCAATAGCCTCATTGTGTCTTTTTCATAAAATTTACCACAACAGCTTTCTCAATCCTAAGTTACTGTCAAGACCATGTTACATATCAGCACGCGTTGATCAACGTCATAAAGTTGGAATCCCATCTTGTCACACCAAATGTTTTCATGACTCATTCATACCCCGAACTTGTGCCAGCTGGAACACCTTCCCCACTACATCGCAGGTATTTCTGATAACAATGCATTTCGTCAAGTCCTTAATGTTTCTTTCTGAGTATGTGTCGTTTATTATTGTATAAAAATTGCCTTTCACTGTCTGCACACTGTTTTAATATATCCCCACTGCATTCTAATTTCATTGCCTTCCTGTGTTTTCAATTTGTCATGTATTCCTGGTTTATTTTTGTTTTCTCTTGTTGCTGTTTAGACTGAAATTTTTATGTATTCCCACTCCCCTCTGTAATGCCTTCGGGCCCTGAGGGTACAATAAATAAATAAATAAAGAAATGTCGGAGTCGTTTGTACGAGTTTTAAATGGAAAGGGCGTAGCATTGTGTGCGCTGAGACATGTCCTCCTCGCAAGTCGGCATGCGGCGCCACTCCAGAAATTACGAGGAGCTCTACGAAGCGACTCCCTGCTTTTGACCAATAAGGACGCGCGGCCGGCCCGAGAAGGAAAGGGAGACTGCACGACCGACAATGCGTGTATGAGCGCGCCTAATTTGGCTCCTTAGAACAAACAGACGCGTACCATGCCTATGTCAGAAGGGCGTTGACGGCTGTCAGCTTAGTCCAAGCCGCCGTTTAAGCTTCAGAAAAGCGCTCCCGCTTGACTTGACTCCCGGGAGAACACCACGTGCCCAGCAACCGACCAACGAGGCAACGTGCGCCAGTCGGCGGTACGGCATCGCCGTGCACCTGTGGTCGTTGGACTGTCGCAGTGCCCGGTGAACAAATTGTGTTTTGTTTCTTTTCCTCTCTCTGTTGTGTTAGCGCACTTTAGGTGCAATATTGCCTTTGTATTGTATTCTCTCTCGAGTTTAACTATGCACGAGTTGCATTGTTTGGTGAATCACTTTGTTCATGTTTGTACTAGTGATTGTGAAATCCTCTGTATTGTCACATTGCTGTATAAATATTGTTTTGTTTGTGAACCTTTGGTACCGACCCATTCTTTGGCTTGCGACCCGCGAAAGCTGGCCACTAATGGACCAAACACTTCTTGTCACTTGGTATCTGGTCTCCGCTGAACTTGCCACGCTGAGTCGAGGGCATCTCCTTTGAGTCCGAGACCGCTACCCCCACACGCTCCAGGGGTGTCTGGGAACTCAGGCTTAAAAGTGCGGGAAGTTGGGCGACAGTTCCCTTTTACGAACCTGCACACGAAAGCCTTCCCCTGTGGGCAGTCGGAGACGCGTAAACCAATTTATTTATTTATTTATTTATTTATTTCGAATACCCTCAGGGCCCGGGTCGGGCGTTACAGAGGGGAGTGGAATACTCAACATAATTAAGATAAAAGCACAGGCACATTATATATATATATATATATATATATATATATATATATATATATATATATATATATATGAAAGAAGCCAACAGCCACAGAAACCAAGGGGCACAGGGGATTTTTTTTTTTTTTTAATTAGTTTATATATTTTGTGGTGTTGATCAATTTAGAATATTACTGAACATGTTATCGCTTAAAGCTAATTGATTAGAAAAGCAGAAGAAAAAACAACCACTGCCGCCGGTGGGATCCGAACCCACGACCTCCGAATTACGCGTCCGGTGCTCTACCTCTGAGCTACGGCGACGGCTGTCAAATCTTCTGCTTTCGTGGGTATTTATGTATACAAGTAACCTAACCTTGAGAGTGTTCATCAGCGCCACCCACGTTCATAAGCGGCGGACGTAGAACGTCCTGAGTTACCGCAGGTAGTGACGTAGAACGTCATCGAACGGAGAGGGTGGAAGCTGCGTGAGAACCCTCTTATGCTGCCTATGGAGTCAAGGCTGCCAGAACCGATGCCCTCGCTAAGCAATTAAGCAAACAAGGGAAGGGGATGAGGGGCTCGTTATAAATATGAAAGAAGCCAACAGCCACAGAAACCAAGGGGCACAGGGGATTTTTTTTTTTTTTTTAATTAGTTTATATATTTTGTGGTGTTGATCAATTTAGAATATTACTGAACATGTTATCGCTTAAAGCTAATTGATTAGAAAAGCAGAAGAAAAAACAACCACTGCCGCCGGTGGGATCCGAACCCACGACCTCCGAATTACGCGTCCGGTGCTCTACCTCTGAGCTACGGCGACGGCTGTCAAATCTTCTGCTTTCGCGGGTATTTATGTATACAAGTAACCTAACCTTGAGAGTGTTCATCAGCGCCACCCACGTTCATAAGCGGCGGACGTAGAACGTCCTGAGTTACCGCAGGTAGTGACGTAGAACGTCATCGAACGGAGAGGGTGGAAGCTGCGTGAGAACCCTCTTATGCTTCCTATGGAGTCAAGGCTGCCAGAACCGATGCCCTCGCTAAGCAATTAAGCAAACAAGGGAAGGGGATGAGGGGCTCGTTATAAATATGAAAGAAGCCAACAGCCACAGAAACCAAGGGGCACAGAGGATTTTTTTTTTTTTAATTAGTTTATATATTTTGTGGTGTTGATCAATTTAGAATATTACTGAACATGTTATCGCTTAAAGCTAATTGATTAGAAAAGCAGAAGAAAAAACAACCACTGCCGCCGGTGGGATCCGAACCCACGACCTCCGAATTACGCGTCCGGTGCTCTACCTCTGAGCTACGGCGACGGCTGTCAAATCTTCTGCTTTCGCGGGTATTTATGTATACAAGTAACCTAACCTTGAGAGTGTTCATCAGCGCCACCCACGTTCATAAGCGGCGGACGTAGAACGTCCTGAGTTACCGCAGGTAGTGACGTAGAACGTCATCGAACGGAGAGGGTGGAAGCTGCGTGAGAACCCTCTTATGCTTCCTATGGAGTCAAGGCTGCCAGAACCGATGCCCTCGCTAAGCAATTAAGCAAACAAGGGAAGGGGATGAGGGGCTCGTTATAAATATGAAAGAAGCCAACAGCCACAGAAACCAAGGGGCACAGGGGATTTTTTTTTTTTTAATTAGTTTATATATTTTGTGGTGTTGATCAATTTAGAATATTACTGAACATGTTATCGCTTGAGGTGGCGCCGCCCTGTTTAGCTGGCTGCCTACCGCGCTCTGCTTTAACCTGCCCCTGGCCTGGTCCAGGGCCTCGCCCGCCCCTGGATTTACACTCCATCGCTTCAGGAAGGCTCCCGGAGCACGTGAAAACCATCGGCATCACGGCCCGCTGCCGAACTGGCCCTCCAAGCGTCTCCAAAACTGTGAAGCGGCGCGGCGCCTCGCTAAACCTAACGCGCCGCGCCTCCACCGCCGCAATGCAGCGTCTGACCAAGCCCCTGCAGCCCAGACCCACCGATGCCGCCACCGCGGGTCCTGTTCCAACCACGTCGACAGCCGTCTCTCAAACGGGTACGTTCAACGCCGCCCACGCAACCGATCACATTCCTGCCGCACTGCACGCCTTGAGCGACGCTGGGAGCACCGGATCGACGGCCGCGGCGCAGCCGGCAGCGTTCGTCGGCGGCGCAGCGTCCACACCTAGCCAACTCCACGCTACAAGGGACGCCAAGGGCTTCGGGGCCATAGACGCGTCGCAGCCGGCTGCGTTCGTCGCCGCCGCTGGAGCCGCTGCACGTACTCCAGCCAAAGGTCCCACTGACACCAAGACCTCAAGCCCGACACCCGCGTCGCACACTGAGACTCCGGCTGAGGACTCAGACATGGACCTTACGACGTCCCCGGCAGACGACACTCCTTCCCAGGAAATCGGCTGGACCACCATCGGTGCAAACCGTAAGCCTGCCACCGCAGCCCGACCCCGCGCCGAGCTCATCACAGTTGCCATCCAGCTTCCCCCTGGAACCCTCACCCCCAAGCTACCTCTCTACGACGTACTCGCCGCAGTCGCCTCCGCTGCTCAACTTTCCTCGAAGACCAGTGCCGACATCACCCTTCAGGCCAAGCCAGCCCAAAGCCTTGTGTTTCTAAAGACTCATTCTCCTCTCACCGCCCACCTCCTACTCTCTGTCACGCATCTTCAGATTCATGGTAAGCCTGTCACCATCAAAACTTACACCCCCCATCCTCCCATCTCATGCCTCGGCGTCATCCATAACGTCGGGGGCCACTTCACTCCTGATGACCTCATGCATGACCTGGAATCTTTCAAAACAGATATTCTCGCTGCTCGCATGATGGGATCCACTCAATCAGTGCTCATAACGTTCGCTGGCACCGTCATCCCCCACTTTGTTTATTTCAAACGCGTTGCCTTCCGGTGCCGTCCTCATAAACCTAAGCCTCCCACCTGCACCCGTTGTCTCACTCTAGGCCATCGCGCCCACCAGTGCCCCCAGCACAGCGTTCCGGCCAAGTGCCGTCGCTGTGCTGCTCCTCTACCCGCTGACTCTTCCGCTCATGTGTGTGCCCAGCCCTGGTGCGTTCATTGCCAGGTGAACACCCACCCCTCCCTCGACCCCACTTGCCCCTTCATCCTTGCTAAGCAACGCGAGTGTGCTAAAGCTGCATACCTCCGACGCCTAGCTTTGCGCCGGGCCACTCAACCCACCAACCCTCCCCCCTCCTCCTCCTCCTCCTCCTCCTCCTCCTCCTCTAATCATGAATCTCCATCATCTCCGATCACGTCACCACCAGGCTCCTATGCCGCCATAGTTAAAGGATCCTCGGTGCCAGCGTCCCTCTCTTCCACTACACCACCCTCTCCATCCTTGACTGACGAGAACCGCTCCTTCGACCTCCGGCTCGCAATGCTGGAACGCCAGCAGCGAGAGCAGCAGCGCATTTCCCACGATCTACAACAGCAGATACATGCCTTGACTCAAACCCTCCAGACAACCACCTCCTCTCTTACCTCTCAGCTTAGCAAGCTAAATGAGCACCTTGCCACGTTCACCACTCCTTCCTCCAGCGCCCAGGTCGCCCCTTTGGCTGACCTTGTAGAAACCACCACACAGGCACATCACACTCGCTTGGTTCAGCTGGAAACTTCGGTTCTCCAGATCCTTACCACCCTCCAAGCACAATCAAAGCAATTGGAATCCTTTGCATCTATGCTTCAATCCGTCCATGAGTCACTGCCCCCGGCAAAAAAGAAGGAACGCGTACCATCGCGTTCCTCTCCTCTATCATAATGGCGTTTGGCGAGGACCTCGAGATTGTGCAGTGGAACTGCCGAAATCTTTGTCACAATAAGACCCCCCTCCACCAGTATCTACTCACCCGCCCCTCCCTACCTCATTTTCTCCTTCTCCAGGAGACCCGGACGGCCCGCAATGTCCCAGGCTACCGCGCCTACCATGCCACTACGGCCACACCACTTGCGTCTATTTATGTACGCAGTGACGTGCTCGTAGAGCAAATTGACATCCCCTCCACCCTCCTTAAATATTTAGTTGGTGTGGTTTATTACCACCCTTCTTCCCGCATCTCACTCGTCCTTTTGTCTTTTTACAACCCCCCTGTCACTTCCTCTTTATTCTCTGCTCTGGGCAAATTCCTTCACTCTCTTTCTTCTACCTCCCATCTCCTCTTTGGTGGTGACTTTAATGCCCCTCACACACTCTGGGGCTACCCACAAACCCTCAAACCCGGCCGCCTCCTCCATTGTCTGGCCCAGGAACGCCACCTCACCCTTCTTAATACTCCTGGCTCTCCTACTCGAGCGGGCACTGCCTCACAACGCCCTACGACACCCGACCTCACTTTCTCTCGGGGTTCACTTTCCTTTCACTGGCAGGTGACAGCCGAAACTCTTCTAAGTGACCACTTTCTCATCCATATCACCACCTCTCTCTCCCACATCCCTCGCTGTCATCCGATTATTCACACTGACTGGCATGCTTTTCGCACTAATCTCGCCTCCGACTCCTTTCAATCCTACGACGACTGGACGTCGCGCATCTCTGCAGCGCTCACGTCCAGTAGCCGTCGCGTTCGCTCTCGTTACCCAATCCAAGACCCAGATCCTCACCTTCTCCGTTTATGGCGTCGCCGTAAACGTCTTCAACGCTCCTTTCGCTCCCAACCACACAATGCCCAACTTTCCTCCCGGATCACTGCTTTGCGGGCCGAGATCGTCGCCCACTGCGCCTCCCTCGAGCACTCTCGTTGGAGTGCTCTTTGTGACCGTCTTGACTCTGCATTGCACTCGCGATCCACATGGTCTCTCTTCAAATCCCTCCTTGGCACTAAGCCTGCCCTTGCTCCCACTCTAGCTAAAGCCCTCACTCAAGGAACTCCCTCCGATGTTTTTGATCAGCTCGCCTCTCTCTATCTCCCGCCCCCTCTGGCACCCTCCTACCCGGTGTACTGCGGTGGACCTAACCCCGATCTGGACCAATCCTTCACTCTCCGGGAGCTCGAATCGGCTCTGGCTGCTAATGCTACACGCTCGGCTCCCGGTGAGGATGCCATTACATACACCACACTTCGCAACCTTCCTGACTGCGCCAAAGAATTCCTCCTTAAAACCTACAATGATGCATGGGACAGCGGCTGCCTGCCCAGCTCCTGGACCTCCTCTCTCATTTCTATGATTCCAAAGCCGGGCAAGCCTCCCTCTCTCTCTAACCTCCGCCCAATCTCCCTGACATCATGTGTTGGTAAGACCCTTGAGCGAATGGCCCTGACTCGCCTCTCTAATTTTCTCGAGACGAGGGAGTTCTTCCCTCATTCTCTCATCGGCTTCCGACGCCACGTCTGTGCACAGGACATGTTTCTGGTTCTCCAGCACACGTTTCTGTCACCTACCCCCACTCAAATTCACGCCCTTGTGACCGTCGATGTTCGCAAAGCCTTCGACGGTGTTTGCCACGACCACATCCTTTCCCAACTCGCCTCCCTAGACTGTGGCTCCCGCATGTACTGTTATATCCGCTCATTCCTCTCTAAACGTGTCGCTCGCTTTCGAGTCGACACCTATCTGTCCGACCCCCACAACCTCACCCGAGGCACTCCTCAAGGTGCGGTTCTCTCTCCTACCCTTTTCAATCTTGCTATGGCCCCTCTCGCCTCCCAGCTAGCTGAAATTCCCGACCTGCATCATATATTTTACGCCGATGACATCACTCTCTGGTGTTCATCTGGATCTCCCGGTCACGTACAGGACACCCTGCAACGTGGCCTAGATCTCATCGACTCCTTTCTCACCACCGCTGGCCTCTCTCCTGCTCCTGAGAAATCCGAGCTTCTCCTTCTCAGCCATTCCTCCTACCAGCGCTCACACAACCACTTCGTCTCTCTCCACCTTTCTGGCTCTCCCATTCCTGTCGTCACACAGTGCAAAGTTCTTGGCTTCCCTTTGCATGCGGCTAAGAATGTGCAATCCCTTCACCGCGCTGTCACCACCTGCCACTCTGTAACTCACCTCCTGCGGCGCGTGGTCACTCGACGCTCAGGTCTCCACGAGGCTCACGCGTGCCGAGTTGCCCACGCGCTGGCCCTCAACAAGGTCTTGTACTTTGCACCCTACGCTTCCTTCACTCAGACTCAACTTAACGCTCTCGAGACTGCTCTTGTGGGCCTCTACAAGGCAGCTCTCAACCTTCCTATCACTACCTCTACCACTAAGCTCTTTGCCACAGGCCTCTTCCATCCTCTTCGTTCTCTTCTCAGTCTCCATCGTGACTCGCAGCTTGCCCGGCTTTCCCTTACCCGTCAGGGTCAGTGGTTATTGACTCAAGCGGGTATCTCGCCCATTCCAATCTCCCCGTTTACCTCTCCTATTCCCACCCCCGCCCCCAATCTTCGTATCCTTCCCCTCCCGACCAACATGTCCCCCGTCCTGCACGCCGGACGTCGTCATGCGGCCGCACAGCACCATTCCCCTCTCTTTGATACCCAGGGTGTAGCTTACACGGATGCCTCCTTCGTGGCTCCTCGAGGTTCCTGCGGCTACGCCCTGTACCATCCACACCTCCCTGCTCCTGAAACCCACACCAGCGGGCCGTATCTACACCCTCCAGACGCATTGTCCCTCGAGGTCCTCGCCATTGCGCATGCCCTCCAGTCATTTTCCCTCCTTCCCTCTCTCCAAGAGTACACAGTCTATTCGGACTCACAAGCCGCTATACACCACATACAGAAACGCACCCTGACCCCTTCTCTCCAACAGGAGGTCGAACGAGCGGTCTCCGCACTGCAGCCTTCCATCGTTTTCCTCCGCTGGGTCCCTGGGCATTCAGGGATTGACGGCAATGAGCTGGCCCATCAGCTCGCCCGCGACACACTTTTCCGGGCACCGTTGATCCCCTGGCCCAAGCCCTCGGAGGACGGTGGGAGACTCACCCTTCGCCGCACCATAAAAGAGGTCTACCTTGAGCTCCGCCTCGACAAACGCCTTTACCCTCCCCCTCATCCATCACTCACGGTGCCGGAGTCTCGCCTTCTTCGGCACATTCAGATGAATGCAGTTATCACCCCGTCCCGCCTCTTCCTCTATCGCTATCGATCGGACCCTTCCTGTCCCAACTGCCCCTGTATCTATGCGGACCTGGCCCATTGCCTATTCTATTGCCCGGCTGCTCAGCAGTCGGGTTCCTTCCCCCCACCCTCTCTATCCATCACCACCTGGCTCGACTGGCTTGGCGCTGAAGGGGAAGAAGAACAGCGGCTTCTGGTCGCCCAGGCGGTCGAAATGCTCGGCCTGTAAATTATGGTTGATTAAAAGTCTTTTACTACTACTACTGTTATCGCTTAAAGCTAATTGATTAGAAAAGCAGAAGAAAACGCTTATGAACGTGGGTGGCGCTGATGAACACTCTCAAGGTTAGGTTACTTGTATACATAAATACCCGCGAAAGCAGAAGATTTGACAGCCGTCGCCGTAGCTCAGAGGTAGAGCACCGGACGCGTAATTCGGAGGTCGTGGGTTCGGATCCCACCGGCGGCAGTGGTTGTTTTTTCTTCTGCTTTTCTAATCAATTAGCTTTAAGCGATAACATGTTCAGTAATATTCTAAATTGATCAACACCACAAAATATATAAACTAATTAAAAAAAATAAAAATAAAAAAAATAAAAAAAAATCCCCTGTGCCCCTTGGTTTCTGTGGCTGTTGGCTTCTTTCATATTTATAACGAGCCCCTCATCCCCTTCCCTTGTTTGCTTAATTGCTTAGCGAGGGCATCGGTTCTGGCAGCCTTGACTCCATAGGAAGCATAAGAGGGTTCTCACGCAGCTTCCACCCTCTCCGTTCGATGACGTTCTACGTCACTACCTGCGGTAACTCAGGACGTTCTACGTCCGCCGCTTATGAACGTGGGTGGCGCTGATGAACACTCTCAAGGTTAGGTTACTTGTATACATAAATACCCGCGAAAGCAGAAGATTTGACAGCCGTCGCCGTAGCTCAGAGGTAGAGCACCGGACGCGTAATTCGGAGGTCGTGGGTTCGGATCCCACCGGCGGCAGTGGTTGTTTTTTCTTCTGCTTTTCTAATCAATTAGCTTTAAGCGATAACATGTTCAGTAATATTCTAAATTGATCAACACCACAAAATATATAAACTAATTAAAAAAAAAAAAAATCCCCTGTGCCCCTTGGTTTCTGTGGCTGTTGGCTTCTTTCATATTTATAACGAGCCCCTCATCCCCTTCCCTTGTTTGCTTAATTGCTTAGCGAGGGCATCGGTTCTGGCAGCCTTGACTCCATAGGCAGCATAAGAGGGTTCTCACGCAGCTTCCACCCTCTCCGTTCGATGACGTTCTACGTCACTACCTGCGGTAACTCAGGACGTTCTACGTCCGCCGCTTATGAACGTGGGTGGCGCTGATGAACACTCTCAAGGTTAGGTTACTTGTATACATAAATACCCGCGAAAGCAGAAGATTTGACAGCCGTCGCCGTAGCTCAGAGGTAGAGCACCGGACGCGTAATTCGGAGGTCGTGGGTTCGGATCCCACCGGCGGCAGTGGTTGTTTTTTCTTCTGCTTTTCTAATCAATTAGCTTTAAGCGATAACATGTTCAGTAATATTCTAAATTGATCAACACCACAAAATATATAAACTAATTAAAAAAAAAAAATCCCCTGTGCCCCTTGGTTTCTGTGGCTGTTGGCTTCTTTCATATTTATAACGAGCCCCTCATCCCCTTCCCTTGTTTGCTTAATTGCTTAGCGAGGGCATCGGTTCTGGCAGCCTTGACTCCATAGGAAGCATAAGAGGGTTCTCACGCAGCTTCCACCCTCTCCGTTCGATGACGTTCTACGTCACTACCTGCGGTAACTCAGGACGTTCTACGTCCGCCGCTTATGAACGTGGGTGGCGCTGATGAACACTCTCAAGGTTAGGTTACTTGTATACATAAATACCCGCGAAAGCAGAAGATTTGACAGCCGTCGCCGTAGCTCAGAGGTAGAGCACCGGACGCGTAATTCGGAGGTCGTGGGTTCGGATCCCACCGGCGGCAGTGGTTGTTTTTTCTTCTGCTTTTCTAATCAATTAGCTTTAAGCGATAACATGTTCAGTAATATTCTAAATTGATCAACACCACAAAATATATAAACTAATTAAAAAAAAAATAAAAAAATAAAAAAAAAAATCCCCTGTGCCCCTTGGTTTCTGTGGCTGTTGGCTTCTTTCATATTTATAACGAGCCCCTCATCCCCTTCCCTTGTTTGCTTAATTGCTTAGCGAGGGCATCGGTTCTGGCAGCCTTGACTCCATAGGAAGCATAAGAGGGTTCTCACGCAGCTTCCACCCTCTCCGTTCGATGACGTTCTACGTCACTACCTGCGGTAACTCAGGACGTTCTACGTCCGCCGCTTATGAACGTGGGTGGCGCTGATGAACACTCTCAAGGTTAGGTTACTTGTATACATAAATACCCGCGAAAGCAGAAGATTTGACAGCCGTCGCCGTAGCTCAGAGGTAGAGCACCGGACGCGTAATTCGGAGGTCGTGGGTTCGGATCCCACCGGCGGCAGTGGTTGTTTTTTCTTCTGCTTTTCTAATCAATTAGCTTTAAGCGATAACATGTTCAGTAATATTCTAAATTGATCAACACCACAAAATATATAAACTAATTAAAAAAAAAATAAAAAAATAAAAAAAAAATCCCCTGTGCCCCTTGGTTTCTGTGGCTGTTGGCTTCTTTCATATTTATAACGAGCCCCTCATCCCCTTCCCTTGTTTGCTTAATTGCTTAGCGAGGGCATCGGTTCTGGCAGCCTTGACTCCATAGGAAGCATAAGAGGGTTCTCACGCAGCTTCCACCCTCTCCGTTCGATGACGTTCTACGTCACTACCTGCGGTAACTCAGGACGTTCTACGTCCGCCGCTTATGAACGTGGGTGGCGCTGATGAACACTCTCAAGGTTAGGTTACTTGTATACATAAATACCCGCGAAAGCAGAAGATTTGACAGCCGTCGCCGTAGCTCAGAGGTAGAGCACCGGACGCGTAATTCGGAGGTCGTGGGTTCGGATCCCACCGGCGGCAGTGGTTGTTTTTTCTTCTGCTTTTCTAATCAATTAGCTTTAAGCGATAACATGTTCAGTAATATTCTAAATTGATCAACACCACAAAATATATAAACTAATTAAAAAAAAAAAATCCCCTGTGCCCCTTGGTTTCTGTGGCTGTTGGCTTCTTTCATATTTATAACGAGCCCCTCATCCCCTTCCCTTGTTTGCTTAATTGCTTAGCGAGGGCATCGGTTCTGGCAGCCTTGACTCCATAGGAAGCATAAGAGGGTTGTCACGCAGCTTCCACCCTCTCCGTTCGATGACGTTCTACGTCACTACCTGCGGTAACTCAGGACGTTCTACGTCCGCCGCTTATGAACGTGGGTGGCGCTGATGAACACTCTCAAGGTTAGGTTACTTGTATACATAAATACCCGCGAAAGCAGAAGATTTGACAGCCGTCGCCGTAGCTCAGAGGTAGAGCACCGGACGCGTAATTCGGAGGTCGTGGGTTCGGATCCCACCGGCGGCAGTGGTTGTTTTTTCTTCTGCTTTTCTAATCAATTAGCTTTAAGCGATAACATGTTCAGTAATATTCTAAATTGATCAACACCACAAAATATATAAACTAATTAAAAAAAAAAAAAAAAATCCCCTGTGCCCCTTGGTTTCTGTGGCTGTTGGCTTCTTTCATATTTATAACGAGCCCCTCATCCCCTTCCCTTGTTTGCTTAATTGCTTAGCGAGGGCATCGGTTCTGGCAGCCTTGACTCCATAGGAAGCATAAGAGGGTTCTCACGCAGCTTCCACCCTCTCCGTTCGATGACGTTCTACGTCACTACCTGCGGTAACTCAGGACGTTCTACGTCCGCCGCTTATGAACGTGGGTGGCGCTGATGAACACTCTCAAGGTTAGGTTACTTGTATACATAAATACCCGCGAAAGCAGAAGATTTGACAGCCGTCGCCGTAGCTCAGAGGTAGAGCACCGGACGCGTAATTCGGAGGTCGTGGGTTCGGATCCCACCGGCGGCAGTGGTTGTTTTTTCTTCTGCTTTTCTAATCAATTAGCTTTAAGCGATAACATGTTCAGTAATATTCTAAATTGATCAACACCACAAAATATATAAACTAATTAAAAAAAAAAAAAAAAATCCCCTGTGCCCCTTGGTTTCTGTGGCTGTTGGCTTCTTTCATATTTATAACGAGCCCCTCATCCCCTTCCCTTGTTTGCTTAATTGCTTAGCGAGGGCATCGGTTCTGGCAGCCTTGACTCCATAGGAAGCATAAGAGGGTTCTCACGCAGCTTCCACCCTCTCCGTTCGATGACGTTCTACGTCACTACCTGCGGTAACTCAGGACGTTCTACGTCCGCCGCTTATGAACGTGGGTGGCGCTGATGAACACTCTCAAGGTTAGGTTACTTGTATACATGAATACCCGCGAAAGCAGAAGATTTGACAGCCGTCGCCGTAGCTCAGAGGTAGAGCACCGGACGCGTAATTCGGAGGTCGTGGGTTCGGATCCCACCGGCGGCAGTGGTTGTTTTTTCTTCTGCTTTTCTAATCAATTAGCTTTAAGCGATAACATGTTCAGTAATATTCTAAATTGATCAACACCACAAAATATATAAACTAATTAAAAAAAAAAAAAAAATCCCCTGTGCCTCTTGGTTTCTGTGGCTGTTGGCTTCTTTCATATTTATAACGAGCCCCTCATCCCCTTCCTATATATATATATATATATATATATATATATATATATATATATATATATACATATATATACACATATATATAGGGGTGTCAAAAACAGTGCAAAAATAGTAAGGAACACCAGAAGGTAACAATAAACATCCAAGAATTCAATACAAGTACTACAAGTAAGGAACACCAATATATAACTGTAGAACACAATACAAGTAGTAATACGGGGGTAAAAAATAAATAAACAGTGCGTAACGATTAATCAGGAACACCAAAATGAGCTTTTAAGGCATTTTTGAACAATGTAACATCAGTAATAGACACAAGATCTTCGGGAAGGTGGTTCCACTCTGTTATTGAGCGCGGGAGAAATGAATTATGAAAGGTATTCGTGTGGCATGCGAAAGATCCAATTTTATGACGATGGTCCACGCGATGTGACACATAAGAGGGCCGGTGGAGTAAAAGATTGTGAAGTGTGTCGTGGTAGTATATTTTATGGAGCAAACAAAGTCGCTGTATCTGACGTCTCAAGGAGAGTGAAGGTAGGTGTAATGTGTTTTTCATGTTAGTTGTGCTGGCAGTACGATGATAATTACTGAGAATGTAGCGGGCAGACCGATTCTGAAGAGCTTCGATGGTTGTTACCAGATGATCAAGGCCGGGATCCCATACAGAAGCAGCATACTCAAGCTTTGGACGGATAAGTGTTTTATAAAATTGTAATTTAAGAGATGAAGAAATGTTCGCAAAATTACGTTTCAGATAGCCTAGAGATCTGTTAGCGTTGCTAGTTATATAGTTGATGTGCTGTTCCCATGATAATTTGGATGAAAATAAGACGCCCAAGTATTTGTAAGATGTTACCTGTTCAAGCGGGGAATCGTGAAGAATATAAGAAGATACATTAGAGTTAATTCGAGATACATGCATTAAGTTACACTTGTTAGAGTTAAGAGTCATTAACCAATCCTGACACCATGCAGTTACTGCGTTAAGGTCTGATTGCAGAATCTTTTCGTCATTAGGATTGGTTATTTCACGATAAATTACACAGTCATCTGCGAAAAGGCCAGCGCGAGATTGAATTTTGGTGGGTAAGTCATTTATGTAAATTAGAAAGAGCAAGGGAGCAAGAACGGAGCCTTGTGGCACGCCGGAAACAACGGGGACATTATTGGAGTCGATTTCGTTAATCGTTACGTATTGGGAGCGATTAGTAAGAAAACTTCTCAACCATGCAAAAACGTGTGGATCCAGGTTAAGTTGGTGTAATTTAAAGAGGAGTAGAGTGTGTGATACCTTGTCAAAAGCCTTAGAAAAGTCTAAAAATATGCAGTTGACAACACCGCCGTGGTCGAGGACGCTGTGAAGAAAGTGAGTGAAAGATGCCAGCTGCGTTTCACATGAATAATATTTTCTGAAGCCATGTTGGGAACTATGAAAAAAAGATTGAGAATCAAGATGGGTAGCGATTTGGGATGATATGATATGCTCAAGAATTTTGCATGGAACACATGTCAAAGATATGGGGCGATAGTTTTTAACATCATGCTTGTCACCATTTTTATGTGTGGGAACCACCTTCCCTACCGCCCAATCATCAGGAACCAAGCCGGTGGATAAAGATTGGTCGAAAAGTTTTGTTAAGATGATAGATGAATAAAATTTGGTGTTTTTAAGGAATTTTGACGTGATACCATCAGGACCAGCAGCAGAAGAGAGCTTCAGGCAATCAATAATCTTTTCTACACCAGCTGGATTAACTGTGATGGGAGGCATTGGCGATAGCGGAGGTATGTCGAACAGAGGTTTAGGGACGTCTGCATGACTAGAGAACGATGCTGCAAAAAAATCGTTGAATGTAGAGGCACATTGTTCATCTGTTAACGGTAGACCATCACTGGAGTTAATAATCATCCTATCGCTTTCAGGGCCTTTTACTGTTCGCCAGAACTGTCGAGGATTAGAACGTAGCAGATTGGGGAGGGTGTGTTGAAAGAAATAGCGTTTGGATTCCCGTAAGGCGCGACTGTAACTAGCATTCGCGGTGCGATAGGCTTGCCATCGCTCTGATAGTTTTGAGGTTTTAGCTAGGCGGTATAAACGCTTCTTTTTATTGGCTAGTCTTCCGAGAGCTTTATTATACCATGGTGATTTGGTGCACTTAATTACTCGTATGGGGATGTGCTTGTTGATGAGCTCGGCTGTTTTGGTTTTATACAAGTCCCAGTTTAATTGTAGGCTGCGATGTTCAAAATTTCTCAAAAATTCGTCACAAAAAGAAGATAATGCACGATTAATTTCGTCGTAATTTCCTCGGCTGTAATTCCTAAAAATCTTCATTTTTTTTCCTGCTCGGGGGGCAGGGAATCCGAGCGTAAATTCAAGGAGTGAGTGGTCGCTAAGTCCTGGAAGAATGCTGAGGTTTGAAATTGATTCAGGGCATGTAGTTAAGATAAGGTCAAGAGTGTTTTCAGAATGACTAGTGCATCTTGTAGGCAGTGTGACGATTTGAGAAAAATGGAACGTTGAGCACAAGTTAATAAAAGATTTAGATTCTGAATCAGTAGGAAGACTACTGGGGCCATCCACGCCCCAGGAGATATTAGGGTAATTAAAATCACCCAAAAGAAAAATAGGAGAACCAGGATACCGAACACAGATTAGATTAATGACATCGTGTAGGTTGTTAATGAATTCGAGGTCTCTGGGTGGTGGACGATAACATACACTGACTGTGATCTTCCTGCCTTTTATGTTTAATAAAACCCACGTTATTTCTAGATTGCTTGTCACATGTATTGCGCATGAGGATATGTTATGGTCTACGGCAATTAGTACTCCGCCACCTGGCCTGCAATTTCTATCATTACGGTAAAAGTTGTAGCGTTTGTTACATTCTAAAATTTCATGGTCGCGTATTTTGCTTGAGAGCCATGTTTCTGTTAGTACTACTACGTGGGCTGCACAAGAATCAATAAATGAACTTAACTGTTCACGGTTTTTCAGGACACTTCGAATATTAGTATACACAACAGAAAGCTCATTAAAAGGTCCACGACCCCTCTGTGACCGCTAAGGTGATAAACTAGAAGGTTGGATGACGCCACTGGGAGAAGGGCTAGAGGATAGCGCAAGGTCAGCGACAGATTTCTGGGTGGTCACAGCCTTGTTTAGTTGAGATTCAATGACGGTTTTCGTGGTAGGGTTGTAGGTGTAGCACTTCCCGTTCATGTGGAGCCTTTTATACTTCAATTGGTATGACGTGCTGCGAGTCTTGGCAAATTGTAAAAGCGTTTTTCTAGCTAGCCTAGTTGAGGGACAGAAGTCTTCGCCGACAGAAACCTTGTTCTTTTTTATCGTGTCTCGATTGGACAGAATTAGATCCTTAGACTTGGAATGAACAAACTTGGCGATAATGGGCCTGCAAGAATTCTCTCCGGCACGTCCGAGCCGATGTGCACGCTCAATGTCATCGGAGCTTAAAGAAGAAAAGGCTGGTAATTCGGAGAGTACTGAAATTAACTTTTGTTCAGCGTCCGATGGGCTTTCTTGGGGCACTTCAGGTATGTTATAAAAGATTAGATTATTGCGCCTGGATCTATCTTCGGCGTCATCTAGGCGTGCGTGTAAGTTAGCACATTCCTGCTGGAGGGTTTCAATATTTTCTTGTGTCGCCAGCATATCAGTTTGCAGAGTGTCGATAACAGACACCTTTTCTTCCAGGCATGTTAGCCGGTCGAAAACTTCTGTCAGTTTTTGACCTAAGCTATCTTGCTTATTGCTAATTTCAGTAACTGAAGCTTGAAGTAGCTCTTGGCTGTTTTGCACCGCGACAGTTCTTGAGTGTACGTCGCGAAGCAGCTTTGATATTTCTTCTAGATCCATGCTTTGTGTATTAGCCCCCGTACCAGGGCCAGGGCCAGGATTTAGTTCAACATCACCAGCAATTAGTAATAACACTTTCACGACATCAGCACACTCAGATATCACAGAAATAAGCACTTCTGGGCTCGGAAACAGCAAAAGGCAACGATCTCCGGTTTTCTTGCTATAGAGAGACGGATAGCAACTGACCTGCACAATGAAGAAACGGTTGGCATAAGTAGTCCGCATCGCCGTGCTGTCTCCGAGCCCACTGAAGGGTCCCTGTGGCGACGCTTGGTTTATATCGTCGGGCAGGGATGACGTCACTGTAGTCGATGATGTGAAGGTAGTTGGCGGGATCTTTAAAGCCGCAGCGCTGTAGATTAGACTGTCTTGCTCTGTGCTGTGGCACGTTTCCACTGGAATCCAAGGCTCGTGATAAGGCGCGAACAGGACGGTGCTTTCGTTGAAGGCGGCGTATCCAGAAGATGCCAGGAATGCGAAAATCTGCACAATGAAGAAACGGTTGGCATAAGTAGTCCGCATCGCCGTGCTGTCTCCGAGGCCACTGAAGGGTCGCTGTGGCGACGCTTGGTTTATATCGTCGGGCAGGGATGACGTCACTGTAGTCGATGATGTGAAGGTAGTTGGCGGGATCTTTAAAGCCGCAGCGCTGTAGATTAGACTGTCTTGCTCTGTGCTGTGGCACGTTTCCACTGGAATCCAAGGCTCGTGATAAGGCGCGAACAGGACGGTGCTTTCGTTGAAGGTGGCGTATCCAGAAGATGCCAGGAATGCGAAAATCTGCACAATGAAGAAACGGTTGGCATAAGTAGTCCGCATCGCCGTGCTGTCTCCGAGCCCACTGAAGGGTCGCTGTGGCGACGCTTGGTTTATATCGTCGGGCAGGGATGACGTCACTGTAGTCGATGATGTGAAGGTAGTTGGCGGGATCTTTAAAGCCGCAGCGCTGTAGATTAGACTGTCTTGCTCTGTGCTGTGGCACGTTTCCACTGGAATCCAAGGCTCGTGATAAGGCGCGAACAGGACGGTGCTTTCGTTGAAGGCGGCGTATCCAGAAGATGCCAGGAATGCGAAAATCTGCACAATGAAGAAACGGTTGGCATAAGTAGTCCGCATCGCCGTGCTGTCTCCGAGCCCACTGAAGGGTCCCTGTGGCGACGCTTGGTTTATATCGTCGGGCAGGGATGACGTCACTGTAGTCGATGATGTGAAGGTAGTTGGCGGGATCTTTAAAGCCGCAGCGCTGTAGATTAGACTGTCTTGCTCTGTGCTGTGGCACGTTTCCACTGGAATCCAAGGCTCGTGATAAGGCGCGAACAGGACGGTGCTTTCGTTGAAGGCGGCGTATCCAGAAGATGCCAGGAATGCGAAAATCTGCACAATGAAGAAACGGTTGGCATAAGTAGTCCGCATCGCCGTGCTGTCTCCGAGCCCGAGCTACAGTTTGCCGCACGCGCGGCAGGACGAAGCCATTTTTTTTCTTCCTTTCGTGGGTCCGTAAAAAGAAACGATGGCAATGCTAAAGGAGTTGATTGAGATAGGCAAAAAGTTGGGCTTGAGAGATTGCGAGCTGCGTTCGTGGGGTGGCCGCTGAACAGCAAAACGAACGCGCTGCACGTGAGGCCGAACGCTAGCACGCCAAGGTCCAAGCAGAAGCTCAACGCAAGCATGCTCAGTCGCTACCAGAGGCTGAATAGCGTAGATGGGAGCTCCAATTAAGGCTCGCAGAAGCTGGTAGGTGTAATCGAGAGCCGGCACTGGGGCCCTGAGCAGCAGTTAGCCCACACAAGTTGGTCCCGTCTTTTGACGATCACACGGGTGACTTGATGCATACCTCAAAGGTTTTGTGCGTATTGCAGAAGGGCATAATTGGCCTAAGAAAAAATTGGCTACAGAACTCAGTAAGTCTTTGACTGGTGAGGCTCTCCGTGTGTTCGGTCGACTGTCTCCAGCAGATTCAATAGATTACGATAAGGCAAATATGGCCCTGCTGCACCATTTTCGGTTCACAGCAGGATACCGCTAAAGCTTTCGTGAAAGTAAGCCGCTTGATAACGAAACAGGCAAGCAATACGCAGCACACCTGCTCAGTCTTTTCGATAGATGGGTCGAGATGTCGGGAACGACTACAACGTACAAAGATTTACGTAGCATGGTGGTGGCCGAATAGTTTGTGAGGAACTGCCATAGTCGTCTATCGATTATCCTTCGAGAAAGAGAATGCAAGACGCTGGAGAAAATGGTGGAAGCTGGAGACACCTTTCTAGAGGTCCAGCGGCAAAGAAGCGTGTCTATGTTCAAAGAATTGTTTGAGGTGGGCATTCTGAAAGACAATTATGTTCCATGAAATAGACAGTCAGTAAAGTGCCTCACTTGTAATCGACCAGGACATAAGGCAGCCGACGGTCACTCAAAGCCAAAACAGCTTTATTGCGTCTATTTTCAAATACCAGGGCATGAAGCAAGTTCCTGCTCAAAAAAGCACGAAAACCAGAAGCAGTCGTCCTGTTTTGCTCATCCAGAGAGTGTTGTAGCCTCAAACGGTGTCAACAGCACAGAGGCTTGAACCAGCTGAGGATAAGGTCGTGGTCGGATTGCGGCGTCGGTAGGCCATGAGTACTCCCTCTCCCCGTAGCTTCCTCAGTGGTTCGCTCTCGCCTGGCGTCTGTACACGAACTTTCCTGTACATTTCCGGCGGCCGTCGCCCATAACAGATATAGAGCTTCGCTTACACCACAGCGCAGTGATACCTCTTCTCCGCACTAGTCTCAGCACCTGTGTTCGCCGACACTATTGGTGAAGCCACAAAATTCACGTCAGCGAAATGAAACTTGTATGTATGCACACCCAACCTTCTTCTGATCTGACATTACATAAAGATTGCGATGATTGCCCACTAAGCAGTATTTGTACACCCTAGAATTTTGCTTCGCCGGCGGAAACTACCCACTCCATAATTTAGTAGCACATGACGCGGACCCTTCGCGGGGCGCTATAGGCGCCTTGCAAGGTCTCCGACGCATTTATCGCGAGACCCTTGGAACCTCCCATGATTTTGTCCTGTTTGCCGTCCGTCACCCGCAGCACCTCTACAACAGCCCAGCTCCCCACATAGCGACAATAGGTCCTTTGTGCTAATACTTTTGTCGCCGATCCTGCCCAACACAGACTGGAGTTGTGGAGGGTCGTTTCTGCCTTCACTGCTGATGGCCTCAAGCTACAGACGTCCTCTCAATTTGGCGTTGCCTAAAACCAGACCTGAGCCCTCTTGCTCCAACTTCTACTTTAACCTCATGGAAGGCATCATGTCCATGATTGAAATTGTCCGTTGTGGACGAGGGAAAAATAATGGTTGTTAATAACTGATAGATTTCATCGGATGTATAATCAATTCCGAGCTCATTTCCACTATAGTTTACAACGCAGTTTGCTGTAGTTTGCATGTACTCTTGGTGTCTACGCGCCATTTGCTGCTACATATATCTATCAGGTGGACAGAAGATGATCGTGATCCCCTTTACACTTTCCTTATTTGGTATGCGTTCTGTCGAATGCGGCAATCTGCCTGGCGGATTCCATGAACGATACATCACGATTGTGAGCTCAGAGTTCTCGTAATCCGTTCTTCAAAGGTGACGGGAAGACTTTCGACAGACACCGCAAGGCCCTGATCCTGTGAAAGGAAACGCGTGTTGGGTGCTTTCCCCCCTAGTCAACTGAAACAGCTCGCCAACCATTCCCACCCGCAAGCGGTACATCCCGCCGAACGAGCTATCAGCTTACCCTCGTCCGCGTAAGTATCCGGATGGGCACGGTAACAGATATTTTTTTATATGTTCCCGACAATCGCCCGCCCACTACAACTGTAGGTTCTTCGGTGCTAAGATCAGCCACTTTCAGAGGTTAAAAAATTAGGGGCGCTTAAACGGACTGCTGTGGAGGAAATGCGACAGCATGCTTCTCCCACTCGGCAGTCTATTACAGTTTTGATTATTTTACAATTCTCAGCTTATTGTCTTTCATTCCGCGACTTGTTTCATTTCTGAGCATTTCTTGAGTATTTGTGAAATGGCTTGGTATACGATGCTCAGATGAGTACATCGACCACGCGTTCTAATAACTCTACCTCACCAAGCATTGTCCACGCCCACCTAATTGTCACTTCCTCCTGCCCTTCCTTCACTGCTCACGGCAAGAGGCCTCAGGGTCCTGACCAGGGATGGGTAGATGCGTTGCGACAGCATATTAAGTATTACACAGCGAGGTGACGCATATTCTGGGACACAAGGACCACTTTGCGGCCATCTAGCGCGTGACATAAGCAAGGGACGGCGAGAGAAGAAAACACAGTGCTCTGTGTGCCCACTTCAGTCGCTCTACCTTGTTTTTGTATTGCACTGTAGCCTGGCAGGTTATGAATCAAATCGAACATTCAGAGTACTTCGTCTGCGCACTTCTAATCTCCGTAGCTTCTTTTTTAACTACCGCTTACTTTTCTTTCTTACAGTCAATTCACCATCCCAGTTTTATTACTGCTGTGTTTGCTTCCTTCTGTATCTGTCTTTTGTGTTTCTAAATTACTGCAGCCTCGCACATTGTGAACCAACAAGCAAAACTTCCTTAGTGTTGTTTATTTGTTTATTTAATTACACAGGCCTTACAGGCGCCAAGAGAAGCATTTAGTAAGGGGAGATCAAGTACAGAAATTGTTGCAAAATTAATTAAAACTAGCTGAGTAGAATTATCTTAGCAGAAGTGCAGAAAAACAGCCAAAACAAGCCAGCTCAGATAATAAGCAGTCGGTATTCACAACAGTCACTTAAAGTGAGGATAACTGTGCGTAATGCAACAAAAATATGGTAGTGCACAAAGTATTATACAAAAGCAAAAGAAAAAATTTCAGGTATACATGAGGATGCTTAACAGAACCAACGAGACAATTGTTTTAAGTAGTGAAAAAAAAAACAGCTGTATGAAACAATGAGTCTATAAATGATGTGCTAAGCGTTGCCAGGAAAGTGTTTGAATAGATGTTCGCGGAAGGTGCAATGACTGCGCTGCAGAGAGATACAGTCCCTGAGACATTTCCAGAGGTGGATGGAGTATGGGAGTGACCAGAAGATCAAAACATGTACCTGCAAGAAATTCGGGCATGCCTGTAGTTAATTCGTAGTCTGTGTCGTAAGTGGGAGGAACTTCGAAGATCTGCTGGTGGTGAATCAGTGGACGTACTGTTGAAACAGAGATAAAAGGGCAATGTCGTGAACACTAGATAGAGCGAAAGTTCCATCCTTAGTTGGGTTGCACGAGGTTAGTATTTATAATTTCGCGAAATGAAACATGTCCTATTCTG
This sequence comes from Amblyomma mixtum, assembly GCF_055824585.1. NCBI lineage: Eukaryota > Metazoa > Arthropoda > Arachnida > Ixodida > Ixodidae > Amblyomma > Amblyomma mixtum. Next base: position 183,301,044 of record NC_143013.1, read on the forward strand.
GACAGCTTCGAATTTCTCTGTTAGGTATATCTGATGAGATTACCATGTGAGTTAGCTATTTTTGATGAGGTCATAACATCGATTCCGTGTACTCTAACGTCGGTCTGACGAAAGTTATGTAGGGATTTTAGGCATGTGAGGGGCGATGCTTTGCAACTTGCGGCAAAGGGACCCTAGTTAACTAGAAGGACTAACGAAAATGGTGGTCATATGTTCAACCAAAGAAAGCGATGATGAGAGACGGACGCCTAGATACTGTTACTGCGTAGTCCTCCCTAATCTATCGTTATTATTCTGGTACGACAAGTGTGCTTCAGCTAATTTTGCGTCATTAGCCACGTTTTACACCAGTCGTTAAAGCGATCGAGATTGCTATGGGGTGAAAGGTGGTCATCAGCATTTTCATTGATCGATAAGTAATGCAGTCGTCAGCAAATATGACTATACAAGGTAAGACGTTTATTGGGAGACCAATAATGTAAATTATGAATAGTAATGGAACCAGGACGTTTCCTTGCGGTGCGCCCGATATGACGTCGGAGAGAGAAGAAGAATAACTATTAACAGCGGTGAACTGCTGGTGATTACAAGGAAAGGATTAGAGAGAATGAGAACAAGGGGAGGGATTAGAAGGGACTCAGTGCAAGGTAATTATGTGACAAGTTAATGATTCTTATCTCAACGCCGAAAGCATAGATATTAGTCGGCAATATGCTACACGTTCAAATTCTTCACCAAAATCTAAAAGAATACAATCTTTTATTAGAAACGTTTTCCCGTTGAAATGAAAGTCAGTAGTAAACAAAAATAACCGCGACTTAGAAGAGAAGACTTTTCTGAGTCCATGCTTAGAGAAATAAAATGATCACATTCCTGGAAACGAAAATCTGTTAAAGCATCTTGTAACAAACACATGCCCGTGAGATGGGGCAATAAATTTCGCGCGTGTGTTTGCTATCAGTTTTGAAAATCGGCACCACCTTTCCTACTTTCGAATCGCAGGAAGTCTCACCTGTTGATATCGACTGCTTGAAGATATGAAGTAAGATAATCCTGCAGACATCAGTGGTATATTAATGTCTTAAAATAATTTAACTAAGACCAGATGAAAAGGACACTTTAAGAATATTTATCAGGCATGCAATGACATCAAATGTGATGGAAATGGTACCATGCAAGGGTCACAAAAGGCTGGACGTACGGATGTTAGAATTACCTTCATAGGTGAAAAAAGATTCTAAAAACGAGTTAAATGCTTTAAGACAGTCAGCGTCAGAGAAGATGTGTTGCATAAGTCCTGTATTGAAGGGTCATTAGTGATAATACTCTGTTGTATTGTTTCCCAGAATTTCTTGGATTATTCTTACGTACCGCAGTTAGATGACAGAGGCGGAAAAATACAGCTCTGGGTTGTCTTTATATTTACCTCGTATGCATGGCGTACTTTGGCGCTTTTTATTTTTCTACGTTTTTGCACTGTTTATTCGTTTACGCTCAAAGCCACCGGCAGGCCGCTTTATCGTGTTGTTACGCCACATGCGAGCAGACTTATCTCCATTAATCTTGGCCACGAACAACTGCTTCCACAATTATGCATAATATTTTAACTGATTTTGGTTCCTTATTTCGAAAGCTCCTTGCCAGCTTTAAACTCAGGGCTGTCAAGAACTTCAAGAATTCGGTTCGACAACAGCCGAGCACACTTGTTGCTTTCGCCGTCGCTGAGTAATTAATTTCATTTCATGCGCACGTAAGCCCAATACACAGTTTCATTTCGTAACCTTCTTTCGGGGTTTTTTTCACTGCCTGGGCGGCTGTTGCCACTTCGCGACATCTGGTGAACCGGTGCCATGCTGGGAAAACCAAAATCTGGTACATACGGGAAGTTAGGAGTATCTTCTGCGGTGAAAACAGATGGCAAGAACGAGTTAAAGGCTTTAGTTTAGGACAATAAGAATCGAAGTAGGGGTAGAATGTCTTCGGTAATCTCGACGTTGGTCGGAAAGATGGCGCGTAAGGCAAGGGGCTGGGTCTTAGGAGACATCGTTGGAGCGCCGTGCGACGGCGAAGGCCATGGCTGCAAATACTTCATTTGGACTCGCCGTTTGGCCAACATGTAAAGCCTGACGAACTTCTTCACGAGCTACGTTCGTAAGAAAGGCAACCTGAGGCGGCGAAGAAGAGGGCAGAAGTCAACAAGGCTCCTCCCGGTCGGTCTTGTTGTTGATGTCCCGCAAGCTGTCATTGGTGGTCGTTGCAATATCCGCTTGGCTTATGGAAAAAGCAGGTAGCGTCAGGTAGTATTGTCAAGTTGCGTGTCAAGGGTATTCTAGATGGTAGAAAGCATGCCAAATGTTTAGTGAAATCCCCAAAGGTGGAGTAGATTTGTAATAAGGGAGTAATTACTCATTGACCTCCACCTGAACGCAGCCATACGTATGTCGACAAAGGAAAGCCAGCTTTCCTTTAAGTTACCTTTCCTTTGTAGCCGTATGGCTGCGTTTGGGTGGGTGTCAATGAGTAATTATTCCCCCTTTACAAATCTACTAGAACTACTAGAACTAGAACTACTAGAACTACAAATCTACTAAACATTTGACCAACCTTGTTCCCACTTCGAGTTATTGGTCAATGCGCTCTCGCCCTCCCATTAGCTTACCGTCCCGGTTAGCTCAATTGGTATATCTACTGCTCCGGTGAAGCGGTGGTCCCGGGTTCGAATCACGTACAAGGACGAATTTTTCTTTCACTACGAAGTTTCTGAGAAAGCTGTATAGCTTTCCTTTGTAGCTATATAGATGCGTTCGGGTGGCTGTCAATGAGTAATTACGCCCTTAGTACTATCAAAGTTACATCGGTGAGGATTCAGAGACCAAGCAAAGCAGTTTTTCCAGAGCTATCTTTCTGGCCGTAAGCTATGTGTCAAAAAGACATCCGTATCAAGCGTTTATTCCATACTGTGTGGCGTACCTCAGGGCCCGGTGTTGGTACCATTACCCTCTTCTTAGTACATCAATTATCTGTCCGATGCTCTGAATGATGTCCAAGCTATTAAGTATGCTGATGATAAAGCCCGTGTATTCTCTGGTCATGAACCTAATATGGTCGAAAGGCACGCTAATAGTGATGTTATCTGATATGCCAGTAGTTTTCACAAGACAAATACACACCTCAAAGACTAAATAGAATGCCTTCTCGAGTCCACATAAAAACTCAGTTAGCTTAAATGAGTTACAAAGGCTCAAACCCTTTGAACGAGTCGATCAGTAGGTATATGTTTGTGTAACTCTAGAATCAGCTTTCAGATTTAATCCTCATATATTTCTCACTTAATCCTCAAAAATTTAACCCTTACATAATTATTCCTCACATAATTCGCCTAAGCAGTAAACTGAGACGGGCTTGCTTTGTTCTAATAAAAGCTAGAAAGTTCTCGCTTCGCGCATTAAAATATTTTTATTCTTGCCTTTTTCGAAACAATATGACTTACTGTGTAGAGTCCTGGGGACTTACGCATAACAACTAATTAAATAAAACTAATGATAACACAACATAACACATAATAAACACACAGTTGATCCGCTCCACTCTTTCGTGACTTTGACATTACACCTTTCTTTACTATGCCGGATATCAAACTATATTCTACGGTTACACATATACTGAACCTCACCATCCCACTGTGGTCATCTGTTTTCGTACATCTATCTCGTTCAAGTAAAGTTTTCCAGTATCGTTTTTACGTTCCAATGGTTAATAATGTGTACGGTGAAAGAGCTATTGCCGATTGTCGGAACCAGCTGCCTGCTCGCATAAAAATAGGTCAATTTTATATCACCGAATTAAAAAGTTTTTCCGCAGCCAGCAGTATTAGACACCACTATAAATCAGTGCTTTTTATATGCATTCCTTCTATTTTTTTGCTCTCCAAACTATTGTATATTTTCTTAAGTATTTATCTTGTCTTTCTATACAACTTTGGCATAACTGCTGTAAAGAAATTTTGTGTATGATAATGAGTGGTCTCGCTATAACTATATTTTTGCACTTTCTGCATGGGTCCAAGTCTAGCCGAGAAGGCTAAGGGCCCTGATGATTCGCATGCACTTTTTACTAGCCGTTGGAATAAAACAGGTTCGATTAACTGACTGATGACAGGTTTAGTTTTTTGTGGATCTGCGCTGTCTTACATTACATCGTATGAACCATTATCTAACTGGATAACAGCACCTGTACTGACATTGAAAATGTACGTTTCTGAGTCCACGCGCAGTGTGTGAGCTGATAACGTGTACGTCATTAAAGCAGCTTTGCGAACTTTATCAGCATTACCATTGCCTTGTGCGTTGCAAGCGAAAAATTTACACGGAGTGAAAAAGCTGCGCACTTAAGTTTAGGCCATGATGACAAAAGAAATGTTTTTTCATTGAAATAGCTCAACTTTGCACTTACAGGCCTCCTACTGTGAGAGCTGTAATTCCCTATTCGGTGAACCCGCGCGAACTCATGGCTAGAAGCGTTAATTTATAACTTTTTTAGGCACAAGTTTATAATGAGCAGAAGGGTCGTACCTTAGCATTAAGTGGCCGAACTTCGATATCACTTTATACCGCTTTTTCTAGGACACTTTTTATCTCTTCCAGTAGGAAAACATGACCTTCTTCAAATTTATGGACCGTTTCGAGGGGTGCGACTATTGCGTCAGCTTCAACTTTTGACACAGAACCCGGTTTCGATTCAACGTCACCGGAGAGCATTAGTAAAATGCCATACAAGCCGTAAAAAATGCCACACGAAAACACGAACTTCAAGAGCAGATGCGTACAACACCGCCAAAAGAGAGCAACTGATACTCTTAACACAAGTCGCGTTGTGTTACTCACCTGCCACACCAAGCAGAATGAGTACATCTTTCCTGGTGCGATGTCAAACCCGAAGTGCGCGCTTGCTGGGTGGTTTTTGAACTCCGCACCAACAGTTTCGAACGCTGGTGTCGCAGATTCGGTTTGCCAGACAAAAGAGCAGGATTTAATCAGAACCGGCCTATGACGAGTCGACTTCGGCAAAGTTAGAAGCAGGTTCGGTGACGAGAGGTGGGCTGGGTGAGGGAGCCATGAACAGACCGTCCAGGCGAGAGTGGCCGAAGTGCGGTGTAGTTACACTCACTTCTCTGGGCGTCCCTTGTTTCTCTGAGTACCGGCAGCCTCGCAAAATATAGCCTAACACGCCACACATTCAATGTACTGAGTTCGTACTTTTCTGTCTCCAATCTTTGCTTTTGAGATGCCTCGGATCGTCGCAATGAATGAACCAACCAGACAAATTTCCATAGTGCTGTGTTTGTCTACTAGCCTCCATGCCTTGTGTTTCTGATGTACCACAGCCTTGCAAAGTGCTAATCTAGAAGCCTAACGCGCACAGTGCTGTGTTTGTCCATTACAGTGCCTGTCCCTTGGTTTCTGCTGCGCGGCAACCTCGCCATGTATCAAGCCACACTTTCAGAATACTGCTCCTGAATCATTTTTATGATGCACTACAACCTTGCAAAGCATGAACCAAGAAGGCTAATTTCAAATCATTGTGTTTGCACATTTTTTACCCTGTCTTGAACATCTCCTGTACTACAACCTTGCAAAGTATGAACTAACAAACCTAATTTTAACATCGCCGTGCTTGTCCACTTCCTTCTCCCTATCTATCTTCACTTACTGATGCACTACAAAACATTGCAAAGTATTAACCAACAAGCGCAATTTCTATAGCGCACTGTGCGCAATTTAGTCTCTCTGCCTTCTTTTTGGATACGACCTTCCAAAGTATGTATCTACTAGCCTAAGGATCATAGCACTCTTCGTGAGCACTCCGACCCTGTCTCTTCGTTCATGGTGCGCGTCAACCTGGCATTGAACGAATCATCGAGCCAAAGTTTCACAACATTCGCCGCAGCAATTGCAAAGTATGAACAAAGAAGCAAAATTTTGTGTGGCACTGTTTGCCTACTTCTCTCTCCATGCCTAGTTTTTATAATGCGCTACTGCCTTTAGAAGCATGAAATAATGAACCGAGCATTCGCAGGGCTATGCATGTCCACTTTTCCCACTGTTCGTTGCTTTTGAATGCGCGGACACATCGTTATGTATGCAACATCACACCAAAATTTCATACCGCTGTGTTGGGCGACTTCTCTCTCACTGTCTTTTATTTATAACGCCGTACATCCTTGCAAAGTTTGAACCAACAAGCTTAACTTTCACAGTGCGCTGTGTGCACTTCTCACTCGCTGCACAGTGTATTTTAGATGCGCTACTGCCCTGAAAAACACATTTCCCAGGGTTATGTATGTCCTCTTCTGACACTTCCTTGCTTTCGAATGCGCGGTGACATCGTTATCTATGAATCCTCACGCCAAGCTTGCAAAGGGCTGTGTGCGGCCGATTCTCCCTCACTGTCTTCTATTTATGCTACACTACATCCTTGAAAAGTTTCACCCAACAAGCCTAATTTTCACAGCGTGTTGGTGCACTCCTTTCCTCTGGCCTTGCTTTTATGATGTGCTACTTCCATGAAAACCATGGAATAACAAACCCAACGTTTGTGGTGGTGCGCACGACCACTTCCGTCCCTGCCCCTGGTCATCTTTGAACCCTCAAGTGTGTCGACTTCTCCCTCCGTTCCTTATATTTAAGATGCTCTTCTTCCTTGCAAAGTTGCAACCAACGAGCCTAATTTCACGACACTGTGTGTCCAGTTGCTCTCCCTGCCTTGAGTTTCTGATCCACTACCGAGTAACAAGCTTTCTGCCAACAAGGCCAATTTATATATCGCTCTGTGTGCCCACTTTTGTGCCCGGACCTTGGCTTTCTGATACAGCCTTTCAAAGTATCAGCCAATCTGCCAAGCGTTCATAGTGGAGTGTGACTCCACGTTACTGCTGGTCCGCTCCTTTCTGATGCACGGCAACCTCACCATGCATGAAGTACCAAGCAAACATTCATTACGCTCTATGTGTATAATTCTGTCTCAAAGCCATGCTTTCCTCCTGCGGCACAGCCTTGCAAAGTACGACGAAACGAGCGGAACGTCCCTAGCGCTATCTGTGTGCAAAGATTTCTTCCAGCCTTGTTTTCTTCTTATAAGCGAAAGCCTTGCGAAGCACGAAAAATAAGCCCTAGTTCCTAGTGCAGCATGTGTTCCATTCTGTCTCCCAGTCTTCCTTTAACGATGCTCAACAGCCTTCCAACTCATGAACCATTAAATCGAATGTAAAAAATTCAGGGAGTACTTTGTTGACCTAAAGTGCGGTGAGGCGAAAGCCTTAAGCGCAGTGCTGCTGCTTGTGTCACTGATGTGTGGTTAAGATGTTAAGCTTCGCCTCTAAGACCGGAACGCGACAGCGTCTTGCAACGCTGCCTAGAGAGTCCATAGAACGCCATCGCCCATTCGGTTCTGCGCCTTGCTCGTCGGTAAATTGGTTTTTGAGTTAAGGAAATGTATATGTCTCTCATATCTCGGTGGACACCTAAACCTCGCCGTAACAGGAAGGAAGGAAGATGGGAGTGAATGAAGACACCGTATTCACTAGACGTGCCTTTGTTCATTCCAAACCATCGAGCTGGCATGATGGAGTGGTAGCCTGCTCGTCTCGAACTCCGGAGACCGGGGTTCGATTCCCAGGTTCGGCCAATTTCCTACTCGGTTTTATTTATTTATCTGGCCCGACTAGAAAGGTTAATAAGGCCAATTGGTAAAGCACTCAATTAACTAAACTCAGTCCCACTTACTTGGAGCATCACTATACGATCCCTTTAATTGGTTGCATGGTTAGTCGCCAAAGTAGAATTGGCCCCGTTTGAAATTCGCGCACTGTGACGTCAAAACCTTTCGACCAATTGAAAAGCGTGACATTTCTGTCCACAACTGCTGCTTACAACAATGACCCTATCGAAAAATATCATATGAATTCATATGTGTCTCGTATCATTCCATATGTGTTACATACGAGCTATATGTGTCAGATATGTGTCTCGTATGAACTCGTATGCAGCCCATATGAGTTATATGTGTCAGTATATGTGCCTCATATGAACTCGTATGCAGCCCATATGAGTTATATGTGTCAGTATATGTGCCTCATATGAACTCGTCTGCAGCCCATATGAGTTATATGTTTCATGTTTCAGTATATGTGCCTCATATGAACACATATAGGCTTCATACAAAGTTCATATGTGCCACATATGTGCCTCGTATGGACTCATATGGGCATCATGTGAGCCATATGTATCGACAAATGCGCCTCATATCAGCACATATGCTTCATACGAGTTCATATGTGTCACAAATGTGCCTCGTATGAACGCGTATAGGCTGCGTACGAGCTCATACACGTCACAAATGTCACAGATGAACACATGTGCTACATATATAGCAGTTCACGCGCTACGGAAATGTGACTTGTATGGACTTATTACATATGTGGCATACCTCAATTGACACGCGACACTCGAGCGTACATAAGAGCTCCGATATGCAGCGTATCAGCTTACATCAATCTCGTGCGAAACAGATAGCCGCTGATGAGTGCCTCTTATAGAGTGGGCCTTGCTGTTTGAAACACGCGGAAAAGAAGGGATGAACAAGCGATTAACAAGTGCCCAACCAACGCATAAAAAAACTCTTGGCCTGTTTCAAATATTTTTCTCCTTGATTCTCTGCTTGTGCCCTCTTGTAAACAGCGCCTATCCAAACAGTATGACGTTAGGCGTTTCCAATGTGCTTGGACAAACGTTCAGCTAGAAGGTAAATATTGCCTTCTGGGCTTAGGTGAGCTGTTGAGCGAATAACGCCAGGTATTTTCATGCAAGAGCTCCGACTGTAGTTAACAATAGGTGCGAATGAGAGTACTACGATGAATGGTGCACGCGCTGTGAAAATTAAAATACATAGAAATATCAGATCTTTCAGTGCTTATCACAGAGCACATCAAGATTCACAATATCAGTGGAAGTGCAATCGGCTGTAGTTCAGCTCCTTAAACCTTACAAATAAACATTTGACCTCGCACCTAAACGTCGAATTCTGAAGTAGTGGGAAGCATAGCGTAAGTCTTGTCATCCAAATATAGCAGAAATGATTCCGTGTCAGCCGTGGTGTAATGGTTAGTGCCCTAGCCCTAGCCCCCCGTCTTTTACCCGCCGGAGCAAGTTCGTTCTGCTACAACGTTCCCATTCGGACGCCCACATGAAAACTACAAAAATCCTGTGGAGCTTCTGAACGTTCACACACGAGCAATGCAAAACCTGCATCACATACCAGAGTTTGCTAATAAAGGAAATATTGCAGACTGTAGCTCTGGCGAAAATTGAAAGACTGGTGCCTTTCCATTTCCCAGCTCGATCACGTGCGTCTTTAGTTTCCTCTTTCCAATACTCCTCGCTATCGCGATAAGCATCGAGCGGAACGCCCAAATACTTGCCCGGGGTCGTCGCCCACGGTACATTGGCGAAATTGTCCGGGTGGGATGGCCACCATCCATGCCAGAGCCCAAGGCACTAGGACCAGTTAGCCCCGCTACCTGTGACTTCGCTGAACGCGCGTACACACCCGATAGCTTCACTTATGCTCCCCTGATCAACCGTAAATACTGCAACGTCATCTGCATGGGCCAGCAGCTTAACTTCAGCTGCTTGTAACCTAAAGCCATTAATACTATTGTTTTCTATGATTTTCATTCAGTTCAGTTCAGTGCATTTATTTCAGTCATGTACAATGGCTGAGGAGAAAGGAAAAAAAGCCGCGCACGCGGCTTGACAAAGCTCCCATCTCCCGTAGCGGCTTGGCACGGCGATGACAGGCAGCAGTAAAACAATAACAAGAGAATGCATGAAATAACAAATATGTACAATATCTTCATAACAGATCACCAGAATAGTCTCGGTACTGTTACACACACGCAAATGATAGTTTAATCACAGCACATGGATACTTAGTTTATTTTACACTTGGATATGATTCATTGTTTTGTAAGAACATATTTCTGACAGCGTTATATGAAACGGAAAGAATGGATTGATTAGTGAAAGCATTTCTATTAAGGAAAGATGGCAACACATACCTGAGAGTTTGAAAACCGTAATTTGTGCGTGGACAAGGTACATACCAATATTCGTAGTGTCTTGTGTTGTGAACAGCGGTATTTTCCCGTAGATTCGCAAGGTCAGCAAAAAATGTGGTGTCACTATGTACCTGAGATTTGTACTGCTGAATTACACGGTACTGATGAATAACCCTTGCATCCAGAATGCGGTATTTTGCAAATAGAGCACTCGTATGTGCTAAGTATGTGGCACCCGCAATTGCTCTGACTGCATTTTTTTGTAATGTCAAAACCTTGTGAATATTAGTTTGCGTCGTTGTACCCCAGACCAAATGACAATATTTAACATGAGAGTCAAAGAGGGCATGGTAAATAACAAGTTTTGTCCTAGTAGGTATCATGCACTTTAACCTTCTGAGTATGCCGACAACGCGAGCTAGCTTACTCTCCATTTGCTCGATGTGGTAGTCCCATAACATAAATTCATTGAAGTGAACGCCAAGTGTTTTTACAACATTAGTTATTTCTATTATATTACCACCCAATACTAAATCTGTATGTACAGCCCATTTGACATTTTTAGCTCTAAAAAATATCGCCTTTGTTTTCCGTGTGTTTATTAGTAGGGAATTTTTTTCAGACCATGAGTTAAGTTTTCCCAACACGCTATTAGCCTTTTCTACTATATCATTCGCGTTGGTGCCGGACAGAAATAAAGTAGTGTCGTCAGCGTAAATTACGTATTCTGTTTCGGAGTCAATCTGTACTAAATCATTAATATATACATTAAATAATAAGGGACCAAGGATACTACCTTGAGGTACACCATGCTTTATTTTATTGTAAGTAGAGCGATGATTATCTATAGAAACGTACTGATATCGGTCAGTTAAATAGCTGGTGATAAGAGATAGTGCTTTGTTCCGGACACCGTATGCAGAAAGTTTAAGAAGAAGTGTTTCGTGATGAATCCTATCGAAGGCTTTGGAGAAGTCTATGTATATTCCAAGGGTTATTTGTTTACATTCAATATTATTTAAGATTATTTCTTTTTGCTTCAGGAGAGCCATTTCAGTAGAGGACTTAGGTCTAAATCCAAACTGTCTTGGAGTTATCACATTGTATTTTTCAAGAAAATTGGAAAGTCGTAAATGTATTGTTTTTTCCAAGCCCTTAGAAAAAATAGGCAATATAGACACTGGTCTATAATTACCGAGATCGTTTTTCGAACCACCTTTATAAAGAACAACTACTTTTGCTATTTTCATGTCCGAAGGGAAAATGCCGGTACTCAAAGACAAGTTATAAATATAAGTTAAAATTGGGCAGATAATATCCAAGACGTACATAACAGGCTTCATTTTCAGTCCAAAAGCATCTTCACTGTTTGTATTGTTCATGCCTTTATATATATTAAGCACCTCATTTTCGTCACAACATGTTATAAAAATACTGTTACTTGTACGATTCGTAATGTACTCCAATGCCATATAGTTGTGTTCACTATCAACAAGTCCACTGAAATAGCTATTAAACTTATTTGCGAGTGCGAGTCCACTATAACTAATGCCTTCCATTGTAATACTGTCAATTGTATTTGTAGAGTTAGGGTTCAAGACTCGATTCAACCTATTCCAAACTTTCTTTTGATCGGTCAAACCAGCGAACATGTTAAGGTGATATGCATTCCTCGCTTTTCTTAAAGTTAAGTTCAGTTTGTTTCGGTACCTCTTGAACGTTGCCCACGATTCTGCACTGCGACTTTGTAAGAATTTCTGATAGAGGGAATTTTTCCTGGCAATCATTCGAAGAATATGCGATGTAATCCAGGGTTTACGAGCTCGTTTTGGTTTCTTTACATCTTTGTACGGAAAACTGTTACGATATATAGAAGCGAATATCTTCAGAAAACAACTAAACGCTATGTCAGCAGTCAATGCAGCAAAAACTGGTTCCCAGTTGACGTTCATTATTTTGCGTCGAAATGTTTCTAACGTGGTTGGGGTGATCTGCTGTATTTTTCTATTTGTTTGTTTACAGTTTGTTTTTAATACAGGCACACTATTACATACGATGTAAACAGGCAGGTGGTCACTAATAGCATAATTAATAACCCCGGTTGAGAGCACATTTGTTGCGTTATTTGTAATCAGCAAATCAAGAAGTGTTGCCGTAGTGGGTGTTATGCGTGTAGGTAATGCCACAACGTTTACAAGACAATATGATTCCATTAGTAATGATAGTCGTGACTTTCTGGGTGTATTTTCATGCATATCGACATTGAAATCACCACCTATATATACAGTGTAATTATATTCAGTGGCAAATTGAAAAACATGCTCCATATAGTCAAAAAAGTTCTCAACACAACCATTCGGGGGGCGATACACAACAGTGAAGAGGTTCTTATTGCTACAAACTGAGAGCACCTCATAATCGGGTGTAACCGAAGTAATCTCATCAACCCTTTCACACTGAACGCTATCAAGCACAAACAAAGAAACGCCTCCACCTCTTCTGCTTGTTCTGTTTAGGAAGTAAGACTGATAGTTGAGCAGCTCAGGACAATCAACTTTGTCTTTGACCCATGTCTCAGTAAGCATTACCACAGAGAACATGAATTTAAACTGTTCAAGGAATGCACGTAAAATGTCATGTTTATCGCGAACAGACTGAATATTCAAACATAGCACTGAAAAAAGGTTAGACTGACCCTGAACCTCATTATTAATATCATTCGGAGAGAGGTACGTATCACCCATCTAGAAGGAACTAATTACAATCAAGAGCAGTGACTCACTACAACAGCTTCCTCAAATCATCATCGCATCGAATCACGTGTGCCAGTTCCCCGTTCGCCTTTCGTACAAGCACTTTGTTGTTTCGGTGCCAGGCATACTTGTAGGCATTCGCATCAGCCCATTTCTTTGCAGAATCGAGAAGCGTTCTGTTCAACCGAGTCAGGTTTTCTACGATTGAGACCTCAGAGTCAGACGTTCTGAGTGATTTTCCTTTCAAAAACCATTGATCTCTGAGCTTCTGGGAAGTGAAACGAACTAGCACACCTGGAACTTTGCCTTGTTTCGCGGGAAGCCTGTGTACGGCATCCACATCGCCTTCGCACAGCTCAGGAAGCTCAATTGAGTGGGCCACATCATTCACTTTTTCAAGCAAATTCTCACCATCTGACTCCGAAATACCATGGAATACCAAATTTTGCCGTCTACTCCTCCACTCCAAATCGTTCACAGTGACCTTCAGATGATTCACTTCCTCATTGTTACTACAACTTTCAAGGACAACAACTCGCTTTCGAAGTTCCTTAATCTCTGCCTCTTGTCTAGCCATTGTTTTTAACACTTCATCATATTTCTCTGACATCATATTGATCGACTTGTCAATATTGTCAACTTTTTCTGGAAGATGTTCAAGTTTCTCAAGTCTCGCAAGGATAGCACTGAGAATTACAGGTATATTGACTTCGTCTCCCTCCTTGCCGCCTCCCGCCCCTCTGAGGCGTGACGAATAGCATGTGCCACATTTCCAGACCTCGAAAAAAGCCTCAGCCTTTCCCTTCGCAGCAGCCTCAGACACCCCTGAACATTTTCCTAGGTGGAACAAGTTGCTACATTCAGAGCATTCCATTACACGGCCTTTGGCTGGAATTGCTTTCGAACATGCCGCACATATTTTATCGCGGCCAGCCATGTCTTATCTAACACGGGCCAACAAGTAAAAAAAGGCACAGCACAAAGCAAGACACTTTCGGCAGCGGTGGCAGCAGGGTAAGACCAAGACTGAAAATGTAAAGGCGAAAGCACCAACCTGCAACCAGTTGTACGGAGCAATTAGGCTGCGAACCGCTGTCTGCCACCACCGCAGCCGAAGTGACGAGCAGTGGGCGTGACAGGAGCGGCACAAATCATTCCGGTGATAGCAGCCTGGTGACGCTAGCAGCGGTAGTTGCTTGAGGAAACGAAATGCCGTGCATCCACAGCCGATCAGTTCAATGAAGGTTACTGCAGGTCCCACAGTCTTGGGAATTCCAGGCGAAGGAGAAATCCGTCGCGCAGTCTGCAACCTGCAACCTGCAACCAGTTGTACGGAGCAATTAGGCTGCGAACCGCTGTCTGCCACCACCGCAGCCGAAGTGACGAGCAGTGGGCGTGACAGGAGCGGCACAAATCATTCCGGTGATAGCAGCCTGGTGACGCTAGCAGCGGTAGTTGCTTGAGGAAACGAAATGCCGTGCATCCACAGCCGATCAGTTCAATGAAGGTTAGTTCAATGCAGAGCGTTTCGATGTAAATTCAAAACAAGAGAGGGCTGAGGGGGCAGCCCTGACGCCCCGAACGCTGCACGCTAATGGGGGCCCCCAGACTCTTGTTAACAATCAGTCTTGTCGCACAGTTTCGATACGCCAGGATACACCCTTAAGGATAACTGAACCGACGTTCACATGGTCTAAAACGGTAAACAAAATTTCATGGGAAACACAATCAAATGCCTTTTCGAGATCAATCTGAAGCATCGGTACTCGCCCATTGATGTCGCCACAGCTTTCAAGCACACCGCGCACTTTGTGAATGTTGGAAAAAATTGAGCGCCCTTTGATTCCACATGTCTGGTGGGGTCCAACAATATCCGATATCACTGTCTGCAGTCTTCGCGCCAATACCTTCATAAAAATTTTGTAGTCCACATTAGTGAGTGCTATGGGTCGATACGCTGTAACCAATTGTAATTTCTCTATATCATCCGTTTTAGGTATGAGCACTGCATGGGAGATCCTAAAAGACGGAGGCAATACGTTTATTTCATAGGCTTCATTGAACATTGTACACAGCACTGGGACAATTTCGTGCTTAAATTCTTTATAAAATGCCGCACTGAATCCATCTGGTCCTGGTGATTTTCCTAGGTTTAACTGATCTATCGCGTGCTCTACCTCGCTGTGAGTTATTGCTAGTTCCATTTTCTTTTTGCTTTCTTCGTCAAGCCGTGGCATTGCACCAAGAAACTGATGCGTAAAGGCTACTGCGTCTACAGGAGTCGATGAAAAAAGCCTCTGGTAGTATTCATTAAAGGCTTCTTTGATGTGGTCAGTGTCTGCCAATAAGATACCCCCCCCCCCCAATTCTGTTTTATCGATGTGTTTTCTTTCAGCGCGCGCTTTTTCTTGACCAAGAGCACGTTTCTTTTTAAGGCATCTGGTGAACCGTAAAAGACGGGTAAAAGACGGGGGGCTAGGGCTAGGGCACCTCTTTTTAAGGCAGCAGGTGAACCGTTGTTTGTTTTTTCGCGACGTCACAGACCCGTTCTTGCGCACCGTGTGCCAAGTGAAGCTGCGGCGATTGCTGCCGGAGTTTGTGGTATCCACAGAAGAGCTCTCTGGTGGAACTTTTGGTTACTACAAAGAGATTGTAGCAAGCGTTCGGTTTCTTTCGGCACGTTTTTCCACCAATTATATGTGGAAAAGTAAAAGGAAAAAGTTGTACAATGATCTTTGTGATATTGTTTTCCCAGAGCCCATGTACAGGGTCTTGTACAGTGGAGGCCTGGGAGGGGATGTTTTAAAAAGGGTGAAGAAAATGCAGGTGCCACCAGGAGTAAAGACTTTCTTTTTTATGTTACACACCGGGACGTTACCAGTTAAAAAGTTTCTAGAGGGAAAGGATTTATTTTTACCGTGGGGATCGAACTGCTTAATTTGTAAACAGCCTGTGACAATAGACCATGGTTTTTTTCATTGCTGGGAAGGGGTTTATTTTTGGGACGTGTTACAAAGGACCATAAAGAAAGAGCTACCACTTGACGCGCACGGAATTCGCTATTTAAGCACTGATAATGAGGATGGGGCACCTTTTGATCTCATAATGCTCTTGGGCCTCCACTGTATAGGGCGCTCCAGAATGGCAGGCTACCATTGTGACAAAGACGCACGACCGGCCCGAATTTATTTTCGGGAAAGCATGGACTGGTTTCTTGCAATCCAAAAAGCAGCTGCGGAGCCTCCCGAGTGGCTCTCAAGACTAGAGCCGTTGTGTATGTTGCGGGAATTTTAAGCTGATGAAGCCAGTCTCGTGCTGGCTGCCCACGACAGTGTCGTATTTATATAGCGTTATATGTATTTTTGTTGTGCAATGTCATGCGCCAAAGCCAGGCAATAAAGAAAAAAAAAGTGGTGTAGTGGTTAGGGGAATCGAACCAGGGTCTCCGAACCACTACACCACTTTTTTTTTTCTTTATTGCCTGGCTTTGGCGCATGACATTGCACAACAAAAATACATATAACGCTGATGAAGCCAGTCTCGTGCTGGCTGCCCACGACAGTGTCGTATGTATATAGCGTTATATGTATTTTTGTTGTGCAATGTCATGATACAAAGACAGGCAATAAAAGAAAAGAATAGTGGTGTAGTGGTTAGTGCAGTGAGCTGTAGATCTCTGGGTCGGTGGTTCGAATCCGGAACGACCCGTGGTTTTCTTTTTCGCGTCCAAATTTTTTTTTTACTTTCTTTATTTCGATAACTTCAATGGAAGCTATTTTATTGTTAATTGCCTTATAATTCCACCCCAGCCCTTCCCTTTCCTTTCCCAATATTTGTAAACCAGACACATATCACACGTATCACACATATGACACATATCAGACATATGACACATATACCATAATCTCGTATGAACCAGACACATATGACACATATATATGAGATTTTTCGATAGGGGAGGCATTAAAGGCTTCCGCCTTAATAGTGCCGTCTATGCCCACTTGGGTCCCTTTGTATTCCTATCTGAAAAGCGGTAACATAGCAATGTATGAATCACCCAACCTAAAATTCAAAGCGCTCTGTAATTGACTTCTGCATATCTGCGTTGGTTTATCATGCTTTAGTACATGTCTGCAATTCTGAAACAACAACTACAATTTACATACCGCTCTGTCTGTCCACTCCTGTCTCTCTGCCGTGCTTTTCTTATGCGGTGCACTTTTCAAAATATACATACATACGTACATATTTATTTTGTCACATTTACACATGGAAGTATATGTGCCCGCGGAAGCGCAAGACAGGGCGCTTGTGGGCGGGCCACGGCAATCAAACAAAGTGCAGACTCAGTGCAGACAAAATTACATGGTTTGCAATATAAAAGAGAGAAAAAAACATATATTGATAGGAACAACAATCACACTTGTACACACTGAAAAATTAGGGTAAATACATAGATTATGAGGATGCAACAACAACAACAACAACAATAAAGCACCCGTGCTTCATAACACATATCAACAAGACCTTCAGAGTGTTTCGAGCCATGATGTCAGTGTGCCGTTTTTAAGGTTCTAGACGTAACTAGCCAGGATTTTACTTGTAATTTGACCTCTTTGATAGTCTGCAATGATAGTATTTTTGTTGGAAGCTGGTTAAAAAGGAAGGGGATGTAGAACATTCGGCACCTTTTTCCCTAGAGTGTATATATCTTGGGAAGTTTAAACGGCTCTACTTTTCTTAGTATTTTAGGTTTGTTCAAAGGAAGCTTAAAGTTATTAGAAAAGTAGTTTGTACTAATTACTACATGTGTAAATATATCTTGAATGAAGTACACATCAGCTGCAATAATTCTTTCAGCACTATCTAAGGTCTCCTTAGACGTGCCATACAAAATGTTTGCGGAAATTCTGTGTAGTAATCTATCGATTTGGTTCCTTCTAGACAACGCACATGAGCCATAAACAGTGACACCATACCTTAATATAGACTCTCCTATAGCCTTAACACAAGCTGACGCAACGTAACAGAAGTATTGAAATTCATTCTGTAAAAATACATACCAGTAGCACGGTGTCGTTTGATGAGATGCTCAACATGAGAATACCAAGACGTGTTGGCGTCAAGATGAATACCTAGATATTTGACTCTTTCAGACAAGGACAGTGAAACACATTGACATCTAGGGCAGAAAGTACCGTGCACAATAACAGATTCCTTTAATATGACGTTTTTGTGCGGATTTCTAAAACAAACCGGAGCCGTTTTCTGCTTGTTAATGTAAATCTGGCTACCTGAAAACCAATCACACACTTTTTTACCATCCTTTTGTAGCAGCTCTGCAGCCCTGTTGCACGACTCATTCGGAACAAGGAGCGCTGTGTCATCAGCGTACTGGTAAAGTGCCGAATTAAGTCTAAGGTATGCCAAGTCATTTACATAAATATTGAAAAGAAAGGTCCTAAAACGGAGCCTTGTAGCACGCCATATAGAAGAGGTTTGAAGTCGCTGAAATTATCTTTGACTCGAACAACCTGAACACGATTTGAAAGGCAGTTTGAGAAAAACATGAGGTAAGGTCCGCGAAATCCAATGCTCTATAATTTCTGCAGCAGAATGCCGTGGTCCACTGTGTCGAAAGCTTTAGTTAAGTCTAAAAACAATCCAAGGACAATCTCATTTCTAACTACATGCATGTTAATTTTGTCACAACAATCTTCTAGAAGATCTACAGTGCTAGTCTCGCGCCGGAAACCATACTGTGTGCCATTTAGGATATCAAATCGGTCACAAAACGACAACATGCTCTGATATACGATTTTCGCCATTAAAATAGAAATGGTAGGCAATATAGCGATTGGTCGGTAGTTTCTCTTATCAGTTTTTTTGCCCGACTAATAGATGGGCCGTATAACGGATATTTTCATACCTTGGGGTATTTCCCCTGTTGAGAAGCAACCGTTAAGAATATGCAGGAGCACAATTTTTAGTTTGCTGTAATTATTTCTTAGATCTCGTAATCTGATCTTATCGTATTCGGGAGGTTTGCTCAGTGGGAGGACCTGAAGAATATTCCATAACTCAGTGTCATCAACCGTCGGTAAGTTCGCAGAGTTTGGTACGTTTGGACCATAGTATGGAGCCGGAGGCACTTTTGGTTGCGCTATTAATTCCTTCACAGATGTAGCAAACTGTTCGCTGAACGAGTCCGCCGTAGACTGATTACTTTCACTGCCAAAGGTACGGGATAATTCAGTATCTAGATTTTTGTTCTTAGTTTTACCCATTATGTCATAGAGAAGTTCCCACGTTTTTTTCATACTACCGCGGCATTTTACAAACTCAGCAGAGTAAAACCGCCGCTTTCCTATTCTTAACTTTGATGTAAGTTTATTCCGAACTGTACGATACAACTTCTGTAACTCTGTACCGGATTGACTACTCTTACAAAGTTGCCAAAGCTTGCTTTTTCAAACGATAACGCCAACATGTTATTTGTTATCCACTTCTTTTCAGGGTTTCTTAGTTTTTGCTTCACGTCTCGTATGGAGGATGAGTAAATTTGGTTGAATTTCTTAACAAGTAAATCATATGCGTCGGTGTGATGATGTATTGTTAAGCTTTCCCAGTCAAAGTTTTGGATCAGGCCATTTACACGTCGGTCGTCTAGAATGGTTATTGTACGTAAAGTTGACATTGGTGTTCCAGCTTCGCTGTTGACCAAACAAAGAGCCTGAAAATAATGATCTGCCACTTTTTCTCGTTTCACTGCAGCCACTAAGTCTAATGTTGGGCAGCTTACAGCAATGTTATCGATACAAGACTGAGTAAGCCGGGCACCAGCAAATTCCTCGCGAGTATAACTACGAATAGTATTGTCTATGCCATAACCAGCTAATAAATCGAGATAATCCTCAACACCACTTTTCTTTGGCTGTGAAATGTTAATGTTAAGGTCTCCCGCTAATATAACATTACTCTGAAAATGTTTGCACAAGAAGCAGGAAAGTTCAGAAAGAAATAATTGCAGGTCAGAGTTAGGCGGACGGTAGACAGTAATGACCACAAAAGACTCATCATGATTACTAATAGAAAGCGCAAGAACCTCTGCGGCCATAAAAGTGCAAGTTAATTCCTCAACAAACCATGCATCTCCAACAAACACTAAGACGCCGCCACCTCTACCTGAGGAACGACAGAGCTAGAATGACTGAAAACCCTGCACTATAAACCCGAGAGCCTCTGGCTTATTTACATTTATTTCAGTTAACACCACAACATCTAAATGATTTAATAACTGACACAAGTAGACATTTAGCTGCTCCCAGTGCCTTCTAATGCTCCTGATATTTACATGTACGAGGTCAAGTACAGGTTTTGAACATGAAGTCGTGAAGACGCGATCTCTGTGTTCTTTCCATTCAAGAAACGAATCAAACGTTTCGCACATGTTCATTGCAGTTTGTTGATATCGTCTTCATTCTGTATCTTTATCACAGTAGAACCCTCCACTTTCCTCATGAGCATGTGTCCATTCTTTGCCCAACCATATTTGTTTGATTTTAACTTGGCAGCGTTTTTAGCGAGCCACAGTAGCTTTTTTGTATAGGCAGTTAAGTTCTCATTGATGTAAATGCTCTCATCACTCAGAGTGTAGCGCTTCCGAAGCCAGAGCTCACGGTCACTCATTGACTTGAACTTGACAAGAATTACAGGAACTTTGCCATCTCTGGCCGGCAATATTTGTACGGCGTCTACACATTCAACAGTTTCTTCCGGGATTTCCAACCTGTTTGCAAGTGACTTCAATTCAGATACCAGGTCCTCCTTGTCTGCTTTCTTAATTCCATGTATCTCAATGTTCTGCCTACGAGAATAAGCTTCGAGATTGTTCACTGTGTTTCTAAGTTCATTTATTACAATAGCTTTCTCTGCTAAACTCTCAGCCTGTTCAACGCAATGCTTTTTCAGTTCAGCTACCTGAGTGTTCTGCGCGGCCAGCGACGTCTTAATTTCCTAGTAGTTTGACGAAAGCAGGTCCATCGCAGTTTCGACGCTCCCAATGATTTTGCCTTGCTTGTCAATTTTTTCTATTACAGAATCATTCTTTGCAGACTGATGGTGAATAGTTTTGTCAATTTGGTCCACACGCAAACTGATTTCAGACAGTTTACCGCTAAGCGCACGGATAGCGCGCAATAGTTCTGTCCTAGTCGATTCACCCTTTTTTACGCTACTGTCTGAATCAGAATCATGTGAATCCGTTGACTTCAGGGTCAGGCAAGTTGAGCACCCCCACTTAGACCTATCAAGTGTCTTCAAGGCCTTCTTATACACGCCAGAACATTTGCCAATGTGAAGCCAGCAGCTACATTCGGTGCAACGTAAGCAATTGTGAAGCAGCACAAGTTTAGAGCACACAAAGCATTTATCATCGGTATTAGGCGCAACCATTGAAGCACAAAGCAAGGAAACAACCGGTCAGATTGCAGTCCGACGAAGTGCTCAAAAGTTATATCACTATCTAGCTAGAGGAAAACTCTCACCTAGAACGATAATGCGTGCGTCAGTACTTGAGCCCACACTCCGTCGGAGTGCCAACACTCCCAATTTTCAAAGCGCTGCGTATGTCATTTCTTTCTTGGTCCCTTGTTTTTCTAAGGCACTACAGCCTTCGAAACTGCGAACCAACGAACCGAGCTTTCGTAGTAGTGAGCATCTCTACTACTGTCGCTGCCCTTCCCTTGTGGTGTGCGTCAAACCTCCCCATATATAAATATTCAAGCCAAACTTTAAAAGCTCTGGATTTGTCTAAGCGTGTCTGTACCTGCCTTGTTTATCTGATGTGGTACAGCCTTGGGAAGGATTAACCAACTGGCAGAACAATCATGGCGTTTTGTTCATCCACTTTTGTGCAACTGCCTTGGTTTTCCTACGTGCTACAGCCTTGCAAATTATTAACCCTATAGCCTTATAGCGCTGTTTTTGGGCACTTCGGTCCATGTTCCTTACAACCTGATGTACGGGAATTTCGCCATTAACCAAATATCAAGCAAACATTCATAGCGCTGTGTGAGTCCACTCCACTCTCAATACCTTCTTTTTTTCACGCCCTATGATCCAACAAGTCGTGCGTTCATAGCGTTGCGTATGTGCACTTCTCTTCCTGTGTTTTCCTATCCCATCCGCCGTTACATTGCGATGCATGGATTATCCAACCAAACCTACATAGCGCTGTGCATGTCCACTTCTGTCTCCCTGCCTTGTTGTTTCAGATGCGCTATGAATTTGCTAATATGAGCGAATACGCCTAATTTTCATAGCGCTGTTGAAGTCCAATTTTTTCCCCTCCTTGTGTTCCTAAAGCGCTACAGGCTTGCAAAGCATGAAGGAACGCATGGAACGCTCATACTGCTGTGTATCCCCACTGCTGTCCCTCTCCGTTTATTTCTGATGTGCGGCAATCTCGCCATCTAGGAATAATGAAAGCAAACTTTCACAGCGCTGTGCATGTTCACTTTTGAAGCGGAAAGCTTCACTACGAGAGTCAGACCCGAGCTTCGCGTATGCCGTATGCTGCGACTTAGTGACGTCACGCGCAGCGCACGTGACGACGCAGCCGCGCGCTACTGCGCATGTGCGCCGCCTTCTCACCGCCGCTACCACTGCGCGCGCTCCCCTCCTCACTTCCGTTTGACCTTTCGTTGAAGCCGGCAGACCTCCTCTCCGCATTGCTGCGGGCAGTTTTAACCGCGCCGATTTCCGTCTCCTCCGCCTCCGTACAGACAGCGTGTGGACGGCCGAACGCCTCCACCGTTATCGTAGCGCTCCCAGTGACTTGTGCGCGAACTGCGACAGCCATGACGTCAAAGCAAGTATAACTGAAGCTTTTCGCTTGTATATCCACGCTTAACCAGAGCTAAGCCACTGCCTAAAGTTTTTCTTCCGTGTTTTTCTAATGGGCTACAATATTTATGCACTCTTTGTGTGAATTTAGTTCTGCCTCTCTGTCTTGTATTTGTTATGTGACATAGCATCGGAACTTATCAACCAAGAAGGGAAATTTTCTTAGCGCTATGTGTGTTCACTTCTGATCCCGGCATTGTTTTTCGCTACAACATTGCAAATTATGGTTCCGAACGTTCTTAGTGCTGTCTATGTCGACTTCTCACCCCTGTATCTTCCTTTCCGACGCACGACAACATACTTATGTATGAATCTTCATGCCAAACTTACATACAACTCTTTGCTTCCCTTTTGTCGTTCAGCCTTGATTTTTGTTGTGTTTGAGGGCTTTAAAAAGCACTGCGCGAATGGTAGTGCTTCAGCGGGGCAACATGAGTCACTTCAGTGCGTGCAGAACGATGGCCGCTTTCAGCGTGACGCGCTATGCGGTAACTGAGCTCGATGATTTGCTCAATAATAACAAAGGGGCCATCGTAGTGGCGCAGCCGATCCTGGGATACTCCCCGCTTTCTGACAGGCCGCTACAACGAGACCAAATCACCAGGGCTGTAAGTGACGTGATGGTGGTGGGCATCGTAGCGCGATTTGGACCGACCTTTGGGGGTCGAGAATGCGAAGGCGGGCAAAGCGCCGGGCTTCTTCGGTGATAGAGAGTGGCTCTGCGATGGAGGGATCTTCATAATACTTGGCAGAAAATGGTAGTATGGTGTGCAGGGTGCACCGTGGGGGGCGGGCATATGGTGAAAAAAAAGGAGCTGAAGCCCATAGTCTCATGGCGCGCGGTATCAAAAGCGTAGATGATGGACGGCAGGACGCTGTCCCAGTTCTTGTGCTTGGAATCAACGTACATTGAGAGCATTTTACTAATCGTGCGGTTCGTGCGCTCAGTGAGCTCATTCGTCTGGGGATGCTAAGGCGAGGAATGGCGAAAAATCGATGCGCAGGAACGGAGAAGCTGCACTACGACGTCAATGATGAACTGCCGACCACGGCCACTGATGATAAATTTTGGGGGTCCATGGCGGAGAAATATGGAGCGCAGCAAAAAAGAGGACACATGATGCGCTGCCGACGAGGGTAGTTCTGCGTTTTCACAATACCGAGTAAGGAAGTCAACGCAAACCGCTATCCATCGGTTCCCATGTTAGGATTTGGGAAATTGGACCAGGAGATCTATACCCATTTGCTCGAACGGTGCGGCAGGTGGTGTAAACGAGTGAATCTGACCAGATGCAACGCTAATGTGGCGCTTGTATAGTTGACACTGAGTGCAGCTCGCGGCGTGCCGCTCAGTCGTAGCCTGCAATTTCGGCCAATAGAAGCGTGCGTGGATACGGCGAAGCGTTCATGCCGTACCAAGATGTCCAGATGTAAGGTTGTCGTGCGTGGACTGCAAGACAGAGGTGTACAGGCTCTTCGGAACTACCAGTAGGAAGCGCTGGCCTGTAGAAGAATAGTTTTTCTTCGGTAGGATACCATCTCACACACAGAAGTGGTTTGTACCGGAGGAGTCTTCAGCCTCAGCAAGGAGGGACCGGAATGTTAAATCTTTCTACTGGTCCGCTTTGAACGTGGGGAAATCAGGAAAACACAATGACACTGACGAAGCACAGTGGTCGAACTTATCGATGTTAGAGTCCGGCTCAGGAAGGGGCGACATCGAAAGGCAGTGTGCGTCAGCGTGCCGGCGACCGCTCTCGTAGGCGACTGTGTGGTCAAACTCTTGCAGCCGAAGAGCCCACCATGCAAGGCGCCCACACGGGTCACGAAGGCTAAGGAGCCACCGGAGCACACGATGGTCGGGGACGATGGTGAACGGGCGTCCGCATAGATATGAACAGAAACGCTTCATGGCGAAGACGACGGCGAGGTATTCCTGCTCGGTGATCGTACAACTGCGCTTCGGCTTACTGAGCGAGCGACTTGCATGAGCAACAACTTGCTCTTTGTTGTCGCAAAGCTGGACGAGCACAGCGCCGAGACGAACACCGCTCACGTCGGTATGAATCTCTCTGATGGCGGAGGGATCGAAGAATCGAAGTACAGTGCGATACTTGAAAAGGAAGTTTGGTTGGCGGAAGTCGGAGTCGCACTCAGGGGTCCCATCGAACACCACATCTTTCAGAAGCAGGCCTGCCAGGGTATGTGATGTCCGCAAATCGATGGCTAAAGCGGCGAAGGTATGAGCATAAGCCCAGGAAACTTCGCAGCTCTTTGAGAGACTGTGATGGCTGAACCACTCGACAGCTGCGGTATTGGCTGGATCAGGTCTGACGTCGTATTTGTCAACTGGATGTCCAAGCACTAACGCTTGACGCGCACCAAAGTGACACTTTTAGCATTAAACACAAGGCCAGCTTTACGCATATAGTCCACGACGAGAGCTTAACGGTCGTTGTGCTCACTGAACGTCTTTCCGAAAATGACAAACCCGTCCAGGTCGCACATGCATATTTCCCATTTCAAACCATGGAGTATAGTGTCCTTCAATCTATTGAAAGTGGCGGGCGCATTACGAAGGCCGAATAGCATTAAATTAAATTCATAAAGGCCGGCAGGTGTAATGAAAGCGGTTTTCTCCTTGTCCGCGGGATTCATAGGAATTTGCCAATATCCCGACCGAAGATCAATAGAAGAGAATTAGGAGGCTCAAGAAAGGCAGTCATTGGCATTGTCGATCCGAGGGAGGGGGTATGCGTCTTTTCTTGTGACGGCATTCAGACGATGGTAATCCAAGCAAAAACCCCATAATCCATCCTTCATTCGAACAAGGATTACTGGAGGACCCAGCCACTTGATGTATGAATAATCAAGAAAAAATTCCATAACCCAGTGTGTCTATTTCTGCCTTCGTTCTTTCTATTTGTGATGTTATACATCCTTGAGAGTTTCAACCAACGAGCGTATTTTCACAGCACTGCGTGTCCATTTCTCTCTACCTGACCGAGTAGCGGAGTATCTACCAACAAGATCAATTTATATATCACTCTGTGTGCCGACTTCTTTGCACCGTCCTTGGCTTTCTGATGCTCTACAGCCTTGTAATTTATCAGCCAACCAGCCAAGCGTTCATATTGGAGTGTGTGTCCATTTCACTCCCGGTCTGTTCTTTTCTGATGCACGCCAACCTCGCCTTGCATTAATCATCAAGACAAACATTTATTGCGCCGTATGTGCACACTTCGGTCTCCTTTCCGTGTTTTCCAGATGCGGCACAGCTATGTGTGTCCAAATTTTTCTTCCAGCCTTGCTTTTTCTCATACGCAAAAGCTTTGGAAAGTATGAACCAACAAGCTTTAGCTCATAGTACAGCATGTGTTAAATTCTGTCTCCTTGTCTTGTTTTCTGAAGCTCTACAGTCTTGTAAATTATGAACCTTTGAGTCGAATGTGAATAGTGCTGTCTATGCCCACTTGTGTTCCTGTGTATTCCTATCTGATAAGGAGTAACCTAGCCATGTATGAATCACCCGACGTAAAATTCAAAGCGCTCTGTAGTCTACTTCTGCATCGCTGCGTTGTTTTGATGACGCAGTAGTACATATTTGCAATTGTGAAAACCCAACCCCAATTTACATACCTCTCAGTCTCCACTTCTTGTCTCTCTGCCTTGCTTTTCTTATGCGATGCACCTCTGAAGAATGAACCAGGCCGCGCAATTTCCCTACCGCTGCATATGTTCACTTCTTTCTCTCTCTTGTTTTTCTGATGTGCTACAGCGTTGAAAACTACAAACCAGCCAGCCGAACTTTCGTAATACTTTGCATCTCCCCTACTGTCGCTGCCCTTTCCTTCTGATATGCGGACAACTCCCCGTATTTATGAATATTGAAGGAAAATTTTCAAAGCGCCGCGTGTGTCGCAGTCTGTCGGTCCTTGCTTTGTTTATATTCAGTGCAACCTTGCAAATGATTAACAAGCCAGCCCTATAGCGGTGTTATTGTCCACTTCTGTTCATGTCCCTTACTATCCGATGTACAGCAATTTTGCCTTTAATCAGATATCAAGGCGAACTTTCATAGCGCTGTGTGAGTCCACTTCTGTCGCAATACCTTCTTTTTCTGATGTGCTACAGTGTAATGAACAAATGAGTCGTGCGTTCATATCTTTGCTGATATCCACTTCTCTTCATTAGTTTTCCTATCCCATGCGCGGTAGCCTCGCGATGAATGAATCATCCAACCAAACATCTATAGCGTTGTCTGTGTCCACTTCTGTCTCTCTGCTTTGTTTTTTTAGATGCGCTACGGCTTTGCTAATGTGATCGAATACGCCCAACTTTCATAGCGCTATGCATGTCCAACTTTTTCCGTTCCTCTTATTTCTAATGCGCTACAGGCTTGCAAAGCGTGAACGAATGAGTGGAAAGCCCAAAGTGCTGTGTATCCCCACTACCATCGCTGCCCCTTTCTTTCTGATGCGCAGCAACCTCGCCATGCAAGAATCATAAACGCAAGCATTCCTAGCGCTGTGTATATCCACTTTTTCTGCCTTGTTATTCTGATACGCTACAACCTTGGGAAGTACGAGCGAACGTGCCGAACTTTCACATTTCTGTGCATCCCCACTACATCCCTGTCCTTTTCTTTCTGTGGCGCAGCAACTTCGCTATCTATGAATCATCAACGCATGTGCTTGTAGCGATGCGTGTGTCGACTTCTGTTCCTCTGCCTTCTGTTTCTGATGCTTTACATTCTTGCAAGTTTAAACCGAAGAGCCGATGGTTCATAGCGCTGTGCATAATCGAACTCTCGGACCCTCTCTGTGTCCTCTTGTGTCGCCCTCCCTTGTTTATATGATGAATTAAAGCGTTGCAAATATAAGCAACAAGGTCAATTTTCATAGCACTCTTTGTGTAAATATAGTTGTGCCTTCCTGTCTTGTATTTCTTATGTGTGAGTTTAACCAAAAAGGAAAATTTTGACCGTGCTGTGTGTGTTCACTTCTGATCCCCGCCTTGGTTTTCGGTACAGCATTGCAAATTATGATTTGACAAGCCGAATGTTCGTAGTGCTGTCTATGTCGATTTCTCACCCTGTCCCCTCCTTTACGATGCGCGAAAACGTTATGTATGAATCATCAGGCCAAACTTTCATTCAACTGTTTGTTTCCCTTCTGTCTCTCTGCCTTAATTTTTTGTTGTGTTACAGCTGCGGAAAGTAATAGAGAAGGAGTCGAACTTTCACAGGGCTGTGTTGTTAACTTCCATCCCCTTGTTTTGTTTTTCCAATGGGCTGCGGCGCTACGGCTCGGCTAATTTTACCCAACACGCTCAATTTTCACATCGATGCGTTTGCCACTCCTGTTTCTTCCCTTGCGATGCACGGTGACCTCTATTTAAATGAAACATAAACGCAGGTGTTTGTAACGACTTGTCCGTTCACTTCTGTCTCTCTGCATTGTTTTTGTAATGTGCTAGAGCCTTGCATCTTATAAACCGACGAGCTGAACATTCATATATTTTTCTATGTCCTCCTTGGTCCTTGCCCCTTTTGTTCGGATTCTCGGCAACCTCACAATGTAAGAATTATCAGCACAATCTTTCATAGCTCTGTGTGTTTCTCCTTCTGTCTCCATAGCTTATTTTTTTGATGCGGTAAAGCTTTGCAGTTTTTAAACCAACAAGCCCCATTTTCTAGCACTGAGTTTGTCCACTTGTGTCTCTCTGCCTTTATTTTTATTTATGTGTTACAGCCTTGAAAATGGGATCCATCAACGCTAGTTTTCATAGTGATGTGTGCATACCCTTCTGTCTCCCTGCATTGTTTTTGTGATGAGCTGTGCCACTGCAAAGTATAAACCAACAAGGGTATTTTTCCTAGCACTGTGCGTGTACACCTCTGTCTCTCTGCTTTAATTTTACAACGCACAATATGAACCAATAAGTACAAATTTCGACATTAATAAAGAGCATCTCCAACGCGCTCTTCACATGAGGGTTATCGACTCTCCGCTCAGCTCTCTTATGCAATTAGTTTAATGCGATTTAACATCTTCTCAGAACTCAGCTAAAGACATTCCTACCCCCGGACATGCTTACGTCTGTATCGTTGGAAATATCGCGCTACTTCTCGCAAGCTCCCGTGGATTATTCATGGCTTGCACCGTTTCGTCCGCCCGATATCAATGTGTTGCAAGAGGCCGTTAGCTGCACTTGCCCGGCGCTATCTTCCATTCTCTTGTGAATCATCAATACTTAAAACTCGGGAGAGACCCCAGCACTGTTTAGCCCTAGCGGGCTCTTGCTCTTCAGTGAGACACAAAAGATATTTTCCCATAAATAATCCTACAGACACTACCTTGATTTTCTCAGATAATTTATGTATTTTGTGATATTCCAGAGCATCTGAATAGAGCGGCTCCCGCGCCTGCGATCGAAATTTTGTTCCCGCATGATTAAAAGTTTCATCAATACGAGTCCATGGAAATGGTCAAAATTTGCATTTCTTTTCCGAGACGAAACCTTTGTTTGTCAAAAATTTCCTGCTCTGATCGCTTTTTCCCTTTGGAAACCCACAAAAGGCGGGACTCAGATCTTTGATTGTAGATATGTTTTTTGCCACATCAACCAAGTATATTGTCCAAAATTGAAGTTTTCAATGCACAGCCGACAAATTACTCGCAAGAAAAAAGAAGCCAAGAGGTCCGCTTCTGCGCAATTGTTGTTCTGTGGTCGAGTACTCCAAAGATGCTACTTCCAAACTGCGAGGACGTGTGATCGATCTCAACTATTTGCGCACATCTTTTTTTCGCATGATTACAGAGCGCCATTCTAACGGTACTTAAGCATGCGCTACCTCGGGGCAGCTGAGGCAGCTAGGAGTGCTTGTCCCGAAATGCTAATGCGGCCTAAGCCCCCCACGCTGTGCTCAGCCAAAACCATTGCTTCCCTACCACCCCCGTACGATCATGGTTCTGGGCAAGAGGCTCTGTGCACCTAAATACCTGTTAGGACGACCGTCTATAACACTGCTCGATATCAGAGACTTCTTCCTTTTTGCACTTAAAAATACATGTCAGCACCCCTCCTCATCTGCACTAAATTAGCCGCAGTTATTCCTAGAAGGTTGTTGACTTTTAGCGATGACTTCTGAGGCCATTCTATCTGTTCTTAACAATTCAGAGAAGCCTAGACGGCAGGCGACCTCGGTAATGAGTGATATAAACTCTAAACTGTATCCGGGCCGCCGCGGTAGCTCAGTGGCTATGGTGATCGGCTGCTAACCCAAAAGACGCGGGTTCGATCCCGGCCGCGGCGGCTAGAATTTCTTTGGAGGAGAAATTCTAGAGGCCCGTGTACTGTGCGATGTCAGTGCAAGTTAAAGAACCCCAGGTGGTCGAAATTTCCGGAGCCCTCCACTACGGCGTCTCTCATAGCTTGAGTCGCTTTGGGACGTTAAACCCCATAAACCATAAACTGTATTCGGGGCGTACGAATGCCAACCTTTGGCAACATCATGCGGAGAACCTCCGTATCAAACACTCTGTCATCAGAACTATGGTACAAGTTCTATTGTGTACAAGCAACAGGTCTTAAGCGCCGTCGCTGTGTTCTTTACACATTTTCTTGCCTTTCTCTGTTCTTTTCTGGGTTGCAGAGGTGCCCCGGTTTATTTCATTTCCACCCTGCTCTCTCCCTGGATGTGCAGGTCCTTACACTGACGCCTCTACCAATGGGTTATCGACAGTACTCTCTTTTTATTTAATGTTAGCATCCTCTCCAATTGGTTTTAAGCAAGTGTCCCTGAGCAAGCGCAATCAATCTTTTTCACCACCGTGTTTAGTGATCAGCCTACCCAGTTTGACGGCCTTGTCGGCAGAGATGGTCAACGTGTCTTCTATCCCGTTCTTCAGAACTACATTCCCCCAACTAACTACAACGTCATGCGTCCTGCTGAGCATTCCCCCACTCGTTTAGGAATACGTAACTGCAAAGTGCTCTTTTTTCACGCCAGGCCTGTAGGGAATGAGTTGCGTCATGCTAGCTGCAGCGCTCTACTCTTGGATCGCAAAATGCGCTTAATGCAGCCGTCTTCCCCTCCCAGAACCCTCAATTTGATCGTTTCGATAAGCGATCATGTTTGATTGAGAGAACCTGCTACCATGTGCTTTAACCTGCCGCCTCGTACGTCTCTGTCTTGAGATTGAGCTAAAAGCACTACCTGACGGTCTGCCCAAGAACGCAGGCTCACCCGGGCTACCCTTACTGCGGTTAGTTGACTCACGTCCCTAAATTTCTCTGTAATGTGACATCACTTCGCAGCTCATCAACACATCATCCTGCCTGACTACACCTACTGCCGGGCAAAGGCCTCTCCCATGTCTCTCCAATTAACCCTGTCCTCTGCCAGTTGCGGCCACTGTATCCCCGCAAACTTCTTAATCTCATCCGCCTACCTAACTTTCTGCCGTCCCCTGCTACGCTTGCCTTCTCTTGGAATCCACTCCGTTACCCTTAAGGACCAGCAGTTATCTTGCCTTCACATTACATGCCCTGCCCAAGCTCATTTCTTCCTCTTGATTTCAACTAGGATATCATTAACGTGTGTTTGTTTCCTCACCCACTCCACCCTCTTCCGATCTCTTAACGTTACACCTATCTTTTTTCTTTCCATAGCTCGCTGCGTTGTCCTTAACTTAAGCTGAACCCTCTTTGTTAGCCACCACGTTTCAGCCTCTTAGGTGAGTACCGGTAAGCTGCAGCTGTTGCATAGTTTTCTCTTGAGGGATATTTGCAAACTGCCATTCATGATGGGAGAGATCCTGCCATATGCGCTCCACCCCATTCTTATTCTTCTAGTTATTTCCCTCTCATGATCCGGATCTGCAGTCACTACCTGCGCTAAGTCGACATATTCTCTGACTACTTCCAGCGCCTCGCTACCAACTGCGAACTGCTGTTCCCTTGATAGGTTGTTGAACATTACTTTGGTTTTCTGCCTGTTAATTTTTAGCCCCACCGTTCTGCTCTGCCTGTCTAACTCATTGATCATGCTATGTAGTTGTTGTCCTGAGTGGCTTAGCAAGGCAATGTCATCAACGACTCGCAAAATAATCAGGTAGTCTCCATTAACTCTTGTCTCCAACACTTCCCATTTCAGGCACCGGAATACCTCCTGTAAGCAGGCGGTGAATAGCATTGGCTAGATCGTGTCGCCCTGCCTGACAACTTTCTGTATCGGAATTTTATTGCTGACTCTATGGAGAACTATAGTAGCTGTACAATCGCTATAAATATCATCCAAAATATTTACATAACACTCTTCCACAGCCTGATTCCGCAATTCCTGCATCACAGCTGAGTTTTCCACTGGGTCAAATGCTTTCTCGTAATCAATGAAGGCTATACGCGTATATAGGGGTTGGTTATATTCTACGCACCTTATATATTCGAACAATATATATTCGGTTATATTCACACCTCAATCCTCTCCCAACTCTCTCACTTATTGTTCGCTGTAGACGCGGCTGACCGACTCGTCACAATGGCGTCCAAGCAAACCTACTCCGCTAACCTAATGACAGTTTACCTTCACCGGTGTAATCCAACCCTCTACACGAAGGGCATGAATTAAGAGTTGCCCGCGTAGCTATTGGGAGAGTAGTGGCATGAATGCAACAGACAGCTCACACCCCTACCCGGAGTTAATAAACACTGCGACTGCCACCAACAATTCGCACATCAGCAGCTCTGGTCCAAATTTCAATTACCGTAAGGATAAATGTCTGGTGGACTTTCGAGTTTCGCGTTATTTACTGTTCGGACAAAATCACAGCCGTGTCTTCAGATTCCTGAACAGCATGGTATGTAACTTACAATTTGTATTTTTCTTTCGACTGTCAGTACTGAGCAGGGAAGAGAAGCCGGAAAGGCTTCCGCAACGATGTGGACTATCATCCTTCTATCGTGCGCCGCCACCGCTCTCTTCTGGCTAGCGTCACGTTGGCGGTTCCTGAAGCCACGCCTTCCTCCCGGAACGAGGCTCCCACCCATGCCACCGGCGCAGTCTATTCGTGGTCACGTGGAGCTTTACCGACGCGACTTCGCCAGCAAGAAAGCTATAGAATGGAGCAGACAGTACGGCCCTGTGTTCAGGTATTTCCTTGAGTACACATTAAACGGAGTCCAATTTTTTTGTTGTCCAGAATGCGCCACCTTTGTTGCAGTACTTGTGTTCGAGTTAGTGTATTGGACTGCTCTTCTAACAAGCCACACATCGTTCCCGCTTCAATTATTGCAAGCTTTTTGTAGGGTTGTCTGAATTGCATACGAATGAGTGCATGTCCTGATAGTGATGCGGCATGTTACCTACCCTCGCGCCGAAGAACAAAGATTTCGCTTACACTACTAGAATAAAACAGCTGTGTTTAATGACAGCCTCCCAATTGATGAGATGGCGCTAGATTTTGTTTCTCCATGAATTCTCAAGATGCAGAAATTATTTTTGTTTTAGGAAGTTCCAGGATGCACACAAGACAACTGTCATCGGTTGCGATTTTGGTAGCATGCGCCGGAAATGCTAAAGTTCCAATTTATTTTTCACAAGTAGCATATTCATACCTGTAGCCTTGTAAGCTGAACAAGAGGGCTGAAGAATGTGGGGCGCTGACACCTAGGTTTATGTGTCAGCGCCTAATTACGCGCTCTGGGAGGTTTTAAGCCCTCAGGAGTCAGGTAAAGCCCATGTGCTGAGAGGCAGACTTTTGACGTTTTCCCAAACATGTCAGCTTTTCTACAGTCCAGAATTTATAATACGACCACACGCACCTACCGTATTTCACTTGTTCAATACCTCAATGCGCGCGTTCGTGAGAGCGTATTCAGAGGGTTATATTATGTGGGGCATTTTGATATCCGCACTATGACACCCGACCGCAGCACGGGCTTCATAGAAGGAAAATCTGAGGCGCATTGATTTAAGCGCACCCTCCTTTCCGGGCTTATTATTATAAAAACTTACTGCTTAATATGAACCGCACTTAGCGCTTATGACTAGCGATAAGAAATAAAAAGCAGAGCAGCTTGGAAAGAAAACCTCCCAGAGCGTTCGCAAAACACAATAACGTAGGCGACACAGACAATGCGTACCTTAGACCAGCGCACACTAGCGCCTCTATGGGCCTAGGGATGTAGGAATACAGCAAAAAAGCACTGCAATGCTCTACAGTCCGCCTAGAAATGACGGCGCTCGCTCTGCGCTTCGACCTTGTCTCATAGATGCCAGAGCCCTGACTGCTCGATATTGTCACGTCGAGCCTTGCTGCCCGTGACATCACAACTCAGTCAAACCCCGCAGAAACAGCCTGGTTCCTACAGCCAAGCAATGCGAGGGACGGTGTGCAGGTCAGACGGACCCCCCCCCCCCCCCACACACACACACACAAAAAAAAAGAACAGCGACAGCTGCCCCCGGGGAATCGAACGTGGATGACTGAAGCAACTCACTTGCTAGACAATGCCAAAACACGTAGATTCAAGGTTCTACTTTACTTATGTGGTGCCACATTAAGCTTCGTTTGTCATGAAGTGTTGATATAATGTTAACAAGAACGCTATATTTGTAGACGGGGTTTCCTTTGCGCAACAAATACTCCCTATTACAATTATGAAACGCCACTCATTTCGTGAGCGCTGCATACAGCCGGAAGGCCGCGGTTAATTTCACATGAAGTATGCACTGCTGGTATTTTGAGCACCGCTACATTGTACATCTGTAGTATGGACAATAGCCATCCGATAGCCTTTGAACGGCTATCAATCAAATTCGCATTCGTATTCATTTTTCCCAAGCAATAGACTCACAGGGAAGTCAAGTCTGTCTATAAGGCGGCGCAGAATCGCAGAAACCTTCAATTATCTCACCTGCTGTTTCCTGCTGTGTCCTCCACTTTGGCGCTCAGTTGGTGTATTATTGAGATCAGTGCACCTATGACGTGTCAATTTGGTGCACTCAAAGTGGTTACTATACTATGTTACTCCGAGCGAATGGGGTCTGCTGACTGGTTTTCCTGCGCATCATGGATGGTGGGAAGTTTATCGACTCTTGTATAAATTAGAAAGTTCGAACTAAGCTATTGCCTAAGCAGCACAGGTAATCAGCCCAATATCTGAAATTTATTGTTGAATGCCGGTCCCACAAAGGACTACCGTGAAACCATACACTTCCGATATTGGGTCATCACAGGTGCTGCCTGGGCAGGAAGACCCGTATTCGCACGACAGTGCAGCCACCGCTGATGTGGTTCCGCAGTGTATTCAAAGACGCACATCGATTGTCACTGTGAACCGCAATGCGCGGACTCTTTAGCAACACGGCCCTTTGTGATACACACCTTTGACACGCACCGCATTCTAACAGGATAATGCGTTTATTTGCAGACTGAAGCTCTATTTCACGGACGTTGTTATGCTTAACGATATAGACAGCGTTAAAAAGTTTGCGAGCAGAAGTGAAGTGCAGGACCGAGCAGACGATTTACTCAGAAGCACCAACTTTTACAAAGGTGAGTACAGTAGGCATTCGCACAGAGAAACCACTCTCTAGACTAGTCTGAAGGCTATGGATGTCATTCTACGTGTAAAAACAGTTTCTACCTAGCTGTTAAAAGGAGAGTGTGTTGTCGGCCCAATTGTCTTTGTATGACAAAAATGAAGTGGGCGCTAAACTTAGACAAGGGCTGAGTAGGTACACATACGACGATTGACAGGCGCTACTACCAACTGTTTAATGGGAGTGACACACGGAATATGAAGTAAAAATACGAGCATGCGCAAAGAAAGTGTAGGCACACACGTAATACAACCGCGTTTCGATTATCACAAAAAAAAAATTAAGATCAGAAAATTGACACCATATCAGATAAGCAGATAGGCATATCTGCAAAGAAGAACGACTGCTGCAGCGATCAGCTAGCCTTTTATTATGGAAGCCCTACAGCAGAAGCCGACCTATTACATTAGCGCTCCTGCATAGAACCTTAGTGTTCTCAAATCTAGCCCTACACGCGCTGACAAAGGAAGATACCTGTCGTACTAGATCTGACGTTCTCTCGTTATTTCCTAAATTTTTTCTCATGCTCCCGTAGCCGGTCATTAATGCAATGGCCAGTTTGGCCTATATGAAAAGACCAACAGGAAAGGGGTAAGCTGTATACAACTCCTGTAGCACATTTGACATAAGAGATACCATGTCGCTTTTTACGATCACCATCGCAAGCACTAGATATGCGAAGGCAAAGCTTAGATAGCTTGTTGGGGGCTCAGAAAATCATAGATACGTGGTGCCTGCCGGCGACCTTCCTGAGGTTGCGCCGCACACGTTACACATATGGGACAAGCACCGACTTTGAAGACGAGAGTTCGGGTCTTCTTTTTTTGAGCGCCTTTAAGTTTTTGCAGCAGGGTTTCAGCGACAGCAGGAATAACTAGGCCAGGGAAACCTCCCGCCAAGATTCGAAATACCTGACCGTTGAGACTTTCCTGCACGGTCAGAAGGAACGACTTTAGAAGGGTAGACTCCTGACAGAGGGACGCAATAGCTCTATTCGTACCTTTGAGTGTAAATAGTGGCATCCTGACAACTCTTTGTTGGCGCAGGGGAAGTACATCCAGTAAACTTGGCTATCACAGAACGTAAGCTATAAGTCTACGAACGGTAACTGTTGATTATCAAGTCGTTCTTGCGTGAAAACCAACCCTCGTGTTAATTGATTAAAAGCACTTAAAATCTGTAAAACAACCGGGTCAAGGGATGTAAAGGTCCGAACCCTTGAAAGAATTAAAACATCCTCTACCTATCTAAAAAATTCTAAAACAGGACAGTCCCGTAAATTTAAATCTATTGAGTGGTTGATAAAGGCTCAAAAAAGATCACATGAAATTGGCGCGACACATGAATCAAAGCAGATACATTTGTTCTGCAGGTAAAACTGGTTGTCATGTAAGATAAAGGTAACATTAAAGTAATGCTCTAAAAGCATTAAAAAATTATCTGTTGAAATGCCGGCGTTGTTTTAGAACGCCGCAGCCTAAGAGCATTTGATACACTCTCTAGCAGATGCCAACAACTCAGGATGTGTTATGGAATAGAACAAATCTTCAATGTCTACAGAAAACGCAGAACCAATCTGATCGCTGTTCTGCAAAAACTCAGCAACATCTTCTGACTTCTTTACCAAGAAGGGGTCATTAATAGACATGTTTAGGCTTAGGAAGAAGAAATCTACTGATCTGGTGTTGCCATTATCCCTTCTGACTTACGACAGTCCTAAATGGTAAATCCCGCTTCAGCGTTTTAGTCTAAAAAAAGACTCACGAGGAACTCTTAATCAAAAGCATTCAGCAACAACGTCAGCAGCAAGATCTTGCAAATCTTCGCACTGCAATGTTTGAAAAGAGCCATTGCGTCCCTCCGCCTGGAGCTGCCCTTTTAAGTTGAGCCCTCAAAGCGTGGAGGAGAGTCTCAACAATCAGGTCTCCCGCCTCTCGGCGGTAAGCTTCCCTGGCCCGATTACTTCTGCTGTCGCTGAAACTCTCCTGCAAATACAAAAAGGTGCCAAAGAAGAAAGACCCGAACTCTCGTCTTCAAAGTCTGTGGTTGTCCCATGTGAGCACCGAGTGTGGCAGAACCTCAATAAGGTGGCCGGCAGGCACCACGTACCTTTGGTCTTCTCAGAACCCAACAAACAATCTAAGCTTTGCCGCCGCATTCCTGGCGTTTCCGAGGGTGACTGTAAAAACCTACACGGCATCTTCTATGTCAAATGGGCAACAGGAGTTGTGCCCAGCTTACCACTTTCTTGCAGGCCTTTTCATATAGGCCAAACTGGCCATTGCATTAATGACCGGCTACGGGAGCATGAGAAAAATTTTGAAAATAACGACACAACGTCAGATCTTGTGCGGCAGGTTTCTTCCTGTGTGAGCACGTGTAGGGCTAGATTTACTAGCACTAAGACTATAGGCAGGAGCGCTAATGTAAAAAGTCAGGTTGTGCTGGAGGCCTTCCATATTAAAAGGCTAGCTGATCGCTGTTCGAGTGATGCTTCTTTGCCGATCTATAGCGCTCAATATTCTTTTCTTTATTCTTTTTTGCCATAATCGAGACTCGGTTGAATGACGTGTGTGCTTACACAGTATTTGCGCATGCTTGTATTTTTGCTTCGTATTCCGTGTGCCACTCCACATTAAACACTTTGTAGTAGCACATGTCAATCCTCGTATGGGTTTCTTCTCAGACCGTGTCTGAATTTGGTGCTCGCTTCATTTATATCTTTTAAAGGGACACCGATGAGAACGCTATCAACTTTTTTTTCTTAGTGAAATACGGTAGTTAAGATTTTGCCGCTTTGCTGCCGCTTGTCTGGCAGCGAAAAGTGAATTTATTGCTAAGAGATTCGGATTCGAAGTTTAAAAACTTTCTCCCGCAGCCAAGGTTCAAACTCGGGAATCTCTGATGACCAAATAAGAGAAGAGTGACGTAAAGGAGCGGGAACGAGAGCGAAGACTCCGTAACTGTGAGCAGCGAGCGCTGCACTCCCGCCTAGCAGCAGCCGAAATGAAAACTACTGCCGGCCAGACGTTGAAGGCCTCGATCAGGCGTCGTCGCTTCCTTTACGTTCCCACCAGCTTTACATTGGATGCTGTTACCGATTCAGACCAAGAAGCTCTAGCATTGAACTGCGGGCTGCATACAGTGACCTCAAACCCACTCAGAGTGCGATGCTTTTGAGGGCTGAGGCAGCAGGTCTCGCAAATGAGTCCTAGCGCCGAGGAGTCGGCAGCGTCGCTGTCCCCACCGAGCCACCGTCAGGACTCAAGTGTAATGACTGGTACTTGCGGGCGTATTCAAATTCGTTAGTAATAATTGTGGTTGGGCTGGTTACGCAGCCCAACTACTAGGTACTTTGAAAAATAGAAAACGCCGAGCTTTGTGTTTTCTAAGGCGGAGCCGGTTTTAACATTAGCTATACACGGTTTGCACGAACTTAGTCCGAGGAGTACCTAGGGAGGCGCTTTGAAGACCTCTGATTCCCCGTCTTGTTAAATCGGGAGCATAATGAAACTACGTGGACAAGCAGACAGCAGATCCGCAAAGCTGACCACAATGTACAGAAACTCAACTGGGCTCCAGTTGCGCACTGAATTGCAGGTTTTCTTTTGCTTCAAACATTATCGCTTCTCGGCCTTTTGGCTAAGATCAAAGCATTTCAAATATTTAGGTTTTCCTTGTTCGTCTTCCTGGTATGATAAAAGTGCACCAGTGGTTTCAAAACGAAACTTATAAACTTCAATATTGATCAAACACGTAACCTTCATGCTCGTTTGTCAGCCTTTGAGATGTTTGGTGTGTTTGCTTTTAGATGTATTTCACCACCATGCTTGTACTTGCGAGATTGGTCTGCGGCGGTCATACCTGTATTTTAGTTGCTCTTTTCTACCTTACAGGAGCTTCCAGAAAGAGTGGTGTTTTTTGCCTTGGAGCTGGTATTCTACCGATATCAGCCAACTTCATTTTCTCATCAGTGTCCCTTTAACGGGCGACTAAAAGAGATATCAGACGTTACCTTGATCCAGCATAAAGAAGCCAATGCAAAGCTAAATTAACCCAAGCCATAAAGAACATAGGTGCGCACTTCTTGAGTTGACTAGATTATATGTCTAATGCTTGTGTGGAAAGCTAGGGATTGAGAGTTTCTTTGCTGTCTTTCGTTTTAATGTAGAGTGCAGTGTTTGTGAACTCTGAGTTTTCTAGTTTAACATCCTGACGCGACGGACAAGTCATGAGGCGCGCCGTAGTGGAGAAGTCTGGAATGATTAAGACCACCTGGGGTTCTTTAACCTTCTCTGGGAGCACACTGCTGTTTTCGTAATCCGCCTCCAGTGAATTAGAGCTTCCGCAGCCGCTTTCCAACCGGCTACCTTCAGAACAGCAGTCAAACGCCAAAGTCACTCAAGCAGCGGCGGATCATGGCGGATCGTAACCGAAACTTACGGGAGTTTTCTAGCCCTGGCTTAAGCGCCTGTCACACTAGGCCAACAGACAGCCGATTCGGTCTGCCAGAACCATGTCGTCGTGTTGTCACACTATGGCGACTAAAACAGTCGCCCGAGTATCGGCGTGGGTGCCAAGTCTTCCTCAAGAAGGCAGTCGGCCGATGTCCGTCAACTCTCATGTCACACTAGCCAGGCAACGTGCGAGACTTCCCGCCGACTTCGCCCTTCATCGTTCGAGCTCTTCTTTTCTGACTACTATTTCTTTACTTTCTTATTATGGTTATTATTATTTCGTGCCGTGCGAAATTCATCAGCCGTGGACGCATTATTTGTAATTTTTTGAGCAGATCCTAACATAGCAAAACTCCTCAAAAATCGTGATTATTAACCTTCACTTTAAGGGTAACGGAGTGCATTCCAATAGAAGGCAAGCATCGCCGAGGGCGGCAGAAAATTAGGTGGGCGGATTAATTTCAGAAATTTTCGGGAATACGGTGGCCGCAACTGGCGAAGGAAATGGTTAATTGGAGAAACATGGGAGAGGCCTACGCCCTGCAGTGGGTGTAGTCAGGCTGATGATGATGAACCTCGATTGCTTTCCGCCCTGTACTGAGTGGCAATGATTGCTGGGTGAAAGGCATGTCTCGCAAAAAAAAAACAGTCACTCGCGGACGAACAAGAAGAAAAAGGTTATTTAAGGGTAGAAATAAAAGAAAAATTGAAGAATTTTTGAACATGCTGGCTCGAACTGGGGACCTGCGGTGTGACAGCCTAGCAGAGCCTACTGCTGTGCCCACGACGCCACGCAGGACAGAACGACTCGAGGTCTTCAGAATTGCAGATCGGAAGTGCGATACTCGCGTCGGGATTTGAGCAGGAGACATGTGCGAAAACTTGGCCGGCGCGCTGCACCGGTCGCCGCTTGTGAGCTGCCGCCTCAATGCAAGCAGGGACACACGGAGCGGCAGGCATCGATGCGCCGCTCGACTCGAGCTCCGCCTAGAGCCTGTGTCACAAAAGCACATAAGCTTTGCCACCGCCGAGCAGTCACTAGGCACTAGGCTTGGCGTCGAAGTTCGCAGGAGAAAAGACGAAGAGCAATATTTTCAGAGACCGCCTGTATACTCGAGCAGCGACGAAGCATGCCTACGCAAGGTGCGAGCTTTCGGCAACTGCGCTTCCCGCGGTCCTGCCGGACGACGAACTGCGGTGCTCCCCTTCCGCCCAGGTCGTCGCTAAGCCTACCTGGTTTCGCATTGATGCCGCAGCTTAGGGCACTTCCGAACTAGTCAGCTCCTTAATAAAGCAACTAAGTTCTTTACTGCGAACCCTTTCCATAATAAAATAAAGTTTTGCTCGATTCCCGCGACGCCCTATACAGCGGATCTAGCAGACGGCAGACGATTTGCACCAAGCAGCAGCAGCAGCAAAGCGGATACGGGATAAAATTTGCTTGCATCGTAGTTTTCACAGCAATGAGCTGCTTGGTGTTGGTCAACGATCATAAAAAATGATATCTATCTCAGAGCATTTTAAAAACACAAAGAAACAATTATAGCGGAATTGGTTTCGTGTGTGGTGTGAATGCGTTAGCTCGGCGGCTGGTCTCACATGCACCCGGGGGCTGGCTGTTGGCCCTAAAAGCATGTCGCACTACGAAAACATCTGCTCCTCGTCCGTGGAAGTGTCTTTGTCGGCCTGTGTGCCAGCTTGGTCTGCCATAGGTAAGGTCTGCGGACCAGTCGGCCGATTGTCGGTGTCGTCGTCGGGTCTGTGTCTTCATCATGTAATGGTAGTTTGAGGTCCCCTTTAATATTTCACTTTTCTGCTACGGCAGTTGAGGGCGCGATTCCTGGTTTTAGGTGTCGGAGCTGCCGTTTGCGTTGGTGGCGGAACACGAAGAAGTATTACGAAGAGGAAAAAGAAGTGATGAGTGCTCTTTGTGCGAAACTGCACGAACTATACTACATGGTGGCCAATATCTCTCCCTCAATGAAACATCTCTATCGCAAGGAAGAGCGCCAAAATGAATAGGGCGTTTCTTTCTGCCAGAAGCTTCAGTAGCGGGAACTATCATAAGTCTCTGTAACAAGACGTGCCTAGTGAATTGTATTTATTAACCAAAGTTATATTTATTGATTTTGATGGAGATGAAACGCAAAAGGCGCAAGTGTGCTGTGCGATGTCAGTGCACGTTAAAGATCCTCAGCTGGTCGATATTATTCCGCAGCCCTCCACTACGGCACCTCTTCCTTCCTTTCTTTCAGTCCCTTATTTATCCCTTTCCTTGCGGCACAGTTCGGGTTTCCAGTGAGATATATGTGAGACAGATACTGCGCAATTCTTTTCCAAAAACCAATTGATTTTCGAAGGTCGAAAGCTGGTGGGTTCATGAAAAGTATT
The DNA here is from genome assembly GCF_055824585.1 of Amblyomma mixtum. Taxonomy (NCBI): domain Eukaryota; kingdom Metazoa; phylum Arthropoda; class Arachnida; order Ixodida; family Ixodidae; genus Amblyomma; species Amblyomma mixtum. The sequence goes on from NC_143013.1 coordinate 183,343,275, forward strand.
TATTTTTTGAAATAGATTAATAAATAAATTATTTAATTAGCAAGTATTATAAATATGGTATGATTTTGGACTCACTAAACAGATAAGACCAGGCTGCGACTATGTTTTTCTGCATAATATGAAAAGGTGTGCTTTCGAGAACAGGCCGTTAGTGTGGAATTTAAGCTACCGGTGCAAGGTAATTCCTTTTTCTTAAAATGAAAAATTAAAATGAAATTTCACGCGAACTCAGAGGAACCAAGTTTGAAACACATTTAGGGAGCCTAGAGAAGCTATAATAGAAAGCGTTATTTATGCAGATGGGCGTGAGCAGTTGTGAAGCTACTCTCGCATAAAAAGAATCAGGATATTATTACGGCTTACGATGTGATGCAAAGCTAAATCGAAGGAATGGTTGGCTACCTAGAAAAGTAGCGCCGATTGAACTGATCTTGACCAGAATTTTTAAATTGTTTTTCCGAAGGTGCTACCATATTCTGACTAAAATACCTTTTGGCTTCTCGCAGGATTAGCGAACCTAAATGGCGACGTCTGGGATGCAAACAGAAAATTCTGCATGCGCGAGCTGCGAGGCCTCACAATTCTGGATCCCTCAGCAAAGGACTGCACGGCGGTAAGGCATCAGTGCACTTCCTAAGTTAACGTTAAGAAACCCCGAACAATACTACTCTTGAAAGCACGAGCTGATGGGCGAGTTGGTTGTACATGATATGATTGAAACAGCGCAAGGCCGAAGGCCAAAAAAAGAGAGCAGAGGAAAGGAGGAAAAGGACAACACAGCGCTGAACTAGCAACTGACATTTATTTGGCACGCTGCGCGTATAAATACATTCAGGCACCAAAATAGAAAACAACGCATAGAGCAATTCATGCACCAGGATCCCTGCAAGCAAACACAAACTAAGAAGTGCGATTCAGGAAGCGAAGTTCTTTTTGTGATGAAGACACTGATGCAGCACTTACACATGTATCACCATACTTCTTGATATTTGAAGCCTCGATAATTTCCCGTGCCGTTCCGTGTCATTGTTTCCGAGAAAGGCTCTTGGCAAAAATGTTTAGGACAGTTTCTGAAAGAAAAACTAACACAACTACCAGTTGACGATCCCTTCCATGTTAAGAATTCCCTTGACGTGATTAGCACTCTAGACTACTACCATGACAAGCAACTGTGTGCTTTTTCTATTGACGTAAATGACTTGTACTACTCCATTCCGCTTGACAGTCTCCTTCTGTGCATTAGGGACGTAATTGAAAATTATGGTGCCATTCGCTTTCAAAACGCAGCCGGCATGTCGGTCGAGAGCTTTTTAGAAATGTTATTAGCCTACCTTGAATCCACGTATACAGAGTGGGAAGGTCGAATTTTTATCCAGAAGAAAGGGATTTGCATAGGTTCCTGCATTGCTCCAATTTTGAGTGATTTCTTTTTAGCAATGCATGACAGAGAATTAAGTAACCGCTTAAATGGCACAGCTGTTGCGGCAGTTCGTCGCTTTGTGGATGACTATCTTGTTTTACTGACTTGTGACCGCGAAGCCTTTAGTAGGGAAGTGTCCAAAGTTTGTGGTGTATTTTCCGCTGTTCTTGCCCCTTTGGACGTAACTCATGAAGTTCCTGTAGAGGACACAATTAGATTTCTAGACTTGAGCCTGAAGTTTTCACCTTGCAGTGTGTGCTGGTCCTTCGAGCCTAGGGCCAATAAACCGTTGCTACCTTACAGTTCCGCACACTCGAAGCTTGTTAAAAGAGGAATTGTCATGTCAAGCTTCAGGAGTGCACTTACAAAATCCTGTCTACATCTAACCGAACGCAGCTTTAGTAACCAGGTAGAGAGGCTTACTGCTAGTGGCTATCCGCTTCACGTGCTTTCTTCTGTGGCCGAAGTTTTGTTGAAGAAACTGAAATGCTCCGCCAGTTCTGAACGTCAAACAAGTAAGCGAGTAGCAGCCATTCCCTATATCCACAAGATATCACATAATTTGAAAAGTGTTGGTAAAAGAGTCGGAGTGGATGTTGTTTTTTCGGCCCCCGTTAAGTTATCTAGCTTGTGTACGCGTGTCAACAACCCAGGGAAAACTTCCCCCGATTGCCCCAAAAACCATGAATGCAAATTTGTGAAGTGTCAAAAAAATGTCGTGTATTCCATTCCTCTCACTTGTAATAGGTTTTATATTGGCCAGACTGAACAGTGCTTAAATGATAGGCTCAGGCAGCACCGCAACAATGTAGATAACAAAGAGTCTCGTAACCTTAGCATGTATTGCCGTGAATGTGATTGCACCCCACAGTTTAATTTTTGCCGAGTTGTTGCTAGGAACAAAGACCAGCTTTGCCGGGAAATTATCGAGGCTTCAAATATCAAGAAGTATGGTGATACATGTGTAAGTGCTGCATCAGTGTCTTTATCACAAAAAGAACTTCGCTTCCTGAATCGCACTTCTTAGTTTGTGTTTGCTTGCAGGGATCCTGGTGCATGAATTGCTCTATGCGTTGTTTTCTATTTTGGTGCCTGAATGTATTTATACGCGCAGCGTGCCAAATAAATGTCAGTTGCTAGTTCAGCGCTGTGTTGTCCTTTTCCTCCTTTCCTCTGCTCTCTTTTTTTGGCCTTCGGCCTTGCGCTGTTTCAATCATATCAAATACTACTCTGTTTGTGGCCCTCCGCCCCTTTATGCGCCGAGTCAAAAGCCAGCGCACTCGCAATTTGCCACATGTCAGCTTCGATGCTCATGTATGCACCAGAAACTAAACTATCATTTCAGCTAAGCACATTTTAGTGCCGTTAAATATTTTTCAACTTAGTTTACACTTTGTTTCGAAATTTGTTTTGTATTCTTGTGATTGTTGTTTTCCTGCTGCTTTAAATTCATCAACCTCGTCTGGTGCCCGCTGGGCATATTATATCTAAAACAAAATGACGAATAAAAATGAGTAAATAAGGTTTCTCATAATCTGGCCACTCTATACAAAACGTGAAGGGCTGAGCACCCCGCGCACTGAAAAAACAATAATTGTACCCACTTTAGCCTACACGTACAGCGAAGCTCAAGTGTGTATGCCCATGCGGAGAGAAAGAATCTACCGCTCTACGGCTTCCGAACAATTTGCTGCTCATCTCATGAAACTACCTAGAAAAATATGTAATCTCCCTAGTTCATGCTGCTAGCAGATGCTCTATGAGTTCTACCAGCAGGCTTCACATCTTTCTGATGGCAATTGATTGCAAGTAACTGCAGACATCATCAACATCAGCAGCAGCAGCCTGACTATGCCCACTGCAGGACAAAGACGTCTCCCATGCCTATCCAATTAACCCTGTCTTTTGCCAATTGCGGCCTACGTATCCCCGCAAACTTCTTAGTCTCATCCACCCACCTAACTTTCTGCCGCCCCGGCTACGCTTGCCTTCTCTAGAAATCCACTCCATTACCCTTAAGAACAAGCGGTTATCTTGCCTTCACATTACGTGCCATGCCCAAGCCCATTTCTTCCTCTTGATTTCGAATAGAATATCATTAACCCGCGTTTGTTCCCTCGCCCACTCTGGCCGCATCTGATCTCTTAACGTTACACCTAACATTTTTCTTCCATAGCTCGCTGCGTTGTGCTTAAGTTAAGCTGAACCCTAATTGTCAGCGTCCAAGTTTTCTGCCCCATAGGTGAGTACTGGTAAGATACAGCTGTCGAATACTTTTCTCCTGAGGAATATTGGTAAAATGCCATTCATAATCTGAGAGAACCTGCCAAATGCGCTCCACTCCATTCTTATTCTTCTAGTTTACTACTTCCAGCACCACGCTACCAACTGCGAAATGCTGTTCCCTTGCTAGACTGTTGAACATTACATTGGTTTTCAGCATGCTAATTTTTAGCCTCACCGCTTTGCCCTGCCTGTCTAACTGATTGATCATGCTTTGCAGTTCTTGTCCTCAGTGACTTAGTAAGGCAATGTCATCAGTGAATCGCAAATTACTTAGGTATTCTCTGTTAGCTCTTATCCCCAACTGTTCCAATTTCAGGTCCCGGATTACCTCCTGTAAACAGGTGTTGAATAGCATTGGCGAGGTTGTGCCTGCCTGCCTGACACCTTTTCTCATTGGAATTTTATTTCTGACTTTATGGAGGACCCTGGTAGCTGTGAAATTGTTATAAATATCTTCGAATATTTTCACACAACAATCTTCTACACTCTGATTCCGCAAATTCCTGCATGACAGCTGAGGTTTCCACTGAGTCAAAAGCTCTCTCGTAATCAATGAAGGCTATATATAGGGGTTGTTTATATTATGCGCATATCTATATCAGCTGATTGATAGCGTGAATATGGTCTATGGTCGAGTATCCTTTACGAAAGTCTTCCTGATCATTTGGATGATTGAAGTCTAAGGTTGACTTGAGTCTATTAGCGATTACCTTAGTAAATACCTTCTAGGCAACGGACAGCAAGACGATCAGTCTGTAAATCTTCAAGTCACTGACTTCTCTTCTCTTATGAATTAAATAATGCTAGCGTTCATTCAAGCTGCTGGTACGCTAGAGGCTACAAGGCATTGTGTGTACCGGGCGGCTAGGTTTTCTAGCACAATCTCTCCTCCATCCTTCAACAAATCTGACGTTACCTGATCCTCACCAGCTGCTTTCCCCCTTCGCATTGCTCCAATGGCACTCTTTACTTCCTCCTTCTTTACAGAACACCTTCTTCGTAAGTGGTTTTCTGCTTGTGTATATTTCATCTTCTTTGTGGAACGGGTTTTTGTTCGGAAATGGCAGGGTGCACCACAGAGTTATCACCTTATATAATTTGGTGCCATGTAAATTATCACTGTTCGTGTATGCTTTAACTTGGCTACTGATGTCCCAGACAAGTTAAAACTCCCAGTCTGAAAATCGCAGCTAATCATGAGAGTAAAGATACGGACGCGAATGCGGCATTTTTTGGTGATATTTCGCAAGGCACGCAATGTAAATTAACGAACACTACGGGTACAAACATATCAAAACGAAAGAGCTGACCATGCGTGCGAGGACGTAAGTACGTCGCCGTAGCTTCTAGCGAAGCTCGCCTTCGATCATGACGCACAATTCGCATCCTTTCCTGATCTCAAGGCACGTCTGTTTCTTCGCTTTCGACTACAACGCCAGGTGTCATCTTCCACGCACCTTGTGGCGGCGCGCGGTAAAGGACAAAACGTGCACATAGCGTGCTGTAAGCTTTAGCCACAACGCGTGTCGCCTGCCAAAAGTAAGAAAAATATTCCGATTGCTTTTACCAACCTAAGTAAAATGACTTCTTGGCCTTTTCCGCTAATCTCCAGCTAAAAGTCTAGTTATTGGTAATCTCGCGCATAATTAAACGTGTCCATGTAGAGTGCTGGCTACAATGAACGTCGTAGCGGGCATCGGCATGCTAGGCTTAATAAATTGGGGTTGTTTACTGTCCGCACATGCCTAAGCATGTATTGCTCTTCGTGTATAGCATCCGGAAGATATGCAGACTCATGGTCCACCGCGGGAATCAGCAGCGTAAATGAACGAGGAACCAAAAAAACAAGTTTTGACGGCAGGCATGACAAAATACCGGACTAAGAGAAGCCTATGCATAAACAGACCTATCCAGGCAAACTCAAAGTTATCTGTCTCGTTCCAGTGCAAAATTTGTTCGAGTAATACGTGCTACCGAGAAATGGCAATGTTGAGGCATAAACTGTGCTAATAAAAGGATGCAATGCTCCCAACGAAACAGCGTGAAAGCGCAAACTGTTTGTTCGCTTCCTTCCTATCCTGGCTTTCTACCTGCGGTGCAGCACTTCAGGTGCATTCTGAATGTAGCGCTAGTTGCATTGTTGATTCCTACGCTACTTGCATGAGAGACGCATTTTATAGCATGCGAGTTGGAAATATTTGTACCAACAGCAACTGAATTTCAGAGTATATGGAAACCAATTCATTAACATGGGCTTGAATTTCATTCCGCGAGTTTGCTGACTGCTGACGCCTGGCATCCTGTCTACGTTGCTCAGACAACAATAAACACCGCCGCCACATCTAGTTTGCTGAGACGGTGAGGAGGACGTCGACGTGAGGCTGAGACGGCGTGACATCGAAGCTTTGTGATGCTGCTGAACACTGAATAGCAGTTGTAGGACAGATATCGCAGTGTATTCGTAAAAAGCGCGTTTGTCGTAGTACTTATACAGACTGAAGCCTTTGCTCCTCTCTTTTCCAGAAACAGTTGCACCTGCTGGAACGCTGGATTAGCGAGGCTGACAGCCAGCCGTTGTCTCTGCAGAGTTCACTCCAGGACTACTTCGCCTGCAACGTAGCGTCTCTTTTCTACGGCTCAAGGATCGCTGATGACTCTTTAGTCCTGCAACAGATGACCGACCTGCTCAAGAAGATGGGCAGGGAGCAGTTCGATGGACCACACTTCACTTTTTGCCCGCAATTTCTGTGCCGTCTTCTTGAGGCCTTACCATTCACTAGATACGGGAGGCTGCACAGAGCTGGACATGAATTCTATATGTTTACAATGTGAGTATCCAACGTTCCGCTATTTATGCGAAGTCTGTTCCTTATTAGCTGAAGCTCTCGAGGAACTGTTTTGCGCCTGCTTTTGTCAACATGGACGACACCTAGGCCTTGAAGCCAAGGGCACCGGCGGGTAAACATCGCCAGCCAGAATTACCAACTTCTTTTTCAACTACCAACAGCGCAATTGATATTCACATGGTCCATCCATCACCATGGAGAGAGAGCCAGTGGAATAACTCGGATATGCGACGTTGCAGTGGGAGGGCGTTTATATTAGCAGATTTGAATTTCTAGCATCTAGTGATTGTGCTTATATCGTCTTCTGATCAGTTTCGGCCGCAGCGTGAACACAAAATGAAACTTTTTAACATCATACCATCCCCAGTGCATTCTACCTAAATGCTCCAAATCTTCGATGGAGATATTCGTTATTTCCTCTCAGTACGCTCAACAATGAATGCTGTGAAACCAAGCTTTTTATTCTAGGTCAGAAGAAAAAGGAAAAAAAAATTACTGTTTACGTAATAGATTAGAGCCAAAAGCGTACGGCGTAAGGTTCGCATCAAAGCAACTTCCTTCAGGCAGTATTCTTCAGCAAATCTCATTGTCATATTGAGCTAGATGCACTCCTCGATCTAAGCGTGCCAATTTTTCTGGTCCCCAGAACTTAATGATACCCCGTCCTGATAAAACTTTGTTTTCAATGGCATCGGGAAAATGCGTCCCGAATAAAGCTTTAAAGACTTTAAAAAGCCGACATGTGTAAAATACCTGCCGTGGTTGTTTCGCGTAAGAAAAAAATTACACCCACACTTAGGTGAAGACAACCCTGCAAAAAATAGCCAAGTTTTGAACTGTTTCGACCACCTATTCATGTCTAAAAACACATTATTTCCGCTCAGCAGATTTCCTGCCCCTATGTCACGCATCTGAAAAGGAAATTAGACTTTTTCAACGATCAAACTACACAGTCATGCACTCGCTCAGTTATATGAAGAGCTACTTCGTGCAGCAACGCAATACTTACACACGTTTCTCTCTCAAGACAACAGATGGAAGTTTCTATTCAGAAACAGAAGGAAGAGAAAGAAAAGGACTTCTTTCACTCCTATATGAGAACGACTGAGAAGGCAAATAAAGAGAAGCATCCATTGTTCCAACGTGAGTTGCGGAGCATTCTTATTCTACAAAATTAATTCTTCTCTGCAAGCATGTTAAAGGTGACTGGCTAGATGAGTCGTCAAGAGCAAGCTTGACGTCTAAGTTGCTTAACCCCATTGAAATAAATGGCTTACTGCAGGAGAAGCTAACTCGCTGGAGGGTGGACTGACGTCTTGGTTACCTAATCCTTGCAGATCGCTTCCTCGTCGGCCACGTAAAAAGCTTCGGTTTAGGTGGCACGTTCACAACTGCTGCGAGGCTGCAGTTGCACTTTCTGAACTTGGCTGTTTACCAGGACACCATACAGTCTATCGTTCAGAGAGAAATCGATGCTGCAGTCGGTCAGCATAGATCTCCAACGTGGGAGGACCGAAATCAAATGCCATTCACTATGGCGTGCATCTGGGAAATGGAACGCTGGAAGCCCACAGCCAAACTTGGAGGGGCGAGGCAGTAAGTCTACATCAAACTCTAAAGAAATGGACGTCAGATGCACCGTACCTGCCAGACTATCACTCACGCAAGGAACTTAAAAGTAGCAGAAGAGAAGTTAATTCCCAAGTACGGTTACACCCACCATGGTTTCTTATGTGAATGCTGAAATTTTTTCTTGAGGAGTGAAGCGGCAAATTGTGAAGTAGGTCAAAATCTTCAATTTTTCAGTTTATTGGTTAAGTGATACTTGACTTTTTATCGGTTTGGTAACTAAACATTACAAATAAATATGCAGGAGAAACGAAAGACCTCTTACTTTTCTTTCTGAGTGAATGTCGAAGATTGTGAGCGAATCGCGCTTCCATTTCTCTCGGCACATCGCAGATTCCGCAGTCTTCCGATAGCGGAGCACCGCCATTTGGTATTTCTATGCATTACTGGGAAGAGAACAGATCAGAGCTTCTACTGGTCGCAATGCTGCATTTGTTTCGCGTAAATCGAAAGCAAATGAGCCGCTAGAGAACTAAAACGAAAGAATAAACTTTATAGTTGAATTTCTCTGCTTTCAACCTTTTCTGCATTGCTGCCTCTCGACCCTTCCACATTCCGAAACGAATAACTCTAGAATGGCTCTGGTTTATTGCGCATCACACATTAGACCTGGTGCAGAGCGACAACAATCGTGTGCGTTAAACTTGCGATTGTTTCTGAAAATTTGTTTTTCAAGAAACACTTTCACCACTCTGTTCATGGTCGGGTAGAATATTTATCTTCGTCAGAATTGGGGCATCTAAAAGAGAAACAAATGTGTCCATTGCAGAAAACAAGACTTTGCGATGATGCTTACATAAGAAACACTCGTGCATTTCTCCTTAGATATTCAACGCCTCGATGATGATTTCTTCAGGGCGCTAAATGTAGTCCGTTACCAATTCCAAAGGCTACCTTAATGTGGAATTTAAGTTTGTAATCGGCACAAAAAGTTACTTGTCTGGTCTATGGTTGGCTGCATTGGATGCAAAAATAAAGGGACTTGTTTTAGAGCAGCTTCTTTACGGCAATCAACATGTATTGCAGTTGATCGCGGCAGCGATTGCGCAGCGCATCGCCGACGTGCTACAAGCTGGTAGGGCTGGGAAGGTTTGCTAAGCTTCCCTAAGCTGCGTAAACGCTTGTGGGGTCATGTATGCAGTTTTAACGGCCGTGGTAAATCTAATCTTTTGGATTGTGCGTTTTTGTTGTTGTTTAGAATTTTAATCTGTAATCACTCCTCGAAATGTATTCACCAGAACAAAGAGCACCCTTAATTCTATGGCGAATAAATCAGCAAGCAACTGAAATCATGGTACGTTTCAGCTGTGCACCTATTCAGGGCACAAAAACGTTCATGCTAATTAAGAGTTTTATTCCATTCATGGAATGCATGCGCTGTACGTTTCTTTTTACAAAACTTTTCCCACTGCGCACTTTGAGCTAACGTATGCTGCTAAAGCGAAAGATTCTAGAGCACGTAAGTAAGGGCATTAGCGTTCATAACTTCTTAATCTATAATAGCACATGGGCCAAAGTGAAAATCGAAATTTATAAACCGATGAATTTTGCTAATGATTATTGTTAACGATGTGTTATATTCCGGCTCTTCACACAAAACACTCAAGATTCAATGCAGAAGTGATCGATAATTGTGGGACTTTTTAAAGGTTGGCATTGTCACTTAGTATTGTTTTAAATTATAGTTTATTACAAATAGTTGTTAATAAATGTCGGTGAAAAACAATTGTATACAGCGATCAAATTTTTTTGCTCAGTAACATGTGACTGAAGAGTTGTTACTCAATTCAAATTGAAACGTAACGACACATAGGAATTTACTGCATACACATCTTATTGATATAGTGGATATATAGTTAATTTCTAGAAACTATTCGCGCTTTTTTATTTTCATAAGCTAAATATATTAAGTTCAATTCTTAACAATTGTATCTTGGTGTAAACTATTGTTTGTGTGAGACATGTCCCGGTTTAGTCTAAGATAGCGTCAAGCAAAGTTCAGGGCTCACTCATTTTGCAACGAATATGTAAAATGATAATAAGTAAACAAGTAAAATGAACTAGAATAAAGTCTGCACAAGTCGTTCTTGGTAGCGCACTGCGTTGTTTTTAGCTAAAACATCCTGTATGAAGATTTGTGGCGTCTGCTTGCCTGTCAGATTCTATTCGAAGAAGTTCTATTCCAGAACTATCGTCTCATTCTACCTACGTCACTCTGGTTTGGCTCAAGAGGACATTTGTGTTATTCTCTATTTTTAATTCTAGTTTAGAAAATAAAGCATCCACCATCTGTATCTTTTTGCTCTTATTGTTCACAGAGCCAGCAAGGACCTCATAGTAGATGGCTTCTTTATTCCCAAGGGGACGGTCATTTTTTTCAACCTGTGGGCCGTGCTCAATGATCCATCACACTGGAATCAGCCGGAAAAGTTTGACCCGAGTCGATATTTCCACAACGATGAATCTATGGTGCCCAAAAAACCCCAGAACTTCATTCCATTCTCAATAGGTAGGTACCGACTACATTCCGACTGCTTCCTCGAGCAAACAGATGAGTTCCAAATGCTTGTATGTAATTGTGAAATTGTAGCCTGAACATTGTCCCCGAGCCTAAAGCAGCTGATTAATTTAGAGGGAAAATATTTCTTCTCTCTACGTGACACGTGCGACTATTGTTTGACAATGATAAATCTACCATTACTAGGATATAAAAACGATAATATTTCTCGTCGTCACTGGGGAGAAGACGCAATTGTAATGAGGCGACTCGCACAATTAGTATGGACGGCCACAGTCCTTGTTTCAGCGGTGCTGCTCAGCAGGCCAGCGTTCGGGAGCGCAAAGCCCAACTTCGTCAGCATCGTCTTTCTTCTTCTTCCTCTCCTTCGTCGGCGCTAGCTGCTGGGGCACCAAACCCGAACTCTCTTTCTTACAATACCCCCGGGGTGAAAAGGCGCCAACCTGGCGGTCTAAGGGCACAAGACGATAGCTGGGTCGCAGTAGGGCTTCAGGCGGTCTATGTGCGCAATTTCACGGCTGCGGCGGCGGTGATCAGGCGAAGGCGTGATGGGCTCGACGAGATAATTCACTGGGGATGTCTGCTGAACAACGCGATAGGGGCCCTGGTATTTGCGGAGCAATTTTGTAGACTGCCCTGAGCTGTAGGAGAACACCCAAAGCCAAACCAAGGACTCAGGAAGATATGACGGCGGCAGACCGTAAGAAGCGGCGTGGGCGCTTTTCTGACGGTGCTGGTCGTGAGAAGTAAAGGAACTGGCGAGCTGACGGTATTCTTCGGCATGCGCAGCGGCCTGAGAGGTGGTTGTAAATTCGGTCGAATCGGGGTGGTAAGGGATTATGGTGTCCATGATGCAGGAACGCTCGCGTCCGTAGCGAAGAAAATACTGGGAAAAGCCAGTAGTGGCTTGCGTTGCAGAGTTGTAAGCGTAGGTAACGAAAGGTAGAACGCGATCCCAGTAGGAATGATCGGCAGAAATACACTTGGCCATCATGTCACCTAGAGTCTGGTTCAAGCGCTCGGTCATGCCGTTCGTCTGCGGATGGTACGAATACGTCTTGCGAAGAACGATATGACACTCTCGAAGAAGGGCTTCCACGACGCCAGACAAGAAGACGCGACCCCGATCACTGAGCAATTCCCAAGGCGCACCGTCACAGAGAATGATGTTCTGAAGTATGGCGTCTGAAGCCATCGCAGCTGGTAACGGGGCAGTTTCCGCATAGCGCGTGAGATGATCAATGACGACGATGATCCAGCGATGCCCTGCGGCAGTGCTGGGAAGTGGGCCATAAAGGTCAATTCCAACACGGTCGAATGGCCGGGCTGGACAAGGTAACGGTTGCAGAGGAGCAGGTTAGTGCGGTGATGGGTTCTTGCGACGCAGACATTCCAGGCAAGAGCGTATGTATTGGCGGACAAAACGATACATACCCCTCCACAGAGAGAGAAATGAATTTTAATGAGGGAAAGGTGGAGAGGTCGGCCGGTGGTAACATGGCCCTGGCCTGCTACTCCACACAGGGGAAAGGGAAGAGGAGGAAAAGGAAAGTGCGAATGAAGGCTGATGATAGCATGATACTATGAGTTTCACGGGTGATGTCTACACACACACTCACACACACCTCACTGGCTGGCACTCGCATCGCGGTTAGTAGACGCACATAACTCATAAAACTGGTGTCTGCAACACAAACACCGACACATGTCATTAACCATGTAGGTTGTGCACAGGCAGTCACAGACGAGTATCCAGACCTGTTTCACACAAAAAGTTGAGCAGTGCCTTTATCACACGCCACCAATCAGAACGTCGCGTCCTGGCGCCCAGAAGAGTTTCCTCAGAGAGAGGGCGAGAGTCCAGTTGTTTCACGGTTGCCTCCAATGTTCTTATTGCAGAAGTATAGTTCGGGCAATCGCAAAGAAGGTGTCCAATAGTCTCTGGAGTGTGGCACTGTGCGCAATTTGGGTTACTTTCGATGCCGATCTTGTGAAGATAGTGTTTGGTGTAGGCAACGCAAAGCCGTAGCCGGTAGAGTAAAGTCCCATTACGTCGCACCACCATAGATGGCAAATGTAATTGTGAGCCAGCGTCAAGCTTACAGACGCGGTCCTGTTGATGACTCGAATCATGCCAGTGCGACTGCATTGCCGCTTGCATTAAATGCGCCAACAAGGCTCCAATGTCTGATCTAGAAAAGGCTATCTCAATGAAAGCACCATCACTATGTGCCATCCGAGCCTCGGCGTCAGCACGCTCGTTTCCCGCTATGCCGCAATGGCTCTGTATCCATTGAAACTTTATAATATGGCCGCGGTGCAAAGCTTCGGCTAACAAAAGCACAATCTGCTGAACCAGCTGCTCGGATGCCCTTGGTTTTAGATAAGTTTGTACGACCTGCAATGCCGATCTCGAGTCGCAGAATATCGTCCATTGCTGCGCTGGCTGGTGACCAATATAAAGGACGGCTTCTCGTATGGCAGCCAATTCGGTTGCCGTAGAGGACGTTTTGTGCATGAGCCTGAAACGGTGACGTGAGGCATTTCCTGGCACTATCACCGCTGCAGCTGAAGAAGTGGTCGTAACGGATCCGTCCACGAAAACATACTGGGTGTCACTATACATAGATTTAATGTATGACAGCGCCAGCTGTTTCAGTCCGACTGTTGGAATGTGCGTCTTCTTTGTTATCCCTGGGATTGTTGTCCGTATACATGCTTTTGGTACTGCCCAAAGTGGCACCTCCGCAATCTGGTGTGGCGCGTAGTTCGAAGGCACCGCATTGCGCTGCATCCAAAGGGCTCTAGAAAAGGCTGCATCTGGACGCACCGCCCTAATGTTGGTCAGGGGGTGATGACGATGCCTGGTCAGATGCCGCAAATGCACACGAAGTGGCTCCTGTTGAAAATAAATTCGTGCTGGGCAGGCGCGGGCCCCATGTAGAAATGTGCCCCATGTAGAAGTTTTACATGTCAAACCCAAGCATACTCTTAAAGCACGAGCCTGCGCGCTTTCAAGCACACGCAGGCCTGATAGTTTGACGCCCGAGAGAACGGGTGCACTGTATCTCCAATAAAACCGAAGGCTCAGGCGGGTGAAAGTTTTCAGCAGACCGGTATGAGCACATTCCGGGTCCTCGTGGTAACTGGCAGAAATGGCGGAGCGGAGATACCTTGGAATCACGAGCAGCCATTTGCGACCATAGGGGAGGTAGTTCCCACAGTATAACAGCTGGTCCAGCACGACAAAGTGGTGAACTAGACGACGGAGGGCTCTAGAAGGGAGACGCGATGAGCGGTTGGCTAAGAAATCCAGAAGAGAAGTAATCCAAGGATCCTTGCGCTGTTCAGAAGCCATATGAATAGCGTCAAGAGAAGGTGACAGGCCGGATATAGATGTTGGGTCAGGATCAGAGGTCGCAGGGGAGCGCGAGAGAGCGTCGGCATCGGAGTGTTTACGACGGGAACGACAAATGACCCGAATGTGTCTTAATCTTGTAAACGGAGAGCGCTACGAGCGAGGTGGCAAGACGGATCTTTGACGACAGCCAGCAAATGGCATGGTGATCTGTAATGACATCGAATGGGTGCCCTTGTAAGCAAGGACGAAATTTTGCGATCGCCCCAATAATCGCCAAACATTCTTTTGCCGTGACTAAATAATTAGTCTCCGCTTTTGTGAGCGCACGGCTCGCGTAAGCAACGACATACTCATTGAAACCAGGTTTCCGCTGAGCTAGAACGGCACCGAGACAAATGCCGCTGGCGTCCGTGTGGCGTTCTGTAGGCGCCGAAAGTTCAAAATGGCGCAAGATCGGGGGAGAGGTGAGGAGCTGGCGCAGCATTGAAAAAGCTTCGTCGCATGCAGTGGACCAAACCGACAAATCGGGGCTGCCAGCGAAAAGTTGTGTGAGCGGGGCAATAATGGTAGCAAAATTCTTGACAAACCGGCAAAAGTAGGAGCCAAGTGCAAGAAAGCTTCTGAGTTCTTTCAGGGATGTGGGGTTCGGGAAATGAGCAACTGCGCGGAGCATGGCAGGGTCCGGGAGTACACCATCCTTGGACACGCCGTGGCCTAGGATTGTCATGTGTCGGGCGCCAAAGCGACACTTTTTCAAGTTGAGCTGCACGCCAGCGTCACTGGGACAGCGAAGAACACTCTCAAGGCGGAGAAGATGAGGCGGAAGATTCTGGGAGAAGATAATAACATCGTCCAAGTAGCAGAGGCATGTCTGTCATTTAAGCCCGTGGAGGATGTTGTCCATCATTCGCTCAAACGTAGCAGGCGCGTTGCAGAGACCAAATGGCATCACTTTAAATTCATACAGCCTACCAGGCGTCATGAGAGCTGTTTTCGGGCGATCGACATCGGCCATGGGCACCTGCCAGTACCCAGAGCGCAGATACAACGAAGAAAAGTACTCCGCTCCCTGCAGGCAAGCAAGCGCGTCATCTATACGAGACAGGGCGTAGACATCCTTCCGAGTAATTTTGTTTAGCCGGCAGTAGTCTACGCAGAATCTAATGGAGCCGTCTTTTTTCTTGACGAGCACGACCGGAGGAGCCCACGGGCTGTGAGAGGGCTGGATCACTCCGCGGTGTAGCATGTCGTTCGTCTGTTCATCAATGATGCGGCGCTCAGAGGTGGAGACGCGGTAGGGGCGCTCGCGCAAGGGTCCGTGGGTGCCAGTGTCGATATGGTGCGGAACCACTGTCGCACAAACCAGCGGTGCTTGGTGAGAGTCGAAGGATGCGCGGATGCGCTGCAGCAAAGCGATGAGCTGGGCACGTAGGTGAGGTGCTAGAGCGGCATCGACAGAATGAGAAAACATATCCGGGGAGGGCTAGTCGGCGACGTCGACTGGAGGAGTGAGGGCGTTGATGCCATGGATATCATGGTCATCAAGGACAGGAGAAGCGTCGTCGAGATTGATGACATCAACCGTGCCAACCGATCCTCCCCGAAGTAAAGCGGTGGGGAAAAACGACGGATTCGCGACGTACAGGGCGCCACAACCACCAGAAAGTGTGAGCACGGCATGCGGGAGCATGAGAGGTTTCAGGGTGGGCAAAATTGGGAGAGGGTGAGTAAAGGACAGTAGCGTCAGAGAAGACAGCACAAGTCAACGGCACAATAACAGAAGAGAAAGCTGGTACGTCGATGAGGTAAGCAGCAAGAATAGGCGCGGAGGCAAAAGGGGAGGGGTCCAGAAGAGCATCACACAGCGGCGACAAATCAATTTGAACACGTGCACAGTCAATGATGGCGGGATGCGCGGACAGAAAGTCCCACCCGAGGATGATGTCGTGAGAGGAGCGGGCGAAAACGAAGAACTCAGTAGTGTAGGAGAGGCCTTGGATGACTAGGCGGCTGTGCACGCTGCCAGAGGGCGAATGGCGTCAGCGCTGGCGGTGCGAAGCGAAAGGTCAGAAAGTGGCATGGTCACTTTTTTAGTTTCCGGCAGAAGATTGGACTAATGATAGCCACGGCAGCACCAGTGTCAATAAGCGGGTCAACAGAAACTCCTTCAATGAGAACTTCAATAACGTTTATAGGAGCGGTGATAGCGCATGAGACGGTCGTTGACGGCGCAGTTCTTGTCTCCGGAGAGAGCGAACGGCGTCGAGGAGACCGCGACCGATGGGTTCGGTTGTAGGAGTCGGAGCCAGACGGAGAAGGATCCTGAGGTGGCAGAGGAGAACAGACAGGGACGGAGGGCAATGGAGCGTCGTACGCCGGCGAGCGCCCGTAGTCGTGAGGACCGGATCCGCGCGTGCGGCACCAGCGGGCCACATGACCAGCGACACCGCAGGCATAGCATATCGGGCGGTTTTCTGGGTTGCGCTACGGATTCATAGGGCGGGCACCGGTGCGAGGCAAAGGATGGTTAGTGATTGGCAGTGCAGGGGCGAGTTGCGACTGAGGGTTCACTGTGACAGGTGGCTCTTAAGTCGGAACAACCGGCTGAGGTAGTGGCCGGATGACTGCTTCAGCATATGTCAACGGTGCAGTGACCACAGGAGGAGGATTAGTGGGTAGCAGGACCTCAGCTACCTGCTCCTGGATGACACGCTGAATAGAAGGCGACAGCGATGGCGTTGGGGCGGGTTGGCAGGTAACCAGCGATAACTGACGGCCACCTCCTACGGCACAAACTGCTTGATGTGCTGAAGAAGGGTCGCTTTATCGTTAGCACGACCGCCTACCGCCAAGCTCTAAAGGTTATCGTCCGGGCAAATGGCACGCCGGGTGACATGACGCTGTTTGCGGAGCTCGTCGTAGGTCTGACAAAACGAGACGACGTCGGAAAAGGTTTGAGGATCTTTTGAAATCAACATTTGAAATGCGTCGTCCTCAATCCCTTTCAGAATGTGTGATTTTGTCAACCTTGCTCATAGATGGATTGAGCCGCTTACACAAGTCAACAAACGTCCTCGATATAGCTGGTGAAATTCTCGTTATTCTGCTGGGCACGACTGCCAAATGTTGTTCGGCACGAAGTTTGCGAACAGCGGGGCGGCCGAAGACGTCAGTCAAGCCGGGTTTGACAGCCGCAAGGTAGTAAAATCTGCTTCGTGGTTACGGAACCATAAGTTGGCGACGTTGGTCAAGTAGAAGATGAGGTTCGTGCGGTTAACGACGTCATCCTATTTGTTGTGAGCGCTCACGCGTTCGTAAGATTCGAACCATTCTTCTAAGTCGGTATCGTCAGTGCCTCTGAAGATCGTAGGGCCGCGCTGAGGGATGGCACCGGAAGAGATGACAGTTATGGGGACAGGCTGGGCAGGTTTGCCGGGATGTCGGACGTCGTGGTAGAGCCTGGTAGCCTACGTATCGTGGCATAGCTCCAAGGGGATAACAGGCAGCACCTCCACCAAGTGTAATGAGGCTTCGCGCACAATTAGTATGGACAGCCACAGTCCTTGTTCCAGCGGTGCTACTCAGCAGGCCAGTGTTCCGAAGCGCAAACCCGAACTTGTTGTTGTTAGCCTTTGAAAAGATGGCACATACCCACACTGGGGGATCGACCAAGAATCGAGAGGAGAGGTTGCTCTTCACCTGTACATATTAACGGCAAAAGAAAAGCACACGGGAGAGCAGCACCAGGGGAGTCTACCACTAGGAGGGCAGGGAGTGAAAAATGGTAGGAGTTTGGATTGGAGACAGAGAGAAAGAAAGAGAGAGAAAAAGAGATTAATTCGAAATATTATAAAGCATAAAAACGAAAATACTGTAAGCTTTATCAAGGCAGTTGATGAGATTCGTCAGCTTCGCCTTACTTCTTCTTCCTCTCCTTCGTTGGCGCTAGCTGCTGGGTCATCAAACCCCAATCTCTTTCTTACACAATGCATTATATTAAGGAGAGCGTAGACATCCGCCACAGTGTTTCAGATGATTATTCTGAACGCAAATTATGACTGAACGCAAATTGAGCCTGTTTGGTTTCGGGACACCATTGAAGGCATTATCAGGGTAAACAAACGAGAGAGGAAGAAACTCGGCTAACGTAAACAACGGACGCGAGCGCCTGAAATAAACGGCACAGATACCAGCGCATACTACAGCGAAAAGATCTTATCGGAACATCTTATCGAAACCTCTTATAGGAAACTGCAGTGGTGGCTTTCGGTGAGCAGTGAACACGAACGCACGTGAACACAGCTAAACGCACACCAAACCCAAGATGACGAAGGGAGCGCGAGCAAGGAATGGTCACATGACAGCTCTCTAATCCGCCCTCACCGCCGCGGCACAAGCACCGGCTCCAGCCAAGCGTGCTACGATCCGCTTCTAACAGACGTGTGTGTCCACTGAAGCCGTCGCACTAGCCGCTTTTGAAAAGCGGGACCGAACGATTGACTATCCTAAACTGACCAGCGTGCCACGGTGGCTAAGTGGTTATGGCGCTCGGCTGCTGACCCGAATGTCGCGGGTTCGGTCCTGGCTGCGGCGGTCGAATTTCAATGGAGGCGAAATGCTAGAGGCCCGTGTACTCTTTGATGCCAGTGCACGTTAAAGAACCGCAGGTGGTCTAAATCTTCAGAGCCCTTTATTCCGGCGTCTCTCATAGCCTCAGTTGCTGTAGGACGTTAAAGTCCCAGAAATCAAACCATACCTTTATGCGGTTGCATTGACTGGCTCTACATGGCGTTCTTTCTGTCATCCGTGGATTAGTCTACAATGATGCGCGTCCACAGGAAGCTAGATGGCGAAGTGAAAACGCGTCAGGCGTGGAGCGAGCGCGTTAGCGTTGTGAAAAAATTGGCTACGGTTTTCTCTGGTTAACCGTAGTTGAATTGGGAAAGCAACTTGGCACGTGGTCTACGCAGCGTCTCATTCCGACGCTCTCGAGAACTCAAACCAGTCTCCTCCGCAGTGGAAGAATCACTCCTGCACGTGGCACGACTTCTTCTAGCCGTACCTTCGTTACGACGCTTCTCTAGTCGTGCAGCTGCGTTCTTGTGCCGTCTCTTGAGCGTGTTGTCTCGTCATCTCTTCGTTCTTTCGTTGTTGCCTCTGTTTCGTGCTCTCCGCAACGACTAGAGTCCGCTATTGTTGTTGTTGCGACTGAAAAAAAGACGAAAACCAATTTGCACGGGCCTGCCGACTGGCTCGACCAGAGCCACCATCGCTGCCACGTGCAGATAGAGGAGAATTGAAAGACGTGAGAGGAAATAGTGAAAGAACAGACACGCGTCGCAACAACCGCGTCCGCCGAAGTAGAGCCACCCGCTGTAACAGATACGCCAAGAATATACTGTGGCGAAGCGCATATATATATATATATACCCTCCACGAAGCGACAGCGCCTCTCCTTCTGCCCCAACGGAGCACACCTGGTGGAGCGAGCGGCGACGGCAGCGGCGTCGACGGTGGCGCCAACTGTTGGAGAGCGGCTGCGGCGTTTCTAGGCAACGGCGGCTCAAGGTCGTTCGTGGGCAATGGCATGCTTCTGAAGTGCGACCACGCAATGAGCCGAGCTGGCTGGCGGTCAAAGGAAACCGGCGTTTCTTTTTTTTACTTACGAGCGACGTCACATAAGCTCGACTGCCTATGTTAGCCACCACTGGCATCACCGTGGCGCAAATTAATAAAGGCATAAGAGCAGCATAGCTGCTGCCGAAGCAGTCGACGTCGCTGCTTCGGCGGACATGGTTGTTGCGATAAAAGCCTTGTCACTAGATTCTTTCCCATAGCTCACCATGAACTGCCTTCCGTCTGCACACCGCAGCAACAGCTAACCAGCTGCAGCCAGTCGATTCGGCCTTGAACGTTCCTCCTGGCTATGTTCAGAGCGGCCGCACAGCACCGCGAGCAAATCCTCTTAGCTGCCGCCCCATGTTCACTTCACGTCATTCTAAAACCGCTAATTTCATAAGGCAGCCACAAACCGCAGAGATAACGTTCCAAACGATGACGCAGGCAACACTGTGTTGACACTGACACAAACACCTTTCCTTTAGAATACGCTGTGTTAAGCTATTAGCGTACCCGTTTGTGAATTTTAGAGCTGAGCTCCTTGGCACCCTTTTCAGCGTTTCGTGGCGTCGCCGTTGTCCGTTGTAAGCAACAGTGCATACCATAGTTGCACTTGAAGGTGCGAAAGCAATGGAGCTAGAGCTTGGGAAGCAGAGGGAAGGCGCATAACTGCCCTGTTGAAACAATGGACACCTCAATCCAGCTTTAAGCTTTGCGGCGGTAGTCACAGATGTGCGCTGCATGCGTTGGCATTGACAACGTTTTGCCAGAAACGTGGCGCTTAAGCCATATGCCGTCGTCGTTCATTGTGTTTATTGGCATTGGCGTTAACAACGTTTTACACTCCGATCATTTTAAGGAAAGGAAGTGCGCATAACTGGCTCCGTAGTACCCGTATGGGCTACTTGGTGTACATCAGGCATGTACATCAGCGTTGTACTGTTATTCACTTCTCCTCGTGTCTCGTAGTTTCGCTGGGGAAGTTATGTCTGATGGCTCCCTGGGTCAGTGGGTGGCTGAATCACGCTTGTAGGTACGTGGGGTGATGAGAGAGAGAGAGAGAGAGATGTGGCTGCATGCGTTAACGCTGACAAAGCTGAGTGAACTTTCGCGATCAGCCATTAACTGCCACCTGCCAGGGTGGCTGGTTGTGTGGGCACTGTAATGTAGATTTAAAGGCAAAGAAAGAGGAATTGCTTACCACTTATACGGAGGAACATCCCGTTTCTGTCGCTCGTAACGCCTCCAACGGCTGTGTCTCCCTCGCGAAATACTTGTATATACCTCGCCTTTGATAACCAGGCATTGGTGCAGCAAGTCGAGCATATATCCATCTATTTTTCCTACCACAAAGCTTCCTTCAAGAGAATCAAGAACTGTTTGTGAGTGTTTCTTGAAGAAGGAATGTGTGAAAAATAACAACTTGTCTGTAATTGCACATACATGTCTTCCTCAAATTCTTTGCCTCAGTCTGTGGAAATGCTAAAAGAGGTCATGAGCTGCACTCAAATTTCGCATTTCGAAGTAACGTAATCGTCGCCAATTTTTTCTCACCCGTGTCTTTGTCTTCCTGCTGGGAAATGCCAGAATTTTCGTTTACTTGCATATCCTTGATTTTTGCTCTAAATAATCCGCACAAATTACTACAGTTGTACCGAATGGTTAGTTCGTATCAGCATTGTGCCAATGCACTTTGGCGAGAATTTCTCTGCCTCCTTTGAGATACCCCACCCTCACTACTCCATCCACTCCGCAATAATCTGCTGCAATAGATATTCAACGCCTAATCCTTAATGCTCGTTCTCCCTCAGTTTCATTGTTTATTGCGCAGTTGCATGCATGCATCTGCGCTCCTTACTCTTCTCTGATCGCTGTTCTTTGATGAGTGAACTCTTTTTCCGGTCAGCTGAAGAGATATGTGGTTCCCTCACCTTTTCTGCACAGACAATTTGCAGCCTTCCAGCTCCATTCAAGGGTTTCAAATGTAGTCTGCGCTTTTTTCCACCTTTTGTATGAACGACGTCCGAGTGTTGAACACAGTGTGTAGCGATAAGCACGTTAACAGCAGGATAGCTATGACGTCCGTTCTTCCGAGCTTCAAATTTCTTGATCCTGCTGCTCTGTTGCAGTGAGCATCTGATCTTCGAGCGGCATGGAACATATTTTGCGGAAACGTGGAGAATTTATTTATTTGAAATTTTGCGTCATGGTGGGCTCAGATAACTCTATTTATCGGGGTAATTGAACGTCTTTTTATGCGACATATATCTCTCGTTAACGCATTCCTCTTATAGACATGTGCAGTATTTGACGCGTAACTTTTGAGCCCCCACGTCCCCATGACAATTTTCTTCGTCTGGTGTTCTTGAATTTCATCATCTTGTGTTCGCGCAAAAAGTCCGGGTTGATCGAAATATCCGCGACGGGTATCAAAGAAGGGTATTAAGATAACCGTATCATTGTCTATGGTTGCGCCAGTAGCTATGTTTTAATTGGGCGAACTTGTGGAACCCAAGAGATGTCTGCATAGCCATGATAGGGCAGTGGCAACCAGCACCCTCTCTGCGCCCACAGAACACTGCTGGACAGGACAGGAGCGAAGTTAGGGTGCCTAGGGACGGACGCGTATGCTAGCGCTGCCTCCAGTCTTGCCGTGTAAGACCCAGCTACTATGTTTGTTTTTGTTAGATGGCGCGGAAACGATGTTCTGCGTAAAGTGACTAATTCTGTGATTACCTGCGGTCTCTATATATTCCTGTCACCCAACACGTATAGGTAATACATAGAGGGACTGCGCTTCGCGTATTGTCGTCCAAATGATGCGTGAAAAAGTGCAAAGCATGTTGGTTGGTTTATGGTGTTTAACGTCCCAAAGCGACGCGGGCTATGAGAGAGGAGGTAGTGGAGGGCTCCGGAAATTTCGACCACCTGGGGTTCTTTAACGTGCAGTGACATCCCACAGTACACGCGCCCCTGGAATTTCGCCTCCATCGAATTTCAACCGGCGCGGCCAGGATCAAACCCGCGTCTTTCGGGTCAGTAACCGAGCACCATAACCACTAAGCCACCACGGCGGCTTAAAGTGCAAAACAGGAAGGGCGTCGGGCAAGTTCACACAACCTCTCTGGCGCCATTCACCAAACGTTAAGGGGTCCATGAAAGGATGTTCGAGGTTGCCTATAATATGTTTGCATTATCTAGAATACAGGCCACTCAGCGTTCGTGCCGCGTACTGCACCTCAAAAGAAACCGATCATTTAAAGTATATTTTAAAAATTAGCGTTTCCGCGCCTCACGGCGACCTGCAGTGCCGAGCTTTCGTCCGAATCCGAGCAACGCGCCATGCCGCACTCTTTACGTAACCAGCGAAAGGCTGTCATTGGTTCACAATGACGCCTCTTTCTGACGTCATACAGCTCCCATGGCCGCGGCCGCAAGCTCCGCACCCTCATCCCGCGATCGTCGGCAGCCGGCAGAGGGACCGAGTGGGTGGTGCCGGCGGAGGCGCCGACAAGCCAGCGCGCAAAAACTGACAAAAGAAGAAAGGCGCGAAGAGGAGTAAATTCAACTTTCGACAGGAGATAACTAGCTTTAACAAAACGCTTTAAAAAAAATCTTGCTAGAAAATATTTGTAAAGCGGTGTCCTTTAACATCCTAGGCATGCCGCAAGTTTATTGGGATCCCCTTTAGAGCCTCTTTAACAAAAGGTAATGAGAGTTGTGGACTGGAAAGACATGCAGGTAAAAGTTTATAAATGAAGGACATCATGGAAATTTTTGATTCGATTATGAGTTCGCGTTGTTATGTGACCAAGGAAAGAATAGCAGCGCATGATTGCGGCCATAAGCACTCGGAATCAGGAAGGGGAAAGAAAAAATGTGAAAAAAAATTCGGAGGAGGTACTTGAGCTCCGCCTTTAGGGTATGACGTGATAGCGTTATTGGATTAATTCTCATATATGCGGAATTAGCCATTCTCTACTTCAAATTAATACATTTGTGGCAGTCATCGTATCACTCCTGACGCAGTGGTGCAGCGGTTAAGCTACGGACGGTGAAACGGACGCGCGAGCGGCAAATCACGTAGAAGCGCGGCCGGGCGCCTTGCCGAAACGCGCGGTACTCAAGTTGCAGTCGCAGTTCGTCGGTATATCTTTCTCGACAAACCCAGTGCCACGAACACCAGCATGGCTTCTGCGCACAACGAACGGGCAGCAAGCCGCAAGCTTCGTGTTGAACGCATGTTGGATGTGCGCTGCGTTGTTCGCCGCTTGACGTGCGACTCCTGGGTCCCCGCACGGCCCCACTGCGCCCGAATGAGACGAGCGGGAGGCGCTGCCGTTGTTGTGGTGGTAAAAACGTTTATTTCCTCTGTAAACAGGTAGTTACATAGAGGTTGTTCTGGGGTCAGGCTGAGTGTCGTTCCCTTCACAAACACTAGGTGGAGTCCATAGTACGGGACCCCAGGGGCTTCCACTGCCACCATTGCTCGTTCACAATCATAGCCTTTTGGGCTTTCAGGTCGGAACATGCTCGTAGGGTCGCCTCCCAGTCCTCCCGGGTGGGGTTTGGGTTGGGAGTAAAGGCAGGGTTGGAGGAGTGCGCCCACGCCATGTGGTGTTCGTGATGAGGCGGAGGAACAGGCCTTCTTCCGCTCTCGTTAAACCTTTACATGGGTGGGGGGGGGGGTACATTTTATGTCTATTTTGGTATAGTTGACAGAAGCCAACAGCCACAGAAACCAAGGGGCACAGGGGATTTTTTTCTTAAAGTAATTTATTTATTTTGTGGTGTTGATCAATTTAGAATATTACTGAATATGTTATCGCTTAAAGATAATTGATTAGAAAAACAGAAGAAAAAACAACCACATGCCGCCGGTGGGATCCGAACCCACGACCTTCGATTTACGCGTCCGGTGCTCTACCTCTGAGCTACGGCGACGGCTGTCAATTCTTCTGCTTTCGGGGGTATTTATGTTTACAAGTAACCTAACCTTGAGAGTGTTCATCAGCGCCACCCACGTTCATAAGCGGTGGACGTAGAACGTCCTGATTTACCGCAGGTGTGACGTAGAACGTCATCGAACGGAGAGGGTGGAAGCTGCGTGAGAACCCTCTTGTGCTTCCTATGGCATCAAGGCTGCCAGAATCGAGGCCCTCATTATTTCCCTGAAAGTGTAGGCGGCCGTGGCTTCCGCTGCTTCTTCAAAGGAGGCGGGGGACGGGGTTGCTCGGTTAGAGAGCGCGCGGGCGGCTGCGTCTGCTGCCTCGTTTCCTCCTAGCCCCGAGTGGGCTGGAGCCAAGACTATGAAGCGGTGGGATGCACTTCGTGCTTTCGAGCTGTTTTGCAGTAGCCGGTAGGCCAGGTACAGGACCCAGCGCAATTGGACGTTCCGACACGCCCCTCGCGAGTCGGTTATGATTGTGTTGGAATCAGTGTTGCCGCTAACGCGATGGCGACTTCCACTGCTTGGGTTAGGTTTCGAGGTTCGAAGTTGAGCCCGTTCCCCATTTTGGACTCGTGCGCTATCTGTTGGGGCAGTGGCATGCTGTTGAAAACATTTATTGAGAAAAGTAAAAGAAAGTAAGAAAATGAAAGGTTACAGAACGGGTGGTGTCCTCATTTCAGGACCCCAGTGGCTATCGCTGCCGCCCGGGCTTGTTTGATCAGCTGTTGCTGAATGGCAAGGTCCGAGCTGAGCAGAGTGGCCTCCCACTGCTCCATTGTTCTAGGGAATTTTAGATCCAATGGTTTTGGCCCAACGCACCCACTTGTAATGTGGTATGTTGTGGGATGTTCTTCGCACCACGGGCAGGAGCCTTCGTAACGGCCCGAGAAAATAATGTGGTACTTATATGGATTAGGAAAGGTGTCGGTCTGGAGTTGCCTCCATTCGCGCGCCTCCTGAGCATTTAGCCTTTTATGCGGTGGGGGGTATTGCTGGCGAAGCGTTCTAAAGTATTGGAGCCGTGCACTGTAGGCAGTGGGGATTTCGGGGGTGGTGGTGTCCTGGTCGGGGGTGTCTGTCGCTCGGTTGGTGTGCCCTCGAGCTGACAGGTCCGCGGCCTCGTTTCCCTCGAGCCCCGAGTGCCCCGGAGCCCATGTGATTTCGTGTCGGAGTTCGGAATTGTGTACAGGGGAAGTCGTTGCAAATACGGACAACTTTTTGGGGATTCTTCCTGCGAGAAGAAGTCGACATGCCGCCTGGGAGTCCGACACAATCTTCACTTCTTTGCCGTGCGTATCTCCGTATTGGACGGCGAGCGCTATCGCGGCCGTTTCAGCTTCGGTGACCGTGCAGTGCCTCAGGGAAACGCTGGCCACTTCCTGAAATGTCGAGTCCACCACTACTGCCGTGGCGCGCGTGGCGTCTCTGTGTAGGGCGGCATCTACGTATAGAGTATTGAAGCTGCGGGCAACTGTGCGCTTTAAGTAGTCGATCCGAGCGTTGCGTCGGCCCTCGTTGTGCGAGCGTGACATGTTCTTGGGTAGTGGATTGACGTGGACTCTATTGCGGTACTTGGGTGAAAGGTTTTCCGTCGACTCGATGACTTGGAGATCGGCCGGGAAGCCGATTCTAATGAGTATCTGCCTGCCGGTTTCCGTGCGAAGGAGTCGCTCTCGCTGTGCGAGGAGGAGAGAGTCTCTGATTTCGTCGAAGGTGTTGTGAAGTCCCAGTGCTTCGAGTTTGGTGTTGGTCGTATACGGGGGTAGTCCGAGGGCGTGTTTGTATGCCGTGCGGATCAGCGCGTCCGCCTTCTTGAAGTCTTGTCTGAGAAGAGCGTGATACGGAAGACCGTAAGAGATGCGGCTGAGGACAAGCGCCTGCACCAGTCTTATTGTGTCTTCTTCTCGCATGCCCTTTCTGTTCCTGGCCACCCGGCGTATCATTCGGGCGATTTGCTGGGTGGCGTGGGACAGTAGCTTGAAGGTGTGTGTGGCTTTGCGGTCGCTTTGTATCCAGAGACCGAGTATGCGGACTAGAGAAGTTTCCTTAACCTGGGTACCATGAAGTAGGACGTTGATCGGGGTGTCTTGGGATTTGTACGCAAACCCCTTGACTCTGATTATTTCTGATTTTTCAGGGGCACATCGCAGGCCGCGGCATATCGCTTCTCTTTCGACGCATGTCGCCGCCACTTGTAGCGCTTGTTCCTTGTCCGCCAAAGAGCCTTTGGTGGTCCAGATGGTGACATCGTCCGCGTACAGAGTGAATCCAATGTCGGGAACTTCTTGCAGGGCCTTTGCCACTCCAATCATGGCGACGTTAAATAGGAGAGGGGAGATGATGGATCCCTGAGGCGTGCCCTTGTTGGGCATGCTCTTGATATCGGAGCGCGTTTCGCCTATGCCAATGGTGGCCGTGCGGTTCGAGAGGAAATTCTTGATGTATTGGAATACCCGTTCACCACAGTGGAGGTTATTCAGTTCGTTCAGGATAGCGTCATGCGAGACGTTGTCGAAAGCTCCCTTGAGATCGAGAGCCATGACGACGTGTTCGGATTCTCTCGGGATGCCGACAAGGACCTCGTTATGAAGAAGGAGGAAGGCGTCTTGCGTAGAGAGACCCGCCCGGAATCCCAGCATCGATGGGTGGAAAAGGTTGTTTTCTTCTAAGTAGTTTTGGAGTCTTGTTTGCACAACTCGTTCGTACAGCTTGCCGAGGCACGATGTCAGCGAGATGGGTCGGAGGGCTTCAATTGTAGGTTGTTTCCCCTATTGCGAGTAGAAAGGGGAGAGCGTGGTGTTAGTGGGCGCCACCTGATACGCTACGTGCGCACCAAGAGAAGAGGAAAAGTAACGGAAACGTACTTTGCTACTTGCTTGACTGCACCTTCTATCATTTTATTGCACATAATTACTAAAATACACCACTGTACATGTCTGCAAAGAATCCTTCTAAGACAACACCATATTCACTAGACGCGCCTTTGTTCATTCCAAACTCTCGAGCTAGCGTGGCGGACTGGTTAGCTCGCTCGTCTCGCATTCCGGAGGCCCTGGTTCGATTCCTAAACTCCACCAATTTCCTATTCGATTTTATTTATTCATGCCTTTGGAGTATTTCGCTCAAGGCCAACGCCGCGACGTCCACGATGACACCGCCTTTTCTGCGAGACGGGGCCGTTAACGCTTCCGCGTTAAAAGAAGAGTATTCTTCCACTGTCTGGCAAGGAGAAGACACTTTACGAGAAAAAGGTTATCAAACTTGTTGGGGAATGCACCTCATTTAGGGTAAGAAGAGTCAGCAGGTGCATATCGTCACGTAGTGGTGACTGAAGTCTGGCGAACAGGAACACAGCGAGAATGTCTTCGAAACAAAACTCTTTATTCGGGCTGACTTGCGCCCGCAAAGAACTGAAGCACTCAGCGGCGGCGTAGCAACAAGCGTGCTCGGCGGTCGTCGAACAGAATGAACGCCGCTGTCGGCCGTGCTCTTTTTAAAGCTGATAGCGAATCTTCGAGATAAAGCTTTAGAAGTTCTAGAACATCCTGGCGCAAACTAGAATCGGCTCCGTCCGGATGCGATCAATCGAGATAATTCTAGGCGCGTCTTGCGTCACAAACGAAGCGATAAAGCGGGGTGCCGGCAGCCTTGAAGCATGAACAAATAAACACAACAAACAAACGCTACAAAGATTCGCGGCATTACTCCCCTCTCAAAGAAGCATCGACTCGATGCTTTAGAACATAATGCGGCTATCAACAATCAAAAGCGGATTGTGCAAAAGTAAACACCGAATGTGGAAACACGGCGTCCTTTAGCGTGCATGATAGGGCTTTAGGCGTACGACATGGACTACTTTGGATCGTACGCAGCGTCGCTGGGATGCAGTCATTTGGTCAGGGACGTCTTCGTAGTCCAATTCACATGGCCGACGAAGAACCTTGTACGGGCCGAAATAGTGTCGCAAAAGCTTTTCGCTCAATCCTCGGCGGCGAATGGGCGTCCAAACCCAGACTCGGTCTCCTGGCTTGTATTCCGCGTTGCGTCTTCGTAGGTTGTAGCGTGTGGCGTCGGTCCACTGCTGGTCTTTGATCCTTAATCAGGCAAGTCTTCGGGCTTCTTCTGCGCGTTGTAGGTAGGCGGCAACGTCGACGTTTTCTTCCTCGGTAATGTTCGGCAGCATGGCGTCCAGCGTGGTCGTGGCCTCTCTGCCATGGATGAGCCTAAAAGGCGTCATCTGAGTGGTCTTCTGCACTGCAGTGTTGTAGGCGAAGACTACGGAAGGCAAGATGACGTCCCAGGTCTTGTGTTCGGCATCGACATACATGGCGAGCATATCGGTGATGGTTTTGTTGAGGCGCTCGGTGAGACCGTTGGTCTGCGGGTGGTATGCAGTTGTTCTCCACTGGCTGGTTCGGCTCTAATGGAGGATGCCTTGCGTCAGTTCCGCCGTAAATCCTGTTCCTCTGTCAGTGATGAGCACATCGGGGGCGCCGTGTCGGAGAAGAATGTTCTCCACGAAAAATTTGGCGACTTCTTCTGCTGTTCTGTTCGGTAAGGCTCTTGCATCGGCGTAGCGGGTCAGGTAGTCGGTCGCTATAACGATCCACTTATTTCCAGATGTTGATTTCGGGAAAGGGCCAAGCAAGTCCATGCCGATCTGCTGAAAGGGCCTTGAGGGGGGTTCAATGGGGTTCAGAAATCGTGCTGGTCGGGTTTGAGGGGTCTTTCGTCGCTGGCAATCTCGGCAGGTTTTCACATATTGTGCGACATCGGCTGACTGTCGGGGCCAGTAATACTTGTCTTGAATGCGGCGGAGGGTGAGAGAAAACCCGAGATGTCCAGCTGTCGGCTCGTCGTGTGAGGCCTGAAGAACTTCTCTGCGGAGACTTACAGGTACAACAAGGAGGGAGGGTGTCTTGTTCGCTGCAAAATTCTTCTTCACGAGGACATCGTTCTGTAAACAAAACGAAGACAATCCTCGCTTGAACGAGGCGGGGGGTGAATAAACCTTGCCTTCCAAGTATTCGATGAGGGATTTTATGTCGGGGTCCGCGCGTTGCTGTTGTGCAAAAGAGCTGGAGCTGATGGGTCCCAGGAAGGCGTCCTCATCGTCGTCCGGCGGCGGTGGATCTACAGGGGCTCGTGACAGGCAGTCGGCGTCAGAGTGCTTGCGTCCGGACTTGTAAAAGACGGTTACATCAAATTCCTGGAGCCGCAGGCTCCATCGAGCGAGGCGGCCGGAGGGGTCCTTCAAACTGGCGAGCCAGCACAGTGTGTTGTGATCGCTGACCACCTTGAACGGTCGTCCGTACAGGTAGGGGCGGAATTTCGACGTAGCCCAGATGATGGCAAGGCACTCCTTCTCAGTTGTCGAATAATTAGCCTCGGCTTTGGACAGGGAACGGCTAGCGTACGCGATGACCTTCTCCACTCCGTCAATTTCCTGAACGAGGACAGCGCCTAGGCCCACACTACTTGCGTCGGTATGAATCTCTAACTCGGCGTTTTCATCGAAGTGCGCGAGGATCGGTGGGGACTGGAAAGGACACTGAAGTTCCTTGAAGGCTTCCACGGCACGTCTGCCTTTGTCAGGTGGGTCAGTGGCTCGGCAATGCGCGAAAAGTTCTTCACAAATCGTCGGTAGTACGCGCACAGTCCGAGGAATCTGCGGACAGCTTTCTTATCGGCCGGTGGCGGAAACATTGCGATAGCAGGTGTTTTCTGCGAGTCTGGGCGTACTCCCTCCTTGCTAACAAAGTGGCCGAGAAACAGCAGCTCTTCATAGGCAAAGTGGCACTTCTCTGCTTTCAAGGTTAGCCCGGACGATTTGATTGCATCCAGTACTGTTCGAAGCCTACGAGGGGGTACGCAAAAGAAACCGGACTAAATTTTTTGGTCGGCGAAGCTTGTGTGGTACCGCGTTTTGCCACTAGGAGCGCATAGAACGAATATTCCAGACTCAGTAAGCCGAGTGCCGTCGTTGAAGGAGGTCAGACTAGTTTAGTCAGAGTTTTAGAGTCACGACTGTTTTGTGTGAATGTCGTTTTTGCAATATCTGATTTTCGTGAACAGCGTGCGCCGGTGAAATTCTGATTTTTGCTCGGAAAAAGTTGAATGGAAACTCTTGAAATATTAAGAAAGACGTACAAGGACGATGCTATGGGGACAACTCAAGTGTTCCTGAATCGAATCCTGAATCAAAGCAACAATCATGCCGATGGAAAACTTCATATTCAACTCGCCTCAAGAAAGCTCGTCAGGTGAAGCCAAACCTGAAAACAATGCTGATTTGTTTTTCGACGTGAGAGGAGTCGTCCATTGAGAATTTGTTCCGCAGGGTCAGACAGTTCGCCAGGCTTTCTACTGGGTTGTTTTGAAAAGATTGGGCAACAGTGTGCGGGAGAAGCGGCCAGATTTGTGGCGGTCGGGTGACTGGTTTTTTCATCATGGCAATGCCCCTGCTCACACAGCCCAGTCTCTACGACAATTTTGTACCAAAAATGGCATGACCCCTATTCCTCAACCCGCATACTATCCCGACCTTGCCCCGTGCTACTCCCTTTGTTTCCTAGAATGGAAAAATAGGTGAATGGAAAGCGTTTCGTTGATGTTGCTGAGGTGAAGAAAAAAATGACGGAGGCACTGTCAAGCATCAGAAAAGATGAATTGAAACAATGTTTTGAAAAACGGAATGAAAGATTCGACAAGCGTATCATTGCAAGTGGGGAATACTTTAAGGAAATTGAAAGTCTGTGCCTAAAATGTGAACAAATAAGTTCAAACAAAAACAAAAAATAAACAAATAAGTTCAAACAAAAACTAAATACCCCCTCGTATTTAGGTGTTCCTCAAAGTTCGAGGCGAAGACAACGACGTCATCTAAATATACCAAGCAAATCTGCCACTTCAGGCCTGCCAGCACTGTATCCATTACTCGCTGAAATGTGGCTGGTGCGGAACAGAAACGAAATCGCATCACCTTGAACTCGAAGAGGCCATCTAGAGTGATGAATGCGGTCTTCTCGCGATCTCTTCATCGACCTTAATTTGCCAGTAGCTGCTCTTAAAGTCCATCGATGAGAAATACTTGGCGTTGCAGAGCCGGTCCAGTGTGTCGCCGATGCGAAGGAGGGTGTAGACGTCCTTCTTTGTGATGTTGTTCAAGTGCCTGTAGTCAACGCAGATTCAAAGTCAACCGTCTTTCTTTATCACTAGAACAACAGGTGCCGCCCAGGGGCTCTTCGAAGGCTGAATAACGCCGTCGCGCAGCATTTCTTCCACTTGGCCGCGGATGGCTTGTCGTTCTCGCGGCGACACTCGGTAGGGGCTTTGGCAGAGAGGTCGGGCGTGCTGGTCGGTTATAATGCGATGCTTGGCAATCGGCGTTTTTCGGACCTTCGGCGATGACGAGAAGCACTCGCTGTAGCTTCGAAGGAGACTGCGGATCTGGTCTTGTCTGTTCCGGGGCAGGGCTGGGTTTATGTCGAAAGCTGGCGAGTTCACTTGGTCAGGCGAATCTTCTACGGATGGGTCGGAGAGCCCGAAGAAGTCTCGTACGTCGAATATTTCGTCGAGGAATGAAAATCGTCGTTCCTTTGTTAACGTGCCGGTATTCTTCGCTGAAGTTAGTCAGCAGTACTTCGGTTTGTCCATTGCGGAAATGTGCGATGCCTCTTGCGATGCCGATTCCTCGGTCGAGAAGCAACTGCATGTTCCCCTCGATAATGGCTTCAGTGGCGCTTCCGTGGCGCCTACGGTGATGATGACGCTTGAGCGGGGTGGGACACTCACTTGTTCCTCCAAGACACTAAGCGCAACGTGATCTTATCTTGGATCGCAGGTCAATGATAGCTTGATGCCCATAAAGGAAATCCATACCCAAGATCACTTCGCGGGAACATTGCCGTAGCACTACGAAGGCCGTGGGATGGGTATGTCTCTTGAGAGTCACTCGCGCTGTGCATCGTCCTGATGGCGTAATGAGGTGGCCCCCTGCGGTGCGAATTTGTGGGCCGTCCCAAGCGGTCGTTATTTTCCTCAGCTGCGCAGCGAATGGTCCCCTCATCACCGAATAATCGGCTCCGGTGTCGACTAGAGCGGTGACCTTCCGGCCGTCGATAACCACTTCTCAGTCGGATGTCCTGGCTCTGGAGTTGAACGTCGTCTTCGGCTTTGGATCACGGCTTCGTCGGGTATGTGAATCGTGGCTGGGGTATGTGGTCGAAGCTTTTCTTGACGGCGGCGTCGTTTTGAAGGTGGTTCGCGACGTGGTCGAGGTTGTCTTTGTATGCGGCGTCGGCGTA
Source organism: Amblyomma mixtum (assembly GCF_055824585.1). Classification (NCBI taxonomy): domain Eukaryota; kingdom Metazoa; phylum Arthropoda; class Arachnida; order Ixodida; family Ixodidae; genus Amblyomma; species Amblyomma mixtum. The sequence goes on from NC_143013.1 coordinate 183,376,211, forward strand.
GTGGGTGTGGCGTCTTCATACGGCGTGGTCGCTGGAGGATCTTCGTCGTTTCCTCGGCAAGCAACCTGACCTCCACAGGTTGCTTTGTTTAGTTTCCCCTACGGGCGCTAGGGGACCTTCCTCGGACAGCCTCGGCGTAGCTGCGGCCCGGTGATGCAAATCGAGCGGTAGACGGCGACGGGGAGCAGGAAAGACGGCTTCAAGACCCGTACTCCCCTCTGCGCAGGTAGTCGTCGATTTCCCGTGGTCGCTGGCCGGGGAGCGGTCGAGGGGCGTCGATGGCGAAACCTCGCAGCTCGATGCGTCTCTGCGGGCAGTGGCGAAGTATGTGTCCGGCATGGCCACAATGTAAACACAGTGGGCGGTTATCGGGAGTCCTCCACTGGTCGCATTTCCTAGTTCCGTTGCTTCGCTCGTAAGGTGGTCGGGCGGGAGCTAGAGGTCGTCGTTCTTGTAGAGCTGGTGCCCGTCGAAGTGGGATTGGGGGGCCTCGTCGGGGCGCAGGACTGCGTAGTGCGGCGGCATAGTTCATGGCTTCAACTTCCATTGGTGTCGTCTGTGGCGGGGAGCCAGGTGCATGCTGAACCTCTTCACGGATGATGTGCGTGAGCGACGCCACATGAGGGTGCTGCGCCTGCTACGGTGGGGATGGCAGCAGCGGACGAAGTTCTTCGCGAACAATTTCGCGTACCAAATCTCTCAGGTTATCCCCGCTTGCAGGAGTGTCTCCTAGGGGGCTTGCCGTCAGAACTTGAAGTGGTCGGTTGTAGTGACGGGTCCGCGCGTCAAGGGTCTTTTTGACTGATGAAGCTTCAGCTACAAACTCGGCGACGGTTGTTGGAGGATCCCGGATCAGAACGGCGAAGAGTTGCTCCTTCACGCCACGCATCAGGAACGAGAGCTTCTTTTCCTCAGTCATGTCAGGGTTGGCGCGGCTGAAAAGTTGTTTCATATCTTCGACATACGCAGTCACGGTCTCGTTTGGGCGTTGAATTCTTGATTGCATGAGGACCTCCGCTCTTTCCATACGTACGACGCTAGTTACCGTACCCAGTAGCTGCTTCTTGAAGGTCGCCCAGGTCGTAAGAGAAGATTCGTGGTTTTCAAACCACGTTCTGGCAGGGCCGTCCACCGCAAAATAAACGTTTCGAAGCTTAGGGCTGTCATTCCAAACGTTCAGCGCTGCCACATGGTCGTACATGTCTAGCCAGTCCTCTACATCTTCGTGGGGTTCTCCACGGAAAGTCGGTGGCTCACGGGGCTGGCGAAGCCCGACGGGCGTTGGCGGTGCACCAGGTTCCATCGTGAGGGGCATAAGTGGATAGCAGGTCAGCACCTCCATCAGTTGTCACGTAGTGGTGACTGAAGTCTGGCGAACAGGAAGACAGCGAGAATGTCTTCGAAACAAAACTCTTTATTCGGGCTGACTTGCGCCCGCAAAGAACTGGATCACTCGGCGGCGGCGCAGCAACAAGCGTGCTCGGCGGTCGTCGAACAGAATGAACGCCGCTGTCGGCCGTGCTCTTCTTAAAGCTGATAGCGAACCTTCGAGATAAAGCTTTAGAAGTTCTAGAACATTCTGGCGCGAACTAGAATCGGCTCCGTCCGGATGCGATCAATCGAGATAATTCTAGGCGCGTCTTGCATCACAAACGAAGCGATAAAGCGACGTGCCGGCAGCCTTAAAGCATGAACAAATAAACACAACAAACAAATGCTACAAAGATTTGCGGAAATATCATGCTAGATATCAGAGGGCAGTAAGTGCTGGATGGGATGCATTTGGTCCACAATCCCGAGTGATGAATAGCAGTGGTATTGTATCACTGAGTAGGAAATAATATAACAGCAGCACAACGTCAATGCTCGCCATTAGAAAAGAAATTCGCAGGCTAATGAAAAGTTTACATTAAATTGCGTAGAATGCAAATAGCTATTGATGGCAAAATGGTCTAACGAGTAGTGACAGAGGAGAGCTGAGTGGGCTAGTGAACAAAGGTGAGTTAGGAAAGTCATTGGCGAAGCACAAAAAGGGAATTAATTATGAACACGGCATGTAGTGTGAAAAAGAAGTAGCCGATGGTCCCAATATGTATAACTGGAATGATTTCAAGATAGGTAAACGTAGCAGAGCGGCGAGAGAGATTCAAGAGGGCCAATCAGATTACGATATTGGCAGTGGTACGTTGGGCGATACATAGGCGAATAAGGTTAATAATACATAACTGGGAGAGGTCTTTATCAATTCTCCTATTTCTTCCACTGAATATACTTGCTTTTTTCATATTTGCAATAAAGCGTGATGTGCTCTGTTATTATGGCAGTCGTTTTTCCTTCGTACTCCTGGTACTAATTTTGCCATTTTGTGCAGGCCGGAGAACGTGTCCCGGACAGAAATTCGCCATCATGCACATGTTCTTGCTTATCACGTTTGTGCTGCAAAAGTACCGCGTGGTTCTGGACGAACCACTGCAATATGACTGGGAGGATCCGGAGCTGGAAGTACGCAAACTGCTGGACGTCCGCTTCCGGTTCCTACCCAGGAACTTCACTGACTCTTAAGAGCCAACCCTTTTATTTGTACGATGGTTATCTCCAGTATTTTCATTTTCTTTCATTGCTTTAATTTTTCAGTTCTCCGCTGTCTATCTGTGGTGTCCTTTTCGGGCGATTTTTATAATACTGACCAGCCTGCATGAGGAAACGAGAACTATTCAATAAACTATTTGTCCAATGAAAGTATTTTTGCGAGGGCTCGCTGTTCTTGATTCAAGCCTGTGTTTTTTTTTGTTGTTTTTGCTGAGCGGATGTATTGGTTGCACAGCAGCAAACTGCCTCTCCTTTGTACCCTGGTCTTCAGTCATTTTCGTGTGGTAATCGTCAGCATAGAGGCAAACGGCTAATAACGGCTGGTTTGGCCTGCTCAGGATCAGGGGCAAAGTATGCAATGCACATTTGACGGTAAGTAACTGGACCCACCAGTTGACTGGAGGCGTCTAAGACGCACACAACTACACCCTCGGCATACAGTCTTTTGAAATATGAAAGGAGGGTTGGCTCTAGACCTTGTGTCTGATGCCCCCGAGTGAAAAAAAATATTTAAGGTAGTACTCCAATGGCCGTATCCTTACATGCAGAGCCGCAGCGGTAGCTCAGGGTTTAGCGTGCTTGGGTGCTGACCAGAAAGACACAATTTCGTTCCCGGACTCGGCGGTCGTATTTAGAGAGAGGCGAAATTCTTGAGGCTCGTCTATTGCGCTATGTCAAGGAACGCAAAAACCCAAATCGGTTTTGTATGGAGCCCTCCACAAAGGCGTCTTTGATAGCATGACTCGCTTTCGTTCAATAATACATATAAACCATACCCTACGTACACTGTGTGCCACCGCGTTCGGTTGACTCATGTTCATTCTGAAGAATTGGCTCAAAACGACGGGAAGCGCACTAGAACAACAGGAAGGCCTGAAAGACGTGCTGGGATTTTAACGTTTTTTTCACCTCGCAAGAGCTGTCTGTTCAAACCATCTTTCTTCTTCTTGCGTTGTTTTCAGCTTTTTTAAAGTTTCTGATTGTAATTATTGCTTTTAAACCAGGTTTATTGACGAGCGCGTTCATGTCCAGTATATTTCTGGACGCAAGCTATAAGTCTGCTTTTTGTCGACATTTTTCTTGACTAAACGACAAATATGGATGGTCTGGGTCCTTAGCCTTCCTTTGCACAAACACGCCCGTCACTTCGCATCAACGGATTACATAGAAGTTAGCTTACCAAATTACGGTCTTCAACGCAAAACTGGTAGATATAAGATGAAGAATATCCGCAAGGGACCCAGTTATTTCGAGATGCCAGGACAGCCCGAACAACTGCCGATGGGGCACTTGTAGAACGAAGCATCGCACATCTAGCTGTGCAGAGCGAAGGCGACTATTTTGTCCTGAATAATTTCAGGTTGAAAATGTTCAACCACTGGGGGACAACTACATATTGATGTGGACATTGACAGAATAAAAAAAAGGCACGGAAACAAACGTTATTCGCTAATTTATTGCCCAGGGGGGTTTGCGGCCGCAATCACAGATACGTGTTGCTCACATTCAGTTATTTTCAGATATTCAATCCGGATGTTTTGAATTATTGGTTATATCGAGCACAGATTATCTTCTTGAATGTCCTGTGTAAAAGAATACGAAATTGGACTAGTATACCGAACTCCGATTATGTTGGCCATTAATGTAGCTCGATGGGCGCGCCACGCTTCGGCACGTGGTACTACTTGGTGCTATAATCGGGGCTATATTCGATTTTTTTTCGGATAAGGCTCCCTAGTGGCTCAGTTGTTATGGTACACGGCTGCTGACCCCAAATACGCGAGTTCGATCCAGGCTGCGCTGATCGCATTTCGATGAGAGCCAAATGCGGGAGACCTACATACTGGACGATGCCAGTGCACGTTAAAAAACCCCAAAAGATCTAAATAATTTCCAGATCCCTCCACTATGGCGTCCCCAGTAGTCTGAGTTGCTTTAAGACGTTGAACCCCTATAAACCATAACCTTTTTTCGAGTAAGCAGTCCGGTGGGTGTTGCGACATTGGGTACCTTCTGGCAGCGCAAGCATTGTGATATCACGTGGCGATATGTTCTTGATGGTAGCCTTCATTTGCAATACTCATTTTGTATGCCACATGGCTACGATGCAGTGTGGCCATCCTAAAACTTTTCGATGATTACGTTACTTCCTAATCAGAAATTGAGTGCAGCACAACAGCTGTTTCAGCTTTTCGATAGATTGAAAAAAGAATTCGAGCAAGACAAGTGCCTACAATTACAGACAGTATGTTATATTTTATACATTTTTCTTATGAAACACTCCAGTAACTGTTCTTGATTGTCATGAATGAAGCTTCTTAGTTCGAAAAATATATAAATATATTGTAACCTGGCGGCCAGCCGAAGAATGAGGCGTGGTGAACCATGAACAAGAGGTGATTTAATGGCCGCTGGCCTAGCGCTAGCGCTCCGTCCCGCGCCACTGCCAGCTTAGTCTTCGTCACACTACCCGGGGCCTCCGAGCGATCGTCCCGATCGGTGACGAACAGACGCGCGAAATGGCGATGGTCTTGAGTGGAGGGTTGAACAGGATATACGAGATGGTGCAGTGCTGGCCGCCACAGTGGATGAGAGGATCGAAGGATGAGTCCCGGTCAACGAATCATCCGGGCCGGAGGGTGCCAGGAGCTGACGGCCGAGGTCCTTGGACGCACCGGACGGCAGGGGCAGGGGGCGGTGTCTTCACGTGTGGGTCTTGGGTGATGGATCGGTCAGGTCTCGGGTCGGTCGGGTCTCGGGTCGGTCGGGTCTCGGGTCGGTCGGGTCTCGGGTCGTCGTGTCTTGTGGTCCGGGCGGGGGACGGGGCTGGGGTGAGCGGCGAGGTTGGGTCAGATCGTGCGGGCTGGGGCATGACCGGGCGGCGCGGACCAGGCACTCACGGCCGACGCCCACGGCAGGCACAGGACACCGAAGCTCTGGGACCAGGATGGCGATGAAGGGACCCCAGCACCTCACACTAAATGTAACGTGGCGGCCAGCCGAAGAATGAGGTGTGGTGAACCATGAACAAGAGATGATTTAATGGCCGCTGGCCTAGCGCGAGCGCTCCGTCCCGCGCCACTGCCAGCTTCATCTTCGTCACAATATGCTCGAATTGCTTTACAAAAGCCTGGTCTTCAAGGAAGAAGTGTACGCAAGTATTTCACGTGGTTGTCACAGCCGTGTGAGGCGTTACGAGCGAGAGGAACGAGATATTCTTCCACATGAGCGGTAAGGAAATCCTGGTTGTTTGTCTTCGTATCTACATTAAAGTCTCCACCCATCCTGTCACCCTGGCAGGTGGCAGTTATAGTTGATCGCGAGTTTGCTCACCATTTTCAGCGCTAAAGCATTCAGCCGCCCATATCTCTGTCTCATCACCCCACATACCTATAAGCGCAATTCAGGCGCCCACTTACCAAGGGAGCCAGTTATGCGCACTTCCTTTCTTTCAACTGATCGGAATGTAAAACATTCTCGACGCCAAGGCCAATTGAAAGCCAAAGGCCTATGGCTTCAGCGCCTCGTTTCATGCACAGCGTTGTCAATGCCAACGCATGCCGCGCATATCTGTCTCTACCGCCACGTAGCTTAAAGCACAATGTAGGTTTCCACTGTTGCGCCTTCGCTCTGGTTAAGGTGTCCGCCGAGATTTGTTACACCGATAGGGCGCCATTTCCTTTCCTGAAAGCCACCTTATCAATTTTGCCCTCTGCTTAGCAAGCTGCCGCTCCATTGGTTTCGCCGCTTAATGCGCAGCTGAGGTGTCCAGTGCTGGTTGCAACGGCGACGGCTGCGGCGACGCCGCGAAACGCAGAAACGGGCGTTAAAGAGATGCGCTCTAAGAATAAAACCTAGCGGCACTCTCTTGGCGTGCTTCGGTGCCAAAGGAGTTTCGTAAACCAAAAGTACCCTAAATTTAACTAATGACGTTTCTTTTTGAAGTGTCCTGCCAACAGCACAACACATCTTAAGATAGGCAGTGCCTAGATACTGCGTCCTTGCTGTTAGCTGCCGTGCATACAACCCCTAAACCAGAAGAGCTCCAGGAGTACTTCAAAGGTACTTGAAGAGGATTATAGGAATGTTCGGGCACCGAGAGGCCATTTGGCCTGAAACGAAACGCCCCGGTTCCTTCCAAACAAGCTTTCCTTAAAACCACACAGTTATCACTCTTTATCCCGAGCAGGACCTTGCGGCAACCAGAAGCCTGCCAAAATCCTTTTTTTCTCTATTGCCGTACTTCGACAAATCACTATATAAACTACAGGGGCGTTCACAAAATCGGGCGCAGTTCTTAAACGCCCGTTCGTGGGTTGAGCCGCGTCGCCGCCGCTGGGGTAACCGAGGGAAGCTAAAAATAAGTAAAAAAACAAATAAAAATAAACTCTGCTATTAGTGGGATTCGAACTCGCGTGCCGATAATAGATCAGTTTCGCTACACACTGCAAGAGAACACTAGAGCGTAGCGGCAGTTTCTTTTTTCTTTATTGCATAAAAATACTGCCCAAAATGCAACTTCTGAGTATGCTTATGCCACAAACCACCAAGCTGTGTAATACGCACCTACCATACCACTCCACAACTCCACCTTTACCAAACCTCAAATGTCTGGTAGGCACACACATGTGTCTAGATAGGAAAGCCAGGTAGGCGGCTCTTCCAGAGCAGCATATACACCCCGCACCAAAGCTCTCTGCTGAAGCAACTAAGATTTCGATCACCGAGGTTACTTGATGCGTCGGTCCGTCATAAGGCTCTTCCAGGAACTTGATAGTCCCATCAACAGAAACAAATCATATAGCAAAAGTCAGTTTCTTACCACAGACAAAAAAACAGATGCTGTAGGGTGTGGTTTCAATGTGTTTCTTAAGTGTTCTCTACACTATGTCTCAGAAGAACACAGCATCATCGCACAGAGAAAAACAATGGTCCATAGTCAATGGTGCATTACACAAGCGGCGAATCACTGTTCACGGCACAAACCTCTTCTAGGCATTAAGCCATGCCTTGACGGACAGCGTCGGTTTCTGCCGTTAAAGAAGAACGTTTTTGCAGCCGGAGAAATGCACATTCGCTGAATATGTTTTAAAACACTGGTGCAGATGAACTCCAGAAAGGTCGAAAATAGAAGGGCACAAGAACAAACTAATCTGTAATACATGAGACATACGCCTTCTTGAGAGGCTATAGAATAGTCTAAATAAAACCAAGCAGTGACAAAATTAAAGGTGCCCGCAACTTCCTTAAGCAATCCCAATTAAGGCCTCTCAAAAGTATCCCAGTCGGTGCGAATAGGAAAGGCAAATGAGCCCTAAGAAGCCTAATAAGCACAGCTACTCAAAAAAGGTGGTTTGCCGATTTGAAAAACGAAAAACGCAAAGCAAGATGATGCATGATTAAGTGAACAAGGACAATTCCGCCAGACTCTAGAGAAAGAAATAGGTAGTCACGACTCAGGGGTGAACATTGGGAGCGCCATATCAAGGTAGCGAATATTTACTGCATCACCTGCACTTTCTTCACCCCACAGTGGACAACTTGCACCGCATGGGCAATTATAGCAAATAAAGAAAATGTTGCATACTTGAACCCGAGCAAACACTAAGAGTTCCCTACACATCAAGCCTGGGTTTTTTGACTCATGGACATTATCTGCGAATTCCTGAAGGAGCAACTGCTCCAAATTTGGGCCATAGCAGCGCCTAGGTACTGAAGTGCGCTGCAGTCCCAGCTTATTCCACCAAAATGACTTGGCCTCGTACCCCAATAACCCAACCAAAATACCTTGCATTGAATAAAATTAAGAGTTGCACATAATACCTCAAACAATTGTTGTATCTAATGCAATGCAAAGGCTAAGATCATAATTTCATATTGTGCCAGAGAGAAACCACGTGTAGTTGCTGTGTGAATAATACTGAGGCAAAAATTTCATGATATAGGGCAAACAACAAAGGCGATAATGTACAGCCTTGACGAAACAAATAGTTTAAGCGGAATAGGTGTAGTCAACTCTGGGCTAACAATTAGCCTTGTATAGGACTCCTTATAGCACAGTCTTATGCCTCTGAGCAAAACATCTTGACTATTTGCATGCCATACGACCACAAGCAAGAAATCGCGACGAATTCCTCAAATACCTTTGCAAAGGTCAATCTGAATAAGAGTTACTTGGCCGGTCTCTTCTGCTACTGTCTCCGATACCGAAGGTGCAATATGCATATGGGTTTGGATGCTGCAGCCTCTGATACCACAGACCTAATGTGAGCCTATTAATTAAGCGACAACTAATTGCAGACGACTGAAAAAAGCGTTTAAAGAGAAGTTTGTAGTCTACATCAAAGAGAGTAATTTGTAACTCTTTGTAACCGCTTGTGTCTGTTTTTTTGGAGAATGTGAGGGCAAAACCCAAAATAACAAGAAGCCTGAAAAACCTCCATGAAAATAGGCGCAAGGCAAGGGTAAAATGTTTTATAGAACATCCTAGCAGTACCACCTGCCCAGGAGATTTTTGAGCCGTCAAGTTAGAAATAACAGCTTTAATTTCATCCAACATTATGGGTTCCTGCACTACAACAAGCTGCTCGTCACCAAGACGAGGAAACGCTTCGAGTAAGCATTTGCATTCTGATCATCGAATTCAGCTTTCCTCCCCTCCTCTCCCCCTCCCCAATTCCTTAACAGCTTCCGATAAGTGCAAAGAAATCATCAAGAATACACGGGGCATCGCTCTAAGTGCAACCTTCATATTGAAATTCCAATATTTATTTAGCGAGAGCAGTCTGCATTTCGTCACTCAGGGCCCGACGAGTCGGCTGCTCACCCCGAACGGGACTTAGAACTTATCATGGCTCCCTTCTACTTCCGGCTTCAAACTTTTGAAGCTCTGCTTTGCCACTGACCCACCACTGACCCAGCGCGGCGGCTATGCATAGCTTTTCACTGGCCGCCAATGGTAGGTGTAGGCTTCACGCAGACGAATGTGGTCTGATTAGATCAGTGCCGGTCTCGTAAAGTCACTTCCTTCCAGCCAATGGGAGTACTCTAATATGTTTACGCTAATGATTGCATTAGCGCAATCCACACAATCGGGATTTTTTCAACGACGCCTGACGGTCGGCTTCAGTTGTTAGCTGCGGTAAGGCTTCTATGCTATTGTATACAATCGGAACTGAATTCTGTTCCAATGGACTCGCTGAACCCAGTAATAAGGTGTAAGGAAAACAAAGAATAATCTCCACGTGCAGAATGTACGTCGCTCAATAAACTGTGGTCACGGTTAACTCCTTAATTACGCCCAAAACTAGCGCACCAATCCAAGCAGTGGTTGCGCTGGATCTCTTGGGATGTCGCAGCCTCCACCGCGCGCCGGATAAGCCAGCGTTGGTCTGCTGGCTCGCAAGTACGCAGGAGAGACTCCTTTCTCTCTGGAGTGTATGAGTTGTTGGTGTTGTAGTGTGTACAAGTCCACGCCATGTGTATAAGAGTGGTCGGAGTGGAGCAGTGCTCGCATATGGGGTCTAGGTGCTGCGGAAAGATACTGACTGCTTAAACGCAGAGAAAGCGAGGCTCGAACTACCACAGTCTGCAGGACTGAAGTATAATTTGCAACAGCGTCCCGCTTGTACGTGCTGCCTCCTCACGATGCCTACCGTCCCCTGGAGGGAAAATTAAGGTTTAACAACACATGAAATTGATTACCTTCTGCAGGATTTCACACTTTTCCACTGGTGGACACAACCATTGCCTAGCCTGCTTCACATACGGCCGACTGTCATGATCCACGTGACACAATTTGGCAGCTGGCGTTTTACAGTTTTCTCCAACTTGCACTGAATTTCTCACCTTTGTTTGCCTCCACTTTCATCCAGGATCAATTAAGGGTGCTGTAGGGAATCAGTTTCAACTCTTGTGCCTAGAAATGACACCGCAGGCTTGCAGTAACTCAGAGCAATAAACACGAGCTCTAGAATGTATTATTTTGTTCTGTACGCGACAGCACCCTGCGTATAAAAAAACTCTATTCTATTACCGGAAAAAGCTGCATCATCACCATCATCATTAGCCTGGCTACGCCAACTGCAGGGCAAAGGCCGCTCCCATGCATCTCCAATTAACCCCGTCCTTCGCCAGTTTCGGGCACCGTATTCCCGCAAAATTCGTAATCTCATCCGCCCACCAAAATTTCTGCCGTCCCCTGCTCCGCTTGCCTTATCTTGGAATCCATTCCGTTACCCTGAAGGACCAGGGGTTACTTTTCCCTCGCATTACATGCCCTGCCCAAGCCCATCATTTCTTCTTGATTTCCACTAAGATGTCATTAACCCGCCTTTCTTCGCTCACCCACTCCGCCCACTTCCGATCTTTCAACGTTCCACCCATCATTTTTCTTTCCATAGATCGCTGTATTGTCCTCAAGTTAAGCTGAACCCGCTTTCATAGCCTCCACGTTTCTGCCCCATAGGTGAGTACCGGTAAGATACAGGTGTTGTAGTTTTTTCTCCTGAGAGACATTAAGAACTGTCATTCATGATCTGAGAGAACCTCCCATATGAGCTCTGTCCCATCCTTATTCTTCTAGTTATTTCCCTCTCATAATTCGGATCAGCGGTCCCTACCTGCCTTAAGTAAACATATTCTATTACTACTTTCAGCACCTCGCCACCAATTGCGAACTGGTGTACTCTGCTAGACTGTTGAATACTACTTTGGTTTTCTGCATGTTAATTTTTAGCCCCACCGTTCTGCTCTGCCTGTCTAACTCTTTCATCATGCTTTGCAGTTGATATCCTGAGTGACTTATCAAGGCATAGCCATCAGCGAATCGCAGATTATTTAGGTATTCTCATTATCTCCTATCCCCAACTGTTCCCATTTCAGGCCCTCAAATACCTCCTGTAAATAGGCAGTGGAACCTGCGCTCAAGTTTGCCGTGTCGATTGCAGCGCCGTAACACACAGCATAGCGAGAGGAGCAAGCAGTTTTTGGTGCACTCGTAGTACTATTCCACGCCACCTTCCTGAGCTTATTGGCGTGAGCTTCTGCGCTCTGTCGAAGCCGCACGTGGTGCATGTCAGTTATCTGGGTTGTGTCTGCAGAAGCGAGGCAAATAGTGCTATCAACCAAACGCGGGCTTCTAATCGTTCAGAATGTGCCCTCGCGTTTGTAGCGGCCCAAGCGACTGACGGCAGCAGTTTTTAGTCCAATAGTGGAATAACTGCAGTGCCACCTGGGCAGCGCAGGCTCCCCTGTCGTGAGATCGTGTCTCCCTCCCTGACACCTTTCCTTATTTGAATTTTTGCTTAATTTATGGAGAACTATGCTAGCTGCACACTCCTTAAAAGTATTTTTCAGTATTTTTGCATAACACTCTTCTACATCCTGATTCCGCAGTGCCTGCATGACTGCTGAGGTTTCTGCTGAGTCGAATGCTTTCTCGTAATCAATGAACGCTATATATAGAGGCTGCTTATATTCTGTGCATTTATCTACCATCTGATTGAAAGCGTGATAACGGTCTATTGTCGAGTATCCTTTACGAAAGCCTGCCTGATTATTTGGTTGATTGAAGTCTAAGGTTGTCCTGACCCTATTTAGCGATTACATTAGTAAATACCTTGTAGGCAGCAAACAATGAGCTAAATGGTCTGTAAATCTTCAAGTCCTTGACGTCTCCTGTCTTATGAATTCAGATAATGCTAGCGTTTGTCCAAGCTCTATGTACGCTCGAGATCACAAGTCATTGCGTGTACAGGATGGCTAGTTTTTAGAGCAAAATCTCTCCTCCATCTTTCAGCAAATATATTGTTATCTGATCCTCACCAGCTGCTTTCCCTCTTTGCATTGCTCCTAATGCATTCTTCATTTCCTCTTTCGTTACTGGCGGGATGTCCCATTGTTGTGCTATACTGCCTCTCTCAGTAACACTCGGATTGCAATCGCTACTCTATAGATTTGTGTAGAACTCTTCGGCTACTTTAACTATCTTAGCCATATTGCTCATGACATTGCCCTCGTTGTCTCTTATCGCATACATCTGGTTTTTACCTATGCCTAGTTTTCTCTTCACTGCTTTCAGGCTACCTCCGGTCGTTATTGCTTGCTGGATTTTCTCCCTTTTAAACTTCCTGTTGTCTGCTACCTTGCGCTTATTTATTAACTTTTACAGCTCTACTACTTCTATTCTGTCTATGGAGTTAGACGTCCTCATGCATTGGCGTTTCTTAATCACATCTTTAGTCTCCTGAGATAGCTTCCCGGTACCCTGTCGAACCATCCTACCGCCTACTTCTACGGCGCACTCCATGATGATATCTGTGAGACGATCGTTCATTGTTTCAACATTATGGTCGTCATATTCAGTTAAAGTGGAACATCTGTTCAGCAGCAAAACCCTGAATTCCTCTACTTACCCTCTTAATGATAACTCTATCTATGCTAAGCTAATCTAAACGAATACGAGACCTTACCATTCTGGGGTCACTACAACGAACCTATCCGAGTATCTCCACATCCTCTACAATGCCAGGGTGAGCGCACAGTATGAAGTCTATTTCAATTTTATTCTCACCATTGGGGATCTTCCACGTCCACTCCCTGTTGGCTCTTTTGCGAAGCAAGCGACTCTGGCTATGAGAGACGCTGTAGTGAAAGGCTCCGGCATTTTCGACCACCTGGGGTTCTTCAACGTGCACGGACATCGCATAGTACACGGGCTTCTAGAATTTCGCCTTCATAGAAATTCACATGCCGCTGCCGGGATCGAACCTGCGTCTTTCGGGTCACCAGCAGAGGGCCATAACCATTAAGCCACCGCAGCGGCCGTTTTCCCGCAAATTATCGCTATGTAATAGCCGTTAGGTGCCTATAGTACCTAAAGTTTCATTGCTATTGACGCGATTCCACAGGCACAAATTTGTCAGCATCGGCCTTACTGCCAATCTTACACTAGCGAGTTTGCCATAGCTCATTCTCACGTGGTAAGGGCAATCTCATCCACAATCTTTCAGCAGAATAGCCTAAAACAGGGTTAAAAGCAAGACCTTATCAAAGGGTTTTTTTCATTTCTTCATAACTTTTTGTCAGACTTCTCATCTGCGCTATGTTTTCACCGCCTTTGGCGTCACTTTTTAGCGGCACTTAGACTGTGAGTTATGGCCTGTGTGGAGACACTTACATACCGAAAACAGTAGGTTTTTTGCAACGTAGTTTTGGTGTTGCATTGCGGAGATTGTGTGCTTGCGATGACTGTTCAAAATTGGTTGAAATATTATTGCTCTTTTAAAGGAAGCACCACCATCGGGATGTATATGTGATTAGCTCTGGTCATGTAGCGCCCGCCCCAAAAATGATTGCATGGAGAAACTGAAGGCAATCAACCCTTACTGCGTAGCGCATCGTATTTGAAACAGTGCTAGTGGTTTGAGCGCCCGTCTCGGCTGCGGGAGGTGGGTGGTTCGAAACCAACCCACCGCCGGGCACCCACCGGTCAAAAGGGTACAAGCGTCCCCCGGCCTGGCGCTCGGCTTCCTTTAGGGGTGTACGTTTGGGAGAAGTGAAAAAAGGGCCACAAATTGGGCTTATGCCGCACGAGGCGGACTTATGGTTGCTTGGCGGGGGAACTTATCACTCATCCGTCAAGGCAACTGTTTGGTCTAAGACCCTTGGTTCTAAGTAATCATGAACGCTAACCAAGGAAGTCTTGCTTATGGAGCATAAGAGTTTGTGCTGACGGCAGGCCATAGCCACAGTAAATGAGCGTTTGAGAGGATTCCGTTACTGGTTTTGTTTTCAAATGTACTTGCAGATAGTGTTGTATGTTTGCTGAGCAACATCGTTGGGTAGAACGAAAATTTCTGCATTCTTACTGGATGTAGCATTTTAAACAAAAAATTGCGTCAAAAATGGCTGTTTCTCGTTATGTTATTACATCTTTGGCGTTGACAATTCTTCAGACTGCGTTCTTAGAGGGTCATATGATGCAGCATGCAGTAAGGGGTAATATTGTCCTATGCGGCATTTATTAACTTCAGTAACAGAACACAAATACCTTGTAGTGGAATCATTTTCATCACTCCTTCGTACTCAGAAGAACATACGACCGCCGTAATTAGATACTCTGCTGATGAAAGCGGGTATGCCACGGAGACCCATTTTATTGCGGAACTGAGACTGTGCTCCTATACCCAGTCGGCAGGTGGTTCTAGAAGCGGCACTAGTACACTGAGCGAGGAAGACGAAGACGACAATTCTATTTTGGTAGGAGGTATAAAAATTGCAAAAGACAAGACATACAAAGAATAAATGAAGTGTAAAAGAAGAAAGAAAGCAATACTGAAACTGATATTGTTACTGAAACGGCTAAAGGGAAGAAAGTAGCGCATAAGATGAAACAAAAACGACTGCTTTATGGTACAAAAAAATTTCATTTCTCTAAAACAGCAATGGAACAAGCTCGTTCGTTGCACAGAAACGATAAAGGTGGTCAAAGGCAATGACAATGATAAATTCGCATAGAGAAAGCAGGGTTTCCCAAGAAAACATATTTTATGTGTCAACCGTCTCTTACATGAAGCTGAACAGGGATGCCCGATGAAGCACCACGAGATGCGCGATTCCACTCTGAAACAGATGCGCTGATCAGGGCAACCAACGGCACAACTGCGGGCATTTGAAGGCCGCTTAAACAAAGAGACCATTTACCCTTTTGCTCAGTGAAACGAATATTCCGTACGCCGCCCTTTAGTACTTGGACGATGAGGTTTGACTCGACGAGCACTAGTAACCTGCTTCGACACCCCCCAGCTGTGTCAGGATTTGCACTGAGAGTGTATTTGAACGAATGCCTGTTATCGAGAGGTACCACAAGTGTGCTGCCATGCATTTTATGGCGCGTGTCTTTCTTGAACTCTAAGAACGTTCATACTCTACAAAATTACCGTTCTGTGGTTTAGTATTGTAATTACTGTCAGTTATGACGATTTATTTGCACTTTTCTGCAAAAAAGTACCCCTAACTGCATGTTATATCACATAAGATACGCAAAATAACTTGCTTAAATGTAGCAACGGCCAAGTTGTTCTGAAAAGGTTGGCATGTGTCCTTTCGTCTCAAATTAAAATTATTATATTTCTAAAGCACAAATAAAAATTCATGCGGCAAGGTGTTAAGCCCTGAGTGCAATTTTTTTTGTGCGCGTGCGGCACGGGCATTAGGCGCCTTTTATAATGTGAACCAAGGAGTGGCGCTGAGCATCATGTTCTCATCCTACATATTGTGATGAAGACGAAGCTGGCAGTGGCGCGCGACGGAGCGCCCGCGCTAGGCCAGCGGCCATTAAATCATCTCATAGCCATGGTTCACCACGTCTCACTCTTCGGCTGGCCGCCACGTTACATTTGGTGTGAGGTGCTGGGGTCCCTTCATCGCCATCCTGGTCACGGAGCTTCGGCGTCCTGGGCCTGCCGTGGACGTCGGCCGTGAGTACCTGGTCAGCGCCGCACGGCCGTGCCCCAGCCCGCCCGACCTGAACCGACCTCGACGCTCACCCCAGCCCCGTCCCCCGCCCGGACCACACTACACGACGGACCCAAGACCCGACGGACCCAAGACCCCACCGACCCAAGACCCCACCGACCCAAGACCCCACCGACCCAAGACCCCACTGACCAAAGACCCAAACGTGAAGACACCGTCCCCCTGCCTCTGCCGTTCGGGGCGTCCAGAGACCTCGGCCGACAGCTCCTGGCACCCTACGGCCTGGATGCTTCGTGGACCGGGACTCATTCTCTCATCTTTCTCATCGTGGCGGCCAGCACTGCACCATCTTCTACATATTGTTCGATCCTTCACTCAAGACCATCGCCATTTCGCCGTCTGTTCGTCACCGATCGGGACGATCGCTCGGAGGCCCCGGGTAGTGTGACGAAGACGAAGCTGGCAGTGGCGCGCGACGGAGCGCCCGCGCTAGGCCAGCGGCCATTAAATCATCTCAGCCATGGTTCACCACGTCTCACTCTTCGGCTGGCCGCCACGTTACAATATGGCAGGTAATAGCTTGATAGTTCTCAGCTGGTAATTTTAAGACTGGACGGCAGGCCTTCAGTGAGTTTGTTTTGCCTGGCTGACTGTTTTTAAGGCCCAAGCTCATCTTAGCTCATCAGTTGCGTGGACGGAGGTTATAGGCGGAATTTGTCCGAAAAACTGCCCGCACGAACGGTCAGTCATAAGTCGCATGGTAATTAAAATAAAGAGTAAAACTTGATTAAAAACAGTTGATAAGAAACATATATATGTAATGATAGTAGTGATAGTAAACAGATAGCAAAATAGTGAGAGGTAGGGATAATGATAGCTACTGATAGTGACAGTTCGTGCTAGAGATAGATAGTGGTGGTGATTGTAGTGATAGTGATAGTTGGAGATAGCGATAACAGTGATAGAAATTGTGATGATAGCGAGAGTGATACTCTGTGTTTGTGAAGATCATGATGATAGTGGCGATGAAAATAATGATGATTGTAGCGATTGCTAGAAAAGAGTGGTACGCTGGAGTCTTGCAATAGTCATGCGTTCGATTCCCGCGAAGGTCTTTCGGACATCACGATAGCCATGAATATCGACATAGTTTGCCCGTCTCGGAAACAGATGTCACAATAACCATCAATGTCTACACAGTTAAGCCTACACCCCATAACATAGAAATCTAAAAGGGCGGGAGAAAGACAGGAAAGGGAAAGGCTTTCGCATTTCCGTTCCTACATAGACAAGCGCAACCATGAATATTTTAAACCGCAGCTGTTAACCACTCACCTGGTGTGTGGATGGTGTCGATGGTAAAGAACAATCAATTTGTACCTCACAGATCATGTGACCACAAAACGAGAGCGTAATTTATAGAACTGTTTCGATGGTTTTCAGAATATTGGAGTCATCATAACGTTAGTCATTACTTCTGCCATATAGCTGATGCTGCAAACTGGCTCTCAAAACTAGTTACTTCGTCACGCAAGGTACAGAAGATTGCATAATAACGCCAAGACATCGTAAAAATCAACCGCCTCTCTGAATTAACGAATCATTCTGTATTCTTATATTTTTGTGGATTTTCAAAACGTTTGTCCAGTTTAGGGCTGTTACGTCCAAAAGAGAGTTTTCACGTGTCATTTTTGACAAAAACATCATTTTTCGATATAGTTCTGAACGCTGGAAGGTAAAGCTGCAAACTTTCATAGTGCTCTCTCCATGCCGGCAAATACCACAAATTATGGATTTATGAACCCATAATTGTCCGCGCAGTTGAATCCTTTGGAAGTGATGCGATGACCGAGAGTATGAAAACTGAACTATGATTACCTTAGAGCTATAAGGAACCTTGCGGCAGCTGCAGGCGATTTTGAACCGACGGCTAAACTGCAATACAGATCAAGTAGCACGCATGACTAGCCGAATGTCCAGCTAAATATTCATTCAATGCCTTTATTGCCAATAGGGTCGCAAACTCCGCACTTCACCGAATCTGGAAGACAACCGCCAAAAAAAGAGGACACATTCATACACAAAGTGCTCACGAACTGACTGGGTTGTCCAGCCTATGTACAAAGTAAACTAATGGAAAAGGGAGTTCGCAACACTGTACAAAATAACAGCGGGCTAAAGCAGGTCGCAGATCTCTACGTTGTCCAACAGCGAAACCATCCGTCGGTCAATCGAACACTTGAAGTGCCAGCGCGCACACTTGCAGAGGATTGAGATCTACCCAGATATCTAACAAGCCATGTGAATCAGGCCGATCCAGGGAAACATGCGTCGCGTGTTCCACAGAATGAACACATTTGTGGACGCAGCTGGACACACCGCAGGTTCGAAGACTGAACGGACAGCGAAGGTAAACTCCTGAGCCCGGAACACTGCCTCCATCAAATGCACAAACTTTGCAAATAACAACAGGCAGATGTCGCGATCGCTATCTAGAACAGACGCCCCTGGAATCACAGACAGACTCGAAAGAAGCATGTAGACACTGCACGAGAGGACGCCTAGGCAAACATGCGCTCCGAACCTTCCAAAGAACTCAGTATACAGATACGCTTTGAACCATGATATCGACTTCACTAGAGGGCGGAGTGGGTGAGGGAACAAACGCGGGTTAATGACATCTTAGTTGAAATCAAGAGGGAGAAATGGGCTTGGGCAGGGCATGTAATGCGAAGGGAAGATAACCGCTGGTCCTTAAGGGTAACGGAGTGGATTCCAAGAGAAAGCAAACGTAGCAGGGGACGGCAGAAAATTAGGTGGGTGGATGAGATTAAGAAGTTTGCGGGGATACTGTGCCGGCAACTGGCGAAGGACAGGGTTAATTGGAGAGACATGGGAGAGGCCTTTGCCCTGCAGTGGGTGTAGTAAGGCTGATGATGATGATGATGATGATGATCGACTTCAGGACACTCCTCAGACGAAGGCAACGAAGGCATTCCCTCCGCAGCCCAGGAATTACAACCCCGGGAACTTTCCCACTGCGAGCAAAGCACACTGAATCCACTGATAGGGTTCTGGACATTGTGCTGCGTTAGGGGTTAACTAGAAGAGGATACGCTCCTATGGATTCCTTCACCACAAGTGAGCAAGTAATAGCAACAAAACACACTCAGTCGACAGTAAGCTTAAGCCCAGATAGACCAGCTTATGTGTGCTCAGAAGACATGAACCATCAGTGTATATTCTTTCAAAGGATTGCCCCCGTTTATCCATAGTATAGGAGAGTGAGAGGACAGTAGGCCAGAGAACAAACGCTAACCAGTGATGGCATATTAGAACCAAGAAGAAGGAATGGGCACGAGCAGTGGATATAATGAGAAATCAAGATAACCGATGGTCGTTAAGTGTAACGCACGGAATACCAAGAGAAGGAAAGCGCAGCAGAGGGCGCCACTAAGTTAGTTTTTGCGTTTGTGATTAGGAAGTATGCGGGGAGATGCCTGTCGCAGCTGGCACAGGACCGGGTTAATTGGAGGGATACGGGAGAGGCCTTTCCCCTACAGTGAGCGCAGTCAGGGTTATAACGATGGTGGTTGGAGTGCCAGGAAAATCCTGAAGTTAAAACTATATCAAATCCAATGACGTAGGATAGGACGGTGGCGCTGTCGATCTGCGGCCATGAGATCCACGGATTAGTGGATTAATAAACCTACCACTCCTCCACCGAAACGCTGAATAAACGGTTTACATTCAGACAACCTACGAAGTACTCTTCAAAATTAACTTACTACGGGTCTGCAAACTTAATCATTACTGCTTCTTCACTTCTTTATGATTTATTACATCTGTTCTTAAGAGAGCATGACAGTTCAGAAGTTCTCGTTTGTTGATAGACATCTTATATTAATAAGATTTATACGTGTCTACTTACTGCACCTTTTAATACTCTTTATATTTCTCTTGCATTACACTGCGAAAACTCCCACATATTGGCAATCTCTGATTATCGTCCCATTATCATCTCATTTTCTTCGTAAGAGGCTGCCATTCAGTGGTACGCAATGGTATGAGTTTTATATCACGGTTCAGATGTGTTTTACTTCTTCTAAGGCTACCTTTTTACACGGGTTTAATTACGGAGGGTGACATTGTTTTAATCCGTTAGCAATAAAACTCCCACGTTGTAAAATTGTATCCACCCGTCCGTCTGCAAGCTCGGTTGAAAGCTGGAAAAGGTGGTAAAACCGCTGCCCTTGCAAACTTAATTTAGTGGCCTGAAGCAACCAGAACATTTAAAATGTTCCCAGATTATGTGCTAGTTTAAGAGTCCAGTTTCTATGACGAGTTGCAGGCATGGGAACCGCAGCCCCTTTATGACTTGGAACTGAAGAGATAAAATTCACCATTGCGGCTGCTAGCACTATGTGACATATATAAATACAGCGATAAATCACAACTAAAGTTTCAGCAGGAGGAACAGTAATTTTGTAACGAAGTATTCGGAGGAGGACGGTTTTAAGCGCGCATGAAATGCAGAATGACGTGAACCATCTGTGCTAAAAGAGAGTAGTGTTTATCGAATCAGAAACAAATTTCTCTTGCAGAATCTTTGAGGAATACTTCGTTTCCTGCTTAAGTATTTCTTATACCAGCACCACTGAAGTAATTTTTTTCCTCTATAACAATTATAACTCCATCGTTCACTGTAACGCTCATGGCTTGCGCAAGAACTACGAAGGATCTGAGCCTCTTCTATATTCGGCGCGGATCCCGCTTCGTTTTCTATATTCCTCGAACTGACTTAGAAATTTGGGCAAAACTTTTACTCTATTTATTGTTTAATACTTAGTATCATCATTACTTTCTCGACAACAGGATGGCGTAAAAGTGGTTAATCCATGTAGCATTGTCTGAAAACAGAGTATTGATCTTTTTTACTGACCGGGCATTCAGTCAGTTTAGACTGAACCCGATGAGTCGGCTTTCCGTGTTCACAAAAATATTTTCTTCGGCTTTATATATCCTTCGCTGAGTTCATCTGGCAATGAATTCTGCTCCACATTTGACTACATTCCTTCCTATTCTATGGAAAACATGCCCGTGATTATTAATTGGCGAAATCGACATCAAAATAATAAATGCCTGTTTTATATCATTCGCAAAGGTGAACTGCTAACATTCTTATGCATTTTTATTTGTTATTCACTTTACCTACTGAGTAGAATTGTAACGGTCCTACTGCCCTTAACCGTCGTGTACTATACAACCTTTTTTCACAATAATCAGGTGTGCTGTTGTTGCATGTGTTGCTACCTTGACCACTTTTTCTAGAGTTCTCAGTTTTTCAAACAGTTAACCTAATAACTAACTCCAATGCTCTCAAACTATTTTAGACAGCGAGAAATTCAAAGAGATCCACTATACCTTCCCCGGGTCATAGGTTACTGCTTCTGAGGACACAAAAGTTGCTTATTGTCACGTCAGTTGTTCAATTACTAAACGGAGCTTTTATTCTGTCTTCACTCTCTCGTCGGAAATATTCCTAGTTTAGGAATCTATGACTGCCGCCTGTCTTGATGAAGATCATGCCCAATAAAGGTAGTAGTTACATGGCAGAGGAGCGAACCACTTATGTACAATCGATGCAGCCGCATAAAGAGCATTGAATCATCCTTACTTCTATTCTAAAATATTGTCACGACCAGAGGAGCCGTGAAGGTAGACGTGGAGAAGAACCCAAGACTGGGAGCCCTTTTTTAATTATGGAGCCAGCTTCCACGACACAGAACAGAACAGCGCGCCACGAGAGCCCACTGCCGCTTCGTCGTCGTCTTCGACCCAGCGCGGAGGCCACGCGGCGCGTTAGGCGCGTGGCATTATTCCCCCCCGCGAAAGCAAACATCGTCTCGATGTGGAATGGGGTATGTACAGTGAGGAGGAGGAACAAAAAAAAAAGACTGGGGGTGAGGTGAATTATACAGTGCGCTCTAGATGACATGCAGGAAGAGTCAAGTTCACACGTGGGGTAAGGGGAAAAGGTACGAAACAGCGTGAACACAGCGCTCAGTCACGCGAAAAGTACGGCTTTAAGCGCACTACATGCACGATTTCAGGCCGGTGACGCTGAGGGCCGGCGACCACAGTTCCATGGGGGACAACTTCGTAGTTGACGCTGTTCAGGCGGCGCAGGACTCTGTACGGGCCAAAATACCTATTTAAAAGCTTTTCGCACAATCCCTTGCGGCGCACTGGTGTCCACACCCACACGTGGTCGCCCGGCTCGTAGTGCACGTCCGTGTGCCGAAGGTTATAGTGTCGGGCATCGGCGGATTGCTGGTCCTTGATGCGCAAGCGGGCCAGCTGACGGGCCTGCTCTGCTTGCTCCACGAAGTGGCCAGCTTCAGGGGGAAGCTCTGCGTTGCCGTACGGCTGCATGGCGTCTAGCATCATGCGGACCTCCCTGCCATACACGAGACGGAACGGGGTGAACTGGGTGGTTTCCTGCGTCGCGGTATTATATGCGAAGGTGACGTACGGCAAGACCTCATCCCAGGCTTTGTGTTCAACGTCGACGTACATCGAGATCATGTCCGCCAATGTTTTGTTGAGCCGTTCCGTTAGACCACTGGTTTGGGGATGATACGCTGTTGTCGGTCGATGAGCAGTATGGCTAAGCGCTAAGATGTCACGTAGGAGTCGGGCTGTAAACGCCTTGCCTCGGTCAGTAATGACGGCCGATGGGGCGCCGTGTCTAAGCACGATGTCGTGCATAAAGAAGTGGGCAACTTCGGCGGCAGTACCTCGCGCCAGGGCCTTCGTTTCAGCGTAGCGGGTCAAGTAGTCTGTGGCGACTACGATCCACTTGTGGCCGGAATACGAGAGAGGAAATGGCCCCAGAAGGTCCATGCCGACTCTGTCGAATGGTATTTGTGGCGGCTCGATGCACTGAAGCAGTCCAGGAGGCTTGAGCGCGGGTTTTTTTCGCCGCTGGCATTGCCGGCATGTCCGGACATAATGCTTGACACTTGAAGTTAGGTTGGGCCAGTAATAGTTCTGCCGGATTCGGGATAAGGTGCGGGTAACTCCAAGGTGGCCGGAAGTCGGTTCATCATGGCTGGCAAGGAGGACTTCATCCCGCAGATCAGACGGTATGACGAGCAGGTAAGTTGTCGGACTTGAAGTAGAGTTCTTTTTATAAAGCACCCCTCTCCGTAGGCAGAACGACGATAGTCCACGAGCTAGGTTTCGTGGTATCTCAGGGCACCCACCTTCGAGATGTTCGATGAGCAGACGGAGCTCGGCGTCGGCACGCTGTCTGGAAACGAGCTCAGATGTGCTGACCGCTCCAAGGAAGCTATCATCGTCGGTGGTGTCTTGCGGAGGAGGTTCGACGGGAGCGCGTGACAAGGTATCAGCGTCGGTGTGTTTCCGGCCTGACTTGTAGGTGACGGTGAAATCGAATTCCTGCAGGCGTAATGCCCAACGTGCTAGGCGGCCGCAAGGGTCCTTTAAATTTTTCAGCCAGCACAGCGAGTGGTGGTCGGTGACGATACGAAACGGTCTGCCATAGAGGTATGGGCGGAACTTGGCGGCGGCCCAGACTACCGCTAAACATTCTTTTTCCGTGGTAGAGTAGTTAAACTCAGCACGCGACAGCGCGCGGCTGGCGTAGGCAATTACTTTGTCGACACCGTTTTGCCGCTGAACTAGAACGGCGCCAAGACCGACGTTGCTCGCATCCGTGTGCACCTCCGTATCGGCATCTTCGTCGAAATGTGCCAGGATGGGCGGTGATTGGAGTAGGCGTCGTAACTCGTCGAAGGCAGTCTGTTGTTCGTTGCCCCAAGAAAATGACGTGTCATCACGGGTTAGGAGAGTCAGAGGGCTGGCGAGCTGGGCGAAGTTTCTAATGAAGCGGCGATAATAGGAGCACAGGCCCAGAAAACGTCGGACTGCTTTTTTGTGGGAGGGGACCGGAAAGGCAGCAACGGCAGCAAGCTTCTCTGGGTCAGCGCGGATTCCATCAGCACTAATGACGTGCCCGAGGAACTTCAGTTCGGTGAACCCAAAGTGGCATTTTTCTGGTTTGAGGGAGAGGTTGGCGGATCGAACGGCTTTGAGGACAGTCCTGAGGCGGTGCAGATGTTCCGTGAACGTTGCGGAAAAAATGATGACATCGTCAAGATAAACAAGACAGGTCTGCCACTTCAAACCGGTGAGAACGGTGTCCATCATTCTTTGGAACGTGGCAGGAGCACAGCAGAGCCCGAATGGGAGGACGCGAAATTCATACAGGCCGTCCGGTGTAATGAATGCGGTTTTCTCACGGTCCCTCTCATCAACTTCTATCTGCCAATAACCACTTCTGAGGTCGACCGAAGAGAAGTACTTGGCTTGACGAAGTCGGTCGAGGGAGTCGTCGATACGCGGTAGCGGGTACACGTCTTTCTTGGTCACACTGTTCAGCTTCCTGTAGTCGACGCAGAACCGTAGTGTCCCGTCTTTCTTTTTCACGAGGACGACAGGAGACGACCACGGACTGCTTGACGGTTGGATGACGCCGTCTGTGAGCATCTCTTCGACCTGTGTTTGAATAGCATCTCGCTCACGAGGGGACACACGATAGGGCTGCTGATGGATGGGTCGGGCTCCTTCATGCGTGATAATGCGGTGTTTAACGATCGACGTTTGGCGCACTTTGGACGACGACGTGAAACAGGCACCAAACTCCCGCAAGAGGTCCTGGAGTTGCCTCTTTTCAGTGGGTGGAAGGCCAGGATTTATGTCTACGCTGGTTACCGCTTCGGCGTCAGCTTCAGGTGTGTCCTCCGCACAAGCAAAGCATTCGGCCACTTCCTGAACATGGTCGACGTAAGCGATGGCTGTGCCACGGAACAGATGTCGATGTTCATTGCAGAAGTTGGTGACAAGGACCTCTGTACAACCTTCATGAAAGGATCCAAGGCCCCGTGCCACCGCAACCCCCTTAGTGAGTACGAGGGAGACATTAGGCTCGACAACCCGGAGTCCCCTATGTGGCTCGTCGCAGGTAACTCTCGTGAGAATGCTGGCACGTGGTGGCACCGTAACGTTATCGTCGGCGACTCGCAGGGCGGACCAAGAACCCTGGTGCGCGGGTTCTTCTGTGGCCATTGCGGTAGAAAACGTCACCAAGCGGTTCGGGAGGTCTATGATCGCACCGTGCTCGCGAAGAAAGTCGATGCCAAGGATGACATCGCGAGAACATTCGCGGAGAACGAGAAACGTGGCAACGAATGTGCAGCCTCGAACCGTAACCCGGGCCGCACACATGCCGAGTGGTGCGACAAGATGTCCGCCTGCCGTGCGTATGTCGGGACCGTCCCAGGGTGTCGTCACTTTTTTCAGGGCCGTCGCAAGCCGTCCGCTAAGGATAGAGTAATCTGCGCCCGTATCGACCAACGCGCTAACCTCCTTTGTGTCGACGAGAACAGGGATATCCAAAGAGACCCTTCCTTCAGCGCGGCCCGTCGATGGCTGTTGTGGATGACTCAGTCGGTGCGGCGGCGGAAACTGGTCGGCGACTGGGGTTGCGTCGTCGGGTCGATTCAAGCGGCGGGTTGAGGGAAACTCTTCGGCGATGCGGCGTTCGGCGTCGGGGCGATTGGGTACGTGCGGCGGTGGAAGCGGGTCGGCGATTGGGGTTAGGGCATCGCGGCGAGTCGAAAGGCGCGTCGGGGAAAACTGCGCAGCGTTGCGGAATCCGACGTCGGGGCGATTAAGTTGCTGCGGCGGTGGAAGCTTTGCGTCGGAACGGCGTTCGGCGGCCTCGCCTCCAAAGGCCGCCGGAGCTAGTTTTCCCGACGAGGGCTCGAGGAACCACGTTGTCCTGAGGCGAAACGGGACCCAGAGGGCGAAGACCGGCGTGGAGAGGGCGATCGCGACTCGCGGCGCGGAGGAGATGGTGAACTACGCTGGCGGGTGACATACTCGGCAATGTCTTGAGGGCGCTCTCCAGGGCGTGGACGGGGGCTGTCGACAGAAAAACCGCGTAGTCCCATTGCGCGATAGGGGCACCGCAGATAGAGATGGCCGGCCTCACCACAGTGGTAGCAGAGCGGGCGTTGATCCGGAGTGCGCCAGAGGTCAGTCTTCCGCGGTGCCTGGCGCCGATCCGCCCAGTAAGGAGTAGGCTGAGCAGAGTGCACCGCGACCAATGGTGCGGTGTAAGGCAAAGGCCCAGGAGATGGGGCCGCGCGGCGCACGACGTCCGCGTACGTGACTGGCTGGACCGTAGTCGGGTACGGCGCGGGATCGTATGGAGTCGGTTGCGGCGCCGGCACAACTGCAGCGTCTGGTGCTCTGAGGGCCTGCCGGACTTCCTCGCGGATGACGCTGGTGACGGAATCGACGCGAGGGGCAAAGGTTCCTTGAAGGTGCTGCAGCTCCTCGCGGACCACTGAACGGATGAGTTCGCGAAGGGAGTCCGGATTCGTCCTGGGATCATGGTCGAATCGGTCCAACGTTGACAGTGTCGACGACGGACGCAGTTGCCGGGCGTACTGTTGCGATCTCTGCTGCAGCAATTTCTCCATGTGGACGGCCTCGGCCAGAAACTCCGCGACGGTGTTGGGCGGGTTCCGCACGAGGCCGGAAAAGAGCTGGTCTTTCACGCCGCGCATGAGGTGCCGCAGCTTTTTTTCTTCAGGCATGGCCGGATCGGCGCGATGGCAAAGACGCGTCACATCCTCGACGTACATGGCAACACCCTCATTGGGAAGCTGAATTCTAGAGGACAGGGTACGCTCCGCGCTCTCCCGGCGGTCGCTGTTGGCGTACGTACTCAGGAGCTGACGTCGAAAGTCCTGCCTCGTCGAGAAAGTAGCCTCACGGTTTTCGAACCAGGTACGTGCAGAGTCTTCAAGGCTAAAGTACACGTTACGCAGCTTTGTAGCGGCGTCCCAGCAGTTGAAGGTCGCAACCCGTTCGTAGTGCGCCAACCAATCTTCTGCATCTTCAAACAGGTCACCGTGAAAGGGCTTAGGCGTTCGTGGGGTCTGAAGAGTGAGATAGGTAGGGCTGGCTGCAGGAACAGTCGGAGGCAGGGCGGGTATTGGCGTCGCCATGAGCGTAGGGGTAGTCGAGGGCTCACCGACAAAAGGGAGGGCCTCGAGGGACAAGCCTCGGATCCTCCGGCTGGCACGATGGACAGGGGTGGTCACAAGAGGCGGGCGTGTCGAGTCGTCCTCAGGAGTAGGGAGCATCGGCCGCACCTCCACCAGTGTCACGACCAGAGGAGCCGTGAAGGTAGACGTCGAGAAGAACCCAAGACTGGGAGCCCTTTTTTAATTATGGAGCCAGCTTCCACGACACAGAACAGAACAGCGCGCCACGAGAGCCCACTGCCGCTTCGTCGTCGTCTTCGACCCAGCGCGGAGGCCACGCGGCGCGTTAGGCGCGTGGCAATATGCAAAATTCAGATACGGTTGACTTCTTGATAAAAAGTTGAAGATGCCCAGCGATTACTTCGTCATAGCCCGTGTGGACCGAGCCTCCAACAGGAATCGTAATTCCTTCTTTATATGCGCTAATCTGTTATACACCATTTCATTATGACAATGTTCGACTGTACTGTGACAGTGGAATGTCCCTCATGTGCTCTGATACTTTCAGGTAGTGCCCTGTAATCTACTTTTTTCGTAATTCTTCTCCCTAGTCATAAAACAGGTTTTTTCACATCGGCTACATATTTGGGACAATTATTCATCATCACTGCAATTTATTCCGCAAAAGAGAGGCGTGGAAATGACATATGCTCGGACCAGACTTTCTACATAGTGCACTCAAAATGCTTCCAGATTTGTAAGGGGAGGTATAGGACACTGCTAAGTAGAATCCCTTGGTACATGCACTTAAAAAGGTTTTTTCTCAACTTCCTGCTATTCCTAATTTCAACTCCTGCTCTAATCAAGAGGAATGTGTGCCCTTGTTTGACATAATAGTTTCAAACAGTAAACGGTTTCCTTAAAAAAAAGCAGCACCATGAAAGGAAAATGACAGGCAAAATACAGAAAGTTGATGACAATGGTAATGCAGTTTTTTCTAAAAGCAGGGCCAACAGACAGGGAACTAATGGCGCTCGTTGCTATCTTAGTCCCTCGTCTGTTTTGCTGTTCTTTTTATGCAAACAAACAACGGGTGGTGAATTGCAGAGAGGAAGGAACTCTTCAATGAAAAGCAGAGAATTTAGCCGGCGCTTAACAGTCGATAGCATGCTACTCTGCGTGGGGAAGAAAATTTGGGAGATATTGTGAGAAGGACTGCTTTGCTGAAAAGGTAAAAAACAAGAAATAAAAAGGGCATAAGATAAAATGCAGCCATTAAATGCGTACTAAGGTGTAATATTTCACGCGTGACTTTGGATCGTTTCTGAACTTATTATGCACCTGTGCTACTGTGCGCATGCTATTTGCACTAGATTTTGCACAGGTGGCTCAAAATTTCGCCTTGTTGCGGAATACCATTCGCTGCGTGTATTTGCGAAATTGGTAGCCTGCGGCTTTCGTATCTGCGCAAATATTGCGATTTCTAGCTGCCATGAAGTCGGTATATTAGTGCTGTTTAACAGCGTTGTGATGGTTTTATTCTTACGCGGAAAATATTTCATCATTGTGGCTTTTACTTCAAGTCACCTTGCTTTATCTTAGCATCTGTTTGTATGTAATGGGAAAGAAGCTGGTTGTATGTTCGTTGACAGTTTTAAAATATATTCGCCTAGATTCATTTTTGACAAACACTTCTTGCAGCTTATGTGTTGACTCACGTTTGCTTTGCTTTCTTTCGAATTTAGCAAAGATGGGAGCCCTTGGGAGCCTACCAAAAACAGCAGACTCTGCAGCCAGCATTTCATGAATGGCGAAAAATCAAATGGCCCGAGGAACCCATCATACCTACCTACATTATTTCCAACTGCTTACAGATGCTCGAATCCAAGGTCATCCGAGAGGTACCAAAGGTAGTTCTCTTTTTTGTGTCCTTGCTGCTTTTTATTTCGACCTTGGTAATGCAAGTCAGGTGATTACATGGCATAATTTTGTGAAACTTTTCGCACGATGACAGATGAGGCGCAAATGTTGTGGTGCCAGCCTTTTAATTTACTTTAATTTAATTTAAGCTTATTGAACCAAAGCTAGCACATGAAGAGGCGAGCAATAAGAATGACTGGCAGGGTCTCGAGTCTTTACTCAGCTGTTTTGCATTTGTTTTACTTGTGCCACTGAGTGCTTCGCGCCGACTGCTATGGCTATACTCAACATGGTTTATATTTTTTTTTGTCCCACTTGAGAACGCTTTACACTAGTCTGATATCCCCAAAATGAAAAATTTCCGTATGTGAGGTTTTTTGTCAGTCGAGATAAAGAGCGAAGCAAGGAGGCAACATTAACGTTGTGGCTCATTTTCAGGACAAAGAGACAAAGGTACACACTAAAATTTCTCCTAGTGTGCTTAAGAGCATGCCAAATTTACAGGTTGGTAATGGTTAATTAGCTGCTTGCTTATATAAAAAACCGTCAGTAAGTGGCACCTACACCTCGAATCCAATATAACAACTGCAGCTTGCGGCCACGTGAGCTGCAAATAACCAGTGATCCTGCTCCAGCAGACCTTCCGGAAGAAGAACACTCTGCACACGGTGATTTGGAGCTCACAAAGAGGAGTGCATGTATCACTGCCCCTACTGTTAGAGAGCAATCTTTTGGTTTCAGCAAATCAAAGAAAAAGGAAAGTATGCTGTCTATATACATAAATTATTTTATTATTATTTACCAATACTTCCTCAAAGAAAGTGCTTTGCCCATACTGGTCATAATAACCTACCGATATATATGTGTCGATATTTCTCAATGTCCAAGCTGCTTTAAAGGCTTGTGTAGGGTTGAAGGCAGCTAGGACAGGCCAGAACAGAATGGAGCTCATAGACATAAGAGCATGAGGTGGTTTGTGAGGGGCAGAGCAGCCAGGCCTTTTCTCTCTGTTGCAGCTTATTTTGCCGATGTGGAGCTTGGTTACACTGCTGTGCACTTTTGACTGCAAGTAGCAGAAAAGGTATAATTGTGTGACAACTTACATTACGCTCGTATATTTGTGGAGGTGGAAACACAAACAGACCCTTGCACATGGGCTTCAAGCAGTGACTTGCCAAGTCTTTTTTTATGCTGTATGACAGGACGCGATGCTGAGACACAAGTAAGTGCCATTTATCTCCCACCGCAAGTAATGCGATGAATTTTCCACTCTCTCCTGTGCACACAGTGCATGGACAAAAGAGCATATATAAGGAGAAATTATACCAACCGACAGCTTTGTTTACATTCTGGTAGTAAATTTAAAGCTTAATTTGCATGTGCCAGTGGAGTGCATGATACTACACCTGGTAAGGAAAAATAAAATATAGTTTGTTAAATTCTATTCTCTCTTTTTTCTCTATTTCACTGTTGTCTGTTATATGGTTTTTAAAGCAAATCCTGTTTAATTGCGCATTTCCCACAAAAACTAGTGCCCCCGTTTTATTTTTCTGTTCTTGGTATTCAGAATATGCATTCAAGTAGCACTGAAAACTAATTTGCATCTGTTTCTAATAGCCGTGCCACACGGATAGATTTAATGTCATTAGGTGCTTACTGCCTTAAGTTTTAATGGCATTCCTGCGGTGCCACACGCATAAATTTAAAGCCTTGCTGCCATTCACGACCTACTGAGTTCATCTCAACTCATTCGCCAGTGCAATGCGTACTCTCGTTCCCATTCCACACGCAGAAAAGCATGAGTAACAACGTCATAACCACTAGCAAATGGTTAATTCGTAACATTTTCAGATGAAGCATCCACATATGCCGCATTTTCGATGGGAAGAGCGCCATTTTAACCAGCCTTTTTGACAGGTACTCTCGACTTGTTTGCCGACACGTGAGTTTGTGGCTAGTTTTTTTACTTGTAAAGCAAGAACAGCCGTATTTTCTGGAAAATCATTTTTACATTACATTTGAACACCATTACTGACATATTGTGCTCATTAGCACTGTTTACATTCAGATGAAACTTTTGACTGCCTTGCAAGCGTTATATTCACCCTCACTTTCGATAATGGCAATAAATGTGGGCGTGTAGCACCAACTACGAAAATAATGGCATTAACAAACCCAAGGCCTTAAGCATTTACTGCCATTTCGTGTGCACGTGTTTCACGGGTATAACAGGCTGTGCTTCCTGGAAAAAAAGCTTCAAAGATGCAACATCGGGCACATCTTTGGAAACTAAGGACTCTACCTGTGATCCAATGAATGTGTTTGACACAGTGTCTATTTCCGGCTTCTCTGGATACGAGAGTGCGGCAGCTTGTAAAACACCAAAAATGGGCAGAAGTTCTGACATTCATTGCTGGCGTCTCTATTACAGTGTTTAACAAGCTGCAAAATATCCTTCTTGCTTCTGTGAATGCTCAATGGCATGCTGAAGTCGTGACCACTTGAAACAAGCTTTTACTGTTTTTAATAAAGATTAAGTTTAATAAAGAATGTAACACCCATTCACGCGCGCACTGATATGTTCAAATTTAGTTTTTGTCCTCGTGTTATCGAACGATGGAATTCTTTACCCGGTCATATACGCTCCCTGGAACCAAACCTATTTTTTAATGTTGTTGCAAATCTGTGATTAGTCTGTTGCATTTCTGTTCTGTATTTTAATGGTGTTCAGTTCTGAATATGTTGTCGCTCTCTGCCTTTTTTTTTCTTTTTCTTCTTCCTCCCACTCCTGCAATAGCGCCATCGGGGCTGCAGTATATGCAAATAAATAAATAAATAAATAAATAAAGTTAAACTTATAATACTGAGCTCTAGCAGTCCTTTTTAGCATTCATCGAGCAACATTTTCCCGTCATTTCTTTCTCGTCCTGAACATTTTACACCAGAAAATGCGACCCATCATATAGTGGCCCTCAAAGGCAAAAAATGAACTAATGATGCCAGACTGCTTCAAGCCCCACTACAGCCAGTGTCGAGTCATAATTGATTGCACTGAGGTACCTTGCTCTGCACCAACTACAATGCATGAGGAAGTTCTCATGTTGTCTAGTTATGAAGGCTGCTTTACAGGTAAGTTTCTTCATGGCATCACGATAAGTGGAATAATTAGCTTTCTGTTCAGACCTTATAGTGGCTGTGCCAAAGATTCCTTAACAAGAACAGATAGTGGAATTTTACATCTGTTGTACCCAGGTGACATTGTCTTGGCTGACAAGGGGTTTCCGCAAAATAAGAAGTCAGCTGGCAGAGCGTTGTGTTAAATTTCAGACGCCAGTGTTTGCCCGAGGAGGTTTTTGAAACATACAAGGTTGCGACTGCTAGGCTACATGTTGAGCGATGTATGCAAAGAATGAAGTTTATTGCGTACTTTCCAAGAAACTCTCAGCAGACTTGTTTCCAGATGCTGCAAAAATAATTGGCATGTGGGGTGTGTTCACAAATTTTCAGAAGCCAATTACTGAACTAAAACAGCAGCCATAGATGGCAACTTTATAGGCGATCAAAGTGGTGCATGTATCATATTGGGAAAAGGAATTAAACATATTTTCCTTGCTTGTAAAGAAAAAACTAAATCGTTCATGTGAACTTTGAAATGGTGTTCATTTAATAAAGGTGATCACAAAACCTTTCACACTAAACCTGCTTCTGTGTGTATGAATTAGCATGCCCCATTACTTGCTACCCTTGCTAAACCGGGCAGCAACTGTGAGAAATAGAATTTCTGAAGCTTGGGTATAGATGCGCACAGAAATTCTTTGTCCACAGGAACTTGCGCGGAGAGTTCTTGAACATAGTTCGAGGCCCAGCACTTAGAATGACACGTAAACTTGGGTAAAATGCATGCGTGTTTTCTTCAGTTCCAGCATTGCACCCCTGAACAGCAAGTATGGCACATTGCAAACCTTTTTCTCAAAGTGCACAATCGATTGGTTCTTGCATGTAAAAGGGCATTTCATCTCGAGCAAAAGTTACTTTGTTTCTTTCGAGAGAATTCCATCAGGTGTGCAGCAGAGCCATGGCTGCTCCAACTTTACAGACAGGCCGCCTTGCTAACCTCTGCACCAACCTCATTGGCAAATAATGTCAACGCTCCTGCTTATAAGGCAATTCCGTAGGCTGCTGGTGACGAAAAACTTTTCTCTTTGAAAAGCCCTTCAGCCACTTGAGCAGGTTCCCGCCTGGAACTCGGAATGGTGTGTACCTCGCTGCTAACAGAAATACGGGGAGCACGCATATTTTTCCAGAAGCTCTGATCCCTTTTCGTTCTCGTGTTTTCATATCTATCTCTGCAGTTTCTTGTCGTGTTGCCTTTATATGCCCCATGTAAAACTCCATTTCATTTTCAGCGTTGCCCCATGGTTCACTACAACGGTGCAGTGTTGAAGTGTGCACATTACCTCGTGTGACATTTGGTGTCGATGAAAGGGCTGCCACTTGCTCTTCAGGTTCTTCGCTCACTCTCACAGAGAGCTCGTGTCAACTGCTCCAACCAGTAAGCAGTCTTCGCCCCATAGTCCATCATGCAGTGCCGGAACTGCCGTTGCATCCTGAACAGGTAGAACAGCTGGTGGCAAAGAAACAACTTGCTGCACTGCTCGTCCAAGGAAGCTGTACAGGCAGACTCCTTTTTTATAAATGCCCACACTTTTAACAGACGGCTTTCCCCAGCTTGTTGGGCCACTTGTACACGAGTTGTTTGTGTTCAATTCACGTAGTGCACAACTGCTGCTATATACTTGCAGCGGCCTCCATTCCCTGCCTTGCAGTTGCACATTGCATCCTCGCGGGCAAGCTCTGGTACCTGCCAATAATAAAAAAGAAAACATTTTACGCTGAATTTATTTATTTATTTATTTAATACTGCAGAGTCGCTCGACTCCAAGCAGGCATGAGCACGGGCATGAGCACAGATACAAATGAAAAAACAAGATATGCACGAACTTCATACAAGAGCAAACGATGACGCGAAAAATGAAACCAAAAAGACAAGGGTTTCATATAGAAAAGGCTCTCAAATTATCAACAAACGTTTCTACATTTGAATCAAAGCATGTTAACTTAGAGCGTTGGCTCTAATTACGCGAAAGCAAACATTCCCTTTGCATGCAGGTTGAGATCGTCAGTAAAAATTTTATGGTTTATGGGGATTTAACGTCCCAAAACGACTCAGGCCATGAGGTACGCCGTAGTGAAGGGTTTCGGAAATTTCGAACACCTGGGGTTCCTTAACGTGCACTGACATCCCACAGTACCCGCGCCTCAAGAATTTCGCCTCCATCGAAATTCGACCGCCGCGGAGACGATCGAACTAGCGCCTTTTCGGGTCAGCAGCCGAGCGCTATAACCACTGAGCCATCGCGGCAGTGATGACTCGATACGATGAAGCGTTAGTTTTAAGACCGAGCTCGGCTTGTGATATGAGCTACGCGCGTAGGCAGCGCGAAAAAGCAAGGCGAGCAGCGAGCTTCGGGAGACAGAACCAGACAACGCAAGAAGCTACCTCTTGCAAAAACAATTGTTTAATTACCATACTCACTTCTTGAGTTTCAACATAAAAGTAACTGATTATGCTGCAACAGCGGTGTGCGCGCTGGGCTGGGTACATAATCCAAAGAGCTTCACTGCAGGATCTCTCATAACCCGTGTGTCGCTTCGAGGATTTGAAATCCACAATTTAAAATTTTACTACTCTCAGAACGCAGATCGAGAGGAGACAGCGTGCAGTGAAGCGGTCTCTGCACAAACTAGCGTTGCATGAAACATACTTGTAGCTATAAGTGATTATGGTTTATTGGAATTTAACGCCACAAAGAAACCCAGGCTATGAAGGACGCCGTAGTGAAGGGCTGCGGAAATTTCGATTACTTGGGGTTCTTTAACGTGCACTGACATCGCACAGCACACGGGCCTCCAGAATTTTGCCTTCATCAAAATTCGGCCGCCACAGCCGGGATCAAACCCGCGTCTCTCGGGGGTAGCCGAGCGCCGTAACCACTGAGCCACCGCGGTCCGCGATTCCTTTCAGGATATGTTCAGGACATTTGCTGCAATGCTTCCCGACATTGCGGCCCAGGTGACTGACTCTGTCCTTAAGGCGGTGCAGCCCTGGGTCAGCTCCCAAATAAAAAATACTCTCTCCTGTGACTCCCCGCAGCTAAAACGTAAAATAGCTCATCGACAGGCAGCGGAAGAAAGCGGTTCCGGCCCGATAGCCGCGGCGTTTATGCAGCCCCAACCTGGGGCTGCGCCGGCCCCCGAACCGAGTGGCTACCCAGCACCGTAAAATTAAAACATCAATATGGCTGGCAAACCTTCATAGAAAGATAAAAAATAAGACCAATTCGAAATCATTCAATGGAACGGCAGGGGTTTCAGAGCCTGGAAAAAAAGGTCACATCTCCAGCTCTACCTGCAGTGCCCCGGTGACATGCCGGCGCTTCTTGCTTTGCAAGAGCCCGGCAATGATGCTAAATTCTCTGGGTATAGCTCGTTTCGAGGGGACCCCTCGACCTGCATCCTGGTGCATAAAGCATACACCGCGATTCAGGTCGATCTTGATCTGGAGACTGAGCAGGAATACACAATGGTGAGAGGGTTCTGCCTCTCAGGCGCCGCGACCCGTCAATACATATACTTAAAGGGACACTGAGGAGAAATTGAAGTTGGCTTGTATCGACAGAATACCAGCTCCTGATTACAAAAACGCCACTCATACTGACAACAAAGCTCTTGTAACGTAGAAAAGAGCAAGAACCAAAATACAGGTATCGCCGCCACAGGCCAAACTCGCAAGTACAAGCGTGATGAGATCATAGGACAAAACAGTGTTGCTAGAACGAATGGTTCTAGCAACGAATGGTTCTAGCAACACCAGGAACCGAGAAACCATGCATCACTGAGGCGCAGTCAATGCATGCGCAAATCTCCTTGACGTCGCCAGATGGCGCCACGTGCCCGGCTGCTACGCGCGCTCCTGAAGCATCGGGACAAATCAGCGCCTGTTTTCCGGCGGTAGGCGGGCTCCCGGTATTCCGCTCGCGGTAACAAGGTACACGGTATGCTAAAGGTGTCTATTTGCGAGAACTTCGTTGACGACTTCGAGAACGAGATCCATCGTAACGCTGGCAAAACGCCAGTGCAAACGTAATCGAAGCGACTGTAGCGACGGCCGCAATAGCCGATAGATGCCTTCAACGTGCGGCCGGCGGTAGCTTTCTTTTCGGCTGCTGCTAGGCCGCACTGCTGGCAGCCAGAAATCACGGAGTCTGCGTTACGTCATGTGCTCGTCATGTTTCACGTCTCTTAGTCCTGTATCGTCATAGACGAATCCCAAGTTTGAATCAGAGCGGCGGGAAAAACTTTTTCAACTTCGAATCCAAATTTCTTAGAAATAAATGCATCTTTCGCTGCCGGCCAAGTGGCAACAAAGCCATGACATGCCGAACTATCGGATTTTACTATAAAAAAATATTAATAGTGCTCTCCTCAGTGTCCCTTTAAAGGGATACTGAGGCGGTTTTCGAATCAGCTAATTTTTTAGAGTTTTGAAGTAGTGTCATTCCTGATCACGTCTGTGAAATTATTTTTTCGATATTGGCTAAAACAGTTGCGCAATCACCAATTAAAAACGCGATGTTTAAATCTCCCGCGCTCCGTGCGAACGGCGAACGGCGAACCCGAGCGGGCTTTCAGCGCGCGTTGTTTCTCGTGCTGCATGCGTTGTTCCTCGTACTGCGTGCGTTGTGACGTACAAAGCGTGTCAGCCGTCCTTGAGAATCAGATTCACCACGAGGTACTACTACTCTGCGTTCGTGTCCACGAACAACTACGGCCACGTCTGTGTCGTTTTCCAGTGTTTTCCGCAAGATCATAAGCTCGCCGCGCAAGCGCTCGCTGCTGCGACGAAAAATTCAAGCCGACCAAAGCAAGCGTACTCTGCTCGAAGCACTTTCGTAAGAGCGGCTACATACAGAGCTTGTCCCTAATGTGATCTCTGGAGATTTCTGTCGAAAAGGCGCGGCTGAACTATGACACACTTCCTTCGATTTTCTCGCGCACGATAGGCGTGTTACCCTTCCGAAGAAGCGCCTCTTCTAAAAGTAGAAACATGCTCAATTAGCCCCTGCAGAAACCTAATAGAGGCTCAAGCATATGTCGCTCTCCTCAGCTTAGGTGCCGCCAGACCACCTGAGGCGTGCTCAGCAAGGCTCGGTTAGTGATTTTGTACTCGGTTCGACGTGTCCAAGCAAGCAAGCAAAGCAAAGTACGACATAGTAAAGCAAGCAAGCATCGAAGCTCTTCATATACGGCATCTCGTTTAATCGTAGCTAGGCGATTAAAATGAAAGCGTTCCACGTTCTGATTTCGGATGCAAATTTAAGAGAGAAATGAATGCGAACCAAGTTTTTGCAAAAAAAAAACACCATGTTTCACAATCTTACTCGGTTTCTTCATCAAGTTGTGGCAGCGGGCCAGTTGCAGCTAGCTTGGCTTTTAAAGACACATATAGTTGGCCACTACTTCACTGAACCTAATCTGCAAATCAAGGAAGGGCGAACGTTTTCGAGGCAGCGATTACTATTTCCTGGCATCTGCTGTACGCGCCACGAGTGAAATAGCAGCGTTGTGCATTTGGCTTGGTTTCCAGCGCACAATGATTGCGTCACTATCCTGTGGTCTCATGCCTCGCAGTGCTTGGCCACTGCGCTTCGCTCATTTTGCCATCAACTTTGTGCTTATTCATCGTTTCCTTGAAATACTTTCTTGCGCCGAACTATAATGCCGGGTACTGAGAACAGGATTTTTTCCACACGGTACATTGGGCCTTTTCTTTAGGATGACGCTCTTTCGGGCGAGCCAGGAGGCGTCCAGTGGTGGTAATTGACTTGAGTATTGTTCGCACCCCTTTCTTTCCGAGAATACGAGCCCAGTTTGTGCTGGCACCTTTTACGCATGGTCTGCATACGCGTCTTTCACCCTAGCGCATGCTTGTGCTAGGCGTAGAATTTTTTGCTTCTCTCTTTTTTGCTCTCACGGGATACGTGGAATGAACAAACTGTAGTATCCTTTTCTTTAGACGTCAGTAAAAAAATAGTCGCCATATTCGCTTTTACAACACCACGGAAAGCAGCGATCTGCACTCAGCGCAGCGCCGGATCCGCATCGGCAGCTTTTCCAGTCCTCAAAGTGTCGTCACGACCTTTCTTGACCAATCACGGGCGGCGCCGCGCCGCGCGGCGCGCCCCGCGGCACAGGCCGCGTATTTCTGCTAAAAAAGGCAATTCGCGCTTGTTTTTGCCTTATTTGGGTGCGATATTCCAGTATACAGACTGAAAAACTATAGGACGCCGCTGCCAGCCTGATTTTCAAAAAAAGTGCTTCAGTCTCCCTTTAATGTGTATTGCCCCCCGCATAAGCCGCGTGTTCCTTTCAGCGAAATTTTCTATCGTGCTCTCAGATTGGCTGACAATGAACCCCTGGTGATCATTGGGGATTTCAACGCACCCAGTCTACACTGGGGCTATCACTTCGAGAAAGCCGGGGGACGCAAACTGGCGGAGCTCATCTCCACCCTTCGTCTTACGTTGCTCACGGATCCGTCTTGCCCCACACGTGTGGGCAACTCGGTCACCCGTGACACGTGTCCTGACTTATCTCTGGTTAGGAACACTACAAACGCCTCATGAGAGAACCTGGGGGGTACCCTCGTCAGCGACCACTACCTTCTCCGCATCACGCTTTTGGCGAAGGCAGCCCGTAAAAAATGGGGAAAGGCGAAAATAACCAATTAGCAGCAATTTCAAACTCAGGACATCCCTCCCGACGGCTATGCGGAGTGGGCAACACAGGTCACCAACATACAGAAACAAGACACGCAAACACTTCA
Organism: Amblyomma mixtum; assembly: GCF_055824585.1. Lineage (NCBI taxonomy): Eukaryota > Metazoa > Arthropoda > Arachnida > Ixodida > Ixodidae > Amblyomma > Amblyomma mixtum. The sequence goes on from NC_143013.1 coordinate 183,415,229, forward strand.
CACCACCGACGAGATCCCCGCAGTGGACAATCACCTCCTGCATCTGTGGGAGGCGCGGCAGAGCTTAACAAAACGATGGAAGAAACACAAGACGAATCGCAAGCTTAGAGCTCGCATTGCACAACTTACGGAGCAGGCTGCGTCATATGCCGCCCAGCTCACAGACACCAATTGTATAGAACGCTGCAACTCGGCAGCGCGTCAGATGAGCTCGAATGGGTCTTGGCGTCTCTCACGAAGCCTCATCGACCCTTCTCAAACGAAAGGGGAGACGCAAAAACAGCTCCGGCGGGCTCTGCACGGGTACCAAGGTACGACAGCGCAACTTGCGGACACTTTGTGCGACGGGTATCTCTGCCGCACAAATGACCCGGTTGGGCCCGAGTACACGTACTCCGGCAAGCCAAATCAGGATTTAGATGCCCCTTTTGAGTTGCAGGACCTTAAGGCGGCCATGGCTAAAATGCGTTCAGGTGGGGCACCCGATCGGGATCGCATAACAGTGAAACTGTTGGCGAACCTCTCCGACTCTGCATACCTCCATTTGCTACAATACATAAATCAGATCTGGGATGGGTGTCCACTCCCACTCGAATGGAAAACATCGCTTGTAACGTTCATCCCCAAAGCAGGTAAAGCCGTGACCACGGACAACTTGAGACCCATCTCATTAGCCTTGTGTGTGGGAAAGCTCGTGGAGGCGATGGTTCGGGATCGCCTCTCTCCATACATGGAGGGCAACGGCCCCTTTGCAGACACTATGTTCGGATTTCCACCCGCACATGTCTGCACAGGATGCCCTACTCCAACTACACGGGGACATAATACGACCCAAAGCCATGCACCAAAACGACAAGGCCATTCTCGCCCTCGATCTTAAGGGGGCGTTTTACAATATTAAACATGGCACCATATTCTCTAACTTGAACACCACTAACTGCGGGGCAAAGGTCCTCGCCTATGTCAGAGACTTCCTCTCTGCGCGTCAGGCACTCCTCCGGATCGAGGACGAGGAATACGGCCCGTACTCTATGGGTACACGAGGTACACCACAGGGGGCGGTGTTATCACCGCTCCTTTTCAACATCGCCATGATGCGCCTGCCCGGCCGACTGGCTCAGGTGGAGGGCATAAAACACACACTCTACGCAGACGATATTACAATGTGGACCACCGAGTGGAGCCTTGGGGAGATGGAGGACCGCCTTCAGCAGGCCGCCTCCATAGTCGATGCATATGCTGCCGACTGTGGTCGCCAATGTGCTCCCGCCAAATCAGAGCTTCTACACGTCAGGACAAACCACAAGGACAACACGTCTCTACACATATCTCTGTCGGGCGGTCCCTTCAGAGAAGTTGCAGAGCTCCGGATCCTGGGTCTGTTCATCAATAACAAACTTAAGCCGGACTCTACTATAGCGAAACTCAAGACCATAGGTGAACAGGTAGGGCGCGTGACCCACCGTATTTCCAACAAGCGGGGTGGTCTGCGGGGCAGGGACGCGCTACGGCTCGCCGATGCCTCCGTGACCAGCCGGATCCTCTACGCCGTGCCGTACCTACGCACCACCAAACAACAAGACGAGCGCATTGACGCCATCATCAGGAAGGCAACAAAGCGAGCACAGGACCTCCCGGTGGCTACCTCGAACGCCAGAGTAAAGGCGTTGGGAGCGGTAAACTCCTATCAGGAGTCGCGGGAGGCCCACCTCGTGAACCAATATACGCGGCTATCGCGGACGGTTCCTGGGCGCCGCCTGCTAAACCGCTTACACGTCCAACACACATGCATACCAGAGGGGACGGAGAACATCCCGGTGCTGTGGCGACACATGCGCTGGGTCGCTCCGCTCCCGAGTAACATGGGCATGGCTTCACATGAAGGCAGGCGACAAGCGCGGGATCGCATGCTTGAGAGGCAATATGAATGTAAAGAGGGCGTCTTTTACGTGGACATCACAGGGCCGTCACCCACGGGATTTTTCACGGCTGCCGTAGACCACCGGGGAATGATTGCCGATGGGCTATCTTTTCGGGCCCCAAATTCAACACGAGCGGAGGAAGTCGCAATAGCTCTCGCTGCCGCCGATCTAAAATCGAGAACGGTTATCACAGACTCTCGCCGGGCCTGTGTACATTATCTTGCAGGCGAAATATCACCTCTTGCCTCCCAAATTCTAAGACGCGCTCCCGCCGATCCAACTCGCACAAAAGTGATCTGGGCTCCTGGCCACCAGGGTCTACGAAGCAATGAGGCCGCTGATGCGGCCGCCCGAGCGCTCACACCCCGGGCTCCTCATCCTAGCTCTCCTGGCTCAGAAGCTCATCAACCGCTTCTGCGGTTCCGCGAAATCCTAATTCATTATTGCGACAGCCACCGTCTGTACCCAGTACCTGCCAAGGGGCTGCGATATCTTTCAGATGTTGTGGGCATGTACTCAGAATCCTCACCTTCCCCCTTCCCCCACCCCCACCCGAGAGGCATGGGAGACTGCCCTTCTCAACTGCTCCACACTAGAGTCCCAAAGGGCTCTAGTAAAGCGGGCGCGAGACGGGGCTCCGTCGTGGGGTGTCCCGGAGTAAGGATACCGACCATGCAGCAGGGTTTTTTGACCCTCAAACACTGTGAATATTAAAGTTTTTCAGCACCACCACCGCGGCGGGTAGCTATAAGTGAGGCTCTGTCGCTAATTCAAGGACGCATCACATCGTTGGTAAATTTAATAAAGGCGACGAGAACCACTACCGGTCAGCGTTCAGCATGTTCGACTGTTTACAAGCGTACCGACGAAGCGTCTGTCGCGCGCGCCTTCATTGCTGGCCGCTCGATCGGGAGTGCGAGGCAGGCACAATGCAGTTGCGCAATCCAGAAAAATAAAGTGCACATATTAGACCTTTCTCGAAACACATCGCTTGAGGGTAAACACTGATTTAAAACCAAAAAAATTAGGCGATGTACTGACGATCAGCTACACGTAGAAGCCGGGCATTTTGACACTCAGTTGCGGCAAACTTTTCGCACGAATGCTGATCGGGTCGTCCCAAACAGCTGCGGAGGAGAAGGTAAACTTTATTAAAGAAGAGGTCTTAGGCACGGATTGGGGTGATGTTCCCCTCTCCGCGGTGGGCTTCTCTTCTAGGCCGGACGCCGGGTGGCCGACCGACGATGTCGTTCGGCGACCTCTTCGGCTCGCTCTGTGACTTGAAGTTGAACCTCCGGGTCCGAGCTGAGCAGCGCGGCCTCCCACTGAGATTGGGTAGAGAGCTGCAGACTGTGCGACGGCTTGTCTTGAGTACAGAAGTATAGGATGTGCGGTGTGTCTGCCTTTTGGTGCCCACAGAGAGAACAGACGGGGCTGTACTGCTCCGGGAACCACATAGAGCACATGTACGGGTTAAAGAAAGTGTCTGTTTGGAGCTGCCGCCAACTGACTTGTGTTTTACTCAGGGATTTATGTGGCTCTGGGAAGATCTGTCTTTCTTTCTTGAAGTGGGTAGTAATTTCTTTGTAGGTTGTCATTCGCTCCCTGTCCGACCTGAGCTCGTGGTAGCGTACCTCCCGGTTAACCACGAATCCTCGGGCAAATTGGTGCGCCGCCTCGTTTCCAGGATGGTCGGAATGGGCGGGGACCCAGATCAATGTTATCTGGCGGGTATTGGAGATTTTTTGTAAGATTTTTATGGCTGCTGAGTAGGCCCTTCCTTTTGCAAAATTTCGAATTGCTGTCCTGGAGTCACTTATGATGTATTTGGCAGTGGTGGAGGTGATGGCTAAAGCTATGGCAGTTTCTTCGGCCTCCTCCGGAAATTTTGTTTTATCTATTGTCGCCGATACAAGGGGAGAGCTTCGATGATCGACAACTGCCAGAGAAAAGGCGTCTCTGTCCGCATGTTCTGCCACGTCCACGTGCGCCGTGTCTTTCTGAACTGAAAATATTTCGTGAAGTTTTTGTGCCCTACCCTTTCTTCTGTCCGTATCGTAGTGTGGATGCATGTTTTTGGGCAGAGGAGGGACTGTTCGTGCACGTGTCTTGGAATTGGCAATGTGTGCGTACGGGTTCCTTCATACTGTATTCCTGCTTTCTTTAGGACGAAACGTCCCGTTTCAGTGCCTGATAGTCTTTCATATTGTGCGGTGAGGTGTGCTTCTATCATTTCCGCTAAGGTGTTATGAATTCCTAACTGCAATAGGTTTTCATTTGGAGTATGACGAGGGAGGTTGAGCGCAATTTTATAGGACTGTCTAATTAGAGAATCCAGGTCGTCTCTTTCTCTCACTGTGAGGGTGACGTATGGTGTGGAGTAGATGACTCTGCTAAGAACGAAGGCTTGTATTAGTCTCCTGGTCTCGGCTTCTTTAACTGCTCCTCGCCTATTCGCGATGCGTCTGATGAGGATGGAGATCTGGTTGACAGTGTTTCTCAGATTCTTAATTAACGTGTCGTTTTTTTGGTTTGACTACCGGCATTCCTAAGATTCTTAGTGTTTCCACTTCTGGGATGGGCGCCGCTTCCGCGTAGATTTTCATCTCAGGCGCTTTATTTTTCCTTTGACGCTTTGGGTGTAGGATGAGGACTTCAGATTTTTGGGCGCTTGTGCCTCCTCTACTACTACATCTGCCGCTTGTTGTAGCGTATCTTTTATCGTGGCGATACTCCCCTTGGTGGTCCAAAGGGTGATATCGTCCTCGTACAAAGAGTGTTCTAGGTCTGGGATTTTCGCGAGTGCGTGTGCCATTTTGATGAGGGTCATATTGAATTAGAATGGGGAGAGGACCGATCCTTGCGGCGTTCCTCTGTCTCCTAAACTGGAGGTGTCGAATTTGATTGCGCCGATTTGAATTTTAGCCGTTCTATCCCAGTCAAAACGCACTTCAAGAATTTACGACAGAAAACTTCTGTAGTCTGTCGTATTTTGTTGATGTAGTATTTGTGTAGTCTGTCTTCTGTAGTCTGTAGTGTCGTATTTCTGTAGTCTGGCTTCTGTAGTGAAGTATTTCTGTAGTCTGTCTTCTGTAGTGACTTAATTCTGTATTCTGTCTTCTGTAGTGTCGTATCTCGGTAGTGCCGTATCTCTGTAGTCTGCCTTCTGTAGTGCATTTCTGTAGTGTGTTGTATTCCTGCAATCCTTACCAAGTACGCTTTATTTGTCAATTAATATGCAGGTACAGAGCAGCAATCTGACTCTGAATATTCCATGCATCCCTGCAGTACAGCCAGGCACAAAAACACCTCACCTGGAGCAAATCGACTATTTATTTACATATATACAGAATTTTTCTTCAGCAGCTCTCTCTTGTTCAGACTGTGCTAGCTGAAGAAAAAGAACAGTGATATACTCGTATATATATGCATGCACAACAAATGCATGCATATGTTATAGATGGGTCATATAGTGGAATCTGAATTATGCATTCCCCTTTCATGCAACGATCCACATTTAACGACAAATTGGCACGGGCCCGACGTAAACCAATAAGAATAATGCATTAACAGCCTCAATTATACAATTGAAGAATATGCATACCCCGCTTCATACGCCGGCTGGCAGGAACCGTCCGGAATGGGAGAGACATTGGCATGCAGAGCACTTTATTGGCAGAAGTGACGTCAACCAAGCAGTTTCCAGATAGAAATCAAGACGGAGACGTGCATGCAACGTGTGACCTAGTGCACCATGGCCTGTAATGACAGTTCTGCCGACGGCTCAGATTGAGTCCGTGCATGCAACCCGCATCCATCAGTGCGAGGCGGTCCGCCTGGCCGGTTTTTCCGCGCGCTTCACTTACGAAAACGGGGAAGTAAACTGCACGTTCATACCACCATAAAGCTATTGTAGAGGCGGTAAAAAGATTAGACATTTCTGTGATCACTGGTGGCTAGTTCAAAAGCGCTTCCTGCTACAGCTAGAGTAAAGCGCAGGTTCGGCCTACAACACCAAGCAAGCAACACCAAGCAACACCAAGCCGGCAGAACGCACATCACTGCAGAAATCGTGCCAAAGGTGAACACTGCGCTTTCTTTTTTCCTTTAAGATACGAATTCTTAGTACAGATACTGCTACCTGCTTCTGCGTAGTGACAGCGGTTCTAGAGAAAGTTTGAACAGAAAGACATGTCGCTGGCATGGCCGCTGCGCATCTCCGAAGGGTTTGAGTAGTCATATTCCTGGTGCGTCGTTCATATAATTTTTCCGAGATTCATCGGACATCTACTTAACGTGCAGGAACAGAGCACTCGCATGCCTTGTCTAAAGCCGCCCCTTCCACGCTGAAAAGCCTGGCTGCGCACGGTCTCAGAACAGTCTTAAAACATGAGCGCAAAGGGAAGATCGTTTACTTTAGATGACAAGAAAATAATCACATGGATGCTATCTTCAACAGTGGCCAGTGAACACTACAGAACACTCCCAATCCTTACTTTTATCTGTCTGCTAACATGGTACATGAGTGCTGTTAACAGTCTGGGTCATAAATATATTCTTCCGTGCGCTCATCTGAGGAGTCGACTACCCTTAAGCAGAATTTGGGAAAACCAGTATCTCACTATAGTAGGCAAATTCCAGTAAACTTTGCAGGTTATTCCAGTGCCTAAGTGTCCCATACAGACAGTTATTGAATTCAGTCAAGTTTACGAGTTTTGTGAGCACATGAGCTTACCCAATCTATTCATGCATATAACAGATGGCTTGAACAGATATTTACCGCCGCAGGTCACAGCACTTCTGTGCCAGGTAGCGCGTGACCTTCTTGTGGCGCTTTGGAGATCCTCAGCCGAGCAACCCTTCAGCTTCAGATAGTGCCAGAAGGAATCTGCGCAGATGGGGTAATAAGTAATGTTAGTGTGGTTGAATATAAAAATGAGCAGATGCTGAGGCAGTGATGGAATAATGAGCATTAAATACACCTAACATAGGTCACCAGTTCGAATCCGTGTTGTGAGATAGGCTCTAACTTGACTAGTAAGTTTATGCTGCACGACAGACTGAATCGTATGACACTATTTGGTACATTCTGTGCCAAACGGTTCACTCACAAATTTTACATGGATGTCGAGACTAAGCAGCCAGACGTTAATGCCTGCCAGACAGATATACATATACTGATCGACATAGTTTAGTTTCGAGCTGTGGTGCTCGAGCATCACACTGCCATATGCTATTATTTTATTCCATTATGTAACCACCTCGGTTCCCATGGCAACCACTGGGATACACTGCTGCATTGGAGGCTGCCATCTTGGATTCTATCCGTGGAATCAGCACAACTCTGAAGCTCAAAACGCTACCAGGCTCAAAACGCAACCAGGCTCAGAACGCAACGCAACGCTCTAAAATTACTACCTCGGGCCAATAGCTCTGGGAACAAAGCTTCACAAACGGGTGCATAATATTATACTTCAGATACACCCAGCAAAGCGGTAGAGAGAAAAGCCTTTTAATAAATAACAAAATTTAGCGGGAATTTAAAAACCCACTTGCACTCTGCGTAGGTTTGAGACTTGGGGGAAAAACAGGAGAGAAGTGCAGAAAATTGCAAAGGTTTTCAAGAAATCGCAACAAAATTTCAAAAATTATACGGCCGCTAATTTTGGGATGGCATACACCAAAGTGGTGACAAAGGGATTGACAAAGTTCCTTACACAGAAAGTGTGCTGTGATGAAGAATGAGGAGGTTTCAGTGCTTATCTGGGAGATTAATAGGAAATAAAGTTTATTGCGCATCTCTGCTGCCTATGAAAGGCTAACCGCCGAATTCAGAAGTGCGCCTCAACTCGACACTCCGTCTCCACTCTGTGGAGTGGAGAAAACTGCTCTTCCATTTGATGGGCAGCAGCTGCATGGCATGTCTATTAAATGTCTGTTTCGTCACGTTGCACCACGTTAAGAACACAAAGAACCTTACCGTTTATTAGCCTAGTAAAACATCTTTTGCAAGCTGCATGACAAAAGCAAGAGAGAAAAACTACCAGAAACGCTTGCAAGTCTGGCAACCTTTGCCGCCAATGATGTAGAGTCTAATAGGCATTTACGAATGGCATGAAAAACAGCCACGAATGGTGTAAAAAAGTACCGTTCGTCAACTTGTGGGAGCTTTCGCTGGCCTGCAGAGGCCAGCGGCGAAGCTGAGAAGTTTGGTTTATGGTTTATGCGGTTTAACGTCCCAAAGCGGCTAAGGCTATTAGAGACGCCGTAGTGGAGGGCTCCGGAAATTTTGACCACCTGTCGTTCTTAAACGTGCACTGACATCGCACAGTACACGGGCCTCTAGAATTTCTTTGGAGGGGAAGCTGAGAAGTAGCAAAATGGGTTTATGGGGTTTAACGTGCCAAAGTGACTCAGGCTGCGGGATGCCATAGTGAAGGGCTCTCATAATTTCAGCCACCTGGGGTTCTTTCACGTGCACTGACATCGCACAGTACAAAGGCTTCCAGCACTGTGTCTCCATAAGAATGCGACTGCCGCGGCCGGGATCGATCCTGTGTCTTTGGAATCAACAGCTGAGCACCGCAACCACTCAGCCACTGCGACGGCAGCAGCGGCAGTGGCAAGTAATCTCAAATGAAAAAAAAAACACAGATACACAAAATGTCGAGAATGAAAGTTCCTGAGTAAGTGCTACAGTGACACAAGACCATCTGCGCATGTTTTTCTACTGTCATCAAGAAAACGTAGTTATTTTGCAGACAGAGCTATTGAGACAACGCTTACGCATTCATCTTTGAATTTATGGATTTCATGCGCTTCAATGATTTCACGGGTGATTTTTGTTCATTATCTGACAGCACGTGGCATTGACTGAAAATTGGATTGCACGGCACTTTCTTCTTCTTTTTTCTTTCTTCTGTGCAGTCTCTGCAATGAATGCCAAGGTGACGGGATGTGTTGCTCATGTTCTTGTTATGTTTCTGCCGCCGGTCGGTGAGGAAACGACCGGTCAGATTCGTAGAGGGCTTGCGAAATTATAGCGGAAACCTGTCGCTACACGGCACAAAACCTTTTTGCGCTTCTTATCACAGCCTACCTTCCTTGCACAGCTGTTGTTTACTATGTGGCAAAGTTTTGAAAGCTTGTTGGGTGCGGAAAAACAACATTTACATTGGCATGGGAACCCACTTTGTTGAGATTATGCGAAATGCCGTGTACACAGGTCGAGCACCGCCTATACGGGTGCCACTGAAAGCCGCCTTACGGCCGCCGCAGGAAACACAGACGGGGCACTTTCCCCGGCTTCCCCATTGCAGCAGCAAGCATGGCTAAAGTTCGCACATATATTTGCCGTTTTTATGGGTGCGTGAAGATTATATCTGCGGAGACAGCCTCCGAAAAGGGAGTAAACTGTTTGAAAGTGGACATATCTTCGATGTCTCAGGAGCAAGAAAGGAGCACCAGGGCAATCCTAGCTCTAGATTTAACAAAAGCGTTTGATAACGTCAAACACAAAGCAATCCTAGAATCTCTTTCACCGTTGAATGTGGGTGAAAGAGCGTTTAACTACATCAAGGACTATCTCTCCGATCCCCGTCCGCATAGCTGCACTGCAGCGATGTTCCCGTTTCTTGAGATTCACAGGTGCACTGGCCCCTCCTCGTGGAGGAACATGCGATCGACGGACCTGCTACCCGAGCGTATAAGCCTTCGGCTACCTCGACGTCATCACGTCGTGCTTCAATTGGTGCAGCTTTTGGGATATGTTCGAAGGCCTTGTCAAGCCAAGTAAAGTCAAGTTTATTGAAAAAGAATAATAGAACCAAAATTATTATTTGAAGTTGGTACTCTAGGAAGGCGCATGGTTAGTGAACTGGCAGGGAGACCTCCTAAAAAAAATAGGTATTTTAAACAAATACTAAGACCGTGGTTACGAGATAGCCGCGGATATTGCGGAATATTTCCCATAGTAATTTTGAACTTTCGGAAGGAGAAGATTAAGACACTCAGAAAACAGATTTTCATTAGTTTTGTGAAAATAGTTGGGGAAGACTTCTAGTTCTAAGTAACGATGGATAATTCGATAAACAATAACTGATCATTTTTATTTATGTAATTGACTAAGTGGAAGAATATGTAGAATGAAGTAAAGTAATAAGGAATGACAGCAAATTGGGCTATATGCCATTAATTTAAGTGCTCGATTTTGGAGACGTTGGAGAGGATGCAGATGAGTTGAATATGTGTTGCCCCAGGAAGAAATAGAATCAAAAATGTGGCGATGGATATGGGCATAGTATAGTGTATGTAAGATGTGGGGCTGTAAATATGGGCGAGTCTTCATTAAAACATCAATGCCAAATGATAGCTTTCGGAGAAGGGACTGCACGTGAAGGTGAAATTCAAGGTGCATACCAGCACTACACCAAGAAAACGCTGTCTGGAATTGGTATTAAGTGGTGGACGATTTTAACTGACGAAGACGCATTATAGTACACACGTTGGTTTCAAAAGATTTATGCGCAGCAGGTCAGTTGTGCACCATACTTGAACATTTTTATATCAGTATTCAGCTTGTTCTGAAGTGCGTCAATAGAATTATGTGGTGTAAATATTGTAGTGCCATGCACATAAGAAGGCAGTGAATATTCAGAAGCACTTTAGGTAAATCATTATAAGCAACAAGAAAAGTAAATGGCCTGAAATAGATCCTTGAGGAAAGCCCGCATTAAAAATTTTAATGGAAGAAAGGCTACCCTTCCCTTCAACTAATTGCGAACGGTTAGACAAATAGCTGCAAATGAATTCAAGAGCAGGGCCGCAGAAACCACACGCATTGAATTTAGCTAAAAGAGCGGTGCGGTTAATAATGTAAAATGCTTTAGTCAGATCAATAAATAGGGCTCCGAGAAATGTCCCTTGATCAGTAGCTTTTTAATTTTTTGTGCGAAAGTTAGGAGCGCAAATTAAATTGAATAACCAAGTCGAAAACCGAACTGATGAGGCCAAAAAACTTTTCCAATAATTGTGCTCATAATTGAAAGGATACAAATGGGACGATAATTATTAATTGAATTGCAGTCGCCTTTCTTGATGACGGCAATTACCTTTGCAAATTTAGGAATTAGGAAATACACCCGCCGTAAACACTTTATTAATTAGACCTGCAATAATAGGTGATATAATGTGAGAAACCAATATAAATTTTGAAGTGTGTATAAAGTCTAAGCTAGCTCCAGTCACATTGAACGCATTATAACAGTGTGACCTACAGCTTCAGTGGTAGGAAAGAGTTGAAATGAACGGGGGCAACGTGACAGTTTATTGAATGGGATATCAGCGTGAAGGCTGGTGGATGCACTAAAATGATCACTGAATGCATTAGCAATACCAGCATAGTCGGTGTACGCGGTCGTCCGACTAGTTATTTTTAAGAGCGACGCCTGAGGAGAAATTTTTCAGGAACTGTACAGAGTTGTTTAGATTTGGCAGTTTTCTTTAGTGTCATTCCCATTTTTAATTATCTGACTATGATAATAGCCACTCTTGGGACGTTTAAGGAAGGTGGAAAGTATGTTAGTTGATTTCCTAAACCTAATCTTAAGACCTCTGTTAAAATGTCGCGATATTTGTTTGTGTTGTTATTAGTGACGCAGCAAGGCTGAAGTGATCGAGGGGTTCCATGGAAGACTGAACCAATGTGTGACTGCAGCCACTCGAGTACACTCATTAATGCAGTTCCTAAGTCGGGTAGACAATTGTTGAAATGCAATGTCAATACATTATACATTAATTATCTGGCTCCACTGAGTAGAATTCATTGAACAAGCAAATTTTTTATGGTTGAATAAGGATTTATACTGTGTCTTGAAACGGGGGATGTTTTCAGACGTTCCAGGGTCTAAGAAAAGAGGGTAGTGGTCGGCAATTAGGTGATCTGTAGCGCCTGCTGTATGATCACTAGCGGTGTTGAAGAGAATATGATCTATTAATCTGTCGGATCCACTGGAGTTGCATCCTGTGGGTGAACTGATAAGAGAAGATGTGCCACAACCAAGATAGCTGTGCAAATAATCTCCAGCAGAGGAACTTGTGGTATCAAGTAGGTTAATATTTATATCAACACACCTGACAACATTCTTCTTTGCATTTGTGATTATGTTTAGTATTTTTTTCGAACTATGTGCAAAACTCGGAGTGTTACGAGGACGGTGAGCGATATATTGATGCGACGATTGTGCTGCGGTTGTAGAATGGCAAAAGTATAGAATCAAGCTCTAAGCAGACAGAGAATGTTGAAAAATGATAGATCATGACGGCGCTCCGAAATATAGGATGCAAACTCGTTATGTTCACTAGAACTTATGCGATAACAGGGTTTCGGAAAAACATATGAAAGAAAACTTATGACGCAACTTGAAAAGGAGAGCAGCTAGATCATCATGATGTTTGCGAAGGCTACGAATGTTCATATCAAGTAAAGATAATGCAGGGGAGAGCTCTTTTAGTAGCACGCTCGTTTTATGGCACGTGTAAGTGTCAGTAGCCGTGAAGAGAAAGACAGTCCAACAAAAGAAAAAAAAAAACGTTAGCGAAAGTCGCTAGCTGAACACGTCAGGATCTTCAACGCCAGAAATACAATAGACAACGCATAGGTCTGCCTGTCTAGATTTGATGATGCCGCAACAAATCGAAAGAAACTTCCAGCCCTTTTCCTTTTTCAGGGCGAGTGCCTTCGCGAACAATCGCTTCCTTTGCAGCGTGAGATGATCATTGACGTACAGGGTCGTCCAAAAGTTCCCAGGCCACAGGGTCTGCTTTAGAGCGCTATAGTTGGGCAGCTACGACACCCCTGGAGCCAAAGATCTCTGTAGAGGATAGTAGAAGTACTATTCTCACCTCTGAGAACCTTGATGTTTTTGATGCTATCGTAAGTGGCAGTATACGCCGCTTGAAAGCAGACCCTATGGCCTGGGAACTTTTGACGGACCCTGTACATATTTGTCTGGTTTTCCTGTTTTAACCCCAGTGTTTCCGTTGTTAGTCTCACGTTTTTTGTGTTCCTTGTGAACGGGGCTTTCTTTTTTTCTGCAGCACAAGCGCGCAATTATGTTAGTGTCAGTCTTTACCGGAATTCGGTGCACAGCATGCAGCCTGTTTTATCTCCGAGTGCCTGCACTATCGCAAGACAGTCTCCGCCTTTTGTGGTAGGGACTTCTTTTATTTCTGTATTATTTAGGCGTGTGTGCTGCTCCAGATCACCCACCCGTTTTGAGAGCGGCACGTTTTCAACGTTTAGATTTTTGTTTTCTTTTGCCAATTCAGCATTTTGTGTCTGCATTGCCTCGTACAGGTAGTTAAACATGTTTAGGCTATTCTTCATCGCTGCGACCTCCTCACTAAGGGCGGCAACTTCCTTGGCCAGCTCAGCATTACTAGGCATAGTGGTTCAGGTATAGAACACCGGGTTGGGCAGCAGTGGAATCGAAAGCAAAAAAAAGCTGCTGATAGAAATTCAGAAATTCAGCAAATCACCAGTGCGAAAAACGTTGGAAATGAGAGCACGTTGTTTGCTGCCGCAACCACTGCTGCCATGTTGAGCGTTGCGTTGCACGTCGCTTTCATTTTAGGTGTCCCAGGCCAGCAGAAGTCGCGTGCGCTGTCAGGCACGCCGACGTTGCAGGCAGGTTTCCACGTGGCCTTACGATGACGCTGGGGTGCCGTAGATATGTGCCGTGTGTAGGGGTCCGTTCATCCGCCTGCTCGAAAAACGTTGCAAATGTCGGCACGTTGCTTGCTACCTCGAACCACATTCCAGATGCATGAAAAGACCTTCCACGGATCAAGCGTTTCACAGAATGGCCTCCAACGCTGCGAATGAAAGGCTTGAATTCTGCACTGAATTTTCTTTTGCATACGCCTGGTACCTCCAGTGTCGAGGATCCACTTTCTACGTCGGTATCGATACTTTCTCCTCCATCGAAGTGATCGCAGGAGTTGTAATTGCATTTGAGATTCCGTGTACTTTGGCATTGGGGTGAAGAAGCACGTCGCGTTTGCCATGGACTCCTCAATTTTAATTAAGGCTGCGATTTGGGCTAGTTGGTAATGATTCATGGTGAAAACAGCGCGGGAAAAACGAACGGACGACGAACGGCAGCGCTTATGTTGTGTCTTTCGTCGTCCGTTCGTTTTCCTCCCGCTCTTTTCACCAACTCCTCAATTTTCTCTTCCAAACCTGCGGAGAAGTGGTCTGTACAGGCATCTTCCTTAAGTGCTTGAAACGCTGAGCAATCGATGCGTCGCATACGTGTGGCAGAGGTGCATGGAAAGGCCAGTAATGATCAGATATGTAGGGATGTGATCGTTGCCTTAGGTGTCCATATTCGAAAACCACCAGATGTTGCTCGTAAGGCAACGAGAAACGAAAGCCAAGGCAAGACAGCTCCGGTAAGTCGCCCCTCGGGTGTAGGTCGGCGAGCTGTCATTTAGACACTGAAGGTCGTGGTCAGAGGTGAAAGACAGAAGTCCCCTAATATCGGTCCCCAATGTTCATTCTAACGCCTCCGCATATGGTGTGGTGAGTTTTAAAGGGCGAGGTGTATCCGCCATCAAGGCACTCAATATTGCGGCGTCAGATCGACTGGATGGTGGTGTATGCGCACAGGATGAAAGTGAGATTGCGCTCCTGCACTGGTAGCGAAACTTACTAGTTCTCATTATTGGGGGGCAGCAGTATTGAGCACAAACGAAAGCTCACGTCGACTGTAAAGGATGACAGCGCTGTTTCCTCGGTGCGTAGGAGATGCGTACGCCTCGTAGCCTGATATCCGCAAGTCCTTTGGTACAATACTTTATTTATTTATTTATTCAAAATACCCCCAAAGGCCGTCATTTGAGGGTATTACATGGGGGGGGGGAGTAAGTACAAAGCATTGTTATAAGGTTAAAAATATTGCACTAAAATAAAATAGAAATCACAAATTATAAATCATAAATAGGCATGCACAGAAAGGGTCGCAACAATGCACATAACAGCAAAATTTGAGAATAAATAACAGCACCGCTAGAAAAAGAAAAAGACGACACTGGAAAAAGTGCGCTGAAGTACAAAAAAAAATATAAAATAAAAAGAAGACAAGGCGGAAGAAAGAACGCTGAAAAAAATACCTTTTTAGTTGCTGAAACATGAGTGCATAAGATGTTGGAATTTATTTAGATCAGATTCTGTGGCAATTTCTGATGGCAAAGCGTTCCATTCGGTTATTGTGCGTGGTAAAAAAGAATAGGCATAATGGAATGACTGGCAGTTAATGCGTTTAACTTTGTAAGAATGATCGCGACGTGGAAAGATAACTGGCGGTGGCTGAAGGAATTCATCATGAAGGGAAGGATGGTGATAAAGCTTGTGGAAGAGTGATAGACGGGAAATTTTTTGGCGCAGTGCTAAGTTATCTAACTCGGCTTTAGTCTTCAATGAGGTTACGCTTGTGTAACATGAATAATCAGAAAAGATGAATCGCCCAGCATGGTTTTCCAGGGCTTCGATGTTACTGATGATATAATTCTGATGAGGATCCCAAATGGCAGACGCGTATTCGAGTTTCGGACGGATTAATGTGGTGTACGCTAGTTTTTTTACATGTGTCGCGGCCTCTTTTAAATAATGTTTGAGAAGTCCGAAAGTGCGGTTAGCGGAGGCAAGAGTGAGATTAATATGATGATTCCATGATAACTCGGATTGAAGGTTAATGCCAAGATACTTGTAACTTGTGGTGAATTCTACACTATTGTTATCAAGAAAGTAGGCGGTAGGAATACGTGGCTTGTTGGTGAAAGACATGAGCTTAGTTTTGGAAAGATTTAAAGGCATTAACCAATTAGAACACCATGTGCTTATCGCTTCAAGATCAGACTGCAGTGGCTGGCTGTCAGTGTTACCGGTTATACATCGATAAAGCACACAATCGTCAGCAAATAGTCTGATTCTGGACGTCACGCAATTGGGTAAGTCATTAATATAGATGAGAAAAAGTAAAGGTCCCAGTACACTGCCTTGTGGAACTCCAGACGTAACATTAGCGTTACATGAGTTAGAGTTGTTAACTGATGTGAACTGGATTCTAGATGAGAGAAAATCTGCTATCCATGCAATAATATTCGGGTGAATTTTCAGTTGGGAAAGTTTAAGCGACAACCTTTGGTGAGGAACGCGATCAAATCCTTTATAAAAATCTAAAAATTTTGCGTCAACTTGAAAACCAGCGTCAATCAGTGCATGAATATCGTTAATAAAACCGGCAAGTTGCGTGTCACATAAGTAGCCCTTGCGAATACCGTGCTGATGATCGAAGATAATGCTATGATCTTCAAGGTAGTTGATGACCTGAGTATGTATAATATGGTCGAGTAATTTACAAACTGTACTTGTCAAGGAGATGGGACGATAGTTAAGCGGAGAAGCACGATCACCTGATTTGAAAATGGGTATTATCTTAGCTATGCGCCAGTCGTTAGGATTGGTGCCAGTTGATAGCGCCTGGGAAAATAATGCGGTTAACATAGAACAAATGCTATGTGATGTATTCCTTAAAATTTTATTATTGAAGCCCATATGATCAGCGCTAGAAGATGTTGAGATTTTTAATAGAGATAAAACACCAGGCTCACTGATGACTATCTCGTCCATAGTTAGTCCCACTAGTGCGCTTAATGTAGGCAAGGAAGTAATGTCTTCATCTGTGAACACAGTTACAAACGCATCGTTAAGAAGTTGAGCGCACTCTGAATCAGGGATGGCAACACCAACAGAATCTGTAAGAGTGATGTCAGGTCGAATTGCTGGGTTTACCACACGCCAAAAATGGCGAATATTATTTTTCAGCATGGAAGACAAGTCATGAGAAAAAAAAGTTGCGCCGAGTAGATTTTAATAGTGCCTTATAATCATTTTCACATGCTCTGTATTTGTCATGTGAACTCACAAGACCATTCAGTTTTGCCTGTCTGTATAGTTTTTCTTTTTGTTGTTCAGCCGCCGTAGACGGTTGGTAAACCAAGGAGAACTGCTATCACAGGTAATGGTTAACATGGGAATGAACTGGTCGATGAGATCATTGAGGGCAGTTTTAAAAGGGATCCAGATCTGCTCTATAGAGCGAGAGCAGAATTCATGCAGAAATTTATCAGAAAACAATAATAATTCTGCATTAATTGCATCAAAGTTTGCTTTGCCGTAACATCTTATTTTCTTTTTAGTAGTTATCTTTTTACTAGCGCGAAATTTAATGTACCCAGTGATAACATCGTGGTCAGAGATGCGTTCCTCATGAGTTATGCCTGAAAATATATCAGGTTTGTTTGTGAGAACTAAGTTAACTACATTGGAAGAGGCTTTAGTTGACCGTGTTGGTTGATTAATGACTTGTGTTAATGAAAAATCAAGGCAAGTGCTGTGAAAAAGAATGTGCTTCTGCATCTGTGTCCACTATGGAAAGTGTTGACCAATTAATTTTTGGAAAATTAAAATCTACAAATATAACAGCGCGATTGGGAAAACGCGCATACATTTCACTGAGCACCCGATGATATTCATCTGAAAACGCAGCAGACATGTCGGGAGGACGGTAGAAAACGCCGATGATGACACGAAATGCACCATCATTCAAAGAAACCCGAACACATTCAAGGAAAGAATCGACAACGATAGGTGTGGCAATGAATTCTTCCTTTATCGCGATGAGAACACCGCCCCCCCCCCTTCGCAGTTGTCTATCGCAGCGAAAAAATTTGAAATTGCAATCACTGGTAAAGATGTTGACATCATGAATAGTGCCGTTCAGCCACGTCTCAGTACCACTAAAGAAGCTTGACATGAATCGATGAAAAATGATAGTGCAATACCGTTAGCTACATCACTTCTAATGTTGGTGTACAAAAACAGCCATTCGTTATCATTACCACATCGTAATTTGGCAGGTGAGGTGGTCGAAGAACTCAGGTTAACGGAAACGGAGGGAGGACGTCATTACGTCATTCGCCATCCTCGCGCCCTGATACAAGAATGGCTCGACTTTCGTTGGTGTTCTACATGTAAAGATCATCGTTAACGAAGAGCTTGTTGAAAACGAGTCGTACTTTATCCCCATCTTTCTTAATAGATTTTGAAAACTGGAGAAGCTTCCGCCGCTTTTCGCGAACGGCTTCTGAGTAATCGCGCGAGATGCTTAAATTCGTGTTTTTTAACTTGTAGCCGCGGCTCATGACAGTGGCAACTTCCCTGTCATTAAAAAATTTTGCTATGATAGGCCGCTTTTTCTCGGAAGAAAAGCGGCCCACGCGATGTGCTCTGGAAACAGATTCAACAGTAAGCCCAAGTTTTTCTTTACAAAAGTCATTTACAAGACGTTCAGACTCCTCCCAATTTTCCGACTTCTCTGGATCATCTATACCGTAAAATAGAACATTGGATCGCCTAGAGCGATTTTCAAGGTCGTCAATTTTTTCTGTACAATTGCGAGACCCTTGTCACTGTTCACCACGAACTCAGCAGATGGTGCGGTTGCAAATGTCTTCTCTAGATCGTGAACTCTCTTTGTTAGTTTTTCTCAGTCAATTTTTAAGTCTGCCTTAATCTCAAGCACTTTGTTGACAGTCTTGAAGGACTGCATTGCTAGCTTCAAGGCGTAAGATGGAACCAGCCACAAGGTCCAGCTTTTCCTCTTGAGCATTAGTCATGGGTCCCGGGTTTAGCTCGACATCGCCTCCCAAAACTAGCAGACACCATAAATAGGATACACCAGCGCGGAAACTTTTCGAAACATGAGGTAGCCACGACACCGCTAAAAGACAGACGTCATCGTCACGGTAAGAATAAGCGTCATAGTAACCAACCTGTAGATACATCAGTGGTGAGCGTGGGATCGCAGTGGCGGTGCCGTGGCCCAGAGGGGCGTCGAAGGCGCGCACTTTTGTACCGCCCGATCAACAGTCAGAGTCCCACGTTGCCAGACAGAATCGACCACTGCGTCCAGAAGTGGCGGAGCATCCAGAATAGGTGAAGCAGGCAAAAAACATGTTGACAGGCCGCAGTCGGTTGACGTACACGCGCCGAGCTGGGAGCTTGTATCGTTGAGTCATTCCGTCTTGTGCATCGACCATGGCCGGCCCAGGAAAATCAGCAGCAGGACCTGTAGATACATCAGTGGTGAGCGTGGGATCGCAGTGGCGGTGCCGTGGGCACAGAAACGAGAAGGACGGAGAAATGATTTGCGTAATCAATTTGATGAATGTCTGAAATTCAGGACTTCACAATGCGGTTATTCCAAAAGAAAATAGAGGCTTCCGTCAGCTTATTTTTAAATGTTAAATCGGGCTGAGCCATCATTGTGCCTGCTACTGTAGAGGCACGAGAACTGGCGCTGGCACGCACAGTTCCTGTAGCGCATTCTGTGCTGCTGCCGTGCGTAGGCTTGGCAGCCCAGCACGCACGGCATTAATTAAAGACTTGAGCATCGCAGTCACCTGCAATTCTTGGCCGTGGTCCAGATCTTGGCCTTTCTCCAGATGGGCAGTAGGTTCAGAATTATTGGGATCACAGTAACTTTCCTGAAGCATAGCAAGAAGGAAAAATGAAAAGAGCACTCAGAACACTATGTATATATACACAAAGTACGTCGACGATTTTGTGTTCTGCCGGCCAGAAAACCGCATTTCTTTTTAGGCGAATATCATGTGTTGTATTTCGACTATCTGCCAAACGATAGGTGTGTCATTAGAAGAGAAGAAAAATATATATGAAAAATAACTTTTTTGTCTTGAAAGCACGTAAGTAGTCGTAAATGCCCTCCGTATTTTTTGTTGACACCCCCTTATTTCAACTCCCTTTTCCGGCACGTGGCAATGATAGTGGCCATGTTGGAGTTCGTCATTTTCACTTGGTGTAGACGCAAAGATCGAAATGTGGTGACAGGAAACGATTCAAATGAAGTGGTTAAATACGTTCTTGCAAGAAAAGCTTCCCCGAATTTTTTCGCGCTGATTAGGTATGCAATTCAACCTGCGTTATGTTGTTATATTAGGGCTGCATACCAGATAATGTTAGCTAGTGGCCATGAAACGGCCTTTGTAATCCTTACTACTTCGTGCTCTCTTGCTACTTTTCGTAGCTTTCTTTACAGAGCAAGGTAATTTCTGCTGCATGCACGTAGCCACTTTATCGTTATACCTAGGGCTGTGCTTGAAGGACAGGCTATGCGTATTTCGAAGATATTGGGATGTGAAGGCATTGCTCGTGTTTTACAAGCTCACATACCTTGGCGTTCAACAAACGGAGCTTAGCCGCGTACAATTGCGACCAAAAAGTTCACGCGAAAACAAAGTTCTTTTGGCGCAATCACGCAATCTATTCGCCTGAAATGTTCGAAGGTTCGAGGAGACATGCAGGTTCTATCCGCTTTCAAAAACACCGCGCGATGAGTAGGGAGGTAGCTAAAGCTGCAATAAACTTTCTCTTTTTCAGTGAACACGCGTTTGCGAGGCACGACACGGAATCCACACTGCCGCCACCTCTGTATGCCTTTCGGTCTTAGGTTCTGCAAACATGCTTATTTGTGCTCTATGTGCCGAAGGTTTGCGGTGAACAGCCACTGAATTATTTTGGTACTTTTCGTAGTGGGCATAAAGATAAATTTCAGAATGGTCCACATTTGATTTCCCTGTTTTCAGTGACATAACTAGGTACCTAATTTAAAACAATTATTCACAGATATAACAAATTATCAACCCAACCGCACTGAAAGGCTTTTTAACGCGGAAGCATTGGGCAAAATTTACAAACTGCGAGTATGGCCTCAATGTTGCCACAATGTTGAGTTGTCACCAATGATCAATAATACTTGACTGAATTATGAACAAACGTTTTTCTAACGAAGTGCCCTTGACGCGTTAAACGACCTAGAGTCTGCGAAAACAGCAGTGGTGGCGACTGGAATGTGCTGAAACACTGAAAAGTTCGTGAACATGAGCTACAGTGAAAGATTATACGTCGCTTCATGTCCCCCTGAACTAATTTGCTAGCAGGCATTGTCTCTGTTTCTGCTCTTCTCTGGAAAAAAAAGGTGGACTTTGGGTTTCGAACTCCGGTAAACCAGCCCCAATGTTTTGTTTTTTGCCATAGGATTGGTTTTCATTTTTACGGCGTATTCTGTAAGAAAAGAACCCAAGATGTTTATGCCAGCTTTGCGCAAAAAACCGAATAACTTGACAGCAGCGTACATAGAAGAGAGAGGCGGGTAGGTGGTTTCTAGACACACACGCCGAGCGAAGAAGGGAGACGAAGCCTCAGGATACTTGCAAACGCTTCGACAAGAGCACGTCTTCGTATGTGGCAGCAGCGTGTTATTTGTAACAAAGCGGATGCCAGCTTAGCGAACTGTGACCAGCGTTTCCGAGGAGTTGCAGTTTTTTTGTGCATGATACAATTGCCCGTCTTTTTTTTCGACGCCATTCCCAACACGTTCTGTGGCAGCGATTTTCTGGACCCTACTCCTTCCGCTTCGTCGCCACCTGTGGGGAACCGTTAGATTTTCTTGGGTGTAACTGGTACCACCAGTCAGCTTGCGGCGAAGTCAACTCCTTGGGACCAACAACAGATGGTAGTACCAACGTAACAAGTGTCTTCTCCCAGACTTTTTTAAAAAACTGAGCTGCCCCAATATTCCCAATATGGCGCCAGTCAATATGCCTGCCGCACGGCGGGATGACCCATCGATGGCCCACGACGCAGTGAATGTGTGAAAGGCGCTGCAATAAAGCAGACAAATAGTCAATTCCAGTATAGAGACGCGCCGCACGTGACTCGGCGTCATCGCCTTGGGTGCGTTGGATTTGCAAAGCAGATGGCGCAAGCGGAAAGTGGCAGATGCTGTTTTCTTTAGGCCTGGTGTGCTTATGGAGTCAGTTCAGCCCTCGGTGATGGGAGCAATGGCACCTCTTCTCATTTTAGGTTTTAAAGTACGCTGGAGCAATGGCCAGTGAACTCTGCGTCGCTTCTGCTGTTGGTATTTTCTGCTGGTGCAGTTTTCATAGTGTAGGGCCTGTTTTATCAGCAATGTTTTTCTGAAATTGGAACGCCAGACGCAGCTCTTATCGTTTCATTGTCCTTGTCGTCCAGTGGCACAAACGTCGTAAAATGTAACGCAACGACTACGACAACAATGTCTGTTCTGCGACATTATCGCTCCGGGTACCGGTACCGGTCTAACACTACCAATATATCTCTGTACTCATTACAAGCCAACGCAAGAGCAACGAAAGCGAGCAATCATTTCCTCGCGACCTCCATGTGCACTGTTTTCGAACCAAACTTCTCATTAGTGGCTGGGAGGTCGGATGTTGCGAGAGTTGCCTTCAGTTCAATCCGTAGTCTAGGACGCGGCGCACTGTTTGCATGCCAGCTGTAGTCGGACGGTTGGCGCCCCAATGGTGACGTCAGGCTTACATCAACTTTACTCTCGTCTGTACATATCTAAGGCACTGTCTTTTTTCCTGCCTTCTCGCACTGCCCGGCCCTGCATCACCTTCTCTTCACGTCTCGCGTGGATCTCATACTTCGACGCGCCTGACAGACCAACTATATCTGGTGACCTAGATGCAATAACGGCTTGCTTCTTAATTGAGCTCTGGTCCTTGTAACAATAATTTTGTCTTTATCTCTAATGACCACAGAGAACGCAAACAAGACTTATTTTCACTACAGCATACCTGAGAGCAATGAAATGGCGGTGCACTTAAAATACCGTCGTCCCCTTTTTAATTAGCAGTAGAGTCCTTGGTCCGTGAAAAATCCGCTGTCTGTGCATGTTAAGCCTCCACCCTTCGGAAGCACCCGGTCCAGGAAGCACCCTTCGGGGGCCGGAACGCCAGGTACCACTGATTCAAATGACTATCTCACTTGCTACCTTCCTCCCACTGCCCACCCACTTTAATCCAGAGTGGGTGGGGTTCTGGTAGCTAGTAGGGGCGCACTCCCTCACAACAGAACGTACGCTTCCAGAAGGGAACTTCTTGAAGCGCACGGTTCAGTTTACGATTCAGAAAGGAAGAAGGAAATGAGTGTGAAGCGTCTAGCATTCAGGGTGGTTTTTGATCACAAAGCAAATCAGAAGTCAGCGCCTGTCCCGCCTGCTCGTTTTAAAGCAATAGCGTTAAAGACCTCGTCCCTCAGAAAATCGGCTCTCGGCCTCGGCGTTCTCGGCGTTTTGAGCAAAAAACCTCGGAAGTGGCTCTCGCAGGCGGTCCTCAAAGAACAACCTACTGGAAGCAGGTGTGCTACCCTGGTCCCGTGACCTTGCCGAGTCATTACACACTGCCCACCGGATAGTGAGCAAACTGCCCACCGTGGCAGGTGGTGCAAGTTACCGGCTGGTCGCTCGGTAAGAGAAACCTGGGCCTCACAAGTTCCACCGCTGGGATCATCTGCCATCGCAGAGCTGCGTCGCATCGCTTAACTGCTGCATGACCTCGCTAGGGCAGCTTTGGGGACCCCCAGGGAGGGTTGTTGCGAAGTACTACACCAGTTTGGCCAAATTCTGCTCTGGTGCGGGAGTGCGCCCCTACCAGCTACCGTATCAGTCCATAAATTCAGCAATAAAATTTTAATAAAGTGTTGTGTCAGGCAAGGGGACATGATCTCGCCAATGCTATTCAACGCCCGTCTGCAGGAGGTGCTCCGATGCCTTGATTGGAAACAGTAAATGATAAGAGTTAACAGAGAATACCTAAGTAATCTGCGATTTGTTGATAGCATCGCCATGATAAGTTACTCAGGAGATGAGCTGCAAAGTGTGATCAATGAGTTAGAGAGGCAGAGCAGGTATGGTGAGTCTAAAAATTAGATCGCAGAAAACCAAATATTCAACAATTACGCATGGGAAGAGGAGTTCAAATGTAGTGGCAAGGTGCAGGAAGTTGTAAAGGAACACGTCTACTTAGGGTAATTAGTGGCACGTGAGAGCAAAGAATAAAAATCTGGTGTTGGGATATAGCGTGCAGAATCTCGCTCGGTAGGTGTAAACCAATGTTTCTTTTTCGTATTGGAGTGAGCATCCTGCGACCCGCGTACCCATTATGTCTGGTAAATAGAATGACAGGCTGTTCAGAACGGAGACAAGCGGGCTTGCGCCGAACTTGTAAGCTGTTTCCTGAGCGAAGTGATGCAGGAAAACAGAAAAGATATCGGCAATGGCCACTAGTGCACTGCACGGGCTCGGGCCGGCCCGAAAGCCCGGGCCCGGCCCGGCCCGCGGACCGGGCCGGGCCGGGACATGATTTGGTTTGCCGGGCCTGGGCCGGGCCCGGGCCTGAAGTTGCGGGCCCGGGCCGGGCTCGGGCTTAAAGCTGCGGACCCGAGTCGGCCTTGGGTCCGTACAGAAACCGCTGGCGTCCGACTATTCATTCACTATTGCAGAGTGAAGTACATAACTGCGGCATTGGAGCAGCGACAGGGATGAGCTATCAGTTATAATACGTGCTGAGAAAAAAATTGAGCTTTATATATTGAATTATTTATTGCCCTATTTCCACGCCGCGGTGGCTTAGGTTTTGCTCCTAGCCTCGATGGCCGAATTTCTATTTAGGCGGCAAGCATGACAGCCATGTACTTTGTAGTATAATTGCGTGTTGAATAAACCCAGACTGTCGAAATCATCGGAGCCCTTTGCTTCGGTATCTCTCACAGCCTGACTCCCCTTGGGCCCTTAAGCCTCAAAAACATAGCTTTTATTTTATAGCTATATTTTTCTCATGACAGAAGTTTCACAAACTAAAGCGCGTTTGGTTTTCTTTTTGATCAGCTGACCGGAACATCTCGTAAATGAAATAGCCACAAAAGCTCGCGTGAGTTTGTAAATCTCATCTCATAACCACATCTATATCCTTGCTTGCTTCTTCAGCCTGGTTGTCATCGCAAGTGTTTTGCCCTGTATGTGATCACGTGGTTCGCGCGTTATCTTGTGCTCCACCAGTAAGAGTGAAATTCAACCAGCCTTAATTGGCCTCGTTCGTCATCCGAAAACATACCTATACACTATTAGAAATGCATTGGGGAAGAACATATAAGTTAAAGAAGCTTAGAGTCTTCAAACACACATCGTGAAATACTCAAGCCTTTTAGCTTTTCGTTTCTGCTTAAAGGCGACCATTTCGGCTATGAGTTCAACCTGAGAGATCGCGTTCACTAAAAAAATGTCATCCCACAGCTTGCTATGCAGCTTTAATGTGTATATTTCGTGGGTGGCCAAATTTAACTAATTAAAATCATGGGGAAATGAAAAGTCGTCTATTACGCTCGTATGCAGCCCTTT
Source organism: Amblyomma mixtum (assembly GCF_055824585.1). Lineage (NCBI taxonomy): Eukaryota > Metazoa > Arthropoda > Arachnida > Ixodida > Ixodidae > Amblyomma > Amblyomma mixtum. The sequence continues at coordinate 183,440,517 of NC_143013.1, forward strand.
TTATTTGGCTCTCGGAACTTCCGAGTTTATCTTTGCGCACATGCACGAGGTCCCTGTCCACAAGACGGGCCTGGCGAGCACTGCTCTGAATCACTTCCTTCTGGGTTAAAAAGAACCAACTTTCTGCAAGCCACACTGTGGTTTCAGAACCTTTGTTGGCCAGTTCCTTATCGGTCTAGTAGCAGTCTACTTGCTGAGAGTGAGCAGTATCCCTCAAGCGTTACGGTGAAACGGGCCGGGCCGGGCCCGGGCTGGGCCTCACTACGGGATTCACGGGCCGGGCCGGGCTCGCTAGAGCGATAATTTAGCGGGCCCAGGCCGGGCCCGGTCTTGAAGTAGCGGGCCTGGGCTGGGCTCGGGCTTCAGGTCTCGGGCCGGGCTTGGGCCTCAGATTAAGGCCCGTGCAGTGCTCTAATGGCCACATCAGCGAGTGCAAAAGTCGGTCCTTGGGGTCAGAAGGCCCTTCACTCTCGGCCGCCCTTAGTTGTAGTGTGGCGATGAACATTTGTGAAAAGGCGCCGGAAACAACAAGCACAATAGTTAAAATCGTGAAGTTTGTTGCTGCCAGTGCAAATCGGTCAAAGAACAAGTGGCAGGATATGCTCTTGGAAGCTGCTGATGCCGGCTAAAGCCGGTGGTTAACAATGTAAAAGAAACCAGAAATGGCTTTCGGGCCATATGCTGTCGATGTTTCGCAGAAATCCGATGACTCTTAATCTGAAGGAAATGTAGGGCAAAATTACACACTTGCCTTGTGCTCCCTCTTGATCACTTGCTCAGCCTCGAAACTGATCTAATATTCAAGAGAACACGTCGTTGGGCAAGTCGATCGTACAGACTTATAGAAGGGAATTGCGCTAAAGAGACATGGACGAGAAATCTACTATCCACTTTTGCTGAAGAGCTTTAGGTTTCGCGACCATTAAGAATTTACCTTTCGGACCAGCATTATGAACCTGTGCTAACCCTGTCATGCGCCTCTGTTCATATTGATTGAAAAAGAAATATATTTCGGCAAATAGTATATACAGGGCTCAAGAATGACAAGGTGTTAGTTCTCTGACGGAACGCAGAGATAGGTATTTTTAACTCGCCGCAATTCGCGAACATATTATTTAGAACATAATAGAAAAAAAAAACAATTTGAAGGGACACTCAAGCTCCGCCTAGAGGGTATGACGCGATGGCGTAATGGGTTAATTGCCATATATGCAGAAGGTCATTCTCTACACTCATAGATCCCTGGGATTCCTCATACCGCTCCTGGCGCAGTGGTGCAGTGGTGGAGCACTTTTTATATATTAATCCTTCTGGTATTTTCGCTCACGGCCAACGCCTTCAACCCCGCGTGAACCAGATGCTGCTGATGCTACATGCGGTGAAGCGGACGTGGAGAGCGGCAAACCACGTAGAAGTGCTGCCAGGCGCCTTGCCGAAATGCGCGGGACTCAAGTTTCAGTCATAGTTCGTCGGCACGTCGTTCTCGACAAATCCGATGCCAGGATCGCCAACAAGGCTTCCGCGCCCAAAGAACGGACAGCAAGCCGCAAGCTTCGTGGCGAGCGCGCCTTGGATGTGCGCTGCGTTGTTCGCCGCTCGCCGCGTGATTCCTGCGTCCCAACGAGACGAGCAGGAGGCACTGCCGTTGCGCGCTAGCCCTTGGGCCAGTTTAGTACATTGCTAGCAGGAGGAGGGGGGAGTGGTTTCACTGAGCGCCGCCTGTCGGTGCTACGTGCCAAAGCGAAGAGGAAAACCAGCGGAAACGTCCTTCGCCACTCGCTTAACTGCGACTTCTGTAATTTCCAAGCTCATATTTACCAATATACACCATGGTACAAATATCTAAAGCGCACTTCTAAGACAACACCCTATTCAGTAGACGCGCCTTTGTTCAATCCAAATCATCAAGCCGGCGTGGCGGAGTGGCTAGCGAGCTCGTCTCGCACTCCGGAAGCGCTGGTTCGAACCCCCAACTCGACCAATTTAATACTCAGTTTTATTTATTAACGCTTCTGGGATTTTTCACTATCGTCCAACGCCGCCGACGATGACACCGCCTTTTCTGCGACACGGGGCCCTTAACGCTAACGCGTTAATATCACAGTCGATGAGGTCTATACAACAGGATAGTATCTCAACAGACAGTATAGAACTAGCAGAGCTATCGAAGTTAATAAATAAGCGCAAGGTAGCCGACATAAGAAAGTTTAACATGGAGAAAATCGAGCATGCTCTAAGGAACGGAGGTAGCCTAAAATCAGTGAGGAGAAAACTGGGCATAGGTAAAAACCAGATGTATGCGCCAAAAGGCAAACAGGGCAATGTCATCAGGAATATGGATAAGATAGTTGAATTAGCCGAAGAGTTCTACACAAATCTATACAGTAGCGAATGTAATCATCAAGTTACTGAGGGAGGCAGCCAAGCACAGCAATGGGACATCCTGCCAGTAACGAAAGAGGAAGTAAAGAAAGCCTTAGGAGCAATGCAAAGAGGGAAAGCAGCTGGTGAGGATCAGGTAACAGCAGATTTGTTGAAGGACGGAGGAGAGATTGTGCTACAAAAACTAGCCACACTGTATACGCAATGCCTTGTGACCTCGACAGTACCAGAAGCTTCGAAGAACGCTAACATTATCTTAATTCATAAGAAAGGAGACATCAAGGACTTGAAACATTACAGACCAATCAGCTTATTGTCCGTTGCCTACAAGGTATTTACTAAGGTAATCGCTAATAGAATCAGGAAAACCTTGGACTTTAGTCAACCAAATGATCAGGCAGGCTTTCGTAAAGGATACTCGACAATAGACCACATTCACACTATCAATCAGGTGATAGAGAAATGCGCAGAATACAACCAACCCCTATATATAGCGTTCATTGATTACGAGAAAGCATTTGACTCAGTGGAAACCTCAGCTGTCATGCAGGCATTGCGGAATCAGGGTGTAGAAGAGTGTTGTTATGTGAAAATATTGGAAGATATATATAACTATTGCACAGCTACTATAGTTCTCCATAAAGTCAGCAATAAAATTCCAATACGGAAAGGTGTCAGGCAGGGAGACACGATCTCGCCAATGCTCGTCACTGCCTGCTTACAGGAGGTATTCCGGGGACTGGAATGGGAACAGTTGGGGGTAAGAGTTAATGGAGAATACCTCAGTAATTTGCGATTCGCTGATGACATTGCCTTGCTAAGCCACTCAGGACAAGAACTGCAAAGCATGACCAATCAGTTAGACAGGCAGAGCAGAACGGTGGGGCTAAGAATTAGCATGCAGAAAACCAAAGTAATGTTCAACAGCCTAGCAAGGGAACAGCAGTTCGCAATTGGTAGCGAGGTGCTGGAAGTAGTAAGAGAATATGTCTACTTAGGGCAGGTAGTGACCGCAGATCCGGATCATGAGAGGGAAATAACTAGTAGAATAAGAATGGGGTGGAGCGCATATGGCAGGTTCTCTCAGATCATGAAAGGTAGCTTACCAATATCCCTGAAGAGAAAAGTATACAACAGCTGTATCCTACCGGTACTCACCTATGGGGCAGAAACGTGGAGGCTAACAAAGAGGGGTCAACTTAAGTTAAGAACAACACAGCGAGCAATGGAAAGGAAAATGATAGGTGTAACGTTAAGAGATCGGAAGAGGGCGGAGTGGGTGAGGGAACAAACGCGGGTTAATGACATCTTAGTTGAAATCAAGAGGAAGAAATGGGCTTGGGCAGGGCATGTAATGCGAAGGCAAGATAACCGCTGGTCCTTAAGGGTAACGGATTGGATTCCAAGAGAAAGCAAACGTAGCAGGGGACGCCAGAAAGTTAGGTGGGCGGACGAGATTAAGAAGTGTGCGGGGATACAGTGGCGGCTACTGACAAAGGACAAGGTTAATTGGAGAGACATGGGAGAGGCCTTTGCCCTGCAGTGGGTGTAGTCAGGCTGATGATGATGATACAACAGGAATCGTGGAACAACTTGGTACCTCGGAGATACACGTGAAGCACGAAAGCACGAAAAACATCATAAACGACAGCAGCTAGCGGCAAAATCTGCCAAGAAAAAAATGGCATGAAGGTGTGGTACCACACTGACAACTATGCGGAATATTTTTTTTCTTCGTCCTCTATTTGGCTTGAAAAGGCGACCTATTTGCAAAGTGGACGTTACAGTCAGCTGACACGAAGAACAAGTGCGACCTAGAATACACTGCAAGGAAAAGCTGCTAGTTTGCAATGCACACACCAGTGCAGAAAACTCCTCAAAAGGGATAAATTTTGTCTTATTGGTTAACACTAGCAGATGGTAGTTCGATATTTGTCTGCTAGGCACAAAACACCAATCTTCTAATATAGGGATTTCAATAGGAAATGTCCCAGTTGAACTCACATCCTCAAAGTATGAATTACCTGCGCCACACGTCTGACCCCCGCCTTGGTCGGTTGGTCCCCAGCCACTGGGGACTGAGAGCTGAGGGTTAACTGATTTGTTCATATCCGAGGCTGTGCTGAAATATTATACCAGGGTGGAAAAATCGTGTCTTTCTGTGGGAGTGCGTTGTCAGTTCTGATGACCGAGGTCAGGCGGCACCCCAGGCCTGGGCTTGCTGTTTAAATCTAAGACAAAAATATTTAGAAGCAGCGTTTCGCTAGGCAAGTATATTGCCACTCAACACAGTCGCTTCGAAACGGGACCCGCTTAGATATTTCTCGTTGTGTACTTGGCGCCAGAATCTAAACATGTGCTCTACACACTCTTAAAATACTCGCACAACACTCGGACCAATACTTCGTCTGTACACCATTATTTCCTGTCTTTGCAGCCAGTTTTAAAATGAGTTTTGCTTTTGAGCGAGCACGTTAGTACGGCGACCGTATATCCTCAGGGTGCTGTACGATGTCAGTGCACATTAAAGAACCCGAGGTGGTTGAAATTTCTGGAGACCTTCACTACGGCGTCCCTCATAGCCTGAGTTGCTTCGGGAATTTAAACCGCAATAAACCAAACCAAATCGTATATCCTCAGCTTGCGTCCACAACATACAGCGCAATGGGTGGATGTCAAGATATCGTGGGCGGCTTGATGTTTGGTTGACACCGAAATTATAATTATTCTGGCCAACCTGCCCCCTCCTGCACTCTCCGTAAACTTGTAGGGGGAGGAGCGATAAACTTCTCCACCCCGCGTGCAAAAGACGAGGTTCGACTGCTGACCGGCGATAGGGGCCACGCCTGATTAGCCGTTGACCGGAGGCATGAGGCGTAGGCAAGTTTCTTAACAAACCCCTGTTTACTTCGGTAAAAAAAGAAGACAAAAGGTTACAAAACAAGCCCAACAAAATAGCGTCAATACACGAATAAACACAATCAGAAAACAATCAACTATAAACAAGAAGAGGAAAACATAGGGCCGAGAACTATACAACCACGTTGCAAGAACAAAGCAATAATGTACAAAAAGGTTACGACGAGAAAGAGCGACAGGACAAAGAAAAAGAGCAGAGCGAGTGGTGAAAAACGGTGGCTTAGCTGCGTAGTGGCAAGGTCCGGTCGCAGGGGGCGTCGGGCTGCGGAAGCGCGCGGTGCTGATGGGGGGTTGCGGATACAGGCGACTTTGGTCCACGCGTCTTCGGGCCGCCGTCGCCGCGCTCTACGCGTCAGACACCCGCCTTAGCTCGCTTGCCGACCACTTCCCTGGCTGACCTCACACACGTCAGCACGCACCGAAATCTCGACCTTTATTTTTCAGACACCATTGTGCTGCGATGTTTTACTCTGTATGCACAACTGCGCTCCACGACTCCGAACTTCTGATAAACTGCAGTGAAAGATCGATGCGGGTTCATATGACCTAACAATGCTTTCTAGTGATTCAGGTAAGTGTCAGAAGTTAGCGTGCAAGCTAGCACAAGACTATTGCGGTCCGGGCTAGTTGGATCTAGCATTGTAAGGGAGCCTTCAGCGTAAGCAGCTAAATATAAGGGACGAAACAAAAACAGGAGGGGACACTTAAGCTCGGAATTTAGGGTATGACATGATAGCGTAATTGGTTAATTCCAATATTTCATCATCATCAGCCTGGCTACGCCCATTGCAGGGCAAAGACCTCTCCTCCAACGGTTATCTGGCCTTCTGATTACATGCCCTGCGCAAGCCATTTCTTCTTCCTGGTTCTGACTACGATGTCCTTAACCAGCGTTTGTGCCTCACCCAGTCTTTCGCTTCCGGTCTGTTAACGTTACATTTAAGTATTTATAAGCGAAAGCCTTTCTTGGCACTTGAGGGAAATGGCATGGACCTGAAGTTGTAGACAGATGCGGTACGCAGTGGCGTGGACGGAGTTGTACACGAAGTCTGTCCGAAAAAGTGTCCACGCTTGCATGGTAATGACAATAATTAGAAAGGGAAAGTGGAGTCTAGGTGGCAATAGAACCCGGGCCGCCGCCATTGCAAGAAGGACACGCTGGCTCTCCGCCGCTCCCCTTCCGAGTTTGAAGCTGAACAATGGCACGTCAAGCGAATCTATAGTTGTTATAAACGCATCTTCGTGATATGTATTTAGGCCTAGATGAGTAATTACCACCATGCCAATTACATATGTTGCATTAATGCGAGTAACAAAGTTCGTTCGTTTCCGGTAAATTTCCTACGTGCTGAGGCACACACTTAAATCCCGCGCAGGTGGCGGAAAGGCACATTTTTCACACTTCCGCACGTAAGGAGGCTTAAGTGCAACTCATCAGTTTCTTTCTATAGCTCGATTCGTGGTCCTCTCGCTGAGCCCTTTTCGTTAGCCTCCCTGCTTCTTCCTCATGGGTGAGTTCCGGTTAAATGCAGCTATTGTGTACTTTTTCCTTGAGAGTTATTAGTAAACTACCATTCATGACCTGCAGCAACATTCTATATGCGCTCCTCCCTGTTCTTATTCTTCCAGTTATTTCCCTCTCGTATCAGCGGCCACTAATTACCCTAAGTAGACGTGTTCCTTTACAACTTCTTGCACCTTGCTACTACATGTGAACTCCTCTTCCCATGCGTAACTGTTGAATATTACTTTGGGTTTCTGCAATCTAATATTTAGACTCACCATACCTGCTCTGGCCTCTCTCACTCATTGATCACGCTTTGCAGCTCATCTCCTGAGTAACTTATCATGGCGATGCCATCAACGAATCGCATTTACTTAGGTATTCTCTGTTAACTCTTATCATTTACTGTTTCCAATCAAGGCATCAGAGCATCTCCTGCAGACGGGCGTTGAATAGCATTGGCGAGATCGTGTCCCCTTGCCTGACACAATACTTTATTAAAATTGTATTGCTGAATTTATGGACTGATACGGTAGCTGGTAGGGGCGCACTCCCGCACCATAGCAGGATTTGGCCAAACAGGTGTAGTACTTCGCCACAACCCTCCCTGGGGGTTCCCAAAGCTGCCCTAGCGCAGTGGTGCAGCAGTTACGCGATGCGACGCTGCCCGGCGATGGCAGGTGATCCCAGGGGTGGAACTTGTGAGGCCCACGTTTCTTTTTCCGATTGACCAGCCGTTAACTTGCACCACCTGCCACTGTGGGCAGTTTGCTCACTATCCGGTGGGGAGTTTGTAATGACTCCGCAAGGTCGCGGGACCAGGGTAGCAAACCTGCTTCCACTAGGTTGTTCTTTGAGGACCGCCAGCGAGAGCCACTTCCGAGGTTTTTTGCTCAAAACGCCGACAACGCCGAGGCCGAGAGCCGATTTTCTGAGGGACGAGGTCTTTAACGCTATTGCGTTAAAACGAGCAGGCGGGACAGGCGCTGACTTCTGATTTGTTTTGTGATCAAAAACCACCCTGAATGCTAGACGCTTCACACTAATTTCCTTCTTCCTTTGTTAATCGTAAACTGAACCGTGCGCTTCAAGAAGTTCTCTTCTGGAAGCGTACGTTATGTTGTGAAGCAATGTGCCCCTACTAGATACCAGACCCCCACCCACACTGGACTAAAGTGCGTGGGCAGTGGGAGGAAGGTAGCAAGTCAGATAGTCATTTGATTCAGTGGTGCCTGGCGTTCCGGCCCCCGAAGGGTGCTTCCTGGACCGGGTGCTTCCGAAGGCTGGAGGCTTAACATGCACAGACAGCGGATTTTTCACAGACCAAGGACTCTACTGCTAATTAAAAAGGGAACGACGGTATTTTAAGTGCACCGCCATTTCATTGGTCTCAGGTATGCTATAGTGAAAAGAAGTCTTGTTTGCGTACTCTGTGGTGATTAGAGATAGAGGCGAAATTATTATTACAAGGACCAGAGCTCAATTAAGAAGCAAGCCGTTATTGCATCTAGGTCACCAGATATAGTTGGTCTGTCAGGTGCGTCGAAGTATGAGATCCACGCGAGACGTGAAAAGAAGGTGATGCCGGGCCGGGCAGTCCGAAAAGGCATGATAAAGAACAGTGCCTTAGATATGCACAGACGAGAGTAAAGTGGCTGTCAAAACCGTAAAACCTTTCAAAGCCGATATATCACGAAAGACACTGTGATCATCTCATTTCGATTCTACTCAGCTGCAAAAAACGCTTAACCAATGAAGAAACGCCAAAAGCATGCATGAAGACAACCTTCATACAACACATTTTGTCCTACTTAAGACCGCGGCGTTTCTCTTTCTCTCCTAAGTTATTTGTTTCGGGCGTGTCGAAAATTGCGAGCAGTAATTCAGAGCGGGCGATAAAACCAGCATATCAACAAAAAAATAGGAACTTTGACGCGTCTGTGTAGTCAGCTGGTAACTGCGCACCCCGGCAATCATTCCAGATCCGGCGCATTTGCCTTCTTTCATGAAAATGTGCTGCACTACGACAGTGCCATCTTTCGGTAGTGCGGCCCAACGAAAAAAACAGTTTGTACCGCGCACGAGAAGGAGTTGCGAAAGATGGAGAGGAAGCCTCACGTATGCTAAAATTTTTCCACAGTTTTGTTCTGTCTGAATCCCTGAGCCGTCGGTTCTTAGGCTGTCCTTTTTTATGTCGGCATAGAGCACTGGCGTCATGGCGGCTACGCAGCGTTGTAGGCAAGATCAGCTTCTTTATACGGAAAAAAAACCAAATAAATAAATTTCAAAATTACGCACGTGCCGATCAATGGAATTGGTGACCCAGGTTCGCGAGTCGCATGGCAATCGGGCTCGTTGTTATTTAGCACACACTGCGTGACTGTAAAATTGCTTCCTGTGCAGGTATTGCTTTGCTTTGGTTCGTTTTATGACACTTATTGGCTACACCTTAGTGTTCTTCATCAACGCAATGGCAACTAGAGGAGTTACGCTTGTCTTAACCGGTGGATAGGAGATTAGTGGCGCCCTCAGTAGACACCTATACATTTGCATTTCTCTGTGGTCGATAATATATTTATTCTGTCTTCTTACCTCTCATAATACAGACACTTCAAATAACCTCGTGTCTTTCTTAGAAGTGAGGCCTCTGTTTTTCTCTCACTAAAAAAAATCATCTTGTCGCTCATCATGGTTCTATGTTTATAATTCCAAACTCAAACTTTTCTGAACATTCCTTAACTCTGAGATCTCTAGAGATTTTTCCTTTTCGCGAGTGGGAAGATTTCATTCGCAGACTTGCATTCACTAGCCAGCATCAACAAATTAAGCGTCATTTGTTTCCTTCTGTGCAGGAAGCTGGTTTCTTGATTTGCACGTATTCCGCGTTAGTGCCCATTCCGGCTACTAAAGGTCTTCCTACTCTGGAGTCATTGAACCACCGCTTCTTTTGTTTTCTTTATCTCTGAAAGCTCAGCTGTCCCCGCTTTGGTTTCTTGGTTCCCAATTCTAGATTACGGATTCTACTCAAATACCCGTCGCGTTAAGTACTATGAGCACTCGTTCCCGTTCATTTTGTTACTGATTCTTCCAATATGTTGTGTTGGGTCTTTTGCGAACTAGAAATATTTTAGATAAAAAAGGTGTTCCATACTTTCTTGCAAGATTATGTGAATAGGCGCACTTTATTTTTTTAATAACTGAGTTATGTCTTTTGACATTACCGAACATAAGTAAGATCTTTAGGTATTTCCGTCTTTTTTTATTTCTTGGTTAGTCATTACAGAAATCGGGAACAATATACACATTTTGTTTATCACATTAAAATAGAAGGCTGTGAACCTAATTTATGTAGCCTAGAGAAAAGTCTCTCTATCGCTAATAGAATTTATCTCGTGATAAATCTGCAAATGCTATATGGCTTAGGCGGCTTGAAATTTCGCACATACTAATGAGAGATTTCTTGGCCTATAGTGCTGATAGCATCCTGGTTAAGGCTTTTAAAGAAACATTAGAAACAATTCCTGCAAAAATATTGATACATGCATTCGAAGAAGAGACAGAAGTAGCGCATGCGCTAGAAGAGGAAGAAGTTAGTTGGCTCTCTCGCGCGCGCTCGAACCACTAGGGGACCGCCGCAGGTTTTTCGTCTCTGCGCGGGTGTTCTTTTTGGCGTTGCACGCTACAGTTTGGTGGAGCAGTGCTGGGTACGCTTCCCGACCTGCAAACTCCGTACAGCGTCACTATGGACCTCACACCGGTTCACCAGCGACCCAGCCGCCGTCTCCGCGGAGAGTCGCCTGAATTTGGGCCCCTTCCCCCGCCAACAAGGACGACGCAGCCTCGACCGCCGAGTCCAACTGACATGGCCACTGACACCAGGACCCAGCCGCCGATCCAGCCTCTACCGTCGAGTCCAACTGCCATGGCCGCTGACACCAGGCCCCTGGCGCCGATCCTTTGCCACCCACCGCGAACACCGCCATCTTTTCACGGTGACGTGTTCGAAGACGCTGAGGACTGGCTGGAGACGTTCGAGCGGGTCGCACGCTACAACGGCTGGTGCGACGAGCGCAAGCTGAATAACGTCTACTTTGCCCTGGAAGAGTCTGCTCGGACGTGGTTTGAAAACCACGAGGCTACACTTCCCACCTGGGAGACGTTTTGCCGCAGTCTCCTGGCTACGTTCCCCAACGCTGACCGCCGGGAGAAGGCCGAAGCTGCGCTGCACTCCCGAAATCAGCGCACGAACGAAAGCGTGCGCATGTACACCGAAGACATGACCCGTCTTTTCAAGCGCGCCGACCCCAACATGACAGAGGAGAAGAAGCTGCGCCATCTCATGCGTGGGGTTAAGCAGGAGCTGTTCGCGGGCCTCGTGCGCAGCCCACCCCGCACGGTGGCGGAATTTCTAACCGAGGCGACCACGATGGAGACGACGCTGCAACAACGGGCCCGCCAGTACAACCGGGACATCAACTGCATGGTGCCCGAAGGCTTTTCGTCGTGTCTCGGCGGCAGTGCAGACACCTTGCGTGAACTAATTCGCTCCGTTGTCCGGGAGGAACTGCAACGGATCCATCTGCCTCAGGTTGCACCTGCGCCGCTGGCAGCGCTGTCCGAAGTTGTCAGGGACGAGGTGCGACAGGCTGCGCAGGCACCTCCTGTCCCCGAAGCGCCACCCCGGTTCGATGACCGACCCACGTACGCATCTGTTGTACGTCGCACGACAGGCTACGGTCCCATTACCCCAACATCGGCACATGTCACGCAAGCGTGCCACGCAAGCAACATCGGCACATGTCACGCAAGCGTGCCTGGCTACGGTGTGACCCCGTCGACCTCCGCGAGTAACATCGCCACGTATTCTGCAACCGCATCTGCTACAGCTGGGCCACGCCCTCGCAAGTCGGATTTGTGGCGTACACCGGACCGCAGGCCTCTCTGCTACCACTGTGGGGAGCCTGGTCACATCTACCGCGCCTGTCCGTACCGCCAAGTGGGCCTTCGCGGTTTCCATCCCGACGCACCCTGCCCTCAGAATGGCGAACGACCGCATGAGATTGCACAGCATCTCTGGGCACGCCAGAACCCTGCCTACTCTGGAAGGCGCGAGTCCCGTTCCCCTTCGCCTCTCCGTTATCGCTCTTCCAGCCCTGGCCGCCAGAGTAGCTCTGCTGGCCGTCGCTCGCCGAGTCCGCGTCGGGAAAACTAACACCAGCAACCTCTGGAGGCAAGGCCGCTGACGTCGGGACGTGTCAAGATCCTCCATCGCGGAACCCTCGAGCCGACGATACCCGGACAGAGAGAGGCAGCGACAGTATCAGATACGCTGCATCCGATTTGCGTGTGACAATTGATGGCACTGACATTACCGCGCTGCTCGATACTGGTGCTGATTACTCTGTTATGAGCCGTGCCTTCGCTGGAGAACTTAAGAAGGTTCTGACACCGTGGACGGGGACCCCCATTCGCACCGCTGGTGGCCACCTAATTTCCCCTGTGGGCAAGTGCACGGCTAGAGTTGGGATTAGTGGTTTTACGTACGTTGGTGAATTTGTCGTACTCCCCGAGTGTTCCAGAGACTTGATTCTGGGGATCGACTTCCTGCAGTCGAACGGCGCTGTGATTGACTTTCAGGAGGCACGTGTCACGTTCTCGACCAAACAGGCCGTGGCGCGCTTTGACTCCCGCGATCCCTGCAGCAACGCTCTGCGCATTGTCGAGAACGACGTCACGGGGCCGCCGCGGTGCAGTGTTCTGGTGCTCGTGCGGAACGACCTCTTTCATGACTACGAGGGCCTAGCGGACAGCCATAGTCCACTGCTGCTTAAGCGGGGACTTGCCGTTGCAAGAGGTCTCGTCCAACTACGTGACGGCCGCACCCACGTCCTCCTGACTAACGTTGCCAACGAATATCAGCACCTGGCCAAAGGCATGGCTATTGCCTTCCTCCACGACGTTGCTGAGGTTCCAGGTTTGTGCACCGTGGGAAGACCCTCTCCGGAGTATGCTGGCCCACATCACGTTCTTCAGTCAGTCAGAATAAATCCTGCCTTGCCGTCGGTTCAGAGGGATCTTCTGTCGGCCCTCTTGGCAGAATTTGCGGACTGTTTCGCTACGTGCTCGAAGGTCGGCCGAACTCCACTCGCCAAGCATCGTATCATCACTGACGAGACTACGCGACCCGTCTGCCAGCGCCCATATCGTGTTTCCCCGGTGGAGAGAGAAGCCATTCAGAATCAGGTTGCCGAGATGCTTGCAGACGATGTCATTCAGCCGTCCACCAGTCCGTGGGCATCGTCTGTGGTTCTTGTCAAAAAGAAGGACAATACTCTGCGTTTCTGCGTGGACTACAGGAAACTTAACAGCGTGACCAAAAAGGACGTTTACCCGCTGCCCAGGATAGATGACGCGCTCGACCGATTGCGGAACGCCAGATACTTCTCGTCATTGGATCTTAAAAGCGGGTACTGGCAAATCGAAGTGGACGAGAGAGACCGGGAGAAGACGGCTTTCGTGACGCCTGACGGCCTCTATGAGTTTAAAGTGCTCCTATTTGGTCTGTGCTCAGCACCGGCAACTTTCCAACGCATGATGGACACTGTCCTCTCCGGCTTGAAATGGCAGTCCTGCCTGGTGTACCTGGACGATGTCGTTATATTTTCGCCCACCTTTGACCAACACTTGGAGCGGTTGCGCATTGTGCTACAAGCGCTCAAATCCGCGCAACTCACCATCAAAGCCGAGAAATGCCATTTTGGCTTTGAGGAACTTCGCTTTCTTGGTCACGTTGTCAGCGCACAAGGTGTTCGCCCGGACCCTGACAAGACTGCTGCCGTCTCAGGTTTTCCACGCCCAACTGACAAGAAGGCCGTTCGCCGGTTTTTAGGCCTGTGCTCCTATTATAGGCGCTTTATTCAAGATTTCTCGAAAATCGCGGAACCGCTGAACGCACTGACCCGTGACGACACGCCCTTCCTCTGGGGGACCGACGAAGAGGCTGCATTTGTCGAGCTTCGCAGCCGTCTGCAAAGCACTCCGATACTCGGCCATTTCGACGAGCATGCTGCCACGGACATCCACACTGACGCCAGCAATGTTGGCCTTGGTGCAGTACTGATCCAGTGGCAAGACGGTGCAGAACGGGTCATCAGTTATGCTAGTCGGACACTTACGCGCTCCGAAACCAATTATTCTACGACGGAGAAAGAATGTCTTGCAGTGATATGGGCCATCTGCAAGTTCCGACCGTACCTCTACGGACGACCCTTCCGTGTGGTAAGCGACCACCACTCCTTATGCTGGCTGGCGAGCCTCAAAGACCCCTCAGGACGCTTGGCTAGATGGAGCTTACGCTTGCAAGAATACGACTTAACAGTACTTTACAAGTCTGGCCGCAAGCATCAGGATGCGGATTGTCTGTCGCGCGCACCTATCCCAATCAATACCGAAGAAACCACCGATGATTTTCCTTTCCTGGGCTCTGTTAGTACCACCCAAATGGCGCAGCTTCAGAGGGCGGACACGGAGTTGGCGCCGCTCATCGATTACCTCGAAGGCAGTGAAGCTCCCATTCCGCGTGTTTTTCTTCGAGGGCTTCACACCTTCACTTTACGGTCTGGTGTTCTCTACAAGCGCAACTTTGCCAACAGCGAAGAAGTGTTCCTACTTGTCGTACCATCACAGCTGCGGTCTGAGATCTTGAGTGCCTGTCATGATGCACCATCCGCCGGCCACCTTGGAGTCAGCCGTATACTCGCGCGGATTAGACAAAAGTATTATTGGCCCAGGTTACTCCCATCGGTGCGGGCCTACGTCAAAACATGCCGTGAATGCCAACGTCGGAAGACTCCTCCATTGAAACCGGCCGGATTTCTTCACCCCGTCGATCCACCGAAGACCCCTTTCCATCAAGTGGGCATGGACCTCCTTGGCCCATTTCCGAAGTCTTCGTCTGGAAAGCGTTGGATAGTCGTTGCGACTGACTACTTCACACGGTACGCTGAGACCACGTCTCTTGCCAAAGGCACTGCTGCTGAAGTGGCGCAGTTCTTCGTCCACAACATTGTCTTGCGTCATGGAGCACCCGCCGTTGTTGTTACTGACCGGGGAACTGCTTTCACGGCCCGCTTAACCCAGTCCGTGATGACTCTGACGCACACGAGCCACCGACGTGCTACGGCGTATCACCCGCAGACAAACGGGTTGGTAGAGCGACTCAACCGCACACTAGCCGACATGCTATCAATGTACATTGACGTCGAGCATCGAACTTGGGACGCCATTCTGCCGTACGTAACGTTCGCGTACAACACCGCCCTGCAGGAAACAACCCGACTGACCCCCTTTCAGCTTGTCTTCGGTCGCCAGGTGACCACTCCGTTGGATGCTATGTTGCCCGTCGACCCTTACTGCGACTCTGACGCTGACATCGACGTAAATACCTTCGTTCAGCGTGCTGAGGAAGCGCGTCAACTGGCCCGCCTGCGCATCCACCGTCAACAGGAGGCTGACGCCACTAAGTACAACTGTGGACGCCGTTTCGTCAGTTATGCTCCCGGCGACCTTGTGTGGATTTGGATACCTGTTCGTCGCCGCGGGCTCTCTGAAAAGCTGCTGCGCCGATACTTCGGCCCTTACGAAGTAGTGCGCCGCATCAGTGATGTGACTTATGCAGTTGCTCCCGCCCCGACAGCTTGTTCATCGCGCCGGTCGCACCGAACTGAAGTCGTACACGTTGTTCGCATGAAGCCTTACCACGACCGGCTACCTGACTGAACTGCGGTCCACTGCAGCTGTGTTCTACCCTTTCGCTGACTTTTCACTCCCAGCCGCATCGTGTCGATGCTGCAGAAGAGGGGGGCAGTGATACATGCATTCGAAGAAGAGACAGAAGTAGCGCATGCGCTAGAAGAGGAAGAAGTTAGTTGGCTCTCTCGCGCGCGCTCGAACCACTAGGGGACCGCCGCAGGTTTTTCGTCCCTGCGCGGGTGTTCTTTTTGGCGTTGCACGCTACAATATAAATGCTTGCTCTGAACATCAGTCATCATAGGAACCGTACCTTACAGAACAATTTGAACCAGGAACTAAAAATTCTATCTGCCATGTTCCTACAGCTTCACTGTCTAGCTCAGTTGCTAATCTATTGTTTCCAACTTTTCTCCTCCTATTTATTATCGTACACTTCGTGGTTATATTTGAGAGGTTATCATTCACCTCACGAATGCTAGGGTCATTATCTTCCGTTAAAGAGGAGTATCTATCTTTCTGCCATCTTCCTGCTCTTTAGATCCCATGGACTAAGTACAGCATTGCTGCTGTAGTTATTGCCGACACGATGTCCTAGGCAACCTTGAACCCATCTTTTTATCGTGATTGGAATTACGTGTTTAACCTTAAATTTAACATTTCCCTAAACTTAATCACGGTAACTGCCACCCTGTCGTGAATTTCATGGAACTGCCTCTACGTCGCCACGTATATCCTTATCGATCAAGAGTTGCGCACCTAGCTTTTCTCGGTCAGCGAAACCACGGTAACTCAATACGTTCCCGTCCACTAACACTGCATGTGGCTCACCTATGCTAACCTTATTAAGCCTTATTATATCCGATTTATTAGCCCTTAGTTTCTGGAACAGCATTCTTAAAATAGCATCACCGCAAAAGGTTCTAGCCTCAAGGGTTGCAGATTTAGTTCCTCATCGCGGGTTTTCCGGATCTAGACAGTCTTAGTAACCTCCTCTTAATGACGGGTCTGATTGTCGCCTCATTGAGTCTCTCCGGAACCCCAAAAGCTTCACAGCTGTTGGCCAGTGAACAGAAATTCTCATTGACAGAGTGAGCAACGGCTTACAAATGTCGGGATGAAGTTTTGGAGTCAAGTTGAAGGGATATTTTTCCTATCCTTGAGCAAAATTGACAATTTGAGAGCCTCGATGTTTACTAGCAATAGTTAGATTTTTTTTGTGCCCATATCCAATCATGTTTTTTGCATTTATTTAAAGGAAAAAGTTTGCATACATTGGACGCAAATGTTATGTTCTGGTCAGCTGTGCGCCAGATACGCAACACTGCGAAAGAACAAAAGCGATCGTTTTGGTCTGGTGTTCCCAAGGTCTGGTGGTCTGGTTCAGTGTTTCCAAGAAACCTAGTTTCGTCTTATGACGCGAGTCTTTGCTTTTGGAAACATTTTTGTCCATAACTTGCAATGGTTTTATTGAAAACAGATATTTGTTTTAAAAAGTTATGGAATCCGACAGCACCCATATATGTGTACAGTTGCCGTCAAAAGTGTACAGCCCAAGGGATTTGCTCCCTAGCCGAACAAGCTGTCCGAACCTAGGGAGCATTGAGGACGCAAAGCCATTCCTCTTGCGAGCCATTACGGTCACTGAGAATGCATAACGAGGCATGCTGCAAGCCTTACAAGCAAACCCATTGGGCTTAGTACATTTGACGGGGGGTGTACGTCGAAACAATTTAATCTTTGAAAAACGTTTTCCATTCGTGGAGTGCTCCGTCCTCCGAGCACACAGCACAGCTGCCAACTCGTGCGGAGTGCCGGTGCTGTTCTTTCTTTGTGTTTAGTTCATCCTGCACATGACAAAGATAAGAGCGCCTCCAGAGTTTGGTTTTACTGCTCGCGAGACCACCTGGCAAATATTCGTGAAGTTACACGCATGCCAGAAATGTTGCTGCGCTCGTTGTCGTCTGAAAACTTTCATGCCTTTCGCGGTATGGATTCCCGTACTGCATTATTACGCTGACTGCTCAAATAGGCGGCGTAACAGGTCGCCAAGAGAGACAAGGCTGGTTTTATTAATACGATGTCTAAGTGTTAAACTAGACATTTGGCACGAGCAGCACGTTGAATTTTTGGGACAGCAGTAAAATCATGTAATTTGACGTAGGCTAATTTTTTCCCATACATAGCAAAAATGGCTGCGTAGCTATGAAAAAATATATGTATAAAAGGTGAACAGAAGCAGCTTTGTATCATGTAATAATACTTGTAGTTGAGCAATACTCGCGACCTTATTGTAGTCACTCTTGACAAAAACTGTATCGAAACCTGCGGTTACAGGACATTCAACTTTGTTGATCGCGAGAACAGAACAGCGACTGAACAGCTGCCGGATGTTTCTGAACGTAGTCTGGATACATGCGATTGAACGGTGTAATGTCACTAAACATAAACGTACCAAGTTTCTGGAAAGCGCAGTAATGTTGTTTTCAGCACTAAAATGAATGTAATGTAAAAACTGACACAGAGACGCGCTGAGCTGAGCGTCCGCTCGATTGCCTAGCCTTTCTTTTAATCCCACTTCCTCGTCTTCCTCCGCCTGCTTCTTTCATCACGACTTCGTCTTTGCTGTCTCGGCATCACACTCGGCCACGACTGCGGACGCCCTGTTGATTGTAAGCCGCGTCGCACCCAGACCTCGTTGTCGTACACGCGGCCACTCGTCTCGCCCCGCTTCAGCAGCCGCTCCTTCCTGGTCTCGTCCTTCACTTCGACGTAGAGCAGGTTGGTGCACTTGCACACCTCAGCCTCGAAGCGGTCACCCTGCTCGGAGTTCCTGGGGTAACCGTCAATCAGGAACCTTTGGCTGTCGCCACGCTCTTCCTCATTGCTCCTTTCAGCAGCTGCAAGACCGTGACCAGTGGGACGAGCTCACCCTTCGTCATGATCTCGTTCATCTACTTGCCCAGGTCGCTGCCGGACTGCACCTCCGCCCGCTGCAGGTCACCGGAAGAGATGTGCGTGAAGCCGTAGTTGGCCGCTATCTACTCGCATTGGGTACCCTTGCCGCAGCCGGGGCCGCCGAAGACAAACACGACGGGAAGCTTGAGTTTTAGAGGCCCGTCCATTGGCGTCGAAGTAGGGGGAGGAGCAGGGGAGCAGGCCTGGCTGGAGGCGGAACTTCCTCAGCCTTCTCATCTGGTTCTTTTCTCCTCCACTTTCTTTTCTTCTTCTTTCTCTTCTTTCTCTTCTTCCTTCTCTTCCTTCTCTTCCTTCTTTTCCCCTTGGCCTTTCTGATCATGAACAGGCCGTCCATATCATCGTCGGCATCCCTGACATAGGCGCCGCGAAGTCGTCCGCTGGTGGATCGGCGTCTAGGGCGCGGCAGACGAGGACAGTACCCGGACAGTTGCAGGCTCTCGACCGTGTCCCTGCGAGGTCGTCATGCAAGGTGGTGTGTTCGAAACTGCGTCGACGCATCAAGGGCGACGCCGGTGGTGGACTATCTTCTCGATTCTCATCAAGCTGCCTGCCCTGATGCAGCCTCTCTTTAACGGGAGGGGACGTGGGAGCATCCAATTCTCGTTCGATTTGGACCATTAGGAGGCGCGATACTGATGGACCGCTGCCGACCCTGGAACCCGGAGAAGGCGGCAGCCGCGAACGGCCTACTGGTAGCCTGCGTCCGGAGCGGGACCCGGAAGTTGCTGGCTGGAAACAGGCTGGCGCCGGATTTTGTTGTCTGGGAAAATTGGCTCATGAAACTGACGTCCCGGCAGCAGGGGACGCGGTTGTCCTGGAGTGGCCGTCATCCGTTGAGGCGGCAGCCCAGGCGACCGCACTCCAGGCGGCATGCTACCCAGGCTATTACTGTTCGGACTTGAGCATCCGATGACGCTGCTGATAGCCACTGACCCGGAGCCGCCGTCACCGAGCTGGCGAAGCACGGGTGCCGTGGCGAAGGTGTCGTCATGAACCCAGCACTGCCTGCAGGAGGCGGCTGCGCCGCGGGCCGACCGAAGCGGTGTCCATCATGCGTCGATGCCGGAATGTTGGGATGCCTGATCGGTCCATGAGACGGTTCCCGAGACATCAGCGGGGACGGTGGCACTGCTGAGACGGAGCCCGCGCTCCCGATGGAATTGGGAGGAGCGCTGGTTGCATTTTGGCCGGGAACTGCCGACACCTCGGCGAGCGAGGCGGTCATCTGAGAGCGGTGCACCACGGAGGACGCGTATCCGCTCGTCGGCTGCGGTGACTGCGCTGGCGGACTGACGATTGTGTTGGAGCCGACCCGCAGGAGCTCGGATGCTTCCACCGCGGCAATGGGCGCCTCAGAGCCCAACGCCTGCTGCGGCCACGTGCGGCCCCTGCAGGCCTGAAGAATGCGTACCTTATCTTGATTGTAAAGGGCGATGTCTTCGTCTGGAGCCTGGCGCCGCGCTCTCATCGTCGTGAGTTTGGCGACGTGCGCAGTGGCCAGGCGTGTAGACGCGGCAAGAAGTGCAGAGGTCCAGGCCGGCCAAGTGGTGTAGCGGCGGCCTTCGTACTGGTGCCAGGCGCGGGCGGCACCGCGGAGATGGTCTTCAGCGACGGCGAGCGTGGTGGCTGGAGACCAGGCGAAACGCCGGGCAGCAGCGTCGACCACTTGAATCCACGCTTCAGCGTCGTCAGAAAATCCACGGTACTCCGGAATTTGTATCGGGGTTACTGGGTATCCAGAGGACAGTGATGCGCGGCCAAGCGCTGCAGTCAAAGAAGCAGATAACTCCCGGATGATGGAGAGGGCTTCGGAAAGAAGGGCCAAGGCCGAATCCGCCGAGGAGGCATGGACGCCGTTCTTGGGCGGAAGAGGGGTTCCAGGCGCCGAGGGAGCAGGCCGTGGGACTGCCCGGCCGCTTCGAAGGAGGAGCGACGGGTCGTGGAGGTCCGGGCCGGGCTCGACGTTGGTCGACTGCGCCATTGTAAAAACTGACACAGAGACGCGCTGAGCTGAGCGTCCGCTCGATTGCCTAGCCTTTCTTTTAATCCCACTTCCTCGTCTTCCTCCGCCTGCTTCTTTCATCACGACTTCGTCTTTGCTGTCTCGGCATCACAGTAAGCACAAAATATTGTGACCTTCTAACACGGCGAATAACGGACATGACCCTCGAACGCGTTCAAATAACGTTGGCAAAATATAGGCCTCCCGCTGCATCGTCTGTCCGTCCATTCTCCCCAACAGCAGTTAAAACACGCATTGCGCCGGTCCCGAAAATAGCTAGTAATAAGCGAACAGCTGATTGTTTCTAAGTGGCTGTGAAAACTTCGAACCTCGATAAATCTCGATAGTTTGTTTAACAACAGAACAGTGGGGATGCGAACTGCGAGCAGAGTCAATGGGGATGATGGTGAAAAGAGTCTGAACAACTCTCTCTCTCTCTCTCGGTGGTTCTGCATCAACAGCCCTTAAAACCGCACAGGCCACCCAGAGTGCCCGAAAAAGAATTGTACTGCGTATGCTACGAACATTGAGGCATCGTCACTCCGGTGGAGACCGAATTCGCGAAGACACCTTGGTTCCAAAGCGAACATGGAAGTGGCGATGCTGCATGCTCTATGAAACGCATTGGAAGCGAAGCATGAGAATGCCACCAGAGCAATATTGCCGGCATATGGTTTAGCGTACCTCTCTACTGAGCTTGCCTCTTTCCTTTCACCGTTTTACAGGTGAACCTGTTGATGCTCTTTAGCAGCCTGGACAAGATTCTTGCTTGCTTCCCATCCTAACGCCCTTCCCACTTCACGCCTTCCTCCCCATCACTGGACCTTCTTCCGTATTTAAAGCGCACCATAGATCAACACTTTGCCCTGATGAACATCAGTCGTCTTTTTTTGAAACGAAGAGGGTTTCCTCTTCCTTGTCCACTCTTCGTATGTGAATCAATGAAGAATAGTAATTTATGCCTGTGCTGACGCGGTGGCTCAGTGGTCACGGCGCTCGGCTGCTGACCCCAGAGACGCGAGTTCGATTCCGGCCTCTGCGGCCGAATTTCGATGAAGGCGAAATTCTAGAGGCTTTTGTACGATGCGATGACAGTTCGCGTCCCTTATAGCCTGAGCTGCTTTGGGACATTTAACGTCAATAAACCAACCAACCAATTTATGTTTGGGCTTGACTGAAACAGTGCCTAAGATCGATGATCGGCAAGAATAAAATCAGTGAAACCTCAGCTGATTTGTTCAAAATAATCATCCAACTTTCAATTGGCTCAGTAAATCGAAATCAGCGTAATAAGAACATTCTAGTAGGTAGCTTGCGCCCGCAGATCTTCTCAATACTTGGCAGGAACCTTATTCTGCGCCTTTCTTCTTTTTCCAAGTTTCGGTGTTATCGTTAAACCTTAGGAAAGTATATTACAACATACTGAGGACTGGGGCTCTTAACAAGGGCCTCGAAGTTAATGCTTTTTTGAGCTCGTCAAAACCGGCTTGTCACTGTGATGACCAAGAGACAACGTTGCGTTCATTTTTGCTTGTCATCTCCACGAGCGGTTGCACCTTGTATGCATAGCCAGGTAAGAAATCGTAGTAGTATCCGGCAAGTCATAAAAAGGAACGTATTTGCTTTCTGGTCTCCGGAAGCGGAACGTGGACAAGCTTTTCCACCACTGGTTCCAGCGGTCGGATTGTCCCTTCCCCAAGCTGATGTCCAAGAAAAGCGACGTTAGTGACTCCGACTTCACTTTTCTGCGGTTTCCTCGTGAGGCCTGCCACGCGCACTCTGCTATAGCCTGTTTAACGTCCAAAGACGTTCTTCCCAGATGGAGGTCGCTATGACAACACCGTCTATGTAATGAACGGCATTGTCTATGCCTTGTAACGGAATGCGCATCAGGCGCTTAAAAATAGCCGATGCTGTCTTAATGTCGAAGGGCATTAAGGCGAACCGATAGTGACCTGATTGGGTAGAGAACGCTGTTTTTGGTCTCAAAGTTTCCTCCAAGGTAACTCGCCAGCAGCCTTTAGCAAGGTCAGATTTCGGAAAGTACCTCTTGGTTCGAACCTCGTTAAATATTACGTCTGTTCTTGGAGTGGGCTCTGCATCAGACACAAGAACATCATTGACGCGTCGAAAGTCGATGCAAGTCCGATAGGTGTTGTCTTTTTTTAACCAGAATGAAGGGAGAATTTTATGGACATGTTGAACGTTCAATGACCCCTAACTTGATCATCTCGTCTATCTCCTTTTCGACAACATCCTTCATGGTAAAAGGCAGCGGGTATTGCGGGGTATTTACGACTTGAAAAGTCGAGAGCTTGAGTTGACACTCCAGTAGACTAGTTTTCACGTGGGCCTTTCGTAGGCCACGTATCGAAACACTGCAGAAACTGCAAAAGTGATGATGTTGATGACGAAAATGACAATGATGCCTGCGTACCATTGTACAACGAGTGTTTTGTTAAAGGTAGGAACCGCGATTCGCTGACAAGAGAAACCATAGAAGCACACATCATAGCAAGGCTCCCGGTAGAATGCATAAGCGCACCATCTGTACTGCTGTCAGGAAAAGAAAAACGCTACCTTGAATGTGAATGTTGACACGCGTGTGCTTGATTTTGTTTTATATTTTTTATGTTTTGAAATTTTTCCGCTGCATGACTTATGTCGATCACTTTTCATTTTTCACCGCGTGCTTGGTACTTATTCCGGCTGGCAGCTGATAAAGATTTCATTTGTAAGTCAGCGCTGTGTTTTGTCTCTGCCTGTGTCGTTCTTCTTGTCCCGTTCGTTGCGCTGTAGTCATGTAATTCCCGGGGATGTCAGAAATGATGTCTGCATACGCGTCAAGTAAGCTCCAAATCTCCTGCTGTTTGTCGTCATCGAGCTTGGCGGAGATAAACATGGCTTCAGTTCCTTTACCGTGGTCTGTGCATAGGTTAGGCAGTTTTTATTCTGAGCCCCCTTCTTCGATTACGAAGAAAGATGACGCCTGTTCGGTCTCATAGGACGCACGCCTTTCGTACCGTTTGAGCGTATTGATGTGGAATAGCTTCTGAGTGTGACCAAAGTCGATCCAATAATAAACATCGTTCCTTTTGCCACAGACAACGAAAGTACCTTTCCACTGCATCAGGAGTTTATTGTGGCTACTCGGCAGAAGATTGAGGGCACGCTCTGCAACCCTTAAATACCGCTTCTTGCTATTTCTGTCATAGTATCTCTTCTGAGATTTCTGCGCACGCAACAAATTTTGATGTGCCGCTCTCACAGTTTGCTCGAAACATTCTCTTAGGTCGAGAACGTAAGCATGTGCCGTCTTCGTGTCTTCTACCTCCTCCTCCCTTGTCCAGAGCTCTCTGAGGACTGCGAGTGGTCCTCGCACATGCCGTCCAAATATCAAATCAAACGGACAAACCCCTATACTCTCCTGCGGCACGTTTCTGTATGCAAAGAGAAGCGGGGCGATATGATGATACCATATTTTGTGCTGCTCCTGACTGAGCTTTCGCAGCATCTGCTTCAGTGCGCCGTTAAATTTCTCCACCATCTCACTGCACATTGGATGGTAAAGGATCGTGTTGAGATGTTTCACCGCCAAGTTATCTATGAGCTCTTTCATCACTTCCAAAGTGAAACAGGGGCCCTGGTCACAAAGGATCTCTCACGGAAAACCTATTCGTGCAAAACATCTCCGCCAAATCTTCTGCCACGGTTGCTGAATCCATCTTTGGCAGAGCCACAACGTCGGGATACCGAGTGGCGAAATTGACGAGAGTGAAAATATATCTATTGGTCTTCACCAATGTGGGCGACAGGGGACCAATAATATCGACAGCGACCCGATCGAAAGGAGGGTCGATAAGGGGCACGCTTCGCGACGCAGCTCTCCCTACTTTGCCTTTCGGGCGCGTCCTTTGGAAGGTATCGCACGAACTGACACACCTTTGAATCTCCTCCTGCACTCCCGGTCAGCAGAATTCTTCAAGAACTTCATCTGTAGTCTTCTTAATGCCCTGATGCCCGGCCAACGGGCTATAGGGAGCAAGCCTTAACACCTGCGACCGGCAAGACTTTGGAAGTACTACCTGTCGAACCTCTCTGCCAGAGGCGAGATGATGGAGGCGTACAACAAACCCTTCTTGGCAGAATACGAGTGCAAACTGCCGTGCTTACCATGGAACCCATTTCCTACTTTCACCCAATTATGACATCGTACGATAGTGTCTCCATACACTTCACCAGGGCCGTGCCAGTGAAATAAGGGGAAGCGGTATAGACTTCGGCCGCGGGAACTTCCAGACTACTGCCATCAACAAGGAACACCGTGGATCTCGAGCCGTCGAGAGCTCAGTCAGGAAGTAGGGCCCTCCGCACAACCATCGTATTGCTCGCTGTGTCCCGTAAAACACGCAAGGGTAGGACTCTGAGCTCTCCCTCCAGTGCAGGCATGTGTTGTGCATCTAAAGGATTTTTCTTGACAAGTCCGACCACGACCTTATCCTCAGCTGGTTGAAGCCTCTGTGCTGTTGACACCGTTTGAAGCTACAACACTCTCTGGATGAGCAAAGCAGGACGACAACTTCTGGTTTTCGTGCTTTTTCGAGCAGCAGCTTACTTCATGCCCTGTTTTTTGAAAATAGACGCAATAAAGCTGTTCTGGCTTTGAGCCAACGTCGGCAGCCTTATCTCCTGGTTGATTACAAGTGAGGAACTTTACTGACTGTCTATTTCATGGAGCATACTTGTCTTTCAGAATGCCCACCTCAAACAATTCTTTGAACATAGACACGTTTCCTTGCCGCTGGACGTCTAGAAAGGTGTCTCCAGCCTCCGCCATTTTCTCCAGCGTCTTGCACTCTCTTTCTCAAAGGAAAATCGATAGACGACTATGGCAGTTCCTCAAAACTATTCGGCCACCACCAAGCTAGGTAAATCTTTGTACGTTGTAGTCGTTCCCGACATCTCAACCCATCTATCCAAAAGACTGAGCAGGCGTGCTGCGTATTGCTTGCCTGTTTCGTTATCAAGCGGCTTACTTTCACGAAACCTTTAGCGGTATCCTTCTGTGAACCGAAAATGTTGCAGCAGGGCCATATTTGCCTTATCGTAATCTATTGAATCTGATGGAGACAGTCGACCGAACACACGGAGAGCCTCACCAGTCAAAGACGTACTGAGTTCTGTAGCCAATTTTTTCTTAGGCCAATTATGCCCTTCTGCAATACGCACAAAACGTTTGAGGTATGCATCAAGTCACCCGTGTGACCGTCAAAAGACGGGACCAACTTGTGTGGGCTAAACGCTGCTCAGGGCCAAGGTGCCGGCTCTCGATTACCCCTACCAGCTTCTGCGAGCCTTAATTGGAGCTCCCATCTACGCTCTTCAGCCTCTGGTAGCGACTTCGCATGCTCGCGTTGAGCTTCTGCTTGGACCTTGGCGTGCTAGCGTTCGGCCTCACGTGCAGCGAGTTCGTTTTGCTGCTCAGCGGCCACCCCACGAACACAGCTCGCAATCTCTCAACCCCAACTTTTCGCCTAACTCAATCAACTCCTTTAGCATTGCCATCGTTTCTTTTTACGGAACCACGCAAGGAAGAAGAAAACGGCTTCGTTCTGCCGCGCGGACGCCAAATTGTAGCGAATTGGTTGACGCGTCTCCGACTGCCCACAGGGGAAGGCTTTCGTGTGCAGGTTCGTAAAAGGGAACTGTCGCCCAACTTCCCGCACTTTTAAGCGTGAGTTCGCAGATACCCCTGGAGCGTGTGGGGGTAGCGGTCTCGGACTCAAAGGAGATGCCCTCGACTCAGCGTGGCAAGTTCAGCGGAGACCAGATACCAAGTGACAAGAAGTTTTTGGTCCTTTAGTGGCCAGCTTTCGCGGGTCGCAGGCCAAAGAATGGGTCGGTGCCAAAGGTTCACAAACAAAACAATATTTATACAGCAACGAGACAATACAGAGGATTTCACAATCACTGGTACAAACATGTACAAAGTGATTAACCAAACAATGCAACTCGTGCATAGTTAAACTCGAGAGAGAATACAATAGAAAGGCAATATTGCACCTAAAGTGCGCTAACACAACAGAAAGAGGTAAAGAAACAAAACACAATTTGTTAACCGGGCACTGCCACAGTCCGACGACCAGAGGTCCACGGCGATGCCGTCCCGCCTACTGGCGCACGTTGCCTCGTTTGTCGGTTGCTGGGCGCGTGGTGTTCTCCCGGAAGTGAAGTCAAGCGGGAGCGCTTTTCCGAAGCTTAAACGGCGGCTTGGACTAAGCTGACAGCCGTCAACGCCTTTCTGACATAGGCATGGTACGCGTCTGTTTGTTCTAAGGCGCCAAATTAGGCGCGCTCATACACGCATTGTCGGTTGGGCAGTCTCCCTGTCCTTCTCGGGCCGGCCGCGCGTCCTTATTGGTCAAAAGCAGGGAGTCGCTTCGTAGAGCTCCTCGTAATTTCTGGCGTGGCGCCGCATGCCAACTTGCGAGGGGGACATGTCTCAGCGCACGCAATGCTACGCCATTTCCATCAACAACTCGTAGAAACGACTCCGACATTCGAGAAAAATCGCTGTCGTGGCGGACTCACCCCCTCCAGCGAGCGAGGAAGCTACGGGCAGAGGTAGTACTCAGGGCCTACCGACGCCGCAGGCACACAGGCTCGATCGATTCAGTTCAAGGATGCTGCCGTTCGGTTTCTCCCGATGCTCGAAACGGGCACAAAACGAATAGAGTCACCCGAAAAGGACATAAAAAAAAAGGAAGAAAATTTGCCAGGGCAGACGTTTTTTCAGCTGTGTTCCTTTGATTTGGTCTCAAAACCGGAAAACCTTTCAAAGCCAAATATCACCAAAGACACTGTGATTACTCTCCTTTCGATTCTACTCAGCTGCAAAAAACGCTTAACCAATGAAGAAACGCCAAAAGCATGCATGAAGACAACCTTCATGCAACACATTTTGTCCTACTTAAGACCGCGGCGTTTCTCTTTCTCACCTAAGTGATTTGTTAAGGGCATGTCGAAAACTGCGAGCAGTAATTCAGAGCGGGCGATATAATCAGCATATCAACAAAAAATTACGAACTTTCACGCGTCTGTGTTGGCAGCCGGTAACTGCGCACCCCGGCAATCATTCCAGATCCGGCGCATTTCCCTTCTTTCATGACAATGTGCTGCACTACGACAGTGCCACCTTTCGGTAGTGCGGCCCAACGAAAAAAACAGTTTGTACCGCGCACGAGAAGGAGTTGCGAAAGCAGGAGAGGGAGCCTCAAGTATGCTAAAATTTTTCCACAGTTTTGTTCTGTCTGAATCCCTGAGCCGTCGGTTCATAGGCTGTCCTTTTTAATGTCGGCATAGAGCAAGGTGTCATGGCGGCTACGCAGCGTTGTAGGCAAGATCAGCTTCTTTATACGCAAAAAAAGCAAATAAATAACTTTGAAAAATACGCACGTGCCGATCAATGGAATTGGTGACCCAGGTTCTCGCATGGCAATCAGGCTCTTCGTTATTTAGCACACACTGCGTGATTGTAAAATCAATTCCTGTGCAGGTATTGCTTTGGTTCATTTTATGATACTTATTGGCTACACCTTAGTGTTCTTCATCAACGCAATGGCAACTAGAGGTGTTCCGCTTGGCTTAACCTGTGGATAGGAGATAAGTGGCGCCTTCGGTAGACACGTATACATTTGCATTTCTCTGCGGTCGATAATATATCTATTCTGTCTTCTTACCTCTCATAATACAGACCTTTCAAATAACCTCGTGTCTTTCTTAGAAGTCAGGCCTCTGCTTTCCTTTCACTAAAAAAAATCATCTTGTCGCTGATGCTGGTTCTATGTTTAAAATTCCAAACTCAATCTTTTCTGTACATTCCTTAACTCTGGGATTTCTAGAGGTATTTCCTTTTCGCGAGTGTGAAGATTTCATTCGCAGACTTGCATTCACTAGCCAGCATCAACAGTTTAAGCGTCATTTGTTTCCTTCTGTGCAGGAAGCTGGTTTCTTGATTTGCACGTATTCCGCGTTAGTGCCCATTCCGGCTACTAAAGGTCTTCCTACTCTGGAGTCATTGAACCACCGCTTCTTTTGTTTTCTTTATCTCTGAAATCTCAACTGTCGCCGCTTTGGTTTCTTGGTTCCCAATTCTAAATTACGGATACTACTCAAATACCCGTCGCGTTAAGTACTATGAGCACTCGTTCCCGTTCATTTTGTTATTGATTCTTCTAATATGTTGTGTTGGGTCTTTTGCGAACCAGAAAAATTTTAAATGAAAAGGTGTTCCATACTTTCTTGCAAGATTATGTGAATAAGCGCACTTTATTCTTTTAATACCTGAGTTATGTCTTTTGACATTAGCAAACATAATTAAGATCTTTAGGCATTTCCGGCTTTTTTTTTATTTCCTTGTTAGCCACTACAGAAATCGCGAACAATATACACATTTTTTTTTTCACTTTAAAATAGAAGGCTGTGACGCTAATTTGTATAGCCTGGAGAAAGGTCTCTCTGTCGCTAATAGAATTTATCTCGTGTTAAATGTGCAAATGCTATATGGCTTAGGCGGCTAGAAATTTCGCACATACTAATGACAGATTTCTGGGCCTATAGTGCTGATAGCATCCTGGCTAAGGCTTTTAGAGAAACATTAGAAACAATTCCTGCAAAAATATAAATGCTTGCTCTGAACATCACTTATCAAAGGAACCATACCTTGCAGAACAGTTTGAACCAGGAACTAAATATTCTGTCTCCCATGTTCCTACAGCTTCATTGTCTAGCTGAGTTGTTAATCTATTGTTTCTAACTTTTCTGCTCCTATGTATTATCGTACACTTCGTGGTGATATTTGAGAGGTTATCATTCACCTCACGAATCTATTTTCTGCCATCTATTCCTGTTCATTAGATCCTATGGACTAAGTACAGCATTGCTGCTGTAGTTATCGCCGACACGATGTCCTAGAGAACATTGAACCCATCTTTTTGTCGTGATTGGAATTAGGTGTGTAACCTTAAATTTAACATTTCCCTAAACTTAATCACGGTAACTGCCACGCTGTCGTGAATTTCATGGAACTGCCTCTACGTCGCCACGTATATCCTTATCGATCAAGAGTTGCGCACCTAGCTTTTCTCGGTCAGCGAAACCCCGGTAACTCAATACGTTCCCGTCCACTAACACTGCATGTGGCTCTCCTATGCTAACCTTATTAAGCCCTACTTTCTGGAACAGCATTCTTAGGATAGCATCACCGCAAAAGGTTCTAGCCCAAGGGTTGCAGATTTAGTTTCTCATCGCGGGTTTTCCGGATCTAGACCGTCTTAGTAACCTCCTCTTAATGACGGGTCTGATTGTCGCCTCAGTGAGTCTCTGTAGTCTGAATGAGTTGACCTGTAAAACGGTGAAAGGAAAGAGGCAAGCTCAGCAGAGAGGTACGCTAAACCATATGCCGGCAATATCGCTATGGTGGCATTCTCATGGTTCGCTTTCAATACGTTTCATAGCGCATGCAGCATCGCCACCTCAGTGTTCGCTTCGGAACCAAGGTGTCTTCGCGAATCCGGTCTCCACACGAGCGACGTTACCTCAATGTTCGGAGCGTACGCAGTACAATTCTTTTTAGGGCACTCCGGGTGGCCTGTGCGGTTTTAAGGGCTGTTGATGCAGAACCGCCGAGAGAGAGAGAGAGAGTTGTTCAGACTCTTTTCACCATCATCCCCATTGACCCTGCTCGCAGTTCGCATCCCCACTGTTCCGTTGTTAAACAAACTATCGAGATTTATCGAGGTTCGAAGTTCTGACAGCCACTTAGAAACAATCGGCTTTTCGCATATTACTCGCTATTTTCTGGACCGGCGCAATGCGTGTTTCAGCTGCGGTTGTGGAGAATGGATGGACCGACGATGCAGCGGAAGGCCTGCATTTTGCCAATTTTATTTGAGCGCGTCCGAGGGTCATGTCCGTTATTCGCCGTGTTAGAAGGTCACAATATTTTGTGCTTACATTCATTTTAGAACTGAAATAACTTTACTTCGCTTTCCAGAACCTTGGTACGTTTATGTTTAGTGACTTTACACCGTTCAATCGCAGGTATCCAGACTGCGTTCAGAAACATCCGGCAGCTGTTCAGTTGTTCTTCTGTTCTCGCGATCAACAAAGTTGAATGTCCTGTAACCAGAGGTATCGATACAATTTTTGACAAGAGTGACTACAATAAGGTCGCGAGTATTGCTCAACTACAAGTATTATTACATGATACAAAGCTGCTTTTGTTCACGTTTTATACATATATTTTTTCATAGCTGCGCAGCCATTTTTGCTATGCATGGGAAAAAATTAGCCTACGTCATAATACACGATTTTACTGCAGTCCCAAAAATTCAACGTGCTGCTCGTGCCAAATGTCTGGTTTAACACTTAGATATCGTATTAATAAAACCAGCCTTGTCTCTCCTGGCGACCTGTTACGCCGCCTATTTGAGCAGTCAGCGTAATAATGCAGTACGGGAATCCATACCGCGAAAGGCATGAAAGTTTTCAGACGACAACGAGCGCAGCAACACTTCTGGCATGCGCGTAACTTCACGAATAGTTGCCAGGTGGTCTCGCAAGCAGTAAAACCAAACTGTGCAAACGCTCTTATCTTTGTCATGTGCAGGAGGAACTAAACACAAAAAAAGAACAGCCCCGGCACTGCGCACGAGTTGGCAGCTTTGCTGCGTGCTCGGAGGACGGAGCACTCCATGAATGGAAAACGTTTTTCAAAGATTAAAATGTTTCGACGTACACCCCCCGTCAAATGTACTAAGCCCAATGGGTTTGCTTTTAAGGCTTGCAGCATGTCTCGTTATGCATCCTCAGTGACCGTAATGCCTCGAAAGAGGAATGGCTTTGCGTCCTCAATGCTCCCAAGGTTCGGACAGCTTGTTCGGCTAGGGAGCAAATCCCTTGGGCTGTATACTTTTGACGGCAACTGTAGACATACATGGGTGCTGTCGGATTACATAAGTTTTTAAAACAAATATCTGTTTTCAATAAAACAATTGCAAGGTATGGACAAAAATGTTTCCAAAAGCAGACTCGTGCCATAAGACGAAACTAGGTTTCTTGGAAACACTGAACGTCACACCAGACCAAAAACATCGCTTTTTTTATTTCGCAGTGTTGCGTATCTGGCGCACGGCTGACCGGAACATAACATTTGCATCTAATGTATGCGAACTTTTTCCTTTAAATAAATGCAAAAAACATCATTGGATATGGGCACTTAAAAAATCTAACTATTGCTAGTAAACATGGAGGCGCTCAAAATGTCAATTTTGCTCAAGCATAGGAAAAAATCTCCCTTAAACCTAACTCCAAAACTTCATCCCGACATTGTTAAGCCATTGCTCAATCTGTCAAAGAGAATTTCTGTTCACTGGCCAACAGCTGTGAAGCTTTTGGGGTTCCGGAGAGACTGACTGAGGCGACAATCAGACCGGTCATTAAGATGAGGTTACTAAGACTGTTTAGATCCGGAAAGCCCGCGATGAGAAACTAAATCTGCAACCCTTGAGGCTAGAAGCTCTTGCGGTGAAGCTATCCTAAGAATGCTGTTCCAGAAACTAAGGGCTAATAAATCGGATATAATAGGGCTTAATAAGGTTAGCATAGGTGAGCCACATGCAGTGTTAGTGGACGGGAACGTATTCAGTTACCGTGGTTTCGCTGACGAGAAAACTAGGTGCGCAACTCTTGATCGATAAGGATATACGTGGCGACGTAGAGGCAGTTCCATGAAATTCACGACAGCGTGGCAGTTACCGTGATTAAGTTTAGGGAAATGTTAAATTTAAGGTTACACACCTAATTCCAATCACGATAAAAAGATGAGTTCAGAATCAATCAGAATCAAAATTTTTTAATAGTCAATCATTTGAGCAGTGTTCAATGATATGCAGAAGGAGGTCCCATAGTCGAATGACTGAAAGGGGACCTCCTGTTCATAATAACATTGAGTTAAGTAAATTAAGCGTTCTCTAGGTTCTCTAGGTTCTCTAGGTTCTCTAGGTTCTCTAGCAATTAACGTTCTCTAGGACATCGTGTCGGCAATAACTACAGCAGCAATGCTGTACTTAGTCCATGGGATCTATAGAGCAGGAAGATGGCAGAAAAATAGATACTCCTCTTCAACGGAAGATAATGACCTTAGCATTCGTGAGGTGAATGATACCCTCTCAAATATCACCACGAAGTGAACGATAATACATAGGAGCAGAAAAGTTGGAAACAATAGATTAGCTACTGACTAGACAGTGAAGCTGTAGGAACATGGGAGAGAGCATTTTTAGTTCCTGGTTCAAATTGTTCTGCAATGTACGGTTCCTTTGATAAGTGATGTTCAGAGCAAGCATTTATATTTTTGCAGAAATTGTTTCTAATGTTTCTTTGAAAGCCTTAAACAGGATGCTATCAGCACTATAGGCCCAGAAATCTCTCATTAGTATGTGTGAAATTTCTAGCCGCCTAAGCCATATAGCATTTGCACATTTATCACGAGATAAATTCTATTAGCGATAGAGAGACTTTTCTCTAGGCTATACAAATTAGGGTCACAGCCTTCTATTTTAATGTGAAAAAAATCTGTATATTGTTCGCGATTTCTGTAATGACTAACAAACAAATAATAAAAAGACGGAAATACCTAAAGATCGTACTTATGTTCGGTAATGTCAAAAGACATAACTCAGTTATTAAAAAAATAAAGTGCGCTTATTCAAAAAATCTTGCAGGAAAGTATGGAACACCTTTTTTATTTAAAATTTTTCTAGTTCGCAAAAGACCCAACACAACATACTGGAAGAATCAGTAACAAAATGAACGGGAACGAGTGCTCATAGTACTTAACGCGACAGGTATTTGTGTAGAATGTGTAATTTAGAATTGGGAACCAAGAAACCAAAGTGGGGACAGTTGAGCTTTCAGAGATAAAGAAAACAAAAGAAGCGGTGGTTCAATGACTCCAGAGTAGGAAGACCTTTGTTAGCCGGAATGGGCACTAACGCGGAATACGTGCAAATCAAGAAACCAGCTTCCTGCACAGAAGGAAACAAATGACGCTTAATTTGTTGATGCTGGCTAGTGAATTCAAGTCAGCGAATGAAATCTTCCCACTCGCGAAAAGGAAAAATCTCGAGAAATCCCAGAGTTAAGGAATGTTCAGAAAAGTTTGTGTTTGGAATTATAAACATAGAAGAAAGATGAGCGACAAGATGATTTTTTTTAGTGAGAGAAAAACACAGGCCTCACCTCTAAGAAAGACACGAGGTTATTTGAAGTGTCTGTATTATGAGAGGTAAGAAGACAGAATAAATATATTATCGACCACAGAGAAATGCACATGTATACGTGTCTACTGAGGGCGCCACTAATCTCCTATCCACAGGTTAAGACAAGCGGAACTCCTCTAGTTGCCATTGCGTTGATGAAGAACACTAAGGTGTAGCCAATAAGTGTCATAAAACGAACCAAAGCAATACCTGCACAGGAAGCAATTTTACAATCACGCAGTGTGTGCTAAATAACAACGAGTCCGATTGCCATGCGACTCGCGAACCTGGTCACCAATTCTATTGATCGGCACATGCGTATTTTTCAAATTTATTTATTTGCTTTTTTTGCGTATAAAGAAGCTGATCGTGCCTACAACGCTGCGTAGCCGCCATGACGGCAGTGCTCTATGCCGACATAAAAAAGGACAGCCTCAGAAACGACGGCTCAGGGATTCAGACAGAACAAAACTGTGGAAAAATTTTAGCATACGTGAGGCTTCCTCTCCTGCTTTCTCAACTCCTTCTCGTGCGCGGTACAAAGTGTTTTTTTCGTTGGGCCACACTACCGAAAGATGGCACTGTCGCAGTGCAGCACATTGTCACGAAAGAAGGCAAATGCGCCGGATCTGGAATGATTGCCGGGGTGCGCAGTTACCGGCTTCCTACAGAGACGCGTCAAAGTTCCAAATTTTTGTTGATATGCTGATGTTATCGCCCGCTCTGAATTACTGCTCGCAGTTTTCGACACGCCCGAAACAAATCACTTAGGAGAGAAAGAGAAACGCCGCGGTCTTAAGTAGGACAAAATGTGTTGTATGAAGGTTGTCTTCATGCATGCTTCTGGCGTTTCTTCATTGGTTAAGCGTTTTTTGCAGCTGAGTAGAATCGAAATGAGAGTGATCACAGTGTCTTTGGTGATATTTGGCTTTGAAAGGTTTTACGGTTTTGAGAGCAAATCAAAAGTACACAGCTGGAAAAAGGTCCGCCCTTTTCTTTTATGTCCTTTTTGGGTGAATCCATTCGCGTTGTGCCCGTTTCGAGCGTCGGGAGAAACCGAACGGCCGCATCCTTGAACTGAATCGATCGAGCCTGTGTGCCTGCGGCGTCGGTAGGCCATGAGTACTCCCTCTCCCCGTAGCTTCCTCGCTCGCTGGAGGGGGTGAGTCCGCCACGACCCCGATTTTTCTACAAGGTCGGAGTCGTTTCTACGAGTTGTTGATGGAAAGGGCGTAGCATTGCGTGCACTGAGACATCTCCCCCTCGCAAGTCGGCATGTGGCGCCACGCCAGAAATTACGAGGAGCTCTACGACGCGACTCCCTGCTTTTGACCAATAAGGAAGCGCGGCCGCCCCTAGAAGGAAAGGGAGACTGCACGACCGACAATGCGTGTATGAGCGCGCCTAATTTGGCGCCTTAGAACAAACAGAGCGTACCATGCCTATGTCAGAAGGGCGTTGACGGCTATCAGCTTAGTCCAAGCCGCCGTTTAAGCTTCGGAAAAGCGCTCCCGCTTGACTTGACTCCCGGGAGAACACCACGCGCCCAGCAACCGACAACCGAGGCAACGTGCGCCAGGCGGCGGTACGGCATCGCCGTGCACCTGTGGTCGTTGGACTGTCGCAGTGCCCGGTGAACAAATTGTGTTTTGTTTCTTTACCTCTCTCTGTTGTGTTAGCGCACTTTAGGTGCAATATTGCCTTTGTATTGTATTCTCTCTCGAGTTTAACTATGCACGAGTTGCATTGTTTGGTTAATCACTTTGTTCATGTTTGTACTAGTGATTGTGAAATCCTCTGTATTGTCACATTGCTGTATAAATATTGTTTTGTTTGTGAACCTTTGGCACCGACCCATTCTTTGGCTTGCGACCCGCGAAAGCTGGCCACTAAAGAACCAAACACTTCTTGTCACTTGGTATCTGGTCTCCGCTGAGATTGCCACGCTGAGTCGAGGGCATCTCCTTTGAGTCCGAGACCGCTACCCCCACACGCTCCAGGGGTGTCTTTGAACTCAGGCTTAAAAGTGCGGGAAGTTGGGCGACAGTTCCCTTTTACGAACCTGCACACGAAAGCCTTCCCCTGTGGGCAGTCGGAGACGCGTAAACCAATTCGCTACAGTTTGGCGTCCGCGCGGCAGGACGAAGCCATTTTTTTTCTTCCTTTCGTGGGTCCGTAAAAAGAAACGATGGCAATGCTAAAGGAGTTGATTGAGATAGGCAAAAAGTTGTGGTTGAGAGATTGCGAGCTGCGTTCGTGGGGTGGCCGCTGAGCAGCAGAACGAACGCGCTGCACGTGAGGCCGAACGCTAGCACGCCAAGCTCCAAGCAGAAGCTCAACGCAAGCATGCTAAGTCGCTACCAGAGGCTGAAGAGCGCAGATAGGAGCTCCAATTAAGGCTCGCAGAAGCTGGTAGGTGTAATCGAGAGCCGGCACTGGGGCCCTGAGCAGCAGTTAGCCCACACAAGTTGGTCCCGTCTTTTGACGATCACACGGGTGACTTGATGCATACTTCAAAGGTTTTGTGGGTATTGCAGAAGGGCATAATTGGCCTAAGAAAAAATTGGCTAGAACTCAGTAAGTCTTTGACTGGTGAGGCTCTCCGTGTGTTCGGTCGACTGTCTCCAGCAGATTCAATAGATTACGATAAGGCAAATATGGCCCTGCTGCACCATTTTCGGTTCACAGCAGGATACCGCTAAAGCTTTCGTGAAAGTAAGCCGCTTGATAACGAAACAGGCAAGCAATACGCAGCACACCTGCTCAGTCTTTTCGATAGATGGGTCGAGATGTCGGGAACGACTACAACGTACAAAGATTTACGTAGCATGGTGGTGGCCGAATAGTTTGTGTGAGGAACTGCCATAGTCGTCTATCGATTATCCTTCGAGAAAGAGAATGCAAGACGCTGGAGAAAATGGTGGAAGCTGGAGACACCTTTCTAGAGGTCCAGCGGCAAAGAAGCGTGTCTATGTTCAAAGAATTGTTTGAGGTGGGCATTCTGAAAGACAATTATGTTCCATGAAATAGACAGTCAGTAAAGTGCCTCACTTGTAATCGACCAGGACATAAGGCAGTCGACGGTCACTCAAAGCCAAAACAGCTTTATTGCGTCTATTTTCAAAAACCAGGGCATGAAGCAAGTTCCTGCTCAAAAAAGCACGAAAACCAGAAGCAGTCGTCCTGTTTTGCTCATCCAGAGAGTGCTGTAGCCTCAAACGGTGTCAACAGCACAGAGGCTTGAACCAGCTGAGGATAAGGTCGTGGTCGGATTGCGGCGTCGGTAGGCCATGAGTACTCCCTCTCCCCGTAGCTTCCTCAGTGGTTCGCTCTCGCCTGGCGTCTGTACACGAACTTTCCTGTACATTTCCGGCGGCCGTCGCCCATAACAGATATAGAGCTTCGCTTACACCACAGCGCAGTGATACCTCTTCTCCGCACTAGTCTCAGCACCTGTGTTCGCCGACACTATTGGTGAAGCCACAAAATTCACGTCAGCGAAAGGACACTTGTATGTATGCACACCCAACCTTCTTCTGATCTGACATTACATAAAGATTGCGATGATTGCCCACTAAGCAGTATTTGTACACCCTAGAATTTTGCTTCGCCGGCGGAAACTACCCACTCCATAATTTAGTAGCACATGACGCGGACCCTTCGCGGGGCGCTATAGGCGCCTTGCAAGGTTTCCGACGCATTTATCGCGAGACCCTTGGAACCTCCCATGATTTTGTCCTGTTTGCCGTCCGTCACCCGCAGCACCTCTACAACAGCACAGCTCCCCACATAGCGACAATAGGTCCTTTGTGCTAATACTTTTGTCGCCGATCCTGCCCAACACAGACTGGAGTTGTGGAGGGTCGTTTCTTCCTTCACTGCTGATGGCCTCAAGCTACAGACGTCCTCTCAATTTGGCGTTGCCTAAAACCAGACCTGAGCCCTCTTGCTCCAACTTCTACTTTAACCTCATGGAAGGCATCATGTCCATGATTGAAATTGTCCGTTGTGGACGAGGGAAAGATAATGGTTGTTAATAACTGATAGATGTCATCGGATGTATAATCAATTCCGAGCTCATTTCCACTATAGTTTACAACGCAGTTTGCTGTAGTTTGCATGTACTCTTGGTGTCTACGCGCCATTTGCTGCTACATATATCTATCAGGTGGACAGAAGATGATCGTGATCCCCTTTACACTTTCCTTATTTGGTATGCGTTCTGTCGAATGCGGCAATCTGCCTGGCGGATTCCATGAACGATACATCACGATTGTGAGCTCAGAGTTCTCGTAATCCGTTCTTCAAAGGTGACGGGAAGATTTTCGACAGACACCGCAAGGCCCTGATCCTGTGAAAGGAAACGCATGTTGGGTGCTTTCCCCCCTAGTCAACTGAAACAGCTCGCCAACCATTCCCACCCGCAAGCGGTACATCCCGCCGAACGAGCTATCAGCTTAATCTCGTCCGCGTAAGTATCCGGATGGGCACGGTAACAGATATTTTTTTATATGTTCCCGACAATCGCCCGCCCACTACAACTGTAGGTTCTTCGGTGCTAAGATCAGCCACTTTCAGAGGTTAAAAAATTAGGGGCGCTTAAACGGACTGCTGTGGAGGAAATGCGACAGCATGCTTCTCCCACTCGGCAGTCTATTACAGTTTTGATTATTTTACAATTCTCAGCTTATTGTCTTTCATTCCGCGACTTGTTTCATTTCTGAGCATTTCTTGAGTATTTGTGAAATGGCTTGGTATACGATGCTCAGATGAGTACATCGACCATGCGTTCTAATAACTCTACCTCACCAAGCACTGTCCACGCCCACCTAATTGTCACTTCCTCCTGCCCTTCCTTCACTGCTCACGGCAAGAGGCCTCAGGTTCCTGACCAGGGATGGGTAGATGCCTTGCGACAGCATATTAAGTATTACACAGCGAGGTGACGCATATTCTGGGACACAAGGACCACTTTGCGGCCATCTAGCGCGTGACATAAGCAAGGGACGGCGAGAGAAGAAAACACAGTGCTCTGTGTGCCCACTTCAGTCGCTCTACCTTGTTTTTGTATTGCACTGTAGCCTGGCAGGTTATGAATCAAATCGAACATTCAGAGTACTTCGTCTGCGCACTTCTAATCTCCGTAGCTTCTTTTTTAACTACCGCTTACTTTTCTTTCTTACAGTCAATTCACCATCCCAGTTTTATTACTGCTGTGTTTGCTTCCTTCTGTATCTGTCTTTTGTGTTTCTAAATCCCTGCAGCCTCGCACAGAGTGAACCAACAAGCAAAACTTCCTTAGTGTTGTTTATTTGTTTATTTAATTACACAGGCCTTACAGGCGTCAAGAGAAGCATTTAGTAAGGGGAGATCAAGTACAGAAGTTGTTGCAAAATTAATTAAAACTAGCTGAGTAGAATTATCTTAGCAGAAGTGCAAAAAAACAGCCAAAACAAGCCAGCTCAGATAATAAGCAGTCGGTATTCACAATAGTCACTTAAAGTGAGGATAACTGTGCGTAATGCAACAAAAATATGGTAGTGCACAAAGTATTATACAAAAGCAAAAGAAAAAATTTCAGGTATACATGAGGATGCTTAAGAGAACCAACGAGACAATTGTTTTAAGTAGTGAAAAAAAAACAGCTGTATGAAACAATGAGTCTATAAATGATGTGCTAAGCGTTGCCAGGAAAGTGTTTGAATAGATGTTCGCGGAAGGTGCAATGACTGCGCTGCAGAGAGATACAGTCCCTGAGACATTTCCAGAGGTGGATGGAGTATGGGAGTGACCAGAAGATCAAAACATGTACCTGCAAGAAATTCGGGCATGCCTGTAGTTAATTCGTAGTCTGTGTCGTAAGTGGGAGGAACTTCGAAGATCTGCTGGTGGTGAATCAGTGGACGTACTGTTGAAAGAGAGATAAAAGGGCAATGTCGTGAACACTAGATAGAGCGAAAGTTCCATCCTTAGTTGGGTTGCACGAGGTTAGTATCTATAATTTCGCGAAATGAAATATGTCCTATTCTGGACAGCTTCGAATTTCTCTGTTAGGTATATCTGATGAGATTACCATGTGAGTTAGCTATTTTTGATGAGGTCATAAGATCGATTCCGTGTACTCTAACGTCGGTCTGACGAAAGTTATGTAGGGATTTTACGCATGTGAGGGGCGATGCTTTGCAACTTGCGGCAAAGGGACCCTAGTTAACTAGAAGGACTAACGAAAATGGTGGTCATATGTTCAACCAAAGAAAGCGATGATGAGAGACGGACGCCTAGATACTGTTACTGCGTAGTCCTCCCTAATCTATCGTTATTATTCCGGTACGACAAGTGTGCTTCAGCTAATTTTGCGTCATTAGCCACGTTTTACACCAGCCGTTAAAGCGATCGAGATTGCTATGGGGTGAAAGGTGGTCATCAGCATTTTCATTGATCGATAAGTAATGCAGTCGTCAGCAAATATGACTATACAAGGTAAGACGTTTATTGGGAGACCAATAATGTAAATTATGAATAGTAATGGAACCAGGACGTTTCCTTGCGGTGCGCCCGATATGACGTCGGAGAGAGGAGAAGAATAACTATTAACAGCGGTGAACTGCTTGTGATTACAAGGAAAGGATTAGAGAGAATGAGAACAAGGGGAGGGATTAGAAGGGACTCATTGCAAGGTAATTATGTGACAAGTTAATGATTCTTATCTCAACGCCGAAAGCATAGATAATAGTCGGCAATATGCTACACGTTCAAATTCTTCACCAAAATCTAAAAGAATACAATCTTTTATTAGAAACGTTTTCCCGTTGAAATGAAAGTCAGTAGTAAACAAAAATAACCGCGACTTAGAAGAGAAGACTTTTCTGAGTCCATGCTTAGAGAAATAAAATGATCACATTCCTGGAAACGAAAATCTGTTAAAGCATCTTGTAACAAACACATGCACGTGAGATGGGGCAATAAATTTCGCGCGTGTGTTTGCTATCAGTTTTGAAAATCGGCACCACCTTTCCTACTTTCGAATCGCAAGAAGTCTCACCTGTTGATATCGACTGCTTGAAGATATGGAGTAAGATAATCCTGCAGACATCAGTGGTATATTAATGTCTTAAAATAATTTAACTAAGACCAGATGAAAAGGACACTTTAAGAATATTTATCAGGCATGCAATAACATCAAATGTGATGGAAATGGTACCATGCAGGGGTCACAAAAGGCTGGACGTACGGATGTTAGAATTACCTTCATAGGTGAAAAAAGATTCTAAAAACGAGTTAAATGCTTTAAGACAGTCAGCGTCAGAGAAGATGTGTTGCATAAGTCCTGTATTGAAGGGTCATTAGTGATAATACTCTGTTGTATTGTTTCCCAGAATTTCTTGGATTATTCTTACGTACCGCAGTAAGATGACAGAGGCGGAAAAATACAGCTCTGGGTTGTCTTTATATTTACCTCGTATGCATGGCGTACTTTGGCGCTTTTTATTTTTCTACGTTTTTGCACTGTTTATTCGTTTACGCTCAAAGCCACCGGCAGGCCGCTTTATCGTGTTGTTACGCCACATGCGAGCAGACTTATCTCCATTAATCTTGGCCACGAACAACTGCTTCCACAATTATGCATAATATTTTAAGTGATTTTGGTTCCTTATTTGGAAAGCTCCTTGCCAGCTTTAAACTCAGGGCTGTCAAGAACTTCAAGAATTCGGTTCGACAACAGCCGAGCACACTTGTTGCTTTCGCCGTCGCTGAGTAATTAATTTCATTTCATGCGCACGCCAGCCCAATACACAGTTTCATTTCGTAACCTTCTTTCGGGGTTTTTTTCACTGCCTGGGCGGCTGTTGCCACTTCGCGACATCTGGTGAACCGGTGCCATGCTGGGAAAACCAAAATCTGGTACATACGGGAAGTTACGAGTATCTTCTGCGGTGAAAACAGATGGCAAGAACGAGTTAAAGGCTTTAGTTTAGGACAATAAGAATCGAAGTAGGGGTAGAATGTCTTCGGTAATCTCGACGTTGGTCGGAAAGATGGCGCGTAAGGCGCGGGGCTGTGTCTTAGGAGACATCGTTGGAGCGCCGTGCGAGGGCGAAGGCCATGGCTGCAAATACTTCATTTGGACTCGCCGTTTGGCCAACATGTAAAGCCTGACGAACTTCTTCACGAGCTACGTTCGTAAGAAAGGCAACCTGAGGCGGCGAAGAAGAGGGCAGAAGTCAACGAGGCTCCTCCCGGTCGGTCTTGTTGTTGATGTCCCGCAAGCTGTCATTGGTGGTCGTTGCAATATCCGCTTGGCTTATGGAAAAAGCAGGTAGCGTCAGGTAGTATTGTCAAGTTGCGTGTCAAGGGTATTCTAGATGGTAGAAAGCATGCCAAATGTTTAGTGAAATCCCCAAAGGTGGAGTAGATTTGTAATAAGGGAGTAATTACTCATTGACCTCCACCTGAACGCAGCCATACGTATGTCGACAAAGGAAAGCCAGCTTTCCTTTAAGTTACCTTTCCTTTGTAGCCGTATGGCTGCGTTTGGGTGGGTGTCAATGAGTAATTATTCCCCCTTTACAAATCTACTAGAACTACTAGAACTAGAACTACTAGAACTACAAATCTACTAAACATTTGACCAACCTTGTTCCCACTTCGAGTTATTGGTCAATGCGCTCTCGCCCTCCCATTAGCTTACCGTCCCGGTTAGCTCAATTGGTATATCTACTGCTCCGGTGAAGCGGTGGTCCCGGGTTCGAATCACGTACAAGGACGAATTTTTCTTTCACTACGAAGTTTCTGAGAAAGCTGTATAGCTTTCCTTTGTAGCTATATAGATGCGTTCGGGTGGCTGTCAATGAGTAATTACGCCCTTAGTACTATCAAAGTTACATCGGTGAGGATTCAGAGACCAAGCAAAGCAGTTTTTCCAGAGCTATCTTTCTGGCCGTAAGCTATGTGTCAAAAAGACATCCGTATCAAGCGTTTATTCCATACTGTGTGGCGTACCTCAGGGCCCGGTGTTGGTACCATTACCCTCTTCTTAGTACATCAATTATCTCTC
The DNA here is from genome assembly GCF_055824585.1 of Amblyomma mixtum. Classification (NCBI taxonomy): domain Eukaryota; kingdom Metazoa; phylum Arthropoda; class Arachnida; order Ixodida; family Ixodidae; genus Amblyomma; species Amblyomma mixtum. Next base: position 183,483,428 of record NC_143013.1, read on the forward strand.
CGATGCTCTGAATGATGTCCAAGCTATTAAGTATGCTGATGATAAAGCCCGTGTATTCTCTGGTCATGAACCTAATATGGTCGAAAGGCACGCTAATAGTGATGTTATCTGATATGCCAGTAGTTTTTACAAGACAAATACACACCTCAAAGACTAAATAGAATGCCTTCTCGAGTCCACATAAAAACTCAGTTAGCTTAAATGAGTTACAAAGGCTCAAACCCTTTGAACGAGTCGATCAGTAGGTATATGTTTGTGTAACTCTAGAATCAGCTTTCAGATTTAATCCTCATATATTTCTCACTTAATCCTCAAAAATTTAACCCTTACATAATTATTCCTCACATAATTCGCCTAAGCAGTAAACTGAGACGGGCTTGCTTTGTTCTAATAAAAGCTAGAAAGTTCTCGCTTCGCGCATTAAAATATTTTTATTCTTGCCTTTTTCGAAACAATATGACTTACTGTGTAGAGTCCTGGGGACTTACGCATAACAAGTAATTAAATAAAACTAATGATAACACAACATAACACATAATAAACACACAGTTGATCCGCTCCACACTTTCGTGACTTTGACATTACACCTTTCTTTACTATGCCGGATATCAAACTATATTCTACGGTTACACATATACTGAACCTCACCATCCCACTGTGATCATCTGTTTTCGTACATCTATCTCGTTCAAGTAAAGTTTTCCAGTATCGTTTTTACGTTCCAATGGTTAATAATGTGTACGGTGAAAGAGCTATTGCCGATTGTCGGAACCAGCTGCCTGCTCGCATAAAAATAGGTCAATTTTCAATCACCGAATTAAAAAGTTTTTCCGCAGCCAGCAGTATTAGACACCACTATAAATCAGTGCTTTTTATATGCATTCCTTCTATTTTTTTGCCCTCCAAACTATTGTATATTTTCTTAAGTATTTATCTTGTCTTTCTATACAACTTTGGCATAACTGCTGTAAAGAAATTTTGTGTATGATAATGAGTGGTCTCGCTATAACTATTTTTTTGCACTTTCTGCATGGGTCCAAGTCTAGCCGAGAAGGCTAAGGGCCCTGATGATTCGCATGCACTTTTTACTAGCCGTTGGAATAAAACAGGTTCGATTAACTGACTGATGACAGGTTTAGTTTTTTGTGGATCTGCGCTGTCTTACATTACATCGTATGAACCATTATCTAACTGGATAACAGCACCTGTACTGACATTGGAAATGTACGTTTCTGAGTCCACGCGCAGTGTGTGATCTGATAACGTGTACGTCATTTAAGCAGCTTTGCGAACTTTATCAGCATTACCATTGCCTTGTGCGTTGCAAGCGAAAAATTTACACGGAGTGAAAAAGCTGCGCACTTAAGTTTAGGCCATGATGACAAAAGAAATGTTTTTTCATTGAAATAGCTCAACTTTGCACTTACAGGCCTCCTACTGTGAGAGCTGTAATTCCCTATTCGGTGAACCCGCGTGAACTCATGGCTAGAAGCGTTAATTTCTAACTTTTTTAGGCACAAGTTTATAATGAGCAGAGGGGTCGTACCTTAGCATTAAGTGGCCGAACTTCGATATCACTTTATACCGCTTTTTCTAGGACACTTTTTATCTCTTCCAGTAGGAAAACATGACCTTCTTCAAATTTATGGACCGTTTCGAGGGGTGCGACTATTGCGTCAGCTTCAACTTTTGACACAGAACCCGGTTTCGATTCAACGTCACCGGAGAGCATTAGTAAAATGCCATACAAGCCGTAAAAAATGCCACACGAAAACACGAACTTCAAGAGCAGATGCGTACAACACCGCCAAAAGAGAGCAACTGATACTCTTAACACAAGTCGCGTTGTGTTACTCACCTGCCACACCAAGCAGAATGAGTACATCTTTCCTGGTGCGATGTCAAACCCGAAGTGCGCGCTTGCTGGGTGGTTTTTAAACTCCGCACCAACAGTTTCGAACGCTGGTGTCGCAGATTCGGTTTGCCAGACAAAAGAGCAGGATTTAATCAGAACCGGCCTATGACGAGTCGACTTCGGCAAAGTTAGAAGCAGGTTCGGTGACGAGAGGTGGGCTGGGTGAGGGAGCCATGAACAGACCGTCCAGGCGAGAGTGGCCGAAGTGTGGTGTAGTTACACTCACTTCTCTGGGCGTCCCTTGTTTCTCTGAGTACCGGCAGCCTCGCAAAATATAGCCTAACACGCCACACATTCAATGTACTGAGTTCGTACTTTTCTGTCTCCAATCTTTGCTTTTGAGATGCCTCGGATCGTCGCAATGAATGAACCAACCAGACAATTTTCCATAGTGCTGTGTTTGTCTACTAGCCTCCATGCCTTGTGTTTCTGATGTACCACAGCCTTGCAAAGTGCTAATCTAGAAGCCTAACGCGCACAGTGCTGTGTTTGTCCATTACAGTGCCTGTCCCTTGGTTTCTGATGCGCGGCAACCTCGCCATGTATCAAGCCACACTTTCAGAATACTGCTCCTGAATCATTTTTATGATGCACTACAACCTTGCAAAGCATGAACCAAGAAGGCTAATTTCAAATCATTGTGTTTTCACATTTTTTACCCTGTCTTGAACAACTCCTGTACTACAACCTTGCAAAGTATGAACTAACAAACCTAATTTTAACATCGCCGTGCTTGTCCACTTCCTTCTCCCTAACTATCTTCACTTGCTGATGCACTACAAAACATTGCAAAGTATTAACCAACAAGCGCAATTTCTATAGCGCACTGTGCGCAATTTAGTCTCTCTGCCTTCTTTTTGGATACGACCTTCCAAAGTATGTATCTACTAGCCTAAGGATCATAGCACTCTTCGTGAGCACTCCGACCCTGTCTCTTCGTTCATGGTGCGCGTCAACCTGGCATTGAACGAATCATCGAGCCAAAGTTTCACAACATCCGCCGCAGCAATTGCAAAGTATGAACAAAGAAGCAAAATTTTGTGTGGCACTGTTTGCCTACTTCTCTCTCCATGCCTAGTTTTTATAATGCGCTACTGCCTTTAGAAGCATGAAATAATGAACCGAGCGTTCGCAGGGCTATGCATGTCCACTTTTCCCACTGTTCGTTGCTTTTGAATGCGCGGACACATCGTTATGTATGCAACATCACACCAAAATTTCATACCGCTGTGTTGGGCGACTTCTCTCTCACTGTCTTTTATTTATAACGCCGTACATCCTTGCAAAGTTTGAACCAACAAGCTTAACTTTCACAGTGCGCTGTGTGCACTTCTCACTCGCTGCACAGTGTATTTTAGATGCGCTACTGCCCTGAAAAACACATTTCCCAGGGTTATGTATGTCCTCTTCTGACACTTCCTTGCTTTCGAATGCGCGGTGACATCGTTATCTATGAATCCTCACGCCAAGCTTGCAAAGGGCTGTGTGCGGCCGATTCTCCCTCACTGTCTTCTATTTATGGTACACTACATCCTTGAAAAGTTTCACCCAACAAGCCTAATTTTCACAGCGTGTTGGTGCACTCCTTTCCTCTGGCCTTGCTTTTATGATGTGCTACTTCCATGAAAACCATGGAATAACAAACCCAACGTTTGTGGTGGTGCGCACGACCACTTCCGTCCCTGCCCCTGGCCATCTTTGAACCCTCAAGTGTGTCGACTTCTCCCTCCGTTCCTTATATTTAAGATGCTCTTCTTCCTTGCAAAGTTGCAACCAACGAGCCTAATTTCACGACACTGTGTGTCCAGTTGCTCTCCCTGCCTTGAGTTTCTGATCCACTACCGAGTAACAAGCTTTCTGCCAACAAGGCCAATTTATATATCGCTCTGTGTGCCCACTTTTGTGCCCGGACCTTGGCTTTCTGATACAGCCTTTCAAAGTATCAGCCAATCTGCCAAGCGTTCATAGTGGAGTGTGACTCCACGTTACTGCTGGTCCGCTCCTTTCTGATGCACGGCAACCTCACCATGCATGAAGTACCAAGCAAACATTCATTACGCTCTATGTGTATAATTCTGTCTCAAAGCCATGTTTTCCTCCTGCGGCACAGCCTTGCAAAGTACGACGAAACGAGCGGAACGTCCCTAGCGCTATCTGTGTGCAAAGATTTCTTCCAGCCTTGTTTTCTTCTTATAAGCGAAAGCCTTGCGAAGCACGAAAAATAAGCCCTAGTTCCTAGTGCAGCATGTGTTCCATTCTGTCTCCCAGTCTTCCTTTAACGATGCTCAACAGCCTTGCAACTCATGAACCATTGAATCGAATGTAAAAAATTCAGGGAGTACTTTGTTGACCTAAAGTGCGGTGAGGCGAAAGCCTTAAGCGCAGTGCTGCTGCTTGTGTCACTGATGTGTGGTTAAGATGTTAAGCTTCGCCTCTAAGACCGGAACGCGACAGCGTCTTGCAACGCTGCCTAGAGAGTCCATAGAACGCCATCGCCCGTTCGGTTCTGCGCCTTGCTCGTCGGTAAATTGGTTTTTGAGTAAAGGAAATGTATATGTCTCTCATATCTCGGTGGACACCTAAACCTCGCCGTAACAGGAAGGAAGGAAGATGGGAGTGAATGAAGACACCGTATTCACTAGACGCGCCTTTGTTCATTCCAAACCATCGAGCTGGCATGATTGAGTGGTAGCGTGCTCGTCTCGAACTCCGGAGACCGGGGTTCGATTCCCAGGTTCGGCCAATTTCCTCCTCGGTTTTATTTATTTATCTGGCCCGACTAGAAAGGTTAATAAGGCCAATTGGTAAAGCACTCAATTAACTAAACTCAGTCCCACTTACTTGGAGCATCACTATACGATCCCTTTAATTGTTTGCATGGTTAGTCGCCAAAGTAGAATTGGCCCCGTTTGAAATTCGCGCACTGTGACGTCAAAACCTTTCGACCAATTGAAAAGCGTGACATTTCTGTCCATAACTGCTGCTTACAACGATGACCCTATCGGAAAATCTCATATGAATTCATATGTGTCTCGTATCATTCCATATGTGTTACATACGAGCTATATGTGTCAGATATGTGTCTCGTATGAACTCGTATGCAGCCCATATGAGTTATATGTGTCAGTATATGTGCCTCATATGAACTCGTATGCAGCCCATATGAGTTATATGTTTCAGTATATGTGCCTCATATGAACACATATAGGCTTCATACGAGTTCATATGTGCCACATATGTGCCTCGTATGGACTCATATGGGCATCATATGAGCCATATGTATCGACAAATGCGCCTCGTATCAGCACATATGCTTCATACGAGTTTATATGTGTCACAAATGTGCCTCGTATGAACGCGTATAAGCTGCGTACGAGCTCATACACGTCACAAATGTCACAGATGAACACATGTGCTGCATATATAGCAGTTCACGCGCTACGGAAATGTGACTTGTATGGACTTATTACATATGTGGCATACCTCAATTGACACGCGACACTCGTGCGTACATAAGAGCTCCGATATGCAGCATATCAGCTTACATCAATCTCGTGCGAAACAAATAGCCGCTGATGAGTGCCTCTTATAGAGTGGGCCTTGCTGCTTGAAACACGCGGAAAAGAAGGGATGAACAAGCGATTAACAAGTGCCCAACCAACGCATAAAAAAACTCTTGGCCTGTTTCAAATATGTTTCTCCTTGATTCTCTGCTTGTGCCCTCTTGTAAACAGCGCCTATCCAAACAGTATGACGTTAGGCGTTTCCAATGTGCTTGGACAAACGTTCAGCTAGAAGCTAAATATTGCCTTCTGGGCTTAGTTGAGCTGTTGAGCGAATAACGCCAGGTATTTTCATGCAAGAGCTCCGACTGTAGTTTACAATAGGTGCGAATGAGAGTACTACGATGAATGGTGCACGCGCTGTGAAAATTAAAATACATAGAAATATCAGATCTTTCAGTGCTTATCCCAGAGCACATCAAGACTTCAGACTTCAGACTTTATTTCAGCATCAGACGAAACACAGACTGATGCAGGGACAGAAGCTAAAGGCTAATGGTGCCTGACGAGGCCTCTGACCCTATACAGCTCACAGCGGTACAGATACAACAAGCATCTTAGAACCAAAATAATAAATCGTGCCTCCCAGCAGTAGTCACAAAAGATAAAAAAACGGAACATTTGACACCTGTACATAAACGTATTGCATATACAGGTGCACACACAAACAACAAATCACACATAATCGGACGTTACACAAATAACTTGAACAAATTAGCACAAATAACTGCTGTACAAAATAATACATAAATACATAATGCACTTTTTAAATTTTCAGTGAAAACTTCATAATACTGTTTGAAGAGACACAAAAGCAAGACACAAGTAACTGAAAGTCATTTTAAGTTATACAGAGTTTTGCGTTTCTTTTATGAGACGACAGTAAAACATGAAAAACACTGTTCAATTATGACTATATTTAATTTGACAACATAACAATAGCTCCCTAAGTTGGCATTTAAATGCTTTTAATTTGCATTCAAAGTTTAGCTTGCCTTCAAATTTGTTTAAGATGGTAGGTATTTGATACGCCATCGTCTGTCTTCCATAATTTGTTCGGATTTTTGGTGTACGGCGTTTTCGGTGCCTCAAAAGGTATTCAGAGTTTTCGGAGGCAATAATTCCGTACAGTTTCTCCTGGTGTATTACTTGCAGTGCTTTGAAATAATACAACTGGTCTGCCTTTAGGATGTTGTGTTTTCTAAATAGAGGAGCGGTTCTTAAGTCCTGTGGAATGCCACGATAAGATTCGAAGCAGCGTAGGATTTTCTTCTGTAAAGTAATTAGCTTAGTATAATTGTATTGTGTAGTAGTGCCCCAAACCATTAAGCCGTAGGTTAGTTTGGAATAAAAAAGTGAGTAATAAACATTCTTTTTCAGCCAGAGAGGTATGAGCGCAGATATTCTGTAAAGACATCCTACTGTGCGGGAAAGTTCTACACTTAGGTTTCTTACCTGTACAGACCAGCTCAAGTCTTCCTGAAACCAAACCCCGAGAAATTTTTGTGCCTGAACTTGTCTTATCAAGGTGTTCTCAAATTTCACGTTAAGGTTGTGGTAAAGAGGTTTGTTGGCGGGACGAAATACGACATATGTTGTTTTTGAGGCATTTAATCTTAACTTATTCCTTCTTAACCAGTTTGAAAGTTGTAGAAGGTAGTCATTTACAGAAAATTCTAATGTCATTAGGTTATGTGAAGAGAAGAAGACATTGGTATCATCTGCATACATTACAGCTTGAGCAGAACTATCTATTTCGCAATCTATTTCGCAATTTCGCAAAGATTAACAATATCAGTGGAAGTGCAATCGGCTGTAGTTCAGCTCCTTAAACCTTACAAATAAACATTTGACCTCGCACCTAAACGTCGAATTCTGAAGTAGTGGGAAGCATAGCGTAAGTCTTGTCATCCAAATATAACAGAAATGATTCCGTGTCAGCCGTGGTGTAATGGTTAGTGCCCTAGCCCTAGCCCCCCGTCTTTTACCCGCCGGAGCAGGTTCGTTCTGCTACAACGTTCCCATTCGGACGCCCACATGAAAACTACAGAAATCCTGTGTAGCTTCTGAACGTTCACACGCGAGCAATGCAAAACCTGCATCACATACCAGAGTTTGCTAATAAAGAAAAGATTGCAGACTGTAGCTCTGCCGAAAATTGAGAGACAGGTGCCTTTCCATTTCCCAGCTCGGTCACGTGCGTCTTTAGTTTCCTCTTTCCAATACTCTTCGCTATCGCGATAAGCATCGAGCGGAACGCCCAAATACTTGCCCGGGGTCGTCGCCCACGGTACATTGGCGAAATGGTCCGGGTGGGATGGCCACCATCCATGCCAGAGCCCAAGGCACTTGGACCAGTTAACCCCGCTACCTGTGACTTCGCTGAATGCGCGTACACACCCGATAGCTTCACTTATGCTCCCCTGATCAACCGTAAATACTGCAACGTCATCTGCATGGGCCAGCAGCTTAACTTCAGCTGCTTGTAACCTAAAGCCATTAATACTATTGTTTTCTATGATTTTCATGCACAGCGTTTTGATGTAAATTCAAAACAAGAGAGGGCTGAGGGGGCAGCCCTGACGCACCGAACGCTGCACGCTAATGGGGGCCCCCAGACTCTTGTTAACAATCAGTCTTGTCGCACAGTTTCGATACGCCAGGATACACCCTTACGGATAACTGAACCGACGTTCACATGGTCTAAAACGGTAAACAAAATTTCATGGGAAACACAATCAAATGCCTTTTCGAGATCAATCTGAAGCATCGGTACTCGCCCATTGATGTCGCCACAGCTTTCAATCACACCGCGCAATTTGTGAATGTTGGAAAAAATTGAGCGCCCTTTGATTCCACATGTCTGGTGGGGTCCAACAATATCTGATATCACTGTCTGCAGTCTTCGCGCCAATACCTTCATAAAAATTTTGTAGTCCACATTAGTGAGTGCTATGGGTCGATACGCTGTAACCAATTGTAATTTCTCTATATCATCTGTTTTAGGTATGAGCACTGTATGGGAGATCCCAAAAGACGGAGGCAATACGTTTATTTCATAGGCTTCATTGAACATTGTACACAGCACTGGGACAATTTCGTGCTTACATTCTTTATAAAATGCCGCACTGAATCCATCTGGTCCTGGTGATTTTCCTAGGTTTAACTGATCTATCGCGTGCTCTACCTCGCTGTGAGTTATTGCTAGTTCCATTTTCTTTTTGCTTTCTTCGTCAAGCCGTGGCATTGCACCAAGAAACTGATGCGTAAAGGCTACTGCGTCTACAGGAGTCGATGAAAAAAGCCTCTGGTAGTATTCATTAAAGGCTTCTTTGATGTGGTCAGTGTCTGCCAATAAGATACCCCCCCATTCTGTTTTATCGATGTGATTTCTTTCAGCGCGCGCTTTTTCTAGACCAAGAGCACGTTTCTTTTTAAGGCATCTGGTGAACCGTAAAAGACGGGGGGCCAGGGATAGGGCACCTCTTTTTAAGGCAGCTGGTGAACCGTTTTTTGTTTTTTCGCGACGTCACTGACCCGTTCTTGCGCACCGTGTGCCGAGTGAAGCTGGGGCGATTCCTCCCGGAGTTTGTGGTATCCACAGAAGAGCTCTCTGGTGGAACTTTTGGTTACTACAAAGAGATTGTAGCAAGCGTTCGGTTTCTTTCGGGACGTTTTTCCACCGATTATATGTGGAAAAGTAAAAGGAAAAAGTTGTACAATGATCTTTGTGATATTGTTTTCCCAGAGCCCATGTACAGGGCCTTGTACAGTGGAGGCCTGGGAGGGGATGTTTTAAAAAGGGTGAAGAAAATGCAGGTGCCACCAGGAGTAAAGACTTTCTTTTTTATGTTACACACCGGGACGTTACCAGTTAAAAAGTTTCTAGAGGGAAAGGATTTATTTTTACCGTGGGGATCGAACTGCATAATTTGTAAACAGCCTGTGACAATAGACCATGGTTTTTTGCATTGCTGGGAAGGGGTTTATTTTTGGGACGTGTTACAAAGGACCATAAAGAAAGAGCTACCACTTGACGCGCACGGAATTCGCTATTTAAGCACTGATAATGAGGATGAGGCACCTTTTGATCTCATAATGCTCTTGGGCCTCCACTGTAAAGGGCGCTCCAGAATGGCAGGCTACCATTGTGACAAAGACGCACGACCGGCCCGAATTTATTTTCGGGAAAGCATGGACTGGTTTCTTGCAATCCAAAAAGCAGCTGCGGAGCCTCCCGAGTGGCTCTCAAGACTAGAGCCGTTGTGTATATTGCGAGAATTTTAAGTGATGAAGCCGGTCTCGTGCTGGCTGCCCACGACAGTGTCGTATGTATATAGCGTTATATGTATTTTTGTTGTGCAATGTCATGCGCCAAAGCCAGGCAATAAAGAAAAAAAAAGTGGTGTAGTGGTTAGGGGAATCGAACCAGGGTCTCCGAACCACTACACCACTTTTTTTTTCTTTATTGCCTGGCTTTGGCGCATGACATTGCACAACAAAAATACATATAACGCTATATACATACGACACTGTCGTGGGCAGCCAGCACGAGACTGGCTTCATCAGCGTTATATGTATTTTTGTTGTGCAATGTCATGAGCCATAGGCAGGCAATAAAAGGAAAAAAAAGTGGTGTAGTGGTTAGTGCAGTGAGCTGTAGATCTCTAGGTCGGTGGTTCGAACCCGGAACGACCCGTGGTTTTCTTTTTCGCGTCCAAATTTTTTTTTTACTTTCTTTATTTCGATAACTTCAATGGAAGCTATTTTATTGTTAATTGCCTTATAATTCCACCCCAGCCCTTCCCTTTCCCTTCCCAATATTTGTAAACCAGACACATATCACACGTATCACACATATGACACATATCACACATATGACACATATACCATAATCTCGTATGAACCAGACACATATGACACATATATATGAGATTTTTCGATAGGGGAGGCATTAAAGGCTTCCGCCTTAATAGTGCCGTCTATGCCCACTTGGGTCCCTTGGTATTCCTATCTGAAAAGCGGTAACATAGCAATGTATGAATCACCCAACCTAAAATTCAAAGCGCTCTGTGATTGACTTCTGCATATCTGCGTTGGTTTATCATGCTTTAGTACATGTCTGCAATTCTGAAACAACAACTACAATTTACATACCGCTCTGTCTGTCCACTCCTGTCTCTCTGCCGTGCTTTTCTTATGCGGTGCACTTTTCAAAATATACATACATGCGTACATATTTATTTTGTCACATTTACACATGGAAGCATATGTGCCCGCGGAAGCGCAAGACAGGATGCTTGTGGGCGGGCCACGGCAATCAAACAAAGTGCAGACTCAGTGCAGACAAAATTACATGGTTTGCAATATAAAAGAGAGAAAAAAAACATATATTGATAGGAACAACAATCACACTTGTACACACTGAAAAATTAGGTTAAATACATAGATTATGAGGATGCAACAACAACAACAACAAAAAAGCTTCCGTGCTTCATAACACATATCAACAAGACCTTCAGAGTGTTTCGAGCCATGATGTCAGTGTGCCGTTTTTAAGGTTCTAGACGTAACTAGCCAGGATTTTACTTGTAATTTGACCTCTTTGATAGTCTGCAATGATAGTATTTTTGTTGGAAGCTGGTTAAAAAGGAAGGGGATGTAGAACATTCGGCACCTTTTTCCATAGAGTGTGTATATCTTGGGAAGTTTAAACGGCTCTACTTTTCTCAGTATTTTAGGTTTGTTCAAAGGAAGCTTAAAGTTATTATAAAAGTAGTTTGTACTAATTACTACATGTGTAAATAAATCTTGAATGAAGTACACATCAGCTGCAATCATTCTTTCAGCACTATCTAAGGTCTCCTTAGACGTGCCATACAAAATGTTTGCGGAAATTCTGTGTAGTAATCTATCGATTTGGTTCCTTCTAGACAACGCACATGAGCCATAAACAGTGACACCATACCTTAATATAGACTCTCCTATATCCTTAACACAAGCTGACGCAACCTAACAGAAGTATTGAAATTCATTCTGTAAAAATACATAGCAGTAACACGGTGTCGTTTCATGAGATGCTCAACATGAGAATACCAAGACGTGTTGGCGTCAAGATGAATACCTAGGTATTTGACTCTTTCAGACAAGGGCAGTGAACCACATTGACATCTAGGGCAGAAAGTACCGTGCACAATAACAGATTCCTTTAATATGACGTTTTTGTGCGGATTTCTAAAACAAACCAGAGTCGTTTTCTGCTTGTTAATGTAAATCTGGCTACCTGAAAACTAATCACACACTTTTTTACCATCCGTTTGTAGCAGCTCTGCAGCCCTGTTGCACGACTCATTCGGAACAAGGAGCGCTGTGTCATCAGCGTACTGGTAAAGTACCGAATTAAGTTTAAGGTATGCCAAGTCATTTACATAAATATTGAAAAGGAAAGGTCCTAAAACGGAGCCTTATAGCACGCCATATAGAAGAGGTTTGAAGTCGCTGAAATTATCTTTGACTCGAACAACCAGAACACGATTTGAAAGGCAGTTTGAGAAAAACATGAGGTAAGGTCCGCGAAATCCAATGCTCTCTAATTTCTGCAGCAGAATGCCGTGGTCCACTGTGTCGAAAGCTTTAGTTAAGTGTAAAAACAATCCAAGGACAATCTCATTTCTATCTACATGCATGTTAATTTTGTCAAAACAATCTTCTAGAAGATCTACAGTGCTAGTCTCAGCGCCGGAAACCATACTGCGTGCCATTTAGGATATCAAATCGGTCACAAAACGACAACATGCTCTGATATACGATTTTCGCCATTAAAATAGAAATGGTAGTCAATATAGCGATTGGTCGGTAGTGTCTCTTATCAGTTTTTTTGCCCGACTAATAGATGGGCCGTATAACGGATATTTTCATACCTTGGGGTATTTCCCCTGTTGAGAAGCAACCGTTAAGAATATGCAGGAGCTCAATTATTAGTTTGCTCTAATTATTTCTTAGATCTCGTAATCTGATCTTATCGTATCCGGGAGGTTTGCTCAGTGGGAGGACCTGAAGAATATTCCATAACTCAGTGTCATCAACCGTCGGTAACTTCGCAGAGTTTGGTACGTTTGGACCATAGTATGGAGCCGGAGGCACTTTTGGTTGCGCTTTTAATTCCTTCACAGATGTAGCAAACTGTTCGCTGAACGGGTCCGCCGTAGACTGATTACTTTCACTGCCAAAGGTACGGGTTAATTCAGTATCTAGATTTTTGTTCTTAGTTTTACCCATTATGTCATAAAGAAGTTCCCCCGTTTTTTTCATACTACCGCGGCATTTTACAAACTCAGCAGAGTAAAACCGCCGCTTTCCTAATCTTAACTTTGATGTAAGTTTATTCCGAACTGTACGATACAACTTCTGTAACTCTGTACCGGATTGACTACTCTTACAAAGTTGCCAAAGCTTGCTTTTTCAAACGATAACGCCAACATGTTATTTGTTATCCACTTCTTTTCAGGGTTTCTTAGTTTTTGCTTCACGTCTCGTATGGAGGATGAGTAAATTTGGTTGAATTTCTTAACAAGTAAATCATATGCGTCGGTGTGATGATGTATTGTTAAGGTTTCACAGTCAAAGTTTTGGATCAGGCCATTTACACGTCGGTCGTCTAGAATGGTTATTGTACGTAAAGTTTACATTGGTGTTACAGGTTCGCTGTTGACCAAACAAAGAGCCTGAAAATAATGATCTGCCACTTTTTCTCGTTTCACTGCAGCCACTAAGTCTAATGTTGGGCAGCTTACAGCAATGTTATCAATACAAGACTGAGTAAGCCGGGCCCCAGCAAATTCCTCGCGAGTATAACTACGAATAGTATTGTCTATGCCATAACCAGCTAATAAATCGAGATAATCCTCAACACCACTTTTCTTTGGCTGTGAAATGTTAATGTTAAGGTCTCCCGCTAATATAACATTACTCTGAAAATGTTTGCACAAGAAGCAGGAAAGTTCAGAAAGAAATAATTGCAGGTCAGAGTTAGGCGGACGGTAGACAGTAATGACCACAAAAGACTCATCATGATTACTAATAGAAAGCGCAAGAACCTCTGCGGCCATAAAAGTGCAAGTTAATTCCTCAACAAACCATGCATCTCTAACAAACACTAAGACGCCGCCACCTCTACCTGAGGAACGACAGAGCTAGAATGACTGAAAACCCTGCACTATAAACCCGAGAGCCTCTGGCTTATTTACATTTATTTCAGTTAACACCACAACATCTAAATGATTTAATAACTGACACAAGTAGACATTTACCTGGTCCCAGTGCCTTCTAATGCTCCTGATATTTACATGTACGAGGTCAAGTACAGGTTTTGAACATGAAGTCGTGAAGACGCGATCTCTGTGTTCTTTCCATTCAAGAAACGAATCAAACGTTTCGCACATGTTCATTGCAGTTTGTTGATAGTTTGTTGATATCGTCTTCATTCTGTATCTTTATCACAGTAGAACCCTCCACTTTCCTCATGAGCATGTGTCCATTCTTTGCCCAACCATATTTGTTTGATTTTAACTTGGCAGCGTTTTTAGCGAGCCACAGTAGCTTTTTTGTATAGGCAGTTAAGTTCTCATTGATATAAATGCTCTCATCACTCAGAGTGTAGCGCTTCCGAAGCCAGAGCTCACGGTCACTCATTGAATTCAACTTGACAAGAATTACAGGAACTTTGCCATCTCTGGCCGGCAAGATGTGTACGGCGTCTACACATTCAACAGTTTCTTCCGGGATTTCCAACCTGTTTGCAAGTGACTTCAATTCAGATACCAGGTCCTCCTTGTCTGCTTTCTTAATTCCATGTATCTCAATGTTCTGCCTACGAGAATAAGCTTCGAGATTGTTCACTGTGTTTCTAAGTTCATTTATTACAATAGCTTTCTCTGCTAAACTCTCAGCCTGTTCAACGCAATGCTTTTTCAGTTCAGCTACCTGAGTGTTCTGCGCGGCCAGCGACGTCTTAATTTCCTAGTAGTTTGACGAAAGCAGGTCCATCGCAGTTTCGACGCTCCCAATGATTTTGCCTTGCTTGTCAATTTTTTCTATTACAGAATCATTCTTTGCAGACTGATGGTGAATAGTTTTGTCAATTTGGTCCACACGCAAACTGATTTCAGACAGTTTACCGCTAAGCGCACGGATAGCGCGCAACAGTTCTGTCCTAGTCGGTTCACCCTTCTTTACGCTACTGTCTGAATCAGAATCATGTGAATCCGTTGACTTCAGGGTCAGGCAAGTTGAGCACCCCCACTTAGACCTATCAAGTGTCTTCAAGGCCTTCTTATACACGCCAGAACATTTGCCAATGTGAAGCCAGCAGCTACATTCGGTGCAACGTAAGCAATTGTGAAGCAGCACAAGTTTAGAGCACACAAAGCATTTATCATCGGTATTAGGCGCAACCATTGAAGCACAAAGCAAGGAAACAACCGGTCAGATTGCAGTCCGACGAAGTGCTCAAAAGTTATATCACTATCTAGCTAGAGGAAAACTCTTACCTAGAACGATAATGCGTGCGTCAGTACTTGAGCCCACACTCCGTCGGAGTGCCAACACTCCCAATTTTCAAAGCGCTGCGTATGTCATTTCTTTCTTGGTCCCTTGTTTTTCTAAGGCACTACAGCCTTCGAAACTGCGAACACACGAACCGAGCTTTCGTAGTAGTGAGCATCTCTACTACTGTCGCTGCCCTTCCCTTGTGGTGTGCGTCAAACCTCCCCATATATAAATATTCAAGCCAAACTTTAAAAGCTCTGGATTTGTCTAAGCGTGTCTGTACCTGCCTTGTTTATCTGATGCGGTACAGCCTTGGGAAGGATTAACCAACTGGCAGAACAATCATGGCGTTTTGTTCATCCACTTCTGTGCAACTGCCTTGGTTTTCCTACGTGCTACAGCCTTGCAAATTATTAACCCTATAGCCTTATAGCGCTGTTTTTGGGCACTTCGGTCCATGTTCCTTACAACCTGATGTACGGGAATTTCGCCATTAACCAAATATCAAGCAAACATTCATAGCGCTGTGTGAGTCCACTCCACTCTCAATACCTTCTTTTTTTCACGCCCTATGATCCAACAAGTCGTGCGTTCATAGCGTTGCTTATGTGCACTTCTCTTCCTGTGTTTTCCTATCCCATCCGCCGTTACATTGCGATGCATGGATTATCCAACCAAACCTACATAGCGCTGTGCATGTCCACTTCTGTCTCCCTGCCTTGTTGTTTCAGATGCGCTATGAATTTGCTAATATGAGCGAATACGCCTAATTTTCATAGCGCTGTTGAAGTCCAATTTTTTCCCCTCCGTGTGTTCCTAAAGCGCTACAGGCTTGCAAAGCATGAAGGAACGCAAGGAACGCTCATACTGCTGTGTATCCCCACTGCTGTCCCTCTCCGTTTATTTCTGATGTGCGGCAATCTCGCCATCTAGGAATAATGAAAGCAAACTTTCACAGCGCTGTGCATGTTCACTTTTGAAGCGGAAAGCTTCACTACGAGGGTCAGACCCGAGCTTCGCGTATGCCGTATGCTGCGACTTAGTGACGTCACGCGCAGCGCACGTGACGACGCAGCCGCGCGCTACTGCGCATGTGCGCCGCCTTCTCACCGCCGCTACCACTGCGCGCGCTCCCCTCCTCACTTCCGTTTGACCTTTCGTTGCAGCCGGCAGACCTCCTCTCCGCATTGCTGCGGGCAGTTTTAACCGCGCCGATTTCCGTCTCCTCCGCCTCCGTAAAGACAGCGTGTGGACGGCCGAACGCCTCCACCGTTATCGTAGCGCTCCCAGTGACTTGTGCGCGAACTGCGACAGCCATGACGTCAAACCAAGTATAACTGAAGCTTTTCGCTTGTATATCCACGCTTAACCAGAGCTAAGCCACTGCCTAAAGTTTTTCTTCCGTGTTTTTCTAATGGGCTACAATATTTATGCACTCTTTGTGTGAATTTAGTTCTGCCTCTCTGTCTTGTATTTGTTATGTGACATAGCATCGGAACTTATCAACCAAGAAGGGAAATTTTCTTAGCGCTATGTGTGTTCACTTCTGATCCCGGCATTGTTTTTCGCTACAACATTGCACATTATGGTTCCGAACGTTCTTAGTGCTGTCTATGTCGACTTCTCACCCCTGTATCTTCCTTTCCGACGCACGACAACATACTTATGTATGAATCTTCATGCCAAACTTACATACAACTCTTTGCTTCCCTTTTGTCGTTCAGCCTTGATTTTTGTTGTGTTTGAGGGCTTTAAAAAGCACTGCGCGAATGGTAGGGCTTCAGCGGGGCAACATGAGTCACTTCAGTGCGTGCAGAACGATGGCCGCTTTCCGCGTGACGCGCTATGCGGTAACTGAGCTCGATGATTTGCTCAATAATAACAAAGGGGCCATCGTAGTGGCGCAGCCGATCCTGGGATACTCCCCGCTTTCTGACAGGCCGCTACAACGAGACCAAATCACCAGGGCTGTAAGTGACGTGATGGTGGTGGGCATCGTAGCGCGATTTGGACCGACCTTTGGGGGTCGAGAATGCGAAGGCGGGCAAAGCGCCGGGCTTCTTCGGTGATAGAGAGTGGCTCTGCGATGGAGGGATCTTCATAAGACTTGGCAGAAAATGGTAGTATGGTGTGCAGGGTGCACCGTGGGGGGCGGGCATATGGTGAAAAAAAAGGAGCTGAAGCCCATAGTCTCATGGCGTGCGGTATCAAAAGCGTAGATGATGGACGGCAGGACGCTGTCCCAGTTCTTGTGCTTGGAATCAACGTACATTGAGAGCATTTTACTAATCGTGCGGTTCGTGCGCTCAGTGAGCTCATTCGTCTGGGGATGCTAAGGCGAGGAATGGCGAAAAATCGATGCGCAGGAACGGAGAAGCTGCACTACGACGTCAATGATGAACTGCCGACCACGGTCACTGATGATAAATTTTGGGGGTCCATGGCGGAGAAATATGGAGCGCAGCAAAAAAGAGGACACATGATGCGCTGCCGACGAGGGTAGTTCTGCGTTTTCACAATACCGAGTAAGGAAGTCAACGCAAACCGCTATCCATCGGTTCCCATGTTAGGATTTGGGAAATTGGACCAGGAGATCTATACCCATTTGCTCGAACGGTGCGGCAGGTGGTGTAAACGAGTGAATCTGACCAGATGCAACGCTAATGGGGCGCTTGTATAGTTGACACTGAGTGCAGCTCGCGGCGTGCCGCTCAGTCGTAGCCTGCAATTTCGGCCAATAGAAGCGTGCGTGGATATGGCGAAGCGTTCGTGCCGTACCAAGATGTCCAGATGTAAGGTTGTCGTGCGTGGCCTGCAAGACAGAGGTGTACAGGCTCTTCGGAACTACCAGTAGGAAGCGCTGGCCTGTAGAAGAATAGTTTTTCTTCGGTAGGAGACCATCTCACACACAGAAGTGGTTTGTACCGGAGGAGTCTTCAGCCTCAGCAAGGAGGGACCCGAATGTTAAATCTTTCTACTGGTCCGCTTTGAACGTGGGGAAATCAGGAAAACACAATGACACTGACGAGGCACAGTGGTCGAACTTATCGATGTTAGAGTCCGGCTCAGGAAGGGGCGACATCGAAAGGCAGTGTGCGTCAGCGTGCCGGCGACCGCTCTCGTAGGCGACTGTGTGGTCAAACTCTTGCAGCCGAAGAGCCCACCATGCAAGGCGCCCACACGGGTCACGAAGGCTAAGGAGCCACCGGAGCACACGATGGTCGTGGACGATGGTGAACGGGCGTCCGCATAGATATGAACAGAAACGCTTCATGGCGAAGACGACGGCGAGGTATTCCTGCTCGGTGATCGTACAACTGCGCTTCGGCTTACTGAGCGAGCGACTTGCATGAGCAACAACTTGCTCTTTGTTGTCGCAAAGCTGGACGAGCACAGCGCCGAGACGAACACCGCTCACGTCGGTATGAATCTCTCTGATGGCGGAGGGATCGAAGAATCGAAGTACAGTGCGATACTTGAAAAGGAAGTTTGGTTGGCGGAAGTCGGAGTCGCACTCAGGGGTCCCATCGAACACCACATCTTTCAGAAGCAGGCCTGCCAGGGTATGTGATGTCCGCAAATCGATGGCTAAAGCGGCGAAGGTATGAGCATAAGCCCAGGAAACTTCGCAGCTCTTTGAGAGACTGTGATGGCTGAACCACTCGACAGCTGCGGTATTGGCTGGATCAGGTCTGACGTCGTATTTGTCAACTGGATGTCCAAGCACTAACGCTTGACGCGCACCAAAGTGACACTTTTAGCATTAAACACAAGGCCAGCTTTACGCATATAGTCCACGACGAGAGCTTAACGGTCGTTGTGCTCACTGAACGTCTTTCCGAAAATGACAAACCCGTCCAGGTCGCACATGCATATTTCCCATTTCAAACCATGGAGTATAGTGTCCTTCAATCTATTGAAAGTGGCGGGCGCATTACGAAGGCCGAATAGCATTAAATTAAATTCATAAAGGCCGGCAGGTGTAATGAAAGCGGTTTTCTCTTTGTCCGCGGGATTCATAGGAATTTGCCAATATCCCGACCGAAGATCAATAGAAGAGAATTAGGAGGCTCAAGAAAGGCAGTCGTTGGCATTGTCGATCCGAGGGAGGGGGTATGCGTCTTTTCTTGTGACGGCATTCAGACGATGGTAATCCAAGCAGAAACCCCATGATCCATCCTTCATTCGAACAAGGATTACTGGAGGACCCAGCCACTTGATGTATGAATAATCAAGAAAAAATTGCATAACCCAGTGTGTCTATTTCTGCCTTCGTTCTTTCTATTTGTGATGTTATACATCCTTGAGAGTTTCAACCAACGAGCGTATTTTCACAGCACTGCGTGTCCATTTCTCTCTACCTGACCGAGTAGCGGAGTATCTACCAACAAGATCAATTTATATATCACTCTGTGTGCCGACTTCTTTGCACCGTCCTTGGCTTTCTGATGCTCTACAGCCTTGTAATTTATCAGCCAACCAGGCAAGCGTTCATAGTGGAGTGTGTGTCCATTTCACTCCCGGTCTGTTCTTTTCTGATGCACGCCAACCTCGCCTTGCATTAATCATCAAGACAAACATTTATTGCGCCGTATGTGCACACTTCGGTCTCCTTTCCGTGTTTTCCAGATGCGGCACAGCTATGTGTGTCCAAATTTTTCTTCCAGCCTTGCTTTTTCTCATACGCAACAGCTTTGGAAAGTATGAACCAACAAGCTTTAGCTCATAGTACAGCATGTGTTAAATTCTGTCTCCTTGTCTTGTTTTCTGAAGCTCTACAGTCTTGTAAATTATGAACCTTTGAGTCGAATGTGAATAGTGCTGTCTATGCCCACTTGTGTTCCTGTGTATTCCTATCTGATAAGGAGTAACCTAGCCATGTATGAATCACCCGGCGTAAAATTCAAAGCGCTCTGTAGTCTACTTCTGCATCGCTGCGTTGTTTTGATGACGCAGTAGTACATATTTGCAATTGTGAAAACCCAACCCCAATTTACATACCTCTCAGTCTCCACTTCTTGCCTCTCTGCCTTGCTTTTCTTATGCGATGCACCTCTGAAGAATGAACCAGCCCGCGCAATTTCCCTAGCGCTGCATATGTTCACTTCTTTCTCTCTCTTGTTTTTCTAATGTGCTACAGCGTTGAAAACTACAAACCAGCCAGCCGAACTTTCGTAATACTTTGCATCTCCCCTACTGTCGCTGCCCTTTCCTTCTGATATGCGGACAACTCCCCGTATTTATGAATATTGAAGGAAAATTTTCAAAGCGCCGCGTGTGTCGCAGTCTGTCGGTCCTTGCTTTGTTTATATTCAGTGCAACCTTGCAAATGATTAACAAGCCAGCCCTATAGCGGTGTTATTGTCCACTTCTGTTCATGTCCCTTACTATCCGATGTACAGCAATTTTGCCTTTAATCACATATCAAGGCGAACTTTCATAGCGCTGTGTGAGTCCACTTCTGTCGCAATACCTTCTTTTTCTGATGTGCTACAGTGTAATGAACAAATGAGTCGTGCGTTCATATCTTTGCTGATATCCACTTCTCTTCATTAGTTTTCCTATCCCATGCGCGGTAGCCTCGCGATGAATGAATCATCCAACCAAACATCTATAGCGTTGTCTGTGTCCACTTCTGTCTCTCTGCTTTGTTTTTTTAGATGCGCTACGGCTTTGCTAATGTGATCGAATACGCCCAACTTTCATAGCGCTATGCATGTCCAACTTTTTCCGTTCCTTTTATTTCTAATGCGCTACAGGCTTGCAAAGCGTGAACGAATGAGTGGAAAGCCCAAAGTGCTGTGTATCCCCACTACCATCGCTGCCCCTTTCTTTCTGATGCGCAGCAACCTCGCCATGCAAGAATCATAAACGCAAGCATTCTTAGCGCTGTTTATATCCACTTTTTCTGCCTTGTTATTCTGATACGCTACAACCTTGGGAAGTACGAGCGAACGTGCCGAACTTTCACATTTCTGTGCATCCCCACTACATCCCTGTCCTTTTCTTTCTGTGGCGCAGCAACTTCGCTATCTATGAATCATCAACGCATGTGCTTGTAGCGATGCGTGTGTCGACTTCTGTTCCTCTGCCTTCTGTTTCTGATGCTCTACATTCTTGCAAGTTTAAACCGAAGAGCCGATGGTTCATAGCGCTGTGCATAATCGAACTCTCGGACCCTCTCTGTGTCCTATTGTGTCGCCCTCCCTTGTTTATATGATGAATTAAAGCGTTGCAAATATAAGCAACAAGGTCAATTTTCATAGCACTCTGTGTAAATATAGTTGTGCCTTCCTGTCTTGTATTTCTTATGTGTGAGTTTAACCAAAAAGGAAAATTTTGACCGTGCTGTGTGTGTTCACTTCTGATCCCCGCCTTGGTTTTCGGTACAGCATTGCAAATTATGATTTGACAAGCCGAATGTTCGTAGTGCTGTCTATGTCGATTTCTCACCCTGTCCCCTCCTTTACGATGCGCGAAAACGTTATGTATGAATCATCAGGCCAAACTTTCATTCAACTGTTTGTTTCCCTTCTGTCTCTCTGCCTTAATTTTTTGTTGTGTTACAGCTGCGGAAAGTAATAGACAAGGAGTCGAACTTTCACAGGGCTGTGTTGTTAACTTCCATCCCCTTGTTTTGTTTTTCCAATGGGCTGCGGCGCTACGGCTCTGCTAATTTTACCCAACACGCTCAATTTTCACATCGATGCGTTTGCCACTCCTGTTTCTTCCCTTGCGATGCACGGTGACCTCTATTTAAATGAAACATAAACGCAGGTGTTTGTAACGACTTGTCCGTTCACTTCTGTCTCTCTGCGTTGTTTTTGTAATGTGCTAGAGCCTTGCATCTTATAAACCGACGTGCTGAACATTCATATATTTTTCTATGTCCTCCTTGGTCCTTGCCCCTTTTGTTCGGATTCTCGGCAACCTCACAATGTAAGAATTATCAGCACAATCTTTCATAGCTCTGTGTGTTTCTCCTTCTGTCTCCATAGCTTATTTTTTTGATGCGGTAAAGCTTTGCAGTTTTTAAACCAACAAGCCCCATTTTCTAGCACTGAGTTTGTCCACTTGTGTCTCTCTGCCTTTATTTTTATTTATGTGTTACAGCCTTGAAAATGGGATCCATCAACGCTAGTTTTCATAGTGATGTGTGCATACCCTTCTGTCTCCCTGCATTGTTTTTGTGATGAGCTGTGCCACTGCAAAGTATAAACCAACAAGGGTATTTTTCCTAGCACTGTGCGTGTACACCTCTGTCTCTCTGCTTTAATTTTACAACGCGCGACAGCCTTGTAGAATGCGAACCAAGATGCCCTGTTTTCATAACGTTATGCGTGTCCATTTCTGTACCTATCGCTTGTTTTTCTGATGCTCTGCAGCCTCGCAAAGTGCGATCCAACAAGCACGCCTTTCCATGTGCTGTTTCTGACAACTTGTTTCTCCACTCCTCGTTTATACTGTGTGCACAATATGAACCAATAAGTACAAATTTCGACATTAACAAAGAGCATCTCCAACGCGCTCTTCACATGAGGGTTATCGACTCTCCGCTCAGCTCTCTTATGCAATTAGTTTAATGCGACTTAACATCTTCTCAGAACTCAGCTAAAGACATTCCTACCCCCGGACATGCTTACGCCTGTATCGTTGGAAATATCGCGCTACTTCTCGCAAGCTCCCGTGGATTATTCATGGCTTGCACCGTTTCGTCCGCCCGATATCAATGTGTTGCAAGAGGCCGTTAGCTGCACTTGCCCGGCGCTATCTTCCATTCTCTTGTGAATCATCAATACTTAAAACTCGGGAGAGACCCCAGCACTGTTTAGCCCTAGCGGGCTCTTGCTCTTCAGTGAGACACAACAGATATTTTCCCATAAATAATCCTACAGACACTACCTTGATTTTCTCAGATAATTTATGTATTTTGTGATATTCCAGAGCATCTGAATAGAGCGGCTCCCGCGCCTGCGATCGAAATTTTGTTCCCGCATGATTAAAAGTTTTATCAATACGAGTCCATGGAAATGGTCAAAATTTGCATTTCTTTTCCAAGACGAAACCTTTGTTTGTCAAGAATTTCCTGCTCTGATCGCTTTTTCCCTTTGGAAACCCACAAAAGGCGGGACTCAGATATTTGATTGTAGATATGTTTTTTGCCACATCAACCAAGTATATTGTCCAAAATTGAAGTTTTCAATGCACAGCCGACAAATTACTCGCAAGAAAAAAGAAGCCAAGAGGTCCGCTTCTGCGCAATTGTTGTTCTGTGGTCGAGTACTCCAAAGATGCTACTTCCAAACTGCGAGGACGTGTGATCGATCTCAACTATTTGCGCACATCTTTTTTTCGCATGATTACAGAGCGCCATTCTAACGGTACTTAAGCATGCGCTACCTCGGGGCAGCTGAGGCAGCTAGGAGTGCTTGTCCCGAAATGCTAATGCGGCCTAAGCCCCCCACGCTGTGCTCAGCCAAAACCATTGCTTCCCTACCACCCCCGTACGATCATGGTTCTGGGCAAGAGGCTCTGTGCACCTAAATACCTGTTAGGACGACCGTCTATAACACTGCTCGATATCAGAGACTTCTTCCTTTTTGCACTTAAAAATACATGTCAGCACCCCTCCTCATCTGCACTAAATTAGCCGCAGTTATTCCTAGAAGGTTGTTGACTTTTAGCGATGACTTCTGAGGCCATTCTATCTGTTCTTAACAATTCAGAGAAGCCTAGACGGCAGGCGACCTCGGTAATGAGTGATATAAACTCTAAACTGTATCCGGGCCGCCGCGGTAGCTCAGTGGCTATGGTGATCGGCTGCTAACCCAAAAGACGCGGGTTCGATCCCGGCCGCGGCGGCTAGAATTTCTTTGGAGGAGAAATTCTAGAGGACTGTGTACTGTGCGATGTCAGTGCAAGTTAAAGAACCCCAGGTGGTCGAAATTTCCGGAGCCCTCCACTACGGCGTCTCTCATAGCCTGAGTCGCTTTGGGACGTTAAACCCCATAAACCATAAACTGTATTCGGGGCGTACGAATGCCAACCTTTGGCAACATCATGCGGAGAACCTCCGTATCAAACACTCTGTCATCAGAACTATGGTACAAGTTCTATTGTGTACAAGCAACAGGTCTTAAGTGCCGTCGCTGTGTTCTTTACACATTTTCTTGCCTTTCTCTGTTATTTTCTGGGTTGCAGAGGTGCCCCGGTTTATTTCATTTCCACCCTGCTCTCTACCTGGATGTGCAGGTCCTTACACTGACGCCTCTACCAATGGGTTATCGACAGTACTCTCTTTTTATTTAATGTTAGCATCCTCTCCAATTGGTTTTAAGCAAGTGTCCCTGAGCAAGCGCAATCAATATTTTTCACCACCGTGTTTAGTGATCAGCCTACCCAGTTTGACGGCCTTGTCGGCAGAGATGGTCAACGTGTCTTCTATCCCGTTCTTCAGAACTACATTCCCCCAACTAACTACAACGTCATGCGTCCTGCTGAGCATTCCCCCACCCGTTTAGGAATACTTAACTGCAAAGTGCTCTTTTTTCACGCCAGGCCTGTAGGGAATGAGTTGCGTCATGCTAGCTGCAGCGCTCTACTCTTGGATCGCAAAATGCGCTGAATGCAGCCGTCTTCCCCTCCCAGAACCCTCAATTTGATCGTTTCGATAAGCGATCATGTTTGATTGAGAGAACCTGCTACCATGTGCTTTAACCTGCCGCCTCGTACGTCTCTGTCTTGAGCTTGAGCTAAAAGCACTACCTGACGGTCTGCCCAAGAACGCAGGATCACCCGGGCTACCCTTACTGCGGTTAGTTGACTCACGTCCCTAAATTTCTCTGTAATGTGACATCACTTCGCAGCTCATCAACACATCATCCTGCCTGACTACACCTACTGCCGGGCAAAGGCCTCTCCCATTTCTCTCCAATTAACCCTGTCCTCTGCCAGTTGCGGCCACTGTATCCCCGCAAACTTCTTAATCTCATCCGCCTACCTAACTTTCTGCCGTCCCCTGCTACGCTTGCCTTCTCTTGGAATCCACTCCGTTACCCTTAAGGACCAGCAGTTATCTTGCCTTCGCATTACATGCCCTGCCCAAGCTCATTTCTTCCTCTTGATTTCAACTAGGATATCATTAACGTGTGTTTGTTTCCTCACCCACTCCACCCTCTTCCGATCTCTTAACGTTACACCTATCTTTTTTCTTTCCATAGCTCGCTGCGTTGTCCTTAACTTAAGCTGAACCCTCTTTGTTAGCCACCACGTTTCAGCCTCTTAGGTGAGTACCGGTAAGCTGCAGCTGTTGCATAGTTTTCTCTTGAGGGATATTTGCAAACTGCCATTCATGATGGGAGAGATCCTGCCATATGCGCTCCACCCCATTCTTATTCTTCTAGTTATTTCCCTCTCATGATCCGGATCTGCAGTCACTACCTGCGCTAAGTCGACATATTCTCTGACTACTTCCTGCGCCTCGCTACCAACTGCGAACTGCTGTTCCCTTGATAGGTTGTTGAACATTACTTTGGTTTTCTGCCTGTTAATTTTTAGCCCCACCGTTCTGCTCTGCCTGTCTAGCTCATTGATCGTGCTATGTAGTTGTTGTCCTGAGTGGCTTAGCAAGGCAATGTCATCAACGACTCGCAAAATAATCAGGTATTCTCCATTAACTCTTGTCTCCAACTCTTCCCATTTCAGGCACCGGAATACCTCCTGTAAGCAGGCGGTGAATAGCATTGGCTAGATCGTGTCGCCCTGCCTGACAACTTTCTGTATCGGAATTTTATTGCTGACTCTATGGAGAACTGTAGTAGCTGTACAATCGCTATAAATATCATCCAAAATATTTACATAACACTCTTCCACAGCCTGATTCCGCAATTCCTGCATCACAGCTGAGTTTTCCACTGGGTCAAATGCTTTCTCGTAATCAATGAAGGCTATACGCGTATATAGGGGTTGGTTATATTCTGCGCACCTTATATATTCGAACAATATATATTCGGTTATATTCACACCTCAATCCTCTCCCAACTCTCTCACTTATTGTTCGCTGTAGACGCGGCTGACCGACTCGTCACAATGGCGTCCAAGCAAACCTACTCCGCTAACCTAATGACAGTTTACCTTCACCGGTGTAATCCAACCCTCTACACGAAGGGCATGAATTAAGAGTTGCCCGCGTAGCTATTGGGAGAGTAGTGGCATGAATGCAACAGACAGCTCACACCCCTACCCGGAGTTAATAAACACTGCGACTGCCACCAACAATTCGCACATCAGCAGCTCTGGTCCAAATTTCAATTACCGTAAGGATAAATGTCTGGTGGACTTTCGAGTTTCGCGTTATTTACTGTTCGGACAAAATCACAGCCGTGTCCTCAGATTCCTGAACAGCATGGTATGTAACTTACAATTTGTATTTTTCTTTCGCCTGTCAGTACTGAGCGGGGAAGAGAAGCCGGAAAGGCTTCCGCAACGATGTGGACTATCATCCTTCTATCGTGCGCCGCCACCGCTCTCTTCTGGCTAGCGTCACGTTGGCGGTTCCTGAAGCCACGCCTTCCTCCCGGAACGAGGCTCCCACCCATGCCACCGGCGCAGTCTATTCGTGGTCACGTGGAGCTTTACCGACGCGACTTCGCCAGCAAGAAAGCTATAGAATGGAGCAGACAGTACGGCCCTGTGTTCAGGTATTTCCTTGAGTACACATTAAACGGAGTCCAATTTTTTTGTTGTCCAGAATGCGCCACCTTTGTTGCAGTACTTGTGTTCGAGTTAGTGTATTGGACTGCTCTTCTAACAAGCCACACATCGTTCCCGCTTCAATTATTGCAAGCTTTTTGTAGGGTTGTCTGAATTGCATACGAATGAGTGCATGTCCTGATAGTGATGCGGCATGTTACCTACCCTCGCGCCGAAGAACAAAGATTTCGCTTACACTACTAGAATAAAACAGCTGTGTTTAATGACAGCCTCCCAATTGATGAGATGGCGCTAGATTTTGTTTCTCCATGAATTCTCAAGATGCAGAAATTATTTTTGTTTTAGGAAGTTCCAGGATGCACACAAGACAACTGTCATCGGTTGCGATTTTGGTAGCATGCGCCGGAAATGCTAAAGTTCCAATTTATTTTTCACAAGTAGCATATTCATACCTGTAGCCTTGTAAGCTGAACAAGAGGGCTGAAGAATGTGGGGCGCTGACACCTAGGTTTATCTGTCAGCGCCTAATTACGGGCTCTGGGAGGTTTTAAGCCCTCAGGAGTCAGGTAAAGCCCATGTGCTGAGGGACAGACTTTTGACGTTTTCCCAAACATGTCAGCTTTTCTACAGTCCAGAATTTATAATACGACCACACGCACCTACCGTATTTCACTTGTTCAATACCTCAATGCGCGCGTTCGTGAGAGCGTATTCAGAGGGTTATATTATGTGGGGCATTTTGATATCCGCACTATGACACCCGACCGCAGCACGGGCTTCATAGAAGGAAAATCTGAGGCGCATTGATTTAAGCGCACCCTCCTTTCCGGGCTTATTATTATAAAAACTTACTGCTTAATATGAACCGCACTTAGCGCTTATGACTAGCGATAAGAAATAAAAAGCAGAGCAGCTTGGAAAGAAAACCTCCCAGAGCGTTCGCAAAACACAATAACGTAGGCGACACAGACAATGCGTACCATAGACCAGCGCACACTAGCGCCTCTATGGGCCTAGGGATGTAGGAATACAGCAAAAAAGCACTGCAATGCTCTACATCCGCCTAGAAATGACGGCGCTCGCTCTGCGCTTCGACCTTGTCTTATAGATGCCAGAGCCCTGACTGCTCGATATTGTCACGTCGAGCCTTGCTCCCCGTGACATCACAACTCAGTCAAACCCCGCAGAAACAGCCTGGTTCCTACAGCCAAGCAATGCGAGGGACGGTGTGCAGGTCAGACGGACCCCCCCCCCCCTGCCCCCCACACACACACAAAAAAAAAAAGAACAGCGACAGCTGCCCCCGGGGAATCGAACGTGGATGACTGAAGCAACTCACTTGCTAGACAATGCCAAAACACGTAGATTCAAGGTTCTACATTACTTATGTGGTGCCGCATTAAGCTTCGTTTGTCATGAAGTGTTGATATAATGTTAACAAGAACGCTATATTTGTAGACGGGGTTTCCTTTGCGCAACAAATACTCCCTATTACAATTATGAAACGCCACTCATTTCGTGAGCGCTGCATACAGCCGGAAGGCCGCGGTTAATTTCACATGAAGTATGCACTGCTGGTATTTTGAGCACCGCTACATTGTACATCTGTAGTATGGACAATAGCCATCCGATAGCCTTTGAACGGCTATCAATCAAATTCGCATTCGCATTCATTTTTCCCAAGCAGTAGACTCACAGGGAAGTCAAGTCTGTCTATAAGGCGGCGCAGAATCGCAGAAACCTTCAATTATCTCACCTGCTGTTTTCTGCTGTGTCCTCCACTTTGGCGCTCAGTTGGTGTATTATTGAGATCAGTGCACCTATGACGTGTCAATTTGGTGCACTCAAAGTGGTTACTATACTAGGTTACTCCGAGCGAATTGGGTCTGCTGACTGGTTTTCCTGCGCATCATGAATGGTGGGAAGTTTATCGACTCTTCTATAAATTAGAAAGTTCGAACTAAGCTATTGCCTAAGCAGCACAGGTAATCAGCCCAATATCTGAAGTTTATTGTTGAATGCCGGTCCCACAAAGGACTACCGTGAAACCATACACTTCCGATATTGGGTCATCACAGGTGCTGCCTGGGCAGGAAGACCCGTATTCGCACGACAGTGCAGCCACCGCTGATGTGGTTCCGCAGTGTATTCAAAGACGCACATCGATTGTCACTGTGAACCGCAATGCGCGGACTCTTTAGCAACACGGCCCTTTGTGATACACACCTTTGACACGCACCGCATTCTAACAGGATAATGCGTTTATTTGCAGACTGAAGCTCTATTTCACGGACGTTGTTGTGCTTAACGATATAGACAGCGTTAAAACGTTTGCGAGCAGAAGTGAAGTGCAGGACCGAGCAGACGATTTACTCAGAAGCACCAACTTTTACAAAGGTGAGTACAGTAGGCATTCGCACAGAGAAACCACTCTCTAGACTAGTCTGAAGGCTATGGATGTCATTCTACGTGTAAAAACAGTTTCTACCTAGCTGTTAAAAGGAGAGTGTGTTGTCGGCCCAATTGTCTTTGTATGACAAAATGAAGTGGGCGCTAAACTTAGACAAGGGCTGAGTAGGTACACATACGACGATTGACCGGCGCTACTACCAACTGTTTAATGGGAGTGACACACGGAATATGAAGTAAAAATACGAGCATGCGCAAAGAAAGTGTAGGCACACACGTAATACAACCGCGTTTCGATTATCACAAAAAAAGAATTAAGATCAGCACATTGACACCATATCAGATAAGCAGATAAGCATATCTGCAAAGAAGAACGACTGCTGCAGCGATCAGCTAGCCTTTTAATATGGAAGCCCTACAGCAGAAGCCGACCTATTACATTAGCGCTCCTGCATAGAACCTTAGTGTTCTCAAATCTAGCCCTACACGCGCTGACAAAAGAAGATACCTGTCGTACTAGATCTGACGTTCTCTCGTTATTTCCTAAATTTTTCTCATGCTCCCGTAGCCGGTCATTAATGCAATGGCCAGTTTGGCCTATATGAAAAGACCAACAAGAAAGGGGTAAGCTGTATACAACTCCTGTAGCACATTTGACATAAGAGATGCCATGTCGCTTTTTACAATCACCATCGCAAGCACTAGATATGCGAAGGCAAAGCTTAGATAGCTTGTTGGGGGCTCAGAAAATCATAGATACGTGGTGCCTGCCGGCGACCTTCCTGAGGTTGCGCCGCACACGTTACACATATGGGACAAGCACCGACTTTGAAGACGAGAGTTCGGGTCTTCTTTTTTTGAGCGCCTTTAAGTTTTTGCAGCAGGGTTTCAGCGACAGCAGGAATAACTAGGCCAGGGAAACCTCCCGCCAAGATTCGAAATACCTGACCGTTGAGACTTTCCTGTACGGTCAGAAGGAACGACTTTAGAAGGGCAGACTCCTGACAGAGGGACGCAATAGCTCTATTCGTACCTTTCAGTGTAAATAGTGGCATCCTGACAACTCTTTGTTGGCGCAGAGGAAGTACATCCAGTAAACTTGGCTATCACAGAACGTAGGCTATAAGTCTACGAACGGTAACTGTTGATTATCAAGTCGTTCTTGCGTGAAAACCAACCCTCGTGTTAATTGATTAAAAGCACTTAAAATCTGTAAAACAACCGGGTCAAGGAATGTAAAGGTCCGAACCCTTGAAAGAATTAAAACATCCTCTACATATCTAAAAAATTCTAAAACAGGACAGTCCCGTAAATTTAAATCTATTGAGTGGTTGATAAAGGCTCAAAAAAGATCACATGAAATTGGCGCGACACATGAATCAAAGCAGATACATTTGTTCTGCAGGCAAAACTGGTTGTCATGTAAGATAAAGGTGACATTAAAGTAATGCTCTAAAAGCATTAAAAAATTATCTGTTAAAATGCCGGCGTTGTTTTAGAACGCCGCAGCCTAAGAGCATTTGATACACTCTCTAGCAGATGCCAACAACTCAGGATGTGTTATGGAATAGAACGAATCTTCAATGTCTACAGAAAACGCAGAACCAATCTGATCGCTGTTCTGCAAAAACTCAGCAACATCTGCTGACTTCTTTACCAAGAAGGGGTCATTAATAGACAGATGTTTAAACTTAGGAAGGAGAAATCTACTGATCTGGTGTTGCCATGATCCCTTCTGACTTACGATAGTCCTAAATGGTAAATCCCGCTTCAGCGTTTCAGCCTAAAAAAAGACTCACGAGGAACTCTTAATCAAAAGCATTCAGCAACAACGTCAGCAGCAAGATCTTGCAAATCTTCGCACTGCAATGTTTGAAAAGAGCCATTGCGTCCCTCCGCCTGGAGTCTGCCCTTTTAAAGTTGAGCCCTCAAAGCGTGGAGGAGAGTCTCAACAATCAGGTCTCACGCCTCTCGGCGGTAAGCTTCCCTGGCCCGATTACTTCTGCTGTCGCTGAAACTCTCCTGCAAATACAAAAAGGTGCCAAAGAAGGAAGACCCGAACTCTCGTCTTCAAAGTCTGTGGTTGTCCCATGTGAGCACCGAGTGTGGCAGAACCTCAATAAGGTGGCCGGCAGGCACCACGTACCTTTGGTCTTCTCAGAACCCAACAAACAATCTAAGCTTTGCCGCCGCATTCCTGGCGTTTCCGAGGGTGACTGTAAAAACCTACACGGCATCTTCTATGTCAAATGGGCAACAGGAGTTGTGCCCAGCTTACCACTTTCTTGCAGGCCTTTTCATTTAGGCCAAACTGGCCATTGCATTAATGACCGGCTACGGGAGCATGAGAAAAATTTTGAAAATAACGACACAACGTCAGATCTTGTGCGGCAGGTTTCTTCCTGTGTGAGCACGTGTAGGGCTAGATTTACTAGCACTAAGACTATAGGCAGGAGCGCTAATGTAAAAAGTCAGGTTGTGCTGGAGGCCTTCTATATTAAAAGGCTAGCTGATCGCTGTTCGAGTGATGCTTCTTTGCCGATCTATAGCGCTCAATATTCTTTTCTTTATTCTTTTTTGCCATAATCGAGACTCGGTTGAATGACGTGTGAGCTTACACAGTATTTGCGCATGCTTGTATTTTTGCTTCGTATTCCGTGTGCCACTCCACATTAAACACTTTGTAGTAGCACATGTCAATCCTCGTATGGGTTTCTTCTCAGACCGTGTCTAAATTTGGTGCTCGCCTCATTTATATCTTTTAAAGGGACACCGATGAGAACGCTATCAACTTTTTTTTCTTAGTGAAATACGGTAGTTAAGATTTTGCCGCTTTGCTGCCGCTTGTCTGGCAGCGAAAGGTGAATTTATTGCTAAGAGATTCGGATTCGAAGTTTAAAAACTTTCTCCCGCAGCCAAGGTTCAAACTCGGGAATCTCTGATGACCAAATAAGAGAAGAGTGACGTAAAGGAGCGGGAACGAGAGCGAAGACTCCGTAACTGTGAGCAGCGAGCGCTGCACTCCCGCCTAGCAGCAGCCGAAATGAAAACTACTGCCGGCCAGACGTTGAAGGCCTCGATCAGGCGTCGTCGCTTCCTTTACGTTCCCACCAGCTTTACATTGGATGCTGTTACCGATTCAGACCAAGAAGTTCTAGCATTGAACTGCGGGCTGCATACAGTGACCTCAAACCCACTCAGAGTGCGATGCTTTTGAGGGCTGAGGCAGCAGGTCTCGCAAATGAGTCCTAGCGCCGAGGAGTCGGCAGCGTCGCTGTCCCCACCGAGCCACCGTCAGGACTCAAGTGTAATGACTGGTACTTGCGGGCGTATTTAAATTCGTTAGTAATAATTGTGGTTGGGCTGGTTACGCAGCCCAGCTACTTGGTACTTTGAAAAATAGAAAACGCCGAGCTTTGTGTTTTCTAAGGCGGAGCCGGTTTTAACATTAGCTATACACGGTTTGCACGAACTTAGTCCGAGGAGTACCTAGGGAGGCGCTTTGAAGACCTCTGATTCCCCGTCTTGTTAAATCGGGAGCATAATGAAACCACGCGGACAAGCAGACAGCAGATCCGCAAAGCCGACCACAATGTACAGAAACTCAACTGGGCGCCAGTTGCGCACTGAATTGCAGGTTTTCTTTTGCTTCAAACATTATCGCTTCTCGGCCTTTTGACTAAGATCAAAGCATTTCAATATTTAGGTTTTCCTTGTTCGTCTTCCTGGTATGATAAAAGTGCACCAGTGGTTTCAAAACGAAACTTATAAACTTCAATATTGATCAAACACGTAACCTTCATGCTCGTTTGTCAGCCTTTGAGATGTTTGGTGTGTTTGCTTTTAGATGTATTTCACCACCATGCTTGTACTTGCGAGATTGGTCTGCGGCGGTCATACCTGTATTTTAGTTGCTCTTTTCTACCTTACCAGAGCTTCCAGAAAGAGTGGTGTTTTTTGCCTTGGAGCTGGTATTCTACCGATATCAGCCAACTTCATTTTCTCATCAGTGTCCCTTTAACGGGCGACTAAAAGAGATATCAGACGTTACCTTGATCCAGCATAAAGAAGCCAATGCAAAGCTAAATTAACCCCAGCCATAAAGAACATAGGTGCGCACTTCTTGAGTTGACTAGATTATATGTCTAATGCTTGTGTGGAAAGCTAGGGATTGAGAGTTTCTTTGCTGTCTTTCGTTTTAATGTAGAGTGCAGTGTTTGTGAACTCTGAGTTTTCTAGTTTAACATCCTGACGCGACGGACAAGTCATGAGGCTCGCCGTAGTGGAGAAGTCTGGAATGATTAAGACCACCTGGGGTTCTTTAACCTGCTCTGGGAGCACACTGCTGTTTTCGTAATCCGCCTCCAGTGAATTAGAGCTT
The DNA here is from genome assembly GCF_055824585.1 of Amblyomma mixtum. Classification (NCBI taxonomy): domain Eukaryota; kingdom Metazoa; phylum Arthropoda; class Arachnida; order Ixodida; family Ixodidae; genus Amblyomma; species Amblyomma mixtum. The sequence continues at coordinate 183,516,954 of NC_143013.1, forward strand.
CCGCAGCCGCTTTCCAACCGGCTACCTTCAGAACAGCAGTCAAACGCCAAAGTCACTCAAGCAGCGGCGGATCATGGCGGATCGTAACCGAAACTTACGGGAGTTTTCTAGCCCTGGCTTAAGCGCCTGTCACACTAGGCCAACAGACAGCCGATTCGGTCTGCCAGAACCATGTCGTCGTGTTGTCACACTATGGCGACTAAAACAGTCGCCCGAGTATCGGCGTGGGTGCCAAGTCTTCCTCAAGAAGGCAGTCGGCCGATGTCCGTCAACTCTCATGTCACACTAGCCAGGCAACGTGCGAGACTTCCCGCCGACTTCGCCCTTCATCGTTCGAGCTCTTCTTTTCTGACTACTATTTCTTTACTTTCTTATTATGGTTATTATTATTTCGTGCCGTGCGAAATTCATCGGCCGTGGACGCATTATTTGTAATTTTTTGAGCAGATCCTAACATAGCAAAACTCCTCAAAAATCGTGATTATTAACCTTCACTTTAAGGGTAACGGAGTGCATTCAAATAGAAGGCAAGCATCGCCGAGGGCGGCAGAAAATTAGGTGGGCGGATTAATTTCAGAAATTTTCGGGAATACGGTGGCCGCAACTGGCGAAGGAAATGGTTAATTGGAGAAACATGGGAGAGGCCTACGCCCTGCAGTGGGTGTAGTCAGGCTGATGATGATGAACCTCGATTGCTTTCCGCCCTGTACTGAGTGGCAATGATTGCTGGGTGAAAGGCATGTCTCGCAAAAAAAAAACAGTCACTCGCGGACAAACAAGAAGAAAAAGGTTATTTAAGGGTAGAAATAAAAGAAAAATTGAAGAATTTTTTAACATGCTGGCTCGAACTGGGGACCTGCGGTGTGACAGCCTAGCAGAGCCTACTGCTGTGCCCACGACGCCACGCAGGACAGAACGACTCAAGGTCTTCAGAATTGCAGATCGGAAGTGCGATACTCGCGTCGGGATTTGAGCAGGAGACATGTGCGAAAACTTGGCCGGCGCGCTGCACCGGTCGCCGCTTGTGAGCTGCCGCCTCAATGCAAGCAGGGACACACGGAGCGGCAGGCATCGATGCGCCGCTCGACTCGAGCTCCGCCTAGAGCCTGTGTCACAAAAGCACATACGCTTTGCCACCGCCGAGCAGTCACTAGGCACTAGGCTTGGCGTCGAAGTTCGCAGGAGAAAAGACGAAGAGCAATATTTTCAGAGACCGCCTGTATACTCGAGCAGCGACGAAGCATGCCTACGCAAGGTGCGAGCTTTCGGCAACTGCGCTTCCCGCGGTCCTGCCGGACGACGAACTGCGGTGCTCCCCTTCCGCCCAGGTCGTCGCTAAGCCTACCTGGTTTCGCATTGATGCCGCAGCTTAGGGCACTTCCGAACTAGTCAGCTCCGTAATAAAGCAACTAAGTTCTTTACTGCGAACCCTTTCCATAATAAAATAAAGTTTTGCTCGATTCCCGCGACGCCCTATACAGCGGATCTAGCAGACGGCAGACGATTTGCACCAAGCAGCAGCAGCAGCAGCAAAGCGGATACGGGATAAATCTTGCTTGCATCGTAGTTTTCACAGCAATGAGCTGCTTGGTGTTGGTCAACGATCATAAAAAATGATATCTATCTCAGAGCATGTTAAAAACACAAAGAAACAATTATAGCGGAATTGGTTTCGTGTGTGGTGTGAATGCGTTAGCTCGGCGGCTGGTCTCACGTGCACCCGGGGGCTGGCTGTTGGCCCTAAAAGCATGTCGCACTACGAAAACATCTGCTCCTCGTCCGTGGAAGTGTCTTTGTCGGCCTGTGTGCCAGCTTGGTCTACCATAGGTAAGGTCTGCGGACCAGTCGGCCGATTGTCGGTGTCGTCGTCGGTCGGCCTGTGTGCCAGCTTGCTCTGCCATAGGTAAGGTCTGCGGACCAGTCGGCCGATTGTCGGTGTCGTCGTCGGGTCTGTGTCTTCATCATGTAATGGTAGTTTGAGGTCCCCTTTAATATTTCACTTTTCTGCTACGGCAGTTGAGGGCGCGATTCCTGGTTTTAGGTGTCGGAGCTGCCGTTTGCGTTGGTGGCGGAACACGAAGAAGTATTACGAAGAGGAAAAAGAAGTGATGAGTGCTCTTTGTGCGAAACTGTACGAACTATACTATATGGTGGCCAATATCTCTCCCTCAATGAAATATCCACATGAAGACCATAATGGTCGGCGCCTGGCACGAGCGGAAGCGCTAGCCCGATATTATGGCAACAAAACAGGTGTATACTACGTGGACGCTTCCGGCCCTCACCACGGGGGATGGTACACGGCCGCGGTAGTTCACAACAGCAACACAGTTAACGGCCTAACTTTTAGAGCTCGCAGTGCAACACAAGCAGAAGAGGTCGCGATTGCTCTCGCGGCCTCACATTCCAATTCAAAATACATAATCACCGACTCGCGAGGGGCCTGTCGGAACGTCGAACAAGGCTGCACTCCCTTCCTAGCCTATCGAATATATCAAAATTGCATACGGGATACGGACCCCGCACACCGTTACCTCATATGGGCCCCTGCTCATCAGGGGTTGGCAGGAAACGAGGCAGCAGACGCAGCCGCCCGCGCGCTCTCTCACCGGGCTGTTTTCTCCTCCCCATCCGATCAGGAACCCGATTTTAATCCGGTCTATACATTCAAAGATATTACAACATATTATCAAAATTGTCATCGCCTTTACCCTAGCCCATGTAAAGGCCTGAAGAAGGCGGATGAGCGGCTCCTTCTCCGCCTTCTCACCAATACTTTGCTGTGCCCGGCAGCGCTAAAACATTTTGACCCCTCCTTTAGCGGCAGCTGCCCACACTGTAGTGCAGTGTCTTCTGACACTTATCACATGGTGTGGGCCTGCCCCTCCAACCCCGCTATTCCCCCCATCCCCAACCCAACCCGGGAGGACTGGGAGGCGACCCTGCTCGGCTGCCACGACTTACAGGCCCAACAAGCCTTAGTCGGGCGCGCCCGGGCGGCGGCAACCGCCACTGGGGTCCCATACTAGGGACCTCCACCTAGTGTTTGTAAGGATCGGTCCCTTACGGGCTGATCCAAACATACCTCCAGTTCATTCGAAATAAATGTTTTCACCACCACCACCAAAATGAATAGGGCGTTTCTTTCTGCCAGAAGCTTCAGTAGCGGGAACTATCATAAGTCTCTGTAACAAGACGTGCCTAGTGAATTGTATTTATTAACCAAAGTTATATTTATTGATTTTGATGGAGATGAAACGCAAAAGGCGCAAGTGTGCTGTGCGATGTCAGTGCACGTTAAAGATCCTCAGCTGGTCGAAATTATTCCGCAGCCCTCCACTACGGCACCTCTTCCTTCCTTTCTTTCAGTCCCTTATTTATCCCTTTCCTTGCGGCACAGTTCGGGTTTCCAGTGAGATATATGTGAGACAGATACTGTGCATTTCTTTTCCAAAAACCAATTGATTTTCGAAGGTCGAAAGCTGGTGGGTTCATGAAAAGTATTCATTTTTGAAATAGATTAATAAATAAATTATTTAATTAGCAAGTATTAAAAATATGGTATGATTTTGGACTCACTAAACAGATAAGACCAGGCTGCGACTATGTTTTTCTGCATAATATGAAAAGGTGTGTTTTCGAGAACAGGCCGTTAGTGTGGAATTTAAGCTACCGGTGCAAGGTAATTCCTTTTTCTTACTGTTAGATTAAAATGAAATTTCACGCGAACTCAGAGGAATCAAGTTTGAAACACATTTAGGGAGCCTAGAGAAGCTATAATAGAAAGCGTTATTTATGCAGATGGGCGTGCGCAGTTGTGAAGCTATTCTCGCATAAAAAGAATCAGGATATTATTACGGCTTACGATGTGATGCAAAGCTAAATCGAAGGACTGGTTGGCTACCTAGAAAAGTAGCGCCGATTGAACTGATCTTGACCAGAATTTTTAAATTGTTTTTCCGAAGGTGCTACCATATTCTGACTGAAATACCTTTTGGCTTCTCGCAGGATTAGCGAACCTAAATGGCGACGTCTGGGATGCAAACAGAAAATTCTGCATGCGCGAGCTGCGAGGCCTCACAATTCTGGATCCCTCAGCAAAGGACTGCACGGCGGTAAGGCATCAGTGCACTTCCTAAGTTAACGTTAAGAAACCCCGAACAATACTACTCTTGAAAGCACGAGCTGATGGGCGAGTTGGTTGTACATGACATGATTGAAACAGCGCAAGGCCGAAGGCCAAAAAAAGAGAGCAGAGGAAAGGAGGAAAAGGACAACACAGCGCTGAACTAGCAACTGACATTTATTTGGCACGCTGCGCGTATAAATACATTCAGGCACCAAAATAGAAAACAACGCATACAGCAATTCATGCACCAGGATCCCTGCAAGCAAACACAAACTAAGAAGTGCGATTCAGGAAGCGAAGTTCTTTTTGTGATAAAGACACTGATGCAGCACTTACACATGTATCACCATACTTCTTGATATTTGATGCCTCGATAATTTCCCGTGCCGTTCCGTGTCATTGTTTCCGAGAAAGACACTTGGCAAAAATGTTTAGGACAGTTTCTGAAAGAAAAACTAACACAACTACCAGTTGACGATCCCTTCCATGTTAAGAATTCCCTTGACGTGATTAGCACTCTAGACTACTACCATGACAAGCAACTGTGTGCTTTTTCTATTGACGTAAAGGACTTGTACTACTCCATTCCGCATGACAGTCTCCTTCTGTGCATTAGGGACGTAATTGAAAATTATGGTGCCATTCGCTTTCAAAACGCAGCCGGCATGTCGGTCGAGAGCTTTTTAGAAATGTTATTAGCCTACCTTGAATCCACGTATACAGAGTGGGAAGGTCGAATTTTTATCCAGAAGAAAGGGATTTGCATAGGTTCCTGCATTGCTCCAATTTTGAGTGTTTTTTTTTAGCAATGCATGACAGAGAATTAAGTAACCGCTTAAATGGCGCAGCTGTTGCGGCAGTTCGTCGCTTTGTGGATGACTATCTTGTTTTACTGACTTGTGACCGCGAAGCCTTTAGTAGGGAAGTGTCCAAAGTTTGTGGTGTATTTTCCGCTGTTCTTGCCCCTTTGGACGTAACTCATGAAGTTCCTGTAGAGGACACAATTAGATTTCTAGACTTGAGCCTGAAGTTTTCACCTTGCAGTGTGTGCTGGTCCTTCGAGCCTAGGGCCAATAAACCGTTGCTACCTTACAGTTCCGCACACTCGAAGCTTGTTAAAAGAGGAATTGTCATGTCAAGCTTCAGGAGTGCACTTACAAAATCCTGTCTACATCTAACCGAACGCAGCTTTAGTAACCAGGTAGAGAGGCTTACTGCTAGTGGCTATCCGCTTCACGTGCTTTCTTCTGTGGCCGAAGTTTTGTTGAAGAAACTGAAATGCTCCGCCAGTTCTGAACGTCAAACAAGTAAGCGAGTAGCAGCCATTCCCTATATCCACAAGATATCACATAATTTGAAAAGTGTTGGTAAAAGAGTCGGAGTGGATGTTGTTTTTTCGGCCCCCGTTAAGTTATCTAGCTTGTGTACGCGTGTCAACAACCCAGGGAAAACTTCCCCCGATTGCCCCAAAAACCATGAATGCAAATTTGTGAAGTGTCAAAAAAATGTCGTGTATTCCATTCCTCTCACTTGTAATAGGTTTTATATTGGCCAGACTGAACAGTGCTTAAATGATAGGCTCAGGCAGCACCGCAACAATGTAGATAACAAAGAGTCTCGTAACCTTAGCATGCATTGCCGTGAATGTGATTGCACCCCACAGTTTAATTTTTGCCGAGTTGTTGCTAGGAACAAAGACCAGCTTTGCCGGGAAATAATCGAGGCTTCAAATATCAAGAAGTATGGAGATACATGTGTAAGTGCTGCATCAGTGTCTTTATCACAAAAAGAACTTCGCTTCCTGAATCGCACTTCTTAGTTTGTGTTTGCTTGCAGGGATCCTGGTGCATGAATTGCTCTATGCGTTGTTTTCTATTTTGGTGCCTGAATGTATTTATACGCGCAGCGTGCCAAATAAATGTCAGTTGCTAGTTCAGCGCTGTGTTGTCCTTTTCCTCCTTTCCTCTGCTCTCTTTTTTTGGCCTTCGGCCTTGCGCTGTTTCAATCATATCAAATACTACTCTGTGGCCCTCCGCCCCTTTCCTTTATGCGCCGAGTCAAAAGCCAGCGCACTCGCAATTTGCCACATGTCAGCTTCGATGCTCATGTATGCACCAGAAACTAAACTATCATTTCAGCTAAGCACATTTGAGTGCCGTTAAATATTTTTCAACTTAGTTTACACTTTGTTTCGAAATTTGTTTTGTATTCTTGTGATTGTTGTTTTCCTGCTGCTTTAAATTCATCAACCTCGTCTGGTGCCCGCTGGGCATATTATATCTAAAACAAAATGACGAATAAAAATGAGTAAATAAGGTTTCTCATAATCTGGCCACTCTATACAAAACGTGAAGGGCTGAGCACCCCGCGCACTGAAAAAACAATAATTGTACCCACTTTAGCCTACACGTACAGCGAAGCTCAAGTGTGTATGCCCATGCGGAGAGAAAGAATCTACCGCTCTACGGCTTCCGAACAATTTGCTGCTCATCTCATGAAACTACCTAGAAAAATATGTAATCTCCCTAGTTCATGCTGCTAGCAGATGCTCTATGAGTTCTACCAGCAAGCTTCACATCTTTCTGATGGCAATTGATTGCAAGTAACTGCAGACATCATCATCATCAGCAGCAGCCTGACTATGCCCACTGCAGGACAAAGACGTCTCCCATGCCTATTCAATTAACCCTGTCTTTTGCCAATTGCGGCCTACGTATCCCCGCAAACTTCTTAGTCTCATCCACCCACCTAACTTTCTGCCGCCCCGGCTACGCTTGCCTTCTCTAGAAATCCACTCCATTACCCTTAAGAACAAGCGGTTATCTTGCCTTCACATTACGTGCCATGCCCAAGCCCATTTCTTCCTCTTGATTTCGAATAGAATATCATTAACCCGCGTTTGTTCCCTCGCCCACTCTGGCCGCATCTGATCTCTTAACGTTACACCTAACATTTTTCTTCCATAGCTCGCTGCGTTGTGCTTAAGTTAAGCTGAACCCTCATTGTCAGCGTCCAAGTTTTCTGCCCCATAGGTGAGTACTGGTAAGATACAGCTGTCGAATACTTTTCTCCTGAGGAATATTGGTAAAATGCCATTCATAATCTGAGAGAACCTGCCAAATGCGCTCCACTCCATTCTTATTCTTCTAGTTTACTACTTCCAGCACCACGCTACCAACTGCGAAATGCTGTTCCCTTGCTAGACTGTTGAACATTACATTGGTTTTCAGCATGCTAATTTTTAGCCTCACCGCTTTGCCCTGCCTGTCTAACTCATTGATCATGTTTTACAATTCATGTCCTCAGTGACTTAGTAAGGCAATGTCATCAGCGAATCGCAAATTACTTAGGTATTCTCTGTTAGCTCTTATCCCCAACTGTTCCAATTTCAGCTCCCGGATTACCTCCTGTAAACAGGTGTTGAATAGCATTGGCGAGGTTGTGCCTGCCTGCCTGACACCTTTTCTCATTGGAATTTTATTTCTGACTTTATGGAGGACCCTGGTAGCTGCGAAATTGTTATAAATATCTTCGAATATTTTCACACAACAATCTTCTACACTCTGATTCCGCAAATTCCTGCATGACAGCTGAGGTTTCCACATAGTCAAAAGCTCTCTCGTAATCAGTGAAGGCTGTATATAGGGGTTGTTTATATTATGCGCATATCTCTATCAGCTGATTGATAGCGTGAATATGGTCTATGGTCGAGTAAATTTTACGAAAGTCTTCCTGATCATTTGGATGATTGAAGTCTAAGGTTGACTTGAGTCTATTAGCGATTACCTTAGTAAATACCTTCTAGGCAACGGACAGCAAGACGATCAGTCTGTAAATCTTCATGTCACTGACTTATCTTCTCTTATGAATTAAATAATGCTAGCGTTCATTCAAGCTGCTGGTACGCTAGAGGCTACAAGGCATTGTGTGTACCGGGCGGCTAGTTTTTCTAGCACAATCTCTCCTCCATCCTTCAACAAATCTGACGTTACCTGATCCTCACCAGCTGCTTTCCCCCTTCGCATTGCTCCAATGGCACTCTTTACTTCCTCCTTCTTTACAGAACACCTTCTTCGTAAGTGGTTTTCTGCTTGTGTATATTTCATCTTCTTTGTGGAACGGGTTTTTTTCGGAAATGGCAGGGTGCACCACAGAGTTATCACCTTATATAATTTGGTGCCATGTAAATTATCACTGTTCGTGTATGCTTTAACTTGGCTAATGATGTCTCAGACAAGTTAAAACTCCCAGTCTGAAAATCGCAGCTAATCATGAGAGTAGAGATACGGACGCGAATGCGGCATTTTTTGGTGATATTTCGCAAGGCACGCAATGTAAATTAACGAACACTACGGGTACAAACATATCAAAACGAAAGAGCTGACCATGCGTGCGAGGACGTAAGTACGTCGCCGTAGCTTCTAGCGAAGCTCGCCTTCGATCATGACGCACAATTCGCATCCTTTCCTGATCTCAAGGCACGTCTGTTTCTTCGCTTTCGACTACAACGCCAGGTGTCATCTTCCACGCACCTTGTGGCGGCGCGCGGTAAAGGACAAAACGTGCACATAGCGTGCTGTAAGCTTTAGCCACAACGCGTGTCGCCTGCCAAAAGTAAGAAAAATATTCCGATTGCTTTTACCAATCTAAGTAAAATGACTTCTTGACCTTTTCCGCTCATCTCCAGCTAAAAGTCTAGTTATTGGTAATGTCGCGCATAATTAAACGTGTCCATGTAGAGTGCTGGCTACAATGAACGTCGTAGCGGGCATCGGCATGCTAGGCTTAATAAATTGGGGTTGTTTACTGTCCGCACATGCCTAAGCATGTATTGCTCTTCGTGTATAGCATCCGGAAGATATGCAGACTGATGGTCCACCGCGGGAATCAGCAGCGTAAATGAACGAGGAACCAAAAAAAACAAGTTTTGACGGCAGGCATGACAAAATACCGGACTAAGAGAAGCCTATGCATAAACAGACCTATCCAGGCAAACTCAAAGTTATCTGTCTCGTTCCAGTGCAAAATTTGTTCGAGTAATACTTGCTACCGAGAAATGGCAATGTTGAGGCATAAACTGTGCTAACTATAAAAGGGTGCAATGCTCCCAACGAAACAGCGTGAAAGCGCAAACTGTTTGTTCGCTTCCTTCCTATCCTGGCTTTCTACCTGCGGTGCAGCACTTCAGGTGCATTCTGAATGTAGCGCTAGTTGCATTGTTGATTCCTACGCTACTTGCATGAGAGACACATTTTATAGCATGCGAGTTGGAAATATTTGTACCAACAGCAACTGAATTTCAGAGTATATGGAAACCAATTCATTAATATGGGCTTGAATTCCATTCCGCGAGTTTGCTGACTGCTGACGCCTGTCATCCTGTCTACGTTGCTCAGACAACAATAAACACCGCCGCCACATCTAGTTTGCTGAGACGGTGAGGAGGACGTCGACGTGAGGCTGAGACGGCGTGACATCGAAGCTTTGTGATGCTGCTGAACACTGAATAGCAGTTGTAGGACAGATATCGCAGTGTATTCGTAAAAAGCGCGTTTGTCGTAGTACTTATACAGACTGAAGCCTTTGCTCCTCTCTTTTCCAGAAACAGTTGCACCTGCTGGAACGCTGGATTAGCGAGGCTGACAGCCAGCCGTTGTCTCTGCAGAGTTCACTCCAGGACTACTTCGCCTGCAACGTAGCGTCTCTTTTCTACGGCTCAAGGATCGCTGATGACTCTTTAGCCCTGCAACAGATGACCGACCTGCTCAAGAGGATGGGCAGGGAGCAGTTCGATGGACCACACTTCACTTTTTGCCCGCAATTTCTGTGCCGTCTTCTTGAGGCCTTACCATTCACTAGATACGGGAGGCTGCACAGAGCTGGACATGAATTCTATATGTTTACAATGTGAGTATCCAACGTTCCGCTATTTATGCGAAGTCTGTTCCTTATTAGCTGAAGCTCTCGAGGAACTGTTTTGCGCCTGCTTTTGTCAACATGGACGACACCTAAGCCTTGAAGCCAAGGGCACCGGCGGGTAAACATCGCCAGAATTACCAACTTCTTTTTCAACTACCAACAGCGCGATTGATATTCACATGGTCCATCCATCACCATGGAGAGAGAGCCAGTGGAATAACTCGGATATGCGACGTTGCAGTGGGAGGGCGTTTATATTAGCAGATTTGAATTTCTAGCATCTAGTGATTGTGCTTATATCGTCTTCTGATCAGTTTCGGCCGCAGCATGAACACAAAATGAAACTTTTTAACATTAAACCATCCCCAGTGCATTCTACCTCAATGCTCCAAATCTTCGATGGAGATATTCGTTATTTTCTCTCAGTGCGCTCAACAATGAATGCTGTGAAACCAACCTTTTTATTCTAGGTCAGAAGAAAAAGGAAAAAAAAGTTACTGTTTACGTAATAGATTAGAGCCAAAAGCGTACGGCGTAAGGTTCGCATCAAAGCAACTTCCTTCAGGCAGTATTCTTCAGCAAATCTCATTGTCATATTGAGGCTAGATGCACTCCTCGATCTAAGCGTGCCAATTTTTCTGGTCCCCAGAACTTAATGATACCCCGTCCTGATAAAACTTTGTTTTCAATGGCATCGGGAAAATGCGTCCCGAATAAAGCTTTAAAGACTTTAAAAAGCCGACATGTGTAAAAGACCTGCCGTGGTTGTTTCGCGTAAGAAAAAAATTACACCCACACTTAGGTGAAGACAACCCTGCAAAAAATAGCCAAGTTTTGAACTGTTTCGACCATCTATTCATGTCTAAAAGCACATTATTTCCGCTCAGCAGATTTCCTGCCCCTATGTCACGCATCTGAAAAGGAAATTAGACTTTTTCAACGATCAAACTACACAGTCATGCACTCGCTTAGTTATATGAAGAGCTACTTCGTGCAGCAACGCAATACTTACACACGTTTCTCTCTCAAGACAACAGATGGAAGTTTCTATTCAGAAACAGAAGGAAGAGAAAGAAAAGGACTTCTTTCACTCCTATATGAGAACGATTGAGAAGGCAAATAAAGAGAAGCATCCATTGTTCCAACGTGAGTTGCGGAGCATTCTTATTCTACAAAATTAATTCTTCTCTGCCAGCGAGTTAAAGGTGACTGGCTAGATGAGTCGTCAAGAGCAAGCTTGACGTCTAAGTTGCTTAACCCCATTGAAATAAATGGCTTACTGCAGGAGAAGCTAACTCGCTGGAGGGTGGACTGACGTCTTGGTTACCTAATCCTTGCAGATCGCTTCCTCGTCGGCCACGTAAAAAGCTTCGGTTTAGGTGGCACGTTCACAACTGCTGCGAGGCTGCAGTTGCACTTTCTGAACTTGGCTGTTTACCAGGACACCATACAGTCTATCGTTCAGAGAGAAATCGATGCTGCAGTCGGTCAGCATAGATCTCCAACGTGGGAGGACCGAAATCAAATGCCATTCACTATGGCGTGCATCTGGGAAATGGAACGCTGGAAGCCCACAGCCAAACTTGGAGGGGCGAGGCAGTAAGTCTACATCAAACTCTAAAGAAATGGACGTCAGATGCACCGTACCTGCCAGACTATCACTCACGCAAGGAACTTAAAAGTAGCAGAAGAGAAGTTAATTCCCAAGTACGGTTACACCCACCATGGTTTCTTATGTGAATGCTGAAATTTTTTCTTGAGGAGTGAAGCGGCAAATTGTGAAGTAGGTCAAAATCTTCAATTTTTCAGTTTATTGGTTAAGTGATACTTGACTTTTTATCGGTTTGGTAACTAAACATTACAAATAAATATGCAGGAGAAACGAAAGACCTCTTACTTTTCTTTCTGAGTGAATGTCGAAGATTGTGAGCGAATCGCGCTTCCATTTCTCTCGGCACATCGCAGATTCCGCAGTCTTCCGATAGCGGAGCACCGCCATTTGGTATTTCTATGCATTACTGGGAAGAGAACAGATCAGAGCTTCTACTGGTCGCAATGCTGCATTTGTTTCGCGTAAATCGAAAGCAAATGAGCCGCTAGAGAACTAAAACGAAAGAATAAACTTTAGAGTTGAATTTCTCTGCTTTCAACCTTTTCTGCATTGCTGCCTCTCGACCCTTCCACATTCCGAAACGAATAACTCTAGAATGGCTCTGGTTTATTGCGCATCACACATTAGACCTGGTGCAGAGCGACAACAATCGTGTGCGTTAAACTTGCGATTGTTTCTGAAAATTTGTTTTTCAAGAAACACTTTCACCACTCTGTTCATGGTCGGGTAGAATATTTATCTTCGTCAGAATTGGGGCATCTAAAAGAGAAACAAATGTGTCCATTGCAGAAAACAAGACTTTGCGATGATGCTTACATAAGAAACACTCGTGCATTTCTCCTTAGATATTCAACGCCTCGATGATGATTTCTTCAGGGCGCTAAATGTAGTCCGTTACCAATTGCAAAGGCTACCTTAATGTGGAATTTAAGTTTGTAATCGGCACAAAAAGTTACTTGTCTGGTCTATGGTTGGCTGCATTGGATGCAAAAATAAAGGGACTTGTTTTAGAGCAGCTTCTTTACGGCAATCAACATGTATTGCAGTTGATCGCGGCAGCGATTGCGCAGCGCATCGCCGACGTGCTACAAGCTGGTAGGGCTGGGAAGGTTTGTTAAGCTTCCCTAAGCTGCGTAAACGCTTGTGGGGTCATGTATGCAGTTTTAACGGCCGTGGTAAATCTAATCTTTTGGATTGTGCGTTTTTGTTGTTGTTTAGAATTTTAATCTGTAATCACTCCTCGAAATGTATTCACCAGAACAAAGAGCACCCTTAATTCTATGGCGAATAAATCAGCAAGCAACTGAAATCATGGTACGTTTCAGCTGTGCACCTATTCAGGGCACAAAAACGTTCATGCTAATTAAGAGTTTTATTCCATTCATGGAATGCATGCGCTGTACGTTTCTTTTTACAAAACTTTTCCCACTGCGCACTTTGAGCTAACGTATGCTGCTAAAGCGAAAGATTCTAGAGCACGTAAGTAAGGGCATTAGCGTTCATAACTTCTTAATCTATAATAGCACATGGGCCAAAGTGAAAATCGAAATTTATAAACCGATGAATTTTGCTAATGATTATTGTTAACGATGTGTTATATTCCGGCTCTTCACACAAAACACTCAAGATTCAATGCAGAAGTGATCGATAATTGTGGGACTTTTTAAAGGTTGGCATTGTCACTTAGTATTGTTTTAAATTATAGTTTATTACAAATAGTTGTTAATAAATGTCGGTGAAAAACAATTGTATACAGCGATCAAATTTTTTTGCTCAGTAACATGTGACTGAAGAGTTGTTACTCAATTCAAATTGAAACGTAACGACACATAGGAATTTACTGCATACACATCTTATTGATATAGTGGATATATAGTTAATTTCTAGAAACTATTCGCGCTTTTTTATTTTCATAAGCTAAATATATTAAGTTCAATTCTTAACAATTGTATCTTGGTGTAAACTATTGTTTGTGTGAGACATGTCCCGGTTTAGTCTAAGATAGCGTCAAGCAAAGTTCAGGGCTCACTCATTTTGCAACGAATATGTAAAATGATAATAAGTAAACAAGTAAAATGAACTAGAATAAAGTCTGCACAAGTCGTTCTTGGTAGCGCACTGCGTTGTTTTTAGCTAAAACATCCTGTATGAAGATTTGTGGCGTCTGCTTGCCTGTCAGATTCTATTCGAAGAAGTTCTATTCCAGAACTATCGTCTCATTCTACCTACGTCACTCTGGTTTGGCTCAAGAGGACATTTGTGTTATTCTCTATTTTTAATTCTACTTTAGAAAATAAAGCATCCACCATCTGTATCTTTTTGCTCTTATTGTTCACAGAGCCAGCAAGGACCTCATAGTAGATGGCTTCTTTATTCCCAAGGGGACGGTCATTTTTTTCAACCTGTGGGCCGTGCTCAATGATCCATCACACTGGAATCAGCCGGAAAAGTTTGACCCGAGTCGATATTTCCACAACGATGAATCTATGGTGCCCAAAAAACCCCAGAACTTCATTCCATTCTCAATAGGTAGGTACCGACTACATTCCGACTGCTTCCTCGAGCAAACAGATGAGTTCCAAATGCTTGTATGTAATTGTGAAATTGTAGCCTGAACATTGTCCCCGAGCCTAAAGCAGCTGATTAATTTAGAGGGAAAATATTTCTTCTCTCTACGTGACACGTGCGACTATTGTTTGACAATGATAAATCTACCATTACTAGGATATAAAAACGATAATATTTCTCGTCGTCACTGGGGAGAAGACGCAATTGTAATGAGGCGACTCGCACAATTAGTATGGACGGCCACAGTCCTTGTTTCAGCGGTGCTGCTCAGCAGGCCAGCGTTCGGGAGCGCAAAGCCCAACTTCGTCAGCATCGTCTTTCTTCTTCTTCCTCTCCTTCGTCGGCGCTAGCTGCTGGGGCACCAAACCCGAACTCTCTTTCTTACAATACCCCCGGGGTGAAAAGGCGCCAACCTGGCGGTCTAAGGGCACAAGACGATAGCTGGGTCGCAGTAGGGCTTCAGGCGGTCTATGTGCGCAATTTCACGGCTGCGGCGGCGGTGATCAGGCGAAGGCGTGATGGGCTCGACGAGATAATTCACTGGGGATGTCTGCTGAACAACGCGATAGGGGCCCTGGTATTTGCGGAGCAATTTTGTAGACTGCCCTGAGCTGTAGGAGAACACCCAAAGCCAAACCAAGGACTCAGGAAGATATGACGGCGGCAGACCGTAAGAAGCGGCGTGGGCGCTTTTCTGACGGTGCTGGTCGTGAGAAGTAAAGGAACTGGCGAGCTGACGGTATTCTTCGGCATGCGCAGCGGCCTGAGAGGTGGTTGTAAATTCGGTCGAATCGGGGTGGTAAGGGATTATGGTGTCCATGATGCAGGAACGCTCGCGTCCGTAGCGAAGAAAATACTGGGAAAAGCCAGTAGTGGCTTGCGTTGCAGAGTTGTAAGCGTAGGTAACGAAAGGTAGAACGCGATCCCAGTAGGAATGATCGGCAGAAATACACTTGGCCATCATGTCACCTAGAGTCTGGTTCAAGCGCTCGGTCATGCCGTTCGTCTGCGGATGGTACGAATACGTCTTGCGAAGAACGATATGACACTCTCGAAGAAGGGCTTCCACGACGCCAGACAAGAAGACGCGACCCCGATCACTGAGCAATTCCCAAGGCGCACCGTCACAGAGAATGATGTTCTGAAGTATGGCGTCTGAAGCCATCGCAGCTGGTAACGGGGCAGTTTCCGCATAGCGCGTGAGATGATCAATGACGACGATGATCCAGCGATGCCCTGCGGCAGTGCTGGGAAGTGGGCCATAAAGGTCAATTCCAACACGGTCGAATGGCCGGGCTGGACAAGGTAACGGTTGCAGAGGAGCAGGTTAGTGCGGTGATGGGTTCTTGCGACGCAGACATTCCAGGCAAGAGCGTATGTATTGGCGGACAAAACGATACATACCCCTCCACAGAGAGAGAAATGAATTTTAATGAGGGAAAGGTGGAGAGGTCGGCCGGTGGTAACATGGCCCTGGCCTGCTACTCCACACAGGGGAAAGGGAAGAGGAGGAAAAGGAAAGTGCGAATGAAGGCTGATGATAGCATGATACTATGAGTTTCACGGGTGATGTCTACACACACACTCACACACACCACACTGGCTGGCACTCGCATCGCGGTTAGTAGACGCACATAACTCATAAAACTGGTGTCTGCAACACAAACACCGACACATGTCATTAACCATGTAGGTTGTGCACAGGCAGTCACAGACGAGTATCCAGACCTGTTTCACACAAAAAGTTGAGCAGTGCCTTTATCACACGCCACCAATCAGAACGTCGCGTCCTGGCGCCCAGAAGAGTTTCCTCAGAGAGAGGGCGAGAGTCCAGTTGTTTCACGGTTGCCTCCAATGTTCTTATTGCAGAAGTATAGTTCGGGCAATCGCAAAGAAGGTGTCCAATAGTCTCTGGAGTGTGGCACTGTGCGCAATTTGGGTTACTTTCGATGCCGATCTTGTGAAGATAGTGTTTGGTGTAGGCAACGCAAAGCCGTAGCCGGTAGAGTAAAGTCCCATTACGTCGCACCACCATAGATGGCAAATGTAATTGTGAGCCAGCGTCAAGCTTACAGACGCGGTCCTGTTGATGACTCGAATCATGCCAGTGCGACTGCATTGCCGCTTGCATTAAATGCGCCAACAAGGCTCCAATGTCTGATCTAGAAAAGGCTATCTCAATGAAAGCACCATCACTATGTGCCATCCGAGCCTCGGCGTCAGCACGCTCGTTTCCCGCTATGCCGCAATGGCTCTGTATCCATTGAAACTTTATAATATGGCCGCGGTGCAAAGCTTCGGCTAACAAAAGCACAATCTGCTGAACCAGCTGCTCGGATGCCCTTGGTTTTAGATAAGTTTGTACGACCTGCAATGCCGGTCTCGAGTCGCAGAATATCGTCCATTGCTGCGCTGGCTGGTGACCAATATAAAGGACGGCTTCTCGTATGGCAGCCAATTCGGTTGCCGTAGAGGACGTTTTGTGCATGAGCCTGAAACGGTGACATGAGGCATTTCCTGGCACTATCACCGCTGCAGCTGAAGAAGTGGTCGTCACGGATCTGTCCACGAAAACATACTGGGTGTTACTATACATATATGTAATGTATGACAGCGCCAGCTGTTTCAGTCCGACTGTTGGAATGTGCGTCTTCTTTGTTATCCCTGGGATTGTTGTCCGTATACATGGTTTTGGTACTGCCCAAAGTGGCACCTCCGCAATCTGGTGTGGCGCGTAGTTCGAAGGCACCGCATTGCGCTGCATCCAAAAGGCTCTAGAAAAGGCTGCATCTGGACGCACCGCACTAATGTTGGTCAGGGGGTGATGACGATGCCTGGTCAGATGCCGCAAATGCACACGAAGTGGCTCCTGTTGAAAATAAATTCGTGCTGGGCAGGCGCGGGCCTCATAAAATGTGCCCCATGTAGAAGTTTTACATGTCAAACCCAAGCATACTCTTAAAGCACGAGCCTGCGCTCTTTAAAGCACACGCAGGCCTGATAGTCTGACGCCCGAGAGAACGGGTGCACTGTATCTCCAATAAAACCGAAGGCTCAGGCGGGTGAAAGTTTTCAGCAGACCGGTATGAGCACATTCCGGGTCCTCGTGGTAACTGGCAGAAATGGCGGAGCGGAGATACCTTGGAATCACGAGCAGCCATTTGCGACCATAGGGGAGGTAGTTCCCACAGTATAACAGCTGGTCCAGCACGACAAAGTGGTGAACTAGACGACGGAGGGCTCTAGAAGGGAGACGCGATGAGCGGTTGGCTAAGAAATCCAGAAGAGAAGTAATCCAAGGATCCTTGCGCTGTTCAGAAGCCATATGAATAGCGTCAAGAGAAGGTGACAGGCCGGATATAGATGTTGGGTCAGGATCAGAGGTCGCAGGGGAGCGCGAGAGAGCGTCGGCATCGGAGTGTTTACAACGGGAACGACAAATGACCCGAATGTGTCTTAATCTTGTAAACGGAGAGCGCTACGAGCGAGGTGGCAAGACGGATCTTTGACGACAGCCAGCAAATGGCATGGTGATCTGTAATGACATCGAATGGGTGCCCTTGTAAGCAAGGACGAAATTTTGCGATCGCCCCAATAATCGCCAAACATTCTTTTGCCGTGACTAAATAATTAGTCTCCACTTTTGTGAGCGCACGGCTCGCGTAAGCAACGACATACTCATTGAAACCAGGTTTCCGCTGAGCTAGAACGGCACCGAGACAAATGCCGCTGGCGTCCGTGTGGCGTTCTGTAGGCGCCGAAAGTTCAAAATGGCGCAAGATCGGGGGAGAGGTGAGGAGCTGGCGCAGCATTGAAAAAGCTTCGTCGCATGCAGTGGACCAAACCGACAAATCGGGGCTGCCAGCGAAAAGTTGTGTGAGCGGGGCAATAATGGTAGCAAAATTCTTGACAAACCGGCAAAAGTAGGAGCCAAGTGCAAGAAAGCTTCTGAGTTCTTTCAGGGATGTGGGGTTCGGGAAATGAGCAACTGCGCGGAGCATGGCAGGGTCCGGGAGTACACCATCCTTGGACACGCCGTGGCCTAGGATTGTCATGTGTCGGGCGCCAAAGCGACACTTTTTCAAGTTGAGCTGCACGCCAGCGTCACTGGGACAGCGAAGAACACTCTCAAGGCGGAGAAGATGAGGCGGAAGATTCTGGGAGAAGATAATAACATCGTCCAAGTAGCAGAGGCATGTCTGTCATTTAAGCCCGTGGAGGATGTTGTCCATCATTCGCTCAAACGTAGCAGGCGCGTTGCAGAGACCAAATGGCATCACTTTAAATTCATACAGCCTACCAGGCGTCATGAGAGCTGTTTTCGGGCGATCGACATCGGCCATGGGCACCTGCCAGTACCCAGAGCGCAGATACAACGAAGAAAAGTACTCCGCTCCCTGCAGGCAAGCAAGCGCGTCATCTATACGAGACAGGGCGTAGACATCCTTCCGAGTAATTTTGTTTAGCCGGCAGTAGTCTACGCAGAATCTAATGGAGCCGTCTTTTTTCTTGACGAGCACGACCGGAGGAGCCCACGGGCTGTGAGAGGGCTGGATCACTCCGCGGTGTAGCATGTCGTTCGTCTGTTCATCAATGATGCGGCGCTCAGAGGTGGAGACGCGGTAGGGGCGCTCGCGCAAGGGTCCGTGGGTGCCAGTGTCGATATGGTGCGGAACCACTGTCGCACAAACCAGCGGTGCTTGGTGAGAGTCGAAGGATGCGCGGATGCGCTGCAGCAAAGCGATGAGCTGGGCACGTAGGTGAGGTGCTAGAGCGGCATCGACAGAATGAGAAAACATATCCGGGGAGGGCTAGTCGGCGACGTCGACTGGAGGAGTGAGGGCGTTGATGCCATGGATATCATGGTCATCAAGGACAGGAGAAGCGTCGTCGAGATTGATGACATCAACCGTGCCAACCGATCCTCCCCGAAGTAAAGCGGTGGGGAAAAACGACGGATTCGCGACGTACAGGGCGCCACAACCACCAGAAAGTGTGAGCACGGCATGCGGGAGCATGAGAGGTTTCAGGGTGGGCAAAATTGGGAGAGGGTGAGTAAAGGACAGTAGCGTCAGAGAAGACAGCACAAGTCAACGGCACAATAACAGAAGAGAAAGCTGGTACGTCGATGAGGTAAGCAGCAAGAATAGGCGCGGAGGCAAAAGGGGAGGGGTCCAGAAGAGCATCACACAGCGGCGACAAATCAATTTGAACACGTGCACAGTCAATGATGGCGGGATGCGCGGACAGAAAGTCCCACCCGAGGATGATGTCGTGAGAGGAGCGGGCGAAAATGAAGAACTCAGTAGTGTAGGAGAGGCCTTGGATGACTAGGCGGCTGTGCACGCTGCCAGAGGGCGAATGGCGTCAGCGCTGGCGGTGCGAAGCGAAAGGTCAGAAAGTGGCATGGTCACTTTTTTAGTTTCCGGCAGAAGATTGGACTAATGATAGCCACGGCAGCACCAGTGTCAATAAGCGGGTCAACAGAAACTCCTTCAATGAGAACTTCAATAACGTTTATAGGAGCGGTGATAGGGCATGAGACGGTCGTTGACGGCGCAGTTCTTGTCTCCGGAGAGAGCGAACGGCGTCGAGGAGACCGCGACCGATGGGTTCGGTTGTAGGAGTCGGAGCCAGACGGAGAAGGATCCTGAGGTGGCAGAGGAGAACAGACAGGGACGGAGGGCAATGGAGCGTCGTACGCCGGCGAGCGCCCGTAGTCGTGAGGACCGGATCCGCGCGTGCGGCACCAGCGGGCCACATGACCAGCGACACCGCAGGCATAGCATATCGGGCGGTTTTCTGGGTTGCGCTACGGATTCATAGGGCGGGCACCGGTGCGAGGCAAAGGATGGTTAGTGATTGGCAGTGCAGGGGCGAGTTGCGACTGAGGGTTCACTGTGACAGGTGGCTCTTAAGTCGGAACAACCGGCTGAGGTAGTGGCCGGATGACTGCTTCAGCATATGTCAACGGTGCAGTGACCACAGGAGGAGGATTAGTGGGTAGCAGGACCTCAGCTACCTGCTCCTGGATGACACGCTGAATAGAAGGCGACAGCGATGGCGTTGGGGCGGGTTGGCAGGTAACCAGCGATAACTGACGGCCACCTCCTACGGCACAAACTGCTTGATGTGCTGAAGAAGGGTCGCTTTATCGTTAGCACGACCGCCTACCGCCAAGCTCTAAAGGTTATCGTCCGGGCAAATGGCACGCCGGGTGACATGACGCTGTTTGCGGAGCTCGTCGTAGGTCTGACAAAACGAGACGACGTCGGAAAAGGTTTGAGGATCTTTTGAAATCAACATTTGAAATGCGTCGTCCTCAATCCCTTTCAGAATGTGTGATTTTGTCAACCTTGCTCATAGATGGATTGAGCCGCTTACACAAGTCAACAAACGTCCTCGATATAGCTGGTGAAATTCTCGTTATTCTGCTGGGCCCGACTGCCAAATGTTGTTCGGCACGAAGTTTGCGAACAGCGGGGCGGCCGAAGACGTCAGTCAAGCCGGGTTTGACAGCCGCAAGGTAGTAAAATCTGCTTCGTGGTTACGGAACCATAAGTTGGCGACGTTGGTCAAGTAGAAGATGACGTTCGTGCGGTTAACGACGTCATCCTATTCGTTGTGAGCGCTCACGCGTTCGTAAGATTCGAACCATTCTTCTAAGTCGGTATCGTCAGTGCCTCTGAAGATCGTAGGGCCGCGCTGAGGGATGGCACCGGAAGAGATGACAGTTATGGGGACAGGCTGGGCAGGTTTGCCGGGATGTCGGACGTCGTGGTAGAGCCTGGTAGCCTACGTATCGTGGCATAGCTCCAAGGGGATAACAGGCAGCACCTCCACCAAGTGTAATGAGGCTTCGCGCACAATTAGTATGGACAGCCACAGTCCTTGTTCCAGCGGTGCTACTCAGCAGGCCAGTGTTCCGAAGCGCAAACCCGAACTTGTTGTTGTTAGCCTTTGAAAAGATGGCACATACCCACACTGGGGGATCGACCAAGAATCGAGAGGAGAGGTTGCTCTTCACCTGTACATATTAACGGCAAAAGAAAAGCACACGGGAGAGCAGCACCAGGGGAGTCTACCACTAGGAGGGCAGGGAGTGAAAAATGGTAGGAGTTTGGATTGGAGACAGAGAGAAAGAAAGAGAGAGAAAAAGAGATTAATTCGAAATATTATAAAGCATAAAAACGAAAATACTGTAAGCTTTATCAAGGCAGTTGATGAGATTCGTCAGCTTCGCCTTACTTCTTCTTCCTCTCCTTCGTTGGCGCTAGCTGCTGGGTCATCAAACCCCAATCTCTTTCTTACACAATGCATTATATTAAGGAGAGCGTAGACATCCGCCACAGTGTTTCAGATGATTATTCTGAACGCAAATTATGACTGAACGCAAATTGAGCCTGTTTGGTTTCGGGACACCATTGAAGGCATTATCAGGGTAAACAAACGAGAGAGGAAGAAACTCGGCTAACGTAAACAACGGACGCGAGCGCCTGAAATAAACGGCACAGATACCAGCGCATACTACAGCGAAAAGATCTTATCGGAACATCTTATCGAAACCTCTTATAGGAAACTGCAGTGGTGGCTTTCGGTGAGCAGTGAACACGAACGCACGTGAACACAGCTAAACGCACACCAAACCCAAGATGACGAAGGGAGCGCGAGCAAGGAATGGTCACATGACCGCTCTCTAATCCGCCCTCACCGCCGCGGCACAAGCACCGGCTCCAGCCAAGCGTGCTACGATCCGCTTCTAACAGACGTGTGTGTCCACTGAAGCCGTCGCACTAGCCGCTTTTGAAAAGCGGGACCGAACGATTGACTATCCTAAACTGACCAGCGTGCCACGGTGGCTTAGTGGTTATGGCGCTCGGCTGCTGACCCGAATGTCGCGGGTTCGGTCCTGGCTGCGGCGGTCGAATTTCAATGGAGGCGAAATGCTAGAGGCCCGTGTACTCTTTGATGCCAGTGCACGTTAAAGAACCGCAGGTGGTCTAAATCTTCAGAGCCCTTTATTCCGGCGTCTCTCATAGCCTCAGTTGCTGTAGGACGTTAAAGTCCCAGAAATCAAACCATACCTTTATGCGGTTGCATTGACTGGCTCTACATGGCGTTCTTTCTGTCATCCGTGGATTAGTCTACAATGATGCGCGTCCACAGGAAGCTAGATGGCGAAGTGAAAACGCGTCAGGCGTGGAGCGAGCGCGTTAGCGTTGTGAAAAAATTGGCTACGGTTTTCTCTGGTTAACCGTAGTTGAATTGGGAAAGCAACTTGGCACGTGGTCTACGCAGCGTCTCATTCCGACGCTCTCGAGAACTCAAACCAGTCTCCTCCGCAGTGGAAGAATCACTCCTGCACGTGGCACGACTTCTTCTAGCCGTACCTTCGTTACGACGCTTCTCTAGTCGTGCAGCTGCGTTCTTGTGCCGTCTCTTGAGCGTGTTGTCTCGTCATCTCTTCGTTCTTTCGTTGTTGCCTCTGTTTCGTGCTCTCCGCAACGACTAGAGTCCGCTATTGTTGTTGTTGCGACTGAAAAAAAGACGAAAACCAATTTGCACGGGCCTGCCGACTGGCTCGACCAGAGCCACCATCGCTGCCACGTGCAGATAGAGGAGAATTGAAAGACGTGAGAGGAAATAGTGAAAGAACAGACACGCGTCGCAACAACCGCGTCCGCCGAAGCAGAGCCACCCGCTGTAACAGATACGCCAAGAATATACTGTGGCGAAGCGCATATATATATATATATACCCTCCACGAAGCGACAGCGCCTCTCCTTCTGCCCCAACGGAGCACACCTGGTGGAGCGAGCGGCGACGGCAGCGGCGTCGACGGTGGCGCCAACTGTTGGAGAGCGGCTGCGGCGTTTCTAGGCAACGGCGGCTCAAGGTCGTTCGTGGGCAATGGCATGCTTCTGAAGTGCGACCACGCAATGAGCCGAGCTGGCTGGCGGTCAAAGGAAACCGGCGTTTCTTTTTTTTACTTACGAGCGACGTCACATAAGCTCGACTGCCTATGTTAGCCACCACTGGCATCACCGTGGCGCAAATTAATAAAGGCATAAGAGCAGCATAGCTGCTGCCGAAGCAGTCGACGTCGCTGCTTCGGCGGACATGGTTGTTGCGATAAAAGCCTTGTCACTAGATTCTTTCCCATAGCTCACCATGAACTGCCTTCCGTCTGCACACCGCAGCAACAGCTAACCAGCTGCAGCCAGTCGATTCGGCCTTGAACGTTCCTCCTGGCTATGTTCAGAGCGGCCGCACAGCACCGCGAGCAAATCCTCTTAGCTGCCGCCCCATGTTCACTTCACGTCATTCTAAAACCGCTAATTTCATAAGGCAGCCACAAACCGCAGAGATAACGTTCCAAACGATGACGCAGGCAACACTGTGTTGACACTGACACAAACACCTTTCCTTTAGAATACGCTGTGTTAAGCTATTAGCGTACCCGTTTGTGAATTTTAGAGCTGAGCTCCTTGGCACCCTTTTCAGCGTTTCGTGGCGTCGCCGTTGTCCGTTGTAAGCAACAGTGCATACCATAGTTGCACTTGAAGGTGCGAAAGCAATGGAGCTAGAGCTTGGGAAGCAGAGGGAAGGCGCATAACTGCCCTGTTGAAACAATGGACACCTCAATCCAGCTTTAAGCTTTGCGGCGGTAGTCACAGATGTGCGCTGCATGCGTTGGCATTGACAACGTTTTGCCAGAAACGTGGCGCTTAAGCCATATGCCGTCGTCGTTCATTGTGTTTATTGGCATTGGCGTTAACAACGTTTTACACTCCGATCATTTTAAGGAAAGGAAGTGCGCATAACTGGCTCCGTAGTACCCGTATGGGCTACTTGGTGTACATCAGGCATGTACATCAGCGTTGTACTGTTATTCACTTCTCCTCGTGTCTCGTAGTTTCGCTGGGGAAGTTATGTCTGATGGCTCCCTGGGTCAGTGGGTGGCTGAATCACGCTTGTAGGTACGTGGGGTGATGAGAGAGAGAGAGATGTGGCTGCATGCGTTAACGCTGACAAAGCTGAGTGAACTTTCGCGATCAGCCATTAACTGCCACCTGCCAGGGTGGCTGGTTGTGTGGGCACTGTAATGTAGATTTAAAGGCAAAGAAAGAGGAATTGCTTACCACTTATACGGAGGAACAACCCGTTTCTGTCGCTCGTAACGCCTCCAACGGCTGTGTCTCCCTCGCGAAATACTTGTATATACCTCGCCTTTGATAACCAGGCATTGGTGCAGCAAGTCGAGCATATATCCATCTATTTTTCCTACCACAAAGCTTCCTTCAAGAGAATCAAGAACTGTTTGTGAGTGTTTCTTGAAGAAGGAATGTGTGAAAAATAACAACTTGTCTGTAATTGCACATACATGTCTTCCTCAAATTCTTTGCCTCAGTCTGTGGAAATGCTAAAAGAGGTCATGAGCTGCACTCAAATTTCGCATTTCGAAGTAACGTAATCGTCGCCAATTTTTTCTCACCCGTGTCTTTGTCTTCCTGCTGGGAAATGCCAGAATTTTCGTTTACTTGCATATCCTTGATTTTTGCTCTAAATAATCCGCACAAATTACTACAGTTGTACCGAATGGTTAGTTCGTATCAGCATTGTGCCAATGCACTTTGGCGAGAATTTCTCTGCCTCCTTTGAGATACCCCACCCTCACTACTCCATCCACTCCGCAATAATCTGCTGCAATAGATATTCAACGCCTAATCCTTAATGCTCGTTCTCACTCAGTTTCATTGTTTATTGCGCAGTTGCATGCATGCATCTGCGCTCCTTACTCTTCTCTGATCGCTGTTCTTTGATGAGTGAACTCTTTTTCCGGTCAGCTGAAGAGATATGTGGTTCCCTCACCTTTTCTGCACAGACAATTTGCAGCCTTCCAGCTCCATTCAAGGGTTTCAAATGTAGTCTGCGCTTTTTTCCACCTTTTGTATGAACGACGTCCGAGTGTTGAACACAGTGTGTAGCGATAAGCACGTTAACAGCAGGATAGCTATGACGTCCGTTCTTCCGAGCTTCAAATTTCTTGATCCTGCTGCTCTGTTGCAGTGAGCATCTGATCTTCGAGCGGCATGGAACATATTTTGCGGAAACGTGGAGAATTTATTTATTTGAAATTTTGCGTCATGGTGGGCTCAGATAACTCTATTTATCGGGGTAATTGAACGTCTTTTTATGCGACATATATCTCTCGTTAACGCATTCCTCTTATAGACATGTGCAGTATTTGACGCGTAACTTTTGAGCCCCCACGTCCCCATGACAATTTTCTTCGTCTGGTGTTCTTGAATTTCATCATCTTGTGTTCGCGCAAAAAGTCCGGGTTGATCGAAATATCCGCGACGGGTATCAAAGAAGGGTATTAAGATAACCGTATCATTGTCTATGGTTGCGCCAGTAGCTATGTTTTAATTGGGCGAACTTGTGGAACCCAAGAGATGTCTGCATAGCCATGATAGGGCAGTGGCAACCAGCACCCTCTCTGCGCCCACAGAACACTGCTGGACAGGACAGGAGCGAAGTTAGGGTGCCTAGGGACGGACGCGTATGCTAGCGCTGCCTCCAGTCTTGCCGTGTAAGACCCAGCTACTATGTTTGTTTTTGTTAGATGGCGCGGAAACGATGTTCTGCGTAAAGTGACTAATTCTGTGATTACCTGCGGTCTCTATATATTCCTGTCACCCAACACGTATAGGTAATACATAGAGGGACTGCGCTTCGCGTATTGTCGTCCAAATGATGCGTGAAAAAGTGCAAAGCATGTTGGTTGGTTTATGGTGTTTAACGTCCCAAAGCGACGCGGGCTATGAGAGAGGAGGTAGTGGAGGGCTCCGGAAATTTCGACCACCTGGGGTTCTTTAACGTGCAGTGACATCCCACAGTACACGCGCCCCTGGAATTTCGCCTCCATCGAATTTCAACCGGCGCGGCCAGGATCAAACCCGCGTCTTTCGGGTCAGTAACCGAGCACCATAACCACTAAGCCACCACGGCGGCTTAAAGTGCAAAACAGGAAGGGCGTCGGGCAAGTTCACACAACCTCTCTGGCGCCATTCACCAAACGTTAAGGGGTCCATGAAAGGATGTTCGAGGTTGCCTATAATATGTTTGCATTATCTAGAATACAGGCCACTCAGCGTTCGTGCCGCGTACTGCACCTCAAAAGAAACCGATCATTTAAAGTATATTTTAAAAATTAGCGTTTCCGCGCCTCACGGCGACCTGCAGTGCCGAGCTTTCGTCCGAATCCGAGCAACGCGCCATGCCGCACTCTTTACGTAACCAGCGAAAGGCTGTCATTGGTTCACAATGACGCCTCTTTCTGACGTCATACAGCTCCCATGGCCGCGGCCGCAAGCTCCGCACCCTCATCCCGCGATCGTCGGCAGCCGGCAGAGGGACCGAGTGGGTGGTGCCGGCGGAGGCGCCGACAAGCCAGCGCGCAAAAACTGACAAAAGAAGAAAGGCGCGAAGAGGAGTAAATTCAACTTTCGACAGGAGATAACAAAGCTTTAATAAAACGCTTTAAAAAAAATCTTGCTAGAAAATATTTGTAAAGCGGTGTCCTTTAACATCCTAGGCATGCCGCAAGTTTATTGGGATCCCCTTTAGAGCCTCTTTAACAAAAGGTAATGAGAGTTGTGGACTGGAAAGACATGCAGGTAAAAGTTTATAAATGAAGGACATCATGGAAATTTTTGATTCGATTATGAGTTCGCGTTGTTATGTGACCAAGGAAAGAATAGCAGCGCATGATTGCGGCCATAAGCACTCGGAATCAGGAAGGGGAAAGAAAAAATGTGAAAAAAAATTCGGAGGAGGTACTTGAGCTCCGCCTTTAGGGTATGACGTGATAGCGTTATTGGATTAATTCTCATATATGCGGAATTAGCCATTCTCTACTTAAAATTAATACATTTGTGGCAGTCATCGTATCACTCCTGACGCAGTGGTGCAGCGGTTAAGCTACGGACGGTGAAACGGACGCGCGAGCGGCAAATCACGTAGAAGCGCGGCCGGGCGCCTTGCCGAAACGCGCGGTACTCAAGTTGCAGTCGCAGTTCGTCGGTATATCTTTCTCGACAAACCCAGTGCCACGAACACCAGCATGGCTTCTGCGCACAACGAACGGGCAGCAAGCCGCAAGCTTCGTGTTGAACGCATGTTGGATGTGCGCTGCGTTGTTCGCCGCTTGACGTGCGACTCCTGGGTCCCCGCACGGCCCCACTGCGCCCGAATGAGACGAGCGGGAGGCGCTGCCGTTGTTGTGGTGGTAAAAACGTTTATTTCCTCTGTAAACAGGTAGTTACATAGAGGTTGTTCTGGGGTCAGGCTGAGTGTCGTTCCCTTCACAAACACTAGGTGGAGTCCATAGTACGGGACCCCAGGGGCTTCCACTGCCACCATTGCTCGTTCACAATCATAGCCTTTTGGGCTTTCAGGTCGGAACATGCTCGTAGGGTCGCCTCCCAGTCCTCCCGGGTGGGGTTTGGGTTGGGAGTAAAGGCAGGGTTGGAGGAGTGCGCCCACGCCATGTGGTGTTCGTGATGAGGCGGAGGAACAGGCCTTCTTCCGCTCTCGTTAAACCTTTACATGGGTGGGGGGGGGGGTACATTTTATGTCTATTTTGGTATAGTTGACAGAAGCCAACAGCCACAGAAACCAAGGGGCACAGGGGATTTTTTTCTTAAAGTAATTTATTTATTTTGTGGTGTTGATCAATTTAGAATATTACTGAATATGTTATCGCTTAAAGATAATTGATTAGAAAAACAGAAGAAAAAACAACCACATGCCGCCGGTGGGATCCGAACCCACGACCTTCGATTTACGCGTCCGGTGCTCTACCTCTGAGCTACGGCGACGGCTGTCAATTCTTCTGCTTTCGGGGGTATTTATGTTTACAAGTAACCTAACCTTGAGAGTGTTCATCAGCGCCACCCACGTTCATAAGCGGTGGACGTAGAACGTCCTGATTTACCGCAGGTGTGACGTAGAACGTCATCGAACGGAGAGGGTGGAAGCTGCGTGAGAACCCTCTTGTGCTTCCTATGGCATCAAGGCTGCCAGAATCGAGGCCCTCATTATTTCCCTGAAAGTGTAGGCGGCCGTGGCTTCCGCTGCTTCTTCAAAGGAGGCGGGGGACGGGGTTGCTCGGTTAGAGAGCGCGCGGGCGGCTGCGTCTGCTGCCTCGTTTCCTCCTAGCCCCGAGTGGGCTGGAGCCAAGACTATGAAGCGGTGGGATGGACTTCGTGCTTTCGAGCTGTTTTGCAGTAGCCGGTAGGCCAGGTACAGGACCCAGCGCAATTGGACGTTCCGACACGCCCCTCGCGAGTCGGTTATGATTGTGTTGGAATCAGTGTTGCCGCTAACGCGATGGCGACTTCCACTGCTTGGGTTAGGTTTCGAGGTTCGAAGTTGAGCCCGTTCCCCATTTTGGACTCGTGCGCTATCTGTTGGGGCAGTGGCATGCTGTTGAAAACATTTATTGAGAAAAGTAAAAGAAAGTAAGAAAATGAAAGGTTACAGAACGGGTGGTGTCCTCATTTCAGGACCCCAGTGGCTATCGCTGCCGCCCGGGCTTGTTTGATCAGCTGTTGCTGAATGGCAAGGTCCGAGCTGAGCAGAGTGGCCTCCCACTGCTCCATTGTTCTAGGGAATTTTAGATCCAATGGTTTTGGCCCAACGCACCCACTTGTAATGTGGTATGTTGTGGGATGTTCTTCGCACCACGGGCAGGAGCCTTCGTAACGGCCCGAGAAAATAATGTGGTACTTATATGGATTAGGAAAGGTGTCGGTCTGGAGTTGCCTCCATTCGCGCGCCTCCTGAGCATTTAGCCTTTTATGCGGTGGGGGGTATTGCTGGCGAAGCGTTCTAAAGTATTGGAGCCGTGCACTGTAGGCAGTGGGGATTTCGGGGGTGGTGGTGTCCTGGTCGGGGGTGTCTGTCGCTCGGTTGGTGTGCCCTCGAGCTGACAGGTCCGCGGCCTCGTTTCCCTCGAGCCCCGAGTGCCCCGGAGCCCATGTGATTTCGTGTCGGAGTTCGGAATTGTGTACAGGGGAAGTCGTTGCAAATACGGACAACTTTTTGGGGATTCTTCCTGCGAGAAGAAGTCGACCTGCCGCCTGGGAGTCCGACACAATCTTCACTTCTTTGCCGTGCGTATCTCCGTATTGGACGGCGAGCGCTATCGCGGCCGTTTCAGCTTCGGTGACCGTGCAGTGCCTCAGGGAAACGCTGGCCACTTCCTGAAATGTCGAGTCCACCACTACTGCCGTGGCGCGCGTGGCGTCTCTGTGTAGGGCGGCATCTACGTATAGAGCATTGAAGCTGCGGGCAACTGTGCGCTTTAAGTAGTCGATCCGAGCGTTGCGTCGGCCCTCGTTGTGCGAGCGTGACATGTTCTTGGGTAGTGGATTGACGTGGACTCTATTGCGGTACTTGGGTGAAAGGTTTTCCGTCGACTCGATGACTTGGAGATCGGCCGGGAAGCCGATTCTAATGAGTATCTGCCTGCCGGTTTCCGTGCGAAGGAGTCGCTCTCGCTGTGCGAGGAGGAGAGAGTCTCTGATTTCGTCGAAGGTGTTGTGAAGTCCCAGTGCTTCGAGTTTGGTGTTGGTCGTATACGGGGGTAGTCCGAGGGCGTGTTTGTATGCCGTGCGGATCAGCGCGTCCGCCTTCTTGAAGTCTTGTCTGAGAAGAGCGTGATACGGAAGACCGTAAGAGATGCGGCTGAGGACAAGCGCCTGCACCAGTCTTATTGTGTCTTCTTCTCGCATGCCCTTTCTGTTCCTGGCCACCCGGCGTATCATTCGGGCGATTTGCTGGGTGGCGTGGGACAGTAGCTTGAAGGTGTGTGTGGCTTTGCGGTCGCTTTGTATCCAGAGACCGAGTATGCGGACTAGAGAAGTTTCCTTAACCTGGGTACCATGAAGTAGGACGTTGATCGGGGTGTCTTGGGATTTGTACGCAAACCCCTTGACTCTGATTATTTCTGATTTTTCAGGGGCACATCGCAGGCCGCGGCATATCGCTTCTCTTTCGACGCATGTCGCCGCCACTTGTAGCGCTTGTTCCTTGTCCGCCAAAGAGCCTTTGGTGGTCCAGATGGTGACATCGTCCGCGTACAGAGTGAATCCAATGTCGGGAACTTCTTGCAGGGCCTTTGCCACTCCAATCATGGCGACGTTAAATAGGAGAGGGGAGATGATGGATCCCTGAGGCGTGCCCTTGTTGGGCATGCTCTTGATATCGGAGCGCGTTTCGCCTATGCCAATGGTGGCCGTGCGGTTCGAGAGGAAATTCTTGATGTATTGGAATACCCGTTCACCACAGTGGAGGTTATTCAGTTCGTTCAGGATAGCGTCATGCGAGACGTTGTCGAAAGCTCCCTCGAGATCGAGAGCCATGACGACGTGTTCGGATTCTCTCGGGATGCCGACAAGGACCTCGTTATGAAGAAGGAGGAAGGCGTCTTGCGTAGAGAGACCCGCCCGGAATCCCAGCATCGATGGGTGGAAAAGGTTGTTTTCTTCTAAGTAGTTTTGGAGTCTTGTTTGCACAACTCGTTCGTACAGCTTGCCGAGGCACGATGTCAGCGAGATGGGTCGGAGGGCTTCAATTGTAGGTTGTTTCCCCTATTGCGAGTAGAAAGGGGAGAGCGTGGTGTTAGTGGGCGCCACCTGATACGCTACGTGCGCACCAAGAGAAGAGGAAAAGTAACGGAAACGTACTTTGCTACTTGCTTGACTGCACCTTCTATCATTTTATTGCACATAATTACTAAAATACACCACTGTACATGTCTGCAAAGAATCCTTCTAAGACAACACCATATTCACTAGACGCGCCTTTGTTCATTCCAAACTCTCGAGCTAACGTGGCGGACTGGTTAGCTCGCTCGTCTCGCATTCCGGAGGCCCTGGTTCGATTCCTAAACTCCACCAATTTCCTATTCGATTTTATTTATTCATGCCTTTGGAGTATTTCGCTCAAGGCCAACGCCGCGACGTCCACGATGACACCGCCTTTTCTGCGAGACGGGGCCGTTAACGCTTCCGCGTTAAAAGAAGAGTATTCTTCCACTGTCTGGCAAGGAGAAGACACTTTACGAGAAAAAGGTTATCAAACTTGTTGGGGAATGCACCTCATTTAGGGTAAGAAGAGTCAGCAGGTGCATATCGTCACGTAGTGGTGACTGAAGTCTGGCGAACAGGAACACAGCGAGAATGTCTTCGAAACAAAACTCTTTATTCGGGCTGACTTGCGCCCGCAAAGAACTGAAGCACTCAGCGGCGGCGTAGCAACAAGCGTGCTCGGCGGTCGTCGAACAGAATGAACGCCGCTGTCGGCCGTGCTCTTTTTAAAGCTGATAGCGAATCTTCGAGATAAAGCTTTAGAAGTTCTAGAACATCCTGGCGCAAACTAGAATCGGCTCCGTCCGGATGCGATCAATCGAGATAATTCTAGGCGCGTCTTGCGTCACAAACGAAGCGATAAAGCGGGGTGCCGGCAGCCTTGAAGCATGAACAAATAAACACAACAAACAAACGCTACAAAGATTCGCGGCATTACTCCCCTCTCAAAGAAGCATCGACTCGATGCTTTAGAACATAATGCGGCTATCAACAATCAAAAGCGGATTGTGCAAAAATAAACACCGAATGTGGAAACACGGCGTCCTTTAGCGTGCATGATAGGGCTTTAGGCGTACGACATGGACTACTTTGGATCGTACGCAGCGTCGCTGGGATGCAGTCATTTGGTCAGGGACGTCTTCGTAGTCCAATTCACATGGCCGACGAAGAACCTTGTACGGGCCGAAATAGTGTCGCAAAAGCTTTTCGCTCAATCCTCGGCGGCGAATGGGCGTCCAAACCCAGACTCGGTCTCCTGGCTTGTATTCCGCGTTGCGTCTTCGTAGGTTGTAGCGTGTGGCGTCGGTCCACTGCTGGTCTTTGATCCTTAATCAGGCAAGTCTTCGGGCTTCTTCTGCGCGTTGTAGGTAGGCGGCAACGTCGACGTTTTCTTCCTCGGTAATGTTCGGCAGCATGGCGTCCAGCGTGGTCGTGGCCTCTCTGCCATGGATGAGCCTAAAAGGCGTCATCTGAGTGGTCTTCTGCACTGCAGTGTTGTAGGCGAAGACTACGGAAGGCAAGATGACGTCCCAGGTCTTGTGTTCGGCATCGACATACATGGCGAGCATATCGGTGATGGTTTTGTTGAGGCGCTCGGTGAGACCGTTGGTCTGCGGGTGGTATGCAGTTGTTCTCCACTGGCTGGTTCGGCTGTAATGGAGGATGCCTTGCGTCAGTTCCGCCGTAAATCCTGTTCCTCTGTCAGTGATGAGCACATCGGGGGCGCCGTGTCGGAGAAGAATGTTCTCCACGAAAAATTTGGCGACTTCTTCTGCTGTTCTGTTCGGTAAGGCTCTTGCATCGGCGTAGCGGGTCAGGTAGTCGGTCGCTATAACGATCCACTTATTTCCAGATGTTGATTTCGGGAAAGGGCCAAGCAAGTCCATGCCGATCTGCTGAAAGGGCCTTGAGGGGGGTTCAATGGGGTTCAGAAATCGTGCTGGTCGGGTTTGAGGGGTCTTTCGTCGCTGGCAATCTCGGCAGGTTTTCACATATTGTGCGACATCGGCTGACTGTCGGGGCCAGTAATACTTGTCTTGAATGCGGCGGAGGGTGAGAGAAAACCCGAGATGTCCAGCTGTCGGCTCGTCGTGTGAGGCCTGAAGAACTTCTCTGCGGAGACTTACAGGTACAACAAGGAGGGAGGGTGTCTTGTTCGCTGCAAAATTCTTCTTCACGAGGACATCGTTCTGTAAACAAAACGAAGACAATCCTCGCTTGAACGAGGCGGGGGGTGAATAAACCTTGCCTTCCAAGTATTCGATGAGGGATTTTATGTCGGGGTCCGCGCGTTGCTGTTGTGCAAAAGAGCTGGAGCTGATGGGTCCCAGGAAGGCGTCCTCATCGTCGTCCGGCGGCGGTGGATCTACAGGGGCTCGTGACAGGCAGTCGGCGTCAGAGTGCTTGCGTCCGGACTTGTAAAAGACGGTTACATCAAATTCCTGGAGCCGCAGGCTCCATCGAGCGAGGCGGCCGGAGGGGTCCTTCAAACTGGCGAGCCAGCACAGTGTGTTGTGATCGCTGACCACCTTGAACGGTCGTCCGTACAGGTAGGGGCGGAATTTCGACGTAGCCCAGATGATGGCAAGGCACTCCTTCTCAGTTGTCGAATAATTAGCCTCGGCTTTGGACAGGGAACGGCTAGCGTACGCGATGACCTTCTCCACTCCGTCAATTTTCTGAACGAGGACAGCGCCTAGGCCCACACTACTTGCGTCGGTATGAATCTCTAACTCGGCGTTTTCATCGAAGTGCGCGAGGATCGGTGGGGACTGGAAAGGACACTGAAGTTCCTTGAAGGCTTCCACGGCACGTCTGCCTTTGTCAGGTGGGTCAGTGGCTCGGCAATGCGCGAAAAGTTCTTCACAAATCGTCGGTAGTACGCGCACAGTCCGAGGAATCTGCGGACAGCTTTCTTATCGGCCGGTGGCGGAAACATTGCGATAGCAGGTGTTTTCTGCGAGTCTGGGCGTACTCCCTCCTTGCTAACAAAGTGGCCGAGAAACAGCAGCTGTTCATAGGCAAAGTGGCACTTCTCTGCTTTCAAGGTTAGCCCGGACGATTTGATTGCATCCAGTACTGTTCGAAGCCTACGAGGGGGTACGCAAAAGAAACCGGACTAAATTTTTTGGTCGGCGAAGCTTGTGTGGTACCGCGTTTTGCCACTAGGAGCGCATAGAACGAATATTCCAGACTCAGTAAGCCGAGTGCCGTCGTTGAAGGAGGTCAGACTAGTTTAGTCAGAGTTTTAGAGTCACGACTGTTTTGTGTGAATGTCGTTTTTGCAATATCTGATTTTCGTGAACAGCGTGCGCCGGTGAAATTCTGATTTTTGCTCGGAAAAAGTTGAATGGAAACTCTTGAAATATTAAGAAAGACGTACAAGGACGATGCTATGGGGACAACTCAAGTGTTCCTGAATCGAATCCTGAATCAAAGCAACAATCATGCCGATGGAAAACTTCATATTCAACTCGCCTCAAGAAAGCTCGTCAGGTGAAGCCAAACCTGAAAACAATGCTGATTTGTTTTTCGACGTGAGAGGAGTCGTCCATTGAGAATTTGTTCCGCAGGGTCAGACAGTTCGCCAGGCTTTCTACTGGGTTGTTTTGAAAAGATTGGGCAACAGTGTGCGGGAGAAGCGGCCAGATTTGTGGCGGTCGGGTGACTGGTTTTTTCATCATGGCAATGCCCCTGCTCACACAGCCCAGTCTCTACGACAATTTTGTACCAAAAATGGCATGACCCCTATTCCTCAACCCGCATACTATCCCGACCTTGCCCCGTGCTACTCCCTTTGTTTCCTAGAATGGAAAAATAGGTGAATGGAAAGCGTTTCGTTGATGTTGCTGAGGTGAAGAAAAAAATGACGGAGGCACTGTCAAGCATCAGAAAAGATGAATTGAAACAATGTTTTGAAAAACGGAATGAAAGATTCGACAAGCGTATCATTGCAAGTGGGGAATACTTTAAGGAAATTGAAAGTCTGTGCCTAAAATGTGAACAAATAAGTTCAAACAAAAACAAAAAATAAACAAATAAGTTCAAACAAAAACTAAATACCCCCTCGTATTTAGGTGTTCCTCAAAGTTCGAGGCGAAGACAACGACGTCATCTAAATATACCAAGCAAATCTGCCACTTCAGGCCTGCCAGCACTGTATCCATTACTCGCTGAAATGTGGCTGGTGCGGAACAGAAACGAAATCGCATCACCTTGAACTCGAAGAGGCCATCTAGAGTGATGAATGCGGTCTTCTCGCGATCTCTTCATCGACCTTAATTTGCCAGTAGCTGCTCTTAAAGTCCATCGATGAGAAATACTTGGCGTTGCAGAGCCGGTCCAGTGTGTCGCCGATGCGAAGGAGGGTGTAGACGTCCTTCTTTGTGATGTTGTTCAAGTGCCTGTAGTCAACGCAGATTCAAAGTCAACCGTCTTTCTTTCTCACTAGAACAACAGGTGCCGCCCAGGGGCTCTTCGAAGGCTGAATAACGCCGTCGCGCAGCATTTCTTCCACTTGGCCGCGGATGGCTTGTCGTTCTCGCGGCGACACTCGGTAGGGGCTTTGGCAGAGAGGTCGGGCGTGCTGGTCGGTTATAATGCGATGCTTGGCAATCGGCGTTTTTCGGACCTTCGGCGATGACGAGAAGCACTCGCTGTAGCTTCGAAGGAGACTGCGGATCTGGTCTTGTCTGTTCCGGGGCAGGGCTGGGTTTATGTCGAAAGCTGGCGAGTTCACTTGGTCAGGCGAATCTTCTACGGATGGGTCGGAGAGCCCGAAGAAGTCTCGTACGTCGAATATTTCGTCGAGGAATGAAAATCGTCGTTCCTTTGTTAACGTGCCGGTATTCTTCGCTGAAGTTAGTCAGCAGTACTTCGGTTTGTCCATTGCGGAAATGTGCGATGCCTCTTGCGATGCCGATTCCTCGGTCGAGAAGCAACTGCATGTTCCCCTCGATAATGGCTTCAGTGGCGCTTCCGTGGCGCCTACGGTGATGATGACGCTTGAGCGGGGTGGGACACTCACTTGTTCCTCCAAGACACTAAGCGCAACGTGATCTTATCTTGGATCGCAGGTCAATGATAGCTTGATGCCCATAAAGGAAATCCATACCCAAGATCACTTCGCGGGAACATTGCCGTAGCACTACGAAGGTCGTGGGATGGGTATGTCTCTTGAGAGTCACTCGCGCTGTGCATCGTCCTGATGGCGTAATGAGGTGGCCCCCTGCGGTGCGAATTTGTGGGCCGTCCCAAGCGGTCGTTATTTTCCTCAGCTGCGCAGCGAATGGTCCCCTCATCACCGAATAATCGGCTCCGGTGTCGACTAGAGCGGTGACCTTCCGGCCGTCGATAACCACTTCTCAGTCGGATGTCCTGGCTCTGGAGTTGAACGTCGTCTTCGGCTTTGGATCACGGCTTCGTCGGGTATGTGAATCGTGGCTGGGGTATGTGGTCGAAGCTTTTCTTGACGGCGGCGTCGTTTTGAAGGTGGTTCGCGACGTGGTCGAGGTTGTCTTTGTATGCGGCGTCGGCGTAGTGGGTGTGGCGTCTTCATACGGCGTGGTCGCTGGAGGATCTTCGTCGTTTCCTCGGCAAGCAACCTGACCTCCACAGGTTGCTTTGTTTAGTTTCCCCTACGGGCGCTAGGGGACCTTCCTCGGACAGCCTCGGCGTAGCTGCGGCCCGGTGATGCAAATCGAGCGGTGGACGGCGACGGGGAGCAGGAAAGACGGCTTCAAGACCCGTACTCCCCTCTGCGCAGGTAGTCGTCGATTTCCCGTGGTCGCTGGCCGGGGAGCGGTCGAGGGGCGTCGATGGCGAAACCTCGCAGCTCGATGCGTCTCTGCGGGCAGTGGCGAAGTATGTGTCCGGCATGGCCACAATGTAAACACAGTGGGCGGTTATCGGGAGTCCTCCACTGGTCGCATTTCCTAGTTCCGTTGCTTCGCTCGTAAGGTGGTCGGGCGGGAGCTAGAGGTCGTCGTTCTTGTAGAGCTGGTGCCCGTCGAAGTGGGATTGGGGGGCCTCGTCGGGGCGCAGGACTGCGTAGTGCGGCGGCATAGTTCATGGCTTCAACTTCCATTGGTGTCGTCTGTGGCGGGGAGCCAGGTGCATGCTGAACCTCTTCACGGATGATGTGCGTGAGCGACGCCACATGAGGGTGCTGCGCCTGCTACGGTGGGGATGGCAGCAGCGGACGAAGTTCTTCGCGAACAATTTCGCGTACCAAATCTCTCAGGTTATCCCCGCTTGCAGGAGTGTCTCCTAGGGGGCTTGCCGTCAGAACTTGAAGTGGTCGGTTGTAGTGACGGGTCCGCGCGTCAAGGGTCTTTTTGACTGATGAAGCTTCAGCTACAAACTCGGCGACGGTTGTTGGAGGATCCCGGATCAGAACGGCGAAGAGTTGCTCCTTCACGCCACGCATCAGGAAGGAGAGCTTCTTTTCCTCAGTCATGTCAGGGTTGGCGCGGCTGAAAAGTTGTTTCATATCTTCGACATACGCAGTCACGGTCTCGTTTGGGCGTTGAATTCTTGATTGCATGAGGACCTCCGCTCTTTCCATACGTACGACGCTAGTTACCGTACCCAGTAGCTGCTTCTTGAAGGTCGCCCAGGTCGTAAGAGAAGATTCGTGGTTTTCAAACCACGTTCTGGCAGGGCCGTCCACCGCAAAATAAACGTTTCGAAGCTTAGGGCTGTCATTCCAAACGTTCAGCGCTGCCACATGGTCGTACATGTCTAGCCAGTCCTCTACATCTTCGTGGGGTTCTCCACGGAAAGTCGGTGGCTCACGGGGCTGGCGAAGCCCGACGGGCGTTGGCGGTGCACCAGGTTCCATCGTGAGGGGCATAAGTGGATAGCAGGTCAGCACCTCCACCAGTTGTCACGTAGTGGTGACTGAAGTCTGGCGAACAGGAAGACAGCGAGAATGTCTTCGAAACAAAACTCTTTATTCGGGCTGACTTGCGCCCGCAAAGAACTGGATCACTCGGCGGCGGCGCAGCAACAAGCGTGCTCGGCGGTCGTCGAACAGAATGAACGCCGCTGTCGGCCGTGCTCTTCTTAAAGCTGATAGCGAACCTTCGAGATAAAGCTTTAGAAGTTCTAGAACATTCTGGCGCGAACTAGAATCGGCTCCGTCCGGATGCGATCAATCGAGATAATTCTAGGCGCGTCTTGCATCACAAACGAAGCGATAAAGCGACGTGCCGGCAGCCTTAAAGCATGAACAAATAAACACAACAAACAAATGCTACAAAGATTTGCGGAAATATGCTAGATATCAGAGGGCAGTAAGTGCTGGATGGGATGCATTTGGTCCACAATCCCGAGTGATGAATAGCAGCGGTATTGTATCACTGAGTAGGAAATAATATAACAGCAGCACAACGTCAATGCTCGCCATTAGAAAAGAAATTCGCAGGCTAATGAAAAGTTTACATTAAATTGCGTAGAATGCAAATAGCTATTGATGGCAAAATGGTCTAACGAGTAGTGACAGAGGAGAGCTGAGTGGGCTAGTGAACAAAGGTGAGTTAGGAAAGTCATTGGCGAAGCACAAAAAGGGAATTAATTATGAACACGGCATGTAGTGTGAAAAAGAAGTAGCCGATGGTCCCAATATGTATAACTGGAATGATTTCAAGATAGGTAAACGTAGCAGAGCGGCGAGAGAGATTCAAGAGGGCCAATCAGATTACGATATTGGCAGTGGTACGTTGGGCGATACATAGGCGAATAAGGTTAATAATACATAACTTTGAGAGGTCTTTATCAATTCTCCTATTTCTTCCACTGAATATACTTGCTTTTTTCATATTTGCAATAAAGCGTGATGTGCTCTGTTATTATGGCAGTCGTTTTTCCTTCGTACTCCTGGTACTAATTTTGCCATTTTGTGCAGGCCGGAGAACGTGTCCCGGACAGAAATTCGCCATCATGCACATGTTCTTGCTTATCACGTTTGTGCTGCAAAAGTACCGCGTGGTTCTGGACGAACCACTGCAATATGACTGGGAGGATCCGGAGCTGGAAGTACGCAAACTGCTGGACGTCCGCTTCCGGTTCCTACCCAGGAACTTCACTGACTCTTAAGAGCCAACCCTTTTATTTGTACGATGGTTATCTCCAGTATTTTCATTTTCTTTCATTGCTTTAGTTTTTCAGTTCTCCGCTGTCTATCTGTGGTGTCCTTTTCGGGCGATTTTTATAATACTGACCAGCCTGCATGAGGAAACGAGAACTATTCAATAAACTATTTGTCCAATGAAAGTATTTTTGCGAGGGCTCGCTGTTCTTGATTCAAGCCTGTGTTTTTTTTGTTGTTTTTGCTGAGCGGATGTATTGGTTGCACAGCAGCAAACTGCCTCTCCTTTGTACCCTGGTCTTCAGTCATTTTCGTGTGGTAATCGTCAGCATAGAGGCAAACGGCTAATAACGGCTGGTTTGGCCTGCTCAGGATCAGGGGCAAAGTATGCAATGCACATTTGACGGTAAGTAACTGGACCCACCAGTTGACTGGAGGCGTCTAAGACGCACACAACTACACCCTCGGCATACAGTCTTTTGAAATATGAAAGGAGGGTTGGCTCTAGACCTTGTGTCTGATGCCCCCGAGTGAAAAAAAATATTTAAGGTAGTACTCCAATGGCCGTATCCTTACATGCAGAGCCGCAGCGGTAGCTCAGGGTTTAGCGTGCTTGGGTGCTGACCAGAAAGACACAATTTCGTTCCCGGACTCGGCGGTCGTATTTAGAGAGAGGCGAAATTCTTGAGGCTCGTCTATTGCGCTATGTCAAGGAACGCAAAAACCCAAATCGGTTTTGTATGGAGCCCTCCACAAAGGCGTCTTTGATAGCATGACTCGCTTTCGTTCAATAATACATATAAACCATACCCTACGTACACTGTGTGCCACCGCGTTCGGTTGACTCATGTTCATTCTGAAGAATTGGCTCAAAACGACGGGAAGCGCACTAGAACAACAGGAAGGCCTGAAAGACGTGCTGGGATTTTAACGTTTTTTTCACCTCGCAAGAGCTGTCTGTTCAAACCATCTTTCTTCTTCTTGCGTTGTTTTCAGCTTTTTTAAAGTTTCTGATTGTAATTATTGCTTTTAAACCAGGTTTATTGACGAGCGCGTTCATGTCCAGTATATTTCTGGACGCAAGCTATAAGTCTGCTTTTTGTCGACATTTTTCTTGACTAAACGACAAATATGGATGGTCTGGGTCCTTAGCCTTCCTTTGCACAAACACGCCCGTCACTTCGCATCAACGGATTACATAGAAGTTAGCTTACCAAATTACGGTCTTCAACGCAAAACTGGTAGATATAAGATGAAGAATATCCGCAAGGGACCCAGTTATTTCGAGATGCCAGGACAGCCCGAACAACTGCCGATGGGGCACTTGTAGAACGAAGCATCGCACATCTAGCTGTGCAGAGCGAAGGCGACTATTTTGTCCTGAATAATTTCAGGTTGAAAATGTTCAACCACTGGGGGACAACTACATATTGATGTGGACATTGACAGAATAAAAAAAAGGCACGGAAACAAACGTTATTCGCTAATTTATTGCCCAGGGGGGTTTGCGGCCGCAATCACAGATACGTGTTGCTCACATTCAGTTATTTTCAGATATTCAATCCGGATGTTTTGAATTATTGGTTATATCGAGCACAGATTATCTTCTTGAATGTCCTGTGTAAAAGAATACGAAATTGGACTAGTATACCGAACTCCGATTATGTTGGCCATTAATGTAGCTCGATGGGCGCGCCACGCTTCGGCACGTGGTACTACTTGGTGCTATAATAGGGGCTATATTCGATTTTTTTTCGGATAAGGCTCCCTAGTGGCTCAGTTGTTATGGTACACGGCTGCTGACCCCAAATACGCGAGTTCGATCCAGGCTGCGCTGATCGCATTTCGATGAGAGCCAAATGCGGGAGACCTACATACTGGACGATGCCAGTGCACGTTAAAAAACCCCAAAAGATCTAAATAATTTCCAGATCCCTCCACTATGGCGTCCCCAGTAGTCTGAGTTGCTTTAAGACGTTGAACCCCTATAAACCATAACCTTTTTTCGAGTAAGCAGTCCTGTGGGTGTTGCGACATTGGGTACCTTCTGGCAGCGCAAGCATTGTGATATCACGTGGCGATATGTTCTTGATGGTAGCCTTCATTTGCAATACTCATTTTGTATGCCACATGGCTACGATGCAGTGTGGCCATCCTAAAACTTTTCGATGATTACGTTACTTCCTAATCAGAAATTGAGTGCAGCACAACAGCTGTTTCAGCTTTTCGATAGATTGAAAAAAGAATTCGAGTAAGACAAGTGCCTACAATTACAGACAGTATGTTATATTTTATACATTTTTCTTATGAAACACTCCAGTAACTGTTCTTGATTGTCATGAATGAAGCTTCTTAGTTCGAAAAATATATAAATATATTGTAACCTGGCGGCCAGCCGAAGAATGAGGCGTGGTGAACCATGAACAAGAGGTGATTTAATGGCCGCTGGCCTAGCGCTAGCGCTCCGTCCCGCGCCACTGCCAGCTTAGTCTTCGTCACACTACCCGGGGCCTCCGAGCGATCGTCCCGATCGGTGACGAACAGACGCGCGAAATGGCGATGGTCTTGAGTGGAGGGTTGAACAGGATATACGAGATGGTGCAGTGCTGGCCGCCACAGTGGATGAGAGGATCGAAGGATGAGTCCCGGTCAACGAATCATCCGGGCCGGAGGGTGCCAGGAGCTGACGGCCGAGGTCCTTGGACGCACCGGACGGCAGGGGCAGGGGGCGGTGTCTTCACGTGTGGGTCTTGGGTGATGGATCGGTCAGGTCTCGGGTCGGTCGGGTCTCGGGTCGGTCGGGTCTCGGGTCGGTCGGGTCTCGGGTCGTCGTGTCTTGTGGTCCGGGCGGGGGACGGGGCTGGGGTGAGCGGCGAGGTTGGGTCAGATCGTGCGGGCTGGGGCATGACCGGGCGGCGCGGACCAGGCACTCACGGCCGACGCCCACGGCAGGCACAGGACACCGAAGCTCCGGGACCAGGATGGCGATGAAGGGACCCCAGCACCTCACACTAAATGTAACGTGGCGGCCAGCCGAAGAATGAGGTGTGGTGAACCATGAACAAGAGATGATTTAATGGCCGCTGGCCTAGCGCGAGCGCTCCGTCCCGCGCCACTGCCAGCTTCATCTTCGTCACAATATGCTCGAATTGCTTTACAAAAGCCTGGTCTTCAAGGAAGAAGTGTACGCAAGTATTTCACGTGGTTGTCACAGCCGTGTGAGGCGTTACGAGCGAGAGGAACGAGATATTCTTCCACATGAGCGGTAAGGAAATCCTGGTTGTTTGTCTTCGTATCTACATTAAAGTCTCCACCCATCCTGTCACCCTGGCAGGTGGCAGTTATAGTTGATCGCGAGTTTGCTCACCATTTTCAGCGCTAAAGCATTCAGCCGCCCATATCTCTGTCTCATCACCCCACATACCTATAAGCGCAATTCAGGCGCCCACTTACCAAGGGAGCCAGTTATGCGCACTTCCTTTCTTTCAACTGATCGGAATGTAAAACATTCTCGACGCCAAGGCCAATTGAAAGCCAAAGGCCTATGGCTTCAGCGCCTCGTTTCATGCACAGCGTTGTCAATGCCAACGCATGCCGCGCATATCTGTCTCTACCGCCACGTAGCTTAAAGCACAATGTAGGTTTCCACTGTTGCGCCTTCGCTCTGGTTAAGGTGTCCGCCGAGATTTGTTACACCGATAGGGCGCCATT
Organism: Amblyomma mixtum; assembly: GCF_055824585.1. Lineage (NCBI taxonomy): Eukaryota > Metazoa > Arthropoda > Arachnida > Ixodida > Ixodidae > Amblyomma > Amblyomma mixtum. The sequence continues at coordinate 183,559,643 of NC_143013.1, forward strand.
TCCTTTCCTGAAAGCCACCTTACCAATTTTGCCCTCTGCTTAGCAAGCTGCCGCTCCATTGGTTTCGCCGCTTAATGCGCAGCTGAGGTGTCCAGTGCTGGTTGCAACGGCGACGGCTGCGGCGACGCCGCGAAACGCAGAAACGGGCGTTAAAGAGATGCGCTCTAAGAATAAAACCTAGCGGCACTCTCTTGGCGTGCTTCGGTGCCAAAGGAGTTTCGTAAACCAAAAGTACCCTAAATTTAACTAATGACGTTTCTTTTTGAAGTGTCCTGCCAACAGCACAACACATCTTAAGATAGGCAGTGCCTAGATACTGCGTCCTTGCTGTTAGCTGCCGTGCATACAACCCCTAAACCAGAAGAGCTCCAGGAGTACTTCAAAGGTACTTGAAGAGGATTATAGGAATGTTCGGGCACCGAGAGGCCATTTGGCCTGAAACGAAACGCCCCGGTTCCTTCCAAACAAGCTTTCCTTAAAACCACACAGTTATCACTCTTTATCCCGAGCAGGACCTTGCGGCAACCAGAAGCCTGCCAAAATCCTTTTTTTCTCTATTGCCGTACTTCGACAAATCACTATATAAACTACAGGGGCGTTCACAAAATCGGGCGCAGTTCTTAAACGCCCGTTCGTGGGTTGAGCCGCGTCGCCGCCGCTGGGGTAACCGAGGGAAGCTAAAAATAAGTAAAAAAACAAATAAAAATAAACTCTGCTATTAGTGGGATTCGAACTCGCGTGCCGATAATAGATCAGTTTCGCTACACACTGCAAGAGAACACTAGAGCGTAGCGGCAGTTTCTTTTTTCTTTATTGCATAAAAATACTGCCCAAAATGCAACTTCTGAGTATGCTTATGCCACAAACCACCAAGCTGTGTAATACGCACCTACCATACCACTCCACAACTCCACCTTTACCAAACCTCAAATGTCTGGTAGGCACACACATGTGTCTAGATAGGAAAGCCAGGTAGGCGGCTCTTCCAGAGCAGCATATACACCCCGCACCAAAGCTCTCTGCTGAAGCAACTAAGATTTCGATCACCGAGGTTACTTGATGCGTCGGTCCGTCATAAGGCTCTTCCAGGAACTTGATAGTCCGATCAACAGAAACAAATCATATAGCAAAAGTCAGTTTCTTACCACAGACAAAACAACAGATGCTGTAGGGTGTGGTTTCAATGTGTTTCTTAAGTGTTCTCTACACTATGTCTCAGAAGAACACAGCATCATCGCACAGAGAAAAACAATGGTCCATAGTCAATGGTGCATTACACAAGCGGCGAATCACTGTTCACGGCACAAACCTCTTCTAGGCATTAAGCCATGCCTTGACGGACAGCGTCGGTTTCTGCCGTTAAAGAAGAACGTTTTTGCAGCCGGAGAAATGCACATTCGCTGAATATGTTTTAAAACACTGGTGCAGATGAACTCCAGAAAGGTCGAAAATAGAAGGGCACAAGAACAAACTAATCTGTAATACATGAGACATACGCCTTCTTGAGAGGCTATAGAATAGTCTAAAGAAAACCAAGCAGTGACAAAATTAAAGGTGCCCGCAACTTCCTTAAGCAATCCCAATTAAGGCCTCTCAAAAGTATCCCAGTCGGTGCGAATAGGAAAGGCAAATGAGCCCTAAGAAGCCTAATAAGCACAGCTACTCAAAAAAGGTGGTTTGCCGATTTGAAAAACGAAGAACGCAAAGCAAGATGATGCATGATTAAGTGAACAAGGACAATTCCGCCAGACTCTAGAGAAAGAAATAGGTAGTCACGACTCAGGGGTGAACGTTGGGAGCGCCATATCAAGGTAGCGAATATTTACTGCATCACCTGCACTTTCTTCACCGCACAGTGGACAACTTGCACCGCATGGGCAATTATAGCAAATAAAGAAAATGTTGCATACTTGAACCCGAGCAAACACTAAGAGTTCCCTACACATCCAAGCCTGGGTTTTTTGACTCATGGACATTATCTGCGAATTCCTGAAGGAGCAACTGCTCCAAATTTGGGCCATAGCAGCGCCTAGGTACTGAAGTGCGCTGCAGTCCCAGCTTATTCCACCAAAATGACTTGGCCTCGTACCCCAATAACCCAACCAAAATACCTTGCATTGAATAAAATTAAGAGTTGCACCTAATACCTCAAACAATTGTTGTATCTAATGCAATGCAAAGGCTAAGATCTTAATTTCATATTGTGCCAGAGAGAAACCACGTGTAGTTGCTGTGTGAATAATACTGAGACAAAAAATTTCATGATATAGGGCAAACAACAAAGGCGATAATGTACAGCCTTGACGAAACAAATAGTTTAAGCGGAATAGGTGTAGTCAACTCTGGGCTAACAATTAGCCTTGTATAGGACTCCTTATAGCACAGTCTTATGCCTCTGAGCAAAACATCTTGACTATTTGCATGCCATACGACCACAAGCAAGAAATCGCGACGAATTCCTCAAATACCTTTGCAAGGGTCAATCTGAATAAGAGTTACTTGGCCGGTCTCTTCTGCTACTGTCTCCGATACCGAAGGTGCAATATGCATATGGGTTTGGATGCTGCAGCCTCTGATACCACAGACCTAATGTGAGCCTATTAATTCAGCGACAACTAATTGCAGACGACTGAAAAAAGCGTTTAAAAAGAAGTTTGTAGTCTACATCAAAGAGAGTAATTTGTAACTCTTTGTAACCGCTTGTGTCTGTTTTTTTGGAGAATGTGAGGGCAAAACCCAAAATAACAAGAAGCCTGAAAAACCTCCATGAAAATAGGCGCAAGGCAAGGGTAAAATGTTTTATAGAACATCCTTGCAGTACCACCTGCCCAGGAGATTTTTGAGCCGTCAAGTTAGAAATAACAGCTTTAATTTCATCCAACATTATGGGTTCCTGCACTACAACAAGCTGCTCGTCGCCAAGACGAGGAAACGCTTCGAGTAAGCATTTGCATTCTGATCATCGAATTCAGCTTTCCTCCCCTCCTCTCCCCCTCCCCAATTCCTTAACAGCTTCCGATAAGTGCAAAGAAATCATCAAGAATACACGGGGCATCGCTCTAAGTGCAACCTTCATATTGAAATTCCAATATTTATTTAGCGAGAGCAGTCTGCATTTCGTCACTCAGGGCCCGACGAGTCGGCTGCTCACCCCGAACGGGACCTAGAACTTATCATGGCTCCCTTCTACTTCCGGCTTCAAACTTTTGAAGCTCTGCTTTGCCACTGACCCGCCACTGACCCAGCGCGGCGGCTATGCATAGCTTTTCACTGGCCGCCAATGGTAGGTGTAGGCTTCACGCAGACGAATGTGGTCTGATTAGATCAGTGCCGGTCTCGTAAAGTCACTTCCTTCCAGCCAATGGGAGTACTCTAATATGTTTACGCTAATGATTGCATTAGCGCAATCCACACAATCGGGATTTTTTCAACGACGCCTGACGGTCGGCTTCAGTTGTTAGCTGCGGTAAGGCTTCTATGCTATTGTATACAATCGGAACTGAATTCTGTTCCAATGGACTCGCTGAACCCAGTAATAAGGTGTAAGGAAAACAAAGAATAATCTCCACGTGTAGAATGTACGTCGCTCAATAAACTGTGGTCACGGTTAACTCCTTAATTACGCCCAAAACTAGCGCACCAATCCAAGCAGTGGTTGCGCTGGATCTCTTGGGATGTCGCAGCCTCCACCGCGCGCCGGATAAGCCAGCGTTGGTCTGCTGGCTCGCAAGTACGCAGGAGAGACTCCTTTCTCTCTGGAGTGTTTCAGTTGTTGGTGTTGTAGTGTGTACAAGTCCACGCCATGTGTATAAGAGTGGTCGGAGTGGAGCAGTGCTCGCATATGGGGTCTAGGTGCTGCGGAAAGATACTGACTGCTTAAACGCAGAGAAAGCGAGGCTCGAACTACCACAGTCTGCAGGACTGAAGTATAATTTGCAACAGCGTCCCGCTTGTACGTGCTGCCTCCTCACGATGCCTACCGTCCCCTGGAGGGAAAATTAAGGTTTAACAACACATGAAATTGATTACCTTCTGCAGGATTTCACACTTTTCCACTGGTGGACACAACCATTGCCTAGCCTGCTTCACATACGGCCGACTCTCATGATCCACGTGACACACAATTTGGGAGCTGGTGTTTTACAGTTTTCTCCAACTTGCACTGAATTTCCCGCCTTTGTTTGCCTCCACTTTCATCCAGGATCAATTAAGGGTGCTGTAGGGAATCAGTTTCAACTCTTGTGCCTAGAAATGACACCGCAGGCTTGCAGTAACTCAGAGCAATAAACACGAGCTCTAGAATGTATTCTTTTGTTCTGTACGCGACAGCAGCCTGCGTATAAAAAAACTCTATTCTATTCCCGGAAAAAGCTGCATCATCACCATCATCATTAGCCTGGCTACGCCAACTGCAGGGCAAAGGCCGCTCCCATGCATCTCCAATTAACCTTGTCCTTCTCCAGTTTCGGACACCGTATTCCCGCAAAGTTCGTAATCTCATCCGCCCACCAAAATTTCTTCCGTCCCCTGCTACGCTTGCCTTATCTTGGAATCCATTCCGTTACCCTGAAGGACCAGGGGTTACTTTTCCCTCGCATTACATGCCCTGCCCAAGCCCATCATTTCTTCTTGATTTCCACTAAGATATCATTAACCCGCCTTTCTTCGCTCACCCACTCCGCCCACTTCCGATCTTTCAACGTTCCACCCATCATTTTTCTTTCCATAGATCGCTGTATTGTCCTCAAGTTAAGCTGAACCCGCTTTCATAGCCTCCACGTTTCTGCCCCATAGGTGAGTACCGGTAAGATACAGGTGTTGTAGGTTTTTCTCTTGAGAGACATTAAGAACTATCATTCATGATCTGAGAGAACCTCCCATATGAGCTCTGTCCCATCCTTATTCTTCTAGTTATTTCCCTCTCATAATTCGGATCAGCGGTCCCTACCTGCCTTAAGTAAACATATTCCATTACTACTTTCAGCACCTCGCCACCAATTGCGAACTGCTGTACTCTTGCTAGACTGTTGAATATTACTTTGTTTTTCTGCATGTTAATTTTTAGCCCCACCGTTCTGCTCTGCCTGTCTAACTCGTTCATCATGCTTTGCAGTTGATATCCTGAGGGACTTATCAAGGCATAGCCATCAGCGAATCGCAGATTATTTAGGTATTCTCATTATCTCCTATCCCCAACTGTTCCCATTTCAGGCCCTCAAATACCTCCTGTAAATAGGCAGTGGAACCTGCGCTGAAGTTTGCCGTGTCGATTGCAGCGCCGTAACACACAGCATAGCGTGAGGAGCAAGCAGTTTTTGGTGCACTCGTAGTGCTATTCCACGCCACCTTCCTGAGCTTATTGGCGTGAGCTTCTGCGCTCTGTCGAAGCCGCACGTGGTGCATGTCAGTTATCTGGGTTGTGTCTGGAGAAGCGAGGCAAATAGTGCTATCAACCAAACGCGGGCTTCTAATCGTTCAGAATGTGCCCTCGCGTTTGTAGCGGCCCAAGCGACTGACGGCAGCAGTTTTTAGTCCAATAGTGGAATAACTGCAGTGCCACCTGGGCAGCGCAGGCTCCCCTATCGTGAGATCGTGTCTCCCTCCCTGACACCTTTCCTTATTTGAATTCTTGCTTAATTTATGGAGAACTATGCTAGCCGTACACTCCTTAAAAGTATTTTTCAGTATTTTTGCATAACACTCTTCTACATCCTGATTCCGCAGTGCCTGCATGACTGCTGAGGTTTCTACTGAGTCGAATGCTTTCTCGTAATCAATGAACGCTATATATAGAGGCTGCTTATATTCTGTGCATTTATCTACCATCTGAATGAAAGCGTGATAACGGTCTATTGTCGAGTATCCTTTACGAAAGCCTGCCTGATTATTTGGTTGATTGAAGTCTAAGGTTGTCCTGACCCTATTTAGCGATTACATTAGTAAATACCTTGTAGGCAGCAAACAATGAGCTAAATGGTCTGTAAATCTTCAAGTCCTTGACGTCTCCTGTCTTATGAATTCAGATAATGCTAGCGTTTGTCCAAGCTCTATGTACGCTCGAGATCACAAGTCATTGCGTGTACAGGATGGCTAGTTTTTAGAGCAAAATCTCTCCTCCATCTTTCAGCAAATCTATTGTTATCTGATCCTCACCAGCTGCTTTCCCTCTTTGCATTGCTCCTAATGCATTCTTCATTTCCTCTTTCGTTACTGGCGGGATGTCCCATTGCTGTGCTATACTGCCTCTCTCAGTAACACTCGGATTGCAATCGCTACTCTATAGATTTGTGTAGAACTCTTCGGCTACTTTAACTATCTTAGCCATATTGCTCATGACATGGCCCTCGTTGTCTCTTATCGCATACATCTGGTTTTTACCTATGCTTAGTTTTCTCTTCACTGCTTTCAGGCTACCTCCGGTCGTTATTGCTTGCTGGCTTTTCTCCCTTTTAAACTTCCTGTTGTCTGCTACCTTGCGCTTATTTATTAACTTTTACAGCTCTACTACTTCTATTCTGTCTATGGAGTTAGACGTCCTCATGCATAGGCGTTTCCTGAGATAGCTTCCCGGTACCCTGTCGAACCATCCTACCGCATACTTCTACGGCGCACTCCATGATGATATCTGTGAGACGATCGTTCATTGTTTCAACATTACGGTCGTCATATTCAGTTAAAGTGGAACATCTGTTCAGCAGCAAAATCCTGAATTCCTCTACTTACCCTCTTAATGATAACTCTATCTATGCTAAGCTAATCTAAACAAATACGAGACCTTACCATTCTGGGGTCACTACAACGAACCTATCCGAGCATCTCCACATCCTCTACAATGGCAGGGTGAGCTCACAGTATGAAGTCTATTTCAATTTTATTCTCACCATTGGGGCTCTTCCACGTCCACTCCCTGTTGGCTCTTTTGCGATGCAAGCGACTCTGGCTATGAGAGACGCTGTAGTGAAAGGCTCCGGCATTTTCGACCACCTGGGGTTCTTCAACGTGCACGGACATCGCATAGTACACGGGCTTCTAGAATTTCGTCTTCATAGAAATTCAAATGCCGCTGCCGGGATCGAACCTGCGTCTTTCGGGTCACCAGCAGAGGGCCATAACCACTAAGCCACCACAGCGGCCGTTTTCCCGCAAATTATCGCTATGTAATAGCCGTTAGGTGCCTATAGTACCTAAAGTTTCATTGCTATTGACGCGATTCCACAGGCACAAATTTGTCAGCATCGGCCTTACAGCCAATCTTACACTAGCGAGTTTGCCATAGCTCATTCTCACGTGGTAAGGGCAATCTCATCCCCAATCTTTCAGCAGAATAGCCTAAAACAGGGTTAAAAACAAGACCTTATCAAAGGGTTTTTTCATATCTTCATAACTTTTTGTCAGACTTCTCATCTGCGCTATGTTTTCACCGCCTTTGGCGTCACTTTTTAGCAGCACTTAGACTGTGAGTTATGGCCTGTGTGGAGACACTAACATAAAGAAAACAGTAGGTTTTTTGCAACGTAGTTTTGGTGTTGCATTGCGGAGATTGTGTGCTTGCGATGACTGTTCAAAATTGGTTGAATTATTTTTGCTCTTTTAAAGGAGGCACCACCATCGGGATGTATATGTGATTAGCTCTGGTCATGTAGCGCCCGCCCCAAAATTAATTGCATGGAGAAACTGAAGGCAATCAACCCTTACTGCGTAGCGCATCGTATTTGAAACAGTGCATTTTCTTTGTTCTAAGTAATCATGAACGTTAACCAAGGAAGTCTTGCTTATGGAGCATAAGAGTTTGTGCTGACGGCAGGCCATAGCCACAGTAAATGAGCGTTTGAGAGGATTCCGTTACTGGTTTTGTTTTCAAATGTACTTGCAGATAGTGTTGTATGTTTGCTGAGCAACATAGTTGGGTAGAATGAAAATTTCTGCATTCTTACTGGATGTAGCATTTCAAACAAAAAATTGCGTCAAAAATGGCTGTTTCTCGTTATGTTATTACATCTTTGGCGTTGACAATTCTTCAGACTGCGTTCTTAGAGGGTCATATGATGCAGCATGCAGTAAGGGATAATATTGTCCTATGCGGCATTTAATAACTTCAGTAGCAGAACACAAATACCTTGTAGTGGAATCATTTTCATCACTCCTTCGTACTCAGAAGAACATACGACCGCCGTAATTAGATACTCTGCTGATGAAAGCGGTTATGCCACGGAGACCCATTTTATTGCGGAACTGAGACTGTGCTCCTATACCCAGTCGGCAGGGGGTTCTAGAAGCGGCACTAGTACACTGAGCGAGGAAGACGAAGACGACAATTCTATTTTGGTAGGAGGTATAAAAATTGCAAAAGACAAGACATACAAAGAATAAATGAAGTGTAAAAGAAGAAAGAAAGCAATACTGAAACTGATATTGTTACTGAAACGGCTAAAGGGAAGAAAGTAGCGCATAAGATGAAACAAAAACGACTGCTTTATAAAAAAAAATTCATTTCTCTAAAACAGCAATGGAACATGCTCGTTCGTTGCACAGAAACGATAAAGGTGGTCAAAGGCAATGACAATGATAAATTTGCATAGAGAAAGCAGGGTTTCCCAAGAAAACATATTTTATGTGTCAACCGTCTCTTACATGAAGCTGAACAGGGATGCCCGATGAAGCACCACGAGATGCGCGATTCCACTCTGAAACAGAAGCGCTGATCAGGGCAACCAACGGCACAACTGCGGGCATTTGAAGGCCGCTTAAACAAAGAGACCATTTACCCTTTTGCTCAGTGAAACGAATATTTCGTACGCCGCCCTTTAGTGCTTGTACGATGAGGTTTGACTCGACGAGCACTGGATGGATGGATGGATGGATGGATAGGAGCGCCCCCTTTGAAACGGGGTGGTGGCAATTGCCACCATGCTCAGCTTTTCTTTATTTATTATTTTTTTTTGTTTACTGTGTTGGCAATTCTCATTAAGATTCTCCATCAACTTTGCCTACGGTTTCCTACTATTCTAACCTTATGCCACATCTCTGCTTTTCAACCACCAATCCTCCAATCGCTTTTTGCTGACTTCCACTGCAGATTTATTTACATGACCATTGTTATCTTTAAACCCTAGGGCCTCAGAAAGAGTGACTGTGCCTGCATCGACATCCGGATGGATACCATCGCATTTGATTATGAGGTGTTCAATTGTTTCCACAGATCTACCACACACTGCACATGTGTCATCTTCTTCGTTAAATTTCTTTTTGTAGCTGCGCGTTCTAAGACACCCTGATCTAGCTTCAAAACCTAGTAACCTGCTTCGACACCCCCTAGCGGTCAGGATTTGCACTGAGAGTGTATTTGAACGAATGCCTGTTATCGAGAGGTACCACAAGTGCGCTGCCATGCATTTTATGGCGCGTGTCTTTCTTCAACTCTAAGATCGTTCATACTCTACAAAATTACCGTTCTGTGGTTTAGTATTGTAATTACTGTCAGTTATGACGATTTAATTGCACTTTTCTGCAAAAAAGTACCCCGAACTGCATGTTATATCACATAAGATACGCAAAATAACTTGCTTAAATGTAGCAACGGCCAAGTTTTTCTGAAAAGGTTGGCATGGGTCCTTTCGTCTGAAATTAAAATTATTATATTTCTAAACCACAAATAAAAATTCATGCGGCAAGGTGTTAAGCCCTGAGTGTAATTTTTTTTGTGCGCGTGCGGCACGGGCATTAGGCGCCTTTTATAATGTGAACCAAGGAGTGGCGCTGAGCATCATGTTCTCATCCTACATATTAAGGCGGAAGCCTTTAATGTCTCATCGTTGTAAGCAGCAGTTGTCGACAGAAAACGTCACGCTTTTCAATTGGTGGAAACGGTCGTGACGTCACAGTGCGCGAATTTCAAACGGGGCCAATTGTACTTTGGCTAGTAACCATGCAACCAATCGAAGGGACCATATAGTGATGCTCCAAGTAAGTGGGACTGAGCTTACTTAATCGCTTAATTACCCAATTAGCCTAATTAGCTTTACTAGTCAGGCCATATAAATAAATAAAACCGATTAAGAAATTGGTAGAGCTCAGGAATCGAGCCCCGGTCTTCGGCGTGAGAGACGAGCATGCTATCCGCTCCGCCATGCCAGCTCGATGGTTTGGAATGAACAAAGGCGCGTCTAGTGAATACGGTGTCTTCACTCACTCTCATCCTCCTCCATTCCCTTCCCGCGAGGTTTAGGTGTCCACCGACAAATGAAAGGCAGATACATTTCCTTTCCTCAAAAACCAATTTACTGACGAGCGAGGCGTAGAACCGAATGGGCGATGGCGTTCTATGGACTCCTTGGCAGCGTTGCAAGACGCTGTCGCGTTCCATAGGTTATCAGCGACCACACTTTACGTCAAAAAAGTGCCCCCCCCCCCTGAATTTTGTGAGACAGTTACTGCGTAATTTCTTTCCCTCAAATACAATTTTCATTTTCTTCATTACGGCTCCTCTCTATCTATCTTCTTTCACTCCCACTTCCTCCCTTCCTCTACGGTGCGGTTCAGGTGTCCACCGAGATGACAGAGAATTACTGCGCCATTTCCTTTCCTCAAAAAAGCGTTGCGTTCAAAGGGCAAGGCATCGCGCTGAACGGGTGGTGTTCCGTGGACTCCCTGGCAGCGCTACAACGCGCTGTCGCGTTCCACTCCTAAAGGCGAAGCTTAAGCGTCATTAATTAGCAGTTAATTAGTATTCAGGGATTAATCAGTAGTTAACCATTAATTACTGATTTGTCATCACTTAGTAATTAGTACTCAATTATATGTGACGCCACCGGTGCCACAGAAACAGCGAAGGTGGTGCGGAAAACGCTTCCGCCTCTACCCACTTTAGACAGTCAAAGTGCCCCCTGAATTTTTTGTGACGAAGACGAAGCTGGCAGTGGCGCGCGACGGAGCGCCCGCGCTAGGCCAGCGGCCATTAAATCATCTCATAGCCATGGTTCACCACGTCTCACTCTTCGGCTGGCCGCCACGTTACATTTGGTGTGAGGTGCTGGGGTCCCTTCATCGCCATCCTGGTCACGGAGCTTCGGCGTCCTGGGCCTGCCGTGGACGTCGGCCGTGAGTACCTGGTCAGCGCCGCACGGCCGTGCCCCAGCCCGCCCGACCTGAACCGACCTCGACGCTTACCCCAGCCCCGTCCCCCGCCCGGACCACACTACACGACGACCCAAGACCCGACGGACCCAAGACCCGACGGACCCAAGACCCCACCGACCCAAGACCCCACCGACCCATGACCCCAGTGACCAAAGACCCAAACGTGAAGACACCGTTCCCCTGCCTCTGCCGTTCGGTGCGTCCAGAGACCTCGGCCGTCAGCTCCTGGCACCCTACGGCCTGCATGCTTCGTGGACCGGGACTCATTCTCTCATCTTTCTCATCGTGGCGGCCAGCACTGCACCATCTTCTACATATTGTTCGATCCTTCACTCAAGACCATCGCCATTTCGCCGTCTGTTCGTCACCGATCGGGACGATCGCTCGGAGGCCCCGGGTAGTGTGACGAAGACGAAGCTGGCAGTGGCGCGCGACGGAGCGCCCGCGCTAGGCCAGCGGCCATTAAATCATCTCATAGCCATGGTTCACCACGTCTCACTCTTCGGCTGGCCGCCACGTTACAATATGACAGGTAATAGCTTGATAGTTCTCAGCTGGTAATTTTAAGACTGGACGGCAGGCCTTCAGTGAGTTTGTTTTGCCTGGCTGAATGTTTTTAAGGCCCAAGCCCATCTTAGCTCATCAGTTGCGTGGACGGAGGTTATAGGCGGAAGTTGTCCGCAAAACTGCCCGCACGAACGGTCAGTCATAAGTTGCATGGTAATTAAAATAAAAGAGTAAACTTGATTAAAAACAGTTGATAAGAAACATATATATGTAATGATAGTAGTGATAGTAAACAGATAGCAAAATAGTGAGAGGTAGGGATAATGATAGCTACTGATAGTGGCAGTTCGTGCTAGAGATAGATAGTGGTGGTGATTGTAGTGATAGTGATAGTTGCAGATAGCGATAACAGTGATAGAGATCGTGATGATAGCGAGAGTGATACTCTGTGTTTGTGAAGATCATGATGATAGTGGCGATAAAAATAATGATGATTGTAGTGATTGCTAGAAAAGAGTGGTACGTTGGAGTCTTGCAATAATCATGCGTTCGATTCCCGCGAAGGTCTTTCGGACATCACGATAGCCATGAATATCGACATAGTTTGCCCGTCTCCGAAACAGACGTCACAATAACCATCAATGTCTACACAGTTAAGCCTACACCCCATAACATAGAAATCTAAAAGGGCGGGAGAAAGACAGGAAAGGGAAAGGCTTTCGCATTTCCGTTCCTACATAGACCAGCGCAACCATGAATATTTTAAACCGCAGGTGTTAACCACTCACCTGGTGTGTGGATGATGTCGATGGTAAAGAACAATCATATGGTACCTCACAGATCATGTGACCACAAAACGAGAGCGTAATTTATAGAACTGTTTCGATGGTTTTCAGAATATTGGAGTCATCATAACGTTAGTCATCACTTCTGCCATATAGCTGATGCTGCAAACTGGCTCTCAAAACTAGTCACGTCGTCACGCAAGGTACAGAAGATTGCATAATAACGCCAAGACATCGTAAAAATCAACCGCCTCTCTGAATTAACGAATCATTCTGTATTCTTATATTTTTGTGGATTTTCAAAACGTTTGTCCAGTTTAAGGCTGTTACGTCCAAAAGATAGTTTTCACGTGTCATTTTTGACAAAAACATCATTTTTCGATATAGTTCTCAACGCTGGAAGGTAAAGCTGCAAACTTTCATAGTGCTCTCTCCATGCCGGCAAATACCACAAATTATGGATTTATGAACCCATAATTGTCCGCGCAGTTGAATCCTTTGGAAGTGATGCGATGACCGAGAGTATGAAAACTGAACTATGATTACCTTAGAGCTATAAGGAACCTTGCGGCAGTTGCAGGCGATTTTGAACCGACGGCTAAACTGTACTACAGATCAAGTAGCACGCATGACTAGCCGAATGTCCAGCTAAATATTCATTCAATGCCTTTATTGCCAATAGGGTCGCAAACTCCGCACTTCACCGAATCTGGAAGACAACCGCCAAAAAAAGAGGACACATTCATACACAAAGTGCTCACGAACTGACTGGGTTGTCCAGCCTATGTACAAAGTAAACTAATGGAAAAGGAAGTTCGCAACACTGTACAAAATAACTGCGGGCTAAAGCAGGTCGCACATCTCTACGTTGTCCAACAGCGAAACCATCCGTCGGTCAATCGAACACTTGAAGTGCCAGCGCGCACACTTGCAGAGGATTGAGATCTACCCAGATATCTAACAAGCCATGTGAATCAGGCCGATCCAGGGGAACATGCGTCGCGTGTTCCACAGAATGAACACATTTGTGGACGCAACTAGACACACCGCAGGTTCGGAGACTGAACGGACCGCGAAGGTAAACTCCTGAGCCCTGAGCGCTGCCTCCATCAAATGCACAAACTTTGCAAATAAGAACAGGCAGATGTCGCGATCGCTGTCTACAACAGACGCCCCTGCAATCACAGACAGACTCGAAAGAAGCATGTAGACACTGCACGAGAGGACGCCTAGGCAAACATGCACTCCGAACCTTCCAAAGAACTCAGTATAGAAATACGCTTTGAACCATGATATCGACTTCACTAGAGGGCGGAGTGGGTGAGGGAACAAACGCGGGTTAATGACATCCTAGTTGAAATCAAGAGGGAGAAATGGGCTTGGGCAGGGCATGTAATGCGAAGGGAAGATAACCGCTGGTCCTTAAGGGTAACGGAGTGGATATCAAGAGAAAGCAAACGTAGCAGGGGACGGCAGAAAATTAGGTGGGTGGATGAGATTAAGAAGTTTGCGGGGATACTCTGGCGGCAACTGGCAAAGGACAGGGTTAATTGGAGAGACATGGGAGAGGCCTTTGCCCTGCAGTGGGTGTAGTAAGGCTGATGATGATGATGATGATGATCGACTTCAGGACACTCCTCAGACGAAGGCAACGAAGGCATTCCCTCCGCAGCCTAGGAATTACAACCCCGGGAACTTTCCCACTGCGAGCAAAGCACACTGAATCCACTGATAGGGTTCTGGACATTGTGCTGCGTTAGGGGTTAACTAGAAGAGGATACGCTCCTATGGATTCCTTCACCACAAGTGAGCAAGTAATAGCAACAAAACACACACAGTCGACAGTAAGCTTAAGCCCAGATAGACTAGCTTATGTGTGCTCAGAAGACATGAACCATCAGTGTACGAGGGGGTACCCAAAAGAAACCGGACTTATTTTTGTTTGAACTTATTTGTTCACATTTTAAGTACAGACCTTCAATCTCCTTCAAAGTATTCCCCACTTGCAATGATACGCTTGTCGAATCTTTCATTCCATTTTTCAAAACATTGTTTAAATTGATCTTTTGTGGTGCTTGACAGTGCCTCCGTCGTTTTTTTCTCCACCTCAGCAAGATCAGTGAAACGCTTTCCATTCACCTATTTTTTCATTCTAGGAAGCAAAGAAAGTAGCACGGGCAATGTCGGGAGAGTATGAGGGTTGAGGAATAGGAGTCATGCCATTTTTGGTCCAAAATTGTCGTAGAGACAGGGCTGTGTGAGCAGAGGCATTGCCATGATGGAAAAACCAGTCACCCGACCGCCACAAATCTGGCCGCTTCCACTGCACAGTGTTGCCCAATATTTTCAAAACATCCAAGTAGAAAGCCTGGCTAGCTGTCTGACCCTGCGGAACAAATTCTCAATGGACGACTCCTCTCACATCGAAAAAACAAATCAGCATTGTTTTGAGGTTTGGTTCCACCTGACGAGCTTTCTTGAGGCGAGGTGAATTTGAAGTTTTCCATTGGCATGATTGTTGCTTTGATTCAGGATTCGATTCAGGAACACTTGAGTTGTCCCCATAGCATCGTCCTTGTACGTCTTTCTTAATATTTCAAGAGTTTCCATTCAACTTTTCCCGAGCAAAAATCAGAATTTCACCGGCGCACGCTGTTCACGAAAATTAGCCATGGCAAAAACGACATTCACACATAACAGTCGTCACTATAAAACTCTGCCTAAACTAGTCTGACCTCCTTCAACGACGACACTCGGCTTACTGACTCTGGAATGTTCGTTCTATGCGCTCCTAGTGGCAAAACGCGGTACCACAGAAGCTTTGCCGACCAAAAAATGAAGTCCGGTTTCTTTTGGGTACCCCCTCGTATATTCTTTCAAAGGATTGCCCCCGTTTATCTATAGTATAGGAGAGTGAGAGGACAGTAGGCCAGAGAACAAACGCTAACCAGTGATGGCATATTAGAACCAAGAAGAAGGAATGGGCACGAGCAGTGGATATAATGAGAAATCAAGATAACCGATGGTCGTTAAGTGTAACGCACGGAATACCAAGAGAAGGAAAGCGCAGCAGATGGCGCCAGTAAGTTAGTTTTTGCGGTTGTGATTAGGAAGTATGCGGGGAGATGCCTGTCGCAGCTGGCACAGGACCGGGTTAATTGGACGGATATGGGAGAGGCCTTTCCCCTACAGGGAGCGCAGTCAGGGTTATAACGATGGTGGTTGGAGTGCCAGGAAAATCCTGAAGTTAAAACTATATCAAATCCAATGACTTAGGACAGGACGGTGGCGCTATCGATCTGCGGCCATGAGATCCCATGGATTAGTGGATTAATAAACCTACCACACCTCCACCGAAACGCTGAATAAACGGTTTACATTCAGACAACCTGCGAAGTACTCTTCGAAATTAACTTACTACGGGTCTGCAAACTTAATCATTACTGGTTCTTCACTTCTTTATGATTTATTACATTTGTTCTTAAGAGAGCATGAGAGTTCAGAAGTTCTCGTTTGTTGATAGACATCTTAATAAGATTTATACGTGTCTACTTACTGCACCTTTTAATACTCTTTATATTTCTCTTGCATTACACTGCGAAAACTCCCACATATTGGCAATCTCTGATTATCGTCCCATTATCATCTCATTTTCTTCGTAAGAAGCTGCCATTCAGTGGTACGCAATGGTATGAGTTTTATATCACGGTTCAGATGTGTTTTATTTCTTCTAAGGCTACCTTTTTACACGGGATTAATTACGGAGGGTGACATTGTTTTAATCCGTTAGCAATAAAACTCCCGCGTTGTAAAATTGTATCCACCCGTCCGTCTGCAAGCTCGGTTGAAAGCTGGAAAAGGTGGTAAAACCGCTGCCCTTGCAAACATAATTTAGTGGCCTGAAGCAACCAGAACATTTAAAATGTTCCCAGATTATGTGCTAGTTTAAGAGTCCAGTTTCTATGACGAGTTGCAGGCATGGGAACCGCAGCCCCTTTATGACTTGGAACTGAAGAGATAAAATTCACCATTGCGGCTGCTAGCACCATGCGACATATATAAATACAGCGATAAATCACCCCTAAAGTTTCAGCAGGAGGAACAGTAATTTTGTAACGAAGTATTCGGAGGAAGACGGTTTTAAGCGCTCATGAAATGCAGAATGACGTGAACCATCTGTGCTAAAAGAGAGTAGTGTTTATCGAATCAGAAACAAATTTCTCTTGCAGAATTTTTGAGGAATATTTCGTTTCGTGCTTAAGTATTTCTTATACCAGCACCACTGAAGTAATTTTTTTCCTCCATAACACGTATAACTCCATCGTTCACTGTAACGCTCATGGCTTGCGCAAGAACTACGAAGGATCTGAGCCTCTTCTATATTCGGCGCGGATCCCGCTTCGTTTTCTATATTCCTCGAACTGACTTAGAAATTTGGGCAAAACTTTTACTCTATTTATTGTTTAATACTTAGTATCATCATTACTTTCTCGACAACAGGATGGCGTAAAAGTGGTTAATCCATGTAGCATTGTCTGAAAACAGAGTATTGATCTTTTTTACTGACCTGGCATTCAGTCAGTTTAGACTGAACCCGATGAGTCGGCTTTCCATGTTCACAAAAATATTTTCTTCGGCTTTATATATCCTTCGCAGAGTTCATATGCCAATGAATTCTGCTCCACATTTCACTACATTCCTTCCTATTCTATGGAAAACATGCCCGTGATTATTAATTGGCGAAATCGACATCAAAATAATAAATGGCTGTTTTATATCATTCGCAAATGTGAACTGCTAACATTCTTATGCATTTTTATTTGTTATTCACTTTACCTACTGAGTAGAATTGTAACGGTCCTAGTGGCCTTAACCGTCGTGTACTATACAACTTTTTTTCAGAATAATCAGGTGTGCTGTTGTTGCATGTGTTGCTACCTTGACCACTTTTTCTAGAGTTCTCAGTTTTTCAAACAGTTAACCTAATAACTAACTCCAATGCTCTCAAATTATTTTAGACAGCGAGATATTCAAAGAGATCCACTATACCTCCCCCGGGTCATAGGTTACTCCTTCTGAGGACGCATAAGTTGCTTATTGTCACGTCAGTTGTTCAATTACTAAACGGAGCTTTTATTCTCAATCTTCACTCTCTCGTCGGAAATATTCCTAGTTCAGGAATCTATGACTGCCGCCTGTCTTGATGAAGATCATGCCCAATAAAGGTAGTAGTTACATGGCAGATGAGCGAACCACTTATGTACAATCGATGCAGCCGCATAAAGAGCATTGAATCATCCTTACTTCTATTCTAAAATATGCAAAATTCAGATACGGTTCACTTCTTGATAAAAAGTTGAAGATGCCCAGCGATTACTTCGTTATAGCCCGTGTGGACCGAGCCTCCAACAGGAATCGTAATTCCTTCTTTATATGCGCTAATCTCTTATACACCATTTCATTATAACAATGTTCGACTATACTGTGACAACGGAATGTCCCTCATGTGCTCTGATACTTTCAGGCAGTGCCCTGTAATCTACTTTTTTCGTAATTTTTCGCCCTAGTCATAAAACAGGTTTTTTCACATCGGCTACATATTTGGGACAATTATTCATCATCACTGCAATTTATTCCGCAAAAGAGAGGCGTGGAAATGACATATGCTCGGACCAGACTTTCTACATAGTACACTCAAAATGCTTCCAGATTTGTAAGGGGAGGTATAGGACACTGCTAAGTAGAATCCCTTGGTACATGCACTTAAAAAGGTTTTTTCTCAACTTCCTGCTATTCCTTATTTCAACTCCTCCTCTAATCAAGAGGAATGTGTGCCTTTGTTTGACATAATAGTTTCAAACAGTAAACGGTTGCCTTAAAAAAAAGCAGAACCATGAAAGGAAAATGACAGGCAAAATACAGAAAGTTGATGACAATGGTAATGCAGTTTTTTCTAAAAGCAGGGCCAACAGACAGGGAACTAATGGCGCTCGTTGCTATCTTAGTCCCTCGTCTGTTTTGCTGTTCTTTTTATGCAAACAAACAACTGGTGGTGATTTGCAGAGAGAAAGTAACTCTTCAATGAAAAGCAGAGAATTTAGCCGGCGCTTAACAGTCGATAGCATGCTACTCTGCGTGGGGAAGAAAATTTGGGAGATATTGTGAGAAGGACTGCTTTGCTGAAAAGGTAAAAAACAAGAAATAAAAAGGGCATAAGATAAAATGCAGCCATTAAATGCGTACTAAGGTGTAATATTTCACGCGTGACTTTGGATCGTTTCTGAACTTATTATGCACCTGTGCTACTGTGCGCATGCTATTTACTCTAGATTTTGCACAGGTGGCTCAAATTTTCGCCTTGTTGCGGAATACCATTCGCTGCGTGTATTTGCGAAATTGGTAGTCTGCGGCTTTCGTATCTGCGCAAATATTGCGATTTCTAGCTGCCATGAAGTCGGTATATTAGTGCTGTTTAACAGCGTTGTGATGGTTTTATTCTTACGCGGAAAATATTTCATCATTGTGGCTTTTACTTCAAGTCACCTTGCTTTATCTTAGCATCTGTTTGTATGTAATGGGAAAGAAGCTGGTTGTATGTTCGTTGACAGTTTTAAAATATATTCGCCTAGATTCATTTTTGACAAACACTTCTTGCAGCTTATGTGTTGACTCACGTTTGCTTTGCTTTCTTTCGAATTTAGCAAAGATGGGAGCCCTTGGGAGCCTACCAAAAACAGCAGACTCTGCAGCCAGCATTTCATGAATGGCGAAAAATCAAATGGCCCGAGGAACCCATCATACCTACCTACATTATTTCCAACTGCTTACAGATGCTCGAATCCAAGGTCATCCGAGAGGTACCAAAGGTAGTTCTCTTTTTTGTGTCCTTGCTGCTTTTTATTTCGACCTTGGTAATGCAAGTCAGGTGATTACATGGCATAATTTTGTGAAACTTTTCGCACGATGACAGATGAGGCGCAAATGTTGTGGTGCCAGCCTTTTAATTTACTTTAATTTAATTTAAGCTTATTGAACCAAAGCTAGCACATGAAGAGGCGAGCAATAAGAATGACTGGCAGGGTCTCGAGTCTTTACTCAGCTGTTTTGCATTTGTTTTACTTGTGCCACTGAGTGCTTCGCGCCGACTGCTATGGCTATACTCAACATGGTTTATATTTTTTTTGTCCCACTTGAGAACGCTTTACACTAGTCTGATATCCCCAAAATGAAAAATTTCCGTATGCGAGGTTTTTTGTCAGTCGAGATAAAGAGCGAAGCAAGGAGGCAACATTAACGTTGTGGCTCATTTTCAGGACAAAGAGACAAAGGTACACACTAAAATTTCTCCTAGTGTGCTTAAGAGCATGCCAAATTTGCAGGTTGGTAATGGTTCATTAGCTGCTTGCTTATATAAAAAACCGTCAGTAAGTGGCACCTACACCTCGAATCCAATATAACAACTGCAGCTTGCGGCCACGTGAGCTGCAAATAACCAGTGATCCTGCTCCAGCAGACCTTCCGGAAGAAGAACACTCTGCACACGGTGATTTGGAGCTCACAAAGAGGAGTGCATGTATCACTGCCCCTACTGTTAGAGAGCAATCTTTTGGTTTCAGCAAATCAAAGAAAAAGGAAGGTATGCTGTCTATATACATAAATTATTTTATTATTATTTACCAATACTTCCTCAAAGAAAGTGCTTTGCCCATACTGATCATAATAACCTACCGATATATATGTGTCGATATTTCTCAATGTCCAAGCTGCTTTAAAGGCTTGTGTAGGGTTGAAGGCAGCTAGGACAGGCCAGAATAGAATGGAGCTCATAGACATAAGAGCATGAGGTGGTTTGTGAGGGGCAGAGCAGCCAGGCCTTTTCTCTCTGTTTCAGCTTATTTTGCCGATGTGGAGCTTGGTTACACTGCTGTGCACTTTTGACTGCAAGTAGCAGGAAAGGTATAATTGTGTGACAACTTACATTACGCTCGTATATTTGTGGAGGTGGAAACACAAACAGACCCTTGCACATGGGCTTCAAGCAGTGACTTGCCAAGTCTTTTTTTATGCTCTATGACAGGACGCGATGCTGAGACACAAGTAAGTGCCATTTATCTCCCACCGCAAGTAATGCGATGAATTTTCCACTCTCTCCTGTGCACACAGTGCATGGACAAAAGAGCATATATAAGGAGAAATTATACCAACCGACAGCTTCGTTTACATTCTGGTAGTAAATTTAAAGCTTAATTTGCATGTGCCAGTGGAGTGCATGATACTACACGTGGTAAGGAAAAATAAAATATAGTTTGTTAAATTCTATTCTCTCTTTTTTCTCTCTTTCACTGTTGTCTGTTATATGGTTTTTAAAGCAAATCCTGTTTAATTGCGCATTTCCCACAAAAACTAGTGCCCCCGTTTTATTTTTCTGTTCTTGGTATTCAGAATATGCATGCAAGTAGCACTGAAAACTAATTTGCATCTGTTTCTAATAGCCATGCCACACGGATAGATTTAATGTCATTAGGTGCTTACTGCCTTAAGTTTTAATGGCATTCCTGCGGTGCCACACGCATAAATTTAAAGCCTTGCTGCCATTCACGACCTACTGAGTTCATCTCAACTCATTCGCCAGTGCAATGCGTACTCTCGTTCCCATTCCACACGCAGAAAAGCATGAGTAACAACATCATAACCACTAGCAAATGGTTAATTCGTAACATTTTCAGATGAAGCATCTACATATGCCGCGTTTTCGATGGGAAGAGCGCCATTTTAACCAGCCTTTTTGACAGGTACTCTCGACTTGTTTGCCGACACGTGAGTTTGTTGCTAGTTGTTTTACTTGTAAAGCAAGAACAGCCGTATTTTCTGGAAAATCATTTTTACATTACATTTGAACACCATTACTGACATATTGTGCTCATTAGCACTGTTTACATTCAGATGAAACTTTTGACTGCCTTGCAAGCGTTATCGTCACCCTCACTTTCGGTAATGGCAATAAATGTGGACGTGTAGCACCAACTACGAAAATAATGGCATTAACAAACCCAAGGCCTTAAGCATTTACTGCCATTTCGTGTGCACGTGTTTCACGGGTATAACAGGCTGTGCTTCCTGGAAAAAAAGCTTCAAAGATGCAGCATCGGGCACATCTTTGGAAACTAAGGACTCTGCCTGTGATCCAATGAATGTGTTTGACACAGTGCCTATTTCCGGCTTCTCTGGGTACGAGAGTGCGGCAGCTTGTAAAACGCCAAAAAAGGGCAGAAGTTCTGACATTCATTGCTGGCGTCTCTATTACAGTGTTTAACAAGCTGCAAAATATCCTTCTTGCTTCTGTGAATGCTCAATGGCATGCTGAAGTCGTGAGCACTTGAAACAAGCTTTTACTGTTTTTAATAAAGATTAAGTTTAATAAAGAATGTAACACCCATTCACGCGCGCACCGATATGTTCAAATTTAGTTTTTTTCCTCGTGTTATCGAACGACGGAATTCTTTACCCGGTGATATACGCTCCCTGGAACCAAACCTATTTTTTAATGTTGTTGCAAATCTGTGATTAGTCTGTTGCATTTCTGTTCTGTATTTTAATGGTGTTCAGTTCTGAATATGTTGGCGCTCTCTGCCTTTTTTTTCTTTTTCTTCTTCCTCCCACTCCTGCAATAGCCCCATCGGGGCTGCAGTATATGTAAATAAATAAATAAATAAATAAATAAATGAATAAATAAATAAATAAATAAATAAATAAATAAATAAATAAATAAATAAATAAATAAATAAATAAATAAATAAATAAATAAATAAATAAATAAATAAATAAATAAATAAATAAATAAAGTTAAACTTATAATACTGAGCTCTAGCAGTCCTTTTTAGCATTCATCGAGCAACATTTTCCCGTCATTTCTTTCTCGTCCTGAACATTTTACACCAGAAAATGCGACCCATCATATAGTGGCCCTCAAAGGCAAAAAATGAACTAATGATGCCAGACTGCTTCAAGCCCCACTACAGCCAGTGTCGAGTCATAATTGATTGCACTGAGGTACCTTGCTCTGCACCAACTACACTGCATGAGGAAGTTCTCATGTTGTCTAGTTATGAAGGCTGCTTTACAGGTAAGTTTCTTCATGGCATCACGATAAGTGGAATAATTAGCTTTCTGTTCAGACCTTATAGTGGCTGTGCCAAAGATTCCTTAACAAGAACAGATAGTGGAATTTTACATCTGTTGTACCCAGGTGACATTGTCTTGGCTGACAAGGGGTTTCCGCAAAATAAGAAGTCAGCTGGCAGAGCGTTGTGTTAAATTTCAGACGCCAGTGTTTGCCCGAGGAGGTTTTTGAAACATACAAGGTTGCGACTGCTAGGCTACATGTTGAGCGATGTATCCAAAGAATGAAGTTTAACGCGTACTTTCCAAGAAACTCTCAGCAGACTTGTTTCCACATGCTGCAAAAATAATTGGCATGTGGGGTGTGTTCACAAATCTTCAGAAGCCAATTATTGAACTAAAACAGCAGTCATAGATGGCAACTTTATAGGCGATCAAAGTGGTGCATGTATCATATTGGGAAAAGAAATTGAACATATTTTCCTTGCTTGTAAAGAAAAAACGAAATCGTTCATGTGAACTTTGAAATGGTGTTCATTTAATAAAGGTGATCACAAAACCTTTGACACTAAGCCTGCTTCTGTGTGTATGAATTAGCATGCCCCATTACATGCTACCCTTGCTAAACCGGGCAGCAACTGGGAGAAATAGAATTTCTGAAGCTTGGGTATAGATGCGCACAGAAATTCTTTGTCCACAGGAACTTGCACGGAGAGTTCTTGAACATAGTTCGAGGCCCAGCACTTACAATGACACGTAAACTTGGGTAAAATACATGCGTGTTTTCTTCAGTTCCAGCATTGCACCCCTGAACAGCAAGTATGGCACATTGCAAACCTTTTTCTCAAAGTGCACAATCGATTGGTTCTTGCATGTAAAAGGGCATTTCATCTCGAGCAAAAATTACTTTGTTTCTTTCGAGAGAATTCCATCAGGTGTGCAGCAGAGCCATGGCTGCTCCAACTTTACAGACAGGCCGCCTTGTGAACCTCTGCACCAACCTCATTGGCAAATAATGTCAACGCTTCTGCTTATAAGGCAATTCCGTAGGCTGCTGGTGACGAAGAACTTTTCTCTTTGAAAAGCCCTTCAGCCACTTGAGCAGGTTCCCGCCTGGAACTCGGAATGGTGTGTACCTCGCTGCTAACAGAAATACGGGGAGCACGCATATTTTTCCAGAAGCTCTGATCCCTTTTGCGTTCTCGTGTTTTCATATCTATCTCTGCAGTTTCTTGCCGTGTTGCCTTTACATGCCCCATGTAAAACTCCATTTCATTTTCAGCGTTGCCCCATGGTTCACTACAACGGTGCAGTGTTGAAGTGCGCACATTACCTCGAGTGACATTTGGTGTCGATGAAAGGGCTGCCACTTGCTCTTCAGGTTCTTCGCTCGCTCTCACAGAGAGCTCGTGTCAACTGCTCCAACCAGTAAGCAGTCTTCGCCCCATAGTCCATCATGCAGTGCAGGAACTGCCGTTGCATCCTGAACAGGTAGAGCAGCTGGTGGCAAAGAAACAACTTGCTCCACTGCTCGTCCAAGGAAGCAGTACAGGCAGACTCTTTTTTTTATAAATGCCCAGACTTTTAACAGACGGCTTTCCCCAGCTTGTTGGGCCACTTGTACACGAGTTGTTTGTGTTCAATTCACGTAGTGCACAACTGCTGCTATATACTTGCAGCGGCCTCCATTCCCTGCCTTGCAGTTGCACATTGCATCCTCGCGGGCAAGCTCTGGTACCTGCCAATAATAAAAAAGAAAACATTTTACGCTCAATTTATTTATTTATTTATTTATTTAATACTGCAGAGTCGCTCGACTCCAAGCTGGCATGAGCACGGGCATGAGCACAGATACAAATGAAAAAACAAGATATGCACGAACTTCATACAAGAGCAAACGATGACGCGAAAAATGAAACCAAAAAGACAAGGGTTTCATATAGAAAAGGCTCTCAAATTATCAACAAACGTTTCTACATTTGAATCAAAGCATGTTAACTTAGAGCGTTGGCTCTAATTACGCGAAAGCAAACATTCCCTTTGCATGCAGGTTGAGTTCGTCAGTAAAAATTTTATGGTTTATGGGGATTTAACGCCCCAAAACGACTCAGGCCATGAGGTACGCCGTAGTGAAGGGTTTCGGAAATTTCGAACACCTGGGGTTCCTTAACGTGCACTGACATCCCACAGTACCCGCGCCTCAAGAATTTCGCCTCCATCGAAATTCGACCGCCGCGGAGACGATCGAACTAGCGCCTTTTCGGGTCAGCAGCCGAGCGCTATAACCACTGAGCCATCGCGGCAGTGATGACTCGATACGATGAAGCGTTAGTTTTAAGACCGAGCTCGGCTTGTGATATGAGCTACGCGCGTAGGCAGCGCGAAAAAGCAAGACGAGCAGCGAGCTTCGGGAGACAGAACCAGACAACGCAAGAAGCTACCTCTTGCAAAAACAATTGTTTAATTACCATACTCACTTCTTGAGTTTCAACATAAAAGTAACTGATTATGCTGCAACAGCGGTGTGCGCGCTGGGCTGGGTACATAATCCAAAGAGCTTCACTGCAGGATCTCTCATAACCCGTGTGTCGCTTCGAGGATTTGAAATCCACAATTTAAAATTTTACTACTCTCAGAACGCAGATCGAGAGGAGACAGCGTGCAGTGAAGCGGGCTCTGCACAAACTAGCGTTGCATGAAACATACTTGTAGCTATAAGTGATTATGGTTTATTGGAATTTAACGTCCCAAAGCAACCCAGGCTATGAAGGACGCCGTAGTGAAGGGCTGCGGAAATTTCGATTACTTGGGGTTCTTTAACGTGCACTGACATCGCACAGAACACGGGCCTCCAGAATTTCGCCTTCATCAAAATTCGGCCGCCACAGCCGGGATCAAACCCGCGTCTCTCGGGGGTAGCCGAGCGCCGTAACCACTGAGCCACCGCGGTCCGCGATTCCTTTCAGGATATGTTCAGGACATTTGCTGCAATGCTTCCCGACATTGCGGCCCAGGTGACTGACTCTGTCCTTAAGGCGGTGCAGCCCTGGGTCAGCTCCCAAATAAAAAATACTCTCTCCTGTGACTCCCCGCAGCTAAAACATAAAACAGCCGCGGCGGTGGCTCAGTGGCTATGGTGCTCGGCTGCTGACCCGAAAGACGCGGGTTCGATCCCGGCCGCGGCGGCTAGAATTTCTTTGGAGGAGAAATTCTAGAGGCCCGTGTACTGTGCGATGACAGTGCACGTTAAAGAACCCCAGGTGGTCGAAATTTCCGGAGCCCTTCACTACGGCGTCTCTCATAGCCTTAGTCGCTTTGGGACGTTAAACCCCATAAACCAAACCAAACCAAACCAAACCAAAACATAAAATAGCTCATCGACAGGCAGCGGAAGAAAGCGGTTCCGGCCCGATAGCCGCGGCGTTTATGCAGCCCCAACCTAGGGCTGCGCCGGCCCCCGAACCGAGTGGCTACCCAGCACCGTAAAATTAAAACATCAATATGGCTGGCAAACCTTCATAGAAAGATAAAAAATAAGACCAATTCGAAACCATTCAGTGGAACGGCAGGGGTTTCAGAGCCTGGGAAAAAAGGTCACATCTCCAGCTCTACCTGCAGTGCCCCGGTGACATGCCGGCGCTTCTTGCTTTGCAAGAGCCCGACAATGATGCTAAATTCTCTGGGTATAGCTCGTTTCTAGGGGGCCCCTCGACCTGCATCCTGGTGCATAAAGCATACACCGCGATTCAGGTCGATCCTGATCTGGAGACTGAGCAGGAATACACAATGGTGAGGGTTCTGCCTCTCAGGCGCCGCGACCCGTCAATACATATACTTAAAGGGACACTGAGGAGAAATTGAAGTTGGCTTGTATCGACAAAATACCAGTTCCTGATTACAAAAACGCCACTCACACTGACAAAAAAGCTCTTGTAACGTAGAAAAGAGCAAGAACCAAAATACAGGTTTCGCCGCCACAGGCCAAACTCGCAAGTACAAGCGTGATGAGATCATAGGACAAAACAGTGTTGCTAGAACGAATGGTTCTAGCAACACCAGGAACCGAGAAACCATGCATCACTGAGGCGCAGTCAATGCATGCGCAAATCTCCTTGACGTCGCCAGATGGCGCCACGTGCACGGCTGCTACGCGCGCTCCTGAAGCATCGGGACAAATCAGCGCCTGTTTTCCGGCGGTAGGCGGGCTCCCGGTATTCCGCTAGCGGTAACAAGGTACACGGTGTGCTAAAGGTGTCTATTTGCGAGAACTTCGTTGACGACTTCGAGAACGAGATCCATCGTAACGCTGGCAAAACGCCAGTGCAAACGTAATCGAAGCGACTGTAGCGACGGCCGCAATAGCCGATAGATGCCTTCAACGTGCGGCCGGCGGTAGCTTTCTTTTCGGCTGCTGCTAGGCCGCACTGCTCGCAGCCAGAAATCACGGAGTCTGCGTTACGTCATGTGCACGTCATGTTTCACGTCTCTTAGTCCTGTGTCGTCATAGACGAATCCCAAGTTTGAATCAGAGCGGCGGGAAAAACTTTTTCAACTTCGAATCCAAATTTCTTAGAAATAAATGAATCTTTCGCTGCCGGCCAAGTGGCAACAAAGCCATGACATGCCGAACTATCGGATTTTACTATAAAAAAAATATTAATAGTGCTCTCCTCAGTGTCCCTTTAAAGGGATACTGAGGCGGTTTTCGAATCAGCTAATTTTTTAGAGTTTTGAAGTAGTGTCATTCCTGATCACGTCTGTGAAATTATTTTTTCGATATTGGCTAAAACAGTTGCGCAATCATCAATTAAAAACGCGATGTTTCAATCTCCCGCGCTCCGTGCGAATGCAGGAGAGGAGAACAGCGGTGAGGGAAACCTCGTCCATGTCGGCCAACGTGACGTCACGTTGAGGAGCCGGGGATACTTCGGCGCACCCGAGCGGGCTTTCAGCGCGCGTTGTTTCTCGTGCTGCATGCGTTGTTCCTCGTACTGCGTGCGTTGTGACGTACAAAGCGTGTCAGCCGACCTTGAGAATCAGATTCACCACGAGGTACTACTACTCTGCGTTCGTGTCCACGAACAACTACGGCCACGTCTGTGTCGTTTTCCAGTGTTTTCCGCAAGATCATAAGCTCGCCGCGCAAGCGCTCGCTGCTGCGACGAAAAATTCAAGCCGACCAAAGCAAGCGTACTCTGCTCGAAGCACTTTCGTAAGAGCGGCTACATACAGAGCTTGTCCCTAATGTGATCTCTGGAGATTTCTGTCGAAAAAGCGCGGCTGAACTATGACACACTTCCTTCGATTTTCTCGCGCACGAGAGGCGTGTTACCCTTCCGAAGAAGCGCCTCTTCTAAAAGTAGAAACATGCTCACTTAGCCTCTGCAGAAACCTAATAGAGGCTCAAGCATATGTCGCTCTCCTCAGCTTAGGTGCGGCCAGACCACCTGAGGCGTGCTCAGCAAGGCTCGGTTAGTGATTTTGTACTTGGTTCGACGTGTCCAAGCAAGCAAGCAAAGCAAAGTACGACAAAGTAAAGCAAGCAAGCATCGAAGCTCTTCATATACGGCATCTCGTTTAATCGTAGCTAGGCGATTAAAATGAAAGCGTTCCACGTTCTGATTTCGGATGCAAATTTAAGAGAGAAATGAATGCGAACCAAGTTTTTGCAAAAAAAAAACACCATGTTTCACAACCTTACTCGGTTTCTTCATCAAGTTGTGGCAGCGGGCCAGTTGCAGCTAGCTTGGCTTTTAAAGACACATATAGTTGGCCACTACTTCACTGAACCTAATCTGCAAATCTAGGAAGGGCGAACGTTTTCGAGGCAGCGATTACTATTTCCTGGCATCTGCTGTACGCGCCACGAGTGAAACAGCAGCGTTGTGCATTTGGCTTGGTTTCCAGCGCACAATGATTGCGTCACTATCCTGTGGTCTCATGCCTCGCAGTGCTTGGCCACTGCGCTTCGCTCATTTTGCCATCAACTTTGTGCTTATTCATCGCTTCCTTGAAATACTTTCTTGCCCCAAACTATAACGCCGGGTACTGAGAACAGGATTTTTTCCACACGGCACTTTGGGCCTTTTCTTTAGGATGACGCTCTTTCGGGCGAGCCAGGAGGCGTCCAGTGGTGGTAATTGACTTGAGTATTGTTCGCACCCCTTTCTTTCCGAGAATACGAGCCCAGTTTGTGCTGGCACCTTTTACGCATGGTCTGCATACGCGTCTTTCACCCTAGCGCATGCTTGTGCTAGGCGTAGAATTTTTTGCTTCTGTCTTTTTTGC
Organism: Amblyomma mixtum; assembly: GCF_055824585.1. Lineage (NCBI taxonomy): Eukaryota > Metazoa > Arthropoda > Arachnida > Ixodida > Ixodidae > Amblyomma > Amblyomma mixtum. Next base: position 183,588,478 of record NC_143013.1, read on the forward strand.
TCTCACGGGATACGTGGAGTGAACAAACTGTAGTATCCTTTCCTTTAGACGTCAGTAAAAAAATAGTCGCCATATTCGCTTTTACAACACCACGGAAAGCAGCGATCTGCACTCAGCGCAGCGCCGGATCCGCATCGGCAGCTTTTCCAGTCCTCAAAGTGTCGTCACGACCTCTCTTGACCAATCACGGTCGGCGCCGCGCCGCGCGGCGTGCCCCGCGGCACAGGCCGCGTATTTCTGCTAAAAAAGGCAATTCGCGCTTGTTTTTGCCTTATTTGGGTGCGATATTCCAGTATACAGCATGAAAAACTATAGGACGCCGCTGCCAGCCTGATTTTCAAAAAAAGTGCTTCAGTATCCCTTTAATGTGTATTGCCCCCCGCATAAGCCGCGTGTTCCTTTCAGCGAAATTTTCTATCGTGCTCTCAGATTGGCTGACAATGAACCCCTGGTGATCATTGGGGACTTCAACGCACCCAGTCTACACTGGGGCTATCACTTCGAGAAAGCCGGGGGACGCAAGCTGGCGGAGCTCGTCTCCACCCTTCGTCTTACGTTGCTCACGGATCCGTCTTGCCCCACACGTGTGGGCAACTCGGTCACCCGTGACACGTGTCCTGACTTATCTCTGGTTAGGAACACTACAAACGCCTCATGGGAGAACCTGGGGGGTACCCTCGTCAGCGACCACTACCTTCTCCGCATCACGCTTTTGGCGAAGGCAGCCCGTAAAAAATGGGGAAAGGCGAAAATAACCAATTAGCAGCAATTTCGAACTCAGGAAATCCCTCCCGACGGCTATGCGGAGTCGGCAACACAGGTCACCAACATACAGAAACAAGACACGCAAACACTTCACACCACCGACGAGATCCCCGCAGTGGACAATCACCTCCTGCATATGTGGGAGGCGCTGCAGAGCTTAACAAAACGATGGAAGAAACACAAGACGAATCGCAAGCTTAGAGCTCGCATTGCACAACTTACGGAGCAGGCTGCGTCATATGCCGCCCAGCACACAGACACCAATTGTATAGAACGCTGCAACTCGGCAGCGCGTCAGATGAGCTCGAATGGGTCTTGGCGTCTCTCACGAAGCCTCATCGACCCTTCTCAAACGAAAGGGGAGACGCAAAAACAGCTCCGGCGGGCTCTGCACGGGTACCAAGGTACGACAGCGCAACTTGCGGACACTTTGTGCGACAGGTATCTCTGCCGCACAAATGACCCGGTTGGGCCCGAGTACACGTACTCCGGCAAGCCAAACCAGGATTTAGATGCCCCTTTTGAGTTGCAGGACCTTAAGGCGGCCATGGCTAAAATGCGTCCAGGTGGGGCACCCGATCGGGATCGCATAACAGTGAAACTGTTGGCGAACCTCTCCGACTCTGCATACCTCCATTTGCTACAATACATAAATCAGATCTGGGATGGGTGTCCACTCCCACTCGAATGGAAAACATCGCTTGTAACGTTCATCCCCAAATCAGGTAAAGCCGTGACCACGGACAACTTGAGACCCATCTCATTAGCCTTTTGTGTGGGAAAGCTCATGGAGGCGATGGTTCGGGATCGCCTCTCTCCATACATGGAGGGTAACGGCCTCTTTGCAGACACTATGTTCGGATTTCCGCCCGCACATGTCTGCACAGGATGTCCTACTCCAATTACACGGGGACATAATACGACCCAAAGCCATGCACCAAAACGACAAGGCCATTCTCGCCCTCGATCTTAAGGGGGCGTTTTACAATATTAAACATGGCACCATATTCTCTAACTTGAACACCACTAACTGCGGGGCAAAGGTCTTCGCCTATGTCAGAGACTTCCTCTCTGCGCGTCAGGCACTCCTCCGGATCGAGGACGAGGAATACGGCCCGTACTCTATGGGTACACGAGGTACACCACAGGGGGCGGTGTTATCACCGCTCCTTTTCAACATCGCCATGATGCGCCTGCCCGGCCGACTGGCTCAGGTGGAGGGCATAAAACACGCACTCTACGCAGACGATATTACAATGTGGACCACCGAGGGGAGCCTTGGGGAGATGGAGGACCGCCTTCAGCAGGCCGCCTCCATAGTCGATGCATATGCTGCCGACTGTCGTCGCCAATGTGCTCCCGCCAAATCAGAGCTTCTACACGTCAGGACAAACCACAAGGACAACACGTCTCTACACATATCTCTGTCGGGCGGTCCCTTCAGAGAAGTTGCAGAGCTCCGGATCCTGGGTCTGTTCATCAATAACAAACTTAAGCCGGACTCTACTATAGCGAAACTCAAGACCATAGGTGAACAGGTAGGGCGCGTGACCCACCGTGTTTCCAACAAGCGGGGTGGTCTGCGGGGCAGGGACGCGCTACGGCTCGCCGATGCCTCCGTTACCAGCCGGATCCTCTACGCCGTGCCGTACCTACGCACCACCAAACAACAAGACGAGCGCATTGACGCCATCATCAGGAAGGCAACAAAGCGAGCACAGGACCTCCCGGTGGCTACCTCAAACGCCAGAGTGAAGGCGTTGGGAGCGGTAAACTCCTATCAGGAGTTGCGGGAGGCCCACCTCGTGAACCAATATACGCGGCTATCGCGGACGGTTCCTGGGCGCCGCCTGCTAAACCGCTTACACATCCAACACACATGCATACCAGAGGGGACGGAGAACATCCCGGTGCTGTGGCGACACATGCGCTGGGTCGCTCCGCTCCCGAGTAACATGGACATGGCTTCACATGAAGGCAGGCGACAAGCGCGGGATCGCACGCTTGAGAGGCAATATGAATGTAAAGAGGGCGTCTTTTACGTGGACATCACAGGGCCGTCACCCACGGGATTTTTCACGGCTGCCGTAGACCACCGGGGAATGATTGCCGATGGGCTATCTTTTCGGGCCCCAAATTCAACACGAGCGGAGGAAGTCGCAATAGCTCTCGCTGCCGCCGATCTAAAATCGAGAACGGTTATCACAGACTCTCGCCGGGCCTGTGTACATTATCTTGCAGGCGAAATATCACCTCTTGCCTCCCAAATTCTAACACGCGCTCCCGCCGATCCAACTCGCACAAAAGTGATCTGGGCTCCTGGCCACCAGGGTCTACGAAGCAATGAGGCCGCTGATGCGGCCGCCCGAGCGCTCACACCCCGGGCTCCTCATCCTAGCTCTCCTGGCTCAGAAGCTCATAAACCGCTTCTGCGGTTCCGCGAAATCCTAATTCATTATTGCGACAGCCACCGTATGTACCCAGTACCTGCCAAGGGGCTGCGATATCTTTCAGATGTTGTGGGCATGTACTCAGAATCCTCACCTTCCCCCTTCCCCCACCCCCACCCGAGAGGCATGGGAGACTGCCCTTCTCAACTGCTCCACACTAGAGTCCCAAAGGGCTCTAGTAAAGCGGGCGCGAGACGGGGCCCCGTCGTGGGGTGTCCTGGAGTAAGGATACCGACCATGCAGCAGGGTTTTTTGACCCTCAAACTCTCTGAATATTAAAGTTTTTCACCACCACCACCGCGGCGGGGAGCTATAAGTGAGGCTCTGTCGCTAATTCAAAGACTCATCACATCGTTGGTAAACTTAATAAAGGCGACGAGAACTACTACCGGTCAGCGTTCAGCATGTTCGCCTGTTTACAAGCGTACCGACGAAAAGCGTCTGTCGCGCGCTCCTTCATTGCTGGCCGCTCGATCGGGCGTGCGAGGCAGGCACAATGCAGTTGCGCAATCCAGAAAAATAAAGTGCACATATTAGACCTTTCTCGAAACACATCGCTTGAGGGTAAACACTGATTTAAAACCAAAAAAATTAGGCGATGTACTCACGATCAGCTACACGTAGAAGCCGGGCATTTTGACACTCAGTTGCGGCAAACTTTTCGCACGAATGCTGATCGGGTCGTCCCAAACAGCTGCGGAGGAGGAGGTAAACTTTATTAAAGAAGAGGTCTTAGGCACGGATTGGGGTGATGTTCCCCTCTCCGCGGTGGGCTCCTCTTCTAGGCCGGACGCCGGGTGGCCGACCGACAATGTCGTTCGGCGACCTCTTCGGCTCGCTCTGTGACTCGAAGTTGAACCTCCGGGTCCGAGCTGAGCAGCGCGGCCTCCCACTGAGATTGGGTAGAGAGCTGCAGACTGTGCGACGGCTTGTCTTGAGTACAGAAGTATAGGATGTGCGGTGTGTCTGCCTTTTGGTGCCCACAGAGAGAACAGACGGGGCTGTACTGCTCCGGGAACCACATAGAGTACATGTACGGGTTAAAGAAAGTGTCTGTTTAGAGCTGCCGCCAACTGACTTGTTGTGTTTTACTCAGGGATTTATGTGGCTCTGGGAAGATCTGTCTTTCTTTCTTGAAGTGGGTAGTAATTTCTTTGTAGGTTGTCATTCGCTCCCTGTCCGACCTGAGCTCGGGGTAGCGTACCTCCCGGTTAACCACGAATGCTCGGGCAAATTGGTGCGCCGCCTCGTTTCCAGGATGCTCCGAATGGGCGGGGACCCAGATCAATGTTATCTGGCGGGTATTGGAGATTTTTTGTAAGATTTTTATGGCTGCTGAGTGGGCCCTTCCTTTTGCAAAATTTTTTATTTCTGTTTTGGAGTCACATATGATGTATTTGGCAGTGGTGGAGGTGATGGCTAAAGCTATAACAGCTTCTTCGGCCTCCTCCGGAAATTTTGTTTTATCTATTGTCGCCGATGCAAGGGGAGAGCCTCGATGATCGACAACTGCCAGAGAAAAGGCGTCTCTGTCCGCATGTTCTGCCACGTCCACGTGCGCCGTGTCTTTCTGAACTGAAAATCATTCGTGAAGTTTTTGTGCCCTAGCCTTTCTTCTGTCCGTATCGTAGTGTGGATGCATGTTTTTGGGCAGAAGAGGGACTGTTAAGTGTTCGTGCACGTGTCTTGAATTGGCAAGGTGTGTGTACGGATTCCTTCATACTGTATTCCTGCTTTCTTTAGGACGAAACGTCCCGTTTCAGTGCCTGATAGTCTTTCATATTGTGCGGTGAGGTGTGCTTCTATCATTTCCGCTAAGGTGTTATGAATTCCTAACTGCAATAGTTTTTCATTTGGAGTATGACGAGGGAGGTTGAGCGCAATTTTATAGGACTGTCTAATTAGAGAATCCAGGTCGTCTCTTTCTCTCACTGTGAGGGTGACGTATGGTGTGGAGTAGATGACTCTGCTAAGAACGAAGGCTTGTATTAGTCTCCTGGTCTCGGCTTCTTTAACTCCTCCTCGCCTATACGCGATGCGTCTGATGAGGATGGAGATCTGGTTGACAGTGTTTCTCAGATTCTTAATTAACGTGCCGTTTTTTGGTTTGACTACCGGCATTCCTAAGATTCTTAGTGTTTCCACTTCTGGGATGGCTGCCGCTTCCGCGTAGATTTTGATCTCAGGCGCTTTATTTTTCCTTTGACGCTTTGGGTGTAGGATGAGGACTTCAGATTTTTGGGCGCTTGTGCCTCCTCTACTACTACATCTGCCGCTTGTTGTAGCGTATCTTTTATCGTGGCGATACTCCCCTTGGTGGTCCAAAGGGTGATATCGTCCTCGTACAAAGAGTGTTCTAGGTCTGGGAATTTCGCGAGTGCGTGTGCCATTTTGATGAGGGTCATATTGAATTAGAAGGGGGAGAGGACCGATCCTTGCGGCGTTCCTCTGTCTCCTAAACTGGAGGTGTCGAATTTGATTGCGTCGATTTGAATTTTAACCGTTCTATCGGAGAGATAGTCCTTGATGTAGTTAAACGCTCTTTCGCCCACATTCAACGGTGAAAGAGATTCTAGGATTGCTTTGTGTTTGACGTTATCAAACGCTTTTGTTAAATCTAGAGCTAGGATTGCCCTGGTGCTCCTTTCTTGCTCCTGAGACATCGAACATATGTCCACTTTCAAACAGTTTACTCCCTTTTCGGAGGCTGTCTCCGCAGATATAATCTTCACGCACCCATAAAAACGGCAAATATATGTGCGAACTTTAGCCATGCTTGCTGCTGCAATGGGGAAGCCGGGGAAAGTGCCCCGTCTGTGTTTCCTGCGGCGGCCGTAAGGCGGCTTTCAGTGGCACCCGAATAGGCGGTGCTCGCCCCGTGTACACGGCATTTCGCATAATCTCAACAAAATGGGTTCCCATGCCAATGTAAATGTTGTTTTTCCGCACCCAACAAGCTTTCAAAACTTTGCCACATAGTAAACAACAGCTGTGCAAGGAAGGTAGGCTGTGATAAGAAGCACAAGAAAGGTTTTGTGCCGTGTAGCGACAGGTTTCCGCTATAATTTGGCAAGCCCTCTACGAATCTGACCGGTCGTTTCCTCAACGACCGTCGGCAGACACATAACAAGAACGTGAGCAACACATCCCGTCACCTTGGCATTCATTGCAGAGACTGCACAGAAGAAAGAAAAAAGAAGAAGAAAGTGCCGTGCTATCCAATTTTCAGTCAATGCCACGTGCTGTCCGATAATGAACAAAAATCACCCGTGAAATCATTGAAGCGCATGAAATCCATAAATTCAAAGATGAATGCGTAAGCGTTGTCTCAATAGCTCTGTCTGCAAAATAACTACGTTTTCTTGATGACAATAGAAAAACATGCGCAGATGGTCTTGTGTCACTGTAGCACTTACTCAGGAACTGTCATTCTCGACATTTTGTGTATCTGTGTTTTTTTTTCATTTGAGATTACTTGCCACTGCCGCTGCTGCCGTCGCAGTGGCTGAGTGGTTGCGGTGCTCAGCTGTTGACTCCAAAGACACAGGATGGATCCCGGCCGCGGCAGTCGCATTCTTATGGAGACAAAGTGCTGGAAGCCTTTGTACTGTGCGATGTCAGTGCACGTGAAAGAACCCCAGGTGGCTGAAATTATGAGAGCCCTTCACTATGGCATCCCACAGCCTGAGTCACTTTGGGACGTTAAACCCCATAAACCCATTTTGCTACTTCTCAGCTTCCCCTCCAAAGAAATTCTAGAGGCCCGTGTACTGTGCGATGTCAGTGCACGTTTAAGAACAACAGGTGGTCAAAATTTCCGGAGCCCTCCACTACGGCGTCTCTAATAGCCTTAGCCGCTTTGGGACGTTAAACCGCATAAACCATAAACCAAACTTCTCAGCTTCGCCGCTGGCCTCTGCAGGCCAGCGAAAGCTCCCACAAGTTGACGAACGGTACTTTTTTAAACCATTCGTGCCTGTTTTTCATGCCATTCGTAAATGCCTATATAGACTCTACATCATTGGCGGCAAAGGTTGCCAGACGTGCAAGCGTTTCTGGTAGTTTTTCTCTCTTGCTTTTGTAATGCAGCTTGCAAAAGATGTTTTACTAGGCTAATAAACGGTAAGGTTCTTTGTGTTCTTAACGTGGTGCAACGTGACGAAACAGAGATTTAATAGACATGCCATGCAGCTGCCCATCAAATGGAAGAGCAGTTTTCTCCACTCCACAGAGTGGAGACGGAGTGTCGAGTTGAGGCGCACTTCTGAATTCGGCGGTTAGCCTTTCATAGGCAGCAGAGATGCGCAATAAACTTTATTTCCTATTAATCTCCCAGATAAGCACTGAAACCTCCTCATTCTTCATCAAAGCACACTTTCTGTTTAAGGAACTTTGTCACTCCATTTGCCACCACTTTGGTGTATGCCATCCCAAAATTAGCGGCCGTATAATTTTTGAAATTTTGTTGAGATTTCTTGAAAACCTTTGCAATTTTCTGCACTTCTCTCCTGTTTTTCCCCCCAAGTCTCAAACCTACGCAGAGTGCAAGTGGGTTTTTAAATTCCCGCTAAATTTTGTTATTTATTAAAAGGCTTTTCTCTCTACCGCTTTGCTGGGTGTATCCGAAGTATAATATTATGCACCCGTTTGTGAAGCTTTGTTCCCAGAGCTATTGCCCCCAGGTAGTAATTTTAGAGCGTTGCGTTGCGTTCTGAGCCTGGTTGCGTTTTGAGCCTGGTTGCGTTTTGAGCTTCAGAGTTGTGCTGATTCCACGGATAGAATCCAAGATGGCAGCCTCCAATGCAGCAGTGTATCCCAGTGGTTGCCATGGGAACCGAGGTGGTTACATAATGGAATAAAATAATAGCATATGGCAGTGTGACGCTCGAGCACCACAGCTCGAAACTAAACTATGTCGATCAGTATATGTATATCTGTCTGGCAGGCATTAAAGTCTGGCTGCTTAGTCTCGACATCCATGTAAAATTTGTGAGTGAACCGTTTGGCACAGAATGTACCAAATAGTGTCATACGATTCAGTCTGTCGTGCAGCATAAACTTACTAGTTAAGTTAGAGCCTATCTCACAACACGGATTCGAACTGGTGACCTATGTTAGGTGTATTTAATGCTCATTATGCCATCACTGCCTCAGCATCTGCTCATTTTTATATTCAACCACACTAACATTACTTATTACCCCATCTGCGCAGATTCCTTCTGGCACTATCTGAAGCTGAAGGGTTGCTCGGCTGAGGATCTCCAAAGCGCCACAAGAAGGTCACGCGCTACCTGGCACAGAAGTGCTGTGACCTGCGGCGGTAAATATCTGTTCAAGCCATCTGTTATATGCATGAATAGATTGGGTAAGCTCTTGTGCTCACAAAACTCGTAAACTTGACTGAATTTAATAACTGTCTGTATGGGACACTTAGGCACTGGAATAACCTGCAAAGTTTACTGTAATTTGCCTACTATAGTGAGATACTGGTTTTCCCAAATTCTGCTTAAGGGTAGTCGACTCCTCAGATGTGCGCGCGGAAGAATATATTTATGACCCAGACTGTTAACAGCACTCATGTACCATGTTAGCAGACAGATAAAAGTAAGGATTGGGAGTGTTCTGTAGTGTTCACTGGCCACTGTTGAAGATAGCATCCATGTGATTATTTTATTGTCATCTAAAGTAAACGATCTTCCCTTTGCGCTCATGTTTTAAGACTGTTCTGAGACCGTGCGCAGCCAGGCTTTTCAGCGTGGAAGGGGCGGCTTTAGACAAGGCGTGCGAGTGCTCTGTTCCTGCACGTTAAGTAGATGTCCGATGAATCTCGGAAAAATTATATGAACGACGCACCAGGAATATGACTACTCAAACCCTTCGGAGATTTGCAGCGGCCATTCCAGCGACATGTCTTTCTGTTCAAACTTTCTCTAGAACCGCTGTCACTACGCAGAAGCAGGTAGCAGTATCTGTACTAAGAATTCGTATCTTAAAGGAAAAAAGAAAGCGCAGTGTTCACCTTTGGCACGATTTCTGCAGTGATGTGCGTTCTGCCGGCTGACAGTACACCACTTGCTTGGTGTTGTAGGCCCAACCTGCGCTTTACTCTAGCTGTAGCAGGAAGCGCTTTTGAACAAGCCACCAGTGATCACAGAAATGTCTAATCTTTTTACCGCCTCTACAATAGCTTTATGGTGGTATGCACGTGCAGTTTACTTCCCCGTTTTCGTAAGTGAAGCGCGCGGAAAAACCGGCCAGGCGGACCGCCTCGCACTGGTGGATGCGGGTTGCATGCACGGACTCAATCTGAGCCGTCGGCAGAACTGTCATTACAGGCCATGGTGCACTAGGTCACACGTTGCATGCACGTCTCCGTCTTGATTTCTATCTGGAAACAGCTTGGTTGACGTCACTTCTGCCAATAAAGTGCTCTGCATGCCAATGTCTCTCCCATTCCGGACGGTTCCTGCCAGCCGGCGTATGAAGCGGGGTATGCATATTCTTCAATTGTATAATTGAGGCTGTTAATGCATTATTCTTATTGGTTTACGTCGGGCCCGTGCCAATTTGTCGTTAAATGTGGATCGTTGCATGAAAGGGGAATGCATAATTCAGATTCCACTATATTACTTTTGTAACATATGCATGCATTTGTTGTGTATGCATATATATACGAGTATATCACTGTTCTTTTTCTTCAGCTAGCACAGTCTGAACAAGAGATAGCTGCTGAAGAAAAATTCTGTATATATGTAAATAAATAGTCGATTTGCTCCAGGTGAGGTGTTTTTGTGCCTGGCTGTACTGCAGGGATGCATGGAATATTCAGAGTCAGATTGCTGCTCTGTACCTGCATATTAATTGACAAATAAAGCGTACTTGGTAAGGATTGCAGGAATACAACACACTACAGAAATGCACTACAGAAGGCAGACTACAGAGATGCGGCACTACCGAGATACGACACTACAGAAGACAGAATACAGAATTAAGTCACTACAGAAGACAGACTACAGAAACACTTCACTACAGAAGACAGACTACACAAATACTACATCAACAAAATACGACAGACTACAGAAGTTTTCTGTCGTAAATTCCTGTAGTGCGTTTTCACTGGGCCCGGTCCGCATAGCTGCACTGCAGCGATGTTCCCGTTTCTTGCGATTCACAGGTGCACTGGCCCCTCCTCGTGGAGGAACATGGTGCCGCGCTGGCTTGTTGCAGATGGTCGTAATCACCTGGACCCGGCGGTATGCCATACTCTGCATTTTCAAACCTTGGACAATAAGCTGCACGGGCCATTTCGGAGTATCGATACTCCGAAATGGACCTGCTACCCGAGCGTATAAGCCTTCGGCTACCTCGACGTCATCACGTCGTGCTTCAATTGGTGCAGCTTTTGGGATATGTTCGAAGGCCTTGTCAAGCCAAGTAAAGTCAAGTTTATTGAAAAAGAATAATAGAACCAAAATTATTATTTGAAGTTGGTACTCTAGGAAGGCACATGGTTAGTGAACTGGCAGGGAGACCTCCTAACAAAAATAGGTAGTTTAAACAAATACTAAGACCGTGGTTACGAGATAGCCGCAGATATTGCGGAACATTTCCCATAGCAATTTTGAACTTTCGGAAGGAGAAGATTAAGACACTCAGAAAACAGATTTTCATTAGTTTTGTGAAAATAGTTGGGGAAGACTTCTAGTTCTAAGTAACGATGGATAATTCGATAAACAATAACTGATCATTTTTATTTATGTAATTGACTAAGTGGGAGAATATGTAGAATGAAGTAAAGTAATAAGGAATGACAGCAAATTAGGCTATATGCCTTTAATTTAAGTGCTCGATTTTGGAGACGTTGGAGAGGATGCAGATGAGTTGAATATGTGTTGCCCCAGGAAGAAATAGAATAAAAAATGTGGCGATGGATATAGGCATAGTATAGTGTATGTAAGATGTGGGGCTGTAAATATGGGCGAGTCTTCATTAAAACATCAATGCCAAATGATAGCTTTCGTAGAAGGGACTGCACGTGAAGGTGAAATTCAAGGTGCATACCAGCACTACACCAAGAAAACGCTGTCTGGAATTGGTATTAAGTGGTGGACGATTTTAACTGACGAAGACGCATTATAGTACACACGTTGGTTTCAAAAGATTTATGCTCAGCAGGTCAGTTGTGCACCATACATTTTTATATCAGTATTCAGCTTGTTCTGAAGTGCGTCAATAGAATTATGTGGTGTAAATATTGTAGTGCCATGCACATAAGAAGGCAGTGAATATTCAGAAGCACTTTAGGTAAATCATTATAAGCAACAAGAAAAGTAAAGGGCCTGAAATAGATCCTTGAGGAAAGCCCGCATTAAAAATTTTAATGGAAGAAAGGCTACCCTTCCCTTCAACTAATTGCGAGCGGTTAGACAAGTAGCTGCAAATGAATTCAAGAGCAGGGCCGCAGAAACCATACGCATTGAATTTAGCTAAAAGAGCGGTGCGGTTAATAATGTAAAATGCTTTAGTCAGATCAATAAATAGGGCTCCGAGAAATGTCCCTTGATCGGTAGCATTTTAATTTTTTCTGCGAAAGTTAGGAGCGCAAATTAAATTGAATAACCAAGTCGAAAACCGAACTGATGAGGCCAAAAAACTTTTCCAATAATTGTGCTCATAATTGAAAGGATACAAATGGGACGATAATTATTAATTGAATTGCAGTCGCCTTTCTTGATGACGGCAATTACTTTTGCAAATTTAGGAATTAGGAAATACACCCGCCGTAAACACTTTATTAATTAGACCTGCAATAATAGGTGATATAATGTGAGAAACCAATATAAATTTTGAAGTGTGTATAAAGTCTAAGCTAGCTCCAGTCACATTGAACGCATTATAACAGTGTGACCTACAGCTTCAGTGGTAGGAAGGAGTTGAAATGAACGGGGGCAACGTGACAGTTTATTGAATTGGATATCAGCGTGAAGGCTGGTGGATGCACTAAAATGATCACTGAATGCATTAGCAATACCAGCATAGTCGGTGTACGCGGTCGTCCGACTAGTTATTTTTAAGAGCGACGCCTGAGGAGAAATTTTTGAGGAACTGTACAGAGTTGTTTAGATTTGGCAGTTTTGTTTAGTGTCATTCCCATTTTTAATTATCTGACTATGATAATAGCCACTCTTGGGACGTTTAAGGAAGGTGGAAAGTATGTTAGTTGATTTCCTAAACCTAATCTTAAGACTTCTGTTAAAATGTCGCGATATTTGTTTGCGTTGTTATTAGTGACGCAGCAAGGCTGAAGTGATCGAGGGGTTCCATGGAAGACTGAACCAATGTGTGACTGCAGCCACTCGAGTACACTCATTAATGCAGTTCCTAAGTCGGGTAGACAATTGTTGAAATGCAATGTCAATACATTCTAAATTAATTATCTGGCTCCACTGTGTAGAATTCATTGAACAAGCAAATTTGTTATGGTTGAATAAGGATTTATACTGTGTCTTGAAACGGGTGATGTTTTCAGACGTTCCTGGGTCTAAGAAAAGAGGGTAGTGGTCGGCAATTAGGTGATCTGTAGCGCCTGCTGTATGATCACTAGCGGTGTTGAAGAGAATATGATCTATTAATCTGTCGGATCCACTGGAGTTGCATCCTGTGGATGAATTGATAAGAGAAGATGTGCTACAACCAAGATAGCTGTGCAAATAATCTCCAGCAGAGGAACTTGTGGTATCAAGTAGGTTAATATTTATATCACCACACCTGACAACATTCTTCTTTGCATTTGTGATTATGTTTAGTATTTTTTTCGAACTATGTGCAAAACTCGGAGTGTTACGAGGACGGTGAGCGATATATTGATGCGACGATTGTGCTGCGGTTGTAGAATGGCAAAAGTATAGAATCAAGCTCTAAGCAGACAGAGAATGTTGACAAATGATAGATCATGACGGCGCTCCGAAATATAGGATGCAAACTCGTTATGTTCACTAGAACTTATGCGATAACAGGGTTTCAGAAAAACATATGAAAGAAAACTGATGACGCAACTTGAAAAGGAGAGCAGCTGGATCATCATGATGTTTGCGAAGGCTACGAATGTTCATATCAAGTAAAGATAATGCAGGAGAGAGCTCTTTTAGTAGCACGCTCGTTTTATGGCACGTGTAAGTGTCAGTAGCCGTGAAGAGAAAGACAGTCCAACAAAAGAAAAAAAAACGTTAGCGAAAGTCGCTAGCTGAACACGTCAGGATCTTCAACGCCAGAAATACAATAGACAACGCATAGGTCTGCCTGTCTAGATTTGATGATGCCGCAACAAATCGAAAGAAACTTCCAGCCCTTTTCCTTTTTCAGGGCGAGTGCCTTCGCGAACAATCGCTTCCTTTGCAGCGTGAGATGATCATTGACGTACAGGGTCGTCCAAAAGTTCCAAGGCCACAGGGTCTGCTTTAGAGCGCTATAGTTGGGCAGCTACGACACCCCTGGAGCCAAAGATCTCTGTAGAGGATAGTAGAAGTACTATTCTCACCTCTGAGAACCTTGATGTTTTTGATGCTATCGTAAGTGGCAGTATACGCCGCTTGAAAGCAGACCCTGTGGCCTGGGAACTTTTGACGGACCCTGTACATATTTGTCTGGTTTTCCTGTTTTAACCCCAGTGTTTCCGTTGTTAGTCTCACGTTTTTTGTGTTCCTTGTGAACTGGGCTTTCTTTTTTTCTGCAGCACAAGCGCGCAATTATGTTAGTGTCAGTCTTTACCGGAATTCGGTGCACAGCATCAATGTCAGCTGGAGCGACCGTGCAGCCTGTTTTATCTCCGAGTGCCTGAACTATCGCAAGACAGTCTCCGCCTTTTGTGGCAGGGACTTCTTTTATTTCTGTATTATTTAGGCGTGTGTGCTGCTCCAGATCACCCACCCGTTTTGAGAGCGGCACGTTTTCAACGTTTAGATTTTTGTTTTCTTTTGCCAATTCAGCATTTTGTGTCTGCATTGCCTCGTACAGGTAGTTAAACATGTTTAGGCTATTCTTCATCGCTGCGACCTCCTCACGAAGGGCGTCAACTTCTTTGGCCAGCTCAGCGTTAGTAGGCATAGCGGTTCAGATATAGTACACCTGGTTGGGCAGCAGTAGAATCGGAAGCAAAAAAATCTGCTGATAGAAATTCAGAAATTGAGCAACTCACCTGTGCGAAAAACGTTGGAAATGAGAGCACGTTGATTGCTGCCGCAACCACTGCTGCCAGGTTGAGCGTTGCGGTGCACGTCGCTGTCATTTTAGGTGTCCCAGGCCAGCAGAAATCGCGTCCGCTGTCAGGCACGCTGATGTTGCAGGTGCTTTCCACGTGGCCTTACGATGACGCTGGGGTGTCGTAAATATTTGCCGTGTTTAGGGGTCCGTTCATACACCTGCTCGAAAAACGTTGCAAATGTCGGCACGTTGCTTGTTGCCTCGAACCACATTCCAGATGCGTGAAAAGAGCTTTCACGGATCAAGCGTTTCACAGAATGGCCTCCAACGGTGCGCCTGGAGGGCTTGAATTCTGCGCTGAATTTTCTTTTGCATACGCCTTGTACCTCCAGTGTCGAGGAGCCACTTTGTGCGTCGGTATCGATACTTTCTCCTCCATGGAAGTGTTCGCAGGGGTTGTAATTCCATTTCAGATTCCGTGTACTTTGGCATTTGGGTGAAGAAGCACGTCGCGTTTTCCATGGACTCCTCAATTTTCACTTCCAAACCTGCGGAGAAGTGGTCTCTACAGGCATCTTGCTTAAGTGCTTGAAACGCTGACCAATGGATGCGTCGCATACGTGTGGCTGAGGTGCATGTAAAGGCCAGTAATGATCAGATATGTAGGGATGTGATCGTTGCCATAGGTGTCCATATTCGAAAACCACCAGATGTTGCTCGTAAGGCAACGAGAAGCGAAAGCCAAGCAAGACAGCTCCTGCAAGTCGCCCCTCGGATGTAGGTCGGGAAGCTGTCATTTAGACACTGGAGGTCGCGGTCAGAGGTGAAAGATAGAAGTCAACTAATGTCGACCCCCAATGTTCATTCTAACGCCTCCGCACATGGTGTGGTGAGCTTTAAAGGGCCAGGTGTATCCGCCATGAAGGCACTCAATATTGCGGTGTCAGATAGACTATGGTGATGTACACGCACAGGATGAACGTGAGATTGCGCTCCTGCACTGGTAGCGACACGTACTGGTCCTCATTTATGGAGGGCAGCAGGATTGAGCACAAACGAAAATTCACGTCGAGTGTAAAGCATGACAGCACTGTTTCCCCGGTGCGTAGGAGATGCATACGCCTCGTAGCCTGACCTCCGCAAGACCTTTAGTACAATACGTTTTCACAAACGACAAGGACGTAGAAATGATTAACGTAATCAATTTGATGAATATCTAAAATTCAGGACTTCACTACGCGGTTATTCCAAAAGAAAACCAACAGAAAATAGAGGCTTCCGTCAGCTTCTTTTTAAATGTCAAATCGGGGTGAGCCATCATTGTGCCTGCTACTGTAGAGGCACGAGAACTGGCGCTGGCACGCACAGTACCTGTAGCGCATTCTGTGCTGCTGCCGTGCGTAGGCTTGGCAGCCCAGCGCGCACGGCATTAATTAAGGACTTGAGCATCGCAATCACCTGCAATTCTTGGCCGTGGTCGAGATCTTGGCTTTCCTCCAGATTATTTCCTCCTCCAGAATTTCACAATTATTGGGATCACAGCAACTTTCCTGAAGCATAGCAACAAGGAAAAACTGGAAGAGCACTCAGAACACTATGTAAATATACACAAAGTACGTCGACGACTTTCTGTTCTGCCGGCAAGAAAAGCGCTTTTCTTTTTAGGCGAATATAATGCGTTGTCTTTCGACTATGTGCCAAAAGATAGGTGTGTCATTAGAAGAGAAGAAAGATATAAATGAAAAATAACTATTTTGTCTTGAAAGCACGTAAGTAGTCGTAAAGGCCGTCCGTATTTTTTGTTTGACATCCCCTTATTTCAACACCCTTTTCCGGCACGTGGCAATGATAGTGGCCATGTTGGAGTTCGTCATTTTCACTTGGTGTAGACGCACAGATCGAAATCTGGTGACAGGAAACGATTCAAATGAAGGCGTTAAATGCGTTCTTGCAAGAAAAGCTTCCCCGCATTTTCTTGCGCTGAATGGGAATGCAATTCAACCTGCGTTATGTTGTTATATTAAGGCTGCATACCAGATAATGTTAGCTGGTGGCCTTGAAACGACTTTTATAATCCTTACTACTTCGTGCTCTCTTGCTACTTTTCGTAGCTTTCTTTACAGAGCAAGGTAATTTCTGCTGCATGCATGTAGCCGCTTTACCTTTATAAGTAGGGCTGTGCTTGAAGGACAGGCTATGCGTGTTTCGAAGATATTGGGATATGAAGGCATTGCTCGTGTTTTACAAGCTCATGTACTTGGGCGTTGAACAAACGGAGCTTAGCCGCGTACAATCGCGACCAGAAGTTTACGCGAAAACAAAGTTCTTTAGGCGTAATCACGCGATCTATTCGCCTGAAATGTTGGAAGGTTCGAGGAGACATGCAGGCACTATCCGCTTTCAAAAACACCGCGCGATGAGTAGGGAGGTAGGTAAAGCAGCAATAAACATTTTCTTTTTTCAGTGAACACGCGTTTGCGAAGCACGACACGGAATCCACACTGCCGCCATCTCTCTATGACTTTCAGTCTTAGGTTGTGCAAACATGCTTAATTGTGCTCTCTGTGCCGAAGGTTTGCGGTGAACAGCCGCTGAATTATTTTGGTACTTTTCGTAGTGGGCATAAAGATCAATTTCAGAATGGTCCACATTTGATTTCCCTGTTTTCAGTGACTTGACTAGGCACCTAATTTATAACAATTATTCACAGATTTAACAAATTCTCAACCAAACCGTATTGAAAGGCTTTTTAACGCGCAAGCATGGGTGAATCTTAACAAACTGCGAGTATGGCCACAATGTTGCGACAATGTTGATTTGTCAGCAATGATCAATAATAATTGACTGAATTATGAACTAACTTTTTTCTAACGAAGTGCCCTTGACGCGTTAAAAGACCTAGAGTCTGCGAAAACAGCAGTGGTGGCGACTGGAATGTGCTGAAACAGTGAAAAGATCGTGAACATAAGTTGCAGTGAAAGATTATACGTCGCTTCATGTCCCCCTGTACTAATTTGCTAGCAGGCATTGCCTCTGTTTCTGCTCTGCTCTGGAAAAAAAAGGTGGACTTTGAGTTTCGAATTCCGGTAAACCAGCCCCAATGTTTTGTTTTTTGCCATAGGATTGGTTTTCATATTTACGGCGTATTCTGTAACAAAAGAACCCAAGATTTGTATTTCAGCTTTGCGGAAAAAACCGAATAACTTGACAGCAGCGTCCATAGTAGAGAGAGGGCGGGTAGGTGGTTTCTAGACACACACGCAGAGTGAACAAGGGACACGAAGCCTCAGGATACTTGCAAACGCTTCAACAAGAACACGTCTTCGTCTAGAGCCGCAGCGTGTTATTTGCAACAAAGCGGCAGTATGCATTCCAGCGTAGCGAACTGTGACCAGCGTTTCCGAGGAGTTGCAGTTTTTTGTGCATAATACAACTGCCCGTCTTTCTTTTCGACGCCATTCTCAACACGTTCGGTGGCAGCGATTTTGTGGACCCTACTCCTTCCGCTTCGTCGCCACCAGTGGGGAACCCTTACATTTTCTTGGGTGTAACTAGTACCACCAGTCAGCTTGCGGCGAAGTCAACTCCTTGGGACCGACAACAGATGGTAGTACCAACGTAACAAGTGTGTTCTCCCAGACTTTTTGAAAAAACTGAGCTCTGCCAATATTCTCAATATGGCGCCAGTCAATATTGCTGCCACATGGCGGGAATGCACGACGTGACCCATCGATGACCCACGACGCAGTGAACGTGTTAAAGATGCTGCAATAAGGCGGACAAATAGCCATTTCCAGTATAGAGACGCGCCGCACGTGACTCGGCGTCATCGCCTTGGGTGCGTTGGATTTCCAAAGCAGATGGCGCAAGCGTAAAATGACAGATGCTGTTTGCTTTCGGCCTGGTGTGCTTAAAGAGTGCGTTAAGCTCTCGGTTATGGGAGCAATGTCCCCTCTTCGCATTTTAAGTTTTAAAGTGCGCTGGAGCAATGCCCGGTGAACTCTGCGTCGCTTCTGCAGTTGCTATTTTCTGCTGTTGTGCGGTCTTCACAGTGTAGTGCCTGTTTTATCAGCAATGTTTGTCTGAAATTGGAACGCCAGACGCAGCTCTAATCATTTCATTGTCCTTGTCGACCAGTGCCACAAACTTCGTAAAATTTAACGCAACGACTACGACAACAATGTGTGTTCTGCGACATTATCGCTCCGGGTAACGGTATCGGTCTAACACTATCAATATATCGCTGTACTCATTATAAGCCAATGCAATACCAACGAAAGCAAGTGATCATTTCTTCGCGACCTCCATGTGCACTGTTTTCGAACCAAACTTCTTAAGAGTGGCTGGGAGGTCGGATGTTGCGAGAGTTGCCTTCAATTCGATCCTTAGTCTCGGACACAGCGCACTGTGTGCATGCAAGCTGTAGTCGGACGGTTGGCGCCCCAATGGTCACGTCAGGTTTACATCAACTTCACTCTTTTCTGCGAATATCTAGGGCACTGTCTTTTTTCCTGCCTTGTCGCACTGCCCGACCCTGCATCACGTTCTCTTCACGTCTCGCCTGGATCTCATACTTTGACGCACCTGACAGACCAACTTTATCTGGCGACCTAGATGCAAGAGCGGCTTGCTTCATAATTGAGCTCTGGTCCTTGTAACCATAATTTTGTCTCTATCTCTAATAACCACAGAGAACGCAAACAAGACTTCTTTTCACTACAGCATACCTGAGAGCAAGGAAATGGCGGTGCACTTAAAATACCGTCGTTCCCTTTTTAATTAGCAGTAGAGTCCTTGGTCTGTGAAAAATCCGCTGCCTGTGCACGTTAAGCTTCCACCCTTCGGAAGCACCCGGTCCAGGAAGCACCCTTCGGGGGCCGGAAAGCCAGGCACCTCTGATTAAAATAACTATCTCACTTGCTACCTTCCTCCCACTGCCCCCTCCCCCCCCCCACTTTAGCCCAGAGTGGGTGGGGTCCTGGTAGATAGTAGGGGCGCACCCCCTCACAACAGAACACACGCTTCCAGAAGAGAACTTCTTGAAGCGCACGGTTCAGTTTACGATTCAGAAAGGAAGAAGGAAATGAGTGTGAAGCGTGGAGCATTCAGGGTGGTTTTTGATCACAAAACAAATCAGAAGTAAGCGCCTATCCCGCCTGCTCGTTTTAACGCAATAGCGTTAAAGACCTCGTCCCTCAGAAAATCGGCTCTCGGCGTCGGCGTTGTCGGCGTTTTGAGCCAGAAACCTCGGAAGTGGCTCTCGCAGGCGGTCCTCAAAGAGGAAAGGAACGCCTGCAGAACTAGAGATATAACTTGCGAGTATGTTTTTGCAGGCTAGTTGGTGCCTAAGCATTCTGGGTTTTTTTGCGCAAAAGACACGACACAAAAGAAACGAGGTAGACAGGACAAGCGCTTTGTTCCTCAAAGAACAACCTACTGGAGGCAGGTTTGCTACCCTGGTCCCGTGACCTTGCGGAGTCATTACAAACTGCCCACCGTGCCAGGTACAAGTTAACGGCTGGTCGCTCGGAAAGAGAAACCTGGGCCTTACAAATTCCACCTCCAGGATCACCTGCCATCGCAGGGCTGCGTCGCATCGCTTAACTGCTGCACCACTGCGCTAGGGCAGCTTTGGGGACTCCCAGGGAGGGGTGTGGCGAAGTACTACACCAGTGTGGCCAAATCCTGCTTTGGTGCGGGAGTGCGTCCCTACCAGCTACCGTATCAGTCCATAAATTCAGCCATAAAATTTTAATAAAGTGGGGTGTCAGGCAGGGGGACACGATCTCGCCAATGCTATTCAACGCCCGTCTGCAGGAGGTGATCCGATCCCTGGATTGGGAACAGTAAAGGATAAGAGTTAACAGAGAATACCTAAGAAATCTGCGATTGGTCGATGGCATCGCCATGATAAGTTACTCAGGAGATGAGCTGCAAAGCGTGATCAATGAGTTATAGAGGCATAGCAGGTATGGTGAGTCTAAAAAGTAGAATGCAGAAAACCAAAGTAATATTCAACAGTTACGCATGGGAAGAGGAGTTCACATGTAGTAGCAAGGTGCAGGAAGTTGTAGGGGAACACGTCTACTTAGGGTAATTAGTGGCTGCTGATACGAGAGGGAAATAACTAGAACAATAAGAACAGGGAGGAGCGCACATGGCATGTTGCGGCAGGTCATGAATGACAGTTTACCAATAACTCTCAAGGAAAAAGTACACAATAGCTGCGTTTAACCGGAACTCACCCATGAGGAAGAAGCGGGGAGGCTAACGAAAAGGGCTCAGCGAGAGGACCACGCATCGAGTTATGGAAAGAAACTGATGAGTTGCACTTAAGCCTCCTTACGTGCGGAAGTGTGAAAACTGTGCGCTGTCCGCCACTTGCGCGGGATTTAAGCGTGTGCCTCAAAATTGCGCTACATCTGCACGCCAAGCACGTAGGAAATTCACCGGAAACGAACGAACTTTGTCACTCGCATGAATTCAACATATGTAATTGGCATGCTGGTAATTACTCATCTAGGCTTAAATACATATCCCGAAGATGCGTTTATAAAAACTATAGATTCGCTTGACGTGCCATTATTCAGCTTCAAACTCAGAAGGGGAGCGGCGGAGAGCCAGCGTCTCCTTCTTGCAATGCCGGCAGCCCGGGTTCTATTGCCACCGAGACTCCAGTTTTCCTTTCTAATTGTTTTCATTACCATACAAGATTGGACACTTTTTCGGACAGACTTCGTGTACAGCTCCGTCCACGCCACTGCGGACCGCTTCTGTCTACAACTTCAGGTCCATGCCACTTCACTCAAGTGCCAAAAAAGGCTTTCGCTTATGAATATTTAAATCTAACGTTAACCGACCGGAAGCGAAAGAGTGGGTGAGGCACAAACGCTGGTTAAGGACATCGTAGTCAGAACCAAGAAGAAGAAATGGCTTGCGCAGGGCATGTAATCAGAAGGCCAGATAGCCGTTGGAGGAGAGGCCTTTGCCCTGCAATGGGCGTAGCCAGGCTCATGATGATGAAATATTGGAACTAACCAATTACGCTATCATGCCATTCCCTAAATTCCGAACTTAAGTGCCCCCTCCTATTTTTGTTTCGTCCCTTATATTTAGCTGCTTACGCTGAAGCCTCCCTTACAAAGCTTGATCCAACTAGCCCGGACCGCAATAGTCTTGTGCCAGCTTGCACGCTAACTTCTGACACTTACCTGAATCACTAGAAAGCTTTGTTAGGTCATATGACAGCACATCGATCTTTCACTGCAGTATATCAGAAGTTCGGAGTCGTGGAGCACAGTTGTGCATACAGAGTAAAACATCGCAGCAAAATGGTGTCTGAAAAATAAACGCCGAGATCAGGTTAGTCCGGAGCGGAGAACATGAACCTTCTCGTCACTTTTTTTTACGTGCGTACATGTCTGGCCATTGTTAGTCAATTGCAATTTGCGAAAGAGCCATGATTTCATTCTGAGGAGTGCCTTCACTCAGTAAATAAGAGTAACCCCAAGGTTGCACTGTCGCAAAGTGTGTAGATGCCTTATTTTTCTTTTTTCTTTTCCGACCGAGGTGGCCCAGGCTGGCCACGGCGCCGGTTGTATGCGGGCATGTCGCGACGCAGCGGCGATGATTTTGCCGCCCCCCCCCCCCCCCCCGTGGGGCCAGTTGACCGCTCGCGACACTGAAGAGTCAAGGCCGCTGTGCCCCCTCCCCGGGATTATGGTCGGGAAGCGAGCGATTGCACGAGGTGGGGCCGGGAAGTGGCCGGTTGAAGGCCCCAGCACCGTTCCCGATCTTGGCAAGTTAGCATCACTCCTCGTTTCCTGGCTAGGCCCGTACCTTTCCCTCGCGTCCCCTTCAGTTTCTTCGTGTTTCTTCTCCCCCTTCTCAACATCTGTAAATCGTTGGTGCACGGGGCCGAGAGGATTCGTTTGCTTTTGTTTGCTTCTTGTTGTTTATCACGGGAACGCGGTGGTGGGAAAACCGCGAGCCGGGTGGTTGGCTTGGAAATTTCCATGCGTGCGGACGTGTGTGAGGTCAGCCAGGGAAGTGGTCGGCAAGCGAGCTAAGGCAGGTGTCTGACGCGTAGAACGCGGCGACGGCGGCCCAAAGACGCGTGGCCCAAGTTCGCCCGTATCCCCAACCCCCCATCAGCCCCGCGCGCTTCCGCAGCCCGACGCTCCCGGCGACTGGACTTTGCCACTGCGCCGCTAAGCCACCGTTTCTCACCACTCGTTTTACTCTTGTTCTTTGTCCTGTCGCTCTTTCTCGTCGTAACCTTTTGTACATTATTGCTTTGTTGTCGCAACGTGGTTGTATAGTTCTCGGCTCTATGTTTTCTTCTTGTTTATAGTTGATTGTGTTCTGATTGTGTTTATTCGTGTATTGACGCTATTTTGTTGGGCTTGTTTTGTAACATTTTGTCTTCTTTCATTACCGAAGTAAACAGGGGTTTATTAAGAAACTTGCCTACGCCTCATGCCTCTGGTCAACGGCTAATCAGGCGTGGCCCCTATCGCCGGTCAGCAGTTGTACCTCGTCTTTTGCACGCGGGTGGAGAAGTTTGTCGCTCCTCCCACTCCAAATCTACGGAGAGCGCAGGAGTGGGCAGGTTGGCCGGAATAATTATAATTTCGGCGTCAACCAAACATCAAGCCGCCCACGATATCGTGATATCCACCCATTGCGCTATATGTTGTGGATGCCAGCTGAGGATATACTATTTGGTTTGGTTTATTGCGGTTTAAATTCCCGAAGCATCTCAGGCTATGAGGGACGCCGTAGTGAAGGGTCGCCGTACTAACGTGCTCGCTCAAAAGCAAAACTCATTTTAAAACTGGCTGTAATGACAGAGAAATAATGGTGTACAAAGGAAGTATTGGTCCGAGTGTTGTGCGAGTATTTTAAGAGTGTGTAGAGCACATGTTAAGATTCTGGCGCCAAGTACACATCGAGAAATATCTAAGCGGGTCCCGTTTCGAAGCGACTGTTGTGAGTGGCAATATGCTTGCCTGGCGAAACGCTGCTTCTAAATAATTTTGTCTTAGATTGAAACAGCAAGCCCAGGCCTGGGGTGCGGCCTGACCTCAGTGATCAGAACTGACAACGCACTCCTACAGAAAGACACGATTTTTCCACCCTGGTATAGTATTTCACCGCAACCTCGGATATGAACAAATCAATTAACTCTCAGTTCTCAGTCCCCAGTGGCTGGGGACAAACCGAAAAAGGCAGTGGTCGGACGTGTGGCGCAGGGAATTCATACTTTGAGGATGTGAGTTCAATCGGGGCATTTCCTATTGAAATCCCTATATTAGAAGATTGGTGTTCTGTGCCTAGAAGACAAATATCGAACTACCATCTGGTAGTGTTAACCAATCAGACAAAGTTTATCCCTCTTGAGGAGTTTTCTGCACTGGTGTGTGCATTGCAAACTAGCAGCTTTTCCTTCGAGTGTATTCTAGGTCGCACTTTTACTTCCTGTCACCTGACTGTAACGTCCACTTTGCAAATAGGTCGCCTTTTCAAGCCAAATACAGGACGAATAAAAAAATATTCCGCAGAGTTGTGAGTGTGGTACCATCCCTTCACGCCATTTTTTTGTTGGCAGATCTGGCCGCTAGCTGCTGTTGTTTATGATGTCTATTCTTTCTCGGGATTTCGTGCGTCACGTGCGTCTCTGAGGTAGCAAGTTGTTCCACAATTCCTGTTGTAGAGATGTCATCGACTGTGATATTAACGCGTTAGCGTTAAGGGCCCCGTGTCGCAGAAGAGGCGGTGTCATCGTCCGCGGCGTTGGACGTGAGTGAAAAATCCCAGGAGCGTTAATAAACAAAACTGAGTAGTAAATTGATCGAGTTGGGGGTTCGAACCAGGCCTTCCGGAGTGCGAGACAAGCTCGCTAGCCACTGCGCCACGCCGGCCTGATGGTTTGGATTGAACAAAGGCGCGTCTAGTGAATAGGGTGTTGTCTTAGAAGTGCGCTTTAGATATACGTACCATGGTGTATATTGGTAAATATGAGCTTGGAAATTACAGAAGTCGCAGTTAAGCGAGTGGCAAAGGTCGTTTCCGCTAGTTTTCCTCTTCGGTTAGCGCGCGCGTGGCACCATCAGGCGGCGCCCAGTGAAACCAACTCCCCCCTCCTCCTGCTCGCAATGTACGCCACTGGCCCAAGAGATAGCGCGCAGCGGCAAAGCCTCCCGCTCGTCTCGTTCGGGCGCAGGAATCACGCGGTGAGCGGCGAACAACGCAGCGCACATCCAAGGCGCGCTCTCCACGAAGCTTGCGGCTTGCGGTCCGTTCTTTGGGCGCGGAAGCCTTGTTGGCTTTCGTGGCATCGGGTTTGTCGAGAACGATGTGCCGATGAACTATGACTGCAATTTGAGTCCCGCGCGTTTCGGCAAGGCGCCTGGCAGCACTTATACGTGGTCTGCCACTCCCCGCGTCCGCTTCACCGCACGTAGCATCAGCAGCATCTGGTTCACGCGGGGTCAAAGGCGTTGGCCGTGAGCGAAAACACCAGACGGATTAATATATAAAAAGTTCTCCACCACTGCACCACTGCGCCAGGAGCGGTATGGGGAATCCCAGGGATCTATGAGTGTAGAGAATGACCTTGTGAATATATGAACAAGGGAGGGGAAAACCTCAGGTTGCTTGAGCCAACGTTTCGACAAGAGGACTTGTCTTCATCTGGGCGAAGACAGACGAAGACAAGTCCTCTTGTCGAAACGTTGGCTCAAGCAACCTGAGGTTTTCCCCTTCCTTGTTCATTTTGTGATCGCCAAGGACCATCTACCACACCCTCTCTCTACCATGGACTTCTGCATATATGGCAATTATCCCATTACGCAATCGCGTCATACACTCTAGGCGGAGCATGAGTGTCCTTTCAAATTGTTTTTTTTTTACTATTATGTTCTAAATAATATGTTCGCGAATTGCGCCAAAGTTTTGTGTACGTTTAAAAAATACCTATCAGTGCGTTCCGTCAGAGAACTAACACCTTGTCATTCTTGAGCCCTGTATATACCATTTGCCGAAATATATTTCTTTTTCAATCAGTATAAACAGAGGCGCATGACAGGGTTAGCACAGGTTCATAATGCTGGTCCAAGAGGTAAATTCTTAATGGTCGCGAAACCTAAAGTTCTTCAGCAAAAGTGGATATTAGATTTCTCGTCCTTGTCTTTTTAGCGCAATTCCCTTCTTTAAGTATGTATGACCGACTCACCCAAAAACATGCTCTCTTGAATATTAGATGAGTTTCGAGGCTGAGCAAGTGATCAAGAGATAGCACAAGGCAAGTGTGTAATTTTGCCCGACATTTCCTTCAGATTAAGAGTCATCGGATTTCTGCGAAACATCGACAGCATATGGCCGGAAAGCCATTTGTGGTTTGTTTCATATTGTTAACCACCGGCTTTACCCGGCATCAGAAGCTTCCAAGAGCATATCCTGCCTCTTGTTCTGCTACCGATTTACACTGGCAGCAACAAACTTCACGATTTCAACTATTGTGCTTGTTGTTTCAGGCGCCTTTTCACAAAAGTTCATCGCCACACTGCCACTAAGGGCGGCCGAGAGTGAAGGGCCTTCTGACCCCAACGACCGACATTTGCACTCGCTGATGCGGCCATTGCCGAGATCTTTTCTGTTTTCCTGCATCACTTCGCTCAGGAAACAGCTTACAAGTTCGACGCAAGCCCGCTTGTCTCCGTTCTGAACAGCCTGCCATTCCATTTACCAGACATAATGGGTACGTGTGTCGCAGGATGCTCACTCCAATACGAAAAAGAAAGATTGGTTTACACCTGCCGAGCGAGATTCTGCACGCTATATCCCAACACCAGATTTTTATTCTTTGCTCTCACGTGCTATATTCATGAAAGTAGCCTGGAGGTATATTGCATATTGGAGCATCGACAGGTCATGGCGACATTGGGGAAGCCAGAATGTGGCGTAATGAGCAGCACAGGTCGTGCCTGAGAATTTAGTTTTTTTTTTTTTCCATTGTGAACGCAATATTGTGACCTTTGTTTCGATCCAAGGTTTGAAGGAATGCAGCCGGGTGAGGTACGTCATAACAGAATCAACTTTGGATCACTGAAAAATGTTTTTTCTACTAGGTCAGTGACTTAAAATTCATTCTACTCTGTCCTGTGTTACGCTGTCAACGACACAAATATTACGATATGATTATCATACTGATGTTTTTTTTTTTTGTAAACAGCGTTAAAAGAGGTTGTGACACAGCTCCTGCGGTTCGAAAGCTAAACGCATGAGAAGCTGTCGGTCACAAGAACGAGCATGGTTCACAATTTCTCCAGTAGCCATTGCAATTCCACCTTACTGAAATCAATTTTGTCTCACACTGTGCATGAAGGTGAAGTTTATTTGCACTCATGGTTCCACCGAGAATGAAGGAGTGTTATACAGTATAGATTTTACGCAAAACGACACTAGTGCACAAAATATTTCCTGTGTACGTGTAAAAGAAAGGGAGAAAATACCCATTTATTCCAGTTCTAAGACATCCCGCAGTAATATGGAAAAGGCAAAGCCTGAAATCGAGGCAATTTCACGACAGTCGCCACTTGGAAGAAAGGGGTAGAGGTGCGCATTACATTCTATATGATCCCGTTGTCAATAAGATGCGTTACAAGTGACTCACAACGACAGCGCTTATGTGTGCGATAGGAATGCAGGTACGAACACAAAAAAGGGTGTTTAAAATGAAAACGAACTGAGTGTTTTTCAGTCGCTGCCATTTGGCTGACAGGCTGACACTCGAATACCGCTGTGAGCGCTGTCCATTGAACCTCCCCGCTCTGAGAAATTGAGGAATCACACATTCCTGAAGAACATTCAGCCGGTCTTCGTGCCCTTTCAATGTGTAGTGCTAGAGAAAACAGAAAAAAATGTCGTGCTAAGTGTATGCCCCGTGTACTTCGGGTTACTAACGTACAGAACTTTGGCGTATTGGTGTTCATCTTTAACGGGTATGCAGCTGTAAGACACCTCATGTGTAGGCGGTTGTTTCTGAACATAATAGAGACTATAACAACATTGCTGGAGATTGCAAACGCACGCGTAACTACACTAACTCTACCACCACGCGTATCATCAGGTAACCGAGAGCCGTTGCGCTGTGGGCACCGTTTCTACACTACAAATTGCATAGCCAGTATGTTATTTTGGAGGGATGGAATGAGGGTGCTACATTGCCTATTTTATCTCTACGCCTTGCCGAACAGAGAAGCTTCCTGCGCATGCTTCTGCGCGGGTGGCCCGGCTCCTTGTATTCTGAAATGCAGGAATAATAAGTTTACAATGTAATCAGTAAATAAGATTTCGCGGCATGGACATAATGTATCTTATTGTTTAAAGATGCGAAAATGTGTGGAGCATCCCTTTGTCTTGGTAAAGCCACGTGCGCGGCTGCTGTATATATTACCATTGCACCATAAGTCGGAGGTGTGAATCAGGGTCGCGCATAGCGATGTCGGCCACCGGCGAGGCCACCTGGGTACGCTCATTGTCTCATATTTGTTCAGCAGTGGAACAATCTGGCTGTGGACATTTTCTTATACTTCTGATAATGAAGCTGAAAAATCAGGCAAACCGCCCTGAAATGTACTGTGCATAAAATATCCTGAAATATAGGAGGTACCGTCACTATATGTGCCAGAAATTTTCAAGAACAGAAAGATTCTGCGATGAGTTCCGTTTGTCATCACCTTGGAGAAGCTACAGGCACCTAGGTGGCTCAGTTAAAGAGCGTAAACTTGCTGTTCAACGCTAATGCAAGCATACACAAAACAAGCAGGGACGGAAGACATTTAAGCATTTGATATAGTGCGAGTTGAGCGCCAGTGAGTTTACACGCAGTTTCTTTGCGCCGGCTGCACAAAAACGAGGGCTGTGGAGAGCAGTCGCAGACCGCTCATGGTGAGTTGGTAAAACACGCCCTGTACGAGCCGTAACACGCCGCGCTCCTGCGCGTGACAGCCGTTCTATTTATTGCGCAACTGCAATCATAATCCGGCTGGGCTGCGGCAACAGCATTTGATTGGTGAATTTCACAGATCCAGCCTAGGGCACAGGAGTTGCGTGAACAGCAAACCACACGTGCTTACTGGTGTTACATTCCACATGAGTGAGCACACCAGCGCTCTCGACTGTGCTGTGCATGTGCTTCCAGCTGCATGCGGTTTGCTGGGCGTATGTTCATGCGGAGGCATATTTTGAAATCAATATGAAAAGAAAAACTAATTTGAAATCCTTTTCTCTGATTAGTGCGCCGCACCCTTGCGAGAAATTCTTCACTTCTCTGGCCGAGCCCATTCATGTCGAATTAGGTTTTCAGGGCTTTCTCGGCACGTGCTCGTCAACAGCGGCCAACTATCGCTGTCTGCTGCCAGCGGTATTTCTAGCTTCGCCGTTGTTGTCTAATTACCAACAAGATCGAAGCAAAGCTTCGCCTTCCTATTGCTCAATTGGCGCTTTGAAATCTTCTACCGTTCTTTCTTTTCTTTTCGAAGAGTTATCCGTAGGATTCCACTTCAAGCGCAGATTTACGACGCATACCTTCTGCCTTTATTTTAAACGTGGCACTGTGCAAGTGACAGCCTGAGCAACGTCACGTTCTTTCGGCGTGAGTGCGTTGGCTGCGCATTCCGAAAGGTCTACTTTGCTGGCAGGACGCGGCAGGAGATGGTGGCAAATTGCTTCAGCCCAGCTTTTGCTGCGTTGACTTATCGTGTTTAAATATTTCTTATCGTGTGCTCGCATTCGGGCGCTCTGCTTGGCATTCAATTCCACGTTTGCGGGGGGCATGCTACGGTCTTGCTGTTAGTTTGGATACACAGAAAGCAGTAAAAATGTAAAGCTAAACTCCTACCTAAATCTTGTCGCCGGCACTCATATGAATCGGTTGTGTTCTGTTGCCACAACCGTGGCCTTGGCGGTCCAGCTTTAGAGTTTGTTTGCAGCTGTGCCATTTCGAGCGTTGGAAAATTTCTTTGTATTTCTCGATTGTGTTCACCACATTGCAGATTGGTAGACGAAGCTTGTCAGAGCAACTGGAAATTTTTTTCTCCTTTATTTATGACCTGTACTTCATGTGCCGGCAGCAATTATGATTATGACAGGCTAGCTAGAGTTCGTGTACATTCCAGACCAAGCTTGAAATTCAGTTGAGCAGAGAGTCACTACCAAGCCTCAGCGTGCCTTTTATCAGTTGACTGCCAAAAACGGTGCGTTATGTTGATCACCTATTCCTGGTATAATGGTCTATGCATTCTCAGGAGCAGCAGAAACAGCGTCAATTTAACCATATTGCTGGGGAAAAATGGGTGGTAGAAAACCAGGCTTTTAAAAAAGAGATTAGAGACAGGGTATGTTCGCAAAATTTTTTTTTGCTGTTAGTATATAATCTGCTTTCACCCACACTATGCTACAACTTTGCTTGCTTCGCCACTATGCTAATCTGACTAGAATTTCTTACTAAGCTGTGTTTTGAATATTCTTATATGGCTTCATACAGACAATAAATAGGCTGTGCTATTTAATACAGTAGTGGCACTTTTGTTGTCATCTTAATGCGAAATGTAGAAAAGTGGAAGCTACTTGCACCTGAGACAAAACATTCTGCGTAATATAAGATGAATTCAGTTATTGTCTTCAGGAATTCAACTGCAGGTTATCGCCAGCGAATGTCGCACACTGTTTCTCAGCTCATACTTGTACTAATCATTTGTGTATTTTTGTCTTTCGCACCAAATAATGCCGTTTTCGTAACTCTTTCAGCAGCTTGTTGTGCTAGAGTTTCAATCAATGTTATGCGACTGATTTTTGTGACGCTTTTTTGTCAGCTCGTTTCGTGAGCAATCGTGCACACGCCAGTATTCAGCATTGTATCTTGGTGAATCCGTGGTGCACACAAACGCGTAATATGGCAATATGGTGACTTGAACCTCGAATCCTACGCCTGAAATTAGCTTTAACATTTGATGGAATTAGAAGCACAGACGTCGAAGGCCAAGGATAAACAACAGGGTGAAACTTCATTCCAGAGCGCGAATTTAGTCCCAAGTGATCTCGGCGTAGCGCATTACAATATCTCTCGCAGATGTCTGTGATGGAATGCCAACTCGTAAAGCCACGGTTGTGAGCACGTTGTGAAAGAATTGCCAAATCTGTATGTTACCTATGCTTTTCATTTGCTGCATAAACATAGAATTATGAACTTTTTATGTCTCGCAATCACCCGCTGCGGTGGCTCAGTGGTTACGGTGCTCGGCTGCTGACCCTAAAGACGCGGGTTCGATCCCGGCCGCGGCGTCCGAATATCGATGGAGGCGAAATTCTAGAGGCTCGTGTACTGCGCGATATCAGTCCACGTTGAAGAACCCCAGGTGGTCGAAATTTACAGAGCCCTTCACTACGGCGTTCCTCATAGCCAGAGTCGCTTTGCGGCATTAAACCCATCAACCAAACCATGTGTCAAAATGTAATGGTTCGTTCTATTATCAGCTTTCAGGCGAAGGAGTTTTCCAGTTCACTCTACATAGGCCAAACCACGACAACGCATGTGAAAATGTCATAAGTGAGTTTTAGTTTCGCTGCAAAGACCGCAATATATCAGAGGTTTTAGCAGAGCTTGGTCGAAGTAGGTTCCTCTAAATATTTGTAGATTACCAGAATGCGATGGAAAGTCTTCTGGTCAAACTCTGAATATTATTCAAATTCACAGAAAGTTGCCTCAAAGAACAGCACGCACGCATAACTTTACTACATAAAAATAAGCGACTAAATAATCTCCGGATAGCATTCATAGCCCAAAAAAAGAAGAGCCCAGAGGTTGCGTGAAAAGGTCGCCTTTTGTGCAGTGATGCCAAAAAGGAAAATCCTGGAAAGGATAGTTGAAGTCAAAGTAATTTTTACCCGCGAGCCGAACTTCTATCAAACCTCGTGATTGCTTTGAGCCCAAAACTGTCCTATTATTCTACGTTAGTGAAACAAAAGGGTCCGTTTTCTTCTGTCATGTTAACGTGGCTAGGCAACGGCAGAAGTACAAGACAACTTCTTATCATCACGGAATAATGAATGACAAGCAGTTTCTTTGGAGAAATTGATTTTTAGTTAAGAATTGGGCATTATCGTAAACGCTGGTCGTGACAACAAGGCCGCAACATGGTATATAACATTTAGATGCCATAGCTTTAAAGAGTTTCAGAGGTCAGCATATTGACTCCAGGCGAAGCCAGAGCTGACCTATACGTTGCCGATAAGCCTGACAAGAACTTTCAAAAACATAGTAGGGTAGTATCGTTGCCAAACCCTGTATACGTGTGAAAACATGTGTTTGTCCTGGGTGACAAATTTTTGGTTTCCTGGGTCGTCGACACGTCTGGCGACGATATTACACTCAGCTTAAGCTATGATCGAGGTTAAGGTTATCTTATCTGTTGATCTCTTTGCGCCGCAGATGGAAATTGATGAAGATGACGATGTGCAATAAACATCGCGAGATTGTGATTCAGTTTAACACGAGGCGCGATCAGCTGCGGTGATAGTATACTACGCTCGTGCAGTGACCGTCGATGCTGATCAGCTCGCGCCGCCGTGGGTTCGAAGCCCAGTCCTTGCATTATTTATGTTTTTGTACATGGGCTGGTGCTATTCTAGGTGTAGCCAAGGTCGCCTTCAAGGTCAAGCTGCTTAGACTTCGTGCTGTAGTGCTTTCGCAGTAAAAACACAACATTTGCTATTGTTGATAAGTGCGCCACTTGCACTTGCCCTAGCAGCTCTCCGTGTACTAGGCACCTTCTCCTCTGCCTTGACGACAGAACGGGTGCCGTGGAAAGCGCGCCGCCTAATGCAGCTCAAGCTTTACGACGAAACCATCTCGACCTAGCCACGCTGGCTGCTGGCTGGTAGAGGAAGAGTCGCCACTGCAGCGAGCGTAAAGCTGCATCCTAACCCGAGGCCTTTGGAGATTACCGGGGGTTTCACCTCAGCCGTTCTGAAATTTTTAAAATTAGGCTGTTTGAGCTCAGACGAACGATTTTTTGCCTTAGCATTTCCTGCGGTGTGCACACCAGCATCAGCTAAGACGTGTTGACTTGTAGGCTTGGAAAGTAATGCTGCTTGACTAAGTTTTTTAACTGGTAATTGTAGTCTCCTCTTTAAGGAGCGCTTAGCCCAACATGTTTAATATCGATATCAGTTATTAAATTTTCGAAAACGCGAAAATACATGAGCTTTCCAGAAGCTTGCAGGCAAAGAAAGCCCTTCAGTGCATGTAACTCGTTGAAACTGCGACAAAGAGAAGCCCTTTAATGAAAAAAACAGGGAATTCAGCTTGCGTATAAATATCGCTGGCATGATACTATGCGTGGGGAAGAGAATTTGAGCTAAGGCCTTAGGAAAGCAGAGCGGAAAGCGTAAAATAGAAGTGAGGGAGGTTAAATGCAACCATTAAATGCGTATTAAGGTGCATCGCTGAGTAATGGCGGCACATGCGACATGATGAAGTGCGTAGTCCGACATGCGAGATAACAAAGCTTACGGCAGAAAGAATGAGGATGACATGCAAGCTGAAATTAGAGCTTGTCAAAATGTCCGTTGTCATTTAAATATGCAAACATAAAGTTCATTACATATGTCTGTTGCCTAGGTCAGGCGGAAGGACATAGAACACGGTCCATTGTTAGAGACTGGAGGGAGCCACTCCATGCAGTGCTCATATTACGCACGCTCGTCAGCATACGCAGGGCACTCAAGTAAGATATGTTCCACCGTTTCCATGAAGGCGCAGTTGCCACAAAGCGGACTTTTCATTTGACCGACACGGTACCGCAAGCCGTCTGTAAATGCAGCGTTGAGGCGATGTCGGTAATAAGTGATTCCAATGGCAAGAAATTCTGGGCAGTCTTGGTATTAGATGTCGCCCGACTGAGTACAGAAATTCGTAGTGATGTGTCTGCGAACTCCAGAGCGCATACGTTTCGTCGGAAGCAAATATTTTAGCCATTTGGGACGCATCAGATATAGTTCAGAGTGTCGTAACCTGTCTCCGATGATGGTGGCCTTTACGGGCCCCTTCATCTGTTTTTTCATTGGCCTGAATGCCACACTGTGCTGGTATCCAGTGAAATATTGAGGTGGCCTGCGAAAAAAGCCAAATTATGTAAATACCCGGTGTGAAGGGAAATGACCTAACGATTGTTGTGCTACATCAGGTTGAACGGAATCCCCAGAGGTGATTCGGAGTCTGCAAATATAACCCATCGGGCGGGTGTTTGGCAAAGGAAATAGTAAACAGCTTCCTTTATGCCGTGAAGCTCAGCTGTCGTAAAAGATGTCTTCAGCTGCAGCCGGCAATAAACGACATGGCTTGTTGAGGGCAAGTAGAGAAAGGCCAAAGGAATAGGTTCCTAGAGTAGTTGAACCGTTGTCTAGAGTAGCTTGCGGAAGCGCTGCCTGTGGCATTTGTCTTTTTGCATTCTCACCTGCAATGAACTGCCGCAAATTTAGAGGCAAGAGTATCAAGGGTGAAATGACACAGGCAGTAGCTTCTGTGACTGATTAATAGTAAAGAGGGGCAAAAGCTGCACAGCTTGCTCAAAGCACAGAGTTGCAGTGAGTCTTGTGGACACGATAAAGGAAGTGTTTCCTCCCTTAGATGTCATGGCGGAGCTGGGTAGGCATAGTTTCCAGATCGGCAATCACATCTAGCGGAAGACAGCCTGCATTCGCTACTGGTTCTAATGCAGAGGAACCCTTTTGGGAGGGCCGCCGCGGTGGCTCAGCGGTTATGGTGCTCGGCTGCTGACCCAAAAGACGCGGGTTCGATCCCGGCCGCGGCGGCTAGAATTTCTTTGGAGGAGAAATTCTAGAGGCCCGTGTACTGTGCGATGTCAGTGCACGTTAAAGAACCCCAGGTGGTCGAAATTTCCGGAGCCCTCCACTACGGCGTCTCTCATAGCCTCAGTCGCTTTGGAACATTAAACCCCATAAACCAAACCAAACCAAACCCTTTGGGAGGCTGAGGCATATTCGCAGGCTGCAGTTCCACGCAGCCTCGAGAACCTTCTTGCTTGCTGGAGACACTGATCTTTGAGGCACTGATTGACAACAGCGCAAGTTTCCTTCAATGAAGGCTTTTCGAAGCAGAACCATTTAACGGCAGTTGCTCCCCTCCGTGTTTCTGCCATGAAGCTGAAAACTTGCCATGCTGCACTGATCCTTTCGCGAAGTTTTCTGATGTGAGTGACCACGAGAGATAACTGTATATCACAGCTCCTAAGAATCGCGTTGATAGTATATAAGGT
Organism: Amblyomma mixtum; assembly: GCF_055824585.1. Classification (NCBI taxonomy): domain Eukaryota; kingdom Metazoa; phylum Arthropoda; class Arachnida; order Ixodida; family Ixodidae; genus Amblyomma; species Amblyomma mixtum. The sequence continues at coordinate 183,623,234 of NC_143013.1, forward strand.
AGCGACCGTCCACCTATGACGAGCGGATATTGAGTCATCGTATTTATTGTAAAAGGCATGGTAACACTCTCTACTGGCGAGAGACGAAGACGTCGAGGTCGAGGAGCTTCGAAATGTGCAGTAACGGTCTCTGAAGGCGTTTCTGGAGAATATAACGCGAACGAGACGCGTTCCAGACGCAGATGTCACCTGCATAAATAATTATGCGTGCTTCTCGCTGAAGGTATTTTGACATGTGTATAACGGTGATATTCAACAGAGGTCTGAGCACAGCTCTCTGTGGTGTGCCGCTCTCTACTCTGTGAAAGCCTGTTGGACCATTTGGTGTAAACATAAAAAGTAGTATTTGTTTTGAATAGTGTCCAATCCATTTGTACGGCTGTCCTCCGAAAGCAAGACTCGCCAAGGCTGTGAGTATCTCAAGGTAAAAAGGGCGAAAAGCTGCCTTCACGTCAAGGAAAACGGCTGTCGGAATGTGCCCAGCATATAAGGCATTCATAAAGGAATGAGGCGAGGGCGATGACATCATCAATCACTGAACTATTTTGAAGACCCACAGCTCCGAGTCTAACTGCGTTTTCGAACGTTAAGGGAAATGAAGAGAGCAGAGAGGGTAAAGAAACGAATGTTGGATAAAGACAACCTGGTAGAAATCAAGAAGAAAGAGAAAAGCACATGTTATGCGAAGGAAAAGTCACCGATCATATGTACTGATGGACCTAATGTTAGCACACAGCAAGCGCAGGAGGGGCTTCAGAAAGTCCGGTGATTAGCATTAGCAAGTTAGCGGGAGATAAAGTGGCCGCACTTGATACAGAAATCGCTTAACTGGAAAAAGGTTGGAACAGGCTTTGGGAAGCAGATGTGTAATTAGGGTCACAAAGATGATTTCGTCACGTTGTAGTGACGGGAGGCCAGCGGTCAGGAAGACACCAACAAGGCTTGGGAACGAAGCTCTTTATTTGGGCTGACTAGCGCCCGCAAAAGAACTGAATCACTCGGCGGCGGCGTAAGCAACAAACGTGCTCCTCAGTCGTCGAACTAAGAATTCCCACCGCTCGCGGCATCGCTCGATTTAAAGCCGGCATGAAAACTTCAAGATAACAGGTCGAGATCATCTAGAGCTATCTGGAAACACGTAGATGCAGCTCTTCATGGCTGTGATCAATCGAGATTAGTTCGGTCGCTTCTCGCATCACGAACAAAAATGATAACACCCCTTTCCTGCGGCCTTCAGCGCGAACGAACGACCACTACAGTGATACGTGGCATTACCCCCCTCCCAATGAAGCGTCGCCTCGATGCTTCCAAAATAAAAATAAACACGCAGAATGCAAACTTCGAGTCCTTTAGCGCTCATAATACGGCTTCAGGCGTACTACAAGTACGACTTCCGGGCGTGTGTGTCGTCGCTGAGATGCTGTCGTGCCGTCGGAGATGACTTCATAGTCGAGGTCACCGATGCGACAGAGAACCCTGGACGGGCCAAAGTAACGTCGCAGCAGCTGTTCACTCAATCCACGTCGACGAATTGGTATCCATATCCAAACACGATCATCTGGCTTGAAATGTGTGTCTCGTCGCACAGATTGTAGCGTCGGGCGTCGGCGTGCTGCTGGTCTTTAATGCGAAGCCGCGCAAATCTTCGGGCTTCCTCGGCGCGATGAATGGAGGCGGCGACGTCGAGATTGTTTTCATCTAAAACGTGCGGGAGCATTGCGTCGAGTGTTGTCATGCGCTTCCCGCTGTATACAAGCTGCAATGGCGTAGACCTGGTTTTCTCCTCGACAGCAGTGTTATAGGCGCAGATCACGTAGGGCAGTATGGTGTCCAACGTCTTGTGCTCGGCGTCGATGTACATACCAAGCATGTCTGCGATGGTTTTGTTCAGACGCTCTGTGAGTCCGTTGGTTTGCGGATGATACGCAGTTGTCCTCCGATGGCTTGTCTGACTGTAATTTAAGATGGCTTCCGTCAGGTCCGCTGTAAACGCCGTTCCCCTGTCCGTGATGAGCACTTCGGGGGCGCCGTGTAGCAGGAGAATTTGTTCGACGAAAAATTTTGCGACTAACACTAGGCAACACTAGGCAACACTAGGTAACACTAGGTAACACTAGGCAACGCTTTTGCTCCGACGTAGTGGGTCATGTAGTCGGTGGCCACGATAATCCACTTCTTACCTGACGATGAAGTCGGAAAGGGGCCGAGGAGGTCCACCCTTATTTGCTGAAAGGGCTTAGTTGGAGGGGGTATGGATTTAACAGTCGGGCTGGTCTAGTCGGAGGAGTTTCGCGTCGCTGACACTCACGGCATTTTTCACGTAATGGGAAACGTCGGCAGCTAGCCACGGCCAATAGTACTTCTCTTGGACGGGTTCAACGTGCGAGAAATCCCGAGATGCCCTGCAGTCGGCTCATCATGACATGCCTGCATAATTTCTTGCCTTCTAGATTTTTGAGCACGACAAGAAGATGCACTGTCCTGTTGGGCGCGAAGTTCTTCTGCAGGAGGACATTATTCTAAAAGACAAAGGACGGCAGTTGGCGCTTGAACCCTCGGGGAGGCGATGCGGTCTTGATTTGCAGATAATCAGCTAGGCTTTGCAACTCAGGATCCGGGCACTGCGGCTGCGCGAAACTGCTTGCGCTTACCGGTCCTAAGAAAGCGTCGCCGTCTTCCTCTACCGGTGCTGCGTCGACGGGGCTCGCGACAAGCAGTCTGCGTCGGAATGCTTGCGGCCATATTTGTAGACTACAGTTATGTTGAATTCTTGGAGGCTCAGGCTCCAACGAGCAAGGCGGCTGGAGGGATCTCTCACATTAACTAGCCAGCACAGAGCATGTTGATCGCTCACAACCTTGTATAGTCGTCCGTACAGGTAGGGGGGAAATTTCGACGTGGCCGAAATAATGGCGAGACATTCTTTCTCGGTGGCCGAATAGTTGGCCTCGGCTTTCAACAGTGAACGGCTAGCGTACGCGATAACTTTCCCCTGTCTTCCATTTTTCTGAACGAGGACCGCTCCTAAGCCCACACTACTTGCATAGGTATGGATTTCGGTTTAAGCGTTTTCATCAAAGTGTCCGAGCACAGGAAGGGACTCTAAGCGGCGCTTCAGCTCTTTGAAAGCTTCCGCTTGCGGCGTTTCCCATTTAAAAGGCACGTCAGCCTTGGTAAGTTTGGTCAAAGGTTCAGCGATGCGCCAAAAGTTCTTCCCGAATCGCCGGTAATAAGCGCACAAGTCAAGGAATCTGCCTATAGCTTTCTTGTCATTAGGCTGTGGAAACTCTGTGATCGCAGCCGTCTGCTGAGGGTCTGGGTGAACTCCATCCTTGCTTACGACGTGACCAAGGAACAGCAGCTCCTCGTAGGCGAAGTGGCACATCTATGGTTTCAGTGTTAGTCCTGAAGACTTGATTTTTTCCAGCACTATCCGAAGCCTTCTGACATGGTCATCAAAGCTTGAGGAGAAGACAACAACGTCATCTAAGTAGACTAGACAAATATGCCACTTCAGGCTTGTGAGCACCGTATCCATTACTCACTGGAACCTCTCTGGGGCAGAGCAGAGGCCGTATGGCATCACCTTGAACACGAAGAATCTGTCTGATGTGATGAACGCAGTCTTCTCGCGATCTCTTTCGTCGACATGAATTTGCCAGTAGCCGCTCTTCAGATCCATCGATTAAAAGTACTTAGCATTGCATAGCCGATCCAATGTGTCGTCGATGCGGGGGAGGGGGTAGACATCCTTCTTCGCAATGCTGTTCAGGCGGCGGTAATCGACGCAGAAGCGAAGGGTGCCGTCTTTCTTTTTCACTGGAACGACTGGTGCTGCCCAGGGGCTCCTCGATGGCTGGATGACGTCGTCACGAAGCACTTCCTCAACTTGCTTGCGGATAGCTTGGACCTCGTAGAGGCGATACGCGGTAGGGGCTCTGTCGTAGTGGTCGGGCATGTTCTTCTGTGACAATGCGGTGCTTGGCAAGCCCGGTTCGTCGCACATTCGATGCTGATGAGAAGCAGTCGATGTACCTTTCAAGAAAACTGCGTATTTGGTCTTGTCTGCTCCGGGTCAATGCTGGGTTGATATCAAACGTGGGTTGACGGCCTTGGTCAGATGGTTCTACGGGTTCGTCAGGTAGGGCAAATATGTCTTTGATGTCTGCCCGCTCGTCGAGACAAGGAATCGTCGTACCTTTGTTTAGATGCCGGTATTCTTCAGTGAAGTCGGTAAGCAGCACCTGGGCTTGGCTATATCGGATTTGGGCGACTCCCCTTTCGACGCCCAATCCTCGATCCAGGAGTAACTGGCTATTCCTCTCGATGACGCGTTCGGCATTTTCGAGGTCTCCAGTACCTATGCAGGCGAGGGCACTTGTTCGGGGCGGCACGTTCAATGCTTCGTCGAGTACGTTTGAGTCAACGTGTCGAGTCGCGCTCGTCGCAACAGGTATGGCTTTGTCCGTGGAAAGCTTGATCGACTTAGATCGAAGGTCGATGATCGCCCGATGTTCATTCTGGAACTCCATTCCCAAAATCGCGTCTCGCGAGCATTGCTGTGTTATCAGGAAGGTCGTAGCATAGGTTCTCCCATTTTCAGTTACTCTCGGGGTGCAGCCTCCTGACGGAGTAATCAGGTTAGCACCTGCGGTGCTCATCAGCAGGCCATCCCAAGTTCTCACTTTCCTGAGTCGCACAGCGAGTGGGCCGCTCACAACAGAGTAGTCAGCTCCCGTGTCAACCAAGGCAGTAGCCGCGTGACCGTCGATCGTAAGTTCAAAGTCAATAGTTCCCTTTCTCGCATTGTACGTTGTCTTTGGTGTACGTTCTCGGCTTCGTCGAGGAGTGAGACTGCGGTGGGCGTACTCCGACGTTCCCTCTCTGGGCAGCGGTAAAGGTTTCAAATCTGTCGCGTCGTCGTCGGTGTTGTCGTAGTTTAGGCATGGCCTTGTGTTTTAGTCGATGGAGGATCTTTGTTCTTGCGCTGAGAAGCCACCTCACCTCCAGAGGCTGCTTTATTCAGTTTAACCTTCGGAGGCTGGGGGAGCATCCACGCACTCGCAGCCTCGGCTAGCAGATACAAAGCGCGGTGACGATGGCGACGGGGAACGTGAAAGGCGACTCGGCGATGAGTATTCTTCCCGCCGCAAAAACTCGATTTCGGCTGGTCACTGGCCGGGTTGGGGTCTTGGGGCTTCGTAAGAGAACCCTCAGATGCCCATTCTCCTGTATGGGCAGTACCGGAGAATGTGACCGGCTTCGCCACAGTGGAAGCATAGTGGGTGGTGCTGGTCGGGAGTTCTCCACTCGTCGCATTTCCTCGGCTGTGTACGACGCTCGTAGGACGAGTGGGTTGCGGCGAGAGGGCGGCGGTCCAACGCAGCTGGCTGAGGCGATAGGGGCTTGGGTCCAGTCGTCGAAGTGCAGGACGGCGCACAGCTGCGGCGTAAGTCATGGCTGGGGGCTGCAGAGGCTGCGTGGTTGTCAGCGTCACAGCCAAGGCCTGTTCAACCTCGTCCCGGATGACGTCTGTGAAAAATAAAAGCTGCGGTTGCGTTCCCGTCGGCAGCAATCGGCGGAGCTCCTCCCTCACAACTTGACGGATAACTTCCCGCGGGTTATCTTGGTTAGCGGTGTCCAGGCAGTTTGCTGAGAAAACGCGCTGCCGGCGATCTTACTGGTGTGCTCGGGCATCGAGAGTTTTTTCCATAGTGGATGCCTCTTCTACGAATTCCGCGTCAGTTCTCGGTGGGTTCCATACGAAGCCGGCAAAGAGTTGTTCTTGAACACCTCGACTAATCTGCTTTACCTATTCTTCTTCCTTCATGCTCGCGTCGGCACACCGGAAGAGACGCTTCATCTCCTCAGTGTACACTGCAACGGTCTCGTTTGACTGTTGTATGCGAGACTGTAGTATCTGCTTGTCTCTTCAGAAGCTGCTCCTTGAAGGTTTCCTAGTTCGTAAGGTTGGCTTCCTCATTCTAAAACCAGATTCTTCCTGGTCCCTCCAAGACGAAAAAGACGAACTTAGATTTCATGGCATGGCCCCAGTTAAGATAGCTACACGGTCGAATTGTTCCAGCCATTCTTCGGGGTCGGCGCCAGGCAAAGCGTCGAAGGTTGGTGACACCCGCGGCTGCTGCAGAATGATTGTAGTCGTCGTCTGGGGCAAGCTCATGGGGGACGTTGCTACTGGCTTTCGCTTCCGGGTAGGGTCCGGCAGAATCCCGAACTCAAGTGCGTCCCCTAGCAGACGTAGGCTTGCGCAGTGGCCTGGAGTCATGTCCTCCAGTGAATGACTAAGAGGGCTGGCGTCACGACTTGCAGGGGATGTCCGCTGCATAGAAGGCTACCCAGCACCTCCACCAGATGTCACGTTGTAGAGATGGCAGTCCAGCGGTCAGGAAGACACCAACAAGACTTGGCAACGAAGCTCTTTATTTGGGCTGACTTGCGCCCGCAAAAAATCTGAATCACTCGGCGGTGGCGTAAGCAACAAACGTGCTCGTCAGTAGTCGAACTAAGAATTCCCGCCGCTCGCGGCATCGCTCAATTTAAAGCCCGCAAGAAAACTTCGAGATAACAGGTCAAGACCATCTACAGTGATCTGGAAAACCGTTTATACAGCCCTTCATGGCTGTAATCCATCGAGATCAGTCCGGTCGCTTCTCGCGTCACGAACAAAAATGATAACACCCCTTTCCTGCGGCCTTGAGCGCGAACGAACGGCCACTGCAGTGATACGTGGCAGTATGACCGCTCATTGGCGTTACGTGAAAAATTTTTTGCTCTTAATTATTCATGAAGTCGGGTCTGTTGTCTGCACTGCTCGCTCTCCTGCTGTGTTAAATCGATCACCTTCATTTCCACAGCTCGCAGTACTGTCCTAACTTATAGTGACACAGCCCTACTTTATACGGCCAAACCCAAACTCTTGTTGCTTTCGTGACCTCGAGGTTTACGGGACTTGTTTTGGAACACGCGCTGCAGCAAACAGAACACCTTCGATGGGCAATGCACGAAAACCCCATGCTAGCACCGCCGCCGCTAACGCCACGTGTTAAACTGCAATACACTCTCGGGCTCTGCATTGTACGTCCTCGTCTCCACCAACTTCCACCTATGAGGGAAAGCTTTTGTACGGCCTATTAGGTTTAACTGCGCTAAAACCCTACCATTTTTTACCACAATATATTCAACCTGCTTTCTCGGTAAAACACCGTGGGATGAGTGAAGCCTTCTGGCGGATCACCTACCTCAATTTGCAGCGGATGAAAAAACATCTGTGAGCTCATTTAACAACAGGCCTGATGGTTGCTTAACTTAAGGAAGTAACTTAATCGTCGGAAATTTTTTTGTATTTTGACAACTTTCTTTGGAGATCGAAAAACCAATACACATGAGGCTTTCTTTATCGCAAATAAATAGAATGGGATTTCTAAAGGTGCTCTTCAACTTTGCTATTCACATTTGTGGTCTAAAGTAAATATTTATGGCTTAGAACAAATATTTTAATTGCTAGTTAATAAATTGAAAACAAAATGCCGGTTGGTAGGTGCACGTAAGTGGTTTCCCTGGCCTACCTCAAGTATTTTATCGTTTAACCTTTGGCTAAAGTTAGCCTGGACACCCTGTATAAGCCGTCTAAAGCATTCTCGCTCGAGTGTCGGTTGGTTGGTTTATGGGGTTTAACGTCAAAGCAATTAAGGCAATGAGGGACGTCGTAGCGGAGGACTCAGGATAATTTCCACCACCTTGCGCCCTTTAACGTGCACTGAGATCGCACAGTACGCGGGATTCCCGCGTTTCACCTCCATCGAAATACAACAGCCACTTCAGGGATCAAACCCGCGTCTTACGGGTCATCAGCCGAGCACCATAACCTTTGAGCCACAGCGGCGGCCTTAGGGCTTGTTAATCAGATCTATCGTCTCCAGGCACAGCTGAGCAGCATACTATCTATGTAGCTTCACCACACCTTGACTGCGCAGTTATTGATTGCACTGATGAAACTTGCGATAATCACCTGTGCACTGTATGCTAAAGAGCGCATCCCCAACCCGCCCGCAGTCCGGCTGAGAGTACGGCGCTTTACTGAAACTGATTTTTTTTAGGAAATAAGCAGATTTCAGGAAGCGCTTCCGAGACAGCGAACGGGGGCTGGAAATGCGGAAATGCAGTGTCTCTAAGCTATGAAAAGCGCTCATTTATTGTGAGTAAAATTGTGATTATCGCCTTTCGTAACTGTCACCGGGGTATATATGCATTCTGTAGATTTTCCGCATCCCATTAATTTTTTTTTCTCTCCGGCCTCTACCCCAGCCACACACTGCACTTTCTGTTACCGAGTGCATGGGTCAAATCTATACTGTTTGCTTTAACTGCAGCCGTCATCAGGGCCAGCGTTACCAGCCATCCTTGACCGATGCAAACCCGGGCTCTTCACCAGAGGGGTCATGTCGTGGACTCATGTTGGAGTGTTCCAGTGCTGGCAGCTCTCACTACTCTCGTCATCTGCGTGCCAGCATCATACATGGGCCTCTTTTTCGTATATTTCATCCAAGATTACGGAGTCAGCCGTGCGGAAGCCTCATGGTCGCAAAACGTCCTCATCGTTGCTTTACACATATCTGGTAAGTGAAGCGTCTGGGCAGAGTGTGATTTAAATTCAACACGGGCAAGGAACTCCGAGAGATCGGCCAAGTTTTTGCCTGAAAACACAGGGAAAGACTTCAAATTTGCGTCCTCCGTTCTAAAACACATGATATCGTCCGCAACGCATTGCTTCATTGTTCATTATTTAGTGAATTCATAAATTAACATTTCTGCTGGAGACGGCTGAAAACGTGTCCTAATTTATACTGATGGGGACCACGTATCTCGTTTGAAGCAGGAGCTTTTTTAATGCATTCTACTAGAACCGGCTGAAAAAATCACATCTGTGGTTACGGCATATTGAATTGAGGCCGCGAAACCTGCACCAAGAGGACGCGGCGAGAAAGGACCGCCGACTGCAATTAATGCATATAGGTAAAGCAAAAGAATCTACGTGGGCAACATGACTAAATCGCTACGGAAGGCGTTTAACAGCTGATTACAATGATACGCAGTAGGGAAGAATACTGTAATAGAGGCACGAAGCCCGTGCTTTCTTTTCCATGGCTGAACGTCATTTTAGCGCAAATTTATGACCTACTCACCTGGAGGACATATTTTCTCTGAACAGCTATTCACCATAAGCTCGTAAAAAACCTCTTTCGACGAACTACTCCTTGCATTCGAACGATCACTCGACTTCAGAAAAAAAAAAAAAACTCTGAGCGCCTCTGTGAGCTGTGTTCTGTTTATCAATTTGGTCACCAAATGTAAGCGAACAAAACAAAACACTATTTATGGGCAACAGGTCTGCTTAAGTCAGAACAGTGTTTAGAACTTCATGCACACTCCAGTGCGCTGGTTACAGCCAAGTGTGTATAGTGCAGGTTGTCGAACTGGAACCGAACCTGAACCAAACGAGTATTTTTGCCCAGAACAGAACAGAACCTACATTTTTTCTCGATCTTGGAAATGGACACGAACAGGAACTATTGAATGAACCGTTTACATCCGGTTCAGGACTCGGTTCAACCCCCCTTTTTTCACTTTTTTTTTAAATGCAAAATTATATGCGCCAGCGCATAGATTTAAATAATGAGAGGTGTGTGCTCTAGGAAGTGCAAAAATGGCGCCCACTCAATGCGACAAGAAAATTGAAGGAAATCTGTTGTCCATACAAAGAAACATAATTGTCGCTTTGTACTGTGCTTTCGCTAATTCTAAAGCACTGGACGCCAGATTGATGTGAAACCTTGAGTTTATTCGACTCTCCGCCTTGCACATGTTTGCGTACAGATTTAATGGTATTCTTAGTGTTCTTCTAACTCATAAAAACCGATTGAGACTTATTTCTCTTTTTTTGTGGCTTGTGCCATAAACATGTGAAAAATAGGCCGACAAGCCCATCATACACTGCAACGTTTACTATCCATGGTGTTAGTTGCCGAAGAAAGGAAATACTAAATATACCCCTCACGATGTCTCAGTTGATATGGCGCTCGGCTGCTGATCTCTAAGTCGCAGGGGCCCCATTTCGACGGCGGTGAAATGCAAAAACGCGCATGTGCTATGGAATGTGCGCGCACGTTAGGAAGCCTCAGCTGATCTACGTTAATATAGAATCCTCCACCACAGCGTAACTGGAAAGCAACCATGTCGCTTCGGCACGTTAAACCCGGATATATTTTCTATATTGTAAAATAAAGGAACTATAAATTGGTTCATTTTGTAACGCATTAGCGTTGAAGCTCTCGTTGTGCACGAAATCCGGCGTATTCACCGTTGTTGTGAGCTAAAAATCCCTGCAGAAACGACCTAAGAGGGCCACCTAGGTCACGTGACCTTGTGGCGACGGCAGAACCTGTCAACTAGATTTTGACCGTGCTGTCCACCGTGACAGGCGGCGGTTAAATTAATATATTGGACGCGTAAGCTTCCTCGGGAAGAGCAACCTGAATCTCACAATCCCCACTGGTCGTACCGGCGTCGGTGGATCAGTGGTAAGGCACTGGTCTCCTGAACCGGAGTACCCGGCTTCGAACCCGAGCGCGGCGTCTAATTTTCGATGGAGTTGAAGCGCAAAAAGGCGCCCGTGTACTTCACTTCACTTCACTTCACTTCACTTTATTTCCTTAAAGACCCCACTTTGGGGGTATTACATAAGGGGTGGGAGTACAAATATAGGTTGAATATGATTGCTTACATGATATTTATGAAAAGCATATTTAAATTGTTCACAAAACTTGATTGGCAGGTGATGGCATCAACGTCGTGGGGAAGGCCTTAACGTTGTCAGTGCATATTTAAAATCCGCACGTGGTCGAAATTATTCCGGGGACCTCCGCTACGGCACCTCTTCCTTCCTTTCACTTCCTCCTTTATCCCTTCCCTTATGGCGCAGTTCTCGTGTCCATCGCGATATGTGACACAATTGGGCGTCAACTACCTTTCCCCAAATCCATGTTTCCCCAAATCCATGGTCACTGCCCTGCGATGGCAGCACCTACCATCGCAGGGCAGTGACCCATCGCTTATCGCCGCACAATTGCACCAGGCATGGTAGGAGGACGCCCGGGTACATATGAATATAAATTCGAGAATTCGCAATTCCGCGTATATTGACATCAACCCATTAAGTCTATCGCGTCATACTTTAAAGCGGAGCTAAATTATCTCACCAATTTTTTTTCAGAACCCAAACACTCTTTGTTGCAAGAAACGAAACACGCACGCACGCACGCACACGCACGCACGCATACTCCAGAGTATTTTTTGGGGAAAGGAGGCTATACGGCTAACGCAGTTAAGTAATCTACACTAACACTATTCTAATCCCAAGTGGAATCTGTACGAATGGCGCGGCAACAGCGAAGCTTCGTTCCCCGATGCCTTAGGCTACTGCGTCATATCCGAAGCTTCATTTTATTGTTCCATGAAATATCAGATACCTCCACGACCCCCCCCCCCCCCCCCCCCCATGTCTTACTTGACCAGCTCGAATTCAGCGATCTCGGCATGCAGCATAATGCCACGATCATTCCCTTACCCTGCTAGCTCATCAAAATACTGAAGGTGGAAAATTAAAAAAAGCAACTGGCACGTAGGCCGCATTTGCGAAGGAGATGCCTGCTGCGCCAAAAGCGCTGTTCTGTAAGTGACCTCGTTGAATGTGACTGTCCTCCGTGTTAATCCATCATGCTGCTTTTCCACACGCTAAACAGTGCTATTAACATGAAAGGGTCGCACGGAATTCTATAGCCTTTCACCACAGGCAGAAACCTTATATGGTAAAGCGTGATCTCGGTGTCCTGTTTAAGTGTCTGCTGAAGTATTTCCGAAATGGACAAATCATCACAGCGCAACACAAATAATTTTATTTTTCACTAGTTTTTGATTATTCGCTCAGGTAGCAATGCACTGACCACGGCACAACCCCCCCCCCCCCCCTTGACACAAAGACATGTCCTAAAGCGGAAGGCCCATGTTTTTGAAGTCCAGAAAAGTTTCTTGCGGTGTATTGAGTCTACATCTGCTGAGCTCGGTTCAAGAGACCAATGTCAAGATAGACTAGGTAAGGCTATAGGTATATGTGTAGAGGAAGTAGTGACCGAAGGAAAGATTTGAACCCCAGGTAGCAGACATTTCCTTAACCCTTCACTACGGCATCCCTTATAGCCTGAGTCGCTTTGGAACGTTAATTTCAAATAAACTAAACTAGTTGGATCATTTGTCACCTGCCTTCTAAGGAGGCCTTACAAGTGTCCTAAGTAAGACTAAACAATGAGGAAACCTTATGTATCAGCGCAAATCTCTCATTCGGCCATGTTCAGCAAAGATAAATGAGCACTTAGCCTCCTAATAAGCACCGCTGCCAGGAAGGGTTGGTTAATGAGCTTTCAAAACAAAGAGCCCGAAACAAATTGGTGGGCGAAAAGTCCTTGACAGATTCAGTAGATTCTATCGTGGTAGCGACAATTCTGTCGACGAATAGGCTCCCTTTTCTAGCGGTACAAAAAAATTGCAAAAAAATATATTTAGCGCATTTACATTCTTCCCCTCAAAATGCCCCACTTGCAGCAGTGTCACAACGCAACATCGCAACCAAGATGTTCCAAAGTTGTCTGCTTGCACGTATCAGGTGCTCCGAACCCATCCTAGCCTGCTTTTTTTTTTCCATCCAGTCCAGTTCTGCAAACCAAGGTTGATTAAAACCAAGTCACGTTTAGAATTTTTGTTGGTCTGAACCCATTTTACCGTTCCTAAAAAGAGCGGACAGTCGCTCCTGAGCGAACCCAGAACTAAACCCGAAAGGCATGAACTCGAACCGGAACCGAACTCGAAATAATTAGGGTTAGACTCACTGGAATACTCGAAATCCGTCTTCAAGAAGACACTATTATAACGTCTCAGCGACGAGGCCGTGCTGAAAGCTGAGGGGTAGGAACAGTGAAGACTTTCCATCTTTAAAGAGGTATGAGAAATACGCGTGGCCATAAGCAGTTTTGTCCGGTTCTCGACTAGCCGCAGCAGGTCGATGTCACCGACGTCTTGCGGTAAACTTACGTCCAGTTGCATTTCAGTACCAGCGTTGGTATGGCCACTCTGGGTAGGACGAATGGGAAGCTTTATGACATAGTGTCACATGCGATAAAGGGAGATTTGTTGGCGGCAGCTGCATAGAGGGAAGGGCAAGCCGAATGCCGGAACCCGGCGCACAGCTCCGACCGAATTCTCTGAGCATGCCTTGCATGTGAAAGTGCTCACCGAACGTAGCACAGCGACACCACCGACTGCACTGAATTGTTTCGATCCAGTCGCAACTTGTAAAAGGGCCCTTGTACGATGGTTAATGAGAAAGTAGCGTTAAACCAGTGCGGTAAGAACAGCTATCAGTCGTGTTTAAGTAGAGAACGTAGATGCGCAAACGCGACTAAAGAACACTTGACGCGCATTACTCATTTGGTATGGTTCAGGATATCCTCATTCATGGTCCACTTCTTCAGCCTCACACAATCCCATCGGCCCACCGGCTACATGCGCTGCAGCGCTGACTACTTAGCATTTGCTCTGAAACATCAGACTGAGGGCCTATGTGGATGAGACAAAATACATATACTTGCAAAGTCACTTACAGGATGAATATTTATTTTGTGTCAAAAATTACAGCGAGCTCCATTCATTGGGTAAAGAACGAAACGAATTTTATATTTTATGGAAGTTTTGTGATTGCAACTTAGTAGGATAATAGTGTCACGTACCATATGATACGTCATGCAGTAAAATGTACTTCTTGTGCCCATAATCAAAGGCACTTAAAAGGCCAAAGCTGGAGAGAGTTATCAGGCTAAATGACAGAAGAGTTGTTTCTTGAAACAGGAGGTAGCTTTGAAGCCTCCACCTATACTAGCTCCTAAAATATATGACTATGGTCCTTTCGTGCTAGTACACCCTGGGCAGTTGATGTAATGCCTTTTCAGCGCAACAACTTCAAGCTGCTTGGTGTCTTGAAACGGTGCCCTTCTATTAAAGGCGACCATACACACTAAGGGAAGTGGTGAATGCCTTCGAGGAGCAAGTCGCCATCAAAAGGCTGCAGCGGCGCCAACGGAACCATGCTCTTGGTTCTGTTGGTGCACGCTTTTGTACCAAAGCATAATCACACAGCTCGCTTTTCTTTCACATCGCGTCCCTATTCAGGTTCATCGAGAAATAGACTGACATAAATGGCGCAATGTCTTGCCGCGCCCTGCTTCTCGAACACGAATTTCTGCCTCTCTTGACATGGCGTTGTACCCCCTTCAGTCATTCTTCAGCTTTGCAGCGCAACAACCATGAGCATTGCGTTGGTGTTTCAGACAATTACACTTTCATTATATTCGTTTTAAAACTTCTTTTATGATTTTTGTGGCCTTTCTAGTTGCTACTTAAGCACCAGCCTTATTATGTATTTCTCCTATTGCATGTCACCTTCCACCTGTTTTTATTGCTTCTCCTCGATTTTTTCTGTTGTTTCCTCGGAAGCAATCTTCTTACTAGGAGATCATCGTCTTTGTCGTCTTCATATCATATACTAGAGTCCCGCCTGTCACCACCCACCCAACAGGTATACGGCTTTCCGGTACCGCCATAAAATGTGCTGGAGACCCATCAGTGCTTTCTGGAGTGGCATGTCAGGCTTATAACCAGGCAGACCTCTCCTATATTTATTGAAGTCTCTCTCTCTCTCTCTCTCATCAGCGCTTAGATTAGGACGAGTAACTAATAAGAAAGGGTGGCTATTGAACTCGCAAAAATATGGAAAGAGAATCGACTTCAGGAAACGTGATTTCTGCCGCCGAAAATGCGGACCGCCATTGAATGACAAAAAGTACCAATGCCTGCGCGCTGTATCACATGTAATAGTGAAATAAGCACCTCTCTCAAAATGCAGCCTGAAAGATTCTTCCACCGTAGTCGTTGGAACAGTATGGAAAATAGCTATTTTTCGCGTAATAATTCACGGGGTGGGGGGGGGGGGCACTTTGTTGACCTAAAGATCCGTGAGGCGGAAGCCTTTATGCATGTGTCACCGTTGTGTGGTTAATCTGTTAATTAAGTACACAATTGTTTGTGAATCTTATGCTGGAGACATTCGTCTGATTCGACGCCTTTCTGCACTCTCCAGCGTCCTAGACAAGGAGAACTATATATGCGTTGGCAAGAAGTAGCGTAGCCGTTAGCCCGCTCGGCTGCGGAAGGGAAGGCTGGTGGTTCAAATCCCATCGTGCCCAATTCTTTTTCTGTCGGACTAGAAAAGCGTGACACCTCAGCTGACAACCTTCTGCAGACAGCCTTCCGTCGACAACGATTAGGCATTAAAGGCTTTCGGCTTAATATTTTTAACAGGGTGTCGAACCGGCTTTTTTCAGGTTCGGTTCGGGTTCGGGTTCACGCCTTTCGGGTTCAGTTCCGAGTTCGGCTCCAGAGGGCCATTCCGTTCCGGTTCGAACCGGTTCGGACCGTTTCGAACCGGTTCAAACGGGTTCAAACGGGTTCAGGACAAAAAAAAATTAGAACGCAGATAGGTTTCAGTCAACCTTGCTATGCGTTTTACTATTTCTTGCACATCGCTATACAAAATTAAAAAAAACGCTAAGATTTGTTTACGAGAGCAGAAAACTGGGATAGTTGGTAAGGGTTCATGCTAAAGTAGCGCAGTAAACAGGACAAAAGGAAGTCTGGAGACGGCACAGACGCTGACTAGCAACTGATTACATTCTCGCAAACGTATATGAAGGCGCAGGACACAGTGCGCCATCCAGAAAACAGAATAGCAAAGATTAAAACTAAAAAAAAACAATACTGCGCATGCACATCATAGTCGATTCATGACATTTTTTTCAATGAAATTCGAAGACTATATTCCATAGTAGACGGCACTCCCCTATCTCCCGGACCTCACAGAGTTGCCAAGAAAGCCTGGCTCCTTATCTACGATATTGATGTATGGTGAAGCAACACGCTGATCTGCTTCCTTCCTGATCATAAAGGCCTCGACCATCTCCCTACAAATTCGATCAGGGTGATTAAACAGGAGACTTTTCTTTCTAATTGGGGAAGCGATGAGCAATTGTTCGAACATCACTGTTGGTGAAACAAGTTGCGGTGTCGTACAACTTGGTTTTGCATTGCAGCGAGTGCAACGATTGCTTCCCCCAGTAGATAAGACAAGTGTCCTGTTTAATAACCCTGTTTGCATTTGTAGGGAGTTGGTCGAGGCCAATGGGATCAGGAAGGAATGAGTGTGTTGCCTCACCATCTATCAATTTGGTAGATAAGGAGTCAGACTTTCTTGGCGCTGTGTGAGGTCCAGGAGATAGGGGAGTGCCGTCTACTATGAAGATACTCTTCGAAGTTCGTTGAAAAAGACGTCAGGACTCGACTGTGATGTGCATGCGCACTATGGTTTTTAAGTTTTAACCTTTGTTCTGCTTTTTGGGGTTGTTTCCTGTGTCCTGCGCCTTTATATACTTTTTCCAGAATAAAATAACCAGTTGTTAGTCAGCGCTCGTGTCGTCTCCTGTCTTACTTTTGTCGTGATGCGTTACTTGAGCATGAAAAAATTGTTTAATGCGAGATGTTCTCACTTTACCTATTCTATTTATTGTCCGCAGCAAAAAGACGAATTTACGGCAAGAGTCGCAAAATGAAATAAACTCGAAATTAACGAAAATCGGCCATGTATATACGCTATAATCCACCTTATGAGGTGTAGGACGAAAAGCCGATGGATTTTACATCTACAAGAGCCTCCTGCTCCAGCAGTTTGGGAGAACCCGTAGCACGAGTAATATGTCTCTCTTAAAGATTTAGTCAGTTGGGACTTTCTCGTACGCAGTATACTTCATCATCACCAGTCTGACTACACCCACTGCAGGGCAAAGACCTCTCCCATGTCTCTCCCATTAACCCTGTCCTTTGTCAGTTGCCGCCACTGTATCCCCGCAAACTTCTTAATCTCATCCGCCCACCTAACTTTCTGCCTTCCCCTGCTACGTTTGCTTACTTACAGTATACTTACGGGGCCCCAAAATTTCCGTCGCACGTGCCCTCTACGTTCCCGCGTACAACTGAGAAACGAAACTTTCATGTATCGGCACGTATACATACAGACAGATACCTTTCCGTCACCCCGAAACCGACATGCCAGTGCCCCCTCCTTTACTAAATGGTAAGAAAATGTTCGAGAATCCCTCCACCGCCCATCCCCCACCCCCCAACGAGAGCCTCGTGGGAGCACTGGCTCTCCCTAACATCCAGAACTTACCAAACATATTTTATTCAAATCACCTATTCGACATCGCCTTTGTGACTCACGTTATATATCCCGATCCCCTAAACTCAGCTAATCGTGGCTTCTCACTATAGTAAAATAAGACATTTGTTTGTGATAGAATGTTTGGGACTTTTCTTGCGCCCTTGATAGAGTGATAAAGAGTGGTTAATCTGGCGTACACTATTTGTCCACCAACTTGTTTCAGGCATTTATGTTGAAAACTACAAACAATTCCTTTCTGGCAGCTGTGCTTAACAGTGCTCGCCTGACTTTTCTGGACATGCTCGCGAGTGCTGATTCATTCGGTTTTCTCACTCTTCGCTTTTACTCACCTGTACGGCCTCTCCCCAAGGCAGCTGTTGCGATCGGTCATTACTTTCTCTACCAGTACATCTACAGCCTTACCTAGACTTTCTTGATACTAGTGTATTAAGGCGAAGTCAGCGGATGTACAGTGGAGCCCACTTTAATGGCCACAGATATAACTAACGCGCGCTTATTACGAGCGGGTGTGGTGCTACCGTGAAAATATGCATAAGGGCAACGGAAATTCGTCGCAGATATATCGAACAACTCTGGCCACACCACTCGGTTATAGCGAACGAGGTGGCGTGGTGAACTACCCCGAGGTTGTAGAGGTGGTCCTCCCGCTACGCACGCAGATGAAATAGCGCCTCTCAACCTTCACGACACCGCCCCGGAAAGAACATGTCAACTCAGAAATAGAATTAAAAGGCGGCACTGCTGTGCGCAGCGCTAACCGGAAAGTTCGGCGTCCGGTAACACTGCAAAATCCTAAAGTAAACACGGTAACCGTAACACGGTAACACAGTAACACAGTAACCGCTGGCCAAACCCGCGTCAATGGCCAACGAGGACAATCATTGCCTACACATTCGCCGGCTCGGCAAAGCATCCCGAGTAGAAGAAGCACGCTGCGCGTGAGAAAGGGCCCGCCCCGTCAAAAGCTAAGCTACTGATCATGGTCGCGGATGAACCAACAACAGCGATTAGATAACTCTGAAATCCTTGCTGGCCATGCTAGTCACGTGGTATGCATATGCATAGCATGTGCGGGCGGAGGCAGGGAGTTATGGTGGCATGAGGCCTTATGCCGAGATCGCTGAATTCGACGCGGTCAAGCAAGGCATGAGGAGGATCAGAGAGTTTCCAAATATTTCATGCAACAACCATAAAAAGAAGCCTGGAAGATAACCGAATAGCCTAAAGCATCTGTAATCAGAGTTTTCTGTTGCGCCGCCATTAGTACGAATCCCGCTCGGAGTCAGAGGTTAGACTATGCATACTCTTTTAGTTCTTTTTACTGCGTTAGCAGTATAGCCTACTTTCCCAAAAATAACCGCGCTGCGTGCGTGCAGCCTACATACTTGATGCACATTCCGGTGGGCGTACACCAAGGCGTTCACTGGTGAAAATGAACCTTCAAAAACTTTCACCCATCTCCCCATCACCCACCTGTACCCGATATAGCCGAGTCAGATTGTTGTGAAGGATGCGCATTCAGTCGCCCAAGCGTTCTACGAAAAAAACGCCAACAATCATAAGCCTGTCATGTCAGACACTAAGAACGGGAAATATGACTGCGAGAAGTAGATATAAGTCGCCAGACAGAGAATTCAAGATCGAGCAGTGCGAGAACAGCGGATCCCAGTAGAAAAAAACCATTGGAACCAATTGGATTTCTATCCGGTTCCAAATGGTTCCAATTGGACTAGTTGAGTTTCCAGCTGGTTCCAATTGGAATGGTGTCCCAATTGGGTGGTCCAATTGAACTATCCGATTGGACCATGGTCCAATTGGACTATCCAATTGGACCATTTGGGTTTCCAATTGGTGGGCCCAATTGGTCTTACCCATTACATCCAATTGGACTGCCCAACTGCACCCAATTTTTCCAATGAATGTTTGCATTTTTGACAACCAAGGTAGAGCCAATATGGTTCCTATAATAAGAGCTATCAGCAGCTTAACCTACTAAATTGTACTCATCATCTGCACCACCACTGCAGCTGAAATTAAATTAAATAACTGCGCTCAGTGGGCAAGCGCCACTGGCCCCAGCATATGAGAGCCTCACAAATGGGGTATATAAGCTGGAGCAGAAGTATGTTCTCTGGATGACATATTGAGCTAATATAGGCTACTAGTGCCTGAATGTTGCTTGCTTGTGATGTATTTGTGCCTGTTGACTTTGATTTCCATAAAAACATGTTGATCTCAATTCCGTAGAACAATGTTGATTGGCACTAGGCACAACATCTCCGTGCAGTCCTCATAAATGAGTTTTCCTTTTGCATATTATAATATTGTTACGTGACGGCAAGCGATGAAGAAAGGACTGCATGACCGATGGCGATGATATGATTTAATGTCTGCGAGCCTAGCACGAGCGCTCCTGCCCATGCCACTGCCCGCTTCGTCGTCTTCTAGTCCGTCACATGACTCGGGGCCACGAAGCGATCGTCCCGATCGCGCGAACTAGAAAAATACCACAGACGATGACAAGCAGAACGTGACGATGGGCGTGGCAGAACATAGTAAGAGAGAAGAGAAGATGAAGGGCTTGGCGTCACGATGAAGGAGATGATGAGCGGGTGAAGCCAGGTCCACGAAGACGAAGGAGCCTCCGGTTTCTGGAAGTCAACGTCGAGGCCCGTGGACATACCCGACGGCAGGGGCTACGGTACTTGTCTCTCGTGTGAGTGTCGGTGGTCAGTGGGTTCTCTGGTCAGTGGCGGCGGTCTCGGTTCAGTGGGGTCGTAGGTCGTTGGGTCTTCTAGGTTCTCATGTGGGCGGTGAGTGGGGTCACAGGGCAGTTGCGGCGGTCGTTGTGTCGTCGTGTCTTCTGGTCGGGGCTTGGGGCGGGGCGGTGAAGAGCGGCGGCGTACCTGGCAGGCTGGGGAAGCGCCGCGAGGTGCGAAGCCGCGAGCTCTCCACAGAAGACCTCGGTGTACAGCAGGCTCCTAAGCTCCGGGACCGGGATGACGAAGGTACCCAGCACCTTACACCAAATGTTACGTGACGGCAAGCGATGAAGAAAGGACTGCATGACCGATGGCGATGATATGATTTAATGTCTGCGAGCCTAGCACGAGCGCCGCTCCTGCCCATGCCACTGCCCGCTTCGTCGTCTTCTAGTCCGTCACAATATGTTCAGTTGTAGAAATATTTGTCCAAGATTCTAGATCATATTATTCACAAACATTTAGCTACCTCTCTCAATGAACATAACATATTTTGTGAATATTTTCTGGGTGAAATAACTGCCTGGCCTAATGGGTCGAATTGGCTAGTCCAGTTGGGTCCAATTGGTCGGGAGTCCAAAAACACCACTGGAACCAAATGGTTCCAATAGTGAAATCCAATTGGAACCAATGGGAATGTCCACTTGGTTCCATTTGGAATTCCAGTTGGTTCCAATGGTTTTTTTGACTGGGGATGGAGCCGGGCGCTGGCGACTGGCAGCAATTTTTTCTTAGAAGCAGAACGATTTCAGCGAATTGGCATAACGAAACCACTTCATCGCAGTTGCATTTCATCGGAGTAGCATTTTTCTGGGCGTAATCACTATCGCATGCCAGCGAGCGCATGTATTTCCGTATTGCCCTTTTGTGTAATCGGTATCTAATTTTTTTCTTATTAGTACATCTCCACCGTTGCCAAGAACCCGCCTTTCGTTGCTTATTTCCGTCGCGCGCAAAAAAGAATATGCCGAAACTTAAAAATAAGAAGCTGCACCAATTTATACATCGTTTTTTTGGTAATACTTGTAGTAATATCTCGGGTTTAACGTCTCGAGTAGACATTGGGGCTATATGAGAGACGATGTGTAGTGGAGGGCTCCAGATTAACGGAGACCAGCTGGGGATTTTCGACATCACGATGGGTGTTGGGCTCGACGCGCCGTCTGCAGCGACGACAGTTGGCGCCAGCGGGACTGGGCTACGTGAATAACGGCCGGTTTCAGCACGCTGAGTGTGTGTGTGTATTTGTTTACGCGTTTGCTTCCGGTGTCCCGTTCTGGGAATTGTTTTGGTCGCGCACACGTGCGCCCGCCGGTGGCTCCTTACCCTCTCCTTCGAGGCCGGGAAACGGCCGTCGCCCCCTCCTTCACGGCCGAGAGACACTGCTGGCTAACCTTTGCGGCAGCCCTTGTCGGCGGCTGCGGCGGGGGGAAAGCGTGGCGGCGCAACCAGGGGACGGAGGCCCCTAAATCGGCTGTCGGCGGAAACGCGTCTGTTTGGGTTCTCAAGTTCGCTCAAAACCGACAGCGGACCGACAACGAAAGGGAGTCCATCACGGTGCGAACGGCTCCGACTTGACAGCGAGAATGTGTATATCACCTTAGTTGCCGCCAAAGGACTCCTAATTCCACGGAACGATGGGTGAACAAAATACACAAATCGACCATCTGTGCGTGGGAGGACCGGCGAGAGTGTGAATGTCCCGCCTTTTTGTCACGGTGGCGAGAGGGTGATGTTCCGCCCTTTTGTGGGCGGGTTTCGTCAAGAAATGTGATTGGCGATGTTCGAACAACCAAGTTTCCCCCAGATAGGTACCTGGGGAATGGAAAATGTATAAAACGTGGCTTCAGTGTGCTTCTAGGAGAGAGACTCCTGATAACCTGCTTTGTAAATAAAATCGTCTATCTTGTCTGGCAGTAACCGGCTGCATCTTATTCCGCACGTTGCTGGAGAGAAGAACTTCGGAGACCATCCCGAGGTACGAACCACAGTGCACTAAAACATATCTATGGGTTTTGTATTTTTGGAATCAGCAGCCGAGCTCCACAGCCATTGAGCCATTTTTTTTTCTTTATTGCCCTACAGACCCATCGTGAGGGGTTTTATTTAGAAATTGCTGTCTGAGACAATGAGCGCCTACAAAAGTAAATGTTGCACTACCCACTGCGTTTGCTCAGTTGTTAGAGCACTCGGTTACTTATTCGGTGTACCCGGGTTCTAACTAGGCCCCGGCGGCCACGTTTTGGTAGACGCGAAACACGAAAGGCACCTTGTGCTGCGCGATGTCAGTGCACGTTAAAGGGCAACTGCGCCACTTTTTGAGAGTTTCGCGATACTCAAGGATTGAAATCTATATAGGCTGTAGGTAAAGCATGCTAAGTTTTTTCCGCTACCATTTAAAATAGTGACGTAATCGACGATTAAATTTTGCACTTCTTCTCAAAGCAACAAAGAAATGCGGCGAAGTTCCGTGTGATGTCACGGAAGGTATGATTTCAAATTACTGCTGCCGTCAGCCACGCCCTGCCGTGCCTCGTTGGACGCTGCCAAACAACGTTCGGCGGGCTTTACTTCGGTGGCGTTGGTTTTTTTCCTTCAAAGGCGTTTATGCGTTGGAAATGTACGGATACTTTCGATGACGTCATCATGCATCCCCCACTTAGCGTTGTGCGCTGCGGAGAAGCTTGAAGGCCGTCGTAATTTTAACTGGTAATTACGTCACCATTTCAAATGCTAGGCCAAAAGGACTTCGCATACTTTACCTGGAAGTTTAACACATTCGACCCTTTTAAGCTCGTCGATTTCTAAAACCTATGCAGTGGCCCTTTAAGAATCCCCAGCTGGTATAAATTATTCCGGAGCCCACCCCTACTGCGCCTGTTTCTATTTTTTCTTTCACTCCCACCTTCTTCCCTCTCTTACGGCGCGGTTCAGGTGTCCATCAAGAAGTGAGACAGACGGGGGTTCAATCCCGGCCGCAGCGGTTGAATTTCTTTGGAGGAGAAATTCGAGGCCCGTGTACTGTGCGATGTCAGTGCACGTTAAAGAAACCCAGGTGGTCGAAATTTCCGGAGCCCTCCACTACGGCGTCTCTCATAGCCTCAGTCGCTTTGGGATGTTAAACCCCATAAACCAACCAATCAGACTGCGCCATTTCCTTTTCTCAAAAACCACCATCACAACATTGTTGGGTCCTCGCGCTAATATTTCGTCTATTTGTGGGAAATGACGCAAAGAAAAGGAAGGCATTCTCAATGGGCACTAAAATGACTATAGACACCCAGTTTTATTGCATGTTTTCTACTTTCAAATGACGCCATAGATATTAGAATACATGGATCACCGTGTGGTATTCGCCTACTGCCCCTAAATAATTTAGAAAAAAATTTTCTCCCATGCTGTTTCGGTTTCATCAACCGAATGATGGCTGTTATGTGAGTTCAACATTAGGTCACATGAGGCACGCGAAAACTGATACAATCGCTGATACGTTGTTTTTACTCACTGTAGCACTTAAATCAGTCGGCTTCAAGACCTATAATTACAACTAACGATGTATCAGCAGTTATATTGCCGTTTTATAGCACCTCACGTGACGTAATTTCCACTACACGTCACAGCCACCGTTATGTTGGTGAAACCGAAACAGGGTCAAGGAGAAATTCACATATAAATTATTTATTATGTGTTGGTGAATACCACGCGTGCTCCATGCACACCAACGTCTAACGCATTGTTTGAAAGAAGAAAGCACGCAAGCAAAAGTTTGGTGTCTATAGTACTTTATTGAGTTAGAAAAGTCTTAACATTTTGATAATAGATACGCAATTATGAAAAAGGGGAGGAGTAATAACTCATGATTGCACATAAACCTGACGTACAAGTGTTTAGAATTGGCGATAGTACATTACAAAAGGGTCAATTAGGCTTCTTCCCAGGCACCACACCTCCTGTAATTTTGCTGTCGCATATACTGGGTACCATTTTCGCACTTCCCAGCGCAGACAGCTACGGGTGAGTAAATCCATGCGATAGATCATCTCATTTTGTCGGAAAACAAGACATATGCCGGAATGCAAGAAAACTGGGGTTGAACCGGGTCCCGAACCGGTTCGGAACGGTTCCTTTGAATCGTTCCGGTTCGGGTTCAGTTCCAAGATGGCGAAAAAATTATGGGTTCGGTTCGGTTCCGGTTCCGGGCGAAAATTCGGGTTCGGCTCCGGTTTCGGGTTCGGGTTCAGTTCCGGTTCGAAAGCGTGATTTTTAATAGTATCTTCAGATAAAACGAAGAAAACCTTTTACTTTACATACAGAATTTTGTTCGAAAACGTGTAAAACTAGCTCTCCGTACATTTGTAAAGAAAACTACTGAAGAAATCTTGAAGATCGTAGTGTTTCTGCGAGCACGGCTGCCTGGTAGAGCACCGTATGGTAGTAAATAAACAGGAGTTCTTCGCTTAGCCTTCACAACTACTTAACAACAGAAAAATAAACCCTATGATACATGATGGTTTATGGGGTAAAGGTTTAATGCAAAAACTTCTTGCGTCTTCTACGAGCCTTGCATATATATGCCTGCATCCAACGTTCGGGAGTAATGAGTTTGTGAATATGTTAAGATGAGCAGAGGGAATTTATAGGGCCCTTGATATTGTCTAAACGGCCTTTGTATACGCGCAGTGTCTAATTTTCAGCGTGGTTGTTCACAGCGCCACTATGGAGAGTAGAAACGGTTGAAAAAGTGCGATGTATTTCTTGATTGTCCAGGGTATAAATAGAAAGATATTTACTAAATTGTTTTCTCTCTGTACCGAAACTTCTCTGAATCCAGGTCTCTTGGTAGGTGAATTACAGCGTCGCCTCTCTGTTCCCAACATAATCGTGCTGAGCTGCATCATCGCAACCCTTGGTCTAGGAGCGTCCGCGGTTTCCAGAGATGTCATCTGGGTTTCCGCCACCCTTGGCGCCGTGTATGGTGAGAATTTGCTAGAGTTCTTGCAGCTCTGATGCCCCTACTGCCTATGCTTGCTTTTCTGGAACAGTACTCTAAAGAGCGCACAGTCAGGATCTGTAGACACAGGCAAAATGCAGAAACAAATGTACGACTGCTTAGAAACTCTTGCTTCCTCCGGATGTATTGGCTGCCTGAAATAACCTTTTTGAAGTTATATAAGAAACGACATTGTCAAGCTGGGGTTTAAAACATTTGGTGGAATCGTGTTGTAGATTGTGAATTGTTTTTTAGGAAACGAAAGGCGCCGCAATTGCCTCAGTTCCCAGTGTACCCATAAACCGCAACGGGAGTGTTAGGAGCAAGGGGAGAGCAAAAGGTGCTCTCTTTCTTCATTCCCGAGAGGCTGCAAAACCAAAAACGCAACAGCTAGCACTGAGCTTGCCTATTATCATAGCCTTAATCACTTTTATTTCTTGGACTTTTATTTGTGCTACACTCAGATAGTTTACTTTATGGCTTACATATATTATTGTAATCGACATCGAACTACCAAGCATAGCTTTTCCTTCGTTAAAACATTTCCATGAGTAGCACAATTCCTAATATTTTCCCATTATGAAAACTCTAGCAAGCTTCTGTAGCCTCGCCAACACTCCATGCCTTTCTAATATTTAGGAGCTGACGGTGTTCATAATTACACTACTTCCTTTTCTGAAGACACCCTAGGGGGTGTTTGCTTTTTACCAAACTGAATGTATTTTACAGAGTACACTGTGGGGCCAGTTGGTCATACATAATCTGAACGAACAAACGTAGCGTTTAAAACAGGACACAGAAAGATGAGGACAGGACGGGGCTTCATTTGTAGCCCCGTCCTGTCCTCATCTTTCTGTGTCCTGTTTTAAACGCTACGTTTGTTCGTTCAGATTATGAATGTATTTGCGCATGCGAATATTTTGTATCAGCAACATGATCTCTACGCTGCAGGCTGCTGATAATTGCGCAGCACTTCACAATGCCAAAAACTCGCTAATTACTCAAAAGGCGAGCAAAACTAAGCTTATTTCCCGAACTGTGGGACCCATAACACGAAAATTTTTATTTGTGTCCAAAGGCGGAACGTAGACTCCACTACGGCAGATTTAATTTTTGGTTTGAATCGTCAACACAAGTAAAGCGAGCACGGGATTTGTGAACAAAACGCAGCTCCATTCCGCCTACCGGGGCTTCGAGAAAACCCAGTTTGTGACGTGGCGCAAGCGTGCGCCACAGGAAACAAAAAGCCGCAAATAAGTGAGGTTCGTAAAAAGACGCGATACTGGGCACACTGCACGGAAAACCCAGCCCCGACTTTTATACCCAACAAAGTTCTCTTTTCGTTAGGGCTAGGTCTTGCTCATCGAGCACAGTGAACGCCCTTAAATATATGACAGGTATTGCGCGATAGCTAATTACCGCCTGTTTAAAGTAAGCCTATCTGCAATTTTTAAAAAACTAGTTAGAAGGGCGCCTTTTAGGTATATCTCTGTCACTGGTGTAGCGGATCAGACCACAGCTAACACGCGCTAAAAAATAGGTTGCTTAACTAATATCGAATAATTACCATTTTACCTAATGCAGTTCTGTTTATCGATAAAGATGCGTGTAGCCCACGTTAAGCAACACTTATACCAGTTTTTAGAAATTTATTGACTTGGTTGTATATAGTTCAGTATACTACGTGATCAATATTCATGCTACAAACTTTTAGTGATACTCGCTTGGACACGGCCCCTTAACACATTATTGTGAACAGGTGTAATATATCCCACTTCCCATCCATCCGTAACCAAATACTGTAAAAGACATGCGTTAAATACGACAGCTGGGTACGCCCAAGTAATCTACTCACTTAAATTAGGGCGATGTTCGGAGTAGTATAAACAGGAGCCTAATGTGACTTCATTATTTCAAGTAATTTCTATTTTCCAAGCGGAAAACACCAATATCAGACATCGGGTTGATAATAAAGGCTCAGGAAGCAGTTGGGCTATGTGCTGCCTAGAAAAAAATTGAGGCGAAGTATTATTTGCGAATCCTTGTCCTGTTAATATTTTTCATTCGCGAACTTCTCGGGGAGAGTAAGTGGCTGAATACGTCATCCCTGTAGATTATCTTACGCGTTATAATTTTTTTTACCTTTTTCTTTATCGTTCTGTCATGCTGGGGAACTGATATTGTTCTTATGTTTTTCTGAACTTGAGTGCCTCAGTCTCGTAGGGTTTTATAAAACCATGATTTATTTATTTCTTATTTTTCTTGGAGGATCACAATACAATATACTGAGCAGTAAGAAGCCGGATCTTGTTCTTTAATGCCTTTCGTAATACTTCAAAGCTAAACCTTAGCACGTGACAAAATGCGAACAATGTTATTTCCTAAATTCTATGTAACTTGACAGTAACTTTAGCGTTTGCGTGAAAATTCTACTTATACCTGGCATCTTCATGCAGTTTTTAAGGAAATACATTTCCCCCTGTCATTTCGAATGGATGAATATTTTGCTAATTTTTATAAAAAGTTAAACCAGAACCAAGATAAAGTAGTGCAAAACAATCTCCAAAAAAAGTCTGTTGGAAGCAAAGAACAAAACACGGAAAATGAGACAAAGGGTTCTGTTTTATAGAATGTTATCTCTCAGTGTTCTAGGGCTTAGTAGTTAATAAGTACCAATGCACTTTCCACGGAAGAGAAAACATGCTATTAGTTCCAAAGGCTAAGAAAATATTAATCATTATGCCAAGGACTGCATAACCGTTCAGCACTCTACGGCAACTCAAGATTGCTACACTTATTTAATTGGTATCTGAGTTCAGATTATTGAAGTAGAAAGCCATACCTCTGAAATATTCTCTTCAAGTAGATATGGAATTCAATGGGGCTTTTTTTGCGAAATGTAATCAATTTCTATACTAGCGATGACTCCTGTTCGGCCCGAAAAATGAGCACCGCTAAGTATATGCTGTGTGAAGTGCTATGTAGAACTCTGCAAACCTTGTGTTTATCGTTAGTGCGAGCACTGACCGGGAGGCCTGTGTGTAAACACAATTGATTTATTACCACGGTAATTAATTGGAATCGTCTAAAGTGGAGTAGATTTGTAACAAGGGAACAATAGCTAATTAGCACCTACGAAAGTGCAGCATTGCGGCTACAATAGAAAGTGTACAGGTTTCCCAGAAACTTTCTAGCTGAATTTGTCCTGATTCAAGGGAAGAGGTTCTTGAAGGCGGAAAGAAATTTCAACAATTACGACACTCTCTGCTTACCGACTGTCTGGCACACCGCCCTTCCGAGCGAATACAGCGAGCATATATTTTAAAAACGACCAAATAAAGAAGGAAACTAAGCATTGCAGTCTGTTGCATTACACTCATGGACAGTGCAGATGGTGAATTGTAGGGAATGAATTAATATTAGCTGCTCAGGCATGAATCTTTTGAAAGCGGTAAGACAGAGAGTGACACAATAATTGTCTCGCATATCAAGGCTTTCAAAATACATATCTATCGCTGTCTCTGCCCTCTCCTTAGGTCTCGGCGTGGGAATGTTCCTGATGTCTGCCTGCATTTACAACTTGATGCTTTTCAAGAAGTACAAAGGCACGGCACTGACGATGACTTACCTGGCCTGGGGCATCACAGGAATTTACGGCCCAGCTCTGCTTACCCGTCTACGAGAAGCATACGGGCTCCAAGGCGGTTTACTTATATGCAGTGCAATTGTGTTTCACGCCGTGCCCATGAGTATGCTCTTGAGGAATCCTTCACTGATGTCGTTTCGGTGCTTCAGTCGTGCGTTTAAGATGACAAGGTTCGGCGCAGTTCCTCTTGACGACCCATCAGCCGTCACTGCCAACAGCCAGGAGGACAGAATCAGAGATCCCAATGCATCATCGACGATGGCGAAAAACTTCAAAGGCCCCACCGATGTTGAGATCGTAGAAGCAGTTTCGGACGCGGGCAAGTGCAGTTCTTCCGCGAGCCCACAAAGTCAACGTCATACCAGCCTGTTCAGTGATGTCACGGCTCTTCTGCAGGCCCCAGCGTTTTACGTGTTTCTTAGCACGACTGTGGTAGGCGAATACTCAATGGTGTCGTTCGGAACGACTGTTGTCGACTACGCAACAGATAAGGGCGTCGAACTGCATGAAGCGGCATACTTGGTAACGTATGGCGCTGTCGGCCATATACTGGCCCGAATCCTCCTAGTGCCGTTGTCTGACTGGGCTCCGAAAAGTAGGTCCGTACTTTACTCTGGTGCCTTCGCAGTGGAAGCTATCTGTACTGTGTTTATGCCACACGCCACGACAATGCCAGGAATTGCGACACTGCGCATAGCTGAGACTGTCGCGCAAGGTTACGTCATCGCCGTCCGTGGTATACTTTTGGCGCACTACTTGGGCATCGAGAAAGTTGCTACCTGCACGGGTCTCTCTGGTCTGGCCATAATACCAGTGTCCCTGGGAAGCGCCACTATCATCGGTGAGCATCGCCAGGAATGAAACCAGGAGGCGGGTAGTAAGATCCTGGCTGAGTAGAGCGCGGTGAAGGCATAATTAACGTATATGTAATGAGAACAATGCAGCCATTTTAATTTGGTGCTAGCTGTTATAAAATGAGTTCTCATGTCGTTACATGCGCCTTTATCATTGGTAACGTGCAGAGACGCACCTTTGCACCTTTTAGTTAATTTTAATAGCACTAGTAGCTACATTTGCAAGTGGATCCAAGGCAGGGAGAGGGTAAAAAGAATGAATTCTGGACAACACAAAACAAAAAGGACAAGGGTTCAGGCGAAGCTTCAGTGCTCTAGCCAGCGTCCTGACAAGTGGCCGAAGAGAAATTTTCTTGTTGGAACATTTGCTAGCGAACTGTGGCCGTGGCAGCCACCATACCTGTGTTCTGTAACGCGTCTACATGGGAAAACGAGGTTGGTGTATCGATTACACCTTCAGGCTTCAGGGTCTATAGTGAGAGTTTTGAAGTTGGTTCCATGCTTAAATCTAAATGCACGTTGTTTCTCTTCCGGATGCATTTAGCGTTTTCAGATCACAGAAGCTATCATACAGGCTAGCGCTGCGGATTTTGTATTATTGATCTTTGTCATGTTAACTCAGAATCGCCATTCTAACCCTTTCCTGCCCCTCCCCTTCCTCATCTCCCGCACCATCTCGTGTGCCAGCTGCAGCCGCGTTATCTTGCAAAATTCATGAACTTTTCTACCCATCTGATTTTATTCCGCCCTTTTGTGCGCATGCATTCTCGCAATGCAGTTGTTACTCTAAGTGACCATCAGATATGTTATCTGTTCATTACTTGGCCTAGCCATGCGCACTGACTCTTCATTTTCAAAGAACATTTTACTAATGTGCGTTTCTTACTTGACCCTTTGCTCTCATTTCGTGAATCTAACGCTACATCTATCCTTTCATAGTGATGGTTCAACAGCGCAAACACACACAGACCAAGAAGGAGACAAGACACACACAGCGCTTGTCTCCTTCTTGGTCTGTGTGTGTTTGCGCTGTTGAACCATCACTATGAATCTACACCAACTAGCCCAATCTGCAGTTCATCTATCCTTTTTTCACACCTCGCTGCGCTGTCAAAATAATTTCAAGCCTTGCCAGCAGCCGACAGGTATCCGCCCCATAGCCGCGTACTAGCGGAATACAGCCGTTTTACAATTTATTTGATGGGGCTATCTGTAAACTCCAGTTCTTCGTCTCAGAAACCCTGCCAAATTCACTCCACTTCAGTCTTATGCACCTAGTCATTTTTCTCTCTTGGTCCAGGACAGCGGCTGCTATCTGCCCTAAGCAGATGTATTCCTCGATAAAGTTCAGTGCTTTGCTGCTTGTCATAAACTGCTCTTTCTTTGCGGTACTGACAAACTTACTGTAGATTTTTTCATATTCATTTTATACCTCCTTTGCTGCTTTGGCGGTCTGAATCCTTTATTAAGATTAGCAGTTTTACCACTGAATTACATTGCAAAGCAACGTGGTTACTAAGTCATTCGCAGATTGCTAAGGCATTCTGAGTTAATATTTATCCACAAGTACTGCCAATTCGGGTCTCTGAACACTTCGTGCAAACATACGCTGAACAGGAATGGAGAAATTGAGTGCCTCCGCCGACACCCTTCCTTCCCAGGAGTTTTAATGCTTTCGTCACGACGGACTATGATCGCATTGAAGCCGGTATAAATATCTTCGAGAACTTATGCAAACAGCTCTGCTAAAGCCATATTTTGTAAAGCTTGCTTGTGGGCTGAGGTTTCGACAGAGTGAATTGCTTTCTCATAATTTGCGAATGTTATATACGTACAGCACTGGGTTACTACATTGGGCCCATTTCTCTATCACCTAATTGATCACGTGACTGAAGGCAG
This sequence comes from Amblyomma mixtum, assembly GCF_055824585.1. Taxonomy (NCBI): domain Eukaryota; kingdom Metazoa; phylum Arthropoda; class Arachnida; order Ixodida; family Ixodidae; genus Amblyomma; species Amblyomma mixtum. The sequence continues at coordinate 183,654,801 of NC_143013.1, forward strand.
TTGTCATGTAGCCTTCACAAAGGCCAGCCTGTCCTTTGGTTTATGGAGTTTGAGAGAAATTAAGAGATTACGAAGCAGAAACATTTTTTTTAACAGTTCCTGATATATTTTATCCACCTGGAGTTGGATACCGTGCTCCTACACTGCACACTACAGGGGTCGGTTTCCAATTTCGTCACAGAAACGCGGCCGCCACAACCATAATTCGGTCTCATGGCGCTGTACTAAGCATCCGAAGAAAGGACCACTCAGTGCTTGAGGCAAAGTGGATTACAAGGAAACGTCTTTTTGTTTTTTGGTCAGCGTTGCGTCGCAGATTCCTCTGTACGTGTTAATATCAGATGAAATAGTGTATTATTTGGCTGCTGGCACTTTATTTTACTGTTGATGATTTACGCCTTGTCCCTCAACAATGAGAAGCCACAGGTGTAAATGCGCTATTTGATATACTTGTTGCAAGTGTGAAGCATGGCGCAAATCGAGCTGAAAATTCGTAGAAGGCCACATGATTCTTTGTGTGCCTCGTGTTAGCAGAGCTTTTGATCGCTCTTTGAATTTAGCAGATTGCAGCAGTGCATTGCTAGGCTCAATTTCTAGCGTTTCTCTTTTTATAATTGTCAGTGTGGCCAAAGCGCGGTTTTAGAAGCGAGAAAAAAAATTTCTGTGTTTTGAGTTTCACTATTCTCTTCTTTTCGGTCGCCAAGAGCAGTGGAACCGCGATTTCATGCAAGCCTTTTATGTCAGAAAAGCAGGAACCGCTGTGTCACTCATGTTTAATTGGCCCGTAGGAAAAATAATTCATTTATTTAAATAACGGTCTGTTTTCTGCTCCTGATTGCTAAAGTTTTGTCCAACCTTTTATGCCATGCGGCTCAACTATTCATTTTCACGCGGTTGTGATGCGCGCAGTTGACGCGAGGGGACGGTTTCCTATAGCCTTTTTCGTAAACCCTTGAGTTGTGAGTGAGCACGCGTAGTGTCACAGTCTTCCTTCTTTTGTGTTTTACCCAGTATGCACTGTTTTTCGCCATTAGGAGAAGGCTCCGTAACAGGGCCACCACTGCGAATAATTGCGTTTTTTCTTCGCACTGGTCAAATAGTCTGCTGAACCTGGTTCTTACTTGTTTTTAATAAGCGGTTGATACTGTCCTTTGCAGGCTTCTTTCGTGACACAATAGGATCTTACGACTGGTTCTACCGAATGCTGGCAGCCTTCAATGCGGTTATGGCAGTCGAACTGTGCCTGTTCTTCGTCTTCGACTGGGCGCGCACGAGGAGACGGAAAGCGCCGCTATGCGGAATGGCCGAATGCCAGCTGGATAGCGAGCAGCCGTTAGCGACCTCTCTGGAGTGAGCGGGATCACCTCGGGCATCAAGAACTGTGCCAGTGGAAATGTAGTTCGGGGTGGAGCAACGGTGCCTGCATTACACCAAGACCTAAAACCAACGTCGCTCAAGTGTGATAGTAATGTTTCCTGCTATTTTTGATGCCTCGAAACACAGCCATAAATGGCATATCAAGCAATCCTCACCACCTCAACATTAACGTCTTTGCTTGCCAGTTCGTTCTGGTTAGAGTAAGCCTAGTAAAGTGCTGCCCCAACGGACTTCGCCGCGTCGCAGAAGCTATGAATGCCTCGCCTAAAGACGGGCTCGGGCTGTGTAACCTGAAGCACACGCTGGAGGGCGCCACATCGCAGATGAGCACCGAACGAGGCGTCCGCCCCATTGACCTTTTAGATCAATAAAGATTCTCCGATCCACTGCCGTTTCAAAACGAGTAGATTTAAAGACATTCAAAATACAGGAGTCGTTGGCGTAAGAGAAGCAACGAAAGGCATCCGACCGTCTCAACGCAACCAGTGCGTTGGGTGCTGAGGGTCAATGAGTTTCAGGAAAGGGTGAAGTGCTCGCTCAAGAACGCTATTTCGACGTGATGCTAGAAACTGCGAAGTCGTGTTCATTCAAATATTTTGTTTGGTGGCACTCACGGAAGATCAACGACCGAAACTTGTGTACACCTTTGCTTTAGAGAGTCTCGGTGTACAAGATCTTTTTCAAAGCTGAACACGTTTTTTATGCCATCACGCAGCGTCACGAGCCGCGCATGTTGACATCATCATGCACGGTATCATTGCTATCAGAGCGCGGTATCATTGCTTAATAATTATTATTGTGTATCATAGCTATGAGAATAACTATGAAGAGTCCGCTGAGCGCGAATGCATACCTGGGAGTTACATCTGTTGCTAGCGTTTATTTTTCGCCCTTTTAAACTCTAGTCTCCGATCGAACTTCGCGTATTTTCCGTCTGTATTGCTTTTCTCAATTGGACCGTACGAATAAAGTCTCCTGGGAACCTCCCCACCCCCCAACCCTGCAAGTCCAATCTTTCAAGGAAAACATACGCTCTGCGAGTAATTCTGAATGACCAGCGCTTGATTCCGGCACAAAAAAGGTTTCTCAATCAAGGCGCCAGTCAATTTAAAAGCTGGAGTTTAAATATCGTAGTTCTCAAGAGCTGTTATATTATTTTTTTTAACAGGCGTGCTTGGATTACGACATTTATAAACTGCCACAGTCGTATTCGGAGGCTAGTTTTTATCACCACGATTAATTTCCAACCCCCCCCTCCCCCTGTTTTCCGTTCTGCCCTTCCTTATATAGCAAAATGAATGAAAACCTCTGAAATGTGCTTTGCTCGTAAAAGTTGGTTTCGAGCTCCATGAGCTACAGGGAAGTACAGCACAAAATGTGCATCATTTAGCATAAGCTATGGATGCGCAGTGCGGTACGAAGCACTTTGCGGTCACAGCGCGCACGAAACTTCTTGTAGGCTCTCGTGCTGAGCCGTGATGTTCAGAACAAAACGCAGATTAAACAGGAAGACCATTAGATTTAAAACTGAGCAGCTAAGTGACCTCAAAAGTATTTCAGTATTTATAAAAATAATATACGGTGAAAACTTTTTCGACAAACACATCAGAAAAAAGAGACAGAAATATTAAATATAGACAAAAAAGACACGACCCTTCATTTAGATGTCAAGCGCTAGGTAAGAATTAGGGATCATTACAGTGAAAGCAGGGTTAACGCTTTTTCGACTGCAAGTAAATTGGATGCGAAAAATTCAACACACTATGAACACTTATAACTTAGGACAGTTATCGCTTTCCATTGTGTTTCAGCTTCATTAATAGTAACGAAAACTCTGATACGAGAATTTAATTTTCTTCTAATGCTACGAGATTGTCTAACATGCAATGCTGGTTAATGCAGGATAACTTTACGTTCACTGGCAAAAACTAAGATTACTTCAATCAATTTGTGTCAGACAAGAACATCGACAGGGGGTGTTGGTGATTAAGGTACGCGGACCTGGCGTTTCACTTCAATATGTCAGTATTGAATTTACCACGAATTAACGGAGTAAGAAATTTTAATCGTATTTGATTAACCTGGTTTTGTACAATTGGCCTCCCGGGTTCGTTTACTGACTTGGTAGGGACAGTCAGTTAGTCCCTATATTTAAATATATATTCAATAATTTCGGATGCATTGCTATAAGCTTTTTGTGGCTGCCTTAGAATAAGAGAACCACACACTTAGTCCAGATAAAGCATAGACCTTATAAACGAGTTGAGAGTGGGTATTTTTGTTGCAGGTGAGGCTTGGCCGGGGCTTCTTGTCTTGTCTTTTCGGTGCTTCCTAACAAACCTCATGAAGCCATGAGACGTGATCCGTTAATGTTTTTTTTCTACTATCTAATAAATTTTCTTTAATTCCGAAACAAAATGTTTCCGCTACATATTTATTAATCACGAAAACAGAATAAAAAAGAGGAACATTTTTTTATTCGTTCCCTGGCTTTCGGTGTTTTTGGCTACCTTAACGCTTGCTTCATAAGAGCCCCTCATTTCCCTATCCTTTGTCTGTTCAATAGTTTAACGGCGCCCTTTGTTTTAGCAGCCTTATGCCATAGGTAGCATAAGAGGGTATTCACATAGCTTCCGCCCTCACTCTTGAATTACGTTTCATGGGGCGCTTGCGGTAACACAGGACGTTATATGTCGACCGCTACAAACAAGGCTGCCCTGGTCAACCAACTGAAGGGTACGTTACACGCAACGTTAATGCTCCCGAAATTGCAAGATTGAACAGACGCCAACGCTCCGTTGGTAGAGTACCGCGCTGATCACAGAAAGGCGGTAATGTGTTCCAGCTCCATTGATGTCATGTGGTTGTTAATAGTGCAATAGTACTCAAAAATCGCCAGCGAAAAAAAAACTTAGAACGCTTAACCTTCACCTCAGGAATGCGCGCGAAACGCCTTCTACTCAATCACCAATCCCAATTACCAATTTCCAATCACCAGTCAATACCTGAGTTTCACTGCGCGACGTACTACGCCCTTGCATACTCATACCTACCATTTGTTCCAGCACAATGAAGCACCATAGCACCGTCCTTTGATTTTGCGAAATTTATGACACCTAATTAGCACATTTATATGTGTTTTTAATCACTATAACATCAGTACATATCCCAAGCAGACGTTACCAAGTCAGAGACGCCAGAACGCATACACTAGGTGCCCCTAATATGCTCGAACCAACAACCCCTCGGGGCTTATTTTGCGTACCCGCCTAGCACTCGAGGGCCTGGGTTCGAAGCACAATGCGGGCGAGTTTTATTTTAATGAATTACTTTTATTTTCGCAAACCCCCGTTAGAGGAACCTTCTAGTTAAAGTTGGCTTCTTCTGTACCCTCGCGCAATTCATTACCTTCATTTTAATCTTCTGGCATTTTTCCCGGCTTACGCATCACGACGGGCGACGGCGGGGTTTCAGCAGAACGAGCTCCTTACACCATCCCGTAAATGACATCGAAGTCGAGGCCTGATAAGGAACATCTGCAGAGCGGGAGAAAGGTGCAGAGAGGGGCAAAGGAAGAATGAGAGGCAGGCGCGCGTGCCACTTGGCGGAGGCGGAGGTGGTCCAGTGGCTAGACGCCACGGGCTAGGACGAGAGGAGGGTGACGGCATTCCCCAGGCGCGGCAGCTATACATTAAGCACATGCTTCATGTGCGCTTCGGGCTGCTGTTAAACAAATGCGTAGATTTTGTTGGCATCCTTGTTTCATGATTCATCATGGTCATCATCAGCCTGACTACGCTCACTTCAGGGCACAGACCTCTCCCATCTCTGTCCACTTAACCGTCCCCTTTTCCAGCTGCAGCCACCGAATCCCCACAAACTTCTTAAGCTCATACGCCCACCTAACTTTCTGGCGCACCCTGCTACGCTTGCCTTCCCTTGAAGTCCACTCCGCCACCCATAATGACCAGCGGTTATCTTCCTTAGCATTACATGCCCTGCCCAAGCCCATTTCCTCCTGGTGAACTCGACCAGGATGTCATTAATCCGAGATGGTTCCCTCACCCACTCTGTCCGCTTGCGGTCACTTAACTTTACACCTCTCATTATTCTTTCCATAGCTAGCTGCGCTGTCTAACTGAAGCTGAACCCTTTTCGCTAGCCTCCACGATTCTGCCCTGTAGGTGAGAACCGGTAAGATAGAGCTGTTCTAAATTTTCTCTTCAGGCGTATTGGTAAATACGCCTGAAGCAGAAGCAGAAGGTTTGACAGCCATCGCCGTAGCTCGGAGGTAGAGCACCGGACGCGTAATTCGGAGGTCGTGGGTTCGGATCCCACCGGCGGCATGTGGTTGTTTTTTCTTCTGCTTTTCTAATCAATTAGCTTTAAGCGATGACATATTCAGCAATATTCTAAATTGATCAACACCACAAAATAAATAAATTAATTTAAAAAAAATTCCCTGTGCCCCTTGGTTTCTGTGGCTGTTGGCTTCTGTCATATTTACAACGAGCCCCTCATTCCCCTTCCTTGTTTGCTGTATTGGTAAATTGCCATTCATGATCTTCACCCCATTCTTGAGCTTCACCCTATTCTTATTATTATAGTTATTTCCCTCTCATGATCCGTATGAGCAGCCACTACCTGCTCTAAGTACACGTATTCCCTCACCACTTCCAGCTCCTCGCTAGCAGTTCTGAACCGCTGTTCTCTTGCGAGACTATTGAACATTACATTGGTCTTCTTCATGTTAACTTTAACATCCACCGTTCTGCTCCGCCTGTATAGCTGATTGATCTTGCTTTCCAGTTCTGCGCAGTGGCATCGCAAGAAAATGTCATCAGTGCATGTCAAATTACTTAAAATTTTTTATTTACACTTATCTCCAGCTGTTCGCAAACCAGACCTCGAAAACCTCCTGTAAACAGGAGGTGAATAGCATTGGCGATATCGTGGCTCCCTGCCTTACACCCTTGCTTAATGTATTTTTATTGTTGTCTTTATGAAGTGCTATGGTAGCTGTGCAGTCGTTACGACGTCCACTATTTTCGTACAGGACTCATGTACACCCTGAAACCGTAATATTTCATGACTGTTGAGGTTTCAGCTGAGTCAAATGCTTTCTATTAATCAATGAAGCTTATATATTTGGGTTGATTATATTCTGTGCACTTCTCTATCGCTTTATTGATAGTGTGCATATGGTCTATTGTTGTCGCGAATCGGGGTGATACGTCCCCGACTGGTGAAGGGGAACGCTTTCGCGTGCAGGTTCGAAGAAAGGAACAAAGAAATCAAACAAAACAAAACGAAACCGTGTTTATATTTTAAACGAAAGGGAGCCAGTAGAAGAAGCGAAAACACTAAGGAAAACATACACTAGGCACGCATAAAACACAACAGATTAAAAGGAGAGAGTTCACCAGATTCAAAGCGTCCCAGGTGGTGCGGGAATGCCTTGCAGGTAGCACAGACGCGGGTTGGCGAGTTGCGATGCGTCGCTGGCGTTGCGTTCAGGAAGGCGTTGGTAGAGAGCCAGGAGATGAGGAACGGAGATGATACGGGAGACGCTGAAGAACTCCTCTCAGCCGCCCCCAAGAAATGGGCAGCTGCAGCAGGAAAACTGTAGCCAGGTTCTGTCGACGGCGTTCCGTAAACACCGTAGGCTTGTGCAGCCTATCCAAGGAAGCCTTGGCTGCTGCCTCTTCCGACCTCGAAATGGATGCAGTAGGCCGGCGTCGTTGATTCAAGGAGGTCCACGGCAGCACAGACCCGAAGTCTGACGGCTGCCACCTCCACGCTTGAATGAGGCTTAATGGTCTTGCGTCGATGATCCAAAGGAAGCCTCTGGCAGCTCGGATCCAACGTCCGACAGCTGCCACTTCCACGCTTGAACGACCAGACTTGTGCTGCGGTGTCTTCCTCAACACCTCGGTTTTCTGACACGTAGCTCTACGCTCCTCGTGCCTGCCTCGTGCACCCCACTCGCACGCGCACACGCGCAACGCGGGGCTGGCACGTACGGCGCTCCGCTGTCCTACGCACCACTGCCGACACCCCGCGTTCCAAAAAACCCCTTGACCGTCAAGTGTGCACATCGCAATTGTCCAGTACCTATACGAAAACCTACCTCATCATTTGGCTGATTGAAGTCGAAGGTTGTCCTGATTTCATTTACGCTTACGTTAGTAAATACCTTGTAGGCAACAGACAGTAAGCCGATCGGTCTTTAATTCTTCAAGTCCTTGGCATCTCCTTTCTTATGAATTAAATTAATGCTAGCGTTCTTCCAAGCTTCTGTGGCTCGAGGTCGTGAGACATTGCGTCTTCAAGGAGGTTAGTTTTTCTAGCACAATCTCCCCTCCGTCCCTCGAGAGATCTGCAGTTACAGGATCCTCAACAGCTGTTTTCCCTCTTTGCATTGCTCCTAAGGCTTCCGTTATTTCCTGCGTCATTACTGCGCATATATATTGCTGTGCTCTACTGCCTGTCATTAACGTACTGATTACATGTGCTACAGTATAGATTTCTGTAGAACACTTCGGCTACTTCAGCTGTCTCATCCATATTGCAAATGACATTGCCTTCTTTATCTGTCAGCCCACACATCTGGTTTTTAAGTATGCGTAGTTTTCTCTTCACTGCATTTGCGCTACCTCCGTTCTTTAGAGCATGATCAATTTTTTTCACGTTAAATCTCCTTAGGTCGGCTACCTTGCGCTTATTTATTAGAGTTTAGATCTCTGTCAGATATATTCTTGCCTTAGGCCTGCCCTCTTTCGCACTGAGGCGTTTCTTAATCAGATTTTTCGTCTCCTGGGATAACATTCCGGTATCCTGTCAAACCATCTTACCACCTGCTTCTACTGTACACCCCGTAATGATAGCCGTGAGATTACGGTTCATTCTTTCAACATTAAGATCGGCTTCCTCATTTAGAGCTGGATATCTATTCTGCAGCGATATCGTGTATTCCCCACTTTCCCTGTTGCAGCTAACTCTTTAATGGGCTTCCACTTCACTAATTTCTTTCGTTCTGTTCTCTGGTCTTAGCTAATTCGGGACCTTGGCATTTTGTGGTCGCTACAACGCACTCTAACAAAGACCTACACATCCTGCACGATACAAGCTTGAACGCATAGTAGTACGAAGTCTATTGCATTTTTAGTCTCACCATTGGGGCTCTTACACGACCACTTCCTGTTTTTTCAGTTCCGGAAGGAGGTATTTATGATCCGTAAATTATTTTCTCCTTGCGAACGCTACTGAAAACTCTCCTCTGATATTACTAGAGCCTATGTCATTGTCGCCTACCGCCTGGTCTCCGGCATACTTCTTCCCTTCTTTAGCTCTCAAGTGGCTGATTTGTAGTGTTTCGTAATTTTACTATGTTTAATGCCGATTCGACGTCTTCATAGAAGCATTCAACAATCTGGCCATCATGGATTGATGTAAGCGCATAGCCCTGCACCACCTTCAGCTTCTGCCTCTTATTAAACCTAATTACGATAGGTGCTACTCTTCGGTTAATACTATAGAACTCCTCGATGTTGGCAGCTACTTCCTCATTGATGAGGAATCCCACACCTTGTTCTCATCTGTCCGCTAATCCACGATAGCAAGACTCTGTACTCCTCATCTGTCCTCCTAACCTTACTGAGCTCTATCGCATCCCATCTAATGACGGCTGGTTCCTCGAGCAGCACTGCTAGGCTAGCCTCACTGGACAAGATTCTAGCATTAAACGTTGCAAGGTTCAGTTTCCAATGATGGCATTTCCGGAGCCAGAAATTCTTAGCACCCTCCGCTGTGTCACAGGTCTGACCGCCACCTTGGTCAGTTGCACCGCATCCGCTGGGGACTGAGGGACGATGGTTAATTGGCTTGTTCGTAGAAGGTTCTGGCCAAGCACTACACTATGGTGACCAACTTCGGAATTACCTGCAAAAGTCACGAGTAAAACACAGCTGTAAAACAAAATTACATTGCTCAGGAGGCAGGAGACAGGAGTGTATGTTGAAGGCAAGGGAGCGGCAGACGGAGATGCTGCGAGGAGAGAACGTGCGACTCATTCGTCCAAGGTCACTGCAAGTTATTTGTTGGTTGTACGAGTGGTTAGACTCAGGGAGCCCGATGGTTTTGATTTTCTCGGGGCAGCGGCGTGGTCTTGATTTTCTGGGGGCAGCGGATGACTGGGACGCTGCCAGCATTAAGTAACGGTTGGAAAACAAGTGTAGCTTCTCTTTCCCAATTTCGCCAAACGTGCTCACGACTGATCGAAAAGCATTTATCATGCTAGTCTTTCAGAAGAGGGCTATAACACAAGGTGTTTCCTGATGCCAAATTACGTTACCGATCTCAAAACTGTTTGTGCTGTTCGAACCTAAGCAATGTAAGCCACAGTTGATTATGGAGGAATAAAGCGGATATGTGTAGTCTTTGCATACATGTTTTAAGGTGCCATTACTGAGGGCGTGGAAGATTGAATTGTTCAGTTTGAACGTGCCGCCTCGTTCAGTGAATTGTACGAGGCTGCAAGGCTGCGGAACGTCTTGTTTAGCCTGCAGAACGGCACTCGTACGTGGTACCAGAACCGTGAAGGCGTTTTGATATCATGGCGTGATCTCCGCTGTTGGAGACATGCACCAGCGCGGATCGTAGGGAACGAGCTCAGCAAGTTCTTTAGTCCCGGATAAAGATTCCCAAAAGGACACACACCATGTATGTCGAAGACATGATATTTTTCTGGCGAGCTGATTCAGCCACGTCGGAATTCAAATATCTGCAGCTTATTTCTGGGAGTTAAAGAAGAGCTTCTCGCTGGCCTGGTGCGCATCCCCTCCGGTACTGCAGCCGAGTTTATGATGGAAGCGGTTATCGTGGAGCAACTCCTTCAACAGCTTTTCATCGGGTACGATAGGCCAGTACTTGCTGCTTCTGCTACGGAGTCTTTTCGGACACTCGGAAGCAACCCTGGCCTCTTCATAGTCATGATCCGCTCCATTGTGAGTGAATAGCTGCAGAAAGTTTTGCTGTGCGTCACAGCCAACGGTCAGCTTTCTTGGTAGCGTAATCCGCGAGGAGGCGCATTGAGCGATTGGACCTCCGTTACTTGGTGGCAGAGCTTAGCCGTTCCAGATTGACTTGATCGCACGACATGCGCAGGCGCTCTGCGACGCCCAGCCCGAGCTTCTGCGTCATTTGCTCCAGATCAGCACGTCCCGCTGCCGTCCGTGCACATTGTGCCGTACTTGGCGAATGATCGCCCACCTCTGCGTGAGGCGGACGTCTGGCGTGACCCTGACCGAGGCGTTTGTGGTTCCACTCTGGAGAGCCCGGTAATCTCTTCCGCCAATGCCCATATCGTGAGCTTTGCCGATAGGGTTTCCCCACCGACGCGCCCAGACATCCATTTGGTGAGCGACCCCATAATGTTGAAGAGTACGTGGCCCTGCAGCGTCTGTCATCCCCAGAACGATGTCAATCAAGGTCGCTGTAACCTCGCTGACCGTCCCCATAACCGGCCAGCCAGCAGTTCTCACGACCGACGAAAAGGCAGTCGCCGAGCCCTCCCCGGGAAAACTAACGACAGCGACCTGTAGGGGAGGGGTCGCTGGAACTCGACGCGCTGCAGTTCCCCCCACGATGAAGACATCTTCTGAACATGATGACCGGTTTTCACTCGGCATACCTGTGCTCATCGACAGTCACAGAATTAGCACGTTGCTGGACACCGGAGCGATTTTTCTATTTTAAGCCGCAAATTGGCAGCTCTTGTAAAAAAAGCTACGACACATTGGTCTGGTACGCAGATCCGCACGGCTGACGGCCACACCGTCACTCCGCTTGGCCAGTATACAGATCGGCTACAGGTACGCAGCTCTACATTTGTTGTCAGCTGCCTGGTTCTTCGTTACTGTTCTTGTAACCTGATTTAATGTTGACTTTCCTCGTAAAAATGAGGCCATTATCGATTACCTGTAGCGCACAGTTGATTTTTCGCCAGACAACGCTGATGACACTCCTGACAATCGCCTGCGCAGCTTCGGCTTTCGAGTTCCCTCCGAGAGTGTTTTAATCCCACCACTCGCCAGTGTTTTCTGCGATTGGCTCCGTGACGGGACAGCAGTCGCCGAAGCCTCGTCCACCTCCCTACTGGTAGATCACAGCTACTGGCTGCGAATTTTAGGAAAGAACTTCAGTACCTCTTCCGCGTTAAGGCGATCGCGTTCGCTGGTGAATTAGCCGATGTTTCTGAATGATTTACGTGGGAAGTCGTGAACCTCAGAATATGCCTCTCGATCGCATTTACATCAGCTGAGGGCTATCACAGGTTCAAAGCCGCGTCTATGTGCCGTAATACTTCAATAAACAGCCTTCTTCGCGTCTTCTTCGAAAGGTCAAGAGGCGGCCATTACGAAACACCGCATCATCAGCGCGACGATGCCCGTCCCATGCGACAATAGCCGTACTGTACATCTCCTAAAGAACGTGAGGCCATCCAAACGCAAGTGAAGGAGTTGCTTAATGACGGCATGATTCAACCACTCAGAATCCATGGTCGTAGCTTGTCATTCTGCTAAAGAAGAACGATAGGACACTGCGCGTTTGCGTGTATTACAGAATGTTGAACAACATCACTAAAAAGGACGTACATCCGCTTCCCCGCACATATGACTCGCTTGTCAGACTTCACTGCGCCATATACCGGGTGTTTTTTTTTTAGAAGGTCGAAAATTTTTAAAGAAAGGTAAATTCCTTTATATTTATTTCAACCCTAGGGCTATACTGAGGGATACGGCGGACGCCAGGTAAGAGGCAAAGTACTTTATTTAGTTCGCTGATTAACTGAATACGTTAATTAACTTTTATAATCTTTATTTTAGGGGATATGTTGTATTAGCAGAATTGGAGATCGTCTTCCAAGCAGTCCAGCCAAGAAAAAAAAATTCATGAAAAAATTTTTTGCGTGCGATACGAAGCGAGAAAAAGTCACCCTGGTAGGCAGCTTCACACTGTAACACAGCGTCTGTGAGCGCCTGTGACATAGCTCGCTCCGCCCTGCGCCTTTTGTCAGTGCGTTTTTCTTCCAACGCGGCATTCCGTGAGGCCGCGGAGCGAATCGAAACATGCAGCGATAGCGGCGGCCGCCTGTGACCCAAAGCCCAGGGCGGAGCGATCTACGTCAGAGGCGCTCCCCGCCGCGTAGTTACGGTGTGAAGATGCCTACCAGGGTGACTTTTTCGCGCCTCGTACCATGCGTGAAAAATTTTTAATTAAAATTGTTTTTTCTCTGGTGGACTGTTTGGAGGACGATCTCCAATTCTGCGAATACAACATAACCCCTAAAATAAAAATTAGAAAAGTTCATTAACATATTTAGTTAATCAGCGAACTAATTAAAGCAGTTTTCCTCTTTCCTGGCGCCCGCCGTAGCCTGCAGTATAGCCCCAGTGCTAAAATAAATCTAAACCAATTTACCTTTTTTAAGAAATTCTGGACCTTCTAAAAAAAACACCCGGTATATTTTCCTGCATTGAATTAAAGAGAGGGGGACTGGCAGAATAAGGTTGATCAACGAGACCGCGAAAAACCTGCCTTCATCACTCCGGGTGACCTATGTCAACTTAAGATGTTGCGCTTCGGTCTCCGTTCAGCGCCGGCGACGTTCCAGGGAATGATAGAAACTGTCCTCGCTGGCCTCAAATGGCAAACCTGTTTAGTTTACCTGGATGATGGGGTCGTGTTCTCTGAAACTTAAGAGGAACATCTCGAAAGCCTGCGGAGTGTATTATGTGCTCAGCGGTCGGCCAATTTAACGCTCAAACCTGAAAAATGACACTTCAGCTGCGAATAACTGTTTTTCGGCCACGTTGTGTGCGCCAAACCAGTCTAACCAGATCACTACAAAACTGCCGCCGTAGAATTTTCGATTTATACCGCAAAGAAAACGCTGAAACTCTTCCTTTGCGCGCCTACTACCGTCGCTTTATCGCCGACTTCTCCTAGAATGCGAACCCCTGACCCGTTTAACGTGTGACGATACCCGGTTCGACTCGGCTACCGAGCAACAGGAGGCTCTCACAGAGCTGCGCCGAGCCCTGCTTTTGCTCACATTGATGGGGACGCCAACACCTAGATTCACACCGACACCAGCAACATCGGCTTGGGTGCCGTCCTAGCCCAAACAAAGATGGCGTGGAACAAGTGACTGCGTATGCGATTCGCGCCCTGTCTCTGACCTAAATCAATCAAGTGCCGCACTTTACCGTACCCCGAGAGTTTCCCGGAACCTATCCTCCTTTTGCATGCGCAATGGCAATCTGTTCAAGAAAATCTTGAGCCGCAGCAACCGCGCCTATCTCCTCGTCGTGCCGTCAGACACCCGTGTCAAAATCCGCTTTGCTTCTAAAAAAGGTCCCGCTTCTTGTCATTTGGGATTTACACGGGCCCTCTCTTGAGTGCGCCAGGCATATTATTGACCAAAACTTGCTGCCACTATGCGCAGCTGCGTCCGAGGTTGCCGCGAATGACAGCGCCGCGAGGCTGCTCTCTTAAAGCCGGCGCGTTTGCTCCAACCATCTGCGCCGCCTCGGACATCCTTTGATCAAGTCGGCATGAATCTTCTGGGCCATTCCCTGTCTCATCGGCTGGCAATAAATGGATAATTTTCGCAACCTACTATCTGACACGCTACGCGGCGACCCAGGCGGTGCCGCGTGGCTCATCGTCTGAAATCGCGTAGTTCTTATGCACCGCGTTGTTCTACGATACGGCACCCCGTCCTACGCAATCACCGATGGACTAACGGCTTTCACAGCGCAGCTCATGCATGATGTGCCCAAGCTCAGTCACACGAGCCATCGCAAAACTACTGCCCAATACCTGCAGTCCAATGTGCTCACAGAACGACACAATACACTATGGAGGATATGCTGTGCTGTGTTGTGTTGGGTTTAGTGGGCATAAGCATCCAAGGCTATCATGCGCCAAGCTCAGGGTGTAGGAAAATTGATTGGCGAATATGCTCGCAGTGTACGCAGACGTCCAGCACAACACTTGGACGATCCTCTAATACGTGACTATGTCCGTACGAGAAACAACTGAATTTATGGTGTTTCACCTGCTCTATGGGCGTGATGTGTACGCAATGCTGGATGCTATGTTTCCGTGCCTTACCGACGACCGGGCGGTCGCGCCTCACGCCGAAAAATTTGGATTTCGGGAAAAATCTGGGGGGTGTTCTACTAGGCCCCTTCTACCTGCTAATCGAAAATCCTCTAATTTGGTGAAAAATTATAACATCACTGACGTGGTCCTTTTAGTGCGACTACTACGCCGCCGAAACTAGATGCGCAAGAGATGAAGTAATGAAATAAAAATAAACCTAAATAAATTTCATATGAACACTTCACACAGGATGCAGTGAAAAATAATATAAATTCTATTACTTCAATGACATCTGCGGCGCCATATATACACTGCAGCTTGTCTGCATCAGTGCGCTTTTAACTGCAGCGGTGGTGTACTGGTTTGCGCATCACGCTTCTATGCGGAAGGAGGGGGGTCCGATGCTTAGTGCCGCCAGCTACCACCTGTGGAAAAATGGGTGCAAGTCCTCTTGGGGAGTAGATATTTGGTAAATAGGACTTCAGCCCAACTTTTAATACACGAACACAGTTTTCGCCTTGGCACTGTTTGGCCACAGATGGTCCAGCGCTATAAAAATTTATCATCAACAATATACTTATTCGCACGGGCTAGGTACTTTCACCTCATGACCTGCTGAATACATGTTAACCGAAGAGCACTTTTTAGAGGTTTTAAACAGATCGCGAGAAAAACTCATGTAGTAAATGGACATGCTGAATTTCACAGCCTCGCAAACACGTTGCGGTGAACTGTTTTTTTTTTCGTATATTGAAAACAGCGTAACTTAGGACATTTTATCGGCATTTCTTGAGAGCGTTAGCCTTGCGACAAACATGCTTTTTTTTTTTTCAAATATCAGACCGGTACACCAAGACGAGCTCGTTACGATTCCCCGTTGCACTTGTCAAATGAATTTATCTCGCAAACATTCTTTGAGGCGAAATACAAAAACATAGTATCCGCGTTACCGTATCAGGCCAGTGACCCGGAAACGCTGCGCAGTGCTTCTATCTTTATGCTTAGGGTGAGGGTCCGCGTAATGGCAAGTGTTCGCGACACATGTTCACGAGCAGGGAAATAAGCAGGCCTTCCAAAAATTTTGCACTTGGCACGAATTGACAAATTGCCTCCAGTATCCTTGCGAGAGCATTACAGGACGTTTTAACCTAACATTTAAGGCACTGCGCTTCGGAGCGCTTTTATAGATATTTGCCCAGCACTATTCTAACACAGTCGCGACACAGTCTGTGTTCGCTTACCCCAACTGGAAGCTGCGTCGGGACAATGCTGCTGCCGTGGGGTCAACGCTCTCTGTGAAGAAAAATAATAAGTGAACGTGTGTGCCGATGAGGCAGCCAGCCCAGCCAGTCGAACAAACAGCTGCGCTACATGAGGGCTCCTAATGAGTGGCGTCAATATATCTGAGCTAAGGGTTATGAAAGGCGGCTCGGGTACTAAAGAAATAAAATGGTATGGTCGTGGTATGGTCAGCTATAAACAACATACGACAGAGATTAAATGTAATTCGCCAAGCCCCATGCCGTAGATATAAATACGTGCGACATCCGACATAGAGGGGGTGACTCCATTCGTCCAACACGGCGGGGTTACGAAGGACTCCTTGTGGGACTAGGCGAGGTAGAATCCCGGTTGTATTGAAAGTTCGCAATATACGCTGTCTGTATTTTCACAGCGGCCTGCGTGAAAGCGGGCAGTGAACAGCCGACATGCGCTGTGCAGATAATTTCAAATCAGTCAGCTCACCGATGCAGAATCTTCTGCAAACGGCAGTTGAGAAACTTAGAAGCGCAGTTTTCAGCATTTAGCACTACAGGTAAGCGCGACCAGCGACTCTAGTGCTGCCTTCACCACAACCTGGAAAAGGCCGCAGCACTGTCGCTTGAGTTTTAACTTATAAACCTGCGCTATTTTCTTTCTTGTCACTTTAATATAAATTTATGGCTCGAATGAAGTGTGGAGTTTAAATCTTGAGCAATGAGATCGCCTTTTTTTGGTGCTATGGGCCCCTAATATATAACTGCCAATATATTATTCTCTATTTCAAGTCCGTTTGCTCCTGTGTAATCGGTCACTGATATATACCAGCGGCTTTCGAGCGTCTTTCGAGCACCGTTGGGTTGTTGGCGACATCGC
Organism: Amblyomma mixtum; assembly: GCF_055824585.1. Lineage (NCBI taxonomy): Eukaryota > Metazoa > Arthropoda > Arachnida > Ixodida > Ixodidae > Amblyomma > Amblyomma mixtum. Next base: position 183,671,484 of record NC_143013.1, read on the forward strand.
CCCACTATTATCTTCATATCGCATCCAATGCAAGTCAGTGGTCAGGTCTGGTCGGCTTCTGTTGACACAGCGCTACTGCGCACCGCGCCATTCGCTGCGTATCGCTGCCAAGGGCAGCCAATGACGAATTCCGGTCGCCAACCACCCAAAAGCAGGGTCGCTTCCCACAGACGCATGAAGTCCGCGTGTTATTTATTACACTGAAATTATGTTCTATTTATACGAACTACCTACTAAGCTTTCAAGAAACGCCACGAAAGACGTCTCAAAAAGACAGAGTATCAGATCACTAGACAGGAGGTAAGGATGAGCGCATCATCAAAAGGGAGTGCCACTCCGGTTTAAAGCCGGTCTGTTCTCACACTTCCTTCAGAGGAACAGAAATTTGGAATAAATGGGATTTTGCCGAAGCAAGTGATACACAGTGCCGGTCCATCATTCCAGTATTCCATAAACTGCGCAGTCTAATCTGAAAAAAAAAAACACATCAAAAGGTTCATCAACATAATGCGCTATGGTGAGGTATTGCCGGCTATAATGAGAAGTCGAATAAATTTGCTTTTACAAAGTCCATTGCAAGGCACCCGAGAACCAAATTGAACCCTTAGAATAGATGAAGCAATCCCTAAATGTTTCAGGAACAGCACACAGGTGGCACCTCATAGGTGACGCAAAAATGCCCCCTCGTCTGAACCTAAGTCCTCACGGGCAATGTTTCCGTGTGTAACGTGTAGAATAAAGTGCTGCTGGACACTGAAAGTAACATTTTTCGAACTGGCACTGGCGTAAGGACATCATTCCCTGGCAATCGTGTTACAAGAACGTCCCTTTCATGGACATCAGAAATTATTCTATCTATAAAAAAACAGCCCCTATGCTCCTTAGTTATGGCGACTGTTGGCTTCGGTCACGTTGCATAGAGGTCAACATAGACTGTGCGGCAAGGCAGCAGTAGTGGAACAGAAAAGAAAAAGTAAAAAAAAAATGCTAAAAATAACAATAATACAAGCGGCAACAGCTTAATGATGGCGCGTGAAAAGACGGTGGTGGCAGTGGTTCACGAGCAGTTCATAGTCAAGCAATCATTAGTGTTGTCTTCTGCTTTCTACAGCATTAAAACGCGCTCTTGCAGAGCGTGAGCTGCCATTAGTTTGGTGATTGTGTGATTATATAAGATGTAATGTAGGAATGTACATTGCAAAAAGCTTTCCGGTTGCGTTTACTACGATTGAGAAATGCAGTGGAATTGTTTTTCCCTCAAGGAGAGCGCCCCACATCCACTTGTATCGTCTGTGCAGAGGTTTCATGCAACAGCTCTACGCAATAATAGCTAAATTTCTTGCACAGCAAGTTTGTTGTCGAATGAAGACAACAAACAATGCAGAGAAATGCAGTGGAATTGTTTTTCCCTCAAGGAGAGCGCCCCACATCCACTTGTATTGTGTGTTCAGAGGTTTCGTGCAACAGCTCTAATCAATAACAGCTAAATTTCTTGCACAGCAAGTTTGTTGTCGAATGAAGACAACAAACAATGCAGAGAAATGCAGTGGAATTGTTTTTCCCTCAAGGAGAGCGCCCCACATCCACTTGTATCGTCTGTTCAGAGGTTTCGTGCAACAGCTCTACGCAATAATAGCTAAATTTCTTGCACAGCAAGTTTGTTGTCGTATGAAGATTGCGACGATGAGTTCCTTATGTGAAGCACGAAGCACCATTGCTTCCGTAGCGACTGTGGAGCCACGTTCTACGCCTCGCTTAAAATGGTGTGCCGCGGCATATAGGTTGCGTCTTCCGTCGGCTATTCCTGCTGTCAGCCAGCGGGCTTACCGACCACTTTGAGGCGCTGCCGTATTAATAAGCACACGTGAAAAACGCTACTGTAAGCGTATAAAGCTTGGCACTAACGTACTTAGCCACGCAGATGACCACGTATGCGAAAGACATACATTTGTTTACGTGGGTTAGTGGGCGCCAACATAATGTACCGAATAAATGCGGCTTATTTTAACGCAAAGGAGACTTCAGCGGCCTTAAATGCGCACCTTCAGTCATGTAGTTTCATCTTCGTTGAAGGTAAGGTTGCCGGTGCCTTCGACGCGTGGTCACATCGCTGCCGTCGTACAGGCCGGCGGAGATTTGTCGACTTGCAAGCTTACGCTGCGAAAAATGGCGCCGCACATTTCTAATGACAGCCTTCTTTCGTCGTCTGCTGGGCTCCACTTCTGAAAAAAAAAAGTGGTTCAGAACGACTTGTTCTCATGCTTCACTGTATACGCGAAATAAATGCGTTTTTGCAGGTGGCCAAAGCTACATTTTTCTACACTGTCCCCCAAAAAATTAAGCCTTCGTACGACAGCTTCACTACTGTAGCTAGGTGCCGCCTTGGCTCAGTGGTTGTGGTGCTCAGCTACTAACCCGTAATACGTGCGTTCAATCTCAGCTGTGGCGGTCGTATTTCAATAGAGGCGAACTGCTATATTCCCGTGTACTGTGGTTTGCCAATCCAGGTTAATAAACATCAAGTAGTCGATTTATCCGGAGCCCTCCACTACAGCGTCCCTCACAGCCTGAGTAAGTTTAGTACGCTAAAACACCATTAACCATAAACTAGAGTAGTAATTGTAGGTAAAAAACAAATGGCGCCGTTCATCATCATCATCGTCGTGCTCAGCCTGACTACTCCCATAGCAGGACAGAGTCCTGTCGTTAGCCCTGCCCTTTGCAAGTCGTGGCTACCCTATTCCAGCAAACTTTTAAACATCATCGGGCCACCTAACTATCTGCCGCCTCCTGCTACGCTTGCCCTCTCTTGGAATCCAGTCCCTTCCCTCAAAGACCATCGATTATCTTGTTTTCGCATTGCATGGAGTGGCCAAACTATTTCTCCTTCTTGATTTTGACTAGTATGTCAATAACACGCGCTTGTTCCAGACCAGATCTGCACACTTCGTTTATCTTCGTCTTTTTTTCCATAGCCATAGACCTATCGTCTTTTTTTCCATAGCCTGGCAGAGCTCTCCCGAATTTAAGTTGAACCGTTTTCGGTTGTCGCCACGTTTCGGCCACGTAGGTGAGTACCAAAGAGATACAGCGCTTCTATTTTTTTCTCTTGAAAGATATTGGCAAACTTTCTTTCATCATCTGAGGGCGATTGCGAAATGCACTCCACCTCATTCTTATTCCTTTAGTTATTTACTCCCGCGATCCGGATCTGCGGTTACTACGTTTCTAAAAGTTGGCGTACTCACTTACCACTTTCAAGGCCTTGCTGCCAAGTGTAAACTGCTTAATACATAACTGTAAACTTGTAGCCACTATCAAGATTTCGAAACATTTCAGCGCAGTGCCTAAGTCGGAATGCCAAGCCGCATTTTATCCTCGAGACTTTAAATCCACGTCGTTTGTAATTCCCTTTCATTCCCCTCGTGTCCAGCTTGACGGAGACTCTCGTTGACACATACCTACGTAATATGCAGTAAGATGCCTAGCTGTGGGACACGCCGGCAGGTGCACAAGTCGTCTGCTATAGAGCTTCTTAAACGCTTGTGACAGCAATACGGGTTGTCTGACAAGCACGGGGCGATTTGTTGTTTGACAAACGGAACACATTAAGAGAAATTAAAAGTAAAAACTAGTTGTAGGGTGCCTCTGCACCAGCTTTCGAGATTCCAACTGTTTAGTTGGCAAATGCCCTTAAATCGCGTCGCATGGTGACCACGATATTTAAGATGGAAAGCTCCGACTTGGAGCTTACAACCACTGTGGTCCCTGCATTAATTGTACCATATTAGGACAAAGACAGGCAGCAGTCACATTATTCGAAACAAGAAAGACATAATTTTTCGCAGCAACTTGTCATCATGACTCTGTAATTTCGTGACTGAGTAACAGCAACAAAAAAACGGAGATGACACATGAATTCCCACATACGAGCGAGCGTATTCGTGTCTAACGTAGAAATGGCTATTTTATCTGTCTCGACGGAAGCTAAATTATATTAACCACAAAGCACAAAGCCTTAGCAATCGCGGTCATATGCTTCCTTTTCCTGATTGGAGTGAAATCAAAACTAAACATACAGACAGAATATATCGTCTACCGTCTTCATCTGTTAGAAAGGCGAGGTCCTTCTGTGTGGTATATGCCCTCCCTCCAGGTACGATAACGCTGTCGCCAGTTTGAGTCGCGGCACTATTTCTTATTTTTTACATTCATTTCAGCAGCCCGAAGCGAACAGAACCAACTGCTGCCGAACGCGCAATGGTGCCCGTGCACTTGCGCTGGCGGTACGCGTCGGCTCAGTGCAGCTGCCGGCGATCTGCTTCCTACCCGGCTCCAGCCCAGCGTGAGTACCGCTTCCTTCCCTTGCTAGGTCAGGGGCCACTCGAAGCTGCTGCCTGTCGGTCGCGCATACCTCATTGATTTTAGAAGACATTAGCATTCTCATGATGCTTTCAAACGAGCATCTAAGCGTGTACAACATGACAGATATAGTACTCCTCCAAAGACATACCTCGGTGATATCTTTGGTCCAGTATATTTATTCCCGATTTCCTTCCCTTTCACTTGTGAAAAGCAGTTCTGATAAACATTGCCATGACTAATGTCTAGAGAAAAGAGCCTGTGGACTAATAAAAAAGCATTCGCTTATTGCTTTTCTTGCAAAACGCACGTGTTATGCAAAATAACTATTGAAAAGAAGTTGTTCTCCTGTAACACTTTAAGCGAGATCAGATCGGGTTGGTTAACGAGTCAAGAGAAGCCACTGCTAAGCGGTGACTTTTGGTGGCTTAGTTGTCCATATATATTTCTGATGTCTACAAATGTTCACTGACAGTATACTGCTTAAATGCGACAGGATTTATGGGAGCTTAAACTTCGTGCCCGCGCTTGTTCCTGAGCATGTTAGTTGCCCTGGTAATTAATTGCACGTTCAATTTATTTTACAGTAATACATACAGCCTTTGGAGTAGCAATCGCCCCTTTCGTTCTACAGATTCTGTAGTGTGCACTTATTGTGTGTTCGTATTATATTCACTCTTAAAGCTGTTTATTGTACTGCTTGTTACTTCCTGAACGCCCTTCATAACCTCTAATTGGTTCTCTTTAAAAAGCATCGAAAGTTGTAAGGATGGTTGTAACTATACGTGTGAGGGCTTTGATTTCTTCCTTCCTATTAGTGCTCGTTTCGTGTGTAACACTTGGGTCCCAATTTTTTAATCGCGTAATAACTAATAACTGTATGATAACCCTTTACTCATTTTACTGCTTTCTGCTGTCCTGGAATGGAGTCCAGTAGAGCGAGCCACAAGTTTATGTTGATACCTGATTCATATCAGTGTTCTTAGAATACTTAAAGTGGCATAAATTTTCATGCGGGAGAGAAAAAAACCAGCAGTGTTTCGCTATGTTGAGACGAAGTGTTTTTCACACGGATACGTTCCGCACGGGCTTGGTGTTCGTCGTGTGGGTACGCGCGAAAACTGACGAGCGTCTCCTAAATGACTTACACGACTGGAATTCCGCGGTGATGGCATGACAACCGGCGACGTGTCATTACCAAACCATTACCAACACATCCCGGAAGCGCATCCGTAGAGCGTTTGTCCCGGGGAGTTGACTGGGTAGCTTCATGAATCTTGCAGTGCAACGATAAATATACACACAAGAAACATGACACCGGATGCCGGACCAGTTCAGCGTTAGTGATGAATGAGAACGGAATTGTTAGTCAGCGATGTGCTTCGCTCTTGTGCCTTCTTCTGCTTGCGTGTCGTGTGAGGTTGGAACCTGATGCATTCTTTGAAGATATTTGCAAACCATACACATAGTTGAAGCCACTCTACACCAAAGCAAAGCCTTGTAAATTTATGCGCGCAAAAGCGGCCAGCGACAAGGCCGGCCTAGTACGCAGATTGAAGGTGCTTCAGCCCTGTTTGTACTTTCTTTGATGAAACGTGGATCCACGTGTACTTCATAAACAATGTAGCATGAAATACCGGCCCTCACTATGAGAACTATTACGCTTAGCATACACGTTTAGCAGAACGTATGCGTGGAAGTAGTAAAGAATAACAAGGAAACCAAAAAAATATGCATCCAACAAAACGCACCTGCCACCATCATATAGGCTGTTCGAGCCCTGTAGGTTAACCTAATGATCGGTATAAATTCTGACTTCCTTATAGAGTCTAACTGTTGATCACCACGGTACTTAAGGCCGAGACCAATAACTGCTGCAGTTGTTCTGTAAATAGATGCAGCTTTATACCACCAGTGAAAGAAGTGCGTATAGTAGAAGGCGCAGGAGTAGCAAGTATGACATCGACCAGTGCTGTATTAATTACTAGTAAACCAGAGGAACATACGCATTCCCGGATCATTTGATAAGGTGCGGCGCTATAGACCAGTGTTCAGAAGAGTACCGCCTGGGCACGCCAAATAGCGTGGCTTAGCAAAGTTAGGAGAAAAGAGAACTTCGTTTCTAAGCCGGAAGTCTAGTGTTCGGGTTTTTTGTGCCTCTCGGTAGAGACAAAGCGTCTCTTTGCCCTCGCCTTTATATGCACTGCTCTACTGTTCTAGAACACCTTTCATTATTTCGCGCTTGAGCTTATCTTTATGGCGGAACAGAACTTCGGTTTTCTTGTACTCCGGTGCGCACTTGCACTTTTTGCAGTGGAACTTTGTGCGCACATCCACAAGCAAGGTGACGAATGCATCAGCAGTCCTTCCGTGGCACTTAGCAACAAGGAATTAGCTTACATCACGTCACATGTGACATAGGTTTTGATTTTGACGGCCCTTTTCACACTATCTTCTTACTTCTTTGTGTTATGTTTTTGTATATATACCCTTCCGTCGTTCAATAAACCCAGTTGGTAGCCAGCGCTTGTCTTATTGTTGTCCCGCCTTTTTTTGCGCTGTTCACCAGTATAATTGGGAATCTTATCGACAAAAGAATCAGCAAGTTCACGTCCTAGTCCAGGCTAAAATAAAGCAGTCCTCTAGTATATGCTAGGCTGAAGCTCGCGAGGCAAATAAAGGGGGCGAAGAAAATTCTGGTACAATATAAGCTGGTTGAGAAAAAAAAATCAAAGGAACCGATTAAAGATTTTGAGGGAAAATGTTTAGAGGGAGACGATGCTGTGAACTACATTACGTAATTTATAGCTGCGTCTTTTAGCAGCGACAATGGAGTAATCTCCCCAAATGCGCTGGCAACACAGGACAACCAACACAATAGAGAACAGCTTAGAACTGACTAGTCTTAACTGGGAAAAGGCGGAAGCGAATATTCCTAAATCCACATCAGCAGGGATAGACGAAATTCCAATTAAGTTCATTAATGAACTTGGTCCAAGAAGCAAGGAAGCGCGGATAAAAGCATCAGATAGTCATAAGAAATAAGCAAATTCCGCACAGCTGGAGTCAGTAAAAAAATTTTGATTTATAAAGGAAAAGCAGATAAGATGAGCATAAAATAATTCTGTCCGATTACGATAACATCTGTTATGTACAGGCTGGCAATGCAGGCGGTGAAGTTAAAAATGCAGTCATGGGTAGGAGGTAATCGGATACTTGGAAAACTTCAGAATGGGCTCAGAAGGTGTAGGCGCTTAGATGATAGCCTGTTCATGCTTACCCAATGCATAGAAATAGCTGAGGCGGAAAACAGACTTCTGTATTTAGCCATTCTGGACAAAAGCGATGCATACGAAAACGAGAACTCCTGTGGAGCATATTGAAAGATTTAGGTATCGGTCATGAGGTAATTGATTTTCTGCAGGAAATCTACCGAGATAATAAAGTTGAAATTACATCGGAAGGAAAAAAAAAGTACCACAACTGTGGGGGTGCACCAAGGTTTAAGGCAAAGTTGTACTCTATCACAGCTGCTGTTCATGCTTTATGTGAAAAATATTGCTATGGACGCTGGGAGGACGACGAAGTGGTTTGTAACGAAGACGACGCTGAGGTGCGCGCTTGTGTGCTGAGAGTCTACTCCAAGTCATCGGTTCCTTGCGTAGCAGGTTACCTCTGCTATTTCTACTGCTGCTTCTAGCCGCCAGGTATCATTTGGTGGAGGTTGCTAAATTCGATCCCCGACCTCAAGCTGGCTTTCCGCCGTGGCCGCCGTCTCGCCAACATGTCTACCGAGTCCGAGCCATCTCCCTCTCCGTCAACACCGCCAGCGGTCGTCGTCGCCCACTACCGTGAACCGGGCACTTTCTGCGGTACAGACGACGTTGATGTGGACGACTGGCTGGCCCTTTACGAACGCGTCAGCACGCACAACAGATGGGATCCAACGCTGATGCTCGCTAATGTGATCTTTACCTGACCGGCACCGCGAGAGTGTGGTTCGAGACCCACGAAGATGACTTGACCTCATGGGACATATGTAAGCAGAAGCTCCGCGACCTCTTCGGAAAATCCATCGGCCGCCAACTCGCCGCCAGGAAGGCACTCGCGTCACGCGCCCAAACTTTCTCCGAGCCATACATAGCCTACATACAAGACGTCCTCGCCTTGTGCCGTAAAGTTGATAAAGACATGTCCGAGGCAGATCGAGTTGGTCACATACTGAAAGGCATTGCCGACGATGCCTTTAATCTGCTTCTATGCAAAGACTGTTCCGCGGTCGCTTCTGTTCTTGAGGTGTGCCGGCGTTTCGAGCAAGCCAAACACCGGCGCATTGCTCACCGTTTTGACCGGCTGCCGAACACTGCTGCTAGCTCCTCCTGTGAAGATCTGCCAACATTGCGGCAGCCTTCCCACCCGGCTAACTTAACCCGTATCATGCGCCGCGAACTGGAGGCGATGACGCCCGCTGTTTCTTCCTTGCCACTGCCGGACAACACCTTGGCCCTCATCCAAGCCGTCGTTCGCCAGGAGGTTGCGAACTTGGCCGTCCCTTCTCCTCGCGTCGTGGACAACGCTCATGCCAGCCCGGACCCTCCAGTGATCGCAGCTGCCACTTACAGTCGCAGCTTCTCGCCTCGGTACCGATATCGCAATCCTGCCGAATGGCGTATCTCTGATGACAGGCTGATCTGTTTTACCTGCTCTCGCGTCGGACACATCTCCCGTCACTGCCGCAGCCGTTGGTCCCCGCCACCTCGCCCCTACTCATTCGTCGACCGCCGCAACGTCTACGACCCGCGCCGCTTCACACCACGACCCGATCCCCTCCGTGACGAGCTCCGTGACGAACCTTCCCCATTAGGCCGCCGCTCCCGTTCTCCTGCCACACGCCGCAGCCCTTCTCCTTCGACCTCCCGCCACTTCTCGGAAAACTAGCCGATGCAGCTCCCGGAGGTGACGCTGCATCATTGACCCGGCCTGAAAATCCTCTCTTGACCCCCGCTGCCCAACTTAATCTCTTGAATGTTCTTGTGGATGGTGTCCCGGTCCTTGCCCTCATTGATACTGGCGCCCAAGTGTCTATCCTGAGCTCTTCTTTGGCGCCGCCGTCTGAAGAAAGTTTTAACGCCTGCCGCCATGTCCACGGTTCGCGTCGCCGATGGCAGCCCCGCTGCCGTGATTGGAATGTGCACTGCGAGAGTCAGCATTGCCGGGCGTCATATACCCGTTCTGTTCACCGTCCTGAACAGGTGCCCTCAGGACATAATCCTTGACATTGACTTTTTAACCGCCCATTCAGCTCTTATTGACTGTTCCTCAGGCTTTCTCCGATTGAATCTGCCCCTGTGCAATGATGACTCTACCAGCTCACCTCGCCTTCAATCCACCGAGTTTGCCCGTCTCCCGCCACAAGCTCCTGTCTACATCCCTCTGTCGCCTTCTCCTCCCGTCCCTGATGGAGACTACGTCGCCTGCCCTATAACCGCTGTGATTCTGAATCGTAACGTCTTCTTTCCCCACACCATTGCCCACATCACCAACAACTGCACCTGCCTCCCTGTCCTCAACTTCAGCCTGTCCCCTCAGGTACTTCCGACCAGCATTTCACTTGCTGATCTGTCCCTATTGACCGATTGCACAGTTTCTGTCCTGGCTCCTGACCTAACGACTGCCGTCTCCAATGTCCCTACATCGCAGCCCTCCCGTGAAGATTCTATTTCCCGGATGATCGCGGCCGATCTGCCCTCTGCTGATTCTACAGCTCTTCACAGCCTTCTGTCCTCCTACAGTGATATTTTTTAATTTGGGGATCGTCCCTTGGGTCAAACCTCTGTTGTCGCCCACCACATTGACAGCAGCGAAGCCCACACTATTGACAGACGGCCCTATAGGGTCTCCCTCGCAGAGCGCCGTGTTATTCAGGCAGAGGTGGACAAGATGCTGGCCCGCAACATCATCGAGCCTTCGAGTAGTCCTTGGGCGTCCCCTCTCGTGCTTGTTAAAAAGAAAGATCAAACCTGGCGATTCTGCGTCGATTACCTCCATCTGAATGCCGTCGCAAAGAAAAACGTCTACCCTTTGCCCCGAATTGACGACGCTCTCGACTGCTTGCACGTCGCCAGTTACTTTTCCCCCATCGATCTTCGCTCAGGGTACTGGCAGATTGCTGTCGATGAACGGGATCGGGAGAAAACCGCCTTTGTCACCCCGGACGGCCTGTACCAATTTAAAGTCATGCCTTTCGGTCTGTGCAATGCCCCTGCGACCTTCGAGCGCATGATGGACTCCCTCCTCCGCGGTTTTAAGTGGAGGACATGCCTCTGCTACTTAGATGACGTGATTGTTTTTTCGTCCACATTCCAAAGCCACCTGCATCGCCTTTCAGCCATCCTTGCCGTCTTCCGCCGGGCTGGTCTTCAGCTGAACTCGAAGAAATGTACCTTCGGCCGCCGTCAGCTTAAGGTCCTTGGCCACTTGGTCGATTCTGCTGGGATCCAACCCGACCCCGACAAAGTCCGCGCCGTGCGTTCATTTCCTACTCCGCGCTCCTCCGGTGATGTGCGCAGCTTTCTCGGCCTATGTTCCTATTTCCGCCGGTTCATCAAGAACTTTGCGGAAATAGCCCAACCTCTTACCACGCTCCTCAAGAAGGACATCCCGTTCTCCTGGGGACCCCCCCCCAAGTTGACGCCTTCAGAGCCCTTATCAGTGCCCTCACAGCTCCACCTGTGTTGGCGCACTTTGATCCTTCAGCCCCTACGGAACTTCGGACCGATGCGAGCAGCCATGGCATTGGTGCCCTACTTGCTCAGCGGCAACGCAACAAGCTTCGCGTTATTGCGTACGCCAGCCGTCTCCTTTCTGTGTCAGAGCGCAATTATTCTATCACCGAGCGGGAATGCCTCGCCCGGGTTTGGGCTATTGCAAAATTCCGCCCTTACTTGTTTCGGCACCCTTTCTCTGTTATCACGGATCACCACGCCTTATGCTGGATTTCCTCGCTCAAAGACCCTACTGGCCGGCTGGGGCGCTGGGCTCTTCGCCTTCAAGAGTACACATTTTGTGTCGTCCACAAGTCCGGCCGCTTGCACCAGGACGCGGATTGCTTGTCCCGTTACCCTGTCGATGCGCCTTCCTCCAACGAATGCGAGGCTGACGCCTGCGTCTTATCCATCTCGTCCTTCCGCAACATTGCGCAAGAACAGCGCTTGGATTCTTCGCTACGCTCCCTCATCGACCGCCTCACTGCCAACCGCTGTGACGCGTTCCTCGCCCCGTTTGTGCTCCATGACGACGTCCTCTACCGCCGCAATATGCGGCCTGACGGCGCTCACCTCTTTCTCGTGGTCCCTCAACACCTGCGCAGCAGCGTCCTTCAGCAGCTTCATGACGTTCCCACGGCCGGTCATCTTGGAGTCTCCCGCACCTACGACAGCGTGCGCCGCCGCTTCTTTTGGCCCGGTCTATACCGTTCGGTCCGCCGTTATGTGGCCGCTTGCGAGCTGTGCCAGCGGTGGAAGACGCCCTCGGTTCTCCCTCCCGGACACCTTCAGCCGGTTCCCATCCCCGTAGACCCGTTTTCCCGTGTCGGCCTCGACCTGCTCGGCCCTTTTCCGGTGTCTGCTGTGGGAAACAAATGGATCGCGGTCGCGACGGACTACTCCACGCGCTACGCTATTATTCGAGCGATCCCAACCAGCTGCGCAACTGATGTCGCTGACTTTCTCCTGCACGACGTCACACTCCACCACGGTGCTCCCCGTCAACTGCTCACCGATCGCGGCCGCTGCTTTCTTTCCAAAGTGGTCGCCGAACTCCTCTGCTCCTGCTCCGTCCGTCATCAATTCGCCACGGCCTACCATCCGCAGACGAACGGCCTCACTGAACGTCTGAACCGTACCCTCACCAACATGATTTCCATGTACGTCTCCGACCATCACCACGACTGGGATATTAGCCTCCCATTTGTTACATTCGCCTACAATTCTACGCGTCACGATACAGCCGGTTTCTCCCCTTTTTACCTTCTCTTTGGCCGCGATCCTTTGCTGCCCTTCGACAGTGTACACCCGCCACCACCTCCACGAGGCCTTACGCTCGGGACGCCATCGCTCGCGCTGACGCTGCCCGTCTTGATGCCCGCCAGCGGCTGTCGGCCCCCCAAGTCAATCAGAAACGATGTCATGACTGTCGCTGTCGTGAAGTCAAGTACTCTCCTGGCTCCCTTGTGTTACTCTGGGTCCCTTCCCGCCGTGTGGGCCTTTGTGAAAAACTGTTCCCCCGATATACAGGTCCTTATCGGGTCGTACGTTCGGTGACCGCGGTGACGTACGAGATCACCCCGCTACATCCGCCATCTCCGGCCGCTGCACCCCGCACCGACATCGTCCATGTGTCCCGCCTCATACCTTCCAACTCGCCGTCTAGCTGGCCTGTGTAGAGCGCACCGGGACGGTGCTTTTGCCGCTAGGGGGGTCATGCTACGGACGCTGGGAGGACGACGAAGTGGTTTGTAACGAAGACGACGCTGAGGTGCGCGCTTGTGTGCTGAGAGTCTACTCCAAGCCATCGGTTCCTTGCGTAGCAGGTTACCTCTGCTCTTTCTACTGCTGCTTCTAGCCGCCACGTATCAATATGGAAAGAAGGCTACAAGAAAGTAATCTAGGTTATAATCTGCCGTACAAATTAGGCGGAAATGTAGTTGAGCAGCAACTCCCGGGTTTCAGCCTATGCGGACGATATTGTAATGTTAGCACATAGCCGGGAAGAATTACAAGCTTTGGTTTATTGTTGTGGAGACGAAAGAGACGCTAAGGATTCAGTTTTGGCCTAACTATATCAGGCGTGATGATTCTCAACGATACAACTGATAAGGTGCTGACATTACAAGGCCAGGAAATACCCAAAGTGGGCGAATACAAATACCTCGGGATATGGCTAAACGAAAAGCATGAACAGGCTCTTACGGCAAAAGGACGAAGAGATGCCGGGATAATGAAACATAGGGCATTATGGGGGTACAACAAATATGAAGTACTGAGAGGTATTTGGAAAAGAATAATGGTGCAGGAACTTACTTTCGGCAATGCGGTTCTGTGGTTAAGGGCAGAAGTTAAGTCGAGATTAGGCGGAAATCAGAGAGCTGTTGGAAGATTAGCACTAGGTGCCCACGGCAATACCACAAACGAGGCAGTACAAGGGGATATGGGCTCGGCATCGTTCGAAGCACGGGAAGCTAAGAGTAAAATACTATATGAAGAACGCCTAAGGAAATTGGACGATAACAGGTGGGCAGTTAAGGTATTTAAATAGTTATACAGAAAGAGCGTTGACTCACAGTGGTGGAAAATAACTAGAAAACTAACCAGCAAGTATGCCGGACATGAGGACGCAGAAAGAAAGAGCATTAAATGACAGGTTGAAAATGCGGAAGTTAAAAATTGCATGAATTCAATGGAAAAGAAGCATAGTGTAGAACTATATCGATAGTGGAAAAGGCAGATCAGGAAAGAATTTTTTTATGATAAAACAAGAGGCAGTGCCCTAGTTTTTGAAGCTAGGTCAGGGTGTCCTAGAACGCGCAGCTACAAAAAGAAATTTAACGAAGAAGGTGAAACATGTGCAGTGTGTGGTATATATGTGGAAATAATTGGACCTCATACTCAAATGTGATGGTTTCTATCCGGATGTCGATGCAGGCACAGTCACTCTTCCTGAGGCCCTAGGGTTTAAAGATAACAATGGTCACGTAAATAAATATGCAGTGGAAGTTAGCAAAAAGCGATTGGAGGACTGGTGGCTGAAAAGCAGAGATGTGACATCAGGTTAGAAGTGTAGGAAACCGTAGGTAAAGAAGATGGCGAATCTTCATGAGAACTGACAACACAGTTGAACAAAAATAAAGAAAGAAAAGCTGAGCATGGTGGCAATTGCCATCACCCCGTTTCTAAGGGGGCACTCCTATCCATCCATCCATCCGTCGTACCGGCGCCGATCGTGGCTTTAGCACAGCATCTCTATATGTAGCTCCAGGAAAACTTGAGACACCAGCTGATTTTTTAGGCGCTTGTTATACTGTGAATCACCGATAACTGTTTGAAAAACTTGTCCCCAGATTAGGCCAAGCGTAAAGCCCCTTTATCGACGCTCGCACAAGACGACAGACAACGCTACGGAGAAGCTTTGTTGGAGCGGGAACCAAGAAAGCTAGTATTAGAATAGTTGCAACTTTTCTCGGTTATAACATGGAACGAGTTTGCTTCTCACTCAAGAAAGAGGTAGAAGGGCGCATCAAGTTAGCAGTCGCATTTGAGAATCTAGCGGCTACGGTCCACCGCTAGAGAAATGAATGTTTTTATGTGAAAGCGACTGAACGCATGCCTTAGTGCGGTTACTCGAGAAGTTCATGCGATTTCTGTGAGGATGATGAGTGGGTGTTTTCCGCAGCCCAGAAAAAATTATAATCGAGGTAGAACGTTGTGTGCTTATTTCATACGTGAAGCAAAAAAACACTCACTGTAAACCTGGATTACACACAGAGCACCTAAATTCTACTGTTGTACGTACAATCAAAACAACAAACAGTACACTCAGCTTGGCTCCTTCTGGTCAAACAAGCTTGGATATTATGCCCAGGTCCTGGCCTTTTTCAACGCGCTTGCGTTTCAATTGACGGCAGTACTGACGCAAACAAAGGCTTATATAAAAATGGAGTAGCTTGGCAAGCATGTCTTCTCTATGGATAGTACAAGGGAAAGTGAACTTCTCTAGTACAGCATCAATTGTTTTATCGTAGGCATGTCTCAGATTTGCGTATTTAGAGAAATGTTCTTCAGCTTCCATAAAAAGCTGATAGAGGTGCATGTTAGGGTAAGTGAGTCTGCCCCTTGTTTTGCAATTAACGAGCTCAGCTTCGGGCGCCTTTGACAAGCCCTTCTGACTCTCCAATACTTTCTTGCACGTTGTGAAGGAGGTCTGATTTAAAATTTTCCTGGATACAATCCGTGTAACACATTAAATTATACACTCCACAACACTTGCACCATTGTTATCATATTCAAACACTTCGTCGCACTCCCAGCTCCCTTCACCGATTAGGCCGTCAAGCCTAATCCAGCTTGACGGCCTCCAGCTTGTATAGCTCCTTTGATGCTGAACTGTTATATGCCTTCTTAAAGGCAGCCAATGTCACAACGCCGTACTGTTCTTTCTCGGAAGCTGAAGAGTTACCAAACCGTGGGGTCTTCAGGAGGGAGTAAAGGGACAGCATGCGGTACAGTTGCAAGAACGTTGGGAAATTTGGATGCTCGTTTTGGCCATCCGCTTGTCGAATAACACCAAAAAAAATTCCAACGGGTGCTGATTCAATTTTTCGGCCAGTACATACCTGAAATCGCACTTTGTCAACAGGTATATTGACAGCTCACGAGCAGATTTGAGCGTCACTTTTTATCCTTCCGCAGTTGACCGGCTTAGGAAGAGATCTTGAGGAATTTGTCCTTTTGCAACTTCTTCCTCCCATTCGTCAAGGCAATCAGAGGCACTCTCAGAACTTTAAGATCATTGCAGTCTATAGTCAGCCCTTCTTCTGGAAAGCGCCGGTTCAGGGCATCAAATAAGTTGTTCATAAAGATCGCGAACTGAACGGTCGGCTCGACATTAAGCAGCCGAGGTGCTCCTCTACGTGCGTAAAGCAAAATTCCTTTTGCTACCAAATTGCTGAAAATTTGGGTTGTCAATCTCACTATCATTTTAAGCATGTTAGAAGGATGAACATGGTGAAAGGCAGTGTTGGGGGAACTCTGAGCTCAGTTAAGTTCTTGGTGCCTGCTACAAACAGGCGCCGTAGCAAGGCCATTTAATTAACTTTCTGCCTTTCTTCAACACTTTCTTTTCATACAGACGATTGCGTATGCACTTCAAGAGATGACGTGCATCTGCGAAGATATGCACCGTTCGCTATGAACCCAGTGGGTGCTCAAAAGTATTTGCAACATGCCCCAGAGCACCGCTGATTCCAAGCTGTCTCAACATTGCTCTGTTAGTGGAGGCGCCATCACAAACAACTCCGTCAATGAGAAGGCCCGCTTCTTCTAAGTACACTATGCATTGAAGCAGTAGCTGTGCTAGCAGCGTTCCTTTCGTAGGTCCCTTGGCGGTATACACAGCCACTGGCTGCAAGTATTTTCCCCCGAAAGGTGTGAAGGCGAAAACAAGCCCGCGATCAGCCGGCTCACTGCTTTGTCTGTTCTTCTCACCAAAGTCAACAAGACCGGGATATGTCATTAATCGTGAGTTCACCGTAATCTCCTTTCTAACTTGAATCTCGTCAAGAATGCGGATCCCTCTTCGTTGAAATGCTGGTTTCGGGGCAACTTTCATTTTAAGGCACCTAAAAAACGCTTCTTCAAAACCACACTTCAGCCCGACTAAGCTGATGATGTACTTCCTGATAGTCGAAACGCATGGAAGAGGTAATATGGCATCGCTGCGCAGGAAAGAGTATGCCGCAGGGCTTCGAATGTTTAGCAAAAGGCACAGCAGCAGCGTGTCGTCAGGGTATCTCCTGTTTTTCTTCGTAGTGCATTTAACTGCAGCAATGCACTCTTTTACAAGAAGCAACTGTGCAGCAGGTAAATCCACACTTTCTAGCTTCTCTGCGGGCCCTTCCTCTTTCACTTTTGCGATTTCTTCCTGGCAGCTTTTGAGCTGTTCCATGAGCAATTTGTTTCGTGCTAAAAGTCGTGCTCGAGACCACAGTACAGTGGCTTTTGCATGGCGCAATGCGTTTATTCGTTCAAGTTGGGCAGACGGTACACTTTTCCACAAAGCAGAAAGCCTGATCCGTTGAAGCGGCACCTTTTGTTTTGTCCTTGCTGTTTGTCGGTCAGCATGGAATTGCAAAGTGTTGTGGAGGCCACTGCATGGCCGACATATTCTGCCTACAGGCGATAATAACGGGCATTTGTTATGTCCCTACTTTTTTGGTTGTCCACATAAGCACACTCCGGCAGCACAGACGGAAAGCTTTTTAAACTTGGTCCGCCGGAGCAAACGTTCACATTGTCAAAAGTTCTTACCATGCTCTCAAGTTCAAATGTTGTTGAGACAGACGAGCTTATTCCAATTGCTGTGCAGCCAACTGGCCTGTCCAAAATGCAGGCTTGGACCGCCAAGTGAGAGTTTACGAGCAAAGAATTCTTATTAATTATACAGCAGCTTCCGTCCCTGTACACTACGCGAGCACCACTGACCAGAACGTCTTTGAACCCATCTTCGTCGATCCGATGTACTTACGGCCCACGATGACCTCGGTAGGCACATTTTCGCTGCCAAGTCGAATAAGTCCTCCAATGAAGAGTGGTTTAGAACTTCCGTGCCATCGCTGTTTTCCTCTTCATGGCTTGTGGCTACGGTCTTCGACACTTCCGCACCATGTGATGAACCAGGTATACTGGTGTAATTTTTTTTTATTCGAGCTGTTTGCCATCAGGCATAATGAAAAAGGAAAGAAAGTTATAAAAATGAGTGCAAACAAGCCTCGCTTAAAAAGCGGCAAAAGTTCGTGATATAGCGATTATATAGAGTCCGCTTGGTGTAGTCGTCTGCAACGTCCCATCGCAGGCCAACCTTTCTTAGTAAACGCCGTCTCACGGAAGCTGTAGCCGGGCAAGTCCATAGCAAGTGTTTTTCATCACACTGGTCGGGCGCAGCACCACAATGGGGACACTTGTCTGCCACTTCGTAACGTTTGTCACGCCACCGATGACGCACAGAAGGAGTGAGAGCCGCTCCTGCCCGAATCCGGCGCACAGATACCTCCTCCTCCCGAGTGAGACTCCGGGGGAGAGGGTACGAACACGGAGGAATTAGAGCGCGTGTTCGCTGACGCAAAGAGTGTTTCTCGGAAACATGGGACAGGAACGGATCTGAGGGAAGAGGGGAAGGTGGCGGGATATCGGATGTGTCAAGGTGTGTCATTGCATCCGCATGGATATTATGCGGATCCTGGGCATGCCCGCGAATCCAGTGTATACGCACAGGACAGGGGTATTTTGTGCAAAGTTGGTGAATGAATTGTGTAACTTGGAATGTGCGCCTGACAGCCTTAAGCTGCTTAAGGGCGGCAAAGGAGTCGGTGTAAATGTGTACAATATCGAAAGTGGGTACGAGTGGAAGGGAAGCAATGGCATTGTGTATCGCCTGAAGCTCCAAGGCCAGGGGGGAGCAAGTATCCGTGCTATATGTAGCGCGGGAGTTGAGATGAGGATGGGAGGGACTGTAAACTGCAGTAACTCCCTGCACTGCTGTGTGTGATGCATCGGTGTATATTATGCACCCTGAAGGAAGATGGGCGGCTGATATCGGCGTCGAAGCAGAGGGGCGATTGTCTGTGAGCTGACAGTATGACCATGTAGGAAGAGTCTGTAAACGATGAAGCTGAAGCGACATCTTGCGTGCTCTGTTTGCCTCACGCTGGTCGATAAGCTCTCTCAATGTATTAAGTTGAGCGTACTCTTGCAGAATGGGTATGGGTGTGATACGCGGAAGATAAGTTATGGCGCGCATAGCCTCCAGATTGATTAATTCAAGGGAATCCCACTGTCGGCGGGTGAGGCGATGAAATTGCGCTTGGTACACTATACGCGGCTGATGGATGGAGCGCACGAGCTGACGGGCAGTATCAAAGCGCGCTCCGCCAGAGCGCATAGCTATGCGTCGAATCAGACCGAGAGTAGCGTGAGCCGATTTACGGGTCACGTTTAGCCACGGAGTCCCAGTCCCAGATGTATGAAGTAGAAGACCTAGAACACGCACACTTTCAACTTGAGGAACTGGAGAATTATCTACCGTGAAGGTAAAAGGTGCTGCTTTCCGTAAGTCACTTTTGTTGCCAATGCGAATGAAACAAGATTTATTACACGAGAGGGTCAGACCCAAAGGGGGTAGTCGTGATGTTAAGGCATCCAGCGCTTGCTGAAGCGCCGACTGTTGCACAGACGCATCTGGATTACAGGACCACAAGGTTATGTCGTCGGCGTACGCAAGGACGCGCACACAAGGAATTTTCTCTAGGGCTCGGACAAGAGGTATAAAAGTTACATTAAATAATGTGGGGGCGAAGACGGAGCCCTGGGGTACACCGCGGTTGGAGGTAAAGTGACCAAAAGGCTTCCCATGGATACGTACACTGAAGGTTCTGTTTGTTAAAAATGAGTGAGTTGAAAGGAGAAAGCGATGCGGGAGACCGAGATCTTGACGGGTGCCAAGAAAAGAAGAGTGTAGGACGTTGTCATATGCCTTTGTGATGTCAGTAGCGATCACCGTACGAAAAGATGACTATGGGGAGAATGGTTTAGTACGTCCGCAGCCAAAACAGCCAGACCGTCTTCTGTTCCAATGTGAGGGCGGAACCCAATTTGAGATTCTGGATAACAATCATTCGATTCCAGCCACCACGACAAGCGAGCTGCTAGAATGTGTTCATAAAGCTTGCAGATAGTAGGCGTAAGTGAAATAGGGCGGAGGGCCGAAAGAGAAACCGGCGGCTGACCTGATTTGGGGATTGGGACAACGATGGAATGTTTCCACTCTGCAGGAATAACTCCAGAATGCCACACCTCATTGAATGTATCAAGGAGGGAATGTAGAGCAGGTCCTTCCAAGTTGCGAAACAACGAGTTAGGTACACCGTCATGCCCGGGAGCAGTGCTTGTTTTGAGGCGATCTATGGAGGCCAGCAATTCTGCCATCGTAAAATCTGAAGTAACCTCATCAGGGGGCTCAGAAATCGATAATATGGGAGAAGGGGTAGGGAGGCAGTCATGATGTGGGAAACACTGACGGGCTGCTTGTTGTGCAAATGAAGTTTCATCCACATTCAGAGCCAAGCGAATGCTTTCGGTATAATCAGCTACTTGAGAAGTGCGTTCCATGGCGTGAAATACCCGCCAAGTAGGTGACCAGTACATTTTGAATTTTGCCGCAAGCCTCCGTGTAAGAGTATGGGACTCAGACCTAAAAAGCCGCTCCAGCCAGCTTAGTTGCTGTCAGGAGACGTTGGCACCGGGTAGTGTTGATGCTGTAAACATCAAGCTCCCATCCTTGTTAAGGCGATGGCTGCCTACTGGTGTAATTCGGAGGACGCACAGAAGTTGCCAAAGGTTTCTCTATCCGCTGCACTCTTCTTCGGGGACTCTTGATCTTCTTGGTTAGGTAACTCGGTGTTCCTTCAAAAATTGAAGGCGCAGCGTCCTTTGTTAGGCCGGCTCTTCTATTCCCTGACATCAGAACGTGACCATCTATTTTGGAGGATAAAGTTTTTAGAATAAAATGGGGAACAAAATGCTTCTCGCACACACAGTCAGTCCGCTTCATCACGCGATACTGCGCGGGGATGCTCTTCTCCATGCCTCGAACCTGGCGTCATCATTTGGTGGCTTGAAAAGCGATAACTTTTTCGCACAATACTTGTAGCCAGTCTTACAAAAAGGCATTAAGCACTGCCCCATGTCACCAGGGCATCAGTGCAGGGTGAAATCAAAGTGCAAGCTTGAAAACAGTGACTCCTCAGCAATAAACACGACTCGCACATAAGCGATATCCGGACGGGAAATGGCGCGTAAAAGCCGCTAAGCGGGCAATCTGAAGCGCACGCGCGCGCATGAGAGCTCCCTACGGGCCGCAATTTGGTTCGCCCTCTCTTGACCTGCGGCCAACTACTGCACGATCCCCTCGGCGCGGAGCGGCGCCTCTTCCCTGCCGTTCGCTCACCTAGCCTACTGTTACACCGTGGTTCAGGCCCACCGAAGTAGGATAAAGCCTATGAAAAGCGAACCCCATTATCGTGGCTCCGGCAGTTGCAGCGTCGACTCAAGAGAAACTTGGCAGCCATCGCCTTAACAAGGATGGGAGCTTGATGTTTACAGCATCAACACTGTCCGGTGCCAACGTCTCCTGACAGCAACTAAGCTGGCTGGAGCGGCTTTTTAGGTCTGAGTCCCATACTCTTACACGGAGGCTTGCGGCAAAATTCAAAATGTACTGGTCACCTACTTAAACGAAGCTGTGCATGAGTATATACGGGATCAAAGCGCTCTGTCAGTAAGGAGACCAATCACTTACATTCCTGAGGACGGTGGGAAAGACATAAAGCTACATCGTTGGTCTGTTCTTTTCGAATTCGCAAAAAATGCACCACTGCCCAAACGACTTACGCTTGCATTCTATAGTTACCCTGTAACTGAATACGTTGGAGCAGCACCCCAGCGTTACAAATGACAGAAGAATGACTACTTATCGAGACATTTTAGCAGCCAGTCCACTACAAAGTGTGTGCTGGCCCCCATTTACACAACAAATTCACCCCAGAGCGCCGCGCAAATGAGCAAACCGTGGTGGTGCACACGCTGCTTTATACGGAGGGTGTTGTAAAAAGGATGCTGCTGTACTTGTTTGCACGGTGGAGCAAGCACAAGGCAAACCACCCAAACGCCATGATCCGCGAGCTAACCCCGACGTGGTTTACACGAATCCGTCGCTGCCCCAAAATTGGCTCCGCGAGGTGAAAAAAACAGCTGACAACACACACAGAGCTGCGGCCAAAAAGAAGCTAGAGAATCCTCCATCAGAGCTGTCGCAACACTGCGCAAAAAACCTGGCAAAGAGCATCTTTCCCGCGTAGCCTAAGACGCCGCAACGCGGCAGGACGATCAGCGAAAGGCAGCAAAACGGAAGCACTGGACGTGACATCTCATGCCTACTGATTCCGAAGCTGTTGGCGGCCATCAAGACTACTGTCCTCGCCAACCCATCGTCACCAGGTCTGCCATAAGTTCAAGCTGTCCTTGCGACGGAGCTGTTGGTGTCGGCATCGTGGGCTCAACAGGGCGTTATACCAGATACCAATACTACAGCTGACCATCCACAACCTCTTTCGCACGTGCACCATCCTCAAGTGGAACGCTCGCGGTTTACTTTCGAATTTCTCTGGTTTCCGGCAGCTCGTGCGAGAGCACCAGTTCTCTTTCATAGTCATCGCTGAACCGCGAGTCGAGGAAACCTTTCGACTGCACGGGTGCTATTTTCACTATTCACAACGACCAAAGGACGTAACCAGATGGCCAATAGGCTTTCTCAAGGATATCTCAGCCTCCTTGGTTTGTGTCCTGCCTCATAGTGGCAACAAATACGTGCGTGCGGTAACTGTAACTGGCAGACAAGAGTATACCCTCATTGGAGTATATATTGAGCCAGGACAGGCAATTAGACGCTTCGAGGCTTGAAAACTTGTGTCACGTAGTGGTTACTGCCATCCGGAGAGCAGGAATACAGATAAAATGGCTTCTAAACGAAACACTTTATTTGGGCTTACTTGCGCCCACAAAGGACTACATCACTCTGTGGTCGTCGAGCCTGTGGTCGTCGAACTTTCGAGATAAATCTTGGAAAGTTACTGGAACACTCTGGAACAACGAAAAATCGGCTCCGCATTGGTGCGGTCAATTGAGATAATTCTAGGCGGGTGTTGCATCACAAAAAAAGCGAGAAAGCGGCATGCCGGCAGCTTTGAAGAATGAACAAAAACCGAAGCACGAATTACAGCCAAAATAATAGGCAACCTTCAAATCATAAGTCATTTTAAAGGCAGAGCGCTGTTCGCACGCGAGCCGAAAGGAAAGCTTTGCGCACAATTAAGTCCTGAATAGTTTTGCGTCTGCCCACGTGCACAACGTCACATTCGGCGTTACCTGGATAAAGTCAGTCGGCAAAGATGGCTTGAATTTTGTTCTACGCTGGATGTGCGCCAACTAGCAACTGAAATTTGGTGGTTCATAAGACGTTTGCGCACGCCACCCCGACAGCTTCACCACTCTTTCTGCACGAATGAAAATTCGTTAAAGAAGCCAAAGAATAATATTGCCGGCTACTGTCGGCGGGCTCAGGGTCTTCTAAAATCTCTGCGGACTTACAATCTTGCTTGCCACAGGTGGCAGTGCTAGCGTTTAACCTGTCTTTCACAAATGAAGAGCTACCCACAACTATGGCATAATCAAACAGGTGCACGCCTCCGGGTCACGATGACGCCATCACAAAGCTACCCCATAACTCCCATCTTAGAATAATGGAATGTTATAGTTCTTCCTAGATATCTGGTGAGGCCCTCACGGAATAGAAGTCGGAGAAATTTGTTCCTGTTTTGAAACCTTGGAAGCAGCCAACAAGCTACGCTTACTTCCGGCCCATTGCTCTGCTGAGCTGCGTAGGTAAGCGAAAGATCTGCAAATTCATCACTTGGTTCCTTGACAGCTGAAATGAGTATCTCAAAGAAATGGACGAGTTCTATCAAAGTAGGTCTGCGATTAATAATGTAATCACCCTGGTCTCATAGCTTGAAGACAACCCTCATGTTTTGTGCGTCCCGAAAACTGTTTTCCTTGACATCAAGGCCTCTGCTGACTCTGTTTTTCACCGTGCAATTCTCTCAGCCTTGGCATATATTGGCTCCGGAGGAAAGCTTTACAAATGGATTTCTCGCTATTTAAAAGAGCAGCAAATTTATATAAGTGCTCGAAACTGTCCAACAATCTTTCACACAGCGGAGAGGGGCGCACCTCAAGGAGCTGTACTCAGCCGTCTCCTGTTCAACATTACCCTTGTGCAAGTAATAAGATACTTGCCGCGAGAAGTACGCATAACAATTTATGCAGATGATACCTGCATCTGGAGCGCGTCACGTTTGTGCTGTACTACCAAGCATCTTCAGAGAGCGTTACTGCACACCTCGATGTACCTGACTGCCAGAGGTCTTCGTCTGTCGCCGGAGATATGTGTTGCCAAGGCTATCACAGGAAAAAAACTACAGAGAATGCTTACTAAATTCGAATCTGAGCGAAAGCACGGATTTGTCCTTCGTAGAGACGACGGTGAGCAGGCAGTGGCGTGGGACGGAGCAGATGGAATTTGATGAAGGCGACGCTCTCCAATGCACAGCATGAGAGTGTGGTGCAGTTCAACACGAGGCGTGTTGGCTATTTCTACACAATAGAGAAAAAAAATGTGGCGATAGTGCAGGGGTCCGGCTGAGCGGCCCTTAAAAGAGATCTCTTCGCGCAGCCGCAGATTCGACTCCCAGTCATGCACACTGATTCCATTTATTTTTCTGTTTTTTATGGTTTTTTACTCTAACTCACCTGGACGCCAAATTTTGTGGTCCGCGGTTGAAGTCCGAGGTCCCGTAGTGAAGCTTTCGCTTTAGAACAATCACTCGATATCCGCTCCTCCTAAGAAGGCGGTCACTGTCTTATGCACAATATGATTCCTAGGTGTTGTAATAATCAATAGCCTTATAAATGAAGTGGGCGTAAACCATAGAGACGCACTGACAAGAGCACATACGATGACTGACAAGAGCTACTACCAACTGTTTAATGGGGTGTGACACGCTCTATATGAAGCAAATATACTAGCATGCGCAATGAGACTGGAGGCACACACGTCATACAACGACGTCTCGATTATGGCAAAAAAGAATTATATAAGCACATTGAGTGTTATAAACCTGAAATGAAGCATCAATCGCGCAGCGATCAGATAGCCGTTTAATTTGGAAGACCTCCAGCACAAACCGAGCTTTTACATCAGCCCTCCTGCCTAGAATTTTAGTGTTCTGAAATCTAGCCCTACACGTGCTTACACAGGAAGAAACACGCCGCACAAGATTTGACGCTCTGCTTTATTTCAAACTTTTTCGCATGCTGCCGCAGCCGGTATATTAATACAACGGCCTGTTTGGCCTATATAAGCATACCCGCTTGAAAGGGTTAAACCGTACACAACTCCTGTAGCGCATTTGATATAAAAGATGCCATGTCTCTTTGTAAAGCCACCCTCGCAAATGCCAAAAATGCGACGGGAAAGCCTAGATAGCTTTGTGGGACTCAGAAGACCAAAGGAACGTGGTGCCTGCAGGCCACCTTCTTGAGCTTGTGCCACACTCAGCGCACACATGGGACCACCATCGGGTTTGAAGACGACATTTTCTTTTCTTGAAATTTAAACAGCGCCTATTTTTCAGACGAATACACAGATAGACATGACAGGACATGCGCTTACTTATCTATCTGTGTATTCGTCTGGAAAGTTAGCGGTTCTTAAATTTGAAGAAAAGAAAATGCATAACCAACTAGCCCCACAACGTGTTTTACTTTGCTTGAAGACGACAGTTCAGGTGTTCTTTATTGAGCGCCTTTTTGTTTCTGCAGGGTGGTTTCAGCAACAGCAGAAGTAACCGGACCAGGGAAGCCTAACGCCAAGAGGCGGCAGACTTGATTGTTGCGAATCACCTGCATGCTGTGAGGGCATGACTTTAGAAAGGCAGACTCCAGGCAGAAAGACGCAATGACTCTTTTCACAATCTTGGAGTGTGAAGAGTTGTATCTCAAGAACACCTTGCTGGCACGAGTGAAGTACATACAGCAAATGTGGCTACCTCAGAAGCTAGGCTTTAAGTCCAAGAACCGAAACTGTTGATTATCAGGTAGTTCATCAGTAAAATCTGACCCTCGTGATAATTCATTACGGCCGCCGCGGTGGCTCAGTGCTTATGGTACTCGGCTGCTGACCGGTAAGACGCGGGTTCGATCCCGGCCGCGGCCGTTGAATTTCGATGGAGGCGAAATTCTAGAGGTCCGTGTACTGATTGGTTTCTCGATGTCGGCGATGTCAGTGCACGTTAAGAACCCCAGGTGGTCGAAATTTCTGGAGCCCTTCACTACGGCGCCTCTCATAGTCTGAGTCGCTTTGGGACGTTAAACCCCATAAGCCAACCATAAACCAACGAGCCTGATTGATTAAAAGCAGTTAAAATCTCTAAAACAACGGAGTGAAGGGATGTAAAGCTCCCAGCCCTTAAAAGAATTAAAAATTCGTCTGCATATCCAAAAACCTTTAAAACAGGACCATCCCGTAGGGTTACATCCAATGAGCCGTCGATAAAGGCTAAAAACATATCACATAAAATCGGCACGATACATGAACTAATGCAAATACCTTTGCGCTGGAGATGAAACTGGTTGTCATGTAAGATAGAGGTAACGCTCAGGTAATACTCTACAAGTTTTAAAAATAATTTGGTGAAATACCGGCATTGTTTTTTAATGCCACAGCTCCCGAGCTTTCGGTTCAGTCTGTAACCGTGGCCTACAACTAAGTATGTGATATCAAATACATAAAATCTTCAATGTGAACAGAAAAAGCAGAACAATCTGATCGCTGTTTTGCAAAAACTGGGCAACATCTGCTGTCTTCTTTACCGAGAAGGGATCATCAAGAGACGAATGTTTAAGCTTAGAAAAAAAAAGAAATCGACTGACCTGGTGTTGCCATGATCCCTTCTCACTTACGATAGTCCTAAATGGCAAATCTGGCTTGTGTGTTTTAGCTTAAAAATGTCTGACAAGGAATTCATAGAACTAGTATCAATAGCATTCGCCAACAACGTCAGCTGCAGGCTCTTGCAAAAGTTTATAAATTTTGTTTTTATTCTTACTTGGCTTCCTTTCACGGGCAAAACGTTTTGCCAACCGCCTCAAGTGCTTTCTCCTTAAAGACGCCATTAGGTAAAACAACGAACTTGCCATCTTTTTTAGATTGGAGCAAGGACAAATCATGGCTTTTGAAATGGTGCACGGCCGAATTAACATCCATTGAACACGTCTTACTCTTTGCCATAATCGAAACTCGGTTGTATGACGTGTGTGTCTCGATTGTTTTTGCGCATGCTCGCATTTTTGGTTCATACTCTGTGTGTCACACCCCATTAAACAGCTGGTAGCAGCGCTTGTCCGTCGTCGTATGTGTTTCTTCTCGGTCCGCCCACTTCAGTTTTTCAGTTTTCCGCCCACTTCATTTATATCATGCTAAGTCAACTTCCCGACAACACACTCGTCTGAAAAGAGTAATCTCTCGCGGTCACCTCCGGTAAAAAAGAACTCTACGAGGGGATCGCTGCAACATCATGAGGTTTCAGGTTCATGGCGGGAACACTGTGGGACCGCAAATGGTTATTGATGGTTCTACTCGAATAAACATACGTTGAAGTAGCCTTGCGTTACTGTGTACCGGTGCTGCAAAGGTTGCCTCCAAAAAGCTAGAAGATTCTGGACGCCGCGCAGAACAACTGTCTACTGATATGCCGTGGCCTCCCAAGTGATTCCTCTGCATCATGAACAGTAGTGGAAGGAGGCTGTCTCCCGCTATATGTGATCGCCCCCCCCCCCCCCCCCCCCCCAGGAAACTATGCGTTCTCATCTCCACCGCGTCTTCCAATAGAAGAGTTTTGCACACAATGTTCACCTAACTCAATGTAACTCTGGCTTTGGCCATGCTGTGTAGCTCCTGTCCTTCTCTACTGTTATCAGCGACAGAGACTACTACCACTCACTCTCCTCCTAAACACTCTCACCTCTCAAGGTGCAGAAGTTTGTTCCAGGTGTAGATGCGAAGAACCGCATGCCGACGGCAGCGCTTCTGCAAGGTACTCTCGGCTATTTAACCGAGGAATATACGTATGATACCCACATCTTCAGCGATGGCTCTTGTAATCAAGAAACTTCTTCCTGGGGCCATATTGTGCCCTCATAAACGCATATTATTTCTCAACGGCTGCAGCAGCGGAAGAAATCCTCTACGATAGCTGAGCTTCATGGCAGTAAAGAAGTTGTCTCCTAGGTCCTGCGCCAACCCTCCGGCCTATGGTTTATCTTTAACGACTCCAAAGCATCTCTGCAGATCCTCCCCAACCTGCTGAAGAAAACCAGTCATCAGCCCATCTCCTTTGATGTCGAGTACCCACTTCATTTGGCTATTGCCTCACGCCACTGTTAAACAATTCAGTAGCTACCAGCACCCTCTGGCATTCTGGCCAATGAAAAAGCTGATGAACCGACACGTAATGGCCTCCAACATCGGAGATACATTCGTATTTTCTTCACCAAATCTTATGCGCCATAAATGGCTGAAACATTTGCCTCCAAGAAGCTTATCGGCTCTGGAGCTTGCTGACACATTACTACAAACTCCCCTACTCTGTCAACTCAGAATTCCCGGCTATCTGGAAACACTTTTTTCAATGACTTCGCCTGAACGCTGCTTTTACAGACGGCTTGTGATACCATTACAGTCAAATGAACACACACTTATGTGACAACTGCGGGTCGATTGAAACTGTGGAATATATCCTACCAGAGTGCCCTGCGTATATTGACGAGCGTGTGTACTACGATAGCGTAGAAAAGCTTTCCCCAGTGCCTCTAACAATTAACAATGTTTTAGTCCTTTAGCCTGCCTTACTCAACAGAGGCATATAATGAACGTTTTTTGGCTTGTTTAAATGACATCAGATATCTTGACAAGCTATAATTTCACTTTGCATTTCACAATCATGCATTCTTCATGAGTGAACTCTGTTAGCCAATGTCGGACTATGCACTACATCACTTGATATGTGCATCATTAACCGCCGACTCACCTTAGTCCACATATAATGGCCGCATTTTATCACTTCACCTTTTCAGCTCTTTTATGTGCTTTTTCCGCACCGCTCTCCTTTCACCTTTATCTCCCAAATACCCTTGCCCATGCCGAGTAGCCTGCCAGCTATGTTTAAACACCGCGTGGATTCTCTGTTTTCGTCATTAAGTGGCTTCCCTCTCTCTGCCAACCTGAATCGAATAGATTAATGTAGCTTCTCTTGTGAGTAGAATACGTATAGAACAGTGACGGGACTAAATCAAATACGAATGGAATATTAGTACCAATATTTGCTACTTGCGCGCATATACGAAAAAGATGAGCAATGGTATGAAACACGTAAGTACGAGTGGTGGCACTGTCATAAGGTGCTCTAAGTCAGTTTAAAACTTATAATGTGAAAGCTAAACCTCTAGAAGGGAGCAAAACCAGTCTTTACTAACAGGTCGCAACACGAAATTACTAGAATATTTCTAAGAGAGTGAAGTCCTTGTCACCATCATCACCAGCCTCACAAAGCCCACTGCAGGGCAAAGCCCTGTCTTATATCTCTTCAGTTAACCCTCTCCTGTCCCTATTCCCTCCAACTTCTTGACCTAATCCGCCCACTTAACTCTGTGTCGCCGTCTGCTACAACTGCCTTCCTTTAAATTCAGACCGTTAGCCTGAAGGATGATTGGTTATCTTTTATTCGCATTACGTGCCGTGCCCAAGTTCATTTTTTTCTCTTGATGTCAACCAGCATGTCAGTAAGCAACGGTTGTTTCCTTCCCACTCTGCCCTCTCCCTGTCTTTTAACGTGAAACCTATCAATTTTCTTTCCATAACTCGCTACGTTGTCGTTAACCTGAGCTGAACCCTATTCGTTAGCTTCCACGTTTCTGCCCCATACGTGAGTACCGGTAAGATGCAGCTGTTGCATACTTTTCTCTTGACTGATATTGGTAAACGGCTGGTTCATGATCTCAGAGAACATACCTTACGCTCTCCACACCATTTTTATTCATGTAGTTTCAATATTATGGTCTTGATCGGCGGTTGCAACTTAACCTAAGGAGAGCCATATAGCCATATTTGGAATAGTGTTCCGGGTTTTCTATCTTGCCGCCAGACTGGGCACTACTATAGAAGCATCCGGCAGCGAGGCGAACTCTTCTTGCGGGCGTCATTTCGTGCGAGGTTCTGCACGCTGTGGTGTTTACGAAACTGCTGTGCTCGGCCTTCCTTGCTTTGTGACCGACCTGCTACTTCTTTATCAGCTGTCCGTTAACGTATCGGCATGTAGAACTAAGCTGACCAGCCCGTATTCCGAAATGGGGCGTACAGATCCATATAGAACATTAAGGTGGGCGGCCGGCTGGCAGCTGCCTGGAACCCCTCGGTCATCGTCCGAAAATTGAAAAGTCAAAATTTGATGATATTGACGTGAATAGCAAACTCTTGGATAGAGACATGTGAAAAATATATTATGTTTTATGGTCGTAGACCAACACAGAGCTGCTTGTAGAACAGCGGTGATACAAGCAAATTTCACTCGCCTCGCTGCTGCCGCTGGCATGCCGTTGCGGCGCGGCTCACCAGCCGTCCCTTAGCTCCAAAAGTGAAGACATCGTGGAAATTGACGATATTTGTGCGGAATGATGCTGTTGAGAGTGAAACGATGTCAAGAGTAGGCCGTCCAAAGCGCCGTCCGCTGCGGCTTCGATCCGGAACAAGCTATTGGTCCAGTGACGACCAGGGCAGCCAGGGAGGACCTCTGCTCGTTGCTTACAGCGGACGAGGGCGGCGTCATTGTCGAAAACTCAGCTGTCGCGCAGGCATGCTGTCATTGCGCGAATATACTGTCACTAACTAGAAGACGACGAAGTGAGCACGGAGCGCTCACTGTAGGCCCGCCGCCATTAAATCATTACATCGCTATATGTCATGCAGTCCAGTCTTGAACGGGCTAGCCGTCACATTACTTTTTGTGTAAGGTGCTGAGGAATCACCGACATGCTGATCTCGGACTTCAGCGTGTGCGTCTGCCATGAACATCGGCATCGTGTTCCTGATCACGATCGCCCGGCTGTGCCTCCTTCCGCCTGACCAGAATCGACCTCACCATTCGCACCAGCCCCGTCCTTCAGCCCGACCACAAGACACGACGAACTGAGCCTGCCGACCAGACCCTACGCGACCCGACCGATCCGAGACACGTGCGCAAATAGACCCCCTAACTATACCGTTTGGTGCGCCCATGTACTTTGGCCATCGGCACAAGGTGACCTCTGGCCCGGAAGCTTCCAGGGCCAGCGTTCATCGATCGGCATCTGCTTATCTCTGTCATCTTGACGGCAAGCCCTACACCCTCTTCCCTTCTGTGTTCGTCACCTCTGCGTGGGGGTTCTTACTGGGCCGTTGAGCCTCCTTTAAAGTCTAGGCCGCGAACTCTGAGCTCCCGGTATCGAGCACCACGCGCGGCCGTTCTCACGGCGGCGCTGCGGACATGCGAAGGAGGACACAACATAGAACAGGACCATTTGCCCGGAGCCAAAGGTTTATTGGTTTCTCCCAAAATCGCTGGCTGCTGGATGCTTGATCTTCGAGCCTTGCCGTCTGGCTTGGCCGTGAACTCACGAGGCAGGATTACGACAACAAAGAAGGAAAATGGGAGGTTTTCATGTGACGTCCTCTCACTGCCGCGGCTCGCTGTTGTCTCCTTCCGGTCGCAGCCGGTCCCCGCCGATCTCCGCGCACTTGCCCGTTTCTTTTTCGGCCTGTCAGCGACCGCTTCGGCAGCGCCTGGCGAAGCACCCTTGCAGCCACTTTGGGGAAGAGGGCAGCGCAGCACTCTTTACAGGACCATCCTGTTGCTCACCCGCGAGGAGGGAGGAAAGCGTCCGCTTTTCTCCGTCTTCATGGTGCGTCTCGCCGCCCAGGAAAGGATATGGCATTCCGGAATTCCCGCAGTCCTCCTCTCTAAAGACTGAGCGTCCCCTGAATTCAGCGGACGATAGACTGCAATTATCTCAATAAAGTCTTCACCTTCTATTCGCAGCTCATGTTTGACCATGGCTCCTAGGTCGTCCTCTGGGGGTGGTGCTCCTTGGGAGGGTGGCGCTGGTGGAGGCTCGTTCCCCGGCGAGGGCTGTGCGATCGGAGCTCTGGGGCGGATGGGACCCGCTCCACCCGAAGCACACTGGCCATCCGAGCCTTCCGTTCCGAGCCATCCGTGCCCGCACAACCTCGGCGTCTAGGTCGCCTTCCTGCTGGTGCTGCTGGTGGTAGCGGAAGGCGAAGTTGCCGCTCCGGGCAACACGTCGCCGCCGGGTCTGGTGGCATCACGGCGGCCCGGTGCGCCGCCAGTTGGTCCTGAGGGGGGCACCCGCGAAAGATCACGGGCACCTACTCCAGCGCCAGGCTCGCCTCCAGTTACAGCTGCCGATCTCACGGCGCTACGCTCACATAGGAGCAACGTGGCACCTCATCGGCCTAATATGCCCACGTGGCGACGGACCGACGACGGCGTCCGGCTGCCCCGGCTGGGGCTGGGACTCACTGCTCGTCCGCGGGACTCGCGGAGTGAGATGCGGGTGCGGCCTCCGCAGGCTCGCGGCGGGGGTCAGGCTGTTGCGGCCAGCCAGCGCGCTGCTCCGCACACCTGCGGCCTCCGTGCTACCGCGGTCGCGGCCGTGGTCCTGTATGGGGCCGCGGCGCCGGCTGCTGCCCTCCTGCACTGGAGCCTTCGTGCTGCCGGGGTCGCGGTCCTGTGTGGGGCCGCGGCGGCGGCAGGTTCTTGTATCAGTCGAGGTGGCCAGCGAACAAATGCACTTTATTGCTGAACGTACAGTGCTTTTATAGCCGCAAGGGGTGTGGCAACCAAGGCGCATATCTAATCTAGGCGAGCACGATGAATCGCCGCACCAGGCATGGCACGTGCGTCATTCCCGATACATCTTCCCTCCTGTGGAGAAGAGATGCCAAGTACTTGGTTGAAATTGCGGTCGTACCGCAGACGCTGCGGTGGTCTCCTATCTCTGGTAGATCGACGCAATGCAAGATCCTGCGGAGCCATTGAGCTCACAGTCGGTCCAGTCGTAGTCACGGGCGGCGGCGCCTGCGGAATGTTCTGGGAGCTCACAGGCGACTCTCCAGTTGCAGCAGGTGCCGTGGATTGCAGTGCTTCACACGCTCGTTCGCTCTCCCGGTCTTCACATTCGGGGGCTTCTTGCTGGAACAGCTCACCAGTTGGAAGCAGATGCTGTCGGTTGCGACGTAGCACTCTGTTGTCCTCGGTAACTACTCGATAAGACCTTGGTGCAACTGCTCCGGTAACTTGAGCGCGGCGATTCCATGTCTTTTCCTGTACTCTCACGACATCGCCGGTGTTGAGAGGTGGTAACGTTCTCCCCCGAGTGTCTGCCTGGGCTCGTTTGAATACTGGTATGCTTGGCTGCTGCCTGAAGTCTGGGAGCAGAGTGCGAAGCCTCCTGCCCTGCAAGAGTTCACCAGGGGAGCGGCCATCTTCGAGTGGAGCGGATCTGTAGTTGAGCAACCCGAGCCAGAAGTC
Organism: Amblyomma mixtum; assembly: GCF_055824585.1. Lineage (NCBI taxonomy): Eukaryota > Metazoa > Arthropoda > Arachnida > Ixodida > Ixodidae > Amblyomma > Amblyomma mixtum. The sequence continues at coordinate 183,704,932 of NC_143013.1, forward strand.
TTCTTTTGTTTCTTCCGTTTTCTTTAGGATTCTCTTCACAATCTGAACCCCCTTCTCAGCGTGTCCATTCGATCGCGGGAACTCGGGGCTCGACGTGACGTGGCTGAAGTCGTACCTGGATGCAAAGAGCAAATTCATAAGACGAAAACTGCGGCCCGTTGTCCGTGTGGACTTCCATTGGAATGCCGTGTCTTGAAAAGATGGCGCTCAACTTCTCAATTACGGCACTGGATGTTGTACGAGTCAGCTTCTCCACTTCCGGGAAGTTCGAATGGGCATCAAAAACCGACAGGTACGAGCTTCCTCCGTACTGAAAAATGTCGACGCCTACGCGGTACCATGCATGGGCCGGTGTAGGTCTGATCATAAAAGGCTCACTTTGCTGTTTGTACGTATATTTGCGGCAAACCGCACAACTCTGCAACAGGTTTTTGATATCAGAGTGCAGCCCCGGCCAGAACACTAGGCCCCTGGCTCTTGCTTGGCACTTGTTCAAGCCCATGTGTCCCTCATGAATACGTTCAAGAACTTCTTTTCGCATTGACTTCGGGATTACAACTTTGCTGCCTTTAAATACAATTCCTTTAATCAATGACAGCTCGGACGCGAATGGCTTCATTATTCCCACAATGTCACCTTGGCCATTAATGTAGCGCATCACTGACTGCAAGTCCTGATCATCCGCCGTTGCTTTGGCCAGACGGGCCAGTGTTCTAGCGCTTACCAAGGTTGACATGACTGCAACCGCGTGGACTTCCACATCTTCCGTGTCGTCGGAGTAGTCCTTCGTCGCTGTCCTTGGAGCCCTTGATAGCATGTCTGCGAGAAAGAATTTCTTTCCTGGTACATACTGCAGTTCAAAATCATAAGCCATTAGCCTCAAGAAAAAACGTTGAAGCCTGGGTGGCATATCACTTATTCCTTTCGCTGCAACACCAAGCAGTGGACGGTGGTCAGTCTCGATAACAGTTTTACGTCCGTATACGAAGTGATGAAATTTTTCACAGCCGAACGTTATCCCCAACGCTTCCTTTTCAATTTGCGAGTACCTCTGTTCTGAGCTGGCCATTACACGCGAGGCATAAGCGACTGGCCGCTAGTTTTCACCGTGGTGCTGTAAAAGTGCAGCCCCCAAACCGTTCTTTGATGCATCTGCCACGATTTTAGTTTCTCTGGCTGGGTTGAAAATCGCTAGGAGAGGCGCACTGCTAAGCATGTCGCAGATCATCCTTCACTCACTAGCGTGGTTTTCGGTCCACTCGAAGACAGAGTCCTTTTTGATGAGGCTGCGAAGAAGCGTAGTACGTTCTGCGAGATTAGGCAAGTACTTGCTGAAATAATTTGCTACTCCAAGCATTCTGTGGACCGCGGCTTTATCCGTTGGGCATGGAGTCTCCCTCAACGACTGTGTCAACGCTGGGTTAGGCTTTATTCCATCGTGGCTAATGACGTCACCCAAGAATTTAATTTCAGTCACTCCAACCTTGCACTTTTCAGCGTTGAAAGTTAAGCCTGCTTTTTCTGCCACTTGCAGCACTTTCCGCAGGCGCGCATCGTGTTCTTCCTTAGACGAGCCCCATATTAGAATGTCATCAATGTACACTCTCACACCTTCACAGCCGTCAAATATTTCGCTCAGGATCTTCTGGAAAACTTCCGGGGCTGATGAGATTCCGAATGGGAGTCTCAAGAACCGGTAACGCCCGAATGGAGTACCGAACGTGCATATAGTTGCTGTGGAGTCATCCAAGGGTACCTGATGAAAACCCGCCCTTGCATCGAGGAGCGTGAAGTACTTAGCGCCGGCGAGCTCAGCTTCTATGTCCTCGCGTCTTGGCATCTGATAATGCTCTCGCTGTATACACTCGTTGATACTTCTAGGGTCCATGCAAACCCGTATTTTGCCGTCTTTCTTCCGCACGATAACCAAAGGGCTCACCCAGTCTGTCGGTTTCTGGACCCTCTCAATGATGCCACTTCGCTGCATGCGCTCCAGCTCCTCCCTCAGAGGTTCCCTCAGCGCCAAGGGCACCCGCCGAGCTGGCTGGACAACTGGCGTCGCATCCTTGCGTAGGACCATTTTATACTGGCGACTCACGCAGCCGGTTCCCTGAAAAAGCTGGCGGAATTCGGTTAGAACGTCCTCATTGCCGCCGGCTGCGGTGTTTCCTTCTTTTACAGCATCCACTGCACGTGACACCAGACCCAGCGACTCGCATGCCAGTAGTCCCAGTATAGCTTGGTTGCCCTTTTTGACGACATAGAAATTGATGTCCTTCGACCGGCCGTTCACGGTCACTAGTAGCCTTGCCATACCGAAATGTCGAATGACACCACCGCTGTATGATCGAAGCACCGAAGAACTCGGTTTCAAATCTGCTGTCGTCTTGCATCGTCGGTAGATAGAGAAGGGCAGCAAGTTGGCCTGAGATCCCGTGTCCACTTTTAAGTTAACCATCTGGTCAGCTACTTTCACATGTACTACCCAGTCCGCTCTCGCGTCGATGCTCGAGACTGTTACATCGAGAATGTCGAAGCTGTCTTGCTCCTCGCCAACTTCTCGGATTTGCGGGCCCTTTTTGCAGCAAGCTGCGAAATGGTTAACACCTCGGCATATGAAACACGTTTTGCCGAACGCAGGGCATCTGCCGGGTATGGCGTGTAAACGGTTGCATCTGGCGCATTTCCGAGATTGCTGCTTGTCTTGCATCACTTGCTTATCGGGCTGTGCCGACGGTTGTTTTTGCAGCGCGTGCTCCGCTTTGCGAACCTGCCCAGACCGCTTCATGACTAGCGCCACGTGCTTATCGGGCTGCGCCCAGGCATCGTTATGCAGCGATGCTGCTTCCTCCGCTTTGCAAATCTGCTCAGCCTTGGCAAGTGTCAAGTCTTTTTCTTTGAGGAGCTTTTCACGCAGTCGTGGGCTACTGGTGCCAAACACTATTTGGTCGCGGATTAAAGAATCAGCTATTCCCGAAAAATTGCAGCTTCTTGCTTGTTTTCTGAGGTCCCGCAAGAAATGCTCGAATGACTCCCATTCGCCTTGCACTCTGGATCGGAATATGTACCGCTCATAGACTTCATTCTGTTGTTCTTGGCAGTACTCCTTGAATTTCTTAACAACGGTAGCATAATCTTGCTTGTTCTCGCCCTCGAGAAAAAGGAAGTTGTTAAATACCTCCAATGCGTCATCTCCGGCAGTGCTGAGCAGCAGTGCTGTTTTGGCGGCCGTGGTTCGGGGCTCTTTTGGAGATTCCGTTGCTTCCAGAAAAAGCTCGAATTTCTGCTGGAACAATTCCCAGTTCTTGGCAATATTCCCAGACAACAGCAGTGGTTCAGGAAGCTTCAGCAGTTGCTCCATCGTGTTTCGGTCGCTGCAGTCTTATCCTCAAACGGCAGGCCCCCCCGACGTGAGCTATCCCACTTCTGACACCATGTATCAGTCGAGGTGGCCAGCGAACAAATGCACTTTATTGCTGAACGTACAGTGCTTTTATAGCCGCAAGGGGTGTGGCAACCAAGGCGCATATCTAATCTAGGCGAGCACGATGAATCGCCGCACCAGGCATGGCACGTGCGTCATTCCCGATACAGTTCTGTCACCTCCTTGGCCACTGCCCGCAATCCCGTTGCCGCAGGTGGTCGACCGGTTGGTCTCGCACCGGTCCCCTTGCTGGCTGCCTCGATGTGCTTGTAGATCCATTCTGGTTGCGTGGGAGCTAGAAGTGAGGGCCGCAATCACTGCGGGCTGACGGCCATCCTCCCGCAGTGCCCTATGAAATACGCATTCACGCCTACCATTGGCTCTCCCATTTGTTCCTATACCAATCGTAACTTGCCATTTGGTCAACTTGCGGTTCGTACGAGGAGCAGAGATTGGCGAGGTCGTTACGTGGTCCAGGAATTTTCTAGGAACCTTGAATTTCGTTGACTTCTAAGTCCCAATACGCTTAGCGTCTTGGGACTTCTAAGTCCCAAGACGCTAAGTCCCAATACGGAATTCTAAGTCCCAATACGCTCTACCATATGCACCCTTTTGGCTCGCCCTTGGTCTCGCGCGATTGCGGCTGGCCTCTGTCACTGCGTTTGCTTGTCGTTCTCGCACACGCCACGCGTAGTCGGCAGCTGCCGTTTCGGCTCGAGCAGCATACCTGGTTTTGGCAAGGATAGCGTCCGGTCGATTCTTGAACTCCCTTCCAAACATCAGTCAAGCCGGAGTGAAGCCCGTAGAGCGGTTTTCGCTCATTCGCAGTGCAAAGGTGATGGCGTCGAGGTGCGTCCGGGCGTAAGCCCCGAGCAATGGTTTCACATCGAGGTTGCGACACTCCGTCGCATTGGACTGTGGAGGATAGCACGTCGTTTTCTGCTGCCGTACTCTTATTGCTGCGCACTTGTCACGAAAAATTTTTGACGTGAAGTATGATGCACTGTCAGTGATCAACCGCTCGGGGAAACCAAAATGGCAGAAATACAAGGTCTGTTCTGAAAGTAGTAGGACTCGTTTTTTTTTATATAATGTGTTTTTTTTTTGATATAGTGCAAACGATTAGAATTTTTCAAAGTTGCACCCTTCCGCACCTACACGGTGCTGCCAATGAGTTTTCCAGTTTTGGTACGCCTCCAGGAACGGCTGGACCGGAATGCTGGTTAGCTCTCTCGTCACGGCCTGTTGAACCGCCTCTACCGATCCGTGATGTTTCTTTCCCCTTGAGTGTCGATTTTATTCTCTGGAATAGAAAAAAAATCTGGCGGGGCCAAGTCGGGGCTCTAGGGGGGCTGAGGCAGCGTTGCCGCCTTGTACTGGGCAAAAATCGGGCTCCTCATTCACATGATGAAGATCCTAGCGGATCGCTTCCCGGTTGGCCTTTCGCTCCTGACTACACTCCCGGCGCCAACTTCGCGCACACATTCCTCACGGCTAAGTTTTCTGTCACGATCTCAAAAATTTGGGTTTGAAGAATGCTCAAGTCCTATGCAATCATTCTGATACTCATCCTACGATCACTATTCATTAAATGTTTCACTCTCTACACATCTTCGTTGGTCTTGCGGGTCGAAGGGTATCCGGAGCGGTAATCATCTTCAAATCTTTCCTTACCTTCTCGGAACAGCTTGCGCCACTCAAAAAACACCTGATCTACACATGGAAGTTTCACTGTAGGCCCCCTTAATCATGTCGTGAGTCTCTTTGCCCGTTTTACCAAGATTTAAACAAATTTTGAACGCGTATCGCTGATCCAGTACATGCTCCATGATTCTGCGTGACGAGACATTGCGACAGGGGTTCACAGTACAAGTGACCTGCTCTCTTCAACGGCCGATAGCCGACTGCCGATTTTCCCCAGCATTCCCAATATCTCCCTTCAACGATCCTGCAAGCGCAGACCGCGTCTCGTCCTCCCGTTCGCCCAGGAAAAAACTAGTCCTACTACTTTCAGAACAGACCCTTTATTCTGAGATTTTCGCCAGGATCTCCTTCGTAGTGGCTATTTGCAGCGGATAGATTTCAGCGATTCCGTTGAAGCACAAATCTGTGCCCTCTTTTGCTGCGCGGTAGGGGTCCGATCAGGTCGCATGCCACGATTTCCCATGGCTTTGTGCTCACGGTCGGCTGAAGCAAGCCGGGTGACCTTCCCCCTCTTGGTTTTCTTTCTTGGAAGACATGGCAGATTTGTACGTATTTACGTACTTCAACCTTCATTCAAAGCCAGGTGGCGAACCGACGCACTTTCTTCCATGCTGGCGCTCTTCCATGGCAGTCCGCGTCGTGGTAATGCTGCATCACAGCTTGCCTGAGCTGATACGTGATGACGGCTTGAAGCACTCGATTGAGTCCTCTTTGCCTGGCACATATTTCAGCAAAGCTCCGTCAGCATCAAGTAGTGAACCCTTCAGCTCACTCGCAGCACTGAAAGTTGCACTACAGCTCACGCCTATCGCGTTCCCTGCGGTTTCCTTGCGCCCTTTTGACTGGATTCGTCGGGTGGTCCGTCTCTTAATAAGAGCGGTGACCAGCCTCCGACAGTACGAGTCTTCCTGCTGAGATTTGATAAGGTCTTCTGTGCTGAACGCTTGCTCGATGGGAACCTTCACACCAAAGAGATGCGCGTACAATCAAGCGAGACTTTCTTTCGCTCGGCTCCGCTCTCCCGACGCGTGGGGAGGTTACTGCGTCGGTTCCTCCTCTACGCCGCTTAGGGAGGGGTCAATCACCGGCGCGCGCGACAACGCATCATCAACTACGTTTGTGGTACCTTTTCGGTAGCGCACCTCGAATTCGAAGCGCTTTAGCATCAGGGCCCAACGCGCGAGCCTTCCGCTCGGCTCACGAGGACGGGTTAACGTGTAAAGGCCATGTGGCGGGTTTCGATCGTGAGACTGGTGCCTTCTACCTACATCTCGAATTTTCGTAGTGCTTAGTTGCTTGCCCAGCATTCTTTCTCCGCCACTGAGTAGTTGCGCTCGGCCGGCGTCAGCGCACGGCTGGCATATGCCACGGGTCGCAGCTGTTCGTCCTCCATGTGGAGTAACACTGCGCCCACTCCGAAATTGCAGGCATCTGTCTGGAGCACGAATGGCCTGTTTAGGTGTGGCAGTTTCAGTGACACGGTGTCCGCGACGGCTTCGGCCAGCTGACGAAACCTCCTGTGCTCTTCCTCCCCCCATTCTCATGGGGCTGCCTTTCTTAACAACTTTGTCAGCGTGGCTTTAAGGCGTATGCAGTTGAGTATGAACTGGCCGTATTAACCAACCATTCCGAGAAAGCGGCGCATGGCCTTTACGTCGTTCGGCGCTGGAAAGTCTAGGATCGAGCGTAGCTTCTCTGGGACCAGGGACACTTGTCCGCGTCACACTTGGTAGTCGAGGAGGCTGACTTTCGCTCTGCACAGGTGCGCCGTGGCGGGGTTGAGTGTGAGGCCTGCCGCTCTGACCTTCCTCAGGACGTCTCTGGGATGATCGAGGTGTTCCTCTTAGGTACGCGAGTAGATGACAATGTCGTCCAGGTAGGCAAGGGCGTGATGCCATTTGGAGTAGCCGAATAAACTGTCAATCAGCCGCCAGAAGGTGATCGGGCTTCCGGACAAACCGAAGAGTATCCTAACGAATTCTCAGATGCCCCTGCGGCATGTGAATGCCGCTGTGCACTCGTCGCCTTTTTGCATCTACTTGGAGAAAGCCTTTTCTAGCATCCAGAGTAGGAAAATAGCTCGCTCCGCCAAGGTTCGAGACAATATGGTTAATGTTTGGGAAGGGGTACGCATCCTTTTGTGTGACTGCATTCAACCACCTGTAATTCACGAACAAGCCTGCGCTACCGTCCTTTTTGGGGACCAGTACGACTGGAATACCCAGGGACTCGTTTAGTGGCGAACAATGCCCGCATCGAGCAGCTCTTCCAGTGCCGCGTCACTCGCTTGCCGTTTGGCGGAGCTGACCGGTCTGGGATTGGATTTCAAAGGCTCTGCGTCCCCTGTTTCGATGCGGTTCTGCCCGAGTTTTGTGCAGCCAGGGCATTCCGTAAATATATCCTCAAAGCCGCTTAGCAAGGAGAAGATCCGGCCGCGCTGACGCTCCGTCAAGTCACCCACGTTTGCGAGGAGATCGTGTAATTCCATGTCCTTGCCCGCACAAAACTGGCAGGAACGGGTACCGGCCGCTGCTACTGACTCCAGCGGCTTAAGGGGGGGGGGGACGTCGTTTTCTCGAGAGGCATTCCTCCCCTCCACTTCAGCTTTTGACAACTGAGCAATTGCGGTGATGCAATAGCGAAAGGCTTGAGCGGCGCAGAGCAAGTGCGAGTGAGGACACAACACAGAAGAGGAGGACGATTTGCCCGGAGCGAAGCGTTTATTGGGTTCTCCCAAAATAACTGGCTGCTTGATCTTCGACCCTTTGCCGTCTGGCTTGGTCATGGAGCTGACGGGGCAAGATGACGACAACAAAGGGGGAAAATCGGACGTACTGACCTAGCGCCCTCTCGCTGTCGCGGCTTGCTGTTGTCTCCCTCCGGTCGCAGCCGGTGTCCGCTGATATCGGCGCACTTGCCCATTGTCACTTTCGGACAAGCAGCGACCACTGCGGCGGCGCCTGGCGGTACGCGCTTGCGTCCTGTTTGGGAAGAGGGTAGCTCAGCGCTCTCGAGCGGACCATCTGGTTGCTCGCCCGTGAGGAGCGAGGAAATCGTCCGCTTTCCCCGTCTCCACGGCGCGCCTCGCCGGCCAGAGATGGATACAGCATTCCGAAATTCCCACGCCTGCCACGACCATCCTCGCGTCCTGTATTTCACCGTCACTGCTGTTCTCCTAGTTCACGCGAACGCGATGACAGCTCGGTAGCTCCAGGTAGTGTCCCGGATTAGAAGACAAAGTGGCCAGTGGCTAGGTCCGCCACCGTTAAATCATTGCATCGCCATATGTCACGTAGTTCTGTCTTCATCGGGCTTGCCGTCATGTAACATTACCAAGCAGTCTTTCTGATAGCCTCCCTATTTTGCCTTTCCTCGTGCGACCGTGTAGCACAACAAAAAACACAATTACCAGGTGATACAATTGCGGCAAGGAAGATCCACGCTAGAAATTCCCGCTGCGAGGGTAATTAGCCTGAACAAATTGCAAATATAAAACGTGCAGCCTGTAAGGCGTGCCCGATGGGACGAACTGCCAAATATACGGTACACGATACTCGCTTTCAAGTTCGGTTGGCCAGTGTGTTAGATTTAAATTGGAGCAGCAGCTAAAGCTGCGATTATTTTACCAGCTTTTTTGGCTATTATAAATTATTCGGCTGTAGTACTCAGTGATGCGCACATCGAGGGGCAGAGCAGGGTTGCGAGGTTTCTGCACTCGTCCGTCTACCGCGAAGCAGACCGTTGTGCAGTGCAATTGCACACGCCCATCATTCTTCTGTTCAGCCTGCTTACTGACAGTTCGCAGGAAAAGGTACAGCGCAGAATAGACAGGACTAAAGGAGCGGACAGACACAGGCACTGGGTGGAGACTCGGGTAATCACTTTTGCCGTCTTTGATCAAAACACGCTAGTAGACAGTCGCTGAGGAAAGGCGTTAGCCCTGAGCCTATCCAAACGCGCTCCTTCTGGATCAAAATCTGTCGTTAAAGGAAACGACTGTAGAGCATAGGTATAGGTCATTGAGTTCAAGGAGGGTGTCCACGTTAATTCCACAGTGATTTTGGAATTTTCTGATGCCGCACTCGTCAATCGTTGAAACTACAGCACTGTGCAAAGCATCCGCAGTAAGGGAACAGTACATGTTCTTGATGTGGACGGACAAGGCGTTGAAAAATTTCGTGGAAAACAGTGATCGTGCTGTGAAGTCTTGTCTTTTGGATACGTAAAACCCCAGCATGTATTAAGCTGGCCCATGGCGGACAATACCTCTTGTAGCAAGGTTTAGAATGCTCACGTAATTTGCGGTTATTTTCATGGATAAAAGGTTTTCTGGGACACCGCTCTATATCGCTCACCAAAGCGAGCCCCTTGCGCCTCGGCACATAACGGCGGACGCCGCCGCCACTAAATTTCGCGGGCTGTTGGCGCCACCCCACCGCTGTACTCTCCTAAAGAGAATATATGGCTCTGCCCCTAATTAGACGTATGCCCTTACTACTTTCAGCGCCTAGCTACCAATCCTACACTGCTGTTCCCTCCAGAAGCTACTGGACGTTACTTTCGATTTCTACATATTAATTTTTAGACCCACCTTTCTGTTGCGCCTATCTAGGCCATTGATTATGATTTGTATTTCCTCCTCTGAGTGACTTAGCAAGGCAACGTCATGAGCGACTTGCAGATTACTAAGGCTTTTATCATTAAATGATCTCCAACTGCACTTAATCCAGCCCTCTAAATACCTTCTGTAAAAAGGCGGTGAAAAGCTTTGGCAAAATCGCGTCTCCTTACTGGCATCCGTCCTTAATGGAATTTTATTGCTCGCTGTATGGAGGACTATGGTAGCTTTGCAGTCTACACAGATAACTTCCGGTATTTCTATGTAAGGGTCTTCTAAAGCATCATTTTACAATGTCTGCATGATCGCTGAGTAATCTATGTAATCTATGAAGGCTGCATGTAGGGATTGGCTATATTCTGCCATTTCTCTATCAGCTGATTGATATTGTGGATTTGGTTTATTATGGAGTATCTTTTATGAAAGCCTGCGTCAATTTTTTGGCTGATTAAAGTCTAAGGTTGTCGTGACTTTATTAGTGATTACCTTATTAAATACCTTCTAGCCAGCGGACAGTAAGCTGCTCGGTGTGCGATTTCTCGAGTCCATGACGTGCACTTTCTTACGAATTAAGATGACGTAATTTTTTTTTAGGAATGTGACTGGTTGCCTGGTTTGGTCAAAGACCCTTTTCTCAAGCATTTAATCCCTATAAACCCGAGCCCCAGTCCTTAGGAAACCTTGTCTTAAATAGAGAACCAATGGGTAGCCGGCGGCGCTGGAGCCCCACCACACGAAATGACTGCTGTAACCTACGTATGAGTCGCGGCCTCCGAGAGTGACCATCAAGTCACAGTTTTCCTGCACTTGCCTGAGTCCTGCGGCATCGTCCAATACTAGAGACCATGTACACACGTTGTGAACGCCACCACACAATTGACGACGTCGTAACAATGAATCGTTCATCCGGATCACATTTTTCGCTTAAGAATCGTGCGTTGCGTTGGTGTGGTCCGTTTCTTGAACAGTCGTAAGAAATATGCAGGTCCATATTCGAACCTTCTGCCGATTTTTCAAAAAATACTGGGAACATATGCGATTTTGTTCCAATAATTTCGAAAATACACTATTTGATTCGTTCGATTAGGTGGATATTTGATTGGCTATTCTAAATTTTCAGATATTCGCACACCGTTACAATTGAGGACTGAATTCGCTATGGAATAAGCTACTGTATTACAAGTATTGTCACTATGTTTTGGAATCCACTTTAAAACTCCACACAGGAACCACATCTTAACTTTCAACTCTACGAAACAGTTGCAAAGTATATAAAATGCATCACATCCATCACAGCAAGCTTTCATCCGGCTTCGTGCTAGCAGTCTCGTGAACGATATAATGCAAGGAAACTTCCTCGATAGGCGAGAATTTGTAATGAAATTCGGACTTGCGTGCAGGTGTTCTATGATAAATTGATAGTGTAATCTGTTTTTGCCAAAAATACACATTTAAAAGAACTGCCACAATTTTTGTTGCAAGAAAATGCCCCCGCCAAATAAGCATGTCAAAAATATATCAAATAATATCAGACTAGAAGGCAGAATTGTGGGATATATTTTTTAGCGTAAATGCTGTTTCAATCCAGTTCGTTATCATAAACACACGAGGGGGCATTACAGCTTTTATGTGTAAGTCCTGAGATTGCTAGAAATAAAATACAGATGCTAGGTATCACTGCAACGATATAAATAAAACTGGTTTCAGCACAACGGCAATTCCACATTTAATGTGTCATCCGCACAACATTACTTGAACATTTCAGAGACGATTAAATTATCAACTGCCAAATTAGTGAAGGATTATTATAGGCAAATGTCGCATTTAGGGAAAAATGCATTTATTTCAGATGGTTTGATTTATGGGGTTAAATGTCCCAAAGTGACTCAGGCTGTGAGAGGCGCCTAGTGAAGAACACCGTAACTTTCGACCACCTGGTGTTCTTTAAAGTGCACTGACATCGCGCAATACATGGGCCTCTATATTATCATCTCCGCGTCTTTCGGGTAAGCAGCCGAGCATTATAACCGCTGAGCCATAGCGGCGGACGTTTATTTATTTCAGAGAAAATGACTCGCGTATCAAAATGAGAGGGAAAATGGATCATGCTCACTGTGTTTGCAGCATTTTAATGTGCATTCAGGCAGATCATATAGACCTGAAGCAATATCAATGCGCCGGCAGCACGAGAGCTTGAAGCGAATTCATTGTCTGCGCCAGAGGAAATAGGCTGGGCTGTGCTTTACACATCTGGGTAGAACGTCTCCAGATTTTCCTCGATGGGGCGTACACTGCAGCCGGAGAAATTTTTTTTACATGTATCCTGGGAGAAGAAAACACAAACGTGAGCCTATACAAGCCCTATACACATCGAAATCTGCAAAACACTCCCTTCTCCACTTCCCAACAAGAAAGAGACGCAGTACTTCTATCAGTGGAAAAACAAGAGAGCTGAAACGAACGAGATTGAAAAAGATCACATTGGCCAGCTGTCATCTAATTGTTTATTCCGGACATTTATCAGGTTTAATTTTTTCAGTTTGCCGAATAAATGCTCTCTTTAAAAGTGGCGAACCCCAGGGTTTTTGTTTATTTCACGCTGTTCGGTTTCAGCAGCGTTTTTGTCACAGAATAATGTTTTTTCCTGGATATATTGCTTTTCAAAAACAATTATATTTAAGAAAAGAGGTGCCCGATGCAAATTATTGGAAGTTTGTCACACGTACTTAGAAAAATTAAAAATAAAAATGCGGCTTCGATTACTTTTTAGAAAGGCGTATTTCTGCACACAATTTTTGAGCATGCGGACTGGTGCGCCTTCCCAGCTCTGGCACGGGCCTCTACTGCCGTTCACATGCTCGCTCACTGCCAGCTAATTCTTTTTTTAGTGTCTGATGCGCTACCATGGAGGCGCCTCTGAACGGCTCTGCAATTCGAGCTGCTAGCGCAGGGCTCTATTACACATACCGAACAAAGCCACTCAAAAGAAAAAGAGCAAGGTAAGTCGCTAGCAAGCATATGGTATGACTGTTCGGAAAGAGCGCCCCAGGAAAAAGAAAATAGCAGGTGTCTCGAGAACTTTGTTTTATTCGTGTTCGGGTGGCTTGCGTAAAGCCAGGGATATCAAGTGCAAAGCTTAACGCAGGTGTAGAGTAGGAATTCTGGGAATGCGAGCAACACCTGCTTGACGTTGCTTAATCATCCCTGGTGTTGCAGCAGCCAGCAACAAGCTTATTTTGAGTGCAGCGAGAGATGCGAATTGTGACGTCCAATTTATAGGGACGCGACCATATCAGGAGTTATCTGGAGACCGAAACGCTGCCCCGTGATACAGCGGGAAAATTCGATCGCTGTGCCCGCGACTCTCGGGACCCTTAACCACCCGACGACGATTCTTTTTCGTGCTGCGCGTATAACTTCGAAGACCTGAAACACGCAAAAACATTTCCTAGGGCTTACAAAATGAAAGTAATGAAGACGTATCACAGTGTCTAATGGATAACAGTTGGAAGCAAATAAAAATGAATGATGGAATATGTGTCCTAGCACTTACAATTGTTCTTTAGCTACATTTAGCGGCGTTTTACGCACTGCGCATGCAATCGCCATTTATCCTCAAATACGCCGAACAAAGAGTACTTACAATATTGAAATCTGTGCCACAATATGATATTTCAACACCCAGTACAGAGAAAACATCTGTTTTGTTTGAATAGCAATAGCAAGCCGCCAGTTCTACAGTCGCTAAGCCAATGTTAAAAAAAAATACCTGCTCTAGAACATGCGTGGCACTTATCTCATCGGGGAATTACGATGCCGTACAAACATTTACCGGCACGAACACACGCGGAGGATAAATTCGCAAATGCTTTCCCTGTTTTAGCGTAAGGACAGCAATTGTTCCGGCACTCAAGAACAAAGAAGTAGCTGCTATATCGGCTCACACTCGCCGTGTGCTTGATAAAGCGTGCTACGCTATTCGTGGACACACAATCTTCTGCGATTGCCTATCCACACGAAACACACGATGCTTGACCGCATTATATCATTAAATACTACCGAACAAGTATCGAGAAACATGTTGGCGCGCATGGCGTCATGCTCATGAAAGAAAAATAATACCTCCCACCGCCGGCTTTCAGGACCCATCACGTGGAAATGATGGGAACGACGCAAGAAAGCAAGTGCCGCGCGTCTCTGCTGACGCCGCAGCTATTAAGAAACAAAAATTCACTATCTATTCTTTAATAAGTGTTTTACTGTGAAGTGCTTGATGAAAATTTTGTGCATCTATTGTTGAGTAAACTCAAGGACTTTAAATGTTTCTTTAATAAGTCATGGATACAGAAAAGGGGACATTTCTTTAGATGTCATTCATGCAGAAAAGGCCCAACAAAATGTGAGCGGAAACTAAAGACTAACTTTTATATTGGTCTACTCCGCGGATGAAAATATGATAAGCTAAAAATGGCTATATTCATTATAGCCAGCGCGCAAGCACAAAAAAAAAACAGGACTGTTCTAAAAAACAGGTCATTATTCCTCCCCACCAATGCTTCGGTTTTGTCAGTGTATTCTTTTACTACGTGCATGGCATTTTCCGTTAGAGCCTCTTTTCATTCTGCAGTTATATATGACCATGTATGATTATTAATTCCTATTACTATTAACAAGTCCTGTTTGTTCTTTTAAAAACAGTATATCTCAGAGTAATAAATTTTCTCGACGACAGCAGATCGCTCTCAAGCATGTTTTCGTGCAAAGAGAGTTACCAAACACGCAAGCATTGTCAGGTCCGCTAAGGCAAACTGCCTCTTCATGTCAAACCGAATTATTCCTCCACTGACCTCAGCGCAAAGATCGAGAATCAAGAGAGGTAAACGCGGACGAGCGCTGACGCAAAAGTAATGTTTGAATGCCAAAACTACTTCACGAGGTCTAAGTGGCTCACCGAGTTTGTGTGAAGCTTGACCTTGATGGTAATCTTGAGCAAACAACTATTAAAAAAATACTGCCATGACATTTCATTCCAACCCGCTGCAGCGCGAACACATCCGCTTCGCTGGACTCGTGTTCAAATGCAACACATCTCGTGGTGTGCATTACATATCGTCGTCTACATCAACTAATACTAGCATCACACTTGTCGCCAGAAGTGGCGACGACCCAGAGGAACAAAACCATGAGCGAACTGGCTTAAAGACATGTTGCGTCCAGTCTACTCTGTTTAACTACGGAAAACCCTACACTTTTTTTACTCAAAGAGCAGCGATTATCAAGAGTAAAAATTAAGGGGACACTTCAGCTCCACTCCAAGGGTATGGCGAGGCGGTGTTATTGACTGTTTGCTGCGTTCTTAATTAGTACATTGTAATTACACACTCTAGCATATATCATCACGCTTACGAGATCACGCTGTACTGCGCAAGACACACAAGGCCTTCTTTTAAAGAAGTCCGACGAATGTGTCTCAGTTATTTAGCGGTAGCGTGCTATCTCGAATAACAAGGGTTACAGGTACAGTCCAGAACTAACTTCTTTAAGCACAATTAATGTGGTGTTTAAAGGACACTTCAGTCATCCTCATCAGTTTCATTCCAGAGAAGGCGGTGCGCTCAGGAGGCAGAGAACGGCTTAGGGGCGGCTCAGCAGGAGTCGAATACTGTCGCTGGGACCAGTAACCGGAAACTTCAGGAAGTGGCCGTGAGGCGTTCATGCGTCGACGGCAAAGACGCGCCACATGACCTGGCAAGCCGCAGAAGTAGCAGGTCGGGCGGTTGTCAGGCGTGCGCCAGGAGTTGCCCCAGTCGAGCTGGCGGTCGAATGTAATCGGCGTGCCCTAGGAGGTTCGCAGATCAGCAGGCGGTGGAATAAAAGCAGCGCGCACTCGAACAGGACCAGGAGGCGAGCATAGGTAGGTGGTCGAGGTCGCGCAAACCCTTCGCATATGTCAGCGGGGCCGCGAGAGGTGTGGGCTGAGGGGCTTGCGGGAGAGCCTCAGCGACCTGTTCATGAATGATGTGCCTCAGATTCGGATTTATCTGTGGTAATGGCTCTCGATGGCTTGAAATAAGCGAGAGCTGCCGAGCAACTATTTCAGGATGAAGCTCTTGATTTGCGGCAGGGGCGATGACTGGTCTCTTGCATCATTCAGGCCAGCAAGCGAGTCGATGCTCGTGGTGTGTTCGCGTATCAGAGCCCTCTACTTGCGTAGTTCGTCGAAGCTGTGACATAGGGTGACGACTTCAGCGACGGTGCGCAGGTCTCGCGCCAACATCTGAAAGACGTCGTCATCAATGCCCTTGAGAATATGCCTGATTTTGTCGGCTTCGGACATCTGCGCGTTCAACCTCTTGCACAGGTCCACGACATCCTCTATGTAACTCGTAAAGTTCTCGCCTACCTGCTGCGACTGCGCACGCAGGCGCTGTTCGGCACGGCGTTTTCTGACAGCCGGGCGGCCGAATACCTCTGAGTAGTTCGTGTTTGAAACGGACCATGATGTAATGTCCACCTCGAGGTTTCGATACCACAGATTTTCCACGCCCGTCAGATAGAAAATCACATTGTTCAGCTTGGTTTCCGCGTCCCACTTATTGTATGCGCTCATCCGCTCATACGATGAGAGCCAATCCTCAACATCATGGTCGTCCGTGCCGCTGAAGATCCCGCTGGCGGAGAGAATCAGCACAGGCGACGGGCTCACTTGTACGCCTTGGTGGTTCGATGGCATACGGTAGGGGGTACCGTTCACCTGCGGAGTTCCAGGGCGAGAGGATATTACCCAGCCCTTCCACCAAATGTAAGGTGGGATTTATTCGGTGAAGCTTCTCAACGGGAGCAGGGCTAACAGCAGTCCTAGGTCAGCTGATCGAGCCAGGAGCGTGGACCAGGCGATGGCCATGCGGCTCACGCGTCTGCCCGTCGTCTTCCTTACACGAAGCACAACGGGCGCCGTAACAGCCCTTTCGACCAGTTCTGAATTTGTGTGTCACCATGCACGGATTTCCCTCCGAATGTCCGCTCTAATGCTTTCGGGGTAAAACAGCTTCTGAAAACTTAATTGCGGAGAATACAACGATAACTGAGAAAGGATAGAGGGAAAAGTTCAAAAATGCCACAAGATATATCGCCTGCTTCAGCGCTGCTGCATGATATGGAATCTCGTTTTATTACCAATAACACTGAAACCTAACTAACAAAACTAGCCCCGTGGGATTTGAAATAAGCTTTTGTGATCACTCGCGTACGCTGGTCGTGATCCTTACCAAATACTATGGTTTCACAGAGCAGAGGGTGATATTTACAGTTAGCCCTGTGTTGATGTATGTAGTAAAACGCTGTCGAGGAGTTCTTTTGGCTCAGATAAACACCTCGTAATCGATATAAGAGTATGTTATCTTGCCCACTACTCCTCCTGTGCAATAGAAAAACTTTGACTTACGCTTAATGCTACAGCGATTTCAATTTAGAACAGCACCACCTTTTGCCCGCACATACACGCACACCTGGCTATTTTCACCGGAATTATCTTTAATCCGAGATAATATATTACTGACGGTCAACACGTAGTTTGTTTTGTTTTATCACCGCACTCACGGATGCGATATAAAGCCCTGAGTGTAACCTAACACTTTCTGATGAATTGTTTCACTGTTTACTTCAGCATCTCAACAACTGCGTTCACTCAGAAAGTTATGCAGCCGCTGAGGCACCTCCGCCCAAAGGTCCATGAATTATATCTAAAGATCTGGAAATATACAACTGCTCAATAGTAACATTGCACTGACACCGACACGCGATCAATATATAAAAGCATAATTTCGCCTAAGCTACGCACGCTCCTGTTGAAAACCCAACTACCACCTTCTTTTTTTCACAGGAGTTCAAAGGGTAGATTTTGGTTATTGCGGACTGCCTGCAAAGCGGACACTAAGGTCAACAGCGTCATCTTAACTTTTCAACAAGGCGCTACATGAACACGAACTCAAGCGCATGTGATCGTCGTGCTCACTTTTTGAATGCGTTCATGTAGAGCTTTCTTCAAGAGTTAACTTGCGGAACCACTAGCCCGAAACATACGTCAGTGGCGTCAGTTGCGACAAAACAGCCAGCGAACAAAGAGCGATATAGGCGCTTGAACATCGCAAGCGCAACATAGGATCAATGTTCCTGAAGCCCTTAAAAATTTCATAGCAGTACAGCTACAGGTGCGTGTTTTCTGAAGAAATGCGCCTAACCAATGTATGGCCAACATTGGCTCCTCCTTTCCTTGACAGGCAGGATCTTGACCTCGACTTTATTCTGCCGCCAAAATCATGGCTCCTGCGCTCCCCTCAGCGAGAGCAATGGCAGGAGCCAGGAGGAAGGGTCCTCCCGTGGACGTATGCTGGGGCGTGCCCCTCCTGGCCGCCCTTTCCACCCTGGTGCTGACTCTGCCCGTGTCCTACATGGCGTTGCTCTTCGTGTTCTTCGTGGATGACTACAACGTCAGCCGGGAGCGGGCGTCCTGGCCTCAAAATGTACTCACCATGGCCACGCATGTCTCGGGTACGCGGTTTGCTTTAATCAAGAGCTGTTAAGCGTGCAAGCTTCTTATATTGCTGGTAATATCAGCTTTAAGGCCACCTACAAGAGCAGTAACTTACATTTTTTTTATGGCTGCGGTTCGAACTGTGCCAGAGTAATCATTACGGAACTTTCAAGTGCACAAGGTCTCAAAGGTGTCCCGATAAAAAGGCTCTAAATATTTGTGAGAAACTGGTGGTATCGTTAGCGAAGTGATGGTTTATGTAGTTCTCGTAAAATTTTGTAGACAATAAACGTCTTTCCGCGTTATTGTTGTGAGAATGTGCACCTTGCGTTTTATATTAAAGCAAGGTTTGTGGTTCGAGTGCAGCTCTGGAATGTAAATCCCATATTACAGACAAGGCCATAAAATTTTAGGCATGGCTTTAGCACTGACACAGCGTGTTCCTGTGAATTCCATGAAACCTGGTGCTATCGTCTGGGATAAGAAATTCATGCTCTCGAAAATGTATTGTATTTGTACCTTCCAATCGATGTAGCTGCTCCTTAAGTATTCTATCAGAGTACACATCTCTCATTCTGAATGTGCTCTGGGAAGCTTCGCTACATCAGAGCTCTGCCAAAGCCGCTATCTTTGAAGCGTACGCAGGAAGCCTATTCGCCAGTTTTAGTTTTAATGAACGTTGAAGCCAGCCATATTAGCTATTTCATGCGAGCAGCGTGTAGCACTTTCTTCCGAGACCACACCATATTATCTCCCAAAATTTCTTTTGAAGGAGTAAGAATTTGATGGTGGATCTAAGATTATGATGACGATGTTACGTTCTGATGGCGCAAAGCCTACTTTGGCTTCAGAACTACAAAAGATAATTTATTTTTCTTGCTCACAAAGACCTGTTTTGCAAGCATTTCGCCTTAGTAAAGCCGATCATCAGGCAAGACGGAAACTTGTACCCACTGTATCAAAACTCGGTTCCGGGCAGCTGCCAAAATTTAATACCGTATTTCGCGTGTGCGAGGCGGATGCTCGATCTAATTGGACACCGCTGCAGGCCTTCTTACTGTATGGTTTTATTCTTAACGTCAAACAATTTATAGAGACGATGATTACTAAACATGAGACAGTGTTCCTATTTTCTATTATGCAGCATGGAACAAGGGTAATTTGGGCCTTCTTTTCAATTAAAGGAATATGTTTTCATAATATTCGATCGCCTATGCCAAAAAGAGAACCGCTGAATAGCTGAATACGAATAGAGAGCGATAGCTGTGAGTTTAATCGAACGTTGTGGGCATCATATGCTCTCTAATAACTAGAAGCGATAGCTGCAGATTCATAACGTACTTAGGGCTGTCTCTCTTAGTGGATGCAAATAGTTTTATTGGCATTAATTTCGATGAAGTAAATTTATTGAAACCCAGACGAATTTTACTCATCACACCTGTACTTGATTGTTGCAGCGATGAAGCTACCATTTCAATGGCAAGTGTGTGTCAATTGGTCTTCTTTGTCACATGCAGCAATAAATGTAAGCTCAAAAACGAGCAGCTGTGAAGGCATCACCAGGCAATCAACTGGTTATGCCTTCACATCAATGCAGACTGGAAAACTTTCGTGGCGACGTCCTTTTGAGAACTGCTTGCTCGCAGGTGTTTTCGTCTCATGCTGCTAGAACTGCACTCTGGCCAGAAGCTGTCAGATTCATACTTGTATATCCGTTCGGCCGCATTATTTTGTTTGCCTGGAATTTTGTGTCCACTGGTGCGCCGCCGTTCCACAATCCGTGAATCAAACGGAGCTTCGTAATCGTTACTTTGTTCGGTGACTTCATTAGTACTAGGGGCAATAGTGAAGCGCTCCATTTTTCGTCAAGGAGGGAAAACTAAGGAATCATGCTTTTAACGAACAACGTAAGTCGCGTTTCTTCTTATTGCGGGTGTCGCAGTTGTTGTTTCTGCTTTCCACAAGTATATAGTCGTCCTTGATTGTTGTAAGTGCAGAATTTACAGCGCAGAGAGCCATGAGAGAGCCTTTTGATGAAATTGCACAAGCAGGAATTTTTGTTGTGTGTTAAATCTCTTCAGAAAAGAAAGCCTCCTGGGAGACATCCATAGTAAGCGTTAGCTACGGTTATCGACAAACAAAGCGAAGCATTCAGCAACATAGACTTGATAAAGTTTACGTTTGCTGCAGACTGGCGATGAAATTAAATTCAATGCTGAAAGGGTATTCGATGTCTTTCATAGGTGTTAGGTTCGGCTCACCTAACTAATCCTTTGAGGCTCCATGAATGGTGAAACAACAAATTTTTAAAACAGGGTATATAGCTGTAAATTCGTAAGTTGTTCTGAATTGTGTATTCGCCTTGTAAAACGGCGCAAAGTGCGCAGCTTGACCGGAGTGTTGAAGTTGATAGAATACCTCCTCGCCAATAGACAAGCGGGACAAAGGTGAGGACAGAGACATACCGCTGATATATTCAACATTGACGATGTACCACTACCGTCAGGAGCCTCTGACACACCGTAATGCATGGTCCCTGACGCAACGACCAACGTGAAGAGGTGCTAATGTCGCCCCAAGCCATGCTCTCAAGCAATCGTGTCAGGTGTGCGGGCGGCGGTACAGCAATGCACAAATTGGAAGCTTATTGAGCAGTCAACTCGTTTTTCTGATCGCCACCCTGCTGAAAAAAGTTCTATGATGCAATAACCTCATAGATCATTCATCATAGAATATCATACAATCCGTATGACATATCATACAATCTGTATGATATATCATATGAATTGTATGATATATGATACAGATTGTATGATATGTCATACATATTGTATGATATTCTATGATGAATGATCTATGAGGTTATTGCATCATAGAACTTATTTTTCAGCAGGGCAGTGACAAGATTATCAGGCCAGCATCCACCATTGGAAGGAAGCGCGAAGAATTGTGCAAGGGGTTTATTTAACCAACTTCGACAAGCGTTTCTTTTAGCCTTCAGCAATAAGAGCAGTCAAAAAAAAAGCGACCGCGAAGTCATGCAAATATTGTACTGATCTACGCCACTTGATTCCTTGCACGAAAAAAGGGCGACCAGAACCGGGGCACAGAACCCTTACTCTCCGCGAATTCCAGATACTTAACACATTTATTCCTCGAAATTAAGCGGAACTGTTGTAACGATAAATCTTGGCCATTGACCACTGCAGCAATCATGACGAGAAACTCAGGCTTGAAGCTTGTATAAAGTAACCTTGAAGGCGGGAAGAACTAATAACCGAGCTACTGATTCCTGACTCCTTCAAGCTATATTTCTTTCTTTTATCGCCTTCATGGCCAATAATCAAGGCGTCGCCTTCCGGAAATTAGGCTTCCTTTCAACACCTGTTAAACTCAGAATATTTGCACTGTATTTGTCTTACATGTTCCTCTTTTCTCCTCGCTTTTTTCGCAAGTATTGTCTTGCTTCTCAGCCGTTTAATCGAGCCCTTACCGCATCCATAAAACCCAAATTGTCTCTAAAGGAGCGGGAAGGTCTTCACCTTACATTACATATATTTACAGCTAAAGGGGTGTCATGTCTGCTGCACTGCAAGACTAAGCGACAAACACTTTTGCTTAGTTACGTTTGGCAAAGATTGTACGTTGGTTGACGCGCTACGCAGTTCTGTGCTGTGCTAGTCGGTATGTACATAGTGATCCCATAAATGTCGCTCACTCCTGTGACCTTATGTGTAGGACTCACTTTTTCCAGGCTTACTCGTAGCTGCACTACAGCGCCGCGTACCTGTGGTTAACATAGTGGTTTTGGGAGCCTTCATTGCATCACTTGGGATCATCGCGTCCGCCTTTGCCAGAGAAGTCATCTGGTTCTCCATCACGCTGGGCGCAATGTACGGTGAGAATCACATCCTCGTGTGTCATCTCTTTGCAGTTTTCCACGATGATGCCATCACCTCTCAACATATTTTGTGGTCTCATCCTCCCGAAAATTTTTGCGCGTGTTTGCAACGAAGCTGCTCATATTGCTTATTATTTGATATGTCTAATAAGCATTCAGAGTTGCCTGTCGGTGCACTTGTGGCTTGTTATATGTTTCAGGACCATAATAAGGAACAGCCTTTCGTTATGGCAAAGAAATGCTAGGGTCAAATAACAAGCGACGGCTAGACGTCGTCGCCCTCGCTTAAGTTTAGTTTTGTATTATTGCTACATACGACAACATATGACAGGAGCACACATCAACGGCGAATAAAAGTTCGCAGGCAACTTCTTACAAATGGCACGGTGTCTTTTGGGTGCAAAATGAGTAAAGAAAAGAGGAGATTTATGAGAGGACAGACTGCGCTTGTGATAATTATTGATGGGGCTAATGAAAAATTCAGGGGGCACTTTGACTGTCTAAAGTGCGTAGAGGCGAAAGCGTTTTCCGCACCACTTTCAGTGCTTCTGTGGCACTGGTGGCGTCACATGTAATTGAGTACTAATTACTAAGTGATGACAAATCACTAATTTAATTGTTAGTTACTGATTAATGCCTGAATACTAATTAACTGCTAATTAAGCTTAAGCTTAAGCTTCGCCTTTAGGAGTGGAACGCGACAGCGTGTTGTAGCGCTGCCAGGGAGTCCACGGAACGCCACCACCCGTTCGGCGCGATGCCTTGCCGTTTCAACGCAACGGTTTTTAAGGAAAGGAAATGGCGCAGTAAATCTCTGTCATCTCGGTGGACACCTGAACCGCACCGTAGAGGAACGGAGGAAGTGGGAGTGAAAGAAGAAAGACGAAGATGGCCCGTAATGAAGAAAATGAAAATTGTATTTGAGGAAAGAAAATTACGCAGTAACTGTCTCACATATCTCGGTTGACGGGTGGGGGGGTGCACTTTTTTGACCTAAAGTGTGGTCACTGATGTGTGGTTAAGATGTTAAGCTTTGCCTCTAAGAGTGGAACGTGAGAGCGTCTTGCAACGCTGCCAGGGAGTCCATAGAACGCCATCGCCCATTCGGTTCTACACCTCGCTCGTCGGTAAATTGGTTTTTGAGGAAAGGAAATGTATTTCTCTCTCATATCTCGGTGGACACCTAAACCTCGCTGGAAGGGAAGGGAGGAGGATGGCAGTGAGCGAAGACACCGTATTCACTAGACGTGCCTTTGTTCATTCCAAACCTTCGAGCTGGCATGGCGGAGTGGATAGCATGCTCGTCTCGCACTCCGAAGACCGGGGTTCGATTCCCGAGCTCGACAAATTTCTTACTAGGTTTTATTTATTTATATGGCCTGACTAGAGAAGTTAATTAGGCTAATTGGGTAATTAAGCAATTAACTAAGCTCAGTCCCACTTACTTGGAGCATCACTATATGGTCCCTTCAATTGGTTGCATGGTTACTAGCCAAAGTGCAATTGGCCCCGTTTGAAATTGGCGCACTGTGACGTCACGACCGTTTCGACCAACTGAAAAGCGTGACATTCTCTGTCGACAACTGCTGCTTACAACGATGAGACATTAAAGGCTTTCGCCTTAAAACCTTCGAGGGCTCAAGAATCAGAATAGCAGCTGCTCGACTGCGGGAAACCAGAATAAACACGAAGAGACCATGTATACCGCCAGCGTTCATTGAAAATAGACGGCGAACTGTAAACGCTCGCTACCTGGCAATAGTATCTTCTTTTGCAAATCATGTTTGCAATACCAACAAGCGGCGACACCAGGCAGGGACAGGCCGAGAGAATAAAGCGGAGGGTGCCGTCATGAGACCGCTACTTGAGAGGTTTTTCAGTGGTAGTTTTACAATGAACGGTTTTCAAAACCAACGAATTCTTATCGAGAAATCTGCGTTACCAAAGTACATGATGTAAAAAATAGCGCACAGGGAGCACAAGGGACGGAAAGTAAACGACGCAGACAAGCGCTTGTCTGCGTCGTTTACTTTCCGTCCCTTGTGTTCCCTGTGCGCTATTTTTTATATCATGAACGTTATCCAACTTGCCCAACTTTCCGCTTTACCAAAGTACCTGTTAAACTGGCAAGCTGTATCTTATAGTGGACAGTAAGCTTTCGAGAGCAGAAAGTGATGGTTAAGTTGACGCTCAATCACATTAGCAGCTAATTTGCAAGCGATGACGAAACAATACGCGAGATGCATTCACGCCATGCAGTTGTAAATCTGTACTTGCACCAGTATTTTATGCAATGTAGCTGTTGTGTAGAGGAAGGTTCCCGCAATGGAAAGTTTCCAATGTTTTTGTTGTTTATTTGAAGCTGCAGGAACAACTTTACGCTACCAAAGTCAGAACTGTCTGTGGCATAAATTTTTGTTTGCCCGTAATGCTGACGCAAAGAGAAAACTATGCGCGACACCCTTTAGCTTTTACTCAACTGTGACTCCCGTTTTGTGATGATGAGCACCACCGAACGCATTTCGTTATTAATGATGGTGCAGCAAAGTCAACCCTTATAGCGATTTCGAAGTGCAGGCTGAGGCTAACGCTATAGCTTATAGGAAGGGCTGCTTGCGCAGTTGGGCTATTAAGCAAAACAAACAGAAATGCTAACCGCAAGTGCGCAGCTATAGAACTGAAGGTGCTCAAGTTAAACTCGCTTGCTCAATGCTACGCAAAGTTTCAAACCAGAGCTAATGAGTTGGTGCTTAAATATACGTTTCAGGACGTTGTAAAAAGTTACGATCTTTACAAAGGAGTCGTGTGTTCTCTTTAAGAATTGCTTCCACTTATTCACTTGTGAAAGAAGTTTTTTTTCACCTAATTTCTCTTAATTTTTTCGCGTCTGTACACGGCATAATTCTTCACATTGGACTGTGAAGACAGTAATCTGCACATTCGCTAAAACTAAGTGCACATTCCACTTGCTACGAGGGAATGTGTCTCCCTCTATAAGTGTTCAGTTCGGCTAACAGTGTAGTGATGTTCATAATTACTTGCCTGCAGGTCTGGGTATGGGCATGTACCTCGCCTCCGTCTCCATCTACATCCTCATGTGCTTCAACAAGTACAAGGGAACAGCCTTATCACTCACCTTCATCGCATGGGGTGTTTCCGGGCTGCTGGGCCCGGCGTTCCTCACTTACCTCCGTGCGAACTACTCCCTAGACGGCACCCTTCTCATGACCGGGGGCGTCCTATTGCATGCCGTGCCCCTGACAATGCTTCTCAAGAACCCTTCTCCCGTCAAGTGGAATAGCCTGAAAAATGCTATTACAAAATGCTCCTTTTGCCCTCTAAAGTCCGCACATACCAAAACGAGAGAACAAGTAGATCGTCATGATAAGCCTCTGGCAACGATTACTCTAAGCAATTTCAGATATCCCGCAACGTGGAAGTCGGGAAGACAGGGTGAAAAGTCTGTGAATACAGTTTGCGTTGAACCAGTTGTCGCCGAGGAGATAACTCAAGGGAGGAGAAAATCTCCTCAACTGGCCGAAAAATCTCGCAGGGCCTCGGTGTCTTCTGTTTCAAGCCTTGTCCGGAGCCTGCAGAGATTCGCCTCAGAGGTTTTACGAACGCCAGCGTTTTACGTGTTCCTTATAGCGACGGTAGCTGGAGATTACTCAAGCGTGTCGTTCAGTACAACTATCGTGGACTACGCTGTGGACAAGGGGGTTGATGTGGACGTCGCCACGCATCTTGTGGAGTTCGCAGCTGTAGGAATGCTTCTCGGGCGCATCTTCATCGTGCCAATCTCAGACTGTATTCCAGTTAGTCGCTTTCCGCTTTTCGCTAGCTCTTACGGTCTCGAGGCCATCTGCGCGCTATCCTTGCCGCACACAGGGTCTTTCGCTTCCATCGCAGCTTTGCGCGTCGCCGAAACAGTGGTTCACGGCTACTCGTCGGCGATACGTGGAATTCTTCTTGCTGAATACCTTGGCATCGAGAGGCTGGCCTCCTGCTCGGGCCTCTTTGGACTCGTCATGGTGCCAGTGTCTCTGGGCAGCGCGTCCATTATCGGTAAGCCCTGTAACACACTGTTTTTTCCTGACGACCGATAGCATGTGTTATTGCATTTTCAAAAATATTGACAGCGGTTTTGGCGAAGCAATTTAAAATACAGCCTATTCGCTTAAATTCACGAATTAATTATGTAGATATAAGTACAGACTCAGGATTATTCTGTTTAGATCTCTTTAAACGGGGTGCTCAGATAAGGTGATTAAATTAAACTTTTGTGTTATTGTTGCATTACATTATTTATTTCAATGCTCACTTGAATAACAGATTTTCCCACAGCTGAGAGATAACTGCACCGATAAGGAAGAATCTGTTACAAGTTTTAACGGAAATAGCCATGTCGAAGTGCTTAAGATTAATAGCGTGATAGAAGTCTTGCATAAATAATGCCAGCAAGGTTAGTGCAGGTTTAGACGGTTCTGTCTAAATAAAGAATTTCAATTCTTCCACAAAAAATGGCCGATATCTTCAATCCAGTCGAGCTAGCTGATTTGCATTCTTGTTTTATTTTCTTCCATCTTTGATAGTGACAAACTTCACTGCATCTGCGGAATTCCCTCTTCAGTCGACTAAAACATACTTCAAAGAAAGATACAGGCGATTCTTTTTTTTTTCAATTCACGCGGTTAGTGTGCGCTAGCGTAAATGTTACTTTTGAACAGGTTAGGGTCGACGAACTCACTGTAAACCGTGGATTCTGTCTCACGCTCATCGCGATTAACGTTTGGATATGGAAGTTGTTTTCTTATTCCTGTTCTTGAGGTTAGGAGAAGTTTTAAAGCGCGTGACCTTGCTTCAGTTAGCTTGTGATTGCGGTGAGCGACGAGTATCGTTAGAGAGGATGCTGAAATATTGAATTGCAGTGATGGTCTAGTGCCTTAGTTGCTGGCGCATCCGTCTCGGATACGGGAAATGCCCGAGGTGCTTGGCTCTTTTGTCGGAGACGCTGTTATTGCCTTGGTTTCAGTTTCCTACTTTGTTAAGAGCCCTTCAGTGGCTGATGTCTTTACTTGAAGTGCTTACATACCCCGGGCCCCGCCGCGGTGTCTCAGTGCTTACGGCGCTCAGCTGCTGACCCGAAAGACGCGGGTTCGATCCCGCCCGTGGCGGCCGAATTTCGATGAAGGCGAACTTCTAGGGGCCCGTGTACTGTGCGATGTCAGCGTACATTAAGGAACCTGAGGTGGTCGAAATTTCCGGAGCTTTTCACTACGGCGTCCCTCATAGCCTGAGTTGCTTTGGGACGATAAGCCCCAACAAACCAACCGAACCTGCCGCGGACTTTTTTCGGAATGATAGGCACGTAGATAAAAGTTGGTGAAGTCGACGATATCCAAACCACAGCGCGAGAGATCATGAATTTAACACGCGACGGATAAGTTGTGGTTATCAATTGGAAGGTTTGAAGTAGCCCCAAGAGAAGACTATCGGCTCACCCAGCCGCGGGGTCCAATATAAGGCTTCTCACACCTCGGACGCAGAGCTTTTGAGGAATGACACCACTACTGATAGCGCAGCAAAACGAAAAATACAAAGCTTTTGGCAACGTGCTAGCTGGGTTCAGCTGCGGTAGCAGTCGCAGACTAGACGCGCATGAGAACGGACTACGAAAAAACATTACTACACAGTGCGTAATTATTCTTTGGGGATTGTTTTAATGCTCCTGCCCTGTGTGACACGCGTTGCACCGCATGCATCGTTACTAGGCTCAGTGGACACGACCGATTGATGCTAAATTCGTCGTGGGGAAGTAAAGCTCACCCATCCGCCCATATCAAAGGAACGTAGATATTTCCTGATCTTTTTCAGAAATGTCGTCTAAGAAGATACGGCTTTAATGGCTTTTGTGCATTCACTAACGCCAAACTAGCAATAACGCTTACCTGTAACAGCAGCATTATACTCATATTTCGCAGCGATAGTTAGCGAAGGTCTGAGTGCGCTACTTGGCAACTTTATGGGGGGGGGGGGATTGATTTTGCCCAACAACTATTTTTAGATTGACGCCGAACAGCATAGTTCTTCAACTTTTGTGCCTCCCTGCGCACAGCCCACAGAGTGCACATTCTACCTGCGTTTCTCGGAAGAATATGAATTTAAAAAACTAAAAATTTGGTATGTTTAGAATGCGTCCACCTATCGAAACCGTTCTGGGCTGACGGCTGGATTGAAAATCACTTTTCAGTACCTTACTACGTTCTTCATCATATGTCCAGCACCCGCGGTGTCTCAGGGAATAGATAGCTCGGGTGCTGAGCCCAAGGCAGCCGGTTCAACCCAGGACGCGGCGGCCTCGTTTCTGTGGAGGCGAAGCGCTAGAGACGCCCGTTTGCTGTATGTCAGTTCACATTACACGTCTGCAGGTGGTCGAAATTCTTCCGGAGCACTCCACTACGGCGCCACTCACCTTCTTCCTTCTCGTACTGCCTCCTCACCTCTTTCTTTTAAAGCGCGGTTGAGGAGTCCGCAAAAATGTGACTCTTGCACTGCTTATCTCATTGAATCGAACCCAATTTTCATTTCTTTTTTAATTCGCCTCATCCTCACAAATAAGGCTCTCGCTTGCTTTTATGAAGGATATCAAGTAATTTTAGCCTATTTGTGAGTTCACCACATATCAGCAGGCTGAGGCCTACAACACGCAACACAACAAAAACTCACCTTACGGAACGCAAACACATTAAGAGCTTTTATATTTCCGCTTAATGTACCCCTCTGCGGTGGAGAAGCGAGCATCGGTGAGCACGACAGTGTGGCCGGGACAAAGAACTTCACTTTGCATGCGCGCCCCGAAATGACGCATAACGACAAACGTTTTAGCGCGCGTGACGAAGGCGCGTGAGGTAGTCAAGGTCTCTTTAGGTACAGCGCCGCGCTACACTACGTTTAGAAATTTTGTAAAGTTGTGTGGCTGTAACTAACGGTGAGCAGCAAGTCTCTAAGCAGAGCGAGGCGCGTAGGAGTAAAACCTAAAAATTAAGTATTACAAGCTCGTTAAGATGCCTAGGAGTTAACGAAGTTTACGTGTATACACTCATTAAGGCGGAAACTTGGGTTAGTTGGAAAGCGTTTGGAATCATATTTGCCAGCACTTAGTGAACACACGAGACAAGAACACAAATACACAGGACAGACGTCTGTCTTCAACGGCCGTTTATTCCAAAATCAATCAATATCAGATATCTCAAAAAGGCTGAACTCACACACGTGCAGTAGCAACGCCACGCCTTAGGAACATCATTTCTTTTTTTGACAGATTAACAGACGGGGTGCTGACGCATTTCGAGCCTTCATTATCAATGCACATAGCTTCAAAAATTTTACGTTCCGCTTGTGTTATCATTGTACCCAGAATGATTGTTTCTCGAAAGATTGGTGTGCAAGGTACAGGGTCAGGGTCGCTTGGCAACGGAATACATATCGTCGGGGGGTAATCTCGCTGCGCACTGCAAACGCTGTTTTATCGAACGGCACCCTGGCGA
The DNA here is from genome assembly GCF_055824585.1 of Amblyomma mixtum. NCBI lineage: Eukaryota > Metazoa > Arthropoda > Arachnida > Ixodida > Ixodidae > Amblyomma > Amblyomma mixtum. Next base: position 183,734,659 of record NC_143013.1, read on the forward strand.
CCCTGACCCTGTACCTTGCACACCAATCTTTCCAGAAACAATCATTCTAGGTACAATGATAACACAAGCGGAACGTGAAATTTTTGAATCTATGTGCATTGATAATGAAGGCTCGAAATGCGTCAGCACCCCGTCTGTTAATCTGTCAAAAAAAGAAATGATGTTCCTGAGGCGTGGCGTTGCTACTGCGCGTGTGTGAGTTCAGCATTTTTTAGATATCTTATATTGGTTGATTTTAGCACAAACGGCAGTTGAAGACTAGCGTGTGTCCTGTGTATTCGTGTTCTTCTAACGTGTGTTCACTAAGCGCTAGCAAATATGATTGTATACACTGAACTGCGTAATAACTAGCATTATTTTGACGCAAAAGCCACATTTCTTCCTCGAAAAGCCTTTTTTGAACGTTAGTGGCGAGAGGCGTCCTCACTGCCACCAATGTTTTACACTGACGGCAGTAATTTATCGAACAACGAAGCATCGACGCTGCGAACCCGCTATGTGCATCACGGCGACCCAGCGGCTCAGACTAAGCACAGTATAGGCTTTACCACTGAAATGCTTTCAGGAATATTTTAAGAGTGACAGCAGGTAAAACTCACAAAATTAAGTTTACATTTCAACTCCTGAATCCACAGATACTGCTAAATATGATGCTCTGCAAATGCCGCGCTACTATGAGCACAAGAAGGCATGTAAAAATAACCCCAGCTACATCCATTTGCTGTTTAAATAAGACCACATCTCTTAGGCATCAACTGCACAGTTCTTTTTAACTCAGTTAAGCAAGAAAAAGCGGTGAAAAAAAGTTTGCCTTCTCGTTTTGTTTCTCTTCTATAAATCCCAAGGCGACAAATGAGCTATAAGGAAAAATCTAATGGAGAGCTCCGAATGAATTTGGTTCGCCTGAGCGTCATTAACAGGCACTGATACCGCGATGTACATAGACGTTTTTGTAATTTGTCTCCGTTGAAATACGGCCACCCCCGTCGGGATCGAACGGGCATTCTTAGGATCAGCACCCGAACGCCAAATCCACTGAACCACGGTAACGGGTGAAACTTTCATATTAATAATACTACAAAACTACATGTAGGATTTTTCGGGTATTATTTTTCGAATATTAGGCGAAATTTTTCCGGTGCTTATTTCAGAATGCAAGTTTTGCTTTTTTCGGCCAATATTATTTTCAACGAAATAATTACTTACTTCGTTCGGTAAATTAATGTGGCAATCCTTTATGGTCGAAATTTACTTACAGTATCTCTGTGTTTTTTAGCATCAGCAGTTTATTTGTCAGTAATTAACGTGCAAATGGCAGCAACGTGTCCTTCTAGAAGGTATTCCTTTTTTCATTAAAGAACGTAGAGTAAGCTAAGTGAGACATCCAGAAAACAAGAATGCAACTGAAAGTTTTCTTCATAGAACGAGGCCGACAAATTTTCTTTGGGTTCTTGCATTGAGTTGACCTTAATGGCATGGCGTCACGCGGTCTACGTTTTGATGGCAGTAATTGAACTGCCGCTGAATGGTCGCGGTACCCATACATGATAAATTTTCGTGATAACCATGTACGGTTTCTTCGCACTGTCCTAAGTGCAGTTCGTAAGCATATTACACCAACTAACTGCTCTAAGCTAATCACGACAGTGAACAAACAGTGCTCAGCTAGTAGACGGCGACTAGGTGGTGCTTCTCGTTCTGAGGAAGCGTGTAAGCAAGCGGACCAGCAAATCGAATCGCAAAAGTTAGCTGCTCATCCTACCACACCATCGTCTTATTATGCCCTTGGCTTCCCTACTTAATTTTCAACTTTGACTGCGTGTAAGTCGTGCTCAACAGCCAGCTATCTATGCCTTGCATTTCAAGAATACCAACCTTTTTAGTTAAAGCTGTATTTAAAAAAGTAAATTTCACGTTCTTTTGTTGGTTTTCCTCGGTTTGGTTGGTTGGTTTATGGGGTTTAACGTCCCAAAGCGACTAAGGCTATGAGAGACGCCATAGTGGAGAGCTCCGGAAATTTCGACCACCTTGGGTTCTTTAACGTCGGTATTAAATGTCGGTATTAAACTGTCGGTATGAAATGAAGATAATTGCAATGTTGTGACCCCTTCTTCTACAAGTATTCCTGGCCCATTCAACGACAAGACCTGCTGCAACTACTATATATATATATATATATATATATATATATAGATACATACTTATAAAACATTTCCAGGTACCTGTTGGGCAAATCTGGTTCTGGTTTTTAGGAAGGTTCTTATATATATATATATATATATATATATATATATATATATATATATATATATATATATATATATATATATATATATATATATAAGAATCTTCCTAAGAACCAGACTTGCCCAACAGGTACTTGGAAATGTTTTATAAGTATGTAAGTGATTATTATTGGCGCGCTTCGGAAGAAAATACCTGTCATAGGATAAAATCAGGCATTGGTCCATCGTTTCAGTTTTATTATGCTCACAAAGCATGCTAAATAGAAGAGACATATATTTCTTTTATCAATACCTTATAGAAAATTTTCAGATTTTGCTCTGTGTTCATATGTTTTGCAAGAACATGCGGCAAGTTTTCTTCGTGACCCTTTGCGCTCACAAAATGGAGATATTTAGGAAGCAAGCAGGAGTATTTGAGAATGAATTCTGGTACAGAAACGCAATTGAAAGAGAGGAAAGCTTCTATCCCCGCTTTAAAAGAGGCGGCGCAGGAAATCTTCGGTCATTAACTGTGCCTGCAGGTTTTCAGAACGTTAAAGGCGGCCGCAAGGAAACGCTTTCCACAGTGCGCAGACTGCTTCGTTCTTTTCACTTTCCACGCTTGTAGCCCGGGTTGTGGCTTTACTTGGCCGAGGTAGATATAGTTAGTCGAAAATACCTTCAGTTAAAAAAACTCGAAATGTTTTATAACTCTCTGAATTCCCTGATAACTCTCGAAGAATTTCTTCTCTAATAAGCAGAAGTTTCCGAGCTAAAATTCGTTTAAAGAGACTACGGATGATTTAGAGCACTTAAGCAAAATGCGAATTAAGTGCAGCACTTCGGCTTTCAATTCGGTTTCGGTTTTGTTCGGACGCTCGGTTTTCAAAGTCACGAAGGCAACAGAAAAAGATTGCTGATGTCAGTGAGTCAGGCCTTAGTGCTAGCGCAGGTAGGACTTGTGCGACCCATGTGGCAATTCCTGAGCAACCCGCGCCGTTAAACATCAGATTTTGACAGACTGCAGCAAAATCGGTCAGTGGAGTGTTAGTGCTAGAGTACTAAAAGGAAAATCCCGTCGAATAGAAGCCACTCACTCAGGGTGACGTCCCTTTGCTGTTCCATTTACGCAGTGCACTGCAAATCCGCAGAATATTTCTCTGGTGCTGCATCAAACCTTCATGCCTGAGGATTTGCTTTTTGCTCTGTTGTGACATTGTGGTACTTGAAGTTTCAGCGCTTTCGCTCAGCATCTACTACTGTCCGTCAACTGGAACAATGCGCACATCTTCCAGAGCGATTCTGGGTATTAACTTTGGAAACAATTTTCTTCAGGGCCTTCTTACAATTTCTTCGCGCCCAGTTGTTAGAGTTCAAGGAGGAAGTTATTGCATACGTGCATTTTCTGACCGTTGGCTTTTTTAGCAAGTACTGACGCTCTGGAAATATTTCTAACGCTGGTTCTCCTTACCCTGCACCACAATTTTTTTTTTGCTGTGGCTTGTAGGCTCGCAACCTGCGCTCATAGATATACTTGAAAGAGTCTTGAAAACGCGGCTTTCTCGCATTTGATATTACGTACTATTTGACCATACAGTAGATTTTTAGCTGGTATCATTGACCGATTGTCCAGTACAGCTCTACACAACACTGAGGAGATTTGTTTTCAGCAGCCAGAGAGAAAGATAATGATACCGATAAACTGCCCATTTTTAGACACTACTTTGGGTACTCCGCAGCTAGTCGACCAGATGTCCTTTATTTGTTACGATAGGCTATTCATCTCAAAATATGCAAACTTTAAGGATATTTTCGTGTCGCTTTATCAACAGGGAAATTACTTTAGTGACAAGCAACAAATTCTGGGAAACGCCATATGGTGGTTCCAGCTGAAAGACTCAAAATTTTTAGGGTAGTTTTCACCCTTCCACCAACAGAGTCTAACCTCCTTTGCCCTTGTTTCATTGCTCTACAGAACAATGCGAAAATTCAGAAAGAAAACCGACTGCCACGAAGCTGTCAAGAACGCTCTGGAGATCATAAAGTATTACCGGTGCTGCCAAGTGTTTTGGTGTAGAGAAAGGCGCCCAAATTTGCACAGGTTCTGAAAGGCAGGAACTGCATAGATTTGCTTTCTAACTCAAGCGACAGATCTTTCCTGCCAATAAAACGGGTGCTTCAAGAAAAGACTCTGAGAATATTATGCGAGAATGATCCAGGCTTGCCCTGAACTTTCTCTGTGAGAAAATATTTCCACAATGTTCGAGATTAGTTACATCTTGAAAGTTAGCTGCTGTAATTAAACTGAACGCGGCCGACAACGACCAGCATTATTACATTCATCGACTGTCCCACACACTTGTTGCTATCCTACCCGACGAGTTCAGTCCTTTATTATTCTCTCGGAAGCCTTCAGCATTGTTCTTTCAGCTCAACTGTGTACACTAGAAAATGATAATACAGAAATTAGCGTGTATTTGATTCAATGAAATTAATTGTCTGGGTAACTATTCCGAAGTTTTTGTTTGCTATAGTTTCTCCTACGTCTTGTTTGCTTCAAGCAGGTATATTCTTGGTACAGCATGCCAATGAGATTGTCCTCAGCTTAAAATTGCTTCTTTGACAACGCCGTTATGAGTTTGTATCGACTGTTGCAATTCTAAATGCACATAGTAAAATATTTTTTAGGTCAAATCACTCGCTTATTCCGCTGAACTTTGACCCAGAGATGGCATACGACAGTCCTGCGTTTTCAATACCAAGTTTGGATGATGTATTACGTCATGCATTATGAAAATAATTATAAATCCTGTTCGTCTGCATAATGGCCGACCCCCTATACCAAGCAGCTTTCGCATAGTGCGCGTTTAGTCTTGAAACAGTCTGTAAATTTTGAAGCGACTACTTATTATAAATACAAATTTTCAAATCAACGCTCCGCGCATTTGGTCTAAGATGCCTTGCTAACAATACCTAGCACCAATTTCAGCATGGCTAACATATAGTGAAGGTCTCCTTCTTTTTACGACCCACAGTAGTTCATTATGAATAATGCAGCGAAGCAAATAATTCCGTTTTGGCATAACAGCTAATGGTGTCAGTATGCCTTATGATCCATTATTTCCAAAAGCATATTTAATATAAAGCTTTCCTGTAGCTCAGAGGTCATGGTGCTCGGCTGCTGCTCCGAAGAAGGCGGGCTTGATCCCGAGCGCGGTGGTCTTTTTTTATTGTTTAGGCAGTGTGCTTCCAGGCATGAAGCTTTTTGTATAAATACAGATACACACTGGACTCCCGAAGTTAGTTCACCAACACCCTGTAGTGCGGCCAAAAAATCCAGACTTCGGCATCCGGTAGTCGCGTTTCCGTTGGAGGCGGAATTCTAGAGGCCCGTGTACTTTACAATTCAGTGCACGTGAAAGAACGCAACGTGGTTTGAATTAACCGCAGCCCACCGCTATGGCGTCCTTCACAGCCATGGTGTTCTCCAGTTCCAGTATTTCTGTTTGTTTTGTATTTTTCAGGGTACTTTCGGGACACTATGGGCTCCTACGACGGCTTCTATCGAATGCTGGCTGCTTTGAATACCACCGTCGCTGTTATACTCGGGATGTTCATTGTGTATGACTGGACACGCACAAGACGAAAACCAGCCGAAAACTCCGAAGAGCCTTCTACGGTGCCTGCACGCGATATCAGGAGAGAACTTGAAGTGCGACCATAACAAATACCATAAGCTGTTTTATTCTAGCAAGAGGTACCGCTGCATCACAGGTGTTGCCATCTGCGCAAAGAACAGCGAGACAACGGAATGTTTCCCCTAGATCGTTTGTCCAATGTTTTATCTACATTTTTGCATGCATTTTTACATACGGAACTCCTATACTGCTGTAAATTTTGACATTTTTACATTTTTTCAAATTTTTACACGTTTCCATATGTTTCTGTATAAGTACATATCAGGTGTTTCTTGCTTCAGTGCTTCCTTGCTACATTGACTGTGTTTGTATGTGCAACAGTTCTTTTAAGCACTCTTTATGTTTGTACCCCCGTACAGAAATACCCATCGGGTGATTTGTACGCATTGTAATAAATAAATAAATAAATAAATAAAAGCAGCGAGAGGAAGAAAATACCCAATTATTGCATGCTTGCCTCTGTTTGTTGCAGTCTTCCTCCGTGGCGCTAGAAATCGCAGGCATCTGTAGTGTTCACAGCCATTGTTGGGAAGATATGCTTATATAGGCGAGCCGGATATCTCGTGTCATTTCATACATCAAACACAAAAAAATGGCATTGAAAACCCTGTAAAGACGTGTAATAAAGTCGTCTATTCTGTCAAACGCCAATTTCTGGGTAGTTCGATACATCGAATGGCACGCCGCGCACCTCATGGTGGCGCTGCTCCTCATGGTGCTTTTCGATCACTTCTCACGCTGGGAGACACTTGAGCTGCGTGGCCTTGGGCGCATGCTGTGCAGCAGTAGCGCGTGAAAAGGTGAACTTTGGGTGTTCTTGAGGGCCTTCTTCGATCTCTCCTCAATTCCCACGTCACATTACTGCCGTACGGTGATGCCAGCCTAACCAGGATACCTACATGCTCATTAACTCGCCGCGCTCCTTGGCAGTGAGCACCCATGTTAATTTTTACTCACCATTATCAGCTAGCATGTTACGCACGTACTGACACATAAATACAGCCTCTTCGCAAGTATCATCGAAACCTAGAAACTTCGTACCCGTCGATATTCGTTCCCTTGCATGTCCGCAATTTTAAGCTGTCAGTCAATGGCACTAGCACCTATGCTGTGTACATTTTTTATTTCATCTTTCATGCACTTTTATTGTGTGTGCGTGCATCAATCAACTTATATACGCAACTGCTGACCATGTATTCTATATCCCAACTCCTGCAATAGCCGCTGTGGAGCTGCAGTGTGTGTGTGTGTGTGTGCGTGTGCGCGCGCGTGCGTGCGTGTGTGTGCGTGCGTGCGTGCGTGCGTGCGTGCGTGCGCGCGCGCGCGCGCGCGCGCGCGCGTGTGTGTGTGTGTGTGTGTGTGTGTGTGTGTGTGTGTGTGTGTGTGTGTGTGTGTGTGTGTGTGTGTGAATAAATAAAACAGAGTTCAGCAACGTTTCTCCATAAAATATGCATTTTCACCAAGTGATAAAAAGCGTAGGTTTCTTAAAACAGCGGGTGTGCATATTGTAATGGGGTACACGTGGGCTAAGTAGCTTTCAGATTTCGAGTCATAGTGTCAGCTTGCTTATTTTGAGGTAGCACACAATGAAATCGAAAACCCAAATAGTTTTCACAGGTTCTGTATAGAATAGATAGGCACATGTAGTTTGTACATGCTACGTTGTGCAGATTCTTGGCCTTGGAACATGCGATTTTTGTGGCGATTGTGGAATCGCTGTAGGCTCATATGTAATTCGCTGAGAGATACGACGTTTTTCTCAAATAAGTTCATAATATTGGTAATACTAGAGTGCACATTGCTACATATGGCATGACTATTTTCGTAATGTAATGCAAACGCTGTGTCATCTCCATTTTGGTACAGTGCTGTTAATAAATTGTGAATTTCTGACTCGTTTACATTAACTGAAATAATGCAGGCCCTCGCGAAAAAGCTTGCAGCCGAATCACTGTAATTCCATCCTTTATTTAAAACGCCCTTGAATGGGGGAATTTAAGGAATAAAACTGAACTTAACTGAGCTCCACATTACGTCCCCCTTAGATCGATATACTTTTGTCATTTTTACTGCTTGTTCACTGTTATAGAAGTTTTTAATACGCACGCAAATGGGCCCCGAACATCAATATCTTCCTCGCGGATGATGTACAACGGCATCGCATGGCTCCTCGAAGCCCGAAATAAGTAGCCTCAAGAGATGAACGGGTTTCGCCAAGACAGGTCTGCGTCTGATAAGGTCATCCACTTCGTTTCCCCACTTGAAGAGGATCTTTGTGCTAGACGCATCCCGACAGCCGATTTCCTTGACAGCAAGGGCTACTTTTGACTGGCGGTCACCATGCCGTTCTTCTAGGGTTTAGCGGTCTTGGCCATCATGGAAGCTCTACAAGTGTATCGAAAAATGTTTGATTGAGCTGAAAACTTTTATGCACACTCGAAGCGGTCCAGTGCTTCACGCAGTGGCGAAGGGTGGAAGCGGAGGCGGCAGCCGTCCGGCACTGCGTTCGTGCTGCCGGAGATTTCGCTTGGATCACCGACGCCGGCCTACTGCGTCCCTTTTAAGTGTGGAAGTGGCAGCCGATGGATTGAGGTTGCAACCGTCGGACGTTGGGTCTGTGCTACCGGACGATTTATGCAGACATCTGTATCTGGAGCGCGTTACTATCGCTCTACATCACCCAGTGACGTCTTCAGAAAGCGTTACTGGACATCTAAATTTATTTCGCTTCCCGAAATCTTCGTATATTCCCAGAAAAGTGTTGTCAGGTCTTTCAGAAGGAAAACATTGACCTGATATCCACTCGTACTAGGAGGACGAGTGCTACCGTACGTGCGGTGCCAGTGATTACTCGTTACTGCTATTTAAATGTCTCTTGGACGCCTCAGCTCAAAATCTCCGTGAGACGATTTGTACGGGATAAAAAGTTTTCAGGCTTATGCCGAGAACACGATGGAATAGCAACTACCACCCAATAGATCTGCTTTAAAATGTCTATGATGACAGAACACTACAGTATTGCTTACCGGTAGTTCACAGATTCCCAGTTAGTTCACAGTTCTATTAACATGGTGGGGCGCTTTGAAGGACGATAATAGAGCGAGTTCCCAGGACGCCTATGCACACTTCTATGAGATCTTTTCTGAAAATCGTTGACATCAAAATCTAAGCAGTAATACTTGTTGTTCTAGACACATGGTTCTGCGTGCTTTCGTGTGGTTTCCAGGTAAGAGTTCCGCCTTCCATGTTAGATGCATGCGAACCGGAACTGATTAAATGCATATTTTTGTTTCTAAAAAAAACGTGTACTTAGTCTCCTGCGGTCAGTGCAGTGCGCAAAACTGGGCAACCGGTATTTCATGGAATACTTTATTTCACACAGAAAATTCGGTTCAAAGTTGTAACGACGTCCACAGGGAGTAGATGCTACCACCTGTGCGATAATTTTGTTTGAATGAAAAGGAAAGAAACCAGCTCGTAATTTAGAGACGTATTTTAGATAGTGAATCTAAATATAGATTCATTTGTACTAAGCTCTACATCTCCGTTTGTGAATTTTACTATGTATTACAGGGTGAGGGATTGCAAATGGGGATTGGAAATTAGCCACATGGTGGAAGAAAAATTTGGCAATTGTGATTCCAGAATTTGTAATGAATGTGGGGATGGCATTAAGCACCATTTAGAAATTATTCTGTAAAATTGTGTTTCCAGCATTTTCTCGCACACTGCGCACCGAAAATTCAGTGTGTTATTTTAGTTCTCGTTTTCACCTGCGATGTCGTACTTACACTGATGATCACATCGTGCATCTCTTTGCATCTTCGATGTAGAGCGAGGTGATGGTGCAAGAGCTTGGCCAGGAATTTGTTTCAAGGCAGTGCAAAAGTTCTCTTACAATAAAACTGCAACGATTAGTGCCGATATGACTAATCAGTTCAGTGGCGTCAAGCGCAGTGCGTCTCACGATGTACTGGCACCGTAGATGCAATCAATTTTGTTCCTTGCACACTTTATTTCTCTTTTGTATGTCCGCTGGCTGCCTACATGAAAATGTTAAATTATACGAACTCCGGCTGGTGCAGAATAAGTCTCCATTGTTCTTGTCCAGTCTACATGCATCAGAAGGCTGCTTGCAGTCTTGCATGAAAGCTGGGCGGTTGTGGCCAAAAACGAGTAAAAGTACACACAGAATCGGTAATAAATCTAGGAGGACCCACCATTGCATACACTTTACAACTAGCATCGCTGTTAATAACCCACCTATAAGTGATATCGGCGATGCATTAACGACGAATCTTAAACTAGCGAGGAAAACCTGGCACATGTGCCTAGTCCTGGCGCGAACGCAGGGCTATTATTTGCAGACTGGCAGAACATAGGCATACTCCTGCGCAAACGTCGGACCATTATTAGTAAACCGGCTGAACATGGGCGTAGTGTCCGTGCGAATGGTGCCCATTAGGAATAGACTCGCTGAATATGAGCATAGTGTTGGTGCGAATCGCGGGCCATTATTAATAGTCTGGCTGAATATGGGCATACTTTTGGCGCCAACGTCGGGCCATTGTTGACAGAATGGTTGAGCATAGACAGCCCGGGCGTGGACGATGGTGCACTGCCGATAGCTAGACTGGCTGAGCACGGGCCGCCCTGTCTTGGCATCAAGGAATGGCCATTGTTGGAGAAATTTACCGATTCCCCAAATGCCAAATTGGGACCTATATTTATACCAACTTTTTCCACTATTTTGCCACTGACTGGCTATTCATTTTTGGCTGCTGAGACTGGTCATTACTTTGACATCTTGAGTGACCTGCCTTTTCTCGCGCCACGTTGACAATGTGAAAGGCAAGGAAAACAATAAAGCAGACGAAGCTGACGGCTCCAAGCATGCGGTAAAAGTTGTCGTATGATCCTCTTGCATCCCGAAAGTGGCCTGAAATATAGGGAAAGAGACGGAAGACAAGGTTAAGAAGGATGCTCTTGTAAGCACCGCCTCTTGAGTACAGTTTGCATGTGTGAAAGCAAACATTTCGCGTAATGCGGCCTTTCTACTGTTGTAGAGTGTGCAAACTTCAGTACTGATAATATATTTTCTCTCCGGTGAACAAGCCTGGCTTGGCTGTCGAAGTAGAGAAAACATGAACCAACTTCGGCAGTCGCATTTTTACGCAACAACGAAATCCGCTCCCTTACGCGATCAGCTTCGATAAGCGAGCGACTGCTGCTCGTCGTGGCTTCGTTTTAGTGCTTGGATTTAAGAGTACGCGCAAAGAACCTTGAAGAGTAACACCAGCGGCGATGCAATCTTTCGAAGACGAAAACTCTTCGAGGCGATATTCTAGCTTAGTGCATCAGAGCGCACGCACGCACTAAAGTAGAACGAACCAGCTATGAAAGAAAGAATTTGAACTAAATGGAAGAACGCGCGCGGAAGCCAACTGACCTGTATGCGGTCCAATAAAAGGCCCGTATCTTTACTCTTTGGCGATAAGGTACTTTAGTACAGCATACGCTAAATGTACGCAATAGGAAAATGAACGCTGAAAATAGCGTGCTCTTTGTGCGTGTGTGTCAAAGGCTATTTCTAATGAAGCTTTAGAGTACACGTAAGCCGCTAAGACGCCCATGTGTCGAAGCAACCCGCATAACAGCACGTCCGGTTCTCAGAGAACGCTCTCGTTAAGAATCCGATTTCCCGATGCCACAAAATTCAGCGCATTTTTGAAAGAAGAAACAAAAACAGCGTTGCGTGGACGTGATTTCGCCAGCTCGCGTCGTAGAACAGGGGACAAGCAAACCCCGGAGAGCTCATAGCCTTTTGTAGGTTGTTTCCGTCTCCACCATCGCTCGCCGGATTTACCTGACCGCACGTTGTCGTTTTTTTCTACAATGTCGAAGTAGTTTCTACTCAATGCTGACGGGAAGGGCGCAGCTTTGCTTGTGCCAAACGATGCCATCTGCCTATTCGTTCGCGAGCAAGCGGCGGCGTCCCACAAAAAATATCTCGAAGCACCTCGAAGAAAGTCTCCCCGCCTGACCAATGGGGGCTTACGCCCGGCGCAAGCAGAAGAAAATAGCGCAGCTGATACTGTGCATATGTGCGCGACTGCCTTGGCGCGGGGAACGAATGGACGCGTGAGGCGCCTATATATGAAGGGCGTTGACAGCTGTCTGTCAGCGCGAGCCACCGTTTAAGCTTCAGAGAAGCACGCCCGTTCGACTCCCAACGAGGCATGGCGCGCGAGTCTTCGGGACGGCACCGTCGTGAACCTCTGGTCGTCGGACTGTCGCAGTGCCCATTGAACAAACAGTGTTTTGTTTGCTTGTCTCTCTTAAGTGTTAGTGCACTTTAGGTGCAATATTTCTTTTGTAATGTAATCTCTCTCAGGTATAACTTTGCACGAGTTGCATTGTCTTGTTAATCACTTCGTATGCGCTCGTAGGAGTGACTTTAGAATCCTCTGTATCGTCTCTTTGCTATATAAACTTTGTTTTCCTTGTGAACCTTTAGCTCCAACCCATTCTCTGGCTTGCGACCAGTTGAAGCTGGGCACCAAACTACCAACCCCCGAGTCACTTGGTGGCTGGTCTCTGCTGAGCTTGCCGCGCTGAGTCGAGGGCATCCCCTTTGCGTCTGTGTCCCCTACACCCACACGCTTTAATGGTGTCTGGGAACGCACGTTAAAGTGCGCGAAGTGGTGACATCCGAGTTTAGCGTCCGCTACTCTTGCGTCCATTGAAACAGTGTTTTCAGCAGAATAGAGGGCTTCGAATTAGGACCCCTGGCTTCGAAATAAATTAGTTGGAGCATTTTTGAGTGTGGTCACTGGTCATAAATTGGACATCGAGCAATACCTTCTTTTCACCTCACCTACAACAAAACTTTAGGGCTGTAAATTACCTTGATTTATTTATTTGAAGTCAAATTTTAGCAGCTCCTGTGCCTAAAGAGGAGCGCCGGTTTTTTGACAAAAATGTTTCTCGCTCTAAACACCACATCACACAACTAGGCAGAAGTTATCTCTGCGTGTATGCTCAATTAAAGGCATAAATGTGACAAACCGCTTAATGACCCAAAAAACCCTTACGTTTAAAGTAAGTTATAGCATATAAAACTAAATAATAACATCTTATTTTCGAGGCCATATATCGCAGCCGGATATTCTCAAAACTACACAGTGAGTGTGTATCATCCAAGGCTAAACTTTTCGTTTTAAGCCTAAATGTGTCCAGGTGTGTACTATAGCCTGGAAAATACCCTTGCCATACGCTTTTACCCCATATTGTCCCCGCCAGTGCTCTTGGACCAGTGTTCATAATTTATCAGTGATTTTTACTTTATCATACCTTATCCTGCCAGTACTTAGGAGCGCCTAGGTTTTTCGTTATACATTAGCTTCCAGTATTTCTGCCGTTGGCAGCGTTAGGCTTTTAACCTCCAAAGTAATTCTCGGAAAAGTCCCAAAATCGGAAAGTGTTTTTAAGTACTAATAGTTTCTCCCTGCAATTCTTCTGAAAACATATTAGTTAATCGGTGCCTGGTTAGAAGAAACTAGAACATTTAAAAGAGGAAAAGCTGCATTTGAGGGCCGCTTTCCCTTAGTGCAGACATAGTAATTGTTCACAACACGCAGAAATGCGACGTATTTATTTCGTCCGATAAGCTGCAACACATTGGAAAGTGCATATACATTTTTTCCTCTTAGCACGAACTGTTTTGATAAATCAGTCGTAAATGTGCACAGTTTAATGCAGTACCGGCGTCGCCGACGCTCTCGTCTGGACCTGAAGCCGTCTCCAGCTATACAACAAAGCCAGAGTTCCTGTCGGAAACAAATTCTAGGTCGCCAGAAACAATGTTGTCAGAACTGTTGCAAAAAATAGCTCCTCCGCCAGAGACATCGCTACCGCCGGCATTCTTCAGGCGCGACGCAATTATGAAATGATTATTGTTAGCCTTAAAACACGCACTAAAGCCGCGAAACACGTTTTGTCGTGAATAAATACCACCTTTCACTGTTGAAAATTTCAACCTATGGAATTGTTGATCGTAACTCTTCTTGGGCGGTGGCTGGAGTGCAAACGCGGGGAGGGGGGGGGGGGGTCGAGTGTGACACGTCATTGACGATATTGGTACTATCTCCCACGACGAGTACAGCTTGAGGTTCACTGTTAAAGGGTGAATGATGATTGAGGCAGTAACCATGTGAACGATGTTTCTCGAAAGAAAAAAAAGGCATTGACACTAACTCGCCTGCAGAGTGCGCTGACATTTTTAACGAAAATTGCGTTAAGCAAGAAATTTTTTAGTTTTATGCCACAGTAACCGATAACGTCACTGCTTTTGCGTCTTTCCTTTAACTTGAAATGTTTTCCTTCCCAAAGTCGTGAACAACATACCGCACCCAACGCTTCACTATCACCTGCGCCGCATGCCGATAAAATAATAATCTTTATTCAAATAGTCCTTATTCTAATAGTAATAGTCTTTATTCTCAATTCCATCAATTGGCTGAATGATAAAGGTAAACAATAACTGTACTTGTGTTCCCGCTAGCCTCTTTCGATGTAGCTTTATAATTGTGCTAATTTTTGTGAAGACTACAAAAGAGTACTCAAGTGAGCTAATCGTTCTTTGATGCTGTCGCCAAAACATGAGAAACGTTGGCTGGTAGTAGAGGCGTCTGGAGCAGTGGTGTTGGTTAAAAAATAAATTCTATTTGTCTTTTGCGCTGAATTTTGTAATGCGTTGAATTTATAGCGATAACAGGCGTTTCTCACCAGGGGACAATTCTAGGCTATTGTAGGCGCATCGTGCCACGCCACTATGAATGGGCGCGTCAAAATTAGTTATGACAGCGATCTGACCGTAGATGACACAGCTTTTTTGCTTATCATGTCTTCAGCCTTCTTCAACATAAAGACCAAAGCGGCTCCTAGATAGCGGGAAAGATATGTTAATTCATATTTTTGATATAAAACTGTTCCCTCAGAGCATGAAAAAAAAACCGTTTTAAACAATGCTTCCTTTATAGAACTTTTGTTATTGATCAAGTTTTTCTACAGCACGAATTCCTAGATAAAACGCTCCGTCTAAGTTCAGAACTGTTAAAGAATCAACTGCTGTTGATTCTTTACTGGTTAGACCTGGCGAAGTATTACTTTCGCAATAAAAATAAATATATTTGCGACTCAAATTCCGGTAATGGTTAGGTAGTTTATGCCTCACACAAGCAAGTCACGTCAAGTAAGCTTGATCAGTCTCTAAACGCGCGCAAAAACATAAGCTACCTGGCGGCGAGTTCATGCACAAGCCCACAAGATGCCCCCACACTCACCGACAATCCGTGGACTCAGAGCTGATAACGGGATCATGACGAGGCCATCCAAGCCGCAGCATGCCGCCGTACGGCCGACTCCAAGATAGGTGGCAACCAGCACGTACTTCATGCACAGGATGTACCCTCCTGATGCCCCCACCAGAACTGACAGAACTGCCACGGCTGGGTAGGTGGAGACGTGAGGTATCGCCATTAGGCCGACACACTGCGCTAAAAAGTTGAACGCGTACAGAGGGTGCCGGCAGAAGGGTAACAGGTCCGCCATGAAAGGCAGCGCGATTCGTCCCAGTAGGTGACCCGCCGAAAATAATGTCAGTAACTGCTTCGATGTGCTCAGCCCCATTCCTTTATCGGTGCCATAAACCACGATTGTCTTTGTGATTTCCGTGCATATGAAATCATCGCCCACGACTGTTATCGAGAGGACGTAGAAAGCTGGTGCGCTGAATAACGCGAAGACTTGTCTTAAGGTGGCGGCCTGCCGTGTGTCAGTCTTCCCTGCTTCGTGATTAACGGAGCCTTCCTCTGGCTTATAACTGAAAGGAAAAAATCATTGTTCAGAACAAAAAAACAAGAAACGATGAAAGCTGGACACTATTGGACATGTATAAACCTGAAGACTTGGTTCAAGTTCTCGGACTGCAAACACCGTGCTATACTTCCGGTCAGCTTTCTGTGGCACTGCAGTACAGGCTAGGCACGAAAGAAGAGGAGATAGACCTTGCCCTCATGCGAGGCGGATTGGCTATATGAGCCCTGGTGTTGCCTTACCGCCTCTTTAGCTTGCTCCTTCACCGACCTGGAAGGAAATCTCAAGCCACTCACGAAGACTTCGACACGAGGACACGTAGCATGCGCAAGTGCAGTCATCATTGAAAAGGAGTACACAGGACGCGTCATTGAACTACAATTGGTATTTGTAAGTAAACCCGTGCTCCACCAAACTTCAAGTAGTGAATCGTTTCTGGCAGCCATGTTGAGAATTTCCGCACATTTTCTTAAACATGCCCTTTCATAGAAGAATAATAACTAAAAAGATTTCCTAAAAATTTAATTTGGTGATCAATATGTTGCATGTAAAACAAATGCAGTGTTTTAAAAAATTCTCAACTCAGTTGTTTTCAGAGCAAACATTTTTGTAGCTTACTCAGGTCCAAGATTTTACGACTATAGAGAGTAACCTTCTTTAAGGCAATATTAAAAAAATTAGACGAATTATTGCCCAGACCTGTACTGAAACGAAGAAAAGAATTTTTATGATCTTTCTGGAAGTTATCATAGTTAATAGTGAGTTAGAAAATATTTGTGCCATTCATATCACATGCTGCGTAGATAAATTGCTGCAGGAAGTGTATGTACCCCATCGCTGCCCTTAAAGGCTTCAAGGTCGGCAACAGTGTGCAATAGGACGAAGAGAAGGTTGCTCAATCTCGCATTTTCTCTAGTTGTGTCCTATTTATTGTGTCTTGACGTCCGTCTTCACTTGGGGCGCTAACAAAGCGCTGTCTCCTCTCAAGCGTGACCTACGGGCATCAGCGATATGCGATACTCGGTGCAGGTTACCTTCTCCGTTTCTTAGCGGCTCACAACACTACTTGGGTGACATACAGTACTTCACACTGCCAAGTATAATTTTCGCCATTTCCGTAAGCTGGCCTAACGATTTATGGGACGGATCGACGAGTTTAAGTGAATATGGCAATCGTGCTGAAACCAATACTGCTAAGGGTTTCAAAACGTCAGGCTTGTGTTTATCAGCTGGCCTGGTTTTCTTTCAGTAAATGATTCGATTTGATGTCTTGAAGCAGGAAGCTGTATTGAAATATACTTTTATTTTTCATCATTGCGTAAGGTGGTGGTAGCAGCAAAGTTTCTCACTGGTCACCCCTATTTCAGTTTACCAGCGCATCATAGAGAAACACAAACGCGGGGAAGAGGTTGTACCGCATGAAATTAACTATCTCTAGCCTCTATTATTATGAAGGAGAAGTGAGGATGAAAAAAAGAATGGAATAAATGAACACAATGGAAATGAAGGAGGAATTTCTTAAAATGGCACGATGAAAAATGGGCCAAAAACTACATTTGTTTGTAATATGAGTGTCGAAATATTCTGTTATGATAAGAAGCATTACTAGTTGACGCGTGGGAAGGCTCATCTCTCCACTTCGAGTAGCCTCAAGTGCATACAAATCAAACACACTCTGTTTCACAAGCACAAACAAGCGACACCGATTGCTCCGATGGTCCGAGATCAGCGTGGGCACCTGATTTGGTAAAATTCACGATATTTCAGCTTAGGCTTGAAAATTATAGACTGCAAGGAATTATCTGAGCTGGTGTCGTAGAATGTCCCTGCGCTAGGCTTGGTGTTATCGCAGTGTCAATGGTATCTGTGCTCACAACGGCTTAGCGTAAGCGACTTCCGTAATAACGCAATTTCTGTCGGCTAGCACCTCTATTCTGGAGCATGTTATGATGTAATAATAGTTGCATTTTAGCGGAGCTTAGTTCCAGCTGAAAAACAAATAACTGCACTCAGGTACCTAGACGAACGCAATTGATAATTACCACAAATATCAACGCTGCAAGAAAAGCTTCGGCAAAATAACACAAATTGCACAACGTAATTTGATGTACTCATGCACAGATGCAGTGCCTATATATACAGCCAGTTTTTGTTTTTTATTCCACACAGTAACCCTATAATTCCATGACATCCAGGCAGCACTGCGTGCGAAATAACAAGAGGATTTTCAGGAGAACGTGGTCATGATTTGCGCAAGGTCACAAAAAAATGTTTGGTTTATGGTTGGTTCATGGGGTTTTACGTCCCAACGCGACCCACGCTTTGAGGGACGCCGTAGTGAAGGGCTCCGGAAATTTCGGCCACCTGGGGTTCTTTAACGTGCACTGACATCGCACAGTACACGGGTCTCTAGAATTTCTCCTCCACAGAAATTCAACCGCCGCGGCCGGGATCGAACCCGCGTCTTTCGGGTCAGCAGCCAAGCAACATAACCACTGAGCCACCGCGGCGGCAGAAAAATTGGAAACAACAGTGAAAGCCTTTATATGGCAGATGGTTGAAAATGAATAATGATGCTCATGATTCCGGAGATTACAATGACGCTGTCCGTTTACCTTTTTTTCTGTGTACCGTAACCATTAAGAACGTCCAATTCGTTGTGAGCAGACTTGAACCGTTTGAAGGGAACGCCGACAGCGGAGGGATTCTTGACCAGCATGACGATTGGAACGGAGTGCATAAGAACACCACCGAAGACAAGCATCGCCCCGTCAAGAGCGTACGTGACGACAAGGCGGGACAGCACATACGGGCTGACGACGGCGCTGACGCCCCAAGCACCGAACATCAGCGAGGTTGCTGTGGAACGGTACTTGTCGAAGAAAAGCAGAATGTATATGGCGCCCGACGTTAGGAACAGGCCGTGCCCGAAACCTGCAAAGAAATTCAAGTATGCACATATTACTTTGAGGTTCCCGGATGACCACTCAGAGAATTTCAATTTTTGACTCATGAACTGCAGCTATTTGATAAAACATCAGTTCTGCAAGACTTGGTATACTTTTCTCGTGCTTTTTATAAAGGCTGGTACAGTTAAAGCTTGTTAAGGTTTATGACATTATCTTGCCAAAGCATAACACATCTCGCTAAATATCAATGAAATATTTTATAATGTGACCTGCCATGTCTCCTCAAGCAACACATGCCGAAATAATGCCTAAATTTCGGTTACTATAACGTAAAATGTTTATTGGCGAAAGGTGTCGCAACAGTGCTAGGCGTCTGGCAGAGCCATCAAATCCATCTGATAAGCCTATAGGTGGCGAGAGGTTAGCCAAATCAGCAACGTCGGAAGATAACGGTCTGTATAATGAGTGTACTGAATGGAAGTTTGGCTGGAAAAGGGTGGCGTTCAAATGACCGTGGGGCTCGACGTAACTGGGAAAACAGGACAGGGGTGGAGGTGGTGGAGGAAGACGCATCCATATTTGAATCTTTAGCTGAGACCTATTAAGCACATACCATACTTGCTTCTGCCACATCGTACCCATATCTTGAATCTAGTCCTCTCTATGGTCGTTTTTCCAGCTAAGATGCAAATTTCTAAACTAAGAACATTCTTGAAAGGCGGAGATCGCAACAGTTTGTCTAACTACCGTCCAATATCCCTGCTACCGATGTTTTCAAAAAGGTAGAAAAATATGTTACACTCGCATCATGACATTTGTTGCAACTCAGAGCTTATTAGCACCGACACAATTCGGCTTTGGAAATGGAAATCAGTAGAGCTAGCACTACTAACACAGAAAGGTATGTTATTAAAAGCATTCGTGGAAAAGTAAATGGTAGTTTGTATATGCACAGAATATTTAAAAGCCCTCTATCTCATTGATTTTCAAGCATTGCTAAGCAGACTATAAATATATGTAGAGAGAGGGAAAGCTTTATCACTTATAACATCATACCTTGAACTCCGAATTCAAAGCGTCTGAATAGCTGACAGCTTATCATCATGCAAACGTGTTGTTTCTGGCATCCAGAGGGAAGCAGTTTGGGCTGTCCTGTTCAACTCTTAGATAAATGACATCACTACAGTCCACTATATTGCAGATTATATATCATCCGCAGCTTACACCTTCTCATGATATCGCAACAGTAACTTACAATTATTAGAAAATGGCATCTACAACGTCCTTCAAGGCAGGCATAAAGGGAGTGCCGCGAACTCCCTGAAAATTAACACTAAGAAAACAAAGGCTGTCAATTTTACTGCCGGTTAATCACAGGTACCGTACGCTTTAAAAATCAGATTATGATCAGAGTCAATAGGAATTGTTGATACAATTAAAACATTCAGGGTGAATCTTTACAAAGACATGTCCTGGCACAAGAATGTTAAATGCATGAAAAAAAATCAAACTCTTTTGAATTTTGACAAAGTTCCACTCCTTCCTGCCACAAGTTGTGAAACTACTCTACCAAAATACATAATTTATTATATAAACAATTTCTTTCATGCATTGGAGACAACAGCCAAAACTACCCCATGTCGCATATATACTACAAGAATAGTCTGTCAAATCGTAGGTCTGACTCAGTAGCTCACACTGGCGAATATTGTTCTCGGGTTAAAATTACAATTGTATGTAGTTTATATACGTATACCTTGACAAAAAGGTAAAAACAAGGACTCCTCCATAACCAGAAATAAATAATGAAATTGAACAACTAATTAAGTCAACAAGCCTTCGTGACTCGCGTTTTTCACAACCTTGAAAAATGCCTCTTTCAGGGACAAAGCTAGGCCAAGAAATGCTACGTGATTTTCTCCCAACATTTTAAAACAATTTTCACTGGAATCAAATTCATACTAACCGCACTAACATTTCTGATCTTATAGTTTTCTTTGTGGAGGAAGGATCAGGCCACTGAAATTAGGAGTCTATTACCACTGCTATCTGCTTTTGCCTTATCAGAATAAGCTTAGGGCCCTTTAGAAGTGGCTTTACATACAAATAGTACCTACTGGAAATGTACCAAGCAAACGAGGAACATAGTGAGCCGAGACAACACTGTTGCCCTCGTCCAGCTACTGTTCTGAGGTTGTTTCAGGCTTGCATAAAGGCCAAATCACTAGTGCCACGTTTTAACGGCACCGCTACCTCTGGTCAGGAAAGGCTGTGCCGCTGTGCATTAATAAATGAAAAGAAAATGAAAATAGGTTTGAAAATCGAAAATGAAAATCAAAATCGAAAATGAAAATCGCAGAGCACACGGGCGCCTTTTGCGATTCGCCTCCATCGAAACACGGCCGCCGCGGTCGGACTAGAGCCTGGGTAGACCAGCTGTTTAGGCAACCGCCTTAACCACTGAGCCACCGCAGAGGGGAAACGAAGAAAGCAGATATCGATGAACTGCCTTTCATGATCTGAGGGAACCTGCGAAATGCCCTCCAATCCATTCCATTGTTTTAGTTCGTTCACTATCATGATCCGGATGTAGGATCACTACTTGCGCTAAGCACACGTATTTCTTTACCACCACTTTCTAGTGCATCGCTACCAGTCGTAAACTATTGTCCCGTTCCGAGACGGTTGAACATTACTTTGGTTCTTCATAATAATTTTTAGACCGACCGTTCTGCTCTGCCTAAGTCATTCATCATGCCTTCCGGTTCAACCCCTGGCGGACTTGGCAAGGCAATAACATCTGTAAATCGCAAATACTACGGTATACTCATTTACGTTCCTAAGCTAGGCCTCTAAATAGCGCCTGTAAACAGGCGGTGAATGGCATTGGCGAGATCCGTCTCCTTGTCTGACACCAATCCTTACTGGGACTTTACTCTTGATTTTATGGAGGGCTATGATGGCTGTGCAACTGTTAAATATATCTTCCAGTATTTTTAAGAATTGCTCATCTCCACCTTGATTCTATAATTCCAGCATGACTGCTGAGGTTTCGATGTATTCTAATGATTTATCGTAATCTATGCAGCCTATATATAGTCGTTGGTTATATTCTGTACATTTCTCTATCACCCAATTGATAATGTGAATATGGTATATCGTCGAGTAGCCGTTAAGAAAGCCTGCCCAATCATTTGGCTGACTGATGTCTACGGCTGCTCCGACTCTATGAGCGATTACTTTAGTAAATGCTCTGTAGGCAACGGACCGTGAGCTGACCGTTCTTTAATGTTTCAAGCACTTGACGTGCCCTTTCTTATGGACCAAATTGACATTACTGTTCTTCCAAGTTTCTGGCAAGCTTGAGTTCATAAGGCATTGCGTGTAGAGGCTGGCTAGGTTTTCTAACACAACCTTCCCCTCGCCTTTCCATCTTTGCATAGCTCTTAACGCTTTCTTTACTGCTTCTTCCGTTAGTGGCGTATATCCCATTCGGTGCGCTACTGCGCCTCTCATTAACGTCCTGATTATATTGGCTACTCTAGATATTTATGAGGAACTTTTCAGCTAATTTAACTGTCTTACACATATTGCTAATGACAGTGCCCACTTCGTCTCAATGTATACAGCTGATCTTTGCCTGTGCAAGTTTCATCACTCCTTTAGCTGTTCGGAAGAGCATGCTTGATTTTCTCCTTGCTAAATTTACTTATGTCGGCTGCCTAGCTCTTACTGATTAGCTTTTATAGCTCTGCCTGTTCTATTTTGTCGGTGGTGTCACAAGTGAGCTGCATTTAAAATAGTTCTTGTAATATTCTTTAGCCGAAACCAAAATATGAAAGCGAATCTTGGTAGATTTTAAATTGTACAAGTTTGAAATGCTTGTAGTACCGTAATAAGAGACCGTAACCCTCATAAACAATAGCACCAATTCAAAACTGAACTCACCATTGAAGAGGGGTTTATTGGCAAGTTCGAAGGACTGGCAGCGAAACGATGGCACAGGCTGTTCGAGTAGCGGCGGCACCAGAACAGAACCAAGAGCGAGCTCGAGCTCTCCACGCGCGCGGCCGCCGGAATCGGAGGACGCACAAATCGCTTCGTCGTCGTTGGTGCTGGCGCTCTGCCTTCTTCATTGCAACTGCCCCGGCGAAAACAAGGAGCCATCCTGGCGACTCAGGGCGAGCAGGTGACGATGGGGTCGTAGTAGGGTTTTAGCCGGTTCACGTGAACAATTTCGCGGCCGCGACGGCGGTGGTCCGAGGAAGGCGTGACCGGTTCGACTGTGTAGTTCACAGGTGAAGTGCGCTGCACGACACGGTAGGGACCGAGGTACTTAGCCGCAAACTTGGATGCAGCCGGTACAGACAGCCAGACGAGCGAGTCAGTTGGAAAGTCATGGGTGGGCTTGCCTTGGTCAGTCTCATATTTGCGGAGGCTTTGAGTGGCGGATGTCAACGAGCGAGCCAGCTGGCGGCACTGCTCGGCATGACGGGCAGCGTCGGAGAAAAAGGTGCATTCAGAACTGTCGGGGTTGTAAGGAAGGATAGTATCCAGAAGACAGGAAGGTTCACGGCCGTATAAAAGAAAGTAAGGGGAAAATCCGGTGGTGGCCTGGGAAGCAGTATTGTATGCATAAGTTACGAATGGTAGGACTTGATCCCAATTAGTGGCGTCAGAGGAAATATACATGGCGAGCATGTCACCAAGAGTCCGGTTGAATCTTTCAGTGAGGCCGTTCGTTTGGGGATGATAGGCGGTGGTCGTGCGATGAACGGTGTGGCACGCATCCAGAACCTCGTGAACGACTTCGGATAAGAAAACGCGGCCGCGATCGCTGAGTAGTTCCCGAGGGGCCCCGTGGCGTAGGACGAAGTGATGAAGGAAAAAGGATGCGACGTCGCGAGCAGTAGCCGAGGGCAGGGCGGCCGTCTCCGCGTATCTTGTGAGGTGGTCCACAGCTACGATAATCCAGCGATTCCCGGCAGGCGTGCACGCGAGCGGACCATACAGGTCGATGCCCACGCGATCGAAGGGACGAGCTGGGCAAGGCAATGGCTGTAACGGGCCGGCGGAAAGACGAGGAGGTGATTTCCGCTGCTGACAGGCAGTGCACGAGCGTATATAGCGGCGGACAAAAGTATACATTCCGCGCCAGTAGTATCGCTGACGCAGACGCTCGTAGTTTTCAGCAATCCAGCATGTGCACATTGTGGGTCGGCATGGTGATGCATACAAACATCAGAGCGAAGGTGGCGAGGGATGACCAAGAGCCATTTGCGGCCATCCGGGCGATAGTTGCGGCGATACAGTAGAGAGTCTCGAATTGTGAAATGGCAAGCTTGACGACGAAGTGACCCAGGGAACGATGCCGTAGACGGTGCGCTGAGGAGGTCGAGGAGTGAAGAAATCCATGGGTCTCGTCGTTGTTCGAAAGGGAGGTCCGTGGCGGTGAGAGCGGCCAGCGTCGAGTCGGATATGGACGAAGCGGGCGCAGGAGATGGCAAAGGTGAGCGCGACAAGGCGTCAGCGTCGGAATGTTTGCGGCCCGACCGATACACAACGTTAATGTCATATTCCTGCAGACGAAGGGCCCAGCGGCCGAGGCGTCCAGAAGGGTCTTTCAGTGTAGCCAACCAGCAGAGGGCATGGTGATCAGTAACAACGTCCAGGGGGCGGCCGTATAAGTAGGGACGAAATTTTGTTAACGCCCACACTATGGCGAGGCACTCCTTTTCTGTAACACTGTAATTGGCTTCCGCTTTGGTGAGTGCACGACTGGCGTAAGCAACAACGTATTCGGAAAAGCCCGGTTTACGCTGCGCAAGGACTGCCCCGAGGCCGATGCCGCTGGCGTCGGTGTGGAGCTCAGTAGGCGCGCTGGGGTCGTAATGGCGAAGGATCGGTGGTGAAGTCAGAAGACGACGGAGCGTATTGAAAGCATCGTCGCAGGTTGAGTTCCAAGCAGATAGCTTGGTGGGACCATTCAAAAGCTTTGTAAGCGGCGCAATGATAGAGGCGAAGTTGCGCACAAAACGGCGGAAATACGAGCACAGGCCCACGAAGCTTCGCAGCTCTTTAACAGAAGTCGGCTTGGGAAAGTGCGTGACGGCACGTAGCTTCTCTGAATCGGGCAGGACGCCATCCTTGGAGACAACGTGGCCGAGTATGGTCAGCTGGCGGGCGCCAAATCGGCATTTCTTTAGGTTCAGTTGGAGACCGGCGCCGGTGAGACAGGTCAGTACCTTGTGCAGCCGCGTGAGATGAGTCGGAAAATCGGGCGAAAAAGCGACAACATCGTCTAGGTAGCATAGGCAAATATTCCACTTAAGTCCACGCAAGATATTGTCCATCATTCTCTCAAACGTAGCGGGAGCGTTGCAGAGTCCGAATGGCATGACGGTAAACTCATAAAGGCCGTCAGGTGTGACGAAACCGGTTTTCGGGCGGTCAGACTCAGCCATGGGCACTTCCCAATAGCCGGATCGGAGATCCAAGGAAGAGAAGAACTCGGCGCCTTGCAAACAGTCGAGGGCGTCGTCAATACGTGGTAGCGGGTAGACGTCCTTGCGCGTAATTTTGTTCAGGCGGCGGTAGTCAACACAAAATCGAATCGAACCATCCTTCTTTTTGACCAGCACGACGGGAGACGACCACGGACTAGAAGAGGGCTGAATAACGCCGCGCTGCAGCATGTCGTCAACCTGCTCAGCGATGACGCGGCGCTCCGGAGGCGACACACGATAGGGCCGCTGGCGTAGAGGGGCATGAGTTCCGGTATCGATGTGGTGGACGATAGTGGTCGCGCGGCCCAGGGAAGTTGTCTGGTGGTCGAATGATGAGCGGAACTTGTTAAGCAGGGCGAGGAGGTGCTCGCGGTGAGGTGGGTCGAGATCGCTGGCAACTGAGCGGTGAAAAATCGCCGAGGACAGCGGGTCGCAGGTAGCGTTGGGCAGCGTGAGGGCGGCGATTGGTGTACTTTCGGAAAGAGCATCATCGTCGAAGGGTGCGATCAGGTCAACTGGTTCAACATGTCCAAGGCACTCTCCACGGAGCAACCTGAACCCAGAGGGTGAGGGATTCGAGACGACGATCTCGGCGGCACCTTGGCGCATGTCGACGACGGCAAACGGAAGAGGAAGGTGTCGGCGAGAAGCAAAGATAGGCGAAGGGGCGAAGAGTACAGGCTCGCAGGAACCAGAAATTGAGGAAAGGGGAACGAGCACGGCACTGCCGGGGGGAACATCGGTGTCGGCGGCGACCACGCATTTGGTACCAGAGCAAGGCGGCTGTTTGTCGACGGGCGCATCGCAGAGCATGGAAAAGGAGACGTGAGCACGGGCACAGTCTATGACGGCATGGTGACGGGATAGAAAATCCCAGCCAAGGATGAGGTCATGGGAGCAAGAGCTGAGCACTAAAAATTCGACGACATATAAAACGTCCGCGATGACGACACGTGCCGTGCAAGCGGCAGAAGGAAGAATGGGCTCGGCGCTAGCGGTGCTCAGCGGACGTCGCTCAGGTAAAATATTACGTTGTTTAGTTTCATGCGGTCATCCCAGTTGTTGTGACGGCTCAACCGCTCATACGAAGCCAGCCAATCCTCGACATCCTGGTCGCAGTGTCCGTTGAAAACGACGGGGTCTCTCTGCCGGACGGCACCGGAGCAAATGACGGGCTGCGATGGGACTGCTGGCTGCTGGCTTTCGTTGGTCGTCGCCATCGGAATTGTGCGGCTGCGGAGCTCCACGTTGGTAGTGTACTAGGCGAACCCGCACGCTCCACCAAATGAAGAGGGGTTTATTGGCAAGTTCGAAGGACTGGCAGCGAAACGATGGCACAGGCTGTTCGAGTAGCGGCGGCACCAGAACAGAACCAAGAGCGAGCTCGAGCTCTCCACGCGCGCGGCCGCCGGAATCGGAGGACGCACAAATCGCTTCGTCGTCGTTGGTGCTGGCGCTCTGCCTTCTTCATTGCACCATGAATAACGCCGAAGGTCCCGGCCATCCATTCGATGGTTGGTACGAAGGCAGAGGTGATTAGCGCTAATGTATTAAGAATACAGCTGAGCTGAACGATGTGATAAGCGCTGATATAACGCTGCAGTGCGAAGACAATCAGGCCTGGAATATGTAGACAACAAGCACTTACTTTTTCCCGCTTGGAAGTTATTTTCCACTAGTATTTACAAGCGTTTTACAAAGCAGAATTTGTTTGCTTGGTCACATCTACTATGTCATGGGGTATAATACCATTTCACAGCAGTGGATAATCACAAATATTGGTACAAACTAGAGTAAAAGAACTGTGAAGGGCTGATCAGATTCAGCCTTGGACCAGTACAAATTTTGAGATAATTTTAGAAACTCTCCGAGAAAAATTACAAGTTCGGGTAAACAAACTCCTCCTTCAAAAAATGCAGAGAAAATTTGTGCTACAGGTACTTCCTTTTTTTTCCGAGAGAAACACCCGGGTAATGAAAACGCAGCAGGCCTCTAGTTGAATTTTTTACACAAATATTTCAGGAGGAAAAGGAATGCGCGTTACAGGAGCGTTGCACGTTGGAGGCGGTTTTAGTTTTTGCCTCACTTTAAGCGTGAAGTATCTAGGTATGATTTACGTGTATGGATTAGTACAAGCACTGAAAATACCAGACGAGAGTCACGCAAGAAATCCCCAAAGCTATTTCAAAAAATGGATTTTCTCGCTTTTAGCCGGGGCAACACATTTTTAAAAATGTGCACTTGCACTTTTACACTGTTCTACTAGATTTCTACTCGCCTAAAAGTTATAGTCTACTTGCAAGGCAATGGTAGCATTCCTACATTAAAGCCTCCATTAGGAGCAGACAGCGCGGTGGTGCACAAGTACCGCAGTAGAAGTGTGTTAAAGCATGAAGTATTTTCCAATAAAGTGAGCTCTATGCTTCTTGAAAAAATTCAGGGGCACTTTGACTGTCTAAAGTGCGTCGAGGCGAAAGCGTTTTCGCATCACTTTGACTGGCTCTGTGGCACTGGTGGCGTCACATATAATTGAGTACTATTTACTAAGTGACGACAAATCACCAATTAATGGTCAATTACTGATTAATTACTGAATACTAATTAACTCTTAATTAATGACGCTTAAGCTTCGCCTTTAGGAGTGAACACGACAGCGTGTTGTAGCGCTGCCAGGGAGTCCACGGAACGGCACCACCCGTTTGGCGCGATGCCTTGCCCTTTGAACGCAACGCTTTTTGAGGAAAGGAAATGGCGCAGTAATTCTCTGTCATATCGGTGGACACTGGAACCGCACCGTAGAGGAAGGGAGGAAGTGGGAGTGAAAGAAGACGAAGAGGGCCGTAATGAAGAAAATGAAAATTGTATTTGAGGAAAGGAAATTACAAAGTGTATGTCTCGCATATCTCGGTGGACAGCCGTCAAAATTCAAGGGGGGGGGGGGGGGGGGGCACTTTTTTGACCTAAAGTGTGGTCACTGATGCGTGGTTACGATGTTAAGCTTCGCCTCTAAGAGTGGAACGCGACAGCGTCTTGCAACGCTGGCAGGCAGTCTATAGAACGCCATCGCCCATTCGGTTGTACGCCTCGCTCGCCGGTAAATGGGTTTTTGAGGAAAGGAAATGCATCTGTCTCTCATGTCTCGGTGGACACCTAAACCTCGCCGGAAGGGAAGGAAGGAGGATGGGAGTGAGCGAAGACACAGTATTCACTGGGCGCGCCTTTGTTCATTCCTAACCATCGAGCTGGCATGGCGAAGAAAAAAATTACCGACGATTACGTTACTTCCTAATGCGAAATTTGAGCGCAGCAAATAAGCTGTTTCACCTTTTCGATAGTGAGTCATCCCCAGCTGCGGAGTTGGTTTCAGGGACAACGCCGCCGATGCCGACACAAACAATATGATACCCTCGCTTCCGCAGCGCTAAGAACCAGGTCGAGCCGTGGGAAGGTGGTCACGTATTCGTCGACGTGCCGGGGCCTACGTGAAATAACCGGCGCGTCGGCAACTGAAGAGCACCCTATCCGCCACACAAGAACAGGGGGGGGGGGGGGGGGGAGGGACCCTTTCCTCCTCTTTCTGCATGGCGGCGACGGTGTTCTATGCAGTCACGTTATCTTGACTCTCTAGCGGCGTCAGCGGCATCCAGCGGTATCAGTCGGTCGCTGCTAGCGCTGGGGGGATGAAAGGGGGGCGGAGCTGGTTACGAGGCCGACGACAACGCCGACGACGACGCGAATCCCAGGAACGGACGCCAAAGAGCTGCGCTCTAAAAAAAGCTGGCATGGCGGAGTGGTTAGCATGCTCGTCTCGCACGCCGGAGACCGGGGTTCGATTCCCGAGCTCGACCAATTTCTTACTCGGTTTTATTTATTTATATGGCCTTACTAGAAAGGTTAATTAAGCAATTAACTAAGCTTAGTCCCACTTACTTGGAGCATCACTATACGATCCCTTCAATTGGTTGCATGGTTGATTGATTGATTGTAAAACATTCTAGCCAAAGTACAATTGGCCCCGTTTGAAATTCGCGCACTGTGTCGTCACGACCGTTTCGACCAATTGAAAAGCGTGACATTTCTGTCGACAACTGCTGCTTACAACGATGAGACATTAAAGGCTTTCGCCTTAAAATGCAGTTCTCTCAATGCGCGGCTACTATCCGAGTCGTCGAGACCAACGTTTCAGCTCAAAACGCTTAGCAATGTTCACCAGCCTATCCTGTCCAGCAGAAAATTGATTTTAGTGTTTGTGGAAAGGAAATTGAACAGTGAGTGTCTCACATCTTGGTCGACACCCGAACCGCGCCAGAAAGGAAGGGAAGTAGGTGGGAGTGAAAGACGAATGAAAGCGGTGCCGTACTGGACGGTTCCGGAATAATTTCGCCCACATAGAGATCTTTAACATGCACTGACATCGCACGGCACAGAAGTGCTTTTTTTGCCTTCGCCTCCACCTATACGTGGCCGCCATACAGGGTTGCAAACCCAGGAACTCCGGGTCAGATGCCGAGTGCGCTAACCACGGAGTCACCGCAGCGGCGCCACTTTCCTGCAGCCTGGTTATTTCAGGAATGCTCTTTCGGCCGGTTGCTTTCAACTGTAACTTTACTGTAATGCAAAAAACAAAATTTTCTGAATTTAACAGGTTTCAGCGGATACGTACTGTTATTTTTCATAACATTCTTTTGCGACCCAACTTGCTTTCCCAGCTGAAAAATACGTTTTATCTAGGGGCCTTCTATTAAGGTGAGCGTTCGCATAAAATAACTTTGGCCACCCGTTTGTGGAATGAATGCCTGTTCATAGCAGGAAACGGCACCTCTGAGAGGGTTACATGTATTGTAATGACGATAGACCACTGCAGCAGCCACAGAAACGTAGTGCGCACTTTTCAAAAATTTTCTCTTTTAAGCACAGAGGTTACCACCCCTTCACCACTACGCAAAATTCATAACCGTTATCAGGACACAGTGTGGAGTAAACAGCTGGAGTACAGTCTGCATCCACTGCTATAGAGGTGTTTTATACGTCACTGGTCAAATTGTTGTTCATCGTGCTATTTTTGGAGGATTTTAACTTTCCCTTACCTTTCTCTCGAACACAAATGGTTTCATTCACTGTGTTGGGACAGCTTTATAATGTGACACGGCTTTACAGATTTGTGAAAAGGTGAAGTGTTCCCTGTGCTCTCATTGTGACATGTGTGAGGACATTCGCAGTTCCTAAATAATGTTGCAAAGACGATGAAGTTGGCAGTGGCTAGGGTGGAGCGCTATGCTATGCCAGCAGCCATTTAATCATCTCATTGCCAACGCTCATCTCGTCTCGTTCTTCGGTTTAACGCCATGTAACAATATTTCCCTCATTGCAAATTATGTCAGGGCAAGGAATCTAAGCGGTTTAATTAGTCTCTGGCGACGTCACACCAAGCCTCACGTGGTTTCGTAAGCTACAGTAAGTTATCATGCACCGTATCTTTTACAAGCTCCAAGGTTATCACTGCCCACTTTTCTACTGCTTTCTGGTGCACTGTTTAGAAATGGGCCGGAAGATTTACATCAGTTGCACGACAAAATTCATGGTCATTATTGTTTTGTAGCGGTCACCGCGCCACGGCTGCCACATGAATTTAAAATGCGTCGAATAGTAGACACCGAAGTTGACCATTCGTGCAGTAGGCAGAAAATAACTTCGAAATTCAGGACATAGCAGAGAACCTGGCATAGAAACAAGTTAAATTCACTGCCTTCGTAATAAAAAGTGAGCAATATTTCATAAAAAGCAGAAAAATATTGGCGTACAACAGGTTTTTACTGCTTAGTTTAGCTTATGGGGTTTAACGTCCCAAAGCGACTGAGGCTATGAGAGACGCCGTAGTGAAGGGCTCCGGAAATTTCGACCACCTGGGGTTCTTCAACGTGCACTGACATCGCACAGTACACGGGCCTCTAGAATTTCTCCTCCAAAGAAATTCCAGCCGCCGCGGCCGCGATCGAACCCGCGTCTTTTGGGACAGCAGCCGAGCACCATAGCCACTGAGCCAACGCGGCGGCTTTTTACTGCTTCCATTTACAAATTACACAAAGAAAGCTAACTGTCACTCGTCTGCCTAGTCGAGTGCAGATGATTGCAATGGCTGCGCCTGCATATGGTATCAGCTATACCACTTTGCTCCAAAACTGAGTATAACGTAACGTAACATACGATACCGTAACGCACTGTACCATACCATCCCAATATACAACATAACATGCGATACCATACTGTACCGCACCGTACCGTACCGTACCGTACCGTACCGTACCATACCATACCATACCATACCATACCATACCATACGGTACTGTATCGCATCATATAATAATGTATATTAGCATAACATACCGCAATGCATAATTTAGCATGTCATAACATATGTCATAATGTAACGTACCATATAACATATCATAACATAACATACCTCCCAATACCGTAACATAATATACCTTACCAACCATACAATAGCATGCAATTTTAGAAGATAACATACCGCACTGTACAATACCATACCATACCACACCCGATACCATCGTTCATCGAGACAGTGGGTTAGTTCTGTTGCTCTGCGAGCTTTTCATCGCACATAGGCAGCCAGATAATAATCTAACTGGTTGATGAAGAAAACGCCTGTTTCCGGCTCGCATAGGAGGCGGCCCTCAAGGGCGTTTTCTGCTATGCTTGCTACCCTGACATATACAATCGCATGTACAATCTGTGTCGACTCTAGGAGCGCATCCTAAGGTGGCCCCTGCAGACAGCGCAGAACTATTCAGAACTTGGAGAGGGGGGGGGGGGGTAAGAGATTTTGACCCGGACTGCACAGAATCAGTGAGTAACTCTGCGGCGTGACTCACGAGCTACGCTCAGGGGGGTCCAGGATGATAAAAGCAGCCAGGGTCAGCCTACAGCTGGTTCTGTAAAGTGTTTAGTCATCAATTAACTAATGACTAGAGGCGTATGCGCGTGCTACTAGTTTCTGAAAATTTCCTCCACTGCTTCGTACAAACGCATTCAGTGACTTAACTCGCATGCACTGAAAACTTAAAGCAAACCTACGCTATTGAAAACACGGGCTGTGCAAAGACCAGGACTGTATAAATTATGGCTTAAATAAAGTTACTTCTGTGGCGAAAAATTTAGACTAGTACCATAGAGGCACAATCATAAAACGAGCGTCACCCGTACTACAGACAACGAGCTCGTTCTGATCAATCAAGTAGGACATCCCACCTTCCCCAATAGCCACAATCCGTCATAGGCGAGGTCTTACAGCTCGAATACGGGTAATTAAACAAATACCATAATGTAAAGATACTAAGCATAAGGGTACCTGGAAACAGACATGGAGAAGAGAGCTTGATTGTATGCTTCGAATGAAATCATGCAGTATTCTTAGCAGTTCAGGCAACAAATGAACGTCATTTGGAAGTTACAAGCCCTTGACGTGTAAACTGTACGAAGAATGACACTTTAAAACTCAACGCTAGAGGCTAAATGCTAAACGTTCCCAAAACTCGATTTGGATAGGCCGAAGCGAGGTGCCATCAACCTAACCGGAAAGGGCATCTGGTAGAAGTGCACGCCGTGTTAGCCTGCACTTGTCTTCACTCACCTTTTTAGGCTCTGAGCACTTTTTTAATAAATCAAATCTTGCAGACGAGTACTGGTTCACACATTCCTGAGTGGCTCTATACACTTGAAGATCTCTAAGTCATCCAAGTACCGATAACACTTGAAGATCTCCCAGTCATCCAAGTACCGATATTATCACTCCCTAGTAGTTAGGGCCCTCAGCAGTAGTATTGAATCCTTTAGGAAACCTATTTGAGAACACAACTCTGTCACGTCACCTGCGGTTAGTAAGAATCATGAAGAGCGCAAGATTTTTGTATGCAAGGAAGAGGCTGGCAGAAATACAGGTCGCTTCAAGTGCCAACGGAGCATCCAAAGTGCTGCTATCTTACCTGACACGTGAGTGACCATGGAACAGGCGCTCTGAGGCCAGGACGCTTCTTCCCGTGTTAAGCCGAACTTGTCCATGAAGAGCACGTAGAAGAGGCCGAAGCTCGAGTAGGGCATGCACAGCAAGAACGCGGCGCCCGCCATTGTGATTGGTATGGTCCAGCAGCGGTCTTGCATACGCGCACTCTTGTCCCCATCACCGTGAGCCGTGCCGCGCGAGGGGTGATGAATTGAAGGCATGATGTCACTTTGACGAACTGCAGGCTGTGAGCGCTGAGAAAAAAACTCGATAGGAAATAGAATTTGCACTTATTGGAGGCCTATGTAAACTTTTACAAAACTGTTATAATCACCGTAAAGACTAATTCTTAAGACGATTGCGATAGTCACGAATGTAAAATTTACGCGTCTGTCTGAAGGTGTTTTGATTTTGCGATACAATGAGGTAAGGAACTTGAGAGATTATGTGTGTGTATGTGAAGTTGTAAAACACTATTTTCCACAGACACTCTTTAAGTAACACCCCTCCCCCAGTCTGATTGTCGTGAAGGTGGCTTTGTGTTCGGAGAAATCCATGGGGATATATTGAAACTGCTGCACCAATGCATTGTCATTAAGCATTAGGAAGAGAACGTTGCGAGTGCCGTGGGCGACACGGACAAGCACATTTCAGAGTACCGTGCGCAAATGGAGCGAAGCGTGGCGCGACTGCGAGAAGGCAGCGTGGATACGCTTGCCTCCACAGACAAACCTATCCTCCCGTTGTCACATGCAGTGCTGATGGACGACGGCGCGCCGACATTGGCGCCATCCATGAGCAAGTGACGGTCTTTCACTCGGCACAACCGGTCTCGAGGGGAGCGCATTCACTCTCATCCCCTCCCCTCGCTGCTCTCGTACTCGGTTACACCGACGACGGCAACGGCGATGGCGACGTGGCTCAACCCACAAACAGGCGCAGAAGTGCTATGCTATAAAAGAAATCTCCACATTGTTTTTCGTACGGCCACGGCAGCATCACATTCAAGACTGCCGCCAAACAGACTGTCAGCGAGCCAGTTTGGCATGGACTGCTCGCGTAGAGCATTCACCAAACAAAGCGATGCGAAAGCTGATGCTTCTCTAAAAAATCCTGCCGTATTCAATGTAGGAAACCAGCCTTCCGGCGCAAGGGACTACCTAGTTCTGATCTCAGAATGCGCGACCTTTCACTTGTTCCCGTTTACGCATCATCAATGGAGTGGGCAAGGAATAGGTTGTTCAGCGAAAAGCTGTGGGTTTTGCCTTAGAGGTATAGGCGCTCCGACTCGCGAAAGCAGATCCTGTCAGAAATCAGGCTTGATAGACTAGCAAGTTGCGCTGTGTTTGACCAGTTGAAATTTATGTATATGCTCTTGCACACCAAGTTTAAATTATATCGTCGCACAAAAATTAGATTCAGCCCTTCGGGTGACAACCGTTATAAGCAAAATCTCGCACTTGAAGAAGACTTCTCTGCAAATAATACGTTTATGTTTTGAATTACCTCCGCAGGCTATGTGGGAGTTGAACTCTACTGGGCGAATCAGTGATTGCACTGGTAACTATACAGAAATTCATGGAAATTCCTGGCGAAAGTGTGTTGTCATCAAGCTCAAGGTATGGCGCTTTTCTTTCTTTTCTTTCGCTTTTTATGTATATCGCATTTTCTCTCAGGCTGTGACACTGATTATGCATTTCCTTTATCTGTCTCTTTAAAGCGAAAGAGTTTGTACCCGAATGTCGCAAAAATTGTGCGGCATCGGCGTAGTCGGCGTTCGCGACCGCTTAAAGCCTCGCAGTAGCTCCAGCAACGTAGGTGATCCAGCTTGGTCACGTGACCTTGTAGCGTCATTACAACCTGCCCTCTGGATTGCGAGCGAACTGACCACAGTTGAAGGTGGCATTTTGATTTATCGACTAGGTCGCGAGAGGTTGCTCGTGCGAGAGGTTGCAGTGGCGCATCGCTTAATAGCTGCGCCGCTGCTCCAACAGTGGTGTGAGGACTTCCAACGATCGATGAATGTAAAGCAGAGGATTACTAATTCCGCATGTAGGGGCACTGACCCATTACATGTATCCCATAATACCCTTCAAGTGGAAATGAAGTTTCCCCTCTAATTTTTCGATGCACTTTAACATTTGCCCGATGTTAGAGCAGCATCTAAACTGGGTGCGTGCAGGCACAATTCAAACCCACTCATGTTAAACTCCTGTTGGCAATACACAGAAATAAATAAACAGTAATAAATATACATCCTCGTAATAAAACGAATTGAAAATCCCAACACTGGCAGCTGATCTTGTCACCAGGAAAGCGAGGCAACCATTTTCGACCTTAAGAAAAAAGTCTCTTCAAATATCTCCTGATGGTTATAAAATAGAAATTAACACCCTTTTCAGGACTTCCTTTCAGAGGCTAAAAGCGTTTCCTTAAGAGCACTCAAACTTACTCCGCTTAAATCTGAGAAAGCACACTGATGTGTGTGTGCCGCTCCTACGACGCACCTTTAAGCAAACCTACGCGAATGAAAACTCTGGCGGTACAAATCCCAGCATTGTAAAAAATACGACGTAAATGAAGTTTCTTTTGTGGCGAGAAATTTAGGCTCATGACAATGAGGCCGGCTCATAAGACGAGCGTCGGCCGTACTACAGACCTCGAACTCGTTCTGATCAATCAAGTTGGCCATCCCACCTTCCCTATCGGCCACCATCCGTCATACGCAAATGACTCTGACATACAGCCCCAGTACAGCTGCGCCAGAGTTTGCGGTTAAGGCGTAAGATGGCGCAGACCTCGTCTTTTTCGCACTGAAAGTGCATGTTTGCCGCACACGTTCACCACACTCTGTAAATATAGCTATGCGGTGTTTGCCAGCACGAGCAAATACGTGGCGGCGGAACATCAAAGTAAGGCTCCAGTTGGCACAGGTCTTTTAGCGTATCGCATTAATATGCAGCAGCAGCCGCCTGGCGCATTCTAATGGCTTAACACGTCATTGCGTGGGATAAGCAACGCGGATGTCGTGCGATCACATTTTCTTCTACGTGGAGGAATGAAGAAGGTCGTTAACATTCTCCGATGGCGTGGTAACTAGAGAGCTGATGAAAATAATTACAAAACATCACAGCGCCGCACCAATTCAGCATGAGCGCGCAATCAATGCCCATTGAAAAACGAGCACAGCTATATTATCAGAAAATAAATGATCGAAGAAAACCCTATGCTAGTCACAAACGACTGACGAAAGAACGATCGCTGGTGAACCTGAGCAAGACTACCGTTGGTTTCACAATTAGGTCTACTTAATATTCAGTTGTCGCCTTGCGGGCACAAAGGAGACATCAGTCTTCCGAATAATCTGCCTAAAGAAGCGAAGCCTGCGCCGGGCTCCTGAGTGCTATTTTTCTGGTCGAAATGATACGAAAAAAAAGGGGTTTGTGAGAAAAGTAAAAGGCGCGGGGAATTTTACGATGCCCAAGCGTGAAAGGTATTTATTGCGAACGGATGGCGGAATGAAACGGAAGAGAGGGCAGAAGGTGGGATTCGGTTAGACGAGCCTATTTGATGCCACGGTGATGTAATTGACCACGATTCTGCTTACTCCGAAGGCCTAGACTGCGTCACTCCATGCCAAACTGACCAGAGTTTGCACTGGACCACTCCGATCTTGTCCATAAAGCTTCTCGCACTTTATTGAACGGCCTAAAGTAATTACCCTTAATAGCTCCCGAGGAAAAAATGTCTGGCAATGTGACACCCGTTTAAATTTCTGACAGGAGTGGAAGTGTTGGCATCACTGAAATTCTTGATGGAACAGCGCAAAACATCGGGACAAGAGACAAGCGCTGACTTACAACTGGTTTTTATTTCGAAGAAACATTGCTTCTTATACCTTCTTCACCCTCTCAAAAAGCACATGCGTCGCAACCATATCGTTCAAGCGTCCACAAAAAAGCATAAGACAAATAATCACAGATATTTATAATCACATTTTTAACATGTCAAATTCTTTCTTAGTCAAAGCAACAGACGGCGATCACTGAAATATTTATGAAATGTCGAGAATTTTAGTTTTGTGCTCGAATGGTTTTTAGACGTATCGCATAAGCATTGGTCTGTTTTATCGCAAAGCAAAAAAAAATTAGCATAAAGTTGTTCTGTTGTTTTCATTCATTATTTTTCTCCAACAAGCGCAATTCTTATACTTTTAATTCTGTCCCGCGACATTGGTGAGCAACAACATATGTTTCGGAGCTTCTCTATAATATGTACTATCTATTCAAATGCTTTAAACATTATTACAGCACTATATATTTGAGAAAAAAATGTCGAACTCAGTAAAAATGTGTGGTGCCCTGTTTTCGGCCATGCATTTCACAGAGGCGTTCCTAGTAAAAATATTAAGTGTAGCCCAATTGATAGCTTGTTCCTTTGAAACTTCTCTCGGCACTTTTTACCCAGGTCTTTTTTCGTTTTAAGCTAGAAAAAATCTAGAAGTTCCGCGCCGCACCTCGAGCGAAGAGGGGGTGTACTCATTGCTGTCAGCGAAGATTTATCATCTTCCCTGATACAAGATTCATCCGACCTAGAAATTTTTTGGCTAATCTTAAACGCAGCACCTAACACAGTTTTACTCGGCGTTTGTTACAGGCCGCCACACAGTAGTCACGATTTTTCCCGTGAGCAGCTTAATAACGTACTGTGTCAAGTGTCCACAAAGCATCCTAATTCACAAATCTTCCACTTCGGCGATTTTAATTTTCCGAATATTGACTGGCATAACCTGCCCTCACCTATAGCTAACAATAGAGAAACAAGGGAATTCTTAGAATTTTGCAACGACCTCAGTCTTACGCAGGTAATACTTGAACCTATCCGCGTAACACAGAACTGAGCAAATATTTTACATCTCTTATTAACCAACCACCCGGACAGCGTACTGCCCGTTACATACCTACCTGAAATAAGCGATCACAAACTCATTCACGCTAACCTTGTCCTTACGCCAAACCGGCCCCCGAAATGCTATAAAATCATCCGTTTTTATGACAAAGAGAATTATAACGCCGTAAATAATGAACTTAATGCGTTCTTTCAAGTCTTGTCGTCACGTTTTCATTCCCGCAGTGTTCAAGCAAATTGATTTCTGCTCAGAGACAAAGTAGAAAGTCTAACCAATAGATTCATCCCTCAAATTAGTTTTGGCTCTAATTTACAAAAGCCATGGTTTACTAAAACACTCAACCATTTGGAGAACAAAAATAAGCACCTTTACCGTTCAGCCAAGTCTCAGGGGACGCATAGCGCATGGGTAAAATATCACGAAGCTGAAAAATCATATATGGCCGCTATTTATAACGCCAAGCATACATTTTTTCACTCGGACTTGGTGAATATGCTCACAAGTAACCTCAGAAAGTTCTGGAAAGATATTAATCCGCATCATGCACCAGAAATAACCCTGACAGATGAGTCAGGCGCAGTTTTCACTGATGCTGAGTGCGCTGCCACATTTACCTCTGCCTTCTAATCCGTATTTACTAAAGAAACTGAAATTTCATCATCTTTTTCAGCACCATCCTCGATGACAAATGATTCTATGCCACCAGTTGTCTTCACGTCATCTGGCATTTCTCCCTAATTAAAAACATGAAACTTTCATCTTCATCCGGTATTGACAATATTAGCTCAAAGCTTTTGAAAAATACCAAGGATATTTGTGCGCAATTTTTATGTTTACTTTTTGCACAGTCACTGTTATCAGGTCAACTACCACACGACTGGAAAAGCGGTATGGTTGTCCCAGTCTTCAAATCGGGTAAAAGCAATTCGCCGCTTAACTATCGTCCCATTTCCCTTACCAGTGGGCCCTGCAAAATCATGGAACACGTCATCTACTCCAATCTCATGAGCTTCCTCGACTGTCACTTTTTTCATCCTGCACAACGAGGTTTTCGGAAAGGTTTGTCATGCGAAACACAGCTGGCCATTTTTATCCATGATTTGCACGATAATCTTGACTGTAACCTACAGACTGATGCTCTTTTTCTATACTATGCGAAAGCGTTTGACAAGGTTCCCCACAAACGCTTAGTGCTGAAACTTTTATATTTGAACCTCCCCTGTAATATCTTTAAATGGATGGAAGAATTCTTGACTAACCACTCACAGTGCGTCACCGTTAATAGCCAAAACTTTTATCCTATTCAAGTAACGTCACGTGTGCCGCAAGAGTCTGTCCTCAGCTCGCTTCTGTTTTTAATTTATGTTAACGATTTACCAACAAATGTATGTAGTAATATTCGGATGTTCGCCGATGATTGTGTAATTCATCGCCAAGCTAATAACGCCTCTGACCAAAAATCTCTTCAAGACGACCTTAACCGCATTCAGGAATGGTGTGCCAATTGGTTAATGGAACTTAACCCTCATATGTATAAAATCTTGTCCTTCACGCGTCGCCGCAACCCGTTTCATTTCCCATACGTAATAGCTAACGTCCCTGTACAACCGGTTTTATCGTACAAGTATTTAGGCATTACCTTGTGTAGCGACTTGTCCTGGAGAACTCACGGCACGAGCATAATTTCATCTGCTAATAAAACAGTTGGATTTTAAGACGTTATCTCCGCCAAGCCCCTAAACATGTAAAGTTATTAGCATATAAAACCCCTGTCAGACAAAAATTAGAATATGCCTCACCCATTTGGGACCCGCACCAAGTTTACCTTATAAATGCACTCGAATCTGTCCAAAACAGAGCAGCCAGATTCATCCTTTGATCGTATTCTTACGACATCAGTGTATCAGAGTTGAAAGCTGAATCCGAGTCATTGCCTTTATCGCTTCGTCACCGCATTACCAGCCTTTGCTTGTTCTATAAATTTTTCCATAGTTCACTAGGCTGCGCACCCTACATTGTCCCTCCAGCCCGCATATCTCATCGCACTCGTCATCCTTTTCAAGTTTCCAGACCTCGTGCCCGTACTACCACCTTTGCCGCATCATTTTTCCCCGTACTGCAGCAGACTGGAACGACCTACCGACTGACATCGCAGCCATCATGTGCTCATCCAACTTTGCCAATACCGTTACCAGTCATGTTTTCTT
Source organism: Amblyomma mixtum (assembly GCF_055824585.1). NCBI lineage: Eukaryota > Metazoa > Arthropoda > Arachnida > Ixodida > Ixodidae > Amblyomma > Amblyomma mixtum. Next base: position 183,775,009 of record NC_143013.1, read on the forward strand.
GTGTTAACACTTGCTCACCAAAATATATGCGCCCACCCCTTATGTAATACCCTTCGTGGGTCTTTAGGGCAATAAAATGAAAGGGGGCGGTCGCTCTTCCTACCAAAGCCTTTGCACATCCTCCCGAACGTCCGTTTTCGGGCTTTCATAGGGCGAGGTGTGATTTTTGATGTAGAACTGGAAAGCTTTTGCGTCTGTGATGAGTCAAGTAGTCCCCTACTTTGTACGTTCACCTTGTTAGGGCCTGTTTTATTTCGCACAGTTCTACGTTCTACAGGTTATACGAGTAAAATTCGTAGTTATTGTCGAAGTATCGGGGCCCTGTCGTGCCCCCATCATTGTATTGCCTTAGCGCCGGCGCGTCGACGGCGGCGGCGGCGGCGATGCCATTCAGCGGCGATTGGGGTGGCCAGCAACCTCGTCGGGGCGGAAGGGAGCCACCCATTCATGTCTTTATCCCCCTATGGGCGAGCAGGAGTGGTTGACTTTCCGCTTGCTGTTTTCCAGGTAGTGCACGCGTGACGTGAACGCTCCGTGGGTGCTACCTCGGACGGTACGCTGCCTGGCGCCCCACCCCGGCCTCTCGTGCAGAGTGCCGCGAGCGGGGTTAGTTCGAGAGAGGGCGCTACGTACAATTTGTCGTTTTCTGTAAATGATTGTGCATAGTGGCCACTCACGCGGTCTATTTTCAGACAGAGCCTGAAAATTTGCGCGCGAGCGACACGAACTAGAACTTTTTGTATTTTATAAATAGTGTACAATGCTCTCCCTCGTCCTGTCTTGCCATCGCTCCCCTCTGTACTTCTCGCTATCCTCTCTTTTCCTTTCACGTCCGCCGGCTGCAGCTCGCGCGCATACGATATTAGCAATTGCCGCGGCCTGCAACATTCCTTTCCATCACCTTTTTTTTAAATTTTTCTTTGAAATAAACGATCACCACCTAACTAACCATGAGACACAGCAACGCGAGCGTGGGAATCATCCCTTCTCTTGGCTTCACAAGGCGCGCCGGCCAGCCGCCTTGTCGGAGGGGACCAAGGGCTGAACAAAACCCCTTCCCCGAACTTAATAATGAAGGCCGCCAACCGCGCTCGTGAAATTCCCGGACAGGTGACTTGACCTTGCTGGACCCACCGTGGCGGAATATCTCATCCGGCTACTTTTTACCCTTTTATTGCGCCTCTCAGAGGAGGTAACAAGAAAGAAAGAAAGAGGGTGCACGGATCAGCAACCCTTTGCCACGATTAACGCCAATTCAAGATAAATGAATCAGAAGTAAATGCTCCAAAGAAAAAATAATGTAAAGAGAAAAACAGAGCTGTAAAAAAATGAAAACTCAAAAGAAGAGGAAACACAAGGCACATCACATTCAAAGTTACAGTCGCAGGCAGACAGCTAAAGCGCAGTGTGCAATCCGCGAAATAAGAAAATGAGAAACCAAAGTCACAGTACAGTCATCGTCCCAGTAAGTCAAAACAAAGCACCGGGTGCCGGCCACAACGAAAATCAGAGAAGTAAAAACATAATGAAAACAAAACAAGACAAAATCAAAGTCACAACACAGTCAAGGACACAGTCACACAGTCAAAGCTCAGTACACAGGCCACTACTAAAGCGCCTATAACTACTAAAGGCCACTACCAAAGGAGCACGCGGCCTTCCTCTGTGCAGTGCGTGGGGAAGAGAAATTAAAGAAAAGATAGCAATCAGCGTGAATGATTACGAACCGCGTTACTTAGGGGATGAATCATTTGAAGGAGACGATCACAGGCCGCAGGGCATCGAAATGAATACTGCTCTCGTAACCGTTAACATTCAAGGCAAGAGTAATTGTATAACATCTATATCGTTCGTCATTTACTTTTCAGGAAAAACCCACAAAAATTCTTGTACAAATAAAATGGGAAAAAAAAATTGTTGTTTCTGTATTTTCCTTTTTTTTAATATGGCTCAAACATGGCACAACACAATTTTTCCGACTTCAGCTTTCTTTTTCTGAACAATATATATTGTGTTGTAATAACTTTTAATCCATTTAATGAGACAGTGCATATTATAGACAAGTGCCGAAAAATAGAACGCTCCTCACCAATGCCGCGAAAAATATTAAAGACTTGAAAGAACGATGTTTTTTTGTGAAAAAATACGCACTTAAAACAACGCAAAAACTTGGCGCTAAAACTTTTTTTGCTGTGCGATTAAATAGCACGATGCTTACGCATTATTTCTAAAAACCTTTCGGGCGCAGATATAAAACATATTTTTTTGGTAAATATTTCAGGCAGATCAAAATTCTCGGTGCTCTGAGAAATTCAAAGGCTGTCACGTGGCAAGAAATTTCTTCCCTAAACGTTACTAAGGGTAATTACTTTAGACCACTCAATAAAGAGCCACATATTTTATGCACAAGACCGCAGGGGGTGCAGCGCAAACTTTGGCAAGTTTGGCATGAAGTGACCCCTCGGCAAACTTTGGCGCAGAAAATCTCCCGCGGCTGCAATCTCGTGTTCATTTAACAACAAAATATGATTTCATTTTGGTGGATTACTTCCCTGCTATAAAAAATGTACGAATTCAAAAAATATTTGTTGAAATGACATTCGTAATGACATTGTTCAAATGTAGGGAATTTGAGTTGCCTTTGCCTCATAATTGTACTACATTTGTTTGACAAACGTTCGTGAAATTGTTGCATTATACCATATTTTTCTCTAGGGTTGCAATCACGAATAGCAACTTAGAGGAGGCTCAGAGAAAGTGTGTCCGAAAGTGGGAGCAATCATCAAATATGGCACCTATCGCAAACAGGCGTTCTAGCATTTCCAGGACAATTTTTCGGTGCAGTGCAGCCAGAATTTAATTTCTTGTCAACTTCAGACTCATGGTGACTGAATGGTTTACAAAATATTTCTAAGGAAAAAGTCAACGTAGCGAGCAATTTTGTTGTGAGACCCTTTGATTCTGTAAACACCGTCCTCTAAGACACTTGAGTCGTTACTAGATGCCAGCTGTCGCTTTTCTTAGAAGATCTACAGAACGTTATTTGTTGCTAAGCGAATTGATTTTGAGACGGATGACAAAAACTAACTTACCTGGTTACGACAAGAGTTGCTCCGGATCCGGTATATCCGATCCACTAGAACATTTCATCGCTTGGCTTCCAAGTGATGCTATGTGCCGCTGCCTCGAATCCCAGCCCGCACGCCTGCCGGACTTGTACCTGGACAGAGGCACGCATATACGCCTCCCGAGTCTATTCACAACGCCTGTCGAACGTCGACCGACCGCGACTACTCTGTAATGCCGTGAGAGGTCGATAGCGTCTATCCTAGCGTGTGAGACAAACCACGTAGCAACAGTACCGTCGTCTCCGGAGTTGTTTCTTGTTCGCAGGTCAGCCTACGGCATAGAGTTTCTTACTATTACCTAGAGGGAAAGCTGGCAAGCCGTCTATGGGAGTTTGCATGGAGGCCCCACTTGACCACCTCAGCCACCATGGGCGCTCAAAGCATCATGGGGCGGTGAGCTACTTGTTGCGGAACTGCAACTTTTGGCCAACAAATAATAAAAAAAAATAAAGCTGTTTGGTAACTACAAACGTCCTAACATTCAATATCTTGTCTAATGATTGCAACAAACGAGCAAAAAAGCATTTAAGTGCAAAGTTTGCCTAAAATAAGAGATGACTAGCTTTCCTATTGGCCAAGTGATGAACACTAAAAAAACTAATATTTCGTACTTAACAGGCGCACTTTTAAAAGTAAATATGTTTTCAAAAAAGATGTTGTTGCTTAAATACTATAAGAGGTTTTTTAATGGCATTGCAGAAAAGTGAAACCTTTTATTGGCGTCGTGTGTCGTCGCGTTTTCACTACTATGGGTTTTGCCCACTGCGTTCGCGCGAAAGTCGTCTGCGCACACACGAACAGCGTTTTCGGAATGGAACGTCTTAGCAGTGCCACTCCATGTTCCCAAAAAATTACGACTGTGCCGCACCAAGTAGCTCACCGCCCCATGATGCTTTGGGCGTCCATGGTGGCTGAAGTGCAGCGCCGCCAGCTTTCCGTCTAGGTAATAGTAAGAAACTCTATGGCCTACGGGCAGCTTTTGGTCTCCTGATGCTGCATTGAATTTCACTAGGGGCCCAGCTCTTTTTTCTTGGCATCACCTATGTAATACCTAGACGCTGAGATACAAGGAAGAATACAAAATAGCAGGTGGCCGCGCCCCCCTCTGTGCGACCCTCTAATAAGCAGCAGTGTTTGTTCCGCGACCGACTGCCTTCCCAGCGACTGTTCTGGCGCGTGATCTTTATGCGCACGGATCTTCGTAATAGCTCCATCTGTATTTTTTTTCGCTTATTTCCTGCTCGTACGAAATGGTATGAGCGGTCTGTGGCCTATACATAAAGTCGCACCTGTCTGCTTATTTTTCTCGCAGGGTTCACCTTGATGCTTTATCGGAGCATTCGCCTCATGCGCACTTGCGCACACGTACGCAGCACTGCTTTTTTTTTTAATTCTGTTTTCAATGCCCTCATAGCCTGGGGTCTCTTTCTTTTCGTAGGGGAGGGGAGGGGGGGGAATGGTGACTGGTGAACCGCTGCTGCTCGCGAGGAAACGAGAGTGAACTGAGAGTACTAAAGGTAAGAATATGTCGGTTTTGCTCTCCAGAGCTTTTACGTTGCTTCAGGCAGCGTAAATTAGGTTTAAATTTTCTCCTGAAGTAACAGTAGTGGTATTGCGAAGTGCACCAAAACCGCTTGGAAATATATTGCACGGCCTCCAGAAATCTAGCAGAATTTCCTGTGCGCGTATAGCGCATATTATATAGCGTATAGCACCATCAAACCTGGCGTATTTTTCTTTCTAACGTTTGTCTCATTCTAATTGCAGTTGCGTGCATCAGTTTAATTTTTTTTCTGGGGTGGCATTTTTGTGGGTATTTCCGTTTCACTGTGTTCATCAGAGCTTGAACACTCGGGCTTTTTTAAACACATTTTCAATCGTCCCACCCCTTCATTAAATCTCGAAACCTTCCCTGCCAACAGTGCCCTCAAGGATTGCTTGGTTGATCTCGGAACACTTAGAAAACCAGCTTGCCCTATCCAAACAAGGGGTTTCCTGCTGTGCGGCTATTCAAATGTTGCCCAATCAAGAGCTCTTTCGTTTTCAGACAGGTATGACATGGTGAATGGGTGTTAACATCCTAAAGCCACTCAGGTTATGAGTGCGCCGTTTTGAAGGACTCTAGATCTATTTCGACCACCCGAGGTTCTTTAAAGTGCAGTGACCTAGCCGAGTATACGGGCGCTTCGACTTTCACTTCAATCAAAAGGGGGCGGTCGCGGCCGGGCGCTCTCGGGCTGAGCATTCAAGCGCTCTCCGTCAGGTATCGGTACATCCTGTGTTACGTAGAAATATTGTGTGTTGGTACAAGGACTGGCATTGGCAAGTAGCCTTATCCATGTTAATGTTGGTTTATGGGGTTTAACGTCCCAAAGCGATTAAGGCTATGAGACGCCGTAGTGGAGGGCTCCGGAAATTTCGACCACCTGGGGCGCTTTAACGTGCACGGACATCGCACAGTACACGGGCCTCGAATTTCTTCTCCAAAGAAATTCAGCCGCCGCGGCCGGGATCGAACCCGCGTCTTTCGGGCCAGCAAGCGAGCACCATAGCCACTGAGCCACCGCGGCGGCTTATCCATGTTAACGTTCTGCTTTGCGGTTGGTTTCCATATGTGAGCGCAAGCAGGAAACAGCGTATATGTTAGATGCTTCGAAAGTACTCCAGCAAGCACTGAACTGAGCGTTCGGATCGAATATCGAAGGGTGCTAAATGAGTACAAAACATTTTTTCCATAGCTATTTTAAGTTTAGAACGCTCTTCCATGCTTTGTCCATGCTTGGCCTTTCTTAGCCTCAGAACTTGAAGGCTTGTCACCCCTCATGACCGTATACCTATACCGATCACCTCTGAAGCATAACTGTAGAACATCTCTTTCGCTAGAAGTCTGCACACATTGTTTTAAGAGATCTCTACTTCTTGGGTACCTGTCGCTGTTGTATGTGTAAAATAAACGAGTCTCCATCATGCGTTTAAAAAAACAACTACAAGAGCATCGAATTCAATGCCCATAACGGCTGCAACTAATTTTTCAACAGTTAAATGTAAGATGACATTTTCTAGCAAGTTGATTTGCCTTTGCAGCAATAATTTCTGGCACAAATAATCTGCATTTGCAAGAGACAGCTCATAAAAATCGACGGGTATGGTCTGAAAAAAAAAGTTATTAAGGCGGAAGCCTTTAATGTCTCATCTTTGTAAGCAGCAGTTGTCGACAGAAAATGTCACGCTTTTCAATTGGTGGAAACGGTCGTGACGTCACAGTGCGCGAATTTCAAACGGGGCCAATTGCACTTTGGCTAGTAACCATACGACCAATTGAAGGGATCGTATAGTGATGCTCCAAGTAAGTGGGACTGAGCTTAGTTAATTGCTTAATTACCAAATTAGCCTAATTAGCTTTACTAGTCAGGCCATATAAATAAATAAAAGCGATTAAGAAATTGGTCGAGCGCAGGAATCGAACCCCGGTCTTCGGCGTGAGAGACGAGCACGCTATCCACTCCGCCATGCCAGCTTTTTTTTTTTTCTTTATTGCTCCGCCATGCCAGCTCGATGGTTTGGAATGAACAAAGGCGCGTCTAGTGAATACGGTGTCTTCACTCACTCTCATACTCCTCCATTCCCTTCCGGCGACGTTTAGGTGTCCACCGAAAAATGAGAGACAGATACATTTCCTTTCCTCAAAAACCAATTTACCAACGAGCGAGGCGTAGAACCGAATGGCCGATGGCGTTCTATGGACTCCTTGGCAGCGTTGAAAGACGCTGTCGCGTTCCACTCTTAGGGGCGAAGCTTAACATCTTAACCAGACATCAGTGACCACACTTTAGGTCAAAAAAGTGCCCCCCTGAATTTTGACGGGTGTCCACCGAGATATGTGAGACAGTTATTGCGTAATTTCCTTTCCTCAAATACAATTTTCATTTTCTTCACTACGGCTCCTTTTTATCTATCTTCTTTCACTCCCACCTCCCTTCCTCTACGGTGCGGTTCAGGTGTCCACCGAGATTACAGAGATTTACTGCGCCATTTCCTTTCCTCAAAAAGCGTTGCGTTCAAAGGGCAAGGCATCGCGCCGAACGGGTGGTGGCGTTCCGTGGACTCCCTGGCAGCGCTACAACGCGCTGTCGCGTTCCACTCCTAAAGGCGAAGCTTAAGCGTCATTAGTTAGCAGTTAATTAGAATTCAGGCATTAATCAGTAATTAACAATTAATTAGTGATTTGCCATCACTTAGTAATTAGTACTCAAATATATGTGACGCCACCAGTGCCACTGAAACAGCGAAGGTGGCGCGGAAAACGCTTCCGCCTCTACCCACTTTAGACAGTCAAAGTGCCCCCTGAATTTTTGGTTTTAAGCTAGCTGATGTTTAACATGCACGGGTAATATTTATTAACGGAACAGATATTGGGCAAGTGCCCAAGGCAACACGTGGTCCGACAAACACAGTAAAAAAAATCTTGTCGCATGGCAGAGAGCCGATTGAATTCTGAGCTGTGCAGTCGCATCAAGGATAGCTGTACACACGGTGTCAATTTTTCTTCATGTGCATGGCTTTTAGCAGGTGCAGAACAGTTTTCTTTCAATTTTTTGAAGTATATTGCCCTTTAGAAATCCGGGTCCGAGATGTGCAGTGGAAGATCGTTCATATTCAGCATTGCATGAGAGTGGTATGCTAATATCAAGTTCTCTAGAGACTGTGTGGGCTGAGTGTTGTCCCCACGTGTGCCAAAAGAAATCTGGCGTCAATTCATAGAATACAACATCAAAAGTTCGGAGGCGTGCAGTGGTATGTCCTTAGAGCGCCTGGGTTGCCTATCGTGTGGTACTAGCCTCTGTTTGTTTTTTTCTCTGTTGGACACCACTCAGACAAATCTCTGTTGCACACCACTCAAAATGAGCACTTCACAAAAGGTCTAGTATTCTTTTTTTCGCTGGAATATTCTATGCTCCATTTTTAAGGCGGAAGCCTTTAATGCCTCATCGTTGTAAGCAGGAGCTGTCGACAGAAATGTCACGCTTTTCAGTTGGTCGAAACGGTCGTGACGTCACAGTGCGCGAATTTCAAACGGGACCAATTGTACCTTGGCTACTAAACATACAACCAATTAAAGGGATCGTATAGCGATGCTCCAAGTTAGTGGGACTTACTTAACCAATTAGCCTTTCTAGTCAGACCAGATAAATAAATAAACAAATAAAACCGAATAAGAAATTGGCCGAACTTGGGAATCGAACCCTGGTCTCCGGAGTGCGAGTCGAGCACGCTACCACTGCGTCATGCCAGCTCGATGGTTTGGAATGAACAAAGGTGCGTCTAGTGAATACGGTGTCTTCGTTCACTCCCATCTTCCTCCCTTCCCGTTACGGCGTGGTTTAGGTGTCCACCGAGATATGAGAGACAGATACATTTCCTTTCCCCAAAAACCAATGTACCGACGAGCAAGGCGTATTTGTCCGCGTTTCAGATTGGTCCAAATTGTCGTGACTTCACCAGGCGCGAATTTTGACGGGTGTCCACCGAAATACGTGAGACAGTTACTGCGCAACTTCCTTTCCTCAAATACAATTTTCGACTACTTTATACTGAGATATGTGAGACAGTTAATGCGTAATTTCCTTTCCTAAAATACAATTTTCGTTTTCTTCACTACGGCCCCTCTTTCTTCTTTCACTCACACTTCCTCCCTTCCTGTACCGTGCGGCTCAGGTGTCCACCGAGACGACAGAGAATTACAGCCCCATTTCCTTTCCTTAAAAAGCGTTGCGTTCAAAGGGCAACGCATCGCGCCGAACGGGTGGTGGCATTCCGTGGACTCCCTGGCAGCGCTACAACACGCTGTCGCGTTCCATTCCTAAAGGCGAAGCTTAAGCTTCATTAATTGGCAGTTAATTAATGCACCAACAGAATGTGAACTGAACAATCGCGTAGCAGAGTGCAGCACTCAGGCTTTCGCCTTTCACCACTTTAGCCGCTAAAGTTCCTAGTAATTTTTTGTGTCAGGAATATGAAACCAAAGTGCATAAAGCTCGAAGGTAATCATAAAAGTGAGCGGTATACCTAACCTGCTCGCGACTTTATTCAAGTCGTGCGAATTTTCCTGCAGGCGGGGGAAAAGTTCATGCGTTAATGCTCTTTCATTTTTTCTGGCCTGCCGGATCTTTTTGCCAGAGTTCAAGATTTTCAAGAGTGTGTCGGGAGTACTTCTCACGACCGAAGAAAAGTAGCCCTGCACTACCAGTATTTTCGATGAGGAGTCGAATCTAGGACTTATTTTATGAGTACACGTTTTCTCCAGCCACAGTTCTAATAAGGATTTTTGGCGGGATAGCAGGGACAGGAAGTAAAGTGAAGAAAACAGCGAAATCGACAAGGACGCGATACGAGAACTCAGGCGCTCTAAGCAGATACAACTGCACGCCTCCGAACTATTGATGTGGTATTCAATTAAATGACGCCATATTTCTTTTTCCACACGTGGGGATAACACGGATCACACACTGTCTCTAAAGAAGTTAATATGAAAAAGTATAAACAGTGCAGCTTGTTCAGAACCATAGTTTCAAATGTAAGCGATTCTCTTTTTCATGCTCTTTTAAAAAATAACTGGACTTTTCTCACCGCAAATGCTCCGTAAGAGAGACCATGCGCAAGCTAATTTTATTGACTACAGTAAGCACTAGAATAGAACTCGTTCTCTTCCTCGCAAAGCCATTGCTACTTCATCAAACTGTCCAGCCCTGTCGGTGCCCCCCCCCCCCCCCACACACACACACACACTTGTTTTGTTACTTTTTTATAAGGCTTTATTTATATCCCAGTGTTCTTCTCTGCAAACTTACGCTAGATACGTTCGACTCGACACAGCACATCAACACATTCACCAGGCGATGTCGATGGGCGAAATCATGGAATTATTTAAGACGCACATGTCCATTTCTGGTATGTCGCTTCCATTTTGATAGGAATGCGAAAACTTTGGCCCAAATATGAAAAACCTTTCGGTGGGCTGTCATTTACGGCACGCTGTCCTGTGACCTGCTTTGAAACATAAGAACTGTAATCGGGTGGTACACCTCAAGAACGATGCGGCAAAATCCCCTCCCAGGAGGTGCGCCAGAAAATGGCGTCGACCTCTTCTCTCCCACGACCGATTCTCTCCTTCTCCCCCTTGGCTCCTCTCTTTGGGCGGGCTGAGGTTAAATCGGAGGAGGTGTCAGATGGATGGGGAATAACCACGGTTTAATTGTGTTAACCACAGCATGACGAAATTGGCCGACGCTACTGGGTGAAGTGCCTCCTTTAAGGAGCACCTACCACTTTGTTTCTCAATTGTATCCGACTATGGAGGTTAGTACATTACGGCCAAAGCATTGCTTCCAGGAATAAAAGGTGCGCTGTCATTATTTCTAGCAAGGTTGCCATTTTAGGTCTGCATGCCGGCAAGTGAATAACGCGGCTTTCCACGATCTAGTGAAGAATTCTTCGAGTCACTCTTTCATTAAACATGTCGATTTTTTCCTTTGCACGCAGACAGTGTAGGTAATGAATAGGTTTTTCGAATGGTACCGTGTTTATCAATCCGCAGAGTCACCAGAAAACTGTAAATGAGGTAACGCAAGGCAATCACGTACCGTCATTCGCAGAACCATACGTGTATCTGCGCTGGATGTTCCAACAGCCGCACCTCGTTATAGCACTGCAACCGTCACTTCACCGGAAGCGGCAAAAATAGAACAAGAGGAATGCACTCTCCAGGTTGGGCAGAGAGGGATGAAAAATTATTTTTTGTTGTCTAGCGCTCCCTTTGCACATCTGCGTGAGTTGTTTGTGCTGCTTCATGCCGCGTGGCAAGAGGAAGTATGAAGGTCACGAGGGCGCTGCTTGGCACAACACTCTTAGCTATTGTCTTGCGAACGCTTCTGCAACATACAACGCTGCCTGACACTGCGAAAGCATAGCGCTACTTTTTAGCATTTGTCACTAGTGGCTTTTCGTCGCCAGACAAGATGCAATCCAACATACACGCTGCCGTATTTCAAACTTAACAGCGAAAGTTGCGGCGCCAGCAGGCGAAAGTCCAGCAGACATGCGAAACAACGTTAAACAAACAGCGCAACGTAAATTGCAGAGCAAACCTCCACGCTAATCATTTCGAAACGATATCACTTGTGAAATCGTCCGGGGGTCTGCTGTATGTTAATCAAGACGTGCAAGATAACAACGTCACAGGGTTAGCCAGGAGCTTGTAGTATGAAAAAAGCCGTGTTAAGTGAACCATGTTTTTAAAAGCGATAGCGTTACGGCACCTGTTGGGCCGAAAATCCGGCGCTGTCCGTGTTGTCGGTGTTATCGACAGCGCTCGAGCCAAAAATTGGGTGGTGTAGTGGAGGGCCTTGCGGTGTCATCAAAATGAACCAGCCAGATTGTGAGCAAACTCCGTGACAGATGCAGGCGGGAACTATATTTTCAAAAATAACAGTGCGAAAAACGGGGACGAAGGGTAGCAAAAGACAGCTCAAGCGTTGTTTTGTTTTAATTAAATCAGTTATTAATCACGAAAGATATACAAGTAAGAGCTACTTCGGTCGCACAAACCGCACCGTTGGAGGCACCCGCTATACCAGGGCAGTGGCGCATCTATTAACCGTTACACCATCGCGTAAGGAGTGGTACGAAGAGCCCCATCGGACCATGACTGTAAAGTTGTGAATTAGATTTTCCGCATAATGGGAGACAACTCATTAACGCGATCACGTCGTACTGTTAAAGCGGACATTAAGTGTGTCCTGTTATTCTTTTTTATTGCCTGTGCGGGCTTTGCTGGGGAACTCAAAAAGGATTAAGGTGGTCTCCTTCTACAGTTATTTCCCTAGTTGACTGTAGCCGTATACAAAGTCACCAGCCTTGAACTACTGTGCGAATCTCCTTCCGAGTACTGACGTATCAACGTCGTTGCAGGCGAGTTAAATTCAATCATTAATTTTTATGCGAAGCATATTAACGTAGGTTTCGGGCCTTCGCGCGACGCCCGGCGGTGGCCACCATTGACCTTGAAGTGAGATCACATGATGTGACGTTACGTGATGACGTCACACCGGCTGCAGATGGGGCCTCATATCGCGCCGTCGGACGTCCCCGGCGGAGGCCTCCACGCTTCGGTTCGCGCCGTCGCGCGCGACGCGGCGGCGGCGCCACCATTGCTGCATCACGTGATATGTGACGTCACGCAAGGGATGAAGCGGCGCGCGCCCGCCGTCGCGTCAGTCTCTGTGCTCGCAACCGCGCCAGCGTCTTTGCGCCGGGCGTGTATGCGGTCAAGATGACTCCAAACGCTAAGGACGTTAACAATAAGAATGCAAAACGAAGGCTGCTTCGCATCCACTCGGCTTAACCTTGATAAGCCTCCAACTTTTTTTAAGCTGTTTCGCCGCGTTTGGTTTCTGTACAAACTAATTCAACACTGTTGACGTCCACGCTAGCTTATCCCCGCCATGGTACGGAGCATTGGTTTCCGGGTACTATCCTAAGCATGACGACGGAATTACGATGGAGGCGAAATGGCAACTATCTATGCCTTGAAATCTCAGTGCACTTCACGTGACACAGTGGTTCAAACAACTCAAACGCTTTCTACTACAGCAAGGCACGGAGCGGTTCCTCCGCTTATCGCGATAATCTTCAGCGCAACTACGACCACTGCAGGAGGAACAGTTATCCGTCAAAGCACCCATTCTCTCGGTCACGCTCCGGTACGTTTGACTTCTCTCATAATTCATTCCCTTACACTAAAGCACTATAGGTCATCTCATCATACTGAATGACCTGCGCTTGTTCATTTGTTCTTCTCGATTTACGCTAACATATCTTTAACTCGCGTTGTTCCTTGATCTACTCTCTCTTCATGTAAACGTCACCCTTGCCGTTTTCTCTTGAATAGCTAGCTGCGCTGTTCATGCTGGCATTCCTTGAAAGATAGGGGCGGCTAAACGGAGTCCACGCCATATTTAACCTCTAAGATATTTCAGTGCTGTAGTCCTAAGCTGTAATCAATACTTTCCATATTTTATAGGAATTACTATGCCACCACTAACGCTCTCGCGCGCATCGTAAACCGCTGCCTCCTTAAAATGGTATTGAACGTGATTTCAGCCTTCTTGATATTAATGTTTTGAACGGTTCGGCTTCGCACTGATTAGTTCTCTCGTCTTTGGCAAGTAGGAATTCAAAAGGTTGTAAGGGACACCCCTCCGAAACTCCACTACAAGATTATGGCCGATTAGCACTACAAAGAGAGGTTTACGTTTGTAACACTCTTTCTAGGCTGAATTCGCTGGACTTTTCATAATTCACGGCTTCTGGAATAAGCGACACCTACATGCGCCCCAGCACATATTTCGTTCCATATATGAACCCCTTCATAAATTGCGTGATAATAGGGTTCAGATTTCATTCTCAAACCAAGGTTTACTGTGTCTTTCTTTCCTTTCAAAATAAATTGCCTCTCGATAGAGACTTGGTCAATACTTCGGAATCGAACGTGCAGCCCAAGCCAAATCAACCGAAATCCACAGCAAATATTCAAATATTCCGGATCTTATTTTGTAATTGGTAAATATTCAACGAAGAAGCACTAAGCGCTGACATAATTTGCCAACTTACAGACCGCACGTATAGAAGCAGCCCTCATATTTCCATAGCAAGCATAAGAAATTCGCTTGCCCCTGAACGCGGGCATACTGTAGCGAAAACTACTCCAGGCTAGACGAAACGCATTTCGCGGTGCCTGCCTGAGGCCACTACTACGCATGCGCCGTTACCATGACAACCAGTACCACGGCAACCATGGCGCAGCTCGGACTGTCAATAATAAGAAATGAAAAATGGAGCCTAGGAGGGAATGGAAACCTGGCCACCGGCGTGCGAGACAGGGACGCTGCCACTCTCCCACGACACTTCGACGTTTGCAGCTTAACAAAGACGGGTCTAGCGAATGCACAGTTCTTAAAAACGTATCTTCGCGATACTTATTAAGGCCTACGTGAACAAGGACGAGCATGTTTATTACAGATGTTGCAATCAAGCGAGTATCAAGTTGCCTTCGTTTCCGGGAAATTTACTCTGTGCTTGGCGTGTAGAAGAAGCGCAATCGTGCGTCACCCACTGAAATCCCCTGTCGAAATGTGCGGCGCTGGCCGAGTGGGTGGCGCAGGTGGCGGTCTGGAACAGCTTCTGCGCAGCGTAAAAATGATTCGAGAAAGGCTAAACGGGCGGCCAAGAGGCCCGAAGAACGAGAGGAACGTCTCGCGAAGAGACGCCACCACGCTGCTGAACGACGACAGCGTGTCACTTCCGAAATGGCAATAAACGAAACTGCTTTCGCTACGTATATTATGGCCTAGCTGAGGTAAGCCACTGCCCACTTTTGTCGTTATTATCAAGCTGACTACGCCCACTGCAGGAAAAAATAACTGAAATTCTTGGTGGTGGTTAAGATACTTTTTTTGTACATCTTTGAGATTCAGTTGAAATGGGGCTGCAGTCAGGTTATGGCGCTCGGCTGCTGATCTGAAAGGCTCGGGTTCGATCACCGGCGTGATGGTCGCATTTCAATACAAAAGAAATGGTAGAGATCTGTGTACTGCGCGATGTAATTGTATTTTAAAGTACCCCAGGTGGTCGAAATTATTCGTAGTCCTCCAGTACGGCATCCCTCGTAACCAGATTAGCTTTGGGACGTACAACGCCATAAACCAAATCAAAACCAAGCAGATCTAAACCGCACGCGTTCGCAGTCCTTCCAGCTGATCGCCAGGAAACGCCGGTAAGCGCACTGACCATGGACTCCTGACGCTCAGATATGCAAATCCAAAGTCTGAATATTGTACAAGTAGGACTAATATGGACGGAACACGCAAGGTCGTGGCTGCCGCTCTTCGCAACGAGAATCAGTGGAGAAACCGCATGCTCTGTAAGCACCGCTGGCTGTTCTCTCATATATGCCCCTGCTGCCCCCTATTCTCGCCAGCTGTCAACGGCAGGACTGCGGGGAGTGCGGTTGCCAGGCGCTCTAGTGTTCCCTTTCATAATGCTTCTACCTCTACGCGTACGGCCTACTTAACGAGTTGCGCTCAGTTGTCATAGAGGGAGGCTGCTGCGCATAAACCACACTCTCATCACCACGCAAAAGATTGCTCGCGTCTGCACTGCTCCCTGGAGTGTCCAGCATAGCCGCAGATATGAGACAAATAAATAAAAAATAAAGAGCGCGCCCGACAGCGTGTTGTTGAATTCAGGGAATGCACACTCGCCAGGAAACATTTAAGAGGGGTGACAGTTTCGAAGAAATTTTATAACCATAACGCCTCAGGCTTAATGCGTCAATGCGCATTTCGGAAGCTCATATTTGTGTCACGCATATCTAGTCCAGAGTGCGTATAAAAATGGCGCTAAACTTGCTCCTATATTCGTAAGTTTTCTTCTATACTGCGAGCCACGAGGTTTTCACAGCGGGTGTATAATTGAAATTAATATGAGACGGGACGCATTATACATAAGTAGGCAAACACTACTCTCCATTTAAAAACTGAGAACCGTGGCTCTTGCGGCTACATGACGTAACCTCTGTAGAAAGGGTTTACTCGAAGTCTACCAGTGTGCAGGAGAACTACCAGTGTGCAGGAGAATGTTTGAGTAGCGGGGCTGCGAGACCAATGCATTTTAGTGTCTTTTAGTTTAAACTACGTGGTACCTCTGCGATGCTTGAGTAATCATCATCCGCCTAACCACGCCCACTATAGGGCAAAATCCTCTCCAAATATCTCCAATTAACCCTGCCCTTTGCCAGTTGCGGCCACCGTATCCCCGCAAACTTCTTAATCTCAACCACCCACCTTTCTGCCGCTCACGGCTACGCTTGCCTTCTCTTAGAATTCACTCCGTTACCCTTAAGGACCAGCGGTTATCTTGCCTTCGCTTTACATGCCCTGCCCAAGCCTATTTCTTCCTCTTGATTTCGACTTGGATGTCATTAACCCGCATTTCTTCCCTCACCTACTCCGCCCGCTTCCGATCTCTTAACGTGACGCCTATCATTTAGCTTTCCATAGCTCGCTGCGTTGTCCTTAACTTAGGCTGAACCCTCCTTGTTATCCTCTGTGTTTCTGCTTCCTAGGTGAGTACCGGTAAGATACAGCTGTAGCATACATTTCTCTTGAGGGATATTGTTAAACTGGCATTGATCATTTGAGAGAACCTGCCAAATGCGCTCAACATCATTCTTATTCTACTAGTTATTTCTTTCTCATGATCCGGATGAACAGTCACTACGTGCATTAAATAGACGTATTCTCTTACTACTTTGAGCACATCGCTACGTATTGCGAACTGCTGTTCCCTTGCTAGAGTGTTGAGCATTACTTTGGTTTTCTACATGTTAGTTTTTAGCCCCACTGTTCCGCTCTGCCTGTTAACTCATTGAACATGCTTTGCAGTTCATGTGCCGAGTGACTTAACAAGGCAATGGCTTCAGCGACTCACAGATTACTTAGGTATTCTCCATTAACACTTATCCCGAACTGTTCCCATTTCTGGCCCCGGAATACCTCCTGTAAACAGGTGGGGAAAAGCATTCGCGAGATCGTGTCTTCTTGCCTGACACCTTTCCTTATTGGAATTTTATTGCTGATTTTATGGAGAACTATGGTTGTTGTGCAATTGTTATAACATATTCCAATATTTTCGCATAACACTCTTCTACACCCTGATTCGACAAGGTTGTCCTGACCCTATTAGTGATTACCTTAGTAAATACCTTGTAGGGAACTCACTGTAAGCTGATCGGTTTGTAATCCTTCAAGTCCTTGACTTCTCCTTCCTTATGAATTAAGATAATGTTAATATTAGCGCTCTTCCGAGCACTTGGTATGCTAGAGGTCACAAGGCATTGCGTATAGAGGGTGGATAGTTTTCCTAGCACAATCTCTCCTCCGTCCTTCTAAGAATGAGCTTTTACCGGATCCTCACCATCTGCTTTCTGCATTTGCATTGCTCCCAAGGCTTCTTTTATTTCCTCCTTCTTGACTGGCGGGGCGTCCCATTGCTGTACTCTAGTGCGCCTCTCAGTAATGTTCCGAGTAAACCTACTAAAAAGCGTTTCGCCTTGTGCACCATGCCACGTCTAAACAGCCGCGCTGGCTTTGTTCTCATAGGCATACTGGCGCAGCCGGCTGCAGAAGCGCCTTGGCGTACTTCGAAGTTCACCGTGCGAACCAGCACCGCCCCGGCTCCTGTCAAAACAAAAGTGTCGTGCGGTTACTGATGCGAGGCGTTTTGGCGAGCTGCGAAGGTCAGCGCTGCGGACGGAGTCAGAGACAACGGTGCGAAACTGAGGAGCGAAGACCGAACGAGGAACGAGGAAGGAACGAGGAACGAAGAAAATATAGCGCCCTAAGATGATAACTGTTTATTCAGAGGGTATATATTGATCGGTAGAAGGCGACAGGCACAGGAAGCCGTTAAACATAATGGGATAGGAACCACCAACGGATGAATGGAGCTTACGAGTATACAAGTGCTCGGGCGACCAGCGATGACGAAGGCGCGCGGCTGGCAAATTATCTTCACCGCGTACTTTACATAAGTGCTCAATTAGTGGACTGACTATCTGAGCCTAGTCCCCAAGTTTCAGCTTTTCTTCTCAGGGTGAGTACTTTTAGATCCTTACTTACTTGTGTATTCGCCGTGCGACAGCCTGGGGATTCCCGCTCACAGGGTGAAGCCTCTCAAGCCATCCTCTGTGCGCTCAGCGCCATCACAACCCCAATGCGGAATGTCTCCGCCGGCTTACGAGTCACATAATGAAACAAAGACCTACAAGACTACCTTCGCGACCAAGGTATCGTCACAAGCAAGGAGGCTGACCCCTCACGCTCCAGAAGACGGTGGCAAGGTCATAGAGGCACTTCTTAGATCAGTTACCTTGGAATTCGCCAAGGATTCCTCACTCTCTTGGATTGGGCAGATACCCTGTAACTGAACATAATGTGGCAGCAACACAATGCTACAAATGTCAGAGGCATAGCCATATTTCGAGACACTTAGCAAGCCTGTTTGCTGTAAATTCGGCGCTGGCCCCCATTCGAACAACGAACATACATCGAGATCGCAACCTAAATGCGTGAACTGCAATGTTCTGCACCCTGCGTCACACGGGGGGCGCAATTTAAGATAGCTGCTACGCTTGCACGCACAATGGAGCAAGCACTAGAGAAACCGTCCAAGCGAAATGAACCATCTTCGACGACTGATGTGGTTTTGACGGTTACGTCAGACCTTAATAAGATGCATCAACGCATGAAAGTTGGAAGCACATTTTCAACAGCAGCAGCAAAAAAGAAACATGGCAAGCTACCTGTACACAGGCTACTTCAACGCTGTCGGAGCATTTGACGGAAGACCGGAAAAATGGAGAAACATGCCGTGAATTTAATCTACGCTGGATGGACGCAAAGAAGTAACCATTGTTTGGCAAAATTTTGCCGCTTCGCTGCATTCCGTCTGCATGAATGAAAATCCCTAAAAGAAGTCTAAGAAGAATACTGCACACTACTGTCGGCGGGGTAATTGCCTTCGACACTCTCCACGGATGGCCATTCAGATATCACACTGGTGGGAGTGCCAGCGCTGGATCTGTCTTTCACAAGCGCTGTCCACAGCTATTGCGGAATCAAACACATTAACCTCTCCGGGTCTCGATCAAATGACCTATTAGGCCATCGCAAAGCTACCCCACAATTCACGTCTTCGACTCCTGGAATATTATAATTCTTCCTGCATGACTGGTGATGTCCCCACAGAATGGAAGCTGGTGAAAATTGTACCGGTTTTTACGTCTTCTAAGCATGCACCCAACAAGCTACGCGTCCATCCGGCCCATTGCCCTCCTGAGCTGCCTACGTAAACTTAAGGCATAAATGATCTGCAAACGCATCACTTTTTGCAATGAAAGCCGAAATGAGTATCCCCAAGAAATGAACAGGTTCCGTCAAAATAGGTCTGCGACTGATAAAGCCAGCACCCCCGTCTCGTCACTTTAAGAGCACCTTCATTCTGGGTACACCAACTATACCTGTTTTCCTTTACATCAAGGCCGCTCTTTACTCTGTTTTTCAAAATGCAATTCTTGCATCCTTGGCAAATCTTGATCTCGGAGTAACGCTGTACAAATGGATCAGGCATTAATTAAAAGAACGACAAATTTTTATGAGCACTCAAAATGGTCCAATACCCTTTCAGGCAGTGCAGAGGGGTGTACCTTAAGGGAGCGGTGCTCAGCTCTTCACCGTTCAATATTACCCTTATACAAATAACGACAATCCTTTCCCCCTCTCTGTATCTCTCTCTCTTCGGCGAGGAGCACGCATAATTTATGCAGATGACATCTGCATCTAGAACGCGTCACGTTCGAGCTAGATTACCCGGCAACCTGTTCAGAAAATATTACTGCACACCTCGATGCACCTAGCCTCCCGAGGTCTTCGTCGGTCGCCAGAAAAAGAGTTGCCATGGCTTTTACAAGAGAAACAATGACTCGATATTCACTCCTCCTACCTGGACGGTCACTACCTTATGTACGATGACGGCGATTGCTAGCTGTTATGATAGACAGCAATCTCTCGTGGTCACCTCAGATAAAAAAAACTTCGCGACAGAACCAGTGCAGCATCGCTGCTTTTCAAGTTCATGGCGAAATCACGGTGGGGCAACTACTCTCATTCAATGGTTCAGCTTGAAAAAGCCTACGTTGAAGGAATCTTTCCCTACAGCCTACCAGTACTTCACAGATTATTTCCAACAAGCATGAAGATTGTGGAGGTCACGCGAAACAAGTGCTTGCCGATATGTCTTCGCCTCCCAAAGGGTTCCGCTGCATCAGGAACAATAATGGAATCAAGCTGTCTGCCGTTAGATGTGATTTCCGCTCAGGAAATTATGCCTGCCCATCTCCGTCTCTTTCATATATCTCGAACATATTCCAGCGATAGTGAACGTTACTGGGCTTCTCGAATATTGTCTCTCATCCGACAAACCCGGGCTTGGATGGGTAGGGAGCTGTCTGCATTTGCACGAGCACAAGTATGCAACATCTTAGTTTCGAAGCTCATCTGCGTAATACAACTGCTGCATTTTACAAGGGAAAAACAACAGGCGATGTATAGAATTTTTGTCTCCTGTGTGGCACTCGTGAATGGGAGCCTATGCGATGACAAAATTGTTTACTCCGACAGGAGCCTGATAAAACTGGTCAGTGGCACTTGTTTGTCCACCAGCTCGTTCAAAGTTTTCTTTCTTTTATTGACAAACCATACTCATAGCTTTGCTCAACAGACGAATAAGCTATTCGATTTCGCTATTCTGTTCGTGCCCCCTGGTGATTGACAGGATGGTCCTCTGTGGGGTCTTCATAAGGAATGCGCGGACACATTTCACTTCCTCACTGTGCAGCGAGCCAAATGTAGCTAGCGTGCTTTACAGCCGCGTTTTCCATACTTCTGCAGATTATGACGAAGCAAACTTGCGAAATTATCCAATCTAAGCACAGGTTCATTAAGCCTGTGCTTAACATTGAGTTCCCCGCAAGTTTGTTTCGTCGCAAAGCGCAGGAGCGCAGAAAATGCGGCTGTCGTGCAAGCTGGCTGAAGATTTGGCCGGCCGTTACGTGCCTCCTTATAGCACCTATATAGCCTGTCCAGAAGACACATGAAAGAAAGTCTGATGGAGACTTTTTTTTCCTGTAAAATGTATTAGCAGCCTTACCTGGCGTTTCTAAACAGCAGTACGAAAGCCGCTGCAAAGAATGCGGGTTGGATTGGCCGCAAAGACATTGTTTTTCAAACTTCACACGCTGACCTTACCTTTCAAAACGTGACTTCGTTACTCTCTGTCCAGAGCGCGGTGTGCTTTGGCATGGAGCTCATATGCTGCGCAAGATCAACCCATGCGTTTCTCCGCAGTTTCCCTGGACGGCAGAGTGGTGCTCATTCGCATGCAGCACGCGTGAAGGCGCTATCGGCATCCATGCTGCGATAGCTCGCTCCTTTGGTTCTGAAGATTTCTGATTTTTTTAGAGCATCAGGCAACTACTCCACCAAATTTAATAGAAAACAAAATTTACCTCGAAATGCCACCTTGGTGTGCAATTTGAGCCTGAAGAAGAGGGCGGTAAGGCCGAGATAATTGTTTACTTGATGTTCTCCAATCTGCGCAACAGTCGGTATAATTATTTCCGGAACTGGTAGTGTCCAGTCGCCACACATCTGCGCTAGAATGGAGCGGATTTAGTACGGAACGTATAAATTCGTGCTTGCTTTTAACCCCTTAGTGTGCTTAGAAGACCGCAATAGCAGTTTGCTCACTGATCTTCAGCATCATGTGTTATGCCATTGCAGACGTATAACTGTTTCAGCCACCTGCATCTCCAAGCTACGCGAAAATTACCAGAACATAAAGCATACCAGAACCCGCGAAGAAAATTCTCATTATACGAATGAGGTATGTACACCCCCGCGCAAAGTATACATGCCAAGGAGTTTCCTGGTGAGGCCTGAAGCATGCCTCCTTATGTATCCTGGGCAACCGTAATCTCTCGAAACAGGAATTACTTTGCGTCTTCCATCCTCCCAGGATTTGCACTGTATGATATGCTATGGAGCCACGCTAAACAGGTGAAAAGGAAACCCCTTGGGCTGTATACTTTTCACGGGTGGGTTGTACGTGACCTTTTCTAAGCGGTTTCCGTTGACCTCCATTTCGACCTTGTCCTCGTCCGCCACCAGAGGGTGTCGTCATTGCCTGGTCAGTAGCCTGAATTTTCAGGTTCACATGCTTTGCTCTCTAAGGCTTTCGACGATTTGCTTCATGTAGGGATCTTTGCGCTGCTCGGTGCTTGACTCGGCGGGGTCAGCTACTGGGACAAACTCGCCAACAGTTGGCAACGCAGATGTGCTCCTGAGAGCGCGAGCGTTCATGTGTGCTTTGTCTGGCTTGTTATCTCCGTCGAAGCAGTGCTTCTGCATCACTAAAATCCATCAAGCGAGCCGCGATCTGGGGTCGCTGAGAATCGTCACCCATTTCAGAGGAGGGCATTTTGTGACAAAATGGAACTGCCGGCAGCAAAAGTAGCACCCGAAGTGCTTCACTGTCCTAAACATGCGAAACGCTCCCTTTCCATAGCTTCATTCTTCTGTTCTGCGGGGCTCCGTTGTTGGCTAGCGAAAGCTCTAATACCGTGCCAAAGCACAGCCTCAACTGAACTCTTCGATGCATCTCTGGCCAGAACGAAGAGAAATTTGAAAGGAGGGGGGGGGGGGGGGGTATTCTTTAGCACCGGCTTAAGGGCACAGGGTCAACAAAAAATCCAAAAGATTTCGATTTTTACTTTTGTTGCATTTCCAATAGTAAATTCTTTTCTGCGTATTTTCTCGTATAGCACTTGCTCCTGCGCTGGATATTTCCCCTTGAATATTAGCTTTTCAAAGAAAAAGTGAACTACCGGGCAACCTTCTTTTCTGCGGCAGCGTGTAAGCAGCCATATAAAACACGAATCCATGGTCGAAATTGATCGTTTCTTAACTCATTTAGAGTGAAAACACATTTAGGAAGAACTTTGGAGCTCTTAGGCTTCATATTAGTCTTTTAGTCCTCCATTCGCGTCATCTAGGCGCAAGGTCGAAAAAATGCCGCTCCCGTACCAGAGTAATTAAGGTTGTCAAGAGTGATGCTTTTATAAAATTAAACGGCGGCAGTATAGCAAGAGCCAAGGATCTAGAAGTTTTTCGGCTAACCCGAAGCTGAAAAACGAAGACTGCCGACAAGTGCCGGTACTAATGAATCCTATAACAATTTACTTGCAGTTCAAGAAATTCGCACGGTACCGTAGACCGGCCAGCAGACTGCGCCCGGCCCTGACGAAACACATTATTAAATCCTTGCTCGTTTCTCTAAACCGGCCATAGATGCACTTTTCAGACTTTTTTACACAGTTTGGGTTTCGGGGAAAATATGCAAAGTCTGAAAGAAGGTCATTCTTGTTCCATTTTTAAAACCAGGAAAACCACAAACCTTTCCTACCAGCTGTAGGACCATCGCTCTCAACAGCTATTTAGCGGACTCCTTTAAAGTGCACCAAATATCAGATTAGCCTTCGTCTTCGAAGCCCGTGAGCTTCTTGATGTTCACCAATGCGGATTTAAAAAGACATGCACCACTATCGACCACCTAGTTCGCCTTGAAAATACTGTCAGAGAAGCTTTCATACACAAACAACACTGTCTTGCTGTCTTTCTCAATTTAGAGCAGACATATGACACAGCGTGGAGCCTTGGCATTCTTCACGACCTGGCTGAGCTGGCATCCGCGGCACGCTGTTGAACTGCCTCAAAAAATATTTGTCTAGCCGTTCATTTAATGTCTGCCTTGGCTCAACTCCTTTATTGAATTTTATTCAGCAAAATGAAGGACGTCAAGGATGCATTTTAGGCGCGACACTCATAATTGTAAAAAACGAATTTTACTAGGCAAATAGTCCCAAGGACCTTTATGTATTCTATCTATGTACACGATCTTCACACAGCTTACAAATCCTCAAACATATCTACATGCTAAAGGCAAATACAAGTAGCGACATATAAACTGGCAGCCTGGACTGACAGAAGTGGTTTTCGTTTTTCTCCATAGAAAACAGTGCCCATTCCTTTCTCACTGAAATGAAGCTTACAAACAAATACCACGCTACAAAAAATAGAAGTGAGCTTGGAACAACGAAGTAAATAAGAAACTATACCTGGTGAAGCCAGTTTTAGATGAATGGAAGTCATGTGCACCCCGGGAACGTTTTAAGGAAATAATTCTCCACCGTTTACACAACCGCCACACACACCTTACACAAAATTTTCTATTGACAAAAAAAGACACACCTGTTTGTGAAAACGGCGGAGACGAACTCACAGTTAATCAAATTCAATGCTCATGCACGAAGGTCGAAAAACTAAGAAAAAGTATTTTACTCAGTCTTATAATGAACAAATTCCTTTACAACTAATGTTGTTCATGGGTGAAGATGCAGTTGTTGACAGGTCATGCGTGTGTAGCTTTTCAATCGAAGCAAATTTTCTCGAATAAATCTTAAATTTTTACCGACTGTGCTGCTGAATTTCTTGATACACCTCAGCCACCTTGTCATTTCTGAGAAGAAGGCGTTTGTTTTATTTGATTAATTGGGAGGCCCAACATCCTTGCCCAGCCAGTGATGGCTTCTGAGGCTATCCGATCCTCTTAAGCGCTTCTACCATTTAGCCAGTTATAAATTTTCTTTCCTCTGTCATCAGTAATTCAAGCCTGTGTTTTAGTCCCTCTACCCCACCGATGATTTTAATATTTATATAAAACTGAGCAAAAAATAACTTTCTTATACCTTGAGCTTGGAACATGATGGCCTTAGTTCCCTGTGTTCCATAAAACAAAACGCAACAAAACACCACAGCAGCTCGGAAAGAATTGCTGGGTTTGCGGGTGCACGAACCATCTCACTGGGTCTCGCAGACCAGCCACTAACTAAGAGATCCTTACCACCCCGCGTATTTCTTTGTTACCTGGTCTTCTTCCTTCGTTAACTTTAACGCATGACATGCTGGGCGCTAAAGGTACGAAGCTTTGAATTGAAATTGAATTGAAGCTACGAAACAACCGTTCACATGCGCTTTCTTGCTGGAGTGGAGAAGTCGCGTTTAACTGACACTGAATGCACGGAACACAAACAGTAGAACGGAGCCCAGACTAGCCTCTTTTCGCGAAAGGTAGTTATTGTTGTTGTTGTGTGTGCCTTCGCACACACGCATGATTTGGTTCAGTATCCAGTTCTCGATGGCGAGTTTCGTAAATTACGGGAATAATTTTGTGGATTGAATATTTTCCTCTCGCCAATAAGAAATAAACTAAGCAGCTCAGACCACCTTGAGCTTCACCATTTCGAGCAGTTCCACATCGGACAGGCCCCCCATATTCCAGTTTCTTCTAGCATCTCAGAAATTGCTGATAGGAACCCCCATATTATATACCGTAAAACATCGCAATGACGCTTGCTAATGTCAGCATCTGGGCAATGTCAGTGCTTCAAACCTCTCAAAGGGAAGAAAAAGTCCCGCAGCCATCCTCGTGATGTCCTCTGCATTAGAAGTTTGGTTTTACGACTGTCGTATCATCAGATGTCATCTGTATTGAGACTTGCAAGAAGACACAGAAAGTCTCAGCGTCCACGAGATGCTTATACAGGGTGTCCAGTCTAACATTAGCCAAGGGTTAAAAGATAAAATATTTCAGGCAGGCCGGGGAAACCACTGACGTAGACCTAGCAACCGGCTTGCCCATCATATCCATTTTTTTGCTTTGCAATTAATTAATTAGCAATTAGGATATTTTTGTCAATGCGTAAAAATTAACTTTAGACAGCAGATGTGAATGGCAAAGTTTGAGAGCACATGCAAAAACCACCATTCTATTTATTTTCGATAAAGAAAGCCTCACGTGTATCTTTTTTCCCGAGCTCCAAAGAGAGCCCACGCAATACAAAAAAATCACGTGACTAGCGCATTCGCGCGCCACGATTGTGCTGCTCTCAACCGTGGCTTCAGTGAACGAAATCAGTTGCTGGCAAGGCGCGACGACTTCACTGCTCCGGCAAGCCGATATGTCAACGGTGGTTGCGACGCCCGTGCGAGCCAGTCTCCAAGCTTGATAATGCAAGTTGCAGCGTCGCCTTTGCAGAGTGGCTCGCGCAGGCGCCACAAACCCCGTCGACATATCGGCCTGCCGGGGAAATGAGGTCGTCGCGCCTTGCCAGCAGCTGATTTTGTTCACTCAAGCCACTGTATAGAGCAGCGCAATCGTGGCGCTTGAATGCGCTAGTGACGTGGTTTTTTTTAATTTCTCTAGCTCTCGTTGGATGTCGGAAAAAGATAGACGTGAGGCTTGCTTTATTGCAAATAAATTGGATGGTGGTTTCTGAAGGTGCTCTCCAACTGTGCTAATCACATTTGCTGTCTATCAACCGCGAGTGGGTGAGAGAACAAACGCAGGTTAATCACATACCAGTCGAAATCAAGAGGAAAAAGTGCGCTTGGGCAGGGCATGTAATGCGAAGGCAAGATAACCGCTGGTCCTTAAGGGTAACGGAGTGAATTCCAAGAGAAGGCGAGCGTACCAGGAGGCGGCAGAAGGTTAGGTGGGCGGATGAGATTAAGAAATTTACGGGAATACGGTGGCCGCCACTGGCGAAGGACAGGCTTATTTGGAGAGACATGGCAGAAGCCTTTGCCCTGCAGTGGGAATAGTAAGGCTGATTCATGATGATGACCTTAATTGCTAATAAATTAATTGCAAAACAAAAAATGGCTATGATGCGCAAGCCGGTTGGCAGGTGGGTGTAAGAGGTCTTCCTAACCTACCTGAAATATTTTATCTTTTAACCCTTGGCTAAAGTTAGCCTGGACACCCTGTATACTCAGAGCTCACACACTCATAGATTGCTGTGCACAAGGTGGGGTGGCCAGGCTTGTATGCAGTTGGATTTCATCAGTCGCCAGGTCAAACTTTTTAACTTGTGAGCCTTCTGCTATGAAAAAACCCTCAACCAGCGGTGTTATCTCGTATCTTGCTTCTGTCTCAACGGTTCCTCTTTCCTTTCACCGCCCACTCGATGACAAGGTGCCGGTCTGTCTTCATCGACGCCAAGGACGCCTTCGGAGAGCTTCTGAAGAGTGCCGCAATCCTGGCAAGCAACGACGCTTGGTCAAGGTGAGGCCTCTTGCTTAACCGTACACGGAGTGCCAGTTGCTATAGAATCCGATATAATTAGGCGGCAAAAACTACACGAGGCGGTGAGGCACCAGTATGTCAGCGAGTTCTTGGAACGGCGAGCTACATATATGTGGCGGCTTCGACGTCACAGAGGAAAGACAGAAGCCTCGCCGGGTTCGTGCGGGTGTCAGTTGACGATTATATGATGGTTGGAATAAATAGACAACCCTCTTAGTAGCCTTTTAAGGTTCATCGTTTCGAGATGAAGTCAGTATGTCTTACGTTGTCACCCACATTATCAGCTGCAACGCCAAGCAGCCTTTCTTCACAGTGGAACGTCTGCGCTGCCTCATTGCCTTGTGTTAGTAATGGAGAACGATGTGTTCCACTAAGCATGCAGCGCTGCAGCCCCCAAGGTATGCATGCTACTGGTGCGGCGTCCTGTGAATTTCAGCGCGTGTGTCATTGCTTGTCGTGCCTGACACGGACCGCATCTCTCTACTTCCTCTTATACATTTACGCCCCCCTCACCTGTCTCCCCAAGTGTAGGGTAGCGAAGCGAAACATTCGTCTGTTAAACCCCCTGCCTTTCCTCTACAGCTTCTGTATCGCTCTCACTTTCTCTAAGGTGAACGGCGGGTTGACCGGGTGGGCCGGCAAGACTATCATCCTGAAGTCGCCGAAATTGTAACAAAGCGCGACTGCCCTTGCCACAGCTTCAATTCGTCACGTACTACCGGGCTTCCACGAAGGGAAATTGCCACTGAAGTGGGAACAGAAAAGCGCAGGGACTGGACAGAGAGAGCTGACACAAATGAACCGCTTCGTTTGTGTCTGCGTTCTCTGTCCCGTCTCTGCAGTGTCATGTTCTCACTGCATCGCTCTGCCTCAATCGGCTCGAATTTCAAGTTTGCAGCTGAAGTTCATGATGTTCCCTGGCCAACCACAGTACTGTGACATTATAGATGCGTATGGTGGGTGCTCTTAGCTTTACCAACTTACCAGTTCACCAAAGAAAGGAGAGATACATAATAATTATATTGCTAATACTCCCCTATACAGCCCACACTTTAAGGTTAGCGAAAAGGCTTGAAATTCGATTGAGGGCTGCGCAGTGTCCAGATAGGGGCACCGTTTACATGCACGAAGAGAGCAGAGTGGCTCAGGCAACAAACGTGAGTTAAAGATATTGTTCCAAAAATCAATAAGAATTAATGAGCTTGGGCAGGGCGTTAAGAGACCAAAAGGTACCCCACAGCCGTCGCTTATAGTAAAAGAATGGATTAAAAAGAAAGACAAACGTATCATAGGGCGATCAACAGTCGTGTCGGAGGATGAACAAGGAGTATTTGCGGGTGTAAGGAGGATGCAGTTGGCAGAGGAAATGGCCAGCTAGGGCATACCGGAGAGTTTTTTCTCCTTCACTGAGCGTAATCAGTCTCTAAATGATGAGGCAAAGCAAAGGAAACGCTATACACTGCGCTGTTTTTGTACGCGGCTTACTTTATTGAAACCGGCTTTCGCCGGCTGCAAACCAGAGAATGGGTCACAGTAAAATGTCTCAAAACAAAAAGAACCTTTATATAAAGGAACAGACTATACAGGTGCGTTACACATTACTCCTGAGGACATATGCATAGTGTCTTCCAGAACAGTGCAGCGCATCAAAAGCACTACTTAACAGAGGCTATAAGACAACACAGACCTACCAACAGCGTCATAATACACGAGAGAAGGGGTTAAAAGAAAACGCCACTTATTCATCGGACAATGCCGCATTCCGAAGGCCGGAGTAGTGTCGGCTTTGGTGTTGTGCGGGAGGCTTCGTTAAAAGCAAAAACCGCATAACTACGCCACGGGTTGAGCGACAGCGCTTAAAATCATTTATTAAAAGGTCTCGTCGCGTCTGTTCGTCACTTCCCGCCAATTCAGGCGCGTACACGCACACTTAGCATCAGCAGTACAATTGCTCTCGCCCTCCCGCCGAGGGGGCGTCGCCACCGTTTCGGTGCGAAGACAGGTTCCACACCGCTCGAGTCGGTTCTCTCCAACGCAGCGCCGACGCACGCGACCGACGTGGAGAGGGCATCCGGCAACACGCTCGTGGTTACGCGCTCTCCATCGATAATTGGGGGGCGGGTCGTGCCTTCAAGTTTCCAGACCAATTTATGGTGCCCACGGGCGAGATTCCTATCGCGTCGCTCTTGCATGCAAATGTGCTCCGATTTTAAAGCGATAGCGTTTAGGCTTCCGTTCAACGGAAGATCCGGTGGGGCCGGTGCCGGCACACGCGGCGTGCGAGAAAACATGGATTGTTTGAAATGGTAGTGACGTCATACATGAGGCGGCGCATTTGAGGAACGATGAAAGCATCACATAAATCGCGAACATAAGGCCGCACATGACTCAAACGTCATTGCGACAGGTAAGAATATAACTAAATTAATTGCGCTGAAAAGAAAATTGGGATGAGCTGGTGCCCCATGGCTCCCTATTACAGAACGGTACCCCTTGGCCATCAAGCTATGCTCCTTCGTCTTGGTTAAAGGGGGGAGTTGTGTATCTTCTCCTACAGTGCCCGTGTCTGCATAGGGATACACACGGTGGACCCCAGGCCACTGAATGCAGCCATTAATGCTATCGCGTCATGCCCTTAGGAAGGAGTTTAATGGAGTCGAGACACAAAATTTTGAGGCTACAAAAAGCCTGTTATGGGTTTCCTCTGTTCTTAAGGTCATCCGTGGCCAAGTATTGGATGCAACCAACGTCAAAATTTAGCTCGAAAGAATCCTTAAATGCTCTTTCTCACCATCAAGACCCATCGCTAGCGCGATAGTTTGTGAGGTTGAGCTGACATCACAGCACAGTAATGTGTCGTACTATACTTGGCGGCGTGTGAAATCAGCCAGGCGCAGCGCCGGCGACTGGGGTCGACGTGCTGATAGCTAAGTATGTCGTTGCTGACGCACCAGCCGGCACCATGCAGCGTCGGCGGCCGAGCGAAAGCTTCACGTCAGTGAGACTATATATGTTCTTGTCTACACCTCCTCCGTACTACGAATAAGCGAAAAGATCGGCTACATTTCATATGTCCACCCTTCGGCTCACCAGCAGTATGAACAGGCCTAGCGAGTCCGCCGGGTTCGTATGTGCGATGTCAGCGATTGTGGAGAGCCAGTTCACAAGTTTTAGTGAATACAAAGGGTCATCGAGCATAGTATTGACAACAGTCACCTGAAATCGAGGATTGCTTACGTCTTAAGACGAAAATATATCGAGCAGGAAGTTGTTTTTGACGCTTGAGGGCAACAAATTAAGCTATTTTATTTCTAGTAAATGGGCGCCGAACGTACTTCTAGATTTAGAAGAACGTCAATTTGGGCTAGATGGTGCATTATTTGAGACAGAAATGGTAATAGCGCTGCAATAAGACGTACACAAGAAAGACTGACACAGGACAGGCGCTAGCGATGGGTCTTGATGGTGAGAAAGAGCATTTAAGGATTCTTTGGAGCTAAAGCGCGTGTCCTGTGTCAGTCTTTCTTGTGTACATCTTACTGCAGCGCTATTACCATTTCTGTCTCGAAGTACTTCTAGGTAACCAATATAAGTTCAAGTACTAGACACATCGGAAAAAGCTGTTACGAGTCTCAAACGCCGGTCCTACGCGAGGTCACCAACCTCGCTGTGAAGTATTCCCCAGGCTGGCGCTCGCATTCTTCGGCGATTCTTGCAGCTACCGCGCTGCGTAAACATGTAAACGCACAACCGGCGCACAGAAAAAGAGGCAGTTGAACCTAAGTATAACGCAGCTTCCAATTCGAGCAGAACTACCGTGCAATTGCTGCCTGTACACAGATGCAGACATATGTACACAAAAGTAGCGCCGAGATCCAGGCGTCGTCATGGGCGCATTCCTGAGAGAGTAACGTATTGGTGCGGCAAATGCTGAATACTGTACATTTGTCCGGGAGCATTCATTTAGCGAATACTTTGACCGTTTGCTCCACAAGCAGCAGTTATCGAAATCAGCAGCCCCGGGACCCTGAGCAGACTCGCAGCGCGGCTGCGATGACCGAGCGATGTGAAGACAGAGACGGGTATTGGTCGGTACAAACAGTGACGCATCGTGTCGCTGCCTTGTGACCAGGCGATCGGCCGACAGGCGCGCTGTGAGCTACGGGCTTCCGACACAGACGTCCGCAGAGCATCGGTGTCGGCGTGGAAAAGAAATACAACGCCGAAACCGCGTTGATTCAGATCGACCGAAGCGAGCGGCTTAGTTTCAGGACTCGATGTAGCGCCTCGCGCGCTTGGCTTTTTTCAACATATCATAGTACCGATCAAGTTTCTCGGCACATGATTTCGAAAGGACTGCTATGTGCACCATGTGTACGAGATGCGACGACGCAGTAATCCGTGCGTCACAGCTTTTGGGGCGCATGTGACCATGGTTCTCTGATAGTAACGTCGTAGCACAACCCGGCGCTCAGAAACCGAAACCGAAATCGGTCAATATAAATAATGCAATAATAAATTATTTACCGCGCATACATGAATTGCGCAGCGTGTATCACGCGTCCTGAAACAACACGCAACGTTTGAAACTAAGAACACGCTAACGAAAAATTTGATGCCTGCACGCATTTAAGAGTCCCTCGAATTTTTATTCGCATACCCGCATTCTAGAGCTCAGTACCAAGGCGGTGTGAACCTACAACGGATGGCAACAATGTTTACTTCTTTCTCCACTAGCATAACACGGCACCATATCTCGCGAAGTTTACTGAGAGCAACTATACATCTTGTAACAAAACTGGCACGTCAGAAAATATAAAGTGGTTCCCTCAAAAGTCCAAGGATGGCGAATATGCATAAGCCTGTAGTAAATGGGAAATACAAAGGAAGATGGCCGCCACTTCCATCATTTTTTGCGTTCGCAGCAAGGCAGGTACAACACGAAGCCAGGTTCAAGTAACTCCTTTTCAGACGTCAGGATAAAATTTCATCACACGGGCCCTTGGCGATCAGCAGGACGCTTGGTCTCACATGCCTCTCCTTTGCGGTCATGTAAACCTCTCAACGATTCCCTATATTATATCGTTTTTCCAAGAGATTTCCAAGCGATTTTTTCTTACCTTATTTGCGTTTTCGTGGGTTGCTATGTCTGCTTAAAGATCACCTCGTGATAACTGTACACCACTCCGTTTTAGCTTGAAATACAGAACAGTTTGTAAGATTCTGTCGTTCATAGCGAAACAAAGGTACAGTTGCCATAGTAATATGTGGCAGCATGCTTTCACCTTGTCAGAAGACATGCGACTGCTCTGGGTCCGTTTTCGCCTCTATAGAAATACAGTTGTGCGTCTAAGTGCTGTTGCGATGCAGTCCCCCGCCAAGAAACTACAAGAAGCTCAAATAACCCATGCAGAGACGCGAAGTGAGGGTTGCGCAAAAACTAATAAGTTTCCACACCACTCTGCTCGGCAGCAAGCGCAAGTTCTTCCTTGTTTTACTAGACGTTTTTCTACACATGGGACACGTATTAGCTGAGATATGCATACCGGTTTAGCGGGAGCCTCCTGCGCAAGCGTAATGACGTGGGTGAAGCCGTGCGGGCCACGGCGTGTGCGCAGGACGCATCAAGTAAACCGGTGTACACCACCGCTAATACGTGTCACATATTCTATAAAGACCTACTTATTCTTCCATCCCGGTGAGGCAAAGATAGCGTCGCCACAACGTGTTGCAGCTGCTGGTGCTCCGAGCGCAGTTGCCTTTAATATTCTGATAAAGAAGGTATGTCATTTTCTTTAGTTGTCCTGTGCTTATGAACACGTAGTTGTGCGGCACCTAAGTATGGACGATATCCACTGAGACACCGAGTACCGTTGCAAAAGGCTCTCTCTTAGCACCGCTCCTTCGACGCCAAGTAAACATGGAAGGGGTAAAACATGAGTTTATCTGAGGACATTCGTCACTTCATGGAGAGCGCTGCTGTTCACTGCATACTGGCAGAAATAATCTTGCATGTTTTGTTGCAAACTGTCAGAGAGAACCTTTTATTTCTTGCAGCGAAGTCGTGGTAATCAAGCAGGCATTGCACTCTCCCTTTTTCTGCGACGAAATGGTGTGTTATATACTTAGTTTTAAAGCGTGAAGACTGGCCCAGCCACGCACTCAAGCGTTTTCCAAGGGAGTTTTCAGGCTTCTCCCACGAATTCAAATTGATATTTAAATCTAACCCCTATACGTGAGTGGCACATATACGCCATTAATAATTCCACGCTCTTGCCCATCGCCTTCTGTGTGGTCGTGGTGTTTCTCTGCTGCGTTAAAGGCGCTTAATGCCTCTGTTGCTTTCTCCATTTAAACAACTTATTTCCCTTCCCACTAGGCGCGGTTCAGAAGCCCATCGAAACCGGAATAGCTTGCGCGTCTTGTGCACTACCAACCGCAGGGGACACCGCAGCCGCTGGCAAGTAGAGAAGTCGCACAGAAGTGTCCAGGTTTTAGAGGGTGCGGCCCGATTGGGCAGGAGGGTTCGATGATAACCTGGTCCGAGGAAGCTATGAATTCTCCATCCCAGCGTCTCGTCTGGACAACTGAGAACTATCGCATGGGGCCTGTGTGTTGACGAGTTTTTTTATGTTAATTTCACGAAACGGGACAATCGTTAATTTATGAAACTCCGTTTCATAATGAATTAGAGTTACACTCGCATGTAAAGTAGAGTACTGCACGGGCCTCAATTTGAGGCACAAGCCCGGCCCGGGCCCGATACCTGAAGCCCGAGCCCGGCCCAGGCCCGCGGCTTCAAGCCCGGGCCCGGCCCAGGCCCGCTAAATTATTGTTCTAGCAAGCCCGGCCCGGCCCGTGTATCCCGGAGTGAAGCCGAGCCCGGGCCCGGCTCGGCCCGTTCCACAGTAACGCTTGAGGTATACTGCTCACTCTGAGCAAGTAGACTGCTACTAGACCGATAATAAACTGGCCGACAAAGGTTCTGAAACCACAGTTTGGCTTGCAGAAAGTTGGTTCTTTTTAACCCAGAAGGAAGTGATTAAGAGTAGTGCTCGCCAGGCCAGTCTTTTGGACAGTGATCTCGTGTAGGTGCGCTAGGATAAACTTGGATGTTCCAAGAGCCAAATAAAAAGGGCTGCATAAGCGCGTAATCGACTACTTTGCATTCCCCCATGATTTTAATCAGTTATATTTTGCCGACCGCGAAGTATAAGCATTAAAGCTGCCTAGCAAGCAGTAGGATGACATTTTTCTAGTGAACGCGATCTCACATGTTGAACTCATAGCCGAACAGCTCGCCTTTCAGCAGAAACTAAAAGCTAAAAGGCTCGAGTATTTCGCGATGTGTGTTTTGAAGACTATAAGCGTGCTAAACTAATATGTTCTTCCCGAATCCATTTCTAATAGTGTATAGGTACGTTTTGGGATGACGAACGATCAATGGCCAACTAAGGCCGGTTAAATATTACTCTTGCTGGTGGAGAAGACGATAACGCGCGAACCACGTGATAACTTATAGGGCAAAACACTTGTCATGTCATCGAGGCTGAAAAAGCGAGGAGGGATAGATGTGGTTATGAGACGAGATTTACAAATTCTCGCGAGCTTTTGTGGCTATTTCATTTACGGGACGTCCCGGTCTACTGATCATAATGATAAACAAACGCGCTTTAGTTTGTGAATTTTCTCACATAAGAAAATCACGTAAGAAAAATATAGCTTTAAAATAAAAGCTATGTTTTTGGGGCTTAAGGGCCCAAGGGGAGTCAGGCTGTGAAAGACACCGAAGCAGAGGGCTCCGGATCATTTCGACCACCTGGGTTTCTTCAACGAGCAATGATACTACAAAGTACATGGCTGTCATGCTTGCCGCCTAAATAGAAATGCGGCTGCCGAGGCTAGGAGCAAACTTTGGTTCCCCGGCTCAGTAATCAAGCGCCTTGACCAGTTAGCCACCGCAGCATGGAAATAAGTACATAAATAAGTCAATGAATAAAGCTTAGTTTTTTTTCAGCGCGTACTATAACCCATAGCTCATCCGTGTCGCTGCTCCAATGCCGCAGTCTTGTACTTCACTCTGCAATAGTGAATGAATAGTCGGACACTAGCAGTTTCTATACGGACCCAAGCCCGGCTCGGGTCCGCAGCTTTAAGCCCGAGCCCGGCCCGGGCCCGCAACTCCAGACCCGGGCCCGGCCCAGGCCCGGCAAAACAAATCATGTCCCGGCCGGGCCCGGGCATTCGGGCCGGCCCGAGCCCGTGTAGTGCACTAATGTAAAGTTCTGTGCAGATTTTGCGAGCGAGGTGTCGTTGCTCTGTGTGCAGAAACAAATCTTCCGTCATAAATTCTCAGTGACAATGAGTGTTAGTGTGCCTTCTTATTCTCCTGTGTCTTCGTTCTCCTGTGCTCCTGTGCCATTCGAAGGTTCAGTACACTGCAAAGCAACTAGGATGCGCATGGTTAATATGCGTATGGACTGCGCGCTAGAGAAATCGTGGGCTCATAAAACTAAAGCAGGTTCTTGTTCTCGATCGGCAGTTTTATCGTGCGGGAGAATCTTCGGTCGTGGTAGGAGCATCCGGCAACCTCCTGAAAAAGGACGACGCTGGCACAAAAAACCTGCATACGATAGAAACTGAACGACTTTCACGACCTAAGCTTTTCCGCTACCTGCACGGAAGCTCCCGCGACTTGACTGATGTTACGAGCATGTTAGCGGCGTCGCGCCACCGCTTTCGAACGAGAAAACTAGCCGCCGTAACAGCGATCCCATAAAGCGGCAGGTAAAAAAATGATAATAACGGCTGTTCGCCGTTGACTTGCCACTGTACATCCTGCTCTTATTTCTAAAGAGCCAAGATTGTCGGCTAAAGAGAAGCGAAATTGCACTTTAACTGCAGGATGCTACTCATGTCATGAAAAGTCTCACTAGATCTGCTATTGCAGCCTTGAATACTTACGGCAGCTTAAAATTCGCCCTTCTCTCCACCGTGCTGTTGTAGTATATATATATATATATATATATATATATATATATATATATATATATATATATATATATATATATATATATATATATATATATGGTTTGGTTTATTGGGGTTGCAAAGCGACTCAGGCTATGAGAACGCCGTAGTGAAGTGCTCCGTAAATTTCGACCACCTGGGGTTCTTTAACGTGCACTGACATCGCACAGTACATGGGACTCTAGATTTTCGCCTGTATCGAAATTATATACATATATATATAAAGGGCACCCTCTGCGCCATTTTAGCTTCCTACAGTGATGTCTTCGATTTCGGGAATCGTCCTCTTGGCCAAACTTCTGTCGTGACCCATCGCATCAATACGGGCGATGCCAGCCCTATACACAGAAGGCCCTATCGTGTCTCTCTTCCTGAGCGCCATGTCATCCAAACAGAGGTGGACAAGATGCTGGCGAACAACATTATCGAGCCTTCTAGCAGCCCTTGGGCATCCCCTGTGGTGTTGGTCAAAAAGAAAGATGGTAGCTGGCGGTTCTGTGTCGACTATCGTCATCTTAATCAAGTAACAAAGAAAGACGTCTATCCTCTTCCGAGAATTGATGACGCCCTGGACTGTCTACATGCTGCCAGCTACTTTTCTTCTATTGATCTCTGTTCAGGCTACTGGCAAATCGCTGTTGACGAACGGGATCGTGAGAAGACTGACTTCATCACCCCCGATGTCCTGTACCAATTCAAAGTTATGGCTTTCGGCCTCTGCAACTCTCCTGCCACCTTCGAGCGCATGATGGACTCGCTTCTGTGTGGCTTCAAATGGACAACGCGCTTGTGCTACCTAGATGACGTTGTCGTTTTCTCCTCAACCTTCGAAAGCCACATACGCCGTCTTGCTACTATCCTTGCTGTCTTCCGTCGCGCTGGTCTCCAACTGAACTCCAAGAAGTGCACCTTTGGCCAGCGCCAAATTAAGGACCTCGGCCACTTGGTTGATGCGTCTGGTGTGAAGCCCGACCCTGACAAAGTTCATGCCGTTCGTGAGTTCCCCACTCCCCGTTCCTCGAGCGATGTGCGCAGTTTCCTCGGGCTCTGCTCGTATTTTCGCCGGTTTATCCCGAACTTCGCCGACACGGCCCGTCCCCTTACCACCCTCCTGAAGAAGGATGTCCCTTTTTCCTGGGGCCTAGACCAAGTTCGCTCCTTCACGGCACTTGCTGCGGCCCTCACTGCTCCACCTGTGCTGGCCTATTTCGACCCATCTGCGCCTACGCAACTTCGCACAGACGCCAGTGGCCATGGTATTGCCGCCATTCTTGCGCAGCGCCAACACGAGCACTTTCGTGTGGTTGCTTACGCCAGCCGCCTACTCTCTCCTTCCGAACGTAACTACTTCATTACGGAGCGGGAGTGCCTTGCTCTTGTTTGGGCGTTAACAAAATTCCGCCCTTATTTGTTTGGAAGGCCCTTCTGCGTAGTTACGGATCACCATGCTTTGTGTTGGCTGTCCTCCCTTACAGACCCTACAGGCCGTCTTGGTCGCTGGGCCTTGCGTTTGCAAGAATACACATTTAGTGTTGTCTACAAGTCCGGCCAGCTGCACCAAGACGCTGACTGTCTGTCCCGCCATCCTGTCGATCCCCCTGATTCCCACACCCGTGATACCGACGACTGTGTACTGTCCGTATCAGACTTTCTAAACATTGGTGACGAGCAACGCCGTGATCCATCTCTCCGCCTCATAGTCGACTGCCTCCGCAGCGACCCTTCCGATCCTGCTCTACGAATGTTCGTGCTGCATCACGATATTTTGTACCGGCGCAATATGCACACAGATGGCGCAGACCTCTTACTCGTCGTCCCGACCCATCGCCGCTCCACAGTACTTGCTCAACTTTATGACGCTCCTACTGCACGGCACCTAGGCGTGTCACGCACGTACGACAGCGTGCGCAGGCGGTTCTTCTGGCCTTGCCTTTACCGCTCTGTCCGCGGTTATGTTGCTGCTTGTGATCAATGCCAGCGCCGGAAAACGCCCCCACTTCCACCCAGTGGCCAGCTTCAGCTCATCGTCATCCCGACTGACCCTTTTTCCCGTGTTGGTCTCGACCTGCTTGGTCCTTTCCCCCTATCAGCATCCGGGAACAAGTGGATTGCCGTTGCGACCGACTACACTACCCGGTACGCTATCACGCGCGCTATCCCTACCAGCTGTGCCTCCGATGTCGCCGACTTTCTTCTTCATGACGTCGTCCTACTTCATGGCGCTCCTCGTCAACTGCTTACGGATCGCGGCCCCTGCTTTCTTTCTAAAGTGGTCCACGACCTTCTGCGCTCCTGCTCTACCCGCCACAAGTTCACGACGGCCTACCATCCTCAGACCAACGGCCTTACTGAGCGTCTTAACCGCACCCTGACGGACATGCTGTCTATGTATGTCTCAGACCACCATCGTGACTGGGACGTCAGTTTACCTTTCGTGACGTTCGCCTACAATTCCACACGCCATGATACTACCGGCTACTCCCCCTTCTACCTGCTCTTTGACCGCGACCCGCTGCTACCCTTCGACAGTCTCCTGCCTCACGAACCTTGTACCAGCAGTTACGCTTGTGACGCCATTGCCCGAGCTAACGCCGCCCGCCAAATCGCTCGAGATCGCCTCGACGCTTCACAACTAGATCAAAAACGACGGTACGACCTTCATCACCGTGACGCCCATTACCCTCCCGACTCCCTCGTACTCCTCTGGCTCCCTGCGCGTCGTGTGGGCCTGTGTGAGAAGTTGCTGCCTCGTTACGTGGGTCCTTACCGCGTCTTGCGGCAACTGAGCAGTGTGACCTACGAGATCGCGCCCCTGCAACCCCACACTCCTCGTGCGGCCCCCTCCACACAGCTCGTACACGTCGCCCGTCTTAAGCCCTACCATACAAACCCACCACCTTAGGACGCCCAGGGACTGTGCTTCCTTCCGCCCAACGGAGGAGGGGGGGTAGTGTTACGGTGCATAGTTGCTAGGCGAAGACGACGTTGTTTTGGGACGTTCGGCAGTGGACGACGACGAGGACGTGGCAGTTTGTGCTGGAGTGATTTAGCTCGGTGTGCCTTCTGACTGTGGCCTGTCCCGTCTGCCGCTGGGCTAACCCCCCCGTAATAATATATATATTGTAGCGTGCAACGCGAATAGAACACCGGCGCAGAGACGAAAAACCTGTGGCGGTCCCTCAGTGGTTCGAGCGCGCGCGCGCGAGAGACAACCAACTTCTTCCTCTACTAGCGCATGCACTACTTCTGTCTCTTCGAAGGCATGTATCACTGCCCCCCCCCCCCCCCCCTTCTGGAGCATCGACACGATGCGGCTAGGAGAGAAAAGACAGTGAGAGGGTAGAACACAGCTGCAGGGAACCGCAGTTCAGTCAGGTAGCCGGTCGTGATAAGGCTTCATGCAAACAATGTGCACGACTTCAGTTCAGTGCGACCGGCGCGATGAAGAAGCTGTCGGGGCGGGAGCAACTGCATAAGTCACTTCACTGATGCGGCGCACTACTTCGTAAGGGCCGAAGTATCGGCGCAGCAACTTTTCAGAAAGCCCACGGCGACGAACAGGTGTCCAAATCCACACAAGGTCGCCGGGCGCGTAACTGACGAAACGGCGTCCAAGGTTGTACCTAGCGGCGTCAGTCTCGTGTTGGCGGTTAATTCGCAGGCGTGCAAATTGCCGCGCTTCCTCAGCACGCTGAACGAAGGTGTCTACGTCGAGGTCAGCGTCAGAGTCGCAGTAAGGATCGACGGGCAACATAGCATCCAACGGAGTGGTCACCTGCCGACCGAAGACAAGCTGAAAAGGGGTAAGTCGGGTTGTTTCCTGCAGGGCGGTGTTGTACGCAAACGCTACGTATGCCAGAATGGTGTCCCAAGTCCGATGCTCGACATCAACGTACATTGATAGCATGTCGGCTAGTGTGCGGTTGAGTCCCTCTACCAACCCGTTTGTCTGCGGGTGATACGCCGTAGCACGTCGATGGGTCGTGTGCGCCAGAGTCGTCACGGACTTGGTTAAGCGGGCTGTGAAAGCAGTTCCCCGGTCAGTAATAACAACGGCGGGTGCCCCATGACGCAAGACAATGTTGTAGACGAAGAACTGCGCCACTTCAGCAGCAGTGCCTTGGACAAGAGACGTGGTCTCAGCGTACCGTGTGAGGTAGTGAGTCGCAACGACTATTCAACGCTTTCCAGACGAAGACTTCGGAAATGGACCAAGGAGGTCCATGCCCACTTGTTGGAAAGGGGTCTTCGGTGGATCGACGGCGTGAAGAAATTCGGCTGGTTTCAATGGAGGAGTCTTCCGACGTTGGCATTCACGGCATGTTTTTACGAAGGCCAGCACCGATGGGAGTAACCTGGGCCAATAATACTTTTGTCTAATCCGCGCGAGTATACGGCTGACACCAAGGTGGCCGGCGGATGGTGCATGATGACAGGCACTCAAGATCTCAGACCGCAGCTGTGATGGTATGACAAGTAGGAACACTTCTTCGTTGTTGGCAAAGTTGCGCTTGTAGAGAACACCAGACCGTAAAGTGAAGGCGTGAAGCCGTCGAAGAAAAACACGCGGAATGGCAGCTTCACTGCCTTCGAGGTAATCGATGAGCGACGCCAACTCCGAGTCCGCCCTCTGAAGCTGAGCCATTTGGGTGGTACTAACAGAGCCCAGGAAAGGAAAATCATCGGTGGTTTCTTCGGTATTGATTGGGATAGGCGCGCGTGACAGACAATCCGCATCTTGATGCTTACGGCCAGACTTGTAAACTACTGTTAAGTCGTATTCTTGCAGGCGTAAGCTCCATCTAGCCAAGCGTCCTGAGGGGTCTTTGAGGCTCGCCAGCCAGCATAAGGAGTGGTGGTCGCTTACCACACGGAAGGGTCGTCCGTAGAGGTACGGTCGGAAATTGCAGATGGCCCCTATCACTGCAAGACATTCTTTCTCCGTCGTAGAATAATTGGTCTCGGAGCGCGTAAGCGTTCGACTAGCATAAATGATGACCCGTTCTGCACCGTCTTGCCACTGGATCAGTACTGCACCAAGGCCAACATTGCTGGCGTCAGTGTGGATGTCCGTGGCAGCATGCTGGTCGAAATGGCCGAGTATCGGAGTGCTTTCCAGACGGCTGCGAAGCTCGATAAATACAGCCTCTTCGTCGGGCCCCCACAGGAAGGGCGTGTCGTCACGGGTCAGTGCGTTCAGCGGTTCCGCGATGTTCGAGAAATCTTGAATAAAGCGCCTATAATAAAGCGCCTATAACGGTGTCAGGACCAAAAACCGGCGAACGGCCTTCTTGTCAGTTGGGCGTGGAAAACCTGAGACGGCAGCAGTCTTGTCAGGGTCCGGGCGAACACCTTGTGCGCTGACAACGTGACCAAGAGAGCGAAGTTCCTCAAAGCCAAAATGGCATTTCTCGGCTTTGATGGTGAGTTGCGCGGATTTGAGCGCTTGCAGCACAATGCGCAACCGCTCCAAGTGCTGGTCAAAGGTGGTCGAAAATATAACGACATCGTCTAGGTACACCAAGCAGGACTGTCATTTCAAGCCGGAGAAAACAGTGTCCATCATGCGTTGGAACGTGGCCGGTGCTGAGCACAGACCAAATGGGAGCACTTTAAACTCATAGAGGCCGTCAGGCGTCACGAAAGCCGTCTTCTCCCGGTCTCGCTCGTCCACTTCGATTTGCCAGTACCCGCTTTTAAGATCTAATGACGAGAAGTATCGGGCATTCCGCAATCGGTGGAGCGCGTCATCTATCCTGGGCAGCGTGTAAACGTCCTTTTTGGTAACGTTGTTAAGTTTCCTGTAGTCCGCGCAGAAACGCAGAGTATTGTCCTTTTTTTTTTTGACAAGAACCACAGGCGATGCCCACGGACTGGTGGACGGCTGAATGACATCGTCTGCAAGCATCTCGGCAATCTGATTCTGAATGGCTTCTCTCTCCACCGGGGAAACACGATAGGGGCGCTGGCAGACGGGTCGCGTAGTCGCATCAGTGATGATAAGATGCTTGGCGAGTGGAGTTCGGCCGACCTTCGAGCACGTAGCGAAACAGTCCGCAAAGTCTGCCAAGAGCTCCGACAGAAGATCCGTCTGAACCGACGGCAGGGCAAGATTTATTCTGAAGGACTGAAGAACGTGATGTGGGCCAGCATGCTCCGGAGTGGGTCCTCCCACGGTGCACAAACCTGGAACCTCAGCAACGTCGTGGAGGAAGGCAATAGCCATGCCTTTGGCCAGGTGCTGATGTTCGTTGGAAAAGTTAGTCAGGAGGACGTGGGTGCGGCCGTCACGTAGTTGGACGAGACCTCGTACAACGGCAATTGGGCTATGGCTGTCCGCTAGGCCCTCGTAGTCGTGAAAGAGGTCATTTCGCACGAGCACCAGAACACTGCACCGCGGCGGCACCGTAACTTCGGTCTCGACAATGCGCAGGGCGTTGCTGCAGGGATCGCGGGAGTCAAAGCGCGCCACGGCCTGTTTGGTCTAGAACGTGACTCGTGCCTCCTGAAAGTCAATCACAGCGCCGTTCGACTGCAGGAAGTCGGTCCCCAGAATCAAGTCTCTTGAACACTCGGGGTGTACAACAAATTCACCAACGTACGTGAAACCACTAATCCCAACTCTAGTCGTGCACTTGGCCACAGGGGAAATTAGGTGGCCACCAGCGGTGCGAATGGGGGTCCTCGTCCACGGTGTCAGAACCTTCTTGAGTTCCCGAGCAAAGGCACGGCTCATAACCGAATAATCAGCACCGGTATCGAGCAGCGCGGTAATCTGAGTGCCATCAAGTGTCACACGCAAATCGGATGCAGCGTATCTGATACTCTCGCTGTCTCTCTCTGTCGAGGTATCGTCGGCTCGAGGGTTGCACGATGGAGGATCTTGACACGTCCCGATGTCAGCGGCCTTGCCTCCAGAGGTCGCTGGTGTTAGTTTTCCCGGCGCGGACTCGGCGAGCGACGGCCAGCAGAGCTACTCTGGCGGCCAGGGCTGGAAGAGCGATAACGGAGAGGTGAAGGCGAACGGGACTCGCGCCTTTCAGAGTAGACAGGGTTCTGGCGTGCCCAGAGATGCTGCGCAATCTCATGCGGTCGTTCGCCGTTCTGAGGGCAAGGTCGTCGGGATGGAAACCGCGAAGGCCCACTTGGCGGTACGGACACGCTCGGTAGAGGTGACCGGGCTGCCCACAGTGGTAGCAAAGAGGCCTGCGGTCCGGTGTTCGCCACAAATCCGACTTGCGAGGGCGTGGACCAGCTGTAGCAGATGTGGTGGCGGAATATGCGGCGATGTTACACACGGGCGTCGTAGGGGTCATGCCGTAGCCAGGCATGTTTGCGTGACACGTACCGTTGTTGGTCACGCCAGGCGTCGTGGTAATGGGACCGTATTCAGTAGTGCGACGTACAACAGATGCGTACGTAGGTCTCTCATCGAACGGGGGCGGTGCTTCGGGGACAGGAGGCGCCTGCGAAACCTGTCGCACCTCGTCCCTGACGACTTCGGTCAGCGCTGCCAGCGGCACAGGTGGTGCAACCTGGGGCAGATGGATTAAGTTCCTCCCGGACAACTGAGCGAATTAGTTCGCGCAGTGTGTGTGCACTGCCGCCGAGACACGACGAAAAGCCTTCGGG
The DNA here is from genome assembly GCF_055824585.1 of Amblyomma mixtum. Classification (NCBI taxonomy): domain Eukaryota; kingdom Metazoa; phylum Arthropoda; class Arachnida; order Ixodida; family Ixodidae; genus Amblyomma; species Amblyomma mixtum. Next base: position 183,818,676 of record NC_143013.1, read on the forward strand.
CACCATGCGGTTGATGTCGCGGTTGTACTGGCAAGCCCGTTGCTGCAGCGTCGTCTCCATCGTGGTCCCCTCGGTTATAAATTCCGCCACCGTGCGGGGTGGGCTGCGCAAGAGGCCCTCGAACAGCTCCTGCTTAACCCCACGCATGAGATGGCGCAGCTTCTTCTCCTCTGTTATGTTGGGGTCGGCGCGCATGAAGAGACGGGCCATATCTTCGGTATACATGCGCACACTTTCGTTCGTGTGCTGATTTCGGGAGTGCAGCGCAGCTTCAGCCTTCTCCCGGCGGTCAGCGTTGGGGAACGTGGCCAGGAGACTCCGGCAAAACGCCTCCCAGGTGGGAAGGGTAGCCTCGTGGTTCTCAAACCACGTCCTGGCAGACTCTTCAAGGGCAAAGTAGACGTTTTTTAGCTTGCGCTCATCGCACCAACCGTTGTAGCGTGCCACCCGCTCGAACGTCTCCAGCCAATCCTCAGCGTCTTCGAACACGTCACCGTGAAAAGATGGTGGTGTTCGCGGTGGGTGGCAAAGGATCGGCGTCAGGGGCCTGGTGTCAGCGGCCATGGCAGTTGGACTCGACGGTAGAAGCTGGATCGGCGACGGGGGCCTGGTGTCAGTGGCCATGTCAGTTGGGCTCGACGGTCGAGGTTGCGTCGTCCTTGCTGGCGGGGGAAGGAGCCCAAATTCAGGCGACTCTCCGCGGAGACGGCGGCTGGGTCGCTGGTGAGCCGGTGTGAGGCCCATAGTGACGCTGTACGGAGTGCGCGGGTCGGGAAGCGTACCCAGCACTGCTCCACCAAACTGTAGCGTGCAACGCGAATAGAACACCGGCGCAGAGACGAAAAACCTGCGGCGGTCCCTCAGTGGTTCGAGCGCGCGCGCGACAGACCATCAACTTCTTCCTCTACTAGCGCATGCACTACTTCTGTCTCTTCGAAGGCATGTATCAATATATATATATATATATATATATATATATATATATATATATATATATATATATATATATATATATAAGGGAAGGGGTATGAGGGGCTCGTTATAAATATGAAAGAAGCCAACAGCCACAGAAACCAAGGGGCACAGGGGGTTTTTAATCTATTTATTTATTTTGTGGTGTTGATCAATTTAGAATATTACTGAACATGTTATCGCTTAAAGCTAATTGATTAGAAAAGCAGAAGAAAAAACAACCACTGCCGCCGGTGGGATCCGAACCCACGACCTCCGAATTACGCGTCCGGTGCTCTACCTCTGAGCTACGGCGACGGCTGTCAAATCTTCTGCTTTCGGGGGTATTTTATGTTTACAAGTAACCTAACCTTGAGAGTGGTTGTTTTTTCTTCTGCTTTTCTAATCAATTAGCTTTAAGCGATAACATGTTCAGTAAATTCTAAATTGATCAACACCACAAAATAAATAAATAGATTAAAAATCCCCTGTGCCCCTTGGTTTCTGTGGCTGTTGGCTTCTTTCATATATATATATATATATATATATATATATATATATATATATATATATATATATATATATATATATATATATATATTACTGATTGTACCAGACCAAATGTTCCCATGGGCGTGGGGCCTATTTGCATTTGAATTTCGTGAATAACTTTTCCCATGCATGTTAACGAAGGAGATACAGTGTGTTTCGCCTAATAGTTTACGCAATTTTTAAAAGTAGGCTTCTTGTATTAGAAGAGCGCCTTTTTCGTCATGGCATTGTCAGCGGTGTAGTACATCAGAATACAGCTAAGATATGCTAATTAACAGGATGGTTACCTAGTATTGAATAGTTAATTTTAATTCTTAGCGTTGTCCCCTAGCGAAAGCGTTTGGAATATACGTTTAGAATATATGATGGGATATTTGTATAGTATTTCAGACATATTTTGTATACATAAATGCACTAAAAATATTTTGGAAATAGGTTCCTGGAATTTCCTGCTTGATATTCGAAAGATATTTTTAAAATTTGCCAAATATATCTGACTTAAAGCATACTTCGAGCACGTTTCAAATACATGAAAAAATATGCATGCGGTTTCAGCATCTTGTGAATGTATTAAAAGTGTACTTTCTTAAATATTAAATGAATTCGTCCGAAGTTTGCAAAAATTTTAACAAACGGGCAGTCCTTTTAAAATGCATTTGGAGCACACTTAACAGCCGTAGAACGGTCTAGCGCTCGAAATCGCGTTTCGAGAAAAGGATTTTGCGCGATGGTAATGTGTTTGAAGCCTACTTTCTTAAAAACGCAATTAATTCTTCCAAACTAGAGAGAGAGAGACTGTTTAATGTAATACAGTGAATTTAGCCAGCGTTTAAATTACGCTGGCATGCTACTCTGCACAGGGAGGGGAATTTGGGAGATAAAGACAGAAGGAGAGCAGCGTGGAAGAGGTAAAAAAAAAACGAAGATAAAATGCGGCGATGAAATGGGTACTAAGGATGCAATGACGAGTATTGATGTAACCTATGGAATGATGGAGTGCATAGTCCGACAAACGGGCTGACGAAGTTCACTGCATGAAGAATGCATGAAGGTAACGTGCAAGTGAATTTAAAGCTTATCCAATGTCTTCCAATGTCAAAGAGATGCCAAATGTCTTTTAAATATGTAAATAGAAAGTTCATTGCAAGTCTCTGTTGCCTGAAGCAGGTTAAGGGACCTAAAACTTTGTCCATCGTTAGGGGAACTGGGCAGAGCTTCTGCATGCAAACTATACTTCAATGCTAACAAATGGCCAGTCCACGTAAGCATATTTGCTGCACACTTCAAGCTGTCGTTGAAGAATCTAATACTCGAAATCGAGTTTCGGGAAATAGAATTTGGATGTTGGCAACGTATTTAAAGTGTACATTGGTAAATGCGTAACCAATTCGTCGAAAAGTATACTTCAATTCTAACAAATGGGCTGTCCGCGAGAACATACTTGAATCACACTTCAAGCTACCATGGAACAACCTAGGGCTCGAAATGACGTTTAGGCAACAGTGAAAACTCTCTCTTTTCTCTTGTCCTTTCGTTTATGATAACTTCTAGCAGGAAGGAAATCACCGCTTATTTAAATTACGTGTGGTGAACGTGATAGCATGACACCGGCAAAGGCACCTTGGGTACTTCCGTGCCCGAAGATGCCAGCGAAAAGGAACCCGACTGCGAAGGCCGACCGGCTTCCTCAGACGCCCGTGTATTTGTTGGTGGACATTTCAACCCCTGACTTATGATTGACGTAAGTTTCGACTAGCAATTCGGTTCTAGACCGCCCCCAGATTCGAACGCGACCAGTACGGCACTTGTGCGACAGTTTTGGGGCCCACGGCCTTTGCGCGAATACCGCCTCACCGGGAGAGATAACATGACCTCTCTCGGAGGGTATATATAAGGCAAGCCAAGTATCGCACTCGTCGGAGCACTTGTTTGCTGCGCCACTTTCTCTCGGCATTTGCTGTGTGGAGACACCTTTTCCGCTTCAATTTCGTCACGGGTCTTTGCAACCTCTCGACCGATGGTAAGTACGCGTCTTCTCTGAGATGGGCTCCTTATGCTTATCGCTTATAACCTGATCAGTCATTACTTCTGCTGTTGACAACATTAACCCGTCTCATCCGGTGAAGCCGACTAGTAGCCCTTTTTTAAGCCAAAGTGAGCATACAATATGTTGAATGTAATAACTGTATATTTTTGATCTGTTTTCATGTAATCTAATCTATTTATTGTATATTTTAGTATATATTGGCTGCATTATATAATATACTAAGCGGGCAAAAGTGTAGTTTTGACGTGTTTGTAAGAACGTTCAAAATATTAATTCTAGTATGCATAGAAAGCGCACGTATGGCAGTTTAAGCATAGGGACAAAAAATACGCAATAAATATCAAATCAATACTATATGTTCGAAATGCATTTTTAGCACCTCCTTTCTTCTCTAAGTGTAGGCTCTTTAATTACTGAGTCGTGTGTAGCCAACAGTAAGTTATATCCCTACCATTTTTTAGAGTTTCGAAAACGCGGTTACCATCGGAGCTCCTGTTTTGGCTACATCGCGCCAAAATATATGCGCTTTCGAGAAGCTTACAGGCAAAGAAACCTCTCCAGTGCACACAACTCGTCGAAATAGTAAGATTTGCTCCGCCACAGAGCCGGAGGTCACCGCGTTTTAGAAATTCCAAAAGCTCATACGGATATTACTTACGGGGGGGCTACACCCCTCCCGGTTACTAAGGTGAGTAACGGTAATAATTAAAAACGTAATTATTCAGTATTAGTTAACCAGACCTTTAGTTAGCACATCTTAGCTTTAATCTGGTGAGCTACACGGCTGAGAATGCTATGCAAAAAAAAAGCTGCCTTCTTGGTCAAAAAGCATATTTTTAAAAATTGTTTAAAATCTTAGTTGAAATGCCCCGTAGACGTGCTTCTGTTTCCGCGTGCCCTATTTTGTTAACGTCGTTTTTTTGTTTTTGCAGTTGTAGCAGAAACGGCAAATCGAATCGCTGAAAAATTCGTCTTAGATCATAATAAAGGGAGCTGCGGTATGCTCTTATTACGTCCTGCATATAGCGCGTACATCGACGCTGTATTCGTGAGATATTTTAGGAGGCCTGTTAGCAGCTGGTTTGTGCGGCGCGCAGCCTGCAGCATGAGCTGTTTTTTTTTCGTCTAGGCGGAATAATTTCTATGCGACGGAGACTTTAAGGGGCCTCGTAAATGCGCTGTAGACATTTATGAAGTAAAAAAGGGAGAAACTTTCATTCCTACTAGGCGATCTTCTCCCTGATGGGTGCCATGTAGAGGCGGCCCACTTCCGAATTTTGTGAACAAAGAAAAAGAGATTTTGTCCTGATGTCACGTCTTACTGCGGTCACGTATTGCGGTTTGCAGGCACAGTGCACACATTCATAACTAATTACACAATGCGGATGTCATCGAACGCATTAGTGAACAGCAGAATTGAAATTCAAACCATGGGCCACTCGGTGTGAAGCAAGCCCACTGGCTGCTACATCCCCAGCGACATCCTGAAGGACGTTGTTATTTGTTGTAGATATGTATTCTGGCACTGAAATATGACGTGAATGTGCGAGACCGAAACGTGTGAGCACCTTTCGAGCGCTACCTTACAACTAATCCCATCGTGGCAGCGACTTGTTATATACCCTGCGTCAGGTTTCCCCAATCACGTAAGTTATAAACGTGTTAGTGGTCCTTGATCGCTTGCTTTTAGAAAGGCGGGTGTGCGCATCGTCCTATGGCGGGTAACTGTCTTCCTCTCCTGATTTCCCTGATGCATGTGGAAGCGTAAATAAGTCAAAACTTGGCTCATATCCATTCCGTCTTTCTGACATCACTTGGCAGAAAAACACGCATAACAATTTTTTTGCGTCAGCTGCTTGGGACCGCGTTGCTCTTCGGTAGTGCGCAAAACTCTCGACATATTGCATTCATTGATGAGCGCGCCAGGATAGTCATTGAAACATGTGCACAATTTTTCATAAAACTGCTGAAAGAAATACTACAACAGTGAAAGTAAAACTAAAAGGACATGTGTGACCTGCCGTCAGGCGCAGCGATCTTTTCCGCCGATATAGTTTGCAGACGAGTGCGTTTCACAATTTCTTTGACGGAGGTCTGCTTTAAAAAGTGGCTTCTTGAACGCTGCGACTCACGATTACCAATGCTTCCAGAACCGTGCGTAATGCCGCATTCAGGCAGACGCTAAAGCAGCAACTAAAGCCGTCTTCGCTGTGATTATCAGGATGCGTTATACAAGTGGAGCTTGAAATTGGCAAAAAGTGATTCCGCTCGGGTTGAATATTACAAGCGAGCCGGTCTTGGACAGTTCTTTTCAGTCATCAATCCCCCCCCCCCCCCCCCCCCCCCCAAGTTAACTCAGTTGCTCCGGCATTCTGTGACCCTGAAAGAGTTCGACGAATGTGATCCTGGCGCCGCGCAGAAATTTTTATTGAGGCTAAATGGAAAACATGTTTATAAGCTCTGGTGAAAAAAAAAATACAGACGCTCGCAACTAGTTTTGTGCCCTCGACTACACGAACGCGATTAAAATTCTGGTCACACATGGAAGACTCTTGATGAATGTTTAAGCGCTTCTGAAGTGTTGCAACTGAAGCGCATCGAAGTTTAATAACTGGCCTACAGGAAGGCACGCAGTTTCCTCTTATTCTCAAGGCGACCACTTTTAATGGCGCACACACTTCAGAGCGAAGGGGAAAATTTGTTCGAGCCTTTTAGAGAGAAATAGCCTTTGAAGGCCTATATGCCGCAGTAATGGGCACGTACGTCGGCCACAGCAGATATATTACATACTTGAGCTACAGCCAATTATATATGGACAAAACCATGCATTAAACCACGGTATGCACGTACTCTTCTGCGGCTGTTATGGTTAGCTGTGTGTCCCGACTACAGTAGCGTTACACTTTTGATTTATCCCGAGGTTCAAAACTGCCCATTGTGCTCTCCTACATTAGGATGATAAAAAATCAGTACCATTCAGCCATATATACACATTTCACTATGGCCTCAATGCAATGCAGAACTCATTCAGACGCGTAAAGGCTTTGTTACCAAAGATAAACCTTAATATGTTCTCGCCATTGATTCGTACAAGACTACCCTCAGTGTCGAAACGCTTGCCCCTTGTGCAACTGCTTGCATAATTTTGGACGTTGTCATGGGTGTATCCATGTCGTGTTATAATAAATTTTCTATAATGATGTATACGGATATTAAATCAGTTTTAAAATTGCATACACTATCTGAAGACCACTCCACGGAGTTTAAAGAAAATGTTGCTTGTGCCACAGCTAGAACAGGTGCACGTGCAGGCAAATACAGTTGTAATGACTCAGACGTCACTGGAAGCCGCAGTAAATATGTATATGTATGCAAATATGTAAATACGCGAGTCCGGTTAGTAAAGTCCTGTTAGCAAATACCTTTTGGGCAACGGATAATAAGCTGGTTGATCTGTAATTCTGCAAGTCATCGACGTCTCCTTTCTAGTGAATTAAGATAATATTAGCGTTTTTCCAAGCTCTTCTTGCGCTCGAGGTCATAAGGCATTGCGTATACAGAGTGGCTAGTTTTTCTAGCGTAATCTCTCCTCCGACCATCAACACCTCAGCTCCTCACCAGCTGCTTTCCGTCTTTGCATTGCTCCTAAGGCTTTCTTTACTTACTCCTTCGTTACTGGGCGGATGTCTCATTGCTGTGTTCTACTGCCTTTCTAATTAACATTCTCATTGCATTGGATACTGTATAGATTTGTGTAGAACTCTCCGGCTATTTTGACTATCGTATCCATATTTCTAACGGCATTTCCCTCTTTTTCTCATAGCTTATATGTATGGTTTTTACCATTGTCTAGTTTTCTCTTTACTGCTTTTAGACTATGTCCGTTCGGTACAACATGCTCGATTTGCTCCATATTAAACTCTCTTACGTCGGCTACCTTAAGCTTATTTATTAACTTTAATAGCTCTGCCAGTTCTATTATGAGTGTAGGGTAAGGCGCTTTCATGCTTTAGAATTTCTTAACAAGAATTTTGGGCTCCTGAGGTAGCTTGCTGTTATCGTGTCGAACCATCCTACCGCCTAATCTACGGCGCACTCGGTACGGATAGCTGTGGAATTGTCGTTAATTGTTTCAACATTACGGTCGTCTGCTTCAATTAATGCAGAGAATCTGTTCTACAATGAGGCCTGAATCATTCTCCTTTCCCACTTAATGCTAACTAGTTAATAGCCTTCTGCTTCACTAGAGTCCCCCTTTTCCCCTTAGAATCTAAGCTAATAAGAGACCTTACCATTCTGTGGTCGCTACAACGAACCTTTCCGAGGACCTCCACTTCCTGTAGAAGCCAGGGTGAGCGCACAGTATTAAATCTATTTAATTTTTAGTCTCATTTTGGCGGATCTTCCTCGTCCACTTCCGGTTTCCTTTTTTTGCGGAAGAAGGTACGACATGTCTTTATTGCCCTGCAATGCCCTGAGACCGTGCTGTAAAGGCCGGAATACATGGAGCATTTTTGCAGTGACAAGTGTGCGGATTTTGCCAGAAGGCGCGCACTCGAGGACCGGCGTCGATAAAAACGCCCCCCGACCCAGATCTGGTTCCGCCAGATATTGAAGCGCGGCTTCCGGTGAGACCGGAAGCGGCAGCTGAAGCGAGCTAATAGCAGCGCAGAAAGCTCATTCTTTCGGTTTGAGTCCCTCTGCCTACCTCCTTGCTCTGCCTGGCCTGCCGTCACCAGCAGGGCAGCCATGGCCGTAGAGCGAAGCAGTGATTTTGGCATGGAAATGTTACTATCCTGAAAATAAACGCCACATCAGGCATGAAAGGTCGTTTTTTTTTTTAGAACACGGCCGAATCTTTGATCTAAATGCCTGCATTTCATTCCTGAAGCGAATGTGTCCAAGAAAACTGCAGGTGGGGGCGTGCGCGGCTGAGCTGGTGCCCAAAGGTACGCGACGCCATGCATTCGAGCACGCAAAATTTTTATAGACACTTATGGATGCGTGCTTAAGCAAGTACATTGGTGTCGAAGTGAACACTTGCGTGGTTTTAACAGAAGAGTCAGCGTCGCGCTGCTCTCACAGACCTTATTGCTCAATGGTATTTGCCTCTTGTCGATCACAATTGCTGTCGTGTCGAGAGATACGCGGCGGCGTGCCGCCGCTTCTTCGATGCGTGTATATACAGCCGGGCGTCGCGCCACCATGACGTTTTCTGCCACGCGAATAACGTAGAAAAAAAAGTAGCATATATTCCAGGCCTAAGATTGTAAAATTTACAGGAAATACTGACGACGGAAAGCGTCAAAACTGCGGAGCTGTTCAGATTTATCTGTTCATAAAGATAACAAAATAACCAGTGCCTTGCTTAGTGCGATAAGGAAAATTCCACAACGTGCAGTTCTCTTGTGCGCTTGTCATTTTTACAGCATTGTCTCCCGGACAACTGGTCATTCCGGCAGATTACGCAAACTAAGCCCCATGTTTCGTGTCACTGAAGGGCTATCTTCCCAATTAAACTGCCGCGTGTGACTTCCAAAGACAGCTTTTGATATGCGACTTCGGCTGCAGCAAAAGCAAATTTGTGCTTGAAAGAAAAACGAATGCGCGAAAAAAAAGAACGCACTCATCAGCCTGACGGTGCTGGGAGGGCTCCTCACTATAAGTTCACTTTTGTCTGGCAACGCAACGAGGCGGCGATAGCAAGGCCTGGTCTTACTTTTCTTTGAAATTCCACGTGCCAGACACGGTCCTTGCGATGTTAAGGGAGGAAAACAACGAACAGGTAGCCGTCATCACTAAACGCTGCCGTTTGATATTATCATGCTCTAAAGCTATTGACGCACAGCCAGCATAAACGCGCGAAGATAATTTGCATGCGTTTACGGGAGCTTGAAAGAGTGGTGAGCCAGGGCAAAAGTTTGCCCCTACCCATGCGATCGCCGGAGCCTGCGAGTGCGCTTAGCTGAAGAGAAAGAGGAGAAGAATGTGGGTGCCAGGAGCACAGCCACAGACGTTAACTGGCCGTTACCCGAGTGGGGCAAAGCGCTTACCACGTCAGCACATCAGGGGTTTGCGAAACCATGCCGCGTTATTACTTCATACTTCGGAGATAACTATGGTGCGTTGGCTAACCGGCCACTTGCAGTAGGAGGCGGGAAGCGTTGTGGCGGGAGCCACGGCTTCTCGCTCGGACTGCTTCTAAAGAGGGTAGCAAGCCCGTGTGTGCCTCATATCAGTGACGTCAATCAGGGCGTCATTAAGACTTAGGAGCCTTTGTATGATGGTCTAATAATTTTTCTTTATTGAGCTGTGGAGGGTGTGGCAATGGAATCATTCTCGTTTACTTTTGTGGGAGGATAGCGGAAACCACTGTATGGAGGCTTTGCAAGCTAAAAACTTGAGAGCGTACAAAGAACGAATAAATTATTCTAGGGAACCGGATTTCTGTGGCCCTCAAATTACAAGAAATGTGTCTAATTATCCAGAAATGATGAGCGACTCTGTTCTGCTCCTGTGTAACACGAACTTCTTCCACACAGTGGGTCTGTTGCACCCCTCACGAACACGGGGCAATTCAAACTGTACATAAAAACGTCCCCACTAAAGCAATATTAATTGGCATTCCCAAGCGCACTACAAATTAGCAATCACTTTGATAGAAAAGTACGCCACTTTATTCTGTGTTTTAGTTAGCTTGAAAACGCAATAAAAACGCAGAATTTCAGTCGATAACTGCGGCCAGGAAGCAGAAAGAGCGTGCCATCGCAGTCAATATGAACGACACCGCGTGAGCACCAGGGCAGGCGCTAGCGCCGTGTAGGTCATACTGAGCGCGATAGTACGTTAGTGAGAGGAGTGCGTCACATTTGCAAGCGGTTTCGGGAGCGTATGGTACAACCACTGCTATAACTGTAGCCCAAAATTGTAGATCATATCGCTGCAGAACGGAAAATACCCAGGACCGTCCGAGCACAAACCCAAAAGCTTTTTTCACCCTAAGCACTTAACTACACTTCTCTACTGAATACTAGCGACTGTCCAACGGCATACCCTAGTCAGAAAATCACGTTCCTGGATGTGAAGCAGCAGAAAAAGAGGAAACACGCCAGCAGAGCTGAAAAGGAAAAGATATGCGCTATGCTACCCTCGTATGCGCACCTGTACGTGACTGAGATGCTGTATTGCTGATGATTACTTCGAAGGGCATCTAGGTTACGCGCACCACATACGAGAGCAGTAAGCAGACATGTTCGACTTTGCGTAAAGTGCGCCGAACGCGGAAAAAGCTATCGGTGAACAGAGAGAGGGCGGAAATAAAGAGTGAGGGTAAGTAGAAGCGTGCGCTTAAAGTCCATGCGACTGAAACAGTCGTTGGCAAAGCAGTTGGGCGTGCAGCCAACCCCACTCCTTATCTCGTGTCGCATTGACGACCGCCACGGAACGAGGACGCAGTGCTATCAGGTGCTACCCGTTTATTATTCCCTGCAATCTCTGCTTCACCGCATTTTACACGCGAGACGACGAAAAAAGACCTGCCCAAGATACACAGTTCCGCACCGCATCTGGAGAGCTCGTCGACTGACCTGCCGTCACGAAACTGTTTCGCGGGGGACAGTACGAGTGCTTTGTGCATTGTCTCCCATGCGAGGGTTAACGCTCTTTGGAAAATTTCAAGCGATCGGACAGTTTGCCCGTTGGATCGACGTTGGCATGATATTGTCAGTGAAGCGTAGGGACCTATACATGTATGTCTGTGTTCAGGTGCGACTAGGACATGTGAGCGGGCTTGGATTCGAGGCACCGGCATACTGCATTGCCTGGCAGCCAATGGAAGAAATCCTGCAGAGGACCGGGTGAGCCGGGACCGGAGAATCTCCTGCCGAATCAGGTAAGTTGCTCGTTGCTAGTCGCAGCACCCTTTCTCTTAGCGGCAGTGAATGTGCTGTAGGTGTAAGATGAATTTGTTCTCAAAATAACTGTCTACCTCATCTATGAAACGTGACAGCTCGCAACTCGTAATGCCTTACGGGTAAAATATCCCAGAGCACCGAGAGAACAGGACTCAGAACACCTCACAACAATTACTGTGGAGTTCTCAGAAAAATATGCCACTCAATTCGGCCACCATGAACGTTCAGTGGACAATATATAAATTTATAGCTGATGTACTGGGTAGCTCATCCAGAAGGCACTATCATCTTATTCAGCGGAAACGACAGGATAACCGAAAAGAAGATTAAAACGGCGGCTACTCAGAAATGCTTCGCCAAGGGTTTAATCATGCCATATACATATTTTACTGTTGTTCCCGTACAACAATTTCGTCAAATGTTTTCATCAGTTTGTCGATGTCCTCATCAGTGCTTTTGATATGATGTGCCTTGATTTTCGTTGTGCTTTAAGTTAAAATGCATTCAGTTTTTATTTATTGATGTGAAAAATTCATTCGGTGAATTTACCCTGTGCTGCCAAACGCCGTCAGTAAGGGGGCAGTCGTCCCGTCGAGCTTCTCTCCGAAGCTGCTTTTTCGCGGCTGCTCCTTTCCTTATAAAAGGGGAAAAATTTATTATTATTATTATTATTATTATTATTATCATTATTATTATTATTATTATTATTATTATTATTATTATTATTATTATTATTATTATTATTATTATTATTATTATTATTATTATCATTATTATTATTATTATTATTATTCAATTGTTCAATTGTTCCTTTTCACATCAAAAAAAATATTGCGCATGCTCTGGTGTACAGCATTCTCCGATATGGAATTACTATTTTTACTTTTTGCTCAGCCAGATGGCAAAACAGAGTTGACACTTTATTAAGAAACATACTGACAAATATAGCATATAACGCCCCCTTTTCTGTATCCGATAACATTTTCACAGCCCTTGGTCTTTCATCCTTTCGAACGCTTTTTCTACAGACTGTAGTGGTACGGCATTTCTGGGACAGCAAATTCAAAGTGCATCATGTAGCTTCCCGAAGCCCACGTAGTACCATTCGTTTTAAGGTACCGCGCTCCTCAACAAAGTATGGAGAAGCCAGGCGCTGTGTTTATGTTCCCCAAATTTTTAATGATTTGCCAGAGGAGGTGCTTTCCGCAACATCAAAAAAAAGCATTAAAAATCATGGTTCAGTCATTGTAACACGGTTCTTATTTGTCTAAATTTTCATGATCAGGCACGAAGTGTTAAATTGCTATTGTGTTAACGTAGGCTCTTGCAGTTTATTTTTATCTCTTGTTGATGTCAGTTACCTGAACTGTTAAACCTTGATCACAAGTCATTTCGTGTTATTGTTTTGATATGTTGTGTTAACATTATGCTCATATTTCATGTTTGTATTGCACGTCCGCCTGCCGACTTTGCCGGGCCTAGTCCCTCAAGCCATTAGAGGCTTTGACAGGCCCGTTTCTCTATTCTGTATTTACTATGTGAAATAAACGATATTATTATTATTATCATTATTATTATTATTAATATTATTATTATCATTATTCTTATTATTATGACTATAGTCGATCAAGGCAAATTAGACAATCTAATTAGGAACTTTTACTGGTCGGCATTATGTAGGTCTAATCCCCCCGATTTAGTTTATTCTTTGTTCTGCCAAAAATTAAATATGTTTGAACAAGCTTCGAAGCGGGTCACCCGCAAAAACCAAAGACGTAAACATAGCTGGTTTAATGCAGCAATTATGAAGGCAATTTTGTACAAGGATTGGCTATGGAAACGGTGTAAACGTGTCCCTAAAAATCATGAACGGCGTATCGACTACAGAGCCGCAAGAAATAGAGCTGTTTTGCGCTTACTCGTTCTGCTAAACGGCAGTAATATCGTCAGAAATTTAAACTAGCTGCCAAAAATCCGGCAAAACCTGGTCGCTGTTGAATAGTTTAAGGGGCGTTGACAGAAATGAGTCATCTATCAGTAAAATTTTCGCGGGTAGTTCCCAGTTCCCAAAAAAACGCTGAATGTTTCAACAAGCACTTCGCGAGTGTATCTCAGCCCAATTCATCCTTGCCACAAGATAGGTGTTCATTGACACGTACCATATCTGCGTCCGCCTTTTTACCAAAACTGTCACCAGTAGACCTGGAGCGCATAATCTTCAGCTTCAAACGTAACAAGCCACCTGGCCTTGATGGCATTGCAGCGTCTCTACTTCAAAGAAATTATGGAAATCTTGAGAATATCCTCCTTTTTATCCTTAACGAATTCTTTGAGAATGCCGCAATACCCAACATGTTAAAAACAGCGATTGTGAGACCAATACACAAAGGTGGCACGAGAGAGAACCTTGAGAAATATAGACCAATATCCGTTTTGCCAGTACTTTCACAGATTTTCGAAAAAAATTATTTTAGAGCGCATGACATCTTTTGTGAAAAAATTTTCTATTCTGTCTGACCGACAGATCGGTTTCATCGAAGGTCGTGGAACGCTTTCACTTCTCGAAGAATTTGCAGATGGATTGTATACAACTTTTCATTACAATCTGCATGTGGCTTGTTTCTAGATATCGGCAAGGCATTTGTCACAATATATCTTAAAATGTTGTTGCAAAAATTATACCTGCTTGGATTTAGGGGACCATTTCATGACCTATTGAGTAGTTATTTAGAAGATCGCTCACAAGTCGTAGCCCTTGATTACACCACAGCCGTTAGCAGCCGTCAGATGTTGGGGGCTGGGGTTCCTCAAGGGTCTATCCTATCACCATTGCTTTTCAATTTATTTATCAATGACTTCGCCTCAGCAGTAACAAATGCCTTGGTCTTTCAGTACGCCGACGATATGGTTTTACTTACGAAGCATATTTCCTACAAAAGTGCTGTTGCTTTACTGAGAGAAAATATCGGTATCGCAATGAACTGGTTTACCATGAATGGTCTTTTGGTAAACCAACAAAAAACAAAACTGGTTTGTTTTAGAAACCCATTGAAGACAGCAGTACTGAGTGAATCGGTTTTTTGCACTCCCACAATGATAAAGACTGCCATTGTATTCCAGGTTACACTGTTGATTGTGTAAAATATCTGGGGACTTACTTTGATAGCGACCTCTCATGGCATAGTCACATGGCTTACGTTTGTGGCAGATTGCGTAGAACGGCATGGCTACTGTTCACAGTTAAATCTTTCTTTCCTCTCTCGGTAAAAAAGACTATCATGCATGCACTTGAATACAGTGTTATAAGATATGGCATAACAGTGTTTGTGCACTCTTCGCAAAGGTGGCATGATCGGGTAGGCGCTCTTCTAAAATATATGTTGAAAAGTACAACCTGCGAACATTCCTTTCCCCCTCAAGTAAACTTGTTTAATTTTCTTTGTCTTCCGCCCTTTGAAACTTTATATAAGCACACCGTTATTCTTCGGCACTTTTGGAATCCTGCTTTCAAGACGAGAGCCGTTTCTGCCAGAACTCTACGGAATTGTCAGCGCTACACGGTCACTAGATACGCAACCAGATATGGCAAAGCAAGACGTTGTGTATATGTCCCTACAATATTCAATACGCTTCCTGATCAGGTGTTGTCCGCTACTTCTAAAGCCACCGTAAAACAAATGATCGAACCTGTGAAGTTCTAATTCGAAATGATGCAAGCAACTTGTAAGTTCCTATGTGATTTTTTTTCTCTTTCATACAATGTATCTTCATTAGTATTTGCATTTCAGTGTTTGTGCACTTACCCTGATATTTTATTGCCTTTACTTTTCGCTCGCCGATTTTGCCGGGCCTAGTCCTGGAAGCCTCCTCTTGGCTTTGACAGGCCCGAGTCTGTATGTATCAAAATGTGTTGTGGCAATAAAATTATTATTAATATTGTTATTATTATCATCATTATTATATTCCTTGAAGACTGCGCGGGTGCAACCGCAATAACAACTTTAAAAACTGGCAGAAAAAGGGTGAAACAAACTGCTTGTATGCACCTGACCTTGTATGTATGCACCCGTCAAAATTTTTAAGTCTATCGGGAGCATTGACCAGCTGGCTTCTCAGCGCCTAATCGCTTTGCAGAGCGGCAAAATAAGCGACAATGAGGGCACGTGTATGACGTGCCCCTATTCTCGCTTGTTTCACCGTTCCGGACCGTGATAAGGCGCTGACAAACCGGCGGGAAAATAGTACCGCGACACTGCTAAAAAATGGTTCGATGTACAATGGTTTTTGCTAGCGCTCAAGTCTAAAGACGCTCGCAAGAGTTCATAGAAATAGCGAAATTGGTGCTTTGGATGTTTTCTTGAGCGTTTAGACCCAACTACTGGAGGCTTCGTTTCGCACTATACAGGCGGTCCAGGCTAACTTTAGCCAAGGTTTAAAGGAGAAAATATTTGAGGTAGACCAGGGAAACCGCTTACATACATCACGAACCGGCTTGCGCATAATATAGGCCTTTTTTGTTTTGCAATTAGTTAATTATCAATTAAAATAGTTTTTCTAAAAGCGTAAATAATGACTTTAGACATCAAATGTGAATAGCAAAGTTGGAGCGCACCTTCAAAAACCCATTCTATTTATTTGGCGGTAAAGAAAGCCTCGCGTGTATCATTTTTCCGAGCTGCAAAGTCCGCGAAATGCAAAACAATCACGTGACTTCCGCATTCGCGCGACAAGATTGTGCTGCTCTCAATCCTGGCTTGAGTGAACGAAACCAGCTGCTGGCGTGGCGCAGCGACCTCATTGCACCGGAAAGCTGATAGGTCGACGGTGGTTGCAGCGCAACTTGCGCCGTTACGCTTGCCGACTGGCTTCCGCGGGCGTAGCAATCACCGTCGACATATCGGCCTGCCGGAGCAGTAGGGTCATCGCACCACACCAGCAGCTGATTTCGTTCATTCAAGCCAGGTATGAGAGCAGCACAATCGTGGCGCGCGAAAGCGCTAGTCACATGATTTTTTTTTTGTATTTCGAGGACTTTCATCGGAGCTCTTAAAAAAAAAATACACGCGAGGCTTTCTTTATAGCACATAAATAAAATGGGGGTTTCTGAAGGTGCTCTCCAACTTTTCTATTCACATCTGCCGTCTAAATTCAATGTTTTCGCATTTAGAAAAAATATCTTAGTTACTCCCTAATTAATAGCAATACGAAAAATTGCCAAGATGCGCAAGCCGACTGGTAGCTGTATATGTGGTTCCCCTGGCCTACCTCAAATTGGCTAAAGTTAGCCTGTACGCCCTTTATATAGTGAACGAAGCTAGCAGATCGCAGCTTCGTGTGAATAGGTTAGTGCAAACGTTTTGATGGGCATCGAGACGAGCGTCGCGCTTTTCACAGAAGGTTCAACGGTTGTGATTCGTTTCTTTCATCACAGTGATGAATAATTATGCCTTCTCTACTGATATGGCAGACCTGTTTTACGTAGGACCTCACGATGAACTGTTCGCATCAGCGAATTGTTTGAGAAATAAAAATGGTCCTGTTGCTCCCAAAAATACAGCTGGCACTACTGTAAAGTACGTTTAACTAAGTTACAGCTTCATCACGGCAGCGCTAAGGTTCCCGTTCTGATTAAAATCTAGCATCGTCGTCTGCGCGTGAATGAAAAATCCCCGAAGCAACCTAGTTGGGCTGCCTAGTTCACGTGATCTTGTTATCACAGCCTGCCGAAAGGATTGTGAACAATGTGGTCACATGGCAGCGGTTAGTTAAATTAATCACTGGTCGCGAGAGGTTGCTCGAGAAAAGCAAGCTGGGTCACACAAGCCCCGCCGGTCGCAGCACCTGTCATTGCAGGGCATTGACGCATCGTTTAACTGCTGCACCTCTGCGCAAGGAGGGGTATGTGGGCTCCCAGGGACCTATGAGTGTGAAGTTCGGAGGAACCATTTAACCCCCTAACGCTATCAGATCACACTTTTAAGGCCGCCGCTATAGCTCAGTGATTATGGCCCTTGGCTGCTGACCCAAAAGACGCGGGTTTGATCCCGTCCATGGTGGTCAAATTTCGATACTGTGAGATGTCAGTGCATGTTAAAGAACCTCATATGATCGATATTTCCCCAGCAATTCACTACGGCGTCCCTCATAGTCTGAGTCAGTTTTGGACGTTAAATCCCCATAGACCAATGAGCCAACCAAACCAGATCATACCTTTAACTTTAGTGAAGTGTTCTCTCCAATTTTCATCTTCCTAGTAATGTTATCAAATACGTCGACCAGTTTTATCTCTAAAAAATTCATTCGCGTATGATCAAGCAACGTGTCGGTGCTGTGCTATATCTTTTTATCATAGATCAATGGCTCTTTACATGGTTGTGTTATTAAATGGAACTTTGATAAAGTTCTTAAATTTTTCCGACATCTGGACGACTTTTAGTGCTGCTTAACAAGCAGTGCTTCATTTCGAATGAGGGCCCTAAATATTATATAGAGAGGCGTTGGAACACTCGGCAGGGACAAGCGCTTGTGAAAATGTAAAGATGTACCAGCTAGCTCAAACAACGATTTTGGGTTGGTCGTAATGGCAGTGGCGCATATGCTTCTGACTAAAATGAAACTCGTCTCCTGGAAGAGTTTGCCAGAGTCATGTCTAGATTCTCAAACCTTTACTTCTGTCGCGCACTTTTTAATGATAATTTTGGCATTGTCATTCATTTCTTGGCCAGTAAGTTTGTCGTCCGTGACGGTAGCGGAATTCCTGATAGGACGCCAGACTGTGTATTGCTCCGCTTTCCCCGTTACTGCTAACTAATTGGGTCGATTTTGTGCAGTCAACAGTGCAATCCGACAGCTTCCGGTTAATCATCAGTACCTGGCAGAGAATACGAGAAATTTTACCAGTAAAGATTAGCAGTAAATCGCGCTACTTGCATCAGTTCTGTCGCGAAACAGATCCCCGCGGCGTTTTTGATACTTGCAAATGCATTAGATCTCTCTTCCTTGAAAGTCTTCTTGGTTTTGGTACAAACCAAGAATTAATGACATGAAAACTATTTAGACCCCACTTCGTATTTGTTACGTTTTTGATGGCACTCCAGTATTGATTGGAGCGGACATTAACTTTTAAATAAACTGCCACATGTACCGGGGCACGAAACCTCAGCTTGAACTGATGCAATTACGGACCTCTTTAACGTACCTCTCTCTTGCCGCTTTCCTCCGTTCCTTCTGAAAAGGTAGGCTAGATCAACGGCTGACCATGGTATGGTCACTACATCTCACTTTGCCCAGCGTGTTCACATTTATCAGGATGCCAGTAAGGCGCGCGCATTATTAAGTGTGTTTCATTTGAAGTCTGGCTGCTGGGGCTTCTCCTCAGTAAACTATAGAGCCTGCGCCATCTTACGTCTTGCACATTAATGCCTGCGTTGGTTTACGTGGCAGCGGGTGCGTTATGTCTTCGTGCGATACGACGACTAGATGCTCACCGAATACTTGACTGCAGGGACAAGTAATCGAGGCAGGCCTGAGCCATGTACGCACTCAAGTAGGCGCCATCATGACGAGCGGGGGCTGTGGAGGGGGTTGTATCGGAGATGCGGTACATGCATTACTGTCATTACTCCGATTGGCGCGCGAAAACGTAGTGTGTAAAATCCGCAAAAGAGGA
Organism: Amblyomma mixtum; assembly: GCF_055824585.1. Classification (NCBI taxonomy): domain Eukaryota; kingdom Metazoa; phylum Arthropoda; class Arachnida; order Ixodida; family Ixodidae; genus Amblyomma; species Amblyomma mixtum. Next base: position 183,837,808 of record NC_143013.1, read on the forward strand.
TTTGTTAGTATTTTAAATAAAAGACATCTCGCAACATTTTGTTCAGTTGCGATCCAAAATAGCTGTCTCACTGTCCTGGCAAAATATACAGAGATATGTGGTTGGACTCGCCAGTTTGCTTTATCATGATCCACTATAGACTTCGATTAGAGGACATCGTTTTGCAACAAGACTCTACTTTCCCCTCTCTTACAGTGTGCCTGTGGTCGAAGTGACGTCATGCCTGCAATTCGTCCCACTTCCCACGACACGGCTCGTAGCAATGGAGAGCGCAATGTGCAAGATCGCTGCTGGAGCGTGCCAATCACGATGGCGTGCGCGGCTTTCTTGTTGTGCATGCCGTTCTCGAGCTTTGGCCTCTTCTACGTGCTCTTCATGGACAAGTTCTTCGTGACACGGGAAGATGCTTCCTGGCCCCAGAGCGCCTGCTCCATGGTCACGCACATATCAGGCAAGAATAGCCTAATTTATTGCATTTATTTATTTATTTAACCATACTGCAGGCCAATGCTTTGGCCCTAGCAGGAGGGGCATTTTACAAACAGTTCAAAGTAAACAGGCTACACAAACAAAAGAAAAAAGTCCAGAAATTCAACACTAGTAAGTCTGGCAACAAATGAATACTTGTCCACAATAAAAGTTGAAACAAAACTATACAAGAAAAAGGACATCAGTCCAAAATAGAAAAAGTACAACGTAAAGAGGCATTGCTATAGAAAGAGTGAAAAAATGACATGGTACAGAAGTCATGGTAGGTAAGAAAAAAAAAATCAAGAATACAGTGCAATCAAGGCGCCTCTACTTGGGAAAAAAACGACATTCCAGCTCTGATAGAAAGTTATTCGATTCAAAAATGCTCGGTGGAAGTTTGTTCCATTCATTCACTGTTTCATTTAATTTAGATGCTTGTTTGCAACTTGAAGGAATGCGTTTTTGTGCAGCCCTCTTACTAGCACAAAAAACTAAGTGCCGTTAACTATATTTTTATTTTTCTTGTCGGGCGTGGTGATGGCATTTCGCTCTTACCAATTCCGATCGAGCTATGGCAAACGTGATGTCTGTTTATTGAAATCTATCACTATCATGTTACGTCTGTTGCAAAATTGTTTGCCCCTCGTAATATCTAATTTCGATGTTTTAATGTCTCGCAGCGCATGCAGGAGACCCCTGAAATTCCGCCATTTACTTAGCGTTCATTTTTACCATACCCGTAAAGAAACGTATAGCGCTCGTGTTGGAAGAATAATACAGCTCTATTTTAAGATCCAGTATTCAAATGAACCTATTCTTCGAGTCTCTTTGTGCAGGTACCATTATGAAGGTACCCGCGACTACCCTAAAATGTGCCTATGTTGTAGTGCATATAACATATCGTAATTTTTGCTAACACGCGCAGCATCGCTCCTCCTTAGAAGTTAATTCAGCTGTGTTGAGCCTTTACTCTACTAAAATTTAGTTTCGCCAAACATTTCAGAGAGAGAGAGAGAGAGAACAACTTTTATTTAGAAAGCCTGCAGAGTCGGTTAGGCTCCCTCCAAGCAGGGAGGACAAGCTTTTACCGCGACGCGGCCACTACGTCAATCTCGTGCGTTGTGCTCCTTGAGGTCTTGTTACGTCCCTCGCTACTTCCGCGGGTTCGAGAGGGCCGCCGCCCCCTTCCTGGGGGTGCCGCCCCCCTCTCCTCGGTTTCGCTCGGTCGCTGCCTCTCGAGAGCTGCCGAGACCTGCTGGACGGCCTTGAGTTGTGTCTTATGATCACAGCTCCTCGTTGCAGCCTCTAGCTGCGGCGGGATCGTCGTCTTCTCGCTCGCTTCACGCGGATTTACGCTACAGTCCCAAAGGATGTGAGCCGCGGTGGCTCTCTCCTTCGCGCACAGTCTGCATATGTCACTCGCGTACACACTCGGACACACGTGCTTAGCTAGCACCGGGGTGAGCAGGGACCCCGTCTGTAACTGTCTATATAACACTGCCTCCTTCCGGGTAAGCCCCGGGTGAGGTGGCGGCATAGTCTGTCTGTTCAGTCTGTACCATTTCACTATTTCGTTGAAGGTGGTCATCTTGTCCTTGGCACTGCGTCGCGACCAGGACTCCGAGTCGGCCGTACTTTCAGCCGCGCGGTTGGTTAGTCCTCGCGCGGCCGAGTTGGCCGTCTCGTTGTGGTTCACGTTTCCGCGTACCGACACGTCACTGCCCATGTGGGCCGGAAACCACTTGATCACCACAGGACTGTTGCGTCCGATGTCTTCGGCCTTGCGCAGTATGCGCGCGGCCTCACTACATACCCTACCCTTGGCGTAGTTCTTCACTGCCGTTCTAGAGTCACACAACACTGTAGTACATCCGGGGTCGGAAACGGCCAAAGCGATGGCCACCTCCTCCGCCCGGTGCGCTTCTCGAGTCCGGACGCTCACCGCGGTCTTCGTTGCACCCGTCGATGCCCCGACAACCACCGCCGCGTATGCGTCGGTGCTCCCTTGATACTCTGCCGCGTCCACGTAGGCGGCGCCTTCTTCTCTGGCGTGGAGGTCCACGAGAGCCCTGGCCCTCGCCAACCTCCGCTCCCTGTTGTGCTCGGGGTTCACGTTCTTCGGGATCGGGAAGACCCTGAGCTTTCTGTTGATGCTATCTGGTATAGGTACGTCTTTCTGCTGCTTGCCTTCCCTCGGTTCGAGGCCAAGGTCCCGCAGTATCTGTCTTCCGGTTCTCGTTTCGGAGAGACGCTCGAGTTGCGCCGTTCTCTGTGCTTCGGCTATTTCGTCCAGCGTGTTGTGGACTCCCAGCGCCATGAATTTTTCGGTGCTCGTGCTCCCGAGGAGACCGAGTGCCGCCTTATACGCCTTGCGTATGGTGGCGTCTATCTTGTTACGTTCACTCGGCCTCCAGTTGTGGAAGGCGGCCACGTACGTTATGTGGCTAACTGCGAAGGATTGAACGAGCCTAGTCAGGCTCTCCTCCTTCATCCCCGCTTTTCTGTTGGACACCCTCTTGATGAGTCTCATTGCCGCAGCCGCCTTGCCCGCGAGCTTGTTGACCGTTTCACCGTTGACTCGGTTTCGCTGGACGAGCAGCCCGAGTACCCGAATCTTCTCGACTTCCGGTATTACCTGTCCTCCCGCCGTCTTGACCGTGATCTTGGGACGCTCGTACTTGACTTCCATATTCTTTCTTTTCCTGCACGATCCTTTCGGGGGAATCACCAGCAGTTCTGACTTGGCCGGGGAGCAAACGAGCCCAGACCCGTCCAGCTGCTCCTCGATGGCGTTGACCGCTTCTTGCAGCGTTGTCTCGATGTGTCCGTCGCTTCCTCCCGGTACCCATAGCGTCACGTCGTCGGCGTAGATGGTGTGCCGGACTCCCGCTACTCTTTCTAGCCGGGTGGCCACCCCGATCATCACGAGGTTGAAGAGTAGCGGGGAGATCACTGACCCCTGCGGAGTTCCGACGCTGCCCAGCTTCTTCTCTTCGAGCTGTAGGTCTCCCGCACAGATTTCGGTGGTTCGTTCCGTCAGGAAGTCTTTGATGTACTGGTATGTCCTCCTGCCCATGTTTAGCCTGGATACTTGGGCCAGGATAGCCGAGTGCCTCACTTTATCAAAGGCGCTCTGCAAGTTCAGCCCGAGTACGGCTCTGTTGTCCTTGGTGCCCGTCGTATCGTCGATGATCTCGTTCTTCAGTAAGATCATAGCGTCTTGCGTCCCGAGTTTGTTCCGAAACCCGATGATGGAGTTTGGGTAAAGCTCCGATTCTTCCAGGTAACGCTGCCACCTGTTCATGAGAACGTGCTCGAGGACCTTTCCCACGCACGAAGTGAGTGAGATCGGCCTGAGGTTCTCTATGTTGGGCGGCCTGCCAGGCTTGGGGATGAGGATCGTCTTGGCTGCTTTCCATTGCTTGGGTAGCCTTCCTTCTTGCCAGCACTTGTTGTAGAAGTTCGTGAGCGTTTCGATGGCCGCTTCGTTGAGGTTCTTGAGCGCTCTGTTGGTCACTCGATCGAGACCCGCGGCAGACCTTCCATTGAGTTCCTGCAGGGCAACTCTTACTTCCCAGGTCTGGATGTCGCGATCTAGCGTCTCGTTCTCCTTGCCTTGGTAATCCGGGTGTCTTTCCGTGGGGGTGGCCGGCAGGTACTTGGCGTCCAAGCGCCGCTTGACCTCGTCCTCCCCGTGTTCGCAGATTGCCTTGTGTAGGATCCTGGCCAGGTTGTTGTGTTGGTGGCCCTTGGTCTTGGTTTCATCGAGGAGGTGCCGCAGCATGTTCCAAACATTTCAGAGCGCGAATATTCCTTTGCAGTTGAAATGTGCGGGCAGATGGAATAATGCGGATTTTTACGAAATTTAGGATTCTCATTAAAAATTTCCAGCTGTTCTAGTGCAGAGAATAAAAGCATTGGTGTTGGAGTACAGTGCTTGAAAAAGACTAATTTCTGAAAAAAAAAGCCGCTTCAATGAAGAATTTCATCTCACACGAGACAAGACCAATCATGATCAACATCAGACAAGAAGGAAGTTTTCGCACTCATTTACTTATTACTCCCGTATTTCTGTGTCACAAATGAACTTTTTTTTTCTTTTTTAACAATCTTCCTCTTGGGGTATAATATCCATACGTCATTCTCCAGCGTGGCGTGGTCAATAATGGCTAGTGTCATGTTTCCGCCACAACGTTTTCCACACTAGCACCTGCGGAGCACATCTCCTTGTGACTACCGTCACATAGCTCCAAGCGCAAATATTAGTTGGTTAGTAGTATTAGTTGTTGAAGAAGACGATGTACCATTCACTGCGCCAGTTTGCATCCCAGTTTAAAACCAGGCATTTCGGCTGCGCCATTAGGCTGTTGCTCTCGCGCACTGGCTAGCGAAGGTGCTCTATTGGCGCTGGCGCTCGTTCGAATCCCAGTCGTAGATATTTATTTCATTTATTTTTATTTATATATTTCACTTGGCACAAAGCCGCAAGAAAGCTAACAAACGTAGTAAGATCTTTGCTTTTGCAATAACGACCAGAAAATAGGCAGTTTTGTGCGAAAAGTTCGTTGCCTCTCTCATTGCTTACGACTCTACCTCTACAGAAGTGGAGCCCACCAATTGCAACACCTGTTTGCTGCACATTGTGCCCTGATATTAACTCTAGATCTAGCGCAGAGTCGACGGGCCGGTAACCTCTCTATTTGAAAACATATAACTGTGCACATGTGAGCGCCGAATGCCTGGCAGCTGCTGTGGTCTGTCGTTTGTGAGCAGTACAGCGCTCTTCCCTGTTGTGAACTGGAATTAGTTTCAGAAATGGGTGCACTAGAATATTTCATTGGAATGCTGGCCTCAATCGAAACCTCGCACAGCAAACATGTTTTTGAGCCTTTAACGCGCCATACATCGCAAACCAATATTACAAGTGAACTTTACAGCGATAAGCGAAAGCAAAGCAGCTCTAGCTAGCAGATTTAATATTTTGCATCAGTATGAATTTGCGTTTGAAAGCAAGATATCATAATGCTTTGGCTGAAATGACATGGCTGCTCGATAGTCCACGGTGGCGGGTAGTCATGACCTCGACAATGCTACTCATCGCCTGTTTCCATGAGGTATTCAGTGGCATGAATTGGGACCAGTAGGAGGCAGGAATAAATGAAAAATACCTCAGTAATTCAAGATTCGCTGACTACATTGCATTGCTATGTCACTCAGGAGATATGTTGGCTGGCAGAGCAGAGCGGTGATTCTGAAAGGTATTATGCAGGGAACCAAAGTAATGTTCAACTCTCCTGGAAGAGAACAGTTTACAATCTGTAGCGAGGTGCTGCAAGTGGTAACGGAATACGCCTACTTAGGGCAGGAAATGACAGTAGATCCGAATCACGAGAGCGAAATAACTAGAAGAATAAAAATCGGGTGGAGTGGATTTGGCGGGTTCTCCGAGATTTTAATAGCATTTACCAATACCCTTAAAGAGAAGAGAAGAGAGCAGCTGTATTTTTCCGCTATTCACGTAAGTGGCAGGAAAGTGAAGGCTCACGAAAAAGAGTTCGAATTAAGTTGGGGACAAGGAAGCGTGTTGTGGAAAGGAAAATGGCCGCCGCGGTGGCTCAGCGGTTATGGTGCTCGGCTGCTGACCCAAAAGACGCGGGTTCGATCCCGGCCGCGGCGGCTAGAATTTCTTTGGAGGAGAAATTCTAGAGGCCCGTGTACTGTGCGATGTCAGTGCACGTTAAAGAACCCCAGGTGGTCGAAATTTCCGGAGCCCTCCACTACGGCGTCTCTCATAGCCTTAGTCGCTTTGGGACGTTAAACCCCATAAACCAAACCAAACCGAAAGGAAAACGATAGATGCAACGTAAAGAGATATGAAGAAGACAGAGTGGGTGAGGAAACGAACGCGCGTTAATGATATCCTAGTCGAAATCGAGAGGAAGAAATGGGCGTGGGCAGGCCACGTGACACGGAGGCAGGATAACCAACAGTCCGTAAGAGTAGAGGAATAAATTCCAAGACAAGGCAAGCATAGCAATTGGTGGCCTAAAGTTAGATTGACGGATGAGATGTAGAAGTTTGCGGCGATGGGTTGGCCGCACCTGGCACAGGAAAGGGTTAATTGGAAAAATATGGGAGAGGCCTTAACCCTGCAGTGGGCGTAATCAGGTCGATGGTGTGGAAACACTGCGAAGCGCTCTGACTTTAATCTGTTCTCGTGAGGTTGCGAATTCTCACTGAGAACAGACAGAAATGCTTGAGGAAGAGAATAAAGCGCAATTGAAAGCCGTACAGTATACACGTTAACACATTTGCATCGTGGCATCAGTGTATAACATCAACGAGCTGTCCTGTCCCAATATAAAAAATTGTGTGAGAACTCTGTAGTGCACTGAAATTTGAAGGTAACGTTTACACGGGGACACACAACTTGTAAAGAAAACATGTGCGTTCAAATCCATATTTTATTCCTTTTTATATTTTCAGTGCTAAAGAGGTGACAGTGCAGATGATACGCCTTGCGTGGGCACTTCTCGCATGTCTCTGCGCTGCAATTTCCACCGCAACAATGACTTACGTAGCCGATAATTATCATAATCTGCCTGAAGTTTATTCACCAAAGAAAAAACTGCAACAACCTAGCGTGCCTGGCGATCAAAGAACGCGCATTCTTTTTCCTTCTGAAAAGAATGTGAAGCTGTAACGCAGTAAGAGGCCTAAGGCTTGAATGTGATTTATGTCTTCAGATGGCTTGCTTTTAGTCTGGTTGCGAAAATCTCTGGTTTTCTATTGCTTTGACTAGTAATTCTATGTCCCCTGGTACCCTGTGAGTGACCAAATTATTAAGGTAGCCTCTCTAAGCGCCCAAGCATGACAAATTTGAAGCGAAAAGGAGTAATTGTTCGCTGCATACATGTTTCAGGACTTATTGTCTTCGCACTTCAACGTTACATGACCACTTACCACATCGTACAGCTGAGCTGCATCGTCAACACTTTGGCTCTAATCACCTCTGCCTTCGCACCGACCGTTGTGTGGATGACCGTGACATTTGGGGTTATTCATGGTGAGTCAGTGTTATTCTCTTCTCGAGTGTTTGCGGTGAATACGCTCTCGTAATACACCACGACCAGTATATCGAACTTGTACAAAAGTTAAAGCTACAAAAACGTGATTTTTTTTGCTTTTGCTGCAAGCACACATATTTCTAGCAACTAATTTACTGGAATATGAACTTATAAAAACTTTAACTGGTGGATATGCATGCCAATTATGTGCCGACTTTTTTAGCAAAAATGGTGCACAGATGCGGGCCTTCATTTCAAATTTTTCTTCGGGAGCCGGACGTAGGCTATTCTCATTTCGACACTTCTTCCACCCCGGGAAATTTATGGCATGGTCTCTGCTCTGCTGAAGCGTGGGAAGTTCAAACGAAGATGCATTTTTAAGCAAGGCTGTTAAATTTTAACGGATGCTTTGCCCTGTTCTGCTGCATGTTGTGCAGCGGATAATATTGCCAACTAAAAGTAATATGAGCATACTTGAATTTTTTTGCAGGTTTCGGGCACGGCCTGTTCCTAACGTCGGGTGCCATATACGTTCTGCTTTTCTTCGACAAGTACCGTTCCACAGCAACCTCGCTGATGTTCGGTGCTTGGGGAGTGAGCGCCGTCGTCAGCCCGTATGTGCTGTCCCTCCTTGTCGACACGTACGCTCTCGACGGAGCGATGCTTGTATTCGGTGGTGTACTTATGCACTCCGTTCCAATCGTCATGCTGGCCAAGAATCCATCCGCTATCGGCGTTCCCTTCAAACGCTTCAAGTGGGCCCAAAATGGAGTGGATCCTGCTACAAGTAACGGTACAGTAAAACACAGGTGAAGCAACGTCTATTATTCGTCGTTACTATCATGATAATCCTTATTCATTATAAGCCATCTGCCGCTTAAAGGCTTCTGCTGTAGCCTCCAATTTTTCCCATTTTGCACTGAACGTGACCACTTTCTTCCAAAAAACCTTCTCTTGTCACCACAAATCCAGCTCTTCATGGGCGTTTTCAAACCGTATGGGTGCTCTGAAATGAAAGCGATCACCGGCTATAGGTACAGGCATTACTTTTGTGTGTTACCCGCCAGCAAATCGTGTACGGCGCTTCATTTGTGTATCAGTATCTTATTTAGATACTTCCCTTGCTACTCGAAGCAGAAGGACACTTCAATCGGACCGCCGCCGTGGTGGCTCACTGGTTATGGCGCTCGGCACCCGAAAGGCGCGGGTTCGATCCCGGCCTGCCGCGTTCAAACGTCGATGGAGAGTAAATTCTGGAGGGCGGTGTAGTGTGTTATGTCAGTGCGCGTGAAAGAACCCCAGTGGGTCGAAGTTTCCGGAGCCCTTCACTGCGTCGTTCCTGACAGCCTTAGTCGCTTTGGGACGTTGAGCCCCCATAAACCATAAGCATACTTGGACAAGTCCTGAAGTCATAAATTGGATTATGTTTCTTCCGCTCTTCACCCTATTAGGTTCGAACGTTTACTCAGTTTATTTCCTTCGAAACTTTTTCTGACCTGTTCATTCAGAATACACTAAGGAAGCGATTCAGGTGTCGACCAAAAGAGATATATAGATAGCATATGACTACACTCATAACCTCATCAGGGTCCTCTAGAGGGCTCCCGTACCTGCTGTGCCTCATATCTGGCTTTACAGTATTGTTCATTTCAACGCTCCACGTGCGTTCAGTTAAATTCTCGGCGCAGACTGGCGAACTTCATCCGACGCTGAAAGAAGGAGAACTTGAAGCCCGGCCAGGACCGAAACAATAATCCGAACCTTGAGAACAAAAGGCGCCGAAATTATCCGAAACCCTCAGAACTGCTCCGACCTAATAACAGTATGCATATATTGAGGGTAAGATGCGATGGAACTCGTTCTTTATCAGAGCGCTGCCTTAACAATTCTGCAGAATCTTGGTTTTTGTGCCGTGAGCAGGGAGGCATCCATCCCTTTTTTTAGTCGGTGTACTCGGCGACAAGTGATGACTCCTCGTCCGATCACGGGTTCGTAGCGGTCGTTAGCAAAAAGGCCAAGCACAGACTGCACAGGCAAGCCGAGCCGTCCTCATCAAGTTCGTCAACCGTCATCACGGGACGAAGTGCCCCGGCCCATGCCGTCTCGTTTGCTGCAAAGCAACCAACTCACAACTTGAACCTCCTGAACAGGCAAGCCACCTCTATGTGCCTGGAAAGCCTTTACAAGGAGGGATCAGAGACGTAACGGTAAGCCTCTACAAAACGTCATTGCCATTGAGGTCAAGGTGCGAAGCGTACTAGGAAATCCAATCATCACCAAACTCACCAATAATAGCGCGCGCGCTCCTAGACTGGAAGAAAGCGGTACTACAGACTAGCTTAATTTACAACGTCGGCACTTCCATCTGTGACGCCGGTAAGCCAAACTGAATCAAGCCGGCGACCAATAGCATTTCAATAATCTGACTTCTATGCCTCGGAGAGTCTAAATGCATCAAACAGACCTTCAAGGGCGACTGAATACCATCGTATGTAAAGGTTGGCAACCTTCGACATCCAGTTAGGTATTTCGTACCTAAGCCACTACAGTGCAGGAAGAGCATGAGGATCCGTCACGTGAGTGGCGTCTGCAGCAACCCTATCGTGTGCCCGAGATGCTCCAAGCCGGACAGTGCTGTAATTTGCCGCACGAGTGCCTTGAAGTGCGCCAGCTGCCGTGGACCTCACAACTCTACCTCGAAAGGCTGCCCTCGTCTAAAGACTGAACAGGTGGTAGTGCAGCAATTGGTGCGAGGCCATACCACTCAGAGAGAGGCCGCTGAAAAGGTGGGGCGACGTCGTTCGTGCCGCCGAAGGTCCTCAAGAAAGGAAATCACCTTTGAAGGGAAAGCCTGAAGCATAACTGAAGCTTGGCCACCACCTCCAACAACCGCAATAAATAAGGGAGCCCGGCGTCATGAGACGCCGCGTCTAATGCCTCTGATACTGCCTGCCCACAAGTACGGAAGTCTTGCACGCGCACTGGGTCAGGGACGCTGCCACGCTTCTAATGTCCGACAACTACGACTGACCTAGACAAAAGTTACGATCCGGACCATGGCCAGATCTTCAAGTAATTGCATTGCTCACACCATTTATGAAAGCCCTGCGTGCTCTATTCTCTAATATGCGCACGTCAATGGCACACAGCGCGCTGCATGTACTGGACGCGCTGTATCCACTTATTTCAGCTCAAATCAAGCTGCCCTGTAGTTGAGTTCATCAACCAAAAAACTCCACATTGAAACCGTAGTGTTTTACTTCTTGAGAGAGACTTTCTTGAGGGTCATATTCTCACCGGTGTCCGTCGCCCTTCTCTCTATTCATTTTCAATTGCTCTTCCCCAGTGCAGGGTAGTTAACGGGAACTCCATTCTGGTTGATGATGATGATGATGATGTCCTCGGGCTGAATGGCACATACCCCCATTCTGGTTAACGTCCATGCCTTCCTTCTTCCTCTTTATCTCTCTCTCTCAGTGGCCTGGCTTCCTCTTTTCAATTCATTGCGCAGAGAGGGACAGTGTTCTCTATTTTATTTTTATTTTTTTCTTTTATTTCTCCCTTCGAGAGCACTAATCCGGAAGTTCCGAGCTTGGCAAGGTCATCTCTTGCCTATTATGGGTCTGAAAAGCGTGAGGGCTCAGTCCCGCTGTACTGCCTTCTCATCGTCGTCTTCTAAGTAGCACTAGTGTGTGATTTCGCACTGATTCGTATGCAGTAAACATTCTCTCTCCATTTTTATTATTTTATTTCAGATTCTTTAATTCTCTAAATAATAAAAGGCACACAAATCTTCCCTTTAAAAATTTTCCGAAAGAACGTTCCTCAGCGGTCGTGGGGTAGCCCGCTGGGCACACAACCCAAGAGGCCGCAGTTCCAGTGCCGGCTAGACCGTTTTTCTTTTGAGCCCAATCGGTTCCCTTACTTGAGAGGCACTACCCTATGGTGATGAAAGGGCATCAGGACCCTGTAAGACCAATACAGATTCTGTAGTCACATCATCACTGCTGTACTGTGTGATCGTTGTGGGGTGCTTATATTACCTGCGAGAGGTCATATGGTCGCGACGTCACAGCCCTGTCGACCAGTCCGGATTTTCTCGACACAACACCAGCACTAAAACGCTGGCGTTTCGGTAAACGGGATCGCTAAAGCTGTCGCGGTAAAATTGCCGTACTTTCAGCCCCAGTCGGACTAGAACTGGTGACGGCGCAAACATATCAGCTTCTCTTCTCGCTGTCTCAGACCACTGGGCCCTAACCGCAGCCTCTCGCGTATCGTGTTTAACTTACAGACGTTCGCATTTGTTTGGAGTTCGTCTTTATCGCATTTCATCCTAGAGTCACAGGCAAAAGAAAAAGGTGGTTATTTGAGGGAAAGAAATTGCGCACTGACTGTCCTACTTTTAGGTGGACACCTCACCCACGAGGGGGATCACTGAAAAAATTCATTCCTTCTGCGCCGCGTATGCTTGCGAAGGGCGCCAATAGAACGATCGGGTTGATAAAAAAAACGGAGCCGTAACTTTCTCGCCCTACACCACAAACTTTCCGTCACAAATGGGGTGATGATCGGAGGGAGAGAAGAAAAAGATGGAGTATCGTAGGGGCAGTTCCTGCTCAATCTGCACCGGCTAGGGTTCTTTAACTTTCATTTACATCGCAGAGAACACGGCTGCGTTTGGCTTTCAGCTTTATCGAGACATGGCCGCCAGGGCCGAGATTTCATCGCATGTTCTCTGGCCCAGCAGCCGAGCTCCGTAGCGTCCAAGCGGTCTGTGCAGCAGGTGCTCGCGCCACCTTCTTTTCTTTGGCACTGGCAACGTGCACGCCAGGAAAAAAAAATAAACGACTGTAGCCGAGTGTGAAGTCGCTCTCTATAGAAAGCTAATAACAAAAAAAAAGGCTAAAGTCTGAGGCTGATCAAGAATCGACTGCCGCTTCTATCATCTCTTCGCCGTCGTACAATCGCCTACACCTTTCCTGCAATACAATTCTTTCTCGCATCTAACCTCAAAGACGAGATAAACTGCAATTTTTTGTTCGGCACTATGTCGAGCTTGGTGATCCGCAGTAATTTATGCCGCTTACCTCACATCTTATTGGGCTGCATTAACTATGTTGGTTCACCTGGAAGATTGGACTTCCGGACGCCAATTATCGAGAAGCTGCAGTACGTTAATTTTCGAAATCGGCGAACCATAGGCAGCTTTTTCCTCAATAACTACCTACCAAACCTTGCACAGCCTTGGTGAGCGTTGCCTCCAGGGGAAGGCAGCACTCACTCTGTAGTTAAATTTTCCATCATATTCCTTTCCTTTAAACAACAACGACCTCAGTCCTTGCCTAGTCCCTCTCAAGTTATCCTTCTTGTAAAGTTACCGGTTTAAGCAGCACAGACACACAGATATCTCCTGTTCATAAACAAGTAACATCTTCAGTCAGGGTTCCGTGTGGTTTAGCAAGGGTTCGGATCACAGGCTGTCGGAGACCATGCATAGGTGAGCAACTGCGATTAAAGGGCACCCTAGCAGTGAGTGTGCATCTGTGGAGGCCAACCGCGTCATCGAACTCTTGAGGCTTCCTATACACGCGAGGCGCAATTCAGGCCCTCGCGTCAAGAGGACAAATTGCGCCGGAACAGTGCTAGATTCTACATGCAGATGCAAGTCAAGCAAGTTCTTAGGCAGAACAGTTTTAGAATGATGACTTTAGCCTTAGGAATATCTATTGACTAGAAGCTGTTTTTGGTAACGGAGTGGATGCCAAGAGAAGGCAAGCGTAGCAGGGGGCGGCAGAAAATTAGGTGGGCGGATAAGATTAAGAAATTTGCGGGAATACGGTGGCCACGGCTGGCGAAGGACAGGGTTAATTGGAGAGACACGGGAGAGGCCTTTGCCCTGCAGTGGGCGTAGTCAGGCTACTGCTGCTGCTGCGGATGATGATGATGACTGTTACGAATTTGATGCGGTATGTAAAAATTAAGAAGACTTATTCTCGTAGTGTTCTTTGATACTCTGTACTGTAGCTTTCCTTTCAACAGTTCTTTTCTAATTTACCCACTGTCGGCTATCCCGTCATAATGTGCAGGTGTAGGCATGGTAGATGCAACATAAAGCGGCCTAGTGTAAATATGAAATGCGTTCCAGGAAAAGAGAGACTGCTAAAACGGATCACAGGTGGTTGCATCTGCACATGGATTTTTGGCTCCCGAAAGTTCAGCGGCCTTTGTCTGTTTGCGCTCCTCTAGCTGGGCAGCGTGCGTGGTACTCCTGGCTCCTTTCCCAGATTGGGTAACGCCAGTCATCATCCGCAGATTCTTCACTGGACCGCGCGCTCAGCTTCATCCGCCACATTTGGGTCGATACCGCCGCGTTCAGCTGCTGCAGTTGCAGTTCTGGGTAGTATGCTCGGCGTCTCTGCTGCATTCGCCCTTTGAAGGGCCAGAGTACTGGAAAGTAATGCATCACACCTCGAGGCAGAGCTCGCCGAAAACTCAACGTTGAATCATATAAAAGCTTTTCATCAATTTCTCGCTTAGCTCTTTACAGCCAAAGTTGTTATGAGCAGATGTCCCCAGTAGACGTTGCCTAAAACGTGTCACCAAAAATTTACCGAAAACGTGTCACGCGTTACCAGCGCCGCCTTCTTGTTCATGCGCTAATTGTGCTTACCCGATCTTCAGCGGCCTTAGAATTAGATGTCGACTGATATTAAAACAAGGGTAACAGAAAAACTACTTAATGCTGCGCGAATAACTTTTGTGTGCTTAACAAATTAAATGATAATCCAAAATTATGCTTAACATGCTTTGCAATATATTGGAAGCTACTGTGCCTGTAATATTTTTTCGAGCGGCTCCAAAGGACTATTTAGTATATCCCCTACTATGACTATCCCCAGTAAGTCGCGTTTCTACCAGCGGTCTCTGATCCTTTTTGAGCGCAGAGACGGGCCAACTGAGCGGCCTGAGACGCCTAATGGCAGGGCTAGCGCTTTGAAACCGATTGACGAGTTTACATGGCGTGTACTTGAGGGCGGCCTTCGGTCGGTAGTACTCACTCACCACGCCACATTGCGGTCATGCGGTGAAGTCAACCTAACTGAAGTCTAGGGGCGGCACTTACCAGCAGTGCTTTGCTGCCGAAGGCGTTGTGGAAACCAACTCTGCCACTATTCATATGAGTGATGGTTGTACAAGTTTCAGTATGCAAGAAACGGGATTAGACACCTTGTGATCCACAGTCGTTAGCTGCAAGAAACAGTCCTCTACGGGTTTGATGCGAAGCAGGTTAGGCCTCAACGCCTAGTGAGAGGTGTGCTGCAGCAGCCGGCGGCGGCACGTCGCTGCAAGGAGCGCGTCATTAGCGTGCGTGCAGTGTATTCTTGCTTCGAGTTTACAGATAAACGAAAGTGTTGGAATTTTTTTCGCACCAAATTATCGAAACATTGAACCAATTCGGGATCGCCTTCGACTTTGGTATATCAAGATTCTAGCGTACAGGCGAGGACTTAAGAAGACGTGAAATGGAAGCGCTTCAGCTTATACTTCTAATTTGCGGCAGGCAGTCTATACATCCAAAACATCAGCACCGTAGTACAATGCATACAAGAATTTATCGAGCCAGTTTGTGATAAGTGTCACGAAAAAAAAATGTCCTGACTGGATCGATGTGTAGGAATTTCCTTGTTAGTCAATCCTAAGCACGGAATTCCTTTGAAACAAGACATTTGGTAGCATGAGATATCGCTCGCGTCAAATTTTTAATTTGTTAAAAAAGCCACACTACAGTTACGTGATGAATAGAGACTAAATGCACCTTTTAAAAAACGATCTACATGTTTCACGTTGAAAATTTTGCGCTTGCTACAACAGTGCAGCAGATGCCTAGCTTGATAGTTCTATGCTGACGTTGTCTGGAATCCGCATACAAAGACCGACATAACTTTCATTAAAAGTGCACAAAACAAAGCCCTTAGATTTATTAATAATGCATACAGTAGGCGAGCTTCTGTCACTGACAATAGAATAGAGTCTGGCCTTCCAACTCTAGAAATTCCGCGTAAGCTACACCGTCTATAAACTTTGTTTAATGTAATCAACAATCAAAGAAAATTACATTGGGCACATACATATATTTGAATAAGGTAAGAGAAACAAGAGGTAAGCACAGGAAAAACATTTTTATGCCACAAACTAAAACTGACACTTATCGCTTCTCGTTCTTCTACAGAATCGCAGCAGAGTGTAATGCCGTACTGCAATAAATCGCGAATATATCTTCTATCGAATTCTTTGTGTTTGCAGTGAAACCTTTGTAACAACCCTCCTTATTTCTTGTGTCACTATTTCCTTTCTTTTGTTTGTACTGGTCATTACTGTGCTTCTTTTTTTTTCATGACGTCACTGCCCACGTCGTCAAAATTTTGCTTATGTTATTTTTTTTCTGTTACAGTAGTAGACATTTGTGTGCCTTCTTTCATGACTGTCACTGACATTTTTTATTTATTTTGATTAGTAGGGCATAGTACTTGAATTTGCTCATGCACCCACTCCTGCCTGGACTGCCAAGAGGCAGTTCGCAGTAAGAAATAAATAAATGAATAAATTAGGAAATCGGGCGTATCTAAATTATACTCCCGTCTGGTCAGTAGAGCAGTCAGGAACCATGCACTAGCAAAGTCTAACTAGACGTTATGTTCTGTTTCAACATTAATCCTGAATATTTCGTTCCAGTTATGAACGCACTTTCACATATTACGGCATGTCATCATCGAAAGGGTAATGGTCTGAGGCTTCTTGCCGTCTCTTGATCATTTCGTGTTCCCAGGAATTCTGTCATCCCTTCTATCTATCCAATATAACGGCTGAATGTACAGTAAATTGCCTAAAGGTGAGGCTTGAGCAATGAAGTCTGACGAGACAGGGTTAGTCAAAATCAATTCTGTACAAATGGATGATTACGAGCTAAAGCCTTTTATTTATTGAATATGCATTACCACTGCGACCCGAATTTGTACAGATGCAAGAGTATCATACTTCGACTGCACTGATATTGTAGAAATGGTTGCAGTAACAGCTGAACACTATACTGTAGCATCCGCGGTCACCAGCTCTCTTGTTCTAAGCAAATCATGCATTTCCTTTTCAGTTGGAAGCCACAGGACGACTCAGTCGCTCAAGAAGCAGAGAAGACCAACACTCGTCAGGGCGCCACCTTAAGACAAGCCTTGGCGTTATTCAGCGCTCCTGCTTTCTACGTGCTCTTGATAACAATCGTTGCCGGTGATTTTATATGCACGGAGTACACAAAGACAATCGTGGATTATGGCGTCGATAAAGGAATGGTGCTGAGCACATCGAAGCAGTTGCTGACATTTTTCTCAGCGGGTCAGCTACTCGGACGAATCGCGTTGCCTTTGATGGCCGATCTGCTGCCTCTCTGTCGGCATCCACTGTACGCGTTGTGTTTCTTAGCGCAGTGCGCGGGTCTGGCGGCGATACCTTACGTCTCCAGCTACCCAGTCGTGGCAGCGCTGTCTGTGCTTGTCGGTGCATCCCAAGGCTACATCCTGTGCATGAAGTATGTGCTGGTTGCCGCCTATCTGGGCGTCGCCCGTACGGCTGCATGCTGCGGCCTGGTTGGCGTCGTCATGCTACCAGTATCTGCTCTGAGTCCACGGATAGTAGGTGAGTGTAGGTGCACCTTGTGGGTTCCTGAAGGAACTTGCTGCATTTTCACACACGCCTGTCAGCTTTATCCTAATGTGAACCCAGAGTTGAAATAGAATTTTTGCGAGTTGCGAAACATCAACTGCAAAACGTATGCTAACACCTGACTAAAATAAAATGGCTTATTTTTATTTCTCGCTTCTTTGCGAAATATAATGCGGTTGATTCTTACCGTTTAAGGCGCTTGAATGCAGAAGGAAGGTTTTAACTAGTATTCTACAGAGTAAAACTGTGCCGATCACCAAACGTCGATCATACTAAGGTGCATGACTTCTAATTTAACGTTTTTGGAAGTAATTCTTTTCTCTCATTATTCCACGCAAGTGCATGATATTTGACTGAGGCAGGTGGGGTCTTTTCTCATTCGCCAAGTCTATGGCGTGCAGGCTTATCAAGGTGTCCGCGTGAATGTTTTGCATCACATCGCCTCTGTCCTTTACTTTGCACATTACGTAAACAAAAATGGTTGAAATTTGTACACCATTCATTAAAAAAAATTTAGATTCGTTAACAAAGGGAAAATCTACCCGTCAGAGATCATTTACATTGTCAGGCTGTGTAATAATCATGTCCAACCATATTAGGGAAGAATTTCGCCTGCAGCGAACAAGGCACCATTTAAATATCCCGATGCTGTAAATATCTATTAGTGAACGTTATGCTGATCGTAGGCTGAAAAGCTGAGGAACTAAAACAATTTTCCGAATATTCAGAAAATATCCTTGCGCCAAATGTCTTGACTCCGCTTTTAGCACATGATTTGTCTCCTGTTAAGGACTTCTTTGCTTGTACGCTTGATACAGATTCTAATATGTTTCTTTATGCTTTCGTGCACAAAAATAATTGTACCTGCAGCCAATAGGCGAAGATGCCGCAATTTCGTTTCCTACTTTGGTACGTGAAAGTGCAGCGTCTTTTCAAAATTAATTTGAGGTCCGAGAATGTTCTCATATAGCTCAAATGTTCAGCAAACGCCTCTTAAAGCTACAAACTTGTTGGACGACATAAATGATTTATGCACACCATATTATACCGCATGGTCAGATGAGCGGGTAGAGCCGAAGATTCAGTGCAGAACTCTTAATCTTGTTTCGTGGGAAAGGTTAGAACAATCATCACCTTTATAAGGTGATGGCTTATTGGATTGACTGGATTGGATTGATGATGGATTGGCTTATACAGAAACAAGCTAGAGGCTACGCCAACGCAATTCTTTTTTTAGCTTTATTATTTGTTTTCAGCACTCATGTTCTCTTTAGATTTTAACACCAACCGAGTCGTGGAATATGGTATGAACTTTGTTACGTTGCTTTAGGCTGTAATATCTAATAATTTCATAACGTTCTTGGGTGCTCATTAATGTCATCGAAAGAAGGCGTTATACCCGACACTCTGAATGAATGGCAGGGCATGTCAGAAGGTCGATTTGATTCTGTGTGCCTTTGGCGCAACGGGAGTGGTTTGGCAAGTTCGCTGCTACATATCTCTGCTCATTGCATGGGACAAGTTTTCAAGACTGACCGTGACAAATAGTCGCACTTGCTAGCGGTCGCATCGTGTTAAAGCTCGGCTGGTACCAGAGTTCTAATGCAGAAAGCGCCGCCACTTTATTGCGCTAGCTTTGCGTCGCATATGTCTATGAACAAGTAGGGCAGAGGTATGGGAAGGCAGGCAGAAAACACTATGTTAATAATAGGTTCCAGGGATACCACTTGCAAAAGCTGCCTTCATTTCTCGTTGCCGCAAGACATGCCGATAACTATTTTCGCCACATTCGTCGTTCGAGCTCTGCGCTAGAAAGAACTTTCTACGTAGAGCCGCGTAATAGTGGCCAATGCAAGGCTTCCTTGGCATGATTTACCACTTGTTTCGCTACACATGATACCGTGGACATAAGCAATATCTTTATTTTATTGGGAGGTGATCGTGTTGGCGCTAAAGCCTGAAGACCAATAGTTATTCAAAGTGTGCATGAGTTGGGTTACTTTTCACGTTAAAATGAATGATGGCGCGAGCATCAACGCTGTCACTTCCTTTTGTAAAACTTTGCCAAATGCTTTTTAAGGCAATTGTAATCCAGAATGGAAGTGTGCTCATCACCCGAGGTGAAGTGAAAAAATTTATTGCAGAGAAAAAAATACTGGACGTCCTTCTTGCCTCTGTATTGGTTAAAATTTTTGCTGACATTGATGAAGTTCTGAGAAGCTGATATTAGAACTTCTAAATATTATGATGAGGCAATGATTAGTAAAATATGATTAGTGGGCGCATAGCAATGGTCGTGTCGTGTTTCACGTAAACATGTACGAGTAATTAAGAGCCACTGCTTTGCGGGTGACCGGCTGTTACCTTTTCTAAATTATATTGCCTTTTTACAAATTTCAGGACTATTCCGGGACGCAAGAGGATCATACGACCACTTTTACGGGATGCTTGGAGCCATCAGTTTTGTGTGCTTCGCTATTTTCCTTGCTTTCCACATTTTTAACTTGACGCGAAAAAAAGTGGCCCATGCTAAATCTCACAATTAAGGAAAGTTTTGGGAATGCTCCCGATGCCTGTATTAATCTGCGCAAACGAAGTTTATTTCTTGATTAAAAAAAGAACTTCCGCAATGAGCGCTAGAGTACCTATTTTTTTCGCCTTCAGGCTAATTTTCCCTCCTTATATTAAGGAAGCTGCGAAGCGTATTTCGAATCCCACCTGTGAATTTTCAGCGCAGATAAAGCGGCGCATACTGGTTTATGGTGAGTATGAAGCATGCACGCTTCAGTTCGTACGCAACCCACCTCAAGCTGTGTACAGCTGACGAAGGTGCCTTTTGAAATTGATTGCAATAGAAATATCGGAAAATTTCTGCAGTTCTCAATATCTTCGCAAATATCCGACCGTCCGTCCGTCCTTACCCTGTCATGAGGACATGAGGTAATTGATTTCCTACAGGGAACATACCGATATAATAAAGTTGAAATTACATGGTAAAGGGTAAAAAGCACAACTGTGGAAGTACGCAAACGATTAAGGCAAGGTTGCCCTCTAGCACCCCTGCTGTTTATGATTTATCTGATCTATACGAAAAAAGACTACAAAAAAGTGATCTAGGTTATAATCTCTCGTACAGATTAGGCAGAAAGCTCATTGAGCAAAGGCTCCTAGGTTTAATTTTAACATGTGTGCACGATATTTTACTGTTAGCAGATGCCCAGCCAGATGTGAAAACTCTGGTTAATTGTTCTGAAGACGAAGAAGATTCTCTTCTTCTGATGAAGATGTTTCAGTTTTAGCGTAACTCTGTCAGGTGTGAAGAAGATTTTCAACTGATCAAGGGCTTGCATTACAATACCATGGAATACACGAAATTTGCCTAAGTCCAATATCTCGAGGTAAGGGCAAAGGAAGTCGCAAACAATTACTAAACGGGTGAGTTTCTAATACATTCTTGAGGATGGCAGCTAAAAAGAGGGAGAAAAAGGCGAGAGAAACACAGGAGGAACGCTAACAACTGAAGTTTATTGATAGGAAAGAAGTCGAATTAAAGGTAGTGGAATCAAACAATCATAGAACCGAACATAACGAACATGTTGCTATGTCGAGTCAAGCAACATGGCTTTCCTATCATGTAGACAGATATACTAGATTGCTGAAACACAATCTTGGGTTTTTCTTCATCTGATAAGCCTTGGGGATCTCTTTCCTTAATCAGACAGGGTGGTTGAAAAAAGTGCCACTCTGATGTAATCAAGATGGTCAGCTAAATTAGTGGACTTAGTTGACTCTAAAAAACCAAACGCGTAATTATGCACCGCCCTGTCTGACCAATGTATATTTGTTCACAGTCCCGGAGAATCTTATATTAACCCCTTCAGAGTATGACAAAAATTTTGTCCCATGCTTCATCGAGCAGGTCACTCGAGGTCCTACGGCTCTTCCAGCCTTCCTTTTCACAAGTGTTAAAATCTTGTTTACTTTCTGTAGTGCGGAAAACAGGACACCTGCATGACACCTACAAGATGCATATTTGAGAACATGCGGAAGGCGGTGGACACAAGAAAGAACTGTGAACTTTTACTTTTGTTTTCTCTTGTCCGAAGCCGGAAGAAGCCGTTGCCGGTAGTTTCCTCCCCATTTTCTGGCAACCCAAAATGATGAAATCGTACGAGTATCCTGCCTCATTGAGTCGGCTGGCTTCTTTGCAGAAGCTGTGTTTAATCATATGATGACAGGATTTGGCAAGGATGAAAACAAAGACGAAATAATATTTTCTGTTTTCACAGTTTTGGAATCGTGGGATCTGTAGTTTAATTACCAACCCTTTTTTGCCCTTGGTGAATACTTCCAACACATGTGTTCCTTTCCTACTTCCATGCTAATGTCTGAGAACTGCAGCCAGTTATCAGCAACGACCTCTATGCTAAACTGCAAACCAATCGAGTTTTCATTGAACGCCTCCAGTACATCAGTCATGCGTCTAGAAAAGTAAAGGAAGGTTTGTCAAATTTCTTGTTCGGTATTTGAAATATATTTATTTTTGTAACATTGCGACTGACGCCCGTCAATGAGCTCTATAGCACTATACTAGTTCGGCGATATCAAAACCAAACGAAATAACAAGAACACATTTACAGACATTCTAGCTAACTTGATGCCCAGAAATAAACTTTACACGATATACGGAGAGCTGGTTAGTATTTTGTTCCCGCGATTACTATGGTCTCAAAATGTTTCTAGTTCTGGTTCCTCAAATGATTAACAGTATGTGCATTATTGTTGTCGTTTACATAAAAAATTGATCTTGAAAAGATACGAATTGCTCGATGAATTTCGTTTTTCTTTTGTACTGTTCATTGATACGTCTACACAATACTTTTATGTGGTATTAAAGCTTGAAACTAAGGAAGTACAATATGATGTTTTTACTGTTTTATATATTCCTAATTTTGTAATGCATACATTTTTACCTTTTTGCTTTCATCCCACTGCTGTAACCGCTGCCGCCCTGTAGAGGGAGCACATTCCTCGTCAAGCATTGTCACGGCATTTTGAGTGAGTGTACCTCTAAACATCACGATGTTGAAATAAAGATTGATTGATTTACTGAGTGACTGACTGAGTAACTAATTTACTGATTGGTTGATGGATTTATTAATCATTTGAAGAAAAAAAACCTGGCCTGGAAGTACACTTCGAGCACATTCTAAACTTGTTACAGAATTCATTTGCGGCATTAGCATATTGTCAATAAATTAGAACTGTACTTTCGAGATTACGAAAGCATTTCGTTCAAAGTGTAGTTGAATTTTATAATAAATAATAATAATAATAATAATGGATTGCCTCCAAAATATGAATACCTATACAGCATACTTGAAGCTGCCGTAGAACAATATAGTGCTCGAAATTGTGTTTCGGTGAAGATTTATAACACTTCCTTTTCTCTTGTTATTTTGTTGATGATTACTTCTAGAAGCCACAACTCTACGACCAGGTTCGTCTCAGCCTGCTAAATTCAGTGATTGAAGAGGAGAGCGTACGTAGTGAGAATGGAAGATAGGTTAAGGACTTAGTAGTTTCGTTTAAGCGGCTGGCTTGTCTTAGAGCACCCGCTTGCATGCTGAAGGTACTAAGTTCAATCACCAGTGCCGCCGGGTGCCCACCACTTTTCTCATGGGTACAAGACTGGTGCTCGGCTTTACTGTGGCGAAATGCTTTCAGAAGTGTCCTGGACAAAAACGTTTAGTCCGCTAGCCGGTGATTAGCTCGTCGTAGAGCCACTTAATTTAGCTTAGAGCTGAAAAGCCCATATGTGACTGTTTCTTAAGCAGAATAAGCCGAGGTGTATTCATTAGGTACTATTTTGCCAGAAATATAGTAAACGGTCGAAACGTGTACTTTGGACATATTTGCATGAATATTTATAACCTTAGTCCTAGCATTATTAGAATGCACTCATTCTGGTATTGGCGCATAGCAACAAAATAATATAAATTAATTTGAAACCAAAACATATATTTGATACAAGCTTTTGGGATACCCTTTCCTTGTTTAGGATGCACAAAGGTTTCCCGAAGTTTCACGAACCAATTTTGCAAAGTGTCCGACTGCGAGTAAGTTACGCTATGTTGGCCGCTAAACTCAACAAAGGCAAGCATAACTGCACATTTTTAATCCCTGCCCCTTTCAACAACTCTTTAATTTGTTCCTTCACGGTGCGGTCTATGCGTACACGCGTAATCTGATTGCTACAAAGCCTTTCCCTACAGTGACTTATAGCCTTTAGAAAGGCGTACACCGCGTATTCCAAAGGCGTCTCGAAGGACTTTGGAGTCTCTACAGTATGTTGCACCCGCTTACAGCGTAGGTATCTCAAAATTCGCGGCACGAGACTCCTCGCGTGCATCGAGGGGAAGATGCATGCGTTGTCATGACATCAAGAGTGAGCACGCCTGAGGTTGCGCCATGCACTTGCAGCGGTGGTCACGTTATTCTGAGCGGGGACATGTTTCTAATACAGTCGTTGCTGAAAAAGGATGCGGGCGCCTTGGCTACGATGTGCTCCACAGCAATTTATACTTCCGTAAACGAAAATCATTTCAGAAACCATTATCCTAAAGGCGCTCATGCCGAATGTGCATGCAGTGCGTGGCGTGGCTGCGTCTGAATGCTGTTTGCCTTAGCGTGAAACAAAACCAATCGGTAAAAAATAGAAAAACTTAAGAATATGAACCGAACTCCTACTGGCAATAAAGTTACTTACAGAAATGGAAGGAAAAGAGTTGAGACCTTGCAGCGCTCAGATAATAACAATTATGCCAGTGTTATTTCAGCAGAAATAGAAAGCTCTACCTATAGGACCTGGCTTGTACAACATCTAGTGCCAGAAACATGAAGATTCATCCTCATCATCAGCCTGACTACGCCTATGTCGGGGCAAACGCCTCTCCTGTATTTCTCCAGCTAAACCTGTCCTGTACCAGCTGCGGCCCCCGTATCCCCACAAACTTTTTAATCTCATCCACCCACCTAAATTTCTGCCGCCCCCTCCTACGCTTGCCCTCTCTTGGAATCGACTCTTTACCCTTAGGGACCAGCGGATATCTTGCCTTCGCATTACATGCCCTGGCCAAGCCCACTACTTCCTCTTGATTTCGACTAGGATGTCATTAACCCGCGTTTGTTCCCTCACCCACTCCGCCGTCTTCCGATCTCTTAACATTACACCTATCATTTTCCTTTCCATAGCTCGCTGCGTTGTTCTTAACTTCAGCTTAACTCTTTTCGTTAGCCTCCACGTCCCTTTCACATAGGTGAGTACCGGTAAGATAAAACTCTTAGAAACTTTTCACTTGAAGGCCATGGAAAAAGTTTCATTCACGAACATTAGCTTGGTAGAACTTCGGCATACAAAGTGCGCGGCATGCGCCGCTCCCATTGCATGCACACTCCAAAATACTCTCAGCCAACCGGCTGCTGTAATAGCCTTGGAATAACACTAGCTATAGCACTAGCAACAGGACTGTCACAAACCCCCGGCTTTACGGTCAACAGAGGCGCGGAATCCCCTTTACGATTGCCCGTCGTCCCTCTATGAGGTTTGAGTACATAGTTAAAAGTTAGGGCGGCCAACCCGTGAAGCACGTGTGTCGGTGTGGGATTGAGGAACAAGTTCACAGTAAGGCAGCGTTCTTTCAAACAAGCGGGTATTTACAGCTGGTAGTCCAAATTACACTGCATAAATAATCGAACAAACAACAAAAATAACCCGACAGTGAACAAACACTGCGATAAAAGAAGAATATAAAGATAGCGAAGCAAATATTCCAGATATACAGAAAAAAAACGTGAAATACTAAGCCAGATTAAGGTTTAAACAAATGCGAAAACAATGTTCAATTGACCGACAGTCTTTTGCACAAAAAGAATGGAGTTCTCACGGCTTTCTTGTTCGATGGAGCGTCATAGTTGCAGAGTTCAGTAGCGGCGGTCGTGCCAGAGGAGGAAGAACGAGGAGTTGACCGCGGGCTCAGCGAAGGAAAAAAATGGCCTGGCTTAGCTTATGGTTAAGCCTTTGATGCGAAGCATAGTAGCCAAAAAAATTAAACATTACCTGGCTATACCTGGCTCAGAAGTACTTGTATTTGGGCGTGTTGGTTCATAACTTTTCAGGAGGACACAGGGGCGCAATAAAAGACACGGACATAGAAGTAGACAGGGACGAGCGCTTACTATCAACAGGCTTTATTCGACGTAGACCGTTAATATACCTTCGCTTACCCAAGCGCCACTGTGCGAATCACAAGCACGTGGGTACCAGAAAACACCAAAAGAATTCCAAAGGTAGGCGATTACAGAAATCTATCTAAGAAACCCAATTTGGATCGGCGAAGTATCACAGATGAATCACTGTGGCAGTTATTAATTAATTAATTAATTTATTGATACAGAATACCCCTAAAGGCCCTCGAGAGGGTATTACATGGGGGGGGGGGGGCACGGCCAATTGAACAGAATAAAACAAAACCACAAATATAAAACAAACAATAAAAGCACAAATAAGACACTTTGGATGACATAAGTAGGGAAAAGAATCAATCAAAAGCACAAATAAGACACTTTGCATGACATAAGTAAGCAAAAGAATCAAAAGAATGGCAGCGCGGTAAAGAACTAAGATTACTGCAGTATTAAAATTATACAAACAGAACACTAATACAATGAATCTTTTTAGTAACAAACCCTGGAAGAAAGGAAGCGATGAACAAATAAAATAACAATGCATGCGAAGAGTTATGCAGTAGTTTTTGAAGATATAAGTTTAAAATATTTATCAGGATCAGTGGTGGTTGCGATATGTGAAGGCAGAGTGTTCCAGTCAGATATTGTGCGTGGTAAGAATGAATGCGCATAGATAAATGTTCTGCACGTGAAACGTCTAACTTTAAAGGGATGATCGCGGCGGTCAAAAATCGAAGGAGGCAAAGAAAAAAAGTCGTTATAAAGTGATGGATGATGATAAAGTTTATGAAAAAGTGATAGTCGTGCAATTTTACGGCGGAGACATAAATCCTGGAGACCTGCGCTTTTCTTTAAGGCTGTGATGCTGGTGTTACGTGAATAATCGGAGTAAATAAAACGAACGGCGCGGTTCTGCAATGATTCAATGTTATTTATTAGGTAAGATTGGTAAGAGTCCCAAATAGCCGAGGCATATTCAATTTTAGGTCGAATTAGAGTGGTATAGGCATGAGCACGGAGGTGAGGAGGAGCATGCTTTAGGTTATGTTTTAAGAGACCTAATGACCGATTAGCAGATGCAAGCATAAGGTTAATATGTAGGTTCCATGCTAAGTCTGAATGAAGGTGAAGTCCTAAGTACTTATACGTGGTGACTAGCTCGAGTGAGCTATTATTTAAGGAGTATGCTGTTTGAATTCGAGACATTCGGTTAGTAAAAGACATCTATTTAGTTTTTGAATGATTAAGTTGCATAAGCCAGGTTCAGCACCATTCTGTTACTGAATCCAGGTCAGATTGAAGGGATTGGCAATCGGTGTTAGAATAAATTTTGCGATAAATTACACAATCATCAGCAAAAAGTCTGATATGGGAAGAAATGGAATCCGGTAAATTGTTGATAAATATTAGGAAAAGTAAGGGCCCAAGCACACTTCCTTGTGGGACGCCAGAGTGTACTTGGCTGAAAGACGAATTGTGGTTATTGACAGTTGTAAATTGAGACCTGGAAAAGAGAAAATCTTTAACCCATGCAATGACAACAGGGTGAATATTAAGCAGTGCTAGTTTCATTAATAACCGGTTGTGAGGTACTCGGTCGAAAGCTTTAGAAAAATCAAGAAAAAATTTAGGGGGCACTTTGACTGTCGAAAGTGCGTAGAGGCGAAATCGTTTTACAAACCACTTTCACTGCTTCTGTGACACTGGTGGCGTCACATGTAATTGAGTACTAATTACTAAGTGATGACAAATCACTAATTAATGGTTAATTACTGATTAATGCCTGAATACTAATTAACTGCTAATTAATTACGCTTAAGCTTTGCCTTTAGGAGTGGAACGCGACAGCGTGTTGTAAGCGCTGCCAGGGAGTCCACGGAACGCCACCACCCGTTCGGCGCGATGCCTTGCCGTTTGAGCGCAACGGTTTTTGAGGAAAGGAAATGGCGCAGTAATTCTCTGTCATCTCGGTGGACACCTGAACCGCACCGTAGAGGAAGGGAGAAAGTGGGAGTTAAAGAAGAAAGACAAAGATGGCCCGTAATGAAGAAAATGAAAATTGTATTTGAGGAAAGAAAATTACGCAGTAACTGTCTCGGATATCTCGGTGGACACCCGTCAAAATTCAGGGGGGGGGGGGGGGGGGGTGCACTTTTTTGACCTGAAGTGCGGTCACTGATGTGTGGCTAAGATGTTAAGCTTCGCCTCTAAGAGTGGAACGCGAGATCGTCTTGCAACGCTGCCAGGGAGTCCATAGAACGCCATCGCCCATTCGGTTCTACGCCTCGCTCGTCGGTAAATTGGTTTTTGAGGAAAGGAAAAGGTATTTCTCTCTCATACCTCGGTGGACAGCTAAACCTCGCCGGAAGGGAAGGGAGGAGGATGGCAGTGAGCGAAGACACCGTATTCACTAGACGCGCCTTTGTTCATTCCAAACCATCGAGCTGGCATGGCGGAGTGGATAGCATGCTTGTCTCGCACTCCGAAGACCGGGGTTCGATTCCCAAGCTCGACCAATTTCTTACTCGGTTTTATTTATTTATATGGCCTGACTAGAAAAGTTATTTAGGCTAACTGGGTAATTAAGCAATTAACTAAGCTCAGTCCCACTTACTTGGAGCATCACTATATTATCCCTTCAATTGGTTGCATGGTTACTAGCCAAAGTACAATTGGCCCCGTTTGAAATTGGCGCACTGTGACGTCACAACCGTTTCGACCTACTGAAAAGCGTGACATTTCTGTCGACAACTGCTGCTTACAACGATGAGACAACGATGAGACATTAAAGGCTTTCGCCTTAATATGGGGTCTACTTGAATGCCAGCATCAATCGATGAATGTATGTCTTGAATGAATCCGGCAAGTTGCGTTTCGCATGAGTAGCCTTACGGAACCCATGTTGATATTTATGAATAATGTTATGTTCTTCAAGATAATTAATTACCTGCGAGTGAATTACGTGTTCAAGAAGTTTGCAAACAGTGCTAGTTAATGAAATGGGTCGGTAATTTACTGGTGAGGAACGATCGCCAGACTTGAAAATTGGCACAACTTTAGCTAGACGCCAGTCCAGCGGAATTCCGCCTGATGATAGAGATTGTGAAAAAATAGCGGACAAAATGCGATGAATACCATCAGATGAATTTTTGAGTATTTTGTTATTAAAGCCAAGGTGATCTGATGCTGATGTTGTTTTAAGCTTCCGTAGTAAGGATAAGATACCGGTCTCACTGATACATATTTCGGACTTGGATGTATTAGAAGTGCTGACAGAAATAGGAGGTAGAGGGAGATCTTCACGGGTAAAAACGGATGTGAATGCGTTATTGTAAAGTTCGGCGCATTCGGCCACTGGAACACTGCTGCCTTCCGCGTTGGTAAGAGGAATGTTAGGATGATTACCGTAGTTTATTATCTGCCAGAACTTCCATGGATTGTTTGTTAGCATTGCCGGTAGATCGTGTGTGAAGAAGTGCCTACGTGCAGATATCAACTCAGACTGATATTCCTTATCACATAGTTTCTACCGTTGCCAAAATTCGGAGTGTCTGTTCTTGTGGGCTTGTCTGTAAAGGCGCTTTTTCTTGTTATTAAGGCGATGTAGATGCCTATTAAACCGAGGAGCTGTGTTAGTGCGAGGGATACTGATGACGGGTATGAATCTGTCAATGAGAGTATCAAGTTAGCGTGGTTAGCCAGTCATAGACAAGACATTACCTGGCTATACCTGGTTAGCCATTTCATAGACAAGAACAACTCATGTGTTACTCTGCTTCTTCCTTTTTTTTTCTCAAACCAATAAATACACTATGATAATCAGTAAAGTAATGGTAAGCACGCTCCTTTACAAGGCGGTGTTGCCGCTGTTCAGGAGTTTCTTCAGCACGCATTTTCCGTTTGGTAGCATTTCGCCGCTCGAACCGAGTAGAAGTATTCGAAGCTTCATCCTTCCCCTCGGCATCGGTTGTCGAACGCTGCCGTCTAGCTGCATACTGTGCACGTCGCTTGGCAAGCCGTACTTCTCGTTCTTCTCCCGTTCCCGTGGCTCTTTGTAACTTGCGCTTTGCGGTCTGGCGAGCCGCCCTCTCTCTGGCCGACATCTCGCTGCTCAACTGACTCAACGAGTGCGTCGCCTTGTATACAATTGCATGACGTCAGTATCTCCTAGCGGTAGGAGCGGGAGTTAGGCCGCCGGCGGAGGCTGCGCGTCCGCAAGCGAGCGCACGAGGCCCCAGCTTTCACAGGTGTTGTGACGTCATATCACGTGGTGCGCCGATGAAGGTCAAGTGGTAGCTACGCGGCCGTGCGCGGCGCACCAAGGAAGAGCTCGGTTGTGCGGCTAGTATGCTTCCCATAAAAAAATACTTTCCCCGAGCGAACGGCCATTTGAGTGACCCAGGAGGCTGAACCTCCCCAGAGCGCACTGCTTGAGCGGGCGGTCTCCCCGTTTATTCCCTCTGCAGGGTCGAGCGGCGCCCCCTCGTCCGGACGCGCGCCATCCGGTCGCTGCCCCCGAGAATCATGCCCAAGCATGCTCGCAGGAGCTGGGAGATCCCGTAGTTTCCGCTGCTCAAGGGAGCGGAGAGATCTCGTATGTTCCGCTTGTGACAAGGACCTTGGATTGTCACTAGCTATTTCAAGGCTTGCTATCGTCATCATCATTAGCCTGACTACGCCCACTCCTGGGCAAGGGTCTCTCCCATGTCTCTCCAGTTAACCCTGTCTTTTGCCAGCTGCGGCCTCCGAATCCCCGCATACTTCTTAATCTCATCCGCCCACCTAGCTTTCTGCTGCCCTCAGCTGCGATTTCCTTCTCTTGGAATACACTTCATTACCGTTAAGGACCAGCAGCTATCTTGCCTTCGTACTGCAATGCCCAAGCCCATTTCTTCCCCTTGATTTCAACTTGGATGCCACTAACCAGCGTTTGTTCCGTTATCCACTGTGCCCTCATCCGGTCTTTCTACGTTACACCTATCATTTATCTTGCCATTTCTCGCTGCTTGTGCTCAATTTAAGCTGAACTCTTTTCGTGAGCCTCCACGTTTCTGCCCCCTAGGTCAGTACCGGTAAGATACAGCTGTTGTATACTTTTGTCTTGGAGGATATGGTTAAACTGACATTCAAGATCTGAGAGAACCTGCCATATGCGCTTCGTCCCATTCTTATTCTTCTGTTTACTTCTCTCTCGTGATCCCGATCGACGGCCACTCCTCACCTAAGTAGACGTAATCCTTTAGCACTTCCAGAAACTCGCTATCAACTGCGAACTGCTGTTCCCTTGCGAGACTGTTGAACATTACTTTGGTTTCCTGCATGCTAATTTTTACACCTACTGTTCTGAACTGCCTGACCAACTCATTGCCCATGCTTGCTTCTCACCTCGTGCGTGACTTAGCAAGGAAATCTCATCAGCGAATCGCAAATTACTTAGGCATTCTGCATTAACCTTAACCTTCAGCTGTTCCCAATTCAGGCCTCAGAACACCTCCGGTAAACATGCACTAAATAGCATCGGCGAGATCGTGTCTCCCTGCCTTACACCCTTTCTTACTTTCATTTAATTGCTGACTTTATGGACTATGGTAGCTGTGCAGTCGTTATAGATATCTTCCAGTATTTTCACTTAAGACTCTTCTACAGCCTGATTTCGCAATGCGTGCATGACTGATGATGTTTCAACTAAGTCCAATACTTTCTCGTAATAAATGAATGCTATTCTATAGGCGTTGGTTATATTCTGCGGATTTCCCTATCACCTGATTGGTAGTGTGAATACGGACCGTTGTCGAGTACCCTTTACTGAAACCTGCCTGGTCATTTTCATTTTTGATGTGTAAGGTTGGCCTGATTTTATTTGCGATTACGTTGGTAAATATCTTTTAGGTAAGTCACACTAAGCTCATCGATGTGCAATTTTTCAAGTATTTCACGTCTCCTTTCTTAAGAATTTAGGTAGTATTAGCTGCCTTTGAAGCCTTTGGTACGCTCGTGGTGATAAGGCACTGCGTATACGGAGTGGCAAGTTTTTCTAGCACAATCTCGCCTCCGTCCTTCAAGAGATCTGGTAAATTGGCTGGTTTGTGAGGAAAGAAAATGGCACAGTATCTGTTTCACATATATGGGCGGACACCTGAACCGGCCGTAAGGGAAGGAATGAAGGTAGTTGTTGTTAGCCTTTGCAAAGATGGCACATACCGACACTGGGGAATCGGCCAGGAATCGGGAGGGAAAAAAAATTGAGCCACTATGGCACATCACCGCACAAAGTGGACATCAGGTTCACTGCACCAGGCGGATGTCAGTCGTTCGAAAGCGAACAGATCACACAAACAGGAGACAACTGACTGTTAGAGGAGTCATTTTTTAAGCATTTCCCCGAGCACCAGGCCGGATGGATACTTGCACCCTCACTGTTTTCACATTTGCATTACTCCTATGGCTTTCTTCATCTTTCTTTACTAGCGGGATGTTCCATTACTGTCCGCTACTGCCTCTCTTACTAACATTCTTATTGCAATAGCTACTCAATACATTTGTGTAGAACTCTTCGGCTACGTCAGCTATCTTAACCATATTGCTAATAACATTGCTCTTTTTTTCTCTTAGCGCATACATCTGTTTTTTACCTATGTCTTGTTTCCGCTTCACAGCTTTTAGGCTACCTCTATTAGGTTCTCTGGCACGCCCGGTCAATTATTGCAATATTGCTCAAAGGCTATGCTTGTGATCAGAAGGATCAACGAAGACGTTCGGACGACTATTTTACCATCTACTTGCCGCTGAAGATTCGCCTAGCGGTAGTCAGCTCGATAAAACTGGCTGCTCTCTTAGTCTATCGAATCGGTGAGCATGAGGTATTCTTTGGTCACCTCTATACTTCCTGTGGATCGTCTTCAGCGAAGGCTGACAGAAGGTCGATAATGGCTGTATAAGAGCAATTCAACTTTAACAGCGCGAAAAGAACGAGTGAACACGAACTATGAGCGCAAGCCCAGAGACACCCTCTACGAAGTGCGTGATGCATGTAGGCTTGAATTTATAATTCGTTTGTATCCACCTTTCTTGGCGTTAAACTTCTATATCTGTGTGACTTAATCACCGTCATTGCATTGGAAATAAAAGCCGTCTTGATCACACACATTGGTCAATGAAACGAAGTGGTGAAATTGAAAGGATCGGCACATTGCAGTGCATGTCGTTCAGCCGATGAGTTTGCGCATAGTGGTGTTTATTCAGGGTAGCTACTTTTTCTTCCTCTTTAGCTCGTCGCTTGCGCGACCTGTACCGCTCGTTTCAAAGAGCATCTAAATCAGAGCAACGACATTTTTATCGTTCTCATGGTTTAGAGTGATAGAGTCTCCATGTGAAGGTGAGGGTGGTGGTTTATTCTAGAAGCTTCGGAACTGGAATAGAGCCAACAGCAGTCCGAGATCCGCCAATCCAGCCAGGAGCATGCACAAGGCGATGTTCATGGGGCACGTGCGTATGCCATTCTTCTTTAGACTAAGCAAAATGGATGCTAGATTGGAAGAGGAGCTTACCGATTTGGCAGTAAGGGTGTTTCGCTATGTCGACGATTTTTTGGTTTTTTTGAAGCAAGGTTTCTCCAGTATTGTTGCGGATGTTATAAAGGTATTCAAAAAGAGGGGCAAGGGTTTGACCTTTGAGCTGTCAGAGTCATGCTCAGTCAATTTCCCGGGTTTGAAGATCGTTTTCCATCAGTGCGGAATATGTTGGGAAAACTACTAAGGACCGCTAAACCGTTCCTCAGTTACAGTCCAGGGCATTCCAACTTTGTTAAAACACGCATACCGAACACTTGCTTTAAAACATCCCTTTCGAAATCTTGCTCGGACAGGGTTGAGACCAGCTTCCTTGGAAAGACATAGAGGCTAAGGGATGCTGGTTTTTCGGACGAGGCCCCTGCTCAGATATCTGAAAGAATCCTGGCCGGGGCGGGGAGGTTTGAAGATCGTTTACAATGAGCACAGAGTGTGTTATAAATCTCACCCAAGGACGGCTAAGCCATACTGCAGTTACAGTTCAGGGCATTTAAACTTCGTTAAGACAGGCATACCGACTTCTTGCTTTAAAACATCCCTTTCGAAATCGTGCTGCAAAGGGTGAGACCAGCTTCCTTGGGAAGTATTAGAGGCTAAGGGTTGCAGGCTTTCCGGATGAGCCTCTTGATCAGATATTTGAAAGGATCCTGGCTGGGATGGGAAGCAGCGCAACTCTTAGTAAGGAAAAAGAATACGGCGCACGCAAAAGAATGGCGGTGATTCCGTATGTTTGCGGCATTTCACACCAGCCGAAAAAGGTCGGGACGAGGTATGGGCTGAATGTCATCTTCACATCGAAAAACAAGCTACTGTTGTGATCGGGGGCCCAGCCAGCGGAGAGAGGCGAGCCGAGCTGGCGCCATCGGGCTACGCTGATCAAAGGCGCTGTTTTTCGGAGAGAAACGCTGGCGTCGGGCAGCTACTGGCGACGGCGTCGGCGTGAACAAAGCCGTCTTATCCCCTTCGCCGGCGATGCTGAATGTGGCTCTGGTGCCGAACTGCACTCTCCTGTGGACTAGCAGAGGAGACAGCGAGCGGCGGCGGCAGCGCCAACCCATCGCCCGATTGCTCCTGTGCGACCCGACAAAGCGGGGGTGGACACGGCTGATTTGTCCCTTCCACCCACCTGAATAGGTCACCGGTGGGAGCCGTAAGCACTCGCGTCTCCCACAATCAGGATCGCCAGACAGCATCCAACGGCCTTTTGGGCCTGGTCAGCCCGCGGCGAACCAAACAGTTCGCGACGGCAAGGCGCCAAGTTCCTCCTTGCCAGTGTGTGTGTCTGAGCGGCGTGCGCGGTCCCGTGGGGAG
Organism: Amblyomma mixtum; assembly: GCF_055824585.1. Taxonomy (NCBI): domain Eukaryota; kingdom Metazoa; phylum Arthropoda; class Arachnida; order Ixodida; family Ixodidae; genus Amblyomma; species Amblyomma mixtum. The sequence goes on from NC_143013.1 coordinate 183,872,189, forward strand.
GGTGGAGCCTATGTAGAGGCTCAAGGCCCATTGAACCCTCGACCAGTATTCGGATTCCCTAGCTGGTGGCCTGGGGAATGTGAACTGTATTTAAGCAGCAATCTGTGCTGTGTCACAGAGCTTCTTTCCTGACTTTTGGTCTCCCTGTTTATACTGTAAATAATGTAAATAAACCGTCAAGTTTACTACCTACCCTGAAGGCTTCCCTCCGTAGTCTGCCCACTTCGTCCTCATGCGGTGAAGACCCTGGTCCCGACCACCAAGCATATCACTACGCAGAGTACGTGGTGCTGTGTGCTACAAGCTTGAACTTAGCGATGACTACGACAGGTGTACGTTCTCAACAGCCCTATAGGAAACCGCTAGTGCACCGTGAGACGGATGTTGTCTACGCTCCCACTTTCCTGCGGCAACAACTGCAACGGCCAGATTGGCAGCGGTAATAATGGGTGCCTGTTTGAGCATCGCAGGTCTGTGAAATGTGCCGTGTCGTCTAAGCTAGCTTTGCATTGTAGGCTGTGCAAAGACAGCTTCCCTCACTTGGATATCACAAGTGTACTGTTTAATCACTCCGATCATATTTGTAGGAAGCTAATAGAAGCATATCTGATCAGGCAGGAAGCAGACGCGTGGGTCGCGTACCTTTTCATCAGTTTGCTAGACAAGGAGTTACCTTTCCTCGATAGCTGCGTGCGTTCTAGAAGATAGCTTGGGGTCTGTGTACTATCAACGGTCGTTGCTCTAATGCCTTGTCAAAATGACGTGACTCACCTCCTCTGTGCACGCGCGTGAAAGTTTTTGTAAATTTGTGTTTTTTTAGTGCTTTTGAGTTTTCCGCCGTGTGTGGCGCCAGTCCACACACCTTTCCTTAGATTGTAAAGGCAGTTGACAGTTTGCGCGCGCATCGTCTCCGTTCTGCCAGCTTGTGGTGCTTTTTCGTGCTGCATAGGTTTGAATCTACGCGAAATCGCCCCGTTTTCTCTTGTCCTTTATCAGTGTCCCGGGGTTCCCAGAGCCAAAGTAAAATGGTAGTATAAACTGGCAATAAACTTCTCGTGACCTGTAGATTTTTAATCGGGAAATGTTCATGCGTCACAATGCCTGAATAATAAAACATCTCCGAATCCGTAGCACTGACACTGTTTTTTAAAGAGCACAATTTTACGGACTGAATTCGTGGCCGCGCTGGCCGCGTTTCTATGGTGAAGAAAAGCAAAAGCACCTGTTTATTGCGTATTACGTGTTTGAAGACACTAACGGTCCGAAATCAATCTGCTCTTCTCCACTGGTGTTTCTCGTAGTGTAGAGATCTGTTCAGGGGAGGTTACGGCAGATAATCAGAGTTTCTTAGGCCAACCGGTTACCTATTGAGCATATGAATGGAGGCCAGTCTTCGCCGGTTCTGATGAGACATCAAATGTCCAATGCTCAGCGGCAAAACAAAACCGAGAAGCTGCTTCCTCTCGTAGACCTGACGCGATGTGTTTTCTGTTATCTGAATGAGGCCACTCCATCGGTGCTATGTATTAAAGTAGGCAACCACACACCTCATATGAGCCATGTGTCACGCCTTTCAAAGCTACACTAAGAGCACCCCTGTAAAGAAGCCTTCAGCTAGATTTTGCACTTTCTTCATAACTCATGCCCAAAAATACTGGACTTTGAATGGGAAAGATTTTATGAGCGCAATTTGTTCAAATATCGTAAGATTTCACTATAACAATCAATATATTCACAGGTCTCCGGTTGGTAGGCTTGAACCGTTTTACTATTAACGTTTTTGTTGTCGTCAGAAACGCCTATTGGTTTTTGATGACAGTCTTCACTGCTCGATGAGAGCGATGGAAACACCATACAAAAAATATTCCGACGTGTCGGAAGATGTGAGCATTACATTGAATATTCCTATACCAGTACGTTGCGTTTTTACATTCCAACTTTTTGTGCAATAATTTTGGACATCTCTCCAGTATCGTTCAACGAGAGATGGCGTGCAATGTCCGATGTTGCTCGGTCTACTCGGTCTACAAACTGTCTACAAATTCGGTCTGCATACTGGTTCTTCTTATCTGTGTACTCTAAACTGCGCGATGTAAGCAAGTTCCATCCCCGTATCTTTTCCATTCCTTTAAAATATAGTTGAACTTTGTTTTTGTTTTTTCTCCGTAACCGAAACACGCTTCATCCTGCTGTGTATTCTTCTTTTTCTCGGTTTTCCTTTTCAACAAGCCTATCCAGGCACCAAACAGCAGCGTTGTCCATCGGAGACGGTTTACTTTCAACGGTAATTTAATTTTTCCTCCTCTTTACCTCCTTTTTGAAATTTCTCATGCCTTCAATTGGCACTGTGAGAGCCAAACCACATACCTACTCTTCGCGTTGTCTCCCTAGTGTACTGAGCGCTGAACGATACAGCCAGCTATTAACAAATGTATTCTACGAAACTCCAAATTACTGATCATTGTCGCAGTCTGCAGTAAAGTAGACTTTAGTGTCCGCTTTCCTGCTGTTCCGCCTTACTGAAAACGGATGATGGACCTATTTTACAACGTTTTTGGGGCGTAGAAAACACGTGCACGTACGCTCTCTGAAGCCTTCGCGGTAAGTGGTGCATGATGACGTTTATTTGCATGACTTTGCGTGGTGCCCCTTCTTTTCGAGGGAAGCTTTCACGCTAAATGCACGCACTTCAACTCATGTATTCATACTATGGTTTCATGCCATGATCAAGCAGCGTTCTAAGAGCACAATTTAACGCCCCGCGCGATGAAGATAAAAAAGCCGAATGAAATTTATACAATTACTTGTTGAACCTACGGCAAATATTGCTAAGAAGCAATTCCCGCAACATATAAAACTTAAATTCATAAACCCATACCAATATTCGGCCGGTAACGACAAAGAAGTTGTAAAGATCGGCCGGAAGAACTTGTTTATGGCCTGCTATTCAGCAGTAGACGAAAATGAATTTGAAGGAGAGATATATGTACAGAGTATAGCTGGCAGGTAACACAAATTGCCACCCACGCATGGGCAGCACGAGTCTAAAGCAAAAGCATAATGCATGCGCGCGTCCAACAAATGCAAGTTCCCCAAACGGGCGTTCATGTCTGTCTCGCATAAGACGTAGAGCACGGCCTTCCCTGCGCACCCGGCTTGACTGGCTTCTGCTCTGGCGCCCAAGAAAGTCCTTTCAGAGAGCGGGCTGGAGTCTAGTCGTGTGACAGTGGCTTCAATCACACTCCTGCCATTAGCATATTTACTGTGGTAGCCAGATTTTCGAACGTTATATCCTCTTGATGTAACAATAGCGCAAGAGGAACACGAGGGACGGAAAGGAAACGACGCAGACAAGCGCTAACTCGCAAGTGGGGTATTATTGCTGACACAAAAAATTCATACAAGTCACTTCCAAAAACATGAAAGAAAGCAAGCAGACCGCTCTTCAGAAGCCCTAGTCATAGGGGACAAAAATATCCTGTATCCTCGGAAGTGTTGAGCTGGAAATAGGTGGCCTATCTTCACCTTCAATGTTTTGAAACAACCGTTTTTTGCAATGCATGTTTTGTGAAGCCGGGCATGGATTTCTTTCAAGTAGACTATTTGACGTATAGTATTGAATTCTGCAACATGATATTACCATTGCTCGCTGGCGTTAAAATTCAAGACTTGATATCTGCTACATAAATAATAACCGATCTCTTTTCAAGTTATAATGTGAGGCGTCTGTTGTGATTACAAATTTATAGGAGGCCCTTATTAGTGGTCACGTTTGATTTTAAGCACAACAGGAAGGCCTTACACTTAGCATGCATTTGTGTTTTTTTTAGCCTAATTGAATGATGGTATTGCATTGATGCTACAAGCTGCCTCCCAAAGGTGCTTGATTAAATTAAAGGAACTCTGAAGAAAACATAATCTAATCTTGGTTGTTAGTAAGAATACATTCTCCACTGCCTTTTTCTGCTGACCCGAAAGAGGCGCGTTCGATCCCGGCCACTGCAGTCGAATTTAGATGGAGGCGAAATTACAGAGGCCCGTGTGCTGTTCGAGGTCAGTGCACGTTAAAGAACCCCAGGCGGTCGAATTTTCTGGAATCCTTCACAACAGCGTCCCTCATAGCCTGAGTTGGTTTGGGACGTCAAACCCCATAAACCACTAGCCAAACCGTTAGTTGCCCAGAGAATTGTACTCAATTTTTTTCTATAATTGATTCGAAAATTGTGGAGTTTACTCCACATAAAAACTCGATGATCATCATTTCAATGTGAAAAACAATGCAGCCTAGTCTGTGGGCTCTGTGTACGAAAATAAAAGTGTAAAAAATGTATTTGCAAAATTGGTTAGTGACGCCGACAATTGTACTGTATATTTAGGCATTTTGTAGATTGAAAAATATCTGTCTTATTGACAGTAGCATCTTTGTGGATGGAGTACATTAATCTGTGTTTAGTGACGAACTTACAACAATTTCGAAGTACGAAGTGACGAAGTACAAGAATTTCGTCAATTTTTTTTAATGAACACTTTGTCTATGTCCTCATTTAGTGCTTTGTGCATGATGTACTTTGATTTCCTTTGTGTTTAACTCAATTTGCATTCAATTTTGATTTCTTGATGTAAAGAAACAGTCAGTTGATTTATCCTCTGCTGCCAGAGGCCGTCAGTAAGGGGGCAGTCGCCCCGTCAAGATGCTCACCGAAGCAGCTCTTTCACGGCTTTTCCTTTCCTTGTAAAAGAGGAAAAATAAACTATTATTATTATTATTAACTTCTTTTTGTTTTCAGTGCAACTTTAATGCGTAACTGACCCCGTCACCACTGCCTCCAAGACTTCGTAATTGCACAAGTGCGCAGCTATATCCATGCATAGCTTTCTGCGAACGTTTACACGAGTGTGGGCCATAGAGAATGTCCGCTCAACCATGAGACACAGGTTAAGAAGGGGTACATAAGCTCCGCCTTAAGGGTATCACGCGATAGTTTTAAGGAGTAGTATCTATATATGCGCAATTGGTCATTCTCTACTTCACATTCATGGATCTCTGGTAGTCCTCATACCGCTCCTGGAGCAGTGGTGCAAAGGTTGTAAAATGCGCCACTGCCCTGGGGTGAAAAATGCTGTCATCGGTGGGCTTGTGCGTCCCAGGTTGCTCTTCCCGAGCAACCTTTTGCGTCTAATCATTACTTTAACTGCCACATGCCATGGTGCTCAGTTTGGAGACAGTCCGATGTGGAGGTTGTCGTAACGCCACAAGGACACACGACGTAAGTGGCCCACCTACGTTCCTTTACTTGGAATTTTATGTGCATTTTTCGCCCCTAGTCAACGACGCTGACGAAGACGCCGGCTTTTGCGGCGGGCGCTTTAGCACCTTACGTGCGAGGAATGCGAAAACGCTTCAGTTATTTAACATTGATATCCCAAATTTTGATAATTTTTATTGTATTCTAATCCAGCTTCAATTCTTCTTGAATTCTATTCTATCTATTTCAATTTTATTTTACTATTATTACAACTTTACTGCAATTCCATTCTATTCCTGTTTGGTTGGCGCAGTTGCAAGCGCGAATACTCACCACTAAAAGTAAACATTTTGTGTTTTGTTTCTTTTCAGGACCTCACACCGTTTCGGCCAAACGCGAGCTTTTTAAAGCCGTCACGTTTTGAGCCACACCGGCGTTTCGCACAGAGGAGCCATCTAATGTTCCGGCATTAAAACAGAGGCTAAAGCCTTTCCAGCGTCTCCATGGTAGCTGTCCGCTGCGATTCCGACACTATTGCCGATCATTTTCCTCACCGACAACGGAGCGTCGTCGGTACATCAAAGCTATTCCAGGACTTTTCCCCGTCTCTGTAAGTAAAGGATATTTGCGTTTTCTACAACCACAGCCTCTGCCTATTTTTCTGTAAGATACAGTGTAATTCTGTGTTGACTTACTAGTTGTCACGTTCATTGGAAATCGCTAAATTGCGCACTATCTTGTTGTCATCTCTTTATTTTTATTATCCTTCTATTTGTATTATTCTTGAGTCTGTCGTTATTTTAATATGTAACTGCATGTTTTAAATTTTTTGTTCTTTTCTTCAATAACAGCTCTCACTTTAAGAAAAGTGCCACACTGGTTGAACAGTAAAGCTTTAACTATTTTCACAAACATATTTTCACTATTGGTCCCTGAATAGTCAAGCTTTAAACCTTTTTTCATTAGAGATACGGCGGGCCACAACAATGAGGATCCTACGCCGGTGCCAAGGGCGGATATGGCGGTATTCAAACCTCCACAGTTTCCTTATTTGTTTTCTAGAGCCATTTTTATTCTTGCTGTATAAGCTACAACACTTCTAGAAAAAACTTATCTACTCTGTAGGCACGTATTGCTCTCAGTCAGCAGCTCTGAACGTCTGTATAGATAAGGCTGGAGAAATCAGCCGTATATTTTTTCTGATTTATTCACTAATGGGTCATATGTGACACAAACTCGGAGCAGGAAACGATACTCGGAAATGCGTAGCAAGCGCAGCCATTGGGGGCGCTATGAGTGATAGGGTTGTTACTTCGCGATAGGATAATTTGTTTTAAGGTCACTTCATTCGTTCAGTGCATGCAGACTGTTTCTCGCTCAGATATTTTTATTTACTGAAGACTACTTTTCCAGGAATTAAAGGATGTGATATTTTTGAGCAGTGTTCTCATGTCATTTACTCTCCGTGAGGACGTCAAAATTTTTAATGACGGATTAGAAGCATCGTATGCATCATGTCATTGTCGATGCCGTCATTCTGACGATAAATCACAAACCTTTTTCTACCAACTGTTGTTCGATCTACTCCAACAACGCGGTTAAAAACGGCAAACGAGCCATTAACAGCTGCCCTGTGAAAGTGACAACTTCGGACATTTAAGGTTAGAGGAAAACACACATTAACTTAGTTTTTCTGACAGGAAAGGCTGAATGAAACATATTTCAGTAGCCGCTAGTCATTCAGGAAATCACAGTGTGCAGTTCAAGCTCCTTTGCTGGTCAGTGTGCTTCTGGGGCGTCTGCGATCTGCTCTGGATCTCTGTCAGTAAAACACTTAAGACAATGGTCTACCTGACGCATCTGTATCACATTGTAGAAAAAAAGGCGACATTTAACATACCTTTGGATATCAGCATGGATATCGCAGAATAACTGCAGGCATGGCGCTTTCATGTGAGCTCTGTGTCTTAGGTGGTAACTGGGAGATGCACACTTTAAGCCTTTGAAGCGTCATTTTTGATTAAGATTCCAAGCAATTTTTCTTGCGCCTAAATTGTGTATGCACGCCTCAACAAAGCCGATTGGTTAGTTTTCCTACAGTACGCACTATATAGTTTTTTTGCACGCGTGTGCAAATCTCATAAAGAGTGTTAAAGGGTTCGAAAACGTACTAATAAATAACCACAATTTCAAAATGAGCACCTAGACAGAGTGTGGAATCATCTTCTGTTCCGAGGAAGTGCATGACGCTCAAACAACAACAAAAAATTGACATTGGTGCTGATGCGTAAATTTGTTTGCAAAGTAAGAATGGGGGACATCTCAATGGTAATCGAGAAGAAGGAACGGGCTTGGGAGGACGTGTAATGCGAAGGCAAGCTAACCGGCAGTCGTTAAGGGTGACGGAGAGTACACTATGAGATGGAAAGCGTAGGACGGAGTGGCAGAAGGTTAGGATGGCGGACGAGATTAGGTTTCTTCAATCAATGAGGAGACTGCAGCTGGCACAGAGCTGGATTAAATGGAGAGATATGGGAGAGGTTTTCTCCGGCAGTGGGTGTTCTCTGTTTGACATAAAAAGACACCATGTTTGCGGTATGAAGGACCCTTAATTCTTCTGCAACTAGCAAATGAGGGCAAGGTAGCGGGCAGTTTGAAAAAAGCTGGAAGTTCCACCGTACACATTTGTGTACAGAGCAGTCTAAAGCTAATCCAGGAAGTTGGGCGAATTAATTATTCATTATTTACTCTTGGTACCAGCGTAGAGGACGAAGCCATAGAAAAGCTGTTGCCATTTGTGCTTATTCCACCTATTCGTACTTCGCGCTGGTGTTAACCGTATATGCCATAAAGGGCTAAGGAAAGTGTTTCTGTACGTGCTTCAGACGACGTTGTTAGCATCGGATGAGCTGGTTGGGGTTAAATAGACTTTTAGCCGTGGAGAACTGAGTTGGGCGATTAGATGTGCGTCATGGTTCGTCGTAATGTCTCTCATGTGCGCAAACAATGTCGGGGCGTTTCGAAGATAGCCTATGGCTGGGTTCACTGTAGATAACCAAGGTGTGGAAATGCGTTATGAAAGCGGCCTTAGGCTTGTTTTCAATGTCCCCTCAAAACTAAAAAAACTACCACAACTACCACAAAACTACCACATTTACCTTTCTGAAATAAACCATTGTTGGAAGTTAGCGCCGTGTGTTGTTTGTCTTTCTGTGTCTTTGTCTCTTTGCGCTACGTTTTTACCTTTCAAATATGAACCAACAAGCCCAAGCATATACCATTCTACCACGAAGCCACACACGGATGAATAAATTGCGGTTTCTGAACGAGAGGATAAGATGACCGAAATAAATTCACCAGCGCTTAATAAAACTTAATAAAGTGCTCCCCTTGCTTGACTGGTCATAAATGTTCGGCTGAACTAAAAAGCATTTCCATATTTGTTTAGACATCAGAGTTAAAGCAGAAATGTTGGTGAGCAGAAGCTGCAAAGAAATGAAGCACGCCTGCTGGCCCTTTTGTTTGTAAACAGGGCTGCTGTCACTTTACTAAAGGGCGCAAAAGCATATTGGTCACTAAATATTGACCAGAAAGATATTCGTATTCTAAACTAGCTCGATGAAGAGCACCGTTACTTTTTGTTTTCAAATTTTAGTCTGTCCTCTGCTCTCACACTTTCGGAAACGCTTTGCTCCTCGCGCTGTGGCGCAGGGAACTGTCAGCATTCCCTACGGAAATCAAAATTAGCGCAGTTTCGTGCCAAGTAGACAAAGCGGAGGCGCTCAGCGCATACCAAATCGGCCGAGAACGATTGACAGAGTGCGCCTAGAAGCAGCATTTCATATTTGTCCTGCTATTCCTGCTGCGCAAAAGCATGCCATTCTGACACCTGCTGTCAGAACGATACCTACAGCAGATTTGTCAGACATTTGTCTCCGTGGCGAGCAGGGCAATCACGGGAAACAACCGTAGATGGAAAGCTGTGCATTCTGACAAGAAGCCACCATGCTGGGCATCCTGCTGTGCAAACTGGTCACCACTGAATGCAATTGATAATTTCCGCACATGTTTTATGCCAACTTATTCTTGAGCCGGAGCGAGCTATTGTGCTCACCTTTGCTGCCAAGATCCCGTCGTCCCTTCTGCTGCCGTGCGTTTGAACGCAATTATGAAAAGATATCCGTCCGTATAACAAAGTCTCATACGCGCAGGCTTTGTAGTCGGGTGGCAAGAGAAGAGACCACGGCTGTGTTCGACTTTGGCATCGCTATTAGTTGACTACCGGTAACGCATTAGTTTGAAACAACACTGAGTCACAACTGCGTGTCAACTTCTCCGTAGCTGGTATTGAGTATGTCGTTCTAAAAAATGTACGGAAGGCTCATTTCCCAAGCGACGCAGTGGTAGGCGAGCGCTAGGAAGTTTTGTGGCCAGCTGTTTCAATTATACCTACGCGGTTGCGCACACGCTTCGGCATGCGGACATCGTCAGCATGCCCGGCTACTACTTTTGAAATGGCTCGAGTGTGCAATAATGCTCTGCGGGCTTCCGCAGCAACGCTTGCATGACAAAAGCATGATGTGTCTTCTGCGGTGTCGTGTTCAACCTACTATATATCTCCGGTGCTTTTTGAACTCTAGAGCTTTACTCGCGCCAGCACTGTCACGATAGCCAGCTCACTTGCTGTACGTGAACCAAGCGGCATTTTTTCTACTTTTCCTCTCGACGCCGGTTTCTTTTTGGTCAACTGCACGTACGAATGATTGCTCACTAGCAGGGTAAGTTGCAGAGTTCAAACTTACATCCCCGTTCTCACAAGTAGTTAGCCGGTTTTTGTCCACGATGTAGCACTGTTTGGTTGATTTTATCTGAAGTAGTCTGCTTCTGATGAGCCATACACGCGATGCTTGCTATTCGCGGAAGAGGGAGAGTGTTGAACGGTGTTTCAGAGGGAATTGTAGCTCTAAGAGCCTCGAGACGTCATGGCAACAGCATTTAGCGCATAAAAGAAACTACATTCTAGTGCACGCGCTCGAGGCCTGTTCATTAATGCCTTCCTTAACGCATTGTCTTGCCACATGTCTTTTGACTAGTACCGCAACTCGACGCAAGTTGTGTCGCTCAAAAGCAAAGCATTTATAGAGCATCAGTAATTGGTTTCTATACATAGGTTTTGTGGTTTTATGCGGGGTTTAACGTCCGAAAGCGACTAAGAGAGATGCCGTAGTGAAGGCCTTCCGAATTTTAGCACTTGTGGGGTTCTGTAAGCTGTACTGATATCGTACAGTACACAGGCCTCTCGACCTTCGCCTCCATAGTAATTCGACGGACATGGCCACCGGGATCGAACCCACGCCTTTCGGGTCAGAACCCGATCACCATGACCACTGAGCCACCAGGCCGGTAGTCTGTGTTTATTGGATTACAAGTGGATATGCGCAAACAGTTCGTGCTTTTCCTGTCAGTTCTTGTACAGTAATCATCATAACTATATGGTAGTTAATGCACGGCATAGGAGCGTATGAATTTAGTGCACTTCATCTTATATTGATCAGGACACATACAGCCGTGCCGAGGTGATCATTTCAAGTACATCGTTTTAAGAGTGCGTGATATTTTGACAGAGAAGGAGAAAGAAAAGGTAGGTAATTTAAATAAAGTTAAAAAGGTAATATCAAAACTAAAAAAGAGGGAAGGCACTTATACTCCTCCTTAAAGGAATGGCGCAATAGCTTTAATAGCCCTCTTCAATGGTCGCGGTCCTCTGGTGTCATGATGCCCTGTGCAGCACTTCGCAGACACGGACAGTGTTCTTTCATCATCAGGCAACACGTAACCCTTCACTACTGCATCCCTCATAGCCTGAGTAGCTTAGGAGCGTTAAATTGTCCTGAATAAAATAAATCAGCTTCTGATTTATTTTTGTGTTGCCAACTTGCCAACTGTGCCGCAGAACTACATTACAGCGAGGAGGGTGGGGGGGAATAATACATCTAGCAAATGAATCACTCGACATATTCAACGCTACGTCTTCAGACAGCCTATTCGAATCTGGAATAAACTTTACGAATAAAACAAGCTTATACGTGTCAGATGGACCGTAGTTTCCTCTACTTTCAGTGCATGATCAAGCTGTAGCGAAATAGTAGCGAAACTTTACGCGGAAGGTAGCACAGTATGCAAGACTATTTCTAATTTTGAATCGATTCCCTCTCACTTAAAATTTCCGTCCTGTCCATCAGTGAGGCTGAAGAAAACATGTATAATTGACATACACAGGGACAGGATGGTTGTTAGTAGACGGCCAACATATCGGGGACGTCTATATATGAGTGCTTCTCTTTTCATGTTGCTTCACTGCGTTCGCCGCTAAGGGTTATGCATAGGTGACAATCGAGGATTCCCCTCTGCAGAACCCCTATGAGAGATATGAGCGAAAATTTCTGAAAGATTACAAAGGCTGCATGGCAGCCTGGACATAGTCGTTACGCCTTGAAGCAGTTCTCTGGTAAAGCAATGAGGGCGGCAAGGAGACGGGATGAACAGATGGACATTTCTGAGGGACTATGGGTTTAGAAGAGAGAAAGAAGCGATATTTTACATAAAAAGGTCTTCTTGAATTTTCTTTATCATAAATACTGAATCAGTGTGTTTTGTGGGGAAAAAAAACATTTAGTTTCAGGGGCAGATATGCAAACCCTTTGCCCACCTGAAGACATGCACGCAAAGAAAGCATAAGGCTATTTCAAGAAAGGTTACAATATCGCCCCTCTGCCGACAGGCCTTGAATTTCTCGAAGAATGGACCGCTGTTGGAGCGTTCCTTTACTCGCCTCGGCTTCGACCCTCCTGCTGGCCATACCAAGCACCTGCTTTGGCATCATATTTGTCCTCATCATGGAAGCATATGGAGCAACACGCGAAGAGGCGGCTTGGCCCGAGAGTGTATACGTCATGACCGGTCATCTATCAGGTAAAAACGGAGGTGGACATTGAGGTTCACATTTTAGATAAAGGGAAACGTAAATTCCTCCAGATGGAAATAGGGGGTATTCAATTGGATTTACGCGGATGATGTTTGGTAGCATTTTTCTCCTAACAATTTATTCCTATTATGCTCCTCTGCCAATTTTGTAAACTCTAGTTGTTTGTCAAGTGCAGCTGTGACAACTGCTCTAAGCATGTCTCATTCATAGAATACGGAGAGTTTTAATGAAGCTACCGTCGCAGTGGTACAGCGCTTGAGCAATGCACCACTGCACTAGCAGACGGATGTTTCGAGCAGAGCCGCCGGTGGTTCTTGTGAGACAGGTTGCTCTTTCCGAGAAATGCGGAGCAGGAGTAGCTCCTGCAAGCCTCAAGTTTGCAGAGAGAGTTGTTCGCAGTCTTGTCCTCCTAATGCTATTGCTATTAAAGCTGCCATTCTTCACGCTGTTTCACGAAGTGTCATAAACACAACGATACCTCTGAACCAGTGCCGACGATGTTCAAGAACCGCCAGCCGGCCCGTCTCCTTTACACTACTCGTGAAAAATAATGGATTGGAGCGGACGATTCAGATGTCCCGCCGATCGTGTTCAGTGAACGCTGAGACAAACAGCGACGTTACGCGTTGTGTCAGCAAATTCACTTGCGGCAAAATAAGTAAACCTACCTTAAATTATTCGCAATCAGAGTAATGGAAATGACCGAAGGAAATTGGCGAGGCAAATGAAACCATCACATTCGAACAAGCTCCTCCTAGCAGGAGTGATGCGATGCGCCGTGTTTCCCTTTGACAGGACACCTTCCACGTATGCGCTAGCTTATCGCAGAGGCCGGTGGTTGTGCGTTGTAAGCATAGCCCTAGCTACAATTTGAAGGAAATTGGCAGCCGCCACCCCGTCTGACAAAGGCAAAGAGAACGCGCTTGACCAGCGCCTGGTGTGTTATGAATGTTTGTCAGAGGATCCGCTTTCAAATGTAGCAGTGCGGATGCCTCTTTCACCGTCCATATGCTTGATGGCTTGCTGCTGCTGGAGCCCGTGTTATGTCAACCGGGCTGCGAAGCCGAGAGCTGTCTTCCTCCGCGACGCGGCACTGTGAGGCATGACAATACTTCACCAGCCTGAGCTGTTCAAGTAGCGCTCAAATCCGGAACGAATAACCTCAAAACCATAACTGATAACCTCAAGCCTAAATAGAAAACGCCAGGGGCATCGCAGTTGTACAAGAATGGTTGTTCCGAAGCGACTTCCAGCCAGAATGCAAGCCAAGTTCAGTAGCCCTGCGCGTGCACTCAGTAAATGTGAACAGTGCAGTTGCGAAAGAATATTTAGCGTCGATAAAAAATTGCGCGGATGTGGGTTGCCTTCCTGAAGCATCTTAAAGAAATCTCGGCTTATTCCCTGAAACTTGAGTGGACAGTAATAAAAAAAATAATTTCCAACCCAAATTCTTTCCTGCTGACTATAGTACGAAAAATGTAGTGCTGATATGCATTATTAGGTTAAAAAAAAAAACGCGTTTGCCCTTGTTGTAGTTGAGCAACGGTCTGGCCAGGCAAATGCGCGGATTTGTACTTTTTTGCTTTGAAGCCAACATTTCTTCTTGGACTTAATGTTAACTTTCTGTGTAACTTATTCAAAATATCATATATAAAACCATTTTTGACTCCTGGCAACCAATCATATTTTCTCCCACAGGTCTGAGCATCGCCTTCCTTCAGCAGCATATTTCCCTGTACCGGATCATAGTACTCAGTGCCGCTCTAACGGCTGTGGCAATATCGGCGTCTGCACTTGCTCCGAACATGGTCTGGTTGATAGTAACTCTTGGCGCGCTTCATGGTAAGTGATAAAAAAAGGTCATAATTTCCTTTGAAATGCGTTTTTAAACCTGATTTATGATAGCGAACATAGGCACCAAATAGTCAGAACCATAAAATTTTCCTTGTAGCACAGTGTCACTGATTTGATGTTTTTGTATGACGCAAAATATGCACAGCAATGTGGATGTTTCAGTTTTATTTGGTAGAAAATAAGCATTTTTGAAGGGTTATCTGCGTCTACGTGACACACTAATGGGCATGTCATGTAGTGTTTTATGCACGCGGGCTCTGAACGTGTTCAGGGATTTCATTTGCCCGACATGCTTTCCGCGCGGCTAACTTATTTCTTCCTGAGTTGCAAAATGTTCATAACACTTCTTGCATCCTTGTGGCCCGTCCTCGATTAAGGTCACTTTCATCATTTCGACCATAGAGGCAGCTCAGGCTGCTTGCTTAAAAAAGACTCCTTAAAAGAGATCTTCCCCGCAATCACCTTGTTTGCAAAACAATATGTTGATTGCTTCTCCTAGCAAAAGTATTCGTTAGTAAAAAACAGATAAAATGGGGTCATTGGACAAATGCTTGATGCGGTGGTTTTCGCTAGCCGCAATATATCTACCCAGCAGAGAACTGGCTGCATATTCAAATATACCGTATTTATAGTCCATCCCGAGACAACTGACCGGAATTAGGATTTCTTAGCCTTGCAGTGGTAAGACGATTTACAGCGCTACCGTAAATGAGGCGATCCTTCATTTTAGATGTTACTGGAATCGAGGACCGCGCCCAGCTTTTGAATGTAAACCTTACCCCCTACAACTTTGTGTTCTTCAGCCACTCGTTCATTCTCTTCCTTTCTTACGACACGGATGATGTCAACACGCCATTTTAGAACGCAGCTCTTACGCGCCCTTGCCTATGTTGAGCGGTGTACTTCGGCCTCTGCGTAACCGCGACAACGAGAGCTTCGAAGGATAAAAAAGAAACGAGTGAAGATCATAGCGGAGGACGAAAGACGGTGATAGACAAGCAAGCGCGTGGCGGAGCGGAGGAGGAGAGCACGACGTAAGCATGAGGAAAAAGTGGGGTCGGAGTCGGTTATTTTTGTTGAAAACATTTATTAACCAAAAGATTAAATACGGACAAAAATGCAATATGGGTGGGGGCGTGAAATGTAGGACCACATGGGCCTTGGCTGCCGTTCTCTCCACGGCCACCAGTCCGCCGTTGCATGAATTTGGACTGGTTGGTTCTTGCATTCCAAGAATTGAGCGCACAAGGCGGGACGAGAAGAAGAGAGACAATAGGAGCGCTCTTGTCGTATCTCCTGGTTTCGTCCCGTCTTGTGCGCTAAACTCTTGGGACACTAGTCCGCGCTGAATCTCCAGGTCAGAGCTAGACAGGGTGGTATTGCACTGCTCCTCGGAGTGATGTGTTTATAAGTCTGCGGTCCGACACAGCCCCATGATACATGGTAGAGTGTCTGGGCGTCGTCGCACCATGGGCACACGTCTTTATATCTTTGTGATAAAATTATGTGGTACTTGTTAAGGTTTCCGAATCTGTTTATTTATAATTGTCGCCAGACGCTAGACTTTTGCGCATTTAGCTTGCGGTGTAGGGAGGGATAGGCTTGTCTTTGTATTCGGAGAAACTGACGGCGTTCCCCGTAGTCTGAGGGGCCACCTTGCAACCGACAATGAATGAGCACAAACAATTTAAAGCAGTTTGGTTCTTTCCACTTTCTTTGAAATTTTGGTAGTCACTACCTGCGAGGTGCCCATCTAAAAGAATGCGCACTATTTTACATCACATACGACTTAATTATCCCACCATGCTCGCATTTCGAAGCTCAAACGCACCATCATTCACTTTCAACTGTGGTCTTCTTTTTTCATTCCTAGGTTTCACCTTCAAGATCTTCGTAATAGCGGTCTCCATCTCCTCACTCCATTTTTTCACAAAATACCGGACAACAGCCCAATCATGCATCGATTCGAGCTGGGGGACTGCCGGTACTATCGGTCCCGTCATTCTCTCATACCTCATGCATCAGTACGGTTTCCGAGGGGCCTTGCTCATATGCGGTGCGATTATCGCGCATGCCATTCCGATATCCATGATGCTCAAACGACCGCAGCCGCTTAGTTTTTCCTGCTGCCGAAGAAAGATGATTGCCGATAATGACTCACCTGAGGTTGCCATCTCAATTTCCGAAGGGGTAGATAATCTACCGGGATGTGGGTCATCGGTAACGAAAGAATTTTATGCCGGGCAAAAATTCAGCTTCGAGGAAAGACGCGTGGTCTTGAAAGGAAGCACGGCGTCTCCAGGTAGTGAGCCGCATAGTGGTTCAATACCGTGTACTAAATATGAAATTTCACATACATCACCTCAGGAGACGTGTAAAGAGGTGTCGAATAACCACGGCTTACCAAAAGGAGAGGAGAGGGAGGCCAGTTTTTTGCAACATGCGAGGGAGCTGTCCAAGAAACCAGCCTTCTACGTCTTGGTCTTGGCCACTATAGCCGCAGACTACAGTGAATCTGCTTTCATGGCCACTATCGTGGACTACGGAAGAGACAAGGGCATCGGCTTCGACAGAGCTCTGAAACTGACCACTTTCTCGTCCGTGGGTCGGACGCTCGGTTCTACATTGCTGCCTATTCTGGCGGACGCTATACAGCGCAGCAGGTCTCCGATTTACGTGGCCAGCTTCGCAGTGACCAGCGCGTGTCTGATGACCATGCCACAAGTGGTGGATCTTTCGTGCGTGGCCGTATTGACCGTGGTGATTGGAGTTGCAGCAGGATACTTCCGATGCGCAAAGTACGTGGTCATCGCTGAGCACCTCGGCCTAGAACGGACGGCCGCTTGCTTCGGCGTGTGTGGACTCGGCATCATTCCACTGTGCTTGGCAAATGCATCTATAATAGGTGAGCTATGAGCGCCTGTCTTACTGCAAGTAACTATAGAGAATATTACACGTCTAGCAACAATAAGTAACCGAAATATTTTCTTCGAGCTTCACCAAGCTGAATATCCGTGTCAGAACAACAAAATCTTTTTAAACAGCGCTTTTACATTTGCAGCGCTTTATCAGTTTAGAACCTTGATGGCATTCTGTATACTACCGCTCACAGCATGAGCGACATGAGCTACACCCTAAAGAGTACAGTGCGGTAACGTTGTAGATATATGTCGTCTACATTTTCCCTACATGCGCATATACAGCGTGTTCCGTATTTATCTCTCCGGCTTGTAAAAAAATTCTGCGCAAACTAATCGCTTATAATCACCAATCACAAGGTAACTTATGGTAGTCTGCGCTTTGTAATATATTACTTAGCATTGTAACTTGCCTCGATCGTCCCAAATGGGTGGAAAAATTGCAGTCACCTGCCATTACATTTTATTCGCTGCAAGTGGAGCAGCCCAGTTGAATGGCTACGCGATCTGGCGAAATTTGAGGCAACCATTGTCACGATACAGGACGGGGCGGGCTGTTCCCGCAGTTGCTTCGAAGACGCGTGTCGTCGGCTCGTTGATATTAATGCCACGAGAAAGAGTTAGCGTTTTTATCAATAATGATAATCTTCAACGATGATTCATAATAAACGGTCAGCACTAATAATCGGAAGCTGGCCACGAATTCTTTCCATCACTCGTGGCCCAGTGGCTTGAGCGTCTGTCTCGGCTGCGGCAGGAGGTTGGTGCCAAGCCCCACTACCGGACACCCACCGTTAAAAATGGGTACAAGCGTCCCCGGGCCCCGCGCCCGATTTCCTGAGGAGTGCATGCTTAGTGGAGGCTCTGCAAACCACGCTGTGTCATTCGAAGGCAAACCCAGCTTTTAACACCTCAGCCAGCAAAGGTGGTTTTTGTTACCGTGTTGACCCGGGGTTCTCACGGCGGAGTGAAGAAGTGATGTTCAGGCGCTGCAACCAGGTTGTCAGAACGGACGTACAGGTTAAAATGACATTACTTCGACGTTTTGAAGAGAGAACCACAAAGTATCACAGCGGTCTTGGGCAAGTCAGATTTTTCTGACTGCCTGACATTGCAAGGAGTTTTTAACACGCTGAGTGCGTATTTTTTTTTAAAGAAACACACTGCGCATGCTTGAGTGACCGCTGTGTTCCAGCAAAAAAAAATGCCAATAATAGGCTTAAACACGCAAAACATGGCAGGCGACTACGAAAAGCTAGTTCAGCCATTACGCTATCGGTGACTAGCTTTTATGCAGTTGCTACAGGCTGAAAAATCCCCCGTGGCCGCTGTTTACCATGACGGAGTGCAACGGTCTTGTTCTAATTTCGGACAATATCACAGAACTGCATTATCCGGCGAAAACTCTCCAGTGCGAATTTTAGCACCTTCAGGCGAAGTCAAACGTCAAGGCTAGGTAAATGCATCCCGTGAAGCAGACAGCACACTGGCCACAAACGACATGGCTAACGCAAAAACGTTCCGGTGAACATCCAGGGCATCGCTAGAACATTGGTTCGTGCGTACAATACATTGAGGCGCACCGCACAAGGTCTTTGGTAGAGTTGTGTTCTTTTGAAAATACTTAAACTAATATCTTTCCCCAAGTGCAAACTAGGAATGCCTCGAGTGAGGCACTGAGAGCTATATTAGTAAATAAGCAGCGTATAACTATTTGGGGTCGAATGATTTTAAATTACTGTGCTGCGCCTGTTTCCTGATGTCGGCAATTGCTAACGCTATTACGCTGAAAAGTGAATCGTATCGTTAGAGGACCACCAAGATGTATACGTGTGTCATGCAAAGGAAAACGAAGGACCCGCCGTTCACGCTGCTCACTTTGCAGGTCTAGCTTTGATGTGTGTGTGTTTTTCATGGCTAAACCGCTGTTTGTTCGCGCTTAAATTATGCACAGAGGCGTTATTGGCATTTTTCTTTCAGCAGTATGTTTAGGACAGGTGTTTTTTCTAAAGATTTGACGGTAATTCCTCGAAAATCCGCAACGTCTACGGCAATGACAGAAAATAAAAAGACGCACCCTCCCTGGAAAATTACCCTATATTTATTGCGGCGCTGCAGCGATCACATGGAGCTCAATGCCCATAACAGCATGATGACGTCTGCTGCATACGCGCGAAGGAATGAGAAAAAAACAGCGTGCTTTTATAATTGCAGACAGCGATTACTCCGGGAAATAAACTAATGAGAAGAAGACTGTTTCCATTCTCATTAATTACTTTTTTGTAGAAGCAGGATCGCAGTAACGCCCTTAGAAATTCGAAGAAGTGGAGTAAATGCTTCAGCAGTAGCCACAAAGTGGTCGTTTTTACATTAATTGCACCTTCAGTGCTGCCTGCCACACTGTGAAAGTGTACCCGTCAAATATAATCTGAACCCATGGTGAGGTAGCGTCTGTGCCGATGTGAAGTATCGACTGTTTCTTGTTTATGAAAGCAGACGATGATGAATTGCTAACGCAGCTCGTCACTCATTGCCTGATCATTAAAAGCACATTTCAAAGTAAATTAGCTCTTGGCTTTCCCGCAAGTTTTAATTCGGCATTTATGAATAAATGGCCATCTGTAGAGCCCCAGGTGAATATGAGGTTGGTGTGCAATATTAGAACAAGCACTCACAAGGGTTAACAGAAAAACATTTGATAGAGACTGCTTCAAATTTTCACTTTCTTTTTCACGAGCCAGAGCGGAATGAAATAACCCGCGTCCTTGATGAAATGATAGCTTTGTTCCGTTGGCCATAGACAACATATAGAAAGCATCATTATAAAATACTAATATTACTAATGCGAATGCATTACATGGTCATCGACACGAAAACAAGGCTTCAACCAGAAACGTGGCGGCGTTAAAAAAAACCATT
This sequence comes from Amblyomma mixtum, assembly GCF_055824585.1. Lineage (NCBI taxonomy): Eukaryota > Metazoa > Arthropoda > Arachnida > Ixodida > Ixodidae > Amblyomma > Amblyomma mixtum. Next base: position 183,892,111 of record NC_143013.1, read on the forward strand.
GAGCAAAACGATGTTACATCTTCTAAGGCGGGTAAAAACGATAACTCAGCTTGCAGTATTCAGTGCTACTACTTGCAGCTGCACGAACTGCAAATGAATAAACTAGAACTGAAGCATATTTGGAATGACACTAGAACAAAAAGGTGATATATTCGCATTATTCTCACGCAAGTTCTTTAAATCGCACCGGTAAGATTCTGTTCTTCAATACAGGCTATTTGTTTGCGTTGGTTTCTGAGAATTTCATTCTAATATGAACATGTACAGTCGGGGACAAAAGTCTCCGGACCACGTGTTCCTCTAATGAAGCCGATAGCTCTGCTATAAGTCGGCGGCTGGAGACCACACTTGTGGAGTTAAAAGTTAAATTTTCGTTCTCTCATCTCCACAAGTGCGGTTTCCAATCGCCGTCTGATTGTAGAGCTATACGCTTCGTTTGAGGAACACGTGGTCCGGAGACTTCTTGTCCCTGACTGTACACTGTGAAATGAATTCTTTTGTTTTGTGCTTTATTGTTCTGTTACTGAATCCGCTAATATTTACTAGTAACACGCACATGTTAACAACACTAGCCACACTGAATGTGTTATATGCCTGTCAAGATAATATTTGTCCCTCCTGCATTCATCCCGGACGGAATTAGCAGTATCTGTATATAAATAAATAAATGACACTATTCACTGCGTATATTCTCACACAATGTCGTAGTATTTATTGTGTCGTTAGAGACAATGAATTGAGAACTATGGCGCAATTTAGTTAATGTACGGATTAACTTATTACTTTTACTGTTTTGTTTACTCCTTGCACAGGCTTCTTCAGGGACGCTGGAGGGTCTTACGACAACTTCTACAGAATGCTTGGAGCAATGTACTTTTTCGTCACTGTTCTCTTCACTCTATTTTACATCTGCATCGAAAGGAACCAGCGCACATGTTCACCTCAGAACGTCAACACCTAGTTTTCCTATAACGCCGCAAGAAATGCAAAGTTGCTGCGCCATATCGCCCTCTTTCAAAGTGCTCAAAGTAAGGCAGGTGTATATATGGACCCCGTTAGTGCGGCATGTGGGCATAATTCCAAAGAATAAAGCTTAAGCACACGGGTGAAAACACCATTTTGATTGGCGGAAGGTTCTAGAAATCCGGATAAATTTTCGTGTGAGCACGGGAGGAGTGGGCAACACCACACAGAAGTTTGAGTGTAGGACAGAATTCTTCGCCACTTGTCGGAAAGACGCAGCACCAGTTATTACCAGCATATGCCACTAGTTCACCTAATATACTAATAAGACACGTAGACAAGTTGAACATTGCCTGTGTCGACTGATTGATGACAAATTGGTATCCATTGACGGGAAAATTTTTAGCATTATTTTGTCAGAAAAAAATGTGAATTTTGCTGCCGGAGAGTCATTACAATACGGCGAAAGACCCATGAAACCATTTTACTCTGACAATGAAAATCACCAGGCCTTATTGTCAGTGTCCCATTGAGCGTCGACTTCAGCCGCAGGATATTTTAAACAAGTGGCCGCTTCCTCAGCACCTGAAATTTTTTTCGCCATTACAATCACTTTACAAGGACAGGACAAGAGCGAGACAAGGCCATCTGCGGCGACAAATGTTTTTACAGAAGCTCTTGAGCCGTTAGAAGAATATAGCAAGGTCCCACAGCGAAAAATGCCCTTTTGTGTAGCAAACTGTGTTTATAATGTGTTTGTAACATGTGTTGTTGCCGTATATTTCGTGTGAGTGGTGAATAAAGCCGAGAAAGCCTTGTGTGCACCGGCGCGAGGATGTGCGTGTATACGAGTGAGAGCACCATTTCATTTTAAGACACACAAAATAAGCCATCCGAGCACTTTCCCACTCGTCATTCTTTTATATTTGATATACACGCCTACTGGTAAGTGTTTTCAAGCAGCAATGAACGTAAAGTGCACTACCTCTGATTTTTCAGACGGAAGTATGACCTCTTTTCACATTCTGCTGGAGCAAATTGTGTATAAAATTACCATTTCCACCCTGGGACGATTTCAGATGTAGTACATTTCCTCTAATATCTTCGAGAATCTGCATGATTGCATATCAGTACAGGGTTCCAGTGGGAATGTCTTTCAACGAGGCCAGAAATACTAGCTTACTGTGTGCGCACTGAACAAGTGCAGTGGGACTGTTGGTGCCTAGAACGCGCAAGAAAATTCCTGATTCATGCATCTACAGGCGAAAAGCTGAATTCGAATTATAATAAATTTAGCCAATGGGCACTCATGAAATGAGTTCATTAGGACACTGCGACTTGTTCAGCATACCTTGTGTGAGGTTTCTGTCCCTTATTTCACAAATTGACGGGCTTTAGCATTTTACCGAAGCACCTGAAGCATGAAACTGCCCTCGAAACAGCCGCTTTGCATTTATTTGCAACGGCAGGCGAGACAAAATAATAGCGCTGAAGAGAAGAGGTGAAAAACCACAGCCGAGCGCGAAGGTGAAACAGTACTTTCTAAGGTGTACTTAATTTGATCGGAAAGAACTCCTCCATGAAATCTCTCTTTCACTTTCTGAATGTAATTAAGCGCCGTGATAAATTGTGAGATGCTAAGAAATAAATTGTGGATGTGGTTGTCGAACTGAACCATAGGTAACAGGCTCGGTAAAACAGTGCTGGTAAGCAGCGCATTGAGAAAATATTTTGGTTTAAATGACTAAAAAAGGTGAGTGGTGCATTGCATAAAATAGGTGCATGCACTACTATAACAGAAAGTGGGCTATTTTTGAAGTCCAAATAAGGGTTTCAAGCCGACCGATGAATCTACAGTAAGCCTTCAAAGCATAACAATTGAGCAAGCGTATTGAAGCTTTTCCTACTCATGTTGAACTCGCCATCACTTTATAAGCGGACACTGACCAGCCAGGAAGCGAAAAAATACAAAAATACCTGTTTGACCTAAATAAAAGCTAATTCGAATCTGATCCGTATCTCTATTTAAGAAAAAAAAATTGCGCCACCACAAGTAGCGCTATACTGCCCCGTGGCTTTGTGCAAAATAAGTAATTCTTTTCTATTGCAGATATGTATTATGGGGCTGGAAGCCCAGATTTTCAGGAACACTATTTAGTATGCGCACTTTGGCGCCAACGCCGTTGCCGTAGGACCACGGAGTTCAGCTCTGCAGGGTAACTATTGAACTGAAAGAGCGCCTGGATAAAAACAAGGATCACAAATGTCTTCATGAGCGCACAGCTTGTGAATGACAACGTACTATAGCGAACATTAAATGGCCATGGCCGCGCATGAAGGTGTGACCACTATCCATGTTATCTACGGCAGTACGCAAGCAGAGGATAATAGAAAGGAAGAAGCGGCAGAAGAGCAACAATGTGAGCTAGTTAAAGTACATTCGGGGACAAAACTCTCCGGACCACGTGCTCCTCTAACGAAGCCGATAGCACTGCTATTTTTGTTCTTTCATCCCCACAATTGCGGTCTCCAGCCGCTGTCTGATAGTAGAGCTATAAGCTTCGTTTGAGGAACACGTGGTCCGGAGACTTTTGTCCCCGGCTGTACATGGGCGCACAATATGCAGGAAGCGGCACCAAGCATTTCGTCTTTCTATCGGCAACTCCTTTCTAGACAGTAGTTGCACGAGGGGTTTCCGCTGAAGTGCGGAATGCACAAGCGTTAAGGGCTGCACTTCATAATGCGATAGCACCGGAATACCAATAAGCGGAAAAACTGTCCATGCTCTGTGATGCCTCCGAGAACCGCCAGCAACGGTTCGCTTGTGTGCAAATTCTTCGGAGCAAAATTGCTTCTCTGCACTTGCAAGGAAGACGAGTGACAGGACGGAAGATGGCTGTGACTTGAGGAACGCAAATGATGGTGACAGTGAAAGGAGGAGGTTCTGAGGCGGGCGGAGGAATATGCGCAGCACGAGAGTGACTGCCACGGGAAAACAAGGCAGCTGTCTACTCAGGAAGGTGGAGCGAGGGGCGGAAATTCCGCTGAGAGGAGGAACTCAGACAGCTGAGCGGCGCACTTGCACCAGATGCTACTCTTACGTTGAAGTGGTTGTCAACGGCTCACCTCCAGAAGCGAGAGGTGACGGATTTCATTTATTTAAAATCCATCGCCTCTCGCTTCTGGAGGTGAGCCGTTGACAACCACTTCAGATGGATTTTATTAACTAATTAATTATATGTAAATTAATTATTATTATATTTATTTATTTATTTATTTATTTACTATTTATTTATTTATTTATTTATTTATTTATTTATTTATTTATTTATTTATTTATTTATTTATACGGCGGTCTTTGTTCTAGACCTTAGCAGAGTGAGTGCATATACCTAAATGCGCATACATATAGGCAAAACAATATCAGTAAATTATTCTAGGTGCTCTTCAAATGTTTTTAAGGACTTCTGCGCGAGAGTGTCTTTAGTGAGGTTATTCCAGTCAACAACAGTTCGTAGGCAGTAAGTTTACTGGCAGTAAGGGGCAGCAAGTCTAATTAATTCTTAAAGCTGGAGAGTAGACATACAATAGGAAACGAAGTGTGCAAGGACGACCAGGGTAAAGAAGCACAAAGAAGACTAAGTACCAGTAAAGTTGGATATAAGGGAATGTATCTGATGTGTCATATGATGAAAAGGGGGCTGAAAGCCCGAAGCTACGCATTGAGTTCTGATTGACCCACACATCACGCGTCAGTTCTTTTTTTTTATCATATTGAGGCAGGGTGTGACCCTTGCAAGAAAGCGCCATTTTGCTACTCATTTCTCCCACTACACATGCCAACGTTGTACTTCCGGCGATCCTCATTTCTAAAAACCAGCTTGGGCCTAGTCCTAAATTCATGAGATAACACACTGAATGACTGAATAACAAAACTACCGGAACTAAATACTAGCAAATAACTAGGCTGATAAGAAATTCCATTGAAAGTCGTCACTGCATTGGACATTATTCTGGAGAAGAGTTAAATCCTTATAGGGCCGAGATTTGGCACCCGACCGCAATCGCCATTTAGCCGAACGTTCGGAACAGCTTTCGCAAGTTGTGACGCGTGATGATCCGTGCGCCGTGGTTCTATCCCCTTGAAATTTCAATGTGGTTAGACTGACGCGTCGTCGGCTTGGCCGTGCTGCATGTCGTAGGCAGTGGTCGCCGTCCCGTAGCCTTACCCGCCATGTGAAGCGAGTGGAGATTTTTACAAACGTGAAACGCATTTGAACTTAGTCGACTTAATATTTTTTGGATTATTGGCTGTCTAATTTTCAGGTAGCGTTTCTTACACGAGGGCAGCTCAATGACATCATAGTGTTGCCGAGGCGAGTTTAAGCCATTGGAGATTGCGGGGGTAAACAAGAGTGCTGCGCAGTTTGCCTGGAGAGAGTGCGTTTGTAATGAGTTTGTAATGAGGAACCGTGCTACCATATGCGGACATTTTGCTTATCCTGTCTTTCATGCAGGTTCTTAAGTACCGAAATACATGAACCAACTAACCCAAACGAGGACTCTGGTCGCGCTCGCTTGGGCTGCAATTGTTGCTTCAATGCTAGATCAAGATGCTGGTCTCTTATGTGAGTCGTAACGAGCAAACAGGGTGCTCTGTGCCCCGAAGGCACTGACACACTGTCTGCTCTGCGTTTTGTACGTACAGGAGACAATCGCAGGGACATTCCTTACTCTGCAATGTCCTTAACAGGCGTTACCAAAATCAGCAACCACAGAAGGGTAGCTTGAGTTTTCGGAGGAGTTGCAGGCGCGGCCCCCGCCAGTAGCTCCAGAAGCGCCTCGTTCAAGGCTCAGCTGAAGTAGACGGTGTTTCCAGTGTCGAAGAGTGGAGGCTGCCATGTCGTCAATGAGGTGGAACTCCAGGCGACGCTATCAAAGTACAACGGGACTTATAAAGACATTTGAACACGGTTAAAAAGCAGGAAGAAAATTTCTGGGCTTCATTGTGGATCCCACTGGTGAGGTGTGCGAAGCTAGCTGATACAGCAGAAGTTAAGGTCTGAAAGCTCGGATTTTGATGAACCCTGTTAAGAAGAGGTTTTAGGAAAACAAGAATTCTGAACGCCTTCCCACCTGTTCTGACGGAAAGGAAGGTGTACAGCATTACGCAAAAGTTAGCATTATTTACATTCTGCTAAGATTAAAGAATGATCTTGCCCCGTACGAACGCCTAGCCTCGATCCGCTTACTCTAGAAACTGCAGGAGGAGCGGCTGCCCGCAACGAAACGTCCGTTACGTCTGCAGGCAGCATTCCATTGTGTCTGCCACTCAAACACCATTTTTTTTTGTAATGGATTAAGATTATATCAGCCTTCTTCCCAGATTCCGGTATACACGAGGACCTAGGCTGTAGCATATATGAGGTGGCTAGTTTTTCAAGCGCAAACCTTCCACCGTCCCTCAAAGATCTGCTCTTGCCTTACCACCTCCTTTCCGCCTTTGCATTGCTCTTCGCGGTATAAAAAAAAATTAGGATTCTCAACCCCTTAAGGTAGTACATGGCGTTTAGGCGCAGTAACACGAGCACGAGCGCAACCTTCAGTTTTTTGCGTGGCTATATACCCGTCAAAGAACTACTCTAAAGTGATAGCCCGTTGACATGCACACCTGTTGCTTAGATAGATGTTATCAAACAATTATTGTCCTCTTTGGCCACTGTGATTACTAAAAGCAACCTGCCCAGTACATCTTTCAGTATATTTATTTTATGTTGATGATCAATGGAGAATATTACTGAATATGTTGTCGCTTAAAGATAATTGTTTAGAAAAGCAGAAGAAAACACAACCACATTTGTGTTCCTTGGTTTTTGTAGCTGTTGGCTTCTCTAATACTTATAACGAGCCCCTCATTTCCCTCCCCTAGTCTGCTAAATTGTTCAACGAGGGCCTCGGTTCTGGCAGCCTTGACGCCATAGGAAGCATAAGAGGGTTGTCCACACAGCTTCCACCCTAGCCGGTCGATGACGTTCCACGTCACGCCAGCGGTAACTCAGGGCTTACTACGTCCGCCGCTTATGAACGTGGGTGGCGCTGATGAACACTCAATGTTAGGTCATTTGTAAACGTAAATACCCCCGAAAGCAGATCTGACAACCGTCGCCGTAGCTCAGTTTGTAGACCACCAGACGCGTAATTTGGAGGTCGTGGGTTCAGTTCCCACCGGCGGTATGTGGTTGTTTTTTCTTCTGATTTTCCAATCATGTTATCTTTAAGCGATAACATATTCAGTAATAATATCTATTGGCCATCAACACAAAATAAATAACTAGAAAATACCCTGTGTACCTTGGTTTCTGTGGCTGTTGGCTTCTCTCATAAGTATATATATATATATATATATATATATATATATATATATATATATATATATATATATATATATATACATATATATACATATATATTGTAACGAGGACAGGACCGGGACAGACCACAGTTTCAGCGAAGTTCAGCGCACAGCAGAGAACTCACAAGATGGCTGCCCGAACCACACACACACTTCGTCTTCGTCCACCGTCACACGCCCACTTCGTCTTCATCGTCGGCGCGCTCCCATGAGCACGCGCCATTACCCCGTCCATCAAAGCGGCGCCCCGACGTCGGAAACGAACACGCACGGCAAAGGTAATGTTCGATATAGATGGCGGAGAGCAGAGAACACAGAGAGCTGTTCAGCTGGTAAAGCGGCGGGTTGCAGCCTCTCATGGTAGGGCTTCATGCGCACCACGTGGACAGTCTCGGTCAGATGGCGCCGACGAGGTAAGGAGGTCGTGTCTCGCGGAACAACTTCGTATTTGACATCACTTACACGACGAACCACCTCGTACGGACCGAAGTAGCGTCGGAGGAGCTTTTCGGAGAGTCCACGACGGCGCACAGGTGTCCATACCCACACAGAATCGCCGGGCTCGTACCGAACGTATCGGTGTCGGAGGTTGTAGCGACCAGCGTCGAGTTGTTGTTGATGTCGAATCCGGCACCTTGCGAGTTGGCGGGCGTCTCCAGCCCGCTGGACGAATGTGTCAACGTCAGCGTAGGGGCCGATGTATCCGTCGTTGTGAGCAGCTGGTAGCATAGCATCCAGCATGGTAGTGACACACCGTCCGTAGACCAGCTGGTAAGGTGTAAGAAGGGTAGTCTCCTGTTCTGCCGTATTGTAGGCGAAGGTTGCATAAGGAAGAACTTCGTTCCACGTGCGATGCTCAACGTCGACATACATAGCAAGCATATCTGCAAGCGTCCGGTTGAGGCGTTCAGTCAAGCCGTTTGTTTGGGGATGAGAGGCTGTTGTCTTCCGGTGACTAGTGTGGGTAAGTTCGAAGAGAGATTGCATTAATGCCTCCGTAAAGGCGGTTCCACGGTCCGTAATGACGACTGATGGCGCACCGTGACGCAAGACGATTGATGTCATAAAAAACTGAGCCACTTCTGCAGCACTAGCGTGGGGAAGCGCCTGTGTCTCGGCGTACCGCGTTAAGTAGTCCGTCACCACAACAATCCATTTGTTCCCAGAGGAAGACAATCGGAATGGGCCCAGCAAGTCCATGCCCACTTGTTGGAAAGGTGTTGTAGGCGGTGAGATGGGCTGGAGAAGCCCTGCAGGTTTAACTGGTGGTGTCTTTCGTCGCTGGCAGTCACGGCAGGTCCTCACATATTGCTGGACTGATGAGAGCAACTTTGGCCAGTAATACTTCGCACGAATGCGGGCAAACGTCCGCGTAACACCCAAATGGCCAGCCGATGGCTCGTCGTGGCAGGCGTGCAAGATTTCTGGACGGAATTCGGATGGCACAACCAGAAGAAAGGTTTCAGTGTTATGCGTGAAGTTCCTATTGTAAAGGACGCCATCTCGGAGACTGTAGGAACCCAAACCTCGAACGAAAAGCCGCGGAACAGCGACGCTAAGGCCATCCAGATGCTCGATGAGCGGACGCAACTCTGAGTCAGCCCGTTGACGCCGGGCCATATCGGAGGATGTGACGAGAGCAAAAAACGGGAAGTCGTCCTCCGTTTCGGCCGGAGCAACGTCGGCAGGTGCACGTGACAAACAATCGGCGTCATTGTGCTTACGGCCGTACTTGTACACTACGGTGATGTATTCCTGGAGCCGAAGGCTCCATCTCGCAAGCCGTCCCGAAGGGTCTTTGAGGTTGGCTAGCTAGCATAACGAATGATGGTCACTTACAGCTCGAAACGGGCGACCATAGAGATATGGTAGGAACTTGCTAATCGCCCACACTACCGCAAGGCATTCCTTCTCTGTGGTAGAGTAGTTTTCCTCTGCTTTCGAGAGGGAGCGGCTGGCGTACGCTATGACTTTCTCGTTGCCGTCCTGCCACTGAACGAGAATAGCGCCGAGGCCAACATTTCTGGCGTCAGTATGAATTTCAGGGGCAGCTCGTTCATCAAAATGGGCAAGTATTGGGACAGTTTGTAGGCGGTTGCGTAGCTCGTTGAAGGCAGCTTCCTGATCATCATGCTACACAAAAGATACATTGTCTCTAGTAAGCATTGTAAGGGGCTCGGCAATTGTGGAAAAGTTTTCAACGAAACGTCTGTAATAGGCACAGAGGCCCAGAAACCTACGAACGGACTTTTTGTCGGTTGGGCGCGGGAACTGTGCCACTGCGGCAGTCTTCTCCGGGTCAGGATGTACTCCGTCAGCGCTTATCACGGGACCAAGAAAACTGAGCTCTTCGAAACGGAAGTGACACTTTTGTGGCTTTATCGTCAACTGTGCCGGACGGAGCGCCTGTAACACCATTCGCAGCCGGTTGAGGTGTTCCTCGAAACTAGGAGCAAAAATGACATCATCAAGGTACACTAGGCATGTCTGCCATTTCAGCCCAGAAAGAACGGTGTCCATCATGCGTTGGAAGGTTGCTGGCGCAGAACAGAGTCCAAAGGGCAGCACTTTGAATTCATAAAGGCCGTCAGGTGTCACGAACGCTGTCTTCTCTCTGTCCCTTTCGTCCACTTCGATCTACCAGTAGCCATTCTTAAGGTCGAGTGAAGAAAAATATTTAGCGTCACACAGTCGATCCAATGCGTCGTCGATACGTGGAAGGGGGTAAACGTCATGTTTTGTGACACTATTTAACTTCCGATAATCGACGCAGAATCGCAAGGTGTTATCTTTTTTCCTCACCAATACCACAGGCGAAACCCAGGGGCTCGTGGACGGCTGGACTACGTCGTCTGCAAGCATTTCTTGCACTTGGGATCGTATAGCCTCCCGTTCCATCGGCGACACTCTGTACGGGTGTTGGAATATGGGGCTAGTCTCCTCGTTGACGATGAGGCGGCGTTTGGCTACCGGGGTGCGCCCTACCTTTGATGTCGTGGCGAAGCACTCTGCGAAATCGCGAAGGAGCTCTAACAAGCGCTGCTTCTGACCCGCCGACAAGCCGGGATTAATGTCCACGGTAGACAGAACGGCTGCTGCATCGCATCCGTCCGGCGACGGTAACTCCACAGCACATATTTTTGCGGGCTCAACGAAGTCGGTAACGTAAGCGACGGCCGTTCCTTTCACAATGGGCTGGAACTCGGTTCCGAAGTTGGTGATCAAGAGTGTCGCAGAGCGATCCCGTAAGCGAACAAGCCCTCTTGCAGCGCAGATTCCTTTCTCGAGTAGAAGGCTGCCGTTTCTCTCTGCCATAACGTCTCGATCACCAGGCGAGTAATTTTGCACGGGGACCATCATGCTTCACCACGGAGTCACCGTCACGTCATCAGCAGCAATACTCAGGGCGGGCATCCTGGAGTCGTCTGGGTCGGCTCTTTCAATTGCTTGCGTCGGCGAAAACGTCACGCGCGGCTCGTTTAAACTGATAGCGGCGCCGTTAGCCTGTAAAAAGTCCAGGCCGAGAATGACATCGCGCGAACAGTGAGGTAGAACAACAGTCACAAACATAAACAAATCCGTCGATTGTAACTCTCCCCGTACACCGGCCAACAGGGGTGATTAGGTGCCCACCAGCTCGGCCAACAGAGGTGATTAGGTGCCCACCAGCTGTGTGAATCTGAGGCCCAGTCCACGCGGTTAAAATTTTCCTTAGTTCCTTTGCTAGCTCTTTGCTCATAACCGAATAGTCCGCTCCCGTATCAACCAATGCCGTGACTGCTAAATCGTCGATATCGACCGGTGAGTCCGAAGCTGCACATCCTTTGTGATCGTCACGTGTCCTCGTTTGATAGTCGTCGTCTGGTCGGGAACGCGATGGAGGATGTTCGGCTGTTCGCTCGTCAGCGGCCTTACCTCCGCAGGCCGCTGGGTCTAGTTTCCCCGGCGAGGACTCGGTGAGCGGCTGAAACGGCTTGTCGAAGGACGGGGACTCGGCGAACGATAGCGGGTAGAGGTTGGTGGGCGGTAGTCAGGGCGAGGGAAATCAGTGCGATCCCGGCGCGTTGACCGGTGCTACTCAATTTCGCGGGGCCGTTCGCCATTGAGCAGACAGGGGTCTCGCGGATGAAATCCACGAATTCCAGCTCGGCGATAAGGGCACCACCGCAAGATATGGCCAGCCTCACCGCAGTGGTAACAAAGGGGCCGCTGGTCAGGTGCCTGCCACATGTCCGTCTTCCGCAGCCTCGCTTCGGCCAACACAGGGACAGGCGGGGGCTGCGGCTGGAAAGCAGATGGGCTTGCGCTCCAAGGGTGAGGTCGCAGTTCTGCCGGAGTACTGACGCGTACGTCTGGCGCGGGGACGTCGGTGTAAGGGCAGCAGGGGCAACAGGTTCAGGGACCGCCTGCTGCACTTCCTCTCTAATTTGTGCTAACGACGGACACTGCTGCTGCGACTGGGCAGAGAGGTGCATTTTGTGCACCTCTTCTTTGACGATAGATCGAACCAGCTCCCGCAGGGTGTTAACGGAGTCGCTGGAGGCTGGCGCAAAGTCGGCAGTAGATACGGTGTTCACGGCGCGATTGTAATAGCGGGCGCGTTGTTGCAGGGTCTTTTCGACAGGTAGTGGCCTCCGATAGAAACTGCGAAGTGGTGCTAGGTGGGTTTCGCACAAGTCCAGCGAACAGTTCTTCTTTTATCCCGCGCATCAGGTGGCACACTTTCTTGTCCTCGGCCATGTTTGGATCCGCCCTTCTGAACAGTCGTGTCATTTCCTCATAATACATTGCGATGCTCTCATTGGGTCGCTGGTTCCTTGACTGCAGTGCCGACTCAGCTCGTTCCCGACGGTCGGTGTTGACGTAGGTCGCCAGCAACTGGCTACGGAACCGTTCCCAAGAAGGAAACGTTGTGTCGTGGTTCTCGTACGACGTCCGCGCGGAGTCGTCAAGAGCCCTGGTCTTAGAGGATAACGGGCCGAACTCTGGTGACTGACCTTGGAGTCGGCGGCTCGCACTGCGATGAACCGGAGTCAAATTCGTGTTCATAGACAGCCTTCGGGGCACGTAGATGTTGGAAAGTACCCAGCAGGCCTCCACCAAAAATGTAACGAGGACAGGACCGGCACAGACCATAGTTTCAGCGAAGTTCAGTGCACAGCAGAGAACTCACAAGATGGCTGCCCGAACCACACACACACTTCGTCTTCGTCCACTGACCACTTTGTCTTCATCATCGGTGCGCTCCCATGAGCACGCGCCAATAACTATTGCCACCGTCCGAACCAATCAGTGGCGCCGTACCGCGGCCAAACTGTTTAAGGCGGGACTTGCCAAGCCTTGTGCATTCGAAGTGCTCGAAGACCGTCTTCTTCATCGCTCGAGCTGCCTGCTGGCTGGCACGCCCACCTCGTCTAATCCTGTTTCTTCAACCGTTTGTCGGTGACATATTTGGTGTAGGTGCTGGGTAGCGTCCCATGTACTCTAACTGCGAGGACTCTCTTGACGCCTGTTATCCACGCGTGGACTCAACACCCGCCCACAAGGCGAGCCGCCGCCTGCGAGGCCTACAACCGGAGTTCGGCCAATTGACAGCGCCGGCAAGAGCGGTAAGAGCAATGACATCAACCGTGGCTAGCCAGACAACTCAGCATTCAGGGAATGCCCCGCAATTCGTCCTTCACGCACCTCGGTCGCCGCCACCGTTCCACGGGGACAGGTTCGAGGACGTAGAAGACTGGTTGGCCAGCTTTGACGGAGCGGCGGATTTCAATGAATGGGACGGCGAGCGCAAATTGCGCAACGTCTACTTTGCGCTGCAGGACTCGGCCAAAACATGGTTCCAGAACCACTAAGCTTCCTTTACCACCTGGTAGGCTTTTCGTCGAGAACTGCTAGCGACGTTTACCACCAGCAAAAGAAAAAAAAGGTGAAATCGTCCTGCAGTCGAGGTCAGAGCAGTCAAACGAGAGCGTCGCGATGTTCATCGACGGTATTACGCGACTGTTCAGTCGGGCCGACCCAGCTATGCCAGAGGCGAAGAGGGTGCGCCACTTAATGCGCGCCTAAAAGAACAGATATTTGCCGGACTGGTCCGTGAACCGCAAAGAGCAGTGGCCGACTTCACAAGGGAGGCAACGAGTATCGAGCGCTCTCTGCAGGAACGGGGCGCGCACTACGGACGTGAAGCTACTGTAGCAGCCGCTTCCCATTACACGCCTACGTCGCTGCCCGCCGAGGAGCTTCTGGAGCTTGTAAGAAGCGTTGTGCGCGAGGAATCGGCGAAACTTCGTTTTGAAGCTCCACAGGCCAGTGTCGCTGCCGTAACGGACGCGGTCCGTGACGAAATCCGACGAGCTGTACAGCCGCCCCCCGCTCCACACCCGGCGCCCTCTGTTATGACGTACAGCAGGGCACTACGAAGTCCTGGGCCAGCGATGCAAGCCTTTTCCCCCGTCGTTCCTATGCCAGTGCCATCTCTGCAGTACCCAAGCGCAGCAGTACCATCTGTGCCGCAGGAGTACAGGCCCCCCATGAGCAAAGCACACGTGTGGCGTACGCCAAACAATCGGCCACTCCGTTACCACTGCGAGGAGCCCGGCCACATCCTCCGTCACTGCCCCTACCGGAGAATGGGTTTAAGGGGCTTTTCACCTGACGCACCTCGAACGCGCTACGGGGAAAGACCACGGGATATCCAGCTGTACCTGGCTGATAACGTGCAGTTCTCGACTCCCCAGCGGCGCCAGTCCCGATCGCCATCCCGAAGGCGGTTCTCTTCTCCCGGCCGCCCGTCGTCCTCAGGCCAGTTCCGAGGTGCGTCCCCACATCAGGAAAACTGAAGACGGCGTCCACCGGGGGTAGGGCTGCCGCTACTGAACCTTGTCAAGAGAACCTCCATCCGAAGATTCGCCGCGACGCTCCGACCGACGATGACCTGACCCGACGACCTCAACGACGCGCTGCGACCGACTGGTTTCTGCCGAAATTATGGTATCCGCCGACAACCACGACGTTACCGCTCTAGTGGATACCAGCGCCGATTTTTCTGTAATGAGCAGTCGGTTAGCCACGGCCCTGAGGAAGGTTCTGACCCCTTGGTCTAGGCCGCACATCCGCACAGCTGGTGGCCACGTCGTAACTGCGATCGGTGTCTGCACTTCGCGAATCCAGATCCGCGGAGTTACTTTAACTGGTTGCTGTGCAGTGTTACCCGAGTGCTCCAAGGACCTCATACTCGGTTTAGATTTTCTTTAGGAGTACGATGCCGTTATCAATCTGCAGGAGCTAATCGGGTCGTTTTCCACCCAAGGCCCTGTCGACGACGATACCGAGCCCGCAGGGCTAAGCTATGCGTCTGTGACGACCAGGTACTAATCCCGTCAAGAGCCAGCATGTTTGTTACCGTAGAGTGCGATAACAGCCCCAACACTCGTGGCATCACTGAAACGAACATCTCCCTGCTCCTTGCTCAGCAAGTCTGTGTAGCTCGCGGAATTATTGAATTGAACAGTTGGCGAACCGAACTTCTGGTGACCAATTCTGGTGCTGAACCTCAGTGTTTGCCTGGCAAAACAGCTATTGCGTATTTCGAAGAACTTAGTGAATTATCAGGCCAGCACGCGTTGTCCGAAATTCCGGCATCAGTGGAGGCACCGACCACTCCCATAAAAACCGACGTGAACCCGAACCTCCCGTCTAATAAAAAACGCTGCCTGGAGAGCATTATCGAATCTTTCCGCGACTGCTTCGTCTCGACCTCCAAAGTTAGGCAGACTCCACTCACAAAGCATCGCATTATAGTTGGCGCAAACCAGCCGCCGTTATGCCAGCCGCCTTATCGCATCTCTTCGAGGGGCGTGATGTCCTTCGCCGACAAGTTCAAGAAATGCTCCAGGACGACGTGATACAGCCGTCGACGAGCCCATGGGCATCACCTGTTGTTCTAGTGGCGAAGAAGGATGGAACCCTAAGGTTTGTGTTGATTACAGGCGTCTAAACAAAGTCAGCAAAAAAGACGTTTATGCTCTGCCGCGCATTGATGACTCCCTGGACCGGCTACGCCACGCCACGTACTTCTCGTCACTAGATTTACGAAGTGGCGATTGGCAAATCGAGGTGGACGAACGCGACCGGGAAAAGACCGCCTTCATTACACCGGATGGTCTGTACGAATTCCGGGTGCTCCCTTTCGGCCTGTGCTCGGCTCCTGCCACCTTCCAGCGGATATTGGACACAGTGCTTGCCGATCGAAAATGGCAGTCCTGCCTCGTCTCTCTGGATGACGTTGTCATCTGCTCCGCCACATTCGTAGAGCACCTGAGGCGCCTGCGGGCTGTGTTCGCCGCAATTCGATCGGCCGGTCTTTCCCTCAAGCCCGAAAAGTGTCGCTTCGCCTTCCAGGAGCTGAGGTTTCTAGGTCACATCGTGAGCGCTAAGGGAGTTAGCCCTGACCCCGATAAGACAGCCGCTGTCGCTGCTTTTCCCGCGCCAACCGATAAGCGAAGTGTGCGGCGCTCTCTGGGTCCCTGCGCCTATTATCCGCGTTTTGTGCGGAACTTCTCCCAGATTGCTGAGCCCCTCATCCGCCTCACGAAAGATGCCGAACCGTTCTTCTGGGGCCAGGAGCAACAACAGGCCTTCGAAGACCTCCGAACTCGTCTCCAACGGTCGCCCATCCTTGGCCACTTCGACGAGTCAGCCGACACTGAACCGCACACAGACTCCAGCAACATCGGCCTCGGCGCGTTCCTTGTGCAGTGGCAGGATGGTATCGAACGCGTAATCGCATACCGAAGCCGCACCTTGTCATGTTCGGAGGCGAACTATTCCACCACGGAAAAAGAATGCCTGGCAATTGTGTGGGCAGTGACAAAATTTCGCCCATATTTATAGGGCCGCCCCTTTCCGGAGTCCTCGCTGGGTAACCGCTGCACTGTGGTCGCCACCGACTACCTCAGCCGGTACTGTGAAACTAAAGCTCTCCCTCGTAGCACCGCTGAAGAAATTGAGAACTTTTTCGTTCAAAACATTGTGCTTCGTCATGGTGCCCCCATCGTCGTTGTAACTGACAGGGGAACGACGTTCACCTCGTCCCTCATACAGGAGGTTATGCGCCTTAGCGGCACGAGTCACCGAAAAACAACCGCTTACCACCCTGAAACGAACGGACTCACTGAACGGCTCAACAAGACGATCACCGACATGATATTTATGTACGTTGACGCACACCACCGGAACTGGGATGCCATACTGCCTTACGTCAACTTCGCCTATAACACTGCACTACAAGAAAAGACACGTTTCACTCCATTTCGTTTAGTGCATGGTCGCGAAACCACCACCATGCTGGACGCATGGTGGTGGTATATATATATATATATATATATATATATATATATATATATATATATATATATATATATATATATATATATTCGAGTGTGTGTGTGGGTGTGAGTAGCAAAATGTACGCTTCCTGAAGGGGACATTTATTTCACTCGTCGTTTTGATCGGAGAATCCGATCCAAGCGACGAGTCAAATAAATATTTCCTTTAAGAGGATCCAATCGGAACGTCGAGTGAAATAAATGTGTTTTCTAGCGTATACATCGGTATATAATATTCCTTTCTTGGCCACCTTCTATCGGGGACGGCTGTGCTTCAAAAGTACGGCGTTGCCTTGAGCAAAATAGTCTCAAACAGGACGAAAAAGGGGGAGTCGGTGGTCACTTGTCTAGCACTCATGTGGAGAAACCTGTTCGATATGTATTTGGTGGATAGGTTAACAAAAGAGCTCTAGTACACTTCAATCTTGTTAAGGATGGCAGGAGCGGCCATCTTTCTGTACCCTGTCGGACTTGCAAATATAAACCAATGTTCAACAGGGCGCAGTTTCTGGCTTACGCAAAGAAAAATGTTCAGCGTGAAAATATCGAAGCATTCTTTTTTAAGAAATCTGGTGACCATTGCGCCGGCACGCCTATACTCTCATTGCTTGAGAATGTAATTGCTTTTTTGAGGAATTTAGGTGTTATGACACGAGAACTGAATGTATGTATTTAACGTAGCTACTAGTTCGCATACCGTGCCATAGTTCTTCCTTACGAATCAGGAGAAAATTTTTTTGGAAGGAATTCGGCGTGGAAATCAGCTGTAAGCTGTTGTTTAAAATTTTGTTAGCGTAATTGGGGGGGGGGGGGCACACAAAACTGGAAAATGAAATTTAGCGTGAACACGAAGACCCTTAGTATTTTTGATGAATATTAATTATTGACCATTTAAATAGACCGTTTAGAACTGATCTCAGAAAATAGAGTGCACAGGTATTTTAGAATTACACCCTGAAGTGCAGGCTGCCGGCTCATGTTCTAAGAAATTGTTAGTGATCAACACAAAGCATAATTGTGCTATAAGTGAATAATAACGTTTGATCAATTCGCTATCTCAGACAGAATATAGTGAGAGGTTATATGATTCATACTAAATCCGATAGAAGAGAAACGATACGCGTAAGTACCGCAGGTAAGGTTAAAAGGACAGATAATAGGTTGAGGTAAAGGAAAAACCTCAACTGTGGCACTAATACATCGCTCGTATAGAGTCAGATTTAAAATAAAATAAAAAGGTAGCACCATAAACACAAAAAGTGAACGTCATCACGGGATTGCTCACAAGATACCAGTCACGGGATAGACGCGACAGGTCAGCAGCCGCCACGTCCGGCGAGATAGTTTCTCACGGCGGTGACCGACCTAACAAGCAAAATATCATGCTTGAACATATGGCGTACTCTGTTTAACCCACCGATGAAGTTTTTAGGTGAAGTTCCACGTGGGCCATTTGAGTCTCAGTAAACGTAACGCGCGGCAAACACACGGACTTAAGCCAAAATTCCATCCTTCGACGAATTTTAATCCACGACTTCGCTCTATAGTTTGGTGTTGTCGCATCATTTTCTGCACTGGTTCCACAGGGAAAGTGGAGAGAAGAGCAGAGCCGCAGCGACGTTGATTCCTCCCAGCATACGGTAGTAGTTGTCATAGGAGCCTTGTCCATCACGAAAATGCCCTGAAAGCGGGTGAGAAAGCCAGGAAGAGACAGATGCTGAGTCGGAGCAGGTAAATATTGCGAATATCTCAATAAGCTACTGAAAGTGCAAATATTAAGCCGGATTGAAAGTGCGATAAATCAAAATGGATGTCCTCTGCGTAGCCATCCCCCAGCCACAGCGACCGTTACTAAATAATAATTTATTGCTGGACTGGGCTTACGGCCTCCTGCGAGTGGATGGGACACATAGCGGTTTTATGCTGTCATTCGAGAGACAACCCTGTTTTCACCTGCTGCGAAATAAACCGGTGCTCTAGAGCTCGCGATGTACAGGACAGACGCTAGAATGGGTAGGTCACCCTACTAACAGAGTTTCTACATTGGAGCGCATTCAACAAGCTTAATCCCTAAAATTTCCTGTATACGAAATGGCGATGTGACTTCACTATTACTGACAGAAGTTAGTAAACTATCGTGTTTCTCTTTTCTTGGTCATTTCCACACAATCAAGCAAGTCGCTTAATCTCATTTTTCTTCCTCTTTAAGCTATGCTGCTGCAAACGAACATATGCCGAAACTTGACAAATATTAAAACCTTAGGTGTATTACTTGCATAGAACGTTGCTTCTCTTATGAAATCTCAATCATTCTTTCATTGACCTAAATTTTTCTCAACAAAGCTGTTTGAGTCGTAGTGGAATTTAGAATACAGGACAAATGCGTTACTTGGTACGTGTGGTGAAAACTCAACCATGTGACATCGAACTT
The DNA here is from genome assembly GCF_055824585.1 of Amblyomma mixtum. Lineage (NCBI taxonomy): Eukaryota > Metazoa > Arthropoda > Arachnida > Ixodida > Ixodidae > Amblyomma > Amblyomma mixtum. The sequence goes on from NC_143013.1 coordinate 183,911,306, forward strand.
CAAATCCAATTTCTCACGACGTGTTGGTTTTGTTATGACACTCTGCAAATGATATTTGTTTTTCGTGCAGAATCGCAATGTCCGCGATGCAGTCGAATCTTCTGCCTTTTTTGGTGAACACTGGCGACCCTTCCTGAACGTGCACAACGCACAAAACTGAACACCAACAACGAAAGTTTGCGTAGAAGTGACTAAGATTTACAGTCACTTCAGCCTACGATAGTCGGCTCAAACTTTTACCCAAAATCATTTTTAATTGACAGCGCCACAAAATTGCTGTCCTAGATATTCGACCCCAGGCACAAATGCAAAGGTTCGAATTACTCATTTCTTTCAGCCATTTTTCTACTACTCTAGCCGTTGTGAATTAACCTTTGAAAGTACTTTCACTTAACAAAGGTGAACCAGGCCAGTTATTTTAGCCATCAATGAAGCTATCCACTGCCTAACTTTCCCAGTCTTGCAGACGACGACAATGGAGCTTTTGAAGTAAGCCATCATCATTTTTGCACGAAGAACCCGAATGTGCCTCCATTTGCAAACGTGACCGATTTACTAACTTTTTGAAATTCATGTGCACATTTTAGCGGCCCTTCTTTTCTGTTCATTTGAATGTTGTCTACCAAGAAACGGAATCCAGAAAGTTCAAAGAACTAATCTTTAACCATATTGCATTCTGTGTTTTTTTTTTTTCGTGGTATTCAACAGTGATATAATAGTGATAAGGTCTCTCGAAACGCTTATCATGAGTCAGAAAAGGAAAAGCGATGGCGTGGTATTTATGGTAGCATGTTATTCTGCCGATAGATTATCGCTTGTTTGCAGCTTTAATTTATTTTATATACTAACTTTCTCCCCTTTATTTGTTCTTTTACACAAAAAGATGTAGAGACAAAAGGCCGAAAAACCTAGCGGAGCCTCGGAACACAAGTATAGGTTGACAGTACTGTCAAATCAGGTATTTTAACTGAATATATGACGGTTAGCTATACAGGAGCAATTTTCTTCTTCTATCACGCAGAAAAGAAGAAACACGTCTCTTTTCTCAGTGTGTCGTGATAGTTACTTTTTCAAAATAAAGTGATCTGAAAGCGTTATCAGATAATGTTTTTGTGAAAGAACTATGCGCTTTAAATCTCTGTCATGAACACAGCAAGAAATGCTTTACCATGTGCCCTTTTTTTATTGCGCCTTTCATGCCACAGTTTGGAATAGGCTGCTAGATCTATGTTCTTTCCTCGCACTTCTCCATCAGTTCTCAAAATAAAATAGTTACTTTTCGGCTCGTAAGTTATAATACTTCGTTAAAAATGACCCCGTAGCTGAATCTATGTTGAGGACGCAAGGGCCTCAGAAGCGAGGCTAACTTATTCGTCAAGAGTATGTGAGGGGCACACTAGAGGTCTTCAGGTGCCGCTTCTTTTCTTCTGCAAAATTAACTCCATCTTCTGTTAACAGCTTTCACTTCACTCACTCCTGATCAGGGCAAGTTTGTTAAGAAAAGGGCGTTTCTTGACAACTTTTTAATATATACAATCATTAAGGAGACTTCGAGCACTGCTTATTTCTAGTTGTTCCCAATTATTTGAGAATATCAATGGTGATATTTCGCGAAACAGCGCTTTCTGAATTATTGATTGTTCGGTCCCTTCGCTATAGGGCAGGCACACTGGAGCCAGCAACAGACACTTTGGTCAATATATGGCCAGATACCTGTGACCAATACACGTATCTGCAAACAGAAAAATGGATGTACAACTTGAGCAATAATAAACAAAGCAAAGGCTCTTGGAATTTACACGACCTGTATACTTTTCGCTCACCAGTGATCAGGGGACTAACCAGGCTGACCGGAATCAGGATAGCGCCCTCTATGCCGGCGCAGAATGAGGTCCGTTCAACGCCAACAAATTCCGCAACGATCACATACTTGATGCACAGTATGTACCCTTGTGCGATCCCCACAAGGACAGCAAGGGCCACGACAAATGGGAAAGTGGAAGCGTGAGGGAGAGCTGTCAGGCAGGCGAACATTACTAGGAAACTTAGCGCATAGAAGGGTCCGCGGAGCGTTGGTATGACGTCCACCAAGAAAGGCACCACGACACGGCCTACAAGCTGTCCCACAAAGGAGTAGGTCATCAGCTGCGTGGCTTTGTCGAGTTCCAAACCCTTGTCGATTCCATAATCTACGATGGTCTTCGTAAATTCGACGTATGTGTAGTCTGCGGTACTGGTGGTCACCATAAGGATGTAGAAGGCTGGCAGGGTAAGAAGCGCCATTGCGTGTCTCATGAAACCGATCTCAGGAGGTGTGAGGCTTCTCTCTTCGGCACTTTCCGGGAGTCCATCTTTCCTTTGCAAAAAAAAAATAGACATTGAAAAAGTAAATTTTCTTTCCGGCAAAACATGTGATCCAAGTCATGAATTGTCGACAATACTACCAGCAGGAAATGAAACGAACGCGAAAAACTATATATGAATGCCAACGCAAAAGCACATGCCTACTAGGTCCTGAAGAAGTAATAATAGCGAGGATGATTAACCCCTCTCAGGCACACTCTTGTTGGCTTTGAAATACATTTAATATGCTCTATAATTGAGCATTGCCTGGGTAAGGTCTTCGCATTTTGGTGTTCGCGTTTAGATCGCGCAGTTCGGGTTTATTCCTTCTAATAGTAAATTGTATTATATTTTCCCACAGGTTCGCGTTGTTATTTCCTCAAATAGTTGTGGTATATTGTCATCATTGCTATTAATATTTCACGTTTAAGCTGCGTGCATGGTGGCGCGAAAAGTGGGGAGAGTTTTGGGATTAATTTTTTCTTCACTAGCTGTCGCTCTAAAGGGTGTCTGCAAGGTAAAATTCAAACCCAAAGACCAGGGTATTGCCCTGGTCGTTTGGTCGCATTTGGAAGTTTACCAAGACAGCAATGTGCAGTGCACAGGACGAGAGTGTGTTCTAGCTTAGCACGAGGCATGATCGGCTGCGGCGATAGCGTAGTGTCCTTGTGCAGAGGCCAGCGAAGTTTATCTATTTGTTCCACCGCTGGTTCGAACCCTCTCACTGGAACAATTAATTTATTTGTGCATAGCCTCTGGCTGAGCTAGGTTTTTCCAAGGGCACCTTCAGGTTCAGACTGCACACCAACTTGGTGAGCCGCTTAGACCTTGTGAGTTAGAGATTTCGCACCAAAAATTTCGGCTTGCTCTGAAATGCAATAGAGAAAATAGCTTCGTAAAGTTTTTTAAGCAACACGAGTGTGGTGAATAGCTCTCAGGACAAAGTACCAGCTATCTCAATTTCCGGCTTTTTCAAAGAAGAAGCGCTCATAAATGCAACCAGGACTGTTCCACAGAGTGAGAGGATTTACTGAGAATGCGATATTTTTCTGCTAAGTAAAAAAACTTCTGGCAATAAAATTATGAACTGCTGCAGTATTCATTCTGATATATGGGACTTATTCGCTGCATAAGGCGGCTGTGCTGATTACCAGTCAAAGAACTGACATATTGTATGGTCTTGACCTGAGGAGGGTTCACTGTCTTTGGTCAAGATATAAATACTTGCAGACTGACATCTTTTCACAGTGAATATACCGGCAACGCATCCGTTCAGAAGGTTATAAATAAATTCTACAGGAGGTTAGAGGGAAATGTTTTCAAAGTTCCTTACACCCGCACTGTGTTTGCGTATTTCTGGGGGCACCGAAATATTTTAATATTTCTCGTTCAACACAGCAGCATTTTGTGCTAATCGATCAGCTACGGCTATTTTTTTACAGCGCATAGTGCCTCATATTCCTTGTTTAGTACTTGTAGTATTTTAAATGGATTTGTGAACTCATGCGTCTTGAGAGCCGAATTCAGAGCATCGATGTAGCATGTCTTAGCGAATCAAGCTCAGCTAACTGGCGGGACGGTTGGTACACTATACAAGCGCGAGCTAATGAGTACCCAGCAGAGCAGTTCCCCTTTTTTTTCTAGCTGCTAGAAGGCGTAGAGGCTGCTCCCGAACAAAATGTGCCACATGCCTAACGGACAACGAGAAGCCAGTGGACGTGAAATACATTCAGACATTGACATTCCCTGAAAAACAGCGTTCACATATCTCTTACGATGATGGTAGAAACATGTCGAAGCAAAGAAACTATCTCTGGTTTTTTAGCACGAACAGGAAATATTTTCCGTATGGAATGCGCTCGGCTGACAACAACTGACCACCTCTTATTTGGAATTAGCACTTGCGCACTTCTTGTGGAGCAGACACTCAGCTCACTGAGCACTGGTTGTCATATGAATTCTGCTGTTTGCTTAACCAGCAGTGAGAACACGTCGCCTAAGTAGCCACCACCTTAGCTTTCGGTTACTTCTTTGTGTTAGAGGAGTTTTACACCAGTGAGATTACGTTCATTCGAGGGTTTCTTGATCCTCGTGGAGATTTGAGCACTCAAGAGTGCGCGGTGAAAAGGTGCGTGGTACCTTCCCTGGAACATTGATATTTTCATGCCCCGAATTTCACTGTCGACGGATCATAAGAGCACGCCGATCAGAACAGTGCGCTGTTCGGGAAGGCTTTTCGCGCACAAACGGAAAGTTCTCGACAACGGCGCAATGATAAATGTCCGAAACTGTGCTGCACTGAAGCAACAAGCCATTGAGCCTATATTATCTATTTAACTTGTGAAATCAGGCTCAGGGCTGGTTTTTTTAGTTTAAAATGTTTCTAGAGATGCATCGAGGAAGGTATCGCAACGCTGTGCCTTTCAATAAGTTGCTGCTCATTCAGTATACATTGCACAGATGCAGTGTACAGATGCATTGTGAGATCACTTGATCTAGGTTCTCATTAGACTAGGGGTATCAAATTTTTTGCGATCAGTTGTTCCTCCTTCTAACTGCAGACGAAGAAAGAGATAACAAAGCTATGTTTCTTATTTCAGCGATGGTGCTTGTCTCCTCTACCTGCTGTGTCCTTTTGCACAGCACGTATTCGAATACAGGACCTGTATTCTGTTACCTTATATAGCAAATGGCGAAGCTCCTCGGCAGTTCCTTGATCTACGTGGTTTACGCAGAGCTTCGTCATTATAGAAATACAATCTTGTTACCAGTCAAAGGTACAGTCACTTCGATATATATTGTGCTTCTAGCGTAGCATTTTCTGTGTATCCGAACTGTGTTCCGCCAATGTCAGCCGCTTCAAAACAAAACGAGCCCTCCTATTCTGACGCTGTGCCACCTAGTCAATAATTTCTGCAAAATTTTTAGAGAGCACATGCATAGTAAGTTACTGCTCGCTCAAGGGTATGAGAAACCACCCCCGTCGGTAGCTGCTTATATTTATCATCGTCATCAGCCCGACTCCGCTCACTACGACTACGACTACGTCTCCCATATCTTGCCAGCTAACCCGGTCCTCTGCAAACTTAACAAAATCATCACATCCGCCCCCTTAAATTTCTGCCGCCCTCAACTGCGCTTTTATTCTTTCTCTTGAATCCGGTCTGTCACCCTCAGCGACCATAGACCGCAGCTGCTGCCGCCATCACAATTGCTTTCAAGATTACAGTATTGGAGTAGGAATACTCTTTGCCTACCTTTCGTTTTCCAGTCATCTTTGTTATGCATTGAAAGCAGTTCATTACAGCCAGCACCTAGTAGTTCAAATGCGCGTATTCACGCGGTACCCCCCCCCCCCTCCCCATCGAATCAATGCCAAGTCGCAGTGATTTCATATCATCTAAGACCGACTTTTTAAAGAAACACTTCCCAGCTGTTGATGTCTGGCTAATATTGCAACTCTTCTTCATCCGAAATCGTTATTCATGCGATCTCAGCCCAACTTCTACCGCAGGTGAGTAGGTATTATCGTAATTTGCATAAATATTTCGGCGAGCCGCCTGCAATATTGACGGAATCATATATGTGCTACCGAAATTTTGAAGCATCAAGTTTGTTCAATTATCCAATATGGTAGTCTACGTGAAGCCTGTGCTAGCCAGTATGTTGCCGGTTGATTTTCAGTGTCTACATTAGTGATCTTCTCTAGTCAGGCCGTTTGTGCTGCTAGTTTATAAAGAGCGTAGCGTGGTATCCATGCAATAACAATGTGCGAAACCGAGCCCAACGGAAGCTATTATTTTGCTGACTCCTTGCAGGCATCTTGAATTTCTCATACGAAACAAGCAAGGCGCCAGTATTACAGAAATAACTTGCACGTCTGGTTGCAATTACTTAGAGTATGTGTGTTGAAACTATTTCCCTGATAAAAATTCTCAACGGACAGTCGCACTTGTTCTAAACAGCTATGAAAATTGACAACCGCGATAGTTTGTTTTCTCATTGTCCTTGAGAGCGAAGAGCTTAACGGGATGCCAAACTTGCCTATTGTTCGTTGTGTGCAGAAAGGATACGAAGAAATTCTCTAGGGACGTGACGAGACTAGCTGAGATAAGTCAATATTCAAGAACAATAGGAGCTTCACTCGCACTTTGCAGCTTAAGGAGCTGTTTAATCGCACAAAATTCAGTGGGGGCTCCGTCAAGGAGTCATCTATATGACTATAATCTTCGTACATTAGGAAAAACTGTCACCTGTGTGGAGCACCGTTCGAAGTAGTTTCAGGAGAATGGGAGGCCGTGGTCGAATTTGTTGAAGATGATTGTTCGCTCCTCCTTGAGCTGCTTGAAAGAAAATATGGATGCCTGGCTAGCATAACGATGGGTGTAGCGTGCATCAATATTCCTCCCAAAATGAGCAACGCTCCTTCCAAAGCGTGCGTGTCCGCCAGGCGAGTGAACACGAACTGTCCGACGATGCCCGAAATTGCCCAGGAAGCGTAGATAAATGAAGAAGCGATGGCCCGGTACTTTTGAAAATACAGCATGGTGTAGAGGATTGAAGACAATGTGAACACGCCAAATCCGCACCCTGGAAGAGGAGAGACGGATTGCTTGAAGTAATTCTCTTTACTTCCTTAACCAGCACTAGAGACAGTGCTAAAATGGTGGGCTCCCGATCAGTTTTGGCACTCTGTTGTTCCTTAACGTTCAGCATATTTCTACTACATATTTTTCCGTAATGGAAGCATTGATTCGTTACCTCATCAAGATTGCGTGATGAATCCGACGTCGCAAAAGCGCTCGCTCACAGATCACGCGGACGCTGTCTCGCCGAGCTGGAGACCAGTGGCTGCGCCGCTGCCGTACCGAACAGTTAAGCACGCGTTGTGTCAAATAGGAGGGGAGGGCGGGGGGGGGGGGGCACGCAAAGCGCTACCACCCACACAAGAGGAGCTCCTTGAAAGAAGTGCCGATCTGCAGCCGATCTGCACCATTGGGGTATGCCGACGCGAAGCAACACCGCCTACAACAGATTCGGCGAGCCATCTGACCACAGCGCGCCTGCGAAACCGTAGACGAATTTGAGGGGAGGCTTGAAAACATACGAAAATTAGACGTCGTCGTCTGCCTGAACAACTCCCTACTGCAGCGGCCAATAAGTACTTTAGTAAGCATATAATGTAAAAGGAGTTTCCAGTGTCTTGCAGCGGGCGCATTAGGCTATGGTATACACGTCTGACCTCACGCGCGTAGAACACCGACACCAGGAGCGTAGCCAGGGAGGGCTTTCAGGGCTTTAGCCCCCCCCCTTCCCCCCCCCCCCACCCAGAATTCTTCAGAACGGTCACCAACCGCAGTAGGGCCCTAGTACATAGCGCGACATCTGTTATCATGGTTTTCTTCTTGCCTGGATCGTGTGTCTTTCCGTGTGTAAAGTTTACTATCTGTGATTGCGCAAGATGTTTGTTTTCCTTGTTTGACGCCTTATATAGAGTGACTTTTGCTTACATACGCATATTTAATGGATACATACTTGCATTTAAATATCTTCATGCGAGGTTTTGTGTATAAACACAGTGACTTCGTTTGTAATAGTTGTATCTCAGCAGTTCTAATACTCGCTTTTATCTTCGCACTTCTAATATGTATTTTGCAGAACTCTTGCTTTATACATGTGCCGCTGTTGCGACTAAAATTTCGGTGCAATTACTCGGCAATACATGACCGGTGAAAGCTGCTGCTGCGCAGTACACTGGAATGAAGGACAGCGTCATTGAGATTTTTCCCTGCCCGTAACATATATACAAACGTGTAAAGGTTCTTGAACGACAAAGATTCATTAAAATATTTGTCCTCTACTTGCTTATTTCATGGCCTTTTTGCTTTTCCAAAACGAAAGACATTGGCCATGCCAAAACGAAAGACATCAAAGAGCGCATTGATTAGGCAATGTTCTACTGATTCACTATGCTACACTGCAGGTGGTGGAACTGTCTTCTGCCAACCATGAGGAAGGAAGGTGAGCACATGTAACATACGTGGTTTATGGATTCATTTATTGTAATCATCCGAAATTAGTGAAGCGTTCCCCTGCAGCCCTTCGACATGTTCACTTTTCTGCGTGCTGCGAACTATAGGAGACAGCCCGTTTTATTTTATGAAATTTGCGTATTGCCCGCGTATTATACCCGAAACGCATAGGTCGTCACGCCCTAGTTATCAATATGTTGTGTATCCTTTGTAGCAGATATCCATGTTTTTCCTCGCAGATTCCTTTCGTATAAAGGTATCATCTGAACCAGGATGCAAAACTTCAGCACAACAGGCCAGCGTCCAACGCCTGAAGCCCCCAACCTAAAGGCAATCATTCTTGACAGAAGCGTTTAAGGGCAACAAGAAGAATTCTTTCTAGACTGATTTATGCGATGCCTTAGTGGCTGCAAACACTCAATATAAAAAAGACGAAAATCCGGTATTCAAACAGTTAACACCTACAGAAGTACTGCAATCAACGTGTCATCTGAATCTACACTGCGAAAAAACTATCTTCGACCTCTGTATGAAGATAAACTTTGAAAGATTCGAAATGAGATTGGTGACTCCTGAATTTGGGTTTCCGTAGATGAAACACCAGATGTGAGGGGGCGGTTTTTTGGTCACTTCCAGCAGGGAAGCTTAAATGGGACGAGGTGTCAAGGTCATTCCTTGTGTGTTCTAAGCCTTTGGAGAGGACTAATGGGGCCTACTTTCTTAACCAATCCTTAACACTTCTCTACACAAATAGCGTGGGAGACTGCAAGGATTTGCATCTTTACGCGGATGCAGGAACCTATGGAAATGTGGCTGCAAGTCACTGAATGCTACAACTGCCACCTTTCTGACCTAAACACCGCCATAAACAGTCTCTCAGGCGACGAGAGGGCTTCAGACAGGAGGGCTCAAGCTGCTCTCTTTCGGGACAACCTCCAAAGGGACCTCGCGCATTTGTCCGCTAACTTCGCTTTTCTTGCGAGCACTAGAGAAAAAATGGAATATGCGGTTGCAATGCTCACTACCAGCATTGGTATGATATCGAATGAGCAGCAACGAATCGCTCCTCTTCCTCGCGGACAAGTTGCCGCGAAAATCCGCGCCAAGTTGCGGTCCGTCTTGCCAACTTGAGGAGTGCTTCCTGGTAAATATTATATAATACCGAAGAGTGTAAAGCCATCAAGTGTTTCTAAATACAAGGAGGCTCCTGTAACATCCGTTGACGTTGTGCGTTCCTTCTCAGCTGATAACTGCTAGCCCTCGGACCCAGAGATGGTATCTGTGTGCTACTGCTTTCCTAGCTTTAACAGTGATTTCTAAATCGACAGTGTTTATTTATCATGGATTCCCAGCGGATGTATGCCGGCCCGTGTATAATTTTATAAGTGTTTTAGGCATATTCAGCGTCAAGAGCACAAAGGGGCTACATTTTTAACATTTGGTATTTATGGGTTCCAGGCTTTTTCTGTGCTTGTAAATGCGGCCTCTAGTGAAGAGGACCACGAAAGGCATCATGAAATGGAAGGTTACGACACAAAAGAAGCATCTTCCTCGCCTCTAAGGTGCCGCGGCGCAGCTTCAGTCATCGCTAAAACTGCCCACTCGTGGACCTCATTCTTGCATGCTGCTCCGGTCGGGTTTCTCGCACCCACTGCACCCGCGGGGAGATGGACGATACAGGCGCTAGGCACGAGAAACGGGAAGCGCGGGAAGCACGCGAACAAGGTCAATAAAAGTGCCCAGGCGGCGTCCTGTTCGATAAACGATTGCGCCGCTACGGGATCTGCGGCATTTGGAAAGGTTGGTTATGGCAGAACCCGCCCCAGGGGCTCAACGGCTGGTCAACATGAGACGGCTGAAGAAATACCGGCCACTGCGGTCGTATTGAAATGTAGGAGGAACCCAAAAGATGCTCGTGTGTTGTGCAGTGTCGTCACGTTGAAGAATCTCAGGTGGTTGAAACTGATCCGGAGCACAGCACTGCAGTGCCTTTATATTTCTACATTCTTTCACTGCCTCCTTCTTTTCTTCCCTCTCAACGCAGCCGAAGCGCCGTCCAAATGTTACGAGTACAGCTAGTTACTTATTCCCTTTCCCCATAGCGATATTGCCAGAAATAAATCAAAGCATGCTCCGAGGTTAACATTCAACTGCAAAAAATGTGAAAAACCGCAAGATTTGACTTTTCCTCCTAGTATAAAGTAATAGTGTCACTTACTACTACAAAAACTAATTCATCACTCGAATGTTACAAAATACACGAACACCAAATATAAAAGCACTAAGCTGAAATGACATGAACAACTACTCAAAGACATCGGACTTTTGTCCGTACACACAAGCTTGATATTTCAATTTTATTACTCACCATGAATTACTCCGAGAGTTATCGTCATCCAGATAATATTTGGGCTGAACGCTGAGACCACCACTCCCAGAAATGCGACAATGGTGCTCAGTAGAATAATGTTAGAGGCTTTCACGTAGCCTTGCACAACATAGACCACAAATCCTGAAAATGATTTTAAAGCATGCATGAATGGTGTATAATAAGCGGTTAAAGACCCCTAAACAGCATTTTTCTTCACCTTTCAAAACACCGCCACTCAACAACCCGGTTTTAGTCTGGCGAAAATTTGTGTACATAATTTCGGGCAAGAAAACAGCGAAGAGTGAAGACACGGCATTTAACTGCATGAAAAAAACATGGGGGACCACTTAAAACTCTGCCTTCAAGGACATGACGCGACAGCGGTTCATCTTTCCCACGCAGACACGAACACTGTTTCCGCTTTCACAGAAAAAGTGATTACGTCAAAGGCCACACACCACAAATGTAAAGTTCTCATTTAACAAACCCGTATTACCATGCAACCGTGGCGTAGGGGTATCGTGTCGAACTCGCAAACCGAGCGTCTGGGGCTCCATTACTGTGTAGGCTACATAGGAGCAGTTACTAGGAACACACCGATTTGTCTACTGCGTAGCAGCTTTAGAGGCGACGCTTGTAACGTGAGTCGTCATCTGCTCCCGTTTAGGTTAGGGTGAGCAGTAAGACGACGGTCGACGGACCGTGTGCTTGGCGCGGTGCTCGTGGTTACTCCGATTGCTGAAGATCCGAGGCCTCGCTGGGGTGGCTGACCCCTTCTTTGGGAGCCGCTTGTAACAAATAATGCGCATTTTTATTTCCCGCCGATACCAGCTTTTACGCTACTCGTGGCCCTTATTCTGTGTCAATAGAGCTAGTTCTTGGGTCAGTTGCTGCATCTTGAAATTGTAACCTGCTGTCACGTAAAAAATTGTTGATATTATAAGAAACACTCCCCAGAATTGGGAACAAGCTTATCTGATCTTGTTACAGAGGTAGGTGACCCTTGGAGTAACAAAAAAACAAGTAAAATTCATCAATTTTGTCATCATGTTAAGGCATTCTCTTCAGTTACGCTACGTGGAAGAAAAAACAGTATCGAAACAATGCTTCTACGCCGAATGGTCTCATTGCTAATACCTCTGGCTCGTAGCGATACACAAAGGAAAATAAGATTAATAGTGTTTTGGTGTCGATTTACGAGTTAATACATTACTTGTAGCCATTGAGTCTGGATTAGGGTGCATTAATCGAGGCACTTTGACTAATGTTCAATGTTTTGTTGGCGACGAGCACAGGGTAATTATTTAAGGAAACACAGCCGCTGCATTCCTCGCGTTTTTTTTTATTTTAGTAAGAGTTTGATTAAGAGGGGCCCCAATTATTTCCGGATAACCCAGCTTCTGGCATGCAGTAGAGTTCTACGTTATAAAAAGAAACCAAATGCCCAGAGTGTTAATTATGAATTCCACCGCAAGAAAGACACACGCGACAAAACGAAAAGAGGCTTAATGCACCTCAGAGAGCAAATAAAATTGTAGTTTAGTCGGCGCTTATATACTGTCTGCTTTAAAAATATGTCATGTAGATATGTAGCAGATATTCAATGGTTCGCGAGAAATCGTGCAGAAGAACCCAAGCACCAATCCTGAACTTGCTTGGTCATTTTTCTGTTGATGACGATCGACAAGACAGCGCAATCAAGATGTCAGCAGCAAGCTCGTTCACGTGACAGTGGAAAGCACGGCCGAATATCAGCGTCACAGAAGAGATGGATGTCATGGATGATCAGATGGATAAAGCTAGAATCTCATGCAAAGCGCAATAAGACGTAGCATCAATGACACGGTGAAGTTCCGAAGTTCTACTGAGGTTGAACGCAAGCAAAATTAATGGCAGCGCGGAGCGCTTATGCCACCGTTCGAAACGACGGGTCCTCATATTTTGAGCTTTTGTGTGGTAAACCAGCGCCTCTGTATTTTTCTTTCAGCGGCCCGGACAAATACGGCTGGCCTGACGGCTCAAAGCACCTTCCTACCCCCTTCCCGGCTCTACCACGGCGCCTCGCCTTCGTGCCTGCTCCACGGCCTTTGAGGAGTGCCCTTTCGTGGTGACATCCTACGTTGTAACACGCAAGTACTCAAGAGGCCGCAAGCTGCTGCATGCTGCTGGAGAAGTAAGCTTCGAGCCGCCGATACAGAAATCACTCCATTCAATGCTAAAGCCCCCCAGACTCACTGCACGCACCTAGCGTCGCGTTGTGGCATTTAACTGATCCCAGGCGTCAACAGCCAAGCGATCACTCCGGCTGGCATTAAAAATTTTGAGGAGGAAACAAAGAGGGACTAAATGACCGGTGTGACCCATTTTTCAAAATCACGGTATCTTAATAAAAATTACCTTTCTGCGGTTTATAATACATTTTTCTTCCGAATGGCAGGACAGTCGGTCTTTCTGATTTGAACAGCGGAACTACTGATACGCAGGAACGACCGACGCGCAGATATTTTGAACCCATGAGAGAAGATAATGTGTGCAGGGCAACACGTGCTCATGTTGTCATGAAGAGGAGCATGTGTTGCTGTTATTCCCTCTTCCAGTGTTCGGCTGTCCTGTATAGACAGTTCGAGGAGCCTATACGCAAGATTTTAGAATCATCCGAGATCACATGTGCGGAATCATATGGTGGATACGTAAAATGACTGGCATAATTGGCGGAACGATTTTGAATCTTTAGCACGAACAGTTCTTGGTATTCTCACTTCATCGCGTATGAGTTCTAGTTTCTCTTGCTTGTGTTGCTCATGTGCACTAAATGAGCGTTTGCTAATGTTCAAAGCTCGTCCTGTACACACTGCGTGCATTGTGAACGCTTTTATAATATAATTACGGTCGGACGGTGGTGCAGTGAGAAGCGAAGAGATTCAGAAGCGTAAAGAGTTTCTTTGAAAACGGAGTTCCCGAAGTACTCGATACCGAAGGAGAGACTGCTATGTCCTCAGCCTCTCCACTGAGCAACTTCTCAATATGGGAGTGCTGCCTGCTATCCAGGCGCAAAACGCAAGAAACTCGCCGATGGTCAACAATATCTTTCTGGTGCGTTAGGACGTAACCAGCTCGTGTGAAATCACATGACAGGAAGGGAAACTGGAGTAATGAATTGTATGGCGTGCTTGGCTTACTGAATGAGACCGACCGTGCATGTGGCCAAAGCCACGCATATATTGGCCGCTAGCGAAAAATCAGATGCAGGCGGCGTCACTGAAGCAGTTGTCGGCATAGTTTCACACTGATGGCGGGCACAGCAGGACCGGTATTGGCAACGGGAAGTTTGTCTACGCCTGTTGAAAAAACGTTAACCACAAGTTTTTGAGAGAAAAATGTTTTGTACATTCAAAACTGCGCAGCCTTTGCCCTTGTCCTTAAAATCATTTACCCTTGCAAACTTAGACGATGCCACAAAGGTGAAACATAACGGTGACGCAAAAGATTTTGGTGGTTGGAGAAATATACCGTCCTATTAGGAGACATTCTTTTCAAGGGGCATTACCAGAGTAGCCACACGTTCGTACACCGTTAACTTTTCAACAGCTCGAAGCAGGTTGCAACAGGAAAGCACCAAATGGCTGGAAATCCCGCGCTTGAAACAAATGGCGAGGTTATTTAGGATACGCACTAGCAGACAGGTTCGTGTCCTGTCGGAACGAATTATTGGTTTCTTCGCTGCAGCTGCAAATGGGGCAAGCGCTTCTGACTACAAACATTACACGGCTTGTTATTCGGAAAATGGCGCAGTAACAGGCGTTGCAGACGAACAGATGGCAGCACATCCGGTTGCCGAACGAGAGCCGGATTAAATGCTGGATTCCGCCCCCTGGAAACAAGCCGCACCGGTCATGCAACATGCTCACAGACGAAACGTTCTCCTCAGTCGTAGCGACGCGTCGATGTCGATGGGCGATAGTAGTAGGGTAGAAAACCTTCAAAGGGGCGCGGAGAGAGGCTGAATAAACAACAGACATCTTTCGCGGATCATCGTAGCTATGTTGAAGGCACACAACCTGTGCGAGAATCCGGGTGTCCCTTAGAAGCATCATGTTTAAAACATCACAGCCGCTGGCAGAAAAGACAGGCTATATTTTATTCAGCTATGTCATAGATGTGTTGACACGCCCGCTGAATACCACATATTCTGAACTGAAGGGCTGGGATTTTATCCTGCTTCGCGCCTTTCATGTCGAGGCGCGTTTGGCCCAAAGATTAAGCACAGCAGTGCATATCTGAGCTAGTCCTGTTCATGCAGACCAGGAGGCAGACTGACGCTCACTCCTTGTACAAAGAGTTCGCTGTGTCCGCAGCGGTAAAGTGACTCGTTTATCAGCGTCGTGGCAGTATTCGTCTTTACAGATTTATTATATTTACGGGTAATGAAACCTTTCTTCCGTACACGAGAAAACAGGAAATTGATGCAGAAGAGCCCAAATGGTGAGAAAAAGAATGAAATCCATTTCATTCATAGATTCGTATTCATAGATTTCTGCACGATAACAAACGGAGACAGCACAGAGACTGCACAGAGCGCGGAATTAAACTGAGTTTATCGCGCGCTGTGCGTGTTTATAGCAAGTGTTTCAGGGAAGACTTTAATTATTATTAAAAAGAGGCTTTTTTAAGTAAAAATATGGCGTTAATGGCATATCACTGCAGTGTTGGGGGACGCAGGAAAGCCGGTGAATTGTCTTAAGAAGTTGGCTGGTTAAGTAAATGCTAATAACTTTTTAGCTACCGCAGCTAGGCAACTGGTTGTAATCGAAGATTTGTAGCGGTTTGTTAGTAATAGCCATATCAGTTTTTAGAATTTCGAAAACGCGATTATGCTCGGCGCTGTGCCTCGACAAAATTTGGCTACATCATGCCAAAATTCATGCGCTTTCGAAAAGCACGCAGGCGAAGCAAATTTTCTAGTGCGCTTAACTAATCAAAAAAAGCCAAATTTTGCCGAGCCACAGCGCCAAGAGTAAACGCCTTTTGGAAATTCTAAAAATTGATGTACGTATTACTAACGACTGGCTACAGATAATTAATTACTAGGCGCCCAACTCAAATAGTTAAAAAGTTATATTTTTAAAATTAGTTAGCCAGCTTACTACGTAAAACGATTCACCGGTTTTCTGGCATCCGCTAAGACTTGTGATTCTATCATGGCGAAGTCACATTTTTGCCTTTAAAAAATCTATTTCTGAGAATTACTTTCCTGAAACACCTGATATATATTTTAGCGCGCTCTCCATGCAAAGCAAAAAAATACAACGATATGTCACCTTATGACTTGCAACGGCATGTGCAGGTCGCTGCCGCAGCATGCGTCGGGGCTCTGTAGTGTCATCCTGTTTTTCGTGTTCATAGTGGCGCTGTGCGGATGCAAGCATGAAGTTTCAACTAGCCAAGCAATCTTTTTTTTGAACTATTAAACGATGCGCACGTTTTACACGCCACGACCGCAGGTAAGCAGTATTGAGCAAATGCGGAAGAGGTCGGCGCACTGTTAATCGGTTGAAGCCGGACATTTCCTTCAAAACGTTCTTTCGAGTATGACGTTCTTTTTTCTTTAGAGCGCAAACGCAACAAAAAAGCTGAAACACTTGAAACGCGTTGCACTGTGGCTCACGTTTAAAGGTTTTACTGAAAACTTTCCTATCCTATTTATACCTGGTGCTAGAATTTTTTTCTATGTGACTCGCTGCGGCTCGCGTGTTTTACATATGCATCGAGTATGAACGCTGGGTGCGAAAGTTGACACTTCCAAGTTTGTAGTTCCAAGTCAGGCACAAATCTTTTCACATAACTTTACAGAACATTCACGTTCGAGTCTTGCCAAGAGCACAACCTGAATACGAGCAACAAAAAATTCTGCGGTATGCAAGTATACCTTCATATTAAGCGAAAATAAATCCAAAAACCGCGAACGCATTATCGCACATCAAATAAAGAAAAACATGTCTGGCCTAGAAACGTCCCTATCGACACACATGTGCAGACTTGGCTACAATTTTAGATGCCGCAGCTACAAGGCTCTGCACTGCGCATAGAAGAACGATCCTAAGTTTCGAGTCAGGGGACCGTAAATAATTTCGCCGCACAGCATCAGTGTTTTCCAGCAAGAGCATTTGCCGTAAAAGCGAGGTTTCGCGTCTCAGCACCAAAACCATTAGCTTCGGAACTCGTGGCCAGCAGTGCATGTTACGAGTGGAGTCTTACCGGCAAAATGGCCGCACATGGAAAATGCGCTTTGTGGCCAGGACGCTTGTTCCCTGCTGATGTTAAATTTTTCCATGGCGAGGACGAAAACCAGCCCGAGGCAGGATACCGGCATACAGATGAGAAATGCAGCAGAAGCCATTGTCGTGGGAATGCCCCAGCATTCATCTTGGGGCGGCGTTTCTTTGTCTTCGCTGCGGGATCTTCTGTGAGATTGCTGAGTATCCGGGACCATGATGCCCTATTTCCAACGAATGTCCGGCGCTGAGGTATTTCTGTAAGAATGAAATCCATGCGACTATAGATATTAGCTCACAATGGCTCATCAGAACGAAAGCTTTAGATGGAATGAGGAGTGGTCTGTTATATTTGCAGTCACTGGGTTTCGCAACATCACTTTCTTATGATCTAAGGTTTTATGACTTGACGCGTTTTTTTAAAGGGATGCTGGAGCTCTTCAAAAAATCATTTAAATTGGTCGTAAGCTGTATTTTTTCTTGAGGATATGAATAACATGCATAATCAAGCCGCAACTAATCCTAAGCACCTTTATTTGCTCAAGAAATGCGCGCCGGCGGCCCCACCCACGCAGCGCCATGGCTGCCATCTCGAGTTCAGCGGTATTCACACTTGGGAGAGCTCCACCCTACTCGAGCTAGGTGAGGTGCTGTGTACACTTCACCACAACGTGACGCCTTAGGGCGCCGGAGCGGGGACTACAAGTCTCCTTGAGAATGAGCGGCGTTTCCATGGTGTTTACAAAACCTAAGGCTGGAGGGGGGTAAGCAGTTTTTTCTTTAGTGTCTTGGCAAGCTGGCGGGTCGCGCTTTTTGGGACGTCCATGGCGGCATTGTATTCGCTCGTTTCTGATTTTTCATGGAGTCTGGTGACGTTTATGTGCTCCGTTGCTATTGCAAAGCTAATTATGAACACTGACGCAACATTTATGTTTCTTTCACGCTTAGAAAAGACCTGTGCACAACCGCTCGGGTCACAAACAGCGCTGACTGCGACGTTTCATCTGCGGGAATGCCCGGAGCAACCGCACACTCACGTCACGACCCTCCCTACGCTTTGCATTTCGACTGTGGCAACCAGATGCGCAGGTATGCCGCTCTACGAAGCGTGTGCCTCCCAGAACCAGCTTTATTTTCGGCCATAAATTCCCTACTGAAAGAAGAAGCTGTAGGATGTAATAACCTCATGGAGGCTTCTTCATACGATTGTCATACGATTTACATGGTGCTTTATGGCATGTGTATGATATTGTAGAAATCTATGAGATTTGCATGACAAAACGTGTTAGGTTATTGCACCACAAAGTTTGTTTTCCCTAGGGAAGCCCCTCGCGAAAAGGCCTCATCTACAAGGAGAATGGGAGCGTAGCGCAAACGACTAGAACCGAATAGACAGACTACACAGACTGACTGAACCCGGCAGGGCGGCGGAGGGGCGGCGCAAACGCGCTCTCGGCGACGCGCACCGAACATCTGTCGTCTCATATGAGTGATATTATTCTCGGAAGCCGCCACCCAACCGTCTCTCGTGAGAATGCGGGAGCTCGGGAGAGGTTTGAATTGGCCGGTGACATCACCATATCGCCTCCCCGAAAGAGCCCCTCGCGTTAATCCCTCTTTAGCTTCGATAGCGCTGACGTCACAAGTCGTGTCTGCTCTAGCGCTCCCGCGGCAACGGTCGCATGAAAGTGGTCTGCTGTAACCTCCATTCACACATGATGCTACATAGAATTCTTCCGCTACAAAAAATAGTCGATTCTCACTAAAGAAATAATTGTAAACATTGTAATTTATCACCTGTCACTTGCTTTACACAATCAATTATTAGAAAGTTGATTTCGTGTACTGCTATGGTTGGTCAGCAGAGTAGTACAGGATGCGGCTAGTCATGGCCCATTGTTACCAACTGCTGGTTAGCTTGTATCCTAGAATAGCACACGGCACGCGCTTTCTTACGTTACGGTCGTGGGCATGCTGACAACAAACTATAAATTACCCAAAGGTGTTTGAGACTTTCGTGCATCCTACTGAGCCCATATCAATTCTAGACGTCGTTATAAAAGCTGCCGGAGGCACTGGCGAAACGGCGAAACTAAAAGGATGTTAAGTACCCTTTCATGTCAATAGGAAGCTATCATGTGTGCTTCATTTCGTAGCATTTGTGCAGGATTATTGGTTGGAAAAAGTGGGCGTTAGAAAGTAAGCATATAATGTATCTGCAACAGCAACGATTATTCTTAGGCCACAACACATTTCGACCAATGCGAGATGCAAAATCTCTCGTAAGTTTGGAGTTTCTGATCCCTTCGTCACAGTCTACTTCTCTTCGCAAATTCGCCTACCAGAGGCAATTACGCGCTCGTTCTTTGAGCGAAGACTGATGATCATGTAACCCTTGTTACACAGACATGTTCAACGTCACTTCCAAAGAGAGGCACTCACCTTTGGTGTCATGCGCGCATCGTCACACGATGAGCTTTAGTGAGATGGACTTCAGAAACGATTCAGCGCGATGAGAGTTCCATGAACTCATTGCACTCGGGTTAGGCGAACTTAACTCTGTGCGCTTGTACATGTCTAGTGCTATAAAAATTCCAGTACAATGCAGGCTTGACTATAGCTCGCGAAAATAGTTTAGAACAGCGCAGGCATCGTCTAGCGGAAGCAGGTGCGGGCCCTTTGTCTCTTGGGACACCCGCTACGCGCTACTCTCTGTACTCTGTGAGGTACTCTGTGAGGTACACTGCGAGGGTACCTCTTGTTCAGCCTGTTTCAGACTATAGGATACCGGCGGCGTACTCGGCCGCAGGATGTGAGATTTATGAGGTGAGTGTAGGAGTGATGACGGTCCCCAAGCGAGAGGTTTAGATACAACAACCTCGTTGAAACCATTTTCCAAAAAAAAAAATAAACAGCCCAAGAAGTACATGACTCAAATATAGGACCACCATCCCCCCTCCACCCTCCTCGGCAAAGAGTAGACAGTCTTAGCTGACCGGCTTTACGATCGGCTTTGCCGCTGTGCGGAGCGGAGGCTGAAGTGAGAATGCGCAGTACGCGCATCCGCTAGCGGGTCATCGCTGCGGCGCCCAGCTTCGTTCCGCTGGCGCCTCTACTTGCGTCGCTTCGTATCGCACGGAAACGGCTTGAGCTTCCCGTCTGACTCAAAATGAGCGCTTCCGGCTAGGCGGCAGCGTATGAGTGTGCGTTAAAAATGCGCGTCTTCTACGGCTCTTTTCTCCTGACTAGAGTCCCTGAAAGCGCTCCAAAATGGGCAAGAATTCCTTTTTACAGCGTGGCGTCGTGAAGCTGTATCCTGTCGAGCGTATGTCCGCACATGTGGGCTCGAGTTCCAGAAAAACTCTTGGTTGTAGTCAAGCGCAATTTGACTCTGCACGACATGAACAGCGTAGACTTCCTCACCGACTTCTTTCGGACAGTAGGAAAGCAAATCTTAGGAAGTAGCGGCTTTTACAGCTGTCTCAATTTCTTTTGCTAATGAGTGGATTCTCGTACAGTTATACGTAAAAGCATTCACCTCGACACATTGCAAGTGTTTCTAGTCAGAGATTGTCAATTTATCTCTACTTTAGTTGCGACAAAACGAATGAATACGGTCGGAGTCTGAATTGATACTGTGCGAAGCGTAGAAAGGCAGTTTGCTATGTTTAATCCAGCATGTGCATGTGCCACGGAACTGTATTTGTGTACCTTCTGTCGGTGTAAAATTTCAGTCGATGTTAAGGCCTCATCGTGTCTTTTTTTATTTATGTTTCTTAGGCTAATACGCAGTCCTTCCACTTAATTAGATGTAATCATTTGCAGCTGCATTTCAAGCAGCTCGATACGTATCGTAAACTATTGGTCCTTTCCGAGAATGGTGTGCATTACATTAGTTTACCGGGTTGTAATTTTACATGGCTGCTGGAATCGGCTACTGGAATCAAATCGGTAAACTAATAAACATCCACGCGGCAGATTTCTATAGCGCAAGAGCATCTGTTGTTAAATACACATTTCCCAAGCAGTTTGCCCCATTGAATAAATGCTGTCAATGCCGAAAGCTGAGCTCGTTGGCGGTTCATGAATAAGACTGGTTCAGGGAGGAGGTGCTAATTAATGACGTCACAACCAAAAGTGAAGATGAAGAAATATGCATGGAGAAGTGATGTAACGCGAAGGCAAGATAATCAATAGCTCTCAAAGACGACGCACATGATTCGAAGATAAGGCAAGCATGGGGCGGAAGAAATTTATGTGGGCGGATGAGATTAAAATTTTGCGGAGATAAAACTACTCAGCTTGCACAAGACCTGGTCTACAGGAGAAGTATGGGAGAAGTCTTCGTCCTGCATTGAGCTCAGCCAAGCTGATGATGATGGAATCAGATTAATGGCTAAACAAGCGACTGGAAGCGATTACTCTGCTTACAAAATGCCAAAAATTACTCAGTGCAAGCCTTACACTTTCAGCTCGGAAAGTGATGACCGCGCACAAAAGCGCACATAATTTCTTGGGCTTCACAAACGCAACGTTGGCTTTTGAAATTATTGGAACAGTGGCCACAGAACGAAGCAGTTTTCAATTGATATGTGGTATGCAAAACCGTCCTATCCTGCTTAACCTGGGAGCAATATTAAGCGGAAAGCCTTTAATGGCTCATGCTCGCCGTGCCCGTCCACGCTCGCGATGTCCATCCTTGCGCTGGAATCGTGCCAACTGTGGCCTCACCTCTGCGCAGCGGCGCAACCTCTTCCGTTGATGATGTCCTTGCCCAAAATTCATTTTCTTCATTACGGCCCCTCCTTGTGTTTCTTCTTTCACTCCCACTTCCTCCCTTCCTCTAAAAATGGATGACGGGTGTCCATCTAGATATGCGAGAAAGTTACTGCGTAATTTCCTTTCCTCAAATGCACTTTTCATTTATTTGACTACGGCCTCTCTTTGTCTTTCTTCTTTAACTGGCACTTTCTCCCTTCCTGTGTACGGTGCGGTTAGAGTGTCCAGCGCGACGGTTGCTAGGCAACGCCTCATACGGCCGCATCAACAACACTACAGCCCGATTCAGGCGTCCACTGACCCAGGGAGGCAGTTTTCGCACTTCCTTGCCTTAAAATGATTGGGGTGTAAAACGTCAACGCCAATGCCAATGAACACAATGAACGCCGAGCGTGCAACGGCGACGGCGACGCCGCGGAACGGGCACCAAAGAGCTGCACTCTAAAACACTACAATAAAAAAAGCGACCGCAGACGCCAAAGAAAATAAAAACCGCACATGCGGGAAGCCCGCCACGCGCCATGCTTTCGCCAAGGGCACTTTAGAATTTCCAAAGTGTATTCGGTAATTTTTTTAGGACCACTAGCAGAAGCTAACGAACCGGTTTAATTTAAATACCTGCATCTCACAACATACGCTTTGCCGCATTTCTTTATACCAGGTTAGGCCATATATTAATAGGATATTCATATTTTAATATCACACATGCTTTGAGGTATAAAGAAAATGGAGTGCAGTTGTTCTTCTGGCTGGAGTGGCTGCTTCGAGTCAAAACTGCAGGTTAAACTCCATACACTGCCGAAAACAGAATACAAGGGATGAAAATGCAGGCACACTAGCGGTTGCTAGAATGACGCACCACGCCGGAAGCCCATTGTCGTACACCTACCGTTTGGCAGCTGTGCATATAACTGCTGTCGGCATTTCTTTCCCGGGCGGCATGACATGGCGGGCTGTCCATGTAAATTTATAATCATAAATATTGTTTCGGTGCACGTAGAGCTTCAGCGTCGGTTCGTTTTTGCAGGTCAGCTGAACATGCACACGGAGAGAGTGCTTCGGATATTGAAAATAAATTGGAGCAACAGAAATATATAGCGTTATCGGATATTCTTTTGCTATCGTCAATGCTCTGGCCCCTTTGCTCATCTCTCTTAATTGCGACCCCGGAAAACTCGCGTACACTAATGCTTCTAGTTTGGAGTGTACCCTTTCCCAGTAGGTGTCGTTTGATCTAGAGTTCAACTCCAGCGTAAGATTTTTGCGTTATTAGTTAATAAAACTTTCACCTTTGACGCTAACACGAAAGTAAATAGGTCTCTTGTGGCAACCGTCGTCCTTAGAGATGGCTTCGTATTTTGGGCGCGGCCTCCAAGTAGGCGTACAGCTTACGCGAGCTCATTATTGTGCGAGCCATTGTAAATATCAAAGCAAGGAACAATATAAAGGTGTGTAAAGGCAGTTACTACATCTTAAGCGAAAAGATGGAGCATCACTTGACGAGCTGTAATCGCAGTCACAGCTCTCATCTCTCCATTAAGCTGGAAGATAGTTTGCTGAGCAAGGAATATTTCCTGTTAAAGAGACATTCACATTGTCTCGAAGTTCGTTCCTGTTCGTAATCATTATACCTGCGCTGATATAAAAAGCATGACGGACACTTTCTTTAGGTATGATTACTCTGCTTTAAATACTAAGGAATGATTTTTGAACACTAAGAATGCGGAGAAATTGAAACTCACCACCTAAACCTGAAGCCTGTCATGGAATGGGAAACGCCTCCCTTCGAAAGCGGCAACCAGGATGCCTGTAGAATCACGACTGACGAGAACATAGTGAAAGCATGTAAAGGGCGCCGGAAGTATGTATTGCTTTGACATCAACTGTTTCCGGCCATATTTTACGTTAATTATATCCTTTTTCTGGGTACAGCACTTGCCATTATGGTGAATTTTAGGTCACGCGTGCTTGTGCATTCGGCACTTTTCTTTGGAAATTCTAAAGCAGCATTTATTTGTGGAATTACTGAAGAATAAGTATTCGTCGAATATTTCGGATTTTATTTTACGTAAAACTTAAAATTTCATGCCTCTCATCAGAAGTAGATATGTTGGCTATCTAAGCTCAAGTTGACTTCCACCATAACCTGCTCGGTGTCGTAAAAAGAAGGTTCTTTTAGCCCTCAAACCTGAACTACAAAGTACTGAAGCGAAGCTTTTCTAATGTTCTTGCTCGAAGCCTCCGACACGCAGCCTTATCCCTGTAGCGTGACGCGAGACGTAGTCTGCTTATTCTGGCAAGATTGCAGCCGCAAGAAAATTATTCTAAGGAGTTCGAGATTACCCTACTTGCTTTTCACGCCTTATCCCGAAAGCATTTCGCCGCCTTTAAAGTGAGTGCGGTGGAGAGGGGCAGGGATTTTGATTTCCGACGAACACCACGCCAACTTGCTGCCATCGCCACTGAAGAGTTGTTTCTATTTGTGGGCACTGGTTAGCCTAATGCACAGGATAAAGCTCACCCTAGACTTCAGTTGTCTTTGCTCGCCTCTTTTAGAGGAGTACATAGTCTTTTGTTGGCAGTGACCGGTCTCGCCTTTGCTGTGACACAGCCATGTGAGAATATCAATAGCGCCAACGATGATTACCCGTGCGCTACAAAATTTCAGCATGGCAGAGTGATGAGGCAGACTGAGGCGCTAACACGTTCCTAAAGCCTTAAGCCGAAGTTCGGGTTTGGTTGGCACTCTAACGCTAGTCTGGAAATCAGTAAACCGTAAGAGTTGCTTATAAAAGCAAGAACAACAAAAATCGCTAAAAATACAAGCTGAAAACAAAAAGAAATTGAGCTGATGGAAAACTATATAACATCTTACTAAAAGGCGATTCCTAACCTGAAGACTAAACTAATGGCCTAATGCAGGTTAAAAAAACATCTGCACTTGAAGAGTGGCTCTATTTAGCAAGCTAGGCCTTCCCTCGTTAATCTTCACGGTTGGACATCCGCACGCGTACACTGTGAAGTTAGTTAATAAAATTTACTTAATTCAAGAAATAAAGGACAAAAACGCTAAAACAGAACTCGATGCAGAGACTCGTGTACTGGGCAGTCACCTGGATGACAAGGACCACCACTTGCGAGCGCACTTACCTTAATCTTCAAGAGTAGGTTAGCAGGGAGCGCGCCTTCAGACTCCGGAAAAACCGTGAACATCCAGAGAAGCTATTGCACTTGGTGAGCACCATTCAAATGTAATGTGTGGACATATTTTTAAAGTTCTTTTCGTTTTATTTTCTTCCGAAGTCTTTCGCTGAGAATTCCTAGTCGCGTAGTCAGGTAGCGCGAAACGGAATCTAGCAAAATACCGCCGCTGATAGGTTATTCTCTTGCAAACAGATAAGGCCGTGTCCTGGGAACGATAAAAAATGAGTTTTAAGAACTCACGCAAACCGTAGGTTCAAAATTGAATATGAAAACTTCATCGTTACATGTAACACGGAGCCGTGTGTTCCGCATACTTGTGTCAGGTTACGCAAGGAAGCCTTTCTACTGTGCATTAAGAAAATAACGAAGGGGCCGTACTCTTAGTGTTGACAGTGGGGAAATGGTGGTGAGCATTGGGTACGTACCGGACAGAAAGAATAGATTCATTAATCCGAATGAGTTGAGTACAGTGTGCATAAAATTTTAAAATGAGAATACAAGGTTTCGTGTAACTGACATGAAGAATAAAAGGTTGCATAAAGACTCTTGCATTGTCGGCAGTCATCTTTACTTATTCGTGAGGTGTTATTGAGCTTTAATTTCTGCATAGTTTATTTTTGATATTGCCGAAACGCATTCCTGGCGCCGCCTAGTAGTCGCGCTCAGGAGGCTGGCGCGCGCTCTTCTTCGCCCGTGAGCTCGCTCGCTAGTCGGTTAGCCGGCCGGGCCGTTTCCGCTGGCGCTTGGACGTTGTGGCAAATACAAACCTGCCTACCTGCTTCTGTGACATTTTGGTGGAGGTTCTGGGTACATCCTATGTCCGAAGAGCTTTTGGGTGCCTCCGAAGCCCCGCTACACACCGTGGACACACCTGTGCACAAGGCCAGCCGCCGCTTGAGAGGCTTAGCTCCCGAGTGTGGTCCCCTTCTTTCCTTACCGCGAACCATGACGACTACAGAGGCAAGCCAGCCCGTTCACCTTCCAGTAAGTGCCCAGCCGCTGTTCTTCCATGCTCCGCGTATGCCCACGCCGTTCCATGGCGACAAATTTGAGGATGTTGAGGACTGGTTGACCAACTACGACCGGGTCGCTGCGTTTAATGCGTGGGACGAGGAGCGAAAGTTGCGGAACATTTATTTTTCACTTGAAGACGCCGCCAAGATGTGGTTCAAAAACCACGAGGCTACCATCACCACCTGGCAAGATTGCCGGCAAAAGCTGCTCAGCACATTCGGCAATGACGCAAGAAAAGAGATGGCTGAAATGGCTCTACAGTCCCGAGCGCAGCGGCCCAATGAGAGCGTCGCCATGTTTGTGGAAGAAATGACTCGGCTTTTCAACCGCGCGGATCCGTCCATGTCGGAGGCAAAGAAGGTGCGCCATCTTATGCGTGGCGTTAAAGAACAGATCTTTGTCGGCCTTGTACGTGACCCTCCATGTACTGTGGCTGATTTTAAGAAGGAGGCGACAAGTATGGAGCGTGCCCTACAACAGCGATTCGTGCAATTTGATCGTTCTGCGAACATCAATGCTGTGGACTTCCGCTTGCCGATGAACGGCAACGAGAGTAGCGCCCTTCGCGAGCTTGTCCGAAGCATCGTACGTGAAGATCTGCAAAAGCTGCCCTTTCTCGAGCAACACCCGCGTGTTGGAGGCATCTCGGATGTTATACGTGAAGAGCTCCGGCAAGCAGTGCCATCAATGCCATCCCCCCAGTCGCCTGCGCCGTACGTCATGTCCTACAGCGACGCGTTGCGTACCCCTGCGCCAGCACCGCCGGCACCCCACAGGCCCGCTCCTCTCGTCCGTCCTGCACCCCGACATCCAGCTCCGCCTGATGCGCCCGACACTCGACCGCCCGTTCGCAAAGCACACGTGTGGCGTACGCCGAACAATCTACCGCTGTGTGTCCACTGCGGCGAAGCCGGACACGTACTGCGCCACTGTCCATACCGTCAGATGGGCTTGCGCGGATTTTCACCGGATGCCCCTCGGCCGCGCTATGGTGAACGACCTCGGGACATCGACCAGTACCTCAGCGCCAACGTCCCACCTGCGTCCCCACCGCGACGCCAGTCCAGGTCGCCATCGCCGCGACAGTTTTCTCCCAACCGGCGTATTTCCTTCCGGCAGTCCCCAAGTCCGCGCCGGGAAAACTGAGGACGGCGACTCTCGGAGGTAGAGCCGCCGTCGATGAGCCCTACGACCAAGATCCTCCATTCGCCGATTCGATCAAACATTCCGACCTCCGACCCGCCGCACCGACCAGCAGTCCGACCACTTTCCGACGATCGCCGCAGTTTTCCTCCGACGCCCCCAATCGACGCACCGAACGACCAACGAGTCCGACGACCTCCCGACGATCACAGAAGCTTACCCTTGACGCCGCACTTCGACGCACTGAACGACCCGTCAGTCCGACGATCCGTGATACGGCGCACTTCGTCGACGGTGAGCATCTTTCCGCTGAGATACCGATCGCCGTTATTGTGAAACCAAAGCTCTTCCCAGCGGCACTTCTACTGATATTGCGAACTTTTTCATATTGCGAACGCCCATACTTGGCCACTTCGACGAGCAGGCGGATACAGCATTGCATACCGACGCCAGTAACGTTGGCCTCTGAGCAGTTCTCGTTCAGTGGCAAGATGGTGCTGAGCGGGTCATTGCTTACGCCAGTCGCACCCTCTCTCGTGCCGAAGCGAATTATTCTACTACCGAAAAGGAGTGCCTTGCAATTGTCTGGGCGGTGACAAAATCTCGGCCGTATTTGTATGGTCGGCCGTTTAGAGTGGTCAGTGATCATCACTCTCTCTGCTGGCTAGCCAACCTTAAAGATCCTTCTGGCCGCTTAGCCCGCTGGAGTCTCCGCTTGCAGGAGTTCGACGTCACTATTGTGTACAAGTCCGGCAAGAAACACAGTGACGCTGACTGTCTATCCCGAGCCCCTATCCCGTGTTCTTCACCTGAAACAGATGACTCCGTTTTTCTCGGCGCTCTCACGACGCCTGCTCTCGCTCAACAACAGCGAGATGACACCGAACTGCGGCCCCTCATCGATTACCTTGAGGGAGCCGTCTCATCGCCACCTCGCCTTTTTACGCGTGGCCTGTCGTCGTTCTGCTTGCGGGACGGCGTCCTTTACAAGAAAAACTACGCTTCCACAGACATTCAGTACCTGCTGGTGGTCCCAACGCCGCTCCGTCCCGACGTTTTGCAGGCATGCCCCGACGAGCTTTCTGCCGGCCATCTCGGTTTCTCACGGACCTTGGCTCGCGTACGACAAAAATACTACTGGCCCAAGCTTGCTGCTATTGTCCAGCGCTATGTTAAGACGGGCCGTGATTGCCAACGTCGGAAGACGCCGCCTGTCAAGCCGGCCGGTCTGCTGCAGCCTATTGGTCCTCCTCGAGTACCCTTTCACCAATTCGGTATGGACTTGCTCGGGCCGTTTCCTACGTCATCTTTGGGCAACCGCTACATTATAGTCGCCACTGATTACCTCACCCGTTATTGTGAAACCAAAGCTCTTCCCAGCGGCACTTCTACTGATATTGCGAACTTTTTCATCTTTCACTTAGTCCACCGTCATGGTGCCCCTGCGGTCGTTTTAACTGACAGAGGCACTGCATTTACTTCAGCTCTCACCCAGGAAGTTATGCGGCTCAGTGGTACTTGTCATCGCAGAACTACAGCTTACCATCCTCAGACGAATGGCCTTACCGAGCGACTCAATAAGACCATCGCCGATATGCTTTCAATGTACGTCGACGAAGACCATAAGAACTGGGACCAGGTACTACCGTATGCAACTTTTGCGTATAATACCGCAGTCCAGGAAACGACCCGCTTCACCCCGTTTCGTTTGGTGTACGGTCGCGAAGCCGTTACCATGCTGGATGCAATGTTACTGCCCGATGTCGCCCTTCCATCAGTTGCCTGCGCTGACCAATTCGTCCAGCACGCTGAGGCCGCCCGTCAGCTTGCTCGAATGAGACACCGGACGCAGCAGGTTAAAGACGCTCAACGCTATAACCTTCGTCACAGGGAGGTAATTTACAACCCTGGCGATAAAGTCTGGGTGTGGGTTCCTGTTCGCCAGCGGGGTCGCTCCGAGAAGCTTCTGCGCCGCTACTTCGGCCCGTACGAAGTGGTGCGCAAACTCAGCGACGTCACCTACGAAGTCATTCCGCAAGGAACGGTTCGTACGTCCCGACGGCAAACACAGTCGGAAGTCGTACACGTTGCCCGGATGAAGCCCTTTCACGCCCGCTAGGTCAAGCCTACGGTTCTGCTTGACCTCGCCACGCAGCATCGGGACGATGCTTTTTCCACCGGGAGGGGCAATGCCGCAACGCATTCCTGGCGCCGCCTAGTAGTCGCGCTCAGGAGGCTGGCGCGCGCACTTCTTCGCCCGTGAGCTCGCTCGCTAGTCGGTTAGCCGGCCGGGCCGTTTCCGCTGGCGCTTGGACGTTGTGGCAAATACAAACCTGCCTACCTGCTTCTGTGATAATATTGATACAATTAATCATGAACACCTAAAAGAACTGAAGCCGCCTTAACTGCGCAGGAAGAGTGTATTTGTTCATATTCTGAATTTCTGTGTGATTGATTGAAAGCAATGCCACCAAAAAAAAACTAACGTAGAAACTCTTTGAGGAAAACTTTAGAACTAACATTTTGCAACAAGCCGCGTGTGCAAGACACTGTCAGAAATATGCGTCGTTTCTTAAGATATCTGAAGCATATTTCGTATGGCATATAGGTATATTTCGTATGGCTTATATAAACAAGAACAGATCACATTAGCTGGCCATTTAAGCATGACATTGATAACACATAAAGAGTGAAACAATTTTAATATACTACTTGTCTCAACTGAAAGAAAATCACAGATTTTAAGAATGACACAATGATTACCTACTTCCCGTGTGTCGCAAAGAGTTGGCTAGGTATGTTCTCATAGGGCCCAGCGAATGAACCAAGAAAATAGCATGACCGTCGCACAAGACACTTGAGAATACACCACATTCATATTGTCACGTTGTAGTGACGGCAGTCCAGCGGTCAGGAAGACACCAGAAATACTTGCAAACGAAGCTCTTTATTTGGGCTGACTTGCGCCCTCAAAAGAACTGAATCACTCGGCGGCGGCGTAAGCAACAGGCGTGCTCAGCGGTCGTCGAACTACGAATGTCCGCCGCTCGCGGCATCGCTCAATTTAAAGGCGGCAAGGAAACTTCCAGATAACAGGACAAGATCATCTACAGTAATCTAGAAAAACCTAGATGCAGCCCTTCATGGCTGCGATCAATCGAGATTAGTCTGGTCGCTTCTCGCGCCACGAACAAAAGTGATAACAACCCTTTCCTGCAGCCTTGAGCGTGAACGAACAAACACTACAATGATACGTGGCATTACCCCCCTTCCAAAGAAGCATCGTCTCGATGCTTTAAAATGAAAATAAACACGGAGAATGAAACTTCGAGTCCTTCAGCGTTCATAATATGGCTTCAAGCGTACGACATGTACGACTTCCGGGCGTGGGCGGCGTCGCTGAGATGCTGTCGTGCCGTCGGGGATGACTTCATAGTCGAGGTCACCGATGCGACGGAGAACCCTGTACGGGCCAAAGTAGCGTCGCAGCAATTTTTCACTCAATCCACGGCGGCGAACTGGCGTCCATATCCAAACACGATCACCTGGCTTGTAATGCGTGTCTCGTCGGCGCAGATTGTAGCGTCGGGCGTCGGTGTGCTGCTGGTCTTGAATGCGAAGCCGCGCAAGTCTTCGGGCTTCCTCGGCGCGATGAAGGTAGGCGGCGACGTCGAGGTTGTCTTCGTCAGAAACGTGCGGGAGCATTGCGTCGAGTGTTGTCGTGGGCTTCCTGCCGTATACCAGCTGGAATGGGGTAAACCTGGTTGTCTCCTGGACGGCAGTATTATAAGCGAAGATCACGTAGGGCAGAATGGAGTCCCACGTCTTGTGTTCGGTGTCGACTCATCACGTTGCCTTAAACGTCCTCGACGAAGCATTGAGCGTGCCGCCCCGATCAAGTGTCCTCGCCTGCATAGGTACTGGAGACATCGAAAATGCCGAAGGCGTCATCGAGGGGAACACCCAGTTACTCCTGGATCGAGGATTGGGCGTCGCAAGGGGAGTCGCCGAAATCCGACATGGCCAAGCCCAGGTGTTGGTAACCAACTTCACCGAAGAATACCCAGCACCTCCACCAGATGTCACGTTGTAGTGACGGCAGTCCAGCGGTCAGGAAGACACCAGAAATACTTGCAAACGAAGCTCTTTATTTGGGCTGACTTGCGCCCTCAAAAGAACTGAATCACTCGGCGGCGGCGTAAGCAACAGGCGTGCTCGGCGGTCGTCGAACTACGAATGTCCGCCGCTCGCGGCATCGCTCAATTTAAAGGCGGCAAGGAAACTTCCAGATAACAGGACAAGATCATCTACAGTAATCTAGAAAAACCTAGATGCAGCCCTTCATGGCTGCGATCAATCGAGATTAGTCTGGTCGCTTCTCGCGCCACGAACAAAAGTGATAACAACCCTTTCCTGCAGCCTTGAGCGTGAACGAACAAACACTACAATGATACGTGGCATTATCATGAGTCTGGAATAGCAAAAATTCGCAGAAGACAACCACCTCCTCTACATAACCTCCATTGTTTGCCGCAAATCGTTTCTTTTAGACGATACGTCAATAGCCATGCAGAAGTTCCGTAACTAGGACGAATAAGAAACAATACGCACTCAAGAAAATGAAAACGAACACTTTAAAGTAACCACAGTTCTCAACGCAAGGGATATAGCACTAACGAGGAAGACGTCCGGTAAGAGGAAAAAATGTCTTTACGCTATGTTTGTTCACATTTAATCAAGGCATTCACATCGAATCATGACGTAGGGGAATCTCCGGAGGCCAGTTCAAAAAGTGTGGCGGAAGATAGCAGTATGAGCATCGCCTACCTCATGCAAGATACATTGTGTCACCTCCACGCTATGGAACCGTACACGAGCGAATTAACTTTTTGATTCGATTAAAAGAGCACGAATGCTATCTGCATCATCCACCTTCTCCCATATCACCATAAAAGCACTCCCGACTTTCATCAACAAAGCTTATCTATGGAGAAGAGGTACAAGAGACGATGGTGAAGAGAGAAGGAAATGAATGCGGAGAAGTAAGTGCGGAAAGGGGCTGAAGTAGTAGACGATGGCGCAGTCCGTACAAAACACCACCCTCGACGGGTCCAGCGGAGTGGCAGCGTTCTCGAACGGCGCTCGAAATACACCGCTTTAGCCTCTACCCTGCAGGTGGATTGGACACGGCGTTGAGAGAAGGCACCCAAGGCCGGGAGGGACACCATGGGGTTGCGGACGTGTCCTGCGGTCCTCATCTGCTTCTACGGCCCCTCACCGCAGGCAGCAGCAGTGGCACCAACCTACGCCCGGGTCGAGCCTGCTTCTGACATGCCAAAAGCTGCGACGGTGGCCATGAAAGTCAACAAGGTCGATATTTACCGTCAGATGTGGCTTTCGAACATCTTTCATTGTAGTGACTCAAACATTCAGTACTGCATCTCGTTACTAGTTTTACTGTGTCTAATATGCGCGTTTCTGGAGTGCGCCAGGTCATCATTTTACTCTTTTTTTTATCTGCAGTGTTTCAGCCCTCGCTTCTGGCGTCTTTCACGTGCCCATGTGGCCGTGTTCACTCGACTGCTGTGTTGGTATTTTATCGCAATCTTAGTGCGGTTTCCTGTATTACATTTTCGCGTCGCATGGATCTAATGCGTTCACTTTAGCTGCCGCTCACGTCCTTTTTACATCTCTTCTCCCTGGCCGGGCTCAGCTGAAACTACTTACTTAAATGAATCCAGGCAGTATCGCCAGTTTCAGCTTAGTCCGGTGAGGTAAAGGAAATGGACAAGGAGGCCAGCGTGAGGTGAAGTACAGGTATTTATTCCACTTGATCAGGAAATCAAGCAAACATAAACACACTGAAAAAATGACCTTAATCGTGAACGCGTTTTTATTTGCTTCTTTCTGATAAATTTTCATTCACATATTAAATATTCCAGAAGGCTGAGATGAAAGCTGCTAAAACGCGGTGCCTCAGTAGTTACGGCGCTCGGCTGCTGACCAGAAACACGCGGGTTCGATCCACTTGATCAGGAAATCAAGCAAACATAAACACACTGAAAAAATGACCTTAATCGTGAACGCATTTTTAATTGCTTCTTTCTGATAAAGTTTCATTCACATACATATTGCAGAAGGCTGAGATGAAAGCTGCTAAAACGCGGTGGCTCAGTGGTTACGGCGCTCGGCTGCTGACCCGAAAGACGCGGGTTCGATCCCGGCCGAGGCGGCCGAATTTCGATGAAGGCGAAATTATAGAGGCCCGTGTGCTGTGCGATGTCACTGCACGTTAAAAAAACCCAGGTGGTCGAAATTTCCGGAGCCCTTCACCACGGCGTCTATCATAGCCTTAGTTGCTCCACAAACCTATACTCCATAAAGCTATAAACCAATAAACCAAAGCTAATAAAATTCAGCTGGAGAAGCCCTCGGCCCGCATTACAAGCAGTAGCACTGGGAAGCATTGCTAATAAAAAAAAAAAACTGGTATAGTTTCCAAAGCAAACTATACACTAAAAAGAGTGAGCAGGCGATATGAACGTTTTTCTTTTCCTATACAAGCAACATAAAACAGATACAGTAAGAAGTCAGTCGAGACAAACTTATCGAATGGTGTGGCGTCAAATATTCTTAAAGTATAAAATCGTAAGAAACACTGAACTGCTGAAATGTTCATATTGAGGAAACTAATATCTATTCTGATGTGACTAATTTTATATTTCTTTCAGATTGTTTTCAAGCATTTGAATACTATAACCAGTCGCTTGCGATATAACTAACCTACTGCGTTTCTGCCTGACAGAACGTGTGCATATCGTTATTGACAACCACAAAATGAACTACGGGGGGGGGGGGGGGGGGGGGGGGCAAAGCCTCTGGGTGCTTCTCAAAGTTTGCAGAATCGATCTTCTCTTCCTGTGGGCAAATCTTTCATCGCTGCCAGGGTTTAAATAGGGTCTTCACTCCGAGGAGAAAGGCCCTATGAGAGGGAAGAGGGTGTTAGAATGGGTAGGGTGAATGCTGTCCACGCACGATGGTTGCTAAAGAGGATAAACCCGTCGACCTTCAAAACTGTGAATAGAAGCACCCCAGCTCGGCGGAAAGAAATCCACTGATGTGAAGTGTGGAGAGGTAGCGAGCGTGTGCTTCGGAGGTTGTGTGTCCATCTGCGACATGTGACATGGTATTGCTGGTTGTGTTCACCTGAAATACTCGGATAAAGGATAAAGCATGGCGGAACGAAATACGTGTGGGCAAAAAGAAAGTGAAAGAAAAAGAGAAAATTGGCGTGGGTTCAGAGAAAGCGCGGAAAGAACGAGGGGAGGGGATTAATGCAGAAACCAAGGGTTCTTGAGGAATGATAGCAACAGGTGAAGAGAATAAGCTAAGGATAGATTGACAGAGAGATACAAAAAATGAAATAAAAGCGATTGAGGGGAAACTACGGATCAGTCCGGAGGGTTAGGGGTGAATGAAACGGCACTGCATGAGAGGCGTTGTTAAGTATGTTAAAAATGCTCTGCCCACGCGCAAGACCTTTTGAAAAGAAATACGCCAGCCACGGAGACGATACGGGGACAAGGTTCGTTGACGCCGCGGAATACGCAGAACGCTCGCGATTCGCGGTTGCGGTCGTCGATTCGTGTGGCAAAACGCGCATAACGTCAAGTGTAGCGTGCGAACGCGCAGAAGAGGCGGAGGAAGCGGCGGTGACACTCGCCCTCACGGATCCGACGTACACCATGGTTCTCTGCGACTCGCGTCAGACGGTTAGAAACTTCGCCAAAGGATGGATCTCACAATGAGCGGCCCGAGTCCTGAGGAACCGACAAGTCCAGCAGGAGGTAGAATTCCAAACCAGAATTCAATGGTTCCCGGCGCACATGGGAGAAGTATCGAGGACGTATCGCAACCGCAACGAGACGGCACACGGCAAGGCGCGCGAGCTCGCGAACCGCACCGGCGACCGTCGTCCGTGGAATAGCACCAAAGACTGCTTGACCAGCTACAACGAAATTACCAAGGCCCTCTGCCTGTCCCGCCGAACCTTCCCTCCGCCCAGCGACAAGCTGGACAGGGAGCACGCGGTGGCCCTCAGACAACTGCAGACGCTCACGTACCCCAACCCGGAACTATACCACAGGCTTTACCCCGGTACATACCCGACAAATATATGCAAGGTCTGGCACGCCAATGTAGCCACTTTAACTCACATGCTCTGGGACTGTAACAAAAACCTTCACGGTGCTAATTCCGGAACCCTCCCGCCGCGGTTGGCCGCTGCCTTGCGCAGCCTCAGCCTCGGGGACCAACTCTGGGCCGTCCAGCAGGCCCGCGAGGCGATGGCGAGGCAGCGCCTCGACGTCCCCACGTGGCAGACCTAAGGCCCCGTCGGCGAAAGCTCTGCAGGACTATGAATAAAGTTGTTACCAACAAACCAACCAAACTGCCAGATTATACCTGAGAAATTGTGAGTTTTCTCTGGGTACGTTGATCCCTGCTGGTTTTAAGATTTTAAATTTGTGGATACGGTGTGCTTCTCTGCATTTTCTCTCCCTTGTAGATTTCCAGCCTGACTGATGAATGAACAGTTTATGTCGGGGAAGTTGTGACCACGTTGATTTAAATGTTCCGGCACTACCTTCTGACGTTCCCTGCTTCGTTAGCTCGATGACCGTTTATTCCGGTGCTCATTGATTGCCCGGTTTCTCCGACACTTCTTTTTTATGACAAGATCAGCATTTCAGCATATAAAGAAAAATAGACAGCGTCAGTTAAAGCTAGTCTTGATACTGAACCTGATGTAGCTTGCGGTCCTTCAAGCAGTAGCGTCGCTTTGGAAATGCTTGCATGATGTGAGGATGTGTGAGATTCCAGGTTGTATTTAACACAAACACTAAAGGTATAAGCAACAAACGAGGCGGCTTTTATAGGAAAGGAAACCAATTTCAGTATGGGCATGAAAAGAGGAAAGAGACAAGAGAGCAACGCAACAACACACGGAAAAAACACAGATGAGAACCGAACAAAATCCTTGCGAAAAATACAGGAAAAAGAAAGTCAAAAAGGAAAGGCACACTACTTGTCTCTCATACGAGCATCGAGCGGGGAGGACTGGCTGGGCGTCGGGCAGTCAGGCAGTCTCTGGGCGTTCCAGTGTCGATGCACTGTTGCCGGCGTTTCCCCTTTGGCCTTCAGCGCTACCGCAGCGTCAGCGTCTGTGGGCTCTCAGCACGGTTCCCAGGTCTGGTATCCCTGAAAGGCTGTGTAGGCGCCAGAGGCGGCCTGTGTGGAGCAGCTGACGGCTGGACGGAGAAGAGTGGCGCCTGGGCCTGGTGGTTGAGGCTCTCGACGACGGATGTCCAGGTCTGGTGGCCCGGACGTCTGCGGCTGAGGCCCAAGCCCGGAACTCGGGGAGCCAGCAGAACTCGTCCACGTCCGTCGCCCACCGCGCTCTTCTCTTCTCTGCCACGTAATCCTCTTCAACCTATCCCGGCGCACCCCTCCGCACGCGCTCCTCGTGCTTTTCCGTCTTCTGCCTCACAATCGACGCTGGGTGGCCCTATCTCCTTACAGAAGGCCCCCTCTTCGGAAGTTTTTTTCCAAGGGAAAGAACTCAACTTCAGGAGAGCGACCCCAGACGCGTTCGACGATCGCACCACAGAACACCACACCACAGCACGCACACTACACGCCACACACAATACGACGGTCGTCAATGTTCGATACACAAACATTCGCACACACAACAAAGAGCGTATATGAAAGGGAAATGTGCAGCGTCCATAGAGGGGCGAAGAAACACGGAAGGCATAAAAAGTAGGTAGCCGACACTCAAAAACAAACATGAACAAGCACAGACAATGCCAACAAGAACAGGTGTGGGCTACATTCTTCCGCATTCCATTCTTCACATCAAACCACTTCACCGTCTCGAGAACTCTTTCAGCTAGTACTTCCGTTTTCCTTTGTGAAACCGGTTTCTCCAAACCGACCTCGGTCTCCACCATGATTTTACATGTTCCCGTCCTACGATGTTATTTACTCTGTTCTCCCTTGCCTTCGACACAGTCCGTTGGCACGTATCACACGATCTGTCATAACTCTTAATGTCAGCCTGTACACCGGGCCGATAAAACGCACTGAGCATATAGCTATTGTTCTCCGTATTCCTTGATGGCCGGATAATGCACTCTAATGCGCCAACGTAAGGACTTGCGTACGTAAGCACTTCGGAACCACCGCTTGCTCAACGACTCGGCCGGGACATACATGGTATGTTCGGAAAAGAACATCGTCATCTGTATCAAAAGAGTAGGCGGTCAGTCCCTTGCCACGAAATATTTGCCCCAACTTCCTGCGACACACCTCTAAGGTCGGGTCTTCTTCCTCTTTGAGGCGAAACTCCGGCCGCGACAAGTGGAGTGTGTTCAGAGTGGGGCTTTTACTACTCTCTGAAACCTATGCTGTCACCGTAAGGGAAGGAACATCGACCGAACTCGTCATGGCAAGGGAAACTGCCTGATCAGTGAGAACTGGCGGGTCGACCGAGAATGGAGCTTTAGCGCCAGGGACATTGCCTGTTATGATGTCGTACAGGGGTGTAGACAAGCACCGCGCGATGGCCTTACCCGAAAAGTATGGTGAAGAAATCACCACCTCCGCTTCCGGAACTTCTACACGGGTCCCATTGGCCAAGAATAATGTGGCCTTTTTCCCTGTAAGTGCCGCGGGCGGTACAAGGGACTCACGCACAACAATACCGGTGCTGCCAGTATACCGTAATACCGAACCAGGCTGGCCGAACACCTCACCGTGCCCCACGGGCATAGCAGCTTCCACAGGGTTGGAAGGGCAGACCATCATCTGTACATGCGGACGCCTGACAGTCTTCTGGTCTCTTAGCTCTGCATGACTGGGCTTCATGTCCTACCTCGCGGCACCAGGTGCAATACAATTGCTTCGGCTTCGTCCGACAATCCGACGCCTTGTGCCCAGTCTCCTCGCAAAGAAAACACCGAAGGCGGGACTGTGAACCGGAAACCTCGTCCTTGGCCTTATTTAACGTATGCTCCCCCTGCTCTTTAAAGAACAAGTTATTTTTCCGCTGTGCTTCAAGAAAATGATCAGCAGCCTCCGCCACCTTGCAAACTGTCTTGCCCTCCCGCTCACGTAACAAAAGGGCTAAACGGGAATGACAGTTGTTCAGAAATTGCTCGCTCACGATCATCTCGCGAAATACCTCAAAAGTGCGTCCTTCTCCCCGCATCTCGACCCAACGGTCAAAGAAACTAAACAACCTGGCAGCATATTGCGAGGCCGTTTCGCCATCTTGGGGATTGCGCTGACGAAACGTGTCTCGTTACCCTTCCGCGGTGAACCTAAACCTCTGAAGCAAGGCAAGCTTCGCTTTTCAGCCGGAGCAGCGGAAGTTTCCGCCTGACCCTAGCAAGATCATCCCCAACGTGCACCGAAAGCTGTCGGGAACATCTGGAAACCAGTTTTTTCCAAGGTGGGCCCGGTTAAACCCCTTTTTTGGGCAACACATGACCCGATCGGGCCGGTGGCGCGGCTAGGCCTAACGGCCGAACCGGTGCCCGGCACATCGGGGCTTCTGGCCACTGACGCCAGTATGGCTGCTACGCAAATCTCCTGCCGAGGCTACGACCCCGAAAACATGCACTGGACAACGGTTAACCCAGCGGCAACCGAAGGCTCAGTTTCGGCGACGGTTACCCCAGCGGCAACCGGAGGCCCAGATCAGGCAAGATTTCGCAGCGCCGCGTTGAACGCCGCAGTGCTGCGCCGAGCGCAAGACCAAGCCTTAAAGCCGGCGTCCGTAGACGCGGCCGGCGTTCACGCCGGGAACCAGCAGTCACCCGCCCCGCGCGCGGCGGGCCGCAGTCGGCGACTGCTCACGAAGTGGAAACCGCCTGTTATCCCCAAGCCTGCTCCAGACTACTACGTCGTCGTCATCAAGCCCCGGCCCCGCGTCTCGTTGTACGATACTTTCCAGGAGACCGGCTACGGCCGGGCGTTCACGGCTCTCCTGGGCACGCAACCCCCAGCAGACCTTACCATAATACCGGTAAGAGACCAAAACCTCATTATTGTTCAGACTGCGAAACCTGAGCTAGCCAACCGTATCATCGGCGAATTCGAACTTAATGCACCCGACGGGAGGGTCCCCCTTGTGGGGCACCTGCGCCAAGACGGCAAGGACGTCTGCTACGGCGTCATTACCGTCCGTAACTCTGAAACTATGGCCTCGCTCCGTACTAGGCTTCAATGGCGCTACGGCACCATCGTGGAAGTGCGTAAATTTGGGACATCCAACAAAGCGAGACTGACTTTAGCCGGAACAGAAAAGCCACGTTTCGTGCACTACGACTCGGAGCTTGTACAAGTTAGGCCTTACCAGCGAACCATTCCAGCCTGCCGACATTGCGGTGTGGTCGGCCACCGCGTGGACGCCTGCCCCGGCCAGAGGCTGGACCGGTGTGGCCTGTGCGGACAGCAGGCTCTACTCGTTGAGGGGGTGCGGGCCCCTCACCAGTGCAACCCAAAGTGTTCAGTGTGCGGCGGGGCCCATGCCACGGGGGGCCCTGCGTGTACGGCTAAATATCGCGCTATCCAGCCCCCGCATGCCGAGCGCGGGCGTAAACCGAAGCGGAACCGACGCAGGCATGGCAAGCGTCGCCCGGACAAGCTGAAGGACAAGGCTGCCGACGAAGCCACGGACCAGCCTGTGAATTCCTCTACCGGGAGCCAGGGAAAACCTCCAGCTGCGCCACCGCCGCCTCAAGCCGGTGCAGCGAAGCCCCTCGGACCTCCCCAGATATGCGGCTCCAAGACGTGAGCAAACGTTGTCAAGCAACACTCCCAGGTGAGCGGCGCGGGCAGGGCAGCTTCTCCCTTCCCTCCCCCTTCCCAATCCCAACAACGGGCAATCTCTGCCGAACAAAAAGAAATATCTGCTCTCCGCGAGCAGGTTGCAAATTTTCAAAAGCGCCTCGCAATAGCGGAGGCCCGCCAAAATTCCCCCAACCACACCTCTGCCTCACCCGCAGCAGAGGCAATGGAAAGCGACGCAACCCCTTCAGGACAGGCTGCGCATGCCCTCACGGCACTCGAGGCGAGAGTGAGCGCGCTCGAAACTCAAGTTAACAACAGAATATCAGAATTGGAGACGCAAATCAATGCCACACTTACGGCGGCACTCAACAAAATTAGCCACCTTGCGGCATCTATCCCAAACCTCATAACCGCTCAGTTCGCTCAACTCACCCGCGCTCCCAAGCGCGCTGGCCCGCTCAAAACCTTCGCAGGCCGGCAGCTCAAAGCGTCTAGGCGTCGGATCGCCGGAGAAGAAGAAGAGGTCCCCTGTGCCATCCCCAGCATAGAGAACGCCCCTCTCTTTGGAGCCGCTGGCTCTCAAGCCTCCTCTCTCCAAACTGACAACTCTACCCTTGATCATGGCGGGCGCCCCTAGAAATAGGAAGCATCCGTGAAGCAATTCGGTCCCTATTCAAATTGTACAGTGGAACTGTCGCGGATTCAAGGCACGCACAAAGCGAGCCGATCTACGCCTTTTCCGTACAACTTTCCTAGAATTACCTGCTGTGGTGGCCCTTCAGGAGCCAGGATATGGCGCCAGCCTTGCCAGTTATACAGTGTACCAGCAGGATGCGCAGAGCTGCCTCAGCGTACATAAAAATTACACGGCCTCCCAGGTTGACCTGGATCTTAGCGCTAATTTCTCCTATGTAATGGTGACGATCCTTCCGCTACGCAAACAGGACCCCCCATTGCACATACTCAACATTTACTGTCCCCCAAAGCTACCAAATGTTACATTCGCAGATGTCTTCAGCCGGGCTTTGAAGGTCGCGAATCGGTATCGCCTCATAATCGTTGGGGACTTTAATGCTCCCAGCCCCTTATGGGGGTACACACGTGAAGAGAAACGCGGACGCAAGTTGGCGGAGCTTGTTTCCACACTGGGCCTTACTCTTCACACGGATCCCGCGCAACCCACTCGTATAGGTAACTCCGTTACACGCGATACGCGTCCGGACCTCACCTTTACGAAAAATACTCGCTATGCAGATTGGAAGAACACCGAGGAATCCCTCGGTAGCGACCACTGCATAATTACTACTACAATCCACACGAAGCCACTCACAAGACCACAGGCCAATGCAAAACTACCCGACTGGACCAAATTTAGGAGCAGCTACAACAATCCTCAATCGATAATGGACCAAGGATACTCAACGTGGTCCCAACACCTAATATCCTACTTGAAATCAGTCGAGCAAAATGTTCAACTCTCAGAGGCGAGCCCGGCGCTGGATAGCCACCTCCTCGACCTCTGGGAGGCACGACAAAGCCTAGTCCGCCGCTGGCGTCGTCAAAAACACAATCGGAAACTCAAAATTCGCATCGCGGATATCACCCAACAGGCGGCACAATACGCGGCCCAACTCGCGGACTCCAATTGGGTGCACCGATGCAACACTGCAGCTCGGCAAATGTCGAGTCGGAGTACGTGGCGCCTCTTCCGCGCCTTATTGATCCGGCACAAGCCCGTACTGAGACACAAAAAAAAGCTTCAAAGGACTATACATAACTTCACTGGAGACACGGCCAAACTGGCCGATGCGCTCCGCGACAAATATTTGAGTATACACCAGGATCCCCGTGGTCAGGCGTACTCGTATGCAGGTTCCGAGAACGCGGATTTGGATCAACCGTTCCAGTTCCATGACCTAAAAGCGGCCCTGGCTAAAATGAAGCGAGGTACAGCACCAGGCCGGGACAAGGTGACGGTAAAGCTTATTGCCAACCTCCCAGATCCCGCCTACGAAACTCTCCTCGATTACTTCAACACTATCTGGATTGGAGGCACACCACTCCCCATAGATTGGAAAACGGCACTAGTAACTTTCATTCCCAAGCCAGGTAAAGCCATTAACACCGACAACCTCCGGCCCATCTCCCTCACTTCGTGTGTGGGGAAGCTGATGGAGACTATGGTCCGCGACAGATTGTCGGCTTTCCTGGAACAGCAAAACATTTTCGCAGATACCATGTACGGTTTCCGCCCACTCCGGTCCGCACAAGATGTCCTGTTGCAACTTCACAAGGAGATTCTCGACCCCGTCTAGCACCCCAGCAATGATAAAGTAGTCGTCGCACTTGACCTGCGGGGAGCTTTCGACAATGTGACCCACGAGATCATCCTATCCCACTTGTCGCAAACAGACTGTAGGCGCAATACTTTCAATTATATCAAACAACTCCTTACAGATCGCCAGTCCTATATCCGGCTGCAAGACACAGAATATGGCCCATATCAACTTGGCACACAAGGGACCCCACAGGGAGCTGTCCTCTCGCCATTACTATTTAATCTGGCCATGATGAAGCTGCCTACCCAGCTGGCAGAGGTCGCCGGTGTGCAGCACGCTCTGTATGCGGACGACATCACCCTCTAGGCAACACAACAATCGGTTGGAGACATCGAGACCAACCTGCAACAAGCAGCAGCTATTGTGGACGAATACACTCGTCGCTGTGGTCTTGAATGCTCCCCGAGAAAATCTGAATTTGTGCACATACGCCCC
The DNA here is from genome assembly GCF_055824585.1 of Amblyomma mixtum. Taxonomy (NCBI): domain Eukaryota; kingdom Metazoa; phylum Arthropoda; class Arachnida; order Ixodida; family Ixodidae; genus Amblyomma; species Amblyomma mixtum. The sequence goes on from NC_143013.1 coordinate 183,954,096, forward strand.
AACTCAAAGTGCACAACCAAAATTGCCCTTTCCCTACTTAGTGGACCGATACCTGAACACGAGGAGATCCTGGTACTGGAGCTTTTCATTCATCATAGGCGCAAGATAGACACTACCCTAAACAAGCTACGGAAGGTGGGGGACCAGGTGGGTCGGATGCTCCGCCGGGTGTCCAATAAAAGTAGGGGGCTACGATGCAAAGATGCCCTGCGGCTGGCCAATGCATTCGTGACCAGCCAGATTTTATATTCGGCTCCCTACCTCCACCTACGCAAATGCGATGAGAATGCCTTAGAAGTAGTTCTCCGCAAGATTTATAAGAGAGCGCTCCACCTCCCCATAACGACGTCCAACAAGCGTCTCCTCGGTCTGGGGATGACCAACACGTTTGGGGAGTTACGAGAAGCTCATCTTAACAATCAATACTTGCGCCTAAGCAAAACACCTGCGGGGAGCCGCCTTCTGCCCCGCTTACACATATCCTACGCAACACATACAGAAGAACGGGTCCGCATCCCTGAAGCCTGGCGCTTTGCACTCCAGGTGCGACCCCTTCCGAAGAACATGACTGCAGACACCCATGATGGTCGCCGTCTTGCGCGGGCGGAGGCTATTTCTCAACAATATGGCCATAAGCCAGGTGTCTTCTATGTGGATGCGGCCGGCCCACACCTTGGGGGTTGGTACACGGCGGCTGTCATCCACCAAAACACTACAGTTCTGGGCCTTGCTTTCCGTGCCCCAAACATTACATTTGCGGAAGAGATCGCCATTGCACTGGCCGCTGCAGATCCAGAGTCCCGAGTCATTATCACGGACTCCAGGGGCGCCTGCCGCAATATTGAGCAAGGGTATATTCCAGACCGTGCTTTCAAAATTCTCCACGCATGCGAATACACAGGGTTTCCGACCCATCGTACCATCGTGTGGGCTTCGGCTCATGCGGGTCTTGAGGGGAACGAGGCAGCCGACGCTGCCGCCCGCGCGCTTACTCACCGGGCATCGCCTCATCCGCAGCCTTATCCGGAATTCAATTTCAATCCGGCCATCACCTTTAAAGAGATCACCTCTCTTTATCAAAACTTTCATGGTCTCTATCCCCCTCCCTGTAAAGGCCTCACCAGTGTGGAGGAGCGCTGGCTACTCCGCCTCTATACCAATACTGTACTGTGCCCGGCAGTACTTAAGCACTTCAATTCTTCTTTCTCGGGCGCGTGCCCTCACTGTGAGGAGGAGTTTTCGGACACCTACCACATGGTGTGGGCATGCCCTTCCAATCCTGCCTACCCACCCCACCTCCACCCCACTCGAGAGGACTGGGAAGCTGCCCTGCGCGGCTGCTCCGAACTCCATGCCCAACAGACATTGGTAGCTAGAGCCCGGGCCGCTGCAGAAGCTACAGGGATCCCGGACTAGGGATCCCTCCTAGTGTTTGTATGGGGCGGGCCCTTCCGTCTCGCCCCATCGACCTCTCACTGTAAATAGGAATAAAAGTTTTCCTCCTCCTCCTCCTTGTCATAGTCAACGGAATCCTCAGGCGAGAGCCGACCGAAGACCCTAAGTGCTTCGCTGCCAAGGCACAAGCTCAACGCCGTTGCCCACTTTTCTTTTGGCCAACCGTGGCCCGTGGCCACATGCTCAAACCTCTTTAAGTAGGCATCGAGGTCATCCCGCTCTTCATTATACTGTGGTATGAGTGCGTGCGGGTTAATGGAGCTGGCCGGTGCGATGCTACGCTCTCCACGGTCACTTGGAGAATTTGCGCCACCCTCCATGAGCGTTATTTTTAGCCGTAAGTTCCGCGCCTCTAACTCCAATCTCTGCTTCTCCGCCTCTAAATTCCGTGCCTCTAACTCCAATTTCTGCTTCGTAGCTTCACGCTCTGTCTCTAAATTCCGTGCCTCTAACTCCAGTCTTTGCTTCGTAGCTCCACGCTCAGCGTTTCTCTCTTCCTGTGCCTTACGAAGCTCGTCCTCCACCCACGCTCGCAACTCCACGCCGCACAAGCCCATGCGCTCGCCTAAAGCAACCAACTCTGAAGCGTTCATACTGTGCCTAAAATAACACAACAGGCAAAGAAAAAAAACGAACTCGTCCTGTCGTGGACGCCAAATTTGTGAGGATGTGTGAGATTGCAGGTTGTATTTAACACAAACACTAAAGGTATAAGCAATAAACGAGGCGGTTTTTATAGGAAAGGAAACCAATTTCAGTATGGGTGTGAAAAGAGGAAAGAGACAAGAGAGCAACGCAACAACACACGGAAAAAACACACAGGAGAACAGAAGAAATCCTCGCGAAAAATACAAGAAAAAGAAAGTAAAAAAGGAAAGGCACACTACTTGTCTCTCATACGAGCATCGAGCGGGAAGGACTGGCTGGGTGTCGCGCAGTCAGGCAGTCTCTGGGCGTTCCAGTGTCGATGCACTGTTGCCGGCGTTTCCCCGTTGGCCTTCAGCGCAACCGCAGCGTCAGCGTCTGTGGGCTCTCAGCACGGTTCCCAGGTCTGGTATCCCGGAAAGGCCACGTAGGCGCCAGAGGCGGCCTGTGTGGAGCAGCTGACGGCTGGACTGAGAAGAGTGGCTCCTGGGCCTGGTGGTTCTGGCTCTCGACGACGGATGTCCAGGTCTGGTGGCCCGTACGTCTGCGGCTGAGGCCCAAGCCCGAACTCGGGGAGCCAGCAGAACTCGTCCACGTCCGTCGCCCACCGCGCTCTTCTCTGCCACGTAATCCTCTTCCACCTGTCCCGGCGTACCCCTCCGCACGCGCTCCTCGTGCTTTTCCGTCTTCTGCCTCACAATCGACGCTGGGTGGCGCTATCTCCTTACACATGACTTGCATCTAGCTCGACAGCATGCGTTCACTGTCGGCGGGGGCTTCTAATCGAGTATAGGGTGTACTAAAATAGCTTCCAATTTTAGTTTGCGTCTGTATCTAACCCTTTGTGCGTCGGCAAACAATTTCTTGAGGCGATCATGGCCATCTAAAACACTGTTGTGTTACTCCACGAGATTGTTTATGTTCGGAAGGCCGTTCTTGTATTTCGTTATAAGTCGAGAAGGCCGCTCAGTGTTAGCTTTGGTTCGTATTATAAGAACCTCGCCTTGTTTTAGACTGGTTTCCCGTTGGAAAACATTATTAAGAGAGTTCTGCGGATGGTTCTCATCAATTAGGGTGGTTTTTAGCGAATAGAGGTGTTTCAAATACTCGTCCTCCTCTGTACATATTCTTCTCAGGCGCGTTGCATGTTGTACAAATATGCCTTGCTTACAGCGTGTTGGATGGTGGCTAATGAATTCTAAGTATTGCTCGCGGTCTGTGCGCTTCCTCTAGAGTGTGAGTTTAAGCTTTTTTCTAAGCATACGATGGTGTCAAGAAAATTAATTCCGTTTTATAGCAACGGAAGGTAAATTGAAGCTAGAGTGGAATGAATTAAGGGGCGAAACGAAAGCTTTTAATGACTGAGACCCATGCTCCCACCTCATGAAAATATCGTATATGTAACGCAGCTATATGATAGGTTTTTCTAAAAATTTATTTAGAAGTGTAGACTCCAGTAGCCCCATACAAAATTCTGCTTAAGTGTGCAAATGGAGTGCCTATAGTTGTTTCCAATACTTGAAGGTGACCAGAAGAATCGAACTCAGTGTAGTCGAGCGTAAGTACTAGTCCAATAACGAGGTATACCTATACTTCAGTATATCCCAGAAATCGGGCAATCATTGACCGCCAGACTGAATGGTCATCGAGCTGATACAGCAAGGAACGTACAGATGGCAGTGTTGGAACATTTTAATCAAAGTGGTCACAACTTAAACGAACTTAAACTTCGCATTCTTTAGCCAGGCTTCAAATCTGCAAGGAGCAGAACATACCCTACACGTATAGACAAAATCATTTTTGAGCGTGAAACCGTTCATAAGCACTTTTTTCATATACTGTAGGATTTCACTATAACGATAAATATACCCACAGATCACCCGATGGCAGTCTTAGATTTTTTTTTTCGATTATCGTTTTGCTATAATCAAAACCGTGCCCGATTGATTTTCTATGGCAGTCTTAACTGTACGATGCGATCGAAGGAAACACTTTTAAAAAAAGAATTTGCCACATATCAGAAGGAAGGACCATTGCGTTCAGTATTTCGGTAATAGTATATTAAAATTTTTCAATTTTCAAAATTTTTTTCCGAGAATGTTTCACACGAATACAGAGAGCCATACGTAATCTGCAGATTTAAATCCTTACAACCAGCAGGGATCAACATATCCAGAGGAATCTTGGAATCTCCCAGGCGCATTCAGACACTTGTGTAATTATTTTAAAAATGTCTTGCACGTGGTCAGGGCACTTCCGAGTACTTAATAACGCTGTTTTATCGTTTCTTTCACCGTAACCCTCCGGCCCAACTAGTCCGTCTCTCCTCAATCGCTTTTTCCACTTTTTTTCCTAATATTTGTTCAGTTTATCCTTAGCTTATGCCCTGCATCTCTTGCTATCATTTCGCAGCAACCCTTGGCTTCAGATTTCCTTCCTTTTTGTAAAGCTCGTGAAATCTTCTTATGCCGTATTTTTCAAATAAAGGGTCTGTGTATTCAGTTGAAGATACAATGGCTATAATAAGAAACACTTTGTTCTTCATGAATAATGGATTTTTATGATTGACTACGTTGTCATACCCTAAACAAAATCAGCATATGTAAGGTACGGAGCAAATAATGCATTAAACAGCAATTCTTAGCCTAAGTTGGAGAGGTGTGTCTGTTGCACCAGAGTATGCTAACTGTACTACTAAACCGCCGCGAACTCTGAAGGATAACAAACTCTGACGAACGGCCCCTTAGTACGTTAGTAGAAAATGCGATGCCACGATTTTTTAGTGTGCTCTGAATTTCAGTATGCACAGACTCGAAAATTATTTTATGCTATGATGAGATTTCTTTATCTTTGGAAGGAAAACTAAGAGGTTTAGTTTTAATAAAATGGCTGTGTAGACAATTTTACCCTAACGAAATGGATCGACTGTCCATATTTTCATTCCCATTCTCAACGAGAGCTCGTACCTGGAGGATAAAAAAAAATACTTGTGTCCTCTGCACACCTTGGATATGCCGCTGGTTTATAGAGAGTCCCCACATCATTAAGATACAATTTAAAAAGCCGTTGCTCGAGAATATTTTCCTACAATACGCATAGACAATTTCTTTGGAATATAATTTTATTGGAAGCACTGTGATACATCGGGCTTTATTTTAGAGATCAGAGGTTGTTAATGCGAGTGGAGTGCCCCTTGTGCTACACTATGCTAGTCTACTGAGCGAAATATCATGATTGATATGGTCACAACGTACAGTGCAGTCGACAGTTTTGACGACAGTTAAAACTTATTTTACGCGATAGTGCAAGGTGCGCGTTCTGAAAATCCAGCGTCGGCTGTCGTCCTGTATTAGGCGAAAAAAATCCCACAATTTGCAAAAATCAGATTACACAACTAAATGACTAAAATTATATAGCCGCCATCGAGGTTCGATCCAAGGCGCTCTGCATTCCAGGCGAGAACGCAACAAATAGGCCAACGAGGGTCTTTTTTTATTGCAAGCAAGTGCACACACCATGACAGGCTACCCGTCATACAGCCACACCAGCATCTTGCTATCACATTTCCTGCACATCAAAATTCTGGGACACACACACACACACAAGCCTCCAGCAAAGGCATCCGGGCAGGAGGTCAATCCTGCGCAGCTTTTACCACTTACACGAATGCACACTGCTCTCTAAACACAGACTTGGATGAACGTGGCGGCTCTGCGCGGCGATGTCATGCGGCTCTTCCACAGACTAAACAGTTCCATAAGCACTGAAAGGTAACACTAAACCTAGGAACCTCAGATTTGCATATTAAAGCGCGTGCAATGAATGTGCGTTCAATCGGCCGCAAAGACATTCTTTTTCAAACTTCACACGTCAACCTCACCTTTCAAAACTTGGCATAGTATGTATGGCACTTTTTTGTCATGGTGAGTGAACTGTCACTTGTGTGAGCAGCTTTAAACTCTTGGTAATTGCTTTGTGTTTTCTTATGACGCCTTGGTTTTTTGGGACATTCTTCAACGGACTCTCAAGAAGGACGCTGATATTACGCCCCATACTATAAGATTTTGTTCCTACAATGCATGCAAAGGCCAAGAAGGCACTTTGACACAGGCGTGTTAGAGGCGGACCTAGCGAATGCGTTGTGGCGTCTATGACCCAGTAACGTGTGTTTAAAGTTGCATTAATATAATAGTATTTGAAGAATAAAACCACATAAAATATGCTATTTAGACGTTAGAAATTGCGCGGTATGAAAAGGCGGTGTTGTGGTGCTTGATGGTACTAAAATATACGGCGGGTATGTGCATGAACAAGTACTTGCGTAAATGTTGTGCAATGTAGCCTAGATGCGATTGATGATTGTAATCGTTAATGGTGACTGCTAATCGGTAATGCAATTGTGATTTGGTAATCTATGAGAAATAAGGAAGAAAGGTTATACAAAGAGCAAAAAGGATGAGAAGGCGCTATCAAGTCTACTCTTAAAGCGAGGCTTAAGCGTTCTCCTAATTTTCAAAGTTCCTTGATATATAATGCTTTTGATCTAAACGTGCTAGTTCTGTGGACTGATATTACTGAAATTAAGATTGAACTAGGGATAGATGTGCTGCAAAAGAAGTCTAGCTGATTTACAATTTTGTCCAGACCCTTTAAAAAATTGACAAGGTTTGAAACCTGACACTACTACGTAATATTACAGTCATCCTTTCTCTTAAAAATGGCTGATACTCTTGAAGTTTTCACGCTGTTGGGAGAAACACCGCCTCAAAATACGTCACTTTTAAATTTCAACCAAGACTCGTAGCAATTTCATCTGACACTTATTTCATGGGTCTCATCTGTAAGCCGCCTACGTCGCAGCTAGAGGAACTGTGAGGACTCAACAATACTGAGAATTTTTCGGCAGGTTGAGATCAAAACAAAATTCAGTTTTGGTTTAAAGGTAATAGAATACGATGATGACAGGAAAATTCGAAGCACAATTTTTGACCTTAAGAAGTCGTTGAAGGCATCAGAGAGTTCTTATTTTTGTACTTGACGACCATTGTAATTTCCAATGACTCTGCCTTCAGTTTCAGGCTCGTAAGAATCTTCATCTTGTACTATAGTTTATCGGTGTGCTCACCACCGCATCAGGACTCACGAATAAATTACACATCTTTTCTCTTTGATTGTGAATTTTTAAGGCGCAGCGGCTGTACTGGCCGTGGATGACCATAGCACAATGATCTTGCTTTACTCAAGGTGGGGTGTACACCAATTTTCCAAGCTTTTAACCCCAGATAAGCCGAGCTCCAGGCGCGACGAAAACTTGCACCTGTTGTATAATCGGTCACTGCCCGATGGCTCTGGATATGGAACCTCGCATCTTTCGCATGCTGTGTGGATGCTGGAGCCAGTAGGACAACTCTGGGGCGCCTCTTGGTTTTCGGAAATATTTAGTTCAATTCATCATGGAAGACTTACACGATTAAAGATATACAGGTTTTCGAGGATTTAAAAAAATAGAGCATAGAAAATGTTCCGCTTTGTACTTTTTTTCTTAAAAACTGGTTAGTTAACGAAGGCTTCAAATTTTTACGGCAATAACATTAGAAGCCCCAAAGAAACGAAAAGCATCCTCGGCCATGTAATATCCTCAATGGCTTTAGAGAAGTGATGTCGCTTCTGGTAAGAGCATCAAAATCTGCTTATGCTATGGCATAGCCACAATATTAATATGTGTCACCAGAATTATTTTATTCACCCTATGCTCCATATAGCCAGAGAGGTTTGAAAATGTTACTACAAAGTTTATAACTTAGGCATCTTAAGGTGTCCCTGCAGTTCCCTTTTTTTTGAAAAAATTCATCCCAAGTTATTTTTATCTCAAGCAGAAATACTTCTGCAGAATTTTTTGTAATTCTTTGCGAGGGTATGTGCTCTTTCTCGTGGACCTTCCGTATGGCTTTCGTTTTTCTAGCAAAAGTAGATACTGGCATGCGATCGCTTATAGAGCAGCTTACTAATTCTCTTGTTACATATGAGAAATCGCAGTTTTTTGAAAAAGGTCGTGTACTCTCCATCATTTATTGGTTAGCGTTGTATCTGATTTTACCCCATTTCTGTACTTATAGGCAGTAAGTAATCTTTCAGAGCCTAACTTTTGCTAGTGCTACAACTCTTACCACTGTAATGTCACTGTCAGTTATAATTGTTGCCGTTTAATCATTAAAAACACAAGGAACGCGGACACGGGCAAATCAAAATAACGCCGCAGGAATGTGCTTAAACGCTACATGTGAAAGAGTGCGAGAGCGATTCCACTCGTTCTAAAAGCGTACAGTTGAAAGCATCCTGAAGCCTGAAAATGACGTGCGTTACTGAATCTTAGAAGCAATTCTAATGAAAGCCAATTGAGGGTACACTTTCCAAGCAAACGTTCACTTTGCCAGCAGGTGTCGCGAACCGTCGTAGCGTCGCGGTGGGGCTGGTGGTCTCAACACTGTTGGATCGTAAGACACAGACTCGGCCCGGGCTAAGGTAGAACCCATAGCCGCGGCCTACGGAGTGGCCGCAGAACCAGAGGAGAACTACACAACCGGTGCACAAGCCGGAAGTGTCCCCTCGAAGTCATGGGGTTTTCTTTCAACGCAATGCCAGAACCACCTCCAGGACACATGCTGAAGCATCGACTGTCACGAAACGCTTGAGTTCGCTGCCTCCCCTTGGAAATGGGGGCGGTCGCCCTTTCATGTGGTCTGCGTCATGGTCATCATCTTCGGCCCGCTCCTCACTTGATGATGATGATGATGATAATGTCCTGGGGCTTAATGGCACATATACACGGCGCGGGATTGGCCAGGGTCTCTGTCGCTTCTCTCTTCTTCGTTGTCTTTTGTACGCGCTCACCATGCGTTATAAAAACTTTTTTTATAACTTCATATAAAAGACCATATATAAAGTATTTTATAACTCATTTTTATAAAAGTTATAGAAATATATATAAAGTAGCGAAGCAGATTTCAGCTACACCTCAGAATTATTGAGCCTGGAAATCAGTGACAAATTTTGATACCGCACTTCCTGCAATGAAGAGTGCCTGCTGCAGAAAATTAAAAAGTGCTGTTCATTTCTAAAAAAATCAGGCGCATAAATGAAAACAAGGATGATATAACACGGTGCATCTGTAAGCTCTTACTGCTATTTACAGCTCAGTCCATTCAATCAACAGCTCTGCTTTTCTTCCACAACAACTTTCAGCTTAGCACCAGATTTGTCGTCCACCTTTCCACAAATTTTACAACCTTCTGAATTGCTAACTTACTCACTGAAAAAAACTCTTCAAGCTTCTCAAGCAGGCTTTATTACAGAGTGACAGAAAAGCTTCAAAAGCGTCAGAAATGGCAGTTTACTATAGGCCGCGAAATATTGCATGCAGTACGGCCATTAATCTATGTCAGGAAAATGGCGGCCGCATATCCACGGACCACGGGAGTGAAATAGCAAGAAAGATAAGAAGGCCGTGACTGCTCTTGGCGAGACCTCGAGATTCCTAAGAAGCAACCTGCCGAAATCTCTGAAGAGAAATGTATAGAACAACTGTAACCTTGCGGTATTTGCCTATGGTTGGTTTAGTGTATTGGTGTTTAACGTCCCAAAGCAACTCAGGCTATGAGAGACGCCGTAGTGAAGGGCTCTGGAAATTTTTACCACCTGGGCTTCTTTGACGGGCACTGACATCGCACAGCACACGAGCCTCTAGAATTTCGCCTCCATCGAAATTCAGCCGCCGCGACCGGGATCGAACCCGCGTCTTTCGGGCCAGCAGCCCAGCGCCGTAATCACTGAGCCACCGCGGCGGGCTGTATTTGCCTATAGGTTACATACATGGATGAGAACGAATATGTTTGAAAAATAAATACAAAGGCGCAGGGAAATACGCTAATGAAAATGCTAACGTTAACGCTAAACAAATGACGAAGAGCAGAATGGGTTCGGCAAAAAAATTCTATTTAATAATGTAAGGGATCGGTAGTGTACGCGGGGTCATCGGGACCGGTTATTCTTCCTCACGACCCCGCCAGCTCCCGTCTTCAGTGGACGCCACCGGCGTGAGGGAGGTAGTCGGGGGGCTCACAGCGTAGCGTCTCCTTTCTCGGAACGCGGCCGCTCGCGAATGCGCCGGGAAGAACGGGTGTCCCTCGCCCCGCGTGTATTTTTGTGCGAGGGAAAGGATGTTTTACCTCGGACGTGCGGGCACGACTGTGTGTTTGCACTTGCTTTTCTTTTATTTTTTTTTTGCGAGGAAGAGAATGTTTCACCTCGCACGTGCTGGCACGTCTGTGCGTGTGTGTTGTTGTTACTTGTATTTTTTGGTGGAGAAAGTGGTTTACTCTACGGAAGTTGGAGGGCTGGCGATGCTCTCGATGAACCAATCATGTTAGGAGTATAACATGATTGGGTGCTGCTAAAGGTGGGCCGGGCCTCTAGGTCTTTAAAACCGGTCCCCGGAGCCGGAACAGGAGTTTTGAGCTAAGGTTAGGTGCTATGCATCTTCGGCTATGCCGAGTAGGGGCCTGCCCTAGTGTTAGCCACATCCACTTTTTGGTTGTTTTGTATCTTTGTTGCTTAATTTCTCTTTTTGCCGCTAAATTTGTCTCCAGTGCCTGAATTTGTATGTGAGGTAAATATCTGCATATAAATCTTCAAGTATTCCCTTTTTTTATCTCTGCGTCCCAACTCATCGTAAGACCGTCTCTGACGGGGCACCCCTGGTGCGAAGATAACGATTCAGTCTTCTAGTCTACAAACAGTCTCTGGCGGGGCACCTCTGGTGCAAGGAAGAAGAAGAACCTGAACATTACGAATAATAACCTAATTGAAATTAAGAGGAAATGGGAATGGTAGGATATGTAACGCTAGAAATATGCTGACGATATTCCCAATGGGTGACGAAGCGGGTTACAATGTACGGCTAACGCGGCAGAAACGCGCCAGATAATGAAGTCGAAACACTAGTTTAGAAGGATCTTTGCAAGGCAGTCGAGCACGGCGCAGGGTAGGATTACGGAAATGTCAGCTGGAAAATATTTTAGTCCTGCATTGGAGACAAGTTGGCTACTGATTATGCATCATGTACTTACGGCGTTTAGTTCGCACTGGAACACTGGAGAAAATGGCGATAAGCGTAAGTACGTTCTAAGGTGTACATGGCAGCATTTTGTAATGCTGTTTTACTGTTAAATGGGTTCTTGAGCCGCGCCCTCTATATACGAGCAATGTGGCACAAGTAAAGGTTAAAAAAATTGATTTACTCTAAGTCAAGAGAAACCTCTCAAAGGTGCAGAATGCCCTTGTTCGATTACAGTGATTCCTCACACAAATAATGCCTAAGGGTTTAAAATACCCCGGTGGTTCGGACACAACAACAGGATGCTAATCGCATCTCAACGGAATAAAACATCGTTGCTGCTGGCCACACAATCACTCATACCGGGCAATGCTAGAGTCTTCGCCTCGATGCTGGGCCCCGGGGTACCATCGTTGCAGGTCATGTATGTAGGGCCTTTCCCAGAACCGCTTTAGAGAATCCTTGGCGGATGGCTGCAACCGCCGGCAGCGTGCTGCATACGGGTAGGATGACAGGGCTGTCTCTGTCTCAACCCGGCGTGCTTCCCCTGCGTATGGACCCACTAGAACTTTATTGGACACTTTTTGTTTTTGGACACTTCCGTTCCCTTTGAGTGCGTGTGCATAGGGCGAAATCAGCTGCCGCATTGTATCTTTGTTTTTGTAGAGGGACGGATGTCCGTTTTTGATCGTGAGTCCAAATGAACTTCTCTTAAGAGCCTCTGTGCTCGCAACCTTCTCTGCCCAGGGCTTCTTGCGCCGTGTTTCATCTAACCTCACCTCCCCGACTAAGTCCGCTCTAATAGCACTAAACTAATAACCTTCAGGACGCGCGGTGTGATGCTGTATCTGGTTGTACATGCTCCCACCCAGACAACGAAAAGCACGCCCGCAGCTTGGTAAGCTCACCCATAAGTGACCGTCAGTACAAAACCTTTCTCAGGGACACATCAAGCAGAACTATTTTTTGCTGGATACAAGACATGCTTACATGCATAGCATGGGCAGCCGTAGAGGCTCAGTGACTTTTTTGTTAAGCCTCTTAGTCCACGTTTATGATATCAAAACCCGGCCATGGCGTCAGCATGTAGATAGAAACGAAACAGAAAAAATACGGCCGTGTGCTGTGGGATGTCAGTGCACGTTAAATGACCTAAATAACCCCGGCCATTAAACCGGACCCTATAACTGGACCTTCAAGTATATTCCCTGAGCGGAATTGGAAATTTTAAAGCGCGTATGCTCTTTCTTTTAGCACTTCTTGCAACTCAATTACCGCGGATCTCTTTATCGTTATATGAAGGAAAAACAAGCAGTACCATTTATGCCCCCTCCCCCCCTCTTTATTGCTGTGTATAATGCCAAGGACTGACATAAAGTGAATGCTTTTTTTCGTTTTTGACATCTGTTTGGCGCAGTCACAAAAAAGATTTTTTTTGGATGACACTCCCGTCGGGGTTACATATGTTTGACAGCCGCAAACTACGCCGCTTCGCTGATGCCACAGGTACAAGCTGGTCAGTGTGTGCGCCATAGATGTCAGGTGTCACCAACCGAGTACAAAATAGAAAACTGAAAACCTCTCTCAGCGCTAGCAGGGTGGCAATGAACGGAAAACTCCTGAGGCGTTTTATGAAAGGCATTCATGCAGGTGAGTCAGTGCAGCGAGCCTGAGCAGCCCATGTGTACGCCAGCAACTCGAATGGGCCGTGGCTCTAGCTGCACGTGGCACTTCCGAGCGTGTCCTCGACCGGAGTGGCTGCGTACTTTTCGCAAGCAGCTGGCGGTTACACGGACCGCTAATTTCGTTACATCCGTTCAAGCCGATCGTTGCCGCCGCTCTCTTAAATATTGCATCGAATTTTTTTGGGAGACTGATCGGGAATCGGATTTCACTCTCATTCGGAAGCGCTTTGTTTGAACATGCTGACCTTGAATAAATTCTTTAATAGGTTCTCAATACTGTTGCGATATGCTTAGGATAATAAAGGACACCGCTTCACAAATATCCCCCGGCAAGAATTTTTTTCTGCGTTTTGTGGAAGCTGTGTTATCTGTAGTCGTAATCTGAATTTTAGCTTCTTCCTACAATTACCTTCCATCTCGGCACTTTTTGCGCGCAGAAAGGTGGCGCGCCACCGCCGGCCCTTTCCACTCGGCACCTCTGCAGTCTGCCGACGAAGGCTGGGGGGGGGGGGGGGGGGGGGCGTTGTAGTGTCTGCAGCCATGGTAGCTGTAAGTCTGAAATACTTGGCGCGGCGAATTAATGACAGCCTTCTACTACTGACGTGACTTGTACAACATGAAGTGCTGTGCCAGGTTTCGCACTGAAGCCCGGCACCATTTGGCTCCACGAGGTGCGAAAGAAGGAACGGTTAAAATGTAACGCTAATTATCCACCAACTTTTGGGGTTGCCCACGAGGCACGAATGGTTATCGTAGCTTGTCCCCTCATTCAGTCCCCGTGGCATATCAGCAGGCCACGCCAACTTGCATCCTATCAAGATTGGCAGAGGCCTTCCTCAGACCTGTATATTCGCTAAAATCATCATACCAATAATATTATAGACCTTTTCGTTGTGTTCGCGCTGAATTTAAATTGAATTCTGCGCAGAATCTCCAGCAAACGGTGTCGATGTTTGCAGGTAACTGAGCAATGTATATTCTATATATTGGTGATTATTCAATTCCTGCAATGGGTCTTTGTTGTTATTTGATGTAATTTCTAATGGTCTGCGTTTTCTGAGGACGGGGCAGGTATTTCTGTGTAGATTGTGTCTGATAGACGTGGGTGGTAGAGTTCGACAAAGATACCATACCAATATCTTGCGTTTTTTGCAGCTGTAGCGATAGGCAGCACGTAAGGTGGTGCAGCAGATTTTGGTGCAGCTTCTGGGTACGATCCATGTACGAAGAGGTCCCAGGAACCTCCAGTGCTCCTTCACACCCCCTGGACACGACACCTGTCCACAAGTCAAGCCGCCGCTTCAAAGTCTTAGCCCCCGAGTACAATCCCCTCACCATGCCATCTCGCACGATGCCCTCTACGGTGGCCAGCCAAACCTTCCAGCAATCTATGAGTTCGCCCCCGCTGCTTCTTCATACGCCTCGTACGCCCGCGTCGTCTCATGGTGAAAAGTTTGAGGATGTGGAGGATTGGTTGGACGGTTTTGACAGGGTCGCTGAATTTAATCTGTGGGACGAGGACCGCAAGCTTCGGAACGTCTACTTTGCCCTCCAGGACGCCGCCAAGACGTGGTTCGAAAACCACGAGTCCGCCATGCACACCTGGCAAGACTTCCGGCGGCAGTTGCTGGATACGTTCAGCAGCAACGATCGGAGGGAGCGTGCTGAATTGGCCCTGAAATCGAGAGCGCAGCAGCCAAACGAGAGCGTGGCGATGTTTGTGGAGGACATGACCCGGCTTTTCAACCGCGCTGATCCTACTATGTCGGAAGCAAAGAAGGTGCGCCATTTTATGCGGGAAGTGAAGGAGCAATTGTTCGCTGGGCTCGTGCGCGATCCTCCGGCTACAGTCGCCGATTTTGCAAAGGAAGCGGCAGGCATGGAGCGCGCCCTGCAACAGCGGTTTGCGCACTACGGCCGTCCATCAAACATCACTGCTGTGGAGTGCCACATGGCGAGGCCCGGGGATGAGAACACTTCCCTCCGAGAGCTCATCAGGAGCATCGTTCGCGAAGAGCTGCAGAAGCTTCACTCTGTGGAGCAGCCTCCTAGTGTCACCGCCATCTCGGATGCTGTCCGTGACGAGATACGCCGCACGGTGCAGCCCATTCCACCTCCCCAACCGCCAGCGCCCTATGTGATGACATACAGCGAGGCATTGTGAAGTCCTGCGCCACCACCGCCGGCGTTCTACTCTCCTGCCCCTACCGCGCCGTCCCACCGATTCCCGTATACGACAGCGCTGCCAGACGACCGCCCACCCGTCACGAAGGCAAACATGTGGCGCACGCCGTAGAACAGGCCCCTGTGCTTCCACTGCGGCGAAGCAGGCCACATCCGTCGTCACTGCCCGTATCGCCGGATTGGCCTGCGCGGCTTTTCGCCAGACGCACCCCTGCCACGCTATGGTGAACGACCCTGCGAGATCGATCAGTACCTAGCGGCCAACGTCCCACCTGCACCCACTGGCCAACGTCAGTCCAGGTCACCGTCGCCTCGACAGTTTTCTTCACCAGCCCGCCAGTCCTACGTCCGGCAGTCCTCCAGCCCGCGCCGGGAAAACTGAGGACGGCGACCCCCGGAGATAGGGCCGCCGTCACCGGACATAATGACGAACATCCTCGGCTCACCGACGTTAGCATGCGACCCGACCTCCGACACCAGGCCCTGACGACTTTTCGACGCCCAGAGACGCCTTTGCTTGACGCTGCAATTGGACAATCTGAACGACCCTTAGGTCCGACGACTTTTCGACGAACACAGACGCCTCCGCTTGACGCCCCAACTCGACCGCGAGAACGATCCCCTAGTTCGACCTCCCCCACACAGCGTTTTTCTGAAGGTGACCAAGCTTCGGCTGAAATCCCGATCATCGTTGATGGCCGCCGCGTGACTGCTCTCGTCGATACCGGCGCCGATTTTTCCGTCATGAGTCGTGGCCTGGCGCTTGTCCTGAGGAAAGTACTGACACGTTGGCCTGGAACGCACAACCTGACAGCTGGAGGCCATCTGGTGACACCGCTTGGCGTCTGCACCGCTCGAATGGAGATTCGCGGTGTAACAATCACTGCCTGCTTCGCTGTGTTGGCTCATTGCTCGAAGGACCTCATCCTCGGGTTTGATTTTCTTCGGGAACACGGTGCGATAATCAACCTCCGCGAACTTGTCGTGACGTTCTCACCTCAGTGTGCCATAGCCGACAGCAGCGAGCCCGACAGGCCTGTTTT
Organism: Amblyomma mixtum; assembly: GCF_055824585.1. Classification (NCBI taxonomy): domain Eukaryota; kingdom Metazoa; phylum Arthropoda; class Arachnida; order Ixodida; family Ixodidae; genus Amblyomma; species Amblyomma mixtum. Next base: position 183,970,220 of record NC_143013.1, read on the forward strand.
TCGCGCGTGTGATGACAATGTCACGCTACCGCCACGCTTCAGTTTATTTATTACGGTGGAATGCTCCAACCCACGCACGCCTCACGGGGTTGCGGAAGGTAACCTGTCGTTACTGCTGAGTCAACAAGTCTGCGTTGCGCGGGGTGTTACTTCCCTCCGCGGTATGCGAACGTAGCTTTTTGTTACCAACTTTAGCGCCGAATACCGCCACTTGCCGCAAGCAACAGCCATAGCCTATTTCGATGAAATTAGTGACTCAGTCTCTCACTGCGCCTTGTCCCTCAACGATACTCATGCATCGATGTCTGACGCCCCCGTTGTGACTGACGTGAACCCCGACCTAACCGTCGATCAGAAACACCGCCTCCACATGATCCTCGACTCTTTTCGTGACTGCTTTGCGACCACTTCTAAAGTTCGGCAAACATCGGTCGCTAAACACCGCACTGTAGTGGATGAAGGCGAGAGGCCTATACAACACGACCCCTATCGAGTGTCTGCGTAAGAACGGGAGGTGATTCGGAGGCAGGTTGAAGAAATGCTCCTCGACGAGGTTATCCAGCCGTGAACAAGCCCGTGGGCTTCACCCGTTGTGCTGGTCGCCAAGAAGGATGGCACTCTCTGATATTGCGTCGACTATCGTCGCCTCAACAAGATTACTAAAAAGGACGTTTATGCGTTGCCCCGAACTGATGACTCGTTCGATCGCCTGCGTCATGCCCGACACTTTAACTCTCTTGATCTACGCAGTGGGTACTGGCAGATCGAAGTCGATGAATGTGACCGTGAAAAGACCGCGTTCATAACCCCCGACGGTTTGTACGAGTTCAAGGTGCTCCCCTTTGGCCTGTGTACCGCTCCTGCCACCTTTCAAAGAATGATGGACACTGTCCTGGTTGGCCTCAAATGGCAGTAGTCGTGTCTCGTCTATCTAGATGATGTGGCAAATATCGCTGCGACCTACGAAGAACATCTCAAACGCTTGAGTGCAGTATTGACGGCAATCCGATCAGCCCGTCTGTCTCTAAAACCCGAAAAATGCCACTTCGCGTACCCACATGCTGAAGTTTTTGGGCCATGTTGTGACACCTGAGGGCGTCCGCCCCGACCCCGACAAGACGGCCGCTGTAGCTGCGTTCCCGACTCCCACTGATAAGCGAGCTGTGCGCCGGTTTCTTGGCCTCTGCGCATATTACAGACGCTTCGTGAAAGACTTCTCCAGGCTGCCTGAGCCTCTCACACGGCTGACAAAAGGCGATCAGACTTTCGTCTGGGCACAGGAACAGCAGGACGCCTTCGAAAAGCTCCCCAAACGCCTACAAACAATGCCCATTCTTTTCCATTTTGACGAGGAGGCGGACACAGAACTTCACACCGATGCCAGCAACATTGGCCTCGATGCAGTCCTCGTCCAGTGGCAAGATGGTGTTGAGCGCGTGATTGCTTACGGCAGCCGCACGCTGTCTCTGTCCGAGGCGAATTACTCAACCACTACAAAGGAGTGCCTAGCTGTTGTGTGGGCGATAACGAAGTTCCGGCCCTACTTGTATGGTCGCCCGTTTCGGGTCGTGATTGACCACCACTCACTGTGTTGGCTAGCGAATCTTAAAGACCCCTCGGGCCGGCTAGCTCGTTGGAGCCTTCACATGCAAGAATTTGATGGAACAGTTGTCTACAAGTCGGGCAACAAACACAGCGATGCAGACTGCTTGTCCCGTGCTCATATCCCGTCCAGCTCTGATGACCTCGAAGATGAACCTCTATTTATTGGTGCTCAGACCACATCCACCCTCATTCAATAACAGAAGGACGACACGGAATTGCGGACACTCATCGATTATCTCGAGGGTACCGCCTCGTTACCCCCTCGTCTATTCGCGCGTGTCTTGTCGTCGTTTTGCTTGCGGAATGGCGTCGTTTACAAACGAAATTACGGCCCCACGGACTCTGGATACCTGCATGTGGTTCCAACGGCGCTCCGCACTCACGTTTTGCAGGCATGCCACGATGAGCTTCCTTCCGGCCACCTCGGATTTTCTCGAACGATGGCACGAGTTCGTCATTGTTATTACTGGCCCAGGCTTTCTGCGGCTGTCAAGCGTTATGTGCGCACTTGCCGCGAGTGTCAACGTCGGAAGAAACCACCTTTCAAGCCGGCTGGCTTGCTCCAACCCATTGCTCCGCCGAGAATCCCTTTCCACCAAGTCGGCATGGACTTACTGGGCCCATTTTCCACGTCATCATTGGGTAACCGGTATATTGTGGTTGCCAACGACTACCTCACCCGGTATTGCGAGACGAAAGCCCTTCCCCGCGACACTGCTGCTGAAATTGCTGACTTTTTCATCATCAGCATAGTCCTCCGCCATGGCGCCCCTTATGTGGTTTTAACTGACCGAGGCACAGCGTTCATGACAACGCTTACTCAGGAAGTTATGCGGCTCAGTGGCACAAGTCATCGTAAGACCACAGCTTACCATCCTCAAACCAACGGCCTAACCGAGCGCCTCAGTAAGACTATCGCTGATATGAATTCTATGTACGGGCGCGGCCATAAGTAAACGCAGCACGCTATTGCGTTCAAAGTGCAATAACGCCTTCTCCATTGGTAATGAAGAAGCGTTGTTTGTCTACAAGAAAGCCCACCAACCTCCTCTACCAGCATGCGCGTACCGCTGCTGGAAATTTCAATTAGGTGGCGCGTGAAAAATATTCGAAGACAGATGCGTGCTCCGTTTACTTTTGTCCGCGCCTGTACGTCGAAGATGACCATAAGAACTGGGACGAAATACTTCCGTACGTCACGTTTGCTTACAATACTGCCCTTCAAGAGACGACGGTGTTCACGCCATGAATTCGTGACTATGTTGGACACGATGTTGTTGCCCGATATTGCACACCCATCCACTGCCGACGCTGATGCATTCGTTCGCCATGCAGAGGCTGCCCGCAGGCTGGCTCGGCAACGGACCTGCGTGCGGCAAGAAGTCGATGCTCACCGCTACAACCTTCGTCATCGCGAAGTCATTTTCCAGCCTGGCGATCAAGTGTGGGTTTGGAGCCCCATCAGTCTGCGCGGTCGCTCCGAGAAGCTTTTGCACCGTTACTTCGGCCCCTACGAGGTACTCCCCAAACTCAGCGATGTTACGTACGAAGTGCGCCCGCAAGGGAGTGTTCGCTCTTCAAGATTCCCGCCGAGATCCGAAATTGTGCACGTCGCAAGACTCAACCCATGCCATGCCCGCTAGGACAACTCTGGCCACGTTCAGTGCCTGGGACTCTGCTCACGCCCACACGTGGCTCCCCCCTAATTCTCAGGTATCGACTCGATGCCTTTCCAGAGGGGAGGGGCAATGCCACACTTATTTTAGACACCACTCTACCGGCGCCCCCGTGCGGTCTTTCTTCGTCCTTTGTCGTGCGTCGGACGTCGTCCTCTTCTCCTCGGTTCTACGGTCAGTCGGCTGCGCTCTGGCCAGTGTGCTTGCCAAGTACTGTTCTGCCAGGGAGAACGTTCTACCGGTGTCCAGTGACAATATAACAAAAAGTAACGAAGCAGCTTTCAGTGAGATGTGAGAAAAATATGCCCTAAGAACAGCGAAAATGTTTAAAAGCGCACATCACCAATAGATAGTCTGCTACAGAAAAGAAATTGCTCTTCGTTTTGAAACAACACTCTACGCAAATGGCAGCAAAGATAAAGTAGCATGGTGCTGGGGTCAGTTCTTTCTGCTATTTATTGCTCAGTTCATTCTCACAAAAGCTCTGCTTTTCTTCCAAAAATCAAATGTCAATGATTCGCAGGATTTTGCGTCTGTCTGCCCATAACCGTTACGACTTCAGGATATTTATTTAATTTATTAATTACTCACTGAAAATACAACTCGGGTCTGTGTGGCAGGCTGTATTAAACAGAGAGAGAAAAGATTCAAAAGCATGCGAAATTGTAAAAATTGTAAACAGTTTCGTAAAGGCCAGGAGGTATTACATCCAGTACGGGCATAAATGTATGTATCTATGTATCTATATAAGGTAAATAGCGACCGCACATCCGGACCGCGCGAGTGAAATAGCTGGGGGACAAGAACTAGATGAAGTGCATTTGGCAAGTACTCCTGATTCCAGAGCGGCAAGCAGCATTCTGTCCGAAAAGGAAAGTATAGAAGGATTGAGCAGTACTTACCCATGGGTCATATACTCGGACGACAAAGAATACGTTTGAAAACAAGTATCGGACAGCGCAGCGAATTTCAGGAAAGAAAATAATAAGGGTAACGTTAAACGAATAGAGGAAAGCAGAATGAGCTAGGAAAAATTCTATTTGATATCCTAACTGAAATAAAGAAGTGGAAATGTGCACGGTAAGACATGTATCACTGGAAAGATGTTGGGGAGGAGGGATAACCGCAAACTTGACAGGACTGAAGCTCGAGAAGAGGACAGGACAAGCGGTAACTAGCAACTGAAGTTTATTGAAAAAAGACATGTTGCAGCAAAGACATGTCTAAACGATAGGCTGCGACAGCACTTCCGCTCCTTGAAACCTGATAATGGCGCAAATCTGCCGAGACACTGCAGGGAATGCGATGGCTGCTACCCACAGTTCAACAAAGCCACCATCATCGGAAGGGGCCGGTCGAGGCTCGAAAGGGAGATTTTAGAAGCGGCACACATGCGCAAACTTGGGCTTGATATGTGTGTGAGTGAGCCTTCCGTGGCGCTTTTAGATAAAGAGACCCGGTTTCTGTAAAACCTGTGACGGGCATTTCTTTGTTTTTTGTTCGTTTCTTGTTCGTTTCGATGTATATCATTAATTATCTTGTGTGTTCCACGTGTCACTATCTTAGTTCCCGTACGCTATGCGCAGATGCAACCTTTGCTGCAACATGTCTTTTTTTCAATAAACTTCAGTTGCTAGTTACCGCTCGTCCTGTCCTCTTCTCGATCTTCAGTCCTGTCAAGTTTGCGGTTATCCCTCCTCCCCAACATGTCTGACCAACTGGCGCAAAGCTTCCCCTTGCTGCACTGGAAAGATGCGGACAATAGCCCGCACGGCAGATGGAGCGGGTAACAAGGCAAAGCAAACGCAGCAGGGCGAATCAGATACTTATGTGAATCGGAGAGGTTAGAAACATTTGGGCATATAGTTGGCACATCAGGTAGGATAGGGTTACGCAAGGTCCATTGGAAAACACATTTGTCCTCCATTGGACGCCATTTGGCTAATGATGATGCATCAAGCATTTGTATCGTCAATTTTCAACTGAAGAATATGACCATAAGAGTAAAAATGTTTTGGAATGCTCATGGCACCATTTTGTATCGGTATCCCATATACTTAAACGCGTCCGTGAGTCATGACCTGTCCGCAAGTTACGTCCCGCAAGTGAAGGTTAAGAACTCGTTTAACCCAGGCCCATAGAAACCTCTGACAGCTGCTGAATGGAAATCTTCCTTACGGCGCTGAAAATAAAGCGGCGGTTCAGACAAAGCAACTCGACGCTAATCGAACCTCAACGAAGTAAAACAACTGGGATGCTGGACACACAGCCACTCACACCGGGTAACGCCAGAGTCTTCGCCTCGATGTTGGCCGCAGCTGGAAAATCGCTGCAGATCAGGCATGTATTCCTTTGACCAGGAACGGTGCAGGAGAGTCTCGGCGGATGGCTTGAACAGCCGGGAGCGCGATTCATAGCGAAGTGTGAGAAGGCCGCCTCTGCGCTCGCAACCTCCTCTCCCCAGGGCTGCTTGCGCTGCGGTTAATTCAACCTCGCCGCCCCAATTACGTACGCGCTAACACAACTCGACTAATGACCTGTCGGACATGCGACGTGATCCTGCTTGCGGATGCACTGGCTCGCACCCGTCAAAGAAAAACGCGCGCAGCTGGGTACGCTGAGCCTCGAGTGGCTGTATGTGAAATCCCTTACCTAGTTATTCATTTAGCAAATATTTTCTTCCTAGACACCAGACCATGTTTACGGGCTTAGCATGGGCGGCCGCGGTGGCTAAGTGTTTTTCTTTTTTTTGGTCTGATTAGTACATGTTCATGATACCTAACCCCGGCCATGTCGTCATCATGACGGTAGAAAACAAAAAGAAACAGAACGCCGGCGTTCCGTGCGATGTCAATGCACTTTAAATATGACCAGCCAGTTAAACTTCGTTCCATCACTGAGCTGTACAGTATCTTCTATATGCAGCGTATGAATATTCAAGCGGGTATACTTTCTGTTTAATACGTTTTACAACTCCATCTCCCAGACCTCTTCATTATTTTGGAGAGGAGATGCAAGCAGCATCATTTGCGACTCCCTTCCCCCTTTTTTTATTGCTGTATAAATTTCAAAGACTTATTATGAAGTGTATTTTGTCTACTAGGATATCTGCTTGAATAACGTAGTTACAAAAGGATTCTTTCACGATCGCATTCCGGTCAGGGTTACACATGTCTGAGAGCAGTTAGCTACACGGCGTCCCTCATGCTTCAGGCACGCACGGGTCTGCGTCCGCACCATACATGTCAGCCGTCATCAGCCGAGTAATGAAGCAAAGCTGAAGTCTTCTCTCATCGTTAGCAGGGTTGCAACGGACGGAGAAATTATGGGACAATGTGTGATGGATAGCATTCAGGCAGGTTTTTTCAGTTAAACAAAACATAACGGCTCGTGGAAAAGACATCAACCTGACTGTGCCGTGCCTGCAGCCGCACGTGGCACTTCAGAGCATGTACTCGAGCGGAATGATTGTATATTTGCACTGAGTGCCCGTCACAAGACGGACTGTTAAATCCGTGAAATCTGTTCACGCCGGACAGTGGCGCTATACTATTTTAAACATTGCATCAATTTTACGTTTTAGACTAATCGGAATGGGCTTCTAGATTTAATTCGAGAGCACATTCTTTGAACAGCCTTTCAACGAAAAAAGAACTGCTGACGACACGAAGAACAAAGATCAAAAGCACTTATTCTAACGTGCGACAGCCTCATTTGCTTGTGGGGTATTATAACTTGTATCATAGTTGAGTCCCTGTTTTCTGAATAGCGCTTCAGCAGGCCACACCAACTTGATATATAACAAGCTTGAAAGAGGCTGTGCTCAAGCTAGGATGGTCGCTTAAATCATTCCGCCAGTAATAGTATAAAATTTCCATCTCCGGTGCAGCTGAATTTAAATTATATACTTTAAAGCACATCAACCAAATGGTGGGTGTGTTTTGAAGCACATAAGCAATTTACCCTCTACATATTGCTCTTTATTAAATTCCTGCATTGTGATCTTGATTTTACTTGACACGTGTTCTAACGGTCTGCATTTCACAAGAGGGCGGGGAATTTCTTTGTAGATTGTTCGGTAAAGAGACGCTCGTGGTAGAGTGCGAAATACTTACCTTAGGAACATACTCGCCTTTTTACCAGTTGTAGCGATAGGAAGCACGTTAATCTGTTGCGCAGCACAGCTCCACGCCACTTTCTAAGGCGCTATGCTACGATCAATACATAGACGCTGCTTTTGTTTGGCGGAATTTTGGATAATAACCGAATAAGAGTACGTTTTTAAGCGTTTCTGGTGATTTTAACGTACCCAAGCGACTCCGGGTATGGGGGACGCCGTTGTGAACGGGTCCGGAAATTTCGACCTCCTGGGGCTCTTTATCTCACGTTTTCACCTTTAGTACACACAAGACAAATAGAAAAATCATAGGTTTTATGATTTTTTTTAGAGCGCAGCTCTAAGGCGCCCGTTTCTGCGTTTCGCGCCGTTGCTGTCGCCGTTGTCCGTTGTAACCAGCCTTTAAGCTGCGAAAGCTATGGAGCGGGAGGTTGGAAAGGAGAAAGTAAAAGCGCAACCTCTCCCTCTCCTTAGGAACCGGCGTGCCACTGGGGAGCGCAGCTGTGCATAGCAACCGTGACGTCACACAGTAGCGGCAGAACGAGCGGCGCGTGTCGGTGGTGGCAGCTAGACTGCCGCTCCTTCGCCAGACGTCTCGTTTCAGTCGAGTGAGTGAGACGCACGGCTCCGAAGCGGCCCAGTGATTCCGCGCCAAGCGGTTCGGGGAAGCGGCAGTGGGTTGAGCACAAGGCTTTCGCCAAGTGCACTTTAGAATTTCCAAAGGGTCCTCGGTATTTTTTTTGAGGAGAGGAAATGCGCAGTATCTGTCACACATCTCGGTGGACACGTGAAGCAGAGGGAAGGCGCATAACTGCCCTCTTGGAACAGTGGACTCCTCAATGGTGCTTTAAGCTGCATGGCGGTAAAGACAGATGTGTGCTGCATGCTTTGGAATTAACAACGTTTTGCCAGAAACTCTGCCACCTTCCATGGTGGCAAGGGGGGGGGGGGACATTAATGTAGATATAAAGACAAGCGGGAATTTCTTACCACTTATGCGGGAGAACAACCCGTTTCTCTCGCTCTTAACGGCCCCCACAGCTGTGACAACCTCGCGAAATACTTGCGCATACCTCGTATTTGAGAACCAAGCATTGGTGCAGCAAGTCGAGCATATTCCGCCTATTTCTGCGTCCGCAAAGCTTCCTTCATGACAATCAAGAACTGTTAGTGGAGTGCTTCTTGAAAAAGGAACATGTGTGAAATAACAAGTTGTCTATAATTGTACATACATGTCTTGCTCGAACTCCTTGCCTCAATCTGTCGAAAGAATGAAACAGCTGATCAGCTGCTCTCAAATTTCGCATTAACAAGTAACGTAATTGTCGGCAATTTTTTTAATTCTTAGTCACTCAAGTCGATATGTCCAATAGCTTGCGCTTAGGAATAACAGACTGCGGCGAGATCGATGGCCATTTTTGTTCACCAGTGAAGCATAAAAAATTTAGCATATGCTTGCTCACATGCAAGGTCCGCTAATTGGCACGAGGTGTGCCATATATTTTATTCCTCGGGGCAAAAGGTTCAGCCAGCTTATTTACAAGATATATCTACCAGCCAAAGCGGCGGAAGAATCATGAAAAACGCCTGCTGGTTCACACGGGCTTAACGCACTTCTAAACAACTAGAAATATTACACATTTATCTTTATATTTGTAATCTTCAATTTTAGTGTAAAATATATTTATGGCAAAAATTACTTCTGCTAAGGTGACGAGTGTGGTCCAAGCGAAACTCCAAAGTGCGGTTAACTTGTGCCGGTAAATAAATAATCCACCATATCGCCGCTGCCTGTCACGAAATTCTTCTTGCCGAGTGCAAAAGCTGCAGGCATTGCTCAATTCGTACTGTAAGGCAAATTTTAGCGCAAAAACACTGATACGCTCACCAACACAGGCGAATAATCTTGTCACCTAAGTGCGTGCGTACTACATGCACGGAAATAAAAAGATATAGAATACATATCCACGACTTGGAGTGGAACAAGAGGCGCCGCATACAAATCAGCTTCGCAGGCCACTGCACGAGAGCATTAGACTGTTGCCTGAGCTAGTCGCGCATAATGTTGTTTTTGTTGTTGCCTCAAAATCGATGGAACATACCGATGGTCAGCGATGGCCAGGGTTTTGTGCAGATCCAAACCGGAAAAAACTCATCCAGGTTTATCTCAAGTGGCATAATGTTAAACTGAAACACATTCTCACGCTTTGCATTGCACATCGTCGTCTTCCATCTGCGGCTCGAAAAGATCAGGTCAACTTCACCTCGATCAGAGTTTAACCTTAGTCTAATATTCTCGCCAGACACGCCGACGACGCAGCAAAAGCATGAGACAACGAGGCAAAACGCATGATTTCGTACGTCGACTCGGTTTAACTGCGATAAAACACTAGCAATTTTTTGTATTTGTTTTTATTTACATTAATCATCTGCCATCCAACATTACATCAACCATTCGCTTGTTCGCAGATGACTGCATAATTTACCGCAAAATCCTATCACCTGCAGATCATCTTGCACTTCAAAGGGACCTCGATCATGTAACCGCTTGGTGTTCATCATAGCAAATGTCACTTAACACCAAAAAATGCAAGTTAATGACATTCAGCCGCAAAAAATCTAACTCTTCGTTCAATTACATACGGCCACGTAGCATTGTAGCGTCCGTTCGTTCGCACAAGGCCGCAGAAAAGGGGTGTTATCATTTTTGTTCGTGACGCGAGAAGCGACCGGTCTAATCTCGATTGTTCACAGCCATGAACAGCTGCATCTACGTGTTTCCATATTACTCTAGAAGATCTGGGCCTGTTATCTCGAAGTTTCCTTGCCGGCTTTAAATTGAACGATGCCGCGAGCAATGGGTATTCGTAGTCCGACGACCGCCGAGCACGCCTGTTGCTGCCCGAGCTCGTCCAGAACCAGCGAAGTTTTTTCGGCGCTGGCTTGCTGAGAAGTTTTGACAAGTGCAGGCGGGCCTCGGATCCACTGCGACCTCGAGGATCCGCAACCAGCCTCCCAGCCCAGGCGCCGTGCCTTTGCCGGTGCTCGGGCAACTTCCTGGCCTTCAAGCAGCAGCCCAGTCGGCCGCCCGTGACGTCATGGGAGGCCCGGGACCTGCTGCCCCTCCGGTGTTCCGTGCGCCGCCCCCAAAGGCGCACTGTTTTTCGTTCACAGTTACATCCGACGCGACAGCTGACGACATCGTCGACGGCATCGAGTTGGTTGTCGGCCCGAAAGGGCTAGAGAGCCTCCAGCACCATGGAGGCATGAAGTTCTGCGTCGCCATGGCCTCGGCTGCGGCGGCGGAGAAGATGCTCGTGGAAGGCGCCTTCAACGTGAACGGCACTTCCGTCCCAGTAGCCTGCGTGGGTCCTGCTGTGGTCCACGTGACGGCTTTTCGTGTGCCGCTGTTCGTGGGAGACGCGGCGCTGGCAGCGGCACTGAGCTCTTTCGGCAAGGTGCTGGACATCACCCACCCCGTCCTCAAGGGCCGTCGTCACGTCGGCAACGGGACGCGCGTGGTCCGGATCGAGATGAAGCAGGCGGTGCCGAACTTCTTGACCGTCCAGGGCCACCGCGTCATGTTTGACTACCGAGGCGTCCGGAAGGTGTGTTCCCGCTGCGGGCAGGACGGCCACATCGGCGCGGCGTGTCGAACGCCGCGGTGCGCTCGCTGCGAGGTGTTCGGCCACGACACGGCCGGATGCGGAGCGGCTTGCAGGCGCTGCGGTGGAAGCCACGCCACAGCGGACTGCCTGCGGCCACGGTCCTATGCGGCGGCCGCCGCCTCGAGGAAGGAACCGAGTAAGGACAACGTGGCCGCAGAAACGCGGAGCCCACCAACCGTCCGGACGCCTGTTGCCGACGAGCACCCAACGACCAGCCGCCCGAGGGAGCCCGAACCCGCCCCCGCGACGGAGGTGCCCGTGAAGGAGCAGCTCGAGGGGACGCCTTCAAACGAGGTGGAGCCGTTCGGTGCTGTTTTCGCGGAACCCTTGCCGCCGCTACCCCGCACAGCTTCCTTCAACACCGAGAGCAGCAGCGGCGATGAGTCGAGCGTGGCGTCGGGCGACCTGGTGGACGTACCGGACAAAGTCACGCCGCTTCGCCTGACAGGCGACTTGACGTGCGGCCAGGTGTCAGGAACGACGACTCCTGGAGGTGCGGACGACGCGCGCTTCCCGTCACCAGCCAGCCACACCCTCCCATCGGCGACCCTGGCGTCGGCATCGGCTTCAGCTGCGAGCGTCGCCAAGACCACGCAGCAACCGGTGAGCGAGGCCACAAGCGCCGACGGGCCCGAAAACATGGACTTTTCCCGACCAGACTTCAAACGTGCCCACCCCCAATCATCGGAATCCGAAGGGACTGTTAACGAACGTTCTAGCAAAAAAGTGCCGCGCGCGCCAAGCGCCGCCCATGGCAGCGCTCTTTAGGTTGTATGCTATGCCGTCGGTGCTCTTGGCAGTCATGGCGGTTGTGCATCTCCTCTCCCTGAATGTTCGGGGATTTCAATCCGTAGACAGACAGAGAGAGGTGATGCACTTTGCCAGGGCTAGGGGCGTCGACATCCTGTTTTTACAGGAATGCAACTTCCGTACTTCACTTGATGTGCTGAATTTCACCACCCGGTTTTCTGTTTTTGCTTATTTTTCGTTGACTGATTTTCATATGTGCGGTGTTGGTGTCGTTTTTGTAAACCCCTGCCTGCGCGCGGGTGCTCATTGCACTTTCGGGCTGGACGGCCGCACTCTTGCGGTCGACTTCACACTAAACCAGCGGCGGGTACGTGCGTTGGTTGTATATGCGCCAGCACGGCGGACTAATAGTTCTGATTTTTTTGAGCGCCTCGACTCATTCCTCCTTGATCCCTACCCCACTTTCATCGTCGGTGACTTCAATTGTGTACTTAACATCGACCGTGACGTCCGCGGACAGGGTCACGGTCGCCGTTATTGCGGTGCCCCCGCGCTCCGCGATCTCGTGACTCAGTTCCGCTTGTCTGATGCGTGGGTGCAGCTTCACGGGGATGCCTTTGGAGCGACGTTTGAGAGAGCACAGTCAGCGAGTCGGATAGACAAATTCTATTTTCCACCAGAGCTCGCTTCTTTTGTCGTTAGCTGCGAAGTTCTCGCGTTCCCTGCAGGCACGCCGGTGATTTCCGATCACCACCCCTTGTCAGTCAGGCTCGACTTTGGTGAGGACACCCCACGTACTGTTACGTGGCGCATGGACACGAGCCTACTGGCGGACCCGGAAAGCGTGGCGTCGCTGCGTACGGCGTTGGCAGCATCGTGCAGGAGCTTCGTTGCGACTGATTCATGGGACACACTCAAGGCTCGTTGGCAAGCAACCCTGGTGGCGGCCGGTCAAGACCGCAGACACCGGGTAACTCATGCATTGAATGACACCCTCAAGCGCATCCATATAGTGCAAAGGGGAGCACCCTTAACCTTTGCCATGAGCGATTACCTGAGTCTACTTAAAGCACGTTACCACGTGTTGCTCTGCCAGTCATCACGGGCAGCTAGTCGTGCACACCAGCTCGGGCGGCCGATATCAGACCCGGCTGTGCTACGACACGTACGCGCAGGCACGGCAGAGGAATTCGCTCCCGCTACTGTGCCTTTCGTGACACTCCCAGACGGCACCCAAAGCAAAACCACGGCCGATATCTGCACGATCTTCGCAAGCCACTTTTCGAACCTGTTCTCTACGGACAGTTGGCTACATCTTCAAGATGGTTATGACGGGCTTCTACAAAGTTTTTTTGGAAACTTGCCACGAGTAGCTGAAGAGTTGCATGAAAACCTTTGCGCACCAGCCACAAGCCAAGAGCTGCACGCCATCCTGCAGAGTATGAATGCAGCCTCTGCCCCCGGTCCAGACGGCATTCCAACAGGTTTTTATTCAAACTTTTTTTACGAGATCCAAGGAGCGCTCCTGAAGATGGTCAACGGCTTCCTCGCGGATGGGTTACGTCCAAACTCTTTCCGCGAATGTCGCATCATACTCATTCCGAAAGCGGGCGGTGACCCCTCCGACCCGCAAGCATGGCGGCCCATAAGCCTCTTAAACGCAGATTACCAAATAGTCACATCTTTACTGAACACAAGAATGCGGACGATCCTACCTCACCTAATCCACCGGGCTCAAACCAGCAGCGTGCCTGACCGCTCTGTGTTTGATGCATTGGCACTCACTAGAGACCTGTTCACATTTGCCAGCAGGACTTGCTTCAGCGGGTGCTTTGTTTCACTAGACCAGGCGAAAGCATTCGATCGGGTGGAACACTCGTATCTGTTCGGAGTCCTTGACGCCTTCGGATTCCCTCCGCAAATTGTCAGCAGGCTGCGCTTACTTTACGCAGACCTGAATGCTCGTCTCTCCGTAAACGGCCACCAGAGCGCTCCCTTCTCAGTCACCAGGGGCATAAGGCAAGGATGCCCTCTCTCCCCAACATTCTTCGTGTTGTGCCTGGATCCACTCATCCGGCGCATTAACGACAGCCCATCCATACGCGGCTTCCCTCTGCCTGGCCAGGGCCAAATCAAGGTATCGGCCTACGCCGATGACGTGTCGCTTTTCCTCAAGGACGAGGATAGCTACGCCGCTTTTTCGCGGCTGTTTCTCGAGTACAGCGAGATATCTGGGGCCCTATTGAACAGGGGAAAAAGCAAGGCACTAAGGTTTGGCACCTACACACCGAACCTTGCGGGCGAGGTGGAGTGGGTGCAGGGAGTGAAAGTCCTGGGAGTAGTATTCCTCGCCAGCGGAGAAGTAGCCCGCGAAACCTGGACTAACCTCCGCACGAACGCTGAGAAACGCCTCTCGGTGGCGTCAACTTTCCGCCTTTCAATGGCAGAGCGCTGCTATATAGTTAAGTCCACAATCCTAGCCGCATGTTTTTTTCTCGCCCGCGTCGCAAACCCACCGCGCACGTTTGCGCGCAGGCTAACCTCGGCCTGTGGCTCTTTCGTTTGGGCGGGCAAAACCGAACTTGTGTCACGAATGTTCATGCGCCTTCCATCGTACATGGGTGGGTTTGGTATACCTTGTATCCGCACCATGTGCAATGTGCTCGCCTTGCGAGGAGTACGAGATCTTGTACGCAACCCAGACTATCCCGGGAGAACACTCCTCACATATTTTCTGGGTACAGCGCGTAACGTGTTTTTTTCACAACACGTGGTTGGCCCTACAGCCGAGCAGCCGCCGACATTTTTCGTTAATGTGCGTCGCACACTGACGTCGTTGACTGCCAGCGTGCCCGATCTGGATGTTGATGAAACCCCGCCCTCCAGAATGTGTGAAGCACTAACGGTCGCTGCGCTGACCCGCGAACAACTCCAGAAAACGAGACGGGCACGCTGGCGCCAACTGACCTCAGCTACGCTTCCTGCAGATGTCAGGGACTTCGGCTGGCTGCGAGGCTGGCGGGTCCTGCCCACAAGAGACCGCCTTGCGGCGTGGGGCGTGGCGCCCTCCGCCCGATGCCCGCAGTGCGGTCTGCTTGAAACTTTGCAGCACGCAATGTTTGAGTGTGTAGTTGCGCGCACTTTTTGGACATTAGTGTCACGCATGTTTTTAACCCGCCTGGAAGCGCGCACTAGTTCTCCCGAAGTGTTTCAAAATATGCTCTTGTGTGTCGGCATGTTCGTTTTGTGGCGGCAGCGTGGAGTGGCATCCTTAAATGGGCGTCCGCAAAGAACAATGTTCCCAATGTTGCAGCGCCTGCGCACGCGCCTCTTTGAACAAGCATGCATGGACGCTCTGTCAATGAGCGAGGCTGAGTTCTTGCGCAAATGGTCGACATACTTTATCGTCCTGCGCGGCGGTCGAGTATCGGCATTTTTACTGCATTACTGACATGCTCAGTGCTGCGTCACTGCGCATGTGCTTGAATGATCAGAGAATTAAGTTCATCTGTTTTGTTGTATTTTCTATGCTATGACAGATAAAATAAACTTCTCTTTCTACGCCGCCACCGAGTGATTCAGTTCTTTTGCGGGCGCAATTCAGCCCAAATAAAGAGCTTCGTTTCCAAGTCTTTCTGGTGTCTTCCTGACCGCTGGACTGCCGTCACTACAACGTGACATCTGGTGGAGGTGCTGGGTAGCCTTCCATGTACCAGCAACCCCCTGCAAGTCGTGACGCCAACCCTTTGAGCCATTCACCGGAGGACGTGACTCCAGTCCACCGCGCAAGCCGACGTCTGCTAGGGGACGTACCTGAGTTCGGGACTCTGCCGGACCCTACTCGGAAGCGAAAGCCAGTAGCAACGTCCACCATGAGCTTGCCCCAGACGACGACTCCAGTCATTCTTCAGCAGCCCCGGGTGCCACCAACCTTCGACGCTTCGCCTGGCGCCGACCCCGAAGAATGGCTAGAACAGTTCGACCGTGTGGCTATTTTTAACCAATGGGACGATGCCATGAAATTAAGGTACGTCTTCTTCGCCTTGGACGGACCAGCAAGGATCTGGTTTGAAAATGAGGAAGCTAGACTCACGAACTGGGAAACCTTCAAGGAGCAGCTTCTGAAGACCTTCACAAACGTCGTGCGAAAAGAGAGAGCCCAGCAGCTGCTCCAGTCTCGCATACAACACCCAAACGAGACCGTTGCAGTGTATACTGAACGCTAAAGGACTCGAAGTTAGCATTCTCCGTGTTTATTTTCGTTTTAAAGCATCGAGGCGATGCTTCTTTGGAAGGGGGGTAATGCCACGTATCATTGTAGCGTCCGTTCGTTCGCACAAGGCCGCAGAAAAGGGGTGTTATCATTTTTCTTCGTGACGCGAGAAGCGACCGGTCTAATCCCTATTGTTCACAGCCATGAACAGCGGCATCTACGTGTTTCCAGATTACTCTAAATGATCTCGGCCTGTTATCTCGAAGTTTCCTTGCCGGCTTTAAATTGAACGATGCCGCGAGCAGTGGGTATTCGTAGTTAGACGATTGACGAGCACGCTTGTTGCTGACGCCGCCACTGAGTGATTCAGTTCTTTTGCGGGCGCAAGTTAGCCCAAATAAAGAGCTTCATTTGCAAGTCTTTCTGGTGTCTTCCTGACCGCTGGACTGCCGTCACTACAACGTGACAATACTCAATAACAGCTTAGTCTGTCACATGTCTTCTTACAAATATATTGGTGTCCTTTTTTCAAGTAACTTGTCCTGGTCCACTCATATACAGAAAATAACAGCTAAGGCATCCCGGACCTATGGATACCGAAAACGGAATCTTCATGGAACTCCTGCTACTACCCCTAAGCTCGCCTATCAAACATTCGTTCGTCCGCAACTCGAGTATGCATCATCCATTTTGTCACCTCACCAGGCTTATTTATTTCATTCCTTTCAATTAGTTCAAAATCGTGCTGCGCGTTTCATCTCCAGAAATTATGATCATCACTTAAGCATCACAAACATTAAATTATCGCTCTCTCTTTGTACCTTGCAATCACGAAGATTAATTGCCCTAGTCTGCTTATTTCACAAGATAGTCTATAGTACTAATAATTCGACTCTCCCTCTTGCGCAACCTCACCGCACCTCGCGCGGTTTAAACAACCATCTCAGCTTCCAACGCCTTTTGAGGTGAAACCGTTGCATTCAATTCATCCGCTTTGCCGCAGGCTATTGTTCACTGGAATGGTCTTCCGGAACACATCGTCAATATTCGTGATCCAGCTTCTTTTAGGACAGAAATAACAGCGATTTTTTCTAATAACTGACAGGTCAATAACTATTGTATAATGATGTTTTTATTGTTTTATGATGACTACTACTGTGAGTTAGCATTGTGTAATGATGTTCTTATGTTTAATTAGTACTAACAGTCAATCAGCATTTTATAATCATATCGTTCATGCTCCTGTTATTACCCCTATTTATGTAATCTCCCCCTCACATCATACTCCAACGCTTGGAGCCTGTGAGGCAAACTGAATAAATAAATAAATAAATAAATAGAGCAGTATTGTCCCCTAAGCTGGTTTTCGGATCGATAAAGCTGTTGGCAGAAGGTGCATTAGGAAAATTTGGTATGGCTTACATACCAATAGTGTGCCACTATAAAAGGCTCACATTGTAAAGGAATGAGAAGACATAGGTTTCGTCCGGTTGTATATTTGACTGTTTTTACTCTTTTGTTTTTACCGTTTTCCCTCCCGCCCCTCTGGATTCTTATATATCACTTCGCAAACTTGGACGATCTTCTTAACTTGGTTATTTTTTTTCTGAAAACTTTCAGCAATACTGATTTAACTCTGTGCCGCCACGGTGGCTTAGTGGTTATGGTGCTCGGCTGCTGACCCGAAAGACGCGGGTTCGATCCCGGCCGCGGCGGCTGGAATTTCTTTGGAGGAGAAATTCTAGAGGCCCGTGTACTGTGCGATGTCAGTGCACATTAAAGAACCCCAGGTGGTCGAAATTTCCGGAGCCCTCCACTACGGCGTATCTCATAGCCTTAGTCGCTTTGGGACGTTAAACCCCATAAACCTAAACCTGATTTAATTTTGTATTTATTTTTATTTTTCCTTCAATGAAGTTTTCATTCCAGGCAAAATACACAAGGCCTCCCTTTAATCAAGTCCAACGCACATCCCTCGATTTCCTGGGGATAGCTCGTGTGACTCGCTACCGAAGGGCGCCAGGCAGTTCTTGCAGGTCACAATGATGTTTCAGTCATGTTGTGAGCTTGAAACCACTATTTATGTTGTGTTTCACGAAATTTCCTTTTCTTGTGACATAACAGCTGTGTACGCCAATGCCGAATTGTCTCAGACACCCCACACTCATCAGGTGGTCATTCTTGACGCGACGCCCTGCTCCACGTAAGTTTATCGAGAGCCTGTGACGTCACATTGTCATCGACTAATGATTTGATTTGATTTGATTTATGGGGTTTAACGTCCCAAAGCGACTAAGGCTATGAGAGACGCCGTAGTGGAGGGCTCCGGAAATTTCGACCACCTGGGGTTCTTTAACGTGCACTGACATCGCACAGTACACGGGCCTCTAGAATTTCTCCTCCAAAGAAATTCTAGCCGCCGCGGCCGGGATCGAACCCGCGTCTTTTGGGCCAGCAGCCGAGCACCATAACCGCTCAGCCACCGCGGCGGCTAATGGTAATTTCTTTAAAAAAATTTCTTTCTCTCACCCCTCAGGATGCCGATGAACGTGTGCTTAGTGCTGTCACGCTAAAAGCGGACACGCAGATAATCTTTTGTTTTCGCTATCCTGGTTTTCGGACTGCTCCGTCCTCAACGAACAGTTACTGACTAGTGCTGTCCTCGATCCTACCTCACTCAACAAATGTGACAACATTCCTGGTCACCTCCGGACCGAAGTTGTCGTAGTGGTGTGCGGGAAGCGTCCGCCTTCTGCTTTGTACTCTGCTCCCAAAGAATAATGCAACTTTAGATTACGCTGACAGTCATTGAAAGGAACAAACACGTTTCTGCCACAGTAAAAAATGTGCTTACTTGATTCTCATGCTTTTTTTTCAGTTTTATCGCTCCCAAGAGCTCTGAAAGGCAATAAGTCTTTACTACCTATCGCTCTGAAGCGCTCCCAAAACACCCATGAAAATTGAGTGTTGTACACGACATTGTGCCGAGGAACTATGTGGCAATATCCTAAAAACTAAAGCGCGGAAACTGCAACATGTTTTTCTTCCATTACCCTGCAATTTCATTTTATCCTTTTAATATATAAACTTTTCAGAAAACATCAAATCTAATCAAACCCTACTAGCGCTGTGTGTGTGTCTTGTCTCCTTCTTGGTCTGTGTATGTTTGCGCTGTTGAACTATCTTTATGAACCTACACCATACTACTTGTTTCCAAGGGTAAAAAGGTGCATCTGAATGTGAGTAGGCAGCGTATCTGTGGTCGATTGTCGATAATCAATACTACCGAGTGGGACACCCAGGTCAGATTAGTTCCCAGCAATACGGGCAGCCGCAAGAAACAATAAGCAGCTGAGATTTTCATAACGCCTTCTAGAGGCTTCCTCGCTATAGTGGAATGCGGCGCCATGCGTTTCTTCTGAAACTGCGCAGGGGACTGACATGTTAGGCTCCGTCTGCATGCCGCTGCAACGTCACAATTGTATCGCTGGCTTTCAGGTACTTTATTCAGAAGAGACATTCCGTAAACTCATCCAGACTGCAGCTAATTCTGCGCAAACGGCTCGATCTAAAGGACGTGTCCGGCCGTCAAACACAACAATTAAAAGCGATCCAGGAAGCTGCAAGCAACAAGTGGGAACTAAGCATTTGGTAACGCTACCTCCACGTTACAAAGCGACCTCCGCAGCGATGTTTCGCCCTGGCAATTTCATTTTTTTCCTAAAAAATTCAACCCAAAATGTGTGGCGAAATCTGAATTTTTAGTTTCCGGAACTTAAAAAAAAATTAATGTGACATTTTCAAAAGTTCTCTTTATGAAATAGCGCAGGAAAAGGGGACCAATATAGGAAAAGTAGGAGAAGCTTCTGTTAGGGTCAGAACCCTTACTTGTAATTATTGGCTTGACGTTACTGATACGACCCTGCCAGCCGACGCAGTGGCTCAGTGGTTATGGCGCTCGGCTGCGCTGAGCAGAAAGACATGGGTTCGATCCCAGCCGCGGCGCTCGAATTTCGATGGAGGTTATATTCTACAGGCCCCTGTACTTCTCGATGTCAGTGGACGTTAAGATACAGACGCAGAGTACACAGTACTGTCGTTCGATTGCTTCTTGTCTGTGATTGTAGGGAATGACGGCATGGATACTCATTTATGAGATTGTGTTACAACCGAGGCCGGTAGAGTTTATCTCAAGGAAGAACAAAAAGATGCGGCTGCCATTTCGATGAAGCAGAAAGCCGAAGAAGCGGAACTTTTTGTTTTTCGGCTGAAGATATATTTTCTTCCGACAATATCTGCGAGACCTCAACAAGGTGTGGTCTTGCTCATGTTGTACCGGATCTGCAGGCAGGCTATCTGCAGCTGGAGATTTCATGATCTCTGGAGCTATGCTATTAAAAGAGCTCCAAATAACAGGTGTGGATGACCAGATTCGTTGAGTTGTAGATGAAATGGAGAGCACGAATGGGATGCCATGCACAGATGACACAAATCGACGTACTCGAAAGAAATACAGAAGTCTAGGTCAAGTAGAACTGACACCGATATTGCAAAAAAAATTCAAATCAGCCCGTGCAGGAATTGAACCATGTTGACAGCATAGCAGTTTGTTCACGTGCTGATGTCAAGTCGACCAAGCCGTATCAAAAGCCTCCCGACTTAATTTGTCAAGCCACAAGAAAGATGTCGCCGCGGGAAGAAAAATATTTTCCGCCAAGTAGAGTACCTCCACTTGATCTGTCAATATATCTTACGAAACGGATCGTGCACAAAACATTTACTGATAAATCGTTTGTAGAGAGAGCCGATCGGCTCTTGAAGGCACTATTGGCTCTTGAAAAGAGCCGCTAGTGCCCTGAATCACATGTTCCGCTTGTGCAATATTCGCTTGATCTAGGAGGGGATAACCTCAGGGAGCACTGGCCGTCTGATAGCCTACCTGAATTTCGACTCGAACTGTGACTGACGCTTGATTGGACTTTGGTTCTTGATGTTTGTGGAGTATGTTTTCTACTAGACATTCATTACAGACACGTGTGCGTGAGTTGCTGTGTGGTAATGAAGTATACATTTGTGCATGCTCTGAGTTATTAGAGACTGTTACTTTACTAAAACTTCTCGCTCTTTTTTAAACTGTGAGCGACTTTTGAGTTATGTTGCGGAGATTGCTTCCCCTTTCCTTTTCGGTGCAGGGTAGTCGTACGGCCGTACATGCTTAACTCGTTAACAGGTGGCAGAAGGTGGCAGTAGATAAAATTTCGAGGTCATTTCGAGATAAAAGCTTCACAGGAAAAACAAGAATGAGAGGAAAAAAAATTTTGGTACATCGAAAACCCAGTGCTAGTTGCGGTCAGGGTAAATGCAGAAGCGCTTCCTGGAAGGCATACAGAAGTTCTCCTCCCATTCATGGCATCTTTGGGTGCTGTTAGTGCAATCTGGGGAAGCACTGTCACACCTGTGACAGGGAATGCCCTGTCAATCATTCCTATTTTAGACGAGAGTACCTTTAGCAGTTTTTGAGTATTTCGTTACAATGTCTTCATTAGGAATGTAGGAAGTAAACGGGCTTAGCTTTTCGTGTAGTGAATCATTCAAACTAAAGCTTGTTGTGATTCTGGACGCGGAGTGATTGTCACGTGCACTTCACGCTAGGCATTGCTGGATTCGTCGCTTCCTGCTCATAACAGTAGCAGAGCAGATATTTGGGCTAGTTGGACTGAATTCATGGTGGAACAACAGCGCAAACTTAGACGAGGCCGCAGAAAAGGGGTGTTATAATTTTTGTTCGTGACGCGAGAAGCGACCACACTTATCTCGATTGTTCACAGCCATGAACAGCTGCATCTACGTGTTTCCAGATTACTTAGAAGATCTCGACCTGTTATCTCGAAGTTTCCTTGCCGGCTTTAAATTTAACGATGCCGCGAGCAGCAGGCATTCGTAGATCGACGATTGACGAGCACGCTTGTTGCTTACGCCGCCACCGAGTGATTCAGTTCTTTTGCGGGCGCAAGTTAGCCCTAATAAAGAGCTTCGTTTGCAAGTATTTCTGGTGTCTTCCTGACCGCTGGACTGCCGTCACTAAAACGTGACATCTGGTGGAGGTGCTGGGTAGCCTTCCATGTTCCGGACACCCCCTACAAGCCGTGACGCCAGCCCTCTGAGTCATCAACCGCAGGACGTGACTCCAGTCCACCGCGCAAGCCGACGTCTGCTAGGGGACGTACCTGAGTTCGGGACTCTGCCGGACCCTACTCGGAAGCGAAAGCCAGTAGCAATGTCCACCATGAGCTTGCCCCAGACGACGACTCCAATTATTCTTCATCAGCCCCGAGTGCCACCAACCTTCGACGCTTCGCCTGGCGCCGACCCCGAAGAATGGCTGGAGCAGTTCGACCGTGTGGCTATCTTCAACAACTGGGACGATGCCACGAAACATAGGTACGTCTTCGTCGCCTTGGAGGGACCAGCAAAAGTCTGGTTTGAGAATGAGGAAGCTAACCTCACGAACTGGGAAACCTTCAAGGAGCAGCTTCTAAAGACCTTCACGAACGTTGTGCGAAAGGAGAGAGCCCAGCAGCTGCTACAGTCTCGCATACAACACCCAAACGAGACCGTTGCTGTGTACACTGAGGAAATGAAGCGTCTCTTCCGGCGTGCCGACGCGAGCATGAAGGAAGAAGGGAAGGTGAAGTTGCTTATGCGAGGAGTTAAAGAGCAACTATTTGCAGGCCTCGTTCGCAACCCACCGAAAACCGTCGCGGAATTCGTAGAAGAGGCATCCACAATGGAGAAAACTCTTGACGCCCGAGCCCGCCAGTATGACCGCTAGCAGCGCTTTTTGTCAGCAAGCTGCATGGACACCGCTAACAACGATAACCTGCGGGAGGTTATACGCCAAGTTGTACGAGAAGAGCTCCGACGATTGCTGCCAAATGGAACGCAGCCGCAGGTTACATCACTTACTGACGTAATCCGGCACGAAGTTCAACAGGCCTTGGGTGTGACGCCGACCACCACGCAGCCTATGGAGTCCCCAGCCATGACTTACGCCGCAGCTGCGCGCCGTCCTGCACCTCGACGACGGGACCCAAGCCCCTATCGCCCTCAGCCAGCTGCACTGGACCGCCGCCCTCTCGCCCCAACCCGCCCGTCCTACGAGCGTCGCACACAGCCGAGGAAATGCGACGAGTGGAGAACTCCCGACCAGCGCCGCCCACTATGCTTCCACTGCGGCGAAGACGGTCACGTCCTCCCGCACTGCCCATACAGAAGACTGGGCATCCGAGGGTTCTCTTACGACGCTCCACGACCCCGACCCGGCCAGCGACCAGCCGAAATCGAGGAGTTTTTGCGTCGGAAAGAATACTCATCACCGAGCCGCCTATCACGTTCCCCGTCGCCATCGTACCCGCGCTTTGTATCTCCTAGCCGAGGTTACGCCGTGCGTGGACGCTCCCCCAGCCCCCGAAGGTTAAACTAAATGAAGCAGCCTCTGGAGGTGAGGTTGCTTCTAAGCGCAATGATAAAGATCCTCCATCGACGAGTACTCAAGACCATGCCTCAACTACGACGACGACATCGACGACGACAACACCGACGACGACGACGACGCGGCCAGACCTGAAGCTTTTACCGCTGCCCAGTGAAGTAACGTCGGAGTACGCCGACCGCAGCCTCACTACCCGACGAAGCCGAGATCGTACACCGAAGACAACGTGCAATGCGAAAACGCGAACAAGTGACCTTGAAGTTATGATCGACGATCACGCGATTACTGCCTTGGTGGACACCGGAGCTGACTACTCCGTCATGAGTGGGCCACTCGCTGTCCGACTCAGGAAGGTAACAACAACTTGGGATGGCCCGCTGATCCGCACCGCAGGTGGCAACCTGATTACGCCCTCAGGACGCTGCACCGCGAGAGTTACTGTAAACGGGAGAACCCATGCGACAACCTTTCTGATCCTACAGCAGTGCTCGCGAGACGTGATTTTGGGAATGGACTTCCTGAATGAACATCGAGCGATCATCGACCTTCGATCTAAGTCGATCAAACTTTCCACGGACAAAGCCATACCTGTTGCGACGAGCGCGACTCATCACGTTGCCTTAAACGTCCTCGACGAAGCATTGAGCGTGCCGCCCCGATCAAGTGTCCTGGCTTGCATAGGTACAGGACACATCGAAAATACCGAAGGCGTCGTCGAGGGGAACACGCAATTACTCCTGGATCGAGGATTGGGCGTCGCAAGGGGAGTCGCCGAAATCCGACATGGCCAAGCCCAGGTGTTGGTAACCAACTTCACCGAAGAATACCGGCATCTAAACAAAGGTACGACGATCTTATTCCTCGACGAGCTGGCAGACATCAGAGACATATTTGCCCTACCCGACCAACCCGTAGAACCATCTGACCAAGGCCATCAACCAACGTTTGATATCAACCCAGCATTAACCCGGAGCAGACAAGACCAAATACGCAGCCTTCTTCAAAAGTACAGCGACTGCTTCTCATCAGCATCGAATGTGCGACGAACCAGCCTTGCCAAGCACCGCATTGTCACAGACGAACACGCCCGACCACTGCGGCAGAGCCCCTACCGCGTATCACCGCTAGAACGCCAAGCTATCCGCAAGCAAGTTGAGGAAATGCTTCGTGACGACGTCATCCAACCATCGAGGAGCCCCTGGGCAGCACCAGTCGTCCTAGTGAAAAAGAAAGACGGCACCCTTCGCTATTGCATCGATTACCGCCGCCTGAACAGCATTACGAAGAAGGATGTCTACCCCCTCCCCCGCATCGACGATACATTGGACCGGCTGTGCAACGCTAAGTACTTCTCATCGATGGACCTCAAGAGCGGCTACTGGCAAATTGAAGTCGATGAACGAGATCGCGAGAAGACTGCGTTCATCACACCAGACGGACTCTTCGAGTTCAAGGTGATGCCATTCGGCCTCTGCTCTGCCCCAGCGACGTTCCAGCGAGTAATGGATACGGTGCTCGCAGGCTTGAAGTGGCAAATTTGTCTAGTCTACTTAGATGACGTTGTTGTCTTCTCCTCAAGCTTTGAAGACCATCTCAGGAGGCTTCGGATAGTGCTGGAAACAATCAAGTCTTCAGGACTAACACTGAAACCAGAGAAGTGCCACTTCGCCTACGAGGAGCTGCTGTTCCTTGATCACGTCGTAAGCGAACATGGAGTTCGCCCAGACGCTCAGAAGACGGCTGCGATCGCAGAGTTTCCACAGCCTAATGACAAGAAAGCTATACGCAGATTCCTTGGATTGTGCGCTTATTACCGGCGATTCGTCAAGAACTTTTCGCGCATCGCTGAACCTTTGACCCAACTTACCCAGGCTAACGTGCCTTTTAAATGGGAAAAGCCGCAAGAGGAAGCTTTCAACGAGCTGAAGCGCCGCTTAGAGTCCCCTCCTGTGCTCGGGCACTTTGATGAAAACGCCGAAACCGAAGTTCATACCGATGCAACCAGAGTGGGCTTAGGAGCGGTCCTCGTTCAGAAAAATGGCAGACAGGAGAAAGTTATCGCGTACGCTAGCCGTTCACTGTCGAGAGCCGAAGCCAACTATTCGACGACACAGAAAGAATGCCTCGCCATTATTTGGGCCACGTCCAAATTTCGCCCCTACCTATACGGACGACCATTCAAGGTTGTGAGTGATCACCATGCTCTCTGCTGGCTGGCCAATTTGAAAGATCCCTCCGGCCGCCTTGCTCGTTGGAGCCTGCGTCTTCAAGAATTCGACATAACTGTAGTCTAGAAATCTGGCCGCAAGCATTCCGATGCAGACTGCCTATCGCAAGCCCCCGTAGACGCAGCACCGGAAGAGGAAGACGACGACGCTTTCGTAGGACCGGTAAGCGCCAGCAGTTTCGCGCAGCAGCAGCGCTCGGATCCTGAGTTGCAAAGCCTAGTTGATTATTTGAAAGGCAAGACCGCATCGCCTCCCGGGGGGTTCAAGCGCCAACTGTCGTCCTTCGTCCTTCACAATAATGTCCTCCTGAAGAAGAACTTCGCGCCCAACAGGACAGTGCATCTTCTTGTCGTGCCCAAAATTCTCAGGCAAGACATTATGCAGGCATGTCATGATGAGCCGACCGCAGGGCATCTCGGGATTGCTCGCACGTTGCACCGCATCCAGGAGAAGTACTATTGGCCGCGGCTAGCTACCGACCTTTCCCATTACGTGAAAACGTGCCGTGAGTGTCAGCGACGCAAAACGCCTCCGACTAGACCACCCGGACTCCTGAACCCCATACCACCGCCAACTAAGCCCTTCCAGCAAATAGGGATGGACCTCCTCGGCCCCTTTCCGACTTCATCATCAGGTAACAAGTGGATCATCGTGGCCACCGACTACATGACCCGCTACGCCGAAGCAAAAGCGTTGCGTAGTGGTACCGCAACAGAAGTTGCAAAATTTTTTGTCGAACAAATTCTCCTGCGACACGGCGCCCCCGAAGTGCTCATCACAGACAGAGGAACGGCATTTACAGCGGAGCTGACGCAAGCCACTTTAAACTACAGTCAGACAAGCCATCGGAGGACAACTGCCTATCATCCACAAACCAACGGACTCACAGAGCGTCTGAACAAGACGATCGCAGACATGCTCTCCATGTACATCGACGCCGAACACAAGACGTGGGACTCCATTCTGCGCTACGTGATCTTCGCTTATAATACTGCCGTCCAGGAGACAACCAGGTTTACCCCATTCCAGCTGGTATACGGCAGGAAGCCCACGACAGCACTCGACGCAATGCTTCCCCACGTTTCCGATGAAGACAACCTCGACGTCGCCGCCTACCTTCATCGCGCCGAGGAAGCCCGAAGACTTGCGCGGCTTCGCATTCAAGACCAGCAGCACACCGACGCCCGAAGCTACAATCTGCGCCGACGAGACATGCATTACAAGCCAGGTGATCGTGTTTGGATATGGACGCCAGTTCGCCGCCATGGATTGAGTTAAAAGTTGCTGCGACGCTACTTTGGCCCGTACAGGGATCTCCGTCGCATCGGTGACCTCGACTATGAAGTCATCCCCGACGGCACGACAGCATCTCAGCGACGCCGCACACGCCCGCAAGTCGTACATGTCGTACGCCTAAAGCCTAAAGCCATATTATGAACGCTGAAGGACTCGAAGTTTGCATTTTCCGTGTTTATTTTCATTTTCAAGCATCGAGACGATGCTTCTTTGGGAGGGGGGTAATGCCACGTATCATTGTAGCGTCCGTTCGTTCGCGCAAGGCCGTAGAAAAGGGGTGTTATCATTTTTGTTCGTGACGCGAGAAGCGACCAGACTTATCTCGATTGTTCACAGCCATGAACAGCTGCATCTACGTGTTTCCAGATTACTCTAGAAGATCTCGACCTGTTATCTCGAAGTTTCCTTGCCGGCTTTAAATTTAACGATGCCGCGAGCAGCAGGTATTCGTAGATCGACGATTGACGAGCACGCTTGTTGCTTACGCCGCCACCGAGTGATTCAGTTCTTTTGCGGGCGCAAGTCCACTCTAATAAAGAGCGTCGTTTGCAAGTATTTCTGGTGTCTTCCTGACCGCTGGACTGCCGTCACTAAAACGTGACAATATATATATATATATATATATATATATATATATATATATATATATATATATATATATATATATCTACACCACCATTTTTTACGAACTTTAAACTCTGATATCCTCTTCACACACATTTACCATTTTAAAAAGTGTGCCGCCGCGGTGGTTCGGTGTTTATGCCGCTCGACTGCTGAACCACAACACGCGGGTTCGATCCCGGCCGCGGCGGTGAAATTTGTATGGATGCGAAATTCTAGAGGCCCCTGTACTGTGCGATATAAGTGCACGTTAAAGAACCCCAGGCGGCTGAAACTTCCGGAGTCCTTCACTACGGCGTTCCTCATAGCCTGAGTCTCTTCGGGACGTTAAATCCCATAAACCAAACCATTTAAAAAAGTGTTTGGTACGGAAGTATTGCTTCATAATAATAAAGAATAAAGGAAGATCAAGCGTCCAGTATGGCGCGTTGAATGCACACAATGAATATCAGGCAAAGGAAAGCGCCTATCGACGCGCATGCGCAAACTCTTTTGAACTTTTACATGCCGCAGCAGCCATGCTGTGCAGTGCACCCCGCAGAACGTACCCGATGTTCCAAATTAGGGAACGTGAAAATGTTGACCCTACCACATCAGAGCTTTTCAGTGACACGTGTGACGGAAAACCCGATTAAGCGAATGAGCAAGCCATCCACTGGATGCGGAACTTTTGACCAACAGTGCATGTTCAGGGCTGTGCCTTACCGCCATCATGGCCGGAAAGTGAGAATGTCAGACGTTTCCATGACGAGGACGAAAATAAGCCCAAGGCAGGATAGCGGCATAAAGATGAGAAATGCGGCACAAGCCATTGTCATGGAAACGGCCCAGCATTCATTCAGGGGCAAAGGTTTTTTTATTTCGAAAGCAATAGCACGCCAGGTCTAACTGCTCGTCGCGTGGTCCGTGGACCCCCCTGCTGTCTCCCGGGTTGCCTAGCAACCCGGGTAGCTACTCGGGTAAGCTCGGGTAGTAACTGGGGTAAGCTCGGGTAAGTTCGGACGAGCGTCGTGCCTTCTGCTCGAGAGGTTGCTCGGGAAGAGCAACATGGGTCGCAAAATCCCCACGGGTGGCTGCGATAGAAACAGCCACCTGCCAGTGCAGTGGCGGATCGCTTAACCGCTGCGCCACTGCACTAGTAGTGTTATATGAGGACTCGCCGCCATCTATGAATCTTAAGTAGGAATTACAATTTCAGTATACATGGGCATTATAACCCACTAAAGATATCGTGCACACCTCTAAGGCGGAGTTTAAATGCCCCCTCCAGTTGAAGAATGAACATCTGCTTTCGCAGGTCTGCCCGGTTTAACTACGCTAAACCCCTATCATTTCTTTTTTTGGCCTGACAGCGACATCTTAGGTCCGAACGCTGAGGATCGAGGAGCATGATTCACTGTTTCCAATGAACGCCCGGCTCGGAGCTTTTTCTGTCAGAATGAAATGCATGCGAAACTATATATTAGCGAAGAACGGCCTAAGAGGTCAAATGCATTGGATGGGAAGGAAGTGTGTGGGGTGTTAAATTTCCACTCACTGGCTTTCCCCACGCCACTTTTTACATAACATGTTTGCAACATGACTCGTTTGTTAAAGGGATACTGAAATGTTATAAAAGTTCAGTTAAATCAGCTATATGATGTAGTTTTTGCCCAGTGTCACGAATGCCATGAACCAACAGGCCACTCACTCAAAGCGCCGCACACATTTTCGCGTGGGTTAAAATATATTTCAAATATATTCCCGACTCGGATAAAGTAAACTTGATGGAAGTCCAACATTATCGGGCTCATCACAGCTGATCTCGGGCTGTGTTCAATGACAGAAGCAGAGGAGCGAGCGCGGCTGGCGGAGACACGGAAGCGACGGAGCCCAGTACGAGAAAAAAACAACAAACCAAAACTAAGGCACGGACTGGTGGGCAAAGGTGTCTCGCATCGCGCTGCAGTTGGTTCAGAAAATATTACTAAAGGCGTACTCCTGAGTGAACTTTACAGGGAGACGCGATCTCTCCTATTCTATTCACCGCGTGTTTAAAGGAGGCATTCAGAGAACTGGATTAGGAACAGTTGGGGATTCAAGTAAATGGAGAGTTCCTTAGCAATCTGCGAGTCGCTAATGGCGTTGCTTAGCTAAACAGTTCAAGAGACGAATTCCAAAGCATCATCGATGACCTAGACTTGCGTATCAAAACGGTAGACCTAAAAGTAACACCCAGTGTGTTAAAGACACAGGGAGAACTTATACGAAACACTCCCTCTGTCTTCATCTGTTTAGGGCAGAGTTGTTTTTTAAAGATCATGAACCAACTAGCTGGTCAAAAAGTGTTACTATAACATCGAAAAAGTAATGCGAAATTCAATCGTATCATGAAGGCACAAAAGTTTAAGATAGGGACAGCCTTTGTCAAAAATTTTGAGCCCAGGGGGTATGCTTCTGGGCCACACTGCTTTGCTCGTAATGCGTCCTCAGCGTCCCAAATCTCCTGAAAGCAAGAGGATTTTTGGTCCTGCTCCCTCCGATGCGTAGAACTTCCATGAGTCCTACAGGAGCGCCCCAATAGTGTCCAGAAGCAAACCCCCTGGGCTCTAATGTTTTGACAAAGGCTGTACGAGGCGCTGAAAATGTTAAAGGAATACTTAAAGGAGGCTGCATCAGCAGGCGAAGAGCACAATAGTGAAATCAATAGAAAAACAATAATTGCGTGGAGCTCATTTTGGCGGGTTATCTCCGAACGTGACTGGTAGTTTACTAATATCTCTTAAAAAAGGTATCGCTAGGTCTATTTTACTGGTACTCCCCTGTGGGGCATAATCGTAAAGGCTAACGAAAAGAGGGCACGCTTAAATTCAGGGCAACATAGCGAGCTACGGGAAGAAAAATATTGAAAGGAAATAGGAAGGAACAGAACAGACTGGGTAAGAAAAAAATTCAGGGGGCACTTTGACTGTCTAAAGTGGGTAGAGGCGGATGCGTTTTCCGCACCACCTTCGCTGTTTCTGTGGCACTGGTGGCGTCACATATAATTGAGTACTAATTACTAAGTGATGACAAGTCACTAATCAATGGTTAATTACTGATTAATGCCTGAATACTAATTAACTGCTAATTTTTGACGCTTAAGCTTCGCATTTAGGAGTGGAACGCGACAGCGCGTTGTAGCGCTGCCAGGGAGTCCACGGAACGCCACCACCCGTTCGGCGCGATGCCTTGCCCTTTGAACGCAACGCTTTTTGAGGAAAGGAAATGGCGCAGTAATTCTCCGTCATCTCGGTGGACACCTGAACCGCACCGTAGAGGAAGGGAGGAAGTGGGAGTGAATGAAGATAGATAAAGAGGAGCCGTAATGAAGAAAATGAAAATTGTATTTGAGGAAAGGAAATTACGCAGTAACTGTCTCACAAAATTCAGGGGGGCACTTTTTTGACCTAAAGTGTGGTCACTGATGTGTGGTTAAGATGTTAAGCTTCGCCCCTAAGAGTGGAACGCGACAGCGTCTTGCAACGCTGCCAAGGAGTCCATAGAACGCCATCGCCCATTCGGTTCTACGCCTCGCTCGTCGGTAAATTGGTTTTTGAGGAAAGGAAATGTATCTGTCTCTCATTTGTCGCTGGACACCTAAACCTCGCCGGAAGGGAATGGAGGAGGATGAGAGTGAGTGAAGACACCGTATTCACTAGACGCGCCTTTGTTCATTCCAAACCATCGAGCTGGCATGGCGGAGTGGATAGCATGCTCGTCTCTCACGCCAAAGACCGGGGTTCGATTCCTGACCTCGACCAATTTCTTAATCGGTTTTATTTAATTATATGGCCTGACTAGTAAAGCTAATTAGGCTAATTGGGTAATTAAGCAATTAACTAAGCTCAGTCCCACTTACTTGGAACAGCACTATACGATACTAGCCAAAGTACAATTGGCCCCGTTTGAAATTCGCGCACTGTGACGTCACGACCGTTTCCACCAATTGAAAAGCGTGACATTTTCTGTCGACAACTGCTGCTTACAACGATGAGACATTAAAGGCTTCCGCCTTAAAATGTTGCAGCTGATGACATCCTAGCCAAAACCGAGATTAGGCAATGGCATAGGCCGGTCATGCAACGCGAAGGCTAGATAACCGATGGTCATTAAGAGTCACGGCCTCGATTCTATGAAAAAAGGCAAACATAGCAGGGGGCTGCAGAAAGCAATGTGGGCGAATGAGATGACAAAGCTGGCACAGGAGTGGGTCTGTTGGAGAAATATGGGGGAGGCCTTTGCCCTGCATTGGGCGGAATTGGTCTGATGATCATGATGTCAGGTTAAATAATAAAGTAGAGACTGGAAGGAACACCTATCTTACAAAATGTCTAGAGTTTTTAAAACAAACGTGATACTTCCCTTCTGGGAAACGAGAAAGGCGTATAAATGTGCCCGTAAATTCTGCAGCTTCACAGACGTAACGTTGGCCATTGGAATTCTTGGAACGGAAGCCAAAGAAGAGAAAATCTTAAATTGATACTCGGGATCCAAATAGTCACACCTACACATAACTTGGGAGAAATACTGAGGACCAAAAGCAGGGAGTAATCCACCAGTTTATTTAAATACGCCAGTCTCAAAACATACGCGCTCTAGCGTCCTTTTACAGGAGATCAGGCCAGAAACTAGTCGATCCATTTATTACATCGCACACCATACGAAGCATAGAGTAGTGCGAATGAAACTGTTGCGGTGGGCATAGCAACTGCGCCGCGTCAGAAGTGCAAATCAATCTTCACACACTTCGAAAAAAAATATAAGTGGTGAAAACGGAGGACAAAATCCAGCTGCCACAATGACGCACCACGGCGGAAGACGTGGTAGTACACCTACCATGTAGCAGCTGTGTATGAAGTGCTGCAGGCATTCCGCTCTTCTTGCACAGGCTAGTGCAGTTGCCAGGGGCTACGTGCCCTAACGGGCTGTCCACGTCAATTTAATCATTAGTCTTCTTTCTTTGAACACACGGTTTCATAGTCCGTTTTTGCAGGTTGGCTGAACATGCACGCGGAGTCAGTACGTCATACCATGCAATTAAGCTGGAGTAACCGGAACATCTAGCGGTACCAAATGCATTTAACAGTATTCATCAATTCTGTAACTTCGCAATGTTTGCGTAAACGTGCGCCGAGAACTAGAATAAATTGGTGCTTCATCTCGCTAAATCTAACTTACGCCTCTTTGTGCCCTGAGCAGCAAGTTATTTCCAAATAAGAATGAAGAAATGTATAACGCAAGAGATGCTATTTAGTTCCGATCTCAGTGATGGTGGAGCTAATAAGTTATAAGAAAATTACTGACTGCGGTTTATACAGGACTGAAGTTTTTATTTCCAGGAAACCCATCGTGATATCGATTATTTTAATTATTTAATGTTTATTGCATTGTATATAGGTCTCCATTTTGCTGTTGTCGATCTTCTGACGGCGTCTGTCGTGTTTAATCGCTTGCGAGTGTCATAGTCCTATGTTTTTTTTCTGGTCACGAAACTCCAGCCAAAGTTTCATATAGGAGAGCGCGCGCCGCTAGTGGCGCAGCTGTCGGAGAGGGGGCAAGAATGGCTGCTCGAGTCTATTTCGCAGCAGCTGTTTTCCGGCCAAAGCGCTCACATTCGCTTGGTATTTGCGCTTTCTTCGAATCGGTATTTGGGCTTAGCATGGACGCTACTTTACGGGTTATTAACTGAATGCTTTTCTGCAAAATCGAGACACTAAAAACCCTGTGCGATCGACGGCGGCAGCTGTAGACCTTGCCAGCGGCTGTTTTCTGAAAAACAACGCGCTTACTTTCTCTCGTTGCTTTTTATATAACGGCAATTTTTGCACATGGCCGTGCATTCATTTTCAACGCAGCTTGCCTGCAATGTCACTGTGGAAGATCAAGCGTGGTAGTCAATAACATGTTATTAAACTGCTCGAGACTGGAACAGCCTGCCAATCCACTCCGTTCAACACCCCGATCCACTGCACTTCAAGGCTGCCATCCAATCTCTAATTAGCGGAACATTCAGCCCATCCGTCGTGTAATACCCCATTCCTAGGCCGTTTGAGGTATTGACAATAAATGAATAAATTGTGCCTGGGTTGCGGCTGTCTCGGCCGAGTACTTGCTTTCATTGAAGTGCATAAGACTGCTCATGGCTGCTGGAGCTTACCTTGTGAGCTCTGGGTGGGTACAGCAGGAACAACAAAACGCGGACGCAGAAATAAACACACAGAACGTGGACGAAGCTGTCAACTCAGCCGCTGTCAACCCAGAAGTTTGAACCAACGAGATAAGTTTCCTACTCCTTTAACTGGAATCTCACTAATGCTGAAAACAAGAAGTTACGGAGGCATTTGAAGAAACAAAGTGCGCGCTAAAGAAGCAATCGCATGACGAATGTACCGGCTTTTGTATGGTGCTATCTCAAGTGCTTTTTTTTTTGCTGACACTTTCGGAGCTGGCAAAGCAAGCTGTTGAAGACCCTTGCTACATAATCCAATTATTTACACTTTGTGCCGCTGTGCCGACGGAGGCACTGACGAGTGAACGAACTTTGAATTTTTTGTTCACTTCTTATGCGATGACTTTGTGCTACCAAAATAAGAGGCAAGCTGCGAGCGGCCACGCTATAAAGAAACAATGTCCGATGAAATAAAGGATGGAGCAACATGTACAAAATACAAAGCGGTAGGGGCTCAACCTGTAGTTAAACCGAGTAGAAATGCAAACTCATGTGTTCAGCCTGATTGGCTTATGGTTTTGCTTTACTGGGTTGTTGGCCCGTCTGGCGACAATGTTAGACTAAGGGTGGCTCTGCTCGAGGTTAAGCTGCTCTCATCTGCTCGTACCGCAGGTGCAAGTTTACGAAGACCACGATGTGCAACGCACAGCGCTAGAGTGTGTTGCAGTGTAACATGACTGGTAATCTGCTGCGGCAATAGCATAGTGCTCCCGTGCAGTGGTCAGCAAGGCTGATCAGTTCGCGCCGCTGCGGATTTGATACCCAGTCGCGGCAATATTTATTTTATTTCTGCACCCTCCGAGTCAGGGACGCCACAGGATTTGTGTTTGGTTGTATCCCCATGAAATAGTGCTTTCGAACTAAACGCCATGAGCACATTGAGGAGTACAGCTGTCTGAAATGCAGCATCGTCACAGATACTTGCTCATGTACGCTGGTAGGCCGTCGAACATCCGTGGGACGGCGCCGGGCTTGAGTTTCAGCTTCTCGCGTTGCAGCGACACTGATTCTCCGTTGACCACAAAATGATCTGGGCGAATTAAATCCGTGGCGCCAAATGCCCCTCGCAGACGCGATCATGTTTGGAGACGAAGCTAAATCCAGCGCTTTCCTGCCGGGATATCGCGCGCATTGATATTTTACGCAGCTCGGCGTCACTCGGCAGACAGAACAGCGAGGCGTTTTCCTGCATACCTCCGTAGCCGGATAGGCAACCGGACAGGCAACA
This sequence comes from Amblyomma mixtum, assembly GCF_055824585.1. Classification (NCBI taxonomy): domain Eukaryota; kingdom Metazoa; phylum Arthropoda; class Arachnida; order Ixodida; family Ixodidae; genus Amblyomma; species Amblyomma mixtum. Next base: position 184,005,367 of record NC_143013.1, read on the forward strand.
AGTATTGGACATCGCAGGCTTCGGCTTCTCATGCACTGTACGTGTTTGCGAACGAAGGGAAATCAGAAGAGAAAATGGTTGCTGCTACACCTCCGGAGTCCCAATCCGCCTGTTGTCCAGGCGACCATACAGACGCTCACTTGCTCGTGTCGTTGCCGCCACAGGACTCTTGCGCCGCCTCGTGAAAGGCGCGCTAAACAGACGAAGCCCCCTCACAGCGTTACAGAGAAGTTTGATGACCATAAAAGGCATTCAAGGACTATGCTAGCGTCTGTGCATTTGCCGCTCTCTCCACTTGTTTTCATTGCGAAGGCGGAAAGCTGCCAGATTCTAATGCTTTAAATTTGAAGCCTACCTTTCTTTTTTGGGTGTCGTTTCGTCTGGAATCCCATCGCACCGTAAAAATCTTTGACTGTTTTAATTAAAACAATCTCTTTTTACTTTGACGTGAATGCTCTAACTTCCCTTGCTACAACTTCCCTCCTCAGAGACGCCTTAGGCTTAGGGACGCGGCCGCATTTGCGGCAAATTTATCAGGTGCTTCAAAACACTGTTTATATTCGCAAGTGGGCATGCATTTGTGCCTCCAAGAAAATGTATACTTCATCCGAGCTAAATGCCGGCATGCTCACTGAAGGCTTAAAATTCGAGTACTATATACAACTGCATAATTTTGCACAAGCTTCCATCCCCACTGCTCAAAGAGCACTCTACTCAATCTTAAGCGAAACTACGAGGCATCACTTCACCGATTTCCTTTCAGACTCGGCTTTCGTTTGTCTATTAGGCTCAAACACGTCTGCAGCAAGGATCCCTCTTTGTTGAAGAGAAGTTAAAAGTCCTCGACTTAGGGTCTTTTTCCCTTTTCTGCTCGTAATCATTATACCTTCGAGAAAAAAAAGTACGTCGGGGACACTTCGATTAGGTACAAGCATTTGTATTTAACGAAATACCAAGGAATCATTGGACGTCTAATGCATTATAATGCTTAGAAACTGAAACTCACCGCCCAAATCTGGAGCTATACTTGTTGGGCTCGTTGGTAAGGGTCATGTTAACAGCGCACTAAGGACGAGGCCCAAGAACAAGAAGTACGACGGGACGAAGCGCTGAACTATGAACTTTTCTTTTTGAAAGACGAGGCGGACCAGTATTTAAGAAGTGCCCGGTCAGGTCACAGATAATTGCGCTTTTGAAAAAGACTTACAACAACACAGGGATGACACAAACTCTAGTGCGCAAACTGTCAACTAAAATTTTAATTGCGAAGAGAGCACGTACATAAGCTTCACGTGTCATAACAGAAATGCTTAAGGTTGCCCACAGAAACAGATTCCCTCTTGAAAACAAACGATGTTTAGCAGTTGAGAACATTTCAACCCCGCCCATTTCCTATCCTTTGGGGTCTTAAGGATAGGAAATGGGCGGGGCTGAAACCGCGGTTAAAATGGTTTTGGTTTGGTTTATGGGGTTTAACGTCCCATAGCCTTAGTCGCTCTGGGACGTTCAACCCCATAAACCAAACCAAGCCATTTTAACCGCGGTTTCAACCCCGCCCATTTCCTATCCTTAAGACCCCATGGTGCCTGATTTAAAATCCTCGTTCCATTGATAACTGCAGCATGTTACCATGCTTTTCCAGTGCGAATATACCTCAGTTGCCAACAATTAGCATACCGTATATTAGGGTTCAAAAACTTCTCCTGAACTTTTGCAGAGTACCCTGCGCCTAAAAGGGAGTGTGCTAGAGGACAGCTTACTCCCTTATTCCTGCATATACGCGCATCCACTGCGATTGTTCACCGCACAGAAAAATCTGCACTTATTTCATATGTCGATGACACGACAGTGTTTAATACAGGCAGTTTGTGCAAAGATATTGAAAGCAAGGCTAACAAGACACTGGCTGATGTAAAGGTTTGGGCTGTGGTGAATTGCTTGAAAATAAATCCCATTAAAACAAAAGTAATTTTGTATACTCCTAGAGGTAAAGTATTGACAAAACAGATTAATTTGTTTCTTGGCTCCCAATAGCTAAAGGAGGTGGACTCTGTAAATAGACTTGGAGAACATTTTTCAAAGCATCTTACCTGGAATGAACATATCGACTACCTCCAAACTGCGTTGTCATCTGCCATTGGTGCCATTGCGCGTGTGCGGCGCTTTATCCCTACTAAAGTGAACCTTATGCTTTACAATGCTTTAATGCTATCTCTAATGCAGTACTGTAGCATGGTGTGGGTCACAACTGGTGTGACCAATTTGCGCAGGCTCCATTTGCTGCAGAAAAGAGCCGTGCGTTATATTTCTGATGTACATTATACTTTCTCCACGAAGCCTCTTTTTTTAAAGTATGATATTCTTCCTGTGTTTTGTCTATACAATTATAGGTTGATTTTAAGCTATAAAGTTTCCTTAACTTCATATGGATTATGCAATTCGTCTTGCAAGACTACAGGCGAACACAAGCCATCGTCAAACCAGATACAAAGAAATGTGGTCCGTGCCCACCCCTAGGACATCCTATGATGAACAATATTTATCTTACACGTTACCCTCACTGCTAAAATTACTAAACCGAGTGGAGCTTGATGCTACCTGTAACCAAAACAATATCGTAAAACGCTTTTTCCAACTTGATTCTTTGCAGGACTAAAATAAGAATTCCATTTTGTTCGCAACAGCTTCTGTTTATACTGTTAATTATTTGCACTTGCATTTTTGCTTGTGTTTCTCTTGTGTTTGCCACTTTCAGTGTGTATTGTTGCATACACTTTGATACTTGTCTATTTTGTAACTCTGATGTATTACTGGCCGTCACCTTGCTGTTTGCTGACTAGTAAGGGGTCGGGACCTCGTCAAGCTCTCCGAGCTTTTAGTTCCATGCTCCTTTTTCTCAAAGGAAATAAAGGTGATTGATTGATTAATTGATTGATTGATTGATTGATTGATTGATTGGTTGATTGATTGATTGATTGATTGATTGATTGATTGATTGATTGATTGATTGATTGATTGATTGATTGATTGATTGATTGATTGATTGATTGATTGATTGATTGATTGATTGATTGATTGATTGATTGATCGATCGATCGATCGATCGATCGATCGGTTGATTGATCCGTGTTCAGAGTGCTCGGGGTACTGCGAGCGGCCCTTCTGGCGAACTTAGCGCACCTTATCATCCGCTGCCACATTACGACATGGCGGCCGCGCTCTCGACAACGCCATTGATGCCTTCTCCCCCTCGTCACCCTTCCCACTCTCCTCTATATGCTCATGACACAGGTTGCGTCGAGTAGTCTCATGCCACCTACCAGGTCCAACACCACAGCGCGCCCAACAACGGCGCGGTTTTTTCTCCACTCATGGTACCCAACAAGAACATCATGGCTCAGCCATCACCTGATTTACCCGCTACACAGGCTCCCGGCCACTACGTGTCACCCAGCCTCGGCTCCGACCTCACTTTCCAGCTGCCACTTTCCGTCGATATTGCGGATGCTGATGTTCTCGGTACACTGTATCCCACTTCATCAGCACACGCCTTATCTAAAGAAGAACGAGAGAAACGCCGCCAAGAGCTCCAAACAACTTTCATTACCTCGACGTCTCCTCCCTTCGCCACATTGTTTCCAAAACGAGACCTCCTCATTAACGGCACCTGCCGGCAGCTGCGCGCAGCAAACAGAGGAATCCATCCCAGATTTTGCGCACCAGTCCCCGCCGTGGCTATACATCCGAACTAGCGAGCCTCATCATCAAATCGAAGCCCCCAGCCATTTTTCGCGACCTGCACACGCCCAAAGAAACCGCCTCAAAGCAACTAAACTCCCCCCTATTTCTCCGCACCCGACGCCTCTATCAGCGCGTCCGACGGCGAAGGAAATTTACTGCCATCGCAGGTGCCAAGCGCCCACCTATTCGTAGATGTGGTGTCGCCCTCTTCTCTGGCGTCTGCACACCTTTCCGTAGGTTGCTCGAGCACCGCAGAGACCAGCCACGAAGCACCGTTCCTGGCTTCCCGTCTTGCGCCAAGCTGTCAGTTGCACGCGTTGGCGTACCACTACGCATCGCAGCCGGATATATTTTCAGCTGGAAAACATCCAGACGTTTAATAATACCTTATTTGCACTGTATATGCGCTGAGGAAGCCTGCTGTGCAGAACTTACCTTCGCTTAATTCGTATTGGTGCTATCCGCAGCTACTGCTATTAAAGCGGGTTAACTGGTGCATCTAAATAGAAGGTAACCGCCAAGTATTCCACCAGGGTGGCGACAAACTGCTTTGGTGAAAGGGTGCATTCTATTGAATTCATTTCATCAACACATTTACTGATTCGTTTGAGAATCATGTGGCCTCGGGATTCGAACCATGGTCCTCTTGCAGTTGAGGCGGGTACTCTGCTTCTATGCTGTTATCGCATGCCGTCATAGCATCGCGAAGACCTCACGACACTCTAAATGGCTTCCCTCCAAACAGGCGTTCGTGCAAAAATTCCCTCCAAAAAGACTTTACTGCCGCCGACTCACTAAGTTCGGTTGCTCTAGTTTTCGCTCAATTTTGCATTAAATTTCCGTAATTTTGGCCTCGGAAATTCTCACCCATATTACGACGATTCATGGGCACCGTTGTCGGGAACGCAATGGCTTTCATGCAATAACTAAAGGGCTTTCTTGTAGAACATGTAGGACCATCCCGTGCACTTGTAGCAGTCCACGCGCAATAGGTGACTTACAACGAATCCATAAACATAATGCTGGCAATAGCGAAGATAATCCTTGTATGCTTCACTATTACAAACGGCGCAGCTACAGCACACGCGAATATCCAGTCCATACTGCAATTGCCTAAATAAAAGCACGTTGTGTCGACCGCATATTATGTGGGTAGGGCGGTTTTACAGAGATACCTGAACAAGTGCAAGCTCGCAGAACATCTGCGAACTGCTGCCGCAAGGCACACCATGCCGCTGGAAAGTCATACAATGATCCCTATTTCGGCCACTCACCAATGCCATAACTTGTACAGCCAGCTGGAGTGTTTATGACCTGAGTATAGTTTTGGCGTATCTAGAGAAGCAGCGCAACGGCACAAGGCCAAGGGAAGAAGAGGACAAACACAGCGCTGAAGTTCATGTTCATGTAGTAAAGTTTTGGTTTCTAGGGTTTAACTTCAGAAAGCGACTCAGGCTATGGAGGACGTCGTATTGGAAGGATCGGGGTAATTTAGACAACCTGGCGTTCTTTGACGTGCCCTGACATCGCGCAGTACAACGGCCTCTAGCATTTCGATTACATCGAAATGCGAGCACTCCGGCTGTGATCGAATGCGCGTCTATCGGGTCAGCAGCCGAGCAACATAACCACTGAGCTACCGCAGCTGGTATGACAAAAAGATTTTGTGGTGCTATTTTGCACGAGTACTGTGTAACTGAATTTGTCCAGGAGTCCAACGCCAAACTCTTTCCTTTAGTAACCTCAACACCACCTCTTTCCACCCCGAAAAGCTACTATAACCGTTAAAACCCAAAAACTCAGCACCAAACGCCACTCATAGTAGACCCTCCAGGCAATCGCGTCGACGGATTCTCTGATGTGGTAAATCCAGTTACCTAAGCCAGTCACTTGGGTGCCACGCTGGCTGATAATTGCTTTCCAGGCTAATAAATATTCAAGCACCTGCTGATTTTACTGATCGCAAAGCTGTAAGTACCATATATGGTAGAAACGAACCTGCGCCTAAACGCGACTAACGAACAGAGAAGCCTCGTATACAATTGTGCGGTTGCAGCGCTTCCGTTAAAGCCGGGCTTCGGTAAATCAAGCGTTTGCCTCACGCCCTGGAAGAATTGTTCAGACAGCTGCCATTTCCGGAAGTCAACCCTTTACACCACAGATGCCATCTGCTCTTGTGAAACTTTTCTTGCGTGTCTGATCCAGCTGTCGCTCGGAGCTAGCTTTCCTCATGTGACACAATCCAGACGCACGTGCTTGTCTTTCATCGTGGTCTTTAAACAGCCACGTCGGAATCGATGGCTGCTATCCACCCTTGCAGTGTGGCGTATGGCAGTTGTCTGCAACACCCGTGATTTCAACCTAGGTAAGCGATTTCCGTTTACATAAAACGCTAATTGAATCTGTGGTGAAATATAACGTATGTCTGTTGATCGTTGAAAAATTATTTTATTGTTAATTTCTGCGACCATTAATATCAATACGCAAGATCTGAACCGGCTAAGTATGCGTACACCGTGCTTAAATATTCCACCTTTATTCAATTGTCCATTCTTGTGTCGCAGAGCCCGACAGTTCATTTTATTATGTAATGGTTGTCCAGATGATGAAAGGCATTCGTTTGGTCGTTCAGGAAAAATTTAGTAGTTCGTTAGCAATAACAGGGGTCCGGCCACGTTCGTCATTAAATTTGCTCATTGGTATGATGAGTGTCACCACACTAATGACGTAATCATCCAGTAAACTGCGGGAAGAAAATAAGGGGCAGGAACAACAGAAACGGGGCCTTGAAAACGTGGCGGGATAGTAGAAAGAGTGGAAAAATCTTTTTATAACCACATGGCATTACGCATTCACAACATGCTTTGGAATTAAGTGTCCCCAAACATTTTCGGACCACAGGGTGGAGGACAAATGGCTCTTTCTTGTTTACCTCTGTTCACTTCCGTTCTGCAGCATGAGTCCTGATAAGGCGTTGTTGAAAGGCACCCAATTTCCACATATTGTCATAGAAGCTCAGGAGGGTAGATGTGTAGGCCAGTTGGTGAGACATGAAGGAGCTAGACACCGCAGCGGACACGGGACAGAGAAAGAAGACGACACAGGGCGGTACCAGACTTCTTGGTGAAATTCTTTCGCAAGCTTTCGACGCTTTCTAAAAGGCACGATGTCCTCTCCTCAGCCGGAGCCTTGTTGACCACTCTGTGCACGGACGCTAGAAGATCATACTTGTCCACCGATGGTTCCAAGCTGTACTTGGGGCCATGCCTTTTAGAAAGCGTCGAAAGCTTGCGAAAGAATTTCACCAAGAAGTCTGGTACCGCCCTGTGTCGTCTTCTTTCTCTGTCCCGTGTCCGCTGCGGTGTCTAGCTCCTTCATAGAATATCCATCTCTGCAGACGGCGCCAATGAACGTACACCTTTGAGCATTGATCAAAATCGCGCTACTTTTTAACTGCGGCTTCCAATCTTCAACACAACCTTCCTTTCAACTGGCAACACTCATTGCGTAACAAAAAAAACAACATCCAGATATGGCTTTTGTTTCATTGATTATCTGAATGGTGACCCGTTAGAACACAAAAGCAATAAAAGAAAATTGCGATAAAGGAGAACAAATATCGCAGCTATATTCTAAGTTTCCACTGCCAATTTTCAGTGCATCAAGAATGCTGAGACCTTAATGCTAATTGGCAGAAGTGGCGTTACAACGACACGAAAGCTAACTTGCAACTGATTAAGTGCCTTTTTAAACAGGTGTGTAGTGCGCAAAACTGCTAAAATATATCGTAACTTCGAACGTTCGGCCCACGGTATGCGCCGGGGTGCTCTACTTGGGTACTGCCAAGTTTCTCGCGGAGTTACCCAAGTCACCCAGACAAATTCTTTGCTCCAAATTAAGCAGCAGAGCGCGACAATAGGAAAGTTTAATGAAGACTACTAAACATCCAAACGTTAGGCGTTCCGTTTAGTTTGTCTCCCTGCCTAATCGCCTCCTTGAAAGATGTGCAACTTTTACCGGAGTGACCAGTATCAAGTTAAGCTTCTCTTTTTGGCATTAACTTTTTCTCCTCTTCCAAATGTTGACACAAAAAAAACTTTTTTTTTGCTCCAGCAGTTGGTAATAGTAAGAAATATCTGTAAATTTGCACGCCACAAAAAGCCATATATTTAGGCAGTGCACGACTGATGTAGAATCAGTGATAGGAGTTCAAGCAGCAGTGAGCGTCCTCCCGCCTTACAGAATTTAATGAAGAAGAAGACTTTATTTCCACCATGTACAGTACGCAGATGGAGGAGATGGATGAACTCATGAATAACCTCAACAACAGCGCTAGTTCACAGGAAACAGAGCTAGCTATAACTCGACGATATTCAAAAGAGGTCTTAAGCCCCTCTATGTAGCCAATGCAAAATTAACCAGCACAAGCATAGATGAAACAATGTAATAATATATTTGTTTGTAGAAGTATGCAAAGTTATGTTACTTCAAAGTTGTGCCTTCCTAACCTATTAAAAAGAAAATGAAGGTGCTTTTCATATAATCTAAATGTGCGAAAACCATTCGGCGACGGTAAAACTAACACCAAAACCTACAGGATATTGGCTAAATAGCACTAGAAAAAAGCATTTGCACTTTTAGTGATTGTGTTTTGTTCCCTCAAGCTCGCCGAACCCTGCACTAAGATATGAACTCATTCGTCTAAATGCATCATTGGTTTGGTTTGGTTTGGTTTATGGGGTTTAAGGTCCCAAAGCGACTGAGGCTATGAGAGACGCCGTAGTGAAGGGCTCCGGAAATTTCGACCACCTGGGGTTCTTTAACGTGCACTGACATCGCACAGTACACGGGCCTCTAGAATTTCTCCTCCAAAGAAATTCCAGCAGCCGCGGCCGGGATCGGACCCGCGTCTTTCGGGTCAGCAGCCGAGCATCATAACCGCTGAGCCACCGCGGCTGCAAATGCATCATTGTTTAAACTAGACAATCAGCAAAGTCTCTAATGCACTTGTATCATTTTATTGTGGAGGTAGACCCTTATAATTGGGCAGATAATTTTTATTATATCATTTTAAGGAAAATGCGGTTTCTCGTGTTTACTGTGGCACCAAAGTGCTGTTGTTGAGACGAAGAAAGGATCACTTTCATAACAATGACGCTTCACAATCACAATTGCATGAGTTTATCGCCAGTAATCTTTCAACAGCCCACAATACACAAACTCTAAACATACCAGTCGCCGCATATGTACTCATGCTTTATAAAATGTGTTCGCAATGCCTTGCGCTCAAAAAAAGAGAATGCCATTCAGGAATACATCAGTATGTTGTTGCCTTGAAGACAGGAATACTTTTTTAGGGCTGTAACATACATTGGATATTCATTACAAAAGCTCTCAGGTTAGGCTTAAGTAATACTAAGCGGTTTCAGTTCCGTCGCCAGTTAGCTCCGCCAAATCTCTCCCTTTCACCTTTATTCTTGGGAAAGCTAATGATTAACTTCACTCAGATGAACGTCGTAATCCTTAAGCACTTATGCTCTACCAGACAAACATGTGCATGTATAGGGAGGCTCATTCCTTTATTGAGAATCCCCAAGGCCATTTGGCCGCGAAGAAGGGAATAGTACAATGTTCCACGTGCACTTCAAGATGCTTCATATTTCAGGCTATTCTTGTACTTGACTCTCTCACTCGATTTTTTTCTGCTATGACTGCACTGGGGAAGTGTAGATACATTGGGGCATGCGCGACACCTACGTCGGGACTCGAGTGATATTGATGTAATTCACAACATAGTAACGCCGGAATGGCGGCAGGCGCTGGTTCTTGATGGGAGGGAATACTTGAGGGGTACAGATGTTTACTCGTAATAGAAAGAGGGGTACACTGCCGTTGGGCAACCGTAGGTGATGGCATCTACCACCAGCACAAAACGGCGATAGTCTAAAGGCAGCCCACAAGGTCCATGCGAAAGCAGAGGCGATAGCGAACTGAGCACCGAAAGTCAAACGGGTTTTCGTCTATCAAGGGCACGGAACGGCTGGTTAGCGCCAATGTAGTTTGCCGTTTCCCTTAACCTGTAATCTTCCGGTGGCTTTTTTGTCTGCATGAATAGCATGAGCAATAAAATTCTTCCGTGAAGAAGTGCAGCGCACACTGAAAAAAAAAATGAGAACAGAGTTAAGTTGACATACAAGCATTGACATCCAAGTGAGTTTTATCAGTTGAGATAGCTAGTAACATGCTGTTTTCAGAAAACAACCAATAAAAGGACGCTATGTGGTGCATCATCTCGTCAAAAAATGCAGCTCTGCACTTGCCACGGTGACGGAAGGCGCACTAATACAATTATCATGCAGTCTAGATATCTCGGCACCCTCACTCCACGTGACGCTATGATGGCACTGTTAACGGGGTTGCCAACGAAAGGTGCAAAAACCAACTCGCCATCTGCAATTCTGCTGATGCTCAAACAGTACGTACAATTAAGGTCAGAAAAAAAATGCAGCCGATTTACTCGTGCGCTATAAAGCGAATTATGTACGCTAGCATTGCTTTTCCTGATTGCGTTTCCTTGTGCATTGTTTAGCAGAGTTTTCAGTTGTCTTTAGAATTGATTATGCCTGTACTTCAAGTATTGTGGAATCTTCTGGACACTGGTATTCATGGAGGATGAACGAAGTTTATTCGCTGCATAAATGGTCAAGGAAATGGAATAGCGCACTTTTGTGACCACAGTTATGTGTGGGATTAGCCAGGAAGTCCTGCTCGAAAATCCGAGTCGCAGCAAGGTCCTCTGTCAGGCGTTCCGCGCTTTCAACCGGCGAGCAGCGGCTTGCGCTGCATGTTCCTTATGTTCCTTATGGCGTCGATGACACCTGGTGTCGTCGTTCAATATGTTCAGGCGTTTCGTCGCAGTTCGGCGTCAGCTTGAGGACGGCGTTCCCATTGTACAGAGGTTTCGCTTGTATGTTCGTCACGTTTCTTCTATCTGTCTGCTTCTAATTTGTTCCGCCGCTTAGCTTACGAATTGGTACACTCACGTTGACTTTGTCATTTCACCCTTTGCTGTTCACTACGCCGAACCCGTCGACTAGCATCCCTTCAACCGGATGGGCCGGCTTCACCAATAGCGACATCTGAAGCGACACAGCCTCTCGGTGGCCTTCAGCTTCTTCTGATGCATCGACAAATGCTATCAATGGCATTTCATGTTTATAAATCGGCATTAGTTGTCGTTCATGGCCTAAGCTAGCTTGGAATGCGTTAAAGCTCGGAAGATCGTTTGAACTTCCTTCCTGCGCACCTCCTTCTCAATGTCTATGAGCCAGAAGTCAGGCCTCCTCATTGCGTTTATTTTTTTTTTCATAACGTAGAAATCGCTTAAAAGGGCATTATTGGGTGGGAGATAAACAAAGAGTTGCAGAAGCATTGTAAATAAATGTAATCACAAACAAACCCAGTAGCATTGCAGCTGAAAACAATTTCGTGCACTTGGGAGGTGGTGAACAGTGCCCGTAAACATAGTAATGTGAACTGTGATAGCGCGTAAAAAGACAATCAATGCTATAAAGTACGTGTTACGATTATAGGTCACTTAGTTCCCGCAAAACTCTTTTAAGAGCCGTCCGAAAGCGTTTGACATATAATGTAACTGTTTCATTAATTCAGCTGGCTTTTTCCCGCTCTTAGAGGTATCGGAGAGAAGGTTCGGACAGACAAATATCATAGAAACCTGAGTTTTGAGTCGAGTGCGCGAGCGCTTAAGTTTGCTCTCTTTTTTTGTTCGAGACTCGGCTTCCAAGGTCAAGCAGACTTCAGACAAAGATGGAAAAACCAGAATTAAGCTCCGTCCTGAGGGTACGGCATAACCGCGTAATGGGTTAATGTACAAATGTGGGAAATCAGTCCTTCTTTACATTGCATTCAAGATCGCTGGAAGTTCTTTTACCACTCATCGAGCAGTGATGCAGCGGTTAGTTGTTGTTGTTGTTGTTCCGACTGTAGGAAGGATGAAATGGAAAGTGGACGGGCCTGCCCTCTGGCTCGTGCTGAGCTACACTCGCTGCAACGTGCAGACAGAAGAGTGTTGAAAGATGTCAGAGGAAAATTGAAAGAAAAGAAGCGCGTGGCAACAACCGCATCCGCCGAAGCGACTACGTCGGTTCCAACAGATACCCCAATCCATTCAGCGGTTAAGCAATGCGCCACTCCACTGAGATTGCAGGTGCCCCCACCAGTGGGGCTTGTGAGAGTCAGTTGCTTTTTCCCAGCAAACTCAAGGGAACGGAGACAGGAGAAGAAGGTCAGCGAAATCTGAGATCTTGGGTTCAAGTGCTATTGCAATTAAATGAATCTCTAGCATGGAAAGGCTTAAAACACTTGTGTCGAGGTGGACGGTGTCTCTCAGAGGGGGCGCATGGTAGTACAGATTCGTATTGCGGTGAACGAAACGTTACAGAGAAGTTACTCGTCTTCGTCTAAAAGCGGAGCCCCTCCTTCCTTTTCATATACATTGTATGTGAGAAGCTATGGGAATATTAATTGCATGTAGCCAAATCAGTAGGCCACGAGCATTAATGCGCCACATAGGAGAAACTCCCTACAGCCAGCTGCCACGACACTATGCAGTATGGGCCGACAGATTGAAGATGATATGTGCACTGCAAAGATGGTTGTGGCAATAACAATTCTGAGAATAGAGCACAGAGTCTAGTAGGACGTCATACAAGCACCAGAGGTCCTGAGTGCTGCAAGTCGACGATGCAAGCAACGGTTTGGTAATAATCCAAGCCAATTCTAAGGAAGCAGAGACAAACAACAGACACGAGAGACCCGTAAAAAACACAGAGCGACCGTTTGAACTCACTTTATTTGCCGTGATCATGCTTATGTCAACCTACACATAATCAGAGGAGCACATGCGCAGGAAAAGTAGCAGGAAAAAACTATTGACCAGCAACAGAAAAAAAAAGCTTGTATCTGCAGCAGGAAAGCATCGCACGCGTTCCAGCCGAGTTTTGTGCTTCGTCCTGTTGTCCCCACGGGAATTTTTTTAGGCATAACGCAATTCTCGGTTCTGTTTAAAATATTACTATATACTTAGCTTCGTCTGTATGCATGAATATTTTGTCTGAATGATTTTACACCCCTCCGAAGGGTTAAATTTCTGGCCACTGGAGAGCCTTGACTCTCCGCGAGGTCAAGCAGCTGGTGTCTGATATTCCACTATACCAAAAGCCGACTCTTTGGAAGACCTCTTAAACACCTTCATAATGCTCTTCCAGAAAAAAACATAACACCTCCTTCAAGTTCTGACGCGCACTAAGAATACTTTTTCCTCCCTTAGCGAGGCATTTAAACAGTTTCCCTTATATCAGTCGTGAACTTTTGAAAATATTAATATATCCAGCGTGTACATTTCTCTTTAAAAAGCCGTGAAAGATAGTTAGATGCCATTTCCGTAGTTTGATTTGCGAGAAGGCGGATATCTTTTATCTAATAGAGTGCAGTGAAAAGACTAATAACAAAATAAAATTAGCTGATTAACTTTTTATCTTTTAGGGCACAAGGTTATATTGCAAGATTCACGAAGTCGAAATCTAAGGCGAACATGATTTTTTAAATTTCAGAATGTACATCATGCTTCGAGACATCGAACGCGAAAATAAAACGCTATCGAGACCTCTTCAACTTTCTTACCCACTTTGCACATTGATATAATTTGCGATCCTTGAATGAAAAGGAGACGCAGTTTACGTCTTTTGGGACGTAGATAATAACGTGATTCCTGTGACAATACCACCTATACCGACGCCATTTTATTAGCAATTTAAAGCGGAAAAGCCGACATAAGGAGCTTCCAAACGCGTATTTTCAACTCTCAGTATATTGAAGCACGATGGTGATCCAGAAATTGTATAAACAATGTTAACCCTTAGTGTTAAAATCCTTATATTTCTCAATATAAAAGTGCATCCTAGAACCAGAAATAAAAAGTTGATCAGTTAGTTTTGTTAATTACTCATACTTTCGTTGCGCCCTATTACGTAAACAATATCTACAATGCTGCCATACAGATGTATCTTTCATGGCTTTTCGAAGAAAAATCTGTATTGGATAATATGGACCACCGTGTATAGTAGGTATAGCCTGTATTCAGTTGTGCTTAGAGGCTTTCTTTCTTAGTAATACCCATCTGCGCAACAGCCACAGATGCGGCGCTGTTCCGGTTTAGCATTTAGAGTATAAAAACGTATGTTTTTAATTTACTAGTTCCGCGCACAGGTACTTCAACATGGCCTATTGTTTCTCCCTCTTCTATCCTTCCATACCATGCAAGACTTTTGCCGTCACACCCTGCTTGTCGATAACAGCGACCACATTTTACTGGGCATGTAAGCACCCACATACCGGACATGCATTCTGGTGCGTGTCCTCGCCTCATGAAAAGATCCGCAGATACAAGCTGCTCTAGCGGCCATATTTGCTTTAAAGTGCTCACGCCGGGCAATATGTCAGGAGCTGGATTTTGTTGTTCTGAAAGGCTTTCTCGGAAGCTAAAAACTACAGCTGGCACAGAGGTTTGTCGCGGGAACCGAGCTGGAGATAAAAAAAGGAAGAAACATTTCCGAAAATCTCAACTAAGAATTGCTGGATTGCACTCTAAGAGATATTTCGTTCATCTGGGAGCAACCACGACCGCTGCCTCCCAGAGAGGATGCTCGGTCAGCGAAAACACTAACTCCGGAACGAGACAACCCTACCTAGATTGCAAGATATAAATGCTTATTCCCTCGTACCAAAAGGACGAATGCACGGACGAACGGCATCATTTTAGACCCAGTTATTCAGTTAATCCCAGCTCACTCTATTACGCTTGAAGTCACCAACTCACGCCGCCGCGTGGCTCAGTGGCTATGGTGCTCGGCTGCTGTCCCGAAAGACGCGGGTTCGATCCCGGCCGCTGCGGTTGAATTTCTTTGGAGGAGAAATTCGAGGCCCGTGTACTGTGCGATGTCAGTGCACGTTAAAGAACACCAGGTGGTCAAAATTTCCGGAGCCCTCCACTACGGCGTCTCTCATAGCCTTAGTCGCTTTGGGACGTTGAACCCCATAAACCAACCAAGTCAGCAACCTTTGGCAGGTTTGCTGTTTTTATTTGGCAGGTTTCTGTTTTAAAAGCCTGTGACTGTAAACAGCAAGTAAAAAAAAAATAAATGGAAAAGGCTGTGGCTTGAAGTGCCTTCTGTCATTTCTGCTGATTATTGGGATCGGTGCCACTGGCTGCTTGGAATGTGCTGATATGATATAAGGTGCTTTAAGGACCGTTCTCGGGTTTGACAGCTTGAGCGTGCATTAAGAATATGTCCGATCTCCGTGCGATTCTGTAAGTTTCTGACTTCATAGTGTCTATTAGTGAAGTGGTCCCATACAGCTTATATCTGCCGCTACTCGACAGATATGACATTTTTCGAAGCGCTAAAACAACAAGGACGCTGAGGGAACAGACAGGGACGAGCGCTACTTCCAACTGTTTATTTCGTAAAACCGGAAGTGCTTTAAACAGTTCTCGAGCGCTTTTATGACACGGCAGAAAACTGCACGTGCGAGATTACACAGTATAGCTGCCGAGACTAACAGAACCAAGAAGATAAGTGCGCGATTACGTTGATACCCTGAGGAAGGCAAGTTCTTTTTTTGGCAATGAAATATACGGTGAGCTTACACAAGTGCTACCCAGTGATGCTATGTTCCGTGCTTCTATAATCTCTCGGGTTAGTTGATCGCTACTACGTCCGATGATGTGGCACTGATTTAACAATAGAGCACAATTACGGCACTTACTGCAGTGAAAGGCTAGGTTGCTTCCGCAGGAATTTTTAACAATGTTGTTGTGCTGGCGTAGCCTGTCATTGAGACAACAGCCTGTTTGCCCAACATACTTTTTCCCACAAGATAGAGGGATGCAGTACACAACACAGTCTACACAGTCCACGTACGCTGTTTGGTGTTTCATACCACATACTTGTTTGACAGAAGAGTAGGGTTTTGTCAGCTTGCAAAGCTTGTTTAGCTTGTTAGGGGCCGTGAATACAACTCTCACATCTGCTTTCTGCGCTACCTTTTTCAAGTTGTGGGAAACAGTGTGCACGTAAGGGAGCACAGCAACCTTTTTTCTTTCACTAGACTTATTTGCGATTTCGTCGCGACCGTTCAGGTTCCTAAGGACGCGTTCTGCTACCGAGACCTGAAGTGGAACCGGGTAGCCAGAGGCGCATAACCGGTTCACTTGTTTGTGGAAACGACGGGGCATGCAGTGGTGGCAAGATTTCGTCAATGCGTTTCTGAAACAAAGTGCAATCACTCCTCGCTTTACCAGCTTAGAGTGGGCGGAGCGGAAAGCTAAGAGGGGTTTATTGCCGCGAGGTTCGTAGCTCCAGCAAACGTAGTTGTCGGTGAGTGAATAGTTAATATCGAGGAAGCGGATTTCCCCGTCAGATGGTAGATCATGGGTTAGTTTTAGTGGGCTGAGATTATTCTGCAAGGCTACTAAAATCTGGCTAGCTTCGTGTTGAAGGAAGTTCTGGTCACAATCAAGAAAAACTAAAAAGTCATCCACAAATCTAAACACCTACTTCGAACCCTCCAAGTACCGCTGGAGGGCTCTGTCATGGTAGCTTAAAAACAGACCGCTGAGCACCGGTGCTATACAGGTGCCCATACATAGACCTTCCCCTTAGCGAAAAAGAGGATGTGCTTAAAATGCATTTCAAACATATTGTATTAATTTCATATTTATTTCGCATTTTTTTGCCCCTATGCTTAAACTGCGATGCGAATGCTTTCTAAGTGCACTACGAATAATATTTTCAACGTTCTTTAAAATACGTGAAAAATAAATTTTTGCCCGCTAGTATATTTATAATGCATTAAAAATATACTAACAATATATATTAAATACATTAGATCACATTATAAATACACTAAAAATATACAATAAATACATTAAAAATATATTCTCTTCGGCTCAAAAAATGTCTACTGGTCGGCTTCACAGAATGAGACGGTTGATGCTTCAACTGCAGAGCAAATTGTACAAGCGCAGTTGTCATCAATCACGATGTACGCGAGATTATAAGGCCACGTAATGGCATGGGAACGGCAAAGATACATACACAGCAAATCATGACGGAAGTTCCGCTGCAAACAACAAATGCTCCGAAAAGCGTCATACTCGGCTTGTCTTATATTGTCACGTTGTAATGACGGCAGTCCAGCGGTCAGGAAGACACCAGAAATACTGCAAACGAAGCTCTTTATTTGGGCTGACTTGCGCCCGCAAAAGAACTGAATCACTCGGTGGCGGCGTAAGCAACAAGCGTGTTCGTCAATCGTCGATCTACGAAGGTCCGCTGCTCGCGGCATCGCTCAATTTAAAGCCGACAAGAAAACTTCCAGATAGCAGGACAAGATCATCTACAGTAATCTGTAAAAACCTAGATGCAGCCTTTCATGGCTGCGATCAATCGAGATTAGACTGGTCGCTTCTCGCGTCACGCACAAAAATGATGACAGCCCTTTCCTGCAGCCTTGAGCATGAACGAACAAACACTACAGTGATACGTAGCATTACCCCCCTTCCAAAGAAGCATCGTCTCGATGTTTTAAAATGAAATTAAGCACGGAGAATGCTTCGAGAACTTAGTCCTTTAGCGTTCCTAATAAGGTGTAAGGGCAGCGGTAAAAGCTTCAAGTCTGGCCGTGTTGTCGTCGTATTTGTTGTCGTAGCAGTCGTCGTCGTCGTAGGGATCGTCGTCGTCGTAGGGATCGTCGTCGTCGTAGGGGTCGTCGTCTTCGTAGGGGTCGTCGTCGTCTTCGTAGGGGTCGTCGTCGTCTTCGTAGGGGTCGTCGTCGTTGTCGTAAGGGTCGTCGTTGTCGTAGGGGTCGTCGTTGTCGTAGAGGTCGTCGTTGTCGTAGGGGGCATGGTCTTCTGTTTTCGTCGATGGAGGATCTTAGTTCTTGCGCTCAGAAGCAACCTCACCTCCGGAGGCAGCTTTATTCAGTTTAACGTTCGGGGGCTGGGGAAGCGTCCACGCACTGCGTACCCTCGGCTAGGAGATACTTAGCGCGGTGACGATGGCGACGGAGAACGCGATAGGCAGCTCGGCGATGAGTATCCTTCCCTATGCAAAACATCCTCGATTTCGGCTGGTCGCTGGCCGGGTAGGGGTAGTGGGGCATCGTAAGGGAACCCTCGGATGCCCATTCTCCTGTATGGGCAGTACCGGAGAATGTGACCGGCTTCTCCGCAGTGGAAGCATTGTGGGCGGCGCTGGTCGCGTGTTCTCCACTCGACGCATTTTCTCGGCCGTGTACAACGCTCGTAGGACAGGCGAGTTGGGGCGAGAAGGCGGCGCTCCAGCGCAGCTGGCTAAGGGCGATAGGGGCTCGGGTCCCGTCGTCGAGGTGCAGGACGGCGCACTGCTGCGGCGTAAGTCATGGCTGCAGGCTCCAGAGGCTGCGTGGCAGACTGGAGTCAGGTCTTCCGGCGAATAACTCAAAGGGCTGGCGTCACGACTTCCAGGGGTTGTCCGATACCTGGAAGGCTACCCAGCACCTCCACCAGATGTCACGTTGTAATGACGGCAGTCCAGCGGTCAGGAAGACACCAGAAATACTTGCAAACGAAGATCTTTATTTGGGCTGACTTGCGCCCGCAAAAGAACAATCACTCGGTGGCGGCGTAGAAAGAGAAGTATTTTTTTTTCTAATGTCAACAAAAAAATACAAAGCAAAACTGCTGAACTCAATGCTCTGATTAGTCAAGCACATGCGCAGTGACGCAGCACTGAGCACGTCAGTGAGGCAGTAAGAAAGCCGACACTCGACCGCCGAGCAGGACGATGAAATATGTCGACCATTTGCGCAAGAACTCAGCCTCACTCATTCACAGTGCGTCCAGGCATGCTTGCTCAAAGAGGCGCGTGCGGAGGCGCTGCAACATTGGAAACATTGCTCTTTGCGGACGCCCATTTAAGGAAGCCGCTCCACGCTGCCGCCACAAAACGAACATACCGACACACAACAGCATATTTGTAAACAGTTCGCGTGAACTAGTGCGCGGTTCGAGGCGGGTTAAAAACATCCGTGACACTAGTACCCAAAAGGTGCGCGCCACTACACAGTCGAACATAGCGTGCCGCAACGTTTCTAAAAGACCGCATTGCGGGCATCGGGCGGAGGGCGCCACGCCCCACGCCGCAGGGCGGTCTCTTGTGGGCAGGACCCGCCAGCCTCGCAGCCAGCCGAAGTCCCTGACATCTGCAGGAAGCGCAGCTGAGGTCAGTTGGCGCCAGCGTGCCCGTCTCGTTTTCTGGAGTTGTTCGCGGGTCAGCTCAGCGACCGTTAGTGCTTCACACCTCCTGGAGGGCGGGGTTTCATCAACATCCAGATCGAGCACGCTGGCAGTCAACGACGCCAGTGTGCGACGCACGTTAACGAAAAATGCCGGCGGCTGCTCGCCTGTAGGGCCAACCACGTGTTGTGTAAAAAACACGTTACGCGCTGTACCCAGAAAGTATGTGAGGAGTGTTCTCCCGGGATTGTCTCGGTTGCGTACAAGATCTCGTACTCCTCGCAAGGCGAGCACATTGCACATGGTGCGGATACAAGGTATACCAAACCCACCCATGTACGATGGAAGGCGCATGATCATTCGTGACACAAGTTCGGTTTTGCCCGCCCAAACGAAAGAGCCACAGGCCGAGGTTAGCCTGCGAGCAAACGTGCGCGGTGGGTTTGCGACGCGGGCGACAAAAAAACATGCGGCTAGGATTGTAGACTTAACTATATAGCAGCGCTCTGCCATTGAAAGGCGGAAAGTTGACGCCACCGAGAGGCGTTTCTCAGCCTTCGTGCGGAGGTTAGTCCAGGTTTCGAGGGCTACTTCTCCGCTGGCGAGGAATACTAATCCCAGGACTTTTACTCCCTGCACCCACTCCACCTCGCCCGCAAGGTTCGGTGTGAAGGTGCCAAACCTTAGTGCCTTGCTTTTAGCCTGTTCAATAGCGCCCCCGATATCTCGCTGAACTCGAGAAACAGCCGCGAAAAAGCGGCGTAGCTATCATCGTCCTTGACGAAAAGCGACACGTCGTCGGCGTAGGCAGAAACCTTGATTTGACCCTGGCCAGGCAGAGGGAAGCCGCGTATGGAAGGGCTGTTGTTAATGTGCGGTTGAGTGGATCCAGGCATAACACAAAGAACGTTGGCGAGAGAGGGCAACCTTGCCTTATGCCCCGGGTGACTGAGAAGGGAGCGCTCTGGTGGCCGTTTACAGAGAGACGAGCATTCAGGTCTGCGTAAAGTAAGCGCAGCCTGCTGACAATTGGCGGCGGGAATCCGAAGGCTTCGAGGACTCCAAACAAATACGAGTGTTCCACCCGATCGAATGCTTTCGCCGGATCAAGCGAAACAAAGCACCCGCTGAAGCCCGTCCTGCTGGCAAATGTGAACAGGACTCTTGTGAGTGTCAGTGCATCAAACACCGAGCGGTCAGGCACGCTGCTGGTTTGAGCCCGGTGAATTAGGTGAGGCAGAATCGTCCGCATTCTTTTGTTTAGTAAAGATGCGACGATTTTGTAGTCTGCGTTTAAGAGGCTTATGGGCCGCCATGCTTGCGGGTCGGAGGGGTCACCGCCCGCTTTCGGAATGAGTATGATGCGACATTCGCGGAAAGAGTTTGGACGTAACCCATCCGCGAGAAAGCCGTTGACCATCTTCAGCAGTGCTCCTTGGATCTGGTAAAAAAACGTTGAATAAAAACTTCTTGGAATGCCGTCTGGACCGGGGGCAGAGGCTGCATTCATACTCTGCAGGATGGCGTGCAGCTCTTGGCTTGTGGCTGGTGCGCAAAGGTTTTCGTGCAGCTCTTCAGCTACTCGTGGCAAGTTTCCAAAAAACCTTTGTAGAAGCCCGTCATACCCATCTTGAAGATGTAGCCAATTGCCCGTAGAGAACAGGACCGAGAAGTGGCTTGCGAAAATCGCGCATATGTCGGACGTGATTCTGCTTTGTGTGCCGTCTGGGAGGGTCACGAAAGGCACAGTAGCGGGAGCGAATTCCTCTGCCGTGCCTGCGCGTACGTGTCGCAGCACAGCCGGGTCTGATATAGGCCGACCGAGCTGGTGTGCGCGACTTGCTGCCCGTGATGACTGGCAGAGCAACACGTGGTAACGTGCTTTAAGTAGGCTCAGGTAATCGCTCATGGCAAAGGTTAAGGGTGCTCCCCTTTGCACTATACGGATGCGCTTGAGGGTATCATTCAGTGCATGAGTTACCCGGCGTCTGCGGTCTTGACCGGCCGCCACCAGAGTTGCCTGCCAACGAGTCTTGAGTGTTTCCAATGAATCAGTCGCAACGAAGCTTTTAACGATGCGGGTAACGCCGTAGGCAGCGACGCCACGCTTTCCGGGTCTGCCAGTAGGCTCGTGTCCATGCGCCACGTAACAGTACGTGGGGTGTCCTCACCAAAGTCGAGCCTGACTGACAAGGGGTGGTGATCGGAAATCACCGGCGTGCCTGCAGGGAACGGGAGAACATCGCAGCTGACGACAAAAGAAGCGAGCTCTGGTGGAAAATAGAATTTGTCGATCCGACTGGCATACTGACTGCGCTCTCTCCCACGTCGCTCCAAAGGCATCCCCGTGAAGCTGCACCCACGCGTCAGACAAGCGGAACTGAGTCACGAGATCGCGGAGCGCGGGGGCACGAGAATAACGGCGACCGTGACCCTGTCCGCGGTCGTCATGGTCGATGTTAAGTACACAATTGAAGTCGCCGACGATGAAAGTGGGGTAGGGATCAAGGAAGAATGAGTCAAGGCGCTCAAAAAAATCGGAACTACTAGTCTGCCGTGCTGGCGCGTATACAACGAACGCTCGTACCCGCCGCTGGTTTAGTTTGAATTCAACCGCAAGAGTGCGGCCGTCCAGCCCAAAGTGCATCACCTCTCTCTGTCTATCTACGGATTGAAATCCCCGAACATTCAGGGAGAGGAGATGCACAACCGCCATGACTGCCAAGAGCACCGATGGCATAGCATACAACCTAAAGAGCGCTGCCATGGGCGGCGCTTGATGCGCGCGGCACCTTTTTGCTAGAACGTTCGTTAACAGTCCCTTCGGATTCCGATGATTGGGGGTGGGCACGTTTGTAGTATTGTCTTGAGAAGTCCATATTTTCGGGGTCGTCGGCGCTTGTGGCCTCGCTCACCGGTTGCTGCGTGGTCTTGGCAACGCTCGCAGCTGAAGCCGATGCCGACGCCAAGGTCGCCGATGGGAGGGTGTGGCTGGCTGGTGACGGGAAGCGGGCGTCGTCCGCACCTTGAGGAGTCGACGGCCCTGACACCTGCCCGCACGTTAAGTCGCCTGTCAGGCGAAGCGGCGTGACTTTGTCCGGTACGTCCACCAGGTCGCCCGACGCCACGCTCGACTCGTCGCTGCTGCCCACGGTGTCATAGGTGTCTGTGCCGAGTGGCGGCGGCAAGGGTTCCGCAAAAACAGCAGCGAACGGCTCCACCTCGTTTGAAGGCGTCCCCTCGCGCTGCTCCTTCACGGGCACCTCCGTCGCGGGGGCGGGCTCGGGCTCCCTCGGGCTGCTGGTTGTAGGGTCCACGTCGGCAACCGACGTCCGGACGGTGGGTGTGCTCCGCGTTTCTGTGACCACGTTGTCCTTGCCCGGGTGCTTCCTCGAGGCGGCGGCCGCCGCATAGGACCGTGGTCGCAGGCAGTCTGCTGTGGCGTGGCTTCCACCGCAGCGCCGGCAAGCCGCTCCGCATCCGGCCGTGTCGTGGCCGAACACCTCGCAGCGAGCGCACCGCGGCGTTTGACACGCCGCTCCGATGTGGCCGTCCTGCCCGCAGCGGGAACACACCTTCCGGACGCCTCGGTAGTCAAACATGACGCGGTGGTCCTGGACGGTCAAGAAGTTCGGCACCGCCTTCTTCATCTCGATCCGGACCACGCGCGTCCCGTTGCCGACGTGACGACGGCCCTTGAGGACGGGATGGGTGATGTCAAGCACGTTGCCGTAGGAGCACAATGCCGCCGCCAGCGCCGCGTCTCCCACGAACAGCGGCACACGAAAAGCCGTCACGTGGACCACGGCAAGACCCACGCAGGCTACTGGGACGGAAGTGCCGTTCACGATGAAGGCGCCTTCCACGAGCATCTTCTCCGCCGCCGCAGCCGAGGCCATGGCGACGCAAAACTTCATGCCTCCATAGTGCTGGAGGCTCTCTAGCCCTTTCGGGCCGACAACCGACTCGATGCCGTCGACGATGTCGTCAGCTGTCGCGTCGGAAGTAACTGTGAACGAAAAACAGTGCGCCTTTGGGGGCGGCGCACGGAACACCGGAGGGGCAGCAGGTCCCGGGCCTCCCATGACGTCACGGGCGGCCGACTGGGCTGCTGCTTGAAGATCTGGAAGTTGCCCGAGCACCGGCAAAGGCACGGCGCCTGGGCTGGGAGGCTGGTTGCGGAACCTCGGGGTCGCAGTGGATCCGAGGCCCGCCTGCACTTGTCAAAACTTCTCAGCAAGCCAGCGCCGAAAAATCTTCGCTGGTTCTGGACGAGCTCGGGCGTAGAAAGAGAAGTTTATTTTTTCTGTTTTTAACACAGAAAATACAAAACAAAACAGATGAACTTATGCTCTGATAAGTCAAGCACATGCTCAGTGACGCAGCACTGAGCACGTCAGTAATGCAGAAAAAATGCCGATACTCGACCGCCGCGCAGGACGATAAAGTATGTCGACCATTTGCGCAAGAACTCAGCCTCGCTCATTGACAGAGCGTCCATGCATGCTTGTTCAAAGAGGCGCGTGCGCAGGCGCTGCAACATTGGGAACATTGTTCTTTGCGGACGCCCATTTAAGGATGCCACTCCACGCTGCCGCCACAAAATGAACATGCCGACACACAAGAGCATATTTTGAAACACTTCGGGAGAACTAGTGCGCGCTTCCAGGCGGGTTAAAAACATGCGTGACACTAATGTCCAAAAGGTGCGCGCAACTACACACTCAAAAATTGCGTGCTGCAAAGTTTCAAGCAGACCGCACTGCGGGCATCGGGCGGAGGGCGCCACGCCCCACGCCGCAAGGCGGTCTCTTGTGGGCAGGACCCGCCAGCCTCGCAGCCAGCCGAAGTCCCTGACATCTGCAGGAAGCGTAGCTGAGGTCAGTTGGCGCCAGCGTGCCCGTCTCGTTTTCCGGAGTTGTTCGCGGGTCAGCGCAGCGACCGTTAGTGCTTCACACATCCTGGAGGGCGGGGTTTCATCAACATCCAGATCGGGCACGCTGGCAGTCAACGACGTCAGTGTGCGACGCACATTAACGAAAAATGCCGGGGGCTGCTCGGCTGTAGGGCAAACCACGTGTTGTGAAAAAAACACGTTACGCGCTGTACCCAGAAAGTATGTGAGGAGTGTTCTCCCGGGATAGTCTGGGTTGCGTACAAGATCTCGTACTCCTCGCAAGGCGAGCACATTGCACATGGTGCGGATACAAGGTATACCAAACCCACCCATGTACGATGGAAGGCGCATGAACATTCGTGACACAAGTTCGGTTTTGCCCGCCCAAACGAAAGAGCCACAGGCCGAGGTTAGCCTGCGCGCAAACGTGCGCGGTGGGTTTGCGACGCGGGCGACAAAAAAACATGCGGCTAGGATTGTGGACTTAACTATATAGCAGCGCTCTGCTATTGAAAGGCGGAAAGTTGACGCCACCGAGAGGCGTTTCTCAGCGTTAGTGCGGAGGTTAGTCCAGGTTTCGCGGGCTACTTCTCCGCTGGCGAGGAATACTACTCCCAGGACTTTCACTCCCTGCACCCACTCCACCTCGCCAGCAAGGTTCGGTGTGAAGGTGCCAAACCTTAGTGCCTTGCTTTTCCTTGTTCAATAGGGCCCCAGATATCTCGCTGTACTCGAGAAACAGCCGCGAAAAAGCGGCGTAGCTATCCTCGTCCTTGAGGAAAAGCGACACGTCATCGGCGTAGGCCGATACCTTGATTTGGCCCTGGCCAGGCAGAGGGAAGCCGCGTATGGATGGGCTGTCGTTAATGCGCCGGATGAGTGGATCCAGGCATAACACGAAGAATGTTGGGGAGAGAGGGCATCCTTGCCTTATGCCCCTCGTGACTGAGAAGGGAGCGCTCTGGTGGCCGTTTACGGAGAGACGAGCATTCAGGTCTGCGTAAAGTAAGCGCAGCCTGCTGACAATTTGCGGAGGGAATCCGAAGGCTTCAAGGACTCCGAACAGATACGAGTGTTCCACCCGATCGAATGCTTTCGCCTGGTCTAGTGAAACAAAGCACCCGCTGAAGCCCGTCCTGCTGGCAAATGTGAACAGGTCTCTAGTGAGTGTCAATGCATCAAACACAGAGCGGTCAGGGACGCTGCTGGTTTGAGCCCGATGGATTAGGTGAGGTAGGATCGTCCGCATTCTTGTGTTCAGTAAAGATGTGACTATTTTGTAATCTGCGTTTAAGAGGCTTATGGGCCGCCATGCTTGCGGGTCGGAGGGGTCACCGCCCGCTTTCGGAATGAGTATGATGCGACATTCGCGGAAAGAGTTTGGACGTAACCCATCCGCGAGGAAGCCGTTGACCATCTTCAGGAGCGCTCCTTGATCTCGTAAAAAAAGTTTGAATAAAAACTTGTTGGAATGCCGTCTGGACCGGGGGCAGAGGCTGCATTCATGCTCTGCAGGATGGCGTGCAGCTCTTGGCTTGTGGCTGGTGCGCAAAGGTTTTCGTGCAACTCTTCAGCTACTCGTGGCAAGTTTCCAAAAAAACTTTGTAGAAGCCCGTCATAACAATCTTGAAGATGTAGCCAACTGTCCGTAGAGAACAGGTTCGAAAAGTGGCTTGCGAAGATCGTGCAGATATCGGCCGTGGTTTTGCTTTGGGTGCCGTCTGGGAGTGTCACGAAAGGCACAGTAGCGGGAGCTAATTCCTCTGCCGTGCCTGCGCGTACTTGTCGTAGCACAGCCGGGTCTGATATAGGCCGCCCGAGCTGGTGTGCACGACTAGCTGCCCGTGATGACTGGCAGAGCAACACGTGGTAACGTGCTTTAAGTAAACTCAGGTAATCGCTCATGGCAAAGGTTAAGGGTGCTCCCCTTTGCACTATACGGATGCGCTTGAGGGTGTCATTCAGTGCATAAGTTACCCGACGTCTGCGGTCTTGACCGGACGCCACCAGAGTTGCCTGCCAACGAGCCTTGAGTGTGTCCCATGAATCAGTAGCAACGAAGCTTTTGCACGATGCTGCCAACGCCGTACGCAGCGACGCCACGCTTTCCGGGTCCGCCAGTAGGCTCGTGTCCATGCGCCACGTAACAGTACGTGGGGTGTCCTCACCAAAGTCGAGCCTGACTGACAAGGGGTGGTGATCGGAAATCACCGGCGTGCCTGCAGGGAACGCGAGAACTTCGCAGCTAACGACAAAAGAAGCAAGCTCTGGTGGAAAATAGAATTTGTCTATCCGACTCGCTGACTGTGCTCTCTCAAACGTCGCTCCAAAGGTATCCCCGTGAATCTGCACCCACGCGTCAGACAAGCGGAACTGAGTTACGAGATCGCGGAGCGCGGGGGCACCGCAATAACGGCGACCGTGACCCTGTCCGCGGACGTCACGGTCGATGTTAAGTACACAATTGAAGTCACCGACGATGAAAGTGGGGTAGGGATCAAGGAGGAATGAGTCGAGGCGCTCAAAAAAATCAGAACTACTAGTCTGCCGTGCTGGCGCATATACAACCAACGCACGTACCCGCCGCTGGTTTAGTGTGAAGTCGACCGCAAGAGTGCGGCCGTCCAGCCCGAAAGTGCAATGAGCACCCGCGCGCAGGCAGGGGTTTACAAAAACGACACCAACACCGCACATATGAAAATCAGTCAACGAAAAATAAGCAAAAACAGAAAACCGGGTGGTGAAATTCAGCACATCAAGTGAAGTACGGAAGTTGCATTCCTGTAAAAACAGGATGTCGACGCCCCTAGCCCTGGCAAAGTGCATCACCTCTCTCTGTCTGTCTACGGATTGAAATCCCCGAACATTCAGGGAGAGGAGATGCACAACCGCCATGACTGCCAAGAGCACCGACGGCACAGCATGCAACCTAAAGAGCGCTGCCATGGGCGGCGCTTGGCGCGCGCGGCACTTTTTTGCTGGAACGTTCGTTAACAGTCCCTTCGGATTCCGATGATTGGGGGTGGGCACGTTTGAAGTCTGGTCGGGAAAAGTCCATGTTTTCGGGGCCGTCGGCGCTTGTGGCCTCGCTCACCGGTTGCTGCGTGGTCTTGGCGACGCTCGCAGCTGAAGCCGATGCCGACGCCAGGGTCGCCGATGGGAGGGTGTGGCTGGCTGGTGACGGGAAGCGCGCGCCGTCCGCACCTCCAGGAGTCGTCGGTCCTGACACCTGGCCGCACGTCAGGCGAAGCGGCGTGACTTTGTCCGGTACGTCCACCAGGTCGCCCGACGCCACGCTCGACTCATCGCCGCTGCTGCTCTCGGTGTTGAAGGAAGCTGTGCGGGGTAGCGGCGGCAAGGGTTCCGCGAAAACAGCACCGAACGGCTCCACCTCGTTTGAAGGCGTCCCCTCGAGCTGCTCCTTCACGGGCACCTCCGTCGCGGGGGTGGGCTCGGGCTCCCTCGGGCTGCTGGTCGTAGGGACCACGTCGGCAACAGGCGTCCGGAGGGTTGGTTTGCTCCATGTTTCCGCGGCCACGTTGTCCTTACTCGGTTCCTTCCTCGAGGCGGCGGCCGCCGCATAGGACCGTGGCCGCAGGCAGTCCGCTGTGGCGTGGCTTCCACCGCAGCGCCTGCAAGCCGCTCCGCATCCGGCCGTGTCGTGGCCGAACACCTCGCAGCGAGCGCACCGCGGCGTTCGACACGCCGCGCCGATGTGGCCGTCCTGCCCGCAGCGGGAACACACCTTCCGGACGCCTCGGTAGTCAAACATGACGCGGTGGCCCTGGACGGTCAAGAAGTTCGGCACCGCCTGCTTCATCTCGATCCGGACCACGCGCGTCCCGTTTCCGACGTGACGACGGCCCTTGAGGACGGGATGGGTGATGTCAAGCACCTTGCCGTAGGAGCTCAGTGCCGCTGCCAGCGCCGCGTCTCCTACGAACAGCGGCACACGGAAAGCCGTCACGTGGACCACGGCAGGACCCACGCAGGCTACTGGGACGGAAGTGCCGTTCACGTTGAAGGCGCCTTCCACGAGCATCTTCTCCGCCGCCGCAGCCGAGGCCATGGCGACGCAGAACTTCATGCCTCCATGGTGCTGGAGGCTCTCTAGCCCTTTCGGGCCGACAACCAACTCGATGCCGTCGACGATGTCGTCAGCAGTCGCGTCGGAGGTAACTGAAAACTGGAAGCAGTGCGCCTTTGGGGGCGGCGCACGGAACACGGGAGGGGCAGCAGGTCCCGGGCCTCCCATGACGTCACGGGTGGCCGGCTGGGCTGCTGCTTGCACGAACTTCACGCAGTTTGCCCGAGCACCGGCAAAGGCACGGCGCCTGGGCAGGGAGGCTGGTTGCGGTACCTCCGGGTCGCAGTGGATCCGGGGCCCGCCTGCACTTCTCGTTGAAACTTCTCAGGAAGCCAGCGCCGAAAAAACTTCGCTGGTTCTGGACGAGCTCGGGCAGCAACAGGCGTGCTCGGCGGTCGTCGAACTACGAATGTCCGCTGCTCGCGGCATCGCTCAATTTAAAGCCGGCAAGGAAACTTCCAGATAGCAGGACAAGATCATCTACAGTAATCTGGAAAAACCTAGATGCAGCCTTTCATGGCTGCGATCCATCGAGATTAGACTGGTCGCTTCTCGCGTCACGAACAAAAATGATAACAGCCCTTTCCTGCAGCCTTGAGCATGAACGAACAAACACTACCATGATACGTTGCAATATATACCCACCGAGAGCGACGCACTACTTTGCTCGGTGAGGCGTTTTTTTGCGCAAAGACTGTGGGCCCAAACATTATCCCACAAGTGCCCTACTGGTCGCGTTCGAATTGGGAGGCGATCTAGAACAGAATTGCTAGTCGAAACTTGCGTCAGAAATAGGTCAGGAGTCGAACTATCAACCAACAGATACACGGGCGTCTAAGGGAGCCGGTCGGCTTTGCCGGTCGTGGTCCTTTCCTCTGGCATATTCGGGCCCGGAAATACCCAAGGCGCCTTTGCCGGTGTCATGCTATAACGTTTTCTGCACGTAGTGTAAATAAGTGGCGATTCCCTTCCTGCTAGAAGTTACCATAAACTAAAGGACTTTAGAACAGAAAAGGCTTGGGCAGGTTCGTAATTCATTGCAGCACAGTAATCATACCGCGTGAACAAGGCAGGCGTTCTCGTCCCGTCTCGTCTTTGTCCTGCGTTGTTCCTGTGGTCATATGATTAGTGTTGCAACGAAAGGACGACAGGAAAGGGAGAGTTTGCACTGTTCCCTGAAACGTCATTTCGAGCTCTAGATTGTTGCACGGTAGCTTGATGTGTAATGCAAATATATTTACGCGGACTGCCCATTTGTTAGAATTTAAGTATATCTAGACGGATTACGAAAGTACACTTTAAAAACATTGCCAACACCAAAATGCAATTTCCCCAAACTAGATTTCGATCATTAGGTTGTTCAACGGCAGCTTGAAGTGTGCTGCAAATATGCTAAGGCGAACTGCCAATTTGCTAGAATTGAAGTATTCTTTGGACGAATTAATTGCGTATTTACGGAAGTACACTTCAAATACGTTGACGACATGCAAGTGCCATTTCCCGAAACCCGATTTCGAGCACTCGACTGTTCGACGGCAGCTGGAAGTGTGCGCAAATACGTTTAAAAGGGTTGCCCGTTTGTTAGAATTGAAGCATATTTCAGGTGAATTAATTTCATAATTACGAAACTACAATTTTAATACACTGACAAGATGCTAAAATTGCATACATATACGTTTACAAGGACCGCCCGTTTTGTAGAATTGAAGTATACTTTGGATGAACTAATTTCTTATTTCCGAAAATACACTTTTATACACTGACAAGATGCTAAAACTGCATCATATTTTTTCATGTATATTAAAAGTGCTCGAAGTATGCTTTAAGTGAGGTATTTTTGGCATATTTTAAGAATATATTTTGAATACCGAGCATGAAATTTCAGGAACGTATTTCCTACATATTTTTATAGTGCATTCATGAATACAAAATATGTTTAAAATGCAATCTAAATAGCCCACCGTATATTCCAAACGTATTAGTTTTTGCTAAGGGTCCTTTTGTAGGAAGGGTTCGTTGTTCCAAGAAATAAAAGTATTTTTCAGGTAAAACTGCAAAAGTTCAAGAAAGCCGCTACACGAAACCCCGGCATCATTTTGGAAGGGGACAAAACCGAAGTGGTCGATGCCTTCTTGAGCATATTCTAGTAAAGAAGCATGCGGCCGTGAGTAGTACAAGTCTTTAACATCGATTGAAAAGGCCTGAAGGTTCTTGTCGGGATGGATGAAACATCCCATCCCGACAAGAGCCTTCAGAAGGAGTGAACGATGGGGTGCTAGTTGGTAATCCATGAACTAAGAACGAAAACCACGCAAAGGACGATACACAGGGAAGAAGTAGACAGGACGAGCGCGGACTTGCAACTGTTTATTGAAACACATCTTCCTTCCATCACCAACCCTACGCATGCGCAACAAGCAATCTCTATCTAATCGAGTTCAGGAACTTCAGTTCCTTCTTGTACAGATGGACCGAAGCCTCGCTTACACACTTTTCGGGCCCATATCTATCAATCTGCCAGGTTTCGATGACCTCACGTGTTTTCTGGTCTTTGGTCCTTCCGATTATCTTTGTGCGCTCAAATGTGTATCGTCCCTGTGTATCGTCCTTTTCGTGGTTTTCGTTCTTAGTTCAAGAGCCTTCAGGCCTTTTCATCGAGTATTCATCGAGCACATCGGGCTGTGGCAGATCAGTTGGACAGCCGCAGTCCGTCAAACCGCGGCTGGGTGAAGTAACGAGTCTTGTTTTTGGTTGTCCTTTTATATTGCCCTCATGCTAGATGTTCCTTCTAATCCCCTGCATCCACCATAGCCAGATTTTAGGCAACGCGGTCCAAGACGCCGCATTGGCAACCACCGTGACGGTCGCTTTTTCACGCCAGTGAGATAACTTCTCTGCGGGCACTGCTTCTCTTTCGAAGCTGTCGTATTAGCACTGTCTTCGCAATAAGCTTGATATTCTGTTCAGCAAAACATCTGTAATTTTCTTTTAATTTGGGTCTGCGATACGCAGTTTTTGACAATAATTTCTTTACAATAGTTCAGTCCCGAAGAGGTTCTTAGGAAGACAAATCACAAAAATTATTGTCAGTGATGAAATTTATTTGCGAAAGCAGATTAAATATCTCATTAGCATTCTTCAGAGTGACCTTAGTGAGACGAAAAGTTGCCGTCAGCCGCGATGACTCGACTTGGCCGTCTTGGCATAGAGTCATATAGTGCCGCCACTACGTCTGGACGTCGGCGCACGGCTTCCCATTCCTCTTTGACGGCATGCCAGAGCTGGTCAGCTGTGCCACCACAAAGGCGCCGTGAGGAAAGTTCCTTCTTCATGACTCCCCAGATGTTTTCGATGGGGTTGAGGTCAGCCCCGTTAGCCAGCCACGGGAGCTGACGCACGGCGCAGCGCTCAAGAAGGTCGCTTACAGCACGTGCCATGTGCACGGGGCTGCGGTCGTGCTGGAACACGTAGCAGCCATCCGGGAACGGTCCGTCTAGGACGTAGGGAATCATGTGACCGGTAAGGATCTCGCAGTACCTCGGCCCGATGAAAGTGCCCTCTATCCGCACGTGTGGGCCGAGGCCTTCCCTACTGATGGCGCCCCAGACGCTGACTGAACACCGGGCACTGCTGAGCACCTTGTGGGTGTAGTCAGGGAGATACCTCTGCAAAGAACAGCAAAGATGTTCCAACAAACATTAGCATATGTCGGCTCCCAAAATTAAATCAAGTAGCGCTAACATAACAAATCCAACACTCTGACGAAGTTTCTGTACTTCGTATTCGATACTGAATCTACGTTAAATCAAACAAAAGGGAAAAACGAGGCTCCGCTATATTCTCAATACTACGATGCGTTGCAAAGCATACTTCATCAGCTGTAGGAATGACAGGTCATACCTGCCGTTGAGCGGGCGCCACACACGAGCGGGCGCCACACACGTCCCAGCGCGTGCAGAATGTGGACTCATCCGAGAAAATTCCTTCCCGCCACTCCTCTGGAGACCACTGCTGGAAGGCTCTGGCGAAGCTGAATCTCTCTCCTCTCTGGTTTCTTGTGAGGTGTGGCTTTTGAACTGCAACGCAGTTCATTAGACCTGCTTCTCGCCCCTGGATCTAATGGTGTCGCAGGAGCAGCTCATCCCAAGTTCGTCACGAACCTCCCTGGCGTTCAAAAAGGGGTCTACACCAACTTCAGCAACGATGAACTCATCTTCTTCAAGCGTAGTACTCCTTGGCCGTCCACTGCGCTCAGCATCGGAAATTCTGCCGTGTTGGTCCCTGTATGCTCTAAGAATACGGCTCACCGCTGTTCTTGTCCTTCCGGTACGGCGACAGATTTCACGCTGAGGGACGCCTTCGATGCCCAGTCACACGATCCGCCTTCTTTCTTCGATTGGAATCCTTGGTTCCAATCTTGTGAAGTACCAAAGCGTGGAAGCGTCAGAAAGGGAACTTCGTGAATGTCGGCGCAAGTGCGAGCGCAAGTGACAATGATGGGAATGTTTTTGAGAATCATGCCTATGAAGCGAGCGAAAGCGTCAATTACAACAGGGTCCGGACATGTGAGTAAACGGACATGTGCGTAAACAGCAGGTGTGAGCCCCTGAAGCACAAGCCTCCAGACACAGTAGCTTGGCAAGCCAAAATTTCGCGGCTTCGAGGAAAGTTCAATTCTAACTCGGTTGAACTTACGCATCCAGTCTTACAAAGATGTTGACAGACTGACAGACTGACAAAGATGCTGCGAATTACGTTAGTAGCTGTGCGCTCAAGAGCCACACTAATAGCCACGTGAAAAAGAGGCAGGGTTAAAGACCTATCCTTGCGATGGTACGGGCCTTGCGCGAAGAAGTCACCAGGTTATTAAGGCGCCAACCATCCGGCAGTAGCTGCTTGCGCACAGGGCGGAACACGAGAGCAGGCGTCAGAGCGGATCGCCCAAAAAATTCTCGAAACCACAGTCCTCCCCGCACTCCTTAACCTTCCGTCGCCGCGTCTCTCGAGCAGTGAGACAGACACCACACTCCTCATCTGCACGAGGACAAAGGAAATCGGCAGGCGACGGCCTAACGCTAATCTCACTGTTTCGTTGATGGGGTTTGGCTTTTTTGCACTGACCGCAAAAAAAGAAACAAAAATACCAAAGTTACCCCACGCATTAGCTGTACTTCTCGAAACACAGCAGACAGCAGCCAGAAACCTGAACGGAAAATAAACTCAGCGTTTTTTTTTCCACCTACGAAGCCTGCACCGTATTCCTGCGAGGCCGCGATTTCGTCGGTCCATTGAAAGGGACTTAGGCGTCCGCTAGAGCTCATTGGTGTTCGCATAATTACTGTGTACCCTGAAAGTCCAAATATGCAGTGATCATTCTCGCCGAATTGCTGTTGTTAGCGGCCACTGCATTTTCCCAGATTCATCTCTACTACCTGCTACCGGGCTAAATTGTACATTCCAGGCTGCTGTCTTGGACAGGGTGTTGACCATGAGTTCAGACTAATGGTCACTTGACTGCGCCTTCTTACCTACAATAATTTGTATTCACTGCTTACGTTAATGATGTACAGGCGCGGACAAAAGTAAACGTAGTACACAATTGTTTTCGAATATTTTTAACGCGTCACCTAATCGAAATTTCCAGCAGTGGTACGCGCATGCTGGTAGAGTAGGTTGGTGGGCTTTCTTGTAGACTAACAACGGTTCTTCATTACCAGTGGAGAAAGCGTGATTGCACTTCGAATGCAATAGCGTGCTCCATTTACTTATGGCCGCGCCTGTACTCTGTATGGCAGAAGCTGCTGATGTTTTGTTATTGATATCTGTGCTTTGTCCTCCAGGTGGCTGATGACATGACCATGGACAGCTGCTGGAGCATTCCCATCTTGGCGTCAGCATCTACTCTAATGTTGACGATGCCGTCCAGCTGCTTCGGTCTCCTCTTTGTATACATCATAGAAAATTACGCAACGACCCGCACCGAGGCCGCATGGGTGCAGAGCTTATTTGTTATGACTGGGAACTTCTCAGGTACTTATTGAGACCGAAAAAAGAAAACCAGAACAAAAAGCCTGGGTGTTTGGAAGCAGCAGTCAATAAGCTTCCTGAAAAAAAAAAATGGTCTTGAACACTATAGAACGGTGAAACAAACTTTTACGCTTTCCTGTTTTCACTGGGAATATACAAATGTACTGCTCCATTATGTATGACTTCGTAAAATTGTAGCATGTAGCGCCGCCGCGGTGGCTCAGTGGCTATGGTGCTCGGCTGCTGTCCCGAAAGACGCGGGTTCGATCCCGGCCCTGGCGGTTGAATTTCTTTGGAGGAGAAATTCGAGGCCCGTGTACTGTGCGATGTCAGTGCACGTTAAAGTACCCCAGGTGGTCGAAATTTCCGGAGCCCTCCACTACGGCGTCTCTCATAGCCTTAGTCCCTTTGGGACGTTAAACCCCATAAACCAACCAACCGTAGCATGTAGCTGTAGCGTGCCATCGTGGCCCGGCAGCCGAAGACGACGACTGTCCCAGTACGCCTGCCAAGCACGCGCAGACTGGATTTTCATGGCTGCTTAACTGCAAGGCCGGCGCAGCGCTGTTCCATCCCAGCCTGGCTGAGCGCGTCCAGCCGAATATATTTGTGGAGGCCTGACGATGACTGGTGCCCACGATTCGTCTCTACATAGCCATTGCTTATATGCGTCGATTTGGAGGAATACAGTTTTCAATGCAATAAAAAGTATTCAATCCATGTATGCCTAACACAGATGTATAGATTAGTTGGACTAACAAATCGTTTCGCTTTCCCTCATAAAGACTATATATTGTAGGGGGCGGAAATTTCCTATGAATTTAAAGCTCGGTATATAAGGTGTGTAAGTACCCCAAAACAGTCAGGAACTAAAGTGAAACCGAACAACAGCGTCGCAGACTTTTAACGGGATCAGAACTGAAAAAATGGCGATATGAACTTCGTGCTAGAAGTGACTTTTTCCTTTTTATTTTTTTCAACGTTAATTACGTCAACTTATTTACTGCACATATTTATTGCTTTTTTAGATTTCGCTAAACCACTACAGAATTGGTAGCAATGATTACCGTACGAACATCTCTTTTCTTTTCAAAAGAAATAGAACGTACTGCACATTGATTTGAACTCCTTCCTTCAGTCTTTATTCATCGAAAATAATGCAATTTATTCGGGTTGATTACATGCGCAAAACAGTCTTTATACAGCTTAGAATGAAACATGAAAATATCGACCATTCTACATGCTTTTTCCACAATATGTCCCCCCCCCCCCCGCTTTTCCGAAGTTAATTTGCCGGTGATACAAAGAAAAAGTTTGTTTACGCCAGAAACAAGCTGCGAGAACGAATAATGCTTTGACACAGTGCATTATGATTGGTGGAGGTAGCCTGCGGGCTTTAACGTCCTGAAGCGATGCATTGGTTGTAAAGGAATTCGTATTGAAGGGCTGTTGATTACTTTAAACCACCTGAGGTTTCTGAACTTCTGTTTACATCGCACAGTGCATGGTTGTTCAATTCAATTCAATTCAGTTTATGTACCAGGTTTACTGAACGGTCTTCTGGGCTAAAAACTCGCAGCTTGACTGGGCCCTGGAGCCATTTACAAGGGAGCAGCAGCTATTCATTGCAGAATACGGTAACATCAATTACAACACTCTGTAGTAG
The DNA here is from genome assembly GCF_055824585.1 of Amblyomma mixtum. Lineage (NCBI taxonomy): Eukaryota > Metazoa > Arthropoda > Arachnida > Ixodida > Ixodidae > Amblyomma > Amblyomma mixtum. The sequence goes on from NC_143013.1 coordinate 184,041,143, forward strand.
AAGGCATCAGAAAATACGGACGTGCTGCATGATTAATCTCAAAAATCGATTCTGCTCATTGAGAAAACTGAGAAATTGAGAAAAGTGTACTCGTAGCTCTTTTTGGAATTTGAAGGCGATTTGTTTCTGTTTATTTAATCAGACCGGCAGATTGTGTTTTAATGATTGCAGTTTGTACAGAGTGCGAAAGTATGGGACTAACCCGGGTTGGGAAATTCGAGTTAAGGAAGGAGTAGCTTTAGGTTGCAGTAATGCCATCGAAGGAAGGAAACTTTCGCTTTGAAGCTGAAAAAAATATATATAAAGCATGTAACAAGCGGTGTTCATAAAGTGATGGTCAAAACTAATAATAGTGTATTCAGCAAAGAGTTGTCTTGTCGTAGACTGACGATTAATATTAGCTACGAGGTCTGTTAGAAAAGTATCCGACTTTATTTTTTTTTGCGAACACCTGATGGATATGAAACAAGCGCGCTTGCATCACGTGACCTTGAACCTTCGTGCGCATGCACGAATTTTTTCCCGCCTGCCGATAGCGTCAGTCGCTGGGACGCAGCATTTGAGTGAGGCGGTGCGCAGTGCTCTCGTCGGTTTTTTATTCAAAGGAAAATGGCGGTGCGACAGGAGCAGCGCTACTGCATCAAATTTTGCCATAAACTGGGCGACAACCAAGTGGAAACCATTCGGAATATTCAGTACGGCTTTCGGTGAAGATGTTATGAGCAGCACACAAATTAAACAGTGGTACAATTGGTTTAAAGACGGCCGCACATCGGGGGAGAGCGAGCCACGCTCCGGTCGGCCATCAACATGCCGAAATGACCAGGTAATTGCCGAAGTGAACGCTGTGGTGATGCGGGACCGTCGCGTGACTATCCGAGAAATTGAGGAAGAGGTGCACATGAGCAATTTTTCCGCACATTCCATTATCACCGAAGATTTGGCCATGGAGAGAGTTGCGGCGAAATTCGTGCCGAAGCTGCTCACGGTGGAGCAAAAGCAGCTTCGTGTTGAAGTCTCACAGGACATGCTGGATTCCGCAGTGACCCCGACTTCATCAACATCATAATAACTGGTGACGAGTCTTGGGTGTACAGGTACGACCCGGAAACCAGGTCTCAGTCGTCACAGTGGAAGCATTCCACGTCACCAAGACTTCAGAAGGCCCGCCAAGTGCGCAGCAAGGTGAAAGTGATGCTGACTGCTTTCTTTGACACCCTCTGTGTGGCAGACCGCGAGTACGCACTCCACAGGGTCAAACAATGACCAAATAGTGCTACAGGGATGTCCTTTGTTGCCTACGTGATGCTGTGCGGAGCAAGAACCGGAGTTCAGGTCAACAGGAAAGTGGCGCATCCATCACGACAATGCTCCTGCACATTTCTCGCACTTGATTCAGACTTTTTTGGCGAAAAACCTGACTCCTGTCGTTCAACAGACTCCTTACTCTCCTGATATGGCCCCTGCGATTTCTGGCTGGTTCCCAAAATCAAAAGGCCGTTGAAAGGAGCGCGATTTCAGACAAGGAAGAACATTATGGCTGCAACGACAGCTGAGCTAAACTCCATTCCGAAAGGGGCCTTTTCGGAATACTTCCCAAAATGGCAGCACTACTGGGAGAAGTGTGTGTAGTCCCAAGTAGCTACTTTGAAGGTGACTAGGTTTGGAACGCTCCAGTTATGCAATTTTTTTTTCTACGGCCAAAGGTCGGATTCTTTTCCAACAGACCTCGTATGTAGCGAATGTACCTATTTTTCCCAACTACTATATTTTCAATATTTGTTCTCGTGGTGCTTGCCCACATCAAACTGCAGTAGTTGCTCATGTGCGGGGCAAAAAATTCGTTGTACAAGTTAAGTTTAACTTTTTCCGGCAGTACATTATGACATCGCGATATAGCTCCAGTCACTGAAGATATTTTTTTTGCAACATAGTTGACATGAGTGTCCCAACTAAAATGGCAAGAAAGATAGATACCGAGAATTTTGTGAGTTTCCACAAGGTCAGTATTTTGATCTTGAATCATTAGAGAATTTTCTAGATTGAATTTCTTATTTCTGGCTCGAAATAAAATGGTTTTTGTTTTCTTGTTGTTTTTTTTATGTGATTTAATTGGGACCAGACAGACAATTTTTCAAGTACATCATTACTATGCAATACAAGGGCTTTGGGATCATTACCAGAAGTAAACACACTGCTGTCATCAGCATATTGGATGAACTGAACATTGTTGTCAATATGAACGATGTCGTTTATGTATAAGTTGAAGAGAAGCGGGCCTAATATACTTCCCTGTGGTATACCACAATATATTTAAAGTACGGATCACTTTCTGCTGTTAATACAGACACACTGGCTTCTATTGCTTAGATACGAGTTAAGGAAGCCATGAGGTTTTCCTCGGATGCCGTATGAAATGAGCATCTTCTCGTATTTAGCCTCCATCGAAATGCACCCGCCATGGCAAGGATTCCATGCTGCGCCCTTCGAATCAGCACACTGATTGTCTGATTGTTTCTGTCTTCTACTTGATTCCATCAGACAGGCATTGGTGATATACGTTTCTCGGGAAGGTAATGTTTACCCGCGTGGACACTGGTCATTTTAGAAGGAGGCTTTTTAACTTTTCCGAAAATTTTCTCAGGACACTGATATGAACTCCAAATGGTGGCAGTGGCGTTTGCAGATTGCTGGATGTGCATGCGTGCGTAATGGCTTGGAGATATTAGTTGAGGCAACTGTGCCTGACGCGTTGTTATATAATTACAACTCATGTGTGACCGCAATGGCGCAATTTGCAGCAGAATGTCGTATGGAAAAAGTCACTACAACAACCTCTAGGTCTCTAAAAACTATGAAGCACTTTAGACCTCCTATGTACAGATATGCAAAAGTTTTAGACTTTGTATATACAGGTATGCGAAAGCTGTGCGCGGTCGGCCATTTTAATTTGCGTCTTGGGGCATTGCTACAGTGTACTAGAATAGAGGCAGTGTGTTCAGGCGGCGGAGCGCGCCACGCACCGTCGTGAAGCCGGCAGCGTAGACAGGTCCCGGATGTATGTGGTGGCGCTGCAGTCGCACCGGCTGTACGGACGCGTTCTCCGTGTGTTGCGGCGGGTTGCAGCGTGCTTCTTGAGCTCCACCTTGCTTGTGAAGAAACGGGGTGTTTCGGCCGCACGGGCAGTGCTAGCAGTGTGATGTTTTGCTGCGGTGTTCGCGAGTGAGAGCCAATGCCTAATCGCCGACGGCAACGTCATTGCTTTGCGCCGGGGTGCGACACCGGCTACAAGTGGGCCCAAGGCGAGCAGCCTTCCCTCTTCGCCGTGCCGAAAGATGAAGGAAAAAGAAAGGTTTGGGAACGAAACCTGCATCGAAAAGATAAGGTCCTTGATGAAAGTTGCTCGGTCTGCGAGCGTCATTTCGATCCTTCTTGTATCCTACGGGATTACGTCCACATTATAGAGGGGAAAGAGGTACGCATTCCGCGAGGAAAGCCAGAGTTGCTGCCGGATGCCGTACCTACGCTCCTACCAAACACGCCGGGCTATTTATCGAAGAAGACGCCGACGCCTCGGGCGCCAAGAAAGCGGAAGAGCCCTACGGTGTGTTCTGCTGATCCCAAGAGGCCTTGTACTGAACAAAACAGTCACAATGACGCTGTAAAGGAACTCGCTTCACTTGACACGCCATATTTGCAAGGCGACGCACTTGAACCGCAGCTGTTTGAGGCAACCTCTGTGTTAGGCCTTCGCTCTCTCGATGTGCCTTCGGTGTACTGGAGTTCACACAACGTGCCGGGCCATAATGGATTTGTATACTGCAAGCTCATAATGTGCAAGTCCGAAGAAGTTGTCTGTGAAAGGGCGGTTATATTTACAGAGCACGACGGGCCTGAAGTCAAGTACACGGCGCATCTCTACGGCAGCATCGTCGAAAAGGGAACCATTCTGAGTCGTGAACAAGCAGCGGACGTTCTTTTTAGAACTGATTCGCATCGTGTCTGCCTTGGTGCCTTGCCAACGAGCCAGATGCCCAAGTCCAACTTAACAGAAGGCCTAGAGCAGCAGGTCACCATCCGTAATGGGGCATACTACAGCAAAAAATGCGCAGGAAAGGAACAATCTGAAGGTATGATTTTTTGTGTTCTGTGCGTAAAGAATATAAATGCACGCAAGCACATGATAATTTACAAAGTCATTCACTATGGTGTGTGCCATACTTTTTATAAAGTCAGACTAATTTCAATTCCCGGAATAAAGTTTTGTTTCACTTGCTCTTTGCAGGACAAGCATGAATCTCCTGCCGGTACACCAGAAAGGCACTTCAGTCACGAAAATCAAGGCTGAAGGGATTGATAAGAAAGCGCACCCGGACCACTGCTGCTAGACTCCGAGCAGCAGCACAAAAAAAATAGGAGACTGTTTTCTCGCTGTGCGCGGTTAAAAGACCGGTTGAAGCAAATGCAGGAGGAGAACTCCCTAAAGCCTGAAGAAGTTTTACAGGAACAGATTGCATCCCTGCCTTTGAAACAGCAAGATTGTGTCCGACAGTGCTTTTCAGCTGCCAAGAAGAAAAGTGCGAAGGGTAATGTGTACTCAAAAGATTGGATCTTAGAATGTATCCTTATGAAGATGAAGAGTGCCAAACTCTACGAGCATTTGCGTAAGCACAATATTCTCTCACTTCCGAGCAAGAGCACACTGAAGCGTTACTTGAAGCTGTACAAGAGTGGCTTTGGCTTCAGCACTAAAATACTGAGACAACTGAAGCAGAAAACAAGACACATGAGCACATTTAGCAGGCGTGGAGGGCTCTTGGTCGATGAACTCAAACTGTCGGAGCACCTGAACGTGACGTCGTCCGGGCATATTGAGGGATTTGTCGACATGGGCTCTTTTACCCAAGGAGGAGAGAGCGTTCCCTGCGACCACGGGATGGTGGTAATGTTCATCCCCTTTACTGGGAAGTGGACGCAAATAATTGGTTGCTTTGCCACTCGAGGAAATGCGAAAGCGGAACTCCTTGCTAAAATAATAATAGAAGCAACAGTACTTGCTGAAGCCAGTGGACTTCTTGTTGATTTTATTACATCTGATGGAGCCTCATGGAACCGTCGCATGTGGAAGATCTTAGGAATTGGTGTGGAGTCAGGAAAGGTGACTTGCAAGTCTGAGCACCCTGTAGATCCTGCTCGTCACCTGCATTTTCTGTCTGACTTTCTCCACTTAATCAAGTGTGTCAGGAATACATTGCTCAGCCACCCACTGAACACTCCGAATGGGATGGTAAGTATTTTGTCTTCATAAGAAGTGTCACTTAAATTCGGTTTGTTCCTGACTATTGCCTTATTAATTGCTATTCGATTTCATGTCGATGGCTTATAATAACCTGCAGATTAATGTTGTTGAGTTGCACTGAGCGAGTGAGTATACATTAAACTCTTACTACTTACAACTATAATTTCAGGTTTCCATCCAACCTTTGAGGCAAGCGTTCAGAATTGACAGCGGGAACATCACTCTCAAGGCGATGCCCGGCCTCACGCTGGTACATCTGCAGCCGAATGGCTTTGAGAAAATGCGAGTGACCCTTGCATTTCAGCTGTTTGGGGACCGTGTTTTGAATGGTCTGAATTTCTACAAAGACACGTTGGAATCGTCGTGGGGGAAGATTGATGCAACGTTATCATTTTTCACGTAAGCAGAAATAACTATTAACGTTTCAGGACAAGTGAGCAGCGAGTACAAGTGAATTTTTTAAAGATGCACTCTACCATTGTGACATTCTGTCTTTGCTTCTTCTTTAATGTGGTCTGTTCATGTTCTCGTCCTTACTTTTCTTCACCGCAATGTTTCTGTCTAAAATAGGAAAACCTTTCAACTTCATGCATAATTATATTCTGTGCTCGTTGCAAAACATTCTTATGCTTGTCGAACCACAGCCCATTACTGAGGATCCCATGTGTTTGTGAATGTCGTTGATTGATTGATGGGGTTATGCACCACGAAGTGGCACAGTGGGCTTTGAGGAGCGCCGTAATCGAAAATTGTGGAATAATTTAGTCCACCTGAGATTCCTAACTGCACACAACAATATAAGCACATAGATGTTTGCAATGTGCCCCCATAAGAATATAACCGCCGCTGGATACCACTTCATGTTGAGCAACAGAAAACTGTAGCCAATGAACCACTGTGGTGGGTGAGCGCTGTTCAGAATTACCGCCTTCAGGAACGAGCATATCAACTGTGTTCCTAGTTTCCCTTACAAGCGTTGCAGATAAATGATAACTTTAGCCTATTTATGAACTTCGCACTGTTTCAGGGCTATCAACAAGCTGATCAAGATCATGACTTCTCGGTTCCCAGCCAAAGCCCTTCGTCCAGGATCCGAAAATGTGAAGACTCTGAAGGAATTCCTCGAGTTTTTGTCTCGCTGGGAATCACATGCAAAAGGAGTTGGCGGCTTCTTGAGCCAGTCGACGGCAGATGGGCTCCGTGTGACACTGTGCAGCACTTTGGCCTTGTTAGAGTATTTGGGGGGAGAGGGTTTTAAATACCTATTAACATCTCGACTAAGTCAAGATAAGTTGGAGAACTTCTTTGGTATTGTGAGGCAGTCGTGTGGATCCAACGACCACCCAACGCCATCTCAATTCTTGATTGTCGTCAACTGCCTGTCTTTCTATAACTTGGCAAAAGCAATGCAAACAGGCAACACTGAGGCCAATGAAGATTTGGTCTCGCTACTTCACTCACCTGATAAATCTGATATGGAAGGGAACGTTGCATCTCTTGATGAGTTAGTTGAAGCTGGAAATCTGACGGTGGTAGAACAAAGGCTAAACAGTACTCCAGCTGAGCACCGGGCTTACGTGGAGGAAAAGAGCGATGACCGCCTCGTTCATTACATGGCAGGGTATGTTGCGCGGAAATTTCTTACTCGCAACAAATGTGAGCACTGCCGCTCTCTTCTTTTGCAGAACTCAAATGTCAGCAGCAGAGTCTCAAAATTCACAGAAATTTGTGATAGGGGAGGCTTGCTGTATCCCTCCAAGTTGCTTTTTGAAGCAGTAAAGAAACTTGAGGGGATATTTACAATCTTCTTCAGCCAAGAGGAGCTCTGCAGCGACAGCATAGTCGATGTCATGATTCTAGTGAACACCAAGTTTGGCTATGCCATAGGGTGCAAATTGCATGCTGATGATTTCACATCAGCAGTTGTGCGCTTTTATGTCTTAACAAGGCTCCACTTTTACGTTAAAGGTCTTAATCAGTCAAGAGAAGCACGACGAAAAAGGAAATTGCACTTGAAAGTTAGCCGTTGTTCTTAGCAGGCTTGTGCAACACATATGCTGACGCTCCTTTGCGTTTTTTTATCTAAATACACGGCTTTTTTTTTGTGCATTCCAAAGCCAATTTTGTAAATATAATTCAAAAATGAATTAAGGAATTCATTTAAGCACATTAATTCCGCTGTAGGTCTCCGTTGTTTGGATTGGAATGTACTCGCTCTTTTTCTGTGTTTAATCCCTTTTACTTGGCCTCTTTCCTACCTGTTTTATTCCTTTCATTCAAATTTGTGATGTTGGTGTGTCTCAGACTCGTACATGAGCCTGACGTTGGGGAGCTCTTCATGACGTAAATAAAAGTCACGAATAAACTGTGCAAATCCAGTCATTGCGGGTAATTCGCGAAACCGGAGGATAGAACGAGGGACAAATGTTTACCATGTTTACCGCGAAAGAAGGTAAATACCAAGCAGGGAAGGCCTTTGGCTTTGGGCCGTGTACAGTTTTGTGTTTTCTACAACAGCGGCTGCATTTTTATGAGTGCGAACTGCGCAAGAAAATGCACCTGGAATCCGAGTTGCTTCAACTCAATCGAAGCCCTTTACTACGGTGCTACTTGAAGCGCGAGTGTTGCTTGCGGATATTAAACCCATTAATCAATGTTTTTTTTACGTTCGAATAACTTCTGGTTACGTTGTAGCGTGGCTCAACAGATTTAACGGCTTTACCCCACTATTTCGGTGTCTCCAAACCCTTTGCTGTCAGGTTTGTTAATAAATCCGTCTAATGAGCGTTGTGATGCGCTAAAGTACACATATAATTAATCTCTGATGTGAACGTCAGTTCCAAGCATGCATCTCCACATCCTCCGAGCATTTGCACGTCTGTTCGAGGCGGAGGATGATTACAACACTTCTAAAAACGCGCAGCGCCAGCGCTGCGCCGTTGGTTCCGTACAGCCCATGCTCCTGTAGCGCCATCTCGTGCTTTCTGCATGAAGCGCCTCAGCGGCAAGCGCTCCTGAACACACTGCCCCTATTCTAGTACACTGTAGCATTGCTAACTGGCCGAGCTGGCGTCCGCTGAGTTACTACGCGCGCGCCATCTGCAGAGCCAGCGTCGTACATCGTTAGGGGGGTTTTCAGTGGGCGCCGCATGATGGCGCTACGACACGCCAAGCAAGCAGTATATTTACCGGAAACGTACTTTTCAACTCGGTCAATTGCGACATCTGCAATTTATCTGCCTATAATTGCCCTTGTACTCCTCAGTACATATCCCGAAGGCACGCTTCGAAGAAAACTCTGCATTCACTGTATCCGCCTTCATTCAGCTGCAAACGTCGAGCCGTCGCGGCACAGTGGAACCGTCGCCGTCTTGCACGCCGCAAGCCCACGTTCGATTCCTGCATAGACGCCAACTTTCTTATTTTATTGTTCGATTATGGATTGTGATTGTAAGATATAGATTGGGGATTAGGGTTTGGTTTGTTTGATTATGCATTTAATTATGAATTTGCTTGATGGATTGCTATGGATTGGATTGTGGATTAACTATGGACTGTTGAAAGCTGGACACATCCTGACCGCACCTCTCATGAGGGAAAAAATGGTTTCGGATTAAAATATCGCACGTGGCCTTGCTCATAGTCTTATGTCGTTATGCGTGGAATTACTGACAGATGAAAGATGTTGCATGGAGTACAGTAACAGTATATTGTGACGAAGACGAAGCTGGCAGTGGCGCTGGACGGAGCGCTCGCGCTAGGCCAGCGGCCATTAAAACATATCTCGTTCATGGTTCACCACGCCTCATTCTTCGGCTGGCCGCCACGTTACATTTGGTGTGAGGTGCGGGGGTCCCTTCATCGCCACCCTGGTTCCGGAGCTTCGGTGTCCTGCGCCTGCCGTGGACGTCGGCCGTGAGTGCCTGGTCCGTGCAGCCCGGCCGTGCACCAGCCCGCCGGACCTGAACCGACCTCGCCGCTCACCCCAGCCCCGTCCCCCGCCCGGACCACAAGACACGACGACACAAGACCCCACCGACCCGAGACCCCACCGACCCGAGACCCCACCGACTCGAGACCCCACCGACCCAAGACCCACACGTGAAGACACCGCCCCCCTGCCCCTGCCGTCCGGTGCTTCCACGGACCTCGGCCGTCAGCTCCTGGCACCCTCCGGCCCGGATGCTTCGTGGACCGGGACTCATTCTCTCATTTCTCATCGTGGCGGCCAGCACTGCACCATTTTCTACAATCTGTTCAACCCCCCACTCAAGACCGTCGCGATTTCGCCGTCTGTTCGTCACCGATTGGGACGATCGCTCGGAGGCCCCGGGTAGTGTGACGAAGACGAAGCTGGCAGTGGCGCGGGACGGAGCGCTCGCGCTAGGCCAGCGGCCATTAAATCATCTCTCGTTCATGGTTCACCACGCCTCATTCTTCGGCTGGCCGCCACGTTACCATATGATTTCAATTTTGTGCGTTCGGCACCGTGGAAGAAAAATATTTGAGGTTTTGGATGTTGCCACTCACCATGAAGTAAAGGTGCTATACCCTAAGCCCTCTGGACATTAATCATTCTCTTCCTAAATTTTCCAACATATCGATACCGAAGCGCCGGCCCCTGTGGCTCAGTGTCTATGTGCTATGTCAGTGCACGTTAAAGATCACCAGGTGGTCGAAATTTCCGAAGCCCTTCATAACGGTGACCCTGATATCCTGATTCGCTTTGGGATGGTAAACCCCTATATACCATAAATCATATCGGTACCGAAGCTAGTGTGCGTACTAAAATCTGTATTTTTATTCATCTAACATTTCGACTTTACTTTTGACCTGTACCTTTCGTTATCTGTGCCGTTGCCCGTGCGACGTAAGAATTATCTCATCAAACTCCTGTCACTGTGACGCGGGTCCCTGTGTTGCTGAAAAGTATGCCTCATTAGTAGCTTAAGCGAGTGTGACAGTGAGTAGAGCAATCAATGTTTTTCAACGCAGTTGCTCTTTGAATAGCTGTGCACCAGTAGTTGCGCTGTGAGTACCCTTTTGTGTTACATTTTTATCTATAACATCTTTTCCTGGATGCGCCTTATCACTCCAATGTTTTTTACACTTTGAAGTAAAACTTATTATAATTTTTTCATTTGAAAATTATGTGTGCCGTGGCTTAGTGATTATGACGGTCTGCTCCAGAGGCCAAGTACTGGAGACGCATCAAGGTGGCGGTGGTTGCCTTTCGATGGAGACGAAATGGAAAGCAAAGAGTGTGTTGTGCGATGTCAGAGCACGCCGTAGAATACCATGAGCTCAAAATTTATCCGCAGCCTTGTACTACGGCCGACATTTACTCCTACATACCGTACAATATAAGCACATAATCTTCAGGGTATCTATGTGGCTTTGTTCCTAACGGATGTATCTACTCAAAATGTTATCCGCCCAGTAAGCAAACTACCACCATGAGAGGGCTCACGACTAAATGTGATGAACTTCAAACATTGCGGATCAAAATTTCCCATCGGAGCGTTCTGACGGATTAGGTGTGTATAATAGAACGTTTAGCGTGGGCTCGGCAGGAGATCCTGTAAGGTTTACCGCGTTCTATCTTTTTGTAGGTAGTGCTATACTTAGCCAGCTCTTCGAGCCTTCAGGGTGGCCCCCTTTCAGCTCCGTGGTGGCGCTGTTCGTCACGTGGTTGGTCACGTTGGTTGGTCACGTGGTGCGGAGCAGCTGCGGATGCCGGCGCCGCGGTGCGCCGGCGAAACTGAGCTGCAACAGTTGTGCGCATGCGCCGGCCCGAGGGGGGGGGAGTTGAGGGTGAGAGGTGTCGCGGCTGTATAAGTAGGCGAAGATGGAGAGCGCAGGAGAGGACGAGCTGAGCTCGGCGGTTCTGATAAGCCAAGGCTCGGCGTTGGAGCGGAACCAAGAGGAGGCGGTGAGCCGAGGACCCGGAGGAAGAGCGTGCGATATGTTTCTATAAGCGGCTTAAGAACGACGCCGTGCGGAAGGCACGCCTAGCCGCTGATAGCGAAACCACTCCAGCTTTGGCGTCCCTCCAGGTGCTAAAGCATAGCTAATTTTCGAGTTTGTGAACACTGCGAAAGCTTCTGTGAGAATTTGAGTCTCATAGGCTTTGTGCGATTTTTTTATAATGAATTTACAAGTATGAGCGGGAAGCTACAGTTCCAAATGCTTGCTTACGGGTCAGAAGAAGTCATGGAGGCATGCGGAATCACGGTGTAAATAAGCCTTGTGTTAAAATTCTAGAAGATATCTATAAAGGCTGCACAGCCGCCACAGTCCCTCGTAAAGTGAGCAATAAAATGCCAACAATGAAGCGTACCAGGCAGAGAAAAAAATCTCGGCAATGCTGATCACCGTCTGATTACAGAAGGTACACAGAAGTCTGGACTGAGAAGATTTCGGGACAAGAGTTAATGGAGAATAACGAATTAATCTAGAATTTGCTGATGACATCGGTTTTTCTAGGTTAGTCAAGAGATAAGCTGCAGAACATAATCAAAATGAGTTAGGCACGCAGAGCAGTGCGGTGGATGTAAGAATTATGTGCAGAAAAACAAATCAAGGGTTAACAGTGTCTGAAGGGAGCAGGAAATTACAATTGCTATAGGGGCTGGAAGTGGTAAGGGAATACATGTACTTAGTGCAGGTAGTTAACTCAGCTCCGGATCACAGGCTTTAAATAAGTAGAAGAATAACAATGCGGTGCAGAGCATTTGGTAGATTCTCTCATATCATAAATGGCAGTTTACAAATATCGCCTGACACTTGCCGGCATTCACTAGGGGGCAGAAACACGGATTATCGCAAGATTTCCCCTTAAATTGAGGACAACGCAGGGAGCTATACAAAGGAAAACGATAAGTGTAACTTGAGAGATAGGAAGGGGGCAGAATGGACCAGGGAACAAACCCGGGTTAATGACGTCGTAGTCGAAATCAAGGATGTTAACTAAGCATGTAAAGTGAATACGAGATAGCTAATGGTTGTAACGGCTAACAGAAAGGATTCTAAGAGAGGGCAAGCGTAGCAAGGGGCAGTAGAAAGTTAATCGTGCTGAGAGATAAGAATTTTTGAGAGATAGGGCTGCCGCCGCAGGCACAGGACAGGGTTAATTTGGTAGATATTGGAGACTTTTACCCTCCAGTGGTAATAGTCAGGCTGGTGATGATGATGGTCATGCATTTATTCCCAATGTGTCAAGATCACTTTTTTATACTTTGCTCCATGCAGAAAAAGGTAATTACAAAATTGCAGTAAATGGCAGGTTTGCCTCCACACATCCCCTGATGACCGCTTCTCGCAATTGTGCTCAGCATGCCGAATTGTAGGGAAAAAAATTGTTGGCCGTAATATTGATAGTATATTTACTTCGTCTGCGATATGACACTGCTCTCTACATGTGGGGCCACTCAAAACGATTAACGTCTGTACGCTGTCCGTTCGACGGGTGATGAGAAAGCGTTGGTAAAAATTACCTGGAGGTTTAGCATTGCCGTGCACAAAAAATTATGCGAAGCAAGTTAATTGCAGGCGTGCACCATCGCCACGCACCTGAAAGCGAGGTTGAGGTGTCCACTTACAAATGGAGCCAGTTGTGCGCGTTTTTTTTTATCGTCAATGCCAATTTGCCCAATGAACGCAGGCGGCCTATGCTCCAATGCAGCGCTTCGGCAGCAATGTTGTCAACGCTAACGCGTATTGTTGTGTTACCATATTTATGCCACAACATTGGCCTCGCCAACGGATGCAGCACACATCTCTTTATCACTGCCGCCAGGTAGCTCAAATTGCGAATATAAGTTTCATGGTAGTATTAGTTTTGGGAAAGACGATGTGCAATGCACAGGATGAGAGAGTGTTGCAGTTTGAAGTGAGCTGTGTTCGGCTTGTGACGATAGCCTACTGCTCTCTCGCAGTGGCTAGCAAATCTGATCTGTGCGCGCCACCCCTGCTTTGAATTCTAATCACTGATATTGATTTTATTAATTCTGATCGCTTTATTTTCTTTGCACAACCCCATAGACATCGCAAGATCTTGATAAAGGATTACCAATTGGAATAGTGCTGTCGCAATAACATGTTTGCGTATATGCCATCATGATTTTAGTCAGATATATTTGAGTGTTGACTAAAATCATTGATGAAGCCGTCTTGTTATCGCAGAATAGCTGTCATCATAACATTTAAACGGCCATGTGTTTCGATGTCACACCTGTAAACTGATACTGAACAGAAAAGTTCGGCACAACGACGCAGGTAGAAATGCGTGTGTTAAGAAAGTTATTATTTGGGAATGTTTTCTTCCAGCTCTTGGTACTGCACTACTTCAACAATATGTTTCGTCTTACCTCATCTTCCTCAGCGCTGCTGCACTCACATGTGCGTCAGTAATTGCAGCGGCCTTTGCCCCAAGCGCAGTGTGGATCAGCATCAGTCTAGGTGCAATACACGGTAAGAATTCACGCTTACACCCATGTTTGGCATATGCCAGCACTTCGCACACTTTGGCGTGCGTTTCAGACACCCTTAGAGGACGTGGGTGTAGCGGTCCTGGTTTTAAAGGAGATGCCCTCGATTCAGCGTAGCAAGCTCAGTCAGAGAACAGCTACGAAGTGACAAGGTGATTCGTCTTTTGCTGGCCAGCTTTCGCCGGTCTTAAGCCAGGGCATGGGTGGTGGCCATAGATTCAAAAACAAAACATAGTTTTTACAGCACAGAGACGCTACAGAGGATTTCACAATTACTAGTAAGAGCACATACAAAGAGCACTAACGTGCAATAACGTTTGTGCACCAAAGTGCACTAACACTAGAGAGAGGCAGCCAAACAAAACACAACAAAACACAATCCGACCAGCTCTCGACAAGGCCGTCTCGAAGGCTGGCGCAAGCTGACTCCTTGGTCCGTGGCTAGGCGAGTGGTCTTGTCCCGGGAGTTGAGCGGGCGCGCTTCTCTGAAGCTTGAACGGCGGCTTGTGCAGAGCGACAGCTGTCAACACCTGTCATATATAGGCAAGCTCCGCGTCTGTTCGTTCTTCGCGCCAAGCCAAGCGCGCACATACACACTGTATCAGCTGTGCGATTTCCTTCTATTTCTTGCGCCGGGAGCGCGTGCCCATTTGTCAGACGCTGAGACTGGCTTCGTGATGCCTCGAGATCTTTCTTGTGTTGCGCCGCCGTCGGCTCGCGAGTAAAGGGCGAGGAGACATCATTTAGCACACTAAAGGCTACTACGCCCTCTCCATCAAAAATGAGCTGAAATTACTCCAGCATTCTGGGAAAATCTACGACGTGAGCGGACGTAATTTTCCTTGGCGCTACGCCGGCGAGCGATGGTGGAGTGAGCAGCAACACAAAGAAGGTTAGGCGCTCTCTGAGGTTTCCTTCTGCCCTGTTCTAGCTGCGTGCGCTGGAGAGATCGCTTCCGCGCGGCGCTCATTTTTTCGAAAATGCGTCGAATTTTGTGACAGCATAGTCGCCGAAGAAATGTTTCTTTAACATAATCATTTGGCTGCTTCTGACAGCTTTCTTAGATTGCTTAGCTATCAGGCCAAGCAAGGATTCGGATGAGAGATATGACCATAGTGGGGAGGTCGTCTCACGGAGTGGGAGCAGAGTGTTTAGTAAAGAACTGCCTCCTGATCTAGCCTAATAAAGTAAGGCATTCTCCGACATTAAAAACGAGTACATTCACCCCTTTGCTAGTATAACTATATAGCCTGAAGGCTTTATGTTTCTCAGGCGTCAGGAGTACTCAAAGCTTTGCTGGCGATTTGCGTATTTAGGCTAAATTAGAATTAGGTGCGCTTGATTCTAGTGTTCAGATGCAGTGTTCACGGATGGTAGTTGTTCGGATTGCGATGATAGGTTATTGTTCATATATGCCGCATTGGTCATTCTCTTCACTCGTATATCCCTGGGAGTCTTCCTAACACTCCTGGCGCAGTGGTCGCGCGATGCGCCCCTGCCCTTATATAGCACGTGCTGCCATCGGTGGGTATTGGGTTGCTTGGGGTATGAGGGGCTCGTTATCTATGTGAGAGAAGCCAACAGCCACACAGACCACTATTGGAAGCAATTTCTTTACGTTTCGACAGCGGAATGACCTTCGTCAGACATTCCGACGAAGGCCGTCAGAATGGCTGAGTGTGTGTGTATATATTGACACATACAACGTCTAAATTCGGGGAATGGCCACCATAAGTGCTAGAGCAGTAATACACTGGTAACGAATGCTTCGAAAGGCACACAAGCTTCAAGTTCTTAAATGGCATAGGTTTTGGCAACCTGACTGTTATAATTCGGTGGGCTGCATGCGATGTGCGAAATTCCGCTCACCGGAGCGCTTGCTTTTGGCATCGAGTGGAAGCCTGGGCGAGCGCTTAAATATAGGACGCCATGGACGCTTTGCGGTAGCCGTTATCCGTGCGTTCCTGACGAATGTCACGAGCCTTCTTCCACGCGAATTCTTCACGAGAAGTAAATTCATAGAATTAGACTCTTTTTTTATACAAATGCCTGAAATTAAAATTGCCCGCTTTCCCTGCTCTCAATATAGCTGTTCGTGGACCTCATTAGCACTCAAAGCCACATAAGTATCATGCGAAATAATGAGCTTTGCATTAAGTAAAGCCCGCACTTGCGAGCTCATTGCTCAATAGCGTGATTTATTTTATTTGCCGGAACGTGTAGTCCATGCCTATTTTGCCTCTTGGAGCAGATAGCATGAAAGCCTGCTTATAATCAATTACAGTATATATTGCGACAGTGATATTAGGCCACTGAAAGCTCACTTGCTTGAGCGACAGCCACTGATCGTGGGTAGCAGTTATACTGAGCTCTTCAGAACGGCAGTTCACTCTAATTTCATGCCCTCTTTCACCTCTTTTCTCACGGCCCAGTTGACGTGCCCACCGAGTGTGCGATATTTCCTGTGTCTTTCTTTTCGGCATAAGGCGTACACATCTTTGCCAGCGATCATTTGGAGATTGTTCCTAGGCTCACGGAACCCTGACAATCGTAAACATGCCGCGCCTGCCTAACACCACTTATCCTAAGCCAAAGCAGTGCTGCTGAATATTAGATGCACATCTAATGCGCAGAAAGGAATGCGATGCCTGTGGTCTAACACGCTGCGAGAAAGGAAGGACCATGTTCAAATCTCATTTCCCCAGCTGTCGAAAGTAGCTGGTTGTAGATTCGATGCTAAATCACAACATTTTCCGTAAAGAGTAGGAGAGGAAATTCAGCCTGCTTGCTATTTAGATTATGTTTTCGGTGATAGTCACGTGCATATTGTGCAAGCACACTACCACCCTGCTGAAAAAAAGTTCTATGATGCAATAACCTCATAGATCATTCATCATAGAATATCATACAATCTGTATGACATATCATACAATCTGTATGATATATCACACAATTCGTATGATATATCATACAGATTGTATATGTCATACAGATTGTATGATATTCTATGATGAATGATCTATGAGGTTATTGCATCATAGAACTTTTTTTCAGCAGGGCAGGCATATGGCAGAGCTTGACAGATGCGAATTTCTTGTCAACCTGAGGTTCTTATGCGTTACCATACTCTAAGAGTATGGTAGTATAATATATTTTTTTTAAATCTATCTGCAATAGCTATCAAAGATAGTCGATTACGCTAAGATTTTACGAGAGCGAGCCCTGTCCCTCCAAAAGGCTTACAAGAAAACCTTACTATCACAAAGGAAGGGGAAATTACTCTTTCAATTACTGAGCGCTGCTACCTAGCGTAGTCTCTGAGTCAGCGTAGCATGATGTAGCAGCTGCTTCGCATATTTCCTGATGCCAAATAACACTTACTAGCGCAGCGCTCCTCCTGACTGTAAGGAATTATTTTCCACCCGTATTTGCTATTTTCCTTACAGTGCAAAAATAGCGAGTACCAGCCTCACTAGTTTGTCAGCGTCTAGGAGCATGTTGCTGTCCCTGATAGAAGCGCACTGTACTCCAGAAATATTAAGTGCGCCTCAATGCCAGCAGATATTCTCGTGAACCTTACGGGCAGCACCCAAACAAACAGTGTAAATGTAGCAACACTACCTGTTTGTAGCTTTGGGTGCTAGCTCATATCTTAGCAGATTAGTTTTAACCTTCTGCTGATTTTTCTGAAATCAATGCGGCACCTGCGAAGTGGTTTGTGTTCCTTTTTACACACACTGAACCCAGAGAAAGATTTTAATTGCAGAAGAATTCTGCGAGCACTTTAGCATGCCATGGTTCTGTTTTAATCGCCATTTTTTTAGCCATCATTACGGAAATATCCGTGTCGTTGCCGATTACGTAAAAGTCCTCTCGCAAACTCATTTTACCACACACGGGATAGAACTCCTGGAAATATTTCGTGCCCATTAGATGGACTACTGCAACAAAGAAAAAGGTAAAATAATAAGAGGAATGTTAACCTTGCAGTCCAAATGGAATCTCTTACGGTGTAAACAATAAAGGTAAATTTAACTCATTTCTTTTATCCAGCTGCATTTTCAAGCAAAAAAGTGTGTGTGGCTGAGCACATTAGTTTTTGTCCAAGCTTATTTTATTCTGATAATTCACAAGCTAATGAACCTTTAGACCTCTCGTCCTTCAGTCATGAAGAGCACAGTTATTCTGCCAGTTAAATTGTAAAATGCGGGTGTCCTACTATGCCTTACGAGTAAGTAGGGCTTCGAAGTTTACTAAACCCTTATGTAGAGGCTCTGCGAGCAGTGACTGCTGGCAACTAAAAATTTGTTCTTCTTCGACAGGTTTCGCCGTCAAGGTGTTCATAACGGCTGTCTCCATATACACACTAAATTTCTTCGACAAATATCGAGCCACAGCGCAAGCATTCATCAGTTCAAGTCAAGGTGCTGCAGGCATCGTAGGCCAGTTCGTTTTTACTTTCCTCGCAAAAACCTACGGGCTGCAAGGAGGTTTACTTCTACTTGCAGGAATTCTCATGCACGCAGTGCCAATTGCTATGCTGCTCAGGACGCCACAACTGATCTCTTTCTGCCTCCAGCCTAGAAAGAAGACATATATTTTGAATTCTAAGCCAAAGAAAACTTCTTTTGTATCCTTTTTAGGCCAGGGAACTGTTCTGAGACAGGTAACGAAGCACAAAAATTCTCTGGTGGTGGAACCCGGCTTGAAATACGCTCTTACATTACCGAGCTGGAAAACTAGCTTCCTTCACTTAGCAATGTTATCACCAAGCTTTCTTGAGAAGCAAAATGCTCGATCTATATATACGATTGATGCACGAAACTGCGGTCACTCTAAAACTACGCTTGATATTGTGGAAGACGAAAGTAGCGGTTCAACTCCTCAAATTGCATCACCTCCAAGCGTTCCTTCTTGCGCTGCTGCTCAGCACTCCAATCACGATGAGAAGCCCGTGTCCCATAGAACCTGCTCCTCGGAAATAGTCCTGTCTTTGTTGAAGCAACCCGCCTTTTATGTTTTAAGCTTCGCCGTTGTATCCGCGGACTACGTTGAAAACGGCTTGCTACCGACAGTCGTAGAATACGGTAGAGACAAAGGAATTAGCTTAGAGCGTGCTGAACAACTAGCTACATTGTCCTTTGCTGGTCAGCTGCTGGGGTCTAGCCTGCTGCCTTTCCTGGTGGACTATCTGCAGAACAGCCGGTCATCGTTCTACGCAGTGAGCTTCGGAATTTCGTTCACGTGCCTGATGGCCATACCCCATGCGTCTTCATTTACCTCGCTTGCTGCATTTCTCGCAATCCAAGGTGCTGCGATGGGTTACATTAGGTGCGTAAGGTGCGTGGTTATTGCCGATCATGTAGGTGTACAACGCACGGCGACTTGCTGGGGCATCAGCGGCCTGGCAATCGTTCCCTTGTCCCTGGCGAACCCATCGATCATTGGTGAGTATGATAAACTGCTTTGTTCTTGCTGAGATTAGTGGCAGCAAGAATTTAAGGAACAGAAATTTGTTATCGGATTCACGGCAGCATAGAAAGCCCCAACCTCAAAAACGGATAACAAGGATGCTGACAGCGCTGTAACTGTCGCAACGAGACGTGCTCGCTGACAAAACGTATCAGACTGTCCCAGGATTTCCCAGAATGGCGCTCTAAGCCGCACCAAAGATGAAGGTAGATACTTCAAAAATACAAAAAAAATCAAGTGCGTTGGGGACTTCCATGCGGTAACGGTTTGCATTTATGGTTCCTTACAATATTCAAAATACGAGACAGAGGTATATGAAACCGTGTTTCGCCTAGATGTTACCTAGATCGGTATTGAATGTTGGCTCATATATATTATTGATTGCTTTATATGAAACAGAGTTACGCCATGTAAACTGAGCTTTCCTAGGAGGGTCTGACAGAAGTTCCAGCTGTTGGCTAAAATTTTAGAGCAGCTCTTTTAGTAGCCAACTGAGGCGCACACGCACAGGTAAATATGGTTATTATGAAGTCCCTCTATAATTTCGAGTCTGGTCGAAGAGCCTGAAGTTTTTCCATGTACAGGCTGTAGTAGTCCCAACATCGACCTTCATTTTAAGCCACGCTTGCTGAGGCGGTTACTGCCATCTTAGTTGGCGGAACATTGACGGATAGTGCCACCTTTTTCTGCCTTCGCTGAATGCCGATTCATGGTAGGAATGAGCTAGCGAAAAGTGAAGGACACTGTTTTTAAAGATGGAACCTTGAAGTTAAGCGCTTTAACTTACCCAAGCGCCGTGCCAACGGAACCGCTGCATCAGCTGCTCTTCAGCTGTGTCGGCGCTGCTTGCGTTAAGCATTACTTGCCGATCACCCTTGGAAGCAAATGCCCCAAGGCTCATTGGACGCTCCCTTGGCTTACCAGGCCGAGTTGCCTCAGCAAACTATGCGTGGTTGTGTACCGTATCAGGTGACTTGCTGCGAAAAGGGCTGGGGATGAGCAGTTCTGTGACGCTGCGCTTATCATCAACATCTTCTTGTTTCATAATAACACTTGCCTTTAACTTTTGTGCAGACTGTGAGCAGAGCGTGGGCATGAATACTGATACATGCATTTTTACAGTGTAATATAGCACCCGCACTTTTTGGCAATTATTGCGCCATGTTAAATGTTAGAGCGAATCAAAGTATTCGCCTATGTCACATTATGTTCGTAATCCTTCTTCAGTTCTGCGGCTTTTTTTTTGTAACAAGAAACCTTTGCTGTGCCACTGATTCTTGAAGGATCTACTATGTTAATATCTTCACGTGGTGGCCTTAGTTATCAGAGGCTCTACTCAGTACCTCTCTCGTTTGGTAAAGAAAAAGCTTCACGTACAAGCAGGGAACGAGCATGAGACACAAAGACGGGTCTCGCACAGGGCCATCGTACTGGGCGCCGTTCGCCGAAGTGACGCCTCTCTCTTGGCCAGAACGAAGAACAGGTAGAGAACAGAAGGACAGAGCACGCTTCAAGGCCGCGCTTGAACAATAACGCCGGCGACGCTAGAGAATGTCTCATCCAAACAGTATGCACTGGAGAGGCGGTTGAAAGTCAGAATTCTGAGCAAAATCTAACACAAGTGGCGGTGTCTTACGCCTTGCCATTCTTCTCATTGTCATCCTCGACAACCAATTCGACTTAAATGGCTCAGTATGAACTCACTTATTTTATTAGATAAAATTTCTGTCGAATGTGAAGAGCCACGTTAGCTCCTGCGCCAGTGAGAAACAGTCCTGTTGCCGGCGATCGATGAAACGCCATGCGCAGCTCTCCAATGAAGACAGCGTGTCTGTGCAGTGTCGACAAACTTCTACTTGTGTGATCGTGGCGTGCGGATGCTAATTGGAAAAACTCGTTTCGTTTTCATACTAAAAGCACGCAGTTTGTTAACTATTGCTTAATTTGTCAAAAACTAAATACGGTGCTACCATTTATGCATCCGCTCATTTCCAGGTTTCTTTCGGGACACAACTGGGTCGTACGACAACTTTTATAGGATGCTTGGAGGGATCAACTTATTGGACTTCACTGTATTCACTCTGCTCATCCTCCGCAAGGAAATGTGGAAACGCTAGTTACCGAAAAAGTTTTGGCGGCGACCAGATCAGAGCATGGCCACTCAATAATAAATTGTAATATAAAGTGTGTGTTATCCGCCCTTCTCGTGTAATACATTATTGCCTTCACTACGTGTACATTTTTCCTAACATGCTGGTTGCTAATCCACTTCGCTTTTCAGTACTGAAGAGTAGCTGTGCAGGCCTCGTGAAGGATGAAACCCAAAATGACAAGTGTAATTTGAACCGCTAAGTGCCTTATTTTCCATCGTGGATAACACTTGCACACAAGGCCAAAAAAAAAGAGTGCCAGTACGCTTCCAAATACTCAACAAATTCAGGGGGCACTTTGCCTGTCTGAAGTGCTACAAGGCGAAAGCTTTTCCTGGCGCACTGTTTGTTTTTATTTATTTTTTAACGTTCATATCTTTCTATTTTGTGTTTTCTATTTGTTTCCTTTCTTATTTTTATTGCTCTTGTTATTTTTTGTTTTCTTATTCCTTTTATTTTATTTATGAAACCCATGCATTCACTAGATGCGCCTTTATTCATGCTCAAACCTTGAGCATGAATAAAGGCACAACTGCCATGAAGGCTCAAGGTTTGATCATGAATAAAGGCGAATCTAGTGAATGCATGGGTTTCATAAATAAAATAAAAGGAATAAGAAAATAAAAAAGGGGAAATGCCAACAATACGAGCTCTTGGTTTAGAAAGAGCTTGTACCGAAAGAAACCACATTAACAAAATAGAATGGAGAGGTGTTTTAACAACGGACATCGATCACATCAAAGCAGCCTTTTTCGAGCATTATCAGGCGCTCTTCGCGTTGCAACCGGCTGATGTTAGCACATTTAAGGAGGTGTTTCTAGCCCACGTACCGCATCTTGACGACGAAACAAAAGACAGATTAAAGCGGGACATAATGCAAGGGGAAGTGGAGCAAGAAATAGACAGTTTAAACCTTCGTAAGTCGCCTGGACCGGAAGGGTTCAGTGCGGCTTTCTATAAAGAATTCAAACATGTTATTTGCCCGGTCTTGAACGTAATCTTTAATGAAGCCTTTAAAGTAAATGCACTGCCTCCGTCATATGGGTCGTCCCATACTGTTCTGGTTCCCAAAACGGAAGACATCGATAGATTACGACAGTGTTTTGGCGCGAAGGTTGCAGACTGTCATTCATTCCTTAGTTGTTCCCCATCAGACCTGAGGGATGAAAGGCCGGTCCATTTTTACCAATATTCACGTAGCGCGCAGTGTCTTAGAATGCTGTGATGGCACTGATGGTCCGGTGGCTATTCTGCAAATTGATTTAGAAAAGGCGTCGCCCATGAACTTTTGTTTGCTGTATTAGGCCACGTTAATGTAGGTTCTGTTATCCGTGAGGGTGTGGTCCTGGCATACCGGAACTGCACGACGAGATTGATTGCTAACAAGAGTTTGGGGGCCCCATTCGCGTGCAGCGTTCGGTGCGCCAGGGCTGTCCCCTCAGCCCCCTGTTATTTTGTATTTACGTCAAGAGCCTTTGTTTGAAAATACTGAAAAACGGGCGTATTAATTGATTCAATTTACAAGCAGCCGAAGTAAAGCTCTTGGCGTACGCAGATGACACTGCTGCGTTTGCGGTGTACGAAGGAGGCATAAGAGAAGCTGTTAAATGTGTACGCGAATTCAGCAAACGTACCGGCAACGGGGATAATTGGTCGAAGTGCCTCGTGCTTTGGCATGGACGGTAGCCATCTACGCCTGAACGGTTCGCCAGTGTGCCTTGAACGACGACAACAGATAAGTACTTGGGCGTTCCGCTCGATGCCTACCGAGACAATGAACACTATTGAAAAGGTTGGGTCAAGGGGATACGGGAGAGAGCGGATAAGAGGGAAGGAACAATCTTGTCCATTTTTGCCAGAGCCGCTGTTTGCAACTTGTTCTTTATCAGCAGGCTCTGGTACGTAATACAGGTGTTGCACTGTTCAAGATTAAACATTCAAAAGCTGCACAGGATTTTCGCCGTCTTCATCTGGTCGTCTGAATGGGAGCGCTGCAGCCGGATCAACCTATTCAGTCGGGTACAGGATGGAGGGCTTCTACTGGGCCATTTGTTTTTGCGGCAGCTGGTGAATCGTTTTTTTTTTTGTTTTTTCGGGACACAAGAGGCACGTTTTTGCGCGCCATATGCCAAGTTGGACGGCGGCGCATGCTGCCGGAGTATGTAGTCTCTACTACTGAGGTTTATTTTAGGATCAGCGGCTTGTACCGGGAAATTGTAGCGAGTGTGTGATTCCTTTCCGCGCGGTTTTCAAATGATTTCCTGTCGACTGTGAAATGGAAGAAACTGTACCGTGCGTTGTGCGATACAGTTTTCCCTGTGCCCTTGTAGAGGGCCTTGTACAGTGGAGGCCCAGGCAGACATATTTTAAAGAAGGTTAAAAAAATGAAGATGCCACCAGGAACAAGAACCTTCTTTTTTTAAGTTGCACACTGGCACCTTACCGGTTAAAAAACTTTTAGAAGGGAAGGAATTTTTTTACCCTGGGGATCTCACTGTTTAATTTGCAGAAAGACGGAAACAACAGACCACGTGTTTTTACACTGTTGGGAAGGGGTTTATTGTTGGGATGTATTGTAGCTAACGATAAAGAAACAATTACCACTAGTCCCGTTTGGCATCCGGTACTTATTTGTAGAAAACGATGATGGGGCACCGTTGGACTTAACAATGCTGATAGGCCTCCACTGTACATGGCGCTCCAGAACGGCAGGCTACCATGGTGGCAAAGACGCATGACCGGCCCGAACTTACTTCCGGGAAAGCATGGACTGGTTTCTGGACATCCAGAGAGCCGCTGCGGAGCCTCCGGGGTGGCTCTCGAGACTAGAGCCGCTGTGCAATTTGCGTGAATTTTAATCTGACGAAGCCAGATTCATGCTGGCTGACCACGACAGTGCCGTGAGTATGTACATAGCGTTTAGTGTGCTTTGTTGATTGTTTGATTTGTTGAATGTTATGTGCCAAAGCCAAGCATTAAAGAAAGAACAGCCTTCATGGCAGAGGCAATAAAGACAAAAAAAGCCTTCATGGCAGAGTGGTAGCGTCTGCGCTTCAAATGGAAAAGGGCCTGGTTCGATTCCCGGCCTCGACGCAGTTTCTTTTTAAGTAGTGACGCTGAAACGCGGAAAAATCTGCCGACACGGCTGCCGACACGGCTGCTAACTACAGCATGAGGCATTAAAGGCTTTAGCCTTAAAAACTGTCACCACTGCAAATATCTGCCTGTCTGGTATTAAACTTCCAAGGTTCATGCTATTATTTGTTTTCCCAGGCAAACTGACATGTTTTCTCGAAATGCAAAACCGAGAGATTGCAATGAAAACTACGGTCCGTATGACACCACCTGCGCTCTTCACTTCCTCAAGTTAACTTGAGCTACAATATCAAATTCTGACATTGTTTTCATTTCCCTCCAAACCCAAGCTCTGTTTTGGTAAATTATTTTTGAGGAAAGAAAATGGCGCAGCATCTGTCTCACCTGTTTCGGTGGACCCCAGAACCGTGCCGTAAGGAAAGAGAGGAAGATGGGAGTGAAAAAATGGCTGAGGCTTAGCTTAGGTTAAGCCTAGTCAGATGCGAAGCATATTGTCGCCGAGTTGCATATCGAGCACGCCGCTTGGCTAGACGTTCTTCACGCTCTTCATCAGTCTCTGTAGCACGCCGCAACTTTTGCTTCTCATTCCAACGAGCAGCCCTATATCCAGGAGGCATCTCTATCCCGTGTACGCCTAGCAGAGGCAGGCGCACCCCCTTGTATACCGCCGCTCCAGCATCACGTGTTCACTACAGCGCACCTAGCGGCAGAAGCAGGAAACACATTGGTCGCGACGCCTCGCGCGACGGCGCGAGCTGGGGCCCCGTTTCTCCTATGTCGTTACGTCACGCATCACGTGGTCCTCCTTGGTCGCGACGCCTCGGGCGACGGCGCGAGCTGGGCCCCCGTTTCTCATCGGCTGTGACGTCACGCACCACGTGGTTATCCTTGGTCACGACGCTTCGCGCGACGGCGCGAGTTGGGCCCCCGTTTTTCATCTGCTGTGACGTCACGCATCACGTGGTATGACATGGAGGTCACGAAAGGTCAATGGTAACGACACCGCCGCGCTCGAGGAGCTGGGTTGGGCTATTTTAGTATGCTTCGCATAAAAAGAAAGAGAGAAAGAGGTGCTGTAGTGGAGGTCTCCGGTATAATTTCCGCCACATGGGGTTCTTTACCGTACAATGACATCGCACAGCACACGGGAGCCTTTTGCGTTCCGCCTCCATCGAAACGCGGCTGCCACGGTCGGGTTCGAACCCGAGTGCTCCGGCTCGGTAGACGAGCACCTTAGCCATAGAGCCACCACGGCGGGTCTTTTTTTCTTCTTGCAGAGCATGTAGTATTGGTAAAGCCATAAATGGCTGCCTACTGTGCTGCGTAAAAAAATGGCGCAGCTGTCTATTGCGATCTGATTCCATATGTTGCAAATTTGCTTACTCTTTTGTAGCTCGAGGACTTGCCTTCTACAGTACATGTTGTGCTGCCGCAGAGCACCAGAATATAGAAGGGTAGAAGGCACGGTGCGCTGGGCTAAGCGCAGTTGTTACGCCTAGTAAACTGTGGAGCCAGTGCGTAGCTCTGGATTCGAAGTTCCATTTCCTTCATTTGTTAAAGAATTCCAACGGCATTTGTCTGTAAGTTTTCCGATTCTTGTTCAGGATCATTTTTAATTTATAAATATTAATTATTGATGTCAACCGCTTCAATTTAGCAACGACAAACGTATGCATGGGCAAACGTATGCGCGACAGGGTAGTGCTGGAGGTGGTGTTAAAATGAAGGCGAAATTGGCCTTAGAATGGCCCGTTAGCCACGGAACCGCGTGACTCGCTGATTTCTATGATTCACCTCTCTACCACTCTTGAGGTCTTGGCCTGGCCTTTCGAGGACCCAATCTAAGGGCACTCGCCAATTGCGGCGAGGGTTCCTTGAAGCTGGGGTATCTCTTGCTAAAGCCAGCTTCTTCGCTTCGGAGGACGCAGTTGTTGAGATGCGGAGCTCTTCTTTCAGTTTTTTCTCTCACATCTCTCTCGAATCGCCTGCCTGCAAGCGAGAGCGATTGTGACTTACCTCGAGCCAGTGGACATGCCCATGCATTTTCCTTTTCAACTTTCCTTCAGTCGCAACAACAAAAAAACACCATAAGCACAGTGTCCTCTAAAAATCCAAGAGGGATTGTGCCACTGATCGCCTCTCATTTCGGAAGCCCTCAGGGTACACGTTGTGATAGACGTCGTCCGAAGGACGTTCAGACTCCTCAGTTTTTCCAGGAGTGTCTCACGTTCGGCACAGAAACGCGGTCACGCTGCAACTAAGTGGTTCACTTCACCCACAACATCACAGCGTACACACACAGGTGAAGTGCCGCGTGAATTTTGCACATCCATATCGATGCATCAGCAGCGTTCATGCACCGTCTATACAAAAGAACAGCTCTGACGCGCCACATTTATCGTGTAACTTAAGGGAGGAGCAAAGGCGGTCGAATGACAGAGGCCTGTTGCACCACTAGGTGCCTTGCAAAGTTTTCATCTGTTCGGAGAGCCACTGAAGATGGATAGCCCCACGCTTCTTGGAAATCAAGGTCTACAGCAATCTTACCAGTTACTTCAACGTGAGATGGTAGCCACTGGAAGAAAACTGTATATCTTTTTTAATTCTAGCTTCTTCGCCCAGGTTAGAGACCAGAGGTAAAATGTCTCGCCGGGTGCCTCCCGTAGTAGCCGCCCTCGCGCAGAGTTGGAGTAATCCATAATTACAATTTTGTGTGGCCTGCATAAACACATACGTTTAAGCAATATTGCGATAGGCTACCTTACGGCTTTCCACTGTCTGGTGTTAAATTTAAATCGGGGACTTGCGTGTATTGTTCACACCGAAAAGAACCACAACTCTCTACCCCGACCCCTTGAGTGGACTTGACCTTTACTGCCGTGGACACTCTGTTCATAGTGAGAGAGGTGCCGACTGCTCTTGCTGGATCACGGAGACGATGTCCTGTGGGTTTTGTTCAAAGCAATGGTGCAAGTTTACAAAACAAAATAACGAACTCAAATTTGCTCTGATTACTTTGTTTTCATCTATATGTCCCTCTTTCACGGCGTACGTACCACATTTACCTTACGTGACGCGACCACGACCGTAACGCGAGCGTCGACTCTGCGGGCACGAGAAGACGAAAAACAAATGGTTGTAACGCGAGGGCGAACTTTTTGGTACGTAAAGCAAAACACGAATAACAGGAATGTAACTTAAGGAATTGTACCGCAGTATGCGGAAAGATGAGTACATGTTTATGAAAAAAAAAAGGGCTTCAGCAAATGGATTCCACGCGCCCTTTTGGTTTCAAGATGGCCCCACAAAAGATTACCAGATAAGACGGCTGCGCAGATAAGTACGAAGTCCCGCCGCGCCATCAGCGCGGTAACGAGGCGCTTTAGATGTCTCGTCGCAAAAACGAAACTTCTCCTAGCCGGCCAACCTACGGCGAGTCATGCCTCGCGGACGCCAATTGCCGTTTTAGGCGAATATTTAAAGCATCAATAGCCTTGCGCGCAGCCGTTGGAGCATTACAGTAGTGTGACGTCGCCGAAATGTGCGCCAGATATGGGACTCAGGAAAGTAGGGAGAACACATTTTCCCGTGCCATAAAAACTTCAAGCTTTCCGTTCACGCGAAACTGATTACTGCGATTAGAGTGCAGTGTTGGCAGCACTGGGAACGTTTGGAGAATCTTCCGAGCATCCTGAGAATCGAATGAAGGGCTTTGCGGCGGCTTCAAGTCACGCTTACTTTATCGCATTTTCTAGGAACGGTGCGTCGAATCTGCGCTCAGTACGCAAGTGCGCCGTCTCCGGCGAAGGTTTTGGCTGTTGCGTCTGAGCTTCGTTATGTGTTGATCGGTGCCTGTGACTCGTAGCTTGACGTGCTCGAAGAATGCTGCTTTCTAAGTTTTTTTCTTCTGTTTCCTCAATTTGAGGGCCGACCTACACAACACATCCACCAATATGCGAGTAAATACAGTACACTGCGCTTTTGTCTCAGAGCAATATCTAGAGGTCGCACCAAAAGTAATGCTGACGTTTACATAATATCTTTGTTACTTGTTCTATATTGTTCCAGTCCTATGCCTTTTTGGAGCAACTGGTGATCTATAGTGATCATTTGTTTTGCTTCGCGGTAACTTCGGGTTTTCTGTAGGTGCGTTCTTTTTTCACTGCATGTAGCTAATATGTTCCAATAATAAGCAGCGAGCTCCCATGTAGTCTTCCACGCAGGAACGATGCTCCCAGTCCGGCATCGAATGAAGGCTACAGAATGTTTACGGACAGAACGCCACTGAAATTGTTAGATGCGTTAAGAAGTTTAAACAAGAAATAATATTGCTGTAGACATAAGATGCCTTCCCGAGATATCATTCTCGTACATTGACCCCAATCGTTAGATGTATTGAAGTAGACAATAATGAGTAGCACATTTGCATATAGAAAGAGTTGCTCTACAAAGCTCTGTAGTTTGAATGACGCACGTCTGTTAAAAAAGTTATCACAACTTTCGGATTATTTCCGGCGCAAAGCGATTTCAACGTGAATATCCGAATATAACGCGAGAAGATTTCTTTTAACTTCGATTTCCGGAAACATATTTACGTATTTAATGTATATTTTATTTATTTATATATTTTATTTGAAATACTGCCAGTCTCTGGTTGAGACCTTAGCAGGTGGGCATTACATGTATAATACAGGGTAAAGGATAAACATTTCAAAAAGCGGCTGTGCAAAGGGTAACAATAATCTAGACAATTCATAGCTCAGGAAAACTGAAAAGAAGTGTGACAGATTTCCACAAGAAATGCAAAGAAAAAAGCGTGCTAGTTCAGAAACACAGACATAATATAAACATGGGAATAACACATCGTATACTCCTTGAAGTTGAAAAAAGCTTTCTAACCACAACTCTAGTTTTAAAACGCGCCTTCTAGTTCGCAACAAAAATATGAAAGTGAATCAGCGTTAGTTATAGATGCGTCTAGACGGTTGCATTCTCTTGTTGCTAGTGGGAAGAAAGAATCTTTGAAAGTGTTACTGTGATAAGGATATGCGGTTAGCGTATACGCATGCTGGTTTCTTAAGGCACGTTTTTGTGACAGTGAAATGTACTTTGATGAATCGATCTTAAATGTGTTGTTAAGAAGCTGTTAAAGGAATTTTAGTCGCGCGCGCTTTGCCCTTGTTGATAGTTTTTCCAGCCCGGAGATTACAGCTAGTTGTGTTGGTGAGTCAGTTTTTTTGCACTTGTGAATAAATCTCACTGCTTTACGTTGAATTTTTTCAAGTCGTGAAATATTGGTTACAGTCTGAGAAAACCAAACAGTGTTAGCATATTAAAAAACAGGTCTGACAAACGTTTCATAAGCTAAAAGTTTAGTCTCTGTAGGCGCAAGACGAAGACACTTTTTTTAGAAAAAACAGCTTTCGTAATGCAGTTGAAGTGCTGTTGTCGATGTGTTTGCCCCATCTAAGATCGTTAGTTAATGTAACTCCTAAGTATTTGTGTTCGTTGACGAAGGCCAGTGGAGTACCATTGATGTTATACAAGAAATTTGATGGTTGTTTTTTTCTAGCTACTGTAATTGCTACAGATTTCTCCTTGCTAATTGACATTTGCCATTCATTACACCAGTCGAAATGTTTTTGCAGTGATCTGTTAAGTATGGCATGATCTTCATGGCTTGAGATTTCTCTGTAAATTATGCAATCGTCTGCGAAGAGTTTGATGTTACAAGTAATGTCGGTGGTAATGTCGTTAATAAATATAAGAAACAACATTGGCCCAAGGACAGAGCCTTGAGGAACTCCGGATGTAACTGGTACCGTTTCAGATTGAATATTGTGACAGAAAACGAGTTGGGAACGTTGCTGCAAGAAATCTTCAATCCAAGCCAAAAGTTCCCCGTCACCGATGTAACCCCGTAGTTTTACGATTAGTTTGGAATGACATACGCAGTCGAAGGCTTTAGCAAAGTCAAGTAATATGATGTCAGTTTGGCTGTTATTGTCTATACCTAAAGCTAGGTCATGCACAACTTCAGTTAATTGAGTAACTGTTGATAAGCCGCGGCGAAATCCATGCTGATGAGGCGATAATAAGTTGTTGTACTCTAGAAACTCTGTTAGGTGCTTTGAAATTTTATGTTCTAGTAGTTTACATGCGGTACTAGTGAGTTATATAGGCCTGAAGTTAGAAACCGAAGAAGTATTGCCTGATTTATGGATCGGTAAACCCTTGGCGATTTTCCAGTCCCCTGGTAGTCTGGAGGATATTACAACCCTTATTGCTTTAGCCTTATCTCGAATAACTTCCGCAGTTTTTTACATATAACTTGCTGCATTTTAATAGATTAGTTGCCGTATTGAAGGGTAACTGATATCTGTATGGCCTACTTTGCTTGTAAATCCAAAAGCTTTATTATTGAAGTGAAAGCTTCACAGCGGAACCTACGGCTCTAACCACGGACCGTGTAAATTTGACCAGCAAAGTTAGAGGTCGAACCGTGAAAAAAATTAATCAGTATCCATGATTGGCAGTGGAACCCACGGCTGCGCTGACGAAATCAAGACAATCACCGCAGCCAACATGCCTACTGTTAAACTGCACCACACTTTCGCGCTGTGAACTGCAGAGCGTCGTCTTCATGAACTTCCATCTGCTCCATTCCGCGGCACTTCCTGCTCGTCGTCGTCTCCTATGTGGCACAAATCTGTGCTTTCGCTCCGATTCGGATGTTGTAAAAATTCTCCGTAGTTTTTTTCGATATGAGGCAGAGGAAAGTGAGGCTATAAGAGAGTAATAAAAACTAAAAAGAAAGACGCAGAGTTCTGCGCGTTCGCAAAATTCCTCGTCAGGCTCTCGACAATGCGTGCACACATTCTTGTTTTCGGACGCCCACCTGTGCGGGCTGTTCGCGCGAGTAAAACAATGACACACAAAACATGACCGTTAAAATGATTTCACTCAAGTCTGCCTACGTGTACGGCTGTGCATTCGACGGAATTGTTTCCAGTGCAAAAGGCCTTGTCTCGTTCGTCCGCGACATGTCGAGCGAGGAGAACTTTCACGCGCCTGCCGCACTCTTCGTGAATGACTCACCGCCACTGAACGTCCAAAGAGTAATCACGGGCATTGTAAGTCAAGCTCGAAAAAGGCATCGCCATTGTATATCCAGTGAAATGTGTCGTTTGTAAAAGATACCGTGACACTAGTACTTAAAGCTCCTGTGCTTACTTCTGGTGCTATTGTTTTCTTATCCCTTTCCTTGACTCTGATCTGCAGGGTCAACTCACACTCTTAAAACAATAGATTGCACCGTTCCAATAAGAAAAAAACGGTATGCCCTGCGGTCCCAATAGTGTCCTCTGTTGCAAAAGCATACAGGAAGATGACGTCAGTGCACTCCCACTTTCGACTGCCAATGCTTGCCCCTGGCGGGCACACAAAGGGTAATGTGTTTTTCGTCTTGTCGTCGGTCGTACTCTTTAGATAATCATGTTGATCAACAGCTGTTTACGCTCCCACGTGCTACTCTGCGTGGCGTCGGCCACTACTGCCGATAAAAGGAATGGCACATGTCCAATCTATCGGTCTCTACTTTTTGCTATGACTTGCGGTGTGTTCGGATCATTGTGGATGCGCGAAAAACGGCGGGAGTGTTCCTCGCTAGCGTTTCGCTGCTAACCTGACGGGGTAGCCGCAAGCACGGAATGCTGCATGATGAGCTCGAAATATTGCCTAATAGGAGTTATAATAAAACCCTTACCATACCACTGACCGAAATTGTTTGCCCATGCTAACTGTTACACTTTCAACACGACAGAATTGATACTCCGACTCTGCAGAAAATCCGCTGTCCGCGGTGCCATCGTTGTGAGTGCGAGGTTGCTCGAGGAGAGCAACCAATGCCTTACGAGCCCCAGCGGCGGCTGCATTGGAAACGGCCGCGGTAGTGGCGCATTGCAGTACAACTGGACCGCTGCATCACTGCGCCACACTATGGCCTGTGAAGCTACACGCATATAGGATATCAGGCAGCTGCAGGAGGCCATACACGCTATCGAGTGATAATCTTAAGACATAGCGCAAGTTCCCCCTTAAGTTTTTATACACGAACAAACAAACAACCTAGGTTATAGCAATATGTATTTCCAAAGTTCATATTGATATACTCGACCTGAGCTGCATTCACCATGTATAAAGCAGTGAAATTAAAATGAGCAAACAACGAGCACTGACGCACGCGAAACATTGACACTACAAAGACATGAACAGATTTTGTCCTGACTATTAGAGCATAGCTTCTACTGAGCTGCCAACGAGAGAGCGCCGTGGTTATATCTGTATTAGAGCCAATGGAAAAAATTTTCTACTGAATATAATCTGCGTGCTTCTACACTAGAGTCACATTTTCAGCAGTTCAGGAAAGAAGCTTGCAAAATACATACTGTGCCTATATTTGCTGTATCTCATCTCCGTTCTTGCATGCTTAATTTAATAGCCCACCATATTCAAGATATTCTGCCCCAGCTTGTCCAAATCACTCTCGCCATCAATGGTAAAACAAGCAGTACACTATAGTCGCTCAATATTCCTGGGCTTTCATCCCCCTTTAGGCTGGCTGATGTACAACGCTGAGGGCGAGTTGCGACATAACATATTATCAGTTATATATTGCTGTTGTACATTACTTTTACATTTTGTTCACACTACTGATTACAACCCTTTTTAGGACTGCTACAGGCTGCTACTCGGAGGACATGAGAAAATATTAATCACTGGCCTCAGTTGGAGTTGTGATGGGAAAGATCTTTTTCCCTGGTGCGGGGTTCATCATCATCATCATCATCATCAGCCTGACTACACCCACTGCAGGGCAAAGGCCTCTCCCATGTCTCTCCAATTAACCCTGTCCTTTGCGGGGTTACGCGGGGTGCGGGGTTAGCGCTCTTATTTCCTTAGGCTTAATGTTGTATGTCTCACAGCGTCCTTCCCACGCGGCTTTTATTTGTTTTTCAGGCACTTGACACGAACGCTTCGTATAAGATAGTTGTGAAAATAATATCGGGTATTTAATTTTTTCTTTTTTTTCTGCGTTTCTAAATAGCCAGGCCGTTGCCGAGCGCCGAAGCACGAGAATTATAAAGCTCGCTTATCCAGTGAGAAGAGTTTAATCAAAGTGCCGAACTGATTTCAATCAGTTTTTGTGCCTTTGTTTGTTGAAATTTACATAGAGAAGGACTTCGTTCTTCTGTCTGAGGTGCGGTGACCAACGACGTCGTGTTTTTGTCAAGCTGTCAGCTGTTCGTTCAGGCACAGTAGTGAGGAGAAAAATTACTGTTCATTATATTCTGCGATAAGATGCCAGAAGATTACGATGTGTTCAAGAATGATTCCACGACGACATGAGGTGTGCATTTTGCACGCATCATGCCATGTCAGTGCTGGGGAGTGGCTTGCACGTGTCCGACGGGTAGGTTGTATTCCGCGAAATTCCGGGGCAGAACTTCGCTTACAGCACGTACAGTCTTTGTGAAATGTAACCAAGCTGCATGGTTTGCTTCTCATTCGTATAGTAGACCCCTCGCGTCTTCTCTAAAATCAAAAACTTCTTTGAAGGTGAGGGCAGGGGTTCTCCTTACCATATAGTGATTTAGAGCTTGAGGGCTGACATAATAACTTTAATATACGACTGAGAAGCAAACCGTGCAGCGTGGTTACTTTTGACAAAGACTGTGCATACGGAATCCCAGCAGTGGCGATGAAAACCTAAACAATGGGAGCGCTCTTTTCAGGACCTGTTTATGTATTCTATTGCTAAAGTGTTTGTATAGCGAGTAGCAGAAGGCTCCAACCACATAATTTTAAGTTCAGCTTGCAATTCGTAATTTTCTTTTCATACTCGCGTCGCACGCGTCTCTAACGACGACACAAGGAATGTTTAGTGAGCAGTCGGGTGATCGATTTGAAGTCTAAGTACTTTTTTTTGTGTGTTGGCTCGCGATATGCATTGAAGGAGAGACCACCGCCATTGCGTTGTACCATGACGTCGAGGAGCGGGAGACGGTCGTGCTGTTCATACTTGGCCGTGAACTCCAGTTTTGGCTCGACTGCAATTTGTTCTGGCAGAAACCGCGACACGTCCTCTTTGCGTAGGATGCAAAAACAATCTTAAAGGTTAAAACCTTGGGTTGCGGTGTGGAACTATAGCGATAAACTGTTTCCATTCATTCATTTGCAATAGTTACGGAGATTGAAGTGCTCAAGGCAGCACGTGTGTCAACGTGTACAACTGGGAGGAATACGTAAAATGCGTATTGCTGAGGCAGAACAGGAATAAAGTAAAGAGATCGGATTCGTAAAATGGCGTACGGATAGCGAGTGCGGTGCCCTTTGTAGAAGCTCTTCGCTCGCAAAGAATCGCCAGATAATTCACCAAAATATTCAAAGAGCATCAACACGATGTCCCAAACCACGAAGTGGCTTCCAATGCGATTGCAGAGCACGCACACGAGGAAGCCTATGCTATCGAGTGGGTCAACGCTGCAATTTTATCCATAGAGCGGAACATGACGAAAGGCCTTTTGCTTGAGACATGATTAATCCCTACAACTTGCGACGCCTTGAACCTGAAGGAAGAGACTTACTGAACGCGTTCTGGTGTGCGTGACTTAGTAACGTGTGCTTGTCATGTGTAATTATGTTACAATAAATAAAAAATAAAATATCAATGGGCTAATTAAGAATTCAAAGGCGGTTTGCAGGTTCTTTATTGTAATAAAATAAATGTCCTCTAGCTTTATGAGCAGTGTAACATATACAATGATTTGAAGTCGATAATTATGATTGGTGATTGGTAGCCGGTAATTTGGTGAATAATTAGAATTGTAGTCTATGACTGTGATAGGTAATGTGATTCTATATAGGTAATCAGTAGCACATGAGAAAGACAAGGAATTAAAAGACACAAAAAGGAGGAGAAGCGCTGTCGCGTTCTGTCTCACGGCATGGTAAAGCGTCCTCCTAATTCTTGCTTTGGTCTTTTCTTGTTAAAAGCGCCGTAAATATAGTTGCGATAGCTGCGTCCTTTCGCTGTCTACTATTCTAAGTGGGGGGGGGGGATCTATTTTCCAGACTAGAGACGAGACCAATGCCATACCTTTGAACCGGCGCACAACAACAGCACAAGTTATCGGGCAGTCGAATCAACGGCAACTCCGTCGGAGATAGTCGACATCCACGTGTATCTGTGCTGCTCGCTTACACTTCACCGGACAGCGGCAGTGTGCGCGCGGATGTTTTCGTGTTTACGGCTGTCATTGACGGAGGCGTCCGCCAAGGTGCGTTATTATTTCCGTTCTTTTCTGTTTACGTTCCTGACTGGAGGCTTTTGTACTCTGGCAGCTTCGTAATAGTGTACTTTGCTTGTACGCTGAAATCATGTTGAAAAGGTTTCACGGCTCAGCACGAGGTTAAATGGCTTCGGGAAAAGCTATTAATGCGACAGCATTACATCCCATAGGCGAAAGAAAACTTGTTGTGGGGGGTTGTCCGCAAAATGTGTCCACAAAATGTGGACAAAGGAACTGGTATCTCTCACATGACCTCACTTTGAAGACAGAAAATTCTCAGCATTGGTGTTTGAACCCAGGCCCTCAGCGTGCCAGGTGGGCATTCAAAGAATATGCCACAAAGGTTCGTCGGTTCAAGCTTGTTAGAGAGCGCATGAAGTGAACACGTTGTAGAGTTTATGATGGTAAAATAGGTAAAGGAAGTGTACTGATGTTATTCAACGAAGACTTGTAAAAAGAAGCTGCTGACATCAGCCAAGGTAACGTACTAAGTGTCGCGTCACAAAGATGAATTGCAAAAAGTTTCTGACGTTAAAACAGAAATGGTTTCGCATTTCTCCTTTGACAAGACTGCAGTGCTCTCCAGGGTTTTGATCACATGGGTTGAAAATACCTGCTCAGCAGGATGCGCTGTTTTAGTTAAGGGGTCCACAATCCTTCCGTCGCCCCGAAATTTACAGCTGGGTTAAGAAACGCCTCAAGTTCCTCGGTGTGAAAAGTTGTACGCATTCGTATTGTGAGTGGGAAGGTGGTACTACTATTTAAAAACTTAGCGTGTCAGCGTGGTTGTGGCTATAAGTTAGCGCGCGGAATGTGCTACAATACAGTGCATAACGATAAATATAGAAATTTCGTACAAAATTTTCCAGCCGTATACCGTGTGGGCAGAAGAAATGAGACCAATTTTTAAAGATTATTGAGTGTCGTAGGTGACTGAAAACAGTCACCTCGCCTAGTCTGCATGAGGTTTTCTTTCTTTATGCAATGTTGGCTATTTAGTCATCGCAATTTGCAACTGTTTAAATACTGGCTTCAGATAAAGTACTTCTGCTCGACAGTTCTAAATAGTGTTGAAAAAATACGAAGCTACACGCTAACTCCAAGTTATGATTTTCGTACATTTTCGCCCATCTAAAAAGTTGGCCCGCTAGCCGGTGAGCAGTCAATTGCGCGTATCTTGCGAGCACTGCAAACGCATGAGCGCCTCCGGTGTAGCGCCCTGATGGCGAGCTGGTTTTTTTCTGAGAGAATGATTTTCAGCTCTTTTATTCCCATTCCTGTCATGGGATAGTTTTTGTAGTTCATGGGCGGTCTTTTTGGGTCAGTGCAAATATAAGCAAATGGCACCTTGTTATAAAGATTTAAAATTCGTGTTTTCCAACCAGATCTACAACGTTTGAATCAGCACTTATTTCCTGAGGCCAATAGTTAACATTTAGCTTTTAATAGCAACAAAAACCTGCATAATAAGCCACATGACTCGGAGCACCACACATTTAGTGTAACATGTCTTGTACCCTCTGCCTTTTTAATAATCATAGTTATGTTTAGCTAGGTCCCTTCGAAAATATGTGTCATTAGTATAATATAGGTTTTTCTTCCTTGCGATTTAATCTGATGAGGATTTTTTTTTCCTTCATGTAACATGAGTCTTGTGTCTATTTTGTTCTCACCGTCATACTAATTTGATGTCCGTTATTTTGAATGTGTTTTTTTTTTGCCTGTGTGCATGTCTGCGCGGTTCCGCTGCCTGTCGGGCTCTGCCGCTCAAGCCCTATGAGGCTTTGGCAGGCCGGATTTCTGTACATTTTTTTAAATATTTGGCGCAATGAAGAATTATTATTATTATTATTATTATTATGCAATGTTCTTATAAAAGGGGGGGGGGGTACACATAATAGTGTGTAGCCAGTCCCGAAGCGCCACGCGGTCGTGTCCTTTTGATGAACTGTGCACTAGCTTGAAACAGTCATGAATGCGCTGAAAGAATCCATTTGCTTCGCTTCCTAGATTTTCATACTGCGATGTACTGCCGTTCTGATCTTGCTTCCCCAACCATGACAGGCGGGAAATTACTGCTACCAACTGCTACAGCTAAGTGACTGCTGTTCCATTTCTGTAGTGTCCCATTATTGTCTTGTTTGGTGTTACAAGTGACCCACAGCCACTACCATAAGTATAGTGCGAGCGTCGCATGGGTGAGAAGATGATGGAGTATTTCAACGGCTATTCGAGGCTTGTCGCCACTCACTGAGTCCACTGCGTATCTAATGCACTTGCAAATCAGGACCATGAAACCGAAACCGAAAGGCTACGCATATCTATTGTCATTTTTCTGCCGCGTTTACATAAGAGTGGAAAAATTGCTACCGCTGCACTCATGGATTTTAAATGTATGGATGTTTTTGTGCGCCCATTTACCACCAGTATAAGTAAACGACAGCTCTCAGAGATATCTCACATTGTTCAGTATAATTGCTGTTGCATAATGAAACAAACGTTTCATATAATATGACCGAGGTTTAAAAAAAATGGAATTTGCAATGTCCCTCCAAGAGAAATGTACAATGGCTGTAACAAATTTGGCGCCCACTCCTTATCACGAATTCGAATGGAAAAGTATACCTGCACTCTGGCTACAGAAAAGCATACCCATATCAAGTTTCATTCTGATGCAACGAGAATAGCTGCAATAATGCCATGCACAAGCAGTGAGGTTGTATGAATATGATAACGGAAGAACACTACCTATCAAGTGATTTAAAGAGGAAGTGGCGATGCAGATTCTGCAGAAATAAAAACGCTTTTTTTTATTTTGTTCAAGCCACTAAACTCCGACGGATCCTTCAGAAACAAGAACGTTTCCTTTCCCTGCATGGAGCAAAACAATTGCGAGAAAGACCGCTACTTAAGTTTTTACTATCGTCAAAGTAGCTGAATTGTGCTCGTTTCCAGTCGCTTGGCGTGTTTACATTGCAGGTTTCTGCAATTTCGTGTCGATATTCAGCATTGCTATTTTTAGGTGTGAAATACAAAGCTTTCATGTACTAAAACAAGGAAAACCAAAACTGGAATTTTTTGAAAAAAAAACGTTTTTTCACCAGCGTATCCCCTTAGTTTTAGGGAGGCTAAAAGCACCACATATGCCTTACGGTTCTTTTTAATGACATGCATATGTTTGCTCCCAGAGTGTGGGGAGGCCTGAGCGTATCCAATGCCGCCTACTGAGAATCTCGACGAGAAGTCTCTCGAGGACTAATGACAATATTAATCTCCATTTGCTGCAGGGAGCAATCCCAAAAGAGTGGAGACATGCGAACACAATCCTTATACCTGCCTGGGAAACAACCGGCATTAACCTATTTGAAACCCATCCCCGTCTACTCCGCACCATGCGATGGGAGCTGTGTGACCATGCCATCTTGGCCAGAGTGCAACCCCCCTTGAAAAGTAGAGAGCATTCCCGCACGCGAAGTTTAGATCATGGCAAAGTCTGGCCCGACAGGACGTCCTACTGTAAATAAAAGAACTAATGAACTACTGAGCACAAATTAGACAACTACCATTCTTGCTTTAAACATTAAAGAGGCATTTGATAAAGTAATTCGTGACACTATTTTAGCTAGCCTTGCGACCATCAAACGCGGCTGAAGGATGCACATATTCATTAGAGCCTTCCTCCAGAATAGGCTGCCAATATCGCCATTTGATGACATCAAATCTTATTGATCCAGTTCCCTTCGCAAAGAAAGGAAAGGTCAGTACTGTCTCCCATGCCGTTCAACATAGTCATGCGACGTTTGCCCCCTATTGATAGATGCTATTCAGGGAATTCCCGTCGCACTTATGTAGATGATAGCACTATCTGGGCCACACACGGCTTGAAGGAGAGATTACAGATGCACTTCAGAAATGGTGCGACTAAACAGCGCTGACGGAAGAAGAGACAGACACATGCGCTGTGTCCGTCAGTGCTGTTCAGTCGTACCATTCAACATGAACCAACCGGCCCGACTCAGCCCTCTCCTTCCACTTCACTTCGAATGATGCAGAACTATGCATGAATAAGAGGCCTAGCGTGCAAGGTTCAAAAGTCTGAATTCTTTATCGTGCAAAGGTGCAGGAGTAGGATCGGATCTGCAGCAAACAGAGAGGTCAGTATCGAGGGAGAACTCGTTAACAAGGTCGATATGCTCCGATTACTTGGACTATATGTGCAGTCGACCGCGAGGGCCACGTACACCAGTGCGCTTCCAATACTAGAGACAAGCCAAATAATTCACATCGTAAAAATAGCAACTAGCCGACACTGTGGTCTTAGAGAAATTGGTGCCCTTCAACTTATCCATGCCCTCATTACCAGCCGTTTTACATACCACGCCCCGTATTATCGCTAACGCAATTTGAATACAAACAACTGGATATTCGCATCCGTACAGCCGAGAATATCGCCCCTGCCTACCCGCCGTTTTACATACTACGCCCAGTATTATCGCTAACGCAAATTGGTTTGGTTTAGTTTATGGGGTTTAACGTCCCAAAGCGATTAAGGCTATGAGAGACGCCGTAGTGGAGGGCTCCGGAAATTTCGACCACCTGGGGTTCTTTAACGTGCACTGACATCACACAGTACACGGGCCTCGAATTTCTCCTCCAAAGAAATTCAGCCGCCGCGGCCGGGACCGAACCCGCGTCTTTCGGGCCAGCAGCCGAGCACCATAGCCACAAATTGAATACAAACAACTGGGTATTCGCATCCGTGCAGCCGAGAAAATCGCCCCTGCCTACCTGTCTACTCCACAACAAGTGAAGCACTGCAATTAGGCACCCACAATACAATTAGTAAGCTTATTTAAGCGCATAAAGTAAATCACCTTAAAAGAATCAAACTCGCCTACACGGGCAGATATTGACTGCAGAAACTCGGGCACCCAGTCGTCAATCATTGTTTCCTCTGAATCTCAATGTATCGTACCAGAATTAAACGGCTACGCCTTCGCCGCTATAATACGTAGAAGCATGCATTCGAAATTCCACGAGGGAAGATCCAAAACGAGGGCAATAGGCAAGCACCGTATCTGTGGTAAAATTGAAGGAACTCTATGCACAGATGATGCAACAGACCCTAGAACAATTATCGCGACTGCGGCGATGCTTAACTCACTGATATGCTCCCAGAAAATAGCAGAGGATGAAGAATTCATCATAGCCCTGCCAGTTTAAGAAGGCCACCGGGTCAGTCAGTTGTCATCACTGATTCTCAAACTGGCTGTCATAGCTGCGCACAGACCCGCAGCTCCTTTATCTCGTTTAGCTCTTCCTATATCGCACCCATAACATCCTGACAACACGCCCCGTCTGGACACGTGGACATGCGTATAACCCTGGCAATGAGTGGGTGCTTATGACAGCCCGAGGACTTATCCTATGAGCGCCAGCGGAAGATCGTCTTAACTCTGAAGAGCCGGAGCCCATACCACTTATCTACTCGCACGTATTCAGAAATTCCCGACCCTTGCGCAGAAAATACTCTCGCCACTTCACAATCATTTCGCGAAGGGGAGCCGGCCTCCTGGCGCAAATTCGAGACTTATGCTTTTCCCTATGCAGCGCTTAAGTACACATTTTACTCAACACTCTGCCGCAAACTGCGCCTTTTATGGCGCACGTCCAAACCTCTAGAATTCCACAT
Organism: Amblyomma mixtum; assembly: GCF_055824585.1. Taxonomy (NCBI): domain Eukaryota; kingdom Metazoa; phylum Arthropoda; class Arachnida; order Ixodida; family Ixodidae; genus Amblyomma; species Amblyomma mixtum. The sequence continues at coordinate 184,082,692 of NC_143013.1, forward strand.
CTGAATGCCTCAAGTAGACTACAAAAGAACCCTTTATTGAGCAGCACTGGTAGCCACAGTATATAAGAACGTGCGCGCCAAAGCCACAAGTGGGATGAATGAACGGCGGCGCAACAACAACACTATATATGTATATATATTTGTGTGTGATACAGGCGGAACTGGAACTGTGTGTGATACAGGAAAAAGCAGAACACCAATCGCAAATCACGCGACCGCATAGCCAAACTCACAGAGCAGGCTGCAGCGTATGCTGCCGAACTCTCAGATTCAAATTGGATAGCACGCTGAGACGCCGCAGCTCATCAGATGAGCTCGAAGGGGACGTGGCGTCTCTTTCACAGCCTAATCGACCCCTCCCAAACGAGAAGGGAGACGCAAAAGCAGCTCCGACGGGCTCTGCAAGGGTATCAAGGTACGACGGCGCAACTTGCGGACACTGTGCAACAGATATCTCTGTCGTACGGAGGATCCGCCTGGGCCTGAGTACATGTACTCTGGCAGGCCTAATGAAACACTTGATGCCCCTTTTGAGTTGCACGACCTTAAGGCGGCCTTAGCAAAAATGCGCCGGGGCACGGCTCCGGGACGGGATCACATAACAGTGAACCTGTTGGCGAACCTATCCTACTCAGCCGGCCAATGACACGGCCGTGATGGGCGTCAACTCGTCTTAAGCTCCGGCAGGTACGTTATTCGTCACCGCTAGCTCTTTGGCCGCGAGCAAGTAAGCTGTTTTCTTTTTTATAAGCGCTATAGATATCGTGGCGATAGCAACGCTGTTTCGCCCACTATTGCTTTGAGAAGGGACCTCTCCAGTCACCGCATTACAGATATTAAAATGAGGTCACTGCCGCACTTCTGAACTGGCGCAGCACATCAGCGCAAGTTATCGGTCACTGGAAGCGACGAAAACTGCGTCGAAGAGATAGTGGGCATTGGAACGCATCTCTGCCGCTCGGTTACTCTCCGTTGGTTAGCGGTATTGTGTGCGCGGATGTTTTGAACTCTCCGTCTACCGCTGACGGGGGCGTCGGGCCAAGGTACGTTCCTCCTGTCGCTGCTTTTGAGCTATGTATGTTCTTGATATTAGGTTTCAGTGATGGGCACTCTGGTAGCTTCGTAATATTGTAGCTTGCGCATGCGTAGATATCATTTTGAAACTTTGTCACACACTTGATTAGCTTGGCGAAAAACCTGTTGATCGAAGGGATTGGGAATTTCTGTTGAGCTAAATGCGCAGATTCAGCCCAATGACAACCCCAATAATCCTACCCCTGGGAAAGGTATAGCGGGGTGTCAGAACGCCTTAAGTTCCTTCGTGTGATCAACTGCTCGCATTCATCTCCTAACGGAAGAGGAGGTATTACTGCTTAAAAAGAAACCGTGCAAGCGCGGTTGTTGCTACGACTCAGTGCCCCTACTGCGTTAGAATCCTTTCGAAACTAATATTGCCCGCCGTATACCACGTGTCCCCGGAAAATGAGATCACATTTTTAAAGGCGGCGGATTGTTCATTGGGGAGCGAAATCAACTGAGTGGTGCAGGTAGTCGACTCTGCCTGTCTGCAGCCTTATGCACCCCCCGCCCCCCCACCCCGCCCAAATCTTCTCACCCCTCCCGCGTCTGGCATACAAAACGGGGACTCTTCTGAATCTGAATGGCCCTTGTGCTGGCTTCCTCTGCTACTTGCGGCATTTCACTTGATTAGCGAACAGGGCGCATAGCATAGCTGCAGCTGCAGTCATCTCAGACACGTCTCGCGGATCTCCAAGGTGACTCGCGTGCTCCAAGTTGTGAAGGACGCTCTGCAAGATTCTACGCGCGCACTACGCGGGTAGCATTCATGCAGATGCCCAGCAGGTACAAATCTCGTGGGTTACTCGCGCCTACTCGCATCCGCTGCCTCGCGAATGCGCAGGACGGTACCAGTGCACATGTAGTTCGGACTTTAGCTGCGGGCGCGCCACGGTGCCATCGCAGATGACGTACAGAACGAATACCACAAAATGCGAGTGCTCCGCATACATATATTTCTTGAGACGAATAATTTGTGACTTCGAATTCCAAACACAAGGATCGTATAAAAACTGGGGTGAATTACTATTCCAACAAATATTTTCAATTATCGATATCCGTACAAGACTTAACTAAAAAATTAAAACGTTACAAAGTTTATTGTATACATACAGAGAAAGCCAAGCGTTAAGTAAACAAACAAACACATAACCAAATTTATTTTATACATATATGAAAAGCCAATAGTGAGGTGATCTTATTTGGCAGTCTTTGAAAGACACCATTTTTATATCGATGTGTTTCCTTGCAGGAGTCGTAAATTATATGCAACTTAATTTGTTCTTGTAATGAACATTAATTTCATAGGAAAGTAGGTGGCGTTCGTGTTTTGCTCCCATGCGCTCTTTGTTTTCTGTAAAAACGGACATTACGAAACGCTGTAAACATGGCCTGTTGTCTCTACCTGTGAGCTATTTTTCTGTCGAACCTATTGCTATGTTTTAGAAATGTGATTAATGATATTTAGGTTTATACATCTCACTTTATTCATTTATAATTACTTCATTATTTTTTTTCTCTTCTATGTCTGCCGAATTTTTATGATCTTTTGTCTCTGACTTTCTCACTCAGCTCTGCCTTAATGCTTATCCTTCATCTTATATTTTATTTTTTGCTTTTATCCTGGGAATTCAAAACATGCCTCAAGCACCTTGCTTAGAATGTATATCGCATGTTTTCCTGTTTTTTTTTTTCCTCCGTGCATTGTTTTTTTTTTCTTCATGATAGGCCAGAGTCTGCTATTGCGATAAGGTTGTCTCGATCGTGGCCTTCAGTCGGTGTGTTCTCAGAATGACACTTGGGGGGTTGTTCGAACTGGATGATGCCTTTTTGTTATTGTTTCCCCTCACATCTCGCGTTTCCCCCCAGATCTCGCCTTGCCTCCATTTGTTCTCTTTTTGTTGTTTGCTACTTCATTCCTTCTACGAATTACTGACTCCTCTTTTTTACGTAGGCTGGTCGTCTAAAAGTGAGGTTGAAAGTTTAAATTTTCTATTTTTTTCTGCCTTTTTATCTGGGATTAGCCTTCCAAAGCGACAGGCTATGGGGGACGCCGTAGTGAAGGGCTCCAGAAATTTCGACCGCCTGGGGTTCCTTCACGTGCACTGGCATGGCACAGTACACGGGCCTCTAGAATTTCGGCTCCGTTGAAATTATTGATATGTTCTATCGCTATCACTCTGTTCAAAACAAGCATACACAATTAACTCATCAGTAGACCCGCTGGGTAATTTTTCTGCGAAGTTTATTTCTTAGCAATCGTATAAAGGCAGTTTCAATTGTTATGCTATCAATTCTCTTCGTCTGTAGATAAAAAAGGCTGTTTTGTTACGCGTACAGACGTGAAGGTTTCGAAAGTGGTAAATTCATCTAAAAAATCGGCAGTATTCTTGTATCATCAATCTTTGCACCATCATACAGCTAATATCGTCCGTACCAGACAGTCCCTTCGTTGTCGCGAAACATTGTGTCCTGAATCCGCGGGATGAAAATTGGGTGATATTTGTGAAGCTTCAATTAGAGTATACGTAGGGTTACTGTTTAAAAAAATCGCAGTTTCAAGCTTGACGGATTATTTTTCTAAGAAAAAAGACTATGTTTTACTAGGCCTTGATTATGTCGGAACATAATGTTCCCTACCTTTTACTAATTATTTTTATAGGCAACACTTTTCCTTATAGTAAGCCGTGTCTTGAATGCAAAGTGTTTATAGAAGTTCCAATTTTTCAACAGAAAACAACCGCTAATTTCTCTGCGCTGTCTTCAGGCTTGTGCAGTGCATAAATGCATTCTATTGAAGGCGTATTTGTGGTTATTAATAGGGTTTAGCTCAATTTTTAACAAAGTTGCTTGGTGTGCAAGAAAGCGAAACACCACATGTAACCCGAAAAAGAAAGACCTTGCCTAGAGGAATGTCCATTCGCTTTGTATATCAGCTCACATTTTTAAAAATTTGGCTGAGACACTTAGGATTGCTTGCGCGTGCGAACGAAGAGCATTATGGCTCCTGGGTGTGTTGTTTACTCAAAGTGTTTCCGTGGAATAAAGCTCTTTCTTACGAGTTTATTCGTTCGAGCTTTGGTTTTCCAGGAGACTTCAAACGTTCGGACCCTGTCCCTGCATGCCATGAGGTCGGCCAGAACGTCGTGGACTCTAGAGTAAATGTTTGGTTTTTTGACACGCCCACTAACATACGCGTGCGTGTGCCACCACAGGAAGCGGTTTAAGATGAAAGGTTGCGTCACAATTTTGATACGAAAAACAGGGTGAAGGTGCACATATCGTCGGCTCGAATCCCTGTCACAAGCTAGCCTGCGCCTTAACTAGTATATGTAAGCAGTAAGCAACGACACGTTGTGTGACAGCACTCGGGACGCTGTACTGCAAACGGATGCGTCACAAGCTTGTTACGAATGTCGATAAAACTGACGCCACATGGAGCTTGGTCAGTGGAGTGAATGAGTCAACGTATATTGAAGAGGATGGTGTAAATGCTGCTGCTCTGCTTGTTGTGCGCATCATACGGCCGCTTGATGACGTCACTCTAATTTTTTTTTGCTGTTGCTGGAATTTTCTGTATCAATTCCGAGTGCACACATTAACACATGCTGTCGGCTTTGTTCATCATGGGTCTAGTAACGCTTTCGAATAAAAGCCAAGGTTTTCGTTTTGATTCAGGTGACCTTATCTAAGGCCAATTTGCCTCCCTGCCGGTTTTCACTGTCTTCCATTCCTTCCCCCACGGTGCACTTGAGGTTATCAGTTTAAAAAAGAATGAGAGAAGCAATATTATTAGCAGAGCTGTTGTTACTATTGCTCGTAGTAGTAATAATAGAAGCAGTTATAGTAGGAAGCTTAAGTAAGCAACACAACCCTGTATTAGGCTGTACAATTCCCTAGTGTTGTCTTTACTGCAATATTGTAACCTCGTTTGGGGCATAAGTGGTGTCACAAACTTGTCTAATCTGCACTTACTTCAGAAAAGAGCCTTGAGATGTATAGCAAATGTTCCTTACCGTTATCCTTCCCGTGATCTCTTTTTGCGATATGACATTGCTTCCATTTTTAGAATGTATAGTAAAAGATTACTGGTATGCTTCAAGACATCTGTTAAAAATAACGATAACATCTTAGCGGAGATCGCGAAGCTGGAAATAAACGAGTCTTGTCACCGCACCCATCATAGTGAAATGTGGAATGTGCCTACACCACGAGCAAACTACTGCAAAGAATCTTTGTCATACACGCTCCCCTCTTTGTTAAATCGGTTGGAGCATGAGTCGTTCGGTCTTTTTTCTAACCTGAATTCTAAGATTAAGTCATTTCTATCGTCTGTATCTATGTGAAGTGTGTAGCATCTTTTTAGTCGTTCCTAATTAATGTCTTTTGATGACTACTGTATATGTCGATTCGCATTCGTTTTCTAAACTTGCTGTGTGTTGAGTGACTGCTGGAAGGTTGCGAATACTTGTGTGTTCCTTTATTTATTTTGTTTTTCTTGACCGGTCAAACACTTGTGCCACAAAGGTATCTGTGTGTCTGCCAATTTGTAAGGGGGCAGGACCTGCGTCAAGCCGTTGCCACGGATTTTTGTCCTGTCTCCTCCTCTGAAAAAGGAAATAAAAGGAATTGAATTGAATTGAATATGGCGAACGACAGCGCTTGCGCCTCGTGAATGGCAGCTTCGGGGCTGGATCTGCAGTGCCGTCGAGTTCCTATCGATTATCCATATGGTTCCCGCTTTCCGTTGGCCCGATGCTCGGCTTCTTGGGGCGACGCATCCCAGAATCGAGAATTTGTGCTGTCGATTTGAATTATAAGCCAGTCAGTCAATAAACCTAACATAATAACATGACTTTGAATGAGAGCAACGCCACGAGATAAATCACTACTGGTCGATACGAGCAAAGTGTCATTAGTGTAGAGACGTCTTCTGCGCAAGCACATAAATCGTGGACTTATGAGTGGAAGAGCACCTTTCTTAGAAACCCCATCCCCCGCGTCTCCTCGTCCTAGTGGTAGGCTATCCTGTCTAGCACGTACCTGGACGATCAGCCTTACCTGATCGGCCAGGTTACGCACAGAGCTGCGCAAAATGGGGCTGCGCACTAATGGCTTCTCTCTTAGATGCCTGCCTCCAGTCTTTGCTGCCAGTTTAGTATGAGAAATCTTTCTACAGCCCATTTAACGCTGCACTTCAAATACACAGTTATGACTACATAGGCTTGCAGAAGCTGTGCATCTCCAGCATTCTTGTACAATAGTTTTGAAAATCAAAATATTGTAAGATACGCTAATCTAAGTAGTGAAGGTACTGGTCCATTCTTCTGCTATGTAGCAAAAGTTCTCTTTTAAAACGTTTCCGTTGGTCACTTCGAACAGTTAAGGCTGCCTTAGGATACCAGTGGGGAACACTTTTGGCGATAGCAAAAAATGTTAATAGAGAAAGAAATGCGAGACTTCCGTATGTTGTTCTGGTGATATATTGATTGCTATAGTCAAACCTTGCGTTATATGAAAACATTGTGTTCATAAAATGTTTCCTGCTCAAAATATATTTTGTCCGGAATTGTTGGGTATGAATTGTGAAGTTCTATACATCAATACTCTTTTTTTTTTGCCCTCAGCAGTAAGTTAGCCCTGAAATTAGAAGTGCGGATGCAACTCAGTATTTCGAGTGCCCTAAAATTGGCACTCCATTACACAGAGGGCAGGCAGATAACGCGGTGGCAGCGCAAAAAATGGGAGGCACAGAGACGAGAGGACAAGGAAGGCGCTAAACTCCCAACTGCTTTTATCGTGAATGTTTCCACTCATATATACATTGTGTTCGAGCCGTGATCTTCGTCAAAGCTTGCGCAAATAGATCAGCTGTTTGTCGGAGAGGGTGATAAAGGCGGCATGAACACAGGCTTCCGCAAGATTACTTATCTGTTCCGATACCAGACTTTCTCGTGTGACACGTTCTTCGCTCTTCCTAATAATAATGGTGCTCTCAAGATCAGAGGAACCGCGCTTGCAAGTCAAATAGAGGTTAGCCGAGAAACCTTCAAATTATTTTCTTTCACGACCATTTTTTTTACGTTGTTTGCATGCCCTCGTAACCGCTTATAATATGTACGAACTCGCCTAACCTTTCACATTAATCAGGTCTACTGAAATTCAGAAAGTAAACAAGGGACGGGAAAGCCTCACAATGGTTGCCACCATTTCGACAAGAGGGCTTGTCTTAGTCTGGGCAATACATGCATCATTGGTGGAGCTTAAATAGGGTCTTCACGCCGAGGAGGAAGGCGCGGTGAAGGGGAAAAGTAGGAAGGGCGTTATAACGGGGAGGGTGAATCTTGTGCAGGCATGATGGCTGCTAAAGGGGATTTACCGGCTGTCCTGCAAACTGTGAAAAGAAAAAGTCCAGCTGAGCAGAAAGGAATGCGGGGATGTGGAACATGGCTAGGTAGTTACTGTCGGCTTGAAGGGCTCTCTGTCCACCTCGAGAGGCGGCTTGGTTGGATTGGCTGGCTGCATTTACCTGTGAATCTCGGATAAATTAATTAAGCAGCGTGGCAGAGGGAAATACCGATGACCGTGTGTGTGTGGGGGGGGGGGGGGGGGGGTCAGAGAAAGCGCGAAAGGAAGGGGGGAAATAATCTGGAAGCCATGGGCTCCAGCGAAATGATAGCAGGATGAGCAGGGCATCAGGCAAAATTAGAACGATAAGTTGAAGAGAGAAAGAAAGGAAAGAAGAGGAGAAAGGCGATTGAGAGAGGAAAAAACGGGTCGGGGTGGATGGGTATCGTGAAAGAAAACGTAAGCTGGTGCTATGAAGTACTGGCAAATGCTGTGACCACAAGCAAGACTTTTTTTTTAAAGCATGGCAGTGTCAAGCGTTGGTCCGGAAGAAAAAGCTCTTACACGGGTAAGAATATTTGTGGGCGCGTTCATGTTTGCTGCGTTCAAGCAAGCACTGTCTCCTATACACCCATCTCCTGACTTACTTTTGACATAAGCAGTTTGGGGCCGCTTTTATACATACAAAAGTTTGTGCGCTCTGGAAAGCCAAAACACAACAATCTTAAACGCATTATCAGCGGTAGTGCTTTCAGTGGACCTTGAGACAGGCTTCAGCAAGGGGTACTCATTCTGCCCGCAACTTTGTAAGTAGGTGAAGTAAGATAACTGCTGGTACTTAAGGGTGACGGATTGGATTCCAAGAGAAGGCAAACGTAGCGGGGGAGGCAGAAAGTTAGGTGGGCGGATGAGAAAAAGAAGTCGCAAGTGGCAAAGGAGAGGGTTAATTGGAGAGACTTGGGAGAAATCTTTGCCGTGCGGTGGACGTAGTCAGGCTGATGATGATGATGATCATTTATACAATAGAATCACACAGTTGAAGGAGTACAAACATGTACAGTGCGCACTTCACATGTCCTATGTGATTCCTCTTCGTTCGTGCCTTCATAGCATAAATGCCTACTTTTAAGACAGAAAGAACTCTTCCAAAGAAGTTATTTAAAATTGAAAATTAATTTTTGGGGAAGGAAACTGCGCAGTATCTGGCTCCCATATCGGTGGACATCTGAACCGCGCCGTTTGCCAAGTGATAAAGGAGGGAGTGAAAGATGAAAGGAAGAAGGAGGTGCGTAGTGGAGGGCTCCGGAATAATTTCGGCCACCTGGGGATCTTTAACGTGCACCGACATCGCAAAGCACACTGGCGCCTTTTGTGTCTCGCCCCCATCGCTAACGCTTATCGCAACAAGTTGGGCTCGAGGCTATCTGCCACGTGCTTCCGTGTTCGAGCCCATATATTTCATGACTGTACGAGCTCGAGCTAGCAATAGACTACGCTGGTGCACCTTTTTGTTTCAATTCTTGGCTTTGCCCCCATGGTGAAGTAAGTTTCAGGCGCGAATTTGTTTTTGGCGCCGAAAGGCACACGCGCCTCTTTGGCATTGTGAAACAAAGCATAAGCTCTGTAATGTTGCAGGCATATGGGGCTACCGCACAACAGCTGAGCCGGCTTATGAAGCAGTACATTCACTGTAACATTTTGTGACATTTGTTTTTGTAGTGAGAGCTCTACTCCTCGTGGTACAACTTCAGATTTCGATGTGGATGAGACAATGCCCTTCAACGCCTCACGAGGTCAAACCGAACTTAACTGCGTAGTCGCATGTCCCAAGATATGGTTGTATGACTACGCGATCGTATGACTATGATCATTGGGAGCCTTACCTTGACCTTTGAGCTTTACCATCGGCCTTGGCCTTGACGTTTCGTTTGATACAATGGAGACTATGTTAAACACAACTTTCTCTCGTATAACTAGGTTCAGGCCGCGTGAACAGCGGTCATTTTTTTCGACAGTTTCCTAATGCTTCAAGAACCTTGTCTCCAAGACATCTGAACTATTGGCAACAGTTCCCTTAGTAAAGGCCAGATTTAATTTCTTTTTACCCACGGCCAGTAACACGGCTCGTGATGGGCTTCTAATCATCTCAAGCGCCGGCAGGTACGTTATTCGTCATCCTAGCTATCTGGCTGTGAGCAAGTACGTTGTTTTTCTGTTATATAAGCGCTGTAGATATCGTTGAGATAGTGACGCTCTTTCGCCCACTACTGATTTGAGAGGGGGCCTCTCCAGTCGCCGCATTACTGATTTTAAAATGAGGCCACTGCTGCATATCTGAACTGGCGCCGCACAGCAGCGCAAGTTATCGGTCGGTTGAAGCGACGGAACTGCGTCGAAGATAGGGAACAACCGAACGCATCTCGTCCGCTCGGTTACTGTCGGTCGGATACCGGTATTATGTGCGCAGATGTTTTCCCCTTTCACGCTGTAATTGACAGGGACGTCGGACCAAGGTACGTTCTTCTTGTCGCTGCTTTTGCTTTACATTCCTGACATATTGTTTCAGTTGTGGACACTATGCGAGCTTTGTAATATTGTAGTTTGCGCATGCTTAGAAATCAATTTGAAAAGTTTGAGCACGGAGTTGATTAGCTTTTGGGAAAGACCTGTTGACCACACGGACTAAGGAATTTTCGTTGAGCTCAATGCACAGGTTCAGCCCAATCCCTCTCCAGTAATCCGACCGGTGGGAAAGGTACAGCTGGGTTAAAGAATGACCTAAGTTCCTCCGTGTGATCAACTGATCGCAGACATCCTGCGATTCAGTGCGCTTACTCCGTTAGAATGCTTTCGAAACTACTATTACTCGCCGTGTACCATGCCGCCCTGGTAAATGCGGCCGAGAAGAAGACGAAGATTTGGAGGGCGGATACGAGGACATCATCATCATCATCATCATCATCATGTGTCCGCTTCTAGCTCTGTGTTTTCCCCTTGTTTTGCCTGTTTTCTCGAGTCTTGTGTGGGTGGGACAGTGCCCTCCGTGAGAACGAATGCCGAAGACGCCCCTGTGGAGAGACTCCCGGCCAGGTGGGCGGACTCTGAAGTGAAAAAACCGAGCCGGAACCCCAAGGCGCAAGCTGGGATTAGCTCTGCGCTGCCGAGCGAGGCTGCGCTACACACCTGCATGGATTCTGCGTCGTTGACGACAACTACGCGGGCGCCCGCTGTGTTGCCACCTGACGCAGCCTCCACGCCTACGTTATCTTCAGCGCCTACGGACCTCCAACCTGCTCTGTCCCCCGATGCCACGACACTGCTCTGTGCCATGGACTGCTCCAGCGCCTCCGTGGCTGTGGCACTCCCTCAAGAAACAGTGCCCGTCACACCTGTCAGCACTTCCATCAAGGGTCGACACTAGCGTCTCCACTGATGCCTCCCGTGAGCCAAGCCTCGCTTCCACCTGCTGCTCACTCTTTCCGCCTTCCCATCAAGCCCACATTGCGCTTTGATATGACAGCAATCCCTAACCGGTATGTTCAAGCCAGAATTGACCACGCTCTTGGCTCTTCGAACTACTGTGGATTTGTCGTTCTTCGCCCGTCTAACACTATCACGGTAAACTTGCCATCCTTAGTGGACGCCCAGAAAATGTGCGCAGTAACTCACATCCCTCTGGACAATAGCAAGCATGTCCCGGTGCAAATATATTTTGCATCCAGCCCTGACACTCTCCGCTGCATAGTTTATGATGTCGACAGCACAAGTCCTCCGGAGCAGGTACGGCCAAACATACGCTGTAAATCTCACGTGGTACTGCAAGCACGGCCTATGGGACGCCGGGGCTCATACTTGCTCGTTCTGCAAGTCCCTTTGACTCTGCCGGAGTACCTTACTTACTACGGTGCGATTATGAAACCACAGCTCTTCCGACCACGTCGTATTTTTTCCTATCACTGCCACAAAGAAGGCCATATAAAAACCACCTGCCGTAATCCTGCAGCTGTCGTCGACATGAATGAACCATCAGTTCTTTGCGCCTTATGCAAATTGTCGGACCATGATATACGCTCTCCCGCTTGTCCAAAGACAAAGCGAGCGAAGAAGCTGAACAAGCCCTCTGTTGAACAGAATATGCGTACATTAATCGCTCTGCTGCCCTCAAATGTGATGACAACGACTTCCCTGAACTTCCTTTATACTGACCCCGCTGCTCACCACCCGTCTTCCCAGCACCCGTCTTCTAGGCTGCGTTCATACGAATAAGTGGCTCACTTTCGTGGATCAAATGATACACCAACACGACCAGTACATCCCTCACATGTGGATTCCACAGATGAAGACGCGGCTTCAGAAAACGCCATCGCTGGGGCTCGCCGTCGACCAGACGAACTCACCCAGCGCCGGGAACAGCGTCGTTCTCACTCATCTCGAAAAATACCAATCACTGGGGAGCAGTGTTCACAGGAATCATCTCCAATAACCACTCGGCCACAATCATGTGCCGACCACCCATTAACCGTGACTGCATCGACAGTGGATAAAATATTGGCGCTCATGAAGCAGTTGACCTTCCTCATCATAGAACCTCTTCGGCCTCGCCATAGATAGTGCATCATCTCTGGTGGTGCAGTTGAACTGCCGTGGCTTTGCTAATAAGTCATCGGAAGTGAACATCCGCCTGCTTGACGGCACACTCAAGGCCTGGATGTTCCTTCTTCAAGAGCACCATTCCCTTCCTCGCCTCTCTGGTTTCTACGCGTCCCATTCTCCTTCCAACCCTGATCGTCGCTGCTCCCCATACACCGATCGATCTTTCATGGTGGTGCAACACTCGCCAGAAGGTCAATGGCCTTATAGCAAAACTTACACATACATTACTGATACTTGTATCTTTTTACGGTCGTGCAGGAACAGTATCTCCCAACCAAGGTTGGATTTGTTTCCTCCGTAATAACTACTGAGACAACCCTGTTTTAGTTTCCGAGATTTAATCGCCGCTCACACTTCGTGGGGCTACCCTTTGGATTCCTCCCGGGCTGCTGACATTCATGGCACCTTTCTAGATCATTCATTTAAACTCATAAATCAACCGCAAACTTCAACGCGCCAACGGGATGGTCGGTATTCGCCTGATTTGTCTTGGTGGTTAGGCCCCGGCAACCGTCGTCGGACTGTTGAACCAGACATTTGGGGCAGTGATCACAGCCTTATTTTAATCTCTATCACAACTTCGCATCTACGGAAAATACACTGCAGCGTGCGCTTTACACCATGTGATACCGTACGCCCAGATAATCGGTTGTCTACACTGAATCCATCTAATGTTCTGTCTACCCTCTCAGCTGTTTTGTCGACTTATACATTCTCCACTACTGTACATGAGGATGATCCGAACCCTGACATGCATCTTCTTAATCTCTGGGCTCTTCGTCGCAGGGTGGATTATTATGCTTCTCGTAATCCCGATGACTCTTCAGCTCTCCCAGCTCTTCATCGAGCTGCTGCACGTGCGCGGCACTAGTCAAAGCGACTTAGCAGACAACGCTCGGCTGCATGGTGTGCCCATCGCTCTGCACATGGTAACTGACATCTTTGGCGGGTATTTCACGCCATGGAACGCACTTCTCAAGTAGTGGATTATACCAAAACCACCCGCTTGGCTCTGAGTTTGGATGAAGTTTGATTTGCACAACAGGCAGCCCGTCAGTTTTTCCCACAGGATGACTGCGTTCCTACTCCTCCTCCCATATTATCGATTTCTGAGTCCCCTGAGGAGGTCACTGCAGATTTTAATATGGCATAATTGCTGGCCTTCATAGATAGCCTCAAAACAAGCACTGCTCCCTTACACAATGGCATACCTTACTCGTTGTTTCGCCTTTTTGAAGGACCTGCTCTACAGTCCCTCCTTGATACATTCAATAAGGTGTGTGGCATTCTGGTGTTATTCCAGCAGAGTGGAAACATTCTAACGTTGTCCCAATTCCCAAATCAGGCCAGCCGCCCGTTTCTGTTTCGAACCTGCGCCCTTTTTCACTAACGCCTACTATCTGCAAGCTTTATGGACACATTCTAACAGCTCGCTTATCATGGTGGCCGGAATCGAATGATTGCTATCCAGAATCTCAAATTGGGTTCCGCCCTCAAAATGGAACAGAGGACGGTCTTGCTGTTTTGGCTGCGGACTTACTTAACCATTCTCCCCATAGTCATCTTGTTCGTACGGTGATCGCTACTGACATCACAAAGGCCTATGGCGACGTCCTTCACTCCGCAATGCTTGGCACCTTTCAAGATCTCGGTCTCCCCGATCGCTTTCTCCTTTCAATTCACATATTTTTAATAAACAGAACCTTCAGTGTACGTGTCCATGACCTTTTGGTCACTTTACCTCCAACTGCGGTGTACCCCAGGGCTGCATCCTCGCCCCCACGTTATTTAACGTAACTTTTGTCTCTCTTGCCCGAGCGCTAGAGAAAATTCCTTCTGTACGCGTCATTGCGTTTGCCGACTACATAATCATGTGTTCTTGTCATCCAGATGCGTCTGTGCAGCTGTCGGTGCGCCAGCAATCGCTGGATGCCTTAACATCACGCCTACCCCCTTTGGTTCTGACCCTCTCATGTAATAGTTCCTGTTTCATTCGCATTGGAAACAGAAGTGGCTTACGGAAAGCAGCCCCTTTTACATTCACGGTAGATAACTCTCAAATTCCTCAAGTAGAAAGTGTGCGTGTACTAGGTCTTCTACTTCAGACATCTGAGACTTGTACTCCGTGGCTAAACGCGACCCGAAAATCGGCTCACGCTACTCTCGGTCTGATCCGACGCATAGCTATGCGCTCTGGCGGAGCCCGTTTTGATACTGCCCGTCAGCTCGTGCGCTCCATCCTACAGCCGCAGATAGTGTACCAGGCACAATTACATCGCCTCACCCGTCGACAGTGGGACTCCCTTGAATCAATCAATCGGGAGGCTATGCGTGCCATAACTTATCTTCCTCGTATCACACCCATACCCATTCTGCAAGAGTACGCTCAACTTAATACATTAAGCGAAATCATCGACCAGTGTCAGGAAAACAGAGCACGCAAGATGTGGTTCAGCTTCATCGTTTATAGAATCTTCCTCCATGGCCTACGGTCAACTCACAGACAATCGCTCCTCTGCTTCGACGCCGATATCAGCCGCGAATCTTCCTTCAGGGTGCATAATACACTGATGCATCACACACAGCACTGCAGGGAGTTACCGCAGTTAACAGTCCCTCCCATCCTCATCTTAACTCCCGCGCTACATATAGCACGGATACCTGCTCCTCCCTTGCCTTGGAGCTTCAAGCGAAACACAGTACCATTGCTTCCCTTCCACTCATAGCCACTTTCGATATTGTTCACATTTACACCGACTCCCTTGCCGCCATTAAGCAGCTGGAGGCTGTCCGGCGCACATTCCAAGTTACACAATCCATTCAACTTTGCAAAAAATACCCCTGTCCTGGGCGTATGCACTGGATTCGCGGCCATGCCCAGGATCCCCATAATATTAATGTGGATGAAATGACACAGATCGGTGATTTGATTGTAAATTATTAATCAGTAGCAAGCGAGAAAGAGAAGGAATTAGAAAAGAGGAAAAGAAGGAGAAGGAGAAGCGCTATCGCAGTACTCTTAAGGCGAAGGTAAAGCGTCCTTCTAATTTTTCCTTTGGTGTTCTCTTGTTAAAAGCGACGTAGAAATAGTTGCGATAGCGGTGCCCTTTCGGCGTCTACTGCTACGATAGGGGTCTCTCTACTTCGCATAATAAATACGAGGCCAATGCCGCACCTTTGAACCGGCGCTCAACAACAGCACATGTTATCGGTCAGGCGAAGCAACGGCAACCACGTCCGAGATAGTCGACATCCAAGTGTATCTGTGCTGCTCGCTTACACTACACCAGACAGCGGCAGTGCGTGCGCGGATGTTTCCGTCTTTCCGGCTGTCATAAACGGAGGCGTTCGACCAAGGTGCGTTATTATTTCCGTTCTTTTCTATTTACGTTCCTGACTGTAGGTTTTTGTACTGGCAAGCACGTAGCACTATGGCAGCTTCGTAATGGTGTGCTTTGCTTGTACGCTGAAATCATGTTAAAAAGGTTGGACGATTCAGCACGAGGTGCTAAATAGTTTTAGGAAAAGTTGTTGATGCGAAAGCAGTTCATCCCTCTGGCTAATTGAAACGTGTTACGGAACGTTGTCCACAAAATATGAACACAGGAAGTGGTATCTCTCACATGACCTCAGTACGATGAAATTCCTCGGCATTGGTGTTTGAACCAGGCCCTCAGCGCGCCGGGCGGGCACGCAAAGCATGTGCCACCACGCGTCGTCGGATCAAACGTGTTAGAGAGCGCATGAAGTGAACGCGTTGTGGAGTTTATGATGGTAAAGTGGGTAAAGGAAGTTTACTGATGTTATTCAACGATGACTTGTAAAAAGAAGCTGCTGAGATCAGCCAAGGTCACGTACTAAGTGTCGCGTGACAAAGATGACTTGCAAAAAGGTTTTTGACGTTAAACTGAAATTGTTTCACATTTCTCCTTTGACCAGACTGCAGTGCCCTACAGGGTTTTGATCACCAGGGTTGAAAATACCTGTTCAGCAGGATGCGAAGTTTTAGTTACTGGCCCAAAGCTTCCCCTTGTTGAACCTGTCCTGTTCTCGTTCTTCCGTCTTGTCCAAGTTCGCGGTTATTCCTTCTCTCGAACATTTAGTTAAGAGGTCCACAGAGTTTCCGTCGCTTGGAAATTTACAGCTGGGCTACGAAACGCCTCATGTTCCTCCGTGTGAAACCTTATACCCATTCGTCTTATGAGTGCAAGGTGGTGCTGTTATTTAAGAACATAGTATGTCAGTATGGTTGTGCCTATAAGTGAGCGCGTTGAATGCGCTACAACACAGTGCATAACGATAAATTTCTAATACACTTTTCCAACTGTATACCGGATGGCCCAGGAAAACCAGACCAATCTTTAAATACAATATATTGAATCTCGTAGGTGACTGAAATCAATTCAGTGCGTTGCCAGTCGAGTCGCCAAGTCGGCATGAGGTTTTCTTTCTTTATGCAATGTTGGTTAATTAGTCAT
Source organism: Amblyomma mixtum (assembly GCF_055824585.1). Lineage (NCBI taxonomy): Eukaryota > Metazoa > Arthropoda > Arachnida > Ixodida > Ixodidae > Amblyomma > Amblyomma mixtum. Next base: position 184,099,248 of record NC_143013.1, read on the forward strand.
AAAAGTTCGCCAACTTTTTAAATACTGGCTTCAGATCAACTGCTTCTGGTCGATAGTTTTAGACAGTGTTGAAAAGTACCAGGCTACACGCTTACTCCAAGTTATGATTTTCACACATTTTTTTACCCATTTGAAAAGTGGGCCCCCTAGCCGGTTAGCAGTTCATGCGCGTATCTTGCGACTACTGCAAACGCATGAGCGCGTCCGATGCAGCGCCCTGATGGCGAGCCGATTTTGTTCCGAGAGAGCGATTCTCGGCCGTTTTCTACCCACTTCTGTGATGGGGTAGTTTTTGTAGTTAATGGGCGTTCTTTTTATGCAAGTGGAAATATATACGGCCTTTAAAAAAGAAATCACCAACCAGCAAACTGATAAAAGACTACAAAAGGGCTGATTTTGATGCTATGAACAATGATCTTGCAAAATTTTTCGACAACTTTCGTTGCACTTATCTAAATCGCACACCTAACTCAAACTGGAATTTGTACAAAGACACCCTACTACATTTGGAAAGTAAGCACGTTCCAACACTACTTATTAAATCAGATACCAAGAATCCATGGTTTAACAAACGCCTGAAGTCTCTCCTTGGCAAAAAGAAGCGCCTGTATCGAACTGCAAAGCTTCAAAATAGTCATTTAGCATGGGAAAAATATCGCTTGTGCGCCCAACAGTATACCACAGAACTGACAAGTGCTAGAGATAAATTTTACTCTCAAGATTTACTATCAATCCTTCACTCTAACCCCAACAAATTCTGGCGCATGCTATCTAATAAACCACAAGATCGCCATGTACAACTCCTAGATGCTGATGGAGAACCAATCAAAAGCGATCACTGTGCGACCGCGCTCAACAATTACTTTAGGTCAGTTTTTTCCGCTGCTAACATTACTGCTAATGAGCACATTCCAGAAATCTTACTCTCAGAAATGCCTAAAATCGAAATTAACCCTGATGGTGTATCAAAGCTTATTGCCTCACTGAAAATATCTACATCTGCCGGCTGCGATCAAATTAACAGTAAGCTACTAAAAAATACCATTTCATTGTCTAGCCAGGTACTGCATCTAATTTTTGCGCAATCCTTAGATACCGGGGTTGTCCCCTACGATTGGAAAAAAGCTCAAATTACACCCATATTTAAAGCGGATGACCGCACGTGCCCTAACAACTATCGTCCCATTTCCCTCACTAGTATACCGTCTAAACTACTTGAGCACATTATTTTTTCCATTCTTATGACCCACCTAGAATCAATGAACTTTTTCTATCCGAATCAACACGGCTTCCGCAAGCAGCTGTCATGTGAGACCCAGCTCGCCGAATTCACCCACGACATTCTACAATACTTAGATAACCTTGTCCAGATCGACGCTATCTTTCTCGACTTTTCAAAAGCATTTGATCGTGTTTCCCATAATCTTCTTCTTTTTAAGTTGTCATCGCTCGGCATTCCACAAACTTTGCTCTCCTGGCTAGAGCACTTCCTTAAAGGACGTAAGCAGTTCACCTGTGTTAATAACTGTCGCTCAGCTTTTACCGACGTAACATCCGGCGTACCTCAAGGTGCAGGCTTATCACCTATTTTATTCCTCATCTACATCAATGACCTACCGATTAACATAAAATCCACGCTACGTTTATTCGCAGATGACTGCGTAATTTACAGCCCCATCCACGGCGCTAGCGCCATTACCGCTATCTCAGCGTGGTGTGACAAATGGCACATGCCTCTTAATCTAAATAAATGCCAATCCATATCATTCTCCCGCAAAAACACACTTATTGATAGCACTTACAACATAAAATCGGTCGCCGTCACCAGAACATCATCTTATAAATACCTAGGAGTACACAGCACATCATCGCTGTCATGGACAACACACATTCAGACCATCTGTTCCAAAGCATCACGCACACTTGGTTTTCTCCGGCGCAATCTAAAATCTGCATCACCTGAAGTAAAAAAGTTGAAGTAAAAAAGCTGAAGTGAAGTATATAACATTCGTACGTCCTAAACTGGAGTACGCGTCATCTGTCTGGCATCCATCACAATCGTATCTCATCTCAGACCTTGAAGCCATTCAAAATCGCGCCGCCCGTTTCATTACATCGCAGTACTCAAGAAATACCAGCGTAACATTACTAAAACGATCCCTCGGCCTTCAAACACTAGCAACTCGCCGTGTTATTTCCCGTCTATGCCTCTTTCACTCTTTCTTTTATCGCTCACCAAGACATTTGTTGCTGCAGCCACCCCCACGTACGTCATCCCGCCTAAACCACAGTAACCCAATCGTACGCATTAAAATCCGCACCTCCGCAATGAGCCGTTCATTTTTTCCCGACTCCATAGTGCTCTGGAATGGCCTTCCCGACAACATAATAACATGCACCGATCGCCGCCTTTTCCGCGAGAAACTGGCTAATTACTTCTCATAAACATATTCATACTGCGACACCGAAGTGCCAACTGTTCCTTGTTTTCTTTTTGTATGTTTATTTCTTGCTTTTAGTTTGTATATTATTGTACTCTTTTTGTACCCCGTGTATTTTTCCCCCTTTCTTTTTTTTTTGTGTGTTCTCTGCCACTGCCCCCCAACCTGTATGTACGCCCCCCCTTATGTAATGCCTTCGGGCCTTTAAGGGACAAATAAATGAAATGAAATGAAATGAAATCGCACCTAGTTGTAAACATTACAAATTGCCGTTTTCGAACCAGATTTGCACCGTTCCAAACAACACTTATCTCCAGAGGCTAATATTTAACATTTAGCTGATAAGCCACTTTTTTTTTTCTAACATTTAAGAACAAGAAAAATCCTGCGTAATCAGCCACACGACTCTGATCACCAGACTTTTAGTGTAGCATGCTTAGGACGCCCAGCCTTTTTAACAATCATGGTTACATTTCTCTATACACTTCGTAAATATGCGTTATTTGTATCCTATTCAATGTTCTGACAGAAGGGTGGGGGTGGCATACATATTTGCCATTGCGCAGCCAGTCACGAACTACCACCCGGCAGTGCCCTTCTGGTGAACTGTACACTAGCTTGGAACAGTCATGAAAGCACTGAGAGGTTCAAATAGCTTCGCTGGCTAGATTTTCATAGTACAATGTGCTGGCGCTCTGATCTTACTTCCCCATCCATGGAACGCGGGAAATGACTGCTATTAACTGCTACAGCTGACTGCTGTTCTATTTTTGTAGTGTTGTATTATTGTCGTGTTTAGTGTTACAAGTGACCCACATCCGCTACCACAGGTTCAGTACGAGCGCCGCATGGGTGGGATGATGATGGCATGTTTCCAAGGCTGTACCAGAATGTCGCCACTAATTGAGCAAAGTGATTAACTAATGCACTTGCAAATCAGGACCATGAAACCAAAAGGCTACACATATCCATTGTCACCTTTTTGCTGCGTAGAGATAACAGCGAAAAACTTGCTACCGCTGCACTCACGCATTTGTAATGTGGGGATATTTTTGTGTGCGCGTTAGTCGCCAGTATAAGTAAACGCCAGCTATCAGAAATATCTTGCATTGCTCAATATGATTCCTTTTATTGAATAAAACAAAAGTTTGTCATATAATATGATGGAGGTTTAAAAAAAATGTGATTTACAATGTCCCTTCAAGAGAGGTGTACAACGGCTGTAACAAATTTGGTTCTCCCTCCCTACCACAAATTCCAATATAAATGTACACCCATACTCTGCATACAGAAAAGCATATCCATATAAAGTTTTATTCTGATGCAATGAGAACAACGGCAATAAGGCCATGCAAAAGCAGTGAGGTTGTGTGATATTACAAACGAATAAAACTACGTACCAAGTTATTTAAAGAGGCGGTGGCGATGCAGAATACGCAGAAATAGAAAACGCGAGTTTTGAAGTTGTGTTCAAGCCACTAAACTCCCGAAGAATGCGTCTGAAACAAGAACGCTCCCTTTCCGAGCCGCTACTTGAATTTTCCCTATAGTGAAAGTAGCTGAATTGTGATCATTTCCGGTCACTTGGCGTGTTTACATTGCGGGTTTCAGGAATTTTGACTTAATATTCAGCACCGGTATTGTTAGACGTGAAATACAAAGGCTTCACGTAATAAAAAAAGCAAAAATTAAATTAAAGTTCTCGAAAAGAATTCTTATTTTTTCACCCGCGTGTCCCCTTAGGTTTAGAAAGGCTAAATGCACCACATATGGCTTGCGGTTCCTTTCAATTAAACGCATATGATTGTTCCCATAATGTGGGGAGGCTAAAGCGTATCCAATTCCGCCTGCTCAACATCTTGACAAATCTATTGAGGACTAATAAACTTCTTAATCTCCTGTGACTGTACGAAACAAATCCAAAGGAGTGGAGACCTGCCAACATAAACCTCATAACCACCTTGAAAACAATCGACATTAACCTATTTGAGACTCATCTCCCTCACATCGCGCAAATGGAAGCTGTTTGACCATGATATCCTGGCCAGAGTGCAGCCCCCTTGGATCATGACAACATCAAGCCGCACAGGACGTCCTTCTGAGAGGCATTTTAGAAAGTAATTTTAAGCAAAGTAATTTTTTAAAAGTAATTTGAAGTCATCTTGCGACCACCAAATGCGGCCGAAGAACGAACACTTACATTAGAGCCTTCCTCCAGATTAGAACTATCACTATCGGCATTTGATGACACCAAACCTGGTTGATGCAGTTCTCTTCGCAGAAAAGGGAACACTACAAGTGTGAGTTTTATCTCGCACGCTGTTCAACATCGTCATGAGAAATTTGCTCCCATTGCGAAATGCTATTCTGGGAATTCCCGTCGCACTTATGTAGACGATAGCACAATCTGGGCCACACACGGCTGTATGAAGAGATTACAGATGCACTTCAGAGAGCTTCGAATACTGCAGAAGTATGCATGACTAAGAGGCCTAGCCTGCAAGGTCCAAAAGTCAGAATTCCTTATCGTGCAAAGATGCAGGAGGAGTGCCGGTCAGAGAAGTCAGGCAGAGAAGTCGGTATCGAGGGAGAATCTGTTAACAGGGTCAAGATGCTCCGATTACTCGGACTATATATGCAAGCGAACGCGAGAGCTACATACACCCTTGCGCTTCCAAGACGAGAGACAAACCAAATAATTCACATGGTAAGAAGAGAAACTAACCGCCATTGTGGGCTTAGAGAAATGGCTGCCCTTCATATTATCTACGCCCTCATTACCAGCTGTCTTACATACCACGCCCCTTACTATCGCTAACGCAAACTGTGTCCAAAGAACTGGGTATTCCCATCCGTACAGCCGTGAAAATTGCCCCTAACTACTCGTCTACTCCACAACAAGTAAAGCGCTACAACTAGGCACCCCAAAATACATTTAGTAAGCTTATTGACATCCATAAAATAAACCACCTTCAAAGACTCAAACGTGCCTCCACGGGCAGAAATCGATTGCGGCAACTCAGGTACCGAACCACCAATCATTGCTTCCTCTGAATCTAAGTGCATCGTCCCGGAATTAAGCGTCTACGCCTTCGGTGCTCTAATACATAGGAGCATGCATTCGGAATTGCACGAGGGAAGACGCAAAGCGAGGGCAATAGCCAAGCACCTTATATGTGGTAACAAAGAACGAACTCTATACACAGGCGACACAACAATCCCTAGAGTAATTATGGCGATAGCGGTGATGCTTTACTAAAAGGGTGGCAATCAGCACAGTCACAGTGCGCACTAAAAATAGCATAGAGTCTGAAGAGTTCACCATAGACCTGGCAGTACAAAGAAGGCCACCGGGTCAATCAGTTATCATCAGAAATTCGCAAACTGGCTGTTATAGCTGCGCACAGACCCGCAGCTCCATTACCTCGTTTACGTTCCTACATCGCACCCATAGCATCCTGAAAACCCGCCTCGTCTGGACACGTGGACATGCACATATCCCTGGCAATGAGCGGGTACTTATAACAGCCCGAGAACTTATCCTGCCGCTGCCAGTGGAAGATTATCCTAGCTCAGAACAGGCGGAGCCCATCCCACCTACTTACTCGTATATAGTCAGAAATTACCGACTCTTGCATAGAACATACTCGCCACTTCACCAACATCTCGGCGAAGAGGAGGCGGCCTCCTGGGCCAAGTCGAGACTAAAACTTTTCCCTACGCAGTGTTTAAGTGCACATTTTACTGCACACTCTGCCGCAAATTTCCTCTTTTATGGCGCCTGTCCAAAGCTCTACCATTACACACGGGAATGCCCCAAGTAGAATACAATGGAATACTTCATTGAGCTGCATTGGTAGCCACCTATTATAAGTACGCGTGCGACAAAGCCACAAGTGGGATTGTGTGCAACCACCCGGCAGCCGGGGCTATCTTTGAGAAACATCAATTGCACTTTGACAAAAAAAAATAAAGCAGATTAAGATAAACCTGACAAGTTTTCAATGAGGATTGCAGTTGCACTTTTCCTTTTACGTTATCACAGCAGCTCTAAGCCTTATCCTGCAAACTAAATACACCTATTGTCCGGCAATTCAATAAAGATAAAAGGGACACAATATGGCCTTAAGGATTTGCCATCATGAGTGGGTAACATATCACTCTTGCTGTAACCTAACGGCGAATGCCTCTCAGCGGTACAGGGTTCATAATTTTGTGTCTATATGCAGTTTTCTTGCTCACAAAGAAACATGTGAGCTGATGATGATACTAGCCCAAAGCTCTTCAAATATCAATGGCGCTTAGTTTTAAAAGTTTCGCAAGTGCTCAAGACGTGTGTCCCGCCTGGTTTTGATAAGGCAGCACGCCATGCGAGTCATTCCACTCACTGTTTGATAAAGTGATTGTGCAGGTGACGCGCAAGCTTTTGATGCTACCCTTTTTCCTAGGGTTAACAAGGGTGGAAGTACCAGCGGATTGGTTGTTTACTAAAATGAAAAATGACAACTAAAAGTTTAGGCGATGAAAACCTTTCTCTGAACGCTCGCAACAAAAGTAAGACAACGGTGGTCCTTTATCTACACGGCTTTTTCCATCAAATAAAGAAAATAGGCAATCAGCAACAGGTCAGTCTTATTGTCCGCTTCTGAAGAACTTATGAGAATGGTCTTGCGTGCAAATTTGGAAAGATTACCGGAGGCTCATAAAAATGCTTACCTCACCTATCATCGAAACTCTTTGGTCCCATGTTCAAAACAAGTCATTTTTCTGTTTCCCTCACGTGGCGCGGATTTTTGTCGGCCTGATTGGTAGCTGCTTGAATGCACGTCTACTAAAACACAAAACCAAAGCAGACATAGTACAGCCGTATCTGGAAATCTGGTGGCCTAGTGTCGAGCCAGCAGCAAAAGAGAATGTCAACAGAGATACCAAGCCTGACAAACTACGGAGAAGGGCGAATCCTGGATAAATAAGGAGATTGTAGAAGCTTATCCCACCGCAAACCACCATGCTCCATGTGTCATATGTATCAGCAGCGCAAAAACAAGACTGAAAGAAGAAGGAGAAGGTAGTACAGAGCGCTTGATCTTCCAACTTTTATTCAAACAAAACTCAACCCGCACATATATACCCACACCAGGTACAAGCTGGTGTATATATAAGTGCGGCTGTAGTTTGCTTTCAAATAAAGTTTGGAAGTCAGAGCTCTGCATTATCTTCTTCTCCCAGTTTTGTGTTCGCTGTGCTGATACTTATGGATCGCAACCAACTAACCCGACAATTGGCGTTATTCCATGTGTCAGTGGCCCATCTGCTTCGTTGAGAACTAAATAAATCGAATATATATCTCATGAAATATAAATCCAACCTGTTCATTCACGTTGTCTCTTTTTTTCCCTGTGTGCCATGCTTTGTTTTCCTTATGTACTGCCCATCTCCTAGAATACACGCATAAATTCATAGCACTGTGTGTGTCCTGTTCTCCGTTTTGTGACGTTCTCGTGCTCTTACCACATTTCCTGGAGCAACTGCTTGCAGGAAAAACAGGCCCTCTTAAAACAAGAAGTGTTTTGGGGCTGAATCGCAGTTTTGCAAAAACAAAAAACCTTCGACAATATCGTCTACATCAGCCATCCCAAAAATAATTTAGCATGATAGTCTGCTTCAATAGGTTCTCATATGAAGACAAACCGACTGCTTCGACTACACTGATAAGCCTCTTTGGCTGAGGCACTTAAAGAACATTTTTGCAATTTTTTTTAGAAACCTGTTAATTATACTTTTTTATGTGCCGGAACTATTGAAGAAGCAACGCACAACATGTCTAAGCGCACTATACCTCAACGCCTGGGCGGCTTATTATCTCATAGAGAAAATCCAAAATGATTATGAGAAGGCATGCAACACTTCTGGGCGTTTTGCGCAAGCGTGTCCAGTGTGTGTTTAATGAGAAATTTTAGTCAATAAATAGGAAAAGGTAATTGCCAGTCTGCCCTCCAGTTATAGGGACGCAACAACATCCTAAACAGTTGCTAGCACGGGAAAATATTGATCATTTGTTTGATGCATTCTTATGTCAGCTGAGGAAACAACTGCATATTGTGTGCCGTTGAGTAGAATTAGAAACCAGTCAGTCAGTAACCTTATTGGTCAGTAAAATTCGCTATTGGTCGTCACGAGAAAGTGTCATCAGCGTAAAGATATATTGTGGCCAATTTTACATGATCCCATAAATCATTGACATATATGTGTGAAAACATCTCCCTCAGAAACCCCATACCCCCGTCTCGCCGGGCCAATTGGAGGCTATCCTCTCTAGCACAGACCTGGACGACCAGCGCTACCTGATCGCCTGGGTTACCCACATAGTTGCTCAAAATTGCGCTGCTGATTAATGGCTCCACACTTAGATGTCTCCCTCGAACCTTTGCGGCCAATTCAGTATGAGAGATCTTTCTGCACCACATTTCCTGTTGCCCTTCAAATACCCGCTTATAACTAAATAGGCTTGCAGAAGCTGCACATGCCCAACACTGCAGGACAAACAATTTTAAAATCGGAAAATAGTAAGATACGCTTATAAAAGTATTGAAGTTATTGGGCCATTTTTGTGCTATGTAGCAAAATCTTTCTTTTAAAATGTGCGCATCGATTGCATCGAACAGTTATGACTGCCTTAGAGAATAGCAATGGGGAACACTTTTCACGATAGCAAAAATTTATTAGAGAAAGAAATGTGACACTGATCTCGTTCGATCTTCGGATATGTTGACTGTTAGAGTAAAATAAGGCATCATAGGGGAAAAATGCACCCATAAAAGGTTTCCCGCTCAAAAATGCTTTTCTCCAGAATTGTTGCGTATGATTAGCGCAGCTGTGTAGTACATAAATACTGTTTCTTTTTTTTGCCCTCAGCAGCAAGTAGACTTGCAATTGTAAGTGCGGATGCAGCTCACTATTTCGAGTGCCCTAAAACTGACGGTCTAATATATATATATATATATATATATATATATATATATATATATATATATATATATATATATATATATATATATGAGAAAAGCCAACAGCCACAGAAACCAAAGGGCACAGGCGATTTTTTTTAATTTTTTATTTGTGTATTTTGTGGTGTTGATAAATTTATAATGTTACTGAACATGTTATCGCTTAAAGCTAATTGATTAGAAAAGCAGAATATATATATATACACATATATATTCTTCGAGCCGTGGTCTTCGTCAAAGCATGCGCATATGGGTCCTTTGTTTGATGAAGAGGGCGATACAGGCGCAACTGGCACAGACTTCCCAAAGCTACATATCTGTTCCTATGCCGCTATTCCTGGTGTGACACGTTCTTTGCTCTTCCTTCTAGTAAAGGAGTTGTCAAGATGAGTGGAACATTTTTTGGAATTCATAAGGCGGCTAACCAGGAAGCCTTCCTATGCTTTTTCTTCTCGTGCATATTTTACATCGCTTGCATGCTCTCTTAATGAAATGAAATTTATTTCAGCAGAATCGGGGTACATATACTTGGAAATTTTTGGTTTTTATATCTTCTGAGGTTCAAGAGTTAAAAGGCGTCCATATGGCGCCTGACGGGGCCTCGTGACCTTCACGCACGCTGTGCGGCGGACAGTGGCAGTATTTGCTGAAGGAGACCTTGTGCATTAGAGAAATCACATCACATTCAAGCGCAGTCTTTTTCAATTCAAAGCAAAAAGAAATAAACATAAGTAATAAACGCGAAAACAGAGCATCGACACGAAAAAGCCAACAAGACAATCAAAACAAAAGAAAGAAATATACATAAGTAATAAAAGCAAAAACAGAGTATCGACAAGAAAAAGCTAACAGCACAAAACAGTTTCACACATTCTTTGGTGACGTCTCAGGTAACATCAGGTTGGAAACGTTATCAGGGTATAACTCGCCAACAACCACGATTGAAGGCCAGTCCCGGTTCTGAGTTAACATTCAATATGAGCCAGCTCGTATTAGTTGCCTTTTTGTTTTTTATTTCAGGTTTTTCTCTTAAGGTCACGATAAAATCAAAATATTATCACGACATTTGATAATAATCTGCAACCTTTAGCAGTAGTGCTTCTTTCACTTGTTTTTTAAAAGAATAGCGTGTTTTAGAATCATTTGCGATGGAATGCAGTTCTCTATCTTATAGCATGTAGCAACTCGTTAAATTTCTCGCAGTAATCAGGAGGCAGATGGTTTATTGTTATTCAAAAAGTGAACAAGGGAGGGGAAAGCCTCAGGATGCTTGCCATCGTTTCGACAACAAGACTTGTGTTCGTCTGGCCAAAGAGTCCACCAATGGGAGGTTTTAGTACGGTCTACACCCACAGGAGGAACGCCCGGCGAGGGGGAGGAGGCTGGGCATGGGGAAGGGTGTTAGGATAGAGAAAGTGAACGTTGTCGTAGCATGATGGCTGCTAAAGGGAATTAAACGGCTGGCCTGCAAACTTTGAAAAGGAAAAGGACAACTCAACAGAAAAGACTGCGGGGGAGCGGAGCGCAGAGACTGTGGGCTTGAAAGGCTCTGTGCCCACCTCGAAAGGTCGCTTGGTATGACTGCCTGCGTTTGCCTGAAAATATCAGATAACGAAAGTAAGCAGCGTGGCAGAACGAAATATCAAGATGGAGGGGAAAGGTGGAGCGAAACAGGAAACTGAACGAAAAAATGGCTGAGGCTTAACTTGGTTAACCCTGGTCAGATGCGAAGCATATTGATGGCTAGTCTTGTTAATGCATAGCTTTCCTTGGTTGAATACTTGATCATTTTAATACAACCACTAGAAGCCTTCGTCGTGGGGGAAGACAACGGCATGGCTACAGCGGAACGCCGACTAACCCCGAGACGCGCGTTGGGTGGGCGCCTGGATAGCCACGGAAGCCGCGTCCGCCTGCCCGGTGGAGCGAGCGTTTCACCTACACCGAGTGTGAACGCGCGTTCGAAATGCGCGGGAATGCCGCTCGAGGACAGTCCGGTGTCTGGGCGATGGCATCGTTCTCCCTCTCCCAGCGCGTGACGGCGATCTTTCGTGACGTCATGTATCACGTGGTATGTCACGTGGTGTGTCGTCACTGTACCACGTGGTCTGCACGGCGTGCAACCACAGCGACGGCGCGAGGTGGACCCTCATCTTCCTCTGTCGTGACGTCATGTGTCACGTGGTGTGCACGGCGCGTAACCACGGCGAAGGGCTGTAGTGTACCTCTAGTAATATGCTTCGCATAAAAAAATCGTGGCGACTTCGGAGAAAGTGCGAAAGGAAGGGTGGGGAGGAATGTTGAAGCCATGAGCTCCAGATTAATTATAGCAGGAGGTGAAGTTCATAACGCAAAAGTAGAATGAAAAATTGAACAGAGAAAAAAAGGAAAGAAGATGAGAAGGACAATTTTTTTGGGAAAGCATGGGTCGTGGTGAAGGGGTACGGTGAAAAAAAACGATAAGATGGCGCTATGAAGTACTGGGAAATGCTCTGTGTGAAGCGTCAAGGCAGTGTGAAGCTTCGGTGCGGATGAAAAAGCTCTAGCACAATTAAGGATCTTTGTCGGAGCGGTCATGTTCGCTGCTGTCCAAGCAAGTACAATCTGCTTTACACCCATCTCCTGTCTTACTTTTGACATCAGCAGCTCTCTGGCGTTTTTAAACCTACTAACATTTGTGCGCCTCTGGAAAGGAAAAACGCAACAAACTGGAACGGCCTTTCAACTGCAATGCTTTCAGTGGACCTTCAGAGAGGCTTAAGCAAATTGTGCGCATTGTGCCCAAAACATTAGAAGTAGGCATTTGCGTAATAGAAGCAGAGAGTTCAAGGTGTACAAACATGTGCAGGGCGCACACTACATGTCCTATGTGGGTTTCTTGTTCCTGCTTATCATCATGGCATAAATGTCTACTTATAAGACAGAACGAAGTCTCTCAATCAAAGTCATTAGTTGAACATTAATCTTCATCTTTCTCCTATCATTTTTACGCATTTCTCTACAAACCAAGACTTCAAGTTCAATTTGTTCCTCTCTATCCTCTTTGGACGGAGACCTTTTAACGCAGCTATTGTTTCTCTCCAGAGTTCAGCGTTGATGAAACCGCACAATTATGGCGCATTCTCATCTGTATGACTCCGCTACCTTCCACATCTACTTCTTGAGGTGTCTTATAAAACGTCTCCTAGGCGCTAGGTCTCCTGTAAAATCTATAAAACGAAATGCGGTTCATTTTAACGGCACGGAATTTATGAGGGAGAACACGGCAGCTCATGCCCGATAGCCTCGAACACTTCATGTGTTGATACGCGGCGGCCGCCTTCATAAACAAAGTGGAACGGGAGGTGTGTCATTTGGCTTGCTGCAAGCAGGCAAGACGGTGTAACAATTTCTACCACGTAGTGAAAAGCAGCCGCCTCGTATTTCAACGAGTAGGGCTCGAGGCTATCTGCCACGCGCTCCCGTGTTCACGCTAATAAATTTCATGGTCGTACAAGCACGCATGAGACTTCGTGAGCGGCTCTTCCTAGTTCAGTTCTTTGCTTCACCCTCATGGTGAACTAAGTTTCAGGCGCGAATGTGTCTTTGGAGCCAAAAGGTATACGCGCATCTCCGGCATTGTGAAACTAAGCATAACCACTGTAATGCTGCATGTATACGGGGCTATCGCCCAGCAACTCAGCCGGCTTATGAAGCAATATATTCATTGTAACATTTTGTGACGTTTGTTTTTTATAGCGAGAGCTCTACTCCTAGGCGTATAACTTCCGATTTCGATGTGGATGAGACAATGTCCTTCAATGACTTACAAGATCAAACTGAACACAACAGCTTGATGGTATGGCTCAAGCTATGGTTGTATGACCACGTGACCTTATGACCATGACCATTGGTTACCTGACCTTCACCATTAGCCCTCACCTTTGGCACTGACCTTGACATTTGATTTGAGGCAATGGAGACCATGCTTAACAGAGCTTTCGCTCGTATAACTACAGCCAAGAAACGTTGAACCCCAGCCACTTTTTTCTCGACATTTTTCTTATGCTTCAATAATTTTTTTTTCTGCAGCCCACCTGAACTATTGGCAACAACTCCCTTAGTAAATGACAGATAATTTCTTCGTACCCACGGCCAGTGACACGACCGCAATGGGCGTCAACTCATCTTAAGCTCCGGCAGGTACGTTATTCGTCACCGCTAGCTCTTTGGCCGTGAGCAAGTAAGCTGTTTTTCTTTTATATAAGCGCTATAGATAGCGCTGCGATAGCGACGCTGTTTCGCCCACTATTGCTTTGAAGGGGGACCTCTCCAGTCACCGCATTGCAGATATTAAAATGAGGTCAGTACCGCACTTCTGAACTGGCGTGGCACGGCAGCGCAAATTATCGGTCACTGGAAGCGACGGAAACTGCGTCGAAGATAGTGGGCATCCGAACGCATCTCTGCCGCTCGGTTACTCTCCGCTGGTTAGCCGTATTGTGTGCGCGGATGTTTTGAACTCTCCCTCTGGCACTGACGGGGGCGTCGGGCCAAGGTAGGTTCCTCCTGTCGCTGCTTTTGAGCTATGTATGTTCTTGACATTAGGTTTCAGTTGTGGACACTCTGCGAGCTTCGTAATATTGTAGCTTGCGCATGCGTAGAAATCATTTTGAAAACTTTGCCACGCATTTGATTAGCTTTGCGAAAAACCTGTTGATCACAGGTATTGGGAACTTCTCTTGAGATAAATGCGCAGATTCAGCCCAATGACAACCCTAATAATCCGACCGCTGGAAAAGGTATAGCTGGGTTAAAGAGCGCCTTAAGTCGCTCGGTGTGATCAGCTGATCGCACTCGTCTCCTAATGGAAGAGGTGGTGTTACTGCTTAAAAAGAAACCGTGCTAGCGCAGTTATTGCTACGACTGAGTGCGCCTACTGCGTTAGAATCCTTTCGAAACTAATATTACTCGCCGTGTACCACATCGCCCAGGAAAATGCGAACACGCTTTTAAAGGCGACGGATTTTTCATTGACCAGCGAAATCAACTGAGTGGTGCAGGTAGTCGGCTTTACCTGTCTGCACCCTTCATGCCTCTACCTCCCCCATCCTATCACTACTCCCGCCTCTGGCATAAAAAAGGGGGACCCTTCTGAATCTCAATGGCCCTTGTGCTGGCTACCTCTCCTACTCGCAACGTTTCACTTCATTAGCGGACAGCGTGCATAGTAGAGCTGCAGCTGCAGTGAGCTCAAAAACGTCTCGTAGATGTCAAGGGTGCCGCGCGTCCTCCAAGTCGTGTAGGACGCTCTGCCGGATTCTACGCGCGCGCTATTCTGGTAGCATTGGTGCCGATGCCCGGCAGGTACAGCCTTTATCAAAAGTAACCAGGCTGCACGGTTTGCTTCTCGTTCGTATAACAGAGCCTGCATGGCTTCCCTAAAGATCAAGAAGTGCTCTGAACGTGAGAATAGAGGTTCTTCTTACCATACAGAGATTTAGAACTTGAGGGCTGGCATAATAGCTTTAATATACGACTGAAAAGAAAAACGTGCAACCTGGTTACTTTTGACAAAGACTGTACATACCTCGTGGGTTACTCGCGCCTACTCACATCCGCTGCCTCGCGAATGCGCAGGACGGTACCACTGCACATGTAGTTCGGAGTTTTGCTGCGGGCGCGCAACGGTGCCATCACGGATGCGTTATGGGCATGTTGAACCGATGCCACAAAATGCGCGTGTTCCGAATACATTTTTTGCTTGAAGCGAATAATTTGGGGCTTTGTATTCCAAACATTCGGATGCAATAATATCTGGGATGAACTACCATTCAAACAAATATTTACAATTATCGAATATCCGTACAAGCCATAAGTAAAAAATTAAAACGTAACAAAGTTTATTGTATACATATATAGGAAGCCAAGCCTTAAGTGAAAAAACACATAACAAGTTTATTTTATTCGTATATAAGAAGCAAACATTAAACTTTGCTTACTTCACAGTGTGTGAAAGACAGCATTTTTATAGATATGTGTTTCCTTTTACGCGTCGGGAATTATAAACAGGTTATTTTATTTCTAATGAACATTCATTTCATACGGAAATGGGTGGCGTTGGTTTTTACTCCCATGCGGTCACTGCATTCATGAAAAACGTGCTTTATGAAACGTTGTAAACTTGGCCTGTGGCCTCTGGCTTTGAGCTAAAGCTGTGCGCTCTTTTTTCAGTCAAACCTATTTTCCTATCCTTTAGAAATGTAATTGACGATATTTTAGGTGGTATATTTTATTTTCATGTATAAACACGCACGCACGCACGCACGCACGCACGCACGCACGCACGCACACACACACACACACACACACACACACACACACACACACACACACACACACACACACACACACACACACACACACACACACACACACACACACACACACATATATATATCAAAAATTATTTCTAGGCAGCTGATTGATTAATATATGATTAAGTCACCAGAACTTGAAAACCGAAGTGTCGTGAATTAAATCTTGTTATGTTTTTCAAGTTCTGCTGACTTTATCTTATATATATATATATATATATATATATAGGTTGCGAAAGCATGGAGTACTTGACTGCTTACAAGAGTATAACGAGTACAAGTTACTCCAGGATCTAGATAACTTTTCGCGAACTCTCAGATTACGGGAATATTTCTTCGACAAACCGAACACAAATAATGTTCGGTACCCCCAACCTCAAGAACAGTGGACACCCAAAACTGGTAGGGACAAACCTCTAGACCTATATATAAAAGCGGTACAAAAGGACATTCTTCAAGCTTTTGGGACACGAAAATGTGGGCCACCAAACCTCACAAAAAAAGAGCGTGACGCCCTAGGCTCCCTTAGCAAACGGACCGACATTGTCATTAAGCCCGCCGACAAAGGTGGAGGCATAGTTATTCTAGACAGAGATAACTACATTCAGGAGGGCAACCGCCAGCTCAACAACCCAAAATTCTATACTAAACTCCCATCAGACCCGACCGCTGAGCAAAAGAACATCGTAGAAAAAACTATCAAAAAACTAACAGATGAAGGTGAATTACCACCGCGAGTAGGTAAGGCGCTCACGCCACGAAACTCCGCCGCTGGGCGCTTCTACATGCTCCCGAAAATACACAAACAGAATCATCCAGGGAGACCAATTGTTTCTGGAGTTGGCACAATAACAGAACCGATCTCAGAGTATATCGATTCGCTCATCAAACATATACCTCCGAAACATCCATCTTACATACGCGACACTAATCACTTCCTGAAAGAATTATCCACTGTCACTTTCCCTCAAGGCGCTTTCCTAGTTACCCTGGACGTGGTATCACTTTGCACTAACATCCCACATGACGACGGAATTCGGGCAATGGTCGGATCATATAAAGAATACAAAACTCTAGACACCCCTAGTCCAAGTGCCGTCGAGACACTTGCAAATTTGGTCCTTAAACTTAACATTTTTGAGTTCAACAACTCATATTATCTTCAAACTAGCGGTACAGCTATGGGCACAAAAATGGCTCCAAATTACGCCAACATATTTATGAACAAAATTGAATCAGACTTTCTCTCCTCATATCCAACAAAACCAGCTTTTTACAAACGCTTTCTGGATGACATATTCATAGTTTGGACAGAAACCGAGGACGAACTCATCCATTTTATCGCCTCATTCAACAAAATCCATCCCAATATCTCTTTCACACACACCTACTCAACCAATGAAATTAACTTCCTGGATGTTCCGGTTCGAATAGAAGGAAGTACATTAATCACTAGTGTATATAAAAAACCCACAGACAGACAACAGTATCTTCATTTCAACAGCTGCCACCCACGCCACTGCAAAACTTCAATCCCATACTCACAAGCCATCAGATTCAAACGAATTTGCTCACGATCGGAAGATTTTCACGAAGATGCTAATCGCATGCGAGACACCCTAAACAAACAACATTACTCGTCTTCTATAATCAACGATGCCATTAAAAAGGCAGAAGCAACCAATAATAATCATGTCATTAAGGAATCTCAGCCAACATCACAGCGCTGTAATCTCATACTAACCTTCACAAATAATCTCCCGAACATTAACAACATTCTGAAAAAACACTTTAATATCATAGAACAGAGTGACCGACTTTCAAACGTTTTCACAACGGTCCCCCAAGTAACATATAGAAGACCAAAAAATCTGCAAAACCATGTTGTCCATTCGACAGTCAATAAACCGAGAGCTGCGGGTTGCACACCATGCGAAAAAAGCCGACGCCAAGTCTGCAAACACATGGAAACCACGGCACTGGCAAAAAGCACCCATTCAAATTTTAAGCATTCTATCCGGGAAGATCTAAACTGCGATTCCAGCAACGTGGTTTACATGCTCGAGTGTGGCGACTGTCGAATGCAATACACAGGCCAAACAGACAATTCCTTCCGATTCAGATTTACTAAACACCGCTCACATACCCAATCCCTCCCCAACCTCCCCCTTTCGAAACACCTCCGCGAGAAAGGCCACGAGTTTGACAAACTTAAAGTAACAATACTACAGAGTGGCTTCAAAAACACTCGTGAGCGCGAGCAACGAGAATCATATTTTATTTTTAAATTTAACACAGTGCAAAATGGCATTAATGAAACTTACGGCACCCTCACCTCTCTTCCGAGGTCAGAGTCCTACGAAATTAAACAAAGCAACACTGACCCTGTCGTCTGAGGTCATACCCCTTTCTGCATGCCACATGTGTGCCTTGCCTTCTTCCCTCCTGGGTCTGCTCACTTTGTGGTCCCGCGAACGCCACATTATATTATTTTTTTCTTTCACAATATTTTTTTCTTTCACAATGTAAGCTTACATTTTTTACATTCCTTTCGATACTTCCGGGCATGGGTGCATTATTCCTGGGTGGGAAGAAAAAGCACTGCTTCAAAGGTTTTCTTTTCCCTCTTTTTTTTTCTCCTAAGTTTCTCTTTAAGGGTCAGATTTTTATTTTTTATTTTTTTTCTGCCCTCGAGTTGCTGCACGGCCACGCACCTGCCGAGCATATCCGAGTGGGACACGCCTGTCAACAAGCAAGCCTGTTTTGCTTAACAAAGCAGAGGCCGCATCTGGACGTTGTATTTTCTCCCTGTTCCTCACACTCGCCCCCCCCCCCCCCCCCTGTTCTTTTTTTTTGTGTGGGTCGCGCTGCCTGAAATAATTTTTTATGTGTATTTTCCTGCTATGTGATTTGTGTTTCTCACTTACCTGCTCTGTACCCACCCCTATAAAAGGGGATGCATTAACAATGTAAAATCACTCCTGAAGAAGGTCAGTCTTCCGATCGAAACGGCGAGTAGAATAAATATGTTTCCTTTAACGAAGCGTATACTTCGCTATATATATATATATATATATATATATAGCAAACAAGGAAAGGGGAATGAGGGGCTCGTTATAAATATGAAAGAAGCTAACAACCACAGAAACCAAGGGGACAGGGGATTTTTAATTTATTTATTTTGTGGTGTTGATCAATTTAGAATATTACTGAATATGTTATCGCTTAAAGATAATTGATTAGAAAAGCAGAAGAAAAAACAACCACATGCCGTCGGTGGGGTCCGAACCCACGACCTCCGAATTACGCGTCCGGTGCTCTACCTCTGAGCTACGGCGACGGCTGTCAAATCTTCTGCTTTCGGGGGTATTTATGTTTACAAGTAAACTAACCTTGAGAGTGTTCATCAGCGCCACCCACGCTCATAAGCGGCGGACGTAGAACGTCCTGAGTTACCGCAGGTGTGACGTAGAATGTCATCGAACGGAGAGGGTGGAAGCTGCGTGAGAACCCTCTTATGCTTCCTATGTCGTCAAGGCTGCCAGAACCGAGGCCCTCGATAAGCAATTAAGCAAACAAGGGAAGGGGTGTGAGGGGCTCGTTATAAATATGAAAGAAGCTAACAGCCACAGAAACCAAGGGCACAGGGGATTTTTAATTTATTTATTTTGTGGTGTTGATCAATTTAGAATATTACTGAATATGTTATCGCTTAAATATAATTGATTAGAAAAGCAGAAGAAAAAACAACCACATGCCGCCGGTGGGATCCGAACCCACGACCTCCGAATTATGCGTCCGGTGCGCTACCTTTGAGCTACGGCGACGGCTGTCAAATCTGCTTTCGGGGGTATTTATGTTTACAAGTAAACTAACTTTGAGAGTGTTCATCAGCGCCACCCACGTTCATAAGCGGCGGACGTAGAACGTCCTGAGTTACCGCAGGTGTGACGTAGAATGTCATCGAACGGAGAGGGTGGAAGCTGCGTGAGAACCCTCTTATGCTTCCTGTGGCGTCAAGGCTGCCAGAACCGAGGCCCTCGATAAGCAATTAAGGAAACAAGGGAAGGGAAATGAGGGGCTCGTTATAAATTTGAAAGAAGCTAACAGCCACAGAAACCAAGGGCACAGGGGATTTTTAATTTATTTATGTCGTGGTGTTGATCAATTTAGAATATTACTGAATATGTTATCGCTTAAAGATAATTGATTAAAAAAGCAGAAGAAAAAACAACCACATGCCGCCGGTGGGATCCGAACCCACGACCTCCGAATTCTTCTGCTTTTCTAATCAATTATCTTTAAGCGATAACATATTCAGTAATATCCTAAATTGATCAACACCACAAAATAAATAAATTAAATATCCCCTGTGCCCTTAGTTTCTGTGGCTGTTAGCTTCTTTCATATTTATAACGAGCCCCTCATTCGCCTTCCCATGTTTGCTTAATTGCTTATCGAGGGCCTCGGTTCTGGCAGCCTCGACGCCATAGGAAGCATAAGAGGGTTCTCACGCAGCTTCCACCCTCTCCGTTCGATGACATTCTACGTCACACCTGCGGTAACTCAGGACGTTCTGCGTCCGCCGCTTATGAACGTGGGTGGCGTTGATGAACACTCTCAAGGTTAGTTTACTTGTAAACATAAATACCCCCGAAAGCAGATGATTTGACAGCCGTCGCCGTAGCTCAGAGGTAGAGCACCGGACGCGTAATTCGGACGTCGTGGGTTCGGATCCCACCGGCGGCATGTGGTTGTTTTTTCTTCTGCTTTTCTAATCAATTATCTTTAAGCGATGACATATTCAGTAATATTGTAAATTGATCAACACCACTAAATAAATAAATTAAAAATCCCCTGTGCCCTTCGTTTCTGTGGCTGTTAGCTTCTTTCATATATATATATATATATATATATATATATATATATATATATATATATATATATATATATATATATATATATATATATATATATATATATATATATATATATATATATATACACACAAGGTCTGTTCTGAAAGTAGTAGGACTGGTTTTTTCCTGGGCGAACGGGCGGACGAGAGGTTGCCTGCGCGTGCGGCACAGTTGAAGGGGGATATTGGGAATGCTGGGGAAAATCAGCAGTCGGCTCTTGGCCGTTCAGGAGAGGAGGTCGCTTGTACTGTGAACCCCTGTCGAAACGTCTCGTCACGCAGAATAGTCGAGCGTTTACTGGATCAGCGATACGCGATCAAATTTTGAATAAATCTTGGTAAAACGGGCAAAGAGACTCACAACATGATTAAGGAGGCCTACGGTGAGGCTTCCATGGGTAGATCAGGTGTTTTTTGAGTGGCACAAGCTGTTCTGAGAAGGTAAGGAAAAAGTGGAGGAAGACGACCGCTCCAGACGCCCTTCGACCAGCAAGACCAACGAAAATGTGCAGCGAGTGAAACGTTTACTTAACAGTGATCGTAGAATGAGTATCAGAATGATTGCTGATGACTTGAGCATTCCTCAAACCCAAGTTTTTGAGATCGTGACAGAAAACTTATCCATGAGGAAAGCGCGCGGGAAGTTGGTGCCGGGAGTGTTGTCAGAGGAGGAAAAGGCCAACCGGTAGGACCATCTTCAGTATATGAATGAGGACCCCGATTTTTTGCCCAGCACAAGGCGGCAACGCTGCCTCAGGCCCCCTACAGCCTCAACTTCGGCCTGCCATACTTTTTCTATCCCCAAGAATAAAATCGACGCTCGAGGGCAAACATCACGGATCCGTATAGGAGGTTCAACAGGCCGTGACGAGGGAGCTAAACAGCACTCCGGTCCAGGCGTTCCTGGAGGCGTACGAAAACTATAAAACTCATTGGCAGCAGCGTGTAGGTGCGGAAGGGTGCTATACCTTGAAAAATTGTAATCGTTTGTACTATTCTCTTGAATATATTTTGTTTAAAAAAATGAGTCCTACTACTTTCAGAACAGACCATGTAATAAGCACTTATCTATTTGTTATTGCTCTTCGATGTGTGCCGAATTTTTATTGACTGTCGTCGCTGGCTTTCTGACTCGGCTCTGCCTTCATGCTCATCTTTCTTCGAACATTATCCTTCTTGTTTTTGTCGTGGGAAATCTACACTTCCCTCAATTACCGTGTTTATGGTATTTATCGCATTCCTTCCTGTTTGGCTTTTCCTCTGTGCACTGTTTTCTTTTCATGATAGACTAAGGTCTGCTATTGCGATAATGTAGTCTAGATCCAGGCTTTATGTGGGTATGTTCTCAGATTGACACTTCGGGGTTTGTTCCAATTGGATGACGTGTGCGCAAAAACAGACGAGACACATAGGAAGGTAACAGGAGGAAGCGCCAACTTCCAACTGATTTTATTGCATGCACGAAACGTACTTATAAAGCTAGTCGTCACATGCGCGGGCGGGTCACCTAAAGCTCAAGAACGACATGATAAGGCGCGCTCCGGGAATTTATTTTCACAGTTAAAAAATACAACTGATGTGTCGCTTACGCACATGTCGCCTTTCTTTTTGATAAAAAACGCTTCTATCAATTCCCTAGCAGTAGTGTCATTGCTAAAACCTATTTAATTATGAACCAAACTAACTAGCCGAGCAGCAAGTGCTCTTAGGTTTTTATGTAGGCTAGCTGTCTGAAAATGGGGCTGAAAGTTTCATATTCTTTAATTTTTTGTCCTTTTTTCATGTTCACATGTGCTATCGCTGTAGCTCTTATTGAAAAGCCGCATACACAATAAAGACATTAGTAGAGCCTGTGTGTAGCGTTTCTGCCAAGTTTGTTTCTTAGCAGTCGCACCTGGCCACAGCGTAAAAACAGCTTGAATAAACAGCGCGAACGAAGACGAGCACAAAAGACAAGAAAATGGACGACACAGCGCTGTGTCGTCCATTTTCTTGTCTTTTGTGCTCGTCTTCGTTCGCGCTGTTTATTCAAGATGCTTAACCAACTAGCCCGCCAAAACGTGTAAAAACAGCGTTAATGTTTTATGAAATCCGTTCTCTTCGTCTGTAGATAAAAAAGGCTAATATTTTGTTGTGCCTTCAGACGTGAAGCTTTGATAAAGGGGAAATTAATCCTAAACGTTCTTAATATGATTGCATTTTCTATCGATCACTGCACCATAATATAGCTTAGTACAAAAAGGTGCCTTCTTTCTTGCGATTTATTTTTTCCTGAATTAGCGGGGCGAATATCAGATGATATTTGGTAGCTTCAATAGGAGTAGACCTAGGCTTACTATAAAAAAAATCGCAATTTCGATCTTTACGGATAATGTTCTACTAGATCTGGATTATGCCGAGGCATAAATATTTACTCCATTTTCCTCCTTATTTTCTTAGACGATACTTACCCTCATAGAAAGGTGTGTCATTATTCCAAACCGTTATGAAAGTTTCAATTTATCAATCAGCAGAAAACAAAGCTAATGTCCTTGCGCTGTCATCAGCTTTGCGCAGTGGAAAGCTACATTCAATTGAAGGCATATTTTATGTTATAAATCGAGTGTAGCTTGATTTTTGACGTAACTGCGAAGGGTGTATGAATGGGAAACACCTGATTTTACCCGAAAACGAAGGGGCTTGAAGAATACATAGCAGAGGAATGTCCATTTGCTTTGGAATATCCTAATTTTTGAAAAAATTGGCTGATGCGCTGTAGGCTGGTTACGTGAGGGAATGAAAAGCGTTATTTCCCCTTTCTGCTTTGTGTACGTATCATGTGTGTCTCTGCATTAAAGTCCTTTCTTACAACTTTATTTGTTTGAGCATTGGTTGCGAAGCAGACCGCAAACAATCGGACCCTCGGCCGCCGCGGTGGCTTAGTGATTATGGTGCTCGGCTGCTGACCCAAAAGACGCGGGTTCGATCCCTGCCGCGGCGGTTGAATTTCTTTGGAGGAGAAATTCTAGAGGCCCGTGTACTGTGCGACGTCAGTGCACGTTAAAGAACCCAAGGTGGTCGGAATTTCCTGAGCCCTCCACTACGGCGTCTCTCATAGCCTTAGTCGCTTTGGGACGTTAAACCCCATAAACCAAACCAAACCAATCGGACCCTCTCCCTGCACGTCGATGAGGTCAGTCAAGTTGAGGTCGGCCGTATGAAACTCAGTCTATGTGCTGAAAGCATGAGCTGCTTCAACTTCCGCCCTGCTTTTACTAGTATTATTCCGTGCACCGCTTGCTCGTTCAATGCTTGAGTAATTAGAGGATTCCTGAGCAAGTACTCAGTTTACGGGAACAAAAGCAGATACTAATAAGCTGTAATCTACATGTGCTTACTGTCTTATCGCGTACTTTCGTTTCAGTAGTGGCTATAGATCAGCTTTTCGCAACCAGCGCAAAAGACGGGAAGTAAAAGAAAGAAGGTTGTTGGAAAGGGGAGGGGGGGGGGACAAAAAGTTTCAGTAAGGCCTCGTTATTCCATGAGCTCTTCGGATGTTTCGCGACGAAGTGCGGGTATTCGCCTCCTGCTCCGCGCACCGGGTGCAATGGCCTAGAAGTTGGAGACGAATTGAGTTCTATTGGAATCGAGTAAAACGTTTCAGAAGCGTAACAAGGGTTGGTAACAAGGAAAACATGTTTCGCAGGACACGCGTAAGACGGAACTGGATCTCTTTTTGCTGCTTAATGCGCACCCATGAGAAGCACAAACCGTAACGGCAGCTTTTAGAAAAGCGCTGAGGGCTCGGTTATGGAGCCGCGTCGTCGTTGCGGGCTATAGGTCATTTGAGACCAGCAGCGGCTTCACTTCCGTCACTGTTCCAGCGCTATCGCGGTGCAGCCCAAAAGCAGTTTTTTTATTTTGTCTTTATTTATTCTCAGAAACAGTACACAAACTGTTGGTTGGACCCATAGCCTTTACGGCTACTGAGGGGTGCAAATACAAAACAAGCACAATATTACTGCAGACCGTGTAAAATAAAAAACTTCAAGATTAGCACACACTATTGAATCCATTCCTACATTTCCATGGAAATTAAATAGTGTTTTAAAGATGCCGAAAAGTTATTTTTTTCTTTAACTTCATTCGGGATTTCATTCCACACATGGGCTCCGCTGTATTCTAGGAGTCTCCGGCCATACATATTGTAGCAAGGTGGTAAATTAAATACATTGTTAGTTGCAGCTCTTATTTGTTTCACTGGTAATCTAAATAAACTAAGGGGCAGGGGGTTGTTAGATTTTATTACATTGTTTACTATTTCAGCTATCTTCAGTTTATATGCCATTGATAGGGGTAAGATACGAAGCTGCTGAAAGAGTGGCCTGCTGGGGTATGTATTATTTGAATAAGTTATCATGCGAATAGCTCGTTTTTGAAGGCGAGAAAGAGGATCTAGGTATGTTTTATATGTACCACCCCATGCTTCCAGGCAATAAGATAATTGACTGTGCACAAAGGCGAAATACAGAATGCGTAGAATTGGAAGATCAAAGCAGTCCCTGGCCTTTAGTAAAACATGACAACCATAGGCTAATTTGGAGCAAATATTATTAATTTGTTCTTTCCAGTGCATATCAGACGCACGTAGTTGAGATGCACAACCAGCTAGTGAGAGTTATTCAGCTCGCAGAGCACACTGTTACCTCTGAGATGGTACTGTACTAGCAAAATGCAAACTCTTTATTTGCCCTTTGTGTACAAATAGCAAGGTGTTGTACGTAATATAATATATATCGTTTTTAATAACTGCCTTTTGATTTAGGTGCCTTCAGGTACAGCGGGTACCCCCAACTGCGGCTAATCACTTCGCTGGACCAAAATACTCCGCAGAAATGCCGAGTGGCGGTGAGCCAGAATGGAAATCAGAAAATGGCTCCTGCGAACCTCCTCACCGATCAGGTAACCAACAAAATGACGAAAGAAGAGTTTCTTTCCGTACATTTTGAACCGTTGTTTTGGGGAAGCAAGAAGTAAATGACAAAACTATACAAGTTCTCTTTTCCATCAAACCTTAGATCATCTTTATTGGGTCTGGAATAAAAGAGGACCTGTCAAGAACTTTTCCCTTACAGTTCTCAGTTGGTGGACGATACTGCCTATTACCTCAGTTTATTAGTTAATGTCCAAGAGCCCTCTGCTTTCTCCCCCAAAACAATTTTTATGTATTGGTGTCTGTTTATGAGTAGTTTCAACAAAAGTAATAATAATACATGCCTGTTGACGCACAGGAAGAAATTGTAACAACCCCTGTAATCTTTCACATTATGTGCGCGATTAGCCTTTTGTTTTCATCACTAGCACCAATACCCTGGTGTATCACTGCGATGAAAACAGTTTGCGTCAGGTGCGAGAAACTTGTTTGCTCAAGTCCAGTGTGCTGATATGCCTTTTTTATCAGCTTTGGCCTTGTTTGATTGCTGCTTTTCATGGACGGTTGTGTAATTTAGAGCTGCCGGAAAAGCGTTCAGAAGCTCAGAAGAAACGTGCGCAAACAACTTCACAAAGATGGGCTTATTTTTTAATGCACACGAAATACATAGTAGCATAGTAGGACGTCCCCATATGGAAGTAAATGAAATGGTACACTGGGTAACGTGTGAACAATACTGAGTCAGTAATATGCTCAGGTATCGAACCCATAAATGAAGACAACACACCTGCCTCACTGGCTCAGGGGCCTTCGATTTACTACAACCGAAAGCTGAGTGAGATAGTGAACGTTTAGCATATTTAAACAACGCGAAGAAACGAAGAATAAACAAGAAACACGCGCAGACACGAAGCGCTGATATCAAATGAATTTTTCATTAGGAAAGACTCATGGTTATATAGCGTTCAAACCCAGTGGCGCAGGCGCACAAGCCATAAAAAGGACAAAAACCAAATACAACTCAAAGGACACGCGTGCAATAACGTCACGAGGTTACAATACTTCCGGTAAGATAATCCAACTCGATCGGGTGTAAGGCCACCGAAAGGCTGGCAACACACAGGATGCGCGATTTGGCGATGAGATGTGACCCTGCTACTTATCTCCTACAGAGCTGATATCTGTGCCTGTGGACAATGTCGGTGCCTCTTAACTCCGCTGAACATATTGTATTAGTATATTTGCCACAGTCGCGGCAATGGATGACAAGATAGGAAGAAGCGGACAAAGCCCCTAGCGACCGCTCCTGCTATGACACTAACGCTGAGGCACCTCCCCCTCTGCCCCGAATACACTTTTCTACACGAGAGCGCTACTTCGTACACAACCCCTGTGTTGCGTGGAACGTATCTGCTGGCGTGTTTGACAGCGCACCTTCCTGCATTAGGCGTCGACTCTTCCAGTTCGTTTCTGAGCGCAGCACGTATTTTGCCGACCTTGCAGCAATGTAGGAAGGTCCAGTGTAAAACACGCGAACAGATACGTGCCGTGCAACACGGGAGTTGTGCATGCAAAGCACCGCTGTTGTGTGGAAAAGTGTATTATGGGCAGCAGAGGGGGAGGTACCTCAACGTTCATCTCAGACAGTACGAGCAGACGCGGAGAGCCCTTGTCCGCTTCTTCCAATCTTGTCATTCATTTCCGGGACTGTGGCAAAGAAAATAATACAGTACGTCCACAGCAGTAGGGGGTACCGATTTTTTCGACAGGCACAGAAAACAGCTGTGTCGGGAGATCCTAGAGGCATTTCTCATCGCCACATCGCACACCCTCGTGTCGCCAAACCTTCGGTGTTGTTACACCTGGTCTAGCTGGATTATCTTGCCGAAACAATTGCAACTTCATGACGTTACTGTACACGTGTCCTTTGAGCTTTTGTTGCTTTGTTTGCGTGTTTTTTTATGCCTTGTTCGCCTGCCCGCACTGGGTTTTAAGCCTTTATGACCGTCAGTCCTTCCGAATAAAAAATTTAGTTCAAAGTCAGCACTTCGTTTTTGTACCTGTTTCTTGCCTAGTCTTCGTTTCTGCGTGCAGTTCATATAAGCTTTCAGTTTGAGCTGCTGATCTTAAGTCGTACGTTCCATTCGACTCGACACAGGGGTCGTACTTCAGTAGAGGAGAAATAGATAAAACAAAGAACACTGTGTGCGGTGCGATGCATGCAAGCGCCCGTTGGAAAACCCCATTTAGTCTGAATTTACCCGGAGTCCTCCACCATAGCGTTCCTCATTTCCTCATAGCCTCATTCATTACGCGACATTGAAACCGTACCGGCCTTTCAATGTAGATGCGAGAACGGAAGAAAAAAGGTAGTAGTAGCAGTTCTTAACTCCTCTACTCCGGGTGCTCCGAATACTCTTCATATGAAACGCACGCCTTGTTCTGATGTCTGCGTGAAGCTTTAAATAAGTCACAGCGTTGTAAGCAATTTCAAAGGCTCATGTAACGACACTGTGACTGCGGTATGAGGAAGATATGTGAAGGAGAATATGGAGAAAACGTGCAACTTCTAGCCATTGTTTAATGAACCTTCGTTCCTTCATTTATGACAGCCGCTGCAGGACCAGCATGAACATTATGCGGAATAGAACAGTTAGTTACAATCTCTGGAACTGTAAAGGTCACCAATGATGTTATGAGACCCCGAAATGCTTGTCTTTTGCGAATAACCCTGATGTTAGGTTCGCAGCGACTGCGCGTCTATGGGCATTTCCGCCTCTCTCTAGCTTTTATAGAAACTGCATTGCAACTTGCTACTCTGCAGATTGTTAGTGCTCTTGCTTCAACATAGTTACAATTATCATGGGGCAAAATGCTGGCGGTGAGTGTTTCAAACGAAAACCTCCGTGAAGAAGTCAAAGGAGGAAACGAAGACTGAGGGAGCAGGAAAAATACTTACCATACTTTTAGTTTTGATTAACTTTTGATTCACTTTTGAGATCAGCTTTGAGATTAGCTTTGATTCACGCTGCTGTATACTATTCCGCTGTGGCCGCAGCCTCTTGGCCCACGTGTTTAAATGGCAACCTCTGGCGCTGCGCTATGGGTATTGTGCTCTTCATAAGTTTTGATCAGTTTGTTTTGCGCTGAGTATGTTTGCAAAGGTCGCTGAGTAAATCGGTTTCAAGAAAATCAAAGCCGTAGAAACTTACATTCGACGCACTTCTCTTAGCAGCCCGACGCGCTCGGCGAGTAGACGAACAGCGACTTCGACTCCGAAGCCAATCATCGCATGCTAAAGCGAGAAATCGGGAGAGTGCATTGGAAGAGCAGCAGATGTGAGAAGAGAAGTAGAAATAAAGTGATGATTTTGGCTAGGGGATGCCTAAGGCTGACGCAAACTTACCGCATCACATTGCAAGGTTGCCTGTCAATTTCTTTTTCACCCGTATTGCGTGCATACCACTTGTTGCGATTACCGTTTGTAAAAGTGCACAGGTTTCGCTAGAAAATACGGCGATAACTACTGCTCGAGACACAAAGCTGAGCAAAGAGGCGGAAGAGAGCAACCTCAGTTGGATAATCCAGTGACCCTTGCACACCTGTGAGGAATCATTCAAGCAAACGTTTGTCAGCCTGCCACGCTATTCTTCTAGAACACCTTTCCATATCCCTGAACCGACTCTGTCCTTTAGTCTCCGTATGTAGGGCTCTATGAACTCCCGCCAAGGGGGACCGCCATTGGAGGAAAGACGTTCGTTTGGCTGGCAGACTGACGATTCCCTCTCCGTCTAGGTGCTAATGCTTGAGCATCAAGAACTACTTTCCTTCCTTTTTATTAGTTTTGTCCCCTACAAGAGTGGACGCGACGATGAGCACACAGATTGCACGTTCGACTTAGCAACCCATCGTCGAATTCCAGCCGTAGTAGCAATAAAGAGCAAAGGGCGCTAAAAAAAGAGAACGAAAGTCTTTTGCGTCAAAAATAAAGAAAGAGGTAGTGAAGTCGAGCAAAGCTGACAGCACTGAAAAAAAAAAAACTTTTCATTGCCACACAACAGGGAGAACGTGACTACTGTAATGCCATATAGATTAGCGTAGTTTAAATTTCAAACAGTGTCTGTCTTTGGCCAAGAGCAACAATTCGTGCAGTCTTCATTCCGTGTACCCACTTCGTTTCGAGCGAATATGCCACTTAGATCCCAATAGTTGTGCAAAATGGGCGATATGCCCAGTGTCAAGAATTCACCCAACACATATTTGAAAAATTTCACCAACGCTAACGTGTTTCGCAACTTAGTTTTTCAGGTAGATGAGTTCAAATATTCTGAGAATTTCGATTTTTCTTCGTACTTTGATTGCTAGAGTGTAAAATTACCAAAATGACTAATGTCGAAGTATAGTAGAAAAAAAGATTTTTAGGGTGTTTAGATGGATGGCTTTCCATTTTACAGCCAAAGCTATTATATCGTTGATTTTGCCTTATAGTCTCGCATGTACCGCTTAGTAGACTGATTATTAAAACCTAAGTATTTGAATCTGATTTGTCGATTTTAATTTCATTTCATTCAATTCAAGTCAATGGCCATCCCCTGCCAACCGTATCATGCTGCGGCAACACGTCACGAAGGGAAGGTGGCAAACTTGGGAGAGGGAGGTCTTCCTCTTTACTTTTAGGGTTGAAGAGGAAGAGGAAAGTGCGAGAGGGCAGAGAGAGAGGCTGGGAGGTGAGGGGTGGCCTAGTGGCCTCAGAGGTTATGATGAGAGAGCAGGAATTGGCAACCGGAAAAACCGCAAGGGAAAAACACAAACAGTGGCTACTAGGAAAGGTGTAGGTAATCGGAGTAAGGCCCTCCCTGAGGTTGGTTCAAACGCAGAATGCAGAGCTATATATCTAAAGGAGTCTAAAAAAGCTTTTGCTAATTCACGTGTTAAGCCAGTAAACCTACCTCTACAGTTTTTTCTCACTGATCTGCGCGGTTTAATGGCGTTATGGCTTTCTTCTTGAACAGAGAGCTTCCCGAAAAGCGGCTTAGCTGTTCTTGTGTGTTTTCTACTTCTACGAACTCCCTGAACGCAGGCCGAGAGGACAAACCGATCCCATTAGACACGTGTTGGATTGTGCCTGTTGCAATGGCCGGTGCTTCTTTCCTGGTGACCATGCCTTGGTCCTGGTTTGGCCTGCTTTTCGTCCTGTTCCTGGAAAAGTTCGGAATCACAAGGGAAGAAGCTTCCTGGCCAAAAAGCATCGGCATCATGCTCAGCCACCTTTCAGGTGCGAGAAATGACGGACACAGCTGTGCGGTGTTTTTTGTGGTGTGTTTCTGCTTGCGTCTAATGTAGTTTGGAAGACTGCTCATGTTTGTTTTTTTGCGATAAGCACAAGGATGGAGGAGAGGTTTCATCGCAGAAGAGGGCGAGAGAACGAGGGCGAGACGCGAATATAACTCGCCAGCGTTCACTTTAAAATGACGTTTTATTAGACACATTTTGTTTCAGCGAACGCTTCTCCTTTCATTACCGATCGATGAGATAGTACAAGACTTCTTTGTAGTATATCACATGTACAGAGCCGGATCTGCGTGCATAAATGGATGCTCATTACCGGTGATGAGTCGTGAATGGTGAGAAGAGCTAGTAATAGAAATTTTCAAATAGCGAACTGAATGTACTGCTATTTGAGTCTTTAAAACACATCAAACAGGAATTGTATGAATTAATGCTCATAATCTTATGCATTTTCATGTGCGCGATAGTTTCAGAATAACTGGAACAAGCAAAGCATCGTGGTATCATTTGTTTATTGATTGATTGATTGATTGATTGATTGACTGATTGATTGATTGATTGATTGATTGATTGATTGATTGATTGATTGATTGATTGATTGATTGATTGATCGTACCCTCAAGGCATGAGGCATTGCAGATGGCGATGGGCACAACACAGAAAATAAGAATGGGGTATGGGCAAGTCGAATTCGTAGATATATAATGTTAGCTAACGTGGCTTGAAATCGATTGTTGATGTTGGTCTCGAATGGCACCAAGCAGTCCGGGAAGGTGGTGCACGCCCCTGGACATTTGGAGAATGAAGGCGCGCTTCACGTTTTGTTATGCCTGACGCTATTCCAAACCTTGTGCGCGTCGTCCAGTCGTGGAGTGATGGACCAAGACGGAAGAATGTGTTCGCTACGAACATTGGAGCATATGTGAAACGTTCAAACGACTAAGAAACGCGAAAAAGTTTCCTTGAAAGGCAGTGAAGGTGGGATTAACATGCTTTTCATTGATAATATGCTGGCTGTTCATTGAAAATATGAATTGCAGATAGTTTTTCTAGTACGTCCTAGGGCGTCAGTTTGGTCAGTACAATTTGGGTCCTAAATGGATGCCTCATTTATGGAATTTAGTTCGCTACGAAGATAACTTTTACAAAACGAACTGTTCTGCATTACAAGTGCCTTGCAAAATTTAGTAAGCATATATTAAGTGCATGTCTGACGCCAGCTGCTCTCATTCTGCGCATAACATTGCACACTGAACTCCTTGCAGGGTTGGCTGTCTACTTACTCCAACGACAGATAAAGACATACTATGTCGTTCTCCTCAGCACCATTCTCACCTCGGCAGCGTTTGTTTTCTCAGCGTTAGCGCAGGATATCTTTTGGATGACTATGACCTTCGGCGTGATGCATGGTAAGTGCTCTTGCTATTCAGGCCCGATGCATCTGATGAAATTTCTGGCTGTCACCTACACAAGTACGCATGCAACCAGAATTTTCGCTGGCCTCTAAGCAGCACGGTGTACTGACCACTGTTTTAACCCTCAACCTCTGACCAATGTGTCTTAAGGCGTTAGGCACAATTTATACTTTGATATCCTTCCCCGAAAATTACGGCCCAAAACTGTAAACCTATGCACTTCCCAGTCACCATCTCAAGTAACGCATCCTTGCCGTTCCATGGAGCTCCTTGAAATGCGCGTAGAAGAAGTTATGATTAATACGCTGGAAATGTATTAGGCCACATACCTGTCGCCGGTGTTCCTACTAGTCTGTCACATTCAGGGCTGCCTCATTTGACAAAATCAGAAGCTACTCAAGAAGAACTCTAGTTTGAGCTAGTTGGTTCATGACTCACAAAGAAAACGGCGAGAAATACGGGGTCAAAGCAAACATACACGCTGGTCCTGTCGTGTATGTTTCTCTTTTGTCCCCGTATTTCGCAGTGTTTCCTTTGTTAATCGGAAGCTACCCAGCTTATTTTCTCGAAAAACTCTGCCGCCAGTTTCGTGGGTAACTGCTATAACTTACACTCCAGTAAGGGTGACAGGCTGTGCCACATATCCTTTCATTGGGACCCATAGAGGTAGCCCTAGCAAGATATCTGGTCTTCTTTTGCTATCCTTAGTTAAGGCAATGTTTTGTAGCTGTGTTCACTGGCAGGTCGTAGGGCCGAGTGAAATCTCCGAATTAACCGAAGGGCGTCTTATCGGAAGAGCCAAAATCTATGCTAATGGGTCCCACATCGACATAGCTTCAATTATTTATTCTGCAACCCTTCATCTCTTCGGATAAGATATTGGCGTGGCAAGAACTTCTTTCTCACTTCTACCATATGATGCAATAACCGCAATAACCGCAAAATTGGACACGTAAATCTCGTCTCTGGGACATGTTTATGACCTAAACCCAAACGCACATAAGCGGGCGTGCGTGCCTACGCTGCGTAACTCAAAGCAGACGCTGCAAATAGCTACTTTGCGCAATGTGGACCTTTTCCTTCTATCGTGTCGGTTTTTAAGAGTATTTTATTATGGATTGTCGTGAAAAGTGCAATGATTCCGGTGTCGGCACTGACCACTTGGTGGAGCGTAAAAGGCCGAAGAGAAAAGCTCCTGCGTACAGTCGAAGTAGTGCAGATCACATCTACCGGATTTGTCTTTAAACGCCGCTCATCCGGCTGTCCGCTCCTCGTTGTCTCACGCGCCAGTGAGGCAACGGAATGCAGGGTGATTTCGCGGTTGAGCACCTCTTCTGAGGGCAGCTTGACAGAAAATAGGACATAGAATAGGGCTGAGCAGCTCAAAAGTTCAAAGAAAACAATGAACCTTGAAACAAAAAACTAAAGAGGTGTGCGTACTACTTTGTGTTTTGTTATTTTTACAACTATCATCAAAATAAACTCAAGCACGAAAAGAAAAAGACGCTTATAGCAGAAACTGTAACCACAGCCTCCGCGTGCCATCAGCAGTGCTCAGACCTCGTCTACGAGTTGATCTCATTAAACCCGAACATACACCGGGCTGATTAAGGAAGAGTTTTGAATACTCGCCTAATATCAGCCCTTACACAATAACAACATAGCCAGAAAAATTTCAGTTCACATGCCCTATTAAAACGAAAATAAACTTAGCAGAAAGTATTTCAGAGGTACGCTAATATGTGGCCTGTTCTAAAGCAGAACGATTTTCTAATCGACTGCCATATTTACGTGTGATTTTACCTTACCGATGCCCTCCAGACACATGTCTCTATTGCTAGCGCACAGCTACTTACTAAATCTTTCAACTAGTTTATTATTTGCGTATTTTGCGTGCGAAAATTAATGTTTGCGCGCTGAAAGTCATTCTTAAGTAAATCATCACAAATCGCCACTCCTTCACGTCATACAGCTACCGTCACGCAGTGACGGCAGTGCTAATACCGGCGCTCCTCTATTTCAATTCAACTTTCCTTGCAATCCTGGCCTTAAGCCCAGACCTTAAGTTCGGGGCTGTTTGTTTCACAGTGATTATAGCATAAATTAACAGACAATGCTGCGATAGTGTAATGCAGCTAAAACAACTTCGAGTGCGTACAAAGAAAACAAAGAATATGTGAACAAAGAAAAAGCCACATGGCGATTATGAGAACAGATACAAGCGCAGCGAACCACAGCGCAGCGTGGTAAAAACTTTTCCTTTTTTTGTACTCTCTGTGCTGTTTGGTTTTAATAGAGGAGATTAAGCGAGAAATCAAGACCAAATATAAGAGTAGACTCGGCAAGCACGTTTGGTTTGGCTGAACTGCTGGTAACTCACTCGAAGTTCCTGCCCTGTCGCCCAGGTTTGGGACACGGAATCTTCCTCACTTCATCCGCCATCTACACGTTGCTTCACTTCGACAGATATCGATCTGTGGCGACCTCCTCCATCTTCATCGCCTATGGCATATCTGCAGTAGTCAGTCAGTTCGTACTTGCTCAGCTCGTGGACACTTACGCTCTCGACGGAGCACTTCTTGTGTACGGAGGGATCCTCATGAACTCCACTGTGGTCGTCCTGCTGGCTAGGAACCCTGCGCCGACAAGACTCTGGTGGCAACGAAGCAAGCAGGACTGTTTGCAGAAGGGGTGCTCCAAACCAGTGTGTTATAACGCAATTACGGACTCAAAAAAGTGAGAGAGCTTCGTTATTACCTCTTTATATACTTTCAGCTGTTCTGCTATGCGGAGTATTTAAGTGGAGAATAGATTTGTGGCGCTCAGTAATTAAAATCAAATACATATTTATAGCGTTTAACGTCCCAAGGCAACTCTGGCTGTGAGGGACGGCCTAGTTTAGGCGTCCCGATAATTTCGATAATTTAACGCCCACAAACTTCACACAATATACGGATCTCTAGCATTTTGACTCATCGAAATGCGACCGCCGCCTCCAGGATCGAACCAGCGCCTTCCGGCTCAGTAGCCGAGCACCATACTACTGAGTCATCATGGTGGCTTTAAATTAAATATATAAAGTTTTTAGAGGCATCAGTAATATGTGTTTTTCAATGTTTGACTGCCGCGCCACGCCGCACGCTTCAGTGCCGCAGTTGTCTTGAGCTTCCAGTAAGGACTCAACTTAAGACAGCAATATTTGCTGAGCTTAATATTTGTTCTTCGCCATCATTATCAGCCTACGTCCGCTGCAAGACATAGGCTTCACCCATAGGTTTCTCCCATAGGCTTCATATTAAAACCAGTCTGCGCTAGCTGCGGCCACCAAAATCCTACATACTGAATTATGTTATGCACCCACGTCACACTGTCCCGTCCCCTGCTTAGAAACTGGTTCTTTGTCATATGCCCATTTTTTCTTTATTGTAATATATGTTGTAAGATAAGATATTGTAAGATAATTATATATGTAAGATAGCTGGATAGACGGTCCTCAATTTCATTTCAATCTCTTTTCATCCCCTCTATTTTGTCCCTCGTGGGTCAGCACTGTCGACTAAACACTATCATGTGCTTTGCTGCTGAGGAATACCGGTAACCAGACCGTCATCATCATCTCCATCATCACCAGTCTGATACGGCCACGGCAGGGCAAAGGCCTGCCCTATGTCTCTCGAATTAACCCAGTCCTTTGCCAGCTTCGGCCAACGTATCCCCGCAAGCTTCTTAATCTCATCCCCCGTCTAACTTGCTGCCGCCCTCTGCTACGGTTGCGTTCTCTTGGAAACCCCTCCGCTACCCTTAAGGCACGGCGTTTATCTTGCCTTCGCGTTACATGCCCTGCCCAAGCCCACTTCTTCCTCTTGATTTCGACTAGGATGTTATCAAGCCGCGTTTGTGTCCTCACCAACTTTGCCCGTTCATGACCAAAGAGTACATGCCAAACGCGCTCAGCTCCAGTTTTATTCTCCTAGATGTTTGATTCTCAAATTTCACTGCTAGCTCCACCTCAGCTGACTGACTCGGAATAGCCAGCCAGACCTGGGCGGTGAAATAATTATTTTTTTTCTCAACTTAGCTCTTCGGATCTGCAGTATCTGCCACAGTTATATTTATTCGCTTCTAATTTCGAATGCTTCGCTGCCTATCTTAATATTTCACTTGCCTCCTTGGCTCTTGTGCTCTGCTTAAGCTTTTTGTTCAAATTATATTTAGACCCATTATTCTGCTCTGCCTGCTTAATTTCTCAGTAATACTTTGCTGTTCATCCACTGAGTAACTTATTAAAGCAATGTAACCAGCAAATGAAAAATCACTCAAGTGTTCTTCATTAACTTTTATTCCCTTCACTTCCCTTTCTATTTATCTCACTACCTCCTGTAAACCCGTGGTGAATTCTTGTGCAGAGATCATGTTATACCTCTGCACTGGAATTTTGTCCGTTTTCCTGTGAATGAATGTAGTAGCTCAGCAGTAAGTATACGTAATTCATAGCGTCTTTATAGGTATGTGCCTCATGTACCCCGTGGCTACGCAATGCCTGTATTACAGGTCATTATTCGACTGAACCAAGCGATTCCCGTAATTTTTTATAAGTTATACAAGGTGCTCCAACTAAAAATAACGAAGTTTTTCAAAGCAACTCTGCGTCGAAGACGAGTGAAAACAAATGAAGGCTCCTTAGAGCTATCTGACCTCATCTTTAGCATTTCTTGGTCTCCGAAAT
The DNA here is from genome assembly GCF_055824585.1 of Amblyomma mixtum. NCBI lineage: Eukaryota > Metazoa > Arthropoda > Arachnida > Ixodida > Ixodidae > Amblyomma > Amblyomma mixtum. The sequence continues at coordinate 184,136,312 of NC_143013.1, forward strand.
TGGTTCAGTAGTAAAGAGTTTCATTGAATCTGGTAAATATAAGATTAATAGAATAAATTTATTTATTTATTTATTCAAATACCCTAAAGGCCCTCTGCAAGAGGGTATTACATAGGGGGGGGGGGGGGGGGGCACACGAAACACACTAATAAAAATATGCGAGAAACAAAATAGTAAGACTAAACAATTTCAGCAAACATAGCAAGAAAACCACAAAATACGCAAACACCAATATTAGAAGTGGATTAAAGTTCAAATAAAGATAAGATAAAAGTGTGAAAATTGAAACACCGGGGGTTCAAGGATAACACAAAAAGAAAAAACTACAATACGATATCGTACAGAGACGTCAAATTCTGATATGAGTCCACAGCATTTGATGAAATTGAACGGTGTTAACTTCAGTGGCAATATCTGACGGTAGATTATTCCAGTCAGCTATGGCTTTAGGGATGAATGATTGTACGTAATGGGCCGAGTGTCTAAAAAAGGTCTAAAAAAGAATTCCGCACAATACAAACACTGTCACGAGAGAATGGCGTTACTTAGGCGCCCCAAAACATGCTCTCTGAGAGTGAAATCTTCTCAGCCCCGGAGGGCTCTCCCCAACGTGGATTCGCGTTTACAGTGGCTGAAAGATATGGGCGAGCTGATGCTAACCCTCTGCCAATCTTTCATTTCAGGCCGCTAAAATATCTATGGAAATGGTACCTTGTTCTAAATATTTCAGTATGCTCTTTTTCAAAATGATCTACAACGTCCTAAACAACTTTTTCTTTCTCTAAGCCAGTATACAAATCGTTACCTGATTAGTCACGACTAAGTAACTACCTTTGGAGAAAAAAACACTACCAACTAGGCCCATAGGACTCTCAGCAGCACTCATTTAGCTTCACTCACCTAGGACAGTCCTTGCACTTTTTTAACACCTGGCTAGATTTAGCGGGTACACCCGGTGCATGGGGCGATTAAATTCAGCGCATTTCTCTTCCAGATGAGTGATGGTGTGAATATGTTATAATCTCCTGTACCCTATCCTTAAGCCAGAGCACTCATTTCATTGACTCAAGTGTAAGGCTGCTATAACTCTATAAGACATGACCTTAGCAAACACCTTTTGAGCAGCAAACATCTTGTGAGCGTCTGGTCAGTGTGTGGGTTTTAAAGTTTCTGACATCCTGTTTCTTGTGGATGCCCCTGAAGACACCATTAAGCTACAAAATGATATAGACACAATTGCATCATGGTGTGAAAAATGGCACATGCCACTTAACCTAGACACATGATACTCACGTACTTCTCTCGTAAACAAACCTAAATTAACTGCGCATACCATATCGATTCAACTCCCATTGCCTGTACTTCCCTTTCCAAATACCTTGGTGTTCACCTGACATCATCCTTATCACGGGTCACTCATATTAATTCAAATTGCTCCCAGGCCTCAGGCACTTTCGGTTATCTGCGACGGAACCTAACATCAGCACCACCTGAAATCAGACAACTAGCTTATCAGACATACGTACGCCCAAAGCTCGAATACGCCTCATCCACCTGGCACCCCTCGCAAGCATACCTTACAAATGAATTAGAAGCCGTTCAAAATCGCGCTGCGCGGTTTATCATGTCACAGTACTCGCGTGATAGTAGTGTCACTGCACTAAAACGAGCCCTTTCCCTCCCAAGTCTCCAGTCATGTCGCATCGTATCACGCCTATGCCTCCTTCATTCCTTTTTCTACCGCCCTATTAACAGGCACTCTTTGCTACAACCACCATCAAGAATATCCCTTCGCGTAAACCACAGTCGTCCCATAGCTCCCATGAAAGGCCGCACGTCCGCGATGAATGATTCATTCTTTCCAGATGTAATAGCGCGATGGAATTCCCTGCCTGATAATATTGCTTCTTGCATAGATCGAGAAATTTTCCGCACTATTTTAGCGAGTCATCTGTGTCTTACTTGATGTATTCGGCTTTACCTAATAATCTGATCCTGTGTTACTGCCTCCTTTCATGATTTTTTTGCTTTGTTTCGTTCCTTTGCTTTTTGTTTTTGTTGAGCTGGTATCATGTGTTGCTACACACTGTTCTTGCCCCCGCCTTATGTAATGCCCACGGGCCCTTAAGGCTTCAATAAATAAAATGAAATGAAAAACTAGCATTCTGCCAAGCTAGTGGTGCACTAGAAGCCCTAAGGCGATGCGTCTGCTTGGTGGTAAGTTTTCCTTCCACCAAATCGCAACAGTCCTTCAACAGACCTGCCATTCCTTGACCCTCATCTCCATCTTTTCCCGTTGTGCGTTGCTGCTAAGGATTTCTTTTTCGCCACTTTCATCCCCGGCGGTATATTCCGTTCGTCAGCATAAACAGTCTCTCTTAAACCTCATGTTTATTTCGGGTATTCGACAAATCTTTGAAGAATTCCTCAGTCACTCTCATTGCCTTCCCTCTCTGGGAAATGACATTGTGCACGTTTTCTCTCTAGTTACCTTTTACCATGTTTAGACTGCGTCTCTACCTTACAGCATACTGTATTATACTTCCTTTCTTGTTTTAGGTTATAACTGTTATGAATGTTGTACTTATTGATGTCGCTTACGTCACGCTTATTTATGACTTAATTTATTTGTTATTGTACTCTCCGTGCCGAAGATATTACAGAGGCGAGTGGGCAACTCTGAATAAAAAATAATGAATTCCATAGAGTGGATATTTCATAGAGTGGAATTCCATAGAGTGGAATACAAATTAAACTTTCCCAGAATAAACCAAGTTAGCTAATGCGTCGAGAAAGCTACATTGTGTTCAATCACTGCAGTATCGGGGGCAAGCAGTTCTACTCGACAGAAGTCGAGGGAAGGTGAGATTGAAAAAAAAAATTGTGCAGCATTTTGCAGTGCCGACCTTGTTGACCAAGGGAAATGTATTCTTGTGGTGAAACGAAATAGCCGTGCAGCTTGAAGTGGTAATATGCCTTGTGGACCCAAGTTAAGCGACCGATTTCCCTGCGAGATAAAAAGCGTGAAAGGGAAAAGCGAGCTTCAGCGGCTGTGATACTTCAGGTATGGTTATAATTTGAAAGGATGAAGCGAACAGATTTTTGGTAAGTTCCAGAAAATTTGTATGGTTGTCATGCGTAGGTTTCCACAATGATGCTGCCTATTCAAGTTTAAGACGTGTTGGTATTTTAGAAAGGAGAAATTTCATTGACGATGGAGCGCCGGAGAAGTTGCGAAGTGAATACCCTAACACGCAGTTACCGCTAGTAGTGAACTATTTGAAATGGTTGCACAAAGTTAACTTCGAGTAATTTACACTCCAAGATACTTACCTGCTGCGTTAAAAATATCGCGCGTGTCGTGTCGCTTTCTAACCCGTTATGGTTTGGCGCTGTTTCAGCAGGTATATTTAATTCCATGTTTCATGGCCTGCACAGGTTAGATGCAAAATTAATATAGCAAAGTGTGAATATCGTGGACACAAGTGATTTCTTAAAAAATTACGCAGTCATCTGCAAAAATATGGATGACGCAAGGTAGATAGAAGGAGGGTGATTATACGAATTAAAATAAGAAGAGGTCCAAGGATGGGTTCTTGTGGTACACCGAATAGCATGGTAGCAATTCATATCATCGTGTGTAAACCACAACTATCGACAAAATGCGTAGGAGATACTGTGAAATGCGACGTGTCGATGACTTGGCGCTGACTCTGAGGAGGACTGGAGAGGGAAGGCCTGAGGCAATCGATCAATCCATGACTTCAAGACTTACTTACACAGCGTTTGTACTAGACACCACCAAGAGCTCTATTTATTATAATAAAAGATACTAATTTTTAAGAAACCTGGTGGTTTGCGTGTAAGCCGATACGGGTGCTTCGTATACTTATATATAAACTAATATAAATTATGAGAAGGTTGGCCGTTTTCCTATTTTTGGGTGGTTTGGACCAAGGGCCACTGAAGCTCCGGTTCAAGGAGCTTTCTTTCGCCGTCATCACGACATTGGAGTTAAAAGTCGCAGATTTATTATCAGCTCTGCACCGTGAATGCCTTTTATGCAAATTAATTGTGATATGTACATATTACTTTGCTCATAAGCACGTATTTGTTCAATTTTCGTTGTTTTCTTCTCGTTTCATTTTGGAAGCTCAGAGTGACGGAAAGCTGTCGGCCTAAAGAAAAGACGCGTCAGCGTGAGAGTGCCTCCTTGAGACATGTCCTGGAGCTGTTCTCTACGCCAGCATTCTACGTACTCGTGGCAGCCGTCGTAGTCGGAGACTACACGGCTGGAGAGTACTCCACGACCATCGTCGATTACGGCATCGACAAAGGCATTCCACTGGACAGCGCAAAGCACCTCGTAACATCCGCTTCGATGGGCCAGCTCGCCGGTCGTGTTGTGGTGCCTGTGCTGGCAGACTGCATGCCATTCAGCCGACGACCCCTCTACGTGCTCAGCTTCCTTTGCATCTTTGCGTGCTTGGTGGCGATGCCGCACGTGTTCAGCTTCGGTGCTATATTTGTGCTGGCAGCCGTGACTGGAGTTGCCCAGGGCTACATATTGTGCATCAGGTACGTGCTCATTGCCGAGTTCTTGGGAGTCCAGCGGACGGCGGTCAGCTCTGGCATCGTCGGTGTCGTCATGGTGCCGGTCTCCTTGGTGAGCCCATCCATAATCGGCAAGTAAAAGGACGCTTCCTTCCTCTTACAGTTCATTACGCCAAAAAACTAAGAAAACGCGACTTGCTTACTTGGCATATTTAAATGCTCTCAGGTCTGTTTACGTGACACAAATCTCCAAAACACTTTAAGCTATAAAGCCAGTTTTGTAAACTCAATATTTCTGAAAAAAATAATAATCTTTCACACTTTGATTCTTCAAAATTACCAATAACTATTACTCTTCAAGCATAACAGAACATTGTTCTCTGTATTAACATTTGATTGTGTGTCTGTTATTAAAAATACTTCCCAGAAACTGGCCTCGCAACCTAAAATACGCAGTCTGATACTTTCACTAAGACAACAGGAACTTTGAGTACTATTACACTCAGTTCAGTTGGTCAGTATATTCAATACCATCTTTGGTATCATTGTCATATGGCGATGTTCAACACAGGCGCTTACGGTGGAGTGCTTCGTGTCATTGCGGGTAGGTATACATAATTTCTTCTCAATGCCCACCCGCCTTTCCACTCAACCCCATCTGTCTACAACAGGCTAATGTCAATGCTAAAACAGAAGGCGGGAGTGCGATTAGAGTACAGATTTAGGTATCTGCTGCAAAGAGCCTCGATGGTGTTTGACACGAACGGCCCCTAGTGCGCAGCATGCGCTCCATCTTGACTGTGTCGAAGACACTATTTTTTTCCCCATAGAAAAAGAGCCCGGGTAGCTCATGGCAGGGGACACACCGGAGTGCCTCACTGTTTTTACAAGAATAAATAATGGGTGCTTGTTTTCAGGCATCCGAAACAAATTCAATTCCCCGCCCTCTAATTTCGAAGCACAGCTCAGTTCAAATTGCATGCGCTATCAGAAAGTGCTTCGCATTAGAGTAAATAGGGTGCTGCCTGAAAACGGGCTTCTTAGGAGGCGGAAGCCAATGGGCAAAGGAAGGAGGAGCAAGTGAAGCACTGGCATTGAGGACACAGCGTTTCATTAACGACCCTGTCCTATTGTCATTTTTAAAGACATGTTGCAGTAACCAAGGGGAGAGCTAATATCAAAAGGTTAACTTTCTTAACAGCAAAATTAGAGAGGACTCCTACCCCCCGCCTTCCTCCCCATCGCCCTGCAGCTGGCGTAAAAATGCACAACAATCCTACCACAATGTTCCGTCACGTTGAGTGCGGGTCATCACATGCAGTGTCCGCATTCCTTACTGCCGTTCTCGGAGCACATACAAAATATTTCCAAGACTGAGCGAAAGGAAATGGGTCAGTTCTCGAGATTTATATGTGGAGCGAAAATGAAAAGACGTGCTTGACACTATGCGCACACGGATCACATGGGAACCTGAGCTGAAGCTTTTTATAAAATGTCCGCAAACTATGTTCAATGCATCTTTGTAGCTTTTATAAAATTTAACAGACAATTTTAATACGGTGCTTGCTTTGCTATATCTGTGTTTCTTGTTTTCATTTTTTTGTTCTTTTTTTTCTTGCAGGTCAGTTTCGTGACGCAACAGGTTCCTACGACGGCTACTATCGAATGCTCGGAGCCATGTGCCTCGGGGCCGCAGTTTTGTTCGGAGCCTACGACTTGTGCACGCGACGGAAAGCTGAACGGACTCGTCACGTCAAAGAGCAGAATCTCGAGGACAACAGTGCTTAGTTGAATATGCGCAGTTTTTTCTTCGCCTTGAGAGCCTCGTTTTTCTATTACGAGCTTGAGAAAATTCGTCTACATCAATATTTCGATGCCCGTAAAGCTACAGCGTTTTACTACGCGCATGCGCTTCCAGCGCGGAGAAATACATCGATCTCAAGTTTTTTGTGCATCACTTGTGCCGTGACCGTTTTCTTAGGCACGAGGCCCACAAGGATGTCGGCCGTTTCTTTGAAAGGTAGGATAAATAGAACCCTAATTTAGGAATCAGCAGCCAATCATCCATTTCAAAATTATCATAGTCCTGAATAATATATATCAAGGTAGGTTTCTCGAAAAAATTATTGGTAACCTTCACCTGACCCAGTTTCTTTGTTGCGCCGTAAGTACGGCCACCACATGGCTACACAACAGTATTAGAAGCAGGAATAAAAACTTCCGCTTTTAATTTCATTTCGCACCCTCGCTCCTCCGCCCATAAGCAAAGCGAACAACATATATCGCATCCGTCATTTCCAATAAAACTTATTGCAAATATTATTGTGCTGGTAAAATAAGCTTATTGTGCTCGAAAAAGAAAGACAGCAGGCTGGATTGCTTTGTACATCGAACAAAAATGGTCATCTCAGAGGCTGTACTGCAAAAAAGTGAATGGAGAAGGTGCTTCACAAAAATTAACAGCTTTCCCGTCGTTCTTCGCGCAGCAGAAGCAGTACAGAGACTTTGCCGCATGGCTTCGAATCCACCCAGTCTAAAACCACGTGTCTTCCGCGTCCACACAGATCATATTCTTTTGAAAAGCAGATTCTCAACCCTGAAAGCGCTTACGGTCCTTGCCTACACGCAAAATGTGTTCGGTCAGTGCGTGCGCGCTGAAGGTTTGGCCTGGGCGTATTGGTAAGACGACAATTTTTATAAGAAAGGATAAGCATGCAATTCAGTGGTGCCCCAGCTGAAATCAAGAAAGTGAAATAATTACATAATCTCATGGCAAGATAAACTATGTTCCGTTAGGCTAATAGAGTGGATTCGTTCGCCCTATGAGGCTAAAGGTAATCGGTGGCCGCATTAGCTTCGAAAGTCTGGAAGCTTAGTGACGCCGCAGCTGGCAGATACTAGAGTTAATTGGAGGTAACTCAGAAAAATTTGTCAGGCTGCGGATGTAGTGAGGCTGATGATGATTATAAACTCAGGGCATCAGTGATATGCGACCTGACGTCAGTGATGGCAGAAGCTAGTTTCACCTTTCTCTTCATGTTTCCTTCGTGTCTTTATTGTTTAAACCGTTTTCCTTTAATATATCGCAATGTAAATGTATTTGGTATCTGGAAACTTGAACGTCGTCCACCAGCTGCCCGATAAGCGTGTTCCGCAGTTTGACTTCAGCAATAAGGGGTATGTCGAAAGTGTGGGGAGGCTCTCAACAATAAGATTTCGTATCGGTTTTACCCAAACGGCAGCCAGAGTGGAAATTCTGATGGCTGGTGATTCGCATTCGCTCCTTCATCCCGTCAAAGGTCCAAATTTGGAAGGCTTTTTTTTCTTTTCCACATATTTCAAGCCGGCATGACAGGCTTTTTTCAAGTTTTAACTAATCTGAAATGTGGCGCAGTCTATTTGACTGCGCTTATCCGTTTGGAGTTGGCCAATAACTGTATTACAACATGGTAAGGCATCGCCGCTTTCGGTTTAACTACCATCAGCGTTACGCATTTTGGTGCACTTTTTGCCACGGTGAAACTAGCCGAATAAACCCTGTTTTTAGAGTATTCGTTTCTTCTCGTCTTCTTAACACTCCAGTTGACAGTAGTTTAGGTAACCTTTCCCACGCAAACTTCTGCAATTAATGCTAAATTTTTGACAATGAATGTGCCAAAATGGTTGGTTGGTTTCTGGGGTTTAACGTCCCAAAGCGACTAAGGCTATGAGAGACGCCGTAGTGGAGGGCTCCGGAAATTTGGACCACCTGGGGTTCTTTAACGTGCACTGACATCGCACAGTACACGGGCCTCTAGAATTTCTCCTCCAAAGAAATTCTAGCCACCGCGGCCGGGATGGAACCCGCGTCTTTCGGGACAGCAGCCGAGCACCGTAACCGCTGAGCCACCGCGGCGGCTTGTGTGCCAAAATGATTTAATACTGAATTGCACTGGGCCGCAAGGAACAAAGTAACAAAATGAGCACGAATCCAACATTTCTGTGCATGAAAGCGCTTTTTCCGAATACCGTGACTGCCACCACCTATTGATCTTATGCTCTCATGCCTCGCACAGGATGTAGTTCCAAGGCAAAGCACTGTAATTCCACAGCGTTTAGATTAACGCGTAGTATAATAATTATGTTCTGTTGAATAAATAAAGCACAATACTTTTCTTGTAGCTAAAGGAAAGCATCCACAGGAAGGATCAAACTTTAAAATCTCTTGGGGTTGGGGATTAGCAGTTCGCAGCGGGAACAGAGGAACTTGCCAGACTATCGTGATATTTTACGGCTGATGTTAAATCTTACATTTTTAACGCACGCTAGGAAGCTCTTTATCCGCAAAACAACATTCAGTCCAGACATTCCATGCATTTCATTGCCGAATTTTAGATTTGCCACGTGGTAGCAACAATGTCATTAACAATAAACGAGGAAAGTTGCGTAGAATTCATTCTCTTTACTAGGCTGGCGGGTGCCGACAAAAAAAGCTGGACAGCACAGCGGCGGTGGTGGCAACAAGCGCGCTGAGTGGTCGCCGAAGAGAATCACCGGCGCCCTCAGCCGCACTCAGTATAAAGCGTACTTTGAAGGCACGGTGCAAAAGACAACTATCTGGAACCATGTAGAAGGAGTTGGGCGCGTGGCTGCAGTCATTGCGAAAAATTCTCATCCATCTCGCGTCACAAACAAAATAATGAAGCCGCGTGGCGATGCCAGTGACCGTGAAAAAAGAAACAGTACAAAAATTCACGGTACTAGTTCCCTCTGAAGAAAACATTGGCCTGGCAGTTTAAAACAAGAGTGTTCAGAATAAACACGTAGAATAGAAAAATAGACTTTAAAATGGGAATGAGGAAACCTAAAATTTTGTAAAAACCGATGCTGTTGAGTAGACCAGTGTTTATGAGCGCCACTAAAAGCTTCATCAGCTTTGTTTTTGTTGTGCTGGCCCTTCATCGTCGGTGCTGGCCCTTCATCGTCGGTGCTGGCCGCTGGTGTCTGAAGCGCCAACTGTCTCTCTTGCAATACCCCCGGGTGTAAAGGAGCCGTCCTGGCGGCCTAAGGGCGCAAGACGATAGCAGGGTCGTAGTAGGGTTTCAGGCGGTCCAAGTGTACAATATCATGGCTGCGGCAACGGTGATGAGGGGAAGGCGTGAGCGGCTCGACGAGATAATTGACCGCGGACGTTTTCTGAAGAATGCGATAGGGGCCCTGGTATTTGCTCAGCAGTTTTGTAGACTAGACAGGGCTGCAGGTGGCCATCCACATCGAAACCAATGAGTCGGGACAATAAGAAGGCGGCAGAGAGGCAGCAGTGGAGCTTGTTCTCTTTTGACTGTGCTGCATAGGTTGCGATGTGAACGAACGGGCAGGTTGGCGGCAATCTTCGGCAAGAGTAGCGGCTTGAAAGGAGGAATCAAATTCGGATGACTCTGGTCGGTAAGGCAGTGCGATGTCCATGATGGAGGAAGGTTCTCGGCCGTAGAGAAGAAAGTGCGGGCAACACGCAATAGTTGCCTGGGTTGCAGAGTTGTAAGCCTAGGTAACAAAGGGTGCAATACGGTCCTAGTTTCAGTGATGGCTGGCACGAAGACGTTGTGCAGTGAACGATATGACATTCCTGAACAAGGGCTACCGCGATACCAGATAATAAGACCTGAAACCGATGGCTGAGCAACTTCTGAGGCGCACCGTGGCGCAAAATATGTTCTGATTTATGAAACTAGTGACGTACACGCTACCGCAGCTGTATCAGGGCAATGTCCGCATCCGCATAGCGCGTGAGATGATCAATGACGACAATGATTCAGCGGCCCCCTGCGGAAGTGCTGGTAAGAGCACCATAATGGTCGACCCAAACGCGGTCGATTGCGTGGACTGGACAATGTAAAGGCCGCAGAGGAGCAGGTGACTGCGGTGGTGGGTTCCTGCGAGGCTAACGTTTTTTTTTTATTATTATTTATTTGGTCATACTGTTAACCCTCAAATGAGGGTCGTTACAGGGAGGGAACAAAAACAAATACATAAATGATCAATCATGAGTCAGAGTTCAAAATTTGTACACCATTTCTCAAAAATGTATCAACACCTAGCTCAAATTGTTGCACGTTCATACTCTCCACAACATCACTTGGCAATTTGTTCCACATTTCAATTACGTCAGGGAAGAAAGAATACCGGTACACATCCGTACGTGTGTTAATAGGCTGTAGTACCCTGCTGTGGTTTTTCCGGGAACCACGTTTTAGAGGCGCTTTCACATAATGTTCTTTATTTATTTTTAATGTCCCTTGCATTATCTGGAAAAAAAGTTTGAGTCTATGTTTTATTCTTCTAATTTCCAGCGTTTCCAATTCACACTGCTGCATCATCTTTGTAACCGAGTCAGTACGGCGATACTTTGAACATATAAAACGTGCTGAAATCCGCTGTACTCTTTCTACCTTCTTTTTTAAGCATTTTTGGTGAGGGCTCCACACAGCATTCGCATATTCCAGAACTGGTCGTATAAACGTTTTGTAGGCGACTAACTTAATTTCTCTAGTTGCGTTTGGAAGTTTTCTCCTAAGAAAGCAAAGCTTCTGGTACGCTTTTGAATTGATATTCTCAATATGAATACGCCAGTCTAGACGTTCGAGACAAGATCGAGACGTAGTAGCAGAGAAAACGATATATTCATGGCCAGCAGAACCAGAGAAGCAGGGGGATAAGTGTTTTCAGCAGGCCGCCGTGGGCGCTTTGCGGGTCGTCGTGATTACCGTGAAGACGGAGCGGAGATGTCATGGAAACACGCGCAGCCATTTGCGACCATGCGCTACGGCTAACGACGATACAGGAACTGCTCACGCACGACAAAGTGATTGGCTTCATGACAGAGAGCAGTAGAAGGGAGGCGCGCTGATCGGTTGGCTAAGAATGCCAGAACTGAAGCTGTCGAGTGATTCTTGCGCTGCTCAAAATCCATATCAGTAGTGTCAAATGAAGAAGGTGCGAGGCCGGAGATAGTCAATGGAGATAGAGAGTTGATAGAAAATAGAGACTAGAGGGCACAGAGTAGCATGAGAGGGCGTGAGCAAGTCAGTGCTTAAGACCAAACTGATAAACGACCCTAATGTCATGTTCATTTAAACGGAGAGCCCAAAGAGCGGGTCGCCTGGACGGATCATTGACTGAAGACAGCTAGCAAAACGCTCAGTTATCTGTGATAATTCTACGCACAAAAGTTAGCGCAACACACGAGACAATCACACGAAAGGTGGACAGGACAACGCGCTACTGATAATTGATTCTTTATTGAAAGAAACAAGTAATATATAGGCATATCGTCACACCACCTATCAGCTAAAGCAAACGTCACAAGCATGTAAAGGGTCACAAAAACGACAAAAGACACAAAGACTAAAAACACGACGTAGCTAAAAACGATAAAAGTGGCGGAAGAACGTTAAAAATCATGAAACGTGGTGTATAGAGCCAAAGAAATATGACAGAATGGAATCCAATTGAATGATAAGAAAACATATTGCATAAAAACCTAATAAGTGCAGAAAAAATTCACGTGAAGAAAGAAATTCCTAATGAGAGAGGCCTGTGCACTGAACAATTTAGATCACATCGGCAAAAAGAAAACCCGTGTACACGTGCTCGTACGCAGGAAAACCTTTCTAAAAAGCCTTCTTCAGTTTTGTACAAGAACATAGACGCATCGCTAACAGCATTTACGCCATTTTTCTGATAAAACAAGCTTTTTTTAATTCCCGGGACACTGGATCATGGCCTCTACTTAAAACAACGGATTTCTCAAATAAGGCCCAGCAGAAGTTTAGTTCACAGTCCTTACAATGAACAGGCAGATTCGAACCTCTTCCAGTCGCCATCGAACGTTCATGCTCCCTCAACATTTCATTCAGGCACGTCCCGTTTGTCCAATATACACTTTTCCACATGTGAGTGGGATGTGATATATAACCCTTTCACTGCATTCCACGTACCTGCGGGTATGTCTGGTTCCACACGATTTTTCTCTTTTTTTCAGAGTTGACACGAGGACACAATGAGGCCAGCTTACAGGAAGCAGAGAATACTACTAGAACCTTAAATTTAGATGCAACTTTCTTTAGGTTATGGGCAACGCGGTGGGAGTAGCGAACCACTTCTGGCTTAATCACTTGATGAACAGGATTAGGCTGCTTCCTTTCCACGCCTTTTATGATATGAGAAAGGGACTCCACCACACTTGTCAGGACAGGCTGTGGGAAGCCTGCATCCTGAAACCTTACCATCTGAAACTGGAAGCTTCTTTCTATGGTATGGCAACAGGACTTCGCAATGGCGGCCTTTAAACCTGACATGGCAATGGCTCGCTTCACTGTCTTAGGGTGCACCGATATATAAGACAAAAATCTTTTCTGGTCACGAGGGGGCGGTACATCCAACACATCCACTCATTGGTAACGAAACGTTGCAGGTATAAAAACTGTAATTTATCACTTTCTGGTTGCTCCTCTGTAAATACCAACCATCCTCCGTTCTCGCTAAAACTTCTTAGAATTTCGTTGCCTGTGCCTAAGTAGGACTGTGTGTCCCGTTCATTTAGAACGAATAAAAACTCACCTAACTGCCTGAAAACCTTCAATACCCTTTCTTTATTTAACTGCTGATTCACACTTTGATCGATCACTGAAAGGAAAGTATTGCTCAGAACCGGCGCAACACAAGAGCCAATACAAATCCCTTTATTTTTGTATAAACAATTCACTGTCAATGTCTACAACTGCAGCATTAAGGTAAAATTCTAACAAAGTCATAAAATTCCCCAGTGACACACCAGGTGCGTTTTGAAAGGACGTAACCCCACTTTCCTCAATGCATCCTTAACTATGGGGCTGGAGTAGAATAGATCTTTCGCATCATCAGAAAAGAAATACCCAATTTGCTGACTATCTTGAAGAAGTTTAATTTTATCCAAATTTTTTTTTTCTGCTGAAGGATCAGTGACCACAAGCGGCTTAAGATGCTTCAAGAGGAACTGACTCACAAGGCGTTGCCAAGATCACCGTTCGCTTACAATGCAACGTCCTGCAACGCTTAAAATGCAACATCCTCTCATTACCAATGAGAGGATGTGCTGGAGGTACCACCCTCGTGCCCAAAAAGGATTTTTGTCTCATAAATCGGCGCTTTCTAAGACAGTGAAGCGAGCCATTGCCCTGACAGGTTTAAAGGCAGCTATTGCGAAGTCCTGTTGCCATAGAAACAAGCTTGCAGTTTCAGATGGTAAGGCTTCAGTATGCAGGCTTCCCACAGTCTGTACTGACAAGTGTGGTGGAGTCCCTTTTTCATAGCATAAAAGGCGTGGAACGAAATCAGCCTAATCCTGTTCATGAAAGGATTAAGCCAGAAGTGGTTCGCTACTCAGATCGCATTGCCCATAACGTAAAGAAGGTTGCATCTAAATTTAAGGTTCCAGTAGTATTCTCTGCTTCCTGTAATCTGGCCTCATTGTGTCCTCGTGTGAACTCTCAAAAAAGAGAGAAATCCTGTGGAACCAGACATATCCGTAGGTACGTGGATTGTAGTGAAAGGGTTATATATCAGATCACACTCATATGTGGAATAGTGTATATTGGACAAACGGGACGTTGCCTGAATGAAAGGTTGAGGAAGCAGGAACGCTCAATAGGGACTGGAACAGCTTCGAATCTGCCTCTTCATTGCAAGGACTGTGAATAAACTCCTGCTGGCCCATTCTTGAGAAAACTGTGGTTTTAGGTAGAGGCAATGATCGAGTGTCCCGGGAATTAAAAGAAGCTTGTTTGATCAGAAAAAAGGGCGTAAATGTTGTTAGCGATGCATCTGTCTTCTAGTACAAAACAAAAGAAGGTTTTTAATAAGGTTTTCCTGAGTACGAGCACGTGTACACGTGTTTTTTTCCCCAATGTAATCTAAAGTGTTCAGTGCACAAGCCTTTTCATAAGGGTTTCTTGCCTCTTATGTTTTTTCTGCATTTGTTAGGTTTTTCTGCAATATCGTTTTGTTATCATCCTGTTCGATTCCATTCAATCATGGTTCTTTCGCCCTATACACCACGTGTCATGCTTTTTAATTTTCTTGTGGCGCTTTTACCGCGTTTAACTATGTCGTGTTTTTAGACTTTGTGTCTTTAATCTCTCTTATGACCCTTACCGTCATTCTGACGATTGCCGCAGCTGATAGGTGGTGTGAAAGTGTGTCTATATATTACGTCTTTATTTCAATAAAGAATCAGTTGCCAGTAGCGCGTTGGCCTGTCCACCTTTCTTTTGATGGTCTCGTGTATTGCGCTAATTTTTGTACGTAGAACTATGCACTGACTAGCCCAGGAACAAGTGTTACTGAGTATCTGTGATAACATCGAACGGGCGCCCACACAAGGGCGAAATTTTGTGGAAGTGAATATGATGACCGCCCCTTTGTTTTGTCTGAGTAATTAGTAGAGATACAGCGATGGTGTAGAGGTAGAGTATTCGTCTCACGTGCAAGAGGACCGTGGTTTGAGCCGCAGGGCCGCCAAATTCTCTACCAGGAATAAAAACAAACTCCCCGTGTCGATGCAATTGTATTACGAGGCCAGTGGTGCGGCCTGTTCTCGGTGGCCAGAACCGACAACACACTCCCTCACCAGAACAGGATGCGGCCATACTGGTGTAGGGTTGGGCCGCAACCTTCTATGAAGAAACCTATTACGAAACTAAAATGAAATAGCATCGTAGAGGATATTGAGGTCCTCGGAAAGGTACGTTGTAGCGAGCACAGAATTGTACGGTCTCGTAGTAGCTTAAATTTGAAGCGGAAATAAAGGAAACTAGTGAAGTGGAAGCCCGTTAACAAGGTAGCGGCAAGAGGGAAAGTAGGGATATTCAGAATTCCGCTTTAACTGCGGAAGAAGAGCGTAATGTTGAAACAAAGAACGATAACCTCACAGCCATCATTACAGAGTGCGCCGTAAAAGTAGGCAGTAGGATGGTTCGACAGGATACCGGCAAGCTATCTCAGCAGTCGAAAGATCTAACTAAAAAACGCCAAAGCATCCGGGCGTCTAACTGCACAGACGGAATAAAAGTAGCAAAGCTTGGCTTGGTTTGGTTTATTGGGGGTTTAACGTCCCGAAGCAACTTAGGCTATGAGAGACGCCGTAATGAAGAGCTCCGGAAGTTTCGACCACCTGGGATTCTTTAACGTGCACTGACATCGCACAGCACACTGACCTCTAGAATTTCGCCTTCATCAAAATTCGGCCGCCGCGGCCGGGATCGAACCCACGTCTTTCAGGTCAGCAGCCGAGCACCGTAACCACTGAGCCACCACGGCGGGGTACTGGCAAAGCTATCAAAGTTAATAAATAAGCGCAAGGTAGCCGACATAAAGATTTTGATATGGAGAAAATCGATTATGATCTAAAGAATGGAGGTAGCCCTTTCAAGTTCTTTGTACGCAATTGTGTAAGCGGCAAAATTACAGCTGTTTCTCAAAAACTCGAGCACGCAACAGTGATTTCATTATTGCAGTCAAATTGAGCACCCTTCTTGTTGAAAATAAGTTGCTTTTTGTACCATGTCGCGAATGCAGTAAGTAGTATTTCACATAAGAGTGTGCTAGGTAGCACTTTGTGCGCCGTTTTTGTGCAGACAGGTTTAGCCGCGAGTGAAAACATCGATTGTTTTTGCTTAATTTCGAGCGTAATATGCATCTTCGAAACCCAAGCGATTCCACGATACCTAAGGTTTTTACCTGACACACGAGAACCTTTCTATGTTATTATTTCTAACAAATCTGACACTTTGTACGGAATTCTCCACATCGTTGTAAGAACTCACCTGCTGGTCTTTCACGCTCGAAAACTAACAAATTCCTTTTCTTGAGGCTTGAATATACTATTTAGATGAAAAAAGAATTGATTTCAGTGAAAACAAAAAGTGGCGCCTGAAAGGGGTAGACTAAGTGCTGTGAAGAAGACACTGGTAAAAAAAAGTTGTATGCGTTTAGAGACAAAGTGGGCAATGGCATTAGCAATATGGATAATATATTCAAAATAACCGAAGAGTTCAAGACAAATCTATACATTAGCCGATGCAATCAGAGCGTTAATGAGAGAGACAGTAGTGCGACGCAGTGGGACATCCCGCCAGTCACGAAAAAGACAGTAAAGTGTTAGAAGCATTTCAAAGGGGGAAAGCAGCTGGTGAGGATCAGGTAGCAGCAGATTTGTTGAAGGACGGAGGGGAGATTGTGCTAGAAAAACCAGGTATCCTAAATACGCTATGCCTTGTGACCTCGAGTGTACCAGATGCTGGGAAGAACGTTATTATTACCTTAATTCATAAGAAAGGAGACGTCAATTACACGAAAATTGTAGACCCACCAGCTTACTGCCCGTTGCCTACAAGGTATTCACTAAGGTAATCGCTAATAGAGTCAGAACAACCTTAGACTTCAATCAAACAAAGGAGCAGACAGGCTTTCGTAAAAGAAACTCGACAATAGAACATATTCACACTATCAATCACGTGGTACAAAAAGGCGCAGAATATAACCAACCCCTATATAGAGCCTTCATTGATTACAAGAAAAAATTCACTATAAACCTCAGCTGTCATGCAGACATTGCGCAATCAGGGCGTCGAAGAGCATTATGCGCAAATACTAGTCTGTAGCGACTTCATAGCTACCATAGTCCTCCATAAATTCAGCAATAAATTTTCAATAAGGAAGGGTGTCAGGTAGGGAGACATGATGTCCCCAGTGCTATTCAACGCTTCTTAACAGGCGGTATTCCGAGGCCTTAAGCGGGAACAGTCGGGGATAAGAGTTAATAGAGAATACGAAAGTGATCTGTGATTCGGTGATGACATTGCCTTGCTAAGCCACTAAGGATATGAACTGCAAAGCATGATCAATGAGTTAGACATACAGGACATAAGCGCAGAACTAAAGATTAACATGCAGAAAACGAAAGTAATGTTCAGCAGCCTAGCAAGGGAATAGCAGTTCGCAATTGGTAGCTAGGTATTTTAAGTAGTAAGAGAATATGTCTACTTAGAGCAGGTAGTGACCGCTGATCCGGATCATGAGAGGGAAACACTAGAAGTATAAGAATGGGGTGGAGCTCATATGACAGGTTCTCTCAGATCATGAATGGCAGTTACCGATATTCCTCAAGAGATTAGTATAGAACAGCTGTATCTTACCGGTACTCACCTATGGAGCGGAAACGTTGATGCTAACGAAGTGGGTTAAGCTTAAGTTAAGGACAACGCAGCGAGCTATGGAAAGAAAAATGATAGGTGTAACGTTAAGAGATCGGAAGCGGGCGGAGTGAGTGAGGGAACAAACGCTGGTTAATGGCATCCTAGTCGAAATCAAAAGGAAGGAATGGACTTGGGCTGGGCATGCAATTCGAAGGCAAGATAACTGCTGATATACTGAGTGGATACCGAGTGAAGGTCAGCGCACTAGTGGTCGGCAAAAAGTTAGATGGGCGAATGAGATTAACGTGTTTGCGGGGACACCGTGGCAGCAAGTGCGAAAGGATAGGATTAATTGGAGAGACATGGGAGAGGTCTTTGCCCTGCATCGGGCGTAGTCAGGCTGATGCTGAGGATTTAGAGGTGCACGGCTGGCGTAAGGAACGACGTAACCATTAAACCCAGACTTCTTCTGACCCAGAAGGGCACCCAAATCGGTGACGCTGGTGTTGCTGTGGAGTGTTGTAGGGGCTGTAGAGTCGAACGGATGCAAGATCGGAGCAGTGATGACAAGATGGCGCAGCATTGTAAAAACTTCGTCGTGCACATGACACCACGCCGAGAGGTCCTGGCTGCCGACAAAAATTTCAGTCAATCAGGCAATAATTGCAGCAAAATTCATGATGGAACGGCGGAACTACGAGCAATGACCAATAAAGTCTGTGACTTAGATATGGGTTTCAGAAAATCAGTCACTTCGTGAAGCTAGGCACGGTCCGCGAGGGTGTTGTCCTTGGGTACAACGTAGCCCACGATGATCATCTGTCGTACGCCAAAGCGACATTTATTTTAGTTTAGCTGCAGGCTGGCATCCCTGAGCCATCGAAGAACGCTACAGAGGCTAAATAGATGACACAGAAAATCCAGCGAAAAGATGACAACATCATCCATGTCGCAGAGGCACGTCTACTATTTCAGCTCGCGGAGGGTGTTGTCCATCATGCGCTCGTGAACTGGCAGGAGCGTTGCAGAGACTAGAGGGCATCACATTAAATTGATGCAGCCAGACAGGCGTGATAAATGCTGCTTTCGGGGGATAAGCTTCGGCCATCGGCCATAAAGGACTGTAGCGTCAGAGAGAGCAGCACAAGTTATTGGCACGAGAACAGGGAAGAAAGGCGGCACGTCGATGTCGTTGGCGGCGAAAATATGACCAGTAGTAATAGGGGATGCATTCACGAGAGCGCCACAAAGAGGCAACAAATCAATGTGAGCACATACACAGTCGACGATGGCGTGAAGCGTGGACAGAACATCTCACCCAAGGATGATGTGAGATGAACGACCGAGAAAGGCGGACTCATTGGCGTGGGAGAGGTCTCGCATGATGAGGAGGGCGGTGCACGCTGCGTGAGGCCGAATGTCGTCAGCATTGGCGGTTTGAACCTAAATGGCACAAAGTGGCGCCGTCACTTTTTTTTAGTTTCAGGCTGAAGTTGAGTGTAATGACGGATAATGACGGATGATGACGGATGTAATGTAATGACGGAGCACCAGTCTCAATAAAAGCATCAACAGGAATACCTTCAACGCATCAAGAGGAACGCATCAACAAGAATTCGGCACATACTCCTCTAGACGCAGGTTGTAGTCCATTCTCGCGGCGTTTGCCGGACTTTGGCCATGTTGCGTCCATGGAAAAACTTACTGACTGATTGACTACGAGACGAAATACATACCGGAGTTCAGAATTGTTTTTGTTAAAGCAGTTTTTACGGGCCCTCCGGAAACCTGCAAATTTATGGCTAGGAAATAAAATATTCGCAAAGTAAGGCCGCAGGACTGTTTTGTGTCTCATTAAAATCTGTATATTACATCGGAATGAGGTACATAAACCCACCCGGACCACGCGGACATACCTTTCTTCTGTAATTTTCTGCTACGCCTGGACCCCGCACGCTTTAACTTACCTGCCCACGAGTGGACATAACATTGTAATTATTGGCAGCTGGGCGCCGCTTACTCAGTAGCACCATGGCCGAAGGTTGACCGTCAGGGCGAAAGATGGAGCGAGCGCGACGCATAAGAAATGGCGGTCATTAGCCTTCTTCTAGTTGGGTCCCGCTGCCGCCCCACAGTGGAAACGCCAAGAGCTTCTGGTGCAGCGGAAACTTCCGAACATGCGACGGATAAACAAAATCCGCGGAATTTTTTTTTTCAGCATTCATGCCGGTTCTATTGCGCTCCTTTCCTATCGCATGCACCTCCGTCCACCACTTCCCAGCGGTTCCAACATGGGCGTCACAACATGCAGCGCAGACGTGGTTATCCGGGCGGCTCGGTTTGCGAAAATATGGCGGTTTCAACTGCTCCCTCTCCTTTGTGCATATAAGCATTCACAGAGGTAGTGATATGAGCAAACTGTGCCTGGCTGGGGTGGGGGAAATGAGGATTAAAAGATAAAAGGGGACAGGCGAACAAAATATTTATAAACAGAATTGATTTTTGAGGACATTAACCGCACAAAACTGTCTTAGTTCTCTGTGGACACCTCAGCCGCTCACGGAGGGAAAGGAGGAAGGTGGGAGTGAAATGAAGCGGAGTGAAAGAGGTTCCGTTGTGGTGGGCTCCGGAGTAATTTCGACCACTTGGGACATTTAAAAGGGCTCTCAAAGGGACTGAATAAAGTTTCAGTCTGCCTGGGTTGCAGAGCTACGCCGCTTCAAGAATATTGGCCAGCAAAAAAAACGTTAATTCGCTTTGTAGAAGCTTAGTTATCTGTAGTTAAAATCTTAATTACAGGATCATCGCGCCTCCACCTGTGCTGTCGTCACTTTTTGCACGCTGGAAGGTCGGTGCTCCTCCGCCGGCCTCACCTACGGGAATGAAGCTTCCTGACCTGCCGGGGCTACGCGGCTGGCTACGCGGCTTAAGAGCCGCGGCCATGGTGGCTGCCTGACGTCTGAAGAATGTAGCCAATAGCCATCTCTCAACTTGTATACGCAGGAGATAGCGACGGAGGAGGGTGCCAGCATAAAAAAGTCGCCTTGAAGGGCTCGCCTACTTTCGCGCGTTATTGTGGGTTCTCTGCTGCGTGTAGAAATGTATTACTTAGCTCAGGTGTTCATCACCGCTCAGTGCTTTGACTGAGAGAGTTGATGATGCTTCAGAGCCCCTTTAACAACGCACGGACATCGCACAGCAGACGGGCGCCTTTTGCCTGAAAATTTTACCTACATCGAGCCACAATACATGCGCTTCCAAAACGCTTGTAGACGAAGGCACCAATCCAGTGCGCGTAACTCGTAGAAATAGCGAAAATTTTGTTGGGCCACAGCTCGGACGGTAACTGCGTTTTCGGAACTCTAAAAGTTTATGCAAATATTACTTAACGTGGGCTACAAGCCTCTCAATGATTAAGGAGAGTGACTCTTCAATATTATTCATCTAACTAGTATCACACGCGTTAGCTGTATTCTTATGTGCTTCACCACTGACAATGCTAGGCTGAAAAAGCGCTCTTCTAATTTAAAATTCTATATCTTAAACTGTAGAATAAATTGTGTGGAATACCAGGTATTGCCACCGGGCATTGACTCTTTTTTATCCTCAAAGCCGTCGGCACGTGGCTTTATCATTTTGTTTGTCACGCGAGGTGCGACCAGCTTTATCTGGAATGATCATAGCCACGTGCAACCACTTCTAGGTGGTTCGATATTGTTGTGGCTGTTCTTAGTGCGTTATCTTGAAAGGTATTTGTGAGCTTCAAAGAGAGAACGGCTGAAAGCAGCAATGATTTGTGCCTCGATAACCACCGGGCACACAAGTTACTATCTCCGCCACCGATTTGCTCTGTTGTTTTCAGGCTGCAGTGAGCCCAATAAATTGTGAATTTAGTAAACCCTTCAGTCGTATCGTCCATGATTTAGAGCGTTGTCTCCACCACGTGATATTATTATATAGAGAGGTTGTGTGTAGCGGTTGCAATGCTTAGATTTGCGCCAGGCTACAATAATCCTTCTCACAAAAGTGAAGCATCGAGCAGAACAGCGTCCTTCAATGGACGATCCGCCGCACTCATGGAATGATTAGAGGAAGAGGCAGTAGAAAGTGATTTGCTTAATGTGGTTCTTTGTATGGTACGGTTGGTATTAGATAATTTTTCTCCGGCTGGCAATTTATTATACACCACGCAACCCCCGTCTTCTTGCAACCCATAGTTGTACCACACGACACCATGCCATACCTGGTACGGGAGAGGCTTTCCTTAGACCTCACACTGCTACCCACCTACAATAATATCCTATACCATGCCAAACAATGTTCACGTCAAGGGGCAGATGATATACCAGTGTGCTGTCCGCGATGCGAGTGTCCAGTAAATAACAGTCGACGCTGTACATGTGAGTAGCGTGCCACTGAGCTAGCTGTGTAACAGTCCTTGCTCAAGCAGCTATGCGCGCCGACACGCAGAGTGCCGCGTAAATATTTGCGGGCCACCGTGCATGCTGCAGCCTTTAAACCAATCACGAGACAAAGAATAAAAATGAGGCGCTGCCATGCAGAGAACACGGCTCAGGTGCTTTCTCCACTAACATTTCCAGCATTGCCAGGCACTGCCATGCACAGAACACGGCTCAGGTGCTTTCTCCACTAACATTTCCAGCATTGCCAGGCACTACCATGCACAGAACACGGCTCAGGTGCTTTCTCCACTAACATTTCCAGCATTGCCAGGCACTGCCATGCACAGAACACGGCTCAGGTGCTTTCTCCACTAACATTTCCAGCATTGCCAGGCACTGCCATGCACAGAACACGGCTCAGGTGCTTCCTCCACTAACATTTCCTGCATTGCCAGGCCCTGCTCTGGTGCACACGAGCATATTGCGGAATCCAAGAATAACAAATCCCACGTATTACCCAATCGATGAGCCTTTCCGTCGTTCGCTGCATGCTCAAGATGTAACGCAAAAGCTGTGGATGAAAGCTACGCTTCATCTGATCTGCCTAGAAGCTTAGGGTCATGTGTAATGAACCGCTATGATCGTCCTGCCCCTTCCAGCTAACTGTATTATATGCTGCAAGTGGGGCAAACACTAGTTAAAAGGATGGCTCTTTTGAAACACTGTTTGTACCTTTTGAAACAATAGAATTTTTCACGAGGCATGATTCTCGTTTCGTCCGATATTAGTTTGATTCATAGGCACAGTTTGATTAATTTATTTCAGACTACCCTACTGGCCAAGCTGAGAGCGGGTGGGGGGGGGGGGGGGGGGTGGAGACTGAAAAAAAAATCATTGATCCTAGGGACCAAAAAAGCCGAACAAAGGTGCGCAGCATTTAGTTGAGAAACAAGTTAACAAATACCGCACACCTAAACAAAAAAATTCAGAAAAGCACACAATATATAAGCAACCGATTTTAGTGCGGGCACTGAGCACAGAAAAGAAAAAAACGCAATAAACACAAAATATTATAAAGTGTCATGGGTGCAAAAAAGTAAGTAATGCAGACTGAAAATGCGTCAATTTTGGCATTGTCACATTGCTGGATGGCAATGAATTCCACTCGATTATGGCCATAACGAGACATGCTTTTTAGTACTTTAGAGCACAGCTCTTTGGCGCCCATTTCTTGATTCTGCGTCGTAGCCATCGGCATAGCTGTTGACTTAACCGGTTGTCAAAGCAGCAGAGCGAGACGCCACCTGGAAAGCGGTACCCACGGGAAGATCCTCGAGGCTGGCTAGAAGCCTAACGCACCGCTTGCCAGCCTTGAAGAGCTGCGCTTGAATTTTGCATTACCGGCGATAGTAACCTTTTGGCTGCTTCTTTGAGCGCGCAAAGACTGGATATACCTTAAGGGCATGATCTAGGCGAGGGTAAACATTAGGAGGCTGGTCTGATATTCGCTTTGGAAAAGAGAAGGTTATTATGATAAAAGGTAAAAAATTGCAATTCAGCATGTTTTCTGCTCGTGGCTAGTGTTTGAACCTCGAGAGAACGATTCAGTACCGATAGGCTTGGATGACTTCAGTAGGATGAGGTGATAAACCTTTCTGCTTTGTTTTGGACTCATTCGAGAAGATCAGTAAAACTATCGTCCTTAAGGTACTATATCAGTGAAATGTATCTACGTGATGTTCTGATAAGAGTTATGCACGAGGGATGTCTAACATCTTTGTTTGATGAACGAAATGTTGTTTCTGGAGACGAAGTTTCTAAAATTCTTTATTAGTTACGGGCTCTATGTGCACTTTACAGGATAGGTTTCAATGCAGATACACAACAAGGTACTTCAATTTTTAAACTGCTTGAATCCGGTAATTATTGATTGTGTACATATTAAGCGGTGGTTACACTCTAGCTGAAAATCTTAAATGCATAGTTTAAACGATATTAATCTGCATCCGCCATGTGTGGCACCATTCAGTGGATTTATTAAAATCGGACTGAAGACATTAATAGAAATACGAATGCTACATGCGTCAGCGCACCATCAATCTCACTGACTTCCAAGGATGTTTCCAGGTGCGGCCACCTGATATGGGTATTTTCGTTGGAATGACGGACTCAAGGAAGGTGTATGCACCATGCATTTGTGTCACTAAGAGATTGGTTTAACGTGAGCGCTTGTGTTGTCTGCGTCTTTCTGTGTCCTCGTTTGTGTGCATGCTTACGTGGGCTGCAGTAAATCATTCGGACTGTTTATATTGAGAAGGGAGTGAAAAACAGTTCATTACATATCAAGTGATGAACAATACCGGCCCAGTTCAGCGTTCAAACTTCGCAACTTCCTACATCCCCTCTGCCAGGTAACCCTGTTTGGATGACAGAGAGGTATGAATGTCAGATTTACAGTGAGTGAGTGAGTGAGTGAGTGAGTGAGTGAGTGAGTGAGTGAGTGAGTGAGTGAGTGAGTGAGTGAGTGAGTGAGTGAGTGAGTGAGTGAGTGAGTGAGTGAGTGAGTGAGTGAGTGAGTGAGAGAGAGAGTGATTGAGTGAGTGAATTGGCTCTCGAGAGCCTCCGACGTCGACTTCAGTGGGCAGGCTAAGGCTACAGCGGCCTTGCCTGCAGCGCATCTTTGGTCGATTAACCGGAACTGATTGTCCAGGTCCGCAGGAGATTACTGTCTCCCGCTGCTATGGTGCTGGATTCACTATTTTTGTGACTGCTGGGGTTGTGTGAAACCTCAAAGCATCGGAAAGAACAAGTACCACTCACTGTAAAAATGGCGTTATATATCGAACAAATCTCTCAGGTGTGCATTACTGGAAGTTGCGCGTGAATGTTCATAACTAACCCTTTGCATGTAAGTGTGTATGTCTGAACGCATTTTAGACAACGAAAGCTCTTCGCCCCGCTCGATAAAGATCCCAGGCCGTGCGCCTGTTGTATGCGGGCGTTTTTCGTTCTTTTCAGCCATGTTTTCTCTCTTGCAGAACAATGGCTGGGAGTTTATCTGAGCCGTTTGCAAACGATGGGAGGGTATGTTTGTGCACCTCAGGCTTAGTGGGGCTTTGTCCTTTTGTCCAAGTGACGTTGGTCACGAGTGGTGTTATGCCAGACAAGGCTTGTAAAAGAACTATTACAGAGCTTCCTCGTGCAATGTCCCACTCACAGCTATCACCCTAACATTTGGCAGGAATAAAAGCACATAATCGTCTGCATTTGGAAAGTGTTAAACAAGCCTGGACAAAAGCCCTGCCATTGAACCCAGCTCTGAGGCTGCCCGCTAACAATTTTTTAACATATTTCCTAATGCCATCGCACTTTCCTCTGTTGTGCTGCCTTCCGCCAGGTCGACTTAGATCTCCTCAAGTTCATATCTATTCTGATACTCTAAGAGCGGTGCTGTTACCTCTTTAAGCCCAACATGCGTACAAGTTTTCATACAGTCCTAATACTGCTTTTATTTTTTTATAGAATACGATTACAGCGCAATTGTTCGGTAACCGACACTGTTCATTTTGCCAAGCGAGGTTAAAGATATTGCGATTTTTCTTGCTTATTGTACCCTCATGATTCGCACTGTAAATCCGCGGGCAGCTCTTCATTTCCCGGTTTTGCTCTAATGGCAACATATTCGGCAGAAGACAATTTTGAAACTAGGAGCAATTCCAGACAAAAATGCAACGCACAAAAATAAGCCACGAAAAACGCGAGCTTTGGTGACGTAGCCAAGGAGGGCAATTGATACTGATCAGATTCTGACCAGATAAAGTCTTCATTCTGATTACTATCTCTCCCCGACAGGAAAAAACTGCACTGTAGATGGTTTCAAATTCACATCATAATTCCCTCCCCGTTGCTTTACACAGAAACATGTGTTGAGCTCCAATGTCCTCTGAACGGTGGTACTTGTTGAAAATATATGAACGTATTAAAACACAACCTCGACTGGTTCATCCAGAAAATGATCTCAGCTAAAAAAAATCAGTATAATTTTTGTTTTATCGACCTTACACACAGTCCAAAACTTGCATAATTGCCCGCTTATAGCCACGACTAATCGCCAAGCCTTATTTAGCCAAACTACATAGCATGAACGTCTTGGCCCTTGTGACCAGAAGACAAAATGATCATGTTGGCAACATTAGCACATATAACATACGCTGGAAAAGCGACTACTTCGCTTATCAAAGTTAAGTTATTACCGCATAAACAATTAGCTTGCAGGTTAGGGAAGCGTATTATCAATCGTGCGGGTGATAACGGTCGCGTTTGTGCAGCTGCATTGTTTTTGCAACATTGTTTGGCAGAGAAGAAACAACGGAGCTCCATGTGCAACACCGCCTCCGGTCTGTTATCTGTTATTGTCCTGACAGCATTGGCAAGCCCTTTTTTCTGACCTCAAGTTTTCAAGTTCGCGTTGGAATGAATGATGCCATAGCTTTTGTCTTCAAGTATTTGGGAAGTAAGAACATATTTATTTTACAAGCCCGGGTCTAATCTTCCTGAGAAAGGGGATTAGTACTCCTCGCCCAACGCATCGTGGGCGCACGTTGAGAGTAGTGGCAGTATAGGCGCGAATCGGTCGACATTGCTGGAGCGAGCGAGCTCCCACAGTCCCCGAGACGTATCAACGGTATGGATTTTCGAATGTCTTACTGTGCGGCTTTGATGTGTCGGCCCCCACCAAGGCGTGCTGGTTGTTGGAATGTGCATGGCAGTGTGTGAAAGTTGGCCGTGCAGATAGACCATGAATGTAATGTTTGTAGCTTTGTGTCGTCAGTGTCTGTCTTTGCGCGACGGACAACGTTTCCATGCTCGCATGGCATGTGTTTCGTTTGGAAGGGTAACGATCTACTGATGTTTCTTACTTCACCAAGATCTCGCGAGTGAGTTTTGGGAGTTGTTCCCCATGGTGCCATGGGTTGTAGTCCTCTGGCCACAGGAAAATAGGTTCCATGTTTACGTCAGCGTTTGAGATCGCTTGAGCTTTTAAATCATTCCAGAATAACTTCTAGGAAAGGAGTATCTTGTAATTTTGTGGCGATACATATTTTATTCATTGATTTAGATTACTTTGGTTAACCTCAAGGCGAAAGTAATTACATAGGTAGCGCTTAGAAGTATGTTTGAATAACAGGTATGAGTGCTTCCTGGTTATACAAGATTGGATAAAATATTGCGCAATCTTGGCTACATTCCTAGTTATCCAATGTTAGCCAAGGCACTGCGAGAACGGGAATGATAGCAGTGTAGGTGACCTATCCTGAAATACGGTTCCAGTTGTACGAGATACGTGGCATTAATAACTCAAGAAGAGCTTTCGTGAGATGCATTCCTTCCATTTCGTTATTTTTTCCTTCACTGTACAGTGATTATGAAGGCAAGAAAGCTGTTCAAGCACGGCTTGAGGTATTCTTGGCTTCCTTAGCAGGCATTGCCACTAGCGAAGAACAGGACGAGACAACGCACTAAGACGTAGCTCGGTCACGTTTGAAACAAAATTCACAACAAAAATGAAAACGTATTACAAGATAAAAATAGCACACTGAAGATACATTTCATCAGACTGCATACATCGAGTGCACAATAACTACACAGTGCTAGAAATTAGCCTAGTAAGCTTATAAATATGGCAATGCAATCAGAAATCCTTAGTTTAGCAGCGTCGATACCGGATTTATATATTCATTTAACAAGCATGGTAACATATCATGAAGCTTTTCGCGACTATAATTCGTGCGGCATGAAATTTCCCAACAGTGTGTTTACCTCGTGGTGTGGACTTAATGGGCTGGGTACAGCCTGGAAATGTTGGTAAGCATATTATTTTCCCGCTTATTACTAGTATAGTGCTCTTGTGACAGCATAGATATAGATCAGTAACTCGGAGTTCATTGAACTCTTTAAAGAGCTGGGAGGTAGACTAAGTATGGTACTATAGCAATAATTCGCACGACTTTTTTTTGTTACTAGTATATATGATGATGCTGATGATGAACTTTTTTATGGCGCAAGGGGAACTGTTGCTAAAGTGCGCCATGGCAGAAGGTTTTTCTTTTCTTTTCGTTTTTACTGAAGGTGGGGTGAAAAACCTATTTAAAAAGCATTTCACCCTAAAGAAGCCGAGAACCAGGCAAGGGAAAGCTTGTGCGCATTGCTTCACTGGTGGGTTCCCAGTGGCGCTGGGGACCGAACCCCGCACATCCCTGTTATTAGTATATACAGCAGGGGAGGACGGGGTAGTTGGTGGTTCGTACCTTAAAGCATATTGCAAACGCGCGAACGACAAGGCACAAAGAAAGAAAAAGACAGGATTGACAGTTATTGTAGCATAAACAGACAGTTATTGCAGCTTGTTTAGGTTACTTTCTATGGTTCAGTCCCATACTAGAAATCAGTTATCTGGGCAAGGATGCAAAAAGGGATCCATATCCAGGGTATATCACCTAAGACTTCACACGATTAAAAAAAGGGGGCATCTTTATTTAGAAGGGCGCTTTTTCGGCTTAGCACTGCCAGCGGCGTAGGACATCAGAATACAGTTAATACGTGTCAACTAGCAAGCTCATTAACTAATATTGAATTGTTAACTTTTCAACTATTGCTATTAGGCTCCTTAATTATTAAGAGGCGTGTAGCCCACCGTAAGAAATATCAGTATCAGTTATACAACTTCGAAAATGCGGTTACCCTCGGAGCAGCGCCCAAACAAATTCTGCCTATATCGCGCCAAAATACACGCGCTTTTGAGAAGTTTCCAGGCAAAGTAACCTCTCCAGTGCACGTTACTATTGAAATAACCAAAATTTGTTCGGCCATATCGACGAGGGTAACCGAATTTTCGAAATTCCAAAAACTGATATAGATGACACTTGAGTTGGGCTACACGCCTCTAAATAATTAAGGAACCTAACAGTAATAGTTCAACAGTTAACTATTGAGTGTTAGTTAACCAGCCCGCTAATTAGCACGCCTTAGCTTGATTCTGATCTACTGCAGTGCTGACAACGCTAAACCTACTTTTAAAAGTTGTCTTATGTCTTAGGTGCAACACCCTGCATGATTAACTTCAGTCCATCAGTTAAAAGATGCGGGTATTGACTTAATATTCCTATCTCACTGCTCGGTTTCTTCAACGCAACCTTTACGGGATCATCCAATTGCAATTTATTTCAAAAATCTATACACACCAAGAACTTTAACACTTTGTATGATTTCAATCTTAGAAGATCTAATCATGACCTCATCAATTACGGTCACCTGCTTACCCTAAGTTTAAAAATATTCTTTTTTTTCTTAGTATTTAGTTTCAAGTGGCCATTGTCGTCCACTAATATACCACTCGTTCCACATCGTTTGCCTTTACAATAGTGCCATTAACATAAAATGTAGCTGCAAATACACTGATATCGTCAGTATGAAGAAAAAGTTAACTTCTGGCGAGATATTAACGAGATCACTTCCAGGAGGAAGAGCAGCGAACATAAAAAACCACCTTGTGGAACACCGGGTAATTTGTTGTTTTTTTTTCATTTTATTTCATTTACTTGCTTCTTAAGGGCGCGAGGGCATTACATAAGTGTGAGGCGAATTAACGCGATGTATATTTCTTGAATGTGGAAAAAGGTGAAGAAAAAGACATAAAATACAACTAAGGGAAACAAAGACAAAAACAAGAAAAGGTGACTTTCTAGACACCTCTCGTGTGCGCCTGCCCTCCTTCTGTCCCGTTTCTGTGCACCGTGTTCTTTCACAATGTTTTTTCCTTTCCAAACAACACCGTGCTAAGCTTTCGAACGTGAATTTGCTACCGTCAGCAATGGCTATGTGACATGGCTGCGTCTAACATGAGGTGAACTAGACAATATTTTCATTTATGACACCCTGACGCGGCGCGTACGCGAGAGCAGACCTCGTGATGGTGGTGGAAAAACTTTTATTTAGCAACCCTTAGCAGGAAGCCAGTGAGGGTGGGGATAGGCCTCCCCGTCATGCTGGTCCAGGGCCGGACGGGATTCAGAAGGTTGTGCCCCGGTGCGAGCCGCCCGGAACAAATCAGGCGAATGGGTATGCCCTGCGGGCCGTGTTTGTACTCCTCGGGTCTAGAGCATTTCCAGTGACTCAGATAAACCGGAGGATATGTCATACAAGCATAATTTCGATTCAGTCGTTAAAAGTTTCATTGTATCATGTGCTGGCTTCACTTCAACTTCAAATTCAAATTTGCTTAAACTTCATTTACTGCACGCGGATGGATGCGTCTGCTGAATTCCTATTTCGATCGCATGGTTTTGCTTCTTAGCAGTGCCGTTGCGTTATAACACAGCCTTGATTTGAGGAGTCATGAATAACAAATGCGTTTTTAACTATTCGCTTGGAGCAAGGAGCAGAATGAGCTGTTAGACTTACACATGCATTATTCGGCTCATCTATCCACCGACGTATTAGGACCCACATGCAATCTCAATTACAGGAGACAGAGATTCCAATATGGGGAGTCATTACATCACGTCGAAGGAGCCCGCTGAGCTGCCAGTTGAAATCGAGCCGAAGAAATGTGGTCAGCGTGACATGGAATCTCCTACAGGACCAGGTAATCGCTGACGGGCTCACGATGAACGCATAAATGTGCATTTTATAACAGCTGCATAAACGCAACAAGCGGCTGCGAAAAACAAATGAATTCGAGCACCTTACTAAGCACTACGTCGTTTGTGAAGCCTCTAAAGTCAAAGTTACTTTAACCTTTTACACAAGTTCCCATTTTAATGTATAAACTTGGAATGTTCACAAACAAATGGGTCTGTAAGCTGGAAGGGTCTGTTTGCTTTGAACAGCCTTTAGAGCTTTTCTACTGATGTTTATTCAAAACATTTTCTTATGCAGCTGTGTTGTTTATGCCGTGAAAGTTTGCAATCATTAATATAAATATTTTTAAAACTGATGCAGTTTACGTAAAGCAGGCGCCGAAAATCCGAAAGACACCATAACAGATTTTCAGCCAGCAACGAATTATATTCAAAGTTTTCATAGCACATATTGTTGGTAGCCGCGAAGAAGAAGGTTGGGAGAATAATAGCGACCGGGTGATCGTTCTTCATAGCACTTATTGATAGAAGCCACACAGGAGATGGTTGGGAGCAGGATAGCAACCGGGCGCCCTTCGCAGGAGGACGAAGGTGAAGAGGGAAAGAAGCAGCTACACTGTAGAACACCCCAAGAACACGAAGTACGCTTACCGTACCGTACGAAGTACCCGAAGTACCTAATTTAACAACCAAAATATCTCGCTTCCGCTATTATTTTCATAGTCTCACAAATGCCGCAACTACAGCCATGCTTGCAACGATATTTACAATCCAATACACATCGAAAGTCGATCTCGCCTTCTTTCGTTATCAGTTTCGTTGTGTTCTTTTTTTCTGTGATCATATTCGGGAGATAAACATACCCTTTCTGCCAGCACCAGTGATATGCTAATCTTTACTCGAGTGGGTGCCTGGAATGGTACCGTTCTCTGTCAGCTGCACTTTGGACCGCAGCTGCAGCGCTCTTTGCACCACGGAGTTCAGTCAAGAGTGATTGCCACCTCTTGAAGGCCGGAATGAGCTGTTTGTTTAATGTGCCGACAACACTGCCAAGAAGCTGTCGCTATGATTTGGGTCATGTGAGCTGTGGACTTGGGAACCACGCGCGAGACTTGCTTCGCAATCAGCAAACACACCAATATGCCTGCCGTCAACCGAAGCAGTTTTTCTTTGTAGTCTGCGGCTCTTCTGTCCAATTCTCTTTCCGAATGCTTATCACTAGGCTTGTACTCACGCACATTTCTTGAAGGTTGCTGCTTAGGTTTGGGAGTTTAATTTTCTCCCGTGGACATTGACATCCCGTGAACGGTACAACGCCCAGGCGGCGATTTGTAAGGTCATGAGCGTCACAAAACTTACTACTACTCAGGGAGTTAACTTGTCAAAAGGTGACCCGAACATCCTTCGCTATAATCAATGCCCAAAACCTATGCCAGGCTACTCATGGAGGCATCATACGCCTGCAGAGGACCGATACGCGACTTTCTAATTTACATGCCACAACTTGCAAGGTAAACCCAATTACTGATAATAAATCCCATGAACAGTTAACAGCTATGAGCCTGATTTCTAGGGCATACTAAGGAAATTTTAGTCTCGATTTAGATGGCTCTAAGCTTTTTCATTGAATCTGCGATTCGGACTGAGACTCCTTCCGGCAGCGGCGATAACCTCCCAGTTTCCATAGGCTAGAACAAAGAAAATAGAGAGCAACAGCCTTCATCATCGCATGTGGTGCGCTAAAAATAGCACGCCGTTCCTCAATAAAAGTAGCCGTTAGCTTCTTTTTGAGCAAATGAAACTTGTGTTGTCATGTTCGAAACATCCCGCTAGCCTTTCTTTTCATGGTCAGTGCAGTGACGTGTTTCTTCTCTGTGCTCCGAAAGTGGTCTTCGTCAGTGTACCACTGCCCGCTTGCTGCGCGGAACGAACTATCTTCAAATGCTAATGTGTTGCAGCAACATTATTCGCTCTTGCTCATGTTAGCTCAAGCGCGATCCTGCAGTATTGAGATCTGATCGTCAGGGTGTCTAATCGTTACCTCTAACGTTGCGATACATATTTCCGTATAGTGAGCCCAACATGTGGATCTGCGGGCATTCGATTCCCACGCAGTCGCCGTGTTCAATCTTTATTTAGTTTTTGGTGGTTGGCAGCCCGCGTTAACACAGCGAACAATTTGTTTCAAAAGCGCTCATCTGCTCACTGCATGCCTTCCCCGCTGAGTCGCAGTACCGCTGCAAAATATATAGCCATTACACGCAGTGTAATGCAACTGATAAGCGCGAGGTGTTGAGACACAATCACGTTTGACCGCCACTCCATTATCGTGTATACCACTTACCCAGGGTGCTCCGAACTCCCTCCAAGTTATCAGTTCTCGCCGCCATCCAAATTCCGCGAAAGCCGGCGCGCGTAGACTGAAGATAGCAGCAACAGCTGTTCTTCTAGAGTGGTCACGACAGTGTATCTTTAAGGCAACCTCTCCCCGTCCCCATGAAGCCGCAGTTTTTGTGCAAGTCCAAGCCTCCTGAGCCCCGACTATGGAAATTTGTCCAATATATTGGACATTGGTTATTAAGTCAGTACTCGTACATCAAAGCATTCATCTTCATGAAATCCGGTTGTCCAATACATTGGACAACTGGTGGTGCCATCTGTGCTTCGTTTTTGAAATTAAATTATTCACTTTCACGCCAAAACGCTTCGACAATGGCAAAGTTCAGTGGCACGGCGTTCTAGGCCACCTGCTAGAACTAAGTATTGTTTCTGGCATTTTTGCTAGGGTTGTGAGAATAGTACTTTTTCCAAACCGAATCGAACACGAATATTACACTGTTGCTATCGAATGGAATACAAATAATTTAGCTAAAAAGCGAATCGAGTACGAATCAAATAGTGAAAGCAGCGAATCGAATATATTTATTTATTTATTTATTTCATTACCCTCAGGGCCAGAGGGCATTACAGAGGGGAATGGGTTACAAACGAAAGTGAAACGAAAAATACAGCTGTAAATACACATGAATTTTTTAGACATAAATGAAGCTCACAGAAAAACGAACAAACAGGTTGCTCAAAACATATAACAAATTAACAGCGCATATCGCAGAATAAAACAACAACAAAAAACAACAGCGTACAAGAAAAACAAAAACAAGAGAAATCGCGTTCAAAAGGCACTAAAATACGCGCATATCGAACAAGTGGAATAACCGTAAACAAAGATACAAAAAAGATGACAGTGTTAAGGATTCTTGAGCTTATGACAGCAGGAGGCTGGTTAAAGCAGATTTAAACGCAGAATTATCAGAAATTTCGACGATAGATCCGGGAAGGTGATTCCAGCTTACTGGCGTACTTGGGATGAATGAATTGTGATAATGGTTGGTTTGGCATGAAGGAATACCAACCTTATGACGATGGTCAATACGATGTGAAATGTAACAGGGTGGTAATATCATTTTATTCTTAATTAAGAATGGGATTGTCATAATAAATCTTATGGAACAGGCAAAGACGGTATATTTTCCTACGTTGTGACAGAAGGGGTAGTGACAAGCTTGTTTTCATAGTCTTGACGCTGGAGTTCGAATACTCTGCAAATTTTGTTCATATCATTTGTACGTTGATTACAAAACATGAAAAAGTGGTTTTGGTTTATGGGGTTTAACGTCCCAAAGCGACTGAGGCTATGAGAGACGCCGTAGTGGAGGGCTCCGGAAATTTCGACCACCTGGGGTTCTTTAACGTGCACTGACATCGCACAGTACACGGGCCTCGAATTTCTCCTCCAAAGAAATTCAACCGCCGCGGCCGGGATCGAACCCACGTCTTTCGGGCCAGCAGCCGAGCACCATAGCCACTGAGCCACCGCGGCGGCAAAACATGAAAAAGTGCCTGAAATTTAATTTTATTCAAAATGCAGTGGCATATATAGTACACAACAATACACAACTGCGTCAATCTTGACTACAGGTGAGATCAAGTCTAAATCTCTAAAAAAAAAAGATTGCACACAGCCATAAGCAAAAGAAAATAGCGCTCAGTAAAGTCAAGTGGAGTTGGCAGGGGTTAATAAAGATACTAGCTGCATTTTGGCTAGGAGTACAACCTGGCACTACTAAAACGCACAACTAGAAATTGAGTACTGTCAACATGACATCAGTCCAACATCACACCAACTCAGAGAAGACTTTCTCAGACTAGCCATGAAAATTTTTGAAATGCTTGACTAGATTAAGGCACTAACATTGCGGCGGAATCCCACAGAAAATGTAGATACAAGTGTAGATTAATCTGCAGTTATTACTTCAGCCTTTAATCACTAGGAATGAACCTTGCCACAACAATTATTGGAAACGCCTATTTAAAAATATAAAATTTGATATCCCAAAACGTGGAACATTAGAAGTAGTGCAGATGCAGTGAAACAAAGCGCATTTTAGAAGAACTTAACTGGGTTAATGAAAGACTGGGCATGTTCCAATGGCAGCACTGTACATAAAAAGAGTGCTTTAACTATGTGAAGAAAATAAAGGCAGTCTTGGGCCTCATAACGTAACTACCGATATTAACCAACAAATGGTTCTGGACTCTGAAATTGCACAGCAGGTCTGTTGTTAAATGTTACGGAAGCTCCGACTGCACTGAGTTGTCGTGGACGAAAACAATGTGCTCCACACTGTCCGATGAAAGTGATTCCAGCCGATAAGTTACTGTGTTGGAGCAAGTCGAGAAGAGTCGCTGGCTTGCCACCTGAGTAGCCGGAATGGCAAATTACTTTCTGGCCATCGTTGCAAGAGATCCATACTTGATTTTTCGTTCTGTTTGCCGCCACTGAAATGGACTGCTATCACGAGGCAACACTGGGGACTGAAAGTATTCGGACATTTCTTGCATCAAAGAAAATGGGTTCTCTTTGTGTTATGATGATACCAAAGTATTAAAAATTCCCCAAATGGATGACTGTTCTTCTCTACAATCCATCTGCTCCTGTGCAGAAGTTTCTTGTGAGTCGAACTGTAACAGCCCTGACTCTTCCTGTTCCTAAAGTACTGAATACAAGAGGGACCGCATGTGCCCCTTTTCTTGCTGGTCGCTGAAGACATCCTTGAAACGAGGGTCAAGCAGAGTGGCAACAGCATGGGGCATCTGTGTGCTCATACCTTGAAATCTTGCTTTCACAGACCTCAGGACGTTCTATGAAAACTCTAGCTCCTCAGCTCCTCTAGCCTCTTTAGAAAGCAGCACCTGAATGCAGTACACAAGGGGAATAACAAGAGACAATGTTGGGTGGAACTCGGAACAAACAGTGGCAGTGGCTTCTTCAGCCGATTGCAGCACTGACACGAACGCTGCTACTTGACGCCATTCAAGAGGGCTCAGGTTGCCAACAGAATCTATTTCTGCCAAGTCTACCGCCACAGCTGACTTCAGCTTCTGCAAGCGCGCTAGCATAGCGTATTCACTATTGCATCTTGTAGGCTCATCTTGTATCACCTCCAGTGGCTCCTCTATGCGAATTCTCCTTTGTATTTCTTGCAGTCTTGTTCTTGCGCTCTGCTTCGTTTGTAGGGCCCAACGATAGCCCGTGCGTTTCCACACACGCTTGCGAATCCGTTGCTTTCTTTCTTCCCGTCCTGAACACAAACTTGCAGAGTGCGCGCGAAACAAGCAACGTGCACCCAGGACGTTGGCTGAATTGCGGTCACAAAGTTCCGAGCATTGTCAGTCATACATAGCAAGGAAGGTCCTCAGGTATGTCCCACTCTTTCAAAATGTCCGTGAGTAAACAACGCAGGTTCTCTGCAGTATGGTTTGCACACAGGTGACGGCACGGAAGAACAAAACTGTGAGGCCCGAAGTCGTCACTCAACACGTGGCACGTCACAGACACGTAACTATCCCCTGCTCGCGACATACAGCCGTCAGTTCTGATGGCGACAGAGCCTACATAGGTGCTGATGACGCTGTGGAGCTTCACAAGGACGGAGCGTTTGACAGCGTTGTACATTTCAGGCACGACGGTCTTCGAGAATGTCGTGCGACAGGAGTCTATGTATTCGGGCATCGTGTACCGCATCAGGTCTTGAAACCCTGGCTCTTCGGCAATACAGTAGCTATGCAGGCCACTTACAATGGAAGTAGCAATGTCTCCGAAGTGCCTTGGCGCGGGGGCTCTGAGGGCTCAGCAGTGGCTTGAAAAACGATCTAGCGCTTGCCTTACTTGTCTGTGATGTAGAACGCTGCTGAGCAGCAGATGCTCCGCTCTCGTATTCTTTGCGGGCTCCTGGATGCCGTCTGAGGTGGTTGATCAAAGGCGTCGTTGTGCTGGCTGGCGTTTTGAGAACCGCTCCGCACAAAACGCACGTGGACGAGCCTCCCTCTATACGTTCGTAAAAATCCCAAACACCACTGAATTTCTTTGGGCAGGTCGCAGTCGCTATTTAACCTTCATTCATGACGAGGCAGCAAGAGGCGTCGGAGCAGCGGCGTCGATCGGCGCGCAGAAAGCAGCAAGCGAAAACAGACCCGTATTGTTCCGTTTTACTTTTGACGTGCTGTCAGGAGCAGCGGAGCCATGCAAGAGCGGAGCGGTAGCGGCGGCGCTGCGGTAGGGCGCTATAACTCGTGGAGTAATAGATGTGACGGGAAAAGGTCAAACGCTGATCTCTTCTAGGGGGCTGATCCACTGATCTCTAGGCACATTCAGTTGCTGGTTGTTTTTATCTACAACAATTACATTGCAACGAGTTTATTTAGTGAACTAGATTGCATGATGCAATATATCAGACATTACGAATGGCTGAGCGACGCTTTCGTCCGACTTGCGTCCGCGTAATCCGAGACGCTTCCCCTGCTATCGACTCTTCTAACTAGTTATCGCCGAGCGCGCGATCTCCTCATCGTCCTCTTTCTTTCAGTGAGTTTCGTTGCTTTCATTCTTTTATTGCGAAAGCAATACTAGTTGCACTTTCAGCCCGTCGCGTAGCGAGGCCGGTAGCTACCATATTAGCATATTGGATTGGATTGGGTCGGATCAGATGGATTGGATTGGATTAGATTGTATAACCGATGTATCACCACAAGCATAACCACAAGCACCACCACCAGCTACACTACCAGCTGAACCATGGCTTAGCTACGGATATTGCTTTCGTAGTTACCGGGCTTAACCAAGCTAAGCCACAGCCATTTTTTTTCACTTAGCTCACGTGTTCCCCTCTAGGTGGCGCTAGGCGACCGGAGGTATATAGTGCAGAGGTGCATGAGTATGAGCTGACAACGTTCATGCAACTCTCATGCCATGTGCCGCTCGCATAATAAACTTAACCTCAATTATTGATCAGGTAAGTTAATGAAATATTCAGGGAATAAACATGTAGCGCCACTTCTCGGCAGGTTAGAGGCGTGAACTATGACACGACTATGAGAAGTTTCCTCCGCAATTGAAGATATGTCCAACCTTTAAGGTCGGCTTTATGAATGTTTCCATACGAATGGACCGTGTCGCGGCCACGCTGAAGCCTGTAGGCTCCCTAAAATGGAGATCTCTGCTTCTCGCGTAGGTCTATTGAGGCAGCAAGCTCTGCTTGCTCGGAGCTGACGCTGCCTTCGAGAGAATTGTCGAAGGTAACCGAGGCGTTCTTTCGTGCCAGTTATTCAAAAAGTATTCGAAAATTATTCAAAAATATGCGGCGATATTCGAACAGTGTCGAATAATTTTCAATTTCCACTATTTGATTCGTTTAACGAATCGAATATGAGGATATTCGATTCGATATTCGAAAATTTCGTATATTCGCACACCCCTAATTTTTTCCAATTCTCAGGGCATTAATTTGGTCTCATACGAACAAAAATCAAAAATGGAATAGGAAACAAGCAGATATCACAATTTTAACTCTACACGCCTTTGCTTTTCTCTGCTTTCTATTTGATTTCGCGCGTCCAATACGTTGGACGCTGGGACTCAAACCAGTTATTTTGACCATGCTTTTGAGTTGGCTTTGGTGATAGCAGTAAACAAATACTGCTGGTATTGAAGGGCTCGGGACGAAATCATGTGTTTTTTTTTTCTAGTTGGCAGGGCTCGTGTGTCTGATGAGACTGCCGAAGCACTTTTTCAAAGAATTGCACAAGACAAGTCGGACAATGGCCTATCGGATAGCGACGACGGCATTATTGTCGATCCAAACTTCAGTGTAAGACTTGAGGATAAATGCACGGACGAAACCAGCTATGACGACGGTTTCTCAATGGTGACCTCCAAATTTTTGTGAGCCACCCCCGAAATTTGGCCCACCGGTCCTTGAAAATTTCACTTCATCCCATTTTCACCAAACCAGGAGTCTAAGCTAATCTGAGTATAACAAACTCAATGGTGACTTCCATACATAGCCATACATGTTTCACAGCTATATCTCAAGTAATATACGGCATGCGCACTGTGTGAAAAAATGCGGCTGGAGTCCTGGTGTCCAATATATTAGACATGGTGCTCAGCTAAAACTATCAGTGCTGTTAAAAATATATCTCTCACATTTCACCTTTGTATGCCTACAAATTTATTCTGTACGCCTACAAAAAATTTGGGAAATAGAATGCATACCGGTCTCAGTAGGCTGGTGTATACTGCGACTTTTTAGTATGGTACAAACGAGATATACAGTATGTCCCACTCATAGCGACATGCTGACGGCCGCATCGAAGACCAGGATTCTTGACTTCGTAAGAACCGCCACTTTTTTCCGGTTGAGTCATTGGTCATAAAAAAGGTCGTGGCTTCTATCCGCCTTTCTTCAGCAAGAGTGTCAGGATTTTCTTATGGCTTTGGCTAACGTTGCCCTTTCTTCAGTTATTCGTCTCCCTTCGAATACGAGCTGTAGCGCCCCTTTTTCATACAACATACACGCGGATACGGAGAAACCGCACGTGCCTCCGTAAACCACGCTCGCGGCAAAGACTTTTGGTCTACAAAAACTACTACGTCTTTCCTCCGAACTTCGCCTTACGAGTTGCCGCTCTCAAAGAGTGCGAACAGTCAGGTGCGCCTTGCCCCAACGATGTCATAGTTTTGTTGTCTATTCCTACAACCAGATCTTTTATATTTCTGTCACAATCGAGCAGATGTTGCTCCTATAATTTGCTTTCTACAATAGCGTCTGCACAGCTTGAATAATCTTTGAGGGGCTTTTTCTCCGCCTGCTTATTACTGCTTTACCTTGGAGCGCCCTAAGCGCACCTTGGAAGTTACACACTGTTTTATACAGAGAATTCCGTTTTTATGTGCGGGAATTTAAAAAATTCCTGTGAGCAAACTACTGCCTAATCGAGAGCAAATTTCGCTCACGGGGTAGCATATTATGGTCTACGTTATTTGAGATGTAATTAAACGTCGGTACTTGCCTGCATTTCCTGAAATTAAAAAGAAACTGCTGTCAACTGCGAGAAAAGCTTTCGCAGACGAGAGCTATACGCGAGCCGAACAGCTGGTTTGACAGGGCACGCCATCTGCCGGAAGGCGAGGCAAACGCGTCAAACCAGCTGCTCGGCTCGCGTATAGCTCTCGTCTGCGACAGCTTTTCTCGCAGTTGACAGCAGTTTCTTCTTAATTTCAGGAAATGCAGGCAAGTACCGACGTTTAATTACATCTCAAATAACGTAGACCATAATATGCTACCCCGTGAGCGAAGTTTGCCCTCGATTAGGCCACTAGTTTGCTCACAGGAATTTTTTAAATTCCCGCACATAAAAACGGAATTGTCTGTATATATATATATATATATATATATATATATATATATATATATATATATATATATATATATATATATATATATATATATATTATCTCACTGGCGAGCCATGAAGTAACGATAAACTCAGTGTGTCTTAGGTTGTATTTCTGTGGATTATGTACTTAAAACTTCTTTACAAATACCGCAGAGAGTTTCGATTGTGCATCACGAAACTTTTCTGACGGATTCATCATTTTAGTATATACGCGCGTACTTATAGGAAGCGTTATGCGTGATATCCGGCTTAAAAAGATGCCAGTCATTTCTGCTCGCATTTCAACGAACGAAACGCAGGCCGGAATAGCGGAGGCAAACCTGTGGACCGCTGTTGGAGCGTGGCTGTGTTGATGGCCGCTGCCGCCTTTCTGATAGCGATGCCTTGGTCCTGGTTCGGTCTTCTGTTCGTGCTTTTCATGGAAAAGTTCGGAGTGACGAGGGAAGAGGCGTCCTGGCCAAAAAGTATCGGCTCCATGCTCAGTCTCCTCTCGGGTATGTGAAACTGAGAGTTTAGCCCTCGCTACGGTGAGTATCTAGGTGCATGTCTGCGGGTGTTTCCAGGATTTCTATTTAAACATACGTAGCAGCTGAGTTTCACGGGTCGCGTTAGGCGCAAAATCTTTCGGTGACTTGTAGGTCTCGACCACGCTCGACTATAAAATAGATGGGGCACTTTAGAACGACTTGTTATCTGCCAGGGTGTCCTGCACGGAACTGGCCCTTGTTGAGCTAAAGGACACGGTGGGTACGCGTGTCATGCTTCAAAAATATCAGTTCCTACGATGGCTAGTTTAGAGCATGTCCGCGCCATATAATAAGCTTAGACCATGTGTTGGTGATTAAGAGCAGATCTACTGCACATTCAGAACAATGTCGAGATTGACTGCAGAGCCGACGATCGCTAAAGAGGAGCCGTGCCGGGCAATCCTGTCGACGTGGGGATATCGGCCAGGCGCGATCATTCTTATGCTGGAGTGGGTGAGGGTTGGAGTCTGGGAGAACAGGGAAGCATATAATTTTTCCACGTGTTCGCGTCGAAGGAGGGCGAAAGCACTGGAAGATTTTTAATGGTTTTGCTAATGTGCTCTTTTTACATGAACCGAACTGTCCTACTGCTTGTACTGTTTTCGTCCTATGTCTCTAGGATCTTTCAATATTGTTCGTATATATAGCCCTGTTTTTGATCTATGTATTGTTTTCTTCACTGTCCCACCCCCTCTGTAATGCGAAAGCCCTGAGGGTAAAATAAATGAAATGAATGAAATGAATTAATGAATGCCAAAGAAAGCCTCTCACCCAACTCAACATGAGGGAGCTTCAGATCACGCTTTCCATAACACGCATTGTCCGACTGCTCGCAGGGCTCGGCGTCCACGTCCTTCAAAGGCGCATCAAGACATACTACGTGGTTCTGCTCAGCACTGTGGTCGTCTCTGCAGGGTTCGTTTTATCGGCCTTCGCTCCAAGCATTTTGTGGATGACCTTGACTTTCGGCGTGATGCATGGTATGGCTTTTGTATGCGTTTATGCTTTTTTGTTTGAGCAGAGCATTATATCTATGGTAGAGTAAAATAGCCCACATGTACCTTCTTTGCGGTACGGAGAGTTGAGCTAGTTGGTGCATGGCAGGACTGCGCAGCGCACAAAGGACGAGGACACAGAGAAGATGCGACCACACACGAGCGCTGCTCATTTCTAGTACATCGAGCCCCTTCAGATGTGACACAGCGCTCGTGTCTTGTCGCATCTTCTCTGTGTCCTCGTCCTTTGTGCGCTGTTCAGTCCTACCTTCTTTGCGTAAAGCAACCAGGCAACAGGTTTGCTTCCTTAACCTACTGCGCCGCACCTATGGCACCCGTCTCGCTCTAAATCTCTTTAATGTATACCCTAAACAAGAAGTAAGAAGGAAGCAAGCTGTTCTCTATTGGCACTCTCTGTTATAAAAGGGAACGCACAAGATGACACATTACTCTCTTTTTACTCCCACATAGGCATAAATTGTTAAGCACATCTGCGGTTCATTAAGACGTCGCTACAAGGCTGCAGTCACACGCATGCACCAGCCTTATACAAGGTGTTTCACCTGACTTTTCCAGGTGTTACCAGGTGATTTTACAAGGCGTTTCACCTGAGCAATAAGCTTTTCAAGTTAGAAGAGCGCTTTTTGGCATAGCACTGTCAGCCATGTAGTGCATCAGAGTATAGCTAAGAGGTTATAATTAGCCGGCTGATTAACTAATGTGAATAGTTCACTTTTTAAGTTTTACTATCAGGGCTTTTACTTATTGAGATGCGTGTAGGCGAGAGTAAGCATGATCCATATCTTGATGTTTTAGGAATTTCGAAAACTTAGTTGTTGTCCTCGGCGCTGTGGCCCAACAAAATCTGGCTACATCCCTCCAAAATACATTCTCTTTCGAGAAGTTTGCAGGCAAAGCAACCTCTCCAGTGCACGTAACTCGTCGAAATTGCGAAAGTTTGTAGGGCCACAGCGCCGAGGGTAACTGCGTTTTCGAAATTCTAAAAGCTGATATGTATAACAATTAAGGTTTGTTACGCAAAGCTTAATTATTAACGAGCCTAAATGTAATAGTTAAAAAGTTAACTTTTCGATATTAGTTAACCAGGCTGCTGTTAGCACGTCTTACCTGTAT
Source organism: Amblyomma mixtum (assembly GCF_055824585.1). Lineage (NCBI taxonomy): Eukaryota > Metazoa > Arthropoda > Arachnida > Ixodida > Ixodidae > Amblyomma > Amblyomma mixtum. The sequence continues at coordinate 184,179,573 of NC_143013.1, forward strand.
TCTGATGTAGTACAGCGCTGAAAATGCTATGCCGAGAAAAGCGCCCTTAGAACTTAAAAAGCCGATTTTATAAAATTGTGTAAAGACTGAGATGAAACACCTTGTATATAAGCGCACATAGTCGTATTTGTGATAGCACTGCTGCCATATTTATCTCAAATCAATTACAAGGTCATTCTCTTGCATATCGCTGATCATCTGCCGCTCTTTTTAGTCATCAAAAAAAAGCGCTGCCACACAGACAGATGCATGGGTCATGTTTCGATATCTAAAGATGTGAACCAGTTACCTTTGGAAAAATTTCATGGTTCATCCTAAGAGTCATAGAAAAAAGGGGGAAGTGCGAACAACCCTGACAATAGCTACGAAACACACGTTTCGCTCTTGACATCCATATACTTCCAGTTTTTTCATCGTAAGTCCATACGTCCAGAAAAACACGTAAGCTTTCCAGAGAAAATAAATTACGAAACGTAATAAAGAAGAAACATGCACTGTTCAAGTGTTTTGCTTCAGTCCAGAAACGTAAGCCGATGAACGCTGCTTTAGAGCACTTGAAAGCGGAATAAAGAGTAATTTTACACGGGCGAAAAAGATATCTATCACATATTATATCAGAAATACGTGAAAAGAATGAGGCGGTATGGCAGAAATATAAAGGTGTGCTCTGTGAAAGCTGGCAGCATGATTAAGCCAAACGATAAATTATCTGAAATGCGGTGTGGTTATTGCTGTGTTCACTGGTGAAAACTTTAATGAACTTTTATAGCGGATGTTTAACCTAATACTACCGGCAGTTTCTTTTTAAATACGATTTTTGAGTTAGAAGGGCGCTGTTTTCAACCATGCATTGCCAGTGGTGCTGTGCTTCACATTATAGCTAAGAGGAGCGTGCTAACTGGCTGCGAAACTAATATTAAGGAGTTAAGTAAACAAGGGAAGGGGATGAGGGGCTCGAGCCCCTCATTCCCCTTCCCTTGTTTGCTTAATTGCTTAGCGAGGGCCTCGGTTCTGGCAGCCTTGACGCCATAGGAAGCATAAGAGGGTTGTCACACAGCTTCCACCCTCGCCGTTCGATGGCGTTCTACGTCACACCAGCGGTAACTCAGGACGTTCCACGTCGGCCGCTTACGAACGTGGGTGGCGCTGATGAACACTCCCAAGGTTAGGTTATTTGCAAACATATATACCCCCGAAAGCAGAAGGTTTGACAGCCGTCGCCGTAGCTCAGACTAATAAAGAAAAAAAAAAGTCGCCGTAGCTCAGAGGTAGAGCACCGGACGCGTAATTAGGAGGTCGTGGGTTCGGATCCCACCAGTGGCATGTGGTTGTTTTTTCTTCTGCTTTTATAATCAATTAGCTTTAAGCGACAACATATTCAGTAATATTCTTACTTGATCAACAGCACAAAAAATAAATAAATTAAAAAATCCCCTGTGCTCCTTGGTTTCTATGGCTTCTCTCATAATATTAAGGAGGTAACTTTTTAAGATTGCTGTTAAGCTCTTCATTTTTCAAGGCTTGTAGCCTACGATTACAAATATTCATCGCATTTTTTTTAATTTGGAAATTATCATTCTCATTGGCACTACAGCGCAAGGATCTGTGGGACAGCGCAGACGCAGAAACAACACCGCGTGGTAAGAAAGAGATTTAGCCACGCCTACGAGCGCACCACGTAGCAGTGCTGGTATCACGCGCTCATTTCCGTGCCCCGTAGTGAGGAGTGGAGATCGGGCAGAGAGTTCACGACTCGGGGTTGCCTGCCGTCTGCACTACGTGACAGTTGGTGTAGGTGCTGAACCTTGAGCCTGCCATGTGTTTGAAGATTAAGTCTACCAGCCAGACTGCACCGCTAGCCTTCATACTTCCAAGGACGTCCTCATAAAGAGGCGAAAATATGAGTAACCAAATTGAGCCAAATTGGGCATGCCTTCTTCGCGCCCCAAGGGCCAGCACGGGTATAATATGAAAATAACGAGACCCTTGCGCTTACGTGAGGCGCACTCGAGAGGCAACTTGTGGAAACGTTCACGAGCGTTGCCAACAGGGACGAAACAGAGGTATCTCTGCAATCCAGGAAAGGTCACCTGAACGGGCTTGTCACTGTATACTCGTACGTGGGTGAAATGACAAGCCTCTTCCCTCCAGCTGACCCAGAAATGGCAACAGAAAAATCCGCTCCTTGGTGATGGGTGTGATGTGAAACTTGTTGCCAAGCTCTTACGCAACCCGCCGAACACCCTCGGGAAGTTCCCAGACGAGGCGACCACTTTCAAGACGACCGTGGACATGAAAGCTCCCCAGTACGATTGACAGATAGACGGCTTCAACACCAACTATGAAAATCTTCGAGACGTAATCCTTGAGAGCGACTGAGGGGGCGTCACCACCTTCCTGCCGCTTTTCTGCACCCTCATGTCGCGTCGCTAAGGGACTTGGCTCTTGAAGAAGTCCAGCACGCTTTAGGCGCCCTTCAAACGGTGATCCCGAGGCTGAGGCCAAGGACTAAGCCGCTATTCTCCACAGACAAAGGCACCCCGTTTGTCCAAGCCGGGAGCTTTACGACCCCCTTTCAAAGCCACTGCTGCTCATCCGCAAACCAATGTTTATGGGTCGCGCTAAGGAAGCCCGAAGGTTGGAGTACTACTCACCATCGGAGGCCCCTGTGCTTTCATTGCGGCGAACCTAGGCGTGACCTCCTGCACTGAGCATATTGAAGAATTGGCCTTTCCTACAACGCACAGCGGCCAGAACCCGACAAGTACCCACGCGAAGTAGAAGAGGAGCTGCTCATCGAGGCCCCCGTTGGGGTCATCTGGCGTCTGCGCGGTTTCCATTGCAGCCAAACTTCTACGGGAGGCCACCCATGATGAGGCATTCAATATAATGAGCTCTATACGAGTACTATACGAGGACTAACGCCGTGCACAGAACTCTAGATGACCCAACCATCTCGTCATTCTTACAAGAGACAGAGCAGTAGCCCTAGTCGCACACCAATGCTAAATGCCAGGGCAAGAAGCGCTTACTTTGCAGTGACTTTTAACAACAGCAAAGTTATCGCTTTGCTCGACACCGGAGCAGACTGTTCCCTCCTCAGTGGAGGAGCGAAGATGGAGAAAGTCTTGATTTGTAGGGAGACCAAATTATTGTCTCGCCAGGGTGATGCACAGCAGTGACAATGCTGAACATACGCACTCGCCTGGCACCTCCACCAGATGTCACGTAGCGGTGGCGGCAGGCAGTCCAGAAGCAGGCAGGCAGACTGGCGTCAAACTAGAGAACTGTTTATTTCGGCGAAACTTCTCTCCGAAGAACGCAGCTCAGCATCTGCGTAGCAGCGGGTGAGCTGGGCGGTAGTCGATCGGAAAGCCTGACGCTTTCGGTCGCACTCAATTGAAGTCTAATTTATGAAACGGAACGCCACAAAGCGGTAACGGCTATAAGGACGCCGTAATGGAAGGCTCCTGGCTAATTTCGACCACTTGGAGTTATTTTACTTGCACTGACAACGCACAGAACACAGGTGCCTTTTCCGTTTTTCCTCCATCTTCACCTCTACCGTTCCCCTGCGTTTCAAACTGTTTTAATAATCTAAAAAAATCGCTAAATGAATTGCACTAAGTTACATTATTTCGAGTGAAACCTGGTTTCTTTAAGCGTGAGAAACAAAACGATAATCCTATGTACCGACGGCTTAGAACAGAAATTGTATGAAAATAATTGTCATAGAGCCTGGTTAGAAATATTTTGATGGAATTTGAAAAGACCCATGTAAAATGATATGCGCGCTCTTTTTGCGCAGGCCTGGGCCACGGAATCTTCATAACGTCGTCCGCAATCTACACATTGCAGCACTTCGTCAAATACCAGACAGTGGCAACGTCGTTCATCTTCATCGCCTATGCTTTATCGGCTATCGTCAGCCAGTTTGTGCTGGCCCGTCTCGTGGACACGTATGCTCTCGACGGAGCCCTGCTGATCTACGGAGGCATTCTCATGAACACGACTGCAATTGTGATGCTGGCCAGGAACGAATATCTGGTCACACTCTGTAGGAAAAGAACGAACGCAAACTACCTGCACAACGGCGGTCCCGGTCCAGTTTGCTATGCTGCCATGACCGACGTGAAAAGGTAGTGAAGCAAAGTTGTCGCACGTTTTACACTGCTGCGCTACCACGCGGCGGATACTTCTCCAAAATCAGCTGGATTGATTTCAGTGCGAGACAAAGGTAGTAACGACATCTAAGTAGCCCTGCCTCGCGCTAGCGGCGCCTATCTTACATCAATATATTGCGGAAACTCACATCGAACCTTGGTTTTATAACATGCCAACCCCTCAAAGCTAAATCTCCTTGGTTTGGACAGCTAGTTTCTAAAGAACGCAGATCACGTAAAGGTACTCAGCAACGTTCTTTGCAACTTCATCGTAAGGCACGCCGGTAGCAAATTTATTGACGGAGGTAGGGTAACTTCGTGCTAGAATATTTTTCGAGATGGAGCTCTTCCTCTGTAGCAGGGGAGCTGAGAATGTGCCCACTGTGCACTACAAAATTTCACCGAAAGCACATCTAATTTTCTGTGAACACATATTGTGTTGTGAGTGTCCATTGATTCACCTCCGTCGTTGGCTTGTCAGCTGCAGTGTCCACCATACGTGGCTCATAATTTCAGTCCGCCTTTCTTAACAAAAAAAAAACATTACAGAGTGTACGTGGCAACAAAAATATAAATAATGACAGAGAAGCTGTTCACTTTCTTGACACTGGAAAGAATGTAACAAGTTAAAGCGTTAACTAGGATCCCCTTTAATTACTTCTCCAGCAGATCTCTTCTTGAGACCGGCAACATTAGCTTTTTGATGAGCCTCTCGGGCAATTATCCCTCGTAGCGGAGAAGTACTTTAGAACGAGCACTGGCCTTTGACGCAGTCAGGGACACACCGCCAGCAGGGCGAAACCGCATCGCTGCCCGCGCTCTCACCTGATTCCTACGACTGCTGGTCATCGCTAGAGTTCATTGACTGGCTCAAAGCACAGAAAGCGGTTGTGGCGGTCATTAACAAACCGCAATGCGGCCTCGTCTAAACTTCTTTATACAGGGTGATTTTTAATTTGAAAACTGTCGGTGGTACGTCGACGCGGTCTGCTGAGTTGGATTATTCAGCAAGCTGGACATTATATAACTTATATGGATGAATAAAAAGTTATGATTTATCTAAATTTAATTAAGAAATCTCATTTATAATTAAACGCGCAAAGAATACATAGCAAAAATGATCGCCTTATGTAATCGGCAATGAAGTTCGAAATATCTAAAGTCACAATACGCGTTTTACAGCTCGTTCAGTTGCCTTTCTAACATCGCGTATTTATAAAATCGCGTGTCTCAGTCTAATTCGGCATTGAATACAGGCACAGTTGGTGGTTTTGATGCTTTAAAAGAAGTTTACTTGATTGCCGCGATGATGCCACGCGCAGCCACGCCAGTTTATAATTAAGTAAGGAGGAAAAATGAACTCAAAAAATTTTCAAATGCATATTTCTGGCGTTCAGTATTTATAACCACAGTGCCGAGTACGAAAACGTAAAATGCTCGCATTCGGTGTTGACAGCCATCACTTTCGTAATACGACCTTGTGCCTACATTCAAAGTATAAAAGTTTATTAGTCATATAAATTAAATACTCGTCCAATTGTATCATGAACATAATGCCTTTTTTACAAACCAGCTCAACAGACCGCAGCAACATACCTCTCGCAGTTTTTTTTTAATAAAAACAGATAATAACGAAAAAACTCACCCTCTATACATTCGTAATCTTACATTCGCTTATGAAATGGCCATGCTCAGTCACTCAGGAGTTGAAATGCAAAGCAAGTTCAACAAGGCAGAGCAGAACGCTGGGTCAAATAACTAAAATGCACAAAATAAAAGTAAGGTTCAACACCCTCGGAACGGAGCAGCATTGAGGTGCTGTAAGGGGCAAGGGAATAAGTCTACTTAGGGCAGGTAGTGACCGCCGATCCGAATCACGTTAGCGAAAAAAAGTAGAAGAATAAGATTAGCATGGAGCGCATTTCTCAGGTTCTCTCAGATCGTGTACGCCTGTTTACAACTATACCCCAAGAGAAAAATTTATGCCAGCTGTATCTTGCCAGCCTATGGGGCAAAAAGCTATGGGGCAAAAAGCTGGAGGACAACGAAAAGGTTCAACTTAAACTGAGAACCATGCAGCGAGCCATGAGAAGAGAACCAATAGGTTAACGTTGAGACAGGAAGAGCACAGAGCGAACCCAGGTGGTAAAAAACATCGACTAGAGGCGAGTGCAAATTATATCCCAGTTGCAATCAAGAGGAATAAATAGGCGTAGGCAAAGAACGTAATGCGAAGGCGAGATATTCGATGGTCCTTAATAGTAATTGATTACATTCCGAGAGAATACGAGCGTAGAAGGGGGCGACAGAAAGTTAGCCGGGCGGATAATATTAAGAAGTTTCGGGGATAGGGTGGCCGCCGCTGGCACAAGACTGGGTTAATTACACTAATATGGCACATGTTTTTGCATTGCAGTGGGTATATTGAGGCTGATGATTGCGGGGTTGTGTCTGCGAGTGCTTCGCTAGAAAAGGACGTTTAATTCGATCACACTGCTCCTTGCTGTAAAGCGGCCGGTACAAAGCTCACGGCTGCAGCAACTCGTGCTCTCAGAGGGCCACTCGAGCGATCGTTCCACGAATCGCTTTGAAACTACTGAGCTACTTCAACGCCGGCTGAGTTTCCTACCAGCTTTGCGCGAAAGAAATAGCCGCAAAACTATGTTTATCTCCGAGGGGCGGAAATATGCTAGATTTGTTACTTAAGGATTATGATAATTAACTTCAGTTTCTGAGATGGCTTGATTTTGTTCTCAATTGCGTTTTGCTTATATTTCAGCCAGGTGGTTTCTAAACTAAGAAGAGAACCAGCCTATAAGAAAGCAGCTGAAACTAACATAGGCGTTTAACTTCAACGCTAATTTTTTCGCAACTGCACAGACTAGCTATGTCTTGGTCGTTAAAACTTCCTGGTGGGCGAGTTGGTAGTTCATCTTGATTTAGAAATGTTATAGCGCAAACAAAGACACGGACAAGAGAGACGAAACACACACACAAGCGCTATTTTAGCGCTTGTGTGTGTGTTTCGTCTCTCTTGTCCGTGTCTCTGTATGCGCTATACCATTTCTACTTCAATATGTCTTGGTAGGTTTAAGTAAACCAAATATTGTTTCCAGGGACTCATTCTTCGCACGACGGAGAGTGAGGAAAGTGGAAGGGGGGGGGGGGGGGGATTCAGAATTACAGAGTTGCTTGCTCAGAAATGGTATCACTTTGCACCGCGCGCTGCAATCCACTATAAAACGAAGGCTCCGCACAACTCTTCACGGCCATTTTCTCTACCCAGCTATTATTTCGCCCACGAAAACGTTTTCTTCTAAATGCGGCTAAGCAGCGAATTTGGATCCAAGCATGATAATTAATAATCCATGAATAATAATTCGGCCGTTGGTCTTCTAGTTCTTTCTCTTATTCTTATTGGGCGCTATTGCGTTCATGCAATCAAAGCTAGCAGTTTCGGTAACACTTCCGTTCTTAGATAAAGAAAGCGCTTTTCGATAATTCGTTTTTCTATCCAATTTCTATATGACTGAACTTATGTTCCTTGCGCTCTCATTTCATTTTTTATGAAAGCCCAGAACGACGACGAAACCTCCTCACGCTAATGAAGCGAGTGGGCAGGACAGCAGTTCCCTCATGCACGTCCTGCAGTTATTCCGCATGCCGGCTTTCTACGTCCTCCTGGGGGCCATCGTTGTCGGCGACTACACGATCGTCGAGTTCTCCACCACCATCGTCGACTATGGCACAGACAAAGGCATGACGCTGGCAACAGCCAAGCACCTGATCACATTCGCTTCGGTCGGCCAGCTCGCCGGCCGCGTCGTGGTACCGCTGCTGGCCGACTGCATGTCAGGCACCCGCCACCCTCTCTACATCCTATGCTTCCTCGCCATGTGTGCCACCATGATGGGGATGCCACATGTGACCAATTTTACAGGCGTGTTTGCGCTCGCCACTGTGGTCGGAGTGTCGCACGGATACATTTTGTGCATAAGGTACGTGCTTCTCGCCGAGTACCTTGGCGTCGAGAGAACGGCGGCAGCCTCCGGAATTGTTGGTGTCGTCATGGTGCCGGTGTCTCTGCTGAGCCCCATGATAGTTGGTGAGTGCAAAAGCGCTTGGTTTTTTTCTACTTCCACGTGCAATATTCTCCAGGACGCACAGCTTCCGACGTTGGCATGGAATTGTGCGGTCTGCTAAAGATCACCTGAATTCTAGAGGGTGCTTCGCATAAGATTGTTATCAGTTGTGCAAAATACGGAGTTAGAAGACCAGTTTCTTCGGCAGAGTATTGTTTCTGCTCATGTCGAACAGAAAACAGCTGAGACAAGTAACTATTTGGCCAGTTACCTATTTAACTAATATTGAGTAGTTCACTTTCTGCCATTAAAGTTAAGCTGCTCATCTAGGCCGCTCCTATGAGCACGCATCCCGTAGCGGTGCGCTTGTCACGTGTTGTCTGCCCACTCGCCGTTGCCTCCGAGATGCAGTTACAAAGCACGTAAGAAACGCGCGCTGTGTGACCCGCGTTCGTGGGCATGGCTTGCGCTCTCTGTGGCCACGAGGTTAAGGATTCGCCCGTGTGCTTGCCACAAATTCTTCCATTGTAGCGGCGATACAAATAACCATCTCAAAGCTTCTCAATGTTAACAGGGAAGTAATCTGTAACATTGAGAAATTTAATTACCGAACATTATTTAACAGACCAGCTATTTAGCTCGTTTTATCTCTTTTTAATGAACACCGCAAGAGAACAACATTTAAAGATCAGACGCCCTGCATAGCCCCGCTAGAGAACCCAAGTCGAAGTTTCACCTTTGATAAAAGCGGTCTGGAGCCACCATTCCATTACAAAACTTTATGCCTTGACGGCCGCTGTCTTATTTTGGAGACATGCTCCCCATGGTACAAAACATCCCGATGAGGAAGAAATTGATAACGCTGTTTTTATGCTTTGCGATTCACAAGATGGTGAGCGAAGGGTTGACAAAAAACGATGCATGCTTCTGCAGTATTATGGATGAGTTTTTCTACTAGTCGTAGTGGCAATATTATTCTCTTTATTTTTTTTTTTGGTGCGCCAAATTAAGTATCAAATAGAACCGCCTGTGCTTACCATTTACAAGCCCCACTCTTCAAGAGCCACAGAGCTTCGAACGGCTGAATTTCTCGTATACGCATTAAATTTCTCGGCGTCAAACGTAACACTCGTTGGAGTAAGTTGTGTCGGTAGCGCCACTGACAATTTTTTTTTTCACATTAGTGCCAAAGTCATCGCAATATTATATCCTTGCTCCACAAGCACGTTTACTAACGTAGCAGTGCAGCGATCCACGGAAGCCAGATGTCATGTTGCCAAAGGGCAAACATGAAGAAGTCGGTGCTAGTGAACATGCCAACCATGCGCACGGGATAAGGGGTAGAGTTTCAAGCATGCCAAATATACGGGGCGTTGAAACATTGGTGTCATTTTTCCAGGCAGTATGGGGAATCCAGCTCTCGAACGGTCTACCAAAACATTAAAGTTAGAAGTGTTAAAATCGCGCACCTCTGTTTCAGCCATGGTGCCATTTTCTTGTTCGGCGCACTCGCAGGTAAATTTCGTGACAATGGAGGCTCCTACGACGGATACTACCGGATGCTCGGAGCGGTCAGCCTGGCAGCCGCTGTCCTGTTCGCAATGCATGACATGTGCGGCAGAGTAAAGCAAAGCCCACAGAGTGAAAAACGTGAAGTTAACGTTAACCTATAAGTGTGGTATTTTTAATTATTTTTTTTTAAGTCTGGCTCCTGTGTAACCACCACACAACACTTCTGAAGAGCGCATACTCAATACAGCGTGTTATGCAATGAAACTCGCTCCTTGGAATGATTCTCTCTGCTACAGCAGTGAATTATGGAGCTCACATTTCACGCAGAAATGGCATTTGGTGAGCAAAATGTTTTTATACCGCATTGGTTTGGCATACATGCGTGAATAAGTGGGATACTCGCATTTTCTGCGGTGACGACAAACTAAACACCGCTCTCTGAGCTACTGCACCTTTCTCGGCTGTGGAGATTCGGCAAAGAAGGGGAGGGGGGTTTGCTAGAGATTTGAAGGCGGTTTTTGAGTTTCTTTCTTTATGCTATCAGGAGGACACAGGGGCGCAATAAAAGACACGGACATAGAAGTAGACAGGGACGAGCGCTCGTCCCTGTCTACTTCTATGCCCGTGTCTTTTATTGCGCCCCTGTGTCCTCCTGAAAAGTTATGAACCAACACGCCCTAATACAAGTACTTCTTTCTCCATGATCGTAAAAAGCTTGGTCTGGCCGACACTGCACTACATTTGAAGATTTTTCAGAAAAAGCGTCTTCAAACCTTGCGCAAACCCACTCCTTTGCCGAATCTAGACGGCCGCCATAATAGGTGGCGCCACCCGTGGAATAAGTTGTTTCGTTTCGTCGCCGCTACAGCCGATGCGAATATCTCTATTCTTCTGATCGAGTCAGAAAATTACCCCAAACAAATGTAATGTCTAAGAATTCTGCTCACCAAATGCCATTTCTCTTCGCAGTCTATATTTTCTCTCTATACGGTCTGAAAACCGTTGATAATGCACAATAGCCAAAGGGTTATGTGTGAAGTGAGCCAAACTTGTAAGCAACCCATGTTGTGTCTATGAACATGACCTGCTCACTACAGTACTGTTCAGTAGATGTTCTCTCTTGTCTTTGTGAAGTGTTTTGCGATGAAATGGCTCTAATAGCAACCCTTTAATGCCTTGTAACAAGCTCATTTACATAGAAAAATCTTTCAACGTAATCAATGCTGTGTCTAAACGCAATGGTCTAAGGAGTCGGTAAACCAATCTGCTCTATTTGAGCCGACCTTGGTTAGAATAGAACAAGCGTGCTGTAGCTAATGATATGGAAAAGTATTTTTCTGCTCGATATTTTGCGATTCCATTTAGATATACGTAACTACAAGGAAAAATGAATAAAACTCAGAAGGCTTCCTAAAAAGCATGGCCAAAGTATAATGTATGCACCAAATGAGATATTGTGGTCATGAAATAAAGCGAGAACAAAGTTCTAGTTGAACACTATAGTTCAGGAAACATGAGTGCTAAGAAATTATCTTTTCACACTTTCAGCCCGACACCCACGGCAGGGAAACGTCACTTGAAATCCCGTCTAAGCTTCTTCTGAGGGAGCTGTGTGTTTTTTGTATTCGTTGTGTATAAACATTTTTGGGCTTCATTCACTTTGATGGTGCACACCAGTGCCGTCGTTCGACAATATTTGAAGCTATTTCTTCCCATCAGACGCTACTAGACAGAACTTGTTGCCTTACTTCCTTGTACATGGCGATCTCTCAAGGAAGTTTCATTAAAAGTACACTCATGTTTATCATATAGCTGGGTATTATATTCTAATGCAATATGTTGTCGCAAACTGCGGATATATCCTTGATATTGGGTTTGTTGATTTCTCTGTTTTTGTGTTATTTCTTTTCTGCATCAGTTAGGGATCATCCACTCTTCTAATAACTTTTGTACAGGGTGGATAGCAAAAAAAAACGCAATCAAGGTGTCACCACTGACGACTGCCTGCTCCACGGTCAGTATATAGCACCGCTTGAAAAGAAAATACTGCTAATCAACGAAAAAACAATCAGGGCCTAAAATCGGCAACAGGTAAAAATTTAGGGAATTGGGCAGTTTGAATAAAGAAAAACATGGGCACGAAAAGTGAGGTTCCTAGGGCCATGTAAAGAAGGACATAAGGGCCTCAGCATGAAGTTAAGATGAAAACCATATGGTTACAGTTCCGAAGAATGAGGCAGAATGTCCAGGACGTTGATGGTGCCAAGTAACAGCAGAAAAATAACAGTGCCCAGGTAATGGTGTTTGAACTGCAAGTTTTATTAGAAAACGCGCGCAAGGATGCAATAAAAAATTCTGTGCTCAACATGACATGAAGTAGGCAGAGGTCGGAACGGCACGTGCACATACAAAACAAAATAAAAGGAGGAAGAAAAACAAATCATAACGAATAGGCTTGGTTTGGTTTATGGGGGTTTAACGTCCCAAAGCGACACAGGCTATGAGGGACACCATAGTGAAAGGTTTCGGAAATTTCGACCACCTGGGGTTCTTTAACGTGCACTGACATCGCACAGTAGAGGCCCGTGTAGTGTGCGATGTCAGTGCACGTTAAAGAACCCCAGGTGGGTCAAAATTTCCGAAGCCCTTCACTACGGCGTCCTTCATAGCCTAATAGGCGAAGAAAATCGCACAGTACTATACATTAGGGTAACGAGGACATAAGAAATGAGCAATATGAAAAAAATGTGCGGAAACAAAATGGAAACGAACTTTGTAATGAAGTTAATGTATACGGACATATTTATTCAGTATACACGAGACATAATGCCGAAGGCCATTCTTTTAGCTTGAAAGGCCAAACCACCACAAAGCTTGAAAGGCCAGACAGGATCGTATAACCTGCGGCATGGCCACATATATGGCATGAATTAAGCAAATATAAAGGGCTGGGGCACGCTGAGACATCACAGTATGGCGACAAGCCTGAGAAGCGATTGAAAGACGCCCAGTTCCAAGCTCACTGACAAGGGCGGCAGTGAAGGTACAGTCAGGCCGGAATAAAACGCGAACAGAGCATGTCAAGAAAACAAAATATTTTACCTGCCTACTTTCAGCTGAAGTGTACAAATGGCCTGATTCATGTGTCTGGGTAAAGGGCCTACTGAAATGCATAATCTAAAATAGGTTGTAAAAGAATATCTCGCTGCAAAGCAGAAATGTATGACATATGCGTGTTCGCGTTTCATTCCGGCCTGACTGTACATAAAGATGGGTAATGAGGTATGTCGGCGTGAGATCACCGATGTGCCATGTGGCACGTTGGGTTGATGCTTGGTAACCACTGCAGCATCGCAACGGGGTGGCTGAGTGGCATCGTAAATGAGCTGCTGATCCCAAAGTCAGTGGTTCGATCCCGGCCACAGTGACCGCGTTTTATATAGCGGCGAGGTACCAAAGTGCCTTTGTCCTCCGCAATCTCAGTGGTCGATAATTAACCCCCGGGTGGTCTAAATTAACCCGTGGCCCTCCAGTACGGCCCGTTTCAAAGCCCATAAAGGTCACTGTGTTCTACTTTACAAAGTAAACAAATCATATCGCTTAACTATTTTCTGCCCAAGAGTACAGTCGCGAAAAAAAAAACGATTAGCACAACGACGTCACCGGTGCGGCGAAAATCGCACTGAGCAGCTAGCGCAGTGCATACATATGCGAACATGCCTGCCAGTTTTGTTACCGGCGGGCTCGTAACCGCAGTGCCTAGCGCTGCTGTCTGCCTCTCAGGTGGAACGTCACTAGTGCTATCCTTTTTTACTCACGGTTGTACTTTGATGTGCTCTCGAAAACTTTGACCGTCTTTTAAGGGTTGCACCTACAGAAGAACATATTTTGCGTCCCTGCCGCATTCAGATACCTCACAAAAGCCGCAATCATATATCATGAAAGTCGCATAAGATTTTAGTGGATGTCATTCGAAGACGGTATCAAAACAGATGTGCAATCCGTGCTCTTTGACTGAAAATATTCCACTCATCTGCATCTGCGCTGCTCGTACCCCCACAATATATTTGATGATTTTTCGCATTTTTTGATCTAATCCGCTTTGTGAATATTATTTTTGCTTCCATATTAAATATGCGACAAAGTAAGCACTGGTGCTCCGGTTCTGCATTTTTTATTCGTCATTTCCGTGAAAATGATATAGAAAGTAAGACAAAATCTTTGCGCCCTGCCTGAATGACGTCTTACTCCCGCAAATGCAAGCAGCCGCTAACAGAAGCACCGACAAAGCGAAAACTAAACCAGCGAGCAAAGAGCAAGAATTAGTAGTTTTCCAATATACCTCAACCAAGCTTATGTAAAGCATGAAAAACAGAAAACAAAAATCTTTTTTTATCCAAAAAGGAAATAAAAAAGAGCGAATACATTCCGTAGAGTTTGTATGCAAGAAAGACAACAGGAATACGATAAAGACCATGAACTGCACACCATTACGCGATGACCAGCAAAAATATAGGCGAAATGGTAAGCTCGCCATCTTAATAAAATGAACAAGGCACTTCGAAACCTCCTTCGCTGAGAAGGCAAAAAAAAATGAAACATGTGCGCCGTAAACTGTCCCTCAACTGAAACGGAAAAGCAAAGAAGGGCAAACAAAAATGGAGTGTTGCTCATTATGAAGGAAGGGAAAATTATTTCAGATGTCTAATATCAGTATTAAGGATATCAACATCTTGACCTAGAAAACTGTTCAGGAGAGCTCGTATACAATATTTCAAAAACTGCACTGCGTAATCAGATCAATAAATGTTTACTTTTCAGTAGTATGGTATTGGCGTTTTGTAACCCGTAGCCACTTTTACTTCTAGTTCGCTACGGTTAACAAGATAGTTATTCTGCTGTTCTTTTCACGAATAAAATATTTCCATGTCGGAATTTTCTGCACCACTAGCATTCGAAAGCCTCAGGCTATCGAGCACGAGTGCTACGGGATTATTATAGGAAGACCCGGTTATAATACGAATTTTCTTATTTTGGAGCCCGCAGTTAAAACTTCTCCAATGCGGTAGTGCCCCAAACAATGACGCAATAGTTTACATGAGAGGCAAACTGAGAATTGTACAGGACTAATATGATTTTCTCAGGCCGGTGGTCTCTATGCCAGCAAACAATGCCTATCCGGCTATTAATTATATAGCGATGGGACCTACGTTGACATGCACTGTCAAGGTACCTGAAAACAATGCACAAAGTTATCTGAAATAAAATGCTGTATCACTTGTACTATTCTTGAGAGTGAGTCGAGATTTGCCGAAGTATTCTAGAATTGGCGCGAAAATGATAGTTTTGGTTTTTCTTTTAACAATTGCTAGCCCATTAGCCCTTCCCAATGGCTGGTTTTATGTAGTACAGCATTTGAAATGTAGGCGAGTTCTTGTACATGTCTCATATGAGTGACACAGTTGTGACACCTGCGTATACTACAAACTCGGCTCGTGGGTCGATATCAGCAATGCTATTTGCACATAATAATTAAAAGGACCTCAGATAATTCGTCAAATAACTCCTAAGTTAACTGTTTTTGGACATGGACAATTATTAATGCTGGTATACTGCTGGTAATTATTAATGGTGGTCAGTGTTGTCGGTAACGCGTTGCAAGTAACGGCGTTACCGGTAACGCGGTACTTTTTTCGGTAACTTAGTAACGTACTCGTTACCTTTTCAGAACTGTAACGGGTAACGTACTTCCGTTAAAATTTTCCGGTAACGTGAGCTGTCACGTTACTAGTTACATTTTATTTCAATTGTCCCCCTCCGCCTCTTTTTCAGAAAAAAAACGCTGAAACTGATGTTTAAAATAAACGAAACCTACGGGTGCTCTCGACGACTCTTGTTGCGGCTCGCATGCATGCCAGAAAACACCTGTCCTTGACAACGCACACAACTAAAACAAAAGCACCAACACGCATTCACACACTAGTCTTCACCCCCAAACCACTCACACACACAACTTTCTAAAGAGTGGACGCTTGCCGAGCCACCAATGGACCATTTACAGAAATCTATAAGTCAGTTTCTCTGTAAGCTTGTTTTTCAGCCAAAAGGTCTCATTCCCAGGCGACACTCTCGCATTCTTTGTGGAACAAGTCCCCTCTTCTGAGTAAACTCAAGAATGTCGCCACTTTACTTCAAGATGGCCCCAAGAGAGCCGTCGAAAGAGTACATTGGTACAGCACAGAAAAGGGGATTGCAGTCGACCGGCTGTAGCACCGAAGTAGAGGAAAAAAGGAAATGGGCCTTTGTTAATTCCTGTGCTCGCAGTAGTGAGTTACCTCAATCTATTTTTTTTATTAATTTTCTGCTGAACAACACTGTCGCTCCAGCTTTCTCCCGTCATAGCCATACCTCACCCCCCCCCCCCCCCCCTCCCCCCCTTTCTCCCCTAGCCAGAACAAGGAACAACGCACTCCCCACAGTACTGTCACTAAGGACGGCCTCCCTCCTTTTCCTGCCTGGACTCTGTTGCAAGCAGAGTGCGACCATCCGGAGTTACCATTCGCTTGAAGAATATGAGCGTGTCGTCTGGGTTTGAGATCTTTTGGTTGGAAAACAAGCCTTGCAGAGAAGACGAGTTATAGGTTAGAGTTACGGCGAAGACGCACTGATTAAAATTTATGGCCATGGAGTAACCGCAAAGTAACCTGAGATACTTTTTTTCGGTAACGGTAACGGTAAAGCGTTACCGCCGCCGCGGTGGCTCAGCGGTCATGGTGCTCGGCTGCTGACCCAAAAGACGCGGGTTCGATCCCGGCCGCGTCGGCTAGAATTTCTTTGGGGGAGAAATTCCAGAGGCCCGTGTACTGTGCGTTGTCAGTGCACGTTAAAGAACCCCAGGTGGTCGAAATTTCCGGAGCCCTCCACTACGGCGTCTCTCATAGCCTTAGTCGCTTTGGGACGTTAAACCCCATAAACCAACCAACCAAAGCGTTACCTTTTTTTTGTAGGTAAAGTAGGACGGTAACGCATTCTTTTTTTCTTAGCGTAACGAGTAACGTATGTAGTTACTTTTTTTTCGGTAACGCCTACAACACTGATGCTGGTGTACCAAAATAGGCATTCAGTAACTCTAAAGGCGGGACAAATATACTGGAATACTGTAATTATTCACGAAGTACTTTGAGACTGATATAATCATATTGTTTAGTGAAGTCAATAAAGATACCTAACGTAAGTTTCTAGGTCTCCGAGATTGAATCTTACATTCTTTCTGGTTAAGAAGAGCCAGCTGAGTTGATCTGTACTCAAACAATGTATATTGAGCATCGCTAGTATGTCCGTCTTTTCACAGTATGACACAAGTGGTTTGCGAATTGACTTTTCTACACATTTCAAGAAGACGAATAGGATCGAAATCCTAAATACGACTATTCTGCGGTAAGATTAGTGCGGTATCGCTGCTCTTGACTGCATGCGAAGTCCAAAGAGGCACCACGTCTTATCGCCCACTCGAGTAACAATCGCTTAAAGAAACAGGGCTCACCTCACATCTCCCGCACAGTCATTCTTCGGTTTCAGTGGCCAAGAACGAAAAGTATTTACCGTCGTATGTTACTGCACTACGACAGACGTAACGTCATATGCAACAGCTGCTTCACTCGCGGGAGAAGCTTCATGCCGTGTGCCGTGATCTCGCATGCGTAATTAGACAGATTTGGCTGAACTTTTAGGCATGCATATCTCAGGACACCGGCGCGTTACTTAATTCTACAAATAATCCTTTCTTGCCCTGCCGAAATAAAATTTTCTGCAAACGAATATATCTTCAACCTCAAATAATAACGTCTACGAATACTGGCCCAGCCAACGCCGTTGGGAGGAATCATAAAATACACATGTCAAGGTGACTTCGGGGAAAAAAAAGTACCCAAAAATTCTCCCTCACAGCTTGATCAAAACGGCGTATATTTGAAGACTTCAAGGCTACAATTCAATCCACGTATGCTGCTGGAAGTGTGATGTTTGCAGGTACTTGACCAGTGAGGAAAGTCCTTAAAATTTTTTCTTCCGAAAGTCCAAGTATCCTCGAGCTTGAAGCATCTTTGATATCTTCTCGAGGAAAATTCCACCAGTGATAGCCCAACCCCCCATTTGTAGCTTTATTTTCTATTTTAAAAATTTATTTTCTGATTCATGAAAGCTGCCATTATGTCATTCAACATTTAAACGGTAAAAACAGCACGCACCAATCACAGCTTTTCTGTTAATGGTGACGAAACGGTTTGTTGTGCCGGCGTCTTCGAATGTTCCCAAGGGGGACTGTCAATTTCTTTCATCCATGAAAATAAACCGGTACAGTAGGGCCATGAAATTTAATTTCTATTTTACATTTAAACCAGTGTGGCGAGGTCGTTCCATCACTCTCATTTGGTTTAAGATATAACTAGTCCTAAGTATAGCTGGCGCCAATACCTACTTTTATATTTCGTTCTAGTGCCTGTGGGCTAATGAATAAAGGAGGCAGACTGGCAGATATACTTAAGGATCGACGTTAAACTGCACATCACAGCGATATTGTACTGGCGTGCGCTGAATGCTGCGTTCACGCACAGAGCGCTGAGTGAGCATTCTTGATTTCACTAAAGTGGTCCTTTTCTTTTCCTAGTAAGGTTACAAAGCAGCCGGAGAACATAGTTTGAGAGGGCGTGATATAACGACTGTTGTGGAAATAAACGCGCGCAGTAGAATGCTTCTCTCAGCTAAACGGGTTGATTGTTCGAGCTCAAGTATAGCGCAAAAATTGCACTTGGTCGGAAGAACTGTTTCTTGCTATATCTGTGTAGGTTACTTGCCTGAATCGATAAATAAAGACGCCTATTCGGATCGTCGGCGTCCACAAAGGAAATAAAGCCGTTGTGTCAGCGATCGCACCGGAGGCGCTATCTCGTTTGTCGACCAGGGAGATTCCGCAGAACAGGGGGGGGGGGGGGGGGTTTCCGGAATGTGTCGAGATTCTCCTTCACCAAAGACTTGAAATTTAGTGCAGTTTTGACCCAACTACGTTTATTGTGATCATCAATATAGGTGTTGAAAAAGAGCCTTGAAACACTTTACAAAAGAACCCGACCTCCCTCGCCGAATCTCCACGCCCGACAAACGAGATGGCGCCACCGGTGCGATCACTGACATCGCGGCTTAATTTCCTTCGTCGTCGCCTCAGACGATGTTAATATCCGACTTCTGATAGAAGCAGCTAAATACCCCTACAAACGTGGTATAAAAAAATTCTGCTGGCCAATTGCTATTTCTGTGCGAAATTTGAGTTGGACGATGAGCCCGTTAGCTGAGAGAAGCATTCTAGGGCGCGTGTTTATTCGCGGAACACGTTGCAGTGATTAAAAGAGTTCAGTCATATCCCTCGCGCTGTGTCATTGCTAAGTCAACGTATAATTTAGGAGGGTGATAGTTCGGGCTAGTGTTAATTCACATGCTGTTTCAGAGCGCAACACAACGAAGGGTCGAAACACAAGCGTTTGTGTCTTGTCCGTTCATTGTTTGGTGGCAAGGAATCGCTTGCTATATCATTGCCTGCTAAAATTCCGGATTACACTGTCGAACGTTTCTCTAAAATGCAAGTAAGTGTCCTATGCTTTTCTTCCGTAAAGAAGTAGACAAATCGGAGCACAGGAGGCTGAATAAGAACCGGTGCATCTTTAAGTCTCCTTGACAGATAAAAGTTCCAAACTCCAGGGCACTTAATGGTAAACCTCATCGGGTCTTCCGCAAGGACATGGTGAGCCATCGCATCTGTGGGTGCACGCAGCCGGAGGATACGTGTGATACAGATCGGGCATTGTCTCCATAGCGTACACGTCGTCTACGTCATCATGGATGGTGACCTTCACTGCGCGCTTAGAATGCCCAGATTCTCGCTCTCTTGTGCGAACTTGGGAGTGAACGAGCCTTTCGCGCCGGGGAATAATTCTGGACCGACACCACTCAGAACTGTCCATCGACGGTGGCGTCAGCATTGATTGACCACTGCTTACAAAGGACTCCTCCTCTTCCTGGATTGTAACCAAAGAACTCATGCGAGCGGCTTTTCCAGCCATGGGTAAACGGAGATCGACCTTCTTCACCGACCGTCTCGGAAATGGTTCGTCGACGAGTACAGCGTTGACCCGCCTCCTTTTTGCCAGAGCCGGATTAATTACAACTACTTTTGGGTCTGGCACTGATCGATGTAGCACCGCTTTTTCGCCGATATGTTTTGAGCGTTGGCTGGTTCTGTTACTTCGCGTGCTTGACGAAGTGTACATACTCGTTACTGTGCTGCCTTCGGTCGAAGTAAATAAAGAATTCTCCTCGTCCGGTGTAGACGTTCTGTATATAGCGTCGTAGATATCAACGCCTTCTGCAGTGTATATCTCCAGAAGACGTTCCCTCCAGCGCTTGCTCAGCATCAACATGTAGTTGTGGCCGTCTCCTCGACCACGTCCCTTTCGAGACTTCGTGCTTTCAGCAGTAGCTTGCGTTTCTTGAGATGATGTCAAGGCACTGGTATCGCCTCCAGACCATACAAGTACACCTCCACGTGACGTCTCTCTCCTCTTCCACCGCTCAGAGAAAGTGTTAGGACCTTTCTTCTTGTCTGGGGTAGTAGCGGGGCTTCTGAGAGCGAGATAACATTGAGACATTGCTAGCGCCAGGGGAAGTATCAAGATCAGAATTGCGCAAGCTATTGCTATTGCGAGAACAATGCCTTGGTGGCGCTGCAGGAACTTTGTGCAAAACAAATCCATAGCGTTCCTTAGGACGTCATGTAGAGATCTGCAGTTCCCTGCCGTCACTATTCGCTCTATTGATTTAGCGGTCACTTGAGACATCCATCGCCTACTCGTTTGGCTCTTTGTAGGCAACGTAAAGTAAGGAACTTCTGTAGTATTTTCACGTGGAAGATTAACAATTGACTCTCCTTCACCAGCGCATTTTGTGAAGAGGTTCCCTGGCCCCAGGGCGGTGAAGAGAAGACCGCGCTCTCTATAGGGCCACAACATCATTGACAATCTATCTAAATTTGTGAATCTATTCTTTCTGTAATGTGCGCAGATGTAGCACTCAGCCAAAACACCAGTGGTTGCCATGACCACCAGTAGGTGTATTGCCAGTCCGTAAAACATCGTGGGGAGTACCACGTTAGCCAGCATTATGACTCCCATAAGTTTCTTGCTAACTGCGGTTGCGCTGGATGGATTGACGTAGTTGCGGATGTTGCACCCGATTCCAATTCCCAGTGAAGCAATGATAACACAAAGGAGCACGATGGCGATTGGTGCAGCAACCAGATCACTGATAGTAGTGCTTGCCCAGGCATTGGTCCTACGTTCGAAAGTGTATAAGCTTACTTCTACCTTATCAATGCTTTCCATGGCTTGGTCCAATTGACGCGTCAGGTCCGCAGCAACAATATCACTCGTGTTCGGCACAAGTGCACCAGGCATTAGCATTTCGGGAGGGACGTTCTTGCAAAGCCGTAGTGCCGATGTCAGGGAATCATTGGTTCTCGAGACAATGCAGTCGATAGAGGCAATGCGTCCAAGTACCTCCTCCGGCATCACACCAATGAGGAATTTGAGGACACTGCTTGCCACTCTGTGATCGGGTTCGGTGAGTTCCACAAGCAGCTCTTCCACTGTCTGGTTCAAGTACCGACGCAGCTCGGACATAAGCAGAGACCAGGCCCATCATGGCGTTAGAGAGGCCGTCGTACAAGGCTATCATGGTGCACAAGTCGGCAAACAAGAGAGCTACCAGCAACCCGAGTAGTATACAGCAAGTAAGGCGCTGGTGCAGCGTTGTAGGTGGCGTGACAAAAGCGACGTGGCCGCCACTGACGCAGGCAGCGATGGCGACCGGTACAGCCACTCCAAAGACGGTCACACCAGCGACCAGGAGGCTGATGAGGAAGGAGCGCATTCGGGGGTGCCTCTGATACATGAGGGCTACAATGTTCGCCAACCCAGAGCACGATGCAAGGTCAGCGAAGAACTCTTCGGATTTGTCTCCGTCCTCAACTGAACGGTGGCCGAGAAACTCCGCAGCGTGGCTGCCAACGCTGCCCCAAACGGAGAGGAAATTTCCGTGCATGGCCACTTGCGGTGGCGAGGAAGCCGCCCCTGGGTCATCAGAAACTGCTGACGCTCCACATGGCTGGAACGAGACGAGAGCCCAGCAAACAGTGATAGGCAGAGACAAAAAGCCCGTTACTTCTATGCGTCCATCGGTCATACTGCCCCGAAAGTTCTTCTTCCTCTTTATCATGCGGATGCTGACACTGGTTGGAGACCGAGGTGCGAAAAATTCTTTTTCTTCTTATTATTGCGGCCTGATATCCATATTTCCACAGAATGGGTTTAATTTTATTTCGTCGCGCTTAAGAAGATAATGATGGTAACCTTATCATGGAGCGTATACAAACAAATAAAATTGCGCACAAATACCACAACTGACACGCATAGTATGGAGCTTGCATAACGAATACTACGATTAAAAGCTACGATTAAAATATTAGCTTGCTCCCGAGAAAAGGTGCCTTCCTATGCCTCGAATCACGAGGCCAAAAACAAAAAAAAAAATCAAGAAACATCATAATCGCAAACTATTCTTGCCGGTTCAGCATTTCGGTTACCGAAACCTCTGCTTATGTTCCAAAATTGAACGTTAAACGAGTCGCACGGAGGTTTTCTTGTCGGTGCTATTAGCGAGTTGTGTGGGAGCTGCGATCAGAAGTACATTAAAATGAACAGGGGCTTAAGAAAGCAAGGACAAATGCACTGGTTCTACCTATATCAAGCGGGACTCTCAAACGCGGATTTCTGGAGAAAGAATTGCGAAATTGAATTTGATTTCAAGTATAACTGAAATTTTATACGTCTGACCTCACCGCATTTTGCGTCATTGATTTCGTGACTGTCATTAATGCCTCAGAATTCTACAGCAGGTCAGTTGGATTCACTGACCAGAGTATTGTCACGGACTGGAAGACGACAAAGTGGGCAGTGGCGCCGCACGCAGAGCTCGCGCAAGGCCCACCACCCTTAAACCATTCAATCATCATCTGTTATGCAGTCCTGTCTTCATCGGCTGGCCGTCACATAGCAAGAGCAGTCGCTGAGATCCTTGAATGTTAAGTAGCCAATGACCAATTCTGCATTTAGCCTACTAAAGTTCTCACGTCATTCTTTGTAGGCATATCTTACTTCCTCTATTTAAAGAATTAGTTCATGTTTTCATACATCTACTCGGTTTAAGTACTTTAAACTCCTACTCTCTTCTTTATAAAACTTGGCTCAAAGAAAGCGTCAAGCCGTTCATTTTTTTTCTTCTTTAGGCAGCCCACCTTCCGGACGATATGTGATTCTTACTCTCTATAGCCGAACTAAAGCAAAGAATCCAAGTCACTGAAACGAAGGAAAACATAGAGAAATGCAATATTTTATGGCGTTGTGCCCACCAGCTTTGTAATATTATAGCTCAGAAGTTACCCAGAAAAAAAAAATTAGAAATTGGAAGTTAGGTCAGCCACCCTGCCGATGGGGCCCAAATCTACGACCTCCGTATAATGCGTAAGGAGCTGTGCCGACTAAGCTACGGCAGCGTCTATGTGCCCTTCTTTCGAATGTATTTCAGTTGCATGCTGGCTATGCTTGAGACATACAACACAACAGGAATTTTCTGTAGTAATCCTGTTGTGCTTTTTGACTGGGTTTGTTCGCCACTTTGTGTGCTCTTAGCCGTCCTGCCAACCCTGTAAAACCCCTCGCCACTCTTCATCTCCTTCATTGCACCCGTACCGTGCCCTATGAGCCCATCTGTGCGCGTGGCAGATTAGTCTACGGCCCCCTCCCTACCGCTCTTCCTGGCAAACAATAGGATTATCCAGCCAATAGATCACCTCATCCGTTTTACAGAAACATTTCCTTTATAAATTGGAACTATTAATCGCACCCCTATGTCTTATCACTCTCAGACGAATGGCCCGACAGAGCGTTTTAACCGAACCCGCCGTGACATGCTGGCCATGTACGTGAATGCTGATGACTCGAACTAGGTCCAGGTGCTTCTCTTCCCCGGCTGCGCATTTAACGCCGCGACGCAAAGCACCATTGCATTCTCTTCATTCTTCCTGTTATACGGGCGCGAAGCAATCTACATGATGGATACTTTTCTCTAGCGCGCTGACATTTCCGAATCCGTGCCACTATATCAAGCCGTCACGTAAGGCAAAGTCTGTTGTCAGCTGGCTCACTCATTTACGACACAACTATGGCAGCAAAAACATGACCGTGAGGCGAACCCTCTTCATTCTATCCTCAAGACTCTCTTGTCTATCTATGGGTGCCTCCATCGTTTCTGGCATTTCCCGGCAGCTGGTTGCTTGGTATCAAAGCCTGTACTGGGTTCTTTATGGCTTGTGGTTCTGTTATGGTTATGGTTCTGTGGCCGCTGAACCACCCAAGTCAACCGTATGAAACCATATATCGACCCTTCTGTTCCTTTAACCCCATAAGTGGCCAGGATGACTCTTTTTTCGTCGGGGGAAACTGCAGTTTGCCCATGGCATCCATTTCATCTACCGGCAAGCTCCTACGATACGTTGCGCACGAAGGTGAAGTTGCTTCCTTGCTTGATGCTAGCTACACCTGACGGTACGCTCCGACGTCCATCCCACTGGTAGGTTTCTCAAGTACCCAATTTAACGCATTCCTACACATGAAATTCACCGAAGTAACAAGAAGAAATGAATGGTTCGCGTAGTGTTCGCAGACAAGTTGCTTTTACATGAATATATAATTTATGGAGGAAATTTAAAAGCGTTCGCAATGCGTATGATATTTTTTGTGGTAATTAATTTGCCCGAGCAGTGAGCAGCTTGCACTGTTTCGTGACAGGGGTTTCATATGGATGTCTGCTTTTATGGAGATCCGATAATTTCTGAAGAGACCAAATTATCTTGTACTACCCGTTTGAATACGAGACTTAGCTTATAAAAGTAAATAATAAACACGGCTCATTATAAAAGCTTAGAAATTATGACTGAAGTATGACAATGTTTGGTACATCAAACAGTCCTCGAAGAAGCTTTGTGCAGAACAAGTATTCTTTTCAGATTTATACAATTACTTGTGCCCCACATCAACAGTCATTAATATAATAAAGAAAGAAGATGTTTTGGATTGAAAGAGCTTTTAATTGAAAAACAATACAGCTCTGTGTCGTCCCACTGTACGAACAACCCGGGATAACATGCCTAATTATATATAAGCTGTATATCCAAAGGAATATTTTGTGAAAATTTAACTCAACTCCAGGTATTTTAACACTGCTTACTGTTTCTTTGTCTTCGCTTCCATAAAGAACTCTAATGATGCCACTGTTTACTTTCTTAGATTTAGACCTAAAATTATACCTTATGTTTTCTTAGCATTTATTTGTATACTGTTTGCTATTCACTATTCGTGGAGAGTATTGGCTTTATTATTGCGAAGGTCAAGGTCTGGCGATTAAAAATAGATACTACCGCCATCAACGCATATTGTATATTGTATCTTTATGCGTGACCCTGGCCTCGTTTGATTTGACATTAATGGTTCATTTCAATATCTCTCCGAGAGAATGTGCAGAGTAGTTTTTTTTTCTGAAAGTCTGTTCAGGAATGAAACATGCTACCAGACACCGTGTAGACACCGAAATCATTTAGGTATTTTTTATGTAAACTGCATGGTGGTTGATGATTTCGTTCAGTTCTACTGAAGTGTAATACTGATTTTCTACGGCGAACTCTGGTTATGTGGGTTTTCGTGTTCATTGTAATGATTTCAGTTTGGTTCATTTTCTCTATCGCATTGTAGTGATCCTCTTCCTAATAGTCCGAGGGCATTGCTTTCAGCAGAAACAAACGAAATTAAGATGGCGGTATTCGGAAATATCTGCAATGCGGGCGATCGGCGGTTCACACAATCACTTTTTATCTAAGGAATTCATGCAACCCCAAGAGCGTTTTCCAACCAGATGATGTTTTGATGTGCTCAGGGATGACCTTTGACGCTCTTCAACTGTAATATTCTTGGGGGCTGATTTTTATCCTCCATGAAGTCGGGATGATCTCGAATTGGCGCTCTCTCATGCCTCGTTAGAAGAAGCGTGGGCACAAAATATTGTTGCAAAGAAAACGTTGCCATTTTCTGCATATATTACGCTTTCTCCAAGTGCCATTGAGAGAAGACTTTGAGCAGCTACAGGATGCTGCCGTCTCCTATAGCCAAGCTCAGTGAATGGCAGAGTTTTTGAAGAACAAATCACTGCCACCGACTGCGAACCACCTCCATTTCGAATGATGCAAATGAAACCTGTGCCTCTTCGATAACTATTTCAAGATACAGTGAGATCCCAGTGGCCCAACAGTCGTCCGCATTGTGGGAATGACATATAAATTAGGTGGCTTTCTATGTGAAAACACTCCACAGTGACAAGTGTATTCGGCACACGTTTGTACCGACGCGCTGCTTTACGCCCCGGATAAAGATTTTATTGGTATGCCAATGGTGAGTGCCATTTCCTTCCTGTTTTCTGTGTCGCAATTTGTAAATTTCCTCTCGTATTTCTCAGGATATTTGGCCCAATCATTCCCTGAGGTTTGTCACGAGTTACTGCGAAGTAGAAGAGCATTTCTCGTCTGCGCACTGAACTAACTCTCGCTACTCACTGAGAACTCACGTTGACGTCCCACGCAATGGAACGTCAATCCTTAAAAGGTTCACTTTGCCTGCAACTGATATCAGGAGAGGTAAAGGGTAGCCCGCCGCGAGGAGCCGCCCCACCTGCCCTTGAAGACAGTCATGAAGCTGATGTTCGCCGGTTTTTTGAATGGCATTGAGAAAGCACAGGCTAATGATACCTCGCTTTACCAACTTCGAGTGTGCTGACGCGTATGAGAGGAGCGGCTTTTTACCTCTGGGTTCGTATGACCAGCAGGCACGCGCAGGAGAAAAATGTAGACGTAGGTCCCCATGTTCCTTGTGCCTCCGGTGTTGTGTACTCTGTGCCCTTATCCTGCGGGAAGGAATACATTGGTCAAACGGGAAGGTGCATCAATGCCAGACTTCAAGAACATAATAATAATCTAGGTAATATAGCCATCACTGGAAATCTGGCCAAGCACTGTAAAAAATGTGAAAGCAAAATTTGCGCCCCTATATTTGACCAATGTGCAATCATTGGGAAAGGACGAGATCGTACGTCGAGAGAAATATTTGAGGCTTGCAACATACGTCGTGCGAAAGACCACTGTGTCTGTACACCATCGATTAGTTTATCTCAGAAAGAATTGGATTTTCTGAGAACAGCAGGGCATGCGTGGCTACTATTTGCGTTGTTTCATTTTATCCCATCCTGTTTTTATTGTTTATTCCGGGTTTTTAGTCTTTTACTTGTGAAATAAGGATAGCTTGTATTCGTCGCAGACCTTACTCCTTTTAGTTGTTTCGTCTTTTAGTCCCCCTTTTTTGCCTCTTTAAAAATTCATCATCCGTTACTTCGCGCCATGGCCCTTTACACTCCCCGCTTCTCCTTATCTTCTTTCACCGCCACCACATTTGCCAATATGTTTTATCTACTGACGTGACTGTTTTCTGGATTCCGGTGACTGAGCCCCCTTTTATCTATGTTCCACCCCCTTATGATTGCTATATATTCTCTGTATTTCGAAATAAAAATTCAGTTGATAGTCAGCGCCTGTGTACGTCCATCTTTGTTTCTTGTGTACCGTCCTTTGCGCTGCTCCAGCAATATGGGACACTTAGGGCGGAACTTAAGTGTCGCTTCAATTTTATTTATTTTTAGAGCTCTGTGGAACGTTCTTAAATACAGGACGCACTGTGACCTAAATAATTGCGTACTGAAATATCCTTCAAATACCGCAGGTTGTACTACCGGCACTAAAAGAAGCGTGAAGAGATGAATCGCAATGCAAATTTTAAGACACAAAAAAAGGCGAGGCAAAGAGGTACAAATCATGCTCACAATCTCCTTCTTTACATTACATAAACAGCAATTTAGGAGAGATAATCGACCTGACAATGATTAAATCTGCACCAAAAGAAATGTTTTCATTTCGGTTTGTTTCCTGTCCCGAAGTCTGTCATTTTTGCTTCAAATCGTGACCAACACACATAAAAACAAAATACCCGCATGAAGTTTACATGCGGCTGCGAGTTGCATTTCTCTAAATATTGCAAAAGTGCCACGCAACTTAAGCGATCCGAGTTCATTCCAGCTTAATACGATTGAAATATCTGATCCGGAGTAGTCACTTTATACGCCGTGAACATAGATTTGTTAAACAGCATACTTCTCGTTGATGTGTCCTCCGCAAACGTCACATATCTACTGCAGTGGCTCGTCTACTTCTGCATATCCAGCAAGTGTAAGCATTCCAAACTCAAGAGTCATACGGTCGCGACGGAGAGAAAAACGTTTTTTCAGAGCAAAATTGATTCCAGAAATTGAAAACAGGTAGAAAGCAAAATCGATAATATCAGCTTACATAGGCGCCACCTATGACACTTTTTTCGACCAAAACGGTCGCCAACATGCTATTATATTCGTAAATGACAATAATTAAAATTACAATTAACCAGAATTGTTCATTACCCATATTAATCTCGTAAGAAAAATCGCCGGTGCAAATAGCTCAAACCGAACAGAAACATGATTCGCAAAATGATGCAACCTGTGTAGCTTTCGGTTTCGCAGAATTACCCAATTATTTTCTTTTTTGAGCGGGCGGCAATTCTAGAGGCACACCGGAAGACCACACAAGCTACCCACCCCGCAAACTTCATCGAGTGAGCATAGATGCTGTGAAGACTTCCCAGCACTTGGGGGGCTGCTGCCTGCACGCCGGCTGTTGACGACGCCCCACAGCACAGCGCTCCATTTCGCTTTAGCGAAATTCACACCCAGGGGTACCACTCCGTTGTAGTGGAGTGCACTTCTGCTTCTAGCCGTTACCGTATTCCGTGTGCGGTATGTGTGCAATAAGAACCGGTATCTGTGGAAGACCTATGCTGCATGTGGAAGACATGCGCTGCATGTCTCCGAGCAGTTCATTGCATTATGATATCATCGCCCTCCATTGCCACCCTAATTCTCATTTTAGTGAGTAAGCAATAATCCGATGGATATCAACCCCGATCAAAACCGTCCGTTGTCCCGTTGTCTTTTCACATCTGGCCTAGAGCGAGCACGCCGTCGTTGTTGTTGTCCTTTAGATAATGGCGCGTACCCACTGCGGGGGATTGGCCAAGACACAGGCGGCAACTGATAGGTGTACAAAATGTTAAACAAGAAAGTAATGGTGGGGAAAAACAAAATAAACATGATAATAATAGCAATTAGGAAATAAATGAAAGGATCTCAGATGTGTAATTGAAATAGGCTAAACAAATGCTTTGAGATCGGTGACTGAAATAGAGAACGGGGCTAAATATTCCACATTTCAGATAGCTTTCATTCCAGAGAAATATTGATCATGAGAAAGAGCAGAGCTTAAGACGGCAGCCGTTTAGTGTCTGTAAGGAAGTTTTGCATGGCGGAGAGCACATTCCAGTTGCTGTGCCCAAGGGAGGAAGCCCCAAGAGACTGAGCAACCCCAGCTGACAGACTTAGACCAAGCTGTCGTAACGGAAGCTCCAGCAGGCGGCTCCGTAAAGAGGAGAAACGGCGGCAGGTCAACAAGAAATGATCTATCGTTTCGGGTTCTCCGCAGAACGGGCACAATGGGGAGACCGCCAGACCAGATCTATAAAGGTAGAAGTTTAAGGGAGGCACGCGACAACGTAGACGCGTGAAGGAAACCTCAAGCTTGCGTGATCGCCATCCTTTACTGCACCACGGGTAAAGGAGATGCCTGAATTCGGGAGAGGAGGTCAGAGCTGATGCTGCAAATTCTTTCAAGAGCAGATACCTGCGAAACCTGGCCGCGGTAATATATGCGCTGCGTGGAAGCACAGATACGACTGGGCCTTGAAGAGATGCCTTCGCCAGGGTATCAGCAACCTCATTCAAATGAATTCCTCTGTGTCCAGGCACCCAGAGCAACCGTAATGAACACACGTGGGGTGGAACCAAACATTTGAGTAACCGAAGTGCCTGAGATGTTGTAGGCGCGGTGAGAGAGGAACACAACGATAATGAATCTGTCATAATTATGACAGAAGACAAGGAGCTGTTTAATTTGCGCAACGCTAAGACTACTGCTAGAAATTCGGCCAAATAGGGGTGTAATCGGGAAGGCGGAGTGAGAATGACCAGTCAAGGGAGATGGAGAAAATGCCAACACCGGCCTTTTCTTCACACTGTGAGGCGTCTGTTGCTATGAGCACATGAGATTTAAAGCACAGCAGGTAATACTGCAATAAACCGCTGAGCAAATGAAAAGGCATTAACTTTGCATGTTTTGGAAAGATGTCATCGAAGACAATCTGAATAGATGAGTTGGCGCATACCGGACGGATGTCCGAAATGCGGACGTTTAAGGGGTCAAGGAGGGATTGTACCAAACATATCTGAGGGGAAGGGAAACGAGACCAGGTTTCGTTGAAAAATAGCCGAGGCTGACGGAGGAAGATCAAATTGGAGGCATGGAGCGAAGAATCGCACAATCTTACGAACGTTTTCACCGTTAAGAGCCGAAATCTAGAAGTCAATGATGGAATACGCGCTTCCAGGTACAAAACGGAATTCGTCACAAATTTTGGAAGGCCCAAACAAAGGCGCAACGCCTCCCGCTCCAAGAGAATCAAGGGGCGAAGTTTATACGCTGGCGCACCAGAGAATAAAACACAGCCGAACTCTAAGACTGGACGGACGTACATTCTATAAATCATAAGAAGTGAGTGCCTTCTCATGCCAGAACGAACACTGCTCAGCCTGCGCAGCATACCGACTGCTCGGACTCCTTTCACAGTGATCTGCTCGATATGGGCCCCCCAGGAAAGAGAAGGATCATAAATTACTCCGAGGTATTTGACACTTTGCACTTGAGGAATTACATGGTTCCGGTAAACAACAGAGATATTAACTGGACGAGAGAGCGGAAAAACCAATAAAGCACATTTATTGACATTAAGGGACAGATTAATGTCTCCTAACCATTGGTCTAGGACATTCAGGTAGGACTGTAAGGACTGGTACAAAGAGGAAATGTCGTTCGCTGAAGCAAAAAAGGCGATGTCATCAGCATACACATAGGTGGACACCTGAGGACTGCAGGGAATACTGCTGAGTAAGATGTTAAAAAGTAAAGGGGAGAGGACCGCCCCTTGGGGCACTCCTCTCGCTTGTCGAAATTTGCTTGATGAAACACCGTTCTGAAAGCAGTAAAATTCCCTGTCAGCAAGGAATTCAGCAACCCAAGCCACAAAGTATCTCGGAAGTCCTACTGCCTGTAGTCTTTGCAAGAGCGTCCTGTGCTCAACGCTGTCATAGGCTTTAGATACATCTAAAGTAACAAGCGCTGCGTATTGGTTTCGGCGCCGAGCTAACTGTATGCGGCTCTCCAGATCGGTATGGGCACACCATATAGAGCATCCTGGTCTGAAACCAATCTGGCAAGGGTTCAACAACCCAGTCTCTGAAATAACAGACGTTATTCTACCATGCAACACCCTCTCAATTAACTTAACGAGATTCGAAGTTAAAGAAATTGGCCTTATATTGTCTAACACATAACCATCTCCCTGCTTTTTAAGCAACGGGATAATCTTTGCTAGACGCCACTCATTTGGAATCCATGGCCCCTTAAGAGAGTAATTTACAAGCGCCAGTAAGTCGGTGGGAGATTCCTCGAACAAAATTTTAATCATAGAAGAAGTCACACCATCAGGGCCAGGGGCCGCGGGTGGAAGGCGGGATACAGTGTTCGAGAGCTCAGTGAGGGTGACCTCCTCGAAATCGTCCAAAGTGGCAAGAAATCTCTGAGGAGAAGGAAGAAGAGCCTTAAACCGGCGCTCAAGACCTCTGCCTATCTCTTCCAGGGACTGTGCAAGTTCAGCCGGTGACTGAACTAGGGAGACAGCGTTCATGGTGGACGAGATTAGTTTCCTGGATTTTAGGTAATTGAATAAAGCGCGCCTATTACCAGATTTTGAAAGGAATTCGTAGCGTTCAGTATCGTGCAACTCCTTTGCACGAGATACGGTGCGCTTAAACGTAGCTGCAACGAACTTATAATCGATCCAGTTTTTGGGGCACTGATTATGGAGAAGTTTCTTCCAAGCAGCCTTTCGGCGCCTATAATCGCGAGCGCACTCTGCGTTCCACCAATGGCACGGCGATGTTCCCTTATGTGCCTGAACCAAGAACTCCGATTTTTTACGAGCTCCATCCAAAATTGAACAAATGCGGATGGCATTATCTCCACTGTTGGAATGAGATAATTCCTGAAGGTCTGCTTTGAGGGCATTTTTAAAACTGTCGTAATTTATGAATGTGCGCCGTGTGCTGTTAGGAGAGGTCAACTGGCACATAACTTGGAAGCTGATCGGAAGGTGATCACTATTGGAGGCACAGTCAACTGGCGCCCAAGAGGACACAGTTATTCCTGGGGAAGAAAATGAAAAGTCTAACGCTGAGCGAGCCTGACCACGGACAAATGTCGGGAGACCCGAATTTAAACATATGAGGTTATTCACACAAGCCCAGTCCCATAAGAGCGTACCGCAGCGATCTGTACGAAACCCCCACGAAACATGATGCGAGTTGAAGTCTCCAACAATTAAAACCTGTTTCCTGCAACTAGATAAAAACGAGTCAAGAGGCCGAACGTCATGCACACCTGTTGGAAAATATACATTAGCCAGAGTGAGTGGCTGATATCCAGGAATATTGAGATCAAGTGCCTGAATTTCGCACTGCCTGTGCATATATTGAAATGACACAGTTGCCCTGTGGCAAAATTTTGTGGATACGAACAATAGCAACCCACCACCTCTTGAGGGCCGGTCAAGCCTGAAAGAACGATAATTTTTAAATTGTACCTAAAATATTTAGAGAGCCACGTTTCCTGAAGAGCAATTAAATCTGGACTTAATTTACTGATTAAACAAACTAAATCTGTTGAAGCAGAAAGAATAGACCGGCAGTTCCACTGCAACACCTTCAACGACCCTATGTCGCCGAAAGGGCCGCAGCGGAGACCGCCTGATCCAAAATGCTGCCTTT
Organism: Amblyomma mixtum; assembly: GCF_055824585.1. NCBI lineage: Eukaryota > Metazoa > Arthropoda > Arachnida > Ixodida > Ixodidae > Amblyomma > Amblyomma mixtum. The sequence continues at coordinate 184,212,613 of NC_143013.1, forward strand.
GGGTGTAGATCTAGGGTGATTCTTTTTATTCTTCCACTGAGAGCAAGACGGACCAGCACCACCTAACGGAGACGCACTGCGCTTTTGAGCACGCATCTCAGTCTCCATATCAACGCACTCTTCAGATGAGAGTTCTGTCTCACTGTGATGAGAATAACTGGTTGTAGGGATAGACGAAGGCTGTGATTGAGTCTGACTCAGTGGATTGGAAGTCACGGGCACAGAAGGTTGGGGAGGTGCAACCAATGGAGAAGTGATTGTGCCACAAAGGGGGGCAATAGAAGCTTGCAATAAAGTGGACATTTGGGATGCCATGACCTGCGAAATGCACGCGGACAGATTTTCAACTATGCGATCCATGGCACTTGCCATTGCTTTCTCCACCGCCGTCGCAATCGCTTGCGACAAGGAGGAATCCACAACGGTTGCATGCCGCGCTGCCACACTTGCATAGCCAGATGTCCTATCTTTGATGACTGCAACTGCCTCACGTCTTGAGCACCTGCGCTTGTCAATCAACTCTAGTACTTGCACTTCCTCAGCCCGCGCAGGGCATTCGGATTGGCTTGCTGAGTGTCCACCGCCACACAAACAGCATTTCTCTTGTTGAGCAGAACACCCAGCGGGGTCGTGGCTCTCTCCGCACCCACAGCAACGAAAACTCGATTTACAGGCCTTGGCGCTATGGCCAAAGCTCCAGCAATTACGGCACTGAAGGGGCCGAGATGTAAATTGATCCACACGGAAAATCAAAGGCCACACCTTAACTTCAGATGGACAGGACAGCTCCGCAAATGTAGCAATAACAGTCTCCATCGGTATCTTAGTTCCATCCACCACACGACTGCATCGGTGAATGGTGATCACGTCAGCCGAAGTGAGCTTTTCTAATGTCTCGGACGCGCTTAGCCGTGGGTCTACGCCACGGACTAGCCCTTTCGAACACGCCAGATGAGGAGGTATGAACGCGCTCACCGGGTGATTGGCAAACGACGAACACTTCAGCAGGTCGGCTACGCATGCCTGGTCTGGCGATCTGCATACGATCCCTCCACGGCCGAACTGCCGGACGTCAGTAATCCTCATGTAATGGGGGGTGGTAGATTTAAGCGCAGCCTGAACAGCCTCGGGGTTATTCAGCTTGATGGAGCCCTCATCCGCGGGGACGAGAGCAACCGGTATGCTGCTTACTCCGCCACGGAGGAAACAATCAAGAGGCAGCTCATCTGGGGCGAGACAAGCTGACCAGGGGAAGTTCCCCTGGCCGGGAGAGTTTGTGGACATCAGTCCACGTTCCCGCGTTCAGTCACCCTGGAAAATAGGAAGAAAACACAAGAAATCAAGCAGAAATTCGAGGAATAACTCAGCACCGCCTGGTACTTAGCCGCAACCCAACAGCAGGCACGAACAGCGGCGGCTCCTTCAATTTGCGACGCAGGAGAAATTCTAAAGTACCTTGTACTGTGCAATGTCACTGCAGGCTCATTGTCTTTCTCCGCGTGGCACTGATCAGCTACGTGCCGCGTGCCCATTCTCTCGCAGCCATGAAAGAGCTACAGCCGGTTCCCTCCCGTCTGCCTGCAGCGTGCTTCCGTAGCGGCCTCATTCTTTGTACATTGATTATTAGAGACGGAACAACAACCAAAAGAGCAACAATCGGTCGAATCACGGCTTAATAGCCTAAATTTAAGATGGGGATTTAAATCAGCTATCTTGTGTGTGCCTCAATTAGGTCAAATTGCATAAAAATTTCCAGAACAGTTTCGATTACAAGAAAACCACACGAAAAAGCCGTAGTTTGGCACTGTATTTGATTGCTCGAAACATCCTCTGTTATTTTACTATCCCTTTGCCCTTATCTCGGAGAGACGCCGCGGTAGCTTTATGGTTTTGGTACTCGGCTGCTTACCCGAAAGACGCGGGTTCGATCTCGACTGCGGCGGTCAATTTGCGACGCAGGAGAAATTCTAAAGTACCTTGTACTGTGAAATGTCAGTGCGCGGTAAAAAACAACTTGGTCGAAATTACCGGAGACAATAACTACGTCGTTCCTAATAGGCTGAGTCGCTTTGGGAAGTTCAACCCCCACAAGCCATGAACCATAAACCAACATTCTCTACTGAGGAATATCAAGCCAGCGTCACCTTACCGGCGGCCGTCCTCTCCACCTTTTCTATCAATACATTTCCTCTCTATCTCTCAACGACAAACTTCACAGAATTATTTTTATAGCATAAGCAGTATAACACTTTTAAAAGTACAACAGTTGTTATAGTTTAAGCAGAAATAAAGATAAAATTAAGGGTTTGAGAGGAAATCATAAATAATGAGGTTGGTACAACTCTCTCTCTCTCTCTCTCTCTCTCTCTCTATATATATATATATATATATATATATATATATATATATATATATATATATATATAGTTGCAGGAGGTCTTGTCGTTCAATGGGCCAGGAAGACTTGTAGAAGAAGGGGTCACAACCTTGCAATTATCTTAATTTAATACCGACAGTTTCGGACGGAGGACCGTCCTTCCTCAGGGTATACACCCTGAGGAAGGACGGATATATATATATATATATATATATATATATATATATATATATATATATATATATATATATATATATATATATATATATATATATATATATATATATTGTAACGTAGCAGTTGGTACAGGTAGCGCCGCGTCCAGACGGCAGAGGAACGCCAACACCAAGATGATGCCAGCGCACACCGAGACGGCCAGGATGGAACGTCGAGCTTCGTCTTCTTCAGCAGCGAACCGCGTGGCGCACGAGCTGCGTGCCGAACAGCCGCCGAGCGGCTATTGTTGTAGACGCGGCATTACCCTCCCTCTCGGAAAGAGCATCGGCCCGATGCTTTAACAAGAAAATAGGGAAAAAAAAAACAGAGTAACGCACAGCACGTAGTCACTGAATGTCTCGCGAAAAATAGGGCTTCATCCGCACTACATGAACAATCTCTGGTCTCTGCTGACGGCGAGTAGTCCGGGAAGCCCCGTCAGGGAGGACTTCATAGGTTACGTCGCTTAGCTGACGGAGAACTCGGTAGGGGCCGAAATACTGCTTGAGCAGTTTTTCGGAAAGGCCACGGCGTCGAATGGGGGTCCATACCCACACTTTGTCGTCCGGGGCGAACGTCATCAGTCTGTGGCGGCGGTTGTAACGTCGGGCGTCACGGTCTTGTTGGTTCAGGATGCGCACTCTTGCAAGTTGTCGAGCTTCTGCGCGAAGCGTGAACTCCTCGGCGCCAACGTCGGGGTCGCGGCCATCATGGGGCAGCATTGCTTCCAACATTGTCGACACTTCGCGGCCGTACAACAGACAGAAGGGCGTCCTCCGCGTGGTTTCCTGTTGAGCCGTGTTATACGCGAAAGTAATATATGGCAGGATATTGTCCCAAGATCGATGCTCAACGTCAACATACATGGACAGCATGTCGACGAGAGTTTTGTTGAGGCGCTCGGTCAGGCCATTCGTCTGGGGATGGTAGGCGGTTGTCTTCCTGTGAGTAGTGCCACTCAGCCGCATGAGGGATTCGAAGAGTTTGGCAGTGAAAGCTGTGCCTCTATCCGTGATAATTAGTGCTGGAGCGCCATGCCGGAGGACGATGCGTTCCACGAAAAATTTCGCAGCCTCGGCTGCTGTGCCGCGCTGGAGGGCCTTGGTTTCAGCGTAGCGCGTAAGGTAATCAGTAGCGACGATAATCCACCGGTTTCCCGAAGATGAAGTTGGAAAAGGGCCGAGAAGGTCCATGCCAACTTGCTCAAACGGGAGTCTGGGCACTTGAACGGGATGTAAAAGTCCAGCTGGCTTGACAGGGGGTGTTTTTCGTCGTTGACAATTACGGCACGTGCGCACATAGTGTCGTACAGTCGCCGCAAGCTTAGGCCAGTAATAGCTCTTTTTGATCCGAGCCAGAGTGCGGGCGTAGCCGAGGTGACCTGCGGTGGGCTCGTCGTGACACGCCTGCAAGATTTCTTCACGGAGATTTGCTGGAACGACGAGGAGGTAGTCGGTTCCGGTTGGAGAAAAGTTGGCTTTGTACAGCACGTTGTTGCGCAGACAAAAGGAGGACTTGGTTCTTGCGAAGGGCTGGGGAACCTCCTCGGTACGTGCTTCCAGGAAGTCGATGAGAGGTTTCAGCGCCGGGTCCTCACGTTGCTGACTGGAAATAGTCGCTGCGTCTACGGCTGCGATGAGAGGAAAGTCCGGTTCGTCGTCGTCGCGCGCAGCCTCGACTGGATATCTGGACAAGCAGTCGGCATCGTTGTGCTGGCGCCCTGATTTATAGACGATGGACATGTCAAACTCCTGAAGGCGTAAGCTCCAACGCGCAAGGCGGCCAGAGGGATCCCGTAAGTTCGTCAACCAGCAGAGAGAGTGGTGGTCGGTTACAACTTGAAAATGTCGGCCGTACAGGTAAGGTCGAAATTTTGTGACAGCCCATACCACGGCAAGGCATTCTTTTTCGGTCGTGGAATAATTAGATTCGGCACGAGACAGAGTGCGGCTGGCGTATGCTATTACGCGCTCAGCGCCGTCCTGCCACTGGACGAGTACAGCACCGAGACCCACGTTGCTGGCATCTGTGTGGACGAGAGTCTCCGCACGAGAATCGAAATGACCAAGGACAGGCGTCGTTTGCAAGCGTCGCCGTAATTCATCAAATGCCTGCTGCTGCTGTTCTGTCCACGTGAATGGGACGTCCTCTCTTGTAAGATGCGTCAACGGTGCAGCAAGTCGGGAAAAGTTGGCAATGAACCGCCGGTAATACGCGCAAAGGCCCAAAAAACGCCGGACCGTTTTCTTGTCCGAAGGAGTGGGAAAGTTGGCGACGGCAGCTGTTTTAGCAGGATCCGGCCGGACTCCACGATGGCTGACGACATGGCCCAGGAAAAGGAGCTCCTCATAACCAAAGTGGCATTTCTCGGGCTTCAACGTCAGGCCGGCAGATCGTATAGCCTGTAGCACGGTCAAGAGGCGCTGGAGGTGTTCTTCGAACGTTGGCGAAAATACAACAACGTCGTCCAGGTATACCAAGCACGTCTGCCATTTCAGGCCCGACAAAACAGCATCCATCATTCTCTGAAATGTTGCTGGAGCTGAACACAAACCGAAAGGAAGGACCTTGAACTCATAAAGGCCATCCGGCGTCACGAACGCTGTCTTCTCGCGATCCCGCTCGTCAACTTCGATCTGCCAGTAACCACTTTTTAAGTCCAGCGAAGAAAAGTAGCGCGCGTGCCGCAACCGGTCAAGAGAGTCGTCAATGCGTGGTAACGGGTAGACGTCTTTCTTGGTAACCTGGTTAAGCTTCCGGTAGTCAACGCAAAATCGCAGACTACCATCCTTCTTCTTAACCAAAACCACAGGCGAAGCCCACGGGCTCCTCGACGGCTGAATAACACCATCCTGCAGCATCTCTTTGACTTGTTCAGCTATGGCTTCACGCTCCCGCAGTGAGACACGGTATGGGTTTTGCCGAATTGGTCGGGTACTGCAGTCCGTAATGATGCGGTGCTTAGCGAGAGGCGTCTGTTTGACTGCCGACGTAGACGAGAAACAGTCTTGGAACTGATGCAGTAGGCCGACTAGGCTCTCCCTATCGGCTGGGGGTAAGCCTGGGTTCACGTCGAGGATCAGCTGAGGTGTGCAAGAATTGGACGTTTCGCTCTGGAGGGCAAGGCAGTCGTTAATTTCGGCGATGCCCTCGAAGTATGCGACCGCAGTGCCCTTGGCGATGTGTTGCCGTTCGGTCCCGAAATTCGTTAGAAGGACATCTGCCAGGCCGTTCCGTAGCGTGACGATACCTCTGGCGACGCAGACCCCATGAGAGAGTACAAGCGCAGTGTTCTGTTCTGCTACGCCGTCAGCACTGCACAGGTCGTCACAAATGACGGTAACGAGGGCACAGGATTGCGGAGGGACGGTCACATCGGCGTCGATTATGCGCAGGGCCACTGTCCGTGGTTCGGTGTCGGCTGGAATCGTTCCAGGGGTCGAAAATGTTACCAGACGATCAGGAAGGTTTATGATGGCACCATGCTCACGCAAGAAGTCCATTCCGAGGATCAGGTCTTTGCAGCAGTGCGGCAGAACAACAAAAGTGCCAACAAAAGCAGAATTGGCAATGGTGACTCGAGCAGTGCATCTTCCGACAGGCGTCATGAGGTGACCCCCAGCAGTACGAATTTGAGGTCCATCCCAGGCTGTCTTTACCTTGCTGAGGCGATCCGCGAGGTGCTTGCTTATGATCGAAAAGTCCGCGCCTGTATCGACTAAAGCAGTCACTGGGTGCCCGTCAACGTGAATGCGGAGGTCGGCGCTCCTGCATCGGTGTCAGGGAAACTCGGGTTCACAGAATCGTGCTGCGGCGGCATCGGGATCTCGGCATCGCGCTCCGGCGGCGTTCCGGGGTCTTCGTTATATCCGCTGTCAGCAACCTTCCCCCCTGAGGTCGCCGCTTTCAGTTTCCCCGGCGTGGGCTTGGAGACCGGCCCCGCAGTCCATCTGAGAAAGCCTGGCGGCTGGGCGATGTGACGCGTGCGGGAGACGGAGATCGGGGTCGGCGGTTAGATGTGGTGTCATGGGCAGCAAGGTACTCCTCTATTTCGTGGGGTCGCTCACCGAAACGGGGACAAGGAGCGTCACGTGGGAAACCCCGGAGGCCGATTTCACGGTATGGGCAACGGCGATACAGGTGGCCGGCTTCCCCGCAATGGTAACAGAGCGGCTGCTGATCAGAAGTGCGCCAAACAGCCGCCTTCCGGGCCGGTGGACGCATGGCAGGTCCTCGCTGAGGCCGCTGGTAGAATGACGGTGGCGGAGCGGTTGGCGGCGGCGGGTGGTACGGCAAGCGTTGCACAGGTGGCAACTCGGAACGGAGAGCCGCGGCGTAGCTCATGGGGCGTGGCTCCGGCATGACTGGAGGAGGCGGTGAAAATGCTTGACGAATCTCGTCGCGCACAACCTCGGTAAGAGCCGCAGCCGTCGGGTCAGACGAGGCAAGGGTCAGTTTCTGCAGCTCTTCACGGAACACAGCGCGTATGAGCTCGCGCAGCGACGCATTGTCGCTGGACACGCTCAAAGAAGCCGCACTGGCGCTTGGCTCACCGCAGAAGGAGTCATTTCGGCGGCAGCGTTGATGCAAGGCCCGCTCAATGGCGGTCGCCTCTTTGATGATGTCGGCTACCGTCTGCGGGGGATTCCGGACCAAACCAGCGAAGAGTTGGTCCTTCACACCTTGCATCAGGTGGCGGAGCTTCGCGGATTCCGCCATATCTGGGTCAGCGCGCCGACAAAGACGGGTCACGTCCTCGGCGAACATGGCAACGGTCTCATTAGGCTTTTGGACGCGAGCGTCCAGGAGGCGCCGCGCACGATCCCGGCGGTCCGTGCTAGCAAAGGTGTCCCGGACCTGCTGGCGGAAGGTATCCCAGCTTTGGAGATCGGCCTCCCTGTTCTCGAACCAAATCTTGGCTCCGTCTTCGAGGGCGAAATACACGTTCCGCAGCTTCTGCGCAGGGATCCATTGGTTGAAATCGGCAACCCGCTCAAACTGGTCAAGCCAGTCTTCAACGTCTTCGAAAGTGACGCCATGGAAGCTGGCTGGCACGCGGGGTTGCTGGAGCGTCAAGTGGGAAGCGCTAGCCTGAGCCATGGTGGTATGCTCACCAGGTCGATGAGTGCGTGCCTCTTTTGGGAGGAGACCAAACTCTGGGACCAGTCCCAGGAGGCGGCGGCTGCTGCGGTGAACGGGCGTGCAGACAATGGGTAGCTGGTCGGGACTCGATGAGCGGCTGTCTGAAGAGGTGTTGGACATGGGACGTCGAGCCCGCACCTCCACCAGTGTAACGTAGCAGTTGGTACAGGTAGCGCCGCGTCCAGACGGCAGAGGAACGCCAACACCGAGATAATGCCAGCGCACACCGAGACGGCCAGGATGGAACGTCGAGCTTCGTCTTCTTCAGCAGCGAACCACGTGGCGCACGAGCTGCGTGCCGAACAGCCGCCGAGCGGCTATTGTTGTAGACGCGGCATTATATATATATATAAGGGTATATATGGGATCAACGTTACTAGATTACTCTAGTAACGGTGATATGGGATTGTAAACCGTAAGAAAAGTCACCGCTGCCCACATTGGTCGCGCTATGCGCATACCTCAAGAGAAAAGATGAAGAAGAAGAAGAGTGCCGAGAGTGGGTATGCGGCATCCCATGAGGTGAGCAACAACAACAACAATAACGATGGCTGCGTCTCCTAAGTCTCCTCAGAGATCGAATGTTTCTCCGGCACCGACAATTGCTCTCGCACCTTCCCCTGCAGCCCACAGTCCCAACGACAAGACCAGTGTCCGAGGCGAAGCACGTTCCCCAGAAGCAGGAAGCGACGAACTGAAGCTCGGTCCTCTTCAAGGGGCCCTGGCAACAGACTCTGCGGCGGCCATTCAAAACAGGCTTTACGCCATCTTGGGCCATGGGAACTTCCAGCGCCTCGTCGCCTGCTGCGCCGCGCTCGGTATGGTTGTTTATATGCTGCACGCGTTCGCCTATATCATCATCGGCCGACCCGTGGATCACTGGTGCCGCCGCCCTGAGGAGCTACGGCACCTCTCCTTGGACATGTGGAGGAACGCGGCCACTCCCATCGAGGCAGACGGGCAGTACAGCCGGTGCACCGTATATGATCCGGCGATTTCGGTGAGGAAACGGGAATTTGTTTCATCAAAATAATTTTCTGAAGCCAGGTTTCGATAGTGTTGCCGGTGCAGTTTTTTCCCATTTTTAATGTGGTTACCGCATCTGAAGCTGATGAAGCACCGAGAGGATTTCCTTAATCCTGCCGTACACACAAAACTCGAACCTACCGAAAAAATGCCCGGAAGGGCACGAAGTCGCTTACCCGCGACCTTCTCTCCGCGGCAGGCGTTGCTGTGTATCGATGTAGCCGGCAGGTGAATAATGTGCGGATACCAACTGAATCAGTCATTGCCACTTTCGCGGCTACTACCTGCCCGTCAGAAATTAAAGCATGACCGTTAATATTCCGTGTCGATCCTCTTCCATCTAAGTCACTCCAATGTAACAACTGCTGGCGAGATGGTCGTAGTGCTGGTGTTGGAAAGTCCACCTTGCGGTGTCGCAAATGCGGCAATGACCATGCATCGACTGCATGCACCGAACAGGACGACAAGTGTTGTCTTTGCAGTGGTGCTCATGCAGCAAATTCCTTAGATTGCCCTTCTCGGGCTCGTGAATACCAAATTATTGAATTAATTTACCGCAAACGCTGTTCGCGGCGTGAAGCCATAATCGAAATTCAAGAAAGAGCGCACGGCTATGCGGGTGTGGCAGCCCTTTCAAGTGTCTCACTAGATGCATCTATTTCTCAGGCCATAGTGACTGCTGTGGAAGCCTCTATGAATAAAATGGTTGAAAAGATTCTATCAACTGTGAAGGGGCAGAGTTTCAAGCAGAGATTAGCAAGCGTACACTGCTCGAAGTACTTTCTTCAGAGCGGCTGCATGCAGAGCTTGTCTTTAATGCGATCTATAGGGCTTTGTGTAAAGGAGGCACGGTTTAACCACGACACTGTTCTTTGAATTTTCTCTATGAGATGCGCCTCACCATGGCCATAAGCACCTCTGCTAGAACAGGAAAACTGAGGTAATGGTTTATATTTCTAGTTATAATTGTATTGTTTTACGACAGTTCACTTTTATATTTCACGTCAGTTCAATTCGCTTTGTGTGTGCCGTTTTGCGTCAAGTGTTGTCAGTGATGAGTCCTCAAAGAATGACCGCACGATGAACGGACAAACAGCTTCAGCGCTGGGCTGCACTTGCGTGATTCCTTCTTTTTTTGCGCAAGTGGACGCACTACAGACCTGTGCACTAAGCTTCGCGTAACCCATTAGCAGTGCTATTATTCGCTAGTGGATCGGCTATTGAGAAGAGCTCACTCTTGTGTCGGAAGTCGTGTTTGATCAGCGCGATGCTTTCGCTCGTGGCATGTGCCTGACGTTCTCATGTAGCCTTGTGCGTGAATTTGGCTTGCTCACCATCGTAATAGTTCCGTCTAAGGCTATCTTGTGGTCACACGCCTAGCAGTGCTCGGCCCCGCGCTCCGCTCACTTAGACATCAGCGGTGTTCTGGGTCATTCTTTTCTTTTTCCAAGACATTCCTGTGGGCGGGGCACGAGAGATCTGAAGGTAATAATTCGCTTGCGTATAGTTCGCGCCCCGTGTTGTGCGTGTGTAAGAGCTGAGATTTTTCTCATGCTTGGGCTAGGCGTTGGCGCTCACACGCTAGGTGTGAGCGATTTCGCGGAGCCCCGGAGAGCCCCAACTGGCATGCGCAAGGAGCGAATGTGAAACAGTTGCTGCGTAATTTTTTTTCCTCGAATACAATTTTAATTTTCTTTATTACGGCCCCCCTTTTTTCTTTCACTCCCACTTCCTCCCTTCCTGTACGGTGCAGTTAAGGTGTCCACCGAGATGACAGAGAATTACTGCCCCATTTCCTTTCCTCAAAATGCGTTGCGTTCAAATGGAAAGCCATCGCGCCGAACGGGTGGTGGCGTTCCGTGGACTATCTGGCAGCGCTACAACACGCTGTCGCGTTCCCCTCCTGAAGGCGAAGCTTAAGGGCAATTATTTAGCAGTTAAGTTGTATTTAGTCTTAGGTAATTAGTCATTGATTAGTAGGTTTTCATTACTTACTAATTATTCATTAATTATGTGTGATGTCAACCAGTGGTGACGTCAACAGTGCCAGAGAGGCAGTCAAAGGGGTGAGGAAAACGCTTCCGCCTCTACGCACTTTAGACAGTCAAAGTGCCCCCTGACATGCCGCTGCCGCTGCGATTGGGGCGCCGTTGCTTCCGCAATACTACTCAGGGTGGCCATTGGTCAAACCAAAGCCAATTTTTTTGGTTTCAAGCGATTCATGGAATGACAAAACTTTCCTTTAGAGGTTAGCGAAAAAACAGTAGATATAATCGCTTTTGCAACAGCACGGAAAGCTGGGGTCTGCACGAAGCCTAGCGTCTTATCCCACACGCAGCTTCTCTGATGATGATGATAACTTTATTTTCCGCCATATAAGGAAGCCCCCTACTCCCTGTCCCCAGCACGCAGGCCTTGGTGACGGGGGCCGGGACCTCCGCGGTTAGAAGCAGGCGAAGAGGTCTTGATTCCTCGCGGCTTCTTCCTCCAGACGGATGGCTTGTTGTTGTGAAGCAGGGGCCTCGCTCCGCAGCAGGGCTTCCCAGGTTTCTCTACAATTTATGCAGCTTCTTCGTCCCTAAGTGTTACGTCACGACCTCTTGACCAATCACGGATGGAGGAGCCACTGTTGGTGTGCCTCGCGGCGGCGGCTGCATATTCCCGCTAAAAAAAAAGAAGATTCGCGCTTCTTTTTGCTGAATCTTGACTTCGCTATTCCACGAAAAACAGTAGGACGCCGCTTGTTTCTGTGCGAGGGTGTCCAATGAGAACATTGTGCTGACTTTAACCCGATAGCGTTCGAGGCACCGTTCACCAGAAAGTCTGGTGTCGGCGCTGTTCGTCTCGGCGTTGTCGGAGTGGGCGTTTTGAGCGACAAATCCGAGGCACGGCTCTGGTAGGTGCTCCGCAGAGAGCAACCTAGGGTCCAGGTTTCCCACCTACGTCACGTGACCTTACGGCGTCATCACAACCTGCCCACCGGGCAGTGAACAAACTACCCACCGTGGCAAGTGGCAGTTAAATTGATGATTTGTCGCTCGAGAAGAGCAACCTGGGCGGCACAACGCCCGCCGCTATGTTCAACTGCCATCGAACAGTCGCGCGTCGCTTAACCGTCGCACCACTGTGCCAGGAGGGGCGTGAGGATTCCCAGGATGCTATGAATATAAAGTAAAGAGTGACCTTATGCATATATAGGAATAAACTCTTTGCTCTATTGCGTCATAACGTTAAGGCGGAACTTAAGTTCCCCTTCAATTTTTTTTTGCTCAATGTCTACGACGTCTACGGCCACGCCGTATTTTCTGCCACACGAGCTTCTTAACGATGTGGCGTTAAAACATCTATAGTGAACAAAGCACAGCTCATCGCGATGTTTTATCTCAGTGCGTGACCAGTGAGTGTCATTAGCAAATTGTTCCGTCGGGTGTGTTTGTGTGGCCACCGAGTGCTGTAACCGTGTCCCGCGAGAGAAAAAGTCTGCATCGGCTGAGGTGAAAGACGTGGTTGCAGCGACGCCACAAAGCGAACGGGGAGTGCGGACAGTGGGACACATTCAGGGGGAGCGCGTTGTCACCTGATCCAAAGTGGACCGCCAGTTAAAGCGAAATGTGGGTAAGGCAACACGCGCGAGAACATTCGTTTCCTTACCATCAGAAGTCATTAGCTAACCTTAAATCCAGGCAACAAAAGTTGGATTATTGGTGTATTGGAGTTTAACGTACCAAATCGACTCAGGCTGTAAGGGACATCGTATTGAAGGGCTCCGGAAATATGAACCACCTGGATTTCGTTAACGGGCACTGACATCGCACGGTACACGGGTCACCAGAATTTGACCTCCATCGAAATTCGGCCGCCGCCGCCGAGGTCGAATCCACGTCTTTCGGGTCAGCAGCCGAGCGCCGGCCTTAACCAGTGAGCCACCGTGGCGTTCCGGCAGCAGAAGTATAAGCCACAGAAGTGCAAAGGTTGCAAATGTAAGCCAAAAAAATGACGCAGGGTATAGCAGCCCCTACTGCTCAAGCAGCTGATCGAATCAGGACATATGAGTGGTTGCGATTATAACATTCTACGCATCATCGGCAATAATAGAAGTCTATTTCATCTAGATTCGCGAGGAGTTATACCCGCATGCTCTGTGGCCAATTAATTCTTGGCAAGAATGGCGCTGATATGGGTTAAGCATGATAATGAATTCATCTCAATGAATTTATTCAATAGCTCCTTCCAACCTTTTTAGCATCCCAAAATCTGGCGAGGCTTACCAATATGAGTAGTTTCTGTGCTCCCTTGACGTTATGTCTGATTCCTTTACAGTTGAGAGACATCCTTAGGTAACTTTCCTAGGTGTCATTGGAATGCCTGAAGCCAGAACCGAAGAAAGCTTTGCGCGTGTTTTTTTTTTCCGCTGATGCGATTGTTGAAGGCCTTGAAGCGGCAGTTGCGATCAGCCTGATATACTCCCACAAGCCAACCCTGTTGCAGTTTTTTTTTAATTTATTAGGTTAACCGGCCATTCCCAGGTACTGTAAGGTAGGAAAAAATCAGCATGCCTACTGAGCAAAAAAGTAAACCATAATAGACGAGCAATGTACTAACGCCATTATGTGTGCCCATTTTCATCACAACAGGAAGATCCCGATGAAGAACGCCATGTGGTACGCTGTCAAGTTTGGGAATACGACATCGGCTACGCCAAGGACACCATCGTCAGCAGCTGGGACTTCGTGCGCGACCGCCAGTGGCTCCTCAGCCTGTCCTCTTCCGTATTCATGCTTGGCCCCGCGGTCTTCGCCCCCGTCGCAGGCCCGATGTCTGATCGGTTTGGCCGAAAAGCGGTCCTTATGGCGGCCGCTGGAACACTCCTCGGCGCCAGCCTGTGCGCCGCCGGTTCGCAGTCATTCCCACTTTTTCTGATGGCTCGCTTCGTGGTCGCCGGATCTGCCAGTGCAACTGCCCTCATGTTGTTTACCCTGATTTTCGAGGTGACCAAAAACGAGCGGCGTGCCCTGTACAGTTTGGGGGCGACATCCATCGGAGGCACAGTTCCTTTGATGCTACTAGAGCTAGTGAGATATTCCATCCGTCATGGGAACTAGCGCAGGCAGTTCTCCTGCTACCAACGATGCTGCTGCTGGTCTGGTGCAGTTTACTGGGAGAGTCGCCCAGCTGGCTGATAGCCACGTCGCAGTTACGCATGGCGTAACATGTCCTCCCTGCGGCAAAAATAAATGGACTTGACGTTACAAAGACCAAGCAAGCATTCCTGCGACTCAGGCAGCAGATCAGGCCGAAGGACCAGGCGCATTCCACCTCAGTTTCCGCCTCTTCTAGACGCACTACGACGGAAGAAGCTCTGCAGGCCGCTGTCTTTCACCGCCAGGCGGTCTCAGTCGCCATCGCATGGTTCAACCCCACCTTCGTCTACTACAACCTTGCAATTATGGCGGTGAGGAAAGGTGGCCAGAACAAAGCGGCCCACTTCGGCCTGCATGGGCTCATCTTCTTTGGCATATGCTGGCTGCTTTCCAAGAAAGGCCAACGTGAAACGCTAACCGCTGCACTTTCCTCCGTCGCTGTTGGCGCCGCCGCTTACTTCGCCGCCAGTTTCCTAGCCCTTTCTGCACTGATTCCCTCTCTCCGCAGTCTTGTCTTGTGCCTCTGCAGCGGTGCCCTTGCCATCTGCTACGGCTACACAGCAGAAGTGTTCCCTATTTCCATTCGGAGCACCGGCCTTTGTGTCTCCTACACAGTCGGGCGCCTGGGAGCACTCCTGAGTTCGTTCCTGTGCGCGTTCAAGGGCGTGCCTGACTCTGCCGCCATGGAAGCAGCCTTGGCGGCTCTTATGCTTCTTACCGCTTTGTCGGTTCAATGGCTCCCAGAAGTGTTCCTCAACACAAAAACAACTAAGCGTTCTTCGCCCGTTGCGCTGAGTCCAGAAGAGCAGAAAAAAGCCCTGAAAGAATCGTTGGCGGCCACGCCGAGCCCCAAAAAGCAAAAGCGCCGGAGCCCGGACCGCGGACGTCCAAAGGGCACGCCGAAGCGTTCCGGGGCGAACAAAATGGAACCCAGATCTGTGACGGAACGTTCGCCCATTGTTTCTGCGCCCGCCACCCCCAAACATTATTAATAGGCTCTTAAGCTATGCTGAGCATCCTTAATATGCGTTGGGATAAAATATGCCGAGAATGACTCTTTTAAAATTAACCGTAGTTTTCTGCCCTATTAATTTCTATGTGGGCCGATTGGAGTCTAATTACAGTAAACGGAACACTAACTAATGCGTAGAGAACTGGAAGCCGTGATATATCCTTGAAAAGCTAGTGAGGTATGGAATGTTTTCTGATAAACCTTTAATGTGCATTATGGGTCACAAAAACCAGGAACTCTCAGTTCTGCTGGGGTTTTAACTGCGCAACTTTAAATTCTTTCACCCTACCGATGGTAATAGACCTGGAAAACATTGTATTACGTGCTGGTCTGGCCTTTCATATCTCAGAGAGTACTACGTCGTGTGTAATTCTTTCTCCTAAACAGTGTTATCACTGACTGATTCCTTTTGTACCATTCCTATGAAGAGAAAAACTGCATCCCTTTGCTCCTTTAGTTTGTTTTCGCAGTTCCCCAATGTTATTAAAATGACACTCTCGACAAATTGAAGCAAGATTAGCGAGTTTTAATGTGCCCCCCGAAACGCGTGGCCGCTAGGCGGGGCCGGAACACGTGACCACCCCGTGCACATAGTGTGCATTTCGCACTAGGTGCTTACTTTCACAACCAACCGAAATTGTCGCACACTCGTGCACTTCAAATTCCACAATTTTAGATCACAGGTAAAAAGAGCTAGCCCTGATCTTCGTTACCATACATGCACCAGCCATTAATTTTGATTCTTGAGGGTAACTTCCTTTGAACTGAGGTGTCCTTTAGAGTAGACACCATTGCACCGTGTGGAATTATATTGTTCACATTTATTTCTTTCATCCATTTGCACAGCCTGCGGACATGCTCGGAAAAAAAAAGTCCTGGCTGTATACAAAGTCTTTATATTTTCGAAACAACTATTGGCATGCTTGAACAGCGCTTAATAAATGAGCTGTTACGATTAGTTCGCTGTGGTCTACAAACCGGCATGACCTGGTGTATCCAGCCTACTTCAGTTCTCAGAGCCTAGCTTTTGTTTATCGGGTACTGTTTTAGTTATTTTTAGTCACGCACGAGCGGTCGCTTCTCCTTACTGATGAGTTTTCTGTAAAACATGAAGAAATATATCTCCTCTCACCACAGGCGCTATCTCTGTTCGTGCACAATCACACCATTTCACTCCGAGTCCAGATAAACCTCAGAATGTTTGAAGTCTTAATCTATTAAGGGTGCGCTAAGATTCCAGAAGCGCCCAACCAATGGGTTGCAGAATATGTATCATTTTTATTGACGGCAACACAGTTTCCGTGTTCTGCCATTCTTTTTCCCTTGAACATTCGGCTGCTGAGACCAAATTCACGGCCCCGCTGCGGTGGCTCAGTGGTTACGGCGCTCGGCTGCTTACCCGAAAGACGCGGGTTCGATCCCGGCTGCGGCGGCTGAATTTCTTGAAGGCAAAATTCTAAAGGCCTGTGTGCTGTGCGATGTCAGTGCACGTTAAAGAACCCCAGGTGGTCGAAATTTCCGGAGCCCTTCACTACGGCGTCTCCAATAGCCTCAGTCGCTTTGGGACGTTAAACCCCAATACACCAAACCAGACCAAACCAAATTCACGGGAGCAATTCCTGGCCGGGGGACGACATTGACTGAAGGCGAAATGAAAGCTACTCGTGTGCAGTGCGTTGCAAGAGGGCGTAAGAAAGCAAAGTTGTTGGCGGAAACTAATGCGAAGCTTTTTCGGCATCTCACGTACCCACGTGCGGCTTTGGTGCATTAAATGGCTTATTAATATTGGTTTTTTCTTAAATTGAATTACACCCACAGCTCTTCACAGAAAATTATTGCTGCACAAACAAAATAAAAATCACTTCATAAACATAATGACAACATTCACGTTAAACAAAAATAAACAAACGTCAGCTTTGGCAATAAGAATTGCAGCAAAATAAAACAATTTCTCATTATTAGTCCAGTTTGTTCTGGAGAATTACCCAAGGTGAATTGATCAAGGTGGAACGTTTATTGTAGCCAGTTTCGCTGCTAGAAAATTTCCTGCCTTTCCTCTTCTATATCCTCCTCCTCCTTCCTGATACGCACTGTGGAGCCAGAATGAGAGGCTTCTTTAATTCTAGTCTACGGCTTGCGATGAGTCCGCAAACGACCATCAGAGCCTCCCGCGGGGTAATTGCCGTGGTTTTTTTATGCACTCCTTTCTCGCGCTGCTCCAGAGCTGCATGACATTCCGTTCGTATTGAGCACAAAGTGTTGTTAGCTCAAGCTGTTGAGAACTCAGGCGAACATTGCCGGGGATCCATTGCGAACAGAAAGAACATGAGCTCGAACGTGAAGCGACCTATGTGAAGTTCTCCGTTCAATCGCTAAAGGCACCGGCACGCCGCGGGTCAAACAACTCTGTGCGGGCCTTCAAAAGTGCCAAATGACATTACTCGTGTTACCGGCTAAGAGCCGTCGCCCGATCGCTCTCATCTTACTAATGCCGTGGCGCAATGACAACGCGCACGCCGGCAGCGTAAAGGCCGACCCACATGCAGCGAACTGACGCTGCGAATTTCATGCGGCCTGGCGGAGCGCCGCCGCGCTGTCGCCGTGCTGCACCACATACGGCGAAAAACAGGCGACCGCCACCAGACCGCCCTCGTCTCGATTTCAGTTTTGCTAATAATGGCATGGCCTTAATTTTAGCTGCAACAGAAAAAAAAAAGACTTTTAAACTTACTCTAAAGCCATTGTTTATTAAAGGGCGTATTCCCGCGTTTAGATCAGCGTATGCTAGCAGAGACGCAAAAATAAACTCAGCCTATAGTGGCGCCATCTCCTTCTCGGGACAGGAACCATAGCTGTAAACAAACCGACTCTCCTCTTAAGCCTAGAAGTGACAGAATTGTCACTTTAAATAAAAAAATAACTCAAATTTATCACTTATACGTTTTTTATTGGCAAGGTGAGACGAAGCGAAAGACCGGTGCTCCATTTACGGCCAGTGAACGCTCTGAAAAGGGCAGCAATAACGAGAATTCAGTCCAAAGCGAGCGGTCTGGCTTCGAAGGGTGCCGCCATAATTGTCGCAGCGCGGCGGAAATCGGTCTGGACCGATCGACGGGCGGAAGCTAGCGGGTGGAAGCTAGATGCGGGAGCAGAGCGCCCTCATTGGTTCGCGCTGACAGCTCGCTTCGCCGCTTCCGGCGAGCGGCTTCCCGCCAGGCGAACGTTTCTATACTCCGTTTCATACATAGCTGTCAACGCTGCCAAAGGTACGGAAGTAGTCCGCTGCAAAAAACAAGCAAAATGTATCTTCCACCTCGCGTCGTGGCTGAGTGGTACGAAGCGCGCGCCTCTATGTTCATTTTACAAAGGGCCTAGGTTCGACTCCCGGCTCGGGTGGGTTTTTTATTTTTTTATTTTTCTTAAAAGATTCATTAGGTAGAAACTCGAAACTGTCAAACTCTAATACCTACTTTGAAAAACACAGCGCTGTTTACTTGTCTCGAAGGGAAAAGGCAGTGTAGTGTACGGCATACATACGATGTAACTTGAGTCGGATGGCGTTGCCTGCAGAGCTCTCATATTTAACACTGCGAGAGCTAGATATGGTCACCTTGCTAGGTCGTGTTTGCGGTGATCTTATTCCAGTAGCGAGACCTTCCTTCTTGAACCTCGCAACTGTCCGAGGTCTCACCCCGGTCATCTTGCCCACAGTTTCGAGAACTTCACGCACATTCTTCTCCGGGAAGCGCTTCCTTACGCCAGGGTAAACGTTGACAATAACCTGCTTGGAGTCTTTCGAAATTTTCGCAGACTTCAGCTTGGAGAACAGGCGAGCAGGAGATGTTTTTGAAGCCGCAGTGGGCGAAGAAAACAAGCGAGTAGGCGATAGCGGTGCCATTTTCGCACACTCGGAAACCGAAAGACGAAAGCAGACGACATCGCCGGCCGGCCTAGCTGCGAAAACCTGATACAGGAGGAGCCGAAAAAAACCCAGAAAACTAAGGCACTCTGTTTTGAAGAACATTAAATAAAAAGCAATCTTTTTGCAAAATAAAACACCATTATCATTATACTGCAATATCAACCAACATTTACTTTAATTTTGAGTTCATTACTCTCTTCACTTTCGACGCACTACATTACGATGCGGACGAGGAGCGCGAACAGGCGCCGCAGCCTTGGCTGCGTTGACAGCTATGTATGAAACGGAGTATAGCACGGCTTGATCGGCGGCGAACGGCCACCTGCGGCCAAGCGGCCGCCGCCGGTGGTGGTGGTGGATAACATTTATGTACAGGTATAATACAGGAGGTTATGCATGAGCTGACCCAGAGGGGGCCAGCCCTTACAAATACTAGGTGGAGGTCCCTAGTTCGGGACCCCAGTGGCAGCGGCCGCCGCCCAGGCTCGCGCGACCAAGGCCCGTTGGGCCTGCAGGTCAGAGCAGCCGAGCAGGGCCGCCTCCCAGTCCTCCCGGGTTGGGTTGGGGTGAGGGGGGATAGCAGGGTTGGAGGGGCAGGCCCACACCATGTGGTAGATGTCCGAAGACTTCTCCGCACAGTGCGGAACGCTGCCCGAGAAAGAAGGGTCGAAGTGTTTCAGAGCTGCCGGGCACAGCAAAGTATTAGTATACAGGCGGAGCAGAAGCCGCTCCTCCGCCTTTGACAGACCTTTACACGGGCGGGGATAAAGACCATGGCCAGATTGATAGAGTAAAACGATGTCTTTGAAGGTGTAAGCTGGAATAAATTCGAGTTCCTGATCGTCAGGGTCGGAGGGGAATGTCCGGTGAGAGAGCGCGCGGGCGGCGGCGTCAGCTGCCTCATTTCCCTCAAGGCCCATGTGAGCGGGAGCCCAAAGGATACGCCGGTGCGCGGGGTCACCGGTGTAGACGCTGTTTTGAAGAATGCGGTAGGCTAGATACGGTACCCAGCCCTGCTCGACGTTCCGACATGCCCCTCGCGAGTCGGAAATAATTGTTTTTGAATTGGAATCAGATGCAGCCAACGCAATGGCGACCTCCTCCGCGTGTGTTATGTCACGGGCTCGGAAAGTAAGGCCGTTCACTGTTTTGGATTGGTGGACGACTGCGGCTGTGTACCATCCCCCATGGTGGGGGCCTGAGGCATCCACGTAGAATACGCCGGGTTTCGATCCATAGTGGCGGGCCAGGGCTTCCGCCCGCGCCAGGCGCCGGCCATTATGGTCCTCACGGTTCATGTTCGCGGGAAGAAGGCGCACGTGGAGGGCGCATCTCCACTGGGATGGAATACGTACGCGCTCTTCCATGAGAGTGGTATGTCGGATGTGTAGCCGGGCAAGGAGGCGGCGACCCGACGATGTCTTCGAGAGACGTGTGTAATTGGTTAGTCAAGTGGGCTTCCCGGAGCTCCCGAAATGTGTTCACCATGCCTAGGCCCAGGAGGCGCTTGTTGGAGGTGGTCACGGGGAGGCCTAGAGCCCGCTTAATAATTTTGCGGAGGATGACTTCGAGTGAATCCTCGTCTTGCTTCCGCAGGTGGAGGTATGGAGTCGAATATAGAATTCGACTGGTTACAAATGCATGCGCCAGCCGCAAGGCGTCCTTACATCGTAACCCCCCGCGCTTGTTAGAAACCCGGCGGACCAAGCGGCCCACCTGGTCCCCCACCTGACGGAGTTTGGCCAATGTTGTTTCTGACCGTCTGTCTTGATGTATAAAGAGCCCCAGTACCCGGACTTCGATATTTTCAGGGATTAAACCTGTCTCAAGAGACAATGAAATTTTGGCTGTGCACTTTGGTGAGGGGCGTATGTGCACAAATTCAGACTTTTGGGTGGAGCATTGGAGGCCGCAGCGGCGAGCATAACGGTCCACTATGGTCGCCGCCTCCTGCAGGTTAGCCTCAATGTCTGCAAGGGAACCGTGCGTGGCCCACAGGGTGATGTCATCAGCATACAGCGCATGCTGCACACCGGCGACAGCATCCAGCTGGGCCGGTAGGCGCATCATAGCCAAATTGAATAAGAGAGGAGAGAGCACCGCACCCTGGGGTGTACCCCTGGTTCCTAAATGAAAAGGGCCATGTTCTTTATCCTGTAAGATTGTCTGTCGGTTAAAAATTGCCGAATGTATTGAAAGGCATTTCTGCCGCAGTTAGTTTGAGAGAGGTGGGTGAGAATGATCTCGTGGGTAACGTTGTCGAATGCACCCTTCAAATCCAAGGCGAGTACGACCTTGTCATTGTGAGGGCATTCCACGGGGTCGAGGACAGCCCGATTGAGTTGTAGCAGGACATCTTGTGCAGATCTGTGTGGGCGAAATCCGAACATGGTGTCTGCGAAAAGGTGTTTGGATTCCATGAACTCGGACAACCTGTCACGTACCATCGTCTCCATGAGTTTGCCCACACAGGAAGTCAGAGAGATGGGGCGGAGGTTGTCCGTGTTGATGGCCTTGCCAGCTTTAGGAACGAAGGTGACCAGGGCGGTCTTCCACTCGATGGGTAGTGGCACTTCCCCAAGCCAGATTGAGTTAATGTAATTCAATAAAGACATGTATGCTGGGTCGGGGAGGTTGGCTAACAATTTGACTGTAATTTTGTCACGACCCGGAGCGGTGCCGCGTTTCATTTTTGCCAGGGCCGCCTTCAGGTCGTGGAGCTGGAACGGTTGATCCAGCTCAACGTTCTCAGAACCTGCATAAGAGTGCGCCGGCCCGCGGGAGTCCTGGGTGGTGCACAAGTACTGGTCCCGGAGCTTGTGCGCCAATTGATTTGTGTTGCCCTGAAAGCTGTGTATTGCTCTTTGGAGGTGTTTTTGAGTTTCCGTGCGTGTTTGCGTTGGGTCAATTAGGGCGCGAAAGAGTCGCCACGTGTTCCGGCTGGACATTTGCCGCGCGGCCGTATTGCATCGGGCCACCCAGTTGGAGTCGGCGAGTTGGGCCGCATACTCAGCCGCTCGTTGAGTGAGCTCGGCGATGCGAGCTTTAAGTTTCAGGTTGTGCTTTTGCCGGCGCCACCGACGGACGAGGCAATGCCGGGCCTCCCAGAGATGGAGCAGGTGGTTGTCCACATCCGAGACCGCCTCTGAGAGCTGAATTTGAGTTTCGGAGGAGCGAAGGCCAGAGACCAATTGTTGTGACCAAGACTGGTAGCCCTGCTCATGTATGGGTGTGACATTGTTATAATTCTGCCTGAACTTGGTCCAATCTGGGAGTCGGGCTAGTGTTGTTGGTCGCGCGAAAGGAAGGGTCCTAATCGTAGTATTCATTAGGCAGTGGTCGCTGCCGAGGGTTTCCTCGGTGTTGACCCAGTCTGCATATTGAATGTTGCGGGTGAAGGTCAAGTCCGGACATGTATCCCTAGTCACGGAGTTGCCTATACGAGTTGGGTGGACTGGGTCAGTGTGAAGAGTGAGGCCCAGCGTTGACGCAAGCTCCGCCAACTTGCGTCCCCGCTTCTCTTCACGGCAGTAACCCCACATCCGAGCGGGAGCGTTGAAATCGCCCACAATCAGGAGGGGGTCTCGACCCGCAACTCTCAGTGCGCGGCTAAAGAGGTCCGCAAATGATACATTCGGCAATTTCGGATTGCAGTATACATTGAGTATGTGTAGCGGTGGGTCCTGTTTACGGAGTGGGAGGAGGGTCACCATTACATAGGAGTATTCAAGTTGAATGTCTAAGTCGACCTGGTTGGCTGTATAATTTCTATGGACTAATAGACAAGACGAGGGGTCCTGCTGGAACGTCGTATAATTTGTTAGTACGGCGCCTTTCCCTGGCTCTTGGAGGGCAACTACGGCAGGCAAATGCTGAAAGGTTGAAAGGAAAAGTCGGAGGTCGGCCCGCTTGGAACGGGACCGGAGCCCCCGACAGTTCCATTGAGTAATCGTAATGGGGGAAGCCGATTTGGAAAGAGGGGAGCGCCTACACCGGTGGTGTCCCGCCATGCTCAGATTTAGAAGTGAGAGGTGGAAGTGAGGTTGCCCCCGAGCCATATACCAGGGGCTGAAGCTCAGCAACTGGAAGGGGGCAGCTATCTTCGTCATCGTCAAGGTCATTTACTCGGCGGGACAATCTGGAGGACCGACCAGATACGTCCTTAAGAGGACCGGTTCTTCGAGAAAGGCGGGTGTTAGTCGCGACGTGTTGAGCGATCATAGAGGGGATGGCCTCCATGACTCTAGTGATGAGGCGTTCTATCGCAGTTTCCAACAGGGTGTCAAATTTGGCATTAAGACGGGCTTCGAGTTCGGCAAGGGAAGTTCCAGAGCCGGCGCCACCGCCGTCTCGCTCTCCATAGCGTCCGTGTCGGGGGTACTAGGGGGAGGGGGAGTTGTTTTAGCTTCTAAGGCTTCAATTTTGGCAAGTAGCATCTCGTTTTGTGCCCGGAGAGAAGCTACAAGGTTGTGGAGCTCAGCGTCAGCCGCCGAGCGAGGGGGGAGGGGAGAGGGGGTGGGAGGAGGAGGCAACCCTGCCTGAACCGCTCACCTGTTTGCCATTTTTGACAGCGTTGGCCCAGGAACCGGCCGCGCCACTCTTGTCTTGGGAGCGGGCTTGCTTCTCCTGGCCGCCGTGTGGGGGCGGGGGTGGCACTTGACAGCCCTTGACGTCCTTCCCGCTGGTAGGCGTCTGTCGTTTTGAAGCGTCGCTGCCGACGCTACCAGGGTGATGTGGCTGCCTGCCCGTCACGCTGGATTTCCCGCCCTTAGGGGCGGCTAGCTTGGTATGCCGATATTTAGCACTGCAGTCCCGCGAGTTCGTGGCATGGCCACCACCACAAACCACACATTTTGGCATACACTGGTGAGGGGCCCGCACCCCCTCTTTTATGGGTGCCTGCTGTCCACACAGGCCACACTTGTCTTGTGTTGGGTTGGGACAAGAGTCCGCCCGATGGCCGACAGTTCCACACAAACTGCAGGCCGGAATAGTGCGCAAATATTGGTGCACTGTGACAATCTCAGAATTGTAATGTACGTATCGAGCGAGGCCTCACCGTGCCGGCAAAAGTGAGCCGAGCCTTGTTTGAGGAGCCGAATTTTCGGATATCGAGTAAAGTGCCGCTCCTCCACTGCACGCAAGGTTGGAGAGACTCAGACGTCTCTTCGTTGGCCACCGTAATGACCCCATAGCAGACGTCCGCTTCGTGTTCTTTGAGATGGCCGGCGAGAGGCACATCTCCTTTGGTCGATTTGATAGAAAAGTCGCCTAGAAGACGGTCTGCGACGTGAGCGTTCCGGGTGCTGGCGAGGATCAAATTTTGTTCCTTGCTTAAAAGGAGGCTCAACTCGGCTGCCTGAGGCGCCCCGAGGAAAGCGCCGAACGCGGCACCGAGCTCGCCGTGTTGAAAGGCGTCCCGGATGGCGAACGATTTCCGGGGCTTGATCACGATGACAAAGTCGTCCTTTTGAAACTTTGGTAAAGGCTTGGGCCTCCACTTGGTAACTGGGTTGCGGCCCTTACGGCCGGAGTCCTTCGCCGCTTGCGAGGCGGGAGCTTGGCGGGTAGCATTTTCGGCGGTTGCCGAGGCGTCCGCCGCTATTTTGGCCTCTCGTCTGGAGCGACGCTCAAGTAGACGGAGGAGAGATTCATTGCGGATCGGGTCCGCGGGTGCCGATTTGGGTTCCGCAGTGACGGGAACGGTCGACCAAGACATGGCGTCCGGGTCATAACCGCGTTGAACGGGCGTTTCCGTCATCTTGCAGAAAGCAGGAGCTCCCTCGCAGCCGAACGCCGGCGCAGCCGTTAGGCTTATCGTCGGCACCGGAGGCGGGAAGGAAAACCCGCTTTAAAATTTGAAAAACTGAGCCCACCTGAATGAAATTGGTGTCCACGGATGCCGATCAGCTTGCCGAATCCAAAGTGAGCAAAATTGATGAGGTCCGACGACTTGAGTCGTGGCTCCTGTCAAAAAATGACGGAGCCGAAGCGCCACACGTCTGACAGACGCGATACGCTGCCGCGTTCGCCGCCGGGCGGCCTTTCGCAGCTTTTTCGCCAGGAAATCGCCATGTGGGTTGGGCTTAAGAAGGTGTGTGTCCCAGCTTTGCTAAACGCCGAACAGACGCTGCGCGTCCATAAAAGGGTAGTTAGCACCGCTAAACAATCCCTGTAGTAGACACACCTTGTGTGTTTTGAACTCTAGCGCAAGAACTTCCAGGTCAACCACCTTTCCGCACCACGCGTCCAACGATGGACGGACGGATGGACGGATGGACGGATGGACGGATGGACGGATGGACGGATGGACGGATGGACGGATGGACGGATGGACGGATGGACGGATGGACGGATGGACGGATGGATGGATGGATGGATGGATGGATGGATGGATGGATGGATGGATGGATGGATGGATGGATGGATGGATGGATGGATGGATGGATGGATGGATGGATGGATGGATGGATGGATGGATGGATGGATGGATGGATGGATGGATGGATGGATGGATGGATGGATGGATGGATGGATGGATGGATGGATGGATGGATGGATGGATGGATGGATGGATGGATGGATGGATGGATGGATGGATGGATGGATGGATGGATGGATGGATGGATGGATGGATGGATGGATGGATGGATGGATGGATGGATGGATGGATGGATGGATGGATGGATGGATGGATGGATGGATGGATGGATGGATGGATGGATGGATGGATGGATGGATGGATGGATGGATGGATGGATGGATGGATGGATGGATGGATGGATGGATGGATGGATGGATGGATGGATGGATGGATGGATGGATGGATGGATGGATGGATGGATGGATGGATGGGTGGGTGGGTGGGTGGGTGGGTGGGTGGGTGGGTGGGTGGGTGGGTGGATGGGTGGATGGGTGGATGGATGGATGGATGGATGGATGGATGGATGGATGGATGGATGGATGGATGGATGGATGGATGGGAGCGTCCCCTTTAAAGCGGGGTGGTGGCAATTGCCACCATGCTCAGCTTTTCTTTCATTATTTTTGTTCAACTCTGTTCTTAATTCGCATTAAGATTCGCCATCTTGTTTGACTACGGTTTCCTACACGTCTAACGTTATGTCACATGTCTGCTTTTCAGCCACCAATCCTGCAATCGCTTTTTGCTAACTTCCACTGCAGATTTATTTACATGACCATTGTTATCTTTAAACCGCAGGGCCTCAAGAAGAGTGACTGTGCCAGCGTCGCCATCTGGATGGATACCATCAACTTTGAGTATGAGGTGTTGAATTGTTTCCACAGATCTACCACACACTGCACATGTGTCATCTTGTTCGTTAAACTTCTTTTTATAGCTGCGCGTTCTAAGACACCCTGACCTAGCTTCAAAGGCTAGGGCACTGCCTCTTGAGTTATCATAGAAAAATTCTTTCCTGATCTGCCGTTTCCAGTAACGATATAGTTCTACACTATGCTTCTTTTCCATTGAATTAATCCAAATTTTAGCTTCCGCGTTTTTAACCTGTCATTAAATGCTCTTTCTTTCTCCGTCCTCATGACCGGCATACTTACTTGTTAGTTTTCTAGTTATTTTCCGCCACTGTGAGTCAACGCTCTTTCTGTATAAGTATTTAAATACCTTAGCTGCCAACCTGTTATCGTCCAATTTCCTCATGGCGTTCTTCAGTGCTTCGAACGATGCCCAGCCCATATCCCCTGGTACTGCCTCTTTTGTGGTTTTGCCTTGGGCACCTAGTGCTAATCTTCCAACAGCTCTCTTATTTACGTGTAACCTCGGCTGAACTTCTGCCCTTAAAGGATCCCAGAAAGGGGTGTCTGAGGTTGCCAAAAAAATACTTGCAGTATGTAGAGCGTAGGCCACTGAACGTTCATGCCGCGCACAATATATCTAAAGCGAGTAGATAATTTATAATACATTTCCAAAAACTACAGCTCCCGAGACTCGCAGCGACCAGCGGCGGTGAACTTCCGCCCAAATCCGTACTCATTACGCCATTTTAGTACTCTTTACGTCTCCAGCACAGGTTTATCATTGGTTCGCGGTGCCAACGTAAAATCATGCATTTATCAAATAGCTCTAGATACTTCACATTGTTACTCTTTTCGGAAACATTTCGCATTTCAGCAAGGATAGTTGTCGTTTATATGCATATTTACGTGGTTATTGTGTGTTGGGTGTCAGAAATTAGCACTGCACTTCCGGTTTCCAATGTTGTCGTCTGCTCGTACCGCTTGTTTTACTCCGCCGGCGCCGCTGTCGAACCTAATCGAGGATCGAGGTGCGATTTGGAGTCACCGCACTACTGAATTCTGTCGTGACCTCCGTCGCATGCGCAGTCAAAATAGATCGGCCGTGCTGCGTCGTTGGTTGCAAAGCCAGGGTTCGGCAAGATGTTACCCTTCGGCACTTTCTGCCGAAAGACGGATGCGAGCGAGCTGTCGTCGTCGTCAGGATTCAGCGGCGCTTCGGAAGTCGCCTGACTTATAATAAAAGGCTTTTCTACACATCGCTTTACAGTCAACAGCATCATCTCACAATAAACTAATGGTATGGTCACTTTCAGCGACGCCTTCAGCAGCGAAGCGAGCAGGCGCCAGGCGAGCCGGACCTCAACGTCGGGCCAGCGGCAGCTGCGAGGCGGTTGTGGCAAAACGTTTGCTCGTATCACAGTCGTTACCTTTACCAGCAGCTCAGTAGTGGTCAGCGATCCTCAAAAATGACACATTTTTTTATATTTCTAGTCCCAGGGTTTATTTTTTACGTCAAGAACACAATTAGCTCCTTTTTATGACGCCGGCAGACGGGATCTAGGCTGGCCGGCCGGCCGGCATGCTCGGCGTGCCTCACGTTCGCACAAGAAAATACAAAACAGCCATGATACCAGTGAGGATGCTTCCCAGATTCGAGCAACGACAATATTCTTGTGCAAAAGTGGATCTTTCGGCAACGACACCGCCTGCGGCAACGCCGCGCGACGAACTGTGCGCTGGTCCCAGGTGGCCCTATAGTCGCTAGGACTAGCTGGTTTCGCATCGAAGCCGCAGCTGACGGCGCTTCGGAAGTTGCCTGCGCTATAATAAAAGGCCTACTATTCCCATCGCTTTACTGCGAACTCATCCCATAATAAAATATATGCTCAATTTCCACGACGCCTTCAGCAACGGAGCTAGCAGACGGGAGGTGAACCGCACCAAGTAGCGGCAGCACCAAAGCGGCTGTGGGATGAAATTTGCTTGTATCGCAGTCATCACTTTTACCAGCAACTTGGTATTGGCCAACGATCGTCAGAAATGATGCATTTTTGACATGCACATATCTCAGGGCTTGCTATGGGCGAGAACAAACAATACTAGCGCGTTTTTGAGTCGCCGGCGGCCGGCATCAAGGCTGGCAGGCCGGCCCGGCGTGGCTCGGCCCCGAGCGCCCTGAGGAGCGCGCTGTACGCCGTCATGACGCTGCCGCTTTCCGCGCTCGTATTGTCTTCCGCTTCCCGTCGTTTCGTTTGCCGCGCGCGGCTAGTCGTTGACATTCAGCAGTTTGGACCAGGCGACGAGCTGCGATCGGTCGTTGCGACGTCGTTCGCAACGGTGCGCCGCAGCGAATCGCACGCACTTTCGCACATTTCGGCACTTATCCGCAAAAGTCGCTCCTTCAGCTCGGGGTCCATAGTTCTAGAGAAGCCGCAGCGACGGTTGCGAGACAGGTGAACACAGCAGACAGCGGGAAAGCGAGCGAGCGAAAGAGCGCGTCAACCGGAAGTAAACAAACCGATCTCGTCGATGACGTATTTGTGGGCGGAGCATGGTCCCGGCCTGTCATCTTTATTTTTTTGTGGTTCGCTCCGGTGTACGAGTTGAGAGGGAAAAGGTTGGTGGTCATTTTTAGTAGCCATTACCTCTGGTTCCACACAAGGTACATCAAAAATCTTTGCGGTAGGATGGTTGATCATTAAATGTCTGTCAGTATTTTGACTTCTCTTTGCCTACATGGTCACCTTTTCAGGGACCCTTTAAGCACTTAACCGCATTAGCGAAAGTAAGCCCCGGCACCATTATTCCCTTCCAAATACCCCTCAGTACTTCATATTTGTTTTATTGAAGCAGCGCAAGGCCGAAGGCCAAAGAAGAGAGCAGAAACAACGCATAACCAACTCGCCCATCATCTTGTGCTTTCACACTTCATTCATATTTGTTGTACCCCCATAATGCTCTATGTTTCATTGCCCCTGCGTCTCTTCGTCCTTTTGCCCTAAGAGACTGTTCATGCCTTTCCATGTATAACTGCCCTTGGTTTAGCCTGTCGCATTGCAAGAAACTGCTGGCCTGTCGGCCCGCGAGCTCCGGAAACTCCGAGCTCCGGAGCGTTCCGACCTTTACTCGGCGTCGCAGGGTGCCGGCCTCGTCGCGGACGCGGGGCTGATGTTCTGCGTTCGAAAACGCGAACGCAAATGCCCATGGACGCTGCCTTCCGAGAACGCGCAGCTTGATCACGTGGGCACGGCTTTCGAGGGAGCAGCAGTGAACGCACGGGAGTCAACGAGGAGAGAGTTCCTCCAGCAGCGGAAGAGAGCAGCTGCTCGGGGAGCCAGTCTGCACCTTCCAAGGGCCTGGGGCCCTCTTTTCTTTTGGGTCATATTCTTTTAATAAAGACCCATTTCCCAGCCTTCACCGAGTCCACAGCCCATACATCGCAACAAGCCATATGCCGAGGTATTTGTATTCGGCGACTTTGGGTATTTCGCGGCCTTGTAATGTCAGCACCTGATCTGTTGTATCGTTGAAAATCATCACACCTGACTTAGTTGCGCTAAACCTGAAACCTAGAGCGTCTCCTTCGTCTCCAAAACAATTAACCAAAGTTTGTAAATCTTCCTGGCTATGTGCTAACAGTACAATATCGTCCGCGTACATTAAACCCGGGAGCGGCTGCTCAACTACATTTTCGCCTAATCTGTACGACAGATTATAACCTAGATTGCTTTCTTGTAGCCTTCTTTTCCATATTTATCACATAAAGCATGAACATCAGCGGTGATAGAGGACAACCTTGCCTTAATCCTTTGTGTACCCCCACAGTCATGGTACTTTTCATCCCTTCCCATGTAATTTCAACTTTATTATCTCGGTAGATTTCCTGCAGAAAATGAATCACCCCATGATCGCTACCTAAATCTTTATTATGTTCCGCAGGAGTTCCCTGTTCACGTTATCGTATGCACCGCTTATGTCCAGAAAGGCTAAATACAAACGTCTGTTTTCAGCCTTAGCAATTTCTATGCTGGTGTATTGATGTATTGGGGTTTAACGTCCCGAAGCACCTGAGGCTATGAGGGACGCCGTAGTGAAGGGCTCCGGAAATTTCGATCATCTGGGGTTATTTAACGTGCACTGACATCGCACAGCACACGGGTCTCTAGAATTTCGCCTTCATCGAAATTGACGATGGGTTAGCACGAACAGGCTATCATCTAATCGCCTACCCCTTCTGAACCCATTCGAAAGTTCTCCGAGTATCCTGTTACCTTCTACCCATGACTGCATTTTTAATTTCACTGCCTGCTGCAATGGTCCGGAAAGGCGCTGCGATGGCGACTTGCGGCGTTGGCAGTCGACGCATGAGCGAATGTACTTTCGTAGAAAGGTGTACATGCCGCGCCAGTAGTACCGGTGCCGAACTTGCGTGTAGGTTTTTAAGAGACTAGCATGAGCGTTCTGGGGTTCGGCATGAAAAAATGCGCAGACTTCAGTGCGTAAGTGACGAGGTATGACAAGTAGCCATCTTCGACCATCTGGCATGTAATTCCGGCGATAAAGAAGACCGTCTTGCAGAGTAAAGTGGCGGGCTTGACAACGAAGAGAGCGGGAGGAAAAGAGATGCACGAGAGAGCTTATCCAGGCATCTTTGCGCTGCTCCAGATGCATGTTTGGAGGGCGTAACGAAGAGAGCACGCTTCAATGCTAGAGAGGGTCGCATCGTCTGCAAGTAGCGGTGACCGGGAGAGGGCGTCGGAGTCAGACTGCTTGCGTCCGGGAACGGTAGATGACTCGGATGTCGTACTCCTGAAGGCGCAGAGCCCAACGACCAAGTCGGCCTGATGGATCCTTCAATGACGACAGCCACCATAAAGCATAGTGGTCGGTGACTACGTCGAATGGGCGACCGTAGAGATATGGTCGAAATTTGGTTATTGCCCGCAAAATGGTCAAACATTCTTTTTCGGACACAGAGTAATTGATCTCGGTTTTGTACAACGTGCGGATGGCATAGGCGACAACACATTCATGAAATCCAGCTTCCGTTGTGCAAGCACAGCGCCGATGCCGATGCCTCTAGCATCCGTGTGGATCTCCGTTGGAGCGTTCGGGTCGTAATGGCGAAGTATTGGTGGTGAAGTAAGGAGCCGGCGCATTGTAGCGAAAGCATCATCACATTTGGAGCACCAAGACGACAAGGAACTTTGAGCTTGAAGTCGCATAAAAGGAGAAATGATGGTGGCGAAATTCCGGATGAAGCACCAAAAACATGAGCATAGGCCCATGAAACTCGGCAGCCGCACGAAGTTTTGTGGGATCCGGAAGGATGCCCTCTTTTGAGACGACGTGGCCGAAAATGGTCGGTTGGCGAGCTCCGAAATGGCATTTTTTCAAATTTAATTGAAGCCCTGCGGTGCTGAGGCAAGTCAGCACTTGGCGCAAACGAGTCAGAGGAGTCGAGAAGTCGGCCGAAAACACGACGACGTCGTCAAGATAGCAGAAGCACGTCTTCCAGCGGAGGCCACGCAGAACGTTATCCATCATTCTTTCGAATGTTGCAGGGGCATTGCAAAGCCCAAATAGCATCACGTTAAACTCATATAACCCATCAGGCGTGACGAAGGCTGTTTTTTCGTGGTCATCTTCGGACATAGGTATTTGCCAAAAACCAGATCTCAGATCGAGCGACGAAAAAAATTCTGCTCCTTGCAGGCAATCGAGGGCGTCATCTATGCGTAGCAGAGGACAAACGTCTTTCCGAGTTACAGTGTTCAGCCGTCGGTAATCTACGCAAAATCGGATAGAGCCGTCCTTCTTTCGAACGAGAACGACGGGGGAAGACCATGGGCTCTTCGAGGGCTGTATAATCCCGCGCTCTAACATGTCGTCCACTTGCTCGGTGATGATTTGACGCTCCGGAGCTGACACGCGATATGGTCGCTGGCGCAGAGGAGGATGGGTGCCAGTATCGATGGTATGTGTAACAGCGGAAGCACGGCCGAGTGGAGTTTGGCACGCATCAAAAGATGAACTAAATTCGCACAAAAGGGCGAACAGCTGGTCACGGCACGTCAAATGAAGGTCTCGATCGATGGCACTGTACAAGACATCAGAGGGGGGTCGGCGTGACGGGGGAGTCAAGGTGAGAGCATCGACCGACGGTGTAGAAGCGGCCTCGACGTCGTCGACGACTTGTAGGAGTTCAGCCGATGCTACGTAGCCAACGCATTCACCACGAAGCAGAGTTAAAGGAGAGGGTAGATGATTGCCGAAGAGCATGGTTGCTCTTCCAGAAGTCACCGTGAGGACAGCGAAGGGAAGCGGTAGGTTTCTGTGGCGAACGAACAATTCCGAGGGAGTAAAGAGAACAGGTGTGTCGGGTGGGTCGGCTAGAGAGACACAGGACAGGGAGACTACTACGGACGAGGAAGCAGGAAGTTCGACATAATGGGAAAGAGGAAGCCTGTCCGGATACTCGGGTGTTTCGGCTCTGGAGTCGTCGGGTAGGACAGAGAGAGTAACTTCAGCACGGGCGCAGTCGACGACAGCAGAGTGTTCCGACAGAAAGTCCCACCCAAGAATGGCGCCATGCGAGCAGGCGGACAGTACCACGAACTCAATTGCGTAGATGACGTCTTGAATAGCAACTCCTGCAGTGCAAGCGGCAAGCGGCTGAATTTGCTGGGCGTCAGCAGCACGGAGCAAAATGTCAGCGAATGGCGTCAGAATGGCGTCGGGTGGCACGGCATCCGCGATCTGCAGGGCGTCTGCGACCTGTGCCTGGATGGTCTGCTGAAAGGCCGGCGGAAGTTCTGGTGACAGAGCTGGAGCCCCATGCACGAGCGCGAGTTTGCGTGCAACTCCTTCACGGATGCACCGTTTCACTACCTGCATGAACTGGGGCTCTCCAGCGACCACAGCATCAACGGATAGCACCTCAGCCTGTCGTATAGGGCGACGAGCGAGGACGCGTTGCTTGCGGAGCTCCTCGTAGCTCTGGCACAAGCTGATGACGGAGGCAACGGTGTCAGGCTGCCTGGCAAGAAGCACTTGAAAGGCGTCCTCGTCGATGCCTTTCATAATGAGCCTGACTTTGTCGGCCTCAGACATTTCAACGTTCACGCGCTTGCACAGGTTTACGACGTCTTCCACGTAGCTCGTGAACGTCTCACCCGGCTGCTGCGCCCGCTCTCGCAAGCGCTGTTCAGCGCGGAGCTTGCGCACACCAGGACGGCCAAACACCTCCGCGAAGTTCGTTTTGAAAGCCGACCAGTTGGTGATGTTCGCTTCATGGTTGCGGAACCAGAGGTTGGCGACGTCAGCGAGGTAGAATATGACGTTATTGAGCTTCATGGTATAATCTCAGCGGTTGTGCGTGCTTACCCGCTCGTAAGTCGCCAGCCAATCTTCCACATCATTGTCGCCGGTGCCGCTGAAGACAGCTGGATCCCGCTGCCGAGGCATGCCAGCGCAGATAACAGGTGCGGGCGGTACCGATGGCGGCGGCGGTGGCGGCGGTGCTGTGTCTCTCGGCATTTGGGTGGTAACGGTGCCGTTTCTAAGCTCCAGGACGGGATCAGAGTCCACCTCCACCACTTGTAATGGGTTTTTCGGGCACAGAACACAAAACACAGCACGGCAGAAAGCAATAAGCAAGGAACGGCGTTCACCGAAAGTCAGCGGTTCCAACAGAACCAACAGGAGGCACGCGCTCGCCGAGAGCAGTCCCGCTGCCGCTCGGGCACTTCTTCGTCATTGCATTACCTTTATTAAGAACACTGCAGCTGTAAAGCTGATGTAGCTGTCTTCCAGTATTTTTACATGCGGCTCATCTACTCCCTGATTCCGTAATGCTTGCGCGACTGCTGAGGTTCTGCTGAGTAAGATGTTTTCTTGTAAGACATGAATGCTATATAAGGGTTTGGCTATGTTCGGTTCGGAGCATTCCTCTGTGAACTCATTGATACTGTGAATATGGTCTATTGTGCAGTCTGCTTTGCGTAAGCCTGCCTAGTTATTTGGTGTATTGCAGAGTGAGGTAGTTCATATTGTATTTGCCATTTCCTTAGTAAATATTAGAGGGGTTATTCTTGTTATATCACTCAAAGTACTAGAAGCATTGTCGCCTTGTAGCAACAGGTTGCTAGACCAGAGCTGTGACTCCCAAACCACGTTGGGATAAGTGGCCACCGCGGCAGGTTCAGCCCAGAGGGGACCAATACGAGCCGGCTGCCAGAAAGAGTGTACATGTTCTTCAGGAAATTACAAGCAGCAAACAAACAACCACAGCATTGAGGGAACGTTCCGTTCGCGTACGGTGGTGAAAAGACACAAAAGGGGGCGGAGGAAAAACTTAGTTTAGTAACAAAGACTAAACCTTCTCGGAAGGGATTTACAGCCCAAATGCCGCCTGGGATTCCCCTCCAGCCGCCACGGTGGCTCGGCTGCTGACCCGAAAGACGCGGGTTCGATCACGGCCAGGGCGGTGTCATTTCAATGCAGGCGAAATGCTTGCGGCTCGTGTACTGTGTGATGTCTATGAACTGTAAAGAAATCCAGGGGGGGGGGGGAAATTATCCGGAGCCCTCCACTACGGCGTCCTTGTACCTCAGTCCCTTAGGGACGTGAAACACCCATGAACCATAAACGTGTCCGTTCAGACTAGCTCCGTCAATCAAATTGCACTGTTAACCAGCTCGTTTGGCCAGAAGTGAAGTTTCCAAGGTAGTTGGGTTGGGTGCGTGAATGATCTGTATACAGATGTGATGCGGGTATTCCCAGATGTTGTGATAGAGTGTGGTACAGGTGGTACAGTCTGAAGGGAAGAGAGTGGGGTTGAAAAACTGCGCAAGCTGAGAGTATCGAAATGAGAACGCACACGAAAGGGGGTGGAATGCTCGCTCAGCTCTCGTGGCTCCACGCTCACGGCCCGCGGCAGGTAAACGCTCCATTGGCGTGGCGCTACGCTGAAGGCAGCGGTCTGCTCAGCAGACGCGTGACCCGGACGGGCACGGCTGCCCTCCAAAAGGCAGAAGAGGCTTGATACAAACAGGCTTTTCCTGGGCTGTGGACACGAAAATTTATCGTTCTAAAAGAGGAAACACGGGAAAGCCTCTGCGGCCGTAATGCCTGCGAGATCGCTAAAGGAAGCTTGGATGGCGTGTGTAGCGTTTCCTCTGAAACTTCGGCACTGGCACGCGCATAATGCATGTGATAATTACACGCGGCCTTTATAATGCACAGGAGATTCATGCATATCCCCACAATGCCTTTTAGGCAAAAGAGCTGACGCGGTGGCTCAGACCTTATGGTGCTCGGCTCCTTACCCGAAAGGAGCGGGTTCGACCCCGGCCGAAGCGATGGGATTTCGATGCAGGAGAAATGCTTGAAGCCCGTGTTCTCTGCGATGTCAGTGCATGTTAAAGAAATACAGGGAGGTCGCAATCATCCGCAGCACTCCCCTACTGCGTCTCTAATAGCCTGAGTTGCTTTGAGACTTTAAGCGCCATTAACCAAAAAACCTTGTCATCAACGAACCGCAAACTGATCGGTTCTTGTTCTTGACGTCTCCTATCTTTGTAGCAGAGTGTCCTTACCGTCCTTCTATAGATCTGCTTGCACCTGATTCTCAGGATCTGTTTGCCCGCTCTAGAGTTTTTTTTTAAATATTTTCAGTTCAGTACTTACTGATCATTTCATTATATCTATTCTCGTTTACCCACAATCTTTCCGCCACGGGGGCCGCTATGCATATGCGACCGGGGCACTGCGCGTTTTTACTATGCTAGATTGGCCGCAAAGTGAATTCAGATTGAAAACCCACCAGCGACACTAAGGAAGGTGGGTGCTCGGAAATAGCCTGGGCCAGCTCTTTTGCGGTAATGAGAGACAGGTAGATAGAAGCGGTTCGATGCAGGTTTCTCATTTTTTTTACTGTTTTTCTTCCTGAAGGTCTTGCGAAAGCACCACAGCGCTCTGGCGTACTCCATTTTGGTTTTGCTTTGCTCTTGGCTCAAGGCTTGCGACGAGCATCGATGAGCGCAGGCAGGCCGGCTACACTGCATCCAACATCGGGGACTATGCGTTATTGCTTATCATTGCACGACCAACAGATGATGCGAAGCTCTCTGGATTCCAATTACCGTGCTTAATGCGATCTGTCACTCAAAAACGGTGAATAGGTCAGTTTTTACTTTCTAGTTGCTTCTCAAACCTGCTGTGCCAGGAATATCACGTCGAAAGTAGTACTGCGGGTTCCAGTGCGGATTTTTATTTGTTTGGCTGAGCCGCTCAAGCACGACTGTATACGAATTGACTTGAGAGGAGATGTGCAGCAAGGGAAGCAACGAAAAGAGATGTGTCCATCATCCTCCGAAATAAGAGTCCTGTTGTGATGGCATCGGAAAAAGTAATTGCCTAGTGCAAGGACAACAGTATAGTGGAACGGCAGCGGCGACCGTTTATCCAACCCCTCACAGGGGTGCAGGCACCGTTCAGCGCAACATCGTCCATCTGGTACGTGAAATGGTGCTACCCGAGTTATTGCTTCACGGGTGTCGAACACAACAGGTAAAATAGTGTTAAATAGAGCTGAGAAAAGAGTGCATCTGTTGCGGCGGATTGGGTGTTAGCAGACCCTACGTGGGTTTTCGCATTCGGGAGAGAGCCTCCAGTGCACATATCTGACGCTACTCCCTGACTTCACAAAAACACGGCTTGCGTGGACATTACCGATGGCATATTGAAGAAATATCCTTCTCTGTTATAACTTCCAGATTCCATGTCCCTCCGCACTGCACGTCGATCCAAGGAGAGGATGTACATGCAGTTATGACTTTTCCTCTTTACAATATTAGTGTGGTTTTGGTCAAATGTCTACGGGAATCCGCCAAGGTGGAGCAGATTTTTAATTAGGCAATAATAACTCGATTATTACAAAGATTGGTTTTCATGCCTTTCACATTGGTTGGGAAGGCGGGAAACAAACAAGAACAAAAAATTCCAGCGCTGAATATTTCCTCAGTTGTCGTTTAAAGAAAAGTGAGGGAATTATTTATGACTGACAACTAGTCGTTGGATGAATTTTACGAAATAACGTTTGTTCTCCTTTTATCATGTTCGCAGTGCATCTAACCCGAAAATATGAAGCTGGCGTTCTTTCTCCTTGGTCTCACAGCTTTCTGCATTCTGTTGTTAGGTAAGCTGCTCTCATTTACTAAAAGGAAGAGCATTACGAATAAATCATCATAAGCGGAAGTGCAGATTATTCCAGAGCTCAGTGTTCAAGAGGAAGAGAAAAATATTGAAGCACAGAATATGACAAAATGCAATAACGCCAATGGAAGCTGAGCGAAACGAGTAGTGGTGGAAGTGAACGCAGTGCACATTTCTAGAACGATCAAGTCACACTAACAGTAAAGTATATTCACATGCGAAGACATCGCGGCAGCACAGGTTGGTATTAAGACGCCGAGTGTTTTATGAGGAGTCCGAATTTCAAACTTTCAAAGCCCGTTAAAAAAGAATGGCTAAGAACGAACACGAGGTGATGCTTGGTGGGAAAACAGCGCAAAAAACGACAACCACTAGCCCAGCACCATGTTTTATTGACGAGGTGATGAATCTGTCTGCTCGAAACCTTGCGGCTAAAGCGCTCTGCCAATATTGTAGAAAGTTAAACTTTCAGCTCAACTTTTGCTTGCCTAAACGCTGAGTGCCTTAAAAACGATTCATATGCTTTTTGTTTTTCTGCAGAAGTCATTAAGTACAATTAGTTTGAACAATGTCTACATAGCAGATAGGAGGGAACACATGACCGCTTAAATTTTTTCCCGTGTGTCACTTCACGACTCAGGTGAAATCAGAATGATTTTTGCTTTGCACAAGAATATAAGGCAACCGTTCAAAACAAGTGGAGGCTTTACATATTTTAGGGCAGATTTAATTCCCATCCGTACTCAGGTCGGCCAGGTGTGTCACCAGGCCAGCAGTCCTCCTTGTGTCTTCAAGTTTTGCCGAATACAAACGGACAATGACGACAACTGCATCTCATTTTTGTTCAGATTGAAACTCTCTGCGCGCTTTTTTTTTCATTTTGTTTTATGCTTGTTCGCTCGCAAGAGAGGCAGTCGCTGCAGAGGAAATTTGATTTAAAAATGAAACGTAGTTTTTGCACCCCTTAATTTAGGCTCATGGGGTTCGTACCAAACACGATTCCGTGATCTCAGGTTTGAAGTGAATAGTGTTGTGGGCTACCCACTGAGATTCGCGTAAAAAGAAATTCTTGACATCCCAGCAGTTTTGGTGTAAAAACAGTGGATGACGGCGACACCTCTTTTGACCATTCCTAGGTTTAGAGCCTCCTCGACATAAGAAGGCGGTTATTGATTCAAGGCGGCTTTGAGTATTAAAACTTCTTGTTGGACTGTGTGGCGCACTGTGAAGGTAGGAATACAAAACGCATAATAAAGAACATCGACGGCTGTAGATACCGAAACGGGAAAGCGTGAATTCCACCGTTTCCAGTGTCGCCCTGGTTGCTGTGATCTCTGACCATTGCTCTTGTGGGCTCACCTGCGAAAGCTGCAAAAACTGTAGTCATTCTATTTTTTTCCACCAAATAAAGCTGAAATGACTCTAATTCGACGTGCCGGTGGCTAATGTGGGCTTAAGTTGAGGTTTGATAATTCATTTCTGAAAAGAGGTCGACATTTTGTTACGCCCGACAAGCAGAGGAGCAGCACTTTTGCTGCCTGCAGAGTGTCGTGGATTTTATTCCCGCTTTCTCCTTTCCAGCCTACGGCACACAGTCGGCTGCACAGAGCAGCGTGTAACGCTACTATGCAGGAAGAGACTTGAATGAACACCCATTTCATTACGATACAAAGGTCAGAGTAGGGACAATTGCACGCGATGACAGCAGCTTTTTGTTCAGAAGTTGATCACTCGGTATTTCTTCTCCGCAGACAAAGGAGCTGGAGCAATGACAATTGAGCCGGATGATGGCGCGAGAGCTTCCTCTAAGGAACTCACCCGCTCGGATGAGGCAGCTGAACAAGTGGCCGGGCGCCTCGCAGTTGCCTGTGTGAACGGCGTTTGCGTCTGGGACTAGGAGCGAAGCTTAGGACATGCACCACTGAACGCGAGGGTGCCTTAGTCACTTTTTATGTCGAACAAACCATTGTTCCTGGTCTTCACATACTTTGTGAGGGCCTAGTGCTTTCAGGGTGCCATGATGGTATCGTAAGACCCGCCCGAATGGCGAGCATTGTTCGCGGTTTCCACTTAGTCTCTTCGCTCAATAAAGTATCCAGAAAAGTTGAGGCGCAGCCCTTTCATGCACTGGAGATGACCGCAGACTGAAAACTGCGCACATAAAACAAGAATTCTAGCTTTTTTTCTGCCATCTTGCTAGGTAGAAGACTAACTTTATTCGGCAGACAGTGTCCTCAAGTAGGCTGTTCCTAAACTTTCTTGCCAGATAGTTGTTATTTTTCGGATGAGCGGAGAAGAGTGGATAAAACAATAACTTCTGTAAAGTTTAAGGAACTCGCCCATTGTTTGAACGAGTTTATACAGAGACAGCCATGCAGGCTGTCGAAGTAGATCAGGCACACTGTCGGGTACCTGTAAATTGCTAAAAACGCGCAATGGCTGTAGGTGCACACATTACTTCGGAGTTTCATATAATTCTGGAGCTAACAATAAATTCTTGTGATATTGCATAGAGCGAATGCTACAAGGTAAGGGAACGGGTAACTATCGAGCTTAATTTTCTCGTACAATGTACAAGAGAAACCACAGGCCTGTACACTGCTTTCGTAGCGAAAGCGACACTAGGCTACCAGAAGCGCATTTCGCGGTGAATGCCAAAGGCCACTACTGCGCCTGCGCCGTTACCAAAGCAACCAGTACCAGAAAAACCTTGAGGCGCAGCCGCTGCGCTGCACTGCGCATGCGCGAGTCCAGCCGGGCGGCTGAGATATAAGCCGGAGGCGATGCGCTCGCTCCTAAGACACGCACCATGGGAGAAGGAGAGCGGCCGTGCTCGTCACGGCACCAGTACCGGCTGCGTGAAATTCAGCCTTCCGATTCATAAATAAGTGAATGGTGCAAGACGGGCCGAGAGCGTGAAAATGAGTCGTAAAAGGCTAGGTGGGCTGCCGAGACGCCCGAAGGACGAGAGAAACGCCTCGCGAAGAGACGGCGCCAAGCTGCTGAACTAGAACGACGGCGTGTAGCTACCGAAATGACAGCAGACGAAACTGCTTTCTCTACGGATATCCTGGCCTAGCTGAGCTAAGCCAAAGCCAATATTTTGGCACGAAAAATTCTAAAACTTCGATTTTGAACACGTATGGTTTCCAACCGGCATGCCAGTCTCAATGCATTAAGTCGTTGTTATGCATACCTGCGGAAGAAATGATCTCCGCAAGAACACACCTTTTAACTGATGTTTTCAGATTAAAAAGTGGATTGCCAGAAACCAAACCAAAAGGTCAAGGCGCCAAAGCCGGCAATATGATGCTACCCTGCTCTTGGAAGCTGATCATAGCGGTGAAGATTCTGTAACTAAGCAAGCGTTTCTTACTCGAGAGCACGTGAAAACGTATGCCTACAGCCGCTATACCTCCGTCGCATATCTCAACGAGCTTCTTCTCCTCAACCATTCCTCAACCAGCGCTCACACAACCACTTCGTCTCTCTCCACCTTTCTGGCTCTCCCATTCCTGTCGTCACGCAGTGCAAAGTTCTTGGCTTCCCTTTGCATGCTGCCAAGAATGCGCAAGCCCTCCACTACGTCGTCACCGCCTGCCACTCGGTAACTCACCTCCTGCGGCGCGTGGTCACTTGACACTCAGGTCTCCACTAGGCTCATGCGTGCCGAGTTGCCCACGCGCTAGCCCTCAACAAGGTCTTGTACTTTGCTCCAAACGCTTCCTTCACTCAGACTCAACGCTCATGAGACTGCCCTTGTGGGCCTCTAGAAGGAGCTCTCAACCTCCATATCACTACCTCTACCGCCAATCTCCTTGCAACAGGCCTCTTCCATGCTCTCCGTTCTTTTCTCTCTTCATCGTGACTCACAGCTTGCTCGACTTTCCCTTATCCGTCAGGGTCAGTGGTTATTGACTCAAGAGGGTATCTCGCCCCAATCCAATCTCCCCGTTTACCTCTCCTATTCCCACCCCGGCTCCCAATCTTGGAATCCTGTCCCTCTCAACCAACATGTCCCCCGTCCTGCATGCCGGCCGTGCCGGGCGGCCGCGCAACACCATACCCCTCTCTTTGATACCCATGGTGTAGGCTATACGGATGCCTCCTTCATGGCTCCTCGAGGTTCCTGCGGCTACGCCCTGTACCATCCCCACCTCCCGGCTCCTGAAACCCACACCAACGGGCCGTATCTATGCACTCCGGACGCATTGTTCCTAGAGCTTCTCGCCATATCGCATGCCCTCCAGTCATTTCCCCTTCTTCTTTCTCTCCAAGAGTACAGAGTCTATTCATACTCACAAGCCGCTGTACACCATATACAGAAACGCACCCTAACCCCTTCTCTCCAACAGGACGTCGAACGAGCGGTCTCCGCACTGCAGCCTTCCATTGTTTTCCTCCGCTGGATCCCTAGGAATTCAGGGATTGACGGCAATGAGCTGTGCCATCAGCTCGCCTGCGACACCCTTTTTCGGGCACCGTTGACCCCTGGCCTAATCCCTCCGAGGACGGTGGGAGACTCACCCTTCGCAGCACTATTAAAGAGGTCTGCCTGGAGCTCCGGCTCGTCAAACGCCTTTACTTTACCCCTCATCCATTACTCACGGTGCCGGAGGCTCGCCTTCTTCGGCACATCCAGATGAACGCATTCATCACCCCCTCCCGCCTCTTTCTCTATCGCTATCCATCGGAGACTTCGTGGCCAAACTGCCCCTGCATCTATGCGGACCTGGCCCATTGCCTCTTCTATTTCCCGGCTGCTCAGTAGACGGGTTCCTACTCCCCACTTTCTCTATCCATCACCATCTGGCTCGACTGCCATGGCGCTGAAGGGGAGGAAGAATAGCGACTTCAGGTCGTCCAGGCGGTCGACATGCTCGGCCTGTAAATTAGGGTCGAATAAAGGTCTTCTACTACTAATCCAATCTCATGCGCAGCACTAATGTGACAGCCTTGGTGTCTAATTTACCGTTCAATAGTTTCAGAAACAGGGTTTATGCTTCTGAAACTTCTTTTGTGATTAAAATTATTTTCCAGACAAATGCAAGTATAGTTAGGCAACCATAGCCGTTTAAAGCACCCGAAACAATCCCTGCTCCATGTCAGTTTAGGATCAAAGGTAAATGTTCTGGTGGAGCTCATTGAGGTGCCTTGCTTGTTCGGAGCAATGTCGAATGAAATGGCGGTAGAAATCTATCATGTCCAAAAACCACACCAGAATGCTTAGGTCTGTTAGTGGTGGGAGCTCCAGTATGGCCTACAGGTTCTTCTCGTCTGGCCCGGCTGTGCTTTGCTCAGCAACAAAACCAAGCAGGGAGGCTGATGCTGCTTGAAACCAACTGAACCTTGCAGGTGTTGACTATGAAGCCTACGTCTAACATTCGTTAAGAAACAGTTTTTGGGTGGACGTGACGGGCCTCTAGGCTTTCTGAGAACACTACAACGTTGTCCATGCAAGCCTTCGCATTTTTTAATTTTACCTCCCCAAACACACTATCCATTGCTTGCTGAAAGATTGCAGACGAACTGTACAGGCCAAAAGCACTCGCATAGTTTCCAACAGCCCCCTATTGCAAGTCAATGCAGTCTTCTTAGCTTTACAGTAGGCTATCGGTTTTGGAGAAAATCTCTGCTGCTCTCAAGGACAAGGTATACGAGCCTCGAAATATTGTAACCTTTAACCACCGATGGCCGTCACGTAACAATGCCACGGCGTGC
The DNA here is from genome assembly GCF_055824585.1 of Amblyomma mixtum. Lineage (NCBI taxonomy): Eukaryota > Metazoa > Arthropoda > Arachnida > Ixodida > Ixodidae > Amblyomma > Amblyomma mixtum. The sequence continues at coordinate 184,255,665 of NC_143013.1, forward strand.
CTTCTTTCTTAGGTTCTAGGAAAACGGGAAATGCCCAGGGGTTTGGAGAAGGTGTACGGCAACCGTGGCCACCATTTCGTCGAGAGCGTCGTCCAGAATTGCCCGCTTGTTGGCGGTCACAGACCTCATGTTGAACTGGATCGGCCGGGTGCAGCCGGAGGTGATCCTTTCAGTAAGCACGTTGGCATCACCAACAGCCTTTGTGAGCAATGTGACGAAGGAATGAAGAGCAGCCTTTATACTGGAAATTTATGCTGGTGAACCTGCAAAAGGCTTCAGAAGGGTGGGAATGTCACTTCCTGTCGCAGTGAACGGGAAGAAATTTCCGAGTCTCGGGGAGAGGGCTCTAGTGATTTCGTCATGGACTAGGATGGTTCTACATCCGTTTCATGTCTGCACGTGCCAAATGTATATCTAAAGAGAGTCCCGCTTTCGCCATCAGGTTAAGTCCTAAGGCCAGTGGACAGGAAAATCCGCCGAGGTGTGAAAAGTGCTCTTTTAGCTTTCGCTCATTGCTGGCAGCCATTAAACGGGCAGCTCACATGACGGACGAAACGTAAACAAATTCCATATCAACATTTTTGTTTACGTTCCGTAAATATGGACGTATTTACACGCAGATAATTTGGACGTTATCACCGGAAACAGAACAGCCTGTGTTTAAAAGAACGGGCTCTTTCATTCCGATCATTGTGACCACACACAACGGCGCATTATCAGGGCGGCCATCTCGGTAGATCGCTGCCTAGACGGCAGACGGCAGTAATTGACGGCAGATCGCTTACCGCTTCTTCGCGGAATTTCAGGGACCATTCTTAGCCAGGGAAGACCTTGGCAAAGGACAGGCCGCCACTATTTATGCTGGAGATGATTCGGACAATAGGGGCCTACTCCTTCCCCATGTCGGGATGCGTAGCTTTGAAGAGGCGATCTGCGGCTCTGCTCCAGTCAAGCAGTACGGTTTAAGAACGAAAACACCATGCCACATGCTGCGTTTGTTAGCCCTGCCAGCCATTGTCTCCGGTACGCTGCAGGAGGAGGCCGACCCATTGGGGCCTACCACCGCTAAATGAAAACTACCACCCCGTCTCTTATATCGTTATAGGAAGAGACCAACTCTTGGGGCCTCCCACCCCGCGTCGTCGGTCTGGTGCAAGAGGCCGATTCGTGGGGCCTATCACTTCGCGTCCTTGGTCCGGTAGCGAGAGAGGCCGACTAGTTGGGTCTACCCCCTCGTGTCTTCGGTCCGTTCCCGTAAGATACCGACTGCTTGGGCTGACCACTCCGTGTCTTCGGCCAGCTGCCGTAAGATGCCGACTGGTTGGGCTGACCACTCCTCGCCTTCGGTCTTCGGCCGCAAGATGCCGACTGGTTGGGCTGACCACTCCGTGCCTTCGGTCTTGTGCCGTATGATGCCCACTGGTTGGGCTGACCACTCCATGCCTTCGGTCTTCGGCCGTAAGATGCCGACTGGTTGGGCTAACCACTCCGTGCCTTCGGTCTTCTGCCGTAAGATGCCGACTGGTTGGGCTGACCACTCCGTGCCTTCGGTCTTCTGCCGTAAGATGCCGACTGGTTGGGCTGACCGCCCCGTGTCTTCAGTCCTCTGCCATAAGATGCCGACTGGTTGGGCTGACCACTCCGTACCTTCGGCCTTCTGCCGTAAAATGCCGACTGGTTGGGCTGACCACTCCGTGCCTTCGGTCTTCTGCCGTAAGATGCCGACTGGTTGGGCAGACCACTCCGTGTCTTCGGTCTGCTGCTGTAGGAGGCCGACTCGTTGGACCTACAATCCCGTGTCTTCGGTCCGCTGTCAGAAGAGGCCGACTCCTTGGTCCTAGCATTCTGTGTCATCCGCAAGTCCGATAAAAAGAAAAACATAGAAAATTTGAGGCCAATACCTCTCACGTCCTGCGCCTGTAAGCTCATGGAGGTAGCACTGATGGAAAGACTCTCCAATTATTTGGAACAACATGAGCTACTGCCGCCCTCCATGTTCGGCTTCCGGCCAGATTTATCAGTGCAGGACGTGCTGCTCAAAATCAATAGAGAATCCTCGACGCCCCCTTCGGTAATCTGGCAGACAGGGCTATTTTGGCCCTTGACCTGGAAAGGGCTTTTGACAACGTTAAACATAGCAAAATTCTTGAGAATTTGAGCGCCACCTATTGTGGTGAGAAAATATATCAAGATAACAAATATCAGATATATCGAGCTTGTGCATTTGTTTCAACAACCCAGGGACAACTACCCCAAATTGCACTTAAAATATAGAGTGCAAATTTTGAAGTGTCCAAACAGAGTTGTGTATTCCAGTCCTCTCACTTGTAACAGGTTTTAAAATGGCCAGACAGGACAATGCTTATGCGATAGGCTAAGGCAGCACCGTAACAATGCAGATAAGAGTCTCGTAACCTCAGCATGCATTGCCGTGAGTGCGATTGCTCCCCACAATTCGACAGTCGCCGTCGCCGAGTTGTTGCTAGGAACAAAGACCAGCTGTGTCGCGAAATAATCGAGGCCTCGAATATCGTGAAGTACGGTGATTCCTGTGTAAGTGCTGCATCGGTATCTTTATCACAAAAAAGAATTTCGCTTCTTGAATTGCACATGTTAGTTTGTGTTGCCTTGCAGGGATCCGGACGCATGAATGTGTTTTTTGAGGTGTTTTCCATTTTGACGCTGAAATGTATTTGTACCCACAGTGTGCCAAATAAAAGTCAGTTGTTAGTTCAGCGCTGTGTTGTCTGTTTCTTCCTTTCCTCTGCTCTCTTCTCTGGCCTTGTGCCATGCGCTGTTTTAATTTTGTTACTTATGGATAGTGTCACTGGCTGTAAGTGCGCACTGAAAAATCTAAATGACCCAAGTGGAGTATGACTTGCAGAACAGTGAATTTAGGTTGGAGCGTGTTTGCGGAAGACACCTTTCTGACCGAGTGCGTAGCCTCGCCGGAAGCGGCTTCAAAGGCAAAATTTGCGTCAAGATGAAGATGGGCACTTAAGAGAAAGACCTACCTGGTGGTACCGCTTTCGATGTTAGGGCTCCCTGTGCGACTCCCAATTCTTTTCTCGTTCGGTGCGAGCAGCAAGGGATCCACGTTAAGTAGAGTTTGCGGATACCTTCATGGCTACATGATTTCAACAGGAAGGCTACCATAGCAACTCTATGCAAATTTCTTACCCATGTCTAAAAATATTCATTTTTCTTCTGATCCTGGAACATAAAAATGGGATAATTTTTTCTTCAATTAGTATAATTCTTTTCTAATTTCTTTTTCCGCTATTCTGAAGTCTCGGCCTGATGCTCTTTTTTTCCTGGCAGTTACCTTTGCGACTCTCCTTGGCATGCACCACCAGTCCTTGGCCAATCCCCAGGGCTGGTATGTGCCACGCTTACTAAGGTCAAGAAAAACAACAACAATAGTCGCACCTCCACCATGCGGCGCGAGATTGTTGAGTTGAATGTCGGTGCTCCGACATCCCCCTAGAAATTGATTGAGCTGTGCTACGTACACCTAACCTGCCTCCGACCCTCCAGACAAAGATCCGTGAGCAAGTTTCCGAAGCGCTTCCACCTGTTTGTCGGCAGGCTCCTGTTGCGGTGTCGCCTACGTACAGTCAGGCCGGAATGAAACGCGAACACGTATATGCCATACATTTCTGCTTTGCAGAAAGATATTATTTCGAACCTATTTTCGATTATGCCTTTCAGTCGGCCCTTTACCCAGACACATGTGTCAGGCTAGTTGTACACTTCAGCTGATAGTAGGCAGGTAAAATATTTTGTTGTCTTCACATGCTCTGTTCGCGTTTCATTCCGGCCTGAGTGTACGCCTGCGCCACTTACGTACGCCGGCGTCGTCAGCAGACTCTGGGCCGACGCGTTTATTCCGTTCTGTCTTCCGCTTGCCCTTCTCCTGCTCGAGTGGACGCTTGGCGCACCGGTCACAACCTTCCTATTAAGGCGAAAACCTTTAATGCCTCATCGTTCTCGACAGAAGGTTGTCAGCCGAAGATTATCAGCAGAGGCGTCACGCCTTTTCTAGTCAGATCGGAAAAGATCTTTGTGCACGATGGGATTCAAACCAACAACCTTCCGTTCCGCAGCCGAGCGTGGTAATGGCTACGCTACTTCCTGCCAACGCATATATAGTTCTCCTTGTCTAGGACGCTGGAGAGTGTTTGCAGAAACGCGGCGAATCAGACGGATGCTTCCGAAACGCCCTCCAGAGGCGTCACGCCTTTTCTAGTCAGATCGGAAAAGATCTTTGTGCACGATGGGATTCAAACCACCAACCTTCCGTTCCGCAGCCGAGCGTGGTAATGGCTACGCTACTTCCTGCCAACGCATATATAGTTCTCCTTGTCTAGGACACAGGATAGTGTTTGCAGAAAGGCAGCGAATCAGACGGATGCTTCCGAAACGCCCTCCAGTGTCTTCAGCATTTAAGATTAACGACCAATTGTGTACCTAAATAACATCTTAACCACACATCAGTGACACAAGCAGCAACTGTGCGCTCAAGGCTTTCGCCTCACCGCACTTTAGGTGAACAAAGTGCCCCCTGAATTTTTTTTTATATGCACGTGGCATTCCAGGTCACGATTTGTGTCACTGCCGTCGTCCTGTGCTGTCACCTGCGAATGACTCGAGAGCCTACGTCTACTATGCGCCGCAGTCCCCGCCACTTCCGTCGTCAGCCGAACAGCTTGATGCATCCGATCGCCGCCATTTGCCGTCCCCGCGGCGCTGCTAAGATTTCTCGCTGCTGATCTTGCCCGTTGCAAATGTAATGAATAATAAAAGTCAATTGTAGTTATTGAACAGTTGTGAGTGATGTATCTGCTACTGCAAGTAGAAAAATACAACAGCTAAACGATAAATAATAATAATGTACGCCACTAGCATCGCTAGATACGATGATGCAATGCGGCCATGTCATTTCCATTCACTTTGCGTTATGTTAAAGGCCATCTGACGGGGTGAACAAGTGCTGACCACGCCAGTTGCTTATGGTTTGTATTAGCGCAATCGAAGGCTTTGCAGAACATCTTGGAAAAAACTCTAGTTGGCAAATGCTAGTTTCAACATTGTTGAATATGCAGTATTTTATATCTAACGGTGCTGTTTGAGTCGATTTAAAAGATTGAAAGCCACAGTGTTCTTTGCGAATTATTTTTAAGCTTGTAAGAAGTAGTTTAACCGCCTGAAAAGCATGGTTCCAGTGACTTTTGAAAACAGAGGCAATGCCGATATTTGAGCATACATGTTCAGGTTGTTCTGCTGCTCCTTTTGAACAACACGGTAACGCCGCCGCCTTTTATTTTGACGGGAATACTCCCGCTGGCGTAAGATGGCCAGCGATTTTATTAAAAGCACATTCGATAGGAAACAAAGCCACTTGCTCATCTCTACGGGAGCTCGTGTTCCTAAGGGCGTTGATAATACAAACAACTTTATCTATAGAAGTAACCAACATAATGAATCGGTACTGCTGGAATGCAGATGTTAGTCTATCGGTCCAAAGATGCCAGAATTCTAACGCTCTGCCAGAGTTTCTGCTGCGATAAAGGGATAATTAAGTTGATTGGCAATTTAGACCCGGAATAATTAATCACAGTAGTTTGTATTTGAGAGAGGAGGACCTTTCTTTTGTTTCCTAGGGTTGCATTAATACCTCGCCGAAGTAATTTCAGGCTGCGTAGGACAGACAAAAACTTATTAATATAGAATAAAGACTTTCATTATTCTACCCACAAGTCATGACAAAGTTTCTGGCATCCAATTACATTGCTTAATGCGATCTGTCACTCAAAGACGGTGAATAGCACATTTAGCGCTTGTGAGTTGCTTCTCAAATATTGTGTGCGAGCGATATAAAATTAAAGATAGTGCTCCCAATTCGAAAGGCTTTTTAATTTTTTTTACCAGACCCTGCCGAACACGACTGCGGCTGAACGGCCTAGAGAAGAGATGTTAAGCAGGGAAGCAAGAGAAATAAACGTGTTCAGCAGCCGGTGGAACTATAGTGCTGTTTTGATGGCATCTGGGGAACTAATCACCCGGTGCAAAGAAAAGAGAATAGAGTGACGTCAGCAGCGGCGACCGCTTATTGACCATCTAATAGAGGCACATGCACAGATCAGAGCAAAGTCGTCCATCTGGTTGGTGAGATGCTGCTGCGTGAGCCGTTCTTTTGCGAGATAGACAAAATAGTGTTACCAAATAGTGTTAAACAATGTATTACAAGCAGTGTTAAATCCAGCTTAGAGATTTACGGCATTTTCTAATGCCACGAAAAAAGTACTTTTGTCAAGGTGGATTTCATGTTAGCAGATACAGCGTAGATTTCTGAATTCGGAAAGCAGCTTACAGACACCTGCCTGATGCTTTCTCTCTCAGTTAATGGCGTCAGAAAACATGGGCCCTGTGGGAATTTTCACTGTCGTATAGAGTGATTATTTCTTGTATGTGATAGCTTACGCACTCAATCTGCGTCCAGACTGCACGGAAACCTCAGCAGAGGAAGTATTTGCAATTGTGCCTCTTGCTTTTTTTTTGCATTGGAGTGGATTTCATACTATTTGCATCGTTTCAGATCGCGGGGGGATCAACGGTATCGAACAATGAATGCTCAGCTGGCAGTTACCTCAGTGCTGATGACAAAAAAGCGAGGAAATTATTTATCACTAAAAAACATGCGTTGCTTGAATTTCACGAAATAACGCCTTTTCATTTTACCTTCAATCATGTTCGCAGGGCATCTTGGCGCAAAATAATGAAGCTGGCGGTGGCTCTTCTTGGTCTGACGGTCTTTTCCGCGCTGTTATTGGGTAAGCTCCATGCACAGAGTAAGGAGAATAATAGTATGAGCAAATGACCATAAGGCACATATCAAGAGCAGCTCGCTGTTTACATAAGATGAGAAAATATTGTTTATGATTTATTGACGGTCTAACGTCCCAAAGCGACTCACGCTATGAGGGACACCGTAATGAAGAGCTCCGGAAATTTCGACCAACTGGGGTTCTGCACTGAAACTGCACGGCATACGGGCCTCTAAATGTCGTTTCCATCGAAATTCGACCGCTGCAGCCGGGATCGAACCAGCGTAAGAAAATGCTGTAGCGTAGAATAGGAGAAAAGGGAATGATAAAATATGGAGGCGAGTAAAACCAGCAGGAGTTCAAATAACGGTAGTTCTCATTTAGGAAACAAGCATGTAATACGAATTGTAACTTAAATTACCCGCAAGGGAATATTGCGGAAGTTTACGTCGGCATTAAAACATCCAGAGGTTCAGCGGAAGTCCGAATTTTATAATCTTCGCAAAGTCGTCTGCTACGTTGAAAATATTTCGCAAGCAAACACAAGCCGATGGATCAGTCTGCTTCAAAACTGGCAGTCAAAATACCCTGCGGACACGTTGAAAAAGTTTGGTTTGGGCTCTATTCTTCTGTACCGAAACGGCGTGCGTCTTATGAACTGAAGAGAAAAAAGAAACAGTCCTTAAAAAAGAAATTGTAGGGCAGATTACACTCTCGTGTAAGAGTGATGCGACTGCGATGCTGTTTGAGTTTGGTTCGACAAGTTAACCGCGATTATACTCGTCATTTTCATCTGATGTCGTCTATAGTACCCCCTCCCTTCAGCCCCTCCTCCCCCCCCCCCCCCCCAAGATCAATGAACACTCAGTCATCAGTAGCTACAAGTATTTATGTCAGTACAACCCACGGACCCCTGACGCACCCTGTCGGAGCGGACGACTATACACAATACAATAGTTGTCCGCTCCGACAGGCGGCGTCAGGCGGCGTCAGGCGTCCGTAGGTGCAACCCCCCCCCCCCCCCCCGGGCTTAAACACCACCGCTTAAAGCAACCAGCTACAGTCTAACTACTCACGATCCTGGTTAGAAAGCGAAAACTACGGCGTATCGGACCTACACGCGGCTTGACGTCTGTAACGTTGATTGCGTTCCGCACACTGAATAGGCGGCGCGCCCACCCTGCCGATCTGGCAGGTGGCAGTTAATGGTTGATCGCGAGAATTTGCTCACCCAATGAACTATGCGGCCCACTGCTGCAGTGCCGCGTGTCTACCACAACGTTGTCACCGCTAACGCATGCAGCCCACACCTTTCTCTCACCACTTCACGTACCTCAAAGCGCGAGCAAGCATCCACTGACCCAAGGTCCCAGTTATGCAGAGTTCCTTTGCTTGAAATCATCGGAGTCTAAAACGTTGTCAGCGCCAACGCGAATGAACGCCGACGGCCTGTGGCTTCAGTGCCGCGTTTCTGCCACAGCGTTGTCAATGCCTACGCATGCAGCGCACATCTGTCACTACTTGCATGTAGCCTAAAGCACGACTGAGGTGTCCCCTGTTCCAAGATGGCAGTTATGAGACTTTCCTTGCTTTCTTAGCTGCCGCGCCCGGTTTCGTATCTTAAAGCGCGACTAAGGTGTCCGCTGTCCCAAGGGACCTGTTATGCGCGTTTGGTTTCGAAGGTGCTGCTCTTCATCGGTTTCATAGCTCAAAGCGCGACTAAGGTACGGGCCCAGTTATGCGCCTTTATTTTGCCTTTGAAGCTGCCGGCGTTCATCGGTTTCGTAGCTTAAAGCGCGTCTAAGGTGTCCACTCTCCGGGGGGGGGGGGGGGGGGGGGAGGGCACTTATGCGCCTTTCCTTTCTTTTGCTTTATCTTAAGGTGAAATATCCAGACACCTGACCTTGGCTTTGCCTAGCGTAGTGAACCTCGTACTTCAAAATGAGCCGCCTGTTTTCTATGGAACTATCTTAGGCACAGTCAGAACAATGTCCAGATTAGCGGTTAGAGAGGAACATCCGGCGGCTTTTAGAGCGATAAATAAACTCTATGCGCCAACCCGGCTGAACAACGCGTGACCTGTCCGCTACGAACGAATGACCTTTAGTCTAGACAAGGTCAAATTGCAACAATCAAGAAGTAGCCTAGCCGGTAGTGCTGTGGTGGGCCGGGCTAACAAAGCACTTAACCACATTCGAACATGAGCAACTCGATGGGCGTAACCCAAATTTTTCCAGGCCACCCGCAAATCTGGCCCACCCCTTCCCAAAATTTGACTAAGGTATAACGGGTCCGAAATAGATGTGCAGCCTCATGTGTAGTATCATCGATGTGTAGCTTCAGCATAGGCGACACAATGTTGTTAACCAAAATATAACCCCGCTGCCCCTATAATTGAACCAATGATTCCCCAAATTCAATCTTGGTATAAAGGCTCTAAACTCTGGATCTGGTCCAACCTCATATCTAGCTTATGTCGGGCACAACTGGGCTTTACTATTTACACGCCGCACTGAATAACAGTTAATTCAGACTACAAATTAAACTTTGCATTACAATGTCGTGATATGTTGTTGGATAGGTTGTATCGATGATAAATGTCTACTTATTAAGCCCCTTAATCAATGACCGATAATTAGTTAATTGTGACTAAATTTGAATTTTGCGCTTTTGTGTCGAGTCATATACTGTTATAGAAAGGCCCCGACGAGTAGAACTCGCAGTTAAATATTATCTTAGACCTATACTTCGATCTTCGGTGGAACTTGGATTAAACCCCTAATACTTTTTATTTTGCCTTGCGCAGCAATTCACAATTAAGGTGAAAAGAGTATGATTTCTGCTTTGTACCAGATTACAAGGAAACAGATCGCCGATATTCGAGGTTTGATAAATTCTAGGGCAGATCAGAGAACACACCTACGCATTACACTCTGATGTGTCACCATGCCAGCAGTTCTCCTTGTTCACCTCTTTGGCGATAACTAAAAGGATACGTATCGCAACTTTACCCAATTTATGACGTGCTTTTTTTCTGGCTATTGTGACGTTTTTTCGCCATTAAAAGAGGCATTCATTATGGAGGGAATTTGATTTTAACACTGAAACATTCTTTTTGCGCCGCTCGATTTTGAACTCATGAACTCAATTCCGAACAGGGCTCCATAATCACAGTTTTGAAGTGAATGGCGGTGCAGCTTAGCATCAGAGATTCGCGAGTAAAGGAATACTTTGAAGACCCCGCAGTTAGCTTGAGAAAGTGGCTGATTGTGACGATGGATCTTTCGACCTTCTCTAGCTTTAGAACCTCCTCGTCATTACAACGCGGTAATCGATATAAACAGACTATCATCAGTTTGTTTTCAGTGTAAGAGATTGCGCTCGGTATACTTGGTGTATCCTGATTATTAGAATACAAAAGAAAACAGGCGCCGATAACGCCCTTCACAAATAAGCGCGAATTCATCCATTTCCAGCGCTGTTTTGATGTCATCTGTCTGCAGTATTTTGGCGTTCTCACTTGCGGATGTTATGAAGACTGCCATGATTCTAGTTCTTTTCCTATATATAGTCTCGTTGCAGGCGGTTGATGTGGGCTGCTGTCAAAGGTCGCTAAGTTGTTTAAGAAACAGTGACGGCATTTAATCATGCTAGAGAAGCAAGGTAACCCCGCTCTTGCTGCTTACAGATTGCTGCGAAATTTATTCTCACTTTTTTCTTTCCGGCCTCGCGCTTTTTCAGCTGAGCAGTTAGCCCGTGCATGGACGGCGGCACTGAGAAGCGCGGAGCGTTACAATAATACTTACAAGATATACTTACAAAAAATACACCTCAGTGAGCATGGATTACACTCCTGGAAGATAATCATAGCAGGATGATTACAAGGGATAAAGGCTGCTCTTTCTTCTGAGTCTAATCGCTCATTCTTTCTTCTCCGCAGGCAGCGGAGTTGGGGCGATGAGTATTGAACCGGAGGAGGGATACAGAGGATTCTCTGAGGAAGTCACCCGCTCGGTGGAGGCACCTGGAGAAGTGGCCGGCCGCATCTCAGTTGCCTGTGCTAATGGCCCTTGTGTCTGGAAGTAGGAGCGAAACATTAGACCATGCTGCGCCAAACGCCGAGCAGCCACAACCGCTGCCGAAGCCCAGCATATCGTTGTGGATGCTTTTGAAATCGTGTGTGAAAGCCCTGCGTTTTCGGATCGACAATATATTTTTTTATTGCTCCCACGAATGCTGAGTTTGTTTACTGTTTCCGCGGTCGATTTTTCCTCAATAAACTACCCACAAACACTTCAGATGAAACATTCGTTTGATGTACTCGAGACAACTGCCCCCTGAGGACTGCTTTCTTGAAACAAGGATTCTATTTGTCGCTGGCATCCTGTCATGCATAAGATAAACAATAGCACACAGATCATGTAAGGAGGTAGTTTCTATGTTCCTAATGCCTCCTCGTTGATGACAGATCTGTGTACGTGGCTAAAGGAGGTGGCCCTGTGCAAAGTAACTTGCACAATGCGACTTTGTAGCTCCTGGGGATATCATCACGTACCTTCCCTTTTCAAGCACACGCACTGGTTAGATACATCAAAATCGCGATCAAAACGTGCGATTTCTACAGGTACACATATGACTTTGAAATATCTTCAACGAATTCTGGGCCTACTCAGGCACAATTTGGCAGTTTATTGAAAATAATGTTGCAGAGGTGAGTGCGCTGCGCTTTCCCTGCTGCCCTGCCCTGCTGCGCTTTCCCGCGCACCGCACCAGGGAGAAGAACGGTTACGTAGCCTTCTTTTCTTGATCCGCGTGGTTTCTAAACACACGTTTTGAGCACGCAAGGTATTAAACTACTGTGCCACTCCAATACCCGTTCTCTTGTTGTCCCGCATGCCTCAGGCAGAGATTGTTGCCGTGAAGGACAAGCCTTTTCCAGCATGTTCTAGGATTCCCTGCTGAAAAAAGTTGTATGATGCAATAAACTCATACAGTTTATCATAGAAATATGATAGACATATCATACAAATCATAGCAAATTATCATACAAATGTCATACATTTCTGGAAAATCATAATCATTATAGAGATGTCATAGAATATCACACAAATTGTATGATATATCATAAAGATTGAATGATATTCTATGATGAAGCCTCTATGAGGTTATTGCATCATAGAACTTTTTTTCAGCAGGGTTGAAAAGTGAATTACCAGATTCTCCTCCCTAAGAAGTGAAGCTATCGCTGTTTTCCTGTAGCTGTGGAAAGCTGACGAATCACTCTGAATGCTCCCTGGCTAAACCAGCGTCCATGACTTGAGAGCACGTGAAAGATCATGCCTGCTACCGGTATATCTCCGACACAACTATCGTCCCATTTGCACAATTCTAATGTGGAGGTTAAAAGCTCTTATTTACCATCGAATGCTTTCAGAAATGATGCTCAGGTTTCAAAAAGTGCTTTTGCAACGAGCTGAGAGGTATGTGGATAAAGTTAGCATATCATTATCAGCAGCAGCAGAATCTTTCGCTCTCCCGCTTCGAGATTCAACGGCTCGATTAGATCGAATTTTTCTGTTCGCTGCTTTTTCCCGCTTTGATTTCGATACGAGTGTCCTCGCTGAAGCACTCGGCCTCTTTTGAGGGCACTGGAGGCCGAATTGTTAGAAAATTGTTCGAAGGAAGTCAGGTAGGACGTGAGTATTTGGTTCGGAGACTTATTTCCATGGCTGGCCAAAGGCGTTGCATTTAAACTTACTTTCAGCGAAATTTTAGCTGAAGTGGAGATGCGAAGACCAAAACTGCTGTCAGGCTTAAACCACTTAAACTCTGGTTCATCGCTCTGCTACCAAGTGCACACACCCAAACCGGAGATTCCGCAATCTCATATTTATTCGTTATGCACTTATTTTTACAGATGCACCGTCAAACTGTAATTCTCTAAGCATAACTCTGTGTCAGTAGTAGTAGTAGTCGGCGTAACCTGTCAGTGCGTTGCCATGATGACCACTCGGAGGCCGTTCACCATGGAAGGAGGTTGTACTAGTGGAATCGTCTGGCGGGGGGTACCGGGAAAACGAACGAGTCTCCGACCGGAGGATAGTTGCCGTGGTTCGAGTCAACAATACTAGCAAGGTGTGAGCAGATGACATGTCCAAGAATATTACATGATATGCTAGTAAGAGAAATGGGCCGATAATTAAGAGATGCTTGGTTATTACCGTATATATTAAGTGGAATCGCCTTTACCAGTTTACAATCCTCGAAAAGATGAATACATAAAGGTTGTTGAAGTTTTCTGAGAAAATTTTTTAATACATCTTAGTTTCAGAATCTTGTGTGTATACTGTCAACGCCAGAGGGAATTGACCGTTACAGTGTGTCAACATTTATAATACCTGTGAAATCTGTTTATAGCGGCTGCATGCTGACAAAGTCCAAGGCAATGAAAATGAATTATTAGTTCTGGAAGAAAAGTTCATAGTAAACACGTCGTTTAAAATAGATGCGCACTTTTAACTTTGAACATATCGTCCTTTTTGGTTCATCAAAGAGATCTCCGTATTTGGTGTTAGTTTCAATTGTTCCAAAACTTTGTAGGGTTCCTTGTCAGTATAGATGGCAGAGTGTTGCCAGAAAAGCAGTGAATCATCTTAAGTAGCAAGCTGGTTAACTAATTTTTAATAATTAACTTTTTAACTATCTATAGTTAGGCGCCTAGTTTCAATAAGGTATTTTTAGCCGGCCCTTAGCAATAGCCATATCTGTTTTTAGAATTTGCAAAATGCAATTACCCTCGCCGCGGTGGCTGGGCAAAGTCTGGCTGCATCGTGCGAAAATACATGCGCTTTTGAAACTATGCAGAAAAAGCAACCCCTCCAGTGCAAGTAACTATTCGAAAAAGCCAAATTCTGTCGAGACACAGTGCCAAGGATAACCGCGTTTTTGCTATTCTGAAAACTGATGCGGCTATTACTGACGACCGGCTACAGATCTCTAATTCCAAACAGGCGCCTAACTCTAATAGTTAAAAGTTGATTATACGAAATTAGTTAACCAGCTTACTAGTTAAGATGGTTCACTGGTTTTCTGGTGTGCGTCAAGCACGGCAATACCATGCCTCAAAAGTCATAATTTTAACCTAAAAAGCTTATTTTTAGAAATATTTGAAATTGTTCGCTGGAACGCCCTTTAAACTGGGCACATCACTCGTACATGCTTTCATTCTAAGGTATGCCACAAGTAGAACAATCCAATTGGATATGAGTACATGCGCGTGAAAGCGACATCTAAACGTACTTTAGGCAGGAAGCACGTAGGAGGGCGTGCGTACCGAAGACGCCGACGTCATGTCCGCTAGAAAGGAGACTATGAGTTTCAGTGAAAGAGAAGAGATCATGTTCGTCGACAAAGCAGAAAATATTACGCTTGATACAAATGCAGGTTCAACTTCTAGAGCAGCAGTGAATGACAGGCCTGTTCCTGAGAGAGAACATGTGACGATGGGAAGTTGGGGAATGCTTCCAAGTTGACTAAATCTCTCAAACCAAAAGGTCGTGAAAAGAACTAGGGCTTCGACTCTTTGAACAAGCCAATTTCATGCCTGACTGGGAGTTACACACGTGACTTGAGTTCCACGCCAACGGTCCCGAGTCCGAAACCTCCTGCGCCTACATAATTTTGTGGAATGTCTGAACCCCGAATCCCTACTGAGACTCATCCGCCCGTTCACGGAATGTTGTGAGTGTTTCTCTTTTGAACGAAAAGCTTCACTAAGCTCGTCAACACTGGGTCTGGCGTGCGCCGTGATCAATTTTAGCCACAGCTGCGCATGCGCGAAACCGAGCGACGTCACACGGAGCACAGGTGGCCGCTGCTGCCGCAGCCGTCGTCGCCGCCGCGCGCTGACTTCGTCGTCTGAGCATCGCCGCTTCTCCTCCTTGCTGCCGTTTTACCCCTTGCCACTGCCGCGCGGTCGCCGCCGCCGTCCCAAGAGGAGAAGGTTCTTTCGTAAGGCGTTGCAAGAACGCGTGAGTGGCGCCGGCGGCCATAGAAGAGGCGGCCATCCTCACCACCGCTTCACCTTGTGCCGCAGCCGGGCGCAGTGCACATTTGAAAGAAGGGGTATATAAGGCGTGCTTGCCCATAGAACAGGCGCTGACACTCGCCATGGAAGGAGAAGAAAAAGCAACAGTCGGACCCCCAGTAGCACACACGGGGCTCTGAATTGCGGGTCCTCGTGGGCCCGACACGGGCAGCCCATGGGGGCCCGATGTGGGATATATGCGGGTTTTGCAACTCGGCATCGCGCAGGACCCACAGGGGCAGCCCAGTGGGCTTGCTACATAGGACCAGCAGGGGACCCCTATGGTCTGCACGCATAAAAACGATAAAGGGGGCTTTCCTCGGTCCTTTGTGGGACCCATAGGGGCAATAATGGGCTTCTCAGAGGGGACCTCCGGGGGACTTAGGCGGCAGTGCAGCGGAGACCATGGGCTAGTCCTAGTCCGGACCACATGGGCTAACCCAAGTTCGGCCCACAGGCAAACACACATAGACCACGAAAGAGACACGACACACACCAGAGCTGAATTCAGCGCTGGTGTGTGTGTCCTCTCTCTTTCTTGGTCTTGGTGTGCTCGCGCTGTTGAACCACCATTATGAATCTACACTAATTAGCCCAATCTGGACTTCTTCTTCAGGCAAAACAGTCAAATTTTGTTTCTCAACCGGTTTTTCTTGGGACGATCGCTCCCCCGCCCCATTTCTTCTCCTTCTTAGAGACACCTCGGGGCGCGCTATCTTTTTCCCATCGAACCAGAAACAGGAGCTGTGATGCATTCCGGAAAAGGCCTATTGGACAGTAGCAGGTATTAAGCGACAGCGTAAGGAGCTCGTTCAGGTGAAATCTCGGCTGCGCCCGTCGAAAAAAAAACCCAATTCCTGTAAATAGAAAAAAAATAGCCCCACTGCGCCAGGTGGGCAAGTAGCGCGTATGCTACGAAGGTTTTTTGTGTGTTCTTTATTTCCGTAGGCCACGAAGAGTAATTGCTTCTGGCGTGTTTGAGGGACACCCATTGAACGCGTGGTCGGGCTTAGTAACCTGTGTTTGGGATGTGTTCTCGTCTGACAGTAATGAAAAAAAATATTCGTGTGGTGTATGGGGGCTTAACGTCCCAAAGCGACTCAGGCTATGAGGGACTATGTAGTTAAGAGCTTCGGAAATTTCGACCACCTGAGGTTCTTTAACGTGCGAACACGGAACATTACACGGGCCTCTAGAATTTCGCCTTCATCGAAATTCGGCCGCCGCGGCCGGGATGGAACCCGCGTCTTTCGGGTCAGCAGCCGAGCGCCGTAACCAGTGAGCCACCGCGGCGGAGCCAGGCACACATTAATATGCTAATTACGCGTCAGAAATTGGACGGAATGAAAAGGGGTGTTATGGTGCTTCACTGTACTGGAACAAATGGTGTGTATCTGTAGAACTGGCGTAGTATGCCGTGCTCTGTAAGCCAGAGAGGGATTGATGATATATGTGCAGAAGTGGCGTAGTATCCCGTGCTCTGTAAGCTAGATAAGGATTGATGATAGGTAATCGATAATTGGGATTGTAATCGACGATCGTTATCGGCAAAGTGATTGTGGATTGGTAATCGCTAAGAAATAAGAAAAGGAAAAAAAGAGGAAAAGAAGCTACGGAGAATCTCACGCGGTGGAAGTTGTACGTGGATGGAAGTTGTAAGGAGATGGAGATTTGTGCTGCATAAGTTCTCTGTCTCTTCAGCCGGGCTCGGTTGGCGTGAGCCTGTAAAGCAAGCCAAAGGCTGGCTGAGGTTGGGTTCCTAAGCGCATGGGTGAACTCTCACCCGAGGCGGCCCTATTAAAATAGGGCTAATCTGTGCTCCCTAAAGGGTGTACGGCGCCTCGGGGCTGGCGGTGCTCGGTGTGTGGTGAGCCGCAGCCCCACCCAAAACGTTAGCAGCCTCGTGTCAGGGCTGGATTGACTGGGGTGCTGTGTCTGTCACCGCACCACCGCCTGCTGTCGGCTGTCAACCGGAGGGTTGGCTACCTGGCCGCAGTTGAAAAGCTGTGATTGGGGCTGTGGTGTACTAGGGTTGCTCCCAGGCCGGCTAACACTGGGAGGGATAGCGTCCTCCTGTTACCTAGCGGGGTGTGATGGCACTGGCGATGAAAGTCCTGAGGCGAAACGCTGGGAGTAGTTGCGTACTCCTGTAATCCAGTGAAATAGGAGGCGATGCTAATGCATCCCAGGACCTTGATCCTGAGAAGGGTCTGTGGTAATCCTATCCCAGGACTTAAAGCGAGAGAGTTCATACGCTGCGGCAGTCTAGGGATAGGCTGCTGTGGCTAAGTCTCCAGCAGATTCGCTGCAGGGAAATCCCCGCTGACTAAAGTCATCAGGGGTAGGGGCATCCCTGTGTAACCCGTGTCCAAAGACCACTCGGGAGCGCTTCTGGGGTCTGCCCTCGTTCCCCCTCCGGGAAACCAGGGCCATCTCTGGGAAACGCTGAGGCCTTCGGGCGTCTCAGTAGGCTAAGAGAGCGAGGGCAAAGCAAAAGCAGAACTGGCGCTTGCGTCCCTTGAGAGTCTGTGAGTAGTACCGTCGTGAGACCGTACGGGTGTGGGATGAAGCCCACGCTCACACTGCGGGTACGTAGGCGGTAGGTCCTGCTTGCAGGGCCGGCGTGAAATCCAAGACGCTTAATAAAAGTTGGTAGAATCGGGCTCCCGCTTGCAGTGCGGCGCGAAGGGATTACCCGAAGTCGAGGGCGCTTCGGCGTCTGGCAGGGGTGCACATCACAGAGGTGCACCACGGGGCGTAACGACCCCGCCTTTCCGAAGTTTGTGGGTTGGACCCACACACGACCATCGGGGTGGCAGTAGTTCGTCAGTCCGCCACGCTCGATGGGAGGGCTTTCGAGCCCGAGGACGACCAAACCTAAATTGGTACAAGAGCAGTCTCTGGTGAGGGGCGCACCGAGCACTTTGTGCAAGAGACTTGCACTTGGGAAGTGGCCTGGCCCTGGCCTAGTCTGTGTATGGCCGGGGGAGGCTGTTTTGGCAGGCCGAAAACTTCTGCGTACCGAAGCGTGGCCTTGTGGTAGAGCATCCGCCTCGCATTCGGGAGGTGCTGGGTTCGATCCCCAGTGCCGCCGGGTACCCACCGGTTTTCTTTAATGGGTACAAGATTTCCTCTGGCCTGGTGCTCGGCTCTTCTAGGATGAAATGCTTGGGAAAAGGGTCTTATACCAAACAGTTGCCTTGTCGGATGAGTGATAAGTTCCCTCGTCAAGCAACCATAAGTCCGCCTCGTGCGGCATAAGCCCAATTTGTGGCCCTTTTTTTATGACTTCTCCCAAGCGTACACCCCTAAAGAGAGCCGAGCGCCAGGCCGGGGGGCGCTTGTACCCTTTTGTACCGGTGGGTGCCCGGCGGTGGGTTTCGAACCATCCACCTCCCGCAGCCGAGACGGGCGCTCAAACCACTAGGCCACAACTGCGCCTAGTTAGAAAGAGATAACGCGTGCAAAAGAAGACAGGACGAAAGAGAAGGCACGGAAGCCAGGCCAGCGTCTCATGACGCCTGGCCCAGAGCATTGGCAATGCTCAGTATCGTGAATGCACCTCACGCCTTTCGTATTTGAATCAATATTGTGTTGCAAATGTGTGTCGTAACATTGTTGGTATATAAACAGGTGTCTCGGACGATTCCAATGCTTGCTTGGTCATCCTCCTTTATTCGCGACACATTCCGCAGCATCGATGCGATGCGTGATGTTTGTTCAGGGCCTTGAGCCGCTGTCCCTCAGGACGCTCGTCGCTGATTGCGCTCGCACGTAGGCACCATATGCCTGTGTAAAGAAATGCACACCACAAAACTAACTTTAGTCTTGTTACCATGAAGGACAAGAAATTTCGGTGTGTAACTCAGAGAACATTTCTCGCTATTTTGTCGTCTACGCTGTGCAATCTACAACTGGCTCGTTCAAAAAAGACAATAAAAAACTAGAAAGTTTCTGTTGACACCGAGCATAGAACCGAGACGGCGGCAGTACTCAGACAACAGAGTGATTTCAAATGTGTACTTACGTCCTAGCAGCACGACGTCGCCGTCATAAAATCCGCCTTCACCGCCGTGGCCTCCACCGCTCAAATGTCAGTAAATGTTACTGTTCACCACTCACGTCTTTCGGAGCGAAGTTATTCAACACTGAGACAAGGACGACAGGGTTCCACCATACTTGCACTGGACGTACGCATGGAAGGCAGGAAGAAAAACCTGTTCCAAACAAACGCAGGAAAGGCGGGGGAGCACTTCTGCATAACGTCACCGCGCAGCGACCGGAACAGTGAAGTAGTAGAATCAGAGCCCCCTCTCCACTTCATGGAAGAGTTGCAGGGAGTGTGGTCGGAAGGGCGGCTTAAAATGTTCGGTAGTGGGCTGTAGAGTGAGCGCCTCCGCGCCATTTCGGGGAAGGGTGCTGAGAGGGACAGGACAGACGCAGAGGAGTCCTCGGGGAAGGAACAAAGCCAGACAGAAAAACCAGGGTTGAGCAGGTTTTTTGTTAAGAGGGGAACCAGGAAAAGCACGGCAGGCGGGGGTGAGGGAAAGAAAAAAACTTAAAAAAACGCTTCCGCAAAGACAGGTTACTTGTGTGACGTTTCTACACGAGTTTATGTTTTTATTTTGTTCACTCTTGCATTGTACATTTTCGCTAGCCCGAATTATCGCCCTTTAGGGAGCACCCCAAGCTGCCGGCTCCGTTGAGTTAACCTTTCCTTGTTCGTCGATAGACATGTTCTGGGCGATTTTTGATTGGTATCTCTTCCTGATAGGGTGAAGGGTTGGTCCGCTCGCGATGGCGTTTGGCCAAGTTGCGTTATCAATGTGCGATCACTTGACGAAGAAGAAACGCAAGGAATGCCTGCACAAAAACCAAGCATTTTGTGTCTTGATCGATGCGTCGCTACAGACTGCTGCTAGCGGACATTAAAAAAGCTGCTGCAATGATCGCGACAGTAACAAACCTTTTGCAGGCTGAGGCGCAGTCGCCGGAGGCTTGCTATGTTCATCAACCAGTGATGAATTCCATGCGCCACATGTTGCATGGAGACGACGAAAGCGCTTGCAGTGCTGGCGTAATTGAAGTGCATTGAAACAAGAAACCTTATGCTGGCAGCTTTCTCTGCGGCGACCGTAGCACACCAGAAAAAAATGCAATGCGATAAACGAAAAAGAAGCGCCAACAAATCTCAGAAGCGGGTTCTTTTGTTATTACGACGTTCAAAGAGGAGCTCTTCGTCAGAGTGAAACGTGCAAGGTCTTGCTATTTGGGCACTCTTAACCCTTTTACCTCTGATGTAGGATAGGCAGGCAGACTAAATGCCAGAATGTCAACTCTTCCCGTGTACAACTAATGTACGTGGGACTGTCGATAGGTGTTGCCCGGCAACTCGCTAATGGCGAATGATGTTTGTGCACTGTTGGTTTGGTTTTATGGGGTTTAACGTCCCAAAGCGACTAACGCTATGAGTGAAGCCCAGAGTAATCTGCGCAGGATTTAAGAAGGCTGCTGGCGGATATATACTAGCCGTTTGCCAGCACACACTGCATGTTTTGCTATTGCGCAGCTCACGCTTAGGCCTTTTCTACCAGATATGTACGATACAGGCGGGGAAGATGTTGGAATCGCAATTGTGCCCTTGCCTAGCCCATATATTTTCTATGCTGGACCGATTTGGGCTACAGGCGGGAATACTGGTGTTAGCCCACACACAGCCCAGTTGTCTCCGTCAGGGTGCTGCACGGGCAGCCCCTGTTGGGTGTGCCCGCACTTCACCGTCATATAGGCCCCATCACACGAACACGAACTACACACGAACTGCACGCAGCCCATGCTTACCCCTTTCATACCCGATTTATAACGGCAAATGTGCCCATGCCCAGCCCACGCGGGACCTTCTCCGGTGTTTCTCAGACAGCCCAAACTGCATGCCTGAAACGCTTCGCCACTGTGAAGCCCATAGTTTAGCTCCTGAATTTCGTACGCGGGTCCCATGTAGGCTGAAGGCGGGAATGCTAGCTCTGCCCACACAAAAACACTGCGGCTCCCTCACGGTGGTGCACGGGGAGCCCCTTTTGGGGTTGTGCGCCCTTCACCATAATAGAGCCCTTATCCTAGCCCTCGTGTATCTGCGGTGGGACCTTGGTGGGCTGCCCAGTCTGTTTAAACCCATGCCTAGCCGACGAGGGTCCCATACAGGCATTAACTGGGCAGCCCTAGCGTTTTGTGCCAGCACTGCACCCCCGTGGGACCCATATGGGATTATTGCGGGCAGCCACCAGCCCTCATTGCCCATGTCGGACCCGCAAGGGCCCGCCACCTTGTGCTACTGGGGGAAGTGTCGTGATCTTCCGCGTGGAAGTAGCAGCAGCCAGAGCACGGTTGAACCTTGGCTCGCAAAACCACTCAGCGTTTGGCAAAAGCTCCTGCAATGAAGCTTGAGTACGCCGGTCTGTTATGACGGACTATGGACAGGAGTGCGTGCAGGCCCAGTTCGCAGGGAGGGACATTCCTTGGTACCTGTAGCCTGAGGGGCGGCCTTGTGGCTGTGGCCTAGACCATCCACTACACACCGCGTGAGTGCCACTATAAATCAGCGGTAGACAGTGCAGATTCCACATGTCATTGACAACGGCATGCTGGTCGAGGAATCATGCGCAAATATGTTCTGCTGCTGTTCCGGAGTGGGTTACGTGAGCCACCTGCAGATGCCGTGAAGGACAGAGTGCTTTTCAGGAAATAGTTGCTGCTTTTAAGACTTCCAGCTGGGGCAGTGGCACCTGCTGCAGACAGATGTTGGGTGAATGTGAGTTCGAGGACCCGGCAGGCCCGACTGTGAGCAGAAGACCGCAGCCACTAGAGAACGAAGCGAAGGTCAAACAGCGCGTTCCTAAATTTCGCTGAAGGAAACCGTTTCTTCTCTACCGACTGGCTCGCCTTAACTCGCATCGTCATAAAAATACTGTATTTTAGGTTTCCGGCGGTCGGTTTTAATTTTAAACAGGTCCCCAGCCGCCTCTTCACTGATCCGACCCAGACCACCCAAACGAGTTCGCGACAGACGTGAAAACGATGCCCATCCATATTTTATCACCCTCTCATTATGCTTCTTTGCTTAAAAAATTCACTTCAAGGACGCAGGATAGAATAGCGGCTAAAAAATCTGCCCCGGATTATAATAAGGTTAATACAACACATCAGCACACGAGGAGTAAAGATGAGACAAGCCACAGCGCTACGTTTTTGCTCATCTTCCCTCTTGATTGAGCAGGTGCGTTGTTTTAGCCTTATTACGTCATACCAGCCTGCCCACCAGTCTGCGTTGAGCCAAAGAGCGCTCCTGATTGCATGTCATGTGCTGGTAAGAGCCGTTTGAAAGCCAACTAGATAGTGGCTCTACAAAAAATACTGACTCAGTACTTGCATTACGAGTAAGTAAGGGGCAAGCCTTGGGTTGAATTGAAGGCTGCTTTGAACAAATATTTTTTTTCAGTCTTTCTTTATTACGCCAGCACCTTTCTTTCAACTTTCTCAACTTTCTTTCAAGAAAGTTTTAGTCTTCGCTTTATAGCTGTCTCTGGAACTTCAAGCGCCGTAAACAGTGTTTTGTAACGACGACAATAATATTACTAATCACAATTTGTATGCCACGAGGAAAACGTTTTAGAAACCAGTCACAGTTTCTAGCTAGTTTTCTACGACAGCCTTGAATTTAGGCTCCATATGCAGCAACAATAAACACTGTTAGCAAATCTTGAAATCATTCACCGTAATGCGCTCCGCTTCACTGGTTCATATCTTTTTAGATACTTTGCAACACAGCCAAGTAGGGTCGTACCATCCAGGAGAATTGTACTGCAGGTGAGGCGCGGCTCCCGCTCGAAGGCGGTGTCATCAGATAGCGCGCTTTGCTTCGCTGGAAGGCGGTTGACCTGGAAGTTCTTGGGCTAGGGTTTAAAACACACAAGGTTTCTCTACTACAAGGATTGTTTAGCGGTGCTAACTACCCTTTTATGGACGCACAGTGTCTGTTTGGTGTTTAGCTCAAATATGGGGCGCACATCATCTGACGCTGCCATGAGCGCGCGCGTCGTTATTGCGCTGCGGCATTAGAAAGATGAAAGCGATCGGGCGGCGGCCTTTAGGCGGTAACCCGAGGAGTGTCATTTGGCTCCTTCGAAGGCCCGCACAGTGTTATTTGACCCGCGGTGTGCCGGTGCCTTTAGCAAACCGACGGTCAAAACTTCGCATAGGTCGCTTCACGTTCGAGCTGGTCTTCTTTTTTCGGTTCGCAATAGTTCCCCGGTAATGTTCGCCTGAGTTTCCAATAGTTTGAGATCTGAACATTTCGTGCTTAAAACGAACGCAGTGTTATGCAGCTCTGAAGCGGCGCGAGACAGGAGTGCATAAAAAGCCACGGCAATTATCCCGAGGGAGTTTCTGATGGTCGCTTGCGGACTCATCACAAGTCATAGATTAGATTAAAAGAAATCTCCCACTCAGGCTCCACAGAACGACTCAGGTAGTTTGCTGGCAAATAAACTAGCTACAATAAACGTTTCACCTTGGTAAATCGGCCTTGGGTAATTTTCCACAACACACTGTACTAATAATTAGAAATTATTTCATTTTATTGGTACGCTGACGTTGGTTTATTTTTTTTTAAGTGCTGTCGCCATTATTTTTTTTTGTGAAGTGATATTTATTTTGCTTGTGCGGCAATGATTTTCTGTGAAAAGAGCTATAGGGGGAATTCGTGGTCTAAAAAAATACACTAGTATGAATCAGCCATTTAATGCCACAAAGCCGCAGGACGCCCCGCCGCGGTGGCTCAGTGGTTACGGCGCTCGGCTGCTGACCCGAAAGACGCGGGTTCGATCCCGGCCGCGGCGGAGGAGTTTCGATGAAGGCAAAATTCTAGAGGCCCGTGTGCTGTGCGATATCAGTGCACGTTGAAGAACCCCAGGTGGTCGAAATTTCCGGAGCCCTTCACAACGGCGTCCCTCATAGCCTGAGTTGCTTTGGGACGTTAAACCCCAATAAACCAGAACAAAGCCGCACGTGGGAACGCGAGATGCCGTAGTAAAAAGCTTACCATTAGTCTCAGCCAACCAGTTGTCTTGCATACGTACTCTTGCAACGTACTGCACACAGGTAGCTTATTTTGCCTCCATTCAATTTGGTCCCCGAGCCAGGAATTCCCCCCAGAATTTGGTCTCTGCACTCTAAAGTTGAAGTGAAAAAAGAGGTACAACACGGAAACTGTTTGCGTTCCAGTCAAGAGAAATGATCCATAATCTGCAAGCCATTTGTTGGGTGTTTCTGTAATCACTGCGGACCCTGATTAGCTTAAGACTATACACTTTTTGAGGTTTATCTTAAAAATTGAAGTGAAATAAACTGAATATCCACGAACGTGGGTAGTGCCAGAGGTGAGGGCAGATGTAAATATTTCTTCATGATTTACAGAAAATTCACCATTAAGGAGAAGCGACCGTTTATGCGTGACTAAAATCACCAAAACAGTACGCGATAAACACAAGCTAGCTTCTGAGAACTGAACTTGGCTGGATACACGACCTCGTACCGATTTGTAGACCACAACGCAGGAATTGTGACAGCTCATTTATTAAGCGCTCTTCAAGCATGCTAATAGCTGTTTCGAAAATATGAAGACTTTGTCTACAGCCAGGGCTTTTTTTCTTCTGAACATGTCCGCAGGCTGTGGAAATAGGGCGAGGAAATAAATGTGAAAATTATAATTCCATATAGTGCAATCGTGTCTACTCTAAAGGAGACCTCAGTTAAAAACAATTACTCTGAAGAAACATAATTAATGGCTGTACACTTGTGGTAACGAAGATGATCAGAGCTAGCTCTTTGCACTTATTTAAAATTGTGGGCTTTTAAGTGAATGAGTGTGCGATGCTTCTGGTTGGTTGGGAAAGTAAGCGAAATGCGGACTATGGGCACGGGGTGGTCACGTGTTCGGGCCCCGTTGCGGTGGCCACCCATTTCGGGGGGCCAATTAAAACTCGCTAATCTCTGAGTACAGTCTTGCTTCAATTTGTCATGAGTGTCGTTTTA
This sequence comes from Amblyomma mixtum, assembly GCF_055824585.1. NCBI lineage: Eukaryota > Metazoa > Arthropoda > Arachnida > Ixodida > Ixodidae > Amblyomma > Amblyomma mixtum. Next base: position 184,280,667 of record NC_143013.1, read on the forward strand.
ATAGCATTGGGGAATTGCGATAGCAAACCAAAGGCGAAAAACGATGCCAGTTTTTCTCTGCATAGCAAAGGTAGAAAGAAATCAGTCAATGATAATAAAACTCCAGAAGAATAGCCTGAGGGGCGAGTTGGTGCATGATGAAATGAACGGCGGCGCAACAAGGACACTTAACAAGAGAGGGGACACCACATGCGCACACTACCAACTGTTTATTGCATGGAAAGGTGGCATATTTAAACATACAGCTCAGGCATGACACTCATCGCATTATCGCACAGACCCAACACGTGGAAAAGAAACAGCAACATCAGGGTAAAAGACAAGAACCCTTAACCTCTGCAGAAAAAACTAAAAGATTTTGATAACAGAACTTTGAGCAGGCCATCTCGTAGCAAAAGCAGAGTCAACAATCGTAGCAAAAGCAGAGTCAAGCAGTCAAAAAAATAAAAATAAAAAATACAATCGTAGCAAAGGCAGCGTCAAACGTATAAAGCAAAAGCAGTCAGAACCCGAGAAACAACAAAACGGCAAAAAAAAACAGTAACAAAGTTAACAACCCGCCTAAAACAAACAACAGACGGCCGCTAGAAATGCAGGGCTGAAAAGATGCACAGCACATGGCGTTAAAAAAAACTGTCAAGAAAGGACACTTCATTTCTACGGAGGGATACTGAGGAGTCGCTAACACAAGTGCTTCCCTTCTTATTGATCATAAAGGCCTCAAGAATTTCGCGTGCCACCTGATCGCGACTCCTGCCGAGAATCCTTATTCCGTTAAGCACTGGCTCACACTTGCAATCTTTACAATGTAGGCGCAAATTCGACCCTCCTCCGTTTTCTAACGACTTTTCGTGTTCCCGTGTTCTGTCGTTAATGCAGCGACCTGTCTGGCCTATATAGACCCCCCCCCGCTGGTCAGTGGGATTTCGTACACCACTCCGACGGCACAAGAAACGAAATGCTTGCCGTGCCTCTTTCCGCACATGGCTTTCTTCTCTTCGCTGATCCGCGAGCATAACCCGCTCAGCTTTCTTGGCGCAGAGAAAACGACAGGAACGTCGTACCGGCCAGCAACTTTCTTCAAGTTGTGCGCCACACGGTGTATATAAGGGACCACTTGTGGTCGCTTTGATCCCGGCTTAGCATGGAATTTTTTCTTCTTTCCTTTCATTTTTTGAAGGAGGGTCTCCGCTACGCTACAAACAACAGAACACGGGAAGCCAGCCATTTGAAGCCTTTCGATCTGATTGTTAAAGCTAGCCCCAGCCATGTGAGCACAGGACTTAAGCAATGCGGACTCGAGGCAAAGTGAAGCGATCGCCCTTTTTACTGTCTTAGAGTGCGCTGATCCGTACGGAAGAAGTTCCTTTTTTGCTCGTGGGGAATACATCCAACAAACACGTCCTTCTAAAAACTTGATATTAATATCTAAAAACTGCAAGCTGTTGTTGTCAGGTAGTTCGTGAGTAAAAGCCAGCCCTTTTCCCTGTTGTCCCAGTGGAAAGAATCTTATTCGTTTTCAGACAACAGGGAAAAGGGCTGGCTTTTACTCACGAACTACCTGACAACAACAGCTTGCAGTTTTTAGATATTAATATCAAGTTTTTAGAAGGACGTGTTTGTTGGATGTATTCCCCACGAGCAAAAAAGGAACTTCTTCCGTACGGATCAGCGCACTCTAAGACAGTAAAAAGGGCGATCGCTTCACTTTGCCTCGAGTCCGCATTGCTTAAGTCCTGTGCTCACATGGCTGAGGCTAGCTTTAACAATCAGATCGAAAGGCTTCAAATGGCTGGCTTCCCGTGTTCTGTTGTTTGTAGCGTAGCGGAGACCCTCCTTCAAAAAATGAAAGGAAAGAAGAAAAAATTCCATGCTAAGCCGGGATCAAAGCGACCATAAGTGGTCCCTTATATACACCGTGTGGCGCACAACTTGAAGAAAGTTGCTGGCTGGTACGACGTTCCTATCGTTTTCTCTGCGCCAAGAAAGCTGAGCGCGTTATGCTCGCGGATCAGCGAAGAGAAGAAAGCCATGTGCGGAAAGAGGCACGGCAAGCATTTCGTTTCTTGTGCCGTCGGAGTGGTGTACGAAATTCCACTGACCTGCGGGGGGGGGTCTATATAGGCCAGACAGGTCGCTGCATTAACGACAGAACACGGGAACACGAAAAGTCGTTAGAAAACGGAGGAGGGTCGAATTTGCCCCTACATTGTAAAGATTGCAAGTGTGAGCCAGTGCTTAACGGAATAAGGATTCTCGGCAGGAGTCGCGATCAGGTGGCACGCGAAATTCTTGAGGCCTTTATGATCAATAAGAAGGGAAGCACTTGTGTTAGCGACTCCTCAGTATCCCTCCGTAGAAATGAAGTGTCCTTTCTTGACAGTTTTTTTTAACGCCATGTGCTGTGCATCTTTTCAGCCCTGCATTTCTAGCGGCCGTCTGTTGTTTGTTTTAGGCGGGTTGTTAACTTTGTTACTGTTTTTTTTGCCGTTTTGTTGTTTCTCGGGTTCTGACTGCTTTTGCTTTATACGTTTCACGCTGCCTTTGCTACTATTGTATTTTTTATTTTTATTTTTTTGACTGCTTGACTCTGCTTTTGCTACGATTGCTGACTCTGCTTTTGCTACGAGATGGCCTGCTCAAAGTTCTGTTATCAAAATCTTTTAGTTTTTTCTGCAGAGGTTAAGGGTTCTTGTCTTTTATCATGATGTTGCTGTTTCTTTTCCACGTGTTGGGTCTGTGCGATAATGCGATGAGTGTCATGCCTGAGCTGTATGTTTAAATATGCCACCTTTCCATGCAATAAACAGTTGGTAGTGTGCGCATGTGGTGTCCCCTCTCTTGTTAAGTGTCCTTGTTGATAATAACACTGTTTAGGTGAAACAATGACACAATACGTAGTATTCTGAGAAAAGAAAATTCAGACCAGCATGTAATCGAATGCTTTTCACGTCTATTATGATCAGTAGGGAGAAAAAAATTAAAGTTCCACAGTTAAAACCTCCGCAGAACTGAGTGTTCCTGGGTTTTGTATCCCATAATGCACATTAAATGTTTATCATAAAATGTTTCATGCCTCAATGCATCTTGATGAATACATCACCGCTTCTAGTTCTCTTCGCATTATGTAGCGTTCCGTGTACTGTATTAAATATAAACTCCAAACTGCCCACATATAAACTAATAGGGCAGAAAATTAGGCTTTAGTAAAAAGAGCCATTTCCGGCATATACTATCACAACCGACATGATCGGCATAGCTTAAGAGCCTAGCATCAAAGGAACTGTGCCTCCGATGGATGTCGCCGCTAAACTGTACAGGGCACGCCGCTCGTTCTTGGTTACCTGGAAAATCAGGGTGAACAACATGAGGGAAGCTGCGCTGGCAGATCCGGCTACCACGAATTGGGCCATCAGAAAAAGTGGGAATGACTGCGAACCGGCGGCGCACAGGCTGGCACCGAGGATTGTTCCAGCGGCCGCCATAAGGACCGGTTTTCGGCCAAACCGATCCGACAAGGCGCCTGCAACGGGGGCGAAGACCGCGGGGCCAAGCATGAATACGGAAGAGGACTGGCTGAAGAGCCACTGGTGGTCGCACACCAAGTTCCAGCTGCTGACGATGCTCTCTTGGCGTAGCCGATGTATTCCCCAGCTTGACAGCGTACCACGTGGCGTTCTTCATCGGGATCTTCCTGTTGTGATGAAAATGGGCACACAAATTTGGGTGTTTGTACATTGTTCGTCTATATGGTTTACGTTATTGCTCAATAGGTATTCACATTCACACTATTCACAGAAAACTTCAAAACATTAATACCTAAAGAGCCCATTCAGGAAAAGAGACCTCAGCGTCACTGATCGAAATGGCCGGTTTTCTAACGCACACGCTTCCCGTTGTCTTGATATAATATGCCTATGCTACTTCTAGCTCACATCTGTCTTTTCACCTCTTCAAAAAAAGTTGTTTTGTTTAATGCCGGACGACACTCTCTGCAGGTTTTGCAGAGATCTGCAAGGAAGCTTCCATGTTGGTTGCACACATTCCGCAAATGTTGACTGGCACGCTCACTTAACCATCGATCGGGTAGCCCTATGTAAACGCGCCCACAGCTTAAAACAACATGGTATACAACTCGTGACCTGCTTTTGGTGACTAGCTCTTGATGTTTAATACGGCAAACCGGTCGTTTATTCTCCGGCTTAATCATAGTGCAAATCTGAGTGTTTTGACGGGGCAGAAAACGCAACTTGAACCTTATGTTCATTTGCGACTTTTTTCATGCCATGGAAAATTTTATGAGTGTAAGGGATGACAGTAACAGATTTCTTTCGTACTTCCTGAAGTCTGTTATCATGAGGGTGCTTCAATGTCTGGAGTATCATTTCAGAGACAGCCAAAATAAAAAGGGGTAGCTAAGCGGCTTGTTTCAACATCTGAATTACGCGCCCAAAGCTCAACGACATCAAGCGATGTCACGTCTTTCCGAAAATATTCCGAAGGGAATTAGCAATTATTGCTCTTTTGAGTGCTTTGAATGCGCACTGTCCAACGGTAAGAGACGTTTCTCAGATCGGGGATTGTACGATCAACACAGGTGATCCTTCATTAATATCAATCTTATGTCTAGAAACTGCAGTTCGCGATTCATTGGTAACTCACACGTAAACGTGAGGCCCTGGCTGTTATGGTGAAGACAGATATCACCCTTGTTGCTGCCACAGCTACATCAGACTCGGGAACGTTCTTGCGAGTGACCAAATAATCATCCACACATCTAAAAATGGACACAACATGTGGGTCACTCAGTGGATTTTAGATTTGATTGCCAACAGCTGACAAGAAAATATTACAGAGTAGAGGCGCCACAGAAGACTATGCGGAGACCTTTTTTCTGAACAAAGAAGCTTTCTTCGAAAGATATGGCGGTCGAGCCCTAATAAAATTCTAACAAAGCTACAAAACTTCTTCGCCCAGAGAAAGTGTAATTGAAAAGCCTGGCGGCAAAGACTACAGAGTTTCTCTGGCAGCGTACGTTGATAAGCCTGACTTCCTGGCCTAAGGAGTCTTCTTGTGATCGCTCAAGCAAGCGTGTCGTTACTGGAGAGGCGGTTCTTCCATAGAAAGTGCAATAAATGTTAGAGAACGGCCCAATGTTTAGCTTCCCAACGTTTGCCAATCCGCAGGAGTTGCTGGCCATGGTTAGAAGGGTGGCTGTTCATGCGACGTTGCGTGAAAAAGATGATCTTGATGACGGTGTCGCCTGCGTAACGAGGTGAGTCGGAGCTAACCCCCCGAAAAATCCGCCGCATGAAAAGGTGCCGAATGCCTCAAAAGAAAATGGTCTTCTAGCGCTCCAAGCTGACAAGGTTGGTGGTTTTGCTGTTCTACACACGAGTTTGTATGCCGCCATCAACAAGAACTTCAAACTGATCAAATTCAACTCACGCACTCGAAAAGCACAAGTACTTAAAATCATAGATGACCTCCGCATGGATGCCATCAAAAAGCGAGCAAAAGATGACGACAGGGGCTTCCTTGAAATATTGTTCACGGTTGAAACCGACAAGCCTGCAATGCGAGCACGATCCATCGCGTCTGAAAGAGAGACATGGCAAAGCGTCGTCAGTTGTTACCTTCAAAAGCACCTTCGTTTTCGGTGGAAGATGATCCTTTCCTGGTTCGTAGTTCCTCGTACGTCCTGCAGCAACTGGACGTTTTGCCCTCCTTCGGGTACAAAGGTTGCTCCATCGATACTGGAGATTTATATTATTCTGTTCCTCATCAAAGACTCCTAAGCCCTGTCAGAGAAAAGATCATTTCAACACGTGAAGTTGACTTTAAGAATGCAGCTGGGATTGGCATTAACAGTGTCGTACCTTTGTTAGAATTCTACGTGGGCTCGACCGCCATATCTTTCGAAGGAAGATTCTTTGCCCAGAAAACATGTGTCTGCACACGGTCTTCTGTGGCTCACCGACTATCCAAACCAAAATTTTGATCTTCTATGGCGCCTGTACCCTGTGATACTTACTCTCTTGTCAGCCGTTTTCAATCGAATCAAAAGTGAACTAAGGACCCACATGTTGTATTCGTTTTTAGCTACCTGGGCGATTTTCTGGTCATTCTGAAGAATGTTCCCGAGTATGATGTAGCTGCGGCAGCAACAAAGGTGATATCCGACTTCACCAACAGCCATGGCCGGAAATTTACGACGGAGTTACCAGTGAATTGCGAAATTAGTTTTTAGACATGAGGTTGCTATCAATGAAGGATCACCTATGCTGGGCGTACAATCACAGATCTAAGAAAGGACCCTTACCATTTGACAACGCCCATTCAAAACTCGTGAAAACAGGAATAATGGGTAATTTCCTTCAGGATGCTTTGGGAAAGTCGTGCCATCATCTGATATCATCCAGCTTCGGGACCTAAATCAAGAGGTTGATAGAAGCCGGTTACCCGCCCCTTCTGATTGTGGCTGTCTCTAAAATGTTACTCCAGAAATTGAACAGCCGCATGATCAAACTTCCGGAAGCACGAAAGAAATCTGTGACTGTCATTCCTTGCATTCATGTTTCTCATGGCATGAAGAAAATTGCAAGTGAACATAAGGTTCAGGTTGTGTTTTCTGCCCCGTAAAAACATTAAAAGATTTTCACCATGTCTAAGCCGCAGAAGAAATGACCGGTCCGCAGTAATAAAGATCAAAAACAGTAGTCCAAATGCAGGTAACGAGTTGTATACCAGATTTGTTAACCTGTTGTCTCGCTTACATAAAGCAAACAGGTCGATGTTTCGATGAGCGTGCCAGCGAACATTTGCGGAATGTGCGCAACCAACATAAAAGCTTCCTTGCAGACCGCTACGAAACGCTGAAAGAGTGTCGTCCGGAATTAAGAAAACAATTTTTTTGAAGAGCCGGAAAGACAAATTTGTGCGAGTAGTAGTTGAGGCATATTATATCACGAAATCGGGAAGCATGTGCCTTAGTAAACTTACCATTTCGGTCAGTGATGCTGAGGTCACTTTTCTTGAATGGTGTCTTTAGGTTTTAATGTTTTGTAGTTTTATGTAGATAGTTTGTTCTTGCTGGAATAGAACTCTGCACAAGCCAATATGTTTAGTAGTTGGACGCTGAGATTATTTCTCTATGGTTTTAAGTATTCATGTCCACCAATTTTTCCGAGTTATAGTTGGTCATTCATTTATTGTCCCCCAAGGTATTAAAACAGGAATTTTGAGACTGCGCTCTGTTTGCGCTGGCCAACTGTGGGTCTCTGCTGTGTGGATGAATTGCGTTCCTTTCTGGTTCTGCGCTCAGGAAATAATGGGACTTAGTCCAACAAGTTTGCTATTATCAGATGTGCGGTGCTGAATGTACTTCCCCTCTGTTAGAAGTAGCGCCTACTTTTTTAATTCTGACTGTTGTTGAAAATTTGTTATTCATCGTGTTATTTTTTAGTATAGGCTACTGTGATACGGCTAGGGTGCTTCATAAAATGCAAGAGTTTGGGCGAATAAACCTCAGTTGCAAGTTGGCACCGGTGCTTTTCTATTCTTGTGCCTCCTTCATCCTTATTACTTTAGCGCCGTCCTGACAACGACTAGAGCTGTAGTTTTTCGTGTACCTGAACGCGGAGCAGTACCTCGTGCTTAAACTGGTGCTCAAGCTCAGCTTACACATTGTCTAGCCCCACAACGCCCGCAACAGGAAAAAAAAAAACGCACACAGAGCGAGAAACAACGCGCGCTGAAAGCTCGCTAAGGTGCATCGAAGTATGCTTATGCCCAGCTCCTAAATGTGGCGTCACCTTGGCCGACATGAATGAAGTACCCCTTAATGTTGTTTTCCTCTCCCGCGCTCCGCGGAACGGGAAAGATTTTCCGCGCTTTGAATAATATAATTTCGCTAGTGTTTCAGCCAAAACTGAAAACATAACTTCAGTGACATACTCAACAACGAGTTTCATTCATATCCGTAGAGGGTCAGCTGATCCGAAAACCGCTCATAATCCCTTCAAGTCTGTCCTGCCGTTTCTTGCGTAATGCATGCATGCGTTAGAATGGCGAGAAGAAAAAAAACTGGATGGGACACTAGAACTGCGCCTCAACGAAATGACTGGTTTGGTTTATGGGGTTTGGTTTATGGTTTGGTTTATACGTCCCAAAGCGACTCAGGCTATGAGAAACGCTGTAGTGAAGGACTCCGGGAATTTCGACCACCTGTGGTTCTTTAACGTGCCCCGAAATCACACAGTAAACGGACCTCTAAAATTTCGCCTCCATCGAAATTCAGCCGCTGTGGCCGGGATGCAACCCTCGTTTGATCGGGTCAGCAGCCGAGCGCCGTAACCACTGAGCCACCGCGGCGGGTGCCTCAAGGAAATGAGGCGATAGCTTTAATGGGTTCATGGTGTGGCGTGGGGTCCACTTTTTGCAACACTTCGCAGTCATGGTCATACTTTTTTTTACATTCATAGATCACGCCGAGACTTCATATTACTCCTGGCGCAGTGGGGCAGCGGTTAAGCGACGCGCCATTGCCTAAGCCGGTTGCTACTTCAAACACAGCCACCGGAGTTCAAGCACAGTCGCGATGGGGCTTATGAGAACCAGGTTGCTCTTCCTGCGCAGCTTATCTGAGCCGACAATTTATTATTCTTCGACCTGCGACAGCGGAAAGCTTGCTGAAAATTTGGTTGGCAGGTTGTCATGACGTCGCAAGATCAAGTGGCGTATGTGGCGGGTGGGCTAACTGCTGTTTCGCTTACAACGCTGACGCAGGATTTTCGGCAAAAAGGGAGCCTTAAAGATGTCGCGTTAGAAACTGCGAAAACCTAGTGCCCTCCCAGCACCGCCGCCTTTTTGAGGCTCATGAGTGCGCGCCTAACTTCGACAAGGCCCGTATTCTGGACAGCGGTAAGGCAACCAGAGAAATACTGGAAGTGATTAAGATCAAGAAGCGTGGGGAATCATTTGACAGCGATGCCTGAATGTGTTTATATGAGAAGGAGCGCACATGTCTTGTCTATGGTACGTAAACAATGAGAATGGTATTGTATCGTAATTTTTGCGGGCTATGCATGATGGCACTTTCTGGGAATTTATCACTTGACCAAACTTATTTATTCGGCGCTAGAATATAAACTAACAATGTTTAGTGCGTCTACGTGTGTGTCTCGTGTCCTCTCCGTCTGCAGTCAATTTTTTGGCGCCTCTATGATATAATGTCGAACCAGCCCAACCACCAATATGGGCATAGCATTTCCACATGGTTTTATTCTTCCTCCATTCCCCTGAGGTTCGAAAATGGGCTCCAGTACTATGTTACTGTAGTTACTGTACAATTCCTCATGTGCACTGCAATAAAATCTTTCCTTATTATCAGTTCAGCTCTTGTTAAAAAGCTCCAAGACTGCGGCAGGCTCACGAAAACCTCCAAAGAGCTCAAAGGAGCCTGAAATATACGTTGCTAAGTGAAAAAAAAATCAAAAATTTTATTTGTTAGACTTAATTCTTGTTAAATAAGTTCTTAGATGCTAGCTTTAAAATTCCTGTGGGCATGAAAAATATTTGCAGACGATTACGATAGGCGGTATTAAGAAATTTGAGCGCAGCTCGTCACAGCTGGCAGCATGGCAGCCACCCTCCAGGTGGCATTTCGCTCAGGTACTTGAGCAACCGGTTATGTCAATGACAACGCGGACTACTACGCCGCAGAAGCCAGGAACGCACGTCTCAAGCTATCCTTCACATTCCGTCAGTACCAAATAGGCATTCCTTGAAGGAACTAATAAATATTGTCATCATACCCAGACAAACCTGAATAAATGGCATAAATTATTGATACCGTTTTGACGGAATAAACTGCATTCGCGAAGAGGAATCCGCTATATAGCAAGCGATTTTTCCTATTCTAGGCATCTTTTCTGCAGGTTCATATTTAGTGTGTATGACAGGAGTGAAGAAATTCTTTCTTTACTTGATCTGCTTAAAATGCTGTAACCACATTAAAAGATGGGAAAAAACTGCACCGGCAAAACTAACGTAACCTGGCTTCATAAAGTTAATTTAATGAAACAAATTTCCGTTTACTCACCGAAATCGCCGGATCATATACGGTGCACCGGCTGAACTGCCCGTCTGCCTCGATGGGAATGGCCGTGTTCCTCCACATGTCCAAGGAGAGGTGCCGTAGCTCCTCAGGGCGGCGGCACCAGTGATCCACGGGTCGGCCGATGAAGATATAGGCGAACGCGTGCAGCATAAAGACAACCATAGCGAGCGCGGCGGAGGAAACGACGAGGCGCTGAAGGTTCCCATGGCCCAAGATGGCGTAAAGGCTGTTTTAAATGGCCGCCGCAGAGTCTACTGCCAGGGTCCCATGAAGAGGGCCGAGCTTCAGTTCGTCGCTTCCTGCTTCTGGTGAACGTTCTTCGCCTCGGACACTGGCCTTGTCGCTGGAACTGTGGGCTGCAGGGGAAGGTGCGAGAGCAATTGTCGCTGCCGGAGAAACATTCGATCTTTGAGGAGACGCAGCCCTCGTTCTCGGCACTCCTCTTCTTCATCATCTTTTCTCTTGAGGCATGCGCATAGCGCGAGCAATGTAGCCAGTGCTGACTTTTCTGATGATTTACAGTCCCATATATACCATCGCAAATTCAAGAAGGAAACGAAATGAGTATGGTTGTAGAAACCTCACATGATTTCCTCTCAAAGCCTTATTTCTCTTTTCATTTGTTCTGATACTATAAAAACTGTTATACTATTAAAAGGTTTATACGGCTTACACTATACAAATAAGGAATTCTGTGAAGTTTGTTATTGAGAGAGAAATACAAGTAATATAATGAAAGAAAAGGTGAAGAGGTCGGCCGGAGGTAAGGTGACGCGTTCTTGCTACCCCTCTCTAGAGAAGAAAGAAGCCAACAGCCACAGAAACCAAGGGGCACAGGGGATTTTTAATTATTTTTTATTTTGAGGTGTTGATCAAATTAGGTATTACTGAACGTGTTATCGCTTAAAGCTAATTGATTAGAAAAGCAGAATAAAAAACGACTGCCGCCGGTGGGATCCGAACCCACGACCTCCGAATTACGCGTCCGGTGCTCTACCTCTGAGCTACGGCGACGGCTGTCATATCATCTGCTTTCGGGGGTATTTATGTCTTACAAGTAATCTAACCTTGAGAGTGTTCATCAGCGCCACCCACGTTCATAAGCGGCGGACGTAGAACGTCCTGAGTTACCGCAGGTGTGACGGAGAACGTCATCGAACGGAGAGGGTGGAGCTGCGTGAGAACTCTCTTATGCTTCCTTTGGTGTCAAGGCTGCCAGAACCGAGGCCCTCGCTAAGCAATTAAGCAAACAAGGGAAGGGGAATAAGGGGCTCGTTATAAATATGAAAGAAGCCAACAGCCACAGAAACCAAGGGGCACAGGGGATTTTTAATTATTTTTTATTTTGTGGTGTTGATCAATTTAGATATTACTGAAGGTGTTATCGCTTAAAGGTTGTTTTATGGTTCCTAGGTTATGGTGGTTTAAATTCCCCAAGCGACTCAGGCTATCAGGAACGACGTACTTAATGTTCCCGAAAATTTCGACCAAGTAATGTTCTTTAACGTGCAATGTCATCGCACAGTACAAGGACCTCTAGAATTTCTCCTGCATCGAAAATTGACAACTGCAGTGGAAGTAGAACGAGCGTCTTTCGGGTGAGCAGCCAAGTATCAAAACCATAAAGTCACCGCGGCGGCTCTCCGAGATAAGAGCAAAGGGCAAGTATAATAACATACGATGTTTCGAGCAATCGAATACAGTGCCAAAGCACATTTTAATGTGGTTTTCTTGTATTTCGTATTGTTCTGAACATTTTCACGCAATTTGAGTCAACTGAGGTGCACACAAGATAGCTTATTTACTTTGCCGTCTTATGTTTTGTCTATTAAGCAGTGATTCGACAGAATCTTGTTATTGTAGTTTTTGTTCGATCTCTAATAATCAAAGTCAAAGAATCAGGCCGCTACGGAAGGACGCTGCAGACAGACGGGACGGATCGGGCTATAGCTATTTCATGGCTACAAGAGAATCGGGCTATAGCTATTTCATGGCTACAAGAGAATGGACACGTGAAACGAGGTTGATCAGTGCCACACAGAAAAAAAAAGCGGGCAGTGGCACGGGACGGACCGCTCGCTCTAGGCCAGATGCGAAAAGACAACGGGACAACGGACGGTTTTGCTCGGGGTTGGTACCCACCGGATTATTGCTTACTCACTAAAAGGACAATTAGGTTGAGAATGGAGGGCGATGATATCATAATACAATGAATTGCACGGAGACATGCAGCACATGTGTTTCACATGTGCACACATATCGGTTCTCATTGCGCACATACCGCAGACGGAGTACGGCAAGGGCTAGAAGCAGAGGTTTACCCCACTACAACGGAGTGGTACCCTTGGGTGTGAATATGCCTATCCCACAATGCGGACGACTGTTAGATCACTGGTATCTCAGTGTATCTTGAAATAGTTATGGAAGAGGCAAAGGTTTCATTTGCGTCAGTCGAAATGGAGGTGGTTCGAAGTCGGTGGCAGTTATTTTTTACTCAAAAACTATGCCATTCACTGAGCTTGGCTATTAGAGACGGTAGCATCCTGTATCTTCTCAAAGTCTTGTATCAATGCCACTTTAAGAAAGCGTAATATATGTGCAGAAAATGGCAACGTTTCTGTGCAACATCATTCTGTGCTCACGCTACTTCCAACCAGGCGTGACAGAGCGCCAATTCGAGATCATTTCGACTGCATGGAGGATAAAAATCAACCCCCATGATATTACCCTTGAAGAGCGTCAAAGGTAATTTCAGAGCACACCATATCATCATCTGGCTGGAAAACGCCCTTGGCGCTGCATGAATTCCTTAGATAAAAAGTGGTTGTGGGCACCGCCAACTGCCGCAAGGCAGATACTCCTGAATACCGCCATCGTAATTTCATATGTTTCTGCTGAAAGCAATGCTCTAGGACTATTAAGAAGAGGATCAATACAATGCGGTACACAAATTGAGCAAAACTCTTCGCCATATTTTTCATGTCATGCGAAAGACGTTGTACGAACGGGGGAACGGCAAACTTGTTCCTTTGTTTCACTCTGCCTAACTAATAGATCGTTTAATAAAATCAAATTTATTTTGCAACAAGTGGATGGTCGGCTGGGCTAAAAGCTGTACAAACAGCTTGACAAAGGCCCAGGAAACCAGTGCACAACATAGCAGGAGCAAACAGCAAATTCCAGAACTTCATTAACATGACATACAAAGTGTTATAGAGTGCATACGTCACTGCAGCACGATATGAAAAAAACAAACAAAAAAGTTGACCAATAACAAAATCAATGGACATAGTTCAACAAGCAGATAATAGTATAAGCAGTATAATAATACAATAATAGTATGGATAATACTAGAAACAGTATAATATTTAAGGTAAGAACACATGTATGGATAGATTATATTTGCACGAAGTAGGTTCTCAATTGCTTAGGACTAAAACCAACAGTGCCTTTATATTTGTTGAGGAAAATGGGACGATTATGAGCCAAGGATCGTAATTTGTACTCCGTTCTAATATGTAGTAGAGACCACGTGTCACTGCATCTAGTGTTTACTATTGCAGTGCGGTGCTCAAGAGATGCAAGTTTCACCAATAAAATATCCATACCTGCCGAACCGAAATTAGTTAATTGTAAGAAGCGATATTCATAAATAATAATAATAATAATGTCTTTTATTGCACATAGTATGTACAGAATAAAGAAAGGGGCCTGTCAAAACCTCTAGTAGCTTGAGGGACTGGGCCCGGCAAAGTCGGCAGGCGGACGTGGAATACAAACATGAAATATGACCATAATTTTAACACAACATATCAATACAATAACATGAAATGAGTAGTGTCCAAGATGTAACAGTTCAGGGAAGTGAAATCAACAAGAGACAAAAATAAACTGCAGGAGCCTATGTTAACACAATAGTAATTTAACACTTCGTGCCTGATCATGAAAATTTAGACAAATAGGAACCGTGCTACAATGACTGAACCATGATTTTTAATGCTTTCTTTCATGTTGCGGAAAGCGCCTCCTCTGGCAAATCATTAAAAATTTGGGGAACATAAACACAGCGCCTGGCCTCCCCAAACCTTGTTGAGGAGCGCGGTACCTTAAAACGAATGGTACTACGTAGGCTTCCGGAAGCTACATGATGCACTTTGAAATTGCTGTCCCAGAAATGTCGTACCACTGCAGTCTGTAGAAAGAGCGTTCGAAAGCATGGAAGACCAAGGGCTGTGAAAATGTTATCGGATACAGAAAAGGGGGCGTTATATGCTATATTTGTCAGTATGTTTCTTAATAAAGTGTCAACTCGGTTTTGACATCTGGCTGAGCAAAAAGTAAAAATGGTAATTCCATATCGGAGAATGCTGTACACCAGAGCCTGCGCAATATTTTTTTTTATGTGAGAAGGAACAATTGATTTTTTATGGAAAAACAACCAGGCTGCGCTCCTTAGCTTATCGCAGACGTGTGATAGCTGGCTGTGCCAAGACATATCACTGTCGAAGAAGACTCTGAAGTATTTTACCGAATTCAAATAGGTGACCAGCACGCACCGACAGGGAAAACAGTTGTGAATATGTGGAAAAACTGGCGCATCTATAGCTGGTAGTTTTAACGGGGATCTGAAGTAAACGAGTTTATTTTTACCGGGTTAACTTCCAAACAGTTATTAGTGAACCAAGTTATTGTTTTGTGTATGTTATTCTGGAGATTAGTAATGACCGTTTTGTAAGAAAAGTGTTTGGAAAGCAGAGTAGTGTCGTCGGCGTATTGAAATATTAGACCTTTAGAAATTACTTCGGATAAGTCATTAACAAACAAATTGAACAGAAGGGGTGATAATATGGAGCCCTGCGGAACTCCGGCCTTCAATGGAAGTTTACTACTTCCATTTGTCATCCCGTCTAACACAACAACTTGCGATCGACCGGAAAGATAATTCTTGAGCACATTGTAAAACGGACCTCTGAAACCCATGGAGTACAGTTTTTCTAATAAAATGCCGTGATGAACTGTTTCAAAAGCTTTTGAAATGTCTAAAAATAAACCAACACTGAACAAATTTTGATCGAAAGCTGAGAAAAGTTCATCTGAGAACTCTTCCAGAGGAGCTACAGTACCACGACCGGGTACGAAACCAAACTGACGGGTTGACAAAATAGAAAATTTTTCAACAAAGGATGACATGGATCTCAAAAGAAATTTTTCGGTCATGTGGGAAAGTATAGGCAAGATTGAGATGGGTCGATAGTTTTTCATGTCGTCTTTCGGTCCTCCTTTAAATAGCGCTTAACTATAGCAGTTTTAAGTTCATCTGAAAAAAACGCAGTGTGTAGAAAACCGTTCAGCATGTAAATCCGGACATCAGAAAATGCCTTGAAATTCCTTTGGAGCAAATCTGCTGACACGCCGTCAATGCCGGGAGGTTTGTTTCGCTTGAAGCTAAAGATTGTATCATGTAGTTCTTGTTTCGTAATGCTGGCTACAAAAGCGGACACAGCGTTTGATTCTTTCAACGTGCATTGGTATGTCCGACTGGAAGATGCTTTCTCTGAGGACCGTGCAAAAAAACGATGAAAGCTATGAGCGATTTCGTCGCAATCTCCCGGAAAGAATGAAAGCGGGGAGGTACTTGCGGAATTTTTGCCACGAAGATGGTTTATCAGTGACCACGTTTTAGCGGCATTCCTTGACGACTGGCGAAAATTTTGAAAAAATTACTGGTGCTTCGTGGACCTTAGTAGAGCGACCACCCTGTTTCTTGCGGCTTTATATTCCAGTCGTAAGGCTTGATTTTTTGGTACACGTTTGCATCGTCTCCAAAGTATGTCTCTGTATGAAATGGCACGCATTACGTCAGCGGTCAACCAGTTGTAATCTCTTCGGCGCTGTTTTATTACGACGCGTTTAGAATTGCCCTCAAAGTTTCTTATTTGGTCGCAGAAGATGCTGTAGACCTTCTCTGGCGAATTAGACTCATTTATGGCTAACCAATTTAAACTGCTGATCAAGTTATCTAAGACTTTATGGTCATCTACAGTTATATAGATGAGGTTTTTTGGAACAGCGTTTCGTGAAGCATTTGATAAAGGAAAAGAAGGAGACGAACGACAAGCAACCAGATAGTGATCCGCGAAGCGCTGTAAAATAACACAGGAGGCAAAAGAATAGTTAGGACACGGAAGGCAATGTGGTCTATACATGAACTAGTTAGACGACCGTTAACCATTTCACGAGTGGGAACTGTTGTCGTATTTATTAAACCACAAGAGGACAGGAGAAACAAGTAATCGGAAACGGTGCCCATTGTAGGGCACAATGTGTTTATGTTTAAGTCGCCGACCAAACATATCTCTTCCACAGAATTCCAGACGTCCAATATTTCCTCGGGCTCCAACAAAAATCGGGTGATACTAGAGCACGGCGGCCGATATAAAGCTAACAAATTTACACACCGGGCACCGCAAGTTATCTTCAGCGTTAAACATTCCGCATGCGCGAAGTTCACGTCCATTGATGAAACATCCAATTTATCACTTGCGAACATGGTGATTCCACCGCCTCGACGGTGAGGCCTTGTCACAAACCGACTCTGATAGCCTGGCACTGAAAATGTGCGCAAGCAAGCGTCCGAAGTATTGGTTTCTGTTAGCACGAATACATCAACGAAACCTATTCCTGACGTAGCAACAAGCTTGAATTCTTCCCAGTATTCGCGAAGGCTCCTGATATTGGTATTTACAACAGTGAAATCATTGTCAACGCTCATACCAAAAGTGTCCTTGAACGACTGAAAGTGTGCAAGCTGGTAGCGCGTGTTAGCCATGATAGCTACACAATGTTATCCAAGTCTGCTTGTCTGATTATTCGAAGAAGGGACGATCCTTCATTCTTTCTCACAAAAATTTTGCCACGCTTCACCCAAGCAAACTTGTACTCGATTTGCTTTGCTCTTTTCCTAGCTCGCCAGAATAAGTCACGGTTTATTCTTGTCAGGTTTTCGTTCAAATATATCTTTTCAAGCGAACCAGCTTCGGAAAGTTGAAGAAGCTTTCCACGGGCTTCGAACAAATTGTTTCTGGCAGCAATAGAAGTGAAGCTCACAAGGACCCTCGGAATGGAGTCACGTTTTCCCGGAAGACGATGAATCGCCTCAGCCTCCGACAGGGAAAATTTCTGAAGGTTTAGTTTTTCAGCGATATCGCTTAGCATTTCCTTCAGATTTTCGTTCTCTTTTTCCGGCAGACCATGGATTTCTAAGTTCATGTTGCGGCTCTATTGCTCGCTCTCATTAAGGTCAACCTGTAGCCGCTCTAGCTATTCGGCTTGTGCCTGAACTGTTGCTCGGAGGGCGGTTATCTCAGAATCTCTAGACGTGGCTTCTCCCTTGGCGGTCTTCATTTCGTCAAGAATAGAATCATATTGTATTGCTAGAAAAGGCACCGCGTCCTCCAGTTCATGAACTGACTAGGTTAAGCTGCCAACTTCGGCTTTCAGGAGGACCAATGAGTCAACCTTTTTGTTAAGCTCCGGTAGACATTCTAGACTCTTCTTTATCTTGAGCAGTTCCAAAAACAGAGCTGAATCCATGCCTGCACCTTCATCAGCATCGGAAGCATCCACCTGAGAGGCGGTACCACCAGCGCGTTTTTTTGCTGCTCTGCATGTTTTACACACGCATATGTCCCTTTTGGCTGGGTCCATTGTATTGAAGGTACTGGGTGCAATTCCGGAGCATGACTGACCTAAGTGGTACGATAGCGTACAATTCGCACAGGTCATGAGCTTGCCATCATCGGGCACTGCTTTGTGGCAAGCAATGCAATTAATAGTATCATTAGACACTGTAACATGTAGAGAGCGTACACAGAGTGCAGTCGGCAGCAACTTCAAATTAAGAATGCAGGCAAAGGAAACGACACGCTACCTGTAGAAATACAATGTGTCAGCTTTGGGCAACGTAATCGCCGCCGACTGCAGAGGATCCCGCGTTGTCCGTGGCTTTAAGTAGTTTTCAGATGACTTCAGGTTTTCAGACCAAGTTGCTGTTTGCCGCCAGAAGCGGCAGAACGACTAGCTGCGACGCAACGTTTTCTGCGACGAGGGTGATAGTGGCATCCGGGTTAACACGGGAACCGCATCCAGGGCACCGCCTGTTGAAATACAATGTGTCAATTTTGGGCAACGTAATCGCCGCCGACTGCCATTATCCAATATTATCCACACGGGTCATATTAAGTGATATTATTATGGGTTGAATATTTTACGTTGGTTCTAAGTTTGCGATGAGAAGAATAATTTTTCTTCGCAAGACAGGAAGCTTGTTCATATTTGTTTTAGTTGCTGTTACCCATACTAGGGTGCAGTAGGTAACGTGAGAAAGGAACAGAGCATAGTAAATTTGCAGTTCAGCACTTATTGGGAGCAATATGCGACAGTGTGAGATTACAAGAGTAACATTAGAGAGCTTTTTAGAAATATAGTTTATTTATATTAGCGTCCTATTTAAGATGCGAAGAGAGAAATATACACCTAGAACCTTATGCTCGTGAACTATCTCTATGTGCTGGTCTTGGAAAATTAGTGGATTCTTGTCGAACATTGCAGAAATGCAAACCTTGCTTCCCTACCTTACACTACAGTGATGTATTATACAGACGCCCAACCCAATTAACCATAGAGATTATGGAAGCCTATGATATGAAGAAAAAAACAAGATTGTGCGATAGCAAGCCGTCTGTATGGCAGCATCACAGTGAAGTTGTCTTCCATGATTCCACGTAGCAACACGTCTGTTTGTTTTACTTGTTTGATTGATGGCCCTCTTTATATTTCCTGTTTCCTGCTAATAAACCTTCACTTCTGAGTTAGCACCGGTCCGGTTGTGTCCTTTTTTTGACCAGAAAGACATTTGCCTACGTCGAACAGGTAATTGCAGCTTTAGAAGTTGCCACGCCGAATAGAAATGTGAGGAGTTTGGCGTATCAGTGCCCAGGGCGAATTATCTGTAGCGGGACTCGAATGACGGTCTCAAAGGGTGGGGATCCAGAGTTCACACCGCTTCTCAGTGGCCGGCATGCCGACCGGTCAAAGCAATCGTAGGCCCGGTTCGGGTTGAGATGGTTAAGCAGATAGTAGTGGCGAGTGGAAAAGCGCGTCTCCATCACTATGCTTTAGCTGGGAACGATAATTGGCACTACTATTACCTCGCTTCCGATGGCCCAAATAATCGCTAAACATTCTCGTTCCGTAAGATAATAGTTGGACTCTGGCTTGGTCAGGGTACGACTGACGTACACAACCGCATACACACGGAAACCCTGTTTTCGTCGGTTCAAAATGGCACCGAGGATACTACCAATGGTGTCAATGTGAATCTACGTGAGCGCACTCGGTTAAATGTGGCCCTGGATGGAAGGCGAAACCAATACGCTGTGCAGTGTCTCGAAGGTTCGATCACAAGCGAGCGCCCAAGGTGAAGGTTGGAGCAACCTGCAAGTAGCGAGTGAAAGGCGAAAGTCAAGACGAAACTGCGAAGATAAGAGCAGAGGCTATTAAAGCTGCGGAGCTGTATTAGTGAGTTTAGCCTGGAGAATTCAACAACTGCAAGAAGCTTGGTGGAGTCGGGGAGAATGTCATCCTTAGAAACGACGTGGCCGAAAATTGTGTGTTCGGGCCGCAAAGCGGCATTTTTTATCATCTCCTGGAGCCCAGGGCCAGTGAGACAAGGGAAGACGTGCTTCAGGTAGAGGAGGGGAGAGGCCAGTCAGTTGTAAAGACGAAGATGTCGTCAAGATAGCTCAGGTAGGTCTGTCACTCGAGGCCACTGAGGATTGTTTTTTTTTCATTTGTTCGAAAGTGGCGGGGCCATTCCAAAGGACAAACGGCATTACGGTGAGATAATTTAAGCCGTAAGGTGTTACAACGGAAGTTTTTGAGCGATCAGCGCCAGCCGTCGGTCCCTGCCAGACCGCAAATTCAACGAAGAAAAAAACTCGTCTCCATGCAAGGAGTCCAGTGCGTCTTCGGTGCATGGCAACGTATAGACATCTTTGCGTATGATCTTGTTGACCCGGCGGTACTCAACCCAGAGCCGGATTGAATCATCTTTCTTTTTCACCGACACAACCGGAGAAACCCAGGCACCGTGGGAAGACTCCATGGCAAATCGATGACGCATATCGTCCACGTGGTCATGACTGACTCAGCTCTTAGAGGCCGACACACGATAAGGACGCTGGCGCAAACAGGCGTGTGCCTTGTGTTAATGGTTTTCGCATGGACAAATGTGAGGGCAAAATCAGTGTGAGGAAGGTCGAAGGAAGAACTGAAGCTCTGGAGGAGGGCGACGAGTTCAAGGAGCGCTGAAGAAAGGCCAGCGTGAATGGCATGTTGGAAAAAGTCGTGAGTTGTCAGATCGGTCGCAAATTCGCCAGAGACGAGCACATCAACGTAAAAGGCAGTGGTGGCATCGATCACAGGATATCTAAGAGAACATTCTAGTTCTTCATTACGCCCAGGGTATTAGCCACAGAGCATACCCGACGGGAAAGAAATCCGGATCGAGACGTCACTCGCACTCCGGCCATTGTGGATTGTGAGAACAGCAACCGCAAACAGAGGGTAGAGTTTTCAGGAAGCGGCATCGCAAGGTGTGAAGGAAGCAGTTGAATTAGTACAGGCGAGTACAGGTGAGTGGTTCGAGTGTAGACGAAAACGGCGAAATGTCAGCATCAGTCGCGACAAGATTGGCAGACTGGGTAGCGACGTCGGGCAAGGTGCCTCACAGAGGGGTGAAAGGCACTGGCACAATCTATAACGGCACAGTGAGTCGAAAGGATGTCGCATCAGTGGATGACGTCGTGTGAGCAGTGTGACAAAAATAAACTTGATGGTGTACAAAATGTGTTGGATGTGGACCCGGATCGTGCCTGCGGTTGAGGGACTAATGTGCTGCGGATAGGGATGAGGAGCGAAAACGCGGAGTGGGGTGGTCACCATGCGGAGTCGATGCAAGAGAGTTTGAGTGACGACAAATACTGAAACGCCCGTGTACACAAGACAGACCGAGAACTTCGGCGCATTCCACGAATACTTCGATGAGAGCGGGACGACACGGAGGGCTTGAAGAGTTCGAAAGAAGCGCAGTTCTTCGCTCGGGACTGCGACTGTAACTTTACCTCAAGGGCAGCATCAGGACGTCGCACCATCGGAGAAGGCAGACGGCGACGATACAGAAGGCGATCGGCGAGTGGCGCAGGTTTGGAGATCCTGTAACACAGAGAGAGGGTCAGGTGGTGTTCGCGGCTAGGGTGATTCGGGATCTTGCGGTTGGAATCACAGATCACTCCGATAAGGCGGAAAGCTTTGTGGCAAAAATGTTTGACATGGTCCAGAAGAGCGCAGGCGTAGCAAAATGGTCCGTTATCCGCGGCATGCCAAGGGTTCGTAGGGTTTGCGCGGAAGCTTCAGAAAGTGGCACGGGACGGAGAAGAGGCAGGCTGGTAGGTATCAGGGGCGGGCGGGTGAAGCGGTTTGACCACCGCTTGAGCGTACGTCAGAGGTACCGTCACTGGGAGCAGATGGCAGGATGGAAACACATCAGCGACGTAGTCCTGCACGCCACGGCCTATGGAAGGGGCGAGAGACGGAGCCAAGTGAGGACCAAGGCAGGCGGGTTCTTGTAAATGACGGTGTAGGGACAGCTAGCGGGCGACCTCTTTGCTAACGAAGGCTTTGAGTTATTGTAGCACAGGTAAATACTTAGGAGTAGGACCTCCCAGGGCTGATGCAAATACCACCTCGTCGCAGACACCGCTGCTCCGCTTAGAAGCTCGCTTCTTTCGGAACTCGTCGTTTCCCTGGCGAAGCCTAATGAGCTCAGTGACGATGTTGGGATTTTTCGTTAGCAGCATCTCCAGTACTTCGTCAGCAATTCCTTTGAGAGAGTTATTGATCAAGTACAATGCGGGCATGGCAGGGTTGGCGGTTTACAGAGGTCAACGATGTCCTCAGTGTAGATGGTAACGATGTCTCGGTGGGCTGAGCGCGATCATTGAAGCGTTGTTCCGGTCGAAGCTTGCGCACTGCAATGCGCTGAAGCAATTCAGAAAAAATCTTAGATACGGACGAAGCGGTCTGACCGATTTCATAGTTGAGAAATGAGAGGTTCGCCACGTCCGTGAGATAAAAGGTGATGCTGCTCATTTTGAAAAAGTCGTTCACTTACTGTACGTAGCTGCTTACTGGCTGGTATGATGACAACTAGTCTTCGACATCTTGGTCTTGGGCTTCGAAGAGGTGAAGGTTGCACTGCCTTTAGATGCCTGAACCAAGGTCAGTGGGGGAGATGGGGGCCGATATCGAGGTAGTCTCCTCTTTCATGGTCGACAAAGGGGCAGCATAAGTGCTACGGAGTTCCAAGATCGCTGGAGACGTGCCGAACACCTGCACCAGCGTTTAATCGGGGCGATCAGAGAGACCGAGCAGTTGGTATACATCGTGCAACGTAGCGTAAGCTTGTTCCTGTTTCCTAACTGACATAGCACATACCCACGAAGGGGAATTTGTCAAGTTTCAGTGAGGAGGGCAAAGAGAAGAGGATAAACTGTTTGCGAGGTAATGAATATGCTTAGTGTAATAAATCAAGTATTAATTCCAGTGAAGGAGAAATAATGTCGGCCGTGTTTTATATTTTTGAAAATTTTTAATACATTTAGCCATTATAATAAGGGAATAATTACTCATTGACGCCCACCCAAGCGCAGCCATACGGCTACAAAGGAAAGCTATACAGCTTTCTCAGAAACTTCGCAGTTAAAGAAAAATTCGTCCCACTTCGAGTTATTGATCAATTCGCTCTCGCTCTACCATAAATAAGCTTGCCGTCCCGGTTAGCTCAGTTGGTAGAGCGATTGCTCCGGTGAAGTGGTGGTCCCGGGTTCGAACCCCGGACCAGGACGAATTTTTCTTTAACATCGAAGTTTCTGAGAAAGCTTTATAGCTTTCCTTTGTAGCCGTATGGCTGCGCTTGGGTGGACGTCAATGAGTAATTACTCCCTTATTACAAATCTACTCCACCTTGGGGGATTCCCCTAAATATTTGACCAACATTTAGCTATTGAATCTGCTTTGTCAGATGTGGCCAGCACCAAGAAAGAGAGCAACTTCGTCTTCGGCCGCAGCGTAGCCTCAGCGCATGCCGGCAGCGAAATGGTGAGTTGGGACCCTGCGCATGCCAAAGTGCTTTATTCTGCACATTTTGCACAGTGAACATATGGCGAGATGGGCATATATGACGTGTTTTTCTTTTAAAGTTTTAGTTGCGACAAGCGCTCGTGTTGTGTTTTTCTCCTATTCTGGTCCTAGTTTTTGGCGCTAACTACAACATAAATAGAGAACATTTTGCATCGTGAATTTTTTCCGTTGTGTATATCTGGTGTTTTGATGCTTTTGGTTTTGATGATTTGGCGTATTGACCATTTTGTGAACTCTTGAGCATGTGTACTATTGCTGCAGGATTTGCAAGAGAGACATTGCACTTGAGTCGTGTCGCTCTTTGTCTAGTGAATTCTACACGCTGTCTCCCCCTACCATGATGGAAAAACAGGTCATTATAAGACGTAAACAAGTAACTGAATCATGGCTGGCGCAGAATTCAGGGCAGCCTCCAGTGTACACGCGCAGTGCGTACACCCGTTTGATGTTTCCTCCCGGGACATATGGTTCCGCAAGACTGGGTATGGGCACGTGTGTGTTCTCTAGTCGTCTCTACGCGACTGCTTACGTATTATTTACGACGGTTCTTGCGGAAAGGCCAGCTAAGTTGAAATCTGTAATGCGGAGTAATATCGGAGCAGCAAAATAGCGCACCATGATCGAACATGATGACGTGACTTGAGTCGGTGACGTGCCTAGAGAAACTTAGTCATGTGGCATCATTAGTGAGAAACGAGCAAGGCTTTGAAAACCATTTCGTTTGATAATAGTGCACTGTGTTAGGTGGTGGTGCTGGTGTAAAACATTTATTTATACTATATACAAGAGAGGTATTGCTTGGACCGTGCCTGAAGGGCCCGGCCCTCACAATCACTAGGAGGGATCCCTAGTCCGGGACCCCTGTGGCCTCCGCGGTGGCCCGGGCACTTGTCACCAGGGCTCGTTGGTCCTGGAGAGTTGAGCAGCCGAGCAGGGCAGCCTCCCAGTCCTGTCGGGTGGGGTGGGGGTGGGGTGGGGTGGGAAAGCAGGATTGGCAGGGCATGCCCACACCATGTGATACGTGTCCGCAAACACTTCCCCACAGTGTGGACACTCGCCCGAAAAGGCCGAATTGAAATGTTTGAGCACTGCCGGGCACAGTACCGTGTTGGTGTAGAGGCGAAGGAGCCAACGCTCCTCTGCCTTCTTGAGGCCTTTAAAGGGGGGTGGGTATCGGCCGTGAGCGTTTTGATACAGCTGAGAGATCTCCCGAAAAGTAATAGCCGGATTAAAATACTGTGACTTAATCTTTCCAGTTCCTCTGCTCACAGCCAAAGAGATATTCAAGAGCCATGTTGTTAGACATGCATCCCGCCTAGGTATAGAATCAATGCTTTACACTCGAACATGGTCAGGTAGCTGTAGTCACTTGTGACTCAGTCATGTAGCTTTCTTATAGTGACAGCCGAGGAGCGCTTGGAAAAACATTTCGTTTGATATGCATCTTGCCTGGGTGCAAAAAGAGTTCACTGCACTCGAACGTGGCCACGTGAACCGAACTACTCATGATTACATCGAGCGAGCTCTTCCTCCCGATAGCCAAACAGAAACTTTAAGACCTGTTCCGTTTGATATGCAACATGCCTGGGCAGAGACTCACATCGCATGTTGTCACGTGATTATAGTCACTAATGACTAGGCCATGGGGAGTCACTATGGTGATAGCCGCGCATGCCCACAAAAACACTTTTTTTGTTTTGCCCCATTCCCAGGTAAAAAAAAATAATTTGCTATACTTCAGCATGGTCACCTGACGACAATAACTAAAGAACACTTCAAGCAAGCTTATGACAGTGATAGCGGCAGAGGGCTACTAAAATCATTTCGTTTGATATGCAATATTACCGGGTTTCAGTATAATAAAACGTGAACACGTAAATTATTCGTTTCCATCAAACTGAATTCAATTTCAAATAATTTGTCTGACAATCTTAATTGTACAGTTAAGAGAAAATTTCTAGGAAACTCTTCGAGGGCTGTTGCGATGCGGTATATTGTCAGTTGAAAATAATTCATTTCAATTACAGCAAGCTTTTTCTTGAAAGGGGGTGCGGTTGTTTCCTGAAACGTTTCTTTCCACGATTGCGATCCACTGTTGAGAGGGCGCACACCAAGTAATCAGCTATGCTCGTTGACCGCGCGTTGCAATGATCGCGCGATGACCGCGCGCAGTAAAGCGATAGGGAGGAACGGACTGAATGATCGCGAAACCGTTACCGAGTACAAAATATCGAACAGCACTTGGGGGGGAGTGAAGATAATGAGTGATTAATCTGGTTCATTACGGCGATGTGCAAGTGCAATCCACGGATGATCAATAGCTGTGTTTGGCCTTATTGTCATAGTGTGTTATGTTGCCACTTTTTTCCCTTACGATGCATATTCAGCTAACCGAACTAACACATGCAAACATCCTTCCCTCTTCTCCTGTCTTTATCTCCATCGCAGTCACGCCGAAACAACAAGCAGTCCCTGCGTATACTTGGGTGACACGGTTGAGTGGGCGGCTATAAGCACACACATTCTCTCTCTCTCTCTCTCTCTCTCTCTCTCTATATATATATATATATATATATATATATATATGTATATATATATATTGGTACGGGACGGCGGGCCCGCTCAGAGAAAGGCACGGAGAGTCGCAGGAGACCCAGACACAACCGGCCGCAGCAGTTCTTTCGTTCTCTACCTTTCGCGCTAGCGCCGCGCGCTCTCCCCTCGCGCTCGCTCCGCGCCTCTTCTTTATTTGTATACCGCCGCGCGCTCTTGGTAAGCGTAGGTCGTATGCCGTTACAATATATATATATATATATATATATATATATATATATATATATATATATATATATATATATATATATATATATATATATATATATATATATATAAGGATAACAAAATCTTCAAGGCAACTGATTAAAAATATAATAAGTTGGGGAAGTCACATTGAAAAACTTAACAGATTTATTCAACGTTTCGACCAGGGACTGGTCTTTTTCAAGAATGATCATACAGTGCATGGAAGGGTCTTCTTATAGCAGTGAACATAGCACACACAGGGCTTGAAAAAAAAATGAGAAAAAATCAAAGGGGAAAGAGGAAGACAGCCGAGACACGAAACCCAAACGTCAAGGTGCGCCAGCAAAGGCGCCGCCGTGAAAGAGGTGAAAGAGGGTGGTGGGCCTGGGCGGGCACGCGACTAGTTAAGGGAAAAAAAAAAGCGTAGGGGTGGTTAACAAAAGAAGGCAAGTGCCTGCCAATTGTGTGCGTAAGTATCGCCTCTAGCCACCTCTGTGTGGCCCCGCGCGACTCCAGAAGAAAGCACGAGAACGCACAGGTTGCGGTTGAGCTAAGTGTCTCCACGGGTGGCACGCGGACCCCCAAAACCAGATGAGGTTGCATATGAAGACCATATGGAAAGCTCCTTCTTTACAGGAGTAGAAAAAAGAATAAGTAAAGACAAAAAAGACAAAAAATGGCACTGCGATGGCCGAAGGAAACAAAACCACATGAGGGTCGCACGTGAGAACCACATGGATAGGCTCCTTCTTTACAGGAGTGGGAAAAAAGTATAAATAAAGACAGAAAATGGCACTGCGATGGCCGAAAGGAACAAAAACACACACACGCAGAGGCGACATGAATACACAGAATATACACAAAATTGCGTCACTTTTGTAGCATTCTTTAGCAGAGGATATGTGGGGAAATGCGTAAAAGCCCACAAATTAAATTAAAGGCAGCGCCAGAGTGTTAGAAAGTGTACCAAAAAGGCAAATTTCATTACAGGAAACACCGCTTAGGAATAACACAACAACAATATTAGAATAAATACAAATGGCACGCGAGATAATAGAGGCGCCCAAAATAATAGAGTTCAAGAGTGTGAAAAATTGTCTCTATTTATTATCTCGCGTGCCATTTGTATTTATTCTAATATTGTTGTTGTGTTATTCCTAAGCGGTGTTTCCTGTAATGAAATTTGCCTTTTTGGTACACTTTCTAACACTCTGGCGCTGCCTTTAATTTAATTTGTGGGCTTTTACGCATTTCCCCACATATCCTCTGCTAAAGAATGCTACAAAAGTGACACAATTTTGTGTATATTCTGTGTATTCATGTCGCCTCTGCGTGTGTGTGTTTTTGTTCCTTTCGGCCATCGCAGTGCCATTTTCTGTCTTTATTTATACTTTTTTTTCCCACTCCTGTAAAGAAGGAGCCTATCCATGTGGTTCTCACGTGCGACCCTCATGTGGTTTTGTTTCCTTCGGCCATCGCAGTGCCATTTTTTGTCTTTTTTGTCTTTACTTATTCTTTTTTCTACTCCTGTAAAGAAGGAGCTTTCCATATGGTCTTCATATGCAACCTCATCTGGTTTTGGGGGTCCGCGTGCCACCCGTGGAGACACTTAGCTCAACCGCAACCTGTGCGTTCTCGTGCTTTCTTCTGGAGTCGCGCGGGGCCACACAGAGGTGGCTAGAGGCGATACTTACGCACACAATTGGCAGGCACTTGCCTTCTTTTGTTAACCACCCCTACGCTTTTTTTTTTTCCCTTAACTAGTCGCGTGCCCGCCCAGGCCCACCACCCTCTTTCACCTCTTTCACGGCGGCGCCTTTGCTGGCGCACCTTGACGTTTGGGTTTCGTGTCTCGGCTGTCTTCCTCTTTCCCCTTTGATTTTTTCTCATTTTTCTTTTTCAAGCCCTGTGTGTGCTATGTTCACTGCTATAAGAAGACCCTTCCATGCACTGTATGATCATTCTTGAAAAAGACCAGTCCTGGTCGAAACGTTGAATAAATCTGTTAAGTTTTTCAATGTGACTTCCCCAACTTATTATATATATATATATATATATATATATATATATATATATATATATATATATATATATATATATATATATGTGAGAGAAGCCAACAGCCACAGAAACCAACGGACAGAAAGGATTTTTCTTACATTTATTTATTTAGGTTGTGCTGTCGTTGATTTAGAATATTATTGAATATGTTATCGCATAAAGCTAACTGATTAGGAAAGCTGAAGAAAAGACAACCACATGCCGCCGGTGGGATCCGAACCCACGACCTCCGAATTACGCGTCCGGTGCTCTACCGCTGAGCTACGGCGACAGCTGTCAAATCTTCTGCTTTCGGGGGTATTTATCTTTACAAATAACGTAACCTTAAGAGTGTTGATCAGCGCCACCCCACGTTCTTAAGCGGCGGACGTAGCACGTCCTGAGGTACTGCTGATATGACGTAGAACGTCATCGAACGGCGAGGGTGGAAGCTGTGAGAGAATCCTCTTATGCTTCCTATGGCGTCAAGGCTGCCAGAACCGAGGCACTCGCTAAGCAATTAAGCAAACAAGGGAAGGCGAATGAGGGGCTCGTTATAAATATGAGAGAAGCCAACAGCCACAGAAACCAAGGGACAGAGGGGATTTTTCTTACAGTTATTTATTTAGTTTGTGCTGTCGTTGATTTAGAATATTACTGAATATGTTATCGCATAAAGCTAACTGATTAGAAAAGCAGAAGAAAAAACAACCACATGCCGCCGGTGGGATCCGAACCCACGACCTCCGAATTACGCGTCCGGTGCTCTACCGCTGAGCTACGGCGACGGCTGTCAAATCTTCTGCTTTCGGGGGTATTTATGTTTACAAATAACGTAACCTTGAGAGTGTTCACTAGCGCCACCCACGCTTTTTAAATGGCGGACGTAGCACGTCCTGAGTTACCGCTGATGTGACTTAGAACGTCATCGAATGGCGAGGGTGGAAGCTGTGTGAGAACCCTCTTATGCTTCCTAAGGCATCAAGGCTGCCAGAACCGAGGCCCTCGTTAAGCATTTAAGCAGACAAGGAAAGGGCAATGATGGGCTCGTAATAACGAGCCCATATGCGGTTCGGGTATCCACTGAGATATGAGAGAGACAGGCATCGTTTCCTTTCCTTAAAACTAATTTTCTTTTTATTTTCCTTCACTTACGACGCGGTTCGGGTGTAAACCGAGATATGAGTGTTTCCTGGCGCACTGTTTGTTTTTTATTTATCTTTTTATTTGTGATATTTGATTTCTTTCATTTTTTCTTTATTTTTTGCTTCTGTGCTTATTTTTCCGCGTGACTTCACTCGGTTTCGCGCATGCGCAGAATATGGCTTTTGGTTGGTTTATGGTTTATGGGGTTCAACGGCCCAAAGCGACTAAGGCTATGAGAGACGCCGTAGTGGAGGGCTCCGGAAATTTCGACCACCCGGGGTTCTTTAACGTTCACTTACATCGCACAGTACACGGGCCTCTAGAATTACTCCTCCAAAGAAATCCAACCGCCACGGCCGGGATCGAATCCGCGTCTTTGGGGTCAGCAGCCTGGCACCATAACCACTCAGCCACCGCGGCGGCAGAATATGGCTTTTGCAGCATACGCGACATACGCGAAGTTGGGCTCCGACCCTCGTAGTGAAGCTTTTAACTTCAAAAACGGAAGTGTCACCGAAACTGAACTATATTTGATTCCAAGAAGGCAATAGCGCCGAATAATTGTAAGAAAAACAACTAGGACACCGACGGCCTAATTACTGTTCATATATTAGTAATTATCATTCAGCGATCCAAATTCGCTGCTTAGCCGCATATAGAAGAAAAGGTTTTCGTTGGCTAAATATTAGCTGGGACGAGAAAACGGCTGTGAAGAGTTGTGCGGAGCCTTCGTTTTATAGTGGTTTGGAGCGCACAGTAGAAAGTAATACCATTTGTGAGCAAGCATCTCTGTAATTCTGAAGCCCCAGAACTTCCCACACACCCCGCCGTGCGAGGACAGAGTCCCCGAAAACACTATTTGGTTTACTTACACCGATGAAGAATCAGCCAGTCTGGGCACTTGCGCGAAAGTGAACGTTGAATTTAAACGCCTACGTTTGTTTCAACTGCTTTCTGAGAGCCTGGTTCTCTTCTTATTTTAGAGACCGACTTGCCGAAATATAAGCAAAACGCACTTGATAACAAAAACATGTCATCTCAGAAACTGAAGATAATTATCATAATCCTAACGTAGCACTTCTAGCATATTTCCGCTCCTCAGAGATAACCATAATTTTGCGACTGTTTCTTTGGCGCGAAGCTGGCAAGAAACTCTACCGGCGTTCAAGTAGCTTCAAAGCGAATCAGGGAACGGTCGATCGAGTGTCCCTCCGAGAGCACGAGTTGCTGCAGCCGTGAGTTTAGTGGCGACCGCCGTACAGCAAGGAGCAGTGTGATCAAATTAAACGCCTTTTTCTAGCGAAGTGCTCGCAAACACAAACAAGCTGTTATCTTCATCATCATCATCAGCCTCAATATGCCCACTGGAGGGCAAAGACCTGTGCCATATCAGTTTAATTAACCCAGTCCTGTGCCAGCAGCGGTCACACTATACCCGAAACTTCTTCATACCATCCGCCCGGATAACCTTCTGTCGCCCCCTTCCACGCTCGCCTTCTCTCGGAATCCAATCAATAACTATTAAGGACCATTGATTGTCTCGCCTTCGCATTACATGCCTTCCTATGCCTATTTATTTCTCTTCATTTCAACCGGGATATAATTTGCACTCGTTTCTAGTCGTTGTTGTTTACCTCCTTGAGCCACTCAGTGCTCTTCCTGTCTCAACGTTACCCTATCGTCTTTCTTTCCATAGCTCGCTGCGTGGTTCTCAGTTTAAGTTGAACCTTTTCGTTGTCCTCCAGGTTTCTTCCCCATAGGTGAGCACTGGCAAGATACAGCTGGCATAAACTTTTCTCTTGGGGGATAGTGGTAAACTGGCATTCATGATCTGAGAGAACTTACCAAATGCGCTACACCCCATTGTTATTCTTCAATTTTTTTTCGCTCACGTGATTCGGATCTGCGGTCACTACTTGCCCTAAGTAGAGTTATTCCCTTGCCCCTTCCAGCCCCTCATTGCTGTTCCCTTCTGAGAGTGTTGAACCTTACTTTGAGTTTGTGCATATTAATTATTAGACCCAGCGTTCTGCTCTGCAAAAATGCTTTGCATCTCATCATGCCTTGCATGCGTTGCCTAAAACTTTGCATGATCATGCTTTGCATTTCATCAACTATGTGACTGACCCAGGTCATGTCATAAGTGAATCTCAGATTACTAAGGTATACAGGGTGAGTTTATTAACCATTATTAGTTTTTATTTTAAAAAACTTCGTGAGGTATGTTGCTGTGGTCTGTTGTGCTTGTTAGTAGAGAAAGAAGGTCATTATGTCCCTGATATAATTGGGCGTTTATATACTATATGTGAGTAATAAACGTTTTTAGTTTCATTCTAGGCGCATGGTAGTATTACAAAATTGATGGCTGTCAACAAGTCAGGCGTTCCTTGCACAAAGAGCATTGTTGTAAAAACTGGGTATTTTAGCTTAATTTCGCCACAAATACAGGATGATGCAGCAAGTGAACATTTTGACTTGATCTGATTTGGCAGAAACGGTCGCTTTGTGTTGTTAGATTTGGACCCTAAGTAATTCTCTTGAGCCAATAGGCTTCGAAGATGATTGACAGCGCTTACAATGAGGACATTGATGACACAGTGTACTAGGAGGATTTTTTTTTGCTCTCCACTACCGCAGAAGAATGGCGATTGTATTGCGCACAGTTATCACTCTTCGAAACCACATCTACATGTCAGTCTTCTTTCCTGCCGGTTCTTTGTCAGCAGCGTGTTTTCTTTCGCAGTGGCTGATACATTCCCTACTTTTGTAGACTTATCAGTCACCATTGTTTTCCTACGTTTATTGTGGTTTCCTGTGCTCTTCTGGCTCCATTCACAGTCACCTCCAGATTGGAACAGACAGCTTTCTGTCACTTGCAGAAGCAAGTTTTTGTTCGTTTTCATTCTCACTTTTCTTGTGATCCATGCGCTGGAAAGCTGAGGAAGATATAGTACGAGGCAGTCTGTTCTCAACGATATAGACTTCCGTGGAAAAAAGCTTCAGTATTGGGAATATGCATTTCTTCTTAAAAGAAAAGTTGCATGAAGAAAATAGGCCTTACGAAGTTGGTGATGCACAGGTGGCACACGCGAAAGGGAGCCGTAGGGAGCAGTTACAGCAAAAACCAAGCACAAAAAACAAAATCTCACTCACGATGCTATTATTTCTTATATGCGGCTGTTTTCAATGCAGCCCAAGGCTCGCTACCGGCCAACAAACCTGGATCAACTACTTATCGATAAAAAATAGCTGTACTCAGCGCGGATCTCTACCCAGCTCTTTGAGGGTCTCAAGTATTGTAATTCTACATGCAGGAGCCACCTCTTTATCAGGTGTATCGCTGTATAGCTGTCTGCCGGGTGAGTAAATAGCTTACCTTTAGACCCTTCAATTAAAAAATTTCGTCGGAGAGTGCTTGTTCGAGGAGTAGATGTATCAATATATGCCAGCATTTAACTGCTCACTTTCCTGTTGTTGATAGGTCATAATGAAGAAGAAAGATTTAGAGACCGCAAAACTTACCCTGACATCTTCGCGCAAATAATGAGAAATGTGGAAGATTTCCAAGCTTGTCACTATATGAAGATCAGTCTCTGGCCCGCGCGCACAATGGCCTCTTATTCTGCAATGGAAAAAAAAGGAAAAAGAGGAAATAGTAGGAATGGCGGGTGGAGGTTAGGATGGAAACAATGTGAAGGTCCGTGTAGGACAATAACAGCAGCGGCGAACGTAGTAAATATGCACGTGGGGTTCACAGCTGGCATGAAACACCACACGTTTATGTGTTTGGGATTTGCGTTATGCGTGTCATTTCTGGTAGGAGGGACACTGCCAAGGCTACGGGCGGCACTTGACGGAAAACTCTTCATAGCTGGAGCCACGCCAAAAAGCTTACCACTCGAGAACGACGGGAAGTTGTGGGTCCCAACTACTGGGCGGCTATCAGAGTGATTGCTTTCTTTTTGCCGCCCGATAAAGGAAGACGGCTGACCTGCAACGATTGGAAACGGATAGCTGCTTGCACGCTACATGAGCGGCGAACGGACGGGGGACGCCGATTGGAATAACGTGAGTAATGCAAGTACTCCTCCAGTATATAAGACAACTCTTTTCTTCATCATCTTTTCTTCATTCTACATGAGACTTGGATGCACAGCAGGCTTTTAGACGGGCGTGTGTGGTCCTCCAAGACACACTGATAATTTTTTTATTCACTAAATCTTGCTCACGCAACTACTGAATGAATGCTTTGATACAGAGCAAAGAAAACTGCTTGATACTGTCCTCTTTTGTTCATTGAAATTTTTCCGTTTTAAATTGAAACACAAGCGAAATAACTAAGACTTGTACAATAGGAAGAATAAGGTGGTCTTCTATGGCCTTTTATCCGCAGGTGTCGTGTGTCCTGTGTTCAGAACATTTGTTCTCCCAAACAGAACCTTGCATGATTACAAAAGCTGCCTTTCTGGTGCGAGTAAGGAAATCGCGCCTGTTAGCCAGAGATCGGCAACAACGGCTGACATCAAATGGTTCGCTTCCAGTCAACGCGCTTCAGATTTTTGAGTTCTGCTTCACTCGGCATTTATGTACACAAACTTCTGTTAGGTCTTTCAAAACCACTCATTTGTGTCAGAAAGAAAAAATTCGTAAACCTTGTTTTATCGAGGTGTGCTGCTCAGAAATTTAATTCTTTGTCCGGAATAGTTTGAAGTGAGTAAATTTGGTTTACCGCGTATTTTATTTACATCATTTTACTGTACTTTGCTGCTCAAAAGGACAGTAATGGAGTGGACCAGTATACTTGGCAAGAAGTGAAGCGGAAATTAGGAACTGTGCCGAACTTCAGAAGCGCTAAAGAGTACAGGTAACGTTGTTACGAATTAAAGAGTACAGGTAACGTTGTTACGAATAAGGTCTGTCGCCATCGGCGAACTTGGATTTAGATTTTTTTTAAAATGGCTTGATTGTGATGCATTTCACGAGGAGCGAGAGGTGGTTGCAAAGGTGGTTGCAAAGGCGAGAGGTGGTTTTTACAGCCTGTAACAAAAAGAAAATAAAACTAGATTTGTCTGCATATGGGGCGATATATAAATAGGGGTGATCAACGCGTGAGAATCGTGTATGAATTTCGCACAAATGTCCAGTTATAACATTAAGTATAATGAAAGAAAAAAAAACCCGAATAGTCTTCGAGTAGCCAGGTTAGAATATTAATTTTAGATTTAATTCAAGAGTGATTGGATTTGCGAGATCTGTCTTTGCAGTATTAAAACTAGCTTATTGGTTTTGAGTAACGCAATCACAGTTTTCTTATGGTTGTTGTTTA
Organism: Amblyomma mixtum; assembly: GCF_055824585.1. Taxonomy (NCBI): domain Eukaryota; kingdom Metazoa; phylum Arthropoda; class Arachnida; order Ixodida; family Ixodidae; genus Amblyomma; species Amblyomma mixtum. The sequence goes on from NC_143013.1 coordinate 184,315,361, forward strand.
GACTGACTCTATATGACCCATAACAATGTTCAGGTGGTAATACTTTATGATGTAGGAATGATTCTAACTATACATGCACTTAAAAGAACTTTCAGTGTCCTATCAGAGCGCCATTTGATTTGTTAATAATAATGTGCGTGGGTTAAGCTTGTTGTAATATAAATGCCATTTAGACGCTGCATGCTGTAGCGGAAGCAAATAGTTTTGTAGTTAATAGTGAAAGCCCCTTTGAATAGGCGAGAGAAGGTAATGGCTTTGGATATAGATGAGCTAAGCAACTCGACCGTGGTTGAAACCCGTCCGAATTAACAGAAAAATTACATAGAGGTATGAATCTGTAAAGCAGGTTCAATTTCAAATATAGAACTGTCGAACGCAGCATCCGCAAGGGGCTTCACAGAGAAAATTAACGTCAACAGTAGGAGCGCTGTTTCGTCTTCGCAAAATTACTGTATCTAAGCGCAGCCAGACAGAACGTAAGCTTTCTCGCCAGTATATAAAATGATTTCTTTTTAGCTGTTAGGCTGAGCGCAACTAGGTGGAACTGCGTTGACCTGCTAGAATTTGTATTTAAACCACTGAGTATTGAAAGGAGTAATTCACGCGATGCCTTCGTGAAAGCAGTTTTAAAGACAACACAGAAGTAATCTTCTGCTGCTCCACTGTCGAAAATAGTGGCTTCCCCAATAACAAAAACCAAAGTTGAATAACAATGTGAATTTTATTTGGAAAAGCAGCGTTGAATTCAGCGTGACACCAAATAAAATTCCTGTTCACATTTTGTGGGGTTGTTTTTGCCTTAAAAGTCCATACTTCTTTCATATGCAGAACAGAAATGTGTACGAATTGCAGTGATCATTACCTGTGCAAACATTTTCTCTCCTTCCCCCGTAAACAAAACGTTGTCGATGTTTTTTTCTTCTGCGACTCTAGAGAGCTGTGATATTTTGACGGCAAGCAAGGGGCGAAAAAAATGCTCCCACTGCGCGTTTTATTCAAACTGAAGTAACACTATTTCTGATAACCATACTATGAAAGGAACGTAACTTGATATAGTCGTTATTGTATTTGAAAGCGATTGGAGTAGATAAAGAATAGTAGAAAGTGCGGAATCTGGAGGAATGCTTCCTTCGAAGGTGTCTTGCTCTACTGCTAACAAAGCCCGAGTGAATGAATTGCGCACTTTTGAAATAGTAACGAAGAGTACCTAGAGATCGTGCAAGGACGCCTGCATTATATTTACTTTCTTAAACATCAAACGAAGCCTAGCTATCCATTAATTTGGTCCTCTATGAAGCCTTCCTGTTCAAACTTTTCGAGGTCATGAAGAAGAGGGCTGAGCACAGTTGTTACCAATACATGAGCACGTAAACAGGGTAAAATATGTTGCGCTAGCAAACTAATTCTGTTAACTGCATCACTCTTAGAGAGCAAACTTCATGGCAGGAACCTCAAGCCAGTTTAGAGAGCAAACTTCATGGCAGGAACCTCAAGCCCGTCTCTCACAGCGTGAATAAAACAGATATTTTTCTCAGAAGGGTGCCGAGCCAGACTTTTCAATGGTTGACACCACTTTCTTCCATGTTGACTCGTTAGTAAGAAGTAATTGCCATTTTTGCTAGGCCTCAACGCACTTCGTTTCTATCGGTCTCATTGGATGGTCGGTCCCAGACATCTGTACTTAACTTTGATAGCTCATGCATCTGCACACCTCTTACCCAGGTTTACCCATACTAGTTGAAGGAGAATGTTGTGGGCCACACTCCGCCTACGGATACACTCATGACTATATGTGGACATCAAATTTACGACACGTTTTTCGACGAATCGTCTAACACTTCTGAAGAATTCCTCTAATTATAACCGCCCCTAGAGCTCCTCCATCGACTCCGGGCCTTGCGTGGTTGATTGGCCCTGACAACCCTCGCTGGTCTTGACAGCAGACGCTGGAGACAGTGATCACTCCCTCATTATGATTGATTTTGCCTGAAGTAAATTACGCAAAATTCACCGCAAGATTCATGTCACTTCTTGGAAGAGTCTACGCAAGGATGATCACCTCGTGTCAATGACTCTTGCCTCAGCCCTTTCTATTTTCACGCTTCAGTCACTAAGAACGCATTTTTTTTACACTGACAACGAAGATAAATTTAATCCAGTCCATCACCGCCTCAATCTATTGGCATGACAGGAGCGACTACACTTATACGTCATTAAGAATCCGGGAGATCAAAATGCACAAACGGAAGTTCATAGAGTAACCGCTAAAGCTCGTTGGTACTCTTTAGAATACCAACGAGCATTAGCGGTGCCTCTCCTCTCCTTCTGCACAAGCGATGGAGAGAGTGGTGTTCGTACCTCGGTACTCCTGTTGGCAGCCGCGACCTATGGCGTGTGTTCCATTCCATGTAACGCTCTCCATCCGACAAACACTGTGCCTAGAGTTCAGTTCTTTCCGAAATATGACTGCCCAACTGCACATTTTACAGTCAGTCCCAAGCATGACGCAGAAGGTCACATGCCCGTTTAACATGGCTGAGCTTATAAATGCCATTGAAGACAATTGCCCCAACACTGCAACTGGCCATGATGGTGCACCTTATGTCCTATTCCGGAAAGTGGACGCGGAAGCATTGACTTCACTTTTAAGAATTTTGAGCGAAATGTGGACGTCCAGAGAAATACCATCCGATTGGAAACATTCAATAGTAGTTCCCATATCCAAGCCCCGCAAATCACCCACAGCTCTTGCGACATTACGCCCAATTTTTCTTACCTCAACTATTTGTACCCTGCTAGAAAAATTGCTTGCCACTCGATACTCTCGGTAGCTCAACCATCATCAGAAATACTCGCCTTCTAAAATTGGTTTCCGACCGGAATATGGATTCGAAGATAATCTCGACCACTTTGCCAACGATGTAATACGTCGTTAACCTGAAAGCCGCCTCGTTCGCACAGTCCTAGCAACAAATGTCACGAACGCCTACGACAATATTCTCCACACAGCCATTCTCAACAGTAAGTCATCACTTGACATGCACTTGCAGCTTTGTCGAGCATGATATCCATGTTTTCTTTCACAACGAACATTTACTATCCGCGTTAAGGGTACACCGACAGGACACTTCATTTCTGATCGCGGAGTACCGCATCGTTCAACTTTAGCCCCAACACTATGCAATATCGCATTCATTCCTTTCATGCACAGTCTCTTCTCCCATGCTAATGTTCTAGTTCTAGGATGTGCAGATGACATCACTCTCTGGTCCACAAAGCGCTCAATTCAGGTTCAGCAAGTGTCCCTGCAAAATTCCCTGTCTTCTTCACAAATTACTTGCCAAAACTGGCCTCTACATCAAACTCTCCAAGTCTTTCTATGTTCATGCGGTCAATAAAGCTTACCGCCGTATTTTCAATGCCACCCTGTTCGTACTCGCTATTGACAATGCATCACTTCTTAAAGTCGAACATACCATTGTTTGGGCCTGCACGTTCATGATCCAGACAAAGGCACGGCTTGGCACGGCATCTTCGGCGAAGGGGATTAGCTGCTTTTGTTCACGGCGACGCCGTCGCCAGAAGCGCCCCCACGCCAGCGTTTCTTGCGTCTTCTTCAAACAGTAGCGCTTCTCATCATGGTAGCTAGATGGCGACTGCCTGGCTCACCTGTTACCGCTGGCTAGGCGTCCAATCACAACCTGGGGCTACTGTCACATTACTTTAAACACGTCTGTACACCATAAGAACTCAGAGTTCGCCTCTGCATCGTTACCACCAGCTAATTGCACGAATCATGATGGCTGTATCCTTTACACGGATGTCACCGTGAACCCATCTGTAGGATCTAGTGCTTTTATAAGCCCAACACACCCTCACCTGCATATCCGCCAAACCTACTGTACTGACACTTCGTCACCTTTGTCATCGGACTGCAAGGGATATTAAATGCCATAGAGCTTTACGTGCCGACCCTCCTCATAATCAGGTGCTTATATTTACTCATTCGAAAGAAGCTATGAAGCTCCTAGAGAAAGTCCGTGGTACCTTCTGGGTTTCCCAACCCTTACAAGTTGCTTGTTATTCCTGTCCGGTGCCGATACTCATCCACTGTAGTCAAGCTAGCGCAGATGTTCATAACAGTCGCAGCTGACATGCTTTCTCGTATAACAGACGTGCCACAAACTCCCCCTGCCTTTTTTCTAACAGATCCACATCTGACGCCCTTAACTTGTACAGCCTCCTTTAGGCAGAGTACACGTGTTCTCGTCCCCCTCGCGAACCTACCCCCTTCCTCCCGGCCTATCAGGATTGGAAGTGGTCTCTCAGGCCGCTGCGGGTCGGAGTGGCCCTTACGCCTGCAGCTGATCACCAGTGGCGAAATGAGATTTCTGCACCCGCTTCCGACACCACTGCGCACCACCTACAATGAACATGCCCAGAAACTTCGCTGGTGCGCGCTCGTGTTCTTTGAGACGCGCGCCTGTGTTTCAATAATGACTCGAATTTGTAGTTTTAGTTGACTAAAACATCTACCCTCGAAGTTTATGCGACCTTTTACACATATCCGGACTACATATTTTTGTAACGTTTCATAGTTCCTTACTGACAAACGTTTTATGCCATGCGGCAACTTTACCGTTGCAAATAGATAAATAAATACTATACAAACTGTCGGAAATACTAACCCCCTACCCTTCTCGGTAAACACGAGAGGATATTTTGCCGATATGAGAATATATTATAACACTAATAGATTTTCTACTTTTTGCTCCACATCCCCCAGATTCATGCACTTACCTTCTCAATTCAAGCAGAATTAGTGATGTCTTGTCGGTGTAGCCTTGACAAACCTTCTTTGCTCGTGCTGAAAAAGCGGCATTGTGAGGAAAGCGTAGAGAAAAAAATTTAGGGGACGCTTAATCTTCGCTTTTACGATTAGAGCGCGGCTAAGTTGTCCGGTCCATGTTACATCTCCTCACAGCCTTCGCACAATGCCTAATTCTTAATCATCATATTGACACGAAATTGCGCAGACCGGAACAGGTTTATTTACAAAGGGCATCGGACACATCACAAAACGGTCAGCGTCAGGCGGGCTTCACCGCAGTTTCCCGTTCATAAAGTGCATCATTTTTTTCACTGAACTGCAGTGGGGCAGCGCCGCAGCGCGGCGTACTACTTCCCCGGGGCAGCCGAACTCACCCTTGAGCGAGTTAGCGTTGTGACGGCCGCGTTTGAGATGGGCTTGGTGAGCAACTTGGGCCTTGCTGGAGCGTCGATTACCTGGGGTTACTTTGGCAGTTGTGTAGTTACGTCGTTGAGGCATTGATAATAACAAAAGGGCCGCAGTACTTCGCAAGGAATTTCTGGTAGAGGCCCCATCTCCTTACTCCTCGGCCCTTTTGTCTGCTACTATGCGGATGGGCAAATGCGTCACCTGTCGGCCAAATAACGGATGCACACAGAGAGACGGCTGACACTGCCAACAGGATTCTCATCATCTATTCCTTATTCTAGGCTTTTTTGAGTGCGCTACCCTCTGAGCTAGCGCCACGGGCCCAAATTTGATATACAGCAGGCTAACAATCTGTGGCACTCTTCTTTGATTATCTTGTGCCCTGAAAATACATCGTATACTGATGATGTATTTTCGATACTAATAATCAGATACCAACATCAAATGCACGGAAATATTGTAGCGAAAATACGCGTGTCTTAGATGTCGCCTATGCCTGTCTTTTAGGGTCATTTGTCCTGGTTTTGAACAAATAAAAACGACTACGGGAGAAAAGTAATTGCCTGATAAACTCGATCACGTGATCCACGTGGTTACGGCAGTGGTGAGACTTTCGCGTTCACAATAGAAGGATATGGCTACAAAGGTCAGTGACTTGCATTCCGTGCAGTAACAATTCTTATCCAAGTAACGGCTTTGATCAACTGCTGACAACCACTGAGCTGAAGGCGCTACATTAGTAGACTGAGCTTGAGGAGACAGTGGAGTGTGCACATGGTGTTTGTCTGAAGTAGTCTAACAGTGGCCAAAGATTTAGAACTGGACTAATTATTCCAACGATCTCATTGTCTCACTGCAAGCCTAGCTTCAGCACTTTGTTAGAGAAGAGTGGGGCGAAACGCGATATGAGGCATAACATGACTGTTTGGCGGTTAACACGCCCTAACTTTCAATGAGTATACGAGGGTCATCCCAAAATTAAGGTCTCCACTTATTTTGTAAATAGAAAGAAATGTTCCTTTTAAGGCATTTTCATATCAATCAAAAGGCAGACGATTCTGCTACTTTTTCACACAATTGCCGTTGCGGTCTATGCACTTTTGCAGACGCTGTGGCAGTTTTTGTATGCCCATGTCACACCAGCTCGCCGCCATGTCGTTGAGGAAACGTTTGACCGCATCTTTCACTTCGTCGTCATCGGTGAAGCGCCTTCCAGCGAGATGTTCTTTTAGCTTTGGAAACAAGTGGTAGCCACTTGGTGCCAAGTCCTGTCTGTAGGGTGGGTGGCTGATGACGTACCATCAAAAATGCTGCAGGAGAGCAACGGTTTGGCAGCCAACGTGGGAGCTAGCGTTGTCGTGGAGAAGACACACGCCCTTGCTCAGCATCCCTCTTGTGCGATTTCAAATTGCCCGTCTGAGTTTCTTAAGGGTGTCACAATATCTGTACGCGTTTACTGTGGTTCGAGGCGCCGTGAAGTCTACCAACAACACCGCTTTTCGATCCCAAAACACAGTTGCTCTGACTTTGCCGCCAGACTGTGTTCGCTTGAATTTTCGCCGCTTGGGCGAAGAGGAGTGTGGCCGCTGACGTGATTCTTGTTCGGTCTCAGGTGTCAAGTGGAATGCCCAGGTTGCGTCGCCCGTAACAAGGGAATTCAAAAAGTTCTCCTTTTCATCTCCATAACGCCGAAGAAATTCGCGAGAGGAGTCAACACGTTGCCGTTGGTGGTCGTCTGTGAGCGTAACCAACCTAACGCACACCTTCCGATATTTCCACTTTGCTGTCAAAATCTTATGAACAGTGCTTCTAGAAACGGCTTCGTCCAGTGTGCTCCTCCGATCTTGCCGCATCATTTCTTCGACCTTCGCGACTTTCTCATCAGAAACTGACGGTCTCCCGCTTGTTTCTTCGTCGTGAATTGCCGTGCGACCAGCTGCGAACTCTCTTCACCACTTGCGGACGTTTTTAACATCCATGCACGACACTCCGTACACTTCCCTGAACTGGCGATGAATTTCGATTGGATGAACGCCTTTTGCGTTCAAAAATTGAATAACTGCGTGAACTTCGCACCTGACGGTAGCGACAAACGGGAGCTCCATTTCAAATGGCTGCCGCGCCAAGACTGACAGTCTCTTTAGCGCTGCGTCATGGCTTTTTTGGAAGACGGGGAACAATAAACACAGCAGTATGGCGAGCAGCCACGGAAATAGTTTTCTTGCGGCCGGAGCCCTTTGGCGACCTTAACATTTGGGATTACCCTCGTACATTAACTTTGCCCCCAGCCATCCAATGCTCTGCCGCTTACCTACGCCAAAGCCGCCAGACAGCCCCACCATGAAACGCTTTTTCGTTTCGACCGCCGCCGCGGTTGAACCAATTCCATCCTACCTGGCCACCACTCCACGTGTGCACCCACACAGCAGACCGGAGAACCTGCCTATTTGTTACGCCTGCGGCATTGAAGGCCACGTGATGCGTCGCTAGCTCCATCACGCCCTATTCCATGCTGACGATGCCGACCCTGGCATCTACGTCACCTACGTCCTTTCCACGCACTTCCACAGTACTTTGCCTTCCGATGCCTTCGACCCCCATAATCATCACCCGCCTGCTCGCCACCGCGTTCCCCTTCTCCTCGTGCCACTCGGTTTCCACAATTCGCCGTCGTCATACTGCGCTTGCGATAAAACAGGTGACCGCAGTTCCGGAGGCTAGAATAGCGAGTTATTTGAACAGCTGAAGGTCTCGACTTTCCATTGTGTGTGATACAGGTTTCTGTGGAGGGCTCCGATGCTTTTGCCCATGTTGATACCGCTACTGCCGTGTCTGGGTTGAGCGGGCAACTACACGACGCCGCTATACGGTACTATGCTTCGGGCCGCTAATCCGCAACTTATCGAGCGTTTGCGCTCCTGCACGGCCAGGGTGAGTATTCAGGTTGCTCTGTCCATCAATGAATTCATCGCCGTTTTGCCTTCCTCTTTGAAACTTAGTATTAATGTGCAGTTTCCCGCCACATCTCCAATGCAATTCAGTTTAGGGTGGAAAAGATTTAGTGCTCCTAAGCTGAACTGAAATTGACGAAGTGAGCCTGTTTTAATCGAGAAAGGAGCTGAAATTTCGCGAAGTTCTGCACTTGAGATTCTTCCAAACGATGTACCTTAATGAATCTTGCTACCTACATTAACCCATGTGTTTAAGTGATTAAAACTTATTTTTGACCTTCTTTTATGCAATGTTTAAAAATTTTTGCTCCTCGGTTTACTAATGCACGCATTTGAGCAGCATTCTATATGTAGGGAAGAACGCGATGTTTATGATGTTCTGGTGGGACTAAAGCAAATGTAAAAAATTTATTGCTTCATCTAAAGCGCAACTGCGTTGTTCAGCTCTCTAGAATAGTTTCAGCAGAAGCACAGAAAATACAGTGAATGCTGAATTGCGGGCAGAAAACGTGAAGAAAACTCTGAAGATGCCGGAGCAAGACCGGAGCCATCAAAAACTTTATTTTTTCAAAGGCGCAAATTATAGACCAGTAAAGAAAATGGGAGGAAATTAAATGCAGGGACAGTACAAAAAGTCTTGCGAAGTTCAGCATCGCGCACTTTACTGCAAGCATGAACAGCTCTTCGTACAATACATTATGACAATGGAGCAAACTCTGTTGAGTTGAACTTATAAATGCACTAAAAACATCGTGTTCACCAGCAACAAATTGAACCAAATCGCACGTTCAGTCAGCGCGGCTGAGCGAAACAGCAAGGATTGCCGCAGAAAAGCAGAGAAATGGTGCGGTGAAGCGAAGAAACTTCGTGATGATGATCAATTTTCATAGCGCAAGGGCATCAGCGGCGAACAAGCGCCATGACACAAGGCGTTTTTTTCTACTCGAGGTGGGGTCAGATACACCTTTTTCCGAAAAAAAAAACAATGAATTTGGTTGCTGAACGCTCGCAGAAAAACAGGATCCTCCATGGACACTTGCTACAAATGGTGCCTTTTAGCATTAACATGAAGATGAGCAATTTCTGAGCATGGCGCACGGGGCAGCAATCGACTGTCATATACAGGTAGATCAATGCGTTATTGACTTTTCTAGAAATTCTAGCGCTGTCAAAAACCACGCCGGTGGACAAAGGTGTTGGACGTAGAGTCAAAAAAGAAGAAGTCATAGGTCGAAGTATCTGTGCACTCTTGGCTGGAACCACGCGATAGTTTCAGAGAGAGAGAGAGACTCTTTAATGAAATACAGAGAATTTAGCCGGCGTTTAAATTACGCTGGAACGCTACTCTGCGAAGGGAGGGGAATTAGGGAGATAAAGACAGGAGAGCAGCGTGGAAGAGGTAAAAAAAGCGAAGTTAAAATGCGGCCATGAAATCGGTACTTAGGATGCAATGGCGAGTATTCATGTAACCTATGGAATGATGGAGTGCATAGTCCGACAAATGGGCTGACGAATTTCACTGCATGAAGACATTGCTTAATATTTTCATAGCGGCATGCGGGGAGCGCACAGTATGATCCTTTTTTCTTGACTTTTTCATGTGATGAAGGCAAGGATGGTTACAACTGTGATTGCGCCATCGAGAACGGGTCTGCACCCTTCTGCCCGATTTGTGGACAGCTGCTGGACGGTTCCGTTCATCACGGCATGCATGAGCTTCCTCGTGTCCATCCCACATACCAACAGCGGTCTGTTGTTCGTCCTCTTCATGGACCACTTCGGTGTACCAAGAAGCACTGCTTCGTGGGCCAAGATTGTCGATGTGGCGACGGCACACTTAATGGGTAAATATGCCGTACTTTAATACTCTTTAACATAACCTATACAGCCAGAACTCTGCGTTGAATCCTCAAGGCTAAACTTTAGAGAAAATGAAGGAAAGCAAATTTCAAAGTATACTGTAGACCACACAGGCAAGGTCTGTATGACTCAAACGGTTAAATAAAGCGGCCACGAGCTTTTGATAATTTTTTTTTCTAAACATGCTATCGAGAACGCTACGCTCGGAGGACAACGCTCATGGCTCTCATCATTTTCTTATTGCAGAGTTAAGTTGTACTGCCAAAACGCTCAAACGTAACTTTTGTGTTCCGTATAATTTTGCGCACACTACCTGCGCTTAAACGGCATGTCCAGTCGCGAGCAAAAAATATTAGCACAGATAACTGGCGATTAGAATTCGTATATCTCACCACGCGGCGCTGCGGCACGCAGACCTGCCTAACGGGCCGTTTCCATGTTTGCAGCCTAGGGGGGGACGGCAGGAAGTAAGGTTTATCAAGCGTGCACCGCCCGAGCGTTGAAGTGCCGACCCTACGTGACTTAGCTTGCGGCATTTATTTTGGCTCGGTTATCATGAGCAAAGATGGTTTCTTTTTATTACTGATTTTTTTTTATGTGCGCGATGGTTTGTCAAAAGGAACTCGCGGGAACAATATATGATAGCGTTACTTTTAGCCGGTAATTTTGCTGTCTGTGGCAGTCCGCTGAACCCCCCTAATACTGTAGAATGGGAACGGCCCGGCACTCTCGTTATCAGCCTCTTCGCCACCCGCAGCGCCACGCGTTGTCATTCCGGCGCTCTGGTGTTCCGTCATGTGTGCTAATCTTTTTTACCTGCGACTGTACGTTTGGTTATTGCCTCAGATGCATGCTAGAAACATATCATGCGTCTTATCATTAGATATTATGGTCACAATTCAAAAAATTAGTCTCAGTGTCAGTGGCATCTGTGAGTTTCAAAACCTGACTTAACCAGTACTGTCCCTAGTTTAGGAGAAAAAATAAATAAAGGTGATTTTTTTCTGCAGTGACAAAGAGGCAGGTTGTCTGCTTTCGTGGAACGACACAAAAGAGCGAGCGATATGTTCCAAAACTGAAACAGCAGCTAATGCGAGAAACAACATAAACACGCAGTATGCTGCTTACCCATAGAGGAGGCTCATTGCAATTATGACTGCAAAAGCTTTGTGATTTAAAGCTAGTGGCACGAGAAATATCATTTATAATGATGGTGTTTTGGGAAAAATGTTTTGCAGAGGTGGGACGTCTAAATACTTCGCGAACGATAGATTATTTTTGGAAACATGCATAGTGTGCAATCTTTGTTTTGAGTAAAATTTAGTAAGCGTTTTGACCCACTCGCCTAAACATTTTTGATACCAACAACAAACCAGCTTAGGCCACTGATGCATTAGCGCTGATTCGTAATGATGATGCTAATAAAACGTTCCAGTGGTGCCACTGTTGGCCGGCAAATCAACGCGGCAGTGACTTGTTATTCTGGAAGAGTTCCTGATAAGCCCTTCAAAAATTCTTGAAGCTCAATAATAGTTAACATACTTGTAACATGCAAACTTTTTGTTTGACAGAATCGCGTTTATAAATGAAGATGCCCCCTTCATTGTCTATCTTCTTGTGTGAACATGTTATGACTGCTGCACCAATCAAGTTCCATGCGAGCTGACCAAGAATTATTTGACATGTTTTAAGGTGCTTTGTTCTACTGTAGTGGTGGGGATTTTTAGGCGTCATTATCTTATCCGTTATCCCTGACCTCATTGTTTTTCTTCCCAGGTTTAGCACTCGGAGCCATTCAGCATACAGCGTCCATTCACAGCACGATCCTAGCAGGCGCCTTCATTTGTCCAATAGCTGTCCTCGCATCTGCCGTCGTTCCGAATATGGCCTGGATGTCGGTAACTTTAGGATTCCTGTACGGCAAGTAGTTTTATTCTGTGCTGCGAACACGTGTAGACGTAATGTGCATATAATTGTTCAATGCAATCTCCTTGCTAAAAATTGCATGTATATAAGTTAGACCATCACAAATGTTCAGCTTAATCTGGCAAATAAAAGTGAAGTGAAAAATATTTCGCCTTCTGAAAGAAAGCCGCCGCGGTGACTCAGTGGTTAGGTGGTCGGCTTTTGGCCCGAAAGACGCGTGTTGAATTTGTGGCGCGGCGGTCGCATTTCATAGGATGAAAAATGCTAGAGGCCCATGTACTTTTAGGTATTTGTGCACGTTAAGAAGCCCATGTGGACGAATTTGTCCGGAGCCGTCTACCACGGGGTCCCTCATAGCCGCAGTCGCTTTGCCACTTTGAACCCCATGAAACCAAACCTTCGAAAAGATTCCTTCAGAATGCTCCAACAGCGGAATCACAGCGACAGTTCAATGATTTAATTGGGTTATTTGCAACGATTTTCCTATATTGGCCCGAATTTGTCGCCGGTGAACAACGCCCACTAGGAGTCTGGCAGAACACCAGCGACCTGGCACTTGTCTTAGTGACTGCCTTAGTAACACCATGTAAATTTGTAGTAAATCATGACATCATCTTGGCCCATGGCCAAAAAGGGGCGTCTGAATTCGTCCATTATTTAGAGGCAAATATGACCTGCGTTAGCTGAGGCTATGGGGATTCAAAGTCAGGAGCACTTACGTTTCTATCCAGCGCTCCGCAATGTTATTTATTTCAGCCCTGCAGTGACTCAGTGGCCATGACGCTCGGCTGCTGCCGCTAAAGATGTGGGTTCTATGCTGGCCGCGGCGGTCGAAATTCAATGAAGGCGAAATTCTAGATGCCCGTGTACAGTGCGATGTCAGTGCATGTTAACGAACCGAAGAAGACGATCAAAGCCTGCATATTAACGAAATGGCACCTACGCAAAACTGAGTGGAATGACAGGCTGCGGAGAACAAGGAGAACCAGAAACACAATAAGAACATGACTTGGTATTGCGAATATTTTTTTCTTTCTCGATCATTTTGTGGTATACCAAGTGTGTGCAGAGGCACAAGAGTGCATTGAAAATTTTTGAAGAAATTTGAGCTGTCTGCCCTTCGCACAAAGACAGCCGCGAAATACGTTTCCTACATGTCATCAATAGAGCGTTTACCTTATATCATTCTGGTAAGGAGCTACTCTAAAATCCGAGTGCGCTCCATATTTCGACTCTACTGTACGTGAGCGTTATAAAAGTGGACCAGTAAACTGAACATTCATCCCGAAAGCTCCAAGAACCAGCAGGGCTCATGCCTCTGACGCACTTTCTTGTTTGCATTCATTGATAGACATGTGACGCTGACCATCCGAACAAACTGTATGCCACTAACTTGTCTGATCTGCCAGCCACACATGGTTAAAGTTTATAACCCTCAGAAGCACAAAAAATGAAAAGCTACTGTGCACTTACCGGGGTTTCCCAGGTGGAGGCCAATAACCTGCCTAGGAATAAGAGAATAACCGTAAATGGCAGTCCGTGAAACATAGGAGGTTCTTACATTCTCATTATTTATTCCAAACAGGAGCATCGTTCGGTATCATTGTGATCGGAACCTCCGTGCACATCATGGCGTACTTCGACAAATATCGAGGCGCCGCGACAGGCTTGAAGTTTCTCGGAGCCTCGCTGTCAGGCATCGTTGGCCCTTCGCTGCTGTCGTACTTGGCGTTCGAGTACGGACTAGAAGGAACCCTTATTTTGACTGGAGGCATAGCCCTCAACCTGATTCCTTTGTCACTGCTGCTGCGGTACGTCCGTCCCACCACCTGCCTCTCGCGCAGAGTCCGGAGCGCTCCCTTCCAACCATTGAAAGAAGGGAAGGGCACAGATTACGGAACTACAGAACGAAATCCTGCGTCCAACGGTTGTCGCGGTATCGTCAAGCCATCTCAGTGTCCGCGTCAAAAGGGGCTTGAACAAACCAGTGACAATACAAGGAGAAGCGCCGACGTCTTTGTAACCATAGTGACAGCAGAGCTTGCGCCGAAACCTCAGGATTGTTTCGAAGAACAACCACACAGTCTGCAACGAAGTGTCGCTGCTGCAGGCATTGTGTCACAAGTTGCAAGGATCTTGCGATCGCCATGTTTTTATGTTCTTTTCGTGGCAATAGTGTCTGCAGACTTCACACTACCGGTGTTCACCTCTACTATCATCGACTACGCCAGGGACAAAGGTGTGCCGCTCGCAACCGGAGCACAACTTGTGACATTTCAGTACTCGGGCAGCTTTCTCGGACGCCTTGTGATTCCTATTATAGCCGACAAGGTAGCACATAGCCGGAGCCCAATAGCAGCGCTCAGCCTGGCTCTGCTCTCTCTCGCTTTCTGGCTGATGCCGCATGTTGGCGGCATGTGGGCTGTTGGCGCCGTCACCTTCGTGGCTGGAGTCCAACAGGGTTACCTCAACGCCTTCAAGCCCATTCTTGTAGCGGACTCTCTAGGGGTGGAAAGCGTCGCAGCGTCCTGGGGTTTGATGGGCGTTGCCACAGTTCCACTGCTTCTCTGCGAACCTTCTATTGTGGGTGAGTGACCTTTAGAGTGTTCTTATTAGACGTCATGCTAATGCTGCCGCATCACATTTTGCACCTGTTCAACAAGTCAGTAAATTGCCGATGAACGTCTATTCTGCTCTTTGAAATATTAAATAACGCCCATTTAAGCCTACATGAAGAACACGCGGATGAAGCGACAAGTTAGAAATCATATACTCTCAAAGCACGAATCGGTCTACGTAGGAACAAGAAGTGAAGAAGCTATGTTCTATCGCACTCTCTTTTAGATGCAGGTTGTGCTGCTCATGTCCCAGCGTAAGCATTGATCATTAAATCTGCTTAATGCTTGCGCTTGGCAACGATGACATATCCCCACCAAAAGGCATAATAATTCAGTGCAGTCAGCAATGGAGGAGACTTTTAAAAGGGGGTCGAGAAGTGCTGAGGTTCAACACCGACAACAGGTTAGAAATTAGAGCAGATTTATATCCTTACTAAAATCATCGTAACTGCTTGAACTTAGCGTGAGTGGTATAAGCCATTTTTTTCAGGTGCCAATAGCCAGTATTTCATAAATTTTAGCGATGCAAATATGCCCCAAAGATTGGGAAGAAAAACCTGTCCCTAAAGGTAAACGCGCTAGAGTGCCGTTTATTTTATTTTTACTACTATGTATTATAATTTCTCCATTCAGTGTAGACTGACATTTGTAGTTTACGGCAGTAGGTAGCGCATACTTTAACTTCGGGCTTCATGCTGGTAAGTGAAGAGTTCTGTAGGATACCTTGCTAATAATGTAGGTCCGAAAGAACTTCTTTCACGATTATGCGACACAGGGTAACAAATAAAATGTCTAGAATCGACATCTGTTGTCTCCCGAAATCTGTCAGCTCTTGTATTGCTGCCTCTCGTCGCCCTTCTTCATGATAGTATTTGTATCGTAACTGTCTGCAGGCACCTCCCAAGATTTCGCAGTTGTTGCCGCATGCCCAGTGACTGTCTCACCGCAGACGCAAAAGTTATTTAGCCACTGATAATGAGAAAGGGGTACCATTTGATCTCATAATGCTATTGGGCCTCCACTGTACATGGCACTCCTGAATGGCAGGCTATCAAAGTGATACAGACGCATGACTTGCCCGAATGTACTTTCGGGAAAGAATGGACTAGCTTCTAGCCCTCCAGAAAGTCGCTGCGGAACCTTCGGAGGGGATCTCAAGACTAGAGCCGTTGTGTATGTTAAAGGAATTTTAAGCTAACGAAGCCAGATTCTTGCAGACTGACCACGACATTGTTGTGTGTGCACAACGTTTAGTCTTTTTGTTGAGTGTTTTTTGCTTACATGGAATGTGCTTAAGCCAGGCAATAAATAAAAAAAAGCAAAAGTGTTTTGTGGGCATAATCATTACTTAAGAAAACTGTGAAGCACTTGTACTGCCGATCGCAGGAGATCGGACAACGGCACCAGCATATAAAAGTAAAAGAGCCGGCCAGTTCTAAGACGTTTAAGCGTAGAGCTCCTCTTAGCGGAAAACGCGCAGTTATCAAAGTGCTTGGATGCCTGCAGTCCATTTTCCGATAAATTTTATTTTGCTATTACACAGCGCTGAGAAATTATTGCTAAATTGGGCAGACTTTCTTAGGACACCAGTTAGTGCTATGTGGATATTTTGCTGGCATTATCTATACGACCAAACAGCAAGAGCTATTACAGCACCATGATAACTCATGTGGTTATGTTCCGACCGCATGAAGCGCACGAATATATAGGGATGTAATCAACAAAGCTCAGCTCAATTTGCTCTCTACCCGCAAAACAGATGCTCCGTTTACCACAGGGCTTATTCGATGCGCCTTTCGCGGCAACGTACTGCCCCAGCTAGTCGTATATTTGAAAACTGCCTCATAGGTTTCTGAAACGGAATAAATCAGCAAAGAATTGGGACAACTTACTATGGATTAGTGGCAGCTTTAGGGACGGGCTATAACGAACCGCGAAGTATAAATACATCTCACTAAGTTTGCTTTAAAGCAAAATATAGCCGCTCTTTTTCACAGCACCAATGATAAAAAAGAATTCAGTTTTTGTTTGCAAAAACAGCTAATTGAGAGTAGCCTAATTGAAAGAACGGGGCGCTACTAGCACAACACTGGGTATGAAATAATTGTTTTTCCACAGAAGATTACATTTTTGGGCAGCTACAAACTGCGGCGCGTTGTAGTCCTTGTGAATGTCGAGCTTTTAAACACCACGGCATCTGTGGTTTCTTGCAAGGCCTAGGGGTAAAGCCGAACCGGTTAATGGAAGACAAATATTCCGAGCCTCCTTCGACACGATTTCCAAGGTAGCTTATGAGTGCTGTGTTTGTGTCTAACTTAGATGTAGAAAGCTAGACAAATAGACATTCAGTGTCAATTTCATGCCCTTCACTCTTGCCTCTAATTCTAGGCTACCCCACTGCAGTGTTGTTCAATTATTTTATACCTTTTATACAGGTGCTTTCCGTGACACGAGGGGCTCATACGACAACCTTTACCGACTATGTGGAGCCTTGAACTTCTTGGCCGCGATCTTGCTCTCTGCGCAGGCATTCCTGGAGACCAAAAAGAGAAGCTCCGCTGCGAAACTATCTTGTACAAAATAAACCGAAAAATTTTCGACTAAATCTTTTCATACGGGGCACAAATGTGGTTTCCACAATACTGAAAAATAGATCCGATTGATTTCGAGTAGTGAGGCTTACACCTTTTGATTTATACCCCTGTGACACGGGCACTTTCAATCCTCATTGAGTCAATGCTCATCGAACTCAGTGCAGATCGACGGTTGTCAAACTGCCACTTTCAAGCGCAATCGAGCTGGAGCCGGCTTTACTCGATGGCGATTCCTCAAGTGTGCTTGAAGTTCCAAGCACAATCGAAAGCACTTTCTCTCTCACGAAGCTATAAAAATAAACACTAGTTAACAAACCAAATCACAATTGTTGTCGTTGTAAATGATTAAAATGCAAGGCAGAACATTTTCAGGCACTGCACCAGCTTTATACATACATATTAATAAATAATCTCGACACCGCGATTCAAGGTTCGCCATCACTCTAAACAAAGGTGGCGTCTTCGTGCTCGTCGACGCGCAATCTGCGAAGCGATGATGATCTGCGGCGCCAGAACAGAAACGCCGCAGTCTACACTGAAATCGCGGAGGCGTTGCGGACCCTCGGGCTACATCGCACAGCCTCAGAGGCACGCCACACGACACACGACTGTCTACGGATTTGGCTGCCACTGCCCCCAACTGCACAGTGTTGCCGGACATCACCATGTTATGGCTTTAGGAGGAACATTTGGTGCCAGCTAACACACATAGAATCTTCTCAAGGAGCATTGAAAATGCCCGTGTCGCACCGGATATTTCGAGCGTGCTCGAAAATCTCGATGTAGATCGAGTTCAATAATGATCGAAAGTGCCCGTGCGACAGGGGCATTAGTTATGGTTTAAAGGATTGAGAATAGTGCTGCACAGATGTGTTTTTCAACACTTCTGAAACGAGGCGAATTGGTCACCTGTTGTACACAGAGATGAAGTACGAATAAATTAGAGATCACTGTGGCTACCCTCATTGGGAGAAAGCGAATGCATTAACGCCTCGTCGGCACTCGTCGCCTCTCTTTAAAATTTTCTTTTTGTTTGTTAATTAATTGAAGTACTGAATTAGTGTAATTACCTTAGGCTTCAAAAAAGATCGATTTATTTACCACGATTATACCTTCTTTTGTCTTAATCCACCTTTTTGGTTTTTCAGATTTGGAGCCATGGTTGCTTTCCCGTCCACTTACTCTATTCCCGTCCATGCTATTCAACCGTACAATGGGTTTTGCTGATAATTAATAAACCAGATAATCTATGTCAATTAAATTTTTTGTTTGATTAATAATCCCTCGCAAAATACATTTTACTACGTTTCAAACTTTATTTTCACTCCTTTTCCAATTCTTTCCCTGCTCTGCAATCCATGGCTGTTTTCCTTTTGGCTCAATATATGGACGTCCGAGCTATTGCGTGTTTTTTCGGCATTTTTGGCTCTAATTATTTAACTACTCATCCTATCGACGTAACTTTTTTTCCGCAGCCTCCCCACACCGTCGTCTATAGATCACAACTATTCGTTTGATGCTGTCTCCCATCAGAACGTCTGAACTGCTGCGGACACGTTTTGAAGACATGTTTTGCGGACACGTTTCAGTGACGCGACCCCGCAGACGTAGCCTAGAAATGTTTTCCTATTAAAATGCATGAAGTTGCTCAAAAAAAGAAAAAGTAAGAAATTACTCAGATTGATTACCATTCCTCCAGTACTAACAATTGGAAGCGATAGCCATGCTCTCCCCCTAAATCTTCCTTGCATCTTCAGATGAGCTTTTTGATTGCACGAGTGGAGAGTCTGCGCTTCGAGACTAGGATATTTTTCGTGGATACCTCACTGAGGTTAACTCATGGCGCCGACACTTAGGAGCTAAACTGTCAGCTATCGATGGCGCGCTACAGCTTCCGCTTCTCTATGCTGGTATTTCGTTCAACTGTGAACTTCTCAGTGGCGCAGGTTGCGTAAAAATTCCTTAACTACAGAAATTTGACTCAATATGGGCGCCAAATTTAGATATACGAGCCCTATGATGAGTTTCCCCACAGGTCACGCTCAAAGCGCGGCGTTTTATTGAATAAAAGACTGCATCCTAAAGGCAGCATAGCCTGGAATTCGCCCTAATCGCAGGACAGCGCCGGGTGTTAGGATGGTTACGAAGGAAATAACCAACAAGATTTTTTTCAGTGTTTGTGCTCATCTGAGCAGCCTCACGAGTCAAGGAATCCATGGGGGTGAAAGGAGGTAAAAGCACAGTCGTTCCGAAGTATAGCGGGATTAGCACGTGATTGGCAGCTAACTTGGCTAATATTGTTATTGTCATTGTTAACGATAATGACAGTGGTCATGTAAAAGCGAGGAGAATTTAAGCTCGGCCGTACATCATGACAGCGATGGGCACATTTGCGAAAACGGTGCCTCCGTCGTAATGTCTGGATAAAAGTGTCGTAGCCGGAGTGAAGAGTTGGTCCTCATTCTCAATACACAACTGTGAACCGGTTTATTCAAAGGGACATTCTTATAGACAAGGCAACATAGCATAGGCACCGTAATCTTTGGTCTTTAGCAACGCCGCAGATACTTTCCAGGTTTTCTGATTTGGAGCTCTGCTGATGCTCTGGCAAACTCACAGAGTGCAATAATTCGCCAATTGGAATGTGCAACTAGCAGACAGGCGGCACAACAGCGTTGTCCGAACTTATTTAGGACGCATTATTGAGGCAAGAGGTTTTCGTGCTTTAAGATGAGGCCGAATTTGTCGACAAGCCGGTCAAACTGTGGCGGGTGTTTACTTTTTACTTTCGCAAATTAGCAGCCAGTGATTTTGCTGAACCAAAAAAATTTTGGTGGTACTCCATTGAATATGCATGCAGCGTAGCCTAGCAGCTTATATTTTAAGGCTATATGAAAGCAGGAAAACTTATCGACATACATAAGAATCCTATCATCGCTTAGCGTTGCCAAGATTTAAAACTGATTTACAATGCGAGCTTCGGTGAGTGCCCATTCCACGCAACGATGTTTTTCTTGAGCCAACGAAACATATCAGCATATAAATGTTAGTGAAGGAGACCTCAGTAGCATATAATACGCTGATGAAAACATCCTGCTCCTTAATGTTTAGAAGAGTAAACAGCACAGCATTCAGAAACTGCAGCTGCAAGTAGAACAGCGTATACTGAAAAGTAAATATGAACAAATATGATGATGTGTGGACCTGTCTTGGAAAGGAACTGCAGTTTACAAGACGTGAATTGTTGATAGTGTTAAGGAATCCACGCACCTAGGGCAAGTAGCAGCCGAAGGCTGTTATCATATAAGTAAAGTAGATTGGAGAGCAAGAATTAGGTGCGTGCACTTTCCAGGTGCGACTAAGTTGTGAATAGCAGCTCTTGCCCGAGATAGTTTTACCTCGGTGAAATCAGGGCATTTGATGTAGAGAGCAGATAACTAATGGTCCTTTGGGATAACAGGAGAGGTTCCAGGACAAGGTAAACGTAGGTGGCGGCACAGAGTGAGATAGGCGGATCGATGAGAGTAAAAAGTTTAGTGAGGACAGGATCGCAGTTGCCGCAAGAGAAGGTTAACGAGAAATCTTTGAGAGGTGTATTTGCCGTCTGGTGGGGCTGATGATGACAAGAGAAATTTCACCGTTTAAAAGGAAACTCTGAACTTTTCGCGAAGAACTTCCAGTTTTCTATTTGGCGTTGGCCGTTGGAGCTTTTGCTAAAGTGCGAGTGATTACGTCTAGGGCATCCTGAAGTTCTGCTCTTTGTGCACGCCAGCAACCCGCAGATGCGCGAACCGATCACCTTTATGAGCCGCTCAGCGAGACCACTAGGCTACCGCCGCATCCAAAACGCCTCGTGCTAAACGGCAGCACACTCTCGTGCTGTGCATTGGAGAGCGTCGTCTTCATCAACTTCTATCTGCCCCATCCCGCGGCACTGCCTGCTCACCGTCGTCTACTGCGTGACACAAATCCGTGCTTTCGCTCCGATTCGAATGTGGTAAACATTTTCTGTAGTTCTTGTTGAATGCTCAACGACAAATAATAATTACGTGCGTGAGGACACATAATTATGGCACGGCAACAGTGCGCGTTTTGGGTTCGCATTCTTGACGTATGTTCTGTGATATAAAGCACACAGGACCAATGAGCCGACGACTGGAATGTGTGATACATGACATGTGGATATGTGTGCCACATGACAACGTGATGCGCACTTAACCCGAGGGATCTTCGCGTCAAAATCAAGCAGCATCCTCGAATGTGCGCAGAGAGTCCGTCTACAAGCTGCGCACCGGTTCTTTGAGGACAAACGAAAATATTCTCATATTTTGCGTCAGGTGCGTGCACGTGTTGTCTCTACGGTTCGCAGCAGTTCCCCAATGTAATGGTGCTGGGTTTGCTCAGAACTGGAATTAAAAGTGTTTCATGCTAAAATTCGTCCTGTCTCGTCAACAGCAGTAGTTTCTGGCTGAGATGCGTAGCTAAAAATGCGGCCATTGGCTTGTAGAGGAGCGCACTGCGGTGCATTGCGGGAAATCCCGAGCACATCCGGAACTGCCGACTCTGTAGATGGAGCACCGAGCAAGAAATTCGGAGGTCGTGGATTCGGACCCTACCGACAGCACCTGGTTGTTTTTTCTGCTGCTTTTATAAAAAGACATCCTCTATGCTCCTCGGTTTCGGTGACTATTGGCTTCCGTCTTGTATTTCATAACAAGCGCCACTTTCAATCCCCTTATTCACTCTCTTTGGAGCTGTGTTACAGAGTAGCCCAATTTGTTCTACTGGTTGGAAGCATCTTGCCAGAAGTAGTATTGGTGCTGGTTTGCAGAAGCACAACGCTGGATCTACGGAAGCGACTGTAGGGCTTTGAATGTGGCTTTGGGGACGTGTGAGTCTGTGAAGGTTACATTTCTTTTCGTGAATGTTAGCGCGAAGTGCGAGGGACGGACTTGTGCTCAGGTTGGTAATTTGCCCACGCCCCTATGCGGAAGCTGCCCTTGCGGGCTGCCAAGTAGAAAGCGGTGATCTACCAAGTGAGGTGATTTTAATTTGCGCGCAGTGTCCTTTTAAATGCGAATGTGCGTGTGAAATAACAGAACAGGTGAGGAAACAGTTCAGTTTATATTGCACCTGAAATGATACAAACATTGAAATTGTCCGGCGGGATTTAAAGCACTCGTAGCCGTCAGAAACGCAGCACCGATGTTCTGGTTTCGAAGCTCGTACTTGTCGCCTCGTTGTCTGCCGGGCGGCTGCACTCCTCGTCTTCTTTTACGCCTACGGGTTTCGCGCAACTTCACTACAAAATGAATATTTATCTGTCCGGGTTCAAGCACTGCAGAATCCGTAGAACTCCTTTAAAGAATACCTTACGAAAAAGTCGGTACAAAAAACTTTTCGAATTTATTATGGTTGGCGGGGCGTGAAGAAGTTAACGCTTGGAAGTTAATACATCGGCAGACGCCAAATAAAGATATACATGTATATGCCCTGGAGTCCACATGGCATTTGATTACAATATGTTTCATGCCCGACTACAGCATGACAAACTTACAACAAGCTCGAGTTTGGTCGCATTCCTTTGGAACCCAAGTAGATGTGTTGTAGTTAGGAAACACATTTAGCTTTGGACTAGAAACTTAATAGCTGAGAAATTATGGTTAAAGCTGATAAACATGATCATTTTTATTTTTTATGAGGATGGACTGGCTCGGCATTTTGAGGATCCTCTGCTTAGCTTGAACGTCTATTTACTATTTGCTTCGGGAGGTGGGCAAATAAGCATAGGCGAGCATTTCGTCACAGATTTCGGTTCCACTCTGCCTGGCCCGGAACTCTCCGCGGTCCGTGTGGCGACGGCTTTGGCTCCTTGAGCTAGGCGCGGCCGACAGCAATGCTTTCAGGGCTTTCAACTGCTCTGCTGGACTCGGCAGAGTGGGCGATGAGGGCTTAGTTGTTTTCAGGTTGACAGAGACTTCCGGGACCAGCTGAACTGCCCCAGCGGTAACAAGCATGAATGCTCTCATGGCCGCTCCCATGGCAGTAGCATCCGGGATGCCTTTGAATGCGGACAGAAAGGAACTGAGCAGGGCTTCCAGGCGCTCAGCTGTGTAACAGACATAAATGCCGGTGCTCGGAGTCGAAATGGGGAACACTTGTGCGGCGTAGCCGTAGCAGATAGGTAGGACACCGGTGCAAAGGCATAAGACGACGCGTCAGTTATAGGCAATAAGCGAAGAACGGTCGAGGAGGCTTGCGGCAGAGTAAGAACCGGTGCACATAGCGACAGATGAGAGGGCAGCATTTAGCGATTCGCGCCGGCCATGCTTGGTTAGCATCCAGCATATGGCAAAGAAGGCGAGCGTTCGCATGCCGAAGTGCGCTGATTTGTCGGGGCCTCCTCTCTTCACTGTCAATATGGTAAGATTGTGATAGAAGAATGTGAGTTTCAAACAGGCGCGAGAGGGCGCAGCGGTGGAAAACGGCGACCTTCACGGCTCCTTCCGCTGATGTGCCGGTGAATAAGGCAGAAACCTAGATGGACTGTCCCTGTTCCTTCGGCCTGATGTGCTGTTAGAGTCGCTGGAATGCATGCCTAGCCTGCCGACCGTTCTCGGCGCATGCCGAGACCGTTCATTCTTGCAGCACTGACGACAACTTGCTGGTCCTTGCGCAACAGCGATGTGGCTACCACCCAACTCGATGATTCTTCCAGCAAACTGCAACCCATCAAGAGCAGCACCGTCGGTAGCAGGAACACGGTCTCCGCCACCTCCAATGACGGGTGAAATAAGTTCACTAGGTTTAGTGAAGGCAATGTAATTGTGCATCCAATGGATGTCGCCCATAAAGTGTGCAGGGCACGTAGCTCGTTTGCGGTCACCTCGAAAACCAAGGTGAACAAAATAAGACTTGCTGCGCTGGCAGATCCACCGACCACAAAACAAGCCAATACGAAAAGTGGGAGTGACTGCGAACCCGCGGCACAGAGGCAGGCCCCCAGAAGTGTTTCGGTGGCCGCCATAAAGAATAGTTTCCGACCATACCGATGAGACCAAGCATGAATACGGAAGAGGACAGGCTGAGGAGTAACTTTCGATCGCACACCAAGTCACAATTGCCTACTATGCTGTCCTTGGCGTAATGTCGAATTTCCACTCTTGACAGAACACCATGTGGGATCTTCTTGCAATGAAGAAAATCGAGAGAAAAACTTTAGCACTGTTCTTTGTTTGCATATAACTCCTTATATGATTATCTGAACAGGACATGCTGTTATCGTTCTAATACTCTTGTAGTCACTCCACAGTTATCTCGACACATTACAAAGTTTTCATAAATAATAATTAATAACTGAGGTCAGTGAGCTCAAGACATATTCAACTTATTATTGTTTTCTCCCAAAAGCCTTCTCCCATCGCCTCATTAGAGGAGAAAATTGGCAAATGTTTCCTTTTGGTTACGAATTGCAGACTTTACAACCGCATTAAGGAAATGCGCTCCTTTTACCAAAAAACTTGGAGACACACGTAAGCTCCGCCTTTAGGGCATGATGTGATACCATAATTGGCTCATTCGCGTATATGAAGAAGGTCCTCATACCCGTGCTGACGCAGTGGTGCAGCGGGTAAACGATTCGACACAGGTGCTTCCAGCGGTGCGCCTAGTGCGGGCCAGGTTGCTCTTCCTGAGCGATATTAATTTAACTGCCTCCTGCCCCTGTGGGTAGTTTTCGCACTATCCGGTGGGCAGGTTGTGATAACGCCGCAAGGTTACGTGATCAACTAGGTGGCCCACCTGCCTCTTAGGTTGCTCTCTGAGGACAACCTGCCAGAGCAACACCTGTGATCGTTCCCTCACAACGCCAATAACTGCAACGCCGGATTTTTTGGTCATGTAATGCTCAGAAGAGCAAGGTTCCAGGCCAGTTGATAATGAATTTAAAGAGAAGGAAGAGCGCGAAGAAACACGGACACACAAAGAAACGGCTCACCCACGAGCGCTCGTCTGTCTGTCGTTTCTTCGTGTGTCCGTGTTTCTTCTTTTTAATTCCATGTAATGCTATTGCGTCGAAAGTAACCTGGCAGCATGGTTTGGTTGTCACTGTGATGTTGTAGCCCGTACGGCTTCCCCAAAGATCAAGATGTCTTGAAAGAAGAAGATAATGTTTCGCATTACCTTACAGAGACTTGGAGCTTGGGGTGTGGCATTATTGCTCCACTTTACAGCTGAGAAGCAAAGCATGCTGCCTGGTCATTTTGGCAAATTCAAATCTAGCTTTTGTTAGCATAGCAATCAGCCATAACGTAAAAAAAACCTGCTCATACTGGAAAATTATAGGCACATTGTGCGATCCTCGATGGGCTGGGAACCGCGTATTTGCTTAAATATGTATAAGGAATTTATTACCACGTACAAGCGAGGTCACACCCCGCTCGCCAATAGTGCACTGCGCCTGAATGGGCCCGGATGCCTTTGGCGAATCTGAATGAAATAGGATGCAATGAATAATAAATTGTTACACGTTCACGTGGTCTGATGCGATGAACTGATGTTTGGGTGTGCCACAAGTGACTGCTAGATCTCTGGTTATTGCACATGCAATGCAACCTCCATATCATGTGTTGCGAGCAACTCAGACTTGCCTGCACATATTCCGTCAAATGTCTCAACATGAACACCACCCGCTAGTTCCTGCGTTACATGATCTTCATGTAAACGAAACTCGTCAAGTATTTGTAGAACACTGACAGCATCTTCGAAATTATGAGCATTGGACGAAAGATATGAGGCCCTCTGCATGGCTTGTGTTGACCACTCAGATCCAGTTGTCTGCCTGCGGGATAAATAGAAAACGCGACAAGCTGGTAATTGCTGCTAACGAATTACCCATGGGCCAATTATATATTCTTTATTCAGGTCACATTCAAGTCTATCTGATGGATGAAATCTTAAATATTCATCGACATCTTCATTCGTATTTCCCGAGCTGAATGAACGACGAGCATTTAAACCGGCTCACGCAGGAGTGTCAACGACCGCTGAGATGTATGCAATTTCTTTGACACGACTGTTCACACTACCTGTAGAAGCTCCACGTAAGTGGGTGATGTTCAGCGACTCGCAGGCTGCTATAGAATCCCTGGACAGCCTTAGTTCAGCGGCATGGACGACACGTTTGGTTTACGAAACACTTATGGAACTCTCAAAACCATCAAATACACTGCATTTAGCAGTATTTAGATGGATACCTGGGCATTGCTTTTTCAAAGGAAGCACAAAAGCAGATGGGGTGGCCAGGCAAGCTCATGCTAATGCTTCAACTTCTGACCTGCCTTTATCAAGGTGTAAAATCAGCCGTCTTTTAAAATACATGCAAGACAGAATGAGCGAAGAAATGCGGTCTCAGTGAAATTAAATAATTCAATGCTTTATTGCATGAACCTCTGTCCGCCTCACTCTTTTGAACCCCATTATCACTCAACAAAAGTGTATAAATTCTCAATCACAGCTTACGATTTGAAACAGCCCACACGAATCACTTTCTACATAGATTTGGGCGTTAAGATCGGAGAACATTGGGCTGAGAAGAATTAGTACCTGGCGTGACTTATCGTAAAGAAAAGATGCAGTGAGTTAGACTGCGAGGAGCTGTCTGTAGCAGTGCCGAATAAAATAACCAAAATTGAACTGTGCAAAATGATTCTTAAACACGTT
This sequence comes from Amblyomma mixtum, assembly GCF_055824585.1. Taxonomy (NCBI): domain Eukaryota; kingdom Metazoa; phylum Arthropoda; class Arachnida; order Ixodida; family Ixodidae; genus Amblyomma; species Amblyomma mixtum. The sequence goes on from NC_143013.1 coordinate 184,342,269, forward strand.
AGGAATAATGATCAGCTTGCAGATACATGGACATGGAACTTGGTACGGGGAGGTTAAAGAGAAAGCCGATCAGGAGTAAAAAGCGCGTAAAGCCGACCAGGAGGAAAAAGCGCGTAAGGGGGAAGCTGATCGGGAGTGGGAAAAAGAGAAGTAACGGCAAAAGTGGGAAGCTGAAAAGGCCGAAAGGGAACTAAAAGGATTACAGCTTGAAAACGAAATGCAAAAAGATGGCGTTTGTGCGAGAGCCGGAACATCTGAAAGAGCAAGCGATGCAGAATCGTATCGAATGAACAGATACATGCATTCGTGCGAGATCGATCGGGATATAGGACTGTACCTGGCCAATTTTGAGAGAACTTGTGAAAGGGAGAACTTTGCTCGCAGGACGTGGCTACAACGGCTTCTGATCCTCTTGCCATGTGAAGTAGCTGAAGTCATAGCGAGACTTACACGAAAGACGGAGCCTGCTGAAAAGATGAAGACTTTCAGCCCAAGATTTACGACAGCGCTTCTAGACCACAATGAAGAACGATTTCGAGGGCTACCCGGATTGCGTGTATGGCCTTAAGACTAACCTGCTAGGGTGGCTAAAAGGAGAGGAGGTCAACGGAAGCCGAGACAAAATCATCGAGTGTTTTTGCCTTGAGCAATTTTACAGAAGTATTCACCAAGCAGATAGACAAAATCATCGAGTGTTTTGCATTGAGCAATTTTACGGAAGTATTCCCCAAGCAGTTCAAGACAGGGAAAAGGTCGACACAGTTGAAAGAGCCGCTGAGCTGGCAGAGGAGTACGTTTCGCGCAGAAGGTTGAGCACTGAACAGGGGGCGTCACATGCTTGAAACGCGATGCGAGATCAAGGGCCTATCAGAAAGAAGCGGCGTGCTAGAAGTTCTGTGCAATCGGAAGCGTCAAATAGAGCGCCAGAAAAGCAGAAAGAACAGTCAAAGAGAGAGGGAGCTGACAAAGCCGCCACTTGGTTGCTACAACTGCAATGGTTTCGGGCACTTTGCAGCCAAATAATCGAAGCAGCGTTTGGTTTTCTCGTGCATCGATGATAGGGACGAGAATCTAGAGCTCCTTAGGCCATACTTGCACGAATTCTAGGTTAACGGGAAACCTTTCCAAGTGCTTCGTGATAGCACTGTGACAATGGACGTTGTCCATCCGTCCTGCGTTACACAGGACGATTTCACGTGGGAAGTCAGGAGGATGAGACAGGCGGTAGAAGAACACAACGGATGCCTGCCGATGGCTAGAGAGAGGATTTGCGGACCGTTTGTAGAGCTGTTAACTGGGGCCTCAGTTTCGAAGGCCGAGAAAATTCAATTCCCGTACCTTTTCTCGAATTGATGAGACCAATTGCTACGCGACAGAGGCGAGAAACTCGGAAGTGGTGTGGTACAAGATTTGAAAAGGTCTAAAAGTCTGCAGCTCGCATCTAAATTGAGTTAAATTCTCGAACCTCTGGTAGCTAGAGATGCACCAGCCAACCTACCGTTGGAAACCAATGAGGAGGGTGAAGAGCCAACAGGGTATAAAAGGCAGACGGATGACCCAGCAGATGAGCGACCAGAGGCTTCTATCACTGCGTCTGTAAATGAGGCAGAGAAGGCTGAATGGCCAGTCTTATCCCCACCTTCGCCTAACTTTGATCGCCTTCTGCAGGTGAACAGGGAGTCCCTAATAAAAGAACAAAAGCAGGACCCCACGTTGGAAAGATTGCGTCTTAGAGCCAAAGAGGGCATCGCGAGACGCAACATAACGGTGCAAGAAAAAGGAGGCTTACTTTACCGACACTACGAGGCCAGAAAAGGCAAAACATTTGATCAGTTGGTCGTGCCTGAAAGGTACAGAGCGGATATTCTGAGTCTCTGCCACGGGAATTGCTGGTCAGCACATCTCTGAATCAATAAAACAAAGGAGTAGCTGGAATGGAACACAAAGGAATGGAATATTACTAACCAAGATGTTTCAAAGATGCAGAACGCTACATGAAATCGTCTGATGCCTGTTAGCGCGTGGGCAAGCCGGGAGAGACATGGAAGGCTCCACCAAAAATTGTGCCACTGATCTCGGAACCTTTCCGCCGGCTTGTAATAGAAAGAGTAGGCCCGTCGCCCAAAACAAAGTCAGGCTATAAGTACGTGCTCGCTATACTTTGTCCCGCCACAAAATTTCTCGAAGCAGTTCTGTTGAAGGATTTGAGCTACGCAGAAATAGTTGACACTCTTTTGTCGGTGTTCGCGCGAAGAGGATGTCCAGGCGAACTCCAAGATTATCAGGCGACAGTCTTCACAAGCCCTTTATCGACCGCGTTCCTAGAAAGGTGCGTAGTAAAACTGCTACACAGCTGTGTGTATCATCCTCAGTCTAACAGTGTAGAAAAATGACATTCGGTGCTGAATTGGGTGTTACGTGGTCTTTATTACGAGCACAAAGACGACTGGGAGGACAGTCTGCCGGCCACACGGTTCGCTTTACGAACAGTCCCCTACGAAGCCTTGGGGTCAACCCCAGCAGAACTTGTGTACGGAAGAACCCTCCGCTCTCTCCTCCGAATGCTGGGAGAAATCTGTGAAGAGACAGGACAGAACCAGAGAGTGGTTGAGTACGTGCTTCAGCTACTTGACCGCCTTAATGATACAAGGGAGTTAGTAAACCAAAATATGAAAGCTGCCCAGGAGGCCGCCAAGGTCAATTACGACAAAAACGCCCGCCTTCAATCTTTCACCGCGAGCGATCGTGTGATGATACTCCGGCCATTGAGAAAAAACAAGCTAGAAGTTCAATGGTATGGTCCAGAGGAAGTTTTGCAGAAACTATCAGACGCTAATTATGTGGCAAAGGTTCCAGACAGACGAATGTATGTGTAGATGCATCAATATATGCAAGCATTTAACTGCTCACTTTCCTGTTGTTGATAGGTCATAGTGAAGAAAGATTTAGAAACCGCACTACTTATCCTGGCATCTTCGCTCAAATAATCAGAAATGTGGAGGATTTCCAAGCTTGTCGCTAAACGAAGACCGGTCTCAGGCCCGCGTGTCCAGTGGCCTATTGTTCTGCAATGGAAGAAAAGGGAAAGAGAAGAAAGAGTAGAGATGACGGTGGAGGTAAAGATGGAAGCGATGTGAAGCTCGGTGTTGAACAATAACAGCACCGGCAAACGTAGTAACTACGCACGTGGGGTTCGCAGCTGGTATGAAACACCGCACTTATATGTGTTTGCTATCTGCGTTCTGCGCGCCATTTCTGGTAGGGCGGACACTGCCAAGGCTACGGGCGGCACTTGACGGAAAACTCTTCATAGCTGCAGCCACGCAAAAGCTTACCAGTCGAGAACGACGGGGAGTTGTGGGTCGCAACTACTGGGCGGCTATCAGAGTGATTCCTTTCTTTTTCCGCCCGATAAAGGAAGACGCCTGACATGCAACGATTGGAAACGGATGGCTGCCTGTACGGTACATGAGCGGCGAACGGATGCCGGACACCGATAGGCATAACGTGAGTAATGCAAATGGTTCTCCAGTATACAAGAGAACTCTTTTTCTTCATCAGAAATTTACATCTGCATGGAACGCACAGCAGGCTTTTAGAAGGGCGTGTATGGTCCTTTGAGACACATTGATAAACGTTTATTCACTAAACGTTGCTCACGCAACTGCTGGATGAATAGTTTGGTATAGAGCAAAGGAAACTGCTTGATACTGCCCCCTTTTGTTCATTGAAAATTTCCCGTTTTAAATTGAAACATAAGCCAAATAACTAACAGTTATACAATAAGAAGAATTAGTTGGTCTTCTGTGGCCTTTCTATGTGCAGCCGATGAGTCCTGTGTTCAGAACATTTGTTCTTCCAAAAAGAACCTTGCATGATCACAAAAGCTGCCTTTCTGGTGCGAGTAACGAAAGCACGCCTGTTGTTAGCCAGAGATCTGCAACAACGGCTGACATCAAATGGTTCGCTTCCAGTCAACACGCTTCAGATTTACGAGTTCAGCTTCACACGGCATTTAGGTACACACACTTTGGTTAGGTCTTTCAAACCACTCATTTGTATCAGAAAGAAAAAATTCGTAAACCTTGTTTTATCGGGGTGTGGTGCTAAGAAATTGAATTCTTTGACCATAATAGTTTGAAGTGAGTAAATAAGGCTTACTGCTAATTTCATTTACATCATTTTACTGAACTTTGGTCATCAAAAGTATACTAACGAAGTAGATCGGTACACTTGGCAAGGAGTGAAGCGGACATTAGGAACTGGGCCTAATTTGAGAAGCGCTAAAGAGAAACGGTAACGTTGTTACGAATCAGGTCTTTCGCCATGGGCGAACATGAATTTAGGTATTTTTTTTAAAGTGATTTCATTGTGATGCATTTAAAGAGGAGCGGGAGGGGGTTGCAAACTTTTACAGCCCGTAAAAAAAGGAATAAAGATAATTGGTCTCCATATGGGGCGATATATTAATAGGGGTGATCAACACGTGAGAATAGTTTATGAACGTCGCAAAAATGTCCAGTCATAACATTAAGTATAATGAAAGAAAAAAAAACCAGGATAGTCTTCCAGTAGCAGGGTTAGTATTTTTAGTAGTTAGCAGTAGTAGTTTTTAGTAGTTTAGCAGGGTTAGTATTTCATTCAAGAGGGATTGGATTTGCGAGATCCGTCTTTGCCGTATTAAAACAAGCTTACTGGTTTTGAGTAATGCAATCATAGTTTTCTTATGGGGGTTGTATAGAATCACTCTATATGACCCGTAACAATGTTGAAGCGGTAATACTTTATGATGTTGGAATGTTTCTAACTAGACATACACGTAAAAGATCATTCATTGTGCTATCAGAGCGCTATTTAATTTGTTAGTGATAACGCGCGAGCTTTAAGCTTGTTGTAATATAAATGCCATTTGGACGCTGCATGCTGTAGCGGAAGGCAAATAGTTTTGTAGTTTATATTGAAAACCCCTTTGGGTAGGCGAGAGAAAGTAATGGCTGTGGATATAGATGAGTGAAGCAACTCAGCCACACTTGACACCCGTCAGAATTAACAGGAAAATCACATGGTGGTACGAACCTGTAATGCAGGTTCAATTTCAGAAATAGAACGGTCGAACGCAGTAATACTGAAAGGGCTTCACCGAGAAAACTAACGCGAACAACAGGAACGCTGTTTCCTCTTAACAAATATACTGTATCTAAGCACAGGCAGAGAGAACGTAAGCTTTCTGGCAGGAAAATAAAATGAATTCTAGTTGGCTGTTAGGCTGAGTGCAACTAGGTATAACTAAATTGGCCTGCTAGGATTTGCATTTATACCACTGAGTATTACAAGGAGCAATCCACGCGGTGCCTTCGTGAAAGAAATTGCAAAGACAACACAATAGTAATCTTCTGCTGCTCCACTGTCGCAAACAAAGGCTGTTCCATAAGTCAAAACTAATGCTCAAAAACAGTGTGAATTTTTTTGGAAAAGCAGTGTTGAATGCAGCATGACAAAGTATATTCCTGTCCACATTCTGTGGAGTTGTTTTTCCATTAAAAGTCCACATTCATTTCATACTGCACAAAAGAAATGTGTAAGAATTGGAGTGATCATTACCTGTGGAAACATGTTCCCTCATTTTCCGTAAACAGAACGTTGTTTGTTTTATATGCCAAAGCTTTTTTTTCTACGACTCGGGAGAGCTGTGTCGTCTTGACGGCAAGCAAAACGCGAAAAAGATGCTCGCACTCCGCATTTTATTCGGACTGTAGTGACACTAGATTCCCCCATGGTTGATCCAACGGCCAGTGCTAACAGCTCTTATTATTAGAACGACTACAAACAAGAGAGAAAATGACATGGAAAAGGATTATGCAAGCACTTAGTCTTGCGTGTGGCTGTTACTTCGTGTTTTAGGGTGGGTTGGAGAGTTTGAGCTAGAAACGGAGCATTTCGACGTCTGCCTTTGAAATCAGCGGCCATACCCTGGTTTATGCAGGATTAACATTCCAGCGGGGAGAAAGCGTATTGAATGCCATTTTCTCTGCATCTGCCGGGTCTATTGCTCTCTGCCAAAATCCAGCCGCCTGATACAATACCGCGAAGTACCTGGCAGAGCTCAGCTACGAAAGCGTCCCCTCCACTTTGAGGATGGGGCACCGATCGATACGAGTGACGGCACTGACTTTACGACAGTACACTACCATTCGGTAGAAACATCAGGGTTATCGGCTAATCAAGCCGATACCTCCCATGACGACTCGATCGCGGTATAGTAGAAGAATTAATCAGATCCTGCCGATGTCGTTAGATGCTGCGAATTTGTGGCAGTGGCCATCCTAGGGCTACCAGTGCATTCAATCCTGCACTGGTGTTTCCGTAAGCGCTATCACAATTTCGCGAGGGTGAGTGGTGATAGAGAGCCTCCATGCCACTGTTCCGTGTAGTCCTGCAATGCAGGTAAGTTACGGTGCCGCTCCCACCTGAATTAAAAATGACCGAAAACTGCCCAAGCAAGAGACACATACGTCAAACGCAGGTGTCAACTGGAGATTACATCAGGCTGTATATATATTAGCTTCCTTTGAAAAGAGGTCAGACAGAATAGCGCCCAAGCAAATCAGGGCATGTGTTGATTCGACAGACGTTTTGGACCAGCGAGCGCCGAGAAATGCCCCCATAAATAAAATAGAGCATTTAATGAACGGCCGATTCCATGGGCCTGCAAGAAAATACCGGATGTGACCGTTCATATCCGGTGTTCTTTTTCAGACCTATGAAAAGCGTCAGACGCCTTTCATGAAGCTCATTATGTTATTAATACCTCAAATAATTCATCTGGATTGTGTGTAGAGAATCGGCCGATAGGTAGTGTTTTTTTTTCTGATAAGAGAGGAAACTTTAACTTAAAGCGAGCCAAACCATCGGCAGTTCTAAGGCCTACTTTTCCTAAAAGTTTTCAGGTCTTTTGAGAAAAGCAGCATAGTACGTGGTTGCTACAATAAAAGGATCTAAAACTGAATGGGAACGGATGGTGGAAGAGCGCGTTTCTTCGAGTAGTTTATCGCTGCGGTAATTCGATGAGGCAAATTGGCGCTTTTTACCGTCCAGGCTCTATTTTGTGCCGTATTTAAAAGTCATCTGTACACTTCTGGTAACTATACTATGAAAAGAATGTAATTGAATATAGTCGTTATGGTGCCTGAAGCCGTTTGGTGTAGAAAAGTAATAGTAGAAAGTGAGGAATCAGAAGGGATGTTCACTTCGAAGGTAAGTGTCTGGCTCGATTGTTTACAAGGCCCGCGTGAATGAAATGAACAATTTTGAAATTGTAACGTAGAGTACATAGGGACCGTGCAAGGACGCCTGCATTATATTCACTTTCTTAAACATCAAACGGAGCCCAGTTATTCATTAATTTGCTCTTCTATGAGGAATTTCTGTTCAAACTTTTCAAGGTCATGAAGAAGGATGCTGAGGACAGTGGTTACCAGTACATGAGCACATAAACAAGGAAAATATGTTTGCGCTAGCGATACCACACAAAATCAGCGCAATGTTCCCAGAGGATGCAGAAAGAGGAGACGAGACACAAATGGAAAACCAACTAGCTCGCGATGTGTTGTTCATGCGCTAGCAAACTAACTCTGTTAAATGCATGGCTGTTAGGAAGCAAACTTAATGGCAGGAACCTCAAGCCTGTCTCTTATAGCGTGAATAAAAAAGATATTTTTCTAAGAAGGGTGCAGATCCAGACTAAGACAGCATGCCCCAGGCTGTTGGTTATGCTTTCACGGTGTACTCTTTAAATATGTAGGGAATAAATGTTCAGCTGCAAGCGTACAAAATTCAAGATTTACGAGACTATGAGCCTGATTTCGTTCCTATCAAAGGACAGCTTGTCGGCAGACTACTGAGACAAAAAATGACAAAATGGTTGCGAGTTTATAACGCTGTAAGCAACGTTAGATGGGTTCTGATCGCAAAGAGGTGTAGTTACACTGGAGTTCATACTGTAAATTGGATGCAATAATCACTCCGCCTCTTCAGCGGAGACCTAGGAGTTAGCATATTCCCCTGTCATGCGGAAGATGCTAGATGGTGCTGGAAAGCATCTCTGAGCACCTCTGGGCCGTGAGCAAGCCCTCTCCGGACACTGAATATGACCAGAGATCTATGTGTACGGCGCCGCCTTCGCCAAAATTTCTCGCAGTAAAGATAAGGCCCCCGCTCTAAGGAAAATCCATTGTTGTCGATGGTGTCATCGCGACTCGCGGCGTTGTGAGTGAAAAAGCAGGCGGCCACCTGACACCTGGGCCATGTAAACCTGTGACGTCTTCACAACCTGCCTACCGTGGCAGGTGACAGTTAAATTAAGCGCTCAGTGCCGCTATTGAGGAGCAAGCAGGGCCTCGCTGCGTCACGCAAACACATTCGTGGTGTGTTGGAAGCAGCCACATGCCTGGACAGTGGTGCATCGCGTAACCACTGCACCATTGAGCCTAGAATATTATGAGGACACCCAGCAGTCTAGGGATGCAAAGCACAGAATGACCAATTGGGCATATGTGAGTATTAAGCTTGTCGGCTTGTCACGCTATAAGAGACAGGATTGAGGTTCCTGCCATTAAGTTTGCTCCCTAAGAGCAATGCATTTAACAGAGCTAGTTTGCTAGCGAAAACATATTTTACGCTGTTTATGTGCATATGTACTGGTTTGGTTTGGTTTATTGGGGTTTAACGTCCCAAAGCAACTACGGCTATGAGGAACGCCGTAGTGAAGGGCTCCGGAAACTTTGACCACCTGGGGTTCTTTAGCGTGCACTGACATCGCACAGCACACTGGCCTCTAGAATTTCGCCTTCATCGAAATTCAGCCACCGCAACCGGGTTCCAACCCGCGTCTTTCGGGCCAGTAGCCGAGCGCCGTAATCACTGAGCCACCGCAGCGGGCAAGCTTATTTACTGGTAGCAACTGTCCTGAGCATCATTACCACGTGCCGCTGCTGCTGCATCTCAGTAATTCACACCCTCAAACCACATTCATAAGCAGTATTTACACTTCACGTTCACGTCACATTTGCACTTAACGTTCAAAGTAAAATAAGAACACCCACAACCTAGTAGCTCCCCTCACGATCAGTGCCTCTTCTCTCTAATGTCCACTCTCGTTCACACTAAAATTATGAACAATCTGAACAAATTGCCGCTACGTCATTAATGACGGGCCAGATTATTCTGCTGCAGCAACGGCCTCGTATGATTGCGTCAGTTCTGCAAGCGAATGGCCCCTAACACTTCCTCTTTTCTTGCACATTTGCACTTTGCGCTCAAAGTAAGATAGCTACACCCACAACCTAGGGGCTCCCCTGACGATCGGTGCCTCTTTTATCTAACGCCCAGTATTGTTCACACTAAAATTATGAAAAATCCGAACAAACTGCCACTACGTCATTAATGACGTGCCTGATTATGCTGCTGCAGCAACAGCGTCATATAATTGCGTCAGTTCTGCAAGCGAATGGCCCCTAACACTTCCTCTTTTCTTCCACATTTGCACTTTGCACTCAAAGTAAGATAGCTACACCCACAACCTAGAGGCTCCCCTGACGATCGGTGCCTCTTTTATCTAACGCCCAGTGTTGTTCACGCTAAAATTATGAAAAATCCGAACAAACTGCCACTACGTCATTAATGACGTGCCTGATTATGCTGCTGCAGCGACAGCGTCATATAATTGCGTCAGTTCTGCAAGCGAATGGCCCCTAACGCTGCCTCTTATGTTGCCTTGCGCGATCTTACAATTGATGGCCCTGAATTTAAGCTGCGTATTCAAGAAGGCAAACCCTCCGGCTGGGATTTCCTTCTTCAGGAGCATAACTCTATCCTTCCTCTATCTGGTAATTGTGAATAACACTATTCATGAATACCCTACCGACGCAGTGGTGTTGATCCTGTTAAAGCAGCTATACATGTTCAATGGTTGGCACCACTTTCTGCCGTCCACTCGTTAGTGCAATACCCCTCAAGAAGTAATTCCCATTGTTACCAAGCCTCAACGCATTTCATTTCTATCTGTCTCATTTGATGGTTCGTCCCAAACATCTGTACTCTACTTTGGGTAGCTCCTACATCTGCGCACTCTTACCCAGGTTTACCCTTACTAGTTGGGGGATATTGTAATGGGCCCCACTCAGCCTGCGGATACACTATTGACACTATGGACTTAAAATTTACGACACGTTTTTCGACCAATCGTTTACACTTCTAAGCCATTCCTCTAATTATGCCCGCCCGCGTGCCCCTCCATCGACTACGATACTTGCGTGGTGGCATGGCCCCGGCAACCCTCACTGGTCTTGCGAAGCAGACACCGGGGGCAGTGATTACTCCCCCATTATGAATGATTTTGCCTCAAGTGCATTACGTGAAATTCGCCACAAGATTCATGTCACTTCTCGGAACCGTCTCCGCATTATGGCCGCCTCGTCTCATTAACAACTACCTTAGCCCTTCCTACCTTCATGCTTGGGTAACTCAGAATAGTTTTTTGTTTCCACTGACAACGAAGATCTACCAAATCCTGACCTTCACCGCCTTAATCTATGGGCACGGCACAAGCAACTGCACGTATACGTCATTCAGCGTCCTTAAGAACAAAACGCGCAAACGAAAATTAACAGAGTAACCGATAAAGCCCGTTCGTACTCCAAACGCACTCTCTGTCCACCGAATTCACTCGTTCCAGCTCCAGGTCCCCGCCTGCATATATATCAATTAGCAAATGACCTGAAGGCCATAAAAGAGACATTCTCCCCCGCGATGCTGCAGTCCACCATCGTGATCCAATCCTCTTTCGAATCTCGTCAACATGGCTCCTCGCCATCAAACTGAGATCTGACAACGAAAATACATATTTTAATAGGTTTTAGGCGCAAAAAAACAGACAGACACATAGGTGGGTAACAGGACGAAGCGCCAACTTCCAACTTCAGTTGGAAGTTGGCGCTTCGTCCTGTTACCTACCTATGTGTCTGTCTGTTTTTGCGCCTAAAACCTATTCAAATATGAACCAAAACCAACTAGCCCAGCAGCAAGTGCTCTTAGAATGAAACTGCAGGAGCTTTCGTCGCAAGCCAGGGAACCTGCAGCGACTCATTCAAAGGCTCAACAGCCCACCAGATGTAATAGCACTGCAAGAAGCTAGTGGCACGGCAGAATTGACGGGCTTTAACGCATAACTGCCACAGGGTTACGATGCGACGGCGCCGTCTAGCTCGTTTATTTCCACCTTTGTGCATCGCAACATCAGTGCTATACAACACACACTATAAAGGACACTAAAGAAGACTACACACTAGTGGTAATAATACATAAGAAGATGGGGGACACAACCCTTTTCGTCCTAAACCTGTATTGCTCCCAGAAGAACAAGGGCACTGGCCTGGTCAACCTTATGGTTAAAACCCTTAAACTGCAGCCAAAGCACAGTTGGTGGTTGTCGGCGCCTTTAACGCGCCGCACCAGGCATGGTGGTACAGGAAAGCTACCCCTAAGGGAATTAACTATCGGAAACAATACAGAATCTAGAGCTACCCATCCTTAAAACCGCCAGGAATACACACGCATAGGCAATAGCGTCAGCGTGGACACCTCTTCGGATCTAAACTTAGCTAGAAACATTAAGGTCGTTCAGTGGTGTAACACAGGACGCGCATTAGGCAGTGATGACTACATGATATCCACATCATTTCACACCACAGAAAGCCTCGATCGCAAAAGCGATGGTTACACATGGGGATAGGATGGGGGATGGTCACACATGGGGACGGGCACTAACACAGACCTTCTCGGGGACCTACAGAGGCGTTATTTAACCACTACCCCGGATAACCCACTCCCGGATTATCAGGGTCTCCACAACGACAAGTTGGATGCAGACATCATAGACGCCGAGGTGTGGCATGCCCTCAGTGTACTCCGCACCACCTCGGTGGCTGGAATGGACGAAGTTACAAGCAAAATGCTTGCAAAATGCTTGTAATTCAAAAGAATAGCCATTCTCTCCCAACTAGGAATAGGCAACGCACCTCCGAGAGGAGGCGCAAAAAATCTGCTATTGAAACATATCAGGAAGAACCTGCTCATAAAACCACTCCCCAAGAACATGCACCCTGTGCACCACGAGGGACGTCATCGGGCCAGAGCACGCCCTCTGCATGAATAGTACGGACAGCACTAGGGAGTGGCGTGCGCGGATGCCACGGAGTCCCAACGGAAGGCCTACGCATTGATGGCGGTGGAAGGGCCCGACGGATTGCTCACCGCCACGGTTTTTAAAAACCCCCTCCGCGGTGGCTCAGTGGCTACGGCGCTCCGGTGCTGGCCCAAAAGACGCGGGTTCGATCCCGGCCGCGGTGGCTGATTTTCGATGGAGGCGAAATTCTAGAGGCCCGTGTACTGTGCGATGTCAGTGCACGTTAAAGAACCCCAGTTAGTCGAAATTTCCGGAGCCCTTCACTACGGCGTCTCTCATAGCCAGAGTCGCTTTTGGGGCAGTAAATCCCAATAAACGAAACGATTATCAAAACAAGCGCTTCCGAGAACGTGGAGGAGGCGGCAGTGGCTTTAGCTATAGCTAATGCCACCGCTTATATTAATTTCAGCGACTCAAAATTCCTCGTTCACAATTTCGCGAGGGGCCGAATAGCACCCGCCACACCTTAGCATTCTTCAAAAAGCAGCCCAACCTCCCAGTGTGGTCAGACTGATTTGGATGCCGTCCCACTCGGAAAATGCGGAGAAAGAGGCAGCTCACAATAAAACCTGACGTTACTTCAACCGTGCAGGCAGCTCGCCTATTCATCCGGGGTTTACGAGAGACGGCTGTTTGCCCGGGCTCATCCGTGCCTATGGATTTCCGCATGCGTGTGCATGCACGCTATTATTTTCGTGCGGGGATATCTATACCGGTGTGAGTGTTTATCTCTGCGCCTATGCGTCTGTGCATGTGTGTGCACTGAAGCTCCGGAGGATATTCAAGGATCTTTATGCGTGCGTACGCGCATACTTGTGCGTCATGCATCTCTTAAAGCCTGCGCACACATGCTCGCCAGTGTATGCGCACCAATGTTTATGGTTCTTTGCGCGGGCACCTGTGTAGCCATATACACGTGCATGCGGGTGCACAAAAGTTCCTGTTTTCGTGCGTCCATGGTTTTGCTTGTGCGAGCATATACCTCTGCGTCTATGGGTCTGTGCACGCCTGTGCGCACATGCTGCTGTGGATATGCTGGGATGTTCATGCTTGTCTGCGCGCATACCTGGGAACCCATGCATCTGTTTTAGGCTTCGTCTCTACGCAGGCTGCAGTGTTTCCGCGTATATGTTTATGCGCGAGCGAAAGAGAGCGGGTTATGCGAATTTGTCCTTTTGCGCGCGTGTTGTGCGCGGGTGTGTGTCAGTGCATCTGTCTATGAGCGGGCGTGCACTTGTCTCATACCGGTGAGCGGATATTTGCGCACGCCTGCGTCTGTGTGTGAGTGCAAAGATTGTGCAAATATGTATATATGATTGAGGGCTCGTGCATATGCACTCGTGCGTGCTTGCGCTCTACATTATGAAGTAGTGGCAGGCTGACATGAACAAATTAATTTTAAGATACACTCTACATTAGAGCTGCAGAAGCTTCTTTTGTTACTACCTATAGAAAATTTATTTACGGGCTTATTTTTTTTTCTTTATTGCCTGGCTTTGGCTCATGACATTGCACAACAAAAATACACATGACGCTATATACATACGACACTGTCGTGGTCAGCCAGCACAAGACTGGCTTCGTCAGCTTAAAATTCCAGCAACATATACAACGGCTCTAGTCTTGAGAGCTACTCGGGAGGCTCCGCAGCTGCTTTTTGGATTGCAAGAAACCAGTCCATGCTTTCCCGAAAATAAATTCGGGCCGGTCGTGCGTCTTTGTCACAATGGTAGCCTGCCATTCTGGAGCGCCATATACAGTGGAGGCCCAAGAGCATTATGAGATCAAAAGGTGCCCCATCCTCATTATCAGTGTTTAAATAGCGAATTCCGTGCGCTTCAAGTGGCAGCTCTTCCTTTATGGTCCTTTGTAACACGTCCCAAAAATAAACCCCTTCCCAGCAATGCAAAAAAACATGGTCTATTGTTTCAGGCTGTTTACAAATTAAGCAGTTCGATCCCCATGGTAAAAAAAAATCCTTTCCCTCCATAGACTTTTTAACTGGTAACGTCCCGGTGTGTAACTTAAAAAAGAAAGTCTTTACTCCTGGTGGCACCTGCATTTTCTTCACCCTTTTTAAAACATCCCCTCCCGGGCCTCCACTGTACAAGGCCCTGTACATGGGCTCTGGGAAAACAATATCACAAAGATCATTGTACAACTTTTTCCTTGTACTTTTCCACAAATAATCGGTGGAAAAACGCGCCGAAAGAAACCGAACGCTTGCTACAATCTCTTTGTAGTAACCAAAAGTTCCACCAGAGAGCTCTTCTGTGGATACCACAAACTCCGGCAGCAATCGCCGCAGCTTCACTTGGCACACGGTGCGCAAGAACGGGTCTGTGACGTCGCGAAAAAACAAAAAGCGGTTCACTAGCTGCCTTAGAAAGAGGTGCCCCAGCCCTAGCCCCCCGTCTTTTACCCGCCGGAACAGGTTCGTTCTGCTACAACGTTCCCATTCGGACGCCCATATGAAAACTGCAAAAATCCTATGTAGCTTCTGAACGTTCACACGCGAGCAATGCAAAACCTGCATCACATACCAGAGTTTGCTAATAAAAAAAAGATTGCAGACTGTAGCTCTAGCAAAAATTGAAAGGCTGGTGCCTTTCCATTTCCCAGCTCGGTCACGTGCGTCTTTAGTTTGCTCTTTCCAATACTCCTCGCTATCGTGATAAGCATCGAACGGAACGCACAAATACTTGCCCGGGGCCGTCGCCCACGTTACGTTGGCGAAATGATCCGGGTGGGATGGCCACCATCCATGCCAGAGCCCAAGGCACTTGGACCAGTTAACCCCGCTACCTGTGACTTCGCTGAAAGCGCGTACACACCCGACACTTCACTTATGCTCCCCTGATCAACCGTAAATACTGCAACGTCATCTGCATAGGCCAGCAGCTTAACTTCAGCTGCTTGTAACCTAAAGCCATTAATACAATTTTTTTCTATGATTTTCATGCACAGCGTTTCGATGTAAATACAAGACAAGAGAGGGCTGAGGGGGCAGCCCTGACGCACCGAACGCTGCACGCTAATGGGGGCCCCCAGACTCTTGTTAACAATCAGTCTCGTCGTGCAGTTTCGATACGCCACGGCTACACCCTTACGGATAACTAAACCGACGTTCACATGGTCTAAAACGGTAAACAAAATTTCATGGGAAACACGATCAAATGCCTTTTCGAGATCAATCTGAAGCATCGCTACTCGCCCATTGATGTCGTCACAGCTTTCAAGCACACTGCGCGCTTTGTGAATGTTGGAAAAAATTGAGCGCCCTTTGATTCCACATGTCTGGTGGGGTCCAACAATATTTAATATCACTGTCTGCAGTCTACGCGCCAATACCTTCATAAAAATTTTGTAGTCCACATTAGTGAGTGCTATGGGTCGATACGCTGTAACCAATTGTAATTTCTCTATATCATCCGTTTTAGGTATGAGCACTGTATGGGAGATCCCAAAAGACGGAGGCAATACGTTAATTTCATAGGCTTCATTGAAAATTGTACACAGCACTGGGGCAATTTCGTGCTTAAATTCTTTATAAAATTCCGCACTGAATCCATCTGGTCCTGGTGATTTTCCTAGGTTTAACTGATCTATCGCGTGCTCTACCTCGCTGTGAGTTATTGCTAGTTCCATTTTCTTTTTGCTTTCTTCGTCAAGCCGTGGCATTGCACCAAGAAACTGATGCGTAAAGGCTACTGCGTCTACAGGAGTCGATGAAAAAAGCCTCTGGTAGTATTCGTTAAAGGCTTCTTTGAAGTGGTCAGTGTCTGCCGATAAGATACCCCCCCATTCTATTTTATCGGTGTGATTTCTTTCAGCGCGCGCTTTTTCTAGACCAAGAGCACGTTTCGATGGCGCTTCGCCAGCAGCTGTGTCTTCCGCCCTTGCCCTCACTAGTGCTCCGCGATAACGCCGTTCTTCCATAAGCTCTATCTTTTGTTTTGTTTTCCTGACATCTTCTATCCCTTTCCCAGGGGTCTCTGCATTCCTGCTTCACCAGGGTTTGAAGCAGTGCCCTTTGAAGGTAAGCACGGTGGGTAAGCATGCGGGTAAGCAATGTAAGCACTGCGGTTGGAATGTTATGAAGGCCTGGTTTTCTGTCATGCCAATCACAGCCAGTTCAAAAATTTTCTACAGCGATGAATGGCTTTACTCGCTGGATCCGATATATCACCCGAGTTAGCATCATGAATTGGCGATACCTCACAAAGGCGAAAACAGCCGCCGCGGTGGCTCAGCAGTTATGGTGCTCGGCTGCTGTCCCGAAAGACGCGGGTTCGATCCCGGCCGCGGCGGCTAGAATTTCTTTGGAGGAGAAATTCTAGAGGCCCGTGTACTGTGCGATGTCAGTGCACGTTAAAGAACCCCAGGTGGTCGAAATTCCCGGAGCCCTCCACTACGGCGTCTCTCATAGCCTTAGTCGCTTTGGGACGTTAAACCCCATGAACCAAACCAAACAAAGGCGAAAACAAGCCGTGCCGATTACATGCAGGCAAATACTTTCGCAATACGCGTTGCTCTTGCGCGAGTAGAACTGTGAAAAGTTTTTCAAAGGTGTCTTCTCTACTTTCTAGAGAAAAGAACCACAAAATTTCGGGATGAAGTTCGGCTCAAATGGCGAATACGGAATTCCGCTAGTCCCCTAGCGCATTCAGTGCCGAGGATTGACTTCATTTGTTAAAAAAGGAATGAGTGATTTGTTTACGCCTCGCGAGGTGTTGCTGTGTGGAATGCAACATTTATTGTTTCGTTCAAGGCGTCGGTACAGGTTTCTGAAGGAGTTTTTTTTTTATACCAACAGACAGGTTTCTACGTAGCCTGTGTGAAATATGTCTACAACCAATCAATAACTTAAGCCGCCTCATTTCTTCAGTGGTTGCAAGCCAGGGCCGACCTTTCCTCCTTTTCCTCGCTTAGAAATTTCTCTCTCTCTCTCTCTCTGAGTGGTTAAGGCACTCAGCTGCTGTCCATAAAAATCAGGTGCAATCCATGCAATGGCAGTCGCATTTCGATGGAGGTGAAATACTAGAGCTTCGGGTTTTCTGGGATGTCAGTGCACGCTGAAGAATATCAGGTGCTCTCAACTATCCGTAGTCCTACACACCCCGTCCCTCACAGCCTCAGTAATTTTCAGCATTAAACCCCATAAATCATGCCATGAACTATTTAAATGCTTAATGACAGAACTAGGGGAGGTCACTTGACTTATTCAGTGTGCTATCCTTTAGCAGGTCTGGACACTATACATGAAAATAGCAACTTCGGCATCGATACCTGTTCCCCTCAAAAACTGTATTTCCGATGTCGTTGCAGGGTACCTAACGAAAACTGATTTCCGACACAGATGAAAGGGTTTAAAAGATAGCGAACGCACCGATTTGCTTAAGCGACAACTTTTTTAGCCTGCGCTGTCGATGAAGCTGGCTTCGTTAAAACTTTATTACTGAAATAATGCTATGGTGCCGCTGAAACAAGCATTGCCCTAAGCAGCTTGGTAAATTCTTCTTTCAAACATGATGTTGCACATGCAATCCGGTCTTTGAGCATTGGACTACATAAGAATAAACTTGTAACTGTTTACGATATCCTTCTTCTGTTACTCCAGTATTTACCGGTATTTACTCCAGTATTTACCATTTTACGTCGCCTACGAAGTGCAAGCTCAGCGCGCTTTGGAAAGCCGAATAAGTATTTCCCCAGTGCCATGTTTGCACTCTAAACATTAATTAGCTTAAATGGAGTAAAAAAGGAGCAAGCCCCGCTCTAGCGCACACTCTTTTTGTGGCAGGGTATACTTCCCGCTCCATGGAGTAGGCTTCTATTAGTAAAAATACAGAATACTTAGGATAGCAGAGAAAACGATTTGCGTCTTCAATACATACGATGATTTGTAAATCTAACAGTTTCGAAGATTATAACAGAGGTATCGATCTCTTTTATTTGCATTCCAAAAGACCTCTGGTGCCACGTTTAAGAGTCCTCCCTATGATAACTATATCAGGATTTGTTTAAGTGGAAACACAGGCTATTTGGCCTTGGAAGGTAGAAGGACACAAAAAATAGATACAGGCAGGACGAACGCTGCCAGCGTTCAGTAATCGCTTTCATTTATATACTTTTTTACTTTACGGCAGTACCAGTATTTACCAAAACCGCCTGTTGGAAAGAACCTAGTAATGACGCAGTACTTTAAGCGATGCCAATAAAAAAGCCACTTTTCAGGACCACTCCAACACGTTCCTTTGTTGTATTTGTTTTAAGTGCTCTTTTATTAACGGATAAGAATGAAGCATAGCCTCGTCGACTCGAGGATCCTGAAGATGTAGCTCAGTAGCGCCTGTTGAGAACTTCGGCTTGTAGCGTTGCTTCTCGAAGCGAGAGGAATGCGTCAGCTCATGCATTGGACGCTTCCAGCACTGACGACTCCACTGAACCCCGTGTGAAAAAATTCTGAACCTTGATCGTGCTACTCTCTAAGCTTCTGAGCATGAAGACAAAAGTTTTCTCTTTGTGTCGGCAACCACCGCAACTTAAAATAGGGATGAAGGGGTGATATTTGTACTATAACGGTGAGCCTTACTCCTTCTCTCTTATTTCTAGTAGTGTGCAGAAGGGTAAACGCGTCAGCTGTCTGCCAAATGAGGGATACAGACATGGAGACGGCTGACGCCAACAGAGTTGGAATCATATATTCCTCATTCTTGCCTTTTTTGAGTGCGCTACCGGATGAGCGCGCGTCACGGGCCCAAACTCTGACTCACAGCAGGCCAACAACTTGCGGCGCACTTCTTTCTTTGAGTATCGAGTATCTTTAAAATATATTCTACACTGAAAATGTATTTTCG
Organism: Amblyomma mixtum; assembly: GCF_055824585.1. Lineage (NCBI taxonomy): Eukaryota > Metazoa > Arthropoda > Arachnida > Ixodida > Ixodidae > Amblyomma > Amblyomma mixtum. The sequence goes on from NC_143013.1 coordinate 184,361,370, forward strand.
ATACCAAAAATCAGATAATTTCCCTTTTGGTGAGCGTTACCTACATCAAAACGCAATGAAAGATTGTATCGAATATAGGGTGTCTTCGATATCGCCTATCCCTGTCTTAACACTGTCCTTTGTCCTCGTATTGAAGGAAGAAAAAAGTGACTGAGAGAGCAAAGCAAAAGCCAAATCAATTCCGATCCCGTGGTTGCCGCGATCACGAGAATGATGAGACGTTCGTGTTCGCGGTAGAATGATGTGGCTACAAACGTAAGCGACCTTGCATTCCGCGCGGTAACTTCTTTTACAAGTAACGGCTTTCATAAGCCGCTGGCAACCACTCAGCACAAGGCACTCCGTAGACGGAGCATCAGGAAGCAGCGGAGCCTATCGATGTGCATCCGGCGTCTGGCTGCAGCAGTGTAATGATCCCTGAAGATTCAGAACTGGACTAATTATTCCAACAAGCCCGTTGTCTCACTGCAAGCCTGGTTTTGCACTTTGTTAGAGGAGAGTGGGGCGAAACGACCTATGAGGCAAAACGTGACTGTTTGGCGCTTAACGGGCCCTTACTTTCAATGAGCATGCATTAGCTTCTTCCCCAGCCTTCCGTTGCTGCGCCGCTTACCTACGCCGAAGATTCAAGGCAGCCCCGCCGGGAAGAGTTTGTTTCGTTTCGAGCTCCCACATGCTGCAACAAACTTGCACCTACCCTGCTACCGCACCAACAAGTTCACCCAAAGAGCACACCGGACAACGTGCCTATTTGTTATGCCTGTGGCAGTGAAGGCCACGTGGTGCGTCACTGGCTCCACCACGTCCTGTTCCCTGCTGCCGATGCCGGTACTCGTATCTACGCCTATGCCCTTCCATTGCACTTCCACAGTAATTTACCTGCCGAGACCCTCGACCCTTCCGATCGCCACACGCCAGTTCGTCAGGGCGTTCTCCTTCCCCTAGTTTCCGCTTGGTTCTCCCGATGCGCCATTGCCATACTGCGCCACCGGAAACCAAGTGAGCGCAGTTCTGCAGGCAATAACTACGTGTTAGCCGAAAAGTTCAAGGCCTGGCCTTCCATCGTATGTGATACAGGTTTCTATGGAGGTCTCCGATGCTTTTGCCCATATTGGTAGCGGTGCTGCCGTGTCTGCATTGAGCGGGCAACTATACGACACCGCTGTGGCTGTGCGGTTTTTTTCTTTGTGCCGCTAATTCGAACTTATCGAGTGTTCGGCCTCCTGTACGGCCAGGGTCAGTATTCAATATTCGGTGTAAATCAATAAATTTATCGCCGTTTTTATACTTCCTCTTTGCAACTTAATATTAAGCTGCAATGACGCGCCAAATATCCAATACCAATCAATCAATTCAGGGTTGACAAGATTTTGCGATCCTAAGCAGAGCTGAAATTTAAGAAGTGGGATTTTGCAAACCGGAAAGTGGCCGAAATTGTGCGAAATTCGGCACTTATCGATTTTCAAAACTGCACACCTTGATGAACCGAACTTCCTAGACGAACGCAAGTGTGTATATTAAATTTCATTACTGAGCTTATTTTTTGCAACATTCGTGAATATTTTCTCCTCGGTTTAATAAGGTTAACGCATTGTAGCAGCAGCCTATACACGGGGCAAAACAGGGACGTTGTGATGTCCTGGTGGGACTAAAGGAAATCATATTATTTTATTGCTTCCACTAAACCTAAGCCTCTGTTATTCAGCATTCTAGGATAGTCTGAACGTGTCAAAGAAAAGCAGTGAATGCTGGATTGCGGGCAGACAACACGAATATAGCTCTACAGTCACCCCAGGAAGACCGGAGCCATCGAGAATTTCAGTTTTTCAAATGCGGCCATCACAAAGCAGTAAAGAAAATAAGAGAAAATGGAATGCAGAGACTGTACAAAAAGACTTGCGAAGCTCCTCATCGCACACTTTACTGCGAGCATGAAAAACTATTGGTACAACACATCCTGACAATCGAGCAAACACTGTTCAGTCGCACCTACATCTACATTGAAAACATCATGTTCACACGCGCTGTGAACCGAACCCCATCCCACGTTCATTCAACACGAGCGAGCGACAAACCAAGAACTGTGACAGTAAAACAGAGCAATTGCGCGGTGAAAGCAGGAAACTTAAGCACGTCGCATTGCCAGGCTAAACTCAGAGCATGGCGTTAGAACTGGTTAGCTTTTGTTATAGCATGGAACAAAACGGCGCTGTGTTCGGTCGTAGTGAGGTGCCTGTCATTTGAATTGCCTTGCAAAGATTGTCTACATGTCCGTGCAGTCACTTTTATGTTCATTCATTGCAAAGTTGAGCAATATGGTGACTTGGAAAGAATGTCTCATTTCACCCCTTGCACTGTTTATTCGTTTCTATGACCGTCGGCAAAATGCCACATTTTGATGTTCTACATTTTTGTTACTTTATGCTCTGCTTCTATTGGCTAGGCTTTTCATATTTAGTGAGCATAATGCCAGGACCGCATGCAATACTTTACTTTTACATGTGCTTTGATATTTCAATAAAAAATAATGGAGACGATAGGCGTATTTTTTGTCGCCCTTTGTCCTTCGCCCATAAATATTTTCTGTGATCTAATGTACATATAATAAATCTCTAGAACGATTTACATTGAATACTGGTGGAGCTCTGCAACGATTGTAACCTTACGCTACAGATTCTAAGATGTTCGGCAATATTCATTGCTTTTTGGCATGTTATGTTGAAGTTGGCCATTATCTTTAAATAGCGCATGGTAAGGTTTCTTTGCCAATCTGAATCCGACAAGCTTCGATGACAGTTGCTGGTATCGCCGCCGCTGAGTTGCTTGTGTTTGTGCCCATCACTTCGGGAAAACGAATAGTTCAAGTTATACAGGAACCTGCTTGATTTTCGCGTATGCGATTACTTCCGAGCACGTCGTCTTGATCACTAGAGAATTTGGACCTGATTTTGGATGCTTAACGTTCGCAGAAAAACAGGATTACCCATGGACTCTTACTGCGACTGGTGTTTTTTTTAGTATCAACGTGAACATGTGCAATTTATAAACACGACAAGAGAGGCAGTAATGGAATCTATCATTTACAGGAAATTAAATGTGCTGTTGACTTATGGGGAAATTTCTGTTCTGTCAAAAAGCACACAGGTGGATGGAGATTTTTGACGCCCAGTCAGAAAGGAAGAACTTATAACTCGAAGCATCTCTGCACTCTTTGTGGGATCGCCGCAATGTTTTGAAGATATCGCACATTATTTTCATTGCGCCATGCGGGAAACGTACAATATGATCCTTTTTTGTGTTTTTCATGTGGCGAAGTGAGCGATGGTTACACCTGTGAACGCGCCCTCGAGAATGGGTGTGCACCCTCCTGCCCAATTTGTGGACAGCTGCTGGACGGTTCCGTTCATCGCAGCATGTATGACTCTACTCGTGTCCATTCCTGAGACCAACAGCGGTCTGTTGTTCGTCCTCTTCATGGACCACTTCGGCGTCCCCAGAAGCAGTGCCTTGTGGCCCAAGACTGTCGATACGGCGATGACACATTTAATGGGTAATTAAGCCACACTTTATAATACTTTAACATAACTTGTATAACCAGAACCTAGCGTGTAATCCCCAGAGCTAAATTGTGGCTAAAAAGAAAGAAAGGAATATTTACTAGTGTACTGTACACCGCAGAGGCGAGGTCTGTAGGGCTGACAGGTTAAGTAAAAGGGTCACGAACGTTCACTAAAACCTTTTTTTTTCTCTAAACATGGTGTAGGAGCAGAGGTTCAATTGTTCGGAGTACCCATGCTCGCCCGATAACGATCGTGGCAATCATCATTTTCTGATTGCAGAGTTAAGTTGTGGTGCCAAAAAGCATGCTCTATTTAGTTTTGCGGACATCATCCTCGCACAAACGTTATATACGTTCGGTTAATGCCTAAGATGCACTCGAGAAACAAAATAATTCGTGACATCATTAGATAATACAGAGACCATTCGCAAAATCAGTAGCAGCATCAGTGGCATCTGTTAGTTTCAAAACACAGTAGGTAATGCCAGGAGTTGCGTAAGCACTAAGGATGCTGCGTACCGGTAGCGGAAGCTCATTGCCATTATGAGTGCAAAACTTTGTGACTGGAAGCTAGTGGCACGTAAAATATAATTTATAATGATGATTTTTTGAAAAAAAAAAAGTATTGTAGATATGGGACGTGTAAAACTTTCGCACGCAATAAAATTGTTTTTTGAAAAAATGCTTAGTCCGCTATCTGCATTGCGTATAATTTAGCAAGCGTTTTGACCCACCCTACTATAAATGTTTGATACCAAAAACAATCCGGCTTGGCTCATTGATGCCCTGACGCTGATTCGTAATGATGCCACAAATAAAACGTTCCCGTGCAGCTGCTGTTGGCCGGCGAACCGATGTGGCGAAGACTTGTAATTCTGGCAGAGTTCTTGATAACCGCGTCAAAAATTCTTAAAACTGCATATCAGTTTATATACTTGTGATATCCACATTTTTCGTTTGATATAATTCGTTGGTAGATAAAGACACCCACTTCATTGTCTAGCTTCTTGTGTAAAATGTGTCACATCAATCAAGCTTTATGTGAGCCGACCAAAAATTCGTTGAGAAGCTGTGAGGAGCTTCACGCTACTCTGATGGAGGTTATTTTTAGGCGCCATAGTCTTATCCGTTCCTATGACGTCATTGTTTTCTCTCGAAGGTTTTGCACTCGGAGCCATTCAGCATAGTGTGTCCATTCACACCACGATCCTGACAGGGGCCTTCATTTGTTCAACAGCTGTCGTCGCATCCGCCTTCGTTCCGAATGTGGCCTGGATGTCGGTAACTTTGGGATTCCTGTACGGCAAGTAATTTGATTCTGCCCTGTGAGCATGTGTAGAGGTAATCTGCATATAATTTTTCATGGCACTTTGCGTGCTAAAAACGGCGTATATAAAAGTTAAACCGTGAAAAAATTTCAGAGGTTCAAGGCTACTGAATCGAATGTCGAGCGAAAGCTACGGTGATGCAAGACACAACGATGGTTTCAATGTTCTATTATTACCTTACTCGGCCATGAGCTTTGGCTGTGGGCGACCGGGCGTTGTGTTTGTTGCGGCTAACAAAAGGATGAAAAGGGAAGTGCATGGGGCCTGCCGACTCGCTCAAGCCGAGCCACCACCGCTGCCACGCGCAGATAGAGGAGAGCTCAACAAGAGGTAAGAGGGAAAGAAGAGACCCTCATCGCAACAACCGCGTCCACCGAAGTTTGAAGAGGCTGGCTGAAACAACAGCCACAGAGTTTCCGAACAGTGTTTGACGTAGCGAAAGATACATAAGCATGATTAAACATGGTTGATGTTCGGTACTTCTTTTTTTGTTTCATTTTTTGACGCCGTTACGAAAGCCTAACGAAGGGAAAGTGGATGGTTGCACAAGTACGATTCTTAAGCGCGTTCTCTGTCCTCCATCGCCTGTAAGTCAAGCGCACAGCTCTGGGTATATATACCCCAACCGGACGTCACAACTGTGAATTGAATCACGCGACACAACGTTATTACGATGCGGCTTTCTTACTGCCTCTGCTGACAACTTGGAAGGTCAAAGTTCAAAGTCACAATTTAAAATCACAGTTCGAGGTCAGATGTCAAGGTCAAAGGGCAAGGTCAAAAGTGGCTCGCTATGTGGACCACACATGGTTACGTCACGGCCGCCTCGATCACGCGCGCGCGGCGGCGCTTGCTCCGGCGTCCCATTCAGCACGCACCCCATTGTAAATGTGTAATCGGAGAAGTTCCCTCGCGCGCCGCGGAGCGGCGCTGTTCTCCCTACCCTGCCGACGGCGTCGCGGCATGGCACACGCCTGGAGAAGCGCATACATCGGAGGGTGCAAGTGTCCAATCTGGCGTCAGCTTCGCTCAAAACTTTGTTGACAGCCAGACGAAACCGCAAGGAAATTAATGCACGCCGCTTTATATCCCCAAATCAGGTTTACACAGTGCACGATGTTTTTTGTAGCATTATACGATCTAGACGCAGGTAAGGTTGCGTTGACGCATGACTTGATGTGCCGCATTGCACCTGCCTTGAAGTATTTATTCTGGCGAGTGAGCTGCCGCTGTGCCTAAACACTGCCCCTACAACGCTCGTCTTCCTTTTTTTTAATCTCTCTTTTCGCTTGAAAAATAAAAAAAACATTGATCTTTACGACCTTTCCTTTTAACAGGGACCCTGACTGTCTTCTGGGTCTGTCTTTTTTTGAGGTACATGTCCTCTCGCCTCGTGCTGGACAAATTATATACTCAGGGCCCTTCCACGCATGGCTTTTTTTTTACACAGTGCAGCTTCAAATGAACTTGAGGTGTGTTGGGGGTAGGCTTTCCAGTCCTCAAGTGTTGCTGCTGAAGAGACTCTTGTGCTGTCACCCATGTGTTATGTATTATCGCGTTGTTCGAATCACCTCGATTCACACAAAAGAGTATTTTGATAGTCAGGGACTTTGACCCCATGAATAATTTCCTGTATGTTCAAGAACATGTCACAATGCTGCGTGCCATGCTACAAATCCAGCAAAAAAAAAGCTTGGCTTAAGCTTTCACGAATGCCCAGCTGATTAAACTCTGCGGCACGCATGGCTGAAAGCTATATCGAGGAAAGATTGTACTCTGAATGACAAGTCCGCCAGGAGTGTCGTCTGCTCTTTGCACTCCTTGAACAATGACTGCCGTTCTGAATCCGCAAAGATCCGGCGTCTGAAACGGACTGCTGCATCTAGTATTTTTTGTGGTCACCCGAGCTATATGTAGCCTAAAATAGCAAAAAAAAACGGCGAAAGTTGGAGCGGGAGCAACCATATTGCGCAGTTCCTTAAAAAAACGATGATTTCAGTCCAATGAACTGCATTAGTGAGAAACATTGGAAAACGACCGAGGGCCATGAAGAAAGCAGCCATCTGTTCCTGCCTGCTGTAAACAGCCGAAGACTGATTTGTATTGTTCAGGCTAATCCTCAAGACTTTCAAAATCATCGCCCAGCTACTTCAATAGGTGAATGTGCTACTCAAACAAGTGATGATATTGTTACGTGACGGCAAGCCGATGAAGACAGGACTACATGACCAATGGCGATGAAATGATTTAATGGCGGTGGGCCTAGCGCGAGCGCTCCGTGCGCTGCCACTGCTCACATTGTCGTCTTCTATAGCCGGATACAACTTAAGAAGGCAGCGGCTTTTCCCCGGCAAAGAACTCCCCTCCAGCCAATGGCGTCAGCCGATTCTCATGACCCTGCTAGGGTGACAATGCAGGGAGCGGTGCCACAATGGAGAGACCTGTCTATCCCCGGCTACGGAGGGGGAGACTATCCCCTTTCATCTACAACTCCCTGCATTGTGACGCTAGCAGGACAAGGAGAATCGGCCGACGCCATTGGCTGGAGGGGTTCCTTTGACGGGGAAATGCCGCTGCCTTCTTAAATTGTATCCGACTATAGTCCGTGACAAGATTGTTCCCCATGAACATTGGAATGTAAAAAAAATAAAGCTGTTAAGGGAGAACGTTTTCAGGAAAAGTAAATCAAATTTGAAAACTTCGCACAAAAAATGAAAGCTTGAAAAAACACAGTGATTTTAAGTCAAATGCAGTGCAATCTGCATTAGGCAAATGCTTGCAAAAAGTAGGCGCAGCAGTTTCGCGTGGAAGACTCTATAGTTGAACATCTAACAAACCCTTCAAGGCAGCGTCCTTCTTGGTCACAGGAGGAACCGTGATGAGCTCGCCTAATGAAAAAATAAAAATTGACAGCTCAGCGCCTGCCCATTTTCATAATACTACAATTGCCATTACTGAGGGCCGGTAGTGACCGCAGATCCGGATCATGAGAGGGAAATAACTAGAAGAATAAGAATGGGGTGGAGCGCATATGGCAGGTTCTCTCAGATCATGAATGGTAGCTTACCAATATCCCTGAAGAGAAAAGTATACAACAGCTGTATCCTACCGGTACTCACCTATGGGGCAGAAACGTGGAGGCTAACAAAGAGGATACAGCTTAAGTTAAGAACAACGCAGCGAGCTATGGAAAGGAAAATGATAAGTGTAACGTTAAGAGATCGGAAGAGGGCGGAGTGGGGGAGGGAACAAACGCGGGTTAATGACATCTTAGTTGAAATCAAGAGGAAGAAATGGGCTTGGGCAGGGCATGTAATGCGAAGGCAAGATAACCGCTGGTCCATAAGGGTAACGGAGTGGACTCCAAGAGAAAGCAAATGTAGCAGGGGACGGCAGAAAGTTAGGTGGGCGGATGAGATTAAGAAGTTTGCGGGGATACAGTGGCGGCAACTGACAAAGGACATTGTTAATTGGAGAGACATGGGCGAGGCCCTTGCCCTGCAGTGGGTGTAGTCAGTCTGATGACGATGATGATGACAATTGCTATTTTCCTTCCAGGCCGTTTTTGACTGGTAAACGCGTTCTGACAGAACTAGTACGTCATTGACAAACGTTCATTAATTCACTGAAAAAAATTATTTTTGCGTTGCCTCGTCAGTCACGGCAGTTCTTTAATAAAGAAGTAATGCATTTCTATACTTTCATGCTTTCATTGACCTGCTGTGCCGAAACACGCAGATATGATTGTTTTCCGGGGAGCTCTCGTTTCATATAGCATCATGGCTGCCCGCTTCGGGCAGTATGCGGCCGCAGCGTCTGGAGCTTAGTAATAAAAAATTACCTAGCCGCTGGAGGCATTGGTGTTCTTGAGTAGATTTTCTTCATCGTGGTTTTCCACCACTTCTCTTCACGCCATACGTCTCATCATCATCATCATCAGCCTGACTACGAGGTATGTTAGAAAAGTATCCGACTTTATTTTTTTTTTTGCGAACACCTCATGGATATGAAACAAGCGCGCTTACAGCAGCCGACCATGAACCCTCGTGCGCATGCACGAATTTTTTCCCGCCTGCCGATAGCGTCAGTCGCTGGGAAGCAGCGTTTGAGTGAGGCAGTGCGCAGTGCTCTCGTCGGTTTTTGTTGCAAGGAAAATGGCGGAGCGAGAGGAGCAGCGCTACTACCTCAAATTTTGCCAGAAACTTGGCGGTAGCCAAGTGGAAACCATTCGAAAAGTTCAGACGGCTTTCGGTGATGATGCTATGAGCAGCACAAAGATTAAGCAGTGGTGCAACTGGTTTAAAGACGGCCGCACATCTGTGGAAAGAGAGCCACGCTCCCGTCGGCCATCAACATGCCTAAATTACTAGGTAATTGCCGAAGTGAACGCTGTGGTGATGCGGGACTGTTGTGTGACTATCCCAGAAATTGCGGAAGAGGCGGATATCAGCAATTTTTCTGCACATTCCATTATCACCGAAGATTTGGCCATAGAGAGAGTTGCGGCGAAATTCGTGCCGAAGCTGCTGACGGTGGAGAAAAAGCAACTTCGTGTTGAAGTCTCACAGGAGATGCTGGATTCCACAAACAGTTACCCTGACTTCACCGACGCCGTAATCACTAGCGACGAGTCTTGGGCGTACGTGTACGACCAGGAAACCAAATCCCAGTCGTCACAGAGGACGCATTCCACGTCACCAAGACCAAAGAAGGCCCGCCAAGTCCGCAGCAATGTCAAAGTTTTTCTGACTGCTTTTTTGACTCCCTTTGTCTGGAACACCACGAGGACGCACCCCACAGGATCAAAGAATGACTAAAGCGTACTACAGGGATGTCCTCCATCGCCTACGCGGTGCTGTGCGGCGCAAGAGACCGGAATTGAGGTCAACAAGAAATTGGCGCATCCCTCGCGACATTGCTCCTGCACATTCCTCGCGTTTGACTCAGACTTTTCTGGCAAAAAACCAGACTCCTGTAGTTCAACAGGCTCCTTACTCTCCTGATATGTCTCCCTACGACTTCTGGCTGTTTCCTAAAATCAAGAGGCCATTGAAAGGAGAGCAATTTCAGAAAAGAAAGGACATTATGGCTGCAACGACAGCAGAGCTAACTTCCATTCCGAAAAGGGCGTTTTCGGAATACTTCCAATAATGGCAGCACCGCTGGGAGATGTATATGGAGCCCCAAGGAGACTACTTTGAAGGTTATTAGGTTTCTAACGCTCCAGTTATGCCAGTTTTTTTTCTTCGTCCAAAGGTCGGATACTTTTCTAACAGACCTCGTACACCCACTGCAGGGCAAAGGCCTCTCCCATGTCTCTCCAATTAACCCTGTCCTTTGCCAGTTGCCGCCACTCTATCCCCGCAAACTTCTTAATCTCATCCGCCCACCTAACTTCCTGCCGTCCCCTGCTACGTTTGCTTTCTCTTGGAATCCACTCCGTTACCCTTAAGGACCAGCGGTTATCCTGCCTTCGCATTACATGCCCTGCCCAACTACATTTCTTCCTCTTGATTTCAACTAAGATATCATTAACCCTCGTTTGTTCCCTCACCCACTCCGCCCTCTTCCGATCTCTTAATGTTACACCTATCATTTTCCTTTCGATAGCTCGCTGCGTTGTTCTTAACTTTAGTTGAACCCTGTTTGTTAGCGTCCACGTTTCTGCCCCATAGGTGAGTACCGGTAGAATACAGCTGTTGTATACTTTTCTCTTCAGGGATATTGGTAAGCTACCATTCATGATCTGAGAGAACCTGCCATATGCGCTCCACCCCATTCTTATTCTTCTAGTTATTTCCCTCTCATGATCCGGATCTGCGGTCACTACCTGCACTAAGTAGACATATTCTCTTACTACTTCCAGCACCTCGTTACCAATTGCGAACTGCTGTTCCCTTGCTAGGCATTACTTTGGTTTTCTGCATGTTAACTCTAAGCCCTAACGTTCTACTCTGCCTGTCTAACTGATTGATCACGCTTTGCAGTTCTTGTCCTGAGTGGCTTAGCAAGGCAATCTCATCAGCGAATCGCAAATTACTCAGGTATTCTCTATTAACTCTTATCCCCAACTGTTCCCATTCCAGCACCCGGAATACCTCCTGTATGCAGGCAGTGAAGAGCATTGGCGAGATCGTGTCTCCCTACCTGACACCTTTCTGTATTGGAATTTTATTGCTGACTTTATGGAGAACTATGGTAGCTGTGCAATAGTTATAAATATCTTCCAATGTTTTCACATAACACTCTTCCACACCCTGATTACGCAATGCCTGCATGACAGCTGAGGTTTCCACTGAGTCAAATGCTTTCTCGTAATCAATGAAGGCTATATATAGGGGTGGGTTATATTCTGCGCATTTCCCTATCACCTGATTGATAGTGTGAATGTGGTCTATTGTCGAGTATCCTTTACGAAAGCCTGCCTGATCATTTGGTTGACTAAAGTCCAAGGTTGTCCTGACTCTATTAGCGATTACCTTGGTAAATACCTTGTAGGCGACGGACAATAAGCTGATCGGTCTGTAATTCTTCAAGTCCTTGACGTCTCCTTTCTTATGAATTAAGTTAATGTTAGCGTTTTTCCAAGCTTCTGGTACTCTCGAGGTCGCAAGGCATTGGGTATACACAGTGGCTAGTTTTTGTAGCACAATCTCTCCTCCGTCCTTCAACAAATCTGCTGTTACCTGATCCTCACCAGCTGATTTCCCTCTTTGCATTGCTCCTAAGGCTTTCTTTACGTCCTCCTTCGTTACTGGCGGGATGTCCCATTGCTGTGCTTGACTGCCTCCCTCAGTAACTTGATCATTACATTCGCTACCGTATACATTTGTGTAGAACTCTTCGGCTAATTCAACTATCTTATACATATTGCTGATGACATTGCCCTCTTCGTCTTTTAGCGCGTAGGTCTGGTTTTTACCTATGCCCAGTTTTCTCCTCACTGATTTTAGGCTACCTCCGTTCCTTAGAGCATGCTCGATTTTCTCCATGTTAAACTTTCTTATGTCGGCTACCTTGCGCTTACTTATTAACTTCGATAGCTCTGCTAGTTCTATCCTGTCTGTGGAGTTAGACGTCCTCATGCTTTGGCGTTTCTTAATCCGATGTTTAGTCTCCTGAAATAGCTTGTTGTTACCCATACGTCTAAGGCGCCGCAAATCGCCTCGTGCAAAGTCATAGCAGGGGAGGCGAGCAGTCGGGAACGCGCGCCTCAGTGCGGTGAAAGGAGCGGCCACGCCCCTCTCCGCAACCACGCTCTCTCCGTTCGAATGGAACGGCCGGAGCAACCCCGCCGCGCGTTCGATCCAGGTGGCCGTGGTTAGGTTATGCGCATAGCAACACTAGCCGTTACTTATCTTAAGGTCGTTTCAAGGTCATGCAGAGGATTACGGCGGAATACGTCCCAGATACAGTTGTGTGGCTTTCCCTACAAAATTAGTAAAAGACAAGCGCTCGCTCAGTCACCTTCCATTTGCAACACCTGTTGCGCACTACGTCTGTTCCGAAAAGCAAGTATAAACATTCTACACCGGGTGTCAATGTTACGATCTCTCCCCCAGGGACACACCTCTGCCGTGTCGAGCAATAAACTTTAAGGCAAATTTTAAGGTATACTTCTTGGCCCTTTTTTGTGCTTTGAATAGTGTTTGAGAAACGCGGTCGTCGGGTATGATGGTGCAATCTTGAAGTGGTGAGTGGTACAATTCATAAAAAATATTGTCTAGCTGTTCTACGATGTAAGCCATGGGATGGAATATTGCATTCTGACTTCATTTTTCAGATACTTCAGTGAAAAAAGTAATCAGAAATAAATACGGCTATTTTTCGGCGTGGACTAAGAGATGGAGGATTATACATGGAGTTCAGTTTGGTGACACTTCAATGAAAACAGTAATCATGTAGAATGAGCATTGGTGCACAAATCTTAATGATTCTAGGGCGAAATAATGCTTTGAATGATGAGGGTCCGAAAGTGCACAAGGGTAATGCAGTTCGACACGAGCGCGTGTTAACTAAGTAATAACTTTTGCAGTTGGAGGTGTAGTTGCATGTGACGGCTTAAAAACTCAAGCCTGCTTTTGGCACGTTTAGTAACGGTGCGAATTCGTGTTGCGTTTTGAAAATATGTTTTCACCAAAGCAGGGAAAAGCTTAACTATAAATTTAGTTATTCTCATCATATCACATTGCACGAGTGACTGGCGGCTATGTCGACCCTTAGATATTTAAACAACGGTCCGCGCTTTCAAAGAGGGATCAATTACTAGCTTATATTGCAGAGGGCCCAAAGGGGTTGATTTCGACATGTTACCAAGGACATACGGATTCGAATCGCGTGGTGCATGAAAACTTTTTGAAGAAACTTGAGCTATCTGCATTGAGGACAAAAACACCCGCGAAATATATTCGCTACATGCAACCATTAGAGCTCTTGCCTTATATCATTCTGATCAGAAGTGGCTCTAAAATGCGAGTGGACTGCATGCTTCCACTCAAGTGTATGTGACCGTAGTAGAACTCAATAGGGGAAATGAAAATATATCGCGAAAGTTCGAAGAGCCAGCCGGGTTCATGCCTCTGGCGCACTTTTTCTTCACATTCAACGACGCACTTTATTCATGTCACGCTCCATCTGAAAAAAAAACTATATGCACACCAACTAGTCTGATCTGTCAGCGACGCATAGTTCAAGTTTATAATTCTCAGTACTATAAACAGTGAAAAGCTACATTGCACTTAGCGGGGTTGCTAGCTGGATGCCAATAACCTAGTCAGGAATAAGAGAAATAGCCCAAATAAGCAGGCCGTGAAACGTGACAGGTTCTAACATTCTTTTTATTTATTCAAACAGGAGCATCGTTCGGCATCATTGTGATCGGAACCTCCGTGCACATCGTGGCGTATTTCGACCAATATCGAGGCGCCGCGACAGGCTTGAAGTCTCTGGGAATCTCGCTGCCACGCATCGTTGGCCCTTCACTCCTGTCGTACTTGGCGCTGAAGTACGGTCTACAAGGCACCCTTATTTTGACTGGAGGCATGGCCCTCAACCTGATTCCGTTGTCACTGCTACTGCGGTACGCCCGTCCCACCCCGTGCCTTTCGCGCAGAGTCCGGAGAGCTCCCAGCCAACAAATGAAAGAAGGGAACGGCACTGAGTACGAAACTCACGAACGAAATCATGCGTCGAACGGTTGTCGCAATAGCGTCAAGCCGCCTAGGTGTGCACATGAGAATGTGCTTGAAAAAAGCAGTGACAATATTAGCACAAGCGCCGACGTCTTTGGAATCACAGTGAAAGCAGAGCTCGCGCCGAAGCTTCAGGAATGTGTCGATGAGCCATCAGACAGGCTAGAACAAAGTGTCGCCGCTGCAGGCATAGTGTTACAAGTTGCAAGGGTCTTGAGATCGCCATGCTTTTATGGGCTTTTAGTCGCAATGGTTTCTGCAGATTTCACACTACCGGTGTTCACCTCTACGATCGTCGACTACGCCAGGGACAAAGGTGTCCCGCTCGCCACCGGAGCACAACTTGTGACATTTCAGGGCTTGGGCGGGTTTCTAGGACGCCTTGTGATTTCTATTATAGCAGACAAGGTGGCACATAGCCGGAGCCCGATAGCAGCGCTCAGCCTGGCTCTGCTCTCTCTCGCTTTCTGGCTGATGCCGCATGTTGGTGGCATGTGGGCAATGGGCGCCGTTTCATTCGTGGCTGGAATCCAACAGGGTTACCTGAACGCCTTCAAGCCCGTTCTTATAGCAGACTGTCTTGGGGTGGAAAGCGTCGCAGCGTCCTGGGGTCTCATGGGCCTTGCCACAGTTCCGCTGCTTTTTTGTGAGCCATCTATTGTGGGTGAGTGACCATCAAAACGTCTTATGAAATGTTATGTTATCGCTGCTGCATCACATTTTTGCACCTCGTTACACACAAATCATTTGCCGAAGAACGTCTGTTCGGTTCTTTAAAATATTGTCACGTAGTTGTGTCTGCAGTCCGGCGAACAGGAAAACTGCGAGAAAAGCTTGTATACGAAACACTTCATTTGGGCTGACTTGCGCCCGCAAAGAAGTTAATGACTCGGCCGTGGCGTAGCGACAAGCGTGTTCTGCGGTCCTCGAAGAGAATGCCCGCCGCGCTCGGCAGTGCTATTTTTAAAGCTGATAGCGAACTTTCGAGATAAAGCTTGAAAAGTTACTAGAACACTCTGGAACAACGTAGACTCGGCTCCGCCTGGATGCGATCAATCCAGATAAATCTATGCACCTCTTGCATCACAAACAAAGCGATAAAAGCGGCGTGTCGGCAGCTTTGAAATATGAGAAACAAACACCACAAACAATTGCGGCAATTTCAAATAGCGCTCATTTAAGCCTGTAAGAAGAGCATGCGATTGAAGCGATAAGTTGCAAATCATGTGCTCTGTAAGCACGAATCGGTCCGTATAGCATCAAAAAACGGAGTAAGCTATTGTCTATCGCACTCTCTTTCAGGTACAGGGTGCGCGGCTCATGTCCCGGGGTAGGCAGTGATGATTAAATAGGTATAATGCTTGCGCTTGACAACGGAGACATATGCCCACCAAAGAGCATAATAATTTGTTGCACTCAACAATGGAGGAGCCTTTTAAAATTAACACTACAGGTGCTGAGGCTAGAATACAGAGCAGATTTAAACTGCATGCAAAAATCAGCATAACTGCTTGAACTTCACTCGTGATGAAGAAATTTGTTTCAGTTGCCAACAGTAAATATTTCATATTTTTAGCGATGAAACGCTATCCCCAAGCATCGGGCAGAGTATCCAGTCTCTGAAATGGAACGCGTTAGAAGACAGCTTATTCCATTTTACCCCTCTGTAGGCTAATTGCTGCTCACAGTGTAGGACAACGTTTGTGGTTTACGGCAGTCGGTAACGCATTTTTAACTTCAGCCTTCATACTGATAAGAGAAGATCTTTGCAGGGTGCCTTGCTAATGTTGTCGGCCCGAAAGTACTTCCTTCATCATCATTCGATAGCAGGTAGCAAATGAAATGTTGACAGGCGATATCTCTGGTCTCCCGCAATCGATGGGACCTCCAACGCGGCGCTTTCTGTTGCATTCCCATCGCTTGTCGCCCTTCCTCATGATAGTATTTGTACCGCGACTGTCTGGTGGCATCTTCTGAAATTTCGCCGTTGTTACGGCACGCACGGTGACTGTCTCATCGCCGAAGGAAAAGTTATTTGCGGGCATAACCATTACCTTAGCGAACTGTGTACCACGTGTATTGCCGATCGCATTAGATCGGGCAACGGTAGCAGAAGCGACAAAGGGAATCGCCGGCAAGTTCCAAGGAGTTCAATCATTCAGCTAGCTCACAGCTAAAAACGCCTAGTTGTCGAAGTACTCGGATGCCTGCAGTCCACTTTTTGATAAATTTTGTTTTGCTATCACATAGCAATGAGAAATTGTTGCCGATTTTGGCAGATTTCCTCAGGACAACAGTTAGAGCTATGTGGATATTGTGCTGGCGTTATCCATGCGACCAAACAGCGAGAGACATTACAGCACCTTCATAAGTCCTGCGGTTATGTTGTAACCGCATTATATAAAATATAGCGCAAAATATAGCGATGTAATGAACAAAGCGCAGCTCAATTTGCTCTCTGCCTGCAAAGGGGGTGCTCCGTTTAGCACAGGGCTTATTCGGTGCGTCTTTTGCGGCGTCGTACTGCCCCGGCTAGTTGAATCTTTGAGAAATGCCTCATCGGTTTCTGAAATGAAATAAAGGAGGAAAGATTCAGGACAACTTAATATGAATCAGTAGCAGCTTTCCGGGACAGGTTGAAACGAACCGCGAAGTAACAATGCATCTCACTGACCTGATATTAAAGCAAAATAATATCGCTGTCTTCTACAGGACCGGCAAAATTAGAAAAATTCAGTTCTTTTTTTTTTGCACAAACCGTCCATGTGAAATTGGTGTAATTGAAAGAATATGGCACTGCTAGCACAAAACTGACAATGAAATAATTGCTTATTCGTAAAAGCTGACGTGTTTGGGCCGGTACAAACTGCAGCGCGTTCTAGTCTTTGCGAAAGTCGGGTTTTTAAACACCAGGACATCTGTGCTTCCTTTCATTGCCTCGGGGTAAAGGTGAACCGGTTAATGGACGATATAAAAATACCGAACCTCCTTCGACAGGACTTCTTAGGTTGCTTATAAATGCTTGGTTTGTGCCAAACTTAGATGTAGAAACCTACACAGGTCGACATTCAGTGTCACTTTCATGCCGTTCACTACTGCTTCCATTTCTCGGCTACCAACCTATGCTGTTGTTCAATATTTTATTACTTCTTTACAGGTGCTTTCCGCGATACGGGGGGCTCATACGACAACCTTTACCGACTATGTGGAGCCTTGAACCTCTTGGCCGCCATCTTGCTCTCTGCGCAGGCATTTCTGGAGACCAAAAAGAGAAGCTCCGCTGTGAAAATATCTTGTACAAAATAAACAGGAACGTTTTACAAAATAAATGTTTTATACGGGGCACAAGTGTGGTTTCCGTAGCACTGAAAAATAGATCCCAGCAGTTTTGGGTAGTGAGGCTAGCACCTTTTGTTTTATTCATGGTTTCAACACTCCTGAAACGAAGTGAGCCAGTCTCCTGCTATACACAGAGATAAAGTACGAATGAATTAGAGATCACTGAGGCTACCCGCATTGGGAGCATGCCAAAGCATCGACGCCTCGTCCGCACTCGTCGCCTCTCTTTATAATTTTCTTTTTGTTTGTTAAATAATTTAACTACGAAATTAGTGAAATTATCTTAAGCTTAAATTAAAGATCGATTTATTTACCCTCATTATACCTTCCTTTATCTTAATCAACCATTTTGGTTCGTCAGAATTGGCGCCATAGTTGCTTTGCCGTCCACTTACTTTACTCCCATCCATCCTATCAAACCGCACAATGGCTTTTGCAGATAATTAATTAACTAGTTAATGTATGCAAATTAAACTTTTTGTTTGATTAATTATCCCTTGCCAAATAGATTTCACTTCATTTCAAAGCTTATTTTCACTCCTTTGCCTATTTGTTCACTATTGTGCTGTCCATGGCTGTTTCCCCGTTCACTCAATATATTAACATCCGCGCTATTTCAAGGCTTTTTTCAGCATTTGTGGCCCTAAATATTTAACTACCCATTCTATCGACAATTTTTTTTTCCGGAGCATCCCCACACCATCTCCTATGGATCACAGCTCTTCGTTTGATATTGTCTTTCGTGAGAACGTCGCAATTGCTGCGGACACATTTTGCAGCCACGTTTTGCGGACACGTTTTGCGGACACGTTTCAGTGACGCTACCCCGCCGACGTAGCCTTAGAAATGCTTTGGTATTGAAATACACGAAGTTGCTCAGAAACAGAAATATTAACAAATTACTGCGACTGCTTTCCATTCCTAAATTACTAAGAATTGGAAGCGATAGCCATTCTCTCCCCCGCCAATCCGCCTTTCCTCTTTCGAAGAGCGTTTTGATTACACTAGTGGAGAATCTGCGCTTCGAAACTGGGATATTTTTCGTGGATTTTTCACTGAGGTTAACTCATTGCGCCGACACTTAGGAGTTCAACTACCAGCCAGTCGCATAAAACATCCTTACCTACAGCCCTTCAACTCAAAAAGAGCGCCAAATTTAGATATACGAGCCCCATGATGAGTCTCTGCACAGGTTATGCTCAAAGCGCTACGTTTTACTGATTAGAGGACTACAAATTAAAGGGGGCATGGTCTAGATTTTTCCCCAATCGCTGGACAGTGGTTGCCGTTAGGGTTGTTACGAAAAAAGTAAACATATAATAACCCTCTCAGTGGTTGTGCACACCTAAAGAGCCTCATAAGGCAAGTTATACGGGGGGATAAAATGAGGTAATAGCGAAGTCGTTCCGGAGTGTAGCTGGATTAGCGCGTACTCGGCAGCTCATTTGGGTAATATTGTTATTCAGCTTTCTTAACGACTGTGGTCATGTGAAAGTGAGAAGGATTTAAGCACGCCCGTACACCATGACGGTGATGGGCACATTTGCGAAAGCGGTGCCTCTGTAGTAATGTAAGGATAAAGTGTCGCAGCCGGAGTGAAGAGCTGGTCCTCATTCTAAATACACGACTGTTTAAACTGTTGATCCGAAGGGTCATTCCCTTAGCAAAAACTAATACGTTTGGAATATACGACCGGCTATTTGAATTGTATTTCAAAACATATTTTGTATTCATAAATGCACTAAAAATATGTAGGAAATGCGTTCCTTAAATGTCATGCTTGGTATTCCAAATATATTCTTAAAATATGTCCAAAATACCTCACTTAAAGCATACTTCGAGCACTTTTCAAATAGGTAAAAAATATGTATGAAGTTTTAGCATCTTGTCAGTGTATTAAAGTGTATTTTCGGAAATATGAAATTAATTCACCCAAAGTGCACTCTAATCCCGGTAACCCATAAAGCTACCTATGTAAAAGTTACACACAATAAATGCGTCTAAATTAAGCGTTACAGCACGAGTGTTTTTGATGTTTTGATTATTCTTGACCGGTGTATAGGTTACAACGACTCAAGAGGTGCGTTTTACAAGTTACTGCTGAAGGAGCTGCCTTGTAACCCATAGAAAAAAAATGCCCAAAACCGGTTTTTTTTTTGTTATTGCAACCGATAAAACGCACCTCTCAGATTACGGTAACCTATAATCGGCGTAGCGGTCCCGTTGAAACGAAAAAAAAAATAAACCTTGTTTCCTTTTCAAGGCCACTGCGTGCTTTTCCCGCCATGCGACGCCTCCCGACAAAACGGAAGCCGGGGAAGCCGGGTCGGCTGTTTTCTCGCTGCCGCCATCTTTTCCCACTTGCATTTGCATTGCGGAGCCCGCGTAACGAGTATTCTTTTGTGCGCACCGCTGCAAAGCAAAAAGCGTGTTAGCATGTGCACCGTATATGCGGAATGAAGTTATATGGTTTCCGGCGGTCTTAACTTTAAGCGCGTACCCAGCCGCTTCTTCCCTAATCCGACCCAGACCACGCAAATGGGGTCGCGACAGCTGTGATAACGATATCTAACCACGTTTTATCGCCCTCTCATTATGCCTCCTTGCCTTCTATGTCATACCAGATTTTCCGTAAGTCTGCATTGTGCCAAAGAGCGCTCCTCATTGCACGTCATGCGCAGCTAAGAGCTGTTTCAATGCCAACTAGATAGTGGCTCTACAAAAAGTACTGACCTTGTACTTGCATTACGAGTAAGTCACTATGTCGGGCTTTCTCCTCTCTTTCCTGCTTTCCTGTGGAACCCAGTCGAATGAACTCTCAAACTAGTGCGGAATTACTGTTCGTTTGATTACTGCGAAACGCGAAGGAAATACTGCGCTCAAGTCTCGTTAAAGCAGAATCTCAAGCTGACTGAGGCTGCTGGCAAACATTTCCGGCTGAGAAATAATGAAGCCAGTTAACTGAATCATCTACATAAAAGCATCATGAGGTTCTAATCGCTGAAGGAACTGTTTGCGACTGTGTTAAAAAAAATTATTGCAAGCCTTGGATGGAATTCAAGGCTGCTTTGAACAAATAACTTTTTTAAGTCTTTCGTGATTGCGCCAGCACCGGAGGTATAAACAACTTCCTTTCACGTAGGTTTTGTCTTCGCTTTCTAGCTGTTTCTGGAACTTCATGTGCCGTAAACAGTTTTTTCTAACAACGACAATAATATCGGTAATCACAATTTCTACCCCACATGGAAAACGTTCTAGAAAGCACTCATACATTTTAGCTATTTTTCTAGGACAGCTTTAAAATTAGTCTCCATATTAAGCAACAAGAAACAGTGTTAACATATCTTTGTATAGTTCAACATAATGCATTCCGCTTCAGTGGTTCGTATTTTTCTAGATACTCTGCAGCAGAGCCAGGTACGGTCGTACCACCCAGGAGAACTGTACTGCAGGTGAGGCGCCACTCCCTCTCGAAGGCGGTGTCATCAGGTGGCGCGCTTTGCTCCGCTGGTTGGGCGCGTGGTGCCGGAAGGCGGTCGACCTGAAAGTTCTGGCGCTGGCGTTCAAAACACACCAGGTGTGTCTACTACAGATATTGTTTAGCGCTGCTAAGTACCTTTTTACGGACGCGCAGCGTCTGTTCGGTGTTTAGCTCAAAGGTGGGGCGCACGCCTTCTTACGCTGCCATCGGCGCGCGCGTCATCCTTGCGCCGCGGCATAAGAAAAATGAGTGATCGGGTGACGGCCCTTAGCCGGTAACCCGAAGGATGTCATTTGGAAACTTCGAAGGCCCGCACAGAGTTGTTTGACCAGCGGCGTGCCGGTGGCTTTAGCCAATGGACACAAAACTTCGCTTAGTTCGCTTCACGTTCGAGTGATGTTCTTTCTGTTCGCAATGGTTCCCCGGCAATGTTCGCCTGATTTCCCAACAGCTTGAGCTAAGAACATTTTGTGCTTAATACGAACGCAATGTTATGCAGCTCTGCAGTTGCGCGAGACAGAAGTGCATAAAAACCACGGCAATTACCCCGCGGGAGTCTTGATGGTCGTAAGCGGACTCATCGCAAGTCGTAGACTATAATTAAAGAAGTCTCTAATTCTAGCTTCATAGTGCGTCTCAGGAGGTTTTCTAGCAAAGAAACTGGCCGCAATAAACGTTACACCTTGATAAATTCACCTTGGGCAATTCTCGAGAACAAACTTGACTAATAATCAGAAATTGTTTCATTTTGCTGCAATTCTTATTGTCAAAGCTGACGTTGGTTTATTTTTGCTTAACGTGAATGTCGTCATTATGTTTATGAAGAGATTTTTATTTTTTTTGTGCGGGATTAATTTTCTGTGAAAAGAGCTGTGGGTGGAATTTATGGTAAAAAAAATAAACTCGTATGAATAAACCATTTAATGCCCCAAAGCCACACGTAGGTACGTGAGATACCGTGGTAAAAAAATGTTCATTTGTTTCCGCCACCCAGTTTGCTTTCTTACGTCCTCTTGCAACGCACTGCACACGAGTAGCTTTTCAGTTCGCCTCGAGTCAATTTGGCCTCAGCAGCCGAATGTTGAAGCTAAACAAGAACGGCAGAGCACAAAAACTGAGTTCCAGTTAAGAAAAATGATACATATTCTGCAACCCATCAGTTGGGTGTTTCTGTAATCTTTGCGCACCCTGATTAGCTTAAGATTATACACTTTCTGTGGTTTATCTAAAATCGAAGTGAAATAAACTGTGAATATAAAAGAACGTAGGTAGCGCCGCAGGTTAGAGCAGATATGTATATTTCTTCATGATTTACAGAAAATTTACCATTAAGGAGAAGCGACCGTTTATGCGGGACTAAAATAACTAAAACAGTACGCGATCAACACAAGCTAGCTTCTGAGAACTGAACTTGGCTGGATACACGATGTTATACTGGTTTGTAGACCACAACGCAGGAATTGTAAGACCTCATTTATTAAGCGCTGTTCAAGCATGCCAATAGCGGTTTCGAAAATATGAAGACTTCGTATAGAGCCAGGGTTTTTTTTTCTTCTGATCATGTCCGCAGGCTCCGCAAACAGGGCCAAGAACTAAACGTGAAAATTATAATTTGACACAGTGGAACGGTGTCTACTGTAAAGGAGACCTCACTTCAAAAAAATTACTCTGAAGAAACAAAATTAATGGCTGTACACATGTGGTAACGAAGATGGTCACAGCTAGCTCTTTGTACTTGTGTTTCAAAATTGTTGCATTTAAAGTGCATGAGTGAGCGACGATTCTGGTGGGTTGGGAAAGTAAGCACCTAGTGCGAAATGCGGACTATGTGCAAGGGGGGGTCACGTGTTCGGACACCGTTGAAGCGGCCACTCATTTCGGGGGGCCAATTAAAACGCGCTAATCTATGAGTACAGTCTTGCTTCAATTTGTCATGAGTGTCGTGTTAATAGCATTGGGGATATCCGCTAACAAACCAAAGGCGCAAAATGATAACAGTTTTTCTCTGCATAGCAGGGAAACAAAGAAATCAGTCAATGATAGTAACACTGTTTAGGTGAAACAATTACACACTATGTAGTACTCTGAGATATGAAAGTGCAGACCAGCACGTAATACACCGCTTTGCACGTTCCACTGTTAAAACCTAAGCAGAACTGAGAGTTCCTGGCTTTTGTATCCCATAAAGCACATTAAATGTTTATCATAAAAAGTTCCATTCACTGCCTTTTGATAAACACATCACGACTTCCAGTGTTCTTCGCATTATGTAGAGTTTCGCGTACTGTATTTAGATATAAACGCGAAGCTGCTCACTTAGAAACTAATAGAGCAGAAAATTAGGCTTCACTTAAGAGTCCTCGGCATATACTATCCCAACCGACATGATAGGCATATTAAGGATGCTCAGAATAGCTTAAGAGCCGATTAATAATTTTTGGGGGTGGCGGACGCAGAAACAATGGGCGAACGTTCCGTCACAGACTTGGGTTCCATTTTCTTTGCCCCGGAGCGCTTCGGCGTGCCCGTTGGACGTCCGCGGTCCGGGCGACGGCGGTTTTGCTTCGTAGGGCTCGGCGTGGCCGCCAACGATGCTTTCAGAGCTTTTTTCTGCTCTTCTGGACTCAGCACAACGGGCGATCGAGGCTTAGTTGTTTTTGTGTTGAGGAACACTTCTGGGAGCCATTGAACCGACACAGCGGTAAGAAGCATAAGAGCCGCCAAGGCTGCTTCCATGGCGGCAGAGTCAGGCACGCCCTTGAACGCGGACAGGAAGGAACTCAGGAGTGCCCCCAGGCGCCCGACTGTGTAGGAGACACAAAGGCCGGTGCTCCGAATGGAAATAGGGAACACTTCTGCTGTGTAGCCGTAGCAGATGGCAAAGGCACCAGTGCAGAGGCACAAGACAAGACTGCGGAGAGAGGGAATCAGTGCAGAAAGGGCTAGGAAACTGGCGGCGAAGTAAGCGGCGGCGCCAACAGCGACGGTGGAGAGTGCAGCGGTTAGCGTTTCACGTTGGCCTTTCTTGGAAAGCAGCCAGCCTATGCCAATGAAGATGAGAACCTGCATGCCAAAGTGGGCTGCTTTGTTGTGGCCACCTTTCCTCAACGCCATAATTGCAAGGTTGTAATAAACGAAGGTAAGGTTGAACCATGCGATGGCGACGGAGAGCACCCGGCGGTGAAAGACAGCGGCCTGCAGAGCTCCTTCCGTCGAAGTGCTGGTAGAAGAGGCGGAAACTGCGGTGGAATGCGCTTGGTCCTTCGGCGTGATCTGCTGCCTGAGTCGCAGGAATGCTTGCTTGGTCTTCGTAACGTCAAGTCCATTTAATTTTGCCGCTCGGAGGAAAACTTGTTGGGCCATGCGTAACTGCGACGTGGCTATCAACCAGCTGGGCGACTCTTCCAGTAAACTGCACCACATCAGCAGCAGCACCGTTGGTAGCAGGAGAACTGCTTGCGCCAGTTCCCACGACGGGCGCAATAAGCTCACAAGATCTAGTAGCGTCAAAGGAACTGTGCCCCCTATGGATGTTGCCCCCAAGCTGTACAGGGCACGCCGCTCGTTTTTGGTTACCTCGAAAACAAGGGTGAACAATATGAGAGAACTTGCACTGGCAGATCCGGCTACCACGAATCGAGCCATCAGAAACAGTGGGAATGACTGGGAACCGGCGGCGCACAGGCTGGCACCGAGGAGTGTTCCAGCGGCCGCCATGAGGACCGGTTTTCGGCCAAATCGATCCGACATGGCGCCTGCGACTGGGGCGAAGACCGCGGGGCCAAGCATGAATACGGAAGAGGACAGGCTGAAGAGCCACTGGCGGTCGCACACCAAGTCCCAGCTGCTGACGATGCTGTCCTTGGCGTAGCCGATGTCGTATTCCCAAGCTTGACAGCGTACCACGTTGCGTTCTTCTTCGGGATCTTCCTGTTGGGATGAAAATAGGCACACAAATATGGTCTTTGTCTATTGTTCGTGTATTACGGTTTAAGTTTTTTCTCAATAGGCATGCTGTTTTTTTTATCCCTCATAGTCCCTGAGAAGGGCCAGATAACTCGATAAATTGAAAAAAAAATGCAATAAGGTTAGCTTGAAGAAATCTGTTATCCAACTCGTGGCGTGCATTTGATGAACTGTTTTCGATATTTGGTAGAGCAAACCGTTCGTTTATTCTAAGACTTAGTCATAGGTGAAAATGAGAGTTTTAACGGGGCAGAAAGAAAACAACTTGAACCTTATGTTTACTTGCTACTTTCTTCATGCCATGGTGAAACTTTATGAACATAAGGAATGACTGGCAGAGGTAACATTTCAGAGACAGCCGAAATCTAAAGCTGCGGGAAACCGGCTTCAATCAACCTCGGAATTTGGCCGCCAAAGCTAAACGACATCAAGTGATGGCAACACTTTCCCAAAGCTTTCTGAACGGAATCAGCGATTATCGCTCGATTGAAGAGATTTTAATGAGCACTGTATAACGCCAAGAGTCCTGTCTTATATCTGGGATTGTACGACCAACACAGGTGATCCTTCATATTGCAGCGTACTTGTTGACGAAGGGGGTTAATACCAGGCACGAAGAGTCACCAATGCGCGGCAACGGGTAGACGTCCTTTTTGGTCACACTGTTCAGTTTACGATAGTCGACACACAACCGGAGAGTGCCGTCCTTTGTTCCTAACCAGGACTACAGGCGAAGACCAGCGGTTTTGGAAGGTTGAACAATGCCATCTTCAAGCATTTCCTGAACCTGAGTTTGGATAACTGCCCGTTCTTTAGCAGAAACACGATAAGGTTGCTGACGTATAGGGCTAGCATCGTCATAGGTGATGATGCGGTGCTGCGTGATGGGTGTTTGACGAACCTTCGAGGAGGAAGCGAAGCACGACTTGTATTCCTTCAGCAGCTGCTCCAAAGCCAGTCGTTGCTCCCGAGGCAGGTGGCAGTTTACGTCGACGTTTTCAATGGAGGGCTCCTCAGTGCCGGCTGCCGCGGACGCAAAATAAACATAAATATCGATAACAGCTTCGGCAGAAGCAATAGCAGTTCCTGCAAAAAGGTGCCGGTATTCACTAGAAACATTTGTGACCAGGACCGCAGACCGGCCACCAAGAAGCGTCAGTAGACTATGAGCGGCACAGATGTCTTGAGTAAGCAGGAGTGAACGGTTAGCCTCGGCGACTGCTTCTGCGTCATGCAAGTCGTTGCAGGTGACTTCAACCAAACACTGCTCCGTAGCGGCCACGTGACACTGTGAGCAGAAACACGAAGGGCGGCACTGCAGTGCCAAGAGTCGGCGAGGTGGGTGGCTTTACTTGTCGAAAAAGTGATGATTCGTTGACGGAGGTCGATGACAGCACCATACTCCCGCAGAAAGTCAATGCCGATAATGAGATCGCGGGAGCAATTGCACAGAACTACACAACTGACGACGAACGTAGATCCGTGAATCTGAACGCGCACCGTACATATACCTTTTGGCGTCACGAGATGACCAACGGCTGTACGAAGATGCACCACAGAACAAGTCATAAGCTCTTTTTTCAGAAGAGTCGCCAATTTATCACTCGTAATTGAATAATCGGCCCCGGTGTCCACTAATGCACTGACTCTGCCACAGTCGAGAAGAACAGGTATATCCAAAGAAACGGGGCTGTCTTTACTCCGTTTCATACATCGCAGTCAACGCAGCGAAGGCTGCGGCGCCTGTTCGCGCTCCTCGTCCGCATCGTAATGTAGTGCGTCGAAAGTGAAAAAAGTAATGAACTTAAAAAAAGTAAATGTTGGTCGATATTGTAGTATAATAACAAAAGTGTTTTCGTTTGCAAAAAAAAAATGTTTTTTCTTTTATGTTCTTCAGAACAGAGTGCCTTAGTTTTCTGGTTTTTTTCCGGCTCCTCCTGTATCAGGTTTTCGCACCTAGACCGGCCGGTGATGTCGTCTGCTTTCGTCTTTCGGTTTGAGTCTGCGAAAATGGCACCGCTATTTCCTACTCGCTTGTTTTCTTCGCCCACTCCGGCTTCAAAAACATCTCCTGCTCGCCTATTCTCCAAGCTGAAGTCTCCGAAAATTTCGAAAGATTGCAAGCAGGTGATTGTCAACATTTACTCTAGCGTAAGGAAGCGCTTCTCCGAGAAGGCTGTGCGTGAAGTTCTCGAAACTGTGGGCGAGATGACCGGGGTGAGCCCTCGGACAGTTGCGAGGTTCAAGAAAGAAGGTATCTCTACTGGAATAAGATCACCGCAAAAACGACCTAGCACGGCGGCAATATCTACCTCTCGCCGTGTTAAATATAACAACTTTGCACTCAACGCCATCTGACTCAAGTTACATCGTATGTATGCCGTACACTACACTGCCTTCTCCCTTCGAAACGAGTAAACAGCGCTGTGTTTTTCAAAGTAGGTATTAGAGTTTGACAGTTTCGAGTTTCTATCTAATGAATCTTTGAAGAAAAATATTTAAAAAAAAAACAGCCAAGCCAGAAGTCGAACCTTGACCCCTTATAAAATGAACAGACTGGCGCGCGCTTCGTGCCACTCAGCCACGACGCGAGGCCGACGGATACATTTCGCTTGTTGTTTACAGCGGACTACTTTCATACCTTAGGCAGCGTTGACTCCTATGTATGAAACGGAGTATAGGTAGGAGGACGGTGCCATCTGTTCGGAGCATAGCAGCGAAGACGGGAGGCCTTCAGCGCAGCGACTCCCAGCGACCTCGCCCCCGAAGGTCGCTCGTCTAAGTTTTCCCGGCGAGGGCTGGGCGAGCGACCCTGTGCTGCTCGCGAGGAGCTGTCAGCAATGACGGTAGAGATGACCTGGTTCTCCACAGTGAAAGCAGAGTGGCCGGTTGTCAGGTGTGCGCCAGACATCGGCCTTCCGCATGGGCGCTCGGCGATCGCCGAAACACTGCACTGGTGGCCCTGAGGACAGCGGCACAGGAGGCGTTACCGGAAATGGCGGTGGCGAAACGGCAGCCGGGCGTCTCGCAATTTCAGTATAGGTGGGGCGATGGTAGTCTCCTGGAAAAGGAGGTGTTTCGGCAACAGGAGCCCTGAACGCCTGTTGTACCTCCTCGCGAACACGAGCAGAAATCGAAACTAGCGCAGGCTGGCAAGGGCTGCAAAATTTCAGGAGCTCTTCACGCACGATGGTGCGAATGAGTTCGTACCGATCGTCAGGGTGGCTCTCGGAGGTAGCTAACCATGCGGTGACAGCAGCAGCACGCACGGGCGGGCTGTAATTCGCAGAACGTTGCTGCAGCACCTTTTGCATCGTTGTGGCCTTTGTAAGGAATGCAGCAAAGGTCCATGGTGGGCTGCGCACGAGGCCTGCGAAAAGCGGTTCTTTGACGCCCCGCATCAAATGCCGGAGTTTCTTTTCGTCGGGCATGGCCGGGTCAGCTCTCCTGAAGAGGCGCGTCATGTCCTCCACGTACATCTGAACACTTTTGTTTGGCAGCTGGATGCGAGATTGTAGTGCACGCTCAGCTCGTTCGCGAAAATCCACGCATACAGCACCCGACGACGGAACTCATGCCACGATATTAAAATCTCTCGGTTTTCAAACCAGGTGCGAGCACCATCCTCGAGGCTGAAGTAAACGTTCCGCAGTTTGGCTGCGTCGTCCCATTGGTTAAACGCAGCTACGCGTTAAAAGTGAAGGAGCCAGTCCTCCACATCCTCAAAAAGTTCCCCACAGAACGTCTTGGGAATCCGCGGAGTCTTCAAGGTGGAGTGGGATGGCGCGGCAGCGGCGGTTTGCAGAGGAGGAGGAGCGGCTCTCGCCATGGCGTCGCTCGCTAATGGTCCAACCTTCGAAGGCAGTCCCTGGATTCTCCGACTGAAGCGATGTACTGAGGTGCCAAGCGGTACAGGGCTTGCGCGACGGCTGCCTGGAGGTGTCTCTTGCATGGGCTGACGGGCACCCCTCACACTCCACCAGACTGTAGCGTACTTGTTGAAGAAAGGGGGCTTTAATACCAGGCACGAAGACAGACAAGGCCAGGCAAGCTGGGACAGCACAGACGACAGATTCCTCACGGCGCGAGCCCTACTTTGTCGTCGTCAGCTGTGCGCCACCTGGCAATACTAGGTCGCAATATAAACTAATCTTGTGTCTAAAACTGCAGTTCGCAATCCACTGGTAACTCCCAAATAAACGTGAGGCCCTGGATGTTTTTGGTGAAGACGGATATTACCCTTGTTGCTGCCGCAGCTACATCACACTAGGGAAAATTCTTCAGAATAACCAGAAAATCGTCTGCATGTCTAAAAATGGATAGAAGATGTGGGTCACTTAGCTGAATTTTTATTTGATTGACAACGGCTGAGAAAGAAATATCACACAGTACAGGACCCGAAAATACACTATGCGCACACCTTTTTTCTGAAGAAATATCTTCCTTCGAAAGATATGGCGGTCGAGCCGAAGTAAAATTTTTACAAAGCTACCAAACTTTTTCTATACAAAGTGAAAATGAAAAGACTGGCGGCAAAGACCAGATTTTCTCTGGCAACGTGCGTTGGCGAGCCTGACTTCCCGGCCTAAGGAGCCTTCTGGAGATCGCTCCAGCAAACTTGTCGTTCTTGGAGAGGCGGCTTTTCTAGACAAAGTGAAGGAAGTGCTGGAGAAAGGCCCACAGTTAACTTTCCCAACGTACGACAGGCGGCAGGAGTTCCTGGCCATGGTTAGAAGGGTGGCTGGCCGTGCGACGGAGCGTGAAAAAGAGCGAATCATAGAAGACGGTGTCGCCTGGGTGACGAGGTGCGTCGGGGCTAACCCCACGAAAACCCCGCCACTTGAAAAGGTGTCCAATGCTATAAAAGGAAACGGACTTCTGTCGTTCCAACCTGAGAAGCATGGTGGTTGTGCTCTTCTACCCATAGGATTGTTCCGAGAAAAGGTGTTTGGGGCCATCAACAAAAACTCCGAAGCACCAAAAACCTTGAATAACTTGCACCTGGATGCCATCGAGAAGCGTGCAAAAGAGAAAGAAACGTGCATCCTTGAAATATTTTTAAGGATAAAACCCGCAAGCTTGGAATGCCACTACGATCCATCACGTCGGAAAGAGGGACATGGCAACGCGTCGTCAGTTGCTACCTCCAAAAGCACCTTGGTTCATTGGTGGAAGATGATCTCTTCCGGGTTCATTGTTCCTCGTACGTCGAGCAGCAGCTGGACGTTTTGCCGTCCCTCGAGTACAACGGTTTCTCCATCCATATTGAAGATTTATATTATTCTCTCAGACAAAAGATCATCGCAAAGAACAAGCGCAGTCAGACAAAAGATCATCGCAACAGGTGAAGTTCGCTTTCAAAGTACAGCTGGGATTGAGAGTGAAAGCTTCGTAGTTTTATTAGAATTCTACTTCGGCTCAATCCCCATATCTCTCGAAGGAGGCTTCTTTGTCCAAAAAAAGGAACCGCATCAAAATTCCACTGAGTGAGCCACATGTTGAATCCATTTTTAGATATGTAGACGACTTTTTAGGCTGTTGTGAAGAATGTCCCCGAGTCTGCTGCAGCTGAGGCAGCAGCAAGGGTAATATTCGTTTTAACCATTAACAGCTAGGGCCTCAAGTTTACGCGGGAGTTAACAGTGAATCGCGAACTGCAGTTTTTAGACATAAGGTTGGCATTTATTAAGGATCAGCCATGCTGGTCGTACAATCCCAGATCTAAGATAGGACTCATACCGTTTGACAGTGTCATTCAAAACTCGTCAAAATAGCAAGAATTGCTAAGTTATGCATTCATGAATGCTTTGGGAAAGTCGTGCCATCACTTGATGTCGTTGGGCTTTTGGCGCCTATCTTCAGAGGCTGAATGAAGCCGGTTACCCGCCGCTTTTGATTTTGGCTGTGTCTGAAATTTACTCCGGAAATTGAAGCGGCCTCATGATAACAGACATTCGGAAGTACGAAAGAAACCTGTGCCTGTCATTCCTTG
Organism: Amblyomma mixtum; assembly: GCF_055824585.1. Lineage (NCBI taxonomy): Eukaryota > Metazoa > Arthropoda > Arachnida > Ixodida > Ixodidae > Amblyomma > Amblyomma mixtum. The sequence goes on from NC_143013.1 coordinate 184,392,226, forward strand.
CATTGATAAGGTTTCAAATGGCAGAAAAAAACAGGTCGAAAGTCAACATCACCTTCAAGTTTTGTTTCCTGCCCCGTCCAAACTCTCAAAGATTTGCTCTATGACTAAGCCGGAGAATAAACGATCGGTTTGCACTACTAAACATCAAAAACAGTTCACCAAATGCAGGTCGCGTGTTGGACACCAGATTCCGCTAAGCTGTGGTCTCATTTACATAGGGCTAACCGGTCGATGTTTCAATGAGCGTGCGAGTGAACATTTTCGGAATGTGGGCAACCGACGCGGAAGCTTCCTTGCAGACCACTAAAAAACCTGCAAGAGTGTCGTCCAGAATTAAAACAATTTTTTTTTTCAAAGCGGAAAAGACAAATTGGACCGAGTAGTTGTTGAGGCATATTGTATCTAGAAAGCGGGAAGCGTGAGCGTTAGTAAATCGTCCATTACTATCAGTGACGCTGAGGTGGCTTTTCTTGAAAGGTGTCTTTAGGTTTTAATATTTCGAAGTTAGTGTTATTTGCATACTTTGTTTACCTGGATGTGTTTTATCGGCTAAAAAAGAACTGTGCACAAGTCAATACGTTTGGTTCCTTGACGTTCAGATGATCTCTCGAGGGTTTTAAGTTTTCGTGTCCACCAATTTTGCCGAGTTTTTTGTTTGTCATTCATTCATTGTCACGCGATGTATCAAAGCAGAAATTTTGGGAATGCGCTTTGTTTGCCTTGACCAAGTGTGCGTCTCTGTTGTGAGAATGAATTGCGTTCCTTTCAGGTTTCGCGCTCAGAAATCATGGGACTTAGCCCAACAAGTTTTCTATTATCCGATGTGTAGGGATGAACCTGTTAGAAGTAGCGCTACTTTCTCATTTCTGACTATTGTTGACAATTTGTTATTCTTCGTATTATTTTTTGTGACATGCTACTGTGAGACGACTTGGGTGCTTCCTAAAATGTAAGGATTTTGGGCGAAGTTGGCGCCTGTCCTTTTGTGTTCTTGTGCCTCTCTCATCCTTGTTCCTTTCGCGCCGTGCAGACATCAACTACCGCTGTAGTTGGTGTACCTGAACGTACAGCAGTACCTCGTGTTTAACCTGGTGTTCAAGCTCAGCTTACACGTTGTCTATGTCCACAACGCACGCAACAAGAAGAAAAACCCACACAGCGCGAGAGGCAACCCTCGCTGAAAGCTCGCTAGTGTGCCTCGAAGTATGCCCGGCTCCTAAATGTGACGTCACCTTGGCCGACATGGATGAGGCATCGCTCTATGTTGTTCTCCTGTCCTGCGCTTCGCTGAACGCGGAAGATTTTCCGCGCTTTGAATTATGTAATTTCGCTAGCGTTTCACCCTGAACCGAAAACAAAATTTCACAGACATATTCAAAAACGAGTCTAATTCACAACATTAGAGGGCTAGCTGGTCCGAAAGCCGCTGAGAATTCCTTCAAGTGTGCCCTGCCATTTTATGGGTAGTGCATGCACACGTAAGAGCGCCGAGGAAAAACAAACTAGAGGGGACACTACAGCTGCGCCTCAACGATATGAGGCAATAGCATTGATGGGTTCATGATGCGGGGTACTTTTGGTAACACTTCGCAGTCATTTTCATACTCTTTTTTTTTACATTCATAGATCACGGCGAGACCCCATATTACTCCTGCCGCAGTGGTGTAGCGGTTAAGCGACGCGCCATTGCCTAAGCCGGTTGCCACTTCAAACACATGCAGCCAAGCACAGTCGCGGTGGGGCTTATCAGAATCAGGTTGCTCTCCCCGCGCAACCTATCTGAGCCGATAATTTATTATTCTTCGATCTGCCACAGTGGGAAGCTTGCTGAAAATCGGGGGGGCAGGCTGTGATGACATCACAAGATCACGTGGCGTATCTGGCAGGTCGGCTACCCGCTTTTTGCTCGCAATGCCGACGCCAGATTTTCTGCAAAAAGGGAGCCTTAAAGATATCACGTTACAAGCAACGAAAACCTAGTGCCTTGCAAGCACCGCCGTCTTTGTGAGGCTGATGAGTAGGCACCGGACTTCAACAAGATCCGTGTTCTGTACAAGGGTGAAGGTCAGTCAATTTCACGGTCAGTCAGTTACCCTTGTTGCGTTGGGAAATCATGTGTCAACGATGCCTGAATGTGTTTATATGCGGAGCGCACGTACACGCTGGCTGTAGTGCGTAAAGAAAAAGAATGGTACTGTACCATACTTTTTTGCAGGATATGCATCACGGCGCTTATTTTCTGGATATTTATCACTTGACCACAGTTATTCATTCGGTGCTAGAAGTATAAACTACCAGCTTCTAGTGAGTCTAACTGTGTGTCTGGCGTTTTCTCCGTCTGCAGTCTATGTTTTGGCGCCTTTAGCATACAATGTCGAACCAGCTCAACCACCAATATGGGCTTAGCATCTCCACCTGGTTTTATTATTATCCATTCCCCTGAGCTCCGGCAATGCGCTTGTGTGCTATGTTACTGTAGTTACTGTACAATTCATCATGCGCACTGTAACAAATTATTTGCATAGTATCAGTTCGGCTGTTGTTAAAAAGCTCCAAGACCGCAGCAGGTTCAAGAAAACCTCCAAAGAGCTTAAGGGAGTTCGAAATATAGGTTGCTAAGTGAAAAAAAATCACAAAATTTACTCGTTAGAATTAGATCTTGTTAAATAAGTTCTTAGATGCTACCTTTAAAATTCTTGTGCGCATGACAAAAATTTCCAGACGATTACGATAGCCGGTATTATGAAATTTGAGCGCAGCTGGTGACAGCTGCCATGTGGCATATTGCGCTGCTAGCCACCTACCGGGGTATCTCCATGGCAGCCAACCTGCAGGCGGCGTTTCCAAGCGATTTTATGGTATTCTAGGCATGTTTTCTGTAGGATAATATTTAGTGTTTATGGCAGGAGTGAGGAAATTCTCTTGATACTTGATCAGCTTCAAATCCTGTAACCACATTAAAATTAAAAAAAACCTGCACCGGCAAAACTATCGAACACCTGACTTTGGAAAGTCATTTTAATGAAACAAATTTCCGTTTACTCACCGAAATCGCCGGATCATATACGGTGCACCGGCTGAACTGCCCGTCTGCCTCGATGGGAATGGCCGCGTTCCTCCAAGTGTCCAAGGAGAGGTGCCGTAGCTCCTCAGGGCGGCGGCACCAGTGATCCACGGGTCGGCCGATGATGATATAGGCGAACGCGTGCACAATAAAAACAACCATACCGAGCGCGGCGCAGCAGGCGACGAGGCGCTGGAAGTTCCCATGGCCCAAGATGGCGTAAAGGCTGTTTTGAATGGCCGCAGCAGAGTCTACTGCCAGGGCCCCTTGAAGAGGACCGAGCTTTAGTTCGTCGCTGCCCGCTTCTGGTGAACGTTCTTCGCCTCGAACAGTGGTCTTGTCGCTCGGACTCTGGGCTCCAGGAGAAGGAGCGAGAGCAATTGTCGCTGCCGGAGAAACATTCGATGTCTGAGGAGACTTGGGAGACGCGGCCATCGTTCTGGGCACTCTTCTTCTTCTTCCTTCATCTGTTCTCTTGATGCATCCGCATAGCGCGAGCATTGTAGCCAGTGGTGACTTTTTTTATGACTTACAAACCCTTCATATGCCGCGAATCTTTGTAGCGTTTGTTTGTTATGTTTATTTGTTCATGCTTCAAGGCTGCCGGCACGCCGCTTTATCACTTCGTTTGTGACGCAAGACGGGCCTAGAATTATCTCGATTGACCGCATCCGGACGGAGCCGATTCTAGTTTGCGCCAGAATGTTCCAGTAACTTCTGAAGCCTTCGCTATCAGGAAGGTTCGCTATCAGCTTTAAAAGGAGCACGGCCGACAGCGGCGGTCATTCTGTTCGACGATCGCCGAGCACACTTGTTGCTACGCTGCCGCCGAGTGATTCAGTTCTTTGCGGGCGCAAGTCAGCCCGAATAAAGAGTTTCGTTTCGAAGACGTTCTCGCTGTTTTCCTGTTCGCCGTACTGCAGTCCCCACTACGTGACAATATTCCAGAAGGAAACAAAAACAGTATTGTTGTACAAACCTCATTATTTTATCATTTGCTCTCAAACCCTCATTTCTTCTCTTTTAATTTAAACTTATACTATAAAAGCTGTTATAATGTTAAAAGTGTTATACCACTTATAATAAAAAATTAAGAATTCTGTGAAGTTTCTCATTGAGAGAAATAATATAGAACAAAAGGTGGAGAGGCCGGCCGGCGGTACGGTGACGCTGGCTTGCTGCCCCTCACTACAGAAGGTTGATTTATTATTCATGGTTTAAGGTGGTTGAACGTCCCAGAGCGACTGAGGCTATGAAGGGCGCCGTAGCTAAGGTCTTCAGAAGTTTCAACAAAGTAGTCTTTAACGCACACTGACTTCGTACAGTACACGGGCCTCTAGAATTTCTCCTGCATCCAAAATTGACCGCCGCAGTCAAGATCGCACCCGCGTCTTTCGGGTCAGCAGCCGAGCACCAAAACCATAAAGACATCGCGGGGAGTCCCCTAGAAAAACACCATCGGAAAGTAAAATTGAATGCAGTGCCAAAGCACGACTTTTTAGTGTTGGTTTGTTGTAAATGAAACTCTTCTGCACATTTTCATGCAGTTTTACTGAATTGAGGCGTTACAAGATAGCTGATTTAATTCCTCGCCTTAATTTTAGGCTATCAAGCAGCGATTCGGCGTATTGTTGCTCTTTTGGTTGTTGGTCATTCGCAAATAATCAAAGTACAAAGAATGAGGCCGCTACGGAAGCACGCTGCACACAGACAGGAGGGACATGGCTATAGCTCTTTCATGGCTACGAGAGAATGGACACGTAGCTGATCAGTGTAGCACTCTATCGCTGCGCTCTGGGGCATCGTCACTAACCGGCGTGCAAGCAGCAGTGCCCGCAAGCGCTGTGAAATCTTCGCAGCTTCGATGCCCGATCGAAGAAGTATGCGGGGTGGATAGCTCGTGTGGTCTTCCGGTGTTCGTCTAGAAATGCCGTCAGCTGAAAAAGGAATTAATTGGGTAATTCTGCGACACCGCAAGCTAGTCACGTTGCATCATTTGGGAATCATGTTTCTGATGTGCGATCTCCAATTTTAGCAGGTAGCGCCGGAGATTTTGGTACGAGATTAATAATGGCATTAAACATTTATGGTGCATGTAGAATTTTAATTGTTGCCATTTACGAAGACAATAGCATAATGGCGATCGTTTTGGTCGAAAGAAGCGTCATAGTTGGCGCCTATTTAAGTTGAATTTATCGATGTTACTTTCTACCTGTTTTTGATTTCTGGCATAAATTTCGCGCCAAAAAAAAGGTTTTCTCTTTGTCGCGCCCATATAGAACTAGAGTTTGCTATGTTTACACTAGCCGGATATGCAGAAGTGGACGATCCACAGGAGGACGGCTGTGGTGTTTGCGGAGGGCACATAAAAGTATGCTGTTTAACAAATCTGTACTTACGGCATGTAGAGTGACTACTGTAGAGGTTGCGACTGTAGATGTTGAGATCACGTCGCAAGATAACGTGACATTGCTGGCCCAAAAAATAGCTGGGCCAACTGGGCCGACCTACGCCACACTATTTTTTGCTCACAACGCCGACGACACCAACGGCAGATTTTCTTGTTGTCAGGGTCATTAGCACTATCTAGTTAAAACAATCAAGATTTCACCCTATTGCAGCAATGTGAGCCTTTTAACGATTCACGTTCCACTGCGGCGAATATCAACGTGAGTTCTCAGTGAGTAGCGATAGTTAGTTCAGTGCGCAGACGAGAAACGCCGTTCTGCTTCGCAGTGACTCGGGTCAAACCTCATGGAATGATTGTGCCAAATACCCCTAGAAATAGGAGAGCAAATTTACAAAATGAGACACAGAAAACAGGAAAGAAATGACACTCACCTTGGGCATACCAATGAAATTATTATCCGGGGCGTAAAGCAGCCTGTCGGTACAAACGTGTGCCGAATACAGTTATCGCAATGCAATGTTTTAACATAAAGAGCCATCTAATATATATGCATATCCCACAATGCGGACGACTCTTGGCCCATTGGGATCTCACTGTATCTTGAAATAGTTATCAAAGAGGCACAGGTTTCATTCGCATCATTCGAAATGGAGGTGGTTCGTAGTCGGTGGCAGTGATTTGTTCTTCAAAAACTCTGCCATTCACTGGGCTTGGCTACAGGAGACGGTAGCATCCCGTAGCTTCTCAAAGTCTTGTCTCAATGCCACTTGGAGAAAGCGTAATACATGCAGAAAATGGCAACGTTTTCTTTGCAAACACATTCTGTGTACACGATTCTTCCCACCAGGCGTTAGAGGGCACCAATGCGAGATCATTTCGAGGTCGTTTATTTTCATTTATTTCATTCTTAAGGGCCCGAGGGCATTACATAAGGAGGGGCTACACTTGGGGTAAATACAAGCATGATGAAGGCAGACACAATTAACACAAACACTACAAATTATGAAAGACAAGAAAAATAAAGAAATAAGGAGCATCAAGGTATCCGTGGGATGGTGCGGAAAAATTAAGAAATGCACGTGCGGCGGCAAGCAGAGTTGAAAGCCAATGAATGATTGATGATAACACCGATGAAATGCTTACACATCTTGGAAATGACTGCAGAATTTTGTGCGAAATGATTTGCGATCGTTGCATAAAATTATGTCGTTAGGTAGGGCATTCCAGAGAGTAATCGCGTCGGGGAAAAATGAACTGTTCATAGCTGAAGTACGGCTCCTGATACCTGCTATGGGGAGGCTGTGGCTTGGGCGATTGGATGTTCTGAGCGGTGGTTGCAGCAAAGGGTGTCTGGAAGCAGGGTAGTAAAAGAAGCTGTGCAGTAGGCAAAGACAGGAGATGATGTGGCGCGACTTTAGAGTGGGCAGGGAGATAGAACGTTTAAGTGCAGTTATGCTGATTTCTTTGGAGTATTCAGAAGTGATGAATCGGGTTGCACGTTTTTGGATGGCTTCGAGTTTGGCGGTGAGGTAGGCTTGAGATGGGTGCCAGATTGATGATGCAAATTCTAGTCTGGGACGGACGAAAGTTTGATAAGCCAGTTTTTTCACTTGCGCGGATGGTGATTAGAGGTTTCGCCGTAAATAACCTAGAACACGTGAGGCACCAGAACCTATTATTTGGACGTGATTGATCCAAGATAATGAAGATGATAGATGTAATCCAAGGTACTTGTAGGATGATGTTTTGGCAACCACTATAGCGTTGATGATGTATGAATGCTGAGTTATCGTTCGTTTGCGGGAGGACGATAAGAGTTGGCATTTGTCCAGGTTCAAAGGCATGAGCCAAGTGTCACACCATGTGGCTATTGCATCAATTTTTTTTGTAGTAGGTGGCTATCGGTGAGATGACGAATGGGACTGTAGATGACACAGTCGCCCGCAAATAGTCTCAGTTTAGAATCTATATTAGCTGGGAGAATATTGATGTAAATGAGGAAGAGTAGCGGGGATAAGCCGGCGCCCTGGAGGACACCTGAAGTAACATCAAAAAGGGATGAGAGGCGGTAGCCATTACTCGATGGCTTCCGATGCGTGTGCGCAAGGCGCGGTTCTGATTGGTAGCGCCCAATCTCGGTACTGGGTGAGTAAAATGGGCAAGTGAAATGCGTTTTCGCCTGAACTTTTCATTTTGAATCTTCAGAGTGGAATAACTTTCGTTTGCGTGCTCCGATTTCAATAATTCTTTTTGCTGTGGTCTCTGGAAAGCATGGCGAATCTATTTAATGATATTAACTGGTACTGAGGAAATCATCGCGGTGCCCCTTTAAGATCAGGAACATCTTCGGCTAAGGTGGCTTGAATTGTTTGTTTATTTTTATTATAACGGCAGCGCCTCCACCTCTTGAAGGCCTGTCCTTTCTGAACGCGTTAAAGGAGGGCGGAAAAATAAACATCATCGCTTGTGGCTTTGTGTGTAGTCAAATATAAGTTATAATGGATATGTGAGCATCGCATTCAAGCAATACTATTTCAAGTTCATCATTTTTTATAATGCTTTCGATTTTAAAAGCAATTATTATCACGTGTCTTTTTTTTTACTAGAGCTGGTTAACTGCCTAGGGTCAACTTATTCAGTGAAACTAGGCCCCTGAAAGATAGGGCTGTCAAGTATTTTGAGATCAACGATAATTTGCATTTGCCTGCTTTTTTAGGTGTGTCCTGAGGTGTGAATGGTTTCCTCGCCTCTTTTTCAAGTCCTACCTTATCGTTCAATTCGGCATCCAATATGTATGGTTTACTGCTAATGCATAGCTTAATAGAGGCCATCGAAACATTGTCAGCCTGATCACGGTTTTGCTTAGCACTGCCCCATAGCTTTTTCTTATAGCTCTGGTTTTGCGGCAAAAGTCTTCAGCAACGGAGAACGAGCTCTTTTACAGTTTAAATCGTTTCCGTCGTATATCTTTCCTCTGTCGTGAATCCATTACCTTGTATATAACTGGCCTAACTTTTTCTTTTTCTGGTTTTCCCGAGTGGTGAATATGTTTTATATATACTTTGCTGTGCCCAACACTTTTATTAATGAATTTTTTCACAGGCAGCGCTTTGCCAGTGTTTCTCTAGTTTTTTCCTGTTCTTCCGGTAGGCCATAAACAATCAAGTTCGGCTGCCTGCTACGCTTTCGTAAGTCGTCAATCATATTGTTTGAATAAGGTATTTCAAAAAATCAAGCTCATCATAGCAGGAAGCGGCCTTGGTGACGTGGAATACACTACTATCCTTCATCGCCCCCCGCGCCGGAGCCAGGAGACGAGCGCGCGCGCCGCCGAGCATGTGGAGAGAAGGCACTACGGCCACTCTTCTCGTTACCAACTCTGGCGTGACGAGACGACGACGTACTGGCCCCGTAGGGAAAGGGGTGAACGCCTTACCTTGAGATAACCGGTTGTCCAAAGAGAGGAATGCCGGGGGGGGGGGGGGGGGGGGTTAAAAGGAGGTGCTCGTGGAGGGAGCGCTCTCTCTTGCCACGGTCCTTCTGCCGAACTGCCCCGAAGGACACCTTTTTCCCGCGACTCCCGGACGACCCAACGCCTGTCGACGACGTCTTGGTGAGCTGCTGAACTTCTATGTTATCGGATAGAACATGCATCTGTAATGTGCTTTACCTCACGTTAGGTTAATAAACTGTTTACTAGTATGCTCTGCCGTTGCCTATTTCGTCCGAACCTGCCGTGGCTGCGACTCTGCGCCACGGGTTAGGGAAACGTGTCGCGTACGAGTAAACGCCGGCGTGTAGCCGGCACGGAAGGTCGCCTTCCCGGCCGGCTGGACGCGGAGTGGCCCCATATCATGGCGCCCGAACATGGGGCGAACTAGGCAACCGAGTAGTGTACTTTGTTGAGCGAACGAGTGTCGTCGCCCTAACAAAGGATGCCAGCTGATAAGCCTAACTTCTAGTCTTTGTTCATGCTGTCAGAGCTAGAGGCACAGAACCAGGGCCCCATACTTGACTTGCCTTTGGATGGTGTAAATCTTGAGTGTTCCACGCGGAAGAGCCGAGTTGCATCCCCGGGTGCGACGGCAGGACTTAGGCCTGGTACGGGGGGCTCCACATCGGGCACCTCGCCGCTCCGCGGCGCGAACAATGAGTCACCTAGGCCTCATCACTCGACGCCATCAGTGGCTGCGCCCAACTCCGGCGGCGTTAGTCTGCTGTCATTCGAGGTGCTCTTGCAGAACGCGATGCAAGTAATGGAGAGCCTAGCCGGTAGGTTGCAAAACATTTTGCAAGCCCCGGCCCAAGGCCCACGTGTTAAGATAGCCTTACCTACCTACACGGGTACCATGACAGAGCGGGGGCGAATGAGCTGCTGAACTTTTATTTTTTTTGGATAGAACATTGTTCCGTAGTGTGCTTTACCTCGCGTTAGATTAATAAACTGTTTCCTAGCGTCGTCTGCCGTTGCCTATTTCGCCCAAACCTGCCGTGGCTGCGACTCTGCGCCACGGGTTGGGGAACGTGTCGCTTACGAGTAAGCGCCTGCATGAAGCCGGCACGGAAGCTCGCCTTTCCGGCCGGCTGGACACGGAGTGACCCCATAGTTTCCAAGGCCGATGTGGCATGTAATCTGCCCCCTGTGGCAGTAAGTCACTTCTATTTTATCTCTTTGATATCAGCTGCAATGTTGTTCAACTGCTTTGTAATCTGTGACTTGTCAGGGCCTGCATTCCCTTCCACATCTCCGAAAAGTAACAACAGGTTACTGAGGAACACAGCAACCTAAAGCAATTGAGAACGCAGGTGAGGGCATGTCAGTGCAATTAAGAAGGGGTCATTAGAGCGTATACATATTCCGTAACGTTTTCTCACGTTTGGGATAAACAGAAGTGGAATGGAGCCGTGCATGTCGATGGTGCCGCAGTGTCCTGTGGTCGCGCCGCTCCTCGGAAGGCAGTATGTAGTAGAGCAGCTTGGAGGCGTACTCCACGGGTCATGCACAATTCCCACTTAACGCGTAGCTGGGTCTTCTTAGTTGAAGAAACATATCGTAGCTAGGAATGGGCCCTCAGAAGAGCGTGCATGTGAATTCTGTTTAAAATTTTTTGCGACGCTAACCGAGGAGAGCATTCTTATATATTTGTTGATGCATGTTCTGCCTATCTGCATTCAGCCAAAAAAAGCCAGCTATCAGTCTACAGAGCACTCTTAATCAACGCAGCTCAGAACAGGGGCACCAAAAACATTTTATCCTCTCCCAGAAGCTGAAAAAAAAACGTGCGCAATAGGTTCACCAGTTTGTAGTCGAAAACACCTTTATCTTTTAGATAAAAAACCTGTTGCCATATTAACGCATCTTAAAAAAATTCGAATAACGCTGCTGTGCCGCCTGTCAGCAAGGTATACACTGTGATAAGAGGAATATCGCATTTGTGGAGTGCGCTAGCGCACCAGCAACGTTCTAAATGACAAAACGAAGGCAGCAGCTACGGCATGCCCAAGCAGCCAAAGATTACGGTGCGTGTGCTCTGTGGTCTTCTCCATGAGAATGAGTATTTGGATCAACCGGTTCAACAGTCGTGTATCTGATATCAGGACTAACTCTTTACTCCACTTACGATGCTGTTATGGAGATGTTTCGGGGGGGGGGGGGGGGGGGAATCACTCGCAAATACGCCCTCTGTGGTGATGCTATAAGGGACAGCATAACCACTGCTCCCTTTTGCAAGAGCGCTGTCTGGAAGGAGGAGAATGACAATAATAATATTACTCGAGTGGGCGGTCGAGCGGGCGCTCAATCCACTTATGTTCCTGAATGACTTTCCCTACTGCGTTATTAGTTCCTTTCTAAGTTTTCTGTGCGCGCCCTCTGTCCCTGTGACATAGTGGTCGATGGACACTTGACAGACTCACTTCTTTGCCGCTCTTTTTCCTTTTTTCCCCTTTGTTCCCCTCCCCCAGTGTAGGGTAGCCAACTGGGCATCGCCTGGTTAACCTCCCTGCCTTTCCGTCCTTTTCTCTCTCTCTCTCTCTCTCTCTCTTTTTACCCCATGCAATCCTTGCCTGATCAGGGTGTACCGGTGTGCACAATGACTGAGACAGTAACCTGGTGATTCATTTGTTCATACCCACACTACCGCTCACTGCGGGGTTTAGTGATTCTGGTTATTGTATCGCGTGACCCTTGAAATGTTATGCTTTCAGGCCCAAAAAAAGCGCTTTTAATGTTACCACTTGAGGAAGTCCTCATGGGGCTGCTGTATTTAAGCCTGGCGCTCGCGCTGAGTCAAAGCTACGTGGGTAGCCAAGAATCACGCAAACTTCGAAATTAAAAAGTGCTGATAACCGCTGCTCAAAACATCACTATTGTGGAGAAGTGGAAGCCTCCGGATGCCATCGATAGCTAACGCCTCTGCTCACAAGTGGCACCACCATTAGTTAACCCCACTGAAGTAGCCGCGAAGAATATCCCGGTTTAGAAGTTAAGGTTCCCCAATGATATAATCAAAAGATCAGAAGACGAAAGGCAAAATGGGGAGGTGAACATGGTTATCGCTTCCAATTCTTCGCACTGGAGGAATGGAAATCGCTGATACTCCTTTGTTAATCTTTTTTTTTGAAGCGCAAGTATTCTGCCGTGCTTCTTTAATGCGTAGAGCAGGTAACTTGCGCAGTTTGTTTGAGAAGTGCTGCAAGGTACACTCCGGCACCCATTGCTCGAAACTATGGCTGAATCAAAAGGTGTAAGCCTCACTGGTTAAAATTGATGAGAAAAAATTTGCAGAGTGGAGGAAAGAAACGCTCGCAAAAGTATTTACTCCAAAGAGCTTCCCATTTATTCCGCACGAGTTGTTTTCACAGCGGAGCTACATTTCTTGGCATCAAGGCATGCCTGCGCAGAAAGCGCTAAGGCGGCTAAGAGGTTCAAGGCTCCGCACAGTCGGTACAGGTTGTCGTATGAGCCCCGCGTGTCGCGGAAAATACCTGTATAAAAGGAAGAAGAGCGGTTAAAAACTCTTTAGTACGGTTGCCTAGAAATGGAACCAAGGTTGAGCCAAATGAAGTTTTGCAGGAGACTTGAAATCTGGGTTAGTTGGTACATTATACTTAACAAAAAACCAGCCAAAAAGACGGGGACAAAGCAGAGACGAGGCTTACACAACGACTAGACTGGGTTTTCTATTGAAATCGAAGACTAGTTTTACAGCATCCCTCATGACGAACTATTTGTTGCAGTGCGTGAAGTGATTGAACAGAACGGCCTAGTTGCTTCCAAAATGCTTGTGGCATCTCTATCGATGCGTTGTTTGAACTGTTAATAACTTATCTTTCGTCTACCCTTGAAGATTTTAAGGGCGGTCTGTTCATACAGAAAAAAAGGAATCTGTATTGGTGCTAGCGTAGTTCCTATCTTGTGCCAGATTTTTTTAGCGAAGTTTGACACACTTCTAGGCTCTCTTCTTGACAAACGAGTGTACAAAGTTTTTAGATGTGTTGACGATTTCTTGATAATTTTAAATCTTTCACCGACTGACTCCTTGCATGAGGTTTTAGAAAATGTCTTAGAAGGTTTTAAAGCTTGCTCGAGCTCCATTTCTTTTACCGTTGAACTACCCGCTAACCAGTCGATTCGTTTTTTAGAACTTTAACTAACTTTTCGTGACGATGGCCATGTATGCTGGTGTTTTTTACCTAGGAGTAACAAGGCATTGTTACCGTACTCGTCTGCACACTCAAAAATTGTCAAGAGAGGGATTGCCATGAGCTGCTTTCGCAATGCTCTGCAGAAGAGTTGCCACCACAGCATGGCGTCAATTTTCGATAACCAGGTTAAGCGTTTGCAAGAGGCCGGTTTCCCAAAACCGCTTTTAAATGCTGTGGCAGAGTCGTTGCTGCAAATAATTAAGAGTCGTGACGAAAAGGTGGCTGACCCTACTGGGGCTAAAAGAAGAAAATTTGAGGGGATGCCTTATGTGCATGGGGCTTCCCATAACATCAAAAAAGTTGTTGCAAGACAAGGTGTTAATGTTGTCTTTTCTGCTCCTTGCAAAGTTTCAAGCCTTTGTTCACGTGTCGCGCGTGCCAGAACTACGAGTAGACCCCCTGTTTGTTCGACGCGGCATCAAAACTGCTATGTTCTTTGTGCGACACGGGTGGTTTATAAGATTCCACTGACATGCGAAAAAGATTACAACGGCGAAACTGGCCGGTGTATAAATGAAAGGCTACGAGAGCACCATAACTCTCTGACTCCGGCTGACGGAGCAAACTCGCCTCGCCATTCCCGCGATTGCGGATGCTACCCGTTGTTTTACAATGTCACTTTTCCCGGTAGAGGCAATGGTAAGGTTGAGCGGGAAATCCTCGAAGCATTTCACATCAGTAATCAGGGAGATAACTGTATTAGCACGGCGTCTATCATGTTGATGCAGAAGGAAATGGGTTACCTGTCCCGTTGACACTGCAGCTTGACTATCTCACAAGCATCGCGGTCTTTTGTGCTGGTTTTGCGTTGCCGTTGAGCTGCGCATGCTCTGTTAGGTTTCCTGGGAGACTGGCTGCTTTTCAATAAAGCACAGTTGATAGTCCAGTCGTTGTGTGTGCCTCGTCTCTCCTTTGTCCCGTTCTTTTTGGCTAGTTTTTTTCTTAGGCAAATGAAGTTGGCCGAAAATGGTCCTGAAAGTGTATGCATTTAAGTTTCTGCGCCTAAGTTTCATAAAGACTCAGCAATCATAAGCTAGCTAGCTCACCTGAAAGAAAGGCCTCTATTCTGTGTGTTTTCCATTAGCTGTAGCAAACCGATTATTCTTCCTGTTAACCTGCCTGCCTTTCCCCTTATTCCTCTTCAATCAGTTGCTTTACTTTTACCCCTAGCCCTTCAACGAAAGCACAGGTCTTCTTAATTCGGTTTAAAACGAGTACGGTCGCTGTAATTTCTACCGACCTGCACATATTGCCTTCAGCGAATAAGAAACATTTCACAGCCAGCTTAGTGCAAACAATTATTGCGCTTTTGATTAGGCCAGTCTAACAACAACAATTTCTGCAAAAACACAGTTCTCTCATTTTCATTGGGCCTCTAAAATAAAGTTACATTTCATTGCTATGAAGCCAGCTTATTGAAATACTTTCATGTTTCGTGGTTCGTTTCAAACACTCTCGTAGAGCTACCCTTGGTAATAATAAGTTCCTCCCATTTTTTGTTGTTTTATTCCGCTTCAGAGATTCATGAGGCAGTTCTCCAATGCTGCTGAACTAACTGGTGCAGTACGCTTGCACGAATGTCTCACGCAATTAGCACAGTGCTAAGGGGAGGATGCCGTTGGAAGGAGCGGGCAAATTAAGCTGCGGTTTTGTTTTCTTACAGCGCTGCATTTCCTTGCTCTTAATACAGTCGGGATGTAGCTGCAGATGTCATAACGGGGCGCTAATGTTTTTCGCTTTTTGGTCGTATGGATATTAATCCCAATATCTGCATAGCACTCTCTTGTGTACCGCGAAAATATGCTGAAGTGAGCTATGTCTTGCCGTTTCTTAATTATATAAAAATGAATATATCGAAAACTGGATTCTTTACTTGACAAAAGCTCGAAGCAAAGTATGCTGAAAACTAAGGGGTTTTCAGAAGAGATCAGCTAAAAGCATAAGCTTATTGTAACTTGCCGTCCTTCTCCTTGTCACTTCTACAGTCGTTTCCCCATCTCCTACGACTGCACACGTTCGGGCTGTACACTTCTCTTGGGTAATGGTTACGTCCCAGAAAACTTTTGCCCTGGCGTTGAGGCACGCACCAGGCGTACAATAACTGCAAGATCTTGAAACGTGGCTCAAGATAGTGGCAGTAAAGATAGTACCATGAGGAATGTCGATTAGAGGCGCCAATGTAGGATATTGTGCCGAAAACACTGAGAAGGGAACGCAGGTTTCGGAAGACAAGAGAACGTCCACTGTAAACCTTCAATTTTTTCTTACTCTCACATATCAGGATAAAAGTTCTTTAGGCCGTCTTTGTCAGCATTGTACCACGCAGAACTCTTCAGTTTTCAGCATGAAGGCTTGACTTAAAGTATGCTCTGCCTACTGTCATAAACCACAAAAACAGTTACTGTATACTCTAAGTAACATTTACCATAGATAAGTGTACAAACCCAGTATGCTGTCCACTAGCGCACTCGATTTTAGATCTCGGCTATTCTGTCCAATTTCTGATGTATATTTTCGTCGCTTAAGAATGGAATACTTCGGTTTTCCAACTGAAACAAATTCTCTGTTCAACACACGCGAAGATCGAGAAGTTACGAACATTTTAACAAAGGCTCGAATCACTTCTAACTTGAACCCCTCCTCTACCCTTTTAGCAGTCTCCTGCCATTGCTGAATGGATCAAAATATTTTTATATGTAGCGGGCATTTGGCTTCTTTCCCAAGCGCGAGCATTCTGCATATTTAGTGATTGCAATCTACGTGGCGCATATGCAGCATACCCCGCACCTTATAGAAAGTGCGATAGAGGACAGCTTGCTCTCTTTTCAATCCTATATACAGTACTTCGTGCTTAGAGTGTAGACCACACCTACCTTCTCGCTTCATTCGCGTTCTCTCGTTTCAGGCTTAAATGAGCACTGTTTTATATTTCAAATAACAGAATAAAGCAAACAAGCGAAGGGGAATGAGGGGCTCGTTATAAATATGAAAGAAGCCAACAGCCACAGAAACCAAGGGGCACAGGCGATTTTTAATTTATTTATTTATATTGTGGTGTTGATCAATTTAGAATATTACTGAACATGTTATCGCTTAAAGCTAATTGATTAGAAAAGCAGAAGAAAAAACAACCACTGCCGCCGGTGGGATCCGAACTCAGGACGTTCTACGTCCGCCGCTTATGAACGTGGGTGGCGCTGATGAACACTGTCAAGGTTAGGTTACTTGTAAACATAAATACCCCCGAAAGCAGAAGATTTGACAGCCGTCGCCGTAGCTCAGAGGTAGAGCACCGGACGCGTAATTCGGAGGTCGTGGGTTCGGATTCCACCGGCGGCAGTGGTTGTTTTTTCTTCTGCTTTTCTAATCGATTAGCTTTAAGCGATAACATGTTCAGTAATATTCTAAATTGATCAACACCACAATATAAATAAATAAATTAAAAATCCCTTGTGCCCCTTGGTTTCTGTGGCTGTTGGCTTCTTTCAAATAACAGAATAGATAGTCGTCGGCAAGTGAGTGAGTTTTTAAAGAGGTGCAAGCATTTTATGCGACAGTATTAACCTAACGTTCAGTGATGATCACTCACCCAGAATATAAGGTTCGCAGAAATGCAGTGGAAGTGTGGCAAGCCCGATGAGACCCCAGGACGCTGCGACGCTTTCCACCCCCAGATAGTCTGCTACAAGAACGGGCTTAAAGACACTTAGGCAACCCTGCTGAATTCCAGCGACGAAGGTGATGGCGCCAACAGCCCACATGCCGCCAACATGCGGCATCAGCCAGGAAGCGAGAGAGAGCAGAGCCAGGCTGAGCGCTGCTATCGGGCTCCGGCTACTTTCCACCTTGTCGGCTATGATAGGAATCGCAAGGCGTCCGATAAAGCCGCCCAAACATTGAAATCTCGCAAGTTGTGCCGCGGTGGTGAGCCGGACACCTTTGTCCCGATCATAGTCGACTATTGTGGAGGTCAACAGCACTAGTGTGAAATCTGCAGAAAGCATTGACACCAAAAGTACATAAAAACAAGGGAATCTCAACACCTTTGCCAGCTGTGACATAATTCCAGGAGTGGCACCACTTCGCTGCAGGCTGTCTGTTGGCTCTCCCAAACACTCTTCATCAGCAGGCTTCGGCGCATGCTCTGCTGTCAATTTGGTTCCAAAGACGTCGGTGCTATCACTCTCATTCTCACTGCTTTTTTCAAGCACATCTTCAAGTGCGCACTGAGGTGCCTTGATGACATCACGATAACCATTCCACGCATCTGTTTGCTCTGCAGTTCCGCACGCGCTTCTGTCAAGTTCTTTCTCTAGGTTGCCCGTAGCATTCCGGACTGTGCGCGGAAGGCACATTGTGGGACGGGCGTACCGAAGCAGCAATGATAACGGAATCAGGTTGAAGGCCATGCCTCCGATCAAAATAAGGGTACCTCCTAGACCGTACTTAAACGCCAAGTACGACAGCAGTGAAGGGCCAACGATACCTGACAGCGACACTCCCAGAAAATTCAGGCCAGTCGCGACGCCTCGGTACTGGTCGAAGTAAGCCACCATGTACACAGAGGTTCCAATCACAATGGTGCCGAACGATGCTCCTGTTTGGAACAAATAAAGTTAGCGTAAGAGTCTGCCATGTTTCACGCTTATTTCCCATGAGGTTAACCACCTCGAACTTCTCAAACCTACGAAGTGCTATGAAGCTTTTTATTATTTATTCTCGCTATCATCATTAACCATGAGTGTCTTATAGATCACACAAGTCGGTGTGCCTAAAGTTTGCTCTCATTATTAGCGTCACATGATGAAAGTGTGTAAATTAATGCCACAAAAAAGGCACGAGGAGTTGTTGGAAATTACGGGATAATAATTTCATTTGCCTTATTAACCTTCATTACGCTCGCGTACAATAGAGTGGAAGCATGCACTCCGCTTAGTTTTTAGCGTCGCTTATGGCCAGGAAGTAGCGGACAAAGGCTGTAATGATCCTATGTGAGAATCATATTTCGTGGCTGTTTCTCTCCTCGGGACAGAAAGCTCGTTTTTTCAAACATATTTTCAAACGACAGGCAATGTTATCGCCTAGGCACACAAATGAGTGCATACTAAAGTAATGATATATGGAAACCACAGTAAACGATACAAAACCACAAATAACGACTTCACGTCAGATTCATAATACAAACAAATACAAATGGCTGCCAGGACAGCAGGTGCCGAGGCGAACAGTCACAGTGTTTACACAAGATATATTGAGTACTTCCCAAGAATGTAACTGTCCCCGAGGAAAGATTTCAGTACTATTGATCGCCCGTTTCTTTAGTGTCGACCATAGACATAATACCTTTTGAAGACTGAAATGCCTTTATTCAAGAAAGGTTAACTCCTACTTCTGCTGTGTCCTAAAACTGTCATGGCCTGTGCAATGCAATAGCAGATGAGAAACGTCCTCATCCTCGTTACCGCATGCGCATCGCGGATTGTCTGTACGCCCAAATCTATGTAAAAAGTGTTTCCTGTAGGCTGTTTCAAATCATCAGTTGTAATTCAGAATTTCTACACTTTTTCTGAGCGATAATGGTGTTCTACGCCGTGAGGGGGAGGGAGTTAATCCGATAAAAGGTTTGAAATTATGTAATTTCGCTGGAAGGACAATTTCCTGCCCATCCTGACTGGCATGTCTTTTAAAAGACGACAGATTCCACACCCTGTCAAAGACAGGCCAGAAGTTGAAGCATTAGCATGTGCTTCCCTTGCCGCTCCATCTGCTTCAGTGCTTCCTTGGATAAAGCAACGCCCAGGTATCCATCTAAATACTAGTAAATGCAGCATCTTTGATGGCTTTGAGAGGGCAGCTTACCCCTTTTTTATTTTCGTGTGGGCCGATTCTTGTTTTAGTGTAAGTTCGTTATATGCGAGGTAACACAGAAAACTTTGTTGTATCCGAGGTTAGCAGATGCAAGTTTCTTATATTTGAGGTGGTATATTTAGGTTCGAACTTTCCGAGGTTAACACACCAAGTTTTGTTATATGCGAGTTGAAATACTGATGTTCATTATATCCGATACAGTATACTAAGCTCGTATGGGTAGTATACAAAGTTCATAGCGCAGTAGGCCGGTTAACACAGCTGCCACTGGCTACTGACGGACGGCGGTCGCCATTTCCGCTTGCACTCACCCCTCCAAATGTAACGCATCAATAATATTAGGGAGCACTAAGTACCAACTTAGTAGGTCCTGCTCAATTTTTATCTACCAGCAAACAAATCTGCGCTTCCAAGAGATGACGTTTATGCCCCGCATAATCTCTGCTAAAGCTTCCCTTCGCAGCCAGCTCCCATCGTCAGACCAAGTGCGCCGTTGTCGATCTGCCCACTTGCAAAATGCTACTTCAAATTATGGGCACTCCGGCACTTCCCTGCGGTAAAAGTATTGAAGGTGCAGACAGTCTGCAAAGGTGGCGCTGTTGGTGAACGCAGTACAACTGATTGTGCAATTACCAACGCTATCAGCCCGGTTTAGAGCTTCATGTTTGCTTTTCGGAACGGACATAACGCACAACAGAGGCGGCAAGTCGACAGGGACTGGTCAAGCGGCTTTCCTGTACCCCTTTACTACTTCCTGTCTAAAACGACAGAGCTTTAGTGCAGCGAGAGACTCAGCCATGGTGAACTTAACGCCCACTCAGGCACCTTTTTAGGACACCAGTTGAAGTAAATCTCATAATATAAGTGAGGGAGAAGTCACAGAAGTCACAGATACATTCTGATTCTTTTTGATTCATCGCAGAGAGCTTAACTTCATAGTCAATGCTTTTCGGTCTAAGAAATTGGCTTTAAACTCTGCTCTCTCTTTTCCTTACCCTCCACCTGCTGCTCGTCAAAACAGTGACTGTGTATCTCAAATAACAAAAAAAAGATTAATTTCCCAACTTCTGTTATTTTTGCTTCAATGAGCGGAGCCGATAGGTATATGCTCATAGCGGGTGCTCATTCCGTGCTTCGTGACGGGTCCCTTTATGACATCGCGGTTTTCGGGGGGGAGTGGGGGGGGGGGGAGGGGCGGTGAGTGTCGATTTAGGATACACTATGCTCTTTCTCTATGCGTGCTTTAACATATATAATGCGAAGCGGCTAAATATCTTCTTGGAATAAGTTCTCATGACTGACTGCTATAAGAGACACTCCTACAGCCCAGACAGCCGAAAGAGTGGCATATCGGAAAAAAATTACAGAAACGCAAAATTAAGCCCATCAAATACAATCTTGTAGCTGTAATCTCTCTAAACTGGGAGCTCAACATTAAAACACCGCTAGACCATGGTGCTTTTCCGAGGGATGCCAGGGACGCTGCGCGCACAAATCTGCCGCGATGCTGCATGCTGAGGCAGTCGAGGGGTGCGTTTTTGTGCATGCGCCCGCCTACTAACGCGAGAATTTAAGTATGTCTCTAATACAAGCCTTGATCACTTCTCGGTGCTGTTTTGTTGAAAGTAAGAGCCGTGGCTGCTTGCGCGGTTGGTATGTGCAGGAGCATTTTGTGACTTCCGCCAAAGTCTATTACGTCCTCTTGAATGCCGTTGCCGTCTCTCGCTACGCGGCAGCAGGAACCCGACTAATGGCTCTGAGGCCGCACAAGTAAAGTGAGGTCAACAGATGTCACTTTTGCCAATGAATGATTCAGGAATTTGGTCTCCCTCTGTTTGTCTACTGACTAGGAATTCACAAGAAATTCCTATTGTGCTAGTAAGTTTGTGACCAAAATAAAAGCCAGGTCATTGGTGTACTGCAACCCTCTTCGTGCACGTTGTTCACCGTTGCTAGCTTCGCGCCAATGTCCGAAATCCCTATCAATAAAATTAGACGACGCTTTACCTTCGCCTTAGAGTGGATTGCGACAGCGTGTTGCTTGTAGTGAAGGTGTAAAATGAACAAATTTTTCATTTATTCTATTGATTAAACTAATTATTTGATTTCTTCCACAATCTAAATTTTCTTAAATACCATCATCGAGCAGTGGCTTTTGATTCTTAGCGTTTTGACGCCTTCAAACTTCTTTTTTCATTCTAGAGGCCCGTGCACTGTGCGATGTCAGTGCACGTTAAAGAACCCCAGGTGGCCGAAATTTCCGGAGCCCTCCACTACGGCGTCTCTCATAGCCTTAGTCGCTTTGGGACGTTAAACCCCATAAACCAACCATTCTTCATTTTTTTTCATTTCTTAGTTATTTATTATTCAAATAATTACAATTATTTCATTAATTTGTCGCCACCTATCACACACCAGTCAACAGCCAGTCAGTACAACCAAAGTTACCCGTATACAATTTTTTTTACGCAGCCCCCGTTAATTCCCGACACGCGGTGCCGACTACTACTTCGCCGACGGCTTTTCGAACGAGCTCTAACGCCGTAGCATAATAATGCAATCAAATCGGTTAACTACTACTGTGACTTCGTCCCTGGAGACTAGCTCAAGCCTTTATTTCGTGAGTATTAGAACCACCGTGTAGGAAACGTGTCCGTCCATCCGTCCTTTGAAGCCTGGGTCTGCAGATGGAAAAGGGCAGAGAGAAATCCCCTCTCTGCTACAGAGGGGAGGCAGACGGTGAGGGAAAGTGGCAGGGGGAAGGGGAAGGGACGGTGGTAGGCAACAAGTGCAGCTGGCGATTTAAAGAGAAATCCCCCTCTTCACTTTCAAGGGAGAGGGAAGAGAGAAATTCAGAGGGAAGCAAAGATAAAGCGAGAAGCGACACTTGGGGGGGGATGCCGTGTCACACTATTACTGGATTAAATCGGGAGAATGGAGCGGGTTTGAGGCGTGTCACGCGGTTGTCGATGGACATTAATGCTAATGCATACTCAGCCTCATCTCTCGCATTGACAGTTTATACCTATTTTGTGCAGGTCAACTACTACTTCACTTTTATTTGGTAACGTGAGCTGAAAGTTTAACACTGATCAAAGTTTGCTTACGCATCATTTAGCACGCGCACTAAAACGAAAATATTATTCCCAGAATACTTATTCACAGCACATATAAGGGTAGTTGCCGTAAAGGAATCCCACTGTTACCGACATCCAGGTCATATTTGGGACAAAAGCAGATGCAACGACAGCTACGGGACAAATGAAGGCACCTGCCAGGATCGTGCTGTGAATGGACACTCTATGCTGAATGGCTCCCAGTGCGAAACCTGCGAAAAAAAAAAAACAGCGACGTCACTGGTAATGGAAAAAAGAATGGAGCCTGAGTTACTGTCACCAGTGCAGCAACAGCCCCCCCCCCCCCCCCCCGCACAGTATTTCGATGAATTCTTGATCAGCTCGCAAATAGAGCTTGAGGAGACGTGGTAATCGACACATGTTTCAGAGAAGAAAATTGCCAAAGAAGAACACAGTGTGCGGCGTATCATCATTCATCAGTGCAATTATATGAATATTTCCTTGTAAATGATCCAATGTACTGATATTACAAGCATCTGAACAAATGTGCCTGAAATTATTGGATGGGTTCACCAGGAACTCGTAATATAGGCGTTTTATTAGGGCGTTTTATTAATATCGTCCTTACCAAGCAGCCTCAGGACATCAACTACCCATGCCGGATTGCTTACTATGAGATATTTGGACGTGGGTTAATCGAGACGCCTACCACACTCTCCGCTGCTGAGACAGCAGCCTGTGCATATTTTTTAGGCATATTTTTTAGGAAAATATGATGATGTTAGCATTATTTACATATGCAGGCTGTGCGGTGTTTTTTTCCCAAAATCGTCATTAAGCACGCGTCTGCTGTGCTACTCTTCAAGTCACGAAAATTTTGCTCGCATACTTCCAATCAGCTTCCGTTCTGCGTGCTTCGTGGCGTTATCTAGTGTTTCGGTTTTGAACCAGATCGCTCACTGTTTTTGCCATTTTATGAAAGCGCTGAGCGTGTATTTTTTTCTCTTTAGACACAAACAGCCTGTACACAATTTTCTCCGAAACTGGGGAGAATACTGATCATGGCAGCTTTTGAATCTCGCAAAGGGCACTGATGCTGAAAAAAAATTTTGTAAATGGCGATCATATTGTGTAATGATAACACGCGTATTTTGTTCCTCTAAAGCATCTCAGGTAATAACCGCACATACAAGGCGTTTATGCATGGAAGATTATGCGAATAACGGCAGTCACTTTACGCCGTGGTGACTGAGTGGTTACGGCGCTCGGACTGTTGGCTTCTCTGATATTTACCGTATTTTCCGGTGTATAAGACGCACCCTTGTATAAGACGCACCCACCATATATGCAAGCTGTCATTGAAAAAGTTCATATATAAGTCGCACCCATGTATAAGACGCACCACAGTTTCCCCAGTTAGGCTAGTGAGGCTTAATTAAAAACGCTTGCGCGATTATCGCGAAATGCACCGTACCTTTGAGAAATTTTTAAGCAACGCTAAGTGAACGAAAAAGGCAACACTCACGTCATACCCGCCGATGTTTTAGACAAAAAGAAAGAAAACAGGAAAGAGATCCCCATATGTCCATAACAACATTTTATTTCTACTTGAAACCTTCGAAGTCTTCATCTTCAGATGCGCTATCAAAAGGTTCACCCATTTCTGGAGGCAACTCGGCTGAAACACGCACTACGTACACGGAGCAAAGTTGCAAAGGGTGACTAAAAACGAACGCCGGCTTGTCTTGGCTTGTCTTGACAATGGCGAGAAGCGCGATTGTCGCCATCTTTTGGCGTTTCTCATTACTTTTGCTTGGGGCCTCCGAAACGGCCGCGCGTTTGTGATCCCGTGAAGTCGTCATCCCCGCCATTTCATGATAAAGATTACGTGAAAGAGTATTGAAGTATTAACCGGTATTAACCGGTATTGAAGTATTAACCGTGTTACAACCGCGTTATTGGTAGTGATATTTTTTAGGTGAAAAAATCTGGAGCATGAGCCTGAGTAATCTGTGAACTCGCAAAAAAAGACGAAAAATTTGCATATAAGACGCACCCTTGTATAGGACGCACCAGCAAGATTTTTGAAAAAAAGCCGGGTCTTATACACTGGCAAATACGGTATAACGAGCGCCACCCAAATTTATAACGAGGCCCTCGCTAAGCAGTTAAGCAAACAAGGGAAGGGGATGAGGGGCTGTTGGCTTCTCTCATAATTATAACGAGCCCCTCAACCCCTTCCTTTGTTTGCTTAACTGCTTAGCGAGGGCCTCGGTTCTGGCAGCCTTGACGCCATAAGAAGCATAAGAGGGTTCTCACACAGCTTCCACCCTCGCCGTTCGATGACGTTCTACGTCTCATGAGCGGTAACTCAGGGCGTCAGGATGGTAACTCCGCCGCTTAAGAACGTGGTTGGCGCTGATGAACACTCTCAAGGTTAGATTATTTGTAAACATAAATACCTCCGAAAGCAGAAAATTTGACAGCCGTCACCGTAGCTCAGTGGTAGAGCACCGGACGCGTAGTTCGGAGGTCGTGGGTTCGGATCCCACCGGCGGCATGTGGTTGTTTCTTCTGCTGCTTTTCTAATCAATTAGCTTTAAGCGATAACATATTCAGTAATAATATAAATTGATCAACAACACAAAATGAATAAATGAATTAAAAAATAATCCCCTGTGCCCCTTGGTTTCTGTGGCTCTTGGCTTCTTTCATATATATATATATATATATATATATATATAATCATAAAGTACTTGACTGCTGACAAGAATATATAGCGAAGTATACGCTTCGTTAAAGGAAACATATTTATTCGACTCTACGTTTCGATCGGAAGACCGATATGCATATATATATATATATATATATATATATATATATATATATATATATATATATATATATATATATATATTTGCGGGAGGGCGGGGGGCATGCGTGCGTATGTGCGTGCGCCTGGTGCCTGTGCATTCATGTGCGTGTGCAGCCTCCACCCTTGATGCACACTCCGGTGGGCCCCCATCCGGGCACTCACTGGCCGGGAGGTTTGAACCGATTTAAATTAGGGGAATCAGCAGCACAGGACAACAATTTCAAGTATCTAAGAAGCTTGGTACCGGTACATCGAGTCCCTACGGTAAAAAACCGAGTTCAAATTTCTTTTTAGGGCTCCCTTCAGTGCCTTCAGGATTTTTCGCGTTGGCAGTATAGCTTCATTTTTCGCATATTACCGCGGCGTGCGCGGTGTGAGCGCGTGCGTGCGCGCGCGTGTGTGTGTGTGTGTGTGTGTGTGTGTGTGTGTGTGTGTGTGTGTGTGTGTGTGTGTGTGTGTGTGTGTGTGTGTGTGTGCGTGCGTGCGTGCGTGCGTGCGTGCGCGCGCGCGCGCGTGTGTGTGTGTGTGTGTGTGTGTGTGTAAATATTATGCATGTATAAGATGTGCTTTCTTATCGACAGGACTGCGATCGAAGTGATCAGAACATTTCTGCTGTACAGTACTTCTGTTATGCACTTTGTCCACTTTAGGCTGTACTTGGTACCTCGGCAGTGGTGTCTGTCAGGCCCTGAGCCTTTACCTCCTACTCGCTGAAGAAACAAAAATCAAATAAAGAAAGAGGTCTGCAATCAGAAATTGATAAATGCGACGAGCGTTGTCTGCCGAGTGTGGCGTTCTTTGAATGATTGAGCCACTACTCATATGCCATGTTTCGGCAAATAAAACTTCTAATCAACATACGTGGTGTCTTTTTTTAAGCTGTCAGCCGTACAAACCTCGCCTCTGCGGTATATATTACTGTGCGGAAACTTCTTTTCCTCTTCCTTTCAGCCGAGATTTAGCCTTGCGAATTGTACAGACGGTACACCTGTGAACGGTAAATTACGGCATTTTGAAGTGTGGCATATTTACCCATTAAGTTTGTCGTTGCCAGAGTGACAGTTTTGGCCCACGAGGCGGTGCTTCTGGGGACGCCGAAATGGTCCATGAAGAGGACGAACAACAGACCGCTGTTGGTCTGTGGAATGGACACGAGGAGACTCATACATCCCGCGATGAACGGAACCGTCCAGCAACTGTCCACAAATAGGGTAGAAGGGTGCAGACCCGTTCTCGTGGACGCGGTCACGGGTGTAACCATCGCTCACTCTGCCACATGAAAAAGACAAAGAAAAAAAAGCAAGCATGTTGCACGCATCCTGCATGCCACAGTAACAATATCATGCTATATCTTTAAAACAATTGCGGCGTCCCGCGAAGATTGCACAGTTACTTTGACCGACATTTTTGATTCTGCTTCAAAAAGCTTTACCCACCGGTGTGCTCTCTGGCAGAATTGGAACTTTCTCAGAAGTTAAAATTGTGATGACACCTATCAGTTCTGGTGATGTGTAAATGCTAGCTCATACTTAACTGCCTTACTGGATCAGAGGATACCTCAGTCGCGTTGTGAGTCGATGTTGCCCTGCACGCAGAAATTCAGGCAGTTATGCGCCTTCCCTTTTCTCAATACCAGCGCAAGGTTTTGGTTCCCCTCATTTTGAGGAAAGTAAAGGAGGCTCACCGACTCCCTGGGTGATTCGACACCTCAGTCACGCATAGAGGTAAGTAGCGGTGGGGACGCCAGCGGCCTATTGCTGCAGGAGGAGGGATGACGTCATTTGCGTGCCGCGTTTCTTCCACGGGCTTTTGATGACGGTGAGTTTTTCGCTCTAGGAGTGAAGTAATCCTCTTCCATTATTAACCATTCAAGTTCTTATGAAAAGAAAACAGTTATTTAATGTCTCGCGCCCCTATTTCAGCGATTATGCACGTATACAAAATGCTGTAAACACCATTTCCAGCAACTTTTCCATGGAAATTGTTTTTCTGCGGACGTTCAGTAACGAAACCCACTGTTTCTTTTTTTCTGACCAGGTTCAAATTGTCCAGAGGTTATGACAGTGACCGTATACATTATAGGCGGGCAGGCTTTTGCAGAACTTGAGCAGTTAATTAGGCAGAAGTCGAGCTCGCAAACAAAAACAGTTCAGCAGTGGCGATACCAGCAATAAATAAATAAATAAATAAATAAATAAATAAATATCCCTCGATGACCGTCGAATTCAGATTGCGAATAACGTTTTGCCGCTCCGCATTTAGAGAAACTCATGTCAAACTTTTCGCTGTGTGAGTTGGTGCACATTCTTCGGTAAACATTACTGCAACATCAAACAAGTGAAAAGAAGACACGACAACGACGACGCGCTACTGACAACTCAGTATCGCGTCATCCTCTCTTCCTTTCATGCGTTTATGTTGCGCTAATGAAGAATGCCGAGCTTCTTACAAGATGCAGCGCAAGGTCACGATCATTGCAGAGTTGCAAGAGACCTCCATAGAGATAGTTGCAGAGAGTTATTACAAGTTCAATAGAACAGAACAAAGATTTAGGAGAGCGTTGGCCAAAACGTGACAAACATTTGCCATTCCTCTCGATTTTTTTTATTCGCAGGCATCAAAACACGAGTAGTACCAATTGCTGCTTCCTGAACTGCGGTTCACTTTATTTCAGGCAGCGCAGTTTGACGACGGCCCAGCGGGGAAACCGATCGCTGAGGTGGAGACAGGGAACGCGGTTGCGACAAGACGGGTGGCGATGGGAGGAGTCGAGTGTCTTGGCCGGTGAAGTGGAGTGAAAGTGCGAGGGAGGGGCGTAGGTAGACATATGCGAGGGTCGGCATCGTCTCCAAAGGCGGGATTCACTGGTGTCAGTGACATATCACGTGGCCTTCAATCCCGCATGTGGCCATGCCGCAGAAAAGCAAATAGGCAGGTTGTCCGGTGTGCGCCTTCGGAGGGCACGTTTGGTTGTTTGCCTAATAGGAAGAAATGGGTTCAACCTTGGGGGAGGTCGACACGAAATAAATGCTACACGTCTGGACTGCTTAGAGGCTTCGGCGTAGGTAAGCGGCGCAGAAACGGGAGGCTGAGAACAAAGGTAATGTTTGCTCATTTAAAGTTAGGGCACGTTGAGCGGTAAACAGTCGCCTTCTACCTCATGTGGCGTTTCGCCCCACTCTGATGTAAGCCAGGTGCGCTTGTGAGACAACCGGAAATAAGTAGTCCAGTTCGACCGACCCCACAGCCTCCTCCAGCTCCGTCTACTAAAGTAGCGCCTTCTGCTGAATGGCTGTCATCACTTTATCTATGCCGTTGCCTGGTTAAAGAATTTTGGCATGGGATGTAAGGTCGTGACAACGTTTGTAGCCATAAGATGCTACCGCGAACATGAATGCCTCATTGCTGCCGTGACCATGTGGACAACGTAATAGATTATCTGGGATCTGTTTTTCGCTCGCAGCCATTTTTCCTGTTTTCGGAAAAGACAAGGAGAAAGGCCCGTAAAAGACAAACATCCGCGGTATCCATGATACATGCACAGTATCGAAGATACATATTTCATGTAACTGTATTAGGTATTGCTTACAGAAAGTGAAGGTATCCAATTATCGGTACCGAAAATGCTCTTTCAGTGTATCGTGCATTTCAACAATACTAGATATTTAAAGAAGTGTGCCTCACATTTTTAGGCTGCTTCGCGACTGCGGCACTCGTTCGGGCGGTACCAAGCTTAAAAAAAGGGGAGAAGTAGGAAGATAATATGCCAATTATGTTGAATCGGTCAGCCATCTTTCTACATACGTTCGTTGTTTGGCCGATAGATGACACATTTTTTGTGCTTGCGCACATTCCTTGAAAGAAGGGACAAGGAGAAAGGTCCACTATGACAGTAGAAATAACACTCCTTCACACATATTCGAATTGGTGGTGGTTGCCAACAATAACGTAAAACTTTCGGCTTCATGTTCAGTAGCTTAAAGCATATTTATTATTTACATTCAAAGCACGGCAAAGGTCACGCACTTTTTCACACTATGGTCAATGGGGTCACAGCGCTGGCAGCGTCAAATGCATCAGCTGACGCAATCCTTTCGTTTGAGGAACAACGCTAAAAGCCATAGTTCTTAAGAGGAGCTAGTGAATCTTATTTTAGTTTAGTTTAGTTTAGTTTATGGGGTTTAACGTCCCAAAGCGACTAAGGCTATGAGAGACGCCGTAGTGGAGGGCTCCGGATATTTCCACCATCTGGGGTTCTTTAACGTGCACTGACATCGCACAGTACACGGGCCTCTAGAATTTCTCCTCCAAAGAAATTCCAGCCGCCGCGGCCGGGATCGAACCCGCGTCTTTCGGGTCAGCAGCCGAGCACCATAACCGCTGAGCCACCGCGGCGGCCTAGTGAATCTTGAGTTCCCTAATTTGACCTCTAAGGTTTTCGAGTCAATATGGCGATGCTTCACTCTTATCCGTTGATAAAAGGCAACTTTATCAAATAGAATAGTAACATGCGCATGCGCTCCTGAAGAGACGCTTATTTTTATTGGCATTGCTTCAAGAGCAACTCCAGCGATTTTCTGCCCCTACTGAGTTAATGGCTGACTAATATTGCTGACGCCTTTCTCAACACAGTCCGCGACTCCATTTGTTTAGAGCACGCACTCAATAATTTTCAATAAGCAAAAATCTTGAATCGAATCGAAACTCCACGCCAAGCCGACCCAGCTGCTTTGTGTGACATCAGTGATTACGATACTCATTTCGAACTGAGCCGCATGCATCTGCTGCTGCTCTTCCGCGCTGCGAGAAAAGCGAATCGCCGTGAGAGTATCACATCGAACGGAGCAAAGAAAATCGGTGATTTTTTCTCACTGTCATCAAGCAGTGACAGCGACAACTCGACATTAATATGTATATATATTAACAGCTGTTATCACTGGCCGTTGCAAAACCCAAGGCGGAGTTTAGTGTCACTACTATCCCGAAAAGGCCCGGAGTTCCAAACATTTCTCTCTTCTTTGCTCCCCGTCAAAATGTCAAAATTCTCTGCAGTCGGAGGAAAAACAGAAACCATCGCCATACGAAACGACCAAGGCCCTTTTTGCGGGATAAGGAAGAAAAGTATTTTGGCAGAAAATAAGTGCCATTCCTACGCATTTCTGTCCTGAAGTATGAAAGGTATTTCCAGTGTTCTGGCAAAAACGACTCCGCCGAGTGTAAACTGGAATTTAACTTGTTGCCGAGCTGAATTCAGTGTGGCTTTTGTAAATAACGTTCACAGTGTTATTGAATATTCGTATTTTTTTAATGGAAGAGCCTTTATTTTACAGAGTGGTGTATTAGAAGCTTACGATTCTTTGGGCTTTGCCACAACTTTCTGGATGGTGCAGCGTCAATTGCTCCTTTTTGCATTCAGTTGTATAAACAGAAACCAAATTAAGGCCAACGTATCGCGAGATTCCTAGCTAGCTCCACTCAGACTCTGTCTGCTAACGCGACATTTCTTTTTATTTTTTGGCCTGAAATCTTGCGTTCCACCTGCTTACACTTAGATACAGTATTATTATTGTTAAGAGGGAGCAGCGTTCGTGCTGTCGGACATAATTTGTTCGGTGAAGCCCTTTGCGGGTGGCTGTGTTCGCCATTCTATTTCTGAAACGGAACCTGCTTTACAGTTCCGTGCCTCCATGTGGTTATAATAATAATGGTGACAGTTGTGAAACGTGGTGCATTTGCTTGACTCGTCTTTATCCACAGCTCTTACTTTCTCCCTCCTCTTCAAGAAGACTATGATTATAAATAGCAAAAATACTGGTCAATAGCTACAGCATGCAGGGCCCTAATTAACATGCATATTAGAATTAACTTATCGGTGCATGCGCACATTATTACCAAACACAAACGGCGCCTGGATCCAAGGTTGGGGGCTCCTTTATGTGAATGTCTACAAAAATACACTTCTAGCTAATGAGGTTTTCAAATCTCAACAATGTTATATGTCATAGACATCGGATTATGAACAGGCTTCATAATAGAGCTATGATTACATTACTCAAAACCGATCAGCTTGCTTTGCTGTTGCAAAGGCGAATCTCGCAAGCAGAATGTTTCATGTGTAGGGGTGCGTTTATTAGGCGTCCTCAAGAGACCGAACCGCCGTGCAGGATCTGGCAGCGTAGACGGGCGTAGCCAGCACCAAGAGAGCGGGGCAACTTCGTCGTCGTCAGGCGCAGCGTAGTGTCGGCGCATAACTTCGTCGTCGTCAGGCGCAGCGCAGTGTCGGCGCATGGCGGTAGCGGAACCTGTCACAGTTGGCACACTACAGTTTCCCCCCGGTGACAAGGAGCCATCCTGGCGTCTTAAGGGGAAGGAAGAACAGAGGGGTCGTAGTACGGCTTCAGTCAGTCGACGTGGACGGTTTCGCGGCCACGGCGACGCAAGTCCGCAGCGGGTGCAACAGGCTCAACAATATAATTGACCGGAGATGTTTGCTTGAGAACCCGGTAGGGACCATGATACCGATGCAGCAGTTTCCGCGAAAGGCCGGGAGTTGTGGGAGGCACCCAGAGCCACACAAGAGCCTGGTAGGAATCGGTTGCCGGCGTATGGCGTGGCCTGGCCACCGCTTGGGCGTACGTCAGCGATGCCTTTGAGGATATGGTGAATCTTGTCCGCTTCTGGCATGGCGGCGTTGACACGTTTGCAGAGGTCAACGATGTCCTCAATGTAACTTGTGAAGGTCTCGTCGGTGCGTTGAGCGCGGTCCCGTAAGCGCTGTTCGGCACGGAACTTGCGCACCGCAGGGCGGCCGAACACTTCCGCAAAGCTCTTCTTAAATATGGGCCAAGTGGGTAGGTCCGCCTCATGATTTCGAAACCAGAGGTTCGCCACGTCCGTGAGATAAAAGATGACGTTACTCAGCTTGACAGTGTCATCCCACTTGTTATAGCTGCTCACTCGCTCATACGATGACAACCAGTCGTCAACATCTTGGTCGGCAGTCCCACTGAAGAGGGCAGGGTCACGCTGCCGGATGGCGCCAGAACAAACGACGGTGGTTGAACTGGCCGCCGGTGTTGGGGCAGTCTCATCTGGCATGGTTGACACAGGCGGCAGCGTACGGCTCCGGAGTTCCAGGTTGGTCGGGGACGAACTCAGCACCTCCACCAATTGTAGGGGTGCGTTTATTAGGCGTCCTCAAGAGACCGAACCGCCGTGCAGGATCTGGCAGCGTAGACGGGCGTAGCCAGCACCAAGAGAGCGGGGCAACTTCGTCGTCGTCAGGCGCAGCGTAGTGTCGGCGCATAACTTCGTCGTCGTCAGGCGCAGCGCAGTGTCGGCGCATGGCGGTAGCGGAACCTGTCACAGTTGGCACACTACACATGCATTAAATCAAAATTTA
This sequence comes from Amblyomma mixtum, assembly GCF_055824585.1. Classification (NCBI taxonomy): domain Eukaryota; kingdom Metazoa; phylum Arthropoda; class Arachnida; order Ixodida; family Ixodidae; genus Amblyomma; species Amblyomma mixtum. The sequence goes on from NC_143013.1 coordinate 184,424,629, forward strand.
GCATACTGTCCTGGCTGTTCGAACAGCTTCCAGCTTTCTTTTCGGTTATTACACCTAGTGCCATGAGAGGATATTTTTCATGGGTCTAATAAGTACCGTAGCGCATTGATCACAATTATTACTATCATCTCCCTATCCAGAACAACTCTGATTTATTATTTTTCTTGCCACAGAGCAGAAACAGGTTACAACTACCTTCCGCTCCTATTTAGATGCATCACAATCAAGTGATCTTTTAAAGCAGCCAAGTACATGTTTACCCCTGGGGAAGTATGTGATTACTAACAACGTTACCTATACTTTTTCGCTGCTTTCAAAAATAAACACAGTACTAAAATTTCCCTTGACTTTTTTGCCAGGTGCATCCGTCCGCTCTAGTGATAACCTTTAGAGCAAAAAGATAAAGTAAAAAGAAGTAAATTAAATAAGTCGTAAACCTTATTCCGGCCCAAGGTTTAATTTCTTTAGTTCAGCGGGATGAAACAAGGCGCACGAAATAAAAAGAATTTTTCTTTTGAAAAACTATGAGTGATATGAAAGACCTAGCATTAGTCAGAGCACAGAAATGGTGACGGAAGCGCAACTCTAAAGGTGAGGCGCGTTAATTGGAGTCGAATCTCTTGAATTCTGTCATCAGTTCCTAATCTTTCTGTGCCGTTTTTATTCGCAAAGAGGACGGCTGCATTTACGATCATGCAACCGTTTTGTTCGAAGGAAAACCGTTCTAAACACAGAGCAGATGATGCCTTCACATAGAAACCTGATACTAGAGCACATTGCTCCTTTCATTGTCGAAAAGTTAATTATGGCATTATGTTTAAACTAACCAATAAAAAATTTCCTACAGGAAAAACGGGAAGTTTCTAGCAACATTTTTTGCGATTGCCAAACTATTCATGTACCAATTGCGCCAGGGAACGTTATGAATAATTATTTACCAATGCATAACAAAATCACCACCCACGCGTTTCAAGACAAGTTGTGCTTCGCAGTTGACATGTAAAATCCATATGCCAGCGTTCTGAGATCCATTATCTTGTATACTTATGGAGTCTTTGCGTCACTCACGTAGTGCTTCTCAGCGTTTCGCTTACATTCGCAGCTCAAGTACTGTAGAAGCAACCACCCGTTTCCAGTCGTTGCATGGCAGCCGCCTTCCAACATCGGGCAGAGAAAAAAGATGAACGCTCTGATAACCGTACCGTAGCAGCGACACACAACAGCCGGTCGCTGTCAATTCGAAAACAATTTGGCGTGACTGCAGCTATGAAGAATTCTCTGTCCAGTGGAGCCTTGTCAGTACCCGTCATATCAGAAATGGTGCGCGGAACGCAAATTCCGAACATATACAAGTGCGATGTTCACACCAGCTGTGAACCCCTGCAAGCAGAGTTAAAAATTTCACGACCTGACGAGCCGTGCAGGCCGTGTCGGGGACAACCCAAGACTGAGAGCCTTTTTTTTAATTAGAGAGCAAGGTCCCAGGTCACAGAGCCAGCACTCCTCAAGATCCAACCACCGCTTCGCTGTCGTTTTCGACTCGGCGTAGAGGCCGTGCGGAGCGTTAGGCACATGGCATTATATCCCACCGCGAAAGCAAACATCGTCTCTATGTGGAACTGGATATGTACAGGGAGATAAAAAGGAAGAAAAAAAAGAATCTAGGAGTGAGGTGAACTACACAATCTGCGCTAGTTGAGACGCGGGAGGAGTCGAGTTCGCGCTTGGGTTAAGGGAAAAACTTCCTTTAGTCACTCGGCTTACCCTGCTTGTTCCACGAAGTGGCCTGCTTCAGGGGGGACCTGGTGCTCCTCCGAGCGCGCTTTTCTAGAACAGCGCCTTCTACTTGCGTGCCTGTTTTCTCTTTAGTTTTATTTAGTTGTTCTTCAATATTTGTTGGTTCTTGACTTTTTCTTTCGCTGCTGATACACTTAATACCTGTTGTTTCTGCGACTGGAGATATGTAATGAGACTTCTTTTTTTCTTTTCCAGTCAAAAAGGCGTGCGCCGCTCTAGTGTGGTGTGCGCATGTGATTGTACTCCTATATATTGTTAACTGCTCTGAGGAATAAAGCCAGTTGTTAGTAGCGTTCGTGTTTCTGGTGTCAGCCTCCTGTGATGGTCTTTTTTTTTGCGCTACCTTTTTTATTCAAGTATGTTCAAGGTGATCGACCTTAAGTTTGGTGCAAGACATGGTGAAGAAACAGCACCCTCCAGTCCCAACAACAACCCTACGCTCTTGGACAAGAAATGCGAGTGAAAGCCCAGACCCCCTGAATGAGTAGCGACTGAGCATTGCGCTGCGATTTTCGATATGAAGCTGACAGGCATATGGTTCTTTGAAGCGATCGCCACCATGCAGCTTAGCGTGTGCAGCATTATCCGCAGCCGGGCGTGCGTATTGCGGCGGTGTGCGCGGACATTTGAAGACAGTCGTCTCACCCAAGAAGCCTCGATAAAATTTTTAGGCGTCATATTTCAAGAGCATCTTGCTTGGACTACCCATAAGGAATATATACGCCCAAGGGTCGCTCGATCTGTGGGTGTACTAACCAAATTTAGAAACCTGTTACCACATAAGGTAAAATTGCAAATACATTATTCCTTTTTCATTCACACATAAATTATGGCTTACCTGCATGGGTACAACTATCTCCACAAACCAGAAGAAAATTTTCACCTTGCAGAGGAGAGCTTTTCATGCGATTGGAAATCTTCCTTTTATGAAGGGCTCATTCGAAATTTCTTAAAGATATCACATGTTAACCATACTGCAAAGCTACTAGAAGAAACTGGAAGTGTACATTAAAAATATAGTTACAGCAGAAAAACATGATTTTGAGCAAGATTATCTAATTTAAAGTTCCGCCTATAATTATTTCCGACGCCGCAATAATCAAGCCTATAAGCCCCGCACAAATTGCAATATTCAGAAGCTAAACTCACGGATACCAGGCTTATTAAACATACACCGCGAAATTCTAGATTTCGCCCTTGAAAACCATACACCAAACATCATTAAATGAAGTTCTTGCAAAGCTGGCTTCCTGTAGGCAAACTGCTCACAATCCCCCTTGTGTGAGTTTTAGCATCTGTGTTGTCTTCTCGTGCTCTATATTGCCACGTATCACTATGGTGGCCGTTCGTTCGCGCTTAAGGCCGCAGGAAGGGGGTGTTATCATTTTTGTTTGTGACGCGAGAAGCGAATGGACTAATCTGGATGCATCCCAGGCAAGAAGAGCTCTATCTACGTTTTTCCAGATTACTGTAGATGATCTTGACGTGTTATCTCGAAGTTTCCTCGCCGGCTTTAAATTGAGCGATGCCACGAGCGGCGGGAATTCGTAGTTCGACAACTGACGAGCACGTTTGTTGCTCACGCCGCCGCCGAGTGATTCAATTCTTTTGCGGGCGCAAGTCAGCCCAGATAAAGAGCTTCGTTTGCAAGCCTTGTTGCAGTATTCCTGACCGCTGGACTGCCGTCACTACACCGCGACATTTGGTGTAGGTACTGGGTAGCCTTTCATGTTCCGGACACCCCCTACAAGTCGTGACGCCAGCCCTCTGAGTCATCTACCCCAGGACCAGAGTCCAGTCCACCGCGCAAGCCGACGCCTGCAAAGGGGACGCACCTGAGTTCGGTATTCTGCCGGACCCTACCCGGAAGTGAACGCCAGGAGCAACGTCTACCATGAGCTTGCCCCAGACGATGGCTCCAATCATTCTTCAGCACCCCTGGGTGCCACCAACCTTCGACGCTTCGCCTTTCACCGACTCCGAAGAATGGCTGGAACAGTTCGAACTGGTGGCTGTCTTTAACAACTGGGACGATGCCATGAAATATAGGTACGTCTTCTTCGCCCTGGAAGGACCAGCAAGAGTGTGGTTTGAGAATGAAGAAGTCAGCCTTGCGAACTGGGAAACCTTCAAGGAGCGGTTTCTCAAGACTCTCACAAACGTCGTGAGAAAGGAGAGAGCCCAGCAGCTGCTATAGTCTCGCATTCAACACCTAAACGAGACCGTTGTAGTTTACACTGAGGAGATGAAGCGTCTCTTCCGGCGGGCCGACGCAAATAAGAAGGAAGAAGATAAGGTGAAGTTGCGTCTGCACTTTGGCGGCCTCGTCCGCAGCCCACCGAAAACCGTCGCGGAATTCGTAGGAGAGGCATTCATTATGGATAAAACCCTTGATGCCCGAGCCCGCCAGTATGACCGCCAGCAGCGCGTTTTCTCAGCAAACTGCCTGGACACCGCTAACAACGATAACGTGCGGGAGGTTATTCGTGAAGTTGTGCGAGAGGAGCTCCGACGATTGCTGCCAACAGGAACGCAGCCAAAGCTTTCATCGCTCACAGACGTCATCCGGGACGAAGTTCAACAGGACTTGGGTGTGACGCCGACTACCACGCAGCCTACAGAGCCCCCAGCCATGTATCACGCCGCAGCAGTGCGCCGTCCTGCACCTCGACGACGGGACCCAAGCCCCTATCGCCCTCAGTCATCTCCGCTGGACCGCCGCCCTCTCGCCCCAACCCACCCGTCCTACGAGCGTCGCACAGGGCCGAGGAAATGCGACGAGTGGCGAACACCCGACCAGCGCCGCCCACTATGCTCCCACTGCGGCGAAGCCGGTCACATTCTCCGGTACTGTCCATATAGGGGAATGGGCATCCGAGGGTTCTCTTACGACGCCCCGCGACCCCGACCCGGCCAGCGACCAGCCGAAATCGAAGTGTTTTTGCTTCGGGAAGAATGCTCACCGCCCAGCGACCTATCACGTTCCCCGTCCCCATCGTCCCCGCGCTTAGTATCTCCTAGCCGAGGTTACGCCGTGCGTGGACGCTCCCCAAGCCCCCGAAGGTTGAACTAAATAAAGCAGCCTCTGGAGGTGCTGTTGCTTCTGAGCGGAAGAGCTAAGATCCTCCATCGACGAAAACACAAGTCTATGCCTCAACTACGACGACCACTACGACGACGACGACAACTACGACGACGACAACTACGACGACGACGACGACAACTACGACGACGACGACGACAACTACGACGACGACGACGACAACTACGACGGCGACGACGACAACTACGACGGCGACGACGACAACTACGACGGCGACGACGACAACTACGACGACGACGACGACAACTACGACGACGACGACGACGACAACTACGACGACGACAACAACTACGACGACAACAACTACGACGACGACAACAACTACGACGACGACGACAACTACGACGACGACGACAACTACGACGACGACGACAACTACGACGATGACGACAACTACGACGATGACGACAACTACGACGATGACGACAACTACGACGATGACGACAACTACGACGATGACGACAACTACGACGACGACAACTACGATGACGACAACTACGACGACGACAACTACGATGACGACAACTACGGCGACGGCAACTACGACGACGACGACACGGCCAGACTTGAAGCTTTTACCGCTGCCCTTCAACCTTATTATGAACGCTAAAGGACTCGAAGTTAGCATTCTCCGTGTTTTTTTTTCTATATTAAAGCATCGAGGCGATGCTTCTTTGAGAGGGAGGTAATGCCACTTATCACTATGGTGGCCGTTCGTTCGCGCTCAAGGCCGCAGGAAAGGGGTGTTATCATTTTTGTTTGTCGCACGAGAAGCAACTGGACTAATCTCGATTCATCGCAGGCAAGAAGAGCTGCATCTACGTTTTTCCAGATTACTGTAGATGATCTTGACCTGTTATCTCGAAGTTTCCTCGCCGGCTTTAAATTGAGCTATGCCACGAACAGCGGGCATTCGTGGTTCGACGACTGACGAGCACGTTTGTTGCTTATGCTGCCGCCGAGTGGATTCAGTTCCTTTGCGGGCTCACGTCAGCCCAAATAAAGAGCTTCGTTTGCAAGCCTTGTCGCTGTATTCCTGACCGCTGGACTGCCGTCACTACAACGTGACAATATCTCCTTCGTTTCATACGATCGTATGTTGGTTTTGAGTTTCCTTCAAGGCTTTGAGCTTGTTCACTGCACATGACTTCTGCTCAGAATTGTTGAATGAATGCTGTTTGATGCTACTGTTGAATGCCTTTGACGAGGACGACAGGCCCTCGTCAGGTGTTTGTTGTTGTTGTTGTTGTTGCCTTGGTGGCATGGCACATACCCACGACGGGGGATTGGCCAGGGTTCAGTCAGGAGAGCCCAAAGAAGGTAAATTGGTGCCAAGCTAATGGATTACCTTTTGGTGCCAAGCTAATGGATTACCTTTTGGTGCCAAGCTAATGATTTAACTTTGGGTACGTATTCCGAAGAATTAAAGATGTAATTATAGATAGAAAGAAATTATGGGAACAAATGAATGCGCAAAAAAAAAACAACGGGCATAAAGATTAGAAATTGAATACAAGAAAAATTCTGTATGATTTTGCAATGCGGACATTTTGGGTACCATTAGCAAGGAAACCTGCCGGTAGCAATTATGTAATTGTGGAGGAAATCGCAAATTTGATGCAATGCAAAACCTCTTGCGCTAGCACCGAAGGACAGAAGAAGCGGAACCGACAAAGTGAGTCCCCTTCGAGAAATTGGGATTTCGAGATACGTCCTTCTCTGAAGTGCAAAGCTCCGGCATTAGAGTAGGAAATTCTCCAGTGTTTCCACCTCTCCACAAGTCGCACAAAAGTTTGAGGGACTGAACCCGCTTCTGCATAAATAAAGATTTAAGCGGGGAATTCTGCACCGCAGGAGTGTCATTGCAACCTCACACTGCCGGGATTTACATGCACGAACCTTCCATGGGTACGGGAGATGGTGGTAGTCAACAGTAGCGAGCAAGGGATCGTTGCACAGAGTGGTAATATACTGAAAGCGCTGAAAGCGAGACATTCCGAAAAAAATCAGATTAGGGACGCTACAGGCGACTGGTGTATTGAGAGCAGATTTTGCTAAAACGTCTGCTTCATCGTTTTGATAAATACCGCCGTGACCTGGGATCCAAACGAAGCGCACCTCCTTCACCCATCCAGGAATGAAATACTTTAATGAGCGGCTCAATAGATCGTCCCGTTTAGAATCCAGTGCCAACAACACTGAGAGGCAATCTGACAGGCATATCACCTGGAAGACACTGGGGGGAATCTTTAAAGCAGCCAGCCCAAGAGCCATAAACTCCGCAAGAAATATGGGACTGTAATCCGGAACTCGAAGCGAATAACTCCAAGAGAGATCCTCAGAAAAAATGCCAACGGCTGCGTTCTAGCCAGCCCCGGACGCATCTGTAGCAATCACACTGTGGTGGGGGAAAGAGTCAAGGTGTTCTGAGAGGAGACTAAGTAGTGTCCTGGACGGGAGATGCTTTAATTAGGTGGGAAAATATAATCAAAAGCAATATCCACAGGGGACGTTGCAGAACCTACTCTACACACAAAACTGAGATCTATACCAATGATCGATAAAAGGTTTTGAGTAAAAACGACCTGAGGGAGGCGGAACCTTGGCCAATGATGACTAAAAAAGAGAGCCGGGTGGGAAACAAAAATAGGTGTAGCCACACCAGAAGCAAACTCGAATGCCCGTAAGAAAGTCCTGACAGTTAATAGCTGAAAACGAGAGTTAAGGTCGGGAATACTAGCCTCCAGGTACAGAACTGCGGTGGAAACTGACTGAGGGAGACCAAGGCAGAGGCGCAGTGCACGCCTTTCTAACAGCAGCAACGGACGGAGCTTGTATTTGGCGGACCCAGAAAAGAGTATGCTCGCAACACTTTTAGCCTGTACGTCTTCGGTTTCTGTATTTCATAAACCGAAATATATTAAGATTATTAAATGTGTAAGCGAACTAAGTTATCTAGAAATAATGATAAATTATTCAGATTTCTGCAACCATTCTGATTTATATTCCTTCTTATATGTGAAGGATATACGTAGGTTGTTGAAACATCCCTAAAATCATCACTTCACTGGCTTCAGTGCTGGAACTCTGCATATGCCTGACCCATAGCGATCAACGAAGAAGAAGAGGATGACCCATAAGGATGGCTGCGTCCCCTAAGTCTCCTACGCGGTCAAATATTTCTCCTACACCGACTGCTGCTTTCCCAACTTCGTCTCCTGGAGCCCAGAGTCCGAGCGACAAGGCCAGTGTCCCAGGAGAAGAACGTTCACCAGAAGTGGGCAGCCACGAACTGAAGCTCGGCCCTCTTGATGGCACACCGGCGACAGACTCTGCAGCGGCCATTCAAAACAGCCTTTACGCCATCTTGGGCCATGGGAACTTCCAGCGCCTCGTCGTCTCCTGCGCCGCACTCGCTATGATTGTTTATATGCTGCACGCGTTCGCCTATATCATCATCGGCCGACCCGTGGATCACTGGTGCCGCCGCCCTGAGGAGCTACGGCACCTCTCCTTGGACACATGGAGGAACGCGGCCATTCCCATCGAGGCAGACGGGCAGTTTAGCCGGTGCACCGTATATGATCCGGCGATTTCGGTGAGTAAACGGAAATTGTTTCATCACAAAGAATTTTCTGAAGAGACGTTTCGATAGTGTTTTCAGTGCAGGTTTAGGTGTTTTTAATACGGGTATAGTATTTAGAGCAGAGAATCAATTACCGAGAGGATTTCTTTATTCCTGCCGTACACACTGAACATGAACCTACCGAAAAGATGCCTGGAAGTGCACAAAGTATCTTGTCCTCTAGCGCATTCAGGTTTGGGAGTTCACTTTCTTCCGTCAGAATGGTATTTATTATTTATGCCCGGCCGGTGTTGTGTTTCTTTTCGCGATGGGAATATTGATTACTGCCTTCAAGGAATGGCTACGGGGTGCTAAGGCGCTCTTTTAGAGCGCAGCTCTCAGACGGCCGTTCCTGGCTTCCGCGCTCCAGTAGGCGGCATTCTCATCTAAGTCCTCGGAGTCGGCGTGACCGGTTGAACTCTACCAAGTATCATAATGAAACGCCACACGGAAAGTGGATGCCGCGAGAGCATCCGAGAGAGTAGGTAGCAACGTAACATGGCACAAACAAGCCTTGAAGAGCAGCGCTAAAATTTTGCATTAACAGCTATTGTAATCATGAGTAAATTTTTTTATGTCCACGTGGAGGTTTTAAACGAACCAGTGGGGAAAACATTAACAGCCTTTGTCTTTTCAAGCAAATATTGTAATTTGTTTCATTTATACTCGGATAAAACTTAGTTTGTCAGTAAAGTTCCGCTCTCATTAGGACCGCCGCGCTGAATTCCGCCACAACGAAAAAGTAGTGTGTTGTTGAAACTTTTCTTCTGCACCTAACCACGGAGCTTATCACAAGAAAAAAATAACCTTTCGAGTTTTGACGGCTGGCTTGTTTGAGGCAGTCAAATATCAATAAGCTGACTTCGTTTATTGTTGCGATAGGACGCCGCAGTCCATGGCCCAGTGTTAGCAAGTGCGGTTGTTTTAAGCTGCATCATAACATAGTAACTTATATATCTGCCTCATCGGTGCTCTTTGGGGCTTTTCTTGAACTTGCTGCAGTCTGGAAGCCTTTAAACAAGAGGGGAAGTGAAGCTAAGAAATTATTTTGTTACAGTGGACATGAAGAATTGTAAAGTAACTACTGCAGCAGGCGTTACAGTAAAACAGTACAGTAACACATTTCCACGCCTAGGGGGATGAAAGAAGAATAAAAAAACAAAGGCAGGAGATGCTAGGCACGTACTGGTGGGCGAGTTGGTTCCACATTGTTACTAAAAGCGCCAAAAAATACACTGCTGTCGAGAAGACACGAGTCACCCGTAGGTCCACTAAAGACTGATAGTTTATGCCTGTAGCGCAGAATTAATAACTCCGACCGAGTGATAAACATAGAAAAAAAAGTAGTTTCATAAACTTCTCGAAAAAAATAGTGGGCACAATACCGTCCATTTTTTTTCTTTTACGCACCACGCCCAAATATGCGAGCCCCATGCCAATAAACACACTGAGGGATCACCGACACATGATTCATCACACTTCTTGATGTGAAGCGCTTTCAGTATTGCTCTGGTTATCTTCGGCTTGTCCACAACACGATTCGTGGCAAAGTTGAGTGCACACTCATGAGCCTTACAGTGAACACTTATTTGGCCCGAAGGCTCATGTTCAGACTAGTACCGATGCTCATGCGACATATCGCTTAAGCATGTGCCCATTTTTTCCACGTTTCAGCACAACCTGAATGCGAAAAGGAAGAAACTTTCTTTACGCAGCTGACCTGCTTCTGGCCGTGTCTCAGATACAAACCTATCTCTTTTCGTTTTGGGGAAAGGGGAACGCAGAACACCGAAGAAACACGGGCCGTGATGCGCTTTTACAAAGCACAACGATACAGTGACAACCGTGAGTGGGTGGTCAGCACTGAGAAAATGAAGCGAACTGCTCAATAGATCCGGTTTCAGATATCGCAAGCGCGTTCCGAGCTCAACGAGGGCAGCAGTCAAATCCGGTCAGTGGTGCCCAAGGTCTTCAAGCTATTTTGTGCTGCGGGAGGAAAGGCATGGTTATGAACGGACTTCTCAAACTGCATGAGAACGATTGTCAAGACTGTGATAGCGCCCTGAGGTATATGAATCAGCGTACAGTGAAGCTTGCTCCCAGTCCTTTCACATTTACGCGTAAATAGTATGGAAATTGCTTCAAATAGATGAGCCTTACGAGCTTTATTGAATGAACTCCCACGGGGTGAGGCAAAATATACTACGGTTTACAAACGGAATGAAACCAGGTGTTGTAGTGTATGACATCACTGATGACATCAAATTGATGACATCATGTTCGAGATGTATTCCTATCTAAGCGATATCGTATTTTGAGCATGAGAGTTTAATCACCCTATGTCCTATTGAAGGGTTACCTCAGTTTAGCTTAGACGGCCGACGCCGGAATTTTTACCGAACGAAATTTGCGTTCAGTGTGTTCTAAGAAGGCGGCCATTCTGGCTAGGCACTACGTTTTCGTTGTTTTTAACACAATAGCTCTCAGGCTGCCATTTTGCAAGAATACCGGCGTCGGCATTGTAAGCTCATCATCATCGTCATCAGCCTGACTACACCCACTGCAGGGCAATGGCATCACCCATGTCTCTCCAATTAACCCTGTCCTTTGCCAGTTGCCGTCACTTCTTAATCTCTTCATTCACTTCATTCAGTTGCCCGCAAACTTCCTAATCTCATCCGCCCACCTAACTTTCTGCCGTCCCCTGCTACGTTTGCGTTCTCTTGGAATCCACTCCGTTACCCTTAATGACGCTAAAAAGGTTGTAAGCTAAAATTGTAAGCTAAAAAGGAGGTAACCCACATGCCACTTATGTCACGCGGCCTTGTTTCGTTATCACAACCTACCCGTTGAATTTTCGGCAAGCTCGTCACCATCGCAGGTGGAAGTTAAAATACTTATAGGTTCGAGGAGTCTGCTCATGTAGAGCAACCTTGGTCTCATAAGCCCCGCCGCGACTGGTTTAACAGCGGTGACTGTGTTTGGAGCAGCCACTAGCTAGGGGAGTGGCGCATTGATTCAGCGGTACAACCCAGCGTCCGCAGAGGTATGAGGACTCCCCGCTAGGTATGAATGTAAAGCACATTTTCTGCATGACTGCGAAGTGATGCGCAAAGAGTACCCCACGCCGCCGCAGTCAACCATTAAGGCCATTTCATTATAACGTTAAGGCGTAGCGCAAGTGCCGCTTCTAGTTTTGTTTTCAGCACTCTGGAACGAATGCATCAACTGCCCGAAAACCCCTCTATTCAACGAAGCACAATTTTCCGCGATGTTTTATTTTACTGCGTACGCGCTTATTGCCACAAGCCAATAGTTTCGTCGAGGGTGTCTCTGGGGCCTTCGAGTGCGAGAACCGCACCCGAGCGACAGACAAAACTATACATCGGGAGAGGCTCAAACCGTGGGCGCAGCGACGCCCATAGCGAACGGCGGGAGCTGAGAGAGGGAAATCTCCAGGGGCGCGCTTTATAATTTTATCCTGTGATCCTATGGTGCTTCGATGTAGCGCACCGCAGTACAGGTTGTAACACGTACTTCGCAGCCGCCGTCTTGTGCCCAAAGAGATGAGACGCCGTGGTATGGAGCGTTTGCCAGTATTCTTGTTGAGTATGTGTACAATATGTACAATATTTTTGTACATATATGCGCCATTCTGGCCACTTTTTGCTGACAGATGTAAAAGAGAAAATAACTAGCATATGCTTGCACGTATAGCTCTTGAATATAATGCGTGTTGTGCAGCTAGGTCAGCAATAAGCATAAAGCAATGATCAGCATGTTCAGCATAAAGAATGTGTTTCGGTACTGCCGGGCATGAATGGGTTTATAAGGTGCATAACATGAGAAGGTTTCAAATGCGTCTCTTGCTACAAATCAACAACTCCCTCATGAGTAATTAATGAGTAATTACTCCCTCATTACAAATTTACTCGGCCCTGGGAGATTCCCCTAAACATTTGACCAACACTGTTCTCACTTCGAATTATTGATCAATTCGCTCTCGCCCTACCATAAGCTTGCCGTGCCGGTTAGCTCAGGTGATAGAGCGACTGCTCCGGTCTAGCGACGGTCCCGGGTTCGAACCCCGGACCCGGACGAATTTTTCTTTAACTACGAAGTTTCTGCGAAAGCTGTATAGCTTTCCTATGTAGCCGTTTGGCTGCGCTTGGGTGGATGCCAGTGAGTAATTACTCCCTTATTACAAATGTCTATTCTGTGTACACTGTGTTTCACCTTTGGCTTTTTGACTTTGAAGAGTGATTTTGGCATATTATTGTCAGTGATGTAGTTCACCACAATAAAGCTAAGACCTGCTAAATAGCAGTGTGGTTATCTATATTGAATAGGCAACTTCTTAACTATTACTTTTAGGCGCTTCAGTCATTCAGAAGCATCTAGCCCACCGTAAGTAACACCCATATCAGTTTTTAGAATATCGAAAACACAAAACATTCTGCGCTGTGCCCGAACAAATTTTGCCTACATCGCACCAAAATAGATGCGTTTTTTAGAAGCTTGTAGGCAAAGCAACCTCCAGTGCACGTAACTATTCGAAATAGCCAAAATTTGTTGGGCCGCAGCGCCGAGGGTAACGGACTATCCGAAATTCAAAAACTGATATGGACATTACTTACGGTGGGCTACACGCCTCTCAGTAATTAAGTGGCCTAGCTGCAATAGTAAACAGGTAAGAATTCATTATTAGTTGACCAGCCTGCTAGTTACCAAGTCTTAGCTGTATTCTGATGTACTACACCGCCAACAATGCTATGCCAAAAAAAGCGCTCTTGCAAATCAAAAAGCTTACTTTTAAAAATTTTGTAAAATCTTAGCTGAAACACCGTGTATAAAAATCTGCAGAGATACTGTGGCTTGATTACATCGCAGACCTTCGCATTCGTTTTCCAGTTTTCGCGTTTCACATTTGAGTGCCGCACTTTCGTACTTGTCTCATCCTATTCAAAACGAAGACATCGGGTGCTGAGCCGGCACTCAATAGAACACAACATCCTGGCATGCTAGTTTTTGCGATATCACAGTTTATTGCACATTCCGCAGCAATGCCACGGAATGCGACTTGCCCCAAGATGGTGACAGTAAATTAGAGGTGGCTCGTTGCATTCTTTCTTCGGAGGTGCCCAGGCGTCTCCAAACCTGGTTATACGGCGGTGATGAAGGAGGAGACGTTCTGTGATAGAGATGGTGAAGAGGAGCAAATATATTTAGAGAAATTTGCAACAGTGAGAACTGCAAGTTACAGAAAAGAAGTCACAAAGAAAAATTCAACTACTGTAACAAATGAAGCGATTTCACGCAGAGATAACAATCGAAGACCTTACTTAACGACGAAAGGTTAAGGCCCAGGTACTCTTTTTGTACGTGCCAAGCTCCGAGCCTTAGCTAGGCTGCGCAAGACTACTGTCTAATGCTTATTCTGCCATTTTTATATGTTTCACAAATAAAGAAGTTAGGGCTGTTATGTTTGAAGGCCCACACTAGTCTTCCCTAAATAGTAAAGCTCTATAGTAGCAACGGACCATGAATCCTGGGCACAACCACGAGCCCAGGGTTTGCTAAAGAATAAACATTATGGACACTCTCAGCACTCGGGACTCCTCGCTCTTTCTGTGTGATTTTCTATCCTCTCCCTCTTCCCTAGGCATAAGATAATTAGAGGGTATAAAAGCGCATACTGACTAGGCAGTTCATCGACTCATAACATGTCAGTGTGTGTTATTTTAATTGTCTGAGCATCATCAGCACTATAAGCATTCTCTAACTCATTCAAATTCGCCAAGAGCTATTCCCGCATACTCAGTGGCCAAAACAATTCTTGGAAAGAATGCCACTGTCCTCCGTCATGCTTGATAATGAACTCATCTCAACGAATTTATACAATGCCGTGTTTGGCATCCATCGGAGCATCCTAGAATATGGCCAGACTTGATAACACGAGCAATTTCAGTGCTTCCTTTGCTTTGTGCTAGAGTTCTCTGGGGACAGTAGCGCACTTAGCATGTGAGGCACATCTTTAAGCAACTTTACTAAAGGATATTGGAAGGCCTGAAGCCCAGGGCCAAAAGAAAAAAAAATGCGCATGCTCTTTTTCCAGAAGCAGTTATCGAGGGAACTAAAGAGACAGCGGTAATTAGGCTGATATATTCCAAACTCATTTAAGCTAAATAGGGTTAACGAGTTTAGAATATATCAGCTTATATATTACTTTTTTTAATGAGTCGAGTTATCCGGCTATGAACGGTGAAACACAGGCCAAAGAGAAACCAGCACACCCTGTTCTGAAATGAATATAGGCCGTTGTAGACGAACCCTGAACAAGGCCAAACCTTTTTGTACTGTTTTCGTCACACAGGAGGACCCCGATGAAGAACGCCACGTGGTACGCTGTCAAACTTGGGAATACGACATCGGCTACGCCAAGGACAGCATCATCAGCAGCTGGGACTTGGTGTGTGACCGCCAGTGGCTCCTAAGCCTGTCCTCTTCCGTATTCATGCTTGGCCCTGCGGTCTTCGCCCCGGTCGCAGGCGCCATGTCGGATCAATTTGGCCGAAAACCGGTCCTCTTGGCGGCCGCTGGAACACTCTTCGGCGCCAGCTTGTGCGCCGCCGGCTCGCAGTCATTCCCACTTTTTCTGATGGCTCGCTTCGTGGTCGCCGGATCTGCCAGTGCAACTGCCCTCATGTTGTTCACCCTGATTTTTGAAGTGACCAAAAACGAGCGGCGTGCCCTGTACAGCTTGGGGGCGACATCCATCGGAGGCACAGTTCCTTTGATGGTACTAGAGCTGGTGAGCTTATTGCGGCCATCATGGGAACTGGCACAGGCACTTTTACTGCTACCACCGATGCTGCTGTTGATTTGGTGCAGTTTGATAGAAGAGTCGCCAAGCTGGCTGATAGCCACGTCGCAGTTACGCATGGCCCAACAAGTTGTCCTCAGTGCAGCGAAAATGAATGGCCTTGACGTCATTAAAACCAGGCAAACATTCCTGCGACTCAGGCAGCAGGTCAGGCCGAAGGACCAGGCACATTCCTCCTCAATTTCCGCCTCTTCTACAAGCACTACGACGGAAGGAGCTCTTCAGGCCGCTGTCTTTCACCGCCGGGCGCTCTCCGTCGCCATCGCATGGTTCAACCTCACCTTCGTCTACTACAACCTTGTAATTATGGCGATGAGGAAAGGTGGCCACAACAAAGCTGCTCACTTCGGCATGCAAGCGCTCATCTTCTTTGGCATATGCTGGTTGCTTTCCAAGAAAGGTCAACGCGAAACGCTAACTGCTGTCCTTTCCTCCGTCGCTGTTAGCGCCGCAGCATACTTCGCCGCCAGTTTCTTAGCCCTTTCAGCACTGATTCCCTCACTGCGCAGCCTTGTCCTGTGCTTGTGCACCGGTGCTCTTGCCATCTGCTACGGCTACACGGCAGAAGTGTTCCCCATTTCAATTCGCAGCACGGGCATTTGTGTCTCCTACACCGTTGGGCGCCTGGGAGCCCTGCTAAGTTCCTTCCTGTCCTTATTCAAAGGAGTCTCCGACTCTGTCGCCATGGAAGCCGCCTTGGCGGCGCTTATGCTTCTTACCGCTGTGGCGGTTCAATGGCTCCCAGAAGTGTTCCTCAACACAAAAACAGCCAAGCCTTCGTCGCCTGCTGTGCTGAGTCCAGAAGAGCAGAAGAAAGCCCTGAAAGCATCCTTGGCGGCCACGCCGAGCCCAAAAAAGCAAAACCGCCGGCGCCGGGACCGGGGGCGTCCAACGGGCACGCCGAAGCGTTCCGGGGAAAAGAAAATGGAACCCAAGTCTACGACAGAACGTTCACCCATTGTTTCTGCGTCCGCCACCCCAAAGAATTGATTAATATTCTTTCAAGCTATGCTGAACATCCTTATGCGGATTTATGCGGACAATAAGCCATTTAAACTTCAGCCATATTTTTCCCTTGTTTATTTCTAAGTCCACAGCTTATGGTTTATTTTTGAATAGAGTACATGGAATTCTAAACATGGCGAACAGAACCAGAAGTGATGTATTTATCATGAGGTAGTGAGACATGCAACATGTTATCATGAACATTACAAAGCGCATTATGACACACAAAGCATGGAACTGGTAGTTCTGTCGTGGTATTAACTACGCAACTTTGCTTTTAAGTCGCCCAACTTGTCATATGGGCTTGAAAACCTTTATATTACGAACTTGTCTGAACTTAATATGTGAAATTGTTGCTACGCTGTGTAAATGTTTCACTTAAAAAGCCCGAATATTATTGACTTATTTCTGCTATGGACAGAAAAAGTGACATCGTTTTGTGCCTGTGTTTCAGTGTTTGGGTTTCCATTAGCTATTGAACAGTATAAAAAAAACTGAAGCTCGCCTGTGGTGATCAGTTTTGTACAATTTAGAGAAAGTAAATAACTGAATTAAATTCCAATTACTCTATCTGAAATGTAACTGCAGTGGCTAATTGGAACCCAGAAAATAACTGAACAATTACATAAGTTTAATCGATGACTACTGCGTTATTTTCCTTCCTGCTTTTATTTTCATAAAATATATTTGCCCCGACCACAATTCTCTACACCGGCTTCTTGATGTTTTCTTACATTTCGCCACTTTTCAAGGGGAGTTATTTTTCAAACGTTAGTTTTCCCACAGTTCGTCGCGAAGAGCTCGGCAGCTGCACTGACAACTCTGTGCATGCTCTGGAGGGAAAACCAGTATTATAACTTAAGAAAACCTTGCGCACCAACTCGTATTTACGCACTGCTTCTGTGCTAGTGGCCTCAGTGCAGCGGCGGCCTTCGTTGCTGCTCCATGCTCTGTGTGGAAGCCTCTGTGTGGGATGTCGTGGGAGATAGGGCGCCTGGATGCCCGCCCGCTTCAGGTTTCGAAGATGCGGCGCCATCTGGATGAACGAGTGTCCCTACAGAGCAGTAACGTGATATTTCTCGTTGCTAGAACTGCTGTTGAAGACAGCGGTGACCCGTCTGTGATCAAAGCGTGATCCCGCGCAACGCTTCTCCGGAACCGGTCCGTTGGCGCTCTGTCACGAATGGAAACGGGGGGGGGGGGGGGGGGGGGGGCATTATTTTAACAACACAACTAAAGGTCCCCAAGGGATCCTCCTACTTTTCGGCCTTCGCTTCTCAGAGACCTCTGAGCACTAGACACGTTTGGCCAGCTGGTTGAGCAACTCGCAGAGCGGCCACCCATGAGGAGGGCGAAGGGTTGAGTACGGGCTGGGGGCATTTCCTCAGATAGGGCTCAATAATATCGCTCCGGTCCCCGGAAGATCGGACACTTAAACCAACGCGGAACATCTCGTGGGCGGTACTCACATACTGCCAGATAACTACACAAAACAAGCTCAGCCGCTTCAGCTTCTTACCACTTCGCCATGCACTAGATTGAAAATAGATTGCGGTCTTACGGCAACTGCAGACATACTTCTCACATTTCACGACACCTAGCTCTGTATTGACTACCACTTATTTTGACCCTCCCACTATGCTCTAAATGTGGGGTAGCTAAGGTTATGGCCACAATGTAGCTCCAGCGGGCTAGTGCTGCATTAATTAGGAGGGGGAGAGAACGGCTCCATGTGGAGGGCCCTGTTTCGAGGGAGACTTTAGACGATGATATAGTGCCGAGCTCGATCTGGGCCGTTCTCTGTGTTAAAAAGGCTTGCTTGAAGCGTCATATGCTCGGAGTACAGCCCGTGGTGGCCATGGTGCGAATGATATGTTCCCGGCTAATATTGTCTAATGTTTTTAAAACGTCCAGGGCTAGGATTCGGCGTGTTTTGGCCGTGCTGTTCTTGGTGTGCAATAAGGTTTCCTTCATGGATAGGAGCATGTCTTGTGCAGAGAGACTGGGACGCAACTGGGACGCAGTTGAGAATGGTAATCAACTACAAAAAACGCCATTGAATTACCTGGACCATTACTGTTTGAAAAATATTCGATAATTAGTGATCAATAATTTGTAATTCGTTGCGTGCTGTAGTGTGTTAGCTCTGGTGCTGACAGATTACCACATTAACCGGCATCCCGAACGGGCTGCCACCACCCTCGAGCCCGTACACGTGGTCTACCCGTGCACACAGTCTGTGCCTCGCACAACGCGCTCTCATTCCCAAACAAACCGTCCCACTTATGTACGTCAAATGCCACAATTTTAAATCACACGAAGAAGTAGCTAGCTCTCCACATTACCGCAAGTGTAACGGCCATTACATTTTTTCCCCTGGGTAACATTCCTTCAACTTCGACTACAATACCCCTATGAGCCCTCGTGCGACAGCCCTTAGAGGTACTGTAAATAAATAAATAAATAAACTGGTTGGTTTGGTTTATGGGGTGTAACGTCCCAAAGCGACTAAGGCTATTAGAGACGCCATAGTGGAGGGCTCCGGAAATTTAGACCACCTGGGGTTCTTTCACGTGCACCGACATCATGCAGTACACAGGTCTCTAGAATTTCTCCTCCAAAGAAAGTCTACCGCCACGGCCGGGATTGAACCCGCATCTTTCGGGTCACTAGCCGAGCACCATAATCACTGAGCCACCGCGGCGGCTCAGTGGTTATTGTGAGGCCGACGTAGAGTGGGACCGTGCGGTGGTCCAGGGACCCAAAGGGGGTCTAAACATACTTGGCATGATAAAGTTTTTCTCTCTGCTTTCCAGAAGACACCGTTGTATTGTGTCAGAGTAGATTTTTTCACATTTATTTCTTCCACAGATTTGCTACCTCAGTAGTAAAAAAAACCTGTCTCTATACAAAGTAGTCGTATTTTCATAACTAATACTACAGCGCTTGTTAAAGAGCCTATTACAATACATCCGTTGCATATTTCAACTTCAGGAGGGAGTCTGGGCGTGTTGGTTCATCGTCGCATACAAAGCATAGCGCAGTAACTATAGAGAGGACTAGGCCAGGACAGGAAAGGCGCTTCAAAGCGGCATGACGTCGTGTATCCAGCCTACTGCAGTTCTCAGGGCTATTTTGTATTTATAAAGGGCGTGTCTTCTCACCAGTGGCTTTACGCTCATCTACAATCACAGTTTATATCACTCCGCGCCCTGATAAACCTCAGAAAGTTTATCAACTTCACTAAGTGAGGGTGCGCTTAGTTTACAGAAACATCCAACAACTGCTTCTCAGAGGATTATCTGTGCCATTTTTCTTGATTGGAACACAAACAGTTTTCGTGGTCTGCCGTCTTCATGCCTTTTTGGCTTCAATGTTCGGCTGCTCGCACCAATCTCACGGGAGGAGTTCCTGGCTGGATTTGGGGGGTGGGGGGGGGGGTGAATTTCAATGCAGGCAAATTAAAAGTAATTTTTGAACAGTGCTATGTAACAGGACGTAAGGAAACAATGTGGCTGGTGGAAACAGCTTAGGAGCATTCACCTACGACATAGCTACTAATCCACGTGCGGCTTTGGTGCTATAAACCTAACTGGAATTAGGAATAAATAACCAGCGTGAATAAATATAGTTTATATGAATAAATACTAGTTATATCCCGAGCCACCTATTCTACCCAAAGATTTGTCAAAATTTGTCAAGCAAGCTATTGCTTCGTAAACAAAATAAAAAGTCACTTCATGAATAAAATGACGACAATCAGGTAAAAAAAATATCTGAAACTAACTTCAGCTTGGCCAAGAAGAATTGCCATAAAGTGAAAGAATCTTTATACGTTAGTCCAGTGTGTTCTCGAGAATTAGCCGAAGCCAAATTTGCCAAGATAGAGCAATTATTGTATCCAGATTTGTTGCGTGAATACTTGCGTTAGACGCGCTATGAATTTGGAATAAGACACTTGTTTTATTGTAATCGATGACTTGTGAGGGGTCGCCAAACAACAAACAGAGGCTCCCGTGGGGTAGTTACAGAGGCTTTCTACGCTCTTCTGTCTCGAACTACCTCAAGCTGCACAACAGTGCGTTCGTTTTAAGCACGAAATATTTTTAGCTCCAGTTGTCGCAAACTCCAACGAACATTGTCAGGCAACCATGACGAGCAGCAGTAAGAACATCACCTAGGTCTTGAAGCGAGCTATGTGAAGTTTTCGTCCGTTCGCTAGAGAAATCAGCGTGCCGCGTGCGGGCGCACATTAGGCGGACCTTCGAAGGTGTCAAATGACATTCATCTGATTGCCTTTTAAGCGCCGTAGCCCCATCGATCTCATCGCGGCAAAGCCACGGCACAAGGAGAGCGCGCGCCAATGGCAGCGTGAGAAGGCGTGCGGAGCAGCTTGGAGCTAAACAACGAGAAGACGCTGCGCGTTCATAAAAGAATGTTTTAGCAGCGCTAAGAGATCCCTGTAGAATATTCATGTGTGTGTGAGTTCGAGTGATGTCTCACGCACAACTTCCAGGAGAACCGCCTTGCCGCACCATGCGTCGAACCAGAGGAGCAAGGCGCGCCACCTGATGACACCGCCTTCGAGAGAGAGCCCTGCGTCTCCTGTAGCACATTTCCTGCCGGGTGGTAGAGGCGTACTTGGTTTCCTTGCAAAGTATCCAGAAAGATATGAGCCAGTGAAGAGGAACGCGTTGCGTCGAACGAGATAATTTACTGACTGGTTAACAGTGCTTCCCGTTGCTGAATATGGAGCCTAAGGTTAATGCTGTCTGAAAAAAAATGAAATGTTTGGTTGGTTCCACAATGTTTTTTGTCTGTGGTGTACAAATTTGGATTCATCATGTTATCTTCATTGTTAGAAAAAAAATTCAATATCTTATGTGAATTTCTAGGGACGGTAATAAAGAGGAAAGGAAAATTATGCTATTAGAAAGTTCTTTAAACCAGAGACGTTTACCTAATCATGAAAGAATAAAAAAAATGTTCAACTCAACTCTCAATTCGTCCAAACGGTTTCCACAGATTTAGTCTTGAGTAGAGTCCCAAAAGACTAATTATTTAAGCCGGTACAGCTGAACCTCAAGACGCTTTCACGTAGCTGATTTTCTTTTAACCGTTCATCATTTCTCAATCTCAGAAGTTAGAGAACAGCGTCAGCCTGTGATTGTGTTTCAACGACACCTGTGCACAACGTTTCCTTCGCGTTTGGCAGTAGTGAAACGAAAAGAGATTCCACGCTGTTTTTAGAGTTATTATTGCAGTGTTCAACATGAAAGCACATTACAGAGGAGGAAACCCAAACGACTGATTTACTCACAATGAAAGTATTACCGTAGTGCTTTTTATAAAGTTGGTATCTCGATGGCTTCCCAGCGGCTCTTTCCAACCCATGACATGCAGTGAGCAGTGTTCCTTGGCAGTTTGTTACTCCCTGTTCGCTCCTATGACCTTCAAGTGTTTCATTAAAATAAAGCAGCTTAATGAGAGGAAGGTCAGGCTTGGCCAGACATCGTTCTCACGCCTGTCGTTACCTCGTTAGCATGGTTGGATCGGGTCGCGAATGAGGAGGCTAGAAACGGGTTTAAGGTGAACATAGCCAAAAAGTTGTATATGCAGCACAGTTGATGCGAAATAAGATGAGGCAGTCAGAGACCGATAAAAGGAATGCTTTCCGTCAGCGAAAGTCACACATTCCTTGATCTCCGCACGGTACTCGGGCGGCCGTGGTCTCCGCCTCGCAGCCGGTCAAGCAGGGCCATCACCCTGCCAGTCAGTCAACACTGGTTCGCAGCAGGTGCCAGTGCCCCAGCTGCCGATTTGAAAGCTACAACCAATTCCTGCAAAG
This sequence comes from Amblyomma mixtum, assembly GCF_055824585.1. NCBI lineage: Eukaryota > Metazoa > Arthropoda > Arachnida > Ixodida > Ixodidae > Amblyomma > Amblyomma mixtum. The sequence goes on from NC_143013.1 coordinate 184,446,890, forward strand.
TAATAAACCGATTCCGAGAACGGCGAGCTGGCGGTATCCGACGGTCGCTCGCTCAACCCGTCCCGGAATAACACCGCAGTAACGCCGCGTGGTTCCTCTCACCCCCGCGCCGATGCCGCTCAGCGCGGACTCGGCGCGACTACGCCTTCATCTGATCAATGGCAAACTCTCATGCGTCATGCGGTGTGGGCGAGAGGCCCTGGATACAGCCTCAAGGCCGCCCAGTGAAAAAGGTGTTAAGGTGTATTCCTCCCATGAAAGGGGGTACCACGCAGCCTCGCCCATAGCGGGCATGATTGTACTACGCACTACGCCTGGATTCCAAGAACTCGTGCCAAACGCTTAGTGGTCATACCAGCCACAGGTTTTCCTTGCTCTGGCCGGTGTTGTTTCCGGTAAGAATAGCACAGCTCCTCGCCTGCCAATACATAGAGGCCTCAGAAGGGGTAACAGCTCCTTGGTGTCCTTTAGAGCAGCCGCATCCGTTGGGCAGGCCCCTCGTTTGCTGGGTGTCCCAGAGGCTTAGTATCTACAGGCAAAGGGTCTCGTCCTCCTCTAGGTACCGGGTTCGGAATGGGTTACAGCTCCTCGGTGCCCCATGAAGCAGCCGCATCAGCTGGGCACGACCCTTGTTTGCAGGGTGATCCAGAGGCTTAGTGTCTACAGGCCAAAGGTATCGTCCTCCGCTAGGTACCGGCCTCGGAAGGAGGCAGCCACATCAGCTGGGCAGGTCCCTTGTTTGCTGGGTGATCCAGAGGCTTAGTGTCTACTGGCCAAGGGTCTCGTCCTCCGCTCGGTACCGGCCTCGGAAGGAGTGACAGCTCCTCAGTGCCCTATGAAGCAGCCGCATCAGCTTGGCAGGTCCCTTGTTTGCTGGGTGTTCCAGAGGCTTAGTGGCTACACGCTGATGGAACTGGGAGTCCGAGCCATGAAACGGTCGAGGCGACGGTGAGTCAAATGAACTTTATGTACAGTATGTACAAGGGCTTTTACATGATACAAGGGCCAAGAGCACCACGGGCTAGCACAAAGAAGAAGAGCGGCCCCGGCGGCGAGCGTAGCTCCGGCGTGATGGCTCTTCTGCTGCCCGTCTGCTGCTCGGGTTCAGCGCGGCGCCGTTTTTATAGCCGCTGGTAACGGTTACGGCAGCCAGCCGTTCAAATCCTCCAATCACTGGCCACCGTTCAAATTAGACCAATGGTCAAGAGCCGGCCAGCGTCGGAGGAGTTCGCACCGACGGAGAGGAGGAAGGGTCCGTGTCGGCGCCGCGGCGGCGGGATGAGTCACGCTGCATGTCGCGACTTGTCCGAGAGTCAGGGCCTGCTTTGAGCGCCGGCGGGCGCGCAGCGCTTGTTTTCAGAGAAGCTAGCCAGCGAAATGGGAGCTCCGGCACTACAACGCCAAGGGTCTCGTCCTGCGCTAGGTACCGGCCTCGGAAAGCGTTACAGCTCCTCGCTGCCCAATGAAGCCGCCGCACGAGCTGGGCAAGTCCCTTGTTTGCTGGGTGTTCCAGAGGCTTAGTGGCTACACGCCAAAGGTCTCGTCCTCCCCTAGGTACCAGCCTCGGAAGGAGTGACAGCTCCTCGGAGCCCTATGAAGCAACCGAATCAGCTGGGCAGGTCCCTTCTTTGCTGAGTGTTCCAGAGGCTTAGTGGCTACACGCCAAGGGTCTCGTCCTCCGCTAGGTACTAGCCTCGGAAGGAGTTACAGCTTCTCGGTGCCCAATGAAGCAGCCGCATCAGCTGGGCAGGTCCCTTGTTTGCTGGGTGATCAAAACATCGGGAGTCTACAGGACAGGGTCTCAAGTCCGGGGCGAAGGCATTGGTAGTGATCATGTCTGACCAATTCTCACACCCCTGTAACTCAAGAGCACCGCCTTCTCCTGAGTTGTGCAAGGAAATTAACGAACGATGACTCGAGCTGTTCTGCAAGCCTGCACGCCCCCCCCCCACCCTTTATTAAAACTATGTCAATGGACAGTAATCTGTCGTGATCACAAATGATGAGCCGGCCACGTAACATTTGTTTTTTAGTGGCCCACACTAAATAAGCTCTGGTTGGTTTATGGTTTATGGGGTTTAACGTCCCAAAGCGACTAAGGCTATGAGAGACACCGTAGTTGAGGGCTCCGGAAATTTCGACCACCTGGGGTTCTTTAACGTGCACTGACATCGCACAGTACACGGGCCTCTAGAATTTCTCCTCCAAACAGATTCTAGCCGCCGCGGCCGGGATCGAACCCGCGTGTTTTGGGTCAGCAGCCGAGCACCATAAACACTGAGCCACCGCGGCGGCTGGACTCTATTCTTCTTCACGAGTCGTGAGTTTCCTGATTACGAATAACATGAAGGGTTCGTCTCCATTCAGGCCATGCTGTGCCATCTCAAAACCGCGCCCGTGCCGCTCTCACTCGCGTCGCATTGAATAATGAAGAAACAGTTGTACGCAGATGCTGTGAGGACAAGCCGGTTGGTACGCGCATTTTTTAATGCGAGCAATACCTCTTCCTTTGGCGTTCCAGTTGACCTTAACAGGCTCTCCCTTCCTCAAGCTGTACGCGAAAGAACTCGCGATCTCTGAATAGCCTGAAATATGTACCTATAGTAGCCGGCCGATACTTCGAAAGCCGCGTCTGTCTGTCTCTGTGGATGGTCTAGGACAATCGCGTACGGCTGCCACCTTGGCCTCGATCAGCTGACAGCGGCCCCTACATATAACATTACCAAGATTTCCAACCTCAGCCTTCCAAACGTTGCACACCTCGGCAAGAACAGTCAAACTCGCCTCTAGTAGTCGGGTAGATATGACGTGAAAGTGACGCAGGTTAGCCTCTCTTGTTTCGCAAAATAGTGCAGCGTCGTCGAAGTTTAAAAGCGCGTATAATTCTTGCCGAAACGCCGATTGCGCCGTTTCTTGAGGTTCATGTGTAATAATATGAACGAACAGATGTGGTTTGAGCCAAACCATAGAGGTTCTGGTCTACATTTCATCGATACGTTGCTGCTGTTTAACATAGCATTGTCTATCAGGAGAACTTTAGTAACGCTCCTTCAACGCTTGCGTTAGGAACGGCTTACACGAAACACTTTGTTCATACTATTAGCCGCGCAGACAGCCCACGGTGTGCTTGTGGACCAGAAAATGAGGATGAGGCTCGCCTATTATTGGGTTGCCGAGTGCATAAAACTTCAAGTCACGATTGAAGAGAGACATGAGCGCTCTTGAAAAAAGACCCTTATGTCTACATGAGATATGCGGCTTGTGGCGGACTTGAGTACTGCAAACGCGAGCGCTTGTGGCGTTGATATCATTCCTTCAGTAAAGCGGCATTCCTTGGAAATACTAGGTTAGTTGGATTGAATCAGTCATTGTTAGAGCTCTTACCTCTCTGTGAAAGAGTGCTTCAATATATTTCTTGCTTGCTTTTGCTGTGTTTGCTGCCACAAGCTTAAATTTATTTTATTGCTTTTTGTGTGAGTACTTCTGTAGCTTTGCGCATACTGCAAATAAGGTTATTTTTTGTTTTTTCTGTCCTCAGTTATTCGTATCTCTTATGTGTATATTTTATTGTAAACTGTTCTGTTAAGATTCGCAACCTTTATGTTCGTCCATTATTATTACTTGTCCTGACGCTTGTACTTTATTTTTAATGTTTATTTTAAATGTGTTAAATGTACGGATTGCGTTGTGTTATGTTGAACTGTTAACCGTCAGACCAAATGGTTTCTAGGAATTGATGAAAAGGAGTAGCCGGAGCCGCTATGCGGCACCCGTCACTGCTTTCTTCTTCATGTAAATAAATAAATAACGAAAGCTTGGCAGTGAGAGCTTGACATTATAGATATTGTTGCGGCCTCTTTCCTTCGTCAAAGCATCGATTGAGACGTTCTGAAGAAGGCCGGCTTTCAGGCCGAAACGCCAAAAAGTGGCTTCACACGTTGATCTTCTTTTTGATTATATGTAAGGTACTAGTATTTGAAAATAGTCTAATTTGGGTAAAGAGAAGATTTTTGGACATAGTAAAACCTGTGCTGGTGGACTTCAAAAACGGGGGAATCATGTCAAGTGTAAAGGAACTGTCTAAATTTTCATAGTTAGCTTTTAACTATTGCTGTTAGTGAGGTGATAATAATATCCATAACCGATTTCGAAGAAGCTATTACCCTCGCCGCGGCTGCTTAAAAAATTTGGACCATTTTTCGCACCTATATGAAAAGCGAGCGCTTGCCGATAGCGCGAAGTGATGTCCATCAAATCGCGACTCCCCGTGGCGACGTACCCCGTGACAACCGCTGCCCATGTCCGTGCTGTAGCAACGAAGTGGTGAGGAGCACCGAAGCACCGACATGGGCAGCGACTGTCGCGTGGCGTGTCGCCATGGGGAGCCGCGATTTTACGCATGTCGCTTTGCGCTCCACGCAGGCGCGCAGTTTTCAAAAAGAGCGAGAAATGGCCCAAATTTGTTAAGGCACAGCGGTAAGGACAATCACTGGTGGGGCTGCAGTGGGCATGGGCAGGATTTCCACGCAACTTGCGCATTGCACCCACAAGTCTTGAATATCCCTGTCCAGCCCCGGCCAACAAAACAATGACCCTGCGACAGATTTCACTGCCAAGGAACCCTTGTGTGTTTCATGTAGCAGCTGTAACATACGTTCCTGAGCTTTCCGCGGTATCACTACGCTTTTGCCCTGTAGATTAGGCGGTGAGCCAGCGATAGCTCCACCTCGCCATGGTGTTCCACCCCCGCGGGATTCACGAATGGAGCACGTGTTCTCCATGGAGGAACTTGACGCCGCGCTGGCTTGTTGTAGAAGGTCATCATTGCCGGGGCCCAATGGCGTGACATACTCCGCACTCGCCAACCTTGGCCAAGAGGATCGACGGGTTCTTCTGGATACATACAACAAGTCATGGTATGACGGCATAGTTCCTAATGCATGGAAGATCAGTCGTCTTGTTCCACTGCTTACACCAGGAAAATCACCACTCGACATTTCAACACACCGCCCAATTTCACTCTCCAGCAGTGTCGGGAAATTCATGGAAAAAATGTTGTTAACACGCGTGGAATGGTATGTGGAGCGATACGAAATCTACCCTGGATTTATGTCTGGGTTTTTACGTGGCCGCTCTTCTATTGACAATATGGTGGACCTTGTAAAATCCGTCCAGCCCCCCAAAAAATTTGAAAAGACTGACCATGGCACTGTTCTTGGACATCAAGGGCGCCTACGACAATGTAATACGTCAGGCCATCTTGGACGCATTAGAAGCTGCTGAGATTGGAGGCCGCATGTTAAGCTGGATACGCAGCTATCTGGTAGAGATGTCGTGTTTTGTCCAGACTGAAGACGGACCAACCTCTTTGCATCTAAATTGGCGTGGTGTCTCGAAGGGTGGAGTGCTGAGCCCAACTCTTTTTAACCTTGCTGTCATCGGCCTGGTTGACTCATTGCCACAATCTGTTCAGATCTCAATATATGTCGATGATATCTCTATATGGGCATCGAGCGTGACCCGTCCCCAAGTTCGTGCGAGACTACAAAAGGCGGCAACGATATTGACGATTATACCTTCGTCAGCAGGCCCTAAATATTTCTCCAGAAAAATGTCCCCTCGTCGCGTTCACACGAAAAAAAAGGCCAGTCACCCCATATATATTAATGGCAACGTCACTCCCTATGAGAGAAGCCACCGCTTCCTTGGCATTATTATCGATAGGAACCCCTCGTTGAGTCCCCATATTTACGACATGGGAAAGAGACTGACAACGATCGTCCAGTTTCTCTCTTTCCTCGCTGGAAAGTCTTGGGGCGGCGCATCTGTGCACTCGATGCTTCCACTGTGCCGTTAGCTGTTCCTGGGATACACGTGGTATAGCCTTCCCATTTTAAACAGTATTAGAAAGACAAACCTTCAGACACTTTAAAGTATTCAAGCGCAAGCTGTACGAATCAGCCTTGGACTACCTAAATGTGCCTCAACGGCAGCCACTATTCTTGTCGCTGGGGAGCATCCTGTTACTACATACATTGCTGTTGAAACCATTAGAACACACATTCGGCACCTCACACGAGTGCCGAGTCATCATCTTGCAGCTCTTCCCGTACTCGGACCACATACTGCATGTGCCAAATTAATTCATGCTCATCGTGCCCATCTTCCTTCGCCGTTCGCCCATGCTTCAAGACCATGCTCACCCATATGGAGTCTTCATGAATCTCGGGTACACGTCTCTATCCTGGGAATTACTAAGAAATCTGGTTTACCAATGCCTGCTCTCAAACAAAGGACACTGCATCATCTGCATTTTAACCATAAACACCGTATACATGTCTGCACAAATGCCTCAGTTACTCATCAAGTTCTGCTGAGGTCTGTGGTGATAACTGCCAGGTCAATTTTAATGAAGGTGAGGACTACCTACCTCACCTCTTCAACTGGTGCAGAACTAGTTGCCCTACGGGCTGGAGTTCAATTCATCAGAAAGGAATCTCCACATGACTGGGTAGTTTTCACCGACTCTAAGCAGCCCTTCAAGGCCTGCAAGCTGCACTACACCGCGGGTCACACGAACAGCTCATGCAGAAATCCGCAAGCTATACCATGACGCCACATTGAAAGGACATGACATAATTTTTCAGTGGCTGCCAGGCCACTGCGGTATTCATGGCAATCACCAGGCCGACGAAGCTGCCCGTTCCGCCCACAGTGACGGAATCCCTGTCACTATCCCTGTAACGAGGGCTGACGCAGCGTGTGGGCTTCGTGCCTTGAGGCTGGAGCTCACACTTTCAGCGTGGAATACGGGAGAATTCTTCAACCGTCGCCTAAAGGCATGGGACTCTGTACTGCGCCTCCGTCTTCCATGTGATGTAGCACGTCGCGAAGCAACATTACTGTGCCGTCTATGGCTCGGCGTTGCCTTCACGTATCAGTATGCTTTCCGGATCGCGATGGCCGACAGCCCGTGTGTAAACTGTGCCTGTATATGCTTTCCGGATCGCGATGGCCGACAGCCCGTGTGTAAACTGTGCCTGTGAAGAGACAATCAATCATATCTTGCGTGAGTACCCTGTCTTCGTTGACGAAAGACGTAAGCTGCGTTGTGTTCTGGGCCGCCTTGATCCTCGCCCTTTCACAGAGGCCAACATCCTCGGTCCGTGGCTACAACAGTCGACTACCATCAAGGCTTAGAAGGTATTGTTTTGTTTTTATTGCGAAAGCAATCCTGCTCGCAGTTTGAGCCCTTCAGTGTCGTCCCGTCGGTGTAACCACGTTTGACCTTTAGCATGAGCTCCGCTGTGACGTCACGCCAGACGGAGAGAGAGAGCCCCAACTCGTATGGTCGCGGTCGTCCCAGCGTAGCCACGGTGCGCCGAGCAGCAGCTGCGCGCCCAAATCAGCTCGTCGCTGCTGTCCCAGCGGATCAACGCCGCGACGCGCAGCAGCTGCGCGCAGCTGCCGCGAACAAAAAAATAAATGAAAAGATAGTAAAAAATAAAAATTAAAAAAATTAAAAATTAAAGGAGAACATAAAATAAAAGAATGACAAAAAACAAAACAAAAATAATGTAAAATAAAAAAGAAGTGAAAAAGAAATAAACAAAAATAAAAAAGAAACGAAGAAAGTTGCTTCCGCAATTTCCGGGCTTAACCAAGCTGAGCCTCTGCCAATTTTTTACGAGAGACTGCCTTGATTGACATATTGTGACTGTTTTTCTCGTTCCTTCTTTCTTCCCTTTTTAATCCCCTCATTCCGTACCCCAGTGCAGAGTAGCCAACCAGAAATATTTCTGGTTAACATCCCTGCCTTTCCCCCTCTCTGTATCTCTCTTTCTCCTAACGTGGGCCGTTTGCCTCAGAAGAAAAGCCGCACGTGCAATGTGGGAGATAGATGAACATTATTGTGACTTGGAAGCAAAATAATTTCGATGTAATCTTTCCACATTGCACGTGCGGCATTATTGTGACTTACAAGCAAAAGAATTTCGATGTAATCTTTCCAAATTCCATTTCGGGGGACTTTGAGGACCTTACCTCAGTTTACATTACACTCAGAAGTTCTGTACATGTTTGTAACAGTAAATCGTTTGCCAAGAACAGAGATCACATTCTATTTTGCGAAGCTCACCAAGCTTGGGAACAGGACCCGTGCTCTAAGTTGTGTCGTTTTCGGAAGCGTCGTATTTGGCGACACATTATTGTCTTTAAACACCGGAAATAGATGACAGAGCTCGGATGCAAAAAATATTACAGAGAAAATGCACGGTGGCATCACGCACATCACGTTCGCTTTCGTAGTGAATGCTGAAAGAGATAACTAGAGTAGTCTTGTCTCTGTATCAGCCGTATCAAGGTAAACAGGAACTGAGAAAAACACGAAAGTTTCTTATCTGCATAATCCTAGTGCTATCCAAGCTGTTATATCATAGGCATCATATATAAGCTGCAGAAACTCTGCACCACAGTATAGAGGAACTTAATAAAAATAGTCTAGTCCTTATCAGCATGCAAACATCGGACTTTGCACTTTGCGGTGCGAAACGGTTCATCTGCCAGTATTGCTCTGAGAGCTTTATTTGTACAGCATTAATTCAAACTTTGCTTGTGAAAATAATTCTTGAAAAGATTATGCTTGTCTTCTTGTCTATGCTTCTTAAAAATAGGGCTTGTCTGCATCTTGGCGAAGCGTTCACCATTGGCGGGGTTTAAATAGGGCCTTCACACCGTGGAAGAAGGCTCCGTGAGGGGAAGGACGACCTGAGGTGAGAACTGTGCTAGGATGGGAGCCGTGAGTGTTGCACATGCCTCCTTGCTGCTTAAGAGGATTAACCGGTTTACCTGCAAAAATATGTAAACAAATACGCCAGCTAAGGAGTACGAAATCCGGGCGATGGAGAGGGTGAAATAGCGAACGTGGGCTTTAAAGGAAACGAGTTCGCACAACAGCAACTGCAGCGGGCGGTATCGTATACTTGCCTGCGCTGACCTGGAGCGTACCTGCTGGCCACCTTCCACAAAGTGGTCCCTATATTCGAGCGGGGGGGGGGGGGACATAGCTCACGTAACCTTGTGACGCCATCCATCGGACGGTGAGTAAACTTCCCGCCTTCAAGTTAGCAGTTCTGTTAAGCACAGGCGAACAGAGGTAGCTCAAGAAGAGCAACCTGGGTCTCACAAGCCCCACCAGGGGCAGCACCTGCCATGGTTGGGCAGTAGAGCATGGCTTAACCGCTGCACCACTACACGAGGGGGGACTCCCAGGTATATGAATGTAGAGTACAGAGTAAGCAATTTCGCCTATATAGGCATTAACTAGTTACCATTATCGAGCCATACTCTTAAGGCCTAGTTAAGAGTATGACGCGATCTTATTAACGAGTTAATACTCGTCGTACTCTAGTCCCCTCCAGTGAAACGAAAGCACCGAAACCGAGGGAGGTGTGGGAGGGAACGGTAAAGTTCTGGGGTCGTTGTGAGTTCTTGCAGCTCATCGTCGCGAGCTCGTTGTCCAGACCCGTGTGTGTCGCGTATGTTTTAAGCATAGGCGCCGCCTAGAGAAAACCTTGGCCAACAGCGCTACTTTAACTCAACGATATTGCAACTCTTTTTAAGTCTGAGTACTCATCGCTCGCTTTACTGAATCATACCACATTGACGGACTTTTCAACGGTAGCATCAAATATCTGTTGCTTTCAAGACGTGGCCAAGAAACGCCAATAATTAATGGCACCTCATTAGAAGCAATGTGCATTTCTATTTTTGAGTTCCGTTCTTTCTGGCACGCTTTCCTTTTTTTCCATTAGATGCTTTCCGTGTACACTACAGCAGTACCTCCACAGGCCGAGTGATGAATTAAGGCAAGTGCAACGATTAGGCATGGTACACGGCATATCGATACATAAAGGCGCCTACGCCACTACCAGAGAATCATGGTCCTTTCATACGCATTCAATCAGAGAAAACTGGTGGGTCAGTTGCCACCACTACGAGCGCGGAAAAAAGACAAATCTCGCTCATCATTGCGTCTCAAAGGCAGTAACGCATTCAATATTGAAAAAAAAATCAGTAATCCGTTTAGAATGTAATCGTTTGTGTAAATATATTTCTCATGTTATTGCGTTTATTTCAGTCCCATGCAACGGTCACGGCATTGCTGGCAGACTTAATGCTGTGCCTTAGACCAAATAACTACATAATGGATCATGTGGCTGTACAGAGCTTAATCACCAGATTACAGCGCAGCAGTTAATAATGGCATGCAATTTTAGAAATAAAAATGAGAATTGCATCATGAAGACTCCAGGCTACTGCAGGTCAGCAGTGATCACCAGCATCTATGTAAATATTTTGTGGTACCTGTAGTGTTTCGCAGGACGACACATCGATGAAGACTAGTGCGTGGCCCCCAGGCCCACGCCCAAAGGAAAAAGCCTCGTTTATTGCAACCTGGCAAGTATATATACAGACACTGAGTACGTCACGCATGCGCCGAGCATCACAAGAGTACACGTGCACTTGCTACGATAGATACTATCACACGAGGATCGATAACGCCACAGTACCACTGACGCAATTAGTGAGAGCAAGTAAAAGGTGCGTTCAAGTTCTAAGATGATATTTTTAGTATGTGAGAAGGTTTTTTTCCGCACAACTTCAAAGATCGTTTCTTTGATGAATATAAAAAGCCTCAATGACTTCTTTTTCGACTTTCTCTTTTGCCCTGGCTAGAAACCTGGTCTCGTGAAATTTCGGACAACAGTCTTTACACCTGCTACAATGTAAAGCTAGGTTGCTTGCCGTCTTGCTTTTTAGGGTCACATTGTGCTGTCGGGTACGCTCATTGAAACACTGTCCCGTTTGCCCCACATATACTTTGCCACACGTCAAAGGGATCTCGTATACCACATTAGTGGTGCATTTTGTGAACACTGTTTGATGTTTGACAGTACAGGCCTTTTTGACCCGCTTTCCTGACACCATCGGACATATGCTTGCCAGTTTGCAGGGGGCTGAAAAAACCAGCTGCACTCCGTGCCTGGAAGCCACTTTTTTCAAATTGTGCAAAAACCCATGCAGGTCAGGTATGACCTGCACAGGTTTGTTTCTAACGTCACGCTTGTAGCCCGGTTTCTTCATTTTTTGAAGGAGGCAAATGGGACAATGTTTCAATGAGCGTGCCCGACAGCACAATGTGACCCTAAAAAGCAAGACGGGAAGCAACCTAGCTTTACATTGTAGCAGGTGTAAAGATTGTTGTCCGAAATTTCACGAGACCAGGTTTCTAGCCAGGACAAAAGAAAAAAAACTCCAAAGGCCCTGGCTTTTAATATGACTGCCCATCCAAGGTACTTTTTTTTCTCGGAGACTATCAATTACTTTGCTGTCACCTGCGCAAACTGCTTCTGCTACGTCCAACCTTAACTAAACACCATCTCTCTCCAGGTGTTAGTGCTCTAAAATCACTGTGAAAGGAACAGACCATGTTTCCAAAAACCAAGTCTGCTGGGGTCGATATCGAGTGGGCATTAAGATACCATGGGTAACATCGAAGTCGTTCGGGTGGAAAACAAAAGCCACAAGGTGACCTGAACCGTCATCCTTGTCGCACCACACAAGCGAAGTTTTTCCTAGCCGTTTCTCTCGCAATCCTGAAAACACAGTATTGAGAGAACAGCTTCGTAGGCTGCAGACGTTAGTTTTCTAATGAGAGTTCAGTGTGGTATCTCTATCGCTGTCTGAAAAAAATAACTCTAGAGTCTCTCGTTTCCAAGAATGCCTTTAAATTTCAAGTGACCTGGCCGTTTGGTGCAGCACATTTATGGGCGTCTTATACAGGCTGATGGCCACACAATTTGAATCGGCCTGGGCTGGGTCCCGGCGCAGCAGGCACGTTCGCTCGATAGTGTTCTACTAGCTGGGTGCCGTCTTTCTTTTCCTGGCTGCTTTCTCGGCTTGTCGAGCCGCCACCATCAGCCAATTCTCTTCAAGCTGCGCAATGCACACGGCGTCTCTCAAGGCCTTCACGATTTACATGCAGCGGATTTTAGCCGCTAATTTTTAAGGCAGAAAACTCGTTCAACGTCCCTCGTTGCTATCGGCGCTGGACGCTTCGTAGCTCTCGCCCGCTCTTCTCAGGCATTATTGCAGCGTTCAAGCCACCTTCGTCACCTTCTCATCTTCTTATGCACATGTTGATGTTTAACACATTAGCCAGCCTTGCAACCTCTTTAATCAGCATGCTGACTTGCACTACCAAGGTCGCAGGAATGCTGTCGCCCGGCATTTGTTAGTGCGGAACTAAGGAACGACTGATGACAACAATGATACTTAAGCCCTTGGCAACTCCTCTGTTGTTGTCCCTTCATCCTATGTGTGGCGTCGTCCTGTCTCTTGTGTCCGTTTTGTGTTGCGCTTTCTTATTACCAAAATCATGCTCCACCTAGCCCGAAAAGAAGTTCGAAGTGTTCACCTCGCGCTAACAAACCACTTATACCGTACAAAAGCTACAGTTGTACAAAAACTTGGTCATGTTGCGCTCGAGGCAACGTGAGGAAAATGATTAGGCATGAGTCAATGTTATTGTCTCGTTAGACACTCTAAAGCGTGCGGCGGTCAGGTGTGTGTCCCCGCTGTCCACAAATGAAGGCTGCAACAGAGATGCATATATTAACGCTTGAAGTATTCTCAGAAAACTGAGAAAGGCGCTGGGTGACTCACCCGAAGGTGTTCCCTTGCAGCGTTGCGCATACTCCGCGCTGGTTTGCTGAGCCGGGTTCTGTGTCCAACTGTTCATTAGCACATACGCAGAAGAATGTTTCGTGGCACTGACTGCTATATAACACTCGGCCTTTATTTCCAGGTGTGACCTCTTGGTTTCGTACTTCACACCAAGCTCATAAACACACAAACAAAACCTAAAAATTGCGTACGATCCCTCCTTTTCTCTTCAGCGCTTTTACTGCTTTTGGACGGCAGAGAAATGAATCAGTCTTATGGTGGTTGAAATCAATCCACCCTTCCCCACCACAGCTAATCTTTCTCCCTCCTTCATCAACGATTGCTCCCAAATGGTTTTCTTAAGGCATTGATAACGAGACAGTTAGTGCACCATTCTTTCCCTCCTTCCACCCCAAAACCGCCACGCCAGCAAGCGTTATAGCTCATCAGTGATGTGGAGAGCTTGGCACCACGGCACAGCAGTCCTTCGTGCCATTGCCGGTATAACTTGTAGAATTTTTATTGTCATGCAAGAAAGTTCGACGTCATACGCGGCGCAATTGTTTTACCTCTATAGGCTCATTTCGTCTATCCCGATTTTGTGACAGTCGTTCATATCGCTGGCGGCCATCTTGTGAAAGCTGCCGTATGTGGGAGATAACAGAAATTTTGTTGAAGAGAGAGCAATTATTACGTTTAAAGCCGAATCATCGATTTCCCTCCGCACGTTCTATAGCTGCGGCAAACGGCTGGCAGCCTTCAGAGCTGTATTGCTAGGCCTTTTCGCGCCACAGGATCGTACGCAATTTTTTTGCAGAAAGAACATACTTTCTCTGGAAGATTGTAGAAATCTAAATGCAAGCACCGCAAAACAAAACTGGATGGTGTCCTTTTCCTGTCCGCTTTTTCATGTGCACTTTTCTTTCATATTGTTCAGCTAATAGCTAGACCTGCAATGTAGGTTGAATCTACAGCCTGAGAAATGAAATTATCCAAAGACATGGCCGCTCTTTGCTTGTTATCAACCTCAGTTACTTTCGGCGAAGGGTCCGTTACATCCCTGACGTGTGTAGAATCAGGCGTATCCATAGGACCGTGAAATCATGCATAATATGATTATGTACACTTGAACCGATTAGCGCTTGAGTGCACAAAGCACAGAATTTCAGCTGTCCAAGACAGAATCAGTCGATTATTCGGAATAAGTGTCTCGCACCCAACCTTTCCCTCGCACTTTCGCAACAGCTATAATGGTCAACGCCAAAAGGAAAAACTGAAAAGTTCTTTGCGAAATGTCCAGCTCCCCTCTGCACGGTGAATTTTCGGTTGTCATCACCAGCCCCACCAGAGGGCAAATACACCTCTCATTGATTTCTAGTTAACCTTCCCTTGCGGCAGCTGAGGCGATCCTATGCTCACTAAAATTTCAACTCTCATCCATCCGCCTATCTCACTCCTTGCCCCCCCCCCCCCCCCCCCCTACTAGTTTACCTTGTCCTGGAACCTATTCTGTTATCTCGCGGGACCATTAGTTATCTGCTCTCCACATGAAATGTCATTCCTCAAACGCTCTTCCGTAATTCGCAGAGGTACCACAATCTCGGGCGCAAGCGGCTATTAACTTAGCAGCACCTGGAAAGTACATCTGTCCTATTCTTACTCTCCAAGCTGCTTTTCTTTTCTGATCAGTGCCGCAACTTGCCCTAGATGCGTGGATTCCTTTCCACTCTGAATACTTCACCTCTTGTCCTAAACTGCAGTTCGCTTCCAAAACAGGTAAATGCAGCATCAGCTTTGTTCATATCGATTTTTAAACCCACTGTTCTGCTTTGAGCTGCAGGTTCTGAATAATATCATGTGAGTGCATCTAAACATTAATGAGCAGAATGCTTTCATCGGCTAATCTGAAGTTACTAAGGTGTTCTTCATTAATGTTTATATGTTGATGTGTTTCGTTGACTCCAGGAAAACATCGCTGCTTACAATGGGAGCTCGCAGGAGCTCGCATGTGAAATAAGTTTTAAATTCTGTACAATGCTGAGCGATGATAGGATTCTTATCAGTATCAATAAATGTTCCTGTTTTATAGAGGAATGAAAAGCAAGCTGCTAGGCTGCGCTGCATTTGTATTCAACGGAGCTTAGCAATTTCTTTGCTCCAGCAGAAATCATTGCCTGTTCAATTGAGAAAGTAAACAAAAAACATACGCGCTACAGTTTTAACGACTTGTCGATGAACTCGGCGTCATCTTGAAGTACGAAAATGTCTTACCTCTTTAATGCATCTTAAATGCGATCGGACAAGACTGTTGTGCAGCCTGTCAGCTAGTTACACATTCCGATAGGCGCAATATCGCACTGAGAAATTGTGCCAGCGCGTCGACGGATCTCCAAATAAGAAGACCAGGAGAGCATCTGTGGCGTGGCCATGCGGCTAAAGATTACGGTGTCTAAGCTCTGGTGCCTTGTGTATAACAATGACCCCTTGGATCGACCGGTTTCACAGTCATGTATTTAGAATGAGTACCAACTCTTCACTCCGGCTAAGTTACTTTTATACAAACATTACAAAGTAGACTCCGCTTTCGTAAATGTGCCCATTGCCTTCATGCTGTACGGGCGAGCTTAAATCCTCTTCAATTTTACATGACCACAGCCGTTAAGAATGATAATAACAGTTTTACCCAAGGAAGCTGCCGAGCACGTGCTAACCCGGCTACACTTCGGAACGACTTCGCTATTACCTCCTTTCACCCCCATGCATACCTTGACTCATGAAGCTGCTCAGAAGAGCACAAGCACTGAGAAAATTGCTTGGTGGTTATTTTCTTCGTAACCATCCCAACACCCGCCGCTGTCCTCCGATTAGGGCGAATTCTAGACTATGCCCCATTTAGGATGAAGTCATTTATTTAAGAAACTTAAGCGCTTTGAAAGTGACCAGTCGAGAAACTCATCATGGGGCTCATGTATCTAAATTTGGTGCTCGGATTGAGCCGAAGTCTCTAAGCAAGAAATGTTTATGCAACTCACGTCTCTGAGACGAGCTGGTCGCCGCTGCTCAAAATACCAGTATAGAGAAGCAAAAGCTGTAGCGCGCCATCGATAGCTGACACCTCAACTCATAAGTGTCGCCGCCATGAGCTAACCTCAGAGAAGTATCTACGAAGAATATCCCAGTTTTGAAGCACAGATTCTCCACTCGTGCAATTAAAAACCTCTTCGGATGAAGGAAGGCAGATTGGAGGGAGAGCATGGCTATCGCTTCCAATTCTTAGTACTGGGGAACTGGGAAGCAGTCGCAGTAATTTGTTAATCTCTTTTTTTTCTTAGTAACTGCATGAATTTATTCTTACTTCATCTCTGTGTACCGCAGGAGACTGGCTCACTTCGTTTCAGAAGTGCTGAAAGATAGATCTGAACAACGCAATTCGCATTTCTTAAAACCATGAATAAATCAAACTACTCAAAATCGATGGCATCTAATTTTCAGTGTGATGGTAACCAGACTTGTGCCCCGTATAAAACATGTATTTTAAAATGTTCCTATTTATTTTGTACACAATATTTTCACAACGGAGCTTCTCTTTTTGGCATCCAGGCATGCCTGCGCAGAGAGCAAGATGGCGGCGAAGAGGTTCAAGGCTCCGCATAGTCGGTAAAGGTTGTCGTATGAGCCACTCGTGTCACGGAAAGCACCTGTAAAGAAGTCATAAAATATTAAACAACAGCACAGGTTGGTAGCCGAGAAATGGAAGCAGTAGTGAACGGCATGAAAACGACACTGAATGTCTACCTGTCTAGGTTTCTACATCTAAGTTTGACGGAAACCCAGCATTCATAAGCTGCCTACGAAACCTTGTCGAAGGAGGCTCGGTATTTTTATGTCTTCCATTAACCGGTTCACCTTTACCTCTAGGCAATGAAAAAAAGCACAGATGTCCTGGCGTTTAAAAACTCGACATTCACCAAGACTACAAGGCACTGCAGTTTGTACCTGCCCTAATACGTGATCTTTTGCGAACAATCAATTATTTCATAGCCAGTTTTGTGCTAGCAGTGCCCTATTCTTTCATCTATAGGCCACTGTCACATGAACGGTTTGTGCGAGAAAAAAATACAGAATTCTTTCATTTCTGTTGGTCCTGTAAAAGGCAGCGGTATTATTTTGCTTTAAAACCAGCTTAGTGAGATGCATTTATACTTCGCGGTTCCTTTCAACCCGTCCCGTAAAGCTGCCACTAATTCATATTAAGTTGTCCTGATTCTTTCCTCTTTTATTCCGTTTCAGAAAACTATGAAGCAGTTCTCAAATGTAGAACTAGCCGGGCAGCACGCTGTCGTTATAGGCGCGCCGAATAAGCCCTGTGCTAAACGGAGCATCCCCTTTGCAGGCAGAGAGCAAATTGAGCGGCGCTTTGTTTATTACATCGCTATACTTTCGCGCGCTTCATACGGTTGGAACATAGCCGCAGGACTTATCATGGTGCTGCAATGTTTCTCGCTGTTTGGTCGCATGGATAATGTTGGCGACATATGCACATAGCACTAACTGATGACCTGAGAAAATCTGACGAAATTAACAATAATTTCTTAGTGCTGTGTCATAGCAAAATAAAATTTATCGGAAAATGGACTGCAGGCATCCAAGCACTTTGATAACTACACGTTTTCCGCTAAAAGAAGCTGTACGCTTAAACTTCTTAGAACTGGCCGCCTCTTTTCCTTTTCTATGCTGCTGCCGTTGCCCGATCTCCTGCGATCGGAAGTACACGTGCTTCACAGTTCTCTTAAGTAATGATTATGCCCACAAATCACTTTTGGTTCTTTTATTTATTGCCTGCCTTTGGCACATACCATTTAACCAAAAAACACTTAACAAAAAACACAAAACGCTATGCACATACGACAATACCGTGGTCAGTCAGCACGAGTCGGCTTCGATAGATTAAAATTCCTGCAACATACACAATGGCTCTAGTCTTGAGATCCATCCGAAGGTTCCGCAGCGGCTTTCTGGATGGCTAGAAACCAGTCCATTCTATCTCAAAAGTAAATTCAGGCAGGTCATCCATCTGTATCACAATGATAGCTTGTCATTCATGAGCGCCATATACAGTGGAGGCCGAAGAGTATTATGAGATTAAATGGGAACCCATCCTCATTATCAGTGCTTAAATAACTGGGCATGCGGTAACAACTGCGAAATCTTCGTAGGTCTCTGCAGATATTTACGATAAAAATGCTATCATCAAGAAGGGCGACAAGCGACGGCAATACAAGAGAAAGCACCGCCTTGGAGCTGACTTCGATTTCGGGAGACAATAGTTGTCTAATGTAGACATGCTATTTGTTACCCACTGTCGCATAATCGTGAAAGAAGTTCTTTCGGGCCGGCATTATTAGCAAAGCATCCTGCAGAACTCTTCACTTACCTACATGAAGCCCGAAGTTAAAGTATGCGCTAATTAATGCCCAAAACCACAAACGTCATTCTACACTGTAAGGAACAATTATCATACATAGGAGCAAAAAGGAAATAAGCTGCCCTTTAGCGCGTTTAATTTTAGGCGCAGGTTATTCTGCCCAATCTCTGAGGTAGATTTGCATCGCTAAAATTATCAAACACTGACTATTGGCAACTGAAACAAAATGTTTATTCAACTCACGCTAAGTTCAAGTACTTACGGTGATTTTAGCAGGGATTTAAATCTCCTCGAAATTCTAACCTCAGCACCTCTGGTGCCCCTTTTAAATGTCTCCTCCATTGCTGACTGCATCAAATTATTATGCCTGTTGCTGGGAATATGTCTCTGCTGCCAAGCGAGGCATTATGCAGATTTAATGATCCTTGCTTACGCCGGGGCATGAACAGCACAACCTGCACCTAAAAGAGAGTGCGATAGAAAATAGCTTATTCCCTTTTTATTCCTAGGTAGACCGATTCGTGCTTGGAGAGTACATGACTTGTAACTTGTCGCTTTATTCGCCTGTTCTTCTTACGTGCTTAAATGGACACTATTTCATATTTCAAAGGACTGAATAGACGTTCTTCGGCAAATGATTGACTTTTTAAACAGGTGCAAAATGTGAAGCGGCAGCATTAAAACAACGTTTAATTAGAATTCTCTAATGGTTACTCACCCACAATAGAAGGTTCGCAGAAAAGCAGCGGAACTGTGGCAAGGCCCATGAGACCCCAGGACGCTGCGACGCTTTCCACCCCTAGAGAGTCCGCTACAAGAACGGGCTTGAAGGCGTTTAAGTAACCCTGTTGGATTCCAGCCACGAAGGTAATGACGCCAACAGCCCACATGCCGCCAACATGCGGCATCAGCCAGAAAGCGAGAGAGAGCAGAGCCAGGCTAAGCGCTGCTATTGGGCTGCGGCTATGTGCCACCTTGTCGGCTATAATAGGAATCACAAGGCGTCCGAGAAACCCGCCCAAGCATTGAAATGTCACAAGTTGTGCTCCGGTGGCAAGCGGGACACCTTTGTCCCTGGCGTAGTCGACAATAGTAGAGGTGAACAGCGGTAGTGTGAAATCCGCAGAAACCATTGCCACTAAAAGA
This sequence comes from Amblyomma mixtum, assembly GCF_055824585.1. Classification (NCBI taxonomy): domain Eukaryota; kingdom Metazoa; phylum Arthropoda; class Arachnida; order Ixodida; family Ixodidae; genus Amblyomma; species Amblyomma mixtum. The sequence continues at coordinate 184,466,187 of NC_143013.1, forward strand.
ACATAAAAACATGGCGATCTCAAGACCCTTGCAACTTGTGACACAATGCCTCCAGCGGCGACACTTCGCTGCAGACTGACTGGTTGCTCTCCCGAACACTCCTGAGGCTTAGGCGCGAGCTTAGGCGCGAGCTCTGCTGTCACTGGGGTTCCCAAGACGTCGGCGCTTCTCCTTGTATTGTCACTGGTTTGTTCAAGCACATTTTGACGTGCACAATGAGGTGGCTTGATGTCATTGCGACAACCGTTGGACGCAGGATTTCGTTCTGTAGTTCCGTACACAGTGCCGTTCCCTTCTTTGACTAGTTGGCCGCGAGCACTCCGGACTCTTCGTGAAAGGCACGTCGTGGGACGGGCGTACCGCAGTAGCAGTGACAGAGGAATCAGGTTGAGGGCCATGCCTCCAGTCAAAATAAGGGTGCCTTCTAGACCGTACTTCAGCGCCAAGTATGACAGCAGCGAAGGGCCAACAATGCCTGACAGCGAGACTCCCAGAAACTTCAAGCCTGTCGCGGCACCTCGATATTTGTCGAAGTACGCCACGATGTGCACGGAGGTTCCGATCACAATGATACCGAACGATGCTCCTGTTTGGAATAAATAAAGAGAATGTAAGAACCTGGTATGTTTCACGGAATGCCATTTACGGTTTTTCTCTTATTCCTAGGCGTGTTATTGGCCTCCATCTGACAAAACCCACTATGTGCAGAGTAGCTTTTCATTGTTTGTGCTTCTGAGGATTATAAACTCGAGCCATGTGTGGTTGGCAGATCAGACAAGTTAGTGGTATACAGTTTGCTCGGATGGTTCGCGTCAAATGTCTGTCAATAAATGTAAACAAGAAAGTGCGTCAGAAGCATGAGCTCGGCTGGTTCTAGGAACTTTCGGTATATCTTTTCATTTTCCTTGTCCAGTTCTATTACGCTCACGTACAGTAAAGTCGAAACATGAAGCGCAAGCGGATTTTAGAGCCGCTTCTGACCAGAATCATATTAGACAAAAGCTTTATTCATGGCATGTAGTAAACGTATTTCGTGGCTGTTTTTGTGCTAAGGGAAGATAACTCACATTTCCTCAAAAAGTTACCATGCACTTGCTGTGCCTCTGCACACACTGGGTATACCGCAATAAAGATTGGATACAGGAAATCTTCAAATTAAGAAATTCATGTCCTTAGTGTATTTGGGGTTCTCTGTGTTCTCCGTTGCCTGCCATTTGGTTACTATGGGGGCTTTGGTCGCCTTTCTTTGGTTCGTTAACGTCCGCTGACATTGCACTGTACACAGGCGTCTAGAATTTCGCCTTCATTGAAATTCGACCGCCGCGGCCGGTATAGAACCCATTAGGAACAGCAGCCAAGCGTATAGCCACTGAGGCCGTGCGGGACTAAAATAAATAATATTGCTGAGCTCTGGATAGAAACGTAAGAGCTCCTCACTTTCAGTCCCCATATCCTCAGCTGTAGCGCCACTTTTTGCTAGCTTCCACTGGCAGACCAGGCGATCTAGGTTCGTATTCTGTGCGCTCTACCACTCCCACGAAATCCTGGAAGGTCGCAGACCATGGGAAAAGCCTTTTTTGGTGTGTCTCAAGGGTGAACTTCTTCCACTCAATGTCAGTATGGACCTGTAGCGCTACCACCCGGGCTTGTAGATGGGCTTGTAGCTTGGTCGAAAAACACTTCTCACTCGGTGAGAAGAGATTTTTCGACCAAGCTTACAGTTGCTAGTGCGCTCTTGTCCTGTCCGTTCTCCCTGTGTTTTGCGTGTATTTCTGTGCGCCGTTTTTAGATGGGCCATTACCAACTAGCCAAACTCTCTGCTTTATTGAGCAGTAAGGAAGCCACGTGGTAAGCACGTTGTGTCACAATATTCAATTCACTGTTGTGACGTCTGTTATGTGGTATAGATACTCAGAGCTGTACGATTGACTTATGGCGCATTCTACTGACAGAGCAGCAGCAGCAGAGGCAACTAGCAGTGAGGGGCAGAGCAGTAGCATAGTTAGAGTAAAACTGAGTCCTCTTCCATTGAAACATTCCTTGCTCTCCTAGAGCAGCCTCGAGGGGGCAAAGGTGTATCACGTGAACGGGTCGTTTACCTTCCCAGCATCCTGTGCGGTGAGCGCGCTTGCAAAGTGCGGCCAGCGCGGCGGTCAGAGTAGACGCGTTTGACGCTCCCTGCCACGACAAGGCAAAACCGCGCATATTGGTGCAAAAATAACCTTTTTAGGCGTTACACATTGTAACGCATTCGCGACACGGTTGGAACGTTGTCGCTGCAGCTGTCAGCAAGTGTCACTTCTATTGTCGTCCTACGTCTCAGGTACTTCCGCGATTCGACGAGGCTAGATTCGCAGCCGCCATTTTGCGCTCACTCAACGGCAGAGGCTGAACATCCGATGCCGAGTCATTCGTGTCTTCACTTCTTTGAGCGGTAACAAACTCCCGCTATTTACCACAAGAACTTCGAGAAATAATAAACACCGTTTGCAGCGTGCAACCGCTGCAATCTTTTCGTTCTTTTTGTAGCCTAAACATTTATTTCGAAAACTTAGTCTGGGACGAAGCAGCTTTCTGCTTAGCCGAAAGGCCCACGGGAAGTAGCAGCTATGGTGTACTTTGTGCCCCTTAGCGCCACTTTTCTAGAAATAATTGCAGTCAAAGTCAGAATATGAGTGAGGACTCACAGATCAACTACGGCTATTTTTTGCGTCACCGTGCGGAACGTAGGCAGCCATTTTTCTTTGAATCAGATAAAGCGATACCTATGCCCCTGCGCGCAACTCACTCTAGTTCCACGTTTTTTGAGGGGTGCCTTCATGGGGGGGGTGCCTTCCCTTCACGGGTGCCCGTCCGTTCATGGCGGTAAAAAGCCGTGTTCGGTGATCAATATTAAGGCACAGTAAAAATGATCACGTGAAATAAGATGCCGTTTGGGATATCTCACTGAAGGGTGCAGGTCAACAGTGAAGCACCTCGGGTCCATGCTGCTTTACTGAGCAATGCCAGCGGCGATGACCACGCAATGCTGCAGCGATTCTCCATGCCTAGGGACTCGACGGATGCGCTTTCGAGCGTGGATTAGCACACCAGCGCTATGATGCAACTATCCGTACAATAGGAGCCTCGGTCACTTCTCGGTGCTGTTTTTTTTAATTAAGAGCGGAGACTGCTTGCGTGGTCGGGATGTACGGGAACGCTTTGTCAGTTGCACAAAAACAGGCACATGCCCTCAAGTGACACTGCTTTCTTTTTCCAACGTGGCATTAGTGATCTTACTAATCTGTGACCGCATAAATAATTCGAAGTTAACGGAGGTCATATTTGCCTCTTAATGATGGACGAATTTAGACGCCCATTTATTGGCCATGGGCCAGGAGGATAATTTACTACAAATTTCTACGGTGTTACTAACGCAGTCACGAAGACAAGTGCCAGACCGCTGGTGGTGTGTGACTCTCTTGGTGGGCGATATTCACCGCCGTCAATTTCATGCGAATATTGGAAAATTGTTGCCAATAACCCAATTTAATCTTTCAACTGTAACTGTGATTCCGCTCTTCGAGCCACCTGAAGGAATTTTTCCGAAGGTTTGGTTTTATGGGGTTCCAAGTGCCAAAGCGACTGAGGCTATGAGGACTACGTAGTAGAGGGCTCCGGACAAATTCCCCCACCTGGGCTTCCTAACGTTCACTGATACGTCACAGTACAGGAGCCTCTAGCATTTTTCACCCAAAGAAATGCGACCGCCGCGGCAGAAATTGAACACGTGTGTTTCGGGTCAAAAGCCGACCACCTAACCACTCAGTCACCGCAGTGACTTTCTTTCTGAAGTTTAAATATTTTTTCACTTTACTTTTATTTGCCAGATTAAGCCGAATATTTGTGACGGTCTAACTTATATATACGCAGTTTTTAGAAAGCAGAGTGCATTGCACAATTATATGCACATTTCCACTACACGTGTTCGCAGCACAGACTAAAACTACTTGCCGTACAGGAATCCCAAAGTTACCGACATCCAGGCCATATTCGGAACGAATGCCGATGCGACGACCGCTATTGGACAAATGAAGGCACCTGCCAGGATCGTGCTGTGAATGGACACTCTATGCTGAATGGCTCCGAGTGCGAAACCTGCAAAGAATAAGAATGACGTCATGGAAACGGATAAGACAATGGCGGCTAAAAATCACCACCACTACAGTAGCGCAAAGCACCAAACAACATGTCAATGAATTCTTGGTCAGCAAGCATAGAACTTGGTTGGTGCGGCAACCATAACTTGTTCACACAAGAAGATAGACAAAAAGGGATCATCTTTATTTATCAGTGCAATTCTATCAAACGAAAAGTGTGGATATTACAATTACGTTAACTAAGATACAGTTTCGAAAATCTTCGAAGGACTTATCAGGAACTCTTCCAGAATGCCTCGTCTTTGCCTCGTTGATTTGCCGGCCAACAGTGGAGCACTGGAACTTTTTATTAGTATCATTATTACTAATCAGCCTGAGGGCATGAGGGGCCTAAGCCGGTTTGTTGTTGGTATCGAAAATTTTTTGACGAGTGGGTCAAAACGCTTACTAAATTTTACTCAAAACATTGTCATTAAAAATGATATTTCTCGTGCCCCATAGCTTTCAGTCACAAAACTTTTACAGTCATATTTGCAATGAGCCTCCTCTATCGGTAACAAGCATCCTAAGTGTTTATGTTGTTCCTCGCATTACCTGCTGTTACAGTTCTATAACAGATCGCACGCCCTTTTCTGCCATTCCACGAAAGCCGACAACCGGTCTTTTTTACACTGTAGAAAAAAATCACCTTTATTTATTTTTTCTCCTACACTATAGGGACAGTACTGGTTAAGCCAGATTTTGAAACTCACAGATGCCACTGACACCGACACTAATTTTGTGAATGGTGACCATAATATCTAATGAGAAGACGCATTTTATGTTTCTAGCATGCACCTAAGGCCGTGACCGAACGCACAGCCCCCGTCAAAAGTATACAGCCCAAGGGGTTTGCTTCTAAGCTGTTTAGCGGGGCCTCCTAGCACGTCTAACAGTCCAAAGCTTCGGAAAATTAAGGACGCATAGCCGTTCCTCTTTCGAGGGATTACGGTCGCTGAGGATGCATAACGAGGCTGAGCGCTGGCCTCACAAGCAAACCCCTTGGGCTGTATACTTTTGACGGGGGGTGTACACATCGTTTATGAGCAGATAGTGTGCGCAAAGTTATACGGATCACTAAAGTTACTTGAAGGCGTTTTGGCAGTACAACTTAACTCTGCAATATGAAAATGATGAGAGCCGTGAGTGTTGTCCTCCGAGCATAGCGTTCTCCGAACGATTAAAGCACTACTCACTAGCATGTTTAGAGAAAAAAAAAAGATTTTATTAAAAGCTCGTGGCCTTTATTTAACCTTTAATCCGCACAGACCTCGTCTGTGTGGCCTATAGTACACTTCGAAATTTGCTTTCTTTCATTTTAGCTAATGTTTAGCCTTGTGGATTCTACGCAGAGTTCTGGCTATATAGGCTGACCGGGGCGGCGGTCAGACTTGCGATGGAGCGAAGGGTGCTAATAATCATTGACTCCATTTGGAAACTGAACCTAGCAACGTTTAACGCAAGGACCTTATCTGGTGAGGCTAGTTTACCAGTCCTGTTGGAGGAATTAGTGGGTATTAATTGGGACGTCAAATGGCTTAGTGAGGTTAGGAGGACAGATGAGGCGTATACAGTACTAAAGAGTGGGCATGTACTGTGCTACCATGCATTTCCAGACAGAGGAGAACTAGGCGTGGGATTCCACATCATTCAGGCTGGCAACATAGAGAAGTTTTACAGTTATAACAAGAGGGTGGAAGCTATCGTAATTAGGTTTAATAAGAGCTATAAGCTCAAGGTGGTGCAGGATTATGCGCCAACATTAAGCCATGATGACCAGATCGTTGAAACCTTCTATGAAGTCGTGGAATCGGCGGTGACCAAAGTAAAATCACAGTACACTGTACTGATACGCGACTTCAATGCGAAGGTAGGCAAAAAGCAAGCTGGAGACGAAGCGGTAGGTGACTATGACATAGGTTCTACGAACAGCAGGGGAGAGTTATAAGTATATTTCGCAAATAGAAATAATTTACAGATCATTAACACCTTCTTCCGCAAACGAACCACAGAAAGTAGACGTGGAAGAGCCCTAATGGTGAGACTAAAAATGAAATAGGCTTCATACTGTGCGCTGACCCTGGCATCGTAGAGGATGTGGATGTCCTCGGAAAGGTCCGTTGTAGCGACCACAGAATTGTAAGGTCTCGTATTAGCTTAGATTTGAAAAATCAACGGAAGAAATTAGTGAAGCGGAAGTCTATTAAGGAGTGAGCATTAAGAAGGAAAGTAGAGGAATTCAGGATTTTGCTGAAGAACAGATTTTCCGCTTTAACTGAAGTCGACGACCGTAATGTTGAAACATTGAATGTTCGTGTCACAGATATCATTACGGAGAGTGCCGTAAAGTAGGCGGTAGGGTGGTTCTACAGGATACCGGGAAGCTATATCAGGAGACAAAAGATCTGATTAAGAAAGGACAAACCATGAAGACGTCTAACTAGATAAACAGAATAGAACTCGTAGAGCTGTCGAAGTTAATAAATAAAAGCAAGGTAGACGACATCAGGAAGTTTAACATGGAGAAAATCGAGCATGCTCTAAAGAGCGGAGGTAGCCTAAAAGTAGTAAAGGGAGAACTAGGCATAGGTAAAAACCAGATGTATGCGATAAGAGACAAAGAGGTCAATGTCATTAGCAATATGGTTAATATAGATAAAGTAGCCGCAGAGTTTTACACAAATCTAGACAGTAGGGATTGCAATCAGAATGTTACTGAGAGAAGCAGTAGGGCACAGCACTGGGACATCCCGCCAGTAACGAACGAGGAAGTAAAGAAAGCCTTAGGGGCAATTCAAAAGCAAAAAGCACTTGATGAGGATCAGATAACAGCAGATTTGTTGAAGGGTGGAGGAGAGATTGTGTTCGAAAATCTAGCCACCCTGTATATGCAATCCCTTGTGACCTCGAGCGTACCAAGAGCTTGGAAAAACGCTAACATTATCTTAATTCATAGTAAAGGAGACGTCAAGGACCTGAAGAATTACAGACCGATCAGCTTATTGTCTGTCGCCTACTAGGTATTCACTAAGGTAATCGGTAATAGGGTCAGGACAACCTCACACTTCAATGAACCAAATGATCCAGCAGGCTTTCATAACGAATACTCGCCAATAGACCATATTCACGCTATCATTAAGGTGATAGAGAAATGCGCAGAATATAACCACCCCTATATATAGCGTTCATTTATTACGAGAAAGCATTCTACTCAGTAGAAACCTCCGCAGTCATTCAGGCATTCGGAATCGGGATGGAGAAGAGAGTTATATAAAAATATAGGAAGATATTTATAATGATTGCACAGCTACGATTGTTCGCCATTAAATGAGAAATGAAATTCCAATAAGGAAAGATGTCCGGCAGGGAGACACGATCTCGCCTATGCTATTCACTGCATGTTTACAGGAGGTATTCCGGGACATGAAATGGGAACAGTTGGGAATAATAGTTGGTGGAAAATACCGATGTAATCTGCGATTCGTTGATTGCATTGCCTGGCTAGGTCACTCAGGACATGAACTGCAAAGCATGATCAATGAATTAGACAGGCAGAGCAGAACGATGGGGCTAAAAATTAACATGCAGAAAACCAAAGTAATGTTCAACAGCCTAGCAAGGGAACAGCAGTTCGCAGTTGGTAGCCAGGTGCTGGAAGTAGTAAGAGAATATGTCTATTTAGGGCAGGTAGTGACGGCTGATCAAGATCATGAGAGGGAAATAACTAGAAGAATAAGAATTGGGTGGAGCGCATATGGCAGGTTATCTCAGATCATGAATGGCAGTTTACCAATATCCCTCAAGAGGAAAGTATACAGCAGCTTTATCTTACCGGTACTCACCTATGGGGCAGAAACGCGGATGCTAACAAAGAGAATTCAGCTTAAGTTAAGGACAACGCAGCGAGCTATGGAAAGAAAAATGATAGGTGTAGCCTTAAGAGACCGGAAGCGGGTGGAGTGGGTGAGGGAAGAAACGCGGGTTAATGACATCCTAGTTGAAATCAAGAGGAAGAAGAGGGCTTGGGCAGGGCATGTAATGCAAATGCAAGGTAACCGCTGGTCCTTGAGGGTAACGGAGTGGATCCAAGAGAAGGCAAACATAGCGGGGGGCGACAGAAAGTTATGTGGGTGGATGAGATTAAGAAGTTTGCGGGAATACGGTGGCCGCAACTGGCGAAGGACAGGCTTAATTGGAAAGACGTGGGAGATTCATTTGCCCAGCAGGGCGGGGGGGGGGGGGGGTAGTCAGGCTGATGATGATGGTGATGATGAGGTTGTGACAAAAAGTATTAAAGTACGGCACATTTACCCATTAAATTTGTCGTCGCCACATCCACAATCTTGGGCCACGAAGCAGTGCTTCTTGGTACGCCGAAATGGTCCATGAAGAGGACGAACAACAGACCGCTGTTGGTCTGTGGAATGGACACGAGGAGACTCATACATGCCGCGATGAACGGAACCGTCCAGCAGCTGTCCACAAACCGGGCAGAAGGGTGCAGACCCGTTCTGGAGGGCGCGATCACAGGTGTAACCATCCTTGCCTTTATCACATGAAAAAAAGTCACGAAAAAAATGATCATATTGTGCGCTCCCCGCATGCCCCGATGAAAATATTAAGCAATGTCTTCAAAACGATTTCAGGGTTCCAATGAAGTGCGCACAGATACTTCGACTTATGATGTCTTCCTTTTTGGCTCGGCGTCCAAAACCTTTGTCCACTGCCGTGGTTTTTGACAGCACTAGAATTTCCACAAAATTCAATGACAGTCGATATCTGCCCCGTGCACCATGTTCAGAAATTGCGCGTCTTCATGTTATTGCTAAAACGCACCATTTGTAGCAACTTTCCATGGAGGATCCTGTTTTTCTGCGAGCGTTCAGCAACCAAAACCATTGCTTGTTTTTTTTTTTCAGAAAAATGTGTCTTTGACCACACCTAGAGTAGAAGAGAACGCCTTGTGTCATGGTGCTCTTTGGTCGCTGATGCCCTTACGCTATAATAATTGATCATCATCATGAAGTTTCCTCGCTTCACCGCACCATTTCTCTGTTTTTCTGCGGCAATCCTTGCTGTTTCATTCAGTCGCGCTGACTTAACGTGCGATTTGGTTCTCTTTGTTGCTCGTGAACACGATCTTTTTAATGTATCTATAGGTCCAACTGAGCAGAGTTGGCTTCATTGTCATAATGTGTTGTACGCGTAGCTGTTCATGCTCACAGTAAAGCGTGCGTTGCAGAGCTTCGCAAGACTTTCTGTACGGCCTCTGCATTTCATTTTCTGCCATTTTATTTACTGCTTTGCGATGGGCGCCTTTGAAAAAATAAAGTTCTTCATGGCTCCGGTCCTGCTCGGGCATCTCCGGAGCTTTCCTCATGTTTTCTGCCCTAAATTCACCACTAACTTTTTTTCCTGTGCCACTATCAAACTATCCTAGAGAGCTGGACAACGCAGGTTGGGCTTGATTTTAAACTGTAAATTCATTAGATTTGCTGTAGTCGCACCAGAATATCTCAATGTCGCGCTGTGCCCAACATACAGATTCCTGTTAAAATACTATCTTAATAAACCGAGGAGGAAAAATTCATGAGCTCATTCAGGTAGACAGCTTGGAAAAATCTGAAGTGAAGATGTTCGCTCATTTTCTGCCGCTTTCCCCTTTACAAAGGCCCGCTTCGTAAATTTTAGCCATGCTTAGGGGCGCTAAATCTTGTCCACCCTGAATCGAATTGTATTGGAGATGTGGCGGGTCATTGCACATTAATAATAACTTGCCAAGGGGAAGACAAAAAGGCGATTAATTCAATGATGTACACTGGGAACCTCAGTACTGACCCTGGCCGTACAGGAGGCCAAACGCTCGATTAGTTGCGAATTAGCGGCAGGACGCCAAACACCGTGTAGTGGTATCGTATAGCTGCCCAATCAACACAGGCACGGCAGCACCGGTATCAACAAGGCAGTGTACCATGCAATTTAACGATACTCCATACTCAAAGAAAGTGTGCTGCAGATTGTTAGCCTATTTTGAGTCAGACCTTCGGCCTCTGGCGCTCGTTCAGGCGGTAGCGCACTCAGAAAAAGGCAGAATGAGGAAGAGACGATGCCAATTCTTCTGGCACTGTCAGACGTCTTTCTATCTGCATTTTTTATTTGGCAGACAGGCGACGTATTTGACCTTTTGCACACTCGTAGACAAAAGAGGTGAGGAGCAAGGCTAACCGTTATGACACAATTAACTCTGCTTCACCCTATATCAAGTTGCGGTGGTTGCCAACACAAATGGAAAACTTTCTCCTTCATGCTCATGAGCTTACACGATATTTGTTCTTTACATTCTAAGCACAATAAAGGTTACACACACTTTCGTACGGACGTGAAAGGACTCATCAGCACTTGAAGCGTCAAATGCATGAGCTCACGTATATTCCTCTCGCTTGGAGGAGCAACGATGCAGGCCGTAGTTCTCAGGAGGCGCTAGTGAAACTTAAGTTTTATAGCTATACCTCCAGGATCCCCGAGTCGACTAGGCTATGTTTTACTCTTATTCGTTGATAAAAGCCACCTTTATCAAATACAACAAAGTAACGTGCTGGTATGGTCCTGAAGACAAGCTTTTTTCATTGGTATCGCTTAAAGCACTGCTGCATCAGTGAGCTCTTTCGAACAGGCGTTTCAGCTAAACAGGTTTTCTACCGTTCATTAAAATAATATAAATGACAGCGATTAGCAAGATATCTCTTGCCACATAGACACTTTTAGCACATTTATTGTTTGTTGTTTTTTTTCAGCCTTTAACGAAGATTGTTCAACTTCGAACCTCCGTTAGTACTCTGCCACTAACAACTGAAATGAAGCGTATATGTGAGGAACAAGAGAGTAGGCTTCCCTCTAGCGCATTCTCTTTTAGGGGCAGGGTATGCTACCCAAGTGCCGAGATAGATTTTTATTGTTAAATATATGGGTTACTAATTCCTGGTAACTGAGGCATATTTCCTCCGCAATGCGTCGCATCTTGATATAGTTATCGATGGGAGGACTCTTTCAATGGCACCAGAGGCCTTAATGTATGCAAGTAAAAGAGATCGATACCTCCGTTATGATCTTCGAAACTGCTCGATTTACTAAACATGGCATGCTTTGAAGAGGTAATTCGTTTCCTCTGCCAACATAAGTATTCCGTATTTTTACTAGTAGAAATCCACCCCAGGGCGTGGGCGGAATACCCTGATACTAAGAGAGAGTGCGCTAGGCCGGAGGCTACTCCTTTTGTAGCGTGAGCTCCACTGGCCGAGGTTGAGCAGCTTCTCGTGGCTCCTGGAGAGCCGCGCTGGGCATGCGCGAGGAGCGACTGACGTCACAGCTGCGTAGCTGGTGCTCCGGAGCCGAAAAGAAGATGGTGAGGAACGACAGCCAGGCTAAAGCCATGGAGAAGGAAAGCAAAGCCGGTGCAGAGCGAAAAAGTTGAATTCTTCGGATCCCGAAGTATTTGCCTGGCAGATAGCGGTTAACCAGAGGAAGAACGAACAGGCTAAGGCCAAGCGCGCAGCGGAGACGCCAGAGCAAAGAGAGGAACGCCTAGTAAAGCTACGTCGCCAGGAGGCTTAGCGGCGTGCCGGGGACTCTCAGCAGCAGCCTCAAGATGTCAAGACTCACCGATCGACAGACTATACGGTTCAACTAAATGAAAGGGCCAGTGCGACTCGTGCCTTTCAGGCCGACTTTGTGAACAATCCGTTTCGGTATGTGTGCGACGCGTGTGAAAGACTGTAACACTTAAAAGGCTTGACGGCGCCGAGACAGCAGAGCAACGCGTGGAACGCCTAGCAAAGGAGCGTCGCCGAGATGTGGAAACCTCGCCCTCACCTCAAGCTACGCATATCCTGGCATAGCAGAGCTAAGCTTCAAGACGATGTAAAGACTCGTCGATGGACGGAATTTACGGTGAAACTCAGTGAAAGTGCCTGTTTGACTCGGGCCTTTCAGGCCGACTTTTTGAACACTTCGGTTTGGTATGTGTGCGACGTGTGTGAAAGGCAATGGCACTTAATAGACTACACGCCGCGGAGACGCCAGAGAAACGAGAGGAACGTCTAGCAAAGCGGCGTCGCCGAGATGTGGACACCTCGCCCTCACCTCACGCTACGTATATCCTGGCACAGCAGAGCTAAGCCACTGCCATTTTTTTTTACTCACTAGGCTAATCAGTGTTTACAGTGCAAACATGACACCTGGGAAATAACTATTCGCCTTTCCAAAGTACACGGAGCTACTACCTTGTAGCACATGTAGAAGGCAGAGGGGAACGGTAAATACTGCAGTAACAAAAGGACATGTTAAACAGATTAAAGTTTATTCGTATATAGTCCAATGCTCAGGGACCGGATCGCATGAACAACATTAGGTTTAAAGAAATTTGCCAAGCTGCTTAAGGCAGTGATCATTTTAACGGCTGCCTCGGTGGCTCAGTGGTTATGGTGCTCGGCTGCTGACCCGACCGACGCGGGTTCAATCACGGCCGCGGCGGTTGAATTTCTTTGGAGGAGAAATTCTAGAGGCCCGTGTACTCACGTGCGATGTCACTGCACGTTAAAGAACCCCAGGTGGTCGAAATTTCCAGAGCCCTCCACTACGGCGTCTCTTATAGCCTTAGTCGCTATGGGACGTTAAACCCCATAAACAAACAAACAAACGTTTCAACGGCAGCATGCCTTTATTTCAGTAATGAAGTTTTAACGAAAGCAGCTGCACCGACATTACAAGCTAAAGAAATTGGAGCTTAAGGAAACCGTTGCAGCCGAAATTATTTAAGCCCTTTCATATATAGTACGCTATATTGCACACAAAAAGGTTCAGAAATCACGCGGGAATTACTTAACCAAGTACTAGCTTTTACTAGCCTTTTTACTGGCGATTGCCGCGCTTTGTGGAAGTATCGCTGATGCAGTGCCAAGTATCTGTATCGGAATTTAATATTGGTTCGGGACTTTGTATCGGCATCGAAAATAAAATTTTTGATGAGAACTGGTGTCGATGTCGTAGATACTTATTCCAAGTATAGTGCTGGGAACGTATAGTGCGACATTGTACCCCTCCCCGTATCCTTTCCTAACTACCCCTCAGCTCTTTCATTTCATTTCTACCTGCTGCCTTCTGTCCCTTTATTTCCGCTGTTCCACCTCAGGCGCTTCCCGTAGCGATGGCCGATGCCGGGGCTAGCAAAATTGTTTTCCTTCCTGTTATTGCTAATTTAAGAAAAACACTACTAGTAGTAAGTATAGTGCCGAGTCCTGCTAAAAGATACCACCCTGAATTAGTCAAATGGTCTCCCCTGGTTTTACCATAAAGTTCTTACAGAGTTTATGACATGATTTATGGGGTTTAATGTCCCAGTGCAACTGAGGCTGTGAGGGACGCCGCATTGCAGGCCTGCGGTTAGTTTAGACCTCCTGAGGTTTTTCTAACGTGCACTGACATCCCACTGTACACGACTCTAGCATTTCGCCTCCATTGAAATGCGGCTGCCATGCCAGCGATTGAACGTGCTTCTTTCACGATAACAGCCCAACCCCTTAACCACTGAGCTGATTTGGCGGCTTAAGGCCTTGTATGGTGGTAAACTTATTTCAGAGAGCCTACATTAAAAACGTCCCTGTTTGCATGAAAAAATTCCTTCAGTAGCTTGTACCAACGCCTTGAACGAAACAATAAACGTTGCCATTCCACAAGGTAACACCTCACTGGGTGCAAACAAATCACTTATTGCTTTTTTTAAGTAATTAGGTTAATCCTCGTCATTGAATGCGCTTGACAAGTGGAATCTTCTCTTGGCCCATCTCAGCCGCACTTCATTTCGACCTTGTGAAGTTTTTTTGTCTAGAAAGTAGCGAAGAAACTTTTAAAAAACTTTTCACAGTTCTACTCGCGCAAGAGCAACGCCTGTTTCGAAAGTGTTTGCCTCCTTGTAATCGTCCGAGCTTCTTTTTGCCTTTGTGAGGTATCGCCCAATCATGATGCCAACTCGGGTCATACTTGGTATCTAGGGAGTAAGCGCATTCGTCGCTGTAGCAAATTTTTTAACTGGCTGTGATTAGTTTGACTGGAAACCAGGACTTCATAACATTCCAACCACCGTGCTTCCCTTGCTTACCCGGTTACCCCCATGCTTACCCGCTGTGGTTACGTTCAACCGGTAAATAAATTTTCTCTAGGTGCAAACAAATGAAGTTCCTACAGCTCTAAGGTAGAGTGCATCTCCAAACGTAATTTGTTTTTGTAAGCCTGTCACTAGTACATCAAGCCGCGCGCCAGCACGCACAATTGCATACACACGCCCCCTCATTAATGCATATTTCCACATTTTCACTCCCACAGACGTATGCGCGAGCAAATATCCGCGCACAGATATGAAACACGTGCACGCCCACGAATACATAGATGAAGTGACACCACAAATCCGCGCACAACAAGCGCGCAAAACAACACATTGCAACACGCCACGCACGTGCGCATGCACGTGAACAAACACGCAAAAATACTGCAGCGTGTGTAGAGACCAAGCATCAAGAAGACGCACCGGCGCACTGGTATACGCGTACACACGCATAAACATCCACGCAGAAACACATAAACGTGTGTGCACACGCATAGAGATGCATGCATGTCCAGGTATACGCGCATAACGCACACGCATAGAGATGCATGCATGTCCAGGTATACGCGCATACAAGCATAAACGTCCTGGCATATAAACAGCGGCATGTGTGCATAGGCATGCACAGACGTCTAGGCACAGAGGTACACACTCACACAAGCATGAACATGGACGCACGAAAAGAGGAAGGCGTGTACACCCTCATGCACACATGTATGGACACACAGGTGCACGCTCAAATAAGCATAAATATCTCTGCGCATACACTTCAACGTGTGTGCACAGGTTTTAACAGGTGCATGGGGCACAAATATGCCCGCACACAAACATAAACATCCACGAATATACTCCGAAGCTTGAGTGCACACACATACACAGTCGCATAGGGGCAGAGACAAACACTCACACCAGTATAGACATCCTTGTACGAAAAGAGGAACGCGTTTGCACACGAACGCGCAGATGCACAGACACGCAGGTGCTGGAGCAAACACCCATAAATACCCCTGCACATATACAGGGACGTGTGTGCACACGGATGCAAATGGATGGGTGCCCAGGTATACGGGCACACAAGCCCAAATATCCCAACATATACATAGCAGCATATGTGCGCACTCGTGCAGAGACGCATGGGAGCAGAGATACACATACTCGCGCAAAAATAGGATTCTGTGTACACACGCCTGCACAGACGCACGAACACACAGGTGCTCGCGCGCGCAAGCAAACATGCCGGCACACATAGAGGAATGTGTGTGCACAGTCAAGCACAAATGCATGACGCAAAAAATATGCACGCACATATGCATAAACAACCCCACATATACACCGGTGCGTGCGTACATCGATGCACATACGCATAGGCGCAAAGATATACACATACACAAGCATAAATATCCCCCAATAGACATGAACGTGTGGGCACATGAATACACAGATGCATGAGGCACATTAGTACATGCACACATGCATGAAAAACCCCAGAAATGCAACGGAGCGTGTGTACAGGCGCATGCACAGACGCGCAGACGCAGAGATATACACGCACACAAACATATAGAGCCCCGCATATACACAGGAACGTGTGTTCGCAAATTTAAACAGATGCGTGACGCACCATTATGCGTGTACACACACATAGATACCCCCGGACATACACGGGGACCTGCGTACGTACGCATGCAAAGACGCATATGCACAAAAATATGTGACCACACTCATGCAAGCGTTCCCGCACATATAGAGGAACGTGTTTTCACACGAATGCACAGATGCATATAGCAGTAATATAGGCTCTTGCAAGCACGGGCATCCCCACACATGCGCAGTGGCATGTGTAGACACGGATTCACACAGTCATAAGCAAGGGATACACAAATACACGAGCATCTACGCTGATGCCCAGAGTGTGTGTACTCAGGTAGGTACAAACAGGCGCATGGGCTCACATATATACACGCACACTTACATCAACATCAGGCACCTGCGTCGGAGCGTATGTACACTAGACGTGCAAAATTTCATGAAAGTTTGTATGCTGACAAATGTATATTTAAGAAAGTACTGAGTTCTGGAAAAATATGAGAACGCAGCTCATTTAGCTCATTTTGTTACTAACAATTCAGTAAAGCATTATATTTTTTAACCAAAACAAAGATGCTGCAAATAATTTTTCAAGAAACGATGCTGACGTATTGCATACACTGCAATCTACGCTCATCATTGCATCAGTCTTGCTCATCACTATCGGGTGTAAAAATGCTTGCCTGCGGGCATTTTCACACGTTGATATTCAAATGCATGTGCTCAAGATTTTGTACGCGCTCTCCCGCAAGCCTATTGCACAGCTTTCGTTGCGCCTTACCGAATTATGACCGGTTTCTATCACGCAACAAAACTTTAGGGGAATTCGGAATCACCGGCATGCGACTGACGTCAGTGGTTCGTCGCTACAAAGACCTTACCATCATGTCGACAGATTAGAGTGCTTGCTACACCCCGAAGCAGCTAACTGCGACCATCTTTTACTGCGGGTAGAGAGCTGAGACTCTGAATATAATTTTGTTGGGAAATTTTGGCGGTTTTTTTTTTCTGGGCCACGAAAGTGCCAAAGAAAACGTTTTTAGCGCAATTTTTCAAGTTTTCTTACAGGCGCTCACTTCTCTAGTATACACACGCAGGTACACACTCACGTATACACGTATTGGGACACCCATATACACGCACAGATTTATAATTTTCACGTACACACACCAGTTCATGCGCACAAATGCATGCACAGGCGCGTGAGCGAAGGTATACGCATAGATATCACTACATGCAACTGAGCCTGTGCACATACTCATGCACACACGCATGGGAGCTCACATATACGTGCGCACAGGCATAAATATCGCGTAAATACCACGCATGCAGACACATGGAAGCATAGATATTCGCATACACGCATAAACATCAAGTACTATCAGCGTCAAATGAAACGCGAACAAAACACCTGAGACGCGAGCCCAAAAAATCAAGCACATTAGAGGCTGGAGATGAAATACAGGCGTGGGCTATTAACATTTCAGAAGAGCGGTCTTTTCGGCGTCGATGGAAAAATCAACTGCTCCAGTATTTTGCCTCCCTAGTGTAATATCTGCGAGTTTTGCTGTTCGTTTTTCAATTGGCTTGTTCGCGTTTCAATTGCCGCTGATAGTACATGGACTCGTGCGAAAACAGAGTCATGGGCGTATCAGCAAACGCGCACGCACGCACTCACACTGAGAGATGCACACAGACACACATGTGCTCGCAGACGCACTACCAGTTCCCGCTGCCAACCGTCTGCTCACAGTAGCTAAGCTTGCTTGGGTGGCGGTAGAGGCCCCAGTCCCATATTCTTCCACGGGCAGTGGAGGCAAAATTCAAGATGTACCTTTCACCTACTCAGATGGAGGTCTGCAGAAATATCTACGTGAACAAGGCGTCTTCTCAGCAAGGAGTCTAACCTCACACACCCCAGAGGACGGTGGCAAGGTCAAAGAGGTATGTCGTCGCTCTGTAATTTTGGAATTCGCCGAAGATCAACCACTGCCCAACCGAGTTACGCTTAGGTTCTGTAGTTACCCTGTAACTGAATGCGTCGGAGCAGCAGCACAATGTTACAAATTCCAGAGCCATGGCCACATATCAAGGCAATGTACCGGTCCCGTGCGCTTGCAAACAGTGTGCTGGCCCCATTCTTACAAAGAATACACCTCGAGAGAGCACCCTAAATGCGCCAACTTCAGTGGCCCCAACCCTGCTTCATGCGGAGTGTGTTGCAAAAGAAAACTGCTACACTTGCTCGCACGGTGGAGGAAGCACAAGAAACCATTCAAGTGCAATGATAGAAAACCTAACCCCGACGTGGTTTTCATGAACACATCAGATCTTTCCCAGAAGCAGTCACCGCAACGCGAAAAAAAAAAACAGCTGACAACACACACGCAGCTGCGGTCAAAAAGAAGCATAGGAAGGCAAACAGAATCAAACAGATGAACCTTTCCGGGTCTCGATGAAGTGACCAATGATGCCATCGCAAAGCTACCCCACAACCCCCGTCTTCGACTTCTGGAATATTACAATCCTTCTTGTATGACTGGTCAGGTCTCCGCAGGATGGAAGGTGGCGAAATTTTGCCTGTTTTTAAGGCTTCTAAGCAAACGACAAGCTACGTGTTCTTGTTTGTGCCTTATATATGTGCTTATCTACTGATCACAACTGCACTCAGCATCCCTCTTCATGACCTCGAAATGTCTGAACAGGCCACATAGGAGACCAAAATAATGAATAGCTAGGCTCTTGTTGATGTACTATTTAAAAAAAAATTCAGGGGCCACTTTGGCTGTCTAAAGTGTTGCAAGGCGAAAGCGTTTCCAGGCGCATTGTTTTTTTTTTCCTTTTCATACTTCCTATTTGATTTCTTTTTTCATTTTTGTTTCTTTTCTATTTCATTGTTTCTTATTATTTTTTGTTTGTTTTATTCATGAAACCCATTCATTCACTACATGCGCCTTTGGCGGAGTGGTGCCACCTCCGCTTGAAATGCTAAAGGCCCTGGTTCGATTCCCAGACTCGAGAGAGTTAGTTTTTAAGTAATGATGCCGAAACGCGGACGCATTTGCTAACATTCCTTGTTCACGGCAGTATGAGGCATTAAAGGCTGTCGCCTTAAAATTCAAGAGGGTATTTTGTTTACCTAAAGTGCGGTGAGGCAAAAGCCTTAAGCGCGGTTTTGCTGCTTGTGTCACTGATGTGTGGTTAAGATGTTAAGCTTGGCCTCTAAGAGTGGACCGTGACAGCGTCTTGCAACGCTTCCAGGGAGTCCACAGAACGCCATCGCCCGTCCGGCTCTACGCCTTGCTCGTCAGTAAATTGGTTTTTGAGGAAAGGAAATGCGTGTATTTCGCATATCTCGGTGAACACCTGAACCTCGCTGGAACGGGAAGGGAGGAAGATGAAAGTGAACGAAGACACTGTATTCACTACATAAAAAATTGGTAAAATGGTTTTGAGGACAGGAAACGGCGCAGTATATGTCTGACATATCTCGGCGGACACCTGAACCGCGCCATAAGGGAAGGGAGGAAGGTAGGAGTGAAAAAGAAAGAAAGAGGTGCCGTAATGCGGGTCTCCGGAAGAGTTTTTTTTTTCTTTATTTGTTCCTCAGACAGTGTCTAAGAGGAGGCCAAGGCTAAAGGCTAGGAGCCTGACGAGGCCTTGGCCCCTTGTACAAATTTTTGCAGCAACGAACAGAACTCGGGCATAATACTTCAGCCAGTAGCAGGGAAAAAATGTAAACAATTCTTTAAAAGGCAAAATTTTACAGTCCTGTACATCAGTCTGAAACGATCCAAAGTTGTAAGAAAACGCGGATTCTCTAAACATATCCAGGTTTCCATACAAAGGGAACAGGCAATAGGAAACATCAAGTGCGAAACCGGCACTACAAACATCAAAACCAATACACAAGAAAAGCAAAGCCGAGAGTTGAGCGAATTAGATAACGTTCATGACGAAAAGATAGCGCAGAAGGAACATGTGACGTTCCCTTTCCGTTCCTCGTGCTCCCCATCGCGCCATCTCCCCATCATGAACAAAAGGAAAGAAAAATAGGACACCAAAACAATATTGTACCCAATGGCAAGCGTTAGGTACCATATTCCATGTGCAAACCGCGGAACACGTATTGACGATTAAATCGATTTGATGAGGATCTAGTAGAAACACATATCATTAAGTTGTGTATGAAATTGCTGAATTAACCAAGAAGTGTCTGCATTCACATTTAAAAACAGTAAAAGGTTTGTTGAAATCCATGTGCATCCCAAAGCTGTTTAACAGTTTAGTAGACTGAAAAGTTAGCGTTTGGCTACCATAACCAGTTCGTATCATAGACACTCTTCGTTTAGGCTCGCGGATCAGGTATGTACTGCTATATTGTCCTAGATGGATATGTACTTTGTTTCGATGGACCCACTGCAGCAGTTCAAAGTAATAGACCTGGTTTGCTTTTAGCATGTTGTACTTAACAAAAAGCGGCCCGGTCCGTAAGTTGTGCCTATCGCCTTTATAATTCTCACACAAGCGTAGTACGTTCTTTTGTGCAACAAATAATTTATTAGAATTATAGGCTGTCATCGTCCCCGAGACCAATATTCTATAACTTAATCTAGAGTAAAAAAGAGAAGAATATAACACCTGTTTTAAAGACGTGGGTATCAGATTCCTGATCGTGTAGATGCTCCCAGTTATTAGCGCCAAATCAGCTGCTTTTAATTTATTAACATGCGTAGTCCAGGAAAGCTCTTCACTGAACCAAACACCCAAAAATTTTTGTTCTTTTACCTGTTCTATCAGAGTTCCATCATAGGTTACATTTATGGTTGAATAGTCTCTGCTATTTATGGGCTTGAATATAATGTACTTTGTCTTACTTGTATTTAGACTTAATTTGTTATTTAAAAGCCATCCTGATAATTTAAGCAAGTATTCATTAGCAGCTTTTTCCAAGCTTGCTTTGCTTGCTCCAGCGAAGAAGACATTGGTGTCATCCGCATATGTCGGTAATATCATTGATGTACACCAGGAATAAAAACGGTCCTAGAATGGATCCTTGGGGCACACCATACAGAATTCGCATTTTACTGGATGTTATTCCATAAATGTCAACATACTGGTAGCGATCACATAAATAACTTTTAATTAAATTGAGTGCTGTTCCTCATACACCATACATATCAAGCTTTTTTATCAGAATGTCGTGCTGTACAGTGTCAAATGCTTTCTTTAAGTCCAAATATAACCCTAAGGTCAATAGTTTGTGTTCAACGTTTTCCACTATCTTTTCTTTAATATGAATCAAAGCCATTTCCGTTGATTTTCTCTTTTGGAACCCGTATTGGGCAGAGGTAATAATCTGATTCTTTTCAAAAAAAGGACACAAGCCGATCACTTATAGCTCTTTCAAATATCTTCGAAAAAAACTGGGAGGACGGAAATTGGCCGATAGTTATTGATATCTAATGCACAACCACCTTTATACACGGGCGTTACTTTAGCAATTTTTAACGTGCAATTTTTAACGGGACCTTTAACGTGCACTGACATTGCACAGCACATGGGCGCCTCTTGCATTTCGCCTCCATCGAAACGCGGCCGCCGCGGTCGGGTTCGAACCCGGGTACTCCGGCTCGGTAGACGAGCGCCTTACCACTGAGCCACCGCGGCGGGTATTCAGTAGACGCGCCTTTGATCATTCCAAACCATCGGGCTAGCATGGCGGAGTTTTTAGCGTGCTCGTCTCGCACTCCGGAGACCCTGGTTCGGTACCCCAACTCGACCAATTTCCTACTCGGTTTTATTTCTTTATCTGGTCTGACTAGAAAGGCTAATTAGGCTAACTGGCTAATTAAGGAATTAACTAAACTCAGTCCCACTTACGAGGAGCTTCACTATACGATCCCTTTAATTAGTTGAATGGTTACTAGCCAAAGTACAATAGACCCCGTTTGAAATTCGCGTGCTGTGACGTCACGACCATTTCGACCAATCGAAACAAGGTCAGCGTAGCTACGGCGCGACGGCGGCCACCCGAGGTTTGCTTTGGCTGTCGGAGTGTCGCTTTCGCAACTAAAGTGCGCTTTTTATTCACGCGGGCGTTGCAAACAATATAGCCAAACACTTATCTTCGAAGCAAATGTACCTTCAGGTTCCGCAATTTCTACTATTTCTTATGCACTCCAGTGACCTTGAAATACAAGAATAACTGGATTATATTCAATTCAGTGCCTTTTATATTATAGTTATCCGAAGTGTACAAAAGGCTTTTAAATACTGCGTAAACTTGAACCTAGGCGATAAAAAGTGCTAATTTGCCTTATCGTATAGACGCAGCTATCACCTACTCGGAGAAACACTATTTTCCACCATCGATTCCAATTCACTTTTCGATCTTTTTATCATGGCCAGCAGGTACTTTTCTCTTTAACTCGAAGGACCAGTAAAGTGCTATTAAAAGCAGCCCTTAAGAGTGTCAGTGGTTTTACTTGCTTTCTGTTAATGTTTCCTGTCATATGAGAAAAAAAACTACCTATCGACCGATTTTTCATACAACATTCAGATGAATTATTTCAGATCTGAGCAAAATAGTGCGTCAATGAATGCCGTATGACGCTTTTCATAGGTCTGAAAAAAAAAACACTGGGTATAAACAATCGCACCCGGTAAATTCTTTCAAGCCCATGGAATATGCCATTCATTGAATGCTCTATTTTATTCATGGGGGCATTTCTGAGCACTCGCTTTTTTGCATCACCTCTTTTGAAATGCAGCTTATATATATGGAACCTGATGCGTTTTCCAGATGACGCCAGCGTTTAACGTACGTGATTCTTGCGTGGCCAGTTTTCAGACATTTTTAATTCAGCTGGGAGCGGCCCCGGAACTCACCTGCGATGCAAAATTGCACACAAGAGTGGAGCGGAGTCTTCCTATCACTACGCACCCTCGCACAGCTGTGATAGCGCTTACGGAAATACCAGTGCAGGTCTCAGTACATCGGTAGCCTTATGATAGCCACTGCCTCAAAGTCTTATCATTTATAGACACCGGTTATACATCTCTTCTCGCCACAGGCATTTCAATCCTGCATAAACCAGCAGTCAGGCATATGGCCGCTAATTCGAAAGGCACACGTCGAAATGCTCTGTTTCTAGCCCAAAGTCTCCAACCCACCATGGAACAGAAAATAATAGCCACACGAAAGACTAAGCGCTTCCAACTCCTTTTCCATGTTGCCGGTTGTCGTTCTAAAATAAGAGCTGCTAGCGCTGGCCGTTGCAAAATCCATGGGGGAATCTAAGTTCACTAAAATCTCGATGAAAACCGGAGTGCGAGCTTTCTTTCGCCGGTTTCTGACCGTCTAAACGTTACAGCTCTCTAGAGCCGCAGAAAAAAGCATCGCCATATGGAACAAAGAACGTTCTTTTTACGGGGAAAGGAGTGGAAGTGTTTTGGCAGATAATGATTACGCCATTCCTACAGATTTCTCTTCTGAAGTATGAAAGGAACGTGAACTTTTCAGGTGAAAACAACAACACAGAATGGGAACAGGAATTTAACTTCTTGTCAGGCTGCATTCAACATGGCTTTTTGAAATAACATTTACATTGTTATTCAACATTGGCTTTTACTCATAGAACTGCCTTTATTTTAGACAGTGGAACATTAGAAGATTCTATTGGGTTCTCCACTACATTCCAGAAAGCGCCGCGTGAATTGCTCCTTTTTTATTCGGTGGTCTAAATACAATCGCCAGCAAGCCCAACGTAGCTCCGATTTCTGACCTAGTTGCCCTCAGCCTAACAGCCAATGAGAAATCATTTTATTTTCTGGCAACAACACAGGCAAGGCGTACGTTCCGCCTGCCTTCGCTTAGATAGAGTAGTTTCGTTAAGAGGTAACAGCGTTCGTGATGTTGGTGTTAATTTTCTCTGTGAAGCCCTGTGCGGACTGCTTTCGACAGTTTTATTTCTGAAATTGAACCTCCATTACAGGTTCTTACCTCCATGTGATTTTCCCAGTAATTCTTATGAGGGTCAACCATGGTCTAGTTCCTTAACTCATCTATACCCTCAGCCATTACTTTCTCTCGCCTATCCAACGTTGCTATGACTATAAGTTACAAAACTACTTGCCTTTCTCTGCAGCATACAGCGTCCTAAAATGGCATTTCTATCACAAGTAACTTAACGCTGGCGCACATTATTACTAAGAGATCAAATGGCTGCCTGATAGAAGATTAAAAGTTTCTTAACGTGTGTGCCTAATTGAAAATTTTCTATATCATAAAGTAGTCTCATCTCAGCATTGTTATGAGTCTTATACAAGGTTGGCTGGTTGGTTTATGGGTTTAACGTCCCAAAGCGACTAAGGCTATGAGAGACGCCGTAGTGGAGGGCTCCGGAAATTTCGACCACCTGGGGTTCTTTAACGTGCACTGACATCGCACAGTACACGGGCCTCGAATTTCTCCTCCAAAAAAATTCAGCCGCCGCGGCCGGGATCGAACCCGCGTCCTTCGGGCCAGCAGCCGAGCACCATAGCTACTGAGCCACCGCGGCGGCTCTTATACAAGGGATTGTAAGCAAACCATGATCGGATTACTAAAAGCCGATCAGCTTGTTTTTATATTGCAAATACGGATCTCGCAAATACAACCACTCTTGAGTGAAATTTAAATTTAACATACTAACCTGGAAACTCGAACACTGTCAGGCTTTCTTTTCTGTCATTGCAGTTAATGTTATAGCTGTACATTTTTTCAAAGCTTAAAAGTAATCTCTCGCTTTGATTATCCCTATAAAATATCACCCTCCCCGATGCAAACTAGTTTATTTTCTGACTTTCTTTCTGTCACAGGCTCTAAAAAGTTTGCAACCACCTCCCGATCCTCATTCAATGCATCATAATCAAATCATCTTTCACAAAATCTAAATACAAGTTAGCCCCTCGCAAAGGATCTGATTCATAACAACTTTACCTGTAGTCTTTAGCGGTTCTCAAATTAGGCACAGCTCCTAATTTCCGCTTCACTTCTTGCCTGGTGTACCGGTTCACTCCATTGATAACCTTTAGAGAACCGAGGTACATAAAAAAAAGTGTGAATGAAATCAGCCGTGAACCGTATTCATTGAGTTACAAACTTTTCCGGCCACACAAATTACTCTTTTAGTAGCACGGCTGGATAGAACAAGGTTTGCGATATTTTTTTCTTTCCGACAAAAGTAATTGATTTGAAAAATTTAACACAAGTTCGCGCAGAGAAATGTCGAGCGGAGCAGAACACGTAAACCTGAAGCGTTTTGACTGGAGGCGCACCATTTGATGTCAGGCATTGTTCCCGACTTCTGGATACCAACCGCCGTGCTGTAGTTACTCGCACCACGAAGGCAACCTTTATGATCGTGCAAAATCGTGTTGTGAAGAATAAAGGTTCTAAACACAGGGAAGACGACGCCCGCACACAGAAAGGCGATCGAAGACCGCCTTATACTTCCTATTGTATAACTCTTGGTTATTTGACTTTTGTTTTGATTTAAAACGGTAAATATTCAATGAACAAAAATGGGCGGTATTTAGGAGTTTTCTTTGCTCTATAGCAAACTATTCATGTGGCAGTTGCATCAGGAATGTATATTCAATACACGTTTGCACATGTGTCTCAAAAGAGCCAACCATACACGCCCTATTGAAAGCCTGCAGCGCATCCCATTTATATTTAAAATTCAGATGAAGAAAAAGAGTGATCTTATATACTGGAGAAGCATTTGCATTACTCACGTTATTCCTATCGGTGTCCCCCGTGCGTTCGCCGCTCAAGTATCCTATAGGCAGCCATCCGTTTACTGTCGTTGCACTTCAGCCGTCTTCCATTATCGGGCAGCCAAAAAGAAAAGCAAACCCTGCGATAGCTGCCCCAGTAGTTGCGACCGACAACTTCCCGTCGCTATCGAGTGGCAAGCATTTTGGAGTGACTCCAGCTATGAAGAGTTTTCCGTCGAGGGCCACGCGTAGCCTTGGCAGTATCCGCTCTACCAGAAATGGCGCGCAGAACGCAAATCCAAAACACATACAAGTGCGGTGTTTCATGCCAGCTGTGAACCCCCCCGTGCACAGTTATTAAGTTCGCCGCTGTTGTTATTGTTCTACACGGAGCTTCACATCGCTTCCATTTTTACCTCCACCCGTCATCTCTACTCTTTCTTCTCTTTCTGTTTTCTTCCATTGCAGAACAATAGGCCACTGGGCGGTCTCTAAACTTTTCTTCGTCATTATGACCTATCAACAACAGGAAAGTGAGCAGTTAAATGCTGGCATATATTGATGCATCTACTCCTCGAATAAGCACTCTCCGACGAAATGTTTTAATTACAGGGTCTAAAGGGAAGCTATTTACTCACCCGGCAGTCTACTATACAGCGATCCGCCAGATAAAGAGGTGGTTCCTGCATATAGAATTCTAATACTTGAGACCTTCGAAGGACTGGATAGAGATCCGCGCTGAATATAGCTATTTTTTATCGATAAGTGGTTGATCCAAGTTGGTTGGCCGGTAGCGAGTCGTGGGCTGCATTGTAAACCGCCCCTTGTGAGAATTAATAGCATCGTGGGTGAGATTTTGTTTTTTGTGCTTGATTTTTTCTGTAACCGCCGCTCCTTACGGTGGCAATTCGCGCGTGCCACCTGTGTATCAGCAGCTTCATAAGACCTATTTTCTTCACGCATCTTTTCCTGTAAGGAGAAATGCACCTTCCTAGTACTGAAGCTTTTTCCACACTAGTCTATATCGTCGAGAACAGACTGCCTCGCACTATATCTTCCTCAGCTTGCCAGCGCATGAATCAATTGTCCGCCACTATGAGATTACAAGGAAAGTGAGAATGAAAACCAACCAAAACTTACCTCTGCAAGTGGCAGAAAGCTGTCTCTTCCAATCCAGAGGTGACTGGAAATGGGGCCAGTAGAGCACAGGAGACCATAATAAACACAGGAAAGCAGTAGGAACTGATAAGTCCTCAAAAGAATGGAATGTATCAGTGACTGCCAAAGAAAACACGCTGCTGACAAAGGACCGGCAGGAAAGAAGACAAACGTGTTGATGAGGCTCCAAAGAGCGATATTTGAGCACAATACAATGGCCATTCTTCGGCGGTTGTGGTGAGCAAAAAAAAAAGGAACCCTCGTAGTGCACTGTGCCATCATTGTCCTCAATGTAAGCGCTGCCAAATCGTCCTTGAAGCCTATTGGTTCAAAAGAATTTCTTAGGGTCCGAATCTAACGACACAAAGCGGCCGTTTTTACCAAATCATATCAAGTAAAAATGTTCAGTTGTTACAACCATCCTGTATCCATGAGGAAATTAAACTAAAATACCCAGTTCCTACATCAATCCTGTTTTCGTAAGGAACGCCTCACTATCGAGTAAGATTAGCATTGCTCACAATGAAGGACCGCCCGCATTGAGTGGCAGCGATGTAATCCATGCGCATGCGTGATTCAGTACATTTCGTGAAAACGTCTTACTGAGCTCAGTTCACTGCTAGTTGGACGATTATATTGGCTGCTCCATCTTCGTCAGCCCATCGTGTGTGGTGCCGTTTTTCAAATGTCATAGACTGCTAGCAGGGCGAGTAACCGTTAGAATCTATTCGTTCTTTCATTTGTAGGCGGTGATCAGCTCTTAGTGACTTAACCAAGCATTTCACAATTAATTTTCATGACTTCGTCTCGGCATGGTAGGGGATGTGCAAAACTGTGAAGCAATAAGGTATCCTCAAGACCTTCACGATCGTCTATCTAGAGGCGAACAGCAAAATTGACGAATATTTTGCTCCTCTACTCCTTGGAGCGTATTTCTGCTCCGAGCCCTGCTTCCGAGAAAAAAAATTTGGCGCACTGAGCACTGTCACCGAGTGCAATGCAGTTTTCTTTGTGCTGCACTGCGCATCTCATTGGTCGCTCTACACTTGACAAATTCAGGGTGTACTTTTTGCACATCTTGGGAACAGTTGCTTTGTTTTGTGGGTTTCTGTTCTCTCTCGAAGAACAATTACCTTTAAAATGTAATACAATACATTCAAATAAAGCCTATTCTACTCATTCTTTAATAACGCGAGCTTTGTTAAAGTGTTTTATGTCTCTTTGTGAAAAGTGGGCGAAATTTATTTTTTTAGTTTAACTTTGAACAAAACTTGCATGATAAGCTTGTATTTAAAGCGACAATAGTTTCAAGAGACTTTTATAATGTACAAAATGACCGCGTATCTAATATAAAAATTCAAATGGTAGTTCCTACAATATCTCCGCAATAAAACTCTCACATAGGCAGGCCCCTTTGTTTTTCACTCCCTTTGGCGATATACACGGGCATACCCTTCACAATGGAGACGGTATTAAATATTGCCCAAATGATGTCAAACCGAACAAAGAAGCCAGTAACATTGGTAATGAAACTACCGTTTTCAGAACCACCGCTAAGTCGATCAAGTCAAACGCACGGAAGAATCTAACCACGGTGCTGCCACCGATATTGTCTGCCCGTTCCTGTGATATCTCGCCCACTGAAAAAAAAATCGGATTGTAAGCGAGCATCTTGAGAGTCACTGCTTCTTAAATTGTCGCAAATATTAACCGTGAACGGCGGTGAATTTCGAGATTTGCCGTGTTTTGGGGCGTGCTGCATGCTGGCGTTGGGGGGCTATTTTCAACATGTGTTCTTCACGGTTTTCACAAGCAGTGCAGAAGCCTTCGGCATGCGGAAAAATGACAAGTTGAAGAACAACATTAAACTGTAATTTTCTAGCTTCAGAGCATGTGGCAAGGAATGTTTGAGGACTAATTAAAAGCGTTTTGAATTGACGTCCCCAATCATCGTTAGTGGTCTAAAAGTGTTCAAATAGGTGGCCGTAGGCAAATATTGAACAGGACACTGAGAAATTCATTCCAACTTATTCCTTGTAAAATTTGGCTGGGGCATTTCGTGCTCAATTTACGTTCATCGAGTCGCAGGAGGCGTAAATTGGTTCCAAAGTTAAGGTTTTTTTAAGATACAGAAAATTATCAAAACATTCTTTTTTTTTGCACCCGTCCTCTTCCAAGCAGCTCTTCAACATTGTACCCAGCGCTTTACCAACGACTTCTGGTACACTACAATAAACTGCCTTGGGTTCCCATGAGTATCTATTTGCCATCATTTTCTGTCAAAATCTATCAAATTTGCGCTACCATTCATCTCTGATGAATGTGCTGTACACAAATCAATCAAGACCCCAATTGGCGAGGCAATACTAATACCTAGCTTTCAAGGAGCCAAAAATGGGAGCATGAGGTACTGAATGATGCTGAACTCGGACATGCTCTCATTATGTGAGTGACTAGAAAGACATATGTTTTGAATTATTGTTACTTATGTGCAGCTGGGCAAATATACAGAATTCGGCAGCACAGTTATCTTCGCTTCGATATTTAATTCTGACTTGAAGACTAAGCCGTTGTGTTGTTTGTGTTTTTTCTACTCGTGCCATAGCGCATATAATTGCGCTGCAGTATGTATAAATAAATCAATAAATAGATCCGTATTAAAACCCTTATTGTACTCTCCTCGTTTAGAGGGCTGTGGTAAGACCAGTCATTGAATCTGTGAACATTGTAATATCCTCACCTAGCAACTAGTCAGACAAAAACTCAACACGTCAAAAAGTGGATTTACATTTCCTTCCCAATTATTATCGCCGCGCACATTCATACACTGTACTATGTAGATTCGCAAACCTTAAATGGGTGATGAGAAGGTCTATCAAGAAGTCGTGCTTTCACGTTGCAGCTACTGGCCACGACGTTATAATGCCTACCTAAAGCAGGTAGGGCTCTAAGCGCGCATTTGAGCTAAAAATTGTAATTTGAAGTTATGAACCCTAAGCTATTCCCCCTTGCAGCAACGGCCATATTGAAGCAACCTTAGTGGCGTTATAAACTGATAGCGCCCTCGTCTGCTGCAAAACAGCCCCGCATATGGTCGGTGCGGAGCCGATCGCGCGCCTATCAGAGCGTGGCCATCGTACATTGCGATGAAGTCGCCGAGAGTCGCCGATGAAGTCGCCGAGTTCCGATCCTACTCCACCCCCCCCGCCCCCGCCCCCCTTTGCCCAACCGCAACCCAAGCCTCAACAACGAACAACTCACTCCCTTATGCTCACTGCGCACAGTTCAGCCGTAAGTCGTGAACAAGCACGTGGCTCTCAGTCTATGTCATTAAGAAACCGCGAGCGCGCCAGTGTTGCTTGACTAAAACATGGTTCAGGAGATATTTTAAAAATTCAATTACAAATTACTTGCTGCAATAAACTACCTCATTTCGTCCGGTTATTCTGAGATATATAGTAAACAGCATGTAATAAACAGCTTGAGTCTGAAAAGTAGTGTGATTACCGATTAGGGCTCTTTGAAGCCAACCTTGCAAACATTTCAAACCAACATTTAAAACCTCTGTTTCTTGTAAAACACTGGAGCATATAATATATTGTGGTCTTATGAAGCACCTTAATGGTAATGATTTCTTCACTACCGCTCAACATGGTTTCAGTTCGGGCCTATCGTGTACAACTCAGCTCACTGAGTTCATCCATGATGTCGCGGAAGGTATAGATAGGGGTGTTCAAATAGACGCAGTTTTTCTTGATTTCCGCAAGGCTTTTGACGTAGTTTCGCATTCTCTGCTCTTAACAAATATATCATATTTTGGTATACCTTCTAGACTTCTTGGATGGATTCAAGATTATTTGTATGCACGGCAACAGCGGGTACTTATAAACGGTGTCACTTCGCAGTCTGTTCAGGTTTCATCGGGTGTGCCGCAAGGCTCGGTACTTGGGCCTTTGTTATTTCATGTTTTTGTAAATGATTTGCCGAGTGAACTGTGCTCCCGTGTTAGGCTGTACGCCGATGACTGTGTTGTTTACCGTTCTGTCACGTGCGCAAATGATACCATTCTGTTGCAGTCTGACCTTGACAAGGTATGTGCGTGGTGTGAGAAATGGAAGTTGACTCTCAACACCAGTAAATGTTACCTCATGCAGTTCACAAACAAAAAAGAAGATATGGGGCAACTATAATCTAAATCAATCTGTTGTACAGACAAGGAAAGAGTAAAGTATCTCGGTATCACATTTACAGCGAAGTTGGATCGGACCGCACACGTCGATGCGATAACTGCCAAAGCATCCCGCGTTCTCAACCTTTTTAAAAGAAACTTTAAACATACAACTCCACGCCTAAAAGAAACATTGTACTTTGCGAATGCCAGGCCAATTCTCGAATATGAATGCGTATGTTGGGACCTTTTCACAAATATTTTAAAAGACAAGCTAGAACGAGTTCAGAAGCGGGCAGCAAGGTTCGTAACTGGGAATTACAACTTTAAGGTTAGAAGTTCTGAACTTCGCGAAGCTCTTGGTTGGAAGGTACTATCCCACCGAAGAAAAGTTTTTAGAGTAAAGTTTTTGTACGACATTTACAATAATAAAACAGGAATTATTAAAAGCCTCTATTTAAGGCAACCTCACTACGTTTCGAATAGAAGGGAGAATACCATGAAAATTAGAGGGTATAACTGCCCGATTAATACATTTAAACATTCATTTTTTCCCAATACAATAAGTGACTGGAACCTGCTGCCTAATGAAGTGTTTGAGAGCAAGAATTTCCAGGCCGCAATTGACCATGCAACATTCAGATTATGCTGTTATCAGTGTTGGTTCTGCGTCTCGGGTGCAATCAGAATGCTTTTATCTTTTTGGAAGTTCTTAACATTCTTCTGTAACTTTTCTTTCTGTTTTGTTATCTTGTGCTGTATTGAATTTTACTGTTAAAGTACCTCCCCCCCTCCTACAATAATGTCTCTCAAGGCGCTGTAGGTGCCTTGAATAAATAAATGAATAAAAGAACTTGGAGCAAGAAAAGATAATAGTCCGTGAAAATAGGTGGTGTGGCTGTCCCCTGAAGTCGCATGGTCGATGATCCTGTGCCCTGAGGTAGACACTCTACATAATCCTGCTGCATGCGGATACATGATGATATGGTATTTAAAGCTACATGTGGCAGATATATATTTATATACCTAGGAAGTCAGAAAGTAAATATAGTGGCTATTCAGAGCGAACTTTTTGTGGGTGTCACGCAAGATCCGCTAAAGGAAGGTAGTAGCATCCTTTTATGTGCAAGAAAGATTTAGCATGCAAAATTTTCACCCGATAAATATTGACAGCACGGCGCACATTCGCACGCTTGCAGAAGTATCTATAAAAAGTAATCACCGGTGTTTGCAATAACCGCTAGCTGTTCTCCTTAACACAATGTGGATTCCCAATAGGACAAAATCCATTACTCTGCTCGAGAACTTGAGAACATTTCTATTTTATGCACGTAAAAATTTTTTAAGATTGTATTGGCTTCTATTTGCGTTCGAAAAGCACTTAGTCATGGTCCTAGCCACAAAGACCTAATGTTGCATATGCTTGAAATTTTATGATTCCAATGTCCTAGAAATTCTTGCTGAAAATTGATTTAAAAGTTGTCATGAAAGCAGCCGAAATTCTACCATATTTTTGCAATATCACTGTAAGAATATATGAAGTGCTGCAAGGTTCTTCACTAGAATTACTCCTAATTGATGTTCCTCGTTTAAACCCTGTCACGAGTTTCGGCTATTTATGTTCCTTCGCATTCTAAGACACCCCGACCTAGCTCAAACATATACGGGGCTGCCTGTTGAACTATCATAAGCGGTTCCTCTTCGGTTTGCCTATTACATTTTCTACACCAGCTTGGGAGTCTGCTTCTCTTCATTGAATTAACCCAGCTCTTACTCTGCCCGTGTTTGAACCAGCATTACAAGCTATTTTTGTCTCCCTCCTGGTTCCTTTTATACATACTCCTTAGATTTCAAGATTTTTTCCGCCTCGCTGAGCCAACCACATTCTCTGTCCTAGTATGTAAATATCTTAGCTGCCCAACTGTTATTGTCCAATTTTCTTACACCTTCAATAACTTTGCACTTCCCGCGCTTCCTACGGAGCCCAGCGCCCAAAGC
Source organism: Amblyomma mixtum (assembly GCF_055824585.1). NCBI lineage: Eukaryota > Metazoa > Arthropoda > Arachnida > Ixodida > Ixodidae > Amblyomma > Amblyomma mixtum. Next base: position 184,499,197 of record NC_143013.1, read on the forward strand.
CCCTTTCCAAATGCCTCTTAGTACTAAAACCATTGCCAGGTACTCGGGATAGCTTCCAGCCATTGCCGCAGAGCCTAGCGGCCTGTTATGGTTTGTTCTGAAGAGACTCAGTCCCTCTCTTTCTTACGTCACTGATGATGTCAGTGAGCTATTTTTGACCATCCAAGTTAGACACCACGTGGCGAAAGCCAAGAGAGCTCAAATCACTTGTCACGAATTCCTGGCAGAACTGTTGAACCCCCATAATGCCCTGTACTTCATTATAGCTGCATCTCTTCGGCAGTTAGCCCTTGTAGCCTTTGGGAATTTTTTTCATGAGTATCTGTTCTTCATGCACCCATAACTTGGGACATTTGTATTCTCCCAACCTGAAAGTCCCATGGCCTTGTATTGCAAACGCCTAATGTGAGGTAGCGTTCAATATCAGCAAACTTGATTTAATTTCACTAAGCGTAAAGCATAGAGCAGCTGCTTCGCCTTCGCAAATATTAACAAGAGTGTTTAAATTATCTTGCCTATCTGCGAATTTTACAGTATCGTCAGCATACATTAAACCGGGAAGCCACTACTCTACTCTAATAACCTAGATTACTTTTTATAACCATATTTTCATATTTATTGTATGAATCGTGAACAGCAGTGTTGATTATGAAGAACAATGCCTTAATCCTTTGTGCACCTCATACCTTCCTGTGCACTTTCAACTTTATTATCTCCGTATATTTCATTTAAAAACTATATTACATTTAGACCAATATCTTCATCTACGAGCATGTTCCACCGGACGTCAATATTTACATGGTCAACTATGCCACTCATGACCTACAGGATAAATATCTCTTCTTCGCCCAGCTATTTCTATACATTGGACTAGAACGAATTAACTATCATCTAAGCGCATACCGCTTCTTAACCCGCTCGGAAGTTCTCCCGGTACCTCATTATTTTCTACCCACGTATGCATCTCTAACTTGACAGCCTTCAATGCCAGCCTGTATGTAAACGACTTTATCGCAGTCAATTCGTCGGCGTTTATGTTGGTCTTGTCCCGTTGTCCTTAATAGTTGAATTTCATTCCACTCTATCGCCAGCAATAGGAATTTGCTCATTATAAATGACACTCTCCAGTGCCTCTAACAGTGTTTCTGCGCTTTTAGGACTAAGTTCATCAATTAGCTTCATTGCAGTGTCCTCTATCCCTGCCGCCGTGCTTTTATAAATATTTGCCTCCGCATTTTGCAAGTTCAGATTGCGCAATTCTAAACAACTTTCCTTTATGCTGTCAGGAGCTGCGTCTCCACTCAAGCAGATTACATTATCGCCACGCCAGTGAAGTTCGCGGTGCTGTACTTTGTTTGCCACATCCGGTTCGCGTCAGTGGAACCCTCATTACGTTCTTTGTCATGTGCCCTCCGCACAAGTGCAGAGAAGGGGGTCAGTCACACTCACTACCAAGTGGGATAAAGGGCGCTGGATAGCGGAGGATTACGGGAAAGGTCAAACTTCCTCCCCCATGGACGGATTCATAAGGTCGCATCCTGTCGTGCATGCGCTTGCGGCGAGTCGGAGCCGCGTCACAGTGCGTGGCTTTTGTCCCATGTTTGCAGTGGCGTGCGTTGAGAACTTGAAGCGCCGTCAACAGGATATTTCCACGCTACCTGCACGCACGAAGAGGGACGATGCTGAACAGATGCGTTGAAGTGACTTTCCTTGAACTTGGGTCAATTGGACGTTGGGAAAGTGAGAGTGTTCGCGATGCTCGCAGCATCAAAGCATAACTCTCCAAAATTGTGATGGTACAAAGTGTACATATGTGTACAGTGTTTGTCGCGATGAGTAACCTTCTTTCCCTAATCATTGATTGGTTGGGTTGTCCTTTCCAAATTGCCGATTGATGACGTTTTCCTTTCATGAATAATTTATTGGGTAGAGGTTTGTGCAGTTACCTGATTGGTTATTCTCCCCATCGAGGGCGGGGACATAGGTTTTAAAACCAGCTGTTTCGGCAGGACCGAGGCCTCGTTTCGTCATGTCGAGTCAGTCAAGTGTAAATATGTTTTCTACTTGCTTGTATCTTCCTTTGTGCTTTTAATTGTTATAAAAAGTTAACCTCTCCAGAAGTGTCCTCTTGCAATGTGATTGAGCAATTCGAATCTGCAAGACGTCAAGCATCCTTCGGCAATCATTATCATCAACCCAATTTCCCTCTACAAGATCCACAGAGGGAACATCAACTACGCCTGAATGACTCAGTTGTATTTTTTGTCCTGTAATTCACTGCGTTATCTCCCTATAAACAGTTTCTATCAGCAACTTGAAACATTTGCTGTTTTCTTTTACTTTTTGTATCCAGACTCCTTATATGGGTCCAGAATTTCGTAAGCCCATTTAATTCCATCGCGAAACTCAGCCGTCGAGTTCTAAGTGAACGCTTTATCTTAGCCTGCACTTCCAACTTCTTTTGTGGATATTAATCCGACTTTAAGTCTATTTCATTCTGTGAAAGCTGCGGCTTCTTTGCGTCTCTATGTTCTTATGAAGTTATCCGTCGTTTTTGTAGCTTAGCGTTTTTGTATGTCTCCTTTTCTGTCGTCCTTGTCCTTTTGAGCGCTTTCACTGTCAAGATGGAAAACCAACTCGCCCACTCAATTTCATTATTCAGTTTTTGTAGCGATAGCTACACTACGCCAGCCGCTTCGCGAGGTCAGCTGGGCTGCGCGCTGGGCCATAGCATCACCGCTCCGCCAGCTGTGCGCATGCACGCAGTGACGTCATATCCCGCAGCTAGTGTGCGCGCCGCGCGTCTCGCCGCAGCGCCGTCGGCGGAGCAGACGCCGCCCGCCTCGTCAGTTGTGCGCTTGCGCGGAGTGACGTCAGAGCACGCAGCTGGTGTGCGAGACGCCTGCCTACGTTACGTTACCACTTGGGGGAGAGAGAGTGAATCCACGTCCAGGGACGAAGATGAAGGATCGCCCTGTGAAACGGAGCGGCGACAGACTGATTGATATTCGACTGAACGAGTTCCGCTCGACCAGCTACACCTATCGCGTCACTCCAGGTTTAACCAGAGCTCAACCATAGCCAATTTTTTAAAGCGTTACTCTATTTCCCTATTCCACCAGCTTTCGTGCTTTTTTTTCGGAGTGGTTTGCCACTTTTACCAGCTATGTTTTCACACGGATGAGTCGTTCCAACTAATTATAGACCCACTTTTCATGGGGCACTCCTCTACTTGTTCCAGAACGCCTGCTGATATTAGCCCTAGTTGCTCGCCATTTAATCTAAGTTGAATTTTGTTTCTTGCATATTTCTTTTGAGCAAATGTCCCATCAGCAGGCCCGTATGTTTGAGATTTGTTCCCAAACTGTGCTTCCCTGTTTGTCTACATTCTTTTGATTGAGCTTCCTGTACATTCCCTGTGACACTAGGCAGTACTTAATGGTCGAATGCCTGTTCCACAATTGCCATGTGATGCGTCCTTAGCAGTTAGGTTCTCTATATACTTTGTTCTTCGCAGTGTTCCAGCATTATCTCCCCGTTACTATCTGCGTACGGATCCAGATGCTCTGCGTGGTCGTTCATATCCCGCAGTAGAAAAATTCGAGATCACTGCGGTAACCCGCATTTGGGTAACGCGAAAGCAACGACACCTCCTCATTTCAAGATGCTTTTTGTTTCTATTTGGTTCCTTAATTACCAATTTCATTCATATTTTCCCCCTTTCAATTCTCTTTAATTCAAATTAATTCGCAATTATTCGCTTAATTGCCTTTAATTCACCTTAATGTACAATTCATTACATTTTAATCTCATTATTCACCCTAATTCATCTTTCAATCATCTTTATTCACAATTACTCTACCTTAACTCACCTTAATTCACTCTTTACAATTGTGGGTCCTTAACATTTAGGTTCTCTGTTTGCAACAACTGCTTTGCTCTTCGAAGAGTTCTAGCATTACCTCCCCGTTACTCTGTGCATATCGATTAAGATCCTCGATATGGTCGTTCATATCCAGCAATAGAATAATCTCGCCACCGTCTCCCAACTGCTTGATATCATCATTGAGAGATTTTATTGAATGCTCGTTTTCTTCTCTACAGCAGTAGCTAGTCCATAAATAGAATACGCCTACATATGATCATTTGTCTGCAATTATTCCTTGTACCCAGACATTTTCTGTGCAAGTTGCTTTTATTCTCTGCCCATCTTTTTCTTGATGCATCAGTATACCGACCGCACCCCGCTTCCGTTTCTTCTCCCTTGCTGCTCGGTTGCGCAGGACCCAGACACAAACATGGATAAATGGCTTGTTTTCTAGATCCTTGAGGTACACCTATTTCCTCTGCTATTAAATACTCTAATGCTTTAGAGCGTGAGCCGTTATTCGCAGCCCTCCTCGAGTAGTCGCTGGATAATCCCCATCGATCGGAGCAGCCGGAAGATGAAGATCTTATAAGGAATGGAGGGGCCGCCACGGGTGAAAGAAGGCAGGAAGTAGGCGTAGAAAATAGAGGAAATGGTGTTACTGGCAGAGGCATTGAAATAGCAGATAAAACCTGCCAGGGAAAGAAGAAAAGAGCAACAGGAAACCAAGATAGATAGGCGGTCGAGTGAAACAGAAGAAAAGAACGGGGAGGAAATGAAGGAACGCTGTTGCGGAAAGAGAAATAGAAAGATCGAAATGTCAAGCTACTCGGCTGTGGAAACTTCCACGCGCGCGATGCCACCCGACCGCTGTGCAGGCCGTGCACTCAAGGCCGCGACCGCTCTTACTGAGCGGCTGCAGCTCCGAAACGAAGTGTTCGGCGTTAGGGAGCTCAGCCAATTTTGCTTCTGTTGTTGGCCCTGGAAACACAAAACTTACGGTGGGCACATAAGACTTTTGATGTCATTTGAAGCATTGTTTCTTTTGTTCCCTTTGCTTTTTCTTTCTAATGACACATCTACTCATTAGCGTGCAGTCCTAAGACAATGGCCACACTAGGTTCACTTTGTTTTCGCCAAGAAGTAACGTGGTTTTGTGGCTATGGGTTGCGTGCTCGCACCGCTGTTTGAAAGCCCTGGACTCAATTCATCGCGCCTTCGGAAGAAATTTCATTTTCCTGCGATAGCACGTGGCGTCATCTGGCATACGATGCTTTCGCATTTGCAGCAAACCAAAAGCAAAGCACACTCCGACGGCGCAGAGCTGCCATTTTATTAGGATTTTATTAGTAATTTCAAGATAAATGAAAGGAAAAGCGTCCCAGAAAAAGGAGAGATTTGCCCAGCTGAAAGCCGATGCAACATAAATTAAAGAGGCATTCATCATGCTTTGCTGTCGATGCTCCCCGCCGTCAAGCCCCAGTTGTACTGCTGGCCGAGCGAGAAGCCGATGGGCGGAGTAGCCAGACGGAGGAAGGGCGGGCGGCGAAGAGCGTGCGGAAGATAGACTGCCGCCAGTGAAAGTGCGTAGAGGGCGAACCTTCGTGCAAGGAGTGCTGCGCTTACCTAGAGCAGGAAGCGCCAGCGCAAAGGAGCCACCGCAGCGGTCGGCTCAGGCCAATTTTCGAACCGGCTGTTGCCTAGTTCAGTTATTTCGCTCTTCTCCTACTGGCTGGCATGTTTATGCACCTCATCCTGGGGCTGAATTCAATTTATGTATTTGCTTTTTGTTTTTTTGTGGCACCGCGTTTATTGTCCTTCCCGGGAAAATGCTCGCCCACTTCCCTTTCCCCGCTACACTACGTTTCCGGCCAACCTCGTTGTGTTGCAGTTATCAGTGATAAGCATCAGTTTACCTTTCCTTCTCTCCGGCTTTCCTCCTCCTCCTTGCTGACATCTCTAGGACTTTGGTTTTCTGCTGCGCCCCTCCAGACTCTGGCACTGACCTCCTTTTTCATATTATCAGGGTTCTTCTTCTGGCTATCGCTCCCTGCCGTGTGAGTCACTTCTGCGTAGATAAGTTCGTAACCCCGGCTTACTGACCTATTTACCCAATGTTGCACATGCCAGTGCAGGTCCCATATGCACGTGTACAGCACTGGTGTATCCGACGTTTTCCTTTACAATGGCTAAGGCGGTCACTTCAACGAGATAGCATTAAAGGGCCACTGCCCAGGGTCCGGACATTTTTGAAAAACAAGCCTACTGCATAGATGAGGCATCGAAGATAACCTCTGCAAAATACTAGAGCCATGCGCGCCCCGAAAAGCTGCGAAAATTCAAATCAAAGCCCGCTCGTTCTTTCCTTCAACAAAAAGGGGCCCGGCCCACTACTCTGAACCCCGCTGACGTCAAGGGGGGCTACTTTCGCTAAAGGCACTCCATTGGTGCATCGTTCTGACTGACGGGAGAAGGTTGGGCGTAGCCTTGGCGTCGCGTCGTCTGCACAAGGCTTTCCGCAGCGCCTTCTGTTCTGGCTCATGCCTACAAACCCGCATGAAGGAACAAAAAAAAAAAACTGCGGAGGGAGCGTGCGGCGACAGCCTTGAACCCTAGCCATAAAAAGTAAAAAAATAGTAAAACTGAGTAAAATAGTAAAACTGATCTCGTGATCACCTCACGAGACGCTCTGCGTACGCGCTCCCTTCTCAGATTTTTTTCTTCTATGCAAGCCCTCCAAAACAAGGTTTTAATTACTAGTGCAGCAGAGCCTTTCCCTCGCTCGCCCACTTGACCGCTCCGCACACACACCGCTTATCTTTCGTGCATCTTGCGTACGCCTTGACTCCAATGAATGACATATGCTTTGGAGCGGAGAAAAGACACAAACACACAGAACACAAACACGCATGGAGAAAAGCAAACGGGCGGTTGCCGGGTCCGCGCTTCGCCGTGTGTTTCGAACACAACCGACTTCCGCCCCTCCGCTCGTAAAACGGTGGGGAGGCCTAAAAGAAAATGAAAAGGTGGCTCGTTAACTGGGAATGACAAACAGATGTATGAAAGGATGCGCTCGCTAACAAGTCTAGGTGGTCGAGCCGATCGCGCCTCTCGATCGTTCAGTGTGCGGAGAAAATGCAAAAACCAAGAAAAGAATTCTATTGAAGGCGGGGCCATGACGTCGCCCTGTGACGCACTCCACAGACACCACGCCTCCGGCTTACACCGGAGAAGGAAGGGGGGATTTTGCCTTGCCGAGCCTACTCGACGAGGAGCGGGAGAGAAAAATTTCGAGGAGGGAATGAAAGGAGAGGAGGCTCGCTCAAAGTGAGGTAGAGAGTGTTTGGGATTATGAGGTGGGCAGGGGCCCTTTAAAGGCCCTATTAAGAAGAAACTCTTCCCCGCAGGGGCGTCTGATTCATGCAGACGTTGGTGAGCTGCGACACCACGGGTTATTGAGAATCCGCAGGGACATCCCCGCAGGGCGAAGACGATAAGCAGTGCGCCATCACGAACCCAAGCACCCGCGCTTAGCCGTGCGTGGCATTGGCGTGTCCGGGGGAAAAGGGGATCCTGCTGGTTGAGCCGATGCCGAGAGTTTGGGCCCCTAAGGCCCCTCGGCGGAGGCAAAACACCACTTTGGCCCCAGCTTCCTGTAGACGGTACCTCTGGCTTGACCCGACTTTGGGAAATCGGCAGTCCCTTTCCTATCATCCCCTCTATGCTTCCCTTTCCTATCTCTTTCTCACAACTACCCTGTCTCCTCCGCTTTTCTCGTATTTTTTTTTTTCACTTTTCATAGGCGGCTAGGGTTAACCTTGTGTGGCGAAGTACCCTGGGTTTCGTCGTATTTGGTTATAGCAGTGGTGGACAGCTGGCGTGGGCAGGGATTGCTTTTCAAGTTCCTGTCCCGTCCCCTTGTTGGACTTCATGGTGGGTGGCTGGCACCAAGGCCGAAGAACATACTTTTTTATGGCTTCCTCACTGCTTTCAAATCATCGCTCTCTGAAAAGGGGGGACCGATGTCACATCTCAGTTCTTCAGCAAAAAGAAGACAACTTTTTCGAAGTACGACATCGTGCACAGTAAAGAAACAGAGAAGCCAGCTAGACAAATATCCCCGTTCTTTATTTCAAGAGTTCTTACCGATTACTTGGGCCCTAAGCAGAAAATCACAAAATTGGCTAGTGGTGAGCTTCTGCTCGAACTGCTCGACATAACTCAGATTTCAAAGCTTGCAAACATTGGAAGTTTTCGCAATATTCCTGTTTCTGTCACACCAAAGATCATTAAACACAGTACGTGTGTCATCTCAGACAATGAATTTCTTCACCTAACAGAAGAAGTAATGCTTTAAGGACTACCTCCTCAAAATGTAACTTGCGTCCATATAATTACAATCCGCAAAGACAACAAAGAAATCCCGAAAAAACACCCAGTCTTGATATTTGCCTCCTGCATTCTACCCCAGTCAATCGAGGTAGGCTATGCGAAAATCTCAGTTCGCCGTATATTCCCAACCCTAGACGATGTTTCAAATGCCAGAAGTTCGGCCACGGGTCACAAAGCTGCCGCGGCCGTAACACCTGTGCTAAATGTGCCTCAAATGACCACCAATCAGACGACTGTGATGCCACGCCACGCTGTGCAAACTGCGAAGGCGACCACGCCACTTATTCAAGATCTTGTCTTGGCTGGAAAAGAAAAAAAAATAAATAATTACAACAAAGACAAAAGAGATTATCACATTTAAAGAGGCAAGGAGGCGTTATGCAATGTCACAAGGCACCTTCTCCTTCACACCTTACACAAACTTCGCCGATGTGGTGCACGGACACGGCGCACCACACTGGTCACAGGCACCTGCCCAGCTCACACATAGTGATGCTGAGGCAGGGCCATCCGCTCCACCGGCAGATTCAGCGAGAGCTGCTATGCCACCCCCGAAAAAGGGCGCGCCGGACCAAGTCTGCAGCCCGCAAGGCTTCCCCCTTTCGGGAAAAGCCCGCAACCCCTCTGCCCGCGGGTTGTCCGCGGAACTCCACCGCCTCCACTGAGGCGACGGACACAAGTCAGAGCTCGCCTCCGCCGCTGCAGAGACGGAGCTTTCTTGATCCCAAGAAAGAAAAAAAGCGTAATAATAGCCCCTCAACAAGGAGGGACCTAAGGTCTCAGTACATTGCCTTCCGAAATCATCATGGTGTTCGTTATGCACTGGAACTTCCGTGGAATCCTAAATAACTGTAGTGATGCAACAGATCCCTTAAATTCTATATCTCCTGTAGCACTGTGTCTGCAGGAGACCAACTTGGTACATTCTCATAAAAAGTTTTTAAAAATTGTAAACTCTTTCGCCATGACCATGAACAGGCAAACAGGCTCTCTGGAGGCGTTGCTGTTGTAGTTTAGACCGCTGTTGCAACCCATGAAACAAAGCTCCAGACCAATTACGAAGCCGTTACAGTCACCGTCATTAGCTTTAAAACAATTACCATATGCACAGTGTATCTTCAACCAGACCTCACAGTAACACTCCATGACCTAGAAGCACCTTTCAATCAGTTACCAGAGCCATATCTGGCAGCTGTTTTCGGGTAGTGAACAGACAGACACTGAGGACGTTTTAGAATATTTTATTCTATGCAACAATTTTTTTTCTCTTCAATACGGGCAAACCCACATATTGCACCCCATCCTCAGGAAAGATGAGTTGCAAGACTTGTCTTTTAGCTCTCCATCCATTTTTACCGATTTTAAGTGGGATGTTCTTAATGATCCGTACGGAAGTGATCACTTTCCAGTATTAATTAACTTTTCATTACCACCACCGATCATTCCAACTAAACCACGCCGTTGGAAGATACACTTAGCGGACTGGCCACTATTTCAAGAAAAGGCCTGTCTGCATGCAGAAAATATTTTGTGATAATCTTAGCGTTTACGAACTAAATGAAATTTTTACATGCATCATTGTGGCTGCACGTCTAGCTATTCTGCAGTCGTCAGCAGTAGTGCGCGAAAACCACAAGGTTTGGTATAACCAAGATTGCAGAACCTGGGGAACTTTCCGTAGATACCCCAAACACGACAACCTCATAAATATTAAAAAGGCGAGAGCAAAAGCACGGTACATCCATCGCAATGCTGAAAAATCATCTTGGAGAAACTACTTATCATCTATAAAGAGTTCAGTTACATCGAAATAAATGTGGAAACAAGTCCGCAAACCTAATGGAGGCTTTTCTTCGTTCACAATTCCTTATTTAACAGCTCCGGATACACAAACAAGTATTGAGGAACAGGCAGACATACTAGAAGAACATTACTGTACAATTTCCAGTTCCTCACATTACACACATCTTAAAATATAAAAATGCAGCCGAAAAACAAAGACTACCGATAAGAGGCGGCACAAATGAACATTACAATACTTTAATTACACTAAAGGAAATCCATAGATAACTCTCAGCCGGCAAAAAGGCAGCGCCAGGCCCAGATGAAATCCATTATGAAATGCCTGCTCACCTCTCTGAAGGTGCTGTAGAAGCTCTTCTGAAATTCTTTAAAAAAATATTGCAGTCTGGAAAAACGCCAGAGGCGTGCAAAAAGGCCGTGGTTGCGCCATTCCTCAAACCTGGGAAGCCACCAACTCCGGCTATTAGTTAAAGGCCAATATCACTTAGGAGTTGTCTTGCTAAATGTTTTGAAAGTGTGTTAAATATTAGTTTAATGCTGATCCTTGAATCGCGCCAACTTCTTGATATCCATCAATGTGGATTTAAAGAAGCATGCTGTACAAATGACCATCTCGTCCGTCTTGAATATACTGTCCGTGAAGCATTCATACACACACAACACTGTCTGGCAGTATTTTTTGACTTGGGAAAGGCTTATGATACTACCTGGAGGTTTGGGACTCTTCGCGACCTCGCAGATCTAGGTATCCGTGGCAGGATGCTGAACTGTTTAAAAGGCTTTCTTTCTGACCATTCATTTCGTGTGCGTCTAGGTTGCACGCTTTCAAAAAAATTCATCCAATAAAATGGCGTAGCGCACGGGTGTATTATCATTACCACACTCTTTATTCGAAAAATGAACTCAATACCGCAAATAATCTCAAAGTCTGCCATGCACTCCGTATATGCTGACGACCTGGAAATTTCATGCACATCCTCCAGGTTATCGACATGCGAAAGACAGATACAGCTTACACTGAACCAACTAGCAACTTGGGCAGACGAAAATTGATTTCAGCTCTCTCCGCGAAAAAACAGTTGCCATCCTTTTCTCACTGAAACGAGGCGTGCAGATTCATCCCACTGTGCATTTGAATGAGATTGTTCTACAAGTGAAACAATAGCATAAATTCCTAGGCATAACTTCTGCCAAAAAGCTCATATTCCTACACCACATAAACACCCCCAAAAAGAAAGTTTCCCGATCTCTAAATATACTGAAGGTACTCTCACGGAAACACTGGTGGTCTGATAGGTTACGCCTTATACAGACCTACCGCTCCGTAGTACGGTCCACTTTGGACTATGGATGCATTGTGGATGGGTCTCCGAGGCCATAATACCTCAAAAAACTAGATCCTGTACAAAACCTATGTCTCCGTCTATCAACTATTTCATACAAAACATCCCCCATAAACAGTCTATATGTAGAAACAAATGAACCATCTCTTGAAAACAGAAGAGCAATGCCTACCTGTGCATATGTACTGAAAATAAGATCCCTATCAAAACACCTTTGTTACCCCATAGTTACCAAGTGTACATCTAGAAGACTGTTCAGTAATAAACTACAATCAATCAGACCTTTGTTATTCAGCTTTTAAGATGCATGTCACGAAATGGCAATACTAGATGATCTACCTAAAATTGCCTCGAGACACGATCCATTGCCACCATGGTACTGCCTTCCTGCTGCGCGCGACCTCACGCTAACAAATTTTCGTAAGAAACAAACACCACATGAACATCTACTATTAGAATACTTGGCTTTGAAAGAGAAATATTCAAGCTACATAGAGATTTACACGGACGGCTCGAAAACAGCGATGTACGTTGGAAGTGCCGTAGTACAGGACAAATGGGAAAAATAGTAAGATTGCCAAGTTATGTATCAGTTTTTACTGCCGAATGTTATGCAGTGTGTATGGCTGTGGAGAAAATAGCAGATGAGAACATAGAAAACAGTATAATATACACCGACTCTCTGAGCCTACTCACAGCGCTGCAGTCAAGAAATGCAGTTGAACCCTTACTAGGCAGCATAATACATAATATAGAAAAAGTCACAACACAAGGACATATGATAAGGTTCTGCTGGGTCCCGAGCCACGTCGGCATAGAGGGTAACGAGAGAGCAGACTCAACAGCAGTATGAGCTCAAAATGGCGAAATAAAAATTGGGAACATACCTTTTAAAGACTGCATGAAGATGATACCTAACAAATTAAAGAACAAATGGCAGAAGGAGTGGTCTAACGAACTGAACAAAAAACTACACTTCATAATTCCCATCTTGGGGGAATGAAAGTCATGCAGGCACTAGGAACGTTTCACTGAATTAATCTTATGTCGCCTTCGCATAGGACCCACACACCTGACACACAGCTACTTAGTTGCAAAAGAAGACAAACCTGTTTGTGAAAGATGCGGAGACGAGCTCACACTGAACCATCTCTTATTTGTATGTTGAAACCTAGAAAAACTAAGAAAGAAGTATTTTAGTCAATTTTATAAACAATACATTCTATTTCACCGAGCTCTACTCTTTAGCGATAATGCAATTGTTTACATTTCTCATGTTTTTAACATTTTACGAGAGGGCGGTTGTCTTAATAAACTGTGAATGCCTCACTTTTCTTTGATAAACTTCAGCCACTTTCTCATTCCTGAGAAGAAAGCTGAGGTGGCTATTTCATTGGTTGGGGTCCTCGACATCCTTGCCCTGCAGAAGATAGCCTCTGAGGTTACCTGACCTTTTTTAAAGCTTTTACCATTAGCCACCTAGAAAATTTTTCTGCCCTTTACCTTAATTAGGTGGTATGAAATAACATTTAGGTCCTTTACACTCCCCTTTTGTTTTTTTATATAAAATTCTGCAGAAGACAATTTTCTATACCTTGCGTTTGGCGCATGATGGGCTTAGTCGCCTATGTGCCATAAAACACGACACAACACACAAAACAACACAAGAAGAAAATCCGGTGTCGGCGTTGTCAGGGTCGGCGTTGTCAGGGTCATCGTTGTGAGCTAAAAATCACGGACATGGATCTGGAAGGCAGTCCCCAGAGAGCAACCTGGAAGGCAGGTGAGGCCTACTGGGTCACGTGACTTTGCGGCGCCAACCACCAACCGTGGCAGGTTGCAGTTAAATGAATGACTGGTCGCTCCGGAAGAGCAACCTTGGTCGCACAAAGAACACCGTTGGGAACCACCTGCCATCGCAGGCCAGTTGCGCATCGCTTAACCGCAGCACTAATAAGCAGCACAGGCGCCGATTGCGAGGGAGCTGGATGGTTCGACCCCCGCCCCCCCCCCTTCCCCCGGAAACTGAGAGATGGTGTCAGGGGGTAGCATATCTTCTGATACGGACTGACGCATTCACACGGGCGACGAGGAATCACTGAGAGCGATGTCACTGTTAGCAGCTGCACGCTTCAAGACAGGAACAGTGAAGTACACTTGAGCGAAAAAAAGCGCGCAGCAAAGTGAAATAAACAAACTCGTCCCGTCAGCCATTTTGTATCAGTGACAACGTATCGTTCGTCACTTGTCCATCTTGAACACAAATTTCACCAGAGTCACTGCCACACAAACACTTTTTTTATTCGATCATGCCACGTACGTTAGCCACCTTCCCGTAGGCACTGTGTAAATAAACGATTTTGTTTGTTTTTCTCCAGTCACTGTCTGCATCTCTGTTTCGTAATTTGATATAAGTTTTCATCGCAAGTAGCCCGTTTTATTCTTATTTGTTTCTCAAGATATTAGTTCCTCATGTTTGTGGGGTCTCGTACTTTATTCATAAGAAATTTGAACTACTTTCACCGCGCTATGACCAGCTTTGCGAATGTTTGTATTGTTTTCTAGTTCACTGCTCGTAAATTTTTTTATCGTATTGTGTTTGTTCGCTAAAATTCCCGCTGTTTGTTTTCTACGATTTATGTAAACCCAATGCCCTCTATAATGCTTCGGCGACGGGGGGTTTAGAAAATGGATAAATAAAAATGCGACGTTGGTCAAAACAGCAGAGCACGTGAGCGCGGAACTACACCACTTCGCAATTGTTAATTCGTGCCCTCAGAAAGAAATTAGGGTCAAACCTCTTTTAGGGCAGACCTCTTTTTTACAGTCATCAAGCAACAATATATAAAAAATTGAAATAAATTTAAGTTTACGAGGAGCCACGCTTTCTTTGATCTTACTTGAAATCCCCCTATCCATTTCTCCAGAGTAACTGGCTACCAGGCGCCATCTTCACATATGTTAGGCAATATCAACTATGCCAGATCAGCACACAGTATCTTAAACATCGTATTTAGGGTGCCTAAAACTGGAAATGACTTTCGATGTCAATCTGTGTTATGACGTTATGCAGTTTTAAAATCTGAAAAAAAGGCACATTCCCTTGCCCTCCGGTAGGCAGCATTGCAGTATACTCAAACGCACTGGGCTGCTCGTGAGTCACGAAAATCAGCGCACATTTTTCTTCTGCCGGCTGGGCGCGAAGGAAGCGCGCACACACCGCAGCATAGAGTGTTCGAGAAACATCGCAGATTGAAGGACTCTCACGCAACGTGCGGCACTCAGAGGAACTGCTCAGCGCTGTCCAAAACTGTAATATAGTGTACAAACAAATGTGCCATATTCCCATCCCTAGCTGCCTTCCCTGCTCACAGATGGTGCCACGCACTGCTATTCTTTGCAAAGGGGCCTTGGTGAATGTGTGGACTTCAAACCATTTGCCAACCATTATGTTCAGAGAGCTCTGGGGAGGAGCAAAGGGAAAGTGAGGGTGCTCAATTAGGTTTCCATATCCTTCGGACTAACGGAGGGCGAAATCCCAGACACCCTATTCTTCCACTTTTATTCAAATGAAGAACTGGCGGTATTCCGTCGTACTTGGTCTCTGTGTACTGCTGCAGACTGATGCATATATGTCAGAAGCATCCCAAGGCACGAATAAGCCACACAATCCACACAAGTAAAAAACGAAGGAAAGTATTCCGCGCGCAGTTGGCCAACAGCGTGTTTGGCTCCATTAGATGTATACACAAAGAACTTTTCATTTATTTCGTACGAGATATCTTTACAACGGACCTTCTCTTCTTGGCGTCAAACAATGCCTGCGCAGAGAGCAAGGCGGCGGCTAGGAGGTCCACGCCAGCACACAGCCGGTACAGGTTGTCGTATGAACCGGTCTCATCGCGAAAAGCTCCTGCATAAAAAAGGCAAAGGTTGTGATTGAAACTTGGAGGAAGTGGATTGAGAAGGGGTAAGTCGACAATTAGAATCGAAACTTTCTACATTAAAAAAGCCTGAAGGTTTTCCTATGGAGGATTCAGCCAAAAAAAGCACTGATTTGTCAGAGGCCCAAGATACCAAAAGGTTCGACAACCTGTCGTAGCGATATTCGGCTTTTTACCGCGAAAAGCCATTATAGGGAGCTCCTCGGCGATGGCTTTCATCAGGATTCTACAAGAACGGCTACGACGCAGCAGGAGCGCTCCTCACGGGCCATGGCTGCTTAGTCTGTTCGGGTAGCAGCGAAACGCATGGCGCGAAGTTCCTCCGCCATGGCGCGAGCTCGGCCGTCGTATCAGCCGAAGTCAGCATCCCAAATCCGGCGAAAGCAGAACTCAAGCCGTACATCACGGGGCACACGAAGACGCTGTATTTAGTCTCACAAATTATTTACAGCACTGTAAAACGTAGAATTCTCTCGTCTAATCTGGGTGAAAGGAAGACAATAAAAACGGTCTCAAACATTTCAGCACTGATGTGACCATTTTCTAAATAGTTATTGCTGAAACTGAAAATGGAGTTCAGGATGGTGTTTTGAAAGTGCAGCGAACGTTTCATTCGCAAGTAAAAATAACAATGAAAGACCGCGCGAACTCAGCAGTGCGGAAGCTTGCTTGGAGGTGGTTCGCCGAAGTTTGTAAACATGGCGTCCGCCGAGTCGGCCGAGCCCCTGCGCCCAGCAGTTGAACACTGGTGACTTTCCTTCCCAGGGATAGAACCACCAATCACAAGGTGAGGGGCGGTGAGAAACACGTTTTTTCATTGTACAATCATTCTGATTGGCTGAGATCTCAGTAGGCTTCACAGCGCTGCAAACGACTTGAGAGATGGAATATAGGTGTTGCTATAACATCGAACTTGCGCTGTACCTGAAGAAGTATCGCGAGATGTGGCGCATGCCAAATGGCGACACGACGCCCATCAAGCGAGCGGCTCAGCGTCTTTGGAAGCTCGGTCAAACAAATGTGTCATCTGTCCTTTAGTGGCGTGGCAAATGACGTCAGCAGGCGATCTCTATTTAAAAGTGACCACATGGGTTCAGCCGCAGCCGTCGTCATCGCGTCGGTGCAGATGGCTGCGGCGCTCGTTTTTGTAGCGAAAGCTACACTAAGCAACCAGAAACGCATTTCGCGGTGCCTGCCAAAGTCCACTAATGCGCATGCGCCGTTACCATGGAAACCGTGGCACCGCAGCCGCTGCGCCGCATTGCGCATGCGCAGATGCGCAGAGTGCCACCTCGCAGTTTGGATATAAGCCGGACATAAGCTAAAAGGTCCCCTTTCATTGCGTCGTCCAATCTGTCAGCATAAACTCAATTACTACTCCCTTTCCTCTAGAAATGCTCCTATTTCCACGAGTTCACCGCCTGTGCCTTGGCCATCCCCCGTAAGAAGGTATTTGCCATTATATTTGAAGCGAACCAACCAACCAACCAACCAACCATATAAGCCGGAATCGACGCGCTCACTCCTCAGACGCGCACCACGCAAGAAGGAGAGCGGGCGTGCTCATCCCGGCAGCAGTACAGGCTGCTTAAATTGACTCTTCCTACCCATAAGTCGTCGCATGGTACAAGGCCGGCCGACAGCGTGAAAACGAGGCGAGAAAGGCTAAGCGCGAGGCCGAGATGCCCGAAGAACGAGAGGAACGTCTCGCGAAGAGTCGCCGCCAAGCTGCTCAACGACAACGACGGGGTGTCGCTACCGAAATGACAGTAGACGAAACTGCTTTCGCTATGTATATCCTGGCCTAGCTGGACTAAGCCACTGCCATTTCTTCTCTTTCTTTTTTTTTTTACTTCTTCAGCTCTCTTCTCCAGTCACAAGCCGGTGATAGTGGCTCGTTTTTTTGGCATTCGAACGGCCCATTAATTTTTCTTTTCTTCCTCCGTATAATTACTTAAGGGCACAGGGTAAGCCCTATACTTCCCATGCATTTTAGGCCATGTTGAGGTACATGTTTCTCACCAACTAATAGGAGTACCCTGGTAATATATATATAATTTTTTCCAAATTTTGTGCGCTATTTATTGAACTAGAATAATTCAAATGTGTTGAAAATTTGATTTTTGATTTAATTTCTATCAATAGTACATAAATTTCGGCTTTCTTTGCACATTTGAAAATTCATAACAGAAAAACTGCTGAGTGAAAATGCTTAGTTCTAGTTCAGTAGTTGCCTACATTTATGTAGATGGTTGCAAAAGAAAATCAGCTGTCTGTCTTGAAAGACATTGGAAATAATGGTACCTTTGTAAGAAAAAACACGATTTTGAGGTAATTGAGCCTAAAGTGAAAAAAGATGTCAAAAATAAATTTTTACTCGCACAAACACATTCATAGTCATCGGTTTAATAGCCCCCTGCTTTGTAGTCACGGTCGCACACATTTTTTCACTTTTGGGCTTGTCTTTTTGTTTGCCAGGCCTCTTTTGTGAGCTGTCGTGTTGCTCGGTCCACAAAGTGCATGCGCATGTGGTCAGGTTCCCTCAGCCACTTGATGGTGTTGCGCCCTGGGTTCAATCCACAGGCCTTCAAAACGTTGGCCCCTGCGATGCTACCTTCATTAAATGAAAGAACAGCGTCCACTGCTGCCATCCTTAGGGTCCGAAGCCTAACAAACGCGCGCTTTGTCACAATTTCGATGAGCTCAACACTTGCACCGCACTGTCTGCACACACAACTCTGTGTAATTGTGGCACAAATGCCATGCATATCCATTAAGGCATATTCACTGCCGCTCTGTAGCACATCCTCTTCCTGGAAGCACACACAAAATCTTGGAATCTCCGATGATGTCGAGGAGCTCGCGCATTCGGCGTCTCATTAGGTCGTAGACTTCCTTTTGCTTTTCAACGATGAGGGTTGCCGAGAAATTCACGCCTCACGAAGGCCTTGCTTGCCCTGGGCATTTCAACTTATCAACAACAACCAACACCGGCAGAAAGTACAATACTCATCAAAAGGGAAAGCACTCCGACGCAGCTGCATGAAGGTTGCAGAAACATGGAAAAAACGTGCGCAGCGTCTCAGGATTGTCTTGGCTAAAAAAGACAGCTGTATAATAGTTGCCAGACAATTTTTTTATATGTAGCTGATTTCAGAAAAGCATTGAAATCAGGTAGTGGACTTTTTGCTTGAAAAAAATTGACGATAAACGCGGAGGGTATCCGGAGAAGGGGCGTGGTCGCTCACTAGTTGGTTTCGGAAAAAGCATTTTTCAGCCCAAAATATGGCTTTCTGAGTAAAGTGCGATTATGGAACATGTGTAGAAAGAACTGAACTTCTCAAATTGCAAAAGAAAAAAAAAGATTTTTTTTTATTTTACCTTACCCTGTGCCCTAACTCACACGAACGAGAAGCGGGTTTTCGCTGCCTTGCATTTACTTACTCCACATCATTCTTGCCGCTTCTTCGTTACCGTTGCCCAAGAACACTACAGTGAACGTTGAATATGGTGACCTCGTACAGGATGTGATATTCCTACCGCAAATAGCTTTTCGTTAGAACAAGCTGTTTAAAGCCGTCAGCGTAAACCTTTCTGAACGTGTGTGTTAGCTAAAAAGAGTTAGTTGATTAGATTTCACGTCCAGCCCTTGAAAGCAGGCATTCCTATTCCTGCGCTTCAAAAGTGCGCGCTCACAAAGAGCACCAGGTCTGTTCTCTGTTCTCAGACCAGAAATTATTTGATACCACGTATAGCGCTAACAAGGCCACGTTTTTTCCCTCAAGCCACCCTGACCGGAAGTTTTCCTAAAAAAGCAAATACTGACTTTCTATTTTGAAGGAACCCATGGCACTATCATTTCCTTTTTGTTTTCGCTGTGGTCTTCGTCCTAACATTGATAGGCGATATACTTGGATTTCTCGTGGTTTCATATTGTTCTTAGTGTTGCTAAGAGCGCACTAGACTGGAATTAGTTGCGTCGATTCTCATTTTTATCTCTTGGAGTGCTAGACGAGCCAGTCCTTTATGTCAAGTTTTAAATATGCGGGTCTGCAATTCGCAATAAAGAGCCAGCTTTATTTTCGTCTGTGCAATATGAACATGGATCTCGCAGGCAGGGCACAAATTAAGCACCTCATCGTGTCGTAAAGCGTGCGTTTCTGTCTGCCTAATACGGTCACAAAGCAGGCGCGGACGTCGTGGCCGAATTATTATCAGCACAAATCTGCTTAGCGCCGCGCAGTGACGGACAAAAATGTGCTTAAGGGCGCTATGATTTCGTACTGCAATAATATATCACACCTAGTTCACCGATACAAGCAATATCAGGTCACTGTTAGTTAGTTCAGTGCCAGGTTTTCGCCGAAACCAGCTGTCCCCTGCAATCTAAAAAATTTTACATCTTTAAAGGAAACACACTAACTTACCCTCACACCCTACACAATAGTAGCTTCTGTTATACGTGAAGTCGTCCTGCATCATAGGGTTTTTGGGGAGAGGTGCTTATGCCAAATATCCGCCATTAGCAAGGGCGTTCCTTTCGAAAATGTAAACCTTGCTTCACCTCAGTGCTGGATGGCTGACAAATTGAGATTGAGATGGTGTAAAAAAAAACAGAAAATATAGCCCTATCACATGTATTTTACGGAACTAAATGCGTTAGCGTACTTCCTGTGACATCACGTGCACGTGTGAAGCAGTAACATGCATTTTGGGCATTTTATCCACGTTTTACTGATGCATTGACGCGATTTTTAAGGCAGCATTCCACATGGCGATCCCAACTTAATTATGAAAACAGGACAAGCGCTGTGACGGTGCCGATAGTATGCGCTCTTGAGGTTTCCACTTCTATGCATGGTTTAAATTTTTCGGAGCCGAGAATATACATGCAGCGGAGACAAAAATGTTGGCTGACTGGCAGGTAAAAAAAAAAGCGAATTATTGATTTCTTTAAAAATGCCAACAAAACTGTTTGAATAATACCTAAGCCTTGAATATGGGTGTTTATTGGTTTTTTTTTATAATAACGTGCTCCTGTACTGCATCCATATCAAGGTAAAGCAGAGAAAATTATTACCTTGAAGTCTTGCGACAGTAATTTGCAAACGGAATACTGTCTGCGCGAAATAATTCTGCTTTAAACACCAAATCACGCGCAAGAAACACGACCAAAATTAGCTATTTCTTGAAGCAACCACTGTATCAACTGGACGAAAGGTAACTGTGGAGAAGTGAAGTTAATTACGTCTCCAGAAGAACTCGACCTCCACAAAACTGAACAAATTGAAGAAAGTGCCATTGCAGCCCATTCCAAAAAGATAAATGTTGTGTTATGCGATGTTTTATGTCCGAAAGCTACACCTGAGCTATCGGCGACGTCATAGTGGAGGGCTCCGTACCATTTACTGCAATCCGGGGTTCTTTAACGTGCAATGACATCGCACAACATTGGGGCGTTTTAGGCACGTAGTTTGTTCAGCTTCCGTTCTGGGCAAACTAGCAAAACATGGTCTATGCACCGCAGTGCACCGGGCAGAGAACATGAGCTAGAACCTGAAGCGAACATTTCTGTCTGCCAGTTGAATTCGGGAGCGGCGCTCCAGGTGAGCAGACACTACGGAAAATGCCTGCGTAGCAACAATGTTTGCCTTCTTTTGCTGCCGTGCCCACGGCCCGTGCTTGATTTGATGTGTAGTTTATGTGTTTCACTGCGATTCTTGTTGCTCCTGGGGGGCGACATCGAGGCGAACCCCGGACCAGATAGTTTGATTTCGGAGCAATTGAAGTTGATTGCGGCAGACATACAAGAAATAAAGAAGGGAAAAAATGCAACAAACCAGAAGCTCAACGTTGCTGAGAAGAAGCTGGAACAGATAGGAAGCCTTCAGGAAAAATTCATCGAATGTCCAGAAAAAGTAACTGAATTGGAGCAGCAGCTGTCAGTAATGACAAAAAAAATTGATGATTTACAGAATAGAAGCCGACGATCAAATCTGATTGTTTTTGGCATCAAGGAGCAAGAAGAAGAGTTTGACGAACAACTCCAGACAATAGTAACAAAAGATATTCTTGAAGATAAGCTAAACGTGACGGTATCAGGTATTGAAAGAATACATCGACTCGGTAGACGAAAGGCAGACAATGAAGGCAAAGATAGACCGGCGATCTTTAGGTTACTAGACTACCGTGATAAAGTGAACATTTTAAAGCAGTGTTCTAAACTCAAAGGATCTACCTATTCGGTTAGTGAAGATTTTTCACAAATTTTGCTCGAGGCCGAGTTCATGTCCCTGCTTTTGGCATACTGGACTCGCCCGATGCACCCCCACCCCGCCAAGTGGAGCTGATATGGGTGCCTGCGCACTCCGGAAATCCCGGAAACGAGGCCGCCAACCTTTTAGCCCGAGGTTCTTTAAACCGGGCTCAGGTGGCCTCGGATCGGGGATTCACGGAGGATCGCATGCACTCATTCAGTGAGCTGACCCAGGCATACAGAGCCTCTCGCCAGCTCTACCCCCCGCCCCACCCCTCCCTAGATAACAGACACGCAACACTCTGGCTCAGATTACAAACACATACTCTCCCCTCGCCCCTTACCCTAACCCACTATCATCCCTCCTTCCCCACTCCTGCTTGCGCCCTATGCCCAGAACCCTTCGCTTCTTCCCTCCACATCCTTTCCCTCTGCCCGGCGGACCCTCCCCCGCGGGACCTAGAAAACCTCAAGACCTGGGAGGACTGGGAGACCCTGCTGCACTCGGAGGACCCGGCCGTGCAGACCATCGCCACCGGCCGTGCTGCCAGTGTTATGGACCTCAGGAACATATATAAACACTTGAGTGCAGTGGGGTCGTGCGGGGACCCTGGGGCGTGCCCCGAATTCCTTTGTAAATAAAGTTTTTTCTCTCTCTCTCTCTCTCTTCACAAAGTGTCCGAGAGGTAAGGAAAAAGTTGTGGAATCGAACGATAGAAAATCGTGACAGGAAAGAAAAAGTGAGGTTGACGTATGATAAAGTTCTAATTAATGGTTGTCTTTTCGCCTGGGACAACGATAGCAACGACATCGTTGAACTAGAACCAAAAAACGAAGAAAGCGAAGTAGAGCACAGCATGGAACCACGGGTCACTCGGTCAAGGGGCCGCAAACGTTGATCAATCTGGACGTGCGCATTCTTAACGAATACGACGGTCCAGAAGCTTGCAATCAAGTCATGATGAATGAAGTAAAATGTAACGAAATATTAACAAACACGTCTTTTCGTTGTCTCCATGTAAATGCGCGGTCTGCCGTGAATAAAACTGCTGAACTTGAGTACCTGTTTAATAAACCAGACAAGTTTGAAGTGTTTATGATTACGGAAACCTGGTACTCTTGTGATGAAGAAGTCATTAATATACCCGGGTACAACTCGTTCTTCAAGAACAGATCATTAAATAGTGGTGGCGGTGTTTGTGCTTTAGTAAAAAAAGTGTATAAATTGTGACCTAGTGCCAAGATTTTCTTGTGTCACTTCTGACTACGAAATGGTTTGCTTAAATTTTGACCGTACTATTACTGCGGTTTTTTACCGGCGTCCTGATGGCCGCACTGCAGAATTCTTTTTTTTTCGTTTACGTATTTTTGAATTTTGTGAACTCTAACAACTTCTATGTCATTGTAGGCGGCGATTTTAATGTAAACCTGCTTTCCGATAGCAACACAGCAAAAGATTTTATTTTGCTGCTCTCCGCAAACGGCTGCATTAGCACAATTGGTACACCTACAAGAGTTACTATGCATACAAAATCACTCATTTACCATTTTATTACTAATTTTGATGAAAAGAGCGTTGTGTCCGCTGTCTTTCATTATGACCTTAATGACCATTTCCCAATATTGGTAGGGGTGAAACCAGGTATGAAGAACAAACCAGCGCGTGCTTGCTTTCATGAAGCTATAACTGAGAAAAACCTTGCTTCTTTCAGACAGGCTGTTTCAGATGTAGCCTGGTCTGACGTGCTGTCTATGACAGACGTGGAAGCCACTTATGATAGCTTTATTGATAAATTTAAAGCACTTTACACCGCACATTTTCCGTACAAGGCGCACGCAAGACCTCGCAAAGGGCGCAAGGAGTGGATGACGTCACAATTGCTCAAGGAGATACAATCTAAAGAAAAAATGTACCAAGACTTCATTAATACACGCGACCCCAAACTATTAGCAAGATGCAAAGTCCTCAGAAATAAGCTAAACAAAAAGTTAAGGCGTGCTAGGGATTCGTATTACTACGGCAAATTCGAATCATACCACGGTGATCCTCGAAATTTGTGGAACCAGATTAACAACGTTGTTTTACGCACACCCCAGACCAGCTCTCCTCAAGAAGTACTTATTCAAGGACGAAGTGTAAATGGGCAGGAGCTAGCAGAGGCGTTTAATCAATATTTCATCACCCGAGAATACCAAAGTTCGTCAAACGAGCCATATGATGCCCGCACATGTCAAAGTAGCGATTCTATGTATCTAAGTCCAACTACATCTTCCGAAGTATTCACTGCATTCATGAACATGAAGAACAACAGATGCCACGATGCGGATCATTTGCAGATACGGCCTGTGAAGCATGTGTTAGATATTCTAGCCCCAATTTTAGCACATATATCTAATTTAAGTTTGGAATACGGAGTGTTCCCACAGCGCATGCAAATTGCTAAGGTGACAGTTTTGTATAAGAAAGGTGACAAGCTTTGCGTTTAAAATCATAGGCCAGTTTCTGTGCTGCCAATCTTTTCTACAGGACTGGAAAAAATTATCCACACGCGAATATCGTGCTTTTCTGACAAACACCAAATAATAACAGATTCGCAGTTTGGTTTTATCAAACATAAATCTACCGAGACAGCATTACTAAGCCAAAAAGAGTACCTCTTACAGTGTTCCGAGGAAAATAAACTTGCCATTGGCGTTTTTATAGATTTTTCGCAGGCTTTCGGCTACAGCAGTCACAATATACTTTTGACAAAAATTAAGCAAACAAGAGAAAGGGGATGAGGGGCTCGTTATAAATATGAGAGATGCCATCAGCCACAGAAACCAAGGGACACGAGGGATTTTTAGTTAATTTATTTATTTTGTGCTGTTCTACGATTTAGAATATTACTGACTATGTTATCGCTTAAAGCTAATGGATTAGAAAAGCAGAAGAAAAAACAACCATATGCCGCCGGTGGGATCCGAACCCACGACCTCCAAATTACGCGTCCTGTGCTCTACCGCTGAGCTACGGCGACGGCTGTCAATTCTTCTGCTTTCGGGGGTGTTTATGTTTTACAAATAACCTGACCTTCAGAGTGTTCAAAAGCGCCACCCACGCTCTTAAGCGGCGGACGTAACACGTCCTGAGTAACCGCTGATGTGACGTAGAACGTCATCGAACGGCGAGAGTGGAAGCTGTGTGAGAACCCCCTTATGCTTCCTATGGCGTAAAGGCTGCCAGAACCGAGGCCCTTCCTAAGCAATTAAGCAAACAAGAGAAGGGGGATGAGGGGCTCGTTATAAATATGAGAGAAGCCAGGTTACTCAGGACGTGCTACGTCCGCCGCTTAAGAGCGTGGGTGGCGCTGTTGAACACTCTGAAGGTTAGGTGATTTGTAAAACATAAATACCCCAGAAAGCTGAAAAATTGACGTGCTACGTCCGCCGCTTAAGAGCGTGGGTGGCGCTGTTGAACACTCTGAAGGTTAGGTGATTTGTAAAACATAAATACCCCCGAAAGCTGAAAAATTGACAGCCGTCGCCGTAGCTCAGCGGTAGAGCACCGGACGCGTAATTCGGAGGTTGTGGGTTCGGATCCGACCGGCGGCATGTGGTTGTTTTTTCTTCTGCTTTTCTAATCAATTAGCTTTAAGCGATAACATATTCAGTAATATTCTATATCGAACAACAGCACAAAATAAATAAATTAACTAAA
Source organism: Amblyomma mixtum (assembly GCF_055824585.1). Lineage (NCBI taxonomy): Eukaryota > Metazoa > Arthropoda > Arachnida > Ixodida > Ixodidae > Amblyomma > Amblyomma mixtum. Next base: position 184,524,503 of record NC_143013.1, read on the forward strand.
AATCCCTCGTGTCCCTTGGTTTCTGTGGCTGTTCGCTTCTCTCATATTTATAACGAGCCCCTCATCCCGCTTCTCTTGTTTGTTTAATTGCTTAGCGAGGGCCTCGGTTCTGGCAACCTTGACGCCATAGGAAGCATAAGAGAGTTCTCACATAGCTTCCACTCTCGCCGTTTGATGACGTTCTCCGTCACATCAGCGGTTACTCAGGACCTGCTACATCCACCGCTTAAGAGCGTGGGTGGCGCTGCTGAACACTCTGAAGGTTAGGTGATTTGTGAAACATAAATACCCCCGAAATCTGAAGAATTGACAGCCGTCGCCGTAGCTCAGCGGTAGAGCACCGGGCGCGTTATTCGGAGGTCGTGGGTTCGGATCCCACCGGCGGCATGTGGTTGTTTTTTTCTTCTGCTTTTCTAATCAATTAGCTTTAAGAGATAACATATTCAGTTATATTCTAAATCGAACAACAGCACAAAATAAATAAATGAACTAAAAATCCCTGGTGTCCCTTGGTTTCTGTGCCTGTTGGCTTCCCTCATATTTATAACGAGCCCCTCATCCCCGTTCTCTTGTTTGCTTATTTGCTTAGCGAGGGCCTCGGTTCTGGCAGCCTTGACGCCATAGGAAGCATAAGAGGGTTCTCACACAGCTTCCACTCTCGCCGTTCGATGACGTTCTACGTCACATCAGCGTTTACTCAGGACGTGCTACGTCAGCCGCTTAAAAGCGTGGGTGGCGCTGCTGAACACTCTGAAGGATAGGTTATTTGTAAAACATAAATACCCCCGAAAGCAGAAAAATTTTACAGCCGTCACCGTAGCTCAGCGTCACCGGACGCGTTATTCGGAGGTCGTGGGTTAGGATCCCACCGGCGGCATGTGGTTGTTTTTTCTTCTGCTTTTCTAATCAATTAGCTTTAAGCGATAACATATTCAGTAATATTATAAAACGAACAACAGCACAAAATAAATAAATTAACTAAAACTCCCTCGTGTCCCTTGGTTTCTGTGGCTGTTGGCTTCTGTCATTTTGACAAAAATGTTCGACTACTGCTTCAAGGGTCGTGTCCACACGCTTCTTACGTCATATCTTGCACATCGCTTTCAGTTTGTTGATATTAATAGCTGTCGATCATCAGTAAAAAAAGTACCTGCTGGCGTACCTCAGGAAAGTATGCTTGGACCACTTCTTTCTAACGTGTATATCAATGATATCGTTAATCAATGCCTGCATGTGAAGTGCGTTATGTGTGCAGATGACGTCCCTCTGTTTTTCTCATCAAGCGCATGTTAAGATGTGATAAACGAGGCCAATAGGACACTAAGTACACTCCATCAATGGTCCCTTGATAATCTGTTGAAAATTAATGTGAATAAAACTAAGGCAATTATGTTGAAACCAAAAAAAATAAAAACGTTATTCTACCATGCGATCTTAAGCTAGGTTTGGAAACGATAGAGGTTGTAGATAATATTAAGATATTAAGGGTTCATTTCAACAGCCAGCTACGCTGGGCAATCATGTTAACGCTGTAATCAGTAAGCTTTCTCGTGATCATTAACCGGCATCGTCACATACTTCCATGCAAATTTAAACTTCTCCTATATAAATCGCTCTTTATGTCCCAAGTGAACTATGGGCACTTAGTTCGGGGAACAACCACAGGTACCTATAAAAATAAGATTTATGTTTTACAGAAGAAGGCTCTGCGTGCAGTACTTAATGTCGGTTCTCCTAGAAACACATGCGATTTATTCCACCAGTTCAATGCCATAAAAGTATCTGAAATGTATAATGTTAGGCTAGCTGAAAGATACCAGAAAGACATAAAACAAGATATGAATTACTTGCGTGACACGGCACACCTTTCACTAAATGTACAAGTTTATCCTAGCAGACGCAGCGAACTGTGGCATATTCCAACCTGCCGCACAATATATGGTACACATAGTCTAGCAAACACGTTGCCCCGTCTTTTAAATAAGTTTCCAACTGCAGAAGTTGATCTTTAACGTGCATGCCGCCAAGTTATACACGATGTATGTGCTACTTTATAGATTCATTGCTTCTTTATCTCTTCACTGCTTCTTTATCTCTTTCGTTTCCGTATAGTGTTGACCTGATTTGAGCAACCGAAATCCTGTTGTTCGATGACGTGTACTTTTCTGTTTCCTTTTTTTGTTACCATTTTTTGTTGTACACTTTATTCCTTGTCATTTTTTCTAATAATACGCAAAACCATTTTTGATAACTATTGTTTGCATTTTGAGATGCTACTTGTGTAAAACATTTATATGTTACCTGCTGCCCTACAATGTAATGGCCGAGGGGCACGCCAAGCCACAATTTCTGGCTTTTTTTCCCTCGGCCCTCACCATGTGTACATGGGAAATAAATTGAAATTGCAATTGAAATAGTGGAAGCACGCTGTGCGAGCCTTTGAGAATGCCAAGGTGAGCGGAAGGTCTACTGGACAGCAGAAATATCTGTCGAGCGTTTCGATCAGACCCTCCAGTCCGCATTTCGCCTCCTCTTCGGTATGCGTTTCTCTCAATCACCGCTCCGTTTTGTTGATTCATTTAAGTTTATACGAACCAGCGCCGCAGGCCTAGGGGCATCGTGCCTATCCGACATACAACACCGCACCCTCCCGCCTCTTTGCTTCCTCTCTGAGCCACCCCACTACGAATGCCCTGGCACCGTCCCCATGAAAGCTTTCGAATGCGTCGCTTGTTGGTGAAACGAAGATTGCCCGGGTTACCAGTGCAGTGCGTAAGTCGAAAGGCCCACATCGGAGAGGATCATACGTTCTGGCGTCACGTTCCACGGTAGAAAAATAGGCTCTTGCTGAAGCCGCACTGAACAATGCCCTAAACAAATCTTGTATTCACCGTCAGGAGGACAGCGCCGAGGCCCAACTGACACGGTTGCGTGAGGCTGGTTTCCCAGATGAGCTCATCCGCCGCCTTGGCCTCGAGGTAATGGAAGAAATTTGCCGATCTACCACAACGAGGCTTCCGAGAGAAGGACGTAAGTTAGCTGTCATGGCATATGTGCACGGTGTCAGCCTCGCGCTAAAGAAAGTGGATGAGCGCGCTGGTATGAACTTAGTATGCAACGCGCCCAGCAAAGGTGCTTCAAAGACAGCGCTGTGTTAGACAAAGCACAGAGAAAAATGCATTGCATGCGACAGTGACTTGGTTTACAAGATCCCTCGGTCATGCGGGGCGTCATACGTTTGAAAAGAAGGTTGGCGTGTCAACATTCGTTTATAGGAGCATATCGGCAACACTACGACAGGATATGGCAGCAACCTAGCGAGCAACCTAGCGAGACACTTTCTACAATGTAAACATCCTAAGGAAATATAACCAACAGCTCCTGCCCAAGATATACGAAGCGTACATCATACATAACTATTGTTCAACCTGCGTAAGCATGTCATCACTAAAGTTAACGTAAAAATAAATTCACAAACTGGATAAATAATCACGACAGCTGTGACAAATGACGACTCCATGAATTTTTTTCTCTGTATTTCGGATGATGCTTCCTGTATTTATTTCCAGCAAAGCAATTAATTTCTCACTTGTATGTGTGTCTTCTGTGATGTATCTGTGTCTTTTTATCTATGTCCTGCTACCCTGTGTGGTTTTGTCAAGATTCGTGCACAACCTGGCCCGGCTGCTTTCTGTGAAATAGTGAAGTGACCTCGTGCAAATTTTTTTTGCTGGATTGTTGTGTTTACTGGCTGCAGATACTGGAGATACGTTAACTTAGCATTGATGACTGTCTTTCGAGATTTAACATACTTGGTATATAATGAATTCATGTTTTGTGTTGTTGCAGCGGACCACAGTAATGGAAGGGGTTGCGTCGCTGACTCTGACACTGACACCAACTTTTCTGCTGTCACAGTGAATGTTACACCCTTACTTGCCGTTGGCGTTATTTTAAAGCATTACAAAGTGCGCTATTATTTTCGTCTTGGTTGTCGTGCTCTTCTGTGTCATTTGTAGTCAGTTCACTCTCCGGCCAAGCCTGTGCTTTGGAATAGGTTGTAGCAGTTCCTGCAGAATTAATTGCATTGTCTGACCACCTTCATTCAATTTCCTAATCGGTAGCCTTTAGCTAAAATACGGTTTTATAACGCCGTTTAAAGCTATTTTCTCTAAAACCGCAACGGCCTTTGGAATGGTTACGGGAATAACAGCTGGTGCTTGCTCGCCATATGGGCAGATTTTATTATTTCTGTTAGCTGTAGCATGCGTAATATACACATCGTTAATGAGCAGCGCTTTCGCATCTTATAAAGATAATTCAGCAATGTAAAGTAATATGAAATTTCTACTGTTTTTGTGTAAGATGGTGTCGGGCACCATGCATGCCGTTCGCCGAAGAAAATGCTGAGGTGGCTAAGAACTTGTTCGTCGAGACTTGATGACTACTCAGCAGGCTCACCGCTGCTTTTCCCCCCATGGCTGCCATAATGTCAGTATTGTGGACGTTCAGCATAAGCTACCTTAAGTTTGCGCCCAAGCTATTATGCATCTGAACACTTATTCCTGGGAGCTAGCGCCACAGTTCAAGCCTTACTCAAGCTTTTTTATAATTCTGCACAAGCATGATTTTTTTACTTTGTTTGCTCCCAAAAATTAGGAGGTAGATGTAAGTGCAGCCGAATCTTATTGTTGCAGCACCATAAGGACAATAAAAGCAGGTATGGTGAAGTTATGCCTTGAAATTACGAAGGATGGCAGTAAGGAATCCATTGGCAAAGCTTCAAGAGCTTTGTTTATGGATGTGTTTTGTTCAGATAATAAAATGTTTTATACAATGCGGCACTGTTGTGATTTGTGTATCAATAAATGTTTTCCGTAGGTGCACAAAGCATATCTAATGCTATGAAGAGCTTCGGTAGTACAGGTATAATACATCATTTAGGCATTATATTGGTAAATTTAAAGCACACTTAAGCAAAGTACTAAAAGTGACAACAAACTATGAACCTACTGCATGCATTTTTCCTGAAGGGTGTGAGGGCCAAAGAAGCCCTAAAATTCAATGGCTCGGTGGTAATAGAATATTGCCACGTATCATTGTAGTGTTTGTTCGTTCACGCTCAAGGCTGCAGGAAAGGGCTGTTATCATTTTTTTTTACTTGCAAACGAAGCTCTTTATTTGGGCTGACTTGCGCCCGCAAAAGAACTGACTCACTCGGTGGCGGCGTAAGCAACAAGCGTGCTCGTCAATCGTCGAACCACGAATGCCAGCCGCTCGCGGCATCGCTCAATTTAAAGCCGGCAAAGAAACTTCCAGATAGCAGGACAAGATCATCTACAGTAATCTGGAAAAACCTAGATGCAGCCTTCCATGGCTGCGATCAATCGAGATTAGACTGGTCGCTTCTCGCGTCACGAACAAAAATGATAACAGCCCTTTCCTGCAGCCTTGAGCGTGAACGAACAAACACTACAATGATACGTGGCAATATGGTTCGCCCCATCATCTTTCGGTAAAGTTTTTTTTTTAATTTACGGGCTGGTTCTTTTGCGGAACACTCCGCGTGAAAGGTGTTTGAAAGCACAAGACTAACATCAAGGGCCGGGTGCAAGGCTGCGACTTACAGACACCTGGAATCGTATTTAAAGGTGTTTTATTTTTTACACTGTGCTAGAACTGGCCCACTCTTAAAAGCTCCGCCTCTGCTGTTGCTGCTCTACAGCGAACCCGTCACTTGCAGTTTCAAACAGGCGTGGTGCAGAATTGCCTTGCTTCAGAGTTGAGCTTAAATTCAATTTTGGCGCGTGTGACCAAGAAGCCACCAGGACATGCAATAATTATCATATGTTTAGAAGAATGGTCCTCAAGACATCATGACTGGGCTGCCAAACAGCACGAGTAAGCAGTTATGGCGTTGCTATAGAGAAAGCAATAGTGCTCCAGGAGCTAGCATCAATTACTACAAAAGCATTACTTTGCACATTCAGTTAATTCGCTCCGTTCGAGATCTTCGGAGAAAAGTTTTTACTGCATACATCATTCGCAATAGGGCTGGCTTAAGGTGTTTCTTGTGATCAAGATGACGTTGTTCATACGCTAATCTAACACTGCGTCACGTATTGCCGCTCGGAGTAAACACGTCACTGCAAGTTATTTATAACCTCTCGTTTAACTCAGTGTTGTCACTCTGGGGTTCACGTGAAGTCGAAACCACGTCGTACTGCATGAAGAGATCGGTTATTTTCGCACCGGTCATTTTCGAGTCGAGATATGTTTGTTTGTAGTACCCACAGTCACCGAAGCAGAGCCTGTTAGAAATGTTCTACCCAAACTTTTCAGCGCAAGTACTCTACTCAAAGCGTTCTGTACCCAGTACGCTTATTATTATCATCACCGAAAGCATTACACTAAGTTTCAATGAGGAAGCCTTGATGATGACTCACCCACAATAGAAGGTTCACAGAAAAGCAGCGGAAGAGTTGCAAGACCCATGAGACCCCATGACACTGCGACGCTTTCAACCCCTAGAGAGTCGGCCACAAGAACGGGCTTGAAGGCGTTGAGGTAACCCTGCTGAATGCCAGCCACGAAGGTCACCGCGCCTACGGCCCACACGCCGCCAACGTGCGGCATCAGCCAGAAGCAGAGGGACAAGAGAGTCAAGCTGAGGGCAGCGATTGGGCTCCGGCTATGGGCCACTTTGTCAGCTATAATCGGAATCGCAAGGCGCCCGAGAAACCCGCCCAGGCACTGAAATGTCACAAGTTGAGCTGCGGCGGTGAGCGAAACGCCTTTGTCCCTGGCGTAGTCGACGATCGTGGAGCTCAATATAGGGAGTGTGAAATCGGTAGCAGCCATTGCCACTAAGAGCACGTAAAAGCACGGTGATCTCAATACCCTTAGAGCCTGTGACATAAAACCAAGAGCAATGAAGCTTCGTTGCAGACTGTCTTGTGGCTGTTGCGAGCATGCTAGAGGTGTTGGTGGGAGATCTTCTGTTCCGAAGACGTCAGCGCTTGTGGTTACGTGGTTACTGCTGTTTTCAAACTGTTTTTGACGTGCGCACTGTGGTTGCATGATGGCATCGCGAGAACTGTTAGACATGTCTGTCTGCGCGCTGCCCCCGTACGTTGTAACTTCACCTTCCTTCATTAGTTGGGCAGGAGCTCTCCCGCATGTGCGCAAGAAGCACGTTGTAGGACGGGCGTATTGCAGGAGTAGAGACAACGGAATCATATTCAGCACTATGCCTCCGGTCAAAAGGAGGGTGCCTCCTAGGCCATACTCGAACGCTAGGTACGACAGCAGCGATGGGCCGACGATGCCTGAGAGCGAGACTCCCAGATATTTCAAGCCTGTCGCTGCTCCTCTGTACTGGTCGAAGCGTGACACGATGTAGACGGATGTTCCAATCACGGTGATGCCCACGGATGCTCCTGTCAAGAATAAAGAAAAAGAACAAATGTGTGCATACGTCTACAGCGAGCGAGTTTTATTCAAGAGTTTTTTTTTCTGCCATCTCATAAATCAGGAAAGGCGCATTTTTTGCCAAGCACTGAGCACTGCCGAGGATGAGTTCCTGAGTGCACAGTAGAGGCTTGGGGAGCAACTCTAGTTACACTAAGAGAGAGTGACCATTGGAGACAAATGATAAATCTTATGTAGCAACACTTACGTTCATCGGGTGGCTGCAAGTATGTAAGCCCTAAGCTCCAAGGAGCGACTATGTGGGCAAGTAACAAATCTTCCTACATATTCGCTTCGCCGAGCGGCTTGCTCTCCTTCTTTCGCTTTCCTCTAGTTACACGCAACTTTGAATTTCGTTCACGTAACCGACGCCATATGCTGACGCCATGAAATGTATGAAACTCACTTTTAGCTTATAACGAAAGAGGTGTTTGCATCATACACTGCACGATCTGCGATGACGACACTATAATTCACAACAAATATACAGCCGACTGAGGCTATTGATGGCGTGGGTGACGGCCGTGTTTTTCGTGCTCCTGCAGCTTATGACGGAGCAAGCTTACGAAAATATCAAATCTAAACACAGGCCCACTAAGCCCGTGCTTAATATTGAGCTTTCCGCAAGTTTGCAAGTTTTTTTTTTTTGTCGTAAAGCGCAGGAGCCCAGAAAACTCGGCCATCGCACAAACTGGCTGCAAACTTGGCGGCCTGTAAAGTACGTCATTCTATTAAAGTACTTAACGAAATAGCGTAAGATTGCTTTTGTTTCGCAGTTGCTCATTACTAGGATCACTGGACTGCGCCGAGCCGGGCCTTTAAGCCCAGGTGTCTGTAGCTCTTTAGCGGCAGCCACTCGGTCATTACCGCTATTCCATAGTCATGGATAATCTTAATGCGCCAATTTTAATGTTCAGAGCCATGCGCCACGTGGTGATCGGCAAGGGAACTAGAAGCGCTTCTCCGGAATTTCTGGTAACGGATGGGAAGTCATACACGATGCGACTGCTGTAAGATACTGTGTCACGTTCCAGCTTGCCTAGATGGAACACCACACGAACTGCCACAGCATCAGCGCCGTGTTCATTTCGAATCTTGTCGTGTATTTGTGCCCTTTCTCCATTACGTTCCTGCTTACGTCAGTAACGACTACTACTGCTCCGCCACTTTCATATGCACACGGTAGATTTGATTGCTCTACTGAAAGCCCCTCTAGGTTTTTTTTCTTTTCTGAGAGGAAAGGTTAATTCAGCTTACATAAAAACACCAGCATGGCGTGGCGAGCACACCTCTACATGTTCTCAGTATACTAAGAGCACATACCGTACAAGAATCCCAAGGTTACAGTCATCCAGGTCATATTTGAGACAAACGCAGACGCAACGAGAGCCACGGGACACATGATGGCTCCAGCCAGGATCGTGTTGTGAATGGACACTCTGTCCTGAACGGCTCCGAGTGCGAAACCTCGAAAAGAAAGACACACGTCGCGAAGAGAACAATGTCACATGGAAAGCTCCGTACCAATCTTGTTTGAGCCTCGAAGCAATATGCCGCCGAAATCATAAGCTCACCGGCAGGTCCAGTTTCGCAGAAATTGTAGCAAAAGAAAAGGTGGCGGATAACAAAGTGCGCACTGAACTCAGAATATTGTGCTAAGAAACCCATTCGGTCACTCCATATCAAACGTCTGATGTAGGGCTATAACCCACAACGTATCTGTGTGAGGAAAATTCACGCACTTTCATTATTTTGCAAGATCATGAGGTCTGGTGAAATATTTGTAGCAAATACAAACTACGTGTTTATGCTCCATTTAAGTATTGGAGTTAGCAAAAAAATAAGGCTTAAGAAAATTTCAATTCCAGAAAAATTCCACATTGTGAACCAGGCCCACATAGTGGGGTCGAAATGCATGTTATTTTAGCAATATTGTTCGACGCTCGATATTTTTCAGCAACCCACATTCCTGGCATGACGCACTTCCAGCAAACACTGAATTTCCGAAAAAAAAAGAAATTAGGGACGGTTTTTTATGTCGTTTTTGCATATGTTTAGAAGTTTTCTCACAACGTGTCACAAGCTAACAGGCTCTTTTACCAAGCTGCCTATTCTCATTATTTATGTGGTTAGCTTTTGATTCACCATATTTAGGCTATTTTAAACAAAACGGAGTACGTTGTTTCTTTGCGGATCATTATTGAGCGCTATAGAGATATACTACTGAAAAGAAATAAATTTACCTCTGGAGTTTTAGCATTTTCGCGTCAAAAGTTTTATTTGGTCAGAAGAAACCATTTTTTGATGCCTAGATGCACATAGAATGCACTGGCAACGCATGTCAAGTTGCGAAGCGCTACTCCTTCGAAAGCAAATTTAATTACCTGTTATGTTATCATGCAGTGTAACACTGTTAGTTTTGTTAAGGAGCAGGAACATCTATAAGGAACATCTATTGAATAATACTGCATCTAATATTGTGAGTGACGACGAGGTGAACGAAGTGTCTCGGTGGTGCGATTGTTCTGGGTTTGGGAGCCCTGTACCCTGTGCTCTGTGCAGGCCCTGTGCTCTCGGCCTGTGCGCTCTGCCAGGGTCGTTCTTCCATCGTTCTCGCCTTTGTCAACGTAACTTCTTAGGTGGAGGTGCGGATTTTACACTCAGCCCACCACGGACCTTCGGAGTGGTCGTCCGACGGACTCTACCACCATGGCTCAACCCGACGAGTCAAGGAGCGCCACTACCGCTACTTCCGTCGTCATGGCTTCTCCTCGCTGCCTCGGAACTTTTTCCGGCACTGATGGCTCAGATGTGGAATACTGGCTTAGACTCCATGAACGCGCCAGCACCTATAACAGGTGGCACCCTATATTAATGTTCGCCAATGTCATCAAAACTTTGCTCAATTCCTGGGCGAGGGTGTGGCTCATCACTGAATAGTCAGCACCAGTATCAAGTAAAGCGATGGTGTCAGTTCCGTCAATCGTCACACACAAATCAGAAGTAGCGCGTCGGATGCTGTCGCTACCCTGCCCCGGTGAGGAATCAGCGTATCGGTATATCGGCGGCGGAGGATCTTCAGTTTTCCCGACAGCAGCGGCCTTGCCTCCGGAGACCGCTGGAATTAGTTTTCCCGATGTGGACTGGGGGAACGCCGCTCAGGCGTCTCGGCGAGGGCATGGGGAACGGTAACGCAGCGAGGTGACGACCTAGGATCGTAGCGACCGTATGTCCCAGGCCTCTGACGGGCCGACAGATGAGCTTCAATTTCGAATGGTCGTTCGCCATTCCGGGGGCAAGGGTCGTCGGGCGCGAAACCACGCAGACCCACTCGGCGGTACGGGCAGGCCCTGTAAAGATGTCCCGCCTCACCACAGTGGTAGCAAAGGGGCCGCCGGTCCGGTGCACGCCACACATCACACTTCCGTGGCCGCTGGTAAGCTGGTCGATCAGGCACACGGGAAAGACCAGACGGCTGCGCTGCGTGAGTCGCGGTATTCACGTCGTAGCCTGACGTTGGGGCCCGGCAGAGGACAGACGCATAGGTAGGTCTGACCTCAGTCTGTCTTGGGATCTCAGGCAGTTGTTGCTGCTGTGCTGCTAGGCGCACCTCGTCCCGGACGACTTCAGACAGCGATGTAACAGACGGCGCGCTGGGAGGCAGCTGGAGGGCTTGTAATTCCTCCCTGACGATCGACCTGATTAGGTCCCGTAAAACGGCCGCATCACTCCCTAGCGGCATCGAAGAAACAGCGGGCCCAAGCGTGCTTACATCCCGATTGTACTGCCGGGCTCGTTGCAGGAGCGTCGTCTCCATTGTAGTCGCTTCCGTGAGGAATTCGGCAACAGTACGCGGTGGACTGCGCACAAGACCGGCGAAAAGCTCCTGCTTGACCCCGCGCATGAGGTGGCGAAGCTTCGTCTCCTCCGCCATGGATGGGTCAGCACGCTTGAAGAGGCGTGTCATGTCCTCCACATACATGCGGACGCTTTCGTTAGTCCGCTGGTTAAGGCCGATTCACACGACGGACCGTTCGCCCGCGGCCCGCGCACTACGTGTGCATACGTCAGCACTTTGAGGGGCGCGCTGTCGGCCGCCATCCATCCATGCATCCAGCGCGCCTCTCAAAGTGCTGACGTATGCACACGTAGTGCGCGGGCCGCGGGCGAACGGTCCGTCGTGTGAATCGGCCTTTACGGGAGCGAAGCGCAGCTTCAGCTTTCTCCCGGCGGTCTGCGTTGGGGAATGTAGCTAGGAGATTTTGGCGAAATGCCTCCCAGGTGGACAGGTTGCTCTCGCGGTTCTCGTACCATGTCCTAGCGGAGTCCTCGAGCGCAAAATACACGTTATGCAGCTTACGGTCGTCGCTCCAGCCGTTGTAGCGGGCGACTCGATCGAAGGTGTCTAGCCAGTCTTCCGCATCTTCGTACACGTCACCGTGAAAAGATGGCGGTGTTCGCGGCGTGTGGTAGAGGATGGGCGCCGGGGACCTACTGTCTGTGGCCATTTCCGGTGGGACCGCCGGTCGAGGCTGCGTCATCCTCGTCGGGTTGGCAAGAGGCCCGAACTCAGGCGACTCACCGCGGAGGCGGCGGCTTGGGCGCTGATGGACCGGTGTGAGTTCCGTCTTTATCTCGTAGGTGTACGCAGGTCGGGAAGCGTACCCAGCACCTCCACCAGATGTGTAACAGTTGCTACACTGAAAAGTAACTGCAGCGGCTGAACGAGGGCACCAGAGAAACGGACCTCCACTTCAGCGTCGTCTACTTCTTGCGGCTGCGATCTTTTTCCTCTTCTACGTCAAATCCTCGTGTCAATATTACCTCAATAGTACGGCACGAGTGTGGTGTGAAACCCGAAGAGGACCTAACAAGCCGGGACAACTTCAAAGAGAAGTTAAGAGCCCTGTTCGGTAAGCCTGATAATCGGCAGTTCGGCGCCAAAAAAAAATAGCTTGTGTCTCGAGAACAGTCTCCGACGGAAAGTTAAGTGCCCTACAGTCAGAACAACCTGGCTCTTTGCCACAAGGTCGTGGGCATAGAAAATCTACACCCTATATCGGTGACCTCTTGCGTGGGCAAGGTGATGGAGCATGTGGTTCTCAACAGGCTTCAGGACTATGTCGAGGATCGTGAGCTGCTACCGCACACAATGATTGACTTTAGGTTCTACTTGTCAGCGTAAGACATTATGATATTGCTTAACAGGGACATAGTGGACCCAGAGTATGGTACAGGGACTAAAGCCGTTTTGGAACTTGACCTGAATAATGCTTTCGATAAGGTGACCCACGAGACCATTTTAAACAACCATTCGGACATAAACACAGGAGGCGGGACCTTCCAGTATATTAAATATTTCTTTAACAGTGGAACTGCTGAAATTTGGGTGGGGGAAATTAAGTCTGACTCCCTACCTCTGGGTAGAAGAGGGACGCCGCAGGGTTCGGTGCTTGCGCCGTTCCTATTTAATCTTGCTTTAGTTAAGTTGACGCCGAGGCTGGAGGAGCTTCCGAGGCCAAAACTCACGTTTTACGTGGACGATATTATGTTATGGGTTACCAGAGGCAATGATGACCAGCTGGAAGACGTTGCAGCGAACAGTAAATGTAACAGAGGAGCTCGCTGGGGAGGCTGGACTAAGCTTGTGGTGCGAGACAGACCCAGACTAGTGCACGTGAGGCGCTACCGTCCCACCGCCTCCGCTGTAAGTGAAAGGGGGGGGGGGGCTACTGGTCGCCGAGGTCTTGGTGTTGTACTTGCAGGCGAACGGAAAGAATAAGGAACACTTAAAGCCGTTCGAGAACACGGTAATTGCTGCGGTGTCTGATTAGGAGAATAGCCAACCGGAAGACGAGGACGAAGTAAAGAGACATGTGTAAGCTGGTGCAGGCATTCCAGGGTGGTGTGTGCGCTTCCATACCTTAAGCTGGATGTCACGGAGAGGGGTAAGGCAGCAGCTATGATCAGCAACGCGTACAAGGCTGTTTTGGGCTTACCAAGCAATGCATCCATCGGTCGTTTATTGGGTTTGGGGGTGCATAACACCTTGGATGAGTTAAATGAGGCGCTTCTAACAATACCGATGGCTAGGGGCTGAGAGAAACAGTCTAGAGAAGATCGGCATAGGGGTGGAAGCTCCACCGGTATTTAGGAAACACTGTTACTGAAGCCGGTACGCAAGGAGTTTTACATTAAGCCTTTACTGAAAAACATGCTCCCGGTGCATCATCAAGACAGAAGAAGGGCGAGGGCGAACGCTGTACACAATGTATGGGAAATATGAAGGAGCTGCCTATTTGGACGCTGATGAGTATAGAAACAGGCAAGCATTTGGGAGAGTGGTAGTTGACCCGCGGGGACACTCGATCGCATCCAAGACGGTCAGAACCAATCCCTGCCAGACGGCGGAGGAGACAGCAATCGCCCTAGCGATAGCTAGCACAGAAACTGATCTAATTTTCAGTGACTCGAAAACGGCCCTCTGCAATTTCGCGAGGGGCAGGATATTGACGGCGGCATCTCGGCTTTTGAGCCGAGTAAGACGTGGGGTTATGTGAAAGGTTGAGGTGGTATGGTACCGGCGCATTCCAAAAAACCTGGGAGCGAGGCCGCTCACGCATAAGCTCTAGGTTTCGTCAACCGAGTCGGTGAGCCGCCTGTTCCGGAAGGGTACATGAGAGATGGGCTGAGGTCCTTCCATGACATCACAAATCACTACAAAGTGAGCCGGAGGCTTTTCCGGCCGCCAGATAAGACATTGATCAAAGAGCACGAGTGTGTTCGGAAAAGACTGCAAACAAGATATTTCCTGAGTCCCTGTATACTCAGCAGACTGTAGCCACGAGAGGTGAAGCCGGAGTGTAAATGGTGTAGGGACTCGGCGACATAGGATCATATCCTGTGGGAATGCAAGAAACAGCCTCCTCAAAGTGGCTCTCTTGCAGTGTCCTCTTGAGCAGTGGGAGGCCGTGTTAGCCAGCTCAGACACGGCCGTCCAGGTCCGGACCGCGGACTGGGCCGCCCAGGTCGCCGTCAGTCGAGGACTGATCGCCATCTAGCGCAAACCCTTCTACACGCGCTTTTGACGGAATAAAATTTTTCCTCCTCCTCCTCCATTCAAGAGACCGAATGGGAAGAATTACTGCGTAAAAAGCTACGGCGTCACCGTGGTGCAAAAATTAACATTATTTCAGCGTTTTTGTGACTTGTGACCTGCAATACATGAAACTTCAATGCTAGATGCTCCATCCGCGCAGCGGTGGGTCGAACTCAATATAGCCACACAATGATTTACTTTCTTCTTAAGTGTGTCGGTTCCAGCAGACATGGCCAAATTGATCGTCACGATGTTGCAATGATCGCCACGCGACGGCACACATTTACTCATCAACACGGTATTCTTCACTCCGCTCGCTGGTTTATTCCTCACTGCGCAAGCCTTCGCTCACCAAGTCGGCCAACTGCTTTATGACTTCTGTTTCCGCTTCTTCACCATTTCTTGCGTTTTTTCCTTTCCTTGCAGAACTTAGCAGTGGCTGTTCGTGCCTGCTTCCTCTATTTTATTTATAACACCGGCGAGTCGACGGAGAAGTGCGGCTTCCCGCCTTTCATATTCGCCTCGTGTGCATCGCAGAAAGAACGTCTTCCACGGGAACCTTCCCCTTAAGAACTAGCGCTCTAAAACAGGAATCTGTAACCAGGCAAGAAACGTTAGCCAGGAGTACGGTTCGGGCCTCCTTCCTCACCTTCAGACCATTATCTTGCCATCCCTCGGGCTCATCCAATTATGTCTTTTCTCTCTCACCCTCGCCCTCGTTTTTGGTCTTTTCGCTCGTAATTTTTGCGCTTTTTTCGCGTGATATCTGCTCTCATATCAAAGGAATACGCAAACTGAACTAAAGAAATGACAGTATCATTTCGAGAGCCCTGTAATTTGAGAGAAACCAATCAAAACGGACATGTAGGTTTCACCCTCCCGCAGTAAAGGCGTCGTTCTTGTCTTCCGAGCGTAAAGGGGCACAAGCGGAAACATGATGAGGCTAAAGTCATACTTAAACCGGCCCCTCGAAGAGCCGGTTTCAGTTTCGAGTTGCAGGCAGCCGATGTTTCATCTCATAGATCACGGCTGATGTTTATCGCTTCAGGACGTCTGTTACCTACCCGACGTGCTTTGAACCTAACTTCATATTACAGCCGCATTTGTACAGCTACACCAACAAGAAGCGCGTAAAAAAATTGTCTGTCTAGCCGTTAGCACATATATTTAAAGATGCACAGCGCGAGAGCGACTGACGAGCAGAACGAATGCTGCAGCGCGTGCCTTTTTCGATGTGAGAGAGATTGTGGACGAGAAAGAGGAACGGAGGGCAAGCGTTATTAGGAGTCAACTGCACCAAAGGTCAAGAAAGAAAGCCTAATCAGGCATAATTTAGTAGAACACGATGTAGTAATTTTAAAAGGCTTGCCATACCTTATGGAAGCACTCATGTGAACCAAAACACCGTCACCACCTCAGCAGATATTAGCCGCGCCCTCGCTCCGGTCCTATAGAAACATAATTCAGTAAAGAGGTCAGTGTAACGTCGACTGCCTGATGTAAGTTTCCACCCATTCTTCCTTAAATTTATCTCAACTGATACTACAATTTGGGCTTAGAGCGCGGCAACGTGCATCACAATAAAGCGCAGCGTTGGAGACGCTAGCCCAACGGCACGACACAGAGCTGAGCAGAAGAGGCTGCGTACATACATGTTGTTAGTAGCCAAGTCCTGTCATCTCCCAGTATCGTCCCATTACAATGCGAAAGGCCCTTCTTTTTTAAACGTCTTTTCCGAAGACTTCACTTGAGTGCAGTGGGGTAATGCGGTTACCCTGGGGCTTGCCCCGAATTCCTCTCACAATAAAGTTCTTCTCTCTCTCTGGTTGTCTTCTCGTGCAGGTGACGGCGGAACAGGCAGCCATTATAGTGGATAAAGACGAGAAGGACGAAATAACGAGAACCAAGGTGAAAACCAAAACTGAAAACTGTGCTGACGCCTAATTTTTTGCATTTCCAAAGCCTGACTTTCAGGACAAGGATGCTCACTTCGGGTGGCTTCACTTCAGGGCGCCCGATACTCCATTCAGCCCCTAGTGGATATCAGGGGTGCCGGTGCGGCGGCTGGCGCACTTGGCCCACTGAGGTCGGAGTGTGCTCAAGCCGCCGAATACGTCGCCGGCTAAGCACCTGAAGGGTGACTTTGGCCAAACCGTAAATAAATAAAATAGGCTGGTTCCACTCTTCAGGAAAGGTAATACGAATTCTCCCCTTAACTAGACCAAGTTAATTTACAAGCATTCCTTGGAAACTTCTAGAGCACATTATACATTCTAACCTCGCTTCTTTTTTTGGAACGTAACACTTTCTTAGGCTCCTTTCAGAACGGGTTCCGAAAAAATTTTGCTTGCATGACTCAACTCTTATCTTTCACTAATGTCCTAGCGTCGTCTTTAGATACTGGTTTACTAACCGACTGCATATTTCTTGATTTCACAAGGCTTTTGATAAGGTATCTCATCACTTACTCCTTCTTAAAATGAGTTCCCTGAATATTGACCCAAATCTTCTTAAATAGATTGAATGTTTCCTGACTAACCACACCCAGTTTGTATCAGCTAACGACTCTCTATCATCCCCATGTGCTGTGACATCTGGTGTTCCCCAAGGCTCTGTTCTGTCAAGGCTAAGGTATGATGTTCCGATTGGCATTAACTCTTCCGTTAAGCTTTTTGTTGATGACTGTGTTCTTTTTCGTGCAATACATAAAATTAACGACAGTTCCCTCCTTCAGTCCGCTCTTGATAAAGTCTTAATTTGGTGTCAGAGATGGTCTATTGTTCTCAGTCCATAAAAGCGCAAAATTATGTCCATCTCACACCAATCTATTCCGTCTAAAGCATTCGATTACAATATTAATGCAGTTTCATTACAGAACTTTTCATCTTATAATTATCTGGGTGTTCACATCACTAACAACCTATCCTGGCGCATGCACATGGAATATGTTATTAACAATGCAAACCGTGCCCTTGGTTCATACGCAGAAACTTCTCTCAGGCTCCATACCGTTTCAAGTTACATTTATATCAGACACTAATACGGCCAAAGCTAGAATACGCATCATCAATATGGGACCCCGCACAACTCACTTTAATCGATGCTAGATAATCTGTTCAGAATCGGTCAGCTCGCTTCATCCTTTCCAATTATTCTCGCACGGCTAGTGCTTCTTTGATGAAAACTAAACTTGGTCTGACTAATCTCGCAGTTCGCAGAAATATTTCACGCCTCAGTTTTTTCAACAACATTTTCATTCATAACAAGACACTAAAACAGGAATTTTTTTCTTCTGTGCCATCATACCTGTCATTACGTGTTGATCATCCGCCTAAAGTTTTCATCCCAACTTGTAAAACGAATGTTCTTTTTAATTCTTTCTTACCAAAGACTAGTACTGAGTGAAACCATCTTCCACCCCATATCGCCTGCATTGAAGACGCGTACTCTTTCAAGCCACTTATCACCAAGGATATCATCGAACAAGCGTCGTCATCATGATTTTTTGCCGTTTGCCTATACTTTTTACGACGTATTTTTTTTTTCTTTTTTCACCCACCCTCTCCATAACGCCCTGCGGGCCCTGAGGGTATTGTAATAAATAAATGAATATATTGCCACGATCAGCTGCGCTGACCACTGGAGGAGTGCACATAGATATTGCAGCAGCCGATCACGCCTGGTGTTAAACTGCAACAATCGGAAGTGTATTCGGAAGTGTAACTTTACCCATCAAATTGGTCGTCGCCAAATCGACTGTCTTTGGCCACGAGGCAGTGCTTCTTGGTACGCCGAAGTGGTCCATGAAGAGGACGAAGAACAGACCGCTGTTGGTCTGTGGGATGGACACGAGGAGACTCATACATGCCGCGATGAACGGAACCGTCCAGCAACTGTCGACGAACCCAGCTGGTGGCTGTAGGCCGGTTTTCGCAGACGATATCGGAGGCGTAACCATCGTTCACTGCACAGTACAAAAACAATAAGAAAGAAACACGCATAGGAAAGTTACTAGCTTGTAGCGTGAATGTATAGCTTTGGCTGGCGTGGAGGAAGGCAGGAATTCCATAAAATGTGGTTTTCTTTCGGCGAAATCCGGGGGAGGGTGGGGCCGGGGGGGGGGGGGGGGGTAGTGATTATGAGGTAAGTGTCCTTTCATCAACCCACGCTATCAGAGCACTTGATGGCGGTTCGTCCCGTTCGGGACTCTATCTCTAGTTCCTGTAGACCATGCCGCGGTGACTCGATCTACACATTCCGAGCATTCTTAGAAACTTCAATTTATTGCCCTGTGCGGCCGATTTCCCTAACTAAATCGAATTAACGTCCGGCAGCCCGCCTTTTTTTTTTTAATTCTCCCCGTACGGTGGGGGGAGTCGACCAACGCGTGGAGTGCCTTTCACCCAGTCCCGTGGCTGCTTGCCGCTCTGCCATCGGCGGAATAATACGTAGTAATCCGTAGTAGCAAATAGTCCACGCGTATTTTTATTTCTGCGGGCTTATTTTGCAGCTATATTATCTTCGAATGAAACTATTTATTCACGGAAACCTAAAAAACAAAATAAAGCAAGGCCTCTACGGAGCTGGCTGAAAGGCACTCCACGCGTTGGTCGACTCCGCCCACCGTACGGGGAGAATTCAAAAAATAAAGGCGGGAGCCGGACGTTAATTCGATTTACTGAGAGAAATCAACCGCACAGGGCAATAAGTCGAAGTTTCTAAGAATGCTCGGAACGTGTAGATTGAGTTCCCGCGGCACAAAGGCGAGTTCAGATTCCTCTTCACACCACCTTTAAGGGAAAACAGTTCGGTATCAGCAGCAGCCTTTACCTAGGAAACTTCCACAATGTGACGACCCTACATACTTCTTGCGTTGATGCAGGAGAGACAGGCAACGAGACACCGTAAAACACAGCTTCAACAAAATACATGTACTCAATAGCTATATGCAAGGTTACTGCACGAAGACTGGGGCTTAAGTCTTATATGCATTTGGGGATTTCCCTGCAAACTCACTGTATGGGGCAGTCTGTTTCAAAGTGTTGACCGCCCTTTCTCCCCGCCTCTTCCTGAATGCATTTCGCTTGGACAACTCGGACGATTTCCAAGAAAACTTCTTGAAGTCCATCTGGTTGGGTTCGAAGCAAACGTTGAGAAATGCTCGCACCTGGTTAATTATTCAGTTTCTGCCCATCATTTCCGGACCAACTCGGTTCCTTCATCAGAGGTGAATGAGAGGCGAGCAAGCAGCAGCAGGGAGAGACCTTCACTTTCTCTTTGTTATTACGTGGCGAAGGCCGTTAACATACGCTGAGAAAAGCGTTCCCGGAGTCCTGTTTATCGTAGCCTTTGTAAGCCGGATGTTTCATGACTCGATCTGACGCCTATTGAACGGATACGCTCCAAGGCCAACACACTCATTTTGCCAAAAAACTATTTTGTGGTCGGACCTCTCGACTCGCCGTGGTGGCTGAGTGGTAAGGCGCTCGTCTACCGGGCCGCAGTACCCGGGTTCGAACCCGACCGCGGCGGCCGCGTTTCGATGGAGTCGAAACGCAAGAGGCGTCCGTGTGCTGTGCGATGTCAGTTCACGTTAAAGATCCCCAGGTGGTCGAATTTTTTCCGCAGACCTCCACTACGGCACCCCTTTCTCGCTTTCTTCTTTCACTTTCACTTTCCTGCCCTCCCTTACGGCGCGGTTCAGGTGTCCGCCGATATATGTGAGACAGATACAGCGCCATTTCCTTTCCCCAAAAACCAATTTACCAATTTATTTACCTTCTCGCTGTACTCTGCAGGTCTTTCATTTACGGGGTGTCATTTTTGTATTGCCCGGTTCTGTGACTGGGATCTTTTTGTCTCACCGATTTATGAGGCCGGGCACTCGGAGCACGGAATTTTGTAGAGAAAGCCCAGCTGCTTCTATCTGTGGATACGGTCTTTGGGCCATGGTAGAAAGCAGCTCATCGATGAGCCGGATTTGTGAGCCACGCAGATGTTTTCGTAGGATCCGTGACAGCGCCTACCCGGCACCCGTCACCTAAGGATGCACATGCGAGTGCGTTTCGTTGCTTCTGTGATGACTGTCCTTCCTATCCTCCGGAATGCACGGCGGGAAACACGTTGAATAAAGCTTTTTGTATGTTGCCATTCTTCTGCAGACGGGCGAACTTGATGGCTTTTATGATAATTTTATTTATTGGTTAAGGGCATAAAGGGAGTTCTGGGGAGCAAACGGACTTGGCTCTCATTAGAATAGTGAAGTTGACTGATGCTTTGTAGTTAATGGGATGATTTAAATTACAAGTTAAGTAGCGGCCGGTATGATACGGCTTCCTATGCACAATGAACTTTAGGTCTCCCCTTTGCTTTCTTATGAGAAAGATGGCAATGCGTTGTTCTTTTCACGTTCCATTCTTAATTGTTTAGAGGGCTCGACCGAGTTCAGATGTGCAAATAAGGTTTCCACCTCTCATATCATTAGGATGCAGAAGCAGTCAGCGATGTCTATAGTGAGTACTCTTGATTTTTCCTGAAATGGATGCAGTGCTTTTTCTCCAGCGGCCTCTATCGTCAAGTTGGCTGCAGGCACCGAGAACGCAGCGCCTATGGCACTGCCGCTGGTTTGCACAGAGAATTCTCCTTTAAATGAAAAAAAGGCTTGGTGTTCAAACAAAAACTGCAAGAGCCGGCAAAGTTCTTCCGAGGACAGACTTGCTCTAGTGCCTCGGTCAGCGTCTGCCTATAAGACTTGTTTCACTGTGGCGACGGCGCTGAGCGCACGAACGTAGTAAATAGCTAGAAGAGCCGAGTGCACGGACGGGTGTATGGTGTCATACGAAGTACTCTCGCTGTTTATCAACCTTTCGTGCTCACGTGCTTTCGAGGGCCCACAAAGGAAAGATGCAGTCGAAGATAATGGCCCTCCAGGGCCAAGTGAGGCTCGTCAGAAATCGCGTCCTCATAGTCAACTATAGGCAGCATTTGCAGGGTGTTCCCGTAACTTTAGCCTAAGTCTAGAAAATAACACATCGGAAGTGCGTGAAACAAAAAGCCTATTGTTTGCTGCGTGCGACCCACCTGTAAGTGATATCTTTTCAATCCCGGTTAATTAATTATTACGTCAGGTTAATTACGCACATAGTGAAATATTGATTTCAGGAACAAACGCGTTCCGTTAAGTTTTATAGGGGCTCTTAAAAAGCCGTATCAGATGTTTCTGTAGCAAAGTGCCTGCTGCGTAGTGCTTTTTTCCGGCATAACAACAACATCCATGCGAAATAATAAACCACGCAGCTGCTCTCATGTGCTGCCGTATTTTGAACCGTGTTTTCAACGAAAATGGTGACCGTGCTTATCTAGTCGAAGTAAGCGGCCAAAGCTGCTGACAGGATCGGCCTGAAAACGTGTCACGAACGCAGAAAGTGCACGCCGCAATCTCCGATAAGAGACATGAAGGTAGTCGAAAGACATCTGAGGCAAAACTATTATACAGAGACACAGAGAACACAAAACGGAAAGGAAAGCAGGGAAACCGCGTAGTTCAAGGTACCTCTTTTTTTTTTGTATAACACTCTCTGTCTAAGTGAGTGGTGGCGACTGACGTGAGCTACGATACACTTGCGCAAGAAAGCGGCCCCATGGTTTGTTTTTGGCTTACTCTATGTGTTGGGAAAAAAATGACCTGGAAAGACGGACGCTACTACATGAAACTGACTCCGCTGCTTATAAATTTAATTATATGTGATAACTAATCAGGCGTAGACATGACGACGAACAACTAGTATTTTGTTAGCAGTGTGAGAATGTTAGCACGTGTGGATGCCGACATGGGGAATCTTTCACGCACCTGTGGTATGATCGTTTGTTCTCAAGACTTGGCTTAAGTTACGTGAGATACCGTGTACACGCTACCTTAAGTGCGACACGGATTCACCGAAACTTCTACAAAAATCTGTCCTTTTTCTTCAACAAACTCGCAGTCATCACCTACATATAAAACACAGGATCACTTATTTCAGTTATGGCGCTCGGCTGCTGACCCGAAAGACGTAGGTTCGATCCCGGCCGCGGCGGTCGAATTCCGATGGAGGTGAAATTCTAAAGGCCCGTGTACTGTGCGATTTCAGTGCACTTTACAGAACCCCAGGTGGTCAAAATTTCCAGAGCCCTTCACTACCGCGTCCCTCAGAGCCCGAGTCGCTTTGAGACGTTAAATGTCATAAACCAACCAAACCAAACTAGTCTCTACACTATCAGTGGTTATTTAAAGGGCCACTGCCCAGGGTCCGGACATTTTTGAAAAACAAGCCCACTGCATAGATGACGCATCGAAGATAACCTCTGCAAAATACTAGAGCCATGCGCGCCCCGAAAAGCTGCGAAAATTCAAATCAAAGCCCGCTCGTTCTTTCCTTCAACAAAAACGGGCCCGGCCCACTACTCTGAACCCCGCTGACGTCATGGGGGGCTACTTTCGCTAAAGGCACTCCATTGGTGCATCGTTCTGACTGACGGGAGAAGGTTGGGCGTAGCCTTGGCGTCGCGTCGTCTGCACAACGCTTTCCGCAGCGCCTTCTGTTCTGGCTCATGCCTACAAACCCGCATGAAGGAACAAAAAAAAAACTGCGGAGGGAGCGTGCGGCGACAGCCTTGAACCCTTGCCATAAGAAGTAAAAAATAGTAAAACTGAGGGAGTTGGTTCGCCCCCCCCCCCTCCCCCCGCCGTGATCACCTCACGAGACGCTCTGCGTACGCGCTCCCTTCTCAGATTTTTTTCTTCTATGCAAGCCCCCTAAAACAAGGTTTTAATTACTAGTGCAGCAGAGCCTTTCCCTCGCTCGCCCACTTGACCGCTCCGCACACACCGCTTATCTTTCGTGCATCTTGCGTACGCCTTGACTCCAATGAATGACATATGCTTTGGAGCGGAGAAAAGACACAAACACACAGAACACAAACACGCATGGAGAAAAGCAAACGGGCGGTTGCCGGGTCCGCGCTTCGCCGTGTGTTTCGAACACAACCACTTCCGCCCCTCCGCTCGTGAAACGGTGGGGAGGCCTAAAAGAAAATGAAAAGGTGGCTCGTTAACTGGGAATGACAAACAGATGTATGAAAGGATGCGCTCGCTAACAAGTCTAGGTGGTCGAGCCGATCGCGCCTCTCGATCGTTCAGTGTGCGGAGAAAATGCAAAAACCAAGAAAAGAATTCTATTGAAGGCGGGGCCATGACGTCGCCCTGTGACGCACTCCACAGACACCACGCCGAAGGGGTGATTTTGCCTTGCCGAGCCTACTCGACGAGGAGCGGGAGAGAAAAATTTCGAGGAGGGAATGGAAGGAGAGGAGGCTCGCTCAAAGTGAGGTAGAGAGTGTTTGGGACGATGGGGTGGGCAGGGGCCCTTTAAGGGTCATGAGTGATTGGTGTATTACAAATACATGTTTGATGATCTGCAAAGATTGTGTGGTATGTGCGGACAATTAATAATTCATGCTAGTGATATAAGATCATCATAAAAGATATAAGATGATTTGACACCAGGAACATTCAAACAAATTAACACTGCAACAATAAGAAGTTCCAGCCCATTTTCTGCAACAAAAGGAAGATTTTTGTCTAAAAAAGACGCATACTATGTCGAAACACGCATTGAGGGGTCTATGTGGGTCAATGAACAAGTAATCATAGCAGTGTACCTCTGCGGCTTCACAATCGTCCATTGCAATATTTTAAATTCAATTCTTTCGCATAAGTACGGTCACACCAGAGCCTCGCATAGCGTTTCGAGTAACAGAAATTAGGCAGCAGCCTAGCTTTTAACGCATACATCTCTAGTCCATAGTTTTGCCGGGTTTCTGTCAGTATGACAATAAAGAAGTCTTTAAAAGGAAATTATGAAACTTTCATTTTATTTTAACAAGGCAAGAGATAAGGATTTCATTATTGGAAAGAGAGATCAAGATTTTACATTATTTACATTACTGAGATAAAATTTCGCAGGTTGGACGCTTTGGATGCGTTCGAAGCTGCCACTTGCCGGCGCAGTGGTGCAGCGTTTGAGCGATGCGTCACTGCTCCGGCAGGTGACAGTTTCATACGCATCCAACGCTGGGGTTTGTCAGACCCAGATTGCTCTTCTCAATCTATCTCTCGTGACCAATGATTAGTTTCACTTCTAGGCTGGACAGTGGCACATCGCTCAAACGCTGCACTACTGCGCCAGGAGGGGCATGAGAACTCTCTGCGTTCTATGTCATGTTATAGAATGACCCAATCCGCATATATGTCCTTGTAGGCAGAATCTAGGCGACAAAGGACCACTTGGGCCGGAGCGATCTTTGATGCTACTGCATTGTACTCTTAAAGGTGCACTGAAGAGGAATGTGAACTTGTCTTTTTGCCGCGGGAACTCGATCTACACGTTCCGAGCTTTCTTAGAAACCGCGATTTACTGCCCTGTGTGGCCGATTTCTCCAATTAAATCGAATTAACGTCCGGCTCCCGCCTTTTTTTTTTTAATTCTGCCTCGTACGGTGGGCGGAGTCGACCAGCGCGTGGAGCGCCTTTCACCCAGTCATGTGGCGGCTTGCCGCTCTGCCATCGGCGGAGTAATACGCAGTAGTCCGTAGTAGGAAATAGTGCGCGCGTATTTTTATTTATTCGGGCTTATTTTGCGGCTATATTATCTGCGAATGAAACTATTTACTCATGGAAACCTAAAAAACAAAATAAAGCGAAAGCAAAGCCTCCACGGGACTGGGTGAAAGGCGCTCCACGCGTTGGTCGACTCCGCCCACCGTACGAGGCAGAATTCAAAAAAAAAGGCGGGAGCCGGACGTTAATTCGTTTTAATTGGAGAAAACGGCCACACAGGGCAATAAGTCACTGTTTCTAAGAATGCTAGGAACGTGTGGATCGAGTTCCCGAGGCAAAAAGACATGTTCAGAATCGTCTTGAGTGCACCTTTAAGGCCAAGCTAAGCGGTATGTGCTGGTGACAGAAATAAGAGTATCCGTATATGCGAAAGGGTAGGCAGTGAGGACCCCACGCCAGTGAATGAACCCGATAACGTTATCGCGTCATGCTCTTAAGACGGAGCTTCAGTGCCCTCTCAACTTTTCTTTTTTTGTTTTTATTTTGCTTAGGCTATGTGACACAGGCGCAGTCTTTTACGACACAACCAATATGCGGCTAACCCCGTCCGCTCCCTGGAATAGTGTCTTCGGCGCCGGCATCAGAGAGAAGGGAGACCTCGGTAGCTCCCCATGACCAATTGGGCTATCGCACTGTGTAATCGTTTAGATTTTTTTTTTTAGGAAGATGGTGTGGCAGTAAGCCGTGAAAACACTTTGACAGATGCTATTAGCTCTTTCAACTAACAGCATGGAAGCACGCAGTATACATTCCCACACTTCTTCAGATACACAGGTAAACCAGAAGTCCAATATATAATCTCTTTGCAATACTCACATGCAGGATAGCGAAATTCCCACCAAGTCGCTTTGAATGTAAACCGAACAAACAAAGGCCTTATGACTGCTGGGCTACTCGAGTGAACGTACAGCGTTTTCAGGGCTTCCGCCGGAAAAAACGCTTCGCAAAAACAGCCATGGGACATCCGTAGGCAATTGCAGCCGCTGCTACGTCGTGGCCCGTTCTCCTCTCTCAGCTACCTCTACGGCGCCAACGCCCTCGACGAGTCGAGAAACAGCTGGTCCCTTCACTGCACGCGCCCAGCCATCTGCACGGCCCGCAATCTTTCCACTTAAAAGCTTGTACATGGATACCGGTACAGCAGTTTCAGGGATGCAGCAAGCGTAAAGTTCGTGAAGCACGTGAGTACTGTGGGTATAAAAGGCAGCCCCAAGCGAATTCAGATATCGGATCCGCACGGGATTCCCTCGAGTACCTAGGCCAGCCCCGGCTTAGTTATCCCTCTGTACAACAAAGTCTCAGTGGACGCCTGTGAGCTTTCTCAGCTGTAGCATTTGGTTGAAATCGCGCATACGGTTTGCTGGTTCGCTGCGCACTTGTTCGTCTGGAGCGTAGTCACAGCTTTTATAAATTTCAGTTTTCTGTTCTCCACAGGAATGGTGTGTCGGTAAGCCACCCACCAGCATTGGAGAACGGGCTAATTACAATGCTCAGTGCCAAGATAGGCCTAAAAGGAGATTAGAAGCAAAAACCCATTTACATGCTTTACTTAGGCGATGAGGTCTGCTGCGTGTAAAATGATCTGCGGGTATGTGGTGATGGAAGCGTGTGTGCGCACAAAGTTTATAATCACTAAACTTCTTCCGTAGCTAAACATAAGTATTACCATGGTTCGGTACAACGCTGAGCCAGTGCCACTCAGCATAGCGGCCTATCACGTTTCGTTCTGCATCCACTCTTTCATTTTTTTTAAGCCACTGATTCTGTTGCTAGGCTATATTTTAATCTTTAAAGTCATGCGCCACGTAGTGGCAGTCAAGGAAACTAAACCCACTTGTACCAAGTTTTTCATAACTATAAGCAGGGCGGCGGTCTGGTAACGAAAAGAGTTTATTCAAAGAAGGGCGCTAAGTACACTTGGAAAGGTGACGTCAACGCCACGTGTCTCAGTTCGGAGGGCTCTCAGGATGACAGCGCAATCTGGCCACATCTCCCCCTTACTGTTGAGAATGTCTTAAAGTTTCATCTGGCAACGGGTATCGACAGGGTTCGCGACGTGGTCTTGTACTTCTGCGTAACTGTTGCCCAGTCTGGAGGTCGTCGACTTCGGAAGTGCGCGATGAGGTTGATTCCGGCTCAGATTCGGGTGCTGCCTCCCGCGGGTGCTCTCGTATTCGACGGATCTCACGGCCGTCTTCAGTCTTCACGATCATAGACCTGGGCGCCTCTGCTGGTCTTAGAACCATACCTGGTGTCCAGGTTCTCTGGAGAGTGTCTTGTGTTGTGACATGTTGTCCGGGCGTCAGTGGGGACAGGTTCCTGGCTCCGCGGTCGTAGTATCTCTTTTGTTGCTTGTGGATTGCCGAAAGCGGTCGTGAACGGCCTTGCTGGGGATAGCTTCCGGTTCCAGGTGCTTTGCAGATACCGGCAGCAGGGTTCGTGTCTGCCATCCCACAAGCCTCTGCGCAGGAGACCTGAGAACAGGATCCCGGGAAGTATTAAGCCACTCAAGCAAGACAATTTCAAAATCTGGTGTACGGAGGGAGCACTTCTTTAACAGCTTCTTTGCCTCCTGCACTCCTCTTTCTGTCATGCCATTGGAACGCGGGTGGTTCGGGCTTCACGTGATATGCACAATGTCTAGATTTGTCAAAAATTCTTTGAACTCTGTGCTACTGAAGGGTCGTCCTTTGTCACTGTGCAGATTCTGTGGCAGCCTATGCACAGAAAAAACCTGCGCACACCAAGTCTTGAGCCCATTATCTGTGGTGTGGCGAAGCTCTCGGACTTCGAAGAAGGAAGAATAGAAGTCAACCATAACGGGAAATTCCCGCCCACCGTAGTGAAACAGATCCGCACTTACCGTTTCCCATGCTGGGTTCGGAACGTCATGGCTGAAAAGGGGCATTTTCTGGTTTCGGGCCTGGTGCGTTTGGCATACCTGGCAGGTTTTGCAAAACTGCTTGATATCTGCGGACATGCTGGGCCAAAAAATTATGCAGCAGGCCCTTGCCTTCGTCGTTTCTGCACTAGCATGCGCTGCGTGAAAGAGCTGCATCACCTCTGCTCGCTTCGACTTTGGTATAATTACCTTGTTGCTTAGGAAGACTGGCCCGTCTTGTGCGTGAACTTCTTCCTTGTAGGTTCAGTACGGTCTTGCCGGCTCGGGGATTGCCTGTTTGTTGTCCGGCCATGCCGTTCCTGCGTATTCACGGACAATCACAAGTGTGCGATCCTCCTTTGTAGCGACACGCAGGGTTTTCAAGCGTTTTTCTGACGCTGCAACATAATCAAAAACATTCACCTGAAACTGCTCAGTTTCTTCTTCCAGTGCAATCTTGCCAGAAAACCGCGGTAAGGCGTCCGCTAGAAATAGCTCTTTACCCGGTTTGTAAGTTACTGCGTAGCGTTGGAAGCAGAGCCGCATGCGCTGCAAACGGAGCGGACACTGATGTAGGGGTTTACTGAATATGGGTATCAAAGGCCGGGGATCTGTTTCGACGACTACGTCTGCCTCACCAAAAATGTAATCATGGAATTTTGTGCATCCATGTACAATTGAAAGCGTTCGTTTCTCTATCTGCGCATAGCGTTGCAGCGCTTCTG
This sequence comes from Amblyomma mixtum, assembly GCF_055824585.1. Classification (NCBI taxonomy): domain Eukaryota; kingdom Metazoa; phylum Arthropoda; class Arachnida; order Ixodida; family Ixodidae; genus Amblyomma; species Amblyomma mixtum. The sequence goes on from NC_143013.1 coordinate 184,553,335, forward strand.
TGAGCGATTTCGACGAGAAAGCTACGGGGTGGTCAACTTGCATCAAAACGGCCCATACGCCCGACTGGCTGGCGTCAACAGAAAGCGTGATTGCCTTCTTTGGGTCGAAGTAGGAGAGAACTGGGGCTGTTATTAGTATCTGTCGCAGTGCTTCCAAACTGGCCTGCTGTTTTTCAGTCCAAACCCATGCGTTATCTCTTCGCAGTAGTTTTCTAAGCGGTTCGGTCAAGACAGACATGTTGGGAATGAAACGCTGTACAAATTTGACTGTGAAGTACTTGAAACTGGGCTTGTTGGTGCATATTCGTGAAAGACATGAGAGCGCAAAACGGGGACACGGACAAGGAAGGGAACAGGACGAGCGCTGCACTTTCAACAGGATCTGTGAGAGGCGATTGTCTGCGATCAAGAGCATGGATAAGAGCAAAGGCTATTTAAACGTTCTTCCCTGAATAAATCCTGTTGAAAGTGCAGCGCTCGTCCTGTTCCCTTCCTCGTCCGTGTCCCCGTTTTGCGCTCTCATGTCTTTCACAAATTTGACTGTGCCGAGAAAAATTTGCAGTTGCTTAATGGTTTTAGGCTCCGGTATTTCCAGGATGGCCTGCACACGCTCTGGGTAGATGCGCAGACTTTGGGTCGTGAGGATGTGTCCCAAGTAACGAACCTCAGTCTGTAGGAAAGTGCATTTTTTGAGGTTAAGTCGCAGGTTGTGCTCACGGCAGCGTGTCAGCAAGAGCGTCAGATTGCAGTCTTGTTCATCGCTTGTCTTTTCCCAGACCAGTATATATCATCTATTACAACCGCGACACCGGCCAGGCCATCTAACAAGCGGTGCATTGCAGCTTGAAAAATTTCCGGAGCCGATGATATTCCAAAAGGCATTCGGAGGAAGTGATATCTGCCTTACGGCGTACTCATAGTGTGGATTTCGGAACTTCCTTCAGTTTGCTTTATTTGCCAAAATCCTGAGGCTGCATCAAGGGTGGAAAAAAATTTTGCAGCAGAGAGCCGTGGAACAATGTCATCTAAAGTTGGCATGGGATAGTTTTCTCGAAGCAACTCTCTGTTTAGGGCCGTCGGGTCAAGGCAAATGCGCACTTTATCTTTTTTTACCACGGTCACCATGTGGCTAGACCATTCGGTGGGCTGAGTTATCTTTGTAATGACGGCCTGCTGCTCCATGTGCTCTAGTTCCATGAGTACTTTGTCTTGCAGCGCCACGGAAACCCCCCTAGCTGGCACGACGGTTCCCACGCTGCCTGGTTTCAGCTTCATTGAGTATTCCACGCCTTTCAGTTGTCCGAGTCCACTGAAAATATCTGCTAAACGTTGGGCTGGGGGATATAGTTCTTCAGTTTCCACTTTCTGTATGCTGCCGCCGCGGTGGCTAAGCGGTCATGGTGCTCGGCTGCTAACCCGAAAGACGCGGGTTCGATCCCGGCCGCGGCGGCTGGAATTTCTTTGGAGGAGAAATTCAAGAGGCCCGTGTACTGTGCGATGTCAGTGCACGTTAAAGAACCCCAGGTGGTCGAAATTTCCGGAGCCCTCCACTACGGCGTCTCTCATAGCCTTAGTCGCTTTGGGACGTTAAACCCCATAAACCAACCAACCAACCAACCAACTTTCTGTATGCGGTATATCAATCCCAGTCGTTCTGCGACTGTCCTGATGAGCGTGACTACAACATCTTGGTTAACGACGAAAAATTGTTCTCCGCATTTTCTGTTATTAACGCTAAGGAGAAGTCTTACTTTTGCTTGTGCTGTGGCCCTATGACCGAAGAACGCTGTTAGTCACGTTGCATGCTTGCTTCGGTTTATCAGGTAGCCTTGCCAGCTCCTGCTTTGCGATAACGCAACAGTTTGAGTAGCTGGCGTAAAAAAAAAATCCTAGCTATGCAAAATTATCTTCTGGTGGTGTATGAAGAGAGCGGGGAATTTAACCGCAGCAAGGCTGCCTGTGACTGAAGATTTTGAATGGCTAATGGCACTCTGCTACAGTGCAGTTTTAGGAACTTTTGCTGGGCCATTAAAATCAGAAGACATGGTAGTATTCAGTGCAAGCCTTGGATATGTCATCTTATATATTGAACACATATTCGCAATGCAATCAGCATTGGTGGTGCTAAAGCGAGCTCAGTAAAGCGCTCCTTCAAAGCAATATTTTTACATTTGCCGCAGCCTGGCTACTCAATAGGTGTTTAAAGGGCAGGTGTTGCGTATATTTTATGAGCAACCCTGTGTTAATTAACTAATTAACTGTTCTAAAATCCACACAGTATGCAAAGACGGCTACCAAACAACCCAAGCGCTAATATGAACCTGCTAGAATAGAAAAGAGTTTTCTTCTTGCGTTTGCTGGCCCCTGGAAGACAGAAGTACATCAATACGGTGTGCGACGCAAGATGAGTTCGAGAAACCTGTGCTGTGTGACTAGCGCCCACATGTCGTATGAGCAAACACAAGGCGAGCAAAATCCCACTATCTCTTTACAGGCGGCAAACGTAAAAGAAGCGCCGATAAATAACAAGTAAACAACATGCGGCCGAATACAGCGATATTATCATATGAATAGAGATTCTGAGACAACAGGCGCAGAAAGAATGTACCTGTGAACGACGGGAAAAAAAGTGAGCGTGTTGGCCGTCACGCTGCAGTGATTGTCAAATAGAACTTTACTGAATGGGTATAAACTATGCGAAGCCATGTTCGTCCCATCACACCTGGGAGCCCATTTGTGGGTGCGCTTTTTAGGAGCGACTGGGTGAACATATCCTGAATCACCGTTGGCAACGGCGCCTTTTTCTTTCATAATGCAGGAGGGCTTGATTGGAAACGGAGCCTAGGGTTTGCAGAGGGCGAAGGGTGCAGTATTCAGTCTTACTTAAGTTCTCGATCGTTACAAGTAAAAATAAACAATGACTTATCTGATATTAGGCACATCGTTTCAGGTATGTAGTATCTTGGGGTCATTGCTGTTTCTTCTTTATGATATTGTCTGTATTAGTGAACACCCAACTTTCGCCATTTTACACGGACGGCACCACTTTATTCTTTAGAGCTGCACAGTTGCCAGATCTTGAAAAACAAGCCAGAAAATGTTAACCGTTGCTCCAAGAATGGTACTAAAATAATTTTTTATACATAAACACTGCCAAAAAGAAGGCTGTGGTTTTCAGGGCTCGTAATAAATTTACAAATATGCCACCACTCTGTTTAAGGACCGGTAAGTCACTTACCCAAATGGTGCGAGCGGTAAAAAGCTTAGATGTTATTTTTAATGAAAACTTGAACTAGAGCGATTACGTTGGCATGGTGGTGGACAGGCTTTCCAAAGTTGTCGGTATTTTGTGTCTATTGAAATATTTCATGCCGAAAACTATTAAGAAAGTGTTGTATAGTGCACTGTTTTCTTCTGTCGTAAATTATTGCTTTTTCGTATGGGGTGCCACGTCTTTTACGAATATTAACCGCTTGTATCTCCTTCAAAAGAAAGCTGTTCGAAATGTGTAATGAATGCTTGTCGACTAGAACACTCCGAACCGATTTTAAGTGAACGTCGACTTATCCCTTTCCCACAGCTGTACGAAACATTACTAATACGGCGGTATAAAGCCTGTGTTGATAAAACTATATGTTCAATGATAAAGCTGTCAGTCTTGCAATGCAGAGAACCAAAATACCCTATGCGAGCGACATTAAAATGGTATGTACCAAGGATACGAACAAATTATGGTTGCCAAATGTTGGGCTACACTCTGCCATGACATTTAAATAAGGAGTCCGCAAGGATTAACATCTAATACCAGATTGGTTTTTTGTTTCTTTTGTTTTCCAAAAGTGACATGTTATGTACCACTGCAATGCCTCTGTGGGGTCCGTCGGCCTCGTCAAGCCTTTCGATTGCCTTTTTGTCGGCGCTCTCAACACCGTGATGATGTTAAATAAAATTGTTGTGATTGTGATTGATTGTGTTCCGCATGCTTGCAGCTGTAAATTGAGCTCCAATGTTGCTCTCAAACCTCTCAAACACAAACTGCAGTGCAAAGAACAGTAAACGCCAGACAACACCAGAAGTCTTAAGAAAACGCGAGAAAGGATATTCTTTCACTACACAAAACTATTTTTCGTTATCAGCCCCTCAGTCATTTAATAATAGCCAGTAGGAAGAAGCATAGCATCCTTTTAAAACATATTTGGGAAGAACCTACTAGGATTGCACAAAAATATTTACGAACTTCACAGATGACTTAATATGCAGTTACCAGTTTTTTTTTTTATTGTCCTTCCCCTTTCACCTCTTACTTGACACTGAAATCAAGGTCACCGTCCCAATATTTTTTACCCATTATTTATGAAAGAAGACGGTGCGTAAGCAATTCAAAACGATCATGCTTAATAAACAAGGAAACGAAAATCTTGGCAGAGTCACCGTAAGAAAACAACGCATTCTTGTTAAAAGCAAAAATTTGCTTCCATTTTATATTGACCACTATATAGTTTTCTATAAAATGTTCTTCGACTTTAGTCCTTTGAACCCCTCAGCAATTATTCACATTGCGCCTCCATACGAGGGTTTGATAGCGTTCAAGATGCACACACAACTATGAAAGAAGCGCCTGAAGGGCATAGAAAATAGACATTTAGCTGTAATGGCACTGGCAGTTTTAGCAATAGCGTTATATTTTTTGCTGCGCTTTGAAGTTATATACCTCTGTGATCAAGTTGTTTTTTCTCATCACGACACCTGAGAAAAAATGAGAAAGTCTGGTGGTTGGATTCGACAGATGACTACTTGTATTAACGAGGGAGATTGCATAAAACGTAGCTCTGTACAAAGCAGCTTGAAGACTGATGTTGTTTAGACTGGCGAAACATTTAGTTTTCCTTTTTATCGCTAAGTGATGTTATCCTCGGCAGCGCTTTTAGCCCGGCAGCGCTGCTTGGCCAGTGGGCTGACTGACCAGCTCAATTCGGATGCACCCCTGGCATTTTCAACAGCCTTGGAATTCCTTGAGCCAAGCATGTTCTGTCAGACTCACTAGGGAACGTTCGGATCACTGTGTCCAGCGGTTATGTTCTTGCTGCGTTCAATTCATGGCCTTTCACACCATGGAGCAGATCGGGTAGCAGTGGTATCATCATCATCAGCAGCAGCCTGACTGCGCCCACTGCAGGGCAAAGGCCTCTCCCATGTTTGTCCAATTAACCCTGTCCCTCACCAGTTGCGGCCACCGTATCCCCGCAAACTTCTGAATTTCATCCGCCCACCTAACTTTCTGGCACTCCCTGCTATGCTTGCCTTCTCTTTGAATCCACTACGTTGCACTTAAGGACCAGCGGTTATCTTCCTTCGCATTACACGCCCTGCCCAAGCCCATTTCTTTCTGTTGATTTTGACTAGGAAGTCATTAACCCGCGTTTATTCCCTCCGCCCGATTCCGACCTCTTAACGTTACGCCTATCATTTTTCTTAGCATAGCTCAATGCGTTTACCTTAACTTATGCTGAAACCTTCTCGTTAGCCTCTTCGCTTCCGCCCCACAGGTCAGCACCGGTATGATCCAGCTGTATTCTGCTTTTCTTTTGGGGGATACTGGTAAACTGTCATTCATGATCTCAGAAAACCTGCCATATACGCTCCATCCCATTGTGATTCTTGTACTTATTTCCCTCTCATGATCCGGATTAGCGGTCACTACCTGCTCGAAGTAGAGAGCGAAATACAGAATTCCTCTACTTTCTCTCTTACCGCTAACTCGATATAATCCTTAAGCTTCACTACTTTCCTCTGTTCACGCTTCAAATCAAGTCTAATACGAGACCTTACCATTCTGTGGTCGCTACAACGGACCTCTGAGAGGACCTCCACATCCTCTACGATGCCAGGGTGAGCGCACAGTATTCATGCCTATTTCATTTTAAGTCTCACCTTCGGAGATCTTCCACGTCCACTTCCTAATATCTCTGCCAGGGTCTTTTCCTTTGGGGCAAATGCATTTTTTGCGTGTATAGGAAGCGTGCCAAGGTTTGAGGTCCTGCAATAGGGACGCAATCAAGCAAACGAAAAGACTTTTCGCAAAAAGCAGCAGCAAAAAGCTAGAAATCTTTTCTCGCCAGTGTTCTGCCGAAAAATCTGTTCGCAACAGAGATCTACATTAATCCGAATCACCTCCAGCCCACAGAAGATTAGTGATTGTTCCCTCACGTCAACCACTCCATCAATGCAAAATATCATTTCCCCTCATAGCTGTGCACATGAGGATTGAAATTGTTCAGGTTATGAGGTAAACCAATACAATGCTCCACTATTTAAGCGTATTAGTTACCTTCCCCAGGAAACTTCTTCGCTTATTCGTCTTCTGTTGCAAATTATCACTTCTGCTTGCGCTGTTGTTTATTAAACACGACTAGCAGCGGATTCGGGCGTACGCTCGTATTGAGAACTGAATAACGTGAATAGCTTGGTTTAGACAAGCGGATTTTAGGAAACAGAACTATATATAGAACCATCCAGATTGCACAGGGAGAATATTGCTTCTAAATTTCAATTCGAAAAAAATGTATATCTTTGTTACGATCATCTCATTCAAAATCGCCTCCAAGTCCTTGAAACCTAGGTTACTGTGGTTTACAATATAATGAGTTGTTACCTCCATATCTTCCGAATAAATACGGTACAAACCAAGTTCGAGAGCATAGTTATACAGTGTAACCTTGCAATAAAATGGAAAACGGAAGTCGACGGATTCATAACTACTGAATCACAACGGTGGCTGAAGTTCTACATCCATTAACGCAAGTCGACGGATGTAGAACTTCAGCCGCAGCGGTGGCTCAGTGGTTATGACACCCGGCAGTTGACCCAAAAGACGTTGGTCCGATGCTGGCCGCGGCGGTCGAATTTCGGTAGAGGTGAAATTCTAGAGCCTCGTGTACTGCGCGATGTAGTGCATGTTAAGGAAACCCCAAGTGGTGGAAAATTCCGGAGCCCTTCACTACGGCATCTCTAATAGCCTCAATCGCTTTGAAACGTTAAACCCCAATAAACCATAACCATGTGGAACCTTAGTTTACCTAGCGGAATTCCCATTGCTACCACCTCCTCCAAGAAACGCATTCTCAAATTTCCAATCCGTATTCTTCCCTGTGTATTTTATCATAGTTCCTCGACATTCCTAAAAAGCCAGTGCGCTGGTCGTCAAGAGCGTCGGGCATTTTATTCATTCTAATTCTACTTACCGTCATAAAGAGAGCATGACCTATCTGCTGTCTATTCATGAAAAATAGGACGAAATACTCTCTAGGTCAATCCCTACATCCGGTGTTTTTTTCGATCTCGTGTTCGACTTTTATTTCTGAAACGGAAGTGCACAGCGCGTACTGGTACAAAAAACCAACTGAAATTCTTTGTCGTTTTCCTGAATTCTATCCAGTCTTAATGCAGTCGAGACGAAGAGAATATGCGCATATATGGCTTACGTGCTCTTATGTAGGCAAAGCGCATGCATTTTGCTCGAATCTTGCTGTTTCTGGCATCCGCATTTTTGGCCGAACGTGCACCAGTTCAGACGCCATGATAGCCCTAGTCATAGAGGCGCTATCGGTTGCGGACTGCAGCAGAATTTTTGTCAACAACGCTGCGCTTTTCGTAAGGTCTGGAAGTGGAAAAATAGTCGAACGAAACAAAATAATAGCGCAGATTTATTTCTCACTGATTTTACTAGAAAACAAGATTAGGCAAGATGACAGCCAGATGTTCTATTTATCGCCACCAAACATGTTGACCAATATCCTAACGAGAGATTCCATCCTAAGTAAGAGCCCTGGTTGAAAGCACATCGCAGAGTTAGCAATGCTACTGAGATCCCAACCTAGGCGAAGCGGCACTCCCAGAGCGAACAGTCAGCGCTCTTTTTGGAGTGAAGGTTGTCATAAATTGCACGTTCAGCTGGGTGGCTTAACTGTAAAGCGATGCAAGACGCATTGATCATGCTGTGATCACCAAAACTCACAGACATTACGCTCGCGAGATGCTTCGGGAAGGGGGAGCCGAAGATACGTAGATCCGTTCTAAACGGGTATGCGAATTTCCTTGGACGCGTGTATCAACAGAACGACGGCTCAGATAGGCAACTATCTTTAAAGCCTACTTTTTGTGTCATGCTAGATAGTACTATAGAACTTCTATCGCTACTTCTGCTCTCTCCAGAATGGTCATTAGGGTTACCCACGCAGTGAAAGCCCCCCATCAAAATAACATGACGATGAGATTTAAGAACACCTAGGTTTTCTAAGAGAGCTAATCTCGTTGTCCTATCACTGAAAGCATAAATTTGATCAATCGCCACAACTCGCCACACATCAGAAGGTCTTTATATATGAACCACTTCTACGTATCTACTTGGCGCACAAGCTCAGATAAGGGTATGCTCTTATTCAAGAACAGCACCCAACCCTCTGAAAGAACCCCATAGTTTTAAACGCAAGCGTTGTAATCTGGTAGAAAAGACCGCAGGGCTCTTTCCATCCCATCATCACTCTCTATTTTGCTCGCCTGTTTAGCGACAAAGTCGAGTCAGCTGCTGGAAAACGACAATGCAGTTAGTTAAAATGTCCCCTCTTACGGCTGCGCCAGTTCAAATCCTCTCTTACGTAGAGGGGAATTGCTGTTGAAGATGATAATTGCAGGATTCTTGACGTCTTGCAGATTAGAATTACTCAATCACATTGCAAGAGGACACTTCTGGAGAGGTTAACGTTTTTATAACAATTAAAAGCACAAAGGAAGATACAAGCAAGGAGAAAACATATGTACACTTGACTGGCTCGTACTTCTACGTGACTAAACCAGCCCTCGGTCCTGCCAAAACAGCGGGTTTTAAACCCTATGTCCCCGCCCTCGGTGGGAGGAATAACCAATCAGGCACTGTACAAACATCCACCCAATAACTTATTGGGGAAAGGAAAACACAACCAATCAATGATTGGGGAAAGAAGGTAGCTCATCGCGACACCGTACACATATCGTATGTACACTTCCCACCATCACGATTTTGCTTTCCTGCTGCGAGCTTCGCGCAGACTCTCACTTTCCCATGATGCACATTACTTCAACGTCCGGTTGACCCAAGTTCCAGGAAAGCCACTTCAACCCATCTGTTTCTCATCATCGCTCCTCATTCCTGAAGCTAGCGTGACAATATGTCAAAGCACACCGCTGCAGACTTGACACAAAAGCCGGGTCGGCCTCGCCGTAAACACGTGCACATAGGATGCGACCTAACGACTCCGTCCATGAGGGGAGTTTGACCTTTCTCGTAACGGCGCCCCCCTTCCCCCCCGCATCCCGCTGCGTGGAGCTCATCCCTTTCTCGGCGGTTGTGCAGAGGGCCCGAGAGAGAACGTAATGGGCATTCCAATAACGCGACCGGATCCGTCGAACAAAATACAGCACCGCGAACTTCACTCAGTTGTTCCTGTTTAAGCCAATTACAAAGTCTACAGACATGCAGAGTTGCGAAGTTCCCTTGATGGATGGTTGCCCGGAAAGACTACTGTCGCTGAGAGCGTGCATCTATGAGGTAAGGCTACGAGTGAGAGGGCGAGACCTCTCTTGAGGCAGCGCCCTCTCTCCTTGATCTCGAGCAACGCGATGCCTTCTTCTTGGAAGATTATCGGCGGGGCTTATGCCTGGAAAAAGAAGGTCGTAAATCTTCTCAGAATATTAGGATGCTGACGACGCGCGCGGATTCGCAGCCAAATGTTCATAGCATGGGCCTAGCTTCGAGAATTCGCCAGGCGGTCGAACACCGCACTGATTTTCAGCCTATTGCATGGTACACCCGTTCACTCCACCCGATTACACTTCAGGACACAGACTCGGCGATTTCGAAGCATTCCCAGCTACACAACTGGAAAACTTGGCGGCTTTCTAAACACTGATGCACGTGACAGGCATTTCCGCTGCTGGTGTAGGAGGCAGTTGCCCTTCCAGAGAAGGCTGGGATCCTAAGACCACGTCTGAGGCAACTACCGCTCCAGAGACCCCGTCTTCATCTTTTTTCGAGGTAATATTACGCAACGCGTAATCCGGTAGGTGCTGCTTCTGCTATGCCACCAGTCGCAACCGCTAAACATCAGTAGCGCCAATGAAATGCTCCTGTAGTGCTTCAATCGTAAAATGGATGCTTCCCCGAAGCTTGTCCACGTAGGAAATGACACACTCCAGTATTGTGGCCAAAAGGGCCGACAATAATCAGTGCGGAGTACGGTAGTGCCGACGGCTATGACCCAATTTGTGGCCCTGTAGACGCAAAGAGGGCTTCGGGGAATTGAAGCGTGGCACTGAAATCAATAAACAGTCTAAATACGGGGAGAATCACTAAATGTGACACAATCAGCTTCCGTCAGCGCATTATCCCGATTCAATGTTCGAGAGAGAGAGAGAGCGACTATTTAATGAAATACAGAGAATTTAGCCAGCGATTAAAAATCGCTGGCATGCTACTCTGCGTAGGGAGGGGAATTTGGGAGATAAAGACAGAAGGAGAGCAGTGTGGAAGAGGTAAATGAAGATAAAATGTGGCCATGAAATGGGTACTAAGGATGCGACGGCGTATTGACGTAACTTATGGAATGATGGATTGCATAGTCCGACAAATGGGCAGACGAAGTTCACTGCATGAAGAATGCATGAAGGTAACGTGCAGGTGAGTTTAAAGTTTATCGAGACGTCCAATGTCTTTTAAATATGTAAATAGAAAGTTCATTGCAAGTCTCTGTTGCCTAAGGCTGGCTAAGGGACCTAAAACTTTGTCCATAGGTAGGGGCACTGGGCAGAGCTTCTGCATGCAATGTTCATAGTACGCACGCTCGTTAGCATACGCAGGGCACTTAAGCAGGATATGTTCCACAGTTTCTATCGAGGCACAGTTGTTACAATGCGGAGTGTTCATTTGTCCAAAACGGTATCGCAAGCCGTTTTTATATGCAGCATTCAGACGAAGTCGGTGATAAAGTGTTTGCAGATGTCGAGGAATTTTGGGAGAGAGTCTTGATCTAAGATGTGGGTCGACTGAGCGAAAAAAATTGGTACTGATGTGTTGGCGAACTCTAAAGCCAATACGTTTCTTCGGAAGCAAAACTTTTAGCCATTTGGGACGCATCAGATTTTGTGAAAAAAGTTCGAATGTATCTCCGATGTTGATGGCCCTTACGGGCCGCTTCACCTGCTTTTTCATTAGCCAGAATGCCACAGTGAGCAGGTCTGCGGCAATAGCTAAATGATGTATATACCAAGGTGTCGAACCGGAACCGAACCTGAACCCGAAACCGGAACCGAACCCGAATTTTCACCCGGAACCGGATCCGAACCGAACCCATATTTTTTTCGCCATCTTGGAACTGAACCCGAACCGGAACGATTCAAAGGAACCGCTCCGAACCGGTTCGGGCTGGGGTCAGCCCCACTTTTTTTCAACCCGGCGCACTTTTTTTTTTCAGACAAAAAGAGATAGTCTAGCACGTAGGTGTACCCATCCGATGCTGTCTACGCTAGAAAGTGCGAAAATGGCACCCAGTATATGCGACTACAGAATTGAATGAAGTGTGTTGTCTGGAAAGAAACGTAATTGGCGCTTCTGTAATGTACTGGTACCAATTCTAAAGCATTTATTTATTTATTTATTTATTTATTTATTTATTTATTTATTTATTTATTTATTTATTTATTTATTTATTTATTTATTTATTTATTCGCAGGGCCGAAGCATGACAGAGAGGAGTGGGTAGTAATAAGAAATATACAGTAACAGTACTGGTAAAGCAGAATGAGATTATATAATCGCGAAAAACATTTTAACTAACTCGGGAGTTTCTAACGCATGCGATGGAAGCGGGAGGGTGGTTACATTCCTTATCTGTCTTGGGAATGAATGAGAAAGAATGAAAGTTGGTGGGACTGCTCGGCACTTCAACCGTGAACTGATGGTCACTGAGGGAAGAAATATGTGAAGGAGGCAGAAGTAGCCAGTCTCTGAGGTGAAGGTTATAAAAGTAGATTTTGTGAAACAGACGTAAACATAAACATATATAGATATATACATAAACAGACATTGTACGTCAGGTTTATATGAAATCTTTAGTTGTTGCTTCTCCCCCTTTACATGTTGGTGTATGGATGTAATCAAATTGTTAGCACTGATCTAACTCAATAAATGTCTATAGACACCAATTTTTCACTTGCGTGTTTCATTCTTTTAAACGATACTTTCGACATTGGTGGTCATAGAGCACCCCGTGGTATTCGCCTACGACCAACAAATAAATTATATTTGAATTTCTTCTTGACGCTGTTCTGATTTTATCAACACAGCGATGGCTCTGACGTGTAGTTGAATTCAGTTTATATTAGGCACGAAAAATAACTGCAATATAACTGCTAATATGTAGTTTGTTTTAATACTAGCCTATGGAAGCACGCTCAACACAACGTATGAGCGTTCATATCGCAGTTTTTCTGCGCCTCACGTGACCTAAAGTTGAACTACACGTTATATCATCGTTCGGTTGATGAAACCGAGATCGAAACAGCACGGGAAAATAAATTCTTTTCTGAATTATTCAACGGCCGTAGGCGAATACCACACGGTGATACAGGTATTCAATTATCTAATGCATCATTTGCAAGAATAAAACATACAATAAACTTAGTTGTGCATGGTACTTTAAACACCTATTGAGAATACCTTCCAGTTCGTTGCGTCATTTTGCCACAAATTTATGAAACATTAGCTCAAAGACCCAACAACGTTGTGGTGACGGATTTTGAGGAAAGGAAATGGCGCAGTAATAGTCTCACTTCTCGATTGACACCTCAACTGCGCCATAAAGGAAGGGAGGAAGGTGGGAGTCAAAGAAGAAAGAGAGAATAGGGGGCCGCAGTGGAGAGCTCCGGAATAATTTGGACCAACTGGAGACCTTTAACGTGCACTGACACCCCACAGCACACGGGTGCCTTTTGCGTTTCGCCTCCTTCGAAACGCCGCCGGTTTCGAACCCGGATACATCGAATAAGTAGCCGAGTGCCCTAAAGTCTGAGCCACCGCAGTAGGTAGTGAAATATTTACTTTTTAAGCGCTCGTTGTCTCCGACAGCTGACGACCGACTAGGGCGGCAGAAAGTAAGTCCCAACAATCCGCCTCACAGGCGGGCGATGGGGGGGGGGGGGGGGGGGGGGGGGGGGTTGAAGGTTGTTGAAAGTGCATTTTTACCATTCAGTGCCCGGATGTGCGCCCACCGGGGTGGGGTGTGCATCAAGGGTGGAGGCTGCACGCACGCACACGCACACGCGCACGCACGCCCCCCCCCCCCAAAAAAAAAAACAAAAAAACACAGTGTGGTTATTTTTGGCAAAGGAGGCTATAATGCTAACGCAGTGAAAAAAAACAACTAAAACAGTATTTATACTCCGAGTTGGATTCGTACTAGTGGCGGCGCAACAGAAAAGTTCCGTTTAGAGATGCCTTAGGCTACTCGGCGATGTCCTAGCTTCTTGTTATCTTGGTTGCATGGCATATTAGAAACCTTTCTGAACCTCCTTGTGCCTTGCTTGATCTCGCCGAATTCAAAGATCTCGGTAGAAGTCCTTACGCCGCCAAGACTCCCTTACTCCACCGGCACATAAAAATTCCATAACCACTCAAGAGGCTGAACTTGCACAGCATATTCCTCCTGCGATAAAGAGCACTGTACTCTGAACAGTGACTTCGTTGAACGCGGCAGTATTGCGCGTTCATCCATCATGCGGGTTTTCCACACGCTAAGTGGCCCTTAAACACGAAGAGTTCGCACGGAATTCCGCAGTCTTTCATCGCAGACAGAAATGTTGTAGTGAAGTGCATGATCGCAATGCATTTTTTAACAGATTTCTGAATTATGTGAAAAAAAAAACACAGCATCCCGAAAAAAAAAATCATTTTGTGGCTCAATGATTTCTCGTTGCTCGCGCAGGTAGCAGTTCACTGACCACGGCACAGACGCCTCCTTGGCGCGAAGGTACAGCCTAACGCGCGCAATGTCCATGTTTGAAGCGTGAAAAAGGTTTTACCGGCCGTTTGAAACTACAGTCGGGCCCATTTATAACGAACCTGACGGTCACGGGGATTCCGTTCGTTATATCCGATGCTCGTAGTAAGTTGACTCTCCTTATAACAAGCAGACATACTAAGACCGCTAAAAGTGGCGTTTACTTCTTATAGAACTGCGTTATGCGCGCCTGCTTGTTCAAAGCACAGCCTGCAGCGGCTCTTTGCAAGCTGTCTAGGGCAGTCATTTAATCCTCGTCGAGACCCTTGCTGCCAACTATAAAATTTAGGGACGCCGGCCACATAAATAAAATTCCTGGCAGTACGGGAGGGCTCGTACTTGGTGTTTAACGTCTTCATCAGAGCACGCGCTTCTGCGGTTTTGTGGTCCGCAGGAACGTAGTTATCCGAGGAGACATCTGGCCAGCTATGGGTCAACGAAGCGTCTTCACAAATCTACATGCGTCGGGTCACGTGTGTTTCGAGCTTCTCGTTTCGTTTCTTGGCTCATGCAGCGAAGAAAGTAGCGCAGCGCTCGTGGCACCGAGTGCATCAGTTGCAGCGCCCGCTCTATGACGCTGCCTGCACTTGGTAGCAGCGCAAAAGATGGAGCCGACTGGGCAGGCAATGCATACCACGCGACCAGCATGGCTAGTAAGGCTTTCAAAATTGTCAAATCACTGCTGTTAGTTGATCCATGACCATGGTCAGTAGCTTCGCTTTCGGCGATGTCCCTTTACCACGCGCACCGCGCTTCTTCCACCTGGGATGCTTTGGCCAGCAAGCAAATACGCAGGAAATGATTGCCCTCGTAGGCCATCGACGCGGGCTTGGCCGGCGGTTACTTACTGCTTCAATAGAGTTATACTACACCGTTACCGTGTTTACGCTACATTTACAGTGTTTCCAGACGCCGAACTTTCCGGTTAGTGCTCCGCACTATAGTGCCCCCTTTTATTGCATTTTTGGGTCGACATATTCTTTCCTGGGCGATGTCGGGAAGGTTGAGAGGCGCTCTCTCATATCCGCGCTTACTGGAAGCACAAGGTCTTCAGCTGCGGGCGTAGCTCACGGCGCCTCCTCGTTCGCTATAACCGAGTGGTGCGGCCAAAGTGTTTGGTTCTATCTGCGACGAATTTCCATTGCCCTTATGCATATTTAGACGGTAGCACCGTGCCCGTTCGTAATAAGCATGCGTATATCTGCGGGCGTTATAAGTGGGCTCGACTGCATCCGCTGCATTCGTTTTGATACACAGGTATGAAAAAGGCTAGGTAAGGCTGCAGGTATATGGTTAATGGAAGCAATGACCGATCACAACCTTAGTCATTTGCCTTGTGGAGAGGTCGTACAGGTATCCGAAGGAAAAGTGAATAGTGAGAAATCCGAATGTATTAGCACAACGTTCTCTCACGACCATGTCCAGAAAAGACAGACGAGCACTCAGACGCCTTTTAAGTACAGAGGCAGGAAAGGGGTTGTTTTGTAGTTTTGAAAATAAATCCCCTGAAACAAGTTGGTGGACATATGGAGCATGGCTGATTCATCAGACTCTATCAAAGGCCTAAAAATCTGTAAACGCACAGGCTCTCTTTGATAGCGCCGCAGAAAAAGTTAAAAAAATTTTATGTAGTGCAAGCACAACTTCTTCCAAGCAGAATGCTGCATTTACAAGAATGATGCAACGCAACATCCCAACGAAGATGTTGCCAATTTGCATCCGTGCAGAAAAGAAGCGTTCTCAACTCATCCAAGAGTGTTTTTTTTATCACACTCTTTTTATCACATCAAAAGACGTCGAAATCATCATAATAAGCTAAAGTTGTAATTTGTCTCTGTACTGGTGAGAAGCCAAGATTAGGTGTGTTTTTGAAGATACTGAGCTATAGGGGCTGGAGATATATAACACGAGTCACAAAGGCGATATCGAAGAGATGATTTAAATAAAATATGCTTGGTAAGCTCTGAATAGGGAGAGCCAGTGGTCCCAAAAAGCTCTCGTTGGGTGGGGGATGAGCGGTTGAAGGGTTCTCGCATATTCTCGTACCATGTAGGGAACGAAGGGGTGGGGGGCGACTGGCAAGTCGGTTTCGGGGTTACGGAAAAGGTGTCTGTATACAGTGTTTTGTTTGGTATGCCCCCCCCCCCCCCCCTCCTGCCAGGGTGGATTAAAGCAGCTCGCGCTCCCCTCCTGCCTAAGTGGATTAAGGCAGCGGACCATGACCGGCGAAGGCCGAAGATGCGGCGGGGGCTGGCAAAGACGGCAGCAGCGGCAGAAACAGCGGCGACGTGGTGGCGGTGTGAGGTGGCCGAGTCGACCCTCGGGTCGACGGACAGAGTGGTGATGTGCTAATTGAAAGACGGCTGTGTCCTCGACGGCTTGTGTTTTGGACATCCGGCAGGGAAGCGTCAAACATGTGCACGAGGAAGGTCGTTCACCTGTGGTAGACTGCGGGAGGTTAATTTCCAGATTCTACCCTTTCCCATCGACCGAGCTGCGAGGGAGCCGGACAGCCAGCACCGCCCTTGCCGTGGGTGGCATCAACAGTATCCACAACTGTCCGTCTATTGGACGACATTCTTCGAACCATTTCCCAAGACAGGGATCTGGGGAATCCGTGCGATATTTAACGGGTGCTGTTTTGTGGACTGCAGTGCACTCCTGTTGACTCCTGAAGAAGTTCCCTTTCACTGAGAGTCATTCTCAGTTACCCTTGTTGTAAATAATGTAAATATTCCTGTATAAAGTTCTCCTTCCTTGTTTTATCTTCGTAACCCCTTCTCCCGCCTTCCTCGTCCCTTCTCCGGATCGGCCACGCTCACCCGATCCTAATAACAGGTGCCGATACATGACACCTTCGTTTCTCAATAGTGCGCGGGAACGTAGAGGCCGCGTGCGGGGGTCATGTCGGCGCCCGCGTAAGTGCACTGCGCACGAGAAATTCCTGACGGACTCCTGCTTCAGAATGACCAATTACTCGCGCGACGGGGTCTCCGAAACTGCTCAAGCTGGTGGGTTTTGTAGATGCAAATATCACCGGCTTTTCGCCTTATACCTAATCAGACGGATTACAGCGTACACAGCCGATATATGTTAATTTCGATTTCATTGCATTTTGCGGCTCTTGCCGTAAATACGTCTTTTTGCCACGGACAATAAACAAAGTGGGTAAAATGAGAACATATCGCATAACAAATTTTTGCATTTTTTATTTTATATATCGATGCACTAGAAAAAAAACTAAACAGCATAAAAAGGTTGATTAAAACTCATCTACGTTCTAATTTCTTTTTATCCCGAACCCGTTTGAACCCGTTTGAACCGGTTCAGTATGGTCCGAACCGGTTCGAACCGGAACGGAATGTCGCTCTGGAGCCGAACCCGGAACTGAACTCGAAAGGTGTGAACCCGAACCTGAACCGAACCCGAAAAAATTCCGGTTCGACACCCTGGTATATACCCGATGTCCAGGGAAATTGGCTGCTGATTCGTTTTCTTCAGCAAGTTGGCCAGGATCTGCAGAGATGCTTTTGAATCGGTGAAGATAAGCCAACCCTGTTATCTTATCTTAAGATAAGGTTGGGTTATCTTAAAGATAACCCAACCGGGGTGAAGATAACCCGTTTCGGCGCAGGAGGTAAGAAACAGCTTCCTAAATGCCGTGAAGCTCAGCTGTCGTAGAGGATGTCCTCCGCTGCAGCCAGTAAGAAAGGGCATGGCCTGTTGAGGGCACATAAAGGCCACATGAAGAGGTTTCTTTAGTAGTTGAACCATCGGTGAAGATATGGGTGTGCTGCGTATATTCCTCGGTTAAGTAGGCGAGTGTAGCTTGCAGATGCGCTGCCTGTGGCATGCGGCTCTTTGCATTCACATCTGGAATAAACTTCTTCACCTTTAGAGGAGAGAGTGTCCATGGAGGAAAGGCCAGAGGTAGTAGTTTCTGTGGCTGATTAATAGTAGGGAGGGGCAGGAGCTGCACTGCCTGGCCAAAACTAGAGTTGCTGTTAGTTAGGTGGACACGGTGCAGGAAGTGATTCTTCCCTTGCAGGACATGGCGGAGATGGGTACGCATAGTTTCCTGGGCGGCGATCACCTCTAGTGGCAGACATCCTGCCTCCGCTACTGTTCCTGATGCAGAGGAACCCTTTGGGAGGCCAAGGCATATTCGCAGATGTGCTGTTACTTAATCCCTTTAACTAAAAATAACATCTAAATAACAGGGATTAAGAAAATATACTCTGCCTGATAAAAACATTAAGCCCTTTTATTTTTGCTGTTTGCCTTGAAGGTTTTCACGCACAGTGTTCAACATCAAACGTTTGTTAAACACTGTGGTGCGCAAATAACTGTTCGGTTTTCCAAAGCGTACTAAGCTTGCACCTTTTAGCTCAGGACAACGACAGAGACAGTTCGTCAAATGCTGAAGTAACAAACGACAAATTTCAGAAAAAGTTTAACATCAACTCATATGTAGTCGAGTGCTCGCACACATGCTGGTAATGAAGAACGGTCGCTTAAAAAGATTTTTATAGGCTACTTAGCGAAGCTATCACATCAATGCAACCATGGCTTTAATTCAATTGTATAACTTTCCGAAAACCAGCTGTGCCGACAGTGGAGTTCAAAGAAATCCGTGCGCCAGATTGGTGTAAACTCTCAAAAATAGTGTGATGTATCAAATCCACTAAACATTCTTAAAACCGCGAAGAAATTTTTTAACGTAGCCAGTCATATCACCAGCTTTATTAATGCTGATCATTTAAGTTATCTATTGAAGTATCGACGAAACACTATTGCTTATCTGTATTGGAAATGAATTTTGATTTTGTATCTTGTATCGGTATCCGGAATACACTTTTCGAGGGTGTCGGGTATCGGTATCGATGATACCTTTTTTGTTTTGTTTTCAAGCATCGTGCCCTGCGCTTTTGTGCATGGTAGGGACGTGCCGCAAGATCCTCTCGCAGAAACACAGAACTCAAGACGAGCTTACCTGCAACAGAGAGGAAAGGACTTTCAATTGGGCCGCCGCGGTGGTTCAGCGGTTATGGTGCTCGGCTGCTGACCCAAAAGACGCGGGTTCGATCCCGGCCGCGGCGGCTAGAATTTCTTTGGAGGAGAAATTCTAGAGGCCCGTGTACTGTGCGATGTCAGTGCACGTTAAAGAACCCCAGGTGGTCGAAATTTCCGGACCCCTCCACTACGGCGTCTCTCATAGCCTTAGTCGCTTTGGGACGTTAAAACCCCGTAAACCAAACCAAACCAAACTTTCAATTGGTGCTACTGCTGGCCGACGTCGTAGCTGTACCTCGGCCCAAGGCCGATCGATCCTTGTCGCAGTACATGGAAAAAGCGGCCGTTCAGAACTCCATGTTCTTCTCCCGCACAGGACACGAAGGATTCCTTGGTTCAAGCTGAATAATGTTTAACCTAGTAAATGCTCTGTGCTGTTTGACTTAGTGTTTCAGTTTAGGGGCTTAAACATACTAAAACGACTCAATCGTAGGGCGCTGTAGTGCCGGTCTCCGGATAATGACCACCTGTGATTCTTTAACATGTGCTGACATCGCGCGACAATTCATGGGCCTCTAGCGTTTCGGCTTTATCGAAATGCGAACGCTGGGATCAAACCCACGTCTTTCGGGTCAGCAGCCGAGCATCATAAACACTGAGCCACTGCAGCGGCGCACTTCGACTTCTGAAGTGTCATAGAGACTTGTGCTAATTCGTTTAGGAATAAATAAGAGCACTGTAAATAGGAATTACGTCTTTGTGGGAGAGCTAAGTAGACGATGCGAACTAGACCTGATAACGCTATCACGTTATACTCATAAAGGAGAAGCTTAAGTGTTGCTTAAGTTTCTTTCTTCATCGTGAAGCGTAATTCACCGAGAATGCGGTCTTTTAAAACGATGTATTTGTGTACCATACGTATTTGAATTCACGCTGGTTGCTGTTCTAAGTAAGGAACATCGCCGAGCGAGCGAGTGAGGTGATTTGTTATACATGTTTTGAATTTTAGTCCAAGCAGTTCAGTGTTCGAAAGCGTCAGTCATTGGTGCAGTCATAAACAGGAATGGAGAATGTGCCCCGACGCGAAGCCTGCATCTGAAGTGCCGATAAAAGAAATTCTAGAGCCAGGGAAGTAACTATCGTGAAATAAATGAAGCTGCGAGGAAAAACAACTGCGGCCTGTCGGCGTCGTTGCGTTTGAGACAGCCCGTGTCTCACCCGTCCTTCATTAGTAATGTGCTATAGCAATATCCACAAATACCGAAGTTGGGAATGGCCCCATGTACATAACCCGTCCGAGTGAATTCAGTCGTCTGCTTGTCGTTGTTAAAGCCAGCTGAGATTATATGTAATCATACAGAGAGGTACAAGATACGTAAGCCATGCTCATTCGTCCATCGCGGGCGGAAAGTTCGCTCAAAGTTTCCTGAATATTAAAGAATATTTCGTCCTCTTAGAGTTGGGAAACTAAAATAAATTTCGTCGCAGCTTGCACTGCGACCGATGTATTCATTGGTGTTGACTACTTTGCATCCGCGTCAGTTTTACTGAGTTTTATCAATGGTTTCGTTTTTTTCTGTGGACATGCTAGTTTTTTGCACGACTAGACCATCATGAAAATGTTCTTATTGATATTAACGGGTGCTGCCTGTAAGCGCAAAATGGGAGTGAAATGCAGCAGTTTCTGAATTCGTGTAGCAATAGTAATATTTTATCCTCATTCGCACCCCGAGCCCTCTCCTTTCGGATATTGGGTCCTTTTTGAAGACAAGATACCTCTTCATCGTACTGTCATTTACTTCGGCAGAACCTTATTTCCGTGGGACAGAAAACGCTCGTCTACATTCTGCACCTGGAGTGTTTTACTTCCATGCCAGCCTTAACCAACATTTCTCCAAGCTCACTGCCAATAAGACGTAGACGGTTCACCGGTGGCATTTTGCCCCTGCCGTCAAAACAGCGCTGACACGAGAAAGCGATGATCCAATCGAGGCCAAGCACAGTTGAAAGAATACGTGGGTGGTGGCGCAACATGTACTACACTTTGAAGTGATTTTACCAAATTTTCTGGCTCTCAGGGGTCTGTTTTCGATAGCGGTCACATAGTTGCTATCACGCTACGTTAGTTTACCAATGCACTTATTATTCCACTTTAGTGTCCTTTACAAAAAGCACCCCCGATCGTACGCACTCGCAATTCACCTGACACCGTTTCGCTGTGGCCGGCGACTGACTAGATAATTCCTAAGGTCCCTCTATTTAAGAATGCAGCAGCGTTCTTCATTTCAGCTGGTTTTTACCTGCAGTGAGCTTTGCATTTATTGGCTCGAAGCGCTACCAAGCGGCTAAAAACATTTCAGATCCTTAAACTGGTGAAGCAAGGTTTTAATGTGTTATGTAACAGAAGCTTTTTTATCTTATTAGATATTATGGAGAGCAGAGTAACCTGCATCGGCTGCTACCTACGCTGCGTTCGCTTTTCGAGAGCATCTTCCGGTGCCCTAAGCACGCCGGAAGAAAAGAGCTCTGAAAGCGCGGCCATGTTCTGGTGAGCGATATGGGTCACTTCGAGACACCAGATGAGAAAATCGCCGCAACTACAGGGGGAAGCGATGCGCTCAGGATGTTCTGCTTAGATAACAGAACGAGCTCTGGCCGACCCGAAAGCCCGGGCCCGGATGAGTCCGCAGGACAGGCCAGGCCGGAAAATGCGTTCTTTCGCCGGGCCTGTGCCGGAATAGTTTTGAAGTCGGAAACCAGGGCTGAGCTCGGGCCCGCACATAAAGGATCTGTGTCTAGCTTCACCTCCATTATTTCAGGCTGCAGTTCGGCCGTTCTAGAAGCGAGAGGGGTGAAACAGTGCCCTAATTTAGGCCGACAAAAAAGATTCACCAGCGCTTTTTTACGTGTATTTAGTGTCCGAATTTTTCACACGAACAAAAAGTTACCAACGATACGGGTTTTTGCTAGGCATAATGGCCGGTACGTCTAAGAAATTAATGAAATTCGGCTTTAAAATGCCGGATATGCTCTATTTTCTTTTACTGCTCCCTAATGGACACTTGAAGCCTCACAGAAACCGCTGAAGAAGGAAGTTGATTCGATTCCTCGAGACCCAGTGGATTCTTCTAAGATTAATCCAGGTCACGCAGCTTCGTCTCCCAAAGACACATGTGTGCACTACGAGAAACGCCATTGATGAAGAGCTCAGGCCGCTTCGGGTCTTTAGCACTAAGCACGCAGAATAAAAGAGAGCTGAACGGCGGCATTTATACACCGAGTTTCATCAACGTCACTCACAGTGCAATGTTCAAATAATTTCGCGCGCTCGTCCACGTTCAACAATAGTAGCGGAGATTCTAAAAAGGCGATTTAAACTGATTAGAGAGCGGCAGCGACAGCACGCTCTCGCAGGTTGTAAACCGCAAAATCCAGCAAAGGACTGAGCTACTGCGGCGTTGTTAGTGGAGCCTTGTAACATCTGACACACGGCTCACTCTCGCGAAAGCTTTCGCCTAATAAAGTACCGAACACGCCTGGCTTAGGTTAAGCTATCAACGAGCTCACGCCATCTGTTCTACCAAAAGGCGCTCCGGATATGATCTGTTTGCTGTTACTACAGCATAATTGGCAGTTGAAGCCTCACAGAAACCGCTGAAGAAGGACGTTCATTCGCTTCCTCGAGAGGCAGTGGATTCTTCTAAGATCATTCCAGATCATGCAGCTTCGTCTCCGAGAGACACATCTGTCCCCTTCCATAGACGCCATTGGAGAAGAGTTCAGGCCACTTCTTGTCTTTGGCACTTAGCACGTAATAAAGAGGAGCTTTTGATTTTCGTCTCCATCGAAACGTGGCCAGTGGGGCCGTGTAATCAACGCTCAAAATCCCGTTCAATAAACTGAAAGAAAAAACAAAACAAAATAAACAACCAAGAAAAAAGGATCTTTTAATTTTTGGACATCGGGTGCACTACAAAATCACTAATAAACATTTATAAATGTAGTTGCCTACAGGTTACACCCCTTTTAATTTGACCCCGCGAGAGACAGAGAAAGAGAGAAAGTGGCGGTGGCTTAACTCAGCTGAGCCACGATATAAAGAGCAAAAGCTCTGTTAAGCATGCTTAGACACGGTTTAGCGGCGGTTCATCTTTACCGTGCCAAGACTTCAGCGAGAGCGAATTGTTTCAGCGAGAGCAAATCACGTGACGCATCATGTGTCAGAAGTGCAACAGCGATCGTCCAGAGCGGCGGTGGGCGCAGCGGCGAACGTTACTCTCAAGCGCAAGAGTCAGTCACGTGACACACCGCATGCCGCAAATGGCTAGGAGCGGCCGAGCGGCAGCTAGCGCAGCGGCGGACGTGACTGCCAAAAACGCGAGGAGATGACGATGAACGAGACACCTGCCAGCGCGATTTTGCACATGCGGCGCGCATCCCGTTAGAGGACAAATCTGTGTTCTGACGACATTCAGGCTCCGCATGGGAGGGTTACAGCTCTTGGCTCTAAACTTTTATGTTGCTTGGAAAATTTGGTCGCGCATGAGTGGAGCACTTACTCCAGTGTCTCTGCGGCTCCTGTGGCGACATTGGCGCTGTCAATCAGCTTTCGCTGCCCTTCCAGAGTCGCCGAACTTCGCAGCTACTCACAGACGAGGTCATTATTCAAAATTATGAGCGGGTAACCCGGCCTTATCTTTTGTTAGTTCTGATTTTACCAAACCAAATATTTCAACCATTATTGCGATTTTAGCACCTTTAGTAGCTGCTCAAAGGTGCTCAAGTCTAGACTCATAATTTAGCTTACCCGGTCATGCAGTGCTCCAAAATTCCATTCTGCGTTGACTTTCTTAGCGTTCCTCAACATCTGTGCGCAAAATTTGCGACCTCTGTCAGCAGTCCAAATCTCCAACCTGGAGAAATGGCTATTTTTTTTATACGCTTACTTCCGAGAAGCCAATAGCATTCATGCCCGTTAAAGCCAAATACCCTTGATTCCGACCGCACAGATTCCGGCACCATAGAGATGCGCTGCATGCATCTGAGTAGCCATTGCATCGCATTATACCGCCGACAGCAATGCTGGATAGAGTGGTCGGCAGCTCAGCAGACTGGTGGGGGACTATCTTGGGAACATTATCGCTCGTTCTTTTCTGCCTGCTCAGTGCGACACGAGGCTATTGTTTTTACCTGCTATTTTAATGAAGATAAGCATTCTAGCCCTCCCTATCACACTCTCTGTGTTCGCGTATGAATTCTAAATATCACGCAACTCTTTGCACCTCCTGGGGTGACTCAATGCCAGCTTCCCTTTAAAATTTCGATCTTTAATAACACTCCGATACCTAGCAACAATGCTGCATGGTTTCAAGATCGAAATATTCGAAACAGTTGCTCTGCGGAAATTTATTTCGTTGTTGTTATTGTGATCGACCGCCGCTGAATAGCGTGCCCTACGCGATGCAGCTGATGACACTAGGCGCTGAGCCCGAGGGTGTCGCCGAACAGCGGCCACACTTTGCGTTCTTCACTTCATCGTGCGAGACTTGCAGTCGTAACACCCCTCTGACGCTGTGCTCATTTGCGTAGGAGTCGTATGTGGTGTTCTGGAAAGGCGCGAAAGCATTTCGTATTAGTACGCGGTCGTCTGGGGAGTTCTTGTGATGAAAGCAGTTAAAGAGGATTGTTTTCGCGACTTACACAGTATAGCGTAAGCGTCGTCAAGTATTTATTTTTGTGTTTTCCGAGAACCTTGCGCAAGATGCATCTACACTACAGTTCACTATCTGTTCGCTTCAGGACAGTGAAGTCTTGCTCAGCTTTTTTAATCCCTTCTGCGATAGCCTTTGGCAAGACGGTGATCGTTAGGCTTTAATAATTTTTCAACAGGCTTGCAGTGCTAATTGTAACGTCTACATAACGCCTAAAGGATGCAAGAAGAGAATAAGAATTCGCGTCGTCTAGTCTAATAGGCAGAAACAGTGAGGCTTTCAAAGCAAATATTTTAAAACGATATTCTAACAAGCTCAACGCAACATATCGAAGACTAACCCATACAGAAAACTTGCCAAAGTCGGTAGCGTCAGCGCTACACTTGCTGCTATTCAGGGTGTTTCAAATAGTTCAGTGCGGGTTTTTCATTTATAAGCTGTGAAAGATACTTCTGTGCTGGAAAGGAGGAATAACCGCGAATTTGGACGAGACTTGCCAGCGTAAAGCTGCTGGTAGTTTGCTGCTGCTGGTAGTTGGATAAGTTACTGCAGTCAGGCTTTCCACCACCCGTTCTCCAAGCAGTGGCGGAATCTCGGATGTGGAATCTGCGGAACAAAGTGCTTGGCAAAGAGGAGGCGATCCCTCTGGACAAAGGCCCGCTTGAAGTTGTGCCCTATGTGCACAAGGTGGCCCATCACCTTAATAGGGTGGCGGGTAGGCAAGGTATTCAAATTGTGTTTTCAGCCCCTTGCAAGCTATCTCCACTCTGCAGGCGCGTGGCGGAAGGTGGGCGCAATGTCGCGTGCACGACCAATCATGAACACCGATATGTTAACTGTGCCACTGATGCGGTATACCAGTTCCCGCTGCGATGCGGCAGACTACACGTGGGCCAGACGGGTCAATGTGTTAACGATAGGCTGCGACACCACTACCGGTCCTTCAAACCCGATAACGGCGCCAATCTACCGAGACACTGCAGGGAATGCGATGGCTGCTTTCAACAGTCGAACAAATCCACTATCATCGGAAGGGGCAGGTCGAGGCTGGAAAGGGAGCTTTTAGAAGCGGCACACATGCGCAAACTTGGGCTCGATATGTGTGTTAGTGAGCCTTCTGTGGCGCTGTTAGATAAAGAGCGAAACAAAACTGCGCGGAGACGACGGGACAAAAGAAAGGCACGAATACACACACACAAAGCGCAGTGTGAACACACACACACACACACACACACACACACACACACACACACACACACACACACACACTGCGCTTTGTGTGTGTGTATTCGTGCCTTTCTTTTGTCCCGTCGTCTTCGCGCAGTTGTTTCTCTCTAACCATGAACCGACTAGCCCAACACCATGTCTTACTTAGATAAAGAGACCCGGTTTCTGTTAAACCTGTGAAAGGCAACTCCTTCGTTTTTTGTGTTTGTTTCGATTTGTTTCCTTAGCCATCTCGCGTGTTCCATGTGTCCTTGTCTTAGTAATGGTGTTACGTACGCTATGCGCAGATGCAACCTTTGCTGCAATATGACTTTTATGTGTAGCATATTGCAATCACTCAGTTCCGCCCTTGGGCGCGGCCGGGCAGCCACCAAACCACGTGACGTGACGTCACGACAGCCGGAGGAAAAACCGTAGGTAAAGATGATGGCGATTCTTGGTGAGAATTGCATCATAGTAAACAAAAAAGAAAAAAAAAACAAAAAAGAGAAGAAAAAACCAAGAAGACACAGAAAAAAAAGAAAAAAAAACGGCTGAGCATGGTGGCGGTTGCCACCGCCCCGTTTCAAAGGGGGCGCTCCTATCCATCCATCCATCCATCCATACGTCACGGAGGAAAAGCTGCTGAGAAAATCGAGTGCCGCCAAGCAATACCTCGCGCAAAAAAGACCGCGCAATATGCAACGCATTCTTGGCTTAACGAAGCTAAGCCTGGACATCTTTTTTTTCCCAATAAACTTCAGTTGCTACTTAGCGCTCGTCCTGTCCTCTTCTCATTCTTAAGTCTCGTCCAAGTTCGCGGTTATTCCTCCTCTGCGACATGTCAGACCAACTGGCCCAGAGCTTCCCCTTGTGGATACTTCTGTGCGATCTGTGCTAGTTGATTATACGGCTTGGCGGACATGATCACATCTTTAACAAAACCACCATTAGTTACTTAGAAAGCAATAACTTAATTTACCCTAGACAGCATGGCTTCAGGAAGGGTCTTTCCACGGTGACACAGCTTTTAGAAATTCCCTATGGCTTCGCGGAAATAATCACTTGCGGACTTCAAGGTGACGCGATATTCGTAGATTTTTCCAAAGCGTTTGATCGTGTGCCTCATCCTCAATCGGTTGAAAACCTTACACTTATTGGCATCGAATCGCAAATTGTGGCATGGATATCATCTTACCTTTCACTGCGCTCCCAATTCGTAAAGCCGCCGCGGTGGCTCAGTGGTTATGGTGCTCGGCTGCTGACCCAAAAGACGCGGGTTCGATCCCAGCCGCGGCGGCTAGAATTTCTTTGGAGGAGAAATTCTAGAGGCCCGTGTGCTGTGCGATGTCAGTGCACGCTAAAGAACCCCAGGTGGTCCAAATTTCCGTTGCCCTTCACTACGGCGTCTCTCATAGCCTCAGTCGCTTTGGGACGTTAAACCCCATAAACCTAAACCAAACCCAATACGTAACGGTAAGCAATGCTAACTCGGAGAGTCTTGATGTGTTTTCTGGTGTGCCACAGGGGTCTGTGTTGGGTTCATTGCTCTTTCTCGTGTACAGGCGGCCAAATCTTTAGCTGGCGTGCGTGACGGCCGCGTTTTCCGTGCTCCTGCGGATTATGATGGAGTAAACTTGCGAAAATATCAACTTTAAGCACGGGCTCACTAAACCCGTACTTAATATTGAGCTTTCCGCAAGTTTGCTTCGTCCGAAAGAGCAGGAGCACGGAAAAAGCGGCCGTCACGCACGCCAGCTAAAGATTTGGCCGGCTGTACATCAATGACATCCCATCATGCGTTGAACCTAATGTAGCCGTACGACTTTTCGCAGGCGACTGTGTTGTCTACACAACCATTAGGTCCGTGGACGATTAAATTAGATTAAACATCTCATTAAACAACATTGCAAATTGGTGTGAAAATGGGGACTGAAGTTCAATGTCAGCAAACCAACATCCAACAGCTTCACCCATAAAAAGATACCGGACATATTCATTTATAATATAAAAGGCACAGCTACAACAAGATCAGATACTGTAAAATACTTGGGTGTGACATTCTCGAGCACGCTCAAATGGGAGACCCACACTGAAAACACGTGTGCAAAGGCGTCAAGGCACCTGAATTTTTTGCGTCGGAAACTGGCTAGAGCACCATCTGCTGTCAAGCTAGCAGCATATAAAACTCTTGTTCAGCCGATACTTGAGTATGCCAGTATCGTATGGTCCCCACTCCAGTCTTATCTAATTGACAAACTAGACAAAATACAATGCATTGCACTCCGCTTCCTCTATTCCAGATACTCGCCGTACGACAGCGTCACTGCTCTACGCAAACAAGCAAACATCCCGACTCTCATATCAGGACGGCGTGTCGCTTCCATGAAGTTTCTTTTCCTTCTTTATCACGATCGTATAAACATAGATAAAACAAAGTACATCAAGCGGCCCTTCCACCATTCAGGAAGAACAAATCATTCTAAGTGTATAAGGCATTTCCCTGCGCGTTGCAATACGTTTAAGTACTCGTTTTTTCCTTTTGCAATTCAAGAGTGGAACAGTCTGCCAGAGGATGTTGTGCATGTTGACTGCATAGAACTGTTTGGAAACAAAATGCGCGAACTTTGCTGTGAATAGATCTGCCTATGAATGCGCAGTGCTTTGTGGCAGTGCCGCTTTTAGTGACTTCACTTTAGCTGTTAACCAGCACGTGTACACTGTTCGCAGTGGCTCGCCATTTACTGCGTTACCGACTTTGAAATGCTGCTGCTGCTGCTGTATTTTGTTTTTTTGCTTGTTTTTTCTTTCTTGCTCCAGATTTATCAAATTTTGGTATGCTTCCTACTGTTTTTTGGGCCGTTATGTTTTTTGTTTGTTCGTTTGTATGGTGACTCACTCCTGTATGAGCCTGTAGACGCTTATAGTATTTCTAAATAATGGTTTATGGTTTTATGAGGTTTAACGTCCCAAAGCGACTGAGGCTATGAGAGACGCCGTAGTGGAGGGCTCCGGAAATTTCGACCACCTGGGGTTCTTTAACATGCACTGACATCGCACAGTACACGGGCCTCGAATTTCTCCTCCAAAGAAATTCAGCCGCCGCGGCCGGGATCGAACCCGCGTCTTTCGGGACAGCAGCCGAGCACCATAGCCACTGAGCCACCGCGGCGGCTATTTCTAAATAATAAATAAATAATTACTTACGTAAGAGAGTGGAACGAAAAACAAGTAATTAACTAAGCAGACTAATCAACGTTTCAATTTTCGGCTTCAGGACACAAGGTTATATCGAGAAATTTAATGCCTTCGACACACAAGGGAGCCCAGTTTATAAGATTTCTGATTCTGCATCGCGCTCCATGTTGTGGAGCGTATAAAATACGCATTTGACAGCTCTTTAAGTTGGCTTTCCTTTGTAAACTGATGTAGCTGCACTTGGTGCCATCACGGGAATGAAGTCAACATCGTCTACATCATAAAAAATGTAATCTACGGCTTCATTTGATTCAAGGAACGGCCATTTTATCAATATGCAACGCGCGAAAGCCAACTTGGAGGGACCTCAAAAGTGTTTTTTTCATATTGCTTATCTCTAAGCATGATGCCGGTTCTGAAATTTAAAAACTGCGTTTGCTTTCGATTTTGGCTGCCTTCAATATCAAAATATAACCTTTCGTCCTAAAAGTAATGCTAAAAAAGACGATCAGATAATTTAGTTAATTTAGTTGATTACTTGTCTTTCTATCGTGCTGTATCACATAAATAATCTCTTCTTTTGCGTAAACTAAAACTGCAGACAACGCACCCAAGTATATTTCACGACTTTTTAAATGAAAACCTGTGCGGAGTAATTCAAACACCTGTAGAAGAGAGAAAATTTCAAGCATCATCCAGCCGCGACTCTCTTCATGCTCGAAGCCTACACCTTTGCCTTGACGCCATTTTTTATTTTGTGCACGGTATGTAACCCCTTGCTAGTTGCTCCCCATCAAGAGAAGATAGGTGGTTTAGTCTACCGCCGCATTAGTCGTTGAACCCGAGGCTGTAACGACACATGGACAACAAGCGCTGCGACTGCATTCTTTTAAGCATGAAATGCTTTTAGCCCCCGTTGTCGGCAGTGTGGTGATGTCACGCCGAGACCGAGAGCCATCATCCGGGCACCGAAATCCATTCATCCGGGCACTGAATAAAAGGGAAGTTTATTCAACAGTGCAAACAAACAAAACATTGGAAACACACTCATGACTGAGGGCAAACCAAATGTATACAAAGTGGGTGGCCACCCAGAAACACCATGACCTTATTTTAACACACCGTACATATCACAAATTACAGCCTATAGTGCATAGAACGAACACTGGACAAAGAAGAATCAGCCTCCCGTAGCAACGAAGCACAGGGGGGGGGGGGGGGGGGGGGAAGGATCTTTCTCAGGGTGATTGGCCCTTTCAAAATTATACACCACCATCCTCGAACAAACCAGCATAGTCGGTAAAGAGAGGGGGGGGGGGTTCGGCCCGGCTAATACCGCAGCGCCGGCATAACCAGCCGACCTTCGTGCACGACAAAGAAGCGTGTGTGCCACCGTCGCAGAAACCGCGCCTCCCCATCCGCTGCAAGCCTTTCAGACAGGTATTGCCAGATAAGGAGACGCAGGCTCTGCAACGCGGGGTACATAGCCGTCGCCGGTTGACGCCGGGCTTCGGCCAGACAGCGGCGACGCCACAAAACAAACATAGCGGACATAAACACTAGTTTGCCAAAATAATCCCGTGGTTGCCGGATGCCTGGCCCGGCACGAACTGAAAACATCCGATACACCTGCCACCACATTATCCGGGCAACACGGCACTCCAAGAAAGTGTGTCGCGCTGTCTCTCGCGCTCCACATTGCGCGCACTGGGCGTTGGGCACAAGGCCCCATGATAAGAGGCGTTCGCGCGTGGGGAGGACTCTCCATCTCCTCCTCCACTCAAAGTCGCGGACCTGCGGAGGGAGACGACTTGTGCACCACGTGCGCCACTTGCGTACCGCGGTGCGCCGCTGGTCGTCGGCGCCAAGGCGCACGCACGCGATCATCTCGCTCAGCCGAGACGCGGGCGTCTCAGTCAGGTCGACTCCTTGCAAGTCAGTACAAACAGACTGCTTAAAACCAGCAGCCGCTCTATAGAAGCGCAGGGGCCCCTCGGCCTGTGGACCTATATGGCGCTCAGTGGTGAAGAAGCGCCGCACTGTGCTCATCCAATAAAACATGAGCGAACGCCCAAGGTATGCGTCGCTCTCCACCAGCGTGGTTACGAGCTTGGCGCTGAGCGCACGCGCCATGGTGGCTTCACAGGGCAGCCCGAGTCCTCCTCTAGAAGGCGGCAGCTGGCAAAGGCGTCGAGCGACCTGCGCCGTGCCACCGTCCCAGACAAAGGCGCCCACAAGGGACGCGAGCCGACCCGCCGTACGACGCGGCATCACTGCTACGCGGGCCACATAGTGGGCAAAGGCGCACGCGCGGCCCTTGATGACGCTCACCCTGGCCTCCATGGAGAGGCCGAACTGTGCTGCCATCCTTAGCGCGCTCGTCGTGCGCGCAACAACTTCATCCCATGTCCGGGACGACACACCGCTCTGCTCAAAAAGGACTCCTAGCACTCGGACCCCGTCCACGAAAGGAATGGGCACCGGGAGGGGATCGCTGAAGGTCCCAAAACGAAGCGCCCTGCTCTTGCTGGCGTTGAGCTCGGCACCAGACAGCGCCGCGTAAGTAGTAAATACGGCCAGGAAGGCCTCAAAACTCCGGGTGTCTCGGACGAAGATTGAAATATCGTCGGCATAGGCCGAGACGACGATTGTTTCCTGTCCTGTCAATGGAAAGCCGCGGATGCGTCCGTTGGAGGCGACGCTGCGCAGCAGGGGGTCCAAAGACAGGACGAACAGAGCTGGAGAAAGAGGGCATCCCTGGCGCACGCCACGTGTTACGGGGAAAGGAGCGGTGACTGACCCGTTCACCAAGAGTTCGGCCGTGAGGCCCGAGTACAACGATTTGATGCGCTCAATGAAGCTGGCAGGCAGCCCAAAGCACCGCAAAACGGAGTATAAGTAGCGATGCTCTACTCTATCAAAGGCCTTAGCTTGGTCTAAGGAAACAAAAACCCCGCTAGTCCCTTTCGCGTGTGCGTGAGCGACGCGCGTGAGCGTGAGCGACGCAAAGACCGAACGGCCAGGAACAGCGCAAGCCTGGAAGGGGCTAACGAGGTTTGGCAAAAGAAGACGCAAGCGAGCGACGAGAATCGAGGCGACCAGTTTGTAGTCAGTATTGAGCAGGGTTATCGGCCGCCACGCCGCCGGGCATGACGACGTTGTTCCCTGCTTTGGTATCAACACGATTCGGCCCGCACCGAAAGACGGTGGCTTAGCTCCTTCCTCGAGGAAGGCGTTCACCAAATGCGTGAGGAAGTCCCCGAGCACATCAAAGAAGGTGTAGTAAAACCCGGAGACTAGACCATCTGGTCCGGGTGCGGAGGCGCGATTCATGTTGCTTAAGACTGCGTAGACCTCCTCCCGCGTGGCGCGAGCGCAAAGAGCCGATTCCGCGTAGTCGGCCGCGTGGGGAAGGGCGGCGCAAAAGGCGTCTACAGCAGCGTCAAACCCATCCCACTCGCACAGGCCTTGCGACGCAAAGAGATGGGCAAAGTGATCACGGAAGACGTGCTCGATGTCTTGGACCTGCTCGGAAATCGTGCCATCTGGCATAGTTACGCTTCCAATACGGGCCGGTCGGTCGCTCTTGTGGCGGCAGCTGTTCGCGTGAAAGAGGTCAGCGCGTTCCTGCGACGGCATGCGGAGATTCGCTGCGGTACAGGAGGCCTGGGACCCCTCTTCCAGGATGCGGTGGTACCGGACGCGAAGAGTGTCCAGGTACTCTCGCATCGCAAAGGTGAGCTCACCCCCTTGCTTCACGATACGCATGCGGCGTAGCACGTCGTTGAGCGCCGCAGTCTTCCGCGCGTGCTTTGCTCTGCCAGCCCGAATGAGAAATTCTCGCCATCGTGTTTTCAGGGCGTCCCAAATCAAGGGACTGAACTCAAAGAGGGCAACAGAGTCCACCAAATCTGCACGGATGTCGCGAATGCTCTGGTCGTCCACCAAGAGTGAGATGTCCATTCTCCAAGTAGAGAACGTCGCAATTCGGCCCGAAGCGCACCTCAAGGATACCGCGACAGGTAAGTGGTCGCTGAGTGCTCGGGCGCCTAGTGGAAATGGCACTACCTCGCAGGATACTACTTGCGGCACGAGGGCTGGAGGTAGGTACACCCGGTCGATTCGACTGGCGCTACGGCCCCTAGCACGTGTGGCCACGAAAAGGTTCCCGTGCAGTTCGACCCACGCGTCCGTAAGGTGCAGCTGGCGAACCAGTTTGCCTAGCTCCTTGGCGTAATAATTGGACGCACCTTGACCGGGGCCCTGAATGTCACGCCACGAGTCTAGGACGCAATTAAAATCCCCCAGCAGGACATATGACACGGATTCAAGCAGGTGGGATGTAAGAGAGCGGAAAAACTCGCCTGTCAGAGATCGCGTGACGGGCGCGTACAGGTTTACAAAGCGAGTCCTCCGCCCGTCGAGGAAAATGTCCACCACCAGTACTCGACCATCGTAACCAAAGGTACAATGCGCACCTGCGCGGAAAGCCGGCGTGAGGAAAACAACGCCCACACCGCAAGACCGCGAGTCCGTCAAGGAAAAGAAAGCATCGACATGAAAGCGTGAACGGAAAGAAATAACGTCTGCAGGGGTGCGAAAATTACACTCCTGCAAAAACAAAACATCAATTTGGTACGAACGCGCAAGGTGAAGCACCTCCCGTTGCTTATCGGGAGAGCGAAAACCCTGCGCGTTAAAGGAGGCGAAACGAAAAACAGCCATCATGAAAATAAAGGAAGCAATGTAACAAAAATTAACAACGAAACAAGTAAACAAAACAAAACGCTGACGGACTCACAGTACAGTTCTGCGGATAGAGTCTGCGAGTGCGTTGATACACCGGCGCTGGTGGGGCGTCGAGGCGCTTGGGAGGCGTCCCGGGTCCCTGCTGGCGTCCTGGCTGGCGGCCCCGCGGCGGCGGGACGACGATGCCAAGCGATGCTAATGGTTGCGCGGTGGAAAGGTCCGGCTGATGCGCGCGGCTGCGGCAGCAACACACAGTCACACACGCACCAACACACTCCACCGCGCAAACACCGTCCATCGTTCGCCAAACGCGCCGACGGAGCCAGCGCGCCGAAAAGATAACGGCGCCGTAGAGCGTCGAAAGAACGGCGCTCGGGCGGCCGCCGAGCAGGGAGGGGAGGAGGAAAAGGCCCAGCAGGGCCTGAAGTCCGGCGAGGAGGCGCCATGGCGGAAACTATTCGTTTCCCTCGACGTCCATGTGGACGCCATCGCCGTCGTCGTCTGCCGTCCTCGGTTTCTTCTTCGGCGCCTGGGTGGCCGAAGAGCAGGTCGCGCCGCCGTCCGACGACGAGGAGAGCTGGCGCTTGGGGTCGTCGAGCTCGAGAGCCTTGCGCGGCCCCCGCACCAACTTGGCTGCGCACGGGCCCTGCGGCGGCAGGGCGACCGGGATGTGCGGCGGCTTCGGTCGCGACTCGCTTGAGCCGTCGCTGCTCGGGGCGTCCTTCACGGGTGTGTGCAGGGCGTCACTGGGGGAGGGCGAGCCAGGCGACGTGGTGTCCGTGCCCGTGCCTTCGTGCTGCGCCGCTGTGGGCGCGTCAAGCAGCGAAACCTCCAAACTCGGAGGTTCCACAAAAGAGGACTCGCCCTGCGAGTCGTCAGACTCGGACGAGGTCGATTCCGCGACTTCGGAGTTGCCCGTGGACAGCTCCGTCGCGGATTGGCCGGACGAGGTGCCCGCCGTCTCCGTGCCCGCCTGGTCGTCATCGGGCTTGGTCGCGGCGTCGTCCCGCACGTCAGCCCCCTCGAGAGGGCTCGCCGCCGCCTCCTGTGCCGCGCCGCTCGAACCGGCGCCAGCCCCCTCAGGTGTCGCCTTCGGCCCGGGTTGCACACCAGGCTCCTGGGAAGGTCTGGCTGCCGCAGCAGCCGCGGCCGCCGCGTAGGACCGCGGCACGACGCAGTCGGAGGACGGGTTGTCGCCTCCGCACCTCTTGCATACCGGCTTGCAGTTGGCGCCGATGTGTCCGTACGCGCCGCACCGGCCGCAGCGCACCGCCTTACACGTAGCGCTGAAGTGGCCCTCGGCGCCGCACCGGGAACAGACGCGTTTCATGCCTCGGTATTCAATCATGGCTCGAACACCGACCACCGTCAGGAAGTTCGGCGGAGCCCGGGTCATCTCGAGCTTCACCAGGCGCGTCCCGTTCCCGATGCGGTTCCTGGACTGGAAGGCGACCTCGGTGATGGCGCGCACCTTCCCGTACGGTTGGAACGCCGCGGCGAGGTCCTCGTCGCTGACGCACGGGGGGAGACGGAAAACCGTCACGTGCACCACTGGAACCCCCATCTGCTCCAGTGGCACCTCCTTTCCGGCGATGAGCAGCGAGCCCAACGCCACCATTTTCGCTGCCTGCGCCATGGAAGCCACGGCCGCCAGGAAACGTAAACCACCAAGGTGCTGCAAATATGTCAGCTCCCCGACTCCGAGCACCTCCTCGAGCAGGTCGATGAGGCGATCGGCCGGAACAGGTTCCGGCACAGTAAACAAAAAGCATTGCGCCTTTGTGGGGCGCACTGCAGGACAGGGTCTCTCCATCGCGACGGGGCCCGGGTCACCATGGCAGGAGCGCGGCGCCGGGCAGCAGGACGGCAGGCAGGACCTCCGGGACGCTGGATCCGGGCGCCCGCCTGGACAGGAAAAGCTCGATGATCCGCTGGCTCGACGGGCAGCGTAACGGCATCCGGGCACCGTACGAGACTTAACGAGATTTAACGAGACTCCCTAAGCCCTCCTGCGCGACCGGCATGCAAGCGCCGGTTGGTCTCCAAAGGAGTCAAGAAAAATAACTGCTGCCAGTGCCTTCTCAATGTTTATCAAGATATCAGTCGCTGTGCGTTTGATAATGCACGGAATTATAATTTCTGATTTCTAATAACGCGTGCAAAAAGCACATAAATGCCACGGTACACTTCGCTGTCATACGTGATCCCTTAGGGGCTTCGCGCATCGAAGCAAAGCCGCGCAGGCGCACAGGGGCCCGGGGAAGAAGCGCTGCGTTCAAAGGGCAAGGCATCGCGCCGAACGGGTGGTGGCGTTCCTCCCTTCCATTACGGTGTGGTTCGGGTGTCCACCGAGATGACATTAGGCCCGTAAACATTTCAAGCTTACTCTACTCTCGGTTACGGGAGAGGCAGAGATTTTAAGCATGAAATGCTTTTAGCCCCCGTTGTCGACAGTGTGGTGACGTCACGCCGAGACCGAGAGCCATCATCCGGGCACTGAAATCCAGTCATCCGGGCACTGAATTCCAGTCATCCGGGCTCTGAAACAAGAACATCCGGGCACCGTACGAGACTTAACGAGATTTAACGAGACTCTGTAAGCCCTCCTACGCGACCGGCATGCACGCGCCGGTTGGTCTCCAAAGGAGTCACAAAAAACTGCTGCCAGTGCCTTCTCAATGTTTATCAAGATATCAGTCGCTGTGCGTTTGATAATGGACGGAATTATAATTTCTGATTTCTAATAACGCGTGCAAAAAGCACATCAATGCCACGATACACTTCGTTGTCATACGTGATCTCTTAGGGGCTTCGCGCATCGAAGCAAAGCCGCGCAGGCGCACAGGGGCCCGGGGAAGAAGCGTTGCGTTCAAAGGGCAAGGCATCGCGCTGAACGGGTGGTGGCGTTCCTCCCTTCTTGTACGGTGCGGTTCGGGTGTCGACCGAGATGACATTAGGCCCGTAAACATTTCATGCTTACTCTACTCTCGGTTACGGGAGAGGCAGAGATTTTAAGCATGAAATGCTTTTAGCCCCCGTTGTCGGCAGTGTGGTGACGTCACGCCGAGACCGAGAGCCATCATCCGGGCACTGAAATCCACTCATCCGGGCACTGAATTCCAGTCATCCGGGCTCTGAAACGAGAACATCCGGGCACCGTACGAGACTTAACGAGATTTAACGAGACTCTGTAAGCCCTCCTACGCGACCGGCATGCACGCGCCGGTTGGTCTCCAAAGGAGTCACAAAAAACTGCTGCCAGTGCCTTCTCAATGTTTATCAAGATATCAGTCGCTGTGCCTTTGATAATGCACGGAATTATAATTTCTGATTTCTAATAACGCGTGCAAAAAGCACATCAATGCCACGATACACTTCGTTGTCATACGTGATCTCTTAGGGGCTTCGCGCATCGAAGCAAAGCCGCGCAGGCGCACAGGGGCCCAGGGAAGAAGCGCTGCGTTCAAAGGGCAAGGCATCGCGCCGAACGGGTGGTGGCGTTCCTCCCTTCCATTACGGTGTGGTTCGGGTGTCCACCGAGATGGCAGAGAATTACTGCGCCATTTCCTTTCCTCAAAAAACCTTGCGTTCAAATGGCAAGGCATCGCGCTGAACGGGTGGTGGCGTTCCTCCCTTCTTGTACGGTGCGGTTCGGGTGTCCACTGAGATGACATTAGGCCCGTAAACATTTCATGCTTACTCTACTCTCGGTTACGGGAGAGGCAGATATTTTAAGCATGAAATGCTTTTAGCCCCCGTTGTCGGCAGTGTGGTGACGTCACGCCGAGACCGAGAGCCATCATCCGGGCACTGAAATCCACTCATCCGGGCACTGAATTCCAGTCATCCGGGCTCTGAAACGAGAACATCCGGGCACCGTACGAGACTTAACGAGATTTAACGAGACTCTGTAAGCCCTCCTACGCGACCGGCATGCACGCGCCGGTTGGTCTCCAAAGGAGTCACAAAAAACTGCTGCCAGTGCCTTCTCAATGTTTATCAAGATATCAGTCGCTGTGCCTTTGATAATGCACGGAATTATAATTTCTGATTTCTAATAACGCGTGCAAAAAGCACATCAATGCCACGATACACTTCGTTGTCATACGTGATCTCTTAGGGGCTTCGCGCATCGAAGCAAAGCCGCGCAGGCGCACAGGGGCCCGGGGAAGAAGCGCTGCGTTCAAAGGGCAAGGCATCGCGCCGAACTGGTGGTGGCGTTCCTCCCTTCCATTACGGTGTGGTTCGGGTGTCCACCGAGATGACATTAGGCCCGTAAACATTTCATGCTTACTCTACTCTCGGTTACGGGAGAGGCAGAGATTTTTTTGCATTCTTGTTTTACCCAAGATGTACACAGTAATGACTCCCCCTGGACATTGCTGCACACTGCACCTGGAAGGGTGGACACACGTTATTTTGATAAGTTTGTCGTAAAGAAACATTACGGTGTGTATATGGTCTGACATGTGCTGAATCAGCGCCCTATCAAGTGTCAGCTGCTGAAATTAACTACTCGGTTTTGTCCTTATTTAAGATATCCCAAACTTCTCATTTTCGCCTTGCGATCTGGCACTTGTAGAACAGTTCAAAATATGAATGAGGCCAAGGTGTAGTAGACGTTAGAAATACTCTGCTATAAATATCATATTTCTGCCCTCTTCGCTTCCCGGAATAAATATATGCTTTCAGACAACTAGGAAGGGTGCTTCATGTCGTAGTGCTGAAACCTGCGCGAAACTACTTGCAGTACTAGAAAAAAGGAATGTGTGCGCCATGAGCGACGTTAGAGACAGCCAGCCATGACCTTGCTTACATGAAATGAAAGGACGAATAAAAATTGCACGAAAGAATATCCTTGAAACATATCTCTCGGAATTCCTTCATTACCTGTACAGCTGTGTCCCAGCTATGTTCGCAATGTTTGGCCTGGGTTTAGCTGTCATATGTTGTATGGCGCCATCGCTGCAGCTCATACAAGTTCAGTTTTCTTCCAAGCGCGACCTTCTAGATAGTCTTTTGAACTCCTTTACCTTGCTACATGTAAATAACCTCCTTTAGGTGCAATTAGTTTTCTTGCCATTTTGGCTAGTCATGTAAGCCAGCATTGCCGAGGACCCGGAAAGCGGTGAGTAAACTATGAAACTCTATCCTCTTACTCACAGCAACGAGCACAAATAAAGGTACACACCTTGGGAACTGATTGTGAAGACGCCTTTGCTAGCACAGTCGAGCTAGTTAGCACGGGATCCAAAGCGAAGTGAGCGTGACACGTGATACCCGATCCGACGCAGAACATTGTACTGGGCTGAAACCGAAGCTTCCATTCGCAGAATAAAAAATTACCGACGATTACTTTACTTCGTAATGCGAAATTTGAGCGCAGCAAATAAGCTGTTTGACCTTTTCGATAGATTGAGGCAAAGAAATCGAGCAACACATGTATGCGCTATCACAGAATTTTTTTTAAGCATGAAATGCTTTTAGCTCCCGTTGTCGGCAGTGTGGTGACGTCACGCCGAGACCGAGAGCCATCATCCGGGCACTGAAATCCACTCATCCGGGCACTGAAATCCACTCATCCGGCCACTGAATTCCAGTCATCCGGGCTCTGAAACGAGAACATCCGGGCACCGTACGAGACTTAACGAGATTTAACGAGACTCTCTAAGCCCTCCTACGCGACCGGCATGCAAGCGCCGGTTGGTCTCCAAACGAGACAAAAACTAACTGCTGCCAGTGCCTTCTCAATGTTTATCAAGATATCAGTGGAGCTGTGGGTTTGATAATGCACGGAATTATAATTTCCGATTTCTAATAACGCGTGCAAAAAGCACATAAATGCCACGTTACACTTCGTTGTCATACGTGATCCGGGGGAGAAGCGCTGCGTTCAAAGGGCAAGGCATCGCGCCGAACGGGTGGTGGCGTTCCTCCCTTCCTTTACGGTGCGGTTCGGGTGTCTACCGAGATGACATTAGGCCCGTAAACATTTCATGCTTACTCTACTCTCGTTTACGGGAGAGGTAGAGATTTTTTTATTTTTCACACGTATTCGGAATTTCGGCTCGGGCGGTGCACATATACAGATCCGCCGCCACCGATCTGGCTCTCTGATTGCCACCGCACAGGGGTTGCATTGGAGGAGGAGCGAAGAAAGGAATTAAGTTCGAGCCGGCGCTTTGACAACCGGAGACTCGCAGGAAGAGGGGGGAGGGGGGTGGCGTGTACACCCAGCGGCAAACGATGGGGGCAGAAGCGCGCGCAGCAAGCGGACAACACGATAAAGGGAGGAGGGAAGAGATAGCAGCGACTGACTGATGCCGCTGACGCCGATAGCACTGGGGGGATGAAAGGGGGGCGGAGCTGGTTACGAGGCCGACGACAACGCCGACGCCGACGACGACGCGAAACCCAGGAACGGACGCCAAAGAGCTGCGCTCTAAAATACATCCAGAGCTCGTTACAACCATGCATTATGCAGAGAAAAACGAGTATTGTACCTGGTGCGCGCTCAAAGCGAAATAAAGGTGGGGCACACAAAGTAACGAACACTTACAGCGCAACTTCACGAAATTTTATTAAAGCGAAAGCTTTACTACTTGCACTTTCAGCCTTTGTCGTGGCGCGGCGGTGCCACCATTGACCTTTAGTTTACCTCTGTGTGGCGTCATGTCTGACATCACGCCGAAGAGAAGGGCTACCGACTCGAGCCCTCGCAAGCCGCGGCGGTGCCACCACCGGCGCCTAACTCCTGCGCTCTCCGCTAGGAGCGCAACAGGTGCTTTGTGACGTCACGCCGAAGAGAAGGGCGACCGACTCGCGCCGTCGCAAGCCGCGGCGGTGCCACCACCGGTGCCTTAAAGCCCCTCGATAATTTGAAAGTAGCGACACTCTCCTCAAGTCCAGCGTTTCCCTCCTCGAATATTCTCGCCCGCCGGCTGCGCGCGCTGCACACGGCACGCTTTTTTGGCCATCGCTCGCTCGCCGTCCGGGCACTTGGCCGACACATGCGCGCGCTCTTAAGTTCGCGCTTTTTTACACTCTCTGTTATTGAATAAAAACACGAGAAAGACATGCGACACGCGTGACTACCACGAGCCACGTAAATTAGCGTCTCGTTCGCGCAATGAAAGTGCCAATTACGAGCGCTTGCGGCACGAATAAAACCACTTGCTGCATACCTCTCACATTCTTTTTGACCTTTCAATACCGTCTGTCTCAACACGGCATAGTACATAAAGCATAATATCTACAATAGATTTGAACATTCCTGAATATTTTCATCATACCAATGTTTAGTTAAATGTAGATTCACTTCGAATAAATTATCGCGAAGTTGTTCACGAGTGGAGTTTCAGAAGTGCGAAGGTTGCTGGGAACAAGCTGGGGCATTTGCTTCTATGGCCGTCCTAAAATTTTTCATTAAGTTTCAGTCTGAGATTCGGCACCGCGCAGTGCACATGCAAGGGCTTAATCGTTTTTGTAGTTGAGAATTTTCGCGGCGGCTTGAAAACAAATATGAACTTTTTTTCTAATAAGCATGAAACGACTTCAGCACCCGCTGTCGGCGACCTTGAGGTGATGTCGAGCCGAAGCCGAGAGCCAAATATCCGCGCACCGTTTTTCCGTCATCCAAGGAAAGTGTCCGCACCCCAAAATTTGGCCCTCTCATCCACCGAAATTTGACTTTGTCCGAATTTCATCAAAATTGGTGTCAAGCCTAATTTTAATATGACCAATTCAATGGTGAGCTCCAAAATTAGGTGGGCTATCCCCAAAATTTCTCTCTCTGGTACCCATTAATTTGACGTCGTCCATATTTGACCAACATTAGGGTCCAACCTAATTTGACTATGGGAAACTCAGTGTTGGCTTCCAAATTTAGGTAGACCACCCCCAAAGTTTGACACAATTGGGCATTTTCCGCCCACGTTCTATTCCTTTTTAAATCCGCTTAAAGAGATGTTACGTTAGGAAAGAAAAAACTGATAGCAACGACCGTGACAAAACCCAAGAGAAAGTTATAGGGTCTTAGCAATTTGGTCAGCCACAGTCAAGGCTATCCTATATACAGTCACAATATACAGTCACAATATGACACACAGTTTTTCAGATGCAATGTTTATTACAGATGAGTCATGTAGTTTTACACCGAAAATATACATAGAAACCACGAGTAAGCCAGCTGTGGACATTTGTCACCCGTTGGGTGCAGTCCTCAAAACAAAACACAGAAAACAAAAACATACTTAAGGAAATGAAACAGCGCAGATGTAGGCCTATAGTCTTTGAGCGGATGATGTATTCAACAAAAGGCTACGCGACCATGCTCAACTAAAGCAAATGATCACAAACTGTAGCAATGAATATACAAAAAGGCATGCATTGGATATTTACAACACTGGAGTACATTCAGGCAACAATGGAAAGCACTGAAGTGATTATAAAACGAATTATTTATGTGAATGCAATATGAGGTCTTTTCCGAGAATGTGGCATTGATAATCTCCCCTGGTAGAAGCGTTACGATTCAGCAAAACAACAGATAAGCGTAGATCGTTAGACAAGTTGCATTAATAAAAAAAAATCTAGGTTAAATCTCGCTCGGGACATGCGCCGCATTACTGCGATGTGCACCATTACCAGAGGTTCGAAAAATTTACCGCACCGCGGATACCGCTGCACGCATACCAACACTTTTGCTTCCACACTTGCTAACACATGCACACACATTGTATGCATCAGCCGCCGCTATTATAGCACGTTGAGCGGAACCATGAAGTGATAACAATAACACGCATAACGACGCAAAATGATCCGTGAATTAAGTGAGGTTGTTGGCTTTGTGATGCGCATGCATGCAGTTTCAGTATACACAGTCGCTTGGAAGAAATGCACAGTTGCTCGCAGAGGTGGGCAGTCTCCGTCCGGGTAAAGTTCTTGAGGCCGATGTTGTGCAGCCGCTTTTTTCTTCTAATGCTGTCTTTTTTGCCGCTCGGAATAGCGAAAAGAACAAAGGCTTTTTCACGCCGGCTTGTGCACTGAAATGCGCAGCAACTCGGCACAGTGCTGCACTAAAAGAGCGCGAATAACGCGAAGTGCAAGCGCGCAATGCCAGGGAGCTCGGTCGTAGCAGCGGCGGCTGGCAAAAAAATGGCGCCGACGAAAAATGAAAACACAAAAAGAGCGATCGTTCCGCGCGCTTATCCCGGAGACCACCCGCGGAGCCAATCACCGTTGAGAAAAGCGCCGATGGGAAAGGTGAGAGAGGAGGATCGGCGAGGGTGCGCGGCGCGGTGGCATAGTTCACAGAAAGACGCTACTTTCAAATTATCGAGGGGCTTTACGGCGCTTAACTCCTGCGCTCTCCGCTAGGAGCGCGATTGTGGCGTTAGGCTGAAGAGATTAGGCTCGACTCACGTCGCTAGAAAGCAGTAGCTGTGCCTACCACAAGCGTCTTAACATTGCTTCGCGATCTCGCGCCGTTCGTGTGCGACGGCGGTGCACATGAATGGCGGCCTGACTGGACTGGATTGTACTGGACTGGATTGGATTGGATTAGAATAGATTAGATTACATTGGATTGGATTGGATTGTATAACAGATGCATTGCCACAAGTCTAACCACAAGCACCACCACCAGCTACACTACCAGCTGAACCATAGCGTAGGTACGGATATTGCTTTCGCAATTACCGGGCGTAACCAAGCTAAGCCAGAGCGAATTTTTTATTTTGAAACCAACTTAGTGATTTAGTGTTGCTTCAGCCGTTTAAACGAACCTGCAGTAAATATTGTGTACATTTATACTGGCTGTAAAACTTGAGGAGAGGAGTCGTCGGGCTGCTGTAGGAACTATTTCTTCATAGCTTCGATGTGCTCAGTCTTGTTGTCCGAGCGTAGTTTACTTCGGGATCGCCCTGTCAAGTGTCACTTTCATTTGTGTACTCTCCTCATCTAATACAAGCACTGAAAAGCTTGTGATTATTGTCACAATGTCCTGGTCGGTGAGATTTTCGTAGTCCACAGCACTGTCGTCAAAAGTTCCAGTTTCAGAAAAATCGCTAGGCCACCGCAGCGGTGTCCTAGTGATTTCAGCATCCGCCTAGCATGCGGGACGCGCGGGGTTGATCTTCAGCGCTGACGAGTACCCAGCGGTGATACAATGGATACAATTTTTCTCCTTCCTGGTGATCGGCTTCTTTAAGGCATAATGCTTGGGAAATGGGTCTCCGATCACACTTTGAGGGTAAAA
The DNA here is from genome assembly GCF_055824585.1 of Amblyomma mixtum. Lineage (NCBI taxonomy): Eukaryota > Metazoa > Arthropoda > Arachnida > Ixodida > Ixodidae > Amblyomma > Amblyomma mixtum. The sequence continues at coordinate 184,597,557 of NC_143013.1, forward strand.
AAGAAACCTCTGCCATGGCGCTCTTTTGCCACCGTTGCCCATCCGACATAAAAATCAATCAATCCTCGTAATCAGATTCCCCTCACTTTGAACGATACATCAGGCAAGACTGCATTCCCGCCTGGCGCCACATCTGGAGTACTTATCGTCTCGCGGACTCCACTTGCCCTCAAACAGTTGCTAATCCCGTCGCTCCTAAGTAGTTCCCAAGCTCCTGAAAACACTTCCGCGGCGAAAGCGGCATCAATGTTATTCTCCTGATCGTGCTTCCTGTGAAATTGTACGGGCTTCGTTAGCCTTATTCTTTCGGTGGTTTTAACTCCGTGTACATACTTTGGTCAATAGTCTGCCGCAGTTTCGGGAACCGTAGACCTGTAGACTTGTGCCCGCTATAAATGCCAACGTGGCCCAATTTTGGAACCGAGGTCTCCAGGTTATTGTGTCTTGTGATTGGCTATGGTTAAGAACTATCTGTGCAGAAATAAATCTTGCGGGAGCTACTCCTTCAAGCATAGCTCGGGATGCGTAACCTGTGTCTCACAAGCCATACCGGTGGCTGTATTTGAATGAGCCGCCTTGCCAGTGCAGTGGTGCATCGTCCAACCGCCCATAAAAATTTGACAAACACTGTTTCCGTTTCGAGTTATTGGTCAATTCACCCTCGCCCTACTATGTGCTGGCTGTGCCGGTTTAGCTCAGTTGGTACACCAGTGGTTCCGCGGATGAACCGGTGGTTCCGCGTTTAAACCCCAGACCAGGGCGGATTTTTCTTAAACTACGAAATTTCTGTGGAAGATGTATAGCTTTCCTTTGTAGCCGTATGGGTGCGCTTGGTTGAGTGCCAATGAGTAATTTGCTCGCTTATTGCATCGGTTACGAGGATCGCTCGCGGAGAGATAATTTAGTCTTTTATGGCATTTCTGATTGTGCTGATGAAACATGGGCGCAATCGGAAGAAAAAATACGGCAAGTTGTATCAGATAATTCAAGTTCCAGTTACCAGAAGATGGAATTTCTCGCGCGCATCGGCTAGGCTCGTTCGCTTCGGACAAAAGTAGACCAATTATAGTCCGCTTTTCAGCATTCAAAACGAAAGATGCAATATTCGCCCATAGATCTTAGCTGAATGGGTCGGGATTCAGCCTGAGCGAATACTTTTTTAGGGCACGCGAGCTAGTACCAAAAAGCTGATTGATTTCGCGAAAAGTACTGGGCTGTATTACTCCATGAAATACAACAAAGTGGTCATCGACAAGAAAAGTTACATCTACTGCCCCGTCACGGACAGCGTTTGCGAGGTACATGTTGATAGCGCACTCCCCCCAGTCACGGCTAGCTTCGATAATCCCGGCGCAAGCGCCTCCCCGCTGTCACCATAACTAGATAATATCGAAAGCCGACCCGTTGCACGCAGCTTTTCTTTTCTTTTTTGCAACATAAAGAGCGTTAGCAATAAACGCAACGCCCTTTCCAGTCTGATCGACATGCACAGCGGACGTGGCGATCCTGACAGAAACTTGGCTCTCTGCTAAAATCAATGATTAAGAAATTTTGAATTGCGCACGTAAATACAAATTCTGCAGGTGTGACCGTTGAACTCGACCTGGAGGTGGCGTTTTGATAGCAGTTGCGGACGGCTTGGTTTCCTTTAATGTTCTTATTCTTTGTTCGCTTGAATTGGTTTGTGTGAACACCCGCCTCAACTACAAAGATATTATTTTTGTCGCGTGTTATCGTCCTCCCAATTCATGTAGTAGGTTTTCATCTTACTTGCATGATGTTTTAAGTAAATTTCACACCAGGTTTCCCTCATCACCCACTTTCGTTTTAGGCGACATCAACTTTCCTAACATCACTTGGAACGTACAGCTGCAACGGAAAAAGAATGGCACAAGTGAATCATGACCGGAGCGAAAAAATCGCGACACGCGGCGCTATTGTTGCCGAGTACGCCGATAGCGAGAGTGCCAGGAACATTCCATTTCCTAAAGCGGGGATGGCCGGCAGAAAGCAGCCCACCTAGACATTCGCCCATCAGAGATGCAACATCTTAAACGAACGCCTGTAGATATCTTATCTGCCAAACCATGTGCTAAGGCGACTAAGCACATAATCTCGTTTTATTTTTTCTTTTGCGCTAGCGTGGCGAACAACGTTATCTTTATCACCGTTTTCCTTTAAAAATGTGCTGGGGATGCACTGTAAAAACTAACGTGTGGCAATGCCTGCTTTCGGATGGGCTGCTTTCTGTCGGCCACCCCTACTTTGGAAAGTGGAATGTGCCAGGCACTCTCGCTATCTGCGCATACGGCTACAATAGCGCCGCGTCTCGCAATTTTTCCGCTCCGGTCATGAGTAACTTGTGCTAATCTTTTTCCGTTGCAGCTGTACCTTTGCCGTTTGCAAATGACAACTCCGCTGAATGCATTTCCTTTCTTGAAGTATGCTCCGACTTTAACTTGTTGGTTGGTTGGTTGGTTGGTTTATGGGGTTTAACGTCCCAAAGCGACTGAGGCTATGAGAGACGCCGTAGTGGAGGGCTCCGGAAATTTCGACCACCTGGGGTTCTTTAACGTGCACTGACATCGCACAGTACATGGGCCTCGAATTTCTCCTCCAAAGAAATTCAGCCGCCGCGGCTGGAATCGAACCCGCGTCTTTCGGGCCAGCAGCCGAGCACCATAGCCACTGAGCCACCGCGGCGGCTACTTTAACTTGTGTCAGCTAGTTACTAGTCCAACACGTATTACTCAGTCTAGCGCTAGTATCCTTGATCTAGTACTTACCACACATCCGGACCTCGTTCAGTCACTTTCTCAGCTGCCTGGCTTGAGTGATCATTCCGTCATACATTTTAATATGCGGAATAGTTCCCCTCGCAAGCAAGTAAGCACAAAATTTATTAGGGACTACGGAAGAGCGGACTATGCGTCTATTAACGCAGGACTTGCAGAATTTACAAGTGATTACTTTTCTAGGTTTTCTGACAGATCAGTAGAAGAAAACTGGCTTGCTTTAAAATTGAAAATACTGGAGCTTACTAACCGATTTATTCCCCTACGTAGAATAAAAACAGCTCTAATGCACCTTGGTTTACAGCGTCACTGAAGCGATTACTGAACAAAAAAAGCGTATCTTCCGGAAGGCCAAGTTATCCACGTGCGAAGAAAGATGGGAGGCTTATCATCGCGTGGCAGCTGCGTACACAAATGCACTTTCAATCGCCAAACGCACATTTTTCGAACGCACATTGCCATCGATGCTTGCCTAAAATCCGCGCAAATTTTGGAATGTTGTCCGCGGTGATGACACTACGCAGATTGAATCACTAGTCAAGAAAGGAAATCTGTCGTTCCTCCAGAAAGCTGTTGTACTGTTTTGAATGAAGTGTTTTCAGCATCCTTTTTGAAAAACGTTCCCTGTAGCCTTCCTATTGTGTTTCAGATCGATCACCTATGTATGGATCCTGTCATTTTAGATTGGACCGGTATATGCAAATTAATATCTGGAATTAAGCTTTCTTCCTCACCAGGCATCGATGATATTAGACCGAAATTCCTGAAAAACACTGAAGCGTATTCTGCAGTATTGTTAACAAAACTTTTTTCGCAGTCCTTGCAATGTGGTGAACTTCCGGAGGACTGGAAAGTAGGGAAGGTGGTTGCTTTGCACAAGTCAGGTGACGTTCATTCCCCTACGAATTACAGACCGATCTCACTAAGAAGCATTCCCTGCAAGTTACTGGAACATGTAATTTATAGCCATATAATAACTTTTCTTGAGAGTAACTTTTTTTTCAGTATTCATCAACACGGTTTTCGAAAGAACTATTCATGTGAAACTCTACTTTTAGCCTTTACACACGACTTGTTTTCAGCTCTTGATTCTAACTTAGTTACTGACTGCATTTTCATTGATTTCGCCAAGGCTTTCGATACTGTTTGCCATAGTTTACTACTTCTGAAACTAAGCAGACTTAACATTTATCCGAACGTGTTAAAATGGATTGAATGCTTCTTGTCTAACCGCACACAATTTGTAACTGCTAACGGCCATAGCTCTGATCCTTGCAGTGTAGCCTCTGGTGTTCCACAGGGATCAGTGCTGTGGTCGTTGCTCTTTCTAATTTATATTAACGACTTACCTTTGTAGTGTATTACCCACTCCTCTCTGTAATGCTTCGGCCCTGAGAGTAAATAAATAAATAAACCGCTGCGCAACTGCTCTAGCACCTGTGTGGGCACTCGCCACGATCTATGAATCTGACAGATTTTGCCCAGTTGCGTAGCCGAAGCTCAAGCAGAATCGGAATTGAAATATACTTATGAGTGAAAGGCAATGAATACAGAATTGCAATAGGGTCAGAACTGGAATCGAGTGCCGATTTAAAGAAAGATGCAATCGCTTTTCGTCCGCATCAATCACATTGACAGCCACTATTTTTTAGATTAGAATTAGGCATAGCGCATCACAACGGAACAAAGAAAAGGAACACACAGGACGAGCGCTAACTGACAACAGAAGGTTTATTCCAAGAAACCGCTGAAAAAAAAAAACAGCGAAGCGCATGCCCCACCACACTGCGAAGAACGTAAGCATAGATTTTGTGAATACAAAAAGCAAAACAGCAATACCCCATACAGTAGTAGAACCCATTCAAACAAACAGCCGTCCTAAGGTAGAACATTAAGCCTTGCAAACAGCAGAGGGCAAATCAGACAAGTTTGTACTGGTTTAGAACACTGAATTTTTTGCCCAACAGCGAATTACGCATCACTGATGCACGTGTCTTTACAAATTAGTAAATCAATGACTCCTCGAAAAACTTCTCTTGCGAATTTATCTTTGGAACAACCGACCACCATAGCATGCTACAAGAAAGGATGACTATCACAGTCGCTGCAGTGCTTTGCATCTGCTTGCCACTGCAACCCTGAAGGGAATTAGAGCATTGTCTTAATCGGTCGTTTAGATATCGGCCGGTTTGCTGTATGTATACATGCCTGCAGCTTAGTGGGATTTTGTAAGCGACGTTCACTGTACACTCAACGAACTGGGTGGTGTGCTTGATGTTGCAAACGGAATTTCAGCCAAACTTCTACTGGCCGGAGCGCAAAGACCTGACAGCTCGCGAGGTGCAGTGAAGGCCACGTCTGCCTCGAACTTTCCTGCAACTCTTTCTTAATTTTTTGCAGTGAACGATGTTTACAAAATCCCACTCTGCAGCAGGCGTGTATAGATAGGGCAAACTGGCCCATGCCTAAACTACCGATTAAGAGAACATTCTAATTTCCTCAAGGGTCCCAGTGGCAGGCACATGCTAAAGCATCCTCTGTAGCGGCATGCCGTGGTCTTCGGTCGTTCTAAAGATAAGTCGGCAAGAGAAACTCCTGAGGCGCCAGTGACTTACAACTTTGGTAAGGACACGTGCATCAGCGATACGTCACTCGCTCTTCGGCGAAAATCAATTCAGTTGTTTAATTCAAGATAATCTGATGTGTATAGGCTATAACAACAAGCCCAATCTTCCACTCTGTTAAGATACCTATTTTTATTTTTGTTTTCCAGAGATGTTCACGCTCAACAAGAAAATACCGTTGAGCGTTCTTTTGAGCGCTGCTCGCCTTGACACTTGTAGCACAACAAAATTTATTTTACCCAGTTCAGTTTTCAATAAGAGTTCCTTTTCGTCAGCACCGATATTGTGTTCGTATTTCCCCAGGAGAGATAGATAGCAGCACCTTCTTCTGCCGCTCGTAGACGACTCAGTCTGCGTAACACGTTCATTTCCCCCAGTTTGGCTCAAAGACAATAATCTTGGCGATGTCGAGAAAGATCAGAGCGTGTTCTTTGGCACTTTATTCTAGGATAGGCCTATTTACAGGCTGTCACACGCTCGTGCGTCACACAGCCTCCACAAAAGAGCAGCTGCACTGGATAGCTTCCCTCAGGGAGTCGAAACTGTCTACCATGACTGTCCGCTGTAAATTGCTTGTTTACATTTATTTTGTTATTCGCGACTGTGTAAACAAATTGATTGTAGCGACTCATTGATCTCGCGCCATCCGACTGTTTTTCACCTCGCTACACAGCGCTTGTCATTCTGAGTCCCTCACTGAGAAAACTAGATTTTCTGCTAGTTCCGGACTAAATGAGCCCGACGTTTCAAGCAGAAGTGTTGGCGTGCACTCACGCAAGACATCGCGGATTCAGAGCTTGCCTGCTTGGCTTGGCAGTGATTATCCACGGCTATGCGCCACAACAGTGTCGCCTCAACAGTACGGGTGCGTTGGACAGAATATATTTCGAGGCGTAAAAAATGAATAAGAAAATTTGCCTCTCCCGCACCACTGATGTATCGCGGGTGTAAGCCCAATAGTAATATAAAAGATTTGGCCCGAGGGCAATTGATTTGCCACCCGTAGGGTAGAAAGAAATCAATAGGGGAGCTCTACTGTAGCGACCCACAGCCGGGGGAGCGGGCCCGGGGAGACTCACCATGTCTCCCCTGGGAAGTAGAGGGCTGGGATGGGCTGTGGGAGTGGGAAATTGGAAATCGGTTTGAGTTATGGGAATTAGGTGGGATTGGGGACAGCAGGGATTTTGACCAGATTTGATTTGATCCTGAGTTCCTTTGCAGGCCTGCTTGGAGGGCGAGCACTCAGTCCACCAATAGTGGGCCCTCGGCGTCGAGCGTACTCCCACACCATAGAGAACGTTTTGCCGGTGATCTGCGACCGTCTGAGACAGGGAAAAAACCTACAGGAGCTCGACTAGGATCCCCTCCCCCAAGCCAGGTTCCGCCACCCCGACCGTACCACAGTACTAAGATGACGGATATTTCACATCACTCGTTCGGTGCTTCGGCTCTTACTCCACCGGTACTCGCACACGGAACAGTTATCCTTTCACGGTTTTCGCCGCGTTCGTGCCCTCCAACTATCGCCCCTGGCATAGTATGTGAAACTCCAATCCATTCTCCCACGCTTTCATGGTTGAAGTCTCAATTGATGTCCGCAGTTATCATCACGTGCTACCACGAGGTATATCTGCACGGGCCCCATCAACCCAATGCGAAGCAGGCTTTACTGAGCCCGTCGAGGTATTTAGGAGCTTGATGCTTCCCTGCGATTTCGCCAGGTCTACTAACCGTTACTCAGATAACCGCCCGGCTTTCCCGCGTTTCGGAGCTTACTGGCCTCAGAGCTTACTGCTACTTACTCCATCACTTTTCGTGTTTTCAGGCCAAAGGCGCCATCCCCAAAACCTAGGCTTGGTTCGCCCAGCCGCATGACCCCGCGAGGCACCGAGCTCTTCGGAATCGGAAACCAACGCGTCCGCGGCTGGGTGGTACACCCTCGTACCGAGAGGGAACCGTGTGACTTTCGTTTTTGCGAATTTGGAACGACCGCGTCTCCCCGGGCGATCTCGTCGCTCGGCAAAACGACTAAGTCAGAACCTTGTCTACCGAGGCGCGAACACCAACGGCAAAACGACTAAGTCCCGACCGCGTCTACCGGGGCGACCACGCCAAAAGCAAACAAGCCGTTGTGGTCACCAGTTCTGCTTTTGAGCCGGATTCCACGTGCCCAGTCCGTCTCCCATCTCGGACCTGCCCTCCCACTTTGGGCAACGGGCATCGCGGGCGCGACACGCTCACAATGTCGCAGAAAGTCTGCTGAACCTTTCCTGGGGATTCGCAACCCCAAGAGTGGGTTCCGGCGGCTCCACTCGCCGCTGTGCGTTGCACCAAAACAAAACCAAGCAGCCGAAACTTGCACCGGTCCGTATTTGGTGGCGGGGTTGGGGGGGGGGGGGGCACGGGCAGGCCGCACAGTCGGATTTCCCCCCCCCCCCCCCCCCAGTGCGTTGGACAGTTGGAAATCAGCGATTGCCGAATGGGTTGAAGCGGGTGGAGGGGACGCGCGGCGAGCGTTTCTTTGCCTGACCTTGACTGGCTAGCCGGGCTCGGCAGCCGCACAGGGGCATGATCCGATGCTCTTGTTAAGCATGAAATGCTTTTAGCTCCCGTTGTCGGCAGTGTGGTGACGTCACGCCGAGACCGAGGGCCAACATCCGGGAACTGAATTCCACTCATCCGGGCACTGAAACGAGAACATCCGGGCACCGTACGAGATTTAACGAGACAAGACCAGAGCAAGAGGGGAGCTCCAGGGCGAGAAGGGCTTTTGACTGAAAAACTGCTTCCGCGCCATCCCCAAGGATGGCGCTGCGGTCCCACACTCACGCATGTAAAAGGCCGCTTGGCTTTCAGACGCGCTCCATATACATAATTGTCAGGCCTGCGTCTCATCGTGTCCGCGTACGCTTCTGCATCGTCCTGCATTCCAGTACCATCACCGTCACAGCTCCTTGCTTAAGCAGAGCAATGGAGCCTGATGAAAGGAGAGGTAGGAAACGTCTTGCGGAAAGCGATCGCTTTGCGAGTGATACGCCACAGCGGAAGACTGCTCGCCCCTGCCGACAACGCCATGATTATGCGGCCGCTCCCGAAAGCGTCAAGGCCGCCACGGTTCGCCGCTGCGTACCTAAGCCCGCTCTATTGCAGGCGATCGCTTCGGCGCAACAAGAAGAGTGTGGTGTGGTGCGTTTAACAGTAGACCCATTTCAAAATTTTGAGTAGTACAATCTACAACCAATGTGTTATGCCCGTAAACATCTCATGCTTACTCTACTCTCGGTTACGGGAGAGGCAGAGATTTTTTTGTCCGGATGTTAGACAGCAAGCGCCTGGATAGCTGCAGTCGTGGCATGCTTCGGCGCTCCCTAGGCAGCTACCTAAGCATGATTCAGCCAACCGACATGGTTGAGAAGAGGTCGCATCGCGTACGTTACTGGTGGCATTCACACTCCTGTTCAAGCTTCACGCTCGACAGGAGAGCAGTCTGAGCTGCGAAGGCCTGCTTGCTGATGAGTGGAAACACGAGAAAAAACTCCCGCTGAGATAATTTTACAAACCAATTATTACCCCGCAATTATTCCGTTGCAGTCTATAGTCTCGTACAATTTGGTTCGTTAAACCCGAAATAAGCCTGAAATTAAATCTTTGCCCGCCCAACAAAATTAGTGATACCGTGCGTTGTACACGGATGTGCTCCTTAGCGGACTGCGTGGTATAGAGCGTTGGATTCACTTGGGCACTAGCGACAACATACTGAACAAAAAAAAATTATGAAGATCACTGCTGGCGCTTCGCGCGTTTCAATGATGCTACGAAAAAAAGCAACTCGATGGGCTCGTCCGAACCTCTTTGGCTAAGATTGCACAATGCATTCAGTCATTTGTACCCACCACCTCTGTTAATTTAATAAATAAGAGAGAGGAAGGACAAAAATTGCGACGGCGCTCAATTATCTTTGTGCGATCACATCGCGTTACCATCAGGCCTTATTGTTTGAAGCGCTAAGGTTTTCGGCGCCGTGATTTAATCAGCAGGAGCTGTTTGGCGTTGCGTGATTGGTCCTCAGCCTTCCATGGTTCCCACTCGCCGCATTGTTCCCTTGGCAACCACCATCACGTTGCGCATTCCTCCTGCCGCGTCAGAATCTCCTTTATCTATTGTAGTCACTCGTTTCGCTCTCGTGTCACTCACCTTCTGGCCTCTGCCTCTTCTCCCCTACAAGTAGAGAGAAAAATTTACCTCTGTCCACTTTCTACCTGCCAACCGTAGAAGGTGGCAGATGGTGTGCACAACACTACAGCCATAAGGAAAGAAATTGGTAAATAGGGGACACCTGGTGAAGTGCGGACTCGGAAAATTCATCACATGGTCTAGGCAGCTAGGGAATCCTCCTAGCCAGAGATGGCACCACCCCCGCACCTCACCGAATACAGACCGCGGCGACCATGGACACCTGCACGTATGAAACGCTCGGCGTTCCCCACGTTTCGTTTTGAGTTTCCACAAAATTTGTCTCTAAATGTTTTTGCGGGCCTGCTGCTGTTCGGCGGTGCAGTCCTGCGTTGTTTAGCAACAACAATGTGATAAATGGTTATTTGCCAAATACGCTGCATTTCAAGCAGTTTTCATAGAGAAGGCCGGCCGATGTCATGAAATGCACAGTTATCGATGGACACCGTGCCGGAAGTGGTGGCCCGGCTAGTTTCACGTCGACTCTTGTGGGGACATAAAGTTTTTTCTGGCGACCAACAATACACAACTTCTTTCAAAACCAAAACCAGGAGCTTGTCCGTCGAAAATTCCGTCGTGTGTACTACTGAAAGCACGCATTACACTCACATATTCGTTCTCAGTGTGCCTAGAAGACATTCTATGAGCGTTAGGCTCGAAGCCCGTGTTCTGGCTATATTTTTCGAATAAAGCATGTTGTCGGACTTGTGCTGGGGCCTTTTGGTGCTGATGATAACGTCGGGGAAAAGAGGAATGCTAGAAAATTTGAGGGCGATGTTCTCAACGCTCAGTACAGTTTGTATGGTATTCTTGCAATATTGTGCATCACGCTGATAAAGAGCACTCGAAAACTCGCGCATTCAAACTGCTCGTGCTTAAAACCTAAATCAGAAGTAGCCCCCTCAATCCACGAAGAACCGCCTCGTACGCCTTGATGCGCTGCTATCAAGTGGGCCGCTGCGCCCTATGCTAGTGTCCTATCTTTACCAATTACTTTCTCTAAGATGTGACACTCTCTGCCACCTTTTTCACAAGCTGGCTAACGTAATAAAACAATAAGACAAGAAACGCACATTTTTTGCCCCGTGCTTCACGCCTGGCAGCTGACGTAAGGATTATGAACAGAGGATTTTTAGGAGAGATAAGTAAATTGAGAAAGATGATGATAGGCTTATGATAGTTGAAGTCTCCTTTCTAATAAAATTTCAGTTGTGTGACAGCGCTCGTGTGGGTATTGTTTGCTTTTCTCCCTGACAGCTCCCTTCAGGACATTGCTTTCCCGCACGGGAACCAATTCTGTAGAAAGGAGGCTTCACGTCTTCTTTTAAATTACTTACTGGACACGACCCTAGTCTCCACATGGTGACAGCAGGAGTGTCTATTATTGGTGTTTCTGACTTCGGTGCCGGATTACGTGATTTAGTTACTGAAGGTGTCGCTACGGCGGAGCAATTGCCGACAGAAACCGCAAGGCTGCCCCACCTGTAGCTTACCGCATCTCAACTCAACTCAACTTCGTCGTCATCTTGTTTCGAACTGAATTTTCTAAACATGCACAAAAGCAATTATGCCTATCATGTGCAAAACACGGATGAGTAGTTTCTTAAAAATCGAAGCTCAAAACACAAAGCTCAAAAGCGAGAAAGACGAGACGTGAGAAACTTGCAACCGTGTATTCATAGCCGATCCTATCTGACGAGAACTGTGAACGGCTCTTTGAGGAACAGCAGTTTTCTTGCACTAGGACCAATGAATTTTAGTTCACTGCGCCCGCAAAGCGCTTGAGGAGTCTCAACGGCGAAGTATGCTTGGAGCCTCTTTGTTGCAAAATAATGATTGCCGAACTAATTTTTGTCTCATCGGCACTTTTCTTTCATGACCGCTAATAACGGCTTTTACACAGAAGGGACGCTCTTTCTTCGCTAGGGGTAGTCGCTGTCCGACGCAAATAAATGTGAATGCCCATGAGAACACTAATTTTGTCACTGACCAGTGAGCCTATCAACTATTTCGTGACGGAAAAAGAAAACGCGGGAAGCATAAGGCGCTTGCTTTCAGTATGCTATGTAACATATAGATCATATAAAGATTCCACGAACTAGAGGGCACGATTGGAAACAACACAGAGGTGGTATTGGTATAAAAAGCCCGAAATCGCTCGAATTACTTCCGTGTGCATGTCGCGACAACCTAAGAGCAACCGCGTTTTCACATCCAGTTTATCAATGTGTGTTTCATCATCATCAACCTGACTACACTCACTGCAAGGCAAAGGCCCCTCCCACGTCTCTCCAAGTAACCCTGTCCTGTGCCAGCTGTGCCCACCACAGCCCCACAAACTGCTTTACCTCGTCCGCAAGATTAATTTTCTGCCGCCCCCAGCTACGCTTGCCTTCTCTTGGAATCCACTCCGTCACCCTTAAGGACCAGTGGTTATCTTGTCTTCGCATTACATGCTCTGCCCAAGCCGATTTCTCCCTCTCGATTTGTAACGACTAGGACGTCATTAACCTGCGTTTGTTCCCTCACCCACTCTGCCCGCTTTCAGTCTCTGAACGTTACACCTACAATTTTTTTTCCCACAGTTCACTGCGTTGTCTTCAAGTTAATCTCAACCCTTTTCGTTAGCCTCCACGTTTCTGCCCCGTGAGTTGGTAAGGGTGAGATACAGCTGCTGTATATTTTTCACTTGGGATATTGGTAAACGGCCATTCATGATCTGAGATAGCCTGTCATATGCGATTCACCTAATTCTTACTGTTCTAGTTATTGCCCTCTCATGTCCCGGATCAGCAGCCACTATCTGCCCTCAGTAGACGTAATCCCTTTCCACTTCCAGGACTTCGCTCCCGATTGTGAACTGCTGTTTCTTTGCGAAACTTTTGGAGATTAGTTTAGTTTTTTCACGTTAATTACAAGAACTAAAATTCTGCTCTGCCTGTCTAAGTCATTGATCATGCTTTGCAGTTCATGTCCTGAGTGACTTAGGAAGTCAATGTCATCAGCAAACCGCAAATTACTTAGGTATTTCAACAAGCTCTCATTCCCAGCTGTTCCCATGCCAGGCGTCTGAACATCGCCTGTCAAGAGCCGGTTAATAGCATTGGCGAGATCATGTCTCCTTGCTGGACACCGTTCCTTATTGGAATATTATTGGTGACTTTATCAAGGACTATGGTAGCTGTACAGTCCTACTTCCTACGCCCATTGCAGGGCAAAGGCTTCACCCATATCTCTCCAATTAACCCTGTCCTTTCCCAGCTGCGGCCAACGTATACTCGCAAGCTTCTTAATATCTTCCACCCACCTAACTTTCCGCCACCCCCTGCTACGCTTGCCTTCTCTTGATATGCACTCCGTCACCGTTAAGCCTCTTCCAGACCATAGTTCCGCAAAGGCTACATGACTGTTGAGGTTTCTACTGAATCTAATGCTTTCAGGTTATCAATGAACGCTATGTATAAGGGTTGGTTATATTATGCGCATTTCTCTATCACCTGATTGATAGTGTGGATAAGGTATATTCCCGAGTATCTTTTACGAAAGCCTACCTGATCATACTGAAGTGTAAGGTTGTCCTGATTCAATTTGCGATTACCTTAGTAAATACCTTGGAGACAACAGAGAGTAACCTGATCGGTATATATTTTTTCAAGCCCCTGACGTCTCCTGTCTTTTGAGTTAAGATAATGTAAGCGTTTTTCCAAGCTTCTGCTATGCTATAGGTTATAAGGCATTCCGTACACAAGGTGGCTAGTTTTTCTAGTACAATCTCCCCACCGTCCTCCAAGAGATCCGCCGTTACCTGGTCCTCACCAGTTGCCTTCCTCCTTTGAATTCCTTATAAGGCTTTCTTTATTTCTTTTTTCGTTACTGGCGTAATGTCGCCATTGCTATGTGCTACAGCCTCTCTCATTAACGTTCTGATTACATTGGCTACTGTGTAGATCTGTGTGGAACCCTTCGGCTATTTTAACTATCTCGGCAGGATGCGTTGTTGGGCAAGTTGGTTCATATCGCATTAGAAAGATAGGAAAAGATTGCATCATTGACACGTCAATCAAACTTTATAATAGAGAGGCAGGTTTCCTCGAAAGCATGATGCCCTGAATTCACCTAGTGTTTTTATCTCATTTTTTATCCACCCTATCTGCCTTTGATGCCCTTTGTTGCCAGTGCTTACGTGCATATGTGTAAATGTCGATTCCTTGAATAAACCTCAGTTGCTAGTTTGCGCCCGTCCCGTCTTCTTTCTTGTGATTGTTCCATGTGCGCATCCCATATTTCTAGTGCAATTTAACTATGTTAGTCATATTGCTAATGACATTTTTCTCTTTGCCCTTTTGCAGGATAGTGCATGAATTTGCATGCAGCGCATTGATGATCCTGCTGTCATCGTTAAGAAAATCGGCGATACAGTTGGTGAACCGGTCACTGACTCAGATATCGACATATTCCACACTGTTAACACGCAAAACTCGGGTGAGCAAAACATTGTAGTTCGTTTTGTCCGTCGTGATAAGCGGCATGCGCTACTGGCAAAAGCTAGGAAGCACAAGTTGACAAACAAAACGCTCGACTTTTCGGATGATGATGCAGTCTATGTGAATGAACACTTGACTCCAGCAAACAAGAAGTTGCTTGGCGCGGCTGTTGCGCGAAAAAAGCAAATGAAGTGAAAATTTGTGTGGACAAATGGTGGAAAACTTTTTGCAAGGCAGTCTGAAGGCACCGATATCATCAGCTTCCTCGCACATGACGATTTAAGCAAAATGACCTAAGTGAACTTTGCTGTGTACCCACTCTTATATCTGCTCCAATCTTGTCATGCAGTCTCACTCAGGGTGCGATTACTACAGCTGTGACGATTTGAATTCTCGAATGAGATTAACTGAAACTTTTTTCGGCTATGCATGTAAATGTTCGGAGCATGCGAAACAAAGGCGACTCTATCACCCTCCTACTCTCGTCACTGCACACTAAGTTTGATGCTGTTCTGTTCACTGAAATCTGGTTGTCCGCACAGGATGAACCTCTTTACCTTGATGGTTATAAGCACAATGGTTTGACAAGGCCTCATGGAACAGGCGGTGGTCTTGCAATTTATTTAAAAGACTGCTACACACCTACTCTAATTGAAGAGTTTTCCATCATAACTCCCGATTATGAGCTCCTTTCTATATCTTTGCCACACTTTATTATTGTTGCAATGTACCGACCACCCAAGGGTAATACGCAGACTTTTTGTCATTTTCTGGAGTGCCTGCTCGACTATCTAGCTTCTATTAAACTTTCTTTTATACTTATGGGCGATGTGAATATAAATATAATGGCCACAGATCCCTATGCATGCGAATTTAAGAACATTTTGTCATCGTATGCTTGCTTCAACTACATAGCTTTGCCTACAAGGGTGACTACGGAAACAGCCACTCTGCTAGATGTATGCATAACCAATCATATATCCCCCGAACACCTATCGGGCGTGCTAACTGCGGACATTAGCGGCCATCTGCCTGTATCCTGTTTCCTTCCCGTTATTCTAAACAAAAGAACACTTAAGAAAGCTGCATACAATTACAGAGACATAAATTAATCTAGCCTTCTTAGATTCAAAACTCTAATTGATAGTACAACTTGGCATATCAACACAATTTATGATGTAAATGAGGCCTATGCCGCATTTCTCAAGCTCCTTCTGGCGTGTTATCACGATGCCTTCCCTCTTCGTGTAAGAACGTTTAATCGAACGAAGTATATAAAGCCCTGAATGACAAAATCACTGTACCAACGCATTCGGACACGTAATAAAATGTACTATACGTTTATTAAGAGCCGTGACGTAGCCCTATTAAACGAATATAAGAAGTTTAGAAATGCACTAAATACCGGCCTTAAAGTCGCTAAGACTAACTACTACATCCAGCGGTTTTCGAAAGTCCACAATGATCAGGGAAAAGTCTAGAAAGAAACAAATAAACTATGCAATAAAACCATAGTTCACGAGTTGAATGAAATTATAACTTCAGAAGGTACACTCACTGGTTTTAGCTTGGCAAACGCAATGAACGAGTTTTTCGTGACAGTAGGCACCCCAGCAAATGGTTAACCCGAACTTAGCAGTGACTACTTGATTCCCATTACACCATTACCTAATTCCGTATTGTTTGCACCAACAACTCCCAATGAAGTGAATGCATTAATCAATAACATTAGGAATAACTTATCACCTGGGTATGACCAAGTAACAGCTTTGCCGTTAAAGTATGTTTCTTCATCTATATCTGGCGCGTGGGCTCGCATTATCTATCTTATATTTGAAACGGGAGTGTTCCCAGACGACTTAAAGATTGCTCGCGTGTGTCCAATCTATAAAGGTGGTGACAGGAATGAAATCACCAACTATAGGCCTATTTCAGTACTACCTGTGTTATCTAAAGTATTCGAGGGTGCGATTACCTGCAGATTGCAAAACCTTTCTGACAAACATAGACTTATAGCTTCTACACAGTACGGATTCTTAAAAAACAGGTCCACCGAACAAACACTGCTCAGGATCAAAGGCAAAATTATCTACAATATAGAGGAACAAAGGTACACCTTGGATTTGTTTCTTGATTTTCGCAAGGCATTTGACTGCGTGCAGCATACAATGCACCTCACCAAGTTACATGACTACGGGGTGCGCGGAATAACCTTGGATCTTCTGACTAGTTATTTAAAAAACCGCTTACAATATGTTCGAATAAATGAGAATTCTTCCGACAGGCTTGCCATAACCCAGGGAGTTCTGCAACGTTCTATACTAGGACCTCTATTATTCTTAGTTTACATTAAAGATATATCACGAATATTAGACTCACTTGATCTTGTAATGTACGCAGATGACACGAACCTTTTCTTCACTGCCCCTTCACTGTCTGCCCTGGAAAGTATGACTAATATTTACCTAACTCGATTACATATGTGGTTGCAGGCAAATAGTCTCACCCTAAACTTGAAGAAAACTACCTACTTTAGACCCATCAACATTTTCGAACGCTACGCAGTCAATATTTAGTACGAGAACATAATAATAGATAGAGTCAGCAGTCTCAAATTCCTCGGTGTCTGGTTTTCCGAAACTCTTTCTTGGAATATTCATGTTACTGATCTTACATCCGCTCTGTCTAAAACAGTTGGTTGCCTTTATAGAATAGCCCATCTGATACCTAAATGGTTGAAGTTATTTATGTACTATGCACTTTTTATTATAAATTGTCTTATTGCTGCCACGTCTGGGGCACTACGCTTAAATGCAATTACAACAAATTGATACTTGTGCAAAAGAAGGCATTACGAGCAATCGAAGGGTATCACGGTCATCCTCAATATTTGGCTACAGCACCTCTCTATCTCAAACACAGTTTGCTTAAAGCAAATCAGGTATATTTTTATCGTTTCTTCCTACATATCTACAAAACCCGGCTGTATAATACCATTCCAGACAATTCCCCACCACAGTATAGCCTCCGAGCACATAGAAAACTAGTCCCTAGGACACGCACCAACTACGGGAAACAGACAATAAACTATCAAGCATCTACCGCCCTAAATGATTTCTCGGGTGATCTTGATTTTAAGGTTTCTCTCAAACAGTTTAATAAATTAATCAAACGCCACTTAATGCAAAAAGATATGTCAAATCCTTCAGCAGCTGTCCTTCTGACACAGTGTTTTTACCTGATAAGTACAGCCCCTTTTTGTGTCCGAGCACTAATATAAACGCTAAAAATTCTTGTATGTTTCATCTGTATTTTCGGTGCGCAAGCGAAGTCATCCTTTGTCATTTTTGTTGCTCGGCTATGATCCCGTTTTATGGAATGTGTGAGCCCGCTTCTCTTTTTTGCTCTGTAATGCATTGAATGTTTGTTTGATTTGTAACGTGTTCATTTTTTCTGCCGTTGCACTGTACTGCAAACTGTACATGGAAGCTGAGGCCTCGTCAGGCACTACAACCTTTTGCCTCAGCTCCCTCTTTCTTGAAAACGATGAAATAAAGGAAATCTTGAAAGCTAGAAATATTTGGTTTTTACCTACGCGTAGTTTCCTCTTCACTGCTTGTAGGTTATCTCCGTTCTTTAGAGCATGATCGATTTTCTCCGTATTAAACTTCCTTGTGTGGGCTACCTTGAGCTTGTTTATTAACTTTGATAGCTGTGGCAGTTTTTTTTTCTCCTTAGGGTTAGGCACTTTCATACTTTCGCGTTTCCTGATCAGATTTTTCGTCTCCTGAGATAGCTTGCCGGTATCCTGGCAAAATATCATACGGCCTACTTCTACTACACACGCGATAATTCTAGGTGTAAGGTTTACCTTCATTGTTTGAACATTTTGAACATTAAGATCGTCTTCCTGAGTTAGAGCCGAATATCTGTTGTCCAGCGATATCATGAATTTATCTCCTTTCCCTCTTACGCTAACTCGTTAATGGGCTTCCGCTCACTAATTTTTTATGTTCCCCTGCTGAGATGTCAGCTAATTCAATACCTTACGATTCTGTGGTCACTACAACGCCCCTTTCCAAGGACCTCCACATCGAGCTCCATACCAGGGTGAGCGCATGGTGCGCAGTCTATTTCATTTTCAGTCTCACCGTTGGGGCTCTTCCAAGTCCACTTTCTGCACTTTCGCTTTCGGAAGAAAGAATTAATGGTACTTAATTTTATTTATCTCTGCGAACCCTACTGATCACTCCCCCTGCTGTTCCTAGAGCCTATGCCATAGTCGTCTCCCACGTGGTCTTCAGTCTGCACATTGCGTACTTTGGTATTGAGGTCGTCGATAGTGTAGTACACTCTTTTTACTTTCCTCATTGCCGATTCTATGTCTTCATAAAAACTTACGACGACCTCGTCTTCATGGCTGAATGTATGCGTGTTGGCCTGTACCTCTTGCAGTTTTAACCTCTCAATACGCCTAATTACGATAACTGCCACTCTCTCGTTAATACTAAAGAATTCCTCTTTGTTGCCATCTACATCCTAAATCACAGTGCCACACCTAGTACGCGTCTCTGCCATTTAGCACTGTACACGCTTCATCTGTGCTTCTAACCTCAAAAAGCCCTCTGATATCTCGATGATGAAATTAGACTAAAACTGTCACTAACGAACATTTCAAATTGGTAGGAAAAATGGGAATGACGTTCAGTATCAGCAAAACCACATGCATCAGCTTTACGATAAGAAGATACCAGAGATATTCAGATACAATCTAAGGCTCACAGCTGTAACACCTTCCGACACAGTAAAATATTTAGATGTGACCTTCTTGTGCATGCTAAAATGGAATCCTCTTATTGATCAGACATGTGCAAAGACATTCCGGAACCTTTATTTCTTTCGTCGGAAACTGGCTACTCCCCATGTCATGTAAAAGTAACAGCATATAAAACCCTCGTTCAGCAGATACTTGAGTATTCCAGTATCGTGTTGTCCTCGCACCAGGGTTATAAAATCGGCAAAGTAGATAGAATACAGCGCACGGCGCTCCGTTTTATTTATTCGAGATACTCGCCGCACGACTCTGTCACAGCTCTGCGAAAAGAAGCTAATATTCCGACCCTAATATCAAGACGACGTGTCGGAGCCATGGAGTTAATTTTTCCGCTTTATCACGGTCACATAAACATGGATAAGGCGTAGTATATCATGCCACATTTACAGCACTCTAACCAAACAAATCATGATAAGTGCATCACACATTTTTCTTCACGATGGGAATTATTTAAATATTCATTTCTTTCCTTTCTCTATTCAATCATGTAACCACCTGCCAGAAGAATTTGTGAATGTCAACTTCGTGGATTTGTTTGAAACTAAAATTAGTTCACTTTGTCATGAGTAAGTATACGTGTGATTTTTTTGTCTTCCTTGCATCTGCGCGTTCGACTGTTTTTTCGTCGCAGTCGAATCAGCTGTTCGTATTATCTCCTTCGCACTGCCGTCTTCGAGATGTTATTCTGCTTGCTTTTGCTTCGTTGCTGCGCATTATCAATTCAATTGGATTTTTTTCTCCCCAGTTGCCCTTTGCGCTTTTTGTTGTCCTCGCTTTTTGTTATGTTTACTCGAACATCATTACTGGCATGTGTTACATGTGATGTAGTTCTTTTACAGTGCACTGTTTGCCTTGTGGCCCACTCCTGTGTGAGCCTGTAAACTCTAGCCGTATCTATAACAAAATGAATAAATACATAATAATCTTCCTCAGCGCCGGCGTACAGCTACAAAGAAAAGCATAGGTTCTTTTCTTATTCTTTTTTCTGAATATCTGAGCAACCTTTACTGCCACTTGACAGTGTTACGGCACAAATACCGAGTGTCCGGGAACTTGTCACAGCTTTTGTTCAAACAGTCTTCGGAAGCATAACGCTGCCACCGCTTGAGAGCGTTTTGAAAGTTAAGCTCCTAAGCAGCGAGACTCCAGCAGCGGTAGCACAAGAAAGGAAAGATAGCCGCGATTAACGCCAAAATTCTGGCCGCTTTTTCATCCAGTTTAGCGTGCGCAATTTGCGGAAACACTTTCAATTTCATAGTGATGCCCTCTCATCCTCACTGTAGAGCTTACTTGGGGAGCCGATTTAGTCTGGAAACGGAATAACATTGAACACCACTGACTTCTTCAAAAACGTGCAGTGTATACACTGCCTCATCCTTTCTACGCTGCATGCGTGACGATGTAGGTAGGTTTTCTCTGCTATTCAGGCCAGCTGGAAAGAACAGAGGGATGAAGCAGAGGGAAAAGCAGTAACTGAAAACGAATAGCTTCAGTGATAGACGGGCTTTGCAGGAAATCAGATTTTATAACGTGGTCTCTAGAATTCTGACAACCTGTGTTGTTTTCTTGTAGATATTTTTATACCTGTATTCATAGTATATCTACTAAAAGTATGTCCCACAAATCTATAGTGTGCTCATAAGCTGTGTATAGTATTTGTATTGTCTACAGAGCAGCCTGTGAAATTTATATAAAATCTATAAACTAATCACAAAAATTATTGGACGGCCTATAGACAATCTAAATAAATTTTTTAATAGGGAAAGAAAATTTATTGCAGTAACAGTAACATTGAGCCTTTGGACACTTTTTTTACATCACAGAGGCTGTAGAAAAGACCCGCAGAATTTTCATCGTTCTACAAGCGACATGAGCCCCACACCTGACCTCATCGATGTCTGCTGGGCCGTGCCGTTTCTGACCGCATGCGCCATCTTCCTGTTTTCGTTTCCAAAGACCAACGGTGGCATCCTGTTCGTGCTCTTTGTAGACCACTTTGGAGTTAGCCGGGAGACCGCCTGCTGGCCAAAGACAATAGAATCGGCCGCAAGCAATTTTATGGGTAACGCACTCAGCTGCACACAATACCGTCCAGCACATCATTAGACTGTTTATTTTTAAGCATGGAATGCTTTTAGCCCCCGTTGTCGGCAGTGTGGTGACGTCACGCCGAGACCGAGAGCCATCATCCGGGCACTGAAATCCACTCATCCGGGCACTGAAATCCACTCATCCGGGCACTGAATTCCAGTCATCCGGGCACTGAAATCCAGTCATCCGGGCACTGAAATCCAGTCATCCGGGCACTGAAATCCACTCATCCGGGCACTGAATTCCAGTCATCCGGGCTCTGAAACGAGAACATCCGGGCACCGTACGAGACTTAACGAGATTTAACGAGACTCTCTAAGCCCTCCTACGCGACCGGCATGCAAGCGCCGGTTGGTCTCCAAACGAGGCAAAAAATAACTGCTGCCAGTGCCTTCTCAATGTTTATCAAGATATCAGTGGAGCTGGGGGTTTGATAATGCACGGAATTATAATTTCCGATTTCAGAATAACGCGTGCAGAAAGCACATAAGTGCCACGTTACACTTCGTTCTCATACGTGATCTCTTAGGGGCTTCGCGCATCGAAGCAAAGCCGCGCAGGCGCACAGGGGCCCGGGGGAGAAGCGCTGCGTTCAAAGGGCAAGGCATCGCGCCGAACGGGTGGTGGCGTTCCTCCCTTCCTTTACGGTGCGGTTCGGGTGTCCACCGAGATGGCAGAGAATTACTGCGCCATTTCCTTTCCTCAAAAAACCTTGCGTTCAAATGGCAAGGCATCGCGCTGAACGGGTGGTGGCGTTCCTCCCTTCCTGTACGGTGCGGTTCGGGTGTCCGCCGAGATGACATTAGGCCCGTAAACATTTCATGCTTACTCTACTCTCGTTTACGGGAGAGGCAGAGTTTTTTCTAGATTTCTTGACAAATATCAAGTAAAGCTCTGCTTTTTCGACGCACTGATCATGGAGAAAGTTTCCCAGTTCATGATGTAAAGGTTGCCGTGAATGAGGCGCTCCTAGCTGAAGGCTCGCCCGATCTTCAATCAAGAAATCAACATAGCAGTTTTTATAGGAAACGCGGATTTGCATGATCTGGTGACGTATTCATTAACCACGGAAATTTCGAATAGAACGGTTAATCGCTTTGTGCTTAGCGGGACTGCAGTCCTGCTCAGAACGAAGGGATTAATCGTTCCACATGCGGAAGAAGGGATCGGTATAAGTACCACACAGAAGTGCTTTGTGCGGTAGCCCAGCCAAATGTGCTATAATTATTTGTCCCTCCTATATCAAGAACCCTGGTTGCAGAAATAGAAAGAGGGTGGTGCCGAATTTTGTGACAACTAATCAGCCTGCAATGTGCGCACAAAATGCGGGCTGAAGTCGAAGTGGCGATGCTGCGGCTGCAGTCCCTTGTAGGCTTCAAGGATAATCTACGTGACATGAACCCGCGCCAACGCTATCGTTCAGCTTATCTCATTAGAAGCGATTCGGGTAGTGCGCTAACCTTTAACGGTGCATCGTGTGTTGCCGGGGTGTTGTAAAATTAACAATCAGGACGTACAAATGAACGAAAAACGAAACGCGCTGCAGCCCAGACCCCCAGATGTAAATACTTAGCAGCAAGAGGGCTCTAAATGAAGTGCGAATTAAAAACAGAGGGATAGTCAACCACAGTATCGCTATGTAGCCGTCGGTAAATCCTAACCGTGTCAAACAATGTTCCGTACAATTCTGGCTAAAACAGTTGTGGCGAACTTCTTTTGGGTAAAGATTATTAAGTTAAAGTCAGCATTATAGAGTCGAGGGGTTTGTGCATCTTAATATATTTCCGCTCGCAGTGAAACAACTGAATGTCTTTGGTGCACAGTTATAATAAATTTAGTATATTAAAATGTTCTAAGGTACTCGCATAGAAATATTAGAGGGAACTGCCCATTCCTCTGATGCGTTCCACGAACCTTTCTTTTAAAGCTTTTCAGTCACTCGCATAGAATAGTTAACTTTGCCATTTAAAACCAATAAGGAACGTTTTGGCCGATAACAGAAACGTTGAGAGCAAGAAAACGCAAGCCTGCAGAGAGGGAATATCAGCAAATATTGATTCTTATGGTGAAACCTTTAAATTAATGAAAAATGGTGCTCATAAACTCTTTCCTGTTGAAAAATGCTTTTGTCCAGAATTGTTGGGTATGTTTACGTGAAATACTGCGCCTATCTGCACAGCCCCACTTGTCCAGCCAGTGATACCGGCCGCCGGTCACCAACCTTGTGAGCGCGAGTGTTGATACCTGTCCTCTGAGAAAAATCAGTTGGACCTGTCCTTGGTCTAAATGCGGCGTAACTTAGGTATGCTTTCTCTTGTATTCCATATAGGTCTTGTCGCCCCGCCCTCCAAGTGGCAGAAGTCGCTGGCGGACTCGTTAGATTCGTCCCAGCTCATGGCGAAGCCCACAGGGAATAAAAATGTAACTGAAGCAGAATAGATTCTTAAAGAGCGCCAGGCTCTCACGGCATCCGACACGCTGCTAGGGCTGAATCAATTCTCAAGCAACGTTAGTTTCACCGATGTCCGGCTGCCTGATTAAGCTGACTTAGAGATGAGCAGGTAGGCAACCTTCGTGAGCGTTAAAAAGAAATTTCACTCGAAAGAACAAAAAACCTAACACACAAAGAAAGAAAGAAAGAAAGAAAGAAAGGAAGGAAGAAAGGAAGAAAGAAAGGAAGGAAGAAAGGAAGAAAGGAAGAAAGGAAGAAAAAATGGAAGAAAGAAGGAAAGGAAGAAAGAAAGAAAGAAAGAAAGAAGGAAAGAAAGAAGAAAGGGGAAGAAAGAAAGAAAGAAAGAAAGAAAGAAGGAAAGAAAGGAAGAAAGAAAGAAGGAAAGAAAGACGGAAAGAAGGAAAGAAAGAAAGAAAAGAAATAACGAAAGGAAGAAAGAAAGAAAGAAAGGAGAAAAGAAAGAAAGAAAGAAAGAAAGAAAGGAAGGAAGGAAGGAAGAAAGGAAGAAAGAAAGGAAGGAAGAAAGGAAGAAAGGAAGAAAGGAAGAAAGAAAGAAAGAAAGAAAGGAAGAAAGAAAGAAAGAAAGGAAGAAAGGAAGAAAGGAAGAAAGGAAGAAAGGAAGAAAGGAAGAAAGAAAGAAAGGAAGAAAGGAAGAAAGAAAGGAAGGAAGAAAGGAAGAAAGAAAGAAAGGAAGGAAGAAAGAAAGAAAGAAAGAAAGGAAGAAAGGCAGAAAGAAAGGAAGGAAGAAAGGAAGAAAGAAAGGAAGAAAGGAAGAAAGAAAGAAAGAAAGAAAGAAAAGAAGAAAGAAAGGAAGGAAGAAAGGAAGAAAGAATGGAAGAAAGAAGGAAAGGAAGAAAGGAAGAAAGAAAGGAAGGAAGAAGGAAAGGAAGAAAGGAAGAAAGGAAGAAAGAAAGAAAGAAAGAAAGAAAGGAAGGAAGAAAGAAAGAAAGGAAGAAAGGAAGGAAGAAAGGAAGAAAGAAAGAAAGGAAGAAAGAAAGAAATAAAGGAAGAAAGAAAGGAAGAAAGAAAGGAAGAAAGAAAGAAAGAAAGGAAGAAAGGAAGAAAGGAAGAAAGGAAGAAAGAAAGGAAGGAAGAAAGAAAGGAAGAAAGAAAGGAAGAAAGGAAGAAAGAAAGGAAGGAAGAAAGAAAGAAAGAAAGAAAGAAAGGAAGAAAGGAAGAAAGAAAGGAAGAAAGAAAGAAAGAAAGAAAGAAAGGAAGAAAGGAAGAAAGGAAGAAAGAAAGGAAGGAAGAAAGAAAGGAAGAAAGGAAGAAAGGAAGGAAGGAAGAAAGGAAGGAAGGAAGAAAGGAAGAAAGAAAGGAAGGAAGAAAGGAAGAAAGGAAGAAAGAAACAGCGGAGTTTACCTTCAATTTCCCAAGTAGTGTTTCTAATCCTTGCTGTAAAGAGGATATAGTATAGCTCATTTGTGAAAAATGCTTGCCAGTTTGTATGCCACTGACTTTGGGGTTGGACAATGAGAATACAAATTCTAAAGAGTTATTGAAATGATCAGCTTCCGCTTTCAGGTCCTCGCCGTAATTGTTGTCATCGGGAACATTTTCAATAGTATCATATAAGCTTTGCTTGCTTCTGAAATACTGGCGTAGTCTTTCGGGTATGTTTTTATTTTGTCGCCCTTAACACCAAGATACGCAAGCGCACACTCCGCCGAAATCTTTTTTTCTTTTTTCATTGGTACAGGATTTGCCATCGGTGCTGCTCAACAACGATTATCAGTGTACAGTGTAATCACAGGAGGTGCAGTTCTCTGTCCAGTCGCCATCATCGCTTCAGCCTTTGCTCCGAGTATGACGTGGATGTCGGTCACCCTTGGTTTCGTATATGGCAAGTATGAAAAAATATTCTCGGGAGCGAACCTTTTTAGTGCGAGTTTATGTGAAGCTTGAACTTGAGGGTGGCCAAGGCAAGACAATAAATAAATAAGCAAATAAAAGTAATACTGCCAATTCTGGGATTCCAAATCGGCGCGGCGCGCACAGTTCAGCTGTGCTCGCCGCTGCACGAGAGCACGATGCTATCGCCTCAGCCGACCATGCTTCGTGTTAAACTGCAACCCTCTCTTGCGCTGCCCATTGCTCATCGTCGTCTCCCTCAACTAATAGTACTATATTTTATTAGTACTTTAATAGCTTTAGTACTATAATAGTACTAATAGTACTTCACATTTTGGAGATCAGATTTATTGTAGCCTGTCTTGTGAATACAAGCAACGTTTTGATGACGCTATCTTGCATGCAAGAGCTGTATGCCGGGCATGTGTTCAGCATTTAAAAACGCAATCAACGAAAACGATTACAAAAGCCTGAACCGGGGATTACACAGCTATCCTACATTTGTGATGACGGACCTGTCTAGTAAAATTTTTCGTGAAGTTAAATAGCGTTAATCAGCGAGCAGCAGTTAACCCTCGCAAAAATAACCATCAAGAAAAAAGAAGCCTTGCGTGCCATGAAGCGGGGGATGTTCCTGTGCGTATCAGCGAAACTGCCACTGATCGCATGAAGCTTGAGTTTTATGCTTATGTGCGATATTGTTTTCACGCGATAGAGCTAAAGCCCTTGTTCTCCGGAACATTAGGTGTCGGCGTTCTCAGCATCGGCGTTCTGATCGAAAAATCATGGGCATGGACCTGGCAGGTGGTCCCCAGAGAGCAACCTTGGAGGCAGGAAGGGCCACCTAGGTCGCGTGACCTTGTGGGGTCATCACAACCTGCCCACTGGATAGTGAGCAAACTGCCCACCACGACAGTTAAACTAACGATTGGTAGCTCGGGAGGAGCAACCTCGGTCACACAAGGTCCCCCTCAGGGCAGTGGCGCATCGCTGAGCCGCTGCACCACTGCTCTAGGATGGGTATGAAGGCTCCCAGGGATATATGACAGTAAAGTAGAGAATGGCCCGCTTATATGAGAATTAACCCTTACGCTATCGTATCATGCCCTTAAGGCTGACCTTAAGTGACCTCTTCTATTGTTGTCTCTTTAGAAAGTTTATCATTTGTCCTAGCATGTAAGTGCATTTCGGAGGTTGACGACGATGTTTTCCTACCACAGTGGTTTCATGAAGTGTTAAATCGAAGCGAACGCAGTAATGCTGTGAGAATCCCAAGGTCCAAGAGAGAAAGAGGCTTTCCCGTATACAGGACAAGTCTGCCAGGTTGTTAGCCTAGCCTGCTACTCCAGGTGAGGGTGAAAGAAGAGAAGAAGATAAAAGAAGAAGAGGGTGAAAAAGAAAGAAAAAGGAAAAAAGAAAGGGTGAAAGGTGACATCAAGCATACACAACACTCGCGCACTCACAAACACGCATAATTATGAAAGGGTGTCCGCCAAACCCGTGTCCCTAATAACGCTTTTGGCCATCGTGCAGCGGAAGCTGCATCACGTCAAGGTCTAAGGACATGCTCCAGGTGCACGGGGCCGTCCTGGCGGAGTCCTAAAGCACTTAACAGTGCCTTGCGAGGGCTATTAAAGATTTGGCAGCAGCAGATCAAGTGTTGAATATCCTCGCGTACACCACATGTGAGGCACAAAGGGCTTAATTGATGCCCCAATTTTATGAACCTAGAAATTAGTGAAGGCAACGGCCTGGCGAACTTGGTGCAGACAATTACGATCACTTCTATTTTAACTGCGGAATTATGGCATGCGAAAGTCACGAGGGCAGTCCACACGAAGAGGGGTCTATAATGATGCTACGGATCACACCACAAACAGCGTTGCGTCTGCCAAGATTGAGTAGCAAGAAGTATCTCGCCATCACTATGAGAAAATGGTATAGGTAGAAGGAAGTGAGTGTCGCCATGCGCCGACCTCGCTGCACCATCAGCGTGATCGCTTGCATACATAATGCAGAAAGTGTGTTTTTATCCTGTCCACAAATCTGCCGAAACATGAAAAGCAATTCCGAACTTCGTAATAGATGATGAATTACAAAGCCCTTGTTCTATATATTTCCCCAAGAAATTCCACAAAAGTCCTTCTTATTGAGAATTTTCACGAGACCGCATGGAATCCGGCGCGCATTTATTTTTTTTTTACGTATATACCAAAAGGTCGGTCATAACTGTGCACTTAAAAATTTTTCCTACTAAACCTCCCCTGGAGCATTCGTGCATTTTAACCATTAGGGTTCTCGACAACTCCTGGTAAAGAATCTTGCCCACCTGATGGTGTATTTTTTACGTAGTAATTATTCGGCCCATGAGAAAAGATAATTATTCATGTACTTTATCTACTTCACTGTATTACATATAGACCAGCACCGGGTTTACAAACACCGGACATATCACTCAGGAGGCGGATGGGATTTCACTCTCCGCCGTTGTCTCCTACAGTACACGATTTGCTTAACGTTGCGTTTTAATTCTGGCTTCCATGTAGAGCTGCCGAGGCTGTCTAATACGAAGGACTGCACTTGCGAGCAAATGAAGCGGATACGATAGCTTGACACATAGCATGAAAATCATGCGCAATTCGGGGAGAGAGACCCAGCTGATTTAGCACCCGGATGTTGCGTTAGATACGTCCGTTCTAACACCACATGTTTATCTTGAAGTTTTAAACTGATGTCAGCTCCTAAATCTTAATCCGTAATCTTTATGCTACTTTAAAAAGTACCAGCCAGCAGTAAACGAGCGCCGTCTTCCATGGGTGAGCTCTGTTAAACCAGAGAATTATTTCGGTATGTTTTGTTTATATGTTGCCTTGGGCAGCGGCACCGCCCGGTGCCCCAACTAGGTGGTGGCTCCCGCACAGGTGTATGATGTTGTTTAAAAATACGTCACCTCTAGACCGACGTTTCATTTATACACATTGTGTTCTCGGTGTACTCGGATTTTGTTGACAACGTGTTGACCGGACAGGTGTATTGCAGAATCTAAAAAGTGCTTTAAAAAATTTTGTTTACAAGCATTCCTATGGGCCGTACCCCAACTGTTAACTCCCCCCCCCCCCCCCCCCCCCCCACCACCACCACCACCACGCGCGCCCTAAGCGACAGCAGTGCCATAGCATCTTGCTAGGTCACATGTCTGTGCCAGTCTACACAGCCGACAGAACTATGTGAAAAGATGTGTCGCGTCAAGAACTCTCAGACGAGGATTCGCAAACGAAGGCATTCGTATAGCAAACAGACAGCGTTCAGTATATCACCAGTGGCTGTATTCCACTAGAATCCATTATCCACTTTTCTTTTCAAATGCATTTGGTTCTCTAGCATAGGCCGGTCAAAGCTGTCATTCCCGCGGCTTTCAAGCGTACCTGGAAAGCGACCGGACCATTGATCCATTGGCGACCGGAACTTACCTTTGGTTGCATATCACAGCGAATGATCAGCGTGTGCGTGCAGCTAATGGTAAGGCCATCGTTAACTTGGGGACCCGCTATCTGTGATTCTTGTGACTGGCTACTTGTGTCTTTCGTCGGATGCTGCCGTCACACGATCATTACACCAGAGGAATGCAAATGGATAATCTGTACTTGTAGAATACTGTCCCTCGTCGTTGGGCACTTATTTCTACGAAAAAAATGAAATAATTGGAAGGCAAAATTAATAGAGGATATATAGCCGTATTAGTACAGCTAAGCTACTGTACAGATTATATGCGAGAGGCTGTTCCAGTTGTGTCGCGCTAGGTGTTCTGGATATCAGATATCAGGACGGGTTAGCAGCTTATCATCCTCTGGATTATTTGCTTTGCAGGAATATCATTTGGACTTCTAATGATCGGAACATCAATTTACATCATCGCATACTTCGAAACCTACAAGAACACGGCGACCGGAATCAGGTTTCTTGGGGTCTTCCTCACCGGAGTCATCGGGCCTTCGCTGTTGTCGCATCTAGCGTCCACTTACGGCGTGCAGAATTGCTTGCTAGTGACCGGGGCCCTAATGTTAAACCTAATTCCCTTGGCAATCATGCTTCGAAACCCTCGGCCGCTCAGGTGGCCTCAGTTTTTCCGTCAGTGGAGGAGTAGCCTGGCAAAAAATAAAGCAAGCGTGACTATATCTTGCGCAACAGCAATGGAAGGCATTCAGAGCAAGCAAAATGAGGTCATTGAACCTGCTCAAGGTGAACAGTATGGCATGTCCAGAAGTCCTGACGACAAAGCAACGAGGGATACTGCGATCAGAGAGAAAGAAGATCCGTACAAAGAGCCGGGAGTGCCTGCATCATTACACCAGCGCGATCAGCAGTCGGACTTCTTTGCACATGGTGAAGACATGAACACGATCATTGCTCAACTTGCGTTTGTTCTCACAAAACCAAGCTTCTATGTTATCCTTGTTGCCATGGTGGCTGCAGATTTCACGCTTCCTCTACTAGGTACGACCGTCGTCGACTACGGTAGGGACAAACAGCTGCCGCCAAAGGACTCCTCGCAGCTTTTGACATACCTGTCCTTGGGTTCATTATGTGGTTACGTGCTCATTCCACTCGCGTCTGACAAGTTTTCACGCAAGCGTTGTCTTATTGCAGCGCTTAGCTCCACTTTGCTGTCGATTTGTTTCTGCCTAATGCCCCACGTGCGTAGCTTTGCTTGTACTGCAGCGATAACTTTGTTAAGTGGCGTTCAGCTGGGCTACTTGACCACTCTCAAGCCTGTCCTGGTTGCCGACTACTTGGGTGTTCATACCATCGCCGTTTCCTGGGGCCTCATGGGCCTGGTGTCGCTGCCCCTCACCTTTTGCGAGCCTCTTATTGTAGGTAAGTGATCTTGTCTTTCGATTAATTTGTATTCTCATTATGAGGCACTGATCTGTAGATGCCAACTTATCTGCTGGTGTCGCTTAGGTCGGTCTCGTTGCATGTGCGTTGAAGTCTAAGTCTGTCAATTCTGGTACACTCGCTTGTGATAAAAAACACCGTATTACACGCAACTCGATGCCTCAGCCGAATAAAAGACATGCAGGTTCTATTCGTAAAATGCTTACGATTATTACTAATTATCTGCGGATGTAGCTCAGAACAAAAGCTATGTTGGGACAGGAAAATGTTTAAAAAATAAAATTTCCCAGCCCGTGCCAATCAGGACCGGATAAAGTGCTGGACACGAGGCAAAGAATCTTGGAGGTCAAGCTTAATTGTGTGGTAACAGTGGAAAATAGTAAATTACTATTGTGAAAATATTGCAAAAAATGAATCATACCTTAGATGCGTATAAAAATATTTCTTTTGAAGTTTGTTCATCGCTGGTATTAAGTTGTTAACACTGCCTTAGAAAACGAATTGGGAAGGCTTTTGACAATATCATAATCGACCGCAGCGGTAGCAAAGGGGTTGAGGATCTCCCTGGCATGCCGGAGATGAGGGATTCGATCTCCAGTGCAGCTGGATACTCACCGGTGACAGGATGAGTAAAAAACTTAACCTGGCCTGGTGCTAGGCCTAATCAGGGTGAAATGGTTGGGAAAGAAAAATTTGCGCCATAAAAAATTCACTGTCATCATCATCTTCTAAATCCTAATCGTTAACAGTAAAAAAAGCCAAGCTAGCCGAGGGCACATCTGCGGATATATTGAGGGTTATTGTAAATTCTTTGGATATGCGAAAACAATTTCGTTCATTAACAATTTCCCGTTAAAAATGCACTGGTCCAGAATTTCTACGCGTTCCGATGATATCTTGAGCCCTAGCACGCCTTTAAGAAAGCAATGAATGTTGAAGCATCTTCCTGTCACATTTTCTTAACTCTAAAGCAATTTCGCAACGTTTCAGAGAAAAATATGTATATTAGACAACGATATTCTGAAGACACAACAGTAGCGTTTTGTGAGAGGAATTTCTAATGCTGAGGGAAAGCTTTTTAATTGTGGTTTCTTCATTCGTCTAAGCTATGGCGCGCGGTTTTATCGCGTTGTTTGTGGTGCGAGACGCGAACCGATTTATCTCGATTAATCGCATTCAAGTGGAACCAATCCTACGTTTTTCCAGAGATTTGTCATTACTTTGAATGCCGTACGTCGAAAGTTCATTGTTGGCTTTAAATTGATCATGGCCGAGAATGGCGACCATTCTATTCTACGACCTCTGAGCACGCTTGTTGCTAGGCCGCGGCCTTGTCATTCAGTTCTTCGTGGGGGCAGGTTCGTCTGATAGACAGTTTCTTTTGGAACTTAAGTAGAACAGAAAACTGGGCGAGTTGGTGAAGGTTCAACATTATGTACAGCGCGAAAAACTAAGACAGGGGAAGAAACACGCAAACAAAACAAGCGCTGACTATCAACTGAAAATTTTATTAGGAAACTCGTGGTTATAAAGGCTTCAACCCTGCACGCGCAGGCGCACAAAGCCTGAAACAACAAAACAACAAAAACAGCAAAACCGAAACAGCAAACCAAACCACACGTGTGCATTAGCCTCATTGCACTGCCGCAGTACTATCAATATATTCCAGTTCTACCTGGTGTAACGCCACCGAAGGTTTTGCAACGCATGGAATGCGCGATGTGGCCGGGAAATAGTAGAGGCGTATCTGATCGCCACATCGCGCATTCCATGCGTTGCAAAACCTTCGGTGGCGTTACACCAGGTAGAACTGGAATATATTGATAGTACTGCGGCAGTGCAATGAGGCTAATGCACACGTGTGGTTTGGTTTGCTGTTTCGGTTTTGCTGTTTTTGTTGTTTTGTTGTTTCAGGCTTTGTGCGCCTGCGCGTGCAGGGTTGAAGCCTTTATAACCACGAGTTTCCTAATAAAATTTTCAGTTGATAGTCAGCGCTTGTTTGTTTGCGTGTTTCTTCCCCTGTCTTAGTTTTTCGCGCTGTACATAATGTTGTTCTTTTGGAAGCCGTCTTCGCTGTCTTTTTGACTGGTGGACAGTCGCCACCACTACGGGCAATATGCTCTAGGTATTTTCTTGTAAATGCACAGAGAAAGAAAAAAAATTTTGATGAAAGCCGCGTTTCCTCTTAAAAGAAAAATGGGAAACATCTGCTCCAGTGTTGTGATACGGCTGTTCAAGGGCAAAGCACTCTTTTCCTAGCTACTACCAGATAGCATATTTACTACTGCCTACCTAGAAGCGAAATGAACCCTCGTTCGCGCACTACACTCTTTGGTTTGTTTCAAAAATCACGGTATATGGAGCACTTTCCACATAGCGCTAGACATGCACGGACACAGGGAGACACACAGGACGGGCGCTCTCTGTGTCCGTGTCTGTTTAGCGCTACGTGGCAAGTGAACCGCCACCAACTCGACCAAGCTTCCACTCTGGTATATCGTGTTCGGGCGGTAAATCCTCGCGCCTGTTGTTTGGAAAAAAGCTTCTTTTTTTCGTGTCATGGTTGGTATTTAATTTGGCAGCGATAGCGGAACATCGTCTAAGAAAGAAAAATAAGTAAATTGACATTTTTCATGGTTTAGTGAGAAATGTTTTTTAGTTGAACTGAATTACTTTTGCTTTTGTATAGACATTCTTAAAAATTGTTTTCTTTTGGCAAATATCAAACGCCACAAAATCTACAAAATGACTCTGTACTGATTTTTATTATTTTTACGTTGTCAAAATATTCATTAAACTCGGTTAAACTCGGGTAGAGAACGCCTGCAGTTCACTCTTCCGTCCCTGCTAAACGCGTATATATATAATAATTTTGACCTTTTCAGTTCGTCACACAGGTCTTTGCGTGCTTTGTATGCTAGCATGTAGAATTTTTGTTTTGTGTGTTTTTTTTTCTTTCTCTTTTTTTTTCTTTGCTGCCATTACCTGAGTCTACCCAATGTGAATATTGTGTCAGTATTGTATAATGTTCTTTCGCTTTCTCTTGTACCTGCTCATTATTGTATACTTGTTATCACGCTTTGCAACTGCCTTTTGTAATAAAAGCCTTGCTGTCAAGCTGCTGCCAAGCGAAAGGGGGCTGCGGCTTAGTCAAGCTGTCTCTCACAGCTTTTTCTGCGCCTCCGCTGTCTGTATCTTTACAAGGCAGAAATAAAGAATTTGAATTACGACTATTTCCTCAAATTGTGGAGAAGGCAAGGAAGAAGATAAAAATGTTTCGGAACCAAATGAAGAATGTACTCCATGTGCGCAAGGTTATTAAATTCCTTTCCGCGGCACAATTAACAGCCTGTTGCCTAATGAGATGGTCCAAAATTTGAAAGGTAGCACATTACATAGAACCATTATATGACATGTGTTTTACGTAGCTTAATACAAACTGTTTTTGTTATATACAAGAAAAGTTCAGAAGCAGCGCTCTACTCCGGTGATATTCCATGCTCACTATTCACTACATTGCACCCAGCCACAGAAGCTAAGAAAGAGAAGCATCTCCAGGGTGCTCCAAGTGAATGCTGCGGTTATTTCGGTGCTCAAAGGCCGCTGGTCTCGCTCACCTAATTTTAAACACTTGAAACTCCGGAGTTGCAGTGTACGGCGTAAGTGCCGCTTGCATAGATGAAAGCGATAAAGGCTCGATGTGACGAAACGGCCATGCTTCTTCCAAAGTGCGACCCTTTTAAACCGCCTAGTAAGCTGAATTTCTACTTCCAGAATGTTTTATTCAGTAAAAGAGATGGCTAACCGATTTTGTGTAGGTTCTCAGAGAATGGGCATGTGCTCTCCTTCATATACACGCTTCTTTGCCAAGAATATAAAGTGCTTGTGGAGGAAGAGCTATTCTGTTGTGTTCAAGGTCTTACAGTAAAGCGTGCTTTCTTTAGCATGATCTTTTGTGCAGTGCTTGTGATTGTAAGTCTTGCCATGGGCAGGGGGAGCCTTAATAATTGCAGTCGGGGATGCGACTGCGCGCGTCCTCGTTCCCCGGTACTCCTTGGACAGAAAGAGACGAATGAATGAACATTTCGGGATGCTGCATTCACTGTTCGGAAGGAGGGAGTATAGTGGTGTATGTGAATTTGTATGCTCTGTTAGCTGGAAGGCTCGTCATGCGTTGCGACTGTCCGTCCGTTTTAGGACACTGTCACTTAAGCGCAATGGGAGTTTAATGGCGTCCATGATGGCCATTAATTCATCATCTGCAGTACAGGGCACATCCCCCGATATAGATTGGTGTTATATCAGTTTCACAATACATCGGACGTGAGTGTTAATTCACTTCTGCGGCCGGCTTCCGTGCAATAAATGCAGGTGTCTGGGCAAGGACGTCTGCAGAACTTTTCCCAGGGGGGTGGGGGGGGGAGGCGGCACACGATGGCCGGGGATGGGAGAGACGTTAGATTAGCACCAAAAAGGAACTATCTGTGGTCTAAACTACCCACATGAAACAAAAATTAGAAACAGCAAATTAGTGCTAGGCTTGGAGAACATACAATGGATTTTATTAATGAACAAAGAATTGAACCCAATAAGCAAGATCCTATAAGTTAATGTCACCTAAGCGTGCTAATCAAGCTGTGTAGTTTTCTGCTAGAGCATAATTCCAGGGGGGGGGGGGGGGGGGGAGGGCAACCGCCTTCTTGCCACCTACTTCCGGACGCCCGTGTGTCTGGGTATTGAGGCAGCTCGCTGTAGCAGTACGCCTTTCTTCGTTTTTTGTGGCTGTCGATGTTCGGGCCTACAGATATGGGCGTCACTGCGACATCGGGGTTGTGTTCCAATCGAGAGGGTGAATTTGGTGGCGTGGGAGGGAGAGGTGGGGGGGGTAATGCGCAGTAGCGTCATTTATTTGGCGGCGGAGGTTCCTATCTAGTCGTGAGAGAGTAAGGCAGCTTTTCTGCGTATTTCTAGCCATCGTGCTGCGTATTGCGGTAGAGAGTCAGGTAGCTTCTGCAACGTCATCGGGAGTGAAGTCAAGGACACCAAGTGTGAATCGTGTGATTATTGAGTGGATTGAGCTAGGAGCTCTTGTTTAGGTGGGTGGTGTTGAGGCGGACTACTAATACTGGTACAGGATTCGGCAGTATGCTAAAGCCTCTATTATGCGTGTCAGCTGGCTCTCCTTAACTCTCCAATTTTTTCGTGTTGTTGTTTGCAAGATGTGTGGCAGTTGTAATAAGAGGGGGAATTCGTTTGCTCCTCCAGGCATCACGACGGCCGTCTTTTTCGCCGTAGAAACCGTGTGCTTCGAATTTCTTGATTGTGGGCAGAAAAACTTAGTTGATTCGGTCAGCTGCGGGTTAGTTTTCTGTTGCCTTAACCACGGCAGCTGCGCGTGTACTGCAATGAAGAGTGACAGCACTGGATCATCGAAATAGGGCGCGCCTTCTGAAATAAAAGAAAATGTTTTGTTGCGTAAATCTAAAAGTGTTTCGATGAAACTTTCCGAAATAAGTACCACAGCACATTATGTAACTTTTGGTTAATTACGCCGCAAAAAGTCATTTTTGAAAAATTCACGAACTTTTTTTCGAATTTGTTGTGCATTTGTTGAGTTCAAAAAGATTTTTACGGCTTCTCTGCCTTGTGCGGAACATGAAAAATAGATTTAATAGCTTCTGTGGGTAAGGAAAAGTTTTTAAAAAATTAAGCAACCATGCCTGAGTATTTTTCTGTCGTTTTTATTTTGAAATAATGTAAGGAATTATTTTAAGTCCATATATCGGAAAACACTATTAAATTTGCTCAATTGAAAAAAATTGCTACCAGCCATGAAAATTTTCATCATTTGGTAGATAAATTGAATCTGGTTGAGAATAAATTTGTTGGAAAGTACAAAGACTTTTGCTCACTTTAGAAAAAATCCCTGCCAACAACGAAAATTTTCATGATTTTCTTAGAGAAATCGAAGCT
Source organism: Amblyomma mixtum (assembly GCF_055824585.1). Taxonomy (NCBI): domain Eukaryota; kingdom Metazoa; phylum Arthropoda; class Arachnida; order Ixodida; family Ixodidae; genus Amblyomma; species Amblyomma mixtum. The sequence continues at coordinate 184,633,790 of NC_143013.1, forward strand.
GGTAGAACGCTAAGGCTGGGTGGTTTGCGTGCATTAACACTTTTTGAATTTTTAAGGCGTTACTTTTTGAAAGCAGAACATGCTGCCTCCAGCTGAAGGCCGCCTCTACTAAGCCTTATTTGCAAGAGAGGCTTGAAAAACATGTTTTAAGATACAGTCATAAATATAGAATAGAAGAAAAGGACATGGCGTCGCTTCCGCTTGTACACAACTACCGTCATCCACAATCAAGCTCTTCAGCCTCTTTCCAAATTACATTCTTTTGCCACCAAAAAAGGATGCATTGGCGAAATTTCTTTCCGGTATTAGGAGAAAACTTAGTTTTTCCTAAATAAAGCCTTCAATGCCTTTATTCGCCTAAATAGAGGCAAACAGGTCTGTATATTTTTCTCGAAATGACTCCGTGTGGCCTGTTTTGTTGTTTGCTTTGCACAGGTGTGTTCAGGGACGAGAAAGGCTCGTACGACGGGCTCTATCGCTTTTGCGGTGTGCTGAGCCTTCTAGCCGCGTTTGTGCTGTACCTGCAAGCCTGCATCGATGCTCGCAAGTGGAGCGCGACGTTCCACACAGCCCCGAAAGGAGAACGCCGCAGCGCAGCAACTGCCGATATTCTAGCCGACTGAGCTACTGGCGACCCTGCCGCCGCTATGAGCTCTCTGCGAGGCAAGAATAACTGAAGTTACCACGGTTAATAGTTTTAAAAAGGGTTTTATATAAGCTAAAACATTTCATTTCTGTCCCAGTACAGGATCTGGCATAGCGGCCGTGTTGAAGCCGCTGCATAAAAAAAAAAACAGCTGGCAGATTCTTTTCGACGCTTCTCCATCGTTCTCCATCAGCTTGTATCTGCGGTGTCATTTTTAATGTCCAAGAAATCCTCTTCACTACATGCACTCCAATGAACGAAGGGTGCACCTCTTCGCTTTAAGAAAGAGGTTGTGATACATAAAAAAAAACTTTTAGGTACCTTCACGAAGATCCAAAGACTGTCTCTTTAATAAATCTTGCGAGAACTCTGTGTGACTGCATTCTAGCACTCACAGAGCTTCTGACGATCAGAAAGATCAGTGCAAGCAGATATGGCGACCGCCGTCTGTCACTACCCAGTGGCGGGTTGCTGACCTGCCACAGTGGGCAGGTGGTAACCTGCCACAGCGGGCAGGTGGTAACCTGCCCTTGGGCAACGAACGCCCATAGTATGCTACCTGCACGAGTTTAGTATACTTCCTTTGATATAACGAACCTTAGTGTGTCACATCGGTTATAACGAACTTTAGTTGGTTAACAATATATCGAACGCAAGTGTGCCACGTCTGATCCAATGAATTTTCGTGTCTGGACCGATACTGAACTTACTTAGCGTGTTGACTTTGTATATAACGAACCTTTTTGTGTCCACATCAGATACACCTTACATTTGGCTAAACTGTCCACACAGTATCGTCCAAGAGTTCCCTACGATCGCCTGAGAATTGCTGAAAAGCAATTCACACGCGATCTTAGGACAGTCTTGGACTATACTAGGTGCACAATTTGAGCAATTTTGTGTTAAAAGCTGTAAATTCAACTTTACGTGGAGAGCGCGGACGCTGTGCAGTGTGGTGGCTTCAATACTTCCTCGTCTTGTGCCGTCTGTCATATGTATTTGTACGTGCTCAGGTCATGTTTTAAACCAAAACGGGGGTGCAGCAATCACGGCGTCTATAGCAAATGGCCCATGTTTTTTGGTTGCTTACATATCAAGTGAGGATGTAGTACGGTGTAAAAATAATTATCGCCTGCAGACAGAAACTGCTCTAATGGTACGCAGGAATTTATGTAGGATAGGCAAACAAACGCAACGCTTTATGCAAAGAAGCAGTTTTGTTATGAGCTGCTCGGTGTTCCCATGTGAACTGCTAGCAGAAATAAAACCTAAGGTTGATGAAAGAATTCTTTTGTGTTGCTGGTTGTTGCAGAATTTGCTGAAATAACATTCTATGATGGTTGTTATCTGTAAAATTATATGCAAATTTTTTTAAATCCGCAGTAGTTACATGGGCCATAGAGACTACACGTAAACAAGTACACACTTCCTGGTAAAAGGCTCATTTAAGAAAATGACGGAGGCGTAAGTTTGATTCACTGCAATTCATTGCAGCAGACCTGTAATTCACTGACCTGCTGTTCTGCATGGGGGAAACAGAGAGGACAAAAGACGGGGTTCTGTTCAGTCACGATGAGGGCCAAAGGGAGAGGAAAATATATGGAGACACGCCCCCAAGACACCTACGGGGCTTGCTGCTATACCAGATGTGTTAGCGACGCTACAATAACAGCTTACATTTACAGATGTAACTAAGCGCTTGGGCACAGGAAATACACACATATTAGCGTTTTCACCATTTATTTTTAAAGGTCGAAAAACTACTCTCACAACTTCATCGAGAAAAGGTGGCCATAGAAGTATCACTGAGAGCAATGGTGGCCTGTTCGGTGCTTGTTCTTCTTAGAGAAAAACGCTTTTGAAATATTAGTATGCCCTTAATTCTTGAGCGATTTTATGGAGTGTCTTTGCCAAAGGTAGTCAGGCTTGTTTTTCAGTCGTAGAACGAACCACTTACGCCAACCTTCAAGCTATTAATATCTGTAAGGTAAGGAGAACCTTGTCCTCAGCTTTCGAGATGTTTTGGTCCTTACGGAAGCCATAAATAATAATAATAATAATAATAATAATAATAATAATAATAATAATAATAATAATAATAATAATAATAATAATAATAATAATAACTTGTTTATTTCCATCAGTGATGGGGGAGACTGCGGATAAAAGCCTCCCTACAAAGCAGGCAGCGATAGAACAACAAAAAAAAAACGCAGAAAGCACAATATTCAAAATTAATGCACGCACAAAGGCTCTACTATGCGTGCTTAAAAGAAAGTATCCACCCTGAATAAAATCGTCAACGACGGCTTTTTCTTTATAGTCCTCAGTACATATACTAAAGCGTGAAAACAGTGAAATTTGAAAAAATGACTGCTGCGTTGGAAGTTTCAACCCACGGTACTTTAAATAGATAGTTTCAACCATAGATAGTTTCAACCCACGGTACAATTCTACTCAAATTCGAACACTGGCAAAGAGATTTACGATCCAAATATAACTCCGCATGTGGTACAGTTACCAGGCTGCCCTTGCAATGAGTAGGATTTCAATCATGCACACGACGTAAACGATAGCAATAGCACATGTTCACTTCAGATAGATTATCCCAGCGGCTGGCCAAAAATACCGACCTCCGCATCGTTGCCTCGCCGCAAGCCGGCTCTCGTCCCGACCATGAAAGCGTGGTCACTTTTGACAACGATGATACGTGTGTAGAGAATAAGACAGGCATGCGCGCGAGCCGCATGGTCATCGCCTAGTTCACGCTCCTGGCTGGACTGGCTGATCTCGGACTGCTGTTCGCCCTGCTCTCGTTCCGAAGCTTCTCCAAATAGACCCAACCTTACATTTTTGGAGGTGCTGGTTTAATTATTCTCGCCTTGTAAGGTGGGGTTTAGTTGGAGAAACTTCAAAAAGGGAGCAGGGCCAACACAAGTCCGGGATCAGCCAGTTCAGCCAGGAGCGTGCACTAGGCGATGACCATGCGGCTCGCGCGTATGCCCGTTTCTACAGTGGCCCCCCAAGCAAAAGAGGAACCATCCTGGGGTCTTGAGGGGCAGACGAGACAGCGCGGTCATTGTCAGTATTGAGGCGTTGGGCATGTACAGCCACGCGGCCCCAGCGTCGGAAATCGGGAGACGACGTGAGCGGCTCAACAATATAGCTTACAAGAGGTGTTTGATTCTAGATGTGATAAGGGTCTTGACACTTAGCGAGAAGTTTCCGGGAGATGGCCGGAGTATGGGAAGATATCCACAGCCAGAACAGAGAGCCGGGTGGGAAATGCTTGGCAGTATTTTTCGCGGCGAGTTTTTTGTAGGCATTGGGTGGCTGTCGTGAGCGACCGTGCGATCTGACAGCAATCTTTGGCGTTCCTTTTCGCTTGAGAAAGAGTTGTGCACTGAGATGTGTCAGGGTGTAGGGAAGAACTGCAGCGATGGGAACGGAGGGATGTCGGCCATAAAGAAGGAAGGAAGGAAGGAAGAAAGAAAGAAAGAAAGAAAGAAAGAAAGAAAGGAAGAAAGAAAGAAAGAAAGAAAGAAAGAAAGAAAGAAGGAAGGGAAGAAAGAAAGGAAGAAAAAAAGAGAGAAGGAAAGAAAGAAAGAAGGAAAAAGAAGGAAAGAAAGAAAGAAAGAAAGAAAGGAAGAAAGACAGAAAGAAAGAAAGAAGAAAAGAAAGAAGGAAAGAAAGGAAGGAAGAAAGAAAGGAAGTAAGAAAGAAGGAAAGAAAGAAAGAAAGGAAGGAAGAAGGAAAGGAAGAAAGAAAGAAAGAAAGAAAGAGAGAAGGAAAGAAAGAAAGAAAGAAAGAAAGAAGGAAAGAAAGGGAGAAAGAAAGAAAGAAAGAGAGAAAGAAAGAAAGAAAGGAAGGAAGAAAGAAAGGAAAGAAAGAAAGAAGGAAAGAAAGAAAGAAAGAAAGGAAGAAAGAAAGAAAGGAAGAAAGAAAGAAGAAAGAAAGAAAGGAAGAAAGAAAGAAAGAAAGACAGAAAGAAAGGAAGACAGAAAGACAGAAAGAAAGAAAGGAAGGAAGAAAGAAAGAAAGAAAGAAAGCAAGAAAGAAAGGAAGAAAGACAGAAAGGAAGAAAGAAAGAAAGAAAGAAAGAAAGAAGAAAGAAAGAAAGAAAGAAAGAAAGAAAGAAGAAAGAAAGAAAGAAAGAAAGAAAGAAAGAAAGAAAGAAAGGAAGAAAGAAAGAAAGAAAGAAAGAAAGAAGGAAAAAAGGAAAGAAGGAAAAACGAAAGATGTGTAGCATGTGACAAGGAGTCCCCGCAATATTCCCAAGCATTGTCTTTAGGAGTCTAGCGCGTGATATTATTTATTTAACCTAACGCCTGCAGCGCCCGAATGGGCATAAACTGTAGGGGTGTAAACCGAAAATATATAACAGGCAGCATAGTGCGACACGAAATCGCATCTTTAAGAGTAAAAATATTCAGGCATTCAACAATGTATTCACAAAAATGTGCATATCAACAATATATCGGAAGGAAGGAAGGAAGGAAGGAAGGAAGGAAGGAAGGAAGGAAGGAAGGAAGGAAGGAGGGAAGGAAGGAAGGAAGGAAGGAAGGAAGGAAGGAAGGAAGGAAGGAAGGAAGGGAGGAAGGAAGGAAGGAAGGAAGGAAGGAAGGAAGGAAAAACCTTGTTGCAGACTGCGTAGCGGTATTGTGTGCGAACGTAATATAGAGGAGAATAAACACACGCTCAGTGTGTACGTGTGTTTCTGTCTCTGTCCTTGTTTTCTTCGCGCAGTTTAACCATGAACGAAAAGCACCAACTAGCCCGCCAGAAGACTATTCTTGAATAAGGCCCTAGTCTGTGTGGTTCGAACCAATGTACATAGGCAGCATGTCACCTAGAGTGCGGTTAAAGCGTGCAGCGAGGCTGTTTTTCTGAGAGTGGTAAGCAGTGCATGTCCGATGGAGGATGTTGCACTCGTGGAGCAATGCTCTGATCAGGTCAGATAGGAAGGCGCGTCCTCAGTGACTGAGCAGTTCACGAGGAGCACCGTGTCGAAGGATGAACTGCCGCAGAAGAATGCATGACACATCCTGGGCTGTCGCAGCAGGGGACCCGGCGGCTTCAGCATACCTCAGGAGGTAATCAACGGCAACAATAACCCAACGTTTGCCAGAAGCAGTATACGCGAGGGGCCGTATAAATTAATGCCAACGTGGTCGAAAGGGCGAGGCGGACAAGATAGCGGCTGCAACTCGCCAGCCGTATGGTTAGTGGGTGTCTTGAGGCGTTGGAAGTCAAGGCAGGAGCGTACTTACTTCAAAGCGATGTTGTATATGCCATGGCAGTAGTACCGGAGGCGGAGGCTCGTGTGAGTCTTGAACAGCCCTGCGTGACCGCATTGTAAGTCAGCGTGACAACATGAGCAGATGTAGGACAGCAGGTGTTGATGATTGACGAGGAGCCTTTTTTCCCATCAGAATGATCATTACAACGGTAAAGCAGGTTGTCTCTAACGTTAAAATGTGATGTTCGACGCAGCAGGGCGCGCGATGGTGTAGCCGCCGATGGGTAGGAAAAAATGTCGAGAAAAGCCCCAATCTAGGGATCCTTGATCTTTTCAAACTGCTCTTCACTGATGACGGAGACGGCGCAGAGGCCTCGATTTCGGAGAGGCTGACAACTTAGGCGGGTAGCGGAGAGCAAGCCAACGCACTGGCATCCTTAATCTTGCGGCCCGACCTGTGGACGACGCGGCAATCATACTCTTGGAGACGCAGCGCCCATAGCGCTGGATGACCGGAAGGATATTTTAGCGAAGAAAATCAATAAAAAGCGTGATGATCCCTAACGCCCTGGAAAGCACGGACGTACAAGTAAGGAAGAAATTTGCCTAGGGCCCACAAAATGGTCCGGCACTCCTTTTTAGTCACAGAGCAGATGGACTCAGCCGTGGTAAATGTGCGGCTGCCATATGGAACTACATATTAGTCAAATCCATATTTGCGCTGAGCGAACACCGCACCGAGTCCAACACCCCTAGCTTGCGTGCGAGCTTCAGTCGGAACCGCCGAGTTGAATTTGCGCAAGATGGTTAGTGCTGTGAGGAGAGGACGCAAGGTGTTGTAGGCGTAGTCGCATGCTGGTGACGAAGCCGAAAAATTGACACTGCTGCCGAGCAGATGAGTTAAGGGGCAGCAATTTATGCAAAGTTGCTAATAAGACACCTAAAATAACAGCAGAGCACTAGGGAGCTGCCGGGTTCCTGAGTGGAGGAAGGTTTAAGAAAAGCAGTCACTGCGCGATGTTTGGCGGAGTCATGGCGTACATCGTCTTACGACGTAGCGGGCGCTAAAATTGTCATTATATCGTGTCACAGACACGTCTCCCACTTGAGGACAAGATAAACTGTAACCATCATTCACTCAAAAGTAGCGGGAACGTTACATAGGCCGAAAGGCATGACGGTGAACTCGTAGAGGCCGTTAGGGGTCACAAACGCGGTGGCATAATCTGCAGCTGCCGTTTGGGTCTGCCAAAAACCAGAAAACCAATCAAGCGAAGAGCTGCGCGCCTTGTATACAGTCCAGAGCGTCATCAGTGCGGAGCATGGAATAGACGTCTTTGCGCGTCGTTATAATGCGGCAGTAATTTACACAAAATACGAGGTCTGTTAGAAAAGTAGCCGACCTTTGGCCGAAGAAAAAAAAAGGCATAACTGGAGCGTTGGAAAGCTAATTACCTTCAAAGTAGTCTCCTTGAGACTCAACACATTTCTCCCAGATTTGCTGCCACTGTTGGAAGTATTCTGAAAAGGCCTTTTTCGGAATGGAGTTTAGCTCAGCTGTCGTTGCAGTCATAATCTCCTCTCTTGTCTGAAATCGCGCTCCTTTCAATGGCCTCTTGATTTTGGGAAACAGCTAGAAGTCGCAGGGACCATATCAGGAAAGTAAGGAGTCTGTTGAACTGCTGGAGTCTGGTTTTTCGCCAAAAAATCTGATTCAAATGCGAGGAATGTGCAGGAGCATTTTCATGATGGATGCGCCAATTTCCTGATGACCTCAACTCCGGTCTCTTGAGCCGCACAGCATCGCGTAGGCGACGGAGAACACCCCTGTAGTACACTTTGGTCATTGTTTGACCCTGGGGCGTGCGTACTCGTGGTGTGCCACACAGCGAGAGTCCAAGAAAGCATTCAGCATCACCTTAACGTTGCTGAGCATTTGGCAGGCCTTCTTTGGTCTTGGGGACGTGGAATGCTTCTACTGTGACGACTGGGATTTGGTTTCCGGGTCGTACCCGTACACCCAAGACTCGTCACCAGTGATTATGGTGTTGATGAAGTCGGGGTCACTGTTTGTGGAATCCAGCGTGTCCTGTGAGACTTCAACACGAAGCTGCTTTCGCTCCACCGTGAGCAGCTTCGGCGCGAATTTCGCCGCAACTCTCTTCATGGCCAAATCTTCGGTGATAATGGAATGTGCAGAAAAACTGCTGATGTTCACCTCTTCCGCAATTTCTCGGATAGTCACACGACGGTCCCGCATCACCAGAGCGTTCACTTCGGTAATGACCTGGCCATTTCGGCATGTTGATGGCCGACTGGAGCGTGGCTCGCTCTCCACCGATGTGCGGCCATCTTTAAACCAGTTGTACTATTGCTTAATTTGTGTGCTGCTCTAAGCATCATCACCGAAAACCGTCTGAATATTCCGAATGGTTTCCACTTGGCTGTCGCCCCGTTTCTGGCCAAAATGTGATGCATTATCGCTGCTCCTGTCGCACCGCCATTTTGCTTGCACTAAAAAACCGACGAGAGCACTGCGCACTACCTCACTCAAACGCTGCCTCCCAGCGACTGACGCTATCGGAAGGCAGGAAAATATTCGTGCATGCGCACGACGGCTCAAGGTCTGCTGGTGCAAGCGCGCGTGTTTCATATCCATCAGGTGTTCGCAAAAAAAAATAAGGTCGGATACTTTTCTAACAGACCTCGTATAACGGAGCCATCCTTCTTCACGAGACAACTGGGGAAGCCCTTGGGTTGTTTGTGGCTTGTATAACTCCTTTCTTAAGGAGCATGGTGCCCGCCTGTTTTTCAATAACTTGTCGTTTAGTGGCGAAAACACGGTATTGGCGCTGTCGCAGAAGGGCATGGGCACCATTGTCAATGTGGTGCTCGACAGTAAACGTGCGCCCCAAAACTGGTTGGTGGCAATCGGAGGAGCGAAATTCCTCAAGAAGCGCTAGGAGCTGGATTGGCTAAGTTGGAGAAAGAGTAGCGCCATTAGAATAAAGGAACAGGTCGGTCTACAATGGAGGGGGTGCAGGAGTAGAGAATCTGGGGAAACCGTGTCAACCGGCGGTGATTGTGCGGTGGCGTCGTTCTTGAGAACAGTATCGAAGAGCTGCTGCGCGCCGACGCATTTGCCGCGGCGCAATCTGAAGGGGCTTCAAAACTGTTTAAAGACTCATTGTGCAGTGGAGCCGGCAGTATAGTGAGGAGGGCAAAGGCAGCGACAGATAGTGGCGGCGCGGAAAAGTACAGGATGGCGTGAAGATGGGACATCACGAACAGTCAAGCGAGAGAAGCAAAATCACAGAAGAGCATGCAGCAACATTGGTACTGTCGGCGACAAACGGTTCGGCAGAAACAGAGGGATTCGGCAGCAAGAGAGCGCCGCTTCAGCCTGAGCACAGTCGATGACCGCGACGTGGTCTGACAGGAAGTCCAAGCCGAAGATGATCGAATGCGAGCAAGACGGCAGAACGATGAAATCGACCACATGTAAAATTCCTTTTATGGTTACTCGAGCAGTACACGGTGCTAACGGCTCATTGAGGTGCGCGCTTGTAGTTCGTACCGGCAGGCCACAAAAGGGCGTGTTCACTTTTGTTCAAAGAGTGGCAAAGCGCTGTATCTCGCAGCTGTGACGTCGGCAAATGTCGTAACAGATAAGCCCTCTACAAAAACTTCAAGTAAGTCAGCGCCAGACAAACGAGGCCTTTCAAATTTTGATTACTGCTCAGTTTTCGCCTCAGGAACTACGGCACCTGGTCGTCTTGAGTTTTTCCAGCTACGCCGTAGCATGAGAGTTGGAGCGCCGATTTGGAGAAAGCGAACAGGCATCCGAAGAAGGCACTGCACTCAGGAGACAGAACAACTTAGGGACGCGTCAGCAGCATTTGAGTACTGACGCTGGTGTCAGTAGGTGTAAACGTCAGTTCGTGGCCGCGAGATGTCCATGCGTCCATGGCAAAGCCACGCCACGAGACCTGGAAAGCCGCAGAAGTAGCAGATCGGGCGGCTATCAGGCGTGTGCCAGGAGTTTCCCAGTTGAGCAACAGGGGAATAAAAGTTGCCGGATCTCGAAAGGGACCAGGAGGAGGAGCTTAGCTAAGTGGTGGAGATCCCGCTAGAACATCTGGATATGTCAGCGGGGTCACGAGAGGTGTGGGCTGAAGGGCTTTCGGAAGAGCCTCGGCGATCTGTTCTTGGTTAATGGGGCGGAGATTCGGAACCAGGCGTGTTTATGGCTCTTGGTGGCGTGAAATTACTGAGAGCTGCCGCGTAACTCCATCACGAGTAACATCCTCACGAGCAAGATCACTCTTGATGTGCGGCAGGAGCAATGACTGGACGCCTGCATCAGTCAGGCCTGCAAACGAACTGACTGACGTGGCGTGTTCTTAACTCAGAGCCCTCTGCTTGGGTAGTTCGTCGATGCTCTGACATAGGCCGACGTCTTCTACGACGATGCAACTTCTCGCGTTAACAACATCTCAAATGCGCCGTCACTGATGGCCTTGAGAATGTGCCTGACCTTATCGGCTTCGGAGATGTTTGCGTTCACTCCCTTGCACTGGTCGACAATATCCTCGATGTAAATCATAAGTTCTCGCCGGCCTGCTCCCATTATTTCCCAGAAGGAAGCAGTAACAGTGTGTCAGCAAGTCTTCATTGGCGTTAGTTGATAAAGAGGTATCATTTTTAGATAATTCATGATTTTTTCTCTTCAGTTTTCAAGGAGGAGGGGGGAGAGGTAAGGAGTAAGCCTTTGATCGTACTTCGTCACCTGGCGGATTAGCTGCGATGGTTGTTCATCTTTATTTTACTGGACCAATGCTCTTTGCTCTGTATTTTCACGTGATTATTGTGTACATATGTTTGCTGCTTTCATTAAAAAATTCACTTTCGAGTCAGCGCTCGTCTGTGTATTCTTCTTGCTTCGTCCTTCGTCTTGTTCTCGCTGTACCCCCACGATGAATTATTACAAACTCGCCCAGCTATCCATCCTTCTTTTATGCAATTGTATACAAGGCATTTATGTAGGAGATGCACTGCGCCAAGAAAACATGGCTAGTCGACTGCCTGCGCAGGAGCACGATAGAAAGGTTGTTTTGCAATCCTGTCCATTGAGTTTTCGCCGTCAAAATCATTCAAACGTACCGTTTCTGATATTGTAAAATTTTCAGCGTAACAGGAAAGCACCAAGCTGTCAACCGCTACAACCGGCTCGGAGCCTCAAGCCTGGTCAAGCGCACGAAGTTACAGCTCAAAACCTCATGTCAGGGGCGATTCCATAAAGCAAGCGCAGAGAATCGCAAAGTCCTTTCGGGGCTGCATCATCTGCATAGAAATCCCCCGAACCGCACAGCGGTGACACTTGTCTTGCAATTTTCCTCAATTGCGACAGCTGCCGCAGTGCTCACTACGCTTCACTGAAACGCTGCCCCCGCCTAAACAAGGAATGAGCTGTACTGAAGCAAATGGTGTGCGACCATCCAATGCGCAGAGAGGCCGCTTCTAGGGTGCTTCGACGACGTTTTGCTCAGCGAAGATCCTTAAAAAAGCAGTTAAATTTTTAGGGAGGCCACAAGTGTTCCTATAGTGTTTCTTCCTCCCCACCTACACCACCAAATCAAGGCAACTCAGCGTCTCTTGAAGCCGGACAGGATGCTTTACATGCTACCTGGCCGTCACTAATAAAGACAAGCACGCCCACTTTAAGATCGTGGAAAGTTCATTAGTCCTCAAGGTGCACGGTACGACGTCTCTAGCATCATGTACCCTGGGGGCTCACGAACTAACCGGCGAACAGTGACAAAAACACTCGTCGTTTTCACAGGACGCTGGGCTTATGAGACAGTGATCAACACGCAATCATCATCATCAGCCTTACTGCACCCATTGCAGTACATTCCTTTAAATAAGTGCCTTAGGCGGGACAATTGCACGGCTAATCCTACCTGCGCATGAACATCACCGCCTATACCACCACGCACTGGGTAACAGAAATTGATGCGCTCCCAATGTTCTACGCCTACTACCAACCCCGCCCATGAATTATCTATGGAAGATCCATACCATGGTATGATCTGCAAGTAATTGATATGCTGCGGCCATGATAAATTCGGCTTATGCTCTGCTGTCCAGAATGCGCTCATCTGCAGCATGGAATGAGCTGCAAGTGCTGGACGCGCTAAAGGTACTCTTTGCAGCTGTACTTGGCAGGCACAATGGCTTCCTCAGCATTAATATTCGAAAATGGATGTCAGAAAATACCCTATCTTTTTTTGAAATACACAAGGACTCCATTTATCGATTTCAAGCAATCGCAGTATAGAGTGACCTGGGAGAGGCCTTTGCCCTGCAGTGGGCGTAGGCAGGCTGATAATGATGATGATGATCATGATGTTTCCCATCTTAGTCAAACGTCAGCAGAATTTACAAAAGTTATTAGGAGCGCCAGGTAATGCGGCGTTGGCATCTCCCACGCAGCGAGGAAACCGTAAAGCTATTATTATCAACAATATGCGTTAACTTACATATATGCTCCATCCGCTTCCCCTATCAACAACCAGTACGTTTGCTTAAGAGTAAAGAGAGGCATCCTCATGTTTACAGCTGTGCGTGCATGTGGCTAGCAAGCCACGCCGACCCCAAGATATTGAGTTACTTGCTACTGGTTGCACCTGCCTCTTCGATGACGATAGGCGTCTTTGATGTTCATTACACAAAGTGTCGAGGCGTCAGAATGAAACATAGGGATAGAATGGTCGTGCTCATCGTTTCTTAATAGCACCCCGACATATACTCGAGGGTTGACTGATACCAGCTCTCTACACTTTCTGCTTACGTGTGAGCAGTTTTTTCATGCGTTATGCGCAGGTCTGAAAGAGAAAATTAAGGAGTCCATCAACAACACGACGTGCTCCTGCAGCCTTTTTGTAAAGCACATTAAGCACCGCCGAGATGCAAGTTCAAGCAGAAGGAAATGAAATGCAGACGTCGCTCTATTAAACGCTTAATCCGCGGAATTCATGCAGGTGGATGAGCGTTGGTGCCCTTCGAATGTCCACCGACATTTACACCCTTTAAGTCTGTCTCGCTCGAACAAAGTCGTGGAGAGATCAAGCCAGCTGAAGAATTCACTGCTAGGGTAACAGGCCCACGAGCATCATCCGTAACGCTCCATTGCAGCAATGTTCCTGCTTCTCTATATTCTAAGATAGGCTTCTCTTATGCATGAATTACCTTAACGCTGCACTGGCTTGTTGCCAGCAGTCATATCAGTGTATGTCCCTCAAGGCCTACAAAGAAATGTTTCAATAGCTGAGAGCATCGTGCTTTTGTGACGGATTGTGACTTGAAGCAGCATATCTTTACTTGATGTCCTTGCTCCTCAACCCTCACACATTTCCCTCTGTGTAGGGTAACCAACCGGTGAAAGCCTTCTGGTTAGCCTTTCTTCCCTCTTCCTTCTCTCTCTCTCTCGCAGTTTTAGGAGATAACCTTAGCAACGCCAACGCTACACTGCGGTGGCCCGATAAAAACCGAAAATGCCGTATGGAAGCAGTACCCCTCCATCCTCCTGGATGGTGACTGTTTATTATCAACGGTGTACGATGTGGTCATAGTACGTCCGGCATGCATCTCAATAAATACTCCCTCCTCAGGTGCAAAATAGTGCAAACGCAGCGTAGAGGCATCAGGACCGCCTTGTTCTGGGCGGATTCCTGAGCAGCACGGACTGGCGGCGTAGCTCGGCCGCACCATCCACGTATAACGTTGTCTCAATGCGGCTGTTTGTGCGCAAGGACGACCGGTTGACCTCGAACAGCTCGCGGTCGGCGATGTCACGCAACTGTAGATATCGCCGGCTGAGCGCCACCACCAAGTCCTAGGAGCAAAGAAGGCGCCATGAAGTTTAAAAGCCTGCCAACACAGGCAGTGATAAAATATTGACTTGTTGTAGTACGTGGTCCTCCTTGACTTTTTAATCAACGAAAACATCGGGTCTTGTTGCTGGATAATACCATTTGTGACCGAAGATGACGAAACGCTTACTGCTTTCACACTCTTTTTGTGTGCTACAAAAGTGCGTTAAACTTTTCAGTAGATAATTTAAGAACATAAATGAGATATAAGCGCTGTAGCTGTCAAGCTCAATGTACAGCAAAAATGCATACCTGACCTTTAATACATTACATATGTAGAACAAATGCATGCAAGATATGATAATGACCAACTGAAGACCTACTTGATACGAAAGATGGCGACCTCGGCCGCACGTGTCATCGAAGTCCCAGTCTTGAAGGCAGGACGAACTCTGCAGGGAACCGGTGCTATTATCTACAGTTCTTCAAACAACTTTAATGAAACTTCAAACATGATGGCAAAAATAGTGAGTTGGTGAAACATTTGAAAGTACCAGCGCGACGGACGTACAAGGAGCGGGGGAACACAAGGCAAGCGTTATTTTCATGTTTTTACAAGAAAAGAGTAGACAAGGTAACAGTGACGAACACGAACACAGGGCAAGCGCAATCCCCGCAGTTCCTTCTCCCCTCGCGTGTTCCTTCGCTCCGTGTGCATCTTCTTCACTTGTTATTTAGAGTTCAGCACACTAAAATATGGGTTTCATGGGCCAGCAAACTATTCTTGGCCTGAAGTCGAAGTGACTCAAAGATTTGCCAGCTGTTCAAAAATGTTAACGCAGCCGCACCAACTCGCCTAAAACATCCAGACATCCAGGCAGTGTTATTGACCTGCTCTGCTCTAAAGGGATCTTTTTTTTTTGCACAGTCCGCATCCGCTGCGGTTTAGACTGTCACAAAAAGCAGACATCTGTTTGCAATATTACGTTTGCGCAAAAACCAGTTGTCGTTATTTTACTATATCGAAAACCGTTGCCTATGCTACCCATGATGTCTACGTATAAAAATGGGCGCTGGTTGTTTTCAACGAGAGGTGCTTCAATTTTTTTATTTACGTTTTGGAACTTTATTGGAAGTGCGTTCAACATCCCCCCACTTATTCGGTTTTCGGCATTGCTGCTTTTCCCTTCGCCGTTCGTGGCTTACAGAGACATTAAAAGCTATGCCTTACCCTGCTTCTGGAGGTGGGTATCCCTTTGCGCCCGCTCTTCTTTGCGAAGTACATTCTGTAGCAGAGGCGCAGACACCTGGCGGTCGGGAACAAATTTAGAGGGGGCGGAGCGCCAGCGTTGATGTCCAGGTAAGAAATCCATTGGGATGACCGGGCGAAGATCCACTCTGTGTACGCGTTGCGCTGAAAATATGCGACCATGTGCACTTATGTATTCATGTTTCACTTAAATCAGACCAGCAAACTCTGCCCTAGAATTAAAGTGACTTGTTCACGCGCTGAAATAGTGACATAAGGCAGAGATCTAAAGATACAGCTTTCCTGACATTTTTCTCATCATTTTCAGGCTTTTGAGCATATAACGCCAAGCAGCGCTCTGTATGAATGCGCATTTAAGGGAGAGACATGATATTCTCGATGCTGTAACTTCCGCCAAATGTTCATTTGCTTCTGATGAGTTTTTGCGCAACAATGCCATATTTCACTTATCAGCAGGCCTCTTAGCATTCTGCCTAAGTCAGGTTTCTAAACGATTCTTCGTTCATACCTTATTAAAATTGCGAATGTTTTTTCGTCAACTCTCACAGAGAAAAACATAGAAACAGTGTATTTTTTATTACGCGCAAAAATACACCTACAAAAACCAGCTCCACAATAAAAGAGTGCATTACGTTTTTACAATGCTTGCTGCCCAAACAGATCCTGTATAATTTAATAGGATTATGGTTATTACATCTCCTAATCATCCATCTCTAAATGTCTTGCGCCTACGAGACAGGAACCAGGCAGATGCAGCAAAAATGATGCGTTCAAAGTAGATTTCCATAGGGGACTATTAGCGCATAGTGAGGGAGTAATGATTCCTACTTCATACTATCTTTTTCTTCTTCTCCTTCCGCCGTTCAGTAATGACTGAAGTGGAAGATGCATTTGAGCTTTCCCCGCATAGCGCAACCTCCACAGCGAGCATCACTTAAGGCACACAGGAGTGCACAGCTTCCATTTCAACGCGATAAAAACGAACAGGTAGTTGTCATTTTTGCATTTTAATGACTTAGTTTCCTGAATCCTCGCATTCACGAAACCGCATAGTCCTTAAAAGACAGCTCTTATGCGTGGTTAACTAAAGCGCAAGGGTACTGGCTTTTTTTCAAATTTCCACTACTCTGTGGAATTCTAGTGAGCTTGCATGCGTCTTCCACAACTGGCTGCTGTGTGTGCTATTCGGGAATTTTCCTGCTTTCTCTTTGTGTGTTCCAACTGCAAATGCCATTCTTTGTTTATTACGAGACCCATTCACATTCACTAGGGCGCATTGAGCTGATGCCACAATAACTTCTATAAATAGCAGCCAGTAGCGTTGTACTCGCCTGTCGCGATTGTCATCTTTTCTTCCTAAAGTGAGATGTATGGTTTTCGGCTATTACCCTGGTTTCAAGCGGATTGCTTTGGTACTGTCCTCTGAACAGCAGGTACATCCTCTGAACAGCAAGGAAAATCCTGAAGTTTCTTTAACTGCTTTATATTTTTTGACTATATTATTAGGCTTTTTATCTAGCACGTTTGATATTGCCGTTGATGCGTTGCGTATAGATAAGTTTGAGGAAAGTTTTCTGTGTGCCTTATTTTAACGATATGCAAGAAGTGTTTAAATCAAAACATTGCTTCATCCTCATTTTGACAACACATAAAATCTATCTGAAGCATACATAACACATACGATGAACAAAATGCATGAAGCCGCATTACCGCATACAGGCCTCGTATAACTTACGCAAATCGCGAATTACAACAACGAAACAGCTCTATGTATTCAATCTACACATTTCCTCCTCGTGACATGCACGTGATTTATTATTTGAATAAGTGATGGTATTTGATATCACCTAATGCCAGTAAGTAGGGGACGAATCGCAAAGCATTATTAATGACTCACATGCAAATCAGAGCGGTTCATTTAAAAATTATTACTCAGAAAACTAAAGTACAGCTCAGCTGTCTCGGATGAGAACAGCAGTTTACAAGAGGTAGCGAGTCGCTGGAAGTGGTAAAGTAGTAACTAGGGCAAGTATTGATCGCAGCTCCGGACCCCAAGAGTGAAATAGCTAAATGAAAAGAATTGGGCGGAGCGCATGTCGCAGGTTCTCTCAGGCCTTGAATGGCAGTTTACTAATATCCTTTAAGTTAAAAGTATATAACAGCTGGAAAAGTGGTTTGGTTTATGGTTTATGAGGTTTAACGTCCCAAAGCGACTAAGGCTATGAGAGACGCCGTAGTGGAGGGCTCCGGAAATTTCGACCACCTGGGGTTCTTTAACGTGCACTGACATCGCACAGTACACGGGCCTCGAATTTCTCCTCCAAAGAAATTCAACCGCCGCGGCCGGGATCGAACCCGCGTCTTTCGGGACAGCAGCCGAGCACCATAGCCACTGAGCCACCGCGGCGGCTCAGCTGGAAAAGTATATAACCGGTTCTTAGCTATGGGGGAAAAACATGGAGGCTAACGAAAAGGGTTCAACTGAAATTTAGGCGAACGGAGCAAGCTGCGAAAAGGAAAATGATAGGATTCGTTAAATGACAGGCAGACAGCACGGTGCGTAAGGGAACAAAACAATTCAATAAATACAATAGCCAAAATCTAAAAGAAGAAAAGGTCTTCGGCAGTGCATCTACATTAACGCAAAATAACTGACCGTCTGAAAGGGTAGCGAACTGGATTCTAAGAGATGGCAAGCATAGAAAGGGGATTAGCAGGAAGTTAGGTGCGCGGATAACAATCATAGGTTTGCACGGATGAGGTGGATGCAGCTGGCATAGGAGCGGATTAATTTGAGGGATATGGAACAGGCCATTGTTCTTCAGTGGCATTGTAAGGATGATGATGAACGCCACAACTTTTCAATAAATCACGAAAAAACACGATTGTACAATTGACGACAAATTTTCTTAAATAATCGCCTTTGTTGTGCTGCACTGCTAGTGCTGCTAGAAAAGCAGAGAATATACTTCATTTCTGTGACAGAACTTCAATGAATTCTCTTATGTCCACTCTGAAAGTAAAAACACTTAAGGTCTTGTAAAGGGACAGTCACTTTAGCGTTAATAAAATAGCGATTCTACCATAAGCCGCACATTGATATATTGGCAGAGAAATACGCTAATATGATTTGTTTTCTAATTGGTCATGCATGCCATCGCCCCACTAGAAAGTTTAGAACTTACATCAGGGTTTTGGTTTGGTTTATGGGGATTCAAGATCCCAAAACGACTCGGGCTATGAGGGACGCCGTAGTGAAAGGCTTCGCAAGTTTTCACCACCTGGGGTTCCTTAACGTGCACTGACATCGCAAATTACGTGGGTCTCTAGAATTTAGTCTCCATCGAAATTCGACCGCCGCGGCAAGGATCGAAGTCGTGTCTTTCGGTTCAGCAGCCGAGCGCCATAACCACTACGCCACCGCAAGGCTTTTATATGACGGTTGCTTTATTACGCACTGGCCATCACGCCCACTTTCTTTGCAAACAACGCCAGTGGTAGTATTGTTGCTAAATCTACGAACGTGTATCTTTTATGCGAAGCATACTACTTTAGCTACCACTTCAGCCCTTCACCGCGGTTATGCGCCTCCAAATCACGTGATACATGACGTCACACCACGTGACACGATGACGTCACGACAGTAGAGAAACGGGGGCCCACCTCGCGCCGTCGCTGTGGTTGTGCGCCTCCAAATCACGTGATACATGACGTCACACCACGTGACACGATGACGTCGCGACAGTGGAGAAACGGGGGCCCACCTCGCGCCGTCGCTGTGGTTGTGCGCCTCCAAATCACGTGATACATGACGTCACACCACGTGACACGATGACGTCACGACAGTGGAGAAACGGGGGCCCACCTCGCGCCGTCGCTGTGGTTGTGCGCCTCCAAATTTCGCGACACGATGATGCTCCGCATTCTTCAGGCTTAACCAAGTTAAGCCTCAGCCATTTTTTTTCCCTGCACTCAGTGTCTTTTCACGCGCTCATTAGACACCACATCCCGGACTGGTGTCTAGCAATAAACGTTTATTCTCTCAAAAAAAGAAACTTCTACTGCCAGTGTATTTTGTGCTAAGCGCAACACGCAAGCATTGCCAACAAGCATCAGCAGTAAAAAAAGCATTTCTTCCACAACATAAATTATCTGTTATGTGCGTTCCGGAATCATGCAGAGTATACGGAGACTGTTTTCGGAATCGTGTAGACTATATCGTTGCGAAAGCAACGCTACGCTAGTCGCCGGGCCATTTCGCGGAGCTCTGCAAAAGCCAAGCTGCGAATGCGCGAGGAACGGATGACGTCAAACGGCGCACAGCT
This sequence comes from Amblyomma mixtum, assembly GCF_055824585.1. Classification (NCBI taxonomy): domain Eukaryota; kingdom Metazoa; phylum Arthropoda; class Arachnida; order Ixodida; family Ixodidae; genus Amblyomma; species Amblyomma mixtum. Next base: position 184,653,144 of record NC_143013.1, read on the forward strand.
GGAGCGCCAGGACCGCGTGAGCTCGCAACATATTAAACGCACTATGCTAAATGTACCATTATGTGAGCCCCCCGAAGCTACACTGCGGGCAGCTGGCGCAGATTCAAACTCACTTGGACTCTCTGGAAGCTGTCAGTCATCATGGCAATGAGCACATTCAGCAGCACGATCACGGACACGATGTGGTAGATTCCCCACAGAGCGTATCCGACGAACTCGGTGAAGTTGTGCGTCACGATCTTGCCTCCCGGTCGAGTAGCGTCTCCGGACACAACTATATCGGCGATCTCTGCCGTGCCCAGCTCGTACAGCGCCCAGAAGAGATACTTGAGCGCTCTGCCAAGGCTGCGAGGTGTTTGGTATGGCGAGATGAGTCCTTTTGGGGCAACAGCAAGCAGCTTAAGTCTAGTCTAGCTCTGTAAACTGTTCTACGACTATACGACCAGACACGCTTTGCAGTTTATCCTTCCTTCACATTGATTCCATGTGTTTTCACGAGCTAGCTTTCCATAACCTGGACCTCACGCTTTCGCGCATTCGTCCGCTTGTCTCTCTCACGCACAGACACGGCACTGGTTCACTTCTCGTCAAGTGACCACTCGAGCACTCAATCCGCGCTTTGTGCTAGCGCCGGTGTCACTGGGAAGAGTGCGCAGTGCCAACTAGATGCCGCTAAACTCTGCAAATTACCTCTAGGCGTTTTCCCTTCCGAAAAAGGGCAGTTCGGTTTCGTATAGGCGTCTATCGGTTGCTTATCTGAACAATTTTCGTTTAACCAAAATGATCGAGTGCCATATCAAGTGCATGAAGTAGATGAGCTTAAGCATAAGAACACACGGTGGTTATAGATTATCTAGAGTGACAGGCTACATCTCTCACCACTTCTCAGGCTTTTCAAGAACGACGTTTAATCAATTGGATTCTCACGCCGTGCCCAACAATGCCGTACACTGCTCTCGGCCACTGCACACAACAAAGGAACCTTCGCGCTCATAACTTTACCGCAGTGACATAATACCTCCTAAAACTTCGTTCCTGTTGCAGCACCAGAGTTCGGCACCCCCATTTCTTCACTCAGCAACCATAGAAACTGCTCCATACCTGGTGAAATTTGGCGGCTGGTACTCCGTGGTTCCATTAGCGAGAGTGGCCTGATTCCCGGCATAATTCTTGTAGATGGAGCTGATTCCCACAGCAAAGCCAAAGTACACGATTCCGAGCAGCAGCATGAATCGAACCACATCTCGAAGCATGTAGAGTATCGACACCGTCAGTGGCCCGAACGTCTGCAGGACCTGGCACCACAGCAGCAGTCGGCAGAAGGCGAGCACGGTGGCTATCGCGTACAGAGACTCGCCTGCATAGGGTGGTAATTTGGTTGGACTGTCTTCACAATTATTTTGCTGCTAACTAAATTTACTAGGACACCGCACATATTGATCATATGTAGAGCAAGCGCAGGGTGGGGCGGTTTTAGTGCTGGAAAGAGCCCTTTCCGTTTTCTAAACACTCTGCATGACCCGCTCATATCTTGTTCCCACTTGGGCGTTTGGTGGCGAGTGCGAGTGGCATCGGCTGCCATGGAAGAGGTTCCGCCTAAATACACACTGCATGGCCCGATCGGTCAAGAAGCGATTTCAGCCATCGTAAAAAATTTCACCGATTTCCACAGGTCAGTAGGACCGCGAGGAGGTAGTCAGAAGCGAGGTGTCCGAAGGAGAACGTCTCACTTCGGACTGAATTCGTCGTTGTTACTGCCTTTTTCAGTACATGAACTCACCATAAATGGGGCACGTGTATTTCGTTTCATCTCATCTTGCTTATACGCAAACGTAGCAGCAATAAGTGTGGTTTATTCTTCTTTACAGTGACGATTCTGCAACTTCTAAGCATACAAAGAAGCTCGGTTTGTTGACAAAAATGGCTCCCGTTCAAACAACCAGATGTCGCTGCTAGGCTGGGCTTGCCGCTTCGTCTTTATTTGCAGGCGCTTTACTAAATGTGCGAATGTGACAAATGCTGCAACGTCCCATGAAATTACTACGTTTAGCGTACGTAAGCGCACATACACTTATGGTACGTAGACAGCGTGTATTTCTCTTAATCTTATCTGTGTACGTCGGGGGCAGATATACGCAGACGAGAGGGGAAGAATACGTTTAACCCGAGACCTCGCAGTCAAAGTGGCGTCGTGGTGACTGGGAAGTGGGAACGGGGGACCATTTCGGAGATTGCGAATTTCACTCGCTCTTGCCGCCAGATGCCCAAGTTTGAACAAGCGATTAGTCACTGTCTGCAGGACGGCGTTTATAGCACATACGTTTTACCTTTTCTGTGCTCCACTCTATTAATCCCTCGAAAAATTAAATTCACCATGGCAAAATAAAGGACATCCGACAAATAACACGCGCGCAAACAGGCGCCCATAAGCGAAAGGGAAGAGTGAAGAATGGCATTGTCTTTGCACTTTGCACTGAACAAATTACACCTGGTTTTATTTTGCAACGTTAATTTGGGACGTTATGCCGAATCCGGCTGTGGAGGTCTCACGAACGATGTCCTTTCCGTGGAGTTATTAAACGCACGCCGATATCCCCTAAACGAATGCATTTGCTCTTCTCCTTTAAAGAAATGAGGCAGCGAATGAGGTAGTAGAGGGTTCGATGTTTGACTCGCCGCCTAAATTCTGAGCACAAAAACAACACCATCTGATTGCTTCTGATGGTGATGATGACAATGAATATTTATGGCGCAAGGGAAGCTCTGGCTGAAGAGCGCCATGGCACAGCGTAATTATAATTGCAGAAGGTAGAGTCAAACACCCATCTCCCAAGCATTTCCCCCTAAACAAAGGGAACACCAGGCAGGAGAAAGCTTGTATCCATAATATCACCGATGGGTACCCAGTGGCCCTGGGGATCGATCCCGCAACCTCCCGCATGCGAGGCGAATGCTGAAACAACTAGGCCATCGCTGCGGTCATCATATCGCTTCTGATTTTTGGCATCTTGTGGCTTTTTTTTTGTTGTTGGAGCTTGAATGTATTCTTGACGCGGGCAGTCAGTTTTGAGACAAAACAACAGATTCGAGCACATACCATAGTTATTGCTCCAATTTTCTTCTCAACTTGCATATTTTTCAGAGTCGAACAAAAGTCACCCAACACCGGGACTAAGTGACGTTCGGCGGTTACGCTCAATGTCGCGAGATCGATTCCCGACCAAGGGAAGCGCATATGGAAGCAGGCAGAAAAAAACGCATATGTGCTCTGCGATGTTATTGCACATAAAGGAACCCACAGGTGGTCGAATCTCACCCGGAGTCCTTCTCTACGTACTTTCGCAGGTCACGTGAATGCTAAGCCCCACCCTTCGAAACAGTAACTCCAGCCACAATATGATGCCGAACTGCTTAAAGCCTCAGGAAATGTTTCCTCTAAACCGTTCTAATGAGGTGTGTGTTGAGTTTTTATAATTTCATACCATAATTGCAAGCACATACACGACAGAAGTATGGGACGATCTCCCACTTCAGAGACACCCTTAGATAAAGGGCAATTATAATAAGTTAGCAATATTCCGGCTTTGTTAATTTTGCTCAAAGTGACTGATGCACTAAAGCTTTAGTGGCACTGCACAGCAATTGGCTATGGTCTTTTCAGTATGGTGTCATTAGGGAGCCAATATTCGCTCCTGCGTGGCATGTTGCATACTCTCGCGATTTTTTTTTGTTAAGAAATCGAGCGTTACTAAAGCTGTACACGTTCATTATATGAGTATATGCCGCACTCTACTAGACAATACTGAATGCAGCGAAGTATGTAGCATTTCAATTACATCCACGAATTTGACACGAAGCCGGCTGAGACGGCAATCCTCAGAACATATTGCTATATGAAATAAAAATGCACTAATATGTAACTAGGCATCGCTTGCATCAAAAGTAACAACCAAAACACATCGAAGAGCATGTAATAAGAACTCTTGCCACATTAAATAAAAACAAATAAAGACATTTAAAACTCAGCCATCCGGAATTATCGGTAAATTTGAAGCTCATTTAATTTGATGAGCAGAATTTTGGCCCTGAGAGGTCGCCGTCCTTCCACTCCTACAAAATTTCTTATGAAGGCATAATCGAAGACCGAAAGTGCCAAAAGCGGCAAGATGGAAATATGGGACGCTAAAGCAGTTCAATTACTTTGGCAAGAATAATTCATGAGGGCATTTCTGCGTTTGCTTTCCGCTGTAATTAACCGCCCATTTGTATCCGTTTTCGTTCTTCTTGTGATCAGAATGAAATATAATTTTTTTCTTATTTTCTTAAGGGCACACTGTTTTCAACCGACGTAATTACACGCACACGTAGTCGTTCTAACGCACTGTCATAAGGGATCAGTCTGTCGCAAAGGTGAAAATAATATTTAGAGCACATAGTCGATAAGACTTGTCTATATCGCTCGAGCGGTGCGCTGGGCAGCAAATGAAGTTAAATCTCATCGCAGCTGCTTTGCTGGGGGTAAGGCGCTGGTGCATCTGTGTGGTGCACATGGCCATTAGGCTTCTCCCCAGCGCAAGTATTATCAGTGACAGTCAATGACTACTTTAGAATTTAACTTTATTTCTACCGGTCGGTACCGCTCGAGCGCTCTAAACAAGTGTGATCGACTCAGTACAGAACAAATATCTCAACACACACATGTGCGCTACTCCGACTGTTCTTTATGGTGCCATTCCTATATATTTTCTCTTTCATGCCTATGCCAATCGTCCGCACTAGATGACTTAACGATTAGTTTATTGCCGAAGGTAGGCTTCTTTGTAGCATGTTTGACCTGTTTCGATTGTCAATAGCGCTTCATAAACTCATTCCACTTACTGTTAGCAGCGCTGAAGTTGGTTGCCAAATATCGTGTACGAAATCATAATGCCAAAGGCTGTAATAACTGTGGTTCATGAAAAACAGCACTATCCGCTCTTTCCTTCCTGTTCGTAGGACAGAGGTTTCAGAGAATGGCAAGCCGATGTCCCCCCTGGAGCAAACTAACATGGGCTAATGTAACCAGCCGTATGACGTGCAAAACCGATCGTCAAGTGCAGTCTTCGGGGTACTAGACTTTCATTTTCCACACGAGTACGCTTAAATCTACATTTGCCTTTCTTCACAAATTCGCTTAAATTGTTGTGACGTAAAACTCCTTTGCGTTTTTTTTATGGCGTTCTTGAACAAAGAAAGAGCAGCGTGGTTATTTTAAGCGGCTGCCAGGGCTTCTTTGCAAGGCTGTAGCTCTTCACTGTCTGACACGTCCAAAATTGCCGCGCTAAGTGATCACCTGTGCCCGTGTACACTTACCTATTAGGTATGGATGGTACCACGGCCACTGGGAGCGGTCGATACTTTCCTGCAGCGTCCTGGCCGTGACGAACACAATAAACCATAGTATCTCGGCCACCAGGAACAGGCCGAACATGCATACATCATACACGGCCCACCAGGAGCTCAGGAACACTCGTGGCCCGATCGCCCAAGCGCTGACAGCGAGCTCCCACACGTATCCGACGATCCAAACGCCAACGAGAATTTCGGACCAGAGCACGCGCAACTTGAGGCTGTCCCGCCGACCGTAGAAGAGTGAGATGGTGAGCAGGACGAGGAAGATCGCGTAAGATGTGCAACTGTGGACGAAGCGATTCAACGGCACACGCAGAGGCTTGAGTAGTCGCATGGGCTCCGGAGTGAATATGTAGGTGACGCCAAGGATGGGAGTTGCCAGGGCTTGGCAGGCGACGTGGGCGGCCTTGCGGGTGGGGGACCAGGCTGGCCAACCGGGCAGGCCCTTGTACCACAGGGAACGGATAACCTGCTGGCAGTTTGGGTGAGCTACAAACTGCGCAGAAAAGGAGTGAACAGGGAAAGCGCTAGAGCGTTGCGCAATCATGCACATCACCATGTAGTCCGGATGCGGACGTGTACTGGTAAGCGTAATTTGTCCACAAAAGTTATGAGATGTTTAAAAATGTTTCAGAAACACATTAAGTTCTAAAGCTGTTTACAATGGCAAGCGGACTTCGATTTAAGCTTCAACGGCTATAGGCGAACAAACCAACAGGAAAAAGGTTCTTCAAAAAGATGGTCGATGCTCGTGGCTTACATTGATGAATTGGCGCGCTGCAGTACCGTCTATCACAACGTTTATATAAATCACGCCTGTAGCACCGTTAACAAAACGTTGCCTGGAAACAAATATCTGACCGTGATTAGCTAATTATGCAGTAACTTCGTGCATAGTAGAGGGCGCAGTGATGATCCCCGACTGTGAAAGTAACATGTCAGCAATAGTACTAACTATAAAATCGCTCAGTCCACCTCCCGTACACGCAGCGAGCGCGCCGCAAGTGCATGGATTTCTCTGCAAACGCATGTTGAAGCGAAAAAAGCTTCGCTACGGGACCTCGGGATTTCTTCGCGGCGCTTGCGGTCTTCACCTTCAAATGACCTTGAGCTTCGCAAGCAAACTAAAGGCGCATAACTGGCCCCTTGGGACCGTGGACACCTCAGTCGCGCTTAAAGCTACGAAACGAATGGAGCGAGAGCTTGGAAAGCAAAGCAGAGGCGCTTAGAACAGTGGACACCTCAGTCGTGTTTGAAGCTACGTGTCGGTAGTGACAGCTGTGGCTGCGTGCGTTGGCATTCACAACGTTCTGCCAGAAACGCGGGACTGAAGCCATAGGCCGTCGGCTCTCATTGTGTTCATTGGCGTTGGCGTTGACAACGTTTCACATTTCGATGATTTCACGTAGAGGAAGTACGCATAACTCGCTTCCTGGATCAGTGGACGCCTGAACCGAGTTTATAGGTACATGGGGTGATGAGAGAGCGATGTGGGCTGCATGCGTTAGCGCTGACAGCGTTGTGGCAGACACGCGGCACTGGAACAATAGGCCGCAGAGTTCATTGGGTGAGAAAACTCTCGTGAGCAACCATCAACTGCCACCTGCCAGGGTGGCAGGGTGGATGCGCAGCCTATCAAGTGTACACAACGCACTCAACGTTAAAGACGCTAAGCAGGTTGTAGTTGTCCGATACTCCGTAGCTTTCACTCTCTAACCAGGTTGAGCAGTAGTTCAACCGCAACTAATTTTTTTCTCTTCCATATGCTCAACTCTGATAGCTTGAGGTCATCTGTTTTAGCAAAACGCACACTCAAGGCTCACCGCCACCATCAAGGAGTGCCAAGCTCTCATCATATTTGCAGTGCCTCTACAATTCGGCTATTCGTAATAACAGTAATTTCCTTCGTCTATCCTCGATGAACACATAGTGACGTTGGCTTATTTCAGTGTTTGGCTGCCCAATGTATATGGAAACTTCCACTTTCAATGGTAAGAAAGAAAAAGAAGGGCGGCGCCTTAAAGAAAGAGCCCAGATTTTTGTCAGCTTTCGTAAAAAAGAAAGGAGATGGGGGGGGGGGGGTAGGGAGTGAAGGTATTGGCAAGGAACGTTGACTGCAGAAGAGATGCAAGAAATTCTAATTACAGGAGATGTGTAGGGAATGCCGGGCAGCCATGATATTAAATTAATACATTTATGGATTCTGTTGAAGATAAAGTCCAGTGGCTTGCATATGTGGAAGCAATAAGTTGAATAAGTGACAGAGAAAGCTTCATAATATGGTCAAAGCGACAACGGCACAAAATAGGGTATAAAAGGAACACCCACGGACTTGAATAAGACGAACTAGTAATAAAGATAACTGCCTCGTCCGACTACGTTTAGGTAGCGCAACTCAGTGCAATTTGCAGATTTGAGGTATCACAGGCTGTGGATCGGGGTCTATTGTGCTGATGCCAGATAGCCCTACAACTTATTCCAAAAAGATAACCCCTAGGGACAAAAATAAGGAAGAAAATGCGACCTTTACTGAAGAATGCGAACCAAGTGTGAAATATGGTGTGTGGGCATTTTTGTCTGTGTACGGATTATCTTAGGGTATATATACATGTATATATAAAACATATCATGGTTCCTTCATTACGGAGTATGAAGTGGGAGCGTGTGCCTTGAGTCATCGCCACAACTTACGCCCTTCTGATCCAGCAGTATTGCCAGAGAGAGACGAGGGAACCGGAAAGGCTTGTTCGTCGGGAACCCCTCAGTCTGCGAGAGCACTGTCTCCACTTCTTCCGTGTTCTTGCAGGCCCCCAGCACAGCGGCCGCGAATTGAGAGCACTGCTCTGCCATCTCCTCGTACTCATTCTGCGATTCAAAGAGCAATAAAAACCGCTGACATGGGACACTATAGAACAACGCGCTACGCTCTTTGCCTTCTACTCTGCGGGTCTAGCACGTGTTAGTGCAGCTTCAGAGCCTGAGAAATAAAAGCATCCTTCTCTTCATGCCGGAAAAAAAAACTAGGCACGCTATTCCCTTAGCGCTCCCTCAAGCTATGGCCCAGACATCTAACGTAGCATGCTTCAGGCGTACCTTCGATTTCCGAGCGGTACGCCACGTGATTGTCATTTCTCGAATCAACATGGATTGAGACGTTTCTTGTAGTCTAAGATATAATGCACTCTTTGAAATATGAAAGCTCTGCTTTCAGAGGCGAGCTTTTCCCTTTACAGACCACAAGGGAGTATGAGCCATACATTCCAAATGACCGCATTGTGGAACCTTGGGTTAGATAGTTACCTTGTTAAAAGCCATGACTATCAGTGCATATGGCTGCATTAGTTCTCATTAGCATTAGAACAATCCATTGGAAACCAAGGCTTGAACTGTTGTTGAATTAATAGATAAAGCTAATATGGTACACCCATTTTCTAGCGTGAGCGACAAGGCAAGAAGAACTAAAAATTTAAATAAAGCAACGTGTGCTCATTTGCATCTTAGGCACATTTTTTCCCAAATGTGCACACACTTTGGTGGGCCTGCTATGGAAAATTATGTGGCTGCCCATTTTCGCGATATGGAAATGTTAATACTCGCGCCTCGTTATGGAGTCTAGCTGGCAGGTTAAAAATCTCTGTGTTTTTAAACTCACGTGGAACCACGAGAAAAAAAAAATCGATGATAAAAAGTCGCTGTCTGATGTCACTTGTTTATTTTTGTCTTAGCTGTTTTCTCCAATTTTCTGTATTGTGAAAGCAATGCTCTCAAAGTGTGAACCCTCTGAGTTGTTTTGCCCTATCCTAACTTATTCGCAGCCGTTGATTTCCACATTTGTGAATTTACTCTATTCGCTCCGCAATTCGACCAACGGCGCACCCTTTCCTTGTTTCCTTGAGCTAATCGTGCCACATGTACTTAACGAGAAACAGAGTCACTCAGATGTGGAATCTGGCAGTTGTGAAGAACCGGTAGTTAACTGCAATATCACTTCCCACGCCACTACATCACGAGAAAGCGGAGAAACACAGTGGTTGAACCGTAATCTACCGTCATGCTATTTGAGACTGAATTCAAGAGGATATTTTAATAAAAATTCCTGACCATGTTAAGCAAGGTTACGGTGCGCTGAAAAAAGTTAATGGTAAAAAATGGAGGGCGTGACCTACTGATTGAAACATGCACTTCGCATACCGCATGTGCTGGGTGCTATCCCCAGATCCACCTAGTACATAACGGTTTTCTAATAGGTACAAGTATTTCCCCGGCCTAGTGAACGGCTTTATATGGAGAGTGGGTGGATGTACCCCCCGCCAGCAACCAGAGAGTGCTCAAGACCTTAAGCACAATGAGCATCTTCCTGCTTCCGGCAGTGAATGCATTTACCGGAGCCCTTCTACCCTACTTTCCTCTACCTTCGACAGATTTTCATTTTGTTCGCCCGCGTTTTTTCTTTAATGTAGAAATAATTTCGTAAAGAATATCTGAGCCAACCCACAAACAAAAAACACAAATATTACACACACCGGCGATTGAAGACAACACATCCCGTGTGACCCACAATTAGCGTATCAGGTGAGGACTGGCTTCTAGGTCTCTGTACAGCATGAAATGCAAGAATTGTACAATTTTTAAAAATAGGTTTTTTTAGTTAGAAGAGTGCTTTTTTATGCACAGCATTCTCAGTGGTGTTGTGCAAAAGAATAAAGCCAAGACGCGCTAACTCTAAGGCTGGTTCAGTAGTATTGAGTAGTCAACTCTTTAATTATTACTGTTAGGCTTGTTAATTATTACGAGACGTGTAACCCATTGACCCTTTGTAAGTAATATACATACCTGTTCTTAGAATTTTGAAAGCGCGGTTACCCTGGCCACTGTGGCCAAACCATTAATTATGACTATTTCGACGAGTTATTTGCACTAGAGAGTTTACTTTTCCTGCAAGCTTCTAGACAGCGCACGTATTTTGGCGCGATGTAGCCAAAATTTGTTGGGCCAGAGGGCCGAGGGTAACCACGCTTTCGGAACTTTAAAACTAATTTCGATATTACTTAAGGCGGGCTACACACTTCTCAATAACTAAGGAGCCTAAGAGTAGTAAACTTAACTATTCGGTTTAGCTAACCTGCCTGCTAGTAGCACGTGATAGCTGCATTCTGATGTACTACATCCCTGAAAATTCTATGCTGAAACAAACGTTTTTCTAACTCAAAAACCCTATTTCTCAAAATAGAGTGAGGTGTTAGGTGAAACACCCCGTATGTATGACGCAGATCAAAGCTCTACCATAGCCAAAAGCAGCAACTGTTGGGCCTGGTAGGTCGGATGTAGTCAGTCACTGTCCGCGACAACCCACCTGGAACTCTGGCACGCTCTGGGCCAGTGCGCGCAGCTCGCGGCTCAGTGTGAACGCGGTGAGCACGGGGTCGTCGGAGGTGAGCAGGATGTGCACGGGGCTGCTCAGGGCGCGGAAGGCGTTGCGACGCAGCTGCGACTGCGACAGACGCTCGCCATGGCGCGCCGCCTGCTCCCGGCACGACTCGGCGCACCGGCCTGCGGAGGGACGAGGAATCCCTTGGGAACACGCATGCGCAGCAGTGTGGCGACACGCAGTTGTGGGCCATGTAATACGAAGAATATTTTAAGAAAGGAATGTTTTATAAGGGTGATCCGGGGGTGGCCACCTCGCTGAGATGTAACAACTTCGTAAGGGCACAAAAAACACGAACTTCAAAAAAAAAAACATAGAACATTTCTTGAGCCTCATGCTTTAACAGTCATCATTTATGCTTCAGACAATGAAAGTGAACTGTATAGATGTTTTTTCATGTGATATCGCGATCAAAAGTCTACAGGACGTGAGCGTGCTTCAAAAAAAATGGTTGGTTGGTTTCGTTTATTGGGGTTTAACGTCCCAAAGCAACTCAAAATGAGGGACGTCTTAGTGAAGGGCTCCGGAAAGTTCGACCACCTGGGGTTCTTTAACGTGCACTGACATCGGACAGCACACGGTCCTCTAGAATTTCGTCTTCATCGAAATTCAGCTGCCGCGGCGGGATCGAACCCGCGTCTTTCGGTACAGCAGCCGAGCGCCGTAACCACTGAGCAACCGCGGCGGGGCTAAAAAAAAGTTTTCATGCAGTCACGTTCATTTAGTCGCCTGAAATGTGTCTAGGTATTAGGAGACGCGCATGCTCTAAATTCCGGTAATAATGCCACTTCTCTGGGTCGCGGCTCAGAGCTACAATAAAGGTTTACCGGAGAACACGCGCCAAGAAAAATTTTGCTAGCGATAGTACGTAGGACCTTATTTTGAGGGCCTCGTCGGTGACTGATTGCTAGACAAAGACTGCTCTAAACTGAGACGCTCACGTAGACTCCAAGCCGGACAAAAGCGCCAGTCGTACCTGATTTATTTGAACGCCAGTCGATCACGTATGTGAGCTTATAGAAATGCAGGTGCGCACTAAAATGAAGCAATAAGTAATCTCATTTTTATATTGTACCCTGCAAGCTGCATGTGCAGCACGAACCAATCAGAGTGGGCCGAAAGATGAAATAAACAATTCTCATATCATAGCCGGGCATCGAACCCAATACGGATGTTGGTTCCTGGCCGTCCTTAGTAAAAAAACTCTCGTTGCCGCTTAGGGTCCAGATGTGTGTCCTCCAATATTGCACCAGCTGTGATGCAAGTCGGTGCACCAAAGTAGGAAATGCTTTGGGGCTACAGATATTAGATTTAGGTCCGATGAAGTCAGACTTACGCTCCTCGCTACATATTTTTACAAGCTTAGCGTCGTCCTCACATCCGACTATACATTCAGACAAGTCCTGTTTCCTTTTCTCTTTTCTCTTTCCTCGGACGCATAGTTTGAGGTTACCCTTCGTACCTTCCGTCAATGCTGATACGCTGTTTTATTAATGCGCTAACACTAGGGCTTACACTCCACAGAAAAGCCTTTGTCCGTTCCTTCGGCTGGTCCATCTACGACCTGGAAGAGCTGGATGCCAAATGACTGGGTAGCAGACATGACACACATGTACTTACTGAATCGTTTAACGACCAAATGGCGCCTGGCGGAGCTGCACGCCTACGTTTGCACAGCTGCTAACGCGGAGCTGACTTCATCGCGCAGCTACGCCCCAACATTTTTATATGCTACAGTTCCTGCCGTGCACTTAGACGAAGTCAGACATGAAAAGAAGTGTGCAAAGCTGGTTTTTTCATGATATCGAACGCCACAAACCGCTATATTTCGAACGAAGGGAAATTGGTGTATTGTTGTACTAATTACCTCCATGTTGAACGGGGAGATATTTTTTTTACGATGCTGGCCATTTGGCACAGCTACCCTAGCTTTCGAGCAATAAAGGCTGTTACATGCGCTTTGACTTTGATAGCACAAATGATCTACCGGGTACTCTAGAAATTCTTGCTGTGGTGAAGCTAAGAATTGATTCTACCGAGCGTCAACTCAAGCGTTGGGAGGGTTGTCGGTGAATGGTAAACAAATAACGGGTTGTTTAACCTAGCGCTATGCATGAATTATCGTGCGCTAGCACGGTTAGCCCTGTTTTTGCATGATTTATCTTCAATTTCTACGGTTTTACTTGATATCAACTAGCTTACCCAAGCTGATGTGCATTTGCGTGCTATTGCATTATTTTGAATTTGTACTGAAGTAAAATTGGTGATTCGGTACGTTCATAGATCAGTGAGAGTCCTCCTACCACTCCGAACGCAGTGGTGTAGCGGTTAAGTTACACGCCACTGTCCTGACATGACAGGCACTGTCATCTTTGGAGCTTGTGATACCCAGATTGCTCTTACCGACGAACCTCTCGATGTTAATAATCAATTGAACTGCCACGTAAAAGCAAAAAGTCCCATATGCGTGTTTTATTAAGGCGGAAGCCTTTAATGCCTCATCGTTGTAAGCAGGAGCTGTCGACAAGAAATGTCACGCTTTTCAGTTGGTCGAAACGGTCGTAACGTCACAGTGCGCGAATTTCAAACGGGGCCAATTGTACTTTGGCTACTAACCATGCAACCAATTAAAGGGATCGTATAGTGATGCTCCAAGTAAGTTTGAGTTTAGTTAATTGCTTACTTAACCAATTAGTCCAATTAACCTTTCTAGTCAGACCAGATAAATAAATAAAACCGAGTAAGAAATTGGCCGAGCTTGGGAATCGAACCCCGGTCTCCGGAGTGCGAGTCGAGCACGCTACCACTCCGCCATGCCAGCTAGATGGTTTGGAATGAACAAAGGCGCGTCTAGTGAATACGGTGTCTTCGTTCACTCCCATCTTTCTCCCTTCCCGTTACGGCGAGGTTCAGGTGTGCACCGAGATATGCGAGACAGATACATTTCCTTTCCTCAAAAAGCAATCTACTGACGAGCAAGGCGTATTTGTCCGCGTTTCAGATTGGTCCAAATTGTCGTGATGTCACCACGCGCGAATTTTGACGGGTGTCCACCGAAATATGTGAGACAGTTACTGCGCAACTTTCTTTCGTCAAAGGAAGGAAGGAAGGGAAAACTTTATTTACACTAATGGTTTTTCCTGCGGTTCGGGGGCATCTTCAGAGACGTCTTGGTTCTACCCCCAGGAGCCTTCTCTGTCGAAGTCGTCCGCCTCTAATCAGTGGTCGGTTGCCCTCAGTCCAGGGCTCCGCTGGCCACTGCCGCCCGTTGAGCTCGCTGTACAAGACCTTGTTGGTCTTCGCAGCGGTCGCTGGACAGCAGAGTCTCCCACTGCTCCGCACTCGGGTTTTGTGTCAAATACAATTTTCTACTAGTGCCTACTGAGATATGCGAGACAGTTCATGCGTAATTTCCTTTCCTCAAATACAATTTTCATTTTCTTCATTACGGCCTCTCTTTCTTCTTTCACTCCACTTCCTCCCTTCCTGTACAGTGCGGCTCAGGTGTCCACCGAGACGACAGAGAATTACTGCTCCATTTACTTTCCTTAAAAAGCGTTGCGTTCAAAGGGCAAGGCATCGCGCCGAACGGGTGGTGGCGTTCAATGGACTCCGTGGCAGCGCTACAACACGCTGTCGCGTTCCACTCCTAAAGGCGAAGCTTAAGCGTCATTAATGGGCAGTTAATGCACCAACAAAATGTGAAGTGAACAATCGCGTAGCAGAATGCAGCACTCAGGCTTTCGCCTTTCAGCACTTTAGCCGCTAAAGTTCCTCGTAATTTTTTTGGTAACGCTTCATAACATTACTTATTGACACCTTTTACGCCATGTGGCAAATTTAGAGTTAGAAATAACAATAAATGCCGCCTGTCAGGATGGGCAGTTTATGAAGAGATCACGAGGTAACGTGGCCTAGGTGGCCCACCTGCCTCCGAGGTGTCTTCTGGGGTGATATTTCATGGATTTTCTGCTCACAGTCAACGACACCAACGACGACGTCTGTTTTTCTTCCACACGAGCTCTTTTACGCTGTCGGATTAAGAAAACCAGCAGAAATTACGCGTTAACGAAAAAAAGGAGTGGACAGGATGGCGCTTCTGTGAGCGCATCCTTTTCTGTTGTCTTTTTTTTCTTAACCATGCACCAACTGGCCCAACAAGCTACGCTTCTTCAGTGCGGTTATGAGTTCTCCGGTTCACAAAAGCGCAAAGTGATAGCTTGGACTGCGTACCATAAATGCAGAGTCAGAAAGTGTTCGACTGGTTACACTCACAGCCGGGTTCGTGTGGTTTCTGTATGGTGTGGCCTCGATCCAGGAGCATTTTGGTGATCTCAAGGTCGCCTGCGATCGCTGCCGCCATGAGTGGTGTCATGTTCCCCACGGGAACAGTGCACGGGCCGTGAGCGCTGAAAAGCGGTTTTCAGTCATTGCGTGATCAAGCTTCTATGGCTACTTTTAACTTGGGCCAAACAGTAACCTCACTTACTTATTTGGTGTACATGCCCTCGATCTGTGCCACCAGAAATATTGTGATCCTCATTTCTGGTTTCTATATCGTCGCAAAGACTTCAAAATCTTATAACCTCATTCGGCACACCTTTGCAAAGCAAGGGGCGTATTCTATAAGCTCTACAATTTTTATTGTCCTTTTCGCGTCCATTTGTTACCTTCTCATCGGTAACTAAGCTATACCTGCTGCTTTCCTGCGTCTGTGGGAAAGAGCCCGGCCAATGGGTGGGTGCCGAACGAACCCCTTCACTGCTTACATATCGCAGCCAATGCCAGTCAATCATGAAGTCCGGTCGCCAAATACCCAGGCGCTGGGTCGCTTCCCACAGACGCTTGACAGGTGCAGGTATAGCTGAGTGACCAATGAGAAGATACCAAATGAACGCGAAAAGGACAGTGCAATATGAACAGCTCATGAAACGCAGCCCCTGGATAACATGGCAGGACTCTTTTTTAATTCTACCGTTTTGCACTGATACGCTGACGCAACTGTGTTTTCGCATATAATAATTACTTCTTCAGGAAGGCTGCGAATTCCAAAAATAGTCACTGATAACTAACTGGAAAGCAAGGGTTCACTTCGGATTTGCTTTCTTTTTCAGCAAAACATCACCTGGTACAGAACATTATTAAGGCACCTCATTTTCACTGTTGATGCACACGGCGTTTAATATGCACACAAACTGCTAATATTAATTCGCTCACAGTAAATATAGGAGCACAAAAAACATTATAGAGGTGTAACCAGATGTCACCTTCCTTTAATGTGTTCTACAACAAAACGAAGTTGTAGCGGCTGCCTACGTGGCTTCCGCAGAAACTCCATATGTTTTAAATGCTTTTCTTTGAGACCGTAATAAAAATTGGCAGCCACTCTGTTTACCTTTCGTTAGGTTTTAGATCATTTCTTAGAATGTCGGCTGTGGTAGCGGCCCCATTCTGTCTGAACTTATGTTTTAGTGCTGTTTGAAGTACGGGTTTACATTGCAGCATGGACCAGCCATAGTTTAATCTCCTTATTCAAGCACTCAAATACTAGTACGATTTCGTGCAAAATACGAAAGAGGAATAAGCACGGACACGCTTGATAACCTTCACAGAAAACTTTCGTACCTAAGCCAGTTTTGTGGTATATATACGAGGGGGTACCCAAAAGAAACCGGACTAATTTTTTTAATCGGCACAGCTTCTGTGGTACCGCGTTTTGTCGCTAGGAGCGCATAGAACGAACATTTCTGAGTCAGTAAGCCGAGTGCCGTCGCTGAAGGAGGTCAGACTAGTTTAGGCAGAGTTTTAGAGTGACGACTGTTTTGTGTGAGTGTCGTTTTTGCAATGGCTGATGTTCGTGAACAGCATGCGCCGGTGAAATTTTGATTTTTTCTCGGAAACAGTGGAACGGAAACTCATTAAATATTCAGAAAGACGTTCAAGGACGATGCTATGGGGACAACTCAAGTGTTCCTGAATTAAATCCTGAATCAAAGCAACAGTCATGCCAATGGAAAACTTCAAATTCATCTCGCCTCAAGAAAGCTCGTCAGGTGAAACCAAACCTCGAAACAATGCTGATTTGTTTTTTCGAAGTGAGTGGAGTCGTCCATTCAGAATTTTTTCCGCAGGGTCAGACAGTTAACCAGGCTTTCTGCTTGGATGTTTTGAAAAGATTGGGCAACAGTGTTCGGTGGAAGCGGCCTGATTTGTGGCAGACGGGTGACTGGTTTTTCCACCATGGCAATGCCCCTGCTCACACAGCCCTGTCTCTACGACAAATTCGGACCAAAAATGGCATGTCCTCTGTTCCTCAACCCATACTCACCCGACCTTGCCACGTGCTACTTTCTTTGTTTGGTAAAATGAAAAGACAGGTAAATGGAAAGCGTTTCGCTGATGTTGCTGAGGTGAAGAAAAAACGACGGAGGGACTGTCAAGCATCACAAAAGATAAATTTAAAAAATGTTTTGAAAAATGGAATGAAAGATTCGACAAACGTATTATTGTAAGTGGAGAGTACTTTGAAGGATAATAAAGGTCTGTGCTGAAGATGTGAACAAATAAGTTCAAACAAAAATAAGTCCGGTTTCTTTTGGGTACCCCCTCGTATGGCCGCCATATGGCCACACTTACTCTTCTCGTTAGAGGCAAAGGAAAAGTTCAGCTTACTTTCCTGAATCCAATTCGAGACCGTTCCCTACTTTTGCGCTCCTCGTAATTCATTTCCCTTCCCGCTATCTCATTTAGAAGATTCACGGCGGCATGTACTGCAGATGTTCCACATTTTTAGTGGCCATTCTCTTCTCGTTCCTGATGGCTAACGTCAGTCTGTGGGGTCGTGCATTATCTTTTATTAGCGCACATTAATTTTAAGCTGTCATGGATCGTGACCAAAGTTTCTCTAATATTTTCGAGCAGCTGCGTTTCTGAAAGGCTATAAACAATCCCTTCCCGGCGTTCCCGAGAAGCGAAGCGAAGAGCTGTCCGCCTGCTGAACGGAAATTGCCCCTCTCCTTTCTGGCTAATTCAACGATTCTATAAATGGGGTCATTGCTTGCCGTGCAATTGTCGTCATTCACTTCAGGTGCCAGGCTCTGGCTGACACCGTTCACTGCGTAGAGCTACAACGCACATATCTCCGCTTTCAGCCACGACTTCCAGTCTGTTCAGTGTTTAAAAATTATTTTCATTTATTTGTTATCAATACCTCAAATGCCCCAGGAATGGGGTATTCAATAAGGGATGGGCTGAATGTTCCACTAATGAGAGATTGGATGGCAGCCTTGAAGTGCAGTGGATCGGAGTGGTGCACGGAGTCCATTGGCAGGCTGTTCCAGTCTCGAGCAGTTTGCACGAAGATTGAGCGAAGATAAGCTGTAGTCTGTGCTGGGGGAGGGTAGACTGCTTTGGGATGGTTGGTACGGATTGATAAGCGATGAGCTGGCAACATAGCTGAAACATCAAGTTGGCTGTGATAAAATTTATGAAAGAGGCAGAGCCTAAATATGCAACGTCTGGACTCGGGATTAGTAAGATTAGCCTCATATATAAGTGCAGTGACGCTGGTGTGATGCGCACCATTGTGTTACGTTCAGCATTAGAGGAGAAGGCTTACATGAGGAAAGAAAGGAAATTCTTTCAATGTTAACAGACGTTTCAGACGACGAAAGCCCGTCACATTCGCCAGTACCCCCTAGACTCACCCGTCGAGCAGGATGCGCGTGAGGCGTATGTCTCCACGCTGTATGGCCACCAGCAGGGCGCTCTGCACGTGGTCGGCGTCCAGGGCGCGCAGGCGCAGCAGCTCCACGCTCACGTCGACGTCCCCGTTCTGCGCGGCCACTTCGAGCGCCCGCAGGCCACGCATGTCGCAACAGTTCACGTCGAGCGACGGGTGGGCCTGCGCGTCCCGCAGTTTATGAAGCTTGTGCGCTGTCGAGAAACCATAACTAAAGATTACTGTACCCAGCCCTAGAGCCACAGTGCGTAATATCATGTAGGATAGTGATTCTTGTGGCTTCAAAGACAGCAGTGGGTGCCTAGATTGTGAGTACTTCATTATTAGTGCAAAAGCACTGATACGCTCGCCAACACCCATCAATAATTTTTTCACCATACGTACGATGAGGTGAGTAGATTGTGAGTACTTCATTATTAGTGCAAAAGCATTGATACGCTCACCAACACCCATCAAGAATCTTGCCACCATACGTACGATCTTGTGACTAGATTGTTAGTAGAGAGAGAGAGAGAGAAATGGATGGAAAGGCAGGGAGGTTAACCAGCCGATGCCCAGTTGGCTACCCTACACTTGTGGAGGGGGACAAGGGTAAATTAAAGGAAAAAAGCGGCAATGAAATGTGTTTTCCAAGTGTCCAGCGACCACCATGTCATGGGGACAGAGGGCGCGCACTGAAAACTTAAAGATTATAGACGGGAATACAACCATGAGTCCATTAAGAATCTAAAGATTGAGAGTACTTCATTACTAGTGCAAAAGCAGTGATACGCTCACCAACACCCATCAAGAATCTTGCCACCGTACGTACCATATTCTGCCGTTGCTAGTAACGTGAGTTAATACCTGAGCTTACGCGCATAACTCGGGTAAAATCTGGCAAGTTCTGGGCATCGCGCGCCAGCTCTACGAGAGGTTGCTCAGGAAGAGAAACATGCGTCGTACAGAGAAAGGGAGAAAAAATTTTTATTTTGAAGAGATTAAATCTTAGGAGCAGGATGCTCGGGACCCCTAGTCCAGGGCTCCACTGGCGGCAGCTGACAAGCGGACTCGCTCAATCCCTACCGATGGCTGTGATGAAAACAGCCACCTCTGAGTTCAGTGGCTCCATTTTCTAACCGCTGAGCCATTGCGCAGATAGTGGTAAAAGGACTCGCCGCCATCTATGAATTTTAAGTGGAGAATAATCAATTCTGAATAGGGGGGCATTAATCCACTCCCGCAGTGGTTGAGTGGTCAGGGCACTCAGCTACTGAGCCGTAGTACCCGGCCGCGGCGGCCGCAGTCCGATGGAGGTGAAACGAAAAATGCGCCCGTGTGCTGTGCGATATCAGTGAACGTTAAAGATCCCCACGCGGTCGAAACTAATCCGGAGACCTCCACTATGGCACCTCTTCCTTCCTTTTCTCTCTCCTTCTATCCTTTGTCCCTTCCCTTACGGCGCGGTTCAGGTGTCCCCCGAGATGCGAGACTGATACTGCGTCATTTCTTGGCCTCAAAAACCAATTTTTTTCAATTCTCTTGCATTAATCCAGCATTAATCCACTAAAGATATCACGTCATTGCCTCAAGGCGGGGCTTAAGTTCAACCTCCAGTTACAGGATGAACACCTATTTTTGCACATCTACTCGGTTTAACTACGTTAACCCTGCCTATTTCTTTTTTTTGTTTTTTTGTGTAACTTAACCCGCTTAACCGCTCTATCTCTATGGAGGATGGTACATTAAAGGACTGAAGTAATAAGATGAAGGTATGCCTTTTACCTTTTAAAAGGAACACTGGAACAATTCTAAGTTGGCCTGCATCGGTAAACTATGGTATCCCACGACAAAGAGTCCACTGTGAACGTAAAGAAAGCTTTTAAAAGCTGGAACAGACCAAAAAACCAAATACAAGTGTCACGACCAGCGGCCGATGTACAAAATAAACTGCGCACGTCGATAGCGGATCTTGCGGCGAGCAATTCTTCTGCGGCGATCAGTGCTGCTCGGCCTAGACGTCACAAGTTTAAACCAAATGGCGGGAAAATTTTTAACTTTAATTGTCTCAGTCATAAATACGTCTTTTGCTGCCGGACAACTATCAAAAAATACCCAGAAGAGCCACAGAATCAATATTTACTGCGCACAGTAATTCGGTGGAGATGTCCTCAATATCACTTTAAGGACCCTACCCAACAATTCTGGACGAAAGCATTTCAGAGCGGGAAAGCTTTCATGAACACGATTTTTATTGTAATGTAAGATTTCATTATAAAAATCAATATATCCATGGATCAACCGACGGCAGTCTTGAATTTTTTCGGTTAAAGTTTTTCCTATTGTCAAAAGCGTTCCCCCTAGCTTTTTCTATGGCAGTGAACTCTTCGGTACGATCGATGAAAACATTTTAAAACAAAGATTTCTCTCCATATCAGAGGAATGTACCATTATATTAAATATTTCTATAAGAGTATCTTACAACTTTCCAATTTTCAAAATCTCTGCCCGAGAATGTCAGACATGAGCTAATCATTTCCTCTTTAAAAGAAAATTTCACCTGCACATGAGCACTGGTTTTTTCCCCAGTGCCGCCGGGTACCCACCGATGATACAATGGGTACAAGCTTTCCTCTGGTGTTATGCTGGGCTTATTTAACGTTAAATGCTTGGGAAATGGGTCTTTGACTCAACCTAGAGTAGAAGAAACAATGGGTTTTTGACCCAACCTAGAGTAGAAGAAACAATGGGTTTTTGACCCAACCTAGAGTAAAAGAAACAATGGGTCTTTGACCCAACCTAGAGTAGAAGAAACAATCTTGTGACGTGGCGCTCTTTGGCCGCTGATGCCCTTGCGCCATAAAAAGCCATCATCGTCAACAATGGTTTCTTGCAATTGCCTAACATTGGTACTAAATCGTCTATAGTGCTGGAAATTTCTAAACAACTTGAGGAAGCCTTAAGCTTGAATCGTTTAATGTTATTTCATTACCTTTAAGGGCTCTCTAGGTGCGCTGATATCTAATACAAAATTAAGAACAACCCTGTTATTTTATGGTAGATTAGTACCAGCACTTTCGCGTAATACAGCCTGACAAGTAAAAGCTGTAATTTAGTCATGCGCGTTGGTCTGCTAGCCATTTTTCTTACTTTGTAACAAAATTGTCCCATATTTTTTATTTGTGTGTTCATCCCGCAGGGCTACTTGCAGGCAGCCTTACTTCTGACACTGTAGCCGATGTCTAGTTGCCTTGGTAGCAGACGCCGTGACGTTGCAGGCGATCGCTACGAATGCCAGAGCGGCTAAGAATTTGTTTGTGTAAAGATTCGTTCCCAAATGCGGCCCATATATCTTGTGAGAACCTGATGAGACATGTGTAACTGAAACATCCCAACTTGTGAAAACGCGATTTGTGACGAGACACGACTGCGCAAGCAGTCCATACATCTGAGGCACTCCTTAATTGCTTACACTGTTTTTTTATATATTTTCTTACCCTTGAAGCCAGCCGCATTATCAATATCCGGTCATATGAATACATTTCTTGAAATGGTTAGCAAGGAAATATAACTTCCTGGTCGTCTTATTTTTATTGCGAGTTCCATTCGCGTCGTCAGATTTCAACACTTCAACCTCACCTTCTGAACACACATCATCAGCGAAAAGCTTTCTTGCTGTTACTTGTATAAGGACGGATTTTTATATATTTATTTTTGAACAAATTTTGCATGAATCCAGGCCCAGTCTATCTGCCTCGTTTCAGCTGTCTGGGCTCGCCTGATTGCTCCGATGCTGAATTTAATGACAGACTATTCTATCATGTGTGTTTGTGTAGAATGTTGTACGCCACAAAAAAAACATAGTCTGGTTAACTTGCCGGCCACTGCAAATGATGCAGAGCTATTAATATGGCCAGCTGCTTTCATGCCACCCCCCTTCCCCCTCAGCCCCTTTTCACTTAAAGAGATCCTTCTGTTCTTAGCGCACCACGATAAGCAGTTGAAATATTTATTTTCTACTGGAAGTTTGTTCCTCTGTAGGCGGAGGAAAAATTTTCTTGAAATTATGTTTCAACCACAGTGTATTGAACTTATGTTTGTATGTGCGAGCCGCTATTTCCTCTGATGTAAAATGAATATATGAAGATTGTTTAGCTTGCAAGGAAAGCCGTCAGTGGCAAGGTGTTGTAAATAGTGGCACTGAACTGCTAGGAAGGCTAGTAACAAAGTGAAAGTTAGAGCTTTACACCATGGCATTTACTAAACGGGCACCGGGGTGAGATTCACACCCGTAATATTACTTGCTATCATCAAAGCCTTAGCACATCCTACAGCAGCGCGCTCACAATAGTTTCTTCGCCAAATAACTGCCTCATTTTAAACCACTTCATCAATTCTGCTATTATTATTATTGTGTTATCATTCCATACTCACTCCAATATAGCTGCTCTTCAAAAAATACGCAATTTAAATGATGCTTTCCTGACCATGTTCATTTTTTTTTCAACATTGTACAAGCTGAATGCCGGGATTCATCGAGGAATAAAAACAAAAACTATTTGCTAGTTTCTCTGCCCTATGGAAGATACCTCGCTCAAGTAATGTATCAATGGCAGATAGACATCCTGAAACCGCACATTGCAGCTTTTGCTCAAAAGTGTTGCTAAGTCAGTCCTTTAGCGGTGAGAACAGCTAGTTTAACAGAGAGAAATCTGCAGTGCTTTAGCATTCCAAAGGGAGCAGTGAATTCGTATAATCTTTATGCACTACAGACTGCAGAGTACAGCGAAAGAAGTTGCAAAGGAACGAGAACGAATTCTTTAGTCCAAAACACAAAGAAAGACTGTGACATTACCAGCTAATCCAGAACCTATGCAAGCTATGGTGTAGAAATAAACACGCAAATTCAGGAAATCTTCCAGCAGCAAGCTCTGTAAATGTCGTTGACAAACTTCCTGCAGGGTGTTATAGAAAGCTTAAGAAGAAAGCAGCCCGTGCTGAGATCAGCTCCTCAATCCTTTGCTTCCGCGCAGAGTGGCTGCCAGAAAACAGCAGGTTTCGCACTGTACACAGGCGTTGCATGTGCGATCCACCGTACCAATACCATCTGTTACCATCTGCTCCAGAAATGACCGCCCCCGCAGCTCCGTTGCAGTGTAGTTTCGTATCAGCATACGAAACGACACCTTACCTGAAGCACGGCCCTGAGTCCGAGGATGTCGCCATCTCGCACGGCGTCCAGAAAGCGTTGCTCCTCCGGATGGAGCCGTAAACTCCTCTGAATCAGCGCCCGACGCCTCACCACGGGTTCGTGCAAAGGCGAGCCGCCTCCTTCGAACGCAGCGTTGTCCATGTCTGGTCGCTTGACCTACCGCCCGCCGCCTTCTGGGACACGGCAGCTCGGCCGTCGGTGACTTCAGCCCTTGCTCCTCGGAGGACGTCTTGAGCAAGAAACCTTGCTGGGACAGAAGGAGGTTATACATAAAATTGAAACCCTTGCTGCGAAAAAAAAAAAGTGCATGACAGACAGTCACTCGTGTGCTGTGATTTGCTCCGCATTATTAATGTTTTCCCGTGCTCTCTTCTGGGCGTTGGTTTGTTACCGATAGCACTCAAACTGAAACAGCAGAGAAATGTTCTGAAACGTTTTTTCTCACCTCAGTGGCCAAGAGCTCGCGCCGGTGAGTTGCATCGTTTCACCGTCTCCCGCAAAACCCCTCTCAACGCCATCCTGCTTAGAACGCTCGCTCCCTGGACCGCATAGTTGACGCTTACCTGAGCAACTTTCTTTTTTTTCAGGCTAATATGTCGAGTTTCTAGTTACAACATCCTCATGTCTCATTACCCACCACCGCTGGTCTTGTTCAGCAGCAACCTAAAAGCACTGTGTGAAATACCTTACTTTTGCTGAGAGAGAAAGAGAGTTGACTCAAAGAAATCTCCTCTTGCCGTCACATGCGGAGAATTCAGCTGAGCCAACCACGCCAGGAGCGATTTTGGGAGAGCTGTACGCGAACACTTGGCGGAAGAGAGCATATGGCAGGGGTGCTTGCCACATGTGCGCGGCGCACGCGTCATCGCGGATCTCCCCTGCCTAGGCGACTCGACTCCAGGTCTCGCAGCGGTTTTCCCCGGTTAGGTTTGCTTGTTCTGGTTCAATTTATGTCAAGCGCGGAGGCCCAACAGCTGACGACCGATGCATCTTTGCCCACATGTCGTTGTTTTAGCA
The DNA here is from genome assembly GCF_055824585.1 of Amblyomma mixtum. NCBI lineage: Eukaryota > Metazoa > Arthropoda > Arachnida > Ixodida > Ixodidae > Amblyomma > Amblyomma mixtum. The sequence goes on from NC_143013.1 coordinate 184,677,912, forward strand.
TTGTCCGCGGGAGTCTAATAGGACTGAAGTGAGATCGCACATACCCTAAAGCTGAAGAGACAGCGTCTACGCATTACGGCATAGTTATCCAAAAAAATTACTTTCCAACTGACAGTTATTCTGCAAAACTGCAGTGCCATCCGTAATGTAATGGCAATTGACGACTATTGTGAATGTCGCATGCGCGGTCACAGACATCTGTCAGGTTACGAAACAGAGCCACAAATTGTCTTGTTTAACTATTTGAAGTTTTGCAACGGTAGAGCAATTGCCGGCGGAATAATCGTAAAGCCAATCCCACCTGTAGCTCAATACCTCAACCACAACCTTACAAAAGATATATCGCATTCCTCTCCTTCTTTCGTTCTAACTGAACATCAGCTCAGTCATTTTTAGGGAATACCAAAAAATTTATATTTCGCGCGGACTAGCAAGCTATTGCATAAAACTCCCTAACAGCTTCAATATTATAGTAACGTGGACTTGCTGCCTGCAGCTTCTGCCCCCGATCTTTGTCAAATGATTCCAGAGTGAATGAAAACGCTCATCAGTGGAGTAGAGTAAAAGGAAATTAGTGATCGGAGCCACGTCGGTGTCAGTCATAACCTTTTTGCATTTTATACGTAGCAGACTTAATATCCTCATCGATGTCTGCCGATCTTCTCATTTTATTCATTCAACCGCCGTTAATATCATTTGCTCTTATAGACAAGACACATAATGTGCAAGTAAGGTAACTGCAAGCATTTAACAGCGACAGGATGCCTTCCAGTAAAAATAAAGCATAATCTCAAGCTGTGTAGAAAAACCTATGGCAGGTAATGCACCTGAATAGGGCTTGCGGACTGCCGGTACAAGGCAGGTAACGGAGGATGACTTCCCGAGGCCTTTGTCGTTGTGTGAACAGGATTCGGCCGACATATGTAATAACGGTGAGGGTAAGTAGCGGTCTCTGAAATGGGAGCAGTGATCTGCTGCTGCTCTTGAAGCAGCTGGTGTCGCTTACGCAGCTCATGGTGGAGTTCGTTCGCAGTTAGACATATATTTATGCATTTTTTAATACGGCAGAGTTGGAGTTTTCACCGTGCACAACTAAAGGTACACACGAGCTTTCTCGGGATTAACAGCGTCATAAGCATAGTATATTGATTGGCGAAGCCTTTTTCATCCGCCTTTCAGCCAAAATAAAAAGTAAATTGGGGCAGGCCGGCATCTGAGCGCCCATTTACAGCCATGTCATTCAAGAACCGAAAAAGAAGTTTTCTTAACAAAGTAGTCAGGATTGTGTGTTACGCTGCCTGTTTTTATTTATTGTCCTAGGAGGATGCAGGAAACTTCTGGCAGATTTCTTTCTGGTCGAATATTGTTGGCGCTGCTTAGGTACTTGGCCAAACGCTCGCTACGATTTATGCAATGCAAGTCACGTATGCAGTGATCGCATGCTGCGGCAGCTTTGGCCCCGCGCCCTAGCGCTAAGCCGACGGTGTGTTTGTTGCTAATGTTCCCTGTATGGCTGGCCTGCATGTAACCGGCCATTGAGAACAAACTTCAGTTGGCCAGCGTCGCTGGCTTACTGCGTTCAAACAACAAAGATACTACATGAACTCTAAACTACGCTTTCATACGCTAAAAAAAATGCCATAAATGTAAATCCAGGTATTTCCACTGATTCCTGTCCTTGCTAAAGCATCTCTGTGGTCGCTGACGCTTTTTTCAAGTACCACAGGTCTTTGAAGAGTTTTGATGCCATTCTTCAGCATCTGCGTGTGTCTTTTTTCGGGTTGATTCCCGACTTCCACCGGCACTCGTCGTTCATTTTGTACCCGCTCGTATCCATGCCGCGGAGCGCTTTCAGCGCTCGAGAAGACTTTGTTTTATTGCGCTGCTACGCTATTTCTCGACCTATAGCAGTCTAACCCACTGGTTTCGCGCTCGGCAGGCGATACACGAAAACCGCGGCTGGACAGACTCGCCCCGATGATACACAATGGCAGCGATTCCGTTCAAGACCGGAAGCTGGACAGCTGGAAGCGCCGTGGGGAAGCGGATGCTGGCGCTACTTAACGTGGTGGGCACAAAAAGCTATGGAGAGGCTTTAGCCTCTGCAGTCAGACAGTGAATATGTGAATTCTAATTTAAGACACTGATCTAATTTAAGACTGCATCTAATTTAAAACAATGATCATTAAGACTACATTAATCGCAAGTAATTATCAGCGTCAGAAGTTTGCACCAAATGGCAGAAAAAGAAATACAACCTTCAAATGCCAATTTCTATCATGAATAAAATCGAGCCAAGTTATAACGAATGGCGGATGGCATTCGTTGTGTCCAAAGCTGCTAGTAAATGAAATGCCTCTATTGAGGAAAAAAATGCCAGCTTCGACAAAAGCTGCCTTTATTTCTTTAAAGAAGTGAGTTACGTGCGTCTAGTTCTTCCAAGCAAATTCTATCATGGTGCTTTCAAAGCTCACCAGCGCGATCATATTCTCGCGCCGAGGCATTTATGCCAACTAATCACAGCTGACTCGTTAACGCCAGCTGGTAGCAAGTCGGCCTTCTTAACAGATATCTAGTAGTTGGATTAACAGAACTTCTTGCTGGAGTAGTTGGTAATTGATTGCAAAGTAAAGGCGCCAAAAACCCCACACACACACAAGACAAGAGACGAACAAGAGAGGAGAACGGGAGGCGCTCTGTCCAGTTCTCTTGTCTTGCGTGTCTAGTGGTTGGAGATTGCTCCTACTTCGCGTAGACTACCTCTGCAGCTTCGACGTCTGTACCAACCAAGTCACCCCGGGAGGCATGCCACCAGCTGTGCATCAACAACGCTCTGCCGGAAATGCACATGCGCCTGACCCCATGTGCTTTCGACAGCATCCGTATCTCATTCGTGAGCCCACGCAGCGACTGAGGTAGCCCAAAGCACGTGAGCACAGAACTCATCAGCGACACTTTGTGCGGCCCGCGCGTTGTCTGCACAAAGCAGCAGGATAAAATTTGGAGAGCCGCGGCTGGCAGGTGACGCATACTACTCGTCTAGCGGGGCCAGAAGGGCATTCAAACGTCTCCCTGTGACGCTTTGCATACAGCGACAGGATTTGAAGGCGCAGGCTCCTTTCCCAAGCAATGCAGCCCTAGGAAGCCGAGCACCAGGCCGGGGCATAGCTTGTACCCATTTTGAGAAAACCGGTGGGTACCCGGCTGGCGGCGGGAATCGTACCCACCACCTACCGAAGCCGAAGCGGGCGCCTTTGCTTGCTCTCAGATCGAGTACAGTATCCTCGCTTTCGACGCTATCCCTTTCTTGCCGCTTTGCTGACGCTTTTCCCACTCGGCGCACATGCACTGATTGAGCGCCACTGTAGGCCGTCGCCGCGCACTTGGCCGGCGGTAACCTACGGTTCCACGTTTTCCATTCCCATTGCTTTTTCGGTTCACCATGTTTTCTCCGTTATAAGCGAGAAAAAGTATAAGGCGCTTCTTCCTTCACTATAACCCAGTGGGGCAAAATTATTCGTTGTAACTGATACGTATTGCCATTGCCATTATAAAAATCTTGATGGTATCTATAGCGCAAGCCTCATTTGTTATGAGCGAGCGGTCGTTATATCTGCTGCCGTTACAAGTGCGCCGGCTGTAAACCTTTTGCTGCCAAACGATGGCAAAAACACGCCATCAAGCTTTATTACAAGCCAACTGCAAGAAAGATTTTTGTCCCTTTAAGACACATTTTGTTCCGCTGCAAGAGAAAGTGCTAAAAGCAAGAGACACCATTCGTTATAGGAGTGGGTGTGTCAGGAATCGCTAGCAAAAGCCGTTTTTCAAACACAAACTATAAAAAAGGCCTGACATTACCGAGTATCGAAAATGACGTAAAAAATGAACACCCAGAACCAGTCGTCCACCTATCTGTGCCGTTTTGGATGCTCTCCTTCCCGCAGAAAAAATGCGACCGAGCACGCGTTACAACCGTGTACAATGAGTGATGCGATCGCCGATCGCAAGAATTTACAGCACTTCGAACGAACGCGCGCGAGCGGAGGACCCTTTTGTTTCGCTTCGTCTGTTTTCGTCCTTCTGTCATCGATGATACGAACTGCCTTTTTTTTCCCTCTGTTTTCGACGGAATTGTCACAGACGATGCGCAGTGTCGCATTATCTTGTCCAAACCAGGCAAGGCCCCCACAGAATGCAACGTGGAATAAAACACATCGTCGTATGCCCCACAAAGTTGCCTCTTAGTCGCACTTCGGAAACGAATATTGCGAACGCGTTTGTGCGCGCCGTGCGTGTTCTTACCATCTGCGTCTACAGAGCATATCGGTACGGCAATCACAGCAAATAGTTCAAAACGCTGTACAGGAGCAGGTTTAGGTTTTATGGGGTTTAACGTCCCAAAGCGACTAAGGCTATGAGAGACGCCGTAGTGGAGGGCTCCGGAAATTTCGACCACCTGGGGTTCTTTAACGTGCACTGACATCGCACAGTACACGGGCCTCTAGAATTTCTCCTCCAAAGAAATTCTAGCCGCCGCGGCCGGGATCGAACCCGCGTCTTTCGGGTCAGCAGCCGAGCACCATAACCGCTGAGCCACCGCGGCGGCTGTACAAGAGCAGTACACTGGAACTCCCAGGCTGCATTTTAGGCTCCAGTCTTTTAACTCTCGCTGTTCCTATTCCTTTCATACCGAGTGTGCCCGGCTTGAGGAAAGCTCTCGGTGACCTGTACCAACGTTATGGCCGCTGAGTTGCCTAACTTGGTGGCACGCCGCCAGGTAGATGCATCGTCTGCTAAAAAGTTTCTTAAGCACTTGTAACAACACCACTGGTTCTCTAATAGGCGTTCGACATTGCCACCATCATTTGATGACCTGGGAACAAATTACGAAGCATTCTAACCAAATATGTAGGGAAAGGCCGCAAAGTGAAGTAGATCTCTAATAAAAGAGTAATTACTCACTGCAACGTTTTCGTTTGTAACTGTCTAGGTGGACGTCAATGAGTAATTATTTACTTCCCATTCAATCCAAACAATTTTTTTCACATTCGCCCTTTAAGAACATTATTTAGGTGGAGCCTCCCTCAATGGCCCTTTAAACATTATACTAGCCTTCCTTGGCTATTGATGCAAATGTTTCTCGCCAAGCTTTTTTTCTTCCTGGTAGCAGGTAAAAACTGTTCGATTCCCAAGTGCATGCGTGCCTCCCCTTCAGTCGTTGCATGGCTCGCTTTGTACCGGTACTGACTCAGCGTTCGTCTTTACTTGTACAACCAAGCGGTAGGTTTAAAACGTCACTGCTGCGCTTGTGCGTAGGTTGCGAGCGCGATCCGTGCCTCTCGTGTTTCGCAATGTGGGCGGGGATTCACGCAAGCTGAATGCATGAAACACCTGCAGTGCACAGTTGCCGCAGTGGATGGCGCAGTTCCCACCCAACCTGTGCGCATAGATAGCGCTCAAAAGTATGAAATACGGATCGACTACGGAGAACATTTATCACGCTCAACTTTCTCGTAGGCATGTTGTCTAGCAGTGTACCGGATCCTAGGCTGTTTAATGATATTACGCCTAAGGGAGATGGGAGGGGCGTAGACTAATACGTGAACACGAAACCTACCAAGTGCTCCAACACTCTCTGTTCGTTTTGACGCAGCTGGGTGACGAATGTGAAGCCAAGCAGTTGTTCCGCGTAGCGAAATATTCCCTGCATCAGCTGCAACCAAGGATGTTAGGCTTCGGATTTGTAGCCCATAAAGTATGTGTAAATTTTTCCGCGTCATTTTGAAGCCATTTTCTGCATGAATCATATTTCGCAAAGCAGGCACCTCCTTGATAAACGCTCGTCTTTCAGCAACTTCTCAGAAATAATCTTGGCAAACACTCGGACTGTGTTTGTCAGGAAAACTCTGCGAGATGAAAACGGCGATCTGGTGAAAACAGCTTCTTTTTCCCCAAACTAAAATGAAATCCACCTCATGTCGCCAGGAATGCCTTACGGCGGCTGTCTGGAATTCTTTTCTGTTGCCATTGCTTTGGCGACAACTTTGGCATGTGTGTACCGCGTCCTGACCACCTTTTGCCACATGCCGGCAAAAACATGAGCTTATCCCAGACAATGTTATATTTCACTCGAACTATCTTAAGACCCATGCCAGCCTTTATTTAAGTGGTAATTTCGGTGAAACGAAAAACGACAATTATAGGATTTTAGAGTATAGTATCGCCACTGACTAGGAAGACGAAGAAGCAGGCAATGGCACGGCCGGAACGCTTACGCCTGCGGCCATTAAAGCATCCCGCCGCAACCTTCATGTCGTTCCGTATTCAATGTTTTCCCGTTCCATAACAAGACATCTCTATGTTTGTTATATTTTCTTCGAAAGAAAATAAACGCGCGTTTATTTTGCTAATTTTTGGTTGTTTCTTGTTTTCTTCAGAGGTCATTTGATAAAAACGAAATTTATTCCATTTCCGACCTTTTTGTGTTTATTCATAAGATCACGACTTTCAGCAAGAAATTCATGAGCAATTTTCGTTTAACCCTTTGCGTATCATGTAGTACGAACGGCGGCAAGTTCTACATCGCCGCGCTTTGCTGCTTTCATTTCGAGCTTAAGCCCAAGCTGAGTGCATGATGACAAGAGAGAAGATGACAGACGTTAAGAAAACTGAACTGCGCAGACTAGATACCAGTTTTACATGTTCACGGGCATCCATCAGAGTGAATGGCGGAAGGGGATTTTAGAATAGTGAAATGGCCTTGTGAGGCGCTTATCGAGGACAAAGAATTCTAAAAAAAAAATCATGTTTTGCGCGTGATAGTCATGGTTGCTTAAGTGCTATAAAACCGAGCGCAATTTAAAGTCGACAAAGGTAATCCAGCTACGAAATCTGCAACGACATTTTGCAATCTCTCTTAATTCTGTTTACAAAATCATGGTTTCGTTAAGGGCTGAAGATTAAAACGCCCATCCCATATTTCCATGCGCGCGGTTAATTCGCAATGCTAATTTTTTCTTTATTATCGAAAGCGTTGCTAACCTCCACAGTTCGCCACTGACAGAATGTCTGTAAACGCCGCACGACATTCGTATCTACCGCCTTCAGGATCGAACAATGGCGACTTCATGTGAATTACACTATATACTTAGCCTCAACAGAAGCCTACGTAAACATGCTCTAAAATAAACATTTCTCCGAATGGCTTCTAGATTTCATGGCGTAAGCGCGCCCATCACGATCTAACAAATTTTTTAACTTCTTACCTCTATGGTACTTTTTCCGCGTTCATTAAAGCTTGGTCCCTTGTCCCTTGTACTGTTTGCGCTATTGCTCCGAAGTATGAACCAACAAACCGTAATTTCAACGTTGTTGAAGCATATTCCTGGGTCAACGGGCCCTTTTCAATGTTCATCCCTGGATCCATCTATGACCATCACGCTCATTACCGTGGCCAGATGCTGTGCCAGGACTCTTTCGTTCTGCATTCGGAACCACATCTTACCGGAAGACGTCGAGAAGCTCTTTGGTGGCTTCCTTCCTTCAGCTGGTCACATGGCAAGAGTGTGCAAGATCATGAAAGCTGAGTTCAACAGACAAGCCAGACTCTACAGACAACTCTTGGCTGCTCAGCTGTCCGACTTGTTTGCCCCTTCGGAAGCTTCTCGCCAACTCCAGCAATTCCTCCGCATTGCGGCTCGCACCACCGAGTTCTTATGGAGCACGCAGTTGAACCAACTTCAGAATAGAGTCAAGCTGCAGCAGCAGTCATAGAAGGACCAAATGCATGTTCTAGAACCGCTGGAACTTCCTACCGCTGTCTCTCGTGTTCTCGCCCTAGGGCCCAAGTTCGCAGTTCAGCCGAAGCGTTCGTCACCGGAACTCCTCTCGTTAGTGCACAGCATATCCCGGCATGCACCCCCCAGTGAGCAAGATCGCTGCATCTCAGAAGGCTTTGACGTTCTTTCCCGCTCCAATACAGCCCCATCTATGCAACCGGTCAAGCAGGTCCGAACCTACCTCGAGAAGAAGGATCTAACTGTGATTCCCGCCGGCAAAGAACGTGGATTTGCGATTTTATCCTCTGAACTTTTTAAGTCAAAATCCGATAGTGCTGTGTCTTCCGTGTTTGCTTGCCATGAGGGCATAAAGCTAGCTAAAGTTAAGAGGCAAGCGATACAACTATGTAACAATTTCAACCTGTGTAGCCTCTCTAAGAACAATTCAGACGCAAAGCATGACTTTCTTCGTGTATTTTTCAGCACAAAAACACATAAGCCGGAGGTGCCTTTCAGGCCTATCGTGTCTGAGCAAGGGACGTGGCAAATACAGGTGTCTCGTTTCTTGCAATGTAAGCTCAGCCTGCTTAAAATAGAGGGCCCGTTTTTAGTAAAAAACTCTGGCGAAGTTCTTGATTTTATGCAGTCGGGTCAATGTGATAACCTTCGCGCTTTTTCTGCAGATATTAAAGACCTGTACTATTCACTGCCGCATGATATGTTAGTGAAATGTGTGTAAGAGTGTATTGACCAGTTTGGGATCGTTGCTTTTCAAAATTCAGCAGGTATTAGCGCTAGCAGTTTTTTAGAACTTTTATCTTTTTATCTGAGGTCCACGTTTATCTTGTAGAATGATGAACCTCACCTTCAAAAAGAAGGGATTTGTATTGGCTCCTGCATTGCCCCGATCTTAAGTTACCTCGTTTTAGCAAAACCTGACAAAGCCGTTATGGACAGATTAGACAATATGCAGTTGCCAAAGTTTTTAGATACGTTGACGATTTCCTCATTTTTATTGACAGTGACCATGATTCCTTTGAATCCAAGGCTTTTAACATACTAAGTATGCTCAGACAAAGTTTTAAGCCGCTTCTTCTAACTTTCGAACTGCCTTCTATTGACAAGCTTAGATTTCTTGACATTAGCATCATCGTTCACCCAGGTCATACCTGCTGAGCTTATGAACCTCGCAATAGCAAGCCTCTCCTGCCCTTCAAACCGGCCCACTCTAAACTGGTCAAAAGAGCAATAGCGAATCTGTGTTTTGAAAATGCCCTCCGAAAATCTTGTCCGCATATGATGTATGCAAGTTTGCAACAACACTGCAGAGGCTATCGCACGCTAGCTATCCTGGTCACCTTCAGATTTCTGTAGCAGAAAGTTTACTCAGGAAGCTGAACACTGAGCTGCATCCTTGTGCGCATGTGCCCTTAGAAAGACAGAAGAAAAAAATGGCAGTTATCCCATACTTGCATACCGTCTCTCACAATCTTAAGCGCATCGCAAATCCGATAGATGTGTCAGTTATTTTTTGTGACCCTGAAAAGTTAAATAGCCTATGCAAGGTAAACAAAGTTGTTCGTCTTTTGGCCAAAGGATGCACAAAGAAACATCAAATTCCGTTCATAGAATGCAAGGATGGCGTGGTGTACAAGATACCGCTCTCATGTGGACGACAGTATGTCCGTCAAACAGGTCGCTGCCTGAATGACCGCCTCCGTGAGCATAATCGCAATGTAAGTAATAAAAACTAAATTGATGGAGAACTCGTGAAACATTGCAACGCATGTGTTAGGTGCAAGCCGTTACCAGACAAGCGTTTTTTAGTTGGAAAAGGTAAGGACAAACGCACTCGGGAGATTATTGAAGCAGAAAAGATAGCCAGATTAGGAAGTGCCTGTTTAAGCAATCCTTCTGTCAAACTTTCAAAAAAAGAAATTGCTTGCCTACACTCGCAGTGAATTTGCGCATGCTTTGAGATGACACCGCAAAAATGCATGTATAAATTCTTCTGCTTTTCCTTCTAATAAAGTTGTTGGAAGTTAGCACTGTGTGTGTCTACTCATTCTTGGTCCCTTGTTCTGTTTGTGCTATTGTTCCGAATTAAAGCTTCTTTTCTACGGTAGATACTGCGTCCATCGGGAAAAGCTTTCGTTATTTTGAGGACGCACATTCCTTCCTCACATCCATTTTTCCTTTTTATTGCATCTGTATTGTTAAGCATTAAATTCTTTTTGATTCCTTTCTTAACAAATTTAGGTAAACATTGTCCCAAAATACCAAAGAACCTCAAATCGAACATGGAGGCGGACTTATACGAGAATGTCCCAGCATTTCAGTCCGAATAGCAACCACCAGAGGCCGCCCATTTACCTGCTTATCAGGTAAATCACCTTGCAGAGAACATGTCTGGGTATCAGGTACAACTGCTGGTAAAAGGACACCGCTTGGGGTAGTTTAATTAGGGACCGGGGACAAATGCAGGCAAGACAACAAGGATCTAGTTAAGTGCCTAAATGACGGTATAAAGCAGTTTGGAGGCGGTGCCAACATTATTCTGCTTGGAGAAATGAATGGCCACATCGAGGATCTGGATGGATACACAGATTGTAACGGGAAGTTAGTGCTAGACTTTTCTGAACGGCACATCCTAGTTATGGTCAATAGAGAAACTAAATGTGAGGGACAGATCACATGGGAATCCCGTAACAGGCAGACAACCATTGACTACTGTCTAATGTCGCAGGGAATCTATAGCAAGCTCGCACGCAATAATGGAAATAGACGAAGAGGGGAAGTAAAGCCTAGGAAGTGATCATGAACGTATTAGTCTACAGTTGGGAGCCCTAGTCAAAAGAGAACTGCAGCGAAGTCAAAAAGACACAACGCAAAATTAAACGACGATCAAATAGCGCTAATAGCAGCTCACATAGACGAAGCAATCGAGAAACACCGATGGAAAAGTGGGATTATAATAAGTTGAAACTACTCATCACTACAAAAATGAAACAAGTGAGAGGAGTAAACCACTGGAGGGGAAAGAGGAAGCCACGAAGCTGGTGGAATATGGAAATTAAGGAGGCCATCGAACAACGACAGTGGCTTCAAGGGAACACGGAGAAGCAAAGAGGGTGCAGTTATCTGAAGAGGAAATAAGCGAAAAATTGGAACCTTACCGACAAAAGAAGCAGCAAGTTCAGGTCCTAGTCCAGGCTAAACTGAAGCAGTCCTCTGATAAATGGCTGGCTGAAGTTCGCGAGGCAAATAAAGGGGGCCAAGGAAATTCTGGAACTATATAAGCTGGTTGGGAAAAACAAATCAAAGAACGCAGGAACAGATTATAGATGCTGAGGGAAAATGTTTAGAGGGAGACGATGCTGTGAACTACATTACATCATTTATAGCTGCGTGTTTTAGCAACGACAATGGGGTAATCTCCCCAGGTGAGGCGGCAACACAGGACAGCACAATCCAGAACAGCTTAGAACTAACTAGACTTAACTAAAAAAAGGCGGAAGAAAATATTCCTAAAACCACATCAGCAGGGATAGACGCAATTCCAATTAAGCTGATTAATGAACTTGGTCCAAGAAGCAATGAAACGCCGATAAAAGCATTGGAGGCAGTCATGACAAATAAGCAAATTCCGCACAGCTGGAGACAGAGTAAAATGAATTTCATTTATAAATGGAAAGGAGATAAGATGAACTCCCACTACGATAGCATCTCTTATATACAGGCTGGCAATGCAGGTGGTGAAATTAAAAATGCAGTCACGGTTAGAAAGTAATAGAATACTCGGAGAACTTCAGAATGGGTTCAGAAGGGGTAGGCGATTAGGTGATGGCCTGTTCGTGCTTACCCAACGCATAGAAATAGCTAAGGCAGAAAACAGACCTCTGTATTTAGCCTTTCTGGACATAAAGATATTTGGAAAGGAACAATGGTGCCGAGGCTGACTTCCGGGAATGCGGTTTTTTGCTTAAGGGCAGCAGTTCAGTCGAGATTAGACGTAAATCAGAGAGCTGCTGGAAGATTAGCACTAGGGGCCCACGGCAAAACCATAAACGAGGCCGTACAAGGAGATATGGGCTGGGCATTGTTTGAAGCACGAGAAGCTAAGAGTAAAATACTATATTAAGAACGAAGGAGGAAATTGGACGATAACAGGTGGGCAGATAAGGTATTTAAATACTTGTACAGAAAGAGCGTTGACTCGCAGTGGCGGAAAAGAGCTAGAAAACTAGCCAGTAAGTATGCCGGTCATGAGGACAGAGAAAGAAAGAGCATTAACCGACAGGTGAAAACCGCGGAAGTTAAAGACTGAATTAATTCAATGGAAAAGAAACATAGTGCAGAACTATAGTGATACTGCAAAAGGCAGATCAGGAAAGAATTTTTCTATGATAACTCAAGAGGCAGTGCCCTACTTTTTGAAGCTAGGTCAGGGTGTCTTAGAACGCGCAGCTACACGAAAAAAATCAACGAAGATGATGACAGATCTGCAGTGTGTGGTAGATCTGTGGAAACAATTGAACACTTTATACTGGAATGTGATGGTATCCTTTCGGTTGTCGACGCAGGCACAGTCACTCTTCCTGAGGTCCTAGGATTTAAAGACAACAATGGTCATGTACATAAATCTGCAGTGAAAGATAGCAAAAAGTGATTGGAGGATTGGTGGCTGAAAAGCAGAGATGTGGCATCAGGTTAGAAGTGTAGGAAACCGTAGTGAAAGAAGGTGGCGAGTCTTAACGAGAATTAAAAACACAGTTGAACAAAAATAATTAAAGAAAAGCTGAGCATGGTGGCAGTAGACGATATGTGAAATACTTTGGCGATATGTGAAATACTTTGGTAATCCCAGCGCATACACTGTGTAGGATGCAATCATAGGAGGATTGGCCCTTTGGCAGTGATGTCTGAATCATGTTTGTTTCTCGTTCTCTGTTTTATGGTTCGTGACAATGATCTGTTGCTTAAGGACTCTTTCTCTCATTCACGCTTTCAGTCAGCACGAAAACTATGAATGGACTGAGGGTCAGGCTTACGCTCGCAGTTGAAGCATACGGACCGAGTGTCTTCGTCGAGAAGAGGTTTTCATCGCGGAGGGAAGTTCGCGGAAACGCGACCTCTATCGCAGCCAAGAGTTAGAAATGATTGCGGAACGAAAAAATACAGACGGTGCTCCACTTCTTTTCTAAACACGCAATATAAAGGCAGCGGGCCCCATGAACGTGGGGTGTTATCGCTGTCAACTGGCCCCGCGCCGAGTACGAGATGCGCATGGCTCGAGCAACGCGAACTCTGAGAAGCAACCCCCTGCGCCCAATCGCGCAATAAGCAGCGCTTCACGCATAATGAGCGACCGGGGAGGCACGGGCCCACGTATAGAACGCGCATGCGCCTATTCATTGTCCAGCGCAGACTCGACGCGCTAACCGCACCGCCTAGTGTCCCATAGGCAGCTTTGGAACAGCGCTCCGGCGTCTGGCAAAATTTTGGCCATGACTGTACGCCACTCTGATGTGAAGTCTTGCGTTTTCTTGAATTTCCCCCCTTTCACTTGCTTGCGTATGGATTTAATAGAATTGCTAGCACTGCTCTAACTTAAAATCACAAAGCACGGAGTGTCATGCAACATAAATATGTGAAAGATACGCGCAACTACGCAACCACGTTGAGCAACATTTACTATTGGTGCCATTCGTTGTATCAGGTAGCAGATATTAGGTTGGTTTATGGGGTTTAACGTCCCAAAGCGACTAAGGCTATGAGAGACGCAGCAGATATTATTGGACACCGTAGGGCTTGCTCAGCGGCTGTTGCGCTCGGCTGCTGATCGCAAGTTAGCTGGTTCCATCCCGAACGAAATCCAGAAAAACGCGTGTCCTGCGCTATGTGAGTGCATGTTGAAGAACCCCAGCTAGTGTACGTTAACCTGGAGCCCTCCGCTACAGCGTCCGGATTAGCCCCCGTGTCTCTTACACAAGTTAAACCCTCTATATTGCTGCTAATACTACAAAATAAGGATGGATAAATTGATAAAGTTCTTCTTTTTCAGAATAAGCATATTCTTTGTTGCAAGCGACGGGAACAAGCAAGGAAAGGCGGGGTTGGGGGAGCGTAGAGATAAAAGGAAAAAAATAGTGATCGCACAAAGGGGCAATGCAAAAATGTATGCGCTCACTGGCATGCGACAATGATTTTTTCCCTGAAAGATGGTACTGCAATCAAATATAACTGCGATGAAATAATTCCATGCTATGAATATGCGCTGAAATTGTTCTTATACAAAGAAACAAAAATGCTAATCGCCACTAGGCGGCGTCGTCACGCTGTTCCCGGACTGTTGGATCTTAAATTCCGTGAGGCGGCTTATACCTGCATCTTCCTGCCCAATTAGCAATTTTGTTTCAGCAGGTACGTTCAGGTTGGTTCAAATTGCGCAAGAACGTACTTTTCAAATTTTTCTGTCGCATTTCAATTATTGGCGTCTAAGACGACAGGATTACGCTTGTGAACGTTCTTTCATAGAACGCTTTGGCAATGGCATACGTGGAGCATTCACAGCAGTCCGCCTCGGGTACATCGGCTGCAGATTAAGGCTGGTGAAAATCCATTTTCATCAATGAGTGCCCGGCTGTGCGCCCACCAAAGTGGGCATCAGGTGTTGAGACTACACACGCGGACGCACATACACACATCATGGTTATTATGGGGAAAAGAAGCTATACTGCTAATGCCGTAAGAAAAAAAAATGGCTGAGGCTTAACTTGGTTAAGCCTGGAGAATGCGAAGCATCATCGTGTCGCTTAATTTGGAGGCGCACAACCACAGCGACGGCGCGAGGTGGGCCCCCGTTTCTCCACTGTTGTGACGTCATCGTGTCACGTGGCGTGACGTCATGTATCACGTGATTTGGAGGCGCACAACCACAGCGACGGCGCGAGGTGGGCCCCCGTTTTTCCACTGTCGTGACGTCATCGTGTTACGTGCGTGACGTCATGTATCACGTGATTTGGAGGCGCACAACCACCGCGACGGCGCGAGGTGGGCCCCCGTTTCTCCACTGTCGTGACGTCATCGTGTCACGTGGTGTGACGTCATGTATCACGTGATTTGGAGGCGCACAACCACAGCGACGGCGCGAGGTGGGCCCCCGTTTCTCTACTGTCGTGACGTCATCGTGTCACGTGGTGCGACGTCATGTATCACGTTATTTGGAGGCGCATAACCACGGTGAAGGGCTGAAGTGGTAGCTAAAGTAGTATGCTTCACATAAAAAGAAACAACTACCATTTTCTAAGCCCAAGTGGGATTCGAACAAAAGACGGCGCAAAAGAGAAGCTTCGTTTAACGATGCCCTAGGCTACTACTCTGTATGCAGTTGTTGCATAGAATTTCGTGAACCTCCCTGACCCTCCTCGTGCCTTGCTTGACCGCGTCGAATTCAGATTTCTCGGCATACGGCCTCCCGCCAACATCGAACCACCCACCTTTCTTAGCGCGCACATCAAATTTCCGGAAGGCGCGCACGTCAAGAAAGAGCAACCAGTCATGTGCTTGAACTTGCGTAGCATATACCTCCTGCCCTGAAATGCAGTGTTTCTCAACAGTAACCTCTCTGAACGCAGCGGTTTTGCGTGTTTATCCATCATTCGGCTTTTACGCATGCTGAACAGTCCCATGAACACGAAAAGTTCGCATTGAATTCCAAAGTCTTTTATCACAGGCAGCAATCTGATAGCGTAAGGCGTGATCTCAGTGTCTTCTTTAAGAGTCTGCTGCAGTGTGTCCCAAAAAAAACGCTGCATCAGGACAAAGCACAAGTAATTTCATTGTTCAATAGTTCATCGTTGCCACACAGGTAGCAATTCACTGAACACGGCCCAAGCGTCCCACTGATGCAAATACACGTTTTAACGGGTAAGGTCAACGTTTGAATTCTAAAAAAAAGGTTTTTGTGGCCGATTGAATCCGCTGAAGTCGCTTTATGGACTGGTGTCAAGAAAGGATAGGTAAAGCTGCAAGTGCATAGGTAGAGGAAGTAATCAGCGGTCAGAACTTTGTCATCTACCTCCTGGAAAGGCCGCACAGTATTTCAAGGAAACGCGAAGAATGACGAAACCGACTGTATCGCAACAGAATTCTCTTTAGACTATGTTCAGAAAATACACATGAGCGCTTCGCTTATTAAGCACAGCTGCCAGGAAAGGGTGGATTGTGGCTTTGAAAAATAAAAACCTTAAAAAGTTGATGGACAAAAAGTGCCCGACAAATTCAGCATACCCCATCAAGCGAGCGAAAATTGTGCCTACTCTAAGCCTTGTTTAGATAACGGTGCAGCAAAGTCACGAAAATTCTGTGCTGCTCCCGTACCTACTTCCTGCAGCAATGCTGCAGCAGTTTCAACAATGTCGCAGCGAAACATCGCAACGAAGGTGTTTAATATTTGTGTCCGAGTAGGATTCAAGTGCTGCCATCCAGACCAGGCCTGATTTTGTTTATCACGCTCCCTTTATCAAAGCAAAACGATGCGACGTCATCAGCATAGGCCGAAGTCTTAATTTTACCTTGTACTAGCAAGAAGCCATGATTAGCTGTGTTTTTGAAGGTATTGATGTATATCGGCCCGAAAGAAGGAAGCCAACAGCCACGAAAAGAAAGGTGCATAGGGGATGTTTTTATATTCTTGATTTAATTTGTGCTGTTCATCAATGGGAGATTAATAAGTAGGTGTTTAAAGACAAGTGATTAGAGAGCATACGAGAAGACAACCCCATGCTGCCGGTGGGTTCCGAAGCCACGGCTTCCGAATTTCGCGTCCGGTGCTCTACCAACTGAGCTACTGCGACGGTGTCGAATCCTCTGCTTTCAGGGGTATTTGTATGTGTTGTGACCAAGTCTTCAGAGTATTCTCCAGCGTTATCTATGGCATCCGGTTATTTTTCATTCTGCTTTTTAATGCGTTATCTTTAAATATTAGCCTGTCATTCTCCTCTTGATGAGTACGACAAAATGTTTTTCAAAAACGCTGGCGGTTTAGCATTGCTGGGCATGAAAACTGTGCGAAAGCGCCGTTTTTCGTACGTATACACCGCCGCCACGTACAGTGTACCTCCACGTACCGCCACGATTGAGGTTTCCAATGACCAAGGGAGCCAGTTACGTTCGTTTTCAATGTTAATTTCCCTAACGTAGGCCCATGGCCTATGCTCCCGTTAATCGTTTCTGCAGCAGTGTTGCCCATGCCAACGCAGGCGGCGCATATCTCTCTTTCAGTAGGGTCATATAGACCAAAGCACGAATATTTCTTTCATAGCAGTATTAGCGGACAAAGAAGACGATGTGCAGTGCACAGTGCTAGAATTTGTTGCAGTTTAACATGAGGCGTGTTCGGCTGCGCAAGAAATTCAGCAGTGTGAAACCGAAAGATATAAGCGGGCCTTGACAGGGTCTAAGTCCCGTAGGTTTCTGGATGGCCAACCGTCTCCTCAGGCACTGAGTGATGAAAATCAGACTACTCAATGAGACTGGCAAAGCAGGTCATATACAGATGTGCCTCGTAAAGGCATTTGATAAGGTTCGCCACGATTTCTTATTTGCGGTCTTAGAGCATGTAAATACTGGAGGCGTTTTGCTTTGAGCAATAAGACTTTGCTATAAGTAATTTGATACTATTGTTAACCGAGAGCTAACCAAATAAGACTGTGCTATAAGGAGTCCTATACTAGGCTAATTGTTAACCAAGAACAAACCAGACCTATACAACTGAAATTATCTGTTTGCCAAGGCTCTCTATTATCGCCTTTGTTGTTTCCCGGAATCTTGAACCCTTTTTGCCTCCGTGCTATTAACAGCACAACTATCTGTGGTTTCTTCCCGGCACAATGTGAGATTAAGATTTTAGCCTATGCTGATGATGTCGCCCTCTTTTGTTCTCACAAAAAGAGTGCACTTCAAGCATTACATTTAACTGAACAGTTTTGTGAGTTATCAAGTGCGGCTCTTAATTTAGATAAATATAAGAGATTTCGTTGGGTCATTGGGGTGCGAGGTAGAGTCAGTTAGGTGCCATAAGATGGGAGTGAGGCGCCCTTCAGTAAAATGTGGTTCCTCTGCACCAAATTCGCAACAGTGGAGCCTACTAGGATTCACAGATAATGTCCATGAGGCAACAAACCAGGCTTAGATGGATGTGGAACTGTCGGTGTTTGCTTGGGCTGAAGTCTTGAACATTTGTTTTGTTTGTAAAAACTGACTGGTCCTTAATAGATTTTGTGAAAGCCTTCGACAAAGTCCCGCATCGTCACCTACTACTCAAACTGTCGTCTTAACATGGAGCCTTGTGTGCTCACCTGGACCAGCAATATCGTAACCAATCGTCACCATTTTGTTGTCACCAACTGCCACTCATCAACTCTCTCTCATGCCCGGTCAGGTGTTCCCCAAGATACTATACCAAGCCTCCTACTTTTCCTCATTTATATTAACGACCTAACAAGCAACATAACATCTAACATACGCCTGTTTGCCGACGATTGTGTGATGTACCGTTCCATAAATAACTTGTCAGATGTTACCGCCTCCGAGAACGATCCCCTCAAAGTGCAAGAGTGGTGCGCTACCTGGCTCACGAAACTAAATGCCAATAAAACATTTTAGTCTCTTTCCACCGCCGACGTAACTACTCATCTACTAAATGCCTTCTTCACGGTTGTCCTATAACCGAAACCGACAGTCTCAAGTACTTAGTCATTCATGTCTCCAGTGACCTATCCTTATCCAGTCATATTAGTCGCACAAATAACTCGTCTATCGCTTCCTTGGCCATTTACTGCTTAAAATTGCCATAGCACCCCCTTCAATAAAGCAAGCTAATCACGTATATATAGTTTTTTACTCCTAAACTAGAGTGCCCACATTCTATACTCGATCCCCACTAAAGTAACTTGTCTAATTTACTGGAATCTATTCATAATCATGCTTAGCGACTCATTCTTTCGAAACACTCCCATCGCTCTACCGTAACCAAACTAAAATCTGAACTTGAACTTTGTACTCTAGTATACCGCCGCAAAATAGCTCACCTTCCTTTTCATCACAAGATTTTTTTCCCTGCCGCCACGCGACAATGTCTTCATCCATCAAACAAATCGTATATCCCGTCATGACCCCTCCAAAGCCATCTACCCCGGCGCGTACATACCACAACATTCCAAAAATCACTTTATCCGTACTGCCAAGGACTGGAACGAAGTTCCCCGCCATATTGCTTTCCTTAAAAGATCTTCAACAATTCAAGACTGCTTGGAAATCTTTCTTTTTTATCTTTTTATCATATCGCCGTACTCCCCGCCTACCCCTCATGCAATAACACTTAAATGGGGCCTTTGATGACCTAATTAATAAATAAATAAACTGCAGGTGATGCACATATTATTGGCTACCTTCAAATAGCGCTCCCAATGGGAACCCATGCACCACGACACCCTGTTTATTTCTCTAGAGTGTGGTAGATTAGGCCTTGTCCATTTAATTGTGCGCCAGCTTGTTTCGCAATTTTTATTTTTCAAATCGACAAACCACCCTTTTTTACTAGCTGTGCTTATTACGCTTCTTAGTACCCATTTGCCTTCCCTATTCGCACCGACTGGACACACTCGTGAGGGGCATTTATGGGGATTCCTTAAGCAAGTTGCTGACACTTTCGATTTCCTCACTGTGCGCATTTCTTTACATTACCTGTAGAGCCTCTGCACAACGCAGACGACTCAGGTACCAACAGAGTATTTGTTACCTATACGGTTGCATCAGTAACCTGTTCTGGAGTTTCTTGACAGCACTAGTTTTAAAACTCGCTTAGTGAATGTGCATTGCATCTGCTGCACAAATGTTCTTTAAATTGCACATATACATGCTACCTGCCAACACATAACCTCATGCTAAAGAGATGTTTGGGCCATGGACGGTGAACTGCCGTCTGTACAATGCGCTAAAGACCATGGATCATCCTTTTATTCTGTGCAATGAATATATTGTTCTTCTGAGACATATTTCAGCGAACTCTTAAGAACGACATTGAAATCGCACCTTGCGGTATAAGTTTTTTGCCTCTGGAGAAAAACTGCATTGTGCAGTGGGATCTATTATGTTGCTGGGACTATTTATTCTATGGTAGACCCGTATGATAGACCGCCATGCCAGATCACCGTGGTCATCGATATATTTGTTCTGTGAGCAGTGCGCTTTGGTGCGGGAAGTATATGCTGCCCTGGAAGAACCACCCAGCTGGTTCCTCTATCTAGATGCATGTGTGTGCCTCCCAGACTTCTGATGTATGGGAAGGTGGGGACGTGCGGGGGTATGGTGGGCTTGTATTAGGCATCTTGGTGTTTCGAAGCATAAACGTACCCAGATTTTCATTTTTGGCATAATTTCCATGCGACAAAAAAAAAACCTAGTGCTCTTGCGCAGCCGCCTGCGAAGCTGATCTGTTCCCGCCGCTGCGTACTCGACTCCCAGTAGTCGATATTTATTCGATTCCTTTTCATTTATTTCTTTCACTTGGCACAAACACACAAACACTATAGTGGGCACAAGCTTTCCCTTACCCTGGTACGCGGCATCTCTGGGATGGTAATGCTCAGAAAATGGATCTCTGACCTCACCCTGAGCAGAGGGAAACACCTTGCGCCATGCGCTCTTGTACGAAGCTGGCCTTCCGCTATGTAAAAAATCATCATCATCATCATCATCGTCACCACCATATTTGGATGGAGCTTTCTTCACTTCACTCCAGACGTACAAATAAGGCTAACCGAAGGAGAAAAGTGAGCGTTCCTCTATTATTTTTTCCTTTCTGAATCTTACCAACAATCATGTCCACCCTGTCTCTGTGGTGTAACGTAAATGTTCATCTGTAGCAGTTATTAAGTTTTTACTGGAACCAAACCATACTTCTCTAATCGCATCGAAACCAAGCTTGTACTTTCGCAGGCATTTCGTTCGCATCAATTTACGCACGATGAAACCTGAGTAAATGATGTCAGGGATATATCATTCCTCCGCAGTTTGTTATCAACCGCAATTAAAAAGCCATAGCCATAATTGTACTTCGGGTGCACAGTACTAGCCCACTTTGAAGCCCATAACAGAAACTGTTAATTTCTTCACAGCCCGCCCCTGTCAACCGAGGTATCTCTTCTGCTCAGGCCATACTTTATGAAGCCACTTGTGGTCAGAAGGACAACGGCAGATTTTTCGGCTACAACATACTATGCGCGGGTCAACCACTCTAGAGAAGACTTCTCACGGAGCTGCGAAAGCGAAAAGTACACGTGTGAAAAGATCACAGGCGCACGGATCCTTACAGTCTCTCCCGCCTTCTACCAACCGTTCTGTTTTCAAGGTAACGCAAGCCACTCACCTGACTTGTCTCGAGGACCTTCAGAGTGCTCAACCTCGACAGCGCCGTCGAAGTGCTCGTGTCATCTACACGGCTGTCGTTTAGACAAATGCGCTACCATCAACAGCATCACAGCCAGGCGGCTCCCAACACGTCGCAAAGAGAGCGCATACACAGTATAGCGCTTGAGCAGTGACCCAAATACGTGCCGCGCAGACCTACCTGCGACCACGGTCGGCTTCAGCAGCGCGTATCCGAGCCATTAATTAGCGAGTCCGAAACGGCTGCATCGTGCGTATGTCAATCGAACGCTTGACTGGTTCGGCGACTTCCGTGGTGGCGCCGGAGTGCCAGTCAACTAACCCCTCCCGGGATAGCCGCAGGGCTCGACGGCAGGGAGGCTGGGGGCCGGGATATATGAGTCATGGCGGGGCAGTGACCTTTGGAGCTGACGACACTGACACGTCGATGTAGTTTTTGTCTTTAGAGACACGATTGGGATAATTTCTTTTTTTTTTTTGTTCAAGTTCGTTTCGTTGCCCTTACTGACTTCACGCTTTATTACCGGAAGCTCTGACAACAACTGACCTTAGAGGGCGCGGCCCGCCATTGAAAAGCGGGTTAATTCTTTAGAGTGATGAGGAAGCAATGGAATGGTGTTGCTGACACAATGTCGTCGCTGTGCGGGGCTCTTTCCTCCCGTTTTCAATGGCAAGGCTGGAGCATTGTGCTTATCTGTGAAAAGGTGCCATTGCTCCAATTTTCAATATGTATTTCTGCTTCAGCTTAATTAGTATAAGGTACTGTTCAAGCTTAACAGTTAACCACTCCCTAATAGAAGCGCGCAATGAGAATTATATTTCCCGTAGCTTAGCAAAGCGCATTATAAGCATGAAATATCTGAAGAAAGGTTAACCCATAAAGCGGCAAGCTCTCGCGAAGCCTTGGTCGGAAATTGTCCAATTCAGATGAGCATGTACTACATCAAATGGAACTATGCACACTAGGTCACACGGCGTATCAAAAGTTCCAAATTTTATGCCTGCGTTGCTCTCAGCGCTTTATACCTTAAAATTATATCTCGCCTTCTCTTGCAGGGTAAAAAACGTGTCTCACGAAAGCAACATTACCAGGAACAGGCAATGCTATGCCAGAGCCAAAACTTCCACTTTTTTTGTGTCCGGGAAACACCAAAATGTGCGGCAGTTTCTTTGTAATTGCATATTATTATTACTGGGCTCCAGCAACCCGCATCTAGCCACAGCAGGTGCGAAGCAGCACTTCGTTATTTTCGCACAACTAGTGAAATGAAGGTTCTGCCGAGAACAAGTATTTAGTGACACCTAGGTTGGCCTAAATTTCAAAAGTATCTTCCTTCCTCGAGGAGTTTCACCAGAGTATCATATGTTGGTCTTCATGACTTCATCTTTGCGCGAGGGCATCTTGTCCAAAGTGCGACTTGTCTAACCTGCTTAATTTGTACAAGGAAGGGTGTTTAGGGCCTGATTTCCGAAGCATTTCGCCCCAGAATATAAAAAGCACTAGAGCTCAGGATAGCCCTTTAAGGAATACGTACTAGACGGCTGAAGTGAAATTACGCGCATATACGCCTATTTCCTAATGTGCAAAGAGAGATTGCTTTGCAACCAGTCCAGGAATGTATATTTCGCTGGTTCCATTCCATACAAGCTGAAAGTATAAAAACAATATATTGTGTTTTGTTCATAGACAACACTCTGGTTTCCTTTATAACCAGACAATATACCGCATGTTTCAGCGAACCCTTCCAAAATTTTCAAAGATAGGCTTTTCGGGGTGAAAAGATGGCTTTCGCGACATGGTATTACCAGTGTTGGCGGACACCAAAAAACCGCTGAATCGTCTTCTGTAGTAAGCTCCTTAAATAATCTTTAATACTCAATTTTTTAATTAGTAGAGTTAGGCGCCAGTTGCAATTAGAGATTTGTAGCCGGTCGCTACTAGTAGCCATATCAGTGTTTAGAATTTCGAAAACGCGATTATCCTTGGCACCGTGGCTCAACCAAATTGGGCTTTTTCGACTAGTTACGTGCACTGGAGGGGTTGCTTTACCTGCGCGCTTCCGAAAGTGCATGTATTCTCGCACGATGTAGCCAAATTTTATCGAGCCACAGCGGCGATGTAATTGCGTTTTCAAAATTTTAAAAACTGATATGCTCATTACTAACGACCGGCTACAAATCTCTGATTGCAACTAGGCACCTAAAACTAATAGTTAAAAAGTTAATTATTGAAAATTAGTTAGGCAGCATACTAAAGACGATTCACCGGTCTTCTCCTGTCCGCCAACACTGGTCATACTTTGCCTCAAAAGGCATATTTTTACCCCAAAAAGCCTATTTTGAAAATTTTTGCAAGCGTTCGCTGAAACACCTGCTATGAAGTGCCTTCTGTTTCCTCTTAGACGTCGTGCTTAGGACCAGTGGCGGCTTTTGATTCTTTTCCGGTGCGACTATAATACCAAGTTCTGTTTATTTCACCATCAAGCTCACAACACAATTAGCCTACTGTTCTTAACAGGGATATAAACGCCGTGCGTTTATATGATGCGAAACGCTTCTTATCAATATGACCCTTCCTACAGCAGGGCAAGAAAGGTACGGATTATTTCTAGCAGGCAAACAACGGAAACAAATAAGACCTAGACAGGCACAGCTCTGTGTCTAGAAACAAACCCACATTACTATTATCGAACAGCTGACCAAGATTAATTTTGGGTCAGTTCCGTCAGAACGACTGCAATAGGCAAAATATATTCTATGACAAAAGCTTCTGTTCGAGCTGGAAAAACTTCTTAAGACTTTGACATGTCACCGGAAGCCCATACAAAGGTCTGATACATTTCGGCGCCCTGGCTTTAACTAACTTATTAAGTGACGAAAATCTCAAATTGTATTCAAAGCGAAGCATGAAATGTCTTCTTTCTCTGGAGGAGATGACTCCAACGTAATGCTTACCTTGTGAACAACTCAATTGTAGCTCAAAACAAGGCTGGACCTAAAACCGGTCCTTGGCCAACCGCATTAAGAACCCTTTACTGTGGTAATATGAGATATTTTTGTCGAAGGATTGTTTTTCTTTCAGTAGGTAGCTTAAAAAGAAATCAATTCAAAAAATTTTTATACCATACTGCACTAGCGTTTGTAATGTTGTTGTGTGTTCAAGCACTTTTTTTCTATTATAAAAAGAAAGGACCCCTATTTTTATTAGCAGGCAAGGAGAAACAAAGCTTGAGACTATGTGACTATAGCCAAAGCTATTGACCTATAGTTTCTAAACTCATCCATGCTGACATTCAGACGTGACATTACCTCACTACCTGTTGTTTCCTAATTCATTCTCAACAAGCTTCTGCAGGACTTTATTAATACATTAATAAGTGAGACAGGGTGGTAGCTGCCTTCGTAATTTTAATCACTACATTAGGAATGCAGGCAAACGCACACTAAGGCAATGTTCGCGGTACGTCTTTCATGAGGCATTGCATTGCTTATTATTTTTGCAAGCATTAATGGGAGGCAGTAGGTGTTGTCATTACCTGCTTCCACGTGCATGTCATCATATCATATGTTCTTGTTAGTAATAAGGTTCTGGAAGATGGTTTTCAAGAGACTGTCTTTGTTGTCCTTCAAAGAAGTTTCAAGAGCACAAGTAATCTTGACAGGCAAAGAGCACTAGCGTGCTCTGAAAGGTCGGTACCGCTTAATGCGAAATTAATATTCAAATTGTTAGCTGGGTTGGAGGCGGACATTGTTTAGAACCTGCCATAATTTTTTGTTGGCTGTTGTGATTTTTTATTTAAAATGCAAGGTACCTTGAAATATGAAATGAATAGCTGTTTTATTCCCATAAAATCGGCATACACACGGCGCGTGTTCTGTAGGAAAGGCAGTGAAGTATGTGTGACGCGCCGCGCTTGGATGCATGAGAAACAGCACAAAACAGTTCGCAAAACCTATTTTAGCTTCTGACAGAAATCACTACGTCTGCTGAGTGCTCAGTGATTGGTTAGAATTCTTCCACACCAGCCCCATTTCAGTGCATGAAAAATATGTTAGCCCCTATTTGCCGATATTATTTTCTGGCTCTGTAAAGCGTTGCCTGCTAGGGCTGGAATATATCCCCACAGCAAGTCTACGTAAGTGGTCAAATTTCGCTTCCGTTATTGTTTTTTTTTCTTTACTTCGGGCTTACAGTTCAGTTTCTTTTACCCCTTCAACCTCTCTTTCAGATATGGCTTAGTGAGCATGGCGCATGATAGCCTTCGATGCTTATGCGCCACTAAACCTGACAGAGCACAACACACCTGTAGTTTATCACTAGTCATATTAGCCTAAGCTGAAATGTAGGGCGCCTAAGCATTGTAATTAAGTATGGGCTGGAGATTTAGTTGCACCGTGTTTCACTTACTCTCTAATGTATATGATGGTCATTTATATTTCATTTCAATTATTTTAATCCCTGAAATATTTAGTAAGAGTTTTTTTATTACAAAGCAATGCAGTCTACAGCGCCCTTTAAACACGGAATGGAAGCCACAGAGGGGAGCGAGTAGTAGAACTTAAATCCTCTTACCTTGGATAACCTCTGTCCTCTTAGCTTGGCATTCATTCCACTTTAATAGAAACCTGTTGTGCAAGTGCACTGGCCTTCATTGCCGCCCTAATTGGAAGTGTTTTCTGTATTGAACGGAATCGGACCGGATACTCAACACGAAACCCTAAGAACGAAACTGTAATTTGAAACCCGGCATTTCTAACGCGTCCGCGTTTTAAGGTTAAAAGGTTTATAATATTGGTCTACCTTTACTATTCTTCTCGATTGAGTGAAGCACGTCGAGTAAGTATCGAAACGAACTCTGAGGAAACTAACAAGTTCCGGCTCGTTCCTTCTACGAGTTAAGCTTATTTGTGCATGTGCAAAGTGTTCCATACTCCTATCACGTCATTCTGCAGTTACGAATACATCTATTCATCAAAGCGATTGCTTTAAGGAGCTGTATGATTAACGTTACACTGGTCCTTACGCATCACAAAGACTTTTTTTATTTGCATAAACAAGAAAGGAGAGATTGGTGCCGCATATCTGCTCCTGCTGTTCCTTTTCACCATAAAGGACTATGTGCTGTAGACATGTCTCTAGGCCATTTCGAACATATACGTTTTCATTTTGTTGTCGTAATAAGAAATTAGAAAAATGTGTTATTTGTAAGTGTGGCATAAAACAGTATTGTAATTAAAGCTAGTGTCTTTTTATGCTCTGGGCGTAACAATGTTACAGTAGTTGTCTGAATTTTTGAAACTATGCCGCTGAAACTATTATGCCGCTCTATTCGAGCTGCTTTTTAGCTCATTTGCACACTTTATAGAGGAACTGTGGCTACCCTTTTGATTCGATGTATTATCTCCGTAGTCAGGCTGATGGTGATGATGTCCTCCTATTATTCATGGGATATTTATCTGGTTGTGGTAATATTTTCTGGTTACATTGTACTTTATTTTGCTGTGTTTTTGCCTCCCTCCTCCTGTACTCTCCTCAATTGTGATGGCATTTATAGGCATTTGAATGAATAAAAAAATAAATCATGGATATTCATCATTTTTATTGTCTTGCAGTTACACCATTAAAAACTAAGCACAAAAGAATGTTCTTGTTTCGCACGGACTGCCAGTAGGAATATCAAGTCGATATCTTCAAGGCAGGCAAGTAGGGCTTGAAAGCTGGGTTTGTTGGTCTTCGCTCGACGGCCTTCCAGATCTTGCGTGTTAACGCATGCATCTACTGCTTCGGCATTTCACGTCCCCGTAGGCAGCGTGTGTCTGGATGTAACAGCGCTCCTTCTCGGATAGCTAGTGCCGCAATGTAGCAATACTGCCTGGAATACACGTATGAATTTTTTTCTCTTTTTCTCAATGATTTTGCTTTTCTTCCTTTTCAGTTTATTTTATTTTTCACTGAATATGTTTCTACAGGTGATTATATGTATTAATGGATGCATGAGGCTAAAAAACTTGTTATGGCAAGAAGGCTTCCCATCCTTTTGAGCGGTTACCTCGTGCTTTAGGGTGCGAATAAAGCCGATCACACTAATTCTTAAAATGTTCATTACAAGTAATGTCTTCATTCAAATCTAGTAACAGCGACTTCAACTGTACCTACTTTCACATAATCTAGCATCGTCACGAAAAATAACGCAAAAAATTTGGCACATGCACTTCAGACTGCTTACGCGTGAGATTTCGAAAGCAGCAACTGCAGAACAGCACAATGTAGACGCACCGATTAGTGCTGCGCATCAATCCGATGCTGCCGTGCCTTGTGACTGCGAAGCCAATGCGAGACCCATTTATAGCTTGATTGCACTGTGTGGCCACCTGGATTACCGGTGCCCACTACTCTGCGCTTGGTGGCGTAGAATGATGACACACGCACTGCAGAGGGTCGGACGCTGGCGGCCGAGAATCTTGATCCACATGCCCAAGCAATTCATTGTGGTCATGCGCAGATGCGTTGATCACGGCGACGAGGCACGGAAATGAAATTCAGTGCCGCGCCGAAAGTTTTCTGATATCCTCCAAATTTCGCACCATAGACAGAGGACGGTGGATTGCTCTTGTGCTATTTAGACATACAGTGCTTTCGCAGTCAAAAAATACAAAAAACGACGTTTCGACACACGCACTAAGCTCCCATGCGGGAGCCGGAGCAAAAATTAGTTCCTCATTTCGGCCGACACCGCTTTGTTCTGCGTCATGCTACAACCCGACTGGAGAGGCTACGATCAAACGCTTCATAACAGATCAAGTTTTTTTGTGTGGATAAGGTTGTCTTATTTCTGGCAGTTGGCAGCTGCACATTTCAGCCTGTTGAAAACAAATATAGAAGGCCGTGGTTTACATAGTTTTTGTTACTGGCGGACAGTGCTGACAGGGATATGGCTGCTTGCCACACCTTTCCGCTGAGTGACGCCGATGCTTATACAGCATTACATAAGGTCGTAAACAAACGGCAGCGATACGAAACTACGTCTGCTTGCTCGTCCCTACCCTTCACAGCTCACATTCACCTCGTATTGAAACTCGTAGTACTTGATTATGCAGTTTCACAGCTCCCGGTCGCTTCTGTTGCACGAAGCCTTTTTCCCGCGCAAAAGAGTCTATCAGCTTCGTAACAGCCAGTGGTGGTGCTCTCACTAGCCTTAGACGACATCCTGCGCTTCTGAAATCGAGTGCTATTGAAGTCGAGGTCTTCTCGCGTGGCTTTTGTGCGCTGCTATGCTGTCTCTTTCTCAGCAGTTGGTAAATTGAGTTTTCATGCCCACAGCGCACATTTCTAGCAAGAAGACTGTCGTGTGCAAATTTAGGAACTAACGGGGCGTTTTGAGGTATAAAGTTCGTTTTCCTCCCTCATGGGCCGGTTTTTGTTCTTGGAGTGTGAAAGAAAGAAAGAATTTTTTAACTAATAGCAGCTGCGTTTCTGTTGATAATCAGAACAATCCAGGACCCCCAAAGAGACGCAGTTGTTCTGAAGCTTTCATTATTTATTTATTTATTTGTTTATTTGTTTGTTTGTTTATTGGTTTATTTGTTTATTTGTTTATTTGTTTATTAGTTTATTTATTTATTGCCCTTTATGAGACGCCGTAACAAGGTATGAAACCAGTCTCACTTTACGATACGAGTTGTTACTGGGAAATAATAATGTCAGGGACATCAAAGAATGTATTTAAAATCTAATCGAGAGCAAAATTCGCCCTAGTTGCCTTTGCACCATTCGGTATGACTTCTTTCACAAAGCATAAGGCGCTTTGTTATAAAAACCTTTCTTGTTGCCAGCTTTCCGTTACTACAACTTCAGTGGCAGTTTAATGATTCACTTATTTGCCGGTAACGTTTCTTCCAATATGAGCTTTCACTACTGCAACCTGACTGCTGCATACGAGACTCAAGCACAGAGGAAACCATGTCCATGGCTGCATGACCGCAGTTTTGAAACTCAGCGTGGGCAAGGAGCTAGTTCTCCGATCCCTCTGGCTCTCTATCCGAGGTCTTGGCGTTTTCTGGCTTGCAGAAGTCATCCAGGGTGCCATTGGCGTCGCGGCGCCGGTACTCGTCCACCCAGCGCACGAAGCGCGAAACCCTCGTGGATCGCATGGGCGTCCCGGTGTCGCCGCACTTGCGCGGCCCACCCGAGATCACGCCCTCCAGGAACCAGGTGCCGTTGTCGCTGCGGCGCACCACGGGTCCACCGCTGTCACCCTGCGTCGTGAAAGTAGGCGTATGCGACTACTGCCGCATATTGCGCGGGAAACAAATAAACAAAACTGACTGCGAACTCCGGTTCACCCTGGTAAAGATGATCGGGAGGTTAAAGTGCAAAAATAAAGAGCCTTACATTTATTGTGTCGATAAATACCTCGTGTTTGTTTTATAAAAAACAGAAAATGCTTCTCTTTCAACTGTCCCAGAAGACCAGTCCCAATCAAAAACATCCAGACGAGACGCGTCTATAATAAATTACTGCATTGTAATGGCTGAAATTTAATACCTTTTAGTAATTTATAACAAAACAAATTCTTTTATGGCTTAGTACCTTAAAGATGTCAAGAATTATACATACAAGCAGTACAAATAAACAAAAGTAGTTAGTCACTTTCTATAGTTCCTTTCTTAACTGCGAACAAGGCATCCACGTTTCGAGCGACCAAGCGGAGTGACTAAGCGGAGTAAAAGAAAGTAAAAGAAATGGTAGCTTAATCGTTCCAGGCAGCAGGCCGATTCCTGGGACGGTGGATGAACAAAGACTTGCTGAAGCACCGACTTGCTGAAGTGAAATACAATAAGGCGGGATTACATGACGCATAGAACGATTAACTTCATCATCGGATGAAGACTGAAGCACCGGTGCTTCAATATTTTGCCCCTACAAAGGCGAAAAATCATTTTATCATGTACAAGACTGCTGTGCCCTCATGTACGTCTGCAGAGCGTCTTTTAAGCATGACCAAATGCACTCTCTCAGAGCGGAATATTTTCGCTGCCTAATTGATTCTTACGTTCTTGCAACAGCTGAGACGAGTGTACTTCCCCGCGGAACTAAAAAATGATTTCGAATATATTACTTTTCGATATAAATATTCCGATTTAATGTCAGTGTACCCCGCCGCAGTGGCTCAGTGGTTACGGCACTCGGCTGCTGACTCGAAAGACGCGGTTTCGATCCCGTCCGCGGCATCCGAATTTATATGGAAGCGAAATTGTAGAGGCCCGTGTTCTGTGCGGTGTCAGTGCACGTTAAAGAACCCCAGGTGGTCAAAATCACCGGAGCCCTTCACTACGGCGTCTCTCATAGCCTGAGTCGCTTTGGGACGTTATACCCTAATAAACTAATAAATAGGGGTGTGCGAATATCAAATTTTTCGAATACGAATCGAATACGAATACTTGGTTCCGAATACCGAATCGAATATCGAATAATCAAGGACAGACGCATTTAACCACTACAAAACATTATTTGAGCACCCAAGAACATCACAGTTCAACAATCAGTGATGAAATGAACACAAAAGGTTTGTGTGGCTGCACAAAAACTATCAGTCTCGAGCATTATTCTTGGAAGAGGCAATATCAGAGAAGATGGCTAGTACACACCATTGATTAGGGCTAGCTCGCCATAAGCACAAGCGCGTTGCTGGGATGAACATAATAGGTTGTCGTGAAGGAAAACTGGCTGCTCCACATGATCAGGCAGAAGTAGTTCCCTTCTAGCTGAAACGACTTCTCCAGCCAAAGAAAATGCCCTCTCACTTGGCACTGAACTGGCACATATTGCGAGGTATTTCGTGCACAGCTCTGACTATAGCAGCTTCTCAAGTATAGCCACAAAGAAGTTCACCAGCGCAGTCAGCTACTGCATGACCCAACTTTACGCATTGCTCTGTGCGCCGCCAAGTTGTTGTCTCTCTGTCGATAGGACTTGCGAACCGAAATGAACGCCGGTGCTCGCAATATAATATTCGGCTAGATACAAATATTCGCGTCGGGTCGAATATTCGAAGCAACACGAATACATGGATTTCGAATCGAATACGAATACTAAAAATATAATATTCGAATTATATTCGAAAATTTCGAATATTCGCACACCCCTACTAATAAACCAAACCATTTTCAGTGTTTTTCTGAACATAATTTTTTGCTCTCATCTAACTATACTTCTCCGTTCGAAGGAAAGAAATTACTATTGCAATTTATTTACCTTTTAAAAATGGTTCCAATTTAGCTCAGCTAAGCGTGATTTAGCGAAATGGCCCCGACGACGTAGACGGCTCCGGCCCATTCGCTCTGTCCATTGCGAAAACTGCAATGCGAATGCCGCGAGAGCGGCGCCGGCTCCTTTTTGCAGTAAACGGCGAGTAACGTCGTTAGTAACGTGGACACAGCTGCATTTCTTTTTCTAGTGAACCACCTCCAAGAATAGTAGTCAAATATGCACTACTTAAGAGTTTTTTCGGCTCAAGGTAAACAAACCAAAGGGAATAAGAACGGCCAAGAACACTTCACATTTGAAATCACTCTTAAGGACCATTTCGATGATTCGGTCAGGCAGTGTACTGATCTGATAATCAACTTTCATTCTATCCAGCATGCAGACCTTCTGCACAGTACAACATAGCGTGCGAATGAATTTCGAATACTCATCCAAGCACTCCTCCTGTACTGCGAAAATTTAGCACGGACTAATAAAAAGATGACGGATGGTCATGGCAGAGCAAAATGCAAATTAGGTGCGCTAGTACTTCAGTTTGCATTTCATTTTGTTTTTAGTTTCACGATCGGTTTTCCAGGTCAAGCAGGCTTCACACAAGGATCGGCGAAATGTGCGACTGGGGGCCTTCGTCCGAACGGACTAACACTCCCTCTTAACGGTATGACATGATAGCGTCAATGCGTTAATGTCCATAAATGCGGAATGCTCATTCTCTACTTCACCTTCTTTATCACTGGGAGTCCTCATACCACTCCTGGTGCAGTTATGCAGCGGTTAAGCGATGCGCCACTGCCCTGCGATGGCAGATGCTGCCATCGGTGGGACTTGTGAGACCCAAGTGTCTCTCTGCTCGGACAGCTGCCGCCTTCCAGGGTGGGCAGTTCACTGAATCCGGTGGGCAGGTTGTGATGAAGTCACAAGGCTGCGTGACATAGGTGGCCCAGCCACCAGCCTAGCAGGGCGACGTTGGTCAAGCTCAGCCATACAGACAGTGCCGAAAGTAGCGAGACAGTGGCGAAATCGGTGAGCGATGGTGTCAGTGCTAGAGCACTAAAAGCGAGTTCTTAATGTCTATTGTAACTAAGGCTGCAGTTTCGGCAAGTTTGATCCAACTCAGTGCCTGTGTTGCGCGCTCTGTGTGTTCTCTCTTCACGCGCCATTATATTATCTCTACTTGGGACGACTACTGCATACACCTATCCTTGGCACGCTCCCTAGCAATCTCTGGCATAGCCCTGTTTTTGTTCAAAACGCGAAAGGAGTTATTACACAGCGCTCTCACTCTCTGCAAACTTAACCTCCTAAGCCAGTCGGCTCAACAAAAACTGCCACCTTGTTTTAGGATGCCAACAGCAGCCGTGCACTAGTAAAATGCAATTGATAGTCAAGGCCACCGCCACCGCCTTAATAGCTGATAGGACCCTTACTAAAGGCGGCGCTGTTCGCATATCGCACTTTTTACACGATTCAGCCGGCGCGCGGCAAGTTAAATAAATGCGGGCTTTGTATAGTAAACGCGGAAAGTGCTCTATGCCAAGAATGACGTGGTTGACACACGCATTGTTACAAAACATTCCAAGTACAGGTTTCGCAAGGAGCCACTAAGTGCTGAAACTGTTCCGGAGAAGCAAGAGTCCAACTGCACATGCTAGCTTGAATTGAGATGGGAACAGAGCGAGTCGCCAGGCGGACATTCGCTGTGGTTCTTACGTGACAAGTGGAGCCCGATACGTGCTCCGTGCAGATGAAGGTGTCCAGTAGCTTGATGGATATCCTCTTCTGGCACTCCTCAGCGCTTATGGTCTTCGTCTCGAGCTGCTTCAGTACATCGGCCAGTGCTTCCTCGTCGTCTCCTGCGAGAGCACCGCACACGGGTTTGTACTGTCTAGGCAAGGGCCCCGCTGATTACTCATGCTTCCTGAGAAACCTGAAGGGGCCGCAAATGTTAACGTTTAATTTTTATTTCCTATGTCATTTGGTTGGGACGTCAATGTGATGAAAGCGACAGCAGGTAGGAGTGCAAGTGACCAATTATAGACAGAGGTTGTCTGGTCCCGGCGAGCCGCTAGCCGCCCTCCTACCTCTGCATCCTGTCCGTAAACATCACTAGGAGCAAGCAGTGGGAATTCGTCGCGCTACCGACGCCCAGCTTCTCTGCCTAGACTAAATTAGCGCCGTTAAAGCTCGTCACTGGCTTCAAACGCCTCCTCGTGCTCCCTAGATAGTATGCCTCGACGGCGGTCCGCCAGTGCGACATGGGCGCCGGGCGCGTCTGTGCAAGTATGTGTGATTGTGTGCGTGTTTTCGTCTCGACCAGCGTTACCTCCCCTGATGGCCAATGGCAATCACCATACCAATGGCTGAAGGCGAAATGAGTGGGTAATGAAAGGGATTCTTCTAAAATATGCTCCATATCTCATTACATATTATTTCCGGCAAAAGTTTCCCGTGAACCAGTGGAGAATTTTGAAAATGCTAGTTCTTGTCTTTTCTCCTTCAACTACGACACACCTGTAATATGTTGCACTACTGCTGCCGTTGCTTGGTGGCCGGCAACATAGTTACTCAGTGAAAAGATTACCATCTTTCTCAGTGGTTCAGCGCCTCTTGATTCAGGAGCGCGAAGCGAACACGAGCTGTGCTGCAGCAGCACACCGAATTGAGAAGCGCACCCCGTTAGTTCGTTTTCGGCTATCATTTGCGTGCCAGCGTTCATATATGTTTAAATGCTCCCTCTGATCCATGCTGGCCAAGCTGCATTTTGTGCGCACTCCTATAGCCATGCAGGCAACCAGGATAGAGTGTGGTGGTGTCTTGATGGTTTTTATTAAAAATTAAAAACTCGCTCGTTCTCCTGATGACCCATCTGTCTCCTATGCATGGCGATCGTAAGTAGGTACCCAGGACTGATCATACATACTAGCTTCTTATCCATGGCCCGAAGAAAGCAAGCATCTAGAAGCCAAAACATTTATGTCAGCACTGCACACACTGCATACCACTTAATCTCAAAATACGGATCCTAATGCCCGTGTCACAGTAAGAATTAACATAAAATGTAAATTCTGATTTTTACCACGTCTACGCAAGACACTCTGAGTCTCTGAGACACTCTGAGACACTCTGATCCACACTGCACTCCGTGCAGGGGACGGGGATGTTGTGAGCAATAGGCTTTGTGGGTTTTTTGCGCAAAAGACACGACACAGAAGAAACGAGGTAGACAGGACAAGCGCTTACTAACAACTCAGGTGTTTATTGACATAACATTTGCTTAAATACAGCAGCTGCTCTTATCAAACACGAAAAGGGAAAGAAAAGACTTCGCATACATATATATCAGATCAGCACAGATCCCACCATCGCACGAGTGAATGCATGTTTCGAGCTCTAATTCTGCGCAAGATAACTGATTTCTTTTTTTGACAGCAAAATTGAAGGATTACTGACACACGAGTTACCCGATTTTCCTATCTCATTGGCCTCAATTATCTCTCTTCCAAGTTGTGTCTTGCACCGGCGCAGTACTGAAGTTTTTTCGAGCGCGGGAGTGCAGTTGCGGCAATTTCGAATATGGTCAATCATTTTGCTACCTGACTTGTTCTTGACATCTCTTGCGTGCTCCCTCAGCCTTTCATTAAGGCACCTGCCAGTTTGGCCAATGTACTGCTTACCACAGGCAAGTGGTATCGAGTACACAACGCTCTTTTTACAGGCCACGAACCGCTGCTGGTGCCGCTTCGAACAAGCGACGGCCGCATCCTCCGCATTCACTCTCCTGCAAATCCTGGAGAGTTTTTCAGGAGCGTTAAAAACCACTCTAACACCAGCCCTAGCACCGATCTTCTTAATATTATGCGAGATTCCGTGAATGTACGGAATAACCGCCACTTTCTTCCGGTCAATTTGATCGGGTATGCTGGATGGTTTCTTCAGCAGGTTCTCGGCAGTTGATGCCAGCAAGGCCGTCTGGCAGCCTGCGCTCGAAAGGCGCTGTAACTGGATGTCAAAGCTGCGTCCTACCAAATGCAGGCAGGACTTGCTCAGAGCGTTGGAAAGGCACGATTTCACAATGCCTCGTTTCACGGCTTTGGAGTGTGCCGAGCTGAAGGGAAGCAGGGGCTTGTTGCCTCTGGGCTCAAAGGCCCAACATACGTGTTTACTTGAAAAATGAAGCCCTATATCTAAAAACCTGATGAAATTATCTTCCGGTAACTCGTGCGTCAATTCTAATGGTGCTAGGCACTCTGAAAACGTCGTTAGATGCTTATGTACACTAGCCGAAAAAGAATCTTTGTCACAATCTACGAACACAATGAAATCATCAACAAATCTAAAAACCTTTAAAACGTTAGTGTCGCGAAGGCAGTCATGCAGCGTCTTGTCACGTGTCGCTAAAAAGATGTCACTAAGACATGGTGCTAGGCACGATCCAATGCATACTCCTTGTTTTTGAATGAATGTCATATCTTTCCACTGCGCATACGTGGAAGTCAGGTACATTGTTAACAGTTCGATGAAGTTGTCAACCGATAAACCAGCATTATTTTGGAAGGCTGTTGCACCATGGCTGTCAATACAATCGCGGACATTTTTTAAGAGACAATCGTGAGGTATGGAATAATACAAGTCCTTTATATCTACTGACAGGGCTGACATGCGTTTGCTGTTATTTGATTTTAAAAACTCAATTATTTCGTCCGAATTTTTTACCCTAAAGGGATCGTTAATTTCTAAAACACTCAACTTCTCTTGCAAGAACCTGGCAACGGCTTGCTGCCAGGACCCCTTTTCGGAAACAATCACTCGGAAAGGGCATGCATCCTTGTGTGTCTTGCCACTGAAGAACATGTTTAAAGATAACTTCTCAGCTTTCTCTACAGAGTGCACTAGCCCATCCAGCTTTAACGTCTCGATAAACTTCATTGCTTTTGTCTTAACTTTCGCGAGTGAAAGCTTTTTACACTCTTTGAAATTTGTAGCGATCGCTTCTGAAGCCTTCTGAAGATACATCGTTTTTTCCAGGACACAGAAGCCTCCCTCCTTATCGGCCGGTACGATATTCAAGGCATTATCCTTCAGGTACCGAATAGTCTTTTCAACAGGTAGGGTCCTAGTTGACGACCTGTGACGTTGGAGGAAGTCAACGCCTTCGGAGACACACCTATCGGCTTCAGCTCCTGAACGTCGCGAGACTTGCCTGACCATTTCCAGTAGTTCAGCTGGAGACCTCCGAGGTTCGGTGGCGAACTTTGGTCCGAGGCTGAGTACCTGCTGGGTCTGCCTCGGAAGTGACACGTTCCCCAACGTGTGGACGTTGTTCCCAGGTCCAGCGTTCACTTTTGGTACGCACCGTCGAAGGAGGGGAAGTGCTCGTTGCCACAGGAATTCTGTAGTACTGTTGATCATCACGCAGAATTGGCGCCATTGCGATGAAGCACTGGAAGGCTGCGTGCACTCTTGTAGCCGAATCCACAGAAATTCTTTGTACAGACGGCACTGCCTCTGGTACTCCGAGCGCAATATTTTGCACACTCTCCTTCCGTGCCCGGGCGAAGGTGTGCAGCCGCCAAACAGCGCTATAACTTCGCCAGGAAGCACCTTTTTTCGGATACAGAACCCAAGTTCTCTGGACTTGCAAGCCACATGGGCAATGATGGGAACAAGTTGCGACGGAAACAAGGAATAGAGGAAAGGAACGCCTGCAGAACTAGAGATATAACTTGCGAGTATGTTTTTGCAGGCTAGTTGGTGCCTAAGCATTGTGGGTTTTTTGCGCAAAAGACACGACACAGAAGAAACGAGGTAGACAGGACAAGCGCTTACTAACAACTCAGGTGTTTATTGACATAACATTTGCTTAAATACAGCAGCTGCTCTTATCAAACACGAAAAGGGAAAGAAAAGACTTCGCATACATATATATCAGATCAGCACAGATCCCACCATCGCACGAGTGAATGCATGTTTCGAGCTCTAATTCTGCGCAAGATAACTGATTTCTTTTTTTGAGAGCAAAATTGAAGGATTACTGACACACGAGTTACCCGATTTTCCTATCTCATTGGCCTCAATTATCTCTCTTCCAAGTTGTGTCTTGCACCGGCGCAGTACTGAAGTTTTTTCGAGCGCGGGAGTGCAGTTGCGGCAATTTCGAATATGGTCAATCATTTTGCTACCTGACTTGTTCTTGACATCTCTTGCGTGCTCCCTCAGCCTTTCATTAAGGCACCTGCCAGTTTGGCCAATGTACTGCTTACCACAGGCAAGTGGTATCGAGTACACAACGCTCTTTTTACAGGCCACGAACCGCTGCTGGTGCCGCTTCGAACAAGCGACGGCCGCATCCTCCGCATTCACTCTCCTGCAAATCCTGGAGAGTTTTTCAGGAGCGTTAAAAACCACTCTAACACCAGCCCTAGCACCGATCTTCTTAATATTATGCGAGATTCCGTGAATGTACGGAATAACCGCCACTTTCTTCCGGTCAATTTGATCGGGTATGCTGGATGGTTTCTTCAGCAGGTTCTCGGCAGTTGATGCCAGCAAGGCCGTCTGGCAGCCTGCGCTCGAAAGGCGCTGTAACTGGATGTCAAAGCTGCGTCCTACCAAATGCAGGCAGGACTTGCTCAGAGCGTTGGAAAGGCACGATTTCACAATGCCTCGTTTCACGGCTTTGGAGTGTGCCGAGCTGAAGGGAAGCAGGGGCTTGTTGCCTCTGGGCTCAAAGGCCCAACATACGTGTTTACTTGAAAAATGAAGCCCTATATCTAAAAACCTGATGAAATTATCTTCCGGTAACTCGTGCGTCAATTCTAATGGTGCTAGGCACTCTGAAAACGTCGTTAGATGCTTATGTACACTAGCCGAAAAAGAATCTTTGTCACAATCTACGAACACAATGAAATCATCAACAAATCTAAAAACCTTTAAAACGTTAGTGTCGCGAAGGCAGTCATGCAGCGTCTTGTCACGTGTCGCTAAAAAGATGTCACTAAGACATGGTGCTAGGCACGATCCAATGCATACTCCTTGTTTTTGAACGAATGTCATATCTTTCCACTGCGCATACGTGGAAGTCAGGTACATTGTTAACAGTTCGATGAAGTTGTCAACCGATAAACCAGCATTATTTTGGAAGGCTGTTGCACCATGGCTGTCAATACAATCGCGGACATTTTTTAAGAGACAATCGTGAGGTATGGAATAATACAAGTCCTTTATATCTACTGACAGGGCTGACATGCGTTTGCTGTTATTTGATTTTAAAAACTCAATTATTTCGTCCGAATTTTTTACCCTAAAGGGATCGTTAATTTCTAAAACACTCAACTTCTCTTGCAAGAACCTGGCAACGGCTTGCTGCCAGGACCCCTTTTCGGAAACAATCACTCGGAAAGGGCATGCATCCTTGTGTGTCTTGCCACTGAAGAACATGTTTAAAGATAACTTCTCAGCTTTCTCTACAGAGTGCACTAGCCCATCCAGCTTTAACGTCTCGATAAACTTCATTGCTTTTGTCTTAACTTTCGCGAGTGAAAGCTTTTTACACTCTTTGAAATTTGTAGCGATCGCTTCTGAAGCCTTCTGAAGATACATCGTTTTTTCCAGGACACAGAAGCCTCCCTCCTTATCGGCCGGTACGATATTCAAGGCATTATCCTTCAGGTACCGAATAGTCTTTTCAACAGGTAGGGTCCTAGTTGACGACCTGTGACGTTGGAGGAAGTCAACGCCTTCGGAGACACACCTATCGGCTTCAGCTCCTGAACGTCGCGAGACTTGCCTGACCATTTCCAGTAGTTCAGCTGGAGACCTCCGAGGTTCGGTGGCGAACTTTGGTCCGAGGCTGAGTACCTGCTGGGTCTGCCTCGGAAGTGACACGTTCCCCAACGTGTGGACGTTGTTCCCAGGTCCAGCGTTCACTTTTGGTACGCACCGTCGAAGGAGGGGAAGTGCTCGTTGCCACAGGAATTCTGTAGTACTGTTGATCATCACGCAGAATTGGCGCCATTGCGATGAAGCACTGGAAGGCTGCGTGCACTCTTGTAGCCGAATCCACAGAAATTCTTTGTACAGACGGCACTGCCTCTGGTACTCCGAGCGCAATATTTTGCACACTCTCCTTCCGTGCCCGGGCGAAGGTGTGCAGCCGCCAAACAGCGCTATAACTTCGCCAGGAAGCACCTTTTTTCGGATACAGAACCCAAGTTCTCTGGACTTGCAAGCCACATGGGCAATGATGGGAACAAGTTGCGACGGAAACAAGGAATAGAGGAAAGGAACGCCTGCAGAACTAGAGATATAACTTGCGAGTATGTTTTTGCAGGCTAGTTGGTGCCTAAGCATTGTGGGTTTTTTGCGCAAAAGACACGACACAGAAGAAACGAGGTAGACAGGACAAGCGCTTACTAACAACTCAGGTGTTTATTGACATAACATTTGCTTAAATACAGCAGCTGCTCTTATCAAACACGAAAAGGGAAAGAAAAGACTTCGCATACATATATATCAGATCAGCACAGATCCCACCATCGCACGAGTGAATGCATGTTTCGAGCTCTAATTCTGCGCAAGATAACTGATTTCTTTTTTTGAGAGCAAAATTGAAGGATTACTGACACACGAGTTACCCGATTTTCCTATCTCATTGGCCTCAATTATCTCTCTTCCAAGTTGTGTCTTGCACCGGCGCAGTACTGAAGTTTTTTCGAGCGCGGGAGTGCAGTTGCGGCAATTTCGAATATGGTCAATCATTTTGCTACCTGACTTGTTCTTGACATCTCTTGCGTGCTCCCTCAGCCTTTCATTAAGGCACCTGCCAGTTTGGCCAATGTACTGCTTACCACAGGCAAGTGGTATCGAGTACACAACGCTCTTTTTACAGGCCACGAACCGCTGCTGGTGCCGCTTCGAACAAGCGACGGCCGCATCCTCCGCATTCACTCTCCTGCAAATCCTGGAGAGTTTTTCAGGAGCGTTAAAAACCACTCTAACACCAGCCCTAGCACCGATCTTCTTAATATTATGCGAGATTCCGTGAATGTAC
Source organism: Amblyomma mixtum (assembly GCF_055824585.1). Classification (NCBI taxonomy): domain Eukaryota; kingdom Metazoa; phylum Arthropoda; class Arachnida; order Ixodida; family Ixodidae; genus Amblyomma; species Amblyomma mixtum. The sequence goes on from NC_143013.1 coordinate 184,718,458, forward strand.
GGAATAACCGCCACTTTCTTCCGGTCAATTTGATCGGGTATGCTGGATGGTTTCTTCAGCAGGTTCTCGGCAGTTGATGCCAGCAAGGCCGTCTGGCAGCCTGCGCTCGAAAGGCGCTGTAACTGGATGTCAAAGCTGCGTCCTACCAAATGCAGGCAGGACTTGCTCAGAGCGTTGGAAAGGCACGATTTCACAATGCCTCGTTTCACGGCTTTGGAGTGTGCCGAGCTGAAGGGAAGCAGGGGCTTGTTGCCTCTGGGCTCAAAGGCCCAACATACGTGTTTACTTGAAAAATGAAGCCCTATATCTAAAAACCTGATGAAATTATCTTCCGGTAACTCGTGCGTCAATTCTAATGGTGCTAGGCACTCTGAAAACGTCGTTAGATGCTTATGTACACTAGCCGAAAAAGAATCTTTGTCACAATCTACGAACACAATGAAATCATCAACAAATCTAAAAACCTTTAAAACGTTAGTGTCGCGAAGGCAGTCATGCAGCGTCTTGTCACGTGTCGAAGTTCGCCACCGAACCTCGGAGGTCTCCAGCTGAACTACTGGAAATGGTCAGGCAAGTCTCGCGACGTTCAGGAGCTGAAGCCGATAGGTGTGTCTCCGAAGGCGTTGACTTCCTCCAACGTCACAGGTCGTCAACTAGGACCCTACCTGTTGAAAAGACTATTCGGTACCTGAAGGATAATGCCTTGAATATCGTACCGGCCGATAAGGAGGGAGGCTTCTGTGTCCTGGAAAAAACGATGTATCTTCAGAAGGCTTCAGAAGCGATCGCTACAAATTTCAAAGAGTGTAAAAAGCTTTCACTCGCGAAAGTTAAGACAAAAGCAATGAAGTTTATCGAGACGTTAAAGCTGGATGGGCTAGTGCACTCTGTAGAGAAAGCTGAGAAGTTATCTTTAAACATGTTCTTCAGTGGCAAGACACACAAGGATGCATGCCCTTTCCGAGTGATTGTTTCCGAAAAGGGGTCCTGGCAGCAAGCCGTTGCCAGGTTCTTGCAAGAGAAGTTGAGTGTTTTAGAAATTAACGATCCCTTTAGGGTAAAAAATTCGGACGAAATAATTGAGTTTTTAAAATCAAATAACAGCAAACGCATGTCAGCCCTGTCAGTAGATATAAAGGACTTGTATTATTCCATACCTCACGATTGTCTCTTAAAAAATGTCCGCGATTGTATTGACAGCCATGGTGCAACAGCCTTCCAAAATAATGCTGGTTTATCGGTTGACAACTTCATCGAACTGTTAACAATGTACCTGACTTCCACGTATGCGCAGTGGAAAGATATGACATTCATTCAAAAACAAGGAGTATGCATTGGATCGTGCCTAGCACCATGTCTTAGTGACATCTTTTTAGCGACACGTGACAAGACGCTGCATGACTGCCTTCGCGACACTAACGTTTTAAAGGTTTTTAGATTTGTTGATGATTTCATTGTGTTCGTAGATTGTGACAAAGATTCTTTTTCGGCTAGTGTACATAAGCATCTAACGACGTTTTCAGAGTGCCTAGCACCATTAGAATTGACGCACGAGTTACCGGAAGATAATTTCATCAGGTTTTTAGATATAGGGCTTCATTTTTCAAGTAAACACGTATGTTGGGCCTTTGAGCCCAGAGGCAACAAGCCCCTGCTTCCCTTCAGCTCGGCACACTCCAAAGCCGTGAAACGAGGCATTGTGAAATCGTGCCTTTCCAACGCTCTGAGCAAGTCCTGCCTGCATTTGGTAGGACGCAGCTTTGACATCCAGTTACAGCGCCTTTCGAGCGCAGGCTGCCAGACGGCCTTGCTGGCATCAACTGCCGAGAACCTGCTGAAGAAACCATCCAGCATACCCGATCAAATTGACCGGAAGAAAGTGGCGGTTATTCCGTACATTCACGGAATCTCGCATAATATTAAGAAGATCGGTGCTAGGGCTGGTGTTAGAGTGGTTTTTAACGCTCCTGAAAAACTCTCCAGGATTTGCAGGAGAGTGAATGCGGAGGATGCGGCCGTCGCTTGTTCGAAGCGGCACCAGCAGCGGTTCGTGGCCTGTAAAAAGAGCGTTGTGTACTCGATACCACTTGCCTGTGGTAAGCAGTACATTGGCCAAACTGGCAGGTGCCTTAATGAAAGGCTGAGGGAGCACGCAAGAGATGTCAAGAACAAGTCAGGTAGCAAAATGATTGACCATATTCGAAATTGCCGCAACTGCACTCCCGCGCTCGAAAAAACTTCAGTACTGCGCCGGTGCAAGACACAACTTGGAAGAGAGATAATTGAGGCCAATGAGATAGGAAAATCGGGTAACTCGTGTGTCAGTAATCCTTCAATTTTGCTCTCAAAAAAAGAAATCAGTTATCTTGCGCAGAATTAGAGCTCGAAACATGCATTCACTCGTGCGATGGTGGGATCTGTGCTGATCTGATATATATGTATGCGAAGTCTTTTCTTTCCCTTTTCGTGTTTGATAAGAGCAGCTGCTGTATTTAAGCAAATGTTATGTCAATAAACACCTGAGTTGTTAGTAAGCGCTTGTCCTGTCTACCTCGTTTCTTCTGTGTCGTGTCTTTTGCGCAAAAAACCCACAATGCTTAGGCACCAACTAGCCTGCAAAAACATACTCGCAAGCAATAGGCTGATGGAGAACAGTTCAGAATATATTAAAGAAGAAATAGGAAGAATAAAAATCTATTAAGTGATCCCCGGTGGATCGTTGGAATGCGTCAGGATTTTCTGTTTATTCTGTTGTACCTGATGCCCATACATGCGAAGTTGCGAAATTAATCAACCTCTACTACACATTCATAAATCGCTGAGAGCCACCATAGCAGCCCTAACGCAGTTGTGCAGCGGCTCAGCGATGCGACTCCATCCCGGCAGGTGGTCAAAGAGAGCCACCGGTGGAGCTTGTGATACCCAGGTTGCTGTTCCTGAGCCACCTCTCGTGACCAATCATTAATTTCTACCTGCAGAGTAGGCAGTGTGCTCACAATCCGAAGAGCAGGTTGTCTGCTGCCACGATGGTAGGTGGCAGTTACATTAATAACTGATCCCGAGAAGTTCCTTGGGCAGAACAACCTGACTCTAATGTTCGTTATATCCGAGGTGGCCATGAGGGATGGTGACTGGGACACGTTCAAAAGCGGTCGCCACATCCGCTTTCACGAACCCTTCCAATGCTTAAGCATTGTCAAATAACAAACTGTGGTCCTTGAATTTGGCCATAAGCAATTTAAGCGGAGATGCAAAACCAATTTTCAGTTTTCCTAAAAGGCCATTACCTCAGATTTGATCATTTAAATACATGACGCGGATGTAGAAGGGTGGTGGTGGTGGTGGTGTGACACTTTTATTAGAATAGCCCTTCTGTTAGCCGTTGTATAGGTCCAGCAAAGCGGAAAGCTGGGCAAGTTGGATAACGTTCATGATGTAAAAAATAGCGCACAGGGAACACACGGGACGGAAAGTAAACGACGCAGACAAGCGCTATGATGAAGTCATAGCGCGAAGTCATAGAAGTCAATGATGAAGTCGCCTTTATGGGCAGATGCGGTGTTTCAGTAGAGTCCTTCATGGAAATTCTTTCTTTCTATCTTTCCTCAACCGTCATCGGATGGGAAGGAGGCTTGTTCATTCAACGTACAGGGGTTTGCATCGGTTCGTGCGTAGCCCCCATTCTTAGTAACATTTTCCTCGCACAGGTGGACCGAAACATTGAACTTAATTCACCAGGTTTGGTTAAAAAAATTTGCAGATATGTTGACGATTACCTAGTGTTTTCATATCAGTGTGATCTAACTCATAGCATACCTGTCATTTTGAACGTTTTTAAAGAATGCAGCTCAGGTTTGAATTTCACCGTTGAGTCACCCAAAGAAGGGGTGCTACAGTTCTTAGACTTGTCGTTGTCCATGTGCAAGGATCACATTTGCTGGACTTACAGCCCCCGTTCTGCCAAGGCCCTTCTTAGTTTTGCTTCGGGACACTCGAAAATCGTGAAGAATGGTATCGCGACGTCCTGCATTAAGGCAGCCATCACCAAATCGTGCATTCACTCCTTCCAAAAGAGCGTCTCTGCACAGGTGAACAGGCTCAGGGAATCAGGGTATCCCATGCATGTCATCTCGATGACGTGCGGCAAACTAGTGCGCTGGATTAAAAGGGCACAAAAATCCCAAGACGTTGGAAGGGAGCGGCAAAAAGTCGGCGTGGTGCCCTACGTGCATAGAATGGCACATGGGTTAAAGAAGGTAGGGAGCCGCTACGGCGTCCAGGTGGTTTTTTCCGGGCCAAGCAAGCTGAGCAGTTTATGCTCTCAGATACGGAACAGGCAAGAAGGTGTTGGAGATAAGCGAAAAAAGCGCGGATGCACCGTTAGGCACCGCGCCCCGTTTGTTCCCTGCAGCTTGGGTGTAGTGTACAAACTACCGTTGTCCTGCGGAGCTGTCTATGTAGGACAAACGGGGCGATGCCTCAACGTTAGGCTTGGTGAACACCGTAACTCCCTAAAAGATCATTATGGCAATCTTCCTGAGCATTGCCGGGAATGTAGCAAAAAAGAAGAGCAGAAGGGGAAAACTTGTAAACCGATTTTTTCTAGTACCGTCATACTTTTCAGACATCGAGATCAGCGTGTACGCGAGATAATGGAGGCATACCATATTAGGAAATGTCGGAATCCGTGTATCAGTGAGCCCTCTGTTAACTTGGCAGACTGTGAAATCGATTTGTTAGCCTCAGCGTTGCATTGAATTCCTTTTTTTGATAACGGTTTTTTAACTGATCTTCCGCAGCGATGAGTGGCGCCTGATGCTTCAATTTCAATTTTTTTCCTCTGACTTGGTCTTTCCAGGAGGGACTGTTTGTGGTTGTTTTTGTTTTATGTTTTTAAAGTGACTACCTTTTATTGCGCGCGTCAGCAATAAACCTCAGTTGCGAGTAGCGCTTGTCTGCGTCGTTTACTTTCCGTCCCGTGTGTTCCCTGTGCGCTATTGTTTACATCATGTTGTATAGGTCCTGGGCCAAGGCGGCGAGGGCACGTTGCAGAGGCGAGCCAGATGGGCCACGGTGGGTAGGAGAACGAACTTAAAGTACATCAATATTTTCAGTGGCACAATGTAAGCGGCTCAGTTTTAAACTGGTAACATCTCCCCCCGTCCTATATGTCGAGCAGTTCAGAATAACTGATGTGCTGCGCAGTATGAGCAGACACAAAATGGTAATAGTGGGGACTAGTGGTTAGTCCCAAGCTGTTTTGATAGCGGTTTCTTATGGAGCCAATCAGAGGAAGCGGGTGGTAAGTAGTTTCTAGATAACGTGGTCAGTGCGGGGGCCTGGATACCATTCGCTATCGAGCATTGCCGAAACTTTTGGCTCCTTATGTGCTTTGAAGACATCTAGAGCCGAGCATATGGCATGAAACTCCGCAGTAATGAAGGACCCCAGATGCAATAGTTGAGAATTTTACTTCACACAAAAAGAAACAGCGAAAGTCAATATTATCCAGACCATAGTTCTTGCTCGCTTCATATGATGTCAGAACAGTTAATAACATGGCACAAAAATTAAGAGCGCATTTAAGCTCCGCCTTAAGGGTATGAAGCCACAACGTTAATCGTTACCTCTTTCGTACCTCTTTCGAATTGGCATAAATCATTAGACATACAGACCATGCGATACACCACAAGACACACAAAGCCTTCATTTAAGACAGTCGAACGAACGTTTTTCAACGGCCTGGAGGTAGCGTGTGTGACTGTCAACACAAGGGTGATGGTTTCGGTTTGCCAACTAATTATCTCAGCTTTCTTTTTAACGTGATTAATTTATTTAGCATCCCTATATGCCCCAATGAGATTTCAATCATACTACACCATCGTAATCACAACTGAACTGCTCGCTATACGATTTTCACCCACAGCTGAAAGCGTGACGTCACAACCCTGTCGACCAATCCTGAGTTAGTGTGAGCGCGCGCACGGCTTTTCCTCCAAACGTATTCTCTATGAAAACGAGTGTAGCACAATGTTTTCTCAAAATCAACAGCTCACGGCGCCCTCACCAGCCACTGAGTATTTGCACACCATTGCAAAAGCCTTCGAGTATTGAAAATGTCACTCGCGAATATTTTCGTGAATCATCTGATTTTCTTGCGGGCTTTATATCGTTACCGAAATCAGTCAAGAATGCGAAGTCTTTCGAGTTGGTTACTCACGGTCAATCCTGCCCCAGCCAGCCGTGTACAACTCCGTGTCGGCAGGAAGAGTGTCGGTAATGGAGTATTCGGGCAAGCAGATTGGTTGCACGAAGTCGCTCAGGGGAACGTCCTCATCAAGTTTGATGATGGCGATATCGTTCTGCGCAGATGTGTTTCGCGGCAGAATGTAAGCGCTTTGCATGCAAATTCCGGTAATAGGATTTTCACAAAAGCAGTGAACATCCGGATACTATGCCCATCTGGCGAGTTGCGCTGTGGGATGTCACTAACGAAACGCCATTAAAACCAGTCAAGTACTAACCGTCTATATTGATTTCGGCTATGTACAGCAAAGCGGAAAGTTGGGCAAGTTGGATAACGTTCATGATGTAAAAAATAGCGCACAGGGAACACACGGGACGGAAAGTAAACGACGCAGACAAGCGCTTGTCTGCGTCGTTTACTTTCCGTCCCGTGTGTTCCCTGTGCGCTATTTTTTAGATCATGTTCGGCTATGTACTGCCAAGTCTTCCGGAAAAACATGTTCTGCAAAAGTGACAGTCGAGTGGCCTGAAATGTGTCTGTCTTTTTTTTATTACATTTACGGTTGGTCTGAAAAACCACAAGCTGTTCCTTGGCTTTAATTAGTGTCGCGTGTGCTTCTTTCTAATTTAAATTTTCGGGAATAAACTTACAAACAACGAATTAGCTTTAGGCACTAACAAATTCCGCAATCTTTTCAGTGGTACATTGCCTAACCTTCTGGTTGCATAGTAGATTTGCACAAGTTTTAATACATTGCCTTTCTTAATATAGCGAAAATAAGATAACGGCGAAAAGACATTATTCTGATTACATTTAAGAACTGCACCATTTCAGTTCAAGGGCTAGAGCTACAAGCACTCATTTTTCATCAGAAGCACTGAAAAAACAAGGGATGTGAAATTATACCACTCTTTAAAGCACAACTTAAAGCAAGACGCTTTGATTATTGGTCGATACCAGCGGCCACGGCAGCTCATAAAAATATCGCTCTGTAATAATGGTAATGCCTCCAGCCCAGGATTGAATAAAAGCGGGAGACGCAATCACCGCCACCCTTAGCGCCGAAACATTAGCCATTATTCCTTTCAGATAAATATGAGAAAAATGCCTCAAGTGCATTTGCTCGTTACATAAACCTACGTTGTCAACATAGCCAGCAGCTTTCGCCTACGGCATTATTGTAGATCACAATTTTGTTTCGGCGTGTAAAACCAGTTAAAGCTCGGAGCTCGCATGAGTTAGAGCAACATGAAGCAGCCAATATCGAATCGATCACGAAAAGGTCTGATGTTTAAGAAACCTTTCAAAATTCCACTTCTAATTTCCCGAAACCACCTGTAGGTCCAGTAACGCTTTTACATGTTGAGACCATGTTTAGGCTGGAGTAGCTTTCTTTGTCTTAGGCTAAGACCTCACTTCAACACCGAGTTGTTAAAGGTTAAAGTTGTTAGTTGTTAAAGTACGCCAACGAAAACATAAGGAACCTTTTTTTTTTCGCGAATATGATTTTGTTCTAGCAACTGAAAGATCACTGCAGGGATCATTAATATATTTAAAAGCAGAAAAGCTATTTCCATGAAGTTTCATATCTTTATTGACCACACATTTCCTTACCATAAGCTATGGCTTATCAATGGCAAGCACTTCATTTTTCAAGTCTCAATCTGCTCCATGAGGTCTGGTTTTCAGTTTTTATCCATTTTCATTGTCAGGTGCATACTTCAACCCCAAGCCCAGCTAGCTCCACCCTCCTCTTCTTGTCGTATTCTGCACGTGCCCGAAAGGTAGAGATATTATAGGAAATGCAGATCAGCGCTTATTACCCACTGTAGCGCTGTGATGTGGTCGGGACGTTTAGATCACCCTAAGGTCTAGTGTGTTTCCTGAAGCGGATTTCTTCTCGGCGTACACGTAGGCCTCTCTTTACCGTATTTACTCGCATAATGCTCGCACTCGCGTAATGCTCGCACCCCCCACATTGGCTATCAAAAATTGGGAAAAATTTTTTCCCCGCATAATCATCGCACCCCCAAAATTACTGCCGCGAGCCGTCTGCTTGTCGTAGCGGTCGCCATCTATTGACCGCGGCTACAACTACCGTATTTAGGTGATTCTAAGCACCCCCTTTTTTTCACGATCGCGATCCCAACGCGATGCCCAAACTGAGAGGGGGTGCTTAGGTTCGAAAAATCTAAACTGACTCCGCAGTAAACTGACGAAGGTAAGTTCCGCTTGAAAGTAATGTTTTCGTTATATTTGCAATAGCGGACCTGACAATCCCGATCTCGCACCCATTCATCTTTTCATTTAACACTCCGAAACATTTGCTTGAAAATTTTCCCCTCATAATTATCGCACCCCCAAACTTCGCGTTGATTTTCAGGGAAAAAAAGTGCGAGGATTACGCGAGTAAATACGGTAACTGTAAACCTGCGCCAGCCTCATCATTACTTGCAGCGTTCCTTTCATCATATGCCTTTTTTGAGGCAAAACAAAAACAAAACAAAGTCGTGCGGAAGCGAAGTCCGCGAGGCAGGAACCAACATTTTTCCTGTTTGCTGAACAAGCGCGCACTCACGTATGTCCTGTAGGAAGCCCTGTGCTCGCAGACATGCTCCACACCAACGTCGAACTCCGTCGTGTCCGTGCTCTCCCTCTGATGTGAGCCCAAGTGCACTCGTACCAGAGGAAGGACAATGCTAGGGAAGTGCCTGTCAATCAAAAGCAAACATAAAAATATGTTACAGCAAAAATGCATATAATGAAAAGATGAAGATTTACCGAAGAGACTTTTTTGATCACAGTTCATCACAGTTGATCACAGTATATGATGTTCTAATTTTTTTCCTCTTGGTACTGGAAGGATGCGTTCTGACGCTTGCAGTGCATTTTATGTTTCTCGCGGTTGCACTTGCATCGATGACAAAGGGAGTATAGTCTGTAAGTGTGAAGTCCATTACCTGTTTTAGCGCTAACATCCCGGCTCTCTTTTTTTTATTTCTTTGTAGAGCGTGGTACCGTCATTGGGTCCGCAAGCGATGAAGCTTCCACCCAAAGTATATAGATAATCAGAAGAAAAAAAAAGCTGATGGCTTTATTTTTTTCCTAAATAGTAGATTTCCATGTGGGTGAATTACTAATGTGTGCGGTACCGGCATCGACAAATGGATTAGTGCAAGGTACTAAAAAAGTTTAACAACACAAGCCCTCCGTCGCTTAATTTATGGTTGATCATTGTTTCCTACAGCCTCACTATTACTGATGCAGAGTGGTAATGTGAGCTAGTTCCTTCATTCATTATGGAGAGGAACAGTAGCCTAACAATGTGGAGCGACAGTTTACGCATATGTTGCTTTTCGTTCTCTCCTCCCTGTTCTTTGCGCTCCTTTGTCTCTTTTTGCTCACTGTTACTACGGATCATCGCTAAAGCAGATAAGTGCGTTGGCGGCTATAGAGGTACAGCATCCACCATTGTGCGCAGGTGGTACCGGATTCTAATTCCACTGTGCCACCGCGATTTTTCGCCGGTAAAAGAAGCCGAGTGGTGATGGAATCCAGCAGCCAGGCCCAGCATGCTGGCTGATCCTAATGAATATAATTGAGCGGCATTGAGGCTTAGAATCCAATGTTTAGTCGCAATAGAAAGGCTCATTTATCGAGCACAAGAAACGTATGGAAGCTACAACCATCGTGAAAGGAAAAACAGCACAGAAAGCCATACAGACGCTTGTAAGATATGTAAGGAGGCTAAAAGGAGACTTCGCCACCATGGAACATGTCTTTAGCATCCATCACCAAGTATCCTGACTGCTCACAAAATGGCAGAGTGCGTCTGATAGCCGCTGGCCACAGCCAACAATTCTACCTTCTTCCACTTCCTATCTGATCGCCTTGTATGTGTACTCTGGTCAAAGCATGCCCGTTCTCGATCTGCTCCCGTGGGCTTTACAGTGGCGGGTTTCATACTGCCTGGGTTTTAGTGACGTAGAATAGCACGCATGGATTAAGTCACTGCGTTAAAGCCAAAGCCTGCGGTCAAGCCGCTAAGGCTACAGGCGCCGGCCGATTTAAGGTGCGCTACAAATAAGCGTCGTAAGGTTTCAGCACACAGAAGCCAAAGAAAGTGCAATGAATGAGCGCCGAAACGGGTCACCCTCCTCCAGATACTCATTCACAAATGGACATTGTTTTTTTTTTTTGAAATCTCGAAAGCAATTCTGAGATTCTTAATTACGCCACCTATTTATCTATAGCCTTGCGAAGCCATTGAAGTAAACTACATTCAAAAAGACCTCCTGAAAGACCCGTTGTCCCCAGTTCCATTCAAATTAATTATAGTATTCATCATAGCGGTGTGTGAACAAATACTCAACGTGGAAAAAGCGTTACAGTTTTGAAAGATGCCCGTTGCAGAGTACTCTGGAGTGGTTCCCGTCCCAGTCCACCTACTTTTAAGCAAGGCCAATCAGTCGCTCATCCAGCGCTTCAAAGAAGCCGACAGCACGCTGCAAGCTCACGAGCGTAACAGGTGTCTTGCCACTCCGAAAATGATCTCTTACCTGACGCAGTGCGAGGCGGTTAGCACGTGCCGGTTGTCGATAAGTGCTCCAGCGCAGAAGTGGCGGTCGATGGGCAGGGCATGGTGCAACTGGAAACCGACGAGCCATGGCCAGCTTCCGGGGGCCACCTCCGAACCACCCAGAATTCTGTCTTCGGCTGTTAGCGCAGGGTCGATCACCGGACGTCCACACTGTCGAACGGGTGGCGTGGGCGTTGGCACCGCAAATGCGATGGTAAACACGGCGGCAACGACAAAGAACACTCGCCACATTGCGACGTCGGCCCACCTCTCCCTGCACATCTCCGCAGAAAAATTCTAGCAGAGCCCTTCAGCTAACCTCTGAACTATCTCCTTTACGATGCGTGACGACGGTGCGCGAACCGTCCGAAGTTTCAAATGGATGATCCCCTGGGAATGGCGTTCAGCTCGCTCCAGTTACAATCGTCGTTAGATGCCCTCAACCACACAAGCAGGCAACTCTGAAAGCTTTATCGGTGCGCTGCAATCAATAACGTCGGACATTCACATCTTGCTAGCGCTGATTTAGCGTGCGTGCATAACAATCAATGGCTAACGATGCCCCGGAGTTTGACACTTCATTTATCTCCTCATGCACTCCGCTCTAGGTTCCGCCCTCATGCAACTTTGGTCCATTATTTCCCTCCGACCAGGTGCCCACGTAAAGATAAGGCGTCGTATCTACCTCACACCACTGAACTGATAAGGCTTATGCCTGTGTTTTCCACGGCTTACTTGAACAGCTCGATTAGATCTCTATTTTGCCAGAGCATATTGCTCCTGTTTCCTCCTTCTCTGCAAATCGTAGGTCCTGCACCTGAGCATCTTACCTGTACAACGTCGCCGGCTTGTCTAGCATACTGAAAATCTTTAAAAATTTTCATTAAGCTATTCGTTTACTTTTTTCAGTCACTATATTTTTTGTATAGCTACCGACTTGCAGCCTTATCGTTCCGTTCCATTCTTATCGTTCTTTAGAAATACCGACATGGTACCAGCAGCGGCCCTCTGAGTGCCGGTCTACATGTCTCCATTATCATCTTATCTGTAATGGGACAATCCCAACATATCAAGTGTAAGTAGTCCAGATAAGGTGTCCAGGATATCCATTGGCCTAGTGTTGCTCATGCATTACGGCCGACGCTTTCATGAAGAATAGGCAGGTTTCCGTTGCAGCAGATTTCCAGCACGTCTGCAGGTGCGGACGATGTGGAATGTATTTACGCACACGCGGAACTCACCAAAACTCAAAAACAAATGAAGTAACAACCTCTTTCACTCTTAGGGGTTTGCAGACAGCTCGGAGGACTCGCAAAAGGGGACTTGGTTAAACGTGATTTCTTCCTTCAAAACATTTTTTGTCGCTTGCGCTTAAGTGGACACTGTGAACAAGTCCCAGAAGTCCGTAATATTTTTTGTTCTCGGCAAAAATCTATAATATTGCTATTTTTTGCTATATTTATGTTTCCCCGAATGTACCAGAGGCATCCAATGTAGAAAAACCTGCATTTCAAGCCAACTCCAATTCAACCCCCCAACTCCGATTCAGATGCATGACGTCTACAGAGAAAAGAGCTCCGTGATCACAGTTTTTGAAGTAACCTGCAGTATAGTTCGCTGCTGGAATCCGCACCTATGGAACTGTGTCGACGCACCGTGGTGTACATGCGAAACACCCCGGTGAGGGTGCCGGATTTCTTAAACTTTTTCTTAATTTTTTAGCCTACAAAATCCCTTTTTTAAAGCAACGCAACACCTCTGACATTAGAACGCGGCAGTCTATCAATGCAGGCCAACTTATTTTTGTGTTTAGTGTGCACTTAAGGATTATCGCGGTTTGCATATAACGAAAATGCGAAAAATTCGTTTTTACTACAATGAAAGTATCCGCTTATGTGAGAAGTTTTGTAAGCTATCCCGAAATTTTTTGGGTGAAAAATTGCAGGTAGTGCATCTAAAAATAGTTTAACAGCGGTAGTGCATGCTGCATAACTTAAAGAGGCGCAAAATTCGCCTTTCATGAACCTCGGTGCCTTTGCAGAGGCGTGACCTTGGCTTCATCTTGAAATCTGTGGCCCGAGTTTAGTTCTAAATATATAAGCAAAGACACTAAATGCAAAAGATTCGAGGCCTCTCCATGCGACTGCTGCGGGTCAGATGCTCTTCTTCCCAGTTGTCCCTAGCAACCGACGGTTTCGGCGCTCTAGGCCATAGAGAAAAGCCTGCTCTTGCACTCGGTTACCTACGCTTGTTTCACCTTGTAAGATTACATTATTCTTGCAGCGTCATAAAATGTCGGAGGCGCTGGTGTTTGGTTCTGACTTCTGTGACCATGAAATGATGCGCATTCCAAAAGAAATGTCGTATGGACTACTGTTACGGCAGCTACAAGTGAAAGTCAAGAGCAGCCAGACATGTCTGTGGTCTGTTATGAGCGAATGGACCGCGTAGGGCGTCAAGTACGCAGATCCGGTTATCCGAGCTTGATTGCTGGATGGCATGGATGCGTAGTCGATTTCTTTGGGCGCTGTTGCTACGGCACAGCAGCCGATCTCAAATAACTTAAATGGACCCTGTGCTCGCATGGAGGCAGCTACGAAACACTGCGTTGAGAAGGACACTAAGGGCTGCAATCCTGGTGCCTTCAGGAGAAGTGCGTATGGTGGCCAGCTTTGAAACGTCTCTCAATACTGTTTTATTTTCGTTTTTTCCTTATTTTGTTGCACAAGGTTCTCCGCGACTATTTCGTTTACTTTGCTTATTTTTATTTTAGTTTGCAATTCTAGGTGAACTTCTAGTCAGCACAGGGTTGATTTTTGAATTTTATGAATTATAAATTTATTCTGTTAAACTTTTACCTCAGTCTAAACGAAACTGCAGTGACTGCACCGCAACAATTCTAAGAGTAAAAATTTCAGTTTTGCAACAAAAATACAGGCATGCACCATTCCTGTAGATTCGCTACAATGAATGCTAAACGTGCTCTTTGCCACATTTTGTTTACCCAGCAGACTCTTCACAAGTTTACAGAAGAAAAGCAAATCGTAGAAGAAAGTGTTCCTGGGATATAACATTTAAACTGTGACGAAGTGGTTATACCATCATTGATAGTAAGCCAAAATATTTTCATGCACTGCGTTAAGAAATAAAGACTCTGCAGTTAATGCAGAGGCTGCTTCGAAAATAGTCCGTTACCTAAGAAAATAGTAATTCGTTATGCTTAGAGCAATCAGGCCGTGCTTCAGTGATTATCGGGCTTAGCACTTTAACTACAGACTTGTGTTCACAAGCAAGACAGCGCCTTTCTCTCTATTCACCAATAGCGGCCACAAATATTATATCATCTTTTTCATCATCATCATGAAGCAAGCTACGTACACTGCAGCACAAAGGTCGCTTCCGCTGATGTCCATTTAACTCGGTCTTGTGCCAACTGCACCCCCTATCCCCTGAATCTTCCAACTCTCATCTACCAGCCTAACTCTACGCCTCACCCTCCTGCGCCCAGCTCCTATTAAAGCGCACTCGGTTACTCTTCATGACCGTCGGTCGCCCCTCCTTCTTATTAGACAGCCTGCTTAAGTCTTTTCTTGCCTTCCCGCTTTGAGATGTAGGCATCTATTGCTCGCGTTTCTTCACCAAATATGGTCTCTGTCAATGTATCTCACGAATAACGCTGCATTTTCATTTGCATACCTCAGTGCAATGTCATCAATTTAATTTCAAGTTTTTCCGTGAGCTTCTGCGTTTCTTACTTTGGACGAGTACTGCCTAGAAGCGGCTATTTTACAGCGTAGCGATCTCAAGCACGCGGGCCGCATACGGCCATAGGAGCTGTGGCGTGCGACCCGCCAGCCACCCAATTCTTCACAATTTGGTGGCTATCTCTTGGGCTCTCGCCCTTCTGTAGTTAATGTGTTTATCCGAGTAGGAAACCGCCGAAGGATTACCCGCCCCGCCGCGGTGGCTCAGGGGTTACGGCGGTCGGCTGCTTCCCCGAAAGACGCGGTTTGATCCCGGCCGCGGCGGCCGAATTTTGATAGAGGCGAAATCCTAGAAGCCCGCGTACTGTGCGATGTCAATGCACGTTAAAGAACCCCAGGAGGTCACAATTTCGTGATCCCTTCCCTACGGCGTCCCTCATAGCCTTAGTCGCTTTCGGACGTTAAACCCTAATAGACCAATGAACCGAAACACCGCCGAAGTAGACTCGACGATCTGTTTATTGTGTTTCGGAAGCCTGTATGCAATGTTGTTTTCACCCCGCCGCAGTGGCTCAGCGGTTACGGCGGTCGGCTGCTGACCCGAAAGACGCGGGTTCGATCCCGGCTGCGGCGGCTGAATTTCGATGAAGGCGAAATTCCAGAGGCCCATGGACTGTGCGATGTCAGTGCACGTTAAAGACCCCCAGGTGGTCGAAATTTCCGCAGCCCTTCACTACACGTCCCTCATAGCCTGAATTGCTTTGGGACGTTAAACTCCAATAAGCCAAACCAACCAGCATTGCTGTTCTCACAATCACAAAAGGAGCGTTGACATTTTGTCTAATGCACGTGTTATAGGCACTTGTGTTGCTTGGTTCTCCACTTTCGTTTCTGAGAACAAGCGTCTAGCGGGCCGGCTTGCCAACTGCTTCAAGATGAATTGAGGAACTGATGTCGATATTAATCGAGGATTTTATGTCGATTGAGTTGTAAGGGGCGTTTCTGCGCCTAATATTACAGCAAACGAGAAACTCATAGGCATTTAAAATTCCTACATTTGTCCCCAGTGACCGAGAAGTGGCGAGTTACTGCATTCTTTGCTTTCAGTCTAAGAAAATATATGCAGTGCACGTATATTTTTAGGGAAAAAATTATTTGTGCCAACTATACCTTCAAGAGCTTTGGCACCTGAATCGTACTCTTAGTCGCCCTAAATAGCATAGGGATCTTTGAGTTCGTCCAAGAATGTGTAGAGGAGTAGAAAGCTCTCTCTTGGTCCCTGCATGACCTTGGGCAGGAGCATGTGGCATAGCCAGCTACGCAGCTGTGGAGGACCGCTTCATCTCAGCTCTGATTTCCGTAAGTTGCAGACAGGAGCCCAACCTCACCCCCATAAATACATGAGGCCGGCGTTTGCAGTGATAAAAACTCAACCACCTACTCGACCGATAGAACAGTGGAGATAAACAAGGAATTCTTTCGTGTATAACTTCATTCCCGTGCGTGTGTTTCTTGCAAGCAGGAAAGGTTTCGTCTGCGTACATATAGAACATAAGTAAGACTCTTAGTGGCTGTGGTGTTACGCTGATAAGGCAAAGGAAGTGGGACCAAACTGGCTGCCGTATTTTGAACTTGAAGCCCACTTGCGCTTCAAGATGTTCTGAACTCTGCATGCCAGACTATATATGCTTACTACTGTTTAAACATTTACTCGTGAAGATCAGGAAGCGTTTTTACTTGTTTTTAAGTTGTGTTATGCGCATGAAAAGAGGCATTTATTTAAAACTTCTTTCACGCATGTAATTGCGGTGTTTCCTTCTATAGTGCTTCACCTCATGAATTGCACGACAAACGGGCTGTGTGAGTAATAAGCACTTTGAATGTTTCCAAGAAACAATTTCAGGAGGAATAAAATTACGCCGAGATAGGTTCTACTGAGTCCCAAAGTTCTTTTCTATTGCGGCCAAGCTCAGGCGTGCTGCAGTGCAGTTGAATCAAGCATACATATACGTGGTTTCTCCTGCAAATACCACTGTTCCCATTGCAACAAACACAGTGCAACAGTCTACACCGACAGGGTGTATTCATGAGCATGAATTTGTAACTTCAAGCCCACCTTCGAAACAAAAAATTATTCCACGGACCCGGGCGTGCACATAGTTATAAAACCCTGATATCTATCTTTTCAACTATTTTAACAGTTGCTTAACAAACTTGCTTACTGGTTTGTAAAATTAGCACTGCTATTTTCGTTTTCAAACCAATGAATTGGTTTTTTTGAGGTCTGGATATACTATTTTGACGGAAAATAGTTCCTTTGAATCCAAATGATGAATGGTATCGCAAAGCAATAAAAATTATATCCTTTTAGCTCCTATCCTCGGCGAACTATTCCTGAAAGCACGCCGAACATCAAGCCGAACTTGTTCGAAAACGTATGAAAATTCTGTCAGAACTATGAGGAACCGAGAAAACATGGCCATGATATAATATGACTCGAGTGTGATTCAAATCACCTGCCTCGCCGCGGTGATTCAGTGGTTACGGCTCTCGGCTGCTGATCCGAAAGACGCAGGTTCGGTCCCGGCCGCGGCGGCCGAATTTCGATGAAGGCGAAATTGTAGAGGCCCGAGTGCTGTGCGATGTCAGTGCACGTTAAAGAACCCCAGGTGGTCGAAATTTCCGGAGCCCTTCACTACGACGTCCCTCATAGCCTGAGTTACTTCGGGATGTTAAACCTCAATAAACCAATCAAAGAACCTGCGATGCAAACAGAGCAGTTTCGTTTCCCGATGGCAAAAATCTCTCGATCATCACCAAAGCCTATCGCGCGGCCTGTTCTAACTGACAGCCTCCCATGCTTTGTGCTTAAAAATCGTCGGCTTCGACAAAGCTCCTATGTTCTGCGTCGCGTATGATTGCTGAGGCCGCTGAAAAGCAGGCGATGGCTATGACACGGCAAAAAGCGCTTTGTTCCTTTCAGGAGAGCGGTTGATGGCAGTGGCTTCAGCCAAGAATGCAGGCCTCCAGAAGAACCCAATAAGCCGAAGGCGGGCGCCCATTCGTCAGCTAAAGACTTAGCCAATGTTCGAGTGTTGATAGCTGCCCCTATAAGACAGGTCCTAGAAAACGCCACACCTTTCTTTCAGTACATTCTGTGCTCACATCTACTGTGACGACGAGCTGGGTGATCAGTTTTGCAATCATTAATTAAAAAGGCTGAGGCTTAACTTGGTTAAGCCTGGAGAATGCGAAGCATCATCGTGTCGCGTAATTTGGAGGCGCACAACCACAGCGACGGCGCGAGGTGGGCCCCCGTTTCTCCACTGTCGTGACGTCATCGTGTCACGTGGTGTGACGGCATGTATTACGTGATTTGGAGGCGCACAACCACAGCGACGGCGCGAGGTGGGCCCCCGTTTCTCCACTGTCGTGACGTCATCGTGTCACGTGGTGTGACGTCATGTATCACGTGATTTGGTGGCGCATAACCACGGTGAAGGGCTGAAGTGGTAGCTAAAGTAGTATGCTTCGCATAAAATAACTTGACAGGGCATCTGAAGTGAGGAGGAAGCACACTCTAAGGGCTAAAGGAAGTGTCATTTCGAACTTAGTTCCAAACTGGCATATAAAACTTCATGTATTTAACTCTTATGAATCAGTGCACCGCTGTGAGCACGTGCTCTTTGTCGATCAGAGTCCCAGTGCAGAAATGGTTTGGCTCGGTTCATGGGGTTTGACGTCCCAGAGCGACTCAGGCTATGAGGGACGCCGTAGTGAAGGGCTCCGGAAATTTCGACCACCTGGGGTACTTTAGCGTGCACTGATATCGCACAGTAGACGGGCCTCTAGAATTTTGCCTCCATCGAAATCGACCACCACGGCCGAGATCGAACCCGCGTGTTTCGGGACAACAGCCGAGCACCACAACCACTTAGCCACCGCGGCGGCAGAAGTGGTGGTCAATAGAGCATACATGTTGGCACTGGAAAGCGAACAACCTTAGCCACCTCCCAGTCACCGCCTCAATGTCACAAGAATCCTGTCGAGAAAAAACGCTAACTATTGTCTACCAGTACTAACAGATGCATACAATCACCGCTTCACTAGCAGAACAAATAGGCCCTTTCTACAAAAGCCAAGTTAAATACACAATTCTGAAAAGGTTTCTTAGGTTCCCCTCTGAGTTTTGAAATCATCGACATATATTGTGGCCCACCAACAACAAAGAAGACTATGAACAAAGCGGCGGAGCTTGAAACCATCTGAAAACTAATATCTTCAAATGACCTGGGACATACTGAAGTCATCTCTTCTATACCTCCTGTATAAAAAAAAAGTTAATCAGAATGCATGTAATAACATAAAATCTTCCCCAATACTTCCACACCTAGAATGACTATTGTATATTGTTCAGCGATAATTATGTAAATACTTTATAAATCTTGCAACTCCCATAATTATTTTGTTATTGAATACTCAAAGTCAAGTTACTTTATAAGTCACAGTTCTTGCAATTTTTCTGCAACAATTACTGTATCATATTCAATAAAAATTATGTAAGGAACTCTAATTCATAGCGACCCGCAGTCTTGAATAATCAACAAGAGAAAGCCGGGAAAATGTGACTATTATTTCGGCATTTTCGTTTTGTTATTGTTATTACCAACATATTTTGACGTTCAGTTCTGTTTTATTGAATTAAACCACTAGAGTAAATGTAAGAATTTAGTTAGCTATCTGGAGCCAGACCTCTTTTTAGAGCTATAGTAAATCGTTTTTTCGTTTCGTTCTTTTTTTTTTCGTTATGCACACTTTTTCTATGGCCTCGTGCCTAATTATTTTTTTAGTGAGTCTTGCCATTGTGCCGTGACGGTGCGGGAATGACAATTTTTATCTTTTTTTTTTCTCTCAGGCTCCCGACCATCAAACCAATGCATTCGTCTATGCGGGAAAGATCGACTGCTGGGCGTCCACACTTTTGAACTGGCGGCACCGCTGCGGGAACTGCAGCCATGATATTCGGGATGGTTACTACAGCGGCACAAATGATGCAAACTAAATGAATATATCGCGATATCGACATATCCTGGACTTGCCAAGGCCTCCTGGATTTTTTCCACTAAATCCTGAAGACTGCACGGTCGCAACGCACTGAGATCGCTTCAAAGTAACGGGACAATCAGGTCAAAACTCCATTTCGAATCACTACAGATATAAAGGACGTGCATATCAATGACATGAGCCTATGCCGGGTGCACGAAATGACTCGTTCAACTGCCTACCTTCTACAGTTTGGCCCCGTGTCATTCATAATAGAGACAATTAGATGTGCACTGACGCCATCAACGGCTATTCACCTCTTAGTAGTAAGTCCATAAATGCTGAAAGCTAATGGCATGAGGTTGCTTAAGGTCGCCGTTGCCTGCATCTGCTCAATTACGTGTACAGCCGTTCCCATACTCCATTTTCTGCCTGCCAGGCGCCACTTCCGTTAAAAGAAGGCGCCGTATACGCCTCATGGCATTTAACCGAACTATCTTCAGTAATTTCTACGGCCCGTAAGCAGTGCTACTAACTTTTATTTTTTCTTGAGAGGCCCGTTGCCTTCCATCTCTTAATTTCCTCGAACTCGTACATCCTACTACTGCATCTGCAGTGCCATAAACGCGGAACCTTAGACTTCCGGCGAGTTGTCATATCGGCCTGCACACGGCCGCGGAGCTCCATATATTTTTTATTATCATATTTTGCAGCTGCTATCAGTTGGACACATCTTTTTAGGCTCATTACGACAGTCGAATAATCTTGATTATGTTCGCCAGTCGCGATAACATTGTACGCGAGGAACTAAGGTCACTTGCCTGCGGTTCAACTCCGCACCTATTTCATTCCTCCCCTAATGGGATTGATGTCACAGATAGTCGATGTCCCTGGCTCTCCAGCAGCGATTAAGTGCCGTACGGCATATACGGGCGTTCTCGCAATCACATCTTAATAGAGAACCCAGCTTATTTCAGGACCTTGTATTACAGTGCCACAAAAAACCATTCCGGTCTTTGCTCCCACAGATGCTTTCAGGCGGCCACAATACAAATGAATTCCTGCAGTCGCTTTATCTTCTCATGCCATGCCAGAATCCGCGGCAGCTGATTGTCCTAGACGATAACATTTCTTCTCCGGCGCTCACTTTAACCGCGGCATGTTGAACAAGAATCAGAAGCGACAGAACACCCGGTAACTAATGTGTTCTTTTCTCCTGGTTCAATTACAGTGCAGGTCGCAAAGCCAGGGTTCTCTTTCCCGAAAGATACCGAACGATAAGGTGAGCGGCTGGGGCTACTCCCCGCAAGGCATTCTCGCCAAAGAAGTGTTCAAATGTAACTACCATTAATGTACGCTGCATGATCTCGCGTTCCACATAGCAAAGTCCTATTGGAAACACGAGTCCTGGTTGCGGGTGCAGCTGCTAGCGAGATAGTAAAGGCACGTACGAAACCTTGATCGAATTCAGAGTACGAATAAAGATATATTCTGCAGTACTAATAATTCAAGTCAGTATTCAAAAAATGGTATGTATGCTTGATATCACATTTTATTTATCCCGAACTGTTTGTGACGCTGTTTTAAACTGCATACAATTGTAAGATTGTTGTTTCTGTAATTCTTCAACTTGGGTCTCCCAGGCAGCAGACGTAGGAAAACACTGCAAGCTGGCGTGGTCCAGCCTGAATGGACATGCTAAACGACGTCATTATTCATTAAACATGATTCATACCAGGGATGCATATAATGCAGAATAAGGATTAACGCATGCGCTGCAGTAAATAAAGGCACAAAGCAATATAGCTGCAATTTATTTTATGCTTTTCGTGTGAGAAAGCTGGTGGTGGTGTGTTGCGTTTAATGACGCATACAAACCAGAAGAACAGTTTGGGGAGGCACTTAAAATAGACCACTCAAGAGATTCACGTAAGAGCATTATGTAAAAGGAAATAGTCAAGCGTTCGACAGAACATCGTCTGCTCAAGATGAAGCCCAGTGCGAAAAAATGCATTTAAGAGTCACTGACCTAGGTCAAACAAAAACCAACTGACCTTTTGGCTACAATACGAGACCGTTGTTCACAACAGAGCATTCGCAGCAAAAGCGGCGTGTATAGCCTTCGAAATTTCGCTCAATGATGTGGAATGAGCTGTTTTTTATTTAATTTGCGTCAGTGACCATTATATGTAAAATTTCGTAAATTGAACTAGCACCAGAAAATGTACTACATAGATGCGCAGTGGATCAAAACCATGCCTGGGCTTGAGAAATTGGTAGTGTATTCCAAACGACAGGTTTCGGTATTGGGATTTACTTTAACATTTTCGCTTAAATCCTGTTTGTTTCAGCGTTGTGAAATCACTACGTTAGAACAGGATGCGCAGATGGAGATGTGTGCTTTACGATATGTGCTGAAAGAATGAACGGGTCAAGCCGAAGCGGGTGTTCAATATCGTTCAAAAAACTGAAAGTTCAGGCCAAGAAGTTCATGCATGGGAGTACAAACTGCACGGAAGATGATACTGTTTCTTGTTGACTTTCAAGGATGAAGGAGTATTCTTTTTACATTCCCTAATAGATTTATTTGCCACACGCATTGGTATTGGCTGCGCATGAACTGCTCAGTACTGACAATGATTAGCAAAACTGAGTTTTGTTAAGAAAATTGCGATAAGTTTAATGCGCAATATGTGAGACTGCAGTGCTAATATATGCTGCAACTTTTGCACAAAGTTTGTGTGCGTACTCTTCGTACTCCGCAGCTCTCAGCAAGAGATTAGGTATGGAGATGAAAAGAAAGCAGGCGGAGAGATTTGAGATCAACCAGCCGCCTCAAAAGTGATGCCATCCCGAACAATTTATAAGAATTCCCATATCTTTCCTGATAGTCACTTTCTCGAGAACGTGCAGGAGAAATTTGGTAGAACAAGAATTCGATGACTTGAAGACAGCTACGATGAATTCTGCGCACACGTCTTAGCAAGAAAAGAAGGATGCTAATGGCCTCCAAACACACGTGTCGAACTTTTGAACAACAGTGCTCGGAAACGAACGTATAATGTTCCTCAACCCCATCGGGCATTACTTTCCCACAGTTGAGCACGCGGTGATTATAAGGTCTGAAACTTCTTTTTCAGGGCGGTCGAAGTACAAAAATCGCAAGACTGCCAGGCATACAAGTGTCCGAGTCATTGTCAAGTGTGCGTGAGGTCTTCTGAAGCATGTTCAGGAACACACATTGGGGGACAATCAACAACGCTGCCAACATGCATAGTAGAGAAACTGAATGTCCGCTTCTTGGGGACCTGTGTTACGCCGAAAGTCCTCAGCGCTCAGCGGCTTTCCTTACTTGTCTTGAAGAGCAGTCATCACAAGTCTTAAAAAAATTACGGAGGGCACTTATGACTAGTTACGTTTTTTTTAATGCGAAAGCATTGTTTTTCATATTTATTTCCATTTTACTTTTATTTTTGTTTTTATTTTTCTCTTTATTTCTAGTGACATGCCTGCTCTGTAGCATACAGACGTAAGGCAACGCATATACTTGGTTCACCGTTGTTCGCCAAAAACCAACGTGGTTGCGTGCTCGAATCGCAGTCCGAAAGCGCTGGGTTCAATTCCCCGAAATTTGGGAAGAAATTTTATTGTTGCGAAAGCACTACTCCGTTGGGTAAGCCCCGAGCATGTTCTTGCGTTGTTTGCATACTTGCTGTGTGTGTGGGTTTGTGGTGAGTGAAATTAGCAAATAAAATCAAATAAATACGCGTGACTGGGATTTGAACCCGCGGCGGCGCACAGATCAGCTGCGCTGGCCTCTGCGCGAGAGTCGAATACAACATCTGTTAGACTGCACCACACTCTCGCGCCATGCATGGCACATCATCTTCATCAACTCATACTACTATCACGTGTACTGTCCGATGACAGTACTGTCCGATTACAGTACACGTTAAAAAACTCCAAGTAGTCGAAATTTCCGGAGCCCTTCACTGTGCCATCCCTCGTAGCCCGAGTCGCTTTCGGTCGTTAAAACCCCATAAATCAACCAACTACTACTAGCAAACTAATATTCGCGATTTGAGCTATGTGGCGGTAGTCACAAAGACATGTGCGCTGCATGCGTTGGCTTGTACAAAGTTGTGCCAGAAACACGGCTCTAGAGCAACACGCGTTGGCGTTCATAACATTGCTGCAGAAACGCGGGACTGAAGCATAGGCCGCCGGCGCACATTGGGCACATTAGCATTGACAATGAAAAGGTGGAAGACGCGCATAACTTGTTCCCTGGGTCAGTGGACACCCCAAAAGCGCTATCAGGTACGTGGTGGTGGTGTTCAGGTACCCAAAACAGTGCTTTCGCTCTATGTATCGAGCTTAGCAATGCTCAAACGAGACATTTTTTTTTCGTTGATAGCACGATGTCGTCATCTGCGATTTTAGGAACCACTGCTGCTGGACTACGCCGACGCCGGGTTTCGCTGCCGATGAGCCATACAATGCTTTCCTATGTACATACCTTGTCACTCAGGAGACTACATTGTTTTCTGCTCTGTCACATGCCATATAGGCCGCCGCGGTGGCTCAGTGGCTATGGTGCTCGGCTGCTGGCCCGAAAGACGCGGGTTCGATCCCGGCCGCGGCGGTTGAATTTCTTTGGAGGAGAAATTCTAGAGGCCCGTGTACTGTGGGATGTCAGAGCACGTTAAAGAACCCCAGGTGGTCGAAATTTCCGGAGCCCTCCACTACGGCGTCTCTCATAGCCTCAGTCGCTTTCGGAGGTTAAACCCCATAAACCAACCAACCAACCAACACGCTATATGACCACGTGGTTATAACCTTGAGAGAAGGCGAAAAACTAAGGAGGAGGAAACGAAATTCTACTCAGCGGCAACTTTTACAGGGTCCTCGTCTTAAAAAGGAAGCTATTTTCGGCAGAAGATATGCGAAAAAAAAACATAATCAAGAAAAAACAATAGCAGCTACATTTTCGTAAGCGTCATCCTAATAACAGAGTGCAGTAAAATGGCACTGCCAGTTTACTTGTTCAAAAGCTGCTAACTAGCATCAAAACCTCTTTTTCAGTTTTTAATAGCCAGTTCCCATTCATAACAAAAGAGCATTTTTGTGCTTTGCATGTCAAATCCAATGCGCATGTCAGTGCAACGCACGTTTATCCAATTGCAAAAGGAGAGCTGAACACGAACACAACAAAAGAAAAACTCGCAAGCCCCAGTAAAGCCATGAAACTGAAAGTGAACTTCGCGCGATGCTTGTTTGCTGCACGGAGACAAAGAAATCAAAGCAATCAGAGAAGAGAACCCCACAGTGAAAGCCCCGACAATCTTTATGCGCGTGCTGTACACACGGATAAGATATGTGGAGACATGCGTCACGAACAGCGCCATACACGCACTAACATCCGGCATTTGGCCGACAGCTGCACACGGCGCAGGCCATTGTATTTCAAGATGAGTGAAAAAGTTGGGCAAGTTGGTACATATTATTATTCACAACAACGCAGGAAACACGGACAAAAGGGGAGAATAGACAAAATAAGCGCTGCGCTTGTTTTGTCTATTGTCCCCTTTTCTCCGTGTTTCCTGCGCTGTTGTGAATAATGAACACTGAATTTCACCTCAAGGTTGAAAAAATAAACTCAGGCTGGTAGCAAACGACAAGCAGGGCATACAACATGCATACACAACAAACGTATTTTGAAGCACCGGCACGATAATCTTTTCCCCCGATTTCTACAAGTCAGTTAACACGCACTCGCGCACGAAGTTCGCAGCCTAAATTCGCCTAAATTCGGTATTGACCCAGGCCTAACCGCAAAATACGGGATGTTTTCTTCCCCTCAAACACCAAAGAGGCTATAATCGCACACTAACGGGCCCCTCATCCGACGACAACATGAGCCACACTTTCGACGGCCAGCAGTTGGCGATAAAAAATACTTATCAGCCATCGCAGGAGCACACAGCTTCAACTCGGCAACAACAACAGCACAGCCCGCCGTCTGCCATCTTCGTTCTTTACTTCGACGAGGCTCGATATTGGCGGCTTGCTTTCCCTAGCGTCACCAGCCAATACTAAGGCTGTTCGCCCCGCTGCCAGATTTCTTCACCATGAGTAGTGCGCTTAAATCGCCCGTCTTCGACGCCGATACGCGAAAAGTAAAAGTGAAACAGATACCTACAGTTTGGACATATGGCGACGACGGGGCATCGATCTGTTCTACGTTGCTATGTTGCGATATCTTTTATGACCGGTCGCGAACCGACGTTAAGGACCGGAAAAGAAATGATTGCCACAAGCCCCGTTCAAGACACCAAGAGAAATTATTTCTTGATACGCCAAGTTACGCTACAGCATGTCCTTTGTTATCGGCTCGTATATCCACGAGTCTCCTGCAACGCCCTACTTACACTGCAACGGCGCCCTCCGTGCTTGTATATCGCATCGGTTTAGGTCAGGCGCTCCGCAATCATTAGCAAAGAAATCTGGTTTCCCCATCCAGCGACAGATAGCCTCACACGCCACCTGCCGCTAGCCGAGGACTCGATCTTTCACCTGACGCATGTTGTACTTCCCTCCATGCACATTCGGCCCATTTCTCCGATTTGAAGTTGCGGCTTAATTGTTCCGGCATTAGATGTTTTTCGCACACACTTACGGCGCAGGTTTTACCGTTTTTTGCAACCATAAGTCTACACGTACAACTGTTCTCGCAGCTTCATCTTATAAAGCCGGTGTTCTCATTGCCTTAAAGCTATTTGGTTCCTATCGGGAGCGTTAACGGAGCTTGTCAGAAAAAAAGACCTCTATGATGTATGGCAGTCTAGATGGGTAAGCTGTCGTCCTCTGTCTGGAACGGCACTCCAGGGATAAGAAAGTTAAATAGAAAAGATTAAGCGCTGGGATTTTCTATTGTCCCTTCCACTGACACAGGAGCTGAGCGGAGCTTTCTTTCATAAAGACTAGAGAGTTATGGCACAGCCCTATCCGCGATTCGCTACCCTGATCCGCTACCACAGGGCGCCACTGCACGTTCGCAGAACGCTATGGGGGTGCCATATGACACCACGTTCCCGTCAGTTGCGTGCGCTTCTGGCGCGTCGGGACCAATCAGAGCGTATGTAGTGCTGGCCCGCGGAAGCGGATCATCGCAGCGGATCCAGGATCACTTTGCGCCATAACTAAATAAAGTTACAGAATACCGCCGTAGGATTTCACCTCGCCTCTAGTGGTAATCTACAAGGCCACATCATGAACGTCAGGATCGCAAGAACTCCAATAATCATGCTCAGTAAATTGATTTTTGACGCACAGACGTGGTGGTGCCTCACCTGCAGCATTTTCAAGAAACTGCTCGAAAACTACGAGAGGCGAAAAACGAGCTCGACAGACGGAGTGCAACGTGAATTCGAAATGCAGGAGCCATTGTCATTTTTCTGCTCACCCGCGGTGCACTGCGTTTCTAAAGAAGCTGAGGTCCACGCAGCAAACCGTCGGTTATAGGAGCACTCATCTCTGCCAGTACAGCTCGTTTTTGATGCGTCTGTATTTTTTGCGCTCTTTTGAAGATTTAACAACGCACCAGA
Source organism: Amblyomma mixtum (assembly GCF_055824585.1). Classification (NCBI taxonomy): domain Eukaryota; kingdom Metazoa; phylum Arthropoda; class Arachnida; order Ixodida; family Ixodidae; genus Amblyomma; species Amblyomma mixtum. The sequence continues at coordinate 184,745,638 of NC_143013.1, forward strand.
TGGTTTTTCAGCATCGCTGTTCGAAATACACATACACCAAAGATAACCCTGCCTTTTGGCGCTCCTAAATAACATTCCCTGATGTCTGAAGCTGATGCAGTGAAGCCGCTGAGGCCTCTTAACTGGAAGCCGTTCAGCTGCCTCGACACCGAAATGACGTAATTGGAACATCTTGTCAGCTACGCAACGCACTTCTACCTGTATCCTTGCTCCACTGCGTCAGACGCCTCACGCTTGGTGACTTCGATTTAACTGCATCAATCTTCATTACAGCTTTGCAAAGAAACGCGAAAACTCTGCTTCAAACTAAACAACAGCATGGCGTGGCATTAATAATTTCAATTCTCCTATGCATACCTTCAATTCTGCTTTGTTTCCAGTGGCATGTTTTCTGCCGCCATTTTGGCTTTCTGAGCTGTAATAGAGTTAATTTATTGTTGTTAAGCATTTATTGTACTCGCGGTCTTCCAGCTGATCCTTGCTTTTCTCTATCGCTGTTTCTCTCTCTGTCTCTCTCTCAATCTCTCTAGACTGAGGACTGTGTCCAACTTCAGGATAGTAAGGAACCAGGCACTATGTCAGGCCTTTGAAAGATTTTGCTCAAGTCAACTACAAAATATAAACACTGTTTCCAGTTATAAGGACCTCGCGACAATGCCTACCCTGCGGCAGTAACGTTGCGGCCTCCAACCCTTCAGTGAAAAAATGTCACGTTTTGTGCAGTAATTAGTGGGTATGACAATGGCACGGACTCCCGAACACAGTTTCCAAAAAGGTGTGGCATGGTACGGGTGTTTTCACGTCTCAAAGCTGTTGATGGGCTTCCAGAGATGACGTAGTGTAGAGATCGAAATTCCTTTTCAGCTACCTGGTCTTCTTTAACGTAAACAACACAACACTAGCGCGCATTTCGACTTCGCCCCCATTGAGATGCAGATGAGTCACTGGGATTCGATCCCGCGATCTTTGGTTCAGAAAAGCAAAATCTGTGAATTAAGAAAAATGAAGAGCCTATTCGGGTGACAAAATACGATTCCGAAGTTAAAAAAGGCTCAAATCGCGTTTTCCTTTTTTTTTTTTTTGCCGACGGGTTCAAATAGGAAAGGAACTCAGCTTTTTACTGGTTCAGGTCCATGCCTGATGAAATAGAGGTAAACATTGCCGAAAACGGAAATTTTTGTGTTGCAATGTGTAGCGTTGGTGGACAAGCACACCACCGTCACTAGACTTTCGCTGGCAGGATTAACAGGTTTTTTATTTTTAAAAATGGTTGCCTGTCTAGTTGACGTATTCCTTTTCATGAAATTAAGAGATGCGAAAAAAAAAACTTCACACAGCGAACGACAGGACGGAAAGATGATCGCAGTGAACAACTGGTAGAATCAGCTGCTCTCAGCTCCAAACATAGGTCGGCGCATGCACGAAAGTTACTCCCGCGGCAAGCCTGGAAAACGTGTATCATTAACACACTGTGCAATACGGAGTACCAGGGTTCTAACCTGACCACAGCGGCCGCGTTTCGATGGAGGCGAAACGCAAAAAAAGGCCGTGTGCTGTGCGATGTCAGTGCACGAGATGCCCAGGAGGTCGATATTATTCCGCACACCTCCACAACGGCTCCTATTTCTTCCTTTCTTCTTTCACTCCCTCGTTTATCCCTTCCTTACGACGTGGTTCGGGTGTCCATCGAGATATGTGACACAGTTACTGCGCTATTTCTTTTGCTCGAAAAGAAAACAATTTCTCATTTGAAAGAGGCTAATTCTGGCATGCACAAAGCTGTTGGTGTGCCTCTATAGCGGAGTTGTGTGCATTCTTTATTTTATATACTTCCATAATTTCTATTGTTACGGCGTTACTGCACTTGCCGAGAATGTTTCCCTCATTTCGTTGCGGCCGACACTCGCATGTTCTGTAATGTTCAGTCAAATTTCTGCTGTTTTTTTTTTATCCCCTCGTAACGAAACTTCATGCTCAATTATTTATGCAGCGTCTTTCCTGACTTATTTAGGCTTTTCAACTTAATGGTGGAATTTCGTGCACTACTTCTTTCACGTACTTCACATAGAGCGCTCCGCTCTCATGGGAACATATTTCGCGCAAGCGTCGACTTTGTCTTGTACTTGGAGGTGAAAGCCTCTGACAAAGCAGTTGTTAGTTGCGCTTATGTTGCTTTCCTCTATATCTGCGTGTCGTGCTTTTTTGCACAAATCTTCGTGACGTTACATCTTCGTGACGAATCTTCGTGCTCTCTGAGAAAACGTGATATGTTGGCTCGCCGTAGTCAATGCGTCTATAAACTTTTATTAAATACATCATGTGCACGTCGCCAAGGAATGCACCGCGTGGCACAGGCTCTCAGTGAAGTCTGCTGACTCGCGATGCTGCACCTGGACGCTAGCAGGTTCCCAAAAGTAAGAAGTTCGAAGTTAACAGTGCTGAAATTCTTCTTAAACGATTTCGTTGTAGTTTACTGAATTCTTCGAAAGTTCTAACTGTAAAAGCAATGTTACGTTTCGAAATCTTCTGAGCTTCGAGACAGTGGTTTTCAGATCGACATCCGCTCGTCTGCTGAAATGCCTTCTGGCTACTTCCACGGGTTCGCGGTACTCTTAGGTTTCAAACTGCTCTGTGCATCGAGACCACGGCGTTGAGATGGCCGTCCGCTGCCTGGGAGGGTTCATCACGGCCATCCACTCGGATCACAGCTCCATGGTATCATGGTATCATACGTCGGCGGCGGCGACCGGCTTCGGTGTTCTGTGTGATTCCCGGCGGATGCGGCAGAGGTTGTTTACAGCAAACAACGGCGCCTATATACTCAAGGTTCTGAGGAAACCTCTCATCTTCCCCTGTGTGCGACCTATGAGCGAGTCCAGCTTCGGCATTCCGTTCCCACAGAGAGCTTTGCAGTGCAGGTGTCTGACCTTCGCCACCGCTTGCCATGGGTCGCCTTCCGAGCCCGTCATCAATGGCCTGGACCACATTTAGTCAGATGTGGCGCAAGTGCGTCAAAGACGTCCTGGTGGGCGGTACCCAAACAACAGTGACTGGACGCTTTCAATTGAATTGAATTGCAAACCAGAGACTGAGGGACAGAAGATTCCATTAAAAAGAAAGCTGTAGTGCTCATTTTTTCGGTTCGAATCCTCCTTAATCACAATGTAAATAAATCTCTGTTAAATTTCTCTTTTCCTCGACCCGTCTATGCATCGGCGTCAACTGCGATGTTCGAGTTCCTTCAGCTCCACTTCTCACTTGGTTCGCTACCCGATGAGTCCGCTATCGGAGGAGACACAATGAAACAACAATATCGCAACCAACTCGCAATGAAAGGAACCCAATTAAAGCAGTAACGTCAGGCGCAGTGACGCTCCTAATGGAGGTATTCTGTGTTCACTTGAATCTTGGGTATGGGACTTGTAGGTGTTTACGCAGGAGGAGCAGAAATCATGATCCCTAAAAGCGTCGTAAAGCACGTGTAAATTCTCAAGGCACGCTCGTGTAATGCCCTGCTACCTCATAAATCTACCACCAAAAGATGCCGTGCAGCCATAGCTGCAGGCCTAAAGCTACTCTTCAAAGCGACCTTGCCCTACTACGCATAAGCAAAATTAGGCCTGACATAATGCTTAAGCAAACATCGGCACAACACATAAGAAAAGTTGCGCGCTAAGCCTTAACTTTCGCACGCTATTCAATACGCCATTTTCATGGTGGGGGTAAGAGAAAGTGCGCGGAAATATGCTTGAGATTGGTAACGCTATTGTACTTTAGCCTTGTCACATTATTTCTGTATTATCGAGAAAGTTTGTACAGCTGTGAACTTAACATAGATCTAACTCTATACACCGATATATCTCCTGCTTGTACGAGGGAATTTTCCACGCTGCAGCTCACACTCCCCAGGTGAACAATGCGGCCTTTTCATTTTTAGGCAGTGCTAGGACGTACCGAGGAAACGAGTCTGGAATACAATGGTTCCCGGCACAGTAATCTGGCAATAAAATATATCCTTTTATCGTCGTTCGCCACAGCACTGTTCAGTTTTTAATTTAATATATACCTCTCATTCAGGTAAATTACAAACCTGAGTACGGTAAGCCAGCAGCGAATCATTTTTTCACCCATTCTTACACGAATTACAGCTCACAGAAAAGCAAATAAACGCTTTACGACAACTTTGTGCTCGACACTGTGGCTTTGATCTGAACCAACATGCTGCACTAGTTGAGAACGTTGTGAATTCACCTTACTTTAATATTTTCAAAAGAACAGTGAGCGCAGCTGGTGGTTTAGCCCTGGAACACGAAACGAACAATGCGGGTCCCTATCAGGTCCCAAGGTCGCGCGCATCAGCTGGTGATATTACGAGGCTGATAAACGAACATCGTTACCCTGCGTCATCTCGCTTAAAAGAATCATAGGCCCGAAGTGTGCCTCCCTGCTTAGATTGCGTTGAAGCGCTTTCGCTATCACTATAATCAAAAAGTCATCAAAAAAATCTCCTATCCACATTGTTTTTATGTCACCTCGGAAAAAATAATAATTTGTCATTCGCTGTACAACAATGATACGCGAACAGTCGTTCAAGAACGAAAAAAAACAAGATCCAAAAAGTAGAGTTTATTATCATTTGTAATGCCACAGCTACCTCGACCAGAACATACAGTGGAAGCCAGCTCATTCTCTTGTAGCCATTCTTACACATGGAATGCTTTTATGCGTTCGTACTTCCCCGTGTAAGAACGGTGGGCGCGTCCCCAGCTCCTGACCTTAAGTTCGTGCCCCGGCACGCGGCCGGCTGTTCACGGGTCTTTCCTGGCGAAGTTGGGGGCCATATCACAAAAGGTGTCGGCGCGTCCTTCGGCATCGGCGCGCATGTAGTCGTCCACCCAGTCGACAAAGTGTGACACCTTCATGTAACGCATCGCCCTGAAGAACCTCATGGATTTGCAATACTTTCCGCCCTTGTGCACGATGCCTTCGAGGAACCAGGAGCCGCTGTCGTCCTTGCGTACCAGAGGGCCTCCGCTATCAGCCTGCAAATTGCCAACAATTTACGATTGATGGACAGAGTTAAGAGCAAGCTTTTGTTGATCTATTCAGTTCTATTTTTTCAGTGGAGTAGCGCCCTTATCGGGTGTTCCTCGACCTTCCAAGCGAGTGCCACCCCTATTGCAGCATGAGTTCATTACCTGCACCTAGCTCTCTTTTTTTGTTTATCCAGTAACTTAGTTGCAAGAAGAAATAACAAACAAAACCATCGTCTAAACGGTCTCACTGTTGACAGCCGCGCTATGTAGGTTTCTACACAGGATTGCTTGCTTTTATAGCAGAACAGCGTAAACCATTGCTCTGATGAGGTGCTCAAGCATTGCCGTCTCGCCAGTGTGTGGTAAATATGGTCACCAGTGCAGTGCAGTAGTTTTATTAAGGAGTAATTTATAGAGACCTCTAGCAGGCATTTATAAATGTTTAGGTTAATGAATGCTGTTTATGAATGCCGCATTGCATAATCCTCCAACAACCATACCCTCACAGAGGAAGCACAGAATCTAAAACGTGGCGTTGGATATACGTCACCTGGCATGGTGTGCCGTCTTCGTAAGACCCGCAGAGAAGGTAGTCGGGCACCGGGTGGAACTCCCTCACACAGCGCTCGTTGGAGATACTCCTCGTCATCAGCTGCTGAAGGCGCTCTGGTCGCGACTCGGGATCCAACTCTGTACCAGTGCAACGCAAGTGTCATAGCGAGGTAAATATCAGTATCTGCTATCTCTTTGAGCTGCGGACCTAAGGCGACGAAATAGCTGTGCGTTTTAGCACCTTACTCCTACAGCATTTTTTCGCGCACGGTCTATGACCACACTCGACGTAATTCGCAGTTTTCAAAACAGACGTCTTCTATGCGCCTTCGCATGTTTCCATCGGGCTCTGCAAACATCTTGCTCGTGTGAATACGAAAGTGTTGATAAGTTAGCGACAATGGAAATTATGGATCATATCAATAATGATTTACGGGAGTTACTCTCATGTACAATCCAAACTAATCGCTAGTGAATATGTAAATTACCAATTGAAGCTGCCATGAAACGCCTTTCAAAGAATAGTGCCTTATGAACTCGGTGTTCAATGGACAATGCTTCTCGAACCTCCGGCAGTAACAAAATTTGCATTGCGTATTGTTGAAGAAAACACACTTTTCGGCAAGTGCAATTTGTCCTTTGCCTTCTTCGCACCTTCTCTTCTGGTGTTTCCTAGCACGTTCTAAGTTAGGCGCCTCTCCAGCAGGGCAGGCGAGGAGGAAAGTCATCGAGACGCAATCATACCGCAGTTTCTTTTTCAAACTATTACACTTGCCTCGTGTCCACCTTGTGCGTACGCACTTCTCCTGCGTGCTATTTCATCAACATACACTAAGTGCCCTTTAAGGTAGAGAGAGAGCAAGCGGCTGGGCTTCTTGGGAACACAAAGCTAATAAGATAGGTAGGAACCTTAATGTGCTTAGCCAACGTTTCGACAAGAGGACGTGTTTTCTTCTGGTGTTAAGCGTTAACGTTTTTCCGGTTTAAATAGGGCCTTCACTTCAAGGAGAAGCCGCGATGGGAGGGGGGAGGCCCGGATGCGCGAAGGGTGTTCGTATGAGAAGCGTCGCGGTTACAGCCTTTTGGCGCAGAAAGCGTGTGCCCTCTAGAGTAGGTCTCAGTAGCTGTCGAAATTGTGTATGTTCATTTTTGTATGTTGTAGCGTTCAGAAAGGGCCGCCAGTCGTCACTGGCGGCATTAAGCATGTTCGACCTCAAAAATTTCAGTGTGATTCCGCAATGAAAACAATCAATATTTGCCCATTGTCATGAGAAAACCCCTACTGATGATATATAATGGATTATCAGAAAAGATATTAAATTTTTTAAGCTTACACAGAACAAGTAGTGCATTTACCTGGTGTCCTACATAGTAGGACGCTCGACGTCGGCGCAGATGAAAATATGTTGTGAAAGTAGGTTTATCGTAATTCTGAATCAAAATAAGCATTTTATATGAAAATATTATTTTTTTTACTTTCCCGAAGTTTAGGCATATATGCGTTGAATTATTTTTGCACTAGTTTCTGCGTGACGTTCAAGTGACGCCTCAAGTTATCTGAAGAATTTACCGACGGCTCAAGTTTTAAACACGGCCTTCACTCCAAGGTGGAAGCCCGGATGAGAGGAATGAGGCTCAGATGTCGAAGGCCTTTCGGATGGGAACTTCGGAGAAAGATTCTGACTTCTCTGCTACGTATGCAAAAACAATATTTACGCGAGATGTTTATGACTACGTGATATAATAAGTAAGCGAGTATATTTATAATACCCGATCAAAATGCATTGCATGGTTTCTTTCGCAGTGTAAGCTCCATTTACAAACTTTAGATAAAGTGCCTAAATTTTATGCATGCTGCAAGAAAGGCTTAGTCCCACATGTGAGGCATAACATTATTAGTATTATCCGAGAAATTATAGAAAAGCGCATTTTTTCGGCGCAAAATTGTTCATGCACCTATTTTTCTCAGATATCATATATTGCCGGCATAACAATCAACATATAAAAAAATTACTTCTCCGGGCGCTTAAAGATTTCTGCTATTTATTTTTGAAAACTAACCTCCTTGGTTTTCTATAACAGTCTTAAATACTCAATGCGAGCGCAGGACAAACTTCAAAAGTAAGATTTCGGTGCCCATCGCAAGGTTGGACCGTTCCCACCAATATGTTTTACAATAGTCCACTCTATTTTCCCAACTATTTTCAATAACGCACCCCATCTGCACTGCACGCTGCGACCACAGAACATAGTTTAAAGGCCAGATTCTGATACGCATCCAGACATAACACATTTCAGACCAATATGTTCAAAACAGTATACTACAATATTCCACAGTTCTCTCGCAATTAAAAGTGATCTCCGAGAAAGCTGGACATGATTACCACTGTGGCTACTGCGACTGATCAATGCGCAAATCTCACCATCCGCTTGTCCCCAGCCGGTGACGTAAAGTGTCGTATTGTCAGGCAGCTCGGAATCAGGCTCAGGCAGGCACGCCGGTTGAATTGTGTCCGTGAAGTTGACGCTGCTGGACAGCTTGATGATTGCAATGTCTTTCTGCATGTTTGCAAGGAAGTAAAGTTGCACAGAATCGTGTTAACGGCCTGCTTGATAATTGCGCATCTGATGGTTGGGTTGCTTATCACTATCCTGAGTTAGGTTGCAGACATTTATCCCCCATGTGTATTATACTATCGTCATCTTCGTTCTTTTTCTCTTCCGTTTGAATGGCTAATCTCCCAATTTACTCTGTACAATTATTTTTTAGTCAGTCAACCTATTCGCCTAGTAGTCTCTCCCACGCTTACTAGTCAGTAAGTCGTTTGTTTCTCCGTTGTTACGCTACTGCAGTCGTCTTTGTCGCATAAAATGAAAACATTTATACCATTTTCCTTATTATGCTTCCATGAAAGCGTAGCAAAAACTTCAGAAACAAATGAGCTAAATATATTTTATTGCTACACCATAATGTTCGCCACTTGGTTCACATAAACATTTCTAAGATGTGGCTTTTGTTCCTGTTTCGAGCTCCTATTTTTGCCAACTAACGCAAACATTTTTTCAAAATTAGCGACGAATTTCAGAGCAGATCAAAAAAAAATTGGCAGAGGCTTAGCTTGGTTAACCCCGGAAGGTCGCGAAAGCAAATTACGAGCAAGTTTAGCGACTACAGTAGTGAAAGGCGAAAGCCTGAGTGCTGCACGGAACGCCGGAAAAAGCTTAAAGTGCTATTGAGGTGTCCACTAAAGCATAGAGTTGGTAAGGCGCCTTTCCTTTCCTCCAAATCAACTCAGTCTAGAACGCTGTCAATGTCAGAGCGCATCAATGAACGCCGGAATTAGCTTAAAGTGCTATTGAGGTGTCCACTAAACCACAGAGTTGGTAAGGCGCCTTTCCTTTCCTCCAAATCAACGCAGTCTAGAACGCTGTCAATGTCAGAGCGCATCAATGAACGCCGGAATTAGCTTAAAGTGCTATTGAGGTGTCCACTAAACCACAGAGTTGGTAAGGCGCCTTTCCTTTCCTCCAAATCAACGCAGTCTAGAACGCTGTCAATGTCAGAGCGCATCAATGAACGCCGGAATTAGCTTAAAGTGCTATTGAGGTGTCCACTAAACCACAGAGTTGGTAAGGCGCCTTTCATTTCCTCCAAATCAACGCAGTCTACAACGCTGTCTATGTCAGAGCGCATCAATAAACGCCACAACAGAGGTCAAGCCAGAGGTCAAACGTGGATCCGCCGGGACGCCGCTGAAGGCTCAAAACCTAGCGCAGTATTGCTTTCGCAATAAAAGCCTAACATCAAGGCGAATCTTTCCGAGTCATTACAGAATGATACGTCCGAACGTTACACAGCGAATTAATCTAGCCGGACCGCCGCCGCTTTCGCTCAGTGGTTACGGCGCTCGGCTGCTGAACCGAAAAACGCGGGCTGCATCCCGGCCGCTGCGGTCGATTTTCGATGAAGGCGAAATTCTAGCGGCCCGTTTAGTTTGCGATTTCAGTGCACGTTAAAGAGCCTTGGGTGGTCGAAATTTCTGGATCCCTTCAAAACGGCGTCCGTCTTAGCCTGAGTTGTTTTGGGACATTAACCCCAATGAGCCAAACTAATCTAGCTGTACCACCGCATCGATCCGGATTCCATCCAGCGCCAGCAAAAATACACCAGCCTCACTATTCAATGCCTTAGCCCACTCGGCCTCACATGCAATAAGTTCTGGTCAAATGTTTTAGGGGAATCCCCCAAGGTGGAGTAGATTTGCAATAAGGGAGTAATTACTCATTGACGTCCACCTAAGCGCAGCCATACGGCTACAAAGGAAGCTATAGGAAAACATTTGACCAACACTGTTCCATCTTCGAGTTATTGATCAATTCGCTCTCGCCCTACCATAAGCTTGCCGTCCCGGTTAGCTCAGTTGGTAGAGCGACTGCTCCGGTGAAGCGGTGGTCCCGGTTTCGAACCCCGGAGCAGGACGAATTTTTCTTTAACTGCGAAGTTTCTGAGAAAGCTGTATAGCTTTTCTTTGTAGCCGTATGGCTGCGCTTGGGTGGACGTCAATGAGTAATTACTTCCTTATTACAAATCTACTACACCTTGGGGGATTCCCCTAAAACATTTGACCAGCACTGTTCCCACTTCGAGTTATTGATCAATTCACTCTCGCCCTATCATAAGCTTGTCGTCCCGGTTAGCTCAGTTGGTAGAGCGACTGCTCCGGTGAAGCGGTGGTCCCGGGCTTGAACCCCAGACCAGGACGAATTTTTCTTTAACTGCGAAGTTTCTGAGAAAGCTGTATAGCTATCCTTTGTAGCCGTAGGGTTGAGCTTGGGTGGACGTCAATGAGTAATTACTCCCTTATTATAAATCTACTCCACCTTGGGGGATTCCCCTAAAACACTTGACCAACACTGTTCCCACTTCGAGTTATTGATAAATTTGCTCTCGCCCTACCATAAGCTTGCCGTCCCGGTTAGCTCAGTTGGTAGAGCGACTGCTCCGGTGAAGCGGTGGTCCCGGGTTCGAACCCCGGACAAGGACGAATTTTTCTTTACCTGCGAAGTTTCTGAGAAAGCTGTATAGCTTTCCTTTGTAGCCGTATGGCTGGCTTGGGTGGACGTCAATGAGTAATTACTCCCTTATTGCAATAAGTTCTAATTGGTAACTCTTGGCGCTACGTGTTCCAAATCATATTGTCGATTAAGGCTGGGTGAACGACGCATTTCCCAAGCATTTCACCCTAAAAAAAGCCGAGCACCAGGAAGGGATAGCTTGTATCCATTGTATCACCGATGGGCACCCGGCGGCACTAGAGATCCAACCCTGCGCCTCACGCATGCGAGACAGATCCTCAAACGACTGGGCCACTGCTGCGGTCCCGTCGTGTTTCAAATAACACTTCGGCCCTTTCAGATCCTCGGCGGCAGAAAGTAATCGACACTGGCGACTTTATGTAGCCGGACACGAATTTGCAAAGGCGACCCAGGCAAACGAATACGTCGCCAAAGTCACAACAGAGCGGCCGAGCGCAATGCCGCGTCAAACGAACAAAGCAGCGAGGGGCACTGAGCACACTTTCCTGAACGACAAAGAGATGCAGCTTAACGCCGCGGCGCCTAAACACCAAAAAACGGCAAGGGAAACACGACGAAAAGTGGTCAATGACGGAGGCTCCTCAAGCCGGGAAACCTGCGAGAAGGCCATGCGCGTTGCCTAAACTGAAGAACAGAAGCGAGCATAGACAGGCACACATTCCAGGGCCATTGCTCTCCCTGGAATCTATTTCACGCTGACGCGCTATCTTCGCGTTAGCATGCGAATTTAATTTGATAGAAAATAGCTTGATCTAGCGTATTTAATATTGGGCCGATAACACTATTTCCTTAGATTAGTAAGAACCATATGACTGTATCAAGTAATTTCAGCCCATATAAGGTCACTGACTTGAGCCTCCCGTGCAACGCATTAACGATTATAAGAATAGCAGTTTCCACACACCATAGGTCCAGCACGAATTAATATATGGAACATCAAGCACTCAGCCGTATGGCGGCAGTCCGCAGTACACTTGGTTCACCCTGTCTCGCATACTCTGCAGTCTTCTGAAGCACAGAAGCAGTCACTCATTGTCCACGAACTGTGCTTTCGTTAATAAGATCTAAAGACGATAAAGTTCAGATGCCGAAAATCGCAGCTCGGCTGAAAGCATGGCCACTGAAACTGCCGTTAAGACATTTTGGCACATAAAATAGCGACGCGATTTTGTACGGCCGCGGAGCCAACGGGTTGTAAAATATCGATAATTTCCGCTACGCCTCTTCATGAAATCGTTTCCATAAGTAGTGCTGTCTTACGACCATGAAGGTCGTGCACACAGACACGATCATGTGTTTACGCCATCCTGTGCAGCTACACAAAGTTGAGAATTTAGTAGAGTAGAACAAAGGGCTTCTTCCTAGGCCATATAGAAATACGGCGCACAACATTTCGGGGCACAGTTCTCATCCCGTATTTTTGTTGGCTGTGTCACTTCACACTGTACCCTGTTTTCAGACAACATTCGCAACCTTTTTTACTACCGTCAGACTTTTTTTTTAAGTTCCTTCTAGCTTATCTCCTTCTAATATACTAATTTATATGGCATACAGAAAGTGCCGACTTCTTGGCTTATTTTTTACAGTACAGGCTTGTGACTGCACTCATCTAAGATAGGTAATCCACACAGGTGAATAGTGTATTCAAAGTGGACCTTACTGGCAACCTACGGTCCAATTTGTATCACTCATTCTTACCGTGTCGTCCTTGTTCATGCATAGATGTTCGGCGTGCACATACTGCTCCGCGTTGTCACGGATCACGCGGCTGTGCGAACCCACGTGCACGTAGGTCCCATCGGGCTTGTAGAACCTGCGCACAGAGTGGATTCGCTGAGAGCACCCTTCGGCAGCCATACGCAGCCGAAAGATACGGAAGAGCACCACTGAAATGCAAACTGGGTCCCATCGGTTTTGCAGAGTTATGCTCGAGAACTTTAGGCGCATTGCGAGGTAGAAGCTGTGATAAGATAAAAAATTACAGGCCTTTTACGACTTCTATACATTCTAGCTAAGTGCCACGTGGCACAGACTGTCTAGACTGTCAAGACACTCTGAGGTTACCCGCCACCAGCCTCAGCCTCAATAGATTAGGAGCTCCGCTTTCACCTCCACTTTACGAGACCGCTCAAGATGGCGACACGCCCTCAAAACTGAAGGTGCAGAAGGCTGTAGCTACCGAGTCACACCCGGTGGTCCAATGGCCTACATCGATTCATACCAGCGCACAGAGTTCACAGCCAAAACTACAAGTTACAAAGCATATGGTCGGCGCCACGAAACCAGTAAGGTATGACGACAGAAGACAAGTTACGTGAACTTATAAACTCTTTAGATTAGTAGAACCATGCAAAGCGATGTAGATGCGATCTGAATGGAACGCGAACACGACATAGCCATTCTAATCGGCCCATACATCACGTGGGCCCATCTGTGGAAAGTGCACCAACTACTACCGCGGATCTCACTCCGGTTTCATGTGTGCGACGTGATTCGTACGAATAATTCGCGCGCCGTTTCGGACTTATATGAAGAGATACTAAAGACTGAGAGAGGGGAACACCAAGTTGTTCCACACTTCAAAAGTAACACTTCTGACTTACGCTCCCGCTTGCATCATAGTACCAGATGATGATGATGTATTTTAATGGCGCACGGGCATCTGTGGCCAAAAACCGCCATGGCACAAGGTATGCTCTTCTACCGAACATGGTGTTTAGGCCCCTTTTTCTAGACATTTCATCCTCAGAAGCCGAGCACCAGACAAGGGTGCCGCTTGTGCTCATTGTATCACCGGTGGGCTCCTGACAACACTGGGATTGAACCCCAGATCTACCGAATGCGAGGCGGATGCTCAAATTTCATAAGACCAGCTCAAAGAAAACTACGTCCCTTTGACGACTGCACAGATGTGAACTTTGGCATACCTTGTAGAAAATTTCTGAAAATATTTAAGTACGGTGCACAAGAAGTATCTTTTTAAAATCTCCAATTATTATGTTTACCGCAAGTGGGGCTGATATTTCTCAAAATTCATCGTTTGAAGCTGATTCCTGTTCAAAACACCTTGTATCCCACCGCGGTGGTTTTTTTTGTCATATGAATAGATCCACGGTTAAATGTTCTCCACACTGCGAAGTTAACTTACAGTGTCATTATTTCCGAGTTGTAAAATCCAAACTTCTATCTTTCGCCTAAAATTGCCTATACTTTCAGTGGTTACGCTCAGTGGTTGCGGCGCTGGGCTGCTGACCCGAAACACGCGGATTCGATCCCGGACGTGGCGGTCGAATTTCGATGGAGGCGAAATTATAGAGGCCCGTGTATTGTGCGATGTAAGTGCACGTTAAAGAACCCCCGGTGGTAGAAATTTCTGGAGCCCTTCACTACGGCGTCCCTCATAGCCTGAGTCGCTTTGGACGTTGAACCCTAATAAACCAATAAACCAATTTGCATTTTATTATATTATCTCATACTGCAGCCACAAACCAGACTCTGATTTTCCTCTGCTTTTATTTATTTTCTCACAATCCCTGCAGACCCTGTTGTGGCCTCAGATTGTTCTGCAAAAGTACAATAATCATAAAATTTTGCTTCCCAGGCGTACAGGTGAGCTACTCTATGCCAGTTAAGAACACCTGCCAAATGAACTCATGCTAACTTTATTATCTAGATAAGCTGCAATTTTTAGCCCTAAAAGCATGAACTAGCTGACACTTTTAACAATGGCCCAGCATTCATTGCAGCTGCTCTTTCACGATACTGATGAATGGAACCCTAATATTCTATTTGTTTTCATAATCAAATTTAAGCAAAGCACTGAGCTTTCCCTTAAAATTAAAGCCGTTAAAATTAGCTAAAATTAGCAGTTAAAATTAACAAGCATTCTTTTTCATTTTCATCACAGCCTGCCAAAGTCATTTCCACCTTCCTCAGCGCCACTATAACCGCGAACTGTTTAACTTGCTCTTTCGCGCGCTGTTACTCGTATCGTTTGCGATACCTTCATGTTTCTGAGAGAGAACAGCTGCTCTCGAATAAAAGCTTAAATAGTGCAAAAATTTTGGCCTCCATTCTTGCCACCCTTCGTAACTCGCGTCCGGTACTGAACATCACGGTTCATTGTCACTACGCTTAGTGATGAATAAAGCTTCTACATTCACTGCCACTCCGCGATTGCGCACAGCCTTCGCAGTTGCGATGGACGGCAGTTATTTATGCCCTAGCAACGGACGGTATGTCAGTCATGAAAATATCGAAGGCTTGCGTTTTATAGTTTTTTTCTGATTAGTTCCTACTCTTAAACGTTCAATACATTTCGTACAGTTTTTGGATTATGACCTCATAAGTACTCTTCACCAAATCCGAGGAGATTTTATATCCTACAACTCTTCGAGCCCCAATCTTAAGGGTGCCAACTCAGAGCCTAACTTACAAAGTTATCTTCTCGACATTTTTGTCATTTGAGCTAGAATGTTTGCCTTTTTAGCCACATAATATTGCTATTCACAGCCAATTTCACTGCGTAGCTGACGTTTCAATCTGCAATCTGCATTTTAATCTCTTGTGCAAACTAAACGCCATTCCAAAAAAATCCTTGCTTGGTTAATTCGATTGCTAGTTTTCTTTCCCACCGCTCACAATTTGTGTCCTATAATTCTACTAATTCTTCTCTTGTCGATCTATTATCTGGAGTTCCTTAATGGTCAGTGCTTGGTCCTTTATTATTCCTAATTTACATTAACGACTTACCACGTCATGTCACATCACAAATACGCCTCTATGCAGATGGCTGTGTATTATATCAAGAAATCAACACACCAGATGATCACTTGCAACTAAACGCCTCATTTACTAGTTTTGCACCTGGTGTAATACATGGCAAATGAAAATAAATTTTAGTAAAACTGTAGTGATGTCTTTCACTAACTGCACGCACCCTTCACTGTTTAATTATGACTTCAACTCACCACTGCATAGGACTCTCGAATACAAGTATCTCAGCTTTATATTCACCACTAACATGCGCTGGGCGAAAGGCATTATTTTCATTTGGACAAAAGCGATAAAAACACTTGGGTATTTGAGGAGAACGCTAACTAGTGCCCCCCAAAAAACTAAGCTATTGATGTACAAATCCTCAATTCGTCGCGTAAATGAATACGCGTCTCCCATCCGTAATCCTCATAAACAATGTTCAATTTGATCAAATCGAGAGCATGCACAGGAAAGCCATCAGGCTCATACATCGTCGATATGATCGCTATTTCTCACCTCCTGGTGCCTTGTCCGCTTTGAATCTAACCAGATTGTCCGTGCGTCATAAGGTGGATTCACTGAAGTTCTTGCACTGCATCGCCAATTCACTGTATCATGTCACACCTATTGTCTATCTTACCCCTGATATTCCCCGATCAAGCAGGAGTCATCACAGCCTTAATGTTAAGCCATACTTCGCCCATACTAATAATTTCAAACACCGCTTTTTTCCTCGTACTATTCAACATTGGAACGTAATTCCTGGCATAACGCGGTCTCTTCCATTAAACTCATTTTAGACAGCTATAGGTGCCACATGATGTTTTGTTTGTTGTGTTCATTGTGCACTGGTTTAATTTATTAGTTAATGCCTATCACATTGTTCGCGATATGTATTCAACCATGTGAGATGTAATCTTTTTGTGTTTGTTGTACATTGTCATTTTTACAAATTGTTAACCCCACTCCTGCAGTAGCTCCAATAGAGGCTGCGGTAAGTAAAAATAAAATAAAATAAATAAATAAATAAATCGTTGGAACTGCTGACCTTACATCCAGGCAATGTTTCGCCCATTGCATAGGACAACTCTGGTGCCGTTTTATTCTTTGCACTTTGTACCAGCATTTTCTATTCAATTTATGGAAGACAGCATAATAATTTCCACTCTATTTCACTGCAGACATTGTAAGTCCAGCTTCAAATTGTACTTGCATGTTTTTATACTGTTGTTGGTATTCTGCTATTTGTTTTCATTTCCCATCTTGCTCTAATCCCCACCACTTCGTATCGCAGTATTAATTAACAAATACAACACAAATCCTGGGGCTCACATGACGCAGTGGGCAGCAGTGAGCACGTGGCGGTCAGAGATCAGCGCGCCGCCGCAAAAATACATGCTATCCCAGAAGGGGCTCATGTGTAGGCCGGCGTGCCACGGCCAGCTTCCCGGCACCGCCTCCTGACCGCCCACGATGCGGTCTTCCCTCTTCTCCAGCAGGGGCGCTATGGGCGTCCTGCCGCATCCCTCAGGGTTGGTCCACGCCGACGTGCCGCCGGTCGCCAATAGGACGGCGACCGCGGCTTTTATGACGCTGACGCCAGAGGCTCCCTGCCTGCTCATGGCTATCGCTGACCCTGCGGACAGAAAACGCATTGTCATCGTTATCACTGCAACAGCCCTTTTTTGTGCTTGCTGCGACCATCTTTTCCTTAATATATCTTAGCCACACCCGCTCACTTTAACATCTACCCCCCCCACCCCCACCCCTCGCCCTGCTGCACATGCCTTATCGAATCTCTGCACCCCTCTGAAAAAGGGGAGAACTTTTACAGACACTACTTTCTTTTTTTTAAGCGGTAGCTGTTAAGGACACATTGACAGGGTTGTGGGGCGTTGGCACAACACGGCACGCTGATCGGTCAGAATAAAGTGACGTCACGTATGATGTCACTAAAACGCGCATGCCTCAGTGGCCCGAACGCAGAACGTCATCACTGGTAGCGTAGTTCAGCAACACGCACAACACTAAAAGGGGAAAATAAACATGAATAAACAATACTTGAGTTAACTCCTGCAAAGAGCTTTCGTTGAATACTGCTTGACAAAGTGATAACCGTTCTCTGAGGTTTTCATCCACGCCCTACAGACGAACTACTACACCTGGTCACTGAGAGTTCGCGTATAAGTGGAAGAAAACGGCAAGACCGTGTCAGAAACACGACAAATTTTTGTACTTGTGCGGTAACGACAGATTTTCTGCGTAGAAAGTTGGGCTAGTTGGTTGGTAGGACTATTGTGAGACATTCCAGCGGCTTAAAAAGACACGGACGAAGGTAGACGAGACAGGACGAACGCCGGCGTTCGTCCTGTCTCGTCTACTTTCGTCCCTGCCTTTTTAGCCGCTGGAATGTCTCACGATTTTCTGCGATTCTGTAGTATTTTTGGGTAGTACTGTTGTTTTTTATGTAGTGATTTTCTCTAGTCTGCGGCGGTGAAGTACTTTACTATAGGAACTACATAGAATTCTGCTCTTACTAGAAGTTTTTGGTAAAAAACCTTACAGAAAACCTCTGTTCTACAGAAAACCTATAGGAATTTTTTTCTTGTCTTTTTCGACTATGAGACCCCTCCTGGAGGCTTGGGTTGTTCGGCCTATTAATGTTTCAGCCCTGCACCACCATCATCAAAGCTACAAAAGTATGCGAAGGAAAGTTCTCCTCACCCTCCATGTATCTTGAAGGCTTACACTCTGGTACAAGAGAGAAGTGATTTCATGAACGAAAAATTTAACGACTAGGTACTAGTTCTGCATGTTTCGAGCGTGAACAAAACAAGACCGAAGAAGAACGACGCACATTACTGATGACAGTTCAAAGCTTTGTTCCAGGTAAACTTAAACTTATACACCGAAATTTTGTCTCGCTTTCTTAGGTCTTCTTTTTCTGCTTACATATTCATTTGTTCCTACTGTCAAGCTTTCAGTTTTCTGTAGCAGTGCATGTGTCGTCCTTCGTGTTCGCTCTTTTTCTGTTTGGGCTCAAAATACGCAAAACTAGTTCATTTGGCACGAGACGTATTGAAGCAGCCTGTGCCTGTTTTTTTTTGCAGCCTTTCCACATAGTCTATAATATAAAAAGCGTCCTGCATGCAACTAAGTATAGCAAATGCATATTTATGCATGTGAATAAGTTAACAGTATAACTATGTGCTTGCTGCCTCAGGGACATATCTGAGTTGTTAGTACAGCCTTTGGCAGCCATATCAGTTTCCTTTTGGTTTCTTTTCTTCACAACAAATTCATTGCATCGTCTGTGTAGGCATAGATTTGTCAGAGTTATCTAACTAGGCTTCTTTCAAAACATGTAGAAGCAGTAGTGCATTGAAAACCGGAATATTCACCAAATTTTGGTGTTCTGTACAAATGGGTAATAAAAATTTTGTGCGTTTTATTTCGTAAACTACAGTACCGATTAAACGACAACCACAGTCAAATAAATCTTGAATTCAATTTGTAGCTAATAGTATTGAATTTAATTGAATTGAATTGGCGTTTTATTTGCAGGAAACAATACAGATGAATCCCTGCGGGTGGCGTAAGGCTAAAGGCTTGGAAGCCTGACGAGGCCTTAGCCCCCTCACATCAGTTACAGCCTGCAGCAGCAGCAGACACACATTTTCTGAATTTAAGCATGTACGCGGTTGCAATAGGATAACATGTTCACGCTTTTCAATTACAACACAATGAATACGAGAAATACACAGTACAATGCAGCAATATAACTAAAGTGCAGTTCAAAAGTTTTGAGCAAGAATGAAGGTACATAGGCATTCATGTACAAATGAAAAGAAACTAAGCCATAACTTGCGTACGTGGCGTACAAACTGCAAGTTTCTAATAACACAATTGAACAGAAGTGAGTATTAGCGTATATCACAGTCTAACAAAGAGCAGTACGAAAGGGAAACAAAAGAACAAACTTAGAATAATAGTTGCAAATGCATGATAACCATGTAGAAGATGTTTACTGTATTTGCAATGCGTTTATGGTTCTAAAATTATATTTGAGGAAAATAGGAATGCTCGATAATTTCGTTTGAAGGCTCTGAATGGTTGGCTTAAGTCAACATAAGATTCGTGTATGTTAAGCAGTCTAACTATTTGATAGTCCATAGCCTGTTTGCCATAGTTCGTTCTGAATTTTTGTACCTTTCTCTTACGATTCCTGATTGCATATCTCATGGAGGCATGCTGGACGTTATCGGCATATAGCTGTTTTTTGTATATTAGTTGCATTATCCGGAAATTGTACACTTTTTTAACTGGAAGGATATTATGTTTGAAGAAAAGTGGTTGCGTAGGCAAGTTTCTTACTTGACCTTTGTAATTCTCTAATATCCGAAGTACGCGCTTCTGCAGAACTAATATTCTCTCATAATTCCCTTTGGTGGTCGTACCCCATACTAGCATACCATAGAGCAGTTTGGAATAGAATAAAGTGTAGTACATTGATCTCTTCAGCCAAAGGGGTAAGATATGGGCCACTTTACTTAAACATCCTACAGAACGCGCGAGTTCCGAAATTAAATGATCTACATGATAAGTCCATGACAAATGTTCGTGAAACCATATTCCAAGAAACTTTTGCGTCTGCACTTTCTCCAAGTAATGGTCTTCAAACTTAATATTGATATTATCACATGCATTCTTATTGATGGGTCTGAATACTATGTATTTAGTTTTTTGCGCATTGAGCTGCAACTTATTTTTTTCTAGCCAACGGGACAGTTCTAGCAGATAATCATTAGCTTCATTTCTTATTTCTTGGATGGTTGTGCCTGTAAAAAATATACTTGTGTCATCAGCAAACAATGTGATTTCAGGTGTGTGTTTTAGCTCAGTGATATCATTAATGTATAACAGAAATAGTAGCAACTTTATTAGTAGCAACTTTATTAGTAGCAACTTTATTAGTAGCAACTTTATTAAGGACACAACGTTAAAGTCCAGTAGGTCAGCGGCCTGTGTATAAATGCTGTTCGGCAGACGCTTCGGAAGAACTATTCAAACCTCATTTTAAGAATTTTGCGGCCTGCGTCTGTAACGTAATATTGCCCTGCTCGAGAAACAATTTCCTTTTGGGAAAGCTACGTCGCTGGCGACAGTGCCATCGTACGCGGTAAAATAAAACACTCGAATTTATCCTTTAGGCCCAAAGAAATTTTCTTCAGAACTTAGGCAGAAAATGTAAGCAAACATTGAGAGGTGGTGAGCAAAATTATAATCAATGGGAAAGCCCCTGATTAATGAAGACAATGGAGGATGGGCATGATATATAAGGGAAGAGGGGATAAAGCTGACAAAAATACCTACCGTCTCAACAGTGACATCATTGGTTTATAGGGGGCACATTATAAAGGGCAGACTGCAGGCATTTGTGGCGAAAAGGGGGTGCTAATAGAGATACAAACTGGGTTCAGGCAACAAAGCAGGCTAGAGGACAATCTGCTGTCACCGAAGCAGTGTGTCGAGATTGCCAAAAATGAACACAGAAACCTATAGCTAGCACTTCTGGATATCGAGAGAGCCTACGTTACTGTAAACTAGGAGGATTTTTGGGACACACTGGACGCATTAGATGTGGCAGTTTGAGTAACGAATGTTTTAAAAGATATGTATTAAAGTACCAAAGTGCTTATCAAATGGGTAAAAAATGTATCAAAGCCTATGAGGATGCAGAGGGCAGCTTAGGTTAGCATGTTCAATGTCACCTTTGTTGTTCGTATTGTACTTATAAGGATTATAAACAAAACTAAAGAGGAGCGGGCTGGCTTCTCCTTTTCTTTTTTCAAGTAAGGAGAATGGATTGAACAGTCATTTTCAAGATTGATGTTGCGGATGATATAGTGTTAATGGCCGACAACGAGGAAGATTTCCAGAGGTTGATGAACATCAGCTGCACAGATGGAGAACGATTACGTCCGCAGTTTAATGAAGAAGACTCGCACTCTCGATATTTAATGATGAGGGCGGCAAGCAGGGGACCTGGATAACCACGAGTATCTTAGGGTGTGGATAAATATGGCGCTGGGATTCTAACAGAGCATGAAAAATATGTAATGTCTAGAGGTGGCAATAATGCAGCTGTCATAAAAAATAGGGCGTTGTGGAAGTACAGTAGGTAAGAAGTGGTAAGAAGGGTCAGGAAAGGGGTGATGGTTCCTAGCTTGACTTTCGGTAATGCGGTCCTGTTCATGAGACCAGAGGTTTAAGCAGTGTTAGAAATCAAGCAGAGCGGGGTAGATTCGCTTGCTTTGGAAGCGCATGACAATACAACAAACCAAGAAACACAAGACGACATGGGATGGGCATAATTCGAAATTACAGAAGCTACCAGTAAGATAAAATTAGAGGAGCAATACAGAGAAACGAGGGAAAAGCAGTGGGCTAGCAAAGTTTTCAGTTACTTGTAGATAAGGAATGTTGGCACAAAATGTAGAAAGCGAACTAGAAAATTGACAACCCATTATTTGGGCAGCACTGCAAAGGAGGGGGAAGGGGGGATAAATCAGAAATTAGCGGTTAAGAAAATGATTAAACAAAAAAGGAGGAACCTACGCAAAACTGGATTGCAGAGGCAATCGGTAATAACATGCAGAACGTAGAGGCTAAAGATAGCCAAAGAAATTATCTACGATAAGTCTAGGCAATTGTTGTTCCAAGCCGGGACGGGGGTACTGCGGACTAAGACTTACTGAGTCAAATATCTCTTGATACTTTGTACCCCTTTTCATCTTCACAATGGTTCCTGAACTATGCCAATAAGCTTAAGCTCACTCTTTCTCGCACGTAATGACGTCTATTCTCAAAATCAGTACCGCCTAAAAAGAGCAGAACTTGCTTACTTCTTGTACTGCCATTATTTCACTAGTCCTCCCAATCAGCCTACCTATCGTATTTAGAATCTATTGATCTGTGGTGATGTGTTTTCCAATTTTAGCGAACTATAACTGTGACAGCTGCCATGTGTCTTTGAAGTTTCAGACTCATGGCATTTTTCGTGACATCCGAACCTGTTATTCTTGGTACCTTTTCCAAACTTCTGATTTTTTTATATTCATGTTACATACGCGTCTTCCTTTCTTCCTTGCATCTCTACACACGATTTGTCTTTCATCATACGTACTTGGCTTGTTTCTCTGTTTAATTCTGTTTCATAACGTGTTTTACTGAGTATCTGCCCTGTTTTGTTTAATAAATCCCCCCCCCCCCCCCGCAATACCCGCAATGGCCCTGAGAGGATATGGAATAAGTAAATGAAAGAAAAATAATTTATACAAAAAGGCCCTTCTGCCTAGGCACCGATTCGAAGGGGATGCCGATAGAACATATCTGTCAGTCGATGTCCAATAATCTCGGACAAAAATTCTGAATATTGAAAAACTCTAACGTACTGTTTTTACTAGGTACTAGGTTTTTGTTTCATGAATTTCTGCGCTCTGGGTAGCTGGGAACTAGTAAAGTGGAATTTTCAGCTTTTTTTCCCGCAGTCCCACACTTCCTGAGTGAAATAAAGAATTTACTTAAATATTTACTGATATGGAAATTTTGAATATAATTGTCCATCCACCTGATTTGTGCTAAAAGCATTCTTCCTAGTGTACCAGGTAAAACTACCATAGAAAACCAATGGGGTACGCTTCTGACGATACCAAAAACGTTAATAGAAAAAAATGTAACCCTGCCGACGGGAGATTTGTCGATATATTGATCGTTATAGTCAAATCTTATAACATATAAAAAATGCACTAAAAAGCTCTTTCCCGTTCATAATTGGTTTTGTCCAGAATTGTTGGGTACGGACGAGCGCCCAACATGCAAAAGAGTAATAGTTTGTACACCTTGGGTTACGTTCTGCTTCTCTATCACCACTTTTCGTGTCAGTGTGTGGGTGTGTCCGGGTCCTTGTCCCAGTTATTCACGGGCCCTATTCCCAAGCAATTTATCCTCGCAGACCCGTGCACCAGGCCAAGCAAATTTGGACCCATTAGAAAATCAGTGGGCACCCGCCTGCTGTGTGGTTCAAACGCCGCACCTGCCGAACTGGAGGCGGATGCTCTTCCACAAGGCCACCGTTTCGGTAAAATAAGGGCCATAATTGGGCTTTATCGCATGGGACGGACTTAGGATCTTTTATGGCGGAAAGAATCACTGACCCCTCAACGCAATGGTCAGGTCGGACACCCTTTCCCAAGCATTTCATCCATGTACAGCCGAAAACTAGGGCAGTAAAAATCTTGTGCCCATGAGAAAACCGGTGGGTAGCCAGCGGCACTGGGAATAAATCCCAATCTTACAAATGCGAAGATAATACTCTACCATACAGCCACTGCTTCATTTAAGTGGTCGTAACTTCCGTGGAAATGATCATGTCCCAATTTCAAGATCCTCACAGGGTTTAACCACTTTCCTAGCTCGACAGCTGATTTCATAATGCAACGTGACTCTTCCCAAACGCATCCTTATTCATGACAAAATTGAAGCAATGAAGATGTGCATTAATGGTCTCTATCCCGAACTATACCCTGTGATCCCGTACATCATGTTCCGTCACTTCTTAAGTCTCCTGTGTCCGTCCTCATCACTGCAGACTGAGTAATGCAAACGAGAGCAGAAAAAACTGACAGCGTTTACGCCAAGCTGCGAAACGTGGGAACTACGTCGCCTCTCAGTGCGGAGAGGCGAATCAGCGTGTGGACCAACGCGGATTGGCGAAACAGCTCCCGCTGATTTCCGGAATTTCGCAGAATGACGTAACCGCTGTGAAATTTTTGACGCCAGTAGCAGGCCGACTTCTTTGCCTTTCTTCTATGAAACTTAACTTTCTCTTTCCCTCTCTGCCTCTTAAGTGTGTGAAAAAAGACTTGCAGATAGTTATGCCAATGCATATGACACATCGTCTCGAGCGTTCTTACCCCGGGTTCAGGATGCAGCACGTTTGCGGGCTCTTGACTCCCGTCGACAAGCAACTTACGCGACGCATCGTGAAGCGTTTGGCGTCTCTTACAACAGCGTGTCCCTTCCGACGACAACGCGCGGTTGAATAACGCACGAAGCATGGACTGCGCGCGCGGTATGGTCACGTGATGGCGGGTGAGCCCGTGGCCCACCCGTGGCGACGCATGTAACGAGAGGCGCATATTCGTGGTCGCATCCAGGGGCTCAAAAAGTAAAACAAGGCCCGAGAAATTTAGTTGGTAAGATTAGTAATTTAGTTTCTGCAAGAATGTAAAAGCTAAGCTAAAGAGTTTCGCGACCAAAGGAATTAGTTCTTCCTTTTTCTCGTGGCACCGCGTTTGTAGCAGACAGAACGTGTTTGAAACCTCACGTGTTCTTCGAGCCTCTACACATTCAGAGCATTGTTCAGGCAGCAATATTAAAGTGGTGCTAAGACGGTTTAGCCAAAGTATTTCAGTAAGGAGTGTGAGGTGGTGAACCAGGCTGAATCGAGGTTTGATTCGGCAGAGGAGGCGGAAGCTGCGGATTTCATGGGCAACTGTTGCGTGTTGAATGGTCGACTGCGCGGTCGGGTTATGTGTAGACACCCTGGAAGGACAGGTTGCGTTTAAAATTGGAGAATACGAAAAACATATGGGGAATTGTTTAATTAATTACAAGGAAAAATACTCGAAACCGCCTACTAGAACGACACCAGTTGATATGATAGCGCAGGCCACGTCGATCAGACTTGAACGGGCGTTGCAAGCGGCGAGAAAGTAGGTCAGTAAGGCTTGAAAAAGAAATGCTATTAACAGGTGGTATTTAAGTATGGAAAATATAATCAGCAAGAAGACAATGCAAACCCACGAAAGGAGGTCACGCTCAGAACCAGCAAGGGACAGGGCAAAAACAGAATAGTGATAACAGCATGCAGCAGAGTAAGTTGGGTGAGAGGGAAAGATTCTACAGGTTCTTATCGGTGATGACCCCTACATGAGAAGGTGCGCTGGAACTATAGTAAAGTGGTAGATATTGTCGAATCATCATCGCCATCAGACTGAATATATCCACTGCAGTACAAAGGACTCTCCCATATCCCTGATATTAATCTGGCCCGGTGCAACCCACCCGTTCCTTATCTTCTCCAGCAAACTTGTTAATTTCATAGGCCCATCTAACTTACTGCCGCTCCCTGCCACGCTTTCCTTCTCTTGGAATCCAGTCCACTGTTAATCCGCCGGTTCGACCCGCCGCGGTGGCTCAGTGGTTACGGCGCTCGGCTGCTGACCGGAATGACGCGGGTTCGAACCCGGCCACGGCTGGCCGAATTTCGATGAAGGCGAAATTCGAGAGGCCTGCATACTGTGCGATCGCAGTGCATGTTAAAAAACCCCAGGTGGTCGAAATTTCCGGAGCCCTTCGCTACGGCGTTCCTCATAGCCTGAGTTGCTTTGGGACGTTAAACCCATATAAGCCAAATAAGCCAAGCTAATTTGCCGGTTCCTTATCACCGCCCACAAACTTCTTAATCTCATAGCCCCCTCTAACTTAACTGCCGCTCCCTGCCACGCTTTCCACCTCTTGGAATCCAGCCCACAACCCTTAACGACCACCGCTTATCTTGCCTTCGCACTACATGCTCTGCCCAAGCCCATTTCCTTTTCTTGATTTCGTCTAGGATGTCATTAGCCGGCGTTAGCTCCCTTACCCATTCTGCCCTCTCTTTGTATCTTAACCATGCACTGACGATTTCCCTTTCCGTTGCTGGCGAGTAGCAGTCGGGATTGCTGAGGAGGACTGTGAGCGAGCTGCTATAACAGGCAAATAGCAAATTGTTGGAGAATATTCGAGGGCTTAGCCTGGTAATAGCGACGGCAAGGCTAACTGATGCGCTCAGAGGTGAAGCAGCTCAAGTAATGCTGACGCACTGATGAAGAAGTTAGTGAATAATCAAATCAAAAAAGCACTTGCACGGGAATCATGAACTACCGCGGGTAAAATGACGAAGCTGGTGGTGGTTTATTTATGAACAGGAGACTGCTCCAGGAAAAAAGATAAGGTAAAATGTATCAGTGCCTATGTAATACAGCTCGCAGATGGTCTCGTTAAAATTCCATTGGCCGATATGGATGGCCACATCGAGATTCAGCGATTGTAGATCAGCGCGGAAAATGCGCGGGAGCGCGGTAACTGTGGTGTTTGGGGCAACGAGCAAGCAGACTGGGCCGCCTCACTTGCGGAGACGCGCGGCACAGAATCTCTAATTACATTCAAAGACATCACTACATACTGCAAGGACAGTCATCGTCGACATCAGGATTCCTGTAAGGGTCTCCGGAGAGCAGACCAACCGCTCCTTCTCAAATTTTTTACAAATACAGTGCTGTGCCCGGCAGTACTGAAACACTTGAACCCAGAATTTGATGGTGGCTGCAGCCTGTGCGAAGCGAGGTTCTTGGACGTTTTCCAATGGTCTGGGCCTGCCCTTACAATCCCCACCCATCCCAATCCTTCATCTCCCGCGCTTCTAGGGAGGACTGGGAGGTGGCGCTGCTCAGCTGCCATGACCTGCAGACCCAACGGATCTTGGTCGAGAGGGCGCCAGCGGCGTTAGACGCCATTGGGGCTCCTGAATAAAAGTACCATCTAGATTTGTGAGGACCTGGACCAACAGGGCCTGGGCCCAAAAACCTCTCCTTGTACACAGACAATAAATGTTTACCACCACCGCCTCCTGCGGCCGTCGTGGTTGTCGCCCTCCTCTGTGCACCCCCGCATGCGCACCACCGTCCTCAGGCTCTGGTCATCTACATGGACCGCGAAACACTCTGGCACCCTCTTGGCTGTTTTTGTCACCTCCATTCACCGTTCCCGCGCTCTTTCCCTCTACCCCAATCTCTCGTCCCTATATTAACTAGCCACGGCAGTTTTCCCTCGTACTTCCATCGCTTTGCACTCCTTCCTTCGCCATCCTGTCCATGAGGTGCAGCTGTGGGCGACGTTCTTCATTGCCAGTGCGCCTATCCTCTCACGGCGGACATAGCAGTGTGGCTCCCCGGCTATCCGTACTTTCCCCTAACGACTCGCCGTCTTTGACATCTTCCCCGCGGTCTCGTGCGTTGCTTATCCGCATTGCCCTACGCGTTCCTTCTTTCCTTAGTGGAGAGGAAGCCACGAAGAGGGTGAAATAATGAAAATAAAAATGTACTCAGACAAAGATTTGTGGATTCGAGAGAACGCAAATAGGCAAAGAAGGGGGAAATTGACAAAAAAAGGAAATCTTGTCGCCAAAAGAAACTGAAGAACTGATTCTCGTCTGAGGTGAAATTGAGCACTCTACTGTTTGCTGGATAGGTTAAGTTTACGATATAACTAAAAGAAGACCAATAAACTTCTGGTACCATATACGTGAGCTGCCAATGTAAAAAGAATCAAAGAAAGGAGAAACTAACTGAAGACGGTGTAGAAAGCGTTAAGAGGGGGACGACACTGTGCAATGCCTTACGTAAATTTGAGCTGAGTCATTTTCAAGCGAAGACAAGGTAATGGTAGTAAACTGTGATGTAGCACAGGCTAGCATAAAGAAAAGGAATTTAGAATGGCACAATCTTAAGTGGAAAAAGCCGGAAGCAAATCCTCCTAAAGGCTCCAATCCAAGAATGGAAGACGAAAGTCCGGTCAGCTGGCGACAGGGTACGTTCAATATGATTTGTAAGGGAGAGCAGATTATGCCAATTTAAAATGCCTCAGACCTATTGCAATAACATCCGCTAGGTACATACCGGCTGGCAATGCAGGCAGTGAAATTAAAGTGCAGGCATGACTCCAAAAATACAAAATACTGAAATAACTTCAGAGCGAGTTCAGAAGCGGTAGCTGCTTAGATGAAGGCCTGTTAGAGCATACCCGGTGTATAGATTTAGCTTGGGCTGAAAACATGCCTCTGTATTTAGCCCTCCTGGACCTCAGTGGTGCGTATGACAACGATAATGGGGAGCTCCATTGGAGCCCACTCAAAGATGAAGGTATAGGTCATGAATTAATACGAGCGCTAATGTAAAAATACCGAAATAATAAAGTTGAAATTACATGAGAAGGGAGAAGAAGTGCATCAACAGCAGAGATACACAGAGGACAAAGACAAGGTTGTCCGTTATCACCGTTGCTCTTCGTACTTTTTATGATAAATATGAAAAAAACGGTTGGAAGAAAGTAGTCTATGTTAAATACATACGTAGAAATTAGCCGGAACATTCGTACAGCAGAGGCTCCCATGTTTAATGTATGCAGGCAATAATGCGCTATTAACTGATACCCAGGATGATTTGAGGACTCTGGTTAATACCTCTGGAGAATACGGAGTCCTTCTGCGCATTAACTGTAGTGCTATTATGTCAGCGTTGGCGATATTCAACGGTTACACAGGACAGGTTCTTACAGCACAAGGCCATGAGATACCCAGCCTGGCCGAATACAGATATCTCAGGCCATGAGTAAGCGAAGGACCGACGTGAAAAAGCACGAAAATACCGTACGGGCCAAAGGGCGAAGACATACCGCGATGATGAATCAGAACATCAGGGAGGTGCTATAGGTTATAAGTGCTGAGATGCGTTCGTAAACGAAAATGTTGCCTAAAGTTACTTTTAGGAATGCGGATTTGTGCCTAACGGCAGAAGTTCAGTCGGGGCTGGAAGTAAACCACAGAGCTATTTCGAGATTCGTACTAGCTTCCCAAGGCAAAACCACAAACGAGGCAGGACAGGGGGACAAGGCCTGGGCATCAGTTGAAGCTCGGGAAGCTAAAGGAAAGATATCATGTGAAGAACATCTCAGGAACCTGGACGATAATAGGTTTGCAAATAAGGTACTTAAATACTTGTACGGAAAGAGAGTTCACTGAGAGTGTCGGAGATGAACAAGGAAACTAATTTGTAAGTAAGCAGGAAACCAGAACGGCGAAATAAAGAGCTTTAAACGACAGCTCAAGACGCAGAAGGTCAGAACTGTATTAGTTCAATGGAAGAAAAGTAGACTCTATACCTGTATAGAAAATGGAAGAGGCGAATCAGCAAGGGACAGAAGGAACCGAAGAGGTAACACAGTACTCTTTAAAGCAAGATCAGGGTCTCTTTGAACGCGAAGCTACAAAAAAAAATACACCCAAGATGATGACATTTCCAGTGTGTGGTAGGTCCATAAAAACAATGTACATATTTTACAAGATTGTGCCAGCATCCCTCCAGGTGGCGAAAGAGGCGCAATCACTTTCCTTCAAGCCCTATACGATTTAGAAGCAACAAAGGAAAAGTGAATGAATTTGCGGTCGATATTATCAGAACACAATAGCCAGCAAGAAAAACAAATACCGAGCCCGCTGGCCCCTGCCACCACTGATCCATTCACCCACCCAAGCCTATTGCTGCTGCGTAGACAAAAGCCGTTTTTAAAAGTTGGTGGTCTTCGCGTCTCCATCGTTGGGGCCCGCAGTTTCCATGGAGCCTCCAAGCATTGGTTTGGCCTATTCTAAATCTCTCCAATAACACCTATGTATACGATAAGGCGTCACTTTTTTCCTTTCTGCAGCTTTCATGTTTGTTCTAGCCTTCCGCATCGTTTTATGTTGTATTTACGTTTTAATACTTTCACAGTTTTGTATTTTTGCCCTTTTGTTCCAACAAACACACACACACACACGCACACATATCCCACATACATATATCCCCTCCCTGCTGAAACCACCGAAAACAACATCTCACTATCGTTCTACTGACTCTCGAACCCCTCCTACGGCACAACACAACATATAGACATTGCAAACACGAAGAAAAATTCAAAGATTAAGATATCTTCTCTTACTCAAAAATAACTAACTCTCCATGAGCCCTTATTTATCTTAAACCGATCACAACGCGACTAACAAGACATCGTGACGCGGAATCACTAACACCGTACTGCGCTAGAATCAATGCTTTCAAATAGACATTTTTTCCTCACACAATAACTCGTAGAATGAATTAGCTCCCGCCTGAGGTTATAAACAGCACCGATGCCATCGACAAAATTGCTCATTGATAAGTGCTGAGTTGTTTCGTTTGGTGTTTATTATGTCCTGTTACTCATATGTTAGTTGTCTACGATGTATTTTGCCGCGTTTCTTTTTATGTATTTTTATTTGCCTCTCCTGTTTGGACCTATCACAAGGTCTGCAGAATTCAATAAATAAATGAATTAAATAAACACTTCTAAATAATCATCTACGCCCACTGACTACGCCCACTGCAAGGCAAAGGTTTCTCCCATATCCCTTCATTTAAAGCTGTCCTCTGCCAGCTGCGGCCATCCTAGTCCAACAAGCTTCTTAATCTCATCCACCCATTTCCTTACGGCTGCTTCGCTTGCCTTCTCTTGGAATCCAGTCCATTCACAATACGGCTGCGCATAACAGCCATTTAGCGGGAGTTGACTTCATACCGACTTTCTGTGTCACTATGTGAATCAGACCGGTAAATAATAATAGTGTGACGCACCAGTAAGTACTGCACTTCTGTCCAGGCGTAGCATGAGTAATACTACAAGCTTGCGTGATAGTTGTTGTACTACCCAGGTATTTAAGTGCACAGATAGACTTCTTACGTGATTTGCTTAGCTTTTACGTTCCGGTTTATGTTGTTCAACCGCACATTTGATGATAATGCGTAAAGTGTGACAATAACTGAAGGATAAACGAGCGTTCGAACTGTTCTAGATACTTGGCGTCGAAACTTTTCCCAAGCATCTTGAGTTAGACTGATCCTTAAATTATTTACGAGTCCATTACACCTGTGTTCCGCAGGGCAGCGCCATAAATTTAAACGCAGTAGTTGCGTGACCCTTCTTCATGCATGAAAGTGACGTGATAATAAAAAAAAGCTACTTGCACTAGATGTTTCATATGACTTATTCTTGAACGAAATATTCCTATAACGTAGTTTGCTGTAATGTACAGGATCCAGTGGCCGTTCGAGAAATGTGACATGCTACTTTATTTTAATCTTTAGTTCTAATTTCGAACTTCAAAAAATTGGTAAACAATCTGGGACAAGCTTGAGAAAATTAGCCATTATCTTCCCTTGCCAGGCCATTTCTAGTGGTCAAATAGGCGCGCAACCTCAGCGCTGCCCTGACGCGATAATTAAAATTATGCATTAAAAAATACATTAATTGCAAGAACCGCTCATTAATAGCGACATTTGGTAGCAGTGGACCCAAGCTACGAATACGTAGTTGTTGTGTTCATTTTAGCGGCTATCTTCCCTGTTCATTTTTTACGAGTCTCCCCTAACGTGTAATAATCGAATGTGTACACAAATGTTTTCTAAAAGCAAGACAGTCCTACTCAACCTTCACTACGGCTACTGAAACTCCATCCATAATAGTAAAAGTACGTTCATACCATCTTTCTCAGCTCGTCCACCTATCGCTCATTCGACGCACTGCTGAACGTCGCCTCTGCGTAATCTTCGAATTGTTATAACGCAAACAAAGGCTTGAGGTTCGTCTTCATCATTACTAGCGGTTGTCGGCAAAAGCGAAAAGGAGTGCACATAAAACATATCTTTTCAGTCCATCAAAATTACACGAAATGCATCAAAGTTCACACTAATAATACATAAAAGAGCACAATAATAATCACAACCTTAAGGCTTGCAAGAACGTTAGATCAAATCGGCTTTTCTTGAATTAACTTATCG
This sequence comes from Amblyomma mixtum, assembly GCF_055824585.1. Taxonomy (NCBI): domain Eukaryota; kingdom Metazoa; phylum Arthropoda; class Arachnida; order Ixodida; family Ixodidae; genus Amblyomma; species Amblyomma mixtum. Next base: position 184,777,814 of record NC_143013.1, read on the forward strand.
ACTGGAAGACTTCTAAGGAATGTCGGCATTCATCAGTAAACATGAGTGAACAAACGATCTCATTTCGTCTGTAACATATTTAAACACATCTGTGGCATCCTCAGTTTTTCGTGCAAATTCTCGTAAGAAATAATAGGTTCACTGCCGAAGAGGACCTCGCCAGTCGCGTACAAAATTAAAACTCTTCGGAGACGGATTCTACTAACCTGTTGCCGCTGGCCTTGATAGCAGGCTCCAGGAAAAAAGAAAATTTCGAACAGTCCTTTCGGTGACGAACTCCCGCAACAGTCTTTTATACGCGAGACTTCTAGCGTTGGTGTATGCGCAAGCTTTTTAACCTCTCCTCCATCAACCCTCCAGAAGCGGTGATAGCACGTTAAAGGTCGCGGTCATATGAACAATGTGTGCCGATGACTTCACAACGTCGGCAGCAAAACGAGTGGTGCACATGCTATCAGAGATAGCAGTGACGCCGATGCTTTTAGGTATAATCGGACGGGCGAAAGATAAGCGTTATCCTTTCTCAGCCTATCTTCAGACGGACGTGAAGCAGACAATGGAAATCAAGTACAGTTCTTGCGAAAAACTACAACGTATTGACGCACCTGTTCCCAGAGACGTCACTTCCTCACCGACGCAGTGTTGCGGTTAACTTAATTTCACCTCTCACATGTGCCAGAAATTGTAGAAGGAGCGGTACAGGCGCATTTTACATGGAGAAGGAATATTAAATATCTGAATTTACACCTTGCACATTTAACCCGCTCAACCTATAATTAGGGCTGTTTGCCTTAAAATATCATACTTACAGAGTAGCTTCTTTAGGACGAGTACAGCTCCGAAAGTCGACAAAATCGTGCTACTTCCTTTCCGTTAAAAATCTATGCGGCAATTCCAAACAAAAAGAGTGCGACCTTGTTGATGTGAAATGCGCCGCTACAGTTTCATGCAAAATTTCACTTTTCGTCGAAGTTTTTAAAGCCGTTCTTTTACTTGGTGAGGCACCATTGTGTGTCCGACTCCTTACCTTGAATATGTGAGTATTAAATCCCCGCACAGCCTGCACCTCCACTGTGCATCGTAGTGTGCAAGCCAGCTGGCTGTCTTGCTATGCGCAAACCTAGAGTGTGTAGCAATGGAAATATTATTCATTTTAAGCACCGTCCTTTCGGAGGAAGACAGCAGTGTTTCTTTTGATGCATTTGCTTTGAAAGAATCCAAAGAAATCTGCATTTGGAGCTTTCAGCGATCACCTTTTTGAGCAGACCACCGCCTTATGTAGGGCCAAGTCCTCAAAACACGATTCGTGAGCGGATATCAAAATACTCGCAAATTGAATGTATTCTTGCGATGGAAAGAAACGCGAACAACGCGGCACCTACATGCTCCGCTGTTCGAAATTCGTTTTCCAGCGTTTTTAACTGGGTGGTAAGAAAAAAGACGCTAGAGTCGCTCTAGAATGCATTCCAGTTAAGACTCGAGCGAGTGTAATAAGCAACGCACTGTCGAGGATATTTTTGAAGAGTGGAGTGTACGATTTAGCTCGTGTCGCATGGGTGTGTCGTGAAAGAGCGTTGTGCTGATTTCATCTAACACTATTTCGTTTTATTTGCTCAGGAAGCCTTGCCATAGCGAGGGTTTACTCGAAAATCAGTGCACGTGATTCGAAACCATACGGGTGGAATAAAGCGTCCTGGTGTTTATCTTACGTTATTAGAAAATGAAGAACAGCGCTAACGAATACAGCTTAAGCTGGCTGTGTAGCAAAACAGTTCATTTTAAGGCTTTTATTACTGCATAATTAAAAGGTTAATCATAACGCGAAATTATAAGCAAAATAATTTTCACTTTAAAATGTTGATTTTGTTCACAGCCGCGATTAGACAAAAAAGTAACACAGCATCCATCATGCCGTCGGTATTTTCTGGCTTACTGCTTTTTTAAAACGATGTGCAGACAAGAGTATGAAGCTCGTGCACCAGATATTTGTGATTATTTTGATCGTTTTAGCTGCCAAGAGCATGTTTGCATCCGTGATGGTTGCCATGGCCGATCGCGGCCAGTGCACCGTTTTGCAGTAACGCTCTCTACACCCGCCAAGCCACCTCATCTGCCATTATTTCCGACCGAGTCAGGCGGAAATGGGGAGCAGATCGTTAAACGTGTTCGTCCAAGCAAGAGCTTCTGGGCCCTTGCAGAAGCGAGTAGGCGTGGTCAGTTTCGCCAGCTTTCAGTGGACAAGAGCATGAAATAAATTTGAGCGCCACCATTTTGAAGGCGCTGTGGTGCCAACCGCAGACTTCCGGGCTGCCTTGCGAGGCGACTCGACAAAGGGCGCACACGGGATCAGTGGCTAAATGGCAGTATGTAAACGCTGCACGATGCCGTAATTGAAGACATAAAATGCAGTGATCGTGTTAATTGTCCTGCGACCTTTGGGGAGGCTGTTGTGTCCACTGGCGATGGGATTGCAGGCCCCTTGTCCGCCACCGGGGAAAATGCCTCCCCTGAGGGCAAGAACTTCGCATGCGATTTTCTCAAACCATGTGTTGTTAGTCCGCTAAACGCTGAGGCGTCCCTCATAGCCTGAGCAGATTTGAGACGTTAAACCCCACGAGACCAAACCAAACGATGAGCCAGGGTTCAATAGCGCAGCGGGGATTGCTACGAGCTGCTCACCTGCATGCCTGCCGTGTGCGCGATAATGAGAGAATACGTCGACATGTTATGTCAGTCTCCTATCTCAAACCCTAGCTCGGAGGCTGGCACTTGTTGCGAGCTGCCAACTACATACGTGCTTAGCCCTGATATTACGAAATCAGGGGTGTACGATAATTCAGGAAATCCTGACGATGCGCTACCCACATAGCACGTGAGCACTCGAGCTACAAATGAGAGCCTATTTCAGCGACCAAAATGGGCTCATGGAGGATCGCCCCACTCGAACAAGTTCATGCTACAAGCCATCGCACTATTAAGCTTCGCCACATAAATCGACGCGGCTAACGTGTAAACACAGAAAATCAACGCTGTAGCTTCGGCTGCATGGACACCGCTGCGGCGCATGCAACCTCCGCAGGGAGGAGAGCGGCAAGCGACTATCAGCAACAAAACAGGCTTCCAACTCCACAAAGGAGACGTTTATTCACCCCGTTTCGAATGCTCCGAGCATACCAGCAAGTTCCCATAACACGGTAAACGAAAACTAAACGTATTGCGATGACCACGCAGTTAGGTCGACCGTTTCAAACACTCTACTTACTCGTGCTTTCGTACGTGCCTCGTATTTTGTTCTATGCACCGCAGCAATATATATTTGATACAGGCCAGCATTTTTAACGCTCCATGGGTAACGATGCAGGCTGAACACTCCGCACCGGCAGAGCTCTCAACGCACGTCGCGCACATTGCATACAGCCCTCCGCAACCCAGCTGTTTCTTTTCCTCTGGCTGTCAATGCGCAACGCACTGGTGCCCAGATCACTTCTTGCACTTCCAGGAAGATGACACACACAAACTTGAGGGCTCTAAGAGGTTACAAAGCTCGCTTGTTGTGCATGGCGCGACGGCACTTCGCCGCGATTTGGCAGCCCGGTAGAAGATGGCGCCTGTTGCCTGGGTTTGAGAGTACGCGCGAACCGATCCCAGTGTGAGAGTATCGTATTCTGGTCAATAGTCAAGGGTCAAAAGGATTTATGCAGTGGGAAGCGTGTGTCCACAGACGACACGCGCCTACCTGCTCTAGCTAGGCGAAGCCTGCGTAGATCTTAACTAATGTTCTGAAAATAACACCACCAGCCCGCTTTCGGGAGAAAGCCGTCTTCGAGAGCAGCCTGCTTTGCTGTACGGCGCTTTCGCGCTGGGGGAACAGAGTTGCTTTTAACAGAGCTAAAAAAAAAAGAGTGTAAATTTCCCCAAGAGGCTAACGGTCTCCACGTGCGTGATAACGTAGTGCATTGTTAGTCCATGTGCCTTCAGATAGCATAAATAGTGAAGATGCACCCGTTTTAGACCCATTTTTCTTAGAGTGTAGTCCCGCTGTATTCATGAGGAGCATGCTCCTGCAATTCTCTGCACACCCTCAGGGCACTGTCTTTTCCGAGAGGAAAGCTGCACCGATCAAACTTCTCAGCTATGTCGAAACGTCAGCGCGCTCCGTCAATAGCCTGCGACGATGCTGGGTTGTGTTATGCCCAAGATGCCCTCTGCCCCCTACACAGCCTAAGTGGATTAGCGCGCGGATTCCTCGGCAGTGGTAATCACCACAGCGGCAGCGGGGACGGCAAGCATCTGTGGGAACAGCGCACGACGAGGACAGCTCGAAAGGCCTGCCATAATCCTCCCAGGGGCGTTCTGGGCAGCTGGGTCCATCCACCCGCTGACCATGGAAAAGCACGTCACTTGTGTAACCACCTGCAGAACGTGGGAACGCAAATCCCTCCTGCAACCAATGCAGATTTCGTGCATCCATCTGAAGGCCAAGGGAACGCCGCTCGCGCTGCCTGCGTGACATAGATGGCATCCGGTCCCCCCCCTCCCCCAAATCCTAGAGCTCATCACATGAGGGGAGCATGCCCACTGGTGTGAGAGTGAGTGATTAGTGCCGAAGTGTTCGTTTCAGGACACGCCTTCTTTGGCAGGCCAGACTCCAAACAGGGATTTTAGGGGAGCAAGACCATATAAAACTCAGCAGCGAGTTCGGCCGAGCGACGCCCGTTTGCGAAAAGCTCCCTCTCACCAAGACTCCCGTCTTCTAAGACGCTCTCTTTTACTGAGAGGCACTCTCAGATGCAGTTTACTTGCACGTAATGTAAATAGTCTGCGTAAAGCTTCCCCTTACCGTCCCTGTAACCCCGTCCCCTGCCTTCCTGGTCCGTTCTCCGGCCCGACCACGTTACCCGATTCCAACAGTTTCCAGTGCGGCTTCGGCGCGGCGTATTCGTGTACAAGCCAACCACATCATGGACGAGTTTCGGCCACCGTGACGCCGTCCCCTACCGCCTACGTCACAGACAGCAGCGACCAGTGTCCTGGGACAAGAGTAACGAAAACAAACTAGAGAGCTATGGCGCCCTATCCACGATTCACTACCCTGATCCACTACCACAGGGCGCCACTGCGCGTGCGCAGAATGTCATGCGGGCGCCAGATGGCGCCACGTTCCTATCATTTGCGTGCGATCCTGCCGCGTCGGGACCAATCAGCGCGTATGTAGAGGTAGCCCGCGGAAGCAGTTGATGGTAGCGGATCGATGATCGTGCTATGCTTTAATGCTATAATGTTAATCTATAACGGTAATGTTATAATGCTAATATATTAATAGCTGTAATCTACAACGCTACACCATGAGTGGCAGGATCAAAAATGCTCCCATAATCGTGCTCAGTATATTGATTTGGGAGTCTCACCTGCTGCATTTACAAGAAACTGCTCGAAAACTTGCAACAAGAGATGAAAAAGAATCTCGACAGACGGGGTGCAACATGACTTCGAAATACAGGACGTATGTTCATTCTTTTGCTCACCCGCGGTGCACTGCGTTTGAAAATGTGCTGAGGTCCACGCAGCAAACCGTCGATAATCGGAATGCTGATCGTAGTACTGTAGCACTCGTTTTCATGCGTCTCTATTTTTTGCGCTGTTTTCAAGATTTAACAACGCACCAGATCGCTTTACAGCATCGCTGTTGGAAATACACTGATACGAAAGATAACTCTGCCTATTTGGCGCTTTTAAAAAACATTCCCTGACGCTGATGCAATTAAGCCGCTGAGGCTTCCTAACCGCAAGCCGTTCAGCTGCCTAGACACCGAAATGACATAACTGGAACATCTTGTCAGCTCGCGCGCACTTCTAAGTGGATCTTTGCTCCACTGCGTACGACGCCTCACGCTTGGTGACTCAAGCGCAACTGCGTAACTGTTCATTACGACTTTGCAACGAAACGCGCAAACTGAACTTCAAACTAAGTAACAGCATGGCGTTGCAATAATAATTTCAATTCTCCTATGTGCATCTTCAATTTTGCTTTGTTTCCAGTGGCATGTTTTCTGCCGCTAGTTTGGCTTTCTAAGCTGTTATAGCGGTAATTGATTGTGGTTCAGCATTTATTGTGTTTGCGTTCACCCTGCGGATCCCTGCTTTTCTCTATCGCTCCTCCTCTCTCTCTTTCTCTCTCTCTACACTGAGAACTGTGTCCGACTTCAGGGTAGTCAGTGACCACGTACTATGCCAGGCCTTTGAAGGCATTTCCCGTTACTCTGTTTCCAATTATCAGGAGCTCGTGACAACGCCCAGCCAGCGACAATAAGCTTGCGGCCTACTACCCTTCAATGAAAAAAAGTCAGGTTTTTTGCTGTAATTGTGCAGTAATGTTGTGCAGTTTTGTGCATTTAAGAGAATGGGATGGACTTTTCTGCCGCATATATATTTCAGGTATCTTCCCTTACACTCCCAGGGGTGTGCCCTCTTAGATCCCCTTCCGAACACGGGTTCCAAGAAGATGTGGTGTGGTACGGGTGGTTTCAGATGCCAAAGCTCTTTATGGACTTTCGGAGGTGCCGTAGTGTAGAGATCGAAATTACTTTCCAGCTGCCTGGTCTTCTTTAACGTAAACTAATATAGCACAACATTAGCTCGTATTTCAACTTCGCCCCCATTGAAATGCGGTTGCTTCACAGGGATTTGATCCCGTGACCATTGGTTCAGCCGCTGAGAAGCAAATTCTGTGAAATAGGAAACATGAAGATCCTCTTCGGGTGACGAAATACGATTCCTAAGTTTTAAACGGCTCCTATCGTGGTTGTTTTTGTTTTCTGCCGACGGCTGCAAATAAAAAAGGAACGCACCTTTTCACTGGTTCGGGTCCACGCTTGTCGAAATAGATGGAAGCACTGTCGTAAACGGAAATTTCCAGGTGGCAACGTCTAGCATTTGTGGGCATTTTATAAAGGGATCACTGCCACTACCTTTTTGCTGGCACCATTTGCAGATTTGTTCTTTTTTACCTGTTGCAGGTCTATTTGGTGTGTTCCTTGTAATTCCATTAAGAGATGCGAAAAAAACCTCAACACACAGCAATACAGGACGAAAGGTTGAGCGCAGCGAACAACTCCTATTGTCACTGACTAGAAGACGACAGAGTGGGTGGCGCGGCACGGAGCGCTCGAGCTAGGCTCGCCGCCTTTAGATCATTCCATCGCCATATGTCACGTAGTCCTGCCTTCATCGGGCTTGCTGTCACGTAACATTTGGTATGAAGTGCTCGGTACCTTCGTCATCCCGGCGCTTAGGAGCCTGCTGTCCACCGATGTCCTCTGTGGAGTGCTCGTGGCTTCGCACCTCCAGGCATTGCCGCAGAATGCCAGTTATGATCCGACGCCGCCGCCCTCCTCCGCACCGCCCCAAGCCCCGACCAGAAGATGCGACGAGATGACAACCACACCATACCGCCGCCACTGACCAGAGACCCCACTGACCACCATCCACACATGAGAAGACAGCACCCCTGCCCTGCCGTTGGGTGCGTATGTACCTCGTCGTTGGCTTTCGGCGACCAGTGGCTCCTGCCTTCGTGGAACTGGCTTCACCCGCTCATCATATGCTCATCTCTTTCATTGATGACGGCAACCCTTGCACCTTCTCTTCTGTGTTCATCCCCCCTGTCACACCCATCGTCACGTGATGTATTTCATCGTCACTGCCCGTTCTCGCGAGATCGGGATGATCTCGCGCAGCCCCGGGTAGTGTGGCCCCGGGTAGTAGGTGGCGGGGCACGGAGCGCTCGCGCTAGGCTCGCCGCCATTAGATCATTCCATTGCCATATGTCATGTAGTCCTGTCTTCATCGGGCTTGCTGTCACGTAGCAGTATAATCAACTGCTGTCCACTCCAATCATAAGTCGGCGCATGCGCGAAAGTTACTCTCGCGGCAAGCCTGGAACACCTGTATCATTATCTTTCTCTTCTATACAGAGTACCCCGATTCGAACCCTACCGCGGTGACCGCGTTTCGAAGGAGCTGAAACGCAAGAGGCGCGCGTGTGCTGTGTGATCTCAGTGCAGACTAAAGATCCCCAGGTGGTCGAAATTATTCCGGACAACTCCACTGGGGCACCTCTTTCTTCCTTTCTTCTTTCACTGCCTCTTTTATTTCTTCCTTACGAAGCGGTTCGCGTGTCTACCGAGATATACAAGACGGTTACTGCGCAATTTCCTTTCCTTGGAAAAAAAACTTTTTCAGTTGCAACAGGCTACTTCACAAAGCTGTTGATGTGCCTGTAGCGGAGTTTTGTGCATCCTTCATTTTATATACTTCCATAATATCTTTTGCTACGGCGTTGCTGCCCTTGCCGAGAATTTTCTCAATTCTTCGCCGCCGACACTCGAATGTTATGTAATGTTCTGTCAAGTTTCTGCTGTTTTTCATTTATCACTTTCTAACGAACCTTCGAGCGCGATTATCTATGCAGCTTCCTTTCTGCCTTATTTAGGATTTTCTACTTATTACTGGAATTTCGTGCACTAGATCTTTCACGTATTTCACATAGCTCGCTCCGCTATCCTAGGAGCATATTTCCCGCAAGCGCCGAGTTCGTTTTGTATTCGGACGTGAAAGCCTCTCATAAAGAGGTTGTTATTCGCGCTCCTGCTGTTTTCCTGTCTATATGTTTGTCGCAGTTTTTTTGCACGAATCTTCATGACGTTACATTGCTCTCAAAGAAAACGTGATAAGCTGGCTCGTGGCCAATGCGTCTATAAACTCTCGCTTACGTATATTACGCACATGTCGTCAGATAATGCACTGCATGGCACAGGCTCTCCGTGAAGTCTGCTGACTCCCTATGCTGCAGCTACACTCTCGCAGGTTTCCGAAAGACCAACAGTGCTCAAATACTTCTTAAAAGATTTCATTGCAGTTTACTAATTTTCTCGAATATTCTCCCTGTAAATGCAATGTTACGTTTCGAAATATTCTGAGCTTCGAGACAATGGTTTTTCAGATGGGCATCCGCTTGCCTGCGAAACTTCCTTCCGTCTGCTTCCACGGGTTCGCAGTGCTCTTGCGTGTCAAATTCCTTTGTGCATCGAGACCGCGGCGTTGAGATGGCCGTTCGCTGCCTGGGAAGGTTCATCACGGCCATCCACCTGGGCCACAGCGGCATGGTATCATGCGTCAGTGGCCACGGCCGGCTTCGGTGTTCTGTGTGATTCACGGCGGTTGCGGCAGAGGTTGTTTACAGCAACGACGCCTGTATACTCGCGGTTCTGAGGTGACCTCTCTTCCCCTTTGTGGAACCCTATGAGCGAGTTCATCTTCGGCATTCCGTTCCCGCGGACAGCTTTGCAGTGCAGGATTTTGACCTTCGCTACCACTTGCCGTGATTCGCCTTCCGAGCTCGTCACCATTCCTGGAAGTAGCCTGGACCGCATTTCGGCGAAAGTGGTGAGAGTGTGTCGGAGACGTCTTAGTGGGCGGTTATCGAAGACTGGGCACGTCACCCAAAGAACAGTGATTGGACGCTCTTAATTGAACTAAATTCTCCTTGATGACAATGTAAATAAATCTGTTGTTTCTCTATTTCTTGACCCGTCTATGCATCGACGTCAACCGCGATGCCCGAGTGCCTGCAGCTCGACTTCTCATTTGGTTCTTCACTACGCGGTGAGTCCGCTAACGAAGCAGACACAACGAAACAGCAACAATATCGTAACAAAATCGCAAAGAAAGGAACCCAATTAAAGCAGTAACGTCAGACCTACTGACGCTCCAAAGAAAAGGAGGGTATTTTGTGTTCACTTGAACATTGGGTATAGGACTAATAGGTGTTGTCACTGGAGTACCAGAAATCATGTGCCCTAAGGGAGCGGTAAAGCAAGTGTAAATTCTCCAGGCCCTGTCATGTGGTGCCTTTCTTTCTCATAAATGAACAAGCAAAACATACTCTGTAGGCATAGCTATATACGCGTCAAAAGCTACTCTTTGAAAGTGACCTTGCCCTACTATGCAGAAACAAAACTAGGCTAAGCGTAATGCTCAAGCAAACACGCAAAGAAACAATTATGCACAACACCTAACAAAAGTTGCGCGCTAAGCCTTAACTTTCGTACGCCATTCAATACGTCATTTTCATGGTGCTAGTTAGACAGAGTGCGGTAAAACATGCTTGAAATTGGTAAGGCTATTGTACTTTAGTCTTGTCAAATTATTTTTGTATTATCGAGAACGTTTTTGAAGTTGTGAACTTAACATAGCTGTAGCTCTGTATACCGACGTGTCTCCTGTTGGCACGAGGAAATTTGCCGCGCTACAGCTCACAGACCCAGGGAAATAAAATGTATCCTTCCATCGTCGTGAGCCACATCGCTGCTCAGGTTTTAAAATATACCCAGCATGCAGGTAAAGTACAAACCTGAGTACGGTAATCCAGCAGCGAATCCTTCTTTTGCACATCAGTACTCATATTACAGTTCACAGAAAAGCAAATAATCGCTCTCCGACAAATATGTCATCCATACTGTGGCTTTGATGTGAACCACATACTGCACTTGTTGAGGAAGATGTGAATTCACCTCATTTTAGCATTTTACAGAGTACACGGAGTGCAGCTGGTGGTTTAGCCCTGGAATACGAAAGGAACAATGCGGGTCCTTATCAGGTCGTAAGGTCGCGCACATCACCTGATGATTGTACGAGGAAGATAAAAGAAACATCGTTACCCCGCGTCATCTCGCGTAAAAGAGTCATAGGCCGGAAGCCACGCCTCCTCGCTTAGTTTGTATTGAAGCCCTTGCACTACCCCTACCATCAGCAAGCCTTGAAAAAATCTCCTATCCATATTGTTTTTATGTTATGTCTGAAAATATTAATACTTTGTTATTGGCTTTACAACGATGGTACGCGAAGAGTCGTTTAGGAGCGAAGGAAACGAGATCCAAAAATGAGAGTTTATTCTCATTTGTAATACCCCAGCCTCGTTGGACCCCGTACAACAGTGCTTTACAATGGGGGCCAGCTGATTTCGCTTGCAACCATTCATACACGTGAAATGCTCTTATGTGTTCGTACTTCCCCGTGTAAGAACAGTGTGTGCGGCCCAAGCTCCAGTCCTTAAGTCCGTGCTCAGTAACGCGGCCGGCTGTTCACGGGTCTTTCCTGGCGAAGTTGGGGGCCATATTACGAAAGGTGTCCACGCGTCCTTCGGCATCGGCGCGCATGTAGTCGTCCACCCAGTCGACGAAGTGCGACACCTTTAGGTAACGCATTGCACTGAAGAACCTCATGGATTTGCACAACTTTCCGCCCTTGTGCACGATCCCTTCGAGGAACCAGGAGCCACTGTCGTCCATGCGTACCAGGGGGCCTCCGCTATCGGCCTGCAAATTGCCAACAAAATACGTTCGATGGACAGAGTTCAGCGGCAGCTTTTGTTGATCTGTTCAGTTTTGTCTTTAAACGGGTTAGCGCCTCTATCAGGGGTTCCTCGGCCTTCCCAGCGAGCGCCACCCCATTTGCAGCATCCATTCAATTCATGCACTTAGCGCTGTACCTTTTTTTGGCCGGTAAGTTAGTTGCTAGAACAAACAGCAAACAAAACCGCCATATAAACGATCTCACTGTTGACTGCCGTGCTATGTAGATTTCTACGCAGGATTGCTTCCTGCCGTAGCCGAACAGCGTAAACTATTGCTCTGATGAGGAGCTCAAGCATTGCCCTCTCGTCATTGTGCGGTAAATGTCGTCACCAGTGCAGTGCAGTAGTTTTAATAAGAAATAATGTATAGAGACCCCTAACAAGCATTTATGAATGTTTATGTTCATGAATGCTCTTTATGAATGCCGCGTTGCATAATGCTCCAACAACCACAGCCTCACAGAGGAAGCACCGAGTCTAAAACGTGGAATCGGATATACGTCACCTGGCATGGTGTGCCCTCTACATAAGACCCGCAGAGAAGGTAGTCGGGCACAGGGTGGAACTCCCTCACACAGCGCTCGTTCGAGATACTCCTCGTCATCAGCTGCTGAAGGCGCTCGAGTCGCGACTCGGGATCCAACTCTGCACCAGTGCAACGCAAGTGTCACAGTGAGGTAGACGTCAATATTAGCTGTCTCTTCGAGATGCACACTTAAGGCTCGGAAATATTTGTGCGTTTTAGCACCTTACGCCTAGAGCATTTTTCCGTGAATGGTCCATGACCACACTCGACGTAATTAGCAGTATTCAAAAGACAGGTCCTCCATCGGACTGTGAAAATATTCTGCTGAAGTAGATCCGAAATGTTGATAACTAAATTTACGACAATGAAAAACAGGAATCACATAAAAGAGCGCCCACAGGGAATTAATCTCGTCTACAAACTAAAGTAATCGCTAGTGAGGATGTAAATTACCAACTGAAGCTGCAATGAAACACCTTTAAAAATAGTGCCGTAAGAATTCGGTGTTCAGGGACAATGCTTCACGAATTTCCTGCACTAAAAACAAAATTTCATTTCGTTGAAGCAAACTTTCGGCAATTGCCCTTTGCCCTCTTCACACCTTCTGTTCTGGTGATTCCTAGCGCGCTCAAAGTTAGGAGCGTCTCCAGCAGGAAGACCAGGAGGAAGGTCATCTTGACGCAGTCGTGCCGTCGTTTATTTTTTCCACTTTTATATTTTCCTCGTGCCGGCCCTTGTGTACGCGCTTCGCCTGCGTGCTATTTCATCAATATACACCCAGTGTCCTAAACGGTAGAGAGAGGGCGGGTGGTGGGTTTCCTTGCAGCAGAAAGGTAATAAGAGAGGCTGGAACCTCAACGCGCTTAGCCAATGTTTCCACAAGAGAACGTGTTTTTTTTTTCTGGACAAAACGCTCACCTCTTGTGGGCTTAAATAGGACCTTCACTCCCAGGAGGAAGCTCCGATGAGAGGGAGGAGGTGGAAGGCCGTTCGGATGGGAACTTTTGAACAAGGATCTGACTCCTCTGCTACGTATGCAAGAACAATATTTACACAAGCTCTTTATGACAGCGGGATAAAATATGCAAGCGAGTTTATGATACTCGCACACCATTGCAGGGTAACTTTCGCAGTGTGTTCTCCACACACAAACTTCAGAGAACGTACGCTAGATTTTATGCATGCTGCAAGAAAGGCTTAGTCCCACATGCGACATGCGCAATTCTGGAAAAGACACCGTATTCACTAGATGCGCCTTTGTTCATTCCAAACCATCGAGCTGGCATGGCGGAGTGGTTGCGTGCTCGTCTCCCACTCCGGAGACCCTGGTTCGATTCCCCAACTCGACCAATTTCCTATTCGGTTTTATTTATTTATCTGGTCTGACTGGAAGGTTAATTAGGCTAGTTGGTTAATTAAATAATTAACTAAACTTAGTCACACTTACTTGGAGCATCACTATGCCATCCCTTTAATTGGTTGCATGGTTACTAGCCAAAGTACAGTTGGCCCCGTTTGAAATTCGCGCACTGTGACGTCACGACAATTTCGACCAATTGAATAGCGTGACATTTCTGTCGACAACTCCTGCTTACAACGATGAGACATTAAAGGCTCCCGCCTTAATATTCCACACTCCCCTCACAATAACTATCAAAAACGCACCCCACAGGTTATCTATGGTAATCTTCACTGCACGCTGCGACCACAGAACGTAGTTTAACAGCTAGATTTTGCTACGCATTTAGACATCAGACAATTCACATCAATATGTTCAAAAAAGTATCCTGCAACATTCCACAGTTCCTTCGCAATTAAATGTGATGTCTGAGCAAGCTGGACATGGTTATCACTGTGGCTACTGCGACTGATCAATGCGCAAATCTCAGCATCCGCTTGTCCCCAGCCGGTGGCGTAAAGCGTCGTATTGTCAAGCAGCTCGGAATCGGGCTCAGGCAGACATACCGGTTGAATTGTGTCCGTGAAGTTGACGCTGCTGGACAGCTTGATGATTGCGATCTCTTTCTGCAGGTTTGCAAGGAAGTGAAGTTGTGCAGCCTCTTGTAAGCGGCCTGCTTGGTAATCGCGCATCTGATGGTTGGATTGCTTATCCCTATCCTGGTTTAGGTTGCACACATTTTTTCCCCCATCAGTATTATTCTACGGCTATCTTCATTCTTTTTCTCTTCTCTTTGAATGGCTAATCTCTACACGTAATTGGCACAATTGTTTTTTATTCAGTCAACCTGTTCTCCTAGTAGCCTTTTTCATGCTTACTAGTCAGTAAGTCATTTGGTTCGCCGCTGCTACGCGACTGGAGTCGTCTGTGTTGCATAAACGGAAATAATTATACCACCTCACTTATTCCAATTCTATGAAGGCGTAGAAAAATCATGAGAAACAAATGAGTTAAGATATTTTAATGCTAGACCATAAGGTTTGCCGCTTTGTTTACTTAAACATTTTTAAGACGTGGCTTTTTCTCCTGTTTCGAGCTCCTATTTCTGGCAAACTCAAGCAAACATCACTCGAAGTGAACGATGAATTTGAAAACAGATATAAAGCCGAACATCAAGACGAATCTTTTTGGACCATTACATAATGGTCCGTCCGAACGTTACAGAGCGAAGTGATCTAGCGGTATCATCGCCTCGATCAGGATTCCAACCAGCGCCAGCAAAAATAGAGCAGCTTCACCTTCAATGCCCCAGCCCACTCGGCCTCTCATGCAATGTGTTCGACTGGGCAACTTCTAGCGCTGCGGGTTCTAAATCATAGTCTCTCATATTGTCTGAGGATGGCGAATTTATCATTGCGCAAGGGCGTATGTGGCCAAATAGCGCCATGGAACTAAGTTTTTCGGTCCCCTCTTATTTCAAATAGCACTTCAGCCCTTCCAGATCCTCGGCACCAGTGGATAATCGACATTGGCAACGTTATGTAGCCGCACACGAATTTGCGAAGGTGACCCAGGCAAACGAACACGTCGCTAAGGTCGCTCCAGAGCAGACGAGCGCAATGCCGCGTCAATCAGACAAAGCAGCGGGTGATAGTGAACACACTTTCCTGCACTAAAAAGAGAAGCAGCCTAACACTAAGGCGCTTAAGCACCAAAAAATTCGTTGTAAGCAGCAGTTGTCGACAGAAAATGTCACGCTTTTCAATTGGTGGAAACGGTCATGACGTCACAGCGCGCGAATTTCAAAAGGGGCCAATTGTACTTTGGCTAGGGGCCAATTGTACTTTGGCTAGTAACCATGCAACCAATTGAAGGGATCGTATAGTGATGCTCCAAGTAAGTGGGACTGAGCTTAGTTAATTTCTTAATTACCTAATTAGCCTAATTAGCTTTACTAGTCAGGCCATATAAATAAATAAAACCGATTAAGAAATTGGTCGAGCTCAGGAATCGAACCCCGGTCTTCGGCGTGAGAGACGAGCATGCTATCCACTCCGCCATGCCAGCTCGATGGTTCGGATCGAACAAAGGCGCGTCTAGTGAATACGGTGTCTTCACTCACTCTCATCCTCCTCCATTCCCTTCCGGCGAGGTTTAGGTTTCCACCGACAAATGAGAGACAGATACATTTCCTTTCCTCAAAAACCAATTTACCGACGGGCGAGGCGTAGAACCGAATGGGCGATGGCGTTCTATGGACTCCTTGGCAGCGCTGCAAGGCGCTGTCGCTTTCCACTCTTAGGGGCGAAGCTTAACATCTTAACCACACATCAGTGACCACACTTTAGGTCAAAAAAGTGCCCCCCCCCCCCCCCTGAATTTTGCGACACAGTTACTGCGTAATTTCCTTTCCTCAAATACAATTTTCATTTTCTCCATTACGGCTCCTCTTTATCTATCTTCTTTCACTCCCACTTCCTCCCTTCCTCTACGGTGCGGTTCAGGCGTCCACCGAGATGACAGAGAATTACTGCGCCATTTCCTTTCCTCAAAAAGCGTTGCGTTCAAAGGGCAAGGCATCGCGTCGAACGGGTGGTGGCGTTCCGTGGACTCCCTGGCAGCGCTACAACGCGCTGTCGCGTTCCACTCCTAAAGGTGAAGCTTAAGCGTCATTAATTAGCAGTTAATTAGTATTCAGGCATTAATCAGTAATTAACCATTAAATAGTGATTTGTCATCACTTAGTAATTAGTACTCAATCACATGTGACGCCACCAGTGCCACAGAAACAGCGGAGGTGGTGCGGAAAACGCTTCCGCCTCTACCCACTTTAGACAGTCAAAGTGCCCCCTGAATTTTTTTTAAAGTGCCGAGGTCTTTAGAGAACCCTCCACAATTGCAGATGCTATGAACAATTACTTTCATTCCGTGTACTCCTCGAGGGGTGATAGAGCCATCACGTTTTTACCGTCAATACCTGGTGCAGACCTTATAACGTTTGAATGTTTTTCACACATAAACTAAATTTTAAAGAAAAATTTGCTGGAGGCCCCGATTACATCAAAAATTTCTGCCTTCACCGTTATGTCGAACATGTGTCCCATATATTAGTGGCCGTTTTTCGCTTGTCAGTATGTACTGCAGTTGTACCGGATGACTGGCGTGTTGCTCGTGTTATAACCGTTCACAAGAAAGGTAATCGTCTTTTGATAGAAAACTACCGCCGTATATCGTTAACCTCGACGTGCTTTAAATTCTTAGAACACATCATTGCACATTTTCTCAAGTATTTTCTTGAAAGCAATAGCTTGTAATCTCTTTGCCAACACGGGTTTCGAAAGGGTTTATCGACGTGCACACAACTTGTAACAGTCCATCATGTCGCTAAAATTCTTGATTCATCTGGCCAGGCAGATCTCATCTTCCACAGCTTTAGCAAGGCCTTTGATCATGTCCCTCATATCAGGCTGTTGAATAAACTTGAAAACTTCGGTATAATGTTATCATGACTTTGTTCTGTTGATGTGAGTGTTCTTTTTTCTGTGCTCTCGATAAGCCGTTGTGCATGCCTTTTTTTTTACCAGACTAACGTTTGAGGTATGCTTCAGAAAACACTGCTTTGTAAAAGTTTGTATCTCTATGCTCCGATTACTTGGTATTCCGAGACTGCAGTGTGTCTCAAATAAATAAAAACACTTCGCAGATAAAGCACAAGCTACTCTACGGAACATAAACGCCTCCGCCATATGGAGATAGTCCGCAGTGTACTTGATTCGCCCTGTCTCTTATAATCAGCTTTCTTCTGAAGCAAAGAACAGTCACTCACTGTCAACGAACAACGCCTTCATTAATACGACGTAAAGGCGGTACCGTTTAAATGACGAAAATCGCAGCTCAGCTGAAAGCATGGCCACTGAGAAGGCCGTTAGGACATTTTCACATACAAACTGCCGCAGCCATTGAGTTATACAAGGTTACTAGTTTCTGCTACGGCTGTTCTTAAAACCGTTTCGATAAGTAGTCCTGGCTTACGACCATGAAGGTCGTGCACACAGACACGATCGCGTGTTTATGCCATCCTGTGCAGTTACACAAGCTTGAGAATTTAGTAGCGCAGAACGCAGTGCTTCTTCCTAAGCCATCAACAAATACGGCGCACAACATTTCGGGGCAACGTTCTCACCCTGTATTTTTGTTCGCTGTGTCCCTTCTCACTGTATCCTGTTTTATGCCAACATGGAGAAGCCTTTTTTATTGTGGTCCGACTTTTTATTTTTAAGTTCCTTCTCGTTCATCTCCTTCTGATATACTAAACAATGGTATACAGAAAGTGCCGACTTCTTGGCTTATTTTTTACAGTACAGGCTTGTGACTTCACACATCTAAGATAGATAGGTAATCCAAACAGGCGAATACCGTGTTCAACGTAGACCTTACTGGCAACCTATGGTCCAATTTGTATCACTCATTCTCACCGTGTCGTCCTTGTTCATGCAAAGATGTTCGGCGTGTACATACTGCTCCGCGTTGTCACGGCTCACGCGGCTGTGCGAACCAACGTGCACGTAGGTCCCATTGGGC
Organism: Amblyomma mixtum; assembly: GCF_055824585.1. Classification (NCBI taxonomy): domain Eukaryota; kingdom Metazoa; phylum Arthropoda; class Arachnida; order Ixodida; family Ixodidae; genus Amblyomma; species Amblyomma mixtum. Next base: position 184,795,733 of record NC_143013.1, read on the forward strand.
AGGTAGAACCTGCGCGCAGAGTAGATTCGCTGTGAGCACCCTTCGACCGTCATACGCAGCCGAAAGAAACGGGAGAGCACAAATGGAAGGCAAACTCAGGTGGAATTGCTTTTGCAGAGTCATACCCTAGACGCATTGTGAAGTTGAAGCTGTAATCAGATTAAAAATAACAGGCCTTTTACGAGCTTCTATACACACGAGCTAAGTGCCACGTGGCACAGAGGGAAAGCTCCGGACGTTCAAGGCAGTCTGAGGTAACCCGCCATCCGCCTCAGTCTCGATAGTTTAGGAGCTCGGCTTTTCACTCTCATTTTACGAGATCGGTGATGATGGCGACACACCCTCGATACTGAAGGTACAAAAGGCCGTAGCTACCGAGTCACACCCGCCCTATTATTTCCCTACATCGATTCATGCAAGCGTACAGACTCCACACCAAACTCCAAGTTACAAAGAATATGGTCGGCGCCACGAAAAGCAGTAAGATATGACGAAAGATAACAAATTACGTGAACTTATAAACTCTTTAGATTAGGCCAACCATGCGAAGAAAAGTAGCTATGACCTGAATGGAACGCGTACACTACACAGCGATTCTAATCGCCCCATACATCACATGGGCTCATCTGTGGAAAGAGCGCCAACTACAACAGCGGATGTCAATCCGCTTTCATCTGCGCTACATGATTCTTACTAAGGATCCGTGCGTCGTTTCGGACTGATATGAAAAGATACCTAACGAATGAGAGAGTCGAATACCTAGTTGCTCCACACCTTAGAATTAACACTTCTGACTTCGCTCCCGCTTGCGTCATAGTAATGATAAAGATGGTCTTTAATCGCACACGGGCAACTTTGGCCAAAGAGAGCCACGGCACAAGGTATGCTATTCTCAGAAGCCGACCACCAGACTAGGGCAACGCTTGTGCCCATTGTATCATCGGTGAGTACACCCGGCAACGCTGGGGATCGAACCCCGCACCTACCGAATGCGAGGCGGTGATAAAACGTCATATGATAAGACGAGTGGAAATAAAACACGTATCTTTAATGACTGCACAAATGTGCACTTCGGCATACATTGTACAGAATTTCTGAAAATATTTCAGTATAGTGCAAACGAAGTATCTCTTCAACATCTTAAGTTACTCTATTTACTTCCAGTGGGGCTGACATTGCTGAAGATAACTTACAGTGCCATTGTTTCCGAGTTGTAAAGTCCAAACTTTTATATCTTTCACAACATTACCCATACTTTAATTTTCATTTTGTTATCTTACCTCATACTAAAGCCTCAAACCGAGGCTATGGACTCTCATTTATCGCTGCCTTTATTTATTTCGTCACCACCCGTGCAGTTCTTGTTACGGCCCCAGAGTGGTTCTGCAAAACTGCAATAAGATTAAATTTTCCTTTCCAGGCGTGCAGATTAGCTACTGTATGTAACCTAAGAACGCCTGCTAAATCATCTCATGCTAACTTTATGACCTGGATCGGCTGCGATTTCTCGCCATAAATGCATGAGCTAGTTCGTCACTTTTAAAAATGACCGGACATTCATTGGAGCTGCTATTTCAGTACACTGATGAACGTAACCTTAATATCCTATCTGTTTTCATAATCGATTTTAAACAAAGCACTGATCTTTACATGAAGCCGCCAAACAGCAGCTGCAGGCAACATCCACGCCCCTTAGAATGAACAGGACATCAGAATATGGCCGGCTGCTGAAAAATTCTGTCACCTCCTTAAAAACCCATGCTGATACTTGGTGACGAGAGCTCAGTAAGCATGCACGCTCTGCTTCTATGTTTGAGCTTCGTTTTCTGATTTGCACTAATCCCTTCTCTTAACTAACATTCACGTTGCATATGCGATTTAGGTAAGGCAAGATATTTTAATATATTCCTAGACCGAAGCTTCTTTCTCAACCTTCACAAATGAAGTGATTATGCATCTCCTCTAAGATGCTGATGTTTCCACGCCATTAAAGGCTGAGAATGTTTACGTAGAAAACCTTGTTTAATCTTTCAGATATGCCTCCGCGGTGCCTCAGTGGTTATGGTGCTCGGCTGCTGACCCGAAAGACGCGGGTTCGATCCCGGCCGCAGCGGTCGAATTTCTTAGGAGGAGAAATTCTAGAGGCCCGTGTAATGTGCGATGTCAGTGCACGTTAGAGAACCCCAGGTGGTCGAAATTTCCGGAGCCCTCCACTACGGCGTCTCTCATAGCTTTAGTCGCTTTGAGACGTTAAACCCCATAAACCGACCAACCGACCAATCTTTCAGATATCTTCAAAACCTTACTGACGATACGAATGTCCCCTTATTTGCAGGGTTCGCTGAAGTGTGAAGTGGCAATGATTCTTTTAACTGCTTGTACTGTACGGTGCAAAAAAAAATTAACGAGAATTTAATAATTCCTGCCCCCTATATCGCCTTTAGCCACGACAGTTGTGCTGATTCTATTCCTTTGGAACATTTTTGCGATAACAGCTTCTTCGAACAGTTGTTATGATTTACCACGAAAAATATCTAGCAAATCGCCGACACCCTGCTCTTTGAGCAGCAACGATTCCGGAATACCCGGTTTCTATAATTGTTAGGGGCGTGATATCCTTTGTTCCAGTACCCATATTTCTCTAAGAAGCACACTGGGAGGTTTCGGCATGGCACGTTGTAATGCTTATTTATTTATTTATTTTATTTCAGATACTGTCAATCCCGTTGGGATTTTTACAGGATGGGCACATACTAAGGTACAAATCGAATACGAATGGAATGGTATACATTAAAAAGACTGTCATTTGCAAGTAATTACATGAGTATGGGAAAAAAAACAGGTAACAGAAAATAAAACAAATAACGAAAGAGCATTTTTCACAGAAAAGGGTGAAATTTTATACATTGTAAGTAACGTGTTCATACAGATGCTGTTATATGCAGGGATACGAGTGGTCTGTTGTACTTGTATAACTATGATTTAATTATCTATTTAATTATCGCGCAACTGTTCTTCTACCAGAGTTACAAATTTATGCAAAGATGTATTAGTAGTGATAGAGGGATTCAAACTATTCCATTCTTTTATGGCAAGCGGGAAAAATGAATATCTGAAACAGTCGTTTCGGAATGCGTACTTTCTAAGGGTTAATGGGTGCTTATGCCGGGATGGTCTGGATTCATCTACAGATATATATAACGAAGTATCTATGTTTAACGTGTTATGAACTAATTGGAACAATAATTTTAGTCGTGCTAGTCTGGCGCGTTTCTATAAAGTAAGAATATGTACTTGATTTAGTGGTTGGGATGGTGAATCACTGGTCCTGTATTTGTTAAAGATAAATCTAATTGCCTTTCTCTGCACTCCTTCTAGTTTGTTAATAAGCTGTTGTCTGTAGGGAAACCAAATCGTGTTTCCATATTCGAGGACTGATCGTATAAATGTGCTATATGCTAACAGTTTGGTCTCCGGTGGCGCTTCTCGAAGCCGTCTTCTAAAGAAGAACAATCGTTTTAAAGTAGATGATACTATACTGTTAATATGTTATTCCCATCTTAGATCATGTGAAATGATTAATCCAAGGTATTTTTGTTCGTGAACTCGGGTTAGCGGTATGTTATTGATGCTGTACACATATTCGGACCTTTGTTTCTTACGGGTTACAGATAAGAAGGCTGTTTCTTTAATGTTGAATTCCATTTACCATTTGTGACACCATATTACTACTTCATGAAGGGCGCTGTTTAAGTCATCGTGGTCATTTATAGAGTTAATTTCGTTGTAAAGGATGCAGTCATCAGCAAAAAGATTAATTTTAACTTCTATGCTAGAGGGCAGATCATTAATGAAGATAAGAAATAAAAGTGGAGCAAACACGCACCCTTGGGGTACTCCCGACGTAACGAGCGCAGTAGAAGCAATTTTATTGTTAACTACAACACACTGAGATCGGTTAGTTAAGTAGTCCTCGATCCAGTTGATAATAGGGCCGTTACATAAAGTTGATCTAAGTTTGCTAATTAGTTTTTTATGGCTTACTCTGTCAAACGCCTTAGAGAAATCAAGTGCAACCAAGTCAACTTGGTTTTGGTTATCAATGCTCTGGAATAAATCATGTGTTAGTTCGAGTAATTGGGTGATATTTGAAAGGCCCCTTCGAAATCCATGCTGAACAGGCGATAAAATGTTCTCTTGCTCAACATAACAACATAACTGGTGATATTCTTTAGTATAATATGTTCCAATAATTTTCCTACCGTGCACGTTAGTGATATTGGTCTGTAATTTTAAACGTCATCTTTGCGTCCTGTTTTGTGTATAGGAATAACTTTCGCTATTTTCCATTCATTAGCTACACTACAGGTTGATAAAGATTTATTGAACATTAAATGTAAATATTTCGCGTTGACTTCGGCATATCTTTGCAAAAAAGTGTTTGAAATATTATAAGGACCATTTGCTTTTTTTGTATCTATTGATAAAAGTAGGTTGAGCACGCCTGTCTCAGTTATTGTTGGCATGTCTAGCGGTGTTTGATTGCGGTGAATACTCTCCGGTGTGCGGCCATCGTCATCTGTGAACACAGATTGGAAGTATGTATTTAAGGAATTTTCACGGTGTCGATGGTTCGGATCTGTCTCGTCTCTCACTCGGTACTGGGAAAGATGATGGAAGCCAACAGCCAGCGAAACGAAAAAGCATTGGGGATGTTTTTATTTGTATCTTTTAACAATAAGAGTTAAAAAAAGCAGAACAAAAACAACTGCAGCCGGCCAGTGGGATACGAGCCCATGACCTCCGAATTTTGTGTCCAGTGCTCCACCAACTGAGCAAAAGAGACGGCTGTCCACAATATTTTGCTTCCGCGGGTTTTATGTGCAGTGTATCGGAACGTTGAGAGTGTTCACCAGCGTCACACTTGACCATAGCCGCGGACGTAGTACTCCAGAAGTCACGTGTACGAGGTCAACGTAGGAACGTGGTCGAACGGCAAGGGCGGAAACTGCGTTGCGGAAGCTTGGTTCGTATCCCACCAGCGGCACGTGGTTGTTTCAGAATGCAGCTCTTAGGCGCCCGTTTCTGCGTTCGCGGCATCGCCGTCGCCGTGGCCGTTGCTGTCGCCGTTGTCCGGCGTAACCAGCAGTGGAACCCTTTAAGCTGAGAAAGCAATGGAGAAGGAGCTTGCAAAGGAGAAAGTAAAAACGCAACCTCCTCTCCTCTTTAGCAACCGGCGCGCCAGTGGGGGGCACAGCTGTGCATAGCAACCGTGACGTGACACAGTAGCGGTAGAACGAGCGCGCGCGCGTCGGCGGTGGCAGCTACACCATCGCTCCTTCGCCAGACGTCTCGTTGCAGTCGAGTGAGAGCGCCGCATGGCTCCGAAGCGGCCCAGTGATTCCGCGCCAAGCGGTTCGGGGTAGCGGCAGTGCGTTGACCACAGGGCTTTCGCAAAGCACACATTAGAATTTCCAAAGTGTCTTCGGTATTTTTTTTTGAGAAAAGGAAATGCGCAGTATCTGTCTCACAGATATCGGTGGACACCTGAATTAGAGGGAAGGCGCATAACCGCCATCTTGGAACAGTGGACACCTCAATCGTGGTTTAAGCTACGGGGCGGCAGTGACAGATGTGCGCTCCATACTTTGGCATTGACAACGTTGTGCACCTGCCAGGGTGGCCGGGTGGTGGGGACTTTAAAGTAGATATAAAGACAAGCGGGAATTTCTTACAACTTATGCGGGACAATATATCGTTCCTCTCGCTAGTAACGGCTCCCACAGCTGTGCCGACCTCGCGAAATACTTGCGCACACCTCGTCTTTGAGAACCAGGCATTGGTGCAGCAAGTCGAGCATATATACATCTATTTCTCCGTCCACAAAGCTTCCCTCGTGACTATCAAGAACTGTTAGTGGAGTGTTTCTTGAAAAAGGAATATGTGTGAAAAATAAAAAGTTGTCTGTAATTGTAAATACATGTCTTGATCGAATTTTTTGCTTCAATCTATCGAAAAGCTGAACCAGTTGATGAGCTGCCCTCAAATTTCGCATTAGAAAGTAACGCAATCGCCGGCAATTTTTTCCTCTGTCCTCTCCTCTACTCTTACAGACTATATTTTTTTACTTAGCTACTTTTAGTACTTTTTTCATGCATTCAACTTTACTGCGTAGCTTTTCACTTTCTCCACGAAGCCATAAGAAGTCCCAAGCTGTGTGGTATACGTCTGAGAAATATACGTCACATGTAACATGTGTGAAAAACAACAAGTCGTGTGCAATTGTACATACATGCCTTGCTCGAGTTCTTTGCCTCAATCTATCAAAAAGCTGGAACAGCTGATGAGCTGCGCTCAAATTTCGCATTAGGAAGTAAAGTAATCGTCGCCAATTTTTTCTTTTGCTTCTATTAATCTACCACTGAGGACAAGCTACAAATTTAAAAAAGGGACATCCCCTATGCTCCTTGGTTTCGGTGGCTCTTGGCTTCCGTCATGTATGTTCTAACGAGCACCTTTATTCCTTTCACTCTTATACTCGGTATTGGAAGCATTCGCTTGCACGCCCTGTCTCTTTACAACGTTGATTGTACCACAATCTGCCTTGATGAAAGTACCGATGCAGTCTTGTTGCGACGTCGGAAGTATTTGGTTGGCTAACTTTGGTTGGAACTAGGGGTGTGCGAATATCAAATTTTTCGAATACGAATCGAATACGAATACTTGATTCCGAATATCGAATCGAATATCGAATAATCAAGGACAGACGCATTTAACAACTACAAAACCTTTATTTGAGCACCCAAGAACATCACAGTTCAACTATCGATTATTAAATGAACACAAAAGGTGTTTGTGGCTGCACAAAAAGTATCAAAGTCTCGAACATTATTCTTAGAAGAGTGGAAGTATCAGAGAGGATGGCTAGTACAAAGCATTGATCAAGGCTAGCTTGCCATCAGCACAAAAGCGCGTTGCTGGGATGAACATAAAAGGTTGTCGTGAAGGAAAACCAGCTGTTTCACATGGTCAGGAAGAAGTCGTTCCCTTCTAGCTGAAACGACTCCTCCAGCCACAGAAAATGCCCTCTCACTTGGCACTGACCTGGCACGTATCGCGAGGTAGTTCGTGCACAGCTCTGACTATGCCAGCTCCGCAGGTATAGCCACAAATAAAGCTCACCAGCGCAGTCAGCTACGGCATGGCCCTTGGAGGAAGGAAAACTTTTCCTTCCTCCAAGGGCCATGCCGTAGCTGACTGCGCTGGTGAGCTTTTTTGCAAAGAAAAATTTGCTTTCCTCAAAGAAAAAATTCCAAGGAAAAATTTTCCTTCATCCATGCGCATTGCTCTTTGCGCCGCCATGTTGCTATGTCTCTGTCGATAGGGCTTGCGGACCGAAATGAACGCCGGTGCTCACAATGAATATTCGGCTAGATACGAATATTCGCGTCGGATCGAATATTCGAAAGAACACGAATACTTGGATTTCGAATCGAATAAGAATACTAAAAATATAATATTCGAAACATATTCGAAAATTTCGAATATTCGCACACCCCTAGTTGGAACCATTGTAAAGTTGCACCTATGATAGATAGGGTGAGAGCTGTGACATTGTCGAGACCAGTTGACGATCTCTGTGCACAAAATAGAACAGATAGGCGCAGTACGTCCTATAAATGTAATTGTTCTGCAGCTTCTTCCTTGTGCGCGGCGTTCGCATCGGGCAACGAGGAAAGGACGTGAAGAATTCACATGTCACTGCAGATATGCTGGCATGCGGTTGAAGTAATAAGGCGATTACGGAAGCCTAAATCACTTTACTTGAATCAAGACTAAGTGAAGTACAGGTCTGCAAAGATGGCATTGCTCCAGCTGCCAGGCCATAGTTCCTTCCTTTCGCCGCTAGGATAGAAACACTACCCCCTGTGAACGATGGAGCAGTGTACAGATCAAGCGTTGGAGAAATGTGCAGAGCAATGTACAAGTACAGATATGCGCAGATGGCATTGCTCTAGCTCCCATGCCCTAGCTCATTCCTTTCACCGCTAGGATAGAAACACTACCCCTGGTGAGCGCTGGAGCAATGTCCTCTGTGCAGGTCGTATTTGAGTGGGTCTCGATTAAAATAATGTCATTTTGGCGTCTTTGATCACCTTCTTCCTGTCAAACGCCGTTGCCACAGCTTCGGCAATCACATGCGAGTTCTTTACGTGTTTTCCTCTTTCGCCAAGATTTCCTCCAGTATAATTACTTTAAAGACGACATTTTTATAATTTGTCTGTTTAATCATCGCGATCCGTTTTTCTGTGCTAGGCGCGGTAGTGCCGAAGAAAAGGAAGGCACAAAAGAGAAGCGCAAAATGTAATTATAGCTATTTTTAATTGATGATATTGAGAGGGAAGAGAAAGACAAAGAAAATACGCTTAAGTTGCACGCACGAAAAAGCAGGTGGTAATGATCTCAGAAGATGAATAGGGCAACCGGACGCACTCAACGGCCAAGAAGGTAACGGAAGATGGCGAACGGTGCTCCTATAGGAACTCGCCATCTCTGCAGGTGTGTATTGCAGTAGGTCTTGATTAAAATGATTGGCTAACGAGAAGCGCCGTGCTACCTACTTAGAAAACTGGGGGAAATGCGAAGGTAGGGCCATGAACGTAAACCTAACGATGTACCTCCATCGTCGCCAATGTAGAGTTGGAGCCCGGGGCACGCAGCCCGAGGAATGGGAACGAAGCTCACTAGTCGAGTGGAACGATGAACCACCTTTATTTGACAGCTATATCGATATTGATAACCATTAGTCGCGTGCCACCTAACAGCCAATTACAAATTATATATCTTCAAAGGGAAGGAAAAAGAAAATCAACTGAATTGGAAGTTAGCTAAAACCCACAATACAACACGATAGCGACAAAGAACGGTATCAGAATTTACATTGTTGCAAAAAAAAACGCAAGATAATTACCGTACCAAGGACTTCCGGTTCCTTTCGTTGCGAGGCTGCAGTTGAATTTATCAGAATCTGAATCTGAGTTTCAAATTACTTCGAGGTTTCCGGCCCATTCACCATTGTAGCTAAGCGCCCATCTCAAGACCACGAGAAGACAAAGCGTATTTTATTTTATTCATGGTAGATCTAATTTGTTTAATTTATTTTAAAATTTTCACCAGTTAATATATTTTCTAATTTCAGACTTTCTACTATTCTACTTAGTTTTTTTTTTTCCGCACATATACCTCGTTGGCATTCACCACCGTACCTTGGCCAATCCCCCCGCGTGGGTATGTGCCATGCTTACTGTGAAGAAGAAGAAGACGAACGCCGCAGTTGAGCTTAGGGAAGAGGCAACTACCTTTTTTCTAGCCTCAAGTATGCTGCTCTTGTCTAGGTGGAGGCTGAGCCGGGTAGACTTAGTGACGAGTGACTGCTATGACTGTGGCGATGTCTTCGGCTACGGTTATTTTCAGCGCTCTTTCCTCATTCTTGCCATCTTCTCCGTATGTGCACTGCAGTGCCACACCCTCGTCTTCCCTCTCATCTCAGGCGATGTTGACCACTGGTGCAAGCAGCCGCAGGACCAAGTGATGTCTGCTGACTCCTGGAAGAACGCAGCGATCCCTCTAGAAGCCGACGGTCGCTTGAGTCGGTGCAGCGTCTACAAACACCCGGGAGACCCAAATGACACGCGGACTGTGAGCTGCGACAAGTGGGACTACGACCCGGAGCAGAGTAGCAGGACTGTCGTAAGCTACTGGGACTTGGTCTGCCACAGAGAGCGGCTGCGAGCTCTGGCGGAGGCCTTCTACATCGCCGGCTCACTGATCGTCATGAGCGCAGTCGGGCTCGTGGCGGATCGGGTCGGACGGATGCCTGTACTTCTCTCAGCTGTGGCGGTACTGCAGATGGCTACACTGGCCGGATGTTGCGCAGCGTCATACCAGGCCTACGTGCTCTCTAGGTTCCTGAACTCTGGCTGCACGGCGACGGTCGCGGTGCTCTCCTGCACACTGCTCTTTGAGGCGTCGACGCACGAGAACAGGAACAGGCACCTGTGCGCTGCCATGACCGCAGGCATGCTGATGGTCGAGGTGTGGCTTGCCGTGGCACGGCTACTGCGACAGATCAACTGGATTGTTATGCAGATCTTCATCCTGTCGCCGACCGTCCTGACGTTGTACGCGCTCTCCGCAGTGCATGAGTCAGCACGTTGGTGCATTGCCGTGAACGACATGAACAGAGCCGAAGTTTTGATGATCGTCGCGGCAAAGGAGAACCATTTTCCCGTTTCCACCACTGCCTGCATGTTGGAAAGGCTCAAGACAGAGGTTCTCAGGACGAAAAGGCGCATCACTATAACAACAGGGGACTTACTTGAAGCAAAGGCAGTGCAGCGCCGCGCGCTTGTGATGCTCGGCTTAGCGTTCTCCGCTACTTTCACACAATACTCCATGCTGGCCGTCCAGGCCCACGTAGCGTCTGGAACAACTGCCTGGTTCCAGTGGACCTCAAGCGGAGCCAACCTAGCAAGCTTCATCCTCTTATACGTCATGTTCAGAAAAATTTCACCGCAACGCTTGCTGGCCGCAACAGTAGCAGCGGTCGGTGGCACGGCGTGCGTGATAAGCCTGAGCTTCTCATTAGGGTATGCTTCCCTAACTACGCTATCGTTCCTTTTAGCCAAGCCGCTGACATACGTGGTCAAAGTCCTCATTTTCACGAATGTCTTGGAAATGGTCCCTACGCGTGTGCGTTGCGGGACAATATGCTGGCTATTCGGCTTCGGCCGAGTGGGAGGGGTGTGTGCCATCGTGTTATCTGTGCAGCGAGACATTGGGCGTCACGACGTCCTCTTCGCCCTAGCTGGAACCGCACTCTTCATGATGCTGCTTGCTCAGCTCACTTTCCGGCACACGTCCGAGCAGCCAACATTGGGAAGCCCTTTGTCCGCTGCCGATACCATGGACACTATGGTCTACATGAAGAAGACGCTGGATTCGTTGCCTCTGAAGAAGGAATATACCCGCAGGTCTCGAGGCAGCGCTCGGTCATCCAGATTCCAAAGCGGGGAGAGAAGAGCTGCGGACAGCAGGTTTTAGCAGTGTGTTATGTTTTAGTAGGGTGTATGTTATGAGTGCCAACTGAGCAATTTATACTAGGATGTGGAATACCGCTTGAAGGCAATATCTTAATGTTCCTTGATAAGGTTAATACAATTTTCTGACTCTTTATATGCTTTCATTGTACGCTGTATGGCCAGATATTACGTGCAATTCACTACATATAACATTTAACAAATAGATTTGTGTTTGTGTTCTGTTGGCTTGAAGTGTGTGCGTGGGCTTCCATCCGTTATTTCAAGCGCCGTGGTAAAAATAGAGCTCGAAGTCTTGTAAACGTCGTACAAGACATTTTCAGCCGCGGTATGTGCGGTGATTTGTGACTAAGGCACGAGTAACACAGTATACAAGCGTGTACAGTATACCGAACGACAATATGAAGGAGTAATCACTTTGAGGAACCCAGCCGATTATGGTTGTTTTTTCTGAGCGCAGTGAGATCACTTAAGTAAAAAGGGGAAGGTTACCTGTGTGGAGATAGTCATGCAGCTGCATCATCATCATCAGCCTGACTACGCCCACTGCAGGGCAAAGGTCAGTTCCATGCCTCTACAATTAACCCTGTCCTTTGCCAGCGGGGGCCACCGTATCCTCGCAAACTTCATAATCTCATCCTCCAACCTAACGTTCTGCCTACGCTTGCCTTCTCTTAGAATCCACTCCGTTGCCCTTAAGGACAAGCGGTTATCTTGCCTTGTATTACACGCCCTGCCCAAGCCCATTCCTGACTAGGGTGCCATTAGCCCGCGTTTGTACCCTCACCCCATCTGCCCGCTTCCGGTCTCTTAACGTTATATCGATCATTGTTATTTCCATAGCTCGCTGCGTTGTCCTTAAGCTGAACCCTTTTCGTTAGCCTCCGTGTTTCTGACCCATAGGTGAGTATTGGTAAGGTATAGCTTTTGCACACAGTATCTCTTCAGGGAGATTGGCAAACTGCTATTCATGATCTGAGAGAGCTTGCCATGTGCGCTCCACCGCATTCTCATTCTTCTAGCTATCTTCCTTTCATGATCCGGATCAGCTGTCACTACCTGCCCTAAGTAGACATATTCTCTTACTACTTCCAGTTCCCCGCTATCGATTGCGAACTGTTCATTCCTTGCTAGACTGTTGAACATTACTTAGGTTTTCTGCATGTTAATCTTTAGCCCCACCGTTCTGCTGTGCCTGTCCAACTCATCCATCATGCTTTGCAGTTCATCTCCTGAGTGACTTAACAAAGCAATGACATCAGCGAATCGCAAGCGAATCGCAACTCTTATCCATAACTGTTCCCATTTCAGGCCCCGGAACCCCTCCGGTAAACAGAAGGCGAATAGCACTTTCGAGATCGTGTCTCCCTGCTTTACACACTGCCTTATTGAAATTTCATTGCTGACTTTATGAAGGTCTATGGTAGCTGTGCAGTCGATATAAATATCTCCCTGTTACTTTCGCATCACACTCTTCTACACCCTGATTCCGCAATTCCTGCATGACTGGTGAGGTTTCCACTGAGTCAATTGCTCTCTCGTAATCAATTAACGCTATATTGCCACGTTTCCACAAGCAGCCACTAGGCGGCTGCTCTTCGCAAGTCGCGTGCACCGGCGAGTGAATGAATAAGTAGATCGGTTCCGGCCTCCTCTGGGTGCTCTTGGCTTGTTCTCCGGTGCCGTCCAGGTCAACCCCCGATTAAAGCCTTTCGGTTACGAGCTCCAACGGCTACGTAACACTGGTGGAGGTGCATTCAAGATCCCATGTCCCGGACCTCTTCTCGCAGCGGTTCATCGAGTCCCGACCAACACCCGCTGGTGTCTACGCCCGTGCATCGCAGCAGCCGCCGCATTCACGGCCTCTCCCCCGAGTTCGGTCTCCTTCCCGCCCGCCGCCCCGTTGAGCTTCATCCCATGGCGCAGGCGAGTTCCCCTCATCTAACCCTTCAGCAGCCCCGTGTGCCGACCAGTTTCCATGGCGCTCCTGCTGAAGACGTCGACGACTGGCTAGAGCAGTTTGAACGGGTGGCCAACTTTAATCAGTGGAGTACTGCCATGAAGCTGCGCAACGTACGAGGTCTGTTAGAAAAGTATCCGACTTTATTTTTTTTGCGAACACCTGATGGATATGAAACAAGCGCGCTTACAGAAGCCGACCTTGAACCCTCGTGCGCATGCACGAATTTTGTCCCGCCTGCCGATACCGTCAGTCGCTGGGAAGCAGCGTTTGAGTGAGGCAGTGCGCAGTGCCCTCGTCGGTTTTTTGTTGCAAGGAAAATGGCGGAGCGAGAGGAGCAGCGCTACTACCTCAAATTTTTCCAGAAACTTGGCGATAGCCAAGTGAAAACCATTCGAAATGTTCAGACGGCTTTCGGTGATGATGCTATGAGCAGCACACAGATTAAGCAGTGGTGCAACTGGTTTAAAGACGGCCGCACATCCGCGGAGAGAGAGCCATGCTCCGGTCGGCCATCAACATGCCGAAATGACCAGGTAATGGCCGAAGTGAACGCTGTGGTGATGCGGGACTGTTGTGTGACTATCCGAGAAATTGCGGAAGAGGTGGACGTCAGCAATATTTCTGCACATTCCATTATCACCGAAGATTTGGCCATGGAGAGAGTTGCGGCGAAATTCGTGCCGAAGCTGCTGACGGTGGAGAAAAAGCAGCTTCGTGTTGAAGTCTCACAGGAGATGCTGGATTCCACAAACAGTTACCCTTACTTCACCGACGCCGTAATCACTAGTGATGAGTCTTGGGTGTACGGGTACGACCCGGAAACCAAATCCCAGTCGTCACAGAGGACGCATGCCACGTCACCAAGACCAAAGAAGGCCCGCCAAGTGCGCAGCAATGTCAAAGTGATGCTGACTGCTTTTTTGACTCCCTCTGTGTTGCACACCGCGAGTACGCATACCACAGGGTCAAAGAATGACTAAAGAGTACAACAGGGATGTCCTCCATCGCCTACGTGGTGCTGTGCGACGCAAGAGACCGGAATTGAGGTCAACAAGAAATTGGCGCATCCCTCGCGGCATTGCTCCTGCACATTCATCGCATTTGATTCAGACTTTTCTGGAGAAAAACCGGACTCCTGTAGTTCAACAGGCTCCTTACTCTCCTGATATGTCCCACTACGACTTCTGGCTGTTTCCTAAAATCAATAGGTCATTGAAAGGAGCTCGATTTCAGAAAAGAAAGGACATTATGGCTGCAACGACAGCAGAGCTAAATTCAATTCCGAAAAGGGCCTTTTCGGAATACTTCCAGCAATGGCAGCACCGCTGGGAGATGTATGTGGAGTCCCAAAGAGACTACTTTGAAGGTTATTAGGTTTCTAACGCTCCAGTTATGCCAGTTTTTTTTTATTCGGCCAAAGGTCGGATACTTTTCTAACAGACTTCGTATACTTCGCGCTGGAAGACGGGGCAAAAACCTGGCACGAGAACCGGGAGACCGGTCTTCAAAGCTGGGATGCCTTCCGCCCGCAGCTGCGCGATACGTTTGCCAGCCCCGACCACCGCGATCGACCGCGCCGCCTCCTGGAAGCCCGTATCCAAAAGCCCAACGAGAGCGTCGCCATGTTTGCCGAGGACGTGACCCGTCTTTGTCGGCGGGCTGATCCTGACATGACCGAAACCGCGAAGTTGCGCCACCTGATGCAGGGGGTAAAAGAACATCCTTTCGCTGGTTTGGTCCGGAATCCCCCCCAGACCGTTGCCTACTTCATCAGCGAAGCAACCCTCATTGAGCGAGCCCTGTAGTAACATTCTCGACGTAACGAGTCTGCGTACGTTCAGCCCTTCAGCACGGTGGCCGCTTCGTGCAGCACCAGTGAACATTCCTCTTTGCGAGAGTTGATCCAAGAAGTAGTTCGCGAGGAGCTCCGGAAACTCCACATCATCTCGCCTGATCCGCCAGCCGCTGCCCTCACTGAAGTCGTGCGCGAGGAGATCCGGCAAGCGTTTGCATCGCCTGAGTTGCTCCCCGAGCCACGCCCTCTGAGTTATGCAGCAGCTGTCCGTCAGCCCGCGGTGCCTCCCTCGCAGCCTGTCCCGTTCGACTCGCAGCAGCCGTCCGTTCTGCCGCCACCCTCCTACCAGCGGCCACCGCAGCCGGGACCAGCCATGCAACCACCCGTCCGGAAGGCAGACATCTGGCGCACTCCTCGTCAGCGGCCGCTCTGCTTCCACTGCGGGGAAGCCGGCCACCTGTATATGCGCTGCCCCTACCGCGAACTCGGGCTTCAGGGATTTTCACGTCACGCCCCGCGCCGACGGTTCGGTGAGCGACCTCGGGAAATCGAGGAATACCTTGCCGCCCGGCAGACTTTATCGAACGGCCGCCAACGGTCACCTTCTCCGGTCCGCTACTCGTCACCTAGCCGTCGTACTTTCAGCGATACGCTGAGGGGGCGGTCGCCAAGCCCACGCCGGGAAAACTGAAGGCGGCGACCTCAGGGGGGCAGGTTGCTGACAAACGAAACCGACGTCCCGATGACCCCCCGTGACGGTGCAGCGTGATTCCGTGACTCCGAGCTTCCCTCATACCGATGACACAGCTAGCGCCGACCTTCCCGTGCTTGTTGACGGGCACCCAGTGACTGCTTTAGTAGATACAGGAGCAGACTTCTCAATAATCAGCAAGAATTTCGCGGATCGGCTCGCAAAAGTTAGGACTGAATGGCCTGGACCCCAAATTCGTACTGCTGGTGGCCTCCTTATGACACCTTTAGGGGGTTGCACTGCACGAGTCACCATTGCCGACTCCGTGTTTGTTGCCGTTTTCGTCATTCTGCCTAACTGTTGCAAGGATCTCATACTCGGCCTTGACTTTTTACGACAGCATGGTACCGTCATTAACGTTCCTCGCCGTTTGGTCACGTTTTCACCGCCTGCACCGACTTCCTCAGACGCCGACCGACGCCACGCACCTTTGCGCATCCTTGACGCGGATGTAACCATGCCGCCGCGCTCATGTACCCTCGTTACCGTCAGGTGCGATGACCAGTCCAGTGCTGCAGGGGTGGCCGAACACGAACACTAACCTGCTGCTCCGTCACGGCGTCTGTGTTGCCCGCGGTATCGTCCATCTGACCAACGGCCTCGCGTATGTACTTCTTACAAACTTCGGCAATGAACGACAACGCATCGCTAAAGGGACCACGGTCGCCTACTTGGACGATATCGCCGAAACTTCTGACTGCGTCGCACTCCAGACCGGGACATCCGCCAGCCAAACGGCCCAATTCGCCCTCGATGTGAACCCCGCTCTATCACCAACCGAGAGGGATCGACTGGTCGGGCTGCTCTGTCAGTTTCAAGACTGTTTCTGGTCTGCCTCCGCGGTCAAGCAGACGCCCCTCACCAAGCACCGCATAATAACCGACGAACGTATCCGACCAGTCCGACAGAACCCATACCGAGTGTCACCGCGGGAACGCGAAGTCATCGCTCAGCAGGTAGACGAAATGCTGAATGACGGTGTCATACAGCCATCGAGGAGTCCCTGGGCTTCACCTGTCGTCTCGGTTAAGAAGAGAGGTGGCAGTCTGAGATTCTGTGTTGACTACCGCAAACTTAATCAGGTCACAAAAAAAGACGTCTACCCGCTACCACGCATTGATGACTCCTTAGACCGGCTGCGCCATGCGCGCTACTTCTCCTCGCTCGATCTCAAAAGCGGTTATTGGCAAATCGAAGTAGGCGAACGGGATCGTGAGAAGACAGCGTTTGTCACGCCGGATGGACTTTACGAGTTCAAGGTCCTGCCTTTTGGATTGTGCTCCGCTCCAGCGACATTCCAGCGGATGATGGACGCAGTCTTATCCGGCCTTAAATGGCAAACTTGCTTAGTATATCTGGACGACGTTATTGTTTTTCCCCAACGTTTGAGGAACACCTCCAACGTCTTTCCACCGTGCTACGGGCTATCTGATCTGCCGGCCTCACGTTAAAACCTGAAAAATGCCACTTTGGTTATGAAGAGCTCCTGTTCCCGGGCCACGTCGTCAGCCGTCGCGCCAAAACTGCAGCCGTCGCCAACTTCCCTACTCCCTCCGACAAGAAGACAGTCCGGCGTTTCTTGGGACTCTGCGCCTATTACCGCCGATTCATTGCAAACTTTTCACGAATCGCTGCCCCGTTGACGCGTCTCACCCGAGATGATGTCACCTTCGCCTGGACAGACGAACAGCAAAAGGCATTCGATGAATTACGGCACCGCTTGCAAACAACGCCTGTGCTTGCCCACTTCGATGCCCATACCGAGACCCTGGTTCACACGGATGCAAGCAATGTAGGCCTCGGCGCTGTGCTCGTACAGTGGCAGGACGGCGCTGAGCGAGTCATCGCGTATGCTAGCCGGACTTTGTCCCGTGCTGAATCCAATTATTCCACCACCGAGAAAGAATGCCTCGCTGTTGTCTGGGCAGTGATGAAATTTCGCCCGTATCTTTATGGCCTCCGCTTCCAGGTCATGAGCGACCATGATTCTCTTTGCTGGTTTACGAACTTGCGCGATCCCTCAGGACGCCTTGCACGTTGGAGTTTACGTTTACAGGAGTGTGACATGACCATCGTGTATAAGTCCGGGCGCCAGCACAACGACGCCGACTGCTTGTCTCATTCGCCTATCCAGTCGGCGAACGAAGACGAAGAGCCGGACTTCTCTCTCATCGCAACTGTCGACGCAGTCACTGTTTCGCAGCACCAATGTGGGGACCCGGGGCTCGCACCGCTTCTCGACTTCCTGAAAGCGCGTACTACGGAAGTACCCCGTTCCTTCGCCTGAACGCACTCCTCATTTTGTCTCCTAAACAACGTGATGTACAAGATCAACTTTTCTCCAACGGGAAGGGATTATCTCCTCGTAGTGCCAGAGACTCACCGCGACGAAGTCTTGCAGGCATGTCATGATGAGCCCACCGCCGGTCATCTCGGGTATGCTCGAACTTTGGCCCTCATTGAAAAGAGCTTTTAAAAGAGATTGCGAAGGGAATTTTTTTGCTTATTAGCATAGCCACACCTCCTCCACGTGTTAACCTGTCTTTGCGCACGATAGCATAGTTTGGCGGGGCAATTTCTTTGTCATTGATATCGCCAGTAAGACAAGTTACTGTGATCGCAATGAAGTCAGGTTCGAGGCCGATAAGAAGAGATTCTAGTAACTCAACTTTATTAAGAATACTTAGCGCATTTACATTTGCAAAAGTTGTCTGTTTCGTTTTGTGGGATGACGGGGCGTAGGTTTGGTGCTTTGCCATGTTCGTTTTTTTGGCTTGTACTCGCGTTTGTCTCGGGACAAGAGTTAGTTGTCGCGTTTGTCTGTGTCTTTACGGGTACTCGACAGCTGTTTTCTTCATCCCATTGGAACATTTCACCGTTTATGCGTATTTTATCGAACACTAGTGCAACCTTTGCCCCGGAACCTTTCATTGTTTTCGCACTATATAGTCCACAACTTCAACTTTTTCGTTACGTCGCGTACTCGGGCTGAGAAACCTTCACTGATCGCATATTCACTACCTTTGAGTTTACTATAGTTTTTTAGCCTAAGCGTCTTTTCACGATAGTCAAGAAGTTTTAGTATTACAGGCCTAGTTTTTTTCAGCTGAAGGCTTTCCCAATCTATGTATGCGTTCAATGGCGACAGGTTGAATTTTAAGGATATCCTTAGCAATATCTTCATTAAAAATCGGTTCTAAGGACTCACTGTTTTTACCGGGATCTTCTGTAATGCCGTATACTAAAAGGTTACTCCGCCTCGATCGGTTTTCCAAGTCATCCAGCTTTGTTTTGCTTTGTTTTGTTTTATGTTTTTCTTTAAAATCTGGTCCAAAACGGTGACGCATTTTTCTTACAAAAATCTTTGCCTTTATTCTTGCCACCCTTCGTAACTCGAGACAGGTACTGAACAGCAGGCTACCTTGTTACTAGGCCTAGTTGTGACTAAAGCTTCTTCATTTTCTAGCGCGCCACTATGGCTCAGAGCCATCACAGTCACAAATGACGGCAGCTATTTAGGCCCTAGAAACAGACGGTCTGTCCCTCACGACAATACCAAACATCTCCTTTTTGGCATCCGCGGCTGTTATGGCGCGGTTGCCAAAAGGCTCCCTGCCAGCTTATGGCTATCGCTGGCCCTGTGGACACTGCAATTCGACAGGCAGTTCTAGTTCGATGATTGAAGATCCCACGAAACTCCCCGAAAGTATTCCTCCTATGATAAAACCTGCGCCATGATGAGGAATTTTGCCCCCAAACGCCACAAAAATCCAGCTAAAAAGGAAACATTTCCTGGAAATAATCTTGGTGGACTTCTCATTTGAGTTTTACGTTTTATAGTTTTTTCATCCGCTCTTAATGTGGCGCGTGCAGTACATTTCGTACAATATTTTGGCTATGCCCTCACTACAAGTATCCCTCACCAAATCCAAGGAGTTTTTATATCCTACAACTCTTCGAGCTCCGACGTTTTTGTCATTTGAGGTAGAATTTTTGCCTCCTTAGCTGCATAATATTCCATCCATAGTCAGTTTCACTGCGTAGCCGAGGTTTCAAAGGAATCATTGGAACTGCTGACATTATAGCAATGCAAGGTTTCGCACATTGTATAGAAGAACCCTGGTGCCAAGTTTCATTTTTTCCACTTTGCACCAGCCTTTTCTATTCAATTTATGAGAGACAGCACAATAATTTCTACTGTATTTCATTGCTGGCATTGTTAGTTCCGCTTCAAATTGTACTGTCATGTTTTATAACGTTTTTGGTATTCTGTTATTTATTTTCATTTCCCATCTTGCTCTAATCTAAAACACTTCGTATCGCAGCATAAATTAACAAATAAATACAATAGAAGTCCGGTGGCTCACATGACGCAGTGGGTGGCAGTGAGCACGTGGCGGTCCGAGATCAGCGCGCCGCCGCAGAAATACATGCTCTCATAGAAGGGGCTCATGTGCAGGCCAGCGTGCCACGGCCAGCTTCCCGACACCGCCTCCTGACCGCCCACAAAGCGGTCTTCTCTCTTCTCCAGCAGGGGCGCTATGGGCGTCCTGCTGCATCCCTCATGGTTGGTCCACGCCGACGTTCCGCCGGTCGCCAATAGGACGGCGACCGCGGCTGTTTTGGCGCGGATACCAAAGCCTATCGCTGACCCTGCGGACGGAAAAAGCATTATCATGGTTATCACTGCAACAGCCCTTTTTTTTGTGCTAGCTGCATGCGACCGTCTTTTCCTTAATATATCTTAGCCACACCCGCTCACTTTAACGTCACCCCCCCCCCCCCCCCCTCCTTGCCCTGCTGCACATGCCTTATCGATATCTACTCCCCTCTGCAAAAGGGGAGAACTTTTAAAGACACTAGGTTCTTCTTTTTAAACCGATAGCTGTTAAGGGCTCATTAACAGGGTTATGTGGCGTTGGCGCAACATGGCACGCTGATCGGTCAGAGTAAAGTGGCGTTACAAATGACGTCACTACAGCGCGCATGCCTGAGTGGGCCGAACGGAACACGTCATGAGTGGTAGCGTAGTTCAGAAATGCGCGCTTCACCAAAGGATAAAATATAAATAGCCAATACTTGACTTCACTAGTGCAAACAGCTTTCGTTGAATACTGCTTCAAACAGTGATAACCGCTCCCTGAGAATTTCATCAAAGCCCTACACAAGAACTACTACACCTGGTCACTGTTTGAGAGTTCGCGGATCAGTGGAAGAAAACGACAAGACCGTGTCAGAAACACGACAAAATTTTTGTACTTGTGCGGTAACGGCAGATTTTTTTGCTATTTTTTGCTGACTTTTTGTAGCCAATTGTCCGAGAATGTTCCAGGGCATAACCTGGTAATGGGAACGGCAAGGCAAACTGATGCGTTCAGCGGGGAAGCGGTACAAGTTGTGGAAAGATAAACGCAGAGAGTGGGGCATGCGGACGACAACACCACTGGTACAGACCGTGCTGTGCACTGCACCGGTGGTGCTAGGACTGAATAAAGAGGTCGAGAGGGGCGTGGTAATTGCTAATTGAGAGTTAAAGAAGCTAGGTCAAGAGAGGCGCTTCGAAGTAGCAGAAATAAACAGGGTAGACGAATAACAGGCATTGTCAGTTTAGCACGAGATGGAATCCCTTTTAGTGAAACGATGGAAGCAGATATCCGCTGGCGCCTGGTGGGCCGTGCTTCTTTAAGGCGTTCACAGGAATTCTGAGCGCAAGCGTAAGTAGCAGTGAATAAAGTGTAAAAATGGAGGCCGAGCCCCACAATATGGTCACTAGGAAGATCAGGAAGATAGCTATCAAAAATAAACCAAACACCAGGATCAATGAGCGAAATGGTTAGAGGAAGAGCAGAAGTTAAAGGAAAAAGATATAGGCGTATATGCTCTGTGGGACACTCACCTCAGGGATCTCCAGGACCCACCGTTTATCGATGAATATGTATGGGAGGGGTGCTACAAAACAACAGAATGATGGCGAAGAAGAACGGGGGGGGGGGGGGGAGTTTGCTGATACATTAAGGAGGAAGTTAGTGAATAATAAAATCGGGAAAGCACTTGTGTGGGTATCAGGAACAACGGCGGGCAAAATGACAACGAAGTTGGTGGTGGCCTGTTTACGAACAGGAGACTGCTCCAGGTAAAAAGACAAAAATAAAGCAAAATGTATCAACGCCTACGTAATACAGCTCGGAGACTGTCCCGTTAAAATTCTATTGGGAGAAATGAATGGCCACATCGAGAATCAGCGATTTGAGATCAGCGCGGCAATTGTGGTGTATGGAGCAACGAGCTAGCAGACTGGGCCGCCTCACTGGCGCCGACGCGCGGCCTCCTGCGGCCGTCGTGGCTGTCGCCCTCGTCTGTGCGCACCCGCATGCGCGCCACCGTCCTCAGGCTCTGATCGTCCACCTGGACTGCGGGACATTCTGACCCCCTCTTGGCTGTTTTTGCGGCGAGACCTACACTACGCTACCCAGCCGAGCATTTCGCCGCAAGCACGGGAGGCCGATAGTGCGCATGCGCGAAACCGGAGAGGAGCAGCAGGTGCATGGCGCGTGACGTCAGAGTTCGTCACAGCCGCCGCACGTGAATGCGCGGCAACCGGAGAAGGGCAGCAGGAAAAATCTAGACCACTGCTTCTATCACCAATTCAACAATCCCGACAAGGCTTGGCCATAGGAATTTGAGCGCCTCCAACCGGACGCCCATGACACGTCATATGCAAGCTGTGAAGCGCTGCGCAAGAACCCCACCACAGCTCACTCGATAGCCTTACTGAACTTTAGGTGGTTTAAACGTCACGTGTCTAATGTGTGTTCAGACCGACTGCTAACCAAAACTGATGTCCTCCTGTTTACAGAGACTGGTCTTGCACCGAGATGTCAATCTTACAATATACAAAATTGGAAATGTTGTCAAAAAAAACTGAAAGAAATGATCTTCCTGTAAGGTGAAATAAAGCAGTCTACTATTCGCTAGATAGGTTAAGCAGACGACGTAACTAAAAGAAGACTAATAAAATTCTGGTATCATATACGTAAGCTTTCTACGTAAAAACAATGAAAGGGAGGAGAAACTAACTAAATATGGTGAGGAAAGGGTTAAGAGGGCGATGGAAATATGAAATGCCTTACGTCAACTTGCGCTGAGTCATTTCCAAGTGACGATAAAGTAATCTCCTAAAATAAAGATGAATAACAGGTTAGCATAAATGAAAGGAGTTTAGATTGGCACAATCTTAAGTCTAAAGAGGCGGAAGCAATTCCTCATAAATGCTCCAACGCATGAATGAAAGACGAAATAGTAATCAAGCTAATTAATGTACTTGGTCTACGCAGCAAGGAAGCCTCGTAAAAGCATCGGAAACAGTCATTTCAAATAAGCAAATTACGATCAGCGGGCGGCAGACTACGTTCAATATGATTTCTAAGAGAAAACAGATTATACCGATATAGGAGCAGAGACCTTTGGGCTAGTTGGTTCATAGTAGACACGTACAAGCGCAAATATCAATATAGAATGCTTCAGACCTATTGCAATAACATCCGTTAGGTACAAACAAACTGGCAATGCAGGCGGTGAAATTAAGATGCGGACATCAATCGAAGGTAGTGAAATACTGAAAGAACCTGAGAACGGGTTCAGAAGCGGTAGGTGCTTAGATGAAAGCTTACTCCAGCTTACTCAGTGTACAGATATTGCTTGGGCGGAAAACCGGCGACTGTATTTAGCCTGCCTGGACGTTAGTGGTACGTAGGACAACGGCAATAGGGAGCTCCAGTGGAGCACACCCAAATGTGAAGGTAAAGGTCATGAGATAACACAATCGCTAATGGAGAGATGCCTAGATAATAAAGTTGAAATTACATGAAAAGGGACAAAAATTGTGACAACAGTCATCAAACACGAAGGAAAAAGGCTGGGTTTTCCGTTATCGCCATTCCTACTCATGATTTCTATGATAAATATCAAGAAAGGGTTGCAAGAAAGTAGTGTAGGTTAAAGTTAACCCTAGAAATCAGCCGGAATATTCGTAGAGCAGAGGCTCCCGTGTTTTATGTCTGCACGTAATAAAGTGCTATTAACTTATATCCAGGAAGATTTGCGAACTCTGATAAGCACCTCTGGAGAATAAGGAGATTTTGTAAGAATTAACTGTAGCTCTATTAAGTCAGCGTTGACGATAATCAACGATTCCAGAGGTCAGGTGCTTGCAGCACAAGGCCACGAGATAACCAGGCTGGCCGAATACAGATATCTTAGGGCATCAGTAAGCGGAGGACCGGCGTGGAAAAGCACGAACAGACAATTAGGACAAAAGGGCGAAGTCATACCGCGGTGATAAATCAGAGCACCAGGGCGGTGCTATAAGTATTAAGTACTGAGACGAATTTGTAAAGGAAATTTTGCCAGAACTTATTTTTAGGAATGCGGCTTTGTGCCTAAGGGTAGACGTTCAAAGCGGGTTGGAAGTAAATCACAGAGCTGTTACGAGATTCGTACTAGGTTCCGAAGGCAAAACCACAAACGAGGCAGTACAGGGGGACAAGGCCTGGACATCAATTGAAGCTCGGGAAGCTAAAAGTAAGATATTTTGTGAAGAACCCTTGAGGAAACTGGACGATAACAGGTGGGCAAATAAGGTACTTAAATACTTGTACGCAAAACAGCGGTGACTGAGAGTGTCGGAGATGAACAAAAAAACCAATTTGTAAGTAAGCAGGAAACCAGGACGGAGAAATAAAGAGTTTTAAAGGACTGCTCAAAAGGCAGAGTGTAAGAACTGTATTAATTCAATGGAAGAAAAGTAGACTCTATACCTGTATAGATAATGGAAGTGCCTAATGAGCAAGGAATCGAAGGAATCGAACAGGTGACGCAGCACTCCTTCAAGCAAGGCCAGGGTCTCTTAGAACACGATGCTGCGAAAATAAATATGTCGAAGATGATGGTTCATGTCCAGTATGTGGTAGGTCCATAGAAACAATGGAACATATTTTACAAGACTGTGGAAGCATCCTTCCCGATGTCGAAACAGGCGCAATCACTCTCCTTGAAGCCCGATAGTGTTCAGAAGTAAAAAGTTAAAGTGAATGAATCTGCGGTATATATTACCAAAAAACGATAGCCCGCAAGAAAAATAAATACTGAGCATGACTGCCCCTGCCACCACCCTGTTTCAAAGGGGACGCTCCTAATATCTATTCACCTATCCAAGTCTAGTGCTGCTGCATAGACAAAAGCCTTTTTTTAAAAGTTGCTGGTGCGCACGTCAGCATACTTGCGGCTCGTAATTTCCATGGGGCCTCCGAGCGTTGGGTTGGCCCATTCTAAATCTCTCCAATAACTAAGACGTCACATTTTTCCTTTCTGCAGCTTTCATGTTTGTTCTAGTCTTCCGCATTTCTTTACGTTGTGTTTACGTTTTAATACTTTCTCAATTTTGTATTTTGTACCCTTCAGTTTTCTTCCCTGCTTCAACTCAAAAGCTTTGTTTTTTTTTGCAATTATACTCCAACACACACGCACGCACTCTCACACACAAATATATATATACTATATATATATATTTCCCTTCCCTGCTGCAACCTCCGAAAACGACATTGCACTGTCGTTCTACTTACTCTCTAACCACTAACCACACTTATGGCACAACACAGCATATAGGCATTGCAAAAACGAAGAAGAATTCAAAGATTGAAATTTCTTTTCTTACTCAAAAATAACTAACTCGCCATGAGCCCTGATTTATTTCTTAAGCCGGTCACAACGCAACTAACACGACACTGTCACGAGAAATCGCTAACACTGCACAGCGCTAAAATCAGTTATTTCAAATACATATTTTTTTCTCACAGAGTATCTCAATGAAATGAATGGAACTCCCGCCTGAGGTAAAGAGGATCGATGCCATTGACAAAATTGATTATTGATAATTGCTGAGCTGTTTTGTTTGTTCTTTACTATGTCCTATTAATGATATGTTAGTTTTCTGCGATGTAATTGGCCGCAATTCTTTTTATCTATTTATTTCTGATTGCCCTTGCTGCTTTGCACCCAACATAGGGTCTACAGTATTCTATAAATGAATAAATACAATAAATAAATAAATCAAAATAATTTTCATCATTGGCCTGACTACGCCCACTGCCAGGCAAAGGCTTCTCCCATATCCCTTTATTTAACGCTGTCCTGACGCTAAAATTGAAATCATGCAGTAATAAAATACATAATTTGCAATAACCGCTCATTAATAGTGACCTTTGGCAGCAGTGGACCCTAGCTACAAATACATACTTCTTTTGTTCGTTTCAGCGGCAATTTTCACTGTTCATTTTTTCTACAAGTATTCCCTAACGTGTAATAACCGCTTGAAGATTGAAATTTATTTTCTTACGAAAAAAATAACTCTCTATGGGCTCTTATTTATTTTTTAAGCTGATCACAACGGACTAACATGACATCGTCACACGGAATCACTACACTGTACAACGCTAGAATGAATCCTTTCAAATACTCATTTTTTCCTCACACAATAACCCGTGGAATGAATTAACTCCCGGCTGAGGTTGTAAACAGAATCGATGCCATTGACAAAATTGCTTATTAATAGTTTCTGAGTTGTTTCGTTTGTTTTTGACTATGTCCTATTCCTCATATATTATTTTTCTAGATGTAATTTGCCGCGTTTTTTTTTACGTATTTTTCTTTGCCTCTTCTGCTTGGACCCATCTTAGGGCGTGCAGTATTCTATAAATAAATAAATAAATAAAATAAATCAAAATAACCATCATCATTATCCTGACTACGCCCACTGCAGTGCAAAGGCTTCTGCTATATTCCTTTATATAACGCTGCCCTCTACCAGCCGCGGTCATCCTAGCCCAGCAAGCTTCTTAATCTCATTCACCCATTGCCCTCCGGCTGCTTCACTCGTCTTTTCTTGGAATCCAGTCCACTCACAATAATGAAGTGCACAAGAGCCATCGAGCGGGAGTTGACTTCACACCAATTTTTTGTGTCAATGTGTGAATGTGACCGGTAAATAATAACAGCGTGACGTACCAGTAGGTGTGGGAGTTCCACCCAGGTGTAGCACGAGTTCTACAGCAAACTTGCGTCATACTTGTTGTACTGCCCAGGTATTTAAGTTCACAGATAGACTTTTTTTATGATTTGCTTAGCTTTTACTTGCCGGTTTATGCTTTTCAACCACACATAGGATGAAGATACGTAAAGTGTGACAATCACTGAAAAATAAAGGAGCGTTCGAACTGTTCTAAACACTTGGCGTCGAAAGTGTTTCAAAGCACCTTCCGATAGACTGATTCTTAAATTAGTTACAAGTCCATTACAGCTGTTTTCCGGAGGGCCGCGCCATAAATTTAAACACAGTAGCTGCGTGAAATTTCTTCGTGCATAGAAGTGACAGGATTATAAAAAAAACATATGCACTACATGTTTCATATGACATGTTCTTGAACAAAATATTTCATTAACGTAGTCTGCTGTAACGTACAGGATCCAGTGGCCGTTCGAGAACTGTGACATGCTACTTTATTTTAATCTTAAGTACTGATTCCTGACTTCAAAAAAAATGGCAAACAATTTGGGACAACCTTGAGAAAACTAGCCATTATATTCCCTTGCCTGGCAATTTCTAGTGGTCAAATCAGCGCGCAACCTCGGCACTGCCCTGACGCAAAAATTAAAATCATGCAGTAATAAAATAGATTAATTGCAATAACCGCTCATTAATAGCGACATTTGGCAGCAGTGGACCCTAGCTACGAATACATACTTCTTTTGTTCATATTAGAGGCTATCTTCAATGTTCATATTTTTAGGAGTCTTCCCTAACGTGTAATAATCGCATGGGTGCACAAATGTCTCCTAAAGGCAAGACAATCCAAACCAACCTTCACTATGGCTTCTAGAACTCCACTCGTAATAGTACATTGGTGCCATCTTTTCGGCTCGTCCACATCACACGCATTCGAAGCCCTGCTGAACGTCGCCTCTGCGTAACCTTCGTAGTCTTATAATGCAAACAAATGCTTGAAGTTCGTCTTCATCGTTATTGGCGGCTCTCTGCAAAAGCGAAAACGGATGCACATCAAACATTTTTTTTTTTTTCAGTGCATCAAAATTGCATGAAATGCATCTAAAGTTCACACTTATAACACATAAAAGAGCCGAAATAATCACAACCTCAAGGCGTGCAAGAACATGAGATCAAACAGGCTCTTCTTCGATTAAAGGGAAGCTGAAGAGATTTTCGAATTCATTAAGATGGTCACGTATGGATGTGGGAACCTTAAAAATCATGCCGGTGAAATTTTTTTGCAGATTAATCACTTAGGAGCGACGTAATCGCCGTTTAAAATTGCGCGGTAGCTCCGCCCCCCGCTGTCCGCCGAGCGCTGCTGATGACACTGACGATGCGAGCCGAAACCGGAAACCGTGGGGTGGTGACGTAAACGTTGGTGTTCCGTCGCCTCGCAGCCTCCGCGACCGTGCTTGTTTCTGCGCGCGTGCCATCATAAGCTGCTTCGAGCTGCCGTGTGTTTCTTTATTTGTGCGTTTTTATGTTTGTGGTGACGTACAGAAACGTGTGCAGCATCGAGTGAAGCGGTGAACAATCATGCCGGCGTTCTGCGCAGCCTTCGGCTGCACTAACACCAGCGGCCGCGACGATGTGGTCTTTCATTATTTCCCGCTAAATAAGAAGCTTTCCGCGACGTGGGTCGCTGCTGTGAAGCGAAGGGATTTCAAGCCCTCAAAGACTACAGTGCTAGGCTCTGACCACTTTCGTGATGAAGACTATAACCAGAGACTGTCGATAATGCGTTCATTGAGCCTGTCAACAAAGTCAGCTCTACTGAAACCCGGCGCAATACAGTCTGTCTTCGCGCACAGGAGCTCGTCACCGCCATCGAGGCCAGCTTTCGCGAAAAGGAGAAAGCTCGAGGTAAGAATTTGTGTATTAACTCTATGAGTATTTGACTGCGCGAACCGGTGTTCTGTGTAGTGTATGGCGCGTTATTTCGTGGATGCAAGACTTTCGGTAGTAGTGAGATGAAAGGCGCTGGAATGAGAACGTCAGGACGGCAGCAAACTGCAGCTTACAAAATAAGTGCTTAGCTTTTATGCTTGCAGGCATGCATCATGCATCTCGTACAGCATTACTGCTACTAATACTGCAAGAGCTGGAGCGACGCGAAGTGCGCCTCACAACCGGAGACTGCGCACCGCGCGTGAGCACAGAACTTCGTTCGGTATGCGAGCATGTGAAAAGACCTTATATGCAGCCTCTTTACTCAATTATGTTGGAGCTCACATATTCTAGGATTCATGCGTAGCCCTCAGTGGGGAGAACATAGGGAGTAATACGCGGCACATTTTTCTTCATGCTCGGAGCGCCGAGAAAACTCTTTGCGGATGTTTCTGGTATATGGGCGCGCGGCGGTTCGTTTTCAATTTGGTTTCGCCTGGGGCCTGGCTGATAGCCGCCTCGTCAGCGCCCAATATGCGCAGTCATGGCGCTTGCAGTCCGGCCCCAAAGCGTACACTTTTTTTTTTTAGCGATCTATGTTGGACGCGCCCGCTGGCGCTGTGTTAGCGCGTGAAGTTGCCTGCCAGGGTGTAAGTTTTTAAAGAGATATTTTTTGCTTGGCTATAGTATTTGCAGGAGGGGCTCCAAATCTGCAAATACAACATAATATGAAAATAAAAATTTAATTAAGATATGCAGTTTAGTGAGCTAATGGAAGCCTTCTGCCTATTACTGGTGTCTTCCATATCCCCCAATATAGCCCCAGGGATAAAATTAATACAAGGTTAGTTACCCAGTTTTTAAAATAAATTTTGGACCTTCTAAAGAAACACCTGGTATATAATAAATGACCTCACTTTGCACGGAGCTCGCCAATCAACAAAATGGTTTATGAAATAAACCAGAAGATTTTTCTCATACTGAAGCACACTTTTGTTCTGTTTGCAGCAATAACATCATATGGCTTATGCCTTTCAGGTTCTTGCCGAACTGCTGCAAGATCAAGACTGCACACCAGACGATAGTGCTAATCAAGAGTGCATGGAAAATGACATCACACCTGGAGGCTGCACACCAGACAGTCAAGAATGCACACCAAACAGCAATACAAATCAGGACTGTGCAACAAGTCGAATGCCACTGGCAGATGCTGCTGAGGACCCTGCACTGAAATTTTGTAAAAGTGCTGACAAGTCTGTTCAAGTTCTAATGCAGCCAATACCAGTAAAGTGTCCTGCCAGGAATACATTTATAATAACACATGTAATCGTAAAAAATTGCCGAGTGCAGCATGGCTTCATACATTAATAATAATATATAATTGTGCGCCACGTGTGCTACAGCCAGCCTTGCGATTCGGCCTGCTCGGTTGCAGCCCGAGGCCATCGAGTTAGTGAAAAAATCACTTGTCGCTTGATCTGAGAACAGCACGATAAAGGCGGCCGCAAACGGATGGAGATATTCCTACAAGGGCTTGCAGTATGAATCAACTCGCCTAAACAAGGATTTTAATTTACTGCCAGATACCATCTTGGCACGCAGAACGGAAGGCGCACGTTTGTCACATCGACGAGTTTTGCCGAAAAGCGCCGCGAACTTCTGTTTTACGCGTGTGTTATGAACCGAGCCGGCACGCAGCGACCGTGAAGCGATTCCAGCATAAAATTTTCGTGCAAAAAGAGCCTGATAACTTCTTGCGCATGTCAGTGGTCTGTGTGGATTACAAGCAGATTTGCGGCAGCACCAACAAGCGGCAAGACAACAGTGCCGACGATCGCATCCCGCTTACATTGCATTAGGAAAATTTCGTGGAGCAGTGCTATACAACATTTGCTCGCTTCAAAATTAATTTATTGTATCTCTGAATGAAGTTTGGCTAGAAAAGTATGCTTACGAAAGGACATTTCCAACACGAGGAGATGCTGACACTTCGCTTTCGTTCAAGCCAAAAGCACCGCTTGCGCCAGCATCGTTGCTTCCTTGGAGCAGTTTGCTCTTTGCGATTGGTTCGTACATGTAGGGGATGACGCCAAGATGCTCCTGGTAATCTTCGATGTGTTCCATTGTGATATAAGCATCAAACCAACAGCCCGAACCACAGCGCGACGCGCTACATGTACTACATTGGCGGCGACCGAGCCGGGCTCACCGAGCCAACGCCAGTGTTCACGTCACGAGGCGCCCAACCAATCACAGGCGGCAACGAGGCGCGCGAGCTGGCCCGAGGCTGCTGCTGCACTTTTCGCCAAAATAAAATAGGTTTACGCTTTCCTCTGCCTAATTTCGATGAGAAATTCGAATTCCGAGGGTGGAAAACTGTAAAGTGCATCTCTTCACTAAATTTTTTTGGGGAACCTTTCAGCGTCCCTTTAACATATGGACTGGAAGACTTCTAAGGAATGTTCGCCTACATCAGTATACATGAGTGACCAGACGATCTCCTTTTCGTCTGTAACGTATTTAAACACACATCTGTGGCATCCTCAGTTTTTCGTGCAATTTCTCATAACAAATAATAGGTTCGTTGCCGAAAAAGTCCTCGTCATTGGCGTCCTAATCAACTAATCAAAATTCTTCGGAGCCGGATTCTACTCACCTATTGCCGCCAGAATTGATAGCAGGCTCTAGCAAAAAGAGGAAGATTTCCAATCGTCCTCGCGTTGACGAACTCCCGCTACACTTTTTTATACACGAGGCTTCTAGCGTCGGTGTACGCGCCAGCTTTTTAATTTTTTAATCTTTCCTCCATCAACCCCCCAGGAGCGGTGATAGCAGGTTCAAGGTCGCGGTCATATGAACAATGTGTGCCGGTGACTTCACAACGATGGCAGCAAAAACAGTGGTGCACATGTTATCAGAGATATCAATGACGCTGATGCTTTGAGGCAAGATCGGACGGGTAAAAGATAAGCGTTATCCTTTGTAGGCGTTTTCTTTCTTTACGTTAGTAGCCTCCCTTCACGTGCTTCACGTCTGCTTCACGTGCATACGCACGTGAAGCAGACAGTGGAAATAAAGTACAGTTCTCGGGAATTTTCGGCAAACTATCTTCGTCGCAGTCGTCATTGCCGATGTCCTGGCCGTGATCGCATGAACGTTTTTTAACTTCTGCGTTCTTCTCTCTTCAGCGTTTTCGTGCGATATCCACTTGTTCGTTCGCATCTCAATAAGTGGGCCGAGCTGCCGTGGACACTTAATTCCTTTCCATCTAATGATCACGCCCATGGAATGCATGTTCATATAAAGTATTTTATACAAAGGCGCAGACTACATTGCGTAAGTTACGGCACTTTGCAGGCTAAACGCTCTAACTGAACTGGTTTGGTTTATTGGGGTTTAACGTCCCAAAGCGACTGAGGCTATGAGGGACGCCGTAGTGAAGGTCTCCGGAAATTTCGACCACCTGGGGTTCTTTAACGTGCACTGCCATCACACAGTACACGGGCCTCTAGAATTTCGCCTTCAAGAAATTCAGCCGCCGCGGCCGGGATCGAACCCGCGTCTTCCGGGTCAGCAGCCGAGCGCCGTAACCAGTGAGCCACCGCGGCGGGCCCTCTAATTGAACTAAAATAAATCAGAAATCACAGCTGTTTAATTTCAAGTTCATTGTGTTTACACTGCGTGTTTCAGAAAGGAAGTACCCCAGATAAGTGGCCAGAAGCAAATTATCGCGTTACCGGCACAATATTAGTAGCGAGAGTACACACCAATATGTTCTTTGCTCCGCTCTCTGACCGCTCAGCCAATCTCATCCGGACGCCGTGCAGAGAGCACGCGACACCGGCGCCGCAGAGTGACGCGCGCTCTTAGGCGTGGCAAGCGCTCTTCCTGGCTGCGCAGTTCGCTTTTGCCCATGCACGGCCCGAAAATTCCTTGCGGTGGGCAGGAAACAATAATGAATTTTCGAAAATTGAAAAACAGACATGCTTTTTCATTGCGGTGGGCTAAAAATCTTTCAATAAATGAAGAGCCTAACAGTCTAGTTTAAAAAGTTGAGTGCTCAGTATTTCTTCACCAGCCTGCAAGTTAACACGTCAGCTGCGCTTTGACGTGCACCACCTACGACAATGCTTTCGAAAGAAAGCTACTACTTTTAAAAACTGCTAACAACGACTGCTGTTGAGGGCGCATCTTTCACCATTGACTACGCGCGCAACCCCGTTCTGCGATCATCTTCCACTGCCTGCACGCGTCTCGTTCTGCCTGCGTCACCTTCGGGTGGGGCACGTACTCGCCTGTGATTACGTCATCACACTGTCTACCCATTTCGAGCCTCACACTTCGTGCGACGTTTGCTGTAATGGTTGGGACCCGCAGTCGTAAGACGCCACAAAGCGCTATGAACCGCCTCTTCGACGCTCTGTTGTGGGCCGGGTCCGCAGTGGCTTCCCCGCGGGAGTAAGGACGAGTAGACAGAGAAGTTTAGGCAAAATGAACAAGACATATCCATTCACACATTTTACAGCATGGAAAAAAGACGGTGAAGGAAATGTGACAAACAAACAAGTCGGGATCTCTTGAATATATTTTGTTCAATCTTTTCTTCGCGTTTGTTGCGCTCATTGAGCAAGACATATGTAAACCAACTAGTCCAATAAGCCGTACAGTTAGTTATTCCAGTTCCCGCCTTCTACCGCCAACGAGCAGGCATCTTCGAGTACCTCCTTCGGGTAGTGACTCTGAATCCCACAGGCCCCAAGTCTTGTTGCTGGGGGGATTTTCTCTTTTTTTCGTGTTTATTTATTTGCATCGCGCACCGGATGCCCAGTGGCCGAGCCAAATGTCCGGCGCGAGCATTTGGCTTTAATTCCGCGTGAAGACAGGCCGGTGCATAGAGCCGCCTTGAGCCTCCAAATACGCCTGCACGGAGAGTGTCGGAGCGAAGACATGGGTGGTCAGGCGCAGCCACAGCTGTAGAAGACCAGGTATCGGCGGACTTCCGTAGAGGGGGGCGGGGGCTATTTAGTGTCTTCCCCACCCATGCCATTGTGCGTCGCGGCACTGGCACCTCTCGTCTGGGAAGGCACACTCGTGGTTCCTTTGTTTCAGTCCGCAGGTGCGGAGACCTCCCCTGCGCTTTTAACAAGAGGGTTTCTTCGTGAGAGGTGATCCCCGCTACTTGCAAGACGTTGGCTAATAGTGTAACTGAACATTTTGAAGACACGATAGCTGCGCATAACTGGAAGGTGAAAGGCCTGCAGTCGTGCAGCGCATTGAACACAGAGAGCACGCGCTAGGGCCACTGCCCGCAAACGCACTGACCGGGACTCGGCAAAACTGCGCCGGCACGTTTTATACAGGGTGTTTCACCTAGCTTGTACCAAGGATTTAAAAAAAGCGGTAAACCGCAGCCCGCTGAAACCAACGATACATTGTTTGCCATCATGTGGCGCTCCTCAGAATATTCTTTGCATTGCGCTTAAATAGTTAATTAACTAAGACGAATTATGCAAATTTTTAAATATTCATTTTATTGCTAAGACCGTTACGTTAGGTTGTAGAGCAGGTTTATAAACAGCCGATCCAATTTATTGTATCTCCAACGGGGTCCTCTATCTAAAGAAAGCCCGCATCTAAAGAAAGCCCGCGAAATATGAAAAAATACCACGTGACTACGCTCGTGCGTTTCCAAGTTGCAGCGCTCTCAACGGCGTTTCGAGCAAATGGAGCATGCCCGCTGAGCAAACGTCAGCGGGCACGCTCCGGTTCCTCGAAACGCCGTTGAGAGCGCTGCAATTTTTTATCGCACGAGCGTAGTCACGCGGTATTTTTTCATATTTCGCGGGCTTTCTTTACACTCTTGGGAGAAAGGGGCTAACAGGGGGCGAGAGGTTAGTCTTTTTGGGGACTAACTGACATGCCACTGCATGTCGTCCTTTCAGGGACTAACTGCAAAGGGTGTAAACGTTTGGTCCCCTTAGAAAGGGTGCAACAGGTAGTCGCCGGGAGCAGATTTTTAATGAAAGAACGCAAACGACGCGTGATTTCCAGCGTAATTTAGAGCGGGATAGTTCCCGACAAAACTTGACACACATAACAACGATAAAGGAAATAGAAATAAACATGCATGAAAACACCAGGATTCGAACCAACAAGCTTTGGATTATGAACCGAGCGCGGATATGACTAAGCCGCCACAACGGACTGGCCACGGCAGAAAATAAAAACCTTATATGCGAAACACACACATTGTCTATCTTTACCGCTCAAATTGTTGTCAAACATATTGCTGTTTAGAGCACAGTGTAGCGATTTTGGTGTCATATGCTTTTGAAACAACCTGCGGTAAGCTTTAATGCGCACGCACAACGGCCTAAATCGTGTTTTGACCAAAGAAGAAGTTTGTCTCCGTCCACACCCAGTCGCCACCGATTTCGGCGCACTTACTTTCCCCGTTGCCTCTGTAAAAAGGTGTAAAATCACATCGCGATATTTAGTTCACACTGTTGGGCGTACCATCGGATTCGTCATTCCATTATGTGTTCTCATGTCGCATCGAGGCTGGACTCTTCTTCCGTGCACGCGCTAGCAGAAAGAAGAAGAAGCATCAAGACTGCCGCCGGCATGATGACCTGGGACAGTGCTCCTAACTTGGTGATACCGGAGGTGCTGACTGAGTCCGGCCCCCTCCTGAACAACGTCCACCGTCCCGAGGACACTAGGGCTGCCGTGGAGAAGGCCGTCTACGCCATCCTAGGCCACGGAGCCTTCCAGCGGCGAATATTGGCGTGCAGCCTCCTCTCCATGGTGGTGCTTCTGTGCCACTCGCTCGCCTACCGCGCCATCGCCAGCCCCGTCGACCACTGGTGCGCCCGGCCCCCGAACCTTCAGCGGGTCGTGAATGTCCAGACGTGGAAGAACGTGGCTATACCCGTCGAGCAGGACGGCAGCCTCAGCCGCTGCGACGTCTACGACCCGCCCATGCCGGTAAAGCAAAGCAAATATATCCTGTGCAGTTCTGTTTTCCACATGACCTGATGAAAAGACTAGTAAAGGTAGAGCATCAGCTTCGACAGATAGCTTACAGCAAGGTACTGAGAATATCTGTCCTGTGAAATACGGTTCTGTGGTCACTCTTACGACAAATGATGAGTATTCTGTTCGAATATATGTCCTGTGAATTCGGTTCTGTGGTCACTCTCAGTACAAATGACTATTCTGTTCGGCTCAATAGCTTGCCATGGCTCGAAGTGCATCACTGTTTTTGGGGATGAAGGGTGATGGGAGGGGAAGTGATTTTCATCATGTGGAAGAGAGCATTTGAAAATTTCTCACGAATGCAACATCACTGAAGCATAATACTTACAACGCTCAAGACTAGCCAGGATATAAACACCTCTTGTACACATTATTACTTATGATTACTGTCGGCCTCACTAGACGCCTAATTTAACAAAGGAGTGGTGTAAAAAAAAATGAAATCCAAGCCCCGACAGAACAAAATCAGAGAGCATGATCAAAGCAAGAATACAGCAATAGCAATAACAAAAAGCTTGTGCGAAAGCACGAATGGAGAAGCGAGAAATTCCAAAGTGCACAAATTCCCAATTCTCTCGTTACCAGCTGTGAGTTTAAAAAAAAAAAAAAAAACGTTCAAGATCTCACATATTTTTGCAGCTGCAGCTCAGTCCGGAAGTCCATTCCTTAGACTCATACAAGAAGTAAAGAAGGAGCTTTGGAAACCATCTAATCGTGTCCTTTAAGGCTGTATTTTGGCATAGTGGTACAGACGTGTACTGTATGATAGACAGGACTAACATATGTTTCTTTCTTTATCTTTACTTCATTCCTAGTTATCTGACAAAACTTCAGTCTGTTTTTTTTCGTCGGGTTTCTAATAGATCAATATAGCAACATTTTAGCATCTGAGTTACAGAATTGGTTTTCCCATGACAAGAACAAAGACACCACGCTGAGGTTATCTGAATTTGTTCGAGATTATCTCGCAAGAATACTTGTTGATGGCTCCAAACGGAAAATGTATACGCCAATAACGGCGAGTAAATGTGTTGAATGCAATGAGCTTCAAGTATTTTGGTGCGTACTTCATTTTTTTCTGAAATAGCACCTTCCGATACGCTTTGGAGCAGAGCTCCTCTACTTGGGCGCGCCAGCACAGACCATGACGAATGCTCACTCCCGAGTACTTAGATACGTACAATCGACAGAAGTTTTCCTTAATTTATTTTGTTGTCCAGGAGAGATTTGCATTTTATGCATGTGCTCGCGTGCATTTGTTCACTGATGCTGAAGCACGTCCAGTCTTTCGCTGCGCTAGCGGTACTCTCTGTGGCGCAAAATGTTGGGAGGATGGCTTGGACTTGGGACTGTCGCCATTTTCCTAGGCCTGTCTGCGGCTGGCAATCCTTTGTCCCACTGACGTCGTCATAAAACTCATAGGAGATCGCGCCCCTCGACAGCCAGCACCACGACTTCTTTGCGCAACGTTGTTTCCTGCGAAGCTTGCTCAATAACTCACATAATAGGAAAATTGGAAAGAACAGTTAAGCTCCGCCTTAAGGGCGTTACGCAATGGCATTAAAGGATTAATACCCAAATCTACACGATCGGACATTCTCTATTTTTGCTCTCATAGATCCCTGGGAGTCCTCGCACCACTCCTGGTGCAGTGGTTAAGCGATGCGCCCACTGCCCTGATACAGGTGGGGCTTGTGCAAACCAGGTTGCTCTTTCCGAGCAACATCTCGTGACCAGTCATCAATTTAACTCCCACTTGCCATGGTGGTCAGTTGGCTTGCAATACGGTGCGCTGTGGTGACGCCACAAGGTCACGTGACCTAGGCAGCCCACCTTGGTTGCTTCTCCTGAGAATTTTCGGCCACAACGTCCACGACGACGAAGAAACTGGATTTTCTGAGGAACGTGAGCCTTAACGCTGTCGCGTTAAAAGTGTCACAGCAGTATCAGGAACAGCTTTAAAAACGAGCCATTCACTTGTCGCGGAGGAGTGATATGTGGCGTTAGAAATGTGGGCGGAGTTTAACTCAGACCTTTGTAGTATCCAACTAAAGAGTTTGGGAACTACACTGAAATATGTATTGCAGTTACTGTACTCTCTATAACATTTAAATATAGCATGCCATCCGACGACGTTGCTTTTTTACTTTGTCTACTTGGTAAGTGTTGATTTAAGTATTCAATTTCTTTGATTCGTAACTTTTCGTCCAATACCAGTGATAGCTTCAAGTTCGCTTTGACCCTAAAATTCACTTTTGACCCATGGATAGAACAAAGCGCCGTGCGGTCTTGCCTCCTTCCGTCCCCTCCTGCTCCGTGAACAAACAGCAGGCAGCAGTGATCCGCGTTTGCCGTAATTCATGGTGCGAGACGTAAGCAAGTGAGAAGTCGTTCTGTTTTAATTCACTTGTAGGGAAATCATTTTCATCTGGTGACCCTATACTGAGAGTAGTCGGGTTGCCAGCATTCATGGGCGCCCCCGAGGGCAACGTCTAAAGTTGTCTTTGCTCTTTGTTCCTGAAGGCATCGGGCGGCGATGACAAGCGGCGCGTGGTGAGTTGCAGCGAGTGGGAGTACGCGAGCAAGTTCCGCAATCGCAGCATCGTGAGCGAGTGGGACATGGTGTGCCACCAGAGTCGCCGCCTGCAGCTCTCCTCTGCCATGTACATGGCGGGCGCCATGCTGGGCGTGCCCATTGCCGGCCTGCTGTCGGACCGCGCGGGCCGCAAGCCGGTCATCACCGGGTGCGTGACGGCGCTCGTCTTCGCCGCCGTCGGGTGCAGCGTGACACGCAGCTTCGCCGTCTTCATCCTCGCCAGGATGGTCGTGTCGGCCATGAGCAGCGCGACGCAGGTATCCCAAGATGTTTTCCCATTCCCTTCGTAACTGGCGTAGCAGCAATTAAAAGGCACAACATAGTGCGTTCTCAAAAGCAAAGGCTATTGTTACTTCAACTCTGAACATCAGAAAGCAAACAGTTGTAAGAAGTAACAAAATAAAAGAGTGACGATTCATCGTCCAACTTAGGAATAAATGCACTGGCGAAAGCGAGCTAGTGCGTTTAAGTATTGCTTTTTTCGAAGCGCCTTTACTGTGTGTGCATGGGTCCGATGTAACACGTAGTGAGGGCTCATTTCGAAGCTTAGTGTTACTGTTTGTTGCAGTGTGCAATATGTGGGCCATTCAATTACTTGTTCAACGATTTGTAGCGCTCATTGATTATCTGCAAAAATAAATGCAATCTGCACGACGGGCCTCAATGCGTCCTTTCTCAGAATCATGTGTATACAATACCGCGCCCTTGCGGTTACTCCAGTGCGGTCAGGGAATTGAGGCAGTACAAGCTCTACAGTGAAACAAAGTGAGCTTTGTGCCCCAACCTATACTAACATTTGAGTCACTGGTGATGACAAGTGGCAAGGCTGGACGATAGAAGGCCGTTGTCGACCTCTTTCATTCACACGGTGTACTAACGCCGGCCCCACACGTTTGCACTAAGCTAATGTTCATTTCTGAGTAAGCGAACATGCTTGTTCCTTCGACACGAGCAGGTGGTTTTATTTTTTTTTATTTGATTGCGCTCTTTCATCCTGATTTTATTGTTATCACAGCGCGGCGGCCGGTGTTCCGTCTCCATACGCTGTGCCAGTGCTGTGACTTATCTGCTCCGTGTAAACATTCTGTAAAAGTCTCCTTCTCCCGCGCAGTTCGCGAGGAAACAATGTATGCGTCCTAACAGAGGGCTATAGCTTTTGTTAGACTTCGACCTGCCGAAGAGAGCCACGTGACGCAAGCTAATTGACAAGTAGTGTTGTTTTTAACCCGGTCTTGAACCCGCAAAACAACAAAGCAACTTGTCCTGCTGAATCTGAGACACGCTGACTTCGTCGTCACTAAATGAAGGCTTCTTATGCCCTGAATTTATATTCGTAATCTCCTAGACCTGCTTCCGTCGATCAATATTCTTTGAGCCTACCACATAGTTACATAGCGCAGACGAAATCAACAACCTCGAAGCTATGAACAGCGTGAAACGAAGACTAAATACAAGACAGGAGTGAGCTGAGGTTAAATTCGTCTCCTTTTCTGTTTTCCTGACCTTACCTACTGAAATTTACAGTGACCCCATCTGTCTTCCTCCTGTATTTCATATATGTTTTCACAGCGCAGTGTCGCTCAAAAATTATCCATACGTACCAGACCTTAAGCCGTCCTACGTTTTGTTTTGTTTTGTTTGAAACATTAAAGTGTTCTGTGCGAACGGACCGTCTCTTACCCACATTCTCCGCCTGTCGTATTTATCCTCGGTAGGCCGCCGCACTTACTACGGATGGACAGCAGGGGGAAGGTGAAAACCACGGGAACAGAGGAACAAGTTATCCGCCCGTGTACAGCACCGAGTGTCGTTCGCAGGTGCTGAGCTTCATCCTGTTGTACGAGGTGACGATCCCGGAGATGCGCTCCGTCTACGCTCTGCTGGCCACCGCGACGGGCATCATGCTGATGCCGGTGGTGCTCGAGCTGGTGGCCGCCGCCGAACTCAGCTGGCCGGCCACTCAGCTGCTCCTGCTCGTGCCCACGGTGTCTCTCGTCTACTCGCACTATCTGCTCGAGGTGAGACCGCGGCACCTCGCAGGACAGTGCAAGCGCGCGGTAGTAAACGCGGATGCCCTTGTTATTTGATAGTTCAGGATGAGCAGAGACAAACCCAGCTCTCCTGAACATTACAGTCACTATGACATCACAAACTAGCGCCATCTGTCAACGGCCAGTAGCGAACACCGCGTAAGTCGATGGGGGTATTCTCACTTGTAATTGCGCCAAAGCTAAGAACTGCGATGAAGTGCGGCGCGAGCATATTAGTATTAATGGTTTACTTTTCCTTTATACTGCAGAATCTGACCAGTAAAACTTTTCCTGCGCTCGCATCGGTTAGTTTTGGTGCTTTTAGGGAGTCACTCTTATGCAGGAAACATTCAAACTTTCTGCGGTAATTTTGGATCCTCAGCGCCATGCAGCACGTGGTGTGGCAGCCGCGCAAACTAAAAGCGTTTGTCCATATTTTTTGAGCCTAAATACCGCGGATGGTCCAGAACAAAATGCGAAAAATGCGAAACAGAAAAGTGCGAAATCTCCAGCAAGTAATTATCGAGACAGTGCACGAGAGCCTAGTGTCTCTTCTGTTGACTTCTCATTTGGTTGTTTAACTGTTGGCTGTCACTTACAGGTAAACACTAACTTGCAGCGAGTTGCGGCACATTGAGACACATTGACCCATTAGGGCCGAAACTTCACAAAACTGCAAAAATTAAAAATATTTTTTGATATAAAATGTTTATTTCATTTCATCATTCAGAATCATTCTTTTATTGATGGATATATTTGACTGAACACTAACTTTTGAGCAGTCTTATAAAGTAGGCTACTACGGAAATTCGCTGTCTGTTAGGTGTCGTAAACCTTCAAACATTTGACATCGACCTGAATATCGCACTTATCATCAGCCACGGTGGATTCCTTATGGCAGTGTGCGAAATGTATTTGTTTTCCTTCCGTTACGTGTTCGACGTCCGAATAACTATGTCGTCTAGAAATTAATTGCACCTGTATGTTGCCTTTTACTGCTTTGGTACAAGTTCGCTTTATTGCGCAAAAATTGGGATCTCTACGGCACCGTTGTAGCGAATTCGTGGCGATGAATCTGAGTTCCTCACTCTAAATATCGCCATAAAATACTGTACCTGTAAATGTTTCCGTTCGAGTTTCTTAGCCGAACAACTCTGCTGTTCTTACCGGACTCCGCGTCTCGGAATATGCCCGCAAGGTGACGACAGCCATAGCATGTGCCTTTTGTTTTGGATCAGTATTGAAAGCGACACGTCCGTGGCGCATTTGCGTCACGTATGCATGTCTGTTCTTGTTATCTAAAAGGCGCGCGGCGCTTTTGCTTTGTCTCAAGTTGTCCGCGCCAAATGCGTTTGTCGATTAGGCGCGTTACGTTTTAGGCTTTTAGACTAGGGCAGCTGCTAGGCGTATCCAGCACGTATTGTTTAGTTGCTATAAGGATACGAGTACCGAAAGCTCAGAATGGTCAAACATTGTAATGTTTACGGCTCCTGGAGGTTTCACACGTCGTTTAATTTCCCATAATGCGTGGCACCTGCCGGGTGGTTGAGTGTTTATGGCGTTCCACTGCGAAACCGAAGGACACGGGAACAAATCCTAGCCCCAGTGACCACATTTCGATGAAGCGAAACGTAAACACGACCGTATGCTGCGCTATATCAGTGGACACTAATACTCCAGGAGGGTAGAAATCATTCCTGAGCCCCACCTTCGGCGTTTGTCCTAGCCCACGCCTACGCCTAGCTTAGGGATGTCAAGCCTCGCATACAATGCCATGTCATAGTATACGTCACGTTTTATTGTTGTGTTTTGTCTTCCCAAAAGTAGTGACAGCGTAAATGAAATTAAATTTGCGAGGCTTACAATTATTCGTTCCTCGTTTTTGGCGAAAATGATGCGCATTCCAGATGCGGCCAGCCATTACTCTAAAGCTCTGTCGCACGTACAGAGGGCAAAACACTCACCTAGAAAGACCGAGCTATGTGTTCCGCAGCTCCCAAAGCCGCTGCGAGCAGGCAGGCAAAAAAAATGACGATGAAATTCTATGAGCTTAAATGAACATGCCCATTCTATCCAGACCATTCTTAAGAAACATTTCATTGCTAG
The DNA here is from genome assembly GCF_055824585.1 of Amblyomma mixtum. Taxonomy (NCBI): domain Eukaryota; kingdom Metazoa; phylum Arthropoda; class Arachnida; order Ixodida; family Ixodidae; genus Amblyomma; species Amblyomma mixtum. Next base: position 184,838,102 of record NC_143013.1, read on the forward strand.
ATATCGCGCGTTCAGGCCCAAACACGCCCAGAATATATTCTCGACAAGTGTTTTCCCCTCTGAACGTACTAGGTCATCTGCTGTTAAGGGTGAACACGCGACAGTGTGGCCGCGCTTCTTGGAGCGTCACTGTGTGCGACACGGCCGCGCATCCAACTAAAGTTGCACAGACAGAGTTTCCCCGATGTGTTACTTCGCGTTGCCTGCCCCTTTGCTTCGAAGTACGGACTTGTCGCACGCATGGACGCTCTGAAGAGAGCGACCATGAGCTCGCGTGTTCACCCGAGCAGTACGTGCTGCAAGATCGCCGTGCACAGGGCAGTTTCGGGTGATTACATTGCGCAATTCTAGTGGAGGCGTCTAGAGACAAAGGCATCGTAGGTTCAACGAGAACAGATTTTACCGATGACAAAGCTTGATAAAAAAAAGGGAACATACCTGGGCGGGACACGCATGCAAAGAATTACTACTTACTGGTTTAATGGGGTAGAAGACAGCAATTCCACCCATAGAAAGCCCAGCACAGGAATCAAGAAATTTGTGGAAGAGTGTGGCCGCATCTGGACGAGTGTAATTAAAGGTGAACGGGACAGGCGGCCTTTGCCGATTAATGCTCGTAACCGGGCCTTAAAGATATGGTGATGATGATGGCGGCATGTGTAGTAGTGTTAAAGTTTTGGTCTCCTATTCTCGAACTACGCACGGCACCAACGCTAACAAACTCCGCAGGAGTCCCCTTCCTGGCTCCTGGCCACGTGGAAGCTGAAGCGTGCTGAAGAGGTGCTCCTCGTGGCTGCTCGGCGCAACGGCCTCGTGGTCGAGAAGGCAGTGCGCTTCTTCAGGAAGCTGAAGGCCGAGATGAGGCGGCACGCGCACGCCTTTCTCGTGGAAGCCAGCGCCGCTGCCGGCGCCGCCCTGGCGGCCAAAAAGGCCTCAGTGCCCAAGAGCCTGGCCGCGGAATTTCTCTCCGGCTGGCGGGCTATGTCCGTGTTCCTCGCGTGGTTCACCGTCATGTTCTGCTACTACGGCCTCATGCTGGCGGACGAGGAGCGAGAGGGCGCCCGAGTCCGGCTGAGCGGAGCAGACATCGTCTACGTGCTCGCGCTGGTACCCGTCGTCACGTGCACATACGTAGGCACGTCTGAACAATTCCCGCTCGGCTTCCTCCGTACCAGCCACTGGCACCTTCGTATACCTTAAGCACGGAGGAAAGCCGCTTTTTTTATGAGCATTGTCTTTTATGCTGGCCGTTGAAGTCCCGGAGTGCTAAGACCTACTGCAACTGCTTTCGTAGGGTGGTGGCGCTACATAGCGGACGTGGTGTATGCTTATGCCAGCACGTCCTATCGTCTCGACGCTGTCCTCAGAATTTGTAAAGAACATTGCGTTTTTCTTGGGCTTCTTTTTCTTTTCATGGATAAGCATAGAATATAAAAAAGGCCCTCTTCATGTAGAACCTCAATATATCTTATCAGTCAGGATGGCGGTTCCTAGTAGTTATAGACGGTGACTGCTATGGTGCTGGATAAATTGCTTCTTCATCGATAAAAAGCGACGAAAGAAATTTGAGGCTATCTTAACTTCTCTTTTCAATCGGTTCAATTTCGTTAGCTTTCACCAGTTGAGTTACAGAATAAGCTACAATGAATATTTAGAACAGTCAAGCGAATTTGATTTTCTTATTGTAGAAGACGAGGACTCAGGACTAAAAGATGTAAAAATCAGCTTGAAAAAGCCATGTGGTCGTCCATGTAAGGTGGCTCGAAAAGACCCCACCGTATACTACGGCAGAGAATAATTTCAACTTTTTCTGTTCTTATGAGTACCCTCATAACATAATTCCTTCCCTTTGGCGTGTGCGCACCCCTTTTCTTTTGTGCGTGTTTATTTTTGAGTGTTTTTCTTTGACCTAAACATCCAAGTCCGTTCTTGGACGTTCTTTTAAATCGTTCTTTTAAATTTGCTCCTTCTTTTAGATCTAATTCGGCACCTGTGGTTTCGAAAGTCATGGCATCGTCCGCAAAATAATTAAACTTTACGTCCTGTGTACAGTCTTCCATATCATTAATATAAATCAGGGATAAGAGGAATACACATTCCAGTAGCACGCCGCTCTTATGAACTGATTTCAAAAAAAGAGATTTGGTGTTATTTATTTCGACATATTGTCTGCAGTTACTGAGGTATGATTTTAAGCAGCGCATGGGGTGTTCAACGAACGCCATATCCGCGTAATTTTGAAAGAAGGATAGTACATCTGGCAGTTAAAACGTTTGAAAATTCGACGTACGTGCACAGCACAATATGTTTCTTCCCGAATACTTAAATCATGATTCCTTTCTTTTTTTTTCAAACTATATTTTACTGCATTCGGCTGCATTGCTTATCGTGGTCAATATTACTTTTAATATGTGGATCCCATGCAACATATGCCCATTAGAACACCCTGTTGATGATTGGTAGGTAAGCTTATATGTTGTAACCCTGCTCGTTATTCCTTTCATAAGTTTTTGCCTGCGGAAGCAATCTTTACGCAAACGAATTAAAAATGTTGTAAATATGAAGATTCAAGCTTAAATTCTTAGTGTCGTGCTTATACAGTTGCAGTCAACGACTTTTGTGGAACCTAACTGGGCCTAACTCTTAAGTACTAATATACGCCTTCCTTATGAAGTTATACAACAGCCCCTCTGCAACCTAGCAAGCTGGATTACTACAGAACTAGCCATACTTTCAGCACACAGTTCCGGCCGTGTTATCTTGACCGTTTCAACTGCGCAAGGCAATTAATTGCTTAGATGCAGCCACTGGCTGGAATCTGCATTTCTATGCGAACTCAAGTGCGACAATATTGCCAGAAAGTTGGCAGACGTGTGTGAGCAGCCCTTTACAGCCATCCACAGTTGCAGTACAATGTACTTAGCTTAGTTGCACAGCAAAGTTCAGGATATCACTCAGCCTCAAAATCGGGAAAAATAACAAGACAATTAAACACCTTAATTTCTGTTTCCCACTAAAATAAAGAGACAGCAATTAAAAGTGAGTAGGTTAGTCAGCCAGGAGACCACTTCTATTCAAAACCTTTCATTTCGGGAAAGCGACAAAAAGAGGCGAAAAGGAAGAAGCGCGCTGAGATTGACACGAGAATCAGGCGACACCGTAAGATTCGCACAAGCACGATTTTCTGAAAACAGAAAAGTGTTGTAGCTCTGAGCCCGGAATATTTCGTATAGACGCTGTACACCGCGGGAGCACCGGCGCTGTAATATTTGGTCATGTGACCTAGCCGCCATAGCCAGCCTTCATATTTCGACGGCTGCCGGAACGCTGGCACTCTGCTCCAATGAGCCGCCCAGCACTCGCTTTGAAAGAATAACTGTCTAATGGCGCAAAAACTTGGTGCCAATGCGAGTTGTGTGTGTTGGTGTTGCAAAATATTTCTTTCACCCATCTGATTTACTGGCCTCCTTCTGGCTGTCAGCATCGGCTCGAATGCGTTGACAAATCGTCCAGCAGTCTGCACGATTTTAGTTTCCACCAGTTCAGCACCGAATGTTTTTTTTGTGTGTGTGTGTGTGTGTGGACCACACAGTTTGCAGTACAGCTGCGCAGATTACTAGCGCAGTATTGCCGGATAGCTTGCTTTCTTGTCGGTTGTATTTCCGAAAGGAAGGGGACGTATGTAGACCGACTTATTAAGAGTGTCAACACTACAAGACTACAGTATTTACAACACCAACACTACAAGATTTACAACTGAGATTTTGAGTGCGTGTCATCGCCAGACTATTGCCCAGATACTATTACCTTCCGCTAGCGTTCCGGCTTCGAGAGGAAGACGATATGCGCGTTACTCAAAGGCTCTTTGAAGCTCCGAGAAACGTTCCGCTTGGTAGACTGCGGCAAAAGCAAGAATGACGGCTGCACCGTAATTCGGGATACTCAGATGTAAACAACTGGAATAAGCAAAAATGTACAAAATCCGATCATGAGAGAGTTCACCATTAACCAGTGCATTTGCGCAGTTCAAAAAACATCGTATTAGATCAGTTCCATCGAAGTAAGTAAGGTAACACCGTCCTCCGTACGATGACTTCATAGTAATAACAGCAACAGTCTTCTTAATACACTGTGACCGTAACACGGCGACAGTACAACGGCACCATATGTTACTAATGTGGACATCACCAGCTCGTTCTCGCATTCATGAACCTACTGCCGCTGCTGAAATGTGCTGCTGCATGGGGCTTATGTGTATTTTCGTTTTTTTTTATTGCAACAACTCATATAAGTGCTGTCCTCAGAGAAAACAGCATGAACTGGCCAGACAGCTTTAGGAAATCGGCGGTCTATGCAACATAGCGACACACATGAAAACAGTTCCGTTAATTTTGTCGCCAGTCGATCACAGTGTTAGCCCTACTTCCCTGCGCATTGCCTAAATAAATGCGCTTGTAATCCGCACCAAAGCAGTAGTGTTAAAAACTCACTTGACATTCATACCTTCGTCGTACATTCGTTGTAGGAGGTTCCTGGAAGTATACTTCGAATTTAGACTCCTTTCTAGTTGTACAATTTTATTCTTTACTTTGTTACCTCTCGTGCTCAATGTGCGTTTTTGTTTCTCATAACAATACCGATCAATAAAACTCAATGGAAAGCCATTATTCCTCTCTTTTCCGAGCAGGCATGCAGTTATTAGGGCAGCGGCGCACCTTCACTGTCCTCCTGGCCCTGCTCTTCGAGTCTACGGCCATGCTCATGGTGGTGCCACAGGACACCGACTGGGCGCCCACCTTCCTGTTCAAGGTGGCAGCGCGCGCAGTCACGGCAGCGGCCACCAGTGCAAACTACGTCTACACTGCCGAGACATTCCCCATCTCCGTGCGGAGCACGGGCCTCACGGTGTCGTACGCATCGGGACGACTGGGAGCCATCTTCGCCACGACGCTCATGTCGCTACAGGTGCGGATGTACAGTACACCCGTGCACAGGCAGAGTGTGGCTCCAGGTTGAGCCACTCTGTTCTCAGCGGCGTATAAACGGGGACTTCTAACTACAGTTGATGCAGGAACACATTTAAAGAGAGAAAAGAACTGGAACTGGCAAACACAGTAACAGCAGAAGTAGCAGGGGACGGGAGGGAGTTAAGTGACCTGATAAGATTGGGAAGTCTGCGATGACTAGGTGTCCGCAGCTGTGGGAGCTCAAAGTTATAGGAGACCATTGGGACAGCCCAATCTTCTAATATTGTCACAGCTGGACTCATGACGGCGGTGATGAGACGCCAGTAAAGGCTAGCTAGGAGGGGTGCCCTTCGACGGCTACTAGTCACGCAATTAGGTTGAAGAAACGAGGTGGTTCGGGGATAACCCAAACCAGATGCGCGGAGATAACATTCACACTGGACGCTAGGCCTGAAGAGAATTTTTCTTTTCTTTTTGCTTGCGACATTAGTCGCCACCCGCCTCGCCCTTTAGAAAAAAAGATTGATATGCGGCTCCAACTCTAATAGTGATACAGCTCAGAGCTCTTTCGGCATCCCAGGTACGAAATTCCGAGCTTGAACGTATCGTGGGGTCACTGCGCGCAGATTTGCAGATGGAGGCATCTATTGGGCGTGGCAATCAAAAACTCTCGCCTTTCGTCTTTATTAGTTTCAAAAACGCAGATATGTGTTGCTTGTATCCATTTTTTTATTTCCCCTGTCCGAGTCTCGCATGTATGCGTTTTTTTAGAGGATCTATTTCACTGATTTTCTTGCCAGACGCCACCCTGGTTATAAACCACACCGGAGTTCGTAATGTGTGCACAGTTTAATTTTTTTCCTTCACGTGTCGCGATCAGACCACCGAACTACAACGCATGGGCTGTATAGAAAGATGCAAAGCTAGTATAACAAAAAAAAAATCTCATTCAGCTAAACTTCATCTGAGTTGGTTCGTTATGTCCGCAAGCTTCATTTCGGTATGAACACGTCGTCGCTGCAGAGCAGTTTCCAGGCTGCAAAGCCTCGGGTTTTCCATTTGTAGATGTCAATTTCAGTCATGTAGCAAGGCCTGGCGTCACCGAATGCTGCCGCGTAATCCGCCTTGCCAGTGACAGTTATCGGCATGAGGTCGGGGAGCACGCTCTTCTGCACACGTCCCCTGCACGGTCCCGTGACTAAGGGAGGCTTTAGAGTAGAGGCTCTCGCGGCTTGGAAGGAGAGTCTCGAATTACCGTATCATTAAAAATGACCGGAGGTTTTTCGTTTTTCATTTCTGGCGCCGTCGATGTCGACTGTTAACTGTTGAACATTACCGACTGTTAGACCGTTAAACATTACCCTAGTTTTCTTAAAATTATATTTTAGATCCATCGTTTGCCTGTCTAAGCCTGTAATCATGCTCTACAATTCGCACTCTAAGTTAGCAAGGCGATATCATCGGTGAACTTAGATTACTAAGGTATTCTCTACTCTTATCCCAGCCATTCATAATCCAGTTTCTGAGTACTTTCAATAAACACGAATTGAAGAGTAATGGACAGATCATATCTCCCTGCCGAACAGCCATCCTTATTGGAATTTTATCACTTATCATGTGAAGAACTATGATGGCTGTGTAGCTGGAATGGACACCTCCCAGCAGCTTTATATATACCTCTTCTACGCCCTGGTTCTGAAATGCCTGCATTGCTGCCGAGGCTTCGACTCTGTCAAATGTTATCTCGGGGTCCATGACGACGGTAGTGTATAGGATTTGGTTATATCTTGCGCGCTTCTCTTTCGTCTGATAGGTGGTGTGAATGTAGTCTATTGACCAGCAGCCAAGGCCAAAACCAGCCTGGCCATTGGTTGAGTGAAATGTAAGGTTTTTTTAAATCTATTAGCGATTTACTTCACTAGTGCCTCGCAAGCAACGCACAGCAAGCTGATCGGTCTGTAGTTTTTCAAAAACTTGGAATCCTCTCTCTTACAGGTTAGTATGATGTTAGCATTCCTAAAAACCTTCCAGAACGCCGGACGTCGACAGTAATTGTGTACAAACAATGATAATTAAGTATGAGCTTTGTTCAGTACACTCAGGCACTACGGCACCTCTGCAGCTCGAATGGGTCGTGTGAGTGGGGACCGAAGTCTGAGTCCCGATCCGAAGGCTCGAAACTTCAAATACGTAGTAGGCACCCTGCTAAAGGGCTCAAATGAGAACGCTGTGACCTGAACACTTGTGTTCAAGACTGTCCATGCGCGTCATCGCTGACCGATGTGGCGTAGCCTGCCGCCGTTGCTCGCTTAAAATTGCCGCAGTGAGCGACTGGCGCCAGTTAAATATGTGTCCTTCAGTGCACTACCATCCTAGTAATGCCCCTATCGAAAGTAAATTGTAATGAAGGGGGTGATTACTCAATAATCAACATGGTGAGCATTACATTTATAGGGGAAAGCTACACAGCTTTCACAAAATCTGCACACCTGAACAGACATCCATTTTAGGCCGGATCTCGAAGCCGCGACCGCCACCTGTCGGGGCTGATTGCTTTATTGATCGAGCTAAACAGGGAGGCAAGCAAATGGTAGAGCGATGATGAATTGATGAACGACTCCAAGCTTAAAAGTTGCTTGTAATTGGGTTTGGGGCCGTGCTCAGGTTAAATGCCAACGAGTAATTACTCCTTTAAATGGCCTCCTTAAAATATGGAATCCTCCTCCTCCTCCTGCTCGTCCACCCCTTCCGAGTTGCGGCTGTCTTGTTTGTTGTTGTTGTTTTTTTACAGCAATTCCACTGTTTGTGGTAGTCCTGCCACGCTCCAGTTTTGCCGCCTCTCAACCTACCGACAGCGGCGAAAACAAATGATTTTGCGGACCTCGAGTTGCATAGCAGGTTAAACCCTGGATGAAATCGAAAAACTGATAGCAATTTTTTTTCTGCAGCAGTTTTCCGCTGTCGACAAGAAACATTTCCCTAAAGGCAGTCAGCCTAGCACTAATTTGTATCCCTTCATAGCCTCGTCTCAAAAACAAAACAATGATTTTCTCCTGAATAAGGTTTGTATGCATCTAGACAAACCCTCAGTCAATGACACAGAATAGCTTTCGAACCACCTGCACTTCCAGAACAGTAGTGCACGTTTACCAAGAGTCCTAAGGCTCAATTCAGTCGTGGCTGATGTTAGTGCGGGGTGTGTAACTTTTGACCTTTTACGTATACACTGATCTGACTGCACTTACGTCAAAAAAAACTGAGCAGACAATATTTTTTTTTTTGCAACTAGCATGGTTTTATGCGCACTACATTGGATTCAGTAGAAAGAAAGTTTTAGTCTTTAGCACAAGACGATAATTATAACTTTTTCTGGTGCATTACGATTTTAGTCGATTATGTATCATAAAAGCCAGCACGACAACAACAACATCATCTTTGTTTCCCTCGTATTGCCCTGCTTTACTTTGGACGTGAAGAAAGCACCCACTGAGCCATAGCGGTGGGCCTTGCTGGTGTGCAGGTTTCGTACACGAGGCCCTTCATGAACGTGGCCATGATGTTGCTAGCCTTGGTCACCGTGATGGCCGTGCAGATGGCTCCAGAGGGGCCCCCAAAAAAGCGCGATCCGGGTTCCGGTGGCGGTGCCGCAGCTGCGGGCACCAACCCCAGGGGCCGCTCGTTTGGCTGGGACATCCGCGGGCGCGGCAGCCGGGACGCCTCGCCTCATCACACGTCGACCCTGAGGTCCAGCTTCAGCCGTGGCAGGGCCAGCAGTGGAGGATCACTCATGCACGGCATGCCTTACGATCTGCACGCATGGAAGGTCACAGCCGAGACCGTCGAACCATGACGCGCACCTGCGGCTGTTGATGCAGTGCGGATGGACGCACCGCCGATACTTCGAATGGTGTTTTTCAAATTCGATGTCTACTTCCTCTCCTTTGTGAACCATACTTGATGTTGTTGCGTGCATGATGACTCGTTGTGTTGCGCGTCTAGCTACGTACCGGTGACCCGGTTAGAGGACTCATAGCTTTTGCCTCGGTGCCACGGCAAACAGTGTAATTGGCGAGACTTCAATAAATAATAACAAATAACGCCACCGCTAGTTCAACCTGAACTGAGATGAACTAGAGCAAGGAATCTGAGGACCTCGTTATTAGCAAGTAAAAATATGAGACGCAGTTTTATGCAGCTACACGATTCCGCCCAATGCCACAACTTCGGTGGACACCGTAGACCAAATCGGAAACAGCACCAATTAAACAAAGCGCTCTAGGCCGCACCGCTTCAATAGCAGTAGTTGTACACTTAGCTTTCGTGATTTTCTCCCAGTTAAGTACGCGCTTTTCTACCGACAAAAGCCTGTTGCGCGAACTTCCCCAACTGCTACATTTTCGTGCGCGCTCAACGCTAATGAACGCTATTACTGCTACGCTCTTTCTCGGCCTTAGACCGCAAAGGCCTCATCTCATAATACTTGTTTTTCGAAGCAAGGAATGTCCGCAACTTGGACGACAACTCTCGACAAAGTGTCAGTCTTATCACTGGTGAAACGGAGGGTGCGTGATCGATCACTAACTCCCACTCGCAAATCATTATACCCATATATGCTGAATGCCGCGTCCATTCTACGCATCATTGTAAATCGCTTTTGCATATGCGGACATGTGCCACTGCAGCGGCTCCTGTCGTGCATGCGTCCTCTTTGCCTGGCGGCAAAAAAAGTGCTAACCAACAAAATACAAGTTTTGTCGCGCACTTAAAACCTGCGCAGTTACTTCGTCGTTTCTATTTATTGCTTGTTTTTCTGCTCTTACTCCTACGTTAGTTAATTCACTATTTCTATATTTTTATTCTTTTAATTTGCTATTAAGTCATAACTAAACAAAATCAGTATTAAGTGCAGTAGCGTTTTGGCCTCAGAAAAGAGAAACAAACAAAAAATAAAAGTAAAAAAAATTGCATGCACCCTTTGTTTCTTTATTTCTGTGCTTTCATTGTCTCCTTTATTTATTTTTTCCCTTCCTCCTTTCTTCCCTGCTTCCTGTCTTTATTCCTTTCCTTTAGTTCTTTCTCTCTCTTTCCTTTCTTTTCGTCTTAATTTTTTATTTTTATCTTGCTTTTTACTTCGTTTTTTTTGTCCTAGTAGCAGTATTTCATTGTTGTAACTTGAAATTTTTTTTGAGGACAAGAAATGACGCAGTATCTGTTCCACATCTCGGTGGACACCTGAACCTAGCCGTAAGGGAGGGGAGGAAGATAGGAGTAAAAGAAGAGAGAAATCGGTGCCGTAGTGGAGGTCTCCGGAGTAATTTCGACCACCTGTGGATCTTTAACATGCACTGACATCGCACAGCACACTGGCGCCTTTTGCGTGTAGCCTCCATCGAAACTCGGCCGCGGCGGACGGGTTGAAACCCGAGTATTCCGGCTCGGTAGACGAGCGCCTTAACCACTGAGACACCACGGTCTGCGTTTTTCATTCTTACGTGGGGAAAACTAAACCAGTCAGGCTCACAAGTGCACGATCCTGACGTGAATGATCAGAGAGCTGAATGCAAAGCACGAAATAACAGTAACACTCAGAGCCTTATTTTGGCCCGTACATACTGGTGCGATTTTGACAGCTTATCAGTATTTGTAGCGAAAGCTATCGGGACCGGACAGCTAGACTGGTGGCGCCACCCCTCGGCGCTTCCCTCGTTGCCGGAATGGGCGGCGCCAGACGGCGCATTGGAGTGCGCAATCTGTCGTTGGTTTCTGTGGAGTTGGCTTCGGTTCTCTCTGAGCAGCGAAACTCTCAAAACTGTGCAAAAAAAAAAATCGCGATCGCACCACACAGATGTGAAACTCAGGGAAACACTTCGGAAACGAGCGAAGGAGCTACATGCATTGTTAATGCGAAGGCATTTCTTGTCTCATGAGTGGCGTGTGTAGGACTTGTCTTCAGAGCGTCTCCGCAGAACTGTCAATCATCCATTTACGGAGGATTTAATTAAATAGTTGATTTAATAAATATCTGTTTAACATGCATGAATAATTAGGTCACTAACATGATGAATTAAAAGGCTAAATAATTAACCTGGCTTAGTAATTAAATAGTTTCAATATTCATTTAAGTAACAAATTCATCGGTAATTTAATCAAACCTGTGAACTCGTTAATTAATTACTTAAATAAACAATTACATTTCATTACATTCAATCAATTTGCCATAATAGTTAATGAACTGGTTAATTCAACTATTGGCCTAAATAATTAGCCGTATCAATGAAGTACTTCTTACATTAATCTGCAATTTAATCGGACTGCTGATTTAATTAACTAACAAATTATCATTTTGGTGCGCTTACTAGATGCTCTAGCAACTGGACCAACGTATTCGGATGCGGTAAAACCAAATTTGGAGCGAAAACACGACTTAGAAACGGCAAATGCTAAGTGTAACGAACACGCAGCAACGTAATCGGCAGCAATAAGAGGAATGCTTTTGCATTACTACACCTGAGCTTACTTGAGTGCACCCTTGGAATTTTTGTTCAAGGAACAGCAAGAGAAGGTCGGCGTCGTGCTTCTCTCCTCCAATTCAGAAATAAGGCACTGCATTTTCAAGTGAATCAATTGTTTACTGTCAAGCGGTGTTTATTCCAGAAACGCATTCCGGTGGCTGCTGTGAACACCCTCGTAACACCGTGAAACTCGCCTCAATTCTGCCGTAAGTAATGATCGAGGTTACATACCCTCGTCCCGTGAGCACAGCCTTTTTCCTTTTGGGTAAATCTTCTTATAAGGCGCCTCCCAATTTCGACTGGCGCTCGTGCACGACGCCGTTTCTTCTTTGCAATCGGCCGTCCACACCGGCTTTCCAGGAGCGTTTGGCTGCAACTATGTTCCTTGATGCGTCCAACTACGTGCAGGCAACAATACGGCATGTAAAATACGTTTAGTTTATTACAATGGTTACCCGAAGGAATTAAGGTGCACTTATTTCCAGGTCAACATTGTAGTTTGGCGCATTCAGCTTTGTCTGTGGTATGCTCTTACCAATATGTACTACGTGACCATACCATGACACTCGCGCATGTCGTACACATGGCTTCCCTCGTAAAGGCTCTTCTCTTTTGTAGCAAAAAGCTACACTACGCGGGTCAGAGCCGAGTTTCGGGTATGCGGGAGTTGTGCGCCAGTTGTGCGCTTGTGCGAGAACCAAGTGACGTCACGAGAGGCGCAGATGCGTCGCCTCCTCGCCGCAGCCGTCGCCGACTTCGCCGCCTGACCCACAGATGCGCCGCGAACTACTGTGCATGTGCGTCGCCTCCTCGCCACGGCCGCCGCCGCCGTCTGTCCTCAGCCGGTCCGCGTATTTACGACAGATGCGCCGCGTGCTACTGCGCATGCGCTAGGAGGGTGCGCCGCGTGTATATAATGCGCTTGACGTTTGACGGAGAATTGGCGGGCGCGTTCGACATGGAAGCCAAGGAGAGTGCGGCTGGCAGTCATGGGCAGTATCGAAGATACATGTATCTTCGATACTATCTTTCGATACATTTTGTGTATCGGTATTAGGTATCGCGTGCTGAAAACTAGAGTATCGGAGTATCGGTATCGAAAATACATTTTTAGTGTATCGTGTATTTTACGATACTCGATACAAAAAAAAACCGTAAAAGCGCTCGCTCAGGCGGTAGTACAAGACGGGCGGCAGCACCTTCGCTGCTTTTTAGCTAACTCCCAAGCTACCACTTTTGGATCAGCGTTTCTCGGAGTTAGAAATGGATTCACCCGCAGGTTTAACCATCTTTGGAAGATGAAACCGAGTGCAGAAGAGGCAACAGTTGCTGCTGTTCTACACCCCTATTTCAAGTTGCGGTGGTTGCCAGCAGAAATGGAAGACTTCCGCCGTCATGCTCAGAAACTTACAGAAGAAGCTGTTGTCCACTATGTCAGCACAACACAAGCCGCGCATTCTTCCGCACGCGAGGCAGTGGGATCATCGGCGCCAGCAGCATCAAATGCGTCAGCTGACGCATTCTTTTCATTTGAAGAGACAAGCGGTATAACCAGCCGTGGCTCTCACAAGGCGTTAGTGAAGCTTCAGTTTCTCAATTATTTACAAGATCCTCGAGTTGATGTGGCCATGATTCATTGTTATCCACTGATAAGAGGCGCACAGAGGCTCTTTTCATTTGCCTCCCTTATAGCGCGCCCACATCGCGGGGCTCTTTCGGACCGGCGGTTCGAGCAAATGTTGTTACTTAAGACCTTCAAGTAAACGTAACGAATACGTTTAGCCTAATAAAAACGTTCAGCCATTTTACTTGTTGTTGTTTTAATTGCAGCTTTTCAAGAATAGTTTCACCTTTAGAAGTTTGTTATCGCAGTACTGGCAAACTAACTGTTCGGTTCCAAAGCGCACGGAGCTTGCATCATTTAGTTTGATCAAAGGCACAGCCGCATAGGCCATCGGGTAAGTACTCTATAGTATCGAACCGAAAACAGAAAACGTTTCAGGTTTATTCACATAGCCAAGTGCTCACAGATTGGTTCGTATGAGGAACTTTGGGTTAAATGATTTTTCGCTAGGCTGCTTACGGAAGCGATCACTTTGAACATATACCGGGTGTCCCAGCTAAATGTAACCAAACTTTTAAAAAAGGCGAAGTGTCCTAGTCATGCAGTGAAACCAACTCAGGGTTGTTCATAGTCACGTGGCCGAGTCTTGAACATTTTTTCTCGCTTAAAAGTTAATTAATTAGTTCAGTTTAATTAGCTACCTTTTTAATTATTAACTTCAGGAAGAAAGTGTAAATGCAAAAGTTTCAGATCGCCTCGAAAAACCGCTAGTAGGGCTGTTTGCATCAAGTTACGATTTAGTAGCTTCATTTATTGGCCTTGAAAGAAAGTCGCGTGACCAGCTGCTCGCTCGCATCTCTGCCCCAATGTGCACCCAAAGTCTCATCGAGGAGAGGACTTCAGAAAAAATGGATTTTATTCTTTAAGGCGCGTCGTGGGACGTTGAAGTGGCATAGTCGTCATGTGGAAGCTTTTTCTTATTGTGCGGGATATGGTTAAAGGGCGGTAAAAAAACTACCTTACGTAAATATTACTTTGCTGCAAATGTCTCAGTAAGCTGTTTCTCGAAGCGATCTACAACTTTTACATTGACACTTTGTTCCTACAACTTTTCCATTGACACTTTGTTCCTGAAGTCAATAAATAAAAAGTTAGTTAATTAAGCTTAACTAATTAGTCAACCTTGAAGAATAAAACAAATACTGCGGACTAGGTCACGCGACTCTAAACGAACCTCATTTGGTTTCAGACGGCTAGGACACCCCGTGTTTTTTAAAAGCTTGGTTACATTTAGCTGGGACACCTGGTATATGGCTTTAGTCCAAATTAAAGTTCTAACAAGGCCAACTGCGCAGACAGCGGAGATTCAACAGATCCATGCGGTCGGATTCATTTATAAGTCCTTTCAGGAAAAGTGCTCCATAGAAATACACTAAAGGTTACAGAAACCACGCGTACATTTCCCAAGTTCTCCAATTATATTACCGGAATTATTAGACAGTGATTTCAGTTATGTAAACTTTGTTAGTCGTAATATAGCCTGTTATATTTGATATTTTAGTGATGTATCGAAGTATCGAAGATACAGTATCGAGTATATGTATCGAAATTTGATTTCGGTACTGTATCTTGTATCTGTATCGGAGATACAATTTTCAAAGGTATCGAGTATCGTATCGAAGATACTATTTTGAAGTACCTTGCCCAGCCCTGGCGGCTGGTGCTAAACGACGCAGAAGAGCGGAGAAATTGGGTTCTTCTGATCCAGAGGTAGTCGCCCGGGAGCTGGCCTCCGAACAACGGAGGAAAGATCGAGCCAAGGCGAAACGTGCATCTGAGACGCCGGAACAACGCGAGGAACGCCTCGAGAAAAGACGTCGCCAAGAAGCCGAACGACGCGCTATGGAAGTCAACAAAGTGAGGAGGAGCAGCACAAGGAGGAAAACATGGAAGAAGATTCAAAGACTCACGGCTACACTGAACACGTGTTAAGACTAAGTGAAAGCGTGAGTGCGTCCAGAGTGCTTACGTCGGACTTTGTGAACAACCCGTTTAGCCTTGTTTGTGATGTGTGTGAGAGACTATGGCACTTTTCGCTACTTATATCCAGTCTTAACCATAGCTAAGCCATAGCCATTTTTTTCGAGATTGCCTGATCGAAGAAACTGCATACGATTATTTAAACTTTCAAAGCCGCACTGCAGAATGACGAATAGAACCATTCTCGCCGAGCGACGAGCGTTTTGCCACAGGCGGCGCTGTTCCACTGGGGCATCGGTGGTGCCATACACCGGCCGCCCGGTCCCTATGCTAGGGATGCATTTCGCCGTGAGCCTACGAATGACCTTGAACTTTAACCTTTAGCTTTGGCCTTGACCTCTGGCATTTGACCTTGAACTTTTACATTAATTTTTGACCTTGCAAGTTATCAGGAGAGGCAGGAAGAAAGTCACGTGGTAATCATTGTGTCACGTGATTCAATTCACAGCTGTGACGTTAGGTATGGAGTATATGCTCCTCATAGCAACTAACTAGTCATGGAGTAACATAGTGGCGCTGCTACAGACTAAGTGCTAAGCCGATAGCCCCTTCATATGTGCTTTTCACTTGTTTCCCATTCTTGTGTGTGCATGTGTGTGGGTTTGTGTGTGTGTGCATATGTGTGCGTGTGTGCTTGTGTGTGTGTGGGGAGGGGGGCGTGTGTGTGTGGGGGGGGGGGGGGGGGGGGGTACGTGCGTGAGCGAGGATACCTCTGTTTATGTGCGTGTGCCCTGAAACCGGGTTGGACTACGGTCGTATATAATTACTTCAGTGCTGTTCAGCAGCAAGTTCGGCAAATCATTTTGCAATTGGGAGAGTAGTGAAGTGTTAGGAACTATTGCGTGGCGTTTGTGCGTCTTAAAGGTAATTCTATGTGCCACAGTGTATCTGTTTTGTTTTCATTGCAAATCGTTGCCATTTTTATTGTTCTACTTTATTTCATCTTATTTAACTGGGTTTCGTCCAAGAAGAGGTGGCAGGAAGATGAATCAGTTCTGAGAACCTTTATTGCTTTAACTGACGCCCTCTCTAGTGCATCATGAATTTATGACCAGCCGTTTCTGCAAGTGGACAAAACTTAGGTGCTATGGTGGTTTGCAGACCGTAGAACACAACAAGATTTCCATATGTTTCCAGATACCAAAAGCACTGATCATAAAGATGCCTCGTTCTGGCAAGCAGTTTAAGCTGTGTGACTGCATTGTGCTGTGCCTCGAGTTATTACGAGTTATATTACGCATGCCTTGGAAAACTGTGATTACCGAAAGGAGTGTGCTATTTGAAAGTTGCTGTGGTGTCGTCATAGATAATTCATAACATTCGAAAGCTCATAGTGGTGCAACGAGAGATTCTATCTGATTTTAATGATCATCGTCATCCCTTCCTTCCTTTCCTGTCTCCTGAAATTTAGTGTACCATGCTTCTCTCAGCGCCACCATGCTGTTCCTCGATTTGTTTTCTTTGATCCGTCATATACCGGTTATCCCACATAACTGGAGCCAAGGTTTTAAAAACGAAAGGCACTTCGAGTGCGAATTCAACCGGATGCGTAATGTTGGCGCTAACATAGAGTTACTCGGGATAATTCACTCTCCCCTCCCTAATTGATTAGTTATGTTTAATTAATCAGCTTTTTTAAGCATTAGCTGCAGACCCCTAGTGTGATTGGCAAAGTTGTAGAGCACTTTCAGAAACATCCCGAAAAACTGCTTGCTACGAGATATATCTCACGTGGTCCTTTTTTCCGCGTTCCAAAGAAAGGCCGCGAAACACGAAAAAAAATACCACGGGACGGGGCGCATGCACTCGGTTGTTGTGCTACCCTCATGCGTGCGATAAATGAACAAGGTCGGCCGCAGCGAGACTGTCCCCCACGGCAGGGCGTTATGCCTGATATAGGTATTCGGGCATACGGCTCTTATCGCATGACGGCATAAGTGCATGCTGCTGGCCGAGCGTTAGCGAAGCGACCAAGCGTCCAAGGCTGCGAAAAAGAAAAGAAGAAAACAACATTTTCAGTCTTCTTTAAAGAAGGAAACGGCGAAGCGCGTGAGAACGATAGAGGGCAATGACAGCTACTACAATTTTGCCTTTGTAGACAAATGACCTCTTAATAAAGGAGTACTTACTCATTGAAATCCACCCGAGCGCAGCCATGCGGATACAACGGAAAGTATACAGCTTTCTCAGAAACTTCGTAGTTAAAGAAAAATTCGTCCTGGTCCGGCTACGAAGTTTCTGAGAAAGCTTTATAGCTTTCCTTTGTAGCCGTATGGCTGTGCTCGGGTGGATGCCAATGAGTAATTACTCCCTTATTACAAATCTACTCCACCTTGGGGGATTCCCCTAAACATTTCACCAAATTACCTTGTGGTAGTTTTCAAATCGAAAGATAATACAACTTTAAACCTTAGGGTTGGAATAACTGTAGATAAATCCCACCAGATAAAACTGAGTAACGGCTAAAATAAAAACCTTGGCTATATTCAAGCAAATTTAGACAAGTCTACTCAAGCGACGACTCTTTTCGCACTGCCCCGCCCGCTCTCCTTCGCACGCTTACTGTCTACCAGACGTTCTTTTTTGATCTCGCACCCCGCACGTGCACTTCGCTTCGCGGTCGCAGTATCGTACGTGTGGCTGAGTCTCGCTCCACACTTGCGCACCGTGTCCAGAGTTGTACGTAATGCGCTGCTCAAGGGGCGTCAAGTAGACATAGAAGGCGGGAAGTAGAGCTATTTTAACGCTGGCGTCCAGATACGCGTCCGAGCTCAATGACGATTGGCCGCCGCGTTGGCTCAGTGGTTACGGTACTCGGCTGCTGACCCGAAAGACGCGGGTTCGATCCCGGCCGCGGCGGCTGAATTTCTTTGGAGGAGAAATTTATAGGCCCGTGTACTGTGCGATGTCAGTGCACGTTAAAGAACCCCAGGTGGTCGAAATTTCCGGAGCCCTCCACTACGGCGTCTCTCATAGCCTTAGTCGCTTTGGGACGTGAAACCCCATAAAACCAAACCATCAATGACGATTGTGCGTGCATATGAGACGCTGAGACAGAATGGGGCTTCTACGATGAAACGACATCTTCAATCCTGAGCGAGGACGCGGAGACAGATATTCCGTGAAAAATTTCTTGACACCCACTTGCAAGTGTTCGTAGTGTGGGTGTTGAAGTTGGAGTGTGAAAGTGTTCAGTGTGGAGAATACTGAAGAAGAGACAACTTCATCTGCGACCCGCGCAACTGCACCAGATGTTGGCGCTCCGCGATATCCAGAATCAAAAAGACTTTGCGAACTGGATGCTAATCAAGAGAGAAGAATACCGAGGCATTGACAACAAAATGCTGAAGACCGATGAAGCTACCTTTTGAGCTAATGCTTATGTGACCATCCACAGCGCTCATTATTAGAGTGACGAAAACCCTCACTGGGTTTTGAAGATATACCATTAACATCAGTGCTCGGTTAATGCGTGATGTGCAATTCACAGTGGCACTATCGTTGGTCCCATGCGTTTTTGATAACACGCTGAGAGGTGAAAGATACGTCGATACTCTTGATGGGGCACTTGAGGATTTCCTTTACGAAGTTCCATTGGCCAGGATCAAGCATTTTTGGCATCAGCATGACGGTGCCCCTGTGCACGCCAGCAGCAATGCTAGCAAATGGCTGGATGAAGTCTTCCCGCGGCAGTGGATTGGATGGCATTGGCCCATTCCTTGGCCAGCATGGTCGGCAGATTTAACTCCGCTCGATTTCTTCCTCTGGAGCTACGTCTCGGATCAAGTATATCGGACAACTGCAACATCAAAGAACCTAAAACAAACAAAAAGACAGCTAGGTCTGCAACTCCACCCCTGACACCATGATCAAGAACGCCCAGAACTGTGCCTATGAAATGACAAACCTGAATTGCAGCAAAAGGTGACCGGTTCAAACACACATTATAATGAAGGGGCGCTTTTGGATTGAAGGTCGCTGAAAGATCATTCCGGCCCTATCGCCGCCCCCCCCCCCCCCCCCCGACCATATTACACTCCGTCCGCAGGCTGCCCAGCACTTTCAAATTTCAAGCATAAAAAACTAAAACTATGTCTCGTTCTCTTTCGTAGCGTTTGCCGCTTTATCGCTTCGGCAACCCTCGGCCAGGAAACAAGGACAAAAAGAAACAAGGATGAATAGCATGGCAGCTGTCAGCTGCAGGGGCACAATGCATGTCTGCTTCACGGAGTGAAGAGTAGAACTTTTGCAGAGCAAGAAGAAAAAATAATCGAAATAAGGACGAAAGCATAAGTGTGCAGTATAGAATGGTAGCCAGTTAAACGGCCATTTCGACATTTTCTTCACAGCCGATTATGCTGGTTAAACTGGCATCCCATGCGTTCTAGACATCTCTGCAAAATAAACTATAAAAATGAAGCCTGAGACCAGAAACTTATTTCACTTGACAAATTTAAAACCAAAAGAAAAGCCAAAATCGCATTTCACTACCAGTAAGAACCAATCCTCGTTCATGCGATATAGAAGCTTCCAGGGCGGCCCATAGCCACGCATCTTGATGCTGGCAGCGTTCTGTGTACACGCCTCAGATAAGGCAGGGGCGACTATCAAAACAGAGGGAGCTCCTGGATGTCGCTCTTAGTCCTTTTGTGACTAGCAGGATCAGAAAGATAATATCCCCCTGTCCCTTCCTCCACTTTTTGTTTGTTTTTTTGTATCGTCACATTTTTGGTCTGGGTGTGTGCATCAGTTTTGCTTCCCTGGTGTCTCTGTAAAAGCAGTCTGAGCTGCAGCGCTTGCCTCTTGAGTAGTTTAAAGCGAATTAGAAAGTGGCTCTTAGCTTTATGCTTATTTGACCCAGGACTTTGACCAAGCAAAGGCCGTTGTTGATATTGCCATGTTTTGTTTTTTTTTGCAATCCTTATGATTAGCATGGCACTAAGAAGCGGCTGCACTCGAGCAGACTGTTTTTTATTCTTTGTAATCTTTCCTGGCTTCTGATGGATTTGCTGATACCACGAAGGAGGAGAGGATGGCCATAATATCCCTAAAGTGGAAAGGTATAGTGAAGCTGAACGCTGGCTGGGGCCCAAATGCTTGGAAAAAGTCCGAGTTATTTCTTACTTTGTTTCTTACATTCTTCCTGGCAAGACGCGCAGGATATTTTCTGATGCCTACATGTGCATGTACGAGAATCCACTTGTTATGCCGTACAAATGATCCACATCAGTTAGGCTTCATGCGACAGCATTTGTGTGACAGGCTGAGCGGTGCATTGTAAGAGTTGATAATCGAATATGATCACTAATAAATTATTTTAAAATTCCTTCATGTTTTTCATGTTCTTTAGCTCGTTTTCGTCGCTTAACGCTGCTCTTTTGAGCTGTTGCGTTTTATGAACTGCACATTATACTGCACACAGAATCTCATTGACAGAGCTCGGCCAATATTCTGCCTTCTGTCTCAATGCTGGCCAAAGCCGGACAGCATGCACTAGCAATGGTCTATAGTGGTTTCAACCGTGACGTAAAGTGCAGCGATGCAATGAGCATTTACTTCCTCTAGTGAATGGATGGATGGAGTTAGTTTCAGTACTGAAAAACAAAGATTGGCCTAATGAGATCTTTGTAAATCATCTTTAATGCCTAGCAAAAAATAAATTGGTGGGTTTTGGTCTCAGACTCTATACAACGCCGGTGATATGATGGTCATTTAAACTATCACTTTGGCTTATTCACGCGAACGAGTGGCCTTCCCACAGTTACCTTCCCACACTGCTAATATTACTTCTGTTAGTTCAGCCTAGAGCACTGCACGGGCCTCAATCTGGGGCCCGAGCCCGGCCCAGGCCCGCGGCTTCAAGCCCGGGCCCAGCCCAGGCCCGCTAAATTATCGCTCCAGAGAGCCCGGCCCGGCCCGTGAATCCCGCAATGAAGCCCAGCCCGGGCCCGGCCCGGCCAGTTTCACAGTAACGCTTGAGGTATAGTGCTCACTCTGAGCAAGTAGACTGCTACTATACAGATAAGAAACTGGCCGACAAAGGTTCTGAAACCACAGTTTGGTTTGCAGAAAGTTGGTTCTTTTCAACCCAGAAGGAAGTGATTAAGAGTCGCGCTCGCCAGGCCCTCTTTTGGACAGTGATCTCGTGTAGGTGCGCAAAGATAAACTCGGAAGTTCCGAAAGCGAAATAAAAAGAGCTGCATACACGCGTAATAGACTACTTTGCATTCCCCCATGATTTTAATCAGTTATATTTTGCCACCCCGTAGAATAAACAATAAAGCTGCGTAGCAAGCAGTGGGATGACATTTTTTTAGTGAACGCGACCTCACAGGTTGGAATCGTAGCCGAACTGGTCGCCTTTCAGCAGAAACGAAAAGCTAAAAGACTTGAGTATTTCATGGTGTGTGTTTTGAAGACTAAATCGTCCTAAACTTTGGGATGACGAATGATCAATGGCCAATTAAGACCGGTTGAATTTTACTCTTACTGGTGGAGCAGAAGATAACGTGCGGACGACGTGATAACAGGGCAAAACCCTTGTCATGACAACCAGGCTGAAGAAGCGAGGAGAGATAGATGTGCTTATTCGATGAGATTTACAAACTCTCGCGAGCTTTTGCGGCTATTTGTGAGCTTTGTGGCGTTTACGAGACGTTCCGGACAGCTCATCAAAAAGAAAACCAAACGCGCTTTAGTTTGTGAATTTTCTCACATGAGAAAAATATAGCTAGAAAATTAAAGCTATGTTTTTGGGGCTTAAGGGCCCAAGGGGAGTCAGGCTGTGAGAGATACCGAAGCAAAGGGCTCCGGATCATTTCGACCACCTGGGTTTCCTCAACGAGCAATGATACTACAAAGTACATGGCTGTCATGCTTGCCGCCTAAATAGAAATGCAGCCGCTGAGGATAGGAGCAAACCCTGGTTCCCCGGCTCAGTAATCAAGCGCCTTGACCACTAAGCCACCACGGCGTGGAAACAAGGAAATAAATAAGTCAATGAATAAAGTTTAGTTTTTTTCTCAGCGCATACTATAACCCATAGCTCATCCGTGTCGCTGCTCCAATGTCGCAGTTGTGTACTTCACTCTGCAATAGTAAATGAATAGTCGGACACCAGCCGTTTCTGTACGGACCCAAGCCCCACTCGCGTCCGCAGCTTTAAGCCCGGGCCCGGCCCGGGCCCGCAACTTCAGGCCCGGGCCCGGCCCAGGCCCGGCAAAACAGATCATGTCTCAGCCCGGTCCGGCCCGCGGGACGGGCCGGGGCCGGGCTTTCGGGCCGGCCCGTGCAGTGCACTAGTTCAGCCACCCAGCATGAAATTCATCGCAGTACTCTAGAGAATTAAAATTGGAATATGGTTCCTGCAATGCATAATATTGCCTTGCTGGCGACAATCATCTTCACGACACTTGATTACAACCACCTATTGCTTTTGCGGTAGTTTACTACATTGTTTAACGGATACTCGTTGGCAAGTTCTTGAGGACCTTGTAAGTGCCATGCAAAAGTAAATCTATCGCGAAAAATTGTGTAGTCACTCTCAAAATATTATGACTAAATGCACTGCATCAGAACCATGTAATACATTTAACAATGTAGACTGTAATCCACTAACCTGCAATTAACACTTTACAAAGAAAAACCTTCTGCTCCACATATTATTTAGCAGTCGCCTTCGAAATAAATTTGCAATGTAGAAGGATTGCTATAATTTTGAAATTCGTTTGAATGAACCGGAAGTGTGAATCACCAAAATTCAATTTTAAGCGAACTCACTTTCCTTGAGACATGTACAGCCATTGCCGAAAGTGGAGAGTACAAATGGTTTTTCTTGTATTTCAATGACAGTGCCCCAAATCTCTTTGAAGGTGAGAGGAACTCTCATCTTCACCCCTCCAAAACTTAACTTTCACAGATGCTACAAGTGCCCCACTTCACGGCTTAGAAGAACCCCCGTCGCGCTCTGCACATTAGGCTTTGTCTTAAAACATTAAAAAAATGTCAAATGGCGGTCCTTCCTAGGAGTGCAACGGCTATAATCACTCAAATATGGCCAGAAATAAATTTCCGCGGGAACTCAAAATATTTTCAACATTCGTTTTAATCCAACAAATATACACCAACAGTGAGTACTATGTCAGTGGTAAGTGTGAGCGTCGCATTAGTGGACATCGCCGAGACGAATGCAAATTTAATGCCTTGTGGGAAATTCACAATGAGTCCTTCTTGTGCTCGGATTTAAGCGAAATGCTTTATGAACTGTTACTTCTAGATGGAATTTGTAGTTTTCTGCTTATGACAATGATCAAGTTAAGCATCAAGCAAATGAGCATCAGGTTAAGCTTGAACCAAAGTACTACTACTGCAATACACCAAACAGTTTTTTGCAAGGCAAGTAAAATAGGGGATATCCGAAGGTTAAGATGAAACTGATATTTTCATTTCCGTTCTTATCCTATGGGAAGTAATACCTATAATCTGCAAACTACAGTTTCATTTGCTGACAAATATTGCTACAAAGTAGAGGTGCCCAAAATAGCTTTTGGAACATGGAACTCACAAATAAGCTTAATTGCTTTGCATTCCCAGCATTGCTCTATGAACTGAAGGGAGTGCTCCACTTCCCTGCGCGGCCTCCGGCCACGCATCCCGGTAGTTAAAGAATTCTTTTTTTTTGTATGTTTTACGGGTTTCAGAAGCTTCTGTGGGCACCTGAAGACTATTCAACCGTCCTGATAACCATTCACAGCAACATCCCTCGGTTCTTCATAAAACCTTGCCAATGCTACATTTTTGTCGATTTCTCCACAATATCGCATTTCTACATGGCACCACAACTTAATCTCTTGGAACTGCAAGCATACAGTGCAAGGTTTAGGATGAGAAAGTACGTGCTCAATACTTTAAAAGCCCGTTAACAAATTATAATTATACTGCTGGTGGCAGGCACTCGTTGCCATTTCAACATGTCCTGCCTGTTCGCTTTTGAGCCAGACACGGTGCCCGGTAGGGACCCAGAAGTATCACTCTATGAAATGCTTTTTTCACTTCTGTTGAGTGTGTCAAGGGTAAAAAAAAGCATTTAATCTAAATATGCAAAGTATTTCGACGCTCTCTGCACTGATAATTTATTTCCTTTCTTAAATATTGTCATTTTAATGAACCACTCGTGCGTCATAGAACAACTGTGGATGTCAGCACTCAAAATGTAGGTGGAGTTTTGAATGATACATCTGACTGCTGCTAGGAAAATAAACTTTCAAAACTCCACACAGTCCACTACTTGTGTTATAACCCTGTGAAAACGTTGGATCGGATTATGGCGGTCTATGTATTTTATGCTGTCCTGGTGTGGACCGGCAATTAAAACTCAGACACTTTCTCCCCTGCCCTGATTCAAAAGCTGACTGCGGCAGCTCATCACCCCCCCCCCCCCCCGTCAATTACCACCACCTGGTAAGCGCACTGGCCCATAGGTCCAGCTTGATCATTACACCAAAGGTAGCACATTCTCCAGAGTAGCAGCCTAATCCCCCTGCCATACGGGCGCTTCCACAGGCCATTTATCGAGATCCTTCGAAATTCTCAATCGCTATCGAACTATCCCTATTCCACCATGGCAGCGGCGGCAAGAGAAGCTCAATCGCCATCGAGATATTCTATCATCACGCACCAATGTGCTGTGGCGCCCCCGTCTTATCCAACAGTTTCGCGATGATGCTAACAATCAACCAACACATTTAAACAGAAAAAGGTAAAAGCACTGTGTTTGTTCATCACAGCAGTATTAATTAGTTTTGCCATGAACCTCGTTGCCTCGGGCAAGCTTTAAAGGGACAGTGAGGAGAGCTCTATTATTATTTTTTTACAGCAAAATCCGATAGTTCGGCATTTCATGGCTTTGTTGGCACTTGGCCGGCAGCGAAAGATGCATTTACTGCTAAGAAAGTTGGATTTGAAGTTGAAAAAGTTTTCCCGCCGCTCTGATTCAAACTTGGGATTCTCTTATGACGACACAGGACTAAGTGACGTGAAACGTGACGTGCACATGACGTAACGCAGACTCTGTGATTTCTGGCGGCCAACAGTGCGGCCTGGCAACAGCTGAAAAGAAAGCTACCGCCGGCCGCACGTTGAAGGCATCTATCGGCTACTGCGGCCGTCGCTACCGTCGCTTCGTTTACGTTTGCACCGTTGTTTTGCCAGCGTTACGATGAATCCCGTTCTCGAAGTCGTCAACTAAGTTCTAGCAAATAGACACCTTTAGCATACCGTGTACCTTCTTACCGTTAGCGGAATACCGGCAGCCCGCCTACCGCCGGTGATCAGGCGCTGATTGGTGCCGCTGCTGCAGGAGCGCGCGTAGCTGCCGGGTAGTGGCGCCATCTGGCGACGTCAAGGAGATTTGCGCATGCATTGGCTGCGCCTCAGTGATTCGTAGCTTCTCGTGTTCTAGTGTTGCTATTGGTTCTAGCAACACTGTTTTGTCCTATGACGTCATCACGCTTGTATTTGCGAGTTTGGCCTGTGGCGGCGATACCTGTATTTTGGTTCTTGCTCTTTTCTACGTTACAAGAGCTTTGTTGCCAGTATCAGTGGCGTTTTTGTAATCAGGAGCTGGTATTCTGTCGATACAAGCCAACTTCAATTTCTCCTCAGTGTCCCTTTAATAGCGTTCATGCACTTTGAGGGAGCTGATGTTGCTTGTTTTTGTATCACTGCTAACAGTGGTATTGTGCGTGTGGGATAGGTTGCGGAAAATATCTAGAGCCTCTGGAGGAGAGGGCGAAAGGTTGACGCTGCAATTCAGTGGCGATAAGTCAGGTATTATATAGGGATTAGAGGGGAGACCCGCTATAAATACAAGGCACTACGTTAGACCATGTGGAGAACTGTGAAGTACCAGGTCATGTGACTAAATGAGGGGAAGCTATGTGGAGGAGCAGAAAAGAATTTCGATGGACAAATGGGAAAGGAATTCAGATATTATGAAGCGCAGTTTGTTTAGTTTTTTAGGCTGTTAGGGGAATTGTAGGTTAAGGAATAGAATTTAGGTCAGTGGCCTATATTCGGCCGGGACTATTTGGTCGGCAGTTTTTTTTTCAGTGCTTTTTTTTGCGTTATCTTTTAGAGAAATAGCTATTTTTTTTCTAAGTGATCGATCGGCATTTGCGGTAGGCAGAATTTTATTTTATTTGTGCAAGTGTTTTCAAGTATTTTTTGTCTTGAGCCTGTAGATATCTTAGCATTTGGTGGAAGCAATAACCGAGTGTTGCTAAGATGGTTAAACTACTGAAGGTTAGATGTATGGAGTGTGAGGCGTCGGTGAATTTAAAAGAAACCTGGTTCGAATCGGTGGAGGAGGCCGAAGGCGCAGATTTTATGTGAAAATTTTGCGTATTAGGTGCCCGACTGGACAGGGCTGAACAGGTGAACAGCAAACTAGTGCTAAGGATGGATGCTCTAGAAACAAAGTTACAGATAGAGAGGGCAGAGAAGCGCAAGCTTCAAGAACAGCTTTGTCAGTTGGAGTCAAAAACGGCTGACACCGCCATTGGAAGCCACAATGGCGGGCATTCCAGCGCCAGCCACGTGGATGGGGCTTGCACTGGCATGGACAGCGATAAGCCAATAGGTCAGACATGTTCAGGCAGGAACAGCTACGCACAGGTGGCAGCTGGGAAGTCGAGAGGCGATACTGAGAAGGGGAACGACCTAATTCCAGGAAATGAGGTCACAGTCGCTGATAAGAGGCAGCAAGATCCGGAAGATAGGAGGGAGGGGCAGAGTACACTAGTGCTTATCGCTGGTGACTCAAACGTGAGGCGCTGCAAAAGACCTATTCTGGACCGTGTGAAGGGTGATAGGCGGGTAGCAGTCAGGGTGTTTCCAGGAAGGACAATGGACGATGTTCTGAGAGCGACAAAAAGTGAACTTTCCTAAAATGTTGCAAGGCGTAACTTGGTAGTGGTAGCGGCGGGGCCAAATGATGTCCTTAATGGTAACGCCGCACAAGTAGGGAAAAGATTAGCTGAGGGAGTTGACGGTATAAGGGCGATAGCACAGCAATTGCAGGTCGTGGTGTGTACAGTGCCGGAGGTACAAGGAAGGAATGTAGAGGTTGCTAACGACGTTGTGAATCTTAATCGAGAGATAGGCAGTTAAGCCTCGAGAAAGGCTTTGAGGTGGTAGACATAAACAAGGAAGTGCACAGAGTAGGTTTGGGCAGAGACTTTGGACGAGATGGCATCCATTTCAGTGGAAGGGTAGGAGAAGACATAGGCTGGCGCCTGAGAGGCCGAGCGGTAGCTTTTTTAGGGGCTCCACGGTGGCTCAGGGCGTAGGGGTATGCAGAAGCGATGTAGTAAATGTAACAATGGCGGCTGAGCCCAACAAAATGGCCACTAGGAGGCCCAGAAAGAAAACTACGAAAAAGAAATATAACGTCAAGATCAGTTACATAAACATGCAATGGGGTAGAATGAGAGCGAAATGGCTAGAAATAGAACAGCAGTTAAAGGACGAAGCAGTAGGTGTGTGCGCTCTATGCGAGACACATCTGAGGGATCTAGAAGATCCACCTTTAATCGATGGCTATGTCTGGGAAGGGTGCAACAGAACAACAACGGAGAAGAAGGGAGGAGGAGTAGGTATGCTGATACATCAAGGAACAAATTGGCAACGAACAAAATCAACTTGCAAAGAACATGTCTGGGTATCAGGTACAATTGCTGGCAAAAGGACATGGCAAGGGGTAGTTTATTTAGGGACCGGGGACAAATGCAGGCAAGAAAACAAGGATCTAGTTAAGTGCCTCAATGACGATATACAGCAGATTGGAGACGGTGTCGATAATATTGTAGCGCCCGGCGGCGCTGGCGCTGAGATCGGCGTTCCCGCGCTAGAGGAAAATAAAGATGAACAGCGCGTGCTGGGCGCGCACACCCGGCACGGGCAGTCCGGAACGAGAAGCCTGCCACGCTGGTCGTCTTTCTGTGGTGCTCCGCTGCGACCCCGCTAATACCTCAACAGTGGTGACCTGGCGAACCGTGCCTTCTATCTCAGCGGCGTTCCAGCATGGCGTACTGGCAGCACCCAAGTTTCGACCCGCCGCTCCCGGCGTTCCGGCCTGCAGGCGTCGGCGGGTGGTTCGCCCAACTGGAGGCTGCGATGTACCTGAACGGCATCACCATCCAGCCGTTCAAACACGAAGTCCTTTGCGACATCCTCCCGCCCGACCTCCTGCGTCGGCTCACCTACTCTGCTTTCGGCGGCCGGCCATACGATGAGCTGCGTGCGGCCGTCTTGGCGGACTTCGGCGCCTACTACGTTCCGCCGCCGATTTACGACGCAGCGGACCCGTTTTCGCCGCCGCCAGCCTCTGGCCCTGCACCGGCCTCGCTAGCGCCCACGCAGCCTTCATCAGAACCCGGCCCGCCTCAGCAGCCCCTCGCCGCATCGCCGCCACTCCCGTCCAGCGTCTCCAGCCCGGCTGTCTCTCTCGACGCCACACCAGGTGGGATCCGCACGAGCTTCGCCTCGCGTCCTTCTCCCACTACTATCGTACCCGCGTCTCTGGCCCTGCCTCCTTGCGCTTCAGTGGCGTTGTCGCCAGAGCCTCCTGCAGCCAAGGACGACTCTGCGGCAACCGCCGTGCCGAGGCTTCCGGCATCTCCATCTACCTCGTCACTACCGCCAACAGCTCTGCAGGCCTCTGCTGTGAGGTTGACGCCGCCACCGCAGCATATGCCACATACCAGCCCCACTACCCTGGCGACCACACCGCCTGCCCACGAGGCCCCACCCCCAGCCCTCAGTACGGTCAACCGCTTTTCGGACTCTGACCGTGGCAGCTCGACACCGCCGCAGCAAGCGTCTGCTTTGGTGCCTGACTTGAGCCACCTTCGGCACCGCATGGTCGAGCTACCCACACCGAGTAGTGCAGCCACTGTCGAACCACCACCTGTGTCTTTTGCTGCCAGCCAGCCATCTGATGTCGCAGTCTCAGCTGCACGGCCTGTCACTGCAACAACCTTTTTGCAGCCACCTACAGCCGACCATGCTCACACGCGCATCATCCCTGGCCAACCGCTCCAGACTGTCGATCCCGCTTCACCCAAGCACCTGACAATGAGCCCCGCAACTCCCTCCACCATCGTCACGGCTCTCACCGTTGTGTCAACAGTCACACCTGTGCCAAATACTGTTACAGCTGCTGCTGTCGCAGCACAGCTGCATTCAGTCCATGGAGCTGTTTCGCCCGCTCCTGTGCTTGTGATCGTGTACTCGGCGCGTCAGATTCCCATCGGCATCTGCTGCAACGTTCCGACACTGATGACACTTGTGCCAGCGGGCAGCACTACAGTCGGTGCCGGCCCAATCATGGCCTCTCCTGCCCCGATGTCCATTGTCAGCTGGACACCCTGCATCATTCGCCCATTGCGCAGCAGCCAGGCTCGTCCACCTGAGCCCGCGCACTCCACCCGATAGCTCTTCCCGGCTCCTGACATGAACTTACTGGACACTTCTACTCTCTTTTCTTTTACCGCGCGCACATTCCGACGTTCCGTCTAGGCGGGGGGGCCCTGTAGCGCCCGGCGGCGCTGGCGCTGAGATCGGCGTTCCCGCGCTAGAGGAAAATAAAGATGAACAGCGCGTGCTGGGCGCGCACGCCCGGCACGGGCAGTCCGGAACGAGAAGCCTGCCACGCTGGTCGTCTTTCTGTGGTGCTCCGCTGCGACCCCGCTAATACCTCAACAATATTTTGCTTGGAGACATGAACGGCCACATCGAGGATCTGGATGGATACACAGATTGTAACGGGAAGTTAATGCTAGACTTGTGTGAGCGGCACAACCTAGTTATTGTCAATAGAGGTATTTGGAAAGGAATAATGGTGCCGGGACTTACTTTCGGCAATGCGGTTCTGTGCTTAACGGCAGAAGTTCAGTCGAGATTACACGTAAATCAGAGAGCTGTTGGAAGATTAGCACTAGGCGCCCACGGCAAAACCACAAACGAGGCAGTACAAGGGTATATGGGCTGGGCAGCGTTCGAAGCACGGAAAGCTAAGAGTAAAATACTATATGAAGAACGCCTGAGGAAACTGGACAATAACAGGTGGGCAGCTAAGGTATTTAAATATTTATACAGAAGGAGCGTTGACGCACAGTGGCGGAAAAGAACTAGAAAACTAACCAGTAAGTATGCCGGTCATGAGGACGGAGAAAGAAAGAGCATTAAACGACAGGTTAAAAACCTCGAAGTTAAAAATTGGATGAATTCAATGGAAAACAAACATAGTGTACAACTATATCGATACTGGAAAAGGCAGATCAAGAAAGAATTTTGCTATGATAACTCAAGAGGCAGTGCCCTACTTTTTGAAGCTAGGTCAGGGTGTCTTAGAACGCGCAGCTATAAAAAGAAATTTAACGAAGATGATGACATATGTGCAGTGTGTGGTAGATCTGTGGAAACAATTGAACTCCTCATAATCAAATGTGTTGATATCCATCCGGATGTCGCTGCAGGCACAGTCACTCTTCCTGAGGCCCTAGGGTTTAAAGATAACGTCATGTAAATAAATCTACAGTGGAAGTTAGCAAAAAGCGATCGGAGGATTGGTAGCTGAAAAGCAGAGATGTGGCATAAGGTTAGAATTCTAGGAAACCGTAGGTAAATATGATGGCTAATCTTAATGAGAATTGCCAACACAGTAAACAAAAAATAATAAAGAAAGAAAAGCTGAGCATGGTGGCAATTGCCACCACCCCGTTTCAAAGGGGGCGCTCCTATCCATCCATCCATCCATTCATCCATCCATCCATCGTCACAGCTGCAAGATCAGGGCTCCAACTTGTGCCGTCGCGAGGCGAGGCCGCGCGTGGTGGCTGCTGCCTAACTCCTGCGCCCGCCGCGCGCGGCGCGCCTTTCAGCGCTCTTCATCACACACCGGGATAACGGTAATCTACACACTACCACTTCAGCATTGGATTGGATCGGATTAGATTGGATTGCATTGTATTGGATTACATTGGATTACATTGGATGGGATTGGATTGGATTGGATTGTATAACCGATGCATCACCACAAGTCTACCCACAAGCACCACCACCAGCTACACTACAAGCTGTACCATGGCGTAGGTACGGATATTGCTTTCGCAATTACCCTGCTTAACCAAGCTAAGCCACAGCCATTTTTTTGTGTCTCGCGTCTGAGAAAATCATGATACTTCTTGGGGTTGTCCATCCTCCTTGCAGCTATGTGCCATTTCTCTAGAGGACAACAGGACTTTCGGGGTGCACTTGAATGACACTAATATTTTGCAGGTATGATCACGAGGATCCACAGTATGCACAAGACTTGATTATTATAAATGTCTGAACCAATGACAGGGCAAAAATTAAGGAACGCCTGGACTGACATTTTTTATTTAACTATAACCCCAAGGGACGTCGTGCGAGCATTTCACATGGCGTGAGAGCGACAGATACGCTTATAGGAAGAAATTTTCATAAGGGATACCTTTTTTATAGATAAAAGTTGTTTTAGGTACCCCATCCGCGATGGCCTCGAATCCCGTCACAGACGCAGCTCGATCTACTCTGCAGTAACCGACTCGTGGCATCGGTGAGGCCGACGTGTCTTCGTGTCTGCGTTTCGCGGATACTCCCTCTTCCTCCCCTGACCAACAGCCCCGGAGCGGCGCATATTCTGGACAAAAAAGCAGCTCCTACGAGCAGGACAGAACACCGCGCGTTGCTCTGCGGCTGGTACTGTCCATTTGGACTCGCAGACACCGCTGCAGGTCGGCTTCAAAGAGGGCGTTCCTAAAATGGCATGGCTAGCATGTCATCATCGTGATGAGCCTGACAACGCCCAATGCAGGACAAAGGACACTTCCTTATCTCTCCTATCAACTCCGGCTCGTGCCAGCTAAGGCCACCATATCCGCACAAATTTCTTAATCTCATCCGCCCACCTAACTGTCTTCCGCCGACCTAACTGTCTTCTGCCCCTTGCTGCGCTTACGTTTTCTTCCTATTCAGACCGTTACCTATAACCATCGATTATTTTGTCAACGCTGTGCTAGATCTAGCGGCAGTTTTGTGCGTCAACCACTCTCCGTCGGTGCAATAAAGACTCGTGATCGCCGTTTGAACTCAATGCACTGAATTTATCTGGGATCACTGTCCTTCGTCACTCCTTTCTGAATTAATTCCACGCTCAAAAGGCAGATCGGCGACCGGCCGGCTCTATAGGAAGCCGCGGCCGTTGTACAGGCGCCCGCTGCTCCGCTGTGCAGGCCGCTGCCAGTTCGGGCAACACTTTATCCAGGGACGGCGCGCTCTGCAGCAGCCGGTGTTTCGCCTCTGGTGCTGGCCGCCTCTTCCGCCCCAGCTGGGCGGCCCCTCAAACTCTGCGGCACAGTGATTGCCAATGTTCGAACCCTCACGCACATGCGCACGCATCCACACGCGGCGCTCTTTGCTACAGCTGCAGTCTGGCCTATGCTTTTCGCCGTCTTCGAGGCATCGTTCTGCCAGACTCTGTCGTAGCGGCATCCGACCGCTATCGGGGTGAGCATTCCAACCGAGCGGAGATGCATCGAGAAGCAGCGAAGTCCGTGTACAAGCCCAGAGCGAAAGACGCCCGTCCCTTTATTGCAGCCAAATGTATACGGGCAATGACGTCACGGTTCTCACGTGACTCGAACGCAGACGCATGTTAGCACATCCCCCTTTTTGGACAATATCAGAAATCCCGTTATTACATTTGAGACACTCACTACATCACAGGCAAATGTGCGAACTTTACAACCAGGTAACAAAAGCTTTGTTCAGTTCAAAAGAAAGAAACACTCCTCAGACCGAGAACACGCACACACACAAGAGATCACTCATCATATCCCCAGCGAACGGGAGGGCGAACTTCTCTTCCCGACCTGGTCACCGTGACTGGAGCCGAAGGCGTGCACCTGGCGTTCGGCTTTTGCCTCGGCCGGACAGCTGTTTACACTGGCAGGGGCGTCCCTGACTGACACACCTGGCTCCTCCTGACCATGTTCATTGGGGAACCCATAACTTCCTTTTGCTTTCCCAACAATTGGAAAGCGGTTTAACATTCGTCGATTACGGCGCAACAGAGCACCTTGTTCTGTGCGTACTACGAAGTACCGCGGGGTAGCTGGAGCACAAACTACAGTGGCCCTGGTTTTCAAGTCTTGAACCCACACAGGATCACCGACCTTCAACGGAATGAGATCCCTAGCACGATGACGTTTGTTGTAGTAACGCGCTTTCAATTTTCGATTCGAATGATCCTTAGCTGTAGCATCAGTCATTCTACTCTGTGATGCGCCCCGCAGCTGAGGTGCCATCGGAACGCTAGTCCTTAGGCGTCGACCCATCAGGATTTCTGCAGGACTGTAGCCCAGCACTCCTGGTGTCGCCCTGTATGCGAGAAGTGCGAGGTAGGGTTCTTTAGATTTAAGTACAAGACGCTTGGTTGTTTGCACCATTCTTTCCACTTCCCCATTAGCTTGCGGGTGCCTTGGGCTTGCAGTCACGTGACTGAAACCATACTCAACAGCAAAAGTTTTAAACTCAGAGCATGAAAATTGCGGTCCATTATCTGTGCCATGACGAGCAAAAACGCTCTTCATCCTTTCTATAACGGTTAGAGCTCTAGTTTTTTTTTTCTTCTATTCGTGAAGTCTGCCTTGAGGCATAAGTTGAGAAAAGGGGGAGTGGAATGTAGGTTACAGAAAGTTAAAAGAAGGAGTGTAGACCAGTTTCGGCGAGGTACTCGCATAGGCTGCTGGTGAAGTGATTGTCCATAGTCCACTTCACATAGTCCCCGTCGCGGTTCCACCACAGGCCGACCTCCCTGAGGAGCCGTTTTCTAATAGGGGCCGTCGCTGGGCAAGTCCACAACAGGTGCCGCACATCACAAATGTCCGGTGCAGCGCCGCTGTGAGGGCACCTGTCAGTTGCTGGCAGATATTTATCACCCCACCGATAACGGACAGATGGGGTCAGGGCCGCCCCTGCCCGAATCCGGCGCACTGATACCTCCTCCTGCCGAGTTAGACTACGGGGGAGAGGGTGCGAACACGGAGGAATTAGAGCGCGTGTTCGCTGGCGCAGAGCTTGTGAATCGGAGACATGGGACAGGAACGGATCTGGGGGAAGAGGGGAAGGTGGCGGGTCGTCTGATGTGTCAATGTGAGTCATAGCATCTGCTTGAATGTTATGTGGATCGTGAGCATGACCGCGAATCCAGTGTATGCGTACAGGACATGGGTATTTTGCGCAGAGTAGGTGAATTGATTGTGTAATCTGGAATGTGCGTCGAACAGCCTTAAGCTGTTTAAGGGCGGCGAGGGAGTCTGTATAAATATGAACTGCATTGAATGTGGGAACTAGCGGAAGGGAAGCAATGGCATTGTAAATGGCTTGAAGTTCCAATGCCAGGGGGGTACATGTATCTGCGGTGTACGTAGCACGAGAGTTGAGATGCGGATGGGAGGGACTATATACAGCAGTAACTCCCCGCTCTGCAGTATGTGATGCATCGGTGTACAATATGCACCCTTCAGGCAGATGCGCGGCTGATACCGACGGGGAAACAGTGGGGCGATTGTCTGTGAGCTGACAATACGACCACGGAGGGAGCGTCTTTAAACGATGAAGTTGTAGAGACTGTTTGCGAGCTGTTTGCCACCCGCTGGTCGATGAGTTCACTGAGAGTATTAATTTGGGCGAACTCCTGAAGCACGGGTATGGGTGTCAAACGAGGCAAAAATGTTATTGCGCGCATAGCCTCACGATTGATAGCTTCAAGGGAGTCCCACTGTCTGCGGGTGAGACGTTGAAATTGTGCCTGATATATTATCCGTGGCTGAAGGATAGAGCGCACAAGCTGGCGGGCCGTATGAGCACGTGCGCCACCAGATCGCATAGCTATGCGACGAATCAGACCTATAGTAGCGTGAGCTGATTTATGTGTGGCCGTCAGCCAAGGGGTGCCAGTCCCAGAGGTATGAAGGAGGAGGTCAAGAATACGAACAGTTTCTACCTGAGGAATCGGAGAACTATCTACTGTAAAGTTTAAAGGGACTGCTTTCCGTAAGCCGGCTTTGTTTCCAATGCGAATGAAACATGACTTAGTAGGCGAGAGCGTTAGACCCAGAGGTGGGAGGCGAGGTGTCAAGACATCTAGCGCATGTTGGAGGGCCGACTGATGGATAGACGCATCTGGGTGACAGCACCACAAGGTTATGTCATCGGCGTACGCAAGCACACGGATAGAAGGGATGGTTTCTAGGGCTCTAACAAGAGGAATAAAAGCCACATTGAATAATGTGGGGGCGAGGACGGAGCCCTCGGGCACTCCTCTATTGGAAGTGAAGTTACCAAAGGGCTTTCCATGGACCCGTACACTGAAGGTTCGATTTGTTAAAAAGGCGTGAATGGATAGGAGAAACCGGTGAGGGAGACCAAGAGTTTGAAGGGAGGCAAGAATGGCAGAGTGAAGGATGTTATCATATGCCTTAGTTATGTCTGTCGCGATCACCGTTCGAACGAGGTGACTCTGCGGAGAGTGGTGAAGCTCGTCAGTAGCCAAAGTAGCAAGACCATCCTCCGTTCCAATTTGGGGACGGAAACCTATTTGGGAATCTGGGTAGCAATCGTGTGATTCTAGCCACCACGACAAGCGTGCGGCGAGAATGCTTTCGTAAAGCTTGCAGATGGTAGGCGTGAGAGAAATTGGACGAAGGGCCGAAAGAGATACTGGAGGCTGACCTGACTTGGGTATTGGGACCACAATAGAATGCTTCCACTCTCCAGGGATGACACCAGAACGCCACACTTGGTTGAAAGTATCCAGTAGGGTTTGCAAAGCAGACCCATCCAAGTTACGGAATAAAGAGTTTGGTATGCCGTCGTGCCCGGGAGAAGTGGTAGTCTTGAGGCGTTCAATGGAGGCTAGCAATTCTGCCATAGTTAGATCAGAAGTAACCTCATCGGAAGGCTCTGTAACCTCATCGGAAGGCTCTGTAACCGATAAGACTGGAGGAGATGTAGGGGTGCAGTCATGGTGTGGAAAAAACTGACGGGCCGCTTGTTGTGCAAATGTATCTTCGTCCACATTCAGCGCAAGGCGAATGCTTTCAGTGTAATCTGCAACCTGAGAAGGGCGCTTCATGGCGTGAAACACTCTCCAAAGATGTCGATTGCCCTGCGTAGAGGACAGGCGGCCACACCATGCAGCCCAGCGTTTCCTGCCTAGTTGCTTTGCATAACGCCGGATACGTGCGGTAGCTCGGTGAAGAGAGGGAAAAGCCAAGGGGTCTTCAGGGTTGCGAGAAGCATAATGATCGGCCTGGCGACGAAGAGCCCACAGATTCAGGAGGTGTATGTCCGGGTTTGGGTCGTCTTCATTTACAGTACTGGTAATAGTATGAGTTGCAAGAACATCAGAGAGGGTAGACACTGCTGAAGACGGGTTGAATGTTGATAAACGATTGTCAGCGCGTACAGAGTCCCATGATGTTATGCGTACGGTGCGGCGTACTTTCCGTAGACGCGAAGGAGTGAGGGAGATAAAAATAGGGCAGTGATCACTACCCCAAGAATCTGATTCAACATCCCAATGAGGGTTACCGGGCCCTAACCACCAAGTCAAGTCAGGTGAATACGGGCCACCTCTTGGGCGGGTAGAAGTATTCGGGTGGTTTAAAAGTTGAAAGGAATTATCTGAAAAGCTGCCTTGGATGTGCGCACCCCTTGAGGAATCTGCTGGGTAACCCCACGAAGTGTGTGCGCCGTTGAAGTCTCCACCAATTAGAATAGGGATACCCGGGTTGGTACAACGAAGGAAACGTACCCATCCAAGATTGGGAGATGCGGAGCTAGGACGGCCATAAAAAGAAACTAGAATAAGAGGGGTGCGTGCTGGTTTAACAAGAAGGGCGACGACCTCTTGACGTGTGTTGCACCACCGTGAAAGGTCTAGCGGAGTATGGGGAATGGAGCTGTGAATATAAATTGCAGATTTGAAGGCAGAAGAGCAATTTCCGGGTAGCGAGACAGATAATCGACCAGCACTAAACAGTGGCGATTATTGATAACGCACAAGTCAACACCAACTCTTTCCCATTCAAAATTCATAGTAGCCGTGTGCATCAACACCTCTGCATTCTGAGTATCACATCGCGCGCAAGTTTCACAATCTTTCGAACGCAGACGCATGTCAGCACAGACTCCACAGCACTGCGCGGCTTTCTGCAGAGTCTTTCGTCCGTATGCACGTGCGATCAAGTGACCTGGTAGGAGTCGTTGGAGCCATGGCAGCGGAGAGATGGTCGGTGGGGAGTGAAGGCCTTAAGAATTGTTGCGCGAAACTGCTGCGTGCACCGCCTTCGCAATGGCAGACGCGGTACAATCGCACCAACCGCAGTCGGCTCGTGCGTGTGGTAGAAAGCATCGCCAACGGCTAAACCCAGTCGTACGTTAAGGAGATGGCGAATCCTACGGACTTAGCGGTAAAATCCACCATTGGTACCGATCTAGCGCTGTTCGCTAAAGCAAGAGTGAGACTTTCGACTCAGCCGTGCCCGGGCCATCGCCGCCGCGGGGACAACTTTTCGTTGAATTGTTCGTGTTCAGCAGAAGCTTAACCGACCTATTGTTTGAGGCGAATGGATTGCAGTTCCCGTTCACGAGTAAAGCTGGCGTGCGTCCGTACGTCTTTTCGAAAAATCCGCTGGCCCACTTGCCACGATCGGCAAGTGGCAACCTGTCCACCGGGTTTTGGGCAATATCTCCACCGTGGCAGGCGGCGATTAAATTAATAGAAATAAATTCAACGCAACTGCCACCTGCCCATCGTTGCACTGCGCGTGAGCGCATTCGTCGAGAGACAGAGAGCCCCCCCCCCCCCCCCCCCGAGAAATTGTCCCTGCAAAAATGAGCCATACGAGAGCTCGGCGAGCGCAACCTGGGTCTCACAATCCCCAGCAGTGGCTGTGTCTGAAACTCACCAGCCAGGCAGAGGAGCATAATTCAACCGCTCCATGACTGCGTGAGCAAGTAGTGATATGAGGTCTCTCCGCGGTCTATGAATCTATGAAAAAGAAGAAGTGCTTGTGCAGGCGGGTTCTTTAATGGTAATGCATTGCATTCTTAAGGGTAGGTTAATCTTTGTCCAGGTTTTTTGTGCCTCAA
Organism: Amblyomma mixtum; assembly: GCF_055824585.1. NCBI lineage: Eukaryota > Metazoa > Arthropoda > Arachnida > Ixodida > Ixodidae > Amblyomma > Amblyomma mixtum. The sequence goes on from NC_143013.1 coordinate 184,876,426, forward strand.
TATTTTTTGCGCTCAGACAGCCTGTGTCTTATATTCACACTGAAATAGAATATGCTTGCACTATTGTGGACAGCGCGAAGCGGTCAATGGGATAAGGACGACGACAGGGCGCAAGCCTAGTAGCCACGAGCCGCGTGAGGGCAGCCAGGCGCGAGCAAAGAAGGAAAAAAAGGCAGCCAAGTGCAGTCATCTTGCGGTCTTCGGAAAAACAGCTGAACTCAACACGAGAAGCCGTCTCTCGGAGGTTCCTTCTTGGTTCAGAGCCCCGTCCTTGTTCGTGTCTCGGCGACCGCTGGCGGCCCGAGGCAGCCAGGAGGATTTGCTTCCCGCCGCCGACAATGCCACAGAACAGCGAGCGGTGCACTGCAGGTAGGCAACATCGTGATGGCCTGTTCAGTAGGGCGATGCGCAGTCTTCTTGCAACAGGAGAATACGTATGCAGGATTATTGTGCCTGCCTTTGGAACTATTTGTTTGACACTTAATGAAATGACTAGCCTTCACTATGGGAGCAGTCGGACACGGCCCCTGGTCAGAAACGACACAGTCTACGGTAAGAAGAGAACGCATGGGAGGCATTTGCAGTGTATACGACACTCGACTTGATGCTCTAAGGAAAAAAGCGGCTAATGTATTGCTTCCGATTAAATTTTCCATGACTGTGGCATCGAGACTTCAAAGTAATTGCTTTAACCTTCTGACGCACGCGCTCATGCAGGAGATACCACCAAGAAGAGCTTGGTGACGCAAGACATCGAGCTGCAGCGCAAGGAGCGCAGCTTCCAGGACTGCCTCGAGTATCTCATGCCTGTCTACCTCCTGCCTTTGGTCCTTGGTGACAAGGTGGGAATGTGCACGACAGCTCGACGACCTAATTAACGATATAGAACCTATAAAGAACGTCAAAAATTTGTCTTATTAGCGTACGTTATGGCGGATCTATCTTATGGCGTCTACTGCATGGTCCTTTCAGAGCTTTCCTGAGCGTACAGACTTTTTAGGTGTCTAAACGAACCCGGCAGATGATCACTATTAGTGCTTCCCGAAACACATCTAGCTGATGACCTTCCGGGATCTTCGGCACAGTGTTTAAATTGGCGCCATTGCAGGTTCGATAGCTTTTGTGGCCGCTCTTTTTTCGGTGTTCATTACCATCCTGAATTATGAAATGAATATTTGAAGCAGCCAGACTGTCAAGCTCACAGGCGGTGGCGTGACCACTACTACTACCCAGTAGAGCGGAATAATAATACGGGAGTAATCACTCATTGGCACCCACAAAATCGCAGCCATTCGACTACAAAGTAAAGCTATAGAGCTTTCACAGAAACTTCGTAATTAAATAAAGGGTGGGGGGGTTAAGCTAAACATTTGACAAAACATGGAATAGCGGGGAAACGCTTTCCCCCTTTTAGCAATCACGAACACCGCTTCTTGTTGTATTGAACGCAATCCAGCCTCACTCTACAAGCAGTAGTCAGACGCTGAAAGATCAACACATTTTCAGTGCCCTAAGAATTTAGTGCCGGATTCGCCAATGGTAAGGCCTCCGCCGTAATCAACTGAAACTGCTGCGCTTACCTGCGCACACAACACACAACAACAAAATAAAGTTTAACATCTTTATACACATTTTTTTTAAGAGAACAAACGCTATTTGTATGCAGAATGGTTGTGTTTCGTACATAGACGCGAATGCAGCACGTCTTCTTAAACCAGCCGGCTGAGCATTGCCAGAGCAAGCTGACAGACAATAAAGGCCTCACCTTTAGGACGCCGCAATGACCAATCTTTGGATAGACAGATAGATAAATGGAAGATAGATGGAGATTAAGAAGTCTGCGCGGATAGGGTGGCCACAGCTGGCACATGAGAGTGTTGATTGGAGAGATACGAGCGAGGGCTTTGTCCTCCAGTGGGCGTAGTCAGGCTGACGGCAATGATGATGAAAGTCCACTTGTTGTGCCCGACTTCAAGCCGTAAATTTCTTGGAGGCTTGACTGATGTGTGTTGTCAGAGCCTAAAAAGGCTTTCGTCGAAAAGGCGGATAACGATCGATCAGTGTCGTACTTGACAAGTCGGCATTAGGCGCTCTTGACGCGTTGGAACGGTTCCTTTCGGTTAGTGGCTTACGTCTCACAGCGCTCTCAGCTGGGTGCCACAGCAGCTGAGATATCTGACTCACACGGGTACTCCCCATCAACCTAAGCGCTGCGCCAGTGCCTTGGCATGGCAGCAGCGAAATGTGGGACAGTTTTCAGGTCTTCTTCTACACGAGTGCTGGCAGAGCTTTAAAGCCTGCAAATCTCAGTACTATGCGGCCACGTGTATGAATATTTCTTCTCAGGACGAGCGATTGCAGCTTTAACGTCGGTATAACTACATCCAAGACGTTTCTGAAAAGCAGTCAGTACTAAGATATTTCTCCAGCGACTCGTTTCGGTGTTACTTCGTTCAATTTGCAGTTAAATTTCCTGGTTTTCCAGCCACTATGCAAGCGAGTTATTTAATAAAACTATTAAAAATGTCTGCCGGAAATGTAACCCAGTGGCGAACAGAGTGACTGAGTTCGACAATCGAATTGCGAGGAAAGTTATTCGCATATAAATTTTCTGAGAATGCAATAAGAATAACACACATGCGCTTTCACTTAGAAAAGAGGGGAACAGTGTGAAATAAACAAGTAAACCGACCTTAGCATAGAGCTGTTGTGGTCGTGGGTGTTGGCCAAAGGCGTCCGAAGTTGCACAGATTCTGTCCCGTGGTCACTGATGTATACGAGATCGTCTTACCGCTGTTTAGGAACGCAGCACGAGCCGACACGTATCTTGGCGTACACTGCGGCATCTTTTTTTCCCGCCTGAAGTGTTAGCGCACCCTAAAATACACTAACAGCTCCTTGCTTAAAATCACTTTGTTTGGACACCCATGCATCAGTACACACTTGTTGGCATCTTTTCTCATGCAGGCGGGCATCAGCATCTACTGCGTCGTGCTAACAGTGGTGGGACTCATGGGTCGCCTGCTGCCGGCGACGGTCGCTGCCATGTTGCCCATCGTCATCCTGCCACTGGGCGGGGTGTGCGGCGCGGACGGGTTGGCTGCCGAATACATGGGCGTTAGTACCAGCTTCGCCTACGGGCTGGACCAAGCACGCCCTTGCTAAAGATCTTTCAGTGTTTCACACTGCTCTTGACTCTTCGAGTGGCTCCGCTCACTTAATCCTATTCACAAAACGTTCCCTACGGATGTTGCGCAACTATAGAGGCGTGCAAGTGTATGTCACCTCTGATAACCAATGAAAATGCTCCGGCCAGTCGGGGAACTACACTGAATTGAGTAAAAAATATGTGATGCAATGCCCCAGGCTCCAGTCAAGAGATTGCGAATGTTACTAGTTCTCGAGCCGCGCTGAAATAGCATGAAGTTTCGGAACACCGGGACATTAACTTTGAAAAAAACCTCACATAAGCAGCACCCCCTTACTGCCAAACACAAAAACGCGTCCACCTCACGGTTACCAGCATTAGGCTGCCGAGAATCCTTGCTTATCGCATGACCTTCGGGAATGACTTCGGTTACAAGGCCGCACACATCTGCTCATAGGCGTCCTTCAGATTTGTACGCGCCCCTGATTAGGCGCTCTTGTCTAACCGTCCCGTCTGACTTATACCGCACTCTCCCTGCGCCTCTATATCCAACAAGTGCGCCTGCTCAAAATGCATCACTTGCATCACGTGATCGCGATGGCCCACGTTGGAGAGCACTTAAGTCATCCGTCTACAAACCTAGAAATCATCTATCGTCCAATGTCGGCGGCGTATTGTGCGTGGCAAATTGGATATAATACGTTTGTGGTTGTTGAAGGCCCGAAGCTGGCTGCCACATGGAGAGATAAGTTCTGTGGTAGTTAATACCATCGCCGTGTGAGGTAATTTGTGCCGGAACAGAGCCTAATCACGCGCTCTAGTTTTCGGAGCACTTCAGCGTGTGAACCAGTCAAGCAAAAAGCTTAATGCGTTCTTTTTTTCTAGCTGTAAAAAAGTGACTTGCTTGACAACAAAATTTAAAAGAAGGTGTAGTTCCCAGAAAGGAGAATGTTTGTGATCACAACGCTAATTGCGACGAAAAAATGTCGGGGAATATTAGGAGACAGAATGAATAAACTAAATAAAAGCACGTTACCTGTCTCGGCTTAATTTTGCGACAGCGTAAATTACAGGCAATCAATCTTTTAGTGAGGCAAACCCAGCGTATCTAATGTGCATGGCAGTTCACGTGAGACGTTCGGCGTGGTGCGTTTAAATTAGTGCTAGATTCAGACGTCGTGCAACGTGGAGAGCAATTTGGGGGAATCAACACGGGACATTTCGTTGGGGAAGCTCCTTCACGCGGGCATTGCGCACGTTCCAAGGCTATGTTTTCAAGCACAGCGTGATCTTTGCATACAGGCTCATGAGTAGGTCGACTGCTGAACCTCTCTTACTGCACTTCGTGCATTGTTAGGACGGCACTGCCACCTGCCCAGGGTGCATGCGTAGAAGTGCTGCGCAATCGCTGCTTGACCACTCTTACAGCAGCAGGCTTCCATGCGCGCTTCCCTGTTCAAATTAAGTGGGCTCCACAGTGTATCTGAACGACACCGCACTCAATTCAGGACAAAAGCATTTTTGAACGGGAAACCGCTTGTGAAAGTTATTTTTTCGTAAAATGTAAGATGTCACTATAACAATCGATATATTATATATTATATTATTATATAATATATTATTATAGGTATAATATAATTTTCTATCAAGTGTCCCAATCGCCAACAATTCCAGTCTTTTGTCGTGCTCGCGTATGCCTTCTTTCACGTTGATATTTAAAGAAGCTGTTATTCTCAAGTATATGTGGAGTAAAGAATTTTGCCTCCCGCATGTTCCCGCTCGAACGCTACGTCCGCGCGATAGTGTTATTTTGTCCAGAGTACGGACAAGATACGCTGAACGTGTACGTGCTTTCTATCTGCGAAGTGTGCAGAGCGACTTAACAAATGACGTTTTCCCTTTAAGCAGCCGCAGAGACGTGAAGTCTTATCTTAGATTTGTATGCTTCAATTTTTAAAAAAAAAGAAAAGTACAGTATTGATTTTTTTTCTTTCTCTCATTCTGTCTCGTTTTTCTCCCTGCCTATTCCTTAGTTTCACTCTACTTGCTTTGGGGATGTAAGATGAAAGTGCCGTATGCTCCTACTTGACCCATGCTGACTGGAGCTGCCCCACAAGCGCTCTCGTGGCTTTGACAGGCCTGTATATGTGTCATGACATTGCAGCAATAAAAACTTTATTGTTGTTATTATTATTATTATTAATATTATTATTATTATTATATCCGCAGGTCACGCGGCGGCAGTGTCACATTTTTTTAAGTGATGTTCTTGCTTGTATAATAGGCATTCCCCATTGGTTTTGTATGCCAGTATGAACTGTTCGATGCGGTCGATAGAAACACTGTAAAGAAAGATTTTGCGACATGTCAGAAGAATGGACCATTACTTTTAATGATTTCATAAGAATATCTTACATTTTTCCAGTTTACAAATTTTTTTCACGTGAATGTCCGGCATGCACTGTGTAGAACTACTGAAACTGGTTTTGAGCACAGAAGTACAGCACAGGAAGGAACGAAGTTGAAGGATAGAGCGCTGTTCCGTCAACTTCGTTCCATCCTGGGCTACGCTGCGCCTAAAACTAATTCCAATAGCGCATCAACTAGCCCGCAAAAACGTCCTCGCTACAAGCAGTGTGTACATCGCACATATGCGTTTCGTGTAGCTAAGCTGCAGAGTTCACTTTCCGGTTCATTTCTGCAGCCCGGAGTGCTGGTGCCTTCCCTGCTGTTCGCCATTGCCATCGTGGGTGACGAGACGACCGTGTTCTTCCGCCTCTGTCTGTTCACGCTGGAGCGCTACGCCCTGCGTATGCAGCCACTCTTCCTGTACATGCAGCTTCTGGTGTTCACGCTCAGCCTGATCCTTCCCAGCACTCTCATCGTGGTCTTCAGCGCCGTCTTCATCGATCGCTTCGTCAGCACCGTCCACGACGAGGTTCTGAGCGGCGACCAGCGGATCCATTCCAGCAGCTGGACGCAGAACTACTTGGAGGAGCGGAGGCGTCCGCGTAGTGGCCGCAAAAGCAGCTTCAACGCTTTCGGCAGGAAGGCTCGGAGCGTGTCCCTCGCCAGCGAGACCACGATCGCCAGTGAGGCTTCCGGAAGCAGCACGGTTGTGAAGAATTACAGGGTGTTCGCCGCGTCGCCACTTCTCGGAAGATCGAGTGCTCCGGGAACTCAAGATACTGTGAGTAGGAAACCTGTGGTCATGCTTCATGTGTAATTGCCATGCATAATTGTTTACAATTGTTTGCTGCTAAGTTAGCCGTCGGATGTGTGTAAAAAAGAACAGAAAACGTAACTAATTGATTTTCGCGGTTACCGAGGAAGCCTACAACCTTTTAATGCTGCATATTGCCGAATGCGACAAGAGAAAATTGAGTGCAAGACGTTCTTGCGGCCAATCAAAGAGTACGCAAGTGCAGTGTGAAGTCCACATCAAAAGGGTTTAAAACGAAAACTGGAAAGTTTGCAAAGGATGTCAGCACGTTTTATATGCTCTAAATACCGCCGCACTGATTCAGTCACAGCAAAGCTAAAACAGTGTCAGTAGAAATCAGTAGAAATAAGAACAAAGCAGAAATTGAAACATTTTTCTGTGGTAACGAATGAAAAACTAAAAGTTAATGAACAACACTATGTTACACCTCCCCTGAAGCGTTGCCCACGAAATAATCACAGTAAGGTATTAAAACCTATTATTACACGTACTGACGTCTATCGCTACTCTTTTCCCTATGCAGTAGAAATTTGGAACCAACTACCAAGCGACGTTGTGGACCAAAGAGATGTAGAAAAATATGAGATAGGTGTGAATACGTCCTGGAGGATTGCTGTGCAAACCTGTAATTCTGTGTTATTAAGTGTACTTTAGCGAAGAGAATTGCATTTGTATTTGTATAGGTTTCCCTTCCTTGTAATGACCCTCATACAGAGGGTTAACAGTATGAATAAATAACTGAAAAAATATTTTAAATGTACGGAGTAGCGCCACAATAACCGTTTAAGCGTTTTATGTGAAGCTAATCTGCGTTCGCGCTGCCTGCTTCAACGAAAATTCTCCACGATCTCGCTGAGCCTATCACCCTCCACCACCCTTATTTTGTCCTCACCGTCGCCGCGCAATTATGTGGCTACGATGCCCAGGTGTTCAAGGAGCGCTCCATTACACAAGTGGTCGCGCATAAAAAATGACTTCCCGCAAGATAATTCGCGAAGTGCTGAGGCTACACAGCGACGGTGGCCCTTCTTCGCCTGCTCTCTAGTTTCCTGCTTTCAATCCTGTTCAACGAGCGTTAGGTTCGCAGGCGGTGGGGTTCTTAATGCAAGGCGGTGTTGTTTCGCGCCGTGGGATACGCTTGACACCTGCGTGGGGCAGTCTACACTTCTGCACACCGCTCCAGAGCAAGCGTTCATGCATTTTTGTGCAAGTCGCAAAAAGTCACCATTTCGAGAGACAGCCTATTGAATTTTTATCGAACTCGTTAGGCACCACGCCTATTGGCTTCCTTCCTTAAGTGTATGTACAGACACTTCAAATAAATGCTTTTTCAAATTTAAAGTAGGCTTATATCGAGAGCTGCGGGCGTGACAGACACGCCTGAACAATTTAATGCATAACTTTCCGATATGGTATTGTCGCTTTCGCCTGGTATTCGGCGTCTACAAACCCCGACATTACAGACGTGACTACCCCGCTGCCTATTGGCAGCGGGCTCTGGCAATCTGCGGTGGCAGTAATGTGTGTGACATTAACTGACATGCCGGTTCCATTCAAAACTAATGAATAATTCAAGTGTTGAGTGGTTTTAAAATCAGGTTTAGTAAAATACGACTAGCAATATCGGGCACAGACACCTGAAACCATTTCTCGCAGGTTTTTCTAGTGCCGCTGCCGTAGACGCTGCCTGCCTTTTTGAAACGTTTCAAGAATTATGAAAAAGATGGGTTAAATCGTATATTAAACGCTAAATAGTTGCAAAAGGAAGAAAAATAGCGTCTGGAGTGCTTACCAGAAATTGAATAGCCCTTCCTATGGCTCCCAGTCCTATTCACAGAGTATGGTATATTTATTCCATGCGACTACATGCAGGCTTTCGATTTTGAACGCAGCGCATGGCACTAACGTGGTCTTTGCCATTTCTATAAATTTCTACCATAACCGCGAGTTCTACCCTTGCTATTGTTCTCACAGGCTAAGATCTGCAAGAATGTGCCAATATTCTGATATGCATCTCCGACAGTAGGCAGTCGCGTCAGCATCAGAAGTTTGCTACTGCAGCCATCATTCTCTACAATTAGCACAGCCGAAGGCGCTTTTTTTTCATGCTATTCACGCCCTCGGAATCACTTCTCGCTGTGTTCTGGTCCATTTCAACGACAACCGAAATATCCCTTGATTGTGAGCTGAGGGTGCAGAGAACTTATCTAAGCAAAGTGCTGGCGGCTGTTTTAAGAAGTATTTTGTATGTTACTGTCAATCTGCGATATTCTCAAGATTTTCAGGAAAAGCTGCCTACCGCATTTTTATCTCACAGAGGCGTTCCTAATAAATCCTCAGTAATACTGTGGCCTCAAGGAGCTCGACCTACACCAAAAACAATAGCATGCGCGGAAATTTTAAGGTGAATTTTTTATACAGTTTGTAAACTGGGGTAGGTGCTTGTCTTGAGGCGCGTCCAATGGGTTTCTAGTTCTTTTCTGAGCTGGCTGTCCTCACTCGGTGTTGTTCCAAGGTATCACAATACCTGAACATCAAAACCACCTGTCTCTGGTTTAGAGGGTACGTTCGGCGAAGGTATTTTCGATGGCTAATTCGAGTAACACCTTAGTGGAGGCATACAAGAAAACAGCGCTATGCTACATGACTGACACGAACCTGTGTGTATATCTAGAAACTTAAGAGTGAAGAGCCATCACCTCCGCAGGTGGACAGGAGGTTCCGCAAGACTTCCTTCGGAACGGTTGAGAGGTCAGCGCTTGACGACGAGAGGCCGTCCTACCTGCCCGTTCGGCGCATCCGCTCGTTCAGCGTGGAGCCGAGTCAGCCGTCCTCTATTCTCAAGCGCAATTCTACTCTTCCTCAACAACTGACACCCCCGTGTCCACCGTCCCAACTTCTGCCGCCTTCAGGGGCCATTGCTGGGACTGAGAGGCGAAGGAGCACGTTTCCGATGGGTGATTTCTTTAAGGAATTCGAACAAAGGATGCGAGGGGAGAGAGAAAAACAGGAAGCCCCCGGTGAGGCGCCTGTTTCGAGGCAGAACAGGGCCCCTTCTGTGGTCGCATGTCCGCCTACGCCACCAGTCCAACCGTCCAATGCGCCTGTTTCGAGGCAGAACAGGGCCCCTTCTGTGGTCGCATGTCCGCCTACGCCACCAGTCCAACCGTCCAATGCGCCTGTTTCGAGGCAGAACAGGGCCCCTTCTGTGGTCGCATGTCCGCCTACGCCACCAGTCCAACCGTCCAATGCGCCTGTTTCGAGGCAGAACAGGGCCCCTTCTGTGGTCGCATCTCCGCCTACGCCTCCAGTCCAACCGTCCAACTCAGCGACAAACCTCGAGGCCAGTGAAAGCAGTGCGGCGGATCCATCGCCAGCTGCCGAGTTCTGCAGACCCTACTCTTGGCCAGCGCCTAGCCCCTACAAAAGGGCAACCGCGAACAGCTCTTCACCTTCGGCCAAAAGCACCAACAGCGAGCGCCGAAGCGGTTCGCCTTCTCCCAGGATGTCCAAATTGAAAACCTCCCCGAAAAGGCGTCGTGTTCACCAGCGAGATTCCCTTGCGCGCGCCGGGGATAGCCAGCAGGTACAGGACGTAAGTACTAATTGACTAAGCACTGTGAGCCTTAGGTACGGGCCTGAGGTTAAATGAGGAACGAGTGCTCTCATACGCACGTGCAATTCGGTCAATGGCTTTCCTAACGCGATAGCCTTAAAGGACCTGTTCTCCAGAAAATCCAGTGTCTGCGTTGTCGGCGACAGCGTTGTGAGCGAAAAATCACAAGCATAGATCTGGCAGCTGGTGGTCCCCAGAGGTCAACCAAGGAGGCCGGTTGGCCACCTAGGTCACGTGACCTTGCGGCGTCATCACAACCTGCCCAGCGGATAGTGAGCAAATTGCTCATCGCTGCAAGCGGCAGTTAAATTATTTATTGCTCGCTCAGGAAGGGCAACCTGTGCCGCACAAGGCCCACCGCTGGGAGCACCTGCCACCGCAGGACAGTAGCGCATCGCTTAACCGCTGCGCCACTGAGCGAGAAGAGGTGCGAGGATTCCCAGGGCTGTGTGAATGTACAGTATACAATGACCAATTCGGCATAAATGGAAATTGACCCATTACGCTGTCGCGTCATGCCCTCAAGTGTTAGCTGCAATTTTTTGTTAGTTCCTGTCCATGAGGTTCCTTGACTGAACTTGGCCAGTCGTGGTGGGACGCAAGTAGACGTGCAGATTACGGTAATCGAGGCACTTAAATGGAGTATGGAGTTTTTGTATGGGGTGTGGAGAGTTTTTACCTATCCGTTAGTACACGGAGGTTCCAGGCGCGCCATGATGACGTCTCTGTGCCAGCGGAAAGCGAGAACGTTAGATTACCAGAACGTTAGATTACCGCAGCTGCTCTATCGCGTGCTGCGCACGTAAGGAGGCAGAAGGGTCCAATGTGGGCATGTTGTGCCTGTTAAGAGCAAAGCAGATCGCAGCTATTTGCATTTTTTCTTGTTAAGCTCAAAACAAGGCTGATTAAGTTGTTTCGCGTTGCTCCCAGCCAGGAAACGAGGATCAGACGTCCCTGGCCAACGGCGTGCCCCAGGCTGAACAATCTGTCCGTTGCTCCAGTCCGGACAGAACACGGGAATTGTCACGCGCGTCGAGGTCCAAGCAAACCATGGTGCGAGATACAAAGCTTGACGGCCATGTTGAGGAGCCGCCCACTCCAAAACCTGTGCTGAAGCCCGAGTCAAGGGTTGACTCTGGACAAGAATCCATACAAGAGAAGGAGTCGGAAGCAAGACGGGAGGTCCGCGGGGTTCTCAAGAAGCGGAAGCCGTCCGCCCAACCCAGCTTGGGTAGCCGCAGTGGAAGCGTGCCGAACCTGAACCCGCTGCCTCAGACATCTACAGTGAATGTGGTGGAGCCGCAGAGCGCCATCCCGACACTGAGTCCGCTGAGCGATACGAAGGCTCCTCTGGAAAAGGGTTCAAGTCTCTGTAAGCCGACTTGCCGCTCAGAGATCTGGCTTTTATCTTGGCCTTATCCTCATGACTTGACGACAGTGGTGCTCCCTATGCTCTTGTCGCCTCTTTCTTGCTTCACCCGCATTTAAATCGACGCTGCTTATGATTTCATCTAAAATTCTTAGTAAATATAAATTGCCACCGTTTTAGCTGCTCTATTGACATTTGTTCGGCAGCAAATGAACTATTTATGGCTGAGAATATCGAAATCAAAAATTATACATTTTTCCCGCCATTCAGATTAAAGTAATGAATTTAATTGCGGAAAAAGATTGTCATCTCCCACTAGAAGTAGATGCCAGTGTTGTTCAGCCCCAGGGATTCGCGGCGAAGAGGTAATGACGCCACCGTAATCAGGTTTTGGAAGTAGTTTGCGTCAGTGGTACCTGTGTCGGTAGGCACGTCTCTTTCTGCTTTTTGTTCGCGCTGTTTTAAGATCATCTGGCACAAATTCGCCCAAGCTTGTACAGTGGTACCTGTACTTGATCATCATTTCTGGTTCATACTGTTTCATTTTGAGTGAAAGTAGCAAACGTCACTGTGTTCCCAGTGCCTTCCCATCCATGCGGTTCCTGATCGGGAACTGAGTGCCGCTTGCGTCGAGTGCTATGCTCGCGCTGCGGTATTATGACGGATAAATGGAACGAGTGCAATTCTGAAAACGCAGGCGTCGTCCACTGCTGACAGGCCCTCAACCTTCCCATTTCAGATTTAAGCGGAGCAGAACAACAGACATCCTCCCTGCGGGTGCGAGCGTGAGTTGATTTCCACTTAAGCCTTGCTTCCGTTTACGGCCTCGCGAGACGGACAATTTCCGCAGGCTTACAATGGGTGTGCGGCCTGCGTTCATCGCCGGAGCCGCCTACACGGCCATCTTCGGGAACTTGGTCAGCTTGAACACGGTGCCGGCACGGAACTCTCTTCTCCTTGCCCTTGACTGGTAAGGAACACTCTACTGCGGTCCGGCTGCTGCGCCGCACAGCTTGCATGCCTTTCTTTCTATGATAAAAGTACTATCGGGGACAAAAGTGGTATACTCCACGCGGCGGGAGCCGGAGCAACGGAAAACTGCGTTGCAACGGCATCTACAGGCGCCATCTCGGACCCAGATCGCCAATCCGTGACCTTTATTATCAGCAGGCATGTCGCGTGGCTCGTTTCAAGGTTTAAAAAAATGCGCTGCTTCCACGACAAGTTATCCAGGCGCACGCGGGCATTTGATCGCATCATGACTGTGCGACCCCGACTCTCAAGCCATATCTCGAACGCGCGTTGAAAAAAAAAAAGACACAAAATGAAAAGAGGGCCACCAGATTGCTACTGCTGCGGCACCGCTCGGCATTTTGGCGAGAAAAAGCACGAAACATTGAAACGAGTCACGCAACATGCCTGCTGATAATAAAGGTCACAGATTGGTTGTCTGGGTCTGAGATGCCGGCTGCAGATGGCGTTGAAAAGCAGTTTTCCGTTGCTCCGGCTCCGGTCGCGTGGAGTATACCACTTTTGTCCCCGATAGTACGCTTTTGAAGCGATAGCTTCACTACGCCAGCCACTTCGCCGCGTCGAGCGTGGTCGCACCTCGGCCGTATGCCCGTGGCTGCAGCTGTGCGCCCGAGCCGCCGCAAGAGCCGTTGCCAGGCAACCGCCGCACCTGCGCTTCGCTAAGATCCCTGTGTTTTTCAAAGGTAGCGCAAACTCCTCCTCTCCTCGCCGTTTCCTCCTCTCCCCTCGCTCTCGGCCGCCATTAGTGAGCGAAGCTCGCGGCCGCTACCGTCTGCTTCATTTCGTATCGCGTGCGGCGCGTTGGAGCGCTTGCTTGAAACGCGACTGTTCTGGGCGCATTTTCACAAGGCTGTTCGTACGTAAAATAAGATAGAAAGCCTACGCTCACGCACAGCGCACTTGTGTCGCGATGTTTCTATGCTAGCTAATGGCGCCGGTTTACGGCGATAACTTAGCGATAACGAAAGCCGCGCGGGTTCTTCGTCACGTATGAAGCCTCGTCCAATGGGAGAGCAGAAAACGGCGAAGAATTAAGGAGAGGGGTAGAGGACGGGGAGGAAATTCTTTCCAATTTGAACAATGTTTTACGCTACCTTTGGAATATACAGGGGCCTTACGTTTCGCCGCTCCACCGCGCCATCTGGTATGAGTTAACTACCCATTAAGGGGACAGGGTAGGCCCTATACCTCCCATGTATTTTAGCCTATGTTTGTGACCCGTTTTCTCAGGATCTGTTAAAGTTAGGACAATCATATTGATACCGTTGAACATAGCTCTCCAAGTTCTCTTTACTCAACCAGAAGTATTTTGTAATAAACAGAGGCCTTTTTTTGTTCTTGTTTTTAGTGAACCTACTCATTTTTGGTGAATACAAGGGGGGGTACTGATTGACCATGATTGACCGACTAGCCCAACAACGTACGCTCTTAAACTACTCATTTTTCAGGGAAAAATGGGCAATGAATAACTTGTGAAACAAAATCCCTTGAACTAATCTTTGTAATCCTGGTTCAGTAGATGTCCCCCTACGCTGCAGTAATGTGGGCAAAAAATGATATTTCTAGCTGCTGCGGTTCCAGAGAAAAAGGGGCAAACGTTGCGAAAATTGACATTTCGAGATAAGTAGCTTTGAAGTAAATAAAAGCACTTTATTCCAACCCTGCACGCTATAAATGCATGCGGATGTATCAGATCAATAACCACCAGCCACGTAACCACCTCCAGAGTCAATCATTCTCGTCTTCGTTTGCTGCCTTGCTTTTCGGGCCTCTTTTGTAACCAGCTGTACAGCCCTCTGTGCAAAGTACAGTCGTCGCTCCCAGCAGCTGCACCTTTTGCTAAGCATCGTAAGGTATACACAATCCTCACGTTGACTTCATAGAGGCCCGGCATTGTATTTTTTGACGTCTCGAATTGATGCCAAGAAGAGCACCTTACGCAGTTGAGAGAGTAAATGCAGGCAGCGCCAGCTCTTCCTGCTGCGTTTTCAAGCTGCTGCAAGTCCCCACTGCACACTTTACACGCACAGCTTTCACGATGGCACACGACAGCATGTCAGTGTCAATCAGACCACGGTCACAAAAACTCGCGTTTATGTCATCCATTTGTGCTGCTGAGTGCGACAGCTTTGAAGAAGACGCGCACGCGGCGGCCGTTGCGTCCAGCATCGGAATGCGTTGCGAGGAATTCGTGCCATGAGGAACGAGCTTATGACGATTCCTGTGAACGCGCCGCTTTTGAAATAACTTCTTCGTGCTTTGTCATATTATGAACACTTAGAATCTAGCCTCAAAACAATAAAAAACCGATTTTAGCCATGAAAGCAAGCCGGAAGAGAGCCAAAACAACGCACGTTGCGAGATATGCCGGCAGTGTCTGAAAATTGTTTTGGCTAAAAACGGAACACTAGGTATTTACTGCTGTTGCCAGGAGAGCAATAACTATTCTGCTAAACATGGAGAAAACGGGCGTTTTTTTTCTGTTTTTTTTTTTCAACCTAGGAGACGTACACATCTCTCATAGGTGTGAAAGGAGGCGTGGTCGGTCACCACCTAGGTTTCGGAAAAGGTTAATTTTCGAGGAAAATAATTCGTGCACACGGAGGTGACCCAATGGGAATCGTAGAAGAAAGATTGGGAATTCCAAATATCGAAAAAGCAAAAAAATAAATTTTTTCAAAATATTTGCCTACCCTGTTCCTTAAGCCCGCCATCGGCAAAAGTGTTCAGTGCGCTATCTGGTATGACGTCATCTAGCCGCCCGGTGGGGGTACTTATGTAGAGGCAGTGTGCAACGGCCGCTTATCTATTTTTTCAGCCAGCATCCGCTTCGGAGGACGCGGTTGTTGCGAAGCGCGTCTTTACTCTCTTTTTTTTCTTTCCTCTCATCTTTCAACTCTCTTCTATCACATGGCAGGGGTGGTGGCTCGGCTTGAGCCAGTCGGCAGGCCCGTGCACTTTTCCTTTTCATCCTTCTCTCAGTCGCAACCCCAACCCGTGAGTAGACGAACCGTTATGGAGTACGAAGGGCCGTCTACGGCACTTGCGTGCTGGAATGAAACCAAACGTAGACGACGTGCCGAGGAGACAGCAGTAGAGCGCATCGAATTCCTGGAGAAATGCCGTAAAGGGGATGATGTGGGAGTGAAAGAGGAAGGAGGGGCCGTAATGAAGGAAATGAATTTGGGGAAAGAAAATTACGCAGTAACTGTGAATCCACATCCAGGGACGAAGATGAAGAAGGAACGCCCAGCGGAATGCAGCGGCGAAAGGCTTTGACTCAACGAGTTCCACTCGGCCAGCTGTAGCTATCACGCCACTCCAGGTTTAACCACAGCTAAACCACAGCCAATTTTTTCCACGATGTTCGACATGGTTTTCCGTGTTTTCGATGCCTTTTTCTCGAATGCTCGCAGCCACCTTGAAATTGCATGCGTCTGAAAGCGAGTGACAATATCGTCCCGGCGACAGCCAAACGCATGCGTTACTATCCCCCCGCCGAGCTGTTCCTTTGAGTGCAAAAGTTCGCTCAAATAAACCAGATCGTTTTTGAGTACTTCTGCGTGGCATCTTTCAGTGCCGCCTCCGCTGAGACAATACGCTGAGTGTTGCCTCACTGCGCAACACGACAGACAAGAGGAGCAAAATTCATTTGTGTAAAGCAGGGGGAGTTCTAGTCGGCACATCTGGCAACGCTCTTCGCAATACAGGATAATAATGCGGTCAACGGAGCAAATTCCGAAACATTACTAAATAGTACAGCTTATGAAGCCAGTTAGCTAATGAAGTTAGCTGCGGAACACATTCATCGTGTGTTCCGCAGGAGTGGTCTATGCTATCCCCTTAACGTGTGGGAAGACCTATGTAGGCCAGACTGGGCGCTGCATCAACGAGCGCTTGGGGGAACATGCCCGAAATTTATCAGATTTAAAGGATAAATATGCACATTTGGTAGCGCATATTATGGGTTGCGACGGATGCGAGGCACGATTGAGTCAGACTAAGATTCATGGCAAAAGCGCAGATAAGAAGGCACGTGAGTGTCTGGAGGCTTTTCACATAAGGAAACTTGGCAATAGGTGTGTCAGCACCCCATCTGTTTCACTTTTTTCGTCCGTGTTCGAATCCTTAGATGCCGCCCGTAAATAATCTTAACTTTTTTGTTTTTGTTTTGGTTACCGCTTGCTCATGTATGCTCGCTGTGATGGTCGCTTCGATATCTTTACCTTTCCTGCCCTCCTCCTTCTTTTTCAGTGAAACTTCACCATATAAAGGCGCTGCCTGGTTTCAGTAAAATTAGTTGTGAGTTAGCGCTTTGTGTCTCGTCCTTGTCTTTTCGTGGTTTACATGCTCTGGCGCTATTTTCTTCAAATCAAGTATGCACCAACTCGCCCAAAAAGAAGTGTTAAAGCTAATGAAGCTTGTTTGCTATGAAGCCCGTTACTTAGCTAAGTTAGCTCTTGTGGAAAGCCTTGCTCGATGTCGTCGCTACCGCAAGCCAGTGTGTTGTCTTCCATGCTCGCAGCCGCGACGACAATTGCCCCGTGAATTCGTGGAGCTGGCTTGCCGTGTCGCTGCCCGTTGCTGTGATCTGTTGCGCCGCCTGCTGGACTTCCATCTACTGCGCCAGTATTGTAGGATGGTGAGCCCCTGCAGTGGTCTATTCCTGACTCATACGTAATAAAGCTTGCCATATTGGAACTCTTATAATCGGTTTGGTATACCGTACCTCATATCTTTTTGCTGTGGTGAAAATGGCCTTTCGGAGATAAACTGCGTTCATACCTTAGCGCCTATTCGTTCAAGGTGATGCGCCTTTCCCTCTCTCATTGTCGGCGCTCCGAGTTGAGGTCATGTCTACGTGCCTCCATAGCGACATGTAGTTAGTGTGTCTGCAGTGAGCTCACGAAAATCAAAATCAGGACAGCTTGGCTCTAGCAATGCCTGTGACTCGCTGCTTAAGACATATAATGGCTCTTTCATCGAAAACTGTGAATATTTTTGAAAAACACGAGTATGAACCTCAAGATTTTTTTTAAAGAGGAGTTTGAGTAAAAAACCACTTCTTTTCGGCACATCACTGCTTTTATATCAGTTGATAAGTTTTCGAAAATGCGATTCTCGTCGCCACCACAAAATTACGAACTGAGTCTCTTCGTGAGCGGAAGTCAAATAGCGCCTAGCAGAAGTGCGCACGCTGCGGGACGGTCGAGGAAAATATATTTTTTGGTGATGTCAGGGGGTCTCCGGTCTGGGAGTGGAACCCTTAGTCCACGGCCCATATGGCCCTCGTGGCCACCGCAGCCGCAGCGACCAGCTGGCGCTGATCAACCAGGTCGGGCGACCAGAGGGCACGCTCCTAGCCGGATACATTCGAAACGGGCAGCTGAGGGGCTGACGGAACGGCCTGGCAGACCCAGTGTGGCATGCTTCCCGCATAGCGAGCATTTGGCGCGGTGGTAGCCCCTAAGGTTAGGGCAGGTGCCGGTATGAAGTTGGCGAACGGAAGCGGACTCCTCGCAGCAGAGGAGAGGGTGATCAAGGGAGTAATTGCGGCGCTGGGAGCGAAATTGGTCTAGAATCTCGGGGAGGACCCGGGGATATGGGGTCGAAACGGAGTGCTGGGTTAGAGGAGGCGGCCGAAGCAGAGTCAGCCAGGTAAGGAAAAGCGCCGACCCAGGCATGCGCCTGTTGATTTCCCTCCAAAGGCGAGTGACCCTAGGTCCAGACCAGAGTGCGAGGCGAATCTCGAGCAGGTACGCGACGGAGGACTGGCACAGCAGTGCACTGTGAAGAATACAGCGGAAGGGGCCCAGAATTCTGTGCGACCGTGGTGGAAAAACTGTTCTACGAGACTCCGAGCGGCCGTCCGCTTGGAGGTGCAGACCGAGAACGTGAAGATGGGGTACCAGTGGAATGTGTTGAGCGTGCAAGGCTAGGTGGCTTGGACGCGCTACTCCAAACGAGCAGTTTCAACCAGTGGCGAGTAGGTCACGTGTTCTTTTACTGCTCTCCGCTCTCGCCTGGGCGCCAAGTGGCAGGCCACGCAACGTGCACGCCCCTCGTGTGGTGTCAGCTAGTTAGTATAGCAGCCGGCGCATTTTGACTAACCTGCTGGAGTTGGATGAGGCGGTTTAACACTGGTATGAATGCGCCAGTAAAGCTGCAAATTAGCCTAGTTAGTTTTTCTTCTTTGGCTTCGTTATCGTCGGATACAACTCTTGAACGAAGCGGCATATATTCCTCAAAGGATGCCCTCCAAGCGAATGGCGTCAACCGATTTTGATAACGCGCCGCCGCACTTGCTCAGTGGTCATGCCACTTGGCTGCTGACCCGAAAGACGCGGGTTCGATCCCGGCCGCTGTGGTCGCATTTAGATGAAGGCGAAATGCTCGATTCCCCGTCTCCTGTGCGATGTCAGTGCATGTTAAACCTCTAGTGGTCGAAATTATCCGGAGCCCTCCGCTACACTAATCCTCGTAGCCTTGTGTAGCACTGAGCCGTTAAACCCTATAAACCCTAAAGCGCATTTTCATAACGCTGCTGTTAACCCCATTAAGCGCAGGTTATTCGCCTTTTATCTCCACCCTCTTCAGCTTAACGCTAGCAGGTACAAGAGGCTCGGTGAACAGAGAGAGGTGAAGAATCAGTGAACGAGGAGAATCGGTCGACGCCATTGGCTCCTTTGAAGGGCATTTCCTGCTTCGTCCTTGAGTTGTATGCGGCTATAGTGCGCTACTCATGCGCACTAATGCGTCCGGTGTTGTTCGTACCCATAAGTAGAGCACTAATGAAGTCATAAATGCGTTGTCGGCGAAGAATTTATTAGTGTGAAATCTAGTATGATTGCTAAAAACGGCGATATAAAAATTCAAATTCTATTTCAAAGTTGAATGTCAGGCTTCAGTTAACCAGCTTGCTAGTTCGCTCGTCACAGGTCAGTGACCTCACGAGAACGCTCTTTTAAGAAAACCTTATGTAAGAATATTAGAGCAGTCTTCGTGGAAGCGATGCGTTTAAAGGATGTGTATTGATTAGCGAAGAGCCTTTGCGACACTTTTACGAATTTGCTTGCGAGTTTACAATTTTTTTCCATAATCCGCTTTATCGACTGTAACAAAGAATGGGACCTTTTGTTCTACTCTAGCGATGAAGATATCGATGAACAAACGCACGAGGACATGTCCAGGAGCGCCCATGTTCGCCATCGGCAAATGAAGAGGCATACGTGAGTCACCCGAGTTTCTACAATAGGGTGCGAGGAGGCATAAAAAATTCTTTATGCTTCCAGCATGCGGGAGGCCTTGCTTTTCTACTGGATGATCGGCCTCCCAGTCGCCTCCTGCGCATACGGTATACGGCATCCTGAAAGGTGGGTTGCCTGGATTGGACGCCATGTCTTCGGCCTACATCCAAGAGTAGATTAAATGAGTGAAATTTCTCTTGAAAGGCCGCACGATGCAACTGACAACGCCGAGTTCAGAGACATGACTAGTAGCCCGATGCGTTTGCAGGCACCTGGAGGGCCCTTTACTGGGCATGACGCTGCTGGTACTTGGGGTTTTTCCTGGTTCATCGCTGCGCCGCTGCTGGTCCCACCGTGCGCTGCCCTGGCGTAGCTTGTGCTCGCGCATGCCTTGGAGCGTGATACTAATGCTGGGCTCTGTCATGGCCCTCACCAGGACTGTTCAGGTACGTCTCGTTCCGCAAACGCAAAAAAAAACATTCCGCGAAACGAGCGATTTTCGAATTCCACATGAAATGTCCGAAGTTTGTTGAGCCACATCACCAATGGAAACCGTGTTTTCGATATCCTGAAAATTGGTATGGCTAACTAACAACCAGCTACAAATGTTTAATTTGAGCCAAGCGCCTAACCCTGAACAATGAAAAGTTAGCTATTGCAGTTTAGTTACTCAGCTAACTAGTTGAAACGATTCACCTGTTTCTTAGTGTCCGCAACACTGGTAGTCATATGCCGGACAAACCATATTGTTACTTCAAAAGTCTATATTTAGCGGGCTTGCCTGAGGTACCTGCTATATTTTACCAGCATTAAAGGTGCACTGAAGAGGAATCTGAACTTGTCTTTTTGCCGCGGGAACTCGATCAACACGTTCCGAGCTTTCTTAGAAGCTGCGATTTACTGCCCTGTGTGGCCGATTTCCCCAATTAAATCGAATTAACGTCCGGCTCCCGCCTTTTTTTTTAAATTCTGCTTCGTACGGTGGCCGGAGTCGACCAACGCGTGGAGCGCCTTTCACCCAGTCCCGTGGCGGCTTGCCGCTTTGCCATCGGCGGAGTAATACGTAGTAGTCCGTAGTAGCAAATAGTCCGCGCGTATTTTTATTTCTTCGGGCTTATTTTGCGGCTATATTATCTGCGAATGAAACTATTTATTCATGGAAACCTAAAAAACAAAATAAAGCGAAAGCAAAGCCTCCACGGGACTGGGTGAAAGGCGCTCCACGCGTTGGTCGACTACGCCCACCGTACGAGGCAGAATTAAAAAAAAAAGGTGGGAGCCGGACGTTAATTCGTTTTAATTATGGAAATCGGCCATACAGGGCAATAAGTCACTGTTTCTAAGAATGCTAGGAACGCGTGGATCGAGTTCCCGCGGCAAAAAGACATGTTCAGAATCCTCTTCAGTGCACCTTTAAAGCAGGCGTTTCCCATTAGCGTACTTAGTCCTTACATCATGTGTCATGCGCGGATGCTTGCAGGAATACCAGCTGGTGGAGTTGGGCCTTGCGAAGTTGGACGACCACTTCTGGGCACGCCTGTCGACCAAGACTAGTCAATTCATACTGGTCAGCGTGGCTGCCGTCCTTTCCGAACTGGTGGTCGGTGACTCGATCGCTCGCCTTATGACTACCACGGTGGTCCGAGTGGTAAGAGCTCAGTCACCTTTTCAGTTCCAACGTAATGAATGGCGTTCATGATTTTATTAGTTTTTCTGGTTAGGAAAGTAGCCTGCAATTGGACTCATGTTTCCGTAGCTGTGGCACAGATTCAGTGCTCGGCATCAGGCGAGTAAAAGCTACGTGCACTCGCACCAAAACGCTTTTATTTTACCAGTTGCGAAACTTCCTATCAGGCTCATGTATTGATGACCGCCAGTCTAATTGGGCCAAAACATGGGAGATTAGTAGGCTTTCGCGATGCCAGTGAGCAGCAGCATGAGCTTTGTCCAAGGTAAAATCTTCTAGATTATTTATAAGCACACCAGCGCCTGAAACAAATGCGCTAACAACACTGCGTAGATATAGTTCAGGGAGCAGTAACGGATATTCAAAATTCCTGCAGTGCGCTTTTCTACGTAACTATGTTGCCAAAGGAAGAAAAGATGGCCCACTTCTCTATAAAAAATCTTCAAGGGGTACAGGACAGGCGCTTAGGGTGTGGATAGAATGCAAGAAGCGTATTTTGGAATAATCGAACAAAAAACTAGTCCTGCTTGCTTTGTTTCAGCTGGAAACTCATGGTCAGCCATCTTGTCTTCGGAAACAATGTTTTTCGCTAAAGCGCACTTATGAAATTTTGTATATCCCCTATTGAAGACCTAAATCAAGCAATACGTTTAAGCGTTTCTTGAGTTTATGCCGACATACGACCCTAGTTATTATTCTGAGCCACCAGCTGGCCACAACGACTATAGTCGTGTTTTGAAGCGGAGTTGCGCAACTAATTTGAGCAAAACGTTTTGGACCGTATGCCAAAGAAAATAAAATTCAGAGACCAGATTTATATTTCGCTTTGCGGCACAGTTCTGTGAAGTGCTATGGCTCCACAAAACAAGCTAAAACAGACGATCGGACTTGTTGGTAATCATCGTGACGAAAAAACGCAGACAAGACAAAGACGAAGACGCGCTCGTGCCGTCGTATTCCTTCCTCGTCCTTGTCTTGTCTGCGCAATTTTGTCAGCAAGAAAAAAAGGCCGATGTTTCACAACCCATCCCAAACCCGAAACCTCAGAAGTGGGATGCCATGCTGTCCAGCTCAAGCTAAAGGACCGAAGACAGCTGGTTCAGCGGGTGCAGCAACCAGCTAAGGCCATAGGTGCCCTGGACTAAGGGCCCCTCCCAATTCGGGGTGCGCAAAGCCATTCGTTAAATAAAATGTTAGCTACCTTCACCGAAATACCTTGCTGACGTAGAGAGAAAAAAACGGCCTGGCTTAGCTTATGGTTAAGCCTAGGATGCGAAGCATACCGCAGGCGGAGGCTGCGCGTCCGCAAACGAGCGCACGAGTTGAGCCCCAGCTTTCACAGCTGTTGTGACGTCATATCACGTGGTGCGCCGATGTAGGTCAAGGGGCAGCTACGTGGCCGCGCGCGGAGCAGCAAGGAAGAGCTCGGTTGTGCGGCTAGTATGCTTCGCATAAAAACGATTTTCCTGTGAAGCCGGTAAAGGGTGGAGCGTGCTTGCGCAGGCTGTTGTGACGGAGACCCCGGTCTCGTTCTACGTGGTGCCGGTCAGCCTGGCAGCATCCATCAACGTCATGCTCCCGGTATCCTTACCACTGCTGGTTACGCGAGAGTACCTCCACACGAAGTACGCCCAGATGGTGAGAACGCACCTGAGCTCATTAAAGAACCCTACACTGTCTTCTACGTTGCTCCATGTACTGTCGCGCAGCTTGCTTCTTCACGTCCAGAAGCACAATGTCATACCTTTATTGTGTTGGCGATTGTCAGCAGTCTATTGATTACCGGGCTTGATATAATAAGGAATTTCCGGAAGTTCGTCAGCGATTTAAGCGACGCCGAGAACCACTGTCGTTGAGCTGACGAATTCGTTGAGTGAGGAATGTCACGACGTCGGGTGGCTAGGAAGAGCCAAACTTCGCTAAGCGGCTAGCATGCTTGTTCATCGCACATTCAGCTGTTCAGGTGGACACTTTCTTTATCGGCAATTAAGGTCGCTTCCAATCTTTTTACTGTCGGCGCTGTCGTAAAGAAGGAATTGGAAGGTCACCTGTTTTCCTATGTACTCCTTTAGCATAGGCGCCTAATGGGGTACTCTTGCAATGTCTGAAAATCAAGTCCCCAACCAGCTCAACTTTATGCTTTAGCCTGAAGTCTTCTCTGATATAAAAATTTAGGCTCTGCATTCCTAAAAGCTCTACCATGCAAGAGCGATTCTTGACCTATCTGTGGAGGGCGCAATACCTGTCCGCCTTTGGATGAGCTAGGACTAAGGCTATAGTCTGGTACAACTTAAGTCTGCAGTGAAGCTCCGCCCACATTCAGGGCCACCGTAAAGAATTTCTCCACGACAAAAAAAAATAGTCCGGTGTTAAAACTTTTGTTACTTTAACAAGAAGTTATTCACGAGAAAAAAAATGAAAAGATCTACAATTTTCATACGTGGGTTGTTTTAATGCAATCCAACATTAAAACGCTCATTTCATATACTGTTGGGATTGGCCAGCGGAGTAATACAGGACGCCGCGGACCGTAGCCCATTGTTACCGACTACTCTGTTTTAAAGTGTATCCAACTATAGTTGTGCTTCATCTTTGAAACATTCAGTCCAGTTTCAAACAGGGACAGAGGGAAAACACTAGGGACGTGCGCAGTACGATCTGTACGGCTTGAGCACGTCTCTAGATTTTTTTTTCCTTGCCGTGTATGGTTTTGAAGAAAGGACAAAACATTTCAAAGACCGTCTACCTCGTTCAACTGACATTTTCTGCCAATCACGCCAAGAAATAAAAAGCATAAATCCGAGCCGAAACTTTGGCGAAATGCACGGGAAATAGTCGCACCTATTGTCCCTCTTTCCCACCAGGTGGCTTACGGCGTTGTCCTGAAGTGCGTCGCAGTGGTTCTCATCTTCCTCTCCATGAACACCCTGGGCCTCATCGCCTTTCGCGAGGAAGTCTCACTCAGCGGGCTGGCCTACAACAACGCCACCAGCCGCGTCATCGAGACGTGAATCTCATGAGACTCATCACACAAGATAGTGTGTCCTCTGTTCTTGCCGTTCTGTTCTTCTATTTTTGTTTTTTTTTAATCCCGGTAAATTTAGTAACACGCACCGTTGCTTTTCTAGCTTGATTCTGTTTTTGTACTACTACATGCATTTATACTCGCCTCCACGATAGGCCGCGCCCGGATGAACTCCACTTTTCTGCGTATGTGGTGCTGTTATCGCTGTCTATATATTGATCCCTGTTTGATTGTGTGTTCTTAAATGTTTAGTTGATTGTGTGTTGTTCACTGTTTACTGGGTTGCGTAGGAGCAGAAGCACGTATGAGCGAATGAATTTATTGCCCAGTGATTTCTACAGAACAGATATCTTGTCTTCAGCACGCGTCCTGTTGCGTGCTTACGCTCCACGCTAAACTCCACGTGCCGTTAACCAAATACGAAGAGATAATTCATTGTATGGCACGAACGCATATCTTCTTGTCGAGTGAACTTGCTGCTGATATGTGCTGCACCTGTCTCCGTTGCCTGATGTGTGTCGCGGATTGAGACTGGGACTGCTTAGAAGCCACTGGGAACGTGCTTGCACTGTTCGCAAATTTTTTCGTAAGTACTGTGATACGAGTCAGAGTGAACATTTTTAGATAAGACAGCGACGTTGCCGTTTAGGATGCTTTCCAGCGGCCTACTGCGGATAACGTCCAAGGACGTGAAATGCGACTTGGAAATATATGTTGGTTTTCGTTACTGTCTGGACGCGGATGCAAGGACTTTGTGGTTGGTGCGCGATTGGCGTTCACATTTACAGCGCCATTTTCTGTGTCTTCTCGTGTTTGTACTTGTAACAAACTGCCTAAGCGTGTTTTTTGCCTTGAAGTTTACGACCGCTCGCCAATGCCTCGTAAACAAGCGTGGCGCCGCCTCTTCACATTGCCGTACCGAAAATTAGGCGCCTAGAGTCTCATTTCTTCTTTAGGAGGTATGCACTCAAGCCATGGCGGTCGCCATTTTGGCGTCCATGCAGCACGGCGAAAGACTACGCTGCGTGTCTAATCGGCTTATGCTCACCTCCTCCGGCCTGCACCGCTGAAGCTTGGCGCTGAACGCAAAATGACGTAACCTGAATACCTTCCATTGTCTCAAAAGAAAACATTCGACAGAAGTCTGTCTGGTTGGGAAATTTAATGTTAGGAGAAGGTAAGTGACGCCAACCAAGTAAAATACAGGAAAAACACGACGTTTCGGGACCGGCTCGGCCCCTTCTTCACGGTGTGACTACGGGCGAGCGCAGCTTGGCTTTTTAAGCCCCTGTGTGGAGGACCTGCGGGTCAATGGCCGCAGCCCATGGACGTATCCTTTTCCTTGCAGGTCTTGTTGAAGTTTAGATGTGTCCGGAAGACAGCAATACTCTTGGTGATGTTGACGTATCGCTTCACTAGCTGCATGGTCTCGATGCCGAAGTCTTGGCGTATAGACTCAAAAGAAAACATTCGACAGAAGTCTGTCTGGTTGGGAAATTTAATGTTAGGAGAAGGTAAGTGACGCCAACCAAGTAAAATACAGGAAAAACACGACGTTTCGGGACCGGCTCGGCCCCTTCTTCACGGTGTGACTACGGGCGAGCGCAGCTTGGCTTTTTAAGCCCCTGTGTGGAGGACCTGCGGGTCAATGGCCGCAGCCCATGGACGTATCCTTTTCCTTGCAGGTCTTGTTGAAGTTTAGATGTGTCCGGAAGACAGCAATACTCTTGGTGATGTTGACGGCATCGGCATCGAGACCATGCAGCTAGTGAAGCGATACGTCAACATCACCAAGAGTATTGCTGTCTTCCGGACACATCTAAACTTCAACAAGACCTGCAAGGAAAAGGATACGTCCATGGGCTGCGGCCATTGACCCGCAGGTCCTCCACACAGGGGCTTAAAAAGCCAAGCTGCGCTCGCCCGTAGTCACACCGTGAAGAAGGGGCCGAGCCGGTCCCGAAACGTCGTGTTTTTCCTGTATTTTACTTGGTTGGCGTCACTTACCTTCTCCTAACATTAAATTTCCCAACCAGACAGACTTCTGTCGAATGTTTTCTTTTGAGTCTATACGCCAAGACTTCGGCATCGAGACCATGCAGCTAGTGAAGCGATACGTCAACATCACCAAGAGTATTGCTGTCTTCCGGACACATCTAAACTTCAACAAGACCTGCAAGGAAAAGGATACGTCCATGGGCTGCGGCCATTGACCCGCAGGTCCTCCACACAGGGGCTTAAAAAGCCAAGCTGCGCTCGCCCGTAGTCACACCGTGAAGAAGGGGCCGAGCCGGTCCCGAAACGTCGTGTTTTTCCTGTATTTTACTTGGTTGGCGTCACTTACCTTCTCCTAACATTAAATTTCCCAACCAGACAGACTTCTGTCGAATGTTTTCTTTTGAGTCTATACGCCAAGACTTCGGCATCGAGACCATGCAGCTAGTGAAGCGATACGTCAACATCACCAAGAGTATTGCTGTCTTCCGGACACATCTAAACTTCAACAAGACCTGCAAGGAAAAGGATACGTCCATGGGCTGCGGCCATTGACCCGCAGGTCCTCCACACAGGGGCTTAAAAAGCCAAGCTGCGCTCGCCCGTAGTCACACCGTGAAGAAGGGGCCGAGCCGGTCCCGAAACGTCGTGTTTTTCCTGTATTTTACTTGGTTGGCGTCACTTACCTTCTCCTAACCTTCCATTGTGTTTGCGACAACTGCAGCTAGCGAAACGCTTCTGTCGCCTGCGGTTGTCTATGTGTTCGTTCTATCCCAAGGTGGACACGAAACTTCTTCGGTGCCATCTGTGCTTTGTGTCACTACTTTGTTATTCATAAACCGCGACTCCTACATGAAACTGCACGTTGTCCCTGCCAACACTTGTCGTCGCCTAAAATCGTTGTGTCGGGCCTCGACCGCTTCTTGGGCTGCAAAAAAAGCCAGCGAAGAATGTAAATGTGTGACACAGTGTGTATGGAAGACTGCAGGTCACAGTGCTTAGTGAGCTCTGTTCGCTGCCTGAGGCAAATTTCATGCCTAAGTCGTGCCACCCGATGTTTACGTATGGGGACATCTCTGCGATGCACAGCAATCAAGAAAGTAGGTTGAATCTACATGGAACGATGTGCTGAGCACTAATTCTTTTGAGAATTCACAGCCGATTTCCGCAATTGCATGTGAAATTTATCAGCTATATGTAGAGCTTTTGTCCGGTCCATTTTGTTTATCTGCTACTGGCTCGCCATGGGCGAAAAAGCAATGTGAAAAAATACGGCTAATGAACCTCTTTGTTTCTCGATAGGCGTGGAGAGAAAAATAAAAATGTGTACTGTAATACGTGGAAACCTAGTGGGCTGTCATTTTTTGTCTATTGGTTGCTTCATAGTCTCATAAGCTGCAGTAGTGATGCGAAATATGGAAGGTCGTCAGCTAAATGGCTTATAATTCCGAATGTACGTGTCAGTAATAAATTTTCTCGTATAACGAATAAAGTTCTAATTCACATTTATAAAAAAATACTATGAGAAAACAAAAGGCGCGGCAATTTTTTTACTACCGCTGGAGATTATCAAATTGAAGAAATTACTGCGAAAATTATCCGGACGTTATGAAGCACGCGCTCGCCGGGAGCAGTCCCGCAGCACGGGCACTTCGTAGTTACAATGGCCCCCAGGGCAATAGGAGCCATCCTAGCGACTCAAGGCATGGTGCACATCTCAGGTCCGTGGTACTGCTTCAGGCGACTAATGTGAACGATTTCAGGACCTCGACGACGGTAATCAGAGGAGAGTGTCAACGGTTCCACGGCGTAGTTCACGGGGGAACTCGGACAACAAACAAAGGGCCGCGATATTTGGCGAGGAACTTTGGCGACTGGCCAGGAGGGCCAGAAGGCACCCAGAGTCAAACAAGGGAGCCGGCAGGTATGCCGGTAAAGGGTTCACCAGAATCTCGGCGTTCTTTCTGTTCATGTTGATTGTGGCACGTGGGAAATCGGGCTAGTTGGCGGCATTCTTAGGCATACTAGGAGATTTCAGAAGCAGGCGAGCAGTCAGAGGCATTTGTATGGTAGGAGAGAATAGTTTCAAGCAGGCAGGTAGGTTCGCGTCTCTAAAAGAGGAAGAATGGCGAAAACCCAGTGGTGAACTTGACGGCGGTCTTAGAGCCGTATGCGACAAATGGGGTACGAGGTCTCAGTTAAAGTGGTCGAGAGTGGCGTACATAGCATGTCACCGAGCGTCCGATTAAACCTTTCGGTCAGCCCGTTCGTCTGAGTATGGTACGTCGTGCTTGTTCTGTGAACTACGAACTACGCGGCTTTTTGCTAGGAGCGCCTAGACAACATCTGATAAAAACACGCGGCCGCAGTAGCTAAGAAGGTCGCGAGGAACACCGTGGCGAAGAACAAGGTGCCGAAGAATGGAGAAGGCTATACTGTGCCTGTAGCCGCCGAAAGAGCGGACGTCTCCGCATAGCACGTAAGATGATCGACGGCAGCGACAGTCAAGCGGCGACCAGAAATGGAAGGCGGCAGAGGCTCATAAAGGTCGATGCCCACACGATCAAACGGACAGGCAGGACGTGGTAAAGGCTGCGATCAGAGGGTGGTCGGTGTGACAGGGAAGCCGGGTGAGAGCATCGAGCGACGGTGTGGGCTGAACGAGTGGCTTCGACTTCGTCGAAGACTTTTAGAAGTCCAGCCGATGCCACGTATCCAGTGCACTCACCACGAAGCAGAGTCACAGGAGAGGATAGATGATTGCTAATGAGATGGTTGCTGTTCCGGAAGTGAGGACAGCGTAGGGAA
The DNA here is from genome assembly GCF_055824585.1 of Amblyomma mixtum. Lineage (NCBI taxonomy): Eukaryota > Metazoa > Arthropoda > Arachnida > Ixodida > Ixodidae > Amblyomma > Amblyomma mixtum. Next base: position 184,905,576 of record NC_143013.1, read on the forward strand.
GCGGTAGGTTCCTGCTGCGAACGAACAGTTGTGAGGTAGTAAAGAGCACAGGTGTGTCGGGTGGGTCGTCCGGAGAGGCACACGACAGGGAGACTACAACGGACGAGGAAGCAGGAAGTTCAACATCGTGTGAAAGGAGTTTGTCCGGATACTCAGTAGTTTCGGCCGTATAGTCTTCAAGTAGGACAGAGAGTGTGACTTGAGTACGGGCGCAATCGACGACAGCAGTGTTCCGACAGAAAGTCCAACCTAAGAATGACGTCATGCGAGCAGGAGGATAGTACCACGAACTCAGTTGTGTAGGTGATGTGATGGATAACAAGTGCACTGAACGAGTTAACACGTGCAGTGCAAGCGTCGAGAGGCTGGATCTGCGGGGAGTCAGCTGTGCGGAGTAAAATTCCAGAAAATGGCGTCAGAAGTTTCCTGATGCGGCGGCAAAATTTCGCGTCGATAAGTGATACAGCTGCTCCGGTGTCAATCAGGGCACACGTCGCAACACCGTGTACGACCACATCAACGACGTTGGTGGAGGACGTCAGAGGCCTTGTAAAGTTCGCCGAAGGCACAGCTCTTACCTCGGGAACTGTGCTCACTAGTGTTCCGCTTCGTTAGGGCTAACGCGGCGGCGCATCGGGGAGATGGACCGGCGCCGCGCAGAAGGGGAGCGGAGCGGCGTGGCAGACTGGCGGTCAGTTGTGAACGAAGATCGTGGCGGTCTAGGCTTCATGCGGTAGTGCTGCGTGTAAGATCCGTAGCAGATGGCGTCATGACGTCAGTAGGCGGATAGGGCTGATTGCGGCAGTAGCGGGCGACATGTCCAGCAATGCCACAGGCAAAACAAATGGGCCTGTTGTCGCGTGTGCACCATGGGCGACCGTAGGGAAGGGGCGCCAGCGCCATGTGCAGCAACAATGGTGGCGCGGGAGCCCGATACGACCGAACAGGTCGCGGTGCCAAAGGCGGCGGAGCTGCTGTGGCGTCAGAGAAATTACCCGAGGGATGAGGAGCCGGGCGGAACAGGACGGCGGCGTAGGTAAGCGGGGCCGCCACTGCCTGCTGAGGGACGGGTGGCACGGCATCCGCGATCTGCAGGGCATCTGCGACCTGTGCCTGGATGGTCTGCTGAAAGGCCGGAGGAAGTGCTGGTTATAGAGCTGGAGCCCCATGCACGAGCGCGAATTGACGTGCGACTTATTGACCGATGAACCGTTTTAGTCATTTCCGCTTGTGTCGCTGTGACGCCGGCGCGCTCTCTTGTTAAGGTAACTAACCAGGGAAGTCGCATTGCAGGGAAGCAAACCGAAGGGGACTAGTCTCCACAGAGTAGGAGAGGGAAGATCACATTCGGCGGTCTACGGTACGTGGTGGATAAAGGAGTGTCCCTGGCTCGAGCGAAGTCACGGGGCCGGATCGAGCCTTGTAAGGTGCGAACATCCAAACTGAGATGCTGGGCACGAATTTCCTGCAGCCCAACGGGTGGTGCTAAATCGTCTGGCAGGCGCCTGTGTTACATGTGGACCAAATCGGGATGTGGTGATATAAAGGCTGGGCGAGCATTGTTGCTCCCTTGGCGGCGTAGTTCCTCCATTTCGCAGGGATGACGGCAGAATATATGCCGCTCCGCCGCGGGACATGTGCATGAGCACCTAAGCGCCTCGAGGAAGCGCATTGTTAGTGGGGTGCATTTATGCAGTCGGCGTCGGTCCGCTTGCGGAGGTGCAAAGGGGACTGGGATGTCCGGACCGGAGCGAATGACTAATTACTCGCTCGCACACTTGGGCGGCCTCGTTGCCACAGGCACCTAGCTGTGTGTGTCGGTACCTAGATCGTACAGTGGTCAATTCTTGGTTGAGTACAGCTTGTTGCTGAGGCTCTTGGTTCGATCACAGCTCAGGGCGTCTTGCCTAGTCTGGTGAGTGCCTCTCAATAATCTGTGCAGGGAAAATAAGGTATGTGAGCGCTTTGAATGCGAAATAGTGCTACATTTATGGCCTTCATCTCGAGGCGGCTAACGCAGAGCTCGCTTTTAAACGAAGGCTTAGGAGAGTCGAGGTTGGATGTCAGTATAGGCGAGTGTGTCGCAGTTGGTCTCAGAGCACTAAGCTGTGGCCGTCGGCACTGTCTTCTCCAAGGGGACACGAAAGATTAGCACAAGCTTTCGTCAGAACAGCACACCAGAAACAGCCACAGCGACAAAACAGCACAGGGAAAAAACGACACAGCGACAAAACAGCACAGGGAAAAACCAGCACAGCGACAAAACAGCACGGGGTAAAAAGAGCATGCGTCAAAACAGCACGCCGGACAAAACGGCACAGCGGCAACACAGCACAGCGAAATAACAGCACAACGACAGAAGGGCGCAGGAAAAAAACAGCACGACGACGAAACAGCACATCGATGTACGATGGAGCGCTACTGGAGAAGTGACAAGAGCTAGGCAGCATGCATGGTGTCTCTCGCTTGATTTCGCTCTTTGACGTGTCATAGCCCTCTCCCGCTCTTCAGCGGCCATAGCTATCATTCGCGGCGATGGCGACTTCCAAAACATAGTGAGAGAGGCTGCTAATAAAAACACGGAGAACGAAAGGCTGCAGCGATGGCCGACTGCCCCAAGGCACAGAAAAGCCTAGCGCGTGTCTGGTTCGAATTTAGATTGTTGTATTATCATTTCCTTCTCTGTACAGTTCTGCGTAAGAGTTCAGAAATGCGAAAGCTAAATGGCACCAAACAGCTGCCACAAAGACGAAAGAAAGTGTGTAAAGAACAATAGATATCTAATTTTAGTTTCATGCCATAGCATTCGCATATCGAACCGAGCTTCATTTTATTGAAATGATCGCCACTACACGAAATAAATCAATTCGCTGTTTTGATCAGGAAACTCAGAGCGGCTGCAGATAGCCTAAGGTGTGCTTGATTATTGAAGCTCACGGCAGCCTAACATGCAAAATAAACAGAAAATATAAGGACTAACTTAAGTTAGACTCGAACTAGTTAAAATGGAGTTGAAATCTAGCTGTCTTGCGCGCTGCTTTTCTCGCCCACGTGATCAGTGCATATGAGCGCTACGTTATTTGCATTACAACCATGGGGCCCCTATGGCAGCGCAGACAAATTGCATCGATGAATGCAGTACGTTTTTTACGGGACTTAGGGAGTGCAGCTGCGGTTGCCGCGGGTTTCAGGACGCTGGCCGTACAGTGCTCAAGTAGACTACTTTAGAAAGCAATGCACAGGTGATAGCGCAAGCACTGAAGTTACTATCTCAAATGTACATTTTGAATTAAACCAAAATTAAGAGGCAATAAACATCCTGTAAAACGACATTGCCGGCATTTATCCTACCACTCGGCTTCATTTGACTCCCACTTGTGTTTGTTATGTTAGGTGCGTGTTTGTTAGGTGTTTCTTGCGGTTCATGTGCTAAAAGGCCAATTTTGTCGAAAATGGACGTTTTAATAAGACGTGGGTTCGATCCCGGCCGCGGCGGCTGAATTTCGATGAAGGCGAAATTCTAGAGGCCCGTGTGCTGTGCGATGTCAGTGCACGTTAAAGAACCCCAGGTGGTCGAAATTTCCGAAGCCCTTCACTACGGCATCTCTCATAGCCTCAGTCGCTTTGGGACGTTAAACTCCAATAAACTAAACTAAACTAAAATTGCCTTCTAATCGATAAAACTAGGTTTGTTCAAATGTTGCGAAAATTGATGTTTGGAGAGCGTCTTTTTAGTGAAAAAAAAGAGCTTTAATGTAAAATTACACACAACAAAAAAGAACTTTAATGTAAAATTACACTTAACAAATGCCTGCTGATGCATGTATTTTCAGGTCAGCTGTGTACCATGTCTCCAAAAAAGTAACAGCCTGTCAGCCTGAGGTAACTACTGTGCACTATCCTCGTTAAACACCAAACAGGCTGAAAATATTGGCTCGGGCAATCCTGCCATCGTTAAAAGTGAGCATCGAATACCGGGTATTTTCAGCGTATGAAGGCCCTGTAGCTCGCTATAGACGAAATTACTGAAGATTCAATTCCCGACGGCGAGAGTTTTGAACAATAGGAGATTCTTCTACACCCAGAGCCCTCTGTCGGGCGTATTTGCCATAATTCAGCATCATGATTGTCAACCCGCAGAACCGATGATTCTAGAACAACTTCAACGTTATTAATTCCATTCCCAGACAGAAAAAAAAAGTGAATATTTGAGATCGCGAATATTGCCCCACCTGTTCCTTATTGAGTCAGTGAAATGAGCTAATTACAAAACTCACTGCCCTATGTGGTGTGATTTAACGTTCGCGGTTGTGGCTATGATAGTTCTTCCCTCCAATAGGGCTGCGTCGTACTCCGCTGTGCTGTTTTGTCATCGTGCTGTTTTTTTCCCTTGTGCTCTTCTTTCGTCGTGCTTTTTTTTCTTTGTTTTTTTGTCATTGTGCCGTTTTATCCGGCGTGCTGTTTTGACACGTGCTGTTTTTCCCTGTGCTGTTTTGTCACCATGCTGTTTTTTCTCTGCGCTGCGTTGACGCTATGCCGTTTTTTCCCAGTGACGTTTTGCCGCTGCGCTGTTTTACGCATGCTGTTTTTAAGTGTGCTGCTCTTTCATGGGCTATCGGCTTCGTTAGAGGAACACGTGGTCCGGAGACTTTTGTCCCTGACTGTACGTGCAGCGAGTGCAGCCTCCTCCTGTGACGGTTCGTTCCATTGACCGACATTTCTCGGAAGCAGGCTATTGAACCGCGCCATCCTGGCGTCATGCCCCCGTAGAAAGCAGGCCATATTTGAAACTGCCAATGACTTTGTGCGAGGCCTAAGTGGTCCGGTCATTAGAAGCGCACCGAAGCGAAAGGAAAGAGGCAGCGGCCAACTAAGCGGACGAGAGAGAGCTCAGCAGAAGAACGGAGGCTGGGCCACGACTGTACGACCGCGTTCTATGCGTTGCTCGAGATCGGCCCCCGCCAGCGCGCATCCATGACTGCCAGCCTCGGGAGAACGAACAGCCGAAAATTAGGGCAGCACAGCCACAAGGAAGCCCCCAGTATGGCCGCGTCTTCATCCAGCCAGTACACGCCACGCCAACGCAGCCCCAGCAACAACCTGCTCAACATCAGCTGTCCCTTGAGCGACATCGATCCAGGTGATTTAATTCATCATCATCATCAGCCTAACTACACCCACTGCAGGGCAAAGGCCTCTCCCATGTCTCTCGAATTAACCCTGTCCTTCGCCAGTTGCCGCCACTGTATCCCCGCAAACTTCTTAATCTCATCCGCCCATCGAACTTTGCCTCTCTCTTTCTCTTTTGAAGCCGTTGCTATAGGCTGTGTAGATGCAATACAAAGCTTCTTTTTTCTCATGCGATTGAAATACGAATAACGTTTGTTCTCAAGTAATTGAAATAAGATATTTGTAGCTGTACTGTGGCCCGGCTGTCATGCTATAGGAATCACTCGTCATCCACCTCTGTACCATCCAACGTGCAACGGCTCGGGAGCCGGCCGCATTCAGTGAGTACTTAAAAAACGAAAGGAATTGTGAGGACAGGTCTGTTCCTTCAGAGCAAAAGTTCTAAATATGTTGCAAAAGGGTTTGCTGGACAAGCTGGTTCATTTCTCAATTAATAATACATGTCTTCTACATCCACGGATAAGGCCGTAGTGCTATTTGGCAGCCTTGTTTCAAGCACTTCTATGCAGGGTGTCGAACCGGAACTGAACCCGAACCCGAAACCGGAACCGAACCCGAATTTTCGCCCGGAACCGGAACCGAACCGAACCCATAATTTTTTCGCCATCTTGGAACTGAACCCGAACCGGAACGATTCAAAGGAACCGTTCCGAACCGGTTCGGGACCCGGTTGAGCCCCAGTTTTTTTGTATCCCGGCATACGTCTTGTTTTCCGACAAAATGATATCTATGGCATAGATTTACCCACCCGTAGCTGTCTACGCTGGGAAGTGAGATAATTGTACCCAGTATATACGACAGCAAACTTACAGGAGATGTGGTGCCTGGGAAGAAGCCTAATTGACCCTTCTGTAATGTACTACCGCCAATTCTGAACACTTGTAGAGTACGGTCCACTGTTAAATGGAACATGCGATCGCGTGGCCTCCGCTCTTCGCGGAGCGCTGCCGCCGAGAACTTGTGGGAATTGTCGGCACAAGACGCATGCGCAGTAAGCATGACGGCTGGTCACTCCGCGCATGCGCCTGATGCCGCCTATTATCGCCGCATCCAGGCGGCAGGGCTTCCTGAAGCGCCGAGCACACGCGATCGCATGTTCCCTTTAACAATGGACCGTACTGTACGTCAGGTTTATGTGAAATCTTGAGTTAGTATTCCTCCCCTTTTATATATTTGCGTAAATCTTTAATCAAATTGTTAGGACTGCTCTAACTCAATAAAGTACTACTGCCGCCGCGGTGGCTCAGTGGTTATGGTGCTCGGCTGCTGACCCGAAAGACGCGGGTTCGATCCCGGCCGCGGCGGTTGAGTTTCTTTGGAGGAGAAATTCTAGAGGCCCGTGTACTGTGCGATGTCAGTGCACGTTAAAGAACCCCAGGTGGTCGAAATTTCCGGAGTCCTCCACTACGGCGTCTCTCATAGCCTTAGTCGCTTTGGGACGTTAAACCCCATAAACCATAAACCAATCAATAAAGTACTATAGAACCAAACTTTTGCTTGCGTGCTTTCTTCTTTCAAACAATGCGTTAGGCATTGGGGCATATAGAGCACCGCGTGGTGTTCACCAACACATAATAAATAATTTATATTTGAATTTCTTCTTGACCCTGTTTCGGTTTCACCAACATAACGATGGGTGTGACGTGCAGTGGAAATTAGGTAACGTGAGGGGCTATAAAACGGCAATATAACTGCTGATACGTCGTTCGTTGTAATGATAGGTCTTGAAGCCGGCTGATTTAAGTGCTACAGTGAGTCAAAACAACGCATCAGCGTTTGTATTAGTTTTCCCATGCCTCACGTGACCTAATGTTGAACTCACGTAACAGCCATCATTCGGTTGATGAAACCGAAACAGCATGGAAGAATAAATTCTTTTCTAAATTATTTAGCGGCAGTAGCCAAATACCACACGGTGATCCATGCATTCTAATATCTATGGCGTCTTTTGAAAGGAGAAAACACGAAATAAAACGGGGTGTCTATGGGCATTTTAGTATCGATTGAGAATGCCTTCCTTTTCTTTGCGTCATTTCCCACAAATAGACGAAATATTAGGGCGAGGACCCAAGAATGTTGTGATGCTGGTTTTTGAGAAAAGGAAATGGCGCAGTCTGTCTCACTTCTTGATGGACACCTGAACCGCGCCGTAAGAGTGAGAGGAAGGTGGAGATGAAAGAAAAAAGAGAAACAGGCGCAGTAGGGGCGGGCTCCGGAATAATGTCTACCTGCTGCGAATCCTTAAAGGGCAACTGCATAGGTTTTAGGAATCGACGAGATTAAAAGGGTCGATTTCTGAAACTTCTAGGTAAAGTATGTGAAGTCCTTTTGGCCTAGCATTTGAAACGGTGACGTAATCATCAATTAAAATTGCGACGGCCTTCAAGCTTCTCCTCAGCGCACAACGCTAAGCGGGGGGGGGGGGGGGGGGGGGGGGGAGTGCGCATGAAGACGTCATCGAAAGTATCCGTACATTTCCAACGCATAAACGCCTTTGAAAGAAAAAATACCAACGCCACCGAAGTCAAAGCCCGCCGAACGTTGTTTGGCAGCGTCCAACGAGGCACGGCAGGGCGTGGCTGACGGCAGCAGTAATTTGAAATCATACCTTCCGTGACATCACATTGAACTTCGCCGCACTCCACTGTTGCTTTGAGGAGAAGTGCAAAATTTAATCGTCGATTACGTCACTATTTTAAATGGTAGTGCAAAAAACTTAGGATGCTTTACCTACAGTCTATATAGATTTGAATCCTTGAGTATCGCGAAATCGCGTATCGCGAAAAGTGGCGCAGTTGCCCTTTAACGTGCACTGACATCGCGCAGCCCACGGTACCTTTTGCGTTTCGCCTCCAACAAAACGTGGTCGCCGGAGCCGAGTTCGAGACCGGGTACACCGAGCGCCCTAACCACTGAGCAACCGCAGTGGGTAGTGCAACGTTTACTTTTGTGGGCGCTCATTGTCTGAGATAGCAAGTTCTAAATAAAACCCCTCACGATGGGTCTGTAGGGCAATAAAGAAAAAAAATGGCTCAATGGCTGTGGAGCTCGGCTGGTGATTCCAAAAATACAAAAACCAGCGTGACGTCGCAAATCCCCAGCTGGTCTCCGTTAATCTGGAGCCCTCCACTACACCGTCTGTCATGTAGCCCCAATGTCTACTCGACACGTTAAACCCGAGATATTACTACTAGTATTACCAAAAGAAGGATATATAAATTGGTGCAGCTTCTTTTTCTTTTAGAATCCGCATATTTTTGTTTGCACGCGACGGAAATAAGCAACGAAAGGCTGGTTCTTGGCAACGGTGGAGATGTACTAATAAGAAAAAAAGTAAATACCGATTACACAAAAGGACAATGCGGAAATACATGCGCTCGCTGGCATGCGATAGTTATTCCGCCCAGAAAGATGCTACTGCGATGAAATGTAACTACGATGAAGTGATTTCGTTATGCCGATTCGCTGAAATCGTTCTGCTTCTAAGAAAGAATTGCTGCCAGTCGCCAGCGCACGGCTCCATCCGCTGTTCTCGCACTGCTCGATTTTGAATTCTCTGTCTAGAGACTTATATCTGTGGGCGCGGCAGCGGTGCTACGATGCAGACCAACCCTTTTCTCTGCCTTCTACAGGTTTGGATCGGTTTGCTGCTTGTGCCAGCGGGACCAAGAGTGCACACTTCTACACTGGAACTGGAACTTGTGCCGCCTATCTTCGGATCGACAACTGGTGGCCAAAATGATAAAGCCCTGCTTGATATCAGCATTTCGGTGCCATCGGGAGCCACGCTATCAACTTCGGAAACGGAAATAGGATCCTGGTCGACGTCATACTGCCACACTATAAATGCAACCTACATCGGATCATCAACCAGTGGGCGCGGCAGCGGTGCTACGATGCAGACCAACCCTTTTCTCTGCCTTCTACAGGTGAGAAAACGTTATGGAAAAGTTTACCGTAGTGACAATATTTGTCTGTTCCTGCTGCCGTGCCCACGGCCCTTGATCGATCTTGTGTACACGGTTCATGCCTTCTTTCAAACTCTTTTACTTCTTAGCGGGGACGTTGAAACCAATCCGGGCCCAGATGATGTATCAGAACAGCTAAAAGCTATTGCAAAATATATCCAGGAAATAAAGAAAGGTAGAGCGGCGACTAATCAAAAGCTTGATGCAATTGACAAAAAGTTGGAAAGGATTGGTGTGCTTGAGACACAAGTAGCCGAGAGCAGTGAGAAAATAGCTGCACTTGAACACACCGTGTCCTTTCTGGCAAAAAAGGTAGACGAACTCGAAAATAGAAGTCGCAGGTCGAACGTCATCATCTATGGTCTGGATGAACAAGAGGATGAATCCGCTGAAAGTCTCCGTGAGGTTCTGACTAAAAGCATCTTTCAAGATAAACTACAAATTGAAGTCGGAGGTATTGAGCGGATTCATCGCCTTGGGAGAAGAAAAAATGAGGAAGTAACAACCAACAGGCCAGTCATTCTCAAACTCTCGGACTATCGTGATAAGGTGAAGATCTTCAAATGCTGCTCAAAATTAAAGAATACAGGATACTCTATCAGTGATGACTTCTCACGTCCTCTCAGAGAAATTAGAAAGAAACTGTGGGACAAAACAAAGGCAAACCGCGACAGAAAGGAGAAGGTCTTCTTAACGTACGATAAAGTAAGCATCAATGGTCAGCTTTTCAAATGGGATGAGGAACTTAACGACATGGTTGAAATAGAAAAAAGTGAGAAAAAGCAAGTAGAAAAAAACGACAACGTGAGCAATCCATCAAAAAGAACACGAAGCCGCCGATAACCCTGTTAAATATAAACGCACGCAGCCTCCTAAATAAAATCGACCACTTGGAAGCTACCCTTCTCGCCTTGAATCCAGATATTGTGGTGATCACTGAGACTTGGTTGCACTCGGGCGTTCAAGATCATGAAATCGTTCCCCCGGGCTATACCATCATTCGCAAAGACAGGGAATCTAGGGGTGGGGGAGTGGCCTTGATCTTGAAAAATGACCTACCGTTCTCGAAAATGCCTGACATTCCAGGGGTAGAAGCCGTTTGGTGCAAAGTTCACCTAAAATGTAAATCTGTTAAAGTTGGCGCTGTGTACAGGCCGCCAAATGCCGAAACTGTATACCTAGATCTGCTGTTCGATTATATGTATAAATACGCCTATGGCTCTATTATCATACTAGCTGGTGATTTCAACTGCCCACTTGTTAACTGGAATACTTTAAGTTCAGCTGATCAAACAAGCAGTGCTTTGTTTCATATCCTGTTTACTTTGGAGCTTGTGCAAATTGTTAGTGAGCCTACTCGCGTGCAAGGAACGTCCAGTTCAATACTGGACTTGGTGTTTGTTAGTAACCATTTTAACATAGACGACTGTAAAGTGGAAGTCTCAAAAGGTATTTCTGATCATGAAATGGTACTATCTACACTAAACTTGCCGAAATCGGACCGTCTGCGTGGCCCGACAAAATATGTTCGCGCATTCAATAGAGCGAATGATGCGGCTGTCATGACTTATCTCATTCATGAATTCAATGACTTTTATGATCTGTATGTCCATAGTAGTACTACTGTTGACGCTTTTTGGGCACAATTTAAAGAGCATGTGATGCACTGCATCACAACTTTTATCCCTTTGATAAAGAAGGCCACTAGCAAGCACAACCCGTGGATTACTCGAGATATAATTCACATGAAACGAAAAATTAGTAGGTTAAGGCAAAGAAATAGGCAAAGAGCAAGCTTAGAGCTAAAGGTAAACATAAGTAAGCTAACAAAAGAACTAAAGAATAAGGTACTTGAGGCTAAAAAACGATTTTGTGGCACTACACTTAACAACTTCATCAAAAATTCTCCGGAAAAGTTCTGGAGGTATATAAATAGAAAAAATGTGACTACTTCTTCACCTACACACGGAAAACAGCAAGCTGACTCATTTAACAGTTACTTCCAATCCACTTTCACTGCCGACAATAATGTCTTAGGAACATTCGCGTGTCATAGCAATGAGTCAACACAACTTTCAGGCGCTCCAGTCATAAGTGTACATGGGATTCTTTCTTTGTTATTGAACCTTAATGAAAAAAAGAGTTGCGGTCCTGATAAAATTCCGAACTGCTTTCTTAGGCGTTATGCTGAACCTATTAGCCAATACCTCTATCTAATATTTTCCAAGTCACTCGAGGACAGCTGTCTGCCAGCTGAATGGAAGATAGCAAAAGTAGTTCCCATTCACAAATCAGGAGACGTAACGTCCCCGTCTAATTATCGGCCTATATCCCTCACATGTACCTGTTGCAAAATACTTGAGCATATTTTATTAAAATTTCTTAAAGAACACACCGAGACCAAGAACATCATTCATCATAACCAGCATGGCTTCAGAGCAGGCTTGTCCACTGTTACCCAGCTCACAGAAATTTTTCATGACCTCGCGCAGGGAATCAACGACCAAAGCCAAACCGACATAATATTCCTTGATTACTCGAAAGCTTTTGATCGTGTAACGCATACCAAACTGAACTTCAAGTTAAATAAGATACTTGGCGACGGTCCCTTTACGAGGTGGATAGCCAGCTACTTATCGGAACGCCGACAATACGTGCAATACGATGACCATGCCTCTGACATTGTTCCGGTTATTTCTGGTGTGCCGTAGGGCTCTGTGCTTGCACCATTTTTATTTATTCTATACATAAATGACATAACATATCACGTGGATGTAAAGGTGCGTCTCTTTGCTGATGATTGCGTGCTATATCAAAAAATAAACAGTCAAGCAGACCAAGAAAAGTTAAACACAGCTCTAAGCAACGTCGTACAGTGGTGTAATACATGGCAAATGGTGATCAACATGGAAAAGACGGTAGTGATGTCAGTCACAAATAAGAAAACAAAACTTAGCTTCCCATATGGCGCAGGCAACGAAGTTCTTAAAACAGTAACTGAAAAGAAATACCTTGGTGTGATTATTTCTGACGATCTCAGCTCCAAAGCCCAAGTACAAAACATTACCAAAAAAGCCATGAGTAGTTTATACTTCCTTAAACGCGCCTTGCGCTTTGCAACATCAGATACGAAGTTACTCGCGTATAAGGTCCTTATCCGCCCAATCTTAGAATATGCAAACGTCGTCTGGTTTCCGTATATGCAAAAAGATGTACACATGCTCGAATCAGTTCAACGAAAAGCGGTTCGCTTTATCTACCACAGATACCGGCGCACTGACTCTCCCACGGAGCTGCTTTCCCGCGCAGGCCTCGACACATTATCAAGTCGCGTAACACTTCATAGACTCAAGTTTTTATATCAATTAACTCATAATTCATTCAACATGGATCCTGCTACTTACATTAGTTTTAACCGTTCTAGAGGCACACGTCACAAGCATGATTTTACGATTAATGAATACTTCTGTGCTAACAACACATATTATTTTTCTTTCTTTCCCCGAGCAGTAAGGGAATGGAACGCCCTAGATAAATCTATAACTGCGCAGCATTCCTTAGAAAAATTCATGGAGCTTGCAGTCTCATCAGTTTTGTCATCAAGCCAGAATTGATGACCATCCATAGTCTGTATTGGTTTTATGTTGCTTTTTTTTTTTGCTCACTCGATTATGTACCAAATGTATGATTGTATAATGAATACTTTGATACGTGTTTGAACACATGTTTTGAAGGCCAGAGTTGGCTTTCTTCCGTTTTCTGTTTTTCATTTGATGTGATTACGCATATGAATGCTGATTTCTTGTCTTTTAAACCTGATTGCTGGCTTTTGTTTTATTGTGTTGTTAACTTGCATCTTGTTATTTATAAATCCACTCCTGTAACAGTCCCAAGAAGGGACTAACAGTATGTTCAAATAAATAAATAAATATCTACTTCTCGCAGTCATATTTGCCGTTCTTAGTGTCTGACACGACAGGCTTATGCTTTTTTGGCGTTTTTTGCGTATAACGCTTGGGCGACTGAATACGTTGAGCCTTCGCAACAATCTGCCTCGGCTATATCGGGTACAGGTGGGTGATGAGGGGTGGAGAGATGGGTGAGTTTCTGAAGGTGCATTTTTACCAGTGAATGCTCTGATGTACGCCCACCGGTGTGTGAATCAAGGATGGAGGCTGCACGCACGCAGCGAAGTTATTTTTGGGAAAGCAGGCTATAGTGCTAACGCAGTAAAATGAATAACTAAAAGAGTGTGCATAGTCTAACCTCTGACTCCGAGAGGGATTCGTACTAATGGCGGCGCAACAGAAAACTTTGTTTACAGATGCTTTAAGCTATTCGCCTATCTTGTAGGCTTTTTTTATGGTTGTTACATGGAATATTTGGAACCTCTCTGACCCTCATCATGCCTTACTTGACAGCGTCGATTTCAGCGATCTTGGCATAAGGCATGCCACCATAACTCCCTGCCTCCGCCCGCACATACTATGCATATGCATACCACGCGACTAGCATGACCAGCAAGGATTTGAGAATTATCTAATCGCTGTTGTGAGTTGATCCGCGACCATGGTCAGTAGCTTCGCTTTTGACGATGCCGCTTTCTCGCGCGTACCGCGCTTCTTCCATTCGGGATGCTTTGCTGAGCCGGCGAACACGTAGGCAATGATTGCCCTCGTTAGCCATCGACGCGGGTTTGGCCGGCGGTTACTTACTATTTGAATAGTACTTACTATTTGAACCATGCCTTTTTTAGCGTTTACATCGTTACTGGACGCCGGACTTAACGGTTAGCGCTGCGCACAGCAGTGCCGCCTTTTAATTCCATTTCTGGGTTGACATGTTCTTTCCGGGGCGGCGTCGTGAAGGTTGAGGGGCGCTATTTCATCTGCGTGCTTAGCGGAAGGACGACCTCTACAACCTCGGGGTAGTTCACCACGCCACCTCATTTGCTATAACCGAGTGGTGTGGCCAGTGTTGCTCGCTGTATGTGCGACGAATTTCCGTTGCCCTTATGCATATTTTCATAGTAGCACCACACCCGCTCGCAATAAGCGAGCGTTCGTTATATCTGCGGCCATTAAAGTGGGCTCCACTGTACATCCGCTGACTTTGATTTAATACACCAGTACCAAGAAAGTCTAAGTAAGGCTGTATATGTATGGGTGGAGGAAGTAATGCCCGATCGCAACATTTGTCATCTGCCTTGTGGCGAGGCCGTACAGGTAAGTAAAAGCGAAGAGTGAGAAAACCGAATGAATCAGCACTAGCGAGCATGTCCAGAAAAGACAGGCGAACACTTAGTCACCTATTAAGCACAGCTGCCAGAAAGGGGTTGTTTGTAGTTTTGAAAATAAATGCCTGAAACAAGTTGGTGGACAAATGGTGAAACAAGTTGTTGGACAAATGCGCTCTATCAAGGGCGCAAAAAATTCTGTTGACGAAATGATTGCCTTTCATAGCGCCCCAGTAAAAGTCCTAAACATTCTATCACAAACAAATTTCTTACTTTACTATATTGAGAAGCCACGGTTAGCTGAGTTTTTGAAGCTACTGAGCTATAGGGGCTTGGGATATATAACGTGAGTCACAAAGGCGATCTCGAATAGGTGATTTAAATAAAATATGTTTGGTAAGTTCTGCATGTTAGGGAGAGCCAGTGCTCCCACGAGGCTCTCGTTGGGTGGGGGATGGGCGGTGGAGGGATTCTCAAACATATTCTTACCATGTAGTAAAGGAGGGGGGGACTGGCAAGTCGGTTTCGGGGTGACGGAAAGGTATCTGCCTGTATATGTATACGTGCCAACACATGACTGTTTCGTTTCTCAGTAGTCCGCGGGAACGTAGAGGGCACGTGCGGCGGAAATTCTGGTGCCTCGTAAGTACACTGCGTACGAGACAGTACCAACTGACTAAAGCTTCAACGGAGGCCTATTACTCGCGCTACGGGGTCTCCCAACAGGAGGGTCTTGTAGATGGAAAATCCATCGGCTTTTCGTCCTACACCTCATAAGGTGGATTATAGCGTATATACATAGCCGATTTCCATTAATTTCGAGTTCATTTCATTTTGAGGCTCTTGCCGTAAATTCGTCTTTTTGATGCGGACAATAAATAAAATAGGTAAAGTCTGAACATCTCACATTAAACAATTTTTTCAGGCTCAAGTAACGCAGTAAACACGACAAAAGGAAGACGGGAGACGACACAAGCGCTGACTAACAACTGGTTATTTTATTCTGGGAAAAGTATATAAAGGCGCAGGACACAGGAAACAACCCAAAAAAAAAAACACAACAAAGGTTAAAACTTAAAAACCATGTGGCGCATGCACATCACATCCTGACGTATTTTTAACGAAATTCGAAGAGTGTCTTCCACAGCAGATGGCACTCCCCTATATCCTGGACCTCACAAAACACCAAGAAAGCCTGACTCCTTATCTACCAAATTGATAGATGGTGAAGCAACACACTCATCGGCTTCCTTCCCGATCCCATTGGCGTCGACCAACTCCCTACAAATGCAAAGGGGGTATTAAACAGGACACTTGTCTTATCTACTGGGGGAAGCAATCGTTGCACTCGCTGCAATGCAAAGCCAAGTTGTACGACACCGCTACTTTTTTCACCCATCTGTGATGTTCAAACAATTGCTCATTGCTTCCCCAATTAGGAAGACAAGTCTCCTGTTTATCACCCTGATCGAATTTGTAGGGAGATGGTCGAGGCCTTTATGATCAGGAAGGAAGCAGATGAGCGTGTTGCTTAACCATACATCAATTTCATTGATAAGGAGACAGGCTTTCTTGGCAACTGTGTGAGCTCCAGTAGATAAGGAAGCGCCGTCTACTATATAATATAGTCTTCGAATTTCGTTGAAAAAGATGTCATGACTCGACTATGATGTGCATGCGCAGTACGGTTTTTTTAGTTTTAATCTTTGCTCTTCTGTTTTTTGGATTGTTCACGGTGTCCTGCGCCTTCATATACGTTTCCGAGAATGTAATAACCAGTTGTTAGTCAGCGTCTGTGTAGTCTCCAGACTTCCTTTTGTCCTTTTTCATGAACCTTTACCAACTAGCCCAGTTTTATGTTCTTGTAAACAAATCTTTGGATTTTTTATTTTGTACCGTGATGGGCAAGAAAAAAGAAAACGCATAGCAAGGTTGACTGAAACCCCTCGGCGTTATAATTTTTTTTTTCTCCTGAACCCGTTTGAACCCGTTTGAACCGGTTCGAGACGGTCCGAACCGGTTCGAACCGGAACGGAATGGCCCTCTGGAGCCGAACCCGGAACTGAACCCGAAAGGCGTGAACCCGAACCCGAACCGAACCCGAAAAAATGCCGGTTCGACACCCTGCTTCTATGACTTCTTTAGAACTCGGCACTAGGAAAGGATCGTTAACTCCTAGTTTATTCAAATGCTCTCTCAGGAATTTTCCAGGCAGCCTCTGCCAGCTGTTTTTGTCTGATACTTTAAGACGAAAAGGGCATCGTTCTTTGTGCGTTTTTGCTTTGAAAAAAACTTCCAAACTCGCCCTTTTCACCTCCTTCAGAGCTTTGCTCATAGAGGGCAAAATCATGCCCTTCAGGAGCTTCACTGCAGCACGCTTTTGTTTCTTGGGATCACAATTTGTGGGTTTTAAGTTTTGATTTACCGCTTCCATGACTTTTGTTTCGAATATTCCCCTTGGCAAGACTACAAAGCTTCCTTCTTTGTCAGGTTCTAGCATAGTAAGCTGATTGCCTTTCAAAAAATTTTTACTTCCTGAATGGAAGGCTTCAAAATGGTTCCATCACTTACATGACGGCAGACGTATTCTACTTCGTCTCCGACGATTCGCTCCTTCCCACGTTGTTCCACTTTTTCACCAAGTTCATGTACCATGCTGAGCAGCCGAGACCGGGAGCTGGGTGGTTCATAGCAGTATTTGGGATCATTTTCTAAAATCCTTCTTATCTTTCCGGGAATCTCAACATTTCCCAGTGCCGTGAATGAGTTGGAAGTCTGTTCCTGATGCCGAATAGACGGAAGCTTGAGCACTACTTGCTGCCTCAGAAATTGTTCTGTGGAACGTTCTGTAGAACGTGCAGCCAGTCGGAGATGTTCCTTGTACCTTGCGGCTGACGTCTGCCAGCCTGAGGCATCGTGAAGGAAGATCTTCATCCATTCTCTTAACAGAATAAATACTGCTATGAACCACCCAGCTCACGGTCTCGGCTGCTCAGCATGGTACATGAACTTGGTGAAAAAGTGGAAACACGTGGGAAGGAGCGAATCGTCGGAGACAGAGTAGAATACGTCTGCCGTCATGTAAGTGCTAGAGTCATTTTGAAGCCTCCCAATCAGACAGTTGAAAAATTTTTCAAAGGCAATCAGCTTACTATACTAGACTTTGATCAAGAAGGAGGTTTTGTAGAAAGGGATCTAAAAACGTTGGGCGCGCCTTTCACGTATGCCGGAGAGAACAGCGCCTCTCAATAGATGGCGCTGGTGCTGGCGCAGCTGGCGCACACAAGCGAAGCGGCGCGAACAAGAACGAGCTCGCCGAGAGGTACAGCAGGGGGATGAATTACAGACGGTAGCGCATATCCCTCCTTCAGT
The DNA here is from genome assembly GCF_055824585.1 of Amblyomma mixtum. Classification (NCBI taxonomy): domain Eukaryota; kingdom Metazoa; phylum Arthropoda; class Arachnida; order Ixodida; family Ixodidae; genus Amblyomma; species Amblyomma mixtum. Next base: position 184,923,342 of record NC_143013.1, read on the forward strand.
CACGTGCATAGCGAGGGGTGCGCAAGTTATCTTCATGACAACGAATAACCGAAACACGCTGACGCAGAAGGTGTTCGCGTGGAATCTGCTTCACACGTCATCATCATTATTAGCCTGACTACGCCCACTGCAGGGCAAATGCCTCTCCCATGTCTCTCAAATTAACCCTGTTCTTCGCCAGTTCCGGGCACCGTATCCCCGCAAACTTCTTAATCACATCCGACCACCTAACTTTCTGCCGCCCCCTGCTACGTTTACCTTAACTTGGAATCCACTCCACTGCCCTTAAGGACCAACGGATATCTTGCCTTCGCATTACACGTCCTTCCGAAGCCCACTTCTTCCTCTTAAATTCGACTAGGATGTCATTAATCCGCGTTTGTTCTTTCACCCACTCTGCCCACTTACGGTCTCTTAACGTTACACCTATCATTTTTCTATCTATAGCTCGCTGCGCTGTCCTTAACATAAGCTGAACACATTTCATTTGCCTCCACATTTCTGCCCCTTAGGTGAGTACCGGTAAGATACAGCTGTTCTATACTGTTCTCTTGAGGAATACTGGTAACTGCCATTCATGATCTGAGAGAACCTGCCATATGCGCTCCACCCCATTCTTATCCTTCTAGTTACTTCCCTCTCATGATCCCGATCAGCTGTCACTACCTGCCATAATCGACATATTCTCTTGCTACTTCTAGCACCTGGTCCAAAATCGTGTCCGCTAGGGGTTGTGGGCGGATTTATAGTTGTCCGCCTGCTCTGCGCGTGGCCGCGCGCTGTGCTTTACTTCGGTTTTCGTACACCCTTTCTTGGCTGTTGTGGCAGGTTAAAATTGATTGCGCTGCTGGTCAGCGATGGTAATAGCAGAGCTGTGCCAATGTATGGAGAACAGAGAACACATTTTTCCTGGTTATTTGCCACTTATATTCTGCTGTTACTTTGTATCTAATAAATATATCACAGCATTACAGCATTCCGCACAATTCCGATAATATATGCCGACACACCAGGAGTGTTAAGTATCTCAAACGGCGCTGCTGACGTTTTCAGTAAATTTCATGCATCATTCACGCAATACATGTGCGATCATTGCTGCATAATATTCACGCAATAGTACAGAAGGATCCACGGTGGGCGCAAGCAATCTAACGCATTTACAATGCAGCTTAATACAATAGATAATTGCAAAAAAAATAGTTTACTATATTTGTAGACGCGTGACAGCCCACCGCTACCGCGCAATAGCCTTGTCTACGCAGATATATATGCGACACAAATAAAATTCAGCTAATATGCACGAAGTTGCATAATCGGTTCCCACGATGCGCCCACTCTTTGCGGACCAAACTCGACGAGTGTTTCGTCAACAGCAGTGAATAAATCATAGTTCATGATCCATGGTGTGAAATGAACTGTGGCTCCCGAGAGAGCGAGCGCAGGTAGCGGTTCCCGTCGTATCCGTGCGGATCACGAGAACAAACTGAAGCAGCATCGTAGTTGTCGTTCCACTTACATCACTAACACGTGGAGAAACACGACTCCAAAGTGTCTGTGACCGGCGCCGCAAAGCAGGCAGCGGCACCGGCAGCGGCGGCGGCCCCGGCACGCTAGCTATGCGCCGCAACTGCACATGCGCAACTGGAGAGCGCGGCGGCGGCGGCACCTCTGAGTCACCCGCGCAGCGACGGTGGCGGCGCGCCAGCAGTGCGCCGTGTGACGTGACTGCTCCTTGCGCATGCTCAGTATCGCCTCTCGTCAACTCCGCGAAATGGCTCGGCGACTCCCATAGTGTTGCTTTCGCAGCAAAACTAAGATGCTAGAATATGCGCGTAGTGCTTTGCGCAAGCAGCTCTAAAAAAAGCGTCCGGACTTTTAGACGTCCACTATGGGAAAGGAACAAGGATAGGAGGGCCGCACCTGCCACTTCAGAAGTGAGGTGATTGGCATGACTACGGATAGCAAAATACTATGAGAGCTTACCCTCTAGTATGTGGGGTTGAAATTGGGGGGAATATGCGTTTCCCCCGCTTAACCGCGACTGACCGTCCAAGCCACAGACCATCCCCCCCCCCCCACCACCACCACCACGTGATGGCAAGCGCTGCCGAGCGTACGCCTAGCCCTGGGGGAACAAATAAATACGACACCGGCTGCCCAAATGGCATTTATTGCGACCACAATATCAGCTAGCAACAATATCGCGTAGTGGTGACTGCAGTCCGGCGAACAGAAAACAGCGAGAATGTCTTCGAAACGAAACTCTTTATTTGGGCTGACTTGTGTCCGCAAAGAACTGAATCACTCGGCGGCGGCGTAGCAACAAGCGTGCTCGGCGGTCGTCGAACAGAATGCCCGCTGCTGTCGGCCGTGCTCTTTTTAAAGCTGATAGCGAATATTCGAGATAAAGCTTGGGAAGTTACTAGAACATTCTGGTACAAAGTAGAATCGGCTCCGCCTGGATGCGATCAATCGAGATAAATCTAGGCGCGTCTTGCGTCACAAACGAAGCAATAAAGCGGCGTGTCGGCAGCCTTGAAGCATGAACAAACAAACACTACAAACGCTACAAAGATTCGCGGCATCACTCCCCTCTCAAAGAAGCATCGACTGGAGGCTTTACAACATAATGCGGCTATAAGCAATCAAAACGGATTGCGCAAAAATAAACGCCGAATGTGGAAACACGGCGTCGTTTAGCGTGCATGATACGGCTTAAGGCGTACGAAATGGACTGCTTCTGGTCGTACGTGGCGTCGCTGGGATGCAGTCATTTGGTCAGGAACGACTTTATAGTACAATTCACCAAGCCGTCGAAGAACCTTGTACGGGCCGAAATAGCGGCGCAGAAGCTTTTCACTCAATACTCGCCGGTGAATGGGCGTCCAAACCCAGACTCGGTCTCCTGGCTTGTATTCCGCGTTGCGTCTTCGTAGGTTGTAGCGTCTGGCGTCGGTCCGCTGCTGGTCTTTGATCCTTAATCGGGCAAGTCTTCGGGCTTCTTCTGCGCGTTGAAGGTAGGCGGCGATGTCGACGTTATTTTCCTCGGTAACGTTCGGCAGCATGGAGTCTGGCGTGGTCATGGCCTCTCTGCCGTGGACGAGCCTAAAAGGCGCCATCTGGGTGGTCTCCTGCACTGCGGTGTTGTAGGTGAAGACTACGTAAGGCAGGATGACGTCCCAGGTCTTGTGTCCGGTATCGACATACATGGCGAGCATATCGGCGATGGTTTTGTTGTGACGCTCGGTCAGTCCGCTGGTCTGCGGGTGGTAAACAGTTGTTCTCCGGTGGCTGGTTTGGCTGTAATGGAGGATGGCTTGCGTCAGCTGAGCCGGGAATGCTGTTCCTCTGTCAGTGATGAGCACATCGGGGGCGCCGTCTCGCAGAAGAATGTTCTCCACGAAAAATTTGGCGACTTCTGCTGCTGTTACGTTCGGTAGGGCTTTTGCCTCGGCGTAGCGGGTCAGGTAGTCGGTCACTATAATGATCCACTTATTTCCAGACGTTGATTTCGGGAAAGGGCCAAGCAAGTCCATGCCGATCTGCTGAAAGGGCCTTGAGGGGGGTACAATGGGGTTCAGAAATCTTGCTGATCGGGTTGGAGGGGTCTTTCGTCGCTGACAATCTCGGCAGGTATTCACATAATGTGCGACATCGGCAGACATTCGGGGCCAGTAATACTTGTCTTGAATGCGGCGGAGGGTGCGAGAAAACTCGAGACGTCCAGCTGTCGGCTCGTCGTGTGAGGCCTGAAGAACTTCTCCGCGCAGACTTACAGGTACAACAAAGAGGTAGGCTGTCTTGTTCGCTGCAAAATTCTTCTTCACGAGGACATCGTTCTGTAAACAGAACGAAGACAATCCTCCCTTGAACGAGGCGGGGGGTGAAGAAACCTTGAATTCCAAGTATTCGATGAGGCATTTTATGTGGGGTCCGCGCGTTCCTGTTGTACAAAAGAGCTGGAGCCGACGGGTTCCAGGAACGCGTCCTCATCGTCGTCCGGCGGTGGTGCATCTACAGGGGCTCGTGATAGGCAGTTGGCGTCAGAGTGCTTGCGTCCGGACTTGTAAACGACGGTGACGTCAAACTCCTGGAGCCGCAGGCTCCATCGAGTTTGGCGGCCGGAGGGGTCCTTCAAACTGGCGAGCCAGCACAGTGCGTGGTGATCGCTGACCACCTTTAACGGTCGTCCGTACAGATAGGGGCGGAATTTCGACGTAGCCCAGATGATGGCAAGGCGCTCCTTCTCAGTTGTCGAATAATTAGCTTCGGCTTTGGACAGGGAACGGCTAGCGTACGCGATGACCTCCTCCCCTCCGTCAGTTTTCTGAACGAGGACAGCGCCTAGGCCCACACTACTTGCATCAGTATGAATTTCAGTCTCGGCGTTTTCATCAAAGTGGGCGAGGATCCGCGGGGACTGTAAACGACGCTGAAGTTCCTTGAAGGCTTCCACTTGCGGAGCTTCCCATTTAAATGGCACGTCTGCCTTTGTCAGCTGGGTCAGTCGCTCGGCGATGCGCGAAAAGTTCTTGACAAATCGTCGGTAATACGCGCACAGTCCGAGAAATCTGCGCACAGCTTTCTCATCGGCCGGTGGCGGAAACACTGTGATAGCCGCTGTTTTCTGCGGGTCTGGGCGTACTCCCTCCTCTATAACAATGTGGCCTAGAAAAAGCAGCTCTTCATAGGCAAAGTGGCACTTCTCTGCTTTCAAGGATAGCCCGAACGACTTGATTGCGTCTAGTACCGTTCGAAGCCTTTTTAGGGGCTCCTCAATGTTCGAGGCGAAGACAACGACGTCATCCAAATGTATAACCAGAGCTGTGCGCTTGCCTTCGTCAGGTGCCATGGAGGAAGGTGAGCGCGCTTTTCATTTTACTGTTGGTCTCCTTATTTACTGAGAGACTTTTAGCCCGCAGTAAGTAGTATCCATCTCAGTATTATAATTCCGTAAATTCTATTCTCGGGACCACTGTAGCGCAAGGAATCCTGGGGTAGCACATGACCGAAACCGCGCTGCCAGAAAGAGACTTGCCCACTAGCGCGCGTACACCACAGCGGTTGAATGTCGCGTGCTCTTTTCGCAGCTTCCACCCACCTACACCCTCCAGAAGCTCACGGCAGAAGCAAATTACGAGCCATACGTTTGTCAAATAACATCGTATGATCGCCTGTGCATTGTTTTTTATTGAAAGCCTCGGTACGGAATTTTTTGCGCTGCTATATTTGACTGTGTCCACCGGGAACATTACTGCCGTTTACGATTTCCAACTGTTCAAAATTGTTTGCAGTTTGCCGAATAGTTTTTGGAAGCTTCTCCTTCGAGGCACATGATGTTCCCCTCAAAAGCAGCACTTGCCCAAAGCCTTTTTTTAATTATTTTTGTTTCGTGTCCTCATGAGATCCTGAATACATTATGATTGAGATCTGACCGTACCGCTATTTTTAAGGAACGCAACACTTCCGCTCCTAAAGTCCCACTGGACCCGGGTATCACATTTTTAACAATTCTTTAGCTGCTGAGGCGCTGCAAGCAAACGGCGTTTGAAAATAGACAATAATATCTACCTTTCTCGCGATTCCTTACAATATTATATATAAATTTGGTTTAATGTATATTTTTCCGCGTATGTCATACGTTGGTTGTTTTTGAAGGCATACATATCCGTACCACGCATGCAGCATGAAGGAAGGTCATAAAGAAGGAGCTGTTGGACATACGCCAGCAAAATTTTGCACGTGCGTTGTCGGAACAAGCAGACTGGGGAAATATATTTTGATTAGAGTTTACCGACCGGACTTCTGCTCAAGCCAAGAGGATTCAGATTGCTGCTGTCACGTTTACTTTAACGGAAGCTGGTCAGTAAGCTAATACATTTGTCTTCTTTATCATCGTATCATTTGGTACGGTTCTCATCGACGACACCGCCATTCACGCCGCCCGCACCTGACAGCAATAACGAACCAGCCGCAAAACAAGCATAAATTGGCCCACCAGTGAGATCATTTCTGAACTACTGTAATTTCTGGGTAATGTTTGCTCGCCTTTTTTTATGTAACCCCAAATCTCTACCCTTACATATACGCAGAAAGGACTTATTTTCTCTTAATTTGATTTGATTATCTTCTTGTCTTGTGGCTACAACGTAGCGGCAATCAGGATTTAAGCCGAAATAGATTGAGTGTGGTCATTAAACCAAGTACTTGCATAGCAGTGACAGTGGGGCTGCACTCGAGGAATTCTGTCTTTTTCAAGATATCTGAGGCGTAAAATTTGGTGAAGAAAAAATTTTACGCAGTTTCAGGGACCTTTAACCAGTGAAATTGTACCACTTGTCACTAAATCAGGATATTTTCAAGCTGCTTCAGAGGAAAAGTCCTTAAAGAGAGAGTTTAGGGTTTAACTGAATGAACTCTGGATTCCCGCATGGAAAATCACTAAACAGCGCGCAGTAACAAACGACGATTGAAGCTTTCATCATAGGCTTTCGTTATGCCCCTTTTATTCATTGATTTCTGTATTCTCTGCTATTCCTATATCTGATTTTTTTTTTTTCATTATCTTTTACAAATGTAAGTTTGATAGCCCCTTTACCACCATCAACCACCTTTGTCACTGAAACTGAGTTGCTCAAAATTTTGATATCCCGTTTGCCGCTGCAATTTACAAAACAGGTAGTCATCGCCTAGTCATCGCCAATCCTCGTTGTGGGCATGTGCCATTTCATGAGGGCAGCAATAATTTCAGCTTTATTTTTGGAATCGGTCAGCCACTGCAGGTGCATACGAGCGAAAAAAAAGCGCCCACCAGATGTGACAGCAGAGCTCGACGCGTGGCCAAAGGGGGCGTGAAACGAGCACAAAAAGAAAAAAAATTGTGCAAAAAGATTTCTCCAAGATCGATGCCACATGATACATTTGGTCATAATTTTTCGCTGGCTAAATTGGGCGCATTTGCCAAAAAACAACAGGTTAAAAAACTGCCATAGACAAAGGAGCACTTCGTAACCACATGAAAAAAATGAGGTCAGTGACGATGATGATGATGATGTCCTCGGGCTGAATGGCACGGCAGACGGAACTGGCGCGATCGTCATCGTCTTTTACGCGCAGGGAAGATTTTAACGAAGTATATTGAAAACACAAATTATCTTCATTAAAACTGCTAAAACACTACTCCCCCAGTTGAAAACAACACGAGAAATTTTTAGCGCACAGTGAACGTTAAATACGCTTTTCCTTTATTTTTTCTTCTCCCAAGTCTCTTCACTGGCTCCATCTGCCAACTGTGTCACGGCTGCCATCACTGCGAGTCAATGCGCTCCCGTGTTCGCTGAGTGCAGGGCACGGTGTCCAAGCCTCTTCGAACCGGCAGCGCGTTGTCTCGCTCGTCCTTCCCCTTCCCTCCTTGTTGTGCGCTGTAAACCGGGCCGCTCATTTACAACGCGAACAAGCGAGGGACGCGGAATTGGTTCTCAATTCTCCCGCGTGTCTCTCAGGGGCAAGCTCGCCTGTAGAGCATGTAAAGGTTGTTGTCGCAAGCACTAGTGCCATGTCTTGTAGTCTGACTGTGCCGTTTATGTATGCTTGATCGGTGCGGCTTACTCACTTCTCTTTTTTTCTCCTATATTTTCAGGTCGATGTAAGTACATCAACGCATACGTTGCGGTGCGCGTTATTGTAAGCTACGCTATAAGGCGCTATAAGCCCGCCCCAGAAACGCAAAGCCTAAGGCGCAACACGTAGCGTACGCCAGGGGCTGCTGAAAGGAACGACCCGATACAGACAGAGGCAATGTTAGGGAAGTGAAAAGCAGCAGTATTGTAAGCCGGCTTATTTAGTCTATTGGCACCTTGACAGTGCGCAGTGAAAAACTACCGAAAAAAACCAGCACCTTCGTCCGTTCGTTCTGCTCTGTTCGTCTTCTTGTGTCCCACACTTTCAAGAGTCAAAGGAATGACTCCTCACTTCTTTCTTATTTCAGCGAAATGAGACAAGCAATGCCAAGTAAAAAGCTAATTGAATCAATGCGATCGCGAGGTGCACCTTCATCAGCTCAGCTAAAGCGCTTACAGCGTAACAGCAGACTTCGTATGCGAACCAAGCCAGTGACTAACTCAAATTCTATTGTGCCCCGTGACTTTGTTACAGTATTAAGTGATTCATGTGACGAGGCGGAATGTCAATGAGCCATGTGCCAATATACCTACAGCTTCTCGTAGTATAGCATGTACTAGAGCTTCCCTGACGCGTTAAGTGAATTTTCGTTCACTGTCACAAGTGAAAATATCTTTAACTTGCGGCGCAACTTAATACCTGTCAATGACACCTGTGCGCGTGTTGCCATAATTTATTTATTTATTTTATTTCAAGACTGCCGACTGTCTTTTGGTAGTCATGGCAGGAGTGGTACAAAGTGCGAGAGAATGAAAGTGTGAAAAATGACAGGGGAAAAAAAAGGGGGCGGGGGCAGCTAAGCAGAGGTAATACAGCTGTTTGGAATTAGCCAAAAGTATAAGAGCAAAGTGAATATGAGCAAACTAATCCTCAAATTACCTTCTTTGTACAAGAGTGAAGCCAGGAGAACATCATGGAGCAGACTCAAGCCATTAAGTTCTTGCTAATTTTTTTTTTCTGTAAAACCGCACAGCCTCTGTCACCATGACCGCACTCTCTTCTCCCAGTCGTCGAAGAGCAGCTGGAGCGGCCTGCGCGCAGCGTGGTCTGCTACGTGGGCCCCGACCGGGACATAGGCGCCTTGCCGGAGGCCTGCACCCACGTCGTCTACCGGAGCCTCGTCGTCGACGTCTACACGCTCAAACTCGTGGACGCCGGGCTGCCTCAGAAGGGTCGGTGCCTGTCCCCTGTACTTCACAAGAGCTACAGGCGGTTCCCATAGGCGTGAAATCAAGTAGCGCAAGGGTGGGACCACAGAGACAAGAGTACGAACGAGCGGTGCTGTTTTCAATTTAGGGCCGTTTTAACGCGATAGCTTTAACGTTCTCCACAAAACCAGGCATCGGCGTCGTCGTTGGCGTTGTGAGCGAAACACTCCTAAAAGATGCAACCTAGGTTGGCCACCTAGGTTGCCTCACAACCTGCCCACCGGATTGTGAAAAAACTGACCACCGTGACAGGTGGCTGTTAATGACTGGTCCCGGGAGGTTGTTAGGGAAGATAAACCTGTGTCCCACAAGCCCTATTGGTGGCTGTACCTCCTATCGCAGTGCAATGACGCACCGCTTAAGCGCTGCTCCACCGCTGCGCCGGTAATGGTATAAGGACTCCCGCGCATCTATGAAAGTCGAGTATGACCGACTCCACGTCATACCCATAAGGCGGAGCTTTAAGTGCCCCGTCCAGCATTTATTGCATGAACACCCTGCTATTCAAAGCCAAGGCTTCTTCCTCAAAGAACTGAAAACGTTGAAGTTAGATTAAGAAAGTCAGAACTTGTGCTTGTCGCTGCCTATCTTCTTATAGTTAAATAGAAAGTACGAAGATTTTTTTGAACATTTTGTGTCAGTGATCACATCGCATTCCTGTCACGGATAGCTTCACGCTCCTCCTGACGCAGCGACATCAGCTCTGTTCAGCTATTTTCACTTTCAACTCTTTCGACGTCCCTAACTTGCGGTTCATTAGAGTGAAGCTCTTTCTTTTTTTGTGACCGGTACGCAGCAGCCATTTTTCTGCCTATGTCTGGAGCGCTTCCAATAATTTTTCGTACCCGCCGCGGTGGCTGAGTGGTTACGGCGCTCAGCTGCTCACCTGAAAGACACGGGTTCGATCCCGGCCGCGGCGGTCGAATTTCGGTGGAGGCGAAATTCTAGAGGCCCGTGTACTGTGCGATGTCGGTGCACGTTAAAGAACCCTAGGTGGTCGAAATTTCCGGAGCCCTTCACTACGGCGTACCTCATAGCCTGAGTCACTTTGGGACGCTAAACCCCAATAACCAAACCAATAATTTTTCGTGCTCAGCGATGCATTACGCACGCGATTTATGTTGTGAAGACGGCATCACAATAACGGACGCGGGACAGAAGAGAGGACACATAAGACTTTCACGAGCGCTACTACCAACTATTTATTCATAGGAAGCATAAGAGGGTTCTCACACAGCTTCACTCTCGCCGTTCGATGACGTTCTACTTCACATCAGCGGTAACTCAGGACGTGCTACGTCCGCCGCTTAAGAACGTGAGGTGGCGCTGATGAACACTCTCAAGGTTAGGTTATTTGTAAACACAAATACCCACGAAAGCAGAAGAGTTGACAGCCGTCGCTGTAGCTCAGCGCTAGAACACCGGACGCGTAATTCGGAGGTCGTGGGTTCGGATCCCACCGGCAGCATGTGGTTGTTTTTTCTTCTGCTTTTCTAATCAATTTGCTTTAAGCGATAACAAATCAGTAATATTCTAAATCGAACAACAGCACAAAATAAATAAATTAAATTAAAAAACCCCTGTGTCCCTTGGCTTCTGTGGCTGTTGGCTTCTCTCATACTTATAACGAGCCCCTCTACCCCTTCCCTTGTTTGCTTAAAGCATATAAGAAGGGAATAGCGAGCATGCCCGTAGAAAAAGAAGAAAAAGCGCGGAATTCTTTGCGCTTTTGCGCTGCCTTCTTCACAACATGCACTACCAACCCGGCAGCTTGCTCTCCTAAGCAGGCTATTTAGTCAAAGGGAAAGGTGTAAGAAGCAAATTGGAGTACAACTGTAAAAAAGAGAAACCAAATCGATACCTTCCAAAGGAGATGCGGCAACAGTTGTCGACCGCCCTCTAACCACTGACCTCCCCCCGCAGACGAGCGGGCCATCCAAGCCGTGGCGCAGCTGAGTGCGCCCAACGTGCGGCCCATGGTGTCGGTGACCATGGAGCCCGGATACCTGGCCTCACTGTCGCGGCGCGCCGTGCTGAGCGGCCACGCTGGTCGGCTGGCTCGCAACGTTGGCCGCTGGCTGCTGCAGCGGGGCTACATCGGCGTCGACCTCGACCTGTGGACACCCACCAGCAAGGACGAGGCGAACGCTTCCTACTACGCAGCCATAGTGTCCGTACGTGCGTGTTTGTGCGTGTGCGAACGCCACTCTGCTGCTGCACTTGGCGTCACAATTTTTCAGCTCTATCAAACGGGAGAACACGTTTGACGACTTCGGCAAAACTACAGTAAAAGGCTAGGGCAATTGCATAGCTACATAACCGTAGTTTTAAACGTAATATACGGTATGACCTTCTCCAGACGGATATGACGAAAATCAACCAAGGTCCAGGGAGATAATATTAGGAAATCTACAGAGACAAAGTGGACGCTGTTGGCGCAGAACAGGTTCTGTGCGATAGGGTATGCTTTCTGAAGTCATTCGGGCCAGTATTTAATCTATGCATGGAGCGTATTTGTATGCTTCATTTCCTGTCTGCGGTCGTCGTCGCTGTAAGCTTCCGTGAAGAGTGAAGCCAGCAAGTATCTCCCAAGAAGAGCTCTCTTTTCTACACCTACGGCTGAAAGCCCCCATTCTAAATTGTGGTACACCATGTACTCAACCTCATGTATGTGTAGTACAGGCAGGAACAAAAAAAAAGTCGATGGTATTTTAATGAACGGGATCGGGAAAAGCGGTCCCTGACCTTAAAGCAACGTCCCTTTACTCCAGGAAGACAAAAATGTTTCAAATGTCGAATTAAAATAAGCGCGGTTTTCAATTACAGAAACGCACAAATCAAATAGCTGTGTGTAACAGCCTGAGCACATTGTTTTGGCCTTGTTTTTGTGTTAAGGTTTGGTGGAGCATCATGCGGGCGTCCCGCGCACAGTGCATGTGTCGCTCGAAGCCTGTGCGTTCAGCAGATTGCAGGCGTTCTGCGGATTCGCCATAAAACCTTGGCGCTGCTTCCCATGAATCTCGAGGCACACAAGCCCGAACGAATGCGTCTATTCGACAACAAGCGATGCTTTTTACCGCTTATCATTCTCGGTACCAGTTTTGTACCATCGCCACTAATGTATTTGGCTGTGGCGCCCTAAAACACAGTGACAATGCGTGCCTGAGGAACACGCAGCACCGATGGAAAGACAAACGGTGGCATTAATTCTTAAAATGACAGAGAGCAGCTTGAATCCGAGAATACACTTGAGTTGATAATCCGCTCATGGAAGCTAAGAGCAGGCAATGTAGAGTCGCGGGAAAAAGTATCTGGACCGCGCACTCCGTAAACGAAGCCGATGGCTCTATTATTGACCGCCGGCTGGAGAACGCACTTGTAGAGATTAAAGCCAAGATCCTGTTCTTTCACTTCCACAAGTGCGGTCTCCAGTATGCGGCTAATAATAGAGCTGCCGACTTCGTTTACGCAGCACGCGGTCCAGAGACGTTCGTCCTCGACTGTACAGCCTTTGTCAAAAGTTTAGAGCCCAGGGGGTTTGCTTCTGGGCCACACTGCTTTGCTCGTAATGCGTCCTCAGCGTCCCAAATCCCCTGAAGGTAAGAAGATTTTTGGTCCTGCTCCCTCCGATGCGTACGACTTCCATGAGTCCTACAGGAGCGCCACAATAGTGCTTTGAAGCAAACCCCCTGGGCTCTAAACTTTTGACAAAGGCTGTACTTCAGCGGACATGTGATCCGAAGAACAGACAAAAGGCGGTGTGCTGAAGTAGTAAGCTGAAATGCAAAGAGGGGTATCTTGAACACCAGAGTTGGCGCCATATACTTTAGGTGGAGGGCGGAGATTGGGAGGTTACTTAACTCTTTCGCTACCGCGCCATAGGCCGTCGTTCGCATATGATCGATGCAAATCGCCCGCGCAAAAAAGCTAATTTTGGAGCGTCGTGGACGTGCTCCGCCATCTAGTTAGCAAGCTCAACAACTGCTCTTTCAATTGCAGTCTTGGTTTGAGTGTTTTGACATGAGGGGGCGCCGTGAAAAATAAAACTTTGAACGGCCGCAGCAGCGTCAGCCGGAGAAAATGGCGTCCGCGTCGCCGCGCGCTCCTCGAAAGCGAAAGCTGACACCGAGCACGTCGGCCGGTTTCGGTTTCGTTTTTTGCTACAAAAGCAGCGGTTATTAGTCGGGCAACAATGTACAAACATCGATTTCGGTTTCGACAGCGAGACTTTGCCTCGGGAGCCTGGAACGACAGTGCGTACTTGCATGCAAGTTCTGTTTTCGTTCGCTGTGTGTTTTCTGCGGTGCATACGGTTTGTAATTGATGACAGTGGTTTATTTTTGTGCTTCAGGGTCTTGACAATGTGTAGCGAAGACAGTTTGCCAAATGCTCAAGGTCGCGTCGCGTTTTTCAACCAAGACGACAGCTAGGTGTCCATATCGGCACATCGCTGCGGAGCGGCGCTCGGAGATTCGCTCGACTTCTCGACTTTTTTTTGATGCTCTTTACGGCGGAAATGATGAAGACCGTGTGCGGAAACACTAATAAGCATGCATGGATGAAGATTTTCAGCAAATTCGGCGTGACGGCTCATGGGAAGAGGTGAATCTGTTGGAAATTCTGATGTTCATTGGAATCATCATTTACATTGAAATTGTTGACCTGCCACGACTGTATCTCTACTGAAATGCCAGAATAATCTATTCTGGCCCTCTGCCATCAAAAATCATTTTTCAAAATTGGTTTTTCGCATTTGTTGTTTTTTTTTTGCACGTAACGGACCCGGATGATTCAGTGGCGGCAGCTTCTATTGGCAACACTTGGAAAGTGTCCTGTCTTTTGAATCACATCGATAAAACATATTTCATCCATCCTGATGTTTTAGAGCTTGCCTAAAATGCCAAATTTTATCAGCTGGCTTTCAGGGAGCAGCTCATTCAAGAAATCTTCGGGTATGATGAGGGAAAAGAAGTCCACGCCCCCAATCCTCTGATAGAATCCATTCAACACCAACCAAAAAGAATGAAAAAAAAAGAACAAACTGCAAGCTCGGCTATCAGAGAACAAGGCAGGAACAAAGATAAAACCTTATGTGAAGCACTTGTCAGTCTACCTCTGCTTCACATCTCCACCCCTTATTGCTCTTCACAGTGAAACCACAGTCATGACCCCTGACTTGACAAGCCATGGAAAGTGCAGTAAATTTTTCTCGTAGCTGAAACTGTGAATAATGACAGCTATAAACATGTGAAACAGTTTGTATATTCCAGTTTTCCTCTAATCAAGCTCGGGCTTAGTGCAGCCGGTAATTTTTGTTTTTGCTATATACTTTTTTTGTGTTTTTAGCAAATTTCACAAATAAATGTTCATTTACTTTTGCACACACAACTCTTCTGTTTGTTTCATTCAGAAGTGCAACTAATAAGCTACAATTTCATGCATTGCAATATGTGCGGGGTGTAATAGTTCTTGTGAAAAAAATTTTTCTTTCAGTACACTCCAAATCGGGCATTTTTCCGCGGTAGCGAAAGAGTTAAGATATAGGCGCCGTGACTAGAGCATTACAGCAATAACTGCATGTTGCAGGGTGTTGCAGTGTACGTAGTGTGGCCTGATTCCATTCACCCAACGGCACAGTCTCACTGCCTACTGTCAAGCAGCGTCACTGAGCAAAAAATAGAAAAAATGTTACGGGAATGAATAAGAGCGCAATTAAAACACTCATTCTGAAAGGCTCTGAGGCGCAATATATAGCTTAGCGTAGCGTTTTTGATCTCGAAACGCAGCCGTTCAGTTCCTGCATTTCGGAATGCTTTTTTAATGCGTTAGAATTACTGGCCGCGGTGAGCGATTTTAGCAACGGGTGTGTGGCCCTTCTTCATCACACAATTCTAAAAAAAGGAATTCCAGAAAAATCTCCACTCGCCGGATTCGAACCCAGGAAACTCTTGAGGGAAGTGAGTGCGCAACCCCATAGCCACGACAAGTGCTTTTTTTTCTGAAACGCGGTATTTATTGAAGTGAAATTATGTTCTATTTAATTTTATGCGCTTCATTAATTTGCTTTATTTATTTATTTACTTTATTTACTTCTTACTGTTCACCACGATAGCCGTGTTTCTAGATGGATAGAGGTGAGCATACTGTGTGCGACAAGGCAGCAGCAGCAGCATTGGCGGCGGAACTTTTCATGGCGTCATCCTAGGCGGCGTAAGCAAACAGACGGTGGATGACACATATAACTCCGCCTTCATTGCCTTATGGAAAGCTTCCGCGCGCTCGCCTATAAAGCCTCCGCGCGTCGCCCAGTCCCATCGGCCTCGCCAAAAATACGGACCAGCAAAATAAAAAAAAAAATTGAGTAAAAAGTACAATAGAACGAAAAATAATAGAAGGTGTTCGCAATGGCCAACAAAAGGTGTTTGCACAGGCTTCAAAAATAACCAAACAGTCGTTGGTGTGGTAAGCTGCTTCCTAGCGCATTCCAACCTTGTGCAGGTCATGGCGTGACATTTTTTTTCTCGACCTTTGTGTACCAAGAATACACATCACGTAAATGATTTACCATCTTCCTTGGGTGTGTGATACCAGGTGGTCGAAATTTCCGGAGCCCTCCACTACGGCGTCTCTCATAGCCTTAGTCGCTTTGGGACGTTAAACCCCATAAACCAACCAACCTTCTAAGTTGCTGTCTTTGGTGCTTTGGAATCGAAACACCCGTTTAAAACCTGTCAGATGAACCAGGAGGGGACACTGGATGTTAGGGCGCCCTACCGCTGACAGAACGGAATTAACAGCACGTAAATTACTTACCGTCTTCCCTGGGTGTGCGTTACGTATCAGCGGCGCATAGAGATGCTTTAGAGCCACAATCGCCGTTTTCAGAATGATGTCACACGAGTTGGGAGGCAAAACAGGAAGTTGGGGTAGTGTACCGCTGAGACATATAGGAATTATCATGTCATGTGGCCGATGATAACTGGAATCATTATGATGAAATACTACACCTGACTGCCCGCTAGAGATTGCAGATATTCTAATACTGATGACCTGAATCTATTGGTGCATGCCTATGGACAACGACTGTTACCTGATATATCGGCCTCTACAGATAGCTTCGTGCATTTCTATGCCTATACCCTAGCGAATTTCCCCACAGCACTGAGGAATCAAACGCCCAAGCTCGTGCTGAAGAAAAAACTTTTTTGGCATGGGGGCGACCTAGCATGCATTGGAAAGTGCGCGATTGTGAACAGTCGCCCTCTCAGGCGACTGTTTCATTGCTTTAAGTTCAATTCATTCGTCATGGGCGACTATGAGGGACTCTGTAGTGGAAATCTCCGAATAATATCTACAACCTGGGGTTCTTTAACGTGCGCTGACATTGCGCAGTACACGGGGCTCTTAACATTTAGCCTCCATCGAAATGAGTCCGCCGCGGCCGGGATCGAACTGAGCCGTTCGAGTGAGCAGCCGAGTACCATAACCACTCAGTCAACGCGGCGAGCCTTGCATGCCGCAACATTACAGCAATATAATACAATATATATAATTATATATTATTTCATTTTTGTTTGTTCATTTTCACTATTGTGCTGCAATACGAAATAGCATGCTTGTGCCTGATTGAGTGGCTGACTCACTCTCACTGATTGATTGACTGGCTGATTGATTGATTGATTGATTGATTGATTGATTGATTAATTGATTGATTGATTGATTGATTGATTGATTGATTGATTGATTGATTGATTGATTGATTGATTGATTGAATGATTGATTGATTGATTGATTGATTGATTGATTGATTGATTGATTGATTGATTGATTGATTGATTGATTGATTGATTGATTGATTGATTGATTGATTGATTGATTGATTGATTGATTGATTGATTGATTGATTCTGCAATCAAAATGTACAGCAAAGAGTCGGAACCCCCCTCCTCTTGTGACGTGCAGGCGATGAAAAGAACGCTGGACACCGGTCGCCTACTGCTCAGCACCAACGTGTACCCGGTGCCGGGCCTCATAGAAGACATGCAGCTCGCCAGGCTCCGGAGGTGAGCTTCAAACTGCATCGTTTCCTTTTTCCTCGTTACCTAAGCGCGTATCTCTGGACAGGAGTAACTCGCCTCCAGCGTGATTCTACATATTTAAAACACACAAAGCAGCCGGCCAAGCACATTGCAGAACAAAGCGTAGCCACACTCCCTTCAGCGTTCTGTATTTTTGGAAGCGTCCACGGACGCTCGCTGTTTCACTAAGCTAAGCCTACGGTGATGAAAGGACCAGATGCTCACGAACCATTCTTACGTGACTGCAGCTTTGGTAATTCGGCCCTTCTTGCATGGATGAAGCGAGCCCTTGCTTTCATTACGCACCACTGTCTACGTAAAAACACGAGCGGTCATTTTCAGTTCGTATAACTTTTGCAGTTTGGGATGTCAGTATTGAGCTTTTTGTTCCTGTTTAAAATGTCGGAAGAAATTGATTTTTCTGAAAACAATTCAATTTTCTTGTTTTGTTTTGCTGGGGCACTTCAGGCAAGGGCCTTTTTTACATTATTACCACCCATGCTCTTTCTGACTCCGAATTCAAAAAAAAAGGCCTCTTCGTACCTTATTTGCCAAAAGCAACAAGGCTGCTCTTACCGGTTCTCTTGCTAGCAGCAAACATATTCCATCCGGAGGAGGGTAGCTTTTTGGCGCAGGTTTCATGTCATGCACGCTATCCTCGCGGGCGGCGAGGGCTGGCGACCGCGGCGTCACCGCTCTTCCATTAACCCACTTCGGTGAAAACTGATCTAGTATATTAAGACAACTATTATTAGTATATTAAGCAGAAGACAGGGCAAATGCTGATGCTGAAGCTGTGATTGGTGTCTCGAAACGTCTGACAGCCATTACGTCAAGATGTGACGACGCTGAAAATAGGATGCGGCGCTCCAATCTACTCTTCTTTGGGGTGGATGATGACGAACAGGAAGACTGGGCAATGTCTGAAAATAAAGTAATTCATCTCTGCTGGGATAAACTGGGTATCGCTACAACTGGCCAACAATTTGAACGAGTTCACAGACTGGGCAAATATGATTCTGAAAAGCAGCGGCCTATTATAGCTAAGCTCACGTATTTTAAGGACAAGGAACGCATCCTATCTTTTGGGTATAAACTGAAAGGAACAAATTTTGCCATTCGTGAAGATTTTTCACTTACAACACGAAAAGCCAGGGCAAAGCTGATTCAGTTCGCAAAAACGCACAAAATGAAATTCAAGCTATCGGTTGACAAGCTACGTATGGATTCACAAACATAAGTTTACGACGTCGCTACTGACTCAGTCATCCTGTCTGATCGGTAGCCACTACCCATCTCTTGTGCTCGCAACTATCAAAAACCTAAACCAGCCGTCGTCTCTTCACCTTTATCAATTTCATTTGCTAACATCAGAAGTATCCTATCAAAGCGCGCTCTTGTCACATCTTTTCTGGAGGACAGTGATCCTGACGTTATCGTATCACTGAAACGTGGCTGCACCCCGATATAGGTGATCATGAAGTTATTTCAGCCTCCAGTCCATTCAACATATATAGGCGTGATCGCCCGCATAGGCGAGGGGGCGGAGTTCTATTAGGTATAAAGAAATCAGTTGTTTCCTTTGTTATTGATACCGATTCGGATCTCTAAATAATCTGGGCAGCAAACATGATTTCTTCTAGAAAACTTCTAATAGGTAACTGCTACCGAGCCCCAGATTCTGACAATTCTTTTTTTAAATAAACTTCATGACAGCATGGCTAAAGCGTTTCAGCTCTTTCCAGACGATATCACTTATCTATTTGGGGATTTTAACTTTCCGCAGATTGACTGGACAGAGCTCTGATCCCCTTGTAATGCCTCATTAAGATTCATAAACATGACTTTAGATTTTAACCTATTTCAAGTAGTTACCAAGCCCACCCGTGGCTCCAATATACTAGATCTCATCTTTACAACAGCCCCTGAAACAGTCGGTAACATTTCATACTTAGATGGATTTAGTGACCATGATTTGCTTCAAGTGACTATTAACATTCCGCTTCCCTTCACTGGAGTCACAAGAAAGCAAATTCGCGATTACAACAGAGCTGATTATGCCCTTATTAACACTGAACTCGAAGAGTTTGCCGACAAAATACTACTGCCTTTCTTTCAAGATAGGTCAATCAATGATAATTGGATTCTCTTCCGAGAAAAGCTGTCAGAATTAGTAGCCAAATACGTCCCGCTCATCACTATAACTAATGATAAATCCAACCCTTGGTTCACGAAACTCCATCACAGAATGAGAAATAAGAAAAAACGGCTGTACAAAAATGCAAAGCGCGTGAGTTCTCCAAGTGCTTGGAATAAATACAAAAACTATCTAAACACTTACTGCTCTGCTATTTGCGACGCTAAAGATAAATATTATTCACAAGACCTTCCAGCACTGCTCAAGAACAATCCCAGCAAGTTCTGGAAGGTAATAGGTCGGCGTAACATTAGTAACGATATTTCAATACATGACAACAACGACATTCCCTACTCTGATGCTGACAGCGCAACTGCATTTAACTCATTTTTCACATCTGTATTCACTAGAGAAGACAGTTCCTACATTCCTTGCGTGCCCGATTTTGACTACCCATACATGGCTCCGATTGATATTACTGTCGAAGGCATAACCCGATTGATCACTAACCTGAAAGTGTCTTCTTCATGTGGCGTCGATGAAATTAATTCCAAAATATTAAAGAACACCCTATCCGCGTCTAGTAACATCTTACTTCATATCTTTCGCCAGTCATTATTAACAGGCATGCTTCCGAATGACTGGAAAATAGCAAAAGTGGTACCAGTTTACAAAAGTGGCAATAAACATGCGCGTGAAAACTATCGCCCAATTTCTCTAACATGTATCTGCTGCAAGATGCTCGAGCACATTATTGCGTCTCATATTTACGGTCACTTGGAATCTGTTCATTTCTTTTTCCCCAATCAGCATGGCTTTAGGAAAGGCTTTTCATGTGAATCACAGTTATTCGAATTCACTACTGACCTTCATTCGAACATGAACAACAACTTACAATCTGATTGTGCATTCCTCGATTTCGCAAAAGCATTTGATCGTGTCGCTCACTGTCGCTTAATATCTAAGCTTTCGGCGCTCAAACTAGATGCTCTAACTTTGTCATGGCTCCGTAATTTTCTTTCGAATCGGCAACAGTTCACAGTCATTAATAATCACTTATCTCTTCTTTCTGATGTTAGGTCAGGTGTGCCACAAGGGCGCGTCCTTGGTCCCTTACTTTTCTTAATTTACATAAATGACCTGCCGTTCAACATTTCATCCCGCATACGAATATTTGCTGACGATTGTATTGTATACCGATCCAGAAAGAGTATTGACGACCACATTTCACTTCAAAGTGACCTGGATTTAATTCATGATTGGTGTAGAACATGGCTAATGACCCTAAATGTTTCCAAGTGTAAAATAATCTCTTTTTCTCGAAAATCGGCAAACTCTTACTTCCCTTACCACATTAATAACAACATATTAGGTCGGGCTACTCAATACAAATACTTAGGCGTTCACTTCTCACCGAACCTTTCTTGGACTGCTCACATAACCACCATTGCTGCCAATGCTTCACGATCATTAGGTTTCCTGCGCCGCAACTTACAAAGCACTACTGCTAATGTGCGTAAACAAGCCTATTTAACTGTTGTTAGATCTCAGCTCCAGTATGCGTCTTCCATATGGTCTCCTCACCAAAAGTACTTAATTGACATGCTAGAAGCAATCCAAAATAAGGCTAGTCGATTTATTTCACGAAATTATAGTTTTCAATCAAGCGTTACCCAAATAAAGCTGGAACTTTCTCTCCTTCCATTAAGAACTCGTCGAGACATAGCCCTTTTATCTCTGTTTCACAAATTAATCCATGCCACTCAGTCACCTTTATCGCACCTGCAACGACCCTCTTATTCATCAACCAGATCGCACAATAACCTCAACTACACGCGCATTTATGGCAGTACTCACGCCTTTAACTTTTCTCCGCTCCCACGTGCTATATGTCTATGGAATGATCTTGCAAACTGCATTGCATCGCAGCGCAACCACGGCACGTTTCATAATCATCTGGTCAAACATTATATAGATAACACATAGCACGTTTTCTTTGCCCGAGTCATGCCTGTTTCTTTTTTTGTTTTTTTTGTCACACCCTGTTTATCAGCCCATTTGCCTTCCTGTCTATTTGCTCATGTTCTTTTTTTTCCGTTACTATTATGTCGTATTTATATTCTATTTTTTATTCAATGTTTTTCTGCATGTATTTTGTACTCTCGTGATAATTTGTAATCAGCTTTTAGAATGTAACAGTGTTTGTTTCTACGCATTTTCGGTTTCTTCTAGCTACTGTTGCACATATATATTGCTCCCCCCTTACTCAATGCCTCCCTGGAGGCCTGTAAGGTACCTGTAAATAAATAAATAAATAAATAAAACTTCCCTCTGGGCGTACAACGACCTCAAAGTGCAATTTTGCCCCCAGCCGCCCCGGAACTTTCCTTTTTCTGGGCCGGAAATAGAGAAAACCAGGTAGTTCGTTTTGGCAGCAGTCCTGGCGGCACATATTCGACCATCCCCCCCACACAACCTCCACTTCGCACCAAGGATGGCATTCTACGGGTGTCACCTTTTAAGACCTATCTACTTCGGCCCTTGCAGATTGGGTCGAGCGTGCGGCTTCTGGTGCTCGTGCCAATCATCGCGGACCATAAGACACATGTCTAAAAATTGGCACGCGCAGAATACCTCCGTTGGTGACTTGCACCACTCGTTTCACCAAATCACTTTCTGGCAGCGCTGACTAACAGAGATGCTGTGGTGCCGGAAGCAGCGACATCCTTTGGTTGGCGGTTAACCGGGTTGTCTCCTCTAAAGATAACCATTGTTTTGGAAAGGGCAGCATCCTCGCAAGTGGAACCAACTGAATGATATTGGTAGCCACATGGCACAGAGTCTAGGCACTTTTTTCAGTCTTCCAAGTTAATGAGTTATTGAAGAATACCTACCACTTATACACTTGCCTTCGGGAACGAAGTGTGAATTTAAAGTTGTAGGAGACCTGCAAAAACAAAAAGGCTAAAGTGTTTGCAAAATGGTGCAATTTAAGTACAGGTGCGGACACAAGTAAACTGAGCGCACTATTTCGTTCTAACTGCAATCATGCCCACTTCATCGAATATAAAGAAGCATAGTAAGTGGAAAACCAGGGGAAAGGACGCGTTCAGAAGTAAAAGTATACAGGACAACGCTGGAAGCGTTGTCCTGCGTACTTCTTCTGTTTGTGAACGCGCTCTTTCCGCTGGTTTTCTGCTACCATGCACCGAATGGCCCAACAAGCTACGCTTCTGCAATAAAGAAGCATTTTTTCGTCCATGACAAAACGTACAGTGGTGAGCAGCCTTGTCTACAGCGCTCGGGCGGTGCACTTCCTTGCAAACAAATCCAGATTTTGTGGCAGCCTCTAGGGTCCAGCTGCAACGCTTGCACGGAAGTAGCGCCAGATAGCCTCGTAAACAAAGCAGGCACGAAAACTTTGCCCTGTAATGAGGGGCTGCTCTCTAATTTCGGTTTTTGTTACCAAGTGCGCACTGCTCAAGCGCTCTAGACAAGGCTGCTCACCACTGTACTGGCATCGCATCTGCTGTATGTACAGGCTTGTAGTTGGCTACAAGCCTGTACATACATACAGCAGATGCGAGCTTCAATGAGGCAGCACGAGAGAAATGGTAGAAGACAATAGCGTGCTCCGCTTACTTTTCTGCGCAACTGCACCTCACTTTTATGGCTTCGGAAGAACGCCTGTGATCTACAAAAACGAAACATCGAAAGCAGCGTCCCCGGACACGAAAGCTGCCACAGCAACTGGTTAGGTTTCTTCGAGAACGGATGCTCGTCGTTTTTAAAGACGATAACCAAACTGCAACGGTGTTTGCCATGTCAATCACAGCGCCGTAACACACAGCCTAAATCCCCGCAGGGAGGCGTCTGCAGCATGCAGACGTTGGTGAGTGGCGACACCACGGGGTTAACCCGAGCATCCGCAGGGACATCCCCGCAGGGGGATGATGGTGAACAATGCATCACCACGGACCCGAGCATCCGCGCTTAGCCGTGCGTGGCATCGCCGTGTCCGGGGAAAAGGGGATCCTGGTGGTTGAGCCGATGCCGAGCGTTTGGACCCTTAAGGCCCCTCGGCGGAGGCAACATACCACTTTGGTCCCAGCTTCCTGTAGACGGCACCTCCGGCCTGACCCGACCGGGGGAAATCGGCAGTCGCCTTTTCCTGTCCTCCCCTCTATCTTTCACTTTCCTATCTCTTTCTTACAACTCTCCTGTCTCCTCCTATTTTCTTTGTTTTTTCCTCTTTTTCCTGGCGGCGAGGGTTAACCGTGTGTGACCAACTATCCCGAGTTGAGTCATATTAGGTTATAGTTAAGGTGTACAGCTGGCGTGGGCAGGGCTCGCTTGCGAGTTCCTGTCGCGTCCCCTCGTTGGGCTCCATGGTGGGTGGCTGGCACCATGGCCGAACAACACATATTTTTCATGGCTCCCCCTTTTTCCAAACCAGATCGCCCTCACAAAAGAGGGCGGAACGAAGCAACCGCAGAGTTTTTCCAAAAACCAAAATCATTTCCAAAATTTCACGTTCTTCATAGCGAAGAAACTGAAAAAACCGCAAGAACCATGTCCCCATTCTTAGTTGCAAAAAGTCTAACTGAGGCCTTGGGTCCCGGGTACAAACTGTCTAAAATGCCAAGTGGTGACCTGCTCCTTGAACTCAGAGACATTGCCCAATATACAAAACTTTCCAACCTAGTATCCATCGGGGAAATCCCTGTATCAATCACAGCACACCGATCTCTCAACACCGTCCGTGGTGTGATATCTGAATCAGATTTCATTGACTTGACCGAGGAAGAAATGCTTGATGGCCTCAGAGAACAGAATGTTGTAAGTGTATATCGAATCAAAATAAGGAAAGACAACAAAGAGATACCTACAAAACACTTAGTACTGACTTTCAACTCGAGCACACTCCCAGAATCCATAGAAGCAGGCTACCTCAAAATAAATGTCAGGCATTATATCCCAAATCCACGCCGGTGTTTCAAATGTCAGAGGTACGGTCATGGGTCTCAAAGCTGCCGTGGCCGCGAAACTTGCGCTAAATGTGCCTCAAAAGAACACGCTTCCGACAACTGTCAAGGAGCAGCACTTCGCTGCGCAAACTGTGAAGGCGATCATCCCGCCTATTCAAGGTCGTGTCCCTCGTGGAAAAATGAGAAAGAAATCGTTACAATGAAAACCAAACAGAACATCACATTTAAGGAAGCGCGAAGACTCTTTTACGCAAAGAACAGCTTCAACTTTTCCACAAAAACAAACTTTGCTGATGTGGTGCGCAGGGGCGGCACACCACACAGCACTCCGGCATCTGCCCAGGCCACTTCCACCGAGGCTATGGCAGAGCCATCTGCGCCCTAGGCAGAGACAGCGAATGCTGCTCTGCCATCCCCAAAGCAGGGAGCGCCGGCTCACGGGTCGGCACCCAGCAGGACTTCCCCCCGTCGGGGGAGGCCTGACACTAACACATCCGCGGCTTCCCCGCGGTCCACCAGCACCTCTAGTGAGGTGATGGAGGTAACTCCCGATCCGCCCGCTTTGCAGCGGCGGAACCGCTCTCTTGAGCGAAGAATAGACAGGACCCCAATAACGGGCCCAGAAAACAAGTAAATCCCTTCAATCCTCACTCAAAAATATAAACATGACTTTCCTACTTCAATGGAACTGTAGAGGATTGCTCAGGAATTACAATGATATCACACATTTTCTTGGCTCAATGTTTCCTGTAGCTTTATGTCTTCAGGAAACTAACCTCGGTCCACAACATACGAATATCCTGAGACATTATCAAACATTCCGACGTGATCGCGAGCATGCTAACAGACTCTCAGGAGGCGTCGCAATCGTCACCCAGAGCGGCGTCCCTGCTAAAAAAATCAATCTTAACACAAAACTGGAAGCGGTTGCGGTTAGCGTCGTGAGCTACAAAACCATAACTATATGTTCGCTATATCTTCCCCCGCACATGACATTAACAATACAAGATTTAGAAGGCTTGATAAATGAACTACCGGAGCCATTCCTGGTAGTTGGCGATTTTAATGCTCACTCACCGTTCTGGGGAAGCGAACGCTGTGACTCGAGGGGCCAAATAATCGAAGATTTTATCCTCTCAAATAATATCTGTCTTTTAAATACGGGAAAAGCCACATATTGCTGTCCAAGCTCAGCAAAAATGAGCTCTCTCGATTTAGCTTTCGCATCATCATTACTTTTTAACGATTTTAAATGGGATGTTTTAAATGACCCCATGGGCAGCGATCACTTACCTACCGTCATCAGGCTCTCATCGTCCATTCCAATCATCCCCACAAGGCCACGGCGCTGGAAAATTCAGCTCGCCGACTGGTCACTTTTTACAAAAAGTGCCACTCTGGAAAAGGAATTTTGTGACGACCTTAGCACAGATGAAATTAATGAGAAGTTTACTGAATGCATAATATCGGCCGCAACACTCGCTATACCACAAACAACAGGACTTGCACAAAAGAAACACAAAGTGTGGTGGACAGAAGAATGCACATTAGCAAAAAAACAACAAAACAAAGCCTGGAGCGCTCTGCGTCGATATCCCACTGCAGAGAACCTACTCACCTTTAAGAAGGCAAAAGCCAGAGCGCGGTATATGCGAAGAAATGCAGAGAAAACCTCCTGGCAGAATTATGTCTCCTCAATAAATAGTTCAATAACATCAAAGAAAATGTGGGAAAAAGTTCGTAAATTTACTGGTGACCATACCCCTTTCACACTTCCTCTCTTGACAGCACCCGGGACACAAACATCTTTAGAAGAACAGGCCAACATACTGGGCGAGCATTTTGCTGAGATCTCAAGCTCATCCAACTACACAAACACATTTCAGAAACACAAAGCAATAGCTGAAAAACAAAAATTTCCATCTGGAGCAGGTGTTCATGAGGATTATAACCAGCCTCTCACACTACAAGAATTAAATAAGGTACTATCTTCTGGCAAAAAGACAGCACCGGGACCAGACAACGTGCATTACGCTATGCTTGCACATCTCTCCGAGGCTGCTGTAGAGGCACTGTTAAAATTTTTTAATAAAATCTGGATAACTGGCAATATACCTGACGAGTGGAAAAAAGCAGTCATAATACCTTTTCTCAAACCCGGAAAACCACCAACAAGTCCTAGCAGTTACAGACCAATAGCCCTCACCAGCTGCATTGCTAAATCTTTCGAAAGTGTAATAAACATTAGATTGACCTTCATACTTGAATCTCGGCAACTATTAGATACACACCAATGTGGGTTCAAAAAAGCATGCTCGACCACAGATCACCTTGTCCGTCTAGAAAACACCATCCGGGAGGCGTTCATCCACAAGCAGCACTGTATTGGGGTCTTCTTCGACTTGGAGAAGGCCTACGATACTACGTGGAAGTTCGGCATCCTCCGTGACCTAGCAGAGCTAGGTATCCGCGGCAGGATGTTGAACTGCTTGAACGACTTCCTGGCTAACCGCACATTCCGAGTCCGCCTAGGAGCAACTCTCTCCATGACTTTCACCCAAGAGAACGGCGTACCCCAGGGGTGCATTCTAAGCACGACACTCTTCATAGTAAAAATGAATTCCTTAGCTAAAGTAATACCCAAGTCCATAATGTATTCAGTCTATGTAGATGACCTACAAATAGCATGCACGTCCTCCAGCATATCAACCTGTGAGAGACAAATACAAATCACACTAAATAAACTAGGTGCTTGGGCAGACATAAATGGGTTTAAATTTTCTCCTCAAAAAACAGTAGCTGTTCTTTTTTCATTGCGACGAGGCCTACAGGTCGATCCCAATCTATACTTGAATCACACTGCGCTACCAATTAAACTAGAACACAAATTTTTAGGCGTCACTTTCGACGAGAAACTCACATTTCTACCACATATTAACAACCTTAAAAAGAAAGCTTCTCAAGCCCTCAATATCTTAAAAGTTCTCTCACGGAAGCGGTGGGGGTCCGATAGAGCAAGCCTTTTACAAATATATCGCTCTCTGGTGCGCTCCAAGCTGGACTACGGGTGCATAGTATATGGTTCGGCAAGAGCATCCTACTTAAAAAGATTAGACCCCATTCATAATCTTGGTCTGCGCCTATCATCCGGAGCATACAGAACATCACCAGTAGTTAGCCTTTACGTTGAAACTAATGAAGCCGCTCTTGAGTATCGAAGAATCGCCCTTACATGCTCATATGTCTTAAAAATCCGTTCTCTTCCGAAACATCTCTGCCATCCAGTTGTCACCAAGTGCCCATCTAAAAGATTATTCATCAACAAACCACATTCTATCAGACCATTACTGCTGCGCTTTGAAGATAAATGTGAAGAGCTAACAGTACTAGATGCCCTACCGAATATTGCACAAAGGAATGAATATTTACCACCATGGTACAGCCTGCCTTCAGTATGTGACCTCACAATGACACATTTAGATAAAAATCAAACGCCAACTGAGTACATATTACAGGAATTCTTTGCACTACAAGAAAAGTATGACACTTACATTGAATTTTATACCGATGGCTCAAAAACAGAAAGTCACGTTGGAAGTGCAGTAATCCAAGGAAAAAACAAACAGATAATGCGACTACCAGAATGCGCATCGGTTTTTACTGCTGAGTGTTATGCCATCTTTGTAGCTGTGGAAAAAATAGTAAGAGAGAATATCAAAAATAGCATCATTTACACCGATTCCTTGAGTATGCTCAAAGCACTGCACTCCAGAAATGCTGCTGAACCCATAATAGGTAACATCATACATAACATTGTTAAAATCACAAAACTAAAACATAACATTAAATTTTGCTGGGTTCCTAGCCATGTTGGAATCGTAGGTAATGAAAAAGCAGATGTATGCGCTGCACAAGCCCGGAATGGCCAAATAAAACAAGTGAGCATACCGCACAGGGATTGCTTAAAGTTTATCAACAGTAAACTCAGAAATAAGTGGCAGGCCGCATGGCAAGATCACGTAAACAACAAATTAAATTCTGTGAAACCAATTTTAGGGGAATGGCAATCATGTAGGCATCAAGAACGTTTTACCGAAGTTATTTTATGTCGGCTCCGCATTGGACACACCCACCTCACGCACAACTTTCTGCTAGCCAAACAAAACAAACCTCTCTGTGAAATGTGTGGTGCTGAACTCACAGTGAACCACATTTTAATTTCATGCATAAAACTAGAAGAACTAAGAAAGAAATATTTCACAACATTTTACAGGGAAAGCATCCCATTACACCCCATGCTACTCTTAGGTGATCGAGCACTGGTTGACATTTCATGTATTTTTAGGTTTCTCAAGGAAGCCAACGTTTTAAACAAACTCTAAGTATTTTTAAAAAAGCTTCACCATTAACAAAAACTCTAACCTTGTGTTTGGCGCATCATAGCCTCAGTTGCTTTTGCGCCATAAAAATCAATATAACTAACTAACTAACACAGCCTAAAGAGAACAGCAAACAGTTTTTAGTCGGACCCATAGCGTTCTTCCACTCCACATGCCTGCGCTTATGTGCATGATCTTCCACGCTCTGTGGACACCACACATGGCGTGCGTCAGCTAACTGTGCTGCGTCGAGAGCTTCTACGCAAGCAATGTTATCAGCCAAACGCGCCCCTCTCGTCGTCTAGAATTTGGTGCGCCGTTTGTTGCGCCCCAAGCGGCTGACGGAAGCTGTTTTCATGCGCGCATTGGAACAATCGCAGTGCCATCTGGCCATAGCAGGGTGCCCATAAGCTGTGAACTTGAACAAGCAGATGAAGAGGAGCACTGCACTTTTCTGCGTGCGGGCGCCGATATTTCCTCAGGCTATACACTTTTTTTTTTCTAGTCGTTTATGTGCTGGCTTTATTTTATCATCGCAGCGCATCTTCATTCAAATGATAAGTTGTCACTGACGTCCCGTGGAAGCGTGGCGAAGATTTATCACTGTTGCGCGCGCTGGATGTTCGATAATCACCCGTCAGGTACACTTGCTTTCCAGGACGCGTCAGCAGCTGCTAGCGTGCCTTTCGCGGCCGCCGCAAAAGCCAAGGCTCGTCAGAGACGCCGCTTTCAACATAACATATTTACTTGCGCTGCTTACGGAGTAGTTTTTCTATTCTGAAGGCGATCTTCCGAACAACGTAAAGAGTCCACTCGTAAAGAGTCCACTCGTAACGTAAAGAGTAAAGCGTAACTTGTCGCAAACGCTCTAGTCGTTTGTCTTTCAATGTTATCTACGGCCTTCCCATATATACTTTGCTCCAGAAATCAAGGTTAAAATGTAGCGAATTTGTTCACATTAGAAATTAACTAGTTATACTGCAAAAAAATGTTTTGAAAACTAGTCCAAAACAACTCCAAATGGCAGCTATGTGGTTTCAATGTGTACAATGCATCACCTTCTTTAAAACCTCTGTTTCTTTTATCTGGGGCCACGATATATGCCACTGCTATTAGAAATTTAGTGGGAGGCTACAACGAACCTTTAAGGAGTGCGTGGAATTGGTATAGTTGGAGCTGCATTGTACGAGCGCTGTGCTGCTTGGATTTGCACCAAACACAGTTAACGAAATCGCACAAGAACGGTTAAGCGTTGTCTGATCTTGTGTGTCTTCATTTTAACGCTATCCGTGTGAATCCAACCAGCGCAGCTCTTGTCCGACCAATGTATATTAAAAAGGTTGTATGCATGTCCGAATGTAGGCTACATTTACCACTGCATATGGACCAATAAAACGGCGCTTCGTTGAGATATTTTGCTTGCATTTTACAGACAGTAGACACCTTTTAAATGAGTGGCATTTAGACAGGCCCCATATCTATATCGCACATAAGGAAGATGGGCGGACCTTACCTTCTAACCTCCTTCTATCTTATCGGTCGTTACAACGCGTGTGCGTCTTAACATAAGGATATGTGTTCTCGGGGTGACCGGAAGATACCCTTCTGGTTAGATCTGCGTTAACACAGATGTTAACCTCACTGAAGCAAAGCGTCTGCAACTGGCAACGCTACACAATGATACGGTCACGATGCTCCTGGAGAAGGAAAGCTGTGTGTCTTTATCATGTCAGACGATGGTCCCGTTCTTTTAATAAGCTTGTCTGCTTATGTGAAAGTGCGATTGAATAAAGAATTACCGAACAGCGATCGCGAACGTTACGGAAATTCTGATCCCGCTAAGATGACTTTATTTCCTTTTTCGCTACGACGCAGCAATGTGCACCTGATGGTTCTGAACCCGTGCGTTGACAACTCGGAACCATGTCCCCTGAAGGGGGCCCAGAGCTGGGTAAGGAGACCGCCTTCTGAATGGCGCGATCTTTTCTCCCATGTCTTCGGTGGCACGTGTAGTTCGGTCCAATTAGTTATGCTGTTAAAAGAAGCTCTCTCAGTGAAACTGCCAGCATGCCGAACAATTTTTTATGCAGAATAACTACGCCCGCTTCTGGGGTCAGTGCGGGGTTATCCAGCAGAAGTAGGAGTTGTTAACGGTAAAAAAAACGTGGGTGGAAGTATGCAGAGTAAGCAGAGAACAGAAATGCAATATCGTGGCCAATGAAGCTCATGTAAATGGTCAGGACACAACCTACGACATGCAGTAGCTGTCAGGGAATATTACGCAACGTCACAGCCAACACATTTCCTGTACCCACCCGGGTAACCTCGAAAACAAACTCCATTAAAAACGCTGCTATACTTAAGCGCCAAAACACGGAGCAGTTATAATTTAGAGCTCGAAGAGGCTAGCTTAAGGTAGTCTGCTTGCTTTGGGCTCAGCGAATTTCAGCTTTTCCCAGTGAAATGGTTATGTGTCAGTTGGAGCAAACGCCACATGAACAAAAGGCGAGAGATGAAAAGTCTGCGCCTACGCTGCCATGAAATTGAATTTTATTGAAGGAAAAATATGAGGTGTGTTCAAATCAAATGCAATCAACTTTTATTTTCCATCGTACAAGGTACAAGGATGGAGCCGCTACGAAAAGCTGCTGCTGCCAGCAGCTTGACGAGGCGACTACCCCACTCACGACAGCAGCATTGGCCCACTATACATCGTGTCAATCACAGAAGTAACATGAATGTCAAATGGGTATCTCACAAGAGGAAATCAAAAGCGTCAATGGCTACACATGAGTAAGAAGAAAAGAAAAGGACCAAAAGATCACACATGCCGCCAAGAACTGGCATCATGCAGACAGAGGAAGGGGCTTATAAATTAAAAGGCATCACAAAAACATTTGTTTCAGTGATTTCCTGGGCGGTTGAGTGACATCAATAGACTGGCGGGCATATTTATTGAGGACGACTGAAAGCGTGTATTGATTGAAGCGAATAGCATAACCACTGAGCCACTGCCGCGGTGGCTCAGTGGTTATGGTGCTGGGCTGCTGACCCGAAAGACGCGGGTTCGATTCCGGCCGCGGCGGTTGAATTTCTTTGGAGGAGAAATTCTAGAGGCCCGTGTATTGTGCGATGTCAGTGCACGTTAAACAACCCCAGGTGGTCGAAATTTCTCGAGTCCTCCACTACGGCGTCTCTCATAGCCTCAGTCGCTTTGGGACGTTGAACGCCATAAACCAAACCAAGCCAAACCTTTTGCTGGGAGTTGGTATGTGCCACATATCCAGATGACGCGTGTTATTCGCGAATGCCTTTTTCTGTAATGTGGAAATATTTATAAAAATATTTCCACAAGTCAAGTGACTAGAAAAGTGAACTCCAAGAACTTTCATGCTATCTGTGATTGACACGATGTATAGTGGGCCAATTCTGCTGTCGTGAGTGGGGTAGTCGCCTCGTCAAGCTGCTGGCAGCAGCAGCTTTTCGTAGCGGCTCCATCCTTGTACCTTGTACGATGGAAAATAAAATTTGATTGCATTTGCTTATCGAGCACAGCTTTAAGTGAAGAAACATACTTCTTTTTAGGTCGATATAGAACAGCTTCCGTTTTTTCCGCATTTATTAACAATGAGTTTTGTTCTGCCCGTACTGTGAAATGAAGCGGTGACTCACCACAAATTTTTTCTACTTCCTGTGCTCTCTTGCCTGTGATCAGTAGACTTCTGTCATCAGCGTAGCATACTAAGGAAACCTGCGGATTGTGAAATAGGCGGTATAAGTAATTAATATGCAGGCAAAAACGCGGTGGACCGCGAATACTTCCTTGAGGTCCACTTGTTTTTATCGCCTTAGTATCTGAAGAAAACCAACCAATTGGTACAAACTGTTGACGTTGACTAAGATAAGATGCCATTAACTTATAAACTACTCCGCGTATACCGTACAATCTCAGTCTCACAAGGATTGTTTCATGCTGCAGAGAACCGAAGGCTTTTGATAGGTCTATATGTATCCCAAGTGTTATGCTGCCATTTAAATAAATATTAATTGTTATCTCCTTCGGCACTAGTAGTGCTGTTTCTGTAGAACATTGTTTACGGAAACCGTGTTGAAAGTCATGCAGCACGGCTTGCTTAATGAGGTAGCTGGGTAATCTTTTTCCATAGCCTTAGAAAAAATAGGCAAGATTAATATAGGCCTATAATTTTTCAAGAGATTTCTTTCCCAACTTTTGAATATTAGAACGACTTTCGCAATCTGCATTCATTGCGGAAAGATGCCGGTTGAAAGAATGAGCTTGAATATGTACACTAGTCGGGCTTTTACAATATCTACAGCGTGTTTCATAGGCTTTATCTGTAGATCATCAGCATCGCAAACAGTGCTGTTCTTTAAATTCAAGTGTGACGAAGACGAAGCTGGCAGTGGCGCGGGATGGAGCGCCTGCGCTACGCCAGCTGCCATTAAATCATCTCATAGCCATCGTTCACCACGCCTTTCTTCGGCTGGCCGCCGCGTTACAATATTGCTACGGACGCTGGGAGGACGACGAAGTGGTTTTGTAACGAAGACGACGCTGAGGTGCGCGCTTGTGTGCTGAGAGACTACTGCAAGCCGTCGGTTCCTTACGTAGCAGATTACCTCTGCTGTTTCTACTGCTGCTTCTAGCCGCCACGTATCATTTGGTGGAGGTGCGGGGTTTTTTTCGTCCACATTCCAAAGCCACCTTCATCGCCTTTCAGCCATCCTTGCCGCCTTCCGCCGCGCTGGTCTTCAGCTGAACTCGAAGAAATGTACCTTCGGCCGCCGACAGCTCAAGGTCCTTGGCCACTTGGTCGATTCTGCTGGGATCCAACCCGACCCCGACAAAGTCCGCGCCGTGCGTTCATTTCCTACTCCGCGCTCCTCCGGTGATGTGCGCAGCTTTCTCGGCCTATGTTCCTATTTTCGCCGATTTATCCAGAACTTTGCGGAAATAGCCCGACCTCTTACCACGCTCCTAAAGAAGGACATCCCGTTCTCTTGGGGACCCCCCCAAGCTGACGCCTTCAGAGCCCTTATCAGTGCCCTCACTGCTCCACCTGTGTTGGCGCACTTCGACCCTTCAGCCCCTACGGAACTTCGGACCGATGCGAGCGGCCATGGCATTGGTGCCCTACTTGCTCAGCGGCAACGCAACAAGGTTCGCGTTATTGCGTACGCCAGCCGTCTCCTTTCTGTGTCAGAGAGCAACTATTCTGTCACCGAGCGGGAATGCCTCGCCCTGGTTTGGGCTATTGCAAAATTCCGCCCTTACTTGTTTGGGCACCCTTTCTCTGTTATCACGGATCACCACGCTTTATGCTCGCTTTCTTCGCTCAAAGACCCTACAGGCCGGCTGGGGCGCTGGGCTCTTCGCCTTCAAGAGTACACATTTTGTGTCGTCCACAAGTCCGGTCGCTTGCACCAGGACGCGGATTGCTTGTCCCGTTACCCTGTCGATGCGCCTTCCTCCAACGAATGCGAGGCAGACGCCTGCGTCTTATCCATCTCGGCCTTCCGCAACATTGCGCAAGAATAGCGCTTGGATTCTTCGCTACGTTCCCTCATCGACCGCCTCACTGCTAATCGCTGTGATGCGTCCCTCGCCCCGTTTGTGCTCCATGAGAACGTCCTCTACCGGCGCAATATGCGGCCTGACGGCGCTGACCTCTTGCTCGTGGTCCCGCAACACCTGCGCAGCAGCGTCCTTGAGCAGCTTCATGACGTTCCCACGGCCGGTCATCTTGGAGTCTCCCGCACCTACGACAGCGTGCGCCGCCGCTTCTTTTGGCCCGGTCTATACCGTTCTGCCCGCCGTTATGTGGCCGCTTGCGAGCTGTGCCAACGACGGAAGACGCCCTCGGTTCTCCCTCCCGGACACCTTCAGCCGATTCCCATCCCCGTAGACCCGTTTTCCCGTGTCGGCCTCGACCTGCTCGGCCCTTTTCCGGTGTCTGCTATGGGAAACAAATGGATCGCGGTCGCGACGGACTACTCCACGCGCTACGCTATTACGCGAGCGATCCCAACCAGCTGCGCAACTGATGTCGCTGACTTTCTCCTGCACGACGTCATACTCCACCACGGTGCTGCCCGTCACCTGCTCACCGATCGCGGCCGCTGCTTTCTTTCCAAAGTGGTCGCCGAACTGCTCCGCTTCTGCTCCGTCCGTCATCAATTCGCCACGGCCTACCATCCGCAGACGAACGGCCTCACTGAACGTCTGAACCGTACCCTCACCAACATGATTTCCATGTACGTCTCCGACCATCACCGCGACTGGGATATTAGCCTCCCATTTGTTACATTCGCCTACAATTCTACGCGTCACGATACAGCCGGTTTCTCCCCTTTTTATCTTCTCTTTGGCCGCGATCCTTTGCTGCCCTTCGACAGTGTACTGCCCTCCACCGCCTCCACGAGTCCATACGCTCGGGACGCCATCGCTCGCGCCGAAGCTGCCCGTCTTGTCGCCCTGCCAGCGGCTGTCGGCCTCCCAAGTCAATCAGAAACGACGTCATGACTGTCGCCGTCGTAAAGTCACCTACTCTCCTGGCTCCCTTGTGTTACTCTGGGTCCCTTCCCGCCGTGTGGGCCTTTGTGAAAACCTGCTCCCCCGATATACAGGCCCTTATCGGGTCGTACGTCCGGTGACCGCGGTGACTTACGAGATCACCCCGCTACATCCGCCATCCCCGGCCGCTGCACCCCGCACCGACATCGTCCATGTGTCCCGCCTCAAACCTTACAACTCGCCGTCTAGCTGGCCTGTGTAGTGCGCACCGGGACGGTGCTTTTGCCGCGAGGGGGGTCATGCTACGGACGCTGGGAGGACGACGAAGTGGTTTTGTAACGAAGACGACGCTGAGGTGCGCGCTTGTGTGCTGAGAGACTACTGCAAGCCGTCGGTTCCTTACGCAGCAGATTACCTCTGCTGTTTCTACTGCTGCTTCTAGCCGCCACGTATCAATATGGAAGATACTTCATCCTCGACCGTAAGTTACAGAAACATGGTACTCACTTTTGGTGAAATCTCCGCAAGTGGTGCATCATTTCCGGCTGAGACAACATTTTGATGTGAAAATTATTTTATTAAGTGGACATTAAAGAGTTTAGATAAATGATGCTCTAAGACCATCTTGCCACTGTGACAAATCGATTCAATTTCTTTAGAGCCACAATTACGACAAAGAGCAATGTCTAATTTCTTCAAAGTTAGATCAGATCGCTTAGTACCTTGTGGAAATAGATGAGAATAGTAGGCGCATTTAGCCTTCCGGAGAATGTTGTCAAACCTATTAATATTATATTTAAAATCTTGAAAGACATTTTGGTCTTTTGTTTCAAGAAATGTCTGAAAAGACGGTTTTTATGATCAATTTTTTCTAGGATATCTTTTGTCGTCCAAGGCTTCGGTTTCGACTTGCCTGCTTGGCGGTCTTCAGAGGAAAGCTCTCGTTATGAATAACCTTTATGTTAGACAAAAAAGTTTCGTAAGCCGCCGCGGCTTCTCAGATTTTGTGTATATCTTCCCAATTATGTTTACTGAAGGATGTTTTGAAATGCTCTAAGTTTAGCTTGGAGATGTCTTGAAAGGTGCGTTTTTCTTTCTTCCTGTTAGTACGCATTGCTGTTTTTACAATCATATAAACAGGTAAGTGATCACTAATGTCGGCAGCTATACTACCTGCGGATATTAATGAAGAATGATTAGTTACGAAAAAATCTAGTAAAGTGGATGGAGGATTTATCAGTCACCCTTGTTGGTCTTGTGCCTTACTTTGCCGTACAACGTACGCTATGTAACAGGGACAATTAAATAAACATTGAAATCTCCGCCAATTATCCGCCTCAGTCTGTGTTCTGTGCGAAAAGAAAGAACTTGCTTAAGAAAAGTGCAGTAATGGTCAAAACAACCATGAGGTGGTCTGTACACACCAACGAACAGTTGATCATCGCAGCGCACAGCTGAGGCTTCATAGTGATCATTTACAGTTGTGTAATCGTTTTCCACAAAATAATTCATACGGCACGGCACTCGGCTGCTGGCCCGAAAGGCGAGGGTTCTGTCCCGGCCGCGGCGACTGAATTTCTATGGAGGCGATATTCTAGAGGCCTTTGTACTGTGCGGTGTCAGTGCACGTTAAAGAACCCCAGGTGGTTGAAATTTCAAGCGCCCTTCACTACGGCGTCCCTCATAGGCTGAGTCGGTTTGGGACGATAAACCCCATAAACCAATGAACCAACAAAAACATATCAAAGAGCTGCGCGCAAGTAGTGACGCATCGCCACCCCGTTTAGTTCGTCGACTGACAAAAAAAAAAGAGAATACCCTAGAGGAGTAAACATTTTTCCGTCAAGATGACAACCGTGAACGCAAAATTGAGTGCAGACATAGGTACGATCCCGGCCGCGGCGGCTGAATTTCTATGGAGGAGAAATTCTACAGGCACGTGTACTGTGCGGTGTCAGTGCACGTTAAAGAACCCCAGGTGGTCGAAATTTCCGGAGCCCTTCACTACGGCGTTCCTCATAGTCTGAGTCGCTTTGGGACGTTAAACCCGAATAAGCAAACAAACACAAAATTTAGTGCGTCCAAGAACAGCTCGAGATCGTCAATTTTCGTGCTTGCAGAAAGGCAGTTAAAGTTTAAAAAAGACTGATAAGGTACAGATCTTTTCCTATTCTGCAAAAAAATATGACGGTGGGACAACCATGTTTGATCATAACTCACTATCATTTCATACTTGAAGTTCTTGAAACGTCTTGAAACGTTGCTAATTCTTTTCTGCAATGAAGGTCAAAACTTGGCTATTCCTGTCCGGGGTCTTCTTCATCGTCTCTTTTTGTTAGCGCTGCCTTTGTATAGCGATTGGTTTCTACAAACCCGACCGCGTTTATGTACTGCGGGCAGCGCTATACCTTTATATACGCGCGTGTTCAAAGCAGAGCACGGCGAACAAGGAAAATGGCCTGGTTTCAGCATGACTTTCCGCGTTAGTTCTTAGCCGCAACTACAGTATAACAGAGCATTTTGCCCGGCGTTGCGCACAGCACTCCGCCCTGGCTGCCTTCTACTCTGCCACGGGCAACCTGGCGCATATCGTAATGGCCGTCCACTTCCCTGGCAGTTCAAACTGGACAGAGAGCCGCGCCAACGCGCTCTTTGAGAAAGTGAGTAATTCATTACGCTTCCGAAAAATTTAGGCGTTTTTTAAGCCGCCCGTTGGTGTTACACAAACGACAATGTACAATCGGTGCCCACCCTGGTTTCACCCATGTGAAGTCGCATCCCGGCGCCGATGGGATGCGATGGGACTGGACATCGGTGTGCGATGCTGAGTCGCCACACGCTTGGGTAGACAACGGTTTATTTGCCACTTAACCCAGAGATGAAGAATAGCAAATGCGTCTAACACTCAGCTTGGGGCGAATTGATAGATTTGTTGAGACGGGCTGTTTCTTTTCAAATGCAAGACGGAGAACTCGGAGTAATGTTGGGCTGTGTCTTGGCGTGAAGTCTATTGCGGTATCAGATAAAATACATCGTTGAGTTCTCGAAAATGTTCTCCCGTCTGAGCTACCTGTGTACGACCGGCTGGGCTATCGAGCTTATAAGCGCCTGGGCGTAAGCCTATCCCTAACGACTCTAAGCCGTAAAAAAAAAAAAGAAAAGTTTTGAAAATTTGGCCCCTGATTTCAGACCACTAGCTTGAGCCCTCACGTCTCGTCTACATTTAGAACAGTAACGCCCCGACACTTGACTACTTGGTTATGAGGAGCTGCTTTGCGTGCTGTCGTCTTTCCTCATTTCAGCTGAAACGCACGGAGCTCTTTTGGATGTAGCACCGGCTCTGACACTAGGCCGCTGTCGAGCAATGAATCTAAAATTACGCCTGCACTGTATGGGCTCTTTTTATGTTCGTGATGCAGTAAAGAACTCCAAGCAACAAGACCGATGTGTCAAAAAGCGTTCTCGAATTTCTTTGCTCTTCACGTCCAGCTGTCTTAGACATCAGTCTTAATTGCGAGGGCACTGTGGAATTTTGTAAGGTATTTTGAAGAACATAATGATGGGAACGGTGTAATCTTCGGATGCGTCGCACTCTTGCGTTTAAAGTTTGTCCTGCGCTCGCGCCGAGTAGTTAATACTGACATAGAAAAGCGATGTGGTGAATTTTTGACAATAAATAGCTGAAAACTGCCAACGTCTTAAGAAAGGATCTGCGATACATTGACCGCTGGGTTAAATCTTATCATATGCGCTGAAAAGATTGCCTCCGTAATCAACTTCGCGTTGAAAAGACGCGCTTGCCAAGAAGTCCTGGGTATGTCTTATCCGCTGGGATAATTTACAGGATAACCTAAAGCGATTGTAGGCTCCTGACGTCATTTGAGACGACGAATAACTAAAGAAGAATGAAAATGAGACACAGTCCGATTAAACTATATTACCCTGGCCAAGGCGTGTGCTCAGCTGCATCCACGCAGGCTTAGCTCGAACTGTATTTCTCCGTTGCTACTATCAGCGGATTTCATATAGACTGAAGAGCGGCAAAAAAAAACAGCTTTTAGCTTGATAATAATTCAGCGCCAACCATTTGTTCAAATAATCCGCACACTGTGGAAGTTTATGAGATTTGTATGAACTGGTACATGTAGCACCTAATTGCATATAGTGTAGCTACGAAATTCAACAAACATTCGGGGTGAAAAACTTTGAATGGATAGTTTTACAATAGCGGTGACCTATTAGCGTGGATATACACCGCATTAAAGCATGAGTCATGCGCCCGCGCTGTAGCACATGCGCACCCCTCCAGGCTCCACAGACTGTGCAACTGTGAGTGTGCAGCAGGCATACGTTAATTTAATATGCGCCCACGCAAATATATCTCCTCAGTGCCAAAAGGTTGCTAATATCCTTTTTTTCTCATTTTTTGAAGTCCTTCTTTTCGCGCAACTTACGTTCACTTGTGATGTTAAAGGTCAAGTACTTGCACGCAGCTGGCCCGTCTATCCATACCGCAAGCGCTGACAAACTAAGTGTTCTCCAGATTTTTCATGCTGGCAGCAGCAATTGATTACTTCGCTTTGGACACCTCCACATAGCGTCGTACAAAAACGGAGCTCTGCTATCACTGCAATTTTGTGACTGCTAACTGATGTAACCAAAACGACAGCAAAACCGGCCAGCACCGTGAGTCAAATGCGTCCCCCCGCTGGTGTGCAGGCTCGCTTCGTACGCTGGGCGAAGCTTCGGGGCGTGGCCCTCAAGGGTTCCTGGACGGCCAACACGTCGGCATATTTGCTGCTGCCGCTCGCCGACTACGAGGCGCCCCGCGCGGACTTCCTCGACTGGCCGGCCACCTCGGCACCCTGAGCGCGCACACGCCAGGGCCATAGTTGATGTGGAGCACCGAACGCACCTGGCACCCAGCTCCAACTTATTTTGTGTGCCTAAACAAACACTTTTTTTTCTTCTTCACTGACTGCACAATGGATGGGCGTGATAGTCCAATGCGAGAAATGCGAATATATAATCTGTGTTGAAATAAAAAAAAAACTTGCTTTGAGTTTTTTTTTTGTTAGACCGGTTTTTCCTTCGCTGTCATTTGATAACCGCTGTTTTCTACGTCTCATGGTATCGACCTCCCTTACAAAAAAAAGTTTTAGGCAGTCTATAGAGTGTCTATAGACTTCTGTCTATAATGTCTATAGACTGTCTAGAACAGTCATGGGCAGTACAAATTTCATAGACAGTCTAGAGACAATCTATAGTTTTATGCCGTAGACCTTTGTCTATAGACAGTCTATACACTATGAATAAGCAAAACGCAATATCTATAGGAAGTCAATAAGTCTACAGACTGTCCATAGACCATTTTTATAAGGGCTGGAGCGATAAGGAAGAAAGTAGGAATTTTTTTCAGTTTTGACCAGACTTCATTTATCTTTTTTCTTTATTTTCTTCTTTATTTATTAGGGCAGCAGCGTAAATGGCCCAGTTCAGCGGAGAACCCAACGTCGCTGTTTGCGTTGGCATGCACAGAAAATCCCAGTTGGCCGAGAGAGCCCTGCAACCACAGGTGGATCTGGAGGAATTTAAAAGTGCTTAAAATGTTAGATAAATTGTGATTATAAGGTCGCAACATGCCTCAACGTCATTATGACATGTAAGAATCTAAAATAAATTAACTGCGCTGGAAATGGAATGGGTTAATCAGATGGGGATCGAACCTGTGACCCTTGGGCCGGGAGTCAGACACGCTAAACCTAGGCCATTGCAGCTTTCTTCGCTCGACGACTTTGTTAAAGGCAGGTGTTGTGTCTCGTGTCTGACAGTGTTCGTGTCTGCGATGCGATATGGAAGAAAGATCCCCTGCCGCTGAAAGGACCCGTTAACGCAGCCGCGTCATGGCCATGCCCTTAAGGGGCAGCTTAACTGACCCTCGAATTTTTGCGCATTTCCTCAAAGGCCACGGGTATGGGGCATTATATGATATAGGCATGAAAGCGATAGGATGATAAACTTTAGGGCATTATTGAAAGAGATAGGATTAATGCGGCGTCCGGCGGCAGATCACTCCAGTCCCGAGATAACAAGACGAAAAATGCCCGGTGATGGCATGTAGCTCTTTGGGCGGAGAATAGACGCCCTGGAGATGGCTCATTCAGTTGGAAAGGCGATGAGCTGGTGCTGTGACTGATACTCCTAAAGGCGAATGAGAAAACTTATCATAAAGGCACAATTGATAACATTTTCGTCGCGTTTCAGAGTTAAGTAGGCCGGCTCAAGATTTTAAAACTGACACAATCGAATAGTAGGGGTTTCCAGAACCAATCGAGTTGATAGCGAGGCTTTTTTTCGTCTGCGTTTAAGAGGGGAGGTTACATTGGTGACGGGTCGATACCGCCGATGCTTATTGTAGTTTATGGTGAACAGATGTTAGATATGCTAGTCCATTTGTACATGGAGAAAGAGAATCGCAGATTGCGGCGTCAGGAGGCAAGGCTGCAGTTGACCTCATTATAATGTTCATGATATGGGATGACCATATCGCACTGAGCACTGTTGTAGTGCCTAAGTGCTCACCCGAAGAATTCAATGAAACCTCAGAATCTATTCCACCGGAATGTACGACATCCTGCGATGGAAGGAAATCAAATATGCTATAACGGTTAGAAGTTTCAATTTGGGCGATATTTTTGTTAACCATGGCAGCCTCAGTACTGTTGGTGATGGGACGGTAGTTACGCAGTAGTCAGCATAAAAAAAACATTCGCTTGAATATTTGGACGAGTGTTAATAATATAACGCGGGAAAACAAGGGTCCAGAAACCGTGGCTATGAAACACCTGAAATATCTAGAGAAATGGGGGGGGGGGCTTAATCGCACTCGAGAGGGAGCCCCAATAAATGGTTTGGAAATAGTTAATGGAGGTAATTAAAATAATAACCCAGCTTTGCTCGACTGCCTTGACGGAAAGCATGCATTCCAGCAAGTGTCCCCTGAGGCATGGTTACCTATCGCTTTTCATCAGTCTTAAATGCGCACCTACAAAAAGAAACAGTAGAAATGAAACGAGTGAGGCCGTGCACTAAGTATGCATGCGAAGCGACAGAATGCGAAAATCGTCTCAGCCAGCACAATTGCTTCTTCGCGGGTTAATCGCACTCGAGAGGGAGCCCCAATAAATGGTTTGGAAATAGTTAATGGAGGTAATTAAAATAATAACCCAGCCTTGCTCGATTGCCTTGACGGAAAGCATGCATTACAGCACGTGTCCCCTGAGGCATGGTTACTTATCGCTTTTCATTGGGAATCTTAAATCTATTTCAAGAAGCGCTTTATCACGAAATGATGGCGCACAGAAACGATTCGAAGTTCAGTTTAGGGCATCTAGAGCAGCGCGGAGATTAGAATCGACTACTGGTCTTTCTTCAAGTCTGATGAGGCTCTTCGTTGTGATTGGTGCCACAAACAAAAAAAAGAGCGTTAGTAAGACTCCGGGAGGAGGGTGAAAAGAAGATACCCGGGAACCTCCAGATCCAAGCAGACCACTTGATG
This sequence comes from Amblyomma mixtum, assembly GCF_055824585.1. Classification (NCBI taxonomy): domain Eukaryota; kingdom Metazoa; phylum Arthropoda; class Arachnida; order Ixodida; family Ixodidae; genus Amblyomma; species Amblyomma mixtum. Next base: position 184,965,905 of record NC_143013.1, read on the forward strand.
CTGGTCGGCCGGCCAGCGAGGAAGAGGCTGTCTTTGGCGTGCGCCCGTCCGGTACCAGACCGAACCTAACTTAGCTGCAAAGATGTTCACCAAGGCACAGGCGCTGGCCGTGACGCAGATGTTGGCAGTCATGTTCTCCAAGCTGCCCGCCCAGGAAGACTACTACGACATTCCCGAACTGTCCGACTACTACGACTTCATCATTGGTAAGTGTTCATGCTTTGTGCGCAGCGAAGTGAAGGCGGACGAAAAGAAATATAGTGGAGAAGATTTCTTCACTAAGACAAGTGTATGGAGCAAACATTGCCGCTCACGCATCCTGCCAATAGAGCTTCTTTTTGTTCTTCTGGCCGAACACCAATGTTGCGTTGCAGAGACTGCTGTGAAAGGAAGACAGCGCCTGCTAAAATAATTAATGCTGCTGGCTGTTACTAGATGTGGCCGTACATTTTCGATGACGCGCTCCTTGACGCTGTGGTTTGAAAGTTTTACGGCAGCATATGTACACATGAAGCATGTCAACGAGCTTCCCTATTCGCCACGGTAACTACTACTGGTAGCGTAAGTGCGATCACTTGACCACTTCTCTTTTTTAAGCCTGATTTATCGTTTCAGGGCATAAAGGGTGTAGGTGGTGGTGGTGGTGGTGGTGGTGGTGGCGGTGGCGTGACACGTTTATTAGAACATCCTGTCTGTTAGGCGTTCAATAGGTCCTGCGCCAAGGCGACGAGGGCGCGTTGCAGTCTCAGATCCAGGGAGGCGAGCCAGATGGGCCACGGTGGGGGTGGGGGGAAAGGATAGGCGGGGGACTGGAAGGCTGCGTGGCACTGTGTAAGGCAGTGTTCTATGTCTGCATATGTGCACTCTAAGAACAAAAGGAGTGCGGGGAACTCCTTTCGATGGAGTATACGCTTGTCCCATATTTCACTCCTTTTTCAGAGTAGCCGCACTCCTGCTAGGCGCACTCCCTCTGCAGTAGAAACACTCCTTTATTACGAATGGGTGGGAAAATAGAAGCTGTGCCGGAAAGAGGATTCGAACCGGGAAACTCTGCATTGTGAGCCGAGTGCGCTACCTCTCGCCTATAGTTGGGACGAGTGGTATTGCTTTTCAGTAGTTATATATGCTAACATTTTGAGTTCAGCGGCAGTTTCGTGCGTATATGTCGCGAGTTCTGTTCTCTAAATTGGTAGATCGCTGGCTCGTTAGAGTTGGCACAGCTCAGTAAATGATGAAACAGTAAAGGCAACATCTGAACGCCACAACGCCACAGTAAATATTTACTCGACAGCAATTTCATGGTGCACAGTACGTTGACTCGCCCTTCGCGAACGAGTTAACTGGTGTCCTGATGCACTATTATTCGCATTAAAATGATGTGTAGCTTCCCTAGAGCACTCGTCGATCATTCATACCGTAGTAGGAATGCCATATAAAGTGTTTAGACTAATGTTTGGCCGTCGACCGCGAAGGTTTACGGGATCTGACAGAAGTGTTTTCCTTTAACAGAAGCATCGCTCGTTTCTGCGAACCGCTTTTTCTTGGAGGTTGTTGTGCTGAAATAGATGCTGCAAAATGTGAATGGCGGTTCCGAAGGGCATAAAATATATTCACACAGCAATAAACTAATGTTTAGGATAAATTGCGACAGTTACCATGACAGTCTCTTCTTAAACGCATTCAACGTAAGTGCATGACTTCGCTGAATGGTATAGACTATTCAGAACCCCGCGGCGGTCGCATTTCGATGAATGCGAAACTCCAAAGCCTCATGCACTGCGCGATGTTAGTGCACTTCGCTTTGGGATGTCGCGATGTCAGTGCAGTTGCTTTGGGACAAAAAATCCATTGGAATCAAATCAAATATGCTGTATGAATGCAACGCAATAATCTCCAAAGTGTACACTGCCCGTATCGGTTATGTACAAGGTCTGGCTCTGTGGGCGGAGCACAGCGCGCTTTCTTGTTTGGTTGTTTTTGCTTATCACTAGTTTGCATGAGATGCGAGTCACAGGTCACTATATATATGGCTCCGCTGCAAGTACAAAAGCTAAGAAAATAAACAACCTCCAACTCCCCCAGGCCCTAGCGGGAGTGCGCTCGCAGTTTTACTCTTTACCGAAGGAGGCGTTTCACTCCTTAGGGAATTAGGCGGACTAAACTGCTGCTAAAGAGAGTGCAGTAGCCGGTATACTCTATCATAGAGAGTATCAGTTCTTAGATTGTGTGTGGACAGTTTGGGCACTGAGGTGTGGAAGTGTACCGGTATAGATAAAGTTTGGCTCGTGTATGTAGGAGATTAAATAGGTAGAGAGAGTTGAAATAAAAGAAGGGCTAGATGAACAAAAATAGGTTACCCGATATATGGAAATGGTTTTTGGAGGTGTAACGTCCCAAAGCGACTCGGGCTATGAGGGACGCCGTATTGAAGGGCTCCGGAAATTTCGACCCCCTAGGGTTCTTTAACGTGCTATTGCATCGCACAGCACACGGGCATCTATAATTTCGTCTCCATCGAAATTCCACCGCCGCGGCCGGGATCGAACCCTCGTCTTTTGGGTCAGCAGCCGAGCGCCATAACCGCTGAGACACCGCGGCGGCGTATGTGTGCGTGCGTGTGCGCGTGGGCGCTTGTGTTCGCGTCTCACATGGTGCCCGTATAGCGTGTGACCCTTGCACGCGTCTGCGCATGCGCAGTGGGCGGCGGCTCTTCGGGTGCTCTGCTGGCCAACCGTCTGTCGGCCCGGCCCTCCCTACGCGTGCTGCTGCTGGAGGCGGGCGGCGTGGAGGACACGCTCAACGCGGTGCCCCTCATGGCCACGCTGACCCTCCAGGGACCACAAGACTGGGCCTACTGGACCGAACAACAGAGGAACGCCTGCCTGGCTCTCACCAACCAGGTACGCCGCAGCAGTTACCCATAGTTATTAGGCGGATACGTATACCGGTTTTACGTACGCGAGCTGCGCATGCGCGGTGTGCAAGGGCGTGGCCGAGTAGGACCACTGCGCGTGCGCAATAGGCGCATGTAAAACCGGTGTACAGTGGTGAGCAGCCTTGTCTAGAGCGCTTGAGCAGTGCGCACTTGGTAACAAAAACTGAAATTAGAGAGCAGCCCCTCATTACAGGGCAAAGTTTTCGTGCCTGCTTTGTTTACGAGGCTATCTGGCGCTACTTCCGTGCAAGCGTTGCAGCTGGACCCTAGAAGCTGCCACAAAATCTGGATTTGTTTGCAAGGAAGTGCACCGCCCGAGCGCTGTAGACAAGGCTGCTCACCACTGTACGTATCCACTAGTGCATCTCAGGTATGCTGAATCTATCTATATATGTACATACAGCCACCATGAATCCTGCAGATCAAGAGGCTTCAACCACATTAAGGCTTGCAGTGTAGTACATTCGTATTCCAAAGAATCGCTGCCTTGAGTTACGTACATTATAATAATGTGATAGGTAACGTCGAACACGTCAGACTTTCATTCGGCAGAAAAGAAAAACAACCTTAATAATGAGTCCTGCCAGAGCGCCGACGGTGTTTTAGTAAAGCACCTTGTTGGGCTAGTTCTTTTCCTTGCTTTAACGGTTGACTGATAAGATGGCTATCGAGTGACGATCATGTGACCGAGTGCCCTGTATATATTTGAGCCCCTTTCCGTCGAGTAAACAGTTGGTAGTCCAGTCTCTTTCCTAACTTCTCCTTTTCTTGTGTTGGCCTGTTTTTTGGCTGGTGTTTTTCCATCAACGACGATGTTTGTTCTAGATTAATGGCGCCGGCCGAAAGGTATGCCAAGTGCATAGCCTCGCTGTTCTGCAGCGTTTTCGTTGAACATTGTTCCTCGGCCTTTCAACGTGTAGCCACGATTGCAGCGGATGCCGGCTGCACACTGAAGCAAAAATACGTGAAATGGCGCTAACGGCTGCACTCAGCCTACGAGAGGAACGGTTGGTCCGTGAAGAAACTAAATGTGACTAATGAATGCAGCTGAAATTTCAGCTAGTTGGTATGCGTTCGTTATAGGGGAACAGGGAAACAAAGGCGAGACTGAGTCTATTCCCGCCATTGTTGGGCTGATCCCCTACAGTGACTAATGACGCTCCGCCTAATCGCTAAAGCAGTAATGGTTGCTTCTCGAGGGACTATTGTTTGTGGCAACGCTGTTAGTTCCCAAAAGAATAACCTCTGGACCACTTCCAATCCTTTCCGATTTGGACTGTGGGTATGGCTGTAACAGTATGACACCGGAAGGTTATGTCAGCTTGACTAAGGCTTTTTCGTCGGAAACTGCGCATACAACAAAAGAAAGAAAAATTAAAAAAGCAATATCCCACTCAGTGTTTGCAGCGATTTACACAATAGGCTTCAACACAATTTTTTCTGTTTCTAGCTGCTGCCCTACAGTATTAGTTTATATTCGAACGCAGACGGAAAAAAAAGACAAGAAGTGGATGTCGCACTTCACTTCGAGAATGTATGCTGGAATACGTTGCAGCCTATACTGCGAAATGTATCTTTCCGGAAAACACACTGTTGTAGTGATTTCTCCAATGGCAGCGTTTGAAGAGCTATCGTTTTCATGTCTAAGCATGCGCTCAAAAAAAAAAAAAAACAAGAACACATAATACAGGTTTGCCAGCCAATTTTACAATTGTTGCCCGTCTTTCTCTCTGTGCATGTGTTCTATGGTCGGTGTTCATGGTAAATACTTCGCAATATCCTGATTCATGCGGTACTTGAGATTTGTCGACTATATAAATGAAGAGGAACGCGGAAGTTTTTCAGAGTGATTACTGTCACTAAGCAATTTCATAATCAAGGGTTTTAACAGCATGTTAAAACCCTTGAAGGTGCAATGAGTCCAGGAGCCATCTTTGTGACTAACCTTGAACTCTGCCCAACCTGCTGTAGTTCCCATAACTTATAAATTTAACTCGGTTCGTTTTTACGCAGTAACAGTTAAAGGTTATGCCACGCCACTAAGCTTGCACTGTTTTACCAAGAGCTGAATATTGTACGCTAACCGTCATTCATGGTACAGACAGACCCGAAAGTGACTTCGTGAGTCGTTTTGTTAGTTACGAATGATCACCCTCAAAAAGCCAATGTGATCCCTTCTACGTCTAAGTGTAATATTATAAATACAACCAAACTCGTCGATGAGAATTTAGAAACCTCGTGCTAGTATATACCAAACTTTGCATTTAAAGTTAAAGATGCGAGCTTCATGCATAACAATCGAATAACGGCAACGTCTTCAGCGTGGCATATCGGAGAACTCTAAAGAGTGGCAGTATGCATGCAGGGACGTCCCGCGGGGCTAAAGCTGTCAACATTTCAGAACAAAAGACGGTACACTACTATCTAGTCAAAAGGGCACTACTGTTCATGTTACCATTGTGGAAGCCAGATAAAAGTACAGCACAAGAGAGAAAGAAGCACGCTGGACGCGCTACCAGTCCGCCCGGTACGCTGTATTATATTAGGGCTCACGTCGTTTTCAAGAGTCTCGGTACAAGGTCCGATTTCTTTTCCTTCCTTTTTCTTTTACCACCCTTCACGAAAGACACCCGAGAACTGACCCACGCTAAAAAAAAGTTTTGAGGTGATGAGCCCTGCCTTGGGATTTGGTTAGTTATTGTAGAGTCTGGTTGTACCCACGTAACTGATAGTTATCTGTAATTTCCTTGTATTCTCCATTCTTTTCCGAATAAACTGACGCGGGTTAAGCCATGTGTTTTTTCATATTGACACCGTTGAAATCGGACTAGCAGCCTGCTCTAACACACAAATGCACACTCAACGCTCAGCCTTTCGGCTAGGCTCCCACTATCCGCCGGCAGATACCGTAACGTGCTTGAGTGGTGACGTAAACAAAGGTGGTGACAAATAGCAACTTATGATGGCGATGCATTATGAAAAGTCGGCCGAATAGAAACTCATAAACCAGCACTCTTTGCGACATGTGCATACAATGCCATCGTAACGGTTGCGGCGTGAGCATGCGCCGTGCGCACTGACCATGGACTGACCGTACTGACGCAGCGGAGTCCATGGCCCCGCGGCAAGGCACTGGGCGGCTGTTCGGTCATCAACTTCATGCTGTACGTGCGTGGACACCCCGATGACTACGATCGCTGGAGCCGCGACCACGGAGCTACGGGCTGGGATTGGGAGAATGTGCTACCCTTCTTCAAGAAGTTCGAGGACCAGACGGACATCCGCCTCGCTTCGTCGGGTATGTATGCCCCAGCTTGTATCGACGTCATTTCCTTCCTTTCCAGGCTCCTAACTGAAAGCTTAGCTAAATGCAGACTAAATGATTCAGCGATGATGTGACAGGACTTGTAAATATAAAGCAGAAGGTACCATGAGTTGGAGCATGATAAACCAAAGGAGAGTCTTGTAAAAACTAGGGGTGGGAAGGCGGTTTCAAGGGTCATCTTCGTTGTTTAAGCCAAAGCTGACTTGAGCGGTTCACGAACCGAACACGGTTCCCAGGGCGCTTATAACGCCGCGCTATGATCACGTGCGAGATTGGTCGGTCTGTCACGTTATCCGTTGACGTCACTTCTAGTCCTGCACAATGATGCGCTCTATTAAGGCGAAAGCCTTTGATGCCTCATACTGTCGTTAGCAGCCGTGTCGGCAGATTTTTCTGCGTTTTGGCGTCACTACTTAAAAAGAAACTGCGTCGAGGTTGGGAATCGAACCAGGACCTCTGGCATTTGAAGCGGAGACGCTACCACTTAGCCACGAAGGCTCAATGTTTGTGCATGAATAAAGGCGCATCTAGTGAACGCTTTGCTTTCTTAACTAAATTAAAGGAATAAAAAATAAAAATAGCAAAATAAAAATAAAAAACAAGAAAACAAGAAAGGCAGAAATAAAAAAATAAAATAAAAATAAAATATAAAGAATGAAAAAATAAAAACAATAAAAATACGAAAAGAAACAAAATAAAAATAAGATATGAAAAATAAAAAATAATAATTTAAACAAACAGTGCGCAAGGAAAGGCTTTCGCCTTGCAGCCCTTTAGAGAGCCAAAGTGCCCCTTGAATTTTTTTGAGGGAGTGAGTACAGTTGTAGGAAAGAATACGCGAGGCAATAAGTACTGGATGCGTTGCTGTCTCACAGAGTCAATGGACCAGTCATATGCTTTGTGCGCCATCTCCCTTTATTATGCATTTTCCTTGTCATCACCGCATGTCAAGTTGTCGAAATGTCGTTTCTGCGACAGAGTAGAAGCTTATTCCGCCGTATGAACAACACTTGGGAGCACTCGTAAACGAATTCGCAAGGACACCTCATTGCTTTATGTGTGAGCAGTGCAATCACATTAGAACTGTGGTGTCTTTGCCGGAAAATGCGTAATTTCTCTTCAGCCAATGGGCTAATTTTACCATTTACGACACATTTTTTTTTTCCGGATTAAGCTTATGATGCCTCATTAAGACTGCATTACCTAGAGACACCTGCTGTTGCGTTGTTCGCGCACGCCAAACAGGCAGCATGTCTATGCATGTTGCTTCAAAATGTTGGTCCTCGACCGACTTCCGGAGAAGGGGCGTTCTCGAGTTGGCGGTGCCAGTCATGAGATTACGCTCTGCGCGGTGCGCAGGCATGTACGGCGTTGGTGGCGAGATGACCCTGTCCACTCCGGCCTCCAACACCCCGCTGGCCAGAGCGTTCCTGAAAGCCGGAAAGGAGCTGGGCTACGACATCGTCGACTACAACGCGGGCGACATGATCGGTGAGGCTGGTGGCCAAAGACATCTCCCGTTTTGGTCATTCCCCTCCTTTTGCGTTATTTACGGGGCCGTCCTTGAGAATAGCTAAATATGGTTTGGTTTGGTTTATTGGGGTTTACCGTCCCAAGGCGACTCAGGCTATGAGGAACGCCGTAGTGAAGCTAACAATGGGATGGCATAACTGTTTGCCACAACTCTCCAGCTTAAATCTGCCCACTTTGTGAGTTCACAGGTATGAATCTGGCATTACCTGATAGCACATGAGCTGATAGGAGATGAGAGTCGCCAATGCGCCTGGCGCTCTTTGTGCCTACTCGAAGATTACTGTGGCACTGCACCACGCGGCACATTCGTCATGCAAGTGTGCATAGTTTCAGCTGGTCTTCAGTGCATGTCCAGTTGGTCTTAGTAAATGGCCAGACTCACATCGGGACATGAAACAAGGTTTACCTAGGCAATGCAGTGAGGCCAACTTTCCTTCTTGAGAAGCGCGTCAACACTAAACGCAGCGTGTGGCGGCCACTGAGTAAAAGGACTTCGTGTGTCCATAACGGACGTATCAAGAAGGAAAATTACTCCGAAATTTCAGCCGCTAGTACTAGTATCTTGCTCCGCATATTGCCAGCAGCGTGAGCTTAGGCCATTCCAACTGTCCTCGCTCACCTTACCGCTATTGTGTCGGCACGGTTGTCGTTTATCGATGCTTTTTTTTCTGTTCTTTAGACACATCCGAAACAATAGAAGCAGATAAACCAGCTTCTTCCCCATACTTGCAATGACTGTCTTACCATTTGCTTCATAATGGGACACGTTCAGACGCCTTTGTGCGTTAATTCGTCGTGATGTGGCGCCACTGGTAAGAAGCGCTGCTTATGTCATTGCACGAGCTGCCGGTGTGGCTGGCAAGATATCATTTAATATGCCCCACTCAATGGGAAAAAAAAACTGCAGAGTATGTTTACTAGATTCGAATCGTACCACGCTCTCTAATGCAGAGCGCGAGAATGTGGCGCAGTTTAACTCGAGGCGTGTTGGCTGCGGTGATAGCCTAGTGGTCTCTCTGAGCGGCTCTTAAAGGAGGTCGGTTCGCGCAGCCACGGTTTCGACTCCCAGACTGATTCAATTTATTTCTCTCTTTTTCGTGGTTTGACCTCTAACTCAGCTGAAGGTGAAGTTTTTACACCGTCCGCGATTGAAGCCCGAGGTCCCGTAGCGAAGCTTTCGCTTGAAAATGTGAAGCTATGTTGGCCGTCAGAGCAGGAAGCTGGGCTAGTTGGTTTTGCCTGACTTTAAATTAGCGCTAAGGGCGGGACGAGAAGAATAAGGGTGGCGCGAGCTATGCTTACTAACTTCCCGCAGGATGTGGCTAGTTGCGGGCTTCTCTGACACTGCGCGCAGTGCAGACACGAAGGCTAGGGAATGGGCGAGAAGAAATGGCAGTTGGAGAGGGCTTGATTAGTCGACACCGCGTCATCTGATTGGCATGGAAATAAAAGAAGGGATAGCTGAGCCAAGGGATTCCGATGCCTAGAATGCCAGTGGACGTTTTCTAGACAATTGCCGCAAATTCAGGACACACCGACAGCATGTATGAAAGTGATTTTAAACTTTACACAAGTGTCCTCTTTCCCTGTTGACATAATATACTACATGCTCGCAACGCGCGTTCGTGAACTACCTATAGCTTTGCTCGTAAGACGCAAGGCTGTGCGGAGTAGAAAATACTTCTCTCCATAACCTTGTATTTTTCTGCAGTAGAATATTGAACGGCTCTTCTCTAACCTGTGAACAATAAACATGCATTAAAGAAAAAAGAGAAAAATTTTTTTCTACCCTGTCACGCTTTTCGATCTGTTTCGAATAGGAAGAAATTGCAGCTGCAGCAATTTCGCTAAAACATTACTTGCAGTTTCTCTAAGTTTTCACAAGTAGATCAAAGCGATTGGGTTGTTTCCTTCTAGTGGTTAGCTAGATATAGGAATCCATACCGTGGCTACTGGAAATTAAAAATGTGATCCAGAATCTGAAAGGAATCTAAAAGGGGGTTAGATGAAAAAACAAAGAATGCTAGTCGTGAAAGGATTAAAGTGTTCATACTGTTAATCACTTTCGCAGCGCAGATGGGGCATTTCTCTACATATTACAAAATAATGTGTGTAGTAGAAAGAGCTACGTATTCGGATGCCAAACGGCACTTAAGGTGCAACTGTAAAAGAAGTGCATTCCCGCCCACTACAGGTAGAAGCTCCTGCATTGATGATGATGATGTCCTCAGGCTTAATGGCACATACCCACGGCGGTGGACTAGCCAGGGTGCATAGCGGATACAAACGCACTCATGTACAAGGAGTGGAGTATTTTGATAATTTTGGGACTTAAAGCTAGAATTTGTACAAAATAAAAGATACGGAAAAGAAAAAGTATTGAATTCACATCCTAGCAAAGGAATTACTGAATTGATGATGATGATAATGGTGATGTCCTCAGGCTTAATGGCACATACATGCATTCAATCGGGGACATCTCCTCCTTCTTTGTATACTACTTCTAATTCTCGACCTTCGCTTTATTTGAAGTTCACCTTGACAGCATTAGCCACTTGTTCTCTCACCCCTGCGGCTGTGTATAACACGTATGTCATGTTCAGCAGGTATGTTCAGCAGTGCGGCCGCAATAGTGCGGACGCAATAGCCTTTCGGGTACATTTCTGAAATATATATCGGGCTTGCCATATCTTTCGTTCGATGCATTTAGTCCTGCCTTGTAAAGCCACGGGAACGGTTGTCCTGGGCAAAATGGCTAGTATTCGCACTTTTAAGTCAGACCATGCCGTACTCTACTGACGGCAGCATAAGATACGGTGAAACTGTTCGCAAGGCAGGCAAGCTTCGAGCGTCAGAAGGCAATATATTCGGAGTGTTGTTGCGTATCATTATTGCATGCATCATTAATCTACTCCAATCCCACACCACCAGAATTGCGATGGCGGACAACTTTAATTTGCCCCCAACAGACAATGTATATTGGGATCGGTGAATTCAGTTTATAATCACAAAAATATAAAACAGCTTACCATTCAAACTGAAAACCAAATGCAATTTTTTTCCTGCTAGTGAAGAAACATTTTACTTCCTTGATTTCTCATGTTCGAGCATCATAACTACAGGGATAAAATTTTTTATTTATAAATTATCTCCGATGTATACAGAGTGCGGTTCCTGTACTGTTTTCATGCATGCAGCATTATCCATTATTAATATTTTATGTATTCATTCTTTTTACATACTGAATATTTTGGTTTTGTTTCCTTGTATCTATACAATGCCTGTTTAATTGCACGTCTGACTTGTGCAAATTTACTAGCCGTCGACTACGGGCCGAAACAGTTCCTTTGCCCTTTTTGTATTGTATAAAGAACGAAATTAACTTTGACTTTGAAAAAGAATTTTATCTAAAACAGCTAGCCATAGTTGAACCGCATAACGCGTTATTCCACGTTACACGTGATCACGTGCCAATGATTTCTATTTGCACTAGTCGCAGAAGGACGAATCGGCTAGATGGAGTGAACCAAAATTTCATTATCGCAAGTTACACGTCTAAACAAATATCAACACCTGGGTGCCCATTGCGCCCTTGTCCATCCACAGGCTTCTCGGCCTTCCAGACCACCATCCGGGACGGGTCCCGCTGGAGCACGGCCAGCGCCTTCGTACGGCCTGTGGCCGGTCCCGCCGGCAGGAAGAACCTGCACGTGTCACTGCGCTCGACCGCACACAGGGTGCGTTGCGCCTTCATGGCTCTCTACTAAGCCGTCATCGCTAAGTCGCGGAATTTCATAGAAGATTTTTTGTTTGGATCCAGGAGGTAGAGTTCAGAGTCTCCACACGACGATCATTGTGCTTGATGTACGAGGTCTGTTAGAAAAGTATCCGACCTTTGGCCGTAGAAAAAAAAACTTGCATAACTGGAGCGTTCCAAACCTAGTCACCTTCAAAGTAGTCTACTTGGGACTCCACACACTTCTCCCAGCGGTGCTGCCAGTTTGGGAAGTATTCCGAAAAGGCCCCTTTCAGAATGGAGTTTAGCTCAGCTGTCGTTTCAGCCATAATGTTCTTCCTTGTCTGAAATCGCGCTCCTTTCAATGGCCTTTTGATTTTGGGAACCAGCCAGAAATCGCAGGGGCCATATCAAGAGAGTAAGGAGTGTGTTGAACTACAGGAGTCTGGTTTTTCGCCAAAAAAGTATGAATCAAGTGCGAGGAATGTGCGGGAGCATTGTCGTGATGGATGCGCCACTTTCCTGTTGACCTCAACTCCGGGTTCTTGGGCCGCACAGCATCACGTAGGCAACAAAGGACATCCCTGTAGCACTCTTTGGTCATTGTTTGACCCTGTGGAGTGCGTACTCGTGGTCTCCTACACAGAGGGTGCCAAAGAAAGTAGTCAGCATCACTTTCACATTGCAGCGCACTTGGCGGGCCTTCTGAAGTCTTGGTGACGTGGAATGCTTCCACTGTGACGACTGGGATCTGGTTTCCGGGTCGTACCTGTACACCTAAGACTCGTCACCAGTTATTATGATGTTGATTAAGTCGGGGTCACTGTTTGCAGAATCCAGCATGTCCTGTGAGACTTCAACACGAAGCTGCTTTTGCTCCACCGTGAGCAGCTTCGGCACGAATTTCGCCGCAACTCTCTCCATGGCCAAATCTTCGGTGATAATGGAATGTGCGGAAAAATTGCTCATGTCCACCTCTTCCTCAATTTCTCGGATAGTCACGCGACGGCCCCGCATCACCACAGCGTTCAGTTCGGCAATGACCTGGTCATTTCGGCATGTTGATGGCCGACCGGGGTGTGGCTCGCTCTCCACCGATGTGCGGCCATCTTTAAATCAATTGTACCACTGCTTAATCTGTGTGCTACTCATAGCATCTTCACCGAAAGCCTTCTGAATATTCCGAATGGTTTCCACTTGGCTGTCGCTCAGTTCATGGCAAAATTTGATGGAGTAGCGCTGCTCCTGTCACTCCGCCATTTTCCTTGCCATAAAAAACCGACGAGAGCACTGCGCACCGCCTCACTCAAATGCTGCTTCCCAGCGACTGACGCTATCGGCAGGCGGGAAAAAATTCATGCATGCGCACGAAGGTTCAAGGTCACGTGATGCAAGCGTGCTTGTTTCATATCCATCAGGTGTTCGCAAAAAAAAAAAATAAAGTCGGATACTTTTCTAACAGACCTCGTATATGTAGATGCTTTTTTTTTTTCTCGTGAAAAGTGCCTACCATGAGGCCGTTCGTGTTTCGTAAGTTATTAATGACACTGATAGCCTAATTTATAACGATATCAAAATAATGTCAACTGCTGCGTTGCGGAGAATTTTTTCTAGCAGAAGCCGTATATTTTACCCCATTTTGAAAAGTTCGCTGGGTTAACGGCATACGCTGCTGGTTCGCCAAGCGTCGTGAAATTGACAAGCAGCTTGTTACTATTACATCAGACGAATTTGGAAAAGCCCGCACGCCTAACAGCATAAGCCGCTCGATGCTTGCTGATATTGGCAAGTAACCTGTTACTGCTACGTCAGACGAGCGCCGATGATGCTGTCAGTATTTCCTCTGAACAACTGTATCTTCTGAACAAGTGAAAACAGGTCGCAACATTAAAGGCCATACTACCTTGGGCAGTCCGAACCTGTTGGTATGCCCGGAGCAGGTGCTAAGTACTTATTATCCATCCTACAGTTTCTCCTTACGCGCCGCTGCCGGTGGCCTAGTAGTGCTCATAGTTCAGAAACGTGTTAGGGAGACAATAAAACAGAGCTACTTTTTCCTTCTTTGCTTGTTCTCCTTGGCAAAAAGCAATCTGAAGCAGCCTTATTTATTTACTCCTCGTTCTAACGTGTTGCGCAGTTACCGCGTTTCACTAGACACAGAACGTTCCTGAACAAAAAATCGTGCAGTGTCAGGATACGTAGGGAATTTCATCGAGACTACTGCTCCCCGCAGTAGAAAGTGTTTCTGTACCTTCCGCTGCTGACGACACGCAGGTTCTGTTCGAAGGCAAGCGAGCTGTTGGCGTCGAGTTCATGAAGAACGGCCGTATGCGCACCGCCTTCGCCACACGCGAGGTCATCCTCTCCGCCGGAGTCATCGAGTCGCCGCATCTGCTCCTCCTCTCCGGCATAGGACCCCGGGAGCAGCTCGAGAAGTTCGATGTAAGCTACTGTGGCCCTCGTGCAGACTGGGTGCTGTGTGACAGGTGTACACGTGTCGTGAAAACGTGAAATACACGTTTCGCGCCTTAGGCTGTTCTGAGTGCACATTTCCATTATAGACGCCGCAGTATTGCTCGCGAACGCTCAAATGCCCATAACAAAGGGCGGGGCAACCTTTAAAGTACATTCTTGCTGCACACCAAAGACTGTGTATTTCGACGCTGCCTTATAAGAAGAAATTTTTTTACAGCTCACTTCGATGTACCCTACAGGTCACCCTTCGTTTGGCAACAAATGGAAAAAAAAAAGTTGGTCAGGAGTTGGTACAGGATCCACGGATCCTGAGGCTGATCTAATTTCCGTGAAAGGGATTGCCGTTGCCGCTTTTCTCGTGGCATGAAATTCAAACGTCAGCTGCAAGTATAGTAAAACTAGTGTCTTGAAGTTTCTCTGAGCTCCTCGCCTCTATCTGTGAGCGAAGGCGTGGGACAAATTTTGCGGCAAGCTGCAGCTTAGAGCGGCATGGAGATGTTCCATCTGTGCGCCGGTCCCTCCTCATGGCTGAACCGAAATGATTAGGCCTTAGCACAGAGAGGTCTATACACAGCGACTGTCTTTACTGCAGTGCTGGACAGCTTGGAATAGCTCTGCTTGGAAAGAAACCGTTTTTTTTTGTCTTATCGACAAAATTCTTAAGGGGATGCCAAACTGGTAACTTGGGATAGCAGGTGACACGTAGGCTGTGAAAAAAGTATAGCTTTCTTTGGTCGTTGGGGTGTCCACTTTGTTCATGATTTATTATCGGTTTTGGTGTTCACCCATTGTTGTAAAGAAGTGCGCCTGGAATGAAAAAATGAATACAGAATTCGCCCCGCTAATCCGCAGATCCCGGTGATCGCCGAGCTTCCGGGCGTCGGCGAGAACCTTGCCGAGCACGTGTACCCAGGAGGGGTGAGCGCCACCATCGCGCGCAAGCTGGACATCGACATCACGCCGTTCGCCGGACCCCTGCTCTTCTACACCCAGAACAAAGGTTGTCCGCCATTGTCTCTGGAATACCCACAAGCTTGCATTCCTGGCAAGCGTTCACTAGTGATGGTCATCGCACAGCAGCCGCCTAATGTTTTATGCATTCAAACATCATCCCCACCCATGTCCACCTAAATGTACTATATCCTGTGGCGCCGTTTTGCTTTTCAGGTACTCCGTCTCGGTAGACTTGGTAAAGCGCTCGTCTACTGAGCCGGAGTACCCGGGTTCGAACCCGACCGCGGCGGGCGCGTTTTGATGGAGGTGAAACGCAAGAGGCGTCCGTGTGCTGTGCGATGTCAGTGCACGTTAAAGATCCCCAGGTGGTCGGAATCATTCCAGAGACCTACATTACGGCACCCCTTTCTCTTTCTTCTTTGACTCCTGCCTCCCTTCCTTCCCTTACGGCGTGGTTCAGGTGTCCGCCGATATATGTGAGACAGATACTGCGCCATTTCCTTTCCTCAAAAACCAGTTTACCAATTTAGGCAAGCCTCGTGGTGGTGGAAAACGTTTATTTGCTCTATTTTACAATATTTTTTGTGGCTTCAGATGGAGTCTTCCATCTTATCATCAGGGTCGGCTCCCCTAGTCCAGGGTTCCGCTGAGGGTAGCTGCCCTGCATGCAGGCCTGACTAGTCCTTGTTGGACTTTCAGGATGTCGCTGGATAGCATCCGCTCCCACTTTTCCGCACTGTGGTTTTCAATTATGGGTAGCTTGTCTATTTTCTGGCAAACCCATGTGGTATGATATAGGGTTGGTTTGTCTCCACACCACGGGCACTCGCTCTTGTACTGTGTGGGGTAGATTTTACTTAGGATGTAGCCTCGTAGGCGACCACAAGCATTCGGCAGTAAAAGCCCAGCAGTCTGCGACGAAACGGTAAAATAAACCTGCCGATGGGTTGAGTTGTGAGGTGCAGTTCGCTGTGCGTCGCTAACGTCCAGACGATGGTATTCGTGGCAGCAGTATCACTCAGGTGGTATTTGGTAAGGTTGGATAAAGAGAGGACGGCAAGCAGCATACAGGGACAGAGGTTCAAGTGAGTGGATGAGATTAGAGATTTTGCGGGGATGCGTTGGCAGCAGGTGACACAGGACCAGTTTGGTCGTAGATCTATGGGAGAGATCTTTGTCCCCCAGTGGGCTGAGGATTATGATAGCGATGATGACGAGGAGGAAGCTGACGGCGTGCGTCCTCCCCGTCATGTGTCTGCAGGACCGTGGACCATCCCCGGTGGCGTCGAGACCGTGGCGTTCGTGCAGACAGAGCCGCCTGCAAACGGGACGGCCCAAGATGTGCCCGACATCGAGATCCTGCTCTTCTCCATGTCACCGGCCTCCCAGGAGGGCGAGCGCTTCATGCTAGACATTGGCCTGGACTCTGAGGTATACGCGTAGTACACAGTGCGTACGTTCCTTATCTACCCAGGCACATCCACACTATCTCTGTATAGTGCATGCAAGGACTTGAAAAATTACAGACCGATCAGCTTACTCTCAGTTGCCTGCAAGGTATCTACTAAGGTAATCGCTAATGTTAGCACGATAACCTGAGATTTCAATCAACCGAATTATAAGGCAGGCTTTCCTAAAGGATACTCGACAATAAACCTTATTCACGCTCTCAATCAGGTGATAAAGAAATGCGCAGAATATAGCCATCCTCTATATAGAAGGTGTTTTACCTAACATTTCCACAATTGAAAAAAAAAGGTTTTTTGAATTAGAAGACCGCTTTTTGCGGCATAGCATTGACAGCGGTGTAGTACATCAGACTACAGCTAAGACGTGCTGACTAGAAGGCTGGTTAACTAATATTCAATGGTTAACTTTCTGAATATTACTGTTAGATTCCTTAATTATTGAGAGGCGTGTAGCCCATCGTTAGTAATATCCGTACCAGCTTTAAGAATTTCGAAAGCGCAGTTACTCCCGGCGCTGTGGCCTAACAAATTTTGGCTACTTCGACGAGTTTGTGCACTGTAGAGGTTGAGTTTCCTGCAAGCTTCTCGAAAGGGCGTGTATTTTGGCGTGAAAATGCCAAAATTTTCTCGATCCCATTGCCGAGGGTAACCACGCTCTTGAAATTTTAAACATTTATATGGCTACTTACACTGGTCTTCACGACTCTCAATAATTAAGCAGCCTAACAATAATAGTTAGAGAGTTAACTATTGTATATTACATGCAACCTTCGAGTTAGCACGTCTTAGCTGTATTCTGATGTAATACATAGCTGACAATGCTATGTGAAAAAAGCACTCTTCTAATTCAATAAGCCTATTTTTAAAAATTGAGTGAGGTCATAGGTGAAACACCCTGTTTAGCATTCATTGATTACGAGGAGGCATTTGACGCAGTGAAAACCTCAACAGCAATGCAGGCATTGCGGAATCAAGTAGTAGATGATTGAGTCTTGTGTGACAATACTAGAAGATATCAAGGTAACCATGAGGGCCAGTTGGTGTATTTCAGACATAACTTCACTAGCGAAAGTACAAGACATCAGGAGAATAAGAACACGGGACAGCGCTCGACTAACAACTGAAGTTTAATCGAGAAACGGCCAACTAGGCCACCAGAAGACGCATGCGTATCAGACACACTGAAAAAAAAAACAAATATATATGTGGCGATTCACCAAGGAGTGGATACACGCTTCATATCTGGCAAACAACAAAAGACAGATATTTTGCCGATCAAACTTGCACGCGCACACTTATACTTAGGAAATTAACTTCCTTGTTTGTGAGATGCGAAGACGGTGCACTGACGCATGTTTCGCTGCTTTGCACCCTAATATGGTAGCCATCAAGGATTTCCCTCTCCTCCCTGTTTTTACCTTTTCCAATGACTGAAATTTTGTTGAAAGCCGGAACACAGTTTTTACAACTCTTGCAGTGACATGGGGAATTATTTTGATCAGACGAATTTTTCAGGGAATTGTCATGTTCGCGTGCCCGGTCATTAACACATTTGCCAGTTTGGCCCGTGTACACCCTAACACATGATTTGGGGTAACTTTTAAACGACTCGAGTACAACAAGCCAAGAGTTCAAGAGCTGCACTGTGAAGCATGCCAACAAGTTCGGTGCTTGTTTGACTCGTGTCGTCGCTGCCTAAGTCACTGCTGCCTGAGATCTCGGACCAATATTCAGAAAAGTGGTGCAGTGCTTTGGGCGCATGGCAAACACCGTAGGCGTATACCCTGCTCTTTCTCGTTCTGAGCACGAGCCTGCTCACAACCCTTTGCAAGATTTAGGATGAATGCGTCACGTTTCACCCTGTATTCTTAGCTGGTGGTGATCCAACAGGAAAACCTTTAGTTCTAAAAGCTAAATTCCTGAGCTTGATTCACTTACAGCTCATTTCAACAACTGTGTATGATAGCCTTGTTGTATGCCGCAGAGTTGCCTCACCTTTTTTCAGCTACTTTACTCCTTTTTTATAGTTTAAGTTTGCATGCTTTAGCAACAGTGAAAGATGGCTTAATGTAGCTTAAAACGAGATCTGAAGTAACCATGTGGCATACGACTAGGCTGTTTTATTGTAGCTGTCAAAATAAAGCTGAAGAGTTAAAAGCGCATAAATCCCACAAAGACAACAGAATAAACGTTTTATAGTGCGGTTGCAATGCTATCAAGACAAAAACTGCATGAAAACATTCCTGGGCTCTCTTACAGCGTCAGATGCAACAAAGTTTCCTTCTACTCCGTCACCAGAGTTGAACTCCCGTCCTCGGCTACTTCCATTTGTCGCGCCACGATCTCAGGGGCTCCTGCGCCACTAAAATACAACTACCACTGCATTACCCATGCTTCCCCCCTTACCGAGGCTCTTCGCGCAGGCATACGACGGCTACTACCTTCCCCTGCGCGGAAGCCACGGCTACAACCTCGCGCCCATCCTGCTGCACCCGAAGTCCCGCGGCGTGGTGCGTCTCCAGAGCGCCGACCCCAGTGTGCCGCCGGCCATCGACCCGCGATACCTGTCGCACCCGGACGATCTCCGGGTCATCGTCAAAGGTACGCGGGAACGCTCTGGTTCCTCGCTCCCTGCGCACACGGGTGCGCGGTTTGCGAGGTGAATTGTCATCATCCCCGTAATAATCTTTGGTTAGGTCATTTTCGCTCAGGTCTCCCATATCTAACGAATTAACCCTGTCCCTTGCCGGTTTCGGCCAGCTTCTCCGGAGCAGATTTCCTAATCCCATGCCCCCACATGATTCTCCGCCGTTCCCTTCTACGTTTACCCTCCTTTTAAATCCCCTCCCTTGTCCTAAAGAACCATTGGTGGTATTTGTTTGATATCATATGCTCTGCCCGTCGCCATTTCTACTTTTTGATTTCGGCTAGAGTATCATTGCCACAAGTTTGTTCGCTAACCCACTATGCTTTCTTTCTGTCTCACAACGTCTACCAATTTCCTTTACATATCTTGCTGCGCTATTCTCTATTCAATTGCAAGCCGCTTGTTTAGCCTCCGAGTTTCAGCCCCATTTTACTGGTAAGATACAACTGTATACGTTCTTTTTGAGAAATGTCGGCAAGTTGCTATTCGTAACCTAGGAGGAGTGCTTTCTTGCCGTGCTCCAAACAAGTTTATTCATAGTATAATTTCTTTTCCGCGTGCACGTTTTATTCGTTCAAACCACGTTTGAGAGCGCCCGAATATGGTAGCGCATAAGAGCAGTCAGATGTTCTACAGCGAAAGCCTTATATTGCTCATCAACAGCAAAACCCGGCGTTGTTGATCAAAACTGGTGACGAAATTTCAGTGTGACGCCATTATAGTCCCGGGGACAGGAACCAAACCGGAAGTGAAAGCCGGAAGTGACGTGTGGCTTGATTAAAGTGACGCTTGCACGCGTATGTTGAGTGGTCTTTCTAAAGGCCTTTGACTTAAAGGCCTTTTGCGGAAAGGCCTTTGAGACTATAATACTGGTTACCAAGTAGGTAAAACTAGTAACAAATATAGTTAACTAGTAGCTGATGGCAACACACCAATGCTTTTTCACTCATAGCACATATATAGTGTCAGTACCCTCCGCAATTTTTTTTCCGTCATTCATTTGATCCTCTGGAATTGGTCACTGTTCGATGACGTAGCTGCGGCATTCAAGCGTCCTCAGGAGGTGACACGACCATTGGTTCACTGACGACCGAACTTCGCCATTGACTCCAGATTGCAGCCAAAAGTGAGCCGCTGCGTGCGGCGAGCGGCGAAATCTATCGTCGACGTGGCAACGCGCTACCTGGTGATTTCTGAGATTGGCCACTTGCTGCTTTCGTATGATGTTTCATCGCTACAAATGAGTAGGAAAAATGGGTGTCCATTTCAAATGGATCCTTATATAGTACGGCCCCAGAACGACATCTTCGTCACACGCCATCTTCGACACACACAAGCGCTTGTGTGTGTCTCTGTCTTTTCTTTGTGGTTCGTCCCGTGGTTGCGCAACCTACACCTTCACAACACTCCCGTTAGAGCACCTTTCATATCCAGCTTTTTGCTCCTCCTCCTATTTCATCTGTTTTTGTGTGCGCAGGCATGAAGGCTGCCGCCCGCATCGCGGAGACCCCGGCGTTCCGGCGCCTTGGTTCGCGCCTCTGGCCGCGCCACTTCCCGGGCTGCGAGGCGCACCTGCTTTGGAGTGACCCGTACCTGGCCTGCGTGGCGCGACATTTCACCGCTGCCCTGTGGCACCCCTCCGGCACCTGCAAGATGGGCACCGGAGACGACGCAGTCGTCGACCCCCAGCTCAGGTACCGCGTGCAGGCGCAGTTCTTCCAGGCGCACACAAGTGTTCTTATCAGCAGCGACTTAGTTAAGCCCGTTCCGAGTTTACAGATTCTCCAGATTCTCTATAATTTCTCTATCATTGGTCAGACAAGCTCCCCATAAATTTTTTCTAACCTTACTACTATAAGCGATTTCCTAATGCGTCCGACTACATCTTCCTCCTACAGCTTTCCAATCTGTTGCTGAAGAGTCGTTCTAACCAGTTTACTACATTCCCAACCTCCTGAAAACCAAAGTGCTTAATATCGAAGCTTCATTGCAATAGTCTAGCGAAAAATTTACCGCGCTCTAAATCTATACCATGAACTATACATAGACGCATATACTAGAAGCCTCTAGATTAATCGGGGCACTTCAGATTTCTAACATGCTACGAAATGTGACTAGCATGCTTTTTTTTTTATTCTTCCACCGCTCGAAGTGAGTAGTGGACATCAATTGGTGCAAGGATCGGCATATAGACTGCGACATTGCCATTAAGAGCAGACCGTTTTAACCCCTGACCCAGCGCTGCGGGTGGCTTTGAAAAAGTGTTTCGTAGGAGTTCGGGTAATGTGAAATAAGTACACAAAGGCGGAAGCACGAAGTGGCGGAGCGGAGAGCACTAGCGGCGGATTTCGCAACGACGATAGAACTTACGCTTATTACAGCGCAGCTGGTACTAGATCATTCCCGCTGTATCCGTCGGCGTAAGCGTAGTAGCAAAGGAGGCTTCGTGACCAGCCATGACCATTCGTGATCACGTGACCAGCGCTGGGACGTCACTCGTCCGCGCCGACAACGTACGTTATGCCGGCCACATGACCCTACACTGCGACGTCAACGAAAACGAAGCCGTGTGGTGCAGAGCTCTCCCAGCCTCCCATACCACCTCCGTGCCGTGGCGTCACCACCAGCATGTTCGGAACGATGGCCTGAAGAAATCGCAAAAGCATACAACAGATGCAATGGACATTAACGTGCAGATGCGAAGCACAATCGGCCAGGAATTTCTCACCTGCTGTGCCTCACAGAGTGCCTGTGGTCTGTTAGACACGCAGACAAATAGTCACAGCGTTATTTGGTGGTGCGATTTTCTTTTCAAATGTATCCTTCAAAACTCAGTGCTGGACTGGCTTCGTGCTCGTTTGCACGGTGTCCCAAGTAACTCCTACATACTGCCGAAATAAATATCGAGCGATACTGCTGGCTGTCGTTCTGAACAAGCAGGATAATTTTTAATTCGCATTTCTTTAAATATTTAGTCAGAAATATTTCCATAACTTCTAAATAGCTGCAGTTTCTCGGAGGGCACCCATAAGAAAGTTTAAGCGTCAAAGTAAGCTACAGATAGCATAATTTTTCTTGTCGCAAATTCATTGTGAGCGTCTTCCACGCTGTGAACAGAATGCGCGATATCCTGAATGGCCGTGGCGAGAGGCACCACCACGCTTGGGCCAATAATGGCACCTTTTCTGGTACAGACTCCTGACATGACGAGGTAAGCTTGAAGAGTCTGAACAGTCGCTCCGCGCACGCGACTGGCTGGCATCTTTGTGCAGAGCTGACAGCTGGACTAACCGGAAACTGTCGGCAATTTCAGGTAGGGGCTTAGCGCACTCAAGGAAGACAGCACGGAGGACAACGGGATAAGACCATGCTTGTACCCTGTTTTTATCCTTATTTTCGTAGCAGGGGCACTGTGGGCTCGCTCTTAAATCTTGCTTCCTAGTGTTTCTCGCTCCTTCTTCAGTACACCAACAATACGTTGGGGACAGGCTTTGATTTATAAAACGGAGTCCGCCGTTTGTTCTTTATACGCTCTACACCTTCCTTATGGAACCTAAATATACAGCTGCTTTTGAGGGAACGACCCCCAGTTCTTCTCTCATTGTGTTTCCGGAAAGTGTACCAGACATTTATATTTCCTTCAAGTTCATTAAGACGCCCTGTATATGTTCACATTCCTGTCTGTATTCTTATTAGGTCATGTTTAGTTCAGAAACCAGCGTGCCATTTCTGGGGCTTCTTTGGTTTCAGATTTGAGCAAGTTGTCTTTGAGGGGCCTCCACCCAGTGCCTGATTACAGTTTGTCTGCTCTTTGGTGCGGCTAATGACCTCGGCCTATTATGCAGGGCATCCATTTTAGAGAGCAGCGACAATGGAGCCCTTAATAGAACAGCGCTGCAGTACTATTCAATTCGCTCAATAGCCAGTGTGTATCCGGTTCTAGTTGTTCATGAGCATCATTTATTTGTTTTTCCTGAGTTCTCTCTTTTCATAGTGCACTGGGTAACACTGCCAGTCCTTCTACACTTATAAAGTGTTTGATAATTCGCCGAGTCGCTAAGTACCTTATTACAGACTGAGAAGAACATGAACACAAAGCTGACAAATATACCTTAATCTATCCAGGTCACCGCAACATTTAATTGCTTTATAGTATCTTTATTCATACGTTCATTCTTTTCCCTTCCGATGATCGGTCAAAATCGAGCTGAAAACACAGTTTGACGCAATGAGAACACAAAATAGTGATTACTGTGAATAAAAAATACACTTTACATTTCCCTTGAACCGTGCATTGTATTCCCGCTTCCTGATGCAACACCCCTTTTGCAGACTCCATCGCGCCAGTCTGAATCATCAAATAACTTGAATAACTGATTTTGAGCTGCAACTCTCATTGTTCCTGCAACCAGTCATTTCATGCTAATTCATGGACGCTCATTGAGAACCATTCATGAATGCTAATCAGCTTTATTCGGTGATGAAAGCAACAGTAATACCGGAGAAAGCGCAGTGATATTGTTTTCCACGTGTACATATTTCGTACACTACGCTATAAGGGGGCCTGGCTCCTGGCAGGCATGCGTCCTCATGCGTTCTGGTGAGCGGTAGGTTCGCCGCCTGTTGATGTGGGCACACTTTGACGGAGACTCGGAGCCCATGCAGGCAAGTTACTACACACGAACATCACACCTCTCGCTTTCACACAGTCAATGTTCAGACAGCTTTACTTATAAAGAAAACATTAGCTGAGGTTTAGCTCTGGTCAAACCGGGCAAATTGCGTAAGCAGAGTGGAGCCTGGTGGAGCGCGGCTGAAACGGTTGCTATGGCAACGGCGCTCCATCTCTTTGACCTCGCTGCGGCTCAAGGTCAACCGTGGCCACCGGCGGGAGCTACGCGACGGCTCGAAACCTGGCGCAGTATTGCTTACGCAATAAAACAGATATTGGCCTGAGAGGCGATTTTACGCACGTGTACTGTGACTATGGACAAAGCCTGCGGCCTCGCGCAACCTGATTCGCCGCTGCGTGCACCATTTCTCTGCGCAGGGTTCTGGGCGGCGTGAAAGGTCTGCGAGTGGTGGATGCGTCCGTGATGCCCGAGCCTCTGTCTGCGCACCTTAACGGCCCCGCCATGATGATCGCCGAGAAGGCGGCGCACATGATCCTCCAGGACGTGGGCACGGACGTGGACCACCTGGTGCCAGACGCGGCGGCCGTCGTGTAAAGCCCATCTCAACAGTCTGTCCACATCGCCTCGCGAAGCACACCTGGATGCTTAGCGATGGCCTGCTCACAGTGTCGCGGTGGTAGAAGGACATCACTTTGTTGTGTCGCGCATGTCACGATGATGCACCACACACAAAGCACCAACGATGTCGACTCAGCTGAGCAGACTCACTAGGCAGTGTTTTTCTTTTTTATTTTGCCGCAAAATACTGGCTGTCTCGATGTCAGTGCAAGCTGCTGCTTGTTTTACAGCTAGCCACTACAATTCTATCAAAAGCAGCAATCTACTACCGCACCATAACGCCGCAGAATAGCGTCGTCCTGGTTCGTGAGATGACGTCTTTCTTCGAAATGTTTTCCAACTGTGCGTTGAATTTATGCGAATATTTTGTCAGAGCGTCCCTTCTTTATTACCGCTTTTCTTGTTTATCTAAGTTTATGTGTGATTTGTGTGTGATTTGTGTGTGATTTTCACCCGACCGGAAACAAGTTACTCTCTACTTAGGTCGCTGGAGGGTAGGTTTCCCTCAATCTGCGTACTGTAGTTCACAGCGTTCGTGCGTGCTCCTCATTGTAAATATTCATACGAATACGGCACTGAAAATTGACAAGCTCCCCAGAACACAAACCTCGCTACATAGGTGATATAGTAAAGTGAAGCTGGTCCTAGAAGTTGCTAGTCATTTAGAGTAGACTCTTGTAGAAGTCATTTATGACGTCACGAGTTGTAGCCTGCCTGCGTGGCTTGCGTAATGTGTGCCTAGAAAGGGCGTGTAGTGCCTTCGCTACAGCCTTCCTGGGAAAGTCTATTTCTCTCTCTCTCTCTCTCTCTCTCTCTCTCTCTCTACTATTCTTTTGAAAGGACGAAGCAATACGTGCTTTTTTTCACTTTAATAAAAAGAAATGTTGTTTCTAAAACACGGCCTGTAAGATTCATACTTCTTTACATGCGTCCCAGTGTAGCCGGGTGAGGAAATCTGCTTTGCTGCGTGTTCCCTGCCGTTTGCTCAGAAAAAGTTACTAATAGGAGCTTTCTAACGTTACCCGTTACACAAGATTTCCATAAGCAAGCACCGTTCACATTTTCTGTTCTTACACTGTCTTCCTCACTCCATTGCGAGCATTGACACTTCTTTGAACGTGGGAAAAAATTAATAAACAAAACTGAAAGATTTTATGCGCTCCTAGAAAGCTGTGAGCTTGAGTCGGCCATTCGTTCCGCGACTTGTAAAAGCACAGAAGGATCGCGTTAATATTGAAATTCTAATGCAATTCAAAAGCAATGCAAACTGAATGGCTACTCTTCAAAAACAAAACGCAAGCTCTAACTGAAAAATTTATACCTACCATAAACGTAACCTAACGCCATGAATCACCTTGGTTCATTTCCACGCTAAAACGCGTGAATAACAAAAAGAAAATACTTTTCCGAACCGCCAAAAAAACCAGTAACCGCAAAACTTCGCAAAATTATTATGATGCAGAAAGATCCTATAACCTACAAATATACAAAACTAAACACTCATTTTTTTTCCTTATACTCTACCCGACATTATTCGTACAAACCCGCGTCAATTCTGGAAATGCATCAATCCTAACCCCACCAGAAATATAACATTGTGTGCGATTATAAAAATCCAACTGTAGAACATGACGTTGAAGAAGTTTAGAATTCATCACTCAGCTCAGTTTTTACTCACGAACCGGATAACGAATTGCCCGATTTCCCTTCCTTTAACTTTCCACCTATGCCGGACTTGAGCTTCGAGCCTGATGGTATTGCCAAAATATTCGATTCTTTGAAATTAACTTCCTCAGCTGGTGTTGACGGAATTTATACTAAAGTGTTAAAAAAAACAAAGCATCCAACTAGCGCAATATTGTCTCATATCTTACAGCAATCGCTTTCATCAGCCATCATACCATATGGCTCGAAAATAGGCAAAGTCATCCCAGTCCCCAAAGGGCCTTCACCTTCTCGCCATAAGTATCGACCAATATATCTATCACATGTATCACTTTTAAACTAATGGGACATAGAATTTTCTCTCAAATTACAAAACTCCTAGTGTGCGTCGACTTTTTTCACTCTAACCAGCATGGCTTCCTAAAAGCTTTATCTTGCGACACACGATTAGCCCTCTTTATTAACGACCTTAGGTCTAGCATTGACCTTAACATTCCTATTGACGCCTTCTTCCTCGATTTTGAAAAATCTTTTGACGAAGTTCCTCACAAATGAGTATTCCTAAAACTTCCACGTCTTAATCTTTAAAAACCTGTTTTTAATTGTATATGCAGCTTTCTCACTAATCGACCGCAATTTGTTTTTGCTAATAAATGTTTATCTTCTTATTACTCTTTTATATCTGGGGTAACTCAAGGCACCGCCTTAGGTCCCCTTCTTTTTTTGTATATATTATTGATTTTCCTGCAAACTTATGTTTTAACATTCGCATGTTCGCTGATGATTGCGTTATCTGCTGGCCTATAACTAACAGCGCTGACATTTTGCGTCTTCAGTCTGCCAGTCAGCACGTACTTACCTGGTGTAATGCGTGGCTAATGTCCTTAAATGTCAAAAAAAAACATCATTGCTATCATTCCACCGACGTCATTCACAATTACCTTCAAGATATCTCATCGGGAGTGCAGAAATCGTTTCAGTACCAACCTACAAGTATTTGGGCATCCATTTGGCACGTGATCTAAATTGGTCTTTCCATATATCTCAGGTTACTAAGGAGGCAAATCGCTTCCTTGGTTACTTTCGACGAACCCTGCGACTAGCACCCCCATCAGTGAAATCCCTTGCTTATTTAACACTTATTCGTCCCAAATCAGAATATGCATAAGCGATCTGGGACCCTCATAACAAAGTAACCTTTCCACTATTCTCGAATGTGCACAAAATCACTCAGCTCGTTTCATTTTCTCAGCCTATTCTTGTCATGTAATTGTAACTGAACTAAAGCGCAATGCTCATCTCACAACCTTAGCGAACAGCCGAAAAATTTCCAGACTGTGTCTGTCTCATAAGTTCTATTATCATCCATTTCTTAACTCCATTATCAGCCCCGCACATTCCATCTCCAATCGCACAGACAACGGGAAGGCCGTCTACCCTTCCCCTACCCGCACTTCTGCGCATCTGTCATCATTTGTCGTCCATACAGCAAGGAACTAGGAATGACCTGCCAAACGCCATCATGGATCAAACCGACTCATCGTCATTCAGACCGTTCATCGAACAAATGCACTGCTGAATTTTCCACCCCCTCATGTAATACCCCTTCATTGGGACCTTTGAGGTACTAATAAATAAATAAATAAATAAATAAATAAATACAACAATTTATTCACTCTCGCTCTTTATCACCGACTTAAGCCACGGTCCAGGTTACTTAAGCCACGGTCCAGGTAAGCCACGTCCAGGTTACCGCCGACGCCTACTAGTCAAAGCCGCGGATGATGATGACGGAATAGGATCAAAATAATCGTTATTTGTGAGGCCGTTTCCTTACGCCCAGTGCATATCAGTTTTCCTTGTGATATCCCCATGCCCTAAGTGGCCCCATGATGGGCCATCTCTTGTATTTGTCCGAGGCGAAGTATTCCTTCACGTTCGGCAGCTCCTCGAACCTCTTCAGGTACTCGACGATCGCCGGGTACTGCTCCATGGCTTGCGGCTTGAACTCGCGGTGCCAGTCGAGCCCTTCGTAGAGCAGGAAGTCGACGTACGTGAGCCGATCTCCCAGAGCCCACCTCCGACCGGTCAGGTGTCTCTCCCACGGCTCGAGCACGTCCTTCACGTTCTCGGCGTACGATTTGAGCCCCTCTCGGTAGCGCGGCTGGGTCTTCGCCTCGTAGACGAGGATCAAGCACAGGTCCTGCGCCTGCTTCTCGAGTACGTCCAGTTCCGTGGCCTCTTCATCGTTCCTGGACCGCACACGTGAAGAAATGGGCTTATAAACAAAGCAACAAGCATGGAAAATGCTATGTTTTGATGTATAAATGGATGAAAACAAGCTTGGAGAGCGGCACCAGTCCCACGGGCGATGCTTGTGAAGGTGCTGGCTCGAAGAGTGTCCCACATTCATTAAGGGGATATCTTGCAAGGGGACAAGCGACCACCGTTTTTTTTTTCCATAGCCAGCAAGCGTATGTTCTTCGCACTGGCACCTCCTAATTCAGCATGAACCAAATACTTCAAAGACGAGTCCTTCCAATGATAATCAACACATAGCTGGTCGGATGGCAGGAAAGGTTGGTATTATGATGGCCGCAGGCAAACTTTCCTGCTACAGTCTCATTGTGTGACGAAAGGGAGTCTAATTTTTTTAAGATTACGTAAGGACAAGGTTTTACATTTTTATGTGCAGGTTTACCCACGTTAAATATTTCTCTAGCCATCCAAGCTTTCAGCTGCTGCCCCTTTTGACGCTGCCCTTTTATTTCTATTTATTTGTTTATTTATTCAATACTGCAGACCTTTCTTTGCGCCTGCAGTATTGCGGCCTGCAGTTTAGTAGAAGGCTACTGGCTTTCTCATTTTTACTGTTGCTGCGCCTCATGTTTAGCTGCTATACAATACTTTCTCATCGCAGTGATTTTGCTCCGCCAGCTCGCTTACCGCTGTGGCACAACTGTTTACGCTTGTTAGGTCTTACCGCACTCTGTCAATCTCGATTATTCAAATCAATTTTCATGCATCGGCTGCGTTGTTTTATCGTTTGTACACATTCTTTTGTGTGAGTCCTAGTTGAGAGCTGAACATGCACATCTCCTTTATTGGTCCGTAGTATATAGTCTCGATATATTTTATAGAAAACAATCTATGCTTATTAGGTGGGTGTGTAAAGGGTACATTCTCTACTTTTTGTTTGTATGTGTGTTCTTTTCACTATCGTCTGCTGGCTGGTAATGCCAATAGCATGTCATTATGGCTTGTTCAAGTGTTTCCATGTTTTATTGAGATTGGAAAGATGGAGGTCAGTGCTGTATCTGCATACTTATTTTCTATATATGTATGGAACGCTCTGTCCGCATAAAAGCATGCATGCTTAAGCAGACAGAAAGAGGCTGTAATGTGCAATTTTAAGTAATAATAAAATTGAAATTTACGCCATGACAACAAGTCGACGCCATTTCTTGGACGACCCCATATGAGGAGCACTTTCCGCTATTTCTTGAGTTGTAGTCACTTGCACAAGCATAACTTTGGTTCAGCCTCAAATTTAGTTCAGGTAATACCGAAAATCGCGACTATTCAACATTTAGAGATTCTCAGTCCAGTTAAGGAACGCAAACAGGTATCCAAATTATGCAGCGTTAACAATAAGAAGCGTTTACAGCAGATAAAACTAAAATTTTAAACAATTGGTCAAATTAAATGGTTACGCCGTTTAGCGTAATTATTTTGCTTTATCAAATACTTTTTGTGTCTACTATGCGATACTGTTATCTTGTGCGGGGAAGTAGTGCATGCACTAATGCTGCAAAAATTAGTCCTGTTCAAAGTAAGTTTACAAGAATTATCTCAAACTTACCCTAACAATGTTCAATGAGTGCACTGTTTACTTAACTAAACTCAGTAAACATAGAGCACTCTCACTATTTCTGTTTCTGTAAAGCCCTAATAAAACATAAAAGGCAAAATAACTTCCTATGGCAGTGGGCTAACACAGGCAAAAACTTTCCACTGTACCACACAGGGCATAAGGAAAACAGGGAGTTCCTTCGTCAAGAACAAATTAAGGAATGCAAATGCTGTCTAACATATTTCTAACACTGTTTAATAACCTTCCTACTAATGGCACGATGCATCAGTGTACTAAAAACGTTAAAGTGTTGTACACTTAATTTATATTATCGCATATATATTCTGCTGCATATATATTTGGTTGTATATGCTCTATATACAGGTGTTTTGTAATTTGGAAAAAAAAATTTGTAACATCTCAGTGAAGGAAGTATCGACTTTTTTGCTATGCGAAATTTATATATTATTCTTGTATTTATAGAATCGTATCATGTCTCTCAGTATCAACTGATTCATTTTCTGGCAGTTACGATCGCAAATTGTGTTGTTCCTTTACGTTTAACGTACCGCTTGTACTGTATCTGCCCTTGTCCTTATGTATTAGTGGGTGCGACCTTTTCAACCTGCCCACAAAACAGCTTTTTTCTCTCGACGTCCCCCCCCCCTCCATGTGCTTCAGCGCGTGGAATGAATGAAATGAAATTCCAGCTCTGCGTGAGCAGCGCTTCGAAAGTTACAGAATTAATATCATGACGTCAGTTCTCCTTCTTAAGAAGAATATCATGTGTGCTTGTAAATATTTAAAATATTGTTATTGGTTCTATTGATTGCTTGTGTCAATAATACTCTGCGAGTTGCGGCCATTTTATGAGAAACAATTTAAGGACCTACCCCAAACTTGCGCTCCCAACCGTAGCCAAGAGTTGTTTCTGATTATTTTTTTTCTAAGGGGAACGAGCGTTCTCCAAACCTCTTCAGCGGCTGCCGAGAAAAGCCAGAATTAAAGGGGCACTTAAGCATCCTCAAGTGCGGAAATGCGAAAGCATTTCTAGTTCCGTTGCCTCCTCTCTTACTAAGGAAAGTGTTTAATCATCAATGAAATCATTCATTAGTCCATTAAGTAAGCAAAGAAGTTAATCACTTATAAATTATAAATAATTCATTCTTTACTTAAAGGTGCACTGAAGAGGAATCTGAACTCGCCTTTTTGCCGCGGGAATTCGATCTACACGTTCAGAGCATTCTTAGAAACTTCGACTTATTGCCCTGTGTGGCCGATTTCTCTAATTAAATCGATTTAACGTCCGGTTCCCGCCTTAATTTTTGAATTCTCCCTCGTACGGTGGGCGGAGTCGACCAACGCGTGGAGTGCCTTTCAGCCAGCTCCGTGGAGGCTTTGCTTTCGCTTTATGTTGTTTTTAGGTTTTTGTGAATAAATAGTTTCATTCGCTGATAATATGGCCGCAAAATAAGCCCGCAGAAATAAAAATACGCGCGGACTATTTGCTTCTGCGGATTACTACGTATTACTCCGCCAAAGGCAGAGCGGCAAGCCGCCACGGGACTGGGTGAAAGGCACTCCGCGCGTTGGTCGAATCCGCCCACCGTAAGAGGGAGAATTAAAAAAAAGGCGGGAGCCGGACATTAATTCGATTTAATTAGGGAAATCGTCCATACAGGTCAATAAATCGCAGTTTATAAGAATGCTCAGAAGGTGTAGATTGAGCTCCCGCGGCAAAAAGACGAGTTCAGATTCCTCTTCAGTGCACCTTTAACATCAAATTGATTTATTTTGGTCGTTATTAATTCATTATTTCGTTATTTTACTGTTCGTTTAATTCTGAAAGACTAATTATTAAGCAATTTCGTGAATTACTCAGAATAATTAGAGAAGTTAATTGCCTTATTATTTATTTAAATAATTGTTGTTAATTAGATCATTTAAACCTTCCATTCAATCATTATAAATCATCGCAAATCACTTCTGCTGGAGTACTGACAGTTTGTGAGGAGGCGCTCTGTCCACACTTCCTTTCTACAGCACGTGGTGACACGTCCTGTCCACACCACTCACGAGGCAAGAACTGCTTTCGCATTAAAATTTTGCTGTCAAGCCTTTATTTAAACAGAGGTTCCAAACCAGGAGCCCGAAGCGGGACGAAGCGTTTCACGAAAACAGATCCTCCTCTCACCTGGCAGCCAGACCATGTTTCCTGCCCAGGTGGCGAAGGATGGCCACGCTCTGGGTGAGCCTGACGTCGCCGTCGATGTAGTAAGGCAGGTTAGGAAACTTAAGGCCCAGAGCGAACTTATCCCTGAGCCACTGATCGCGGCCATAGTCCGGCGGCCGACCGTGAGTATAGCGCTTGTCCTCGAACTCCACGCCTTTGTAGACGAGCAGGTTGCGGATGCACTGCGCGAAACCGCGAACATCCCAGTAGCCCAGGACAGGAGCCATGCCGCCCGATGTTCTTCAACCACGGGCGGACCGACCTGCGACTAGAACAGAGACCATATCGTCTCGCGCATGGTGTAAGATATATTTCAAATGTTTCTTACACCGTGGTCTCGCGTACCCGCGGCATCATTCACAAAGTGATCACTACGGGCAACTGGCATGAAAGGTCGTCAAATACTTGGTGCAACATGGGGCTAGTATAACATACATCTGTGGCTGGAGCTCACTACAGTAAAAATCAGGACCTCGGTGGGAGTGAATATTTACCCATTCCACCGCGTGTCGGAAAAGTAGCGTTCGCTTTTATGTCCCGGCAGACACCGATGTCGCACAGGTCCACCGAAAGGATTTTACGGAGCACGCGCGCGGTAACGAAACTGGGAAAAGCTGCACGCCAGCGCGCTCTATCAGCAGATGCGCAGCCGAGAGCGAAAGGGCGTCGGCACATCCGTCTCACCCATCTCAATGATCGCTCTGTTGCGTTCTCTTGAGGGAAGCAAAATTCTGACCAAACTTGCCAAACCAATGCACCAGCGTTTATACTCAATTGCACAACAAACTCGCCGTCAAGTGAAGTGCGAACCACGGCAGGCACACAGACTGAAAATAGTGTCATTCGAGACGAAGCAGAAAGCGCATGCCGCCGAAGGCCCAGCTTTTCTGTACGACGCGGGCGAACAATAAACCCTCGCTTGAAGAATTGCAAGTGCTTCTGGCGAGCAGTGATGGCAGCAGCGTCGCTTCGCTGGTGCCGGCGCCCTTTCGTTCTTTACTGAGCATCTGCTGATAGAGCGCGCTGGCATGCAGTTTTTTCCAGTTTGGCCACCGCTCGCCTGCTTCGTTTCACTTTTGGTGCACCTGTACATCGCGGCGCATCTGCTTGTCTACACTGGTTGCACTGAGCACGATAGTACGTTAGTACGAAGCACCAATGAAAACAAACGAAAAGATAACTCGGCGAATAACATATGTGGCACATACGTGGTTGATATTCAGTGAAACGACTACGGCACGGTTCTACACTCATAGGCTGGCCGCCCTTTGTACAGCCATCAAGACGGGTGAAAGAGATAGGAGCGCTCCCTTTGAAACGGACGCGTCTTTCACTTTGGAACGGACGCGGACACTGGGAGCTCTTATGCCCCGACACTGGATGGCCGAAGCAGCGTGGAATAAACAGCGAGAACACTCCGATGCGCCGCGCTTTTGACAAGACTTTTGACAAAGACTGTACGTCCAGGAAAGTAGAGCACTTTCAGTTTGCTGCACTTGCTTCCACGACTGGCAGCAAGCTCGAAGTACAGCTCTATCTGGTCGACTGTCGTGCTATATGTTTAGCTTGCTCACTCTAAGCAACTATAGCGTTTTCCGCCACGGCATAAATGCATTAGTTCGTTGCGTTTCGGAGTTTGAAGTGGTACTGCTTAAAAAATTTGCCGGTTCAGCTGTGTACTTCATTGAAAACTGGCTTGCATAGCTCGACCTAAAAAACATCGTTTTTTGCACAGGGTAACGAAAATCCCTGTTTTCCTACATTTTTCTCATGGCGGTGCGCCCGGCGGCAACGTCAGACACACCGTTCTTTGGAGGCTGTGATATCTGTATACGCGCCGAGCCAACAACGCCAATAAAGTGTGAGCCGAACCGGCAAGGACTCATCAGCATGCACCCGCTGCAGCTACTTCGGTGTTACTCGCCACAGAGGACATGGTAGATGTAAAGTGGCAGCCTGGCTACATAGAAGCCAATACGTTCAACACATGGGAGCTTACGGTGCGTAGCCAGCGCCCTCTTCGAAGTTTGCGGACAAGTACCTACCAACGTCGTAAGTAAAAGAAAAAAGAAAAGCGCGAGTTCATAGTCAAGTAAATTTAGGAGGGATAACTAAATCTTCGAACGTCTCGACGTTAAGCACGACACGCAAGGCAAAGACCAAGAAAAAATGACGCGAAAAGCGCAAACCACCGACATTATATTTAATAGTCCGCACCCAATGCGTCTTCTTTCTCCGTCTTTGCCTCGCATGTCGCGCTGAAGCTCAAGCTCTTAACGTATCAAAAGTCTCAACTATATACCTTTATTCCCAAAAGTTACTGGTATGGGTAAACTTATAGCTCCTTGTAAGAGTACCGTTCTTCAGCACCCGAGTATGCAAGCAATGGACTGTGACGGAATTATGCCGGTTAAGTTTAGGCGACATAAGAAACGCCGTAGTGAAAATTTTCATCTAAAGGAATAATTTATTAGTTGAGAGCCACAACACGCACGACTCGAAATAGTTACACAACAAGATCAAGAGTTACACAACTAGAGGTTGCTGAACTAACCCGCGATACAAGCTCAAACTTTGAAGGAGCAGAGAACGAGCTGGTTGACTGTTGTGCATAAATGGCATGAGGGTGCTGTAAAGCGCGCTGCACATTTCCATTGAAATTAGAGCTGCCTTTTAGAACACATGGAGGACCTACATTTTCGTCACTACAGTGAAAAGCTACGCCGACCAAATGAAACAAAATCAAGCGCTCAGAGAATGCGAAAGTAAGGGAACGCACGAGAGAATAAACAAATAGGAACAGTGAGCCCCTAGTCAGAGGTAACGCTCAAGCAAGCACTTTCTCCAGGAGATTATCCAGGAAAATTTTAATAAAACAACTGACCTCATTAAAGACTGCTGTGTTTAACACACAAATACCAATAGCATCTGGGCATCCGACGTTTTGCAAAGGGCATTTTCCAAAGACCATGACATATCTCTAATCAATAATGATGAGAGGGCAGTATCACGTCATCACCACATAAACAAAATTCGATGTGTACAAAACCCTCTTCAATTCAGATGCAGTTTTTAGTACTCAGTAACATGCAAGTACCTGAAACGTTCCAGAAAGCATTCACTTGGTATTTGTACGACAAAAGACTACAACGTTCTCTGTTATGAAAGCGGTGCCCAACATTTAGGGAAATATTAAGCATCTGTATACTTCAGATCACTGTCATGTGCACGCTGCTAAAAGCGTTTCTTCACCACGAACATAAATAATTCTCATCCAGTATTTCACTCAGTACAGTCAACAAAAAGCACGATCCTTCAGCACCACTGCAGGTGCCAGAAAATTAGCAAAATTTCCCACGGAACATGCGCTTTCGTGCGCACAATTAAGCAATCATCCGAAAGTCACACCTTAAACCTCCAGCACTGACGTTACAAGACACCTTTCTGGCCGGTATGGGTACTCAGTGGCAACTGTATACCACAGTACCAAAGCGACTGCAACGCCCTACCGTTGCAATGTGTTGCCAGCGGAGCAGTTTTCGCTTATACACTCCCCTACCAGGCGCAGTTCTCCGCGTGCTGTGCGCTCTTCGTCTCAGAATGCAGCTGTGTCAAAGCCGCACGACTGTCACTGCAGCTAGTGTAACAGAAAACAAGGACGCGCTCGTAACCGACGAGAATATAACACGAGGACAAAAAGTAACCAAGCAACTTGAACGCTGACCGAGCAGCCGCGCGCAATGAAGTCGCGAGATGAGATACGTCCGCCAAGGCCGGCAGCTAGCGGCAAGAAGGCTGCAGAACAGTCAAGGTGGATGGCGTAAGAGCATTGCGGAAGAGACGTTCTGTCAATGCCGTACTTTACTGTTATCGTTAGTGCCTTGAGCATTCTTTCTACTGACGTTCAAGGTTTTATTCATGCACCAAGGTGAACAGGAGTACAAACGAAAAGCCGTTCAACGATGGTGCCAGGAGTCCCTGGCCTCCAAAATACAATGGCAGCGGAAAGCACGAAGACAAGCTCAGAATTAGTTAAACCCTCACGACATCTAAGAAATTGATTTCGTTGATGTATTCGCATGTCAGCTTACGGAAACATAAAAAAAAACTATGCAGAAGATTGCGAACAGACACGCACACACATGTGAAGATATGTTAGAATGGGCAAAAAATAAGAAGTATAAGTGGAAGTTTCCAGCCCGTGCCACACACATACGCACAAAGAAGAGAACTCATCCACGTATCTATACAGTCTGCGACACCCTTGTGCGGAGCGTCGAGCGGTGCCCTTTCCTGCATAAAAGTCGACACCTCGTCGCAGCGTCCTTTAAGGCTACGCTTGCGCGGAAGTAGGGCCATATGAACCTGCAAGCAAGGTGGGCGCGTGATGCAGAATGATCAGCCCGCAGACTGATGCAGATGATCGTCGTGTCTAAAGACAATTTGCAAGATTAAAAATTGAAGAGCTTTGTTTTTCAGAATTTCCACAGCAAAATACAATTGCTCCGAACAATTGGTAAATGACTACAAAATCTTGTTTGTCCTAGCTTTTACCAGAGATGTGTCCGGTAGAATTTGTCAAGCAGCCTGTAACAGTTCAATCGGTTCGCCATCGACACGCAAGAAGTCAAGCGAGAACAGAAGGCAGCGAGGTGTCCGCCAGTGTGCGTTCAAAGAGCAGTTTCTCCCACCGTCGCTTTTCTCTCACCATCCAGCAAAAACAACACGCAAGAACATCAAGTGGCCTGAGGTATATTACGCAATGAAGATGTCAACTTTTGCGGGCCCCATACTTCGATGAAACTGAGTGTTAACGCTGTCGTATCTTAGGCAACTAGTTTACAAAGCTTTTCTAGAATTAAAGGGCACAAAAAAAATGAAAAAAAGGCAGGACTTGACAGACGAAAGAGGCAAGTCTCATAAATATCGTGCCGTACATTATGAAAAGCCCTTAGCACGAACACACAAACTCAAGGGAGATAAACCATGCTATACGGGTGCCATGAGCTAAGAATTTATTGCATGCACTCTCGAAGGCCCAGATTTGCCTGCACGCGCAATCTCCTCCATGCTCCAGGAAACCCCGGGCAAGTGCCACCATGAAGCAGAAGAAATAATACTACTGCTATCAGAAAATACGAGACTGGGTAATGTCGAGCGTGGAAAATTACAGAGCCAAGGAGCATGCTGAGGAGGAAGTAATTTAGAGTGATGCACTCAGAGCTGAAAATCTAACAGAGGAGATATCCTCGCAATTCCTGTTCGTCTCAGGTTATATCCGAATTATTAATGCAGAACGTGTTTTTTTTTTTCATCTTTGAGTGCGGACGCCGTACTTATGCTTCATGCATAACGATTTCGCAAATGCCGAGCGCTCGCCGATGAAGGTCAGCCATCGCCTTCGTGTTCGCCGGTTGTGCAGAGCATCATAAGTGGAAGCAGAACAGCGGTGGGCGCGAGAGAGGGGTAGCGTCGCCTTCGAAGCTACTGCTCATGGTAGTGTATCAACTAACTGCCACCTTGCTAGCTTCAACGCCTTGCTGGTCATGCTGGTTATGTGGTATGCGTCGCCTGCACAGTCGCCTCCACGTTTCGTGCTGCTACCACGTGCACTGCTCAGTGCATCTGATACATTCTGTTCCAAACGCTCTGCGCTACTTTCGTCGCAGCATGTTCCCAGGAACGAAAGATGAAGGTATCGAAAACGCATGTGATCAAACGCATGTAGTTTTATGGCAACGCGTCATTGATGCATAACTGGTCAGATCTTTCGTCGGATGTCTGCGTCCCTGTGGACAACATCGCAGAGCCGCGTGCGCTGATGAAGCCACTCTTCGCGGAGTGCAAGCACTTACCTATAAATCTGATATGGCCGACCTAACGCCAGCTGCCGTGGACGCTTCAACCCTGATTAGTTATATCTTTCCCTAAAGCTGACTGTTGGCAGCAAGGGTCTCAGCGAGGTGAACATGACCGCCCTGCACAGCCTGGAAAGCGCCGCTGTAGGGCCTGCTTAGGAGAGTTAGACCGCCATAGTGCATTTTTTTAAAGAAATAAGTGCCATTTTCGGCAGACCTGATATTGTTGGGCTGAAATACGGAGAGTACACTTACTATCAACTACTACCAACATCGGATATAACGAAATCCGTGTGGCCGTCAGGTTCGTATAAGAAGGCGTCAGACAAAGAAACAAACACACCACGGCTAAATGCGGGGAATGCCCCCTATAAGTGCAATCGTATTAAAATGCACAAGCCACGAATGGCAATTACGACTGGCGGGGTGAGTCCAAAGGAGGCTTCACGCACTCCCTGGCGCTGGTGTGCGCAACGGGACCGACGAGCGATGCGCTCAGGTGTCGTCTGTACTTAAAAGACTGGGCTCAGTGCCGACAACTGTCCTTGAGACGCAAATAAGAGGAGTGCGGGGTGTTAACGCGAGCTTATCGCCCAACCTAAACAACTCTTGCCCACATCCGCGAGCGTAATCTATGTTCACCTTCGCATTGTTTATGCGTATCTCCTCATCTGGACTGTCGTACACGCGAGAATACTGTTGGCTTCCTCCGCGCTTTCGAAACGTGCACAAAAAAACAGCCCCGCAGGAAGCAGCGCCACGGCGTGCAGGCATCACTCGATCCTCGCAGTTACCTATACTTTGCCGCGGAACTTCGCAATGGAATGACTTCCCGCGGCAATGCTGCGAGCGCGTGCTGAAGCGAAGGCTTCCAGGCACGTGTGGTGGGCTCCCGTGAGAGTGGCGCACTTTTAGAAGCCGTCGTCCCGCGCACGTTATTTCGTCTCGGACTTCAGCAGAGTGAAAATGGAATATCAAACACAGCTCACCAGAGCATACTTAGGCTGCAGTAGGAAATGACAAGGTCAGTTTACGTTGCGAGGAACGCGCAACTGCCTTCGGATAAGCAGAGACCACCGTCAAATGTGTCACAATCTTTTGTCAAACCACATGCAAGCTCTATACCAAACAGAGGCTTAATGACGGGCATGTTTTGCAAGAAACGCGTACTGTGTGCACATGGCTGCCTTAATCTCTGCGTACGCTAGGTGCACAGTGACATGGTTGTGCCACCACCCGTGATGCTCGAGCGTGTGGCATGGACTCGCACTAGGGCTGCGGAGCGTTGGCCGCTCGGTCCCGAGACAATGAAATGCTGCACGGCGTGTTTGCGGCGGCTGACGATAGCGGATGTCGCTGCTAGACAACTGTGCATTGTTCAATAGCGGACGCAGCCAAGGAGCCAAAATCTGTTTCTTAACTTATAGCCCATAGAGAAACTTGTAGAACGTCCGCCGCGGCGGCTCAATGGTTACGGCGCTCGGCTGCTGACACGAAAGACGCGGGTTGGACCCCGGCCGCGGCGGCTGAATTTCGATGGAGGTGAAATGCTAGAGGCTCGTGTACTGTGCGACGTGAGCGCACGTTAAAGAAACCCAGGGGGTCGAAATTTCCGGAGCCCTTCACTACGGCGTCCCTCATAGCCTGAGTCGCTTTGGTAAGTTAAACAGCCATAAACTATAAACCATAAAATCAGAAACTTGTTGAATGTGTCCACGGTTTCAAAAAAAAAAAAGAAAGGCACGGCTGCAGTGTAAAAAGATGGCCACAAGTACGCGCCATCGTGCCGCGAGGCTGGCGCGGTTTGCGAATTCATGGTGGAACAACAGCGCAAACTTAGACAGAGAACACAGAACAAAGGGGAGACATTACAAGCGCTGACTCGCAGCTAAGTTTTATTAGAAAACGGAACAGAGTATATACAGTAACCACCTAAGACTTCTTACGTTATAACCCCTGGACCACAGATTACGTGCCTAACGTGGAAGAGATATCTAAACAACAGCGGCGCGCGTGTGCACCCGGTTGTTCAAGTATCTGAATTCCATATCTGACAGGGCCACTGAAGGTTCGCTGACGCACCGGTTGCCGTTTTTTCTAATAAAGAAGGCTTCCATCAGCTCCCGGGTCACTTGTCTTGGTGGCGAAAAAGCACATTCATTCTCGGGAAAAGGGCAGTGTTTGCGAACACGCCTGGCTCCCTTGTTATCGACGTGTTCATAACCGCAGCGCCGAGCGTTGTCACCTGCCGCTCCGGTGGTATACGTCTCTTGTGCTCACCTTTTCCCGCTGCAGTTCTGCAATGAACGCTTGCGTTAACGCGACAGCGTTAAGGAGCTTAATTGTGTCGCCGAAAATCCGGCGCGTCGTCGGCGTCTTTGACGGTGAGCAAGGATTTCCCGGAAAATCCCAGAGAAGCAAACCCAGAACGCAGCTGAGCTACCTAGGTCACATAACCTTGCGGCGTCGTCACAACTTGTTCACCGGATTGTGAGCAAACTGCCCACCGTGGCAGGTGGCGGTTAAATTAAGAGATTGGTCACGAGAGTTTACTCGAGAACAATTGATGACAGCACCTGCCATCGCAGGGGAGTGACGCATCGCTTAACCGCTGCACAACTGCCCCAATAGTGGTATGAGGACTCCCGGGGATCTATGAATGTTAAGTAGAGAATGACCAATTGTGTATATATGAGCATTAACCCAATAAAGCTATCGCGTCATACCCTTAAGGCGGACCTTATGCGTTACCTCCAATTTTTATTAGTGGCTTTATTCGTAATAAAATAAAATGTGGAAGGAAAAGATGTCCTAGTCTGTGGAGTAATACACGTACAACGCAACGTAAACACGTACGCAATGGAGTAATACACGTACAACGCAACGTAAACACGTACGCAATGGAGTAAAACTCGTACAACGCAACGTACACACAAGCATGCTACATGCATACGAAGTGTGTTCACAATCCCGGCCTGTGACTGTTTAATTATACAGAAGTTAGAATTTGAAGATATGGAAATGCAAGTACAGGTATGCAGTTTCCCAGAAGCGCATCACTTTTCGACACTGCCCCCGCCAGTGGCATTGCACTTCCGCACTACCGGTGCGCTGCATATTCAAGTGCACGTTTATCGCAAAAAGGAGGACGCCTGTGGCCTCGCAACGCAGTCTTCGCGCTTTTGGCCTTGTGGCTGTTTCCCAAGAAGCAAGGACACCCGCGAAGGTGCCATCAGTGCAGTGCGCCCTTGGCCCCGTGAAAAGCTGGCATATAATAAAGCGTGTTTGAGAGTTGGCACTTCTTTCGTGCTTTCTCGCCCTTCGTCCGTGTTTTTGCTTCGCGCTGCTCAAGTCCACAGGGTTTAGCTGCCACCAACGCTGCTGAATCTTGCAGTGAATGATACGATGTCTTAAGTGAACGATACAGCCTCATGTCGTTCTGAAAGTCCCGTTTTAGAACAACACGAGCACCCCATAAGTGCACGACTCAATGTGAAGAGATCCGCACCTCACTAGTTTACTGTCTTCCACAGGTTCCCGCAACAGCTTCTCGAATTTGCAGTGCAATTTGAACGTTTGGCCCTGACTGCATGGGATCCCACGTTGGGCTCAAGGATGGAGTCTAGGAATTATTTTTTATCCGTG
This sequence comes from Amblyomma mixtum, assembly GCF_055824585.1. Lineage (NCBI taxonomy): Eukaryota > Metazoa > Arthropoda > Arachnida > Ixodida > Ixodidae > Amblyomma > Amblyomma mixtum. Next base: position 185,007,485 of record NC_143013.1, read on the forward strand.
TATGCCGCGGAGATGGGCTCCATGACACGCCGGCAGTGATTTGGAGACGTGCTTTGACGACTGCCAAAGCTCAACGCTGTTCTGTCCAAGCCGAAACCTGCCCTGTCCAAGACCGAGTCGGCAAGTCGACAGAGCTTGCAGCCCCACGCACCCCCTGTTTAAGTGCCGTTTTTTCCGGGTGCGCTAACGTTTGCGACGTTCTCCACAGCTTGCAGAGAGCATAGAGCGAGGAACAGGACTCGAAAGCCGGCATGACTGAGGTGCTGCCGCGAAAGCGGCGAGTGATAGATGCGACTTCTTGCCCAAGGTGGGCTAGCGGAAGAGCATCCGAATGATTTATTTGTCTTCGGCGTCTCTCGTGACGCATACAAAAGCAACGATACAATCGCTGCTTGCTCATTCGTTGTCCTACCGGCTCTTTGAGCAGGACGGCGTGAGTTGAAGTGAATTAAAACGACTAATACCCCTGTCAATTAAACGCACAAGTTAAGTGCACTTATGGGGAGTGCGCTTCGACATCCGCAGTGACACTTTGGGCTACAGTGCTCTAGAACCTTGGGTTCTAGAACCCTAGATTCTAGAGCACTGTACTTTAGGCTACGCGGTGCTAAACGGGGAAGCAAAGTGCACTCGCTGCAAAAAAAAAAAAAAATGGCGTCAGAAAATGAGCGGAATTTGTGAAGAGGTCGATGGAAAAGAAAAATTACATAATAATTAAATACATAACGTGACAACGCCAATAAAACGAGGTTTAACAGTTTTTAACAATAAAAAATAGAAATAAAAGAATAGCCAAGACCAGCCAAGACTATCCAGAATTTCGGCAACAAACATGATGGCGGCGGGCGGCGATGTTGCATCTGATCTCGTTCCTTTGTTTTCATGTTTCGCTTGTAGCTGTAACGAACGAATTTTTTCTAAAAACAGTGTTATAGCATGTAAAATATACTTGTAAGTACTTTTTATACTTGTAAGTACTTTTTTAGGCGCACGGAAAGCATGCGGAAACCTTGCGAGATATTTACTGAACAGAAAGCGGCGCAGGAGACGAAAAAAAATGTTTGCACGCTTATTTTGTGTGCGCCATGCAATAGTCTTCTCCGACCAGTCCATCCACAACCTTTCTGTGATCGCGACGTCAACTGCGCCAGGCGATCGAGTGTTGGTGCAGATAGTTCCTGGAATTTTCAGTTCCACTTCTGTCTAGTCCCAATTGGCTGCAGGCCCTTCGCCGGGTTCTGCTGCGGCGGCTGCTCCACAGTGATCGAAACGTTACCAGAGTCTTACTTTTCATTGTTAATAATGAACTACATTGCTAAAGTTTATGAAATGTAACAACAAAAAGGTTGCATTAATTCACCTTGCGCGCTATAATTAACAAAAACATATGTAAACAACATTAATTCCACTTTCGTTATAATAGTAAAGTGACCTTGCAAGAACTTGCAGGCCCGCTAATGCTCAAGGTACCCAATTTATACGCTTTGCTATGACCAGCAACCGGGCGGCACTTAAGTTCTACGTACTGAATGTAGTACAACACAACCAATGCGCGAAACTTACTCACCTTCAAACAGGTGCCACAAAGGAACGTTAATACACACTATTTTACGAGGAGAACTGCTCCCAAACAGGACACTCTGAGCTCCACACCCCACTTTTTCTCATCCTCCTCTGGGCTGTTAATCCGGTGCGCGGAGCAACGTCCAGTTGCTCATGTGCGTGTTTGCGTCGGTATAACAAAAACGAAAAACAGCGGCGGTCGCGTTTCGATGGACGCGAAATGTTACCGGCCCGTGTACTGTGCGATCTCCAGGTGGTAGCGATATTTGCAAAGCCCTTCACTACAGCATCCCTCATTGCCTGAGTCGTTAAACCCCCATAAACCATAAAAACAGCAGTATTGTACGCAAAGCCACTGCCATCTGGACATCAATGTTAGCGGGCTGCGGCAATAGTCAAGGACAACAGAAAAAAAAAGTTCCGTTGGTGTATACGAGCTACATATGTGATGCCGAGGTCTCAGAGCAGCTGCAATATGTTTTCGTTTCACCTTTCCCGCTAACCACAAGTTATATAGGCAGCGAACGCAGTTGGTGAACGGAGAAGACCTGTACCAAAAGCAAACCTGGCACACATGTGCAGCGCACTTTGTAAACGAAATGCTGACAGAAATAGACCCACTGTACTGGCCTACGAACTACTCTGCACGCACTTTTAGAAGGCTGGGCTTTTGATACCCTCGGGCAAAGCTGTTTTAGCTGAATAGCACTTGATGTACACACTACAAAAATCGGTTACAACTATGTGTCGTAAACACATCTGTTCGCGAACATCGGCTGCGTAGGCACCGCCACTTGAAAAAATAAAAATAGAAGCATGCAGTAAAGAAATGAAACGCAAGGACACCTAATTCCAGTATGTGCTCGAAATACTAGAACACACCAAACGTTCTAAGGACGTCCTAAAATGGTCAGAACCTCCTCATCCCGAACAGGACATTCTGAGTACTTTTTGAGCGCATCACGGCTGAACGCCCTCATGAGGATTGTCCTCAGTTTGTACTTTGCTCGACGACTCGAGGATCAAAATTTCTCAAATGTCCTACGGACGTCCTATCACAGGACAGTATTGGGGTATTGAAATGAGATAAAACAAGCTTATCTCTCGCATCCGTCCTTCATAACTTCAAAACTGCAAGTTTATTAAGCAATAAAGCAACAAATCTTTAGTTGAAAGTCAGCGCTTGTCTTTGTGTATCTTCCTATGGTCCTTGTCTTTTCGCGCTGTTCTTCTTGAACATGGCATACCAACTCGCCCAAGCATCAGTCCTAACGAGCTTATTAAAAGATACTTGTGAAATTCAAAAATGTATGTTTATCGAAACATACTTGTGTACAAGAGGGATATAATGAAGGAAACCGTTGTGAGTGAAAAATATATGTGCCCTGAGGAGATATCTTAAGCTATTTAAGTTTTTAAACCTGCTAATGTAGTGCACGCTTCTGAAGGGGTTACTGGACTGTTTCGATTTTGCGGCCACTAGTCCGAGTGGCTTTTGAATTGAGGCGGCAGAATTAAACTCCTGAGAGTTGTAGTCGTCGCTCTATCGAAATATTGCACGAAGAACAACCTGTATACATACCAACAAATGCGGTGAACAGCAAGAGCTGAGCACGGAGAAACTTGCAAAATTTGTTTGCTAGGATCCAAAACGAAGGCGCAAAATGAAAGCTGTATCGAAACCCCTGTGCACGCTCCTACAATATTCAGCAAATAATTATCACATTCTCGGGGCTAGATCGTCTTCTGATGTCCTGAAAACAGACTGATAAAGTCCTTCAGAGGAAATTTTAGGATGTCCTGAGGACGCACTGAGGCCGCACAACTGGACTAAATAGGGACTTGCAGAGGATCAGTAGAGGAAATCCTCGGAAAAATACAGAATCCTAAAAAATTAAATCGCAGGACGTCCTGGCAATGCTTAAAGTCAGGGGGGTCTCGGGGGGTCCCAGACCCCTCACCAGCATTAGCAAGGGGTCTGAGATCCCCGTACTATAGATTGCAGAGACTGCATGAATCTGAAGCAGGGAACCTTTTTTGATCTTATCAGACGGGGTCAGAACAGAATTCCTTCTCTATCGCTTCGAAAATTTCACTGTGATTTTTAGTAACAATCATTAACATGTTTTCTAAAACTCGAGACGGAGAAAAATCAAAAAGTCGAAAGCACTTTACAAAGACCAAAAGAAAAAGAAAGAAAAAGAAACCCGTGGCCCTACACCACAAGTCAGTTCAGCACTGGTCACTCGGCTCCAAAGCTACACAGCAACAATCACACTTGCAGAGAATGTGGATCGCTTGTTTCCTGTGCGTTGTAGATTGAACGAACGACCTTCAGCAATGATTTCTCCCAATGTATAAGACGATGTGCAAAACAGGCCAACAGTCGCTTTCTCTCTTTCCCTCTTTATTTCCCTCTGCACTTGTGCTCGAATGGCTACACACTTCAATGGAAGCAGACTTTAAGCTCTGCGTCCTGGGGATGTATTTCGGTTGTCTACGCTGTTGATGCCTTTGCCGGAAGTGTCTGGCGGGGCTTGTGAGACTTAAGTTGTTCTTGTTGACCTCTTCCCGTACACCACATGCCACAGTTGGCAGAGGGAGAGGAAAGCGCGAGCGGTTAATTCCGTCCCGGCTAATTGCAGAAACCTCCGCTGAAGCCGTAATTGGTCCGCCTAACACTACGAACGCAACTGAAGGAGGAATTGGCGCTAGCCTCGGTACCAAAGCACAAAATCTAACCGCAAGAAGGTTCTGAAAGGAGATACGATCTCTCTCTATTCCTTTTGAATTCCTGACCCGCGCATCCGTTGCATGTTTGGCGAACTTCAGTCGCGTTTTCTCAGGTGCTGTCGCCCGCTGTGCGGCGCCGGTCACAGATACTTTGGCGTCGTGTTCCTTCATGTGTTAGTGATGTCGGTGTTGCGACAATACGGTGGTGCTTGGTTTCGTGCTCGTGACCCTAGAAATTGCGAAGAGTACAGCGAGACCAGCACGAATACGACGGGAACTGCTACCTGCGCTGGCTTTCTCGGGAGCCATCGCTCATTTCGGCGCCATGGTTCTTGAACTTGATTTAGCCACTGCTGTTGTTGTTGTTGTCCTTGTAGCGCCTGGCGACGCTATAAAGCGCAGGCGCTGAGATCGGCGTTCCCGCGACAAAAGAAAATAAAGAACGACAGCGCGTGCTCGGAGCGCACGCCCGGCACGCGCAGTCCGGAACTAGAAGCCTGCCACGCTGGTCGTCTCTGTCTGGTGCTCCGCTGCGACCCCGCAAAACCTCAACAGTGGTGACCTGGCGAACCGTGCCTTCTATCTCAGCGGCGTTCCAGCATGGCGTACTGGCAGCACCCAAGTTTCGACCCGCCGCTCCCGGCGTTCCGGCCTGCAGGCGTCGGCGGGTGGTTCGCCCAACTGGAGGCTGCGATGTACCTGAACGGCATCACCATCCAGCCGTTCAAACACGAAGTCCTCTGTGACATCCTCCCGGCCGACCTCCTGCGTCGGCTCACCTACTCTGCTTTCGGCGGCCGGCCATACGATGAGCTGCGTGCGGCCGTCTTGGCGGACTTCGGCGCCTACTACGTTCCGCGCCGCTTTACGACGCAGCGGACCCGTTTTCGCCGCCGCCAGCCTCTGTCCCTGGACCGGTCTCGCTCGCGCCCACGCAGCCTTCATCAGAACCCGGCCCGCCTCAGCAGCCCCTCGCCGCATCGCCGCCACTCCCGTCCAGCGTCTCCAGCCCGGCTGTCTCTCTCGACGCCACCCCAGGTGGGATCCGCACGAGCTCCGCCTCGCGTCCTGCTCCCACTACAATCCGACCCGCGTCTCTGGCTCTGCCTCTTTGCGCTTCAGTGGCGTTGTCGCCAGAGCCTCCTGCAGCCAAAGACGACTCTGCGGCAGCAGCCGTGCCGAGGCTTCCGGCATCTCCATCTACCTCGTCACTACCGCCAACAGCTCTGCAGGCCTCTTCTGTGAGGTTGAAGCCGTCGCCCGCTGATGCTAAAGAGCCCTCGACAACGACCAAGCCTGCTTGTCACACTCCCAGCCCCTCAGAAGGTCCGCAGAGCACTACTCGTCATCAGGAGCAGGATGAGAAACCCAGACAACACCAAACGTCCTGAGGACGTCCTCAAATGGTCAAAATGTCCTCACCCCGAACAGGACATTCTGAGTACTTTTTGAGTGCATCACGGCAAAATGTCCTCATGAGGAAGTCCTCAGTCTACTTCGCGGAACGACTCCAGGACGAAAATTTCTCAAATGTCCTACAAACGTCCTAGCGCAGGACAATATTGTGGCGTTGAACTGAGATGAACCTAGCTTTATCTCTCGCACTCGGCTTTCATTTCGTAAAAACTTCAGGTTTATTAAAAGATACTTGTGTACAATAGAGATGTAATGTAGGAAGCCATTGTGACTGAAAATATTATATGCCTTCAGGAGATATCTTAAGTTATTTTGGTTTGCAAACCTGGTCACATGTACTGCATGCTTCTGATGGGGTTGGAGTGTGCAAATTTTTTGGCAATTTGTTGGATTGACTATTCCACTAAGAGAGTTATATAGTCATTGCTGTAGGAAAATATTGTATGGAGAATAACCTTAACTCCGAACAGATATGGTGAACGAACCAGTCACTTGTTGAGTATGCGAAACTTTTGCGAAATTTGTTTGCTAAAATCCAAGACAAAAGAAGCATGAAGAAAGCTCTTTCACAACCCCTCCGCACACGGCCCACAATAATTAAGAAAACAGTGACCCACATTCCCTGGGCTACATCATCATCTGATGTCCTGAAAATAGACTGAGAAAGTCCTCCAGAGGAAATCTGAGGATGTCCTGAGGACATACTGAGGCCGGACAACAGGACTAAATGAGGACCTTTTGAGGATTAGAAGAGGACGTCCTCAGGACAACATAATGTCCTCAAAAATTAATCCTCAGGACGTCCTGAGGATGTACTTGTGTTGTCTGGGAAGCCAACCCGATGACAGCAGTAACAAGCACGGCGATCGCCTCCAGCCCCCCTACCCTGGCGACCACACCGTCTGCCCAAGAGGCCCCACCCCAAGCCCTCAGTACGATCAACTGCTTCTCGGATTCTGACCCTGGCAGCTCGACACCGCTGCAGCAAGCGTCTGCTTTGGTGCCTGACTTGAGCCACCCTCGGCACCGAATGGTCGAGCTACCCACACCGAGTAGTGCAGCAACTGTCCAACCACCAGCTGTGCCTGTTGCTGTCAGCCAGCCGTCTGATATGTAGCAGTCTCAGCTCCACGGCATGTCACTGCCACAACCTCCTGGCAGCCACCTACAGCCAACCGTGCCCACACGCGCATCAGCACTGGCCAGTCGCTCCGGACTGTCACTCCCGCTTCGCCCAAGCACCTGGCATTGAGCCCAGCAACTTGCTCCGGCATCGTCACAGCTGTCGCCGCTATGTCGATGGTCAAAACACAGCTGCTGTCAGGCCACGGCGCCGTTTCGCCCACTCCAGCGCTTGTGCCGACGTACTCGATCGGCGCGCCGAATTCCCACCGACACCAGCTCCAACGTCCCCACACCGACGACACTTGTGTCCGCGGGCAGCACTACAGTCGGTGACGGCCCGACCATGGCCTCCCCTGCTCCCATGTCCGTTGTCAGCTCGGCACCCTGCATCATTCGCCCCTTGCGCAGCAGCCAGGCTCGTCCACCTGAGCCGGCGCACTCCACCCGACTGCTCTTCCCGGCCTCTGACCTGAACTTACCGGACCTTGTAGCGACCCCGTGGGGACACTGTTACTCTAGCTGCCTGCTTGCCTGCCGTGGCTACTCCATCTCTGCCCCGTCGGCACGTACTGTACATTCCGACGTTCCGTCTAGGCGGGGGGCCCTGTAGCGCCTGGCGACGCTACAAAGCGCAGGCGCTGAGATCGGCGTTCCCGCGACAAAAGAAAATAAAGAACGACAGCGCGTGCTCGGAGCGCACGCCCGGCACGCGCAGTCCGGAACTAGAAGCCTGCCACGCTGGTCGTCTCTGTCTGGTGCTCCGCTGCGACCCCGCTAATACCTCAACATCCTCTAGATAATGGCGCGTACCCACTGCGGGGGATTGGCCAAGACACAGGCGGCAACTGATAGGTGCACAAAATGTTAAGCAAGAAAATAATGGTTGGGAAAAATAAAATAATTATAATAGCAATTAGGAAATAAATGAAAGGATCTCAGATGTGTAATTGAAATAGGCTAAACAAATGCTGTGAGATCGGTGACTGAAATAGAGAACGGGGCTAAATATTCTACGTTTCAGAAAGCTTTCGTTCCAGAGGAATATTGATCATGAGAAAGAGCAGAGCTTAAGACGGCAGCCGTTTAGTGTCTGTAAGCACACATCTTTTTTGTCCGCAGAAGAGTCGGCACGTTGTGGGAACCGATTATGCAATTGTATGTTAACTCAATTGTATTGGTGTAGCAGTGAAGACCCCTATAGTGATAGTGGTTTGCTTTCAGGCGTTTACATAACTACCGCACAATTATTTTGCAATTAACTACTATTGTAAAGTACATCGTGCATGCATTAAATTTCGTGCAATCACTGCGCAATCTGCACGTGGCAGCGGTCCATGGTGGCTCGGCTTGAGCCAGTTGCCAGGCCTGTGCACTTTCCTTTTCATCCTCCTCTCAGTCGCAACCAACCAACCTAGAAGGTTGCTTTAGAGACATGCACTGTGGTTACAGTGGTGTACTGTGGTGTCCATTCCATTCGGGTGTACACGAAGATATGAGAGACAGGCATTTTCTTCCTTTAAAAACGATTTTCATTTCATTTTGTTTTTCTTAAGACCCTTACGACGTGGTTCGGGTATCCACCTGGATGTGAGAGACAGGCGTCGTTTCCTTTCCTTCAAACCAGTTTTCTTTCCATTTTCCTTCCCTTACTGCGTGGTTCGGGTGTCCACCGAGATATGAGAGTTTCCTGGCGCACTGTTTGTCTTTTATTATTTTTTTATTTGTGATATTTTATTTCTTTTTTTTAAATTTTTGTTTCTGTTCTTACTTTTACTCTCTTTTTATTAAGCAGTTGGCGGCAACCTGCGCTGCGCATGACTTCACTCGGTTTCGCGCATGAGCGGAATATGACTTTTGCAGCATACCCGGCATACGCGAAGCTCGGCTCCGACCCTCGTAGTGAAGTCGATGCAAACCCGGTATAGGACCGTGGTTGCACATATCTCTCCACTTTTGCGTTGACCCCCTCTGCTCAATGACCTGGCAAACTCTGACGATATCTCCCGGACGTGGGGGTGGGAGCAAGCTGTCGCCACTGCACGTCTGGCCACGCGACGTTCGCTGCCCCGCTCGTACTGCTGTGCTCCCCACCACATCGAATCGCTGCTACAGTGCGGGCGGAGCAGAGATTGTCACGTGCGCCACGGAGTGTCGTGTTTATAGTAGGATACAACCTAAAAGAAACAGCAGTTGCTAACACTGGGCTCCGGTCCGCGACGTCTTGTATCATTCCACTGGCTAATCGTAGTAGTAAATGAAATCAGCTTTTTAATGTTTGACTATATTAAACAAGCGAGTTATCAAAACTCGAGAGCTTATATATTTTTGCGCTGTGCTAAGCTTCTTGTTTAGGTAACAAGAAAAGTTTTCAACGGACTACTTTTTTGTCGCGGAGGAATTCTTGCGGCGGTCGTAAACATGGGCGGAGCTTCACTGCGGGCTTAAGTTTTATCATAGCGCGGTTTTCGAATAGAGCACGAGTTGAAATTTATGGGCCGAATATGTTCAGCCGCAGTGACGCAGGTAATCGCGCGTTTTCAAAATTCTAAAACCTGATATGGAGACAGGCTATAAATCTATAACTGCAATCAGGCGTCTATCAGTAATAGTTTAAAGGGACACTGAGGAGAAATTGAAGTTGGCTTGTATCGACAGAATACCAGCTCCTGATTACAAAAACGCCACTCATACTGACAACAAAGCTCTTGTAACGTAGAAAAGAGCAAGAACCAAAATACAGGTATCGCCGCCACAGGCCAAACTCGCAAGTACAAGCGTCATGACGTCATATAACAAAACAGTGTTGCTAGAACCAATGGTTCTAGCAACGCTAGGACACGAGAAGCACAAATCACTGAGGCGCAGCCAATGCATGCGCAAATCTCCTTGACGTCGCCAGATGGCGCCACGTGCCGGGCAGCTACGCGCTCGCCTGAAGCATCGGGACCAATCAGCGCCTGCTCGCCGGCGTTAGGCGGGCTCCCGGTATTCCGCTAGCGGTATCAACCCAGACAACACTGAAATATCCTGAGGACATACTGAGGATATTTTTCTGAGGACATTCTTTATCCTCAGGACGTCCTCAAATGATCCTCAAAATGTACTGAAAAGGTCCTCGTGTCCGGCCTCAGGACATCCTCAGAACAGCCTCAGAAGGGTATTATATGATGTTTTGAGTACATTCTGAGGAGGTTATAACTGGTCAAGCTGCATGAAAAAAATGCGAAAAATTCATGAAAATCATTTATTTGCTGAGCTCTTCAGTTGCTTCACTGCTGTTTGCCGCCATCCCTGTGCGCTGTGCCTGTCTCTTTACGTCTCTTCTGAGCTGCTGTCTTCTGTGCTGCCTAAAGAAATATAAATGGAAAGTCAGCAGTTGATTATGTGTAATTCAGTTCAAGCATTCAAGCACGGAAGCAAAAAGTTTTTAATGCTACTAGTACAATAATGTGCTGCAAATATGACTTGTAATATTTGAACATACAAGTTACAACTTAGAGTGCAACACTGCCCTTCAGCATGAGCAACTGCCATAAAAGTTAATCACTGCAATATGTATCCCTGCTTCTACACCTAAACGACGGTACTGTTCTCCCGACATTTCGGAAAGGTCACTCGACTTTTTCGGAGTTTAGAGAGCTCGGAGAGAGTTCGGAATTTAGAGTCGGAGAGCTTAGCTAAACCGCTAAGCTCTCGCCGATGAAGGAAGTGAAGAAAAACACCTGTGGCTGCGGAGCACTTTCAAAAGCGACGTGGCAGCGGCATGCGACGACCCAGATTCTAACAGGTGCCACGTTTGAAGCTAACGTTGAAAAGTCGCTATGCCCTCGTCATCGCGTTCGTGATCCGCTTCAGAACCAACAGCCATCAACCTGAGAAAAATGGTCTTGACTGCAATCAGCGCTTGCATCTACAAAATCAATACTGCCCCAGGTTCAATGCCTTCGCTTCTGAAACGAGGCCTCGACACGTTCTGTCTGGCAAAGAATGTTTGCTTACACACAGAATTCACCCTCAAACTGGTTGCACTGTTTTGTCAATTGATCAGGATCAGCTTCGGCACACGCAGCGAGCACAGGCTAGCGTCAACGCTTCGTTTCCTTGTGCGGCGAAATTGCCGCGCATGACTATCGGCACACATCGTGAAAATATACAAAGGCATCACTCACTTTTTCTTTGCGTGTATCCATGATTTGCGCACCACAACGCGCACGTGCGAGTCACTTGCGTCTTGCGTGAGTCGATGTTGTGGATTCAAGCTTAGGCTTGGCTTGAATTCAAACTGGCCGCACACAATAATGATGATGATGACTTTGCGGTCGGCATGCGATTTTATGAGGTACGGAACGATTGATTCTATGAAAAACAGTTTTTTATTGCGAAAATGCAAACTATTTATCGAAATTTGTCTACAAGCAACACACAGATGGGCCCCAGGTGCTCGGGCTCTTTCGCCAAAGGAAAAGCTAGCGGCATGGCTAGCGGCACTGTTTACATTATGGAGGGCTGAAAACGATTAGCCGAAATGATAAGCACGATAAGATCATCGCATAAAAGAACGGCATTCGTAACTGCGAGGCATCAGAACTCATCGATTTTCACAGGGCATCAACCAGCAGCGATGCGAGTTGTACGACGTTGTATTACCCGTGCCCGAATTGGAGCGGCCCAGACTTTTTTGTCTGTGTCGTTTGCACTTCGTGCGCTGCAAGCATGCTCTTTGTTCAAGTAGAATGTATTTACATTAAAAAGCCTGCACGAATGCGCAGCATTCTGAATGCGGTTACTCTCGTTTCCGCTCGCAGAAATTTGCAGACTAGGCTTGCTGTCGTTAACCAAACAAACCTTTTCTACATAAGGTTGTCAAAGGGAGAGAAACTGTTCAGACTAAAGACTAGCGCCGCGCAGTAATGCATCTGGAAAACTAGGACAGCATAGAGCTATATATTAGAATGCAAATTACATGCATTATTTTGCTGGCGATTTTCATGCATGCGTGTTCGCAGATATGTCCTCGAGAGGACATTTTGAGGACCACGAACCCACCCGTATGACCTGAGGACATCGTTCTGAGGGCGTTTCCAGGACAATCCAACCTAGGACATTATGAGGACTTATTGAGGATGTTTTAGAAGCCTTGAGGACATTTGGACCATTTGAAGACGTCCTCAGGATGTTTGGTGTTGTCTGGGAAGGTACACGGTATGCTAAAGGTGTCTAGGTCTGTTCGATTCAGAACTGGTTCTCTGCACTAATTCTGAAAAAGTTCCGTTGGTGCCGGCGCGGTGCAATTGCAGTTTCTTGGTGCAGGTGCAGCGCGTCAGCAGCGTCACAAATCTTCAATCGAGCGCGTGCACGCACAGGCCTTGTCGTCTGCTATCCGGCTCTCGTCCGTCGTGCTGTGTTGTGTTGCTGTGCGTCGCGTCTGTTTTTCGTGCCTCGTGGAGTCATGGACTACGACATCGCCGAGTCCACTTTTATGGAATTTTCTGAGTCGTCAGACAGCGAAGAGGAGGAAGCCGACGTGGTGCTTTCTTTTGCAGCAACACAGTTCGGACAGACCGCAACAGAATCCCCAACTACTACGAAAGCGTAGTAGCTAGGTATTTCAGCTTCGAATTCAAGAGGCTGTTCAGGCTGTCGCGAGAAACGGGAAAAACTTCCCTTAGTTGGCCATTGATGTTAACAAACAAAACGTCGGCGGCGCGCGTCGTCTGCTTACGCCGTCAAACACGTGCACCACTATCCTGCACCTCCGTCTCTGAGGGTGCCGCGGTTCTTTGCACCGAAGCGGCACCACGACTGCACCAAAATCAATCGCGGACGGTGGTGCAGGGGCGCTGTGGATCGAGCGCTTTGGTGCAGCGCACCGTGAACCGGTTCCGGCGGTGCAGAGAACCACGGCTGAATCGAATGCAGCTTCTAGTTGCGAGAACTTCGTTGACGACTTTGAGAACGAGATCCATCGTAACGCTCGCAAAACGCCGGTGCAAACGTAAGCGAAGCGACTGTAGCGACGGCCGCAATAGCCGATAGATGCCTTCAACGTGCGGCCGGCGGTAGCTTTCTTTTCGACTACTGCTAGGCCGCACTGCTGGCAGCCAGAAATCACGGAGTCTGCATCACGTCATGTTACGTCATGTTTCACGTCACTTAGTCCTCTGTCGTCATAGCCGAATCCCAAGTTTGAATCACAGCGGCGGGAAAAACCTTTTCAACTTCGAATCCAAATTTCTTAGAAATAAATGCATTTTTCGCTGCCGGCCAAGTGGCAACAAAGCCATGACATGCCGAACTATCGGATTTTGCTATAAAAAATATATTAATAGTGCTCTCCTCAGTGTCCCTTTAAAGTTAACTATTAGAACTTAGTTAATCACTTTACTATAGCAGGATACAAGTTAAAAAAAACAAACAGCAGTTGATAAGACAAGAGTGGGCCACGGTCCGCGGCGTCCTGCATTACTCCACTATTCAATAACGACTATAAACAAAATCAGCTATTTATGTTTATATTTATTAAACAACCCAGGTATCAAAGTTCTACAGCTTATAAATTTTCTTGTGGTTAGCTATTTCTTATTTTGGTTAGAAGAAAAGTTTCAATAACGGACCACCTTTTTATTGCTAAGGAATTCTGTGCAGTCGTCCTGAATGTGAACGGTCCTGAATGTGTATCTGACTACAATTCACATAATCTGACTGCTTTCGAGATACGGCCAACAATGGTGTTACTATGCCGCAAAAAGCTTATCTCTACCCGAAAAATCCCATTTCAAAAAATTACTGATGGGCTTCTCTAGAACGAGGTATATATTGCTTTAAACTTCACTAAATACATGCTTAGGCAGCAAAAATGCTCTCAGGGATATATTTATTCAGCCAAGGATGTTAGTTTGTTAAAGTGTGCAGACACACTGTGCTCTGATTTTCACTGCAAATTTCAAGTTGCCTGGATTCAAGCAACATAAAGAACCTTTACGAGGTGGGTGTTTGATCCGGATCATGAGAGGAAAATAACTAGAAGAAGAAAAATGGGGTGGAGCGCATATGGCAGGTTCTCTCAGATCATGAATGGCAGTTTACCAATATTCCTCAAGAGAAAAGTATACAACAGCTGTATCTTACCGGTACTCACCTATGGAGCAGAAACGTGGAGGCTAACAAAGAGGGGTCAGCTCAAGTTAAGAACAACACAGCGAGGTATGGAAAGGAAAATGATAGGTGTAACGTTAAGAGACCGGAAGCGGGCGGAGTGGGTGAGGGAACAAACGCGGGTTAATGGGATTTTAGTTAAAGTCAAGAGGAAGAAAGGTGCTTGGGCAGGGCATGTAATGCAAACACAAGATAACCGTTGGTCCTTAAAGGGACACTGAGGAGAGCTCTATTAATATTTTTTTTATAGCAAAATCCGATAGTTCGGCATTTCATGGCTTTGTTGCCACTTGGCCGGCAGCGAAAGATGCATTTATTTCTAAGAAATTTGGATTCGAAGTTGAAATAGTTTTTCCCACCGCTCTGATTCAAACTTGGGATTCTGCTATGACGACACAGAACTAAGTGACGTGAAACATGACATTCACATGACGTAACGCAGACTCCGTGATTTCTGGCGGCCAGCAGTGCGGCCCAGCAGCAGCCGAAAAGAAAGCTACCGCCGGCCGCACGTTGAAGGCATCTATCGGCTATTGCGGCCGTCGCTTCGTTTACATTTGCTCCGGCGTTTTGCCAGCATTACAATGGATCCCGTTCTCGAAGTCGTCAATGAAGTTATCGCAAATAGACGCCTTTAGCATACCGTGTACCTTGTTACCGTTAGCGGAATACCGGGAGCCCCCATACCGCTGAGAGCAAGCGCTGATTGGTCCCGGCGCTGCAGGAGCGCGCGTAGCTATCGGGTACGTGGCGCCATCTGGCGACGTCAAGGAGATTTGCGCATGCATTTGCTGCGCCTCAGTGATTCGTAGCTTCTCGTGTCCTAGTGTTGCTAGAACTATTGGTTCTAGCAACACTGTTTTGTCCTATGACGCCATGAAGCTTGTACTTGCGAGTTTGGCCTGTGGCGGCGATACCTGTATTTTGGTTCTTGCCAAGGGCGTCCGCAGAATTTTTTGCAGGGGGGGCCCCATTGGTTGTTGGCGCCGGAGGGGGGGGGGGGGGTATGTTCGTAGCAAAAAGGCACTATTTGCGGAGTAAATTTATTTATTTATATACAAATAAAATAAATAAGTAAAATACACACATGAAAGAAAAATTACAAACAGCAAATTAAAGCGAGGCTAGGAGAGATACATTGGAGTTTATCAACGAAGAAACAATTAAAATTAATAAAAATGCAAAAAGATACTATCACTTCGTGGAGAAGAGTGCTCAGTCTTGCTGCATACGGGTTCTCGACACACCCGGATTGATGACCAGCACACAGCACAATATGTTCACAAACACGCAACGACAGTCACTCAGTCAGTCTTCCTTGAACAGAAACTGTAGACGCCTCGGATTTTTCTGGGCGAATTGCGTGATGACAACTTCTTGCTCTTTTCTATGTTACAGGAGCTTTGTTGTCAGTATGAATGGCGTTTTTGTAATCAGGAGCTGGTATTCTGTCGATGCAAGTCAACTTCAATTTCTCCTCAGTGTCCCTTTAAGGGTAACGGAGTGGATTCCAAGAGAAGGCAAGCATAGCCGGGGGTGGCAGAAAGTTAGGTTGGTGGATGAGATTAAGAAGTTTGCGGGGGTACAGTGGCTGCAACTGGCAAAGGACAGGGTTAATTGGGGGAGAGGCCTTTGCCCTGCAGTGGGTGCAGTCATGCTGATGATAGTGATGTTTGAGTGCTTCTCCTTCTCACAATGGCTGGTACAAGTAGTGGGGATACAATACTGTTGCAAAGCAGATGTCCCATAATGCATCCAAAGAAGAAAAATGGATATAAAATATTGAATTGATATTTACCTTTTTGTTCCGCTTTGTGTACAACTGATACTTATATGACGATAGCGAACAATAGTAATACATACTGCCATAGTATCAAATAGATAACATAAGCTTTGAAACAGTACGCAATACATCTCATGTCACACCACCTGAAAAAGGGTGCCCTTTGAGGAAGTAAAAATTTAACCGAACGGTGCTACAAGAGGCACGTGCAGAAGGTAAAGGGGTGTTCGAATACAATGAAATCCAGTTTGAGTTTGACTGCCTTCCATCTTCTCAGCCCATATCTTGTGACTCTACAGAAATTCCACATTTCATGGTTATCGCATTATCCACTCCGAGCAGAAACAAACAAGGTGACACCAATAATCAAAACTGCAGCCAATGTCATTAACATCTCAATTATGTGCTGTAGAAATCGCTACTATCATAAAGCAATGAGCATACAGGACTATAGGAGATCGTAGGCTTTTCAGGATACACACACCAATCGCCTTTCTAACCTTCTACTCAGGGAGAGAATTAGTAAGATTACATTAGGAAATGTTACTGATTTTTTAGAGAAAAAGTAACTGAATAACCTTTCAGATGTCTGATTATTTGACTGAAAGAAGGAAAGATAACATGCAGCCTGGAAGTAATATGTAGTCAGACTACCACGCACTTTCCTCGGTCTTAGAAACAGTGTGCTTTTTTGTACATATTACAACCACTTGCCACGAAAACACACATGTTCAAAATTTTAATGCTAAAAATTATGCGTTTGGTACTTCCAAGCCTGTCACCAACTAGGCCAGATAAGAAGGCACAAGAATGTGAACTCAGTTTTACAATTTGAAACTGGTGCACTGCACAAATATAAGGAAGGCAAAACATACCCCTGGTGC
Organism: Amblyomma mixtum; assembly: GCF_055824585.1. Lineage (NCBI taxonomy): Eukaryota > Metazoa > Arthropoda > Arachnida > Ixodida > Ixodidae > Amblyomma > Amblyomma mixtum. The sequence continues at coordinate 185,024,144 of NC_143013.1, forward strand.
CAATTCCTTTTCTAGCACGATAATGACGTTCTTTTAGAATTCTGTGCATGAACCTTTGTTCTGATTTCATGAATTCAATCAATCATTGCAATAAAACTACTTTCCAAGTAATCAGGCCTGTACATCTTATCATGTTACAAAACATATTTAATCAATATCACAGCATGCACAATTTATACTTCTCACGTCCTCTTGATCATTGATGGTTGACCTCTAATGGCTGTCATAGCATCACACGAAGAAAAAATATGCATTAGAAGAAATAATCACAGAAATACGACAATAATCGAAATGCACAAAAATGTGGTAGGCTGATAAAAATTAACGGCTTATTAATTTGTAGACGACGAAGAGAGGAGGTGACGGGACATGCTGGCACCACTGTGGGTCCGACACACGAGATGCCTCGCACATCTCCACCACCTGTCGATAACTTGAGATGCCACACACCTGCGTGGCATCATCAAAACTTCTAGTTGCTTTGCTCCCTCTCTCTCGTTGCCTCCGTGCTGTCCTTTCGAATTCGTTTCTCTTTTATAAGAATCAGTCTGCTTGAAATCTCCATGCTGTCAGCATGTCTCTTTTTATCCTGTAATGAGGACGAAGCCCTTGTTACAAATTCGCCAGAACTGAACAGTACACTCAGGTTTGAATCAAACATGAACATCGCCTTTAAACAGAACACAGTCTTCCTCATTTCCATGGTCAGGTAGAGTATTCAGCATTATTTATGCCTCAACATGAAATGTCTTGTGAAAGGTATGTTCACCAAATGGTTGCGCATCGACTCTGCATGAAATACCAAAGGTATAACAGACAATCATGTTTACATTTGAATCAAACCTTGTCAAATATACAACTTGAATCTTAATTACGTTCATAAGCAAAGTACAAATGGCATCAAATATCAGAAGCATATAGTCTATCTAGGTAGGCCGATAAATTTAGAATACTTTAGGTTGATTAATTATTTGTAGGGTTAACCTCTACACATGTCAATAATATCTGCTGATATGGTGTTCCTATATGTAGCACACAAGGCAAACCATTAGAACATAATGCTGTAAATCATGCAAGTTGATGGCTTACAAGCTAGAAGAAGCATTAGCTCCTGCTTTGCCCACACAACTGGGGCTAAATAAATACCAAAACAAGAGTAAAAATAGAGCAACCGTAACAAAGACTTAGAAGCGCTGAAACAGCATTCAGGAACACAAAAAAAAAGCATAATAACAATGCATCTTAGCAACCTAAATGGCTTGTGGCACAATAAATAAAACTAACAACACAGGGACTCCGGAATTTTTTTTTTTAGTGTGGGGGGCAAATCTTCGAGTTTTGTAATTTATTTATTTAATCACATCACTTTTATTTACTTATTAAATTTTATATTTCTTGTTATACTCTTTTTGTAATTTTGCACTGTTCAAAGGTGCATTTGTTAATGCATATAAAATTTTAATCGAAACGGATAGCTTTAGAAAAATGTACAAAATGAGGAGTGATTGGCTGCATTGAAGTTAGCACATAGTCTGTTTCAATTCTGATAATCACGATCATGAAAAGTGGTCAGACAATCGACTTCTAACGAGACATGACTGGTTTAGGTTACCGACATGGAACGCTTGACGACTGGCTACGCAGCCAACTAGCTCAACCGCACTGTGCTTTAAAATAATGATGTCCCAGAACTGAAGCGTTAGTCAGCGATCTGATCTGAGTGCTAGCATTAGGAGACTCTGCCCCTCTGGAGAAATGTTGGATGGTTACACCCCCCCACCCCCCTTGCCACACCTGTTCTGGGGTCCCTTCAACCACTGGAATGTTAGATGAAGCTGAAAATCCCACAGCAGCAAAATCAATATATCACAGGTCGCTGCCATTTTGCAGCATTGTCATCTCACTGTGGCTGCATTACTCACTGCGTGGCTTTACTGCACACTTCTTCATTAAACAGAAAGAATGAAGAAAGATTGGTTCCGTCAGATAGCTTAACCGGGGTTCTTTCCATGAGGTGTCAGTACTTGTCACGCTACATTGCATTTCTCATGCACATTTGACTCAATACATGATACACCTATATAAAATTAATTTCCTCTGTACAGTGTTAACTATAGTAAAAGTCTGGTAAAGAGACATTTGATAAGGACAACAATGAACTAAAGCTTTGTAACTATGCCCATGAAAGGTCGGTGACTTGACAGCTTGGCCAAATAGCACCAAGTCGAACATATTTGGACATCTCAAGGTGGGGGTCAAAGACACATTTTTTTCAAACTTTCAACCAATGTAAAGCCAAGCACCAGGTGAAGGAAGAGCTTTTATGGACTGAAAAACTGGTGGTTGCTAGCATTAATGAGAATGCACTGAAAAATATAGACTTATTCATTTGTTCCTCACCTGTATGCAGTCCTGGAACTAAAGTAAGCACATAACACTGGCAACTAATGCAAATGTCAGCAACTGATTGTGAACAATGCTGGTTTTTCATCTAAGACAGAAACAGTGCTCAGAAATCTTGCTTCACAGATAGGAATGGAAAATTTTAGGATGCAATGTGAAGCTAAGAGGTAAAGAGACACAACGCAGTCGAAGTCCCATTATCACAAAGTTACGAGAGAGAGGCCCCACCTGAAATATCGCCCACCCAACTTTTAGGAAAAAATATCTAATTTACCAAAATATCCCAAACATCGCCCACCCCATAAAAATCGTGTTAGCTTCGATGCCTTCAAAAGCCTAAGAAGCTAAATTCACAAACACGTCTGAAGGTTCCAGACAACCTGTCCGCATAGGTCGCCAGTGACTCATTTTGAACAAAAGAAATGACACCACAACCCAGGGAGTGTTTCAGTAAATGATTGCTGGCGAGAGTCCAAACAAGGGGGGGTGGAGTAGTAGATCGGAAGAACAGAATAGCGGAGAGATAATAGGAAGATAAGGGCAGAGTTGATGTCCGGGTACCAAAAAAAAAAGAGAGAGATGGAAACAGCTCACAAACAACCAACGGAGAATCATTCCCCTACCTGCCATGCAACTGTTCATTGCGCTTGCTTCCAGCACTAACCATGAGAAATAACTGCACTTGTCAGAGCAAGATGGAAGTGCCGTGGCAACAACAAATTCAAGAGAGCCATGAACAACAAATGGCCATTGTTGTCATCGAAAAATTTGACGAAGCGCTCATGGACTTTGCGCCAGTTTTTTGCATTTTTCTGGCACTTGACTCGAAAGTTCGCTAAGTGAATATTTTTTCCTTGATGCCTCTGGAGTTTGAGTTCGTGCTCTCTCTGAACTTTATGCTATATCAAATTCCAGACATTATGCAGGCCAAATTAGCCTATGCATGATTGAAATCACCATACTGCATGTCAATTTTTTGTGCATGACCCTATCTTATCACGCTGGCACAATTCTGAGTTTTAAGATATAGACACTGCAGAAGAACAAAACACCACAGGAAAGAAGGAGTGTAAGAGACTGTGTTGATTAAGCTCCTCTGATTATTTGTTGAAAGGGGGTACATTTATATCCTGTATTGAACCTGTTTATTGAGATGTTGTAAAGCTAGTTGTAGTGCTGTCATTTGCCACATAAAGTCAGATATTAGAAAAACTGATAAGCCAGTGAAAAATAGTTATATCCTTGCCCAGCATCAACATATATTATCGCGGTGATAAGACGACGCGGTCACGGATTTGTGCAGGATTTAGCGCTGTACACGGTGGAATATGAAAGCAAATGTGGCCTGCAGCCCCTTTTTAATCCTATTAGCCCCGATTTCATTCCACCTAGCCAACACACTTTCTAGCAGCAGTTCCAAAACATCTCCTCTATTTCACCAGCAGCAGTCATAAGTGATTCATTACGACTATGCACGTTTCTTGCCACACTCTCTGACTCACTCATCTTGCAAACTTTTCATTCACTGGCTACCCACCACCTGCATTTCGTTCATTTAATTTTGGTTCCTACCAAAGCCGTAAGGGCCTTGTAAGGTTGCTTGTACTCTGACAAAGGCAGCAGCCGCCAGAGGTAACAATACTCCCCAACCACGGTTTCATCGTCATCAGCCTGACTACACCCACTGCAGGGCAAAGGCCTCTCCCATGTCTCTCTAATTAACACTGTCCTTTGTCAGTTGCCGCCACTGTATCCCCGCAAACTTCTTAATCTCATCCGCCCACCTAACTTTCTGCCGTCCCCTGCTACGTTTGCTTTCTCTTGGAATCCACTCCGTTACCCTTATGGACCAGCGGTTATCTTGCCATCGCATTACATGCCCCGCCCAAGCCCATTTTTTCCTCTTGATTTCAACTAAGATGTCATTAACCCGCGTTTGTTCCCTCACCCACTCCGCCCTTTTCCGGTCTCTTAACGTTACACCTATCATTTTTCATTCCATACCTCGCTTTCTTTAACTTGAGCTGAACCCTCTTTGTTAGCCTCCATGTTTCTGCCCCATAGGTGAGTACCGGTAAGATACAGCTGCTGTACACTTTTCTCTTGAAGGATATTGGTACACTGCCATTCATGATCTGAGAGAACCTGCCATATCCGCTCCACCCCATTCTTATTCTTCTAGTTATTTCCCTCTCATGATCCGTATCTGCGGTCACTACCTGCCCTAAGTAGACATATTCTCTTACTACTTCCAGCACCTGGCTACCGACTGCGAACTGCTGTTCCCTTGCTAGGCTGTTGAACATTACTTTGGTTTTCTGCACGTTAACTCAGCCCCACCGTTCTACTCTGCCTGTCTAACTCATTGATCATGTTTTGCAGTTCTTGTCCTGTGTGGCTTAGCCAGGCAATGTCATCAGCGAATCGCAAATTACTCAGGTATTCTCCATTAACTCTTATCCCTAGCTCTTCCCATTTCAGGCCCCGGAATACCTCCTGTAAGCAGGCAGTGAAGAGCATTGGCGAGATCGCGTCTCCCTGCCTGACACCTTTCCGTATTGGAATTTTGTTGCTGACTTTATGCAGCGATTGCACAGCTACTATAGTCGATTGCACGGTTTATGGCCCTGCAGTTTTATTTATGCGTACCTGAAAGAACAATGAAGAAAAGTTCACCCTATTTTCATTCCTAGCATGAAGTCATTCTGTCTCTCTTTGTGGATTTTTTTATGTTTGCTCGGCAGCAAGACTCATTTATTGCTCAGAAGACTGCGTTTGAAAAACTTCGTGGCACCACATTCAAATTCGTGACAAATATCCCTTCCAGTCGCTTCGCACACAATTTTGTACACAGCAGACCGACAGCTTTTTCTGAGTGTGTGCTACACCTAGCAGTGATTTTATTGTTTCAATCAATTATCACCTTTCTCATCGACAAAAGGTTGTTTTTTATCACAGTAAATAAAAAGCGCAGCAAATAATGTTTCAGAAAACAGTGAGCTGTGTAGCACATCGCCCGTCATTTGTGTGCAGACAGATTTCACTACCAGTGATCACATCGACTGTTTTTTTTAATGTCAAGTGCAATCTGTATCTTCAAAAAACACAGTGATTCCGCGATAGCTCGGATGCTTACTTGCCAAATCCAGGCATCTCGATATCACTCTTTGTTACCAACCTTACTCTTTGTACAGAATTTTGCATATCCTTGTAGAAACTTACCCGTCGGTGTTTTGCTCTGGAAAACTAACATATTTCCTTTCTTAAGGCATGAATATACTATTTAGGCGAAAAAATAATTTTTTTCGATCAGGAAAAAAAATGGCGCCTGAAAGGGCTATACTGAAAAGGACTTCGTGAAGAACTGTAGCCTAATCTCAGGGATCTGCACCCAAAAAAACTATTGACGCACCACAGTTTACTTTCAAAAGCAGCCTCTGATAGCAACAACAGTATTTCAATTTTAACACCTTCTCTGTGTTCAGTGAACGTAGCATTGTTGTCATTAGAATGTTGCAATTTATTGATACAGGCCAAATTCAGTTTGCCCTCATCATGAACTTAATGACACAAATAAACAACGCTTTGTTGACCTCTCCGATGGATTACCAGTTCCGCCTCCATTACTCCCGGAACAGAATGCTACATCAAACATGATAGATGGAAGTCTCACTTCTGAAGCTGCACTGCTGCGTTCCACCTAGTTTTTTTTACATCCACAAGATTGGTTTAGTGCTCTCTTTCCCCTCTGTACCCAATCCACCGTGAACCAAGCTCCGTATTCTGGAAGTGTCCACTCAACGGACATGTATGGTTGGCCGTGGCTTAAAATGGATGTGTTCTCTTGCCCCAAAAAATGGCACATGCCGCCACCACTGCCTCTAGTTGCGCTTTTGTGCAGTAGCTCCAATCGCTTTTAAATCAGACACAGCCTACCTTTTATGATGATTTTTTTCAGATTTGAGTGATCATCATGCATTTTACTGCGCCAGCTGTATTTGTTATGGTTTACAAGCAGTCTCCTGATGCAGAGCTTCAGTGAAGCCGGTCTGCGGCACACAGCTGTATGACGCAGTCATTGGCTGCTTTGACATCACCTGTCAGGCGACGTACGATGCCTCTGCAGCAAGCGGCAGCTACAACTCCACGTCTATCGGTGCCTAAGTTTGATCCGCCTGCAGTAAATATTGGTAACCGTTGAAGCTCGTGCTAAAAAAGTAGGCAATAATGAGAACATGACAAATTACAGCAGGAGGAGGCAGAAACCACAGCAGCAGCTGCCAACAACTCCTAAACAATGCTGTTAGGATAAAGAGACGAACGAGTTTAACCAGGTGATGTGAGGCAATGCATTTGGCTTCTACCACTAAACTGGTTGGTTGGTTTATGGGGTTTAACGTCTCAAAGCGACTCAGGCTATGAGAAACGCTGTAGTGGAGGGCTCAGGAAATTTCGACCACCTGGGGTTCTTTACCGTGCACTGACATCGCACAGTACACTGGCCTCTAGAATTTCTCCTCTAAAGAAATTCAACCGCCGTGGCTGGGACCGAACCCGTGTCTTTCGGGTCAGCAGCCGAGCACCACAACCACTGAGCCACCACGGCAGCTCTTTTACCACTAAACTATACAGATCTACTATAGCTAAACAATAAGGAACAGCTCTGGCTGAATTTTAACTATAAACTGATTAGACCTTAGCTCAGCCAATAATTATTTTTATATCAAATTTTTTAAAGTTTCTCTGCTAATTTGCCACTGTGTTCATACTTTTCTCTGAGTTTTGGTTCTCCACTCATGAAGTCTAACAAACTAGTACAGCCTTTGTCAAAAGTTTGGAGCCCAGGGGGTTTTCTTTTGAGCCACACTGTGTCGTTCTTAATGGATCTCTAGCGCTCCAAATTTCCTGGACATGAGAAGACTTATGGTACTGCCTCCTGTAATAAGTAGGACTTCCATGAAAGCTCCTGGAGGCCCAATATAAAGCTTAGAAGTGAATCGCCTGGGCTCTAAACTTTTGACAAAGACTGTACATGCTTATTTCTCATTGCCAGCTAATGATTTTTTTTTTTCACACAAGTCTTCACTCTTTCCCAATTTTCTTTGTGTTTGTTTTCTTTCTTCTGTCTGCCCCTCACATCTAACAATCATCTTTGTAAGGGCCTTCAGGGCCCTCAACTCTTGGACGCATCGCGGCTTGCGGCACAATTCATCGAGGCTTGCCCAGCAGAATCCCCCCCTGCTAGCGCCGGCTCGACACTCAACCGACTCTTCGTCGGCAGCCCTTTCCTGGCTGCAAACTCTGAATGGCCAAGCCTCTATCGTCCATTCGTCCAATACAAATGGTGGCCAGCGGGAAGATCTGATTGGAGGGTTCAAACAGCTGGCTGCTGCAACAGTTCCCGAGGTTACAAAAAACCGAGCAGCGCTGAACGGGGGCAGCGTATGGAGACATCAAGCGAGAGAGACGCTCTCCATGGGCTTCGCCGCTCTCCTTTGCGTGAGCTCGTTGTGCTCTCGGCCCCTGTGCCGACTATGTAAAGCCCCTGGATATAGTGTGCATAAACGTCCTTTGACACACCATCACCTCGACTGTTTCATCGCTCAGCTCTGCGTAACAGTGGCAGCAGGTTGAGATGCTCCAGTCCCAACACTGCCCACCGGATCATGAAAACTCCGCACCGTGACAGGTGGCAGTTAAATTAATGATTGGTTGCTCGGGAAGAGCAACCTGGGTCGCACAATCCCCACAGGTGGCAGCACCTGCCATCGCAGGTCAGCGGTGCCTCGCTTAACCACTGCGCCAGGAGTGATATGACGACTCCCAGGGATGTATGAATGCTCAGTAGAGAATGACCAGTTCTGTATATACGGGCATTAACACATTAAAGCTATCGTGTCATGACCCTGAAGGGGAGCTTAAAGGGGCCCAGAAACACAATCTTAGTTAATTGTTTTGCCTGTTGATTGCATACAGTGAGTTATAATGGTGCTATTAGCATCGGTAATACCGCGTACATTCCGTTTTTTAATATTTTAATGTCCTCCCAAAAACAACTTCATGGCTCTGATGGTGTCGCCACACAGTGGCGGGTTTCTAGCAGCGGATATGACATCACCTGGCGCGAGCTTGATGACCGGACAAACAGTAAATATACTGCAAATTGTGTGAATAAATAGAGACACATTTTGTTACCTGTATGCGTTTTATATTAGATCAACAAAAACAATTTGTTTGTCTTAGATAAAAGCCCTGCAAAGCAAGTAAAATAAAAATACACCACCAGGGGCGCTCTGGCATGGAAACAACGCTGCCAGTCTCACAGAGAGCAGGCAACCATGGAGTACAAACTTCCGCGACGTGCTCTGGCTGGCTGTTTTGATTGGTTGCGCCAGGTGCCGTCATTGGGAGAGTGAAATAGGAGTGGGAAGCCCCGCCAAAATCGAGTTGAGGGCAGCGTTTTGTTTGCTTGTATTTTGAAATTTCTTCATTGAATAACTCCCGTTCCTGTGCATCGATTCCTGTAATTCTTTTTAAGTCAGCATCTGTGTGACATAAAGAACCCACCTGAAGTATAGCCGGTATTCCCCCAGGCAGTGTTTCGCAGCCCCTTTAAGCAATTCTTTTGTTGAGGTTGGAGGGGTGAAGTTAGCACTGCACAAGACAGTCACTAGAAAGAAAGACAGGACAAAGGGCCACCTATGCTCACGACTGCTGAAGTCATGTTCTGAAGTCATGCTGACAACACCATTACTTCCTAACAAAGAAAACAATATCTCAGTTTTAAGAACTTCTCCCCGTCTCCCCTTTTCCCTGAACAACCATACAAGGAATTCGCCTTCATAGTGACACTTCCTAGAATTCTTAGGAGTTTGCTCATCTGAATCAGTCTTCACAAAAAACACTTGAGTGCTCAAACCGTCCAACAATCTCCATTAAAATGCAGGATTTCGAACAACTCCAAATAAACAAGGCATTTCGTACATTACTGTACAGTCTTTGTCAAAAGTATACAGCCCAAGGGATCCGCTTCTGAGCCCTGCAGCACGGCTCCTCTTGCTTTCTGGGGGACCATAATCTCACAAGGAGGTAAGAACTTAAATCCTCAACCCTCCCAAGCTTAGGACTGTCAAATGTGCTTAACGGCACCGCTGCACGGGTTGGAAGCAAACCACTTGGGCTGTATATTTTTGACAAGGACTGCACATAACAGCGCATCGAGGCAAGAAAACGCGACTTTATGATTTTGGTCATTAAGGCACACTATCCACAATTATGGACGCAAAGCTTTGAAAGTCCGCCGCAGCACTTTTTTCCGTGACAATGAAAACTAGAGCTTACCCATTAACGTCGTAACAAATTTCACACAATGAACTGGATCATTTGCAACCAATTTCAGAGATACCATGTGAGAATAAAAGCTACTTTTTCATCCCCCAATAAAATGCTTGGATGCTCATCTTCAGTTGTTTACAAACAGATTTTGTTGTAGCTCCAAGAGATGGAGCCACAAACACGGTAGACATGACTTAATTGTTTTGGGCGCACAATTCAAGGGCACAAGTTCACCTTGTATACGAGAATATAATTAGGTTTCAGTCATGTATACGTCAGCAGATGCAGCAACTGAAGGGGATAAATTCTGCCATCTTGCATCAGCCAATCAGTCCCTACACACGTGTTAAAAAAAAACACTCTTCGTGCACTCTAGGGCAATAACAGAGAGCTTTAGAATAACACAACCTAGTCCCACTGCTGTTACCACTAGCTGCTACCTATGGTAACGATACCAGTGTGCAGTTGCACAGTGCTAAAACTCTCTTAAACAAAATTTAGGTGGTGCGCTCTTCACATTGAAGAAGACTGAGTAAAAGCCTCAAAAAATGTCTATTTACAGTGAACAAATTCATTAGTGCAATTCAGTACAATGATCTGAGATGCTGTACATTCAAGTTGCAACAAAATACTAAAAATGACTGAACATCCAAGATATTATAATGCTACTAGATACTAAACACACTAGCACATGAATACGTGCCTTTGCTGTGAAAGTAACTATAAATGAAAAAAAATGCATCTTTGTACAACTGAATACTGCTTTAACAGTGATTTATGACATCTATTATTTTTATATCACTTAATGCAACCCAGCATAAAACATTAACATCCAAAATGTTTTCTCACAAGATAATGCACCTAGGTAGATGACATATCACCTAAATCAGTGATCCTCACAAACTTCTCAGCAATCAAGCAAGATGAATGTCTGGCATGACAGTTATACACACCTTCCGGGTATCTCAGTAAGCATGAACTTTTCAAAATGTGGTTTGATGATTGTTTCTAATGCTTCCAAGAACATTTATTAGTGGCAAGTATTCCACAGCCATTTCAAAATTGACTATCTTGGCCAAAATAGCCAGCGGCTCTGCCTTTTGATAACGCCGTCCACTTCTCTTTTGATTATGCAAAAGCTTGAAGATAAAATCATGATCATCATAATCACAATCAGACAGCAGGTGTTCCACTTAGCTTTACAATATGCCCACCCTGTATATGAGGCCAGAGCATGCCACTTAGGGTTGTGGAGCCATAATGTCCTTTCTTAAGTTCTTGAGATCAAAAATTAATGCTGGTAGTAGAGCTACAGCCAGCCCACGAGCGTCAACATGAGCCATTGATTTCTTATGGACAGGAGACCTTTCCTTTTGGGACATAGTCAGGCACAGTCGTAACAGCCATTGCATACAGCATATCATTCCTGTCGCACACAGATCTCATGAGCATTCTCAGTCAAAACTGCACAGTAGATGCATTGACTGCCTGAACCCTCGTCAACTCAACGTGCTACTGGTGCTATGCACGGTGGCGCGGCATGCAGGAAAAAAAACTTAGGGGCAATCAATTGGACTGATGAGGAGGAAACGCAATAGTGTTCTTCTTTCACTCGCCAATCTATCCATATTATAATTCTGTTCTAGTTCTGACTCTATTCCAATTCCTACTACGCAGCTACAAAAAACGTGTCCCACTGATAGATTGCAGAGAGTCCTCATACCACTATAAGCGTAGTGCTGCAGTTACCGTTGACATGCCACTGTAGTGGCAGGTGGCTTTTCGAAATACAGCCATTGTGGGGCTTGTGAGATCTAGGTTGCTCTACCCAATCAATGCGTGAAGGCATAGCTTCCGAAAGCCTAATTTTAGCACAGATAGTTCTATGGGAGGCTGTTTGTTAAGCACGTAGGCCTTCTGTTCTCTGAGTCATCGTTTTCTTCTTAGCAATTTTCATTTTTGCCGAGTTATTCTTCGTCATGCGCCTGATTCCTCTCCCTACAAGCGGAGAGCGGGACATTGGCAGGTGGACAGGAAACTAACTCACCACAAAAACCACCTGCCATGGTTGAAAGGTGCTGGCCTCACACATACGACACCACCGACAAACAGTGTCCGCCTTCATGGCCCTGCTAATGCTGTTGTATTAAAATTTCCCTTGCTTGCCATGCAGATGCGAAGGCTGCAAGGATAGAATGCACTGCTGCTCCTCTCCAGTCCAGCCGTGTACCCACTTTATTTTGAGACTAATCATGCTGTAATTGCTTACACAAGACTGTTTGATTGTACAGCTAGCCATTATTCATTGGATTGGGGCATTTTTGAGAGCCCATCAGTGAATAAGAATGGGGTGGAGTGCACATGGCAGGTTCTCTCAGATCAAGAATGGCAGTTTGCCAACATCCCTAGTAAGGGAGTAATTACTCATTGACATCCACCCGAGCGCAGCCATACGGCTACAAAGGAAAGCTATACAGCTTTCTCAGAAACTTTGCAGTTAAAGAAAAATTCGTCCTGGTCCGGGGTTCGAACCCGGGACCACCGCTTCACCGGAGCAGTCGCTCTACCAATTGAGCTAACCGGGACGGCAAGCTTATGGTAGGGCGAGAGCGAATTGATCAATAACTCAAAGTGGGAATAACTCCACGTCTGGGGATTCCCATAAACATTTGACCACCATCAATATCCCTCAAGAGAAAAGTGTACAGTCGCCGTCAAAGGTAAATGGAAGGCGACTTTGTCAAAAAAATTTAATTTCTTTAAATGTAAAGCATAATGGTCCATGTTTCTTGGTGCACAGTGCAATTCGCACAATCGCAATTAGTCTGCACGTATGTATTCAAGGATGCATGAATTGAACGGGCAATGATTAAATTTTTTCATTAATATTGCCTTCCATTTACTTTTGACGGCACCTGTACAACAGCTGTATCTTACCGGTACTCACCTATGGCGAAGAAACGTGGGCTGAAATGTGGAGAAGGGCTCAGCTTAAACTGGGGATAACGCAGCGAGCTATGCAAAGGAAAATGATAGATGTAACATTAAGAGACAGGAAGCGGTAATAGTGGGTGAGAGAAGAAACGCGGGTTAATGACATCCTAGTCGAAATCAAGAGGAAGAAGTGGGCTTGGGCAGGGCATGCGAAGGCGAGATAACCAATGGTCATTGAAGGTAATGGGCTAGCTATCAAGAGAAGGCAAACAGAGCAGAGGGCAACACGAGCAATGGAATCTTTCTCTAAGTGAGGGTGACTGCCCACACGTTACACCTTCAAGAGGCCAGGTGGTGACGCAGTTTCTGGTTTTGCACAGGTGGCCGCCCCCAACCCAGGAGGAGACTGTTCGTTGGGTCGGTACGTTCGGTCCCCGTCTCTACGGGAGATGTGGCAGCACTTGACCTTCGGTGGCATGCATAGGGTGCACCCTGCTGCCGTCTTTCTTCATCTGTTTCCCCTCTTTGGGTTTATTTTCTCTCTTATCTTCCTTCCTGTCACCCATGTATACTGTTTGCCCCTCATTTTTTTTGTTTTGCCTCTGCTGTCTCAACACCGACATAACCCTGCAAGGCGGTATTGTTTAGGCCCCTTTTTTTTTTCCTTTTCGCCCACTGCCTCCGCAGGCCGGCAGCTTCGCTCATCCCTCTTGGCACCCCCCCCCCCCCCGCTGCCCAGGTGAATAGGAAGTTTGAGAGCAAGGGCAGACTTTGGCTGATCAATGGCGTTGTTGCGCATCTCCTCTGCACATCCATGTGCGCCCCCATGTGAATACCACTTTAGGTGGGTGCATGAGATATAAAGAAGCTTGCGGGGATACGGTGGCCGCAACTGGCAAAGGACAGGGTTAGTTGGAGGGACATGGGAGGGGCCCTTGCCCTTGCAATGGGCATAGTCAGGCTGATGATGATGATGATGATCAGTGACGCTACTGTAAAATGCAATTTGGAGCAATTGTTGGAGCAGTAAAATTTCCAATTTGGAACAGCTTGGAGCAGAGGACATCAATTTAGGAGGAGTCTGGAACACTAAAATTTCGAATGTAGAGCGTTTTGGGACAATAAAACAGTGATCTACAAGCGCTATGGACATGTAGCTTTTAGTTTACAAATCTGTTAGGTTTGCAACCAACGCTAGAAAAGTTCAAGTGTGATGCCAAGATTGTTAATATTAGCCCACAGTCCCATCTGAGAGGTCTTAAATTGTAAGTTTTAGGCTGTATAAGAAGAAATTTGCAAAATATGTCATGCATTGTTTAGTTGAACAGCCCACGCACTGCACACACTCTCGAGCACAGTAGCTCGAATGTTGTGATGTGTGGCTCTTTTTCTTCCCAAAGCTTAAAAAGCTTTATTAAATCACCTCCACATTAAAACCTCTCCGGTTTTTCATCCACGTCAGCCAGTTCAGTCACCCTTTCTTGCACACTTGTGCTCGCCTCATTCAGAAGTAGACTCAGTCACTTCCTTATCCTTGTGAGCCAGGCCAGTTTTTATCAGCCCCTGTGCTGGCTGAAGCATCGTTGACATTTCTGCGTGCATCGCACACAAAGCTTGCACTAACCCTGAAATATATATAGAACTCCATTTTTTAAAGAAAAGGCATAGCGCTGGGGTAACCATGTTGCACAAATGAAACAAATGGTGAATTGCAAATGCAGCAACTCCATGGAGTTGTGCCCCTTTATAACAAACACTGGCCCGAATGAGATAGATGCAGCACTTAAAACTGGACAGAGCGAAAGTCTTCGGACGTGGTGCTTGGTTGCAACAGAGACGCAGGCACCAAAAGCCCACATGCAGGATTGCAACACACAGCCACAATTTCCATTGCAATGTAAATAAGCACCAAAAATATTCCGCATAAAACGTGAGAATGACGGCCATCACACGCATCTGACAGAGAGCAGGGAAAACCTACATGCAAGCCCAGCATTACCCTGTCTCGGAGGAACTTCGAGCTCAATGCGATGTTACCTGAGTTAGGTGTGAATCTCGTGGGATAGATGCGGGGTGGATAGACACCAATGCATGGTCAACGCTTTTTATCTTCCCAAACCAGTGCAACTGCATGGCTCTTCGCCCAAAGTGGACGGACGAATGGTGCCTGGCAGGCAATTTCGTGGCCGCATCTGCCACTTATTCATTACAAAAATTTGGCTGCACAGCATTGAATGCTGTCTACGCATTGCTGCCGTACCAGGCGTACAGTCAGCGCAGACTCTCTCCACAATCTGTAGCTCGTCAGCAGTCAGCAATAGTATTCCAGTAAGTTGGGAGCACACACAACAACACTAGACAAAGTTCTGGTAGGTGCAATGTGCCGTATGCATTGTACACTGTTGTATTCACAGCAATAAAGGAAAAATGCCCCAATGAGCTTGCTCAATTTTTCAAACTTGTGGAGGATGAGATTCCAAAAAGGAGCAGTGCCCTATATGTTACGTGTTTTGATGCAGGAAGCTACACTGAGAGGTGATTAGACTACGTTTGGCCCCGAGCGATAGCTACGTTCTTTTTCACTGTCTCTCAGAAGAAAATTGGCACAAAGAATGCGCAGAGCCCTTGGGAATACACAGCATGTCTGGTACTGCTGACAAAAAAAACAAAATTTCAGTCACACAAAACCGAGCCAGCCAAGAAAAGCGAATAAGGTGCATAAGGTGCACAATTGTAGAGGGCGCCACAAGTGTTGTCTTAAAAGTGTAACTATCCGTTTCTAAGGTATTTTGGTGCTTATGTACACACACGAGCAAGAATGTAAATCCCTAGAAAGTGAGGCAGTCAGTGCCTCTAGCAGTTTTTCACAGTGTCCTATTTTAGGGAGGGTGTACAGCTAATGCACTTGTATTAAAGACTACTGCATCTAACATGCATGCATCTAGTGAAAAAATCTGTAAATGCACTTCCCATTTGACCAATCAAAAGATGCCTACAGGTTCAGACTAGCCACATCTAGTCCACTCTAAAAAGTGGTGAAATTTCATGAAATCTTTTCAGCTGATACAACACGTAGCAGACTTCATGCATGCAGTGCTGCTGTTTTGTGCAAAACAGAACAATGCTTCTAATGCATGTTGAGCATGCTATGGGCTAGAGGTTATTTTCGACTATCTCCAAGAGCAGGTTTATTTCCTTGAGCATGCATTTGAGCGTTATTTTCGACCATCTCCAAGACCAGGTTTATTTCCTTCCTTCGAAAAATTTTTCACAGAAAAGCATATCTGTCCTCATTCTTTTTACTAAGATGAAAAAAGTTTGAGAAGTGCATTTTTCAGGGTTACCCTTCAGCTCCCCACATCTGTCCCTCCAGGAGTTGCCGACAAATCTTTCCCCGATGACCTCACGTTTTTTTTCAACTCTTGCTATGATTTTGGCATGAGGCTACTGTTGCATTCTTCACACCAAAACAATGAGTCTGCGGCAAGAAATCTGCGCTACAC
This sequence comes from Amblyomma mixtum, assembly GCF_055824585.1. Lineage (NCBI taxonomy): Eukaryota > Metazoa > Arthropoda > Arachnida > Ixodida > Ixodidae > Amblyomma > Amblyomma mixtum. The sequence goes on from NC_143013.1 coordinate 185,040,319, forward strand.
AGAAAAACATCAAAGCCAATGAGCCAGCAGAATTAGTTATGCGTGCAGATTGCCAGCATACATCTTAATGAAAGCTAAACTGCAATACACACAAGAAATCAGTAGAGTTATGCACAGTTTTATTGCAGCACAGCCGTTCATGCAAATTCCAGTGCCAATGTACATTTGCGAAGATGAAGTTCAAAAGGGATCAGTGCAAACAACGCCAATCTGTTTTTAACCTTTCTGTGTCACTTTGTGGTTCCAGAATCCACTCCAACCTCTCTATCACAGATATCCTTGACTACAGTAGTACCTTAACCATGCAACGTTAATAACTGCTTCTGTTTTTCATGCAACGCAGAGCAACACACACACACGCAAAAAAAAAAAATGAATGCATGGCACCAATATATACACAGCTTGCACTGATGGCGCAGTTGTCGCCACGCTGCAGACTAGTAGCAGGGCAAAGATCTTTGAGTTTGTCTAACTTGTCTGTCAGCCCCTGCTCTGACCTGCACTGTGGTCCGGTGCTCTGTCGTGGCGACCCTGATATCGCATACAAACAAAGATGCACACACATCCACAGCCGTACGATCTGCCAACATGGCACAAATCACAGACCTCAAAATCACAGTCGTTTCAGTCATCCTTGCTAATGTAGCGATGCTTCTTCGAAGCACAGTGCTAAGGAACGAGAGACCAAGCCTGACGATCGAGCTCCACATTTCTGTCGCCTAATAAATACCCCTTCCACGCGCAAGAGTTCCCTGTACAATTCCCTCGGGGAACAATGGGTCATTGCGGCTAGCAACTCCAAGAGGAACAAGAAAACCTTGGGCAGAGAGGGCTGCACCAGAGTGGAGTACTTCAGGTCGTACACCTTCCCCAACGCGACCGTCCAGTACCGCTCGCAACCCTCTCGCACCACTTCCACGAATTCCGGCTCCTCTTGGCACAGCCTTGCCCAGCCTCCGAGAGAAGTCACACCGTCGCCCGCTCTGGTGAGATAAGTGACGTCCTGGTCCAGAAACGATTCCTCCAGCACCGACCTCAGCCCCTGCGACACGGCTGTCTCTTCCAGGAAGAACTGGACCGCAGTCGAGATGGCGAAGCTCGTTGCGGGCACGTTTCGCCAGACAAGATCCCGGTTGTGCATCTCTCGAAACGACTTCTGCAGCCCCTCCCTCAGTGCCTTGATGACCATGCACCGGTCACCTGGAATGCTGTCGGGATGCCGGAAGAGCACGCCCACATCTCGTATGTCGTCCGGATCGCCCGGCTCGAACATGTAGCAGCTTGAACGCAACAGGAGGACCCTGCTTCGAGTGTGCTTCTCCCACCGACTCCAGCAGAACAGGTTTGAACTGGGGTGACGACTCGTCACCTCGTCGACAGCCCGTGACAGCTGCTTTTCCCTCCTGCCGTCCAGCCCAAAGGTCAGTTTCAAGACTAGAAGCAACAAAGCCGCGCCTCTCATTTCACAGATGGGAGAAAACAAGGGCACTGTGTGTGCTGCTCGCTTGGGAGGTGCCTCCCAGCTGCCCTCTATGCCAGGATAGATGCACAGAACCTCCTGACAAACACTCACGAGATCTAAAGGAAGGTTGAGATCCGCTACAAGGCGCATGACAATGGGAAGAATTGGTGGCTGCTGGAGCTCGTCACGAACGTTGAGGAAGTGAGCCAAATGTGCTGCCTGCAATGCGAGCTCGTCGATGGTGGGCATGACTAGGCGCACAAAAGTGCGCCACTGATGTCCCCACAGTTTGGCATCACTGGGCAGCAGTTTCATCACGTGCAGGTACGGCAGGTGTCCGTCCCGAGCCCACCTCAAGATGTCCGTCAAGAGGATGGGCTCACCGAGAATCAAAACGGCCAAGTAAAGAATGCACAGAAGCCGCTGCAGAGTCACCACTGTGACCTCGCTCTCGCGGCTCACTTTCCTGTCATGCACGTCGACGCCGCACCTAGCCTGGCGTTCGAGGTACTCTCTGGCCACTCTCGACCTCAGGTCTCCCCACTCGTCGTCAGAGGCCTCTCCCGCCGACAAAGCTGCGGCCTCTTCTCTGAAGACATCCTCGCACTCCGAGTCGAGGTTGGGCGCAGTCACGGTGGTGCGGCGATTTTTCAGCTGCTTGCGGCGGCGAGCCGACCTGGGTGTCAGGCGCGTCCGCACACCCGAGCCAAAGAGCGCCCTCTGCGCCTGCTTTCGCTTGCGCTCTCCACACTCGGTCGAGGTGAGGAGCTCCTCGACCGTCCGCAGGTCGCTCCAGCGGTTCACGGCGCCGATGTGCGGCGGCCTTTCTTCGTCTTCCACGCGGCTGACGGCCTCCAGCCTGACCAGGTAGTCCATCCAGAGGCGGCACACTACGCCGCGGAGCTCGGATGAAGCGCCCAGCGATACGAGCGCGTCCACTTGGCGCGCAAGGACGATGTTGAACAGCTCGTTGGTCGTGTAGAGACGCTTGTTGTCCTGCGGCGTGTCGCCCAGCTCCTTGCGCGCCTGCCTCGGCGACGAGCGGCCGACGTGCGTTGTTGGGGGCAGGCCTTCGTCGTCGAGCTGTTCGAGGCGCACCTCTTGGCTCTGTGTGTTGCATTCGGAGCAGTAGTAGAGGCCCGAGACCTCCTCGAAGTCCTCGCCGCCGCACGACGCGCACACAACCATCGGGATATTCCTGACGACGATTACGCGCAGTCACACAAAAGAACGTTCGCAACGGCGTTATGACGCTTCACGGGATTGGAAAGGAGACGCGGCCACACCACACACGCTTTGTAGTGATATTCATGGCAGCATCTGCACGTGACATTACAAGAACTCGCCTCTACCGGTGTTAAGCCGGCAGCATAGAGACGTTTCCACTTCACACGCTTCACGTAGTCGCAAACAGCTCGATGTCAACAACACACACCTGGGTGGGCCATGCGTTGGATGCATGTGTGCACGCGCCTTGATTCCACAGCGCCGATTATGTGGGTTGCGCACAGCGCAAATGTTCTCCCAGCACTCCACTGAAACACAGTCGGCTTGGCATACCTACAAAACGTAGAAGGTAACGCTTACTTATCTGAAAACAAAGAGACGAAACGGCCGCGGCTCACATGGAATCACACCGCAAAAACGCAGCAAGCGCGCGAACCGCGCTATGCAATTAGGCTATGGATTGATTCGGCTAGGTTCGGCTTCTAGTCGACTTTCGCAGTAGGTTCATAATTTTTTATTTTAAAATATAATACACATATTTTACCTTTCACAACGTTGAGTTTAGTAATTCAAAATAAGCCAAAGTTGTTATAGATATGTCTTACAAACTTACAAAAATGAGTGACAAATTTAAACTGATCAAAAACAAAACAGACATGTGACGTAGAAGCAGCACCACGTGATACATTGCGTGCCAGCCATGGAGTTTTTTTACCTCCATGGTGCCAGCCATGTGATGGCTGTGCGCCTGCCGATGTGTGGATTCAAAACATCGAGGCAGCATTTCACCTGCTGTTGTTTGTTGTGCGTACTCGCCCCTTTTTTTCTATGCTTCATCGGCCGCCAACTACAGTGACGTGCAGCAGCGTAAACTTTTGTTCTGTACTTCAGCGAAAGCTCTGGAGCGGCGTCCCGCGCAACGAAAACCGCGTCCACTCTCGTGTGGTATTCGTACCCTCATAGCAGTACTCTGCTTGTCGGTGCGAGTTAACTTTTCCAAACTCCCTTTCTTTTTTTTTCTTTCTCAGTCAGCCCTCAATACTGTCGACAACTTGTTAAGCATCAGACTATCGCAGCCAGGCCATGTCGAATTCTCAAAGGATGAAAAACACGACGTTTCGGTACCTCAGGTCGGCTGATCAAACGAGGGCTTAAAAAGGCAAACTGAAACTCGCCCGCAGTCACACCTGATGAAGGAACAGAGTAGGTTCCGAAACGTCGTGTTATTTCATTCTTGGTTGGCGTTCTTGTTTCACTTAAATCGGATATGGTTTCTTCTAGTTTCCAAGTACTGCTGATGCATTTGCTTAGAAGGATAGACATTTGGGCAAGTTGATATGATGTCAGAAACAACTGGCTAGCTTAATCTCGACCTAGTGGTCCAAGCTAGAGAGTTAGCAACTGTTCAGACATGTTCATTAGTAGCATGCCGGTTTCTTTCTTTCTTCCATGCAAACATGTGACTAATTAAATTCGCTGTCATTTTCATCACTGAAAGGCGTTGTGAGTCGTGACACACTGGCTTCATAAAGTGAGCTGCAAACGTTCAGTGTGCCTTAGAAAACTTGTGTTGATTCTTGTGAACATGCCTTCACCGTTATCGAATTTTCAATGGGTCACAATGTGTTGTTTAATTGTGCTGACTAGTTGTAGTTGCTTGTAAAACAAAGTTTTTACGACTTTTCAGATTGTTCTCTAACGCGTCATACCGTGTTCGAAAAAGGAGGCTTGCCAGTTTGTGAAGTACTTCATGTCGTTCGGGTTGCTGTTGTAACCAAGAACCGTGGGTCTGCTCGGAAGTTGTGGCCGCCTTGCCAGGTCACAACCCTCAGACTTTTTAAACCTGCAGAATCTTGCCTCGGTTAGGTTTAACACACTGCCTTTCAAATGGCAGCCTTAACGCCGTTATCCCCAGTGCCATCAGCTGTGCATTGGTTCTCCAGTAGATGCAAGCTTTCCCCTGGCCTGGTGCTTACAAAAAATACCCGCTTTAGTGGCTCAGTGGATTTGGTGTTCGACTGCTAATCTCAAGGTCGCGGGATCTAATCCTGGCCACTGCGGCTGCATACTGGAGGGAGTATGCAAAAACACCCGTGTGCTGTGCAATATTGGTGCACGTTAAAGAATCTCAGGTGGTCGAAATTCACTTGGAGCCCCTACTATGGCGCCCCTACTATGGCGCCCTTCATAGACTATGCTCAGCATCGGGAGATTAAACTACATAATTTAAAATTATTTAGAATTTGCTTGGAAAATATTGATTATTAATTACCTTGTCCAGACCAAAGATATGATAGTCATGCCATTGTTTGGGCAGCTGCCCTTGTACAATTAAAAATCAAATCATCGTCAATACAGCTCAGATGCATTTTCTGCTTGAATGGTAAGCCTCAGTCATGCTAAGTGTGCTTGTTGTGGTCTGGCATGTGAATTTATCGTGCCTGTTCCAACAATGGCTTCATCGAAAGCTGCAACTAGTATTGGCAAACCGGGCTTTTGCCGAAGCCATTGCAAGTCTGGTTCAGGCTAGTTGATAAATGATCATATTGAATGTGCGATGCAAAACAACCACAGATAGAACAACAGAAATGACATGTTTTTAGGCAGTATACTCCGTTTCATACATAGCAGGCGACGCTGCAGAGGTTGCTGAAGTAGTGCATCCATGAAACTATATTACTCCGCCCCCTATCATTCGTTCTTCTCGAAACTCCGGTCACTGTTAGGATGAATACAAAGAGGGGTATAAAATGATGTAGTAGCATTGAAAATGACAGTCGAAGCTGTGAGGCGCTCAGTGTTCGGGCACTCTGGTCATAACTTTCGCGGAGTGTGAACTACTTTTTGGGTGCGGATTGAATAGAAGCAATTCGCCCTACCAACCGCGTATCCTACTGCCACGTGTACTTTTTCCTTCTCGAAATCTCGACAAGTCGCAGGTCGAAAATGTGGCAAGAGGTAAAACGAAGTCCAGGAGGTGCACGGCACTTAAGATCTGTTGCTACGAAATATGTTTGTGTTCGCTCTGGTTGTATGGCGAACTACTTTTTGCGTGCGGACTTAGCCTGCACGAACAGGCGCGCTAGCTTTGGCAGCGTTGCCTGCTATGTAGGAAACGGAGTATAGTTGATGTCTTTCACATGCTCTGGCACTGTTTGGTTCATGCTGTCAAGTGAATAAGACAAGCTGCTGGCATGAATCTTTTGCCTAGTGCCGTTCGTTCAATGAGTGGGCAGCTTCTAGAGCTGCTCTTACCCGTCTGGGTAATTTCTGGAGTGCCTGGCTGGTGGAGCCCATTGGCACTGCTGCCTCTGTCCTTCGCACAGCAGCTCTTGTCACATCTTTCAGAGTCACATCCACGACCTGGGGTGAACGGCTGATGGGCCTGATGGACGAGGGCGTGCAGATCGGCTGCCAGAGCACCGTCAAGGTAAGCTGGGCGGAACACTGGCCTCCTTGAACAGTTCAGGCTCAGCATTTTGGAGCCAAAGGGTTGACTCCTCATAGTGGTGGAGGCATATTTCGCCAAGGAGGAATGTCGGCTGTCCACTGAAATGCATTTAATCGTACTTTCAGTCAAGGTGCGCGATCACCTGCTTTTGTGCAGAACTGATGTGACAGTATCTTGGGTTGCTTTTTGGCCTTTGCTGGCTTGCTAAGCTCTGTGGTCTGTGGAGTTAGGATCTTTGTTGCTTGAACATGGTAATCGGTCAGTATAGTAGCCCTTTAAGGGAGTGTAAACACCTAATATTAGTTGCCTGATTTCTTCTTTCAAATAATTCCTTAGACGTGGTATTCACCTACCACGTCTCTTTTCCACGTTTTTTTCTCTCGTGCAGTTTCGGTTTCATCAACCAAATGGTGGCTGGTACATATAGTTGGCCTTTTGGTCACATGAGGCACGAAAAAAAAACTGATATAAACACTGATACACAGTTTTAAATTCACTGCAACACATAAAAAAGCCTGCTTTGAGAGCTGGATTGGCAACGATGTATCAGCAGGCATATGCCTTTTTTTTTCTTTGTGCCTCGCGTTACCTAGAGACCAACTGCAGGTCACAGACATCATTCAGGTGACGAAACCAGAACAGCGGGAAGAAGAAATTCAATTATAATTTACTATCAGTTGTGGATGAATATCACAAGGGGAGCTATGTATATTAATGTCAACTGTATCATTTCAAAGAAGTAAACATGCAAGTGAAATTTGGTGCCTGTAATCCTTAAAGGTGCACTGAAGAGGAATCTGAACTCATCTTTTTGCCGCAGGAACTCAATCTGCACGTTCCGAGCATTCTTAGAAACTTCAATTTATTCCCCTGTGTGGCTGATTTTCCTAATTAAATCGAATTAACGTCCGGCTTCCACCTTTTTTTTTTTTTAATTCTGCCTCATACGGTGGGCGGAGTTGACCAACGTGTGGAGCGCCTTTCACCCAGTCCCGTGGCGGCTTGCCGCTCTGCCATCGGCGGAGTAATGCGTAGTAATCCGTAGTAGCAAATAGTCCGCGCGTATTTTTATTTCTGCGGGCTTATTTTGCGGCTATATTATCTGCGAATGAAACTATTTATTCACAGAAACCTAAAAAACAAAATAAAGCGAAAGCAAAGCCTCCACGGAGCTGGCTGCAAGGCACTCCACGCGTTGGTTGACTCCGCCCACCGTACGAGAGAGAATTAAAAAAAGAAGGCGGGAGCCGGACGTTAATTCGATTTAATTAGGAAAATCAGCCACACAGGGCAACAAATCAAAGTTTCTAAGAATGCTAGGAATGTGTAGATCGAGTTCCCGCGGCAAAAAGACGAGTTCAGAATCCTCTTCAGTGCACCTTTAAGGCTTGGCAGCTTTGGGCTTTGGAAACAAAGGGAAGATGATAAGGATACGTTTTTCACATGACGTTTATTGAAATTTGACATATATAGATAGCAATGCTTATGTTGGGTAAATAAGTGCCATAGTGTGGCTTTCTGCTTTTCAAGCTGTAGGAAGTGCCAGTCTCATAATGCTGTCTGAGCTTTAACTGAATAATTAGGCAAGTTCTGAAGGAGTTTTATGTTGTCTTCACAAAGCCCTGTTCTTTGCAGTTGAGCTGTTTGTTTATCCTTGTGGCCTCAGCAGCCCTAGAGAAGAAGTGAAGAAACTTTGCTCGTTGCGTTGACTTGGTCTCCATGTATGCAGAAGAAAAAATACGAAACATAAAAGTAATACAAATAAAATCTGTCTTAATACACTCCCAACTGGCATGAGCCACGACCCATTTAGAAGATAATAGTGTGGTTTATTATTCTTCATTCAAGGATAGTGGAATATTGAAAAAAAATATGTGAAGCTCCGTAAGCGCTCACAGTGTGTGTGTGAATGTGCGTGTGAGATTGCTGGAGAGTCTATACTGCCGGCTATATAAAATTATGTTGCTCTTTTGCTGTTTGAGATAAATAGCTTTTTTTTTTAGACATGCACAAAATCCATGCGTATTGATATGTACGAATGATCCCGTGAATATGAGCTCTTCATTTGAATTGTAAAGTTCTTAACTGTCTTTGACCAGATTGTAGTTTGCTGGTATACATGAGAAGTTGAGTTGCAGTTTGGAGAAAAAGCAATGATTCCAGAAAGACTTTGTCCAGAGTAGCAGCTGAAATCATTTGAGTACTGTATAGTTCATCATGTCAGCCTCTGTCCTTAGTGACCGAAGGTCGCATTGGCCTAGAAAAGCCTAATAATCCTAATAAGCATTTGGCGGTCTTGTCGTAGAACAAAGTGTTTTGAAGAATGCTTTGCTGTCTTCATCTTGCATCTTAAATTGTGCACTAGATCTGAGCATCCACTTGTGACTTGCCATTCCTTTTAACACCAGCTACGAGGCATGGCTGAGACAGGTGGCCATCGAACACCTTTTGTCTTATGCTAGATCAGAAGGCTCACTATTGTAAATGCTAACTGCATCAGCGGATTTCATTGGTAATGGTGTGCAAGCTTCCTGAAAGTTGATTTTTTGGTCTCTATAAATGCAGTCGATACACGAAACAAAATTGTGGTTGAGTGGTAGTGATTGTAGCGTTTGCCAAGTCGTGTGGCATATGCCTTCTCTGTCAGTCTGACAATCTTCACTACAGGTTCTCCTTACCAATAGAACCAAGCAGAGCCTGGGAATTCTACCATGTTTGACCATATAGGTGCACCGAACATGAAGCAACATGGCAACATGAAACAACAACATGGGCAGGCAACATGAAAAGCTGAAATGTAGCGGCAGTTACGAGCAGTGGTGGCTTCTCTGTGGTGCTTAAGTGCTTACAGGCGAAGCACCACCGCTATCAACAACAATGTTGATATCTTCAAGTATTTTGGGAGTCGCAGTTACATGTAATCTGCACTTGCATAAACATATTAATATTGTGTGCTCAACAGCTTCCGAATAACTTTACTTTCTGAGAAAAAAAATTAGAATATGCAACAAAAGATGTCAAATTAATAGCTTACAAAACATTCATCCGCACATCCTTGGAGTATGCTTGCGTTGTCTGGAACCCTCACCAAAAAGTTTTAAAAGATGAACTGGAATGAATTCAAAGAATGGCCGCTCGTTCTATTTTGTCAAGAAGGGACTCGGTGACGGAAATGCTAAAATCATGTGGGCGCAAGTCAGTTGCAAATCGAAGGCAAAAATCTAGACTGAAAGCTTTTCTTTCAAATAATTTCGGGGCATTTTAAGACAGAAATAGACAGATATGTTCAGTCCCTGGGGAAACTGAGCGCGAGAACAAACCACACTCGATCAGTCAAGCCTTACGACTCTCGTGTTGATGTTTTTCAGCGCTCTTTTTTTTCCTGATGTGATCGAAATTTGGAATGCTTTGACTGTTGAAGTTGTCGAGCAATCGGACGTGAAAAAGTTCGAACGTTCAATCGATATTTTGTGTCGAGGGTATCCAACTTGATGTTATGAGATGTGAATTTTGTCTGTTGTACATTGCATTGTACACCCTCCCTGTAATGACCCTCAAGCGAGGGTTAACAGTATCAATAAAATTTAAAAAATAAAAACTGCGCGTTAGCATTTGATGGAGCCTTCTTTGCGGGGATGCAGCATGAGGGGGAGAAGCGCTGAGGTTTCTTGGCGATGCGTATGGGCATTGGGGTGAAGTGTATATTATCTAGAGCGATGCACTCGCATACAAGCAGGTCGGGTCTGGGGAGTGGAGCACAAAAAAGCATAAACACTGCGACAATCAGGAGCTGCGGTGTCTTCCCCACAGTACTTAGGTGCAAAGGGGCCAAGCATTTGAAAATGACGATGAAGAGATTAAGGTTACTTTCGTCATTGCCGTCAACGGACCGGATGCGGTGCGAAGTTCTTTCCGCGCTTTAAACAGCGAAAGCGCAGCCTGAATTCTGCGAGCACTAGGAAAGGATCTGTTCAGATCTAGTGCCAAGAAATGCTTAACGACATTTTTAACGAGTGAAACTGCCAGTAATTATCTGTGTCCCGCATTTACAAATTACATTTCTTAAAATTAGCTGGTTTGGATATTAAGTTTTCCGAAATAATACGTTTTTCACCGCAGTTTTTTTAAAAGCTTATTAACTAGGCATCTGTACTAAGCACGAATGGAGAGACTGGCTTCAACGAGTGACGAGAGAATATTTAGGCGTGTTGAGTGGCTTGCCTTCAACATCCTCCTCGATCGTGACTTCCTTCCCAGTTTTAGTAATAGTTGCATTGTTGGATACAGAGAGGAAAGACAGCAACACTCTGACCAGGCTCATGAGAGAACTGACTGTGACACTGTAGAGAGAAAAGTAGGCTAAAAGTGCGTCTGGTGCTTCCATTCAGTCAGCCCTCAAGAAGGTGCTAAGTTGGTCCCGTAACATCGCTTCTCTCTTGAGACTTAGGTCGGAGCCTCACGCTTTTTCTCTTATAGTCTCCCAGCCAGGCAGATCTCTGTCGAAATGTTCACATTCCAATTGTTGGATTTTTGGGGTACCAAGGGTTTCACAAGCATTTGGCATGCGATAAAACACGTGTCTTGTGCGTTTGCATGAACCAGACGCCATGGTAAATTCAGCTTTCGTTCTGTTGTCAATGCAGATCGTGTGCTAAGGGGACTGTAGGTGTATCTACGTCTACTCATGTGCGATGTGACTCTGGTATTTTGTCGGGTTTCAGTCATTGACGTTGGAATGGAGGTGAATGACGCCATATTTGTTTGGACAACTTGAGTAATTGCTTAAGTGGGTCGAGCAAACGAGCACCATACTAAGATTTATTGATTTACTGTGTAGTGATCAATTCTTACAGAGCTCAACAAAAGCTCTTCGAGAAAATCCTGTAAGTTATAACTGTTTCTTAGTAAAATGAGAAACTGAAAGGTACTGGGAACAGAGCTAGCCTGACCACCGACTTTTGTGGTGGTGGTATTATCTTAAATTTTCTAGCGTGCAAAAATCAATTACTGTCCTTGTCTTCCTAGTGTGAATGCAGCTATTTTCGTAGATGCTCTTTGTGTTTAAATCAGTGGTGGTGTGCTAATGTCCTGGGTTCCTTGATGAGTAGCAGGTCATTGACATGGCTGCAAACAGTAATGTCATTTTTCTGCATCTGTCCTATCCATCATTGAGGTTTTCCTGGAGTGATGAGACTGGGAACTCTGTCTAGATGGCATGACCACAGCTGGCACAAGATGGAGCTATAATTGTAAATGATTGGGGGTGCTTTTGTGTTTTGTTTTGTTGTTTTTATTACACTATGCACAATGCATAAATACACTAAACGTACCCAAATGAAACAGTCCTGCAACATACTACCACCTGATCCTCCTTTCCGATCGTCGCATTATGCCTATTACACTCGCTCTCACACGCAAACCCAAAAAAACGTGTCATTACTTGTACCAGCCGAGACTCCTTTGATGCCTCCCCCTGAACCGTCCTGACCCACTCCTCATGCATTTCTGGAGGTGCTGCAAGCAGCTCCTGCCCAGTGGGCATTGAAACTCCCTTCGATGTCCTGCGGATGTTCAGGATGTCTGCAGGACGTCCAAGGGAGGTTTGCTGGTCATCAGGTGAATCGCATCCGTACCCAACCCCGTAACATTCAGCTCAGACGCAGCATAGACACCCTCAACGCTGACATACTCACTATTCTACCCTTGTCACAACTGATTGGAATTGCATATGCGATTTAATAAACTCTTCCCTTCATGCTAAATCGCCTTGGTTCCTCCTTGGTGCATACACTGACGCAGATGTAACGAGTCAGTCTGCCCTGAACACACTCAACAAAGTTGACCTACAACTCTCGATACACACCTCCACAGCCAAGCTATATGCAACGGCTCTTTTTTTCTTCCTCTTCCTCAACTCAGGGCCATCGACTCCAATGAGCCGCCATCCTGCCCCTTGGCTTTCCCCCACACAAGCCACAATGAACCCTTCCCAGCATCCTCCGATCTGCCCTCATTCCATCTCACATGGCGCCACATCTTCTTGGGGGCCGGTGCAAAGTCCACGCGCACCTCCATGAACCCTTGCCTCCGGACACCACCACCATTACATGGTATGTTTACGTAGTATGCTACTCCACTCATGGCTGCACCTCTTGCGTGACAATGTTCCCCCCTCCGCGGCCCTTCCATCACCTACACTGCTGGCTCCTACTCCCATCCTACTTCCCCCCTTAGCCCTTGAACTGGTGGCAATTGTTCTAATGCTACTCCTTCACTTGCCCTGGTATTGTATCTGCTCGAACTCCATGGATGCAATTCAGGGACTTCGTGAAAACCGACTTCCCGCAGATCCTTATGAAAGCATTCCTGACGCTCTCAACCTCCTCTCCCCTGCTGCAGTCACTGTGGTGGGTGTGGAAGGTGGTGCTGAACTGGGGGAGTTGGAGTGGCTTCATAGTTGGAATTCCGCCTTATGTACACTCGGCGTCAATATTAAATGGAAGGCGACTTTATCAAAACAATTTAATTTCTTTAAATCTAAAACATAATGGTCCTTCTTTGTTGGTGCACAGTGCAATTCGCAAAATCACAATTGGGCTGCACATATGTGTTCAAGGATGCATGAATTGGGGGGGAAATGATAACTTTTTTCGTTAATATTGCCTTCCATTTACTTTTGATGGCACCTGTACATTGTTTTTTGCATGGTTTGTATAATCTGGCTTATCAGTGTGACGTTGGAATGGTCATGCCTGTTCCTATACTTTTTTTTTGTGGATTGGTGCGTAACAAAGCAGATGCCTTACAAAGTGCAAGTAAGTGCTGTAGTGTTGAACGTAAATCTGCATTAGTTCCTTGCAGTTTTTTTTTAATTCAAGATGTCTGCCTTTAGGCATAATTAGAAAGGGAGAGAAAGTTACAAGAAGGAATGTAAACAAGCCTCGCTTAAAAATTGGCAAAAGTTCTCGATAGAGCAATTATCATGTTCCTTAGGAAGCATCGTCTCACGGAAGCTGTGGCCGGGCAAGTCCACAGCAAGTGTTTTTCGTCACACTGGTGCGGCGCAGCACCACAGTGGGGACACTTGTCTGTCACTTGAAAACGTGTGTCACGCCACCGATGACGCACAGAAGGAGTCAGAGCCGCTCCTGCCCGAATCTGGCGCACAGATACCTCCTCCTCCCGAGTGAGACTCCGGGGGAGAGGGTACGAACACGGAGGAATTAGAGCGCGTGTTCGCTGACGCAAAGACTGTTTCTTGGAAATGTGGGACAGGAACGGATCTGAGGGAAGAGGGGAAGGTGGCGGGATGACTGATGTGTCAAGGTGTGTCATTTCGTCCACATGAATATTAAGTTGATCGTCAGCATGGCCGCGAATCCAGTGTATACGCACAGGACAGGGGTATTTTGTGCAAAGTTGGTGAATGGATTGTGTAACTTGGAATGTGCGCCGGACAGCGTTGAGCTGCTTAAGGGCGGCAAGGCAGTCGGTGTAAATGTGAACATTACCGAAAGTTCCTTGCAGTTATGCAAGCAATCTAGAAGGTGGCACTTTCTTGCGGTAGATACTATGTTGGCCGAACTCACCGTTGCCTACGTGTCTGTTTATTTTAACATATAAATTCTTTATTGCCAACAGCACTTCTTCATTTACCTAAACACTGCTCAAAGTGAAAATGTCAACCGCTCTTCCACGAAACTGCGGTGCTTGTCAAGGCATGTAACCAATGCATGAGAGAAAGATAGAGGCTTACTTCATAACTTAAGGTGGTGGCAGCTGCAGGAGTGATACCTCTGTTGCTTTGACCAAGAAAGAGCTTGAGTACCTTGAACCAGTGGTGAACCAGTCTATCCGAAAAGTATTTTTTTTGTGTGTATGTTCATTTTTTTTTATCTAACCTTATTACACATCCTTTTGTGCCCAAATTTTTTCATTCTTTTTCAAGCTCTACATATTTCTCTAGGTGTATGTTCAGTTAAGATGCATATTTTGTTGCCTGTACAGCAAAGAAACGAGTTGCGAGAGACAGTGCCCGTGTGTCTGTGCGTTGTTCTTTCCTTACAAGCTTGTCTGTGTGCACTTAATGCTAGCTATGAAACTGTGGTGTGGGTCACGCAGGGATCACTGGAAATCGGCTGGTTGACCAGCTTGCCCGTGAAATAAGTCACCAGGCTCCGGCGATCCCTTGGCCTTCCATCCCATGACACATGACTGCATACAGGATGACCCTTAAGCTACACTAATAGCTACTGTGGCACTCATTACAGAGAGCTTTCCCATCCCACTCTTCTCAAACCACTGCACAGGTGCACACCTTCCATCATGCAGCTGAATACCTCCATCACTCTGATGCATCTGCACCTCTGCTGTTACTCCTCTGATCCCTCCTGTCCCAATGGCTCCTCTCAGTATGCAGATGTGGAGCACACCATTTTCTCCAGTCTCACTGCTCTACAATCCACCCATTACACACTAAACCCGTTCATTCCCACTGACGGGTGTGGCCGTCTGCAGGCCTCGCTGACCAGCTGGACAAGGTCTTTCTGGTGGACGATCGCCTCTGGATCTTAGTTTGACCACAAGGTAAAAGTCCTTTCTCTCTCTCTCTCGCAGTTGAGATGGAGCGGATGGAGTTGGCTAGAAGAAACACGGCGTTGAAGGAGGAGCAGCCCAATGCTTTGGACCAGATCCTCAAGGTCAGCTCAGTTTGTATACTGGAATGGTGCTTACGGATGCGGAGTGGATCCGTTTCAAGTAAATGAGTTGGGATTAGCATGCACTGGATGGCAGTCTTTCTCTGCAACCTCTGAAAGTTTTCCTCTGCAACCATGACCTGCACTCTTGTGGGCGACAGTTGGAGTTTACCTCCCTGGTTAGAGGCTCAGGTGTCTGCGTGTGCATCTAGCTGGGAAGGGTTGCACAGCAGGCAGCTTATGCCCAAGGGTTCCAGTACGGTTGATTGCCCTGAGGTCTTTGGAAATGCACACTATCATGGGAACTCGTTGGAGTTTGTCCTCCTTACGAAATGTGCGTGGCAAAGCTGACCCAAAAAGAACAGCTGGTTGGCCTTGGCGAGCTTTGTTTAACCCTTTGACTGTCAAATATTCTCGAAAAAAATTTGCCCCCAGCAGAAAGTGAACATCATTCACTGAGAGGAGAGGAAAGGCACGCCAAGTGTGCGAGGCACTCGATCTCCATGGGTTTTGCATTGCAAGGAGCAAGAGGCTGCAAGGAGAGGAAGGACGCCGGCATTTGAGCAATGGTCTCGTCCAAAGTGTGCTTGCATTTGGCATATTGTGTCCAACCCACGCACATTAGAAATCTACTTTGATAAATACCATGTCATAATAGATTACCCCGCCTCTCACTTGTTCATACACTTGACCCACCGCAGTGGCTCAGGTGGTTTGGGCACTCGGCAGCTGAGTCGAACAACATGGGTTCAGTCCGGCGATAGCACCCACATTTGGATGGAGTTGAAATGCATGATACCTGTATGCGCAATTTCAGTGCACTTTAAAGAGCCCCAGGTGATTTGAATCAATCTGGAGCGCTCCACTACAGTGTCCCTCGTGATCCATGTATCACTTCGGGATGTTCAACGCCACATACATGTACAATACATTCATTTGAAAGTAGGTAAGGAATCCTCAGGATGTATTTTATTTTTTCAGATGAAATAGACTATGAAATGGTGTCTTTGTATGGCATGTATACTAAAATTAATGTCAATGGGGAGTTATGCGCAGTGATTCTCCAAGCTGGCTTAGAGAACAATGCGGATCTCTCTGTTTTATAGAACTTGGCACCTGCAGTTGGTAGACTTCATTGCCACAGCAAGTGAGTGCAGTGTAAGCCATGGTTTCTTTCGCACAGCAGGCTACTCACCTGCCTCCCTGCAGTGGGCTTAATGAGGCGCACTGGGACAGTGTACGATCCAGATTTTTATGGAAGTTCGAACTGAGGCAGTCTCCATTCAAAGCTCCACAAAAAAAAGTGCCTGGCTCACCAACGGTTGGGTACTTTGGTCTTGTTGCAAGTTGGATTGCTTGTTGCAACCGGACTTGTTGCAATGTTTTTAGTGCACTAGGACTAAGGCTCCTACTCAGCTGAAAAGTCAGTCGGTTTGTACGGTCCCCAGTCTGGCCTTGTTGAACTCATTTATTTATTTATTTATTTCATAAATACTGCCGACTGCCCTTTGGCGGTCAAGGCAGGAGTGCACAAAGAAAAAAAGAAAAAAAAATTACAAAGTAGCAACAACCAAATAACAGTGTCAAAGGGCGATTACAGTACGAGAACAAAATTCAATAAGACCAACGGGAAGCAAAAAAGTACAGGCAAATCATCCGACGTCAAACAGACTAAGTGAACAGAATAAAAACAAGGAAATCGAAATACACTGTGTACTAGACGCGCTACTGCGATACATGAGACGAAACAGCAGACAAGAAAGATTCTGAAGATACCAGGTTGGTGATATACAGGTTGGTGACATGTAGACAAAGGTAGGATTCTGAAGTCATGAGGATGGAAAGCAGAAAGAAAATGGGCCCAGCTCACTTTTGGGACCGAGGGGCAGAGGACAGCTCGTGGCCAAAGCTGTCTGCCACCGCATGGCCTCCTCCTGTGTAACTCTTTTCCTCATTTCTTGCTTTTTCATTTCTTTAAGCCATTACAAGTACTGTAAAGACCTGAATATAATACAAGGTGAAGTTTTAGAGACGCGAAATGGAAAAAAAAAGTTTCACCAGCGTATGATACGAGTGACGCAAGCTCATGGAAGACATTTATTCAAATCGCATCCCGCACTTCACTTGAATTACTTTCTTCTTCAGTAGCGCTTTCTTCGGACATTTCTTTGTCCGACAAAATCATCACAAATGTACTCGTCGCCCGTGCCATCGAGGGTGTTCGAGATGCCGCACTTCTTAAGCCCGCTCCAGCCGCCCGGTTGGCATCAGTCACTGCAGGCTCACCTGAGCACATCCACTCTGCGTAGCACCACTTGAACGGTTTGTTTGCACAACCATCAACCCGCGGCGAAAGCGTTGTCGCGTTTCGCTGCACACGAAAAGGGCTTCTCTCTGTCGTGGCCATCCACGAATGCTTCCTTTGACAACACCAAACTGCCTCCCGGCCGCACCGTTGCCGATGTTCTCCGCAGCTAAAATCACTTTTATCTTGAAAGTAGCCGAATACTGTTTTCGAGACCGTGTCATTGTGCTCCCCAAAACAATATCCACTTCACGAAGCGTGCCTTACATGCGAGCACGTGCATTGTCAACAGGCACATGGCACACCGCGACCCCCCGGTGCACCCAACGGATCAACAAAGAAACGATGCCGTGACGTCGTTTGTCAAGAGTAAAGAAGCCAAGCCGTAGCCACGCCGCAAAAACGAAACCAAAACTTCGAGCAACTTTGTAAATTTTTGCTCGGATCCGCAAATAGTATAAGGCGGAAATTTAGGATGCTAACTATGGGAAAAAAACCTCGTATTATACGCGGGTTTTTACGGTACTTAGCCATCCCCATTGCATGCTCATGGTACACACTTTTTTTTTTGTCGACTGGTTTTCTACCTGCCTAATGCAGAGGGTATAGCTATTGCCGTTTTCAGATCATACCTGTGTTTCAGTCATCAAACTCATGGTGCAGCAGTCTATTTAAACAGAAATGAGTATATTGTTGGGTTGCTGGTATGACTCAAGAGCGACAGACCGAGATCTATGAATCTTGAACAGAGACTGAGTTTGTTCGTGTGCGGTTCTCAGCGCCCTGGACCTCCTTGCCCTCTCTCACGGTGAAAGAGAAACACACACACCACCCCCACAGCCGACAGACTTCGCCGGATTCGTGGCTTCGGTGACTTCAGGCTACAGTTACGAGTGGTCAGACAAACCACCACATAGCTGACAGCGAGCGGTGCACCGATAGCCCGCTGACAAAGGAC
Source organism: Amblyomma mixtum (assembly GCF_055824585.1). Taxonomy (NCBI): domain Eukaryota; kingdom Metazoa; phylum Arthropoda; class Arachnida; order Ixodida; family Ixodidae; genus Amblyomma; species Amblyomma mixtum. The sequence continues at coordinate 185,058,418 of NC_143013.1, forward strand.
ACATGATATCTGAAGCAGAATTGAAAACAGACTTGTAATACAGTTAACATGATCATGAAGTCTGAAGCAACAACATATGTAGAAGCCTAGATCTCGAGTGTTCATCGCTTTCTTCTATCGTCACCGAGGGAGTAGCAGAAATCATAAGGGAGACGCTTCATACTATAATATGGACATGGTATATTTGCTGATGCTAGGAATGGGCAATAATTCCTTATGCATCACGAACAAGTTACAGTGGAGCAAAGAGGGCACACCACTTGGACTAAGGTTTGCAATGGATGGATGGATGGATGGATGGATAGGAGCGCCCCCTTTGAAACGGGGTGGTGGCAATTGCCACCATGCTCAGCTTTTCTTTATTTATTATTTTTTTTGTTTACTGTGTTGGCAATTCTCATTAAGATTCTCCATCAACTTTGCCTACGGTTTCCTACTATTCTAACCTTATGCCACATCTCTGCTTTTCAACCACCAATCCTCCAATCGCTTTTTGCTGACTTCCACTGCAGATTTATTTACATGACCATTGTTATCTTTAAACCCTAGGGCCTCAGAAAGAGTGACTGTGCCTGCATCGACATCCGGATGGATACCATCACATTTGCAAGTTTACATATTGTCATGCCACCTGTGAGCAGGCAGGCAAACTAAAAACTGGATTGTACTGCAGATGAGCGACGACATAGTTGCACGCCCCAGGTCTTATGCTGCCCGTAGTGTAGTGCATGTTGTACCGACTACTAGAGTACAAAGTCTTTGATGTGCCACTCAAAGAAAGGGCAGAAAAATGTCGTATTTGGGAAAGAGTAGAAGCTGTAGTTGTTAGATGTTTTAAAAACACAACTCAGGATTAAAAGTATGAAGGCATTTGTCCACACTGCCATATCCTGGGAAACATCAGTCAGCATTTGATGACATTCACCCTAAATAATTGATGGGATGATCTCCTTTTCTGCTACTGTTTGTTCGCTCCAGTTGTTTTCTTATTTTCGTTGTCCTTAGTGCAGAAGAGCAGCAGTTAAAAGCGTGGTTTGTAGGTCACATTGGTGGATAACTTTGAGTTGGGGGGGGGGGGGGGGGTGGGGTGGGCCTTTTGTGCAGCACAATGACACAGGCAGTAATGTCATTTCAGGCTTCATTATCAAAGGCTGCTTTGTCATTTGCCATTAAGCAGCCTATGAAGAACCAACATAGAGTAGTGCCCCTGGACCACTGTCGGATTTCAGAATTCAGGTCCAGCTTCCATCAACATTGATGGCTTTCATAGCAAGAAAAGCTGAGAGAAGGACACTGAGAATGCACTTGAACTGCTACACCCTGCTAGGGCTGCTCAGTAGGCATGGTTCTGAAAAGGATCTTTTCTGTGTAAAGGACATTGCTGCAGGTAGTGGAATAGGATGCGCGGGTAAAATTACGCATTTGCTGCTTCAAGCAGTGGACTGCATATTCCAGGAGATTTAGTGAGACAAAAATGAACACAAGGTGGCACTCCCGACCGTAAGGCTTCTCAGAGTCTCTATTTTATTCGGAATGTTTCCTTACAGAAGCGCCTTTGGAGGCATGACAAAGGCAGTAGATGTGCCCCCCCCCCTCGGATGCGACAGACTCGCAGCCACGTAATACAAGGTCAGTAATGCGCTACGAAACTAGCACACCGATGTGACGTAACGCATGTATACAGGTACAGTCTTTGTCAAAAGTAACCAGGCTCTGTGGTTTGCTTCTTGTTCATATACCACAGCCCTCACGGCTTCTCTAAACATCAAGAAGTTCTTCGAAGGTGAGGACAGGGGTTCTCCTTACCTTAGTGAGATTTAGAGCTTCAGGGCTGGCATAATAGCTTCAATCTACGACTGAGAAGAAAAACATGCATCCTGTCTACTTTTGACAAAGGCTGTACTTCAAACAATAGGTAGGGATTTAAAGCGTTGCAAAATGAATGCAACACACACTACCAGTCATCAAAGCACATATCTTGTTTTCAAATTTCGCAGTGAACGTAAGGACTCTGAGTAAAAACAGTAATTGATGCTTGGTCTCCTCTCTGCAATTGTAACCATCAGTTTTAATGCCGCTTATAGGGAGCTGCTGTCCGCTGTGAAATCAGGTTGAACTAGATCGTGGATGAATGTTTATTTCCAGAAATTGATCGGCTTGCGCTGTTTTGATGTCGGCACCATAGTGCAGTTTTCGCAGTGCTCAGTTGCACTGACCTTGTCATCGCGTATTGCAGCAACACTGTGGGGCTAAGGTCTCGCAGATAACTTTGGTGATTGGGCTCTCAGGCGGGGTCTCATGGAGTGGCAAAAAAAAAAAAAATATGCCGAAGAAACATATTCCATATCTTCTAGAATGGGCTCCTGTAACACAAGTCAAGTGAGCGTGTTTCACTGTTTGTTTGCATAGTGTGGGACCTCACAGTGCGTGGACACCATTTCAGAATGCCGAGATCATAATGTTATTTAAGGGGGGATGTGGGGATCAAATTGCAAAAATTGCGAAAAAAGTTGATTTTTGAAAAGTACACTTTTTGGCATCTCCAACACTGTTTCTATGTTGTAGTGAAATATTTCACCCAAAAATAAACTTTTAGCACTCCAAATAAATATATTTGTTCGCATCTACACATAGACAGTGTGTGCTAGCTTAGAACTTTCAGGCTTGTTTTTTGGAAAGTTTCTTTTGAGCTTTTATTTTTATTTTATTTGGGAATTCTGCAGAGTCGCCTGACTCCAAGCAGGAGTGGACACAAAAAACAAATACAAGAATCAAGAATACACGAATACAGGAAACAATACAAGAATACAAGTACAACTTCACTCCAGCATTTTCAGGTTTGTAACGAACTCTTGCGCACTGGGACTGTCGACAATATTCCTAGGTAATTTATTCCAAGCGTGTATGGTTCTCGGAAAAAATGAATACTTAAAGGTATTGTTTAGGTGGCTATATTCATGAATCATTTTCCATTATCAAAACGCAAGCTTGTGCGTAGAGTGTGTGGGGTAATGAAATTATGATTGTTATGTATTAAATACAAGTATTTTAATCTGCATTCGGAACGCATCGCTCGTAGTGTGTCGAGACCAAGATAATCAATCATTGCTGTCACGCTGTCAGTGCGTTTATATTTATTGCAAATGAATCTGGGCGCGGTTCTTTGAACGCTTTCTAATTTGGAAATATTTTTCTTTGTATAAGGGTCCCATAGACACGAGGCATACTCCAGACATGGCCGGACCAATGCTTTATAGGCTGCTAGTTTCATGTGCATGGGGGAGCTTTTGAAAGCTTGCGTCTAATAAACCTTGCTAATAAACCTTAATGCCTTGCTCGTGGAACGTGTAGCACAGCAATGGGTGCATGGATTTTTACCCCATTTGTTTTGTTGTGATCACTGAAATGTGATCTGTGTCGAGACAGTCTCAGATTTATCATTTATGCTTGCATCTTTTTATTACATGGTAATTAGAGCATGGTACATTCTAGACATAAAAGAATGTGCATATTGTGTCCTTTAAAAAAAAAGAGCAGAGAAATTTAAAAAAAAATTAAGAGAGTCTTGATTTGCACCACACTTCTTAGTATATATTAAAAGCATTTAAAGACCTGTAGCCTGTTTTTTTTTTTCATGCTAGGCTTTCCATAAGCAAGCAACAAGGGAACAACATATAAACAATGATAACAGGGAACCTACCAAAGCTGTCATTGTGAAACTTTATGTCTGATTGTTTGATGCTGTTTTAAGCCAGTCTGCCAAATTTCATCACCCTAAGTCAAAAAATAGAAAAGTTGTCTTTGATCCCCTCATCCCCCCTATAGAGTTTAACGTGCTCCAGAAGCGCTCACATTAGGTTGATGGTGTTGTGGGGATCCGCGTTGCCCCCCCTCGCTCGCCTGAGGCATCTTCCCCTCTCTCTTGTGACAGCTCTTCCGCTACTCCGAGCGGAAGCGGAGGAAGAGGCGCCCGCGTCTACGCGTCGTCATGTGGGCAGCCCTGCTTTCCTCCTCGAGTCGTCAACCCCAGAAGAGAGTTGAGAGCGGGATGTCGGAGACAGCGGACACAACACTTAGGCGGCCCATGTGACCCGAACCGTTCTCCTGTGCCTGTTTACCGTGCCTGCTGCTGCCTACCTCTGCTGCTAGTGCACGACCGAAGGAGGCCGTTCGAATTGATTGAGAGATCCCAATAAACGGTTTCGCCTGCAGTCTATTCCTCAGTGGACCCGCCACGGCGGCTTAGTGGTTACGGCGCTCGGCTGCTGACCCGAAAGACGCGGGTTCGATCCCGGCCGCGGCGGCCGAATTTCGATGGAGGCGAAGTTCTAGAGGCCCGTGTGCTGTGCGATGTCGGTGCACGGTAAAGAACCCCAGGTGGTCGAAATTTCCGGAGACCTTCACTACGGCGTCCCTCATAGCCTCAGTTGCTTCGGGACGTTAAACCCTTATAAACCAAACCTATTCCTCAGTGGCGTTGTTCTTCACGGCCACAGCTGTGGTTACAGCGCTCAGCTGCAGGTCCGAAAGATGTGGCTTCGATCCCGGCACCCCTCAGTACGGCGTAGTACGGCGCCCCTCATAGCCTGCGTCATTTTGGGTTGTTAGACCACATAAAACCAGAGCCAAACCAAAGAAAATAGAAGCACGGCCGAACACCGGTCACTTTCACTGCGTTCAAGACAGAAATGGGCAGCAGACCCGGTGTTTGAAGCCTCTGAGGCAGGTTATTACCCTCACTGGCTGCTTCAGGTGAGTCATATTATGTTCAGGCCACATGTTCTGTTGCATAATGAGCACAAAGGATTCACAGAACACTCAATGGGGCAAGACGCCGCACAAGCGACGATATGCACTCACCACCGCTCGTTTCCCGGGCTGTTGCCACATGGGCCGTATGGGCCGGGATTCTCAGTTCCTGCCAGCTCAGCTCGGACGTTCCGTTCCTGCCATGGCCTACCTTGCATCCCATGCCACTTCCTCTGGTCTCAGCTGGCTCTTCTATCTCGCAGCCTTCGTCAATGACAACCGATGCAATCAACACGACATATAAGAGCGCATCAGGTGTCACATCATTCGGGCATGACATGGCGCAAGCAGCGATATGCAGTCACCACCGCTCGTTTCTCAGGTTAGTTACCTGAAGGCTGCGTCTTGTATTAGAAGCAGCAATTACTGCCTATTAGCGGTTTCTTGTCCAACAGAGCTTCTTGATGTGTCAAAGCGGTTGTGTGGTCTGCCAAGTTGTCTGTGGGTGTCATTATCTGAGGTACTTCTGATGCTTTCGGGTGACGTTGAGTCTAATCCCGGTCCCATGACGAAGGCTCCATCTGAGGCATTTGCCCTCGTCTTAGAGTACAGAAACTGAATGAAGGATATGCATCCTCACTTGAAACAACCCGAAAGCTGGGAGAAGGTTGAGCTTCATTGCTTGAAGAATTGAAATGTTCCCAAGAGAGGGGGGACGCCGCAGAGAACGCAATTAGGCACTTGACTGAAAGGGTGGCTGTGCTTGAGGTTCGCAACACTGAGGAAAGTGAGACACAGATTTCGACAGAGAAGAAGGCGGCCTCACAAAGTGAAGTTACCCCTCTGAATGAGCGGGTGGCGACACTGAAAACGTCTTTGGCCAAGCAACGTTCAGGTGAAGCCATCACATCTGAACAGGTGCATAGCTGTCTCGGAACGACTGTCACTTATTACATCTAGGTGCGGTGATGCAGAGAATCGTTTGCGACGATGCGGTCTTCTTTTTTTGGATTGGAAGACGATCCTGAAGAAGATTGGGCTGCTTCTGAACAAAAAATAATTAAATATTGTTCAGGTAAACTAGGAATTTCTAACAACCGGTACACAGTTCGAACGCGTTCACAGACTAGGGAAGTATAGCATTGATAAGAGGAGGCCAATTATAGCAAAGATGATGTTTTTTAAGAATAAGGTGTACATTCTTCCATGTGGACGCAAACTGAAGGGAACTTCGTTTTCTATCAGCGAAGATTTCTTGCTCACAACGAGACAGGCAAGAAAGAAGCTTTATGAATTTGCCAAGGCGCTGAACAAGCCTTTCAAACTGTCTTTTGATAAGCTGCACGTGGGACCCAAGACATTGGTATATAACACCACTATAGACAGTGTTGTGCCGTCCAACAGATAGCTAAACAACAGTAAATGTCTGAATGATACCCACGAGTCGACACGTAACAATCAATCACTATCTTTGTCATATGCCAACATCTGAAGCCTCCTGCCAAAACGCGATCTGCTTTCTTCTTTCCTAGACGATAGTGAATCGCACATCATCATTCTTACAGAAACTTGGTTGAATCTTAACATTACAAACAACGAAATCATTCGTGGTGCACATTCATACAACATATACAGGCATGATCGCATTGAAAAAAGAGGCAGTCGCATTCTTTCAGGCATAAAGAAAACAATAACGTCATACGTAATTAACACCGATTCAAAGCTGGAAATTGTCTGGGCCGCCTGCCTGCTATCAGTATTGCTAAAGCAACAGAGTTAAGTCCCGCTCATAGCATTTATCTCATCAGAGATTTTAATTATCCTTTAATCAACTGGGCTCAACTATCATCATCTTGTCATATTTCAACAGAATTTTGTAACCTGACGCTTGATTTCAACCTGTTCCAGGTTGTAAAACAACCTACACGCGACACTAACATATTAGATCTGATACTGACAACAGCACCGGAAGCGATAGGAGCAGTAACTCATTTAGAGGGATTCAGCAATCATCATTTACTTCAGCTAAGTATTGACATCCCAGTTCAGTTTATGGGCTATGTGACAAAAAAGATTCACAATTATAATAAGGCTAATTTCACAGCTATCAACACGGAAATAGAAACCTTCTTTTGTGATACATTTCTACCTTCAATTAACAACTGATGCCTTGAAGAAAACTGAGTAATCTTTAGAGATAAGATTTCATACTTGATCAACCGGTATGTCCCTGTGATCAAAATAACTAAAGATAAATCGAATCCCTGGTTTACTACAAGGCTTAAACAACTAAGGAACAAGAAAAAGTGGCTATACCGGACTGCTAAGTGTCCCTGTACCATATTTCTGCTTGGAATAAGTACAGTGACATGCTAAAACGCTAATTGCTCCACCTTATCTGCTGCACAAGACAAGTATTTTTCATATGATCTTCCAGTCCTGACGAAAAATAAACCCCAAAAGTTTTGGAAACAAATACGCCCTGAGCGTGCTGATAGTTCCATCTCTCCACAAAGTAACAACAACCCCATCCCAGACAACGAGTGCCCCGCAATATTTAACACCTTCTTTTCTTCTGTGTTCTCTTCTGAAGATCATTCTACTCTACCTGAAATTCCCGATCTTAATTACCGCTCAGTGACACCTATTCGAATAATTGAAGAAGGCATCACGTGTCTCCTAAATTCTCTTAAGGCATCTACTTCAGCTGGTGTTGATGGCATTAATCCTAAAATTTTAAAAAATACAGTTCCAGTGGCAAGCAAAATTTTATTTCACATTTTTCAGCAATCTTTAACTACAGGAATACTGCTCTCAGACTGGAAGACAGCTCAAAAAGTACCAATTTTTAAATCTGGAAACAAAAACTCAGCTGAAATTTACCGTCCTGTATCTCTCATGTGCATCTGCTGCAAAATGTTGGAACATATGATTGCATCGCATGTTTTCAGTCATCTTGAGCAGAATAACTTTTTTTTACACTAATCAACATGGGTTCAGGAAGGGTCACTCCTGCGAAACACAGTTATTCGATCTAACTACTGATCTGCGTTTTAATATGAATTAAAACCTTCAGACTGATTGTATATTCCTTGACTTTGCCAAAGCATTCAACCGCATAGCTCACTGCCGCATGATCTCAAAATTATCATCACTCCGTCGTGACTCGCTAACTTTAACATGGCTTCGCAACTTCTTCTTGCATCACCAACAGTTCGTATTTGTTAATAATTTGTCTTCTAACCTTTCTCTGGTTCACTCCGGTGTGCCGCATTGCAGTGTGCTTGGTCCCTTATTATTCCTTATTTATATTGATTTACCTAATAATATAATCTTCCCCTATGCAAATTTTCGTGGATGATTGCATTATATACCGCCCTATAAGATCTACTGATGACCACCTGGTGCTCCAGTCAGACCTTCTTATTATTAATGACTGGTGAAACTCATGGTTAATGACTCTTAATGTATCAAAGTGCAAAGTCATCTCTTTCACCCGTAAAAGTAACAAGTCTAGCTATACATACCGTATTCATAATGATCTACTCTCTCACGTATCACATTACAAATACCTTGGGGTTAACCTTTCTTCAGACCTTTCATGGTCATTCCATGTCTAATCCATATGCGCCGTCTCCTCAAAGTCGTTATGATACCTACGCCGTAATCTTCGAAATTCACCATCTATTATTCGAAAACTAGCATACCACACTTTTGTTCGTCCATAACTTGAATTTGCTTCTCCCATTTGGTCTCCCTATCGTAGGAACGTGATCACGGCGTTAGAATCTATCCAGAACACGGCAGCACGATTCATTTCACGAAAATATAACCACCGCTCAAGCGTGACTCAGATTACAACTCTTTCTCTACAATCATTAATCACACGCCGTGACATCGCTCTCGTAACACTATTTCACAAATATGTGCACTTCAGTAGAACTAGTTCATTTCACCTCGATGTCTCATACCGCGCGTCGAAAAGATTATATAGTCAGTTCAGTTTCGCAAGGATATATAGCGATATTTTCGCTTTCAATTCATCTGCACTACCACGAGCCATCAGATAATGGAATGACCTACCAAAAATCGCTTCCGCGTCTAATCTGGATATTTTCCGTTCTCACTCATCACACATTTCACTGAAACCATCATTTAGTACGCCTCCGTTCAAGTCTTTTTTTATTTCTTAATTTTTGTTCTTTACTTGTCTTCTACTCTCGGGCCATTTGGATCTTTTCTTACTTATGTTTTCCTGCCATGTTCTTGTATTTGCCTAAATCGCGCTATTTTACTCATTGTTCCCACGTTCTGTGGGCACATTATCCTTTACTGTAGTGCATTATTTTGTGTTGCATATTCTTTTTTTTTATTTTCCTGTTGTTATTTCCACGTCGTTTCTTCTTCTCTATTAATTTGTTGATATATTGTTTATCATGATTGTATGTTTCTCTTTTGTTTCCTTTGGTTATTAATGCACTGTATTGATTTATTTTTTTTATCATGATCGTATGTTCCCCTTTTGTTTCCTTTGGTTTGTAATGCACTGTATTATATTGGGTCTGTAAGGTATTTCAGATAAAAATAATCACTCAAACAAACAATCAGTCGTATTTATTTTGCCACATGCTACACCCAAATTACAGCAGCATTGGCGTGGACAGTCTTCTTCATACAGGTGGGGCATAGATGCACCATTTAATTGACCTGCACAGAGAGGGAAACGTGCAATAAATTTCCCATACATAAAGGCGTGGTGGAATGGGGTTATGGGTTAGTTGCTTCTTGTGTAAAAGGCATAAACTGCACACTAGGCAGGGATAAAGGACGACACATGAAAACAATGCCACGATTACAGGCTTCCAAATGTTTATGAATGGGAAGCAGTACCACAGAAAGTATGTGCAGGAAAAACAAAGAACACCGAATTAGATAATCACAAGTGTACTGCCTTCTCCAGGAAATATTTCCTCTATGGGCGACCAAAAAACTGACTAGTATTTTGGACCCGACGCAGAAATCCTCTTGTTGAAGTTTTTAGAAATGCATGTCCAGATCTAAATTGAGTCAGAGCAAGTATGGTTGTAGTATCAATGGGGTTCACAAATATTTAGTGAAATCGCTGATCTCTCTTTTGATCCAAACCTAAGGCCTCGCAATCAAGGCCTTCCAAAAATTGGCTGTCAAGAGAATTTTATTGGACCCCATGGTTAGACGATAAGGGACCACAGTCCCACAAAAAATACAAGAGTACAGTTTGCGACTAGTGTCGCTCGATTACGGAAAAGCGATCACTCAAGACACGACGGCGACTCCTGTCGCCCTGCAAACAAAAGTCATTTGGTTGGTAACAACTTTATTCATAGTCCTGCAGAGCTTTCGCTGACGGGGCCTTAGGTCTCCCACGTGGGGACGTCGAGGCGCTGCCTCGCCGTCGCCTCGCGGGCCTGCAACAAAAGTCATTCACTGCACGTAATAATGTCCACAGTGTCCATAATGTCCGGATGCCGCGGGGGAAGCACGCTCCCTAACTAAATAAGAAACGCGCAACAACACCGCGCACTGCACACACTCAATAAGGTAGGAGCCGTACGGTCACGCGGCCCCTGTCGACGGCGATGAAGCGAGTGCTCCAACGCCGAAGGAACTCTTCCTCGGGGAGCATCACTCGGTCCAGGCACGCCTGTTGGAAGAGGCGCGCCCGAACCCGCTGGAGCAGGGGGAACATGGCTCGCTGCGGTCGGCCCTGTAGAGACGCGACGCAACGCTGGCGCCACAACACAAAAGCGCCCACACAAAGGAGCAGGCGCACAAAAAAGTCGCGCGGCCTAGTGCGCGCGTCGAGAGTTACAAAAAACATGCGGGACAAAAGTCTCCAAAAAGTGCGCGCTACGACGCACTCGAACATGGCGTGCTCGAGGGTCTCGGTCGCACCGCACTGGGGACACCGCGAAGAAGGAGCGATACCCCACGCGGGGATGCGGACCCCCGTCGGAAGGACACTCCAGCCTCGCAGCCAGCCGAAGTCGCGGACGTCTGGTGGTAACGTGTGTGACGTCAAGTCCCGCCACCGTACCCGCCTGCTCCGCTGTAGCTGGTCGGGTGTAGCCTCCTGAATTGCCAGGAGCTCGCAAACGCGGGAGGCCTGCGTCTCAGAGACGTCGACCTCGGGCAGGGTGGCGGTGAGGGACTCGGCAGCCCGGCAGACATACCGGAAGAACCCCGGCTGCTGTTCGGCTGAAGGACCTGTGCAATTACCAAAAAAGAGGCACCGCGAAGTCCCGAGAAGGTAGGCGAGGAGCCCTCTCCCCGGGTAGTCGGTGGCGTTATTTATTTATGTGGCCTGACTGGAAAAGTTAATTAGGTTAATTGTTATTTTTATTGTATGTTACTTTATGTTTTTTTTATTTATTGTTATTTATTCTATTTTATGTTATTTTTTATTTTTATTATTTAATTTTTGTATTTTTGTATTTTATGTTATTTTATGTTTAATTTTTATTTTTATGTTATTTTTATTTATTTATTTCGGGTAGTCGGTGGCGTTATTTATTTATGTGGCCTGACTGGAAAAGTAATTAGGTTAATTGGGTAATTAGGCAATTAACTAAGCTCAGTCCGTGGACTCCCTGGCAGCGCTACAACACGCTGTCGCGTTCCACTCGTGAAGGCGAAACTTAAGCGTCATTAATTAGCGTGAATTAGTATTCAGGCATCAATAAGTAATTATGCATTAATTAGTGATTTGTCATCTCTTAGTAATTAGTACTCAATTAAATGTGACGCCACCAGTGCCACAGAAGCAGCGAAAGTGGTGCGGAAAACGCTTTCGCCTCTACGCACTTTAGACAGTCAAAGTGCCCCCTGAATTTTTTTTGTGAAATCACTGATCTCTCTTTTGATCCAAAACTAAGGCCTCGCAATGAAGGCCTTCCAAAAATTGGCTCTTGTGCACACCATGCAGAAAAGCATGCAAACAATGGGCACAAGCAAACGCCCAGCAGACCTCTAGTGCATTGTCCTACCATAATGTGCTGGACATGCTCATCAAATGTGCAAAAAGATTCCTGCTGAAAAAAATATAACTGAAATTTTGCAGTGCATTCCCGCAGCGTTTGAGGTTTTGAACAAGTTTATTAAATGCTATTACTAGGAGGTGACTCACTGCTGCTCCACCTCAGCACTTTCCGTAAAGCTATTGAAAGAGCAGGGAGGTGCATATCATGAAAAAAAGGCTTGCAGTAACCATATCTTGCCAGGAGAAAAATTGGTTACTGCTCTGGGTGGATACCTCAACTGCTCTGCTAAGGGTGGGATGAATGACAGAGTGAATGAAGGAAGAGCCGTTGTGGAGGGCTCCGGAGTATCCGGGTTCGAACCCGGCCGCGGAGGCCGCGTTTCGATGGAGGCAAAAAAGCAAAAGGCGCCCGTGTGCTGTGCGATGTCAGTGAAGGTTAATGGTCCCCAGAAAGTCGAAATTATTGTGCAGCCCTTCACTACAGCACCTCGCTCTCTCTTTCTTCTTTCTCTCCCGCCTTCCTTCCCTCAAGGCGCGGTTGAGCTGCAGTGTAATGAGAGAGTTACTGCGCCTATTAGCTGTCCTAAAAACCACTAATGAGGCCACCCAGTGTTCTTTAACCTGCAACCCAGTGTTCTTTAACCTGCACTAACATCACTCAGGGCACAAGCGTGTTAAGCATTTCCTCTTCTACCTCTTCTACCTGCTCGCCTCCACAGAAACACGACTCAAGCAAAAAAAATTACCGACGATTACGTTACTTCCTAATGCGAAATTTGAGCGCAGCAAATAAGCTGTTTCACCTTTTCGATAGATTGAGGAAAAGAAATCGAGCAACACATGTATGCGCTATCACAGAATTTTTTTTTTATTTTTCACACGTATTCCTTTAACAAAGACTCCACTAACAGTTCTTGACAGTCATGAAGGAAGCTTTGTGGTCGGCGAAATAGACTGATATATGTTCGACTTGGTACACCAATGCTTGATTCTCAAAGACGAGATCTATACAAGTGCCTCGCAAGGTTGTCACAGCCGTGGGACGCGTTACGAGCGAGAGGAACGGGATGTTCTCCCGCATAAGTGTTAGGAAATTGCTGTTTGTCTTTATGTCAACATTAAAGTCCCCCACTACTAACATCGGTGTGGATCGATGGACGGTTAATGCGAGTTGCAGGAAGTGCACGACGTCTTTCGTGAGTGCGGTAGGGGCGAAGTAGGCAGCTACTACCAGCAAGCCGTTGGGCAACTTTGCGGCGCACAGTTCGCCAACTTCATGTGACGTGCCAAACATTTCGACTGGTATTGCAGAGAGACCTGTGCGCAAGTAGATAGCGACTCCCGCCGCTCTGTTGTGGTCTCTGCGAGCACCACAGCACTATAGGAAATCTATGATTTCGAGAGGCTCTTCGGGATCCATCCAGGTTTCAGCAAAGCAAAGTACAGAGGAATGGCGCAGAATGTGATCATGGTGTACGTCCTTGGCATGTGCGGCAAGGGAGCGTACGTTAAGAATGTGGTTGTGAATGATGAATCAAGTGCTGCCAGCGAATGACGCGTCCATTGGCTGTCTGCGTGTGTTAGTGATGTGTGGTTAACATGTTAAGCTTCGCCTGTAAGAGTGGAACGCGACAGCGTCTTGCAACGCTGCCAGGGAGTCCACAGAACGCCTTGCTGGACGGTAAATTTATTTTTTGAGGAAAGGAAATGTATCTCTCTCGCATATCTGGGTGGACACCTGCACCTCGCCGTAAGGGAAAGGGGGAAGATGGGAGTGAACGAAGACGCCGTATTAGCTAGACGCGCCTTTGTTCATTCCAAACCATTCAGCTGGCATTACGGAGTGGCTAGCGTGCTCGTATCGCACTCCGGAGACACTGGTTCGATTCCCCAACTCGACCAATTTCGTTCTCGGTTTTATTGATTTATGCGGTCTAACTAGAAAGGTTCATTAGGCTATTTCATATTTATATTCTTGCATTTCTATCCATCGTGTTCTGTCATTAACCTGTCAATTGTTGGAACTGTCTAGGATGTTCGACACAACGTATATGAAACGAGCAACGTCTTACTGAGTGGGGAAGTGCGTGGTGGTGGAGGGAACGCGGCTTCGTACTTATTTTTTTTCAGCAGCGTCTCCTTCCGCGGATGCTGTTGTCGCTGCGGCGCGCGTCTTTCTTTTCTTTTCTTCTGACCTCTTCATTCTCCTCTATATTAATTAGGTTAATTGATTAATTAAGCAATTAACTAAACTCAGTGCAACTTAGTTGCAGCATCACTATACGATCCCTTTGATTGGTTGCATGGTTACTACCCAAAGTACATTTGGCCCCATTTGAAATTCGCGCACTGTGACGTCACGAGCATTTCGACCAATTGAAAAGCATGACATTGGGGGCGGAGCTGGTTACGAGGCCGACGCCGACGACGACGCGAAACCCAGGAACGTACGCCAAAGAGCTGCGCTCTAAAATTGGCGGGGGGGGGGGGGGGGCTCAGCTTTGGTTAAGTCTGGTAGGTTGCAAAAGCGCGCAGCGCCTCCAGCCGAAGGAACGCAGTGCGCCGCGTCTACAGGTCACGCGTGGCTACCGGCTTTCTTAGGAAAGGAAATGGCGCAGTAATTCTCTGTCATCTCGGTGAACACCCTAACCGCACCGTAAAGGAAGGGAGGAACGCCACCACCCGTTCGGCGCGATGCCTTGTTGTTGCGACTGAAAGCAAGAGAACTTGTAGAACGCTGCCGGGCTCGCCATTCTGCGGCATAGGCGCGTTGCTTAGCCAACCGCTCTTGCCTTTCTTCATCTGTCTCCTCGGCACGGCGCCGGCGTTTGCGCGCAGCACGTCGCTCGAGCGACGCCTTGTACTACAACTCCTCAGACATGACTAAGCGGAGCGCGCCTGCGGCGCCCCGTTTATCCTCTCCTAGCGAGCGCCCTCACACGGCGGGCCGAGGAGGCCGTCACGTGGTAGCCGCCGCGCCGAGGGAAGGAACGACTACGGCCGAAGAGACGAGTTGGGGCCCTGCTCTCCTCTGGTCGTGACGTCACGCTGTCACGTGGTCGTGCCACGTGACAGCGAAGGAACGACCTCCGCCGACGGCAGAGAAGTGCTAGCAATATTGCTTTCGCAATAAAAGGAAAGGAAAGACGCGCGTCGCAGCAACAACTGCGTCCGCCGGAGCGGACGCTGCTCAAAAAAAAAATCTCTGCCTCTCCCGTAACCGAGAGTAGAGTAAGCATGAAATGTTTACGGGCCTAATGTCATCTCGGTGGACACCCGAACCGCACCGTACAGGAAGGGAGGAACGCCACCACCCGTTCAGCGCGATGCCTTGCCATTTGAAAGCAAGGTTTTTTCGGTGGACACCCGAACCGCACCGTAAAGGAAGGGAGGAACGCCACCACCCGTTCGGCGCGATGCCTTGCCGTTTGAACGCAGCGCTTCTCCCTCGGGCCCCTGTGCGCCTGCGTGGCTTTGCTTCGATGCGCGAAGCCCCTAAGAGATCACGTATGACAACGAAGTGTATCGTGGCATTTATGTGCTTTTTGCACGCGTTATTAGAAATCGGAAATTATAATTCCCTACATTATCAAACGCACAGCGCGACTGATATCTTGATAAACATTGTGACGACCCCACATAATGCGCAGGTCCACACGGGACGGAGAGGCAAGAAGACACCGTATGGCTCAGTTTAAACAAAATGATGTAATCAATAATTATACATGGTACATCAGAGGCTGGGGTGTCCGAGCTTACGTGGCGACGCCGTCATGGGGGCGATGGATGGTCTCCGGAGTTGCGATCCGTCGGTGGCTGGCAGAAGCTGCGCGCCGTCCGGCTTCGGCGCTGAAGGACCCTTTTCCGTGAACGATCTCGTCCTCTGCGTGCCTTTCGTCCGCACTCGCCAGCTATATCTGCTCCGCCGGCCACGCCCGATCTCCTGTCTTCCCGACCGGAATGTTTCTTTCTTCCTCCTTTCCACGGCGGCGCCCTGCGGCATCCCCGACATCCCTCGTTGGAATGTCGTTTGTCTCCCGCCGGCAGCTTTCTTCCCTTGTCCTTGTACGGCCAGGCATGCCTAATTGGGCTGGCTTTCCCTTCCGCCGGCGCCTTTGTACCATTGTACCCCTTCAGTGGCTTGCCGCCGCTGGGGGCTCCGTCTAGGCGGCGCCGCCGAACGCGGACCGTTTAAGGGAAGACAAGGAAGTAGGACGGTTGGTCACAAAGAAGATTCCGACGAAGATATGGGCCCTGGTATTTCACGCACGGAACGTTACACTCGCTCACCCTCCAGAAGAATGTTCTCCGAACATTTGAGTCCAGGCAGCTCCTCTTCTTTTTCTGAATCGCCTCGCACATTCCGTCCGACAAAACACTTTTCGCTGCACACAACACCACTGCACTGCACCATAGGCCGCAGCTGTCATAACTGGCGTCTCCAGGGGCAGCACTGATCTTCTTTCATAGACAAACATGAAACTCAGCACCCAAGCCTCTCCTTGCTAGTCCAAACTGGACGAAATAAATTTACCACAGTTACAAAGGAGCTCCCACTTCCAGCACAATCACGGCACAGACAAAAAAATATAGAGATAACGAAAGGAAGTCGGGAATGTTCTGCATCCTGTGTAAAAGTGTTACTTAATGACAGAAAGGCTTAACTAGCAACTCCGATATTTTAACACATAAGCACATAGCAATGTTATGAGCTGCAGCATTACACAGTCTTAACCAGTCCCCAACTCCGCTCTGTTTACGCCATTAGTCCGACTTAGCTTTCCGATTTCGAAGCGGATATCGGCGTTCATGAGTCGTACCAAGTAACTCTGTGACCCCTTGTCTGCTTTGAGACTCGCGAGGGCTCGTGGCAGGAGCCTCTCTTGGCGTTATCTGCGCGGCAACCTCGCGCGCTCCTTCCTCCAGCAATGCATGAAGTAAATCCGGTGGCATTCCTGCCGTAACCTCTGGCGCTTGCCGAACAAATGCAGGAGAGGGCGTTTCTTGCGAACAATCTGCGCGCTCCGCTTCACTTCGGTCCCCATCAAAATCTGCGCTTTCCCCCTCCTCATTTCGTGAATACTGAACCGGTGCCGACTTGAGGCGATTTGCGTGTATCCTTATCAAGCGGCGGTTCACGTCTCGGACCCTGAAGTTTACCGGAGAAAGCTTCTCGACAACCTCGCACGGTCCTCTCCACCTCGTCTGGAACTTACGAGCCAACCCAATCTGTCTTTGGCAGTTTTCGATGTACACGCTGTCCCCCACATAAAACGGCGCGTCTCTAGCACCGCGATCGTGCACCTCCTTCCTGCGCTTCGCCGCTTTCTTTAAGGCCTCCTTTGCGATGTCCCTCGCCACTTGCAAGCGCGATTCTAGCTCAACCTTATAGTCGTCCAGTGAAGCGTATGGGACACGACGGGGGCCCTCTGGCACTTCACTAGGCTGGTCCGGGTCTCGGCCGTAGAGAAGAAAGAATGGCGATGCGCCCGTGCTCTCCTGTGTTGCGGAATTGTAGGCAAACATTGCATACGGGAGCCACAAGTCCCAGTCCCGCTGGTCGCGCGAAACAAAATGCGACAGGAACCCGGCCACGGTTTGGTTCAGTCGCTCCACCGCGCCGTTGCAAGCCGGATGGTACGGTGTTGTCTGCTTCTTAGTGATCTTAAGCAGCTCGCAAACTCTCCTCATTAGCTGCGACACGAAGTTCGTTCCCCGATCTGTCAAGAGTTGCCTCGGTGGTGGTGGTGGTGAAAAACATTTATAATGCAATAAATATTTACAGAGAGGTGATTGGGGTAGGCCCTATTGGCCCTTTCCCCTAGCAATACTAGGTGGAGCCCCTATTCCGGGGCCCCATTGGCAAGCAACGCCGCCCGCGTCCGGTGAACCAAGGCCTTTTGGGTCTTTAGGTCCTGACAGCCGAGCAGGGCCGCCTCCCAGTCCTCTCTGGTGGGAATGGGGTTGGGGGGGATAGATGGGTTTGAATGACACGCCCAAACCATGTGGAAGTTGTCAGCCACCTCCCCACAGAACTGGCACGCGCCATCAAAGGATGTATTGAAATGTTTAAGCACCGCCGGGCACAGTACAGTGTTGCCTCGGAGATCCATGTCGGAGCACGATCTGTTCGACAAATGCTCTTGCAACCGTGTCTGCTTTCTGATCTGGGAGTGCTACCGCTTCCGCGTATTTTGAAAGGTGATCGACAAATACTAAAATGTACCTGTTTCCAGAAGTGGTCGTGGGCAATGGGCCCATTACATCCATACCTGTCCGCTCGAAAGGAGCCGAAACCTCAGGGAACGGCTGAATTGGTGCTGGCCTGCGTCCCTTGGGTGTTTTTCTTTCGAGACAGGAATGACACTTCGCACAGTAGTCTCTAACATCCTGTCGCATGCCACTCCAAAAGTACAAACGCTCGACGCGCCTGCGTGTCTTCGCTACGCCAAAATGACCGGCGCACGGCGCATCGTGGAACGCGCGAAGAACCCTTTCTGTCCACGACCGAGGTATGACGACTCTCTACCAAGCGGTTTTCTCTGGTCTCCCTTTCCTGGTTGGCCTCGTGCGCCGACACAGGGTGCCGTCTCTGCCAATGAAATAACCTAGCTGTTCGGGGTGAGATGGTGCGCCCTCTAAGCTTTCGATTATTCGCTTCAGGTCAGGATCTTTGCACTGCTCTGTGCCTAATTCGGCGGGGTCGACTACGGGGACAAACTCATCTATAGCTGACACGGCAGCTGTACGGCTGAGCGCATCAGCATTCAGATGTGTCTTTCCTGACTTGTGCTCCACCTCAAAGCAGTATTCCTGCAGCTGTAGATTCCATCTAGCGAGTCGCGAGCTAGGGTCCCTGACACTCATCACCCATTTCAGAGGATGGCAGTCTGTGACTAGCTTGAATTGGCGGCCGTAAAGGTAGCATCTGAAGTGCTTTACTGCCCAGACAACGGCGAGGCACTCCCTTTCTGTAGCTCCGTACTTCTGCTCTGTGGGGCTCAGCTGTCGGCTAGCAAAAGCTACGGGATGTTCTTTGCCCTCGATAACCTGAGATAACACAGCACCAACTGCGAACTTTGACGCATCTGTGGCCAAAACGAAGGGCAAATTAAAATCCGGGTGGCGCAACAGCGGTGCACTCATTAGCTTCCTCTTCAGGGCCCCAAAAGCATCCTCCTCGTTTTTGCACCAGCGAAAGGCGACATTTTTGGCTGTTAAGGCAGTGAGCGGCTTAGCGAGCTTGTCGAACTCCTCTATGTGCCTTCGGTAGTAACCGATCAGGCCGAGAAACTGCCGGACCTGGCGGACACTAGTCGGGGATGGAAAATCCGAGACACACCTTAGTTTCTCAGGGTCCGGTCGCACGCCGTCAGCTGAAACAACGTGCCCGAGGTATTTCACCTCGTTTTTGAGGAATTGGCACTTAGAAGGCTTCAGCTTGAGACCAGCTCCTCTTAGTCGCACCAAAACCTGCTCAATATCGCGCAAGTGTTCCTCAAAACTGTCACTGTATATGATTATGTCATCCATATACACGAAGCACAGCTTCCCCAGAAGACCCGCCAGGATAACATCAGCGGTTCTCTGCCAGACAGCAGGGCTGTTGACCAGACCCATCGGCATTCTTTTCCATTCATAGTGCCCTGAGGGCGTGTTGAATGCCGTTTTCTCAGCATCTGCCGGATCCATTGCTATCTGCCAGAATCCCGCCGCCATGTCCACTACCGTGAAGTACCTGGCAGAGCCCAGCTGAGAAAGCGTCTCCTGTATATTGGGAATGGGGTATGGATCGATGCGAGTTACGGCATTTAGTTTGCGGTAGTCCACCACCAATCTATACGAGCCATCTGGCTTTTCCTCCAATAGTGCCGGTGCTCCCCATGGTGACTTTGAGTGTTCGACAATGCCGCGATCAATAAGGTCCTGCACCTGCCGCTCCATCTCCTCACGTTGGGAGTAAGGAATCCTGTACGCACGTTGGTAAACGGGCGATGAAGTGCCGGTTTCTATCCTGTGCTTTATAACGCCACAGCAGCCCAAATCCAGGTTGGACGCGGCGAATACCTCTGAGTAGTCGTTCAGCAAACCAGCCAGAGCCTCCCTCTCCCTGGATTTTACGTGGGAAAGATCGAACAACGCATTTGGAGGAGCCGAAGGACTAGCATGCTCTACAGTTGCGAGTACCGTATCGGTGGGCTCATGTGTCTCTATCGCAGAGGTGAAGAAAGCCAATGTTTTGTCCCTGGGAAGGCTCAGTGGCTGCTGGCTACAGTTAACCACCCGTAGGGGCACTCTGTGGGCGTCATTAACAGTCACGAGGCACGCGGCTGCCTTCAGTCCATTACTAAGAGAGTCGACCAGTTCAAGCACTCCCACGGCGCCGCTCTCTACACCTGCAGGCACATAAGCGTACAAAATGTGCTCCGACCACGGAAGGACGACAGCCTCATCGACCAGCTTCACGGCAACCAGCGAATATACCTTCTCTAATGATCCCACTGTTTGACGGGTGTCAATATCGGTACTGCGAACCTCAGCCCTGCTCCTGTTCAAAAACGGAACTTTTGAGCCCCCCGCATTAACTTCTTCTTCAGAGAATGAGACTACTACCTTCCCTTTTCTCAAAAAATCCTGCCCTAATATACCTGACACTCCGTTTGGCAGAGACACCGAGTCCGGGCATACGTAGCAGGGGTGCTCCAATGCAATTCCGCCGAGAGTGAAGTGTAACCGGTAGAGCCCACTTATGCCAAGAGGATCCCCCGTTATGCCTACAAATTTGGTTGCCATACCACCAGACGCTTCCAACACCTCGTGATCCCCTTTCCTTCGAAGCGTGTTAAAGCTGCTTTCCTTAAGCAACGTCACCTTTGACCCCGTGTCTATCAACAATTCCATGCAACTACCGTTTAACTTGCAACGCACAACAGGGCATGCCTCGTCGACCACACAAACCACCACCACCTCATTACCCACTGCTCCCTCCCCACACTCATCAGGATGGGGAGGACAACCTAGTTTTTTGTCCCTGTATCTGGAGCCTCGCTGTAGGCTTGCTTAGGGCGTGTCTCGCCTGCTTCTCTTTGTGGCTCCCCACGGCGCACGTTTGGGCAGAACCTTGTGATGTGTCCGCGACCCTGGCACGCGAAGCACGCGATTTCTTCGAAATCTCGCATACCGCGCCTGTAGCTTTGTGGCGGTCTCCGGTTTCCAGCGAATGGGCGCCGTTGAGCGCCCGCTTCAACCTGGCGTTCCACCTGCTGAGATAGCAGCTGCTCTAAGCGATCTAACCGCTCTGTCAAGAGAGCAACCTCAGGGTTGGGCACCGCTCTCTCTATGACGCGAACTCTCGCTGCGGCCGCCGTTAGCGCCTCATTTCGTTCAAAGACACTGTAGCGCAGCAAAAGACGAGGACACAAGAAACGAGAGACGAACACCACGAGCGCTCGTGGTGTTCGTCTCTCGTTTCTTGTGTCCTCGTCTTTTGCTGCGCTACAGTGTCTTTGAAGTATGTACCAACAAGCCCAAAAATCCACGCTCATTTCGTTCCTCATCCAATGCGGCCGCCACGGCCTGGTCGAAATTGCTCGGCTTGGGCGAGAGCACGAACCGGCGCACGGGGTCTTGCAGACCAGCCACAAACAAAGCGGTCATTTACTCTTTAAGTAGTTCCTCCGCGTATTTCTTCTTTAGCTGGTCTCCTTCCTCCTCCCTACTCAGCGTATCGCGCGCTAGGCGCTGAAGCCGCGACGCAAATGTTCGCACGTCCTCCCCTACCATCTGTCCGGCGTCACGGAACCTCTGTACCCGTACATGACGTGGTTCAGTGTCGAAATGCTCGAACGCGAGCTTCTTAAATTCCGCAAATGATTTTGTGGATTTTACTTTTTCGTCTCGCCAAGCAAAATCATGAGCAGCTCCTGCCATCTTACACCTCGCCATTCCCAGCATTTGAGCATCGGACCATCCCCCCATTTTCCCAATCTCTTCTAGCATGGAAAAGAAATCGCAGATTGGAACCCCTGTCTTATCTCCCGTAAACGTCGGAATGACGCTTCCTAATGCCAGCATGCTTGCTCCGAGCGACGGCTGTGGAGTGGGAGCTCCGTCAGTTACAGACATTTTTTCCGCTCCAGCCCTCCGGTGCCTCAAGCCTCTCAAATGGGGGTCGAAGTCCCACAATCAGTCCCGTGATTCCCCTTTGATTACAATTTTGAAGTCATGAATGTCGCAGCATTCAGAGGACATTTGCTTTTGAGACCCCACTTCTGACACCAGTGTGACGACCCCACATAATGCGCAGGTCCACACGGGACGGAGAGGCAAGAAGACACCGTATGGCTCAGTTTAAACAAAATGATGTAATCAATAATTATACATGGTAAATCAGAGGCTGGGGTGTCCGAGCTTACGTGGCGACGCCGTCATGGGGGCGATGGATGGTCTCCGGAGTTGCGATCCGTCGGTGGCTGGCAGAAGCTGCGCGCCGTCCGGCTTCGGCGCTGAAGGACCCTTTTCCGTGAACGATCTCGTCCTCTGCGTGCCTTTCGTCCGCACTCGCCAGCTATATCTGCTCCGCCGGCCACGCCCGATCTCCTGTCTTCCCGACTGGAATGTTTCTTTCTTCCTCCTTTCCACGGCGGCGCCCTGCGGCATCCCCGACATCCCTCGTTGGAATGTCGTTTGTCTCCCGCCGGCAGCTTTCTTCCCTTGTCCTTGTACGGCCAGGCATGCCTAATTGGGCTGGCTTTCCCTCCCGCCGGCGCCTTTGTACCATTGTACCCATTCAGTGGCTTGCCGCCGCTGGCGGCTCCGTCTAGGCGGCGCCGCCGAACGCGGACCGTTTAAGGGGAGACAAGGGAGTAGGACGGTTGAGCACAAAGAAGATTCCGACGAAGATATGGGCCCTGGTATTTCACGCACGGAACGTCACAACATTGAGAAGGCACTGCCAGCAGTTATTTTTTGTGACTCCTTTGGAGACCAACCAGCGCTTGCATGCCGGTCGTGTAGGAGGGCTTAGAGAGTCTCGTTAAATCTCGTTGTCTCGTACGGTGCCCGGATGTTCTCGTTTCAGAGCCCGGATGAGTGGTTTTCAGTCTCGGCGTGACGTCACCACACTGCCGACAACGGGAGCTAAAAGCATTTCATGCTTAAAACAGATAAGCGGCAGAAGCCGCGCTCGCTGAAGCGAAGACAGATACTGCAACCCCCAAGCAGGCCCGTGCAATTTCCTTTTCATCCTTCTCCCAGTTACAACAACAAGAACAGAGCAGGCGGGGAGGTGGTGGAGCGAGCGCGGCTTCGGCCGCTTATGTTTTTTCAGCCAGCGTCCGCTTCGGCAGACGCGGTTGTTGCGGCGCGCTTCTTTCCTTCCCTTTTCTTTCTTTCCTCTTTGAACTCTCCTCTATCTGCACGTGGCAGCGGTGGTGGCTCGGCTCGAGTCAGTAGGCAGGCCCGTGCGCTTTCCTTTTATGCGAAGCATACTAAAATAGCCCAACCCAGCTCCTCGAGCGCGGCGGTGTCGTTACCATTGACCTTTCGTGACCTCCATGTCATACCACGTGATGCGTGACGTCACAGCAGATGAAAAACGGGGGCCCAGCTCGCGCCGTCGCGCGAGGCGTCGCGGCCAAGGAGGACCACGTGATGCGTGACGTAACGACATCGGAGAAACGGGGCCCCAGCTCGCGCTGTCGCGCGAGGCGTTGCGACCAATGTGTTTCCTGCTTCTGCCGCTAGGTGCGCTGTAGTGAACACGTGATTAAAGCCCCTCGATAGTTTGAAAGTAGCGTCTTTCTGTGAACTATGCCGCCGCGCCGCGCACCCTCGCCGAACCTCCTCTCTCTCCTCTCCCATCTGCGCTTTTCTCAACGGTGATTGGCTCCGCGAGCGGTCTCCGGGAAAAGCGCGCGGAAAGTTCGCTCTTTTTGTGTTTTCATTTTTCGTCGGCGCCATTTTTTGGCCAGCCGCCGCTGCTACAACCGAGCTCCCTGGCATTGCGCGCTTGCACTTCGCGTTGTTCGCGCTCTTTTAGTGCAGCACTATGCCGAGCTGCTGCGCATTTCAGTGCACAAGCCGGCGTGAAAAAGCCTTTGTTCTTTTCGCGATTCCGAGTGGCAAGAAAGACAGCATTAGAAGAAAAAAGCGGCTGCACAACATCAGCCGCAAGAACTTTACCCCGACGAAGACTGCCCACCTCTGCGAGCAACTGTGCATTTCTTGCAAGCGACTGTGTATACTGAAACTGCATGCATGCGCATCACAAGGCCAACAACCTCACTTAATTCACTGATCATTTTGCGTCGTTATGCGTGTTATTGTTGTCACTTTATGGTTCCGCTCAACGTGCTGTAATAGCGGCGGCTGATGCATACAATGTGTGTGCATGTGTTAGCAAGTGTGGAAGCAAAAGGGTTCGTATGCGTGCAATGGTATCCGCGCTGCGGTAAATTTGTCGAACCTCTGGTAATGGTGCACATCGCAGTAATGAGGCGCATGTCCTGAGCGAGATTTAACCTAGATTTTTTTTTATGAATGCAACTTGTCTAACGATCTACGCTTATTTGTTGTTTTGCTGAACCGTTTCGCTTCTACGAGGTGAGATTATCAATGCCACATTTTTCGAAAAGACCTCATATTGTATTCACATAAATCATTCATTTTTTAATCACTTTAGTGCTTTCCATTGTTGCCTGAATGTACTCAAGTATTGCAAATATCCAATGCATGCCATTTTTGTATATTCATTGCTACAGTTTGTGATCATTTGCTTTAGTTGAGCATGGTCGCGTAGCCTTTTGTTGAATACATCATCCGCTCAAAAACTATATTCCTACATCTTTGCTGTTTCATTTCCCTAAGTATGTTTTTTGTTTTCTGTGTTTTGTTTTGAGGACTGCATGCAACGGGTGACAATGTCCACAGCTGGCTTATTCTTGGTTTTTATGTATATTTTCGGCGTAAAACTACACGACTCATCTGTAATAAACATTGCATCTGAAAAACTGTGCGTCATATTGTCACTGTATTTATACTCAAGACTTATATTAGTCCGGCACTTGCTTTAGGATAGCCTTGACTGTGGCTGACCAAATTGCTAAGACCCTATAACTTTCTCTTGGGTTTTGTCACGGTCGTTGCTATCAGTTTTTTTTCTTTCTTAACGTAACATCTCTTTAAGCGGATTTAAAAAGGAATAGAATGTGAGCGGAAAATGCCCAAGTGTGCCGAACTTTGGGGGTGGTCTACCTAAATTTGGAAGCCAACACTGAGTTTCCCATAGTCAAATTAGGTTGGACCCCAATGTTGGTCAAATATGGACGACGTCAAATTTATGGGTTCCAGAGAGACAATTTTTGGGGATAGCCCACTTAATTTTGGAGCTCACCATTAAACTGGTCATATTAAAATTAGGCTTGACATGAATTTGGTGAAATTCGGACAAGGTAATATTTCGGTGGTTGAGAGGGCCAAATTTTGGGGTGCGGAGACTTTCCTTGGATGACGGAAAATCGGTGCGCGGATCTTTGGCTCTCGGCTTCGGCTCGACATCACCTCAAGATCGCTGACAGCGGGAGCTGAAGTCATTTCATGCTTAATAGAAAAAAAGTTCATATTCGTTTTCAAGCCGCTGCGAAAATTCTCAACTACAAAAACGATTAGGCCGTTGCATGTGCACTGCGCGGTGCCAAACTCAGACTGAGCCTTAATGAAAAATTTTAGGACGGCCGTCGAAGCAAATGCCCCAGCTTGTTTCCAGCAACCATCCCACTTCTGAAACTCTACTCGTGAAAAACTTCATAAACTGTACTTCCGCGATAATTGGTTGGAAGTGAATCTACATTTAACTAAACATTGGTATGCAGAAAATATTCAAGAATGTTCAAATATATTGTAAATATTGCGCTTCATATACTATGCCGTGTTGCGACAGACGGTATTGAAAAGTCAAAAAGAGTGTGAGATGTATGCAGCAAGTGGTTTTGTTCGTGCCGCAAGCGTACGTAATTGGCACTTTCATTGCGCGTACGAGACGCTAATATATGTGGCTCGTGGTAGTCACGCGTGTCGCATGTCTTTCTCGTGTTTTTATTCAATAACAGAGCGTGGAAAAAACGCGAACTTAAGAGCGCGCGCATGTGTCAGCCACCTGCCCGGACGGCGAGCGAGCGATGGCCAAAAAAGCGTGCCGTGTGCAGCGCGCGCAGCCGGCGGGCGAGGATATTCGAGGAGGAAAACGCCGGAGTGGAGGAGAGTGTCGCTACTTTCAAATTATCGAGGGGCTTTACACGTGATGCTGGAGCGGCGGTATACAAGAGGGTGCGCCTGCCTCTGCTAGGCGTACACGGGATAGAGATGCCTCCTGGAGACAGGGCTGCTCGTTGGAATGAGAAGCAAAAGTTGCGGCGTGCTACAGAGACTGATCAAGAGCGTGAAGAACGTCTAGCCAAGCGGCGTGCTCGATATGCAACTCGGCGACAATATGCTCCGCATCTGACTAGGCTTAACCTAAGCTAAGCCTCAGCCATTTTTTATCCTTCTCCCAGTCACAAAAACAACGACAACAGAGCAGGCGGGGAGGCGGTGGAGCGAGCGCGGCTTCGGCCACTTATGTTTTTTCAGCCAGCGTCCGCTTCGGCGGACGCGGTTGTTGCGGCGCGCTTCTTCCCTTTTCTTTCTTTTATCTTTCAACTCTCCTCTATCTGCACGTGGCAGCGGTGGTGGCTCGGCTCGAGGTAGATGATGATGATGAAAACTTTATTTGTAACAAGGGAGTTTTGGACACGTCGGTCCTTGGGCCCCCGCACGGCCCCACTGCACTCAAACGTTCATGTCCCGGAGGCTCATGACGCTGGCAGCCCGGCCGGTGGCGATGGCTTGCTTGGCCGGGTCCTCGGAGCGCAGCAGGGTCTCCCAAGCCTCCCAAGAGGTAAGGTGCTCCAGGCCCCGCGGTGAAGGATCCGCCGGGCAGAGGAAAAGAATATGGTCGAGGGTGGCTTTGGGGTGGTGGCAGAGGGTACAGGAAGGGTTCGTGTGGACTGGGTGATATCGCGAGCGTATATAAGGGCAGGGCAAAGTGCGTGTTTGGAGCCGCCTCCAAAGTGTCTGATGGTAATTGTCGAGGGAAGAATGAGGTGGGGGGTAGAGCCGACGCTCGGCTTTGTAGGCGTGCGTCATTTCACTGAATGAGTGCATGCGCTCCCGCGAGAACCCCAGGTCGGAGGCCGCCGGTGCCCGGTTGAGAGAAGCTCGGGCTAAAGCGTTGGCGGCCTCGTTTCCGGGATTCCCGGAGTGGGCAGGCACCCATATCAGCTCCACATGGCGGGGCGGGTGCGCGGCGAGGGAGTCCAGTATGCGAAATGCAGGGACGTGAACTCTCCCGCGAGCAAAATTTAGTATGGCAGTTTTGGAATCTGACAGTATATATCGCGCCTCCGTGCGGGTGATCGCCAGGGCAATGGCGGCCTCTTTGGCCTCCTCCGAAGTGGCAGTAGGGGTTATGTGAAGTGTGGCAATGGGTTGGAGGGAGGGGTTCGTGATGGCGACAACCGCGTCCTCGCCCGTGCATGCGGCATCCACCCAAACGGCATACGGTTCCGTGCCATAGTATTTGTGGAGTGCCCGTGCGCGAGCTCTGCGGCGGGGTTCGTGGTAGGTGGGATGCATGTGTTTGGGGGGAGGTTTAATAAATAAATCGCGGTGAATGAGGCGGGGGACCTGGAGCTGTGTGGGATCGGTAACTGGTAGGCGTATACCGAGGGTGTGTAGGATGTGTCTCCCGGCGGTGGTTCTCGCGAGACATATGTATTGTGTCTGTCGGTGGGCCTCAATAAGCTCCCTTATCGTATTGTGCAGTCCTAGTTGAAAGAGTTTTTCGGTTGAGGTATTTTGGGGTAGGTGTAATGCTGTCTTAAATGCTGTTCGAATCATGGCATCCAGGGTGGAGATTTCCCCGGCCTGGAGTTTCAGGTAGGGGAGCGTGAAGATAAAGCGGCTGAGGACGAAGGCATGAATGAGACGACATAGGTCATGCTCCTTCATGCCCCGGTGGTGTGCAGAAACGCGGCGGATTAGGTGTGATATCGACACAGTTGTCTGCTTGAGTTTCCGTATGGTGAGTGTGTTTTTCCCGTTGTTCTGGATGTGGAGGCCAAGTACCCGGAGAGTGTTTACCTCCGGGATGGGTCGGTTTTCCAGTGTCACGGTGATGGGGGCTGTGGGACAGTTTCGTGTTGTGGGGCGGATTATGAGGAGCTCCGACTTCTCCGGTGAGCAGGAGAGTCCGATACTCCGCGCATGCGCTTGGGTGAGGATAGCCGCGGACTGTAGGGTGTTCTCTATGTCTCCACCACTGCCATGGGTGGTCAATAGCGTGATATCATCGGCATAGAGTGTATGCCGAAGGCGAGGGATGGTTTGTAGCTTGTGGGCAAGGGGAATGAGAGTGACATTGAAGAGGAAAGGGGAGAGGACGGACCCCTGGGGTGTTCCGACCCCACTAAGTGTGTATGGGGGGGAGATGTGGGGACCGAAGTGAATTTCGGCCGTGCGGTTAGTAAGGAATGTTTGAATATAGGTGTACATACGTTCACCTATGTTCAAGGGGGAGAGAGCCGCCATGATCGCTTGATGGTCCAGGCGATCAAAGGCCTTGGAGAGATCCAAGGCTAGGACAGCTTTTGTGTGACCCGGAATGAGGGGGTCGAAAATGTCCTGCGTGAGTTGGAGCATGGCGTCCTGTGTTGACAGATGGGGACGGAAGCCCACCATGCTGTGCGGGTAGAGGTCTTGCTCCGCCATGTATTGGGTGAGTCGAGCGAGTGCGACGTGTTCGAAAAGCTTGCCTAGGCATGAGGTTAGTGAAATGGGACGGAGATTTGAGGGTGTAAGTGGTTTGTGGGGCTTTGGTATGAATATGATTTTGGCGTGACGCCAGGATTGGGGAAGAGTGCCCTCCTGCCAGCATTTGTTGAAGTACTCCGTGAGCTGGGCGAACGATTGATCGTCCAAATTGCGGAGCATGGCATTAGAGATCCGCTCAACTCCTGGGGTGGAGTTAGAACGGAGAGTCAGGAGGGCCGCTCTGACTTCTGTCTCCGTGATCTCTGCGTCGAGGTTGGCATTCGGGCCGCCTGTATAGGGGGGCAGGGGGTTTGAGGTACCGGGATTTGTATGTGTGTTTCTAAGTATATTAATGAGTGCGTCAGGAGAAAGGCCGGTCTTGTGTATAAGGCGTGTGACATGGTGTTGTGTGGCTGTTTTGGATTGCGTGGGGTCAATTAGGTGACGGAGGAGTTGCCAGCTACGTTTGGAGGACAGATTGCCAGCCAAACTGTCGCAAATCTGACCCCAGTTTGATCAGCAGAGCTCCTCAGCGTGCTCAGTAATTTGTGTTTGCAGCGCGGCCAGCCGCTTTTTAAGGGTCCGATTGAGATTTTGCCCCTTCCAGCGCTCTAGGATGCTATGGTGGGCCTCCCAAAGGTGGGCCAGGCGAGTGTCGAGGGTGGGCGTATCTGATGTTGTGACAAGGGTTCGCGTGTGTGTGGAGACATCGTTCATGAGTGATGCCACCCACTGGTCGATGTCTATAATGGAAGCGTCAGGGAGGGCCGCCCGTGCGGAGCGTACAGCATCCCAGTTGGTGATTTTGTGTGTTAGGTGACGGGCCTGTCTTTGCTTGTACGGTACTGTAACGGAGAGGATGTAATGATCGCTTCCTAATGTATGACGCGTTGTGGTCCACGTAATACCAACAAGGTTGCGGCTCAGTGTCAAATCCGGGCTGGTGTCCGCGCTGACACTGTTACCAATCCTCGTGGGGGTGTTAAAGTTGTGTATTGTGAGGCGGAGCTCTTGTACCAAGGACCAGAGACGCCGGCCTCGTCCAGTGGTGGTGCGGTAGCCCCAGTCAGTATGCTGACTGTTGAAGTCTCCTCCGATAATCAATGGATGCTTGCCTGCAAGACTGTGGAGATCTCGCAGTAGCGTTTCCAAAGACGCCATCCGGTGAGATGGTGGGTGGTATATATTGGCGATAAACATCGATGGTAGTGAGTGTGTATCTTGTATGATTTCTGTAATTACGCAGGGCGTCTCGGAGGTGATGTAATGGGTTTGGTGTGTAATGGAGCGATGTATGAGTGTGGACGCCCTGGGTGTATTCGTGGCGGCCGAGTGAACAGATGTGTAGCTAGGAAGTGTGGCAGGGCTATGTGTGTCCTGAAGGAGAAGGATGTGGGGCGTGGGAAGTGTGGGGAGGAGGAGTTGGAGGGGTGCGCGCTTGCCCCGGAAGCGGCGGCAGTTCCACTGAAGAATTGATAAGGAATTAGGAGGGAGCCCCGCCATACTGGAGCTTTGGTGGGGTGAGGGCAAGTGGGTTGGTTGGGAAGTTCTGTGGGGTAGGTGGGCTGGATTGATACGGCGGATTGAGGTGTAGCGAGGGAAGGGCCTGCTCTATTGTTTGGAGGCGGGCGTCGTACTGTGCAAGGCTCATCTCTAGGGTGTGCACCATGCGCGTAAATGCCGCTTCAATTTGTTGCTCGAACCGTTGGGAGAGGTGGTCGATGAGGTGATTGAATTTTGCCTCTAGACACGCGTCCATCTCAGCGAGTTTAGCATCCAGGCGGGCCTCGAGGGTTGTCAGGTCGGTCTGGGTAACGGGTGGGGGCTCTGTTGTTCGTTTTTTTCTTGGGTGGGGGTGAGGGTGGGGATTGGGAGACGGACTCTTTCATGTTTTCTGTTGTTGTTTGAGGTAGTGGAGTGTGCTGGGCAGGAGGGACGGTTGGTGTAAGCTGTGGAAGGACGGAGGTGGGGGTTCTGGATAAGAGAGGTAAGACGAGTCACCTCGTCTCGCAGGGCCTGGAGCTCCCGGTCACGGGGATCCACCTGTGTGGGCGGAGGGGCCGGGGGCTTGCTGGCATTGTTGACTCTGCCGGCCACTCTGTTCGCCCAGGAAAGTTGACGAGCCTACTGGTCTTGGCGGCGACGAGATGATGAACGCGACTTGCTGGAGCGACGCACGTCGGTGCGGTCCGCGTCTCGGTCCGGTGTGCGGGAGATGTGCTGTTGCAGTGAGGCGGGTGGTGAGCGGCGTCCCCTGCCTTTGCATCCTCTAGTGCCGGTCATGTGGGCGCCTCCACATAGTATGCAGGCTGGGGTGCATGTCGGAGTGTCCTCTCGTGGGTGGGGGACGCCACACCTTGGACAGTTGTGTGTGCGCTGAAGGGTGCACACGTCCGAACGGTGTCCAGGTTGACGGCAGTTTGTACATGTGTCGAGGTGTCCTCTGTAGGGGGTGCAGTTGTGGATGCCGCCTCCGTAGGAGATGGTTCTGGGCACCGGGCCCCCCCGGAAAGTAATGAGGATTGAGCGGGTCTGTCCCATGCGGCGTGCATCAATGATGGGGGCCGTATTGTTGCCCACGATGAGGTCTTCTAGAACCTGTGTCGGGGTTTCCTCCCAGTAGGCGTTGGTAATAACTCCCCTTACTGCACCATCCGGGGGGGCGATGTAGGCACTGACAGCGTAGGGTTGGTTTCGAATTTTGAGCTGTTGAATGGCGACCAGGCGAAGCGCGTCAGCTTGGTGAGGGGTGCTCATGGTGCATGTGTTGTTTATGGGGTGAATGCGCAACTGGGTAGCGTCTGGATCTTGGATGTCCTTGGCCGCAGCTATCAGGGCGAGGCGAAGCTGGCGCGGTTGAAGGTCGGTTAAAGAAAGGCCTCCGTTCGAGCGGAAGACAATCTTGTAATCGCCCGCAGGTAACGGTGGCTGGCGTTGCGACCTTTGCGCCGCGAGACGCGCCGCTCGCAGCTGGGACGCTTGGTGTATGGAATGTGTCGGTCGTGAGCCGGCGCTGGCGTTCGCCTTGTCCTGGATCTTCGGCGCATCTTTTTGGCGGGTGGGTAGGTTCAGGATATGAGTCCAGTCCCTGGGATTGTAGTCCTTGGGGTTGATGGTCTCCCCGAGCACCTGGACCTCCATGCTCTCGCTGTGGGTGAGGTGGTAGGTGAACGCACGGTGGCGCGAGGCCTAGTGCGGCAGCTGGTCGGTTAGGGGTGGTTTGCGGCCCGTGGGCCCACGTAGGAGGGACCGTCGGCCACCAAAGTAGAGCTGATCGTAGTGCTCACCTTTACGAACGGTGTAGTGAAGAGGTGGGCACTGCGGGGCTCGTACTTCGAAGAAATCGCCGTGTTTGTACGGAGCCGATGCCGATAGGGGGCCGGTGAGTGCGAACGCGCTACGCATCGGCTCGGCTCGAGGCAGTAGGCAGGACCGTGCAATTTCCTTTTCATCCTTCTCCCAGTCACAACAGAGCAGGCGGGGTGGTGGTGGAGCGAGTGTGGCTTCGGCCGCTTATCTGTTTTAAGCATGAAATGCTTTTAGCCCCCTTTGTCGGCAGTGTGGTGACGTCACGCCGAGACCGAGATCCACTCATCCGGGCATTGAAATCCAATCATCCGGGCATTGAAATCCACTCATCCGGGCATTGAAATCCACTCATCCGGGCACTGAATTCCAGTCATCCGGGCTCTGAAACGAGAACATCCGGGCACCGTACGAGACTTAACGAGAATTAACGAGACTCTGTAAGCCCTCCTACGCGACCGGCATGCAAGCGCCGGTTGGTCTCCAAAGGAGTCACAAAAAATAACTACTGCCAGTGCCTTCTCAATGTTTATCAAGATATCAGTCGCTGTGCGTTTGATAATGCACGGAATTATAATTTCCGATTTCTAATAACGCGTGCAAAAAGCACATAAATGCCACGATACACTTGGTTGTCGTACGTGATCTCTTAGGGGCTTCGCGCATCGAAGCAAAGCAGCGCAGGCGGACAGGGGCCCGGGGGAGAAGCGCTGCGTTCAAAGGGCAAGGCACCGCGCCGAACGGGTGGTGGCGTTCCTCCCTTCCATTACGGTGTGGTTCGGGTGTCCACCGAGATGGCAGAGAATTACTGCGCCATTTCCTTTCCTCAAAAAACCTTGCGTTCAAATGGCAAGGCATCGCGCTGAACGGGTGCTGGCGTTCCTCCCTTCCTGTACGGTGCGGTTCGGGTGTCCACCTAGATGACATTAGGCCCGTAAACATTTCATGCTAACTCTACTCTCGGTTACGGGAGAGGCAGAGATTTTTTTTAAGCCAGCGTCCGCTTCGGCGGACGCGGTTGTTGCGGCGCGCGTCTTTTCTTCCCTTTTCTTTCTTCGCTCTTATCTTTGAACTCTCCTCTATCTGCACGTGGCAGCGGTGGTGGCTCGGCCTGAGCCAGTCGGCAGGCCCGTGCACTTTCCGTTGCATCCATCTCTCAGTCACAACAACAACAAAACAACTAGAGCAGGCGCACGCTGCCGCACACGCTATGCGTCATCGTTTGATTTTTGTTGGTAAACATTTATTAAAACAGTCAAGGGGCCGAAGGCCCAGATCTAGGGGTCGGCCAAGACTCCTTGGAATCTGGCAGCCTCTAGAGCGAGACCGATGAGCGTTCGTTGGTCGTCTAGGGTAGAGCTGCGTAGACGAGCCTCCCAGGTATGTTGTGTGGGTGTTGGCATGTGTTGTCGTGGACAAGTCCAGACCATATGAAGGAGGTCTGCTGGGATATTGCAGTGTTTACACATCGGCATATACCGTTCAGGAAATATATTATGGAATCTTTTGGGATTGGGGAAAGTGTCCGTCTGGAGTTGGCGCCATGTGACGGCCTCTGTCTTTGTAAGTTCTTGGTGCGGACCTGGATAGAGTTGGCGAGAAAGACGATAGTGCTGGAGCAGATCGCGTGAAGTGATTATGGTGTCCTTCCTGACCAAGGCGGGCATGTTGGGGGCGGGGTGATAAGCTGCTCGGAAAGTGAGCCCTCGAGCTAGCTCATGTGCTCCCTCATTACCCTTCAGACCCATGTGGGCTGGAGCCCATATCAGTAGTGTCAGGTGTTTAGGAGGATTTGATACGAGTACGCGAAACGCTTCGATTGAAATACGGCCATGAGTAAAATTAAGAATGGCGCGCTGTGAGTCACTTATGACTACTCTAGCTTTAGAAGTGGACAGCGCGAGAGCAATAGCTACTTCCTCCGCTGTAGTGATATGTGAAGTGCGTACGGAGCAGGAGGCATGGAGAGTCATGTTCTCATCTGTGGCAACCGCTGTTGCAGCAGTCCGAGTAGGATGGTCTGCCGCGTCTGTGTAAAGCACGTCAAGTCGGCCAGCATATCGCTGCTGGAGTGACGCGGCCCGAGCTTCTCTGCGATCTTGATGATGAGTTGGATGCATGTTGCGGGGGAGAGGGAGAGTCTTAATGTTGGCCCTGATGGCAGGTGGGAGATTGACCACCGAAGATGGCAGACGGAAGGGAGCGATGCGAAGTCGTTCGAGGATAGAGCGGCCTGCGGAAGTTAGGGAGAGGCGTTGGCGCTGGGCCAGGAGGGCCGCCTCAATGAGCTCGTCAACCGTGTTGGAGACACCAAGGGCGAGGAGCTTGTCGTTGGGAGTAGAGAGAGGAAGACCAAGGGCTGTTTTGACGCCGCTGCGGATAAGGCAATCCAGGCGGTGCTTCTCCGTGAGCGTGAGACGTAAATATGGAGCAGTGTAAGCAATACGACTTACTACAAATGCTTGAAAGAGACGAAGGAGATTCGCCTCCTTCATGCCTGCCCGCTTGTTGGAAACGCGCCGTATGAGACGGGCTGTCTGCTGTGTGTATCGATGCAAGCGTTGTATTGTGTTGGTGTTGGCTCCGTTGGCTTGGAGGTGGAGGCCAAGAATTCGGATGGTGTCGACCGTAGGCACGAGAAGGTTGTTAACAGTGAGGCGGATATTTGGAGATGTGGGGGGTTTCCGGGTGCCGGGATAACGCACAAAGAAGAGCTCAGATTTTGCTGCTGAGCACTTAAGTCCTTTGTCCGATAAGTAGTCTTCAACTGTGTTGATCGCAGCCTGGAGAGTCTCTTCAATGTGTCCGTCACTGCCGCCAGTCATCCAGAGGGTGACGTCATCCGCGTAAATGCTATGATGAAGGCCCTCGTGGCGGGCGAGTCGAGCGGGAAGGCCCATCATAGTGATGTTGAAAAGCAGCGGAGACAGGACGGAGCCCTGCGGCGTGCTCTTGTTGCCCAGGGAGATATCCTCGAGGGAGTGTGTACCGGCAACGAGCGTGGCAGTGCGATGCGTAAGGAAAGTACGGATATAGTTGTACAGAGTTTCGACCACCTGCAGATTCTGGAGGTTGGACAGGATAGCAGTGTGTTGAACGTTGTCGAAAGCTTTAGCGACGTCGAGGCCCAGGATGACCTGAGTGTCTCGAGTCTTGTGGTCCAGATGTTCATGCTTGAGCTGGAGCATAACATCACACGTGGATAGATGGGGCCGAAAGCCGACCATGCTTGGCGGGAAGAGATCACGATCCTCTATGTATGTCGAGAGCCTCGCCAATATAACGTGCTCCATGGTCTTACCCACGCAGGACGTGAGTGAGATCGGACGGAGGTTGTCGAGGCTTGGGGGCTTACCTGGCTTGGGGATAAGAATGATCTTTGCATGTTTCCATTCCTTTGGGAGAACGCCGGACTCCCAACATTGCTGCATGTAGGCTGTGAGTGCATGAATAGAGCGGTCGTCGAGGTTACGGAGAATCTTGTTATTGATGCGGTCTGGGCCGGCTGCCGAGCCCGGACGTAACTTAGCTAGTGCAGCCCGGACCTCTGCCACTGTGATCGGCGCGCTGAGGGAAGGGTTGTCGGGACCCGCATAGTCTGGGAGCAGAGTAGGGGGCTGCGGATTGATGTATTTGTCCCTCAGCTGAGCGAGTAACTCATCTGGAGAGCCTGGAAACTGATGTAGGAGGCGTTCCAGTTGTTGGGCGTTCTCTGAACGAGTGCTAGAGGGGTCTATGAGGTGACGCAGGAAGCGCCACGCATCTGCTCTTGAAATGTTGCCATCTAGTTCGTCACATAAAGCATTCCAATTTTGGCGATCCAGGGTAAGGGCGTAGCGTTAAATCTCTCTGTTCAGCGCAGCTAGCTGTTTACGTGCATAACGATCAAGCTTATGCCTGCGCGTTTGGAAAGTGAGCTGCTGCTTGCGACGCCAGAGGGCGAGCAGGTGTGAGTCGTAGGGGGTCAGAGGATCTTCCGGGTAGACTGATTCCGTGGCGGCTTGTACGTCTTTAAATAGCTCAGAGGTTCAGAGACCAATATCGTCAATCTTGTGAGGCGGGGAGCGGCACTCTCGGAAGCGATGCCAGTTAGTGAAGAGATGGGGGCGAGCAGGGCGACCTGCCGGGCCCCCTACGAGAACGAGCTCTAGTAGATCGTGATCACTGCCCAGATTTACGTGCGTGTTTGTCCAGGAGGCATCCAGGCCTTCGCTGATGATGGAAAGATCTGGAGTAGTGTCACGCTGAATGCTGTTGCCGTGACGAGTAGGAAGCGAAGGATCATTAAGAATGATGAGACGGTTATCATGGATAGCTTGCCACAGTGTCTTGCCCTTGAGCGTATCTGTCTGGTAACCCAGGCCGTGTGGTGAGCGTTAAAGTCCCCGACGATGGGAATGGGACTGGAACCGGCCAAGCGTGAGACTTCCGCAATGAGAGTATGAAAAGCAGGACGCCTCGCCCGGGGGTGCTGTACACGTTCAAGAGGAAGAGGCTATGGCCTCGTTTGCGACGGGGTAGAATTTCCAATAGAAGATGATCGATATTGGAGATGTTAGTGTCGTGAGTGAGAGCGGTTACATTCCTTTTGACAAAGGTGACCACGTTGGATGAAGAGAGAGAGTTGTGAAAAGTACGATATCCCGCTAGCTTGGAGGTGGACCCCGCCTCTTGGAGGGCAATTATTTCTGGGCGATCTTTGTGTTGCAAAAGCTGTTGGAGGAGAGCTCGTTTACGGGTGAACCCCCGACAGTTCCACTGCCAGAGGGTGAGACGGGTGGAAGTGTTATTGCGAGCCATGTTGGTTTAAGCGTTGCTCTAAGAGCTGTATGCGCGTTTCGACCTGCATGAAGCGGGCACCATGAGCTTCTTGCGTACGTGTCAGCCTATCCATGGCCTCTGTGAGACCCTGAAGCTGCGAGAGGACTTGGGTAGAGAACTGCTGAAAAGTGTTATTGAAAGTGTCTTCAATGTTAGCCATGAGTCTGTAGAGGCGCCTGTGTAATGAAGTCGCGATTGTGCAAGTTTTGCGTTTGGGTGGAGAAGGCTCTTGCATTGAACCATCCTCCTCCTCGTCGGGGGCAGTGGAAGGAAGCGGGAGTGTGGGTTGGGTAGCTGGTGCGTTGGTAGTTGTCTGTGCGGCCTGTAATGCTGATTTAAGATGTGAAGTTTCTAGTGCTTGCTGTTGTATGAGAGCTTTAAGTCCAGCTATCTCACGTGAGGGAGGTGGTGGCTGTTGTGAGGGTGGTTGAGAGGCTCGACCTACCCAGCCTACCTTACTCGCCGTCTTCTTGTTCAGGGTGTCACTGCCGGGAGCCCTGGAGTGGGATGGTCGGGATCTGGACCTGGAGGGTGACTCCTCGCGCCTCGTCCGGCTCCTTGCACGTCCTCGATCTTGGGAATGGCGGGAGGGCAGCCGAGGGAAGGAGCTGGATCTGCTCTTGGAGCTGCCCCGGGACTGTTTCTGATCCTGGTGCAGGTCGAGGCGGCTCTTGCGTTGCATCCGTTGTTTAGCTTCCTCCTCGGACTTGCGAATATCCTCCCAGCGGCGTTTGTTCACAATGTATGGAGTACGGTAACTTTCTTTGCAAGTCTTGTCTCCCGTGGGGTGTGCGTCCCCGAAGAGGCGGCACCGAGGTTCACATGCGTGGCCTGCAGCGGGTTTCAGCGTCCCGCACGTTCTGCAGCGTTGATTTGGTGTGTTGGCGCACACATCGGCCCGATGTCCGAGCTCACCGCATGCGCGGCAAACTTCGTAGCGTTTCTTGTAAAGATAGCACCGATAGGGTACGCCATAGTAGTAGATCCATCTTGGGACGCGTTCGTCTTGGAAAGTGAGTAGGATAGACGCTGTCTTGCCCATTCTACGAAGTTGGAGTATTGAAGGGTTGCGTGGGTCGTCAAAGTTTGCGTGGAGGTCGGCTGTTGTATACTCGAGGTCGATACCGCGCACCACTGCTCTCCCGCAGGTTTCCGGAGCCGCCGCGTACGCAGAGACTTGGTACATCCTGTTGTTGATGTTGAGTCTTGATATTCAGGAAGTGATGCGCACGTTCCTTACTTGCTGTGCTGACGATGATCGTGTTCTGTTTGTCGTTAACAAGGAGTTGGTCGAGGCCCTTGCCGTCGGTGTCGCGAAGTCCGGCTGCTGCCTTTACCGCGACAAAAAGCCGGGGAGCTGAGAAATTACCCGCAGCAAGACCATCACGGGGCCGAATAATGATCTTGAAATCGTCGCGCGGAAGTCGTGGTTGGTTAGAGCCGACAGACTGCTTTGCTAGGCGTCGGCCGTTGCGGAGACAGCTCTTACGTTGCGGTGAGTCATCGCCGCCAGCAGCGTTCACGTCGACGCCGGCAGCTGTAGAGCCGCCAGCTGCGTTCGCGTTGGAAGTCCTGGCAAGATCTTGCTTGCGCTTCTTGTCGATCTTGGTTATCCAGTCGGTTTGGCTTTGAAATTCTTCTGGGGTGATATCCGTACCTTCTACCACGTCCATGGCACGAACGGAGAGCAGGCCCTGTGCCATGAGGAACCTACAGTCCGTGCCGGTGGCGGCGGCGGCCGCCTCGGCTGAGGTTAGGCTTAGCGAGACGGGCGGGCGAGGCTAGATGAAAAGCGCCGAGAAAGTAGGAAATGCTTCAGTTCTTGCCTTGAAAGTGGTTTCGATCGATGTTGGAGCACTTGCGATGTCAGTTGTGATGATCCAAGCGAAATTTTCGGCCAGCCAACGTACTTTGGCAGGAGCCCATGTGAGCCACGGCTTACTTCTTGACTGAACGCCGCGTTCTCCCCTCATCGTTTGACGTTCGCCGCAAGCGCGTGTTTATCGCGGTGGTGGTGGTGAAAACATTTTTAATATTCAGAGAAAGCTTGGGGATCAGAAGACCGCGCTGCATGGTCGGTATCCTTAGTCCGGGACACTGCACGACGAGGCCCCTTCTCGCGCCCGCTTTACTAGAGCCCTTTTGGGACTCCAGTGTGGAGCAGTTGAGGAGGGCAGTCTCCCATGCCTCTCGGGTGGGGGCGGGGGAAGGGGGAAGGTGCCCATCTGTGTTCGGATCGAAGTGTTTTGCTATGGCAGGACAGAAGAGTTCCTGTCTGCAGGCGCCGCAGAGTTCGCTCCTCCGCCTTACTCAGCCCCTTGGCAGGTGCCGGGTAGAGACGGTGGCTGTCATTAGGATTTCACTTCTGCGGTTTATGAACTTCTGAGCCAGGAGAGCTAGGAT
The DNA here is from genome assembly GCF_055824585.1 of Amblyomma mixtum. Taxonomy (NCBI): domain Eukaryota; kingdom Metazoa; phylum Arthropoda; class Arachnida; order Ixodida; family Ixodidae; genus Amblyomma; species Amblyomma mixtum. Next base: position 185,097,563 of record NC_143013.1, read on the forward strand.
GAGGAGCCCGGTGTGTGAGCGCTCGGGCGGCCGCATCGGCGGCCTTATTGCCTCGTAGACTCTGGTGGCCAGGAGCCCAGATCACTTTTGTGCGAGTTGGATCGGCGGGAGCGCGTCTTAGAATTTGGGAGGCAAGAGGTGACATTTCCCTTGCAAGATAGTGTTCACAGACCCGGCGAGAGTCTGCGATAACCGTTCTCGATTTTGGATCGGCGGCAGCGAGAGCTATTGCGGAGGCCGGCTGTATAACCGCTTGCGAGAGAATAGGCCTGCGCATTGAACACGGAAGGAAAAGAGAGTGAGACTACCGGTACAGAAGTGGTCATAAAGCATAACCATAAGCTTTTCGCTTCAAGGTACCCAGGCTTAACCATAGCTAAGCCCCAGCCAATTTCTCGCGTTTCGAGCTTCCGATTTATGCTGATTCCTTGGATAGAATCCTAGATGGCGGCCTCCCTAGCAACGACATTTTATTAGAGCATTAAGCTCTACTTCTCGCCTTTCGGGTCTCAGCGTTATAACACATATCCTAACCCAGTGGTTGCCATGGTAACACAGGTGGTTGCAAAATTGAATAAAATAACAACAGGCGACAGCGTGATGCCAAAGCATCAGCACTTGATCGAAACTTATCTCTATCGATCATGTATATACCGGGCGTCCCAGCTAAATGTAACCAAACTTTTAAAAAAGGCGAAGTGTCCTAGCCCAGTGAAACCAACTCAGGGTTGTTCATAGTCGCGTGGCCTAGTCTTGAGTATTTTTTCGCTCTGCAAAGTTAATTGATTAGTTAAGTTTAATTAGCTAACCTTTTAATGATTGACTTCAGGAAGAAAGTGTCAATGCAAAAGTTTTATTGCACGTCGAAAAACCGCTAGTAGTGCTGTTTCCGTCAAGTTACGATTTACGTAGCTTCATTTATTGGCCTTAAAAGAAAGTTGTCACGTGACCAGCTGCTCGCTCACTTCTCTGCCCCAATGTGCACCCAAAGTCTCATCGAGGAGAGGACTTCAGAAAAGACTGATTTTATTCTTTAAGGCGCGTCTTGGGACGTTGAAGTGGCACAGTTGTCATGAGGAAGCTTTTTGTTATTGTGCGGGTTATGGTTAAAGGCCGGTAAAAATTACGTAAATATTACTTTGCTGCTAATGTCTCAGTAAGCTGTTTCTCAAAGCGATCTACAACTTTTCCACTGACACTTTGTTCCACAAGTCTGTAATTAAAAAGTTAGTTAATTAAGCTTGACTAATCAGTCAACCTTGAAGAACGAAAAACATACTGCAGACTATGACAGAAGCCAACAGCCACAGAAACCAAGGGGCACAGGGGATATTTAATTTAATTTTTTTTATTTCGTGCTGTTGAACAATTTAGAATATTAGCGAATAAGTTATCGCTTTAAGCTAATTGATTAGAAAAGCAGAAGAAAAAACAACCACATGCCGCCGGTGGGATCCGAACCCACGACCTCCGAATTACGCGTCCGGTGCTCTACCTCTGAGCTACGGCGACGGCTGTCAAATCTTCTGCTTGCGGGTGTATTTATGTTTACAAATAACCTAACTTTGAGAGTGTTCATCAGCGCCACCCACATTCATAAGCGGCGGACGTAGAACGTCCTTGAGTTACCGCAGGTGTGACGTAGAACGTCATCGAACGGAGAGGGTGGAAGCTGCGTGAGAACCCTCTTATGCTTCCTATGGCGTCAAGGCTGCCAGAACCGACGCCCTCGCTAAGCAATTAAGCAAACAAGGGAAGGGGAATGAGGGGCTCGTTATAAATATGACAGAAGCCTACAGCCACAGAAACCAAGGGGCACAGGGGATATTTAATTTAATTTTTTTTTCGTGGTGTTGAACAATTTAGAATATTAGTGAATAAGTTATCGCTTTAAGCTAATTGTTAGAAAAGCAGAAGAAAAAACAACCACATGCCGCCGGTGGGATCCGAACCCACGACCTCCGAATTACGCGTCCGGTGCTCTACCTCTGAGCTACGGCGACGGCTGTCAAATCTTCTGCTTTCGGGGGTATTTAAGTTTACAAATAACCTAACCTTGAGAGTGTTCATCAGCGCCACCCACATTCATAAGCGGCGGACGTAGAACGTCCTTGAGTTACCGCAGGTGTGACGTAGAACGTCATCGAACGGAGAGGGTGGAAGCTGCGTGAGAACCCTCTTATGCTTCCTATGGCGTCAAGGCTGCCAGAACCGAGGCCCTCGCTAAGCAATTAAGCAAACAAGGGAAGGGGAATGAGGGGCTCGTTATAAATATGACAGAAGCCAACAGCCACAGAAACCAAGGGGCACAGGGGATATTTAATTTAATTTTTTTTTTCGTGGTGTTGAACAATTTAGAATATTAGTGAATAAGTTATCGCTTTAAGCTAATTCATTAGAAAAGCAGAAGAAAAAACAACCACATGCCGCCGGTGGGATCCGAACCCACGACCTCCGAATTACGCGTCCGGTGCTCTACCTATGAGCTACGGCGACGGCTGTCAAATCTTCTGCTTTCGGGGGTATTTAAGTTTACAAATAACCTAACCTTGAGAGTGTTCATCAGCGCCACCCACATTCATAAGCGGCGGACGTAGAACGTCCTTGGGTTACCGCAGGTCACGCGACTCAAAACAACCCTCATTTGGTTTCAGACCACTAGACACCTCGTGTTTTTTAAAAGCTTGGTTACATTTAGCTGGGACACCTGGTATATCCCTGTCTGGGAGGCGTCAAAGTCGTGCCACTTAGTCCCGACATTCGTGTAAAATTTTTGGGTCAACCATTTGCCGCAGATTGTCCTGACGGTGTCGTACGATTCAGCATTTCGTACAGCATAAATGCTAGTTAAGTTAGAGCCTAGCTCGTGGTAGGGATTCGAACCACCGATCTATGTACCCCAATTTCACGTCTTTACGAATCTTCATGCGAGCATTGCAGCTCCACTGTTTGTCGTAGTATGTTCGGGATGGATGGATGGAAACAACTTTATTAAACACACACACACACACAAAAAATCTTCCAGGGTGGTCCCCTACTGGTCGAGGAGCCCACGGGCTTGTGCTTCACGTGACGCCCGATCCACCAGCCATTTCTGGCCGGCGGGCTGAGCAGTCTGTAAGGCAGCCTGCCAGGAAGAATGAATGGGATTGGGGATGGGGAGTGCTGCCTTTGTGGAAGGACATTCCCATAGGTAGCGGAAAAACGTGGAACTGGGCACGCCACAGGTGGTAAAATCAGGAGGAAAGGTGGGGTGAAAGCATGAGAGACGGTGGGGGGAAATAAAACAGCCTGTCTGTAATTGTCGCCATGTAGCGCTGGATGAGGGCGACAAGGTACTGTGGGGTGGTGGCAGTGTCATGCGGCTGAGTTTGTAAAATGTGGTGATTTGGTGATATGTAGAGAGGACCGATGGGGCTTCTTGCGCAGGGTTGGGTGCCTGATCATCCGGGGCCCGGGAGGAGAGTTCTCGGGCCAGCGCATGAACGCGCTCATTACCGGGGATCGAGACATGCCCAGGGACCCACGAAGAGTAACCGTTCGGTCGAGTGAGGTGACTGTGGCAGGAATACGATGTGTTGCCGGCGTCGCCATGCCCTCTAGGTAGTAGCTGTTCGCGGCCTGGGAGTCTGTGCAAATTTCGGTTACGTTTTTGTCAATGGTGGAGTGGGCCAGAGCAAGCGCGATGGCGGCTCCTTCCGCTTCTCCAGGCGAATTAGTCCGGATAGTGGCGGCGGCCCCCACTGTGCCGTCTTCATAGGCTGCGATTGCCGTGAAATATCCTGGTTTCCAATTTTCTGCCGCGTCGACATAAAGGATATCGGAGCGGTTGCTGTATGTTTTCGTGTAATAGCTAGCTCGTGCCTGCCGCCTACCGTGATGGAGACTAGCGCTCATATTGCGGGGTAGGGTCTTCTCGTATGTGTGATCCTGAGTGCGCAGAGAAATCATGTAAGGTGTAGGACTTGTTGGGGTGAGAATGGGTGGATTGAGACGTAGCTGTTGCAGTAGGCGTTCACCTGTTTCTATGCGACTCAGGCGGACTAATTGGTTGGTGCGTTGGGCCTCTATTAATTCGGTCACTGTATTGTGGGTGCCAGTGGCTAGGAGACGTTTTGTGCTAACCGTCCGTGGAAGACGTAGGGCGGAGGTGACAGCCGTGCGTATTAGGATGTCTGCCTGTTGTGTTTGCCGCTGAGTCAGTATGTGGTATGGGAGGTGGTATGTAATGCGGCTAATGATTAGTGCATTTGTCATATTGAGGGTCTCACGTTCAGACAGCCCATGAATGCGTACTGCCACCCGCCTGATAAGTGCAGTGACCTGTTTGGTCTGTCTTTGCAAGAGCTGAAGGGTGGCGGTTGCATCGAGTGTGTTGTTAATGAGAAGGCCGAGAATTTTTACCTGAGGCACAATGGGCACTGGATTCCCGTACATGTTCAGTTCAATCTGGGGGTCACTCGGGAGGGGCTTCAGCTGCAGGAGTTACGATTTATTTGGAGAGCAACGGAGGCCTGTGTTTGCTAAATGAGTGGTGGTGATATCTATGGCAGATTGCAGGATACCCTGGGCTTTTCCAAGGGATCCCCCCGTTGTCCACAGGGTTATATCATCTGCGTATATGGCTGTGTGGAGCCCTGCCGTGCTCAAAAAAAGTTATATGATGCAATAACCTCATAGATCATTCATCATAGAATATCATACAATCTGTATGACATATCATACAATCTGTATGATATATCATACGAATTGTGTGATATATCATGCCATGTCATGTTCTCAACCTTCGCAGTGAATGTAAAGACTCGGAGTAAAAATAGAAATTGATGCTTGGTCTTCTCTCTGCAATTGTAATAATCGGTTTTAATATCGCTTCCAGGGAGCTGCTGTCCGCTGTGAAATCAGGTTGAACTAGATTGTGGATGAATGTTTACTTCCAGAAATTGATCAGCTTGCGCTGTTTTGATATCGTCACCATAGTGCAGTTTTCGCAGTGCTCAGTTGCACTGACCTTGTCATCGCGTATTACAGCAAGACTGGGTGGCGAAGGTCTTGCGGATAACTTTGGCAAATGGGCTCTCAAGCGGGCTCTGATGGAGTGGCAAAAAAAGAAAAAACCTGCCAAAGAAACATATTCCATATCTTCTAGAACGGGGCTCTGTAACACAAGTCAGGTGTGCGTGTTTCACTGTTTGTCAGCGTAGTGTGGGACTTCACATTTCGTCAACACCATGTCAGAATGCTGAAATCATAATGTTATTTAAGACGGGATGTGGGAATCAGATCGCAAAAGTAACGAAAAAAGTCGATTTTTGAAAAGTACACTTTGGAATCTCCAACACTTTCTATGGTGTACTGAAATTTTTCATCCAAAAATAAACTTTCGGCACTCCAAATAAATATATTTGTCGGCTTCTACACATTGACACAGTGTGCCAGCTTAGAACTTTCAGGCTTTTTTTCTCAAAAGTTTGTTTTCAGGTTAGTACCTTGTTTGTGGAATGCATAGCACAGCAATGGGTGCATGGATTTTTACCCCGTTTGTTTTGTTGTGATCACTGAAATGTGGTCTGCGTCGAGACAGTCTCAGATTTGCCATTTATGCTTGCATGTTTTTATTACATGGTAATTAGAGCATGGTACATTCTAGACATAAAAGAACGTGCATATTGTGTCCTTTAAAAAAAAGAGCAGAGAAATTTAAAAAAAATTAAGAGAGTCTTGATTTACACCACATTTCTGTCGACAACTGCTGCTGCTGCAGTTGTCGACAGAAATGTCACGCTTTTCAATTGGTCGAAACGGTCGTGACGTCACAGTGCGCGAATTTCAAACGGGGCCAATTGTACTTCGGCTAGTAACCATGTAACCAATTAATGGGATCGTATAGTGATGCTCCAAGTAAGTGGCACTGAGCTTAGTTAATTGCATAATTACCCAATTAACCTAATTAACTTTTCTAGCCAGGACATATAAATAAATAAAAACGATTAGGAAATTGGTCGACCTCGGGAATCGAACCCCGGTCTTCGGCGTGCGAGACGAGCATGCTATCCATTCCGCCATGCCAGCGTGACGGTTTGGAATGAACAAAGGCGCGTCTAGTGAATACGGTGTCTTCGCTGACTCCCATCTTCCTCCCTTTCCTTCTGGCGAGGTTTAAGTGTCCACCGAGGTATGAGAGACAGATACAGTTCCTTTCCTCACGAACCCATTTACCGAAGAGCGAGGCGTAACCGAATGGGCGATGGCGTTCTATGGACTCCCTGGCAGCGTTGCAAGATGCTGTTGCGTTCCACTCTTAGAGGCGAAGCTTAACATCTTAACCACACATCAGTGACCACACTTTAGGTCAAAAAAGTGCCCCCCTGAATTTTGATGGCTGTCCATCGCGATATGCGAGACAGTTACTGCGTAATTTCCTTTCCTCAAATACAATTTTCATTTTCTTCATTACGGGCCCTCTTTGTCTTCTTTCACTCCTACTTCCGCCCTTCCTCTACGGTGCGGTTCAGGTGTCCACCGAGATGACAGAGAATTACTGCGCCACTTCCTTTCCTCAAAAAGCGTTGCGTCGTCGCGCCGAACGGGTGGTGGCGTTCCGTGGACTCCCTGGCAGCGCTACAACACGCTGTCGCGTTCCACTCGTGAAGGCGAAACTTAAGCGTCATTAATTAGCAGTGAATTAGTATTCAGGCATTAATAAGTAATTATGCATTAATTAGTGATTTGTCATCCCTTAGTAATTAGTACTCAATTATATGTGACGCCACCAGTGCCACAGAAGCAGCGAAAGTGGTGCGGAAAACGCTTTCGCCTCTACGCACTTTAGACAGTCAAAGTGCCCCCTGAATTTTTTTAGTGAAATCACTGATCTCTCTTTTGATCCAAAACTAAGGCCTCGCAATGAAGGCCTTCCAAAAATTGGCGATTAGAAAAAATTTATTTACATATGTACACATGCCAAGGTTACAAGATACATTCACATTTACAAAAACACATGACATTAAGTATGTAAGGTAAGCCAATTAAAGAGGTACCATAAACATTTCTAAGTAACTAACAGGAATGGGCAATGTAAAATAGGAATGCATATATACCGATTGACAGAAGAGCGAAAAGTCGATAATTAGACATTGAAACATTGAAAAGTTGACCTTAGCGCCAGTTTGGCCTAAAAACCAAGACAAGACGACCGTTATTAACAGAAATAAATTGGCATGACCATTGTCGGAGAAACTCTTCCTCACCCAAGAAAAAGAGTTCCTCGGACAAAAAACTGATTAGCTCCCGTCGGAGACGGCCGAGAATTGGCCACACAGCGCGGCGTCGAAAGCCACTAGCGACCGCGGCGCATCGACTGCGCCATAAACTAAAAAGACCTGCAACTATTAACAGGCGAGCAAAACGGCCGCTGGGGAAGCGGCCGCGGGAGACGAAGCACGAAATGCCCTGCCCACGAAATCCCGCATGAACCGCGCGCCAAAAGACACGCGCTACAACACAGGTGACTGTAGCGTGGCGATTAGATTCCGGGAGCGGGCAATTCGGACAGGTACTGGAGCGTAAAACACCCCATCGCTCTAACCGATCACAAGTAGGGAGCACTGCCCAGCCAAGTTTCCAGACAAAGTCGCGTAGATGGTCTGGGAGAGGTGTCGACGCTAAGCGCGCCCACTGAACGCGGCGCATAAGTGAGCGGCGAGCCGCCGGCACAACAGGCAACAATAGCGAGCCCATAATGTCCACCACACGGTCTGCGACGATGTTGACATCAGGTGCTACTGCTGTTACATGCCTGTAAAAGGCCACTGACGAGGCATAGAAAGCGGAAGGTTGCTCTGACTGAGGTCCATGATTAACAGGGGCCGCGGGATCCAAAAAGCGCAAAGAAGGGCCCAAAAAGTACCGAGTCAGGGTTCGCGCCGGAGACGCGTTTCCTAGCAGGATACGCAAAATACCCTTTAAAGCTAACAGCGAGGACGTAACAGACAAATTTGGAAAGGCAAAACCTCCTCTCTCCCGTGGTTGTCCAAGAACAGCACGAGCCACAAGCTCGGTACCGCCTGACCAAAAAAAAGAAAAAACTGTAGTCTGCACCCGCCTTATGACACGGAGGGGTGGTTTAACAGTATAGCAAAGGTACCAGAAGGCACCGAGAATGACTGACTGAACCAGGTAGCGCCTCTCAAGCAGAGGCAGGTCGAATGTCTGCGCCCTTCGCACACGAGCTGTAATGTCGTTGACGACCGAAGACCACACACCATCCCATATTCCAGCACAGTCGTAGGTCACACCTAAAATGTGCATCTGCGCGCACCACTGCAAAGGTATTGCAGATGAAATACGAGTCTGGGTAGACCCCACAAAAAAGTAACAACTCTTCGAGCAATTAAGAGCAGCTCCAGACAAGGAGGCGTACTCACGAAAAACATTTAGAGTTTCAAGCAAGCTGCGTTCATCAGCTAAGTACAGAGTGATGTCATCTGCATAAGCAGTGACGCGTACCGCTTCGCTCCCTGGCAAAGCCAGACCTCTAATAAGGGAGTGGCGATTCACTGCCAAGAGGAAAGGCTCTAATGCTAAGACAAACAAAAGGGGGGAGAGCGGACAACCTTGACGGACGCCACGGCGAACATCAAACGCGGTACTTTCCCGGCCATCGAGGAACAGAGTGCTTGAAATATCTCTGTACATCTCTTTAATGAGAAGCACGAAAGAAGCTGGGAAACCGAAAGCATCCAGCGTCCCGTAAATATACTCGTGCTCTAAAAAGTCGAACGCCTTCTCTTGATCAAGGGAAACAAGAAGACCCTGTGCGCGCCGCCGTAAAGTATACGTTAGGATGTCTCGCGTTACAGAAGATAAACTATGTATTTCACGGCCTGGGATGGAGCAAACCTGGTGGCAGGAAATAAGCAACGGGAGGAGAGACCGCAGACGACGAACGAGTAATTTTGCTAGTACTTTGTAATCTGAATTTAGTAGGGTGATAGGGCGCCAATCTGCCGGACATGTCGAGAAAGGAGACTTTTTGGGAATTAGGACAATGCGGCCTCTTTTGAATGATTCAGGGAAAACTTGCTGAGTGAAGCATAATTTTAGCACTTCCGAGAAAATGGGGCCTACAATATCCCAGAATTGTAAATAGAACTCCACAGGAAGGCCGTCTGGTCCAGGTGCTGAGCCTCGTTTCATGGAGTCCAACGCCTCCTTGATTTCCCTTGTTGTTGGCAGAGCCATAAGGCCGTCATGGAGTTCAGTGGAAACCTGAGGCAAGCCTGCTAAAAATGGGTTTGCGGAAACTACATTGCGATCAAGTAGAAGGAGCGACTGAGCAATACTCCTGAAATGGTTATAAAACGCACTGAAGTTCCTGCCACCTGGTTGGGACATAGACCCTGCGGTAGGTGTAAAGGCAGGGGCACCTTGAGGGGTCAACAGCTCTTGACGCGCAAAGCGAAGTACCTCGGGATGAGCAGTTGGACTGCGTCGACAACGCCATGCAGAAGCTGTCAAAGAGGAGGCACGTAAAAGGCGCTGTAGGCGCTCCGAAAGCTCCTCTTTCCATGCGCACATAAGCGACGAAGGCGACGGGGTGCGTTGAGCAATACGCAACTTCGCCGTCACCACGCGCACCTCATCTGACACGCGAGCCCTAAGGGCTCGACCAGATGCGGCGCAATGGTGACGCCACTGCTCCTTCAGACGGTCCCAGTCACCAGGTACGGCCCCAACAACCGAAAAACGCAAGACGCGCGTGAGCCCCTCTTTAGTGCTGGCGTCGTGAAGGATGCGTGCATCCAACCTCCATGGTCTCTGAGGAGATCCTGCAGCCGCCGGAACCGCGAGCGATAGAAGAAAAGGGCGGTGGTCTGATATGTGCACCGGCGAGGATGGTAGCATCATTACATTGGCTGCACACACTGTCCGCGAAAGGCTCGTCGGAACATACGCCCTGTCTAACCGACTCGCCGATAACCCGCGACGCCAAGTCCACACAAAGACGTTGCCATAGAGGAGCTCATAAGCGTCCGTGAGCATAAAATGGCTGACTAGGCGGCGCAACTCGCGCGCATTCCAGCCTGGCCTACCCCTACCAGGGCCTTGCACATCGGCGACCGTATCGAGCACGCAGTTGAAATCACCCAACATCACAACATTACGCCCTCCAAGAAAATACACATCTAAATCTTTAAAGAATGCGTTTACCAAATTAGAATGAGCAGGCGCATAAATGCAAAGAATTCTCAGCTGAAGTGCGTTAAACGTGCAGTCGAACGCCAGCACGCGTCCAAGCGCATCGTAGATAACATGATGATCTCGCAAGAGTGAGCGGTTCAAAACGAGAACGCCAACGCCGCTAGAACGCGTGCTGGCGTACGAAAAGAAGGCATCGACGCCAAACCTACTCTTGAATTTCAACACGTCACTGAGGCGAAAAAAATTGGTTTCCTGCAGACAGACAATATCGCAACCCGAGGAACGAGCGAATGCGACCACCGCTGCCTGCTTCAAAACACTGCGGAACCCCTGTACGTTAAGAGTAATAATTTGAAGATGAGTCATTTTGGAAATGAAAAATTAAACCTGAAAAGTCGTGATGTTTAGGCAATACAAAGCGCGCCGCGAACGGCGCTAAACCACCTCACTTTTTGCGGAGGGTCGGACCAGAGGAGGCACGAGGCCTCCTTGGCCGACCGGCAGAATTGTCCGAGTCCGTAGTTGACGTATGTGGACGCTTTAAGCTTGAACTCAAAGCGACCATCTCAACATCGGAAGACTGTGCGCTGGAAGTGCTGGCGCTGGTCCTCGATGTCGAAGAGGACGGCGATTGCACAGGATCAGCGTCTGGAGATGATCTTGGCTCCTCTCCAAGCGATGTCGGCGACGACGACGGCGGCGTCGGGTCCTCCTCAGGCGTGATGACAGTCTCGTCAATGACGAGGTTGACTGAAGAGGCTGAGGATGGCAAGCTGCTGTCGTCACCGTCAACCTCAGCTATGTCGGTGTCCCTGCTCAAATCCGCAACGCTGGCCGCGGGCTGTAGCACGGGCTCCGAGAGGGGCACGTTCTCAGCATCATGGTTTTCCAGGGCCACAGTAGGCTCGACCCCCGTGGCATCAGGGACGCACGGAGAGACGGAGGCTGACGCAGCACACACATTTACTGTCTGCTCACTTGGTGCATCAAGAGCAGACTCCGGTTCTTCAACGCAGTGAGGCTGGGACGCAGCGGAAGCAACCGTAACGGCGTCGGTGTTGGATGCGCCGGGCTTCTTGATGGTTTCAGCGGCTCCCTGAGCGGCCTGCGGGGGCGCAGGGCGGGCCGCAGCCTCCGAGTACGAGGGCTTGATGGCGCACGCCACGGTAGCGTGTGGATCGCCACAACGGCGACATGGGAGCACGCAACCTTGGCCTTGGTGCCCAAAGACCCCACAGCGGGTGCAGAAAGGAGCCGTACACTGTGCCCTGAAGTGCGCAGTGGACCCACAACGCCGGCAAACGCGCTGCATTCCCTTGTAGTCACAAGTAACGCGGTGGCCCGCGACCTTGATGTAGTTTGGTACGGGTGACTCCGGCTTCATCTCAATCCGCACATAACGGGTCCCGGTGGCGACAGTGGGACGCGACCCCATGACGCCGCGACTTATGTGCAGCACCTTGCCATAAGGGGAGAGAGCCTTGGCAAGGGCGTCACTAGGTACACGGGCGGGCAGAAAGAGGACAGTCACCTGGGTCACCTGCGGGCTCAGGGGAACGATGGCGACGCGTTCCTTGCCGATGATGAGGCAGGAAGCTTCAACGATTTTAGCCATGGCGGCTTCACTTTTCACAGTGACTTGGTAGTTGCGTCCACCGAAGTGCTGGACGCAATACACTTCTTCCAATCCAACAACGGAGGCTGTCGCATCGACGACATCCTCCGGACTAGCCCCCTCAGGGACGACAACATCAAAGGCAAGAGCCTTTGTAGGTGGCTGGCTCACCATATTGAGGCGCCCGCCAGCCGAAGGACACCTTAACAAAAGCGCACGTCCAAAGGCCGAACACCGGCCACCGACGCAAGCCGGCGGCCGGAACACACACCGCAGCGTCCACCAGCTAGCTAGCCAAGAGCCAAGAGCCAAGAGCAAATTGGCTACTACACAAAGAGAAATTTATTGTGTACTCAGTAACATGTAAAGTACAAACAGGACGTCCCCTCAGGGATCGCACAAAAGGAACAAAAAAAGGGCTGTGCGCTGTACTAAACAAGCAGGCACTCGAAGTAAAACGGTGCGGGTACGGGGCACTAAGTCACCCCTACAAATTAAAGGGCAGGCAAAGTCTAAGGCACCCTGTCAATCACTCCTCAACAAGGGCGGAGCGGATGGCCCCCTTACACAAAAGGTGGGGGGGAGGGCACACGCTAAAGGGGAAAAGGGGCGGGGGGGGGGGGGTGTACACACATCGACACAATGGCACGCAACAAACAACTCTTGACATCATCAAAAGAAAACCAGGGAGGGAGGGGGCTAGTAGGGCACGAGAGGCATCTCGAGCCTACCCTCCCTCACTACATAAAACCGCGTGTGCCAGCGTCGCAGAAACTGCGCCTCGCCATCTGTTTCGAGCCGGTCAGACAGGTATTTCCAGACGACGAGACGCAGGTTCTGCAAGGCCGGGTACATGGCACGGGCGGGAGTGCGGCGCGCCTCGGCGAGGCACCTGCGCCGCCACAAAACAAACAGCACTGAACAAAACACCAGCTGCTCGAAGCAGCCACGCCGGCGCCTGCCACGGGAGGTGTGGCGCACTTGAAACAGTCTGTAGACGAGGCGCCACATGGTCTTAGCAACGACGCACTCAAAAAATACATGCGAAAGGCTCTCAGGAGCACCACAGTTGGCGCACTCTGCGTTGGGGACAACGCCCCACCTGGCTAGGCGCTGGCGCGTTGGGAGGACGCCCCAGCGCCTGAGCCACTCAAAGTCACGCACTTCGTGCGGCAGCCGCGCGTTCGACCAAACGCGCCACTTGGACGCAGCTGTCGCGCGCTGGTCATCAGGCGAGAGCCGCGAACATGCAACAAGCTCGCTGATACGCGTGGGAGCCACGTTCGCCGCGTCGATGTCGGGGAGGTCGGATTCGAGCGCCGACTTCATACCGGCGGCGGTGCGGTAAAAGGCCAAAGGCCTCTCCGCCTGCGGGCCGGTGTGACGCCCGGGCAGAAACGCGCGCCGCGCCGTACCGAGCCAGTAGAGCATAAGCGAGCGGCCGGGATAGAACTCGCTCGCCAACAAAGTTTCCACCGTCCTGAGAGCGAGTACGCGCGCCATAGTCTGAATGCAGGGAAGACCGAGGCCTCCCCTGCTCGTCGGAAGGTGGAGGAGGTGGCGGGCAACCTGCGCTGTCCCGCCATCCCACACGAAGGTCCCAACCAGGGACGCCAGTCGGCCCGTCGTACGACGCGGGATGGTCGCGACGCGTGCCACATAAAAGGCCAAGGCGCACGCTCGCGTCTTGACCACGGCGACCTTGGCGTGAAGAGAGAGGCTGAAACGCGCGGCGTCGGACAGAGCCCTTGTTGCCCGCGAGACGACTTCGTCCCACACGCGGGGAGAAACCCCGGTGGGCTCGAAAAGAACGCCGAGAACGCGCACCGCGCTCACAAAGGGGATGTCTGCTTGCAGAGGGCCCCTGAACTGACCGAAACGGAGGGCGTGGCTTTTGAACGTATTCAGCTGCGCCCCAGAGACAGCTGCGTACTGGCTGAAGAGAGCCAAGAAAGCGCAGAAACTGTCATGGTCGCGTACAAACAGAGATATGTCGTCCGCGTACGCGGAGACAACCACTGTCTCCTGCCCGGTCAACGGGAAGCCCCGGATGCGCCTTTCCGCTACCACCCTACGCAGCAGCGGGTCGAGTGCGAGGACGAAGAGGGCCGGCGAGAGCGGACACCCCTGTCGCACTCCCCGCGTCACCGGAAAGGAGGCGGCGATGCTGCCGTTAACAACTAACCGGCAATTGAAGCCTGCGTAAAGAGAGCGGAGGGTGTGGACAAAACCTTCGGGAAAGCCGAAAGCGCGGAGTACGGCGAACAAATAACCGTGCTCCACGCAGTCGAACGCCTTCGCCTGGTCGAGAGCGACAAAGGCTCCCGAGACCTGCTTGGAGCAGGCATACTCGAAAACGTCCCTCGTCAGTGTGAGCGACGCAAACACCGACCGTCCGGGCACCGCGCAAGACTGGTAGGGGCTGATCAAGTCCTGCAGGTGGACACGCAGCCTCCGGACAAGCAAGGTGGCGACGAGCTTGTAGTCGGTGTTAAGGAGGGTGATAGGTCGCCACGCCGACGGGCTAGACGCAGTACCACCCTCCTTCGGGATCAAAACAATGCGGCCCACACTGAACGAGGGAGGGAAGGAGCCACTGTCGAAAAGGACGTTTACTAGGTCAACTAGCAAGGGGCCGAGGACTTCGAAAAAGGCGGTATAAAAACCGGCTACCAGTCCGTCCGGGCCGGGGGCGGTGGACTGGTTCATCGCGCCTAAGGCTGCTCGTACCTCATCTAAGGTAGCGGGCGACGTGAGCGCCGCGCAAGCGTCCTCAGGTAGCTGAGGAAGGGGCCCACAAAACGAGCCGACGGCCTCCTGGAAACCCTCTTGCTCGTCGATCTTGCTGGATGTGAAAAGCGCCGCGAAGTGTTCTCCGAACACGCGCCCAATAACTGCTGGGTCGGAGGATGTGGAGCCGTCCTCCAACGCGACCGCCTCCACGCGACTACCCTTGTCACCGCGCCGACTAATGGCCCGGGCGTGCCCAAGGTCAGCGCCGTCGTCGAGCGGCAAACGAGAGGGAACGGCAGAGAGAGACGCGCGCGAACTGTCCTCGAGGACGCGGTGGTAGCGCACGCGCAGCGTCTCGAGGTACTCTCGCATCGCGAAGGTAAGGCTACCAGCGTCGCGGACGATGCGCATGCGGCGCAGAGTGTCGTTCAGCGCGGTCGTGACGCGAACGCGCCGCGCTTTCCCCGCGCGAATGAGCACATCGCGCCAACAACACTTGAGCGCGTCCCAAGCAGCGGGAGACACTCGGTCGACCCCAGCGACGGACACAGACACTTCACTGCGAATGTCAGCAAGGCACTGTTCGTCAAAGAGCACCGCGGCATCCATGCGCCACATCAGGGGGTTGGTCGGACGGCCAGGCGCAGCGCGTAAGCTAACTAACACGGGGAAGTGGTCGCTTAACTTAAGGCCTGGTGGGAACGGCAGGACTGCGCACTGGAGCAAGCAAGGCGTCAGAGCGGAGGGGATGTAAACCCGGTCTAGCCGGCTCGCGCTCTGGCCCCAGGCGCGCGTGGCTTCAAAGTGGTCGCCGTGAAGGGCGACCCACGCGTCCTCTAAGCGTAGCGACCGCACTAGCTTCTTGTGCACACCATGCAGAAAAGCATGCAAACAATGGGCACAAACAAACGCCCAGCAGACCTCTAGTGCATTGTCCTACCATAATGTGCTGGACATGCTCATCAAATGTGCAAAAAGATTCCTGCTGAAGAAAATATAACTGAAATTTTGCAGTGCATTCCCGCAGCGTTTGAGGTTTTGAACAAGTTTATTAAATGCTATTACTAGGAGGTGACTCACTGCTGCTCCACCTCAGCACTTTCTGTAAAGCTATTGAAAGAGCAGGGAGGTGCATATCATGAAAAAAAAAGGCTTGCAGTAACCATATCTTGCCAGGAGGAAAATTGGTTACTGCTCTGGGTGGATACCTCAACTGCTCTGCTAAGGGTGGGATGAATGACAGAGTGAATGAAGGAGGAGCCGTTGTGGAGGGCTCCGGAGTATCCGGGTTCGAATCCGGCCGCGGAGGCCGCGTTTCGATGGAGGCGAAAAGCAAAAGGCGCCCGTGTGCTGTGCGATGTCAGTGAAGGTTAATGGTCCCCAGAAAGTCGAAATTATTGTGCAGCCCTTCACTACGGGACCTCGCTCTCTCTTTCTTCTTTCTCTCCCGCCTTCCTTCCCTCAGGGCGCGGTTGAGCTGCAGTGTAATGAGAGAGTTACAGCGCCATTTAGCTGTCCTAAAAACCACTAATGAGGCCACCCAGTGTTCTTTAACCTGCAACCCAGTGTTCTTTAACCTGCACTAACATCACTCAGGGCACAAGCTTGTTAAGCATTTCCTCTTCTACCTCTTCTACTTGCTCGCGTCCACAGAAACACGACTCAGGCAAAAAAAAAAAAAACGAAACGCGACTCAAGCAAAAACCGAACCGCGACTGAGGAGGGGGGAGTGGTGTTCATTTTGAGGAAAGGAAATTACTTGACAGAACAGGCCTGAAGCGAAATGCGCGAGGGTGCAGCGGTGCAAGTTTTGAAGCGAAAAGCTTCACTACGATAGTCAACACCGCGCTTCGCATGAGCCGACGTATGTCGGAGCACGAGTGACGTCACGGACGGCGCAGGCTACTGCGCATGTGAGCCGCCGCTTCTCCTCCTCGCCACATTTTGATCTTTCGCCGCAGCCGTGCGCAGTGCGCATTTGAAATGAGGGGTATATAAGCCGCGCTTGCCCATAGAGCTGGCGGGGTATCTGTTCTCGCTTCGGCGAGCGCGGCTTCGGCCGCTTATCTGTCTTTTCAGCAGCGTCCGCTTCGGAGGACGCAGTTGTTGCTGCGACGCGCGTTTGATTCTCCTCTATCTGCACGCGGCAGCGGTGGTGGCTCGGCTCGAGCCAGTAGGCAGGCCCGTGTTGTTGTTGTGACTGAGAGAAGGATGAAAAGGAAATTGCACAGGCCTGCCTACTGGCTCGAGCCAAGCCACCACCGCTTCCACGTGCAGATAGAGGATATTTAAAAGATCAGAGGAAAGAGAAAAAATTGACGGGGGGGGGGGGCTTAGCTTTGGTTAAGTCTGGTAGGTT
Organism: Amblyomma mixtum; assembly: GCF_055824585.1. Lineage (NCBI taxonomy): Eukaryota > Metazoa > Arthropoda > Arachnida > Ixodida > Ixodidae > Amblyomma > Amblyomma mixtum. The sequence goes on from NC_143013.1 coordinate 185,114,473, forward strand.
GCAAAAGCGCGCAGCGCCTCCAACCGAAGGAACGCAGTGCGCCGCGTCTACAGGTCACGCGTGGCTACCGGCTTTCTGAGGAAAGGAAATGGCGCAGTAATTCTCTGTCATTTCGGTGGACACCCTAACCGCACCGTAAAGGAAGGGAGGAACGCCACCACCCGTTCGGCGCGATGCCTTGTTGTTGCGACTGAAAGCAAGAGAACTTGTAGAACGCTGCCGGGCTCGCCATTCTGCGGCATAGGCGCGTTGCTTAGCCAACCGCTCTTGCCTTTCTTCATCTGTCTCCTCGCCACGGCGCCGGCGTTTGCGCGCAGCACGTCGCTCGAGCGACGCCTTGTACTACAACTCCTCAGACATGACTAAGCGGAGCGCGCCTGCGGCGCCCCGTTTATCCTCTCCTAGCGAGCGCCCTCACGCGGCGGGCCGAGGAGGCCGTCACGTGGTAGCCGCCGCGCCGAGCGAAGGAACGACTACGGCCGAAGAGACGAGTTGGGGCCCCTGCTCTCCTCTGGTCGTGACGTCACGCTGTCACGCGGTCGTGCCACGTGACAGCGAAGGAACGACCTCCGCCGACGGCAGAAAAGTGCTAGCAATATTGCTTTCGCAATAAAAGGAAAGGAAAGACGCGCGTCGCAGCAACAACTGCGTCCGCCGGAACGGACGCTGCTCAAAAAAAAAAATCTCTGCCTCTCCCGTAACCGAGAGTAGAGTAAGCATGAAATGTTTACGGGCCTAATGTCATCTCGGTGGACACCCGAACCGCACCGTACAGGATGGGAGGAACGCCACCACCCGTTCAGCGCGATGCCTTGCCATTTGAAAGCAAGGTTTTTTGAGGAAAGGAAATGGGCAGTAATTCTCTGCCATCTTGGTGGACACCCGAACCGCACCGTAAAGGAAGGGAGGAACGCCACCACCCGTTCGGCGCGATGCCTTGCCCTTTGAACGCAGCGCTTCTCCCCCGGGCCCCTGTGCGCCTGCGCGGGTTTGCTTCGATGCGCGAAGCCCCTAAGAGATCACGTATGACAACGAAGTGTATCGTGGCATTTATGTGCTTTTTGCACGCGTTATTAGAAATCGGAAATTATATTTCCCTGCATTATCAAACGCACAGAGCGACTGATATCTTGATAAACATTGAGAAGGCACTGGCAGCAGTTATTTTTTGTGACTCCTTTGGAGACCAACCAGCGCTTGCATGCCGGTTGTGTAGGAGGGCTTAGAGAGTCAAATCTCGTTGCCTCGTACGGTGCCCGGATGTTCTCGTTTCAGAGCCTGGATGAGTGGTTTGCGGTCTCGGCGTGATGTCACCACACTGCCGACAACGGGAGCTAAAAGCATTTCATGCTTAAAACAGATAAGCGGCCGAAGCCGCGCTCGCTGGAGCGAAGACAGATACTGCAACCCCCAAGCAGGCCCGTGCAATTTCCTTTTCATCCTTCTCCCAGTTACAACAACAACAAGAACAGAGCAGGCAGGGAGGTGGTGGAGCGAGCGCGGCTTCGGCCGCTTATGTTTTTTCAGCCAGCGTCCGCATCGGCAGACGCGGTTGTTGCGGCGCGCTTCTTTTCTTCCCTTTTCTTTCTTTCCTCTTTGAACTCTCCTCTATCTGCACGTGGCAGCGGTGGTGGCTCGGCTCGAGTCAGTAGGCAGGCCCGTGCGCTTTCCTTTTATGCGAAGCATACTAAAATAGCCCAACCCAGCTCCTCGAGCGCGGCGGTGTCGTTACCATTGACCTTTCGTGACCTCCATGTCATACCACGTGATGCGTGACGTCACAGCAGATGAAAAACGGGGGCCCAACTCGCGCCGTCGCGCGAGGCGTCGTGACCAAGGATGACCACGTGGTGCGTGACGTCACAGCAGATGAGAAACGGGGCCCATGCCCAGCTCGCGCCGTCGCGCGAGGCGTCGCGACCAATGTGTTTCCTGCTTCTGCCGCTAGGTGCGCTGTAGTGAACACGTGATGCTGGAGCGGCGGTATACAAGAGGGTGCGCCTGCCTCTGCTAGGCGTACATGGGATAGAGATGCCTCCTCGAGACAGGGCTGCTCGTTGGAATGAGAAGCAAAAGTTGCGGCGTGCTACAGAGACTGATCAAGAGCGTGAAGAACGTCTAGCCAAGCGGCGTGCTCGATATGCAACTCGGCGACAATATGCTCCGCATCTGACTAGGCTTAACCTAAGCTAAGCCTCAGCCATTTTTTCATCCTTCTCCCAGTCACAAAAACAACAACAGAGCAGGCGGGGAGGCGGTGGAGCGAGCGCGGCTTCGGCCACATGTTTTTTCAGCCAGCGTCCGCTTCGGCGGACGCGGTTGTTGCGGCGCGCTTCTTCCCTTTTCTTTCTTTTATCTTTCAACTCTCCTCTATCTGAACGTGGCAGCGGTGGTGGATCGGCTCGAGGCAGTAGGCAGGACCTTGCAATTTCCTTTTCATCCTTCTCCCAGTCACAACAGAGCAGGCGGGGTGGTGGTGGAGCGAGTGTGGCTTCGGCCGCTTATCTGTTTTTAAGCCAGCGTCCGCTTCGGCGGACGCGGTTTTTGCGGCGCGCGTCTTTTCTTCCCTTTTCTTTCTTCGCTCTTATCTTTGAACTCTCCTCTATCTGCACGTGGCAGCGGTGGTGGCTCGGCCTGAGCCAGTCGGCAGGCCCGTGCACTTTCCGTTGCATCCTTCTCTCAGTCACAACAACAACAAAACAACTAGAGCAGGCGCACGCTGCCGCGCACGCTATGCGTCATCGTTTGATTTTGGTTGGTAAACATTTATTAAAACAGTCAAGGGGCCGAAGGCCCATATCTAGGGGTCGGCCAAGACTCCTTGGAATCTGGCAGCCTCTAGAGCGAGACCGATGAGCGTTCGTTGGTCGTCTAGGGTAGAGCTGCGTAGACGAGCCTCCCAGGTATGTTGTGTGGGTGTTGGCATGTGTTGTCGTGGACAAGTCCAGACCATATGAAGGAGGTCTGCTGGGATATTGCAGTGTTTACACATCGGCATATACCGTTCACGAAATATATTATGGAATCTTTTGGGATTGGGGAAAGTGTCCGTCTGGAGTTGGCGCCATGTGACGGCCTCTGTCTTTGTAAGTTCTTGGTGCGGACCTGGATAGAGTTGGCGAGAAAGACGATAGTGCTGGAGCAGATCGCGTGAAGTGATTATGGTGTCCTTCCTGACCAAGGCGGGCATGTTGGGGGCGGGGTGATAAGCTGCTCGGAAAAGAGCCCTCGAGCTAGCTGATGTGCTCCCTCATTACCCTTCAGACCCATGTGGGCTGGAGCTCATATCAGTAGGGTCAGGTGTTTAGGAGGATTTGATACGAGTACGCGAAACGCTTCGATTGAAATACGGCCATGAGTAAAATTAAGAATGGCGCGCTGTGAGTCACTTATGACTACTCTAGCTTTAGAAGTGGACAGCGCGAGAGCAATAGCTACTTCCTCCGCTGTAGTGATATGTGAAGTGCGTACGGAGCAGGAGGCATGGAGAGTCATGTTCTCATCTGTGGCAACCGCTGTTGCAGCAGTCCGAGTAGGATGGTCTGCCGCGTCTGTGTAAAGCACGTCATGTCGGCCAGTATATCGCTGCTGGAGTGACGCGGCCCGAGCTTCTCTGCGATCTTGATGATGAGTTGGATGCATGTTGCGGGGGAGAGGGAGAGTCTTAATGTTGGCCCTGATGGCAGGTGGGAGATTGACCACCGAAGATGGCAGACGGAAGGGAGCGATGCGAAGTCGTTCGAGGATAGAGCGGCCTGCGGAAGTTAGGGAGAGGCGTTGGCGCTGGGCCAGGAGGGCCGCCGCAATGAGCTCGTCAACCGTGTTGGAGACACCAAGGGCGAGGAGCTTGTCGTTGGGAGTAGAGAGAGGAAGACCAAGGGCTGTTTTGACGCCGCTGCGGATAAGGCAATCCAGGCGGTGCTTCTCCGTGAGCGTGAGACGTAAATATGGAGCAGTGTAAGCAATACGACTTACTACAAATGCTTGAAAGAGACGAAGGAGATTCGCCTCCTTCATGCCTGCCCGCTTGTTGGAAACGCGCCGTATGAGACGGGCTGTCTGCTGTGTATATCGATGCAAGCGTTGTATTGTGTTGGTGTTGGCTCCGTTGTCTTGGAGGTGGAGGCCAAGAATTCGGATGGTGTCGACCGTAGGCATGAGAAGGTTGTTAACAGTGAGGCGGATATTTGGAGATGTGGGGGGTTTCCGGGTGCCGGGATAACGCACAAAGAAGAGCTCAGATTTTGCTGCTGAGCACTTAAGTCCTTTGTCCGATAAGTAGTCTTCAACTGTGTTGATCACAGCCTGGAGAGTCTCTTCAATGTGTCCGTCACTGCCGCCAGTCATCCAGAGGGTGACGTCATCCGCGTAAATGCTATGATGAAGGCCCGCGTGGCGGGCGAGTCGAGCGGGAAGGCCCATCATAGTGATGTTGAAAAGCAGCGGAGACAGGACGGAGCCCTGCGGCGTGCTCTTGTTGCCCAGGGAGATATCCTCGAGGGAGTGTGGACCGGCAACGAGCGTGGCAGTGCGATCCGTAAGGAAAGCACGGATATAGTTGTACAGAGTTTCGCCCACCTGCAGATTCTGGAGGTTGGACAGGATAGCAGTGTGTTGAACGTTGTCGAAAGCTTTAGCGACGTCGAGGCCCAGGATGACCTGAGTGTCTCGAGTCTTGTGGTCCAGAAGTTCATGCTTGAGCTGGAGCATAACATCACACGTGGATAGATGGGGCCGAAAGCCGACCATGCTTGGCGGGAAGAGATCACGATCCTCTATGTATGTCGAGAGCCGCGCCAATATAACGTGCTCCATGGTCTTATCCACGCAGGACGTGAGTGAGATCGGACGGAGGTTGTCGAGGCTTGGGGGCTTACCTGGCTTGGGGATAAGAATGATCTTTGCATGTTTCCATTCCTTTGGGAGAACGCCGGACTCCCAACATTGCTGCATGTAGGCTGTGAGTGCATGAATAGAGCGGTCGTCGAGGTTACGGAGAATCTTGTTATTGATGCGGTCTGGGCCGGCTGCCGAGCCCGGACATAACTTAGCTAGTGCAGCCCGGACCTCTGCCACTGTGATCGGGGCGCTGAGGGAAGGGTTGTCGGGACCCGCATAGTCTGGGAGCAGAGTAGGGGGCTGCGGATTGATGTATTTGTCCCTCAGCTGGGCGAGTAACTCATCTGGAGAGCCTGGAAACTGATGTAGGAGGCGTTCCAGTTGTTGGGCGTTCTCTGAACGAGTGCTAGAGGGGTCTATGAGGTGACGCAGGAAGCGCCACACACACTGGCAAGAAGATGGCTGCACATGAGTGCACGCCTCTCACAGTTCAATCAAGACGAGTTGCAGGGCAGGGTAAGCGTCCACAGAAATGCGTTTCCATCAGCGTCTCGGTACCAAGGCACACACTGGCAAGAAGATGGCTGCACATGAGTGCACGCCTCTCACAGTTCAATCAAGACGAGTTGCAGGGAAATGTTGCCATCTAGTTCGTCACATAAAGCATTCCAATTTTGGCGATCCAGGGTAAGGGCGTAGCGTTCAATCTCTCTGTTCAGCGCAGCTAGCTGTTTACGTGCATAACGGTCAAGCTTATGCCTGCGCGTTTGGAAAGTGAGCTGCTGCTTGCGACGCCAGAGGGCGAGCAGGTGTGAGTCGTAGGGGGTCAGAGGATCTTCCGGGTAGACTGATTCCGTGGCGGCTTGTACGTCTTGAAATAGCTCAGAGGTCCAGAGACCAATATCGTCAATCTTGTGAGGCGGGGAGCGGCACTCTCGGAAGCGATGCCAGTTAGTGAAGAGTTGGGGGCGAGCAGGGCGACCTGCCGGGCCCCCTACGAGAACGAGCTCTAGTAGATCGTGATCACTGCCCAGATTTACGTGCGTGTTTGTCCAGGAGGCATCCAGGCCTTCGCTGATGATGGAAAGATCTGGAGTAGTGTCACGCTGAATGCTGTTGCCGTGACGAGTAGGAAGCGAAGGATCATTAAGAATGATGAGACGGTTATCATGGATAGCTTGCCACAGTGTCTTGCCCTTGAGCGTATCTGTCTGGTAGCCCCAGGCCGTGTGGTGAGCGTTAAAGCCCCCGACGATGGCAATGTGACTGGAATCGGCCAAGCGTGAGACTTCCGCAATGAGAGAATGAAAAGCAGGACGCCTCGCCCGGGGGTAGCTGTACACGTTCAAGAGGAAGAGGCTATGGCCTCGTTTGCGACGGGGTAGAATTTCCAATAGAAGATGATCGATAGTGGAGATGTTAGTGTCGTGAGTGAGAGCGGTTACATTCCTTTTGACAAAGGTGACCACGTTGGATGAAGAGAGAGAGTTGTGAAAAGTACGATATCCCGCTAGCTTGGAGGTGGACCCCGCCTCTTGGAGGGCAATTATTTCTGGGCGATCTCTGTGCTGCAAAAGCTGTTGGAGGAGAGCTCGTTTACGGGTGAACCCCCGACAGTTCCACTGCCAGAGGGTGAGACGGGTGGAAGTGTTATTGCGAGCCATGTTGGTTTAAGCGTTGCTCTAAGAGCTGTATGCGCGTTTCGACCTGCATGAAGCGGGCACCATGAGCTTCTTGCGTACGTGTCAGCCTATCCATGGCCTCTGTGAGACCCTGAAGCTGCGAGAGGACTTGGGTAGAGAACTGCTGAAAAGTGTTATTGAAAGTGTCTTCAATGTTAGCCATGCGTCTGTAGAGGCGCCTGTCTAATGAAGGCGCGATTGTGCAAGTTTTGCGTTTGGGTGGAGAAGGCTCTTGCATTGAACCATCCTCCTCCTCGTCGGGGGCAGTGGAAGGAAGCGGGAGTGTGGGTTGGGTAGCTGGTGCGTTGGTAGTTGTCTGTTTGGCCTGTAATGCTGATTTAAGATGTGAAATTTCAAGTGCTTGCTGTTGTATGAGAGCTTTAAGTTCAGCTATCTCACGTGAGGGAGGTGGTGGCTGTTGTGAAGGTGGTTGAGAGGCTCGATCTACCCAGCCTACCTTACTCGCCGTCTTCTTGTTCAGGGTGTCACTGACGGGAGCCCTGGAGTGGGATGGTCGGGATCTGGACCTGGAGGGTGACTCCTCGCGCCTCGTCCGGCTCCTGGCACGTCCTCGATCTTAGGAATGGCGGGAGGGCAGCCGAGGGAAGGAGCTGGATCTGCTCTTGGAGCTGCCCCGGGACTGTTTCTGATCCTGGTGCAGGTCGAGGCGGCTCTTGCGTTGCATCCCTTGTTTAGCTTCCTCCTCGGACTTGCGAATATCCTCCCAGCGGCGTTTGTTCACAATGTATGGAGTACGGTAACTTTCTTTGCAAGTCTTGTCTCCCGTGGGGTGTGCGTCCCCGCAGAGGCGGCACCGAGGTTCACATGCGTGGCCTGCAGCGGGTTTCAGCGTCCCGCACGTTCTGCAGCGTTGATTTGGTGTGTTGGCGCACACATCGGCCCGATGTCCGAGCTCACCGCATGCGCGGCAAACTTCGTAGCGTTTCTTGTAAAGATAGGACCGAAAGGGTACGCCATAGTAGTAGATCCATCTTGGGACGCGTTCGTCTTGGAAAGTGAGTAGAATAGACGCTGTCTTGCCCATTCTACGAAGTTGGAATATTGGAGGGTTGCGTGGGTCGTCAAAGTTTGCGTGGAGATCGGCTGTTGTATACTCGAGGTCGATACCGCGCACCACTCCTCTCCCGCAGGTTTCCGGAGCCGCCGCGTACGCAGAGACTTGGTACATCTTTTTGTTGATGTTGACAGTCTTGATATTCAGGAAGTGATGCGCACGTTCCTTACTTGCTGTGCTGACGATGATCGTGTTCTGTTTGTCGTTAACAAGGAGTTGGTCGAGGCCCTTGCCGTCGGTGTCGCGAAGTCCGGCTGCTGCCTTTACCGCGACAAAAAGCCGGAGAGCTGAGAAATTACCCGCAGCAAGACCATCACGGGGCCGAATAATGATCTTGAAATCGTCGCGCGGAAGTCGTGGTTGGTTAGAGCCGACAGACTGCTTTGCTAGGCGTCGGCCGTTGCGGAGACAGCTCTTACGTTGCGGTGAGTCATCGCCGCCAGCAGCGTTCACGTCGACGCCGGCAGCTGTAGAGCCGCCAGCTGCGTTCGCGTTGGAAGTCCTGGCAAGATCTTGCTTGCGCTTCTTGTCGATCTTGGTTATCCAGTCGGTTTGGCTTTGAAATTCTTCTGGGGTGATATCCGTACCCTCTACCACGTCCATGGCACGAACGGAGAGCAGGCCCTGTGCCATGAGGAACCTACAGTCCGTGCCGGTGGCGGCGGCGGCCGCCTCGGCTGAGGTTAGGCTTAGCGAGACGGGCGGGCGAGGCTAGATGAAAAGCGCCGAGAAAGTAGGAAATACTTCAGTTCTTGCCTTGAAAGTGGTTTCGATCGATGTTGGAGCACTTGCGATGTCAGTTGTGATGAGTGAAAGGTTGATCCAAGCGAAATTTTCGGCCAGCCAACGTACTTTGGCAGGAGCCCATGTGAGCCACGGCTTACTTCTTGACTGAACGCCGCGTTCTCCCCTCATCGTTTGACGTTCGCCGCAAGCGTGTGATTACCGCGGTGGTGGTGGTGAAAAACATTTTTAATATTCAGAGAAAGCTTGGGGATCAGAAGATCGCGCTGCATGGTCGGTATCCTTAGTCCGGGACACTGCACGACGAGGCCCCTTCTCGCGCCCGCTTTACTAGAGCCCTTTTGGGACTCCAGTGTGGAACAGTTGAGGAGGGCAGTCTCCCATGCCTCTCGGGTGGGGGCGGGGGAAGGGGGAAGGTGCCCATCTGTGTTCGGATCGAAGTGTTTTGCTATGGCAGGACAGAAGAGTTCCTGTCTGCAGGCGCCGCAGAGTTCGCTCCTCCGCCTTACTCAGCCCCTTGGCAGGTGCCGGGTAGAGACGGTGGCTGTCATTAGGATTTCTCTTCTGCAGTTTATGAACTTCTGAGCCAGGAGAGCTAGGATGAGGAGCCCGGTGTGTGAGCGCTCGGGCGGCCGCATCGGCGGCCTTATTGCCTCGTAGACTCTGGTGGCCAGGAGCCCAGATCACTTTTGTGCGAGTTGGATCGGCGGGAGCGCGTCTTAGAATTTGGGAGGCAAGAGGTGACATTTCCCTTGCAAGATAGTGTTCACAGGCCCGGCGAGAGTCTGCGATAACCGTTCTCGATTTTGGATCGGCGGCAGCGAGAGCTATTGCGGATTCCGGCTGTATAACCGCTTGCCAGAGAATAGGCCTGCGCATTCAACACGGAAGGAAAAGAGAGTGAGACTACCGGTACAGAAGTGGTCATAAAGCATAACCATAAGCTTTTCGCTTCAAGGTATCCAGGCTTAACCATAGCTAAGCCCCAGCCAATTTCTCACGTTTCGAGCTTCCGATTTATACTGATTCCACGGATAGAATCCAAGATGGCGGCCTCCCTAGCAACGACATTTTATTAGGGCATTAAGCTCTACTTCTCGCCTTTCGGGTCTCAGCGTTAACACATATCCTAACCCAGTGGTTGCCATGGTAACACAGGTGGTTGCATAATTGAATAAAATAACAACAGGCGACAGCGTGATGCCAAAGCATCAGCACTAGATTGAAACTTATCTCTATCGATCATGTATATACCGGGCGTCCCAGCTAAATGTAACCAAACTTTTAAAAAGGCGAAGTGTCCTAGTCCAGTGAAACCAAATCAGGGTTGTTCATAGTCGCGTGGCCTAGTCTTGAGTATCTTTTTCGTTCTTCAAAGTTAATGAATTATTTAAGTTTAATTAGCTAACTTTTTAATGATTGACTTCAGGAAGAAAGTGCCAATGCAAAAGTTTTAGTGCACGTCGAAAAACCGCTAGTAGTGCTGTTTCCGTCAAGTTACGATTTACGTAGCTTCATTTATTGGCCTTAAAAGAAAGTTGTCACGTGACCAGCTGCTCGATCACTTCTCTGTCCCAATGTGCACCCAAAGTCTCATCGAGGAGAGGACTTCAGAAAAAACAGATTTTATTCTTTAAGGCGCGTCTTGGGACGTTGAAGTGGCACAGTTGTCATGGAAGCTTTTTGTTATTGTGCGGAGTATGTTTAAAGGCCGGTAAAAAAACTACTTTACGTAAATATTACTTTGCTGCAAATGTCTCAGTAAACTGTTTCTCAAAGCGATCTACAACTTTTCCATTGACACTTTGTTCCGTAAGTCAATAATTAAAAAGTTAGTTAATTAAGCTTGACTAATCAGTCAACCTTGAAGAACGAAAAAAATACTGCAGACTAGGTCACGCGACTCTAAACAACCCTCATTTGGTTTCAGACCACTAGACACCTCGTGTTTTTTAAAAGCTTGGTTACATTTAGCTGTCTGGGAGGCGTCAAAGTCGGGCCACTTAGTCCCGACATTCGTGTAAAATTCTTGGGTCAACCATTTGCCGCAGATAGTCCTGACGGTGTCGTACGATTCAGCATTTCGTACAGCATAAATGCTAGTTAAGTTAGAGCCTAGCTCGTGGTAGGGATTCGAACCACCGATCTATGTAACCTAATTTCACGTCTTTACGAATCTTCATGCGAGCATTGCAGCTCCACTGTTCGTCGCAGTATGTTTGGGATGAACGGATGGAAACAACTTTATTAAACACACACACACACACACACACACACAAATCTTCCAGGGTGGTCCCCTACTGGTCCAGGAGTCCACGGGCTTGTGCTTCACGTGAAGCCCGATCCGCCAACCATTTCTGGCCGGCGGGCTGAGCGGTCCGTAAAGCAGCCTCCCAGGAAGAATGAGTGCGATTGGGGGTGGGGAGTACTGCCTTTGGGGAAGGACATTCCCAAAGGTAGTGGAAAAATGTGGATCTGGGCACGCCACAGGTGGTACATTCAGGAGGAAAGGTGGGGTGAAAGCATCAGAGACGATGGGGGGAAATAAAACAGCCTGTCTGTAATTGTCGCCATGTAGCGCTGGATGAGGGCGACAAGGTACTGTGGGGTGGTGGCAGTGTCATGCGGCTGAGTTTGTAAAATGTGGTGATTTGGGGATATGTAGAGAGGACCGATGGGACTTCTTGCGCAGGGTTGGGCGCCTGATCATCCGGGGCCCGGAAGGAGAGTTCTCGGGCCAGCGCATGAACGCGCTCATTACCGGGGATCGAGACATGCCCAGGGACCCACGACAGAGTAACCGTTCGGTCGAGTGAGGTGGCTGTGGCAAGAATACGATGTGTTTCCGGCGTCGCCACGCCCTTTAGGCAGTGGCGGTACGCGGCCTGGGAGTCTGTGCAAATTTCGGTTACGTTTTTGTCAATGGTGCAGTGGGCCAGAGCAAGTGCGATGGCGGCTCCTTCCGCTTCTGCAGGCGAATTAGTCCAGATAGTGGCGGCGGCCCCCACTGTGCCGTCTTCATAGGCTGCGGCTGCCGTGAAATATCCCGATTTCCAATTTTCTGCCGCGTCGACATAAAGGATATCGGAGCGGTTGCTGTATGTTTTCGTGTAATAGCTCGCTCGTGCCTGCCGCCTACCCTGATGGAGACTAGAGCTCATATTGCGCGGTAGGGTCTTCTGATATATGTGATCCTGAGTGCGCAGAGAAATCATGTAAGGTGTAGGACATGTTGGGGTGGGAATGGGTGGATTGAGACGTAGCTGTTGCAGTAGGCGTTCACCTGTTTCTATGGGACTCAGGCGCACTAATTGGTTGGTGCGTTGAGCCTCTATTAATTCGGTCACTGTATTGTGGGTGCCAGTGGCCAGGAGACGTTTCGTGCTAACCGTCCGTGGAAGACGTAGGGCGGAGGTGACAGCCGTGCGTATTAGGATGTCTGCCTGTTGTGTTTGTCGCTGAGTCAGTATGTGGTATGGGAGGTGGTATGTAATGCGGCTAATGATTAGTGCATTTGTCATATTGAGGGTCTCGCGTTCAGACAGCCCATGAATGCGTACTGCCACCCGCCTGATAAGTGCAGCGACCTGTTTGGTCTGTCTTTGCAAGAGCTGAAGGGTGGCGGTTGCATCGAGTGTGTTGTTAATGAGAAGGCCGAGAATTTTTACCTGAGGCACAATGGGCACTGGATTCGCGTACATGGTCAGTTCAATCTGGGGGTCACTCGGGAGGGGCTTCAGCTGCAAGAGTTACGATTTAGTTGGAGAGCAACGGAGGCCTGTGTTTGCTAAGTGAGTGGTGGTGATATCTATGGCAGATTGCAGGATACCCTGGGCTGTTCCAAGGGATCCTCCCGTTGTCCAGAGGGTTATATCATCTGCGTATTTGGCTGTGTGGAGCCCTGGGATAGCAGCAAGGGCCTTTTCCAGTGGCGCTAGGGCAATGGTAAAAAGTAAAGGTGACAGAACCGCCCCTTGTGGTGTACCCCGGTTAGGCAGGGGGAAAGGCTGGGAGGCAATATCCCCAAGGTGGAGTTTTGCCGTGCGTCCCTGAAGGAAGGCCTGAATATATTGTCATATGCGGGTGCCGCATCCCGTGGTGGCTAATGTCATGAGGATATGGTCATGGCTTAATGTGTGGGAAGCCTTATGAATATCCAGGGCCAGTATGGCTCGCGTACTGGCTGTACTGCGCTTGGTGCAAAAGAGGGACTCTCTAGGGCGAGAAGTAAGTCTTGCGCCGAGATGTTTGGGCGGAAGCCGAATTTAACGTCGGTGAGAAAGCCTGTTGTTTCTAGAAACGGTTGCAGGCGATTGAGAATGACATGCTCGAAGAGCTTGCCGACACAGCTCGTTAAGGAGATGGAGCGCAAATTTTGAAGGGTGAGGGGTTTGCCCGGTTTGGGTATAAATCGCATGCGGACATGGGTCCAGGCTGATGGGAGCGTCCCAGCTTGCCAGTGGTTATTAAAGAGCTCCGTGAGTTCCTGGAGGCAGACTTCGTCCAGATTGAGTAGTGCCTTGTACGTTATGCCATCCGGTCCCGGCGCCGTAGAGCGGCGAATACTGAAGAGTGCTCGGCGGACTTCGTTTAATGTGATGTCGGCATCAATGTCTGGGTTAGGTGGAGGTAGATTGGGTTTATCTGCTGACTGAAGGGGTGTGGGTATATAAGTGTCCCGTAGTTAACCAATTACATTGCTGCCTTTCTGGAGCTCTAGTTGTATTAGACGTTGTGTGTATAGATGTGTCTGAGATTTAGTGGTTGTTTCATCTAAGAGAGCGCGTAGGGGGGACCACGTTCGTTTTGTGCTTAATGTACCCTTGAGATCGTTACAAATGTTTGCCCAGTTTGCGCGGGCTAGCGTGTTTGTGTATTCTTCTCCCTCGCGAGTGAGAGCGGCTATGCGGAGTCTCAATTTGCGATTGTGTCGCTGGTGACGCTAGCGCTTGAGAAGTCCTGTCGGGCCTCCCATAGATGAGCCAGATGCGGATCAACCTGCGGTGCCTTAGGGGTATTTTTAATGCTTTTGCTGTTCGCCTGGATGGCCTTCACCAGACGGTCTGTCCAGTCAGTGACAGTACGGGGTTCTGTAGAATCAGCTGCCAAGTATTAGCGTAATTTATCCCAGTCAGTGAGAAGCTGCGAACGAGGCTTGAAAATCTTGGAATCATAAGCAATAATAGAGGGGACTGGAAAGTGGTCACTTCCAAGGCTGTATTGGAGCACCGTGTGAGATTTAACGGTTATGTTCGGTGTGGCCCATGTGAGATCGGTTGTGGTGTCGCGGGTGACACTTGTGCCGATGCGAGTGGGTACGGTGGGGTTTGTGATCAGGCTAAGGTTGTAATCAGCCATTGCGGTAGAAATGAGGTTGCCTTTGGCTGTATCCGAGGTGTATCCCCAGTGCGTATGACGTGCATTAAAATCACCCACCACAAGGAGCTTTGAGGAACGAAAGGAGCCCAGGATGCCCGGAATAACTCTGCCTTTATCTTTAAGATTGCTGTACATGTTAAGAATAGTGAGTCCATATGTGTGTCCCGGTGAGCTGAGCTCTATCGCGGTATATTGAGTGCCCTTGCTGTCGGGCGTGTTTGTCGGTGTGCGGTCTAGTACCGGCATGGATACGAGTGTCAGGATTGCTGTACGTGGAGTAAGTTCGGGGTGGTGGCATACGATTTCGAGTTTCGTGCAGCATAAACTTACTTGTCAAGTTAGAGTCTAGCTCGCGGCAGGGATTCGAACTGGCGACTTATGTTAGGTGTATTAATGCTTGATATTCGATCGCTGCCTCAGCATCGGCTCATTTTTCTTTCATTTGCTTTAGTTACTATAGCGGGCTTTAACTTTTGCCCTAATTGTTTGCTGGTTCGAATTCTGTCACCTACTTGTTCTCGTTTCTGTTTTGAAAACCGGCCTTCCCAGTGGATGGATTTCTCAAGTGTTTATGGTCTGATCCAGTTCATGGCAATATAGCTCTGTTTTTTTTTGCCGTTCTGCAGTTTTGTTGCCCAAAGTGAGATTTTCTTCCTGGGAGGGAGCGCAGTTGTTATTACCTGAGCATCCACAAGTGATATAAGCAGTTGTATTTTGCATACATTCTGTATTCCCTGCATATCTTGACTGCAAGCTCACTTCTTATGAATGAAACAGGAAACTTGTGTCTGCAGCAATGTTCCTGGGTGCATCACAATGTCACTGCTTTTTTGCGGTTTGTATTCATGAAGAATGGCTTGGACCTGACAAGAAAGCTATGCTTTATAAAATAGAGGGCACCACTCCTGGAAAATAAGGAAAAGATTTGGGCTAGAAGTGAAATGACTGTAAGGTATCTTACTTCTGCTTGGCATCTGCTTTCGTGATCATATATTAAACGATATGACAGACAAACGTATGCTGGCATTTCAGTGAAAGACAGTTCTTACACTTCTTCATAACATATTTCATACTACATCCCTGCATTATGTTTAGTTTATTATTTTATTGGGGTTTAACGTCCCAAAGCAACTAAGGCTATGAGGGACGCCGTTGTGAAGGGCTCCGGAAATTTTGACCACCTGGGGTTCTTTACCGTGCACTGACATCGCACAGCACACGGGCCTCTAGAATTTGGCCTTCATCGAAATTCGGCCGCCGCTGCCGGGATCGACCCTGCATTATGTATTTGTAAAACGTTGTGGTCACAGGACTGCCCTTCACTCGTAAACTACATTGGGCACGCAACCAATATAAAAAAATCCATCAAAAGCACGAATTTTTCGTAAGCACATTAAAAAACTAGACTTCTTTTGTACATAGTGCTGCATCGTGCAGTGCTTGTAGCATTTGCAGAGGCAACAAAATTTCTCATGGAGTTTTGATAACTGTACAATGCCACCACTTTATAACAGTTTTTAGGTGCTTAGCACAATTAAATTGTAAATACTGATTGACAGCATGCAAAAATGGCTATTAAATAGCTGTCTTCAATAATTTTCTATGACATGTACAGGCCACTTGTGCTTAATTAAATATCAGGTTCATTCAGTAGTGAAAATACAATCTAATATTGGGGCATATGAGCTGTTCCAAATTATTCAGATCAGTGAACATCACCTTCCTGGTGAAAGAGTTAGTGCAGTGCAGAAAAATAAAGAAAAAACCGAGCATGGTGGCAACTGCTACACACTGTTGAAATGTTCCCCTCCGTCCGTCCAAGGGATGGCCACCACGCGTAACTACACGCTAGTTCCTTACTGCGTACGATGCCGGGATGACCATAGTGGAGTTCACCAAGAAGCAAACTGCAGTTTCCGGCGGCAACCACCTTTGTGCCAAGATTGGCGCAGTCTTGAGTCACAATTGCTGCCACGTGCAGAGAGGGAGAATGATGGAACGAGACGCGCGGCGCAAAATCCGCGTCCACCGAAGCGACGACACTCGTTTGAGCAACAGATGGTCTCCTCGATTTGGCTGCACTTTCTGCACCACCAGTTCAGGCGGTGCTGCACTCGTGTCCTCGATTTGCCAGTGCAGCTAGCGCCACCTGCCCTAGGACACTCGATCTGACGTAGTGCTGCACGAGTTCTGCTGCACTTTTGCACTAGCCTCCCGGCCAGTTCTCTTCTCGTGCAAGTAGTGCAAGGTGCTTGGCGCGCTCCGTAGCAGACGGCTCCGTGGCCATGCCGGCGTTGCGACCATGGTTGAGACGGCTGCATACCCGTGCTAGACTCGGCATCTGCACCGTGCCCTCACTAAACAGCTGAAATGATAGTGCGCGCACGTGCGTGTGTGTATGCGCGCGTGTGCACGCGTGTCTTTGTACGTGCGTAAGCGACTGACTGGCTGGTGACGATCGACCGTCCTGTGCCACTTTCCACAATGCAACGGAAAGGACGGTGTCAAATTCTTCACCCTTTTGGAATTAACAAAATTTTGAGCCACTCCACGAGATGCGCCACTTCGAAGAAATGCGCAGTGTCCAATAGAGCTAGCACAATCCCGCGCATATGTCAAACCACGCGACAAACACCAACGCACGGCCGCAGCAGACGTACGTTTCGGCACTTTTGCACTCGATTTGTCCGCTGCACCGACAGCACTAGTGCCAGGCTACACTCGCGCTGGAAGAACTGGCACAGCACTGGCACGGCACTTTTGTGAACTAGTGCAGAAAGTGCAGCCAAATCGAGGAGACCTACATATCGCATCTCGCATCTTTCAACTCTCCTCTATCTGCACGTGGCAGCGCTTGTGGCTCAGCTCGAGCCAGTCGGCAGGCCCGGGAAATTTCTTCTTCATTCCTCTTTCTGTCGCAACAACATGGCCCGTGTCGGACAGCCAAGCAGATTGACGCTGGCCTTGCACGAGCCGATCCCCGCTTGCCGCCGTCGGGCCTGCCCCACGACGGCCTGAGGATAAATTACCTTTGGTGCTACTAGTAAGCACAATAGAATGGCAAGCGCACAAAATTTGTGAAAGAAGTTTCGAGGGCAGTTCAGTCTGTTTACGCGGTGGAATGCGAAAGCATGTGTTTTGAGGGAAGAAAAGGACGCAGTAGCAGTCAGATCTCAACATCTCGGTGGACACCGCGCCTTAAAGCATTCAGTTGAAGGTGCATATGTCATCAGTCCGAACCCTTGTCGCAAGTTAGCCTCCAACTTCACATCTCGTAATCTCGGTGGGCACCTCAACCGCACCTTAAGGAAAAATGTAGTCTCAGAAGGCATGCAGTTGAAGGTGCATATGTGATTGGCCCGAACCTCTGTCGCAAGCAAGCCTCCAGCTTGACTAAAATATGTAAGCTATAGGGAAAGAGAAATGCTGACACCACCGGAAATGCTGTACGACGAACGGTTGCTCTAAATTTTGTTGAATGTATTCGGGAATATTGTCACCACATTGAGGTCAACCAGTGATGACATCGCTGGGATTACGTCTGCCTCTGCGATATCTGTTGCTCAAACGAGTGTCGCCGTTTCGGCGTGTGCGGTTTTTGCGCCGCGCGTCTCGTTCAATCATCCTTATTCTCTGCACGTGGCAGCGATTGTGACTCAAGACTGCGTCATGCTTGGTACAAGGCTGTTTGCCCCCGGAAACTGCAGTTTGCTTCTTGATGAACTCCACTACGGTCATCTCGGCATCCTACGCGATGCGTGATCGCCAAATGCAGCCGGTACAGCCAGCGATGGCAGCGCCGCCCACCGGCAGGTAGCAGCCACCATTAAGGCTCGTTATAAATATTCATTTAGAACGACGGCTTGACAACGCCGCTATGGCGCAGTGGATTAGAGGCACGTGTTGCGTATGGAAGGTCGGCCGTTCGACTCCGCTCTCTGTACTAGAATTTTATTGTTTTTTTTTTAAATTTCATTTCTAAATTTCTTTCCCTTTTAGGTCGCAAATCGTGATGCTTAGTGGCATATAACGCCGTATAAGCATTATTTAGGGAATAATTATCCCTTTTAGGTAAGCCGTTGTGACAATCTTCAGTCACCGTGATCAATTCACCGTGGTTTCAAGCCTTGTGGCTGTACAGGCTGCAGTTGGCGAATAGGCGTACGCGATAAGGAACTAGCGTGTAGAACGGACGGACGGGAACAGGGTGTAGCAGTTGCCACCGTGCTCGGCTTTTTTTTCTTTATTTTTTTTACTGTGCTGTACAATGTTATTAAAATTCCCCATTTTCTTTCAATACATTTTCCTACACTTCTAACTTTATGTCACCTCTCTGCTTTTCAGCCACCAATCCTCCAATCGCTTTTTGCTACCTTCCACTGCAGATTTATTTACATGACCAATCTTATCTTTAAACCCTAGGGCCTCAGGAAGAGTGACTGAAGTGTGCCTGCATCGACATCCGGATGGATACCATTACATTTGACTATGAGGTGTTCAGTTGTTCCTACAGATTTACCGCACGCAGCACATGTGCGATCTTCGTTAAATTTCTTTCTGTATCTGTGCGTTCTTGTGACCTAGCTTCAAAAAGTAGGGCACTGCGTCTTGAGTTATCATAGAACCATGTTCTGACTTTTCCAGTATCAATATAGTTCTACACTGTGCTTCTTTTCCATTGAATCAAAGGCCGCCGCGGTGGATCAGTGGTTATGGTGCTCGGCTGCTGACCTGAAAGACGCGGGTTCGATCCCGGCCGTGGCGGTCGAATATCGACGAAGGCGAAATTCTAGAGGCCCGTGTTCTGTGCGATGTCAGTGCACGTTAAAGAACCCCAGGCGGTCGAAATTTCCGGAGCCCTCCACTACGGCGTCTCTCATAGGCTTAGTCGCATTGGGACGTTAAACCCCATAAAGCAAGCAACAAATCCAATTTTTACCTTCCCTGTTGTTAACTTGTCGTTTAATGCTCTTTCTTTCTCTGCCCTGGTGTCCAGCGTACTTACTGGTTAGTTTCCTAGTTCTTTTCCGCCATTGTGGGTTAACGCTCTTTCTGCATAAATGATTAAATACCTTAGCTGCCCACCTGTTATCGTCCAGTTTCCTCAGGCGTTCTTCATATAGTATTTTACTCTGAGCTTCCAGTGCTTCGAAGGATGCCCAGCCCATATCCCCCTCTACTGCCTCGTTTGTGGTTTTTTCATGGCCATTGCTGTGACTCAGCTTGCGACCCGCCGTTTGACGAGCCGACGACCCAAGAAGGATGCCTGAGGAATTTCCTTACGCTTTGCGGGGTGGGGATGACCTTTCGGGGAAGGACGCCTGGGGACAGCGACCGACGACGGACGGAGCCAAGGGATCCCGTTCGGGGGAATAAAGAGACTGAGCCTTCAGAGAGAAAGAGAAAAAACTTTATTTAAAGAGGAATTCGGGGCACGCCCCAGGGTCCCCGCACGACCCCACTTCACTCAAGTGTTTATGTTCCTAAGGTCCATAACACTGGCAGCCCGGCCGGTGGAGATGGTCTGCACGGCCGGGTCCTCCGAGCGCAGCAGGGTCTCCCAGTCCTCCCAGGTCTTGAGGTTCTCTAGGTCCCGCGAGGGAGGGTCTACCGGGCAGAGGGAAAGGATGTGGAGGGAAGAGGCGAAGGGTTCTAGGCATAACGCGCATGCCGGAGTGGGGAAGGAGGGATGATAGTGGGCTAGGGTAAGGGGTGAGCGGAGAGAGTGTGTCTGCAGTCTGCGCCAGAGTGTTGCTTGTTTATTATCTAGGGAGGAGTGTGGCGGGGGGTAGAGCTGGCGTGAGGCTCTGTAGGCTTGCGTCAGCTCGCTGACCTCAAGTAATACCCGTTTCCGTCATGAACCGACCCCACAGTACAGAGCTGCGACCATACCAGCGAAAAGTCCGGAAGAAGCAGAAGAAGCACCAATAGCATACGCCATGTACGTAGAAGTTTCGTAGGAAAAGACCATAATAAGCGTCTAAATATCTGCGATAAATAACTTCATAAAAGGCAGAGTACATCTCCCGGCCGCAAGACTAATTAACAAATACCGCCCAGAAACTCGAATCAAAATAATATGGACCCCCGCACACTCAGGCCTCCCAGGAAACGAAAAGGTCAACAACACAGCCCGAGAACTCACAATCCGGACAGGACCAGGCATGTTTCCAAACTACGGGACCAGCTCAGCGAGGGACCATCTACTCACTTTTAGTGAAATCACGACTTTCTATCAAAGAAGCAGATTGGAATATCCCCCGCCCAACCCCACGATCACGCAAGAGCAAGCAACCACTGTCGGGCAGCTCCAAACGCACAGATTCCCATGCCCCGCAATATAAGCCAAAATTCATCCAGATATAGGCTCTGCAGAATGCAAAAGCTGCGGAGAGTATGCTAACCTTAACCACATCATATGGGCCTGCAGTAAAAACCCTTTAAGCGGAATAACCACAGAGGAGCAGTGGGAGACCGCGCTGCGCAGCTCGGACCTGTGGCAGCAAAAGTTGCTCACAGAGAGAGCTGACCAGGTCACCGAGATCCAAGGGACACCAAGCGACAGTAGCTCGCCTGCGCCAGAAGAGAGCCTTCCTCTTCAAAACTCTATAAATAAAGTTTGTTCTCTCTCTCTCGCCGCAGTTGGCGGCGGCGTCGCAAGTAAATTGGTATTAGTTTTTGAGGAAAGGAAATGGCGCAGTATCTATCTCGCATATCTCGGCGGACACCTGAACCACGCCGTAAGGAAAGGAAGGAAGTTAGGAGTGAGAGAAGTAAGAGAGAAAGTGCACAGTATGTGTGGTGTGTTGAACACTAGACCCATTTCAAGATTTTGACTAGTACCATCTACAAGCAATGTGTTATGCCCGTAAACATTTCATGCTTGCTCTACTCTCGGTTACGGGAGAGGCAAAGATTTTTTAGGTTTGGTTTGGTTTATGGGGTTTAACGTCCCAAAGGGACTGAGGCTATGAGAGACGCCGTAGTGGAGGGCTCCGGAAATTTCGACCACCTGGGGTTCTTTAACGTGCACTGACATCGCACAGTACACGGGCCTCGAATTTCTCCTCCAAAGAAATTCAACCGCCGCAGCCGGGATCGAACCCGCGTCTTTCGGGACAGCAGCCGAGCGCCATAGCCACTGCTGCTGTCCCGAAAGACGCGGGTTCGATCCCGGCCGCGGCGGTTGAAATGCATACAGGGTCTGTTCTGAAAGTAGTAGGACTTATTTTTTTAAATAAAATTTATTCATGAGAGTAGTACAAACGATTAGAATTTTTCAAAGTAGCACCCTTCCCCACCTACACGCTGCTGCTAATGAGTTTTCCAGTTTTCGTACGCCTCCAGGAGCGCCTGGACCGGAATGCTGTTTAGCTCCCTCGTCACGGCCTGTTGAACCGCCTCTACCGATCCGTGATGTTTCCCCTTGAGCGTCGATTTTATTGTCAGGAATAGAAAATGTCTGGCGGGGCCAAGTCGGGGGTGTAGGGGGGCTGAGGCAGCGTTCCCGCCTTGTGCTGGGCAAAAAATTTGGGGTCCTCATTCACATGATGAAGAAGATCCTGGCAGATCGCTTTCCGGTTGGCCTTTAGCTCCTCTGACAACACTCCCGGCACCTTCGCGCACACTTTCCTCATGGCTAAGTTTTCTGTCACGATCTCAAAACCTTGTGTTTAAGGAACGCTCAAGTCATCAGCAATCATTATGATACTCATCCTACAATCACTGTTCAGTAAATGTTTCACTCGCTACACATTTTCGTTGGTCTTGGTGGTCGAAGGGCGTCAGGAGCGGTCGTCGTCTTCCACTCTTTCCTTGCCTTCTCGAAGCAGCTTGCGCCACTCGAAAAATACCTCGTCTACCCATGGCAGCATCCCCGAGGCCTCCTTAATCATGTCGGGAGCATCTTTGCCCACTTTACCAAGATTCAATCAAAATTTGATCGCGTATCACTGATCCCTTAAACGCTCCATGATTCTGCGTGACGAGACGTTTCGACAGGGGTTCACAGTACAAGCGACCTGCTCTCTTCAACGGCCGAGAGCCGACTGGCGATTTTCCCCAGCATTTCCAATATCCCCCTTCGACGACCTGCACGCGCAGGCCGCCTCTCGTCCGCCCGGTCGCCCAGGAAACAACCAGTCCTACTACTTTCAGAACAGACCCTTTATGTATTAGTGGGGTTGGGAGAGAGAGAGAGAGAGAAAAAACTTTATTTACACAGGTTTTCGGGGCACGCCCCAGGGTCCCCGCACGACCCCACTGCACTGAAGTGTTTATTGGGGTTGGGAAATATTCAGTGAAATCGCTTATCTCTCTTTCGGTCAGAAAAAAGGCCTCGCCCTCACAAGCGAGACCTTCCAAAAATTGTGTTTAGAAAAAATTTTATTTACATATGTACACATGCCAAGGTTACTAGATACATTCACATTTACAAGAACACATGACACATGTAAGGCGAGCCAATTAAAGAGGTACCATAAACATTTCTAAGTAACTAACAGGAATGGGCGATGTAAAATAGGAATGCATATATACCGATTGCAAGAAGAGCGAAAAGGCAATAACTGGACATTGAAACATTGAAAAGGATACTTTAGCGCCAGTTTGGCCTAAAAACCAAGAGAATACGACCGTTATTTACAGAAATAAATGGGCATGACCACTGTCGGAGAAACTCTTCCTCACCCAAGAAAAAGAGTTCCTCGGACAAAAAACTGATCAGCTCCCGTCGGAGACGGCCGAGAATTGGCCACACACCGCGGCGTCGAAAGCCACTAGCGACCGCGGCGCATCGACTGCGCCATAAACTAAAAAGACCTGCAACTATTAACAGGCGAGCAAAACGGCCGCTGGGGAAGCGGCCGCGGGAGACGAAGCACGAAATGCCCTGCCCACGAAATCCCGCATGAACCGCGCGCCAAAAGACACGCGCTACAACACAGGTGACTGTAGCGTGGCGATTAGATTCCGGGAGCGGCCAATTCGGACAGGTACTGGAGCGTAACACACCCCACCGCTCTAACCGATCACAAGTAGGGAGCACTGCCCAGCCAAGTTTCCAGACAAAGTCACGTAGATGATCTGGGAGAGGTGTCGACGCTAAACGCGCCCACTGAACGCGTGCTACTGCTCTAACATGCCTGTAAAAGGCCACTGATGAAGCGTAGAAAGCTGTAGGTTGCTCTGACTGGGGTCCATGATTAACAGGGGCCGCCGGATCCAAAAAGCGTAAAGAAGGGCTCAAAAAGTACCGAGCCAGGATTCGCGCCGGAGACGCGTTTCCTAGCAGGATACGCAAAATACTCTTCAACGTTTACAGCGAGGACGTGACGGACAAATTTGGAAAGGCAAACCCTCCTCTTTCCCGTGGTTGTCCAAGAACAGCACGGGCCACAAGCTCGGTTCCGCCTGACCAAAAGAACGAAAAAACTGTAGTCTGCACTCGCCTTATGACACGGAGGGGTGGTTTAACAGTGTAGCAGAGGTACCAGAAGGCACCGAGCATGAAGGACTGAACCAGGTAGCGCCTCTCAAGCAGAGGCAAATTGAATGTCTGCGCCCTTCGCACACGAGCTGTAATGTCTTCGACGACCGAAGACCACACACCATTCCATATTCCAGCACAGTCGTAGGTCACACCTAAAATGCGCATCTGCGCGCACCACTGCAAAGGCATTGAAGATGTAATACGAGTCTGGGTAGACCCCACAAAAAAGTAACAACTCTTCGAGTAATTAAGAGCAGCCCCAGACAAGGAGGCGTACTCACGGAAAACATTTAAAGTTTCAAGCAGGCTGCGTTCATCAGCTAAGTACAGAGTGATGTCGTCTGCAACAAACATTGTGGTTTAGAAAAAATTTATTTACATATGTACACAGGCCAAGGTTACAAGATACATTCACATTTACAAAAACACATGACACTAAGCATGTAAGGTAAGCCAATTAAAGAGGTACCATAAACATTTCTATGTAACTAACAGGAATGGGCAATGTAAAATAGGAATGCATATATACCGATGGACAGAAGAGCGAAAAGTCGATAATTAGACATTGAAACATTGAAAAGTTGACCTTAGCGCCAGTTTGGCCTAAAAACCAAGACAAGACGACCGTTATTAACAGAAATAAATTGGCATGACCATTGTCGGAGAAACTTTTCCTCACCCAAGAAAAAGAGTTCCTCGGACAAAAAACTGATCAGCTCCTGTCGGAGACGGCCGAGAATTGGCCACACAGCGCGGCGTCGAAAGCCACTAGCGACCGCGGCGCATCGACTGCGCCATAAACTAAAAAGACCTGCAACTATTAACAGGCGAGCAAAACAGCCGCTGGGGAAGCGGCCGCGGGAGACGAAGCACGAAATGCCCTGCCCACGAAATCCCGCATGAACCGCGCGCCAAAAGACACGCGCTACAACACAGGTGACTGTAGCGTGGCGATTAGATTCCGGGAGCGGGCAATTCGGACAGGTACTGGAGAGAGAGAGAGAGAGAGAAAACTTTATTTACAGAGGAATTCGGGGCACGCCCCAGGGTCCCCGCACGACCCCACTGCACTCAAGTGTTTATGTTCCGAAGGTCCATAACACTGGCAGCACGGCCGGTGGCGATGGTCTGTACGGCCGGGTCCTCCGAGCGCAGCAGGGTCTCCCAGTCCTCCCAGGTCTTGAGGTTCTCCAGGTCCCGCGGGGGAGGGTCCGCCGGGCAGAGGGAAATGATGTGGAGGGAAGAGGCGAAGGGTTCTGGGCATAGAGTGCATGCCGGAGTGGGGAAGGAGGGATGATAATGGGCTAGGGTAAGGGGTGAAGGGAGTGTGTGTGTCTGTAGTCTGCGCCAGAGTGTTGCGTGTTTGTTATCTAGGGAGGGGTGGGGCGGGGGGTAGAGCTGGCGTAAGGCTCTGTGCGCCTGGGTCAGCTCACTGAATGAGTGCATGCGGTCCTTCGTGAATCCCCGATCAGAGGCTACCTGAGCCCGGTTTAAAGAACCTCGGGCTAAAAGGTTGGCGGCCTCGTTTCCGGGATTCCCGGAGTGCGCGGGCACCCATATAAGCTCCACAAGCCGGGGCGGGGGGGCATCGGGCGAGTCCAGTATGCCAAAAGCAGGGACATGGACTCGGCCTCGAGCAAAATTTAGAATCGCAGTTTTAGAATCGCTTAAAATGTACCGGGCTTCCGTGCGGGTTATAGCAAGGGCAATGGCGGCTTCCTCTGCAGCTTCTGGGTACGTGTCTGGAGGGAGAGGTAGTGTGAGGAGGGCGGATAAAGAGGAGTCCACCACAGCTGCTGTCGCTTCATCACCCGTGCAGGCAGCGTCCACCCACACGGCGTCCGGCTGGGGGCCGTACGCTCGATGGAGTGCCTTCGCACGGGCTCTGCGGCGCTGCTCATTGTGGGACGGGTTCATATTTCTCGGGAGCGGCCTGATGAGGAGCTGTCGGTAAAGGGATCGTGGGATGGCGAGGAGGGTTGGGTCGTTGGCCGGTATTTTGATTCCGAGGGTGTCCAGGATATACCGACCTGTGGAGGTTTGTGTGAGCCTGATGTATTGGGCCTGTCGCGTAACACACCCCACCGCTCTAACCGATCACAAGTAGGGAGCACTGCCCAGCCAAGTTTCCAGACAAAGTCACGCAGATGATCTGGGAGAGGTGTCGACGCTAAACGCGCCCACTGAACGCGGCGCATAGGTGAGCGGCGAGACGCCGGCACAACAGGTAACAATAGCGTGCCCATAATGTCCACCACACGGTCTGCAACGATGTTGACAGCAGGTGCTACTGCTCTTACATGCCTGTAAAAGGCCACTGATGAAGCGTAGAAAGCGGTGGGTTGCTCTGACTGGGGTCCATGATTAACAGGGGCCGCCGGATCCAAAAAGCGTAAAGAAGGGCCCAAAAAGTACCGAGCCAGGATTCGCGCCGGAGACGCGTTTCCTAGCAGGATACGCAAAATACTCTTCAACGCTAACAGCGAGGACGTGACGGACAAATTTGGAAAGGCAAACCCTCCTCTCTCCCGTGGTTGTCCAAGAACAGCACGGGCAACAAGCTCGGTTCCGCCTGACCAAAAGAACGAAAAAACTGTAGTCTGCACTCGCCTTATGACACGGAGGGGTGGTTTAACAGTATAGCAGAGGTACCAGAAGGCACCAAGTATGACGGACTGAACCAGGTAGCGCCTCTCAAGCAGAGGCAACTCGAATGTCTGCGCCCTTCGCACACGAGCTGTAATGTCTTCGACGACCGAAGACCACACACCATTCCATATTCCAGCACAGTCGTAGGTCACACCTAAAATGCGCATCTGCGCGCACCACTGCAAAGGTATTGAAGATGTAATACGAGTCTGGGAAGACCCCACAAAAAAGTAACAACTCTTCGAGTAATTAAGAGCAGCTCCAGACAAGGAGGCGTACTCACGGAAAACATTTAAAGTTTCAAGCAGGCTGCGTTCATCAGCTAAGTACAGAGTGATGTCGTCTGCATAAGCAGTGACGCGTACCGCTTCGCTGCCTGGCAAAGCCAGACCTCTAATAAAGGAGTGGCGATTGACTGCCAAGAGGAAAGGCTGTAATGCTAAGACAAACAAAAGGGGGGAGAGCGGACAACCTTGACGGACGCCGCGGCGAACATCAAATGCGGTACTTTCCCGGCCATCGAGGAACAGAGTGCTTGAAATATCTCTGTACATCTCTTTAATGAGAAGCACGAAAGAAGGTGGGAAGCCGAAAGCAACCAGCATCCCGTAAATGTACTCGTGTTCTAAGAAGTCGAACGCCTTTTCCTGATCAAGAGAAACAAGAAGGCCCTGTGGGCGCCGTCGTAAAGTATACGCTAGGATGTCTCGCGTTACAGAAGATAAACTATGTATTTCACGGCCTGGAATGGAGCAAACCTGGTGGCAGGAAATAAGTGACGGGAGGAGAGCTCGTAGACGACGAAGGAGTAATTTTGCTAATACTTTGTAATCTGAATTTAGCAGTGTGATAGGGCGCCAATCTGCCGGACATGTCGACATAGGAGACTTTTTAGGAATAAGAACAATGCGGCCTCTTTTGAATGATTCAGGAAATACTAACCCACTATCATCCCTCCTTCCCCACTCCTGCTTGCGCCCTATGCCCAGAACCCTTCGCTTCTTCCCTCCACATTCTTTCCCTCTGCCCGGCGGACCCTCCCCCGCGGGACCTAGAGAACCTCAAGACCTGGGAGGACTGGGAGACCCTGCTGCACTCGGAGGACCCGGCCGTGCAGACCATCGCCACCGGCCGTGCTGCCAGTGTTATGGACCTCAGGAACATAAACACTTGAGTGCAGTGGGGTCGTGCGGGGACCCTGGGGCGTGCCCCGAATTCTTTTGCAAATAAAGTTCTCTCTCTCTCTCTGCATCTCTCTCTCTCTGCAACAAAAATTGTTGTTCCTACAAAACAGGCAAAAAAAAGCAAGTAAGCTGTCTGAACAAGAGAACACGACCCTCTAGTGCGTCGTCCTACCATAATGTAGTGGACATTGGCATCTAATATGCAAAAAGATCTTTATTGAAGAAAAAAATAACTGAAATTTTACAGTGCATTCCTTTAGCGTTTGAGGTTTTGAACAAGTTTATTAAGTGGATGTTGTTACTGGTGGGTGAATTGTTCCTGCTCCACCTCAGCACTCTCCGTGGGGCACACGTCGGAGGGGTGTCCTCTCTGGAAGCAGACGTAACACACTTGCCTAGTGGGGCGGTACTGGTAGCACGGTACTTCACTTCCGTAATAAATGAAAACTGGTCTTAAGGAAAGGAAATGACGCCTGTCTCTCATATCTGGGAGGACACCCGAGAGGAATATTTCCGACGCGCGGAGCGGAGTACCACTACTACCACGAGGCCGGCGGCTTTGCAACCGAACGAGCTGCATCCGCTGTCGCGTAATATTGAAAGCAATACGTCATGGGCTAAGACGCGAGAATATCAGGCCGGGATCGTGAGTAGCTATGAGCACGGTGCGCTACGAGCCATGGGACTACGTTAGCTCTGCGCCACGGAGCTCTGTGCTCACAAGAGCTGTACAGATACGGCTCTGGTTCTGTGCTGCTCAGGAGTAAGCAGTATGTTTTTGTTGGCTTTTTTTTTACTCTTGATATACGAAATCGCTGACTGTCCCCGCTCGCGAGTAGCGCAATGCTAGAGTAAAACGTTCGCGCAAGTGGCCTCTGGCTAGGAGCATTGTTTACAAGGAATCCTAGAAATCACGCATACGCACCTTGAGTCGCAGGCGTTGGTAGATACCGATGAAGGGAGCGTATACGCTTCGACAACAGATATGTATGACTTATTCTGCTGCCGATGCACAAAAGTCTGCTAATGCATTGTCTCACAAATGCGGAAGGGCTTCTAATTCGTTTTTCCACATCTCGTGGTCAGAGTTCGGAAAACGCCGCATGTTCCGCAAAAAACTTCGGCACGCAAAGACTCTACGGCTGCTCCGGGCGCACGGAGCATGTATACGGTGCCAACAGTGCTCGTGGTTCGCCACGTAACGAAGATGGCGGCCGAAATTTTGCACCCAGTGTTGGCCGACGTACAAGTAATTTTGCACATCCCCTATTAAGTATTTCGAACCCGACACAGAAATTCTCAAGTTGAAGTTTTAAGCATGAAATGCTTTTAGCTCCCGTTGTCGGCAGTGTGGTCACGTCACGCCGTGACCGAGAGCCAACATCCGGGCACTGAATTCCACTCATCCAGGTACTGAAACGAGAGCATCCGGGCACTGTACGAGATTTAAAGAGACTCTCTAAGCCCTCCTACAGGACCAGCATACAAGCGCCGGTAGCTTCGCGCCGAACGGGTGGTGGCGCTCCGTGGACTGTCTGGCAGCGCTACAAGACGCTGTCGCGTTCCACTCCTAAAGGCAAAGCTTAAGCGTCATTAATTAGCAGTTTAGTATTTAGTCATTAATCAGTAATTAGTGACTTGTTGGTAATTTTTCATTAATTCGTCATCAATTACGTGTGACGTAATCCAGTGGTGACGTCACCAGTGTCACATAGGCACAGTGGTACAAATAACCGAGGAATGAAAACGCTTAAAAACATGAAAGGTAAAGAGAAACCGGATACAGCTGACCAGGCAGAGCAGAACAGATTCCCCAGACACTCAGAGGAAACGATTGCGTCCACATGGACCAGTGCACAGTATGTGTGGTGTAGTGTGGTGTGTTGAACACTAGACCCATTTCAAGATTTTGACTAGTACCATCTACAACCAATGTGTTATGCCCGTAAACATTTCATGCTTACTCTACTCTCAGTTACGGGAGAGGAAAATATTTTTTAGAAATGCATATGTAATATTGGTGTTGGGAAAAAATTCAGGGGGCACTTTGACTGTCTAAAGTGGGTAGAGGCGGAAGCGTTTTCCGCACCACCTTCGCTGTTTCTGTGGCACTGGTGGCGTCACATGTAATTGAGTACTAATTACTAAGTGATGACAAATCACTAATTAATGGTTAATTACTGTTTAATGTCTGAATACTAATTAACTGCTAATTAATGACGCTTAAGCTTCGTCTTTAGGAGTGGAACGCGACAGCGCGTTGTAGCGCTGCCAGGGAGTCCACGGAACGTCACCACCCGTTCGGCGCGATGCCTTGCCCTTTGAACGCAACGCTTTTTGAGGAAAGGAAATGGCGCAGTAATTCTCTGTCATCTCGGTGGACAACTGAACCGCACCGTAGAGGAAGGGAGGAAGTGGGAGTGAAAGAAGATAGATCAAGAGGAGCCGTAATGAAGAAAATGAAAATTGTATTTGAAGAAGGAAATTACGCAGTAACTGTGTCACAAAATTCAGGGGGGGGGGCACTTTTTTGACCTAAAGTGTGGTCACTGATGTGTGGTTAAGATGTTAAGCTTCGCCCCTAAGAGTGGAACGCGACAGCGTCTTGCAACGCTGCCAAGGAGTCCATAGAACGCCATCGCCCATTCGGTTCTACGCCTCGCTCGTCGGCAAATTGGTTTTTGAGGAAAGGAAATGTATCTGTCTCTCATTTGTCGGTGGACACCTAAACCTCGCCGGAAGGGAATGGAGGAGGATGAGAGTGAGTGAAGACACCATATTCACTAGGCGCGCCTTTGTTCATTCCAAACCATCGAGCTGGCATGGCGGAAGCATGGCATGGAGGTGAAGCTGAAGCTTTTGTGGCTTCCCGAGCGCTTGGAAGATTGCTTCATCTGTGAGGCACTTCAGGCGTACGGGAAGTTGACATCTATCTCGGCGGAAAATTGGAAAGTCTCAGACATGGAGTAGATGAGAACTCTAAGCCGTGATGTCGTCCTGTCTCTTGCTGATGGAGTCGGGGTTAGTGATGTTCCGCATCAGCTGACTGTGTGCGGCGTTCAGAGCCTTGTTCTAATTCCGGGCAGACCACCTCTGTGTTTACGTTGCAACCGTGTTGGCCACATTCGTCGGCACTGTCGTACGCCGCGGTGTGACGACTGCCGGCGTTTCGGCCACACAGCGGAGGAGTGCGTCGTGACGTATGCTGACAAGCTGCGGCATCGTGTGCGGCCCCCTGACGACGCTCTACAGGAGCACATCATGGACGCTACAGAAGTACTTGACGCGACTGGGGACTTGCCAGCCGCCGTTGTAGCTGAGCCTTCGAGTGTCAGTGCACCGGTTGTTCCCCAAAGTGCTGCCGCGGAGTGTAAAGAGCCGGCGGATGACCATGCAGCGCCGCCTCGGTGTGAGGCGCCGGATTCTGCTGCTGGTGGAGAACCAGTGGCCGTCCTTGCGGCCACTACGGATACCACAGCGGACACTTCGCTTCCTCCTGTCAATGCTGGCCAGCAGCTTCCGGATAAGGGCCTTCTTCCAGCGGACGCTGAACCTGGTTCCGCAGACGAGCCGCTTCAGAAGCGCCGTGCGTCCTGCGCTTCCGAAACGAGTGGCGATGAGGACCCGGTGCGCAGCACTCATCGCCGTCGGCGTCGCGCGTCGAGGCACAAGGAGGAGTGCCGACGTTCGCGGTCCAGGAGGCCTGGCGGTGGTTCTCAGGCGGCATCGCCGTCTACCGACAAGAACAGGGAACTGTAGGCATAATTAGTTACAGTCATCATGGCTGATTCCGCAGAGTTAGTATTCGCAACACTGAATGTACGTGGCCTTAGGTCTCGCCAGAGGCAGGTGCAACTCCGCCGACTTTTCTGCAGCAGGCACCTTGATGTTATCGCCGTCCAGGAGACGAAAATTGAAAGTGAGGAGGATACTGAGGTGGCCCTGCAGCCCTTTTTATCAGAATATAATGTTCTCGTAACGCATGCTGTGGGCTTGTCGGCGGGTTGCTGGTTGTTTCTGCGCAAGACACTCCCCTGTTCGGGCTTGACCTATAATGTCGATAATGAGGGCCGGTTGATATGCTGCGATTTTCTTCTCTATGGAAAGCCATGGCGACTAATGAATGTCTATGCATTTAATACTGTGCCACAGCGCATTACTCTTTTTGAATGCATTGCCAGCTTACTGGACTGTGACCGCCACGTTGTGCTAATGGGTGACTTTAATTGTGTGTGCGACCCAGCTGATCGTGCCGGTCCTGATACACCCAGCGATAGGAGCGGTGAATTTTTGTCTGTTGTTACGGAAGATGCAGGGCTCATTGATACCGGAAGTTCATGTCCTGGTTTCCGCTTATTCACACGCATTCAGGGCCATTCTCACGCTCGCCTAGATCGAATTTATGCATCTTTTTCACTTGTCTCCAGAGGATTGGTCTGTGAGACGGTACCAGTTTCGTTCTCTGATCACTGCATGGTGGTTGCTCGCCTCGGAGGCAGTGTTTGTTCAAAATTTAGGCCGAAATGGGCGCTTTGGAAGCTGAACTCTTCAGTAATTAATGATGAAGAGTTTGTCATTCGTGTCCGCTCGCAACTGGAATCCTGTCTCTCGAGCAAGATGCCGTTGTTCGCCGCTTGGGAAATGTTTAAGCAAGACGTGCGTGCTACAGCTATAGAAATTGGTTCCGTGCGGTCCTTTCACAGGAAACATCAGGAGCAGACACTCAGGAAAAATTTGTACAATCTGTATGAAATGGAATGCGAAGCACCTGGTTTATATACGGATGAATTAGCTAGTATCAAAAGTGAGTTACAACGATTTGATGCAGAACGTTACCGGGGTGCCCGTGTTCGATCTCGTACCAAGCGTGATCTGCAATGTGAGCACCCGACACGACAGGCTTTGCTTGATGAGCGCCGTCATGCGACTGCGAAGTTTATTTCGGGGATGATGTCCAATGGCAGACTAGTGTCCAGTACAAATGAGGTGATGACCGTATTTGTAGATTATTACACAGACTTGTTTAGTGCTTCACCTGATGTGCATAATTCGGAAATTTTGGCGTATTTCAGCACCTTAGTGAGCCCTTTATCAGAAGATGATTGTTCTGTTATTAGCGGCTCTTTCACGCAGGAAGAGGTGGAACATGCAATTGATCAGTTACCTGTCTCAAAAACGCCTGGTCCTGACGGCATTTCAAGCGAATTTTACAAGGCTTTTAAATCTATTCTCACTCCTGTCCTGCTGCGGGTCTTCAAAGTGGGGCTGGATATAGGAGCCCTTCCTCAGTCTTTTACAAAAAGCCACACAGTCCTAATTCCGAAAACTACTGATGAAGGAAAACTGCGCTCCGTAGAAGGTTATCGGCCCATTACATTGGCAAATGTGGATTACAAAATTTTTGCTAAAGTCTTGTCAAATCGCCTGCAATTTGCAATGTCGGTACTCATTGGATCTCACCAGACTTGCGGTTTGAGAGGCCGCTCCATTCAAAGTAATGTGCACATTGCGCGGACAGTACTTGAATATTCCTCCAGCTGTCATGAGCAGCTTGCCCTCCTTCAGATTGACCTTGCGAAAGCATTTGACCGCGTACGCCATTCATTTCTGTTTTCACTTCTAGAGCGAGTAAACGTGGGTTCTACTGTACTTAAAGGGGTGCAACTTTGCTACAGCAACTGTTCAACACGATTGATCATTAATGGCCAGCTCTCGAACCCTGTGCCAATCCGCTCTTCTCTGAAGCAAGGCTGTCCGATGTCTCCTCTGCTTTTTGCTCTTTACGTGGAACCGCTTTGTTTGAGTGTTTTGCGTAACAGTAATATCCATGGGTTCCCTATTTTGGGTAATGAAGTCAAATTGCTGGCATATGCTGACGACCTTGCATTTTTCTGCATTGACAAGCCCAGCATTGATAATGTGTTGTCCACAATAGATCAATTCGGCATCGTTTCTGGTGCTCAAATGAATCGCTCCAAAAGTTCTGGCCTATGGTTTGGTTCATGGGGCACAACTCCACCTCTGTACGCTGGCATAGAATGGTCTTGTGTGCCTCCTAAATATCTTGGCGTTCCACTTCATGCCTACAAATCCAGTGCCCATTACTGGAGAGAGCGAGTTCCGGCTGTTGAGCGTTATGCTCAGACGTTTGTACCGCATCGCCTCTCAATTTTTGGTCGAGCCCAGGCTTGCAACACCTTTCTGGCAACAAGAATTTATTACGTACTCCAGGTCCTTCACTGCGCCAGACACTACATACAGCGTTTGCATCGTATATTTGCGACGTTTATTTGGTCCTCCAAATTTGAGCCCATGCGGCGTGATAACCTTTTCAGGCCTGTTTGTGCAGGAGGCCTGGGCCTAGAGCACCTGTATGTGAGACAGTTGGTTGCCCGTTTCTTCTTTTTTCGTGCTTGTTCCCTTCCGATTATTAGAGCATTCTTGCAGGTTAACTTCATGACTCTACTTCCGAACTTAGTAGTTTCTTCCAATTTTACTGAACGACCCCGTTTACTAGGCTTTATGCAGGAAGTTTATGCCTCCGTGCGTTTTTTGACAGTTCGTTTTCAAATGAGTACTTATATTCTGTTTCGCGCAAAAATCTGTACAGGGATTTGATATCCATGCTCTTCCCGTCCCCACTGTATCGTTCCGTCTACGTTGGGCTCATGGGTCATGATGTTTTAAAGCGAGTGCGTAAAATGCCAATCTCTCCTTGCACCAAAACATTTTTCTATAAATTACACACTGAAACTCTACCTGTCAAGACGTGGCTCGATAGGAAAAAACATTTTGTGTCTTCTGTAAACTGTCGCTTGTGCAATGTGCCTGAAACAATTGAACATTGTTTTATAGACTGCAAAGACGCGATTTTCTTTTGCGATGTGTTGCAAAGGACGCTACAGAAAGATTTCCTCCTAAATTCCTACAGTGTGCGCTACCTTGTTGTTTCCCAACCTGACTCGAATCCTTATGATATGATTCTTCTGATTGGACTTCATAGTCTTTGGAAAACGCGCATGCAAGATCGCAACGTTGAACCTGTTGTTTCGCCCAGAATTCAGTTTAGCCGAATGTTGCTGCAGGTAACGGACATTTACAAAAAATCGGACTTTGTACCGGATTGGTTTCCTCTCCTGATGCGCTGTATATCTTTACCGGCCTTTTAGTTATAATATGTTACTATTATGTTTCTGCCACGTAGCGCCTACCTAGGTGCTCTGTAAATAGTTGTTTTTGTGTGTGTATATACACACACACATATGTATATATATGCTTTGTATACAAAACCATGTAAATAAATACCATGAAAGAAAAAAAAAAGAGCTGGCATGGCGGAGTGGATAGCATGCTCGTCTCTCACGCCGAAGGCTGAGGTTCGATTCCTGAGTTCGACCAATTTCTTAATCGGTTTATTTATTTATATGGCCTGACTAGTAAAGCTAGTTAGGATAATTGGGTAATTAAGCAATTAACTAAGCTCAGTCCCACTTACTTGGAGCATCACTATACGATCCCTTCAATTGGTTGCATGGTTACTAGCCCAAGTACAATTGGCCCCGTTTGAAATTCGCGCACTGTGAGAGAGAGAGAGAGAGAAAACTTTATTTACAGGGGAATTCGGGGCACGCCCCAGGGTCCCCGCACGATCCCACTGCACTCAAGTGTTTATGTTCCGAAGGTCCATAACACTGGCAGCACGGCCGGTGGCGATGGTCTGCACGGCCGGGTCCTCCGAGCGCAGCAGGGTCTCCCAGTCCTCCCAGGTCTTGAGGTTCTCTAGGTCCCGCGGGGGAGGGTCCGCCGGGCAGAGGGAAATGATGTGGAGGGAAGAGGCGACGGGTTCTGGGCATAGAGTGCATGCCGGAGTGGGGAAGGAGGGATGATAATGGGCTGGGGTAAGGGGTGAAGGAAGTGTGTGTGTCTGTAGTCTCCGCCAGAATGTTGCGTGTTTGTTATCTAGGGAGGGGTGGGGCGGGGGGTAGAGCTGGCGTAAGGCTCTGGGCGCCTGGGTCAGCTCACTGAATGAGTGCACTGTGACGTCACGACCGTTTCCACCAATTGAAAAGCGTGACATTTTCTGTCGACAACTGCTGCTTACAACGATGAGACATTAAAGGCTTCCGCCTTAATATTCAGTTTAATCGCTTATCTCTCTTTAGATCCCAAAATAAGGCCTCGTCCTTACAGGCAAGACCTTCCAAAAATTGCTTCTGCTGAGCATGCAAATGAAAAGAAGGTGAGCTCTCTGAACAAGAAAACACGACCCTCTAGTGCGTCGTCCTACCATAGTGTAGTGGACATTGGCATCTAATATGCAAAAAGGTCCTTATTGAAAAAAAAAATAACTGAAATTTTTGCAGTGCATTCCTCTAGCGTTTGAGGTTTTGAACAAGTTTATTAAGTGGATGTTGTTACTGGTGGGTGAATTGTTCCTGCTCCACCTCAGCACTCTCCATAAAGCTATAGAAAAAGGGGGGGACGTGCATATCATGAAAAAAATTCAGGGGGCACTTTGACTGTCTAAAGTGCGTAGAGGCGAAAGCGTTTTCCGTACCACTTTCGCTGCTTCTATGGCACTGGTGGCGTCACATATAATTGAGTACTAATTACTAAGTGATGACAAATCACTAATTAGATTAATGCCTGAATAATAATTAACTGCTAATTAATGACGCTTAAGCTTCGTCTTTAGGAGTGGAACGCGACAGCGCGGGTTAGCGCTGCCAGGGAGTCCACGGAACGTCACCACCCGTGGTGGTGGTGGAAAACATTTATGTACAGGTATAATACAGGAGGTTATGCATGAGCTGTTGTTGTTGTTGTTATTGTTGTGACTGAGAGAAGGATGAAAAGGAAATTGCACGGGCCTGCTACTGGCTCGAGCCAAGCCACCACCGCTGCCTCGTGCAGATAGAGGAGAGTTAAGAGATCAGAGGAAGGAGAGAGAGGAAAGGAAAGACGCGCGTCGCAGCAACAACTGCGTCCGCCGGAGCGGACGCTGCTCAAAAAACAAGCGGCCGAAGCCGCGCTCGCCGAAGTGAGAACAGATACTCGCACTCGCCGAAGCGAGACTCCTGAAGATACGGTAATATATGATGAGCCAGAGGGGGCCAGCCCTTACAAATACTAGGTGGAGGTCCCTAGTTCGGGACCCCAGTGGCATCGGCCGCCGCCCAGGCTCGCGCGACCAAGGCCCGTTGGGCCTGCAGGTCAGAGCAGCCGAGCAGGGTCGCCTCCCAGTCCTCCCGGGTTGGGTTGGGGTGAGGGGGGATAGCAGGGTTGGAGACCACCCGTTCGGCGCGATGCCTTGCCCTTTGAACGCAACGCTTTTTTAGGAAAGGAAATGGTGCAGTAATTCTCTGTCATCTCGGTGGACAACTGAACCGCACCGTAGAGGAAGGGAGGAAGTGGGAGTGAAAGAAGATAGATCAAGAGGAGCCGTAATGAAGAAAATGAAAATTGTATTTGAAGAAAGGAAATTACGCAGTAACTGTGTCACAAAATTCAGGGGGGGGCACTTTTTTGACCTAAAGTGTGGTCACTGATGTGTGGTTAAGATGTTAAGCTTCGCCCCTAAGAGTGGAACGCGACAGCGTCTTGCAACGCTGCCAAGGAGTCCATAGAACGCCATCGCCCATTCGGTTCTACGCCTCGCTCGTCGGCAAATTGGTTTTTGAGAAAAGGAAATGTATCTGTCTCTCATTTGTCGGTGGACACCTAAACCTCGCCGGAAGGGACTGGAGGAGGATGAGAGTGAGTGAAGACACCATATTCACTAGGCGCGCCTTTGTTCATTCCAAACCATCGAGCTGGCATGGCGGAAGCATGGCATGGAGGTGAAGCTGAAGCTTTTGTGGCTTCCCGAGCGCTTGGAAGATTGCTTCATCTGTGAGGCACTTCAGGCGTACGGGAAGTTGACATCTATCTCGGCGGAAAATTGGAAAGTCTCAGACATGGAGCAGATGAGAACTCTAAGCCGTGATGGAGTCGGGGTTAGTGATGTTCCGCATCAGCTGACTGTGTGCGGCGTTCAGAGCCTTGTTCTAATTCCGGGCAGACCACCTCTGTGTTTACGTTGCAGCCGTGTTGGCCACATTCGTCGGCACTGTCGTACGCCGCGGTGTGACGACTGCCGGCGTTTCGGCCACACAGCGGAGGAGTGCGTCGTGACGTATGCTGACAAGCTGCGGCATCGTGTGCGGCCCCCTGACGACGCTCTACAGGAGCACATCATGGACGCTACAGAAGTACTTGACGCGACTGGGGACTTGCCAGCCGCCGTTGTAGCTGAGCCTTCGAGTGTCAGTGCACCGGTTGTTCCCCAAAGTGCTGCCGCGGAGTGTAAAGAGCCGGCGGATGACCATGCAGCGCCGCCTCGGTGTGAGGCGCCGGATTCTGCTGCTGGTGGAGAACCAGTGGCCGTCCTTGCGGCCACTACGGATACCACAGCGGACACTTCGCTTCCTCCTGTCAATGCTGGCCAGCAGCTTCCGGATAAGGGCCTTCTTCCAGCGGACGCTGAACCTGGTTCCGCAGACGAGCCGCTTCAGAAGCGCCGTGCGTCCTGCGCTTCCGAAACGAGTGGCGATGAGGACCCGGTGCGCAGCACTCATCGCCGTCGGCGTCGCGCGTCGAGGCACAAGGAGGAGTGCCGACGTTCGCGGTCCAGGAGGCCTGGCGGTGGTTCTCAGGCGGCATCGCCGTCTACCGACAAGAACAGGGAACTGTAGGCATAATTAGTTACAGTCATCATGGCTGATTCCGCAGAGTTAGTATTCGCAACACTGAATGTACGTGGCCTTAGGTCTCGCCAGAGGCAGGTGCAACTCCGC
Source organism: Amblyomma mixtum (assembly GCF_055824585.1). Lineage (NCBI taxonomy): Eukaryota > Metazoa > Arthropoda > Arachnida > Ixodida > Ixodidae > Amblyomma > Amblyomma mixtum. The sequence continues at coordinate 185,152,350 of NC_143013.1, forward strand.
CGACTTTTCTGCAGCAGGCACCTTGATGTTATCGCCGTCCAGGAGACAAAAATTGAAAGTGAGGAGGATACTGAGGTGGCCCTGCAGCCCTTTTTATCAGAATATAATGTTCTCGTAACGCATGCTGTGGGCTTGTCGGCGGGTTGCTGGTTGTTTCTGCGCAAGACACTCCCCTGTTCGGGCTTGACCTATAATGTCGATAATGAGGGCCGGTTGATATGCTGCGATTTTCTTCTCTATGGAAAGCCATGGCGACTAATGAATGTCTATGCATTTAATACTGTGCCACAGCGCATTACTCTTTTTGAATGCATTGCCAGCTTACTGGAATGTGACCGCCACGTTGTGCTAATGGGTGACTTTAATTGTGTGTGCGACCCAGCTGATCGTGCCGGTCCTGATACACCCAGCGATAGGAGCGGTGAATTTTTGTCTGTTGTTACGGAAGATGCAGGGCTCATTGATACCGGAAGTTCATGTCCTGGTTTCCGCTTATTCACACGCATTCAGGGCCATTCTCACGCTCGCCTAGATCGAATTTATGCATCTTTTTCACTTGTCTCCAGAGGATTGGTCTGTGAGACGGTACCAGTTTCGTTCTCTGATCACTGCATGGTGGTTGCTCGCCTCGGAGGCAGTGTTTGTTCAAAATTTAGGCCGAAATGGGCGCTTTGGAAGCTGAACTCTTCAGTAATTAATGATGAAGAGTTTGTCATTCGTGTCCGCTCGCAACTGGAATCCTGTCTCTCGAGCAAGATGCCGTTGTTCGCCGCTTGGGAAATGTTTAAGCAAGACGTGCGTGCTACAGCTATAGAAATTGGTTCCGTGCGGTCCTTTCACAGGAAACATCAGGAGCAGACACTCAGGAAAAATTTGTACAATCTGTATGAAATGGAATGCGAAGCACCTGGTTTATATACGGATGAATTAGCTAGTATCAAAAGTGAGTTACAACGATTTGATGCAGAACGTTACCGGGGTGCCCGTGTTCGATCTCGTACCAAGCGTGATCTGCAATGTGAGCACCCGACACGACAGGCTTTGCTTGATGAGCGCCGTCATGCGACTGCGAAGTTTATTTCGGGGATGATGTCCAATGGCAGACTAGTGTCCAGTACAAATGAGGTGATGACCGTATTTGTAGATTATTACACAGACTTGTTTAGTGCTTCACCTGATGTGCATAATTCGGAAATTTTGGCGTATTTCAGCACCTTAGTGAGCCCTTTATCAGAAGATGATTATTCTGTTATTAACGGCTCTTTCACGCAGGAAGAGGTGGAACATGCAATTGATCAGTTACCTGTCTCAAAAACGCCTGGTCCTGACGGCATTTCAAGCGAATTTTACAAGGCTTTTAAATCTATTCTCACTCCTGTCCTGCTGCGGGTCTTCACAGTGGGGCTGGATATAGGAGCCCTTCCTCAGTCTTTTACAAAAAGCCACACAGTCCTGATTCCGAAAACTACTGATGAAGGAAAACTGCGCTCCGTAGAAGGTTATCGGCCCATTACATTGGCAAATGTGGATTACAAAATTTTTGCTAAAGTCTTGTCAAATCGCCTGCAATTTGCAATGTCGGTACTCATTGGATCTCACCAGACTTGCGGTTTGAGAGGCCGCTCCATTCAAAGTAATGTGCACATTGCGCGGACAGTACTTGAATATTCCTCCAGCTGTCATGAGCAGCTTGCCCTCCTTCAGATTGACCTTGCGAAAGCATTTGACCGCGTACGCCATTCATTTCTGTTTTCACTTCTAGAGCGAGCAAACGTGGGTTCTACAGTACTTAAAGGAGTGCAACTTTGCTACAGCAACTGTTCAACACGATTGATCATTAATGTCCAGCTCTCGAACCCTGTGCCAATCCGCTCTTCTGTGAAGCAAGGCTGTCCGATGTCTCCTCTGCTTTTTGCTCTTTACCTGGAACCGCTTTGTTTGAGTGTTTTGCGTAACAGTAATATCCATGGGTTCCCTATTTTGGGTAATGAAGTCAAATTGCTGGCATATGCTGACGACCTTGCATTTTTCTGCATTGACAAGCCCAGCATTGATAATGTGTTGTCCACAATAGATCAATTCGGCATCGTTTCTGGTGCTCAAATGAATCGCTCCAAAAGTTCTGGCCTATGGTTTGGTTCATGGGGCACAACTCCACCTCTGTACGCTCGCATAGAATGGTCTTGTGTGCCTCCTAAATATCTTGGCGTTCCACTTCATGCCTACAAATCCAGTGCCCATTACTGGAGAGAGCGAGTTCCGGCTGTTGAGCGTTATGTTCAGACGTTTGTACCGCATCGCCTCTCAATTTTTGGTCGAGCCCAGGCTTGCAACACCTTTCTGGCAACAAGAATTTATTACGTACTTCAGGTCCTTCACTGCGCCAGACATTACATACAGCGTTTCCATCGTATATTTGCGACGTTTATTTGGTCCTCCAAATTTGAGCCCATGCGGCGTGATAACCTTTTCAGGCCTGTTTGTGCAGGAGGCCTGGGCCTAGAGCACCTGTATGTGAGACAGTTGGTTGCCCGTTTCTTCTTTTTTCGTGCTTGTTCCCTTCCGATTATTAGAGCATTCTTGCAGGTTAACTTCATGACTCTACTTCCGAACTTAGTAGTTTCTTCCAATTTTACTGAACGACCCCGTTTACTAGGCTTTATGCAGGAAGTTTATGCCTCCGTGCGTTTTTTGACAGTTCGGTTTTCAAATGAGTACTTATATTCTGTTTCGCGCAAAAATCTGTACAGGGATTTGATATCCATGCTCTTCCCGTCCCCACTGTATCGTTCCGTCTACGTTGGGCTCATGGGTCATGATGTTTTAAAGCGAGTGCGTAAAATGCCAATTTCTCCTTGCACCAAAACATTTTTCTATAAATTACACACTGAAACTCTACCTGTCAAGACGTGGCTCGATAGGAAAAACATTTTTGTGTCTTCTGTAAACTGTCGCTTGTGCAATGTGCCTGAAACAATTGAACATTGTTTTATAGACTGCAAAGACGCGATTTTGTTTTGGGATGTGTTGCAAAGGACGCTACAGAAAGATTTCCTCCTAAATTCCTACAGTGTGCGCTACCTTGTTGTTTCCCAACCTGACTCGAATCCTTATGATATGATTCTTCTGATTGGACTTCATAGTCTTTGGAAAACGCGCATGCAAGATCGCAACGTTGAACCTGTTGTTTCGCCCAGAATTCAGTTTAGCCGAATGTTGCTGCAGGTAACGGACATTTACAAAAAATCGGACTTTGTACCGGATTGGTTTCCTCTCCTGATGCGCTGTATATCTTTACCGGCCTTTTAGTTATAATATGTTACTATTATGTTTCTGCCACGTAGCGCCTACCTAGGTGCTCTGTAAATAGTTGTTTTTGTGTGTGTATATACACACACACATATGTATCTATATGCTTTGTATACAAAACCATGTAAATAAATACCATGAAAGAAAAAAAAAAGAGCTGGCATGGCGGAGTGGATAGCATGCTCGTCTCTCACGCCGAAGGCTGAGGTTCGATTCCTGAGTTCGACCAATTTCTTAATCGGTTTTATTTATTTATATGGCCTGACTAGTAAAGCTAATTAGGATAATTGGGTAATTAAGCAATTAACTAAGCTCAGTCCCACTTACTTGGCGCATCACTATACGATCCCTTCAATTGGTTGCATGGTTACTAGCCCAAGTACAATTGGCCCCGTTTGAAATTCGCGCACTGTGACGTCACGACCGTTTCCACCAATTGAAAAGCGTGACATTTTCTGTCGACAAGTGCTGCTTACAACGATGAGACATTGATGGCTTCCGCCTTAATATTCAGTTTAATCGCTTATCTCTCTTTAGATCCCAAAATAAGGCCTCGTCCTTACAGGCAAGACCTTCCAAAAATTGCTTCTGCTGAGCATGCAAATGAAAAGAAGGTGAGCTCTCTGAACAAGAAAACACGACCCTCTAGTGCGTCGTCCTACCATAATGTAGTGGACATTGGCATCTAATATGCAAAAAGGTCCTTATTGAAAAAAAAAATAACTGAAATTTTTGCAGTGCATTCCTCTAGCGTTTGAGGTTTTGAACAAGTTTATTAAGTGGATGTTGTTACTGGTGGGTGAATTGTTCCTGCTCCACCTCAGCACTCTCCGTAAAGCTATAGAAAAAGGGGGGACGTGCATATCATGAAAAAAATTCAGGGGGCACTTTGACTGTCTAAAGTGCGTAGAGGCGAAAGCGTTTTCCGCACCACTTTCGCTGCTTCTATGGCACTGGTGGCGTCACATATAATTGAGTACTAATTACTAAGCGATGACAAATCACTAATTAATGGTTAATTATCGATTAATGCCCGAATATTAATTAACTGCTAATTAATGACGCTTAAGTTTTGCCATAGTACTATGGTTTTGCCTATAGGCGTGGAACGCGACGGCGTGTTGTAGCGCTGCCAAGCAGTCCACGGAACGCCACCACCCGTTCGACGCGATGCCTTGCCCTTTGAACGCAACGCTTTTGAGGAAGAGAAATGGCGCAGTAATTCTCTGTCATCTCGGTGGACACCTGTACCACACCGTAGAGGAAGGGAGGAAATGGGAGTGAAAGAACACAAAGAGGGCCCGTAATGAAGAAAATGAAAATTGTATTTGAGGAAAGGAAATTACGCATAACTGTCTTATATATCTCGGTGGACACCCGTCAAAATTCAGGGGGGCACTTTTTTGACCTAAAGTGTGCTCACTGATGTGTGGTGGTGGTGGTGGTGAAAAACATTTATAATGCAATAAATATTTACAGAGAGGTGATTGGGGTAGGCCCTATTGGCCCTTTCCCCTAACAATACTAGGTGGAGCCCCTATTCCGGGGCCCCATTGGCAAGCAACGCCGCCCGCGTCCGGTGAACCAAGGCCTTTTGGGTCTTTAGGTCCTGACAGCCGAGCAGGGCCGCCTCCCAGTCCTCTCTGGTGGGGTTGGGGTTAGATGTTAAGCTTGGCCTCAAGAGTGCAACACGACAGCGTCTTGCAACGCTGCCAGGGAGTCCATTGAACGCCATCGCCCATTCGGTTCTACGCCTCGCTCGTCGGTAAATTGGTTTTTGAGGAAAGGAAATGTATCTGTCTCTCATATCTCGGTGGACACCTAAACCTCGCCGGAAGGGAAGGGAGGAGGATGAGAGTGAGCGAAGACACCGTATTCACTAGACGCGCCTTTATTCATTCCAAACCATCGAGCTGGCACGGCGGTGTGGATAGCATGCTCGTCTCGCACGCGGAATACCGGGGTTCGATTCCCTAGCTTGACCAATTTTCTATTCGGTTTTATTTATTTATATGGCCTGACTAGAAAAGTTATTAGGCTAATTGGATAATTAAGCAATTAACTAAGCTCAGTCCCACTTACTTGGAGCATCACTACACGATCCCTTCAATTGGTTGCATGGTTACTAGCCGAAGTAAATTAGCCCCGTTTGAAATTCGCGCACTGTGACGTCACGACCGTTTGGACCAATTGAAAAGCGTGACATTTCTGTCGACGACTGCTGCTTACAACGATGAGACATTAAAGGCTTCCGCCTTAAAAGGGGGTACAGTATGATGATGATGAAATAACTTTATTTGCACCCGTCAAGGAATCAGAGGGCGAAAAAGATGAGTCTTGACCGCCGTCATCTTCCTCCCCTTTCAGCAGGCTGGGATCCCTTGGGATTCAGCGGTGTCCAGGGCCAGACGGATGACTTCTTTTTGTTCTTCTTTCTGGCTGGCCATTAAAGCCTCCCAGGACTCTATATTCCTGTCTGGTTCGTTGTGGCTAGGGCATGTCCACACCATGTGGATCATGTCTGCTATTTCATTACACTGCTTACACCTGGGGTCTTGGATCGCCGGATGCCATCTGCTTAGTGCGAGTGGGTTCGGAAAAACTCCCGCCTGTAACTTTCTCCATATGACCTCTTCTTTTTTGCTGAGGCCCTTGCATGCTCCAGGTAATGTCTGTCTTCCTAATCTGTAATGGCTAAGAATATCTTGGTACGTGTTCAGCTCCTCGCTCGTCTGAAGGGGCTCTCTGCTCGACGAGACCGCATTGGGGTCCCGGTGTGAGTCCTCGGGCCAATGCGTGCGCTGTCTCGTTTCCCCGGAGGCCCTCGTGGGCCGGAGTCCAAACGAGGTTATTTAGTTCTGCCGGTGTCGGGCCGGAAGTCAGAATTTTGACTGCTTCGACAGATACCCTGCCTGCGTTGTAGTTGCGGATAGCCGATTTGGAATCTGTTATAATCACCCTGACATTCCGTTGAGTTAAAGCCAGCGCAATGGCTACCTCCTCAGCCGCTGTTGCATCTCTCTGTTGGGTGCTGCAGCACGAGACTCGGTCTCCGCCCTCCCTGGTCGCTAGGGCTACGAAACCCGTTCTGCCTTCATATTCCGCCCCGTCCGTGTAAACCACGTCCTGTCTATTGGCTAATTTTTTCTGCAGAACTTTCGCTCTGTCCTTTCGCCTACCCTCATGGGGTACCGGATCCATATTCCTTGGGAGTGGTGGGATTCTGATTTTGTTCCTTATGTCTGTTGGGATATTCTCCGTGTGTTTGAGCCGCGCTCGAGGTTCGAAGCCTAGCTTTTCTAGTATTTTTAGCCCCGAATGGCTGCGTAGGAGTCGTTGTTGTTGCGCTACTCTGGTAGCCTCAATGAGCTCGTAACCATCTTTTGCAGGGAGGAAAACTCATTAGCAAAGGAGTTACTATTCGTGATGGACACCTGAACCGCTACGCTAAAGATTCAATGAATGACGGAGTGAATGAAAGGAGAGCCGTAGTGGAGGGCTCCGGAGTACGCGGGTTCGAACCCGGCCCCGGAGGCCGCGTTTTATGGAGGCGAAACGCAAAAGGCGGCCGTGTGCTGTGCAATGTCAATGGAGGGTAAAGAGATACTGAACCAAACTTTTGGAGCTGCTGTTTTACATGTAAACAAAAGCTTCGCTGCTAAAACTGATAAATGCGACAAGCATTTTAGCGAAAAAGGCGGATAGCACGTTTTTTTTCGCGATTTATGGCCGTATCGTTGCACCTGCGGCCGCCTCTGGAAGCTGCGACTAGACGTCATAACACCCACCCGCGCACTTACCGTTCCCGTAAGAGCACGATTGCCATCGCTACTTGCGGCTTTTCCAGTTTTTAGTTTTGTGTCGGCCGCTCGTCGTCTGTCTGTCGTCGGCTCACGGGGTACAGAGATATGTCAAGATGTTGATCAATGCTCTCTACTTATTATAACCGTATGCACGCTTGCGTACGCTAAATGCAGCTATTTTTTTCCGGACCTTACGCCATTTCTATCATTCTTACTTTTAAAACACAGCCGCGACGATGTTTAGACAAGTGGCCCCATCTGGTGGTTAGGAGGGGAACCATGTTAATAAACGATGCCCCTTTTGAGCCTAAAGGGGGCAGAATCGTCACTCTAAATTAAAAAAATATAGCAAATTTATTACTCGTTTATACGTTTTCTTAAGGGCGACAGGAGACGAAGCGAAAGACCGGTAGGCCATTTATGGCCATTGAACGCGCTGAAGAAGGCAGCAACAACGACGAATGCAATCCCAGGCATCATGCATAGAAGGGCGCCGCCCCATTTGTCGCCGCGAGAATGCAACTTCGTAATCGCCGCCCTATGCCCACTCGTGTGTGGGTGTCGTGGGTGTTATGACGTCACGCTCTTCGCCTCGCGCCGGCCGGGATGGCTTGACGCGCGCTCATAAAACATTGAGAATAAAACCATCAGCTGAAAAATATGCGCAGTGGCGACTAGATTTCGGTGTAATCACATTCTGAGAATATATTTTCAGCGTTTTCGTTCAATTTTAGGATTTTGCTTTAGTATCCCTTTAATGGACCCCAGAAAGTCAAAATTATTGTGCAGCCCATCACTAGAGCACCTCGTTCTCTTTCTTCGTTCACTCTCGCCTTCCATCCCTCAAGGCGCGGTTGAGGTGTCCACCGATATATGTGAGACAGATACTGCGCCATTTAGCTGTCCTAAATAATTCAGGGGGCACTTTGCCTCTCTAAAGTGCTGCAAGGCGAAAGCGTTTCCTGGCGCACTGTTTTTCATTTACTTTTTTATTTTTCTAATTTTAATTTTGCTGCAACTTGTTTTTTGTTTCTTATTTTTATTTTCATATCTTATTTTATTTTGCTTTTATTTTTGCTTATTTTCTTATTTTTTATTTTCCTTTCCTTCACTTTATTCCTTTTATTTTATTTATGAAACCTATGGATTCACTAGATGCGCCTTTATTTATGCTGGAACCTTCAGCCTTCGTGACGGAGTGGTAGAGTCTCCGCTTCAAATGCCAAAGGCCCTGGTTAGATTCCCACCATCGGCGCAGTTTCTTTCTAAGCAGTGACCCCGAAAGGCGGACAAATCTGCCGACGCGTCTGTCGACATTCCTGCCGACTCGTCTGTCGACATTCCTGCCGACTCGTCTGTCGACATTCCTGCCGACGCGTGTGCTGACGATAGTATGAGGCGTTCTTTAACCTGCACTAACATCACACAGGGCACAAGCGTGTTAGGCGTGTTAAGTTTTAAGCGTGTTAAGACACTCAGACAAGACAGGATTACTGCGTAATTTCCTTTCCTCAAAAAGCGTCGCGTTAAAAGGGCAAGGCATCGCGCCGAACGGGTGGTGGCGTTCCGTGGACTGCCTGGCAGCGCTACAACACGCTGTCGCGTTCCACTCCTAAAGGCGAAGCTTAAGCGTCATTTATTAGCAGTTAATTGGTTTGGTTTGGTTTATGGGGTTTAACGTCCCAAAGCGACTGAGGCTATGAGAGACGCCGTAGTGAAGGGCTCCGGAAATTTCGACCACCTGGGGTTCTTTAACGTGCACTGACATCGCACAGTACACGGGCCTCTAGAATTTCTCCTCCAAAGAAATTCCAGCCGCCGCGGCCGGGATCGAACCCGCGTCTTTCGGGTCAGCAGCCGAGCACCATAGCCACTGAGCCACCGCGGCGGCATTAGCAGTTAATTAGTATTTAGTCATTAATTAGTAATTAGTCACTAATTAGTAATTAGCAGTTAATTAGTATTTAGTTATTAATTCGTAATTAGTCACTAATTAGTAAATTGTTATTATTTCGTGATCAATTATGTGTAACGTAATCCAGAGGTCACGTCACCAGTGTCACTTAGGCAAAGTGGTTAAAATAACCGAGGAATGAAAACAACGATTACAAAGATGGAAGGCAAACAGAAACCGGATACAGCTGACGAGGCAGGGCGGAAAAGATTCCCCGGACACTCACAGGAAACGATTGCGTCCACATGGACTAGTGCACAGTATGTGTGGTGTGGTGTGGTGTTATGCCCGTAATGCAATGCAATGTGCAATGTGTTTTGCAATGTATGCAATGTGTTATGCCCGTAAACATTTCATGCTTACTCTACTCTCGGTTACGGGAGAGGCAAACATTTCATGTTTTTCATTTCATTTTATGTTTTTCCATTTTTTGTGTTATTTCCTTTTTTCATTTCAGTTTGTCTCTCTCTCTCTGACCAGCTCGGACGAAAAGAGTCAAAAGCAGCTCATCGAAAGAGCCCGGACAGCAGCCTACGGCAATGGAGTTCCGGACTTAGAGCTCCAACCACCGCTGCAATCTCCTAAACTATTTCATTAAAATATTTTCACCACCACCATCGGCAAAACTACCGCCTCCACGCGGACCTGTCGCTCCTCGTCAAGACTACCTGCCCGTACCTGGCGTAAACCGGTCGGCCCTGTACGAACGCCCTACTTGCTGTCCGCGATGACCGACGCAGGAGTGTGTGGTAGCGCGCCTTCAAGATGTTCAAGTAATCGCGCATGGCGAAAAGAAGCGGCGCGCCGCGCTGCACGGCGCGTATACGGACGAGGGTGGTGTTAATTTCACCAGGACAATCGGAAGGCTGCGATATGGACGGCGCATGAAGCCGCCAAAAATGAGAGGCACAATGGGCACTGGATTCCCGTAAATGTTCAGTTCAATCTGGGGGTCACTCGGGATGGGCTTCAGCTGCAGGAGTTACGATTTTTTTGGAAAGCAACGGAGGCATGTGTTTGCTAAGTGAGTGGTGGTGATATCTATGGCAGATTGCAGGATACCCTGGGCTGTTCCAAGGGATCCTCCCGTTGTCAAGAGGGTTATATCATCTGCGTATATGGCTGTGTGGAGCCGTGGGATAGCAGCAAGGGCCTAAGGGCAATGGTAAAAAGTAAAGGTGACAGAACCGCCCCGTGTGGGGTACCCCGGTTAGGCAGGGGGAAAGGCTGGGAGGCAATATCCCCAAGGTGGAGTTTTGCCGTGCGTCCCTGAAGGAAGGCCCGAATATATTGCCATATGCGGGTGCCGCATCCCGTGGTGGCTAATGTCGTGAGGATATGGTCATGGCTTAATGTGTCGGAAGCTTTATGAATATCCAGGGCCAGTATGGCTCGCGTACTGGCTGTACGGCGCTTGGTGCAAAAGAGGGACTCTTTAAGGGCAAGGAGTAAGTCTTGCGCCGAGATGTTTGGGCGGAAGCCGAATTGAACCTCGAAGAGAAAGCCTGTTGTTTCTAGAAACGGTTGCAGGCGATTGAGAATGACATGCTCGAAGAGCTTGCCGACACAGCTCGTTAAGTAGATGAAGCGCAAATTTTGAAGGGTGAGGGGTTTGCCCGATTTGGGTATAAATCGCATGCTGGCATGGGTCCAGGCTGATGGGAGCGTCCCAGCTTGCCAGTGGTTATTAAAGAGCTCCGTGAGTTCCTGGAGGGAGACTTCGTCCAGATTGAGTAGTGCCTTCCCTATTGAAAATATTGAGCGTGAATTCTGCGTGCCTATCTTTGCGTGTTTATTGCCACGCAAAATGCGACGATTGAATGAGGTCGCAGAACGCGAGACATATTTCACATAATTTGCGCAAGCTGAGCAAGCTCGCAAACGCGAGACATCTCTCACATAAGTGCGCAAGCCGCGTAAGGCTCGTACAGCAGGAGACATCCTCGCGTAATATGCGCAAGCCGGGTGAGGCTTCCAGAATGTCCGAGAGCCAAGGGTGAGCCCCAGAATGTTCAAGAGGCGAGTCTGGCTCACAGAGCACTAGACAGTGTCTAATGGAGTTACCATCATGATGCCGATAATACCTTGCATGGCTGCAAGGCTCCTACATCACTGCTCAACACGGTACGCTAATGTACTGCATTAAGGCCTCCTCATCTGTCTGTCACTGCCTCATTCAGCATGCATGTTGTGAGATAACAAGCTTTGCAGAAACGGTGCTTCGTGGGATGGCTGTCATGTGTGTAGCATGCTTGCAAAAGGACATAGATAAGGTCACCTTAACTGGCTTTATTAATGCCACATCCCTCATGATGGGTGCCACACAGTGGCTAAACAATTTCTTCAGTTTCTCCAAGTTCAGCAGGTTGGCGTCTTGATACAGGTTCTCACTATGCAGCACCTGCAAAAAGGTAGGAGTATATGCAAAAAAATTCAGTTAATCTGTTTTCTGGAAATTCCAGAAAAGGGCACAAGTACTTCTTCCATTAATGAACTAACGATGATTTCGAAAAGTTTCAGGTTTGAAATACAGACACTGGAAAACCCGACTCAAGCACGCAGACTGCTCAGCATCAAACCTGCACAAAATCTAATAACCGTGTCACACAGGCATTTTGAAGACTTTCAAATGGCTATTAACTCAGTGGCACTTGAATACAGCTAAATGGGCATTTCCAATAGCCACTGAGTCCCTAGAACAGTGTGGACATATATTAAGATTTTGAAGGCTTTTCAGTGGTAGAAAATTGCACTCAGACATGGAGCACTCGCAACTATACACTAAGCAATAAAATCAAAGCAATTTAATCGCTGAAAGAATACTCAACATGAAATTTACAACTTATTTGACTAAAAAAAAAGAAGGCTAGCCACAAAACACTGCAGCAAGCATATTATCACTGTTGCCAATAGCACAAAAACAATGAATACCACCTTTTCAAAACTGTGTGAGCGCTACAACAGCTTCCCAGCAAAATTATCAACTGTGACAGTGGCGCCACAGCAGCTTGGTGCGAGATGATGAAATATCTCTACGGCGATCAAGTATTCTGTGTAGCAGTGGCATAACTCCCGAGTTGAAGTGCAAATCTCAAAGCTCAATCTCCCACCTCAACTGTTATCTTTAAATACATATTTAAATTCATTGGAGCGTGCTGCAGAAGTAGGTGGTCAGATCATTCGAGAGGATACCTGCAAGGTATCTCAGGAGACGAAAGGTCTGATGAAGAAACGCCAAAGCATGAGGACGTCTAACTTCAGAGATAGAATAGAACTAGGAGAGCTATCGAAGTTATTTATAAGTGCAAGGTAGCCAACATAAGAAAGTTTAACATGGAGAAAACCTAGCATGCTCTAAAGCATGGAGGTAGCCTAAAATCAGTGAAGAGAAAAATAATCACAGGTAAAAACCAGATGTATGCGCTAAAAGACAAAGAGGGCAATGTCATAAGCAATATGGATAAGATAGTTAAAGTAGCCGAAGAGTTCTGCACAAATCTCTACAGTAGTGAATGTAACCAGAACGTTACGGAGAGAGGCAGTAGAGCATAGCAATGGGACATCCCGCCAGTAACGAGGGAGGAAGTAAAGAAAGCCTCAGGAGCAATGCAAAGGGGTAAAGCAGCTGGTGAGGATCAGATAACAGCAGATTTGTTGAAGGACGGAGGAGAGATTGTGCTAGAGAAACTAGCCACCCTGTACACGCTTGCCTCGTGACCACGAGCATATCAGGAGCTTGGAAGAATGCGAACATTATTTTAATTCATAAGAAAGAAGATGTCAAGGACTTGAAGATTTACAGACCGATCAGCTTACTATCCATTGTCTACAAGGTATTTACTAAGGTAATCGCTAATAGAGTCAGGACAACCTTCGAATTCAATCAACCACATGATCAGGCAGGCTTTCGTAAAGGATACTCAACAAGAGACCACATTCATGTAATCAATCAGGTGATAGAGAAATGGGCAGAATACAACCAGCCCCTATATATAGCCTTCATTGACTACCAGACAGCAATTGACTCGGTGGAACCACAGCTGTCATGCAGGCATTGTGGAATCAGGGTGTAGAAGAGTGTTATGTGAAAATATTGGAAGATATTTATAACGACTGCACAGCTACCATAGTTCTGATTAAGAGGACATAGTAGTAGCGCTTAAAAAACAAGGACGACAGGGTAGAGAAAGACAGCACAGTTGATGTCTAGCGCCTGTGCTGTCTTTCTCTACCCTGTCGTCCTTGTTTTTTAAGCGCTACTACTATGTCCTCTCAATCTAAACACCAACTAGCCCAGCTGTCTGCCTTAAATACCATAGTTCTCCATAAGGTCAGCAATAAAATTCCTCTATATCCCGATCACAAAATGAACAAGGGAGGGGAAAACCTCAGGTTGCTAGAGCCAACGTTTCGACAAGGGGACTTGTCTTCGTCTTGGACTTGTAGACGAAGACAAGTCCCCTTGTCGAAACGTTGGCTCTAGCAACCTGAGGTTTTCCCCTCCCTTGTTCATTTTGTGATCGCCAAGGACCATCTACCGCACCCTCTCTCTACCATGGACTCTATATTCCGAGTTTTCTAACACCACCATCATTTTTTGGCACCGTGACCATATCATACAAGAATGTGAGACCTACTGCATACCTAAAGAAAATATGTGGGTAAGCCAAGCATCAGCCGTTGTATGCAATAAGAAGTCTAAGTGAAAAAGATTCTATGTAAATTAGAGAAAGCCTTGCCATTTTTGTACTTCTGCTTCTATGACTGCTTGCTGGATTTTTTTCTTTAGTTGGAAGCATTCTTCCATCCCTTATCTCTATACACTATTCCTCTGCCAATTGACTAAGTAACCCAAATAGCAATTCCTAAGTAGGGAGGGGGCCTTCCACAGTGACCACACAGGGGCCTTCAAGTTCTTGCAGCAATCAAAACATCCCTTTGTAACACGGGCCTTGAATGCACCACTATACGTTTGTGGCAGGCCAAATACTTATACAATTTATGTTTTAAAACCACACAGAAATCCACAACTGCCATTATGAAAACAACCTAGTAATGTAACCATAAGCGTACCTGGCCAGCATGATCAGCATGGAAAGGCGCACAGCTTGTGTGCAGCTCCTAAAATGAAAGCAAATTCACATGATTAATTGCAATTTCCACAAAGACATTTTTGAAAAATCATGTTTTTGCACCACTCAGCCTCAAGCCTGCCTTATTGCTCCAGCAGCAATGAGGCAAATCTGAGCACAGCTTGGGGTGAGCTGGTGGTATCACATTACGCACCTGACACTACATGTATCAATCCATTTGTATGATAGAATTTCAGAATGGCGAAAAGACACACACACAGGAAAAAATGGTGGGTGGATGAGATTAAGAAGTTTGTGGGGATACAGTGGCCGCAAGTGGCAAAGGACAGGGTTAGACATGGGAGAGTCCTTTGCCCTGCAGTGGGTGTAGTCAGGCTGCTGCTGCTGCTCATGATGATGATGATGACAGCCTGAGCACATCTACAAAGTAAAACTGTGATCTCAACCCAGCAGCACTTTACTGTGTTGAAAGAGAACAGGTACAATTGAATTACTGCATTACCTTGTTATTATCATTAAAAAGTACAGGGCTCTAAGGACTTCCTAATTTACATCGAAACGAATGGGTTACATTGAACTTTCACGGATTACACTAACAGGCACTGAAAATCCAACACAGCTACCCAAGAGAATATTAGGCAGCCACGCTAGCCTTCTTTTGCGCTATGCTACCTGATACCAGATTAAAATTCCAGAGCAATTTACTCATACTCTAGCACTGGGATACGTTATGCCCCAGATTGATGCAGCTGTCTTACTGAAGGCAGAGAAGCTTTCAGTGTGAGTCATGTGTGCTGTGGCGTGAACACATGCACAGCATCGCCTGCTACCATTCAAGTCCTCTGTGTACACAAATGCAGGTGCAATAGAAAACCCACATCACAAATTTGGCTAGTCTGGTCGGCCAAGCATGGGCCAGCTGATAGCACGAAGCAGCAGGTGCGACACATACCATCATCATCAGCCTGACTAGGCCCACTGCAGGGCAAAGGACTCACCCATGTCTCCACATTAACCCTGTCCTTTGCTAGGTGTGGCCACCATATCCCCACGAACTTCTTAATCTCATCCGCCCATCTAACTTTCTGCCGCCCCCTGCTGTGCTTGCATTCTTTTGGAATCCACTCCATTACCCTTAAGGACCAGCGGTTATGTTGCCTTCCCATTACAAGCCCCGCCCAGGCCCATTTCTTCCTCTTAATTTCAAGTAGCATGTCATTAACCCGCGTTTGTTCCCTCACCCACTCCGCCCCCTTTTGGTCTCTTAATGTTAGACTTATCATTTTTCTTTCCATAGCTCACTTTGCTGTCCTTATCGTTTGGCACGTGTTTTTTTCTTTGTAATAAGGCATAAAGTATTATACACGTATTACCACACGGCATCCTCCTATGACCGCTAAATAATTTATAATCAAATTTCTTTCTCCTGCTGTATTTGTTTCGGTTTCGACAGCTGAATGATGGCTGTGACGTCAAAGCGAGGTTATTGGTCATGTGAGGCATGAAAAACTGCAATACAATTGGTACTTCTGGCACTTAAGGAATGCTGGCGTACGCTGTAGCGAATTAAAATGATGAAGCAGCGATTATAAGTGCAGTTTTTCCACGCCTCAGGTGACCTATAACCTCTCTTTGATGTCATAGCTATAGTCAAATTGTTCACCGAAACAGGATGGCAGAAAAAGTTGATTATAAATTATTTAGCGGTCTCACGCGAATACCAGATGGTGATTCATGCATAGTAGTGTCTTCCGCATCATTATAGAGAAGAAAACATGCCACCAAGATTAGGTGTCTATACTCTTTTAAGCTGAACTCTCTTCATTAGCCTCCACGTTTCTGCCCCAAAAGTGAGAAACATGCAGGCTAAAGAAAAGATTTCAGCTTAAGTACCAAAGTGGCTCTAATCACACGATGAAGCGGAAAAACTCTCGACACTTGAACAGAAAACAAATAGGAATTCCAACAAAATTTTAGATTCTTGTAAGGCTATCAAGCATTTCTGAATATTGTAAACTGCACTTTCACACATACAGTACGCATGTATGCCAAGCTCACATTCAGTAGCCCTGTTTACCGGCTGTAATTATCACGGTCTGAGCTCAGTTACAGATTTAAAACCAGCCAAAAGATGCAACACAGGAAAAGAGAAGAAAACAGGTTCGACTATCAATTGAATTTTTTGTAAAGGAAAAGAAGGCTCGCATGAAGATGCGCCACACATGACCCACACCAGCGAAAGGCAGGACAACAAATAACTGTCACTGATATACAAGCACGTCATCTAAAAGAGAAAATTCTTTCCGTTGAAGATTGACTAATGGCTTCGCTACTCATACAGCCGTTGCCTTGGAGATATGCATCAAATACCTTACAGATTTGTTTACCACTTCTATACACCACTGAAGTGTCACAGAAATCAGGCGTACACACTGATGGGTCATCTTATGATTTACACTCACGACATTGGCACTGTAGTGCCAGATTAGAAGCTGCCTTCCCCCTAACGAGTTAGTGCTCACTCAGGAACACATTAAAGACACCTGCACATATCCCTGAAGTAGTTTCTTGCACAAGCTAGCGGAATGTGATAAACCACTTCCTGCAAGTCCTGAACCTAGTTTTATGGGATACCATACTGCTATCCCGGTTTTTAACAGCAGCGCAAAGGCCATCAACACAATTATTGGCGCAAAAATTACATTTAAAAATTTTCCCGCCACTCGATTTGAACTCATGAAGTCTACACAAAGGACTCCATGATAACCGTTCTGAGGTGAATGGCAGTTCAGCCTAGCCTCTGGAATCTGTGCCAAAAAAATACGGAGTCAGCGCATCGCAATTTGCTTCCGAAATCAGCCGGTGCTGATGAAAATTGTATGTTTTGCTTTCTCTGGCTTATAAAGCTCCACTTTCAGAAAAAGTGTCGTCTTTGTGGTTAGGATGCGGAACTTCATCATCACAGGTCAACTTCAGCTTGCCATCAGTGTCCCTTTAATGCCTCAAAGTTGAACAATAGCTCCATTCATAGAGGAGGGCTGTGCATAAATTTCGACCACCAAAGATTCTTTAACATGCACTGACATTGCATAACACACGAGCAAATATGCATTTCGCCTTGTCGAAACGAAGCCACCACAATTCAATCCCGCGTCTTTGGGCTCAGTAGCCGAACACCAATGCAGTAGGCCACAGCAGCAGGTGAAAAACAAAAGAGAGCCCTTAATAGGCAACCTAACTTGCCAAAATCAACATAACGAGGGGTCACACAAGTAGCAGTGGACTAGGAAAATAAAAGCTACTTGTGTCGGAAGATGTCTTCAGTGTTTACCTCAAAAGCCTGCTTGCTTGCTGGGCATCCTAGCACCAAGTGAAAGGCTGGCACAGCTATACTGGACAGCTTGGAAGAGGCATTGCTGGTAAAGCTATGTGGAGATTGCTGCAAGGTAAAAAGACATTTAACAGCAGCACAGTGCAAAAAATGGACTAGAATCAAGCATGTAAGGCAAAGTGCAAGGCACAAAAAGGAGCCGGTCGCAGAATGGAACACGACTGTTTAACCACATTTCGAAGTGGGCCAGGCAACAAGAAATTCATAACCACGGCAGTCATTCACAAGCTAGCCTCAGACGAGACATCACTTGCATATCGATATCCAGCATCGTTTCTACAATACATGCCACCATTCAAAAGAACAGACCCACAGCAGAACGATATTTTCAGTAGAAGGCTGGTTTGCTTCAAATTCTGCATGCGTCCCTCAATTTGAAATCTGGCATGATTAGCACTGATTTCACATTCTCACAGGTATGATGAATTAATAGTGCCAATTGCAGAAAAACCACACTTTTTCCTTTAACATCAAATAAGGTATTGGAGAGGTACCTCAGCATATTTAAGTCAAATTCAGATTTATTTGCGCCATTGGTTATAATCATGAAACAATCAAGTTTATTCTTCGTACATATTAAAGGCTCAATTACCCTTAAATTTCACTGCAACTTCGGGATTTAGGGCAAAAGGAGCTAGGGCACCTGTGTGCATTTTGCAGTTGTTTGTACCATTTCAGCTCCGAGCCAAAGTATGAAAAAGCGAATGCCAAAATAGAGGCGAAAAACTTTAGAGCAATTTGTTTTTATCTCACCGTTCTGCTATTCAAGGCTCGACTACACTGGCTCGGCTATAAGTACGAACGCAGCTGGATCATATGGAGCTTCGTACCTTAAATACACAATTTATAAAAGTACAAGTGAAATACAAGTGAAAGAGGAGGAAGCTCAATCCTAACGCATACAGCTGAATCGCAGTCTACGTAGTTAAACTGCTGGAGCGCTGTTACTTCAATTACAGCGTAACATGCGGCGAGAATGTAAAGCCCGGGCCGAAGATCTATCGCGTGTTGCGGAAATATACGCGCCCCGTAAAATGATTCTTTCAGCTAAACGGGCGCATTGTTCGAGCTCAAATTTCGCACAGAAATGGCATTTGGTCGGCAGAATTGTTTAATACCACGTTTGCTTGGGGTACTTACCTGATTCGAACAGAATAAGTCGGATATTCACATCGTCTGCGGCGACGACGAAGGAAATTAAGCAGCTCTGTCAGCGATCGCACTGGTGGCGCCATCTCGTTTGTTCGCCGCGAAGTCTAAGCAAATGTGGGGGATGTTTGCGGGAAGTTTGAAGGCTCTCTTTCAAATGTTTTTTAATTGGTCACAAAAAACGCAGTTTGGCAAAAACTGCGCGAAATTCGCAACGTTTCGAATGCCTTTAGCAATAAATCTTTTCGAGCTTCGAGTGTCGTCTGCTTTCGTCTGTTCGCTACCGGTGCGGTTTGATGTCGTACACTGCCACAGAATAAACGCTATGAGCGCTCTGACACCCTCCTGAAAGCATTTTTGCATTATGCTATCTGTGTAGATACCATTTGGTTCTCCTTTATTTGCAGAGGAACGGGTAAGGAGTAGCGGCGGTGCGTTAGCTCCCACCAGGCAGGATTTTGGTGGCCCTGATAAGGGCCGTTTCGCGACTTGTTCTTGAGATCCTGTGCAGCTCAGACGTCAAAGTGGCCGCCGTTGGCTTGGATGCACCTCTCCAGGCGCTCTTCATAGTTTCTGAACACGTTTGCCCGCATTTCATCAGTGATCTGGTCAAACGCGTCCTCAATGCGGGCCTTGAGCGCAGCGATGCTCGTCAGTGTGCCGGCGCTGTATACAAGCGATTTTATGAAGCCCCAAACAAAAAAATCGCACGGGGTGAGATCAGGTGACCTCGGAGGCCAGGGCATGTTTTCGGACCCGCGGCCCATCCACTTGCGCGTGAAATTTTCATCCAAAAAACGCCGAACCTTTGAGGCGTAGTGCGCTGGGGCACCGTCGTGCTGGAAAATGCACACCTCTTGCTGCATGTGTCTTTCGTTCAGTTCAGGCAGAACATCGTTTTGCAGCAGCGACAGGTAAGAGTCGGCAGTGACAGTATCACTGAAAAAAAATGGTCCTACGACCCCTTCTCTCCAAATCCCGCACCAAACTGCCACACCTGGAGAGTGAACAGGACGTGTTGTTGAAAACTTGGGGTTTTCCCGGGACCACTGGCGCGTATTTTGCCTGTTCACTGCGCCGTCAAGATGGAAAATAGATTCATCAGTGAACAGTATGAACTGCAGATGTCCAGGGTCTGCAGCAATTCTTCTCTGTTCTGCGCGACAGAACTCCAATCGTTGTGCCAGGTCCTGGGCGGTAAGCTCTTGGAGCACGCGAACTTTGAAAGGACGCAGCCCTTTCTTCCTAAGGTGTCGGCTCACTGTTGACGCTGTGGTGCCGAATAGCAAACCTGCGCGTCGGCAGGAAAGCCGTGGGTTTGAGTCGAAAGCGCCCTCAATTGCATCAGCAATAAAACTCCTGGAGCTTCCAACATCGCATCTTTTCGTTCTTCCGACAGTTCCAGTTGACAGAAACTTGTCGACCCACCTTTTCAGAGATTCTCGATGCGGCGGTCGACGATGGAACTCCGCACGAAACTTCTTACGCACGAAGCGCATGGAATTGGATGCGCACATCCATGACACGGCCATGGCCTTCTCTTCGTCAGTGTACGGCCTCATTTGTCGGTAGTAAGCTTCCGTACTTTACGAAAGAAGGCAAGACTGAAAGCACAGACTCAGAAGCTGCAGTCGGTAGCGAACAGACGAAAGCAGACGACACTCGAAGCTCGAAAAGATTTATTGCTAAAGGCATTCGAAACGTTGCGAATTTCGTGCGGTTTTTGCCAAACTGCGTTTTTTGTGACCAATTAAAAAACATTTGAAAGAGAGCCTTCAAACTTCCCGCAAACATCCCCCACATTTGCTTAGACTTCGCGGCGAACAAACGAGATGGCGCCACCAGTGCGATCGCTGACAGAGCTGCTTAATTTCCTTCGTCGTCGCCGCAGACGATGTGAATATCCGACTTATTCTGTTCGAATCAGGTAAGTACCCCAAGCAAACGTGGTATTAAACAATTCTGCCGACCAAATGCCATTTCTGTGCGAAATTTGAGCTCGAACAATGCGCCCGTTTAGCTGAAAGAATCATTTTACGGGGCGCGTATATTTCCGCAACAGTCGATATTGGTGGGCACATATTCCATTCTCGGCGAGAGATGAATGGCAGTACGGCGGCAGTACGGCGCCGATATCGTGCACCCCACGATCGGATCAGCTGTGCATATTTGCATGGCATACTGACCATGAGCGTGTGACCACTGACACTACACGCGCATTCATGCCCGTGTGCCGCCAGCAAACAACCTTTCAGCGCTGCGTGCTGCCGCGATAGGCACTGCGTCTTCGCGTCTCTGTACTAGCTGTGTTGACGTGGCCAGTTGTGCGCAAAGGCTTTGAAATAATGAACAGGTTCGAAGAAAATTAACTTACCCCCAAGATGCGAGATGTCACCCGGGTAGTGGTCTCCCACCAGCTGCTCCGCCATGGAGGAAATGAGCCCCACCATCAGCATAGCGTTTCCAGTGAAGGCGCGCAAAGGACGACGCGCTATCCGTCGAGCCCGCTGACGCACGCTATAAACACAGGTTTACTCAGCACCTTACCACGTTTTCGTACATCGCACCAGCGAATTTCACTGCTGTCGGCACATCACATATCGGAAGAGTGACAAATGCTCATGCCAGCGATGGTTCATGCCCTCGGCACCACAAAGGACCACGAAAAACGTAGTAACGCTGACCGCCATGCTGTCCCTCCCCAGACGCTGCGTTCGTTGGCTAGCGCTTCGGCCAGTTCCGGCTTCCCATGCGGCTTCCTTCGGCCCGTTTAGAAAGGCATCGCCTCCAGGCAATCCTCCAGGTCGTCTCT
This sequence comes from Amblyomma mixtum, assembly GCF_055824585.1. Classification (NCBI taxonomy): domain Eukaryota; kingdom Metazoa; phylum Arthropoda; class Arachnida; order Ixodida; family Ixodidae; genus Amblyomma; species Amblyomma mixtum. Next base: position 185,173,861 of record NC_143013.1, read on the forward strand.
TTCGGGCTCTATGCTTTTGGGCAGTGCGATAGCAAAGGACTAAAACCAAATGAAACTTTCGTTACAAAAATAATTAAGCTCTTATGCACATATTAGCATTAAAAACTTGAGAAATTTGTGACGCATGGACGCATTAATATGCGTGTCGGTACATTCGTGCGTGCGTGCGTGCGTGAGTGGGCATGGTCTAGCGCGTCAAATCCAAAGCCTATCCGACATGCCAACGTTGCGACATGCTGCATGGTTTCTGAGATCACCGCCGTGAGCTTCGCTTGTTTTCTCGTGCTGCTGCTGGGCGGTCTTGCGCGCCGCTGTTACTGTGCTGGAATCGCAAAAGAAGAAGGATTACCGGTGTGTGCTGCCGGTGGGCGCGCTCTCATCCAAGAGTAGTAGCAGCTCCCAATTAAGCGATCCGTCGGGGCATATGTGCCATGGATGTCTGGTCGACAACGATAATGAGGTCAGCAGTGCGGTGCCGTCGTTTGATGAGTCGAACCTTTCGGCCTATTGCACTGCTAACTTCGTTGCAAAAATGCCTGGCTCATAAGCAGCGACAGTGGCCATTGTTTCTGTGGTGTGTTTCGATCACAAGACGGCGCCCTTCTACAGTGTGGCTTCCTTGGAAACTTAGTCGGCGGTGTGCCTGCAACGCCTGTCGCTGTCAGCTCAAACTGACCGCCTGCGAGCGCTGCCTTCTTTTGCGATGTGAACGGTGACGGGACACTTACTGCCTGTGGCCGGAGCTTATAGCAAAAGCGAAGAGTGTTTTGTGTGAAGGTTTGACGAAGTGCGTGTGTCAGTCTGGACCCTTAGCAAGTCATACGAGATGCGACATGCAAAAGTGGTCCACCAGTCGCTTCAGCAGAAAGGAGTGCGGATGTTTTTTACGTTACTTCAATCGAGAACTGCCCATGCAAATATTTCAACTCGTCTCTTGCCTAGACAGCATAGTAAAGAAGCTAAAGCAACAAAACTGCTGTTTCCATGCTGTATATTGATTCCGCACTCGTGCTAGAGGTGGGAAATATGTAGCAGTTATTGGCGGAGTTACAGCCTATGAAGCACGTGCAGCTTCATGTAATTGCAGGTTAGGATATGCGCCTTACTTGGTATTGACTTTGTAAACAGACATAGCCATCTGTCAACTAAAAGAAATTTTCTTGCTATAGGATTCTGCAGCATTATGTATGCTTCTGGACACTGAATACCGGGTGCGTCACCTCTCTTGAAAGCACTCAGATTTGTGTACTTATCAGTACGTTTGAGATGAGAAAATTTTATCAGCTTCTTTTCTTTATTTTATAATTAGCTACACAGCATGTCGCAAAAAAAAAGGTTTTAAGGAAAAGTATTTCAGTTTAGAGTAGAACAGTTCAACAAAGTTGTTTTGGGCATTCTGGTAACTTCAAGATGGTATCTGACGGTTGCATACAGACGCGCAAGTCAAACCTCAAAGGGCATCAAACTTAATAGTACCGCTGAGCTTATCCTTTCGTGCTTTTTATGTGTGTGTAGATCACCTGGGGAAGTTCAGTATTGGATGTTGGATTTCGTAGTTCTGCTACAACTTTTATCTTCCTTTCTACACATGAAACATGACTGAACTCGATTACATTCCCCAAGCAAATACGTGACACCTTACAAGCGTTCCTTACTGTGCACAGTTGTCCCAGTGCATTATATCCACTCATGTGCAGCACACTGTTGTGTTGCTCTTGGTCTCCGAATGTGACTCTCAGCAATATGATGGAATCATAGTCCATCCAGATGGTCTTTGTGGTAGTGCAAATTTCAAAACCGAAGAAGAATGAAGAGTGTGATACTTCGTCAGGCATCATGCAATGCTGGTGCTAATCAGGCAACATGTGTGGTATATATACTTCGCACATTTGAGATTCATTGGATTTGTTCTGGAGCCATACTGGGAATTAATTAATCGATCTGTGATTCGTCACTGAAATTGAGAGAGGGCACTAATTTCTGAACTTTTGACACCAACTGTGAATTCAAAACTGTCTTTTCGTGTAGGCTTACATGGCCTTTTTACGTGTATGTAAATTTATGCTAATGACTTTGGAAATTGCTTTGGAAATGGTTTTGGAAATTGCCTCATAACATTCCTGTTACAGCTCACAATTCGCTTTCTGCACGTCATGTTTGATTGAACCTGATTATATCCCCAAGCTTGTTTGTTGCACCTAACAAACACTGTTACCCTTTCAGAGTTATTCCATTGATTGACTCCTTTCGAGTGCAAGCAACAAATGGCTGTGTTGCTTCTGATTTCGAAATATGGCTGTCTGCATGACGGGCAACAACATAAGTGCTCTGGATGGCTTTCATCATGCATCTATAAGATATCTGTAACTTTCAGAATTGGTTAAAGGAAGAACTGAAGGATGCTGTAAGAGTCATTAGCAGCTTGTTTTTTACATTATTTTACAATGAACTTGCAATGTTGACAAGTTCTTGCTCAGTGTGCATGTTGTCATGTACAGGTCCCTGCAGTATCGAAGGGAACCATTTTGCACTAAAAGATAATTTTTTGGTTATTTGTTTGCTGAAGTTGAAAATCATTAATGGGTACTTACGCCAAGACGAAAATTATAAAACAGCAAAACGTGAGCTTATTGCTCATTATTGAGAAGTAATCATTAACTGAATGCTCGAACTTTGTTTGCTTTCACCCTAAATGGGCCTTTACAGTCTCGACAAGTTGCTACTAAGCAAGCAAACGCACACATGGCCACACGCAGCCTCACTGAGCTTGCTCAGTATGCACATAAGCACGCACAGCTTCGGCAAGCCCCCTCTCAGCACGCAGATGTCCACGTACAGAGAGTTCTCCACGAGAGTCCACGAATTCTTACACGCAAAGAGTGTGCGTGAACGTCTATCAGCTCACAGTACGCGCATATGTACACACAGGACGCAGAGAATGCGTACAGGTAACGCACAATTTCTGCGCATTCGTGTGCAAAATGAACGTGATCGTACAAAAATCACTGTTCTCGTGCAAACTCACGCAGAGTTTTTTCAGTAGGGTTGTACGTTATGCCATCCAATCCCGGCGCTGTAGAGCGGCGAATACTGAAGAGTGCTCGGCGGACTTCGTTTAAGGTGATGTCGGCATCAATGTCTGGGTTAGGTGGAGGTAGATTGGGTTTATCTGCTGACTGAAGGGGTGTGGGTATATAAGTGTCCCGTAGTTAGCCAATTACGTTGGTGCCTTTCTGGAGCTCTAGTTGTATTAGAAGCTGTGTGTATACATGTGTCTGAGATTTAGTGGTTGTTGCATCTAAGAGAGCGCGTAGGAGGGACCACGTGCGTTTTGTGCTTAATGTACCCTTGAGATCGTTACAAAGTTTGCCCAGTTTGCGCGGGCTAGCGTGTTCGTGTATTCTTCTCCCTCGCGAGTGAGAGCGGCTATGCGGAGTCTCAATTTGCGATTGTGTCGCTGGTGACGCCAGCGCTTGAGAAGTCCCTGTCGGGCCTCCCATAGATAAGCCAGATGCGGATCAACCTGCGGTGCCTTAGGGATATTTTTAATGCTTTTGCTGTTCGCCTGGATGGTCTTCACCAGACGGTCTGTCCAGTCAGTGACAGTACGGGGTTCTGTAGAATCAGCTGCCAAGTATGAGCGTAATTTATCCCAGTCAGTGAGAAGCTATGAACGAGGGTTGAAAATCTTGGAATCATAAGCAATAATAGTGGAGACTGGAAAGTGGTCACTTCCAAGGCTGTCCTGGAGCACCGTGTGAGATTTAACGCTTATGTTCGGTGTGGCCCATGTGAGATCGGGTGTGGTGTCGCGGGTGACACTTGTGCCAATGCGAGTGGGTACGATGGGGTTTGTGATCAGGCTAAGGCTGTAATCAGCCATTGCGGTAGAAATTAGGTTGCCTTTGGATGTATCCGAGGTGCATCCCCAGTGCGTATGACGTGCATTAAAATCACCCACCACAAGGTGCTTTGAGGTACGAAAGGAGCCCTGGATGCCCGGAATAACTCTGCCTTTATCTTTAGGATTGCTGTATATGTTAAGAATAGTGAGGCCATATGTGTGTCCCGGTGAGCTGAGCTCTATCGCGGTATATTGAGTGCCCTTGCTGTCGGGCGTGTTAGTCGATGTGCGGTCTAGTACCGGCATGGATGCGAGTGTCAGGATTGCTGTACGTGGAGTAAGTTCGGGGTGGTGGCATACGATTTCGAGTTTCGTGCAGCATAAACTTACTTGTCAAGTTAGAGTCTAGCTCGCGGCAGGGATTCGAACTGGCGACTTATGTTAGGTGTGTTAATGTTTGATATTCGATCGCTGCCTCAGCATCGGCTCATTTTTATTTGATTTGCTTTAGTTGCTCTAGCGGGCTTTAACTTTTGCCCTAATTGTTTGCTGGTTCGAATTCTGTCACCTACGTGTTCTTGTTTCTGTTTCGAGAACCGCCCTTCCCAGTGGCTGGATTTCTCGAGTATTTATGGTCTGATCCAGCTATCTCTGTTTTTTTTTTGTCGTTCTGCAATTTTGTTGCCCAAAGTGAGATTTTCTTCCTGGGCGGGAGCGCAGTTGTTATTACCTGAGCATCCACAAGTGATATAAGCAGTTGTATTTTGCATACATTCTGTTTTCCCTGCATATCTTGACTGCGAGTTCACTTCTTAGTAATGAAACAGGAAACTTGTGTCTGCAGCCATGTTCCTGGGTGCATCACAATGTCACTGCTTTTTTGCGGTTTATATTCATGAAGAATGGCTTGGACCTGACAAGAAAGCTATGCTTTATATAGGGAACCACTCCTGGAAAATAAGGAAAAAATTTGGGCTAGAAGTGAAATGACAGTAAGGCTGAAGCCTTGACATCTGCTTTCGTGATCATATATTAAATGATATGACAGACAAACATATGCTGGCATTTCAGTGAAAGACAGTTCTTACACTTCTTCATATCATATTTCATACTACATCCCTGCATTATGTTTGGTTTATTATTTTATTGGGGTTTAACGTCCCAAAACAACTCAGGTTATGAGGGACGCCGTAGTGAAGGGCTCCGGAAATTTTGACCACCTGGGGTTCTTTAACGTGCACTGACATCGCACAGCACACGGGCCTCTAGAATTTCGCCTTCATCGAAATTCGGCCGCCGCTGCCGGGATCGATCCTGCATTATGTATTTGTAAAAAGTTGTGATCACAGGACTCCCCTTCACTCGTAAACTACATTGGGCACACAATCAGTATAAAAAATTCATCAAAAGCACGAATTTTGCATAAGCACATTAAAAAATGGCTGAGGCTTAGCTAAGGTTAAGCCTAGTCAGATGCGAAGCATATTGGTGGCTAGGCTTGCTAATACATGGCTTTGCTTGGTTGAATACTTGGTCATTTTAATACAACCACTAGAAGCCTTCGTCGTGGGGGAAGACAACGGCATGGCTACAGCGGAACGCCGACCAACCCCGAGAAGCGCGTTGGGTGAGCGCCTGGATTGCCACGGAAGCCGCGTCGGCCTGCCCGGTGGAGCGAGCGTTTCACCTACACCGAGTGTGAACGCGCGTTCGAAATGCGCGGGAATGCCGCTCGAGGACATTCCGGCGTCTGTGCGATGGCATCGTTCTCCCTCTCCTAGCGCGTGACGGCGATCTGTCGTGACGTCATGTGCCACGTGGTATGTCGCGTGGTGTGACGTCACTGTACCACGTGGTCTGCAGGGCGTGCAACAACAGCGACGGCGCGAGGTGGACCCCGTCTTCCTCTGTCGTGACGTCATGTGTCACGTGGTATGTCACGTGGTGTGATGTCACTGTACCACGTGGTGTGCACGGCGCGTAACCACGGCGAAGGGCTGTAGTGCACCTCTAGTAATATGCTTCGCATAAAAACTAGCCTTCTTTTGTACATAGTGCTGCATCGTGCAGTGCTCGTAGCATTTGCAGAGGCAACACAAATTCTCATGAAGTTTTGATAATTGTACAATGCCACCACTTTATAACACTTTTAGGTGCTTAGCACAATTAAATTGTAGATACTGATTGACAGCATGCAAAAATGGCTATTAAATAACTGTCTTCAATAATTTTCTATGACATGTACAGGCCACTTGTGCTTAATTAAATATCAGGTTCATTCAGTAGTGAAAATACAATCTAATATTGGGGCATAGGAGCTGTTCCAAATTATTCAGATCAGTGAACATCACCTTCCTCGTGAAAGAGTTAGTGCAGTGCAGAAAAATAAAGAAAAAAACCGAGCATGGTGGCAACTGCTACGCACTGTTGAACTGTTCCCCTCCGTCCGTCCAAGAGATGGCCACCACGCGTAACTACACGCTAGTTCCTTACTGCGTACGATGCCGGGATGACCGTAGTGGAGTTCACCAATAAGCAAACTGCAGTTTCCGGCGGCAACCAACCTTGTGCCAAGCATGGCGCAGTCTTGAGTCACAATTGCTGCCACGTGCAGAGAGTGAGAATGATGGAACGAGACGCGCGGCGCAAAAACAGCGTCTGCCGAAGCGACGACACTCGTTTGAGCAACAGATATCGCATCTCGCATCTTTCAACTCTCCTCTGTCTGTACATGGCAGCGCGGCTCAGCTCGAGCCAGTCGGCAGGCCCGGGCAATGTCCTCTTGATCCATCTTTCAGCCGCAACATGGCCCGTGTCGGACAGCCAAGCAGATTGACGCTGGCCTTGCACGAGCCGATCCCCGCTTGCCGCCGCCGGGCCTGCCACACGACGGTCTGAGGATAAATTACCTTTGGTGCTACTAGTAAGCACAATAGAATGGCAAGCGCACAAAATTCGTGAAAAAAGTTTTGAGGGCAGTTCAGTCTGTTTACGCGGTGGCGCAGTAGCTCTCAGATCTCAACATCTCGGTGTACACCGCGCCTTAAAGCATGCAGTTGAGGGTGCATGTGCCATCGGTCCGAACCCCTGTCGCAAGTTAGCCTCTAACTTCACATCTCGTAATCTCGCTGGGCATCTCAACCGTACCTTAAGGAAAAATGTAGTCTCAGAAGGCATGCAGTTGAAGATGCATATGTCATTGGCCCGAACCCCTGTCGCAAGCAAGCCTCCAGTTTGACTAAAATATGTAAGCTATAGGCAAAGAGAAGTGCTGACACCAACGTAGATGCTGTACGACGAACGGTTGCTCTAAATTTTGCTGAATGTATTCGGGAATACTGTCACCACATTGACGTCAACCAGTGATGACATGGCTATGATTTCGTCTGCACCTGCGATATCTGTTGCTGAAACGAGTGTCGCCGCTTCGGGGTATGCGGTTTTTGCGCCGCGCGTCTCGTTCCATCATCCTTCTTCTCTCCACGTGGCAGCGATTGTGACTCAAGACTGCGTCATGCTTGGTACAAAGCTGTTTGCCCCCGGAAACTGCAGTTTGCTTCTTGACGAACTCCACTACGGTCATCCCGGCATCGTACGCAATAAGGAACTAGCGTGTAGAACGGACGGACGGACGGGAACAGGGTGTAGCAGTTGCCACCGTGCTCGCCTTTTTTTTTACTGTGCTGTACAGTGTCATTAAAATTCTTCGTTTTCTTTCAATGCATTTTCCTACACTTCTAACTTTATGTCACCTGTCTGCTTTTCACGCACCAATCCTCCAATCGCTTTCTGCTAACTTCCACTGCAGATTTATTTACATGACCAATCTTATCTTTAAACCCTAGGGCCTCAGGAAGAGTTACTGCAGTGTGCCTGCATCGATATCCGGATCGATACCATTACATTTGACTATGAGGTGTTCAAGTGTTCCTACAGATTTACCGCACACAGCACATGTGGGATCTTCGTTTAATTTCTTTCCGTAGCTGTGCGATCTCGTGATCTAGCTTCAAAAAGTAGGGCATTGCCTCTTGAGTTATCATAGAACCCTGATCAGCCTTTTCCAGTGATGTATGAGTGGTGGTGGTGAAAAACATCTATAAGCAATTAAATTTTTTACAGAAAGGTGATTGGGGTAGGACCCTATTGGCCCTTTCCCCTCACAGTACTAGGTGGAGCCCCTATTCCGGGGCCCCACTGGCAAGCAACGCCGCCCGCGTCCGTTGAACCAAGGCCTTTTGGCTCTTCAGGTCATGACAGCCGAGCAGGGCCGCCTCCCAGTCCTCTCTGGTGGCGTTGGGGTTGGGGGGGATAGATGGGTTAGATTGACACGCCCAAACCACGTGGAAGGTGTCAGACACCTCCCCACAGAACTGGCACGTGCCATCAAAGGATGTATTGAAATGTTTAAGCACCGCCGGGCACAGTACAGTGTTAGTGAGAATTTTGATGAGGAGGCGCTCGTCAGCGCGATCCAGACCCTTACAAGGGGCCGGGTAGCGCCGGTGCTCCTCCTTGTAGTAATCGGTGATTTGTTTGAATGTAATGGCCAGATTGTCTGATTGGGAGTATCCTTCCAAGGACAGGGACATAGCCCGGGGAGAGAGTGCGCGGGCGGCCTGATCGGCCTGTTAGTTTCCCTGGAGTCCCTGGTGACCGGGGGCCCAAATCAGGTTGCGTGGAGTTGCATCTTCAGATCGACAGCTATATTCCAGTATGCGCCAGGCAAGCGGGGGAGCCCAGCCCAACTCGTAGTTCCGACAGGCCCCTCGCGAGTCGGTGATGATGTGTTTTGACTTGGGATTCGTGAGAGCCAGAGCAATGGCAATCTCCTCCGCGTGTGTTGCGCTGTAGGCTTTGAAAGTGAGCCCGTTAACTGTGTTTGTGTTGTGTACGACTGCGGCCGTGTACCACCCCCGTGGTGTGGGCCGGCAACGTCTACGTAATACACATGTTCTTGGTTACCATAGTATCGCGCCAACGCTTCCGCGCGCGCCTGTCGACGACCCCTATGGTCTTCTCTGGACATGTTGCGGGGAAGGGGTCGGACCCGGAGGGCGCGTCTCCAGGGTTCTGGCACTCTCTCCCTTTCCTCAATGTGGCAGTCGTGTTTTATGTGTAGCCGGTCCTAGAGGCGGCGACCGGACGTGGTCTGTGCAAGACGCGTGTATTGGTTGACTAAGTGGGCTTCTCGAAGCTCCCGGAATGTGTTCACCACGCCCAAGGCCAGAAGTCTCTGGTTGGTCGTGGTGACCGGGAGATCGAGAGCCCGCTTGATGACTTTCCGCAGGATGACCTCCAGTTGGTCATCATCGTGTTTGCGCAGGTGCAGGTAGGGAGTTGAGTAGAGGATTCTACTCGTTACGAAAGCATGGGCAAGCCGCAGTGCATCCTTGCTTCGTAATCCGCCCCGCTTGTTGGAGACCCGGCGGACCATTCGGCCCACCTGGTCTCCCACCGTGCGAAGTTTGGCTAGGGTGGTGTCGACTCTGCGTTGGTGGTGTATGAAGAGGCCAAGGACGCGGATCTCCTTGGCCTCCCGGATCGGTCCCGAGGGGAGACTGATGCGAAGCGGTGTTGTGTCCCGAGGGGAGGGACGTAAGTGCACAAACTCTGATTTAGCTGGGGCGCACTGGAGTCCGCAGTAGGCCGCGTAGTCGTCGACTAGGGTCGCCGCTGCTTGCAGGCAGGACTCCATGTGGCCCAGGTTACCTTGCGTGGCCCAGATATTAATGTCATCCGCATAAAGAGCGTGATGTATCGCGGGCAGAGAAGACAATCTGGAGGGAAGATGAAGCATTGCCAAATTGAAGAGGAGGGGAGACAGGACCGCGCCTTGAGGTGTTCCCCTCGAGCCGATGGTGTATGGCCCGTGTTCCGCATCTTGTGTGCGTATGTAGGCTTGACGGTCTGTAAGAAATTGTTTTATGTAGTTGAATGTTTTGTGGCCACAGTTGGTGTTACTGAAATGGTCCAGGATTACTTCGTGTTTGACGTTGTCGAATGCGCCTTTAAGATCCAAGGCCAGAACCACCTTGTCGTTGTGGGGACATTCGACAGGATCTAAGATGTCGTGGTGAAGTCGCAGAAGTATATCCTGTGCTGACCTGTGAGGGCGAAAACCGAACATGGTGTCCGCGAAAGTGTGCTGTGTTTCGAGAAAATCGGAGAGTCTGTCGCGCACCATCGTCTCCATCAGCTTGCCGACACAAGACGTGAGGGAGATGGGGCGAAGGTTATCCACATCAATATGTTTACCGGCCTTCGGAATAAAGGTCACGAGAGCCGATTTCCAATCGAGAGGGAGAGGAGTCTCTCCGTTCCAAATGCTATTGATGTATTTGAGGAGCGCGGCGTAGGCTGCGTCGGGAAGGTTGGCCAAGAGCTTGACCGTAACCTTGTCGCGCCCGGGTGCAGTGCCCCGCTTCATTTTGCTTAAGGCTGCCCGGAGATCGTGGAGTTGGAAAGGCTTGTCCAGCTCCGTGTTCTCGTCGCCTGCATACGAGAACGCCGCCTGCCAGGGGTCCTTAGTGGTGCACAGGTATCGATCCCTGAGCGTGTGCGCTAGCTGTTTTGTCGTTCCTGTAAAGTTGTGCAAGGCCCTATGTAATTGTCGTTGGGTTTCCGTGCGTGTTTGTGTTGGATCGATGAGAGCGCGGAACAGGCGCCAAGTGTTGCGGCCAGACATCTGGCGAGCAGCCGCGATGCACCGGTCCACCCAGTTAGTGTCGGCTAGCTGAGTAGCATATTCCGCTGCCTGTTCTGTGAGTTCGAGGATGCGGTTCTTTAGGCGTCTGTTATGTTTCTGTTTCTTCCATCGCTTCGTGAGGCTGCGACGGGCCTCCCAAAGGTGGAGAAGGTGGTTGTCCACGTCTGTTTGTGTTTTTGTGAGCTGTATCTGCTTATCGTGTTGTGCGAGTGTAGACGTGAGCGATCTGGACCAGGCGTCGTATCCCGACTGGAGGGGGTCTACGATAGGTAGAGAGGTGCGGAAAGTCGTCCAGTCAGGGATACGAGCTTGTTTTAGTGGGCGTTTCAGGGGACGCATGTAAATGGTTGTGTTGATTATACAGTGATCACTACCTAGAGTGTCCTCTGTATTCAGCCAGTCGGCATGGCGTATGTTGTGTGTAAATGTGAGGTCCGGGCAAGTATCTCGTTGAATGGAATTGCCGACACGTGTTGGGTATGCGGGGTCAGTGTGCAGGGTGAGTCCAAGTGTGGAAAGAAGTTCCGCAAGCTTCCTTCCACTCCTGTCCTCCCGGGCGTATCCCCATAGCCTGCTCGGGGCGTTGAAATCGCCGACGATTAGGAGGGGATCCGTATCCGCCACCTGCATAGCTTGAGTGAAAATTTCATTGAACGTGACGTTCTTAAGTTTCGGTGGGCAGTAAATATTTAGAATGTGTACAGGTTGGTCAGACCGCTTTAGGGGCAGCACTTAAACCATCGTGTATGGGAAAGACGGTGTTGTGGGAAGTGTGACCTCCTGCGCAGTGTATCGGTTGTGAACAAGAATACATGTCTGCGGGTTGTGTTGAAATGTAGTGTAGTTTGTGAGTTTGGTACCGGCGCCGGGTTCCTGAAGGGCAACCACGGCGACGAGGAACTCAAGGTTGTCAAGAAAGAGGCGGAGGTGAGTCCCCTTCTTGTGGTTCTTAAGACCCTGGCAGTTCCACTGCGTTAGTGTAAGCGGCTGAGTTGTTCTTGCTCGCTACTTAGGGTTGGGGGCCATGGTCGGAGGCGGAGGGTGGGGTCACGTTGTTAAGACTCCCCAGTCCGCTAGTGCCCGGCGCAGACGTGCAGGAGTCTTCGGAAAAGTCAAAGTCATCGGGAATAGCTCTATTGAATTTTGAGGGGCGGTTAGCGTCCCTTATGGGTCCTACGCGTTTGAGGACGCGCGGATTGTCTTTTATCCATTTTTGGATAATGTGCGTTACGCCTTGTGTCACCTGTGCGATGACACTCTCCACCTGACGCGCGATGGTATCATAGATAATTTTGGGGAGGTCAGCCAATTGTGTTTCAATTGCGATCACCCGGGTCTCCATGGCCGCGGCGCGACTCTTTACAGGAGTAGGGATCTCCCTGTCTGTTATGTTTTCTGCCTCGTCGCTAGACGCGGGCGGAGTATAGAATTGCGATTTGAGCGAGTTAAGCTCGCTGGCTAGTTTTTCGTTTTGAGCTCGCAAGAGGGCGAGCTCGCGCTTGAGTTCCTGCGTCTCGGCGGTGCTGGTGGGGGAGGAGGGGAAGGAGAGGAGGCGACCCTCGTCCAGCTGCCTACCTTGGGTTGGTTGCAGGCGGCGCCGCCAGATGAAGCGCTGAGAGCTGGGAACTCCGCTGTTCCGGGTGGTGGCGTTACCGTTGCTGTCTTGGCAGGGGGAGGCATCACGCCAGGCCATGGCGTCTTCTGGTTGTTTTGCTGCCGCCCTCCCCTTGTAGCGCCGGCATTGGCTCCCTTGGATGGCGTCCTGGGCCCTGGCTGCGGCAACTTAATGAATTTGGCGGTGCATTCGCGGGAGCTGGTGAGGTGCGGGCCCCCGCAGATTAAGCACACAGGATTGCAGACGTGGGGGGCCATCCCCTCAGTACCAAGCCCCACGTTTTGGCCACAAATGCCGCATCTTTCCTTGATCGGAGTGGGACAGTTGTCCACCCGGTGCCCCAGTGTGCCGCAACGGTAGCACGCTGGCACTGTTTCTTTGTACTCCTTGACGGGAGTCAGTTCTGCGTTATAGTGGACGTAACGCGGAACGGTGCGTCCCTCGAAAGTCAGCACAGCTACGTTTGATTGTCCCAGCTTGCGCACATGAACTAGTTCACCACCGCGCCACTGCACATTATGTTTTAGTGACTCAATGGTTTCTAAGTTGTGAACAGATATCACACCGCGACACACATCACCGGTGAGCTTGAGGTGGCCGTGAAATGCGAGCGATCCTCTGCTGGTGTTGAGTTGAAGGTCCGTGAGCAGCTTTTTAACCACCTCTGGGTTCTGCGTGCCACAGACGATGATGTTCTGTTCCCAATTTGGTGAAATGGTGATGGTGTTCATGTGCTGCCTACCGATGAGTTGCGAAATGGCAGCGCCGAGCTCACCTTGCTGGAAGGCCGTCTTGAGGGAGACCGTACTGCGTGGCCGCAGCAGGACTACGTAGTCGTCAGGGTTCATCCTGACCGTTGGCTTGGATGTCCACTTCGAGACTGGTGGAGAAGTCTTCTGTGTAGGTGTAGAAGACGGAGCGCGAGCGTCTCCCGTTGTTGAATTGTTGAGAGGAGTCTTGGGTGTTGCCGCTCCTCGTGCGTTCTGCCGGCGGCGGCGCCGGCTCTGAACGACTTGGAAAAGGGCAGCTTGCTGCGCCGAAATGGTGGATGGGCCGTCCTCTGGCTGGCTTACAGGGACAGATGACCACGACAGAGTCGTGGGGTCGTATCCGCGTTGTTCAGGCAGAGCCATTTTGAGAGGTTGGCCGGCAGGCGTCTCCGCAGCCAGCGGCGGAGGAGCCGGAGCCGTTAGGCTTGGCTCGACCGCTACGTGGTGATGCGGAGGGTTGCTCGAAATGGCCGAAAATTCGGCGTACCTGGGTGTGATCGGGTTCTCCAGGATCCTGCTGACTTCACGGTTGCAGTCGCACAGGTTTGATAGGCGTTACATCAGGTTGCCGCGGTTCCAGCCGAGAAATCGACGGAGCCGATGCACCACGCGTCCGATCGCTGCGCGCTCAACATAGACAGAGATGTATGAGTAGTGATAGAGGGGTTCAAACTATTCCATTCTTTTATGGCAAGCGGGAAAAATGAATATCTGAAACAGTCGGTTCGGAATGCGTACTCTCTAAGGGTTAATGGGTGCTTATGCCGGGATGGTCTGGATTCATCTACAGATATATATATGACGAAGTATCTATGTTTAGCGTGTTATGAACTAATTGGAACAATAACTTTAGTCGTGCTAGTCTGGCGCGTTTCTGTAAAGTAAGAATACATGCTTGATTTAATTAGTAGTTGGGATGGTGAATCACTGGTCCTGTATTTGTTAAAGATAAATCTAATTGCCTTTCTCTGCACTCCTTCTAGTTTGTTAATGTGCTGTTGTGTGTAGGGAAACCAAATCGTGTTTCCATATTCGAGAACTGATCGTATAAATGTGTGATATGCTAACAGTTTAGTCTCCAGTGGCGCTTCTCGAAGCCGTCTTCTAATCGTTTTAAAGCTGATGATACTATACTGTTAATATGTGATTCCCATCTTAGATCATGTGAAATTATTAATGCAAGGTATTTGTGTTCGTGAACTCGGGTGAGCGGTATGTTATTGATGCTGTACACATATTCGGACCTTTCTTTTTTACGGGTTACAGATAAGGCTGTTTTTTTAATGTTTGCCATTTGCCATTTGTAACGCCATATTACCACTTCATGAAGGGCGCTGTATAAATCATCGTGGTCATTTATAGAGTTAATTTCGTTGTAAAGGATGCAGTCATCGACAAAAAGTTTAACTTGTCAAGTATGTGTGGTGTAGTGTGGTGTGTTGAACACTAGACCCATTTCAAGATTCTGACTAGTACCATCTACAAGCAATGTGTTATGCCCGTAAACATTTCATGTTTGCTCTACTCTCGGTTACGGGAGAGGCAAACATTTTTTATAAATGCATATGTACTAGTGGGGTTCACTTTCGATCCAAAAATAAGGCCTTGCCCTCACAAGCAAGACCTTTGCTCCTGTAAAGAGGCAAAAAAAAAGCAAGCAAGCTGCCTGTTGTTGTTGTTCTGACTGAGAGAAAGATGAAAAGGAAATTGCACGGGCCTGCTACTGGCTCCAGCCGAGCCACCACCGCTGCCATCGTGCAGACAGAAGAGAGTTACAAGATCAGAGGCAAGCCTGAACAAGCAAAGGCGACCTTCTACTGCGTCGTCCTACCATAATGTACTGGACATTGGCGTCTAATTTGCAAAAAGGTCCTTATTGAAAAAAAAAATAACTGAAATTTTGCAGTGCATTCCTCTAGCGTTTGAGGTTTTGAACAAGTTTATTAAGTGGATGCTGTTACTGGTGGGTGAATTGTTGCTGCTCCATCTCAGCACTTTCCGTAAAGCTGTAGAAAAAGGGGGGACGTGCATATCATGAAAAAAAGGGGGTACAGTAACCATCTTTTGCAGGGAGGAAAACTGATTAGCAAAGGATTTACTACTCTAGGTAGACACCTGAACCGGTATGCTAAAGATTCGATGAATGACGGAGTGAATGAAAGAAGAGCCGTACTGGAGCGCTCCGGAGTACGCGGGTTCGAACCCGCCCCGGAGGCCGCGTTTTATGGAGGCGAAACGCAAAAGGCGCCCATGTGCTGTGCAATGTCAATGGGGGGTAAAGGGATACTGAACCAAACTTTTAAGGCGACAGCCTTTAATGTCTCATCCTTGTAAGTAGCAGTTGTCGACAGCAATGTCACGCTTTTCAATTGGTCGAAACGGCCGTGACATCACAGTGCGCGAATGGCCGTGACATCACAGTGCGTGAATTTCAAACGGGGCCAATTGTACTTTCGCTAGTCACCATACAACCAATTGAAGGGATCGTATAGTGATGCTCCAAGTAAGCGGGACTGAGCTTAGTTGATTGCTTAATTACCCAATTAGCCTAATTAACTTTTCTATTCAAGCCACATAAATAAATAAAACCGAGTACGAAATTGGTCGAGCTCGGGAATCGAACCCCGTTCTTCGGCGTGCGAGACGAGTATGCTATCCACTCCGCCATGCCAGCTCGATGGTTTGAAATGAACAAAGGCGCGTCTAGTGAATAAAGTGTCTTCGCTCACTCCCAGCCTCCTCCCTTCCCTTCCGGCGAGGTTTAGGTGTCCACCGAGGTATGAGAGACAGATACATTTCCTTTCCTCAAAAAACAATTTGCCGACGAATGAATGAATGAATGAAAAACTTTATTGTACAACAAGTGTTCTTTATCGAAGAGTAGGTGGAGCCCTCAGTCCAGGGCCCCAGCGGCCTTTGCAGTCTTGCAAGCCCTGTCGATCAGCTTGAGCTGCTCTTCAGGCGAGTGAGGCGTAGAAGCAAACGGGCAATGGCGTTCTATGCACTCCCTGGGAGCGTTGCAAGATGCGGTCGCGTTCCACTCTTAGAGGCGAAGCTTAACATCTTAACCACACATCAGTGACCACACTTTAAGTAAAAAAGTGCCCCCCTGAATTTTGACGGGTGTTCACCGAATATATGGGACAGTTACTGCGTAATTCCCTTTCCTCAAATACAATTTTCATTTTCTTAATTACGGGCCCTCTTTGTCTTCTTTCACTCCCACTTCCTCCCTTCCTCTATGGTTGGGTTCAGGTGTACACCGAGATGACAGAGAGAATTACTGCGCCATTTACTTTCCTCAAAAAGCATTGCGTTCTGAGGGCAAGGCATCGCGCCGAACGGGTGGTGGCGTTCCGTGGACTTCCTGGCAGAGCTACAACTCGCTGTCGCGTTCCACTCCTAAAGGCGAACCTTAAGCGTCATTAATTAGCGGTTAATTCTTATTCAGGCATTAATCAGTAATTAACCATTCATTAGTGATTTGTCAACACTTAGTAATTAGTACTCAATTATATGTGACGCCACCAGTGCCACAGAAGCAGCGAAAGTGGTGCGGAAAACGCTTTCGCCTCTACGCACTTTAGACAGTCAAAGTGCCCCCTTAATATTTGGAGCTGCTGTTTTACATGTAAACAAGAGCTTCGCTGCTAAAATTGATAATTCGACGAGCATTTTAGCGAAAAAGGCGGATAGCACGTTTTTTCGCGATTTATTGCCGTATCGTTGCACCTGGCGGCCGCCTCTGGAAGCTGCGACTAGACGTCATAACACCCACCCGCGCACTTACCGTTCCCGTAAGAGCATGATTGCCATCGCTACTTGCGGCTTTTCCAGTTTTTAGTTTTGTGTCGGCGGCTCGTCGTCTGTCTGTCGTCTGCTCACGGGGTACACAGATATGTCAAGATGTTGATCAGTGCTCTCTACTTACCATAACCGTATGCGCGCTTGCGTACGCTAAATGCAGCTATTTTTTCCGGACCTTACGCCATTTCTAACATTCTTACTTTTCAAACAGAGCCGCGACGATGTTTAGACTAGTGGCCCCATCTGGTGGTTAGGAGGGGGACCATGTTAATAAACGATGCCCCTTTTGAGCCTAAAGGGGGCAGAATCGTCACTCTAAATAAAAAAAATATAGCAAATTTATTCCTCGTACGTTTTCTTAAGGGCGACAGGAGACGAAGCGAAAGACCGGTAGGCCATTTATGGCCATCGAACGCCCTGAAGAAGGCAGTAACAACGACCAATGCATCCGAGGCATCATGCATCGAAGGGCGCCGCCCCATTTGTCGCCGCGATAATGCAACTTCGTAATCGCCGTCCTATGCCCACTCGTCCGTGGGTGTCGTGGGTGTCATGACGTCACGCTTTTCACCTCGCGCCGGCCGGGATGGCTTGTCGCGCGCTCATAAAACATTGAAAATAAAACCATCAGCTGAAAAATATGCGCAGTGGTGACTAGATTTTGGTGCAATCACATTCTGAGAATATATTTTCAGCGTTTTCGTTCAATTTTAGGATTTTGCTTTAGTATCCCTTTAATGGTGCCCAGAAAGTTGTGCAGCCCTCACTAGAGCACCACGTTCTCTCTTCCTTCATTCACTCTCGCCTTCCATCCCTCAATCCACCGAGATATGTGAGACAGATACTGCGTCATTTAGCTGTCCTAAAAACCAGTGAGGAGGCCACCTAGTGTTCTTTAACCTGCACTAACATCACACAGGGCACAAGCGTGTCAAGCGTGTTAAGATACTCAACCAAACACCGAACCGCGACTGAGGAGGGGGGTGAGGGGGGGGGGGGCTCTTGCCCGGAATTTCACTTTAGGTCGTGGCAGTAAAAAAATTAGTTTTGACAACAGGAAATGACGCAGTAACTGCGACAGCACAGAGCTGCCATAGCGCAAGGCTGAAACAAAACGTGCGAGAATGCAGCGGCGGAGAGACACTTGAATGAACAAGGTTCCTAATGCTATAACTAAATGTACTACGCCGAGGGGTTGGTTGCCTGGCCGTTGCTGGAAGTTTTTAAGCATGAAATGCTTCTAGCTCCCGTTGTCGGCAGTGTGGTGACGGCACGCCGAGACCTAGAGCCAACATCCGGGCACTGAATTCCACTCATCCGGGCACTGAAACGAGAGCATCCGGGCACCGTA
Organism: Amblyomma mixtum; assembly: GCF_055824585.1. Taxonomy (NCBI): domain Eukaryota; kingdom Metazoa; phylum Arthropoda; class Arachnida; order Ixodida; family Ixodidae; genus Amblyomma; species Amblyomma mixtum. The sequence goes on from NC_143013.1 coordinate 185,191,957, forward strand.
CGAGATTTAACGAGACTCTCTAAGCCCTCCTACAGGACCGGCATTCAAACGCCGGCAGCTTCGCGCCGTAAGGGTGGTGGCGTTCCTCCCTTCCTGTACGGTGCGGTTCGGGTGTCCACCGAGACGACAGACTGCCCCATTTCCTTTCCTCGAAAAGCCTTGCGTTCAAAGGGCAAGGCCTCCCGTCGAACGGTGGTGGCGTTCCTCCCTTCGTGTACGGTGCGGTTCAGGTGTCCACCGAGATGACTGAGAATTACTGCGCCATTTTTTTTCCTCAAAAAGCGTCGGGTTAAAAGGGCAAGGCATCGCGCCGAACGGGTGGTGGCGTTCCGTTGTCTGCCTGGCAGCGCTACAACACGCTGTCGCGTTCCACTCCTACAGGCGAAGCCTAAGCGTCGTTAATTAGCAGTTAATTAGTGTTTAGTCATTAATTAGTAATTAGTCACTAAATAGTAAATTATTATTTCGTCATCAATTATGTGTAACGTAATCCAGAGGTGACGTCATCAGTGTCACATAGGCAAAGGGGTTCAAATAACCGAGGAGGTTCAAATAACCGAGGAGGCCAGACGGAAGATGCCTAAATTCCCGCCTGCGTGAACATAACACCTCTTTGAAAGGGCCCCTTCCTCGAACCTAGCCTTGCACTACAAAGAATGTAATAGTAACACCTCCACGCCTGCTGCCCAACATTGTTTTCCACTTTTTAACTCACTCTTCGCCGCACCATAAAAGAGGTCTAACTTGAGCTCCGCCTCGACAAACGCCTTTACCCTGCCCCTCATCCATCACTCACGGTGCCGGAGTCTCGCCTTCTTCGGCACATTCAGATGAATGCAGTTATCACCCCGTCCCGCCTCTTGCTCTATCGCTATCGATCGGACCCTTCCTGTCCCAACTGACCCTGTATCTATGCGGACCTGGCCCATTGCTTCTTCTATTGCCCGGCTGCTCAGCAGTCGGGTTCCTTCCCCCCACCCTCTCTGTCCATCACCACCTGGCTCGACTGGCTTGGCGCTGAAGGGGAAGAAGAACAGCGGCTTCTGGTCGCCCAGGCGGTCGAAATGCTCGTCCTGTAAATTATGGTCGATTAAAAGTCTTTTAGTACTACTACTACTACTACTAACGACACAAAGGTCTTGTAAAATAACAAAGATAGATTAACTAGGGAAATTAGCGAAGGATTTCATATTCAGAAAAACCACGACACATGCGTAAGCACTCCATCCGTCATCGTTCATAACTGTGAGATATCGTTTCTTGAAGATCATGGCTGATTGTAACATCTAATCAGTGTTGTTGGCGTCGATCATGCGTGCTCCTAGTTGTTTGTAGATGATGATGATGAAATAACTTTATTTGCACCCGTCAAGGAATCAGAGGGCGAAAAAGACGAGTCTTGACCGCCGTCATCTTCCTTCCCTTTCAGCAGGCTGGGATCCCTTGGGATTCAGCGGTGTCCAGGGCCAGACGGATGTCTTCTTTTTGTGCTTCTTTCTGGCTGGCCATTAAAGCCTCCCAGGACACTATATTCCTGTCTGGTTCGTTGTGGCTAGGGCATGTCCACACCATGTGGATCATGTCTGCTATTTCATTACACTGTTTACACCTCGGGTCTTGGATCGCCGGATGCCATCTGCTTAGTGCGAGTGGGTTCGGAAAAACTCCCGCCTGTAAGTTTCTCCATATGACCTCTTCCTTTTTGCTGAGGCCCTTGCATCCTCCAGGTAGTGTCTGTCTTCCTAATCTGTAATGGCTAAGAATATCTTGGTACGTGTTCAGCTTCTCGTCCCTCTGAAGGGGCTCTCTGCTCGACGAGACCGCATTGGGGTCCCGGTGTGTGAGTCCTCGGGCCAATGCGTGCGCTGTCTCGGTTCCCCGGAGGCCCTCGTGGGCCGGAGTCTAAACAAGGTTAATTAGTTCTGCCGGTGTCGGGCCGGCAGTCAGAATTTTGACTGCTTCGACAGATACCCTGCCTGCGTTGTAGTTGCGAATAGCCGATTTGGAATTTGTTATAATCACCCTGACATTCCGTTGAGTTAAAGCCAGCGCAATGGCTACCTCCTCAGCCGCTGTTGCATCTCTCTGTTGGGTGCTGCAGCACGAGACTCTGTCTCCGCCCTCCCTGGTCGCTAGGGCTAAGAAACCCGTTCTGCCTTCATATTGCGCCGCGTCCGTGTAAACCACGTCCTGTCTATTGGCTAATTTTTTCTGCAGAGCTTTCGCTCTGTCCTTTCGCCTACCCGGTGTACCGGATGCATATTCCTTGGGAGTGGTGGGATGCTGATTTTGTTCCTTATGTCTGTTGGGATATTCTGCGTGTGTTTGAGCCGCGCTCGAGGTTCGAAGCCTAGCTTTTCTAGTATTTTTAGCCCTGAATCGCTGCGTAGGAGTCGTTGTTGCGCTACTCTGGTAGTCTCAATGAGCTCGTCTAGTGTGTTTGAAATCCCCATGTTCAGAATTTTCTGGGTGGATGTGTACGGGGGGAGGCCCAGAGCGGTTTTGACGCCTTTCCTAATTTGGATTTCAATCTTGTTTTTTTCTGCTTTGGCTAGCCGTAGGTATGGGCCACGTATGTGATTCTGCTGATTACAAATGACTGAACTAGTCTTAAGATGTTCGTCTCCTTCATTCCCGCGTGTTTATTTGCTATTCTTTTGAGTAGCCTACACGTCTGGCTTACACTCGATTCGAGTTTTCGTATCGTTTCAGTGTTCTTACCGTTTGTCTGTATCCTAAGACCCAGTACTCTAATCATCTCCACTGAGGGTATTTTGTCCCCATTTACCGTTAGCGTTATCCCATGTTCATGGGGCTTTCTTTGTCTCTTTTGTGGGCCGAGGAAGAGCGCTTCCGATTTCTCGGCAGAACATTTGAGTCCTACTTGTTTTAGGTACGACTCAATTTTCTCGATCGCTCTTTGGAGGGTACCTTTGATGTGCGCGTCACTGCCTCTGGTAACCCAGAGGGTGAGGTCCTCCGCGTATATTGTGTGGTTGAGTCCTTCTATACACGCCAATTTCTCTGGTAAGCCAATCATTGCAATGTTGAAGAGTGTTGGTGATAGGACCGAGCCTTGGGGAGTACCTTTGTTTCCCAGCCTTATGCCTTTCTCTTTCTTCCCTCCTAGGCTGATAGTAACTGTTCTGTTTGAAAGAAAGACCTTCACGTAGATGTATACCTTTCCCCCTACATTTAGAGTTTCTAAGCGTTCTAGTATGGCTGCGTGGTCAACGTTGTCAAAAGCTTTGGCCACGTCAAGGCCGACTATTACTCTGGTATCAGCTTTTTCGTTGTCTAGCACTTGTTCTTTAAGTTGGAGCATAACATCGCATGCAGAAAGATGTGTCCTGAATCCGACCATTGTGTCGGGGTAAAGTTTTTGTTCTTCTAGGAATTTGTTTAGCTTCGTTTGAATAACGTGCTCCATTAGCTTAACTACACATGAGGTAAGCGAAATTTGCCTCAGGTTTTCGAGACTTAGTTTCTTACCCTTTTGGAATAAGGACTAGGTTGGCGTCTTTCCACGAAGGTGGGATTCGGCTCTTGTCCCAACATTCCTGCATGTACGCTGTTAGGTTTCTAATTGATTCATCATCCAAATTCCTCAGCATGCGATTGCTGATTCTGTCTGGACCTGCCGCAGTTTTAGTTCTGAGTATGTTCAACTCCGCCCTAACCTCTCCGATGGTGATGGGCCCATCTAGAAGAGGATTCTCTGCGCCCTTGTACTCGGGGAGGGGTGTGGGTGGTGTGCACCTCAAGTACCTGTCCCTCGCTTCAGAGATTAGTTGATCGCTAGTGCCTTCGTATTTATAAACGAGTTTCTGTAGTTGTTGTCGTGCCTCATACTTTGTCTTGTCCGGGTCTAAGAGATGTCTGAGCATTTTCCACGTGTTGGCTTTGCTGATTCTGCGGTCCATCTGCTCGCAGATACTACCCCAGTTTTGTCTGGTTAAGTTCAGCGCGTGCTCCTCGATATCTCAATTCTGTTTGGCTAGGAGCTTATGTATGTTTCTGTTCCCCTTGTTTTGAGCAAGTTTTTCTTCTAGAAAGGTGCGTTCCTCTACCACTACGAGCGGACGTGCGCCACATGCGCTCCGCAGTTTTTGGGCTTTTTGGCCCGGTCAACTCAGCGGAACTGGCAAAATTTTGATGGGAGGCGACGCAGGAAGAGAAGCGGACCACGAGGACACCATTTTCAAACCGGTGGGCCCAATAGTTTTGGATTTATCCGGTCTTGAAGATCAACCACGTGGACGAATGAGCTAAGCCAACGCTAGGCCTAGCGACTAGGCTTCACGGGCGGCGACTTCCGCGGACTCCTCGACCTCGGCAGGCGACGGAGGCAGCGGAAAGATGGCCCAGACGCAAGACATCCATGCCAGACATGAATTTTTGGCAAACCGAATTATGGAGACCCAAGAAAGAATGGAGGAAGACCAACGAGACGCCACCGCCGGGGGATCCCACGTACACGGCCCGACGGTGAACACCCAAATCCCGGGAGGCAGCACCCTAACAAAAACAGCGCAGGCGAGTCGCAAATACGATTCGGACTCAGACTGGACAGTAGCCATGTCGCAACGGCGGCACAAGAAAATACGGAAGAGCCAGGAAGCGACGGCAGGCCACGTGACGGGGGATCCGAGCCCCTCAAGCGGAGGGAAAAGCACAGGCGACAAACAAAGCACAACCAAGCAAATCGAGAGGGAAGGAGCGCCGAAGAGGAGACTCCCTCCCCTACCGAAAGAAGATTTAAAGGTGATCCTGAGGCCAAAGGGACTAGCAGTGCGAGAGCTGCAAACACACCAAGTGGCGCGAGCGGTGGTTGCAGCCACCGGGCATGGATGCAAGGCAGAAGACCTTATAATCCGACTGCGCAACGGCTCGAACATCATAATCGTCAGCACGAATAAGGAAGAGACAGCCAAACAGGTCAGAAACATAGCGCAGCTCAACTTCGGTGGAAGAAGCTACCAAGTCACGGCACACGTGGCGGCGCCGGAGGGAACGATACGGGGAGTCATCCACGGGGTAGACCCGGGAACCCCAGAACAAGAATTAAAGGCCAACCTAAGGACAAGAACGCACGGAGTGAAGATTTTGGCGGCACGAATGCTAGGGAGATCCAGCACAGCAGTCATTACCTTCAGCGGCCCAATCCTTCCCAAGCAAGTCCTGCTCTACGGGGGAGAGATGTGGTGCCACCCATACAGACCAACGAGGCAGATATGCTACAACTGCTGCCAGCAAGGGCATCGAGCAGATGTATGCCCAAACCCGGAAAGCAAGGCGTGCAGGCAATGCGGCCAAGCAAATCCGGAGACGCAACACCAATGCGTACCGAAGTGCCTCGTGTGCAAGGGCTCCCACGTCACAGGAGCAAGGGAATGCACACAGCGACTAAAATCATTCGGAGAGCTACGAGCCTGGGGTCAGCAGCAACGCGGCCGCAGCCAAGGCAGAAATGGAGGACGACGACCACGCTGGTTCCGGAACGAGGACCAGGAGAAACAACCTGACTACCGAAGCGAGTCCAGGGGACGCAGCAACAGCCGCAGCCGGGACCGGAGCCAGAGCCGGGGACGAGGCGAGGCGAGCCAGACCACGGCCAGCCAGCAGCAAACGCAGCAGAAGAAAAGCGGCGGAGTTAAGGTAAGCTGGGGAGGCGGCTCTCCCAAAATACTTTTTGCTCCGCACGAGGAAAACAACACAACAGACACCAAGGCAGAAAACGAAAGCCTAAGAGCAGAAATCAACAACATAAGAAAGGAGAATAGGCAGCTAAGAAAGCAGATCAGCGACTTAATCGCAGAACTACAGGAGATACGGAGAACAGGTTTCTCACCAGTGAGAACGCCAACACCACCACCACAAACTATAGAGAACCCACAAAACATGGGGGAGACCAACACGGCAGGGGAATACCTAAAAACTCTCATGCTGCAAATGCAACAACAAATGCAGCAACAAATGCAACAACTAAGCCAGAAGATAGCTTTGCAAGACCAGAGCTTCCGTAATTACGTTAAAAATCAAACAACACAGAGAACACTAAACGACGCCAGAGACCGTCTCTTTAATGAGCGGAGGTTCGGTACAGAAACCCAAGGGAACAATAGTAGCTGCAACACAGCAACATGGCAGGAGGACAACAACTAGAGATTTGGCAATGGAACTGCAGGGGCTACAGGCGCAAGCAGGGGCTCCTGCAGCAATTCATTAGCACTAGGGGAACCCCACCAGACCTAATCTTATTACAAGAAACAAACTGTACCCCAACCCTAAGAGGCTACTCATGCCAGGAAAAAGGGAAAACAGCAACACTCATTAGTGACAAAATAACAGCAATAAGTCATGCGGAAATAGCAGACACACACCTAGAACACGTGATAACTGAAATAATTCCCAAAAGGAAAAGGAAAGCAAAAAGCACCTTTGTTATAAACATATATAGCCCACCTAAAAACAGGGGAGACTTCATCAAGCTTTTCGCGGAGGCAAAGAAACTTGCAGGGCAGAACACCCTAGTTATAGCAGGAGACTTCAAGGCGAAAATCCCGCAATGGGGCAGCAAAAAAGAGGACATAAAAGGGCGGAGCATATGTACAGCAGTAGAAAACACAGGTTTCGAGCTACTTACGGATGAGAGCCAACCCACAAGGCAAGACAACAGCGTAAGCGTAGACACGTGTCCCGAGCTAACCTTTGTCAGAGGAGCTAAACAAGCAGAGTGGGAAAACACACAGGAGAACCTAGGCAGCGACCACTTTATAATCAGAGTGGCCATTGAAGCCGAAAGCATCAGAAGGAAAATAGGCAAGGCAAGACTGACAGACTGGGACGCTTTCCGCACCCACTGCACAAGCATCAAAGGCGACATCACGTCTTTAGAAGAATGGAGCCAACAACTTAAACACATAAGAGATACATATACCAAAGAAGTTAACCGCACAGAACAGGCACCAGAGGTAGACAAACGACTCCTCGGCCTATGGGAGGCAAGGAAAAGCCTAACCAAACGCTGCAAGAAACAGAAGCTTAACAGGAAACTAAAAAAGAAGATAGCAGAAATCACCAAGCGAGCGGAAGAATACGCAACACAACTGGCTAGACAGGGATGGCAACAATTCAGCACAACACTGAATGGCACCCTAGGCACGGCCAGAACGTGGCAAATACTAAGGAAGCTCATGGACCCATCGAAGAACAAAGCAGAAAGTAACAAATCGATACAAAGACTGATCCACCAATACTAAGGGACGGAGGAGCAGCTAATCCAAGCAGTAAAATAGAAATGCTACGGAAAAGAACAGGTGAAAGCCTACCAAGGAGAATACCAAGGGAAAGAAAACCAGGACATGGGCAAACCGATAACAAGAGAAGAAGTTATTCAAGCCATAAGGACAACGACAAAGAACACGGCAGCGGGGGCGGACAAGATCCAGAACTCGTTGATAAGAAATCTCAGCGATGAAGCGGTAGAACAGCTCACAAAATACTTAAACAAACTCTGGGAAGTGGGAACGGTTCCGAAAGAGCGGAAACACGCGGAAGTTGTTATGATACCCAAACCAGGCAAAAAACTGCAGATAGCAAATCTCAGACCTATCTCGCTAACATCGTGTCTGGGCAAGCTTTTCGAAAGAATCATCACTAAAAGAATACAAAGACAACTAGAAGACGGAAGATGGTACCCCAACACCATGTTCGGCTTCACGGAACATCTATCGACCCAAGACGTGCTGCTTCAGCTCAAAGAAATCCCCGCAGTGCACACCCACCTCCTGCATTTGTGGGAGGCGCGCCGGAGCTTAACTAAACGGTGGAAAAAGCAGAAAACTAATCGCAAATTACGCGACCGCATAGTCAAACTCACAGAGCAAGCTGCAGCGTATGCTGCCGAACTCTCAGATTGAAATTGGATAGCACGCTGCGACGCCGCAGCTCATCAGATGAGCTCGAAGGGGACGTGGCGTCTCTTTCGCAGTCTAATCGACCCCTCTCAAACGAGAGGGGAGACGCAAAAGCAGCTCCGGCGGGCTCTGCAAGGGTATCAAGGTACGACGGTGCAACTTGCGGACACTCTCTGCGACAGATATCTTTGTCGTACAGAGGACCCGCCTGGGTCTGAGTGCATGTACTCTGGCAGGCCTAATGAAACACTTGATGCCCCTTTTGAGTTGCACGACCTTAAGGCGGCCTTAGCAAAAATGCGCCGGGGTACGGCTCCGGGACGGGATCACATAACAGTGAACCTGTTGGCGAACCTACCGGACTCAGCCTACCTCCATTTATAAGAATACATCAACCAGATCTGGGACGGGCGTCCACTCCCTCCCGAGTGGAAAACGTCACTTGTGACGTTTATCCCTAAAACACGTAAGGCCGTGAATACGGACAACCTGAGGCCCATATCACTGACCTCATGTGCGGGCAAGCTTATGGAGACGATGGTTCGGGATCGCCTCTCTCCATACCTGGAGAGTAAGGGCTTCTTTGCAGTCACCATGTTCGGGTTTCGCCCCCACATGTCTGCACAGGATGTCCTTCTTCAGCTGCACAGGGATGTAATACGACCCACAACTATGCAACACAATGACAAAGCCATCCTCGCCCTTGATCTGAAAGGGGCTTTCGACAATGTTAAACACGGAAGCATCCATGCCAACTTGAGTTCTACCGATTGTGGGGCTAGGGCCTACGCGTATGTAAGAGATTTCTTGACTAATCGCCAGGCCTTTCTTCGGATTGAGGGCGAGGAATACGGCCCTTACATGATGGGAACACGGGGTACCCCTCAGGGAGCGGTGTTATCACCGCTCCTGTTCAACATAGCTATGATGCGCCTCCCAAGCCAACTGGCGCGGGTGGAAGGCATTCAACACGCGTTATATGCAGACGACATTACAATTTGGACCACTGAGGGGAGCCTTGGGGACATGGAGGCCCGCCTTCAGCAGGCCGCTTCCATAGTCGACGCCTATGCTATTGTCTGTGGGCTCCAATGTGCTCCAGCGAAATCAGAGCTTTTGCATGTCAGAGCGAACCCAAAGAATAGGACAGCAATTCACATCTCTCTGTCAGGAGGTCCTATTAGAGAGGTGGAGGAGCGCCGTATTCTGGGCCTTTTCATTCACCACAGACTCAGACCGGACTCCACCATTCTGAAACTCAAGAGAGTAGGCGAACAGGCGGGGCGCATGATCCGCCGCGTTTCCAACAAGCGGGGCGGTCTGCGGGGCGGGGACGCACTTCGGCTCGTCTATGCCTTCGTGACTAGCCGGATCCTCTACGCCGTGCCATATCTCCGCACTACTAAGCAAGACGAGGCGCGAATAGACGCCGTCATCCGCAAGGCAACTAAGCGAGCCCTGGATCTCCCGGTGGCTACCTCTAATGCCAAACTCAAGGCATTGGGGGTGCTAAACTCCTACCAGGAGCTGCGGGAGGCCCACCTCGTGAACCAATACACGCGGCTCATGCAGACGGCCCCTGGGCGTCGCCTGCTAAACCACTTACACATCCAACACGACTGCACTCCAGAGGAGGCGGAGCGTATCCCAGTACTGTGGTGCCATATGCTCTGGGTCTCCCCGCTCCCCCGTAACATGGACACCGACATGCACGTAAACAGGCGACAAGCGCGGGCTCGGGCTCTTGAGAGACAGCACGGCTCCCGACCTGGTGTATATTATGTAGACGTAGCAGGCCCATCGCCCACGGGATTTTACACGGCCTCTGTCGTTCACCAGGAAATGCACGTTGATGGACTCTCTTTTCGAGCCCCGAATTCAATGCGAGCCAAGGAAGTAGCGATAGCGCTTGCTGCCGCCCACGCCAATTCGAGAATCATCATTACGGACTCCCGAAAAGCATGTGATCATTACTTGGCAGGGGAGATCTCCCCCTTAGCTGCTTGTATTCTAAGACGGACTGCCACTGATCCAACACCGAAAAGAATCATTTGGGCTCCTGGCCACCAGGGCTTACGAGGTAATGAGGCCGCTGACGCGGCTGCCCGAGCGCTTACTCACCGGGCTCCTCATCCCAGCTCTTCTGGCTCGGAGACTAACCAGCCGCTGCTGAGATTCAAGGAAATTATAACGCATTATAGCGACATCCACCGCCTTTTCCCGGCCCCTGCAAAGGGGCTGAGTAAGACGGAGGAGCGAACTTTAAGGCGCCTGCAGACAGGTACTCTACTCTGTCCTGCAATCTTAAAGCATTACGATCCTAACACGGATGGGCGATGCCCACACTGTGGGGAGACCTGTGATATCTTCCACATGGTGTGGGCATGTACTCAAAATCCCCACCTCCCCCCTTCCCCTAACCCTTCCAGAGAGGCATGGGAGACTGCCCTTCTCAACTGCCCCTCGCTTGAGTCCCAAAGGGCTCTGGTGAAACGGGCTAGAGACGGGGCATTGTCATGCGGTGTCCCGGACTAGGGACGCCGACCATGTAGCGGGGCCACTCTGTGGCTCCCAAACTCTATTTCAGTAATTAAAAGTTTTCACCACCACCATCCTCTTTCTCCTGTGGGTTTTGGCCTTGCTTTTTTCAATCTCTCTCGGCACTCCCTGGATCCGGTCCGGTGTGCCTCGCCACAGTTTATGCACTTCGGCGCGCATTCGTGGTCGTCGGGCGGGTTTGAAACTCCGCACAGTCCGCACACAATAATGTCCGGTTTGGGGCACACGTCGGAACGGTGTCCTTGCTGGAAGCAGACGTAACACACTTGCTAGTGGGGCGGTACTGGTAGCACGGTACTTCACTTCCGTAATAAATGAAAACTGGTCTTAAGGAAAGGAAATGACGCCTGTCTCTCATATCTGGGAGGACACCCGAAAGGAATATTTCCGACGCGCGGCGCGGAGTACTACTACTACCACGAGGCCGGCGGCTTTCCAACCGAACGAGCTGCATCCGCTGTCGCGTAATATTGAAAGCAGCACGTCATGGGCCAAGACGCGAGAATGTCATGCCGGGATCGTGAGTAGCTATGAGCACGGTGCGCAGCTAGCCACGGGACTACGTGAGCTCTGCGCCACGGAGCTCTGTGCTCACAAGAGCTGTACAGCCAACATTTGCAGTCGCATGTTCTGTGCTGCTCAGGAGTGAGCAGTATGTTTTTGTTGGCTTTTTTTTTTTACTCTTGATATACGATATCGCTGACTGTCCTCGCTCGCGAGTAGCGCAATGCTAGAGTAAAACGTTCGCGCAAGTGGCCTCTGGCTAGGAGCATTGTTTACAAGGAATCCTAGAAATCACGCATACGCACTTTGAGTCGCATGCGTTGGTAGATACCGATGAAGGGAGCGTGTACGCTTCGGCAACAAATATGTATGACTTATTCTGCTGCCGACACGACGCCCTTGCCGACCGATGTTCCGCCCCACTCGAGAGGAGTGGGAAGCTGCCCTGCGCAGCTGCTCCGAACTCCATGGCCAACAGGCATTGGTAGCTAGAGCCCGGGCCGCTGCGGAAGCTACAGGGATCCCGGACTAGGGATCCCTCCTAGTGTTTGTAAGGGGCGGGCCCTTCCGGCTCGCCCCATCGACCTCTCACTGTAAATAGGAATAAAAGTTTTCCTCCTCCTCCTCCATGTCAACGCCGCATGTTGCGCAAAAAACTTCGGCACGCAAAGACTCTACGGCTGCTCCGGGAGCACGGAGCATGTATACGGTGCCAACAGTGCTCGGTGGTTCTCCACGTAACCAAGATGACGGCCGAAATTTTGCACCCAGTGTTGGCCGACGTACAAGTAATTTTGCATATCACCTATTAAGTATTTCGAACCCGACACACAAATTCTCAAGTTGAAGTTTTAAGCATGAAATGCTTTTAGCTCCCCTTGTCGGCAGTGTGGTGACGTCACGCCGAGACCGAGAGCCAACATCCGGGCACTGAATTCCACTCATCCGGGTACTGAAACGAGAGCATTCGGGCACCGTACGAGATTTCAGGAGACTCTCTAAGCCCTCCTACAGGACCATGGTAGAGAGAGGGTGTGGTAGATGGTCCTTGGCGATCACAAAATGAACAAGGGAGGGGTATACCTCAGGTTGCGAGCCAACGTTTCGACAAGGGGACTTGTCTTCGTCTGGGCAAAGCGTTCATCATTGGCAGGGATTAAATAGGGCCTTCGCTCCGAGGAGGAAGGCCCCGGGGGTGGGGAAGGAAAGTGGTATGAGAGGGGATGCGTGTCAGGAAGGGGAGGGAGGTGAACCTTGATTCGTTAAGCTGCAATAGTTTTTCCACTATTGCAGCTTAACGAATCAAGGTTCACCTCCCTCCCCTTCCTGACACGCATCCCCTCTCACACCACTTTCCTTCCCCACCCCCGGGGCCTTCCTCCTCGGAGCGAAGGCCCTATTTAATTCCTGCCAATGATGAACGCTTTGCCCAGACGAAGACAAGTCCCCTTGTCGAAACGTTGGCTCGCAACCTGAGGTATTCCTTTCCCTTGTCCATTTTGTGATCTCCCCAGCCGGGATTTCTCGAGGGAGCGGGCACACACGTTCTCAGAACTAACTCAACAAGCACGCCTTGCCCGTCGACTCTATCTCCCTCCCCACCCCCGCCTATCCCACTCCCAACAAATCCTCTGGAGGCGACTCCAGACCCGAACTCTTCGTACCCCTCAGCTTCTATCCCACTTCCGCCATGTTTCCCCAGAGTGCACTCTCTGCGGAGAACCGCACGCCACCCTAAACCACATCCTCTTCGGCTGCCCTGCCGATCCTCCCCCGCAGGGACAGCCCGCCATCGGTACATGGGAGGAATGGGAGGCCCTCCTTGCGTCGCAGGACCCGGACGCGCAACTTCGCTGTGTGAACCGGGGTGCCAGTGCCATGGCCCTACGTGGCCTGGACACATGCGCGTAATGTGAGGGCTGTGCGGTGGCCCTGAGATCTTGTACGGTCCAAACTCACTTGCTTAATAAAGTTTTCCATCCATCCTACAGGACCGGCATACAAGCGCCGGCAGCTTCGCGCCGAACGGGTGGTGGCATTCCCCCCTTCCTTTACTACCCGGTCATTATGGGGGCCGGCGTGCAGCACGCCCTGTACGCTGATGACATCACTCTGTGGGCCACGCAGGGCAGCACAGGAGACATTGAAACCAGCCTGCAAACAGCGGCGACGATAGTAGACCGCTACGCCCGCCGCTGCGGTCTTCAATGTTCCCCTCAAAAATCGGAATTTGTGCACCTCCGCCCCTCACAGAAGAGCACAACTAAAATATCTCTCTCTCTTGAGAGTGGTCCCATACGCGAAAGTGATGAGATACGGGTACTCGGACTCTACATCCACAAACACAGGCGGCCAGACACTACATTGGCCAAACTCCGTAAGGTGGGGGACCAGGTGGGCCGCATGGTCCGCCGGGTTTCCAACAAACGCGGAGGGTTACGAAGTAAGGATGCCTTGCGGCTGGCAAACGCCTTCGTAACTAGTCGAATTCTCTATTCGACTCCTTATCTCCACCTACGGAAACAAGAGGAGGACGCCCTTGAGGTCATCCTTCGCAAAATTGTTAAACGTGCCCTTGACCTCCCTATCACTACTTCAAACAGCCGGCTTATGGCTCTTGGGGTGGTGAATACTTTCCGGGAGCTCCGGGAGGCGCACCTTACAAACCAGTACACGCGCTTGTCGCTAACGGAGTCGGGTCGCCGCCTTCTTGCTCGACTCCATATCCAACACACCCCTCCAATGGAAGACAGGTTTCGCATACCGGAACTGTGGAGACGTGCCCTCCACGTGCGGCCTCTTCCAGCAAACATGTCACATGAAGACCATAATGGTCGGCGCCTGGCACGAGCGGAAGCGCTAGCCCGATATTATGGCAACAAAACAGGTGTATACTACGTGGACGCCTCCGGGCCTCACCACGGGGGATGGTACACGGCCGCGGTAGTTCACAACAGCAACACAGTTAACGGCCTAACTTTCAGAGCTCGCAGTGCAACACAAGCAGAAGAGGTCGCGATTGCTCTCGCGGCCTCACATTCCAATTCAAAATACATAATCACCGACTCGCGAGGGGCCTGTCGGAACGTCGAACAAGGCTGCACTCCCTTCCTAGCCTATCGAATATATCAAAATTGCATACGGGATACGGACCCCGCACACCGTTACCTCATATGGGCCCCTGCTCATCAGGTGTTGGCAGGAAACGAGGCAGCAGACGCAGCCGCCCGCGCGCTCTCTCACCGGGCTGTTTTCTCCTCCCCATCCGATCAGGAACCCGATTTTAATCCGGTCTATACATTCAAAGATATTACAACATATTATCAAAATTGTCATCGCCTTTACCCTAGCCCATGTAAAGGCCTGAAGAAGGCGGATGAGCGGCTCCTTCTCCGCCTTCTCACCAATACTTTGCTGTGCCCGGCAGCGCTAAAACATTTTGACCCCTCCTTTAGCGGCAGCTGCCCACACTGTAGTGCAGTGTCTTCTGACACCTATCACATGGTGTGGGCCTGCCCCTCCAACCCCGCTATTCCCCCCATCCCCAACCCAACCCCGGAGGACTGGGAGGCGACCCTGCTCGGCTGCCACGACTTACAGGCCCAACAAGCCTTAGTCGGGCGCGCCCGGGCGGCGGCAACTGCCACTGGGGTCCCATACTAGGGACCTCCACCTAGTGTTTGTAAGGATCGGTCCCTTACGGGCTGATCCAAACATACCTCCAGTTCATTCGAAATAAATGTTTTCACCACCACCACCCCCCTTCCTTTACGGTGCGGTTCGGGTGTCCACCGAGATGACAGAGAATTACTGCGCCATTTCCTTTCCTCAAAAAGCGTTGCGTTCAAACGGCAAGGCATCGCGCCGAACGGGTGGTGGTGGCGTTCCGTGGACTGCCTGGCAGCGCTACAACACGCTGTCGCGTTCCACTCCCAAAGGCGAAGCTTAAGCGTCATTAATTAGCAGTTTAGTATTTAGTCATTAATCAGTAATTAGTCACTTATTAGCAATTTTTCATTAATTCGTCATCAATTACGTGTGACGTAATCCAATGGTTACGTCACCAGTGTCACGTAGGCAAAGTGGTACAAATAACCGAGGAATGAAAACGATTACAAACATGAAAGGCAAAGAGAAAGCGGATACAGCTGACGAGGCAGAGCAGAAGAGAGAGAGAGAAAAACTTTATTGTACAAGGAATTCGGGGCACGCCCCAGGGTCCCCGCACGACCCCACTGCACTCAAGTGTTTATGTTCCTAAGGTCCATAACACTGGCAGCCCGGCCGGTTGCGATGGTCTGCACGGCCGGGTCCTCCGAGCGCAGCAGGGTCTCCCAGTCCTCCCAGGTCTTGAGGTTCTCTAGGTCCCGCGGGGGAGGGTCCGCCGGGCAGAGGGAAAGGATGTGGAGGGAAGAAGCGAAGGGTTCTGGGCATAGGGCCTATGCGGGAGTGGGAAAGGAGGGATGATAATGGACTAGGGTAAGGGGCGAGGGTAGAGTATGTGTTTGTAATCTGCGCCAGAGTTTTGCGTGTCTGTTATCTAGGGAGGGGTGGGGCAGGGGGTAGAGCTGGCGTGAGGCTCTGTATGCCTGGGTCAGCTCACTGAATGAGTGCATGCGATCCTTCGTGAATCCCCGATCCGAGGCCACCTGAGCCCGGTTTAAAGAACCTCGGGCTTAAGGTTGGCGGCCTCGTTTCCGGGATTCCCGGAGAGCGCAGGCACCCATATCAGCTGGCGGGGCGGGGGTGCATCGGGCGAGTCTAGTATGCCAAAAGCAGGGACATGGACTCGGCCTCGAGAAAAATTTAGAATCGCAGTTTTAGAATCACTTAAAATGTACCGGACTTCCGTGCGGGTGATAGCAAGTGCAATGTTGGCTTCCTCTGCAGCTTCTGGGGAGGTGTCTGGAGGGAGAGGTAGTGTGAGAAGGGCGGATAAAGAGGAGTCCACCACAGCTGCTGTCGCTTCATCACCCGTGCAGGCAGCGTCCACCCATACGGCGTCCGGCTCGGGGCCGTACGCTCGATGGAGGGCCTTTGCACGTGCTCTGCGGCGCTGCTCATGGTGGGACGGGTGCATATTCCTCGGGAGCGGCCTGATGAGGAGCTCCTGGTGAAGGGGTCGTGGGATAGCGTGGAAGGTTGAGTCGTTGGCCGGTATTCTGATTGCGAGGGAGTCCAGGATATACCGACCTGTGGAGGTTTGTGTGAGCCTGATGTATTGGGCCTGTCGGTGGGCCTCCACAAGTTCCCCGATCGTGTTGTGGAGGCCCAGGCCTAGTAATCTGTCGGTGGGTGTGTTGAGGGGAAGATGAAGTGCTACCTTGAATGCCTTGCGAATCAAAGCATCCAAAGCATTTATGTCATGTTTGGATAGTTGTAAGTATGGGGTAGTGTACAGCACACGGCTGAGGACAACGGCATGAATGAGGCGACATAGGTCGCGCTCCTTCATGCCTCTGTGATGTCCCGAAACCTTTCGGATGAGGTGCGATATTGCGCCTACAACCTGCTTGAGTTTCTTGAAGGTGGTGGTGTTTTTGCCATCGTTCTGGATGTGCAGGCCCAATACACGGAGGGTGCCAACCTCAGGTACCGGGTCACCATTCAGTTCAATGACAATGGGGGAGCGGGGACAGCGGTGGTTCTTAGGACCGATGACGAGCAGTTCGGACTTCTCTGGGGAGCAAGACAGTCGGATGGTCTGTGCATAATTTTGGGTGAGTATGGCTGCTTCCTGTAAGGTGTTCTCTATGCCGCCGTCACTGCCGTGGGTGGTCCACAGGGTGATATCGTCGGCAAAAAGAGTGTGCTTCAGGTGGGGAATAGTTGCCAATTTTCGGGCGAGGGGGATGAGGGTAATGTTAAGGAGAAAGGGGGAAAGTACGGACCCTTGAGGGGTGCCGATACTCTGAAGCGTGTAGGAGGGGGAAGACAAACGGCCGAAGTGTATCTCAGCTGTGCGGTCAGTGAGCAATGCTTGAATGTAGGCACACGTGCGCACACGCACATTCAATGGGGATAGGGCAGTCATGATCGCCTGATGTTCAATGCGATCAAAAGCTTTGGAAATATCCAAAGCTATGACTGCCTTGGTATGACCTGGAAGAAGCGGGTCAAAAAGGTCGTGTGTGAGTTGCAGCATGGCGTCCTGTGCGGATAGATGGGGGCGGAATCCCACAATGCTATGCGGGTAAAGATTGTTGTCCGCCATGTGACTTGTGAGTCTCGCTAACACAACATGCTCGAGGAGCTTCCCGAGGCATGAGGTTAGCGAAATAGGGCGAAGGTTTTGGATGGTAAGTGGTTTGTTGTGTTTGGGTATGAATATTACCTTCGCGTGGCGCCACGACTGCGGGAGGCTACCCTGCCTCCAGCACTGGTTGAAGTATTTCGTAATATGGGTGATTGATCGGTCGTCCAGATTACGGAGCATGGAGTTTGCGAATTGGTCTGCACCAGGTGCGGAGTTGGCGCGGAGAATCAGGAGGGCCGCTCTGACTTCCGTCTCCGTGATGTCGGTGTCGAGTGTGGGATTTGCTTGTCCTGTGTAGTGCGGTAAAGGTGTGGGGGCGCTTGGAGAGGTGTACATGGTTTGAAGTGTGTGTAGGAGTGTGTCAGGATCGTCAATGTGTTCGTGTGTGAGGCGTGTCACGTGGTGTTTTGTCGCTGATTTGGTGTGTGTGGGGTCAATGAGGTGTCGGAGGAGTTGCCATGCGCGTTTGCCGGACAGGGTTTCTGCGATTCCGTCACATATCTGTCCCCAGTTGGATCGACAGAGCTCCTCAGAGTGCTGTTGGATTTGTGTCTGCAGCGCGGCCAGCCGCTTTTTAAGTGCCCTGTTAAGTTTGTTGCCTTTCCAGCGTTCCAGGAGGTTGTGATAAGCCTCCCAGAGGTGGGCAAGGCGTGTGTCGAGTGTAGGGGTTTCGGTTGTAGTTTCAATGTGTCGCGTGTTGTGTTGAACGTCATGCGTGAGTGATTGCACCCATGCGTCGATGTCCGCGATGGGAGTGTCTGGGATGGCGGTGCGTACAGCGCGAAAGACATCCCAGTTAATGAGTTTGTGTGTTGTATTTGCGTGACGGGGTGGTTTGTATGGGACAGTGATTTGTATAATGTAATGATCACTGCCCAGTGTGTGTTGTGTTCTGTTCCAGGTAACGCCGTGGATGCAGCGGCTCAGCGTCAGGTCCGGACTGGTGTCCATGCTGACACTGTTGCCGACCCGCGTAGGCGTCTGAAACGTGTTGAGCGCAGTGAGCTGGAGGTTCTGCAGGAGCCTCCACAGCCTGCGACCTCGATGTGTCGTGGTTGTGTATCCCCAGTCAGTATGCTGACTGTTGAAGTCCCCGCCGATGAGCAGGGGATGTTTCCCTGCTAGATGATGTAGGTCTCGCAGAAGTGATTCTAGCGAGGCCATCGGCAGGGACGGGGGGTGGTATATGTTTGCTGTAAATATAGAAGGAAGTGAATGTGTGTGATGTATAAGTTCAGTGATCACGCAGGGCGTCTCAGACGTGATGTGATGAGTTTTGTAGGTGAGGCTGCGGTGGACGAGTGTGGACGCCCAGGGTGTGTTAGTGGTATCTGAATGTGTAGATGTGTAGCTGGGGAGGGTTGCCCCGGTGTGCAGTCTCCTGTAGAAGTAGTATGTGGGGCATGGGTGTGATGGTGGGAAGAAGCTGGAGAATCGCGCGCTTTGCCCGGAAGCCGCGGCAGTTCCAGGTTAAAATGGGGAGATAATTAGTGTTCTCCCCCGCCATACTGGATGTTGGGGGGATTGAGGATGGTAGTAAGACGTGTGTCAATTGGTATGTGTTGTTCAGGAAAGGTGGCTTGTGCTTGCGGAGGTAGGATGGGGGTAGTGGAGGGTGTTTGAAGCTGGGTGAAGCGATGGGAAAGATTATTTTCCAAGAGTTCCATCATCTTGGTAAGCATAGCGTCCATGCGCTGCTCAAGTTTTTCGGTGAGGGTGGCGGCAAGGGGATTGAATTTGGCATCGAGTCGGACGTCTAGCTCTTTGAGTTTGTTGTCAAATTTGGCTTCTAGGGCTACTAATTTAGCGTCTATTTCTGGGGGTACGGGAGGGGGTGTGGCGTCTGAGGTGCGCTGCTTCTTAGCGGGAGGGGTGCTCGATGTGTCTGTGGATGATGAAGTCGGGTTAATGACAGGGGGTGCAGGTTAAGGGGGCATGGACGGAGCGGAGTGCTTAGGAGGGAGGAAAGGCGGCTTACCTCGTCACGCAAGGCCTTGAGTTCCTTGTCTCTCGGATCTGCCTGGGAGGACTGGGGTGGTGGGGGTTGACGGGTGGTTTTGCCGGAAACGCGGTCTGCCCAGGTGAGACGCGAGGCGTTCTTGCTGCTATGCTGCCGGGTTGTGGAAGGCGACCGGGAAGCCGTCGAGCTGCGTCCGCTGGCTGTTCTTGGTTGATCGCAGCGGGAAAGCCGCGATGTATCTGGAGGAGGGATAGCGTTCCTCGTGGACGCTAGTTTGCGGCCCCGTGCCTTGCAGTTCCCGGTGCCGGTCATATGAGGGCCTCCGCAGAGAATGCAGCTGGGGGTGCATGAGGGCACTTCTTCTTTGGGATGGGACTGACCGCAGCGGGGGCACTTATTTGATCTTGGCTGGACACACACATCCGCCCGGTGGCCTGGGACGCGGCAGTTCGTGCAGGCGTCTATATGCCCTCGGTACGGTGTACATCTGTGGAGGGTGCCTCCATACAGAACGGCGCGTGGGACAGGTCCAGCCCGGAAAGTTATTAGGATGGAACGCGTGGAGCCCATTCTTCGGGCGTCCACGATGAGGGCGTCTGGGTTGCCGGTGATCAGGTCTTGTAGGATCTCTGTCGGGGTCTCATTCCAGTACGCATTAGAGATGACTCCGCGTACTGCTCCGTCCGGCGGTGCTATGTAAGGTGCGATGGCGAATACCTTGCCCTGGATTGTGATGGTGGCTACTCGAACCAGAGCGAGCGCGTCATCTTTTAGGGGGGTGCTTACGGTGCAGGTATTGTTGACCGGGTGTACCCTGATTCGGGTACGCGCTGGTTCGTGAAGCTGAGACGCCGCTTGGAGGATGGCTTCCCGTAGTAGTCTGGGTGGAAGCAGGTCCAGCTGCAGCCCGCCTCTAGATCTAAAAACGACCTTGTAGTCCGCAGCAGGAAGCGGAGGCTGCTGCCGCGAACGCTGCGCAGCTGAGCGCGTTGCTTTCATGTGCGCCGACTTCTCAGGGCATGCAAGCTTGGGGGTACTGGTAGCAGAGGCTGCGGCCTCCTGGCTTTGGGTTGCTGAACGAATTTCCTTGGCGCGGGCAGCCACGCCAAGGATGTGATTCCAGTCCCTTGGGTCATAGTCGCGGGGGTTGAGAACTGCTCCCTGCAGCTGCACCTCCATGCTGGCGTTGGTGGCGGAAGCGTCCGTCGGAGTAGGCCTAACTCCCAGCGGAGCGAGGCCTAGCTCAGGCGAAGCGGTCACAGAGGGTAAGAAGGGGGGGCGTGGGTGCCCGAAAAATGGCGTAGTCGGGCCAAAAACTGATAGCGTGCGGCGCTCACCTTCACAGATCAGTGGTTGGTGAAATCTGGGCCGATGAAGCTGGCGAATGGTGAATTCCGTCGTTTTTGTGTGGAGCTGATGTGGGGTGCGTCCATACTCCACGGCCCCCTAGCGGGCCTCTCGCAGAGCAGAAGAGATTCCCCAGACACTCACAGGAAACGATTGCGTCCACATGGACCAGTGCACAGTATGTGGGGTGTAGTGTGTTGTGTTGAACACTAGACCCATTTCAAGATTTTGACTAGTACCATCTACAAGCGATGTGTTATGCCCGTAAACATTTCATGCTTACTCTACTCTCGGTTACGGGAGAGGCAATATTTTTTAGAAATGCATATGTATTAGTGGGGTTGGGAAATATTCAGTGAAATCGCGTATCTCTCTTTCGATCCAAAAATAAGGCCTTGCCCTCACAGGCAAGACCCTCCAAAAATTGTTTCCAAGAGAATTTTATTGGACCCCATGGTTACACGATAAGGGACTACAGTCCGTCAAAAAATAGAAGAGTACAGTTGGCGACTAATGTCGCTCGATTACGGAAAAGCGATCACTCAAGACACGACGGCGACTGCTGTCGCCCTGCAAACAAAAGTCATTCACTGCACGTCATAATGTCCACAGTGTCCATAATGTCCGGATGCCGCGGAGGAAGCACGCTCCCTAACTAAATAAGAAACGCGCAACACCGCGCACTGCACACACTCAATAAGCCAGGAGCCGTACGGTCACGCTGCCTCTGTCGACGGCGATGAAGCGAGTGCTCCAACGCCGAAGGAACTCTTCCTCGGGGAGCATCACTCGGTCCAGGCACGCCTGTTGGAAGAGGCGCGCCCGAACCCGCTGGAGCTGGGGGAACACGGCTCGCTGCGGTCGGCCCTGTAGAGACGCGACGCCACGCTGGCGCCACAACACAAAAGCGCCCACACAAAGGAGCAGGCGCACAAAAAAGTCGCACGGCCTAGTGCGCGCGTCGAGAGTTACAAAAAACATGCGGGACAAAAGTCTCCAAAAAGTGCGCGCCACGACGCACTCGAACATGGCGTGCTCGAGGGTCTCGGTCGCACCGCACTGGGGACACCGCGAAGAAGCAGCGATACCCCACGCGGCGATGCGGACCCCCGTCGGAAGGACACTCCAGCCTCGCAGCCAGCCGAAGTCGCGGACGTCTGGTGGTAACGTGTGTGACGTCAAGTCCCGCCACCGTACCCGCCTGCTCCGCTGTAGCTGGTCGGGTGTAGCCTCCTGAATTGCCAGGAGCTCGCAAACGCGGGAGACCTGCGTCTCAGAGACGTCGACCTCGGGCAGGGTGGCGGTGAGGGACTCGGCCGTCCGGCAGACATACCGGAAGAACCCCGGCTGCTGTTCGGCTGAAGGACCTGTGCAAGTACCAAAAAAGAGGCGCCGCGAAGTTCCGAGAAGGTAGGCGAGGAGCCCTCTCCCCGGGTAGTCGGTGGCGTTGACTAGGTTGCGGGCGCCTCGAGCAGCAAGGAGGCTGCACATAGTGCGCAGGTTGGGCAGGCTAAACCCGCCCACGCTCGTGGGAGGAGCGCGCGACCGACGGACTCCGTCTTTCCCGCCCAGAAAAAACTGCCACATAGTGTGGCCAAACGACGCGTAAAAGTGCGCGGCGGGCAAGCGACGCGGGCGATGTAAAAGAGCGGCGCGCACACGGACGATCTTATCACGAACGCGCGCTCTGACAGCGAGAGATGGAAATTCGCTGCCACTGCCAGACGTCGCTCTGCGGTCGCTCTCAGCTCGGACCACGTTTCTCGGGCCACCTCCTTTGAGGAGAGGAACACGACACCTAACACCTTTACCGCCGATACCCACTCTACGTCGCCCAGCAGGTCCGACGAAAAGGAGCCAAAGCGCAAAGCTTTGCTCTTGCTTCTGTTAAGCAGGGCACCAGACAGCTCGCTATAACTCGAGAAAAGCCGTAAACACGCTACGTAGCTGTCCTCGTCCCGCAGAAACAGGGACACGTCGTCGGCGTATGCGGAAACCTTGACCTGACCTTGACCTGGTAGGGGGAATCCGCGCACCGATTTGGACTCGCTGCTATGCGGCGCAGGAATGGGTCCAAGCATAAGACGAACAACATTGGCGACAGGGGACAGCCCTGTCTAATGCCGCTTTCTATACTAAACGGGTCGCTTAACGAGCCGTTAAAAAGCAAACGGGCTGTGAGGCCCGAATACAGCTGCTCTAAACGCTCCACGAACTCTGGCGGAAAGCCGAAAGCCCCGAGGATGCCGAATAAGTAGCGGTGCTCGACACGATCAAAGGCTTTAGCCTGATCGAGCGAGACGAAACAACCCGGGATTCCCGTTCTCGAGGTGAACGTGAACAAGTCACGCGTTAGTGCGAGAGACGAGAAAACCGAGCGTCCGGGCACACTGCAGGTCTGCGTAGGGCTTACAAGCACCGCTAAAACCTTGCTCAACCTTTTGGCCAGCAGTGACGCCACGATCTTGTAATCTGCGTCAAGCAGAGTGATCGGGCGCCACGCCTGCGGGTCAGATGGGCACCCGCCAGGCTTCAGGATGAGCACTACACGGCTCTCTCTAAAAGAATGCGGCCTCTCGCCGTCCCTGACAAAGGCGTTCACCATCTGGAGAAGGTGGGACTCCAAGACGATGTGGAACCTCGCATAGAAGCTGGTGGGTATGCCGTCAGGGCCTGGAGCTGAGGCGGTGTTCATGCCTTTCACCGTGGCGAACAGCTCGTCGGGGGTGACTGGGGCGCTAAGCTGCGCGCCTAAATCGTCCGGAACTTGTGGTAGAGTGGAGCAAAAGCTACGGAGGGCGTCCGTGAAAGGGCTGGTGGCTCGCCTTTCGGTACCAGAAGCAAAGAGCAGCGAAAAGTGGCGCGTAAATGAGTCACGGATGACAGACGCGCTGCTGCTCCTGGTCCCGTCTGGCAAAACCACCTCGTCGACGCGAACCTGCCGCGATACATCGAGGTTACCTGCCCGTACCTGGCGTAGTACGGTGGGGTCGGACACGGGTCTGCCCTGTGCTAATGCTCGGGATGCCGCACGCGATGACTGGCGTAGCAGCGTGTGATAGGGCGCCTTTAGTAAGCTTAAGTAGTCGCGCATCGCGAAGGTGAGCGGCGCGCCTCGCTGGACGGCGCGTATACGGGCGAGGGTGGTGTTAATCTCGCCCGTGATGCGTTTCCTTCGCTCCCTGCCTTCGCGAACTAAGAGCGCCTGCCACGATGCTTTTCTCTCGTCCCAAGAGATGGGACCCTCGTCGTCTCCGCCCGGGTTTCCCAGCGCGTGTTCAAGCGCTACCATGCTCGACCAATCTGTCAGCAGACATGGATCCATACGCCACGCGTCTACACGTGGGGCGCCCGCGCCGATGGCCAGTACTGCTGACAGTGGTCGATGATCGCTGATGCGTGGGGTGCCCGGGGGAAACGCGAGCACATCACACGCTACTAGACAACACTCAAGTTCGCGCGGGAACAAAAATTTGTCAATTCGACTGCCAGACATGCCCCGCTCCCAGGTGCCACCAAAACTGTCTCCGTGTAACTTAACCCACGCGTCTGTTAAACAAAACTGAATACAAATGTCCCGCAGAGACCGGGCCCCGGCGTAGGGTCACCCCTGGCCTGGACCGCGAACGTCTCGTACGGGATCCAAAACACAATTAAAATCGCCGACAAGAAAACAAGGGTAACTGTCTAACAGAAAAGTATCTAACAGATCGAAAAAACTAGAAGAAGCAGAGCGGCGGGCTGGCGCGTAAATCACCAACGCTCTGACGCGCATTCCACCCAGGAAGAAGTCGACCGCGAGGGTGCGGCCGTCGACGCCGTAGGTGCAATGCGCGCCAGAGCGGAGGGAACTGTTGACAAATACGACGCCAACACCGCACGAAACTGAACAAGTCAACGAAAAAAGGCTTCAACACAAAACCGGGATTTAAAATTGGTCACCTCGCGTGGGTAGCGTAGGTTACATTCCTGTAAAAACAGGATGTCGACACCCTGTGCGCGGGCGAAGTGCATAACCTCTCTCTGCTTATCCGGCGATCGAAATCCCTGAACATTCAGGGAGAGGAGGTGCACTAACGCCATGATGGTAAGACAGGGCGCCGACGTGATTCCTGTACAATTAAGAAGCCCCGCCATGAGCGGAGCTAGGCACCGGTTTCTTAGCCTGGGGCGGGGCAGTCCCGTCGGAACACTCCTCCGAATCCTGCCTAGCGTGCTTCCCCGCTAATTTGCCGGTGTCCATTTCCTCGACCGCCTGCGCTTGTAAATCGAGCGGCTGGCTCACGAAGGCGCTGTCGCTCGTTGCTCCCGTCGCCGTCTGTGGGGCACCGGGTGTCGTCGGGGCGCTGGCGCTGGCGGTTCGAGGCCCCTCCTCCTTCTCAGGTGGTGGGCGGCGGAGGGCACGGCGGGGGAGGCCCTGGTCGGTCGGAGTAGTGAGGGCCTGGCGCTGCTCGGGGGTCAGGTCCCCCGTCAGGCGCAGCACGGAGCCGCCCTCGGGTGAGGCGGCGTCCTCCGCGGAGGATGTGGAGGAGTCGGTGTCCCCGCTCCTCCGTCGTCCCCGGACCCGAACGGTGAAAGGGGGTCGGGGGAGAAGGCCCACGCTGTGCCGGAGACGGCCGGCGACGCCGCGGGATCGAAGCCATAGATCTCCTTGCCCTCGGCTGCCGCGTCGACAGCCGTGGTGGCCTGGCTGCCTGCAGCGGACGATTCGGCGGGGTCCTCCTCGAGGGTCTCGGCCGGGTGGTGATCGGCCTGGACGACCGGGGTGCTCTCGCCCTGGTTCGCCTGCAGGTTGTCGGCTGGGCGGGGCTCAGACGGCTCTTTCGAGTGGTCGCCTCCCGCTCCCTTGGGCGGCTCAGCTGGTGGGGGCGCGGGCTTCCTGGAGGCAGCGGCGTCCGCATAGGAGCGCGGCCGCAGGCAGTCCGCCGCCGCGTGAGATCCGCCGCAACGCCTGCAGGCCTTTGGCACCCAGCCGTATCGTGGCCGAATGCCTCGCAGCGCGAGCAGCGCGGCGTGCGGCACGTTGCGCCGACGTGGCCCTCCTGTGCGCAGCGGGAACAGATTTTGCGAACCCCGCGGTAGTCGCACATTGCGCGGTACCCCATTACTGAAATGAAGTTTGGTACCGCCTTGCGCATCTCCATCCGCACCAGCCGCTGACCGTTGTCGACGTGACGCCGGCCTTTCAGGAGCGGGTGGGTTATCTCGGGCACCTTGCCGTAGGCGCTAAGCGCCGAGGCCAACGAAGCGTCACCGACGTAG
This sequence comes from Amblyomma mixtum, assembly GCF_055824585.1. Taxonomy (NCBI): domain Eukaryota; kingdom Metazoa; phylum Arthropoda; class Arachnida; order Ixodida; family Ixodidae; genus Amblyomma; species Amblyomma mixtum. Next base: position 185,217,764 of record NC_143013.1, read on the forward strand.
AGGGGCAGCCGGAACACGGTGATGGTGACGGCGGCAGCTCCCACGCAGGTGACCGGGACCGGGACGCCTTGCACTGCAAAGGCGCCCGCCGCAAGTAACTTTTGCGCCGCCGCGGCCGAGGCCACGGCGATACAAAACTTGAAGCCCCTCTGGTGCTGGAGGGACTCCAGCATCTTGGGGCCAGCGACTTCCTCGATACCGTCGATTATATCGTCGGCCGAGGCTTCGGATTTCAACGCGAAGTTGAAACAATGCGCCTTTGGAGAAGGCGCTCGGAAGGAAGGTCCTCCGGGGGGACTGGTTGACGACATGCTGGAGCCGGGCCGGGGTCCGGGTTCAGCAGGCAGGTGGCTGGTGGGGGGTGGGGGGCCGCGGGCAGCACCTCCACCGGGTTCCTGGGACGGCAGGGGGGCGGCTGGAATTCCCGGGCAGCCGGCCGATAGCCGGGCGCCCGGGCGGCGGTCCTCCAGGGGGGCGACGCCTCCTGCTGGGGGCGGGCTGGCGGCGTCCAGGGGTCCGGTTCGCTTCGGGCTGGGTTGTGCGGCTTGACCTACAAGCACGCTACATGCCAGCGAGAACGCGTGCAAGAACGCATCACGAACGCAGGAACGAGGAACGCAGGAACGCAGTCTATTGCATATGGTCAACAACAGCCTAACCACGCGTCCACGACTAGTAGTAGTGTGTAGTAGGCTTGATCGAAACCTAGCCGCTTCTGCAAAACGTACAAAAAAAGAGCTAGTGAGCTGTCTGAACAAAAAAACATGACCCTCTAGTGCGTCGTCCTATTATAATGTAGTGGACATTGCCATATAATATGCAAAAAGGTCCTTATTGGAAAAAAAAATAACTGAAATTTTGCAGTGCATTCCTCTAGCGTTTGAGGTTTTGAACAAGTTTATTAAGTGGATGCTGTTACTGGTGGGTGAATTGTTGCTGCTCCACCTCAGCACTTTCCGTAAAGCTGTAGAAAAAGGGGGGACATGCATATCATGAAAAAAAAATGCCCAGGCTTATCTTGGTTAAGCCAAGAATGCGTTTCATATAGCTTCTCATTAGGCCGCTTCCGAGGATTATGTACCCGTCCCACCATGAGCAGCGCCGCAGAGCCCGTGCGAAGGCACTCCATCGAGCGTACGGCCCCGAGCCGGACGCCGTATGGGTGGACGCTGCCTGCACGGGTGATGAAGCGACAGCAGCTGTGGTGGACTCCTGTTTATCCGCCCTTCTCACACTACCTCTCCCTCCAGACACCTCCCCAGAAGCTGCAGAGGAAGCCAACATTGCACTTGCTATCACCCGCACGGAAGCCCGGTACATTTTAAGTGATTCTAAAACTGCGATTCTAAATTTTGCTCGAGGTCGAGTCCATGTCCCTGCTTTTGGCATACCAGACTCGCCCGATGCACCCCCGCCCCGCCATGTGGAGCTCATATGGGTTCCTGCGTACTCCGGGAATCCCGGAAACGAGGCTGCCAACCTTTTATCCCGAGGTTCTTTAAACCGGGCTCAGGTGGCCTCTGATCGGGGATTCACGAAGGAGCGCATGCACACATTCAGTGAGCTGACCCAGGCATCCAGAGCCTCACGCCAGCTCTACCCCCCCTCAACCCATGCGGAGGAGGTGGCGATCGCCCTCGCAGCCTCCCATCCCGACTCTAAATTCATCCTCACAGACTCTCGAGGAGCCTGTCGTAACTTTGAGTTCGGTTGGATCACTCCACTCGCTCACCAAATTTTGCACCGCAGTACTCGCGACGGCAATCCAACTCATCGCTCAATCATATGGGTCCCCGACCACCAAGGCATGCCAGGTAACGAAGCCGCCCATGAGGCAGCCCGCGCACTCACTCACCGGGCACCAGGCGTCCCTTGGGAGGAGCTTAACCCAGATCACAGCCCTCTCCTTTCTTTTAAAGAAATTACTGAGCACTATCGTGCCGAACACCGGCGATACCCAGTTCCTATGAAAGGACTGGGTAAAGCTGGTGAACGAATTCTCCTCAGGCTCTTTACAAACACCCTGCTGTGCCCGGCGGTTCTCAAGCACTTTAATCCTTCTTTTGACGGCCGCTGCTCATTCTGTGGGGAGGTGGCCGACACCTTCCACATGGTTTGGGCATGCAGGAAAAATCCTTCTCTCCCCCCAATCACCCCTTCCCCTACCCGAGAGGACTGGGAGGCGGCCCTACTCAGCTGCCAGGAACTATCGGCCCAGCAGGCCCTGGTTCAGCGGACTTGTGTAGCGGTCTAGACCAACGGGATCCCGGAATGAGGGACTCCGACTAGCATTGTAAGGGGTGAGACCCACTAGGGGCCTCTCCCCGAGCACCTCTCTGTACATTACCAAATAAATGCTTTTCTACTCCCCACCCCTCCCTAGATAACAGACACGCAACACTCTGGCGCAGATTACAAACACACACTCTACCCTCACCCCTTAACCTAGCCCATTATCATCCCTCCTTCCCCACTCCGGCATGCACTCTATGCCCAGAACTTTTCGCCTCTTCCCTCCACATCATTTCCCTCCGCCCGGCGGACCCTCCCCCGCGGGACCTATCCTCCGTTTCATACATCATGTGCAACGCGGTGAAGGCTACGGAAGTAGTCCGCAGAAAAAAATAAAGAGAGGTGTATCCCTCCGCGCTGTTTTGTGGCCGTGCGGTATAACGCGTCGCTCCATCTTCCTCCCTTCCAGTTACGGCGAGGTTTAGGTGTCCACCGAGATATGACAGATACATTTCCTTTCCTCAAAAACCAATTTACCGACGAGCAAGGCGTATTTGTCCGCGTTTCAGATTGGTCCAAATTGTCGTCACGCCGCTGAGCTGGACGCCATTTTCTCAAAAGTAAAAGGGAGGCGGACAGAAAGAGTAAACACGGCGGCCAGCGGGGACAGCAAACACGTGAAATGGAAAAAGACGACACACGCAAAATACAAAATCACAGATCTCGACCGATTCATTCGCAATATCATCGGTTTTTGTCACGCTGATGACAAATGTATTACCCACGAAGCCTGTCGGCAATGCATTTGTTATTTTTCGCTCACCACAAGCAACGCACTATTTTCTGTCACGGATGCAGGCTGCGCAAAAAAGAGCGCTAGCTTTGACAGCGTTGCACCTGATGTATGAAACGGAGTATAGAGAACCTCAAGACCTGGGAGGACTGGGAGACCCTGCTGCGCTCGGAGGACCCGGCCGTGCAGACCATCGCCACCGGCCGTGCTGCCAGTGTTATGGACCGTAGGAACATAAACACTTGAGTGCAGTGGGGTCGTGCGGGGACCCTGGGGCGTGCCCCGAATTCCTGTGTAGATAAAGTTCTCTCTCTCTCTTCATATTGCGCGGTCTTTTTGCGCGAGGTATTGCTTGGCGGCACTCGATTTTCTCAGCAGCTTTTCCTCCGTGACGTATGGTTGGATGGATGGATGGATAGGAGCGCCCCCTTCGAAACGGGGCGGTGGCAACCGCCACCATGCTCAGCCTTTTTCTTTATTATTTTTTTCTTTTCTTTTGTTGCTCTTTTTAGTTTTCGTTTTTTTTTTCACTCTGTTTGCAATTGTCACCAAGAATCGCCATCACCTTTACCTACGGCTTTTCATCCGGCTGTCGTGACGTCACGTCATGTGGTTTGGTGGCTGCCCGGCCGGGCCCAATGGCTGAACTGAGTTATCGCAATATGCTACGCATAAAAGGGGGTCCAGTAACCATCTTTTGCAGGGAGGAAAACTGATTAGCAAAGGAGTTACTACTCGTGGTGGACACCTGAACCGCTATGCTAAAGATTCGATGAATGACGGAGTGAGTAAAAGAAGAGCCGTAGTGGAGGGCTCCGGAGTACGCGGGTTCGAACCCGGCCCCGGAGGCCGCGTTTTGTGGAGGCGAAACGCAAAAGGCGCCCGTGTGCTGTGCAATGTCAATGGAGGGTAAACGGATACTGAACCAAACTATTGGAGCTGCTGTTTTACATGTAAACAAGTGCTTCGCTGCTAAAATTGATAAATGCGACAAGCATTTTAGCGAAAAAGGCGCATAGTACGTTTTTTTCCCGATTTATTCCCGTATCGTTGCACCTGGCGGCCGCCTCTGGTAGCTGCGACTAGCTGTCATAACACCCACCGGCGTGCTTACCGTTCCCGTAAGAGCAGGATTGCCATCGCTACTTGCGGCTTTTCCCGTTTTTAGTTTTGTGTCTACCGCTCGTCGTCTGTCTGTAGTCTGCTCACGGGGTACAGAGATATGTCAAGATGTTAATCAATGCTCTCTACTTACCATAACCGTATGCACGCTTGCGTACGCTGAATGCAGCTATTTTTTTCGGACCTTACGCCATTTCTAACATTCTTACTTTTAAAACAGAGCCGCGACGATGTTTAGACTAGTGGCCCCATCTTGTGGTTAGGAGGGGAACTATGTTAATAAACAGATGCCCCTTTTGAGCCTAAAGGGGGCAGAATCGTCACTCTGAATAAAAAAAAAATAACGCGCTGAAAATCGAACGTGCTGAAGAACGCAGTAACAACGACGAATGCAATCCGAGGCGTCATGCATCGAAGGGCGCCGCCCCATTTGTTTGTCGCTGCGATAATGCAACTTCGTAATCGCCGTCCTATGCCCACTCGTGCGTGGGTGTTATTGGTGTCATGACGTCACGCTCTTCACCTTGCGCCTGCTGGGATGGCTTGACGCGCGCTCATAAAAGATTGAAAATAAAACCATGAGCTGAAAAATATGCGCAGTGGCGACTAGATTTCTTTGTAATCACGTTCTGAGAATATATTTTCAGCGTTTTCGTTCAATTTTAGGATTTTGCTTTAGTATCCCTCTAATGGTCCCCAGAAAGTCAAAATTATTGTGCAGCCCTTCACTAGAGCACATCATTCTCTCTTCCTTCTTTCCCTCTCGCCTTCCATCCCTCAAGGCGCGGTTGAGGTGTCCACCGAGAAATGTGAGACAGATACTGCGCCATATAGCTGTCTTAAAAACCACTGAGGAGGCCACCTAGGGTTCTTTGGTTGGTTGGTTGGTTTATGGGGTTTAACGTCCCAAACCGACTAAGGCTATGAGAGACGCCGTAGTGGAGGGCTCCGGAAATTTCGACCACGTGGGGTTCTTTAACGTGCACTGACATCGCACGCACAGTACACAGGCCTCTAGAATTTCTCCTCCAAAGAAATTCAACCGCCGCGGCCGGGATCGAGCCAGCGTCTTTCGGGTCAGCAGCCGAGCACCATAACCACTGAGCCACCGCGTCGGCCCTAGTGTTCCTTAAACATCACACAGGGCACAAGCGTGTTAAGACACTCAACCAAAGACCGAACCGCGACTGAGGAGGGGGGGGGGGAGGGGGGGGGGGCGCTTGCGCAGAATTTTACTGTAGGTCAATTTCACTGTAGGTCGTGGCAGGAAAAAAATTAGTTTCGAGAAGAGGAAATGACGCAGTAACTGCGACAGCACAGAACTGCCATAGCGCAAGGCGGAAACAAAACGTGCGAGAATGCAGCGGCGGAGAGACACTTCAATGAACAAGGTTCCTAATGCTATAACTAAATGTACTACGCCGAGGGGTTGGTTGCCTGGCCGTTGCTGTAAGTTTTTAAGCATGAAGTGCTTCAGCTCCCGTTGTCGGCAGTGTGGTGACGTCACGCCGAGACCGAGAGCCAACATCCGGGCACTGAATTCCACTCATCCGGGCACTGAAACGAGAGCATCCGGGCACCGTACGAGATTTAACGAGACTCTTTAAGCCCTTCTACAGGACCGGCATACAAGCGCCGGTAGCTTCGCGCCGAAAGGGTGGTGGCGGCTTTCCTCCCTTCCTGTACGGTGCGGTTCGGATGTCCACCGAGACTGCCCCATTTCCTTTCCTCAAAAAGCCTTGCGTTCAAAGGGCAAGGCCTCTCGTCGAACGGGTGTTGGCGTTCCTCCCTTCGTGTACGGTGCGGTTCGGGTGTCCAACGAGATGACAGAGAATTACTGCGTAATTTCCTTTCCTCAAAAAGCGTCGCGTTAAAAGGGTGGTGGTGGTGGTGGTGAAAAACATTTATAATACAATAAATATTTACAGAGAGGTGATTGGGGTAGGCCCTATTGGCCCTTTCCCCTAACAATACTAGGTGGAGCCCCTATTCCGGGGCCCCATTGGCAAGCAACGCCGCCCGCGTCCGGTGAACCAAGGCCTTTTGGGTCTTTAGGTCCTGACAGCCGAGCAGGGCCGCCTCCCAGTCCTCTCTGGTGGGGTTGGGGTTGGGGGGGATAGATGGGTTTGACTGACACGCCCAAACCATGTGGAAGGTGTCAGCCACCTCCCCACAGAACTGGCACGCGCCATCAAAGGATGTATTGAAATGTTTAAGCACCGCCGGGCACAGTACAGTGTTAGTAAGAATTTTGATGAGGAGGCGCTCGTCAGCGCGATCCAGACCCTTACAAGGGGCCGGGTAGCGCCGGTGCTCCTCCTTGTAGTAATCGGTGATTTGTTTGAATGTAATGGCCAGATTGTCTGATTGGGAGTACCCTTCCAAGGACAGGGAGATAGCCCGGGGAGAGAGTGCGCGGGCGGCCTGATCGGCCTGTTCGTTTCCCTGGAGTCCCTGGTGACCGGGGGCCCAAATCAGGTTGCGTGGAGTTGGATCTTCAGATCGACAGCTATATTCCAGTATGCGCCAGGCAAGCGGGGGAGCCCAGCCCAACTCGTAGTTCCGACAGGCCCCTCGCGAGTCGGTGATGATGTGTTTCGACTTGGGAGTAGTGAGAGCAAGAGCAATGGCAATCTCCTCCGCGTGTGTTGCGCTGTAGGCTTTGAAATTGAGCCCGTTGACTGTGTTTGTGTTGTGTACGACTGCGGCCGTGTACCACACCCCGTGGTGTGGGCCGGCAACGTCCACGTAATACACATGCTGTTGGTTACCATAGTATCGCGCCAACGCTTCCGCGCGCGCCTGGCGACGACCGCTATGGTCTTCTCTGGACATGTTGCGGGGAAGGGGTCGGACCCGGAGGGCGCGTCTCCAGGGTGCTGGCACTCTCTCCCTTTCCTCAATATGGTAGTCATGTTTGATGTGTAGCCGGTCCAAGAGGCGGCGACCGGACGTGGTCTGTGCAAGACGCGTGTATTGGTTGACTAAGTGGGCCTCTCGAAGCTCCCGAAATGTGTTCACCACGCCCAAGGCCAGAAGTGGCAAGGCATCGCGCCGAACGGGTGGTGGCGTTCCGTGGACTGCCTGGCAGCGCTACAACACGCTGTCGCGTTCCACTCCTAAAGGCGAAGCTTAAGCGTCATTAATTACCAGTTAATTAATATGTAGTCATTAATTAATAATTAGTCACTAATTAGTAAATTTTTATTATTTCGTCATCAATTATGTGTAACGTAACCCAGAGATGACGTCACCAGTGTCACATAGGCAAAGTGGTTCAAATAACCGAGGAATGAAAACAAGATGAAAGGCAAACAGAAACCGGATGAGTAATTACTGCCTTATTACAAATCTACTCCACCTTGGGGGATTCCCCTAAAACATTTGACCAACACTGTTCCCACTTCGAGTAATTGATCAATTCGCTCTCGCCCTACCATAAGCTTGCCGTCCTGGTTAGCTCAATTGGTAGAGCGACTGCTCCGGTGTAGCGGTGGTCCTGGTTTCGAACCCCGGACCAGGACGAATTTTTCTTTAACTACGAAGTTTCTGAGAAAGCTGAATAGCTTTCCTTTGGAGCCGTATGGCTGCGCTCGGGTAGATGCCAATGAGTAATTGCTGCCTTATTACAAACCGGATACAGCTGACGAGGCAGGGCGGAAGAGATTCCCCGGACACTCACAGGAAACGATTGCGTCCACATGGACCAGTGCACAGTATGTGTGGTGTGGTGTTATGCCCGTAATGCAATGCAATGTGCAATGTGTTATGCAATGTATGCAATGTGTTATGTCAGTAAACATTTCATGCTTGCTCTACTCTCGGTTACAGGGGAGGCAAACATTTCATGCTTACTCTGCTCTCGATTTTTTTTTTCCGACCATTAGCTCTACTGGTCGCGTTTCGAGCTTCCGAATTATGCTGATTCCACGGATAGAATCCAAGATGGCGGCCTCCATATAGCACCGAGATTTAAGCATTACGCTCTACCTCTCACCTTTCGGGAATCAGCGTTATGCGTTATAACACATGTCGTAGCCGAGTGGTTGCCATGGTAACGGAGGTGGTTGCATAGTGGAATAAAATAACAACAGGCGGCAGTGTGATGCCAAAGTATGCCTTAAGAGAACTTTATTGAACCCTCGATCAAAATGGGACGACCGTCCCTCTACAAAAACAAAGGTACATTACGGCGACTGACGTCGCCCGGTGCTAACACACACACGCAGGGAACTTTGTCCAAAACCACAAGATGTCCAAGAAAGTTCAGAGGTTGTGGCGCACAGGAAAGCTCTAACCCGGGCTCCATTTGGTAGCGTGTTGAGTCGTCGGGCTGAGGAAAGTCTGAAGCTTCAAAGGTTGGGGAATACGAAAACAAGCAGATTTAATGGCAATAAACTAAGGCACGTATTTACATAAATTTACAACAGGAGAGCAAGGAATCAAAATTGAAGCGTTCATGACGTCGAACGACTGGATGAGCCTTTTACCCAGGGCCTAGAGCGTTCGTGCTCACTTTGGGCGCAGGTTAAATAGCCCAAGGCTCCGCCCTTTCACCAGGCGGCAATTCATCATGACATAAAAGATCGGCACCACACGTCACAGCCAACGAAGACACCTGTTGAGAGCCCACACGTGGGAACTGGCGAGGAGGAGCGTAAGTACGCATCTCTGTCGCACTGCGAGGCAACCATACTGTTGTCAGCTCGCGTCCATCGAACACAGGTGTGGCCTGATGACGCAGCCGCAGCTGCGCCGGCTTCCTCTGATTCGTTCCGGGTTTTTTTTTTTCATACGAGGGGCAACCTTTCTTTCCCTGCCGTCAGTTGCTTCTCGAAGATCATTGGCACCGAGCCGTGGGGTCATCTTGGGGGTCAAACGACCCGTCGAAATTGCCGCTACTGTTGAATCCACCACCGTTTTATCGCGGGTCTCAAGATGGGTCGTAACAAGCTCCATACGCGCGGGGGAAGCACGCCGGATGGAAAAATCGCGCACAAAAGCCCGCGCACAAACAACGCGCACAAATTACGCGCACAAACGTAAAGCGCGAACAACGCGCACAAACCTCGCGCACAAACCTCGCGCGTGAACAGAACGCGCGAACATAACGCGTGAACAGAACGCGTGAACAGAACGCGCACCACACTTAATATGGCAGGAGCCGCACCGACACACGGCCCCTGCCTGCGACGATGAAGCGGATGGACCAGCGCCGAAGGAACTGGTGCTCCTCCAGTGACACGAGGTCCACGCAGGCTTGGGCCAAGATGCGTGCACGTACCCGCTGTAAAATGGGGTACATGGCCCTCTGTACTCGTCCTTGCAGAGCCGCCACACTTCTCTGGCGCCACAGTACGAATGCCCCGACGCAAAGTAGCAGGCGTACGAAAGGATCGCGAAACCTGGAGTTGGGGCTGAGGGTCGCTCCGAACATTCGAGACATGAGGACCCAAAATGTCCTGGCTACAGAACACTCAAAGAGCGCGCGCGGCAAGGTTTCTACGAGGCCACATTGCGGACATCGGTTGGAGGGGGCCACGCCCCAAGCCGCCACGCGATCTCCCGTAAACAGGGCCCGCCAGCCCCGCAGCCAGCCTAAGTCTCGCACGTCTGTGGGAAGGGATGACGACGTCAGGTCCCGCCATCGCACCTCTCTGCTAAGCGCCAATTTCTCCTGTGGGGCTTCTTTTATGGCCAGGAGCTCGCATACCCGAGAGGCGGGAGTTGAAATAAGCTCCACCTCTGGCAGCGCTGCGGTGAGGGACCTGAGCGTTTGGCAGACTCGCTGGAAAAACCGAGGCTGCTGGAAGGCTGTCGGGCCGACACTCTGCTCGGGGAGGAAAAGGGAGCGTGACGCACCGAGTAAGTACGACAGGAGCGCCCTGCCCGGGTAGCCGACCTGGTTAGCCAGCTCGCTGTTCACCCGCAACGCAAGCACGTTGCAGAATGTGGGCAGGTGGGGAATGCTGAATCCCCCCATGTTAGTAGGAAGCCGGAGGAGCGCGCGCGCTACCGACTCCGTCTTTCCTGCCCTTTCATTGGTCCTCTCAAAAAAGAGGTAAAAAAAAACATAAAAGAAAGAGTGAGGATGCCTGAACCAGCAATGCTTTGCCAGGCTTAACGGCAATTCAGAATAAATGAAAAATAACTAAATGTTCCAAAGAAAAAAAGTTAAGCGAAAAACAGAGCATTAAAAAAAACTCAAAAGAAAAGAAAACAAAAGTCTCGTCACAATAAAAGTTAGAAGCAGGCAGATAGCCAAAGCACAGCGTGCAGTCCGCGGAATAAATAATAGAAATAAAAAAAAGAAACCTAGCCGCATAAAGTGGCCAAACGGCGCGTGAAGGTGCGGGGTGGGTGGGCGACGCGAGCGACATAATACAGTGGGGCGCACACCGACGCGCGGATGATGAATGCGCGCTCCGCGAGGGAGAGACGGAAACGCGCCGCCACTGACAACCGTTTCTCAGCGGTCTCTCTAAGCCGGGTCCACGTCTCGCGAGCCGGCTCGCCGGACGCGAGGAAATAAACCCCTAGAACCTTCACGGCTGAAACCCACTCTACGTCGCGCAACAGTTCTGAGGAGAACGCGCCAAAACTCAACGCTCTACTCTTGCCCCTGTTCAGCAGGGCGCCGGACAGCTCGATGTACACTTCAAACAGCCTCAAAAACGCTACGTAGCTATCCTCGTCCCGCAGGAACAGGGACACATCGTCGGCGTATGCCGAGACCTTAACCTGGCCGTGGACCGGCAGCGGGAAACCGCGCACGGACGGGCTCGCGGCGATGCGACGCAACAGTGGGTCGAGGCATAGAACGAAAAACATGGGCGACAAGGGCACCCCTGCCTCTGGAAACACAAAAAGGAGCGCTGATCGCTCCGTTAACGGTCAGGCGGGCCGTAAGCCCCGAGTAGAGGAGCCCGACTCTATCTACGATGGCTGATGGAAAGCTAAAAGCCTCGAGCACACCCATCAGGTACCGGTGCTCGATACGGTCAAAAGCTTTGGACTGGTCAAGCGAAACAAAGCAGCCCGGGATCCCCGCTCTCGAGGTGAATGTGAACAAGTCACGAGTAAGTGCGAGAGCGGAAAACACCGAACGGCCCGGCACGCTTGCGCTGGGCTGACCACCGAGGCCAGAATCGCGCTCAACCTGATGATGATGATAGCAACTTTTATTTCCACCGATGTAGGAGGCCCTCTACTCCCCGTGCCTGGCACGCAGGCCTAGGGGACGGGGGACGGGACCTCCGCGACTAAAGACTGGCGAAGATACATTGGCTCTTCGCGGCTTCAGCCGCCAGGCGGACAGCTCGTTTCTGGTCGGCGGGGACCTAGCTTCGCAGAAGGGCCTCCCAGGCTGCTCTACTCTTAATATTGTCCGCAGCACCCGGGGATCCGGGGCATTGCCAAATTATATGATCGAGGGTCCCCCTCGCTCCGCAGGTCTTACATTTGTCATCTTTTTTATCTTCTAACGTGGTTTGAAATAACCAGACGGGGTTAACGAAATTTCCGGCCTGTAATCGTCGCCAGGCGATGGCCTCTGTATTGGTTAAGTTTGGATCTGGTGTAGGCATTAGACGCCTGCCTAACCTGTAGTGCACGGCGATTTCCGCGTACGTTTGCAAACGTTCGTCCATCCCGTGAGGGTCGGGTGGCTCTACAGTTACCCGGAAGTAGAGATCTCGGGCTAACATGTGGGCCGCCTCGTTACCGGGGACGGATGTGTGTGCTGGGACCCAAATTAAGGTGATCTTGCGATCAATTTTGGCTGCGGACAGAATTCGAGCCGTTTCTGGCGAGACCCTGCTCTTTCCGATGTTGCAGATTGCTGTTTTGCTGTCACTAAGAATCAAACTAGCCTTGGTTCCGGCGCAAGCAAGCGCTATTGCGACCTCCTCGGCCGTATCTATGTTTCTACTTCGAATGGAGGCGGCGGCGACTGGTGCACCTCGGCCGTCGACCACTGAGGCGACCGCCGCCCCCGACCTGCCACTCGCTGCGTCCACGTAGGCAACCTCATATGCCCTGAAATTCCCGGCCCTTTTAACCAACGCCTCCGCCCTCTTCTCCCGTCTTTCCCTGTGATGTTCTGGGTGCATGTTGCGGGGGAGGGGCGGAACGATGATATTCTCGCGACATTGTGGCGGTAGGGCGACCTTGTCGCATATGCCCCTATCTACTTTTCGGCCGACACACTCTAAGATGGTCCGGCCCGTATTCGTTGTACTCAGTCTTTTGAGCTGGGAGATTCGCACCGCCTCGGCGAGTTCAATCCAAGTATTATGCACCCCCATTTGCAACAGGCGGTCTGTAGACGTGGAGATAGGTAGGCCCAGCGCCCTCTTGACGCAACGCCGAATAATTGCGTCGATCAACCTGTTCGCCAGCAGTGACGCCACGACCTTGTAGTCTGCGTTGAGTGATCGGACGCCACGCCTGCGGGTCAGATGGGCACCCGCCCGGCTTCAGAATGAGCGTGACTCGGCTCTCTCTGAAAGACTCTGAGGAAATTTGGCTATAGGTGTGTCAGCACCCCATCTGTTTCACTTTTTTCATCCGAGTTCGAATTCTCAGATGCCGCCCTTAGATAATCTTTGTTAACTTTTTGTTTTTGTTTTGGTTACCGCTTGCTCATGTGTGCTCGCTGTGAAGGTCGCTTTGATATCTTTACCTTTCCTGCCCTCCTCCTTCTTTTTTCAGTGAAACATCGCCATATAAATTCGCTGCCTGGTTTCAGTAAAATTAGTTGTGAGTTAGCGCTTTGTGTCTCGTCCTTGTCTTTTCGTGGTTTGCATGCTCTGGCGCTATTTTCTTCAAATCAAGTATGCACCAACTCGCCCAAGAAGAAGTGTTAATGAAAGACTCTGGTCGAGCTCTGTCCGTGAGAAAGCTGTTGACCATATCGAGCAGAGGACCCTCTAAAACGTAGTACAGCTTCGCATTGAAACTGACGGCGATACCGTCAGGCCCGGAGGCCGAGGCAGCATTCATTCTAGCTGCTGTGGCGCGGAGCTTGTCTGGCGTCGCCGGCGCGCAGAGCTGCTACGAGAGCTCGTCCTGTACTGCGGGGAGACCCTGGCAAAAATCGTGGAGTGCGTCGCGGAACGCGGGGTCGCCTGCCCGCTCGACACTGGATGCGAAAAGCTGGGAGACGTGGCGTGTGAGGACTTCGCGTATCTCCGTGGCGCTGCTGCTCGTGGCCCCGTTGGGCAGCGCGATCTCCGCAATGAATGCGGGCGCATCCTCGTCGAGGGCACCTGCGCGAACCTGCCGCAAGACCGAGGGATCGGCTACGGGCCTACCCTGAACGAGGGTTCGGCTGGCAGCGCGCGACGATTGCCGCAGCAGCGTCTCGTAGCGAGCCTTCAATAAATTGTAATAGTCCCGCATAGCGAATGTAAGCGGCGCGCCTCTCTTGACTATGCGGATGCGAGCTAGCGTCTCGTTGAGTTCGCGGGTGATGCGTGCTCTTCACCGGCGGCTTTCCGCGATAAGAAGTGCGCGCCACTCGCCCTTTCGCTCGTCCCACGGCACTGATGGATTAGCGCGCGCGCCCGGAGCACCCAGCGCACGCTGCAACGATGAGCGACTCGACCAATCTGTCAGTAGGCTGGCATCCATTCGCCACAAGTCTACTCGTGGGGCGCACCCGCCGAAATCCAGCACTACTGACAGCGGTCGATGGTCGGTGATTCGCGGAGTGCCCGCGGGAAACGCGAGTACCTCGCACGAATCTACATATGGCGCGAGAACGGGCGGGAGCAAAAACTTGTCGAGCCGACTGGCCGACCTCCCTTCCTCCCATGTGGCCCCGAAGTTATCGCTATGCGACGAGACCCATGCGTCGGTAAGTCGGAACTGCGCGCATAGGTCACGCAGGGAGCGCGCGCCGGCGTAAGGCCGACCCTGACCTGGGCCGCGTACATCACGTGAGGGGTCCAACACACAATCAAAGTCGCCCACTATGAAAGTGGGGTAGGAGTCTAGCATTAAGCAATCGAGCGACTCGAAAAACGACGAAGAATCGCCTCGGTGCGCCGGCGCGTACACAACCAACGCCCTCACCCGACTGCCGTTAAGCCCCGCCGCGGTGGCTTAGTGGTTACGGCGCTCGGCTGCTGGCCCGAAAGACGCGGGTTCGATCCCGGCCGCGGCTGCTGAATTTCGATGAAGGCGAAATTCCAGAGGCCCGTGTACTGTGCGATGTCAGTGCACGTTAAAGAACCCCAGGTGGTCGAAATTTCCGGAGCCCTTCACTACGGCGTCCCTCATAGTCTGAGTTGCTTTGGGACGTTAAACCCCCATAAACCAAACCTAAGCCAAACCGTCTGCCGTTAACGGAAAAATCGACGGCCAAAGTGCGACCGTCGACGCCGTACGTGCAATGTGCGCCTGAACGGAGACAACTATTGATAAATACGATACCGACACCGCATGACATTGCGTCGGAAAGCGAAAAGAATGCTGGCACGAGGAAGCGATTCTTAAAGCTGGTAACATCAAGCGCGGTGCGGAAGTTGTACTCCTGAAGGAAGAGAATGTCGACGCCCTGCGCGCGAGCGAAGTGCATCACCTCCCTCTGCTTATCCAGCGACCGAAATCCCTAAACGTTCAGGGAGAGGAGATGCTCTGTCGCCATGATGAAAAAGCAGGGCGCCGACATTCCGCCGACAAGTTTAGGGGGCCCCGCCATTGGCGGAGTCGCTCGCGCGCGCCAGCTTTTTGGGGACGGACGGATCGGCTGAGCCGTCCGAGTCCGCGGACTGCGACAATGCGTGCTTCCCCGAGACCCTACTCAAGTCCATGGGTTCTGCGGAGGGTAGAGAGTCAGTGGCATCTCTCACCGCACCCTGCGAGGCATGGTCAAAAGGTGTCGTGCACGGGTTGCGGTCGGTGGAGTCCTGGGCCTTCCCCTCCGCGGCCTCTGGGGGTGGTCGGCGCCGTGGACCTCGAGGCGGGCCAGCGGCGCTCGGCAGGTCGGTCGCTCCGGGCTGTTCGCAGGGGACGTCCCCGGTGAGGCGGAGCGTCGCGCCACGTAAGGGCGCTCCGTCGCTCTCGTCCGCTGTGGTGGAAGAGTCGTCCTCGCCAGAGGAGGACGAGTCTGACGAGCTCGTCAGGCAGATCGCCGGGAGGTCGCCGATGTACGGGAACGTGAGCGAGTCCGTCGACGCCGTGTCCGCGGTGTTCTCCGGCTGCTCCAGCGATGAGTCTGCAGGCTCTGGGCCGGCCGGGGTTTCCGACACGTGAGTGGCGGGCGTGTCGTCGTCCTGGCGTGGCGCGGTCTCCGCAGGGGGCGCCGTCGCTGGGGCAGGAACCGTGTCCTGCGGCGGTTGCGCCTCTGGCGATGCCGGCTTCTTCTGAGGGCCGCCCGAAGCGGCCGCAGGCAGTCGGCCGTGGCGTGGGCTCCGGAGCAGCGTCGGCACGCCGCCTCGCATCCGGCCGTTTCGTGCCCGAACTCGTCGCAGCGGGCGCACCGCGGCGTGCGGCACGCCGCGCCGACATGTCCGCCCTGACCACAGCGTGAGCAGACCTTTCGGACGCCCCTGTAGTCGAGCATGACGCGGTGACCCTGCACGGACATGAAGTTAGGTACCGCCTGCTTCATCTCCATCCTGACGAATCGCTGGCCGTTGCTCACGTGGCGTCACCCCTTCAACGTCGGGTGAGAGATCTCCAGCACCTTGCCGTAGGGGCTCAGTGCCGAGGCCAGCGCCGCGTCCCCGACGAACAGCGGCACCCGGAATGCCGTTACGTGGACCACGGAGGGGCCCACGCAAGAGACTGGGAGAGAGGTCCCGTTCACTGGGAACGATCCCTCCGCTAGGAGCTTTTGTGCCGCCGCAGCCCTTTCGGACCGACGATGCTTTCAATGCCGTCGACAATGTCGTCGGCCGTGGCGTTCTCGTTCATCGTGAACGTGAAGCAGTGCGCCTTGGGTGGAGGCGCCCGGAACTCCGGACCAGTAGGACCGGAAGCTGGCATGGTGGCAGCAGGGGTGGCTTGGAACAGCAGGACCAGTCCAGGAAGGGGCTTCCGGGCAGCCGGCGGGCTGCGCGGCGCCGGGACGGCGATCCTCCGGGGGGGCGGCGCCTGCAGCTGGGGGCGGGGTCCAGGGGTCCGCTTAGCTTCGGGTAGGGCCTCGCTCCTCGCAAGACCGGCAGAAATTACGCAACGATCCCAAACGAGAACATCCGGGCACCGTACGAGATTTAAGGAGACTCTCTCAGCCCTCAACAGGACCGGCATACAAGCGCCGGTAGCTTCGCGCCGAACGGGTGGTGGCGTTCCCCCCTTCCTTTACGGTGCGGTTCGGGTGTCAACCGAGATGACAGAGAATTACTGCGCCATTTCCTTTCCTCAAAAAGCGTAGCGTTCAAACGGCAAGGCATCGCGCCAAACGGGTGGTGGTGGCGTTCCGTGGACTGCCTGGCAGCGCTACAACACGCTGTCGCGTTCCACTCCTAAAGGCGAAGCTTAAGCGTCATTAATTAGCAGTTTAGTATTTAGTCATTAATCAGTAATTAGTCACTTATTAGTAATTTTTCGTCATCGGTTACGTGTGACGTAATCCAGTGGTGGCGTCACCAGTGTCACATAGGCAAAGTGGTACAAATAACCGAGGAATGAAAACGATTACAAACATGAAAGGCAAAGAGAAACCGTATATAGCTGACGAGGCAGAGCAGAAGAGATTCCCCAGACACTCAAAGGAAACGATTGCGTCCACATGGACCAGTGCACAGGATGTGTGGTGTAGTGTGGTGTGTTGAACACTAGAGAGAGAGAGAGAGAGAGAGAGAGAGAGAGAGAGAGAGAGAGAGAGAGAGAGAGAGAACTTTATTTACAGAGGAATTCGGGGCACGCCCCAGGGTCCCCGCACGACCCCACTGCACTCAAGTGTTTATGTTCCGAAGGTCCATAACACTGACCATTTCAAGATTTTGACTAGTACCATCTACAAGCAATGTGTGATGCCCAAAAACATTTCATGCTTACTCTACCCTCCGTTACGGGAGAGGCAAAGATTTTTTAGAAATGCATATGTATTAGTGGGGTTGGGAAATATTCAGTGAAATCGCTTATCTCTCTTTCGATCCAAAAATAAGGCCTTGCCCTCACAGGGAAGACCTTCCAAAAATTGTGAGATGTGCTCCGCTAAACAAGCAAAAAAACCAAGTAGCATGTATGAACAAGAAAACACGACCCTCTAGTGCGTCGTCCTACCATAGTGTAGTGGACATTGGCGTCTAATATGCAAAAAGGTCCTTATTGAAAAAAAAATAACTGAAATTTTGCAGTGCATTCCTCTAGCGTTTGAGGCTTTGAACAAGTTTATTAAGTGGATGTTGTTACTGGTGGGTGAATTGTTGCTGCTCCACCTCAGCACTTTCCGTAAAGCTATAGAAAAAGGGGGGACGTGCATATCATGAAAAAAAGGGGGTACAGTAACCATCTTTTGCAGGGAGGAAAACTGATTAGCAAAGGAGTTACTACTCTTGGTGGACACCTGAACGGCTATGTTAAAGATTCGATGAATGACGGAGTGAATGAAAAAAGAGCCGTAGTGGAGGGCTCCGGAGTACGCGGGTTCGAACCCGGCCCCGGAGGCGGCGTTTTATGGAGGCGAAACGCAAAAGGCGCCCGTGTGCTGTGCAATGTCAATGGAGGGTAAAGGGATACTGAACCAAACTATTGGAGCTGCTGTTTTACATGTAAACAAGAGCTTCGCTGCTAAAATTGATAAATGCGACAAGCATTTTAGCGAAAAAGGCGGATAGCACGTTTTGTTCACCATTTATTGCCGTATCGTTGCACCTGGCGGCCGCCTCTGGAAGCTGCGACTAGACGTCATAACACCCACTCGCGCGCTTACCGTTCCCGTAAGAGCACGATTGCCATCGCTATTTGCGGTTTTTCCAGCTTTTAGTTTTGTGTCGGCCGCTCGTCGTCTGTCTGTCGTCTGCTCACGGGGTAGAGAGATATGTCAAGATGTTAATCAATGCTCTCTACTTACCATAACCGTATGCACGCTTGCGCACGCTAAATGCCGCTATTTTTTCCGGACCTTACGCCATTTCTAACATTCTTAATTTTAAAACAGCCCCGGCGATGTTTAGACTAGTGCCCCATCTGGTGGTTAGGAGGGGATCCACGGTAATAAACTGATGCCCCTTTTGAACCTAAAGGGGGCAGAATCGTCGCTCTAAATAAAAAAAAATCTAGCAAATTTATTACTCGTACGTTTTCTTAAGGGCGACAGGAGACGAAGCGAAAGACCGGTAGGCCATTTATGGCCATCGAACGCGCTGAAGAAGGCAGTAACAACGTCGAATAATGCCGCGATAATGCAACTTCGTAATCGCCGTCCTATGCGCACTCGTGCGTGGGTGTGATGACATGACTCTCTTTACCTCGCGCCCGCCGGGATAGCTTGACGCGCGCTCATAAAACATTGAAAGTAAAACCATCAGCTGAAAAATATGCGCAGTGGCGACTAGATTTCTGTGCAATCAAATTCTGAGAATATATTTTCAGCGTTTTCGTTCAATTTTAGGATTTTGCTTTAGTATCCCTCTAATGGTCCCCAGAAAGTCAAAATTATTGTGCAGCCCTTCACTAGAGCACCTCGTTCTCTCTTCCTTCTTTCACTCTCGCCTTCCATCCCTCAAGGCGCGGTTGAGGTGTCCACCGAGGTATGTGAGACAGATGCTGCGCCATTTAGCTGTCCTAAAAACCACTCAGGAGGCCACCTAGTGTTCTTTAACCTGCACTAACATCACACAGGGCAGAAGCGTGTTAAGCGTGTTAAGTGTTAAGCGTGTTAAGACACTCAACCTAAGACCGACCCGCGACTGAGGGGGGGGGGGGGGGGTCGCTTGCGCGGAATTTCACTGTAGGTCGTGGCAGTAAAAAAATTAGTTTTGAGAACAGGAAATGACGCAGTAACTGCGACAGCACAGAGATGCCATAGCGCAAGGCGGAAACAAAACGTGCGAGAATGCAGCGGCGGCGAGACGCTCGAATGAGCCAGGTTCCTTATGCTATCACTAAATGTACTACGCCGAGGGGTTGGTTGCCTGGCCGTTGCTGTAAGTTTTTAAGAATGAAATGCCTCTAGCTCCCGTTGTCGGCAGTGTGCTGACGTCACGCCAAGACCGAGAGCCAACATCCGGGCACTGAATTCCACTCATCCGGGCACTGAAACGAGAGCATCCGGGCACCGTACGAGATTTAAAGAGACTCTCTAAGCCCTCCTACAGGACTGGCATACAAGCGCCGGTAGCTTCGCGCCGAAAGGGTGGTGGCGTTCATCCCTTCCTGTACGGTGGGGTTCGGGTGTCCACCGAGACTGCCCCATTTCCTTTCCAAAAGCCTTGCTTTCAAAGGGCAAGGCCTCCCGTGGAACGGGTGGTGGCGTTCCTCCCTTCGTGTACGGTGCGGTTCGGGTGTCCACCGAGATGACAGAGAATTACTGCGTAATTTCCTTTCCTCAAAAAGCGTCGCGTTAAAAGGGCAAGGCATCGCGCCGAACGGGTGGTGGCATTCCGTGGACTGCCTGGCAGCGCTACAACACGCTGTCGCGTTCCACTTCTAAAGGCGAAGCTTAAGCGTCATTGATTAGCAGTTAATTAGTATTTAGTCATTAATTAGTAATTAGTCACTAATTAGTAAATTATAATTATTTCGTCATGAATTATGTGTAACGTAATCCAGAGGTGACGTCACCAGTGTCACATAGGCAAAGTGGTTCAAATAACCGAGGAATGAAAGCAACGATTACAAAGATGAAAGGCAAACAGAAACCGGATACAGCTGACGAGGCACGGCGGAAGAGATTGCCCGGACACTCAAAGGAAACGATTGCGTCCACATGGACTAGTGCACAGTATGTGTGGTGTGGTGTTATGCCCGTAATGCAATGCAATGTGCAATGTGTTATGCAATGTATGCTTTTTCAAGCAGAAGCATTGATCGGCAGGTGCTACCCCACCTTGTTCCCGCCATGAACCTAAACACTTGCGATGCTGCAGTGATCCTCTCGCGGAGTTTTTTGATCTGAGGTGTCCATGACAGATTATAGACGATTACAACACCCAGGAATCGTTGAGATCGTACATATGGTACGTTGAAGGAACCTTGCGCTACTGTCTACCAGTGTTTCAAAGATTATCTACATCAAGCAATAAGTCTCTCGTTGCCGCACGGAACAACTGCCTGCGAATATGCCTTGGCCTCCCAAAGGGTTCCTCGGCATCAGGAACAGTAGCGGAGGCAGGATGTCTCCCACTAGAGGTGATTGCCGCCCAGGAAACTATGCGTACCCATCTCCGCCATGTTCTTCAAGGGAAGAAGCACTTCCTGCACCGTGTCCAACTAACTCACAGCAACTCTAGCTTTGGCCAGGCAGTGCAGCTCCTCCCCATCCCTACTATTAATCAGCCACAGAAACTACTACCTCTGGCCTTTCCTTCATGGACACTCTCTCCTCTAAAGGTGAAGACGTTTGTTCCAGGTGTGAATGCAAAGAGCCGCATGCCACAGGCAGCGCTTCTGCAAACTACTCTCGCCTATATAGGCAGCACACCCATATCTTCACCGATGGTTCAACTACTAAAGAAACCTCTTCATGTGGCCTTTATGTGCCCTCAACAGGCCATGCCCTTTCTTACCGGCTGCAGCGGAGGACATCCTCTACGACAGCTGAGCTTCACGGCATTAAGGAAGCTGTTTCTTACATCCTGCGCCGAACCACCGACCGTTGGGTTATCTTTACCGATTCGAAAGCATCTCTCCAGATCCTGGCCAACCTGCTGAAGAAAACGAATCACCAGCCAGTTTCCCTGGATATCGGATATCTACATCATTTAGCTATTGCCGCAGGCCACTGCATAACATTTCAGTGGGTACCTGCTCACTGTGGCATTCAGGCTAATGAAAAAGCAGATGAAGCGGCCCGTAAGGGCCATCAACATCGGAGATACATTAGAACTTTTTTTACGAAATCTGATGCGTCCCAGGTGGCCAAAAGTTTTGCTTCCGAAGATATGTATCGGCTTTGGAGTTTGCCGACATATCAGTACCAATTTCTTCACTCAATCGACCCACATCTTAGATCAAGACTCTCACCCAGAATTCCTCGACATCTGGAAACACTTTATCATCGACTTCGTCTTAATGCTGCATATACAAACGGCTTACGATACCGCTTTAGACAAATGGACAGTCCGCACTGTGACAACTGTGCCGCGATAGAAACTGTGGAGCATATCTTGCTTGAGTGCCCTGCATATGCTAACGAGCGTGCGTACTATGAACATTGCATGCAGAAGCTCTGCTCAGTGCCCCTTACAATGGACAAAGTTTTAGGTCCCTTAGCCTGCCTTAGGCAACAGAGACTTTCAATGACTTTTCTATTCACATATTTAAAAGACATTGGACATCTTGATAAGCTTTAAACTCACTTGCACGTCACCTTCATGCATTCTTCATGCAGTGAACTTCGTCAGCCCATTTGACGGACTATGCACTCCATCACTCCATAGGTTACATCAATTCTCGCCATTGCATCCTTAGTACCCATTTCATGGCCGCATTTTATCTTTGTTTTTTTTTTATCTCTTCCACTCTGCTCTCCTTCTGTCTTTATCTCCCAAATTCCCCTCCCTACGCAGAGTAGCATGCCAGCGATTTTTAAACGCCGGCTAAATTCTCTGCTCTTCATTAAAGAGTCTCTCTCTCTCTCTTTATGCAATGTATGCAATGTGTTATGCCCGTAAACGTTTCATGATTACTCTACTCTCGATTACGGCAGAGGCAAACATTTCATGCTTACTCTACTCTCGATTTTTGTTTTTCACAGCATTAGCTCTACTGGTCGCGTTTCGAGCTTCCGAATTATGCTGATTCCACGGATAGAATCCAAGATTGCGGCCTCCATACAGCAACGAGATTTTATTAAGCATTACGCTCTACCTCTCACCTTTCGGGAATCAGCGTTATGCGTTATAACACATGTCGTGACCCAGTGGTTGCCATGTTAATAGAGGTGGTTACATAATGGAATAAAATAATAACATGCGGCAGTGTGATGCCAAATCATGAGCACTAGAAACTTATCTCTATCGATCATGTATATACCCGGTGTGCCAGCTAAATGTAACCAAGCTTTTAAAAAAGACGAAGTGCCCTAGCCCAGTGAGACAAGGGAGACCAATTGAGGGTTGTTTCCAGTCGCGTGTACCAGTCTGCAGTATTTTTTTATTGTGCAGACGTAATTAAGTAGCAGAGACTAATTAGCTAACTTTTTAATTATTGCCTTCAGGAAGAAAGCGTCAAAGCAAGAATTGTAGATCAAATATGAAAATAACCAGTTTTCGTGTTTGCAACGAAGTACCACTAATACAGCTGCTTTTATTGGCCTTAAAAGAAAGCCCGCGAAATACAAAATGAACCATGTGATAGGCAAGCAGTATCAGCGCTCCAAGACGGCCGGTCAAGCAATGACATTCGCTTATCTTTGCAACGCTGTCACGAATCGCGTTCGGCGTTTTGCGATGATTGTGAGATATACGCGAGCAACTCACGCATTGGCGCTAGGGCGACCACTTCTTCAGCGCGTGACGGTGCAAGTTCGGCGGCACGGCCGCATGCCTATCACACCGAGGCGAGGTTTCGCGTGAAAAAGGCCTCCATACGAGCCGCGCTTCACTTCATTAGCAACGCCCGCTTACTTTCCATTACGCTTAAGCATTACCTGGCGCATATCTCGCCACCAGTGTTTTAAAGTTTAAAAATATGCTGTTGTGTGTCGGCATGTTAGTTTTGTGGCGGCAGCATGGAGTGGCTTCCTTAAATGGTCGTCCGCAAAGTGGAATGTTTCCAATGTTGCAGCGCCTCCGCACGCGCCTGTTTGAGCAAGCATGCGTGGACGCAGTGTCAATGAGCGAGGCTGAGTTTTTGCGCAAATGGTCGACATACGAGGGGGTACCCAAAAGAAACCGGACTTATTTTTGTTTGAACTTGTTTGTTCACATTTTAAGCACAGACCTTCAATCCCCTTCAAAGTATTCCCCACTTGCAATGATACGCTTGTCGAATCTTTCATTCCATTTTTAAAAATATTGTTTAAATTCATCTTTTGTGATGCTTGACAGTGCCTCCGTCGTTTTTTATGCGAAGCATACTACTTTAGCTACCACTTCAGCCCTCACCGTGGTTATGCGCCTCCAAATCACGTGATACATGACGTCACGCCACGTGACACGATGACGTCACGACAGTAGAGAAACGGGGGCCCACCTCGCGCCGTCGCTGTGGTTGTGCGCCTCCAAATCACGTGATACATGACGTCACACCACGTGACACGATGACGTCACGACAGTGGAGAAATGGGGGCCCACCTCGCGCCGTCGCTGTGGTTGTGCGCCTCCAAATCACGTGATACATGACGTCACACCACGTGACACGATGACGTCACGACAGTGGAGAAACGGGGGCCCACCTCGCGCCGTCGCTGTGGTTGTGCGCCTCCAAATTACGCGACACGATGATGCCACACCACGTGACACGATGACGTCACGACAGATCGCCGTCACGCGGTCGGAGAGGGAGAACGATGCCATCGCACAGACGCCGGAATGTCCTCGAGCAGCATTCCCGCGCATTTCGAACGCGCATTCACACTCGGTGTAGGTGAAACGCTCGCTCCACCGGGAAGGCGGACGCGGCTTCCGTGGCAAGGGGGGAACGCGGCAGCGTATCGCGTCTGTCAGACGTGTGGCGCTTCGGCTCCGTCATTTTTTGACAGGAGCCACGACTCAAGTCGTTGGACCTCATCAATTTTGCTCACTTTGGATTCGGCAAGCTGATCGGCATCCGTGGACACCAATTTCATTCAGGTGGGCCCAGTTTTTCAAATTTTAAAGCGGGTTTTCCTTGCCGCCTCCGGCGCCGACTCTAAGCCTAACGGCTGCGCCGGCGTTCGGCTGCGAGGGAGCTCCTGCTTTCAGCGAGGTGACGGAGACGCCCGTTCAACGCGGTTATGACCCGGACGCCATGTCTTGGTCGACCGTTCCCGTCACTGTGGAACCCAAATCTGCACCCGCGGACCCGATCCGCAATGAATCTCTCCTCCGTCTACTTGAGCGTCGCTCCAGACGAGAGGCCAAAATAGCGGCGGACGCCTCGGCAACCGCCGAAAATGCTACCCACCAAGCTCCCGCCTCGCAAGCGGCGAAGGACTCCGGCCGTAAGGGCCGCACCCCAGTGACCAAGTGGAGGCCCAAGCCTTTACCAAAGTTTCAAAAGAACGACTTTGTCATCGTGATCAAGCCCCGGAAATCGTTGGCCATCCGGGACGCCTTTCAACACGGCGAGCTCGGTGCCGCGTTCGGCGCTTTCCTCCGGGCGCCTCAGGCAGCCGAGTTGAGCCTCCTTTTGAGCAAGGAACAAAATTTAATCCTCGCCAGCATCCGGAACGCTCACGTCGCAGACCGTCTGCTAGGCGACTTTTCTATCAAATCGACCATAGGAGATGTGCCTCTCGCCGGCCATCTCAAAGAACACGAAGCGGACGTATGCTATGGGGTCATTACGGTGGCCAACCAAGAGACGTCTGAGTCTCTCCAACCTTGCGTGCAGTGGAGGAGCGCAACTTTACTCGATATCCGCAAATTCGGCTCCTCAAGCAAGGCTCGGCTCACTTTTGCCGGCACGGTGAGGCCTCGATACGTACACTACAACTCCGAGATTGTCACAATGCACCAATATTTGCGCACTATTCCGGCCTGCAGTTTGCGTGGAACTGTCGGCCATCGGGCGGACTCTTGTCCCAACCCAACACAAGACAAATGTGGCATGTGTGGACAGCAGGCACCAAAAAAGAGGGGGTGCGGGCCCCTCACCAGTGTACGCCAAAATGTGCCGTTTGTGGTGGTGGCCATGCCACGAACTCGCGGGACTGCAGTGCTAAATATCAGCATACCAAGGCAGCCGCCCCTAAGGGCGGGAAATCCAGCGGGACGGGCAGGCAGCCACGTCACCAAAGCAGCGATGCTTCAAAACGAGAGACGCCTACTAGCGGGAAGGACGTCAAGAGCTGTCCAGTGCAACCACCGCCTCCACACGGCGGCCAGGAGAAGCAAGCCCGCTCTCAGGACAAGAATGGCGCGGCCGGTTCCTGGGCCAGCGTCGTCAAAAATGGCAAACAGGTGAGCGGTTCAGGCAGGGTTGCATCCTCCTCCCACCCCCTTTCCCCTCCCCCTCGCTCGGCGGCTGACGCTGAGCTCCACAACCTTGTAGCTTCTCTCCGGGCACAAAACGAGATGCTACTTGCCAAAATTGAAGCCTTAGAAGCTAAAACAACGCCCCCTCCTCCTAGTACCCCCCGACGCGGACGCTATGGAGAGCGAGACGGCGGTGGCGTCGGCTCTGGAACCTTCCCTTGCCGAACTCGAAGCCCGTCTTAATGCCAAAATTGACACCCTGTTGGAAACTGCGATGGAACGCCTCATCGCTAGAGTCATGGAGGCTATCCCCTCTATGATCGCTCAACACGTCGCGACTAATACCCGCCTTTCTCGCAGAACCGGTCCTCTTAAGGACGTATCTGGTCGGCCCTCCAGATTGTCCCGCCGAGTAAATGACCTTGAAGATGACGAAGACAGCTGCCCCCTTCCAGTTGCTGAGCTGCAGCCCCTGGTATCTGGCTCGGGGGCAACCTCACTTCCACATCTCACCTCTAAATCTGATCATGGCGGGACACCACCGGTGTAGGCGCTCCCCTCTTTCCAAATCGGCTTCCCCCATTACGATTACTCAATGGAACTGTCGGGGGCTCCGGTCCCGTTCCAAGCGTGCCGACCTCCGACTTTTCCTTTCAACCTTTCAGCATTTGCCTGCCGTAGTTGCCCTCCAAGAGCCAGGGAAAGGCGCCGTACTAACAAATTATACGACGTTCCAGTAGGATCCCGCGTCTTGTCTATTAGTCCATAGAAATTATACAGCCAACCAGGTCGACTTAGACGTGCAACTTGAATACTCCTATGTAATGGTGACCCTCCTCCCACTCCGCAAACAGGACCCACCGCTACACATACTGAATGTATACTGCAATCCGAAATTGCCGAATGTATCATTTGCGGACCTCTTTAGCCGCGCACTGAGAGTTGCGGGTGGAGACCCCCTCCTGATTGTGGGCGATTTCAACGCTCCCGCTCGGATGTGGGGTTACTGCCGTGAAGAGAAGCGGGGACGCAAGTTGGCGGAGCTTGCGTCAACGCTGGGCCTCAGTCTTCACACTGACCCAGTCCACCCAACTCGTATAGGCAACTCCGTGACTAGGGATACATGTCCGGACTTGACCTTCACCCGCAACATTCAGTATGCAGACTGGGTCAACACCGAGGAAACCCTCGGCAGCGACCACTGCCTCCTGAATACTACGATTAGGACCCTTCCTTTCGCGCGACCAACAACACAAGCCCGACTCCCAGATTGGACCGAGTTCAGGCAGAATTATAACAATGTCACACCCATACATGAGCAGGGCTACCAGTCTTGGTCACAACAATTGGTCTCTGGCCTTCGCTCCTCCGAAACTCAAATTCAGCTCTCAGAGGCGGTCTCCGACGTGGACAACCACCTGCTCCATCTCTGGGAGGCCCGGCATTGCCTCGTCCGTCGGTGGCGCCGGCAGAAGCACAACCGGAAACTTAAAGCTCGCATCGCCGAGCTCACTCAACGAGCGGCTGAGTATGCGTCCCAACTCGCCGACTCCAACTGGGCGGCCCGATGCAATACGGCCGCGCGGCAAATATCCAGCCGGAACACATGGCGACTCTTTCGCGCCCTAATTGACCCAATGCAAACACGCACGGAAACTCAAAAACACCTCCAAAGAGCAATACACAGCTTTCAGGGCAACACAAATCCATTGGCGCACAAGCTCCGGGACCAGTACTTGTGCACCACCCAGGACTCCCGCGGCCGGCGTACTCTTATGCAGGTTCTGAGAACGTTGAGCTGGATCAACCGTTCCAGCTCCACGACCTGAGGGCGGCCCTGGCAAAAATGAAACGTAGCACCGCTCCGGGTCGGGACAAAATTACAGTCAAATTGTTAGCCAACCTCCCCGACCCAGCATACCTGTCTTTATTGAATTACATTAACTCTATCTGACTTGGGGAAGTGCCACTACCCATCGAGTGGAAGACCGCCCTGGTCACCTTCATTCCTAAAGCTGGCAAGGCCATCAACACGGACAACCTCCGCCCCATCTCTCTGACTTCCTGTGTGGGCAAACTCATGGAGACGATGGTACGTGACAGGTTGTCCGAGTTCATGGCATCCAAACACCTTTTCACAGACACCATGTTCGGGTTTCGCCCACACAGATCTGCACAAGATGTCCTGCTACAACTATATCGGGCTGTCCTCGACCCCGTGGAATACCCTCACAATGACAAGGTCGTACTCGCCTTGCATTTGAAGGGTGCATTCGACAACGTTACCCACGAGATCATTCTCACCCACCTCTCACAAACTAACTGCGGCAGAGATGCCTTTCAATACATTCGGCAATTTTTAACCGACAGACAATCTTACATTCGGATCCAGGATAAACATCATGGCCCTTTTCATTTAGGAACCAGGGGTACACCCCAGGGCGCGGTGCTCTCTCCCCTCTTATTCAATTTGGCTATGATGCGCCTACCGGCCCAGCTGGACGCTGTCGCCGGTGTGCAGCATGCGCTGTATGCTGATGACATCACCCTGTGGGCCACGCAGGGTTCCCTTGGAGACATTGAGGCTAACCTGCAGGAGGCGGCGACCATAGTGGACCGTTATGCTCGCCGCTGAGGCCTCCAATGCTCCACCCAAAAGTCTGAATTTGTGCACATACGCCCCTCACCAAAGTGCACAGCCAAAATTTCATTGTCTCTCGAGACAGGTCCAATCCCTGAAAATATCGAAGTCCGGGTACTGGGGATCTTTATACATCAAGACAGACGGTCAGAAACAACATTGGCCAAACTCCGTCAGGTGGGGGACCAGGTGGGCCGCTTGGTCCGCCGGGTTTCTAACAAGCGCGGGGGGTTACGATGTAAGGACGCCTTGCGGCTGGCGCATGCATTTGTAACCAGTCGAATTCTATATTCGACTCCATACCTCCACCTGCGGAAGCAAGACGAGGATTCACTCGAAGTCATCCTCCGCAAAATTATTAAGCGGGCTCTAGGCCTCCCCGTGACCACCTCCAACAAGCGCTTCCTGGGGCTAGGCATGGTGAACACATTTCGGGAGCTCCGGGAAGCCCACTTGACTAACCAATACACACGTCTTTCGAAGACATCGTCGGGTCGCCGCTTCCTTGCCCGACTACACATCCAACATACCACTCTCATGGAAGAGCGCGTACGTATTCCATCCCAGTGGAGATGCGCCCTCCACGTGCGCCCTCTTCCCGCGAACATGAACCGTGAGGACCATAATGGCCCGCGCCTGGCGCGGGCGGAAGCCCTGGCCCGCCACTATGGATCGAAACCCGGCGTATTCTACGTGGATGCCTCAGGGCCCCAACATGGGGGATGGTACACAGCCGCAGTCATCCACCAATCCAAAACAGTGAACGGCCTTACTTTCAGAGCCCGTGACATAACACGCGGAGGAGGTCGCCATTGCGTTGGCTGCATCTGATTCCAATTCAAAAACAATTATTTCCGACTCGCGAGGGGCATGTCGGAACGTCGAGCAGGGCTGGGTACCGTATCTAGCCTACCGCATTCTTCAAAACAGCGTCTACACCGGTGACTCCGCGCACCGGCGTATCGTTTGGGCTCCCGCTCACATGGGCCTTGAGGGAAATGAGGCAGCTGACGCCGCCGCCCGCGCGCTCTCTCACCGGACATTCCCCTCCGACCCTGACGATCAGGAACTCGAATTTATTCCAGCTTACACCTTCAAAGACATCATTTTACTCTATCAATCTGGCCATGGTCTTTAACCCCGCCCGTGTAAAGGTCTGTCAAAGGCGGAGGAGCGGCTTCTGCTCCGCCTGTATAATAATACTTTGCTGTGCCCGGCAGCTCTGAAACACTTCGACCCTTCTTTCTCGGGCAGCTGTCCGCACTGTGCGGAGAAGTCTTCGGACATCTACCACATGGTGTGGGCCTGCCCCTCCAACCCTGCTATCCCCTCTCACCCCAACCCAACCCGGGAGGACTGGGAGGCGACCCTGCTCGGCTGCTCTGACCTGCAGGCCCAACGGGCCTTGGTCGGGCGAGCCTGGGCGGCGGCCGATGCCACTGGGGTCCCGAACTGGGGACCTCCACCTAGTATTTGTAAGGGCTGGCCCCCACTGGGTCAGCTCATGCATAACCTCCTGTATTATACCTGTACATAAATGTTTTCCACCACCATCCGTGGCAATCCAGGCGCTCACCCAACGCGCGTCTCGGGGTAAGTCGGCGTTCCGCTGTAGCCATGCCGTTGTCTTCCCCCACGACGAAGGCTTCTAGTGGTTGTATTAAAATGACCAAGTATTCAACCAAGGAAAGCCATGTATTACCAAGCCTAGCCATCAATATGCTTCGCATCTGACTAGGCTTAACCTTAGCTAAGCCTCAGCCATTTTTCTTCACCTCAGCAACATCAGCGAAACGCTTTCCATTCACCTATTTTTTCATTCTAGGAAACAAAGAAAGTAGCACGGGGCAAGTTCGGCAGAGTATGAGGGCAGAGGAATAGGGGTCATGCCATTTTGGTCCAAAATTGTCGTAGAGACCGGGCTGTGTGAACTGGGGCATTGCCATGATGGAAAAAACAGTCACCCGTCCGCCACAAATCTGGCCGCTTCCACCGTACACTGTTGCCCAATCTTTTCAAAACATCCAAGTAGAAAGCCTGGCTAACTCTCACACCCTGCGGAACAAATTCTCAATGGACGACTTCTCTCACGTCGAAAAAACAAATCAGCATTGTTTTGAGGTTTGGTTTCACCTGACGAGCTTTCTTGAGGCGAGGTGAATTTGAAGTTTTCCATTGGCATGATTGTTGTTTTGATTCAGGATTCGATTCAGGAACACTTGAGTTGTCCCCATAGCATCGTCCTTGTACGTCTTTCTTAATATTTCAAGAGTTTCCATTCAACTTTCTCCGAGCAAAAATCAGAATTTCACCGGCGCATGCTGTTTATGAAAATCAGCTATTGCAAGTTGCAGACACCAGTTTTATGAGTTTTATGTGCGTCTACTAACTGCGATGCGAGTGCCAGCCAGTGTGGTGTGTGTGTGAAACTCATCACCCGTGACATCACCGTGAAACTCATTGTATTATGCCATCATCAGCCTTCATTCGCACTTTCCTTTTCCTCCTCTTCCCTTTCCCCTGTGTGGAGTAGCAGGCCAGGGCCATGTTACCACCGGCCGACCTCTCCACCTTTCCCTCATTAAAATTCCTTTCTCTCTCTCTCTCAGCTATTGCAAAAACGACATTCACACAAAACAGTCGTCACTCTAAAACTCTGCCTAAACTAGTCTGACCTCCTGCAACGACGGCACTCGGCTTACTGACTCTAGAATGTTCGTTCTATGCGCTCCTAGTGGCAAAACGCGGTACCACAGAAGCTTTTCCGACCAAAAAATTTAGTCCGGTTTCTTCTGGGTACCCCCTCGTATTTCATAGTCCTGCGCGGCGGTCGAGTGTCGGCCTCATTACTGCCCTACTGACGGTGCCCAGTGCTGTGTCACTGCGCATGTGCTTGAAAGATCAGAGCATTGAGTTCAGCGGTTTTGTATTTTTTATGTTAACACAGAACAAAATAAACTTCTCTTTCCACGCCCGAGCTCGTTCAGAACCAGTGAAGTTTTTTTCGGCGCTGGCTTCCAGAGAAGTTTCGACAAGTGCAGGCGGGCCCCGGATCCACTACGACCCGGAGGATCCGCAACCAGCCTCCCAGCCAAAGGTGCCGTACCTTTGCCGGTGCTCGGGCAACCTCGTGACCTTCGTGAAAGCAGCAGCCCAGTAGGCCGCCCGTGACGTCATGGGAGGCCCTGGACCTGCTGCCCCTCCGGTGTTCCGTGCGCCACCCCCAAAGGCGCACTGTTTCCAATTCACTGTTACTTCCGACGCGACAGCTGACGACATCGTCGACGGCATCGAGTTGGTTGTCGGCCCGAAGGGGTTAGAGAGCCTCCAGCACCATGGAGGCATGAAGTTCTGCGTCGCCTTGGCCTCGGCTGCGGCGGTGGAGAAGATGCTAGTGGAAGGCGCCTTCAACGTGAACGGCACTTCCGTCCCAGTAGCCTGTGTGGGTCCCGCCGTGGTCCACGTGACGGCTTTTCGTGTGCCGCTGTTCGTGGGAGACGCGGCGCTGGCGGCGGCACTGAGCTCCTACGGCAAGGTGCTTGACATCACCCATCCCGTCCTCAAGGGCCGTCGTCACGTCGGCAACGGGACGCGCGTGGTCTGGATCGAGATGAAGCAGGCGGTGCCGAACTTCCTGACCGTCCAGGGCCACCGCGTCATGTTTGACTACCGAGGCGTCCGTATGGTGTGTTCCCGCTGTGGGCAGGGCGGCCACATCGGCGCGGCGTGTCGAACGCCGCGGTGCGCTCGCTGCGAGGTGTTCGGCCACGACACGGCCGGAAGCGGAGCGGCTTGCAGGCGCTGCGGTGGAAGCCACGCCACAGCGGACTGCCTGCGGGCACAGTCGTATGCGGCGGCCGCCGCCTCGAGGAACGACCCGAGCAAGGACAACGTGGCCGCGGAAACGGAGCACACCAACCGTCCGGACGCCGGTTGCCGACGCGGACCCAACGAGCAGCCTCCCGAGGGAGCCTGAGCCCGCCCCCGCGACGGAGGTGCACGGGAAGGAGCAGCACCACGAGGGTCACCTTCAAACGAAGTGGAGCCGTTCGCTGCAGTTTTTGCCGAACCCTTGGCGCCGCTTCCCGGCACGGACACCTACGACACCGTGAGCAGCAGCGACGAGTCGAGCGTGACGTCGGGCGACCTGGAGGAGGTACCGGAGAAAAGCACGCCGCTTCGCCCGACAGGCGACTTGACGTGCGGGCAGGTGTCAGGGCCGACGACTCCTCGAGGTGCGGACGACGCGCGCTTCCCGTCACCAGCCAGCCACACCCTCCCGTCAGCGACCCCGGCGTCGGCATCGGCTTCAGCTGCGAGCGTCGCCAAGACCACGCAGCAACCGGTGAGCGAGGCCGCAAGCGCCGACGACCACGAAAGAATGGACTTTTCCAGACCAGACTACAAACGTGCCCACCCTTAATCATCGGAATCCGCAGGGCCCGTTAACGGACGTTGTAGCAAAAAAGTGCCGCGCGCTTCAAGCGCCGCCCATGGCAACCCTCTTTAGGTTGCACGTTATGCCGTCGGTGCTCTTGGCAGTCATGGCGGTTGTGCATCTCCTCTCCCTGAATGTTGGGGGATTTCAATCCGTAGACAGAGAGACAGAGGTGATGCACTTTGCCAGGGCTAGGGGCGTCGACATCCTGTTTTTACAAGAATGCAATTTTCGTACTTCACTTGATGTGCTTAATTTCACCACCCGGTTTTCTGTTAGTGCTTATTTTTCGTTGACCGATTCTCACATGTGCGGTGTTGGTGTCGTTTTTGTAAACCCCTGTCTGCGCGCGGGTGCTCATTGCACTTTCGGGCTGGATGGCCGCACTCTTGCGGTCGATTTCACACTAAACCAGCGGCGGGTACGTGCGTTGGTTGTATACGCGCCAGCACGGCCGTCTAGTAGTTCTGATCTTTTTGAGCGCCTCTACTCATTCCTCCTTGATCGTTACCTCACTTTCATCGTCGGTGACTTCAATTGTGTTCTTAACATTGACCGTGACGTCCGCGGACAGGGTCACGGTCGCCGTTTTTCCGGTGCCCCCGCGCTCCGCGATTTCGTGACTCAGTTCCGCTTGTCTGACGAGTGGGTTCAGCTTCACGGGGATGCCTTTGGAGCGACGTGGGAGAGAGCACAGTCAGCCACTTGGATAGAGAGAGAGAGAGAGAAAAACTTTAATTTAACTGGAATTCGGGGCACGCCCCAGGGTCCCCGCACGACCCCACTGCACTCAAGTGTTTATGTTCCTAAGGTTCATAACACTGGCAGCACGGGCGGTGGCGATGGTCTGCACGGCCGGGTCCTCCGAGCGCAGCAGGGTCTCGCAGTCCTCCCAGGTCTTGAGGTTCTCTAGGTCCCGCGGGGGAGGGTCCGCCGGGCAGAGCGAAAGGATGTGGAGGGAAGAAGCGAAGGGTTCTGGGCATAGGGCGCAAGCAGGAGTGGGGAAGGAGGGATGATAGTGGGTTAGGGTAAGGGGCGAGGGGAGAGTATGTGTTTGTAATCTGCGCAGAAGTGTTGCGTGTCTGTTATCTAGGGAGGGGTGGGGCGGGGGGTAGAGCTGGCGAGAGGCTCTGTATGCCTGGGTCAGCTCACTGAATGAGTGCATGCGATCCTTCGCGAATCCTCGATCCGTGGCCACCTGAGCCCGGTTTAAAGCACCTCGGGCTAAAAGGTTGGCGGCCTTGTTTCCGGGATACCCGGAGTGCGCAGGCACCCATATCAGCTCCACTTGGCGGGGCGGGGGTGCATCGGGCGAGTCCAGTATGTCAAAAGCAGGGACATGAACTCGGCGTCGAGCAAAACTTAGAATCGCAGTTTTAGAGTCAGTTAAAATATACCGGGCTTCCGTGCGGGTTATAGCAAGTGCAATGGCGGCTTCCTCTGCAGCCTCTGGGGACGTGTCTGGAGGGAGAGGTAGTGTGAGGAGGGTGGATGAAGAGGAGTCCACCGCAGCTGCTGTCGCTTCATCACACGTGCAGGCAGCGTCCACCCATACGGCGTCCGGCTCGGGGCCGTACGCTCGATGGAGTGCCTTCGCATGGGCTCTGCGGCGCTGCTCATGGTGGGACGGGTGCGTATTCCACGGGAGCGGCCTGATGAGAAGCTCTCGGTGAAGGAATCGTGGGATGGCGAGGAGGGTTGGGTCGTTCGCCGGTATTTTGATTCGCAGGGAGTCCAGGATATGCCGACCTGTGGAAGTTTTTGTGAGTCTGATGTATTGGGCCTGTCGGTGGGCCTCCACCAGTTCCCCGATCGTGTTGTGGAGGCCCAGGCCTAGTAATCTGTATGTGGGTGTGTTGAGGGGAAGATGAAGTGCTACCTTGAATGCCTTGCGAATCAAAGCATCCAAAGCGTTTATGTCATGTTTGGATAGTTGTCAGTATGGGGTAGTGTACTGTACACGGCTGAGGACAAAGGCATGAATGAGGCGACATAGGTCGCGCTCCTTCATGCCTCTGTGATGTCCCGAAACCCTGCGGATGAGGTGCGATATCGCGCCTGCAACCTGCTTGAGTTTCTTGAGGGTAGTGGTGTTTTTGCCATCGTTCTGGATGTGCAGGCCCAATACGCGGAGGGTGCCAACCTCAGGTACCGGGTAACCATTCAATTCAATGGCAATGGGGGAGCGGGGACAGCGGCGGTTCTTAGGCCGGATGAGGAGCAGTTCGGACTTCTCTGGGGAGCAAGACAGTCCGATGGTCCGTGCGTAATTTTGGGTGAGGGTGGCTGCTTCCTGTAAGGGGTTCTCTATGTCGCCGTCACTGCCGTGGGTGGTCCACAGGGTGATATCGTCGGCGTAAAGAGTGTGCTTAAGGTGGGGAATAGTTGCCAATTTCCGGGCGTGGGGTATGAGGGTAATGTTAAAGAGAAAGGGGGAAAGGACAGACCCTTGAGGGGTGCTGATACTCTGAAGTGTGTAGGAGGGGTAAGACAGATGGCCGAAGTGTATCTCAGCCGTGCGGTCAGTCAGGAATGCTTGAATGTAGGCGTACGTGCGCACACCCACATTCAATGGGGATATAGCAGTCATGATCGCCTGATGTTCAATGCGATCAAAAGCTTTGGAGAGATCCAAAGCTAAGACTGCCTTGGTGTGACCTGGAAGAAGCGGGTCAAAAAGGTCGTGCGTGAGTTGCAGCATGGCATCCTGAGCGGATAGATGAGGGCGGAATCCCACCATGCTATGCGGGTAGAGATTGTTGTCCGCCATGTGACTTGTGTCTCGCCAAGACAACATGCTGGAGGAGCTTCCCGAGGCATGAGGTTAGCGAAATCGGGCGAAGGTTTTGAATGGTGAGTGGTTTGTTGGGTTTTGGTGTAAATATTACCTTCGTGTGGCGCCAGGACTGCGGGAGGTTACCCTCCCTCCAGCACTGGTTGAAGTATTTCGTAATGTGGACGATCGATCGGTCATCCATATTACGGAGCATGGAGTTTGTGATTTGGTCTGCACCAGGTGCGGAGTTGGCGCGGTGAATCAGGAGGGCCGCTCTTACTTCCGTCTCCGTGATGTCGGTGTCGAGTTTGGGATTTGGTTGTCCTGTGTAGTGGGATAGAGGTGTGGGGCCCCCTGGAGATGTGTACATGGTTTGAAGTGTGTCTAAAAGGGTGTCAGGATCGTCAATGTGTTCATGTGTGAGGCGTGTCACGTGGTGCTGTGCTGCTGATTTGGTGCGTGTGGGGTCAATGAGGTGTCGGAGGAGTTGCCATGCACGTTTGCTGGACAGGTTTCCGGCGATGCCGTCAGATATCTGTCCCCAGTTGGATCGAGAGAGCTCCTCAGAGTGCTGTTGGATTTGTGTCTGCAGCGCGGCCAGCCGCTTTTTAAGCGTTCTGTTGTGTTTGTTGCCTTTCCAGCGTTCCAGGATGCTGTGATAAGCCTCCCAGAGGTGGACTAGGCGTTTGTCAAGGGTCGGTGTTTCGGTTGTAGTTTCCATGTGGCGCGTGTTATGGCGAACGTCATGCTTGAGTGATTGCACCAATGCATCGATGTCTGCGATGGGAGTGTCTGGGAGGGCGGTGCGTGCAGCGTGAAAGGCATCCAAGTTAATGAGTTCGTGTGTAATATTTGCGTGACGGGGTGGTTTGTATGGGACAGTGATTTGTATAATGTAATGATCACTGCCCAGTGTATGTTGTGTTCTGTTCCAGGTAACGCCGCGGATACAGCGGCTCAGCGTCAGGTCCGGACTGGTGTCCATGCTGACACTGTTGCCGATCCGCGTAGGCGTCTGAAACGTGTTGTGCACAGTGAGTTGGAGGTTCTGCAGGAGCAGCCAGAGCCTGCGACCTTGATGTGTCGTGGTTGTGTATCCCCAGTCAGTATGCTGACTGTTGAAGTCCCCACCGATGAATAGGGGATGTTTCCCTGCTAGATGGTGTAGCTTTCGCAGAAGTGATTCTAGCGGGGCCATCGGCAGGGACGGGGGGTGGTATATGTTTGCTATAAATATAGAAGGAAGTGAATGTGTGTGATGTATAAGTTCCGTGATCACGCAGGGCGTCTCAGACGTAATGTGATAAGTTTTGTAGGTGAGGCTGCGGTGGATGAGTGTGGACGCCCTGGGTGGACGCCCACCAGAGCTCGCTTCGTTTGTCGTCAGCTGCGAGGTTCTCGCGTTCCCTGCTGGCGCCCGAGCCCTTAAGCGCGGTGGTGCTGCTTGTGTCACTGATGCGTTGTTAGGATGTTAGGCTTCGCTTCTACGAGTGAAACGCGACAGCGTCTTGCCACGCTGCCAGGGAGTCCACAGAACGCCATCATCCGCTCGGTTGTACGCCTTGCTCGTCGGTAAATTGGTTTTTGAGGAAAGGAAATGTATCTGTCTCGCATATCTGGGTAGACACCTAAACCTGGCCATAACGTAAGATGGGAGTGAACGAAGACACCGTATTCACTAGAGGCGCCTTTGTTCATTCTAAACCATCGAGCTGGCATGGCGGAGTGGTCAGCATGCTCGTCTCGCACTCAGGAGACCGGGGTTCGATTCCCGAACTCGACCAATTTCCTACCCGGTTTTATTTATATATCTGGCCTGACTAGAATAACCAACGCTCGGCAGCAACAAAAGGCGCGTGGCCCTAAGAGTGGACAGAGAGAGAGGCGGTGGCGACCGCACTTAGAAAGGAAAGCACCCTTGCCAAAAGCCGGCCCTCGGATAGGGTGCATCTGAATCGTGCTCGGGCGGCCCCGCTTCTCAGGCATATGAAACGTGGAGATGTAATGGGAGGCGGTTCGCAGCCTTCGGGCTGCGGCCGTGTATCCGTTTTTTCAGCCAGCGTCCGTTCCGGCGGACGCAGTTGTTGCGACGCGCGTCTTTTCTCTCTCTTTTTCTTTTTCCTCTATCTTTCTAATCTCTTCTATCTGCACGTGGCAGCGGTGGTGGCTCGGCTTGAGCCAGTTGGCAGGCCCGTGCACATTTCCTTTTCATCCTTCTCTCAGTCGCAACCAACCAACCGACCGACCGACCGACCGACCGACCGACCGACCGACCGGTTTGGTTGGTTTGGTAACCAAACCAAACCAAACCAAACCAAACCAAACCAAACCAAACCAAACCAAACCAACCAACCAACCGACCGACCGACCGACCGACCGACCGACCGACCGACCGACCGACCGACCGACCGACCGACCGACCGACCGACAGACCGACCGACAGACCGACCGACCGACCGACCGACCGACCGACCGACCGACCGACCGACCGACCGACCGACCGACCGACCGACCGACCGACCGACCGACCGACCGACCGACCGACCGACCGACCGACCGACCGACCGACCGACCGACCGACCGACCGACCGACCGACCGACCGACCGACCGACCGACCGACCGACCGACCGACCGACCGACCGACCGACCGACCGACCGACCGACCGACCGACCGACCGACCGACCGACCGACCGACCGACCGACCGACCGACCGACCGACCGACCGACCGACCGACCGACCGACCGACCGACCGACCGACCGACCGACCGACCGACCGACCGACCGACCGACCGACCGACCGACCGACCGACCGACCGACCGACCGACCGACCGACCGACCGACCGACCGACCGACCGACCGACCGACCGACCGACCGACCGACCGACCGACCGACCGACCGACCGACCGACCGACCGACCGACCGACCGACCGACCGACCGACCGACCGACCGACCGACCGACCGACCGACCGACCGACCGACCGACCGACCGACCGACCGACCGACCGACCGACCGACCGACCGACCGACCGACCGACCGACCGACCGACCGACCGACCGACCGACCGACCGACCGACCGACCGACCGACCGACCGACCGACCGACCGACCGACCGACCGACCGACCGACCGACCGACCGACCGACCGACCGACCGACCGACCGACCGACCGACCGACCGACCGACCGACCGACCGACCGACCGACCGACCGACCGACCGACCGACCGACCGACCGACCGACCGACCGACCGACCGACCGACCGACCGACCGACCGACCGACCGACCGACCGACCGACCGACCGACCGACCGACCGACCGACCGACCGACCGACCGACCGACCGACCGACCGACCGACCGACCGACCGACCGACCGACCGACCGACCGACCGACCGACCGACCGACCGACCGACCGACCGACCGACCGACCGACCGACCGACCGACCGACCGACCGACCGACCGACCGACCGACCGACCGACCGACCGACCGACCGACCGACCGACCGACCGACCGACCGACCGACCGACCGACCGACCGACCGACCGACCGACCGACCGACCGACCGACCGACCGACCGACCGACCGACCGACCGACCGACCGACCGACCGACCGACCGACCGACCGACCGACCGACCGACCGACCGACCGACCGACCGACCGACCGACCGACCGACCGACCGACCGACCGACCGACCGACCGACCGACCGACCGACCGACCGACCGACCGACCGACCGACCGACCGACCGACCGACCGACCGACCGACCGACCGACCGACCGACCGACCGACCGACCGACCGACCGACCGACCGACCGACCGACCGACCGACCGACCGACCGACCGACCGACCGACCGACCGACCGACCGACCGACCGACCGACCGACCGACCGACCGACCGACCGACCGACCGACCGACCGACCGACCGACCGACCGACCGACCGACCGACCGACCGACCGACCGACCGACCGACCGACCGACCGACCGACCGACCGACCGACCGACCGACCGACCGACCGACCGACCGACCGACCGACCGACCGACCGACCGACCGACCGACCGACCGACCGACCGACCGACCGACCGACCGACCGACCGACCGACCGACCGACCGACCGACCGACCGACCGACCGACCGACCGACCGACCGACCGACCGACCGACCGACCGACCGACCGACCGACCGACCGACCGACCGACCGACCAAACCGACCGACCGACCGACCAAACCAACCAACCAACCAACCAACCAACCAACCAACCAACCAACCAACCAACCAACCAAACCAACCAACCAACCAACCAACCAACCAACCAACCTTCTCCAGGATTATTTATATATCTCGCCTGACTTGAAGGGTTAATGACGCTAATTGGGTAATTAGGCAATGAACTAAACACAGTCCTACTTACATGGAACATCACTATACGACTCATTTAATTGGTTGCATGGGTACTAGCCAAATTACAATTGGCCCCATTTGAAATTCGCGCACTGTGACGTCACGACTGTTTCGACCAACTGAAAAGCGGTTTGGTTTATGGTTTGGTTTGGTTTATGGGGCTTAACGTCCCAAAGCGACTCAGGTTATGAGGGACGCCGTTGTGAAGGGCACCGGAAATTTCGACCACCTGGGGTTCTTTAACGTGCACTGACATCGCATAGTACACGTGCCTCTAGAATTTCTCCTCCAAAGAAATTCTAGCCGCCGCAGCCGGGATCGAATCCGCGTCTTTCGGGTCAGCAGCCGAGCACCATAGCCACTGAGCCACCGCGGCGGCAACTGAAAAGCGTGCCATTTCTGTCGACAACTCTTGCTTACAACGGTCAGGCATTAAAGGCTTCCGCCTTAATATGCACCATCTAGC
This sequence comes from Amblyomma mixtum, assembly GCF_055824585.1. Taxonomy (NCBI): domain Eukaryota; kingdom Metazoa; phylum Arthropoda; class Arachnida; order Ixodida; family Ixodidae; genus Amblyomma; species Amblyomma mixtum. Next base: position 185,257,880 of record NC_143013.1, read on the forward strand.
GATCGAAGAAACATTGCGTAAGGGGGTCACACACCCGAACGGACGCTCTGCGCGCGTATTCCGCACGAGCTCCCGCCTTGAGACCAATTTTCGGAGGAACGCGCTGTGCGTTGGACTTGCTTTTTATGGGAACGTCTGCAGGAAGTTGCCCTGTACCTGTGGACACCATATTTTGGCAAGTGTTCCCCCCCTTTGGGTTTTTTTCACGATTCGTACTCGACCACGGTGCGGCAAAATTAGGCCTAATCTTTATGCCGAGCCGACGCCTGCGGCGCCGGGCTCCAGGGCCGTGCCTTGTGGTTGGAGGCCTTTGCGAGGCTGAAGATGATGGAGTCTCCGTTGCGGGAGAATCTATAACGCCCGATGTGTTCGAGGCGGGAGAATGAGCCTGGGTTTTGAAGGATCAAGATCGCTTCAAAAAGTCTGTGTGCGGGGACCATTCCGAGAGTAGGCCTACCGAGAAACAGGCGCGCAGCGACGGGCGCCAGTCGCACGGAACAGCCCAAGCCAAGCGGGGGAAAGCGCCGGTGTGGAAGAAACAGGGGCCGTTTCTGAAGATGCCAGCCAACGACTTCAAGGTTGTGTGCCGGCCCAAGAATTGGGACTTGAGCATAGTGACGCCGAGGGAGCTCGGATATGCCCTGAGAGCGGCAGCGGAGCTGGCGAACGCGACTGCGGTGGAAGAAGACCTGGTGCGGGTCAATGAGACAAACAACACGATGACGGTCAGCGCGCCGTGTATGAATCGTAGTGGGGCATATGCGAATGTAAAGACGCTCAAGCTGGGCGGTCGTGACCTTGAGGTTTCGGCGTACGTGGCGGCGCCGGAGAACTCTGTGCGCGGAGTAATTTACAATGCGTGCAACGGATGCTCACTGTCAGTAGTTCGCGCAGGATTCTTGAAGAGGAACGAAGACATGGAAATTTTGGATGGGCAAGTCAAAGGCGATTCAGGTCACGTTCGGGGGGAAGCACGTTCCCCGGCAAGTTGTTTATTGGAACTGTCTGTACGCTGTGATCCCGTATAGAGAGTTAGTCGAGACCTGCTATAACTGCAGACGAGTGGGACATCGGGCGTACGTTTGCTATCGTCCGAAGACTAATCTGTGTCGCCGCTGCGGGAAAGAACATCCTGCACCACCGGAGCGAGAGTCGCTGACCTGCACGCCGGACTGCATCGTGTGCCATGGGGCGCACAGCACGTGAAGTCGGAACTGCAAGTTTCGCCTAGCCCGTCAGCAGCCGACGGATCTGGACGCCCTTGAGGTCATCCTTCGCAAAATTGTTAAACGTGCCCTTGACCTCCCCATCACTACTTCAAACAGCCGGCTTATGGCCCTTGGGGTGGTGAATACTTTCCGGGAGCTCCGGGAGGAGGAGGAGGAAAACTTTTATTCCTATTTACAGTGAGAGGTCGATGGGGCGAGCCGGAAGGGCCCGCCCCTTACAAACACTAGGAGGGATCCCTGTAGCTTCCGCAGCGGCCCGGGCTCTAGCTACCAATGCCTGTTGGGCATGGAGTTCGGAGCAGCCGCGCAGGGCAGCTTCCCAGTCGTCTAGAGTGGGGTGGAGGTGGGGTGGGTAGGCAGGATTGGAAGGGCATGCTCACACCATGTGGTAGGTGTCCGAAAACTCCTCCTCACAGTGCGGGCATGCGCCCGAGAAAGAAGAATTGAAGTGCTTAAGTACTGCCGGGCACAGTACAGTATTGGTATAGAGGCGGAGAAGCCAGCGCTCCTCCACCCTGGTGAGGCCTTTACAGGGAGGCGGATAGAGACCATGAAAATTTTGATGAAGAGAGGTGATCTCTTTAAAGGTGATGGCCGGATTGAAATTGAATTCCGGATCAGGCTGCGGATGAGGCGACGCCCGGTGAGTAAGCGCGCGGGCGGCAGAGTCGGCTGCCTCGTTCCCCTTAAGACCCGCATGAGCCGGAGCCCACACGATGGTACGATGGGTCGGAAACCCTTTGTATTCGTATGCGTGGAGAATTTTGAAAGCACGGTCTGGAATATACCCTTGCTCAATATTGCGGCAGGCGCCCCTGGAGTCCGTAATAATGACTCGGGACTCTGGATCTGCGGCGGCCAGTGCAATGGCAATCTCTTCCGCAAATGTAATGTTTGGGGCACGGAAAGTAAGGCCCTGAACTGTAGTGGTTTGGTGGATGACAGCCGCCGTGTACCAACCCCCGTGGTGTGGGCCGGCCGCATCCACATAGAAGACACCTGGCTTATGGCCATATTGTTGAGAAATAGCCTCCGCCCGCGCGAGACGGCGACCATCATGGGTGTCTGCAGTCATGTTCTTCGGAAGGGGTCGCACCTGGAGTGCAAAGCGCCAGGCTTCAGGGATGCGGACCCGTTCTTCTGTATGTGTTGCGTAGGATATGTGTAAGCGGGTCAGAAGGCGGCTCCCCTCAGGTGTTTTGCTTAGGCGCAAGTATTGATTGTTAAGATGAGCTTCTCGTAACTCCCCAAAGGTGTTGGTTATCCCCAGACCGAGGAGACGCTTGTTGGACGTCGTTATGGGGAGGTCGAGCGCTCTCTTATAAATCTTGCGGAGAACTACTTCTAAGGCATTCTCATCGCATTTGCGTAGGTGCAGGTAGGGAGCCGGATATAAAATCCGGCTGGTCACGAATGCATTGGCCAGCCGAAGGGCATCTTTGCATCGTAGTCCACCCCTTTTATTGGACACCCGGCGGAGCATCCGACCCACCTGGTTTCCCACCTTACGTAGCTTGTTTAGGGTAGTGTCTATCTTGCGCCTATGATGAATGAAAAGCCCCAGTACCCGGATCTCCTCGTGTTCAGGTATCGGTCCGCTAAGTAGGGAAAGGGCAATTTTGGTTGTGCACTTTGAGTTGGGGCGTATGTGCACAAATTCAGATTTGCTCGGGGAGCATTCAAGACCACAGCGACGAGCGTATTCGTCCACAATAGCTGCCGCTTGTGGCAGGTTGGTCTCGATGTCTCCAACCGATTGTTGTGTTGCCCAGAGGGTGATGTCGTCCGCATACAGAGCGTGCTGCACACCGGCGACCTCTGCCAGCTGGGTAGGGAGCTTCATCATGGCCAGATTAAATAGTAATGGCGAGAGGACAGCTCCCTGTGGGGTCCCTCGTGTGCCAAGTTGATATGGGCCATATTCTGTGTCTTGCAGCCGGATATAGGATTGGCGATCTGTAAGGAATTGTTTGATATAATTGAAAGTATTGCGCCCACAGTCTGTTTGCGACAAGTGGGATAGGATGATCTCGTGGGTCACATTGTCGAAAGCCCCCCGCAGGTCAAGTGCGACGACTACTTTATCATTGCTGGGGTGCTCGACGGGGTCGAGAATCTCCTTGTGAAGTTGCAACAGGACATCTTGTGCGGACCGGTGTGGGCGGAAACCGTACATGGTGTCTGCGAAAATGTTTTGCTGTTCCAGGAAAGCCGACAATCTGTCGCGGACCATAGTCTCCATCAGCTTCCCCACACACGAAGTGAGGGAGATGGGCCGGAGGTTGTCGGTGTTAATGGCTTTACCTGGCTTGGGAAGGAAAGTTACTAGTGCCGTTTTCCAATCTCTTGGGAGTGTTGTGCCTCCAATCCAGATAGTGTTGAAGTAATCGAGGAGAGTTTCGTAGGCGGGATCTGGGAGGTTGGCAATAAGCTTTACCGTCACCTTGTCCCGGCCTGGTGCTGTACCTCGCTTCATTTTAGCCAGGGCCGCTTTTAGGTCATGGAGCTGGAACGGTTGATCCAAATCCGCGTTCTCGGAACCTGCATACGAGTACGCCTGACCACGGGAATCCTGGTGTATACTCAAATATTTGTCGCGGAGCGCATCGGCCAGTTTGGCCGTGTCTCCAGTGAAGTTATGTATAGCCCTTTGAAGCTGTTTTTGTGTCTCAGTACGGGTTTGTGCCGGATCAATAAGGGCGCGGAAGAGGCGCCACGTACTCCGACTCGACATTTGCCGAGCTGCAGTGTTGCATCGGTGCACCCAATTGGAGTCGGCGAGTTGGGCCGCGTATTGTGCCGCCTGTTGGGTGATATCCGCGATGCGAATTTTGAGTTTCCGATTGTGTTTTTGATGACGCCAGCGGCGGACTAGGCTGTGTCTTGCCTCCCAGAGGTGGAGGAGATGGTTATCCACCGCCGGGCTCGCCTCTGAGAGTTGAACATTTTGCTCGACTGATTTCAAGTGGGATACTAGGTGTTGGGACCACGTTGAGTATCCTTGGTCCATTATCGATTGAAGATTGGTGTAGCTGCTCCTAAATTTGGTCCAGTCGGGTAGTTTTGCATTGGCCTGTGGTCTTGTGAGTGGCTTGGTATGGATTGTAGTGGTAATTATGCAGTGGTCGCTACCGAGGGATTCCTCAGTGTTCCTCCAATCTGCATAGCCAATATTTTTCGTAAAGGTGAGGTCCGGACACGTATCGCGTGTAACGGAGTTACCTATACGAGTGGGTTGCGCGGGATCCGTGTGAAGAGTAAGGCCCAGGGTGGAAACAATACTCCGCCAACTTGCGTCCGCGTTTCTCTTCACGTGTGTACCCCCATAAGGTGCTGGGAGCATTAAAGGCCCCAACGATTATGAGGGGATCCCGATTCGCGACCTTCAAAGCTCGGCTGAAGACATCTGCGAATGTAACATTTGGTAGCTTTGGGGGACAGTAAATGTTGAGTATGTGCAATGGGGTGTCCTGTTTGCGTAGCGGAAGGATCGTCACCATTACATAGGAGAAATTAGCGCTAAGAACCAGGTCAACCTGGGAGGCCGTGTAATTTTTATGTACGCAGAGGCAGCTCTGCGCATCCTGCTGGTACACCGTGTAACTGGCAAGGGTGGCGCCATTTCCTGGCTCCTGAAGGGCCACCACAGCAGGTAATTTTGGGAAAGTTGTAAGGAAAAGGCGTAGATCGGCTCGCTTTGTGCGTGCCTTGAATCCGCGACAGTTCCACTGCACAATTTGAATAGGGATCGAATTGCTTCGCGGGTGCTTCCTATTTCTAGGGGCGCCCGCCATGATCAAGGGTAGAGTTGTGAGTTTGGAGACAGGAGGCTTGAGAGCCAGTGGCTCCAAAGAGAGGAGTGTTCTCTATACTGGGGATGACACAGGGGACCTCTTCTTCTTCTCCGGCGATTCGACGCCTAGACACTTTGAGCTGCCGGCATGCGAAGGTTTTGACCGGGCCAGCGCGCTTGGGAGCGCGGGTGAGTTGAGCGAACTGAGCGGTTATGAGGTTTGGGATAGATGCCGCAAGGTGGCTAATTTTGTTGAGTGCCGCCGTAAGTGTGGCATTGATTTGCGTTTCGAATGCGGATATTCTGTTGTTAACTTGAGTTTCGAGCGCGCTCACTCTCGCCTCGAGTGCCGTGAGGGCATGCGCAGCCTGTCCTGAAGGGGTTGCGTCGCTTTCCATTGCCTCTGCTGCGGGTGAGGAAGAGGTGAGGTTGGGGGAATTTTGGCGGGCCTCCGCTATTGCGAGGCGCTTTTGAAAATTTGCAACCTGCTCGCGGAGAGCAGATATTTCTTTTTGTTCGGCAGAGATTGGCCGTGGTTGGGATTGGGAAGGGGGAAGGAAGGGAGAAGCTGCCCTGCCCGCGCCGCTCACCTGGGAGTGTTGCTTGACAACGTTTGCCCACGTCTTGGAGTGCCGTTCTGGGGAGGTCCGAGGGGCTTCGCTGCACCGGCTTGAGGCGGCGGTGGCGCAGCTGGAGGTTTTACCTGGCTCCCGGTAGAGGAATTCACAGGCTGGTCCGTGGCTTCGTCGGCAGCCTTGGCCTTCAGCTTGTCCGGGCGACGCTTGCCATGCCTGCGTCGGTTCCGCTTCGGTTTACGTCCGCGCTCGGCATGCGGGGGCTGGATAGCGCGATACTTAGCCGTATACTCAGGGCCCCCCGTGGCATGGGCCCCGCCGCACACTGAACACTTTGGGTTGCATTGGTGAGGGGCCCGCACCCCCTCAACGAGTAGAGCCTGCTGTCCGCACAGGCCACACCGGTCCAGCCTCTGGCCGGGGCAGGCGTACACGCGGTGGCCGACCACACCGCAATGTCGGCAGGCTGGAATGGTTCGCTGGTAAGACCTAACTTGTACAAGCTCCGAGTCGTAGTGCACGAAACGTGGCTTCTCTGTTCCGGCGAAAGTCAGTCTCGCTTTGTTGGATGTGCCAAATTTTCGCACTTCCACGATGTTGCCGTAGCGCCAATGGAGCCTAGTACGGAGCGAGTCCGTAGTTTCAGAGTTACGGACGGTAATGACGCCGTAGCAGACGTCCTTGCCGTCTTGGCGCAGGTGCCCCACAAGGGGGACCCTCACGTCGGGTCCATTAAGTTCAAATTCGCCGATGATACGGTCGGCTAGCTCAGGTTTCGCAGTCTGAACAATAATGAGGTTTTGTTCTCTTACCGGTATTATGGTAAGGTCTGTTGCGGGTTGCGTGCCCAGGAGAGCCGTGAACGCCCGGCCCTAGCCGGTCTCTGGAAAGTCTCGTACAACGAGACGCGGGTCCGGGGCTTGATGACGACGACGTAGTCGTCTGGAGCAGGCTTGCATGGGAATAACAGGCGGTTTCCACTTCGTGAGCAGTCGCCGACTGCGGCCCGCCGCGCGCGGGGCGGGTGACTGCTGGTTTCCGGCGTGAACGCCGGCCGCGTCTACAGACGCCGGCTTTAAGGCTTGGTCTTGCGCTCGGCGCAGCACTGCGGCGTTCAACGCGGCGCTGCGAAATCTTGCCGAATCTGGGCCTCCGGTTGCCGCTGGCGTAACCGTTGCCGAAACTGGGCCTTCGGTTGCCGCTGGGTTAACCGTTGTCCAGTGCATGTTTTCGGGGTCGTAGCCTCGGCAGGAGATTTGCGCAGTCGCCATACTGGCGTCAGTGGCCAGAGGCCCCGATGTGCCGGGTACCGGTTCGGCCGTTAGGCCTAGCCGCGCCACCGGCCCGATCGGGCCATGTGTTGCCCGAAAAAGGGGTTTAACCGGGCCCACCTTGGAAAAAACTGGTGCCCAGATGTTCCCGACAGCTTTAGGTGCACGTTGGGGATGATCTTGCTAGGGTCAGGCGGAAACTTCCGCTGCTCCGGCTGAAAATCGCCGGAGCCGAGGAGCAGCACGTCTGACTCCCCGTGCGAACGCGCGCGTTCCCTCAGCTCCGGGAGGCGCACCTTACAAACCAGTACACGCGCTTGTCACTCACGGAGTCGGGTCGCCGCCTTCTTACTCGACTCCATATCCAACACACCCCTCCAATGGAAGACAGGTTTCGCATCCCGTAACTGTGGAGACGTGCCCTCCATGTGCGGCCTCTTCCAGCAAACATGTCACGTGAAGACCATAATGGTCGGCGCCTTGCACGAGCGGAAGCGCTAGCCCGATATTAAGGCAACAAAACAGGTGTATACTACGTGGACGCCTCCGGCCCTCACCACGGGGGATGGTGCACGGCCGCGGTAGATCACAACAGCAACACAGTTAACGGCCTCACTTTCAGAGCCCGCAGCGCAACACAAGCAGAAGAGGTCGCGATTGCTCTCGCGGCCTCAAATTCCAATTCAAAATACATAATCACCGACTCGCGAGGGGCCTGTCGGAACGTCGAACAAGGCTGCACTCCCTTCCTAGCCTATCGAATATACCAAAATTGCATACGGTATACAGACCCCGCTCACCGTTACCTCATATGGGCCCCTGCTCATCAGGGGTTGGCAGGAAACGAGGCAGCAGACGCAGCTGCCCGCGCGCTCTCTCACCGGGCTGTTTTCTCCTCCCCACCTGATCAGGAACCCGATTTTAATCCGGTCTATACGTTCAAAAATATCGCAACCTAATATCAAGATAGCCATCGCCTTTACCCTAGCCCCTGTAAAGGCCTCAAGAAGGCGGATGGGCGGCTCCTTCTCCGCCTCTTCACCAATACATTGCTGTGCCCGGCAGCCCTAAAACATTTCGATCCCTCCTTTAGTGGCAACTTCCCGCACTGTAGTGCGGTGTCTTCGGACACCTATCACATGGTGTGGGCCTGCCCCTCCAACCCGGCCATTCCCCCAATCCCCAACCCAACCCAGGAGGACTGGGAGGCGACCCTGCTCGGCTGCCACGACTTAAGGCCGTTGTACGATCGTTTCTGGGCGGATCCGCCAGCGAGCGAACCGCTCGCTTTCGGCCTTCGCTCGGGCGTGGGGCGGAATGGGTGTTGTACGATCATTTTGGAGCTGGCGGACGAGGCGGATGGTTTAAAGCGTTCCGATTGGCGCGCCCGGGATTGCCGTCTGTCCAATAGCATATGCTCCTGTTGGCAACCTAGACGGCGCGAAAACGTGGTCTTTTTTTGCTCCTCGGCGACCGGCACTTAGGCTGAACTTCGGCATAGCCATGGCGTGGTTTTTGAAGTTCTTGCTCTTGTACGCGGCTCTCGTCAGCTACCAGATGAGTAGCTCGGCTGTAGAGGTTTTGACTGCTTACATGGGCAACACAAACAGGGTGAACTGGCCATTAGTCGCGCAGTTCGTCGCTGCCGACGCAGTCATTCAGCAGCAGCGTAAGCGTAGGCGCAAGTCTATACGACGTTGCGTAGGGTTCTCTGTGCTGCTGAATGATAGCAGTGATGTCGGGTGAATATGACTGTTATTATTTTCAACTGGTAACCGTCTGTGCAATCAAACACATGCTTTTAGTGAGTTTCCATTGTTTGCAGAAGCAAACCGACATCCTGAGTGGAGTACTTTAACACAGACGTTGGCTGCCTACCTACAACATAACTGCAAGTAAAAAAATAATGATGCATTTCATGACAATGGCTTGCTAGATTTGAGGATGGTGACCTTGTGGAACACACATCAAACATCTGAACAAGATGAAATTGCTATGACTAAAATTTTATGATTCTGGTTCACATACCGCGTACCTCATGTATAGTAGGATAAAACTTAAACGAAACAGCAGTTGTTAGCACTCGGTCATGGCCCGAGGCATCCTGTATTACTCCGCTAACCAATAACAGTAAACAAAATAAGTTGTTCGATGTTTGACTTTATTAATCTATCCAGGTATCAGAATTCTAGAGCTTATTTTTTCTTGTAATAAGCTTCTTATGGTAGTATACAGTAAAAGTTTTAACAGCGGACTACTTTTTCTGGCGCGGAAGAATTCTGTGCGGCGGTCCAGATGGCAGAGCTTCACTGCAGACTTAAATTCAATCTGACTATAGTGTTCGGTGATAACATGTTCTGACAGCCAAAAACCAAAACTGAACATTGGTTGTTGGCTGAGCTTAGATGCAAATTCAATGCAAACAAAAATATTTGTTGTAGGAATAGATACGCATAGTTAACATGAAACAAAAAGAGACAACCCACAACAAACACCTCACTGATACTGCCAACTGTCCAAAGCGATATCACGAACACTGTATGCTGGAGTGCCCTACACAAGAGGTGACGTAGAGCAGATGCCTCTGTGTGCTCTTAGATAAAAGGGAATAGTACCGAGGCTTAGTCCATGCTACTGCTTCTGACGTCAAGGTGACCTTGACTAGATTGGTTGTTGCATCTGTAGAGAGGGCATCTGCTGCTGCTGATGTGGACTGCTTGTTCACAGCCTTTAACAATGCTCTGTCATAGCACGTTAAAGAACCCCAGGTGGTCGAAATTTCTGAAGCTCTCTACTACGGCGTCTCTCATAGCCTTAGTCGCTTTGGGACGTTAAACCCCATAAACCAAACCAAACCAAACCAGATCATTTTTTCCCAGCTTGGTTCTTCAGCTGTGGGAAATCCAGCATCACCTGTATATCATTCTTCTTGTGTCCCTGTTCACTCCCGCCGCACTTCAACTCTATCCACATCATAGTATGTGTGGTCAAATGACATCAAACACGCCACTGTCTCTCATTAAAGAAAAGGTGTATGTGTATGTGTGTATTATGCATGCATGAAAAAATCAGCATATTTTAGCATGTTACCATCAGATATGAATGCATCTATACATGAGGAAATTACAATGTTCCCAACCTTTACTAATATGGAAGATCAGTGTTAACTGCGGGTGTTTACAATATCACAGAAAAATGACGACGCAATAATACTGATTTCTTTTCTGATTTTTTTCGTCATGTTTTTCACACCATTACGAAAATCGAAATAGAAATACTACTCAGTGGCTTCAAAGCGGATATGGTGCGCATCACTGTACTAAAGTGCACGCTTTTGTTCTGCAGTGACAGTGGGCAGGCCGCTTCCTTTTACCAGTGCTTCCTGAGGTGACATTGCAGTGAACATTGTGCAAACCAGTATGCAGCATAGTAAACAAGTGTCGAAAGTTCTATTTATTTATTTATTTATTTATGGGGTTTAACGTCCCAAAGCGACTAAGGCTATGAGAGACGCCGTAGTGGAGGGCTCCGGAAATTTCGACCACCTGGGGTTCTTTAACGTGCACTGACATCGCACAGTACACGGGCCTCTAGAATTTCTCCTCCAAAGAAATTCTAGCCGCCGCGGCCGGGATCGAACCCGCGTCTTTCGGGCCAGCAGCCGAGCACCATAACCGCTCAGCCACCGCGGCGGCTGTCGAAAGTTCTGTTGAGAGCCAATCAATGTTGACATGCACAGAAACAAGGTGGCGTATTGTGCGTATGACCACAAAGATTCTTAACTGTCCCATGAATTTAAAACAAAGTGGTTGCTCCGTATTTCAGAAAGGTATACATGTGCCATCCTCATTAATCCATACATAATTAGATAAGGGAGTAAGTACACTGGCCTAGAGGTTAAGGAAATGCAAGAACCGATTTGGAAAGTTTACATAGCAAATATTGGCGGAGACTAGGATAGAATGCTTTGTATAGTCAAGGGAACGGGAACTGCTTCATATTTTGCAGTTATCTCAAACAAACACAATCATATGAAGCAGAATGCGAAAAAGTTAATTTTCAGAAATAAGAGCTATGATGTCTCAGGACAGAATGAATTGAAAAATAAGCCATTGAAGTATGTGTGGGCCATAGATGCTTAAGTTCTCCAGTAAAGCTCTACAGCAATCTTGAAGGTACGTGCTTTCTGATCAGTAAAAAATAATATGAGAAATTTTAAGGGCAACTGAGTCCCAAAGCAGCAAGCAAAAGAGAGAATCTGTATTTGTTAATCGATATCCGCACCACTTGTTATATATAGAATAATGTCGTACTAGTTACTAATTACCAATTTCTTAGCAAAATACCCTTATTCCACTGCCAGTCTGGGTGGCAAGGAAACGAATTAACTGAGCCATCAGTAGTCATAAGGAAGTTGGAAAAAAACGAAGTTGAAGTCAGGCCGAAGGATGACGAAGAAAAACAGAAAGGCAGTGATGACTTTTGTCTTTTATTGCTATCTCTTTGCTGCAATCTGATGATGAGAGCTTTTAAGCTCAATCAATTGCCCAGTTAATACTATCCTTAGTACATGTGACTATATAAAAGTTACATGCATAAGCATACACATGTAGAATTCTCACTGAGCAACATCATGAAGTCAGTGTGTTGCTCAGCTGAGCAGAACAGACAAGCACAAAGAGAAGCCTGGTCAACAACAGGTGGGTGCACTAATGCATGTTTAGCTTTGCAGTGAGCGAATGTAGGTAGCTAGAGCTAGCTTGTGCAAAGTTAGTCCAAATGCTACTATTGTGTAAATCTGCCCCGATATAGTTTGAAATAAATTATGAACAAAGTTCTCAATGAACACGTTATGCATAAGAGAGCATTGTACTGGTTTGCCGAGGTGACCGCGTGACTGAGCACTATATCAGATCTATTTGTTTTCATATTTATCACACCTCAGTGGTCCTAAATGACGTTAGTTTAGTAGCGAGCTTTAAAATGGTGTGCCAGGTAGGAGCTCAGTGAGTTCGTAATTTATAGCATGATTTCTGTAGTAACCACTTCGAAGGACAGTAAGATACACAGCCTTGTGGGATGCAAGACCGTTACAGCCTTCTGTGGCACGAACAAAAACGAATCTTGAAATTCAGTGGCATATGAGCTAAATGAGGCACAAGAGTGTTAGTGCACCTAGTGCACGAGAGACTACAAGTTGGGGCTGATTAGTTGGGGACGTGTTGGTAAGGAGCAAAAAAAACCTGCATAAGATGAAGACATTCAAATATGCACTTTTAGTGCTGTCACACTGGACCTTCAAAAATGGCCTGAGAAAATAAAACAAGCGGCTCAGGACTGAACTAATTCAAGGATTCTAGTTAAATTAGATTTGTGCCATGTGCCATTAGAATACCCAAGTTGATGACACACAGGGGAATTGAATGCAAGTAACTTGGAACACGGTGATACTAACAACACGTCATGGTGTAAATATCCTAGGTTGTGGGTGGGTGTATGAGGATTATTAGGTATTTGAACCAGTATACAGTGAATATACCTTTATTGGAAGTCCTTATAAGTTGGCAAAATGTAATGCTGACAATAAAAAAACAATATTACTGCATTCTTAGTAACATTAGCAAACAGGACAATCCAGGGCATGCTAATTGTTGTTTTGAACTGAAATGCTGGTATTGATTGCAATATGGCACACCCCATATGGCTGTCAGTGAAGGCATATGACAAAACACTGAAGGGACGGTAATAATGCAAGTAATGAAAAGCTGAGGCCCAAAGGAGTTCCCTGGCGGACGTCCGAGATTGCAGGAAAAGGCAAGATACATAAGAATTGGCAAGGAAAGTCTGCCGAAGGCTGGCTGTTTAAGCTTGGATCCAGTTTAGAGCTATTGGATGCAAGTTGAAGCACAAGAAAACCAGCCTCACATAAATAAGGGAATCGCATGCTTTTTCAAAGCAAAGAACAAAAGCATCATAGGGGGATGTTGCAGTCAAGGTGCATGTCGTGAAGAACAAGAAAAAGTTGGATATTGCAGAAATGTCTTCTAAAAGCTTGCCGATTTGAATCAAACAACTTAATGGGCCAAAACAATTTAGCAGGGTCAAGAGTATGAAATGTGTTTGGTGATTTGCAGCACATGCCAATAACACAAATAGGGCCATAGGTGCTGGGTGATGAAGGATTAAAAACAGAGGGGCCAGGCTATAATAAGGCAGGAAGCTATCTGTACAGCATGCACTAGATATGCCTATACAACCTACTTCCTCTCCCGTTGTTGCTTTCTGTAAATTTCACAGAACTTTATCATAGCGTACTGTGGGGTGCACCGGTGGCAAGTTGGCATGTCGAAACTGTTGAAGGGACGACAACAGAGCAAGAATTGCTACCCTGTGCAGTGATGTTGTTACCATCGTCTTTGTTCCTAGCGTAGCTTTACCAGCTCCACAGGGCTTATTTTGCAGTCTGCAAGTAGTCATGTCTGTAGCAAGCAATCACAGGCAAATGAAGGTGGTAGCAGACAGACATATGCAAGTGCATCGACGCGATTTTCTCAAAGCTTCGAGAATGGCTTGTTAAACAAAGTGCTGCGGCTGACCCAGGAAGCGCCGCTGAAGAACCGCTTAACACCAATAAGGCCGATTTCGCGAGCAGCTCTGCAACAATAGCATTGCGAACACATCCAGTTTCGTACCACTGATCCCCGGATCGAAAAGGACCATGAGCAAAATCAACAACAGACACTGTCATTGCCTATGAGGTGCTTCAAGACCACTGTATTTTTCTGATTGCAGTGGAAACCAACATCCCATTTAAACTGAATACTGCCAAGCATTTGTCAATATTGACTTAACACTACTAAGCAAAAAGAGAAAAAAAGCAATGGCAAAGGTTTTCTCAATATTTTGTCTTCTTTTTCATCAAGACTCGTTATGCTCAACTTGCTCTGTGGTCAGTTTTGATTGCATAAGCTGCTGCCACACTTTTTTTTTCTGCACTACATCAATTGAAATGCTCATGAAAAACAGACTTATGGGTTGGCACATATTAGAGATTTGTACACTGTCAATCAGTCGTGATTCAAAAGCGGCAAGCGGAAGTGTTCAGTCACCCATTCATCTCGCCGATATGTTTATTGCAGGCAAATGTGCGCACAGCCGGCAGGAACTAAAAATAAATGACGCTCCCGAGGATACATTTGCACTGCACCGATGTTTTCACACAGGTTACACAGTTTCTCCGCGAGTCGTAAACCGAGCACCCATCATCACAAAACGTACTGAATGGAGCACCAAAGCGCGGAAGGATGGCGACATCGCTGTTGTCGCCGCAAAACAGTCCTACGGCCGTGCAGCCAAGCTCGCGTCGCGTCACGTCGCACACACGGCAATTCTCAAGCACAGTGCCAACACGAATCGCGAACAAAATGGTAACGAATGCGTAGCCAGCAACAACGTCATGTGCACGCTTCGGTCGCGATCACTGCAACCATCGAAACGAATGCGACTAGCTGCACAACGCCACGTTCATTTCAGCATTCGGAAAGCACGGCGTGCGTAGTGAGCTCTCGAAGGCGCACATTTCACTGCCTTGACGTAAAAGCACTCGCTTCGATCGCAATCACTTTCACTACGCGGACACTAGTCACTGTGCTACGCAGCTCATGCACGCACAAAAGTTCACCGTGAGCAGCTGTTGTTCGCCGCTGTGCGTGATGATCCTCGCAGGAATTAGGAACGCTTGCAGCAACCACAAACAGCTCCATATAAACACTTCGTGACACAGCCAACGCGTAGGTCTTGCGTCGGTTTGAACAGGCGCTCTGTCAACTACATCAGCGTCGATTTCAACTCGGGAAACTGTCGCTGCTCGCAGCTCCTGCACGCGGAGAAGTTCGCAGTCGCTCTGAACCCTCGTAATATCAACATGTGGCCAATATAGTATGCCTCGCGGCATAGCTGCCACCACTACAGCCACGACCTATGCCTCGGTCCCCAGTTCAGTCGACGGACGGCCATCTTGCCCGGCAGGAGCGGATGCCTACGTCACGTAAAAAGCAGCCAATCGCTGCAATTCGGTCGCCGGGCGGTTCGCTCGTCCGCCCCAAAGTTGAAGTTCACCAACTTTCCTTTCGCCTGCCGAACGGGGCGGATGCCTATTGTCTGGTCGTTCGGTCCGCCAGTCCGCCTGCCTGGCGGATCCGCTCAAAAGCGATCGTACAACGGCCTTTACAGGCCCAACAAGCCTTAGTCGGGCGCGCCCGGGCGGCGGCTACCGCCACTGGGGTCACAAACTAGGGACCTCCACCTAGTGTTTGTAAGGATCGGTCCCTTACGGGCTGATCCAAACACCTCCTGTCCGTTCTGAATAAATGTTTTCACCACCACCACCACCAGCAGAGCAACGAGGACAAGAGCCAAACTGGCAAGGAGGAGCGGCGTTCGAGGAGCGGTCATCTAGCGATGCGAGAGGCGATAGCAAGAGCAGGGCCCGGTCAGCTTCCTTCCCGCCACTGCCCGGACCCGAGCCTGGCAAAGGAGGAGGGCAAGGTTCCGGTCATGGAAGTCCAAGTGGCACGAGAAAAAATGTGAGCTGGACCAACGCGGGCTCCCAAAACGAGACTGCTCGAGAGAAGCAGTCACAAAGGCAGGTGCTGCAGCAAGCCGAAAATATCAAAAAGATGGAAGCTAGGATGGCAGAGATGGGACGCGCGCTTAAAACCGGCAGAGTAGAAAGGGTACAGACGCCATTGGCCCAGGCCCCACAGAAAGCGGCGCAGGCGAACGCTTCGCGCGTGGACGATAACACAGCTATGTAAGTGGAGAAAGTGGAGAATCGGGGGACGGTCAAAAGGCCACCGCCGGCAGATGAGCAAGCACATGCAATGAGAGTAGCATAAACTTCGGCGGCGGACACGCCGCAGCCAGTAGTTAAATTCACTAGTCTTAGGAGGGACATGCTTACCCTTGCGGAGAGAGTATAAAAACTTGAAGAAAGACAGGATAGGTTGAAGGTCGGGTCGACAGGATCGAAACTAGACTAGGCAACATTGAGGAGCGTCTTGACGCCTTCACCAATGACTTGCGGGGTTTCCAGACCCAGGTAATGGGCATGTTTAAACAGCTAAATGCTATGCTAGAGGTTAGATATCCTCCAGTAGTCGGCCAAGAGCCGATGTTAGTGAACCTAGTGCCTCACCATGGCCCCTCGCCAGCAAATTGAGGTTTGGCAGTGGAACTGCAGGGGCTTCCGTCGCAAGCGAAGGAACCTGTAGTTAGTTGCACATATAAAATCTGGATAGTAAGCCGGACATTATAACTTTGCAGGAGGCTAGCGGCTCGGTCAAATTACCGGGATTTACACCACCAGAGATTGATTAAGGGAGGGTACAGAGCGTCTTCACGGCCGTGCTACTCCATCGCAACACCACAATGATTCAGCATACCATAGATAGCAGCAGGGAGGACTACGTCCTGCTGGAGATTTTGCCCAAAAGAAAGGACGATAAGAGTCTATTTGTTCTTAATATATACTCTTCTCCAAAAGATAAGGGGGTGGGCTTGCCAGACCTCCTGATAAAGACGCAACGGCTAGCGGCTAGGTTTCAACTCATCGTGGTGGGAGTTTTCAGTGCGCCTCATCCGGAGTGGGGCTACATCCGAGCCAGCCCGAAGGGAAATAAGCTTTGGCAGGTTGCCCAGGACCTGCTATGGACGATCTTGAACGACCCGCTAGATCATACGAGGATAGACAACAGCGTGAGCATAACACTTCTCCAGACCTCACATTTTTGTATGGTATCAGGGATGCAAAGTGGGTAAAGACGGGACAGCCACTGGGAAGTGATCACTATATCCTTTCCACGATATTTAGTGCAGCTAAGCACAAAGACACGGTGAAAGTAACTCGAGTGACGGACTGGGGCCGATTTCGAAAATTCAGGAATGACACAGTGAACGCGGAAATCGAGGACTTAGGAGACTGGGTTGAGACACTCAAGCAGGCCGTGAAGAGTACCACAGAAGAGGTTCCGACGGTGGAGGAGGGCTTTACGGCTGACTCTAGATTGTTACACATGTGGGAAGCACATGCGAGTCTCCTTCGGAGGTGGAGGAAACAAAGGCATAATGGTAGCCTCCGTAAGAAGATGGCCAAGCTAGAACGAGAAATGGAAACCTACACACCGGAGTTGCAGTGCAAACAGTGGGGGCAGATATGTGACCGGATGAATGGGCAATTCGGATG
Source organism: Amblyomma mixtum (assembly GCF_055824585.1). Taxonomy (NCBI): domain Eukaryota; kingdom Metazoa; phylum Arthropoda; class Arachnida; order Ixodida; family Ixodidae; genus Amblyomma; species Amblyomma mixtum. The sequence continues at coordinate 185,274,991 of NC_143013.1, forward strand.
CAAAAAAACATGGCAGTTGTTGAGGCACCTTTCAGACCCGGCGGCAACCAAATCTGCGCAGAAGGGGGAAATGGCTAGGTTAGTGCATCGGTATCAAGGCGCTATTGGGGAATTTATACATGAACACCGAAGTCGTTACATAAACGGAGAGGCGGGCGGTTTCTTACCGGATTACTCGGCAGAGGAAAACCTTGAATTAGATGCAGACTTTACGGTGGCGGAGGTGGAGTTTGCAATGGGCCATCTTCGTACCACGTCAGCAGCGGGTCCAAACGGGGTTACTAATAAAATGCTGAGGAACCTGGATTTCAAGTCAGTGGGGGCACTCACGAATTTGATGAATAAATATTGGGCGGCCGGGGAGATTCGGCCAGAGTGGAAGCATGCTAGGATTACATTTATTCCTAAAGCAGGGAATAAACTCTGGATTGAGAATCTGCGTCCCATCTCGCTAACGTCGTGCTTGGACGAATTGATGGAGCATATGGTCCTCAACAGGCTTCAGGGTTATGTAGAGGACAAGGAGTTGTTACCTGAAACAATGATTGGCTTCAGGGCTAATTTATCAACGCAGGACGTCACGATACAGATAAAAAAAGACGTGGTTGATCCTGGGTACGGCACGGGCACCAAGGCTATCTTGGGGCTCGACCTAACTATGACCTTTGACAATGTTACCCACGAGGCAATATTGAGGAACCTAACGGACATAGGACCGGGGGGTACAACTTCCGGTACATCAGATCGTTTCTTAAGGGTAGGACTGCGGAGATTGTAGTCGGAGAAATGAAATCGAATCCCTTCCCATTGGGGGGCAGGGGGACACCGCAAGGGTCGGTATTATCGCCGTTCCTATTTAATCTCGCCTTGATCAAGATACCACCCAGGCTGCAAGGGATATCGGTACTTAAACATACATTTTATGCGGATGACATTACTCTATGGGTAACAAGAGGTACTGACGCACAATTGGAACAAACTCTACAGCAGGCGGTGGATATTGTGGAGGAGCTAGCAGGGGAAGCAGGACTCTCGTGCTCTCAGCCCAAGTCCAAGCTTTTTGTGCTGAGGGATAAACCAAGAGGGACACATGCGAGGCACTGTGTGCCGCCACCACCTTTAGAGGTAAAAGGGGGGGGGGGGAGTACCGGTCGCTGAGGTCCAAACGATCAGGATCCTGGGTATGTATCTGCAGAATAACAGGAAGAATAGGGAGCCCTTGCAAAAGCTTAAAAATGCGGTCAATGCTACCGTGCGGCTAATCAGGAGAATCGCCAATCGTAAGAGAGGTGTTGAGGAAAAGGACTTTTGTATCTAGTGAAGGCGTTTGTGCTCAGTAGAATAGTGTATGCAACGCCTTATTTGAACTTGGATGCGACGGAAAAAGGCAAGGTGGAGGCTATGATTAGGCAGGCGTATAAAGCGGCCCTTGGGTTGCCTCACAATGCGTCTACCGAAAGGCTGCTCGGATTAGGGGTGCACAACACCCTAGAAGAACTACGGGAGGCGCACTTCGTGATGCAGCTCGGTAGGCTTTCAAAACCAAAAGCAGGAAGGGACATATTGGAGAGGATCGGCATTGGAGTTGACGTTCCAGCCGGTGACACGAAAATTCAGATGAGGTGGGAAATGCACAAGGGCTTGTACATAAAACCTTTGCCCAAGAACATGCATCCAATTCATCATGAGGACCGCAGGAAGGCAAGAGCCAAAGCTTTACATGCTAAGTACGGAAAGTACAACGGGGCAGTCTATGTAGATGTCGCCGAGTATAAGGACAAGGACGCATTTGCAATTGCGGTCGTGGACGGGCGGGGACGCTTGATCGCCTCTGGATCAGTCAAAACCCGCTCCCCAGAAATTGCAGAGGAATCGGCGATAGCACTAGTAGTAATGCTGACCTGATCTGCAGCGATTCAAAAACAGCCATCCGAAGTTTTGCGAGGGGCAGAATATCTGTCACAGCGGCGCGATTGCTAAATCGGGCCATGGGGCGAGGGA